>NC_138339.1:210243922-215043922 GCF_046562875.1 Panthera onca | reverse complement strand
TGAGTGTGTGTGTGTGTGGATGGGTGCATGTACAGCGAATGAGGGAGAACAAATGGGAAAAGAAGAAATGGCGAGAGAAGAAAAAAAGTGCAAGAATTTGAAATGATTACATAGGGTGGGGCACCTGCCTGGCTCAATCAGCAGGGCATGCAACTCTTGATCTCTGGGTTGTGAGCTCAAGCCCCAGGTTGGGTGTAGAGCTAAACAAACACACAAACAAACAAACGATTACATAGGGAAGGGTAAAAAAAACTATTTAGCACCCCATCCCCATACAGTGTTGAACAAGAAATAAACTTTTTTTTCTTTAAGTTTATTTATTTTGAGAGAAAGAAGAAGGGGCAGAGAGAGAGGAAGGGGCAGAGAGAGAGGGAGGAGCAGAGAGAGAGAGAGAGAGAGAGAGAGAGAGAGAGAGAATCCCAAATAGGCTCCGCACTGTCAGTGCTGAGCCCTATGGGGGGCTCAATCCTACCAGGTGTGAGATCACAACCTGAGCCAAAGTCAAGAGTTGGACACTTAACTGACTGAACCACTCAGGCATCCCCAAGGATTAAAGTTTCATCTCTCCTTTTCAAACTCCCAGCTTGAAAAGGGATGCTGATGAGCTGTGAGAGAAAAGGAGGACATGGGCTCTGTCATTGCCAGGTGGACTGGGGAGATCACCAGGCACTGAAGCCTCCCCTCCAGCCTGTCCCTGGGATGTTGTTGGAGGCTCTTAGTCTCTTTGCAAGAAAGAAATCAGGACCAGACGAGAAACAGTAGTTGAGCTGTGCAAATGAAGAGTTGATTAGAGAGTCCAGGAGCACCTGCTGGGGCTCAGTTGGCTAAGCATCCGACTCTTGATTTGAGTTCATGGTTCATGAGATCCAGCCCCAAGTCAAGCTCTTTGCTGACAAGGAGCCTGCTTGGCATTCTCTCTCTCTCTCTCTCTCTCTCTCTCTCTCTCTCTCTCTCTGACTACCTCTCCCCCTCTCATGATCTCACTCTGTCTCTCTCTCAAAATAAATAAATAAACTTTAAAAATAAATAAAATGAGAGTCCAGTCTCAAGATGTGAGAGCAGGGGAGCTCAAGGGAGAGCTGTGTGCCCTGGGATTTGGGTCCCTATCTTTCACTGACAGTTGTTACCAAGGGGATGGAATATTACCAAGGGCATGGACTTCTTTGGGAGCAGGGTTTCGCACCTTTTCTCCCTTACTTGATTAGGGTCTCTGGTCTTCCTCCTCTCAGGCCTGTCTGGTTTGATTCAGCTTTGTGTGGCTTTGTTTTGTTTTTTGTTTTTTTTTTTTTAATGTTTATTTATTTTAGGAAGAGAGAGAGAGAGAGCACACGCGCACAAGAGCATGCACCAGTGTGGGGAGGGGCAGAGAGAGAGGGAGAGAGAGAGAATCCCAAGCAAGCTCTGTGCTGTCAGCACAGAACTGGACACTGGGCTCAAATTCACAAACCCGTGAGATTGTGACCTGAGCTGAAATCGAGAGTCAGATGCTTAACCAACTCAAGACACCCAGATGCCTGTGGTTTTGTTTTAGAGAGTGCTGTCAGGAAAGGTATCTGATTTTCATGATAACAACCCTGACTCCGCCTTTGCTGGCCTCCAGCCATCCTGTTAGAACCTAACTAACTGCCTCTAACACTGCGAACCAGATTCACAGATTCACTGTGGTGACCAGCAGGGTATTAGATATCACAGTGAGATTTTTCTCCCTCCTGAGGGCCCATTATATACCAGACAGCAATAATTTTGGCCTGATCTAACTTTGTGCTCCTCCCATCATGATCCCACATCCTTAATACCCACTCTCAAACACACATGTGCCCTGGATTTCTACTTGTATAAAACTTAAGTAGTTTGCGGTGTCTGTAAGACGTGAGTAGTTTGCGGTGTCTGTGCGGCTTAGTCGGTTAAGCGGCCAACTTCGGCTCAGATCTTGCAGTCTGTGAGTTCAAGCCCCACGTCGGGCTCTGTGCTGACAGCTCAGAACCTGGAGCCTGCTTCAAATTCTGTGTCTCCCCTCTCTCTGCCCCTCCCCTGCTCATGCTTTGTCTCTCTCTCTCTCTCTCTCTCTCTCTCTCAAAAATAAAATAAACATTAAAAAAAAAACTTAAGTACTTCTTTTGAAGTATAGTGCACTTCCTCCTCAGTCACATTTTGTTCCTCACCCTTGGGGTCTTTTGAAACTTGTGTCTAGTTACAGGTCTGGGAGCAAAGAGAGGTGGTGAGTGGAGGAGAATTAGGATTGTGGAGCAAGACAACTGCCTTACGCAAAGCTATTAGAATTTCTTCCTTAGTTTTCTCAGAGGAGGCTAGGGAATTTAGGGCATTCTACCACTTGAGGTTGGGGGATTGCTTCTACGGGGAGTGGGGGGGAAGGCTAGTTCTACTGACAACGAAGATTCAGCAGAATTTAGGACTTCAACGTTCCCAGCTTCATCAGGGTTTTCCCATACATCCCCATTCCAACACACAGGATTTCATTTTTTCCCAACCAATGCCCTTACTTTAACAGTAAACACCCTTTGAGGCGGGGAGTTCAACCTGTGTTGTAACTGAGTCCCAGAAGGAGCATCTGTGTTTGATTTCTAGCCAGCTTAGCCCAGCAGCTACAGGAGATAAAGGTCTTTAACTTTTTAGCTTTCGGGTTATGTATGCAGTGCTTGAGCTGAGAGAGTTCAAATCCCTGAGCTTGCTTGCCCTTCCCTATCACGACTTTGTCCAGCAACATTAGGAGCAACCAGCCAATCTCTTTATGTTTGCTACTTTTCCAAAAGTCACAGTCGCCCAGATCCTTGCTTCTTATAAGTGGTCAGTTAGGCATAGCCCACGTAGTTATCTTAGGTATCAACATAGCCCAGTGACACAATGGACTATCAGTGCTCTCTTTACTACTGTGAATAGAGTCATTAGCATCTTTAAATCTAATCAGATTAGAGACCCAATTCCGGAAACCCAGAACCAATTCAGAAAATTCATCCCTTACAGGAGTGTTGATTCGAAGGGGCACATGGACTACAACGTTTAGAGCAGCACTATCAACAATAGCCAAATTATGGAAAGAGCCCATAAGTCCATTCACCAATGAATGGATAAAGAAGATTGTGGTATATATACATATGTATATTACTCGGCAATCAAAAAGAATGAAATCTTGCCATTTGCGATAACGTGGATGGAACTAGAGTGAATAATGCTAAGCAAAATAAATCCATCAGAGAAAGATAAATATCATGATATCACTCATATGTGGAATTCAAGGTACAAAACAGATGAACGTAAAGGAAGGGAAGCAAAACTAATATAAGAACAGAGAGGGAGACAAACCATAAGAGACTCTTAAACACAGAGAACAAACTGAGGGTTTCTGGCGGGGTTTGGGGTGGGGGAGGGGCTAAATGGGTGATGGGCATTAAGGAGGGCACTTGTTGGGATGAGCACTGGGTGTTATATGTAAGTGATGAATCCCTAAATTCTATTCCTGAAATCATTATTACACTATATGTTAACTAACTTGGATTTGAATTAAAAAAAAAAAAAGAAAGAAAATTCATCCTTAACATACAGTTCCTCTTGAACCACTCTCAATACCAAAATCTGTATTAGTCGAGGTTTTCCAGAGAAACACACAAGCGTGCACACACACATGGTTAAAAAAAAAAAATTCAGCTGAGAAAAGTCAGTTGGCTTTACTAAGCAATTCATGAATTCAGCATGAGCAGCATCACATCTAGCAAGTAGAGAAGAGCTCCCAGGAGTTGCACAAAATGGAAGGTTTTTATAGGAAGGAGGGTAGAACAAGGACGTTTTTGGCAAAAGAAAAAAAGAATTGTTCCAGGCAAGTTCACTTCTCCTTAGAGGGAAGTGCAGGAGGTCTTATTAGGTGAAGACCTGATCCTCCTTTGGGGGACAGAGAGGGCCTCTGTGACAGATTGCTGTGGAGGCCACTTTTAGGCAAACAGGCTTGAGCAATGGAATGCGGAAGGAGCCAGAGTGACCACCTGGCTGAATACAGACACGCCCATCAGGCGACCCACCCCAAAAGATCCATAGGCCCTAACTGACCAATGGGCTACTTAAACCAGGCACAGTCACCCAAACAGGGAAAATTCCATTTGGTCGCCAAGCCTCTTCACCTTCCCTCCTTCGCCACCCCCTCCCACTGCCTCCTTGTAGACAGCCTCTCCTCTGCTGTCCTGTCCGCCCTCCCTTCTGGTATATTCTATCTCCTTTGTTGGGTTTCAGGGGAATTCTTGACCTCCCATCCCACTGGTTTCCACCTGATCGATCGTCGCCTCACATGTGGGGGCCACCATCCAATTGATCAAGAGACACCATTTAGACGCCACAGTTACCTCACTGGTGCCAACCAAAAAATTCCTGACTGATCAGTTAAAACTACATTTCTGAGGGAGGTCGAAACTGCAGTTAGGTTGTGTATTAAACTCTGGTTTGATAACTTGGCCTGGCAAAGTGACTCCATCTCGGGCCTGCAATTTTATTTGAATTATATAAATGCAGAGACAGGGGCACCTGGGTGGCTCAGTCGGTTAATTGTCCGACTTCAGCTCAGGTCATGATCTCGCGGTCCTTGAGTTCGAGCCCCGCGTCGGGCTCTGTGCTGACAGCTTAGAGCCTGGAGCTTGCTTCAGATTCATTGTCTCCCTCTCTCTCTGCCCACCCCCCACTCATGCTCTGTCTCCCTCTGTCAAAAATAAATAAACATTAAAAAAAATTTTTTTTTTAATTCAGAGAGAGACAGAGACAGAGACCCACTCTACAGAATCAGCACATGTGATTATGCAGCTGAGAAGTTCTAAGACCTGCAGCTGGCAAGCTGGAAATGAGCAGAGTTGATGGTAAACTTCCAGTCTGAGACCAAAGGCCTGAGAGACAGGAGAACTGATCGTGTAAGTACCAGTCTGCGTCTAATGTCCCAGCTTGAAGACAGGCAGAGAAAGAGAATTCTCCCCTCCTGAACTTTTTTTAATTTAGGCCATCAGTGGATTGGATCAGGCCCACTCACAGGGGAAGGACAATGTATTTTACGTGGTTTACTGATTCAAATGTGAGTCCATTCAATAACATCCTGACAGACACCCCCAGAATAACGTTCGACCAAACATCTGGGCAACCCGAGGCCCAGTCAAGTTGACACATAAAACTGACCATCACAGGGGCGCCTGGTTGTCTCAGTCAGTGGAGTGTGTGACTTTGTTTTTTTAAGTGGGCTTCATGCCCAACGCAGAGCCCAAGGAAGGGCTCAAACTCACAACCCCGAGACCAAGACCTGAGCTGAGTGAGATCAAGAGTCGACGCCTGACCAACTGAGCCGCCCAGGCGCCCGAGCTTGTGACTCTTGATCTTGGGGTTGTGAGCTTGAACCCCACCTGTGTGTAGAGATTACTTAAAAATAAAATCCTAAGGGGCACCTGGGTGGCTCAGCTGGTTGAGCATCTGACTCGACCTCGGTTCAGGTCATGATTTTGCGGTTGGTGAGATCGAGGCCCTGGGTCCGGCTCTGCACTGACAGCACAGAGCCTGCTTGAGATTCTCTCTCCCTCTCTCTGTGCCCCTCCCCAACTCACAGGCACACACACTCTCCCTCAAGATAAATAAAATAAACTTTAAAAATAAATAAATAAAATAAATCTTTAAAAAAAAACCTGACCATCATAGATACAGGTTCTGTATACAGTGCCCCAAAAGATAACTTTTTTTTTAAGTTTATTTGTTTGCGAGAGAGAGAGAAAGAGCATACTCTTGAACAGGGTAGGAGCAAAGAGAAAGAAGGAGAGAGAGAATCCCAAGCAGGCTGTACACTAACAGCTCGTTCTCACAAACTGAGATTATGACCTGAACCCAAACCAAGAGTCGGACCCTTAACCGATTAAGCCACCCGGGTACCCTTAACTCCAAAATTCGCTGCTCTCCCAGATGATTGACTCGTCAAGGTCTCATTAAATCTTTTAAGGCACAGATGCAAGCCAAGGAGAGAGGACTCAACTCACTGCTGGTTGAAATTTTTCCAAGAAGTCAGCAGGGAACTCCCCCAGGGCTTGTAATTCAGAACACCACAATTCTATCATGTAGCCACTGGAGTATAAGCAGCATAGTCATTAGAGGAGATGCAATGAGTGGGTTGAGGGAATGAGAATACTAACTGTAGCTGAGTTTTGTAACCAAACTATCCTGAGCCCCTTGATGAGTTAGAGGTAGACACCGTATCAGATGGAGTTTTCACACAAAGTGCTCTATTTGCAACAAATATGGAAATCAAGGAGAGTAACTTTCAAAGCCGTGACTCCCCAAGTGGGGGCGGGGAGGGGTGAGCAGGTTCTTTTTATTTAGGTTCAGGATGAATATTCATTCAGAAAGGGGAGATTTGTAAAGGCAGGCATTAGGTTGTGCAGGCGTACTTCAGCATCCTGTGTTAATGACAATAGAGCTTGTGTTCCCCCTTGGGCGGAGACTTTAACATTTTAATAAAGCAGAGGAAACCCTGGGGCTATGGACTCGTTCTGAGAGCAGGATAAACTGGATGGGGGTCTTGGACTCCTTTTCTCAGACAAGGAATGCGGGGCCTTACTTATTTTTGAAATAGCACTGGGAGTTTTACCAACGATTAGTTGTCATTCGTGTGGTTAGGCTATTTCCTGGCTCTGCAGAGACTGTTCATTTTTTACATTTGTTTTGTTACATTAAAATTCTTAACTACTGAGGTTTTTGCATTTCTTTTTTTTTTTATAATTTAACTTTATTCTTTTATTTTTTAAGATTTACATCCAAATTAGTTAGTATATAGTGAAGCAATGATTTCAGGAGTAAATTCCTTAATGACCCTTACCCATTTAGCGCATCTCCCCTCCCACAACCCCTCCCATAACCCTTAGTTTGTTCTCCATATTTATGAGTCTCTTCTGTTTTGTCCCCCTCCCTGTTTTTATATTATTTTTGTTCCCCTTCCCTTATGTTCATCTGTTTTGTCTCTTAAAGTCCTCATATGAGTGGAGTCATATGATTTTTGTCTTTCTCTGACCAATTTCACTTAGCATAATACCCTCCAGTTCCATCCACGTAGTTGCAAATGGCAAGATTTCATTCTTTTTTATTGCCAAGTAATACTCCATTGTATATATATACCACATCTTCCTTATCCATTCATCCATCGAAGGACATTTGGGCTCTTTCCATACTTTGGCTATTGTCGATAGTGCTGCTATAAACATGGGGGTGCATGTGTCCCTTCGAAACAGCATACCTGTATCCCTTGGGTAAATGCCTAGTAGTGCAATTGCTGGGTCGTAGGGTAGCTCTATTTTTAGTTTTTTGAGAAACCTCCATACTGGCTGCACCAGTTTGCATTCCCACCAACAATGAAAAAGAGATCCTCTTTCTCCGCATCCTCGCCAACATCTGTTGTTGCCTGAGTTGTTAATGTTAGCCATTCTGACAGGTGTAAGGTGGTATCTCATTGTGGTTTTGATTTTTATTTCCCTGATGATGAGTGATGTTGATAATTTTTTCATGTATCCGTTGGCCATCTGGATGTCTTCTTTGGAGAAAGGTCTATTCATGTCTTTTGCCCATTTCTTCACTGGATTATTTGGTTTTTGGGTGTTGAGTTTGAGAAGTTCTTTGTACATTTTGGATACTAATCCTTTATGTGATATGTCATTTGCAAATATCTTCTCCCATTCTGTCAGTTGCCTTTTAGTTTTGCTGATTGTTTCCTTGGCTGTGCAGAAGCTTTTTATTTTGATGAGGTCCCAGTCGTTCATTTTTGCTTTTGTTTCCCTTGCCTCCAGAGACATGTTGAGCAAGAAATTGCTGCGGGCAAGATCAAAGAGGTTTTTGCCTGCTTTCTCCTCGAGGATTTTGATGGCTTCCTATCTTACATTGAGGTCTTTCATCCACTTTGAGTTTATTTTTGCATATGGTGTAAGAAAGTGGTCCAGGTTCATTTTTCTGCATGTCGTTGTCCAGTTTTCCCAGCACCACTTGCTGAAGAGACTGTCTTTATTCCATTGGATATTCTTTCCTGCTTTGTCAAAGATTAGTTGCCCATACGTTTGTGCCCATACCATATTGTCTTGATGATTACAGCTTTGTAGTATAGCTTGAAGTCTGGGATTGTGATGCCTCCTGCTTTGGTTTTCTTTTTCAAGATTGCTTTGTCTATTCGGGTCTTTTCTGGTTCCATACAAATTTTAGTATAATTTGTTCTAGCTCTGTGAAGAATGCTGGTGTTACTTTGATAGGGATGCGTTGAATATGTAGATTGCTTTGGGCGAGGTTTTTGCATTTCTTTGTAATTTTGACATCTACTAGAATGTTCTGCAAGAAGCGTGCCAGGGCAAGTAGAGACGGCAGGGAGGGCATAGATAACAGAAACAGTTGGGGACCTAAAATGACTTGTGTCACAAAAGTGATGTCTCCACTTCCTTTTTCTGCGGACCCTAACTCTTTCTGCTTATAAGTCCACTCTCAGATTTTGTCCTTGGCCATCCCACATGGGCCCAGTATCTTTCCAGGCCAGAGAGTCTATTTGTTCATACTCAGAAACATTCTAGCATGGCAAGAACACCACCATAGAGTTCTTCTTAAAAAGCTAGACTTACTATATATCAGTTATTAATATAAAGACTTCATTCAGGGGCACCTAGGTGGCTCAGTCGGTTGAACATCCAACTTTGGCTCAGGTCTTGATCTCATGGTTTGTGAGTTTGAGCCCTGCATTAGGCTCACTGCTGATGGTGTGGAGCCTGCTTGGGATCCTCTCCTGCTTTCTCTCTGCCCCTCCTTCTCGAGTGTGTGCGTGTGTGCTCTCTCACTTTCAAAAATAAATAAACATTAAAAACCAAGAAAACATTATTTTAAAAAGCTTTTCACTCAAAATTTACAAATGAATTTTGAAATGTGGCAATTAGATTTCCCGTATGTTAGTGATGTCATAGGTAGATCATTTTGCTTTGGTTTCACACCAAGGCTATAAAACCCCATCTCTAAATTCCCCCGGTGCTTCCCTCTGCCTCATCCGTTTTCTCGCCCACAGCCGTTCACCCCTCCTCCCTGGGAGATTCCTTCCTTCTTTTTTCCGTCATGCACGATCAAAAAGAAACACTCCCTAAAATAGCTTCCATATTGTTAAGCACGGCTTTGGAGTCAAACATATTTTCAAGTCATAACCCTGCTGCATGGTAGCCTACTTCTTTAATCATCTCCACACCTATTTCCTAGCTTATCAAACGGGGTGACTATACCTGCCTCTTAAGGTTCTTATGTGACTAAATGAGAAAACAAATCAAAAGGATTTAACGCTATGATGTGAAAACTATTTGGTAACTGCATTAATTATACTGGGTCAAATAATGGGAAGGAAACACAAAAGATGTATGACAGGCAGTGGTGTGCTGGTGAATGTTTCACAGGTGGCTTCTCCGAACCCCCAGGAAAAGCCCCGGTTGGTTGTGTTTGCCTGATTTGTGGTGTAGAGTCGGATGAGATGCATTGAAGCATGCCATCGTACAGAATTTCACCATATGGATTCATTAGACATAAATAACTTCAAGAGCATACATGATAGCAAAATAGGAAGTGATGAGTTTGGCGTTTTTATTAGGTTGGTGTGTACATTTAATTGTTTAGTGCTCTGGGAAAAGGGGATAGCTCTGTAAACCCTCAAGGGAGAAGGACCTATTTGTGTCTGTGGAACAGAGAGGATGCCCATGGGCAGGGTTCAATGACTGAATGGGGAGGCAGTGCCGGTGCCATCAGTTGGAGAGGCAATGGGGGGGTAAACGGATGATGCAAGGCCCCGGAGGCCTTTTTTCGATCAAATATAAACTGGCAGAAGTGGGACAGCTGGGGGGCTCAGTCGGTTAAGCGGCTGACTTCAGCCCAGGTCTTGATCTCACGGTTTGGGAGTTTGAGCTCCATATCAGGCTCTCTGCTGTCAGTGCAGAGCCTGCTTCAGATCCTCTGCCCCTCCCCTGCTCACTCTCTCTCTCACTCTCTCTCAAAAATAAATAAAAACATTTAAAAATATTTTTAAAAATGAAAAAATAAACTGGCAAGAGATTTTAAAACTTGAGTACAAAATAATCAGATTTGCATATTTTTTTAAGTTTGTTTTTTTTTTTTTAGTTTATTTATTTATTTTGATGGCTCAGTCTGTTGAGCTTCCGACTTCGGCTCAGATCATGATCTCACAGTTCATGGGTTCAAGCCCCAGGTAGGTCTTGACACTGACAGCCTGGAGCCTGCTTCCGATTCTCTGTCTCCCTCTCTCTGTCCCTCCTCCACTCATTCTCTCTCTCCCTCTCAAAAATAAACATTAAAAACATTTTTTTTAATAAATAAAATTTATTTATTTGAGAGAGTGATAACAGGGCAGAAGCAGACAGAGGGAGAGACAAAGAATCCCAAGCAGGCTCCACATGAGTGCAGAGCCTGATCTGGGTTCAAACTCATGTAGAACTCACGAATTAGTAGATCATGACCTGAGCCAACATCAAGAGTCAGACACTTAACCAACTGAGCCACCCAGGCACCCCAAGTTTATTTTTAAAAATAATCTCTATATTCAACATGGGGCTCCAACTCACAACCCTGAGATTAAGAGTTGCATACTCTTCCAACCGAACCCGCCAGACACTCCTCAGTTTACGTATTTAAAAACATTCCTCCAGGGGCGCCTGGGGGGCTCAGTAGGCTGGGTGTCCGACTATGGCTCAGGTCATGATCTCACCGTTCTTGGGTTCCAGCCCCGCGTCGGGCTCTGTGCTGACAGCTCAGAGTCTGGAGCCTGCTTTGGATTCTGTGTCTCCCTCTCTCTCTGCCCCTCCCCCGCTCACACTCCTTCTCTGTCTCTCTCAAAAATAAATAAACATTTAAAAAAAAAAAAGATTCCTCTAGTAGATGTGCAAAAAAAAAGGGCGGGGGGCAGAAAGGAAACTAAGATACCAGTTCAGACATTATTGCACTAATGCAAGTGGAAGAGGACAGTGGTTTGGATTAGGAAGGTGGCAGTGGAGACGAAGAGAGGTAAATGAATTGGACACATATAGATAGATTCAAGAGGTAGAGTTGACAGGGCTTTGTGATTCCTCGCAGTGTAGCAGAATAGGACCATCTGACAAGTGATAAGTCAGTACAAGGAAACAAAACACACCTGTCAGCACGCACACAGTATCGTTCCTTCTGGGAGATCAGACAAGGCTCTGGATGTATTTTGCCCGACCAGATGACACAAAGCAGTTGAATTGCTTCTGTTAAGTGTCTTACGTATGATGTAACATATGGCTGCTGTGGCCTACAAGAAGCCCTCATTGTCAGTAAGTCAATTGAATTGTCCATTAGGGATTACTCTGGAAATAAAGTGTTAAATAAAGCATTGGAAAATTTAATTTGTGGTCGCTGTCATGAAATCCAATTTGTTTTCATATAGAACTTACCAAAACTTTTATATCACATTTTATGTATTAAATAAAATTGTAGCTAAGAAACAGCATGGAAATACTTGGTCAAAGGACCCAGGTAAAAATCACAAATAACAGTAAGTCCTAAAATACCATATTAAACAGATGGATCCTCACTAATGCCCAGATTTCAAAGCCAGAGAAGCCACACGTGCTGAATATCGATGAGGAATCATGTCCACATTCCTGCCGAGAGCAAAATCTAGGGGTTTCCCTATTACTGCATCAGACTTTTACTCCCAGTACACAAACATCATGGGCAGGCTAATTTTCACAGGCAGGGTTAGGTGAAAATGTTAGCTAAACCAAGCACAGTCCCCACACCCACCCATCAGTGGGTAGAGTTGAGAAAAGTTCAGTTTAAGGCTGCTTTCTGTAAGGAGAGCTCTTGCCACAGCTTTGTCAATGCAACCTTCACTTCTGTCTCATATAAACAGCTGAGTTGATAATGGCTCTGTTCCATGGAGGGGCTGGGGGCCAAGGGTGCTTCCATTTTACTATTTCACCATCACTGAAGTGCTCCCCTTTTCTACATGGTGGACCACGATGTCTGCATGTTCCAACCAGCAGGAAAAGGGAAAGGGGAAGAAGGTTTATACCTCCTTTTGTCTAGAGCTTAAAAATATTTTTTTTTTCGGAGCAACATTATTCACAATAGCCAAAAGGTGGAAGCAACACACACAAGTGTCCATGGGAGGAAGAAAGGATAAACAAAATGTGGTATACACACACACACACACACACACACACACACACACACACAGCGGAATATTATTCGGCTTTAAAAAAAAGGAAGGAAATTCTGACACAATGTACAACATGGATGAACCTTGCGGACATTACGTTAAGTGAAATAAACAAGTCACAAAAGGACAAGTATGTGTGATTCCACTTATATGAGGTACCTAGAGTAGTCAACTTCATAAAAACATGGTAGAAAAAAAGGTAAAATGGTGGTTGCCAGCGGTTAAAGGAGGAGGGAATGAGGAATTACTGTTTAATGAGCAAAGAATATCTGATTTGCAAGATGAAAGATTCCTGGAGATGGATGGTGGTGATGGTTGCACAACAATATGCATGTACTTAATGTCACTGAAATATACACTTGAAAATGGTTAAGAGGGTAAATTTTATATTATATGTATTTTACCACAAGTTTTAAAAACACCTAAAATATTTAAAAAAATAAAAAAATTTTATAGTTCCGATTGGGATCCAAGGGTCACACGCATTGTGATTGGTTGAGATATCTTCTAGTTTCCACTTTGTCTCTTTCTCTCTCATTGCTATTAAAAAAAGGAAAAAAAAAGGGGGGGCACCTGGCTGTCTCAGTCAGGAAGAGCATGCAAATCTTGATCTCGGGGTCATGAGTTCAAGCCCCATGCTGGTGTACAGAGTACTAAAAAATAAATAGACTTTAAACAAATTTTTAAAACTAGATTCGTTTTCCTGTATACTTTTCTGCATTCTGTATTTTGCTGATTGTATCCTCAGGGTGTCATTTCTGATGTGCCTCCTTCCCTTTGATTTCCTACAAATTGGTGCTTAGAGTTTGAAGTATAATCAGACCTAGGTTCTATGTTGGTGGAGGTGAAGACTATTTCCTTCATATGCACTCTTGTGCACTGTCAGCATGAGATGCATCATGTCTAGGTTTCTTTCTTTTTGTGATGTTGGCAGCCATTGATGATTGATTATTCGTAGACCCAGCATTTCATTAGGATTACAAAATTGTTATATTCAAATCTTGTCATTTATTCTTTGGAAAAAAATTCCAGCATCATTCCCATGAGATGAAAGATCAAAACTTGATTCTGGCACAGATCTGAGTGAAGGCCAGTGAGTGAGGTTTTCATCATGTGAAGGCTGTGTAAAAGGCCAATGGGTATTTGGATTAAAAGAATAGATCCTGAGCACCGGAAGAGGGCCTCAGGGAGAGCAGCTTGCAATCCATCTGCAATACTCTGATTCCCAGGCTCACATCCTCTTTGTCTCTCAATCCCAAAGCCATAGTTTTTTGTTGCTGCTGTTTAATTTTTCCCACAACATCCTTTGATCACTTGTCAAGAAGAGCTACATGGCCCATGAAAATTGGAAACCCCAAATTTGCAACCGGCTGATTGCCTCATTGTTTTTATTCCTAGATATAATGGATTTCTACAGAACTTGTCTGTCCAGCATCCAGAAAGAAAGGCACCACCTTTCTTCTGTGATTGCTAAACTAAGAGAATTAAGTGCCCATTTGGGGTGCACACAAGTTCAGCTCTGTGTGGGGATACAGGAGGCTGGGTCGCAAGTCTTTGTTCTGTAACTAGCTGGCCCATGTGGACACATTTCCGTAATTCCTCAGGACTGGCAAACAAACTATACTTGGGAGGACAGATCAATATGGAATAACTTCTGAGAGGAGACTGTAGGTAGTGATATTTCTGTTCCATTGCTATCTATTTTTCTGGCTTCAATGCTTAGATTTAACTACAGATGGGGGAAAAAACCCTTAGCAGTTACTTATCATTGTATATTCTTTTGTTTCTATGTACCTCTCATTAATGAGATAATCAGAATTTGCCTACTGCCTGAATCCAAAGGGTATTATGTAAATCACATTTTAAAATTGATTTTATTATAGTGATCCATTTACAATTCCATTCAGTTTTCAGAAACCTTAAGCAATGAATACTTTGTGGTGAAAGGGATGTTAATTGCTTTCCCTGGGGTCAGACATTCTCTCTGTAAATCGCAAATCCAATAGCCATTAAGAACCCAGAAGAAGAATTGACCATTAGTATTACAAGAGTTATAATTGAGCATTTTTTTATTTAATTCTAAAGCAAATTTGTTTTCGGTAGATTTTTTCTCTTCTTTTGACATCTTCTAAATGAAATAATTACTGCAAATCTTTTGATTCAGCTTATTCATTATGTTGGTTAACTATGTGTCTTCAATTCCAACAAATGTTTCTTCAATGACTAAAACCCTTCTCTCTCTTGTCAGTATAAAGTGTGGGTCACTGATGATTTGCAAAATGCACCTAACAGTCCTGACTTTCTGTATTGGTTGTGGTGGTGGGGTTGGCAGGTGGTGGAGAGACAAATGCTAGGATAAAAATTCCATATCCAGACAGATGTAACCAATATCCTCTTGTGTGAAGCGGCAGACTAGAACAAATGTGTTGCACCTGCTATAGTACTATTTGAATTTAGATGAACTTTCTATGTGTTATTTAAGTTCCACCAGGCAAGAAAAATTAAAACTGTAACTTACATTGAGAGAATCCCTGACTAATCTCCTATTCGGGGTGAGTTACCACCTACCTTCTTGGACAACTCCCACTGCTGCCATTGGCTACAACTCTGGGGTGGTTTTAAAATACATCTTCCTTCCTTCCTTCCTTCCTTCCTTCCTTCCTTCCTTCCTTCCCTTTCTTTTTCTTTCTTATATTCCAATTCTTTGATATTCCTTCCTACAAAATGTGAAGCCTAGTAGGCTCCTCCTCCATATAGCATATAAGCCACACCCATCGACTCACTTCAAACAAATAGAATGTGGTGGAAGTGAAGTAGTTCTGTGATTTCCATGACTAGGTCATAACAAGAATAGCCTTCCACCTGCTCCTCCCTCTCCCTCTCTCTTTCCCAATTATTTTATTCAGGCTATTGCAATAGTGGAAACTAAAGCTGAAGATCGGGAGCGTCTCAGCAGGATGGTTTTATCTTAGACTTTTATACGGAGGGGTAACAAGTTACAGATTTACAGTCTGGGTGTGGTTTATTTGCCAGCAGAAGCCTCAGTCAGTTATCCAAAGAGGAAAAGTTTTTTCTGGTGAGCTGCTTACAAAGGAACAAAGCAGTTCTAATTTTACCTAATCAAATATGAGGCAAAGAATAGCAAGTCGAAGGATCATGTTGGAGGGCCTGCCTTGTCGGCAGGTTCATGAAAAAGGGGAGAGGTATGCGTTTGTCTCGGTCGGCAACCTCATTCCGGGGGGAAGCTAAGCGCCATGTTGACGCTCCAGGAGCCTGGTGAACGTGTCCAGGGTCGACATGCTCCTGTATAAAGAGGCTCAGGTGCAGCGACACCAAGTAGCCAGCAGCCTGAGTGAGCCTCCCTGAGGCGGCTCCTCCCACCTCCGTCAGGCCTGTAGATGGTTTCAGCCTCCTGGTCTTTGCATCCTCCAGCTGCGGCCCCAGATACCATAAAGCAGAGGCAAACAGCAATGGATAACTAATACAGGCTCCCCCTCTCAACGTGCAGATGCATCGGTGTTGGTAAAAACACCCACAGCCCCGTGCTCCCTTCCGGACCCCTTCTTAACACCCAAAATGCGAATGAGGTCATAGCTGGGAAAATAAGTGTGCCTCTAGTAGTAGGCGCCTAGGGAAACCTAAATCAGCCATGATTTTGTTGAGTATGAAAGAAATGACAACTTCATGAATGGAAGCGATGAAAAACTCTTCACCATGCTTCTTAGCAACTAGAGAAGTCTGTTTATTTCGTTTACAGTCCCCAAAATGCTCATGTGTAGTGCAACCAGGCCAATTATAGCACAATCCAATGTTCACATTGCCAGTCTAAAAAACAAAATAGCTGCTACTGCAGGAAAGTTCAGTTGTCCATGTTTTAAGATGGAAAAACCAAGGGGAAGTTTGAAATCTAGGGTTTAGAACCTGGCTAATCAAAGTGGTCCTCCAAAGAACAATGTCACATCACTTAAGAGCTTTGTTAGAAATGCAGAATTTAGGGGCACCTGGCCGGCTCAGTTGGTAGAGCAAGTTTGAGCTCCACACTAGGTGTAGAGATGACTCAGAAATAAAATCTTAAAAAAAAAAAAAAACAAAAAACGCAGAATTTGGAGCCCCACCCCAGGCCTACTGAATCAGAATCTGCACTTTCGCATCTCCAGGTGATTCATATGCACATGAAACTCTGAGGATGGGGGTGGGAGTGGGGATGGTTAATTCATACATTCAGTTCTTCAATAAATATTCCTTGAATATGCATTGCACTGGGAATACAACAGTGAATAACTTGCAATTCCCTTCCAGCTCTGGAGCTTTATATTTTTAAAATCTAATTCCTTGACAGGTAGAATTATTTTTCTCTAGCTTCTCTGCTATCATTATGCGATAGTAGTTACAGAATCATTCAAACAGGAAGACAGGTGCCAGAGAGAATGGGGGGGGGGGGAATATTCCTTTAAGATCAGAACTTTACTTACCTAAAATGGGAGAATTATGTGCACATACATTAAAACATCCACTGCTGGTGCTGACAACTTGGTACAAATTGCCTGCATACGAATTCCAAGGTTCTCTGACTTGACTTTCAAAATTGCTCCACAAATCCCTGGGAAATTTCACAGTGTTTTGGAAACAGTGAGATTCTGACAGCATGTCAAGCACCCACTATTGTGTCTTCCCACGTTGCATCTGTAACAATAACCCATGGGGCATGCTAGAAAAGGTGACAGAGGTTGTCTAAAATGATATTTGCCACTGGCCATGGAGCTACAAGGATTTTAATCTTTTAAATTCCATTAATAGGAACTTGGGCAGGAGAAAAGAAAATGGGGGAAGTAAATAAAAGAATATATAAAAGGAAAAGAAAATAAGAGGAAAGAGAGAAATATAGTACCATTAGGACTAACCTCCTATTCCTGTTCAGTGGTCCTTGGTGCCTTAGGCTGCCTGCCTTTGGTCTGGCTCCTTCATTTGGCAGCCAGTAAAGAAAAAGCTACAGCTATTATTTTTAAATGTCATTTCCTTTCCCTCAGAGGTCAGATTTCCAAAGCGGCTCCTTTTAAAGGTTGAAGGGAAAAATTGATTTGTAAGACAAGATACTTTGTCAACTTTATAAAATCGCTCTCTCTGGGACTCTTGAAAATACTATTACTCCTTTTATGCATTTGAGAAACAGGGTGCTATTCTGCTGTAACCTCTCTAGTCCTGTAAATTTACATAAACGTGATTAATCAATAGGGCTCGTTTATTTGTTGGTGGAGAAATTTTGGTAAGCTAATTATGCCATTGTGTATAGTACTTTTAAGTCTTAATGAGTGCCTGATACATATTAATATCAAGAACACATCAATAAATATTTGTTAAATAAATACATGGAATTGAACTCAGAAAGACAACGAAAAATGTAATTTAGACCCCATCTGTCAAGGACTCAGCAGTTGGTTTTATGACCAGTCACCACCTGCTACCTCAACAAGGCTATTTTAATCAATGATAACATTGATTTGTATCCTTTAGCTGCAGTTCGGCTCCAGGATTGCTCAGTATTATGGTCTTTTGGGAGGCAAGTTTGTTAAAAGCAATGCTAGATGAGGCAAACATATAATGGTCAAGTGGTATGTAGCTGGAAAATCCTCCCAAACCAAACATTCACATAATGAGCTCGGTTTGTGAGTTTAGAATTTTAATGAAGAGAAGGCAGTGTTTGAAGCCCTAAAGCCTGTGTGTGTGTGTGTGTGTGTGTGTGTGTGTGTGTGTGTGTAAGCAATGGCTTCTGAAGCCCACTTAACAAAAGCACATGCTTCAAAGAAGCTAACTGAATGTTTTATGTTCACTACATGCTCATTAGTAACTCTTCTCATTTCTCCCATTTACTTCTTTTCTTACTGATCTTAAGGATGCAATTAAAATCCCAGTGACTTGTGGTTTCTGCTGGAGCGATAAATAGTACCTGACCCCATGTGATCTGCTGCATGAATAAAGATCAGGATTTCATCTTCTAGCAACTCCTGGTTGCTAAGGAGACTACTGGCATCTCTATGTCCTAGGTACCATATTGCTTGGGAAGAATTACAGCAGTTTTGCCTGTTACTTTCCCAGAGAGAAAACCTGAAAACTCATTAAGGCAGCCAACATTTTAAGATTCTACTGGTCTCTTTAATGTTTGGAGTGCCTTTGGCCCTGGAGCGTAACTTGTGAACATGTTGGCATCTAAATGAGTACAGCCTCAGAAATGACAGTGCAGCTTTGTTATAGAAAATACCATGAATAGTTAGGCTGTGGGTACCAAAGTCTCTGACCTGGCCTGTGACAAAGGCCTGTTTTGTTGTTTATTCCTTCTTTTTCCTTGCTTCCTTCCTTCCTTCCTCCCTCTTTTGCTTCCTTCCTTCCTTCCTTCCTTCCTTCCTTCCTTCTTTCCTTCTTTTCCTTCTTTTCTGCAGAGCAACTCACCCTGTTAAACGTCAGAGTCGGTAGACCACGCTTATTTTCCAGCCCTGTTTCTAACATCTGACCCTAGGCAAGTCCGCTCTCTGACCCTCGGTTTCCTTATCCTTAAAGCAGAAAAATAGTGATACCTCATAATGTTGTTCATGAGGATTAGAGGAGATCATGAAAACAGGTAAATTGCAAAGCAGGGCTAAGTTCATGACCCAGGGGAGGTTCCCCCAGGCCAACTTTAGGAGTTTCACTGACAGCTTGTCTATTAAGGAGCCCTTAGGATCAGTACCTGCAGAAGATCTAGTTGTGAATAGATGCGCTCCAACAACGACTGCAGCCAGCCCTCAGATGAATTCCCAGGCTAGCGTGGTGCTCCAGGATCGTCCCAAACGGGGCTGGCATGGCCAGGCCTTCCCCCCCACCCCTTACGGATTGTTTGTGTCCTCCCCAAATTCCTATGTTGAAGCCTAGATCGCTAGCATTGGATGGTATTTGGAGCTGAGGCTTTGGGAGGCAATTAGGTTTAGATGTGGTCACAAGGGTGGGGCCCCATGATGGGATTAGTGTGGCCTTATAAAAAGAAGAAAAGACCACAGCTCTTTCTTTCCCCACTGTGTAAGGACACACGAGAAGGCAGTCATGTACAAGTGAGGATGAGAGCTCTCACCAAGCACCTGTGGTGGCACACTGACCTTGGACTTCGACTTCCAGAACTATGAGAAGATAATCGTCTGTTGTTCAAGCCCCCACAGTCTACGTCATTTGTTGTAACAGTCCAGGCTAAGACACCCTTCGTCAATCAGTTACTGGATCTGGGCTGCCCCAAGAAGGTGCATGACCTTTTTCTACGCAGCTCAGGTAATTCTTGAAGGAACTAATTAGCTTGAGGCTGTCTCTGGTACACATCACAGTGAACAGTACAATCACTATTATTACCTTTCACTCTTCGCTACTGAAAAACCTCCCTCTGTCCAGCTGTTTTCTGTCATGTGAAAAAACAAGCTCATTACTGACCTCACATGTCACTTGTTCACCTCTTCTTGGTTCCACTCCTCTCCCCTTTTGCACAAATCGCTTTAAACAGTGATTGCTACTCACCTTTTCATCTGCAATATATCCGATATCCGGGGTTACAAAACATGTCTATTAGCCAAGATGGCTTTCTGCACCTGTGATTTTCCAAAGGTGGGCACTTTGAGATGATGGGCTCGTTCTTCCTCTCAGGGCAATATATGAGGATCCTAGAACAAATTGCTAATCACATGCATTCCATGTGGAGGTAAGCTCTTATTTTCAAGTCTTAGGGCAACTCACAATTACTCTTTTGCATTGTAACAAAAACAAATGGATTTAAGTACATGAGAACCATGGTAAAATTTGTAATTTAGAAAGATTTAAAAAAAATTTTTTTAATGTTTATTTTTGAGAGAGAGAGAGAGAGAGAGAGAGAGAGAGAGAGCATGAGTGGGGGAGGGGCAGAGAGAGGCGACACGCAATCTGAAGCAGGCTCCAGGCTTTGAGCTGTCAGCACAGAGCCCGACATGGGGCTCGAACTCAGGAACCCTGAGATCATGACCCGAGATAAAGTTGGACGCCCAACCAACTGAGCCCCCCAGGCGCCCCAAGACTTTTTTTTTTAGAAAGGTTTATAACACTAGAATATGGACCAGGTGGGGAACACTAGGAGCAGGGAGCTTTACTGAAGGACTAATCATATACTAATCAAACTACAGGTTTCCTATTTCTTCTCCCAAATTCCCACTCCATTAATTTGTACTTTGTAGAATTTTATATACTTGGAATTACATAATATGTACTTTTTCCAGTCTCACTTTTTTCTTTCTTTTTCTTTTTTTGATTTATTTAATTATATATATACTTTCAGGAATAGAATTTAGTGATTCATCCCCTACCTATAACACCCAGTGCTCATCCCAACAAGTGCCCTCCTTAATGTCCATCACCCCGTTAGCCCATCCCGCCACCCAACATCCCTCCAGCAATCCTTAGCTTGTTCTCTGCATTTAAGAGTCTCTTATGATTTATCTCTCTTTCTGTTTTTATACTATTTTTGCTCCCTTTCCCTTATGTTCATCTGTTTTGTATCTTAAATTCCACATATGAGTGAAATCATATGATACTTATCTTTCTCTCATTTATTTAGCTTAGCATAATACACTCTGGTTCCAACCACCTTGTTGCAAATGGCAAGATTTCATTCTTTTTGATCGCTGAGTAATATTCCATTATATATATATATATATATATATATATATATATATATATATATATATATAAAGAAGATGTGATATATATCACATCTTCTTTATCCATTCATCAGTCCATGGACATTCAGGCTCTTTCCATACTTTGGCTATTACCAATAGCACTGCTATAAACATTGGAGTGCAAATGTTTGGAGTGCAATCAACATTTTTGTATCCTTTGGATAAATCCCTAGTAGTGCACTTGCTGGGTGGTAGGATAGTTCTATTTTTAACTTTTTGAGGAACCTCCACACTGGTTTCCAGAGTGGCTGCACCAGTTTGCATTCCTACCAGTGGTGCAAGAGGGTTCCCCTTTCTCCACATCCTCGCCAACATCTGTTGTTGCCTGAGTTGTTAATTTTCACCATTCTGACAGGTTTCATCTCACTTCTTTCATCCATGATAATAATTTTGAGATTCATCAAAACTGTTGCATATATTACTAATTTGCCCTGTTATATCTCCAAGTAGGATCCCATTATAATATATGGATACACCACAATTTGTTTATCCATGCACTGATTGATGGACATTTGGGGTATTAAAAATAAAGTGCTAGGAGCGCCTGGGTGTCTCAGTCGGTTGAGCGTCACACTTCGGCTCAGGTCATGATCTCGCAGTTCACGAGTTCTGCCCCCCACCCCCCGTCAGGCTCTGTGCTGACAGCTCAGAGCCTGGAGCCTGCTTCAGATTCTGCGTCTCCCTCTCCCTCTGCCCCTCCCCCGCTTGTGCTCTGTCTCTCCCTCAAAAGTAATAATAATAAAAAAACATTTAAAAAATAAAGTGGTATGAACATTTGTATGCGAGTCTTTGTTTCAAGTAAAAGAGTAACCCTGGTCACTGTCACCACATTGTGGCCAGAATGAAGGCAGTCAGATATTTAGTGCTCCACTCTTTATCACGAATGGATACCTTGGGATTACCAAGTATTTGATTAAAGTCTCCAACATGAAAAACAGACTTAAACAAGTAACTTTTTTTAAAGAGGACAGCAAAGTAAATATGAAATGGTACATATCAAGAGTAAATTCTAACAAAAAATAATAATAGATTCTGGAGAATAGCTGGGATGGAGAATAGGCCAGAAATAAAACATAAGACACGAAAGTGCTTTCTGGCTTTTCAACAACCACATTGGAAACAGAAGAGCATTGCTTTCAACATTCCGTAAGGACATTCTTTTCTTTTCTTTTTGGGGGGACATACTTTGTATTTTATTTTATTTGTTAAAGTTTATTTATTATTTATTTTGTGAGAGAGAGAACCAGTGGGGGAGGGGCAGAAAGAGAGGGTGGACAGAGGATCTGCTGTGCTGACAGCAGAGAGAGCCCAGTGTGGGGCTTGAACCCACGAACTGGGAGATCATGACCTGCGCTGAAGTCAGATGCTTAACTGACTGAGCCACCCAGGCGCCCCTAGGACATGATTTTTAATACAGAGTTCTATTCCCAGCCAAATGATTAATACGACTTCGTGATGAAATAAAACACATTTCAGCCGTATAAAGTCTCAGAAAGGAACCTGCCATGCACCTTTTCTCAGAAAGCTATTAGAGGATATTCTCTAAAATTCTCTAGTAGTACACCAATAAGAAGAAACCCATGAGATAGAAGGGGCCCAACACAGGAGAGAGGGTGTTGAAAATCACACAGTGACAACTCTACATGTGGCTTCAGACTAGTCCGTACGGGAGCAGAAGGTGCAGAGCTGCTAGAAGGAATAATAAGAGAAATACCTGCTCTTGGGGAGCATTGGCTCACTCCATCTTCTCAGTCCCTGAATTTCTTCAAAGTCCTTTGTTCTACACACTTTCCCGGTAGTGCATCCCGAGCCTCGGCTGTAGGGTCACCGCGGCCCACAACAACTCCACAGAGGACCACCGTCTCACAACTTATGTCCTTGCTGCATGCATACTAATGGACATTCGAAAGTGCTAACCTAGGGTGAGGCAAGCAAGGGGCTCAGGGCTCAAAACTGAAGGAGGCACTCTCAAGTGCAAGCTCAGCACCTCACTGCTCCCCAGCATCTAGTTCCCCATGGATAGATGTCTGGCCATCTGCCACTCCCACACCTGTCTCACTGTCTTCTGTCTTTACTGCCACTTTCTCACGTTCCCCTTATAATGGGCTGATGCATAATGGCAGGCAGTAGGATGTGTTTCCTTTAAGAATGTATATAATTTTTTTGTATTTAGTTAAGTTTAGGCCATGGTTTTTGTTTGTTTGCTTTAAGTTCTACTAGAGATTTCTTCACATTTTGTGAGGCTGCATTTTATTTATTTTTCAATATTTATTTACTTATTGTGAAAGAGAAAAAGAGAGAGAGTGGGGGAGTGGAAGAGAGAGAGAGAGAGAGAGAGAGAGGGAGAGAGAAAATCCCAAGCAGATTCC
Organism: Panthera onca; assembly: GCF_046562875.1. Taxonomy (NCBI): domain Eukaryota; kingdom Metazoa; phylum Chordata; class Mammalia; order Carnivora; family Felidae; genus Panthera; species Panthera onca. The sequence continues at coordinate 215,020,613 of NC_138339.1, read as the reverse complement.
ACACTCAGTGCAGAGCCCAACTCGGGCCCAATCTCATGACCACGAGATCATGACTTGAGCTGATGTCAAGAGTAGGATGCTTAACCGACTGAACCATCCAGGCACCCTTTGCATTTTAATTTTAAAATAGAATATCAACTTTGCCACCTCAAAATTTCACAAGCAAAAAACCTCCAAAATCACATGGAGCATGACAATCACTTGTGACCCATGAATAATAAAGAACAGAAAAAGTATGAGGAAGAGAAGAAAGTGGGTGGAGAAAACACATTTTGTTCTCACTAGTCAAATGAACTATACTTTCCACTAAAAAATTTCTACTTCAAATATTTAAGGACAGAATTTTCTCAAGGGATTGTTTGAAGCTGAAAGTGCGTACTGAAATATTAGAAACAGAAGAGCATAAATCACTACTACAATCTTAATTCTACTTCTTTTTTTTTTATAATTTATTTTTTTAAATTTTTTTTTTAACGTTTTATTTATTTTTGAGACAGGGAGAGACAGAGCATGAACGGGGGAGGGTCAGAGAGAGGGAGACACAGAATCTGAAACAGGCTCCAGGCTCTGAGCTGTCAGCACAGAGCCCGACACGGGGCTCGAACTCACGGACCGCGAGATCGTGACCTGAGCCAAAGTCGGACGCTTAACCGACTGAGCCACCCAGGCGCCCCAATTCTACTTCTAAAAATATGCAGAAAGCATATCCAAACAGTACACAGGACTTCAGTTTGTGAGGCTGCTTTAGGCAAAGTGCATTGTCATGATCTACTGTGCTTCAAGACCAGGAGTTGCAAAGAAGTCTTTACTTGAGTCAATTGTGATTAGAGAAGGACAGCTTCCACTTCAGTGGTAATATCCCATCAGGCAAAGATTACTGGCAAAGCTAGAAAAGATTCTTGCTGCTCTTCCGACTACAGTTGAAAGCAAGTGACGATTTATTTTTTCCCTTCCAAATTTTTATTCAAATTCTAGTTAATTAACATGTAGTGTAACACTGGTTTCAGGAGTAGAATTCAGTGATTCATCACTTCCATACAACACCCAGTGCTCATCCCAACAAGTGCCCTCCTTAGTGCCCATCACCCATTTAGTCCTCCCCCACCCCACCCACCTCCCTCCATCAACCCTCAGTTTGTTCCCTCTGGTTTGCTTCTCTCTCCTTTTTTCCCTTCCCATATGCTCATCTGTTTTGTTTCCTAAATTCCACATGTGAGTGAAATCATATGGTATTTGTCTTTCTCTGACTATTTCACTTGGCCTAATATACCCTAGCTCCATCCACATCATTGCAAATGGCAAGATTTCGTTTTTTTTAATGTTTATTTTTGAGGGAGAGAGAGAGATTGCGAGTAGGGGAGGGGCAGAGAGAGAGGGAGATAGAGGATCCAAAGGGCTGCAGGCTCTGTGCTGACAGCAAACAGCCAGATATGGGGCTCGAACTCATGAACCACAATATTGTGATCTGAGCAGAAGTCGGAGGCTTAACTGACTGAGTCACCCAGATGCCCCAAGATTTCATTCTTTTTGATGGTTAGTAATATCCAATCGTGTATATATATACTACATCTGTATCCGTTCATCAGTGAATGGACACTTGGCCTCTTTCCATAGTTTGGCTATTGTTGAGAAAGCAAGTGATGAATTACTATTTCTAATGTGTGTATGGTGACCATGAGAGGTACCCAGGACCTGAGAATGTTGTTCTGCCCTGTGATAACTCTCAAGAGGGCCACCAAAGTTTATAAAAATAAACATGTTGATAATATTTCAGATTGATTCTTATGTCCAAGAAGTCCATCCTATGCTGGTAATATTTAGCTTTGGTCTTGCCTTTGTCAAAGTATTTATTTTAACATTTGGCCACTAAGCATTCAGCCAGTTTATCTGTTAACTCTGTTAGGTATATATTTTCATACATGTTAACATGGTTTTCCCTCCACTGTCCTGTCCCACTTCCTCTCCTGCCACCAATTTCCCTTTTTGCTTTATAAATGTTTTGGTTTGGGTTAAATTTTTATTTTATTTTATTTTATTTTATTTTATTTTATTTTATTTTATTTATTTTTGAGAGAGAGAGAGGGTGCAAGTGAGCAAGGGGCAGAGAGAATGAGAGAGAGAGAGAGAGAGAGAGAGAAAGCATGGCTCACCCGACATGGGGCTTGAACTCATGAACTGTGAGATCATGACCTGAGATGAAGTCAGATGCTCAACGACTGAGCCACCCAGCTGGCCTGATTGAATTTTAATTTAGTTCCCGGGTTACAGGATATCAAGACAGTATGTGATTAAACTAGAAGAGGAATAAAAATCCTCTAGAGATAGATGCAGGGGCTCATGTGGCTTTGGGCTTCTAACTGTAGGGAGAAGGAGACAGATTTAGGTTATGCAGGTATTTTGTGGTGTGGAAATTCAAGAATGAGAAGTTTCAGAGGTTAGTTAGGTAGCTTCAGTTGTACTTTCCACACCCATTCCAACCAACTGCTGGTATGGCTGTCTATACCACAAGCCTGGGAAACAAAGAACCATATTCCCAGAATCCTTTGCAGTTAGGATCTAGATACATTTTAGGCTTCCCTAGTCAGATGAACACAAACAAAATGTTGACTTGGAATGAAGACCATGGAGAAAGAGGCAGGCTATGAATCATCTCTTGGCTGGTTTGAATGATAGTGGAGGCAGTATAGTCAGATAGCAGCTGTGCTTGTAGCTTCATGAGTTTGCAGCTTTTATGTATGTATGTATGTATGTATGTATGTATGTATGTATGTATTTATTTAGAGAGGGAGTGAGAGCAGGGGAGGGGCAGAGAGAGAGGGAGAGAAAGAGTCTCAAGCAGGCTCCGTGCTGTCAGCCTGGACCCAACTCAGGGCTCAAACCCACGAAACCATGAGATCATGACCTGAGCTGAAACCGAGTTGGACACTTAACCGACTGAGCCACCAGGCGCCCCTAAGTTGCAGCTTCCTAATGGCCGCAGGAGCAGCAGCCATCTTGGCAGACCAGTTCTTTGGTTAGTGTGGTTTGGTTTGTGGGTCTAGGTTTTGGGTTTTTTGGGTTTGGTTTTGTATTTCCCCTCTCAATAGTTCTGGGAGCTCTTTCTACTCCTCAATAAATCTGTTTGTACTTAAACTAGTTAGAGAGGATTCTATTCTTAACTACTTCAGAAGTTCAATTTTTGTCTTGTAACATCCTAGGCCCTTTACGTACATTACCTAATTTAATCATCACATGGCCAAGAAATAATTACTATTATTTATATCTATTACCAGATGAGAAAGCGACTTTCCAATCTTTTCTGAAGGTAGAGAAGGAAAATTGGGGGTAACGTTTTTAATCACAGAAAGTCACAGTAACGGAACAAAGAATTCTGGTGTATTCTTTACCCAGACCCCCCAGTTGTTAACATTTTACCACATTTGCTTTATCTTTTATCCCTTCCCGTGTCTCTTTCTCTCTCTCTAACCCTTCTCTCCACCCAATTTTTTTTCTCTGATCCATTAAAGAGTAAGTTGCCGACATGATGCCCCTTTGATGTGTATTTTCTAAGAACAAGGACATTACTTACACAATTACAGTACAATGATCAGAGTTGGAAATTTGAAACTGATACTACACTATCCTCTAATCTACAGACTTTGTCTTTTTCCTATTGTTCCAATAATGTTTTGTTTTTTGTTTTTTTTTTAAGTTTAACTTATTTTGAGAGAGAAAGAGAGAGAGGAAGGAACAAGTGGAGTCAGGGCAGAGAGAGAAGAGGACAGGATCCGAAGCAGGCTCCATGTCGACTGCAGAGAGCCCAATGTGGGGCTCGAACTCACGAACCATGAAACCATGACCTGAGCTGAAGCCGGATGCTTAACCAACTGAGCCACCCAGGCGACCCCCCAATAATGTTTTTTCAATAGTAAACTAAAAATACATTTTTTTCTGGTCTGGATGTAATTCAGACTCAAGTTGCATTTAGTTGTCAAACCAATTTAGTCTCCCTTAACTGGAATAGCTCCTCAGTCTGTCTTTTATCTTCCATAACCTCAACATTTTCGAAGGATACAAGCCAGTTGTTTTTAAAATGTCAATCTAGGGGTGCCTGGGTGGCTCAGTCAGTTAAGCATCTGACTTCAGCTCAGGTCATGATCTCACAGTCCGTGAGTTCGAGCCCCACATCGAGCTCTGTGCTGACAGCTCAGAGCCTGGAGCCTGCTTCAGATTCTGTGTCTCCCTCTCTCTCTGCCCCTCCCCTGCTCATGCTCTGTCTCTTTCTGTCTCAAAAATAAATTTTAAAAAAATCATCAAAAAAATAAAATAAAATGTCAATCTAGATTTATTTGGATGTTTCTTGAGGGAATAGTTTTACATATGTATCCCATATGTTGCAAAGAATTCAAACTGAGAAGTACATAAAAGTTTAGGTAAAATTTGCCTCTTCTCCAACTCCTTAAGCATAGCAGTTGTTAACATTTAAGTTTTAACTTCAAAATGTTGCTTAAAAATAATTTCTTTGTGGGGTGCCTAGCTGGCTCAGTCAATAGAGCATGTGACTCTTGATCCTGAGGTTGTGAGATCAAACCAAGGTTGGGCCTACAGCTTACTTTAAAAAAAAAAAAAAAAAAAAAAAAGGAGGAAAAAATTATTTCTGGGGCACCTGGCTGGCTCAGTTGCTAGAGCTCGTGACTCTTGATCTGAGGGTCATGAGTTCAAGCCCCACTTTGGGTAAGGAGCCTTAAAATAAAAAATAAATGAATAAAAATAATTTCTTAATTTCAGTATACATTGCTAAACGTTTAAGAACATTTTCCTATGTGGCTGAAATAACATCAGCACCTTAAAAATAATAACAATTCCTTAACATTATCTAACACCCAGTCCACATTCAGATTCCCCTAATTATTCCAGATATGCCCTTTACAGTTAATTTCTCCATACAAAGATTCAATCTAGAATCAGACATTTGTTACTGCTTGGTATGTCCCATAACTCTCCTTTTATCTTGAGCAGTTGAATAATAAGAATGATAAGAAACAGTGTGCTAAGAAAACACCAGGCTTTAAAATTGTCCTTAGGAGTCTGTTAAGAAGAAATATTGGGGTGCCTGGGTGGCTCAGTCGGTTAAGCGTCTGACTTCAGCTCAGGTCATGATCTCAAGTTTGTGAGTTCAAGCCCCGTGTCGGGCTCTGTGCTGACAGCCTGGAGCCTGCTTCGGATTCTGTGCCTCCCTCTCTCTGTGCCCCTCCCCCGCTCACACTCTGTCTTTCTCTCTCTAAAAAATAAACATTAAAAAAAATTAAAAGAAGAAGAAGAAGAAGAAGAAGAAGAAGAAGAAGAAGAAGAAGAAGAAGAAGAAGAAGATGATGATTTGGTTGAAGTTTCAAGGGTCCAGAAGTCATTCTTATGTCAGCAGTAAGAGCCCTCACCTCTGTAGAGCGGGACAAGTGACTTAAAACCTGGATGTTCAGGTAAATCACTCTAGCCAAGCTCTACCCAAGCTATACCACCTCTCTGTGCTTTGATTTTCTCTTTAGCAATGCAAGTAAGAAAATACTAGTCTCAGGGGTTTGTAAGAAAAAGCTTATCATTGATCAACTATAAAATATTAAATACACATATGCTTGCCGTAAAAAGTTGTATCTAAAGCGAACAGGAAAACTCAAGTCATAGGAATTAGACAATGAACATTCAACTCACACAAAGGAAGAAAAGTCTGCTGTTGGAAGATGTTTTCTCTTTTGATTTATTTTTCAATGTTTTTCTTTCAGTGCTTTCTTTTTTTATATATCACAGTGGCAGCAGGTGAGAGTTCATTAGACCAGATACATTAATAGGACATGATAAAATAACATTATATTTATAGATCTGAGTGTAGTGGGAGTGGATGTACAGCCTTGACACAGGAGAACAAACACTGAGCGATGTTTCATAAACATTCTTCCATGTCAACAAAATGCTATGGCCATTACTTCTTTTTTTTTTCTTTTTTTAATTTTTTTTAAAATTTTTTTAATATTTGAAATTTACTGTCAAATTGGTTTCCATACAACACCCAGTGCTCATCCCAAAAGGTGCCCTCCTCAATACCCATCACCCACCCTCCCCTCCCTCCCACCCCCCATCAACCCTCAGTTTGTTCTCAGTTTTTAAGAGTCTCTTATGCTTTGGCTCTCTTCCACTCTAAACCTCTTTTTTTTTTTTCCTTCCCTCCCCCATGGGTTTCTGTTACGTTTCTCAGGATCCACATAAGAGTGAAACCATATGGTATCTGTCTTTCTCTGTATGGTTTATTTCACTTAGCATCACACTCTCCAGTTCCATCCACGTTGCTACAAAACTATGGCCATTACTTCTAAAGGAGAGTGCAGGGGCACCTGGGTGGCTCAGTAGGTTGAGCATCCGACTCTTGATTTTGGCTCAGATCATGATCCTATGGTTCATGACATCAAGCCCTGCATTGGGCTCTGCTCTGAGCATGGAGCCTGCTTGGGATTCTCTCTCTCCCTCCCTCTGCCCCTTTCCTGCTCTCTCTCTCAAATAAAAAAAAAAATTTTTTTAATTATTAAAGAAGAGTTAAGTTTGTTTGGGGGTTTATTATATGACTTTATTATTTCCTATTATCTCACATGTGCTGGGCCTAGGGAAAGGAATCTTTACTCCTTTGGTTTTAAGCATGTTAAAAAGCCTAAAAATGAGACATATGGATGTGTGTACTGGGTTGAATAGTGTCTTCTAAATCAGATTCACACAGAACCTCAGAATGTGACCTTATTTGGAAATAAGGTCTTTGCAGACATAATTAGTTAAATCAAAGTGAAGTCATCTGGATTATGGTGATTATGGATTGTGGTAATCTAATGACTGATGTCCTTATAAGAAAATGGAAGTTTAGACACAGACCACCAGGAGAACACCATGTGATGATGGGGGTAGAGATTGTAGTGATGTGTCTTCAAGCCAAGAACTATAAGAAGCTGGGAGGGGGCAAGGAAGAATCTTCCCTTAAAGCCTCCAGGGAAAGCATGCCCTGCTGACACATTGATGTTGGTCTTCTGGCCTCCAGAACTGTGAGAGAATAAACGTCTGTTGTTTTAAGCATCCAAGTGTGTGGTAATTTGCTACACGGCCCCAGGATACTACCACGACATTGCAGTCTCATGTGCAACTGAGCTTTGGGAAGCTGATTCATTCTAACCAAAATTCACAAACTGTTTTATAAACTCAGATTTCAGTTTATTCATCTACAATAAGAAATGTCTGGCAGGATAACAGGTCTTCTCTCAGGGAGCACCAACATGGTGTGTAGGCCTAAATTATGAATCAGGCAGGAGGAGAAACTAATATATATTTTTTTTATTTTATTTATTTATTTATTTATTTATTTATTTATTTATTTATTTGAGACAGAGAGAGACAGAGCATGAACAGGGGAAGGACAGAGAGAAGGTGAGACACAGTATCAGAAGCAGGCTCCAGGCTCTGAGCCGTCAGCCCAGAGCCCGACGCGGGGCTCGAACTCACGGACCACGAGATCGTGACCTGAGCTGAAGCCGGACGCTCAACCGACTGAGCCACCCAGGCACCCCAAGGAGAAACTAATATTGATAGAGCGTCAGATGTGTTTTAGGTACCATACGTGTCACAAATATAAAATCGCAATTGTGATCAGGGCTTTGCAGAGAGAGGTACTGTGGCACATAAGCCAGAGAATTGAGGACATCAAGGAGCTCAAGGAAGATGAATCTCAGGAAAGGATCTGAAGGAATGATAGGAATTAACAAAGAGAAGGGAAGATGGCAGGTACAAAGGCCTTCCATAGTCAAGGAACTGAAAGAAGGCTCATGCGCACTGGGGTGGGGGTGGGGGGTTGTACCGGTTGAGGCAGGAGAGTGAGAGGTGACACATGCAAGGGCTCTTAGATGGTGTTCAGGTTTGTGTCTTTCTCCTAAGGCAACAGGGGAGGGCGGTGGTTAAGTTTTCCTATACAAAGAGATGGCAAAATTAGACTTGTAGTTGGGGAAAGATCACTGTGGCTGCAATGAAGGTACAAATTGGAAGGAAGGGATTTGATACCCGAAGAGGGTCCAGGGATTAGGAATGAACACATCACACCTCTGCAGACACTCTATGAGACCCCACGAGAGCCACCAAGAAGCCAGGCCCCTTGACCCTCGTGCCAGGAGGTCCCTCCCCATAGACCCAGACTTCCCCTTGGAGAGAAGTAGGGCTGAGCATTTGCCTGAGTTATCCAAGCAGAGAAAGAGTAACTAAAGAGTAACTAAAGGTATCACTGGATTGGGTTACAATTGTGGTTTTGGACCGAATTTTTACCCTTGCTACCCCAAATGATGAGAGCTCATCAGATCAGATCTATAATGGGATATAATAATATAACACTCTATTTATACACCTGAGTGTAGTGAAGGTGAATTCACAAGCCTGATGAGTGAAGAAAAACCAAACGCTCCACAATGTACCTTAAACATCCTTTCGGGTCAGAATATACCCACCTAAGGCGTTCTTTGTAACAGCTGCTGCCCTCTTTGTATGTGTACTGTCATTCGTCCCTTTTTTCTTTCTTTCTTTCTTTCTTTCTTTCTTTCTTTCTTTCTTTTTTATTGAAGTATGGCTGACACATAATGTTGCATTCGTTTCAGGTGTACAACATGATGATGTGACAACTCTGTACATTACGTGATGCTCACCAGTATAGCTACCGTCCGTCACGTACAATGCTATTACAATACCACTGACTATCTTCCCCGTGCTGTATATTTAACTATTTCCTTATTTAATATTTGGTAAACAATCTCTCCCAGGTATTTTGCTATTACACCAGCATCTTGAACATGGGCCCAAGTACACTTCGGAGAGATTTTTCTGTGGCAGTCTTAGGAGGAGGATTTCTAGGTCTAAGAGAAAGCATATTCAAACACTGATAGATCCTGGCAAACTCCCTAAAAGAGAGACAGGCAGCCCGTCTCTTAAGCACACTGATTTCTTTCTGAGTAGGATATTCACGCTTTGACACACGTTATCTAGTTTTTGTTGGTTATTTTTCTGATTATAAAATTGACATGTTTTGGGAGATGGAGAAAATGTCTTTCACTTGACCTATTAAGGAAGGCACTGTGGGTGTTTGATTCATGTACATGGATGGCTGCTTCTGGTGAGGGGCGATTATCGTCTGGCATGATGTTCAGGTGAGTAACTCCCCAGAGAGGATGGGCTTCTGGCTTCGCTGAGCCCATGTTTCAGAATAAGCCCTGACACGGACCGGAACCTTCTGCATTACAGAGGGGAGAGCTACAAGTTGGCGGTGGGATGGGGAGCCCGACAGGAAGACTCAGAAGCCAGTGACGACAAGCCTGGGATGGGGAAGGACAGGGAGCTAAATGCCAGACGCAGTGCAAGTAGAAAGGGATTTTGGAAACGAATGTACCATTTCCTAGAGTTCACAAAATTCCCCTCTCTTTGTTTTAATTGTGCCTCAGAATATGTGTTTAACCTCTTATTAGAGATGCTGTGAGTCAATTAGTTCTGGCCTTTCTCCCAGGAAGGCGGCTGCACAGCTCCCGTGAGTTGTTTCAACACAGTGAAGAGAAACCAGGGAAGCCCGTTTCTGACGGCCAGAGCGGGAGAAGGTGAGGGGAGGCTGCCGCGGAGGGATGACGAAGCACAGCCGAAGGCTTGCTCTAGGTGCTGTTTTAGGTAACAGATCTAAATCCGTTTTTACTCTCACTTCAAGACCCAGGTGAGCAAGTGAAAGGGGTGAGGGGTGACTTGTCCCTGAAGGGTTTCGGTGTCGTGCTGAAGAGCAGGCCAAGGACGGCTGGGTGTCACCAGGCAGTGAAACAAGAGCGACAGGAGAAACACCAGGCAGAGGGTGACAGCCGCGAGCTGAGGGCAGGGAGGGCCTGACTCTACCCGGGCTGCCCAGGGGAGCCTCCACAGACAGCACAGCACCTGAACTAAGTCTGAAGGGCGAAGAGTAGATCTCCACAAAGCCCAGAGTGTGGACAGGTGTATCTGTCCTAGGCTGAAGTAACAAGTGACCTGAAGCCGGGTGGCTTACAACGACAGATATGTATTCTCTCACAGTTCTGGAGGCCAGAAGACCTCAAGGTGTTGGCACACCACCTGGAGGTTCTGGGGAGACTCCATTCCTTGCTTCTTCCTCCTTCCGATGACTGCCGGCTCCCTTGGCCTGTGCCACACCATCCCAACCTCTGCTTTCACTTTCACGCGGCCCTCTCCTCTTTTGTGGCTTTTAAGGACACAAGTCTTCGGATTTAGGCCCTACCTGGATGACACAGCATGATCTCACCTCAAGATACTTAAATCAATTATAGTGGCAAAGACTTTTTTTTTAAGTTTATCTTGTGAGAGACACTGCAGGTGGGGGAGGGGTAGAGAGCGAAGGAGAATCCCCAAGCAGTCCCCACAAGGTCAGCACAGAGCCCCGTGTGGGGCTCGAACTCAGGAAACTGTGAGATCATGACCTGCCAAAATCAAGACTTTGATGCTTAACCCACTGAGCCACCTAGGTGCCCCTATCTTTCTCTTTTTCATGTTTATTTACTTTGGAGAGAGCGAGAGAGAGACAGAGCATGAGCATGAGCATGAGCAGGGGAGGGGCAGAGAGAGAGGAAGACAGAATCCTAAGCAGGCTTCAGGCTCTGAGCTCCGAGCTGTCAGCACAGAGCCTGATGAAGGAATCGAAATCACGAGCAGTGAGATCTTGACCTGAGCCAAAATTGGGCGCTTAACCAACTAAGCCACCCAGGCGCCCCTGAACTTCCTAGCATGCAAAGACGGGGGAGGGGCAGAAAGAAGGAGACAGAGATTCCAAAGCTGGCTCCTTGCTGACAGCAAAGAGAGAGCCTGATGCAGGGCTCGAACTCACAAACTGTGAGATCATGACCTAAGCCGAAGTCAGAGGCTTAACTGACTGAACAACCCAGGCACCCGAGTCCCTTGTCTTTTCAAATAGGATAGCATTCATAGATTCTAGGGGTTAGGGTGTGAGCATATCTTTTTGGAGATTTACCATTTAACCCATTCAGAGGGTCTCTGGGAGAAACCAAACTTCTTCTTCTTTCTTCTTTTTAATGTTTTTATTTATTTTTGAGAAAGAGAGAGAGAGAGAGAGAGAGAGAGAGAGAGAATGAGAATGAGCAGGGGAGGGGCACAGAGAGGGAGACACAGAATCTGAAATAGGCTCCAGGCTCTGAGTGGTCAGCACAGAGCCCGATGTGGGGCTCGAACTCACGAATCGTGAGACCATGACCTGAGCCAAAGTCAGACGTTCAACCGACTGAGCCACCCAGGTGCCCCTGGGAGAGAGCAAACTTCTTAACGGAAGGCCTTTGATAATGGTGTCCCCACCATCTTTCAAAGGTGGAATTAATTGCTTTCATTTCCACAAATGAAAGGTTTTCCAGGCCTCCATGCTTTTGTATATGCAGCTCCCCCTTTCAGTTTTAATCAAGTTGGATGGTGGAAGGAAATCAGTAGGGTGGAGCGGTGGTTGGAAATAGGTTTAGTGGATACGACAAACAGGCTCTCTGGCTCCAAATGTTTGTATTTCATCAATAAAAGCTTCTTTTGGACTATCCAGCTCTGTTCGGGAAGCCCCTTTACCATTCTGTCTGGCTTTATGTAAGTAGCAGTTAGGAGGTTTATTTGTGTGGAATGTAAAAATTTCCTCTCTGAAATTTGATTTCATGTTTACTCATGAGTAGCAGCTGCTTGCAAAAGTTGTTCACCTTTGAGTAAATTATAAATTTGCCTCTGAGCACATAAATATCCTAAAGGTTTATTTTGTTTTGTGTCTCAGGAGAAGGAAGTGGGACAGAATGAGCTGGATATTCATAAGGTTGCAGATAATTTGTTTTGAATGCTCTCCGTAGACTGAGGCACAGTGGCTAAGGAGGAGGAATGCTTGAATTTCAATGGGAATTGTCAACATGAAGTGAATAACAAAGGTGCCAGCCACAAGATCAATGCCTTCCTATCTTTCTTTTATTGTCTCATTGTAATTAAAGTCTAAAGTGGATTATGAAAATATACAAACAAACATCTTCCACCTTGGATTTATGCCTGGCGTGCTGTGAGGTTCCACAAGGCGGGATATGATTGCCTATGCATTATGCAGATTTTACTATAGTGGAGAGACTTTATAATACGCTGTTTCCATGTGGTAAAAATGTGAAGTCTGGCGACACAAAGACAGATGAAAGGGTACTGCTTATTAAAGATCACAAGTAGACTAGGAAAAATTAAGAGGCAGGGAAGAAAATAAGCCATGGTGGCCCTGACACAGAGAAGGTATTGAATATCTGGTGCACAGTCAGAGGGAGAGGGCAAAGGAGTGAATGGGAAGCAGATGAAAAGAGAAGCCTAATATGTTGCTGTTTTCTAACAAGTTTTACGTTTGTTTAATCTCTAACACCCAACAGGGGGCTCAAGTTCACAACCCCAAGGTCAAGGGTCGCATGTTCTTTTAACTGAGCCAGCCACGTACTGCACAAATTCTTCACTTGTATAAAACACTGTATATCGTTGCTGTCTGAACTAACCCCATAGCTTCTCCCAGGGATTCCCCGGATTCTTGTCCTCTGTGGTCTGGACATCACTGTTCACACTCCGTTCCCACTAGAGCAAGGGGAACAGCTTACTAGGCCTCTGAGAGGGAGGAGGCAGTGCAGAAAACATCCCTCACCAGCTTCCCATTCTCCGCCTCTGGAGAATGCTGGAACAAAAAGAACCCACACGTGCCAAGGTCTGGGCATGGACTGGGGCCAAAACCTCTGGGTAGGAGTAAATTGATCTTTCCTCTCCCTCAGTGCACAGAACCCCTGACGTGGCCCACACTGGCCTCTGGAGTCTGTTGGGCTGACGGATGCCCAGGGAATCCTTCTATGGCAAGGACGGAAAGTGTCCTGGCCCTGTGGGCCTCTGTCTCCACCTCATGGCCTGCTCTAGCCAGGTGAATAGAAGCAGAGAGGTTGGCCCTGCTGGTGTCAGGGCTCTGGCCAGAGACAGGGTGGCAGGACTGAGGTTTCAGAGAGTGTTTTGCTGCATAAAGGGTAAGGACTCAGACAGGCTTCAGTCTGGAGCCTCATCCTGCAATTTCACGTCTTTGAACTAAGACAAATCATTTGCTGCCTCTGAATTGAATGTCTTTCTCCATAAGGTAAAGGTGATACTACCTACACCCAGAGTTATTGTGAAGACAAACAGGATGCCTGCCTGCCTTCCTTCTTTCACACACTCACTCAACCAATATTTTGGAGTGCAAGATTTGGGCAAAATTCTAAGATAACCTCCAATGACCCATACCCTTGTGTAATCTTTCCCTTTGAAGGTGGGCAGGATCTGTGACTATGATGAATGTTACTCCTGTGCTGAAGTTGTGTATTGTGGCAAAGTTGAAAGGATTTTGCAAATCTGTTGATTTTGAGTTAAGCAAAAAGGAAATTATCCTGGGTGGATCTGAATCAGATGAAAGCCCTGAAAGTGTCAGCAACAGTCTCTTGCTGGCTTGGAAGCAGGTAATTAGGAGTTCTAGAACCGCAAGGAAATGAATTCTGCCAACAACCATAGAAGGTCCGAAGAGAACCTGGAGCCTCAAATGAGACCCCATCTCATGGCGGTGCCACTGTGGTTGCAGCCTTGTGAAAGCCTCGGCAGAGGAGCCAGCTATGCCACGCCAAGACTCCTGATCCGTGGAAACTGTGAGATAATAAATGTGCATTATTTTAAGCTATTATATTCCAGGTAATATGTTATGCAGCATCATGCTGAGTGCTGGGGATGCAATGGTTCACAAGGCAAGCACAACCCTGCCCTGCTAGGAACACAAACAAGGAAATAAGATGACTAACTATTATCTGATGAACGAATAAAGGAGTAGTACGTTTGAGTTAAGTACTTTGAATCAAGTGCTTGAGTTAAGTGCTTCTGCCACTCCATCACGAGCAGGATTCTTCAACTGTAGGTCTGCTGCTACGATGCCTGCTGGGAAGGGGAAACAGAGAATGTGGGAAGGAGGAGGACATGAGTGGGGGAGGGGAAGGGGGGGAATCCCTTCCAGGTAGGGAGGGAAGGGAAAACAAAAGTCCATTTGCTTCTAAGAGGAAAGGCAGAGGAAGAAGAAAGAGGGGATGATGTACCATGGGTTTGTCTTCTCTCACCTTCCTCCCCCAAGTTGGGAGAGGAGGGAGGTTTTAAATAACCAGAAAGTTTGGGGGGTGGGGCGCCTGGGTGGCTCAGTTGGCTAGGCAACCGGCTTCGGCTCAGGTCATGATCTCACTGTTCTGGGTTCGAGCCCCGCATAAGGCTCTGTGCTGACAGCTCGGAGCCTGGAGCCTGCTTCAAATTCTGTGTCTCCCCCTCTCTGTGCCCCTCCCCTGCTCATGCTCTATGTCTCTCTGTCTCTCAATAATAAATAAACATTTAAAAAAAAAAAAGGAAGAAAATTTGGGGGGAGATTTTAGAGTAAGGGGACATTGCTCCTTTTTTCTATGGGCAAATACTGGGAAATTTTCAAGTGTCTTTAGAAGAATGAGAAATCCAGCCCCTACCCAGCTGAGGCAGGAAACTGTGGATCTAGGCGGAGGGAGGATCAGAGACAGCATCCCCGTCCCTCCTCCCCAACTCCCGCTCAGCCCTGCTGTCTGTAATCTTATCCACAGCCAGCTCATTTGGTCCCACTTTCTTCTTCTGAGGCACAAGACAAAAGAAACCCTCAGGATATTTATGTGTTCAGAAGCGCTTATGATTTACTCAATAAGTGAAGAACTTGTGAGCCGCTGCTAGTCATGAGTAAGAATGGAATCAGATTTCCGAGAATGTTTCACCCTTCACACAGTGGGAGAACAATGAAAGAGATGGTTTTAAGCCAGAAGAGACTAGGGTACTTTTAATTAGCAAGATCAAGTGTTATCTCTCAGGAGGGTGATGGTGGCTTGAACCCAAGAAGAGACCACCATTAGCAAATAAAGACAGCTTTCTTATTGTTGTTGTTCTTATTATTCTTGTAGCATCTGGATATATCGAGAGTATAATTGGCCCCATTAAAAGCAACACCCTGGAGTGGAGATTTTTCGGGTTCAGTTTTGTTTCCCAGGGAGACATGTGGCAGTGTCTAGAGACATTTTTGGTTGTCATAACTTGAGGGGGGGTGCTACTGGCATCTAGCGGATAGAGGCCATCCCTGCAGCCAACCACCCTATGATGTTTAAAGACAGCCCCCCACAATAAAAACTATTCGGCCCAATTGTCAGTTGTGCTGCTGTTGAGAAATGTTTCCTTGGGGAAGCCAATGTTGCTAAAGGGAGGTGCACCAGCCCACATGAGGGTGAAAGGGAGGAGCAGGGAAGAAAGAGTGCGGCCTGAGTGAAGGCCTGTGGGGCACAGCCAGTGGGGGATCTGAACAGGGTGAAGCCTAGAGCAGGAGGTGGCTCAGAGACAGGGGGCAGCTGCAGAGGTGAGCCCGCTCAGGAAGAATCTTTAAGCCATGTACAGACTCTGGACTTCATTTCAAGGTCCTGAGGGGGAGAGATTGGAGGGTTTTAGGCAAGGCTGCGGCAGCAGAGTTTTGCCCCTTACAGCTTACAAAGGAATTGCAACTTCTCAGCGGATCTTCACAATAACTCAGTGAGGAGGGAAGGAGGGCTGTTATTATTTCTATTTGTAAAATACATCTGCATGTCTTGACTGTCTTCACTACGCAGGGGCCATAAGCTGCCCTCCTGCCTACGACGGGAGGAAATATGGGAACCAGGAAAGAGAAATAAGAGGTGCATTCCCGGCTTCACACGCAGAAGTGGCAAAACGGCATAGAGGGGTCTTAATTGCCCTAATTTGTCCGCCAACCACCAATGTGGTGGCTTTGCTCTGGTTATTTTCCCTTTGATGAACCTTGGCTACGCATCAGCTACTTAGAATCACACAATTAAATCAAGTTCTGCTTCGGCAACCGGCTGCACATAAATTGTGATATTAGTTGAAATAAGAATAAACTATAAGAAGAGTTCATACCTACAATGGGCAGTATTATCCCTATGGGAGCGTGATCAACCAGTCAAAAGTCAATGGGCTGTGAAACCTTACTGAAACCAGATGTTAGTTAAATATGGAAGTGTGGGAAGATGAGCAGCAGAGAGAGAACAGCTTGCCTTCATAAATGGATTAGGATGAAATACTGGCATTCAGAGAGAAGTACAGCACAGTTAGAAAGAACATCTCATTTGCAGTATGGCTCGTTCATATTGATGTGGAGAACAAAGATAAAAAGAATTAAACGTCCTTACAACTTACAGCCCTTTGACAAGTTCTGAGACAGGCAGAGTGATCTTCTGGGAACTCAACCGCCTTCATGTTAAGACTTTGCTAAAGCCAAAAGGCAAACTTAGCTTAAGATTAGCCCAACCTCCAGGATCGTGTAAATCTCCTTTAACATATAAAAATTGCTTTGGAAACTTCCTTTATATCTCTACTCCCCGAGATACAGTTGAGCAATCATCCCCCAAGTATATGGCTCCCTGATATACACCTGAAGGGTCTCTTGACTCAGGTTTTACTAGACAGTAGTAAGTGACCTTTTCCTAACAATAATAGCTAACCCCCTCAAGGTCCTGGAAACCTTACTTTCAAATTCCTCAGAGACTTACGCTATCCCTAACCCCCTCCCAACTTGGAAGTACATAACCAGCCACTCCTCACAACCCCAGTGCAGCTCTTTCTGTCCAAGGGTCGTGTCCCCGTGCTTTAATAAAACCACCCTTTTGCACCAAAGATGCCTCAAGAATTCTTTCTTTACTGTTCATGCCAAACCCCAACATTTTCACATTAATATCACTCACTTTCAGAGCATCTCCTACTCATAGTCCATAAATCGGCTGCCTGGAATTCACAATACGCTGACTTCCTGGGGGATACAATGAACCTTCTCCATGGGATCTTTATTTATAATGTCCTCCAACCACGCTGAGGGTGAAGGTGCAGTGTTGTGCCTTCTGTTCTGCAGGTGGTGAGGAGGAGGATTCTGTGAATAAACTGCATATTTACTGGCCGAGGTCAGCGACTGCTTAACAAATTCTCTGGTTTATCCTGGAGATACTTGCAAATACATATACATTAAATTGAAAACCAGAATAAATTCAAGAAATAATTTCCATCAGCAACCATGATTGTTTTCAGTAGTTTAGCATTAGTAACAACGCTAAGGCTTCACCCTCTGCATTTATTTTTCTAAGCTGTAGATGACACATGACATCATGTGTTCTAGAACCTTCAGTGGCTCCCTCTGTTTTCAAGATAAAATTCAAAGGTCTGGCATACAAAGCTTTTCACAATCTAATACCACCTACTCTGCCCACTTTTATTCCCCCATTTGGGATCTTGATATGGAAGACATGTAACAGCCACAACAGGGGCCTGCCAGTCCATATGACTTATGCCCATGTTAATGCCTCCTTACTTCTAACAATGTTGTTTCTACCATTGAGACTGCTCTCCCTACACTCTACCTGGCAAATTTTTCTGGATCACTTTAAATAACAAATTGGATGGGGCTGTAGAAAAAATGACTCTGCTTGGAAACCCAGGTTTTGGGAGTCAGAGTGTCCTTGTCCTTTGACCTGTACGTGAATGTTAGTTTGATTCTAACATTGGTCATTTGCAAGTAGATACCTGCCCAGCTCACAAAGATTCCCCTCTTTTGGGAACTGCCACCTTGATCCACCTGTCTCAGGCGTAAAAGGAGGAAGCAAGCCTACATAAGAGAGTTTCTTTACAAATACGGTCGGGAGGCCATAAACTAAGAAGAATTTATGCCCACCCTCATCGGAGGAACCATAAATGTTGTGCCAGCTGCAAGCCCTCGGCCTGGACGTAACTCCTCCTCACCAGGACACCTGAATTGTTAGCATTCTTCACTCTGAAAGGAGCCAAGAGGATTCGACAAATTTCAATCCCTCGTTTGAATGTTAACTCAGTCAATCCCAGGTCACATATTTTCCGTCTGTGTTCTGCATAGAGGGCCTAAATGAGAACTGCACTTATGAACTTTTGCCTTTATAACCCTGCCCCTCTCTGTCCTCCTCAGAAAAAGAGTCAGGTTCCTACCTACATCTTTGTCTCCAGAGTTGCAATCCTAACCACCTAACTAAAAGGCTATCTGATTCAGGGTGCCTGGGTGGCTCAGCTGGTTGAGCATTTGACCTTGGCTCAAGCCATGATCTCACGGCTCAGTTGGTGAGTTTGAGCTCACTGCTGTCAGCACAGAACCTGCTTCTTATCCTCTGGCCCTTCTCTCTCTGTGCCCCCTCCACTCAAGCTCTCTCTCTCTCAAAAACAAAATTTTTTTAAATGCCCGTTTGATTAAATTTTCAGTGAATTTTTTTCTTGGTGGACACAAGAATGGACCTCTGGCAGCTGTATTTGTATCACAGGATCCACAGATTTTAGAGCTAGTGTTTGACACCCTGTAAAATTCTCTTTTCTGGAAAATTTTAATTGGGACCCAGGAAGAATTAGGTCATACTCATTATGTGTCTGGAACTGCAACTTGTAAGTTTAACAACTGTGAGGCAGCCATTTTCACCGTGAACCTGCAGAGGTTGCAGAGGAATGAAGTCCACGGAGAGAAAAGCGTGTAACAAATCCACATGGAGAAGCAGAGGTGACAGATGGAGAAAGACACCTGGAGGCTTGGCTGACCTTAATTTCAGTTCCTTTCTTTTCTTTCTTTTAAAGTTTATTTACTTACTTTGAGCGGGGGGAGAGGGGCAGAGAAAGAGGGAGAGAGAGAATCCCAAGCAGACTCTGCACTGTCAGCACAGAGCCCGATGAGAGGCTCGAACTCACAAACCATAAGATTTGTGACCTGAGCCAAAGTCAAGAGTCAGACACTCAACCAACTGAGCCACTCAGGCGCCCCTGTTTCACTCAATTCTAATGCTCTGGTTGGTGCAATTATTTCTGCCTTTTGGGTTGAGGTGCGTGGGGCCGGTCTTTTGGCCTCCATGAGAGCCTTTAGGCATACGACAGCATATCTTGCCTTTCCTAGTCCATTATCCACAACACCGCTGCTGTCTAGAAGTCAGATTTCCTCTGCAGTGGACAGAGGTTCACTCTGGAGATCTTTGTAGCCAGAGTGAATCTGATCAAGTACTTCCTGATTGGGGGGTAGGGTGGCAGCTGTATCTGGGAGTATCTATCTGTCAGCATGGCCTGAGATTGTAACCTTTTGTTTTGGGATAGTTCCTAGGTTAAAAAAAAAAAAAACCCTGGAAACATGGTCCAAACAGGCACAGGCTGACTTCTAGGGGATTTTTTGTTTGTTTGTTCCGCATCTTTTATCAAGAGGCACGTGGCTGCCACAGCTCCTCTTGGCCACCATGTCCAATGGTTCAGAAAAAGAAGCTACCATTCTCTTTAAGGGCCCCAGCATTTGGGTTAAAACCCCTACAGCTATTCCTTGCCTTTCATGTACAGACAAATCAAACAGCTTGTCAAAATCAGGGAATGCTAAGGCTGGAGCTTCATAAATAGGGCTTTACTTGCCTAGCTTCAGTTTGCAGGGCTTCAGGAAAAAAGGGGGGGGGGGGGACAGTTTTAGTCCAAGTCTTGACTTGATTCCAAGTCAAGAGAATGAAAGAAAACTGGAAACCTTAGTTTGGAGAGCCATAGTCAGATATTCAAGGAAACCAGAATTCAGGATCCAGGTTTATAGGCAAACAAAAAACACTAAGACAATCAGAATTAAATCTAACATCCACAAAGATATATTATTGGAACATAATTTTTCTCTAAAATCACCCTCATTTCCATCAAAGATAGCCAAAACGAGTATTAATGTGTTTGGAAAACAAGTCCAGTTTTAACAAACTTGGCCCAATAATTTTTTAAATTTTATTTATTCATTTTGAGAGAGAGCGTGCATGCACATGAGCGGGGAAGGGGCAGATAGAGGGAATGAGAGAGAATCCCAAGCAGCCTCTGCACTGCCAGCACAGAGCCAGATGCGGAACTTGAACTGTGAGATCATGACCTGAGCCAAAATCAAGAGTCTGCCGCTTAACCACTTAAATGCTTCACGGATTAAGCCACCCAGGCGCCCCCAGGGTGGATTTAAACAGGGAACAACAACAAACAGAACAACAACAAACAAACCAAACAACCAAGTGGGAGAGTGATTTCTTCAATCTCCCAGATCCTAGATCAGTCTGTTAGATCACTCCCATTTCGCCAGGCTGGAGCATCCAACCCTCCGAATGGCTGGGTCATGTGATCCTTTGTCACTTGGGGATGTCTAGACTCAACACTGGACCCTAATCAGTGTTCAATCTCCCAGAGTGTTTACCAGAAAGGCCCTGTTTACCCAGTGTATTCTGTTATGCTGTCTTGCCCAGACTTTGTGAGAGAGCTTTAGTTTTACTTCTAAGATCTCTGCCACGGACCTGGCATAATTTATCCCAACAGAAATGCTTCGGGTAAATATAATCAGAGTTTCAAATGAGATCTGGATTTCAAATGAGGACAGAATGGCACGCCAGTGGTCACAAGCACCAAAAAAGGGTGAATCTCCTCCAAGGAATCTGCCCCTGGTCCTGACAGCTTGAACCGTTTAGCCCAAGCAAGCTTCCGCTGCCTGCTGCTCCGTCCGTCGGAACCCAGGGAACTGGAGGGCAGAACCTCAGGACAGCTGTCCCATCTGGGTCACCAAATTTGTAACCGAACCAACAGGCGTTTACGCCTTGGTGAGTCACAGAAACTGCACCAAGTGAGTTGTCGCACAAGGAAAACCTTATTTGGAAGCTTGGACTCATTTGCTGCAAATAAAGTTTCCCTTAAGGGACAACTGACATGGTGCAGTTTCTATGACTCACCAAGGAGCCAACACGCGTTGGTTTGGTTACAGTTGTGACTACTTTTCTCTTTCATCTTCAACCCTTCGACCTCCAATTGCTTACCTCCAAGCCACAGCTGAATAGCAGGCCATTGTGTGATTACTGCACAAGTGATTTATCTCTTTTCCTATGGATAGAGGCGTAAGTTGCTTCCTTTTTTTTCTTTCTTGTTTCAATATTTCACAAAAAAACCACAAAGAATATTATATATATCTACAACTGCATATAAGTAACGATCCTTAGGGTGTATTTCTTGGGAGTGGAATTGCGGAGCTGGAAGTTACCCACTACACATGTTCAACTTTACAAGACAATATGAAATCGTTTTCTAAGGTCATTGTGTTAGAGTAGGCAGTTAGTCAGGTTCTAACACGATACCTGGAGGCCAGCACGAGGAAGTCATGGGCAGCTATCGGGAAGGTCAGAGGCGGGTCCTGACAGCTCTCCCCAAGAAGCCGGATCTACCCAGGCAGAACTAAGATGGCAGGTGCCACGACAAGCAACCTCTGACCAAATTAGGAGGAAAAAGCTTGAAACGCTGCTTGCCGCCCAAGTAATATGTATTCCGCCCGCTAGTTAACAACTGTCAATAAAAGATAGAAACATCCCCACCTTGCGTGCAGCTCGCTCATGCTCTTCCGCCCGCTTGCGCGCCTGCGCACCTGCGCATGCTCGCTAGGTCTCCCTCGGTCCTTCCCGCTCCCCGCCTCCCTCTCTAGTTCGCCGGCTCTCATATCTCGCGAGTGTGCTTTTTTGCTTTAATGAACTTGCCTGCTTGTGTCGCTCATGTGCTGTGCTGCGTGTTTGTCCTTGAATCGGTTCCCTTGACCAAAAATCGTCCGCGAGTCCTTTGGCTCTGTCTGGCTAGAGGCCCCAGGGCCCAGGATCTCCCCAGTTCACCTGACAACAATTGTACAAGTTTATATGCGCACTGTCATTAATAGCCAAAAAATAACTAATATTTACAAAGCATTATGATATGCCAGGTAGTCACTCACTGATAGTTTAATGTTGCCCTGTTTTTGCCTTCTTAGGATAAATACTTGGTGATGATGATTCTTATTTGTAATATACTGGTGGGTTCAGATAGTTAATAGTCTCTTTAGATTTTTGCATTCATACTCAGAAGTGAAAAGGCTCATAATTTCTTTTTCTTGTCCTGACACTGTTTGGGTTTGAAGTCAAAGAAACACCAGCTTCAAGAAATGAGGTTATCCCTCTAATTCTGTTTTCTGGCATGATTTGTATAGTTGTTTTCTGTTCCTTGAGAATTGTCAAAACTCAATAGTAAAATCATTAGGAGCGGGGCCTTTTTGTTGGGGGCAAGGTTGAGGATGTCCTTAATAATCATGTCAATTTCTTTATTAGTAGTCTCTGTGTTTCTTTTCCTTCTTGTATCCATTTTGGCATTTTATGTTTTGTTGTTGTTTTTTTTTTTTCCAGAATGTATCTCTTTTATCCAGGTTGCCAATACTCATTTTATTTTTTTATTACTTTAAACTCTATTATTGTTTTCTAGTCTGTAATTGTTTCTTGTCTGATGTTTTCTTCATCAGTTTTTCCAGTTATTTATTTATTTTTTTAAACGTTTATTTATTTTTGAGACAGAAAGAGACAGCATGAATGGGGGAGGGTCAGAGAGAGAGGGAGACACAGAATCTGAAACAGGCCCCAGGAAGGCTCTGAGCTGTCAGCACAGAGCCTGACACGGGGCTCGAACTCACGAACCGCGAGTTCATGACCTGAGCCGAAGTTGGACGCCCAACCGACTGAGCCACCCAGGTGCCCCTCCAGTTATTTTTTAAAAAACAGCTTTGGGGCGCCTGGGTGGCGCAGTCGGTTAAGCGTCCGACTTCAGCCAGGTCACGATCTCGCGGTCCGTGAGTTCGAGCCCCGCGTCAGGCTCTGGGCTGATGGCTCGGAGCCTGGAGCCTGTTTCCGATTCTGTGTCTCCCTCTCTCTCTGCCCCTCCCCCGTTCATGCTCTGTCTCTCTCTGTCCCAAAAATAAATAAAAAATGTTGAAAAAAAAAATAAAAAAAAAAAAAAAACAACAGCTTTTAGCTTCATTGATATTCCCTACTGTGTGATTCGTTGATCTTCTCTGCTTAATTTCTGCTTTTATTTTTATTGATTTCTTCTGGTTTCCTTGGGTATGACCTGTTGCTTGTTTTCTGATTTCTTCAGCTATTTGTTTATAGTATTTTGGTTTTTGCTTGTTGGGTTGTTTTCTTATTTTTTGCTTGGAATAATCTTCCCTCAGTTCCACAAAGCCAGTCCTCCTCTTCCAATGGCTCCTGCCCACACCCTTGACACTTGTAGCTTCTCCAAACCCTCTCCATTCCTCTCCCTGCTTTATTTTTATTTTCCTCTATAGCATTAATAATAGCTATAGCTATAATAAATGTAGCATATTTATTACCATCAAACATATTCTTTATTTTTTATTGCCTATTTCCCTGCATTATCATGTGAGTTCTTTTAGTTTTAGTTAATTTATAGAATTGTTCAATCATCATCATATCTAGAACATGTTATTCTTTATTATCTGTTATTTTTCTGCCCATTTTTAAAATTGGATTTTTTTTTTTTTTTTTTACTGTTGAGTTGTATCACTTTCTTACATGAATTAGATCTTTATCTTCTCCCCACATAAGACAAGTATAAGTATATCCTCATTGATCTCTGGTTGGTTTCTGGCCAACCCTGCTTCCCTTTCTCAACATGCTAGGAATCATCTTGGTTTAGCTCTAGATTTTAATCACAGGAAGAAAGAAAAGAGCCCTCCTGCAGTCTGCCCCCAGCACCAGATCACAATCCCTTTCTCTCTCTCTGAAAGAGATGAGGAAAAGAGCTCTCTTCCATAGCCTTTGTAATGTCCAGATTCATACACTTCTTTTGTAGCATTTTTACCATCAAACATTCTATATATTTTACTTATTATTTCTCTCTCCCTGTTAGAACGTAAGCCTTTGATTTATTTTTTATTTTTTTAAAGTTTATTTATTTATTTTGAGAAAGAGGGGTCGGGGAAGGGCAGAGAGAAAGGGAGAGGGAATCCCAAGCAGGCTCCTCCGTTGTCAGTGCAGAGCCCCACGTGGGACTTGATCCCTCAAACTATGAGATCATTACCTGAGCTGAAATGAAGAGTTGGACTCTTAATCGACTGAACCACCCAGGCACCCCTAGAACATAAGCCTTTTAAATTTTAGCAAATATATGAAATTGTTCAGTCATTGTCATAACCCAGTTGTATTAGGGCAGGGCCAGAGGAGGAGAGGGAGCCAGCAGCCTTTGCTAGTTTGCTAATTTCAAAGTTCCATCTTTTTGCTTAGGACAGCTTGAGTTGGCTCTCATTATTTGTAGACACAGAGTTCTAAAATAACATGTTTACAATTGAATATGAGAATTAAGCTGTGTATTTTAACAGGGTAAACTATGTTTTAAAAAAATCCTCTTTAGGAATATGTAAAACACCATGGAAATGCAATAAGCAAAATCCGTAATGTGGGAAACACTTTAGGATAAATTGTCCAATATTTTCAAAAGATAAATTGCATGGAGAAGTAAGCAGAGGGAGAGGGAATTTCTATATTAAAAAGATGCTTAAGCGGTGCCTGGATGGCTCAGTCGGTGGAGCATGTGAGTTTTGGTCTCAGGGTAGTGGGTTTGAGCCTCACATTGGGTGTAGAGGTTCCTTAAAAATAAAATCTTAAAAAATAATAATAATAAATAAAAATACAGGTATTTTTTATACCATAAAATGGTGGCTCAGTCGGCTAAGCACCCGACTTCAGCTCGAGTCATGATCTAGTGTTCATGAGTTCAAGCCCTGCATCAGGCTCTCTGCTGCCTGCTTTGGAGCCTCTGTTTCCCTCTCTCTGCCCCTCCCCCACCCGTGAGTGTGTGCTCTCTCTCACTCTTTCTCTCTCAAAAATGAATAAGCATTTATAGAATGTTTTTAAAATCTTTATTCACTTTTGAGACCGAGAGAGAGAGAGAGCGAGAGAGAGCGAGCGTGAAGAGGGAGGGGCAGAGAGAGAGGGAGACACAGAATCAGAAGCAGGCTCCAGGCTCTGAGCTGTCAGCACAGAGCCCGACGCGGGGCTCGAACTCACAAACCACGAGATCATGACCTGAGCTGAAGTCGGTCGCTCAACCAACTGAGCCACCCAGGCACCCCACAGATAAACATTAAAAAAAAAAATGAGATAGTTATATTTTAAAACAAATAAATGCAGATTTTTAAAAAGTTTACAATTTTTTATGAATCAAATGAGGAAATTCAAACATTCATCTGATATTTGGTGAAGTTAAGAACTTACTAATTTTAAAATATATATAGTAATAACATTTGGTTATATTTATTTTATTATTTTATTTTATTTTATTTTATTTTATTTTATTTTATTTTATTTTAGAGAGAGATAGAGCATGAGCAGGGTAGAGGGTCAGAGGGAGAGAGAGAGAAAGAATATTAAGCAGACTCCATGCTCAGTGAGGAGCTCCATGCGAGGCTCAATCCCACAACCCTGGGATCATGACCTGAGCGGAAATCCAGCGTCAACGCTCAACGGACTGAGCCACCCAGGCGCCCCCATGTGGTTATGTTTTTAAAAAGAGAATTATCTTTTAGAAACAGACACTAAAACATTTCAGACGAAATACGATGTCCCTGATACGCTTCAAATAATCAGGGTAGGGGAGTCGATGAGAGCATAAATGAAGGAAGAATGGTCATGAATTGATAATTGTTGAATCGGGGTGATGAGAAGGGTCATTATACTACTCCCTATACTTTTGTATATATTTAAAATTTTCTACAGTAAGAACTTTTTAAAAGTTCTTCTTTATAATTACTGACCTGGAGATCTAAAAAAATAAGTGAGAAAAGAAAACTACAAAAGCCATTATGTAAAGATTATGCTAATTACTGTCATGGTCTAGTAGGGGAGATAAGAAAGTAAACATACAATTATGATACAATGCAATTAAGCTCTATCATAGAAGTATCGCAGGGTAGTATATGTGTAGGCCGGGGTCACTCAACCTAGTCTGGAGTATCAGGGAAAGAGAAAGATGTGGAGAATAGCAATTCTGCCCAGAGTGGACATGAATTATAGCTCTGTTTGGCTTCGATGATGACCGAGACCCAAGTGTGTGTCCACCTGCTGCTACTCCTGGCCTCTGTTTTAATCATTCTCTCTATGTTCCCTGAGACATCTACTTATCTGAAAACACAGTCTCAGTCTGTACGCCCGGCACCTTCTTGCCTTACCAGAAACCTGACTCTTCCTGGAGACGTGGCCTCCCTGTGGACCTTCCAGGTAGAGGCCATTTGTCTTCCCACAGCTGGTCCTTGTGGCTGAGGGCAGGCAGGGCATTGACTTTTCCTTCTGGATACCGTCCCACCCCATGCCACCTCCTGTTCCTCTTTCTCCTCTTATGTCCTCAACCTCTTCTCTCCATTGGTCTTTTATTATCCAACTATGTTCAAGTTTCTGCATCCTAGGGGCGCCTGGCTGGCTCAGTTGGCAGAGCATGTAACTCTTGATCTCTGTATTGTGTGTTCAAGCCCCACGTTGGGTGTGGAGCCCACTTAAAATGAAAAGAAAGTAAGAAAGAAAAAAAGAAAGGAAGAAAGGAAGGAAGGAAGGAAGGAAGGAAGGAAGAAAAAAAGGAAGAAAGAAAGGAAGAAAGAAAGAATGTTAGTTTCTGCAGCCTGGTCATAGAACCAAAAGAAAGAAAGAAAGAAAGAAAGAAAGAAAGAAAGAAAGAAAGAAAGAAAGAAAGAAACCCTGACTCTGTGGGCCACACCCCACTTTAGTAACCACATCTGTCTCTTTCCCTTCAGAGCCAACCTTCTTCAAAGAATAGTCCTTGAGCATCTGCCCTTCCTCACCTTCCTGACACCCATCAGGCTTTTAGCCTCACAGCTGGCTCTTCTTGAGTCAGTTTTGATCTTTTCTGTCTCTAGGAATTTGACTATCCTGAGTTATCTAATTTGTTGACTCTCACAATTCTTTCATTTCTGTAGGGTCAATAGCAAAGTCCCTTCTTTCTTGTTCTTCTTTTTTAATTTTAAATATGTCAGTCTTTTTATTTATTTATTTATTTATTTATTTATTTATTTATTTACTTTACTTACTTATTTTAAAGTAAGCTCTATGCCCAACGTGAAGCTTGAACTCACAACCCTGAGATCAAGGGTTGCATGGTCTTCCAACAAAGGTAACCAAGTGCCCCATAATGCCTTTCTTTCTTCTTTCTTTCTTTCTTTCTTTCTTTCTTTCTTTCTTTCTTCCTCTTTCTCTCTCTCTTTCTTGAGTGCAAGCTGGGGAGTGTCAGAGGAACAGGGAGAGAGAGAATCTCAAGCACCAACATGGGGCTCTATCTCACAACCAGGAGATAATGACCTGAGCTGAAATCAAGAGTTGGAAGCTTAACTGATCGAACCACCCAAGCGCTCTCATTTCCGATTCGAGTAATTTGAATCTCCATTCTTTTCCCTTGGCCACTCTAGCTAAAGATTTGTCAATTATGTTGATGTTTTCAAAGAACCAATTTTTTAGTTCATTGCTTTTCTCTATTGTTTTTCTATTGTCTACTTAATTAGTTTCTGTTCTAATTCTGATCATTTCCTTTCTCTGCTTGTTTTGGGTTTAATTTGCCCTTCTTTTCCCAATGTCATGAGGTGAAAGCCTAGCTTATTAGGTTTCTTCTTTCTAAAAGGTGTTTAAAGCTATTAATTTCCCTTGCAACAAATATGCAAGCTCAAATTTGTTTTCATTTTCATTTATCTCTAAGTATGTTCTAATCTCTTTGTGATTTCCTCTTACTGAAAGTAATGCAGCAATTTCCAAATGCAAAGGACACATTAGGTGCACTCAGTGTAGCACTAGACATAGTAATTACTCCCTCTTTAAAATTCTCTCTTCCAAAGTTAAGAAAAAAATGTTAACTGCTTTTCCTCTGTTTATTCTTATTCAGATACTTTCATGGACTCCTCTTCTTCCACTAACCCACTAAATGTTAATGTTCTTTGTTATTCCTCAGCAGGACAAAAATAGACCCAAGAATCAGAATGGTACTGAATATGTCCACCTCGCTCCAGTCTATTGTACTTTCTATGGGTTTAGACAAATGTATAATGACATATATCTATTGTTATAGTATCATACAGTGCAGAGTATTTATTTGCTTTTTTTTATTTTGAGAGAGAGAGAGAGAGAGAGAGCACAAGTGGGGGAGAGAGGCAGAGGGAGAGCGAGAATCTTAAGAAGGTTCTATGCTCAGCAAGGAGCCCAACACGGGGCTCGATTTCATGACCCTGGGATCATGACCTGAGCCGAAATCAAGAGTCACATGCTCAACTGACTGAGCACCTGGGCGTCCCAGAGAGCAGAGTATTTTTATTGCTCTAATCATCCTCTCTGCTTTGTATATTCATCAATTCCCACTCTCAACTCTGGCAGCCACTGATCTTTTTATTGTCTCCACAATATTGCCTTTTCCAGAATATCATATAGTTGGGATCATACAGTATGTAGCCTCTTCGGATCGGCTTCCTCCACCCAGTAATATATATTTAAGGTTCATCCATGTCCTTTCATGGCTTGAGAGCTCATTTATTTTTAGCACTGGCCAGTATTCCAGTATCTGGATGGACCCCAGTTTATTTGCCCAGTCACCTTACTGAAGGACACCTTGCTTCTCAGTTTCAGCAATACAAATAGAGCTGCTAAAAACATCCGTGTACAGGTTTTTGTGTAGACATTCTCGATTCTTTTGTGTAGATACCAAGAGGTGCGATCGCTGGATTTGCCTTTTGGGAAAAATATGTTTTGTTTTGTAAGAAACAGTCAAACTGTCTTCCAAAGTGGCTGTACCATTTTGCATTTCCGCCAGCAACGAAGGAGAGCTCTTGTTGCTCCAAATCCTTGCCAATGTTCGGTTTTATCCGTGTTCCAGATTTTGGCCATTCTCATAGGTATGTATGTTCCATTTACTTTTCACAATATCCCTAGATGTTACGTAATTTATGGAATATCAAACAACTTGTAAGAAGTGGAGTCATGATTTAAATCTGGTCACTTAAATTTCCCAACTGAGCTCTTTACTATGCAATATTACAGTCTCTTCCAGAATCTTCCACATTATCTGCATATATAAAAATACCTTGGGGCGCCTGGGTGGCTCAGTCGGTTAAGCGTCCGACTTCAGCTCAGGTCACGATCTCACGGTTCGTGGGTTCGAGCCCCGCGTGGGTCTCTGGGCTGATGGCTCAGAGCCTGGAGCCTGCTTCCGATTCTGTGTCTCCCTCTCTCTCTGCCCCTCCCCCATTCATGCTCTGTCTCTCTCTGTCTCAAAAATAAATAAACATTTAAAAAAAAAAATACCTTGACGTGGAGACAGATGTAGCTCCACATGCAATCCAGCAGCATGTCTGACATGAAAGCTTTCTGGTATTATTATTATTCCCTTTTCATGCATGTAGTAGTTTTCTATTGCTCTGTAACAAATTACCACAAACCTAGCAACTTAAAACAACCTTCATTTATGAGCTCACAGTTCTATACTTTTTCAAGAGAATATTTATTTTATTTATTTTTATTACTAAAAATTTTTTTAATGTTTATTTTTTGAGAGAGAGAGAGAGCAAGCTGGGGAGGGGCAGAGAGAGAGGGAGGGAGAAAGAAATCACAAGCAGACTCCATGCTTTCAGTGTAGAGACGAACGTGGGCTTAAACTCACCAACAGTGAGATCATGACTTGAGCTGAAGTCGGAGGCTTAACCGACTGAGCCACTCAGATGCCCCTAAAAAGAATATTTATTAGGTTAAATTACTGTTTGCTAGAACTTCCCCTGATATGGTCCACAGAACACTCATCTTGAAAGACAGTCTGTGAAATAAGGGTTCTACAATTTGACTTGTTGGAGAAACCTCATATTCATTTCCCCTCTGAAGTACTATATTCATAATGTTGTGTAAAAGTTATAGAGTCTGTGAAATCCTGCAGTATAGAAACCTGCTTAACGTTAACTCGTTATTTATCAAATTTATTTGGCCACACAACCATTCTGGGAGGAAACATATATTATCATCTAGAAGAACAATTTCTGGGGAGTTTACTTTAAAAAACACAGATATAGGGGCGCGTGGGTGGCTCAGTTGGCTAAGCGTCTGACTTTGGCTCAAGTCATGATCTCATGGTTTGTGGGTTTGAGCCCCGTGTTGGGCTCTGTGCTGACAGCTCGGAGCCTGGAGCCTGCTTCGGATTCTGTGTCTCCCTCTCTCTCTGCCTCTTCCCCGCTCATGCTCTGTGTCTCCCTCTCAAAAATAAATAAACATTAAAAAAAATTTTTTTTTAATACATATATATATATATATATATATATATATATATATAGACAACTTACTCATTTTTCCAGCAAACACAGGGTGGCCACTTAGCAGCAGGTGCTGTGCTGGGCACTCATAGGAAGAGTCAGAACCACGGTTTCTTCACAACTTCATACTTGCTGTGGAGCCAGAGAATAAACAAATCATCATCAAACATTATTAAAAACTGAGATAAGTAAAAAAAAAAAAAAAACTGAGATAAGTACTATCAAGAAGTGTAGGGAACATGTGAGAATATCATTTAGACTGGGAAAGGGTCTTTAGATCGGGAAAGGGCAGGCTTCTTTGACAAAGTGACATTTCAGCTGAAGTCTGAAAGATGAGGGGAAGCCAATCAGGTATTGAGTAGGGAGAAGCATTCTAGACCAGGAGGGTGGCGTGTGTAAATGCCTCCCAGGGTCCAGATAATACTGGGTGGGTGGGTGGATATTGACAATATTAAGTAATTTCGGGAGAAGGAGGGGCGCCTGGGTGGCTCAGTGGGTTAAGCATCCGACTTTGGCTCAGGTCATGATCTCACGGTTCATGAGTTCAGGCTCCACATTGGGCTCTCTGCTGTCAGCACAGAGCCCACTTCAATTAAAAAAAATTTTTTTTCAACATTTACTTATTTTTGAGACAGAGAGAGACAGAGCATGAATGGGGGAGGGTCAGAGAGAGGGAGACACAGAATCTGAAACAGGCTCCAGGCTCTGAGCTGTCAGCACAGAGCCCGACGTGGGGCTCGAACTCACGGACCGCAAGATCATGACCTGAGCCGAAGTCGGCCCCTTAACCGACTAAGCCACCCAGGCGCCCCATCACAGAGCCCACTTCAGATCCTCCTTCCCCCTCTCTCTGCCCCGCTGGTGTGCTCTCCCTCTCTCTCTCAAAAGAAATAAACATTTAAAAACAATTTTGGGAGAAAGATCACGAATCTTCAGTTTGGGACATGATTACCTTGAGATGTTGTGACATAAAAAGAAATACACATTTGGTCTCTCCTCCCAGTTCCTGGCACAGAGCTTCTAAAACCCTTGTAGCTTCCTGAGTCATAGAGTGAGAGGAGGTTATTCACAATAACACTTAGAGGACGGGGGCTGATTGCCAGAGGGTTGGAACTTTCAAAGCTCCCCGTACACCCCCGAAAAAAAAAAGAATGAATCAATCACGCCAATGCAATGAGGCCTCCACAAAAAACCCTGAACAACAGGATTCGGAGAGCTTCTGGGCTGGTGAGTAAGTACATGGAGATACTGAGAGGCTGGCATGCCCAGAGAGGGCCCCGAACCTCTGCCCCCATACATTCCTCCCCCACACCATGTCCTATGCATCTTGTCCCTTTGGCTGTTCCTGGGTTGTATCCCTCCATACGAAGCCAGTAACAGCGAACAGTGAAATGTCTCTCTGAGTTCCGCAAACCATTCTGGCCGGTCATCAAACCTGAGAAGAGGGTCAGGAGAATCCCTCAGTCAGAAGTACAGGTAGCAGCCTAGAACTTTTGTTTGGTATCTGAGGAGGGAGAGTCTTGTGGGGCAGCCCTTAACCTGTGGCATCGGAGGCTCACTCTGGATAGAGAGTGTCAGATCTGAATTGAGTTGTAGGACACTTAGCTGGTGTCCATAGAGAATTAGGAAAGTTCTGGGTGTGGAGAAAACCCCACGCATTTGGTGTCAGAATCCTGAGTGTAGAAATGTTGTTTCCTTTTAATTAAAAAAAAATTTTTTTTAACATTTATTTATTTTTGAAAGAGAGAGAGAGACCGAGGGCGAGCAGGGAAGGGGCAGAGAAAGACAGTGACACAGAATCCAAAGTGGGCTCCAGGCTCTGAGCTGTCGGCACAGAGCCTGACACGGGGTTGGAACTCACCGACCACGAGAGAATGACCTGAGCCGAAGTTGGACGCTCAACTGACTGAGCCCCCCAGGTGCTCCTTTTCTTCCTCTTTAGATGCCCGTGAGATATTTAAGGGAGATGTAATAGATAATTGGTTATGAGTTTGGAGCTAGAAAATAGATTTAGACTAAATAGTTAAATTATAATTTGCTTATATTTCAGTAGAAATTGACTAAAATTAAAGTAACTGGAAAAAAAGAATCACTGGTGGGTATATGAGAAATTCGTCACCAGATTTTGTGCCTATTCTAACTAGGGGAAAGATATCTGAGTGGGCCTTTAATTTAGTCTTATGAAAAGTCTAAAAAAGAACAAAGCTTTAGCCTGGCGATGATTAACGCTCTTAAAGCCCCCAGGAGTCCCAGCTGGCCACCATA
Organism: Panthera onca; assembly: GCF_046562875.1. Classification (NCBI taxonomy): domain Eukaryota; kingdom Metazoa; phylum Chordata; class Mammalia; order Carnivora; family Felidae; genus Panthera; species Panthera onca. The sequence continues at coordinate 214,988,050 of NC_138339.1, read as the reverse complement.
GTAGCTGTTCCCAAATCCAAAGAGGAAAAGTGTTTGTGTCTGCTTAAAAATGGAGTAATTAATGATGTGGGGAAAAATAGTTTTCTTTTATTTGCTTCTCAACATGATGGTTCTCTGATAAGGGATAGAGTGTTAGGATTGAATATGAAGATTGCTAGGAAAAATACATGTGAGCTGATAATGCCTGTGCTGCATGAAGAATGCTCAGATGTTCAGAAGATAAGCTGCAAAGATCACTAAGATAGTATCTTAAAATGTCTAGAGAATTCTCAATATAAAGCTCCTAAAGGGGCGCCTGGGTGGCTCAGTCGGTTGGGCGTCTGACTTTGGCTCAGGTCATGATCTCACAGACCGTGAGTTCAGGCCCCACGTTGGGCTCTGTGGTGACAGCTCAGAGCCTGGAGGCTGCTTCGGATTCTGTGTCTCCCTTTCTCTCTGCCCCTCCCCTGCTCATGCTCTGTCTCTCTCTGTCTCAAAAACAAATAAAAATGTTAAAAAAAAATTTAAAGCTCCTAGAAAATGACTATGTCCACATGGAGTTTCGGTTGCCTCAGCAATACTAATAAGAATTAGGGGGCGCTTTGGTGGCTCAGTGAGTTAAGTATACGACTTCAGTTCAGGTCATGATCTTGCAGTTCGTGGGTTCGAGCCCTGCATCAGGCTCTGTGCTGCCAGCTCAGAGCCTGGAGCCTGCTTTGGATTCTGTGTCTCCCTCTCTCTCTCTGCCCCTCCCCTGAACATTCTCTCTCACTCTCTCTCTCTCTCTCTCTCAAAAATAAACATTAAAAATAAAAAAGAATGGGGAAAATAGGGTTATGGCAAGGGGGAGTGCTGGACAAGTTTCCCTGGTAATAAAGCAAAGGTGGGGCCTGCTTTTTGAGGAAGAGGACACGGGAATATTGTGGGCCAGAAGCACTGAAGGTAAGACGCCACTTCCTGGCCCATAGCCTTGGTCAAGTTGCTTCATGTTCATCCTTGAGATCTTAGCTCAAATTTAAGGGAGCCCACCCTGCTCATCTGCTGCGCCCCCCCCCTCCGCCCCCATATGAGGTCCCTGTCCTAGAATCTCATTGGATATGAGTTTGGAGCTAGAAAATAGCCCTTCTCTGACAGCATGTAACAGCACTGTAATTACATCATTCACTGTGCAGAGATCCTAGTCCACAGCTTAGGTGAGCAAGAAATGTAATTTAATTTATACATTCAACCATGGTGGTAGAAATATAATTTCAGTCAATTTGGGGTTGCAAAGTGTTCTATAGAGATGTAGGATTAAGTTTCTCTTTAAAAAATTTTTTTAAAATGTTTATTTATTTTTGAGAGACAGAGCATGAGTGGGGGAGGAACAGAATCTGAAGAGAGAGACAGAATCCGAAGCAGGCTCCAGGCTCTGAGCTGTCAGCACAGAGCCCGACATGAGGCTCAAACCCACAAACCGTGAGATCATGACCTGAGCCAAAGTCAGACGCCTAACCGACTGAGCCACCCAGGCCCCCCAGGAGTAAGTTTCTGTAATTGAAGGGAGAAGAGGAGGAAAAGAAGTTATTAGAGGGTGACCATTTTGTCTTACTGTTATCTGTCCATGAAGCTGACTGTTAAGATACCTAGAGTCCTATCTGGTTCTATTTCCTTAAGTACCTAGGTTCTTGGGCAACAGCAGCCAGAGAAACCCTTGGAAAAGCTTTTTGCCCTGCCACACCTCCTCTGGGACAATGAACACAGTTTCACTATTTATTTCTTTTATTATTATTTCTTTTAATGTTTATTCATTTTTGAGAGATGGAGAGAGACAGAGTGACAGCAGGGGAGGGGCAGAGAGAGAGGGAGACACAGAATCCTTAGCAGGCTCCAGGCTCTGAGCCGTCAGCACAGAGCTGACGTGGGGCTCAAACTCATGAACTGTGAGATCATGACCTGAGCCAAAACGAAGAGTTGGACACTTAACTGACTGAGCCACCCAAGTGCCCCCTGGTTAATATTTTTAAAATAGTATTCACACACACACACACACACACACACACACACACACACACATATTTACTCCGTCTGGGAATGAGTAGTGAAAGTTATGTGGGAGAAATAATTTTCCAGTCTTTACCAGTCTAGTGAGAAGCTTAAGCTTCTTAGAAAGGAAAGGAAAGGAAAGGAAAGGGGAAAGGAAAGGAAAAGAAAGGAAAGGAAAGGAAAGGAAAGGAAAGGAAAGGAAAGGGGAAAGGAAAAGAAAGGAAAGGGGAAAGGAAAGGAAAAGAAAGGAAAGGAAAAGAAAGGAAAGAAGAGAGGAAAGGAAAGTTTAAAAAGAGAAGACAAGAAAAGAAAGTTTAAAAGTATCCAAAGGTGGAAGCAACACAGGTGTCCACTACTGAATAGATAAACACAATATGGTCTGTACAGAGAATAAGATTTGTTTAGCCTTAAAAAAAACGGCAATTCTGTCACATGCTACAACCTAGATGAACCTTGACAGGATTATAATAAGTGAAGTAAGCCAGTCACAAAAAGACACACTGTATGATGCACTTACATGAGTGCGCTCAAATTCATAGAGACAAAAAGCAGGATGGTGGTTGCCAAGGGCTGGGGAGGAGGGGATGGGGTTAGTAGTTAATGGGTACAGAGTTACAGTTTTGCAAGATGAAAAGAGTTACTTGGAGCTGGAAGTTGCTGACGGTTGCACAGCCATGTGGATGTACCTAATGCCACTGAACTGTATACTTAAAAATGTTTAAATCTGTATTCATTGGATACAGGCAACTTTAATAAGAGACACAATATAGTGGCTTAAATAGTTTTTATGTTATGTATATTTTATCAGAATAAAAATATTATTCAGGGGGGCCTGGCTGGCTCAATGGGAAGAGCATGTGACCCTTGATCTTGGGGTTGTGAGTTCAAGCCCCACATTGGGTGCAGAGATTACTTAAATGAATAAATAAAAACTTAAAAAAATATTATCCAAACACATGTGTAATTAGTTGTTTAACATCTTTCTCTTCAGCTAGAAGATAAGCTCTGTAAGAGTGGGATCTTGTCCCAGTAGGATCTTATTCACTGGTATGTGCCCATGATTTAGCACAGTGCCTAGCATGTAGCAGTAACTTCACAAATACTTGTCAAAGGCATTAATAGTCCTGGGAGTGGGATTTGGGGGGCAGGTTATGCCTTAGGAAAGCAATACCCCATATAACGAATTACCTAAGAAACATTAGCAGATTATTGCGTAGTTTGCTACCGATAATATTTAGTTGTCATAGTACTTGGGCATTTGTGAACACGTATCTTGATTAAATATAGAAAGAGAGGAAAAATGAGTATCACGTTACATACCTAGAGCCACATTCTTTTTTTTTTTATGCTTATTTATTTATTTTGAGAGAGAGAGAAAGTGGGGGGCGGGGGGCAGAGAGAGAGGGAGAGAGGGAATCCCAAGCAGGCTTCACATTTAGGGTGGAGTCTGATTCAAGCCTTTGACCTGAGCCAAAATCAAGAGTCAGATGCTCAACCAACCAACTGAGCCAAAATCAAGAGTCAGATGCTCAACCAACCAACTGAGCCAAAATCAAGAGTCAGATGTTCAACCAACCAACTGAGCCAAAATCAAGAGTCAGATGCTCAGCCAACCAACTGAGCCACCCAGGCGGCCCATACCTATAGCTACATTCTTAATCACTCTGTCCCTTGAAGAGGAGGGATTCTCCCTTTTGAGCCTTTTAATATGCTGATGAATTTTAGAAATAATACTTATTGTATTTTCGTAGTTTAGCACAAATAGTTTACATTTTAGCCTATTAGATTTGACCTAAAATAAACACGTCAGCCTTTTAGTTACAGAAAATAAAAGAAAGGAAGGATATAACAGGCAAGTGGGGAAAGAGACCTGTAGGGAGGGGAGGGGAAAAAAAGATGGCTCTAGGGAAGCGAGCAATTGCAACTGAAAACAATACTCATTAAGATTAAAAATTCATATATCTTTTGAAAGCCTATACCTGGGAATATCCCAGAGGCAAAACCACTGGTTCATGAAGACACATGTACATGGATGCTATTGCAGCATTCCTTGCTGTGACAAAAAGCTGGAAACAAAGCCCGTGACTGAATAATTTATAGTATACAACACCATCGGTTATTATCCAGGCATTAACAAGGCTGAATTAAATCTAAATCAACGGACTTGGAGAGATTTCCATGAAGTGTCGTTGAGTGAGAAGAGAACGGTGCAGAAAAGTGTCTATAACGTCCACACATATATTCCACTTTTGCAAGGAAAAAAAAAAGAGTTAAAAAGCCCTTCAAGTCTCTATTTCCAATTTTGTGAGCATGGAGGAAAATATGAGAGCACGCATAGTTGTCGGGTGAGTTGTTGTGGGACTGTCTGGTGTCGGAGGGGAGGAAGAAGAAGAGACAGGAAGGAGGGAACAAAGTAGAGATGATAAAAACACATACGATTTGCATGTACATAAAGTTACGTGTGGCGTAGAAAAAAAATTAAGTTCAAAATTATGCAGTGAAAGCTAACTAGTCTCCTCCCTGGGTAAGGGTTCTTCACCTCTGAGGCCATCAACTCATGTTAATGGCAGAGGGACAAGACAGCCTTAGGCAATATTGACCCATAAGAGACATGAAGACTCTTGGTCGTGGCTGGCTTTCCCGTCTCTCCTAACTGGAGGAATGGCCTGCTGCCTGGCATGTGGGGAGCCAAATTGCTTATCTATAGTCTTTTAAAGTACCATCTTTTGGGGCGCCTGGGTGGCTCAGTCGGTTAAGCGTCTGACTTCGGCTCAGGTCATGATCTCGCGGTCCATGAGTTCAAGCCCCGCGTCGGGCTCTGTGCTGACAGCTCAGAGCCTGGAGGCTGCTTCGGATTCTGTGTCTCCCTCTCTCTCTGCCCCTCCCCTGCTCATGCCCTGTCTCTCTCTGTCTCAAAAATAAATAAAAACATAAAAAAAAAATACAGTACCATATTTTATTCACTTTGGGATCTAATATAAATTCAGGAAGTGAGAACCACCTCTGTCAAAGTGTTCCACTATGTGATCTGTGATATATAACATAAGGTGTATGATAGATGATTATAAGGTATATGGGTGGTGTGGAAAAACACCATGTTGTTGTGGTGCCTGGGTGGCTCAGTCCGTTGAGCAGACTTTGGCTTGGGTCACGATCTCACAGTTTGTGAGTTTGAGCCCCGCATTGGGCTCACTGCTGTCAGCGGGGGGCCTGCTTTGGATCCTCTGTCCCCCTTTCTCTATGCCCCTCCCTGCTCATGCGTGTGTGCTCTCTCTCTTTCAAAACTAAATAAACATTTAAAGAAAAAAACAAAAGACATCATATTGTGCTGGTTCAGCTTTTGGTCTCTGGGGTCAAGTGGTCCTGGGTTCAACTCTGCATTTGCTGGTTATAGCTAGCTGCTTTAATAAGAGACAAAAAACAGTGACTTAAATAAGAAAATAGTTTAACTTCTCAAGTAATAATCCTGACCGTCAGTCGAGGGCTGGTCTGTTGGCTCTTGGTGATGGAGACTCAAGTTCTTTTCATCCCTTTATCCCTGCAAAGGTGAAGACCATTCACCTACTTGCCTTCCAGCCTGTGAGAGAGAGAAAAAGGAAAGGGGAGACTTTACTCGAAGGTGAACTTTTCTTATTAGCTTAGACGCTAGTCACATGGCCACACCTAGCTGCAAGGGAGGCTGGGAAAAATGGTCTGGGGCTGGTATATGAGCAGCTAAAACTGTCATTGCTGAGGAAGACAAGGAGATAAGACACTACCCCCCAACTCTCAGAACTATATCCTAATAAACTGTGATACAATGGTAGAGCAAACTGGGAAACTATAAAGAGGAGTCCTGATCCGGTCTGAGGGGTCAGAAAATTGACTTTTTCCTGAGGCAGAGGTCTAAGGGATTCACTAGAAGAAGCAAGGAAGAAGGTTCTAGGAGGAGGGAACAACGTGCAAAAAACTCCGAAATAGAGGAATCGCAAAAAGGTTTAATTTAAGCAAATGCATAAATCAGTTCTCTTCCCAAGGACCCAAGCTGGCTAGTAAAATATATTGTAACATGTGCATCAGCCCTCAGATACACCATTTATTTTTGGGGGGCTTGGAACTATCCCACTGTGGTTCAGCTGGCAGCCCAGAGAAAGCTGACATCGGTTTGGGAAGGTCTAATTTTTTCTTTACGCGAGACCCAAGTGAATGAGCTTTGCGTGTCTTGCTGTAGAAGAATTTGACAAAGTTGTGCTCCTTATTTGCGTTATTTATGATTTTAGGTAACGTTACAAAATCGTCCCGTAATTTTCTATAATATATGGAAATGGAAATGCGGTGGCTTTGAAAATCATTTGCCTTTTCACAGCAAAGGAACAAATTGACAGTTGGGTAATGGATCCACCTTGCCACGTGGGAGGTGAGAGCTGCAGTAATCATTGAGTCACAAGACTCATTTCCATACACAGCACATGAAGACCAGTTTCATTGCTTTATTGTTTCACCTCCTATTAAAGCCCTGTTAAATGCGAGTCAGCGTCCACTTGAGGTCCTAGAATTTGAGAGAGCCCATCTTGCCACACTGCTTACTCTACCGTTTCTTATTGCAACAGGGTGATTGTTTTTAGAATATTGTGCTTCTCTCCTTTGCTTTCCCAAGGACATAATTTTCCCCTTAGTTGGTTCTAGGCATGTATCTGATTTGAAGGAGATGAAAATCTGTTATGGTGCAAAGAGAAAGCCTGGGTAATTTCCATTTTTTGGCATTTAAAACCAGGATTAGGCAGTCAGGCCTGTCTTGAATATGGATTTTGCATGTTAACATCTTTAGCGTACCTAGGAACCAGGCCCTGGTATAGTGTAGGAAAGTGTAGCGTCATATAGAAAAGAACCCCAAGGAGGGTTGCTAGATAAAATGCAGGTTGCCCTGTTAAATTTCAGGCAAACGATGAAAAGTTTGTGTTTTTTTTTAATTTTTTTTTTAACGTTTTATTTATTTTTGAGACAGAGACAGAACATGAACGGGGGAGGGGCAGAGAGAGAGGGAGACACAGAATCGGAAGCAGGCTCCAGGCTCTGAGCCATCAGCCCAGAGCCCGACGCGGGGCTCGAACTCACGGACAGTGAGATCGTGACCTGAGCTGAAGTCGGCCGCTTAACCGACTGAGCCACCCAGGCGCCCCGAAAAGTTTTTAAACATAAATGTGTTCCAAATACTGTACGGGACATACTGACACTAAAAAATTATTTGTTTATCTGAAATCCAAATTTAACTGGGCATCTTGTATTTTTATTTGCTAAGCCTGGCAAGCCTAATTTCCAGGACAGAGAGGCAAATAATATCATAAAGTAGGAAAATAAGATGTGAGGGGAGTCTATACCATGATAGTCATACTGACTGTACAAACTTTGAAGCCCTTTTCTCTATTTGACCAGAGACCACACCCGCTATGGAATCAGAAAATATCAGACATAGGGTGCCTGGGTGACTCAGTTGGTTAAGCCTCTGACTTCAGCTCAGGTCATGATCTCACGATTTGTGGGTTCAAGTGCTGCACTGGGCTCTCTGCTGTCAGAGAGCAGAGGCCCGCTTCGGATCCTCTGTCCCCCTCTGTCTCTGTCCCTCCCCTGCTTGTGCTCTCTCTGTGTCTCTCCAAAATAAATAAATAAACTTTAAAAAAAGAAACGAGACTATCACAGATACTTGCTTTCCTAGCTTCCCTTGAATATGAGTGAGGCATGTGCCAGTCAGATATATACATGTACCTTGACATTGATTAGGAAGCTGGTACTTGGAAGAAGCAGGTGTTCTGGTGTTGGGTGATGACAGGGACCTTGGCTGCATACGGTGTCCAGTGTTGTCAGTGGAGGAACCTGCGGGGTCCAGTGTCCATAGCAACAGCAGTGTTTCTAAAGCCTTGTTGTGAGCGTCGTTCCCCACTGCAGAGCCTCGGCGCCTGGTTCTGGCTCTCCCAGGGATCCTGCCGGCTCTCCAGTGCCTTCTGATGAGTCCCTTTGCCCCCTCACTCTGCCAGAGTTGGTTCTGTGCCTTGCACCTAAAAACTATGAGCGATAAATGAAAGAAAAGTCTTCCCAGGCATGAGAAATTATGGAGAGGAGAACAAGAGGAGCGGGAGATAGGAGAGGAGGGTGGGCGGGAATGGGTTTGGACAGGAGATGGAATGTAGGTAAGCTGCGGGGGCCGGAGGCCTTCGAGGGTGCTCCTGTGCCAGTCTGCGCTGGTGGAGCTGTCCTGGTGGTTCACAGCCCATTCTGACTGCCTGATCCGGTTAGTAAACACCAGTGTCCATTTGGATTGTGCGGTGCTTATGCTTTACTGGTTTTTAAAATGTTTTGGTTTGGGGGCACCTGCATGGCTCAGTCGGTTAAGCATCCGACTTTGGCTCAGGTCGTGATCTCACCGTTCCTGGTAAAGCCTGCTTGGGGATTCTGTGTCTCCCTCTCTCTCTCTCTCTCTCGCCCCCTCCCCCATTTGTGCTTTGTGTGTGTCTCTCTCTCAAAAATAAATAAACATTAAATTTTTAAAAAATATTTTGGGGTTTTATTTGCAGGGTTTTTTTTTATTGTGGTAAAAAAAAAAACCCACATAACATAAAATTTAGCATCTTAGCCTTTTAAAAAAAATTTTTTTTAACGTTTATTTATTATTGAGAGAAAGAGGGCAAACAGGGGAGGAGCAGAGAGAGAGGGAGACACAGAATCGGAAGCAGGCTCCAGGCTCTGAGCCATCAGCCCAGAGCCCGACGCGGGGCTCGAACTCACGGACAGTGAGATCGTGACCTGAGCTGAAGTCGGCCGCTTAACCGACTGAGCCACCCAGGCGCCCCGAAAAGTTTTTAAACATAAATGTGTTCCAAATACTGTACGGGACATACTGACACTAAAAAATTATTTGTTTATCTGAAATCCAAATTTAACTGGGCATCTTGTATTTTTATTTGCTAAGCCTGGCAAGCCTAATTTCCAGGACAGAGAGGCAAATAATATCATAAAGTAGGAAAATAAGATGTGAGGGGAGTCTATACCATGATAGTCATACTGACTGTACAAACTTTGAAGCCCTTTTCTCTATTTGACCAGAGACCACACCCGCTATGGAATCAGAAAATATCAGACATAGGGTGCCTGGGTGACTCAGTTGGTTAAGCCTCTGACTTCAGCTCAGGTCATGATCTCACGATTTGTGGGTTCAAGTGCTGCACTGGGCTCTCTGCTGTCAGAGAGCAGAGGCCCGCTTCGGATCCTCTGTCCCCCTCTGTCTCTGTCCCTCCCCTGCTTGTGCTCTCTCTGTGTCTCTCCAAAATAAGTAAATAAACTTTAAAAAAAGAAACGAGACTATCACAGATACTTGCTTTCCTAGCTTCCCTTGAATATAAGTGAGGCATGTGCCAGTCAGATATATACATGTACCTTGACATTGATTAGGAAGCTGGTACTTGGAAGAAGCAGGTGTTCTGGTGTTGGGTGATGACAGGGACCTTGGCTGCATACGGTGTCCAGTGTTGTCAGTGGAGGAACCTGCGGGGTCCAGTGTCCATAGCAACAGCAGTGTTTCTAAAGCCTTGTTGTGAGCGTCGTTCCCCACTGCAGAGCCTCGGCGCCTGGTTCTGGCTCTCCCAGGGATCCTGCCGGCTCTCCAGTGCCTTCTGATGAGTCCCTTTGCCCCCTCACTCTGCCAGAGTTGGTTCTGTGCCTTGCACCTAAAAACTATGAGCGATAAATGAAAGAAAAGTCTTCCCAGGCATGAGAAATTATGGAGAGGAGAACAAGAGGAGCGGGAGATAGGAGAGGAGGGTGGGCGGGAATGGGTTTGGACAGGAGATGGAATGTAGGTAAGCTGCGGGGGCCGGAGGCCTTCGAGGGTGCTCCTGTGCCAGTCTGCGCTGGTGGAGCTGTCCTGGTGGTTCACAGCCCATTCTGACTGCCTGATCCGGTTAGTAAACACCAGTGTCCATTTGGATTGTGCGGTGCTTATGCTTTACTGGTTTTTAAAATGTTTTGGTTTGGGGGCACCTGCATGGCTCAGTCGGTTAAGCATCCGACTTTGGCTCAGGTCATGATCTCACCGTTCCTGGTAAAGCCTGCTTGGGGATTCTGTGTCTCCCTCTCTCTCTCTCTCTCTCGCCCCCTCCCCCATTTGTGCTTTGTGTGTGTCTCTCTCTCAAAAATAAATAAACATTAAATTTTTAAAAAATATTTTGGGGTTTTATTTGCAGGGTTTTTTTTTATTGTGGTAAAAAAAAAACCCACATAACATAAAATTTAGCATCTTAGCCTTTAAAAAAAAATTTTTTTTTAACGTTTATTTATTATTGAGAGAAAGAGGGCAAACAGGGGAGGAGCAGAGAGAGAGGGAGACACAGAATCGGAAGCAGGCTCCAGGCTCTGAGGTGTCAGCACAGAGCCCGACGTGGGGCTTGAACTCACAAACCGCAAGATCATGACCTGAGCCGAAGTCGGACACTCAACCGACTGAGCCACCCAGGTGCTCCTTGCATCTTAACCTTTTTAAGTGTAGTTCCATAGTATTAAGTACTCACATCGTTGTAAAGCAGATCTCCAGAATTTACTAGTCTTGCAAATCTGAAACTCTGTATCTATTAAAGAAAACTCCCCTTTTCCTCCTTCCTCCAGCCCCTTTCTGTTTCTGTGACTCTGACTGCTCTAGAGAGCACGTGTAAGTAGAAACCTAGAGTATTTGTCCTTTTGCATTTGTCTTACTTAGCACGATACCCTAAATGTTTATTCATTTTGCAGCACCTGACAGGATCTTCTTCCTTTTAAAGGCTGAATAACATGCCATGGTATGTACATACCACATTTTCCTCATTCATTCATCGATCCATGGACACTTGGGTCCCTTCCACATCTTGGCTGTAGTGAAAAACGCTATGAACATGAGGGTGCAGATATCTCTTCAAGGGCTTTGAAATATTTTGAGTTGCAGGGCGCCTGTGGGGCTCAGTCAGTTGAGCGTCCGACTCTTGGTTTTGGCTCAGGTAATGATCTCGTGGTTCGTGGGATCGAGCCCCGCATCCGGCTCTGTGTTGACATCTCTCCTTGGGATTCTCTCTCTTCCTCTCTCTCTGCCCCTCTCCTGCTCATGCTCTCTCTCTCTCTCAAAATAAGTAAATAAACATTTAAGAAATGTAAATATTTTGAATTGCTCCTGGGTGCAACTATTCATCTTGCTTAAGGAGAGGGGATCTCTGAGGGTTAATGGCCAGAGATGTCCTTGATTCCAGTGTGGCACAGGTGAAATGTAGAGTTTAGCTGAGGAGCTCAAGATGTGGTGAGGAGGTTGTTCTACAGCGAAGACCTGTGTAGGGAAGAGCACCCAAGCCAGACTTGATTGGAAATCCCAGACCTCTGAGTGTGGGGGGCTCAGAGTCGAGAGTGCTGCTGGCTGGCTGGGTCTGGCTAAGTTAGACCAGAGTAACCATGGACTTTCAGCCTCAAATGTTAGCATGGCAGGCAGCACCCAAGGTGAAAGAGGTGCTATCATAGCTTCTTAAGACCCCAACTCTTGGGGCGCCTGGGTGGCTCAGTCAGTTGAGCGTCCGACTTCAGCTCAGGTCATGACCTTGCAGTTTGTGGGTTCAAGCCCCGCGTCAGGCTCTGTGCTGACAGCTCAGAGCTTGGAGCCTGCTTCGGATTCTGTGTCTCCTTCTCTCTCTGCCCCTCCCTCACTTGTGTTCTATCTCTCTCTGTCTCTCAAAAATAAATCAATGTATCAAAAAATTAAAAAAAAAAAGACCCCAACTCTTTTTGGACATCATGGGGTTGTAAAAACCATAGCCCTCAGCGCTCTGTTGGATAGAGAAGCGGAGGGCAAGGTGAGCTACTGAGAGACACATGTTACCTACATGGATGGTGAAATTATTGTATTAGCTACTTAGTTACTTCTGTTCTTGGCAAAGGTGTGGGTAGGGCAGAGAAGGAAGGCTAGATCAGTGAGAGATTAAATTCAAAATTGCTTTTCCTTCTGCATACCCAAGAAATTTGTGTTGGCTTCTTTGTGACCCTGCTGTATTTCCCTGCTTTGCAACCAATGTTGTGTTCTCCAGCCACACAGGACTACACGCTACCCCTCCACTCGGGCCCCGGAGGAGGAGCCCCTGGAGTTCGGAGCAAGTTGCTCAGCTGTTGCTGTGCGCATCCTGGAGAAAATCAATGGTTTCCAAGGCGCCACAGCTGCGAACTCTATGTGCTTCTTCTGTTCATTCTGTTCTCTCGCTGTGGAACTCTCCCTTCCCCACTTGAAAAAACTCATTAGCCCCTTAAGAGCCATACCAAATGCCACGCCTGAGAAATTTATTTCCGGTCTATGCCCCATCCTGTGTTCTCTCTCTCTCTCTAGGAAGAAGCAATCACACCATTTCCCCCCTGCCTTTTGCGTTTGATGGCTGGATGTCTGTCTGCCTCACCAGGCCAGGCACTGAGGGCAGCAAGCACATGGTTTTGTTGTTATGCCCCAGCTCCTGACATGGAACCTGGCGGAGCTGGGCCCTAACAAGTGTTAGCCGAACACTGGAATGAGCTCCCTCCTTTGTCTTTCCCTGTTTGACCACCCCGATCTCACATGTAAACGGTCTTTAATTAGATTTATCTTTGGTCTAAATACCGGGGTTTATTCTTACCCACTTATGATAGCATTTAGTGAAACAACTTGCACATAATAGGCGCTCGTGTGGTGGTTGATTTGACTGGATGTCTTGGTTTCATGCCTTTGTTCACAGAATGTCAGAATTTGAAGAGACCCTAGAAATCACCGAGTACAACTCGCCACCTGGTGTGTGAATTGGGGATGTCTCTGTGCCACTGGGTTAGGTCATACACATGGGTGTCTGTACTAATGCATCCCTGTGGCGCTAGTCTGCTGCATGGTCAACTCTTTTTGTTCAGTTATTGACAGCATTTGGCAGGTGCTTTCTCATGTTGATGGTGGTGATAAACAAATTGAGAAAGCAGTTCTAGAAAGAAGGGGTGGAATGCGCCAAGCAAGGAAGTGTGCGTGAAATGCCTGGAGCCATTACTACATTTGGAGTTCAGCATTGTAGCCACAGAACTAGAAAGGCAGAGGTTAGGGGCATAGACAGACAACCGATGAGCCTGGAGAGAGGCAGGGTCGCGAAGGGCCTCCTTTGTTAGGCATAAGGAATTCGTTTTCATTACGTTGTCATTGAGGATCCTTGAGGAACTTTGAGCAATGGATTGATATTAGAAAGACCTTGCTGATATCATTATACTTGAAGCATAAGGTAGGGAGGTGACTTTAATATGGCGGCGAAGGATGGGGACCCGGCCCAAGGCAATGGTGGAGGGGATGAGACGAGGAACAGAAAGAAGAGATATTTAAGATATACATGTAAGAGGTGCTGGTGAGATGGGTGAGAGGCGAGGACTGGAGGATGACTTCCGGTTTGGGGATGGCCTCCTGGGTGGATGGCAGTGGGCCGTCGACCATGAGGAGCCTGAGGATCCTCTAGGTCACAATGATCCATCTTCATTTTCATTAACTGCTCTGAGATTCAGAAAAAGTTATGGCTAAATATACAGACATGACATGGACAGTCCCCAGAGAGAGGTGACAGAGGTTAAAGACCTCCAGATGTAAGGAATATAACAAGGGATGAACAGGATCAGCACCTTAACAAGGTGCTTTATTCTAGAAGTTTGAGGGGCCACTGGGAGAGCAGTTTCAGTAGAGCGTTGAGTCAGGAAGCCTAGACGAGGTAGAAACTTTCCAGGAGCTTGGCTGTATAAGGAGAGGATGACAAGCAGAGAGAGACACATTTTCTTTTTTTGTTAATAAGATAAGAGAGCCTTGGACTGACCCACCCACTGAGAGGCAAGCGCCAGATGAGAGGAAGGATTGGGGGTCAGGAAAAGGGGAATAATCAGGGGAGCAAGGAACTTGAGGCGGGGCGGGTGGACGATTAGAGGAAGGCTGATCCTTTCCTCAGAAACATTGAGGAAGGCTGTCGGGACAGGTGCTGAGGAAGATGTGGGTAGTGTGGCGAGTGCAGGGGTTGAACAGGAGACATCTGAGGTCTGCGCCCATGGACTCTATCCCCAGTGAGCCAGGGCCTGACACAGTCACTGGAGAGAGGGCAGCTACCACATAATGGTGGAGAGGGCAGACTCCGGAGGCACGGCTGGAGTTCACGTTCTCTTCCTGCCGTTCGCTAGCTTATGACCCTGAGAAACAAACGCCCAAACACCATGTGCCTCAGTTTCCTCATCTGCCTAACGGATAGGACAAGAATCCGCAATGGATTGCTGTGAGAATCAAATGGGTTACAATATGCGAAGGGCTTGGAACAGGTGTACAACAGGCGGCGTGTAACAGCTGTTGTTACTGCTGTCATTGTCACCATCGCTATCTGCTGAGCCAAAAGGTCTCTGGTGCACGGTTGGAGGTTGTAAAGATGTGGACCGGCTGTTGAGTAAAATAGGGACCGAAGAACGTGAAAGTTTAAAAGTTTGCTGAGTAAAAAAAAAAAAGTTTGCTGAGTGACACTGGGGGATGCAGCTAAGACCAGGAGATAAGACTGTTAGCCTGTGTGACCTTGTCCCCAAACAACCTAAAGGGACAGGCTTTGTTTTCTGTTTCTAGAGAGGACACTTGAGGTTTAGAGAATTCCAGTGATTTGCCTAGGGTCACACACCGGTAAGCTGGCAGGAACAAGTGATTTGACTCCAGCTCTGTCTTTTTTTTTTTTTTTTAATTTATTTTTGGGACAGAGAGAGCCAGAGCATGAACGGGGGAGGGTCAGAGAGAGAGGGAGACACAGAATCGGAAACAGGCTCCAGGCTCCGAGCCATCAGCCCAGAGCCCGACGCGGGGCTTGAACTCACGGACCGCGAGATCGTGACCTGGCTGAAGTCGGACGCTTAACCGACTGCGCCACCCAGGCGCCCCACCAGCTCTGTCTTTTAACCACAATGGGGTACAAAACACACCACGAAGCAGCTCACAAACCAAACTGTCACCAGGCTCTAGAAGCTGTGGTTGCCAGGCAGCGATGGGGTTATCCGTGGTGCAGGGCAAGAACAAAAGACATAGGACAGACAGAAGGATCTGGCTTTGTGAAGCACTTCTGTGACAATGGCTAGTGGAAGTTTCCTCCAAGTGACAAAAGGCTAGTTCACATCTCACTGGAAACACAATGCTTGTTTGTTTGTTTATTTATTTATGGGGGAGGGCAAGTGGGGAAGGGGCGGGGGGGGGGGACAGAGGATCGGTCAGAAGTGGGGTCCGTGTTGACAGCAGACAGCCCAACGCAGGGCTCAAACTCACGAACTGTGAGGTCATGACCTGAGCCGAGGTCAGACACTTAACCGACTGGGCCACCCAGGCGCCCAATGTTCATTGATTTTTGAGAGAGAGAAAGCGAGCAAGGGACAGAGAGGATAGGAAGTGCGCTCAGCGCTGAAAGCAGAGAGCCTGATGTGGGGCTCAAACCCACGAACCTTGAGATCATGACCTGAGCTGAACTCTGGTGCTTAACTGACTGAGCCACCCAGCCTTCCCACAAAGCCAAATTCTGATGCATTGTGGTAAAGAAGGCTTTTGATAAATAGACCCTTTATTCAAGGACTTGGCTCAGCATTAAAGCTGATGGAACAGACAGAGTATATTATCTGGGATACGTATATGGTGGGATCCAGCAGAGTGCCCAGCACACCATGGTGATTAGCATGTGTTTGCTGAATGAATGTCTGATTAAGTGATGGCTCTGGAGGTGTGGTAAGAGGACGGAGAAGACATTTGGAGGATCCTTTAGAAATTAGTCTAACAGAGGCTTTTTCTCGAACATTTTAAAGTATTGGCACTACCTAGAAATTGCTTAAAATATCTGTAAAATTCTCACCTAAACAATTGAAATCACTCGACCATATTAACTATCCTTCTAACAGCCAAGCCCCACCAGCTTCTAGATGGTAATGGCCCAGCTGGTTTAAATGGGTCTCCATGGTTACAGGCATGCTCTGGTTTCCATGGTTACATTTCCCAGTCCCTTGCAGGAGTTAGATATATGTGAAATTTCAAAGGATTTTTTTTTTTTCCTCTCTCGCCAGCCTACACAGAAATCTAGGGTCCGAAGGTCTGAGATGAAAGTTTCAGTGACCTCTTGGGAAGGAAAGGGGGAAATGGTAATAATATTTGGGACAGTTGCAATCTATCATTGAATGAGGAAGAAAGGATTCAATGGGGACCTATTGTGGCAGTAGAAAGATATCCCTATATTATGAGCCTGAGCATTTTGCTTAATTAGTGGAGGAGGAAAACTGGGGTAAGGGAACAATACGCTCTTGTCTGGATCTGGCTCCCTGGGGGCAGAGGGGATGTCGGCCAGAGGTGGAGGGGGAATTCTTCCACATTAGAGTCCCTTTAGAGTGACCAATTCATCTCTCTGCCATGACAGCGCTGTAGCCTTCTTGTGTTGATTTCCCCCAAGCTCCTCATTTCGAATCATCTCTTTTGGACCATTTTGGCTCAACCAGGCAGGCATCTGTTACAAGGCACCAGTCCAGGTCAAGACACTGTCATTGGAGCTGGCTTTTCTTGACAGAGGGAGCCCAGGTGGAATTCTAGTGCCTCCTTGTGGCATCTCTAACATTTCTAGCTCTATCTTATCCTGTAGGAACCGCTCCCCCCACCCCCGCCACCCCCCAATGTTTTCCTGTTAGTATCTCGGAAGGAAAAATTGTCTTTCTCCCTGGATTCACGTATCCATCCTTCTCTCCTTCCTTCTCACAAAGTTACAGGGTATCCATTACGTTTTGGCTAGGCCCTAGAAATAGTACTAAGAAAGAAGAGGATATTGCCTTCACAGAGTTCACCATGCGGTGTGGGGAAGGGGCAAAACAGGTGAATAGCTCCCGGTAATAAAAAAGCAAATGGGGGGCGCCTGGGTGGCTCAGTCGGTTAAGCGTCCGACTTCGACTCAGGTCACGATCTCGCGGTCCGTGAGTTCGAGCCCCGCGTCGGGCTCTGGGCTGATGGCTCAGAGCCTGGAGGCTGCTTCCGATTCTGTGTCTCCCTCTCTCTCTGCCCCTCCCCCGTTCATGCTCTGTCTCTCTCTGTCTCAAAAATAAATAAACGTTAAAAAAAAAAAATTAAAAAAAAAAAAAAAAAGCAAATGGGACCATGACAGAGGGAGGGACCCACCAGCTGGGGAAGCCGGGGAAGCTGTGAAACTGGAGCGCCTTTTTGAGCTGGGTGTTCAAAGAACCGGTCCCTCAAAGATGAAGGATGAAATAAAGACAATATTCCATTAAGCAGGGGATTCTGTCTTCAAAATAAACTGGAGTACAAAATGTAGTAACACCCACCTTTATCTGGGCTCATATGCTTGCTACTCTGTGGTCAGAAGCAGGTACAAAGACAGTGCTGGTGGGAAAACCTGAGAAGGTGTCAGTAGTAGAGTCAATCCAGCACAGCACCATTGGCTGAGTTATGGGCACCCAAAACACAGATGGTAGGCACCTCTTGGAAGGACCAGGTTGTTCCCTGGGCAGAAGGTGGGGTGTGTGAGTGAGCAGAGATGCACAAAAAGAGGCTGGGAGGGAGGCACAGACATACCCGCACCTGCAGCAGAGGCTTCGTGAGCTAGTCCGAAGACAGGGCACTTGAGTCTGAAGGCTATGGAGTCATTGAAAGACTTTAAGTAGGGGAGAAACATAATCCAATTTATGAATTACAAAGGTTGTTCTAATGCTGTTGTGTTCATAACTAAGTTCAAGAATGACTCCTGGGGTCTGGATCGGGAGACTTCATTGATGGTGGTGCCTGTTCACAGAAAGAGGGAATCTAGGGGTCCCTGGGTGGCTCAGTCAGTTAAGTGTCCAACTCTTCATTTCCACTCAGGTCATGATCTCACAGTTTGTGAATTCGAGCCCCGCATCAGACTCTATGCTGACAGTGAGGAGCCTGCTTGGGGTTCTCTCTCTCCCTTTCTTCTGCTCTCTCTCTCTCTCTCTTTCAAAAAAAAAAAAAAAAAAGAGGGAATCTAGGAGAGGTCGGAGCATGGAAGCTACACCTACTGGTCTCTTGTGTATTCTCCCAGAGATGTTCTTTGCTTCTATGAGCATATTTCAATTTAAAGCCAATAATGAATTCTATTTGGTCATGTAGGGCCTAGGAGCATCACATGGGTATGTCCAGCAAGCAGGGGATTTTGAATTAAAGAAAGCAGTCTGCCTGGAGATTTAGCTTTGAGGGTCATGGGTATCTAGACAAAAAGCAAAATCATAGGAGAATAAGCAGAAAGGGAAGAGAGGACAACTATGAGGAACAACTGTATTTAAGGGGGAAGTAGACAAAAAGACACCTGTGAAGGCCTGTAGTGGACATATGGGACTGACTGTTCAACATTCGTCCTTCTTCTACAACTGCCCCCCCCCCCCCATGTTTATTGAAGAAGCTGCCATGTTATTTTGAATTGACATCCTCAAACCAATCCAGCCTAGTGAGCACCTAACACAGATTAGAACAGAAGTGTCTCCTCCATTCCGGCTACAGCTCATTGATCCAGGGGTGGGCTGCTGACCCAAGCCAAGCCTGAGTCCTCCCTAGAAATTATTATTTTTTAGGAGATAAAACATTTTTAAATTTCAGGGGCTCCTGGGTGGCTCAGTCAGTTGAGCCACCGACTTCCGCTCAGGTCATAATCTCGCGGTTCGTGAGTTCGAGACTCGCGTCCGGCTCGCTGCTGTCAGTGCGGAGCTCACTTGGGATCCCCGTCCCCCTCTCTCTCTCTGCCCCTCCCCTGCTCATGCTCTCTTTGTGTCAAAAATAAGTAAACATTAAAAAAATTTTTTCTTTTAATTTCAATACCCAGCTCTAGCATTCATATACCCTGGCCTGGGGACAGGGTGGGGAGTACTCAGTTTTCCCTGTCCCCAAGGAGAGGGTAGATAGCTGAGTCACCCTTCACCCCCCCAGTAAAGACCATCAGAAGGCCCAGATCCTGAGCTTTCAATATCAGGATCCAAATATGAGGGCTCACTCTCCCTCGAAGCTCAAACAACCTTCAACCAGGAAGGCAAGCCTTCTGCTCCTTTGTCTCCTGTCCACCCTTAAGACACAAAGACCTTCTGTCTGGCTCAGCAGGCAGGTCTGTTGGTGAACCCCAGGAGAATACAATCATCTTTCCAAATGTAGCAAGCGTACTAGGTCTCTGATGCCCCATCTTGGAGCACACTTGGGGTCAGTTTCTGGAGGTGTTGATGCACGGGGGGGCACTGAGGTTTTGCACAGCTCAAAGCCTTTCAGGAGGTGGACCTGGGAAGCTTATATGGAGGAGATGCTGCCTGAGATGCTCACCTGCCAGCAGGCAATTTCTGCAGCACGGTACCGCAGGCCATCTCCCTTCGTGTGACATCTGTGGGTCACGGGAGAGGAGGCGGTTGACGTGAGTCACAGCCGCGGCCTAGCGCATGGCACCAGCTGTGATGAACTGCTCCAGTAGCCAGGGCCTGGAGTGGAGATGGGGGAGAGCCAGTTTGTCCTCCCTGGCAATTTGCGTTCTGAAATGAAAGAAGGAGGCAGTGTTCTTGGTGTGGCTAAAGCTGTGAGATGTCCAATTCAAAACTGTTAACGGCCACGCTCTTTTCCACATGGAGAAGATCAGCCTGTGGGGCCTGAGGTTGATGACACAGGAACTCATAAGGGAGCAGACTTAGAAAAGAAAGAGTCCGCAGGGCTGGAGACGCTGATTGCAGGCACCCTCACCCTTCCTGAGCTCTGTGTTTACTTCTGAATGATGGGGAGTTTCTCCCACAAACGCCTCTTAATTTGAATTGGGCTTCTGACCTTTGTTGCATCCTAATACTATAGAGTGACTTAGATGAAGCATAACCAGTAGGAGACAAAGCTAGGGAATAGGGTCACAGAAGTAAAAGGATGTGGGTTTCTGGGGCACCTGGGTGGTTCAGTCAGTTAAGCGTCTATGGCTCAGGTCATGATCTCAGTTTGTGGGTTTGAGCCCCGCATCTGGCTCTGTGCTGACAGCTCAGAGCCTGGAGCCTGCTTCGGGTTCTGTGTCTCCCTCTCTCTCTGCTCCTTCCCTGCTCATGCTCTGTTATGCTCTCAAAAATAAACATTAAAAAAAATTTTTTTTTTTTAATTTTAATGTTCATTTATTTATTTAGAGAGCAAGCAGAGGAGGGGCAGAGAGTGAGGGAGAGAGAGAATCTCAAGCACTGACGGTGCAGAGCCCTATTTGGGGATCAATCTCAGGAACCATGAGATCATGACCTGAGCGGAAATCAAGAGTCAGACACTTAACCGACCATGTCCCTCTGTTGTATGTAATTTTTATGAATATTCACAAGTTGTCAAAAAGGCCACACCACTTCACATCCTTCTAGCAATGTGGAGAACACATTTCCTACCACTCTTGCCAACAGGGTATTTTAATATTTTTTACTTTTGCGAATCTATTAATTGAAAAGCGACTTCTTACTGTAGTTTTAATTTGCATTTCTTTTTTATGAGCAAGGTTGAGTTTCTCTTCATATATTTAAGCTTAAACTATTTTATTTCTATGAATTGTGTTCATATTTGTTGCCCATTTATCTGTTGGCTTGTTGATTTTTTGTTGTTGTTGAATTACTTTTTTTTGAGAGAGAGGGTGCAAGTGAGCAAGGGGCAGAGAGAGAGATGGAGAGAGAGAGAATCCTATGAGGGGCAGAGAGGGAGAGAGAGAAGTGGGGCTCGAACTCATGAACCATGAGATCATGACCGAGCTGAAGTCCAATGCTTAACTGACTGAGCCACCCAGGTGCCCCATTGTTGAGTTTCTTATTGACTTCTGTCCGCTATTCAAATGCTAAGGAAATTATGCTTTTGTCTATGATGTGAGTTGCAAATATTCATATGTCTTTTGACTGCTTTCGTATTATACAGAATTTTTTTTAAATATTGTTCAATTTATCAACGCTTTATTTTAAGGCTTCTGGGTGTTAACTTATTTTTTGGCAATCCAATTCTGAGATTATAAAAGTAAATTCTCTCACATTTTCTCCCAGTACTTTTATGGTTTCATTTTTTTGACATCATAAAATATGTGATCTGTCTGGAATTTGTTTTGATCTACAGTGAGAGACAGAGATCTAACCCAATTCTCCCCCTACATGTCTACCCAGGAGCCTCAACATCGCTTACTGAGTAATCTATTTTCCTTCTCACTGACTTGAAATGCCTTCTTTGTATTTGTGTCTGTTTCAGAACTTTCTATGACAGATGAGCTTTAACCCCATTCCCAACCCATTGTGCAACCAAGAAAGCTTCATTGTTACTGTTTTATTTTTAAAAACGGGAGAGCCTGGAGAATGTTTGTCTGTGGAGGGGAAGAGCAGGCGGCGAAGGAAAGTACAGAGGAGGCACCAACGGGGCCGTGAAGGGCAAAGAAGTTGGGACCGTTATGACAGATCCAAACAGCTCATTGGTATGCCCACCTCCGACAGGGGAGTGTGTGCTCTGGATTCTCAAAGGGTTTTTGCATAGTGTGAGGTCTCCTCCCTTTTAGCTTCGTGTAGCCCTCCCTCCCAGTTTGTCAGCCTCTTCTTGGCCACCCCGTCGGGAATCTGTGTCCGTTGACCAAGTGTTCTCTCGTGGACCTTCCTTGCACTTCTCGGAGGCCCAGAGCGCAGCCTGGACCAGTGTTACTGCCCATCTCGCTTTCTGCTCCTCTCTGCTTAGGTACCTCTCACTTGCCCCTCGGTGTTCGTTCCAAACCTCCCAGGCTCTGGCCCCTTCCTCCCAGCCAACGGCCTGTCTCATCTGGGTAGACGGCAGGTTCTCACCCGGAGTCCACGGTAGGGATTCGAGGGGCTGGTTCACAGAAGTTCTGTGTCAAAATCTGTGAGAAGTGAAATATCCACAGTGTTCATCAGATTCCCAACACCCCAAAAGGTCAGAAAACTTCTCCCTCAGCAAATCGAGTTTGCTAGGTATAATCTCCTTGAGCTTTTTAACTTTTACCTAAAAACTTATATATATATATCCATAACCACCCTCATTTCCTTTTCTCTGCTTTGGAGGACATGGGGTTCCTCTTCCTGTTTCTTCAAAGCCAGTCCCATACATCACCCTTTCACTCCAGCCTTTCTGCCGGATTATTTTCTCTGAGTTACTCTCCCCTCCCCTCCCCTCCACGCCTCCTGCCTTTCACACTGGCCTCTCTCGCTCCTAGGCCCTCACAGGACAGCAGCAACACCACACTCCGGCACCCTGGTGCCCCCTCCCTTGCTCTCAGCAGGCCGGGGGCCTCTCCTCTGTGGTCTCGCAGTATCCCGTGCACTTCTGTCCCGTGCCCCCCACCCTGCACTATTACAGCTGTGCTGTCTCTCCTGTGAGACTGTGAAATTGAGGACCACATCTTACTTTATATCTCTAGACCAATGTCTCACACACCATGGGAAGCTCGATCAATATTTGTAGTCAGGAGTTAATCGATTCAGTTCTTCTCTAGACCCTCTTCTCTCCTGTCTTTTCTTGAGGCCTAGAAATTAGAACAACAAACCGTTTTCTGGGTAGGCACACGGCGGGTTTGTCCAAATGTAGCACCTCTTTGTTTTTTTCTTGTATTTCTTTTCTCTCTTACGTCATGCAGTACTCCACGAGCTTTAAAAAAAAAAAAAATGTGTTCTTTTGGCTACAGCTACACCGTGCGTCGGTCTAAATGACTCCTGAACCCTCTTCTGCTTTGTAACGGGGAATTCAAAGCTCATACTCTAATAAAGTATAATTTGTATTATTAACACCTAAATTGATGTGATTACTGCCCCCATCGAAGTGCAACTGCTCGGGAGGCAGTACAAATACAGCTCATTGAGAAATAGTTACCTACGTAAGAAAAAGAAAACCCAGGCCAGAAGTCCGAAATCAAGGTGTCAGCAGGGTCACGCTTCCTCTGAAGTCTCCAGGGGAGAATTGTTCCTCGCCCCTTACAACTTCTGGTGGCTTGTAAAGTTCCTTGGCGTGTGGAGGGTATCACTTCCGCTAATAAGGATACCTGTCGTTGGACGGAACCCACCCTAAAGCCAGGATGATCTCATCTTGAGATCCCGAGTTTAATTACATCTGCCAAGACCCTTATTCCAAACCAGTCACATTCTGATGCTCCGGGTAGATGTGACTTTTGGGGGCCGCGATGCAGCCACTACCCCTGGCACTTCTCCAGACCCAGACCTCCAGTGCTCAGGAGAGGAATGTGAGACTCTCCCATCTCCCTTCTTGACTCCACCTCGTTTTATGATTTGGGGGTTTGTGGCCCCAACTTTGGTTAACCCCTCTCACAAGCTGCCCCAGACACTGAACACCTTCTATCCAAGATACATGATTAATTAGCAATGTCAGGCAAGCTTCCTTGTTATTGATTGGGTTGAAGCTGGCAGTTCGTCACATTTTTTCATTTTTCTTTTTTCTCATCTTGTTTGTAAATAGAAAAGGCTAAATGAACCATTTTGAGTTGTATTGTGTATTGAATTGTATCATCCAGAGGATTCAATGGAAGCCCGTAAGTAGGAGACACGCAGAGCTGTCTTACTGGGCGGAACCTTACCTGTCTCAGGCATCTCTAAAGCACTTCAGTGCATGGACGCGCCCTCCCCACGCTTCCCCCAACACAGACTCATAACCCTGAGACCTGGACTAGAAGATAACTGATGAAAAGGAGATTCACAATGGCCAGACACTAATACTGATAACCTGGGGAGAACTGACAGGTAGGTGGCGATATCCCATTTTGGCAGACCACTGGTTTTCTCATTAGAAAATTGGTGGGAATGAAAACAGATGAGGGCTAAAGCAAGCATCAGATGTTTCTGCCGTTGTAGCGTGTAGCCTTGTTCCCAGCTACAGCACCTTCATTCTCTTTTAGGGAACTGCCCTCCCAACTTTGAAGTCTGTGTGGTTAGGGAGGGTTTAGCTCCACAAGAGGGGGTGCGAACCAGCCTGGGTCATCGGGTGTTGTGTCTCCTGACCATTATGATCGATTCGGGGATGAACAAATGACCACAGCTTGTCCTTGCAGCCAGTTGGCATCAGTCCTTGGGCTTTGGCTGGATTTAGTAAGTTTTCTTCTCATTGGGTTGTTAAGATGGTAGGATGTCATGTTAGAGGTGCCACTATCCACATCTGTCATCAACTGGGAAGCCCACCTAATGATGAAGTCCACACAAAGGGAAGCTGGCTGAGGGATAGGGACAGAATCCTGATGGCATAGCTTAGGCATTCAGATCCAGTTGTCTCTAAAGCCAGGGCTACCCTCTGGACTTTGTATTACACGAAGGGATAAATTATCCTTTTTTGCTTAAGCCAGTTTGAATTAGGCTTCTCTCACTTGTTGCCAAGAGTCCTGGTAAATATAGGACTATTCTGAGATCGTAAGAAGTAAGCAGATCTGTCTCCAAAAGTTGTCTGAGTGGGCTTATTATCCAGGGGTCTACAGTGATAACCATCATTTATTGCTGGATTTTGTGCTGTTTCTATGTATCATCTTCTGGAATCCTCGTAACACCCTGTGAGGTATTATTGGTTTCATCTTAAGACCAATTACTGCTGAGACAGCTTAAGGAACTTTCTCAAGTCTATACAGCCAGTGGCAGGGCCAGGATTGGATTCCAGGCTGCTGTTTCCAATGTTTATGCTCTTAATTAGCATAACTTGTTAGTGAGGGCATTTGTGCCCAGTGATAAAAGGAGCACATTTGTTTTTCTCTTAGCACATGGACGGTATGAAGAGAAAACTTTACAACTAAATACCTTATCTTATGGCCTGTTTGTCCAACCTGACCTCATCCTAAAGAAACCAAATGGAAGGGCTGGACAGGAAAAAAGGTGGTTATCAGAGAGACTTGGAAATGAGTTTTGAAGTTCTTTTTAATATTTTAGCATAAGTTCTTGAAAATTTTGTCTTAAAAATTTTTTTTAATGTTTATTTACTTTTGAGAGGAAGACATAGAATGCGAGGAGAGGGGCAGAGAGAGAGAGAGGGAGACACAGAATCTGAAGCAGGCTCCAGACCCTGAACTGTCAGCACGGAGCCTCAAACTCATGAGCGGTGAGATCATGACCTGGGCTGAAGTTGGATGCCCAACCAGCTGAGCTACCCAGGCTCCCCACCATGCCTTTTAAGTTTATTTATTCATCTTTTGAGAGAGAGAAGGAAAGAGAGAGAGCCAGGGCGAGCATGAGCAGGGGAGGGGTAGAGAGGGAGGGAAAGAAATCCCAAGCAGGCTCCTCGCTGTCAGCGCAGAGCCCAATGTGGGGCTTGAACTTGAACTCTCCAATGACCGTGAGATCATGACCTGAGCCAAAACCAAGAGTCTGAGGCTTAACCGACTAAGCAACCCACGTGGCCCCCTGACCTCAGGTGATTTTGATGGTGGCTCAAGGATTACAAATTAAGAAATAGATGGATTTACTGTATTCTTGTCCCTAAATGAAAATGTTCTTCCATGTCCTGGAACTCTAAAGATTAATTACTCAATTGGTATCTGTTGCATTCCTCTGGTGCTATTGAGCTCTTTAAAAGAATGTACATAATCCTTAATAATTAGGCCTAGGAGAAGGAAATGAATAATAATTTATAACACATTTTGACAAAAGAGAAAAACCCAGATCTGCTTCAAATAATTACAGTTTCGGGGACAGGTGTGGGCACAAGTTCAATGCACTGATTTTCTGCTGATGACCATTATTAATGGAGTACATACAGTCTTCAGAACAAGGGCCTAAAGGGTGAACTCAGGCATGTTTGGGAAATTCTAGAAGGCCAGGCGGGCAGATTTTTGGTATTAGAATCCATCTAGGTAACTCCTCTCTGGTGTTTATGACTTGGCTAAAGTATATTCTCCTCTGGGAGGCTTCCTTCGATCTACTGAAACTGGGTTAGATGCCCTTATGTGGGATTCCTAGCACCGGTAGCAAGGACCAACCCTAAGCCCCCATAGTTCTTACATACCACCCACACTGGTGTGGTTCTTCAAACACCTCAGAATTAACACTTCAAGGCCTTTGCCTGTGCGGTCAGTCACTTTTCACACTGTTAGCACCTTTTCCTTTCTTTCCTTTTTTTAAAGTTTACTTATCTTGAGAGAGTGTGAGTGGGGGAGGGGCAGAGAGAGAGGAGAAGAGAGAGAATCCTAAGCAGGTGCCATGCTCTCAGTGCGGAGCCTGACTCGGGGCTCAATCTCATGAACTGTGAGATCAGGACTTGAGTCGGTCACTGAACCAACTGAGCCAGCCGGGTGCCCCAAACCTTTTTCATTTTTTAGGTTTCAGCTTAAATGATATCTCAGAGAGACTTTCCTTATTGCTTTCCCTAAAGAAGCATATATAATACAAAATTAGGACTTGAAAAAAGGGGGGATAATGCCCCACTCCAAATTATAAAAGAATACATGCTTTTGCAAAGCATTTGGAAAAGAGAGAAAGAAAAAACAATCTGCTAATAAAACACTCCTGAAAACACCACCAACTGTTATAGAACCTTACAACATGCAGAACAATGGAATCTTGGTTATAACCCAGGATGACCCCTCTTGTGCCACGGTGCTCTTAAAAGCATTTCCAATTTGTCTTAAATTTCTAAGGAATATTACTATTTGTAGTTATGTTGGGATAAGGAAAACCTGGTAAGTGAGCCATCTTTCTAAAATGTTCTGGTTGGCCAGAGTAGATTTTTGTGAAATAGTCTCTTTACTAATATTGCCTGCTCCAGATGAATTAATAATATTTAAGCAAAACAAAAATTGGGGCACCTGGGTGGCTCCGTCAGTTGAGCAACCAACTTCAACTCAGGTCATGATCTTGTGTTCGTGAGTTCGAGCCCCACATCGGGGCTCCCTGCTGTCAATGTGGAGCCTGCTTCGGATCCTCTGTCTTCCTCTCTCTGCCTTCCCCTGCGCGTGCTCTCTCTCAAAAATAAAAGAAACATTAAAACAAAACAAAACAAAAATAAAAGACCACAACTCCTGAGATATAGATGAAACTTTATTTGTACATAAAAAATTATACATCAGGAATTCTTTCTAAAAAGTCTTTTATTGTAAAGCTCAAAATGAAAAGATTCAAAGAGGCAGTGTATAGCTCTTTGATTTTGTACATAATACAGTCACAGTTAAACAATTTTTTAAGCCACAAAAACATACACCTGTCCTATAATAGGAAATACATGACCTCTAACTGCATACTTAAATCTCATGATGCCATTCAAGGCCAAAGTAAAATTACTATCATGATAGAGGAGATTTGGCATTGATGTTAGCACAGGCACTATCTCTGACCACTTCTCTCTATGTTAATTCTTCTTCTCAGATACATTAACAGCAAATTGTTTTCTAACAATACTTAGTACCATAGAAGAAGTGAAAGAGACATGACAAGGACTCTTGTAAATAGTTAGAAAACTATCTCCCAAGATCACACATTTCTGAGTAATAATATTAACATTATCCACCCTATGTAAGAAATATAAAGCGTCATAATGTTTGGGGACCAAATAATTTATAGAATAAGTATTAATCTATTCTGGAGCATGTAAGCCTCAGTACCAGGTAAATCTCAACCTCACTTCTGAAACAAGTCGTTAATTCATAGAACCATTAAAATTTCAAGAGATAAATTAAATGTCAAATGGTTGCTACATCCAAACACGATTAAAAACTCTTAGTAAGACCATGGCTTTTTTTTTTTTTTTTTTTTTTTTTTTTTGTGGTCACTAGTGGAAGCAACTAAATCTATCTGAGATGACAATTTATACAGGCAGACAAAAATCATATAATTTCAGATACACTGAACTTAGACATCACCTTCAACAATAAAGAAAGTTGGAGTATCTGCTTCACCTTTTGAACTTAGTATTGCTTTTTTCTTCTCCATCTTTTTTAAAGTTTATTTATTTATTTTCAGAGAGCTTGTGAGAGAAGAGAGAGGAGAGAGCGAGAGAAGCGAGCATGTGTACACGCGTGTGAAGGCAGGGGAGAGGCAGAGAGAGGGAGAGAGAGGATCCCAAACAGGCTCTGTGCTGTCAGCGCAGAGCCCAACTCAGGGCTCAATCTCATGAACCCGTGAGATCATGACCTGAGCCAAAGTCAAGAGTCAGACGTTTAACCAACTGAGCCACCCAAGCGCCCCTCTTCATTTTTAAGTTTCAAAAGACGTCATGGTTCTATAAAACTTGACCAAGAAATGTAGGTAATTAAAAAGTTCTTACTAGAAGATGTCAACAATGCCAATTTTCCTCCAGATGGATGGAGACTTGATTTAATTAGGCTTTTTACCATTTTGGAAGGGGGAGGGGCTGACATGAGCACCTTTGTATCCTGTGTAAATAGCAACTTTGTTCTTTTATTATCAGTGTTGTTATATTGGGCTTAATCTCTCAGAGGGACAAAAAACCCTCTGGTCTGGCCTTATGTTTTATTAAAATTGTCCTCAGGTGGCATGAAAGAGCATTACATCTAAAGCGGCAGTAAGCTGGCAACTTATGGAAGGCATTATGCAGAAAGAAAAGGTTTTTCTTCCTTTTGCTAAGGACAAAGACACTTCAAGGGTGAGAGAAAAAAATAGCAAATATGCAATACAGAAACATCCTATCCCTTTAAGACAAATAAAGCAAGGAAAAGTAAGTAACCAATGGTGACATTTTTACTTTAAAAAATACCAAGTTTCCCTAAGACATAATGTTAGAAATTTATTTAAGGATGAGGAACTGGAAAACATTTCTTCATTTCACCAAGGAAAAAAATATAACCAAATTAAATGAGAGCAATGGATGCTTTTACACAAAGTTTTGTGTTCAGAACGCATTACCCACTAAAAATGACATCTTTAGTTCAATTTTGCTTAGACAAGAAGCTTTTTCGATTTCCTTAGGAGAATAATTCATCTTTTTTTTTTTTTTTTAAGTTTATTTATCTTTGAGAGAGAGTGAGAGCACGCGTGTGTGACCAGGGAAGGAGCAGAGAGAGAGGGAGAGAGAGAATCCCAAGCAGGTTCTGCACCGTCAGCACAGAGCCCAAATGTGGGGCTCAATCTCATGAACTGTGAGATCATGACCTGAGCCAAAGCCCAACGCTTAACTGATTGAGCCACGCAGGCACCCCTAATTCATCTATTTAATAGCAACACTCCTCGAGTAGGCTATAATATCTTACACTGGTATTATAAGAGAGTAAAGAAGACTGATTTGTGCCATAATCTGAACAGTTCACTCAATTTTCATAACGCCTAAAAAAACCCTAGGAATCAGAATTTTTTCCATTAAAACCCCACACTTCCCAGCTAGTCTCTGGTTTGTGTTCTTTTTCCCCACAGAAAACAAAACTCCTTATACTTCATCAAAACTAGGACACAGAACTAGTGAACAATTAGAATTACTCTGTAAGAAAACATAATTTAGAGGACTTGGATTTAGGCCTTAACTATTTAGAATGCTCTATTTGACATTTTAAGAAACAGTACCTAAAGCATTACAAACTAATATACTCTCATTAGAGTGGTTATGATTAGAGTTTCCATTTATATTTTTGTATTCAGGGCTAATTTTGATTTTTTAAAAAAAATATTTATGATTGATATAAAAGATCAGTCCCCAATAAATTAGCTAAAATCTGTTAAATACAAATGGGTTAAGTTAGATCATCTCAAAGCAAAGTTCAAAGACTTAGAAAGCTTTGATTGAGACCCATAGAGACCAAGTCCTAGGCTTCACACTGTTAATGGTTAATGGCATATTTTGTCCCTCAGATTGCCTCCCCTAGAAATACTTTATTAAAGTTGGAAAAATCGAAATAGTTTTTCCTTAGCACATGAGATAATGCAGAGGTCCCTCTTTCTGACTTAAAAACCAACCAACCAACCAACCAACCAACCAACCAATGAAAAAACAAAAACCCAAACAACAAACAAAAAGCCCCGTTTGCCCAAACAAGCAAAATGTTAACAGGACAAAACCTCCAAACCCTCTATTTGTAAATGTGCGTTCACTGGCTGAAGTTTAGAGGGAAAACCCAAATAACTTCCAATTCATGGATTTACTGCAAGGACCTGACACACTTACTCCAGGGCAGGTTAATAGTATCTCACGAGGAAGTCTAAGCTCTTGTGGAGATTTAGCAGATAGTCCTGACCAGACCTTAGAGGGTACTTAAGAGACATCACACAAATTAGGAGATGGAGGGAAATCCTCAAAATAATTACTTGAAGAAAAGCCCACACTTCATCAGAAGCCAAAAGCACATGAAATTCTATTCCACGTAAGAAATACTGACTTTAGGTTTCCACGTGACTTTAAAGGACAAGGTAAAGGACAGCACAAGGTAAGTTTGTATGGTTTTTAAGACTAAAATAATCTCCAATCTTAAACTCAAAACAAAGGAATGAAGGTGGACAGACAGATAATAGAGTATTCTTCAACTTTTCTTCATTGCACAGGGAAATCCCCCTGCAGTAAGAATAAGAAAGTTCAGTAAGTTGGAAAATATTTCTAACTTTAACTATATTTTCCTTTATTATTTTTAAGATTTTATTATTATTTTTTAAAGTTTATTTATTTTGAGAGAGAGAGAGAGAGAGCAGGGGAGGGGCAGACAGAGGGAAAGAGAGAACCCCAAGCAGGCTCTGCGTGACCAGTGCAGAGCCCAACACGGGGCTTAAACCCACGAACTTTGAGATCATGACCTGAGCCCAAATCAAGAGTAAGAGGCTTAACTGCCTGAGCCACCCAGGCACACCAAGATTTTATTTTTAAGTAACCTCTACACCCAGCGTAGAGCTCAAACTCACAACCCTGAGATCAAGAGTCGCATACTCCACTGACTGAGCCAGCCGGGCACTCCTGTATTTCCTTTAAAGCCACAATTCAATATTGATGTAGGTTTCATACAATTAAAAATGATAAAGGTTTTAAGAAGCAACCTCAGCTTTTACATAATTCCTTAATCACCATTATGAGCCCTTGTCAGATTGGGCTATGGATGAAGGATGCAATCATTTTGAACCTTAACTCATAGAGAAGCTTTCAAAGCACTAAACACTTTCTATGATCGTATTTAACACAGAGACTACAAACACATTTCCTTTGTCCATTCTTTAAAAAAGCATGCATATTGGGGTGCCTGGATGGCTAAGCAGGTTAAGCATCTGACTCCTGATTTTGGCTCAGGTAGCGATCTCGTGGTTTATGGGTTCGAGCCCTGTGTCACCGCAGAGCCTGCTTGGGATCCTCTCTCTGTCTCTCAAAATAAATAAACTTAAAAAAAAAAAAAACAAAAAAAAAACCATGCACATTTACCCCAGCCTCAAACCACTCTTTCCTTTGCCATTTCTTCTAAACTAAACTTAAATTTTAGTGTCTTTAATGGCAATGCCTGGTTAGGTTATTATGAGGACAAGGCTACTTTTCCAGTAAACTACATTTTTTATCACACAAGGCTGAATATTAAAAAAAAAAATCACCATTTACTTATAGAAAAAGATTTTAAGGTTTATAATCTACTTTATTATAAAAGGGAATAGATTTTTACATGCAATCATTTACGGACAACAGATTATATAGAAAAGTTCAAGTTCATCAGTTTGAAACTATACCTCACTGAAGTATACTTACTTATAAAAACATACTGCCTTTGCCGTGTGAAAATCTGGTGTTTAGTTCTCTAGATTTCTTTATCAGGGCTTTTTTCTGAGCTTCATCAAACTGATTAACTTTGAGATCCTTATCACGATCAAATGGTATTCGTTCTTGGGGCTTATTTTTCTCTTCAGCAGCCTTAGTCTTTAATTTCTTATGATGAATGTCCATAAGAGATTCTGATCTTTTTGATTCCTGGGGAAAGCAGGAGAGTAGAAGTGAAAATCTTTGTTGGTACAGATTACGGGCAGAATACGATCATGAACAAAATGATTAAGCAGTGATGACGAACACTAGAGAGGGCTTTTCACAAACCCTAACAATTTTTGCCAAAACCAAGACAGCATCTATGAAGCAAATACGTAGCAGGGGCAAATTCAATCAGCCAAAATGAAGGTGTCTACTAACTACCACCACACACACTCACAAGCAAGACAGAGGGGGAACACATGTTTAAGTAACCATAATGAGAAGCATCCTGCGATGTGCCACAAAGTCCAAACCAAGAACACGGCTGAGAGAGGAAGAGCAAGTCCATCGTTGCCTAGGAGACTGGTTAGAGTTTCACGGATGCGTGGGTCTGAGAAACCCGAACGAGCGGACGGGAATAGGAAGGGCCCTGCCAGGCTGAAGCGAGAACAAGGGCAAACCAGAAAAGTAATGGCACGGAAGCGATCAAATTCAAGGCCTGTTCAGGATATACAGTGGCATATTCCATACGCTAACAGAGTTCTGTTCCTTTCAGTTTTGTTCTTTCTCCGACATCCCTTATTTTCTTTCTTCTTAGCTGGGACAGGTGCTTACATTTTCAAATATATCTAGTAGGATGAGGTCTGGGCAAAGGCAACTGGCTTCATCAATTAGAGATTCATTGTAGATGTCTCAGTATTGACTGAAGTACAAGACAGAAGGGCCCTAGACTGAAGAAGCAGGGAGTGGAAAGCAGCAGCAGAGGTAGGCAGTGTAGACCGGCAGCTTGCAAAGTGGGGCACGGGGCATATGCGGGCCCGGGGGCTACAGAGAGTGGATTACACATGGTGGGAAGGTATGGCTAATTTTAAGATTATCCACCCACAACTCTCAACTTCTTCATGTAACCTCACTTCAAATTGATTTGGTTGATGATGCATCTTTTTATCTCTCTAAAAAAAATTTTTTTTAACGTTTATTCATTTTTGAGAGAGAGAGACAGAGCACAAGTGGGGGAGCAGCAGAGAGAGAGGCAGACACAGAATCCGAAGCAGGCTCCTGGTTCTGAGCTGTCAGCACAGAGCCTAACGCAGGGCTCGAACTCGCTGACTGAGTGATCGTGACCTGAGCTGAAGTCAGATGCCCAACGGACCGAGCCCCCCAGGCACCCCTCTTTTTATCTTGATCTCTCCCCTTTTATTATAGCCCTCTGCCATTGAACAAGGGAGAGGCCTCTCAGAATCTCCCTGTAAGAATACTGCCTAGGAGAGCAAGTCTCCATGGTTTCAAACAAAAAATGTGAAATACTGGTACGAGGCAACTGCCTCTGACTGAGGAACTGTAAGCCCAGGAGGGCTCTGTGTTCTGTGTCTGAAACAAATTTCTCTTAAGTGTGTGGTGTCCCTCGGAAATTGATGTTTTGCTTTTTGTTGGAATGATCTGTGTGCAGACACTGAATAGACGGGCAATGGAAGAAAGGGCAAGTTTTGCTTAGCAACCACCTCTCTTCCAGGCCCTACCTTGTTAAAAAATGTGAGAGCAAAGAGGTAAAAAGAGCTCTGTGAAAGCAACAGAAAAAGGCGTTGGTAAGAAACGTTAAAAATGGTAGCATCTTACTTCATCCAGGAGACAAACTCATGATATCTATCTACTTTAGAACTCAGAAGTGCCACTGGAATAATCAGGAACACATCTATTTGGATGGAAAAATGAAGTGAGAGTTTCTGCTAGAAAGTAAGTCTTACTTGGCTGATTTGACAAATCAGAACTGACTTTGTCAATTAGGTTATATGGTAGTTATTCCCTATCAATTGAATAAGCTCAATCTGGAGCTGCAGGTTTTAGCAGAATGTACAAAAGATATTATGTTATTTGAGTATTTATTTGAATTACCACTATTTCCGTCTTCTTAATCCCTCTCACTCATTTCATAAATCTTGGTCAGATCTTTTAGAAAAAAATAGATGTGCAAGTCAAATGCTTTCTAATTCTTTATTTTCAGGAAAATTGAAGGAAATTTAAAACATTCATTAGTTATTGCTAAGAAAAAATAAGCTCTCAATACATGGAGCGTGGAGAAATAGGAACTTAAGTTCTGGATTCAGAAAAATCTGGGTTGCAATGGTGGTCCTGCTAGTTTCAACACTGGTAACCTTGGGCAAACAATTTGAACTTCATTTTATCAGCTGTAAAATGGTAGTAATCATTTTCAAATATTTGGCTGGGGAGGAGTTAAATGACATAATTAAAAAGGATTTAGTACAGTGTCAGGTATATAAGAATCACTCATAAATGCCATGTGTCAGATTTACTGACCATTTACTATAATTTAATCTTCACATTACCTCCACAAACCAAAAGTTATTCTCATTATATAGATCCAGAAAGAAAAATTAAGAAAATAAAGTAACTGGACCAGTGTGAAAAATACTGAAGGAGGTCCTAATGAGTTGACAGTTGAGAGATCATTAATAATTTCTGTTAATAGATCACTATGAGGTTTAAGTAAATAACTCAGAAATTGTTTAAAGAATTGAATGGAGGGGCACCCGAGTGGCTCAGTCAGTTAAGCGTCTGACTTCAGCTCAGGTCATGATCTCACAGTTTGTAAGTTCGAGCCCCACGTCAGGCTCCGTGCTGACAGCTTGGAGCCCGGAGCCTGCTTCAGATTCTAGGTCTCTTCCTCTCTCTGCCCTCCCCTGCACATGCTCTGTGTCTCTCTGTCTCTCAACAATAAATAAACGTTAAAAATTAAAAAAAAAAAAAAAAAAAAAAAAAAGAATTGAATGGATCGCTATAATGAACTTCATTCCATTCTCATCCACTTCTTTATGTAAACATGATTCCTTCCTTCCTTCCTTCCTTCCTTCCTTCCTTCCTTCCTTCCTTCATTAAAGTACAAACTGAAAACATTACATGAATACATGAAAAAATCCTACAAAAAGCCTATAAAAAGGATTTTATATAACTATACATTATACAACAGAATGGAATATTTCTAAGGGCAGATGTACAGAAAAACACTGAGGTAAAAAGGAAGACATATAAAAGAATGAGAAACAAGAAAGAAAATATAAGAAGAGCATTGAAGGATACAAAAAAAGAAAAGCTTATATATTTTATTCTTACTCACATTGTATGAGGACACCTGCTCAGCCAATCTCTTTTCCCTTCCTGACAATATATGTTCTTCATCCTTCTTATTGAATGACTTCCTTGCTTCTTGTGTTTCCTGAAGAATGAACACAGGTTGTTAACACATTACTGAACCATATAGTTAAGGGAAAAAAAAAATACCATTATTTTTACTCAGATTGACTAAATAAGAGACTAAAGTAAGTTTGTTGAATCTTTTCCACTAGGAATATGAATAGAGTTGGTAAGGGATCAGTTCATGTTCTACTCAGTGATTTTCTTGAAAACAAGAAGAAAACCTATTCAGATCAATAGAAAAACTCATTTACTTAGTTGTGTGTGTCAAACTCACAAAGGAGTTTGACAAATAATGATGAATTGTAGGAGAGGAAATTAGGCTTTAAAAGAAATCTGAGAGGGGCACCTGGCTGGCTCAGTGGTAGATCATGTGACTTTTTGAGCTCAGGGTTGTAAGTCTGAGCCCCACCTTGGATATACAGATTACTTAAAAATAAAGCCTTAAAAAAATAGAAAAGAAATTTTACATTATCTGTTTTTAAAAGTAGTAATATCATTCTTGAGGGAAAAAAATAAAGAAAAAGAAAAGGTTTACAGTTTGGAAAAGAAATAATAAAACTATCTTTATTCACGGATGACATGACTATTTATGTAGAAAACTCCAAAGCATCCATGAAAATACTCCTGGAACTAATAAGAAAGTACACTAGATCAAAGCTGCAGGATACAAGGTCAATATACAAAATAATCCAACAACGAACAACTGGAATTCGAAATTAAAAAAAAAAAATTAACAATAGTGTATACACAAGATGAAGTACTTAGATAGATTTCCAACAAATTTTAATTAGAAAAAAAAAAAATTCTAGAGAATACAGTCCCAACCAGGGATGAGAAAAGCCCACATAAAAACAATTTAAAAGCACTGTTCTCAAAGCATTTAAAAAAAAAATTTTTTTTTAACCTTTATTTATTTTTGAGACAGAGAGAGACAGAGCATGAACGGGGGAGGGTCAGAGAGAGGGAGACACAGAATCCGAAACAGGCTCCAGGCTCTGAGCTGTCAGCACAGAGCCTGACGCGGGGCTCGAACTCATGGACCACGAGATCACGACCTGAGCTGAAGTCGGACGCTCAACCGACTGAGCCACCCAGGCGCCCCTCTCAAAGCATATTTTAATATTGTTGTTATCTGCTTAAGAAAACCAAAAAGGTCATCTATAATGTTTATCTTAATAATATACAAAACAGGGGCTCCTAGCTGGCTCAGTTGGTAGAACACATGACTCTTGATCTTAGGGTTTGAGTTCAAGCCCCACTTTGGGTGTGGAGCCTACTTAAAACACATGTACAAAACAACACTGCATTTGCTAAAGTATGTTAAAAACATAGGCATAGCTGAGTTCTTATTTTCTCATAAAAATTTTCCTAGAAAACATGCTTTCGTTTATTAATATTAAATGGAAAATGATATTATGGTAAAATGGCGATAAAAACCTGACCATTTAATATTTAAGAGTTAACAGATCTAATCAAGACTGGGAGGTAAGGTAATAATAGATGTCAGCGAATTTTATTTATTTATTTATTTTAAAACAATGTTTATTTATTTTGAGAGAAAAAGTGTCCGAGCGGGGAAGGGACAGTGAGAGAGGGAGAGAGAGAATTCCAAATGGACTGTGCTGTCAGGAAGGAGCCCAACATGGGGCTTAATCTCACAAACCATGAGATCATGATCTGAACTGAAATCAAGAGGCAGAGGCTTAAGTGAGCCACCCAGGTTAGCCACCTTCTACCTAACATTTAAAGAAGAATTAATACCTATTCTCAAACTATTCCAAAAAACAGAAAAGAAAACTTCCAAATTCATTCCATGAAGCGAACATTACCCTGATACCAAAACCAAATAAAGACACCACTAAAAAAGAGAACTATAAGCCAATATCCCTGATGAACACAGATGTAAAAATTCTCAATAAAATACTAGCAAACTGAATCCAACAATACATGAGAAAAATCATTCACTATGATCAAGTGAGATTTATTCCTGGGTTGCAAAGGTGGCTCAGTATTTGCAAATCAATCAGGGTGAGACATCACATTAATAAAAGAAAGGGTAAGAACCATATGATCATTTCAATAGATGCAGAAAAAGCATCTGAGAAAGTACAACATCCATTCGTGATAAAAATCCTCAAGAAAGTAGGTTTAGAGGGAACATAACCTCAACATAATAAAGGCCATCTATGAAAAACCCACAGCTAAGATCACCCTAAATGGGGAAAACAGAGATTTTCCTCTACCGTCAGGAGTAAGACAGGGTTGTTCACTCTCACCACTGTTGTTCAACACAGCAATCAGACAGCAAAAAGAAGTAAAAGGTATCCAAATCGGCAAGGAAGAAGTGAAATTTTCACTCTTTGCAGATGACATGATATTCTATATAGAAAACCCAAAAGACTCTACCAAAAAACTGAACTGATAAATGAATTTAGTAAAGTCGCATAGTACAAAATCAATGTGTAGAAATCTGTTGCATTTGTATACACCAACAATGAAGCAAGAAAAAGAGGAATTAAGGAATTAATCCCATGTACAACTGCAGACAAAAAAGTAAGATACCTAGGAATAAACCTAACCAAAGAGGTGAAAAACTTGTGCTCTGAAAACTATAGAACACTGATGAAAAAAATTCAAGATGACACAAAGAAATGGAAAGACATTCCAGGCTCCTAGATTGGAAGAACAAATATTACTACCCAAAGTAATCTACACATTTAATGCAATCCCTATCACAACACCAACAGCATTTTTCATGGAGTTCGAACAAACATTCCTAAAATTTGTACGGAACCACAGAAGACTCTGAAGAGCCAGAGCAACCTTGAAAGAAAAACAAAAACAA
Source organism: Panthera onca (assembly GCF_046562875.1). NCBI lineage: Eukaryota > Metazoa > Chordata > Mammalia > Carnivora > Felidae > Panthera > Panthera onca. Next base: position 214,950,149 of record NC_138339.1, on the reverse strand, counting down.
AAACAAAAACAAAAACAAAAACAAAGTTGGAGGCATCACAACTCCAGACTTCAAGTTATACTACAAAGCTGTAGTCATCAAAACAGTATGGTACTGGCACAAACATAGACACCTAGATCAATGGAACGGAACAGAAATCACAGAAATGAACCCACAAATATATGGTCAATTAATCTTCGACAAAGCAGGAAAGAATATCCAATGGGAAAAGGAATGTCTCTTTAACAAATGGTGCTGAGAAAACTGGATAGCCACATGAAATAGAATTAGCCTGAACCACTGTCTTACACCAAACACAAACGTAAATCCAAAATGGATTAAAGACCTAAATGGGAGACCTGAAGCCATAAAAATCCTAGAAGAGGGGTGCCTGGGTGGCTCAGCCGGTTGAGCGTCCAATTCTTGATTTTGTCTCAGGTCAAGATCCTAAGGGTCATGGGATTGAGCCCCACGTCAGGCTCTATGCTGAGCATGGAGCCTACTTAAGATTCTCTCTCTTTCTTTGCCCCATTTCCTTGCTCTCATGCTCTCTCTAAAAATAAATAAATGAAATGAAATGAAGTGAAATGAAATGAAATGAAATGAAATAAAATAAAATACTCTAGAAGAGAACACAAGCAGTAACTTCTTAGACACTGGTCTTAGCAACTTCTTCTAGATATGTTGCAAGGGAAACAAAATAAAAAATAAACTACCGGAACGACATCAAAATAAAAAACTTCTGCACAGCGAAGGAAACAATCAACAAAACTAAAAGGCAACCTATGGAATGGGAGAAGATATTTGAAAATGGCATATTGGATAAGGAGTTAGTATCCAAAACCTATACAGAAATTATCAAACGTAACACCCCAAAACTAAATAATCCAATTAAAAAATGGGCAGAAGACATACAGATGGCCGGCCAACAGATACATGAAAACATGCTCACCATCACTTATCATCAGGGAAATACAAATCAAATCCACGTGATATTCCACACCTGTAAGAATGGCTAAAATCAACAACACAAGAAACAACAAATGTTGGTGAAGATGTGGAGAAAGGGGAACTCTCTTACACCATTGGTGGCCCGTTGGTGGGAATGCAAACTGGTGCAGCCACTGTGGAAAACAGTATGAAGGTTCCTCAGAAAGGTAAAAATAGAACTACCCTATAATCTGGCAATTGCACTAGGTATTTATCCAAAGAATACAAAAATAATAATTTGAAGGGATACATGCACCCTGATGTTTATAGGAGCCAAACTATGGAAACAGTCCAAGTTTCCAACAATTGATGAATGGATAAAGAAGATGTGGTATATATATATATATATATATATATATATATTATACATATATATAAATGGAATATTGCCCAGCCATAAAAAAAGAATGAAATCTTGCCATTTGCAACAACATGGATGGAGCTAGAGACTATTATGCTAAGCGAAATAGGTCTGTGAAAGACAAACACCATTATGATTTCACTCATAATGCAATTTTTTTTTTTAACGTTTATTTATTTTTGAGACAGAGAGAGACAGAGCATGAACGGGGGAGGGGCAGAGAGATAGGGAGACACAGAATCAGAAGCAGGCTCCAGGCTCTGAGCCATCAGCCCAGAGCCTGATGCGGGGCTTGAACTCACGGACCTCGAGATCGTGACCTGAGCTGAAGTCGGATGCCTAACCGACTGAGCCACCCAGGCGCCCCACTCATAATGCAATTTAAGAAATAAATGAACAAATGAGAAAAAAAAAAAAAAAAGAGAGGCAAACCAAGAAACAGACTTTTAACTATAGAGAACAAACTGATGTTACCAGAAGGGAAGTGGGTGTTGGGATGGGTTAAATAGGTGATGGGGATTAAGGAGGGCAATTGTGAGCACCAGGCACTGTATGGAAGTGGTGAATCACTATATTGTATACACTGTATGGTTAACGAACTAGAATTTATTTTTTTTTCCCTTCCCCCCTTAACTAACTAGAATTTAAATAAAAGCTTAAAAAAAAAGATGGCATCATAAGAAACAAAAATGGAAAGATGGAGAAAGTCTGTCAAAAAGGAAATTTAGCTAAGATCTGTGACAAAAATTACTCATAAACTTTACACAGAATGAAACACACAAGAAAATGAACGGCTCTCCGATACTGTATAGTTTATACCATAAATATGAGTCTGTGGTACTATACGCTACTTTTTAAAGTTTTTATTTATTTTGAGAGAGAGAGAGAGAGAGGAAGAACAAGCCTTCGACAGAGAAGGAAAGAAAGAATCCCAAGCAGGCTCCGCACTGTCAGTGCAGAGCCCGATGTGGGGCCTGAACTCACAAACCATGAGATCATGACCTGAGCCAAAAATCAAGAGTCGGATGCTTAACCGACTGAGCCACCCAGGCGCCTCTGTGGTACTATATGCTAAATATAGTATCCCATAAAATTGAAGGAGTATTAATAATCCTTTTATGAATTTGCTGTAGAACTGAACAAAACACTTTCAAGTACTGAAAAGAAAAAGATCTGAAGAACTTAATCATAGGTCCTAAAATCACTGGGTTGTCTAATTTCCATTTGCTCCATTTTTCTGATATTTTCCTCGGAAGAAGAGTCCCTCCATATCTGGCTATAGGCTAGACATCTATTTACCTATACAGAGGAACAGAAGGAGAGAGAAAAGCACAACTAACACAGACATGAATAAATTCACGTAAACAAGGGAATGTCTTTTCTGGAAACAATCTTAAAGGCTAAATTACAGAAATGCCAGTATGTTATTTTTATAAAACACCAGTTAAGAAAGAGTAGACAGGCACTGCAACACTAGTCATTCAAAGCATGCGGCTTACTTCCACACCACCTCTTTTTTAAAAAAAAAAAAATTTTTTTTTTAAGGTTGATTCATTTTTTAGAGGCAGAGACAGAGCACGAGTGGGGGAGGGGCAGAGATAGGGAGAGACAGAATCCGAAGCAGGCTCCAGGCTCTGAGCTGTCAGCACAGAGCCCAATGCGGGGCTCGAACCCACGAACTGTGAGATCACGACCTGAGCTGAAGTCAGATGCTCAACCAGCTGAGCCACCCAGGTGCCCCCACACCACCTTTTCTGTTGCCTCTTCTGCCTCAGGTGTGTTGGTTCACCTCAACTTTCTATTACAACTCTTAGATTTCCCTTAATCTTCTGGACCAAAGAGAATTTACAATTTTGCCACATGTGCAAGGTAGGGTGCTAAAATCTGGAGACATTACCATACCATCCACATTTTAAGAATAACACGGGGGGCGCCTGGGTGGCTCAGTCAGTTAGGCATCCGACTTCAGCTCAGGTCATGATCTCACAGTTTGTAGGTCTGAATCCTACATCGGGCTCTGTGCTGACAGCTCAAAGCCTGGAGCCTGCTTCGAATTCTGTGTCTCTCTCTCTGAGCCTTCCCTGCACGTGCTCTGTCTCTCTCTCTCTCAAAAATAAATAAACATTAAAAAAAAAAAAAAAAAGAGTAACACGGGGTATTTTATAACCAATTCTCCACTAAAATGAAAACTCCATAAGAAGCTTTTCCAGGGCACCTGGGTGGTTCAGTTGGTTGGGTGTCTGACTCTTGATTTCGGCTCAGGTCATGATCTCATGGTTTTTAAGATCGAGCCTGCATAGGGCTCTGGGTGCCAGCCTGGATCCTATTTGGGATTCATTCTCTCTCTCTCTCTGTCTCTCTCTTCTCTCTCTCTCTTTCTCTTTCTCTCTCTCCTCCTCCCCTACTTGTGTGCACATGTGTTCTCTCATTCTCTCTCTGTCTCAAAATAAATAAGCTTGAGAAAAAAAAAAAGCTTTTCCATTTTACTATTACCTACAACCAAACTGAATGCCTGGCAGAGAAGGTATTCAATTTATAGTTACAGAATGAAAAGAGAAGGTCTCATAATTCTTGGTACTGATGGACAACATAAACAGAGTAGAGGAATGAATGAAGTGTGGAACTATGGAAGTCAAAACTGGAAAGCTATAGCCTTCGGGTGCCAATTACTCAAGCATTCAAATTTTTTTTTTTTTTTTTTTCAACGTTTTTTATTTATTTTTGGGACAGAGAGAGACAGAGCATGAACGGGGGAGGGGCAGAGAGAGAGGGAGACACAGAATCGGAAACAGGCTCCAGGCTCCGAGCCATCAGCCCAGAGCCTGACGCGGGGCTCGAACTCACGGACCGCGAGATCGTGACCTGGCTGAAGTCGGACGCTTAACCGACTGCGCCACCCAGGCGCCCCTCAAGCATTCAAATTTGAATTAAAGGGAGTAAAAACCTTCGGATGGGGTAAATTTAAGAAGTAGTGCTGGGGGTATTTCTAATTTACAATGGTTCATTTCCTAATTTACAGTGGAAGATTTTGTAAAAAGCAGAGTCAATAATGCATTCTATCCAAACTTCTTTTCTTTTTTAGCAAATTATTTAGCACACTAATGAAAATGTTTCTTTTTTTAAAAACGGAGATATAACTGATGAAACATTTTATTAGTTTCAGGTGTACAACATAATGATTCAATATTTGTTATATATTGTAAAGTAATCAAAATAAGTCAACATCCATCACCATATACAGCTACCAACATTTATTCCATTTGTGATGAGGACTTTCAAGATCCACTCTCCTAGCTAATTTCAAATACGCGATACAGTATTACTAAGTATAGTCACCATGCTGTACATATGTCCCCATGAGTTTTATTTACTTCCTCCATTTTGCCTCCCCCTACCTCCAGGCAACCACCAGTCTATTCTCTATATCTATGACTTTTTTTTTTTTTTCTGGTTTGTTTTTTTAGATTCTGCACAGAAGGGAGATCATATAGTATTCAGCACTATCGATAAAAGCATTTCTTGCCTATTTTGACAGTAACACAAAACTTAGTGCACCTGAAGTAAGGTCATTTTGTGGGAGAATCTCTATGTATCATTTAACCTAGGTGAACCCGTGGCTTTAGTTTCATGGAGACAGTATGATGGTGTATAAGGACTAGAGAATTTAGAATTATAGAAAGGTCTAGAATAGAATTATTATTCATTACTAATCAGCCCTCTAATTCCAGAAAAGTGGACCTCATAAAAGTTAGTTTCTCCCTCTATAAAATGAAGTCAGTAAGTCCAGATCTCTGGGTTTTCTTGAGATTTAAATGAGATAATTCATTGGGAAATCGCAAGCAATTGGTGTCACTTTCCTTATTTTCTTTCAGGGAGAAATCTGTATTTTCCCTTTGGAATCATAATTTAAAAATAGTACCTTTAAGTCATCATGCCTTCTATGTTTTCAAAATACAGCCAACATGGGCAGAAATACATGCACAAACAAGCTCTCTCACCTTAGCTCTCCTCTCCCTGTCAGCTGGGGTGTCTGTCCAGACCGATCGATCCCCAGATTTCTCATCGGCTCGTCTCTTAAAAGTTCTGGGCCCGAGACCAAAGTCTTTCATTTCTGGAGGAAGCTCAGTCATCCATGACTCTCTTGTAATTGGTTTGGATGAATTCTTTAAGAGAAGTAAAAAAATCAGTCAAAAAAAAAAGAAAAGTAGCTCAGAAAGTGTTTGTAAGATACTGCATAAGTGGTCATGTTTCTCAATTGAAGCTTTAAGAGAAAGAATTTAATATAAAGGATTATATTTTGTCATATATGTTACAATTACCTCATCCAATTTATTGTTCTTTTGACTTTGTTATCTTTTGCCACACAGAAATTTTTAAATAGGCAAATTTGCCAGTCTTTTCCTTTCCTTTTACAGCTTCTAGGTTACCTTGCTCCTAAGTTTTCTTTATACACATATTGCATATATTTTATTTATATTATTAATTATATTATATTATTATTTATTTATATTGCTTATATACATAATGCATATATTTTCTTTCATCTCGATTTTAAAATTTAGATTTTTAATCCATTTAGCCAATTTCTCAGAGTATAGTATATTTAAAACTTACATCATCTCCTCTGGTCAGTTTTTCTTTCATTCTCTGGGCCCTTTTTTCAAACTCTGTCGTGACGCTGTAGTTAACTGGTCCTTTTGCAGGCATGGGTCCAACAATGTCCTCATCTTCACTGCTATCTGTTTCCTTTTGAAATAAGACATTGCCTTTAAACCAGGAGCAGAGCTATGGGTTATAGAAAATGATCCTAAAATACTTAAAATTTCACTGCAATGGATTACTTAGAGACAATAAGACAAAAACGCAAACAATGTATTGCTGGCTAATCACTGAGCAATGAGGACCTTTTCCTCGCCTAAAATCATTGTTGCACCATGTGCTAACTAACTTGGATGTAAATTATAAAAAAATAAATAAATTATAGAAAAAAATACTCTCATGGTATCAGTAGTGAAGGTGTTAAGAATAACAACAATGACGAGAGCTATTATAAGTTGAAAATGTTCTGACTTAATCCTCACCAACAACCCTCTAAGACAAGGATAACAACCTGCATGATACTGACATGAAACTAAGCTCACCCAGGCGCCAATGGCTCTTGCCTTCTCTCTCCTGCTCTCTTCCCTCCAACCACACTGGACTTCTTTTAAAAAAAAATTTTTTTTTTAATGTTTATATTTTTGGAGAGTGAGTCGGGGAGGGGCAGAGAGACAGACACAGGATCTGAAGCAGGCTCCAGGCTCTGAGCTTTTAGTACAGAGCCCAACACGAGGCTCAAACCCACGAACTGCGAGATTATGACCTGAGCCGAAGTCAGATGCTTAACTGACTGAGCCACCCGGGTACCCTCACACTAAACTTCTAAAGCCCTAACTTTCCTCCTCTCTACATTGCTTTCTCTTCAAATAAGCTATCTGTGCTTTCTGGAACAATCTCTCCTGCCCTCTTTGCTGAGACATCTCCAACTCATCAGTCTTCAGTTTAGACATTTTCTCAGAGACAAAGACTTTTTCTCATTTCTTTAGGTTAGTTTAGATTCCCCTGTCATGGTTCCATAGTATTTTATCTCACCCTTTTTTTTTTTTTTTTTTTAATGTTTATTTATTTTTGAGACAGAGAGAGCATGAATGGGGGAGGGTCAGAGAGAAAGGGAGACACAGAATCGGAAGCAGGCTCCAGGCTCTGAGACATCAGCACAGAGCCCGATGCGGGGCTCAAACTCATGGATGGTGAGATCATGACCTGAGCTGAAGTCGGATGATCAACCAACTAAGCCACCCAGGCGCCCCTTGTCTCACCTTTTGAATCACTCATAATGTTAGATGTTTGTGTAATGTCCATATTCCCCACTACCCTGCAGGTTGATTAGTGTGATTATCTGGGACTATGTCTAACGTACTCATTCATTCAACAAATACTTCCGAATGTCCCCTATGGAGAAGACAAAATCTCCGTCCTCAACATTCTAGCGGGGAGAGGTCAACAATAAACAGAAAGAAGCAGTAACAGATGGTATCTGAGGTGCTGACAGATGCTATGGAGAGAATTAAAGGCCGGAAGGAGAGACGAGTAAAGGGAAGAGGAGATAGTAATTTTGAGCTAGGAGGTCAGAAACGACCTAAGGTGACATTCCAGCCCAACACGGAAGCTCTGAGGCAAGCCACATAGATATCTAGGGGAAGACCACTCTGGGGAGACTTTGCAGAAATGAACAGTCAGGGGCAGGAGCCTGCTAGGCGTAAGTGAGGAGGTACAGCAAGGAGCACAGTGTGGTCAGATTGATGTTAAGAGAGAAAATCACGGAGCTCAAGGAGACATTACAATGTGTAGGGCTCTAGTTTTAATTTTATTAAAAATTTTTTTTTAATATTTATTTAATTAAAAAAATATTTATTTACTTTTGAAGAAGAGAGAGACAGAGCATGAGTGGGGGAAGAGCAGAGAGAGAGGGAGACACAGAATCCGAAGCAGGCTCCAGGCTCTGAGCTGTCAGCACAGTGTAATGGCTCTGTTTATTGTTTTTATTTTTCATTTTTCTTAAGTAATCTCTACGTTTCACATGGGGCTCAAGCTCATGACACCACAATCAAGAGTCGCATGCTCTACTGAGCCAGCCAGGTGCCCCAGGGTTTGGCTTTTATGTAGAGAGAGGAGGAGCAGTGTGATAGTTCTGAGTGTGAGTGACACAATCTGACTTCATTTTACCCAGGCTGCTCTAGCTGCCGTGTTGAGAGGAGGTAACAGAAAAACAAGGTTTAAAATATCAAGACCGATAAACAGATGAACTGTGATTTGACTTAGACTAGGGGAAGAGCAGAAATGGTTGGACTGTGGATGTCCTTTGAAGGTGGGACCAACTAGACTTGTTGACAGACTCATTCCTATGACCATGTGCCTCATACACTGTAGTAGGTACTCTCTAAGTAGCTGTTGAAGGAAGGAGTAAATGACTCTGAAGTTCATGGTCTTAACCACTGCATTATATTTTCCTTGGTAACAGCCACAGTGTAACTGCTCAGTTCTCAATAGAGATGAACATCCAGGAAATTACTACAGAATAACAGACTGAAGAGGTGATCTAAAGCATTAAGAACTGGGCTTAAGGGGCACCTGGCTGGCTCCGTCAGGAGAGCAAGCGACTTTTTTTTATTAAAAAAACAACAACAACACTTTTTTAATGTTTTTTTTTTTAATTTATTTTTGAGACAGAGCATGAGCAGGGGAGGGGCAGAGAGACAGGGAGACACTGAATCCGAAGCAGGCTCCAGGCTCTGAGCTGTTAGCACAGAGCCCGACGCAGGGCTGGAACTCACGGACTGTGAGATCATGACCTGAGCTGAAGTCGGTTGTTTAACTGACTGAGACACCCAAGCGCCCCGAGAGCAAGCAACTCTTGATCTTGGGGTTGTGAGTTTGAGTCCCTTGTAGAGTGTAGAGATTACTTAAAAGTAAATCTTTAAAAATAAAAAACTTAAAAAAGAAAAAAAAAAAAACTGGGTTTAAGCTTTGGCTTTGATTAGTGCAAAGTGTGCAATCTTGGGTAAGTTACCAAATTTCTCTGGTTTTTAGTATCTGTCAGATGGCGGATAATATCTATTTCATAAGGTTGCAGAGAAAATAATATCCATATATGGGGAAAAAGCATTACAAATTATAAAGTACTCTACAAATCTCAGCTATTGGTAAGGACTAGGCCTCTAACAAGAAAACAGCTTTCCTACTTGACTCTAAAATCATTGACCTATTTTTTCATAAAATCATTTAACCACTAGCTTTGTTAAATACGGGTACCAGAGATGGATGGATAAGAACTAATCTCAAGGTAGACCATTATCAAAAAATTCCTCAGCTGTCTTTTTTTCAGGTCAAATCACCATGATTCCTTAAACTTTTCATCATGTTGTATTTTCTGGCACTGTAAACATTGCCTTCAAGGATGAGAAGCATGAATAGATCACATTCTGTCAACATGTAACTGCCTTGTTATTTTTTCATAACATCTCATTTCTGTGACAAGCTTCTGATTTAGTATACCTTATAATCCTAGATTAATGTGGATGCAACTGTGTGCGTATTAGTTACATTTGAGCCAAATGATTACATAGTTATTACTCTGCAAAGTCTTGAGTTTGTTACATCTTATGCTTTAATCAAAAAATTTCCAAACCTCATAGTTGAAATATGATGATACTTGTTGTCCTGGATCATCTCGGCCTTTGTCACTTTTCTGAGTAGATTTAATAAAACCAGGTGGTAATGCAGGACCTATTATAGGCCTGAAAAATAAAATGTACCTTTAACATTCTCCCTGATTTTCAAAAGCAGTTTTTAGAATAAGCGTTCACAAAAAAGAAAAAGAAAAAAGAAACCAAGTACTAACAAATGTTGAAGATGAGAATTTCATGTAACATATTATTTGTATTTTATAACCTAGTATTTTTCTATAGTATCTTAAAAAAATACAATTTTCTCATTTTTATTTTCTATTTGTTAGTCAATGCTAAGATACTAAACCAGTAATTCTCAATGGCAGTGATGTATATCACTTCCTAAAAGAACTCCATTAAATAAAAATAGTATTTTTTAAAAATTCCTTATTAAGAATTAAAGCCTGTGAAGATATTTTTCTATTTTGTGCCTTGGCTTTCAGTTTTGATATTCACTGACCACTGACAGGTGCATTAGGCGTGTTATAGTTATAGTCAGAACTCCTTAAGTATAAATTGAGTTCTAAGAACATAAACGGTGCATGCATACAGAGATGTCGGCAATTTATGGTTACATGTGCCACGGGAGTATACAAATCTGAACACTGTCCTCACTATGGAAGTGCACAAGAATGAAAAGTCATTTGAGACCTACAGACAAAGGAAAAGGTGCTGTGCTAGCCACATTTCAACCAGAGCACTTTTCTGTTTCCTTCAAACAACCCCTAAGTCATTCCATTTTCTGGGTGAGCAAAATAAGGCCCAAGGACACCACACACTAGCAAGTGTCAGTGCTGGCGTTTGAACCCTGGTCTCCTCGAGGCCAAAGTTCATTTTCTTTCAAGGGGACCTATTGCTACATTTCTGAGGGAACTGACATCAGTCCAAATGGGAGAAGTGCCTAAAATCTGGGGCTTACAAAGAGAAAGCCTTACTTCAGGGAAAACATAACAGAGACAAGATATTTTCTACTCTCTTTCATACTTTACGTTTCTTAATTCTTTCTTTCATACCAATGTTTTCCCCAGAGATGTTGCTGTACCAGTATTAACAAGCAAGATGGCAATGAAGTCCTAAGCTGGCTTTTCCAGGTTGCACTGTGTTCAATCAGAGCCTCACAGACAGGCTTCCTAGCAGAGAAAAATCGGTACTGACTCAGAAGGTCTGGGTTCTGATCCTGGCCATTTAACAGCCAAATACAACTCTCAAGAAAGACATTGCTGTACTTCTAACAATGTGCTTTCTTGAAAGGAATGTTATGACCCAGTGGTTAGCAAATTTTCTGTAAAAGGCCAGAGAGGACATTTTAGGCTTTGAGGGCCATATATGGGTCTCTTAGGCATGCCAGTCTTTGTTTTTTAGATGACCCTTTAAAGATTATTCTTGGCTTGGTGGCATACAAAATCAGGCAGCAGAGAGTCTAGCCTAATTTCCAAAAGGTCCAAAGTTAACATGAAAATTGGAGCTGAGAGATAGGATTGTAAAGTTTGAATATAAAATATACAATAGTTGGGGCGCCTGGGTGGCTCAGTCTGTTAAGCATCCGACGTCGGCTCGGTCACGATCACGCAGTTTGTGAGTTCGAGCCCTGTGTTGGGCTCTGTGCTGTCAGTTCGGAGCCTGGAGCCTGCTTCGGATTCTGTGTCTCCCTCTCTCTCTGCCCCTCCCCCACTCACACTCTCTCTCTGTCTCAAAAATAAATAAAAAAACCACATTAAAATATACAAGTCTTTTTGACTTGTTCTTGCATACTGGTAACAGTGCTCTGAATTATAAACAAGGTGGTGTGCAATTACATATTCAGCATTAAAAACTTTATAATTCTGAGAAGATAGGAATCAAAACTTACTATATGCTTACCTGGGGCCAGGCATCACGTAAGAGGTGCGCGCACACACACGCGCACACACACACGTATGTGCATGTATGTAAATATGAAATCTCAATCATCACAATTTTGAAAGGTACGTGTTGTTATCCTATTTTTCAGATGGCAATTCTGAGGTACAGAGAAGTTAGTCAAATTGTTTAACGTGGCACACAGGTATTGTTCTTTCTGTCACCAAATAACTAAGAAAGCATCTAATTTTAAAGGTAAATACCAGGATTCCAGCCCCAGGCCTACTGCTTACTATGTGTGCAACCTTATCTATTTAAGAAAAGGGCGAAGAGGGATAATGCTGCACTCAGTCTATCACAGAGCACTCTTGTGAGCATCAACTAAGGGATGTGGAGGTTTTTGATAAACTACAGAAGTGTTTATAGGCATGTAAATAATCATTTTTGTTAGAGGAAACAGTTACTTTCCCCTATGCGTTTCAAATGTTCTATAAATCTGTAAGTTAAAAAACAACTTTGGACAGCGCTTTATTGAATCAACAAACACCTACTGAAATAGTTGGAAAAGACTGGCCTGAAACACTACACATTGTCACCTGGGAGGAGAATCATCCTGCTTTTTAAATCCAGGAGGAAGAGCTGGTCCAAAAAACCCTTCATCATCATCGTCATCATCCTGAGTTCTCCTCTGTTTTCTAAAAACACAGTAGTACAACGTTACACAAATTTTTTTCACAGAGAATTTTAAGTTTTAAAGGAAGCATTAACTCCAACTAGTTGTATGAACACTGAAACAATAAATTCATCTTGCCCAATGAGAACAAATGGACACCACAGTTGATCTTATATCAACCTTTTCCTGGAATTTATTTTTGGCCTAAAATAGTGCCATATTTTCTATGGCGTTAAAGATTCCACTTTACTGAGGTTTCGAAGAGTCTACTTGCTGAATGTTTTTGAGCAAAAAGTTTGACGCTAGCTTTTTATCTCATGCAGGAAGGTTTTAAGTTGCTAGTTCTGTCTTATCTTTAAAACGCATCAAAAAACCCTTGCTACCCAATACTAAACAAAAATTCCACTTTTCTTTACACGGACCCATGGCAAGGAAGGGTAGTTAGAAGGAAATCATTCATTTACTTAAGCAAAAACCGTACACTGCATAAATAATTTCTAAAAGAAATCCTATGGCTCATCTAGAATATGTATTTAGACACTTCAGTAATACCTTAAGAAAAAATCTTTTAGATAAGAATTTAATTGAAATCCTAGATGTCTCCACAACTATCTACTAGTTGTGGAGTAGTACTAAATTTCCTTCTAGAAGGTGTAGTTCCTGACGAAATGCCATATGAAACGATTTCTTCCTGTGCTGTAAAAATACAGATATGGCATTCCTGACTATCTGTTCCAGCCAAAGTATACTAGGTTTGAAGCTTGGTTTATTTAAGTGACTGACCTTGCACTTGGACCAGTGTCATCTTCTTCAGATTCTTGATTTCCTTCTTCATACAATGAACTACTGTCCTCATCACTGTCTGATGACTCTGAGCTACTGCTTTTATAATTGGGGGGTAAAGCTGGTCCTGCAACTATAGGAAATTTCTTGTTTAAGTCACAATTGGTCATAATTGTTGCAATTATGCATAACTGTGCAATTATGCATAAACTGTTTCAATGAACCCCTTAGCCAACACTTTATACTTTATTTTATATTTTTATAAAAGTATACATTTTATATTTTCTTACACTATACATCTTCCCAGCACTCGCTGGCTATTACTTATTGTGAACTTTTATCTCATTTGTTCCTGTTTTGTGCACAAAACAAATAAGGGAAGGGATTCAGATTAAAAATGGAAGGACTAGCCTTAGAAGAAGGTAGTGCACCTTTTCTATTGTAATCACAGGGAAGACAAAAAAGCTGAGTGAAGATTCAGGGAAGTTTTCAGGCATGGTGCAGAAAATAGAGTTAGTTCTTTTAAGATGGCATTTACTCTTCCAGTGAAGTAGAGGGAAAGACAGTCTGAGGAAGAAAAAGAGGCTTTTAAAAAACCATGGTTGAGGGGCGCCTGGGTGGCTTGGTTGGTTAAGCATCCGACTTCGGCTCAGGTCATGATCTCACGGTCCGTGAGTTCGAGCCCCGCGTCGGGCTCTGTGCTGACAGCTCAGAGCCTGGAGCCTGTTTCAGATTCTGTGTCTCCCTCTCTCTCTGCCCCTCCCCTGTTCATTCTCTGTCTCTCTCTGTCTCAAAAATAAATAAATGTTAAAAAAAAAATTAAAAAAAAAACAAAAAACAAAAAAACAAAAAAATACAACCATGGTTGAGATTAGGGAGAGAACTGCATGGGGAAACTGTCCGAGGACTGCTGGGCACAGCTGAGAACCCAATTAGGGAGGAGACTGCAACTTTTCATAACATTAGCCTGTGGAGCTGTGAAGTTTTTTCTAGCAGCATTTGGAAGGCTGGATGTAGGCTCATGAGAAGGTAAACATTTGGAATGATCTAGAGCTGGGTTTTTGCCAGATGAGTTTAACAGAATACTGAATGGGTAAGGCAGCTGAAAACATTGCACGAGAATGGATGAATTGATGGACTGTGAGGTCTAAGTCAAATAGGGGCAGAAGCAATTAAAAGGAGGAGGCCAAAAAGGATAGAAGGCAGGGTCTGCAGAGCTCAATGAGGTTAAACAACAACAACAACAACAACGACAACAACAACAACAACAACAACAAAGTCTAACAAGAATAACTGAATGAGAATGATAAGGGGTTCTTGCTGAGAAAGAAACTTGAATTTAAGTTTTCAGAGACAGAACAGAATCCAGTGTGTGATTAGAAATGCAGCTGAGGGGCGCCTGGGTGGCGCAGTCGGTTAAGCGTCCGACTTCAGCCAGGTCATGATCTCGCGGTCCGTGAGTTCGAGCCCCGCGTCAGGCTCTGGGCTGATGGCTCGGAGCCTGGAGCCTGTTTCCGATTCTGTGTCTCCCTCTCTCTCTGCCCCTCCCCTGTTCATGCTCTGTCTCTCTCTGTCCCAAAAATAAATAAAAAACGTTGAAAAAAAAAAATTAAAAAAAAAAAAAAAAAAAAGAAATGCAGCTGAAATTCGTGGAGGTGATGGTCATTGCAGAGTCTGAAGTTGGAGTCAAAATAGCGAAGGCTCCACCTATTTTCCACAAGGCAGCATCTGGAGTACATGGACTGGTCTTGAGAAAACATCTCCACACCCCTCTCCCCGAGTTTTCTAATGACATGATCTCAGGGGACATTTCCCAGCATTCAATATTCCAAGGTATTTGAGTAAAGTTAATTTGTTCCATCTCAGACCTGTGTGCTCACTCCCTCTTCCAAACTCAGTGATCTCTTTCAGGAGGGTAGCTGAGTGTGAGGAACACAGGACAGATATCAGACTGGGTTCAAGAATCCCCTGCCTGAGAGCAATTCTGGTGCATGCTACAACACGGATGAACTCCAAAGACATTACGTTAAGTGAAAATGCCAGTCACAAGAAGATAGGTACTGCATGATTCCACTTACCTGAGAGACCTAGAGTAGTTAAATTTACAGAGACAGAAAGTAGAATGGTGGCTTCCAGGAACTGGGGGAAATGGGAACGGGAACAGGGACTTACTGTTTAATGAGTACAGAATTTCAATTTTGCAAGAAGAAAAGCATTCTGGAAATGGATAGTGGTGATGGTTGCACAATGTCAATGTACTTAGTGATGAACTGTACACTTAAAGGTGGTTAAGGTGGTAAATGTTATGTGTATTCTACCAGAATGAAAAAGAAAAAAACTAGATGCACATTTGTGGTCACATGATTTACAAAGAAAGTGACATTACAGTGCAGTATGGAAGGGAGGGTGATGGATCAATTAGAAACCTGTGAGGAAAAAAATAAATCTTCACCCCTACCTCACACCATATACAAGTATCAACTCCAGATGGACTGCAAATATAAACGTGAAAGATAAAACAGTAATGCTTGCAGGATAAAACAAAGGAGAATAATTCTGTAACCTCAGAAGAGGCAAAGACTACTTAAATAGGGTACAAAAAGCTGTAACCATAAAAGAAGAAAAACTAAAAATCAGAATGTACTGAAATTAAAAACTTCTGTTCATCAACACATACAAATGAAGAGTGAAAAGGCAAGCCACAGAATTAGAGGAGATATTTGCAACATGCATAACTGAAAAAAATGACTTGTCCAGACTACATAAAGAACTCAACAACAAAAAAAAACAACAAAGAACTCAACAGGCCAGTAAGGAAAGACAGATCAGTGGAAAAATGAACAAAAGACTGATTTTAGCAGTATGTACTAAAGCTGAATGTAGACATATCCAGTGATCCAAAAATTTCAAAAGGAATGCAACATGTATTCACTAAAAGGTAGAGCAAACATTAAAGAAGATAGAAATGCATGAAGAGTCTAAAAAGCATTTATTTGGCAAATACAAAGTGCCCACTCTGTATTAAGGCTAGAAGACCTGTAAGCAGATATGCTGACAAGCTATTCAAAAAAGTGTATTAAATATATGATGTAATTAAGTGGAAGAAAACCCTGTGGGGGAAAAAGAGGGCGTGACAATGCTTGGGAGAGTTTGGAAATGCTTCACTGAAGCCTTCGCTGACACTGAAGTTGGGCCTCGGAGGATGGGGTAGGAGTTCGTCAGTTATGTCAAAAAATGCAGTGGGGCCAGAAAGCTCCTAGAGAATTTAGAAACTGCGCAGTTTTAAACTAGTTCAATACTGGGCTGTGTGTGTCAGGTACAATGACAGGAGGAGAGGCTAGGAAGGCAGGTCGGGGGCTAAGGAGCAAAGCATCCCCTGCAAGAGCCATGAGCACTGTTCGTCAGAAGGCAATATGGCACAGAGGTTAGGAGCACTGGCTGTGTTCTAAATTGGGCTCCACCATTTACCAGCCGTGTGATACGGGCAACAGCCTGGGCTTCAGTGTTCCCGTTTATAACATGGAAATGATCATCTTTACTTCATACGGTTTCTAGGAGGATTAAATGACAATGTGTATCGATCGTTTGGCACAGGGTCCGGCCCGTTAACCGTTAAATGGGAATACATCTGCATTACAATGATTACCATCCCCCCCCCCCCCCCCCCCCCCCCGCCGCTCGCCCCGTTCCAGCGCCACCTCCCCGCTACCGCTAGAGAAGCAAAGTTAGCTCCGGTCCTCCTCGCCCACTTGCCACTGCTCCACCGTTTCAGGCCTTAGATCTCAATTCCGAGAGTGGGGCCGGGCCAGAAAAGGGGCGGACAGGCCTGGCGGGCAGCGTACACGCCGGCCGCTTACCAGGGCTGGGGTCTCTCTCCTCGTCCTCTGCTGTCCCGCGAGCCTTGAAGCCGGGGGGCAGCGCCGGCCCGATCAGATCCCTCGCCATCCGCGGTGGCGGACACCGGTCTAGCCTACAACCCTATCCACGCAGCGTCAAACCTACCCAAAAGGCAGCCCGGGATCCGCCGCAAACGGCAGGAAGTTTTTCCGGCGCCGACCAATGACGTTGCAGCCCGTGGTTGGCAGAGTCCTGTAATTCACGAGACCGGAAGTGACGCATAAGGCTTGCTCCATATTCGCATGCTAGATTCCCTACCTGGCTGGAGGCATGGCTGAGCCTGCTGGTGATTTCGTGACTTCTAACGGGTGGCTTCCAGCATCCGAGCTGACCCCCACGTTGGGGCCTCTGAGAGACACTGCTTCACTGTCCGACAACTGGATGTTCTGGGCAATGCTGCCGCCGCCACCACCGCCTTCGTCGTCGCCTCCCGTACGAGTGTCAGAGCCTTCCTCAGAGAAGCAGCACCCCCAGGAAGCCCAGGCTCTCCCCGAGGCGCCTCCTCCCTTCGACGCCCAGATTCTTCCCGGGGCGCAGCCTCCCTTCGACGCCCAGTCCCCCCTTGATTCTCAGCCTCAACTCAACGGCCAGCCTTCCTGGAATTTCCAGGCTTCTACATCGTGGTACTGGAGACAGTCTCCTGGTGTTTTTCCTGGATATCAGAACACTCCGGGTAGGCTATTACTCCTTTCCTTACCGCCCCTTTACTTTTCTTCTTCCCTTCTTCCCTTTCCCACTTTTCCCTTTCTCTGCTTTTGATTCTGCCCTGCACTCTTGGGGGTCTGGTCAGTTAAGGTCTTACAATTTGTTCGACCGGAATGTTTGCTCTGATTGTTCAGTCTGTTTAGCCGCTGAGGAACTGGGAATATAGCAGTGAACGAAACATAGAAAAATCCTTATTTTTATGTAGCTTAACATTTCCTGGTGGAGACAGAATTAAAAAAAAAAAAAAGCAGTGTGTATTAGAAGACAGTGAGTGCTACCTAGAGAGAGAAAGCAAAGAAGGTGATAGGTAGTTCTGGTGTAATTGTCAGTGTCAGTCATAATGAAGGTGACATTTGAGCAGAGACTTCAAGGAGGTGAGTGATCAGAGCTATGGGGACCGCTGCTGGGGGAATACGGATGCAGGCAGAATGAACTGCAAGTGCAAAGAGCTTGAGGCAGGTGCTATAGATCAGAATGGAAGCCACTGTGGCTAGAGGTGAGCAATCCTGGGGTGGAATTGTAGAAGACTGGGGAAGAGGACAGACCTGCTAGGGCCTTGTAGACGATGGGATTTTGACTTTTTACTCTTGTGATAAGGGTAGTGCGGGGGAGTGGCATAATTTATGTTTTAGAAGGATTAATGTGGCTACTCATGGGAATTGACTTAAAAGGAGATGAGTTAGGAAGCTATTGCAGTTATCCAAGTGAGAGATACTGGGGACTTGGACCAGGACGGAGCTCGGGAGGTGATGAGAAGTGTTGGATTCTGGATCTGTTTGGAAGGTAGGTTTGGGCCAACACGATTTGCAGGCTGTGAGGTAAACTCAAGACAAGAATAACTTAGTTTTTTGCCAGCCAAGCAGAAAGATGTGGATTGAACAGATTTGGAAGAAAGACCAGGAGTTCAGTTTGGAATACGTGTCAACAAGATATATCAAATAAGCTGCTAGTTTGTGCTTTCAGGGGAGATTTGTGGCTAGAGCTGTGAATTTGGGTGTCATCTGCATACAGATCATATTTAAAGCCATGAGATTGTTTACTTAAAACCTTCTTCAACTCTGCCTAAGATTATTTTACACTAACTTGATGCCAAATCAGCCTTTACTGTGTGCCAAATGCTGGGAATATGAATGCGCCTAAGACAGTCCTAAGACAGGTGAGATGGTTTGGTGAGATGGGTTCATAAATAATAACCACAACACAGCATGACTGGTGCTGGAGGCATATGAAAGGTGATTTCAGAGTGTGGAGGAAGTTGGGGAAAGTTTTTGGAAGAAGTGTCTTGGGAGATGTTTAGGATTTTGGAAGAGATACTTTTGTAAGTCGGGGCAAAGAGGTGTGAGTACAAGGCGAGGTCTAAAGATTGCACTTTCTGTTGCGACTGAAGCCGAGTAAGTGGAGGGTATGGGGGAAGAGTAGCATGAGAAAATATACCGGCGTCTCATTGAAGGATTCTGGGAAGTCATTCGTAGATTTTCCAGCAAGCTTGTGACCATTGGAGGATTATTTTTCGGTGGTGTCAGTGCACAGTGTCTATTGGAAGAGAGGGCTTAGGAACTGGAAGACAGTCTGGGAGGCTGTCAAAGTAATCTAGGTGAAGGATCAGGGTTTCAGAGCTGGATCACAGCCATAAGAAAGGAAAGAATTTGAGAGAAAATGTATTTCACAAGGTTGTTTTCCTGGTATAAAATTGATGCTGAAAAGCTGTATTGGGATAGTATTGTTTACATTTCTAATGTTTGAAATAACAAGAAATGTCATCAAGGTTAGAGTAGCCATTCCTTTCTTTGATGCCTTTGAAGCATTGTATGGACATCTAATCTTACCAATTATGTGTTCATTTGAAACATATTTATTTGGTAGACTAGTCTTAATCTTTGTTAGTTTGTTTGAACTACTTTTCTTCCTAGAAGAGGTAGTTTCTGCCCAAGTATTTGTGACATGATAGAGCAAATAAAAATTTAAAAAATTGTATAGTTGCAAATATTTATGGATTTCTTTTTGTTTCTTAGTTAAGCGTTCTTATTTTCCACGAAAATATGATGCAAAGTTCACTGACGTCAACTTCCCTCCCAGTAGAAAACAGAAGAAAAAGGTATTTTTAAAGATATTCTTGAATGGGACACTTCGGTCCCTATGTCACTGTTTCATGCCTTGCGTTTCTAACGTAACTGTTTCAGTGTTTTGCATCCATTATTGACACAGTGGGGCCTTGCTATAATAGGATCTTTAAAGATCTTAGCTTTAAGTAAAAACTTTAAGCAAAATCTTTTTGAGAAGTAAATGGAGAAATTGTAGAGAGAGAAAACATTGAATTCATTTCAATATATTTTCAAAAATAAACATAACAGAATTGTGATTATGAGTAAATATAAATGTTATTAAACCTTGGTGAACTAAATATTTATATATTAGCAAATTGGAAGGGGAAGGATGGAATTTAGGGAGAAGAACAGAAGTCCAAACTTTCTCTTATAAAATTGAAAGTATGGAGTTGAGAACAAATTATAATGACATAAACTCTTTATTTTTCATTATCTTTTTCTTTTTGACACAGGGATCTTTTAGAGAAAAATACTTCTGTGATTGAAAAAAGAGCAGTTTCTTCTTCTTGTGTCAAAATCAATTAAAATTAAATGTAATGTTAATTTAAAATAGTTTATATTTTGTTTATCCTCTGTGCCTGAAGTCATGTCTAAAATTGTTCAGGCAAGATTTTTTTGTGTTATTATTGTTACTTTATTTGTTTATCTTAATTGATTGTACTGCTTCAGTTCTTTTCAGTAGTAGATATTTATCATTTTTAGGAACAAAGTTATTGTTTTTTAAAAATCAGGATCAACTCTTTGTTATGCTTCAGGGACCAAATCTTAAAATAGGCTGCTTTCTGAGGAAATTTATAAATCTGGTCTGTTTTAAAGGTGTGCATTAATTAGTGTCAGGGCATCTGACTGGCTCAGTTGGTAGAGGATGTGACTCTTGATCTTGGGGTTGTAAGTTTGAACCCCGTGTTGGGTGTGGTGATTACTTAAAAATAAAATCTGGAAAACAAATAATGTCATTAGTTTAGAATGAGTCGAATAAAGTCTACAGCATGAAATTAGTATTCCTCATTTTGACATGAAAACTGTGTAGCTAATATTAACAAAATATTGTACAAGTGTATTAACATAATCCCAATGTTAAACAATAGAAGGCCATTTCCTAGTCTCATTGTAAACAATTTTTTTGTTTTAAATTTAAGAATAAAAATAGCAAATTGGGAATAAGTAACTGACCTTTACTAAATGATTCTTTTTTGGGGTTAAAACAAAATCTGATATAGTTGTTTTTCCTAAAAGTTGAAATGCTGTTTTGTTTTTATTTTTTTTTATTTTTAACATTTATTCATCTTTGAGAGACAGAGAGCTAGAGTGTGAGTGGGGGAGGGGCAGAGAGGGAGGGAGACAAAGAATCTGAAGCAGGCTCTAGGGTCTGAGTTGTCAGCACAGAACCTGATGCAGGGCTCGAACCCATGAAACTCAAAATCATGACCTGAGCTGAAGTCAGACGTTTAACCAGCTGAGCCACCCAGGTGCCCCAAAATGCTGTTTTACCATGAGTATTGATTAGACCATTTTGACATATGCTGTGCCCTTAATTAGATTACCAATTTGATCTACTCGCAGTTTATATTCTACTCAGATTTAACAATTTTTTTATAATGCTTGTTTTTCCTAATATATTTCCTATAGAAAACAAAACAGAATTATCCTTTCATTAGAAACGTATTCAGAAGTTTTCCCCACATACAGGGATTATGTGAGAAAGTACATACTACTGAGAGGATAGTTATATTTTCATCATTGAGTAAACATTTTTTATCAAAAATCTAATGCTTGTTTTTGTTTGCAGAAAAGAAAGGAACCAGTTTTTCACTGTTTTTGTGATACCTGTGATCGTGGTTTTAAAAATCAAGAGAAGTATGATAAACACATGTCTGAACATACAAAAGTAGGTTTTTCTTGGTTGCCCTGAAGTGTCTTTAACAAAATGAGTATATTTGGTAGAAATTCTGAGCTTTTTTTCCTTAAAAGTTTATAGTTTTCATAGAAATGTCATTTGATGTCTTGACACATTGAGATAGGGACCCTGGGATTTGCAGTTGGAGGGTGGGGAGCCTACTGCTTCAGGAAGAGGCAAGATGGCAGTAAAGAAAGGAGGTCTGACAACTGTGTGTGCTCACCTCCTCTGCTTGGTAAGAGTGCTGGGCCTCACCCCAGTTGCTCTGTGTACCTTTGTGTGTTTTTTCCCCTTTAAGGCTGCCCTTGACCATTTAATCACACTGTGTAATTTGCCATGGCCCATCACTCTCTAAGGTTGGTCTGGACCTTATTAAGTACTTTAAAAAAAAATGCTCTTAATTTGGAAAGGTTCTTTTTCAGTTTATAGGAATGCCCCTTCAACTTTAGGAGTTAAGAAAATTTTATAACATTGCCGATGTCATGTATATACTAAGTAGAGAAGTAAATGATATGTGTTACTGTACTATCTGCTTTGAGAATGTCATTCCTTTTTAAATACAACCTGGTTTGGAGTGCTCTTTATTTTGCTATTGACATAGTTTGGGATGCTGTCTATCCCACATAGATGGGATAACTATGTAGCTCAGTGAGATTATGTTTGAATATGCAGTAGTAGGGTAAAATTAACATAGAAAACATTGAATAGTCTTTTTCTTTAAACTCTTGCAGTGTCCTGAGGTAGATTGTTCTTTTAGTGCACATGAGAAGATTGTCCAGTTCCATTGGAGAAATGTAAGTTCTTGTGTGAATTTTTGTTTTGTTTTTTTATTCACATTCTTTTTAATTCATTGATTTATCTTCACAGCTCTTCATTTACATAGCCTAGTAATAAGTAACATGGAGTACTTTGTATTATTCAGTTTTTTTTTTTTTTAATTTTTTTTTAACATTTATTTATTTTTGAGACAGAGAGAGACAGAGCATGAACGGGGGAAGGTCAGAGAGAGAGGGAGACACAGAATCCGAAACAGGCTTCAGGCTCTGAGCAGTCAGCACAGAGGCCGACGCGGGGCTCGAACCCACGGACAGTGAGATCGTGACCTGAGCTGAAGTCGGACGCTTAACCGACTGAGCCACCCAGGCGCCCCTGTATTATTCAGTTTTATCTTCACAGACCACTATGTGAAATAGATAAATATTGGCCAGAATTAACATTAAAAAAAAAAAAAAAAGATTTACCGAGCGCTTTAGAACTGATTTCTGCACTTGAGTTTCTTGACCACAAATTCTTTGCTTGCTTTATTATGCTGTGCTGCTTCAAATCGTTCTGTGTATTCATTATTTCTTTAGCTACCTCACTCAATTTTGGGTGATGGGTCATTCATTTGGGTACATGATGTTAGTTGAGATATGGGTGACATACCTACTTTGTAACCAAAATTGCATTACTCCTTTTTTCCTTATCAATTGCACTAATCTGAACACATGAGAAATTATCCCTTTTTCTTTAAAGGGAAAGTCACAATATGGATGGATAAAACCTGCTTACTTAGTTTTAAATTTGTCTCTGCTAGTAAATTTAATGTTGAATACAGAGTCTCCATTATCCCCCATAATTGAAATTTAGTCAGAAACATACGATATGAGGAGGCCTGGCTGGCTCAGTCAGTAGAGTGTGCGACTCTTGATCTCAGAGTTGTGAGTTCAAGCCCCACGTGGGCGTGGAGCCTGCTTAAAGATAAAAAAAGATTAAAAAAAACCCAAAACCCAAACATGTACAATATGCTTCCTGATGTTCATCAGGCTTTTTCTCCCTAGATGCATGCTCCTGGTATGAAGAAGATCAAGTTAGACACTCCAGAGGAGATTGCAAGATGGAGGGAAGAAAGAAGGAAGTGAGTCAAGAGTTCAGAACTAGTGACGTAATTTTTTCTTCTGTGTCAAGGCTGAGTACTTCCAAATAATGGCCCTTCTGGCTCTAATGAGTAATTTGAAAAAGGAAATTTGGTGTTTTTTAACATTGCAAATATTCATCTGAAAACGACTAGTACTGACTAATTTTGCTGTTCTTCCGAGTTGGTATACAGAGACTTTGAGATTGTTACTTGATGTTTCAAATATAAGCATTACAATTTTATTAGGGTAGTTTTGATTCATTGAATTCCCTTATGATGTTGGTGCTAGGGGATAGGACAGTAAGCTATATTATATGAGGCTATTATTGAATAAGTTTTTAGAAAACCTAATAGGAGTTCTTTGTAAATGACTGGTTACATAATGGGACTGTAGTCTACTCTTTGAGGGGAGCTACTACATGCCCCCTGTGTCAGAAGTTCAATGTCGAGGCAGTAACGAGTGGGTACTCTTACTAAAAAAATATATAATGCTTTGCTGTGTTTTTCCTTTGTGGTTTTTTTTTTTTTTTTTTTTCCCCAGCAAAAATTTGTTGACTGACTGCAGCATGCTAGGTAGAGGGAGTACAACAATGATACACGGGTTTATCCTTAATTATAAAAGGCCAGGAATTCTTTCCTTTAAGTAATGTCTAAGAAATTTGGCCATGTGACTTAGGGCTTTATGCTTATTAAGGAAGAACATTTACTAGATGTCTAGCTAGGATATTCTATGAAAAACCCCAGTGGGACACTGTTTTATTGTCTTCTCAGAAAGGACTATAATATCATCCTGAAGCTGAAGCTAAGGCAGAACTCTTAGAATGGTCAGACGCATTTTGAAGTCAAACAGTGTTTTTCTGGCACTAAAAAATGAAGAGAGCCTGAGATGAAAAAGGGGATAGTTCTCTTCTAAGGTCAAGAAAGATACTTGAAACTTTTGACAGGGGGGTCAAATTTGTACTTTGTTCAGCTCAATTTAAGGTTTTAGTTTATTTTTAAATTCAACATTTTTATGTGTAATGAATTATTTGAGACTATGTACTTTATGAAAAAAAGAATGTTAGTCAAATTATAGGTATTTGTTATCTTCACTACCATCATCCTTAAAGTCTTGGATATATGAGTGAGATAAGCTTGATCAGATGCCCAGCAGACAATAAAACATGACATGGCATGTTTTATTATTTTGTTAATACCTGCCTTGAGTACGGTGTGAGGTTGAGTAAATGTCCCAGTGAAACACACCCCAGAGTTATCTTACGCTTTATATAGCACTCACTGTCGCGCTTTTAAACTTCTTAAAATACATGTTTTTGGGTTTTTTTTTTTTTTTTTATTATTTGAGCATAGTTAACATACAATGTTATATTAGTTTCAGGTGTACAGCGTAGTGATTAAACAGGTTTATATGTTTTGCTCACCAGAGTGTAGCTGCCACCTGTCACCATGCAATGCCGTTACAGTACCATTGGCTATATTCCTGTGCTGTACCTTTTAGCCCTGTGACTTAGTCATTGCATACTTGGAAGCCTGCATCTCCCACTCCCCTTCACTCATTTTACCCATCCCTCCACCCACCTCCCCTCTGGCAACCATCAGTTTGTTATCTCTATGTGTATAGGGAACTTTTTGTTTATTATTTAATTTGCTTAATTTTTCAGATTCCACATATAAGTGAGATCATATGGCACTTGTCTTTCTCTTTCTGACTTACTTCACTTACCATAATTCCCTTTAGGTCTTAAGTTTTTAGTTTAAATCCACTTACATGTAGTATTGTGCCAGACGTTATACTATTAGGTGAAAAAGTTAGTTACTGCCCGTTAAAGCTTCGGAGGTAATTCTGAGGGAAGCCCGCATAAACATGAAGATTTAGAGCCAACTGAGAGCAAATAGAATTTAGTAGATGTGTGTAGTTGTGTCGGTTATTAATATAGTGTGCAGAGATGGAGAGGGTGAAGGGATAATCAGAAGAATTGAATCTTTAAGCAAGTAGAGTATAGCCATGGGTTAATACATGCCTTGGGTACGGTGTGAGGTTGTGACTAAATGTTCCAATGAAATACACCCCAGAGTTATCTTATGCTCTATACAGCGCTCACTGTCTCACTTTTAAACTTCAGCATGGACTTGGTGGATTTAATAGAATTTCAGTCTCATCTTTGGCTCACGAACGAAGGAGTTGTAGGCCTCTCGGAGAGAGTATACTAGAATGCCTTTTTCTCTTTATCTCCTTAGCAGAATCTTACTATCTTGAAAGACTGTCTTAAATGTCACTTGGTTTGTCACTCTTTCTCAACCTTCATTTCCTTTATCTCGGTGCTGCCAGAGTGCTAGTCTGTAACAAGTTAAGGAACTTGTACCAGAATGTGAATTTATTCATCACTTTTTTTTTTTTTTTTTTTTAAATTTTTTTTTTTCAACGTTTTTTATTTATTTTTGGGACAGAGAGAGACAGAGCATGAACGGGGGAGGGGCAGAGAGAGAGGGAGACACAGAATCGGAAACAGGCTCCAGGCTCCGAGCCATCAGCCCAGAGCCGGACGCGGGGCTCGAACTCACGGACCGCGAGATCGTGACCTGGCTGAAGTCGGACGCTTAACCGACTGCGCCACCCAGGCGCCCCTATTCATCACTTTTATTATTCAGAAAATCTTGCTAGGAAAAAGATGTCAGCTGATCTAAACATTTTGCTGAGCGACAGAAGTGACGTATACTCTGGCATCAGTGTGTGGACTGGCTGCCAGTCCATGGCCTGCCGTAACGCAAAGCACTATCTGCTACCTCGTTTGTGAATACGTAGCTTAGTAATACGACCACAGTAGCGCGTGTTGCCTTCTATTATAGTTGGCCCTAGTCTTGGACATCTTTGATTCTGCTGCACTTCGCACTGTGCCTGGAGCTTCGTATGTGGAGGATAAATGCTTGTTGATCGAATTTCTTTTTGTTGTTGTTGATCGAAGTCCTGTTAAGTGGTGCAGAGTAGGAAGACCCAGTCTTGGCATGAGGGAGCCAGTTGCATTGTCAAAGTAGTCAGGACCATGATGTAGTTTGACTTGGTGAAGAATTTTGAAGCATTTTATCAAGTATATGTTTTTGTTTTGTTTTGCTTCTTCGTTTTAATCACCTGGTTTAATGTTTTTCTGATTATTTTACACAGAGGAATAGTAAAGCAAGAGGAGTTAACTCCGCTTTCTGTCTGATATTTAGTTTTTCAGGAGCGGATGCTACCAGTGTTGAAGATTGTATCCTGCTAGATGGGGTGGAAATGGCTTGACTGCTAAAACACTAACATAGTCCCCTTACTACTTAGCCCTGACTTTGATCATTTGCAAGTTAGTGTAGCTCAGTGGTGTCAGCCCCTTTCATAAATGTTTAATTCTTTTTAGGAGAGTAGCAATGGCTGCTAGTCAGAAAAGATTATAAAGCAACTAAGAAGTTAACTAAGTAAACTTAGTTGTTGAATCTCTCAAGTTTTGAGTTCACTTAACTCAGTAGGAAAAGTCTGATGAGTTTCTGATTTGTCAGCTTTGGTTCTCTTATCTGTAGTCAGTGTGTAAACGGAGTCATTATATGAACTTTGGGAATATTAGACCACTATTAATGGTCACCACCTCCGTTGACTCTCTGCTACAAGTCTAGCTATTTTACTCTCTCACAATCCTTCCTTCCTTCTCAGCCTGTAAGAGAAGGACCTCAATCTAGTCTGGAGGAGTGCAGTGTTCCTTGACAAAGGGAAGTTGAGCTAAACTCAGATCTAACTAGGAAAAGATGAGGGGAGGCAGAGAGTAGTGTCCAGATGGACTGGCATGTTCAAGGGACTTGACTATAGGTAAGAGATGACAGAAGCTCTTAAAAGATGGCAGTGTTACAGACAGAGAGAACTAGGTGGGTACAGAACATTTGGGAGATAAATGGGCACTATTTGGTGATAGAATGTGAGGTAGAGGAGGAAACAGGTTTTGAGGAGACTTCCAAGTTCCTGACAGGAACTTGGTGAATCTGAGAGGCGAATCCTGGAAGAGGGTGTGGAGATACTGATTTTGGACATTGTTCAGTATGAGGAGATTCTGAGATACTTACTTGAAGATGTTGCGTGGATATTGGGACTTGGACTGGACTGGGCTGGAGATAGATATTTTTAAATCATGAAATTACAAATGTAAAGACATTCTCCCCAGAGAGGACAGAGAGGACAGAGTGAAAGGAGAAGGCAGCCTAACAGGATAAAAACCAACAAGACTGCTGAGTTGAGAGCCAGAGAGGTAGAAGAGAGCTAAGAACATGACATGTCACAGAAGCCAGTGGACAGGAGAATTTTAAGAAGGAAGATGTGGTTAGTAGTAACAGTATAGTTTGCTGTGGAAAGGTCAGATAAAGCAAGAACAAAAAGTGATTATTTGATTTTGTGACATGTAGGGGCTCCTTGATGTGGACACAGGTGATTGATTGCTCCTTTGCTCTTCTCCTTTGAGTTTCCTGCCATCTGTCTACACAGATCTCTGCAGTCCTGACACCCTCCCCAGTGATTCCCAACAAGATGGTTGCAGCTGCCTTTGCCACCTGCCCTTGACATATTTGATGCTCCAACAGAAGTGTGTATACTTTGAATTCCCCTGACTTTTTGAGACTCAGATTGTAATAGTTCATTCAGTACCTTTTCATATTCGGATTTCCAGTGTCCTTCACCTCTGTGCATGCAGTTTTAGCCTCTTTTGTGGTCATTCTCTGGACTTTTTGTCCTGAAAATCTTAAAGTTGGGCATACTCCTCTTTTCTAATTTTTTTAAAGTGTTTTTTTTTTTTTTTTTAAGTAATCTCTACACCCAATGTAGGGCTTGAACTCACAACCCCCAAATCAGGAGTCACATGCTCTACTGACTGAGCCAGCCAGGCTCCCTTGGGCATACTCCTCTTTGATCATAACCTCCATTCTGTCCAGCTCTGTTACCTCTGCCTGGTCTGGGACTAGTTGAGACCTCCCATCCCTTACCCCTTTTACTTTCTTCTTCCATCATCCTCTCTGTCTTCCCTTCGCTTCAGCTCCTCTGGTTAATATCTCAGCTCCTTATTCCTTCATCCTTCGTTGTAGCCACCTGGCAAAAATGTCAGCTCTGGCTCAGGTGCTGAGCGCTGTTCAAGAAAATCACACAGTTGAAGTGTTCTCTGCAAGGAACTGACTTAACTGATGAGAAGGCTAGGTCATTTTCTTAGTATTTGTTCCTTGTTGTGCAAAATTGGATGTTCAATAGGCATACATTTCTTGGTTATATAGGTGACTATGTAGAATAAAATTTCAATAAATTTGTTAAACTGATTTTATTTAGTTTAGCCAACAAAGATGCCAGTAAAAACAGCTCCTTAAAAGTGGCAGTCAGGATTCTGTAATGTGGGCTTAACATGCATTTTCTGATTATTTCCACATTTCTTGCTCCTAGGAGCTCTTTGTCCCGGCTAGACCTGTTACTAAGCGTCTCCCAAACAGGCTTTCTGGCCTTTCAGCTTCAGTTTTGCTCATGCGGTTACTTCTAGAAAAATCTTACCTATTCTATCTTTGAGTTTTGCCCTTAGACCAGCTAAATCCTGCCTCTTGAGGGCTTTTTTCCCCCTCATCTGGCTAGAGGACTATCTTGTCCTTCTTTTCTGTCTGCCACTTTACTACAGATGTCCCTTATGATCCTATTAATGAACTTCTATGTGTCTTTTTTTTAAAAAAAACTAAATTATAGTCTTTAGAAATATAAATATGTGGCTGTTTTACCTCCTGGTGCCATAGATCTAAGGGATGTTTGTAAATGTTGGTATATGTTTATGGGACTGGAAAATGTTTTTATTATGGGTGTAATTCTCTTATGGTATATTCAAGTAAGTGTTTGTAGAAATTTTGCTGAGATTCATATTTTTAATTCCTGTTTTAAACCATACCTTTGTCATTTTTATTTATTTATTTTTGTACCTTTGTCGTTTCTAAAGAAATTGGGCAGAAATGTGTTGATCTGATTAATAATTGTGGTTGGAAGCCAGTAATAATAGCTAATAGTACTTAAACTGCTGTGGTTTTGAACATTAAATTCTCACCACATAGGACAGACCATCACTAGACCAGCCAAATTGATGTGTGTCTGAATGCATTTCTTTTCTAACGTAGCTTCCCCACATGCATATGAACTATGCCCCCTTGTGGTTTTGTGTAAAAAATGCTTTAGCCTTTGAAGATGAAAACCAGCTTAGGTAGCCTGTGTAAAATCCCTAGTAGAAGGCTAGTTTGACTTTCTAATGGTAGCAAGAAATCCTAGTACCCTTTGAATTTATGTTAACGTATGTTTGACTAACTTCTTGACAATTGGTTAGCTTAAAAATTAGAGAGAAACATTCAGTATTTCAAAAGGCAAACATTGTATGTGGCTGAGGTCACCAAAAACTTAAAGCAGTAGACACTTGCCTTTCAGACTCTTAACCTAATATGAGCTCTAAGATAAATATATGTGAGGTGGCCATGAGACCACAGGCAAGTAAAGGCTGAATTTTAGCCATGTAGGGATAATAATGACTGGTTAAGGTGTACTTGGAATCTTTGGAAGGCAGGCAGGGTTACTAATTTGTTTTACAAAACTTCTTATAGGAGGTATAGTGCCCGCTCACCTCTCCTCCCCCTTTATTTTAAGGTATGTTGTCTACACAGTGAAATTCATCCTTTTTAATGCATAGTTCTGACAGATGTATGTAGTCGCGTGATCACCACCGCAGTCAAGGTATAGAACTATTCCATTATCCCCCCACATCCCCTCATGCCCGATGTGGTCAACTTCTAGCCCAGCTCTAGCCCCTGACAACCACTGATACATTTCCCGTTGATGTGTTTGTGCCTTTGCAGAATATCGTGTCGATGGAATCATACGGTGTGTGACTTTTTGAGTCTGACTCTTGCTTATTAGCACAGTGCCTTTGAGATTCATTTATATTGTTGTATGTGGTAGTGGTTCGTCCCTTTCTGTTGCTGTGCTGTTCCACTATAAGGATGTACCACAATTTGTTCATTTACTTCTCAACTGAGGGACATTGGGATGTTACCAGTATTTGGCAATTATGAGTAAAGCTTTTGTAAACATTGATGTACAGGTCTTTGTTTTGTTTAGACTTTTTTTTTTTTTTTTTTGACTCGGGTAAATACCTGAGAGTGGGATTGATTTGTCATAGGATAAGCATATGTATAACTTTATAAGAAGCGTATGTTTAACTTTATAAGGAACTGCTTTTAGGAGGCGAGTTTTTAAATCCAGATATGCCTAGTTGGGCATGGACAGCATTCGGATCAAAGAGGATGGCTAGGATGCACTGGTGATTACATCAGTTAGGATCCTGTTTCAGTAAATGGATCAGCAACCTTACTATCTTAGCTTAGCACAAAGAGGTCTGTTTTTCCCAAGTGGAAAAAAAAGTCTGGGGCTACTGCTGCTTAGCAGCACCATCAGGCACATTTTCTTGCTTGTTGCTCCTTAGTTGGTGGCTTTCTTCATGTCCGCTGGAAGGTTCCTGCATATCCAAATATTAAGCCCTCATTCTAGGCAAGACGACAAGAAAAAGGCAAAAGACACACAAAGCTGAGTTTGCCTCTTTTCATTGGCAGAACAGTAGCTCTGTTTTTAGACCCGACCAAGAGACTCCCACGTAGCTCTCATTGGCTATAAGTGGGTTGCTTGACCACTTTTAGTGACGACAGGGTTGGTGGAGCATCCCCAAATGAAATTGTTAAGGAAGAGGGGAGAACAGGCAGTTCGTAGTGTTGGCCTCGGTGCTTGGTGGCCAAGTTTAAAGCTCCTTGAATTTCAAAACTCTTTTTTTTTTTTTTTTTTTTTTTTAATTTCAAACCTCTTAAGTGGTATTTGGAAGCAGCTCTATCCTGACTAAAGGATGGACTTGAGCAAGTGTTTAATATGCTTATTGGTGATGATTTTTATGTAAGATAGGTGGGGACAGAGGGGATAGATAGAGTATAGTTCTAGTTTTTAGAATGTAGGCTGAAAGTATCCCATGACAGTGGACAGAAATGCCTTGGGAAAGGAATGGGTAAACCTGTGGAGTGAATAAATGAAGTTACAGATTTGTGAAATTTAGAGATGTTGAAAGAGAATGAGGATATTGGGTGAGGATGACAACTTGGGATGAAGTTTATACCTGTGATGTTGCCTTATTAATAAAGTGCTCTGTGGGGCGCCTGGGTGGCTCAGTCGGTTAAGCGTCCGACTTCGGCTCAGGTCATGATCTCACAGTCTGTGGGTTCGAGCCCCGCGTCGGGCTCTGTGCTGACAGCTCAGAGCCGGGAGCCTGTTTCGGATTCTGTGTCTCCCTCTCTCTCTGCCCCTCCCCTGCTCATGCTCTGTCTCTCTCTGTCGCAAAAATAAATAAAAACATTAAAAAAATAATAATAAAGTGCTCTGAGACGATCCCTTCGCACTTGCTGATTCATCTGAGGTTATTCCATATCTTGTTCCTCAAGTTCTTTCTCTGAAAATATTCATACATTGTTTCTCTAAGTGTACTTTATTAATAAAAAGCCTGGGAAACATTTCTTTTTTGGTACATTTGATAGATCTCTTAAGAATATGTGAATATTCTTTCCACTAGCAGTTTTTATAAAAACCAATTATAAAAATATATTTACGTTTTAAAATTCTATCATTCTCTATTAAAAAATGTTATTTGAAGGCCTAAAAAGAATAAATTTCACATCAATTTGGCAGAATAATCCGTATGTCTTGAATTTTATCTTTTGAGTGCTACCTTCTCTCTGAGGAAGGCATTGTATTCTTTGATATACAGGGAAGGTAAAGCCTTTATGTAATTGCTATGTTAAAAAACGTAAAAGATTTTCATACAGTAAGAATTTTAGAGTTGGAAGAGAATGCTAAAGATTTGGTTTATCTTTAAAGGAAGTACATCTTTACGTTTATTCCTTTATCCAGCCAAACTTGGAGATGCCCACTGTGTTTAAAAACTTTAAGGCTTTCTGGGGTGCGTGGGTGGCTCAGTCGGTGGAGTGTCAAATTCTTAATTTCGGCTCGGGTCATGATCTCCCGGTTCGTGGGATCGAGTCCCACGTTAGGCTCTGTGCTGACAGCGTGGAGCCTGCCTGGGATGCTCTCTCTCCTTCTCTCTCTGCCCCTCCCCTGCTTGCACGTGCATGCTGTACACACTGTCTCTCAAAATAAAAAACCAAAAAACAACTTTAAGGCTTTCTGCTAATAGTCTGCAACCCACCCTGCCAGAAGCAATTCTTTCTTAATTCCTGACCTTTGAGGTGTAAATGCTGTGATTTGGCATTCTAGAACACAGAATCTATCTGAAAACAGCGGTGGAAGTTTGCTAGAAACGTTGAAACGTATTTCACAGTAGACAGGGAGTCCACTAGGTGGAGTAGTAATGTGATACATGTTTCACTAGTTACTGTGGTGCTGAGGAAATTCTTTTAAGTTGTAACCCCAATTCTTTCAGAATTCCAACAGAGGGGGTCTGCTTCTAAAACATGCTACGTCTTTTTGAAGTCCAGAAAGACTTTGAAATAAAAATACAGTAGTATGGCTTGTGTGGAAGCAGTTGTGGGTCAGTGCCAGTAAAGAGGGATTGTGTTTATATAGAGAATAAGCTTAGGGGAAAAGTCAACAAATGGGTGGTGATTTGAGAAGGAAAGGGTCAGAGTATGACCGGAATGATGTGTGCCGAGATCACGGTTGGCATAGTTTTGACCGTTTATCGACCTCAGTGCTTAAGGATCATCACTGCAGGCTAAAGGCTGAGGCAAGGGGAAGACAGAGTAGGGAAGACAGGAAAGAAGGAGGAGAAGGAAAAAGGGCATATGGCTTTTTTAATCAAAGCTGCAAACTCTTCCTTGTTCTTGTGTTTCAGTATTAATGTTGCTCTATATGTAACAAGGTCTTGTGTTTCTGGTTTTCCTTTTTTTTGGATAATTTGCTTTCTAGTGCCCTTGCTTTTCCTAGTTTTTAGTCTTCGGGTGCTGTGTAAATAGGAATGGCATAAATTTGGAAGAGGGTTTTATTAACTCAAGCACTGAAAAATGGCATCTTGTAGCTTTTCAAGGGATATTAAAAGAGCCCTTACCTTTAGGAAAGTGTTACTTTAGTATCGGCTAGAGGCAAAGTTCGCTGTTTTAAAAGACTTCCACCATCGGAGTTTGCACAACCTCCTTGATGTCTTAAGGAGTTCTTTCTTAGATCTCACCTAAAATCCCCTTGCTGTCACATTTACATTCTTTACCTTTGGGAAGCACGTAGGTAGCCTCTGTTTGCTTGTTCGTGGCCCACTGTAGCACCAAGTCTTTAGTGCTTGGCGTATGGCTCAACATGGTCAGGGTCTGCAGTACTCAGAAGAAAAGTGTTGAAGAAACATTCGTAGTAAGAAGAAGTGAATTTCGGAGATGTGAAGGGTGTTGAGTGGCTGTGAGTCACTTGCCTAGACACTGTGGGGCCTGCGAACGTCATCACCGTTTTTCTCACCATTTCTGCGTCTGCGTGTTTCTGTCTTCAGATTGGGACCAGCTGGCTGCCATCCTTCCTGTCAGAGCGTTTATTGTCATTTCTCTTCCTCTTTTAAAGGCTGCAAATAGTTCCAGTTCCTTTCATCTTTCTTCAGAGGTTTTCTTTTTCATCTTGTTAATCATCTTTGAATCTCTTCTGAATCCCTTCCAAGTTTTATTTTTCCTCAACATTCCTCTTCAGTGTAGGGGCACAAAACTGAACACAGTGCCCTGAGAGTTTCTGACCACTTTTGAATATCATGAGAGGAAGATTTCACACTTGTACGTATGCCAGACTCCATTTCACATAACCTTAGATTATGTTTGCTTTCCAAAAGTCCAGTCATATGGTGCTGACTGGCTGTCAGATTTTTGTCTCCTATGACCTTGATCTTCTCCTCTTATGTTTATTTATAGCTTGTACATTCATCATCTTTTATTTATGGCGTTTACTTTCCTTGGCTGAATAGATTGCTTTGCACGGTCCTCATTGAAATTCATTGCCTTTTTTCTGATTATTTCACCACTTACTCAATGTCATTTCCATTCTTATCTTCCACTGTGGCCAACCCAAAGGCTTCATGTTGTCTGTGCCATTCAAATCAGTGATGCAGGTGTTAAAAAACAAAAACAAAAACAAAAAAAAAAGGGAAGTTGGGGTGGAAACAATGTCCTAGAAACAATGGCAGAACACAATTTGTTGATATTTCTTAAAATACTTACTCTGATGACCAGCCAAGCTGAGTGGTAGAGAGCTGTGTTCCCCCTCTGTCTGTGCTTTTTTTATACTCCTAAGATCTGTTCCCCTCACCACCAGAGTTTGCATCTCCACACAACTGTGCCAAGGGACAAAGAAAGCTTTGTCAGAGCAATTCATCTTGCACATTGCTGTCAGATTTAATCTTAATCACTGCCTTACACAGAGCTCTCCCTGTTCATAACTTTCAGTGGCTCCCTATTGTCACTGAAATAAATATAAACTTTCTAGTCTGGTTTCAAGGCACATTTAATGGCCTCAGCCTCCCTTTCTGTCTGATTGCTTGTAACTGTTTCGTACAAAATGAACTACTTGCCATTCCCTGGATATCTTGCACACCTTCTGAG
The DNA here is from genome assembly GCF_046562875.1 of Panthera onca. NCBI lineage: Eukaryota > Metazoa > Chordata > Mammalia > Carnivora > Felidae > Panthera > Panthera onca. The sequence goes on along the minus strand of NC_138339.1, from coordinate 214,915,122 downwards.
GCTTTGGTTTGTTTGTATTGTTTATTCTGCTTAGAACACTGAAGCTTTTCCATCTGATTTCTGTTTATTAACACCATGTAAGACTAATTTCTTTCATCTTTCTTCTGGATTTCTCCTGCTGGATATGATCATTTCCTCCCACCCAGTCTTTGTACCTCTTTGGGGTACTTTTATTATATTTTGCCCTTTGTAATAGCTATTTGTGTGCTTTTCTTATCTTTTTTTGAGAACTGTTTCTTCCTCGTTTTGGTAACTTTGGGTGTACCTAGTATGTATTTGCATAAGTAATTGCATAGACTTACATTTTTTAAATAGTATTTATGGATAAATGGCAAATAAATGAACTATATCAGTTTGAGCACATTTTATGATATATTTAATTCACATTCTAGTATAAGCTCCTTATCTACTCATCGACTGGTGACAGTTTGTGGACTGACAGCTGGTCTACTTGAGTAGCATTGTCACAGTCTACTTTTTTTCCCTTAAAAAATTCTAGAAAGAATTAAAGGTTTAAAATGATTTATTGTATTAGTTATTAAATAAACAGAAATTGCTAAATGCAGTAATTGCTTGATTAGATAATTAAATTTGTACTCTAAAAGCCCTTTTATAATTGATTTTTATTGTTTTCTAGAAACTACCCTACCCTGGCCAATATTGAAAGAAAGAAAAAATTAAAACTTGAAAAGGAAAAGAGAGGAGCAGTTTTGACAACAACACAGTATGGGTAAGTTCCTTAAAATCGCTTGCATTCTCAACGCTTATTTTATTTTATTTTATTTTATTTTATTTTATTTTATTTTATTTTTTTAAATGTTTATTTCTTTATTTTGAGGGAGAGAGCGTGCCCGCATGTGCACAAGCCAGGGAGGGGCAGGGGGAGGAGAGAATCCCAAGCAGACTCCATGCTCTCAGTACAGAGCCAGACACGGGGCTTGAACTCACAAACCATGAGGTCATAACCTGTGCCAAAATCAAGAGTCGGGGGCTCAACAGACTGAGCCACCCAGGCACCCCAACTCAATGCTTATTTTATTTATTTATTTTTTTTTTAATTTTTTTTTTCAACGTTTTTTAATTTATTTTTGGGACAGAGAGAGACAGAGCATGAACGGGGGAGGGGCAGAGAGAGAGGGAGACACAGAATCGGAAACAGGCTCCAGGCTCCGAGCCATCAGCCCAGAGCCCGACGCGGGGCTCGAACTCACGGACCGCGAGATTGTGACCTGGCTGAAGTCGGATGCCCAACCGACTGCGCCACCCAGGCGCCCCTCAGTGCTTATTTTAAACGAGTATGCTGAAAATTAATAAACGAGCATACACCAAAATCTTAAAATTTCTACATTTCTGATTCTGAAATCTCTGCTTTTATAAATTTTTAACTTCAGGATTTCTTTATTATTATTATTTTTTTTTTTTTTAATTTTTTTTTAACGTTTTATTTATTTTTGAGACAGAGAGAGACAGAGCATGAACGGGGGAGGGGCAGAGAGAGAGGGAGACACAGAATCGGAAGCAGACTCCAGGCTCTGAGCCATCAGCCCAGAGCCCGACGCGGGCCTCGAACTCACGGACCGCGAGATCGTGACCTGAGCTGAAGTCGGCCGCTTAACCGACTGAGCCGCCCAGGCGCCCCCAGGATTTCTTTAAATTATATTTTTAAACAGATAATACCCCATATTCGCGTGGTTTTCACAAAGACTCGTTAATAAGTATTTTCTGTCTTTGTCTCCTAGCTAAACAGTTGTCCTTCTCAGAGACAACCCATTTTTCCTTCCAGAGATACTTCATATAGCACATAAGATAGTAGTCTTTTTTTTTACTTTCTCCTTTTTTGACACTATTTCTATATCTTGCTTTTTTAGCCAAATGATATATTTGGAGATTGTCCCATATTAATAAATAACAAGCCTCCTCATTCTTCAAGGATGTATAGAACCCTAAGGGTAACCCACAGGTTTGTTTTTTTTTTTTTTCTTTTCTAAAACTAATTTCCCGTTGACAGGTACTTAAGTTTTTACCAATCTTTTACGAATAAAAATATGCCATGCTTGGCCTGCACATACATTTTACACATGTACAAATATTTCTAAGGATGGATTCCTAGAAGTGGATTTGCTGAGTCAAAAGATAAAATGTGTATTTGCAGTATTAATGGTTAACTGCCAAATAGCTGTCATAGCTTGCTCTCCCACCAGCGGCCTCTGAGACGCCCTGTTTTCCCCAGTCCCTCACCTTCATAGAAGTTTGTTCAAAATTGTTTCCATTTTGGGGCCCCTGGGTGGCTCGGTCGGTTGGACCGCTGACTACAGCTCAGGTCATGATCTCGCGGTCAGTGAGTTCGAGCCCTGCGTCAAGCTGTGTGCTAACAGTTCGGAGCCCGGAGCCTGCTTCCGATCCTGTGTCTCCCCCTCTCTCTGCCCCTTCCCTGCTGCTCTCTGTCTCTCTCTCAAAAATAATAAACATTAAAAAAAAAAATTAAAAAAAAATTGTCTCCATTTTATTTTTTTGCTAAAGTTTATTTTTAATATAAACAAAATCTGTAAATCTCAAGTGTACAACTCGGGTTTATACACATACACACATACACCTATACATCCGTGCAACCTCCACACAGATTAATATACAAAATGTCTTCGCCTCATAAATCTCTCTTAAGCTCTCCCTAGTTCGATGCCTCTCTGCAAAGATGACCTCTCTTCTGATTTCTGTCATCACAGATTTATTTTGCCTGCTCTTGGAACCTTATATAAAAATCATATAATATATATTCTTTGGTGTAAGATTTCTATGGTTCAGAATTATTTTGTGCTATTCATTCATTTCATGTGTAGCTGTAAACTGTTCATTCTTGTGTAGAACTCATTTGTAAGAATATCCATTCTACTGTTGGACATTAGGGTTGTTTCCAGTGTGGATTATTATGAATAAGCTGTTACTAATGAACATCCTTTTCTTTTTTTTTTAAAGTTTATTTATTTTGAGAGAGAGAAAATCCCAAGCATGCTTTGCACGGTCAGCGCAGAGCCCAACGCAGGGGTCAAACTCACGAACTGTGAGATTATGACCTGAGTGGAAGTCAGACTTAACCAACTGAGCCACCCAGGCACCCCGAACATTCCTTTACATGTCTTTTGGGAACATAAGTACTCATTTTCACTGGTCATATATATGCTGGATCATTGGGCATCTGTATGTTTAGCTTTGATAGGTAAAGCCGAACAGTTTTCCACAATGGTTGTACCAATTTACACTCGTACTGATTGTGTATCTAATTGCCCTTGTTTCCTGACTAATGCTTAGTTATGCCTTTTCCTCATGTCATACCATTTCTCTCTTGACTAATGATGTGGGACACCTTTTTTAAAAGTTAAGAAAAAAATTTTTAAAGTTTATTTTGAGAGGGACAGAGCAAGAGAGAGTGTGTGTGAGTGGCAGAGGGGCAGAGAGAGAGAGAGACAGAGAGAGACAGAGAGAGAGACAGAGAGAGACAGAGAGAGAGACAGAGAGACAGAGAGAATCCCAAGCAGGCTTTCATGCTGTTAGCATGGAGCCTGACATGGGCTCAATCCAGTGAACCATGAGATCATGACCTGAGTCGAAATCAAGTCAGATGCCTAACCAACTGAGCCACCCATGTTGCCCCTATTTTTATTTTTATTTTATTTTACTTTTTATTTTTAAAAATTGATTTATTTTGAGAGAGTGTGAGTAGGGGAGGGGTGGAGAGGGGTTGGAGAGAGAATCCCAAGCAGACTCCCTGCTGGCTGTGCAGAGACCGACACGGGGCTTGAACTCACAAACTGTGAGTGAGCGAGAATCAAGAGTCTGGATGCTTAACTGACTGAGCCACTCAGGCACCCCCCCCCCCCCCCACCATTTTTATTTTAGGTAGAGAGAGAGAGCAAGAGTGCGTGAGCAGGGAAGAGGGGTGGGGTGGGGAGAGAGAATCTCAAGCAGGCTCCATGCTCAGTGCAGAGCCTGATACAGGGCTTAGTTCCACAACCTTAGGATCGTGACCTGAGCCCAGATCAAAAGTTGGACGTTCAACTGACCAAACCACCCAGGTGCTGCTGATGTTGGACACCTTTTTATTTGCTTATCAGCCATTTTGCTATTTTCTATTTTTATTAAATTTTTTTTTTTTTTTAACGTTTATTTATTTTTGAGACAGAGAGAGACAGAGCATGAACGGGGGAGGGGCAGAGAGAGAGGGAGGCACAGAATCGGAAGCAGGCTCTAGGCTCTGAGCCATTAGCCCAGAGCCCGATGTGGGGCTCGAACTCACGGACCGCGAGATCGTGACCTGAGCTGAAGTCCGACGCTTAACCGACTGAGCCACCCAGGCGCCCCAATTTTTCTATTTTCTTGTGAAGTGCCAGTTCAAGTTTCAACCAGTTTTTAATTGGGTTGCTTTTCTTGATTTGTAGGAGTTATTTACTTAGATACAAATCCTATTTTGAGTAGAGTGTATATATGCAAATATACCCTCACAACTTATGACTTGCCTTTTTACTCTCTTAATGAGTGTCCTTTTTTCCCCCCAGTAAAATAGCAAGTATTAATCGCTCAGATATCTGGAGTCAGTTGGGGTTCAGTTAGATCTTGACAAAGTTCAGTCACAGCTGGGGTTTGGTAGGCTGATGGCTGATCTAGCCTGGCTGATGGCTGGGGTACCTACATATTTACCATTTCTGGTACTCTTCATTCTTTAATGGTGATCCATCTTTTCGTCTAATAGCATTTTCCTTTTGCTAAAACACTTTCTTTGACATTTCTTGTAGTAAAGAACCGCTGGAGGTGACTTCTTTCAGCTTTTGTGTGTCTGAAAAGGTTTTTCTTTGCCTTTCTTTTTGTATCTTTTTTTTTTTTTTTTTTTGAGAGAGAGAGAGAGACAGTATGCAAGTGGGAGAGCGGGGCAGAGGGAGAGAGAGAGAGAATCATAAGTGGAGGCTCCATCCTCAGCGCAGAGCCTGATGAGGGGCTCGATCCCACAACCTTGGCTGGGATCGTGACCTGAGCTGAAATCAAGAGTTGGACACTTAACCGACTGAGCCACCCAGGCGCCCTAATTTTTTTTGTTATATGTCCTGTTTTTTTTGTTGTTGTTTCCTTCCTTGCCTCCTTTTGGAATAATTGAATAATTTGTTAATATTCTGCTCCCCCTCTATTAGCTTTTTAGTTGTAATTGTTCCTTTATCTCTCCACTTCATGTGCATCTACACTTTAACTTATGTTATACTTTAAGTGTTTTAAAGTGTTGATTAAATAAACTTTTTATTTTATTTATTTATCTATGTTTAATGTTTTATTTACTTTTTGAGAGAGTGCAAGTGGGGGAGGTACAGAGAGAGGGGGACAGGGGATCCCAAGCGGGCTCTGCACTGACAGCAGCGAGCTCGATGGGCTTGAACTCGCCAACTGTGAGATCACGACCTGAGCTGAACTCAGATGCTCAACCAACTGAGCCACCCAGGCGCCCCTAAACTTTTCCCTGTAAATGATTGTTAGGCAACTGTGTAAAGGAACTACTCCCTCAAAGGTGGGGCAGTGCAACTTCCAGATACATCACTTTTCAGTGAAGTCTTACTGATCTCATCAGTTAAAGGTCATTCCAGGGGCACTTGGCTGGCTCAGTCAGTAGATCATGAGACTCTTGATCTTGGGGTTGTGAGTTCGAACCCCATGTTGGGTATAGAGATTACTGGAAAAAAAAAATCTTAAAAAAAAGGTCATTCTAATTCATTGCTTATTACTGAATACCTTAAAAATGATCATTTAGAAGTCATCTGTGGTGAGGTACTGTAGGAGCAGAATACAGGGAAGGCTTCTGTGAATGGGAGCCTATGGAAAGTGGCATCTCTTCATCATCCTCATGGGGACTGTGAGCCAGAGGCAAGACTCTTAACTTGTTTTACCTGTGATGAAATTGTTGAGGCCTGACGTCTGCGGTTGCACATTAGAAATCGGTCCATGGTTTTCTGCAAAATTTGGAGCCTATATATGATTTTTTGGAATGAGACTTTGTAAGGATTATGGTGACCCTAAAAGAATTAAGAACCTTTGGATTACAGAAATATTAACCGAATATGTTGGCTTAGCAAGTTATTTAGAAAATGTTATGGTAATAACTACCATTTATTAAGGGCTCACTGTGGCACTTTATATTAATTCTATGTGTCTGTGATTCCCTTTCTACAAACAAGGGATTAAGCAGACTCAGGGATATTAATATTGTCCAAGAGGCACAGCTAGTAAGTGGCAAAATTGGGATTTGAACCCAGATTTCTAATTTCGATATTCCTAACTGCAGCCTCCATTATTAATGAAAAACAAAACAAAACAAAAAACAAACAAAAAAAGAATTCTGGTAAATGACAAATTAGAAAAAAAAAATGTATTCTTGTGAAAATTCATCCCCACCAAAGGATACTTTGTATTTTCTATTGAGAATGTGTAACAAACCTTTTTTTGAAATTTTTCCCTATACATAGCTTACATTAGAATATGCTTGTGTAAGCACTGTTTTTCTTCTAAGAGGAGTAATTGTAGTCATTGAGAGGGCACTTGATTTGAGATAGCTGTGAAACTGTGCTCAGTTTATGATCTTTAAGCTTATCCTCTTACAAAGTGAAGAGAGTAGTACCTGTCTAGCCAATTTCAAAGAGCTGTCATGAAGATCAAACAAGGCAGCATATTTGTAAGTGCGTCAGAAACTTTAAGACGCCTGTAGAATGACTAGACAAGAGTTAACACACTTTGTAAGTTTAAGAAACACTTTTATGCACAATCAGAATGAAAATTCTGCCAGTTAAATTCACCTCCTGTTGATCATACAACATAGACCATTTTCAGAGGGGTTAAAATACGGGAGGAAATGTGCACCTTGGAATTCATAAAGTGGTATTTATTGTCGTGTGTTATTTTATTAAAGTTCTGCCATAAAGTTCCCTATCCTTGGAAGCCATTGAGTTTCTTTCTTTTATCTCTTGAATGTAGTAGGCTACAAATGAATGATTGATTTGGTGGCTAGGTTTCTTTTGCATTCAGTACTCTCCTTTAAATTTTTCTTGGGAGGAGGGCACCTGGGTGGCTCAGTGTGTTAAGCGTCAGACTCTTGGTTTTGGCTCAGGTCATAATTTCATGGCCCTGAGATCGAGCTCTGCATTGGGCTCCCCACTGGGCAGGAGCCTGCTTGAGATTCTCTCTTTCTCTCTCTCTCTGCCCTTCCCCCACTGGTGCTTTCTTGTGGTCTCTCTCAAAAAAAAATTTTTTTTCTTTTTCTTGGGGGGTCAGTGCCTTTTATATTAAGAATCGCATTTTTCTCACTCCAGCAAGATGAAAGGGATGTCCAGACATTCACATATGGCAAAGATCAGAAGTCCTGGCAGGCATCACAAATGGAAAAATGACTGTGTTGGACAGACAGCAGCCACTGGATCTGGTAGTAGCTTGCGTGATTCGAAGCCTGAAGATCCGCCCAAGGCAAATGCAGATCCTCTGGGTGTTTTGGTAAACACGGACTCTGGTAAGCTAAACAGAAAAGCAGCATGTTGATAAGCTTACAGGCCATGGTGCTGAACTTGATTCTTCACAGTGTTATTTGTGGAGAGTCTAATGGCAAATATGTACAAAAGTAGAATGATGCTTTTCTTTTTCTTTGTAATGGGAGTGTCTTGTCAAAACCCTCATTTCAGGTCATTTTTTCTGAATCTTGGGGAGTGGGTGCATGAGGCAGACAGATATGAAAGGAAGGTTGTATTTATTGGATAATTTTCATAGTATGGTGTAATCTTGGGAACTTTCTTAAGATTGTTCTGAATGTGTTAATGCTATAGATTCAAAATCTTTGTTATGTTAATTTTTCGCCCACCAGTGAAGTGGGTAATTCCAGCGGAAGCCAGTATTATTTATGCAGCTAAGCGTGAACGTAATCTCTTTGGGTAAATGATATTATTTCATTGTATTTGATACTGTTCTTCCTCAGCCCATAGAATATATTTATATTAGCCTTAAATTCCCTTATTCTTGCTTAATAAGTTGAAAAATTAAAGGACCAGAATGCTGCTAACCACATAGAGATACCCTCCAGCCTCTGAGGCTCCATTTTCCCTTCTGAAAAATAAAAATGTAGATGTAAGTGTCTTGAAAAACAAAAATGTAGGTGTAAATACTTCTGCCATCTTTCCTTCCAATAATGTATGTGTGTTCTCTTCTGCAAAGGAGTGTTATTAGTGAGTGGACTGGTTTTACATTATAAGTTTGCTAGCAAGCTCTGTTCCGCTTGGAAGACAATGGCTTCTGTGATAATCACATGGCAAATTATTAAACTTATGGATGGCAAGAGATGGGGTCACTCATTCAGTGACTGAATCAGGATGGAAGGGATCTTGGTATAAGAGAGTATTGGGCTAAGAATAAGATAGAATTTAGTTAGAATGATAGTAATTATTTTAACACCAACTAATACTTATGGAGTAAAGTACTTAACTGTGCTCTATGTGCTTTGTACGTGTTAACTCTTTTTCTCACAGCAAACCTTTTCTAATGCATAGGTACTGTTGCTACTGCCATTTTAGAACTGAGGGACGCAGGGTAAGGAATTTACCTTAGTGCAGCTGCTAGCTAATGCCAGAGCCAAAGTTTGAATTTAACAGTCTGACTCGACCGGACACTAGACTCCCTCTAAATGTGAAGTCTGAATTTATCTAAAAAAATATTGTACGAGCCTAGGATAGTTGAGATGTAGGAGAGAGTTTAGAAAAGGCAACTTTTTATCCTTGTTGATAGCAAGGAAAAGGCAGATGACATCTGGGCCAGGGCTGTTTACTCTTGGACACTGATTTTTTTCCCTTCAAAGATATTAGAGCCCACACACACTTCATCAGATTCACAGTGTGTGACCTTGATGATAAAAACCATCTGTATTCAAGTATAAACTTTCATGTCATTAAAATACTTGAAACACAAAGACTACTGTTAAAATTAGTAAGTTAGTGATTTGAAAATTATGTAATTCTTCATGCACTTTTCTAAATGAACATTTGAAGGACTTTGTAATGTTGCATAGTCTTCATCCTGTTAGCTTTGGTAGATGGGTAATTCTGTTTTCTTTCTCTTTTTTTAAGTAATCTCTACACCCAACATGGGGTTCAAACTCACAACCCTGAGATCGAGAGTCTCATGCTCTATTGACTGAGCCAGACAGAACCCCCTTCTGTTTTCTCATTTTTAAAGAAGTATTTTAGTATGTGGTGATCTGGTGAAATACCAACAAAAAGATGATTATATATTTTGCTCTATGAAGCCTGTATCTAGGTATTCAGGAGATACTTTAGATGTGAGAACAGTGTAAATACCTTCATGTTCGTGGTAGAAAGCATTTAGTCAGATTCCTAGCAGCAGTTAAATGAGGGATCTCAAGTAATTTTGTTTTGGTTTAAATGTTGAAACCTTTACTTATACTGAGGATCAAAGATAGCAATGTACCTGTATTGAGGGTCAAAGATGATTATGTAAGTCTTGAATATAAAACTCTTACAAGTAAGTTTTAAGTTTATGATAATGTTCTTTAAGGAAATTTAAAAAAAAATGATCAAATTAGGGTAGCTTTATTTTGTGGGAGAGATTCCATTTAAATTTATGTTATCCTTTACCTGGGATTTCTTCTGGACTTTTATATTTTCCAAAAGAATGTTTAGAGCATTGGTTCTTCAACTTTTCACTCCAGTTGTAGCTACAAAAAGCTGTGTGTACCATATTTTCACATGCCCAGATATTGTCAGCATGTCTGCTCTCCAATCTGTCAGTCCTACACTTGTTTGCAGGCAGCTTCCTTCTCCATGGGCCTGAGCCGGCCCACCTTACGATCGGTTGTCATGCTCATTATCCAGGTTATCGTTGGCAGGGCACCATTGTAATAATATGGCCCTGTTCATGCTCTCAGGTGGCAGTTTTCATCACTAATTTCACTTTTACAATGAAGATTTCTCAATGCTTTACTTTTTTTTTTCTCCTTTTTTAGGCTCAGAACCTTATATAGACATCAGCATTCACATCTTAAACAAGAACAGTTTTTAAGGATCTTTATAGACTTCAGATCATGCTTAGAAAACCAGTGTTTTTTGTGATAGTTGGCAGGATGTGAACACTGATTAATTGCGCAGGTGCTTTAACTGGGGATTGATACTGTTACACAGGGAAAGCCTATCATTTGGAGTCTCCCAGTTTATCAGTTTTGAATATGGCCTGTTGTTACTAGATGTCCTTAATGGTGCTGTATTTTTTTTTTTTTTTTTTTAATAGTTCCTTGCATATTCTGCTAACCCATCTCGCAAGGTGTTGTTGCAAATCTGTTTTTGGTACCTCATTCGTTGGGACCATGTTTATTTGTTGTTTAAGTATATATACAACATGTTTTATGGCTTTCCTGACATGTGGTTTTAGTAAGTGTTGTCTGAGCTAGAAAGAAAAGAGCTGGGCAATGATGTGCGTCAGGCATCGCCGACTGAAGTGCCTCAGCATCCACAAAACAAAAAAGATCCAAGTTGTCAGTTGTATAGTATAAATATAGCTATTGTCATAGAATCACTGGGGGACATCAGTCTTTACACTGACATTAAGGTAGGTGGGCTTCTGGCGTTTAAAAGGTAGATGTGAAAATAAGAAAATAAGCTAGCATGTCAGTTGCCATGAATGCTTGTTGTTAATACTTGTTTTTGAGAGTTGGAAACTGTAAAGCAAGGTTTCCATTTTTTAGGGTGACTTTTTCAACATACTGCGTTTTCTTTAGGGTACATAATCGATAAATCTTCACAGAGCTAGAGCGTGTAATTGTGTTTTGCTTCATAAAGGCTATAGGAAATAGGGGGATGAAGGCGAGAGACACGTAAAGAAAGAAGTTGTAGGAAGAAGCCAGATGGGAAGCGTTTACACCTAGGGTTTATACTTACAAAGTCTGCAAGACTTACAGAGGGCATTTTTTTCCCACTTTTCATTTCAGTAAGGATTTACTTGAGGTCCCACATTCTGCTTGTTCAGGATTGTAATTTAGAGAAGTTTCTCCCTGCTTTCAAGAAATTCATAGTCCAGTGATAAATTTTAGATTATTATATATATATGTATTTTGGTCAGAGGGCATATGATATGTATGTGTGAGAGAGTGAGGTGAGGTTTACCCTAAGGAAAGGATTGCTAGGGTTTTAACAGTAAGAGAAATTATTTGAGCTAGTATTTTGTAATCATTTTAAAGTTTGATTTTATCATCTTCATTGCTCCTATCTTTATACTGGCATTTTTGGGTTAGAGAGGTGTTTTGGCTGCTTTTGTTAAAAAGTGAGTGAATTTTCGTGAGTATAATTTTGTCAGCCAGTACAGTGCCTTCAGCATACTTTTTGCAGCTGCTAAAAATGCCTGCGTTTGAACTGCTGGTAGATCCAAGGGACTTTGGGAATGGCTTTTTTTTTTTCTTTTTTTTTTTTTTTTTAGATGAAAAGTCATGGTCAAGGACTGTTTTGATAGGGCCAAAAAGACAATCCCCCTTTTCAAAGTGTTATTGCATATCATGGATTCCCAAAACATGCCTGAGGGAGAACGAAAGCGGGGAGCAATTGTTCACTTGTGTGGACCCATGGGGAGGGTACTCAAGTGCAGCGAACTATGTGACAGTCCTGGTAGTGAGTTCACCAGGCATCCCTATTGTGGTTTTACCATTGTCAAACTGAAGAAACCAGGGCCTTTTGGAGAAATGATTGACTGTAGAGCTGGGACAGAGAAGATACAAAGTGAACCTAGAGCACCTTAATAGTGCCAGAAGGGAAGAAAGTGCTCAGAAAAATGTGAGGATGCAGGCGTGTCCAAAGAATATAGGGACCAACTGGAAAATGCTCCCAAGAGCCAAAGTTGGAACAGTTCTACCCACAGAATAAAGAATAATAGATTAGAACCCAAAGAACAAATATCCATGAGTCCATACAGATAGAAATAAAAAATGAGGAAGGAAGAACAGATTTTACAGACAAATTCTAATTGATAAAAGTAGGAGAAATGAAGGAAATAGAAAGTTACCATTAAAACACGACAACAGTAATTGTTTCAGGCAAGACCCACTGAAGAATGGTAAAATTAGTGGCAAAACTTTAATGTAAAACTTTAATATAGTTTCAAAATATCTCCCCCTTATTAATTACTAGTAAAATAATACTGTGGTGGTTTTAACATATGTCCAAGTTTCTTTGATATTCCTTATCTAAGAGGGAGGAGCTTAATTCCCTTTCCCTTGAATGTGGGCTGGACTTAATCATTTGAAAAAACAGAATAATAAAAGAGAGAAATAGTAACTTTATTGCAGAGAAACCAGTCAGACCACCAAGAGATCGAGGTTAATGTCACCAGTAATAAGTGATGTTGATGTCATGGGCCCTTGAAATGATGTGATGAGAACGGCACTGCCTAAAATCCGTTGCTTCCGTGCGATCATCAGAAAACATCAGGCAGACCCTAGCTGAGGGGCCTTCTACAATGACCAGTAGTCTTTAGAATCTTCAAGTTCATGAAAGACCAGGAAATCCTGACAAATCGTCACAAATTTGGAGAAGACACAGATAAGGAGTCATAATGACTAAATGCATTGTGACATGACGGATTGGATCCTGAAACAAGAGAAGAGCATTAGTGGTGAAGTAGGAAAAGTGGTGAAATTACTATATAATCTGTGGATTAGGTAGTATTATACCAATGTTAATGTGGTAGCTGTGAGAAATGTGCCATGGTTATGTAAGATGTTAACAGTAGGGGAAGCTAGGTGAAGAGTATGTGGAAGTTCTTTGTACTATCTTTGCAACATTTGTGTAAATCTAAAATTGTTTCAAATACAAAGTTTTTTATAAAAAAAAAAAAAAGGCAGGAAAAGGTGTGATATGTAGGCCAATCAAAGCCTTGCCCTCCACTTCTCGAATTGAGTTGTGAGGAAACACTATCCTCCAGGGTTTATTTCCCTGTGCTTTTCTATTATGTTCTGATTATAAAAACAGAAAAAACTAAAAAGCATTAAAAAAAAAAAAACCACCCTACTTTTTCTTAACTTACAGAGACAGCCACTGCTCACATTTTGTTGTATATCCTTGTAATGTTTTTCTTATCACGTGTATATGATTTTTAAAAATAAAAATGGAATCATGTTATTAAAGAAAAGAAAGAAGGGCCCCTGGGTGGTTCATTTCAGGTCTTAATCTCAGGGTCGTGAGTTCAAGCCCCAGGTTGGGCTCCACCCTGTGGAGACTACTTTAAAAAAAAAAAAAAAAAAAAAAAAAAAAAAAAAAAAAAAAAAAAAAGAGCTTTGAATCCAGACAGAACTAGGTTTGTGTTGAGGCTCTACCTTTTCCTAACCCTATTGTTCTGTACTAGTTAGCCTTTTTTGAACTTGTCGTTATTCATTCATGCAACAGTTTGTTCTTCAAATATTTGTTGAACATTTATGTATTGTTGTAGGCTCTGAAGATACAGTACTGAACAAAGCCGAACCCTTTCCCTCCTGTAACTTGTGCTTGTTGACCTCCAAGTAGATCAGGTAGTTGTTTGGAGTTTTGCTAGAACAGGGAACAGAGAAATGGAACCATGGCTGGAAGAAGATATTTTTTAGCATTATTATTGACCATAGAGACATTTTTTAAAACTTTTTTATGTTTTTTATTATTATTATTTTTCTTTTTTTGAGAGAAAGAGAGCGAGAGCAAGCTGCAGAGGGGCAGAGAGAGAGAAGGACAGAGAGAATCCCAAGCAGGCTCTGCACTGTCAGTGCAGAGCCCAATGCAGGGCTCCAACTCACAAACTGAGGTCATGACCTGAGCCAAAACCAAGAATTGGACATTCAACCGACTGAGCCACCCAGGTGCCCCGTCCATGGAGACATTTTGGTAGGATGGCTTCATTTTAGGAAGAGGACTTTATGTATCTATAGGAGATATTCTAGCCCACTAATTAAGATTGGGATTTAGAGTCAAATAGCCCGGATTTAAATTTGATCCAACTGTTGTATAATTTTGTTACCTGAAGGAAAAGTAATTTAGATTCTCTGAATTTTGATTTCATCACCTGTAATGAATAGTGAAAACATATGACACCTCCTGAGAATTAAACAAGCTTATGCTTTTAGAGAGCTTTATAGTCAACTGTGTTGTGCTTTTCGGTACCTCTCTTTGGGTCTTAGAAGGAAATAATACAGTTTGGCATCTCATCACTCAAACAATGAGATGAACAGTCTCCATACTAATATTGCTGTAGATTTCTCTTTAGTCCACTAGTAATTTGTATATAAAACTGTGTATTTTTCTTTTCCCTTATTTAATTCATGAGAAAAGATAATAAAATAGCTTAAAATTGACAAGGAGCCGTTTTGGGGGCTGTGGTACTGATTAGTATGGATGGGTGGAGGAGAGGGGATTTAACTTCATACACCAGCAGGTGGTAGTTCCTTGTTCACATAGACGTATACCTCATATCCTACTAGCATGTTTCACTTTCCCCTGGGCTGACTTGGTGAATGTTAAATGCTGTCTTGAAACATTTCATATTGGTTGTGGGTTGAGCTGGTTCATTATTACATAGACAGGTTACTTCCTGTTTTCATTCTTCAGTCAGGCTTTCTTTTTATTGGTTGGTTAGAAGAGATTGAATACACTTTTAGAGCTGCCAAAAACACATGTAATAGGCAGTGTCCTGAGGCTACTGCCAGGTTCACTGGGCTATGATCAAACACTTTACCTTTGGCAGGCTCTTTGAGACTTGCTCAATTCTCTGGTTTAACTTGTTTACTTAAGTTCTTAGAAGTTCTAAATAATAAAAACTTCGGGTGAATTCATTTCAGTGTAACTCTTTGAGTAATCCTTTGTGTATAAAGTGTTTTAAATATTACTTGTGCCCTCAAAACCAGTCTTAAAAACAAAGGAGGTAGATTTTTTTTTCATAGTTTACTTATTCCTAAATCTAATTTTTACAGTCAACCATCCCAATCTAGTGAAGTTAAATAAATTTCTGGCCTTGGTCTTTCCACTGCCTTAATGAAATTAATTATTTGCACAGTAGCATAAATGAAGTAAAATAATTAATAGCAAAGACTGTATAATTAATTTAGAGAAGGCCCAAATTCCATAACCTGTGAAGCATGGTAAGTAACTGAGCTCTTTGTAGCTTCCATTGACCCTCTGTCTTCTCTTTGGGGCAGATAGCTTCTTTGACCATGAAGGTTTCAAACCAAGGGACGTTTTTAGGTTTCCTGAATTTTGCTTTTGGGGAAGATTAGGGAAATGATCAGAAATTGCTTCCTTTTTATTAACATCTGAGGGAGTGGGGGGCTGTCAGCTTTCTTAAATATGGTGGTGGATGTTTCTGGTTGACTGTTTCCCTTCTTTCCTGTTCTGTTTCAGAGTCTGATAAAGAGGAGAAACCACAGAGTACTGTCATACCCAAGGAAGTAACACCAGCCCTGTGCTCACTAATGAGCAGCTATGGCAGTCTCTCAGGGTCAGAGAGTGAGCCAGAAGGTAAGTTGTGGCTTCAGTTGTTACAGGCGGTTTGTTTTGTTTTGGTGCCTTTTGAATTTGGTGTATACTGTGCATCAGTAGCATCCTTTCATGTGTGTGTTTCTGAGGGCAAGATGTGTCAAGTATATCCTTTATTTAATCTTCACTTTTTTCATCTGATTCAGAAGTGAAGTTAGCATAGGATAAAGGAAAACTGGAGAAACGAAGAAATGTATTGTTAGCCTGGGAGAAAAAGACAAAAATAATATAATGACAGAAGAGAAAGAGAAAGAGAAAGAGAAATATTCCATTAATGAAATAAAAATTCTAAAAGATACGACAAAGAAAGTTAATTTCTTTTTTTTTATTCTCAAGAACACTTGTCTTAACATGTTTATTCAGGGATGCCTGGGTAGGTCAGTCAGTTAAGCATCCGACTCTTGGTTTTGGCTCAGGTCATGATCTCACAGTCTGTGAGTTTGAGCCCTGTTTCGGGCTCTGCCTGGAGCCTGCCTGGGTTTCTCTCACCTTCTCTCTCTGCCCCTCCCTGGTGTGCATGCTTGCTCGCTCGCTCTTTCTCTCTCAAAATAAATAAACTTTAAAAAGAAAAAAAAATTATTTAGCACCTTTGGTAGGTAGAGAGAGGTCATTTGTGACCAAATGGATAATAGAATTCCTTAGATGTATATGGAGCATTGTTCTTTATAGAGCGTATGTATATAAACTGCTCATTTGAGGAACACAGTAACTCTGTACTTGTGGTTGAATTAGCCTATGTGTTTTAAAGACTGGACGAAATGGAATCCTTGACTGTTCTTTCTGAGAAGTCAGTGATGTACAGGATACATGTCTAACCTTTAAAGATGTTGACAAACCAGCTTAATCTAGCATCTTTTTTAGGGGCACCTAAAAGAGTTTTGAGTAGGTTATTGATCGTCGTAGTGTTGCAGTTCTAAACCCAGGGTTCATATATAAATCATCAGCATATGCTTACTGAGTAAGCCCGTGTCCTTCTGTTGTGGAACCCTGGCTCTGCATGGCAAATTTATTTGGGCTTTACCGTCCATGAGAGAATTCATTTGTGTGTGTCTCGGGACAAGATGTGTAATCACAGTAGGAGCTATACCGAAGATGAGAATATAGGGTCTACAAGTGAGTGTGTAGAAAGAAGGGAGGATTTGAGTGTAATTGGATGAAGAAGGCAGCACTTTTAATATTAATTAGGTTACAGGTAATCACTGTTTGTATAGTTGGAAGATGTTGAAGGAGAAAGAGTTGGGCTTTAATATGAAGGATAATGTTTAGATGTATCCGTAACATAGGGACTTTTTCTTCTTTTTTAATGGACCACGATTTACTATGGTAGCTGGTTAAAAGCTACTTGAATTTTGATATATAAACTACTCTGGCTTTATCAGAGTATTTCTTAACAGATGGTTGCCTCTTCTTATTTTTATTTTTACTTTAAGAAAAAGTATTTGTTTCTTTACTCTTGTTTCCAATACACTGATACGATTATGGAGTTATTCTTTAAACACATATTATGTTTCCTGCTTATCGCTCTTATTTATGACAGGTGATAGCAATGAAAGCTGTTACCAGATTACTGAATCTCATAAAAACAAGCTGCACTAATGCTCTCTTCTCTCTCTCTCTTAAGATAAAACATTTGATACTTTCATTCTCATGTCTTCATTTTGAGGCTGCCACCATCTTTCAGTTAGAAGGAAGAAAGGAAACTGGGAGGTCCCACTCCTTCATTTATAGAAACTTAAATTTAAAGAAGACAAGTTTGTGAAGTTAGTATGTGTTAGAGCTGATATAAAGCCTAGGTTTAGGGACTTAAAAATCTAAAAAAGTCAACTATATTGCCTTTCATTATAGTCATGCTCTGTGTTCCTGAACAGAAATGCATAGCCTTTTCTTATAGATAATAGAAGATATCATCTATTAAGAGATACATTTGATTTTATATGAACTTATTTTTACTAATTGTCTAAAATTCCCTGCCTAAAGGAAAAAGACCTTACTTCACATTCCTAAGGCTTAAGAATTATTTTCTGTATTTTGAATTCAGCTTTATTGTACATAGTCGCCCAGGTCACTAGCAAGTTTCCAACTTTCATGGTTAATTCTGGGCCACAGGATAGAATATTGACACAGAGGGACTTTGGAAGAAGTAAACCAAAGAAATAAAGGGGGCTTTCGCTGAACCATGAAATAACATCTAGAAGGCTGCTTATTCAAGGGGATTCTAAATGGAGAGGAGTAGTCTGATTCATCACAGATTTTAACAATTGTATCATCATAATTAAGATCTGTCTCAACTTGGGAATTAATACAAAGGTGTGGAGAGGATCTTAAACATGAATAGTGCTTTTCCAGAAAGAGTTTTAAACAAGGAAAGGGTCCCTCAAGAAACATTGAAGCAAAACAAGAGGCTGTGCTTGGCTCCGAATCATTAAGATATACATAGGAAAGAAAATTTCAGTGAGTAATGTTTCCAAGTGGGTTAGTTTGATATCTGTCCTGGGTTTTGCATGTTAGCTTTTTGTTTTTGTTTTGCCATGTTAGAAGTTAAGTGCAGTTTTATAGCTCTTCAAAATTGTTTTTTCAAACTGGTTTGGGCTCTGACCGGTGGTCCTCTAAATTGAAAACTCATTTTAAAAGGCCACAAACCAAAAAAGTATGATTTATAGGTTTGAAAAACTTGAACGGTTATGTTTTAAATTCATTTGGATTGATAAATATTGCATTAAAATATGACACTAAGCTGGGAAATGTTGTGAGCCTCAAGAAAAACATAACTGGTCCCAGTTCCTCATTCCTTAGCAGAAGATTGACAGTGTGAGCTCCGGTCCATTTGACTTTCGTGTTCCTGAATTGGAAGAGCAATACTTGGAGGGGAAGGAAATAATAGAAAATAGTGCCCTTTCTGCCATTTGTTATTATTCCCATAGTTTTGAACTCTATAAACCACTTTGAATTCTTTTTTTAAAAGTTATTTATATATTTATTTAAAAATTTTTTTTAATGTTTATTTATTTTTGAGAGAGGGAGAGACAGAGTGCAAGCTGGGGAGAGGCAGAGAGAGAGAGAGGGAGATGCAGAATCCGAAGCAGGCTGTAGGCTCCAGGCTCCTAGCTGTCCACACAGAGCCCGACGCGGGGCTCAAACTCACTAACGGTGAGCTCATGACCTGAGCCGAAGTCGGATGCTCAACCAATTGAGCCACCAACGCGCCCCAAATGTTTATTTATTTTTGAGAGAGAGAGAAGCAGAGCATGAGCAGGGGCAGGGAGGGGCAGAGAGAGAGAGGGAGACACAGAACTCGAAGCAGTCTCCAGGCTCTGAGCTGTCAGCAGAGAGCCTGACGCGGGGCTCAAACTCAAACTGTGAGATCATGACCTGAGCCGAAATCGGACGCTCAATCGACTAAGCCACCCAGGTGCCCCTACTTATTTATTTTTAGAGAGAGAGAGAGAGAGAGAGAGAGAGAGCAAGTGAGCATGCAAGTGGGGGTGGAGCAGAGAGAGAGGGAGAGAGACTCTCAGACAGGCTCTGTGCTATCAGTGGGGAGCCTGACACGGGGCTCAAACCCACAAACCATGAAATCGTGACCTGAGCCAAAATCAAGGTGCCAACACCTTGGGGCAAGTACTTCCTTGGTAACTGAGATTTATTGTCATTCCTGTTTGTGCAAGGCAAGGACTGGCTACAGTTTAAGGTTGGTTTCTCGTAGACATTATGTAATTGGTCTTGTGTTTTTCTCCCCAGTCTGACCACTCACCCTTTTAAGTGTGATGTTTAAATTATTTATATATATGGTAATTGATTTGGCTTGTTTCTTTTTGTCTCAGTTGTTTTTTGTTCTCTTTTCCTTCTTTTCCTGCCTTTGCATTTATCTTGTCTTATTTTAAGGGTAGTGCAAATATGGGCTTATTAGTTGAACCTCTTTTTTATTTTTTAGGAATTGGTCTGAGTTTATAGTGTGCATCTTCATTCAACTTGTTGCAATATAGTTTCAATGATATTGCACCACTTCACATATAGTTTAAGAATTTTATAGCAATATACTTACACTTTCCTCTTCCTTTCCTTAGTGCTATTGTTATCATGGGTTTTCCGAGAGATGTTATAAATCCCACATACATTGTTATTATTTTGGCTCTGAATAAACAGTTATCTTTAAAACCTTTTGCAAATGAGAAAACATGTCTTTTGTATTTATCCACATATTGACGATTTCTGACACTCTTCATTTCTTTGTGTAGATCCAGGTTTCCATCTGGTATTATTTCCTTCATAGGGATCACTTTCTGTAGCTCTTTATGGTAATCTCTTCAATTCTTGGCCAATTATATTCCCAACTTGAAAAATATTGTACTATATTATAAATGCCTAGTTTTTATTACTAAGTAGCCAGTATTATGGCTGCTGGGGGGGGGGGGGTGGATAATTGACTATTTTTGTTTTAAATTGTTGGAAGTTTACCAGGTTTTTTTTTGTTGTTGTTGTTATTTATTTTTGTACTTTTGTTCATCACATTTAGAAGCTCCCATTAAGACTGAAGCAGACATTCTGGTGGAAGATGAGGTTCTTCATAGTGAAACTCCTAAGAAACCAAGTCAAGATGTTAAAGTGACTGTTAGAAAGTATGAGAGCCAAAAGAAAAGTTTTAAAAAGACAAACCCTAAGAGGAGAAAAGATTATCACAACTATCAAACATTATTTGAACCAAGAACACACCATCCATATCTCCTGGAAATGGTAAATGACTGTTCTTTACATTGTGATCTTTGTGTTTTTCTCAGATGATGAAGACAGAGCCACTGGGTCTGTGTGTGGGTTCACGATGCGTGTTTTTTAAGGTCACCAACAACATTTGCTCCTTGACGACTCAACTGTGTATCTTAACTTTGAAGCTTCATTTCACATATAGCTGACGTCTGGTAAATGTATAGAATAGTTACACTTTTCAAAACTGCTTAAAATAAAAGAATCTAGATTTAACTGATTGGCAAGGAAATATGTATTGAGGTGTGCTGACATTGTTAAAGTTTTCATTGAAAGCACAGATAAATGCAGTGGCAGACTAAAGGGTGAAAGAGGTTTTTATGCGTTTATTTTGTGCGTTATTGACTTTATTCTCAGCGTGATATGCTGAAAAATCTTATTTCTTCAACAAATTTTAAAAGAGGAAGCATCACATCTTTTGATTCTAATTAATGGACATGAAGCTGTTCAGTGACCCAGGACTTTCATGCTAAGAGTGATAGAAAATATTCCAAATTTTTTACTAGAGTTGTAGAACTGTTGACATTGTGTGAAAGTCTGTTTTTGCCCCGTCAGGTAAGTGCTTATGCTGTAGCTAAAGTGTTCTGTGCCTGCACTCTTTGGGGTGTTACATGTAGACACTGTTGCTTCTTCTTAAAATTGATCTGAAATGTAAATTTCAGTGCTTATATAAAGTAAATTGCATTTTTAAAATACTTACCTTATAAGTAGTAAATTAAATCCTCTCTCCACTGAACATTTGTTCCTCTGTGATGTTTCTAGACTACACTAATGACATCAGAAAAGAAATTGAGTGATCTTACTCTTTTCTACAGATCACATATGATTCCTTGGTTATGTGTTTCTTCTAAAAATCAGGGATTTTTAGATTTCTTTCGATTACAATAAGCACAAAAATGAAAAGTTGTAAAATTCCAGGAATGTTGGGATTTTTTAATGCTGGTTTCATTATTACTGTATTTATATATCTGCTTATCACTTTCTATACTGTTTGTAGGTTTGGTTTTAGGAGAGTCCTCTTTGACAGGATTTGTAGATTAAAGAATTGCAGACTTTTAAACCTATATTTCCTGTCCTTTGTTAGATACTCCTAGAGAGGACCCCAAATGTGAACATTTGTGCTGTTTAAAAAGCTAGATAGTCTTGGTATAAGTTAAAAGGAAATGTTCCTGCATTATTTTTTTAACAAATAATTTAAATATAATAATATTTTAGATTGTATTTCTTGGATATGTTTTATTTACCAGCTAATCATTTTATTGTTTTTGTTTTGTTTTGTTTTTTGTTTTAGCTTTTAGCTCCAGACATTCGACATGAAAGAAATGTTATTTTGCAGTGTGTTCGGTACATCATCAAAAATGACTTTTTTGGACTTAATACTAATTCTGCAAAAACTAAAGATGTATAGGTACCTGATGTTTCAGCGCTCATGTAACTCCTAAAGTTAGTAGAGGAAAACATTTTTAAAAGACAACTGAATTAATAATTAAATTGTCAGCCTCATGGGATATTATGTTGGATTTTTAATTCTTTCCTTTGAATCTATGCAAATAAATACATAATTGATTTTTAAGAGTGTGTCTGTATTGTTGGGGTTGTGCATAATAATTGCTGGCAGAATTCTACTTTTTATTTTTATTTATTTGTATGTATTGCTGTCATATAAGGTAGTTTGCTCTTGGACCAGTTAAGAATGGAAGATACTGGTTTAGTAGTAGAGAAAAAAGCTTTAAAAATGTTGAATTCAGCTGAGCAAAGCTGTAGGTTAGGGAGAGAAATACAGTCATTTTGCTTTTAATGCAGGAGAGCAAGAATCATTCTTTAACTATAGCAAGGGGGATTATTTTAAAAATAAACCCTATCAATTAATTCAACTCGAAGGTCTTGAAATCTAAAATTTCCCTCTTTATTTCAAAGGACATTTTGAAATTCACCTAGTGGCACTACTTAAGTAATTCAAATATTGAATGTTTGGTATATTAATATAGATATGTCCTCTATGTGTGTTTGGAGTCACTGAAAGTACTTCTTTTTGGTATAGTTCAGAATTGTACCTTTTTAATTTTTCTGTTGAAAACTATGTAAAGCATGGTACTGGATGAGGTCCAACTAATTTATAGCCAAAACAGTAGTTTGTGAAATAACGGAAAGCCTCAGTTTTAAGATTTAATTAAAATCCATCCTATGAGCATATTAATTGAACCCTTTTTAAATGTCTTAAATAAATGGATCTTTTTGAGTCCTGTCCTACCAGAGATTTTGATTTTAGGTTGTAGTCACCTGTGCTAGCTAGAGCAGGAACTTTCCCTTCTTGACTGTGTTTTTAAAAATCAGTCTGTTGTAGTTGAAAAACTGATTTTATCTGACATTGTGATTATGGAAGTCTATGAATCTTGCCTGCAAGAAAAAGGCAAGAAAGCTGATGGGAGCCTTGAAGGAAGACCTCATCTTATCCAGAATCCTGGAACACCTGGCATGTAACATTATTTGATTACAGAGCTGAGATTAAAATTCATATGAGGTCTGTGTTTCCCGACTTTGTAACCACCATATAGACCGTTTTAGTCTCTTCTATTCTCCTCTTCCAGTGAATCCAATGCTTTAGAAAATTACCTGTCCAGTACATTACTTAATTCAGGTTATACAGTACTGTTGAGTGCTTGCTTATGTGCCACCACTATACATGGATTAAAGGTATCAACATGAACGAGGCCTTGCCTGACTTTAAGGAACTCAGTTTAATTTTTGTATTATTCATAGTTGTGACTCTTAACCCTTCATCTCATCGTGACGAAGTAACCAGGGTTACAAATGGGGTTGATGTTGTAAAACATGACTTAGTCTGCAGTTTTATCACAGGTTGGCATGCACATTCCATAGGCTGTAAGTACATAAATGATTCCAGACCCCAGGGCTACTTTCACAGACCCCTGGGTCTCCAGGGATGTGTACAACCGCTGCCTTAAAGTGTATTGCGCAACGTTTGATTTTCAATTTCTCTTGTTTTCTAATAAATGTATTTAAGACTGAAAATGCTCTTCTGAGTATTACCTTGACTGTGTCTGGCAGTCTTGAGCTCTGGTGACTGCTGTTTATTTCTAGTGGATAATTTCAGATTCAGATTCAGTTACCTTTATACTTAACCCAGGAATTATTCAAGTGCATTTAAAATTTCCAGGCCCCTAGAATACAGCCCATACTGCTTCTCCTTTATGGAATACATGGTCAATATTTGTAAATGTTCTATGAGTTTTTTTGAGGGGAGGGGTGCCTGTTCTTGGATAGAAGGATTTTTGGATTTAGCTTGTTAATTGCTCATACAGTCTACATTTCTCTCTCTTTTTAAAAAAAATTTTTTAATGTTCATTTATTTTTGAGTGACAGAGAGAGACAGAGCATGAGCATGAAGGGCAGAGAGAGAGGGAGACGCAGAATCCGAAGCAGGCTCCAGGCTCTGAGCTGTCAGCACAGAGCCAGACGTGGGGCTCAAACTCCTAGACTGTGAGATCATGATCTGAGCTGAAGTCTGATGTTTCACTGACTGCGCCACTCAGGCACCTCTACATTCCTCTCCTATTCATACAGTAAATTGATTTCTGAGATGTGAAAGCATTCTATGATGACTCTTGCTGAGTTGTGCCTTTTATAACTATGCAGTGCTCTTTTTTTGTCCTCAGTCCTGCACTGACTTCTATTTTCCCTAATTACTCTAGTCAAAACAGCTTTTTGGGAGTTCAGTCTAATAGTCTCTGGGGAATTTAATGCATTTAATGGAAATTGTTGAAATGTTTGGACTGTCCCTGCCATTTTATTTCAGCTTTTCAGTGGCACGATTGAGTGTTGTTTTTTTCTCTTCGTTTTTCTTTCTAGTGCTTTGGAAATAATTAACCATATTGCTGTTCCTTTAGTGGTTACCCTTTTCTCTGTGTTTGCAGTTACAGTGGCCATGTCCTCCACCCCTCTCCCTTAGCATTCTTGCACTTGCCCGCCTGGACCTTTTCTCCTGGTGTGATCATGTATTTGTTTCAGATTAATCTCTATTATCTTGGTGTGTGTGTTTGTGTGTGTTTAACAGTATGCGTCGTTATTTAGACAACTGTAAGTTTTATTGTGTCCTTTTCACTGCTTTTTCTTGCATCCTGGGGTGAGGTTTTTGGTGTACTGAAGCATATCTTCAGGTCATTAAATGTTTCATCCTCCATTTGAAATTTTTTAAAATTGAGTTTAGGGTGTTAGGTTCAACATCATTTCCCTTGAGAATTGTAAAGCCTTAACATGATTGTTTGCTAGTATTGCTGATTTAAAACCCAGACACCAATCTGATTCTCTCACCTTCTCTTTTTGTTTATTGGTAGAAACCTGCTTTTCTGTCACTGAAAAACTTCTAGGATTTTCTTTTCATGGTTTGAGTCCTAAAATTTCACCCTTATGTGTCTGGGTATGTGGAACATTTCCCATACCCCATGGTCCTTTCACTTTGCAGAACTGGACCATTCTTGCACTGAGGGCAGCTTCTAGAAAGACATCTTTAATGACTTTCTTTCCATTTTATCTGTTTTATTTTTCTGCACCTCTTACTGGGTAACTGTGGGACCTCCTGCCTTCATCTTCTGTCATTGGACATTTATATTTTGTCTTGGTCTTTTTGCTCCATTCTGGAAGATTTCTTCAGATGTTATTTTCCAGATCACTGATTCTCTCTTCAGGTGTGTCCATGACATTAGTATTTTAGCTTTTCTATTTCATCTTAAGTTTAGTAATTTGTTTTTAAATATTCAAGATTTCTTGTTCTAATTGCTTTTTTCATAGCTGGAGTACCCTTCTGTTTCTGAGGATAGCAATTGGAATTTTCACTTTATTTTCTATTCCTCTAATTACTTTTGTTCCTACTGCCAACTTTTAATTTGTTCAGTGTATTAATTATCTTTACCACTATTTGTTGTCTTTATCTTACATATGAAAGATTTACTTGATGAATGTATTGGTAGTTGGGTGTGGACTTTCCCCACATTGGTATAAGCCTTCTTGTCTCCAAAAGACTTTTGACCTAGAAAGGGGGGCTTGTTCATGCAGACTTTTTAGAATACATGGATGGGGAATGGGCAGGAGATCTACGTTCATGTCCCATCATCACCGCTGTCTCTTTGCCAAAATATACCGGGCTTTCTTCTGAGGATATAGCTCTTCTATGTGGGGCAGAGCTCTCACGCTGTACCCACCACTTGGTTTTGGAGGTGGGCAAGGTTAGGACTTGACAGTTGCAGCTAGCTGGAGGCCTCCACCTTCTGTCCCTTGTTGACTCAGCTTAGAGTATCGTTGGAATTGCTTTTACCTTTTCTGTTGGTGTCTCCAGGGCTGATTTGGGCTGAGGCTCTCCACTCTTGTTTTTTGTCAGTCTGATCAGCTTTATAGTGGTTCTCAAACTTCAGTGGGCATCAAAATCACCCAGAGGGCTTGTTAAATCCAGATTGCAGGTCCCCACCTCTGAAGATTATAATTAAGGAGGTTGGGATGTGGCCTGTCAATTTGCATTTCTCCCTCCCCCCTTTATTTATTTTTAAAATTTACATCAAGTTAGCATATAGGGCAACAATGATTTCAGGGGTAGATTCCTTAATGCCCCTTACCCATTTAGCCCATCCCCCCTCCCACAACCCCTCCAGTAACCCTGTTTGTTCGCCATATTTAAGAGTCTCTTATGTTTTGTCCCCCTCCCTGTTTTTCTGTTATTTTTGCTTCCCTTCCCTTGTGTGCATCTGTTCTGTGTCTTAAAGTCCTCATATGAGTGAAGTCATATGATATTTGTCTTTCTCTGACTGATTTCACTTAGCATAATACCCTCTAGTTCCATTCACATAGTTGCAGATGGCAAGCTTTCATTCTTTTTGATTGCTGAGTAATACTCCATCGTATATATATACACCACATTTTCTTTATCCATTCATCCATTGATGGACATTTGGGCTCTTTCCATACCTTGGCTATTGCTGATAGTGCTGCTATAAACAGTGGGGTGCATGTGCCCCTTCGAAACAGCACACCTGTATCCCTTGGATAAATGCATAGTAGTGTAACTGCTGGGTCGTAGGGTAGTTCTATTTTTAATTTTTTGAGGAACCTCCATACTGTTTTCCAAAGTGATGGTCAGTTTTTGTCGAATCTAATGGGAGTCCTCTGTGCTTCTTGGATTTTGATGTCTGTGTCTTTCCCCAGGTCAGGAAAGTTTTCCGCTATGATTTGCTCACATAACCCTTCTACCCCTTTTTCTCTCTCTTCATCTTCTGGAACTCCTATGATTCTGATGTTGTTCCTTTTTAATGAGTTGCTGATTTCTCTAATTCTTAAATCGTGCTCTTTTGCCTTAATCTCCCTCTTTTTTCCTGCCTCATTATTCTCCATAAGTTTGTCTTCTGTATTGCTGATTTGCTGCTCTGCCTTATCCATCCTTGCCGTGGCATCCATTTGAGATGGGAGCTCAGTTACAGCATTTTTTATTTCATCCTGACTAGCTTTTACTTCTTTTATCTCTGCAGAAAGGGATTCTAATGTATTTTCAACCCCAGCTAGTATTCTTAATATGGTGATTATAAATTCTGGTTCAGACGTCTTGCTGGCTTGCTTAAGTCCCTGGCTGTTTTTTCTTCCTGCTCTTTCTTTTGGGGGGAATTCCTTCATTTCATCATTTTGAAGGAAGAAAAGGAATAAGGTAAAAAAAAAAAAAACAACACTAAAATTAAAAAGTTAAAAACAACACGCAAAAAAATCAAATAAATGATGCTAGATCTTAGGTGTATTTTGGTCTGGTTGTTGAAAGGAGCTCGATAGATTAGAGAAAAAAGGAAAAGATAAGAGAAGAAAAAAAAAGTTTGAAAATTTGAAAAAATGAATACAATGAAATAGAAGAAAATGGAAAGATGGAAGTAAAATAGTTTTGAAAATTTACAAAAAAGTAAAAAATATAGTAAAAAACAAAAAAATATTTTTAATAACAATTGAAAATAAATATTTTCTTTCTGTATTCAAGAAAAAGAAAAAGAAAAAAAAATTGAATAGATGGACCAGCAAACAGACTGAAGTGTAATTGAAATTACATCGTTTTCCCCTAGAGGTCAAACTATGAAGCACGTTATAGTCTGTAAACTAAGCAGGCAGAGAGACTTGCCGTGTTCCTGAAGAGCGAGGGTGGCCCAGTTGGGCGGGGCTTAGTGTAATGGCTCCATTCTCCACTAGGTGGCGCTGCTTGGCTTACTGAGGTGGATTGTTGCGGCGCTTGTCGGTCCCTATGCGCGCGAGGAGGGAAAATGGCGTGACCCAACTACCCAGTCTCTAGTATGGGAACTCTGTTCTCTGGGCTCAGCCGTCTGCACCCGTCTTTGGCTCCGGCTTCCATCCACTCCCCGCCTTTACACTGTCTGTGGTCCAGCCGTCAGGCTGCCAGGTGGCACCTCCCTCCTGAGCTTTATCTCCGATGCGGCTGTTTCCCGACCCCTCACTTCCGAGGGACTGTGGCTTTGACCTGCTCAGACCTTCTGGGGGAGGGTCTCACCAAGCAACGGCCGGGTGCCGGCGGTACCCAGGAACATTCGCAGGACGTGTGGCACGGCCTCTACCAGATGTCCTCCCAGCAGGTGAACCGCCTCTGTCCGTGGCCTGAGAACCCTTGAACTTCACTCTGCTTCTGGGGATTCGCTCTTCCCACCAGAGCTCCACCAGGTAAAGAGCTGCAGAGTTTCAGCCTCTGCGCTCCACCTGTTTATAGAGTCTTAGTGGAGTTTAAACCCTCTCCTTTCTCCGTTTTTTGTTCAGTCCCTGCGGCTGTTTCCACTTTTCCACTTTCTCTCCAGCTGCCTTTGTGTGTGTGTGTGTGGGGGGGGTGCTTTTCCCCGTACTCTCCCCCCGTCTCCGTCCTCTCTCCACAAGCAAAAACAGTTCCCTGACCTCCGTGGCTTCACTCTCCCCCAGTTCACCTCTCCGCGCCATGTACCTGCTGAGTTCTGTGGTTCCCGTTGTGCAGGTTGTTGTGTTAATCCTCGAATCAGCTTTCTAGGTGTGCAGGATGGTTTAGTGTTGATCTGGCTGTATTTCAGGGACTGGAGCTGCAAAAAAAGACTTCTATGCTGTTCCGCCATTTGGGCCCCTCCCCTCTGAATTTGCATTTCTAAAAACTAGTTTATAGGCGATGCTGATGAGGTTTGTCTGGAGGACCACATTTGAGAATCATTTTGCGGAACTTAGGAGTTTCTCAAAACCCCTGGCACCCCAATATTACCCTCTCTCTTGTATTCCTTCCCTGTTGTAAATCTCCAGTTCTTTTTAAAAATATCATCTCAAGGAATTTGGAGCATGAGGAGAGGGCTAGTCCACTGCTTTAACCTAGACTTTTAACAATTTCTTCATGCGTTGTGTTCCTCAGTTTTAGAGTTAGCATCTTTATGTAAAAATTCTTCTTTTTATGGCTTTTTAAAAAGCATTTTATTTTGGAAAATGTCAAACATGTAAAAGTATAGAGAGTAATGTAATGACACCCCTCTTCCCAGCTGTCGTGCAGCTTCAATACTTTATCAGTCTGTGGCCAATCTTATTTTCATCCGTACCTCACTCATTCCTCCCCACCCTGCCAGAAATTATTTTGAAGCAAATGCCCAGGCATCTTATTTTTATTCATATGTATTTCAGTATGTATCTCTAGAAGGTAAAGACTTAACTCCCCCCCCCATATCTTTATTTTTTTTAAGTTTGTTTGTTTGTTTGTTTATAGAGTATGAGTGGGGGAGGGGCAGAAAGAGAGGGAGAATCTCAAGCAATTTCTGTGCATGCAGAGCCCTATGTGGAGCTCGAACTCACAAAACTGAGATCATGACCTGAGCCGAAACCGAGTCGGACACTCAACCGACTGGGCCACTCAGGTGCCCTCTCTCCCATGTCTTTAAGATCAATAATTCCTTAATAATAATCGACTGCCCAGTCAGATGAATTTTCTATAACTTGTTAAGGTAACATAGTTGAGGGGCCCCTGGGGGGCTCAGTTAGTTAAGCCTCTGACTCTTGATTTTGGCTCATGTCATGATCTCATGAGTCGTGAGTTAGAGCCCCACGTCTGACAGTGTGGAGCCTGCTTGGGATTCTCGCTCTCCCCCTCTCTTTCTCTTTCTCTCTCAAAATAAATAAACTGAAAAATAAATTAAAAAAAGATAACATAGTTGAGATTGTTCTGTATATTTCATTTTGTATCTTATTGCAAGTGCGGTAGAGCTCTGCGTTACTATTGTTCCCAGGGGAGAGGAAGATAGGAAAATCCTGCTGAAGGTACAGACCAGGGCAGGGGCGTTTTGCCACATATTTAGTAAGCATTTGAAAGTTGCCCTGTGGACGGACTTTGTCCAGTAACTATTTCCCTGATACACAAGGCTGCAATGGACTGAATGGTCATTCTGGGAGAGGAGAAGCCACTTCAACTGTGATGGAAGCGGGAGCTTCAGAGGGCGAACTTGTTCCAGAACCTTCTCAGAGGGCAGACTTGTTCCAGAACCTTCTCCTGTTAGCATAGCTGGAGGCTTCTTGGGAGTGGCGTAGGAAACAATGATTATTTCAAAATTGAGAGAGGAGAAAATCAGTACATGTGAGTAAATGGAGGAGGAAAGAAGACAGATATTAAGAGCATATAGAAAAAAAAAACAACAACCTAAAAAAAAAGACCCTAAATTGAAATTTCTGTTCTTTACAGCTGTTGCCCTAGACTATGCCCTGCAATGCAGTGCATCCTATGAAACACCAGCTGTGGCTGGTGTTTGGAACACTTTCTCAGTCTTCTATTGATCTTCTGTACCAGCTGACTTAAATGTCTCTTTGTACACCCCAAGGACCACCTACGGTGTCCACCTGAGAACTTTTCTTAGGGGGTGTGGTTTCCAATTAGTGGTTTCTGGCAGTCTTTGTCTCTGGCTATTGGAGGACAATGCCACCATCTCCTGGGTCAAATATTTGCAGTTTAATGTCTCTCTCTCTATATATTTTAATGTTTTTATTTAATTTGTACAACTAAACTAGAGGCTTTATTTGGATTTCACCAGTTTTCCATCATGTCCTTTTTGATGATTCAGTTTGGGATACCACACTGCATTTAGTCACTATGTCTCTTGGTTACCTTGTTTTTCATTTTTTTTTTTTTTTAATGACAAAAGTGATATGCCCATTGTAAAAATTCAAATAATCTAGTAGTATATAAAATTTTAAAAATGAGGTTTGTTTTGCCCTATACTATTCTCTTACTACCCAGAGATACCACTGTTACCTGTATGGTGTATATTTCCAGACTTTTAAGTTACATATATTTACAAATATCTAAATATGCTCATATAAATTGTTTTCAAATAGGAAAAGCATCATAGATCTTGCTTTGCAAATTTTTTCACTTGACAGTGTGTTATGAATGTTTGTGTATACATATGTAAATGTATGCATGTATGCATATATATGCTTTCACTTTTTAAATCATTCCTCTGTGAGGCAACTTGTTTCCAATTTGTCTCTAATGTTAATGAGACTACAGTG
Source organism: Panthera onca (assembly GCF_046562875.1). NCBI lineage: Eukaryota > Metazoa > Chordata > Mammalia > Carnivora > Felidae > Panthera > Panthera onca. The sequence goes on along the minus strand of NC_138339.1, from coordinate 214,884,253 downwards.
AACACTGCTGAATTTACCGGGATTCACACTGTGTGTGTGTGTGTGTGTGTGTGTGTGTGTGTGTGTGTGTGTGTATCTACGGATATTTCTGTAGGAGTCTTGAGCTCAAAGGTCAAATTGCCTTTAAAAGGCTGTTTATCAGATTACATTCTTATTAAAAATATGTTTAGAAAACATATCAAAACTTGAAAGAAGGAAAATAGATTACTGCATCCTTTTTCAGCGTCACACAAAAGCAGTGGTTCTCAAAGTGTGGCATCAGGCCTCTGGGAGTGTCTAAGACCCTTTTGAGGGTGTGTGAAATGGAAACTATTTTCATAATTCTAGGACATTAGTTGCCTTTACCATTCTCATTCTTTTATAAATGTGTAGAGTTTTCCAAAGCTGTATGATATGTGATGCTGTCACTACTGTGACAGCTACTGGGAGGTGTCCTTGGCAATTCTTGTGTTGTCTAGAATTTTCTGAAGTGGTAGTTTGAGAATAAACATACATGAGTTTTTAGAGCTTAACTCAGGTTGTTCTCAGTACTCTTACTAAGCTATCTTTGGTTATGCCTGTTAATAGTCTTTGTAACCTTGTAATTATTGAATTAATGTCATCAATAAATTGTTATTTTGAAATGCTAATGATTTGGAAAACTTTAAAAATGATGCCACTCAGCTCACTCATAGTTGTTTTGCAGGAGAAAATAGAGATTAAAAAATGTTATTTATGTTAATATGTAGTTTATTGTTTTTAATGGAATTAATGTTTAAATTTTAATTTCTAATGCTATGTTTATTAATAAATATAACCCATTTATATATGTTTAAATTTTAATTTCTAATGCATATAGCATTATATTAATAAATATAAACCCATATTGGAGATCTTAATTATTTTTAAAAGTGTGAAGGAGTCCTTAGACCAAATGTTTGGGAAGTCACTGAACTAGAGCAGTACCTAAACATCCACCTAATGGTTAACTCACCCTTTCTGTTTTACTGATTGATTAGGGCCCAGACTCTGTAAGGCCTGATGTTAACTTGTACGATATTGATAAGCTGCAAATGATTTATATTTGGTAGAGTGACCTGTTTGTTTTCTCTGGTAGAAAGGAGGGTATAGTTGTTTAGCCTCGTAGGATGTTAATTGTCTGACTTGTTTGTAATCTTACTCTCCCACATTCTTTTCTAGTATCTTCTTTTGTCATCCTTTGGGGTCCTCTGGTAATAAGTTAAAGAAATCTTTTGACCTGTGCTTACTATGTAATGTTTCAACTTCTTGAAAATTATTCTTTGACAACTACATGAGAATTTCTTTTTACTCATGTTCTCACCAATGTATTATACATCTTTTTACTGGTTTTCCTGGTGCATGAGATGTGCCAGGGAGTTTGTAAGACTTAAAGTTAAAAAAAAAGTTGTAAACATTTCCGCAGAGTTCAATGGGTCTTCCGTTCAGGTGCTTGAAGAGGGTTCTAGATTCTAAGAAGGACTAGGTGATTCCCGGGCTTCCCCTTCCATATCCCAGGTAGCACCTTGTGGAGGAGGTGTGTGTTTCCTTTGAATGCTCCTACCCATGAGTTGGGCCTGTCAGCAGCTGCCTGTCCAGAGCAGGAGTAGGTCCCTGGTGTCGGACCTTTCAAATGTAACACAGGTTATATGCAGACAACCTTATGTAGGGACAAAAACATCTCAAAATAGCACTCTGTCAGGTGAGAGAATGCTATCTTGTTTTGCATTTTCCCGATGCTAGTGAGGCTAACCATTTTTCCTGTTTTTTTTTGGCCATTGCACTCTGTGACTTGTGTGTTCCAATTCTTTATTTTCCTGTTGGGTGCTTGGTTTTTTCTTTTTGGTTTGTACAAATGCTTTGTTATGGATCTCAATCTTTTGTTCAATATTGCAGTCTCTTGCAAGCGTTTTAATTTGGGGGAAGTTCATTCTGTTACTTTTTCTTCGATGGCTTTGTGGCTTTGTGTCATCCTCATACATATATATATTCTAAAACTTTTGTGATACTATATTTTGATTTAATCTATTTTGCATATAGTATGAGATATAGGGATCTGTTACTTTTATGTCCTTATTCGATTAAACTATAGAAGAGGAGCTTCGACCTTTTTTTGCTGTTGTTCTAATCCTATTATTTTTACAGGTAAAGTGTAAATCTTGATGCTGCCTTCTAGGCTCTGTGCTCTATAGAAGGATTTCTGTTTTGTTTTGTTTTCCTCTTTGAAGATGATACCATATAATAGGAAACAATCCATGTTTATTATGTAATTCCACAGTGATTTTTTTGTAATGTCATAAGAGGCAGAGATATTTAATCAAGGCTGCATTTTCTTCCCATGCCCTTTTCTATGTTTTTTAAAAAATTTTTTTAATGTTTATTTATTTTTGAGACAGAGAGAGACAGAGCATGAACAGGGGAGGGGCAGAGAGAGAGGGAGACACAGAATCTGAAACAGGCTCCAGGCTCTGAGCTGTCAGCACAGAGCCCGACGCGGGGCTCGAACTCACGGACCGCAAGATCATGACCTGAGCCGAAGTCAGACGCTTAACTGACCGAGCCACCCAGGCACCCCTCTTTTCTATGTTTTAAAAACTACTGTAATTGCTTCCTTGTGTTATTGGAATGGTAGCAGCAACCACTTCATGAGTTTTGATTTTACACAATCAAAGACTGCTGGCCCCAGACACCAGACTATCTGAAGATAACCAATAACTGGGGCCTTTTTTAATGTCACAATGACCACTGATTTTTTTTTTTTTTTTTTTTTTTTTTTTTTTTTTTTTTTTTTTTGGTCTTTCTCACTAGACTGTGGCCTTTTTATATCTTGAAGGAAGTAAGTCATATATTATTATTTTGTCTAAAAACACACAAAATTAGCTACCGTAGACCAGTCAATATGATTTGCAGATGAGCTGCATAAATCCCAAAATATGGAAGGATTCCAAAATGGGAAAATTCTTGAAAATGTTACTGCTTGAAAATGAATCTATGGTATCTGTTCTTTCAGCTTGGAAAGTATTTTTGGATTTTGCTTTTAGACATAATATTGGCTCGGTTCCTCCCATATTTGTTTGTATATATATTTAAAACAATGCTGAATCACTGTATTAGAACATCTACTTCCTTACAGAAGCAGGAAAAAGAAAAAGTTCTGAATTAGATACATATTTGTATTACAAGGCTGGGTGCTTTCTTTTGGATATTTTGAAATTTGGGGACATTTTCAAGGACAGATTTTTAGACTACAATTAAAATAACAAGGTTTGAATTTGGTAGGCACTTATTAGATCTCATACTATTTTTGGTGGATATGATGATATAAAACTGAGATAGGAGACGTTCATCAAAAAACATCAAAATAAGAAAAAAGGTATCAAGTCAAAATAAGGTATCAGTCAAATTACGTACCGAGTCAGACTCGTAGAGCCTGTGGTATTTATTACCGTTAATTTCGTAGAAAGGGAAAATGGCATTTGAAAATTAATTGTTCACCATGTGAGACACTATTATTTGATATCAACCAGTGGCTCCCAAACCAGGCTGATGATCTGAATACAGGTTCCTACCCTGAGATTCTGGTTTTTGTAGATATTAAGAATATTTTAACAAGTTCCGCAGGTGATGAATGTGGACTGACAGGTTTGGGAACCACTGATGTAGACCCCGTGTATGTGGACATCTTGCTTGTTAAAATACAGATTGCTGGGTCCCCCTCCTCCCAAGTGTGTGACTCCTAGGTCTCTGATTGGGCCTGAGAATTTGCAATTCTATTAAGTTCCCTGCTGCTGCTTTTGCTGGTCCAGAAACCACACTTTGAGTACTACTGACATGGATCTTTCCCAAGACTTCCCAGTCCCAGACTGGGAAACAACAAACCGAATTCTGTGGCAAGGTCTTGGGTTTCTTTGGTTCAAGCCTTTGCATTTCTTTGTCATGTTCTACTTGGTGATTTTCTTCCTCTGGAGTGAGCATTAATTGATAGACCTCTATCCCTGAGAAAAGTTTCGAGTGGAAAGAAGATGATGTTCGCTGGTTAGGGTGGCTGGGCAGGGGAATGAAAATAGCTGAGGAGTTGTGCAGATCTGGGCTGAGATTTCTGTGCTTGACCCTGGTTTTATTGTGATCTTGGGCAGGTTACCTAATCTGCTTTCCAGCCATGGAGCTCCAGTCCTGGTTGCTTGCCATGCTTCCCTCCTGACAGGACGCCTTTTCTCTCTTCCATACCTGGAGAGTGCTTCCCTTTCCCCTGCGTCTCGTTATTGCTTGCTTATACTTGGATCTCTGCTCAGCAATCACTTCCTGAGGAAAGCCTTTCCTGACCTCCCTCAGTAGGTCAGGCCCTCCCTTTTTACACACTCAGCACCACGTGCCTGCAGTTTTAGATCTACTTGTGTGATAACTTGATTTGTGTCTCTCTACTAGACTATAAACCCTGGGACTCAAGCTGTGAAAAAGTCGATCAGTTTGTGTTCCCTTTGTGTTCTGGCCACAACACAAACACTGTGCCTGACACACAGTAGCTGCATGAGTAGCAGTAAATGGGGTCACATATACAAACAGCAGTAAGGGCAGGGTAGGCATTCCAAAATTGGCTGCATTCCTGCCTGTGGGTTTCCAGAAGACAGTTATTCTTATAATAAATTCCCTGTTTTGTGCAACCGGACTTATTGGTTTCTGTTATTTGCCAGAGCCCTTACAGTATGCTATTTATTGAGTGCTTCATACATATGTGAAGCACCAGCTATGTAGTCTCATGTTGGGCACCGATCTAGGAAGTCAAGAATCTCAGCCTGCTAATATGGGTGTTACTTTTTCCTATGATTCTGCAAGCCAATGTGTATTATAAAGATAGGATCTATAGATAGAAGATATATTTCCTTAATGCTATATTAAGGAAGAGCAGCAGAAAGCAATTTTATGCTCAGGCCACTATCTCTGAAGTGGTTTTTGGGACTGGGGATAGATGGTACCACGGGAGAGTAAGGTAATTTTTAACTACTTGCAAACATGACTGCTCTCTCCATAGAGTGGAATCTTATAATGGGTAACATCTGGAAAGTGCATTCATTTTGTAGAGACAGGATGCTTTAGTTACTGGCCAGAACAGGACCTGAGTAACAATATATATCCCGATTACATCTATGTCAATAAGAAAAGGGATTGATAGGCTATAATTTAGAAAAATAGATTCAAAGAGACATATGAACACTAAATAAGAAAGGAGAGACGGTGGCGCAAAGACTCAACCATTCTAGGTCCTAGAGATAAATTGCTGGTGTGGAAACATAAGCAATTCAATTATACAATTAATTGTTCTTATGTAAATATATGTTTACATGCAAGTTTCAGATGAATGCTGAGTTCTCCCAGGGTCTCTAGTGTTTCCTTTTTTCTGGACTGTCTTTTCAAGAATGTTTAGCTCTCTGGGCTCGGACCTAGTTTGTGGCAACATGGCTAAACACAACCAAGAAGGTCAGAATTGCCAATAAATACTGGACCCGTTATGGTACCTCCTTCAGGAAAATGGTGAAGAAGATTGAAATAAGCCAGCACGCCAAGTACACTTGCTCCTTCTGTGGCAAAACCAAGATGAAAAGACAAGCTGTGGGGATCTGGCGTTGTGGTTCCTGCATGAAAACCGTAGCAGGTGGTACCTGGACCTACAACACCACTTCTACTGTCACAGTAAAGCCGGCTATCAGGAGACTGAAGGAGTTGAAGGACCAGAAGAAGCTCCACCGTTTGAAACATTGCTTACTTATAATAAATGGGTTAATTGATATAACAATAAACAAAACAACAACAAAAAGAATATATAGCAACTGGCCTTGAAAGACATACTAGCTCTCTGGAGCACAGGGCAAGCAAGCTTACTGCACATTATAAAAAAATTAGATTCCCTAAGCTTAGAATTCCTGTCCTCTAACTCAACTCACTGCATGTGCAGGTGTCACCTAGCCCTCTTCTCAGGGTCACATGAGAACTGGGGCTGACACCCTGCTGACACTCTGGCTACTACTATTGCCATGAGTAGAAACCCTTTGTCTCTGATCCAGGAGTTTTGTGTCTTCTGGCATCCATGAAACTGGCTGACCCAAAGCTGGCTCGCTTATGGTCACGGTGACTTGCGTGTCTCTTCCCTTATGACAGTGAACTGACGGACTGATTTGCTTTTACCTGCTGGCATTGTCAATTCTTTTTTTTTTTTTTTCAATTTTTTTTTTTTCAACGTTTTTAATTTATTTTTGGGACAGAGAGAGACAGAGCATGAACAGGGGAGGGGCAGAGAGAGAGGGAGACAAAGAATCGGAAACAGGCTCCAGGCTCCGAGCCATCAGCCCAGAGCCTGATGCGGGGCTCGAACTCACGGACCGCGAGATCGTGACCTGGCTGAAGTCGGACGCTTAACCGACTGCGCCACCCAGGCGCCCCTGTCAATTCTGATTCTACCAAGCTGAGGACCAGTTCCTGGCCTTGGGGAATGAATTAATAGAGACAAATAAAGACCTTCTGGAAGACAGAACCAACAGCGGTGTTCTTAGAGAATTTATATGAAATCAGATTGAAAGGGTTCCTTCTCTGGCCTTACATCAGTCAGAATCTGATCAGGAGGCGAAGACCACAGCAGGTATTTTTGTGAAGAACTTAATATAAAGGATTATAAGCCAGGTTGTTAGAGAAGAGAAAAGGCAAAGAGGGGGCACTGGGGTTTCATAGAGGTAAGAATCATGGCAGTCACGCCTAGGGCTGGGATAACAAAAGTAAGAGGCTGGGAGTTTTTGAAACTTAGAAGCTTAGAGGAGGGCTCTGCGGAGCTGGTACTCAGACCTCTGAGGAGGGGATGCTGGCCAGTTAATGTGGGGGTCTCTGAACAGGGAGGGGTGGTAGTGATCAGGCTGTTCAGGAAGTGTTGGGAACAGTTGCTGCTGCGAGGATGAAGAGTGTTTCGTGGTCATGGTCACACTCGGGAACTGGAAGTAAACAACTTCCAAGTGTCCTGCTGCTGCCTCCTACCGACGGAACCAAACAGGAAGCCAGCTGGCAAAGAGGCATGGCTACAGAGTGATGCCCCAGCATCACAGAACAGAGGATGGAAAGAACCAGCACAAGATTTTTAAAAGCCTGTTTTGACCAAAGGTTGCAAAATGAGAGAAGGAACTAATTTATTACCTGGGGGCAGTTGGGAAATTGCCTGAAGAGTCTCCAGCATTAACTTGAACTTAGTATCTTTCTCTAGGTCAGGGAAGGGCGTAGCCATGGACCGCTGACTTGGATATCCTGTATTATTACTTGGTACTGTGGGCAATTACCTGGCCTATTTTGTGGAGTACGCTGGATGGAACATGTTCATATGATCCAGGGAGATAGGCCCACTGGCAACTTTATTAGACTGCATACAATTTTATGGGCTTGTGCAAATTCCCATATCTGCCCACACTTTGATAAAGACTCATACCTTTTTAAGAGATAGACAACCACAGATGTTTGATTATATTTCACCCATAATTTGTGGTCCACATGACTTCATTGTATATGAGCTGATTTATAAGCAGTAAAGCATAATGCAGACGACAAGTGGTATTTATTATTTGTATTCTTTCTGGTCCTTGGCGGAGTTCCAGAGAGGTTTCTGTATCCCAGGGAGGGTTTCAGAGGAAATAAATAGAACAGAGAGCAAAAGCTCAGAACTTAACAAAATTAACAGGGCAGTTTTACAGTTTTAAGATTTGGTGTTTATAAATAATGGCCCTCCTGACCATTCTTTTTTGAAGTCAGAATTTGGACCCAGATAACTTAGACATACATCTCAATAGAGGGCATTAGTCTATGTATTTAAAACAGCAGTGACTGACTTTGACTATGTAAGTATTTGAAAGTTTAATAATAGACATGTTTTTCAAACTCCATTTATTTTTTATTTTTTTAAACAATTCTTTAATGTTTATTTATTTTTGAGAGAGAGAGACAGAGCGTGAGCAGGGGAGGAACAGAGAGAGGGAGACACAGAATCTGAAGCAGGCTCTAGGCTCTGAGCTGTCAGCACAGATCCTGACGTGGGGCTCAAACCCACCAATGCGAGATCATGACCTGAGCTGAAGTCGGACGCTCAACCAACTGAGCCAACCAGGCGCCCCATCAAACTCCATTTTATTTTCATTGAATGGAATGTATTTAGAGTCTGGTACCAGAAGTTGGACAATAGCTCATGCCACATCAGGCTTTCCTGGTGGATAATGGTGAGGTCTGAGGTGTTTTATGTGATGGGCATGGTTAGAACTGGGTGCTGCTATATCAGCCTTTATTATATTTACCCAGTTTATTTTGTTATTCAGATTATGAATGTGGGGAGGCCTATTTCATTCTTATTGCCTTATGACTTTTAGTTTAATAGTTATCACAAGTGGGGCGCCTAGGTGGCTCAGTCAGTTGAGTGTCCGACTCTTGATTTCAACTCAGGTCATGATCCCAGGGTCGTGGGATCAAGCCCCATGTCAGGCTCCACACTGAGCGTGGAGCCTGCTTGAGATTCTCTTTCCCTCTCTACCCCTTTCCCCTGCTTTTGCTCTCTCTCTCTCCCTCTCTCTCTAAAAACAACAACAACAACAACAACAACAACAACAACAACAACAACAAAACGTTATCATAAGTGAAAATTTCATTGAATCAGTAGCTGGATAAGATATGTATACATAATAAGTACTCCTCAAACAGAGCCGGGAAACTTTTGTCCCCCAAACATAGAGGATGCATACAATTCTGGAATGCCTCTGCTGTGTTTGTAAATTTAGCAAGAGGGCCTGAGGAGAGAAAGATATCAGCTGAAGTTGAACAGGTTACTGGAAACTCTCCTGACTGCTGGACTGGAATTGCTTCCCACCCTCCTAATGCATCAGAGCCAATCCTCTGCTATACGCCTGTCTGATAGTGGCACTGTCCCAGCCCCCTGACAGTCTTGGAAAAAGGACACAGTCACTGTTGTTTCTGTTAACACTATATGATAAGTACGAGTGCCTGTAAATAAGTGAATGACGTGTGAACACTTCAGCAAGAAGGGGAACCGGAGCCTTCTGGGGAGGCCTGTCATCAGGTGCTTTCAAAGTGGTTTTGAGTGTAAAGGAGAGCTCTTGCCCATGTAGACAAGGCGGGAGGGATGGTTCCGACAGAATGAAGAATCCACATTGCCGAGCCACAGGTGAGGGGCAAGTCTGGAAAGCAGAAGGAAGGCGTAAGGAGAAGCTGGATTATGTGTCTTGGCCTGAAGAGGTGTTTTGAAACTGCCAGAGATGCTAACTCTCTGGGTAATCAGAGACCGTGTGGCCAGACCATATATAGACATAGAACTCTGACCCACACCCTACAGCTTCCAAGGGAAGCTTCCCTACAGGTTCCAGGGAAGCAACCCATGCTCTCCAAGAAAACACCCAGGAAGGCAGCCTGCTACAGGTCAGGCTTGTAGGAAGTCCGACTGTTATCTCTAGTAACAATCCAGGAAGCTAAACACCTACCCCTGTAACAATCAGCCCCAAATGGCCAGAACTTGATTAATAACTGACAGCTGCCCTATTTTATCTCCACTTCCAACTAGGGACCAATCAGAGAAAGCCAAATATGCACCCTCTACCCAACCCCATGGGACGACCTGCTTCTAGTTAGCCTGCCTCTAGCTTCCCCAACAGCCTCCAACAGGCGCACCTGCAGCCTTCCCTTTGTTTCACTGTAAAACTCACCCTCTCCTCTGCCTGCCTTTGAGTCCCTGCCAGAACGCAAGCGACAGAGGCTGACAACCTTGCTCCAGCGAGCTCTGAGCAAAATAGCCTTTGCTTTTCTCATTTGGTTGGTCTTTCTTTATTTCCACAGGAATATCCTGCTGCTGCTGGTCGGGATTCATGTGCTGCACAGCTTCCCCCTTGTGTTTCTATTTCTACTTTAACAAGCATCGTTTGTCTTTTGCTTGGCATTTTGCCCAAAGAAAATAATAGAAAAAGTTAGATTAACAGCAATGCCGAGGCAAGTCTGCTTTTCTAGGATCACTAGGAAATGCTGTTGAGTGTCTCCTTTTAGGTAGGGTGGCAAGAACATGGGCTCAAATGGAACGGGCAATGGGAGACAGCACTGTTCTGATGTGGTCTGAATAGCTTTATAATTTTAAAGGATTGCTAAGGGGACATTCAACTCCTCTTGACTTACCCTGTACTTAGCAGTACATCCCAGTCCTCCTTATAAAAGTTTTATTGTTCTAAGAGTGGCTCCAAAGAAATATATTGTGGTTCCACAGTGTCTAATTGTTGGGAACTGTCTTTCAGCTGCATGAAAGTTAATTATATGTTCTACTGAACGCCCCCTCTGAAAATCACATTTGCTTAAAGATTTGGGGCAATACTTACTTAGCCTGCTTTCTAATTTGCTGAGTCTCAGCCATCTATGCCTAATGGTAGTAAACGAAAATAATATATACAGTCAAAATATATTGACTGTAAGAAGAATTCCAATTTGTCCTTGAGTTTTCTGTTTATAACACTAATCTGTGCATTGCTAAAAGTCCTAGTCCCAGCCTCCAGATGTTTGGGTTGAAGCTGCCACTCTGTGCTTGGGAACAGGAAGTTAACAGCACAGGTTCTGAGGACAGTGAATGGTCAATAAACATGGCTATCTGACTGACAAGAGATTGGGATATCTACTCTTCTTGTGCCCTATGATCACATCAGGTGTTTGACACGCTGCGGCTGCAGAGCCAGCTATGACTACAGCGGGGACAAATGAAGTGGGAAGTAAGGCTTGATGGGGAAGCCCACGCTCCTTGGCTTGCACACGAAGCTTCCTCAGTCGCCTCAGCTTAACTCTCGGCATTCCCTTCCTCAGGAACCTCCATTCCAGGCACTTTGCGTGCACACGCGTGTCTTGTAGGTACTTGCTTCCAGGCTTTTGCTCGTGTTACATTCTCACACACCATGTTCTCCCCACCACCTACACCTGCCCAAAGGTTCCTCATGTTTAGAAGCCCAGCTCAGATTCTATGTCCTTTTTGTTGTGATTGCCCTTACAAGAAGTGATCTTTTACCTCTTAATTCTTGTAGTGGTTATTGTCCACACCACCCAGAGTGCCCTTCAATGGGCACATCTGTCTAACTGTCTTCCTTTGTTCATTTGCCCAACGAATATTTACTGAATGCCCACTAAAGTCCCAGTTTTGTTAGAGGCAGGGGATATATCAGTGATCAAAACAGCAGAAATGTTTGTATTCTGGTAGGAAAGGCAGGTGATGAACAAGATAAATACATATATACATACATACATACATACATACATACATAAAACACATTGTATATCAAGTGCCAGTAGGTGCTCATGAGAAAAGGCAAAGCAGGAAAAGGCAGGTAACTGAAATTTGGGGTAGGGTAGGCAGAAAATGTCTCACTAAGATAATTTCTAAAGGATTTGAGAAGGGTCAGGGAGCAAGCTTATGAAGATGTTCCCCTGCTATGGAAAGCGCTTTTCTCCCCACACAGGTGCAAAGGCCCTGAGGTGGCAGCATATCTAGAGGACGTGAAGATGATAGGAGAGTAGTGTGTCTGAAGCCCAATGCACTTGGCTGTGGGGAGGGGATAAGAGAGGGGAGGGGGTGGCGGCCTTGTAGGGCCTTGTAGATCATAGTCGGGATTTTGGCTTCTGCTCTGTGTGAGATGGAAAGCCACTGGAGAGTTGTGGGGAGAGAAGTGACATGATCTGATTTGTTTTAAAAGAAGCCCTCAGACTGCAGTGTTGAGAATAGTCTGCGGGGGTGGGGAGCTTGTGGGCTGAAGCAGGAGTAAGGCTATTTCAGTGATCCAGGTGAGAGCGGATGGGGACTCGGGCCAGAGGAATGGGGAGAAGTGATCAAATTGTGGATATATTTTCATGATTGGGCCAATAAGATTTCCTGAGGGATTGGATGGAGAGAAAGAGAGCATGGAATCCGGGGTGATTCCGGATTTCTGGCCAGAGCAACTTGGAGGATGTTGCTGCCATTAATGCAAATGGGGAAGATGGCAAAAGAAGCTGGCTGGGGGGAATGCAGTTGCTGGATGCTCAGGAGCTCAGTTTTAAACATGTCCATTTGGGGGCGCCTGGGTGGCTGGGTCGGTTAAGCGTCCGACTTTGGCTCAGGTCATGATCTCACGGTCCATGAGTTCGAGCCCCGCGTCGGGCTCTGTGCTGACAGCTCAGACCCTGGAGCCTGTTTCAGATTCTGTGTCTCCCTCTCTCTCTGCTCCTCCCCTGTTCATGCTCTGTCTCTCTCTGTCTCAAAAATAAATAAACGTTAAAAAAAAAAAATTTAAACATGTCCATTTGGGGGGCACCTGGGTGGCTTAGTTGGTTGAGCGTCTCTTGATTTCGGCTCAAGTCATGATCCCAGGGGCGTGGGAGGCTGCTTAAGATTCTCTCTCTTGGGGCACCTGGGTGGCTCAGTAGGTTAAGCCTCCGACTTTGGCTCAGGTCATGATCTCGTGGTTCGTGAGTTCAAGCCCCGCATCAGGCTCTGTGCTGACAGCTGGGAGACTGGAGCCTGCTTCAGATTCTGTGTCTCCCTCTCTCTCTGCCCCTCCCCTGCTTATGCTCTGTCTCTCTCTGTCTCAAAAATAAATAAAACATTAAAAAATTAAAAAAATTGTCTCACTTCGGCCCAGGTCATGATGCCATGGTTTGTGAGTTTGAGCCCCTGCATCAGGCTCTCTGCCCCTCCCCCCGCTCATGCTTGCTCTCTCTCTCTCTCTCTCTCTCTCTCTCTCAAAAACAAATAAACATTAAAAAGATTCTCTCTCTCTCACTCTGCCCCCTCCCCTACTTGTGTGCTTTTTCTAAAATAAAAAAATAAACATGTTCAGTTTGAGATGCTCAGTAGCCATCCACGTGCAGATCGCAAGGAGGTTGTGGCTTCAGAAGGGCAGAATGTCCCCTCATGAATCTGTGCCTAGGCTGCTGATTGCATGAATCAACTAAGTAATCAACAGGAAACAATATCTCTGAATAGAGGTTAGGGGAAAGGGTTATGAGATTTTTCATACTAGACCGTGAGAGAGGGAGAACATCAATTTGTTTTTGGATAACGGTGAAGGCGGTATTTCTGAAAATGGGAAGCTGATTAGAGACAAGGGGCCAGGGTGCCATCTCTGTGCCAAGGTCAGCATCTATGAAGCCTTAGGTCATGATATGCTTATTTTCACTGGTTTAAAAAGAGCCTATAACATCTTTCCTCTCCCCTGAAGATGCCATCAGGCCTCGGAATACATGTTGTCATTGTTGAAGGCACTGTGGTTATTATTGTCAATGACAGCCCCCGGTTCTAGCACTCTGTATAATAGTAGGGGCAGTTAGTATGAGTTCAGATTCTGGAATTCTTGAATTCTGCTTCTACTATTTCTAAGTTGTGAGACTTCTAGCAAGTTGCTTAACCTTCCTGTGTTCCAGTTTTCTAATCTGTAAAATGGGAGTACTATTAGTCCCTATCACATGGAGTCGTGAGAATCAAAATGTTAATATATTAAAGTGTTTAGAATTATCTGGCACGTGGTGAATCCTATATGTAATAGCTATTATTTTTATATCAAGCACTGTCAGATATATACCGGGTGCCATGATGAACATTGGACTTCACATAATTCCTGGCTGTGGATCTATTGATGGTAATTGAGACAGAGTATCTCAAGGGGAAAGAAGAAAATGACTTTAGAAAGCTCACTCCATCCAGAACTGCTGGTGGGAAGTTCAGAAATGAACCAGAAATGGTTTTAACCTCCTATGCAGCTTGATTTCCACCTAGCACTCGAGTGGCAGAGTAAACGAACTGAAGGTCTCAGAGGGCCATAAATTCAATAGTTGAACAAATGCCACATGGAAGGGAAACTACAATGCTGAGCACGGTTTCTAGATGCCAGGCTATGGGGTCCCTGGCCTCACACCACCCCGGAGTGTGGTTCTCCAGAAAAATGAAAAAAACTCTGTCTCTCCCCAGGGCTCATCCGGGGTAGGAACATACATACAGGGTGCGTATGAGGATGGTCTGCCAGAGCGCTCCCTGTCTTGTGTGAGCAAAGCAGAGGAGAGGAGGGCATTAGGAAAAAGTGTCTATAAGGTAGAGGAGGATATTAGCAGACAGCGCTGTGGTTTCTTGTTCTATGTTGTAGTTGATCAGATATTGGAATTATGGCCCACTGAGACTCTTCGTTGGCTCACCACTCACGTGCTAACTGAAGACCAAGACTATTCCTCTGGGACTGATTGATTGACTGATTCCTGAATGAATGAATGAATCAAGTAAGCAATCGCTCAAACATTTACTGAGTGTTGCTGATCTGCCAGGGAAGGTACCATGCTGTGGAGATGTTTTTACCTGATTGAATAGTTTCTTCCTGTGATCTGTTGATTTAAGGAAAAAAGTAACCCTTATATGAGGGTCCCCAAGGAACCGAAGATATTTTAGGAGATTGATTCATTCAGTAAATGGTTATGTGGGCCAAGCGCTGTGCCAGAAGCTGGGGATACAACAGAGTAAGAACCAGACCCAACCATCCGGAGTTTACAGGCCACCATAGAGAGGGAAGCAGGGAGTTCGTCCAGCCCAGTGATTAATGGGATGTGTGCACAGAATAGCACCTAACCCATTTCCAGGAGTTCAAGGGTATCTGCCCTGAGTCATAGGACGAGTAGGAGTTGCTAGAATTGGGGTAGAGGTGAAGGGCAGAGTTGTATAATCTAAATGAGTCCTGAGGAAATTGTCATCCCGGTGGCCTCCTGAGCTTGGATCCAATTTTAGAAACTGAACCTAGTGTTAGGCCACAAAGATTAACTCACCCCAACTGGTCAGCAGGGGCAGGTGCTGTTACCCAAAAGAGCTTTGAGGTTAACTGTGTGCCATAGCTGGATCTGTGCTGACCAGAGCTCTCCCCGGGGAGAGCGGAGTTTAATTGGTGCTGATTTCCAGTGCCCTTAGAAAGGGTGACTCCTGGGCCCACTGAAATGGAAACCATCCTAACTCCTAAGTGATTGCAGGCAGGGACCTGAATCGCACCCAGCATGTTGGCTAATATGGATGCCCAGCAAGTACAAGATGTTTGGGGCTTTTTCCCAGTATCAATGAGGCTGGGGTGAGGCAGCCTTAGACGCATGGGAACAGGAAGAGCTGTTCCTATGTCAACAAGGAGGCTTGTTTTGTGTGTGCAGAGCTAAAGAAACACAGCTCACTCACTGGTCTGGCTAAACTTCAAAAATTTGTGTTTTTTTTTTTTTTTTTTTCTCCTCCCAGGAACATTTTGTTCACGCTGGTGGTTAAAAGGGGGAAGCTTTCACATTGAAGTGCAGCAGGAAGTATTTAAGTTGGTTACAAGGAAGGACTATTTGGTAGAATGATTGAGAGCAGGGCTGGGTTCCCAGGGGGATTATGGAGTCCAGTTTTTATTCATGGACTTTCCTATTAAATAACTCAAATAATAAGGCATTTTAGCCCACGTCACCATTTTAGAAAGTCCTGCACTTTGGGATTCAGAGGAAACGGGAGTGACTTGTGACCAGGAGGACCCAAGGCGGCTTCACGGGAGTGAGCTGGCCTCAGAGTTGGGGTCAGATGTGGAGAGAAAAGAGGGGAGGGCAGTACACAGATGGAATGAAGGGGTCAGGGCGGGAAAGCACGAGGTACACGTGGGACAGAGCACGGAGGGTGATTTGGAATGTGCTCACTGAAGGGGGACATGGGAGAATAATGTTAGCCGGGTATGGGAGGGCTGGATTGTGGACAGCGTGAAAGCCATGGTCAGGGAATTTAGATTTTACCTGTCAGCCTAAAATTGTCAGGAGGCAATAATTAAGCAAGACTGTGCCTTCACAGGGATCAGAGACTTGCAATTCAGGGTACACAGACTTTCATAGCAACCTAAGTAGTGTCCCACTAGGGAGCAAAAGTTGGGATTTTTAAAGCAAAAAGGGAATGCTTGTATCCATTGTTTTTTTTTGTTTTTTAATGTTTATTTATTTTTGAGAGAGACAGAGACAGAATGCAAGTGGGTTAGGGGCAGAGAGAAAGGGGGACACAGAATCTGAAGCAGGCTCCAGGCTCTGAGCTGTCAGCACAGAGCCCCATGTGGGGGTTGAACTCACCAGCTGTGAGATCATGACCTGAGCCAAAGTCAGATGCTCAACTGACTGAGCCACCCAGGTGCTCCATTCTTGTATCAGTTGTTTACAAAGAATTTTTTTTTTTTTAAGTTTATTTAGAGACACAGAGAGACAGAGAGAGAGAGAGACCACAAGTGGCAGAGAACAGAGAAAGAGAGAATCCCAAGCATCCTCTGCACTGCCAGTGCAGGGCTCAAACCACAAACTGAGATCATGACCTGAGCTGGAGTTGGACACGTGACTGAGCCACCCTTTGCCCCTACAGAGGGTTTTTGATTGGTGTTGGTGGCAGGAAGCTAGTCTTCACTGAATATAATTGGTTGCTAAGGCTCTCACCAAGCAAGCTCTCTCACTGGAGCAAGGTGCAGGTGCTGGGGCTCAGCCCTTGGAATATTTGCAGTTTGGCCCAATTCAAAAGTTCATGGTTCCACTAGGGAGGACGTGCATAAGGCCTATCTCCTTAATGGCCTCCTGGCTCCATTTTAAAACCCCTTGACATAAGTGAACCCAATTCATTTCACCTTTCACATACTCAATAGTCAACTGGAAGCCAGTTTTTTCAGGTTTTTGAGCAGAAAAGGGAAATGATGGACATTGTGCTTTAGGGATCATGGTCTTTTAAAGACTTTAACAATTTTAGGGAACTTAGTTATGCAGTTCAGTGTTTCTCAAACTCCAGTGGCATCAGAGTCACTGCAGGGGGGAGTGCTGGTTAAAATTCAGACTCCCAGGTCCCCACTCCCAGAGGTTCTTGTTCTGGGTAGAGTTGTGAATCTGCAGTTAAATTCTGCCACTGGTGATGCTGGTGTAACTGGTGTAAGACCCCCACTGGGAGAATACTGTTGGCTTCCTGGATGACACTGTCTAAAGGCCCCAAGCAGGGAAGCCTCTGATGAAGCCACAGAGAACCACTGAGAAAAAGAGTCAGCCCTAGAACACAGGCAGGCCCAGAAAGCAGGAAGCAGACTTTTGATAGTACCAGTCCAGTAGGAACTTTCAGTTCCCTATTCTCTTGCCCTCCCTACACTCCAATCTTGGAGGGCCTTGGAGCCTCAGAAGGAAGGGCATGGAGTGAGATAAGAAGTGGATCACACCCTGTTCCCCCGACAGTAGACCTTGGCCCAGTGTGGTGCTGGTAAATATTTAACCAGTACACCACTATTTTTTAACCAGCACACCAGCTCCCCAGGTAAGAAGCCCTGCCTTGGTGCATTTGCCGATTTCTGTGGTGCAATATTCCCAGCATGGCTCTATCTCAGGATACCGATGTGATGTCACTGAAGGCAGAGCTGAGAGAAGCCCACAGTTGGATCATATGAGCTGATAGGACCCTGAGCCAGCTCACACCAGTGTTCCCAGCCTGAAATCGTGCTCAAGCTGGGATGGTGGGGCAGAACTATCTAGAATGAAGATTGAGTTGTTGAAAAGCATATTGTCCTGGACTGTGCTTGATTATTTAAAGTGACTATAGGGCTTTCTATTAGTGCCCAAGTTTTCACCCAGTGGCACGGAGAAAAACAATAAATTTCAGCTTGGGGATAGTCAGAGACAAAAATAAAATTGCATTTTGGTTATATCCTAAAGATGGTGCCTGTCCGACATATGGGCTACAGTGGGAAATTTTATCTTAAAAACTTGCAAGATACTTTTTAAAAAGATTATCATCAAATGGAAATACAAAACTGAAAGGTGCATGAGAAATCTTGGCCCTAAATTGAGAACCACATAATGTAAGGGATTCTGTTAATTGATGAGGTTCGTTTGGAGACTTTTCTTAGTGTTCCCAAATAGATGTCCCCAAAAGGAAGACAACTGTCACTGATTAAAAAACGAACCAATGAAACTGCTCAAAGATGCAAAGATAGTACAGGAAGAACCACCAAAGACTGGGATAAGACCTCTCTCATCGGTATAATGTGACGATTACGAGAGCAGACCTATTTGAATGTGTCTAACACACATAGTAGGTCTGCAGTCAGTAGGTTCTAGTTTTTCTTCCGAGCTTCATTAAGTTCCGGTGGTGTTGGGTTAGGCTCCCTCCCTGTTAAGGAGCTTCATCTGTGTTAAAAAATGCTAGGCAGAATAGTCTCTATTTCGGGTCTCTCGTCGCCCCTCCCCTCTTGCTGATGAATGTCACAATCGAAGCCTTAGAGAGCCTCAGTTAGTTAGGGGGATAGCCAGGGCCTTCCACGTTCCTTTGGCAGGTGGGGAGTGGGTTTTTAAATGGGCTCCAAAGTGTCCGCCGCTTGCAAAAACAATTTCTGTGTAGCTTAAGCCACAACGAGGACACCGGAACCATAGCTCCCCCACCCTGGCTGTCCCGAATAACTGACTCTTTGTACTTGCCTAATCCAAACAGTAGATCGGTAATGCATAAACTGCTCCGCATGAAATGCTCCTTCAACCCGAGGACGGGTTGGAAACCACAAAGAATTTCCATCGACCAGGACTGCTTGCAGGAGGGGCTTTCTCCAGGTTTATAAGCTACTTTTGCAAACCACCATCGCCTACTTTTGGTGACACAAATCTGCCATTGGCGGTTGAATCAACAGAGCCTGGAATGTTCCGGGCTTGCAGGCAGCCCTTGTTCCCATTTCTTGAGAGGAAAGATCAACTTTCCGCGTCGGGGCGGGGGGCAGCCGCGAGCAGCGCGGCGAGGAGGGGGGCTGCCGGCCCGCAAGTCCAGCGGGGAGGGTGGGGGGCGCCGGCGCGCAGCGTCTCCCGAGGCGGAGGCCCGGAGCCAGGGGTGGCGGGCTCGGAGCGGCTGGTCAGCGGCTGGGACGCAAAGGCAGCGGCCCTCGGGGTCAGCGCCGCCCGCTCCAGTCTGGCCTCCGCAGTGGCGGTACGACGACTCCACGCGGCAGTGGTTTCTTATTCCCGAGTCTAAACACCAGTCCTTCTGCACCCTGCGGGATTTCCTGTGCGGAACTAGGAACAATGACTCATCCAATCTGGGGTGTACTTGGGTGTAGACGTGCTGTCTAGAACCAGGAGACTGGATGAGATCACAAAGGACGCGAGAGTGGAAAGATTTCAGTTGTCTAACGCGTGGAGTGGAGTAGAGCGCGGGCTGGAAAGGGTTAAGGGGTTTCAGGATCTCCGCAGGCGCAGAAACAGCTCTGACTCCGGAGGCCGGGTGTGTCGGGGCGGGCGGAAGGCGCTGTGAACGACTCAATTTATCTAGATGTACAGCGACGCTCGTCGTCTCCCACATGGTCTAGCGGTTAGGATTCCTGGTTTTCACCCAGGCGGCCCGGGTTCGACTCCCGGTGTGGGAACGCCAAGACTTTTAGGAAAAAGAAAAATCAATTTAGGCCCTCCTAAACCAGGAGGAGGCTGATGTTTTTAGAAAATGCTATAACCCAGAAAGCTTGGGGCTGAAGGGAAATCAGGGCTTCCCACCCCAAACCCGGTGCCGCTGGCGGGAAGGCGGTAGCTGCCCGCAGTGACAAGTCAGCATTTGAACCCAGGTGAAGAAAATCGTGTTCCAGCTGGTACTTCTGATGTAATTGCTCCTTGTACTGTGGATATAGAGCAAATGACCAAAAAAGTGCTCTTCTTTGAAAGCAAAAGAAAAGATGCATTTTGGGACATTATAAGGCTTTTAAGTTGCCTAAAACTATTCCATTAAGGACAGCAAGATTGCCAGAAAAGACACACTATTAAGGGCAGATGTAGTTTAGCATACAGCCTGTAGCCTTTGCCATTCGAAGAGCTCGCTAAACCAGTTGTGTGGGGAGGGAGAGGGAAGGGAAAAGAAACTTAGGTTCCTATCGATATTGAGGAGTGAGGCGACGGCAAAAAAAAAAAAAAAAAAAAAAAAAAAAAAAAAAAAAAACCCCTCAAAAAACAAACAAACAAACAAAAAACAAAAACAAAAAACCACTTACTTCTCCTGCCCTAACATTTCTCTGGCACATTCTGTTTTAAAAACTTTTGGAACTCATGATATGCTGAGCTAGAATTAGGAATCTTCGCGTTGGTGTGTCACAAGACAGCTTCCAACTGTTACCCAAAGAAGTGTTTCCTCTGCTTTAATCGTTTATCATGCTTATTTTTCCAAACATTTGCCATTCGGAAAATACTCTAGGCGTTCAGAAGCCACACCCCTTTCCTACTGGTGTCCAGTTTTTTGAAGCTTCCCCAGTTGTTCCCAGACTGCCACTAACACTGAGGAATGATTGTGAAAATAACTTGGTGTCCATGTGACTTTGAAATTTGCTCTCTTTTTAAAGTCCTTTGGGATTCTAAGGGATGCAAAAACAAATGTCATCCCTCACAAGAAAATTACTAGGTGAAATTATACATTCGTTCAAAGTTCCTAACAAACGGCTTGGAGGAGAGATTTATCATCAATAGGTAATTGACGTTTATGGAATCAAGTAGGAGAGAATTGATAGGCAAATAAAAAGCCCAATCATCATAATAGGTAATATTTATTGAGCACTTGCTATTGAGCACTTGCTATGAATGAGGCTAAATGCTTCATATACCTTTTTCTATTTAATTTTTGTTATTAATATTATTATGTCTCCATCAGCCAGGGGCCCTGTAGGAAACTGATGACAAATTCTGAGCAGAGAATTTAATAAAGGGACTATTGAAGGTTTATTTAGAGTTTAGGGAAACAAAGGATAATGCATCAGTCCTCGGGGTGAGGGGAGGGAGGGCTGCTGGTGGAGAGGGCTGGGGGTGGGGGGTGGGGTGGGGGTGGGGGTGAAGCCCTGCTTTTTCATTTGTTTTTAAAATTTGCCTTTATCTAGCAGGTGAGTTCCATTCACATGAAGGCTGTCAAATGTACTCATCCTATGAATAAATCATTTTCATAAAATGAAATGAAATGAAATGAGATTTGGGGGCTCTTGGATTTGACAAAACCTTTCTTTTTAAATACATAATTTACTTATTTAAATTCAAGTTAGTTAACATACTGTGTAATATTGATTTCAGGAGTAGAACCCAGTGATTCATCACTTACATACTTAGATGCCTATGATCCTTGAGACTCAGTCCATAGGTGATACTTCTAAAGACATGCCTAATAAAATGAAAGAGTTTAACTTTGTGGAGAGATGGTTGTTTGAGTTATATTTGGCATTTTTATAGCCTTGCATTTTTGCAAAACACTTTGCCATAATTTTCATTAATCATCCTCATAATCAGTCTTTAGATTCATAGCTTATTTAAGCTCCAAAGGTCCTTAACAGTCCCTTAATTGAGCCCCTTATTTTAGTCGTGAAGCACTGGGTCTGGGATTTTATTCCTCTGATTCCTTGGTACTGGACTTTAGATTTATCCATAAAAAAATGGAATCTCTGTATGGTGTCCTGAACAGACACCATTCTCTCCAAATCCTGTCGTCAGGGAGGGGGATTGGGTACAAGAAACATGAATTTTTAAATTTTGTATCAGGCTTTTTGGTCAGTGTTCACAGAGTAGCTATGTGAACATAGTCATAACACTTTTTGAGTTTTTAAAAAATTCATTATATAAACATTTCTAGAAAGTGAGGATCTTTATTTGGGATATTTGAACTAGTCACAGGTTCTCAATATGCTTCCATTTTTGCATATCGTCATAAACTCTGAGGGAGTCTGCATAAAGATTGCCGTATGCCCATCCACACGTGTATTTATAGTCATATAGGTTTGTATGTATCTTCCCTCAGAGATCTGTGCTGCATGCAAAGAGTATCTTAATCACAACATTAAAACTTCATATTAATACAGGAAAGGGAAGGCAAATATAAAATTTTACTCACCCACATTGTAAAGCTGAATAACTTGGAAAAACACTGAATACTTGGAAAATCACTGGAACAAATAATCAAAAAATCAATTTGCAAACACCTAGAAGACCACAGGGTACTGGGTAATCATCGCACATAGCTTTGTGAAGAACAAAGCTTATCGGATAAATCTAATTTCCTTCTGTCCCAGAGTGACAGGCACAGTGGAATTGGGGGGGGGGGGCAGCCAAGATAATCTCTCCTGATTTAAGAAACCCTAGGATTCTGCACTTTGTTGTGTCCTCATGAAGAAAACATAGGGAAGGCTATTGTTGTCTGGCAGGGACACGTCAAACCCAAGTTCAGGGCTGGGCTTCGCCCAGGTTGGGCAATTTATACTCAGTCTGTGCAAAAATGACCTTGCTCTTCCCAAGCCTCTGCTTGGATTCCTTCAAGTGTCATTCAGGTGTTGTTTACGTAAATGACTTCATCGGTTGTTCTTCAGGTTCCTGGACTCTAGAATGGGGGTAATAATAGGACCCACCTCATGGTGTTGTGAAGATTGGATCAGGTAAAGGGCTTGGCCCAGGTCGGGGCCGGTGGCCACGGGTTGCCCTCGCCATCAGCACGAACGTCACCAACATCACCACATTTGGTTCCTTTTTCTCCTCTATTTCCAATCACAATGTTAAATCTGACCATTTCTATCTCTTCAGTGGTGCCCACGTGTGTCGGCACCTATTTCCCCTGCTGCTGTGCTGGGTCAGACTGTCTTGCTCCTTGGACTGTTGGAATAAGTGCTGAACTGGTTCCTCTGTCCCCGTCTCACCCATGTCTTCATCTCTCATTCTACTGCTTTGTCTGCTATGAGCTCCCAACCTACCTTTGCAGCCTAATTCCTACGTCTTCCCTCCGTGCATCACAGATTCCGGTTAATTTCTCTGCTTTTACTCAGTGTTTCCTCTACTGAAATGCTCTTGTGCCCTTTCTCCAAATATCTGCATCTTACCCATCCTTTCAGGCTTACGTCACATGTCCCATCCTTCACGGAACTTCCCCTACCTTTCCTGCCACTGGGAACCTCTTCTGATTCCTTTTAGTATCCTGTGTGCCTCCCCTCTGATACTTATTCCTGTCTAACTTCGGGTCTTCGCTTAGATGTCATTTCCTCCGCAGGTCTGCCTTGCCCCACCAAGAGTAGGTGAGATGCTCCACTCTGCACGTTTCTCTCTCACTGCATTTACCGCACTTGCCACGGCCCCACTAGATGACAGGCTCCAAGGCCAGTGCACAGTAAATACTTAATAAACGTGTTGAGGGAACGTGGGAGCCAGACAAGGACTGTATTGTCCTAAGGAACACCTTAGGTTCTAAGTTACAGAAAGCCACTGGAACTAGTTAGGGCCCCAGGGAATCATTGGCTTATATAACAGAACTGTGGGAGAGGGGTAGGGAGGCTGGCCTCGAGAACAACCAGAGCCAGTGTTCTCTCTCTCCCTCTCCCTCAGTCTCTCTGTCAGATTTGCTCTCATCTCTTATGGAGCAGCCGCTTCCACCTGGCAAGGGATCTGGATACTGCCAGCTCTATATTCGTTCCTTGCGTCTTTCCCAGCAGAGAAGGAAGGCATTTCTTGGTTTCTGTTGGAAAGTGCTGGGGAGGAATTCGGCCTCACCCGGGCCTGTGCTCTCTGATGGCTGATGCACGTGGGGTATTATGGTTGGCAGCCCTCTCTGGAATCACATGGTGGAGAGGAAGGAGGAATAGGTATCAAAATGAAGCCAGAGAAATTAAATAGTGGTGATTATGGCACCACTTTGTGAATGTACTAAAAATCTCTCAGTTGTGAAAGACTGAATTTTGTGAAATGTGAATTATTTCTCAATAAAAAAGAATAGAAAAAAGTAAGCCAGAGATAAAAATCTTGCTGGCAAAAGAAACATTTTTATATTTCTTTTATTTGAGCCATTCATTTATTCAGCCAACATTTATAGTGTGCCTATGATGTGCCAGCACTGACCTAGGTTTACATTTTAGTTGGGGGAATCACACACACACACACACACACACACACACACACACACACACATGCACACACACAAATCAGACAAGAAGTTTGGGTTTCAGGGACATCTGTGTGGCTCAGTTGGTTGAGCGTCTGACTTCAGCTCAGGTTGTGATTGCACAGTTGGTGGGTTTGAGCCCTGCATCGGGCTAGCTGCTGTCGGCATAGAGCCTGCTTTGGATCCTCTGTCCCCCTCCTCTCTCTGCCCCTCCCCCACTTGCGCGCTCCCCAAAATAAATAAATATTAAAAAAAACATTTAAAGACTATTTTAAAAAAGAAGTTTGGATTTCATTCTCAATGTGGTGAGAAATCTCTGGGGGTTTAAGTATGGAAAAAGTTCCAGCCCAGGATGAGGAGACTCCCTGGCTTTGAGAATTTTCTTGCCTGGCCCTATGCTTGTGGTCAGCACCAACCACACTTTTGTAGGAAGATGAGAATGTTTTAACGAGTCTCTCGAGATGGCGTTGATAACCTCATTTTCAGAATTTGGCAACTTTGTCATAAAATAAAGTTTCCTTTTGGGCTAACCTAGATAACATTACACTTTGCTTTCAGCCCATTTGCCCGAAATCAGCCAAATTGCAAAGTTGGAAGGCACAGTCCCCAAAACTGCCATCACTTTTTTTTTTTTAATTTACATTATTTATTTTTGAGAGGGAGAGAGTGAGCACAGGTGGGGGAGGGCAGAGAGAGGGAGAAACAGAATCTAAAGCAAGTTCCAGGCTCCGAGCTGTCAGCACAGAGCCCCACGCAGGGCTTGAACCCACGAACTGGGAGATGATGACCTAAGCCTGAGTTGTACAACTAACCGACTGAGCCACCCAGGTGCTCCAAGACTGCCCTTACTTTGGACTGCAAGTTTGCGGGGCTTGCCAAAACCACCCTCAGGTTTTTGATGCTATGCTAGAAGGACCCACAGAACCTCACTGAAATCTGTAGTACGCATGGTTGTGGTTAATTACAGGGAAATGATACAGAATGAAGTCATCCAAAGGAAGAGACACACAGGGCAGAGTCTGGAAGGGTTCCAAATGCCAAACTTCCATTGCCTTCTCTCTCCATGGAATCAGGATGCATTACCCTCCCAGTATTGATGTGTGACAATGTGCATTGAATATTGCCAATCAGAGAAGTTCATCCTAGTTTTTATTGGGGCTTTATTGTGTCGTGTGATTGATGGATCGCCCACGTGGTTGAATCAGTCTCTAGGTTGACTGATAACAAATGATCCAGAGCCCTGACCCTAAGTCACATGGTCTTTCTGGCAGGGTGAGCTCCCTGCTAAAATTATCAGGTGTTTCCAGCACCTGCTTCTAAAGAAAGACACTCCTATCAGGTATGACATAGATTACATCCCAGAAGCTGAGGGTAAAGGCCAGACCTCTTTCTGGGCAAGTCCAAATTCTTTACTACGTAGCATGTTTTCTCCCTAAGTCTCTCTTCATTAGAGATAGAGAAGATTGGTTATTGCCATGGACTGTTTGCCAAAAACATCAGTAAGTGCTCAGGACAGCAGCTCATTCTGGCTCTGGCCTCCCTCCCAGCTTCTCACTAGACTTCCCGGAGGGAAGTTGCAAAAAGAGGGGTTTGGAGGGGCTGTGGGGAATAGCAGGTTTTCTCCGAGGCCCACGCTCTTCGGCTGGCTGCCGTACAACCCCATGTTCTGATTTTTAAATGGGAACAGTGGGCCCTTGGGGTGTGCCTAATGCCTCATTAGAACCACAGGTTAGTTTGAGGAATGTCACCTGCATTAGGATTTCCACTGGAAGCTCAAAAGCAAACAGATTTGCATGCAGCATTTGGAGGCCTGTAAGGATTTTGTCCAGGTCTGGCACCTGGGGAGTTCACCCCACACCCACCCCTGCCACTGTGGGTCTTGGCTACGTCAGCCAACATCTGCAGCAGTCTGGTTGCATCACCTTCTACCCTGGTCTTCTCACGGTGTATAAACTTCCCACATCTATCTGCCAAAGGCAATGGCCCCTATCATTTATTTCTTGCCTCTGGGTGCTTCTTGGTCTAGTGCTGTTTTCCATTCTAAGCTCTAATATAGAGAGATTGGAAGCGGGGGAGTGGAGAGGAAGGCAGGAGATTCTGTAAGCATCAAATGTGTTCATTGAGTGGAGGTGGAAACAGTGAACCTGACAGTTATCAGAAGCTGGAGTAATTTTCCATAACCTGTGCTCGTTAATGTCCTGATTGGGGTTAATGGATTCAAGGGAGACAGAGAAAGTGGCGCACGAAGGGAAGGAAAGGAGGAACGATCAGAAGCTGGCAACAGCTCAGCGGTGGGGTGTGAAGGGAAGGGATGATTTGTTGACAACCCCGAGATGATAAGCATCCCCAGAGAGACAGAGAAGTGGGGCAGAGAGAATGAGATTTGTCTCCTCTGACAAATTTGAGGCACTGCCGGGACATCTAAATGGAGCAACCTAAGAGCGCAGGAAATCCAGGCTGGAACACCTGTGAAAGCTGAGACACCTACGGGGGCAATTGTCATTTTCAGGCAAATAGGAGGTTTAGGAGTTTCTCACTGAATGGTGCCTGGCTGTTGCAAGCGGTGGGTGGTGGAAAAGGGGGAGAGGGACGAGTGTGTGCAAAGGAAGGTAGTAGAGGTTGTGCTGTGTATATCTGACCCGCAGTGACAGACATCTCAAGAGCTCCATGGGCCTCTGGTCCCATTGCAGCCAGCATCGATTTGATGTGTCTTTCTTTTTTTTTTTTTTTTAACATTTATTCATTTTTTGAGAGACAGAGACAGAGTGTGAGTGGGGGAGGGGCAGAGAGAGAGGGAGACACAGAATCCGATGCAGGCTCCGGGCTCTGGACTGACAGCACAGAGCCCGACACAGGGCTCGAACTCAAGGACCATGAGATTTTGACCTGAGCCGAAGTCGGATACTTCACCGACTGAGCCACCCAGGCGCCCCATAGATTTGATGTTTCTTATGACGATTTCCTGGCAGGTGGCAGCAAAGCGTCTTGAGGAAGGTGTGACTTTTTCTAATTTGTGCAAAGGTACTGTATGAGCTAGCAGAGGCTCTGGGGTGCTTATTAGGTTTTTTTTTTATAAGTCTTGCAAATTTTCCAGTCCCTTCCCATCTTGCTACATTATGTGAGGAGTCACAGACCCTCTGCTACTAATTATTTTGTAAATTGGGCACTTCAACATCTGCACATAGCTTCTTGCATGTGCTGTGTGTGTAATTGCGCGACACCCCGGAAAGGTGGGTTGTACGAATTTCATGGAATACCGCTTAGCATATAATATACCTCAAGAGCCAAAAGCATGTCTCTTCCCCTTACCCGGTAATTCTATTTCCAGAAATCAGCATCAAAGGAAGAATCAGAGAAGAGCCAAGAAACAGAGTTATGAACAAGGACAGATTTATGAGCAAGGGTATTTTTCCTTACAGCATCATCTATCACTAAAAATATGTGGGGGGCACCTGGGTAGCTCAGTCAGTTGAGTGTCTGATTTTGGTTCTGGTCATAATCTCATGGTTCATGAGTTCGAGCCCCTTATCTGGCTCACTGCTCCCAGTGCAGAGCCCCCTTTGGGTCCTCTGTCCCCCTCTCTCTGCCCCTCCCCTACTCGCACTCTCTCAAAAATAAATAAAACATTTAAAAAATTTTACCAAACAATGTGTAAAACAATAAAATGATAAAAATAGGAGAATGCATGAACAAGTGGTATATCCATATGATGGAATATTGTGCAGCTGGTGTTATTTACTGTCAAGATGATTTTATGATACAGAAGAAAGCAGAATCCCAAACTATATGCATAGTGTGGGTCCAACTTTGTATCACGTATTAATATGTTTATGTAAGTAAACACATGCAAAAACTGGGAAGAAATATGCTAAAAAGTTAACAGTGGCTATTTCTAGATGGCAGAATTACAAGTGATATTTTTTCCCTTTACACTTATTTTAATTTTCCAACTTCTTTGAAGTGAGTATATAATTGCTTTTATAATCACAAACTTTTCCCCCTGAAATAAATCCAGATGGCCCGGGTTCGACTCCCAGTGTGGGAATGCCAAGACTTTTATGAAAAAGAAAAATCAGTTTAGGCCCTCCTTAACCAGGAGAAGGCTGATGTTTTTAGAAAATACTATAACCCAGAAATCTGTGTTGAGTAGTATGAGAGGTGCTTTCATAGGCTCTCAGAAACCCTGCAGAAGGGGATTTCAGAGCTCTCCAGCCTTCTGTCAGCCTTTACTTACTGTTCTCACCCTTCAGATTTGGGGTTCTGGGCTGACCCCTGTGGTGGGTGGGGCCAGCAGTGAAGGGACAAGGCACCAGTCCCTTGTGTCCTCACCCAGGGAGGAATGGTTAGTCCGTCTTCTTATCCAGAAACAAAACTTGGATTGCCCTAGGCCTTGCACAGGAAATGCCAGGATAGTGAGTGGTATGTGACATTCTTTAAAAAAAATTTTTTTTTAACATTTTATTTTATTATTGAGAGACAGAGGGAGACAGAGCATGAGCATGGGAGGGGCAGAGGGAGGGGGAGACACAGAGTCCAAAGTAGGCTCCAGGCTCTGAGTCGTCAGCACAGAGCCCGACGCGGGGCTTGAACTCACAAACCACGAGATCATGACCTGAAGTCGGACACTTAACCGACTGAGCCACCCAGACGCCCCTTATGTGACCTTCTTTTAATAAACCAAGATCATCTGGTAACCCTTCAGTAAGAGCCCTCCTCCAGAGTTGAGAGACTTTTTAAGTGCCTGACTGAGATCTGATTGGATTTTCTTCATCTGGAAACTTCTTTTCAGGGCGCTGCCTTGCCTTAGTGCTCAGTCACAAATGAAAAAGTCGGGTTTTTTCCTTTTAAAATTATTTTCATGTTGAGTTTTGATCCATTACTCCTTAGCTGGATGTGGAAGGCCCTGGGGAGTTTTATCAAAATGAATTTCTATATTGGGAGTCACAATAATTTGAGTTCTTATTTGAGGGTTAGCAGAAACAACTGGTACTTTCACAAGTTGTAAAGAGGCCAATGTCAGATATTACAAATAAGACAATAAAAGGGGAAAATAGAATTCATTCCATATTAGGGTCCACAGTGATGACAAGACAGTGAAAAACTTGGATATTCAGAAAGAGCTCTCTACCTTTTAAACATGATCTTTGAGGCACCTCAGTGGCGCAGTCGGTGAAGCATCGGACTTTTGATTTCGGCTCAGGTCATGATCTCTTGGTTTGTGAGTTTGAGCCCCGCATCAGGCTCTGTGCTGGGATTCTCTCTCTGCCCCTACCCCACTTGCTGTCTCTCTCTCTCTCTCTCTCTCTCTCTCTCTCAGAATAAATACGTAAGCTTAAAAAAAAATAAACATGGGGCGCCTGGGTGGCTCAGTCGGTTAAGCGTCCGACTTCAACTCAGGTCACGATCTCGCTGTCTGTGAGTTCGAGCCCCACGTCGGGCTCTGGGCTGATGGCTCAGAGCCTGGAGCCTGCTTCCGATCCTGTGTCTCCCTCTCTCTCTGCCCCTCCCCCGTTCATGCTCTGTCTCTGTCTCAAAAATAAATAAACGTTAAAAAAAAATAAACATGATCTTCTGAGGGCATGATATAAATACAGCTACATACATATACATATATACATAGATAATCACCCTTCTTCCAAGAAAGTTAGACCCCAAGAGTTCATACGTTTCCAGTCTCCTATCCAACGAATCCTTTCCTCAGGTTGTATCCACCACAGGGTCAAGAGACTTCTAGGGAAGGGAGACATAGTGAACAAGGCTACAGCTCTTCCCTCAGGTAAATTACTGTTAAAATTTAAATGTTTTGCCACTCCTTGTGAGTCTGTAACTATCTCAGAACAAAAAGTTAAAAGAAGTTAAGTGACGAGGGTCAACATAAGGAGCCAGGGGATTATGTAGATTCAAGGTACCAATTACAACTTTGCTGCCATCCTCAGGTATGTGACCAAGAGGTCAAGGTAGATGCTGGTGGGTGGAGGGTAATGGGCTTGGAAGTAGAGGGTGGAGAGCATAGGGAGACACTGGAAGAGAAAACCTAGGGCTCCACTCTTCCACCAGGAGACAGAGGAAGCAACACTTGTATTTCCTTGAACATTTTCAGGGTGAGGTGTGGTTGGGGAGGAGGGGCGGCAGTTGAGTTGGTTGTGTGGGGTTATGTTTTGTTTTGTTGTTTACTGTTAGAGGATGAGGTGTCGATGCCTGTCCCTGGCACTGCAGCTGAATTCCACTGTGGACACTCGAGGTCCTCTGTTCCTTTCCTTACCCACTGACTTGCCCAACGCCCAGTGCCGAGTCGGGTCAAACAAGTATAACGACTCTCGGGGGTGTTCTGAGGGATCAAGTGTGCAGCCAACGAAAGATTCTTTCTTAAGTTCATGTCGTGGATTCGTTCGCCAGCTTCTGCTTGGGCCACAAGCCACTGGCGAGGAAAGTGACCTCAGTGACCAGATGCTGAGCAGAAGGCATTGCCCGCGGGACAATGTCGCTTCACGGTTTCTGCCTGCCCTGGATGCTGTAGCTAGACCAGACTTTTTTTTTGGCAAAATTCTCAACCAGTCTAAACTTGGAAAAAGCCAGCATTTCTGGTCGGGGAGCCTTGGCTACTTGCACGAGGCTTTTGGAGCACAAAAGCTGGTCCCACACAGTGAGTGGTTGCCCAGCACACAGCTCTGAATGGAGCCCTTGGCAAATCCTTTTTGCTTCACCCTGTAACTCGAGCTCAGGCTCCCTTTCTGGCAAGGACACTGTGGAAAATTCCCCGGACATAGAGAGCTGGCTCTATTTCCTAGCAATTCTACGAAGTTCTCTCTCTGTGATGGTAAAAATGGAGCAGCCTAAACATCTTCAGATCACTGGGATCTAAAACAAAGAGTCCCTGGGGCACTCGTGACAAGAAACAGGGCCCCACTTTTCAGCACGGAGCTTTCAGACTTTAGATCTGGCATCAAAGGTTTGGTCACAGTGATTGCTTCCACTTGGGGCCTGCTGGGACTTTAGTGGGTCCCCAAATATTTTGAATTTCTTGGCAAAGCTGTCCCAGACTGTGTAACCTTTCTTTTGTCATCTGTAATAATAGGCAAACAGCTACTAGTTTTATAGAGAAATAAAGCTGGAGTGAATCAGATAGCCTGGGTTGGGTGGGTGGGGGGGAGCACAGCTTCAACTTTGACAGAGGACTTGGAAGAGATCTGCCAATGTGTAACCTTAGGGGAAATTCTGTATTTTCTTCAAATCCGACTTCCTCATCTAAAAAGCAGTAAAAACACAATGCCTGTGTGAGAAGGTCAATGTGAGGATGAATGAATAAACACGGAAGGTGCCCAGGAGGCACTCCAAGAGTCTTAGCCTTCCCTCTCTCTCCTCCTGATCTCCACCCCCTTCTCCTCTCTCTAGAGCTATGATTTTCAAACTGTTTTAACTGCTGGAACTATCTATCTATCTATCTATCTATCTATCTATCTATCTATCTAAATGTTTATTTATGTAGAGAGTGAGAGAGCCTGAGTAGGGGAGGGGCAGAGAGAGAAGGAGAGAAAGGACCTCAAGCAGGCAGCGCAGAGCCTGATGCAGGGCTGGAACCCATGAGCAGAGGAATCGTGACTTGAGCCGGAAGCAAGAGTCAGACGCTTAACTGACTGAGCCACCCAGGCTCCCCACTGCTGGAACTTTTTAAAAATTCAAATAAATGTGTATGTAGAAGCCCAACATAGAAAACAGATAAAAATCCCAAGCTGCTACCAAGGAAGCACCTGCTCTGTCCCCTCTTCTCCTTGGTAGAAGTTTCCTGCAATTTCAGTGCCATCGAGGTGGGCTTTCTCATGTGCTGGGAGACCCTGTGGAATAGGGGCACCTTTGATTGGTGCCCCCCCCCCCGTGCTGCTCCCCACTCTTCCCAGATCCTGACAACTGAAATCTTCCCATGGAGGGCTCTGGTGTGTTTTGGGTTTAAATGAAAGCACTTTGAGTCAGAGTTCTTTCTATTCTGGTGTTTTTTCTGATGAACTCACTTTTCTGGGGAACAGTGGGACTAGCTGCCTGGGAGCTCTTGCTGAGCCTGAGGTGCGAATGTTCTTGTGCAGGAGCTGGACGAGAGCAGTGAGGGTTCTTGTTTTGTGCTCCTGTGTCAGAAATGGGGGAAATACTTGGACTGCACAGCCCTTTCTTTACTCAAGTTGGTGTGCCTACCAGATCTTATTGGCACATGAAAAAGACATAGGATTAGGCACGCTGGTGCAAGAAGGGGGTCACAGGGTCAATCACAAGACACTTGGCTGTGCACTAAGGTCTAGTGTGAACTGGCCTCTGTGTGCACCTCTACCTCAGGGGGTTGGCTCTGCAAGAGGCTGTTCCTGAAGGGACCGCCCTCAGAGGGTGCCCAGCTGGGCAGGGAAGCCCAAGGGCAGTGAGGGCTCTAGCAGGTGCACTTCCACCGCACCCCCACGACTCACCCCATCTCTGCCTTCTTCTCATGTTGGCCACCATTTCCTTTCCTGCGGGATCATCTCGAGGCTTGTGAGAAGGGGCACATTCCTCCCTCCCAGGGAAGAGGAACATTTGAGGGCTGGGCAAAGGGCTTCTCTTCCTTTCTGTGTCTCTGATTATAGATTGCTGGGTCTGGAGGATGAGGATGGGCTGGAGTCCTGCCTGAGCCGGGAGTTGGGATGTACAGTATTGCTTTCAAGACCTTAGTCATCAGTAAACAGCTATTATGCTCGGGCTCTAATGTGCTCTCTCTTCTGCTGGGTCGCCTGTGGTTGCCATGGATATGGCTTTGTCTTTGGAGGCCTATAACCAAGGAGGATTTAAGTAAATCCTCATGGGTCAATATTACCATAGCCCACCCCACCCCACCCCCCTGACCCCTCCCCAAAAAAAAGAGAGAAAGAAAAAGAGAAAATGAGGCCACACTAAACAACTCCAAGAAATCCTTAAACAGTTCTGCACTCATCACCAAAACAACAACAAAAAACCCCGGGCTTTAATTGCCGGAACTTACAGGGCACACATTTTAAAACTGTACTCAGAATTAGAAAGATGAGGTCCATTAATGGCTCTGATTGCAGCGAGTGTAAAATGATGGTATTTCCCGGTCTGGTGTTTTGGACAATATAAAGTTACATTTTGTTTTCTTGCCAGTGCTTAGTTTTTAGAATGCTTCTTGATTTGCCGTTTCTAAGATGTGTCATATTCCAGCATATAAACGAAGCTGTGTTTCAAGCAAACAGTAGTTGTTTCTGGCCACAGAGGATTCGGTGACATTTGGTAATGACTATGGAAGATGGGTAGATTGATTTAAGAAGGCTGAAAAAAGAAAGAAGACTGGGTCCTGAGCAGTGACCAAAGAGCTCCAGTGTCTTTGTTTGAAAACGCATGCACACTCCCCCCCGGGATTGCTCATAAGTCACCCCAGAGAAAGGTGCTGTCCCCTGGTAAAGCAGAGGTCAGAGGCTGAGAGCCCATGTGTGGCCACAGCCCCTCCATGCTTGGGTTCTTTGCTGGAGAGTTGCATCCTTTTAATGGGCTGCCCTTTGTGTATGTTTCTTTGTGTGTGTTTCCTGGGACCACACAGCTCAGGCAGAGAGGCAGGCTGTGGATGCTGGGATGAGGACCCCAGCCGAGGTACCCACAGCACAGAAAGGGCTGTTTCCGTAGCAGTGTTCATGCCGGCATCGCCAGGCTGCCCCCTTCCCTCCTGGTCACAACCTGAAGTTTTGTCACCCATCTTACTGGCTTCCGTGTTCACTGTCATTGGCAGCAAGACACTTCCAGTGAAGAAGTTGGGTCTGAGTTGCAATTACCCAGAGATCTCTTCCACTGAAGTGGGAAAAAGTGATGTCAATTTCCTCTCTGTGGGCTTTTCCTCTCTTGAGTTTTCACGAGTTTGTGTCAAACTCCAGATTAATCCACAGCCTCTCTTTGCTTGCCTTCCGAAACTCTCCCCAGTCCCTGCCTATCGTGTTACCCGGCAACCGTTGGGACTTCCCCAGTGGAGGATTATGACACTCTTGCTTTGATGCCAGGCGACCCAGTGCAAAGCCCCCTGTGATTGTCAGGAGCAGAGAAGGTGATAATGCTGCTGGCTGGTGGCCACCAGGGTCAGTGCTGGCCTGTCTGGACGAAAAAGGGAAGCTCACGCCTGAGCTGCCTCTGGAGGGTGCTGGGAGAAATGGCCTGCCTCCTACATCAGGTAGGAGTTGGCTCCCACCTTGCCCCCATCCTGCCTTGAGCTGCCTGGGAGGCCGAGGCCAAGTTCTAGAGTGGTCAGCAAACAGAGGCCCAGCTTCTGGGTTCGATGAGGTCTGTTGGGACGGGTGTCTTGGAGGCCTAACACAGCTTCAGGATGTGGGAGGAGTCCCCAGATAAACCTCTGCTAGGTTGTCTGAGCCGCTTTATCAGACTCTTGAGGAAATTCTGGTCCTCACGGCTTCCATGTAGTTCTTCCGGGACCACCACCAAACAGGATAGATTTCATGGAAAAGCTGAGGGCTGTGCTAATCCTTAGTTGGCAGCAGGCCAAGAGAGATAATTTTGATGTGGGTTAAAAGGAGTTTTCTGATTTTCCAAGCTGGTAGATGGAAAGGAAAAGGGGATGTCTGGAGTTTGGATTTGTGGATGACGGAAAGGACCTGGGAAGGTTATGAACTTTTAAATAGCGTCCTATCTGTACCGTTACCAAAGATCCCAAGAAAGAAAAGGCAGAAGCAGGCAATGTGGTGTAGAGGGAAAGCCGCCATAGCTCTGATTTTAAATGAACACAAACAAAAGATGGAAGGAGGGGCACAACATGAAGGGTGTCACAAAAGAATAGCAGGAATCTGTATATTAGTGTCAGAAAAACTGAAGTCCAGAATACGCTAAGACTCGTGAAATAGCAGCTGACATGAGAATAATGCTCTGTCATTTGCAAAGCATTTTCATGTAAATGATCACATGGATGCTCACAGTAATCCTGTGGGGGTGGGGGTGGGGCTGGGGGTGGGGTAGTTATTATCCTCAGAGTGTGTGGGGACTTCTCAGAGGCAAAGCTGGGATTTGAGCCCAGATCATCTTGGGCCAAATGCTGGGCCTTTCCACCACACCACATCACTTTTTGTTACATCATTTAGAAGTATATTTAGAGAAAGATGAGCAGGCCCGTGGTCCCGGAGACAGTGTGACAGTAGGCAACACTAGGTGCTCCTATATTTTCTTCAGTTCATCACGAAGCAACACAATCTTCAAAGGATAGAACCAAATTTCTTAAAGTGGATGAGACCTTCAAGGAGAATCGAGTTCTGTAAGCTCAGGCCTGGACATCGTAGATGGCTGTTTCCAAAGGGACCTGAATTTCTCTTGCATGGCACTTACTTCAGAAATTGCTTGCTCAGTATCTGTGTTTTCCACTAGCCTTAGCATCTTGAAGGCAGGATCCATGGCCATCCTGTCCATCACGGTGTCCCCTTTGGCTGCCCAGGCAATGGATAAATAACTAACCACAGAGCAACGAGCAGTAATTTTGGTGAAATTATAGAGAATGGGAGGTATGCCACAGAGAGAGGCAGAAGTCATCATGATTTACCAAAAAAAAAAGATTCTAGAGTCTACTTGCCAATTAACTAACATTAGTCTGTAAGGTATTTGTATTCATTTCAATGATAAAAATGAGGCCCAGATATAGAAAGTGACTCCCGTGAACTCATTTCAGTCATCCCAGAGATCCAATCAGAACCTCTGTTTTGGGTCGGTCAAGGCTGAGATTGGGCCATCTGGGCTGTAATGTCAGGAATAAATGCAGGAAAGAAAGGATTTCAAGGCAAGAATCTTTTGTTTTAGAGTCTAGGCTCTGGTTTCAGAATGAATTGTTCTATTAAGTACTCAGGCTTAGTAGAAGCAGCTTTACTTTCAGCTTGTGCTAGAAGGTACATATTTTAGAGACGGCGGGAGAGGATACATTCAACACCAAAGCCAAGCGATGCTATCAGTTATCAATACTTAACCATCATGACCATAGGCACCAGATGTGCAAATGTGAACACAGGCAGAATGTTCTCTAGAAGACATTGACTGGATTCAACTAAAGCCAGATTTCCAGAGATTTCTGAAGCTCCACTCTTCTCAGGAAGGACAGTAGTTAAAGGGAAGCTTCTTGGGGCGCCTGGGTGGCTCAGTCGGTTGAGCATCCGACTTCGGCTCAGGTCATGATCTCGTGGTCCGTGAGTTCGAGCCCCGCATCGGGCTCTGTGCTGACAGCTCAGAGCCTGGAGCCTGTTTCGGATTCTGTGTCTCCCTCTCTCTCTGACCGTCCCCCGTTCATGCTCTATCTCCCTCTGTCTCAAAAATAAATAAATATTTAAAAAAAAATTAAAAAAATAAAATAAAGGGAAGCTTCTCATCTCTTTTCCTGAACTCCAGACACACCTTTCCAACTCCATGTGTGAACTTTCATGGGGCTGGAAGGACCTCGAGCTAAGTCCATCTCATGCCTTTATCCTCCTCATTCACTTCACGGTAGTCACAGCGGTCTTGTCTTCTCTTGGCTCCTCAACACACTCAGGTGTTCCTACCCCAGGGCGCTGGCACCTGCCGTTCTGTCTTCCAGAACCCTTCCCTAGATCATCATTCCCACCACTGGCTTGGTGTCATTCAGGCCTCAGCTCAGAATCTCCTGGGAGAGGCCTGCCTGACCCATTTCCTGTTGTATTTTCCTCATGGTGCTTTCATCACAATACAAAATTGTTTAATTTCTCTTCTCTCCCTTCTCCCTCCCCTTCTCCTGTCTCTCTCCTTCCTTGTGCCTCTTCTTCCTTGTTTGCCTTCCCCACTAAAATGGGGGCTCCATGAGGCTGCTCTTTATCGGTCTTGCTTGCAGACGTATCTTCAGTGCCCGGGACGGCACCTGAGCAGGTGCTCAGTATATATTTGTTGTGTGACTATGTTGACTCGCCCCACCTTCTTCCTTGGCTGCTTCCATTTAGAACACTTACAGACACTACAGTCGTCTATTTTCAACACATGGTAAATGAGGAAAGGTAAATGGAGACCATTTGAAAGCCCTTTGATATTCCGTAAATAGTCTTAATTTTTGAGGTGTTTCTGATAACCTGAAAACAATCCACAGTGACAGACTCAGATCACCAGTTCTGGAGGCATCCAGAGGCCGAAGGAACTGTCCTGCAGTACCGGAAACCTCAGGGAAAGCTGAGGAAAGGGAACCCAGTGACTCTATCTGAGAATGCAAAAAGCACTGCTGGCAGGAGATAAGCCTGCTCGGGGTCTCTCAAAATATCCTTTATTCAGATTATGTTGTGCCACCTGATCAGTGCCCGTGGGCAAGCTCAGGGTTGGAAGGGGCTAGGAGCAGGCCAAGGATAGGCAGTAAAAGAGAAGCTTGGGTGGCAGAGGAAGCTGAGGAAAACACGTCCCAGGAGGTACTGGCTCCAGGTTAGCATTTCTGCTGATCTTCCTGAACGATGTGGGCATGCCCCCTCCCCTGCCCTTTACCTCGGTTTGAAGAAACAGGGGTGTTAGTGGGGAAGGTAGGAAGGGGTGAGGCTGTCAGACCATCTTGTGGAACAATACCCCCAATAACAGTCAATTAAATAAAATTCTGAGCTTAAGCAATACAGGTCTGCACAGCAGCTATGATGTCATTGAACCAATTGCCTTTTCCTCATTGTTCTGCCATCTTTGGACTTCGCCCTCATTTGGACTACCACCTCCACATTTCAGCCAGAAGAGGAGAAGAAGGGGAAGGAGCTCAACTTTCAAGCTTACCACGAGGAAGGTGCACGGGTACTCTCCATTCTTATCCCATTGGCCAGAACTTTGTCCGTGGACATGCCTCAGTCCAAAGGAGTCTGGGAAATGTGGTCTTGAACTGGGTGGCCGTGTCCCACCTAAAAATTCCACAACTGTGAAAAAAAAGGAAGAGATGTATCAGGAAAAGGCATTTCTGTCACAGGTGAGCGGAAGAAATTGCCTTGTGAATACGATGATGATTATCCTTTGCAACTGGCCCCGGGAAGAAGTAACTTCCCCGGGAGGAAAACCATTCGGCTGTCTGCCAGGTCTTTGCACGGCAAACTACAGATTTTGATAAACAGACCACTGCACACTTCTCCCTGGCAAGAATATAAAGCCCAGTGATAATAAGGCATATGAGTGCCATAAACCCTAAGTAGCTGTTTTGAAGTCATCAGAATGCAGCACCTACCGGATAATTCACCCAATCTGTCAGAATGCTGCTTCCTGCTTCCACCATCAACCATTTGGAATTAACTCTAAAGCAGGTCTGCTGTGGAGTCTAAATCTAGAAATAGTAGAATGTAAGCTCTGGAGATATTAAATTTGTGGCAGGCACTTACTCACTCGATGTGTAACTACTAGGTACCCACTGCACCAAGCTGGCCTATGGGGTGGGGCAGCTGTGATATTGAGAATGACAGAGATGTATGTTCACGAGTTCAGTGACAGAACATCTGCTTATGAATGAGGGCATTCACTCATTTGTTCATTCGTTCAACGACTATTTAGTGAACCCGTACTTTGAATCAGACCCACGGTACTGGGACATATTGATGAACAAGCAGGACAAGGACATATCCTTGCCTCAGAGGATATATTCTAGTGTGAGAAAAAAGGCAGGAAAGAAGAAAGCAAGCCTGTGAACAGACAGGATACTATAGAGTGATAAATACTGAAGGAACTAAATAGAGCAGTGATGGAGAACTTGGGCAGTGAATAGGAGGGTCAGTGAGGGCCTTTCTGAAGTGATGGTTGAATCCTGAAGGATGAGAAGCCAGCCACATGGGAAGCCAGGAGCAGGGAGGTGGCAAAGAGCTTGTGTGTTAGTGTGTCTGGTGTGGCCGGAGTGTTTTGAGTGAGGGGACACTGATGCAAGATGAGACTGACTGGACAAGGCTGGTCCCAGAGAGTTTTCTGGAAAGGGTGGAACTTGAGCCGATCCTTGCAGGACAGGTAAGGTTCGAGTCTGCGAGAGGGGAAACATTTGCAAAGTAGGGTGAGCTGTGAGGGGCTTGAGCCAGGACGGTGCCGACCCAAGATGGTGGGTGAGAAGGGTTCCTGATGGGAGGAGTGAGAGAAAAGGCTGGAAAGGCAGCCTCAGGAAACTTCTGGAAGGCAAAGGGACTTGAATTCTCAAAGATCATGTACAGCCATTTGATCAGGAGAGAGGCATGATCGAAGCGTGGTTTTAGAAAGATTTTCTACAAGCTAGGTAGTAGCCTCTCAGTCTTGGCACTATTGATGCTTTGGGCCAGATCATTCTTTGTTGTGAAGGATCCTGTACACTGCAGGATGTTTAGCAGCACCCCTGATCTCTAAATGCCAGGAGCACCCACCTTCCTAGTCCTGACGATCAAAAATGTCTCCAGATCTGGCCAAATGTCCTAGGGGGTGGGGGAAGGGAAAATCACTTCTGGTTGAAACCACTACTTTAAAAAAAAAAAATGGTTTTGTTTATCTTTATGTTTTTGTTTTTGAAATCAGAGTTTGGACCTGAAATATCTTGATCATTGACTGTTTTCTCTCACTATGATTGTATGGACGTAGGAACTACGGATTTAAATAGGAAGGCAACCTTAAGTTGTAGTTACTGAATATTTTTGACTTAAAGTTTAAGAAAAGCTTATACAAATAAGTTTCAATTCACTCTAAAATGAAGTTTTGCAAGCTTTGAGGGATCTTTCCTCTGCTCTGCCATCCCTTGATGTTTTCGGTCTTCTTACAGTGTGTCCCCCTCTACTCGGGTGGATGAGCTCCTTAAGGCCACCCCTAGGGGGATTGGGGGAGGTGGGGCACAGAAGGAAAGGCCCTTTTCCAGCCAGGAGATGTGTACACTGAGCTGAAAAAACATTAAGGAGGATTGTTTTGAGATTTTTTTCAGACCCCTAAATTGTTTTTTGTTTAAAAAAAATTTTTTTTTAATCTTTATTTTTGAGAGAGTGAGAGAGAGACAGAATGAGGGCAGGGGAGGAACAGAGAGAGAGGGAGACACAGAATCCGAGGCAGGCTCTAGGCTCTGAGCTGTCAGCACAGAGCCCGACGTGGGGCTCGAACCCACGAACCGTGAGATCATGCCCTGAGCCGAAGTCGGACACTTAACCGACTGAGCCACCCAGGTGCCTCCAGGCCCCTAAATTTAAATTAGCTTTGTGGGAACTCTTTGGGATTAACTCCCCCTCAAAACACCCCCTGAAATATATCCCTTCGTGGCTTCCCTTCTCTAGATGATATTTGAAAGATATGCAAGAGAATATGAAGAACTCCAGAGAAAATGTATTTTTTAAAACATTTTTTTTTTAAGTTTATTTATTTTTAAGAGAGAGATAGAATGTGAGCTGGGGAGGGGCAGAGAGAGAGGGGGACACAGAATCCGAAGCAGGCTCCAGGCTCTGAGCCGTCAGCACAGAGCCTGATGCAGAGCTTGGGCTCACAAACTGTGAGATCATGACCTGAGCTGAAGTCAGACGCTTAACCGACTGAGCCACCCAGGTGCCCCATGGAGAAAATGTATTTTTAAAACCTATCTTCCTATGTCTTAAAAAAAAAAAAAAATTAATGTTTATTTATTTTTTGAGAGAGAAATCATGAGCAGGGGAGGGGCAGAGAGGGAGGGAACAGAGGATCCGAAGCAGGCTCCATGCTGTCAGCAGCGAGCCCCTTGTGAGGCCCGAACTCACAAACCGTGAGATCATGACCTGAGCTGAAGTTGGATGCTCAAGCCACCAAGCCACCTAGATGCCCCTCTCCCTAAGTCTTTTAAATAATATACTGGGTTGAGTCGCAAATTCACCCACCCTCCCACCCCAGTTCATGTGGGCTTGGAACCTCAGATTTGGAAATAGTCTTTGCAGGCGTAATTAGTTATGATGAGATGACACTGGATGAAAGTGGATCCTACATCCAGTGAATGGTGTGCTTAAAAGAAGGGGGGACCCACAGAGACACAGTGGGAAGGGGGCCATGTGAAGAAGGGGGCAGAGGTTGGAGTGACACAGTACAAGCCAGGGAACACCAGGATTGCCCGGAGCCAGAGAAGCGGGGAAGAGGCAAGGAGGCATCTTCCCCTCGGGAGCTACGACAGCCACGGACACCTTGACTTTGGACGCGTAGCCTCCAGACCTCCGACAGAACGGATTGCTGTTGTTTTAAGCCCTGCCGTTTGTGGTAATTTGCGGTAATTGCAGCCCTAGGAAATGAATACAAATGGTTATGTTATAATCGGGTTTAGTTTTTTTGTTGACACGTGGGCTTGCTAGTTTCTGCTTCAGACTCCTTGCTTTTCAGAGCTGGCCATTAACTTGCAGCAGAAGGCTAAACTTCGGCCACAGGCTTCACCAATCGGTTCTAAACGAGACCCGCTTCATTCCCGTGCCACCGAAACCACAGCCCGCAATCCTGGGCGACGCACAGGTCTCCCCTCGGAAGCCTGCACGTGGCAGAAACGCTTCCTTCAAAGCAAATTCCAAGAAGCGAGGCCTGGGTAGTCCTCTGGGGTGGGCGTTGGTGGGTCATGGCTCCCGGTGTCCTAACTAAAGGAGAGGATGCAGCGACTCTAAATTAAAGGGGAAAAGGGGAGGCTTCTGGTCAGATCCCAGAGAGGAACAGTGGGGAAGTGAGTCAATGATTGGTGGATGTGGGAATGGGAGGGAGAAGCAAAGGGGGGGGGGGCAGAAGGCTGGGATATCAGGGGATGGGGAATGGGAGTGGGGGGAGAGAAAGAGAAGGACAGCTGAATCCTTTCAAGAGGGGAGGAAAATGGTCTTAATTTACCATAGGCGAAAACAAAAAAGGAAGATTACACAACAGTTTTAATGACAGGGTTTCTGTCACTCACCCTGATAGTAGTAATTATGTTTATTATGCGGATTTGGTGGTGAAGGTGCTGTCCTGCTCAGCCCGTGCTGCCGAGGGGATCAATGGAGGCGGTTGATAGCATCCACCAAATAAAGCCTGGGAGGTCTGGACATCCTCAGTTATAATTCTACAAACACAGTTGCTTAGGAAATCAGCACTTCAAATTAACTAAAGCAGGTAGACATATTCTCCTCCTTTACTCTGTATCCTTACTATGTCCTGTGTTTATTTCTCTGCTGTTGGAGGGGGTAGACACTTGCCTGGTTTTATCTTTAGCCAAAAGAAATAATTTGCACACATGTCTTTAGAAGAGAAATAAGTGACTATATTGCTTGTCTAGAAAACAACTCAGAAATTCACCTCACCTTTAGGTGAGGAATGAGGGGAGGTGTGGGGAGTGTTGGGTGGGAGCAAACTGTTCCCCCGGCAGCCAGGGAGCAAACATTGCCTGCTGTTGGCTTTGGATAATTTTACCTCATTCAGAAACACCTATTCAGCAACTGTTGTATGACAGGCACTGGTATAGGCT
This sequence comes from Panthera onca, assembly GCF_046562875.1. NCBI lineage: Eukaryota > Metazoa > Chordata > Mammalia > Carnivora > Felidae > Panthera > Panthera onca. The sequence goes on along the minus strand of NC_138339.1, from coordinate 214,841,933 downwards.
CTTTGGATAAAGACTTTTTTTTTTTTTTTAATTTTTTGGTAATGTTTATTTTAAGAGAGAGAGAGAGTGAGAGCGCGCGTGCACCCAAGTGGGGGAGGTGCAGAGAGAGAGACAGAGAGAGAGAGACAGAATCTGAAGCAGGCTCCAGGCTCTGAGCTGTCAGCACAGAGCCTGAAGCAGGGTTCAAACCCATGAAGTCTGAGATCATGACCTGAGCTGAAGTTGGACACTTAACCAACGGAGCCACCCAGGCTCCTGGAAATGGTTTTTTAAAAAGGGTTTGAGTGTTTAGTAGAAAGATTGATGATTAAATCATTCATTCATTCATAAAACAGTTATCGACTCCCTTCCATGTGCCAGAGACTGTTCTGGCACTTGTGATACAAGGATAAACTGAGCCGATGAAGGCTTGAAGTCAAAGACGTATATGTGTTGAGTGGATGAAGGAAGCCCCCTTTGGGCCTGGGGGAGTCAGGGAAGCTTCCCAGCATATCTGTCAAAGCTTGGAAGGTGCCGAGGAATGCCTGCTGGCTGTTCTTTTAACTGAGACTTTAAAGTTGTTGCAAAGTTTATATGTGATAATCATCATCATTGCCCTTCCTAAAAACTGGAAAGTGACCTGGCAGAGAAAACCTAGCATCTCAACAAAGGATGTTTCAGGATGAGGCTTTTTGTTCTTCATCTACTCACTCTGTACAGACTCATCCACCCTCCAAGCGTTAACTCCCTGGTGGCTGATGACCCCAAAATGCTCAGTGATCCTAGAGTTCTAGGTTCTCCACCTCCCAACCTCGGTGACTGGCCTGGCGTCTTCCAGATACCTCGTCAGCCCGGGGCCGTTCCTCTCCCTGCTTTCCTCGGGCTAAATCATTCTCTGAACTGTCTCCTCGCAGCCACTGCTTGGGACTGACTTTCCCTGTGCATATGACCAGGGCCTGTGGATTTGTCCAGGACTCCAGGGGCCAGGGAGGGCCTGGGTAATTTCCCAACACCCTCTGGGTCTTCTCCCTCCAGGTGGGGCTCACAGTCCGGGGCCCACAGCACAACAGAAAGAGGAAGACGCTCCTTTCTCTCATTACTCCCTGGAGGGTTTCTTGAACCCCCCCCCCCCCCCCCACCACCACCTTTACTCCGGAAAGCAGGTAGGTTCCCTCCAGCTCTGGTGAGTTTCAAATTCTTGGACTGTGAAGGATCCATTGGAGACTCCCTCTAAGGACTAAGAACGGAAGAATCATTTTGCCAGTAGCTGTGCTAGGGCCTGGGAGTGCCAGGGACTGGTAGGAAGGGGTGTGTGTGTGTGTGTGTGTGCCCACTTTACAAACTCCTCCCCTGCTTCCAGAGGTCGTGGGCTCCTGGCAGGGGTGGGGGGGTCCGACTACTCTGTCATCTCTGTAGGGTTCCTGCTCCTGCTGCGAGGCTCCCCTTTTTGACAGCAGGGTTGGTATTTTCTCTGTAGCCAGCAGGCTGCGAGACGAGATGTGTGCCCTGGTGGTGTGGGAGGCACGGAGTTTGCCTCCTGCTCCTGCTAAATGAATCATGTTAACCTAATACTCAGAGGCAGGCTCCTTCTGCACCGTGGCTACACCCAAAACCGGGTGAGGAAGGCCTCCCGAGCCAGGCGCTCGGTTACACAGTTCCTTGGTGGGGTCTCACTCCGGGTCCTACCTCGTGCCTTCTGTACCCATGCTGTCACCCCTGAAATGTAGACATCCGAGGGCCATCACTAATTCACTAGGTGTCCTCCTTCAGCCTGGGCATGCATTTTTAATTAACTTTTATATCAAGACTCAGGTGACACGGCCCTACCCCCTTCTCTGTCCTCTTGGAACATAGCTAAAGTCAGCTGTGAGCTGTTATTCCACACAGAGGAGCTCTTGCCAGTGTCTTCCCTGCAAAGCGGCAGTTGCTACTTATTTGCAGACTATTTTAAATATTTCATGGAATTAATTTCAGATTTAGTGTCTTCATCAGATTGCTAGGAGGGTACTTGTAGATTAATACGTCCGGGCCTCCTATTTTATAGTTGAAAAAAAAAGTGAGACTCAGAGACGTTAAATCATTTTCCCAAGGTCACACAGCAAGTTTGTAGGAGGGCCCACATGAAAGCCTAGGTCTTCTGAGTCCCAAGCCTAAGCCCCTTCATTATACTATGAATTCTCTAAGATGATAAATTTAAATCCAGGCAGTGGCCTGAACCCCCCCAGCCCCTAATTCCAAACGAAATCATGAAACAAAATCTTGAAAGTGACCCAGTCTTCAAGAGAAAGAGTGAAGTATGGTCATTCACAGAGGATGAGCAAAAGGCATTATTGTTATTTGGTTCTTTGTTGTTTGAGGTCCACAGCGATAAAGGCATTAAACTCTCGAAGCAGAAACCAAAAAGTGCCAGGAGAAAAAAAAAGAAAATCTAAAATAAGACCTCAAAGAAAATAGAAACTGGCATATAAATCGTAAGTTATGGTAGGTTGCATGCAGAGAGCCATCTGAAGTGGAAACAGGCTGCAGGGCGCCTCAGAAAAGGCGAGGACTCGAGTCTGATAGCCAAGGTTCCAAATCTCGGTTCGAGCGTTTACTAAGGGTGGTTTGGAGGCAGTTCATTTCTCAGAGCTTCGGTTTCCCCCTTTGTAAAAGGAAGCTGACATCTGTGGCAGAGCGGTGATGTGAGGAAGGGCCGGCAGGCGCCCGGTGGTGCCTCGTCTGCAGCTGGCACTCAGTATGTGGTAAAATGTGTGACTGCCTGTACCTTGAATTGCAGGGGAGACCCTGGCAGGCTGACGCCAGCCCCAGCCCCCAGCAAAGGGCTGAAGGGGGGGCCCCGCCTGGACCAGGGGACTCGGGTTTGTTCCTGGTGAGGATTTAGAATGCTTCCTCTCTGTTCTTGTGCCTTCTAATGGGTGGTTTTTCCCCGGGGGACGGTTCTGCCCTGAGGGGGCATTTGGCAAGCAGACAGCGTTTATCCTCTTAGACTAACATTCAGGTTTGACTTGTGGATGCAAAGCTAAGCTTCACAGAAGATGGGAGGAAGTTCTGATTTAGGGGGGCTTCTTTATTTGGTTTGTATTGTGTGATGATGTTTTTCTTCAACCTCTTTAGCAACCCCTAGGGCCCTAGGCTAGATGTCAATTCAACCCTTTGACAGACATCTCTTGTTTCCTTTCCTCCTTCCTCTGGTGGTCGTATCCTGATTTTCTCTGAGAAAACTGCCCTGCTGCACTCACTGTCCCTGTGGGGAAGCAGATACGGGAATGTGACCATTGTACCACAGGCCCACAGTGGCTGGTCAGCAAGGGACATGGACCAATTAGTGCCAGAGCTTCTATAAACTGTGGGGCAGAGGCTCTCATTTTTCTCTGGGTACACTGAGGAGAGAGGATATGATAGGAAAAGACAGGATTCAGTAGGCAGAGAGGGAAACGTTAGGACCCGAGGTCCCTGGGTGGGGACAAACACATATTTCGGAACAATGCTGGGAGCGTCATCTGAGCACAGCAAACCCCCTCAGGGGTAAAGTTCCTCTTCAGAATGTAACAGACCCCACCTACTCCCCCTCAAGTTTCCCTCAGCAATTTAACTAAAAAGAAGTAGCAGCCCATAAAATGTATGACCCACAAGGAACGTATGGTCATAGACCGCCCCTCATACAATAGAAATGAGCCGATCAACAAGGAACGACTAGACATTTAGAGTTACCTGCCCAATGAGGGTAGAACCTGAGAAGAAACAGGGGAGAAGGACAGGGGGCCGACCCAAACCCTATAAAACATTGTCCCTTGCCTATAGTCCGCGGGCACTCACTTTTGGATGCCCCCTCTCTGTAAAGAGTTTTTATACTATTCTTACTTTCTGATCTTATACTCTAATAAACTTTTGCCTGCTGCTCATTTTATTTTGTGTCCACCTCTTCGTTCTTTGAGCGGTGAGACAACGAACGCCAGGTCTGAGGTAAAAAAGCCTGCAACAGGATACAGGCCTCAGGATGCAGAAGTTATCTCGTACACAGGGAGGTGTGTGGGGATGATGGGCCTTCCAGGGAAAGCAGAACAGAGAAAAGAGTGAGCCCCAGTGACACCTTTCAGGCCTCAAACCCCAACCTGTCTGTACTTTTTACTTATTTGAGCCAATAACTCTCCTCCTTTTTAAAAAGCATGACATAGTTTTAATTATGTTTCAGTCATTTGTCACTGAGAGTCCCGGTGAAGACAAACCAGGAGGTTGGATATAATGAGCTGGGAGGAAGCACGCGCCCTCTGAGAGCACTTTTCAAACTGAAGAGTTTCTACAGAACCATATTGCTGTAGAAGCATTTTTCCTCTGGGAGGACGCTTTGCAGCTTCTATTATTATTATTATTTTCACTTATTTTTTTGCCTGCCCAACATCTGAACCTCTTTCCAAAGGAGTTGTGGTGGGCCTAGAATGGCTGGAAAAGCCAGATATATACCCCTGAAGGCAAGGCTTTGGGTACTTCATCTAGGTGTGGCCAATTAGATCGTCTGGCTTGGATTTAGAATCTGGAAGGAGTCACCTGGATGCTCCGTCAGTTAAGCGTCTGACTCTCGATTTCAGCTCAAGTCGTAATCTCACAGTTTGTGAGTTCTAGCCCAACATCGGGCTTTCCACTGACAGCTCAGGGCCTGCCTGGGACTCTCTCCCTCCCTCTCTCTCTGCCCCTCCCCTGCTCGCTCACACTTTCTCTCTCTCTCAAAAGGAATAGGGGATGGTGGGGGAGTTTGTTCTGGCAGCAACAACAGTGGATTCCAGGGCAGCAGTGGCCATGGTGACCCCAGTGGGGTCCAGTCCCCAGTGTCATTTCTGGTGTCCAGTCAGTGTCCAGCAGTGGCCACAGGAGTGTGTCTCCGAGTTGCCCAAGGGCCCTTTTCCCTGCCTGTTTTCCCGAGGCAGCCTCTCCGGCCTTCCCTTGATTATGTAAACTACTCACTATTCTCTTAATAGATTATTTCCTGCTTCAACTGGTCAGTCACTTCCTGTTGCCAGAACCATGAAAAGGCCTCCTGAGAGAGGTCCCATCTGCTACTTGCATCAGCAGATATTGCTGTGTGACAGTATAACTCAGTGGCTTGAAACAATGGGTATTATTGTTCAACGATTTGGTGGCTTGAAGAGGACAGAATTTCATTTCTGTCTCAGATAATAGTATGAGGTAGGTGTCCCAGATTGGCATGTGGGTCTGCTCCATACAGCCATTCACTTCTTCTCCATTTCTTCCATTGCATGTCTCCTCCCTCTCCTAGGGTGTTGTCCTTGTCCGCATAGGTGACGTTTCCTTCACTCCATGCCAACACGCAGCCATCAAGAAAGGGAAAGTGTGCCCAGGAGGCACAGCCGTGGTCTTGGGGCTCAGGCCAGAATGGTATGGGTCCACTTCTCACCATCCACTGCTGACTGCAAGTTGGGCTAAGGAATGTGGAGGGAAAGTGGAAGCCGAGGGACAATTAGCCTTCTCTTCCATAATATCATGATTTTGAAAGAATGATTATCACATAGTGGATCTTTGAAGCACAGGGGTAGGTGGGTGGAATTTTTTTTGGTTTTTTTGATGATGACGATAAAGGCAAATTCAACTTTTTTTTTTTTTTATTAATGTTTATTTTTGAGAGAGTGCAGAGAGAGGAGCAGAGAGAAGCAGGCTCTCCGCTGACAGCAGAGAGCTTGAGGCAGGGCTCGAACTCACGAACCGTGCAAAATCATGACCTGAGCCTAAGCCAGATGGTCAATCGACTGAGCCATCCAGGTGCCCCGATGATGAAGGCAAATTCAGTCTTTCAAAAAAAAATTTGGTTGGTACATATTTTGATCTAGATAAAGGGAACAAGCCAGCAGTAGGGAGACTCTGCCCTGTGTTTAGGTTCTGGCATATTCTAACTTTCCAATCTTTGTGAGTTTCTTTATTTGTAAGATGGGTATTGTGATGACTGCCCTGTGAGATTATTGCAAGGATTCAGTGAGGTAAGTTAGCACCCAGATCTGTCCCTGGCATACACTGGGTGCTTGGTAATAACTGAGGTTACCTTAGAGGCCAGTGTGCTAGAGTGTGAATGAGAAACGAATAGTTTATTCTTCTGCTACTTACCAGCTCTGGGAGTTTGGGAAACAGTCCCTTAACTTCTCCAGGTCTTGGGACGTTTGTCTGTGAAAGGGACGACCCCTTTTTATCTGACGTTTGTGGTTTCTTTCCGAACAAGGCTATGCAATGTGTCCGTATCGTATTTCGTATTTTGAATATCTCATTGCCTCTTCCAGCTCTCTTGGAGGAAGGGCCAGCGTTGCCACTCACCGTCCGTAACAACGCTAGGCAGTTTAGTTAAGCTTTCTAACTGCTTTCCCGTTGTGGTGAATTGTGCATAATTTCTCTTTTGAACGATTGTCGCATAGGTTAATTGGGGTCACATACGTGACAGGGGATTCACCAAGAGCCTCAAGAGATGTTAGGCGTTATTGTTTTTATTAAATGTGAGGATCAAGTGGCTGCTGTGTTTTGTGTCTTCTTTAAGAACAAATTTTCCAGAAACACTGATACGGAAACAGGATCTTGCCTCTCCGCTGCTTATTCCTCAAGTAGTTATAATCCTTTGTTTGTGACACCACAGTGAGTTGCCCCTGGAGAGGATTCTAACGTTGTGAATAGAAGATTAGGTCTTGGAGTGACAGCCTCTTAAAGACGGTAGTCTGAAGGTCTTGTAAAAAGAGTCTGGAGAAACTTCTAGTCTCCGGTCTTCACAAATGTTATGCCATAGTGAATGTTGAGTAGCAACAGTAGTGTATAGGGTATGGAAATGAAAGGTATTCCATGCGTGGCATTCCATGCAGTGCTGTGATGAGTCCTCAACTTGTGCTTCTGTTTGGGTATTAGTCCCTCTGCGGCATTATTCAAATCCTATGTGACAGGAATAGCTTAGGGCAAAGTACTCTAGGTTTATAGATAAAACTCAGTCTGAGAGGAAAACTTGTGTGTAGTTCAAGGACGAAAGGCCTGAGAGCCTGGGAACTGGGGTCTAATCTCAGCTCTGCCATTAACTAGCTGTGTCCTTGGACAAGTTTTGGAAGTAGTCTCTGTATTTGTTCCGTTGCTGGTAAGAGAGAGGCGGGACTAGACTCAGGCCATCACCGGATGATCTCCTATATCCCTCTGGTTCTGAATTCTGTGTTGCTAGGGCTGACTTTTCAGATCCCAGCAGACCTGGTTTGTTTGGGGCTTGGTTAGGCTAAGTGCCCTGCTTACTAACCTTGGAAACCTTTATTCCAACACTGGCATAAAAACAGCCCTGTGAGAACATGTTGTGCAAAGGAACGACAGGGATCAGGGAGAAGAAAACAAATTGTTTTTCCCTACAGGCAGTACATTTGTGCTCAGAGGTCAGACATGAATGCTTAGCCTCTGGAACAGGGGAGAAAATTCAGTTCAACGCATGCTGATTGAGTGACTTAACGTGTTAGAGACATAATGGAGATCTGATGACAAAGAACCCAAGGTCCTGTCCAGCCCCTGTTCTCGAGCAGTTTGATCAGGTTAGGGAGACCAGGCAGGGCCACGTGTGCACGCCTGCACACAGAAGCACACACACTCACACTCATAATAGTGAACAGGCACGATACTTCCACAGGCACTGAGTATAATGCAGGACACCAGCCAGGCCACTCAGGGCCACCAAGGTGAAAAATGTCCCCATCCTCAAGAGATGTAGTTAAGGCGAGTACCTAGAAGATGGTCTTAGAAAAAGGCAGAGAGAGGAGAGCCAGAGATGATAATAATAAAACATATTTACATAGTGCTTTACTAAGTCCTTTTGCGCATAGTCCACATTCTCTCTCCTGGGTGGCGTTTACACCATCCCTTCTGGTTTTTCTCCCATTTCTCTGGCCACCTTCTCAGTTTCCTTTGTGGGACCTTTTCCATGGCTTGCCCAAGACAATGTTCCTGGGTGACTTCCTGCACAGCCATGACCTCAGCCATCACTTAATCTGCTGATGGCTTTTGCTAGAATGTCAGCTCCACGAGGACAGAAATCTTGCCTATTTTTCGTCTCGAGTTAGCCCCAGTAATTGACACGGTGCCTTGTCCATCATAAATCTTAAAAAATGTTTATTGTAAACTAAATTTGCATCTGTAGTTCAGAGCCAGTCCTCACTTGTTGTCGTAGAAAACCAACTGTCCATTTGCATCTCTACTTGCAAACTCATGGTACCTTACACTCAAAATGTCTGAAAAGAACTGCTTACCTCCAAGTAATCCCCGTAAAACTCGTACTTCATTGAGATAGCCCTATCTCAGCGAGTTGTACTTCTGTCTGCCCCAATCATCCAAGCCAGAAACCCAAGAACCTTTTTGGACTTGTGCTATATCCTACTCTTTCCTTTAGTCTTCACGGTTAGTCAGTCAACAAACCCTAATGAATCCATCTGCTCATGTCCCTTCTCACCTTCACCTGGGTTATTTCTACAGTATCTCAGCTGGTCTCCCCTCCTTCTCGTAAGTGTTCCTGGTCTTCCAGCATGAGCGGTGAGTTCCAATCTCATCCTTATTTTAACTAGAAGTTTTTCTATTGTTGTTTTCTCTTGGTCTTAATTTCCTCTCATTTTAAAGACATTTTTTGGGGGGTGCCTGGGTGGCTCAGTCGATTAAGTATCCGACACCAGCCCAGGTTATGATCTCGTGGTTCATGTGTTTGAGCCCCGGGTCAGGCTCTGTGCTGACAACTCAGAGCCTGGAGCCTGCTTTGGCTTCTGTGTCCTCTTCTTTCTCTGCCCCTCTCCTCATATTCTGTCTCTCAAAAATAAATAAGTGTTAAAGAAATTTAAAAATTAAATAAAAGACATTTTTTTCTTGCTGCATGGTATGTATGTATTTTTAGAAGAAGCCTAAAATATCACCAAAGTGGTAAATAATATATACACACTATGTTAATTTGAAACCTTTTGATTCCAAGTGAAAGAAAACTCAAACCAACTTAAATAAAAAAGGAGGACATTTTTGGTTCATGCAGTTGGGCAACAGGAGAATGATTTTGGCTTCGAACATAGCCAAATATAGTCAGTTGAGCATCCGACTTTGGCTCAGGTCAGGATCTCATGGTTCACAAGTTCAAGCCCTGCATCGGGCTGTGTGCTGACAGTTCAGAGCCGGGAGCCTGCTTCAGCTTCTGTGTCTCCCTCTCTCTCTCTGTACCACCCCCTGGCTCGCTTGTGCTCTCTCTCTCTCTCTCAAAAATAAAGAAATATTTAAACAAAACAAAACAAACAAAAAACATAGCCAAAAAATAGAGCGCAAACACCGTCAACGTGGCTCTCTCTGGTTCATCACCTTTTGGCCCTGATTTCCTCTGTCAGATCAGCAATCTTACCTTTATGAGTGATCTTTACTAGTGATGTCAAAAATATAATCAAACCGCATAAGTAGATTGCATTTTTCCAAGAAGGCCATAACTGGATCTCCCATTTTACATGCTGCTCTTATGATGTGACGTTGTTACTTTTCCCCTCAAGAGGTGGGGTCTAGATTCCCTTTTATTGCATCTGGGCAGGTTTGTGACCATTGCAAAATGACCCTGCGTGACTTTTGGGTCTGGCTCTATAAAAGGTGACATGGCTTCTGTCTGTTCCTCTTGGGACCCTTTCTCTTGGAACCCAGCCGTCGTGCCATGAGGAAGCCGAATAAGCTGTGGAGTGGAACCCTCCTTGGCGACGGCTGATTCCCCGGGCAGCACCGACCTTCAGATATGTGAGTGAATGAGGGTTCAGGTGATTGCAGCGTCAGCCACTTTCAAGCCCTCCCAGCTGTGCTGTGCACCCCGCGTCCCACAGGACGTTATGGAGCGGAGACGTGTTGACCCTGCTGTGCCCTGTCAACTTCCTGGCCCATAGAGACTGTAAGAGATGATGAGATGATGTTTCAAACCACTAAATATTGAGGGAATTTGTTGCACAGCACTAGATAGGTGAATACCCAGAAAAGTGTGGGACATCCCATGTGGCTCACCAGGCCCTTCCTTCCTGCTTAAGCACGCTTTTAATAAAATGAGGTCAAAAGTAATAATTACACTCATCTTACCCAGCAAGAAGGGTTTACGTTTGAATATCTCCATTTTACGGCAAGATTATTATTGAGCTTACGTGACATTTTTCAGGGAACCGTGCCTCAGACAGCCATAGATTCTAGAGTTGTTTACTACAAACAATCCAAACCCACAGACATCCTGCTAAAAGCATTCCGTAGATAAAGACTTTCCTTCTTGAAACGTTAACTATTATCAGGTCAGTTATCACACTTACCAAGAGACTAGGCCGAGTCACTTGCCTTCTCTTGCAGGGATCCCTCTAGTAATTGGGGAAGAAATGGGTCACGGGCCAGCTGTTTTAACTCCTTCCACCTCAACCCTTCCACTCAACAATTTTTCCCCTGATAGAGGCAAGATGTCTGCCTTGAGCCCTAGTCCCACAATTCACCCTCTCAGTAACCCAACCAAAAAAGAGAATGCCTTTCTGTCATTCTTCTAGAATAAGTCTCAGTATATCTCTACCTGGCTCTGATGTCCGAACCAACCTTTAGAACACTTAAACTACATGGATCGAGGAAAATTAGGGTGTTGTTATAAGAAGAGAGAAATGCTGGGGCGCCTGGGTGGCTCGGTCGGTTAGGCGGCCGACTTCGGCTCAGGTCATGATCTCGCGGTCCGTGAGTTCGAGCCCCGCATCGGGCTCTGTGCTGACAGCTCAGAGCCTGGAGCCTGTTTCAGATTCTGTGTCTCCCTCTCTCTGACCCTCGCCCGCTCATGCTCTGTCTCTCTCTGTCTCAAAAATAAATAAACGTTAAAATAAAAAAAAAAAATTTAAAAAAAAAAAAAAAAAAAAAAAAAGAAGAGAGAAATGCTGGGCCTAAAACAATGAAAAAAATAGCTGATACACACACAATATAATTATAAAAATATATAAAAATATATATTTAATATATATATAATATATATATTAAATATATATAAATATATAAAATATATAAAAATATATAATTATAAAAATTAACATGCATTAAAAACATTTAATTATATACCAGACTTCTTTCTTAATTGGTCCCACTTCAGTCTATTCTCCCTCCCATTGCTAGAGATTTCTTTTTTCTTTCTTTTCTTTTCTTTTCTTTTCTTTTCCTTTCTTTACTTTTCTTTTCTTTTCCTTTCTTTTCTTTTCTTTTCTTCTCTCTTTTCTTTTGAGATAGAGAGGGCACAAGTGAGTGAGAGACAGAAAGAGAGAGTGAAGGAGAGAGAGAAAAGTGGGGTTCACCCGGGGCTCATGTTTTATCCAAAGTGGGGCTGGAGCTCACCCGATGTGGGACTTGAACTCACAAACTGTGAGGTCATGACCTGAGCCGAAGTCAGATGCTTAACGACTGAGCTGCCCAAGTGCTCTGGAAAGAGATTTTTAAAATGCAAGTCCAAATATTCTGGTATATTAGCATCTTGGGGGTAGAGACTTTATTTGTTCATTGTAAGAGTTAGAGTAATGTCACCTGCTGTAACAACGTCCCATGTTTCAGCAGCTTAACACAGCAGAAATTCATTTCTCAGTCTCATAAAATAAATATTCCTGGTTGATGGGGGGTTTTCCTCTATATGGTCATACAGGGACCCTGACTCTTTCCTTTTTGTGGATTTTCCATGACTTAAGTCTTGGGAATCCTGCATTCAGTAGTGGATAAGGGAAGAGAAGCCACACTTCTTAACATTTTGGCTCAGAAATGACACATATTAGTTCTGTTCATCTTCCATTGTTGAGAAATGGTCACATAGTCCCATCTAAATGCAGGGGGCACTGGGAAACGTTGTTCTTGGTTGGGATGTCAGTTCTCTGTGACAATTTTATGAAGGGGGTGGGGGACACGAAATCTGTTGGTCAGCTAGCCGTCCCAGACACATTTATCTTTGTATTCCTGGCTCCTAACCCAGTATCTGATGCTAGAGTTGATGTCTAGGGTGGCTGTGGAGTGAATTACTTTTTCTGAACCTTGGATGGCCATCAAGTGCCAGGTCAAGTGTGATGCTATGGCATGTGAAAAAGTAGATGACAAATATCAAATGAGGCCCTTGGAGTGGGCACAAAAAGCTGACCAGAGATGGGAGTTTAGGTGATTGTGGAGCTCCTTGTCCTTGTCCTTGTGCTGGGAAGGAGCGTCCTTCTTTCAGAGCCCTCTGTGGGGGAAGTGGAATTTAATGTTAGTTCTTTGACACCTTGTTGGGAGTGGTAAAAGATGTGGAAAAGATCACTTCCACACTCTCAATAGTTTTCAGTTATACAACAGGTAGGGCCTTGAATATACCTTTGATGGAAACTTCTCTTTTCAGGGAAGTACACCTGAACTGGCTATTAAATTATGAAGCTAGAGCTGAGGCAGTTAATTGCTGCTCTGTGTAATGATTCAAAGGCTGTCTTTGTGGGAGGCAGAGATGTCTCTCCACAGCCAGTGTTGCCTTTGGGAAATGACTTCTCTTCCATGATGGATCCAAACCGTGCTGTTCCTGCAGACTGTTGCTCTGGGGAGCTCTGATGCTTGCAGGGCATGACCGAGGAAGAGGATGCCGGCATTACCTTGGCCTCATGCTGGAGAAGGAGCCATAACAAAGACTTGGACTGGGTTTGGTGAATCTCAACTCTAGGTCTAGGAATAACCTAAGCATTGAGACGTAAGAAAACTGAAAACAGGGGCGCCTGGGTGGCTCAGTCAGTTGGGCCTCTGACTTGGAGTCAGGTCATGATCTCACAGTTCGTGAGTTCAAGTCCCATGTCAGGCTCTGTGCTGACAGCTTAGAGCCTGGAGCCTGCTTCGGATTCTGTGTCTCTGTCTTTCTCTGCCCCTCCCCAGCTCATGTTCTGTCTCTCTCTCAAGAATAAATAAACATTAAATTAAAAAAACATTTAAAAACTGAAAACATAACTGCTGACCTAGGTAGTTGTCATGGGAGGGAGGTGTTCCTTTGAGATAATTCATCCAGACATGCTTTATGAGTTATGCAATTTTTCTATATGTATGGTATGTATCAATAAAGAATTTATAAAATTTAAAAAGAAAGGACCTGTCCACTTTTGGGTGATTTTTGGTAATTTAGGGAGATAGAGATAAATCTCTTACCACAGCTGCTGCATGGGTATTAATTAGACTGAGAAAGGCTTGGCAGGGAGGAGGGGTCTCCACTGAAGGGAGTGGACTTTTCCCCTGTCATCACATGGGAAGAGGCAGTCTAGGGCCTGGAAATGGGAATTTGTTAGGCAGGTCTTTTACAGGGTGAGAAACTTTCTCCCCCTCTTATGCCTAGGGCTCTGAGACAGTTTGGTTAATCCAGATTGGTGGCTTTTAGCCAGACAGAAAGTATCTTGTAGAGGAATATTTATCAACCTCTTTTAAATATTTTTATGTATTTATTTTGAGACAGAGAGAGTGCCAGTGGGGAAGGGGCAGAGAGAGAGGGAGAGAGAATCCCAAACAGAATTCCCAAGAGAGAATCTCAGTGCAGAGCCCAGTGTGGGGCTTGAACCCATGAACTGTGAGATCATGACCTAAGCCAAAGTCGGATGATTAACCAACTGAGCCATCCAGGTGCCCTTGTTTATCAATCCTTAAAAAATATCTTTGCCCTCTTTGATAAACATAAAAATCTTATTCAAGAGAGGAGAATGGTCTGAACCAATACCCAGAGACTGAAAGATTGAGATGTGCCGGAGAATTGAGTGTGGAGTGGCTCAGCCACAGTGCAGTCTGGTGCAGATTCCTGGAATAGATATCTAGAAGGGGCGCAATGGCACGTTCCCCAGGCACACTGTCCATCTCCTTGTACTGTAATCATCTGTTATTAATCAGTCTCTTCCTCTAGCTCACAAGCTTCCTGAGGGCAGGCACCACGTCTATGGCTTTTATCACAGTGCTTGGGCTTGATAAGTACTCAGTATCTATTGAACACACACCTGAGCCTCTGGGCTCACCTGTTGTGCCGTATGTTTCCCCATCTAGGCTGTTTTCCCCTAAAGACTCACCTCTGCATCCCCAAGGGCCTGGCATGAATTCAGGGCTCTGTAGACATCTGGGGGATGCTAATGAAGTGATAAACTCATCACTGATATCTCATCAGTGGTGAGTGATAGAGGTCACTCATCTATCCCTGAAAGCAAGAAAAAAAGCTGTAATAAGAGTCTCATGCACTCCAAAAACAAAACAGAGGGGGACCACTGAGTGTCACGGAGTAGGTATCTCTGTTTATGGAAAGTTACACATGTGGGGCCAAGTCCTAAGCCTATGTAGTCATTCACAAGCAGCCTCCTTAAGGCTGAAACACTGAGTCTGAAAGAAAAGGATTAGTGGGGTAAAGAATAAGAGATTCTCATTCAGGATGCATTCATTTCTCTTCTGCCAGAACTGACTCACTCCTGGGGGGTTGGCGAGCACTTGTGCCCTGGAGCGAAGATGGAAAAATGTGATGCTAATTTTACTACTTGATTATATTTTTGTTTCAGGTGATTTTGCCAAGTTTTTTTTTATTTGCTCACAGCGGTGTTAAAATAGCAGCAGTTGATATATTTCAGGCTTTAGAACCCTCTCTGAGTGCCATGCCAGCCTAATTTCTTCCCAGAGAAACACGATACTCCTGGAGGCACAGTATTTGGTGCCATAATAACCACAGTGGCTTCTGTTTATGGCGAATTTATTGTAGGCCAGGCAATGGGCTAAATGTTACACTGAATGATCTCAGTGGATGTATCAGTTTCCCCTTGTGTAGATGAAGACGCAGAGGCTGAGGTTTAGGAAGGTCACAGAAGGTTGCAGAAGGTCACAAAGCCAGTAGATGGCAGACCTGGGACTGGAACACAGGCTGCCGGCAAACTTCCTTGTTGCCTTCCCAGGGGGAGGGAACTGGGATTGTGCTGGGTCCCCAAATGGTGGAGGACACGGACTATGAGTCAGAGCAAAGCACATTTTGAGAAGACCCTGGAGGCCTGTGAAATGCCATTCGCTCCGCAGACTAAGAATGTCCTTATTGTCCCTTCCATCTGTCTCAGAGAGTCTGGCCCCTTCACGCTGTGCTGGCTGTGGCAGAGACACTTAGCCCTAGACGTCCTAGTGTGGACCTGCGACAGCTGCTACAGTCCTGTCCCTCTAACTCTTCCCATGGCTGGTGTTTCCCATCCTCTTGGCCTTACCTGTTTCTTGTCCCAGTGGACAAGCCCGTGGCACCTGGGTTCCAGTTGACTTCACATGGGTACAGCGGTGCTTTGCCTACGTGCATGCTGGTCACCTCTCAGCTCCCTGCTCCAGGCACCTCTACTGACGCCTCCATGAGACTTGCCTCATGACCACCATGTGCAAACTGGAGGTGGCCGGGGGCGGGGGGAGTCCTGTGGGGCGAACCTTCAGCCAATGGGAGGCAAGAGCTGATGGGTAAATTACTCCCTCCCCACCCACCAGGGGCTGAGGACAGGCACCGACTCTATAGCTTTTCGCGTAATACCTAGGGTTTAATAAGTGTTAAAGAAAAACATTTTGAATGGATGCCCACATATGTAGCCAGCATTTGCACGTAGTAGAGGTCGGCAGCTCCGTGATTGGCATCCTTGAATCGGTTCTCTTTCCTTCTCTGCCTCCCTCCCCTTCTTCCTCACTCCTGCTTCCTAGAATTCTTAGGCGATTATATTCCCTAACAAAGTTTTGAATCATGTGAGCCCTCTGCCTCAGATTCTACTTTCTGGGGCATCCAGGCTAAGACAGGTGGCAAGGTCTGAATAATCTTATATTCATTCATCGTCTTCTGGAACGGCCAGCATACCTGGTGCCTGCATTTTGCTTTTTTGGTTCATTTGTTTTGTTTTTGCTTTTTAAAAATTTGTTGATTTTTGGGGGGAGGGAGGGGCAGAAAGAGGGAGACAGAGGATCCAAAGTGGGCTGTGTGCTGCAACAGAGAACCTGATGTAGGACTTGAACCCATGCACTGTGAGATCATGACCTGAGCCAAAGTCAGATGCTTAACCGAATGAGGCACCCAGGTGCCCTCTGTGTTTTTGAGTTAAGGACGGGACACACTGAAATGGAGTGGAAAGCTGCAGATCTGTGACCTGAGGTTGGGGGGCAAATTGTAGAGTGTTGCCTTCATCTTACTTCAAATGGCTTTCCATTTAATTTGCCAGATCCATTTCCTTCTCCCCATTTAAAACTCACCTTTAAGTGGCATCTCTGCATAACTGAGAAATATAAAAACACCAAAGGCTAGCCCAGCCCCCTTGGTCTCTTCTTGGGCATGTTCTGTCACTTTAGGGAAGAAAGGTGATGACATTTGTCTTCATGCTTGTCTGATTGATACCTGATTTCCTGGTCCCCAAGTGAACCAGGAGCAGCTTCCCTCTCTGCACAGGCTCACAATGTCCTGGGAAGATGCTAGAAAGCTGCAAAAGGCATCTGTAGTCCTCCTGAGACCCTGTGGAATGAGAACCTCCAGCCAAAGAGTAGACTCAGGGGTCACAGTTTTGTGTCGCTGCAGGCCATGTAGATGGTCACAGGGCTGAAGAGAAGAGGTTTAATATTACCTAGCAGCCAGTGGGCTCCTGGCTGTATTGGGTCCCTTTGCCACCCAGTCAGGGGAGGGACTGTACTTTTCCAGCAGCGTGTACCCCGTTGCTGCTGGCTGCCCTTGAGAAACTGCCATGAGACCTCTGAAATTGGGGCCATTTAAGGGTAGCCCTGACATTTACTGAAAAGCCAGAAATTCAGCACAAGTAACCCACAAACCGGTACAGCTAAAAGCTATTTATGTGCTTATACACACAGCAATTGTGAGAGAGATGGAAATGAATGTAACTGATGTGAGCTTCTGCACAAGCTTGAGGCACAGGGTTGAAGAGAGCCTAGGCAGACACGCTCACAGTTGCACATCACTGCCACACGGTGTCGCTGTTGGAGACGAGTCTTGCATGGTTTGCTCCTCGACTAAGATGGTTCCCCTGCTGGTCCTCATCCTGCGCAGGCTTCAGTGGTTATTGGAAAGACAGCAGCGCCACTCTTCATTCGGTGCCGTGCTCGGTCAAGGTGTACTACATGGGCCGCCTACGTTCTTCAACGCACGTGTCTATGCTCACCCACATGTCCCAAGCAGGGTTGACTGGGTCCTGGGAGGGTTTGCTCCAGACTACAGCCATCCTGACCGAACGCCTTTCCATCCTTGGGCTGAGCCTATGTCCTCACCCACACTTCCCTGGCTTTCCTGCTGAGTGCCATTTTGAAGCATGCTGTCATACTTGACATTTTGCCTGCTGTTTTGAAACACAAAAGTTGGCCCGTTGTGTCCCTAGAGCATCGCTGGCCTTATCCTTTGGTATTTGTTGTTCAGAGCCCTGTGTCTGACTGACTACATATGGTGCCACTGTCCCCTTCTCTCTGGGCAGCAGATGCTTTCTGGCTCTCTCTATAACTTATGTGTACCTTCTATAACTAAGGAAAGACCCCAGATGTGATTCTTAGGGGGGGATGATGATTCCCCTTGCAGTGACGTGGAGCTCTATCCAGACATAGGATGGCTGCCATAATTTATACCTAGGCAGGTATACCAATTTATGCCTACTTAATCTCTGCCTCAAAAGGGACCATACTGCATTAAGAAGAACCACATCCAGCAGTAGAGGAACCATCAAACTCCTACTGAAATTACACCATTTGGAGAACAAATTCCTATTTCTTATCATCTATATCAAACATTTAAAACCACTCTGACAAAAGTCAGTGAAGTGCCTCTTCACAGTGTTTCTCTGCTGTTCGTGTTTACAAAGAGCTCCTTGCTAGTCTAGTTGTAAGGAGTAGACTCGTTGTCCTGGAGTTCTTGAATATGTGCAGAAGAGAAGAAACTGTTGTCCCCGAGTGGCAGGGAAAGTCTGAGGTCTCATGTCGTCCTTTCTAATTGGACTTACTGGGCTATTTCTACCTTGAGGCATCTCTTCCATAGCACTAGCAATGTGACAAAGGAGAGTTTAGTTTGAAGTTGCTAACTTTTTTGTGGACTGAGGCTATGGGCTGAAGACCCACAGAATTGAAGATATCTGAGGATGCTGGCTCTGATCCTCATTAGAGACTCCTGGTTAGTTCACATCTATTCTTCGGTCACAACTGTCCAGCTGTGAACGGAGAGACTCTCTCTTCTTGGCCTTCCTTTCAAGGCTGGCAACAATAAGACTTTGAACAAAACTCTCAGTGCCAAGGGCATCAACCTCTTTCACACCCCCTTCTGCTCCATAGTGTCAGAGAAATCCCCTCAAGGACATGGAAGAAAAATGAGGACCAGTCTTGAATCGATGATGTGTTATATGGATATTCTAAGGCTGGCTTCTCTAGCAAGAAACTTTCACCCAGCTGGGTTCCACATGTAGAAAAGAAGGGCCCTTTTATAAAATACCCGATACAAGATGTTGACCTTTCGAAATCCTTTGGGCAGACCATTTCAAAGGGTGGATATTGTCAAAGGTCGCCTAAAAGTAGAAAATGGTAAATAGAATTTAATCAAAAAGGGCTGGAAGGACACACTCTAACCAAGTCGAAGTGACAGACAAGGCCAGGGTCACATCTCAAGTCCTCACCTCTGACTCACACCACCCGGGGAAGTAACTGTTTCCTTAAGTCCTGGGGGGTCAAGGGTATCTTACGTTCATGCATTCTGCCCAAGCTCTGACATTTTGAGCACTAGCCCAGGCTCTCGTCAGCTACCCGACCCTAATCACGAACCGCACACCAATGGTCTTTGGGTTTTTGTCTGAGGTCAAGTTGCCCAAACGCTGACCCTCAACGTTTATTTCTGGGATTGTTTTGCCAGCCCCTCCCCTAGTACATGTTCACCCTCAGAAGCAGGCGGGTGACTAAGAGCTACAGGATACTTTGCAATTTCCTTTCAATTCAATTCAACAATTATTTACCAAACACCTACTATGCATCAGAGACCAGGTTCCAGGAATACAGATATTCCTTGGACTGGGAAGCTGAGACACAGTTTAGTTTCAGAGCAGTGTTGGCAACAAACAAAATGAAATAAATCACCACAGCAAAAGCCACATTCCAGCCACCAAAAAGGTAGTTTCAAGCAAATATGTCTATGTGATTCTCGAACGTCCCTAAGTGGGATTCCGGTCCTTATCTCAGAACACCCTCTTCTCTCCCTTCCACACCCCACAGTTGTCCCATGCCTCCTCCTCCAGACTCCTTGAAAACCTCTTCCTTGGGACTAGCCTTCAGGCTTCTTCTGCTCATCCCTGTCCCTGCTCTCAGCTCAGTGGCTCAAGAATCCCAAGGGCCTTGGGGCGCCTGGGTGGCACAGTCGGTTAAGCGTCCGACTTCAGCCAGGTCACGATCTCGCGGTCCGTGAGTTCGAGCCCCGCGTCAGGCTCTGGGCTGATGGCTCGGAGCCTGGAGCCTGTTTCCGATTCTGTGTCTCCCTCTCTCTCTGCCCCTCCCCCGTTCATGCTATGTCTCTCTCTGTCCCAAAAAAAAAAAAAAAAAAAAAAAAAAGAATCCCAAGGGCCAGCTAGGCCAAGGCAGAGGACCAGTGTATAGAGTCAGAGCTCTCTTCAGCAGAGACAGGACAGGCATGAGCTGAGGCAGGATGTTCTGAGCTTTGGTCCTGCCCCACACAAATGAAAGAGATCTAGCCCTTGCCCCAGGGAAGGTCACCGTAACTGGAGACATCAGCACCAAAGAGACCATCACAATTCCGCTTTAGTGGTGAGGGCCTATGGGATCCTGGGGAGATCCAAGATGGCCCAGGAAGAGAACTCTAGCTAAAGCTTGAAGGGTGAATCTGGATTTGAACCCAACCTCTGAGTTTTGGACAAGTTACTTACAGGAACAGGGAACTGTGCCAGTTCCCTCATCTGTAACATGGGGATTAGACATTATATGGTTGTTGTCAGACTAAAACAACTTAATAAAAGTGAATGCTTGAAATAGTGTTCAGCAGTGCTCAACAAACATATAATTAGAACATTGATGCACTGAATCACAAATTCCTGGGGTGTAGTCACAAAGCAGCTTTGACTTTCCCCCCCACTGCCCTGTGCATCTGGAGGAAACATCTCCGACTTCCCTGCGTGCTCTAGGAAATACAAAGTTGTAGAGTCATTTTCACATCTAAATCAGAATGTGTGCTCTCATATCCTTGTGAATACTCCAGTCTTTCTGTCTTTGCTGGGGTGGGTGAGGAGAGGGGCTGGCTGCGATCAAGTCTGTCTGGGCAGTGGGGGGTGGGGGTGGGGGGGAGGTTCCTTTCTTTCTCTTTCTTGCTCAACATACTGGCCAGTGGTGGTTCCTGGCCTCCCTGGGATGGGGTGCAGGGAGGGGTTGATGGGGGGAGTGGGAACATTCTCTCGCATCTTGGCATCTGCTGTCCTAAACCTGAATCAACGGTCCTCTGTGCAAGTCCTCCCTCTCAGGGCCCCCTTGCTCTCCATGGGGATGGGGAATTTGACTCCCCAGGCTGTTCTTGGCCACTCGCCATTTACCAGGGCTACAGGATGGTTTGCTCACAATGCAATTCGGTGTCTTTTATCTGTTGTCTTAGTGTTTCAACCGAAGCCTCCGTTCTAACTTCCTCCATGCCCATTAGCCACCATCATTATCCCCGGGGTGCCATAAGGGTGGTTTGCTGGGAGGTGACCCCTGTCAGGACGGGGGCAGATGAGATGGCAAAGGTGGGCAGGGACTTCTTTATCCTACCTATCCTGTGACTGTGACTCTTGTCCCCTAGGTCCTGCCATGATGGGGACAAGGGTGCAGAAGGCTAGGCCCCGTCTCCTCAGGAGAATGACAAACCTGTGTTTACTGCTGTATAATACGAAGTGTCTTCAGTATATGTGCTCTCACTTAAAACTCACAGCTCAATCAGATCTTTAGTACATTCTTTCCATTTTAATAGATAAGGACACATGTTCTGGAAGTTAAGTATTGTCCGAGGTCACACAGCTAGGAGGTAACAGATTCCAACTTAGTGATCTGATTTCTGTTTTGTTCTTTTCATTGCACCATAATACACGGAGCCGGGGAAGTAGGTGCAGGGGAGCGACGTTCTGGAAGCCTGGCCTTGGGCAGGGTGTTGTCCTCTGGGAGGAGGCAGCTGTGGGAGCCACCTGTGCCTGCCCCGGCTTGCATAGTCGCAGTGGGCATTGTGGGTCCTCCACACCCACCTGCCAAACAGAACCAGCCAAGCTGGGCAAACACAGGTAGTGACTTCATTCTCCCTGCTTCATACCTGACATTGGAAAGACCCAATTAGTCCAGCCCAGGGTCTTGGCCTGTCCTGTGGACAAATCTCCCGGGTCATCTAGACCCTGGTTAAGAACCTCTCTGTCCAGCCAAGAGCCCTGAATGCACACCTTCTATAAGCAAAAAGAAAGGTGTGCGGGTTCTCAGCAAAATGGTGACCCCTGTAAATTCTGCCGACTGTGCAGCCTCACTAACCCTTTGGTTACCAGTGTCCCCGGGGTTCACCCGAGAATTCTTGTCCTCTTCCTTCTCTTCTGCATAGTTTGGCTGTAGTTCATTAGAAGGTGGGATCAGATGCCAAAGGAGGAGGAGATAGGAGGAATTTGAACTTTGGTCTCCATGGCGAGGAGGACGTAAAGGACATTTTGTTTTAATTAATCGTTTTTGTTCTTTTTAGGATAACAAAAGCCGTATGTGTTGAGTGTTGAAAAATTGAAAAATACAAAAAAGTGAGATGAAAACAAGTTCGCTCATGAGATTCACGCCCTAAGATTTGTGTGTTATTTCCTTCTAACATCATACTCCCATATATAAAGCATATCCACAGACACACTTGTAAACCAGGTTAGAAGTGTATAGACTGTGAGCCTCTTTTCTTCACTAAGCAACATGTCACGGGCATGTCCCCATACCGTTAAACTCGGTGGACTTTCAACCATCCTGTGGTGGATTCCACGTTGTACTAGAAGGACAACAGATGGGACAAGCTGGTGGGGGAATAAATTGTGAAAACTCCCTGGAGGCCTCCCCCTGGAAGACCCCACTCAGTCACATCTTAGCAATACATCCTGAAGAAACCGTGAGTTCTGACCCTTAGCACTCTAGGGCTTCTCCTTTATGTGTCTTATTCATTCATTCATTCATTCATTCATTCATTCATTCAAGAGAGCGAGTAGGGTAGGGGCAGAGAAAGAGAGAGAGGGAGAGAGAGAATCCCAAGCAGGCTCCATACTGTGAGCACAGAGCCCAATGCGGGGTTCGAACTCATGAACCATGAGATCATGACCTGAGCTGAAAACAAGAGCTGGATGCTTAACTGACTGAGCCATCTAGGCACTCCTGTGGGTCTTTTAAGTAGAGGCCATGGTACCAAACTCCACATCAGTTCTCCCACAATTAAAATGTGCACAAGTCTGTGGAAAGCCCTTTTGCATAAGAAGTAGGTTTGGCATGGGGTGGATCCCCTGGATGCTGGGACTTTGAACTGGAGTTTTAATAACAGACCAAACACTGTTGTCTCACAGTGTCTCAAAGGAAAGCTCCCTTGCTTTTAAATTCAAGTACACCCAGGGCGCCTGGGTGGCTCAGTCGGTTAAGCATCTGACTTCAGCTCAGGCATGATCTCATGGTTCGTGAGTTCGAGCCCCGCGTCGGGCTCTGTGCTGACAGCTCGGAGCCTGGAGTCTGCTTCTGATTCTGTGTCTCCCTCTCTCTGCACCCCTCTCCACCTTGTGCTCTCTTTCTCTCAAAAATAAATTAAAAAAAACATTAAAAAAATAAATTCAAGTACCCCATACATTTAACCAAATAAATTCAGAAACTTAATGACTCGGCAGTGGGTTGTGCTGGGGTTTTAGACCCTTTGTGAGTGTCGACAGTTTCTGGCACTCTCCCCTGCACTGTTCTCAGTTGGTAACTAAATGCGCCATGTCTGTGGCTTGTTGTGAGAACCACACGATGTGCCTTTCATAGAGAAGTTTCTCTTTTTGGTTCAGGGCTTTGCTAGAAACTACTCTCACTGCTTTTCGGATTGAATTCTAGTTTAATCCTCTTTTTCCTACCTCCCCAAGGTCATGCGCACTTCTATATGAGAAAAGTTGGAGTGCTCTTTAGAAACATTTTCAGATGTGTTTCCACAGCCTGTAAATCTTGTTACTTTGGGGCGCTCGGTACCCAGTGAAGCAATGGGTTTGGGGAGCTTCAGGTGGAGGTCAGAGAGCCAATGGAACAACAAGATAATTGGTCAGTTTTAATTTTTTTAATGTTTATTTATTTTTGAGAGAGAGAGAGAGAGAGTGCGCACACGCATGAGCGAGTGGGGGAGGGGCAGAGAGAGAGGGAGACGCAGAATCCTAAGTAGGCTCCAGGCTCTGAGCTGTCAGCATAGCATGGGTTCATGCAGGGCTCAAACCCATGAACCGTGAGATCATGAACTGAGCCAAAGCCAGAAGATTAACGGACTGAGCCACTCAGGTGCCCCATCAGTTTTTGTTTTTTTTTTTAATGTTTATTTGTTTTTGAGAGAGAGAAAAAAAGACAGAGCATGAGTGGGGGGAGGGGCAGCAAGAGGGGGGCAGAGGATCCAAAGTGGGCTCTGTGCTGACAACAGAGAGCCCGATGTGGGGCTTGAACTCATGAACCCCTGAGAAGTTGGACACTCAACCGACTGAGCCACCCAGGCACTCCAGATAATTGGTCAGTTTTGGTGGCTAAAATAGTTTCGACTCAGTCCCCAGTCAGATCCTAGTCTTGGGAGAATGAGGAAGGGAGGGGGTGTGAAGGGAAGTGTAATGTGAATTCTTCACATTAGTTTAGTGTAGGAGAACTATGAATCTCTTCAGAAGATCTTGGAGAAGCTTCTTCCTCCTTTGCAGGTAGTGGGTTAGGCCTCAGGTTGTCTGTCACCAGCCCTGAGGAGGTAGGAGGTGTGGAGGAAAGAGCAGTCTCGAGCCTCCTGTTGGGGTTGTGAGAACAAGAAGTTAGGCAGAGGGAGAGACTGAGGTCACAGGTCACAGTTGGATTCTTGTTTCTTCCTGGCTTCAGGCTAAGTCTGGGCTTTGGAATAGAAGAACCCTTTAGAAACACCAGATAATTAAAGAACCTGAGGAATCGGGACTAGAGGCCCACTTTCTGAGAGGTAATGAAATGGAGGCTGAGGCCTCCAGGAGAGGCCCGGCTCAGCACCTTGACCAGAGCGTAGATGTGAAGGTGGTGACTGAGGCCAGAGGAGAGAGACACAGCACTCTTGGCCCTGCAGCCTCAACTTGGCAGGTTGGGATCCAGCTGTTTCTCGGTGTCAGGAAGAGGGGATCTGGAAGTTGTGTTAGGCAGAATCATGGCTTCCCAAAGGTGTCCGCGCCCTAGTCCCTGGAACGTGTGAGTTTGTTAAATTTAGGGGTAAAGGAGAAGGTTGCTAATCAGTTGGTTATAATAGAGGGATCATCCTGAATCATTGGGTGGACCCAATGTAATTGCGAGGGTCCTTAAAGGTGAAACAGGGAGGTAGGAGAGGGGGACGAGGGAGATGGCGGCATGAGAAGGGCCCAGCCTACCGCTGTTGGCTTTGAAGGGGGAGGAAGGAGGCCATCAGCCAAGGAATGTGGTGGCCTTTAGAATCTGGAAAAGACAAGAGAATGGATTCTCCCCTGGAGTCTCCAGAAGGAACACAGCTCTGCTGACACATTAAGTTTAGCCCAGATGGACCCATTTTGGCCTTCTGACCTTCAGAGCTGTGTGGTAATAGCTGTGTTATGCCACCATTGCAGTAATTTGTTACAGCAGAGACAGGAAGCCCCTCTAATCCCCTGTTACCTACTGGTTTTAGCTGTTTGCTGCCTTGACACATGACTTCTTGGGGAGTTGCAAAAGACAACTGGGAATTAGATGTTAATTTGCCGTGAGAGTAGTGATTATGTCTGCTTAGTTTACCACTAACCAGTGAGGGCCGGGCGTGTTCACTATGATATTCAATATGATGTGGTTTGAAGTGTTGGGGTTTGGAACTGATGGCCGAGAAAGAGTTCTTGAGACATCTGTGCAAAAAGGCGGTTTTATTATAGCCCGGGGACAGGACCTTCGGGCAGAAAGAGCTGCACTGAGGTTGTGAGGAGTGACTGATAATATAAGAATTTCTATCCTATGGAGGGGAGGGTGGTTAGGACTCCAGGAAATGGAGTCTATAGGTTTCTGGAGATTGCCTTTTTTCTTGTAAATCATTAAGACAGTTGCAAACTGATGGAGACTTATGTCCTGCAGGACTGTGATCTCTATCGGTTCACTATTTGTTTTTCCTGTTTCTTTGTTCTTGGGCAGCCAGGAGGGCCTGAGGAATGTCACACATATCCCACCTTGAGGGGGAGTGGTCCTTATGGAGTGTTAGCTTGTGCTTTGCCCTGTGCTTGCCTTTTGCTGCTTCATCAAATACATATTTGGTACATGAGTAAGTCATGAGATTCTTTAAAACGTACTAAAACTCCCTGGACTATGCACTATTATTCTCTTTCTATGTTGCCCAGATGATAATCTGGACCAGTGAGGAGTGGAAGTTAGTTTGCACCTCAGAAGGAAGAAATTCACCTGGTTGGCCTCTTTTTCACCCAAATGGTCCACCCTGAGAAAATGACCTCACAAATGCAGAGCAATAGCTCTGATCCAGAAGAATACGAACTGTAGACTGATCCAGAAAAATATGGTGGCTGGACAGCGAGTTCTTTCCCCCATGAACATTTCGCCACTATGTGGAGTGTTGATAGAATGGGGTGACCATGGGGCAAATAGATGAGGACACTGTTAGCCTGGCTGAGCTATAAGAAGGGGTCAGTGTCATCAGGAAAAAGACATGTGCTTCCTTCATGCTATTTTACGCTGAAGAATCAGAAGGACCCTGGGGTTCCCCTAGAGGCACTGTTCCTCCAGATCAGAGCTCGAACCGTTGGGGTAGGGGCAGCAGAAGGGTCTTGGGAGAGGAGAGGAAGGAGAGAGAGCAGAGAAGAAAAAGACCCCTGGCTGTTCCTTGCGAGTAGAGTCTAAGTGGATGAGGGCAGCTTGATGGGCAAGAGACCTGTTTTGTCTGGTCTTGGAGGCTCCACGTGTGCACAGGTGGGTCAGTTCCTAGAAAGTCCATCACCTCCTGGGAACGAACTGGATTAGTACCTCAGCCTCGCCTCAGGGGCAGAGATACTCAGATCATAAGGATCCTGTGCAAGGTTGGGTGGGGTCTTTTCTGCAGTTTCAAGGTCAGATGATTCAGGCAGTAAAGTAAATTTGGGGCAGGAATTATGATGTGGACTGTCTCAGGTTGTGGGCAGGTGCATAATAATGCTGGGGACATCCAGACTGGGACCCCTGCAGGACCATGACTTTCAGAGGGGGAGGGCCAAGGGATGGTTCAGCAGACACTCTTCTTTTTCCTCTTTCCTTCCTCTCTCCACCTCCACCTCTAACAATGCACTCAGGGTGGAAGGGATTTTTCTCAGGAGTTGTGAAAGTAAGGGTATGTCGAACTGCTAGGGGCATTTGAGACAATTGAACTGCAGCTTCTAGTCAGGGAGCCAGAGAGTGAGGTGCATTTACACAGTAAGTGATCTCTGAGCCACCTCCACACCAGTCCTCTGGGTACCTCTCCCCTCCCCTTGAACTGGAAGATTTGCATTGTTCAGTAGCAGAGAGCTCCAGATCATTCGCCATCCCTGCTCTGCCTTCTCGGCAGGTTGTGGTGCTCTGAAAAACTCCCTCCACCTATTCTTACAAAAGAATGATTATTGCAGAGGAGGACATGTGACAAAGTCAGGGCCAAAAATCTCAGAATCCTTCTGAGAGATTGACTTATTTACCTACTTTTACATAATCTCTTTCCACTAGGATTTCTAAGCCAGGAGCCTGTGATCTAGAATAGCCAATAGCCATTTTTTCATAGCTGTTAGAATAAGACTGCTGTACCAGAGGAGAATAACATTTCTCTAAAATTCAGCAGAAAGCCAAGCCAAGAAATGAAGATCATGATGTAAGAGTCCTGAGAACCTTGTTTTGGCACCTGGATCGAGCTCTTCCTGAAGTCCATATCCATTCATTCATAAATATTCCAGATTCATAAGGCAATACCCAGCCATTTTGCTTAAGTAGTTTGAGTTTCTGTTAGTATCTTGACTAATGCAGTCAGTTAACCTTGCCCTACAGAAAGTCAGTCTTATACTATCCTTCATCTGATAATAAAGGTTAGGTTTTTAAAAAATGTTTTTAAATGTTTCTTTATTTTTGAGAGAGAGAGAGACAGAACACAAGCAGGGGAGGGGCAGAGAGAGAGGGAGACACAGAATCTGAAGCAGGCTTCAGGCTCCCAGCTATCAGCATGGAGCTGGATATGGGGCTTGAACCCAGGAACCACGAGATCATGACCCTAGCCAAAGTTGACGGTTAACCGACTGAGCTACCCAGGTGCCCCTAGGTTAGTTTTCTTTTTTTTTTTAACTTTTAAAAAAAATGTTTATTTATTTATTTTTTGAGAGAGGAGAGAGAGCAAGCCAGGGAGAGGCAGAGAGAGAGAGAGAGGGAGAGAGAAATCCCAATCAGGCTCCAAGCTGTGAGTGCAGAGCCCGATGCAAGGCTTGAACTCATGAACTGTGAGATCATGACCTGAGCCGAAATCAAGAGTCAGACACTCTTGAGCCATCCAGGCACCCCAGTAAAGGTTACTTTTAATCACATCTGTTCCACTTTCACAATTCCTTTAATATGAGGATTCATTTAGTCATGTAACTTTTTTTGGTAAGATGTCTATTGTCTTAGGAATTCTGGGAACCACTACTAAATATAAAATCAATTGGAAATCATGCAGCTATAAGGAAAAATATGCATGGGAGGAAACTTGACAGGAAATTCCAGTTTGGGTGGAACATTTTGGACTTAGAAGTGAGGTTCCACTTAAAATTGCTGCCTTGGATATTCTTGTAATTTCAATTTTTTTCAAAACAAAATTCTAAGAGCCCCGATACATTTAGGAGTAAAAAAAGGACAAGAAATGAAGAAGGAAGGTCGGAGCAGACTCCTGCCCCCAGTCATATTGGAATCATTACGGATCCAGGTCAAGTGATTACCTGTGCTGTGCTGTTTCCTCTGGCCAGATATTCTTTCCTTCTCCTATTCAGATGTCAGAAATAGAATCTTAGAGAGGAACCGCTGGACTGGAGCAGTGACAAATGGGATATGTTGTAGGAGGATTTCAACTGGAATCCTGATATCTGTCGGAGGGGCTTAATTAGGATAAATGGCAGGGGATACGCTGAGGGCAAGGCATACCCACTCACGAGCCACATATGGAGGGCTCGCAGGGCGAGGTCAATGGAGTATGAGAAAAAAATCACATGAATTCCATCTTGTTTTTGAGAGGGAGCGAGCAAGGGAGGCTGATATTCTCTGCTTGGGGTGCAATGGGACAGTGCAAGCTTGTGGCAGGGATTACAGACTCTTAGCTTCCTAACCCCAGGACTCCTCAGGACTCTTCAGAACTGTGTCTCTAGAGCCCCAGTGCTCCTGTTCTGTGATAAAAGTCCAAGGACTGTCCATTTGCACTGGGCTCAGCCTCATCGCCCTCACCTTGCCTGATCAGGAGCTTTTCCATAAAGCAATGAGTCTGATTCATGTTTTGATGAGAATAGTTGATAAGCATCAGCCTGATTCTTTTGTAGTAATTCCTCTGTCATGGAAACAAGGCTTGTCTCTCCAGGTACTGATCTCCAGATAAGGCTCCAGATATCCTGGAAATGGATGTAATTGCTGCTGAACCCACGGGGCCACGGCCGCACCCTGCTGTGGGGACGGTGTGCTCCCAGTGGGGTTTGCTACTGGCTGTTCTTCATACTCCGCATACCAGTGCTCTTTCCTTTCTCTCTCTCTCTATCTCTCTCTTTTTTTCTCTTTCCCTTCCTTCCTCCCCCTCTCTTTTTCTTTTCTTTTCCTCCCTTCCTTTTCTTTCTTTCTTTCTTTCTTTCTTTCTTTCTTTCTTTCTTTCTCTCTTTCATTCTTTCATCCTGTTTAAAATTTAGAAGTCGAGTGTTTGATTCAGCAAGAGGGAGGAAGGGAGGGAGAGTGAATTGGTCAGAATTGCATGCTTGAGAGCATTGCTCAAGGAGGAAAAATACTGCTGTACTCATTGTGCAGTGTGGCCCTAACACATTGGGGGGGGGGCACATTCATTGATTCTAACACAAAAAAGAATTTTATTTGAAAAAAATGTAAAAAGTTATTTGAAACGTTTATTTTTAGAGAGAGAGAGTGTGCATGTGCAAACGGGGGAGGGGCAGAGAGAGAGGGAGGGAGAGAATCCCAAGCAGGCTCCACACTGTCAGTGCGGAGGCCAACGTGGGGCTCGATCTCACAAACTGTGAGATTATGACCTGAGCTGATAACAAGAGTCTGATGCTCAACTGACTGAGCCACCCAGGTTCCCCTAACACTAAAATGAACTAAAAAACATTTTTTTTTAGTTTATTTATTTTTTGAGAGAGAGACAGAGAGAGGCAGAGAGAGAGAGAGAGAGAGAGAGAGAGCAGGGGAGGGAACAAGAAAGAGGGAGAGAGAGAATCCTAAGCAGGCTCCTCACTGTCAGTGCAGAGCCTGATTCGGGGCACAAACTCACAAACTGTGAGATCATGACCTGAGCCCAAATCAAGAGTCAGATGCTTAACCGACTGAGCCACTCAGGCACCCCACACGAAAAGGAATTTTAAAGAGGGGTGCCTGGGTGGTTCAGTCGGTTAAGCGTCTGACTTCAGCTCAGGTCATGATCCCAAGGGTCGTGGGTTTGAGCCCCGCGTGAGGCTCTGTGCTGACAGCTCAGAGCCTGAAGCCTGCTTCGGATTCTGTGTCTCCCT
Source organism: Panthera onca (assembly GCF_046562875.1). NCBI lineage: Eukaryota > Metazoa > Chordata > Mammalia > Carnivora > Felidae > Panthera > Panthera onca. Next base: position 214,812,066 of record NC_138339.1, on the reverse strand, counting down.
CACTCTCTGCCCCTCCCCCACTCACACTCTTTCTCTCTGAAATAAATAAACATAAAAATTAAAAAAAAAATTAAAGAGTTAAAGGCTAAGAACTATTTTTCTGTATGATATATATATATATATATATGTGTGTATATATATACACATATATATATATATATACATATACATACATATACATGTATATGTGAGTATAATAAGGTGAAAAATGAATCTTATGTGGCTACAGCATCCCAAATTCATCTCAGAGAGGAGCCGATGCTTGCTGGCTGTCTTAATGGGCACGACCCTGTGTTTGCACAATAGAAAACATCCAGAAGAATAAAATATATACTCCATAACCAATAACCTAATGGCACAAAGAAGATCCTTATTCATTTACTCTTTCTTCCATTTATCCATAAAGTATTTATTCAGAGCCTAGCCTGTGGGAGGTCCACGCTGGGTACTGGGGATAGAGCAGTGAGAGGGAGGGGTGCGGTTCTGCCCTGTGGGGTTTGCCATCTAGCTGAGGTCACACACACAGGAAACCTGCCCGAAGGAAGCCAAGTGGAACTCATGCCTCTGGGGAGGTCCGCCGGGCTATGGCTGCTCGTCTGACACCATCCCCCTAGTCACACAGGGCTGTTGAATACTGGAAAAGCTGCCAGTGTAACTGAGGAGTTGAACATTTAATATTATTGCATTATGATTAGTTTAAGTGTAAATTGAAGAATACTGGGTACAGTTACTAGCAGACTTTTTAGCTTTTTGGAACAACTTGGGTGCCCGTATCTTTTTCAATTTAGGCTTTGTGAGATCTACATACAGATTGTGTGTTTCTTATCAAAATTTAGGACCCTAAGTGAGAGGTTCTGTAACTATGAAATGCACCCTAGATTTAGAAGATTTGGTACCAGGGGTGCTGGGGTGGCTCAGTTGGTTAAGCATCTGACTTCGGCTCAGGTCATGATCTCACAGTTTGTGAGTTCAAGCCCCGCCTCAGGCTTTGGGTTGATAATTCAGAGCCTGGAGCCTGCTTTGGATTCTGTGTCTCTCTCTCTGTTCCTTCCCTGTTTGCCCTCTGTCTCTCTCTCTCTCTCAAAAATAAAGTTAAAAAAGAAAAAGAAAGATTTGGTACAAAAAAAAAAGAAGAAAGAAAAGAAAAGAATGTAAAAATTCATTAGTAGTATTTTGGATATGTTGGGTTAGATAAAATATATTATTGAAATGGACTGTATCTGTTTTCTTTCTTTTTTTTTTCTTTTTTAAAGCTTATTGAGCTTATTATTACCTTTTAATGTTTATTTATTTTTGACAGAGAGAGAGAGAGAGACACAGAAGCACGAGCAGGGGAGGAGCAGAGAGAGAGGGAGACACAGAATCCGAAACAGGCTCCAGTCTCTGAGCTATCAGCACAGAGCCCAACGCGGGGCTCGAACTCACAAACTGTGAGATCATGACCTGAGCCCAAGCTGGACGCTCAACTGACTGAGCCACCCAAGCGCCCCTCTTTTTTTTTTCTTTTTAATAGGACTCCTGGAAAACTTTAAATCACATATGTGACTTGTATTCATTTGTCTTAGATAGTGTTGGTCTAAGGGGTTTTGAAGGAGAGAGAAATCCTATCATGAAAGAAGTGGCTTTTTGGTATTAATTTTGCAGAACTGGATCTTTCAGGTGGAGAGAGCAGAGAACGTTCCTGGGACGGGAGAGATGGGGTCATGGGATGGCTGTGATAATTCCAGGGATGCTGGTGTGTGGGAGCGCTTTGGTCATTGTGTTTGGGGAACGGCAGTGGGACAGGCTGGTCAGGATCACGAGGCCATGGTGTGGGTAGCCTTGCCCTGCCAAGCTGAGTGGGTTGTGCTCAGTCCAGTTGGCCAAGAAGGAGCTGGGAGGCTTTTGAGCAGGGGCAGAGTGGTGAGAACAGCTTTTGTGGTATTTATCCCGCTGCACTATGTAAATTGGGACTAGCGGGGAGAGCCACAAACAGAGAGATGTGGTTTGAAGACCCCAGCAGTAATTCCTTTTAGCCAAGAATCCAAAAACAAAGAAACAAATATAGGAACAAATGATAAAAACTTCACACAGTTCTTACAAGAATGAAATCAGGCCTTACTCACACTCCACTTCCTACAAATTACCCTTTGTAGTAATTTCTTCCACTTTAATTTTTTAACTTTGATTTATTTATTAAAAATTTTTAAATGTTTGTTTAGTTTTGAGAGCGCGAGAGAGCAAGAGAGAGAGCGCGTGCATGAGCCGGGGAGGGGCAGAGAGAGAGGGAGACACAGAATCCAAAGCAGGCTCTAGGCTCTGAGCTGTCAGCACAGAGCCCGATGCGGGGCTCGAACTCATGAACTGTGAGATCATGACCTGAGCTGAAGTTGATGCTTAACCGACTGAACCACCCAGATGCCCCTAATTTTTTTTTTTTTAAACTCCTGGGCGGTGGTCATATAACTTGGACATTGTCCTGGAGCCTGGGATGGAATTCTATCAGTCACTCACTCGTAAGTGGGCCTGTTCAGTTTGCTTATCACAAATCTTCAAAATATGTGATACCCTTTGGAGCCAAGAGTCACAGGAAATAAAGATTTAGGGAAATGAATACCAACGACTCCAGAAGATCTGTAAAGTTCCGGATCCTGGGATTGTAGCACGGAGAGGGCTTCTAGGTATCATCCAATTCAAACTTCACTTCCCTGAAGAATAGGCCCAGAGAGTTTCCAGGACATGTCCACAGCCACACAGCTAGTTAGTCACACGATGGCGGCGAGAGTCTGAGCCTCCAGGTTTTCATCCAGCTTCTGCCCCAACATGGCATGCTGCTCTCTAGGAACATCAAGCCTATAATGAATCCAGAAAGATGAGGCAAAACCACAAGGAACTGGGAAAGGTAACAGTTGGGTCCACTGTATAGAGAGAGGTTATATGAGTACACGCAGCCCTGTGAATAAAACGCACGGGGCCTCTCTTCTCTCAGCTGCAGCCCTTGGAGCGTCATTGGTTGATCCCCCATTAATGGCTCAGGGACAGCTGCCCAGTGTTGGGACACCCGGGAGGAACACTTAATCCTCACTGAGGAGGGGCAGCAGGGTGGAGGGCCAGCCCTACCATCACCCCAGGAAGGTTTTCAGTGCCCTCACATCTTCCTTTCCATGTCTGCAGGGAAGAAAGAAGCATTAGAGGACTAAAGAGGGGGAGGCCCTAAGAAAAGTTAGGGGAGGGAACGTGTGGAGGGGTCCGTTGAAGGCTTGGCTCATATGTACATGTGCGGACCATATAAAGGCTCTTTAAATAGCGCTGTCGCAGGTGAAGGTGGTGACAGAGGACAGCCTCCCTGTGCTGCAGGGAGCTGAGTAAATACACACTGACGTCATGTCCATAGCTGGGTGGGGGCGGGGCTGGACCACGAGTTTCTCAGAAAGTACCAGAACGTCTGTAGTTTTCACCGCCAAGTCCCGTTCTATTAGACGGCACCTGTGGAGTCGCTCACATTTCAGGAAATATTTTCTGCCTAGGGATCTTTCAGAGGAAAACAGAAAAATCCAGCCTCCGCTCTGAACCAGTCCAGCCTCCGAGCCACGATTACAGCTTATGAATAGCTTGGGCTTTCTTAAGGAGTCCTTAGGCTGTTTGGTGAATTTGCTTACAGGCATGTGTTTCATACATTCCCTTGAAAATGGAAACCCAATGATAATCACTAAATAACTGAAGTATGAGTCCTATGAAAACCAACCCGCCACCCCTGGTAAGAAGCCACACAAACCGACATCCTCCCAACCCTGTTGTGTTCTTCCGTGTGGGCATCACACAAGTGGGAATAACGCAAGAGCAAAAACGCAAGCAAACGTTTGGCTTTTGATTAGACATTAAAGCTCAGACAGTCATTGAACTTCTTGAACTCTGTGGCTTCAGTCCAGGTTGGAAAGCAGCTCAAGCAAGTAAAGCTGAGGGTAGAGCGTGCTCTTTTGTTCTCGCAGGCTTTGAAGATTGTTTCACGGTTAATGTTTGACTGTGGGTCTTAACTACTTTGTCCCTTGGCGTGCTCCCATGCAAACAAAACCTAAGTCTTGCCGTGAAGGAAGATCTCACTTTTTTTCATTAATGTGAAGAGCATAAGCTCTTTCTTTTGGAGGGCAAAGCAAAATGGTGAAGCGTCCAGGGTCTAGAGCGGCGTGGGTCCAGTAGAGGTATAATGTAAGCCGCGTGCGCGGGCCACACGTGGCGTGCCTACTTCTCTAGAAGCCACGTTAACAAAAAGCAAAAGCCAACAACTAAAACTAGCTTTAGTAACATTTTATTGTATCCAGTATAGTCAAAAGCTTATTTCAACATGTAATCAATATCTTAAAAACCATTAATGAGATATTTTACATTCTTTTCTTCATACGAAGTCATCAAAATATAGTGTTTTTTTTTCCACTTGCTGCACAGCTCAGTTCCAGTTAGCCACATTTCAAGTACTCAGTAGCCATATGTGACTAGTGGCTACTGTATTGAGCAGGACAGCTCTAGAGTCAAATTGTATTGACTTAGAAACTGCCTGATTTTGAGCAAGTTCCTTAAGCATCCCATGCCTCAGTTTCCCCATTGGTAAAATGAGAAGAATAATAGGATCTGCCTTACTGGGCCTGTTGTGCAGAGGACATGTGCAAATATATTTAAAGCCCTCAAGGCAGTGCCTAGCATATATTTGATCGATCTGTGTCAGCTAGCATTATTAGTTTTGGCAAAAGTACACAAGGGAAAAGTGTTAGTTTTTCTCCAAAATAGAGTACTTCAAAACCAAGTGAAACTGAGTTAAATTTAGAGCTTAGATCTGTGTTGGGGTGGTGGGGTGCTGGTGGTGGTGGGATTATTTATTAGCCCAAACCAGGAACACATACTCAAAGTACTTTATTTTTTCGAACATTTAAAAAAGTTTATTTATTTTGAGAGAGGGAGCACAAGTGGGGAAAGGGAAGGGAGAAAGGGAGAGAGAATCTCAAGCAGGCTCTGCACCACTGGGGCAGAGCCCGATAGGGGTCTTACGTTCATGAACGTAAGGATCATGACCTGAGCCGAAGTCAGATGCGTTAACCGACGGAGCCACCCAGGGGCCCCCAAAGTACTTGAATCTTTGATTTCATCAGACCAGTAAAATGTAAAATGGCCTTACATCTACACCTATGGCAACAGGAAGCGAGAAGAGTTTAACTAGCTACCTGTCGGCTGTTTCCCCACCTTGTCAGTAATATTTAAGGCAGTTGAATAGTTTTGTGCATTTGTAAAAGTGCATGCATTTCGATTTTGATGGGTAGAATTTAGAACTTTTCAAATTTTGGAACTTTTAAAATAATAAAACAAGGGCGCCTGGGTGGTTCAGTCAGTTGAGCATCCGGCTTCGGCTCAGGTCATGATCTCAAGGTCCGTGAGTTGGATCCGTGCATCGGGCTCTGTGCTGACAGCTCAGAGTCTGGAGCCTGCTTTGGATTCTATGTCTCCCTCTCTCTCTGTACTTCCCCTGCTTGCACTCTGTCTCTTTCTCTCAAAAATAAAATAAACATTAAAAGAAATAAAAAATAATAATAAAACATTCAATGTTAAGCTGAAATTCCTTGCCTTGTTTTCTAAAGCAGTTTTGCCTGTGAGTGACTGTCACATCCTGGGTGACTTCTGCATTGTCCCTGATCTCAGGGTTTCATGTTGGTGCTCCAGAGGCACACCAGACGAGTGGAGCATTTGCTTTGTGGCCACAGGGGCCAATTTGTTACGTGAATTTTTTTCTTAATCCCTTCTTCGGTACCTGTGAATGAGCATAAGAGATGTAATTTTTGAAGGGGCCACATCGTCAGGGCTTATCCGCACATGGCCAAGGCTGAACAGTATTAAGAAGACCCACAGAGGTCAGAAAACTGGCAATCAGGTTCCATCCAGAGGCTCCAGGAAGCCAACATCCAGAAGGGGAGGAGAGTAGAGGAGCTCCTGGCAGAGAGCAGTGGGGTGGGGAGAAGGGAGTGGGGGATAAGGAGGTGGGGTGGGGCGTTCAGCACATGGTGGGTGGTCTCTGGGTAAGAGAACACTGAAAGGTGGTGTTAGCTTGGGGTCTTGTAATTAGAAGTCTCTATCTTATCAATGGCCAACAGGTACTGGGCAAGTTTTCGAGGGGTATGCAAAACTCTAGAGGTGGGCTGTAAATGGCTACAAATCTGCTTGTTTGGCTATATAACCTGGCATGTAAAAATTTAAATTTGGTGTCAGCGGGCTTTTGAACAAATGAGTCTCAGCCTACAGTGGAAAACATATACAACCTAGGGGCCAATGCACAGAAGCCATTTTTGACCAATTTATGTAACAATCTTACATTCCACGTGTGAACAGTGCGGCCACACAGAAAGCACACAGGAGAAAACCTTGGGTTCTCATTGTGGCCGTGCCATTTCCTAGCTGTCAATCTGTTGGGACTCCCTGGCCTCATCCGTAAAATGAGGGGTGGGACAGATGGCCTCTGAAGCGTCCAGCTCTAAATATTTATTACTCCCAGGTTCTTGAAACATCCTCATGACAGTAGACAGGGTGTGTTTTATTATTTCCATTTGTTGGATGAGAGATGCGAAGCACAGAGTTGTTAAGTGCTGAGCGTTTCATCAAATCTCACCCGGTTCCTGGCAGAGAATTGGATTAGCGTTCATGTTTGGGGATGTTTGTCTCTTTTGTGTTTTCTTATTGCCCTGATGGGAAAACAAGGGGAAATCTTTGCAAAAGGTTGCTCTGGAAGTGAAATTAAGATTCTGCCACTGTACGTGGCTGAAGCCCAAGCAAGAGGTAACTCAGATTGAAGATTTATAGGAATAACATCCTGTTATCATTCTATTTTCTTTACGTGTTTATATATATAAACGTTTAGAGAAAAAGAACTACGGCAGCACTTCCTTTGTTGCTCTCCATAAAATTACCGAGTGGATGAGAGATTATTCCTAAAGACCCCACGCCTGGTAATGTTGCATATGGTACCAGTATTTCCTCTGCACCAATGGGGCTGTTATCATCCTGCACTGATTTCTCAGGTATGTGCTCTGAACTCTCACTTCTAACACAGGTCTTCTCATGGCATTACTGAAAAGTAATGAAGATTTGTTGCTGTTTTTAATAAAGCATATCAGTCTTGGAGGCTGTGCTTCAGAAATACCCTCTGTTTTACTCACCATTATTGGGACCATGTAGAGAGTTTGACTTCTTATGGCCAACAGCTAGGGAGCATTTCCTTCTGAAAGGAGGGAGGTTTACTTAAAAATAAATGAGTTTTAAAACCTTTATCCTGAGACTTGCCTGAACTGTAAAATAAATCATACAGGAGTTTTGGTGAATTTTTTGGCTCTGAAAGCTTCTATATTTGACTGTCCCAGAACGCTCTGTTCTCTGTTAAGCCATGTCCATTGGTTTCTGGCTCCAACATTTCAGAGGACTTTGTGACCCTGTTTTCCAGACCTGAGTTTAATTGGATAGTTAATTATCTGAGCAGGAACACATAAGCCAAGTTGAGTTTGGGGGTGAAGCCTGCGATCTCTGGTCCACCTCGGCCGACAAGAAAGTCTTTGTGAACCTTTGTTGATTATATTTTTACATAAGCAGATGTTCCATATAGCAGAGGAAAGAGACCAGGGAGAAGGGCCTGTAACCAGATCGTGTTTAGCTAAGAGGAAGACAAAAGCCCCTTTATCTCTTTGCAATAACTTAGCTGAGGGAGACCTGAGGCCTGAGCTGTGAGGCCCTCGTTTCAGTTCCAGGCAGGCATTTGAGCTGAACAGGAAGGAATGAAGGTCGTTTGCTTGGCCTCAGCCTTCAGTCATGATTTCTGATTAGCATGTTCTTCTCAGATGAAATTTGTAAGCACCTCGAATAATTTCTTCTTCCCCTCATTCCAGGAATTTTTTAGTTAGGCATTTTCAAAAGTTTCTTTCTTTTAAACTCACTTGACTCAGGCTACTAGACTGTCTTTGCTAGTTCAGGGTTTCCATAGCAACCAACTGGAGGATCCATTCAAGTCCATCCACAATGACCTTAATGAAAATGATGTCACAGCACTTAGAATAGATGTCCCTTCTCTAGAGCTCAGCTAGTCTCCTCAAGCTTCTGATGACTGTCTATGAAAGAGCCCTCCCCTCTGCCTCACAAATGCCGCACATTTTATTTTCCCCCTGCTCCAAATGGGCACCCATCTAGGGTCCATAATCGCAACCATACTGTATTTGGCCTTCTAAAAGTTTTTCTGGATTCTGAAGTGCTGTTCCCAATTTGTCTGCCTTGGAACTTACATCCATTTGACTGTTCTCACCACCTCCCTAAAAACTATTCTCTCCAGTAAGCTTTCCTTAATGCCTCTCCTTGGGATGTGGCTCTATTCTCCAGAGGTACACAGTCACAGGCCCCGCCTTAGCGTCAGGCCTACTATAACATTTGTGGGGGTTGGGCAAGAGTCCAAATGGAGGCCATTTACCACATGTCTAAGTGTTTAAACATCATAAAGCAAGTTTATGAGCTGTTAAATAAACTATGTCTGTCCTCCTACCCTGACAAATATATCTCCTGTCAATGCCATTCAGGCATAGATCACCAGGAACATACCTGTGGTGGAACAAAGTTGGGTGGATTGACTTATACCAATGAGAGAGAGACTCTACCCCATGGGGAACCAAGGGACATCTCGTGCAGTGTTAGAAAGGGCGTAGTAGACATTTGGGCTTATGATGGGTGACTAGGGGAGAGTTTAGGAAGGTATGGTTTTGCTCTGGGTTAAATGGATGCTGTAAAAAAGTGGGGTAGTCCTGTGACTGGGTACCTTAACAAAGTGGGTATGTGCTGTGGCTGGTGAAGAAACAGTAGTCAGTCTTCTTAGCCAGGGTAGGGGGATAGTGGTCATTGCTGTGGTTTGAATAATGTTCTCAGTTTGGTCTGTGCTCAGACATGAGTACAAAGAGGTCTTGGTTTTCTCTTACTCTGTCATGGTCACAGTGTGGCCTGTAACTTGTGATCTGTGAAATTGTTTATGCTCAGTTGGAGGACATCAGTACTCACCTGAATGCGAAGGCCAGTTCTGGGTCATACCAAGCCTGGCTGATGGGGCTATGCTGCTTTTCTGTTTCTCTTCTCATTTCTCTCTTGACAAGGAGGGCCAGGTTTGAATGTAGAAATCCCGGACTCCTCAGTGTTCTGTGCCAGAATGTGGCAGTGGGGTGGAGGCATCTCTGTCCTCCTCTCCTCCCCTTCCTGGCTTCTTCCCACCCCTGTATCTATCTTCTGCTGTGAAAGGTCTGACCCTCAGCAGCACTCATGTCCCATCCCACACATCCAAGCTGACCCGTGGCCACCACTTGGGCCTAGACATCTGCATGCTGGCTGTGAGATACATCCTCAGGAGGGTGAACTCAGAAAAGAGGACTGCACAGGCCTGGGAAGCAGGCTCCAGGCTGTTTGGACCAGAAATTCCAGGGTCCTGGGTACCTGGAATATAATCTAGTGGTTGGTTTTAGGGGCCTTCATTCCCTCAGTCCCGCAGACTTCTCACCTTGTGGGGAAGGGCACTGTCAGAAGAGGGTCAGTGGGGAGGCTGCTTGCCCAGGTCTCAGAGGGTCTGCCTCTAACTGTTGATTCCCTGAGTTGACCTGTTCATTATCGTGACCTCCCTCATCCAGCAGGACTTCTTTTTTTTTTTTTTTTTTTTTTAATATATGAAATTTATTGTCAATTTGGTTTCCATACAACACCCAGTGCTCATCCCAAAAGATGCCCTCTTCAATACCTATCACCCACCCTCCCCGCCCTCCCCCCCCACCCCCCCGTCAACCCTCAGTTTGTTCTCAGTTTTTTTTTTCAACGTTTTTTTTTTTAATTTATTTTTGGGACAGAGAGAGACAGAGCATGAACGGGGGAGGGGCAGAGAGAGAGGGAGACACAGAATCGGAAACAGTCTCCAGGCTCCGAGCCATCAGCCCAGAGCCTGACGCGGGGCTCGAACTCACGGACCGCGAGATCATGACCTGGCTGAAGTCGGACGCTTAACCAACTGCGCCACCCAGGCGCCCCTGTTCTCAGTTTTTAAGACAGCAGGACTTCTGATCCCAGTCTCCTGTAGCTGGTCTGGTTCTGTTTCACTCACACTGTCATATTAGACGGTCACTCAGGGTACACACCCAAACTGATGGGAAAGGTGAAAGCCACTCAATGTTCGAAGCTATTTCTATTCCCTCAACTTTTTCAAAGAAAGAGACGAATACATAAAAAACTTGTTTAAGATTAATGTTCATGTAAATGGCCTAACTCTGTAGAAGTGAAAATATGTCCCGAATGCGCCAAGATTCGCCGAAGTGCAGTGATTGGTGAGTTACATTTCCTGAGAAGCTAAACTAACTAGTTTTATGAATTCTATCTTCCTTTAAAGTTTGGGCTTTTAGATTAGAAATAGAGTTAACATTTCCAGAACTAGTTTCTATAGTGTATTTTGCTTCTCATCTAAGAATATCTTGGGTTCCTCTCTCACTTCTTACTTTTTGAAAGAGGAAAGTCTTTCCTTCTTATTCTAGTCAGTAGGAAGTGTGACCTCTAGTTTTTGTGCTCAAAGAATCCTCCTTTAGGTAATAATGACCTCAGGTGGTAAGACTTCAGGATGTTGCGACTAAAGGTTTGTAAAGGCAGGCACTGAGAGGTTACAGGAATAAATGTTGGAATACAGCAGACTCCCTGAGAAAGGACATCCTGTTTCACTCTTTAAGTATCTTCTGGCATGGAAAGCTCATTTCTTCAAACATAAAAATGATAAAATCACATTCTTTATCTGTATGGGCCCATTTTACAAGAGGATTCTTTTTTCATCACCTGCAAATGTATATTTTTACATTTCTTAGGTTTATCCAAAATAATACTTGTTCCTTCTTTCAAGTACTAGTATTTAAAACCGATTCGCCCTGCCATTCATCACTGCTAGTGAAGCTTTGGAGGGCCGTATGGATGCATTTCCTTCCTTGATTTTCTCCCACCTCTTCCTCCCTTCCTTCCATGAGTGTAACCAATGAAGAGGGTAGGTTTACAGCCCAACTTTCTGTTGAAACCTAACGCTATCATTTGCTAACTGGGTGATCACGGACCTCAGTTGAACCTTCCCTCTCCCATAAAATAGGAGAAATAACATTAGTTATTTTGTAAGGTTGTGAGGGCTAAATGGAAGGTGCTCAGTATGGTGCCTGGCACACAGTAAGCATTCAATACATACAAACATTGGTTTTTTTTTCACAGTGTTTAATAAGTGCCCACTCTTAATAAGGCACTGTGTGAAATGGTGAGGACACGGTAACAAACTAGATATCTTCCTTATTCTCTGGGAGTGTACCGTACAGAGATGGGAGACAGGGGAGCAAATAAATGGACATCCTAGGATGGGAATTGAGATTGCCATAGGAGTGACCAGGGGGAAACTCCATCTGGTTTCGAGAAGCCAGGAAAGGCTTTCTGGGGCTGATAGCTCCACTGACACCGAAAGGGTGGATAGCAACCAACAAGGTGATGTGGGATCTGATGAGGCCTTCCAAGCAGTGGGAACAGCATGTGCAAAGTCCCAGAGGCAAGAGAGACCACAGCAACTGCAATAAGACTGAAAAGAAATGAGCCAACTTTATTTTTCTGTATCCTTTTTCTTTTGAATTATTCTCTGTTCCTCACAGGTCCCAAGTGGATCCCAGGATGATTGCATCTTGTGTAAAGCGGCTAAAGGTGATGCTGCTTCTTGGAGATATCTTCACACTGTGCTTTGCTTACCTCTTCCTTTACCTGCCCTCAACCATCAGCTACTTTTGGGTCTTGTTCAGGATTCTCCCTCTCTGGATTTATCCCTTCCAGGGAATATTTGTTTTAGCTTCTTTTACCCTTTTAGGCTTCATCTGTTATTTTAGGTTTACTTTCTTCCCGTTTTAGGATGTCTTAGATTCCCCCCCTCCTGTTTTTTCCCTGTTGCTTTTAGTGCCTCCAGCTGATGGCCTCTCCTAAATCTCAGTAGTTCATTCCATTTCTTCTGTTCCATCAGTCACTAAAACATTAACATTTGCTTGATCTCCAAAATGGTCTTTGGGACGTAGTCCTTCCTTTCATACTAATCACCCCCCCCCCCCTTGCTTTGTGATGCTTTTGCTAGATTTTTAAGGTGCTCTTGGCCAAGATATCAAAGTTGATGTTACAATAAACAATGTCACATGCTTTTGAAGAACATGCTTTGCTGGTCCTACATAAATAATTTCTGTTGGGTATTTCAGCATTCCTTGGGTATTTCAGCCCAAGATACTCAGATACTCCAAATGAACTTAGAGACTGGCTTAAAACTGCGTATGTTAGATACCTTAGAAAACCGTCACTTTTAATCCCAATTTTGAGATCTTCACCCACCATAACTTCCCAATGGTGATAACAGAAGTTAACCTATTTTGCACACTTGTTAATGTGCTAAATTCTTTGCCGAATGAATATGAGCACCATTTCCTTTTGCTCTTATTAAAAAAACCTACACGGTGGATGCTCTTTTATAGATTAGATTTAGGGTGTTTTGGCACTCTTCCAGTGTCACACACTAACACGCGACGTGTCAGGAATCAAGCCCTCTCCGCAAGCCTCTGCTCTCACTCACCGCACTGGGTGGCCAGGTGGCCTTCAAGCCGTGAAGGAACAAGTGAAGGAGAAGTTGGAGATGTTGACAGGCAGTCAGGCTGGCAGTGTGAATTCTAAGGGTGTGGGATTTGTCTCTCTTCTGGGATTTTTTATCCAGATGCCCTATCCCTCTCGCAGCTAAAAGGTAATGCAGCTCATTCTTTTCTGCTGACCTGCGGCACCCCGGGCCCGTTAATTTTTTCTAGAGTGATATTAGTATTGTGTTTATGATTTTAAAAACGTGTCCTTGACTTTGAAGACATGCATATTGCATAATGATGTGATGTCTGGGGTTGGCTTCAAAATAATTCCTTTGGTGGACAAAGTGGAGGGAACTATAAAGAAACCAAGATTGGCTGTGATTGTTGTAATTGGGCATCTGTTGAGGTAGATGGTCTCCGTTCTACTATACTGTATAATTTTGTGTGTATTGAAAACTGAACATGACAAAGTGTTAAAAACATTTCTGAGCAACTTCACTTGCCTCCTGTAAGGCTATCCTTGCTCCCCAACTCCCCTGGTGAATTGTATTTCCTTTTCTTTTTTAGAGGCTCATCTACAGTTCGCCAGTCATTTACGATCAGCATCTGTTCAGGCATCTTCCTTGTGGATCTTCTTTTCACTTTTCTGTGATAAGACTTTTAAAAAGCTTGGTTATTATAATGCATATATTCTTTAACCCTCCACCCATCTATTTTTTTTTTTTTTTTTTTTTTTTTTTTTTTTTGTTAAAGCAGAATTTGACTGCTGATACCATCTTTTTCCCCATGGGTCTCTTCTCTTCAATTCTCGAACACACTTTTTTCTCTACAAATAGATTTTGTTTGTGCAGTTAATTATGGCGTGATTTTGGTACACTTTTCTGTAGGAATCCTTTTTCAGAAGGACTGTGGTGCTCCAAGTTTGAGGTGAATGTTGACTCTTTTTCACTATTATGAGACTCAAGTGGCTATGATGGGTCTTCTCTATGAGACAGACTTATATTAAAAAAGTTATATTTAAACAGAGCTCAGGTTGAATGATGGTCTTGCCTATTTATTTGTGTTTCATTCGCTAGTTTATCAATAAAAATTGTTAAATTCCTACACATATTGAGCATATAAAGTACAATTTACTGTCCTTTTTTTAAAAAAAAATTAACGTTATCTATTTTTGAGAGACAGAGAGGGACAGAGCTTGAGTGGGGGATGGGCAGAGAGAGAGGGAGACACAGAATGTGACTGAGCCACCCAGGTGCCCCAATTTATTGTCTTAACTACTAATACTTTTGTAGGGATTTTATAAAATATTATTTTAAAAAATTATGTTATACTAAAACTGAATTTGGATTATAGCCAACATTGGCTGAATTTTATTCTTTAGGGATTATGAAGTTCAAATTTCTTTTTATAGGGTATACACTAAAAAGTATGATCAGGAGGAGAGGATTTATTTGTTCGTTCATTCACTCAACCAATATCTATTGAGGTCCTAGCGTGTACAAATATTCTCCCAAGTCTATGGATACTTTGTCAAACAGATGAACTTCCCTGCCCTCTTGTAGCTTATATTCTACTGGAGGAGACAGATAACAAAGAAAATAAGCAAGTTTATACAGAGCTTGTCAGAGAGGAACAAGTGGGCAGAACCTGAGTAGGGAAGGAAAGGGGAAGTGTGGGTTGCAATGTTAGAAAGGGCAGGCAAAGGGGCACCTGGGTGGCTCAGTCAGTTAAGCATTAATCATTTGCCTTCTGCTCAGGTCATGATTTCGAGGTTTTTGGGTTTGAGCCCCGGATCACGCTCTGTGCTGACAGCTCAGAGCCTGAAACCTGCTTCAGATTCTGTCTCCCTCTCTCTCTGCCCCTCCCCCATTCATGCTATGTCCCTCTCTGTCTCAAAAATACATAAACATTAAAAAAAATTTAAAAAGGGGCGCCTGGGTGGCTCAGTCAGTTGTGCGTCCGACCTCGGCTCAGGCCATGATTTCACGGTTCGTGAGTTTGAGCTCCACGTCGGGCTCTGTGCTGACAGCTCAGAGCCTGGAGCCTGCTTCAGATTCTGTGTCTCCCTCTCTCTCTTCCCCTGCTCTCTCTCTCAAAAATAAATAAACATTAAAAAAATTTTTTTTAATTAAAAAACATAAAGTTGGGGGGGGTACTGGATTGGATAAAAATTTGGGAGTCTCTTTTGCCACCAGTGGCTTCCTAGAATGTTTGTAAAATTAAATGAGGGCTCCCAGGTAAAAATCTCAGAAACATCCTTAATGGCCTCTGTTAGTCGGCAAAATTCCGATTGCTGTTTAGAATCAAAAAAGGATAGAAAAGAAAAAAAAAAGGAGAAAAGAAAAAGCCTTTGGACCTCAAACAGACGTGTTGGAAGCCTGCTCTACCATATGATGTGGCTGGGTGACCCTGAACAAGTTACTCAACTTCTCTGAGCCTCTCCTTTAGAAAAATGGCAGGCTGTACATCTCCAGAGTTGTGTGCTGTTAAAATCTGATAGTGGATAAACTTGTATGGAGCTGCTGAGTGATGTTAGCTTTTCCCCTTGATACTGACTGCTTAAATGGAATTTATAGCCAAGTGGCTCACCAGTGAGGAGGCAGATGTCCCTGGGGAGGGGAGGAAAGCACTCTGGTGTGAGGAGGGAGCTCCAGGTAGGTGTGGAGGGGAGAGCCGGGCCCCCACTTCCCACACCTCTGCACAGTGTGATGCCATGTCCCACCATGTATGTGTTGAGTTGAATTCTTGCACGTAAGGTGACTATTTCAATGTAGGGACTGTTTTTTGGCATTTTAAATATTTACAATTATACATGGTTTCTAGGGAAATCCCAAAGGCATTACAAGTTTTGCCTACAGAGATGAGTCCTGAATATTGGGGAGCATCTCTCTTCAGAAACTGTGATATTGCAGAGTCCAGCCAGTGGTGGTAAAGGATTACAGACAGGACCCTGGAACCAGAATATTCCATCCCATGAACTTAATAGAGGTCTCTTTACCAGTAAAATCTCACATTAGAGTAAAAACACTGCGTTTTGCTTTCCCTTACGTGAACTTGAAGTTTAGCAGTCTTGAGTCTTTCTAAGTGGTCTGATTGCTGGCTAAGGGGTCCACACAATGGAAGCAGATGATGTGTTGTGTGGGTGTTTATAGCTAACCCCCCCAGAGTACTTCTGTCTCTGATGGGATCCCTTTTTGGCAAAATCATAGGGGTCCTATCACTCTGCCTGCCTCTCAGCCTCTTTCTCAAACTCCAGGAGCACTACATACCCTGAACTCGGAAGAGCCTCCCCTCTGTCTTGTCCCTTTGAATATGGGTTCTCCCAGCTGGTGGAGTTGTGTGACTCTGCTTAACAACACCCTGCGCCCAGACCCTGCACCAGCCCGACTGGCCAGAGGGAAGGATGACTTTACAGTGGATCTTCCCCCCCCCCCCCCCCGTACTGCCTCTCTTTTCCCTCTGTGCTCACCACTCTTTCAGTAGGAGGTATTACAGTCTCTTTCCTTGGAAACTGAGGCCCAGGGACCCCAGACAAGGAGGAAAGGGGATGCTAAATTTCCCACTATCTCTGCACTACCCGCTTGGAACCATTTTTTCTTAAATACTAAGGGGAAAGGTGACTACATGAGGCTAGAGTCAAGTCACAGATTAAAGATAAATAAATCAATGAATTAAAAAAAAAATTCTTGCTCAAGATGCTCCTGAGCATTTACTCTTGGAATAACTCCTGGAGGGCCGATACCTTAAAGCATGGACGGCACTGAGTGCCCAGAGAAACCTGTGATTAGATCCACCAGATCCTGTGAGACAAGCTCTCCAGAGACTGCAATGGCTGTTTTCCTTGAGGTCTAGCACTGTACAAAGGGAGGCACATTAGCGATTTAAAAAGACATTTTTAAAAATCATGCTTGCTTTTTTCCTGACTGTAAAAGTAATGTATGTGCATCTGGGCAGGTCCAGGGTTTCTGGGTCCTAAAGCATACACAATTTGGGGCTACATCTTTAGGGAAAAGAATAAAAATGATGAACACAGAATTACGAATGACTTGATTTTGAAGGGGCCCCTTGCAAGTGAGAAGCCGGAAGTTCACACTTTGGGTCACACTGAATCTGTCCCTGAGTTTCCCTACAGAAAATTGAGAAGCCAAACCACCTTCAACCCCACTTCCTCAGAGGGTGTGTTAACACTTTTTGTTTTTAAATAATAGCTTTATTGAGACACAGCTCACATAGGAAACAATTCACCTAAAGTATACAATTGGGTGGGTTTTTTGGGTGTATTTACAGAATTTTGCAACCATCACCACAATCTATTCTAGAACATTTTTATCACCTCAGAAAGAAGCCCTGTGCCCATCAGCAGTCACTAGCCACTTCCTCCAACATACCCAGTCCTAGGCAACCACTAATCTACTTTCTGTCTCAGAAGATTTGCCTGTTCTGGGCATTTGCTATAAATGGAATCACACAATATATGGCCTTTCGCGACTGGCTTCTTTCGCTTAACATAATGTTTTCAAGGTTCATCCGTGTTGTAGCTTGCATTAAACTTTATTTTTTATTGTTTAATAATATTCCATTGTATGGATATACCACATTAAAAAAAATGTTTTTATTTATTTTTAAGACAGAGAGAGAGAGAGAGAGAGAGAGAGAGAGAGAGAGGGGCAGAGGCCCTGATAGTGCAGAGGCCCTGATAGTACAGAGCCTGATGCGGGGCTTGAACTCACAAACTGTGAGATCATGACCTAAGCCAAAGTTGGATGCTTAACCAGCTGAGCCATCCAGGCACCCCTGGATATACCACATTTTAAATCCATTCATCAGTTACTGTGTTAATTCTTTATTTTTAATTTTTATTTTTTTTTATGTTCATTTAAGGTATGTCTACACTCAACATGGGGCTCAAACTCATGACCCCGAGATAAAGAGCTGCAGGCTCCTCTAACAGAGCCAGCCAGATGCCCCAATGTGTTAATTCTTTAAAAACAGGGTGCCTGGGTGGCTGAGTTGGTTGAGCATTGGACTTCGGCTCGGGTCATGATCTCATGGTTGGTGGGTTTGAGCCCCGCGTCGGGCTCTGTGCTGACAGCTCAGAGCCTGGAGCTTGCTTCAGATTCTGTGTCTCCCTCTCTGCCCCCGCCCTGCTCATGCTATGTCTCACTCTCTCTAGCAAGAATAAATAAACATAAAAAAAAAAAATTTAAAGACCCTGGAGACACAACTGATGAAGTCCTTGAAGAAGAGGAAAATCCCTGGGGGCCTGGGTGGCTCAGTTAGTTAAGCTACCTGATTTCAGCTGAGGTCATGATCTCATGGTTCAAGAGATCTAGCCCCACATCAGGCTCTATGCTGACAGTGCAGAGCCTGCTTGGAATTCTCTCTCCCTCTCTCTCTGCCCCTCCCCTACTCTCTAAATAAATAAATAAATAACCAAACATATAAGAAAAAAAAAAGAAGGGGAAAATCCAGGTTTCAAAATATCATCCTTCACCTTCCCTCTCCTACTTCTTTACCTCTTCCCCCCTCTCCAGATTTTGGAAATTAAGAAAGAGACAGAGCTGATGAACAAATCACTGTGACAGTCGTTACCTGGAGTTCATAGCTCAGGGGCTCAAGGCCGACCCTGCCTGCAGGAAGGAGATGGGCTGGAAAGCAGTCGGTGGGATTTGCTCCAGGGCATGGGCCAGCCCTAGGCCAGCCCCAGGCCATTTCTGGACAGCCACAGTCTCTTGACCTGCTGGGTAAATTCTAATCCCTGAAAGATGGAGAAGACTAAAAGTCTGAGGAATGCTCCACAGGCAGGCTGTGGTCGGGCTTCCTCTTGGGCTCCACCTAGAACCTCAGATTTATGCCTGTGGCTTGGGGGCTGCGGTGGGGAATCCAGCCCAGCCTGGAGCTCAGAGCCCGCTGGAGGGCGCTATTACAAGGCCCGTGGGCCAGAGGTCATTGAGTCTGATACTTCTCCCTGGCTTGCCAGACACTGGGGCACTTCTAAGCAGCTGACTTCTTGCTGTTAGCAAGGAAAAGAGTTTCCCTCTACTCTCTTCGAGTTACTTATCTCTCTGTCAGAGCCGCCAACGCAGGAAATGTTTCTCAGCCAACTGCTCTCTCCAGGTGGATCCCGAGGGGGCTGGACAAATCCTGAGCACAGCCCGTCTGGTTGCAGAACAAACTCGGATACACTTGTCACAAGAGAAGCCAATAACTCAGGAGACAGTGGTTTGGAAAAGAGAAAGGGAGAACTTTATTTGGGCAGCTGGGGGAGGTGACAGTCTCAAGCCTTAACACCCGAGATGGACGCTAGAGTTTTATAGGCAGATGTCCGGGGTTACAGTCAGAGGGCACGTGATCACAGGGTTGGGGGTGGGGTGTGTGTTCAGCGAGTGAGGACCTGGCAGGGAAGGGGACATCTGGGGTGTGGTCTTCTAGGTAATTCTGTTGCTAGGAGGCCTTTTCTGGCTGGGTCATGGTAAAACATTTTCATCAAGGCCGGGAGAAAGTGTAAGAAATTGGCACAATGGGTTTCAGCTAGAGCATGAGTTAAATGGGCTTTTCTATTTCTTTTTATTAAAAAAGTTTTTTTAATGTTTATTTATTTTTGAGAGAGACAGAGCACAAGTGGGGGAGGGGCAGAGACCAAGGGAGACACAGAATCTGAAGCAGGCTCCAGGCTCTGAGCTGTCAGCACGGAGCCCAAAGTGGGGCTCGAACCCATGAACCTCGAGATCATGACCTGAGTTGAAGTTGGCGCTTAATGGACTGAGCCACCCAGGTGCCCCAGGGCTTGTCTATTTCTGGTTTTAACTGTAAGGGTCTACATTTGGGCAAGAGGACTTGCTGACATTAGGTCTGGGCTGGGCCTGAGAAATGAATTAACAAAAGGGAGATTAACAGGAGAGGATCGTACAGATTTCATTTGTTGTTAATATCTTATGTGGTAGGGGAGGCTTCGGAGGAAAGAAATGAAGATCCAAAGAAGGGGATCAGCCTGAGAGCTTATGTGGCAATTCAACGAAGAGTCATAAATCGTGGAGCTGTACCAAGACGAAGGAGAAAGGGTTTCGAGTTAGGGGTGATAAATTGTGGGAAAATGACTAGGAAATATATGGGGGGAAACTAAGGGAAGATAGGGAAGATAAGGATGTACAGATTTATTTCAGCGTCGACTCCCAGTCTCTGGTGATAAGAATGTTCTCTTCTGGGACATGAAAGGGAAGTTTTGTTCTGACTTTCAGGTCAGAAAGGCCTTCCTGCATGTGCTGTTTCTCAAGTGTCTTCAGCTCAAAATAATCAATATGCCAAAGCGGTATATTTTGGAGTAGCGTCTTCTGATCCCCTACACCAAGGAAGGATGTGGGCACCGTAAAGAACTGAGCACCTACTATGGCCCAGGCACAATTCTAGGCTTTGGGAAAGAGCAGAGGGATGGTTAATTTTATGGATCATCTTGAACTGGGCCAAGGGATACCCAGATAGCGGTAAAACATTATATCTGGGTGTGTGTATGAGGGTGTTTCCAAAAGAGATTAGCACTTGAAAGGGTAGACTGAATAAAGAAGATTGTCCTCACCATGCCAGTGGGCCCTATCCGAAATCTGGTCAGTCTGAATAGAACAAAGGGCAGAGGAAGGGTGAATTTTCTTAGACATTTGTGTTCCTGGTTCTTAAGCCTTTAGGCTCAGAATGGGCCTTACCCCATTGGTCCTCTGGTTCTCAGGCCTTCAGGTTTGGACTGAAACTATACCACCAGCTTCCTTGGGCCTTCAGCTTGCAGATAGAAGGTGGTGGCACTTCTCACCTTCCACAGCCATGTGAACCAATCCCTCATAATGATCTCTTTCTATATATCTGTAGTATCTTATTGCTTCTGTTTCTCTGGAGAACCCTGGCTAAGACAAGTAATAAACAAATCGATCAAAAATCTTTGCCCTCAAGGAGCTTAACCTCTTCATGAGAGAGGCAGTCAACAAAATTAAAAAAAAAAAAAAAAAAAAAGAATATTGGAGGTGACAAACACTATGGAGAAAAACAAAACAAAACAAAACAAAACAGAAAAGAGGGTTTGGAAATGTGAGGTATTATAATTCCAAATGGGATTCTCAGGAGACATCTCACTGAGAAAGTAATATTCAAGCAAAGAACCGAAGGAGTGAGTTTTGCACATATCTGCAAGAGGTGTCCCATGTAGAGAGATAACAAGTGCAAAGGGCCTGAGGTGGGAATATGCCTGGTGTGTTCAAGGAATAGAAGGGGGCCAGTGTAGCAGGCTACACTGGCAGAAAAGCCAAGGAAGAGCAGGTCTGAGCGCCAACCTCGGGATTGGCGCTGTGAGGTCACTGGTGACAAGATCAGTGTTAGTGAAAGAGGGGGTGCAGAAGTCTTCTGGGAAGTCTTACGGGAATGGGGAAGAGGTAACTATGTTGTATGCTGATAGAAATGCTCGGTAGAGAGATACTGATGATGTGGAAGAGAGAGAGAATGGCTGGAGCCAGACACATGGGTGGGGCAGGCACTGCTAGGGTCTGGATGTGTCTCCCCTCCCCCCCCCCCCCCCCCCCCAGCCTTCATATGTTGAAATCCTAATGGCCAATGTGATGGTATCAGGAGGTGGGCTTTTGGGACGTGCTTAGGTCATAAAGATGGAGCCCTCATGCCTGGGATTAGTATTCTTTTAAAAGAGATCCCACAGAGCTTCCCCACCCTTCTACCATATTAGGATGCAATGAGAAGTTGACAACCCAGAAGAGTGTTCTTACCAGAATCTAACCATGTTGGCACCTTAATCTTGGACTTCACCTCCAGAACTGTGAGCAAGATATTTCTGCTGTTTATAAGCCCCCAGTGTGTGGTATTTTGTAGAGCAGCCTGAGTGGACTAAGATGGGCATAGAATGCAATCCTTAGGCAGGAGCAGGTCAGTTCTGTGGTAACAGAAGGGCAGGTGCATGGGGCAGGGGAGATCAGGGAGCTCTCTTGGGAGGGTTTTAGGTCTTTCAGTGAAACAGGAGCACCAGGCAAGAGGGCAGGGCTGGAGAGGGTAGGAGGTGGGAGGGGAAAGTGCCTGGTGGAGGTGCAGAACCAGGGGAGCTTGGTAGGACGGCCGGTCATGTTAAGGACCCACCGGAGCATTGCGATGATCCCAGTGTGTGCTCTTCTCCAGCCTGACTGCAGTTTTCAGGTAGGTGGAGGGTTGGGTTTTACCAGGAAATGAGACTTGTCCAGTGAGACTAGTTATGAGAGAGTGAAGGTGGTTGACAGGGTGGATGAGGGAGTGATCTTGATTGACTGTTATTTTAATGATTGGCCGTGGGATTTAATAAAGGTAAAGGGATAAGTGGATGTGAGGGGGTTAAGATCAGTGGATGCTAAACTTAAATGTGGATAACTAGAATGCAGTAGCGCTCTTCTGTTTGTTTTGGGGACTTGGAGAGATCAGCATAGTTGAAAAAGTATGGCCTTTGGAACCACACAGGTATGTATGAGTTCAGCTCTTCAGCTCAATAACTTAAGGGAGCTTAACCAAGTCTCACTTCTTCATCTGTAAAACAAGGCCCTTATTCTTCCCCAGCTGGGGTTATGTGAGGTATAATTTAGAAGACGCCCAGGAAGGCTTGCAGTGGGTAACCCTTGCCCATGGGGGTCCTAATATCCATTCCAGGCCGGATGCTCTCCATTTCTTCTGAAACAAGCTTCCATGTCCTCACCGGCCAGCAGTGAAAATATGCAAATGATTATTTAAATCATTTAATAAGTCAAATGATCAGTCACATTAATCATTAGTCATTGCTAATTGATTAGTCATGTAAAGCACATTCTGAAGAGAGGGATTGATGGGGAGTAGTTGTATTTTTTAATGCCTTTCTTTAAAGTTTATTTTTATTTTGAGAGAGAGCGAGAGCATGAGCAGGGGAGGGGCAGAGGGAGAGGGAGAGAGGATCTCAAACAGGCTCTGTGCTGTCAGCATGGAGCCTGATGCAAGGCTCTATCACAGAAATCACGAGATCATGACTGAAGTCAAGAGTTGGACATTTAAAACCGACTGAGCCACCCAGGTGCCCTGAGAAGCTAATTTGAAAAAATAAAAAAAAGAAGGAAAGGATAAAAGGAGGCGGGGCGGGGGGGGGGGCGGGGAAAGGCCAGGAAAAAAAGAGAAGACCAAAGGTGATAAAAGTTAATGAAGAGGAGGGGGAGAGGTGTTGAGAAAATCAGATGCAGTTTTGCCCAAGGAAGCAAGCTAGTAGAGTCCTGTCATTAATTTCTGTGACTCAACTTTCCCTCCCCTTTACCTTTGGGACCTTCCTCCATTTAGTCTGAATGGCAAAGAGGCAGGAATGAGGCAGCAGGGCTATTCATCAGGTGTTGGACTTCATTCCAATGTTCACGCTAATGGATTTAACTTCAAGATAAGGTCTTTCTTAAATAAAGAGGGGAAATGCTGGCACAGCAGGGAGTTGTTTGCTCTGGAGCCATTTGCGGTTTGAATGTTGTAAGGAGGCAGGTATAGATTAGATTAACACCTGGGAGCCACAGATCCACGGTAGGGAGGTATCGATGGCCTGGTCAGGGGGTGCAGAGGGCCTAGCGGGAGCGGGGGCGGGGGGGGGGGGCAGTTAGTGGGCACTAATTGGCAGGAGGAGGGGGAGTTGCCTGTTATCTCATGTATTTGGGGTCTGTTAGTTTGGTTCTGTCATTCTGTTCCCCCTTTCTTTCTTCCCCCTTTCTTCCTGGTTTCCCTGAGGTCCTGGCATAGTGTGCCTCTTGAAGCCCTGAGAGGTCTCCACAAAAGAGGGAGTGAGTGAAAGCCCATAGTAGGGATGCTGGTGACATTGCAGGGAAGGAGAGGCAGCAGTGTTCCATATCGGCAGGAAGATTAGCACATGTCACCCCCTTCCCTTCCAATCTACCTCCCATACCTCTCCATCACCTTCCCCACCCAGCTGGAAGTAGAAAACCTGGGTGCCCACAGCCTGATGTTCCCACATCTGGCAGAGTACAGCGCTCATGGTCCTGTTCTGCGATCGTTGGCTTACATCCTCCCCACCCCCACTCCGCAGCGACTGCTCTGGACTTCACTCTTGTGTGCCTGGAACACAGCACAGTGCCTGTCACTTGGGTCAAGTCAGTTTCAGATTTGTCTTGAATCCGGAGGACTCCCTTAGTCTGCACAGGTTCATGCACTGTCCCCACTTACCGTAATACTTATCTTTTAAAAATGGTGTGTTCTGGGGCCTCTTGGTTTGAAGACAACCAGAATGTTCACCAGGGATGGTGGAACAGCATGAAGTTATATCCCTGGGGCAGAGGTACCAAGGCCCTGGTTGCATTCTTGTGTCTCTGCCCAGAGGTCACCTACAGCTTTGGAGGGCAATTCTCATACACTCCTGAGACCGTCACCCTCTAAAGGGTCCCTGGGGGATCTCTTGGTATTCTTGCCTAGCATAACTTCCTCCCCTTGAGTGTGGGATGGACTTAGCAACTTATTTCTAATGCATAGTATCCAACAAAAGTGATGGGGTGTCACTTCTAAGATTAGGTTATAAATACTGTGATGTCTGTCATGCTTGCTCTCTCTTGCTCTCTTTGAGCGAGAAAGCCTGCTGCCCTACGGAAGGCCCATGGGGCAAGGAACTGAAGGAGGCCTCTGACCAACAGCTAGCGAGAAACTGAGGCCCTCAGCCCTTCACCCCGTGACGAACTGAATCCTGCCAACAGCCCCCCCAAGTGAGCCTGAAAGCCGATCCCCACACTGAACCTGGGGGCGCCTAGAGCTCCAGCTGAAACCTTGCTGCACTCTTATAAAAGACCCTGAGCAGAATCCCCCAGCTAAGCTGTGCCTGCATTCCCAGCCCCCAGAAACTGGGATATAACAAATGTGTGTTGTTTTAAGCCACTGAGTTTCAGGAAAATTTGTTATGCTGCCGTAGATAACTAATGCAACTCACTTGTCTCTTTGGCTCCAACACCTGCTGCGCTATAACTGAGAGCTTTCTCTGGCCACAGGAACATGCTTGGCCACATACGTGGCAGCCCAGAAGTGCCCTGGAGTTCATGTCCCCAGGAGAGGCCAGCCAATGAGTTATGGAAGTCAATGGACAGATGTTCCAGCTGCCTAATCCTTGGGGCACAATTCTAAAATGTGTTCTATATAGTCTGTCAGTCTCGCCTGGTTAAACTGAGCCATAGTTACGTGTAGAGGTAACCCATTCACTGAAATAGCTTTCATTGGCTTCTTCCCTTCCCTCATTTCCCCTACTGCTTACCATGCTCCCTGGGATCACCACCCAAACAAACTACTAGCATCCAAATCCTTTTTCAGGATCTATATTTGGAGGAACCCAAACTCAGCTAAAACCTCTGTATGGTATTTTCCAAAAGTTTTGCTAAGGATGTAAAATAACTAACAACCTCCAACAGTTGTGTTCCATCCCACGATTTAAGGCAATGACGAATCTCCTCTAGATCAAGCTGAATCACAACAGGATTTGCCTGAGCACTTTTGTAACACTTTATATCTCTTCTCATTTCATAAATCTGCGTGGTTCTAAGAATCCTGGGACTTGTGTCAATGACAACCACAAACAACACGTGTTTTGGAGCAAATAGTGAAGCTGCGAGATTGGTCCCAAAGGATCTTGTGGATGTTGAAGCCAAAAGAAAGAGAGAATGGCTTGTGGTCTCTCCTCCTCACTGCGGAGTCCTTTATAGCTGGCTGTCTCGGTGCCGGCCACAGACCTGTTACCCTGCTGCTGTCCCACCTATTGAAATTAGACTTTTTTCCTCCTCAAACCATTTCTGGGCTCCTTTCTTGAGGGTTAGTTGAAAACGGACTTACTGGCAGGATAAACATAACTGAAGGTTGGAAATCCTCTCTGGAATGAGCTGATAGGGAATGTGTGGAGGGAACACTTGAAATCTGTTGCTTCTTTTATTTTTATTTATGTATCTTTTTAAATGTTTTTGTTTATTTTTGAGAGACAGGGAGAGGACAAGCAGGGGAGGGTCAGAGAGAGAGGGAGACACAGAATCCAAAGCAGGCTCCAGGCTCTGAGCCAGCAGCACAGAGCCTGATGTAGGGCTCGAACTCATGAACTGTGAAATCATGACCTGAGCCGACGTCAGATGCTTAACAGACTGAGCCACCCAGGCACCCCCTGTTGCTTCTTTTAAAATAGCTACTGGGTATAACACTAGCCCAGTGGTTCTCAGTTGGGGGTGACTGTGTCTCCCTCTCTCAGGACATTTGCTAATATCTGGAGGCATTTTTGATTGTCACAACTTGGGGGAGGCAGGGAGCGGGTAGAGGGTAGGGAGGCTGTTAAATATCCTGCATTTCACCGGACAGCACCACAACCAAGGACCATCCGGCCCCAAGTGCCAGAGTACTAAGGTTGAGAAACTCTGAACACCACAGCAATCTCTGAAAATGAAAGTGGGAGGATGTGGGTTCGTACGTAACGCTCTTGACAAATGAAACCAGTTTAGAAGGTCAAGAGCAAAGTTTTTTGTTTTTAAAGGTCAGAAGCTAGGAAGCATTTGTTTCGAAGGAGAAAGAACACAGTGGTTAGTGGATGGCTGTAAAGTCAAATGGGTGTGAGCGGGACTCCAGGGTCTGTACTTTTTTTTTTTTTTCTATGTTTATTTATTTATTTTGAAAGAGAGATGGGGCGCCTGGGTGGCTCAGTCGGTTAAGCATCCGACTTCGGCTCAGGTCATGATCTCACGGTCCGTGAGTTTGAGCCCCGCGTCGGGCTCTGTGCTGACAGCTCAGAGCCTGGAGCCCGTTTCAGATTCTGTGTCTCCCTCTCTCTCTGCCCCTCCCCTGTTCATGCTCTGTCTCTCTCTGTCTCAAAAATAAATAGACTTAAAAAAAAAAAAAAGAAAAAAAGAAAGAGAGAGAGAGGCAGAGAGAGAATTCTAAGCAGCCTCCGTGCTGTCAGCGCGAAGCCCAATGTGGGGCTCCATCTCATGACTATGAGCTCATGATCTGGAGTCGAAGTTAAGAGTTGGATGCTTAACCGACTGGGCCACTAGGTGCCCTTGCTGTACTTTCTTGCTCTGAGACCATGAGCAAATGACCTCTTGAAGCATCTGTTTCCCTGATTGTGAAGTAGGTATAGTGATGGTGCCCGGCAGCCTCATTGAGTTGCGATAACTAAATGAAATGAGCATGTAAAGCATCTGGTATAAAGCCTAGGGCTCAGTTAGCGCCCAATACAGGGACACCTTCGATACTGTGGGTTGCCCGGATTGCTATAAACTTTCAACTTGTAAAAAGTGCAGTATCTGTGAAGTGCAAGGAAATAAGTTGTGCCTGTAACTGGAAGCAAGATAGAGCAGCTACGGGAAAGAGCAGGGGCCTGGAAACCAAGCTGAGCAGTGAGGAAGGGGAGCATTCTGTTCCCAAAGTTATTCAGCATTAGGATGGAATCCTCTCTGAAATCCTGCTTGTGAAATCATCACAGGATCTTCCCTGCCACCCAGAATTCTGCTGCCTAAATTCCTGCTGGGTTTGTTTTTCATTTTTCGAGATTTATTTCTTGAATGTAAATAAACAGTCCGGGGTTGGGGCCTGTGGAGGCCTTCATACAAACGAAAGCCTTCTCACCGGGAGCTGAAGCTCAGACAAGGAGGTCGCAGAGCCTGCCTCCCGCCCCACCTTCCCCGGTGCTCCTTAGGAGGACGCCTCGGGTTACCTCAGGAAAACAGCCTGCGCAAATAAAGCAGCCAAAGACAAATAAACGCTGACCCTTCTTGGTCTAATATTGGAGGCACGAGGCCTCAGGAGGAGAATGAGTCCTTACAGGCAGGGAGGTCTCCTGGATGCATCTGGTAGAGGGCCCCTGAGAGGGACACACACACACACACACACACACACACACACACACACACACAGAGGAACGGGGTAGTGGGGGTGAAGAGGGGGAGGAGGGGAGAGGATGTAGTTTTGGTCTTTTACGGTCCCTTCTTGGAGGGGGCATCCCATCACTTTTGCCAAGTTCTATGTATTAGAAGAAAGTCACTAAGTCCAGCCCACATTCCAGGGCAGGGGAATCTACAAGGGCGCGAATGCCAGGAGCCATTTTAAGAGCAGCTCACCACAAGTGTGGAATGTGGGACATACACACCGTGCAGGCCCCGGTGGTCAGAGTTGACCACACCTTGCCCGCAGGGACGTGCATTGCTGCAGATCTGGGAGCTTGTGGGGTAACCTATGTTTTCAGAGGATTCACACTGGAGTTAAAGAGTAGCTCTGGTCTGTGGGGCCTGGAAACTACAGTCAGGAATATGGAGTCTCTCTAACCTTTCGTCTGGCCCATTTTTATCTCAAAGCTATTGCAGTGGTTTCCTATGACTGCTGTAGTAAATGACCGCAAACTTGGTGAGTTAAAGCAACACAGATTCAGTCTCTTACAGTTCTGGAGGCCCGAAGTCTGAAGTCAGTTTCAGTGGGCTAAAGTCAAGTTATTGGCAAAGCTGGTTCCTCCTGGAGTCTCTTGAGAAGAATCTGTTCCCTTGCCTTTCCACCTCCTGGAGATTGTCCGTATTCCTTGGCTTGTGGCCCTGTCCCCCACGTTCACAGTACACCTGACCTCTGCTTCTGTTATCACATCGCCTTCTCTCTGACTCTGATTTCTTCCTTCTGACTCTTATCAGGACACTGTGATTACGCTAGGCCCACCTGGGTGGCCCAGGATAAGCCCCCCTGTGAAGACCCTTAATGTGATCCCAGCTGCAAAATCTTTTTGCCATTTAAATTTCCATTCACACATTCCAAGGATCAGGGCTTGGGTATCTTCCAGGGGCCATCCTTCAGCCTGCCACACTTATGTAACCGACATAGCCAGTTAACGGGTCTTACTGTCACCACCCAGTGCTATGACCGTTCCATTCTCTTAATCTAATGAATATTGGAATTCTGATCACAGGCATGACTTATGATCATTTTCTGTTAGATAAGAGAAAATAATCAGTTTTTACACTAGGCTTACCAGTTATTTTTACTCAAGGCTAGAAAAACAAATCTTATGTTTTAAAATTATGAAACTTCCCTCCATTCTCTTATTTTAGTTAATGTAAGTAATTTGAGTCTCAATTTCCCAATCAAACAATTAATGTCTCTCTCTCACAGTACCTAGTTTAAAAGGCACGATGAAAATGTAAGCTATTTCTGTCATTAGCATGGGTGAAGAGGTTGTCATAGACTATTTTCCTTGTCCATTGACAGCTAATGCAATAAATTTGAAGCCAGATTAACAAAGTCATGTGCCCATCACCTTGTGTGAGAAGCTGTAGAGATGACCAAATGAGCAGGTGTCTCATCATTTTTTCCATTTATGTGAGCAGGGGAAATGACTCAGAGCAAAGAAACATGAGCCTGTCACAGATGTAAGACACTCTGGATTGACCAGACTATCTAAACCAGACCGATACCCTGCTGCAAGGGCACATAATGACTCAGGTGGGTACCTTTACCTATCAGGTGTCTATGAGCAGGTCAGGCACCTTGAAAAAACTTGAGGTCCATTCTTCATGCTTGGTTTCCCAAGTGCAGTTCCAGGTACCCTCAGTGACAATTACCCTCAGTCATCAAGAGGCAAACAGACTCAGGCGGATCCCTCTCCCTCTCCCTCTCCCTCTAGCATCATTGGCCAGGCAGCATTCTTCACGATTCCTGAAGTTATGGTCAGTGCTGTCAGCGCCTAATGGTGGGGCTACCAGGTCCCAGGGGCTTCACGGAGACATTTGAAAATCTGGTGGTGTTGTTCCAGGCAGTCTTATTTAAACCAAAGACAGCAATGTCGCCCTGGAAAAGATGGGGCAGCCTCTGAGAACATGCTTTCTACAAGCTTCTTCAAAAAACCAGAGCTTTCTGAAGAGATGACTGGTTTGCGGCTCATCCCAAAACTGCCCTCCTGAGAAACATCACATCCTGAGATGCAGAACCTTTGAAGGCTAGGCCTTCCTCCTAATGCTTTTTGCTTGCAGATCCTCTTTTCAGAAGCAGCTTTTCAAGTTAGGAATTTTTCGTTATGGTTGCTAGCCATCCTCCGGGGGTGGGATGTGAGGTGGAGAGGAGGGTGGATGGTGACTGCAGACGGGCTTGCCTTCCGCCCTTTAAATGGCAGTAGGGCGGCTATTTCCTGTTATGTCTTCGTGTGGCCACAGGATGGCAATATTTAGGAATGTTACTGTTACCTTCCAGTGGCTGTTTACGGCCTAAATTGGAGCCCCAGTAAGGCACACAAGTGACTGGTGATGTGTACGGGACCAAGAGCTTCGAAACCAGAAGGAAGAGGAAAAAAGGAAGGGTCATTGTGAGACTTAAAACAATCCAAATACAAATATTTTGAACTGTATTTTGAAGTACACTTACGTAAAAGTGGAACAGGGCTGAATCCGCCATGGATACCCACTGTCACGCCTGATGACGTATTTCATGCTGAGTTCTGACCATTACGGGGGATTTTTGTCCCACCCCTGGAAAGCACTTCCACAACTTTGTTCATACAGCTATTTTAGCACCTCCATGCTGTGCTATCCCATTAGACTGGAAGCCCTCTTGAGGCCAGGAGCCATGCTTTCTTTATCTGTTTCCTTGGACCTGCAGATGCAATGTAAAGAAACCTGGGCTCATTGCATGTTAATAAAAGACTCATTGACTAAAATGTTATCAGAATTTGGGACAAAAATTCCCTATTTGGGAACAAAAATTCAAGTTGTCAGAGAATAAGCCCCAAAGGTGAGATCTGGCCTGAGTTTTGAGGAAGGGTCAAAGCCAGGGAAGGAGTGGTACCTATAGACTCCTCCACACTTGCCCCACCTGGCCCTGAGGGTATGGAAGAGGGCATTGTGGGATCTGGGGAGAAGCAGAAGCAAAGGCACAGGGTGGAAATGTGAAAGGTGTGTTCAAAGCTGGTTGCAAATGCGGAGGGAAAAATAAGAGATTATGGTAAATACAACTAGAAAGGTAGGTCAGGGCCCAGAATTTGGGGAGTTTAAAAATAATGCTAAGGCATACTTTTTAGTTGATTCCTACCCTTTCCCCCCACTGCCCCCCCCCCACCTCCCTCCCACTCCTGTGATTGCCCAAATTTGGGGTTGAGAAGAGGGAAGCAGCTATCTGCTTGATTACTCCCAGGAGACTGGGGGAAGGGAGTGGGAGCTGGCAATCAACAGATCCCAAGCTCTGGAAGCGGGAATGGGTGTCCTGACCAATGGTAGCTGTGGAAAGGACCCAGTGATGGCCCCAGGTGGTAAATCCCAGGTGGTAATCCCCATGGCTCCCCTGCTTCTCTGTCCCTATGGTTCAGAGGCTGCTTCTAGCCCCACTGCCCTTGTCCCTGCCCCCATCATGGCCTCTGTGGGCCCAGAGAAGACTGCACAGGTTTTTGACTTCAGAAACTGGAAAGCAGAGCGAAGAGAGCTATCCTGCCAGCAGGAGTTGGCTACACAGGCAGGTCCCCTGGCAAGCTTGCTGATGAGTATGGATGAATTCAGAAGCCAACAGCCCCCTGGGAAAGGTGTTGGGCATGGGTCAGACCTCTCACACACAAATCCAAAAAAACGCTCTTACTTTGGTTTGCAGCGTAGACATCCCTTGGTGTAGTGCAAGTTCAGCAAATTACTGGGGAGGTAGATGCCTCTTTTATTCCAGTTAATCAGATTATATTGACTGATTAAATAGGATTTGTTAATAACATTCACTTATGAGCAGTGGAGAACTTTATTAATAAGTCATTATGTTGGGGACTTTAAATACCTAGCATTCAAAAGCAATTCCAAATACTTTTGTATTGCAAGCTTCTGGACTGTCTAAGAACATAGCTTATGCCTGGTGGGTTGCATTCCTATAGTGCTCAAAGACATGGTTGAAAAAATACCCAGAAACCTGTCCCCAGCCTTTACAAAGTAAGCCATTGCTTTGCTCTGAAAGGTGTGTTTTTCAATTTTGCTTAGTGGTTTTTCCTAACCTTTCTTTAGAAGAGTTGCAATCCTAATTGGTGAAGAATTGCATAATAAACAAAAGAGGCTCCTCTGGGTGGTAGATGGATACATGTGATCTGTTCTCCTCATTTTGGAGACAGAACACCTGAAGCACACAAGGAATAATTTGCCTAATATGCTCCTTCCTACAGAGAGGAAAGAGTTAAGGAACTGAATAAATAGATTGGAATCCAAGAGGCCTCAACTGCTAGTCTTCCCCACTGTTTTTCCAATTTAATCAGTTCCTTAGACGTCCATGGCCGGTGGCAGCAGCTGACTTTGGGTGTGATGGCCGGTCACAGACTGTAAAGTCAGAAGGGGTTGGAGTCCTGGATTTTCCATGTGGTGAATTTGGCCTAACTTTGTGACGCAGTTTCCTCATGTGTCCCCACCTGATTGTGTTTTGAGATTGAATGAGTTATCACACGTAAAGTGTTTGGGACAGAACCTGGCACATATTAGGAACTCAATAAATGGCAGTTAATATAACACATACAGTTCCCGTCATGGCTGTGAGGAGGCAGAGTGGCGGGGAGGTACCCTGACCTATAGCTCCTGCCTTCAACAGCTTTGCTGTGTGGTGGGTGAAGAACATGAACGCATAGAACAAACTTACAAGGGCACACAAGGTATAAGACTCAGGAGTCATATACTCAGGTAGGCTACTTAAGCAAGAGAAGTGGAGGGCGTAATG
Source organism: Panthera onca (assembly GCF_046562875.1). NCBI lineage: Eukaryota > Metazoa > Chordata > Mammalia > Carnivora > Felidae > Panthera > Panthera onca. Next base: position 214,779,751 of record NC_138339.1, on the reverse strand, counting down.
AGGCACGCGGGAGGCTGAGACACTGTGAAATGCAGGTCTGTCTAAAGACATCCAAATTCAATTTTATTTTTTATTTTTTTAAAGTTTATTTATTTATTTTGAGAGCCAGAGAGAAAAAGCATGAGTGGAAGAGGGGCAGAGAGAGGGGAGAGAGAGAGAGAGAGAGAGAGAGAGAGAGAGAGAGAGAGAGAGAATCCCAAGCAGGCTCTGCACCATCGGTGGAGAGCCCCATGGGGGGCTTGAACTCACGAATGGTGAGATCATGACCTGAGCTGAAACTGAGATTTGGTCGCCTAACCAACTAAGTCGCCAGATACACCTCAAATTCAACTTAAAAGACACTCTATGGGGTATACCAATCACAGTTAAGGGCTATATCACTCCCAGAAGCTGATGTAATTTGTGAGTTTTGAAGTGAACAGGTGAACAGGATGGGTTAAAACCAATGAGAGAAGAACTGAAGAAACTGTATTATGGCCAAAATGAAAGGTGAAGCCTACTGCCCTTTGGGCCTGGGATGTCTGCCCAGTCCCCATTGGGCAACCTAGATGGTGACCCAGAGATGACTGGGCACCTCTCCCCTTCCCCAAGGTAGCAACCTGTACTCAAGGCCACCTCTTGGTTTTATTTGTTTCCTCTTCCTTCCTCCATTTCTTCTTGACCTCCCTTCTTTTATCTCTCCTTATCTTTTTTTCCCCACATTTGTCACCTCCCTTCTCCCCACCTGAAGCCTGGCATGGTGTCCCTTGGTACATAGGGCCACTGTGAAGAGTCAGTGGTGACACTCTGAACTGGGGGACAGGACCAGCACTGGTTCATTGGTTTTATACTAGACCACACCCATTGCAGAATATTCATATTTTATTTTATTATTTTTTTAAATGTGTATTTAATTTTGAGAGAGAGAGAGAGAGCATAAGTGTGGGAGGGACAGAGAGAGAGGGAGACACAGAATCTCAAGCAGGCTCCAGGCTGTGAGCTGTCAGCACAGAGCCCAATGTGGGGCTCGAATCCATGATCCCTGAGATCATGACCTGAGCCAAAGTCTAACGCTTAAACAACTGAGCCACCCAGGTGCCCCTGAATATTCATATTTTAAAGTGTTAATTCTAGGGGCACCTGGTTGGCTCAGCTGGTTAAGCATCGGACTTCGGCTCGGGTCATGATCTCGCGGTTCATGGGTTCAGGCCCTGTATCAGGCTCTGGGCTGACTGCTCAGAGCCTGGAGCCTACTTCAGATTCTGTCTTTCTCTCTCTCTCTCTGCCCCTCCCTTGCTCGTGCTCTGTCTCTCTCTCTCTCTCTCTCTCTCTCTCAAAAATAAACATTAGAAAGAAAAGAAAAGAAAAGAAAAGAAAGAAAGAAAGAAAAAGAAAGAAAGAGAGAAGAAAGAAATTGTTAATTCTGGGAAGAGATGTTAGCATTGCAAGGAGAAGGACAGAGTAGCAAAATACAAAACCTCAAGGTATGAAACTAGAGTGCCAATGAACTTAATTTCTGGTTCATCCCAGCATGGACCAGAAACTAATTACCCAAAGAGACAAAAACTCATTTTCTGTGTTCTAGATAAGGCACCCAAGAAATCATTTCTTGTCCTTAGCTATTAGTCCATTGGGTAAAGATAAAGCCAAGTTTCTTTTATTCTAATCTGCTAAATTTCTCCAAGTATTCCATAAAATATTATTTGTTTGAGTTACATTGTCCACAAACATTGGTAAGAACCACACCCTGATCGTCCGTCAGTGATATGGATCTTGACTAATTGAAGAGCTAGAAGTTAAGGAAACAAGTCAGCATAGCGATAAAGAAAAGAAAGCAAATAGTCCAACAAGGGAAATAAGAAATATGAAGCACATGTTTCTGAGTATCAGTGGGAGTGAGGGGGAGTGAGGAATTGTGGGGAAAATATGGATGCCTGGTCAATTTTAAGTGTAATATTAGAAATACAGGCTGTGTGTGTTACATTAAGAATTTGGTCCAGGGACATTCTGACACAAGTTTAGTGCCAGAATGACTGGAGGGCAAATCTGGACTCTATCACTTATCTTTATATTCTTAGATATGCTGTTTATCGTCTTGTGCCTCAGTTTCCTCATTAGAAAAGTGAGCATGATAACATCATGAGGATCAAATGAGTTAAGTGTTAGTGAATTATTTACACCAACACTTAGAGACACAATCTGGAAATGACAGCTGGTTTGTTTGTTTGTTTTTTGGTGGGGGCAGATAAAATCACACATTATAGTAAACTTTGCTCCCCATGTTGTTTCCTGTTGTGAGGTGTTTTCTCTTCCTCTGTCATTCAGTTGCATTCTGCTTCACTTTTTAGAAGAAAGTGCTGAGTTTGGGGGATCATATCTTGTCCCCTTATCCTCCCAGGTGTGTATGCTCTTTGAATTTTTGTGGCAATAGTTGTTCCTTTTTAATTTTAATTTTAATTTTTTTGAAATTTACATCCAACTTAGTTAACATGTAGTGTAATAATAATTTCAGGGATAGAATCTAGTGATTGATTACTTATATATAACACCAAGTGCTTGTCCTAACAAGTGCCCTCTTTAATGCCCATCACCCATTTAGCCCATCCCCCCACCCAATACCCCACCAGCAACCACAGTTTGTTTTTTGTATTTAAGAGTCTCTCGGGGCGCCTGGGTGGCTCAGTCGGTTAAGCGTCCGACTTCGGCTCAGGTCATTATCTCACAGTTTGTGAGTTTGAGCCTCGCGTCGGGCTCTGTGCTGACAGCTCAGAGCCTGGAACCTGCTTCACATTCTGTGTCTCCCTCTCTCTCTGCCCCTTCCCTGCTCATGCTGTGTCTCTCTCTGTCTCAAAAATAAACATTAAAAAAAATTTAAAAAAATTAGAGTCTCTTATGGTTTGTCTCACTGTGTTTGTTTTTTTTTTTTTAGAATTTTAATTTCCCTTTATTTCTTTTTTTTTTTTAATATATGAAATTTATTGTCAAATTGGTTTCCATACAACACCCAGTGCTCATCCCAAAAGGTGCCCTCCTCAATACCCATCACCCACCCTCCCCTCCCTCCCACCCCCCATCAACCCTCAGTTTGTTCTCAGTTTTTAACAGTCTCTTATGCTTTGGCTCTCTCCCACTCTAACCTCTTTTTTTTTTTTTTTTTTCCTTCCCCTCCCCCATGGGTTTCTGTTAAGTTTCTCAAGATCCACATAAGAGTGAAACCATATGGTATCTGTCTTTCTCTGTATGGCTTATTTCACTTAGCATCACACTCTCCAGTTCCATCCACATTGCTACAAAAGGCCATATTTCATTCTTTCTCATTGCCACGTAGTATTCCATTGTGTATATAAACCACAATTTCTTTATCCATTCATCAGTTGATGGACATTTAGGCTCTTTCCATACTTTGGCTATTGTTGAGAGTGCTGCTATAAACATTGGGGTACAAGTGCCCCTATGCATCAGTACTCCTGTATCCCTTGGATAAATTCCTAGCAGTGCTATTGCTGGGTCATAGGGTAGGTCTATTTTTAATTTTCTGAGGAACCTCCACACTGCTTTCCAGAGCGGCTGCACCAATTTGCATTCCCACCAACAGTGCAAGAGGGTTCCCGTTTCTCCACATCCTCTCCAGCATCTATAGTCTCCTGATTTGTTCATTTTGGCCACTCTGACTGGCATGAGGTGATATCTGAGTGTGGTTTTGATTTGTATTTCCCTGATAAGGAGCGACGTTGAACATCTTTTCATGTGCCTGTTGGCCATCCGGATGTCTTCTTTAGAGAAGTGTCTACTCATATTTTCTACCCATTTCTTCACTGGGTTATTTGTTTTTCGGGTGTGGAGTTTGGTGAGCTCTTTATAGATTTTGGATACTAGCCCTTTGTCCGATATGTCACTCTCTGTTTTTATATCATATTATTTTTGCTTCCCTTCCCTTATGTTCATCTGTTTTGTATCTTAAATTCCACATATAAGTGAAGTCATATGATATTTGTCTTTCTCTGACTGACTGATTTTGCTTAGCATAATATACTCTACTTCCATCCATGTTATCGCAAATGGCAAGATCTCATTCTTTTTGGTCACCAAGTAATATTCCATTGTATGTATGTCCATCTTCTTTATCCATTCAGCCATCCATGGACATTTGGGCTCTTTCCAAACTTTGGCTGCAATAGTTGTTCCTATTGTGATATCTCTTCCTTAAAATTATTCCCTGCTTCTAGGAACACCTGCACCTATGTTTCTCTTCTTGAAACATCGATAAAGTGATAGTATTTTTACATGACAAAACCTCAACAGGAATGTAAAGATAAGGGCAGTATGTTTTGAAACCTGGTAAGCATATGGATGAGTGTTGACCAATTTGGCTGACCTGAGGGCATGTAATCCTACACCAACAGTAGGGAGAGTATGAATATTGTTCATATGAATAGTATGAATATTGACTAAAGGTACATTTAAGAGATAATTATATTTCAAAATATCTTCTCTCACCCTGTGTAGCCCAGGGACTGCTCCTTACCTGTTCCAGCAGAAGATGAGTATTATTTTCTAGAGAGGCTAAAAAGAGGGGGTTTATGGCCTGGGGAATACAAGCCACAGTTGACAGTGAGGATATTACAAAAAAAAAAAAAAAAAAAAAAGAGAGACTGATTCCCAGCTCTCTTCCTTCCTTAAGCTTCTGGAATATTGACAGGCCTATAATCTCCAGGCAGGAGAGAAATTCCCAGAGAAATTTCCAGGGAAATGCCCAAGGCATTACTCCTTAAGGGAATTTCTCTGGGAAATTTGACAAGCTCAAGAGTAAAGACCTAAATATGTAATATGAGAGTTTCTCTATGGGAATGACCTAGCTGGACCATCTTACACTGAAGCGGACATCCAATAAGCTCCATTCATGTGTTCAGAACTTCCAAGCAGAACTTCAGTACTTTGCTCTTAAATATGATTAGACAACGTAAAGTCACTAGACAGGACAGTTGAGGGTAAGCCTTCAAAAACATAGATGGGGACCAAAACAAGCAAATAGGAAAGAAAAAAGAAAAACAACTGGAAGAAATAAATGATATATGAAAAAACTTACAAATATAATTAATATTCCCAGAGATAGCATTCATGAAAGAAGAACAGGATGCAATGAAAAAAAATCAAGGGAATAAAAGACAGTTTTGGGAACAGTATAGCTGAAATGGAAAACTCACTAGAAGGGTGGAAAATAAAGTTGTAGAAATATCTCAGAAAGTAGAACTAAAAGCAGAAGTGATGGGAAAAAGAGAAAAGGTAAAACTAGAAAAATAGAGGGAATGAAATAATCACTAATTCAAGAAAATTTCACAGAATGAAGCACCAGAACAGTGCTGGTGAAAAAAAAAATCCCATGTTAAGGTATATCATCATGAGTTTTCAGACCATTGAAAACAAGGGAAGTTTCTGTAGGCTTCCAGAGGAGAAAACCAAGCTGCATACAAAGAATCAGAAATCTGAATGGCTTTGTGTTTCTCAACAGTTCTGGAGTCTAGACAGAAGTGGATCATTGCTATCAAAATTCTGACGTAAAATTATTTCTATCCTGGAACCCTACATCCAGTCAAATATCAATCAAGTGAGAGGACAGCATAAAAAAATTTCTGGCTCACAAAATGTTTAATTCCTAAGCACTCCTTGTCGAAAAACTCCTGGGAGCATTGTCAAGAAAAAGCATGAGTTTTAGGGAACAGAAGATCTAACAGGAAGGGACTCCTCTGGAGGTGAGGGTGAGGTACCTGTATGAGGCATGATGACAGCTGGATCAGACTGGGGCAGTTGGGATTTCCAGGAGATATGGGTTCAGGATAAAAATGACAGAAGAGTTGGGAACTGGGGGTCTTAGTTGGTTAAGCATCCGACTCTTGATTTCAGCTCAGGTCCTGATTCAGGCAACTGAATGATTTGCCTAAGGTGGTGGGGAGATTGATGTTGACTCAATAGTAAGTACATACAAAACTAAGCAAACAAAGGAAATAATGATGGCTTCCAGGGAAAACAAAATTGTGCAGAAAAGTAATCAGAGAGTATTATTAAGAGAATGTGATCACTGATTATTGATCTAACCAGACTTACACACACACACACACACACACACACACACACACACACTGATGGATAATATGTTGAGCGGCTGCATGAATATGTGGATGGGAGTGAGGAGGGCTAAATTCTCATCTTCCATGGTGGAAAGTCGAAGTATGGTGATTTAATCTGAAAATATGATGAAGTAATCTCAAGAATCGGATTTAATAAAACACTAAAAAAATAGCATATAAATAAGCTATTAGGAATATGGAGGTTAATGGCAAGAGAATGAGCTAAGCAGATAAGAAAGTGGTTGCCTCTAGCATGGAGAATATAAGAGACAATGTGCTGACCCACTCTTGTTTTCCATAATCAGCCTTGTAAAACTATTTCACTCCTTAAATGTATGCATGCATAACATGGATAGAAAGAAACAAACAGAACCAGATGTGACTCTTGCATCACCAGCTTTTATCTTTGACAATTTAATCTACACATGTTGCAATTTTACACATTACTCACTGTAAATAATGCATTGTTTTTGCACAGGGTACCTGTGCAAAAAGGGTATCTCTTCTAATTGTGCTACCTTCCTCGATGGCGTTTGCTTTTGGATGTGTTTGAAATTGAATTTGCAATTATATTTTAGTAACTTCTCTTGAGTCTTTCCATTAACATCAGTGGATAGCTCATTTCTCTGCTTGGCTTTTCAGGAAATAGCTCATCTCTGGTCTGGCCTTACAGCGTTCCTTAACAAACAACTTCCATTTTTGATATGTTTCTGGGTCTACAGGAGGCATATTTGTTTTTGTTTTATACCTACATTTGTGTTATTGTTTGGTGGTGACATTACTCCTAAATAAATAGGATCAAAGGAAGAACTTGCAGATTGCCAAAGATTAAAAGTATGTGTATATGTTGATGATAGGAGGTAAACTTGTCGGAAGTTGTCCTAAGAACAGTCAGAGGTGAAGGTAAAGATTTTCACATAAAGATGTCCATCCAAGCCTTATTTGTGACAGAAAAGCATTGTAATACCCCTAACATCTAAGTGGAGAGGATTATAGTACATTCAAATGATGGGACTATATATAGCTATTCGGTGACATATTAAAGAGAAAATCTATTACTTTGGAAACCTATTTGTATTTATATCTAGCTAAGGGAAATAAATAGATCAGTAGACCAAATGACATTATTATCAGCATATCATTTTTGTAAAAATAATAGTCTATCTATGTAAATATAAAAGAAAGGAAAGACATATATTAAAATGCTTATAGTTTTCATTGCTGCTAAGTGAGATTATAAGTAACCTTTACTTTGTTATGTTGTTTTCCAAGCCTTCCCCAGGAAGCATGAACACGTTTTGTAATTGGGGAGAAACTGCTATTTGAAAAACAAATCGAACAAAATGCATAGCTTGACTTTTTTTTCTTGCCACTGGGAGGATTCAGCTTTGCTGGAATTGAGATTGTTGGGGAAAAACAGTAGAAATCCTTTTGATCGATGCTTTCTTTTCCATGGTTCTGGGTTTGGAACGCTTAACATATTTGGGGGAGTTGTGTTATTTGTTCTGGCCGTGTGAGTAGACTTGTTTCTTATCTTACCCTGGATTCCTCAGATTACTGCCATTTTAAAGTAGTTTGTAACAGTATGGCTACTCAAGCCATTCTAAGGTATCAGATTTAATAGATTTGCTATTTGACTTAAATCAAAGGTTCTCTAATTGGAGAGCTAGGTAACCTGCCAGTTCCTAGGCAATTAGAAGATTAGACTCCCTATATGTTTTTCCCCTACGTGCTTAGACAAGAGGCTTTTTGTTACCATATAAATCTTTAATGATACACTTGAAGCGGCGATTACAAGGATACTGAAATTTGGTAAAACACTCACACCAGACCACAGAGAGGAGGGTGCAGAAGTGGTATCTGTAACGCAGTTGAAACAGTGCCAGTGTAAGTGGGCTGGAAATGACAGCTCACACTTCTAGAACCGCTTTCAAGATGCCCATGTCCGGGACTGGCAGGAGAATGGCCCAGGTTGGCAGGCAGGCAGGAGACAGGATGGTTCCCTGAATCATTACCTTTGATCTTCAATTTTATTTATTTTTACTTTTTTTAAGTTTATTTATTTGTATTTGAAAGAGAGAGAGCATGAGCGCAAGCGGGAGAGGGGCAGAGAGGGACGGAGAGACAGAGAATCCCAAGCAGGCTCTGCACTGTCAGCTCAGAGCCCAACATGGGGCTTGAACTCACGAACTGTGAGATCACGACCTGAGCCACACTTGGGTGCTTAACTGACTGAGGCCCCCAGGCGCCCCAATCCCCAATTTTAGACAGAAAACTCTATGAGGTAGAGGATGGTAGCTGGATCTTAGGGCTAAGCCATCTGAGCCCTTTAAAAAATTCCCTTTGACACACAAGGCTGTGTTTATCCACGCTGTGCCAAGCATCCATAGAAACACATATGGAGTGACTTGAAATCAGTTGAGAACTGACTCCACCTTATGGGACAGTGGTGTATCTGAAAGTTTAAAACAGTTGCCAGAGTGATTGTTCACTCACAATCTCATCAAAAGGGTTGTGTTTATGGGGCCCTGGGAGAGGCACCCAGCAACAGACAAGCTCTCCAGAGCATACAACACGAGGAAGCACGCACAAAAATTGTGTAGACAAGCGAATCAAACTAGCCACAAGACAAACACCGATAAGTATTTACAATGTGTAGCTACCAAGAGGGTAAGTGCCTTCAAAGAAAGGGTGGTGAGTGAAAGAGAATTCTTAAGACTAATGAACCACTCACAGGATAATGAAGAGTAGGTGCTGAGCTCTTGGGAAATGTCTGAATACCCACGGTGGAGCGATCCTGATTGGATCCACCTACTCTTTTGGCCCTTTCTGTTAGTGTCTCTTCAGCCTTGTATGCGACTCAGTCCATTTATGCTCCCTGTACAGGGCATAACCTGCATTGTATGAGTGTCTTCTCTTCTGCCGTCTAGTCCTGGATCCCTGATCTTGTGTCTCAAGTCCATGCATACGAATCACAAGATTCAAGAATTGCCTGAAAATTCAACATCAAACTGTGTCTTTGTATGTGTGACTCTCAAAGGGATCCCTGACTCAAAAACAGGCGAAGAGCCCCTGGTTTGTGTGGGTGCATACATTTTTGATTTGCTGTGTATTAATATATAACACCCACTTATTGAAAACATACCCAGCACCATGCTTGGAGCTTTACTATACATTCTTTCATTTAATCGCCATTCAATCCAGGGTGAGTTCATAATATCATTCACGTTATTCTGGAAGAATCGTATTCACTGTGATTCACTGTACTTACCCAGGATCTCACCACCAATAAATGTCAGAGTTGTGTGCTGGTGGGCCTCCCTCTCCCCTGGGAGGCAAGGCTTGGTCTTCCCCAAAAGTCGGTACAGAAGGCCAGGCATGACGCAAGGCTTTCTTCGTGGTCAGTGATCAAGATTCACTGATTGCCTGACTGCCAGCCCAAGATGGCGGATATCAAGTATGGGTGAGGGGAACATATCCGTAAAAAGGTTCAGTCTCTGCAGACTTTACGAAAACTTCAGGCCCTACAGGATCTCTGTCACCCAACCTTGCTCTCCCTCATATTCAAAGGATCCCTAATACAACTCCAATTAAGAAAAGATGACCTCTTATATTATTCAGGTGAAAGGGAGGAAGTTCTTGACATGTGCTGCTACCTGGAGGAACCTTGAGAACGTTAGGCTAAGTGAAGTAAGCCAGTCACAAAACGACCAATACTGAAAGATTCCACGTATCTGGGGTACCTAGAGTTGTCAAACTCACAGGGACCGGAAGTAGCAAGGTCGTTGTTGGGGGCTGGGGGCGGTCAGCACGGGGACTTACTGTTTACTGGGTATGGAGTTTCAGTTTTGCAAGATGAAAAGAGTTCTGGAGATCAGTTGCACAACAGTGTGAAAGTCCTAAGCCCTGCTGAAGCGTACTCTCAAAAATGGTTAAGATGGTAAATTTTGTTATATGTATTTAACCACAATTAAAAACAGAAAGAAAAAAAAAAGACCGCTGTGAGGTCACTAGCAGCAAATTCTGTAGATGCATGGTTATTTGTGTCCGTTGATCATTCACCCTATAGCAAGTGGGAGAGTAGAAACAGCAAGTGCCCCAGAGGAATAGGGGTGAGTGTGAGGCCCTCCCCGGTGGAACCCTGGGCTGCCCCGTCTACACCCCTGTTCCAGGTATATGCTTCGCGCTCTGCTAGAGAGGATAGCTTCCAGTTGACCTTGTCTTCAGGTTTGCAGTTCATCGGGTCGGAACGAGGAACTGTTTGTAATGAGTCCCTCTACCAAATTCTGTTCAAGTCTCCCACTTTTTATCTTTAACAACTTAGGGGCACCTGGGTGGCTTAGTTGGTTAAGCGTCCGACTGCGGCTCAGGTCATGATCTTGCAGTTCGTGATTGCGAGCCCCACACTGAGCTCTGTGCTGACAGCTCAGAGCCTGCTTTGGATCCTCTGTCTTCCTCACTCTTTCTCTCTTCCCTTCCCCCACCTGTGCACAGGCACATGCGCTCTCCCTCTCTCTCTCTCTCTCTCTCTCTCTCTCTCTTCCCCACTCTTTCAAAAATAAACATTTAGGAAAAACAACAACAGCAACTTAACAAAGCAAAAGCAGCGGCTTTCCCCCAGCTAATGTGTACAATGCACAGGCTCCAAGAAGGAATCCTGCCGGGTCTCCTCACTTCCAACACCAGTAATGCTTGTTCCCTGATCCCAGAAGTCTTTCCAGAAGTCATCTGACCCATTGGCAGGCCGGGGCCCCTGGGAAACCTTGACCCAGAGAGGACCAAGATCATCAAAATTAATTGCTGATTTTCAGAATTTAAAGCCCAAGGTTACAAGAGCCCCGTGCGCGGGGCCACTCTGAATGAATTCACAGCTGCGCTCGGGCAGCCCGGGAGCTTGGACGCGTCACAGTGGTGAACTGGTGGTTCTCCAACCCAAACAGATTTGTAACAGTGGCACAGGCGTCCAGGACTGCCAGAGCAGCATTTGTGTCCGACAAATGAGGCCTCTGTCGGGACAAAGGGGGCTCTTAGGACTCATTCTGCTTTGGCTGCTTTATACCCAGCAAGAGCCAGGGGACTTCTTTTGTTAGGATCAGGAAACAAAAGTGATTCATTTCATCACGCACCCTCACCAGGGTCTTTGTGGTCAACCAATGCAGCGAGGCTTTGCAGCGGGCAACCCTTACAGACACCGCTTACTGAGGGCCTACTAAGGGCCAGGGATTATTCTAGGTACTGGGCACATGTTGCCTAATTTAATCCTCCCGACAATGCTGTGATGTAGGGATTATCCCCACTGTGGTCACGTGGAAACAGAGATGCAAAGAGGGGAAGGTCGCCCAGCTAGTTAACAGCCACAGAGCCAGCATTCATACTCAGGCCTGGCTCACTCCCGACTGACTGCTGTCCTCAATATGTACCTGTTACTGATGTCTGATAGGCCAAAGGGAGTCCCCTCCTCTGACGTGTCGCCTCCAGGGATGTTGATCTGGAAGGCCTAGAGTATCCCTGATGTCCGACAAATACTTACAGCGAATGGAACACAACCCAAAAGATATGAGAAGACTGAGGTTGACCGAGAGTGTCTTCTAAAAGTCACAGAAAATGTCCCCACTCAATACAAGGATGTTTAGAGAGGCTTTGTAAAAAGCGTTAGGGTAAAAAGAAATGGAGGTCTAAGTTTCTATCAATAATTGACTCATCAGAGTCCCCTACCTCTTCTATATTGATTCTATAAAGGCCAGAAGCTCCAGCTGAACACTTTCCTCACGGTTTCCAATTAGTTCCAATCTCTCATGATAAACTTCATATGTTCAGTCAGCCTTCTCTATCCAGATGCGCCAATTCAGCATTTGTGGCCTTGCCTAAAGAAGGGCCCAGGGCAACATTTGCTATTTATTGTCTTTGTGAGTCTTGCCCTTCCGACAGGTGTGAGGTGATAGCTCATGTGTGGTTTTGACTTGCATTTCCCTGATGATATGGGATGTTGAGCATCTTTTCACATGTCTGTTGGCCATCTGTATGTCTTCTTTGGAAAATGTCTATTCAGTTTCCTCAACCATACTTCAATAAAAAATAAATTTGAGAAAACTTGAGAGAAAAGAAATAACAAAAAGGAAAGAAAGAAATGGGCGTGGGGAGGGCCCAGGGCACCAGGGCAGGTGACCTCTCTTTCCTTTATCATTTCATTATGGGCCCAGAAAATGAGACGGCCTTCAGCACAGCTTGTCAGCATGTTAAAATGCCAAACGAGAAGCTCTCTGGCACAGTGTGTATGAGTCCAGAATTCCCCTCCACAAGCCCAGTTTATTCTCTGTCATGGCCTCTCCGTGCCAGATGGGAGGTACTGCTAATTTACCAGTTCGTCGACTTCCATGCACAGACATCTCCCCTCTCACCAAACCCTTGTGTCACCTTTTCCACTGACATTTGATGCAGAATCCAAACACTGGGTTAGGGAATCAGGTATTTGGATGCCCCAAGTTTCCAATTGTAGTTCTTCTCGGGGTTAGGGACGAGTAACTGTGGCTAAGCCATTATCACCTCACTTCTCTGTTCCTGGAGACAACTGGGGAGCAAGATCCTAAACCCAAGGCTGAAGAGACAAAAATTTAAGAAAGGAATGGAGAGAAGGGTGACTGTGAAGAGAGGGAAGGAAGAAAAGGATTACTTCAAAGCTGAAGCAAACTCTATTCCCTGTGCATCAATCCTGTTTTTTCCCCAACGGATTTTTATTGAGTACTGCTATTTTCTGACGTACTAGATACTGAAGAGCCAGTGGTGTATCAATCAGGGTACCAGCAGGAAGCACCTACCCTCGGGAGTTAATGAAGGGACTATTTGCAAAGGTGTAGGTAGAGTCTAAAGGAACCAGGAGAAGATGAGGAGGACGCCAGGAGAGCAGTAACAGGAAGCTCACTGCTAAGCCCAGAGAGCCAAGGGGAGGCAATGAGCAAAGGAATTGGGCCAAGAATGTAGCTATAGGAATGGGGCTTCCAGACAGCCACACTGGCCTTTGATACATGGATGCAGTTACTGCCAAATTTTGGCCCAGTGCTGAGGAATCTGGTGTATTAAATACCCCGAACATTGAGGGGCCCAAATGGAAGCCAGAAGGTAAGAGTCCAAAGATGCTGTGTTTAGAGTTCTAAGAATAGGGTATAGAGCAGGATGGCTAATGGAGCTGGTTGGGGGTGGGGGTGGGGCAAGCCGAGACCATCCAGCATAAAGTGGTGAATGAGACCGAGATGTTCCAGGTCAAGAGCTACATATAGGAGCCTGGGTCCAAGCCTACCAAGATGTCAAGTCAAGGGCTCTTTGGTTATAACAATAAAGTCTCTATTTGCTGAACTCCTCATTGCAGTAGGGCCTGCAACTCAGCCTCTCAGGATCCAAGGATACCAGGTCAGTTGACTCTCTCTGGATCTGGGGCCCTTCCTGGGCTGAGCTTGACAGCATCTGTCTCTGCCCTTTGACACTGGCTCTGACTGATGGGTTGAGAATCAATGGCCTTCCCTGAATTGAAGCTCTCTAAAACCACCATCCCCTCCAACATGCAAACAAGACAAAAGAGGGAAATTCGTTCATGAATAAAAAAGCAACAGCTTTCAAGCCTGCGTGGGGATTTACTATAGACAATGGAAAGCTAATTTCAAAACATACTAATTTACTCATTAAAGCAGATCCCCAAAGGATTCTCTCCCAAGCAGTACTTTTTGTTGGCACATTTTGTATTTCATGTACACCTGAAAGTCATAAAATCACAACTTTAAAGCCATCCTGTAAATCCTAGTCTTTTCAATTTCTTCCTGATATTCCCTACAATCAGTCTAATGCACTGAGATTTCCATGAATATCTCTACAAGATAGGCAAGCGTGCAGAGTCTAGGTACCAGAAGATAGGGGTTGAGACTTATGAAGTGAACCCTGCCTCTTGGCTTCTTCTTGCCATCATGAGGGTCTCCTTTGGGAAATGTAGACGATGAGAAAAGTCAGAGGACATGAGGGTTTGGAAGTTTGAATTTTCTCCTATTTAATGGAAAGGAAAGTGAAATGAATTAGTGAAAAGATCATTGGCTTTGGAGTTAGACATGGGTTTGAATCTCACCTACATCTCTCACCCTGGGTAAGTATCAAACAGTCTTTCGTCTCCATTTGCTCATTTATAAAATGGGGATAGTAACAAATACCTCCTAGGGCCAGCTGAGGAGTAAATGGGATGAGGAATGTGAAGTATCTAATACAGAGTCTGGTGCCCTCAAAACTGTTTCCTTTTCAAAAGTCTGGGGCAGGGTCTTGGCAGAACACTAGCAATATGGAAGGCCCCTGCTTGGGAAAGATGACTGGGGGTGGGGGTTATGTTAGTTTTCTGAGGCTTCTGTAGCAAAGTTTCACAAACTGGGTGGCTTAACCAACATCAATTTATTGTCTCACGATTCTGGAGACTGCAAGTCTGAAATCAAGGTGCTCGTAAGGTTGGTTCCTTCTGAGAGCTGTGAGGGAGAGCCCTAGCTTCCAGTATTGTGGGAGCAGGTGGAGAGATCTATGCAAGGTCCATTGTCTGTCATGACTTTGGGCCTGAAATCTCCATAGGTCAGGGGCTAGCAGTTGGGAAGGAAAGCTAGGTAGGAAGTAGGAAAGGGCAAGAGCAAATAGAAACCTTCGAAGAAAATCTGAAACCCTCAAGAACAAACTGGCCCTCACATCTGTCTTTCACCACCTCCAGGGTCGATAACATAGGAGGCCTACGGGAGAGTGGGTGCCTGTGCCTCAGAACTGCACATATACCTGGCCCTGCCCTTGGAGGAGCTGAAATATGAGAGCTGGTGGGAGCTGGGGGGAACTACAGGCCAACAGCCAGAGGACCCACAACGACGTATGTGAGCTGGGCCTATTCTGACCTTCAGACCATAAAATATGGCGTCTCCCCTGCTCCTGCCTTCCAAATATTAAGCAAACTTCTTTTGTGGGCAACCCTATCCTTGAACTCTTTGGAGATGGGAATCAGGGAAATACTGTTTCATATTAGCTAAATTAACTCAGCGTGAACCCATCACAGGGTTGTGTAGGCAGTGGAAACATAGAAGGTTCTGATGAAGGCATCTATTTGACAAAATTGATATTTTGAGGAAGATTAATTTTATATTGTATACGATGGGCTGGAGGAAGATGAAAATGAAGATAGTGTAGTTAAAAGTTTATTGTAGGGGCGCCTGGGTGGCTCAGTCGGTTGAGCGTCCGACTTCGACTCGGGTCATGATCTCGCAGTCCGTGAGTTCGAGCCCCGCGTCGGGCTCTGGGCTGATGGCTCAGAGCCTGGAGCCTGCTTCTGATTCTGTGTCTCCCTCTCTCTCTGCCCCTCCCCCGTTCATGCTCTGTCTCTCTCTGTCTCAAAAATAAATAAACGTTAAAAAAAATTAAAAAAAAAAAAGTTTATTGTAGTAGTCTGGGTATGAGATTATAGAGGCCTGAGAAAGGGCTGTAGGGGACAAAATGGAAATGAGGAGCTAGATTTAGAAATGTTCTAAAGGAAGAATTGACAGAGCTTGCTAAACCGGAGAATTGAAGAGTGAGGGCATGAATGATTTTGAGGGATTGAGCCTGGGTGATAAGTAGGATTGTGGTCCTTGAAAGGAAATTATTTGTTTAAAAGCTATTCTATTCCAATAGACTGGTTATTCTATTCTGTTGAGATGCATTATAATATTCAAAGAAGTTTAAAAGTTTTGGACATTTGAACAGTTTATAACTACAGGACAGCAAAGAAGTAAATGACTGCCTTAGAGTACTGATAAAGGGGGAGCAGGAAATTCTACTGAGCTGTTAGTAAATTTGGGTGCCAAGGACTCCTGTTTGGTAGAAGGTCATTGAGTCCAGAGGTCCTCTGCAGGGGGCTGGCCGTTCCTCCCCATTTTACACTTGATCCTAAGGAAAGGAAGGAAGAACTATTTATGGCTGGTGTTTTTGTCTTAACTTTAGAATGCAAGTTCTTAATCTGGGTTTCTTAAACTCCTTTGAGTTTCAGGGAGCTTGTAAAGTTTCTGAAGTTTGTCACAAAAGTTTTGGTGTTTTGCGAGGACATGGAAGGACTGTGGCTTCCAGCAGATTTTCAGCGAGATCTGGTTTCCAAACAGGTGAAGAATCTTTCGCATAGAGAGAGACATTACTGGACATAGTTACTGGCTCAATCCACACTCAGCTTTGTTCTATGTCCATTGTTGCCCCGGCACCTGGGACCTTTGGGCATATGGAGAGAGAAGGGATAAAGGGGAGAGGATTCCAGACAGAGCAAGGAGCCAGCTTCTGATAGTTCCCTCCTTTTCCTCGCCTGCTAAGTGAAAACAGTATGCAAGGGTTTGAGACAGAAGCCTCCTGATTTTGCAAGGTCGTTCTGTTCATACCAGGTGCATAACCAGTGTGCACTAAGTACTTTTCTGGAAGCTAATTGATTGAGGGACTGTTTCCAAAATTTCTGCTTGGGACTCAAACATTAAGGCCACGGACAAGCTAGCAAACTGCCCTTTCTTAGATGTTGCTTCCTGTTTCAGATTGTAATTCCCTGTGCCAGGCTTACTAATTGGCTCGTTTGCCTTGAGTCTACTGTATCCTGCACTGACCAATCCCATCAATAGCAGATTAGTTCCAAAAGGACTGCAGTGCACAATCGCTATTCTTTGGCTTCGCAGCATCTGAATCCACATCCTGGTTGTGGGGAGCCCCCCACTGTGGTAGCAGAGATGGGAGGCAGGCTCCCCCTTCCCACACAGGAAACCAGAATAGAAAAATAATGATTCCTCTCCTATCCCTCTGGGTATCGGGATGAAGGCATATGGCTTGCTTACACCAGTTGGATACTCCCACCAGAACTTCAACTGTGAATGAGTGACAGAGAAGCAGATAAGTGATGGGATCCAATTCATAGCCGTGGCAGTTATGTGGCGTCCAGTGGTGGGGACTGTGTATGATTTGGTGGTGGTAGAGCCCTGGAAAGTTCATTTCTACTCTCTGGATGCCTTTACCAACCCTCCTATCCATGTTGTCAATGATCAGTTATCCTTCCAACAGATACGTTTTTGTATGCGTTAACCAGATTTTATTTCTGTTGCTTGCAGTTAGGAACCCAGAGAGATATAGGCAAAGAAGAAAGATAGTCTCTCGAGCCCTTTAAATCACCTTTACCATGAAACATGGGTTGAAATAAAGGTTCCAGCCCTTGAAATGCCTCCTGTGATGGTTAATTTTATCTGTCAACTTGACTGGGCCATGGAGTGCTCAGATATTTGGTCAAGCATTATTGTGTCAGTGAGGGTGTTTTTGGTGAGATTAACTTTTAAACTGGTAGACTGAATGAAGCAGGCTGTCCTCCATAATGGGGGTGGGCCTTGTCCAATCAGTTGAAGACCGGAATAGAACAAAAAGACTGAGCCTCCCAAGGGTAAAAGGGAATTCTTCCTACCTGACAGCTTTTAGACTGCAACATTGGCTTTTTTCTTGTCTTTGGACTCAAACTACACCATCGCCTCTTCTGGTTCTTGGGCCTTTAGACTTAGACTGGCGTTAAACCTTTGGTCCTCCTGGATCTCCAGCTGCAAACACACCCTGCAAATCCTGGGACTTGCCAGCCTCCATAACCACATGAGCCAGTTCCTTATAATAAATCTCGTTCTATCTCTATTTCTCTACCTCCTATTGGTTCTGTTTCTCTGGAGAATCCTGATAAATGCAACTCCCCATTGAAGTAACATGAGGACCTAACAGTCCAATCTAGGGGCACCTCCTGGTGGATAGGGTGTAAAATTCCAGATTGAGGTCCCCCCTCTGATAAGAAATGGACCATTTGGGATAAAGTAGGGTTGTAGTCCTGACCTTGTGGTGAAGTAGTCTCTCTCTCTCTTTCTTTTTAAGAGATACTAGACAGTAGAAGATCTTTGTGTAGATGTTTTCCTGAGAGTTTATGCTGTTCAACAAGAAGTGTTTTTTCCTTTGGGATTAAAGCATTCTATGTATTTTTATCACTTCTTTTTGAAATAGATCTTTGAAAAAAATGACAAATACCATATAAAAGAAAAATTCAGAGACTCTCACAAAGAAATAAAAATTACTTGAATATTTTAATTATATATATATATATATATATATATATATATATATATATATATCTTTCTAAACATAATGAGAGTTTATGTATATAAACTCAGAGGATTGATGTCCATCAAGATAGAAATGGTCCTTGGTTCTGCTCCATGGAGCTAATGGTCTACTGGAGAAGACTGAAATTAATCAAAATGTGGCTGCATCTCCCACACATGTGGACACATACGGAAGGCTAATTTCTTAGCATCTTCTAAAATGGATCTCTTCTTTCTAACACTGCAAAATATTCCTTCTCAAATACTTATTAGGTCTCATAACACTGGGCAGCAGACCAAGATTAGTATTTTCTCTTATCATCTCCTAGATTTTTTTTTAGTATTCCAAATGTGTGCAAGATAGTAAGCCTCTCAGTAATGTGATCCCCACACCTATATTCTGATTCACCCCATTCCCCCTGTAGGTTTGTTTGCTCCTTTGTTGCAGTGGTGCTAGCTAGCCAATTCAATATTGAATAATGTGATCTCGGCCCCTGGGGCACTGTTCCCAGCTATGATCTGAGAAGGTGAGCTGTCTGTGAAGGTGCTCTGGGCATGTCCTGAACTTCTTCATCTTTAGCTAATGTTTACCAATCACTGTTCTATGTTGCATGCAGGTTTTCAACTTCAGCCCAAAGCCACACATCCCGAAGTCTCTATCAGACATAAAAATTAAGAGGGAGATCATTGGGAAAAATAAAATTACATTTAAATAGGACAGTGGAGTCCCAATATGGACATAATCCCAATTCTAAAAATTTTGAATGTTAGTAATACCACTCTAGGGCGAGATAGTAAATAATTATTTTTTGGTCAAAATGATTAAACCTTATGGTAAGTTATATTCTCAAAACAGTAAGTCCTTCTATTACTATTTGTGCTTCTAAAATGATCTGGAAAGAAATTACACTGTCAGAAAGAAAGCATGAAGCATAAGGAATTGGGAAATTAGAATTCCAGGGCCAGTTTACTTTTCAATAATTTATTTTGTGCCCATAACCAATTTACATTTTTGGTAACTTATTTTTTTTGGTCCCACTTCTAGAATGAGAGTACCCATTGTCTATATGACCATGTTACTTTTATCAGAGGTGATAATATATAGAAATTTGGAAATGATATTATGATAGCACTTCAAAACTAAAATTTTTTTAAAAATTTTTTTAATGTTTATTTTTGAGAGAGAGAGAGAGACAGAGTGCGAGCAGGGGAGGGGCAGAGAGAGGGAGACATGGAACCCAAAGCAGGCTCCAGGCTGTGAGCTGTCAGCACAGAGCCTGACATGGGGCTCGAACTCATAAACCACGAGATCCTGACCTGAGCCGAAGTCGGATGCTTAACCGACCGAGCCACCCAGGTGCTCCGTAAACTGAAAGTTTTAAGCCAAATAGCACTATTTACTGTACCAGCATCACTTTCAGACAATTATCAAAAACCTAAGCTCTTATCCAGCACATGACAGAGAATTCAAAATTGTTTTCTGCAAGGGTTCTAGTCTGTTTTTGGATCTTTGATGGAAAATAGCCAAGTCCTCAGAGAGGCCACATATTCACTTGAACTTTAGATATAAGAGGTTCATTGTGTCTGTATGTTCCCTTCTCTGGGAGAGTATGAAAGTGAGGAATTTGGCTACCATATAATTTTTTTGTTTTTAATCAGCATGGACCCCAGGGAGTCCTGGGGTCAAAACCCAATTCCCACCATCTTATTGGTTGTGTTACCTTGGGCAGGTTTTTATTTAATTTCTGAGTCCCAGTCTCTTCATATATAATAGAAATAAAAATATCTTCCTTGGAGATGGTAGGGAGGATTCACTGAAGTCATGTTTATAGATGTCTGGTGGTTTCCCTGGCACATATTGGTGCACAGTGTCTGTTGGCTCCCTTTTCCTTCCCTGTATGAACAATTTTTAACCAACACCCATGACTCAAGCAAGGATAATAGAATTATTGGTCTATGTGTAGAATTAGGTGCAATATATGAATCTGTATCTTGAAAACAAATGTGATACCAAGTAAAACTCTAATCATAGTAACATTAGCTAATATTGACCAAGAAAGAATAAAAGTTGGATCACAATCTATATTTCCAGAAATTCCAGAAGTTGATGAAAACAAGGATGGCAGGGAGAGGTTACCTTTTGATTATTGAGAACTAAAAGTTGGGAGTTACATGGTTTTGTTTTTTTGGTTTTGTTGTTTTTTTGGTTTTTCCACCCTAGGTATCACTGAACTGCCTGAGTTACCAGACAAATTCTTCACTTTTCTTAAATTAGCTTCCCAAATGGGGGAATTAGGGATTTAGTTTATTTTGCTGGGCAGTCAATGCCATGTGCTTAGAGATTCTTGGATGAAAGATGGAGTCCACCTGAAATATTGCTGTTGACAAAATAAATCAAACATCAAAACCTCCAATGCTCTGCTCATCACTTCCAGAAAAGCTCCGTTAGGGCATTTCTGGTGAAGTATAACATATAACCCAATGCACATTTCTTGTAAATTATTTTCATAGGATAAAATATTATTTCACTGTGACTGTCACCCTTATTTTAGCAGTTTACTTGGAAGATAGCCCTTAAACCTACTGACCAAAAAATATCAATTGCTTTTTTTGGGTGGTTAAAAAATAGAAGAAGCAGAAATTAAGGCACAAAATGACTTAGGAAGAAAAACCACCGATTGCCCTCCCAAATCTTGATTGAACTGCAAAGATTACCAGAAACGTTTGGTTTTGGTGGCATTTGTGGGACGTCAGCTAAAACCACATGGTTCTCTTTTCTGGAAATAGTTACTTCAGACATATAACTTCAGACTCTTCTCAGCAAAAAACCATAGAAAAGGAAAAAGGAAACTACCTCTTCTCTGTGTGTACCAGCCTGTACCTCCCATCCCACCCCACCCCCGCAGGGGGGAGGTCTCGCAAGCCAAGAAGGCCATACTGGAAGTGTCCACACCCACAGGAACACCACCTAGAGACTGCCCACCTCCCAAGACCCTGGACATTTTGGAGCCAGGGTATGTTTGGCAGACCATCCCTCATAGAAACGTTGGATCACCACATCAGCATTGTGCTTGCCGAACTGTGGAGTCCACCATAAAGAAGATTGAAGCCGAGCCCATTCTGGCATTGATCAAAGGTTGACCAGGCCGACAAGTAGGAAAGCGAGCATGACAAAGCTGATGTTGAGGCAGTAGAGATAAGATGGGAGACCAGCCCAGACTGTATCTATCATACTGGGTCTCATCAACAAAGGTAATAATCAATGCAGCCGGTTGATCCTACGTATAACGTATTTTTCCCACTGCAGAAGTCGGGGAAATGACGTCGGCATAGACTGATACACTAAAATAAAGCTTAGCATGCTTAACAGACCTGAAATTCCCCATTGCTGGCCAAAGCGAGTGGCCAGAAACTTCAGGAGGAAACAAGAAGAAACTGGCTCAAGGTTCTTTTATAGATTCACTGTTATTTAGTTAACCGTAACCAGATTGTAACTTTCAAGGTCAGCGTCATTTGTCCAGAGCTGATTGAGTGATAAGATAGCTAAAAAGTCACTGGAAAAAAGTAGTAAATGTGATCTAGGGCCAGTGTAGGGAAGGCAAGGGTTCCTGAAACTTTCTGGTCAAGTACTGCCTGCAGTAAAGCACCGAGAGTCATCTGACCTGCTTTTGTCCATGGTGAATTTCCCTCCCGGCAGAGATAGGTGATACTGTGGAGTACCAACATCTTTCACTTCCCTCTAGCATCCTTTTTTCTTTCAGAGCTAACATTTCAGAGCTACCTTATTAACTTCCAGGCCCTGCGAAGCATGCTTTATATGCATTACCTCATGTAATGCATTGTCACAGCCACCTTGTGAGGTAGGTGCTAGAATTCATTTCGTTTTTGAAACAAGGAAACAAGGCATAGAGGAAATTAGGCCCTCACTGAGAAGGGGCCCGGGGAAAAGGGACAGAATGGGGACTCCGTCCCAGATCTGTTTTATTTCAAACCTTATGCTTTCAATCTCCACACTGTCTCGCCTCCTACTCACTGCTTCTTAATTCTGAATTGAAAAGAAATCTGATCCCAAGTAAATGAAAATAGAGTGAAACAGCTGTGAATGTGAACTTGAAGTGTAGTGTTGTTAATGGGCTTAGGGGAGCAAGGGATGAGGCAGGAGGTCTGTGACAGATAACGCCTCAGTGATTTTCCACGATGATCTGAGAGGAATCATTGCTAGAATCATTAGAACACCATCAGAGAGCTGCTAGCAGCCGCAGAGTAAGCTGTGAAAACCAGGGTCAGGACCTCGGATGCCAGGTACCCGAGGGAAGACGTCCTCTTTTTCTGAGAACTATCTCCCTCATCTACCTTCTTCTCCAGTTTGAGTTTCGCTGTCTTGGCTGGTCCTCATCTTTGACTGCCATCGTGCAAACTCTCGGTGATCGCATATGTGGTACGGAAGTGGCCCTTGTAGGCAGATGGCCTGATTTGGACAGATCTACCTTTGAGTCCCAACGATGCCACTTAACTCACTGTGTACCTTGGGGTTGGTGTCTGAATTTCTCTGAATTAGTCTCACTACCTATAAATGGCACCAGTAATACCCACTTTGCTGGGCTGTTGTAAGGATCAAGGGATACAATGGATATAAAGTATTTAGCACAGTGCCTGGCACATTATATACTCTGAAATGGTAGCCATTCTTATGATAGAGCGTTTTTTTCTTTTAGTTACTGTGTGTCATATGTTTTTTCTCTTCACTATAGAATTCCCTACTCAAGAATGGATTGCCTTTGATGTGAGAGCACAATAACACCTATGTGTTAGTTTTTTAGAACTGCTGTAACAAAGTACCATAGACTAGGTGGCTTAAACAACAGAAATTTATTTTCTCACAGTCCTGAAGGCTAGGAGTCCAAGATTAAAGTATCTGTGGGGTAGTTTCTTCTGAGGCCTCTTCTCTTGGCTTGCAGATCGCCCTCTTCTCCCTGTGTCTTCACATCGTCTTCCCTTAGTACTGAGTCTGAGTCAAGATTTCCTCTTATACAGACACGAGTTATATTAGATTAGAGCCCATCCTAATAATGTCATTTTAACTCATTACCTCTTTGAAGACCCTATCTCCAAATATAATCACATACTGAAGTACTGGGGTTTAAGACTTTAATATATGAATTTATGTTAATTTAGAACATAAATTAATTGGGGGAAGGGATGGCACGATTCAACCCATAGCAATCAATAAAGTATTTTCACCAAAAAATCACACATCAAGTCAAGGAAGTACAGAACACAGAGAAGCATGTTTAAAGTACCGTGGGGAATTTATTGGCAAAATCTAGGGAGTAAAAAATTGTATAAGACATATAACCTGGTTTCTTCAACAAAAAATTGTGATAGCAAGGAAAAAAGAAAGGGAGGTGGACCCTAAAGGCTAAAAGAAACTTTATGCTCAACATCATTCATCATCAGGGAAACACTGATCAAAACCACAATGAGATGTCACCTCACACTTGCCAGAATGGCTAACATTAAGAACTCAGGAAACAACAGATGTTGGCAAGGATGTGGAGAAAGAAGAACCCTCTTGCACTGCTGGTGGGAATGCAAAGTGGTGCAGCCATGCTGGAAAACAGTATGGAGGTTCCTCAGAAAGCTAAACAATAAAACTACCCTATGACCCAGCAACTGCACTGCTAGGTATTCATCCAAAGATACAAAACTACTGATTCAAAGAGGCACGTGCACACCAATGTTTATAGCAACACTATCAACAATAGCCAAATTATGGAAAGCCAAATGTCCATCGACTGATGAATGGATAAAGAGGTGATACACACACACACACACACACACACACACACACACACACACACACACAATGGGATATTACTCAACCATCAAAAAGAACAAAATCTTGCCATTTGCAATGACATGGATGGAGTATATGCTAAGTGAAATAAGTCAGTCAGAGAAAGACAAATATCGTATCATTTCACTCACGTGGAATTTAAGAAACAACACAGATGAACACAGGGGAAGGGGGGAGAAAGAGAGAGAAAGGCACACCACAGAGACTCTTTACTATAGAGAACAAACTGAGAGTTGCTTCAGGGGAGGTGGGTGGGATATGGGTTAAATGGGTGATGGGCATTAAGGAGGGCACTTGTTGGGATTAGCATTGGGTGTTATATGTACGTCACGAATTACTAAATTCTACTCCTGAAACTAATATTACACTATATGTTAACTAACTAGAATTTAAATGAAAACTTAAAAAACTTTAGGGACCTATCCACCAGTGGATCTTAACTGGAACACACCAACTTCAAAAAAAAAAAAAAAATAGCAAAGCATTCTGAGACAATCAAAGAGATTTAAACACTGTCTAGATTGTTAATGATATTAAGGGATTACTGTCAATTTTTTAGGTGTATTATAGTGTTCTGGATTTTTCTTTTATAAGATCCTTATCTTTTAGAGAGACCTGCTGAAATATTTACAAACACAGTGATAAGAGCTCTGGGACTTCAGTGTGGTGCAGGGAGGGAAATAGGCATGATGACAGTTGAAATAAGATTGGCCCACTGGATGATGGACTTGTTATAATAATAACCTCACTACTTTGCGTATGCTTGAAACAACCTATTACAAAAAGGGTTAAATGTATAGAAAACATTTTTCCATGTCATTAAGTGTTTTTCTACAACATGAAGTTTTCAATGTAGCATTCTGTTGTATAGATGTATCATAACAATGAACGTTGTGTTCATTGGCACAATTTCCATTGTCAAACTCTTGTTTTTGGCTTTTTTGGCTATTAATAAGGTATGTAACTCACTATACACAATTCCATTTCTTGGGGTGCCTGGGTGGCTCAGTCGGTAAACGTCTGACTTCAGCTCAGGTCATGATCTCATGGTTCACGGGTTCAAGCCCCGCATCGGGCTTTAAGCTGACAGCGTGGAGCCTGCTTGTGATTCTCTGTCTTCTTCTCTCTCTCTGCCCCTCCCCCACTCTCCCTCTCAAAATGAATAAATACACGTAAACAAAAAACTTTAAACAAAAAAAGAAAACCACATTCTGTTTCTTGAGAATAGACTCCTATACATGAAACTGGTGGGCCCAGAGTTAGGCCTGTATTTAAGGTGTTGGTTTCAGGTTTTCAAAATACCCTCCATCAGTAATAGCCTTTTGCTTTCTCCTTTTGCAACACAGTCCTGCCCTCCTCTCACATTCCCCTGGCTAGATATAGAGGGCATACATACCAGGCTCCAGAATTTTCCTGCTGGAGGGCAGTCCCAAAACATTTCCCAAGGGTCCCTTGAAAATCTTCCACATTTGCTTGATTTTTCTTTTCCTAAAATATGTTGTAAATATTACTGATCGTGCTTTGGCTTTCATCTAGAACCTTCATCATGAGAATGGCAAATCAAACAACCAACTAACTGACAAGACTCTCTTGTTTGATGCCGTAAGAGGATAGGGAAGAATACAGAAGCCAAAAGGTCCATGCTTACATTCAATACAAAGGGCTAAGGTGACTAGACAAGAAACAAGACTAGATCATTAAACAAGACCAGCAAGCATAAAAAATGGTGTTAGCCTAAAGAGTAGGAGGGATTACAAACCCTAGCTGAAGAAAAAAAAAGTGAGAAGCAAAATATCAAAATAATCTCTTCCCCAAGTCAGACGATGACTCAGCCACAAGATAGTGCTGGTTCACTCAGCTGGCTGGAGACACCTTAAAGAGACAGATCTGAAGCCTCCTTTATACACATTGCTTCTCTTGGAGTTTCCTAATAGTGCAAATGGCCAGAAGAATATATGGCTAAAACCAGCCTGGTAAGTTGGAGCAACCATGGATCTTGGTGTCTTGTGGACCTGAGGTTAAAACCCTGCTCCACCATTTATTATTAGCCGTGTGACCTCGGCCAAGCCACTTAGCAGCTTCAGACCTCATTTCATTTATTTGTAAATATGGATCATGAAACCTACTTCATAAAGTAGTTGTGAATGTTGAACAAAGAAATATTTGTAAATTGCTTAGCACAGTGCTGGGCACTTAGTAGAAATTCTGGAAATGCTTACCATATAAGATGAACTATTTTATTTTATTAAAAAAGATTTTCTTAAATGTTTATTTATTTTTGAGACAGAGGGAGACAGAGCGTGAGTGGGGGAGGGGCGGAGAGAGAGACACACACACAGTATCCGAAACAGGCTCCAGGCTCTGAGCTGTCAGCACAGAGCCCGATGCGGGACTTGAACCCGTGAACTGTGAGATCCTGACCTGAGCTGAAGTCGGACACTTAACCGACTGAGCCACCCAGCCACCCTAAACTATTTTAAGATAAGTTTGCCTTCTATGTTTCCGAAGCATCTTCCCAGATGGTATTAAAGTTGTATTACATTGTTTTATAATTATTTGTTTCTGTGACATTATCTCATTCATTCATTTATCCTTGGGGGCACAAGCTTCACAAAACTTTCTGCTGACTGCATAAAACTCAAATTCCAGCATCCACAACAGTAAATATCTAGTTATTGCCAACTGACCTAGATATTACAAGTGAGCTTAAAAAGTTCATTCATGTCCAGCTATTCAGCATCTAATTAATCAAGAAATGTTTGTTGGCTTACTTATTTGGGAGGCAATATCCAAAAGTGGTGAAAAGTATGGTCTTTGGTACCAGACAGACCAGGGTTTCACTCTTGGCTTTGCCCTTTCCCAGCTGTGTGATTTGGGGCAAGTTCCATAACCTTTGTAGTTTCAGGTTTTTTCTCCTCTAACAAGGAGGTCTAATAATAGTGCCTGTCTCATTTGGTTATTGAAAAGATTGATCAGGATAAATGCAGCAAAGCATTTACAATATAGGATACTGACATATAGTAGGGGCTCAGTGAATGCACTGTAGTGTTATTTTGAAAATATATTAACTGAAATGTTACTGTGGGAAGGGAATGAGGTAAGTGTTGTGAGAAATTAAAAAAAAAAAAGTATGTAACTTGAGTCTTGTCCTCAAGAAGATTTCAGGCTTCTTTGTAAGATAAAACAAACATGGCTAAATACAAGTCAGTCTCTGGTTAAGTGCTTACTAAGTGGAATAGACAGAAAATTTTAAGTCCTGGGGCAGTGATCAGTGAAGCAAATTTTTAACATCTCCTGCCCACTCTCTCCTCAGTTCCCCTTCTTGATAATAGCCATTGAAGTTTGGCCAGTCTTTCTTCCTCTTCCTTTGAGTTTTTAGGATACAAAATCAAAAGTTTAGATCAGTAGTCACAAACTCAAATGCCGTCATGGGTCCATGACAGGTCATGCGTTACAAGTAATGCAAATATGGGAAGCAACAATAAATCATGATAGGATATGATAGCTCAATAAAGAATAAATGCCAGGTATAAATCAAATTCATACATTTATTTTATTTATTTTATTTGTTTAGACAGAGAGAGAGAGAAGGAGACGGCACGAGTGGGGGAGGGGCAGAGAGAGAGAGGAGAGAGAGAATCCTAAGCAGGCTCTGCCCTCTCAGTGCAGAGCCCGACTCGGGGCTCGAACTCACAAACTGTGAGATCATGACCTGAGCCAAAATCAATAGTTGGATATTTAACCCACTGAGCCACCCAGGAGCCCCACAGATTCATACATTTAAAAAGCCACTGTGTTGGCTAAGCACAATTTGACCTATGGGTCACTGCTTGGAATCTTTGGTATAGAGAGTTTCCAGTTTATCACATACTTTGAATATGCTGAAAATAGCATAAAATACTACTACTGCTGAATGGCTAACATGTGTTGAATGCTCACTATGTGTCAGATATCATGCTAAGTACTTTACTCTTAATTCTCAAAGCAAGTAATGGGCTATTATTATTTATTATTACAGATAAGGAAGCCGAGGTTCAGAGATGTCACGTAACTTGTCCAAGGCCACAGAGCTTTAAGTGGTAGAGGCCAGACTTGACTCAGACAGGTGTTTTTGATGGCAAATTCCACATTCTTGACTACCGTTCCACAAGAATTGGATTTGGGTCCGAGAAGCTTTTAAGTAGGATTTGAGCTGTTAAAAGGAGGATGGGCAGAAAGACTTTTCTATGCCACGTTTCCCTCATCCATTCATACAGGTTTTTTTTTTTTCCCCTGGGTAAGAATAAAACATTGCAATATCCTTTAAAATTACAATCAATTGAATTGAATATTCTGGTGAAATTAAAACATGTAACACAATAATAATGTCCTAAAAAGAACAAAAGTAAGACGAATATGGTCTTGGTTGAAGCTTTCCATATGCATCCCAGGAGAATCCCAGGATAGCTAACAAGCAGTGGGTGTTTTCTGATCCTTTGGTTCATTAATATGCACAACTCATTTGCCAGAAGTCACATAGGAAACACCACCTTTCAGGATGGAATTTGGAACTAAGAGTGTAAATACTTAGGTACTATCCTTCTAGCTGTCTCTATAAGACTGACCACTGTAGTATCTAGGTGCTTTTATAATGTTTCCAAGAATATTTTGCTAAGGCTGAAAGCAATATAAGAGAATTTTTGGTTTGCTTTGAGTTTTCCAGGAGCAGACTTCTACATGGAAATACGCAGCTTGGCTCATTCAGATCTTCCTCACTGAAAGGCAGGATCACACTATGTAATTCAAGCAAAAAATCTCAACTATCTAGTTGAGATCTAGTGGTCAATTTTATGAGTTTCAGTTAAAAAAAAAAAATCCTTCAGATGTTATTTACTTCCCAAGAACTATGCCTCCAGTTCAGGTAACTGCCATCATTGATTCACTAATAGCTTAACCTTGCATTAAACAAAGCAACTTAGAGTAAGATATAAAGACAAGTATTTAACATGAATACTTACCATCGCTTCATCTAAGTTAGTTAGTTACTTCATCTTAGTTTACCTGAATCTTGTTTCTTAGTCAAAAGTCTTTGGAAAAAACATTCACCTTTGTCTCTAGCACTTTGGAACTCTAAAGCAATTAAAGCTTTTTACTTCTCCATATCAGGTTAAAAACTTTAGCTCGTGATTCGCAACTTGTTGGAGAAAACAAATGTATTGATCTTCTGAACGTTAGGTCCTAATTACTTTTGGGGTGTTAATACTTAACTCCTCCTCCATTAGCTTCTTTTAGAAGAAACCTGTGTACCACTCCATCCAACTTGGCTTAGCTAGAAAGAAACATTCTGGTTGTCTGCTCTCTAACTCTCCCGACAGTGGTCATTTCTAATTGAGTGTCTCTGATGATAACTCCTAATAAATTTCTTCTCAGTTTCCTTCTCCAGTGTATACTTATTTATTTGGCTAGGACTACTAATTTGGAATTGTTTAGTAATCTGTGTAAGCTTCCAGATGTTTTAGGAGAGATCTCAAATGGGATAAAAACTTTTATCTTTGAAAATTTCGAAGCACATTTAAATAAACAATTTCTAAAGAGAGCTCTACAAGTGGGTTTCTTGTTACCTTTCTGACATGTGCGTGTGCATATGTATTTGTGCATAAAACTAACCGTAGATATACGTACCAGGTGTATCATAGTCTGATGTAGCCAGACAGAAAATAAACAAATTAAGAAGCCTGGAGAAACTTCCTTGATTTGGAAAAACCTTGACCTTTTCAGACTCATTTCTCGTGGTTTTTCCATTGGCAGCGGTTAGAATTAAGATGGCATTAATAGTTGCCTGCACTGAATTTCTTACGTCTTCTTTTCTTTTTTCCACGCTCTACATTCAGTGTTTATCAAATCAATCTACTTTATATTGGGAGGAAAGTGCAATTTTTATATTCTGATGACAAACTATTTCAGGCATTCTTGGGACCGTTGGCATAGGATGTGAACTCCACCTCATTACGTCAGGATCTTCCTCTCTCTTATTTTAAGTGTACGAATGAGGCACAGACCCCAAAGTAGAGTAAGAGTTTCTCAAATCTCTGCCCAAGCTCCCGAAATCAAGATGGAGTAATAGCTCCTTCTGTAATTTCTGCCAATTAATCCACCCCCACACCACAAACCAAAGATTCCACAACAAGTTAAAGAGCAGCGTTAGTGACTCAGATGGAATGATTTCACCCAGATGGCCCTGCTGCGGTGGTTTTTTCACATGCCACTGGTATTTCCCTTTGTACTAACAGTGACATTTACCTGGGGAGATTGATGGGGGAATAGATGACATTACTTTCCCAGCACCTCTTGCAGTCAGAGTCCATGGCCTCAGAAATGGAGGGAGCAAACCATGCCTCAGGGGATTGGAACCCATTAACTCATGCTTTTCCCTGTCAAAGCCTTTTCCTGGCTCCCCATACATACAGAATAGACCCCCCCCCCCATATAGTGGGACAGTCGAGGCTTTCCCCAATCTACACTAGTTTGCCTTTCAGCCTTCCTAGCACTTCTTTACCTCAAACCAAACAAACTGAATTATTCTAGTTCCCCACAAATGTCACACCCATTTTTTTTGCGTCCATCTCTGGCTTATGCTGTTGTTCCTCCCTGGATTGTCTTTCCCCTTTCTCAGCTCCAGAAAACCAAATCATATTCATCTTTTAAGACCTCTGAACCTTTTTCGGGGCGCCTCGGTGGCTCAGTCGGTTGAGCGTCCGACTTCAGCCCAGGTCATGATCTCGCGGTCCGTGAGTTCTAGCCCTGTGTCGGGCTCTGTGCTGACAGCTCAGAGCCCGGAGCCTGTTTCAGATTCTGTGTCTCCTTCTCTCTCTGACCCTCCCCTGTTCATGCTCTGTCTCTCTCTGTCTCAAAAATAAATAAACATTAAAAAAAATTAAAAAAAAAAAGACCTCTGAACCTTTTTCAGGTGCCATTTCTTATTTTTCCAAAGATATGTACCTCCCTTAAACCACTGACCCCTTCTGCCTTATAATCAGATTATTTGTTTACATTTGCTATAAGTTTTGTGCAGGAAACATCTGCTGCTTATTTATCTTCATGCATTAGACTCTGTTTGGCATAGTTTTTGCAGGGACTCAGTGACTACTTATTGACTTGAATCTCAAACCCAACATTTGAACTCAGTAGCTCTTTTCTCTGCACTCGTTCCAACGTCCTCCAGGATTTCCCGCCTTGGTGATGGGAACACCATTCACCTCACTGCCCATGCCAGAGTACTTAACATAGCTCCTTCTCCTCTGTTCTTTAATCTCTTGACCTCCATCTAACCAATGACTGCATTCTGTCAACTCTACCTTTTTAAATGACCTTAGAATTGCACCCCTGTTCTTTCCTGCCATGGTGCTGTAACTTTGGAACTGGCCACCACCGTCTCTCTCCTGGAATACCATAGCACTTCCTAACTGATCAGTTGGTCTCCTTTGCTGCCCTCCCCATCACCCCCACCCAAAACCATTATTTTCCACAGCATATCCAGTGTGATCTCTCTAAAATGCAGACCTTATTATGCTTCTCTCTTGCTCATGATTCTCAGAATCTAGTTCAAACTCTTTAACATCATGTATAAGATCTTTTAGAATCTGACCCCTTCTTTCCTTCATCATTTGTATATCTCTCTTCCTCCATCCAAAACCCAAACTCCACCCATACTGGACCTATAGATTTCTTGGAAGGCTCTTTAGGATTTCTACAGATGTTTGATTCAAATTTATGTTTTAAATCTATTTCACTTATGTAAGAAACTATACTAAAAACATTCATCTAAATGTGTTAGATATCACAGCTCTGTGTACAGAGAGCCATCAATACATTAATTTGGACTACAAGTTAATTCTTCAGGATGCAAAGTCTACCTTCTTTGATATATACTTGAAATTCTGCTAAATGTGTCATTGATTCAAAAAAGTTGGTAATTTTGCACAGGCTTTTTACATTTTTTTTTTTTTTTAACTAGGCCAAGTAAAAAACTCTGCTCAAGTAAAATTCATGTATGTGTATCATTACTATCCAGTGCAATTAAATATCAAACAAGGCTGAGGCTCATAGTCTTGGCACATGTGTGGCTACATGTCAAAGTATCGTATTTTACTAGAGATATTTTAGCACTTAAGGTTGGGGTGTTTTCTGCTGACTTGTATATCATGATAAGAAATGCAATTCATCATTAAATATTATTGTAGTTAAACTTTGAAACTAAAATCTCTTCAACACCTTGCCCAAGTTTTTAGATTAGTTCATTTGAAGGTATACTATGATTGAAAGGAGGGCTGTTAAAAAAAAACAAACAACATACTTTTCTTTTGCATCTACTTCTCTGTGTGAACTAGGATTTTCTAATTACTTGGAAATACATAATTTGTTTTTAATGGCCCAAACATAAGCATAGGCAATTGAAATAATTTGAATGCAGAAATTGATACGAAGGAAAATGTAACAAACACCCAATTTCGGATATTTATGTTCATCAAACTTACCTTGCTGTTCTTATGATTTTTATTTTTAAATACCTTTTTAAAAAGTATATTTATTTATTTATTTTGAGAGGGAGAGAGAGAGAGCAAGCACCAGCAGGAAGGGGCAGAGAGAGAGGTAGAAATAGAGAATCCCAAGCAGACTCCATGCTGTCAGTGCAGAGCCTGATGGGGGCTTGAACTCACGAACCATGAGATCATGACCTGAGCTGAAGTCGAGAGTTGGACACTTAACTCACTGAAACACCCAGGACCCCCTCTTGTTGTTCTGTTCTTATTGATGGATAAGTAAATACTAGAAATATAAACGTTTAAAATGTATATTTGTAAAATATCATATTTATGTTTTATGTAATTGAGCTCCAAAAAATTTTTTTTCAGTTAAACAGACAGGTTCTAGTGCTTAAAGCAAAGCAAAACAAAACAGAACAAAACAAAACAAAACAAAACTGAAAACCATTAAGGGCTCAACAAGACTGTTTTTGTCTTGATCCTAGTAAGGTATTCACCATATGTCCTCCTTATGCATTAGAGAAAAGAACCACCAGATGTCCACAGGCAAGTTTTCTGTTCCAGCCAAGATCAACTCTATTCCAAATGGAGAACTGTCTTGTTGGAATATATGTTCTCAGGGGAACAAACTAAAGTATGGCTGACTTCCTGGGGGAATGTCCCCCATCTCCAACCCATTTTCCCTCCACTTTTCTCAGGATTATATCTTTGAGAAGCCTGTTGGTGTTGAGACCATGACCATACATATTCTTTCCTTTTGCTGTGCTTCCTCAGTCTCCACATCTGATAACACATATGCAACATTGTACTATTTCCAAGTACTCCAGAGAATAGAATTTGCTCTGCAGAACTAATATATTGCAGCAGTCCAGATAATACCTTGCCATGTGTGTTTTTTCAATAAGAAGTCACCATCCCTCAATGTGGGATTATATAATTTCTAGAACTTTAGACTCTTCCTTAACCAGTAAGGAAATATGTTAGCATTTATTGTTGTGGAAGTTTACCTTCCTACAGAATACTAAATTAATGGCATGTTTGGTGTTTGTGATCAGTAAGTTATATGCCAGCTGGACTGGTCATGTGCTGATATGGTCTAGCTGAACCCATAAAGCTTGGATGATGGCGATGCTAATTCCACTGGGTTAAATTCCACCAAAAGGGCAGGTGCGTACAGCTGCCCAGAATGGCATTGAGAAATATGAGTTTGTTCTTGTCCTTTCGAACACCATACTGGTTGGATTCCTGAGAGCTTTAATTGTCACCCTTCGAATGGAGCTGGTCTTTGGCTTGTGTTTATCAGCTCCAGAGCTGAGGAAATTGGGTTTTATCTCTTTCAGATTAGATCACTACAAGCCTCATTGGGTAAAGCTACCGTGAGGAGGGGTGGGGAGGGTACAGTCCTTACTCCCTTTACTCAAAATGCTTCTGCAAAGCCCGTGCCCTTTATAGAACAAAGTCCCAGGACTCCCACTCCCTCCCCCAACCCAGCACAGGATAACTAACTAGGGATTTGTTTATTTACATCTTTCAAGGGCTTTTTAATTAATAAACCTTGCCCCTAACTAAAATGCTGATCTCTTTCAAGATAAAGCACTTTGGGCCTCAGGTTTCTACTTCTCTGTTTTCCATTTGCTTCAGGTTTTA
Organism: Panthera onca; assembly: GCF_046562875.1. Lineage (NCBI taxonomy): Eukaryota > Metazoa > Chordata > Mammalia > Carnivora > Felidae > Panthera > Panthera onca. Next base: position 214,745,493 of record NC_138339.1, on the reverse strand, counting down.
TTAACTCCGTAGCCAGGCTGAAGGTGTGGAGGTTGTGGGATTGGGCATCTGGCCCACTGAGGAACTTTGTATTTTCCCCTGCCTGCCGGGAGATTCCACTCTATTCTTTTCTTCGGAAGAAAGAGAGACAGAGAGAAAGAGACAGAGAGAGAAAGAAGGAAGGAAGAAAAGAAACAAGAAGAAACCTCCCTAAACTCTGCAGTTGTTCTATATGATCCTGATTTTAAGAGGAAACCTCTCCTCTGGCTTGGGGTATGGCTGGGTGTTGACAGTGCTCCATGGCTCCGAGGCCCCTTGGGGTGGAAAAGCAGGGCCCCAGGGATGCTGTGACAGGGGCGGGGACTTCATCTTGCAAAGGTGACAGGCCTGTGGCCCCCTGCCCCTCAACTTAGCCCCTTCTGAAAGGCTCTGGCACCTAGTCACCAATTATTGTCCCTCCTCTGACGCCCTGTTCTTTGACCTCCAGTAACAAACGACTTCCTGATTACCGAAGCCGGGCCCCACCCACCTCCCCTAGCCAAGAAGTCAACCAAGAACTGTGCAGGACTTCATTGAAATTTGCAGATCCACTGTGAAGTTACCTCCCTGGGCATATTTATCTTGAAGGCGAGCTGGCTGCTTTGGAGCGCCTCGTGATTAACTGTTTCTTCTTTGCTTTTTTTTTGTTTAACCCGTGCAAGGGCCGAGAAAGGAAAATTTGATCCTTGCTACTTTTACAGTGCTGGGTTGGTGGTATGGGCAACATATACATGGGGAAAATTGGGGGTCCCCAATAGGAAGTAGGGGATAAAAGATTGCAGGATTTCTGAAGCTCAAGTCAGCTGCATTCATGAGCGAATCAGCCGTCTCCTGGTTCTTGACCTCCTTTGGGCATTGTGAGGGCTGATGAGCTCATGCCTGTAAAGAGTGCAAGCCTTTAATTGAAGTATAATTAATAATCATCTGATAAGTGAATAACAATAATAATGATGATGTAATCCCCTTCCCCCACAGCCCCACTCCTGTTTCCTTGGGTAGTAACATTATGACATGATGTCCCAGTGTGCTCAATTAGATGAATGACTGTAGGTGCAGACAAATCATCACAGCTATGTACTTGTTGGCACAGCCAAGGGTTGGCCTGCCACCGAGAAACCTGAGGGCACAGAACAATGCAGCAATGTTCTGTAAGTGTTGCGCCGTTCAGATAATGGACAAGTTCAAGCTGTTTCATGACTCAGGTACTAGGACAACCTACTTGCTTCTTTCCAACCTGGTGGCCCTCCCAAGCGGGAGAGCTGCGTCTGGAAGTCTTACTGAGAATGGCAGTTACTTATGTCTTCTGCTCCTCTGCCTTGTGCTTTCTACAGATCTCTGTAGTCAGTAAGATGAATGAGTGAGTCTCCAAAGGGGGGGGGGGGGGTGATACGAGTGGATTTTCTACCTGCCTCTACACCAATGATTATCAGAGGGACATTTGGATTAGTTAACATGCCCACAATTTCTCTTGAGTACCTAAATGGGATGAATGGAGAAGCAATGGGTTTTAGAAAAAAAGAATCATTTTAGTTCTTAGGCTTATCACAGTTTAATCTAAAAAAAAAAGAGCCCTTAGGAGCACCTGGGTGGCTCAGTTGGTTAAGCATCTGACTTCGGCTCAGGTCATGATCTCATAGTTCATGAGTTCGAGCCCTGTGTCCAGCTCTCACAGTTTAACCAAAAAAAAAAAAAAAAAAAGAGTCCTTAAAGTAGACAGCAAGCTTAAAAGAAGTGCTTAGAATGGGCCCAGGTGGGGGTGGCGGGGCGGGCAGGGAATATGAAGAAGGCAATTCATCATCCACTTTTGCCCTAAAGTCTTCTCAGGCCAGAAGGCTGAGATAGGCAGAATGGAATCCCCAGCTAGAAAAGATAATAACACCTTTCATCTGCAAACAATTTACAGTTTACAAAGCACTTTCATATAGCATGACCTCATCTGAGTCTCACAATATCTCTGTAAGGCTGGTTAAGTTTATAATCACCAGTTTATAGATGAGGAAACTGAGGGCCAAAGTGGTTAAGTGACTCATTTGCCTAGAAAGAAAGTGGCAGGGCGAGAGCCAAACCCATGTGTCTAACAAGACACTAGGACTTCCTCCACGGTGAGCAGATCCCTCCATCTTCTCTCTCCTGGGAGTATCCAGACTGGATTTATTCAACAAATAGATAACGAACAATCACCACTCCATGTTGGGCACTGTGCTGGCTGTTGGGGAGGCCGCAGTGAACATGACCTACAAGATTCGTTTCATAACATCGACACCACTGTGTTAGTTTTGTGCTGCTGGCATCTCTAGGCCATGGTATCCTTTCAAAGAGATCTACAGCAAAGACCTTTTGCTGCAACAGTAAAAGTCTGTTCTGTCTGCCTGATGTACGGAAGGGAAAACTGTTACAAAGATTGTAGGTGTCCTCATGGAGTCTAATCAAATATTAATGAGTCCATTCCCAGCTTTGAGGTGACCGAGAAACTTTCCAAGATTCCCAGGGTTGGGGAAGGGTGGCTTCCAGGCTGTTAGCAGCAGAGTTGAGGGGACATTTTCTTTCAGTCTAGGTCATGTTTTTCTGCTTTCAAGTTCAACTCCCCAGCAGAGGGAATCTCATTGGCCCACCTTGGCCTAAAGTCTCTACCCTTGAAACAACCCAACCCAGGTGGGCAGACATTACTACTGGCGATCTATCCGTGGGTGCTGGAGTAGTTTCCAGGGCCAGGGTGCTGAGGAGGCTGCCAAAAAGAGTGTTCCGTACAATATGCCCACCCCCGACTTTGGATGACTCCCCAGAGTGAAGCAGGTAGGCAGGAATGAGTCCCAAAAACTCTGTCATCACCTCCCTGAGGCTCTTCTCTCTTAATTTTTCTATGTAAATTCTCAATATTTCAGGGAGAAATCTCTGTAAAGAACACAAATGAAATAATCTTTTACAAATAGATTCCTTCATATTTATGGGGTGATATGTCTGGGATTTTTCTTTATTCCCAGAAAAAAGAGGAATGGGACCTGATCAAATAGGAAGGGTGTATGTTGATACTTGTTGAGGCTGCATGGCGGGGACATGGGGGTTCATTCTATTATTCTCTCTACTTTTCTCTATTTTTGAAAATATCTATAAACCAAGTTAGAAAAATACAAAGGGATTATTGTGCCATCACGTTCCTAACTTGAGCCTGTTTTAAAGGCATGTATTTTCCTATATAGAGTTTTGTGTGCTGGGGCCGGGGTGGGGGGGGAATTCCCTCCTTTCTTTGTCATCTCCATTATTTGATGTTTCCTGAAGGACAGAATTATTTAATCAATTTTACAAGTAAGTGTGGAGGGCTTCCTATAGGTTAGGTGGTCTCTCTTGCTTCCAGGTGAACTAATAGCACCAGAAGTTTCGGGGCATTTGCTTGGGTATTCCTTTCAACATCAGCCCTTTGCATGGATTCCACAAAATTTTCTAGGGACTCTGAGTTCTGAGATGGCTCTGCCGACCCTTCTGTGCTGCCTCCGCCATCGCCATCGAGGGACAACACCAGCCGAAGGAAAGATCAAAGTGAGAGCTTGGGAAGCCCCTGGGGCATTTGCAGCTAACTGCAAGGGGCCTTTCTTCCCTAGCATCTGATGCTCCGCACACCTTCAGACATTGGCTGATTGCTCTGGGGTCAGGCCAGGTTCTAAAAAACATTCAGGAACAACCTTTATTTTGATCCAACGGGAGAGAAGAAAAGAGAGAGACAGCCCGCTTGGCCCCAGCTCAGGTGCAGTGGGCCAGGTCACGAGGCTTGTAGCAGGTGCCCAGTTGTATCTGTTTCCAACAGTTCCATTAACACTTGGCAAGTTTCACTCACCTTCAGCATTTGTAACATGCGATTGTTGACACAACGAATATTACCTCATGCTCTTGGGCCTTTATGTGTTCCTTTGCCATTGTAGTCAGGACGCAGGATCTAGGGGGGTCATTTTCTATCTATGCCATGTTTATAGGTGGCAGGGAGATGGTGGAGGCCGCCCTCCCCAGCCTTCCCACCAAACAACATGATGCCCTCATTTTTCCTTTCTGGATTGATGTTAAGCACTTAAAGTAATTGCCTTGCAGAGAAAAAAACAAAGAGCCAAAAATGTACAGTCAGCCACACCATGGCCTCATATTTCAAAACCAGCCAGGCTTCTTTTTAAATGCTCCTTTACAGGGTGTGAAATCAATCATGTCACATGGGTCCCCTGTGGCACAGGGGAGAAGAACTCCTGTCTTACTCTAGAAACATAGCCAATGACGTGATTCCTTCTCCTTCCCTGCCCACCCCCACCTACCCTCAGTCGTTCATCCTACAACTTCCCCGTTGGCTTCTCTTCAGTGGGCTTCCTCTTTTGAGTTGGCGGCTTGCTCTGTGATTCTCATCTGCTCTGTATAAGGAAACTGTAACGAAACCATTAACAGTCCACTCTCCTCCCTGGTGTCAGCCTGTCCCTTGGCGTTGTCCTCTGCTTCCTATAGAGCAGTGATGTTCACTCTAGTTACTTTCTCAGTGTGAATCCATTCCTGAACCCTGGCCGTTTTCTTTACCCTCCTGTTTACCTGCTCCCCCTTGAAATGCCTTCTTTTTTCTTAGAATGGTCCTGGCTTAATGCATACCCATGCTTGCCTTCCCTCAGGAAACGCTCTCCGTTACCCTATGGAACCCTATCTTAGAAGTGGGGAGAAGAGAAAGCTTTTGACTTTGTTCCTGCTAATCTATTGTACTAGAGGGTGGAGCCAGGAGGAAAGTAAAAAATAGCTTAGAAAAGTGAATCCTGTAGGTAGACAAATTAATAAACCAATAGCTAAACCAATGCTATCCCATTGTTGGCTTGGAGTAACAGTTGGCAACTTAATGTTCTAGTTTACTTCTACTTGAGGCTTGCCCACTAGTGGAGAGTGATTGAGGCTTATAATAAGAAATTGTAGGTGAGGAGGGGGGCCTGACAAAGGGGTGGGATAATCTATAAACCAGACAGACAGCCCTTCGCTGTGCTGTGTTCCACTCACTTCCTGGCCCTGCTGAATCGCTTCACTGATGCACAGGGTGAGCCACACCATGTTCCGAAAACCACGCCTCTGTCTGTCCAGCACTGGACTTCCTCTTTTTTGTGACTGCTGTGGTGTGTGTGTTCTGATACCCTAGGGGGTGATGCTATGGTTATTATTGCTTCCTAGCCACCCTGCTTTGTAGAGAAAAATCAAAACACCAGTTTTGCCCCTCAAGCTGACCTGTTCAGCCCCGCTTTGGTTTGTCCCAAGCCCTTTCCGATGTGTGCGCACACACACTCACACGTGACGTGCTGACCGGCCATCTCTGTGTACCTCCTGGTTAATAACTCAAAATCTGAATGTGACACCTCTTTTCTCCATGTCGTGAATTAGAGTTTTGATGGTTTGTCTTTGTCAAGGTTCTTATAGCTGGTCCAGAACAATGACTACAAATAAGATTGTGCCAAGAAGATCTAAATACCATGCTGCACAAAGCAGACGCCATTTCCCTTTGGGGGATTTCTTCTGTTTTCCTAGAATAGTAAACTTGGGTCTTAATTTGGGATGGTTATTGTCTGTTTCTTCAAAGACTGTTTGTCTTGTAGGTTAGCTTTGATCTGTGTCTCCAGGTGAAATGCTGGGAAGTTCAGGGACACCTTGACTCAGTTGGTTAAGCATCTGACTTCGGCTCAGGTCATGATCTCACTGCTTGTGGGTTCAAACCCTGGGTCAGGATCTGTGCTGGCAGCTCAGCCTGGAGCCTGCTCCGGATTCTGTGTCTCCCTCTTTGTCTGTTGCTTCCCTGCTTGCGCCCTGTCTCTCTCTCTCTCTTAAAAATAAATAAACATTAAAAAAAATTTTTTTTGTTTTAAAAATACTGGGAAGTTCGAACTATGCTGAGTGGAGGTATGAGAAAACACACATGACATAGATGCCCAAGATGTGGGTACTCTACCGACTCCATTTGCCTGATCACAGGCCTTGGTAACTAGAGACCTCTAACCACCCAGTTATCCATTTACTAGGCCGGGTATGGAGGGAGCGCATAGTTTAGAGGTAAATAAGGCAGATACCAACCCTGCCCTCATGGAAAATACAGTCTAGTGGGGAGACAGACTTAAATAAATAAGAATAAATAATGTAAGACTATCATTCATTGTATGAGAGAGAAATGCTAGAAAAATTAAAAAAAAGAAAACAGTGACATGCAGGTATACGCACACCCCAGGCATCTGGGAAGAGGACGTTTATATTTAGATGTCAAGGAAGAGGTGAGATGGTAGGAATAAAGGGGCAGCGGGAGAAGGCACGGCCCATAGTTTGCCAAAGCACATAGTAGCAGTTAGGGTTGTATTTCATGGCAATTACAATCTCCTGGGCAAAAATTTAACATCTTCAGATCCCTGGGGAGTTTGTCATAAGTAAGTTTGCTAAGTATGGGTCTAATTATTAATGATACAACAGTAACACTTATTAAAGGTCAAGTGGGACTCAGTTGTCCACACTTTAAAAAAAAATTTTCTTTTAATGTTTATTTTTGAGACAGAGAGAGACAGAGCATGGGCGGGGGAGGGTCAGAGAGAGGGAGACACAGAATCCGAAGCAGGCTCCAGGCTCTGAGCTGTCAGCACAGAGCCCGACGCTGGGCTTGAACTCGCAAGCTTGAGAGCACTCACCACTGTGAGATCACGTCCTGAGCCGAAGTCGGACGCTTAACCAACTGAGCCACCCAGGCACCCCAACAGTAACACTTATTAAATGCTTGCTTATGTGTAGATATTATTCTGTCAAAGGTCACCTCAGTGAGGTTGTCCCTGGGCACTCTAAATAGCAACCCCCCACCTCCTATTTCTGTTACTGTTTTTCTTTTCTCTTACAGTCCTTACCACCATCTGACATTGTTTATTGTCTGTCTCTTGGGTTGGAATGTAATCTCCATGAGGGCCGGTACATTCGCCTGTTCTGTTCACTATTGTTTTCCCCAGAGCTTAAGACACTGCCTGGCACATACTTGGTGCTCAAGAAAATACATATTTGGTCAATGAATGAATGGCTATTATTCATTTAGTCCTCACAGTGTCTCTATTTTCCTTATGCTGCAAATGAGCAAATTGGCACAGAGAGATTAAGTCATTTACCAAAGGTCATGCGGCCAATGGAGTGGTAGAATCAGGATCTAATAAGCCCAGGCTGTCTAACTCCAGGGTCTTGCACCACAGGCCTGTGTGCAAAATGGAAAGAGTTGTGAAAAGAATATGCCAATCTGATTTATAACTTTTCTCTGGTTAAATGGCATTCTGCTTCAAGACCTCCAAAAAGCAATCCAATTCAGTATTGCAGTTCTAGATACTACTGATTTTATAAAACGGATCATTGAGTGGTATATAAGACCAATCACTGGTTAAAGAAGCCTTGTGCCAACCCAGGGAACTTGCAATCCAGATAAGATAAGGAAGTACTGAGTCACATTTTCAGATCCTGTAATATCATCTGAAGCCAGTGTTCCTGGAATATTCCTTACTTCTGACGTCTTAGTAACTTAACTCAGTCTGGTTACTAGGGATGTGAAATATGGAAACATGATTTACTCTTTGACTTGTTCGGTGAAACTAAAAGCTTGAAAGTTGCTGTGTGTATATGTGTGGGTGTGAGTTTAAAAAACTAAGAGTTGGAGTACAGAAAACAAAAATCTTCTATCCCATAAATCCATACAGTAGACAACAAGTTCAGTCTTGATGTGACTTTTTCACCACATCTCTTTATCACGTTGGGCAGAAATTATTTCAGCTTCTGGAATGTAAGACTTGCCCCTGAGGCCATTTTGACAGTTCTTTCCTCTGACCAATTATTTTTCAGGAATGAAGCTATCAATAATTTGCTTTTTTCCTTGATACGAAGGATTTTATCTTTGTGTGTATGCATGGAGTTGTCAAAGAAAGGAAACTGCTTTTGATCTCAAAACTTCATCGTTTCCTTTCTGCCCACGTATCCCTGAATCACTCAGCAATCCCTGAACTCTTTTTCTAAGAAAGCTATTTAGGTGGTTCGGCATTTATTTTATGTCTTTGACCACTTACCATGTCAGAATTGGTGAGTAATTCTGTCCCTTTTCACACATCTGTCTTTATGTTGTCTTTCTGGACCCATCTCTTTGTGCCCTGTCTCTGCTCCTTTCTGTCTCAAATGAACCATACGCTGTCTTGCACACATACACCAATTTAGATTTATAAGAACTTATGTGTTTACAAAGAGTGTGTTCAACTGCCTCAGACTCCCTGAACCACACGCTGAAAATCTGTACATCATTTCATACATAAGTTATACCTCAAGAAGAAAAAGAAGTTTGTGTTTCCAAATTTACAGCACATTTAATGAGAGTTTAAACATGTCTTGAGTGGATTTATGCATTGGTCACTGCCCCCAGCAGTATCTCCCTTGGTATTATTGTTGTTGTGCAAAGACGATGCTTGTTGCTATGAGAAATGCCATAAGCAACGGCTTTTCGCCGGTTATGAATGCTCAAGTTTTAACTTTTATAATTTCTTTATGTACAGTTAGAGCCACTGGAAACCCATACCACCAGGAACTTGAAAACGCGGGAGCAGTTTCATTGCAGTGAGGAGCCATGTAGTAAAGAATGCAAGAAGATTCCAGCAAACACCTTCTCATGGGATGCCCAAGACAAGTAAGTCTTTCTGTCATCCTCAGAGTCCTTATCTGCAAAAGAGGATAACCTTTGCCCTGCTTTATCCCTAAGGTTGTTATGAGGATAATTACATTTAAGCCAATGAAGCAGGTATTTAGCTCCCACTCAACCATGTCAAATTCTGTGGGCACAAAAGGAGGAAAAGGCATGCTTCCTGCATTCACGGAACTTACAGACGAGGATAGAAAGGAAGACCAGTGCATATATGTTTACAATAGAAAGTATCACGTCATCCTGGTGATGGCTGCAGAGTGATCCAGACTCAAGTAAAAGAAACTTTAATTCTGGCGGGTGCCATTGGGGAAGGCTTCATGGAAGCACAAACATTTGAACAAGGCCTTGAGGGAAGACGATTTGGAAGACTTTCCAAGTAGGGGGCCAATAGGAACAAAGCAAGAGATAGGTCTCCATGACCATCAAATGAGTCTGTGAACTGGAAAGCACGATTCAGTTATAAAATATTACTGGCAGCTCTTTCTGCCCTTGGGTTTTGTCCTTGTGCTTTAATAAAACCACCTTTTTGACACCAAAAAAAATAAATAAATAAAAGTAAAACAAATTATTACTTGTTAACTCTCCTGGGACCACTACTCACCTTTCCCAGAAGCCATGACCTCTCTAGGTAATAAAATACCACGGGGAGTCTGAGAAAAGGCTGGTTTACCAGCTTCCAGAACTTTGGGGTGCTCATGACTGACTTTGTGATATCCTGAAGTCTCAAAGGAGGTGATGCTATATCTCAAGTCTAGCTAAGAAGAATAAACACCAACCAAAGGTTAACAGTTAAATTCTCTTTCCATCTTCAATTTGTATTTAAAAAAATTTTTTTAAATACTTATTTTTGAGAAAGAGAGACAGAGTGTGAGTGGGGGAAGGAGAGAGAGAGAGGGAGACACAGACTCTGAAGCAGGCTCCAGACTCTGAGCTGTCAGCACAGAGCATGACATGGGGCTCAAACCCACTAACCCTGAGATCATGACATGAGGTCATGACCCAAGCTGAAGTCAGACGCCCAACTGACTGAACCACCCAGGCACCTCTGTTGCCATCTTTTAAGATTTTCCTCCCAACCCTCTCAGGTTGCCCCCCCCCCCCCCCCCCCCACTGCTCATCACCACATCAGCCCTTTTCCCTTAACGAGGATCCAAGCAGGCCCTGAGTTAGCCAGTCACACTCAAACCCTGATGGTATTGATTTCTAGCTATGTTATAGGAAGCACCTTCCTTTAATCTACGTAAGACTTAAATTTTACATCTGTAAAATGGGAACGAAAATAATAGTACCCATTTCATAGCATTGCTGGGAAGGTTAAGTAAAATAATATACCTGGTACATAACACTCAAAATGTTAGGTATTATATTATCATCTGGAATAGGTGTGGCTTTGGGCCAAATCCAGCCTGTCCATTTGTCTGTGTATGGTCCACACAGTTTCTGTTGCAATAGCGGGGTGGAACAGTGTGACTGAGCCTGTATGCCCCACAAAACTAAAATACTTACTGTCTGGCCTGTTGCAAAAGAAAGTTTGCTGACCTCTGACCTAGAAAGCCAAGAAGAGAAAACCTGCTTATGTGACATTTGCAACCAGTTAGATTTTGTCCTTGGTAGGCTCACCAGTGCCTTTACTGCCTTATTGTTGGTTCCTGGCATCTGATGATACACGGTATGCACCCCCTATAATGGAGAAGTCCTCATGGAGATCCCCACATCTCGGTACCGTGGACATTCCTGGGATCTATTTATATCCTCCTGGAGCCCAGTATTAATAGACAAGGACTACATAGCAAATGTGGAGGAAGATGGGTAACAAATTTCAGCTCTAATTAATGACGGCATAATCTCAAATGCAAACTGCAGAATACTTGAAGGTGAAAGGGAAGTTAATGTTACCGGGTGATGATCTAGTCACCGAGGAGAGGGAAGCAACAGCATGGAAAAAGAGGCAAACCATTGTGAGTGGTTTGGGGTTTCTGCTGACCTCCTACTATGTGCCTTAAATTAAGAGCCCTGTAAAGTCCACTCCAATTCCATTTAAATGTCTCTCTCTTTTTTTTTTTTTTTTTGGGAGAGAGAGTGTGTGAGAAAGAGAGAGAACATGTGTGTGGGTGTGTGCAAGCAGGGAAGGGGCAGAGAGAGAAGGAGAGAGGGAATCCTAAGCAGGCTCCATGTTGGGCATGGGGCTTGGTCTCACGACTCTGACATCATGACCTGAACTGAAATCAAGAGTCAGACACTCAACTGACTGAGGCACCCAGTCTCCCCTAAATATCTCTCTTTAAAGCACCTGTAACATGATTGCTGTTATAAGATGTACAGAAACCTGAGTAGATTGGGATTATGCATCAGAGTAGTATTTCTAGGGTTTCTTTATTTGGATATTGAGAAGAGCACTGGACCTAATTCCAGAAAACATTGCCATGATCAAGTATTCACTTGTCCACACTAGTGATCCAAAGGCGCACATTCCTAAAATCATTGGCCAGGGGTATTGTCTTTTGTCAGTGAAAAGAGGCTTTTCTTAATTGAATAAAACCCAGATATTCACTAATTTAAAAATTCATTAAAAACACCAACATCCATTGAGCTGTCCCTTTATCCCACGCACTGTAGTAAGTTCAAGGGTCAGCAAAAATGGACAGTCTTTGTTGCTTAATGACCTCAAATCCAGCCTTCAAATACTCTTTAAGAATTCTGTTCTGCACACATGTTCCTTTATTTTGTCACAGCCAGCCATGACGGTGAGGCTCTCCACCACCCCATCCCACACCACCCTCACTGTCCTTCCTCCCAGTGTTGACTGCCTCTCCTTCCAGTTTTCATTTCCTTTTAGAGTTTCTTCCCCCAGTAAAGTGCAAATGACTGTCGACAGTTCAGAAGATTTTTCTTCCTGGGGAACTTGCATTACAGTTCAATGTCCTCCCCACGGCACTTTTCCCTGCTAAACCTGGATTTGCTCTCAGAACCCATCTGTCAATACCGATCAAGGCTGGCAGTTATGATGACAACAATTCATTGTGGTTTAAGCCAAGGCTGAAATTTCAGGAATCGGATAGCAAACACTAGGTTCATTTTTTTGGCGGGGGAAGAGGGGAATGAAGGTTTTTTTTTTCCTTTTCTCCAGAGCCCTGCAAAGTGAGATGACAGAGATAAGGCCTGCCCCTGTTATATATAAGGTCTCAACCTAGCAAAACATCGCCCAAGTGTGCCAATTATCCTGCAGAAATGTTCTCTACCAAGAAGAAAATCAGAGATAATCTTCACTGAAAACTTTGTCATTGTAGAAAGTGAGGAGTGCAGCATTTATATCATTATAAATGATATATCCATATATCAAAATATCCATAGTATGTGGAGAATTCAGAGCAGAAGCGTTGTGGATAGAGAAGGTCCCAGAGGTGCTTTAAGGTGCCTAAGTGAACGGCTGGTCTCAAGAAGAAACCAATTTGAATATTGTAGAGCAATCCTATGAGGATCTCTATTCTAGAAAGTTCTACCATCTTAAGCACCATGTATGACAGGGGCTAAAATCGAAAGAAGAAAAATGAACACATTCATTAATGAGGATTCAACATGCAGTTGTAGTGTCAAAAGGACTCAATAATTTGAACAATATTCTATAGCTTTAACAGTATTTAAGTGTGAAAATAGTCATTACACTTGGGTACCTCTTGGGATATAGTAGATTGTAAACATTTCCATTTAGTTATAGAACTTCAAATGCAACATCTTGCCTTCATGATAACAATAATAAATAAATGCAGGAGAGATTAGTTCAAATAAATGCATTATTGGAGTTGAGAAAAGAAGTATAAACACCTCCACTATTCCTTTAAGGGTATTGTCTCAATGGATGACCCTCCTTATCATCTCCCGGATAAAGAGCCAAACCTTCTGCAGTCTTTGGAATCCCCTTTTGCCCAGATGCAGTTGCAGTGGAATAAAATAAATAGTAAATTTGGAGGCTGGGTTTATGCCCCAAGTCTGTCAACAACCCAGATTACCTGTTACTAAAAGGGTCTTTTGTTTAAGCTTTCAGAGGATCAATGTTGCCATCCTTAAAATGAAAATGATATTTTTTCTTATAAAGTAGCTAACTTAATTTAAAAATATTTAATAACATAATCTTTGAGAAAAGAACTGGGTGAAAACTCTAACACTAAACAAATACAAGACCTTGTAAGACATGCTGTCATGTTTTACCACACTATGATTTTATCAGTCTTGTGGTTCTACCAATGCCAAATGTTAATAGTCTTTGGTCCCTGGAAGTGGACATCTTTTTTTTCTTTTGGCTGTCCAAAAAAAAAAAAAAAAAAAAAAAAATTTACAACTTTTTCTGATGATAGTACAAAAAATTTTCATGGAGACATCTCTTTCTTACTTCTTAATCCATGTGACCAGAGAGGGTCCACCCAATGTGATGTAAGTGGCCAATAAGAGTACCAAAACCCTCTAGATGCAGTGACTGGTTCAGGAATGATCCTTCTAAGATGAAATGAGGTAAATAAAACTTGATTCTGGAATTTACTGGGTAGGGACTCTCTTTCAACTAGAAGAAGAAAGGACATTAGAAAATAAATCTGGAAGTGGCTAATGGTCATCTTATCACCAGGTCAACTGACTTATTGCAGCTACCTATAAACTAACTATTGAAACTAACAGAAAGAAAAGTGGGAGGTGGAGAAGAACATATCCTAGATTACATCGCTGGAGCCATCACCTCTGAAGTTTTAGTCATGTACGTTTTAGTTATCCAGCCCATGGATTTCTTTTTCACTTTAGACTTTGGAGTTGAATTTCTGTTACTTGCAGTGAAAAGAGCTTTGACTGATTCACTTACTTCTCACTATGAAGGAGATGCTCTATAAAGAGTCCATGGCCAAGCTGTGTATGACTCATGCCTGCATCAATAGATGCAGAGTCCTAAATGGCAATGATACTGTTGTATGATGGCCTTCACCCCATTCTGTGTGTAACAAGACTGCCTAATAGACCCTGAGCCTGGATCTTCAGCGTCTAGGTTCTCGGTCAGCAGCCCAGCTAAACCCAGCCAACAGGAGAGTCTGCTTTTTTGTAAGGTTGACACCCGCTTTAACCCTAGGGCTAGGATATGCTTCTCATAAATCCTTGTAGAATTTTTTCTGATGACTCAACTCCTCCCTGATTCATTTGAGATTTCTTACTGCCCACAGAAGCTTAAATACTGCCTGCATTGAACCCTCCCCCAAACCTTCATTGGCTCTTTCGAACTTTGGTGCCTGGACTGTATTTGAGCCTGCTCTGAAATACTCCTGAATATAACACTGAATTTGAACTCCTTACCACCATCCTCTTCTACCAGAAAAAGACCAAACTTTCTCAGTTTTTCCTGGCTCTTGGACAATTCTTACTTACCCTTCTACCACTCTTTGGGAGGAATGAAAGTAATTTCATTTATAGATCTCTACACTTAGATATAGTGAGGCTATATCAGGATCTTGAATGTACTTTTTAAAACTAAATGAAGTTCTCAATTTTTTCATGTACTGAGTACCTATCCCCACTGCTCCCAACCCTGAAATCAGAACTCATGCTGGAGTTTTCTGACCAGACTCTACTTTGGAAGCCAGCCAAGGGGAATCTCTGCAACAGATTGGTCCAGTCCCATTTATGGCAGAGTAGTTGGAGTACATCTTACTCTAACAAAATAAGGTCTGTCCAGAGTCATTCAGCACATCCTCATGCTGGCCCTGCAAAAGCAGGAAAATTTGAAAATGCCCACTGAAGACAGGAGTGACTACATGCTCTGTCCCTGGAATTGCCTCTGAACTTGTCCCACAAGTGGATGTTGGGTGCTAACCCCACCAAGAGGACTTTGATGATTGTTGGTAAATTCGGGCAAATGGGTCCTTTGCTAGACTACTCCTCTCATTCTCAAGTTGGTGCACTCGTCTCATGTCATCTGAAGTGATGAATGCTGGATTCCCTGCTTGGACGTGGGAAACTGGAGACAGAGCTCCCAGACTGAGTCTACTGCCAAGCCAGGGAAAACTGCCTAGCCCAGACCACTGAGCCAGCCAAGATTTTCTTCTCTCCAGATGGTCCAGGATCCCTTCCTCTTATCATGACTGGCGCTTAGAGCTCTCACCCCTCTAAGAGCCAATGGAGAGGACATGGGTCCAAGAGAGGAGTTCAGAATGCCCTCAAGACAACTCAATCAGGAAAGGTGAAGTGCCAAGCCAGAAGTCATAGGACGGCCCAGACTCAAGGGGGGGCCAATTCTCTCCTTAAGAAGTGACCAAGTGGGGGTGCCTGGGTGGCTCAGTCGGTTAAGGGCCCACCTCTTGATTTCGGCTCAGGTCATGATTTCAGTTTGTGGGATCGAAGCCCACATTGGGCTCTGTGCTGAGAGTGCTGAGCCTGCTTGGAATTCTCTCTCTCTCTCGGCTTCCCTCTCTGCCCCTCCCCCTGCTCACATTCTCTCTTCCTCTCAAAATAAATAACTTAAAAAAAAAAAAAAAAAAAAAAAAGAACTGACCAAGTGGCTGAGGACTGAAGAAGCTGAGCTCAGAGGTAATGGAAGACAGCCCAGAGGCCAACCAAGGTGGTGATCCTGCCCCTCCCACAACTGTCCTTGTATTTTTTTTTTCATGACTGGGGGAGGGGATGGGGTGGTGAGTCTCAGTACTGAGCTATAAACTGAAACGTGGATAACAATTTCCACATAAACAGTAAATGCTGGCTACACCCTCAGCTAGTTCACAAAAGTCTACTAAACACATGATATAGGAACAAAGATTCATGCCTACAAGAATTTTGTTCTGAGTTAAAAAAGAAACAAAACAAAAACCTACCAATGAACTTAGGCACACACCTTCTGTGTAAAGCTGGAGACATCCTGTACTGTACTTGGGTAAATGCAGAGTGGTTTTGAACATATGGTAAGTGCTTGATGATCACTTTATGCTTGGTAGATTCGTTATTCTATAAAAGCCTATCATGTTCTTTTCATTGTCTTCTTTTTTTGTAACTCGCTATCAGTTAACTTCCGTATATGACATGCAGAATCCTAATAACAGATATCCTTAAAGGTGCATGATCCACGTCAGTGTGCCTTAAGCTTTCCTGTTCTTAGAATATATATTTGTTGAATATATAATATACACATTATATATAAATATGTACTACATATAAAATTTGTTTCTTTTGAGAGTTAAAGACTTGACTTTTACCACTCATATTATTAAGCATAGATTTTTCCTTAAAGATAAATTCTCCATTTCAAAAAGTTAGTGATAAGGGCAGCAGGGATAAAGGATTTCAATAGTTTAAGTTTAAAGTCCTGAGAAAAGTCCAAATGGGGAATATTTTCTGATTGTGAGAAGTTAACATTTTTATCTGATTATTTTGTAGAGAGTCAGAAACACCCCGAGGGCAGTCAGGGGAGCTGGGTGGCCACGTGGTGAAGAGAGCAGGGACATTGTCCCAATGCTGTAGGGCACCACGTGCTCTGCCCGGCTCTCTGTGGAGGTGGCTCAGCTTTGGCGAGTCACACAGATGGTTATTCAGGCCCAGTTCTTGAATTTCAGCATATTTTGCTTCTGAAAAGACAAAAACCAATTATTGATAGCTATGCTGACCTCAGATATTCAGGCTATCTTGGTGAAATGATCTTTTCCAACCTTCTTATTGCCAGTTAAAGGTGACCCTGAACTTGTGTTGCATCCACACGACTCCTGAAACAGAATGCTACGGGCACCAGTGACAGTCACAACAAAATTTATTGCAATGAGAGGCAAGGCCAACTGATGGGGACTGACACTCTTGACCAGAGTGCAGTCTTGAACAACAGGGGTACAGAGTTTTTATAGCTGACCACATCGTCTTATCATCACCTGGGGACAGAACAAAGAAATAGTTCCCAGATGGGGGTGGAAACAGTTCAGACAGGCCCTTGCCCCAATCCAATCAAACACTAAACCAGTTGATTTTCCTTAAACTTTTGTTCCCTTGATTGATAGGACACATTATCTCTTAATCTACAGTGTTAAAACAAAGCTGTTATTTCTTAAGGCTACAGGTTAGCCCTACACTACAATTTAACCCTTACACTTGTTGACATAAATTTAGTGAAAAAAACAAAACAAAATCCAAACCCAAGAAATTGATACCTTCCCTGAATTTTGTGTTTTCGGTCACCGATGTGGTTTTGATCCCCCTCATCCTTTTGGCCAGGTAAGCTCTCTCTTACCAAGAAGTCCTTCATAAGATCACTCCAACCTCCACTGGGAATCACAATTAGAGCGAGTTATCCTAACATGTAGGTAACTGTGACCTACCACTCGACTTCCCCCAAGAGAATGTGCCTCCTAAGGGGTCTAAGCCATATCTGGCTCAACCTTCTATCTTGTGTTGGGCCAACAAGTGTTTTCAGCATAGGAGATGCTCACTAGCTATATTCTGGAATTTTGAATTTGAGCTGAACTAGACCTTGCCGCCATCAATTTATAATTAAAGCAAGATTCAGATTAGGAATTTTTCCTTTCCAACCTCAGGGCCCTGCCTTTGAAAAGGGTCAGAAGCATTGAAGTCAGGCCTTTGATATTTCATGACATCCATAAATCATAGTCATATAGCTACCTTTTTTTGAGGATCTGTTATGTTCCGGATAATGTGCTGGACATGTTTAAAGCCTGTTTTTTATTTACTTTGCCTCAAGCAAGAAGAGTGATTTCCTTTGCTAATTCATTGGTTTAGACAGTGAAGATCCCTGATTTAATGAAGCTCATGTTCCTCTGGAAGAAGAGGGACAACAAACAAATAAACAAGGTAATTTCAGATAGTGACTACACAATGAAGGAATTACAACTGGGTTATGATGTAGTTAGCACCGCTTTAAATATCAACATCAGGGGATATCTCTCCAAGGGGGTGACATTAGTGCTAAACCCCGAGTGAGGTAAAGGAGACTGGTAATGTAAAGAGCATTCATGCACAAGGACCAGCATGAGCAAAGCTCTGAGGAAGGTATGGACTAATCACATTATTAAGTTATCTATGGATCTGTCTGCTGGAATCTGAGCAATATCCTAGCACACCTATACACTTGGGAAGGGCTACTCTTTTCTTGCTAGCCAGTGGGCTTTTCACCCCCAGCATCACCCCAACTCAGCTGGGACACCCTATTATACCCGTAAGCATTTTCCTTATCCTTCAAAATATAGTCAAAACCCCACCTCTGCTTTCCCATCTTTGTGTTCAGTGAGTTAATTTTGTGTTTATTTTCTCCTGGTTTATTTTGCCGTATGAAACACGGGTTTTCACATCTGTCCAGGCACCTCCTGGCGCCTGTGAGGCTCAAACGATGTCATTCATTCAACAGATTTCCTAAGCAACCTTGTTCTGGGCATGGGGCTAAGGCTTGGAACCAAAATGCACACAGGTTGATAACTGCTCTGTGACACATATATGTTTTGATAATTAGACTTTCATTATAAATACCTCTTTCCAGAAACAGTGTGGAGAATTGATTACAAAACAACCAGATTGGAGCACCAGGATGGCTCGGTCGGTTAAGCGCCTGATTCTTGATTTTGGCTCAGGTCATGATCTTGTGGTCGTGAGATGGAGCCCCTCCTCGGGCTTTGTGTGAAGCCTGCTTGGGATTCTCTCTTTCGCGCTCTCTCTCTGCTTGTCCGCTGCTCGTGCAAGCTCTCTCTCTCAAAAATAAATAAATATTAGGAAAAAAAAAGCAACCAGGTTGTATATAGGGAAACCAATAAGTATGTATAATGCATATGAATGTGTGCATGTCTGTATTGTAGATAGCTGCTGTTTTTGTAACATTAGCACCCATTCCCCCCTTTTTTTTCCTGGAAAGAACACCCTGTTTTCATTAATTAGCCCCCCAACCATTACCCCTGTTCCATGAGGTTGGGTGAGATTAATTCCACCTTTAGGTTCCAGAGTGGCCATGTCATAGGTCCTGGCCAATCAACCCAGGTAATCCTGAGCTTTTGGTTAGGAAAAAAAAAAAAAAAAAAAAGAGAAAAATTTTCTCTCCTCTGGAGTGGTCGAAAAGCTAGGATATAAGACTGGAGTTCTGGAAGATAACTTACCACCATGGGGGAGGAGCCTATGGAGAGCAGAGCCTCACACAAATAAAATTCACCATGAGATACAGGGAGGAACTGCCATATGAGCTCCCAGATCTAGCTGGACACCCTTAGCCCAGTTAAATAAACCAAAAAATTCCCTTTCTTGTTCAGTTTGAATTGAGTTTTCTGCTACATACAACCCAAATATTTCTAAATAATACAGGCAAGGAGCCTAAGGCACACTTGTATTTGTTGCCAAGTTCCCACAGCCAGTAAGTAGTTGTGTTTACTTTAAACCCAGGAAATCAGGGTGTCTCGGTGACTCAGTCGGTTAGGCATCCAACTCTTGATCTCAGCTCAGGTCTCAGTCTCAGAGTCGTGAGTTCAAGCCCCACATTGCATTCTGTACTGGGTGTGAAGTCTACTTAAAAAAACCAAAAAACCAGGAAATCAATCTCTAGCGTCTTTGCTCTAGATTGCCTCTTAGATCAGGGTGGGAAGGGAGAGGAGCAGACGGACTTGAGAGATGTTCGATCTTAGGGACGGGCTGAACATGGTGAATCAGGGAAACGTGACCTACATGTCGGGGAGATGATGCCACCACTCATGGAGAAAAAGGAATTACTAAACAGAGGACATATTTGGGGGTGGAGAAGAGTTGGAGGTGAGGAGTTGTGCTCTGGATATTTTGGGTATGAGCTGTCTGTGGAGAAGGCAAATAGAAATGACAGGACCTGAGGTGAGTGAAAAGTTCTAGGTTAGATTCACTCAGTCTTTTAACAAATACTTATTGAAGGTCTGCTGTGTGGGAAGCGCTGGCTGAGATTAATGGGATCTATGGGAGAACTCGATAGTCATGGAAATGTTTTGGAGCCATGAAGCTTATATTTAAGCCTGAGTCATCAGTGTATAAGTGATCTTTGAGGTGATATGGGTGAATGAGGTACCCAGGGATTGTATAGAGGGTAAGAATAAGAGAAAATTTAACTTCTGTATCTCAGTTTCCTTGTCTACAACTACCCCATAGGGTTGTCGGGAAGGTTGAACTTTTAGAACAATGCTGTACATAATGAGCCGACTGTGTGTATCTTCGCTGTGATGAATGTGAGGTTGTTGCTGTTGATAATGAAGACATTGTAAAGAGCAAAGAAACTGGGGCAGGACGTGTCAGAAGTTGGGGTTAATGTATAGTTTAATTTAATTTACATTTGAATGAATGTAGCTAGCTGCCAGGGATGCACGTACAAACACACATGTGATGTTGCCTTTTTCCTCAATGAAGTTTATGTCCTTGTGGCGACCTTTAGGGTCAACTTCTTGCCTCCACTGAGTTCTTATTCTTTCCACTTGGAGCTGTTTCTTCACCGACAGACAGGCATTAGCCTAAATATGGAACTCAGCCTTTATTCTTGTTTTACACACACACTCCCACAGGTTAAGTTGAAGCCTTTGCAAGGTGACTTGACTGAAAGCTTAGGGAGGCAGATGGAATCGACTTGAGCCATCCTTTCCCTGTCCATTCAGAACACCTTCAAAGGGATACCATTTTTCTTACGCAAATACCACGCAAATACGCAATACCACTCTCTTGTGCCTCTACCCAGAGCCACTTCCAAGCCTGTATTTACACATCCAAGGACTTAGCAGATGCTTTGAGGTTTCACTTTAAAGAGTCTGAGTAAGTTCTTAGACAAGGGTCATCTTCTTCCCCAGTCTCTACCTGGGACATCGTCTTCCCTAAAGTGTCTACCTATATCTACTTAGATACCAAAGACTGTGGGTATATATAAAACACTTATTCACAAACTTACACATACATACACTGTTAGTAAGAAAAATGGCAGTATTCTCTTCATATTTTTTTTGTTGTCGGCTCTTGTTCAATTATAAATATATTTTAAACATTTTCAGTGTTAATCACTCTGATCTACATGATTGTTAATGATTACATATTACTCTGTCTTATGACTATAGTGTACTTTTCTTATGTAGTTTTGACATTGTTTCCAATGTTTCACTATCATAAATAATTCACTGGAGAACATCCTTGGGTCTATATAGTGTGGTGTCCCTGACACCTGTAACAGCCTGGCACTTAGTGAATGTACACTAAAATATTTGTTGAGTGAAAGAGTGGACATGTCAACTCAATTTCCATTCTGGGCACTAGTGTTTGTTTTTATGCTCTGTATTATTTAAGTCCAGACTTTTTTAAAAATAATAATGGGAGTTATCACAGGACTGTGCAAATTAAGATCCCGGCTCCGAAATGTGGTTTCAGTTAACGTGATGCTAATGCAAAGTGAGAACTGCCCGGTTAACTTTGTTTCCTTAATTCAAAAGTAATGAGTGCTAACTTTAGACAATTTGGAAAGTAGAAGAAATGTTAAATCACCCATAATTATGTATATCACCAAAAAAAAAAAATATATATATATACATATTTCTTATTAATCTTTTTTTATGCAAATATGTGGGTTTTTTTTTTTTTTTACAAAAAAGGGTTGTTTGGTTTTTTTACAGTACTTACATACTATTAAGTAACTGCTTTTCTTCACCTAATATATATATATAGATTGTGAACAATTCCTCATGTCATTAAATATTTTTCTTTTACATGGTTGTTATCAGGTTCTTAGGGTTACGTTTTATGGATGAACTGCAGTATTTTTTAACTAACCTCTCACTGTGGGTGAAGTGCCTAGGCTTTTGTATAAACCATGAAAAAAATTCTAAAACCTAATTAATTTATATGTTTTTGTAGTTCTCAAGTGTACTACAAAGGTATATTAATTTTTAAAAAGCAGAGACATATACTGTACTAAATATTATAGTATAATTTTGGAAAGTAGGTTGGAGAAAAAGTAGGTGGCACTTTTTCATGTCTTACTTGATACATTTCTATGTTGTTTGAAAATTTTATCAACAGTGTGTATTAATTTTATGATTAAAAAATACTAAAAAGGGTTTTAAATTTTATTATTTTTTTAATTAAAAGATTCTGGGAGGGGCATTATGCTCTATATAATTTTTTGTTGTTGTCTGCTCTTGTTCAGTTATAAATATATTTCAAACATTTTCAATGTTAATAACTCTGATCTAGAAATGACTTGTGGGGGGCATCTGGGGTGGTTCAGTCATTTAAGTGTCCAATTTTGGCGCAGGTCATGATCTCGCAGTTCGTGAGTTCGAGTCCTGCATCGGGCTCTGTGCTGACAGCTCAGAGCCTGGAGCCTGCTTCAGATTCTGTCTGTCTTTCTGTCTCTCTCTCTGTCTGCTCTTCCCCTGCTCATTCTCTGTCTCTCTCTTTCTCTTTCTCAAAAATAAACATTAAAAATTTTTTAAAAAATAATTTAAAAAATCTTTTATTAAAGTATGCTCCATACCCAATGTGGGGATTGAACTCATGACCCCCAAATCAAGAGTTTTATGCTCTACCAACTGGGCCCACCAGGTGCCTCTGTTTTTAAATTTTAATTTACACCCAGCACCCAGATCTTGGTTTCTAATACCATTCTCCAATAAAAGGAACCTGGGCTCCTTGAAAAAAAAAAGGCTAACTCTAGGCCTGGGGCAGAGGAAATTCAAGACGATCCTGGAGCATCTGGTAGTGCCAGAGAGTAAGAAAAAGCTCAAAAAGCAAAAAAAAAAAAAAAAAAAAATTGTGACCTATCAAAAGGACACAGGCACTGACCTGCAAGAGCTCCCAGTGGCCAAATCTGGAACAAAGTGAGATGCAAAACAGATGATATTGGCTTAGAACCCAAAGTATAAAATAAATATCCGTGAGTTCCTAATGTGATATAAATAATAATAGCAATAAATAATATAAATATAATGCAAATAAGTGATTAAATAAATAAATAAATGGGTGGTGGGGGAAGTGACAACTCTTGCTTAAAGGAGAATTCTAAATAATTTACATAGACCCTACCCAACTTCCAGGAGGGGAAGCTTAATCACCCCCAGTCAAAAGAAAAGAAAAACCCACGCACTTTGAACATGGTGAGCTGTGTTTAGGGAGTGCAATATATGCAAAGGTGCGAACAGTAATTATGGTGGCGAGCACTACCTCGCAGGGTGGTCGTGGTCAACATAACAGTGATAAGGCATGTTGATAGCACGTTCCTTTGGTATGACATGGTGAAAATGGCACTTTAGGGACACCCGGGTGGCTCCGCTAAGTGTCCACCTTCAGCTCAGGTCATGATCTCGTGGTTGGTGAGTTCCAGCCCCATGTCGGGCTCTGTGCCGACAGCTCAGAGCCGAGAGCTTGCTTTGGATTCTGTGTTTCCCTCTCTCTCTGCACCTCCCCCACTTGCACTCTGTCTCTAGCAAAAGTAAATAAACATTACAAAAATAATAATAAACACTATGAGTTAGAATCACATTTTTAGGCCCACCTAGTCCAAAGCTTACGTTTTTATGATTGTGTCTTTGTCCTTTTTTCACTAGGGCTACCTTAGGCACGCCAGTGAGATCATGGCTCTGTCTTTAATCCTGCCCTGCCCCTGGGCCAGCAGCCCCACCCTCTGTCCTGGGTCTTAGCCGTCTGGGGTTCCCACAAGCTAGAATTAAGCCTGGGTGGATTTTCTGGGCAGCCACTGATACTTTGGATCTTTCACCTTTCAGTCTATCTTCTTGCAGTCAATCAGGTCTTGGTAAGGATAAGAGCTAGTTTTGTTAAGGATTTTAGACTATTCTAAGGGCAACAGGAAGCTTCTGAAGATTTTAAGCAGAATATGAACTAGGAAGGAGGGAGGGAGGAAAAGTGACTCTCAAATGACTATTCCAGCAGCCCCCCGCAGCCAAGATGTGGTGGGCCTCCATCAGGGTGCTGGCGCTGTGGGTAAGGACTTCTGATCCCAAGACAGTGAGTGATGATAATCACACACATTTATATACTCCTGGGGAGTTTACACTGCAAATGCTTTCACATTCTTTGTCAATTAATGTTTACAACCCTGGGTAGAATTTCCATGTTGCAAATGAGAAAAACTGGAGCCATAGGAAATTACGTGAATTGCTCAAGGCTAAGCAGCATAATTTTAACCCAAGCATTTTGATTCCAAATCCAATGGGTTTTCCAGTGCCCGACTGCAAGATTAAGGGGGAAGATATATGTTAGCGATTTGGTCTCTTGCCCTTTGGGTTAATGGTTTTCAAAATTACTATACTTACAAGCTTAAAAACAGATTCCTGGGCCCCACCCTCGGAGATTCATACTCTGTGTTTCTGGAGGGGGCGCAGGCCTCTGTGGCACCCTCGGGGGATGTGAGGAGAGGGGCTCATGAGGCACGCTCTGAAAACCAGAATTGCCATGGTCTTTGCTTGTTTTCCCAATTTCCCAGTGCACAGGCAACACTGACCGGGGGCACATGTTCTCCAAGTACGTGTTATTATAATTCAAAAATGGATGTAGATTTTTTAAAACTATTATTTGAGCACTCATCCTTCCGAATCTGACTGGCATTGGCAAACTTGGTTTTGCAACTATTTTTGCTGTTTAGTGACCACCTGGTCCTTTTTGCTCCTGTCCCACCTCAAGGCTCCCCGGTGATCACCGTCCCCATGTCCCCGGGCCCGGTGCCCATGGCTCCCCGGCAGCAGGCCTCGGGCCATGGCAGGGCAGCCACACACCTACTTCTTTAGAGCCGAAGCCTCAGCCCGGAGCGACGGGGGTCAGAGCAGGAGGCTTCGTAGCCACGGAGAGAAGGGGACGGGAAGAGGCTGGTGTGACTATTTCCCCATCTTCCCCACTCCTGCCCAACTGCAGGTGATGTCTTCGGTGGGTCATTTTTCTTTTAAGAAAACAGCAAGGTTGTCCATATCAGCTCCCTGTCTTATTTGGCCTGAATAGCGGATTTTGTTTCTATTTTGTTTAGCTTTCTGGTACAGCTAAGATCAGATGTCCTTCTTTATGTCATTGCTTGTTTGTTACTACTTTATTTGAAGGTCACGTAAGGCTGGAGGCTCACTATTTATGAATTCTATCTACTTTTCAGTCATCACCTGAGAACTAATACCCGTGCCCTTGCATCTCAAGTTACAAAAAAGGGACCCCAGCCAGTGTGGTTTAGGTGCTCTAAAGAGCAAAACTGCAGGGACCCCACAGTGGTTTATTCATTCGGTTTTCCTCAGCCTCCACCGGCCCACCATACACTTCCTGTCTCCTCACACTCCACAGGAATGTTTTCCTGGAAGGCAGAGTCAACCCCGGGGAACACTATTCTTTCCACATACTAATGGCTTCTCAAAGTCTCCCCAGAGGCACGGCCTCAGCAAGGGTTGCAGGGGGCAGGTTTCCACTTTGCCCAAAGGAGCCCCAGTCTGCCACTCATGCTGTTTGCCAAGTCCAGGGCCTGTGTCCTTCCCTCCACCTCGGCTGAGTGGTCTCTGGTGGGGAGACGAAGCATGAATGTTTATGGAGTGCCCACTATGGGCCAGACCCCACAGAGTTGCTTTGGTCAGTTACAAACACCTCCTTCTTTCAAGCAGATGGGACCCCACATGCTAGGCATCATCTGTGGCTCTCTTAGTGGTTGGTACTCTCTGGGACCCCTCAGTCCTCAGGGAGCACACACCTCATCTCCTGGCCTTGGCAGGGTTTCCTGATGGGATTTCCAAGGATCACAAGTCCTTCTGGAGGTGCCCAGTGCTGGGGGCACCTGGAAATTCTTCAGCAGGACCCAGTTAACTGGTACGGCCACACGGTTGTCCCTGCCTCCAACTTTGGTTTATCTCAGAGCTGACAACTGATAACTTCTTACAGCAAGCTCCTCAGGGCAGGAAATATTTCCACTCACTCAAAGACACCCCTCACCTTAAAGGGGACCTAGAGGAGATCTTGTCTCTGTATTTCCCTCCAAGGGGCTGCTCACAGGGCACATATGCCCAGTCTCTATACAGCAGCACGGCCAGGTGAGGCCAGCAAACCTTGTTCACCCCAGTGTGGTAACTTTGGACCTTTTTGAATAATCCCTACTGATTCTGCTTGTGGGGTGGAGGAACAGCCCTCTCCATAGTCACTGTCCCACAAACACCCCCCTGATGTTAGGGGGCCTGGACACATCCTCCACATGGGCTACACCCTGGGAATGGTGAGACCTTCCTCTGCTTTCATAACCCTTTTAGACAGTGGGTCCGTGGGGAGAAGGGAGGACCCAGGATTGGTCCAACCTGGTTTCTAAGGAGGACAGCCTAGAATCTACATCATGACCACTCAAGGTTTAGTGAAATTGGGTCTAACCTTCCATGGTGTTTAATCAGAGAGCTGGAGGCGTGGGATAGTTAGAATCTCTGGGCAGAGAAACATCCACAACAGGCAAGTGGCCTCACGGAGGTGGGGCCTGTATGGGTCATCACGGTGGAAGCAGGACCCCTCACGGCAGCTGGGGGAAGGGAAGGATGACAAGTTTCAGCCCTCCAGAGGGAGAGGAGTATTCTGGCAAGGCGTGGGCAGATTGTTGGGCCCCAAGCCAGGCAGCTGTGGTTTGGGGCCAGGTTCCAGGGCCAGCAGGGAACTGGAGTGCCAAATGGGAGCTGAGCAGGTGCCCAGTCATATGGTAGACTTGGCCCACAGGGTGGGTTTAGACAATAATACTCAGGCTGTAGGGCACCTGGGTGTCAAAGAACTCTCCTTATATCCCTGGGTACTTGGCTTGGGACAGCAAGACTAATCAATCCTCTGTCTCCCCACTAGTGGCCAAAGACCCCAAATTATGAAACAATAAGCTTGAATAGGACTAGCTCAACTACCTAGCAGGATAGAGAAAGTGTGCAGCTGTCCTGGAGATATAGGATTACCTTTATCCCCATCCTCCACCCCCCCCCCCCCCGGATTCTTTCTTTGAGAGGCAGCCATTCCTATAAACTGAAACAGATGAGTTCTTGCAAAGATGGCTCATAGATTTTTTTTTATCTCTGAAATTCACACACAAAGAGGCTATAGATGATGGATATGTACATCTATACATACCCACAGACACACTCATGCATACGGATAGGTCTTACATACATAGTAGATGAATCCCTAAAAAGTCATATTTAAGTTCAGTTTTTATAAATAATCCCTACTTAAAATTATCAAGGCAGCATCTCTTGGTGGATCTTCCTGCTCTCTTTAATTAAATAATAGGACATATGCAGCCTAACTCTTTTTTTCTTTTCCTTTTCTAGTTTTTTGCCAGGAAACTCAGAGCTGAACTTTATATTTAATTTCATTACTTCCTTAGTTTCAATCTTCTGCTAGAACCGTTTTCTTCTTTGAACCCATTTTGTTATGTAACTTCTGGATATAGGTCCTTGATGTAATAGCTTCGTAGGTATTTATCAAATGTAATTTTCAATGACTTTAGAAGTGATTAATGAGTAAGTAATAAATAAATGGGTTGAATTTTCTAGAATCTTAAAAACATGTACCAGGAAGTTTCTCAACTGATGGATTACTAAGTTCTGGAAAAACAGAATTCTACTGTAATGCACAATATCCTATTTTGGAACCCACCTGAATGGAGATGGGAATGTAGAATTCACCCTCTGCAGTTGCGTGTGAAAGTGGGTACCTCCGAGTTGGAAGGGATTAACCAGAAGGACCTGTTGGGGGAGGGGCCTGCCAGTCTCCATGTACGGGTGTGCTTTGCCAACATCACTCCCTTTGCACCTACTCTCTCAGCCATATTTGCAAACACACCTAGGAATGTTGGCTACATCCTCCCTGGGCAATTCGGACAAAGCTTTTGCAGTCCTTTATCTGACCTACTTGGTCAACACGGCGCCTTGACTCAAAGATATCAGGGAAGAAAAAGGCCTGCAGTGTCATTGAGTCCATTCCTCAGGGTGGGGCAGGAGGGGAAAGCAACCTGATCTGCCCCTTCCACCTCTGGGGAGAAGCGTGTGGTGAATTCTCCTCTTTATACCCAGAGCAAGCCTTCGGCACTGGCCATCTTAGGAGTGACCAATTTAGTTTCTCATTCTGGCATCTCCCCTTTACTTATCTTCATCCTTACTGTGTTCTTGGAGACAATGTGCTGAAGCAGGAATGTGTGTTCAGAAAATCTTTCACAAACATGTCACGGGGCCAGTAGCTGATGTGCTCCCCAGCTCTGTTAACGCCAGTCTGAAGGTGCAGGCCAAAGTTCTGCTCTGCTCAGGAGGGGCTGGCACCTGGAAGGTTCTGCTGATCCTCTGTGCTGTGGGGTGAGTGGGGCGCACAGTACTGCCCCCAGGAGACTGAGAAGATGAGCCACTCTCTGGGCCAGTCTTCCAGGGCAGGGGGCCATTGGTGTGGAGTGAATGGCATTAAGGATCCCCAGTGTGCTTGAGGCAGGGAATGGATACATGGAAGGTATCTCCCCTCTGAAGCAGCTCTTTGGGCAGAGTGTCGTCCTCAGGCTTCATTTCATAGGTCAGAAAGGAAAAGTCCTAGGGCAACCTGGAATTGTCCTCAAATAAGCCGAGGACAGACAAGAGGGAAGGGATTCAACTTATTCTGTGCAATTATTGAGGGGCTGAACTAGGACCTATGAACACAAGTTAGAAGGAGACTGAACTGGGTTCAAAATGAGGAAAGTTTGAGGAACACCTGGGTGGTTCAGTCAGTTAAGTGTCCAACTTCGGCTCAGGTCATGATCTCATGGTGGGTAAGTTTGAGCTCCACTTCGGGCTCTCTGCTCTTAGTGCAAAGGTTGCTTCAGATCTTCTGTCTCCCTCTCAATCTGCTCCTTCCCCATTTGCACACACACACACACACACACGCACACACACACACACACACTCTCTCTCTCTCTCTCTCTCAAAAGTAAATAAACATTAAAAATGTTTTTAAAAATGAAAGGCATCCTTTATTTTTAAAAAAAAACACAAAAAACAAAAATCAAAAAAAATGAGGAAGGTTTTCTAGCTCTTGGGGTTGTTCAAAAGTGGATTGGATCTTGGGCACCTGGTGGCTCAGTTGGTTAAGCAGCCGACTTCGGCTCAGGTCATGATCTCACAGTTCGTGAGTTCGAGCCCCACACTGGGCTGTCTGCTGTCTGCACAGAATCTGCCTCTGATCCTCTGTCCCCCTCTCTCTACCTCTCTCCTACCTCTATTTCAAAAATAAACCTTAAAGAAAAGTGGGTTGGGTCTATCTAAGGGTAAATTGATAGAGAAAATGTGGTGTATACACACAGTGGAATATCATTCATCCTCAGGACGGAAGGAAATTCTGACGCTCACTGCAGCATGGATGAACCTTGAGGACATTGCCAAACAGAAGATGAGGGGTTCCGTGGACGGGTGGTGGTGACGGTTGTACAAGTGAATGCACTTCACGCACCGAACTGTACTACTTACAAATAGTTAAAAGGGTAGATTTTATGTAATGTATATTTTATCAAAATAAAAAAATTAAGTAAACAACATTGGAGATTAAAGGACCTTGTGACAGTGAATGAAAAGTGGCTATTAGCCAGC
Source organism: Panthera onca (assembly GCF_046562875.1). NCBI lineage: Eukaryota > Metazoa > Chordata > Mammalia > Carnivora > Felidae > Panthera > Panthera onca. Next base: position 214,716,249 of record NC_138339.1, on the reverse strand, counting down.
TTGTCACATTAGCACGAGTGTGTACCTCTGGTAATTGCCACTGCTTTAGTTTTGGTGACACAGTCCCAGAGACCACAATCTAATATGGAGAGGAAGAGGCTAATTACTCAGAGTTTTAGAGACAGTTAGAAAATAGAGGCAGGAAGGCAAGTTTCCTTAGGAAAAGGGACTTATTTGCCTTCGTCGTGTATGCTTGTGTGAGTGGCAGGGGTAAGGTACCCATTAGCTGTTGGGGTATAGCAACAGGCACTGTGATGTAGAAGAAAGATTCTTTCTAGACATTTTAGGTTTTAGTTTTGTAGTTATTTAACTTCTTGGGGCTCACTTTCTGTGTTGTAAAATGGGAATAACCTCTTCTTTGCAGAAATGGAAAAGTCATATCTGAAAGTACCTACCACATAGTGATTATCCGCAAAAATGTTCATTATTATTGGTCTTCCTGCGATATTCATTTTTTAAAAGTTTTCTGTTTAGGACACATTTTACCATGATTTGCCTGTCAGTGATGTGGTTCTTGCCAAATTCATCTTAGCAACCGGGGGATGGAGTTGATATGCAAAACACATTATGCTAACTCTTACTGACAAGGCAATATAACCCTGTGCTATTTTGAACATCCTGGGGTGTTTTACAAAAGGAAGCGTGATTATTTGTTTTGGTTTCATTGAGACCTCTCTACTAGTCCATCAGTGGCAGAGCTGAGACCCAGCCCCTTGACCTAGGAGACCTTTGACTCCCCTACATGGCCCACTTAACTGTCCGCCAGCTCTCACCTAAGTACCTGGATCAGAGACCCATCTGGAAGAGGTCCAAGAGGTACCTCATCAGCATTCTGCACCTCTGCCAAAGGACGACTGGGAGAGGAGGCCAAAGCCAACCAGGGAAAACGAAGGCTGAAATGCTTTTTCTAACCAATCCATCAGCATTGAGGCTGTGGAGTGTTCCTCTCTTCTAGCCACCCCCATACGTGCCCATAGTTCCCAGGGCTTAACCTGATAGACTGGTAGAATAGAGGGAAGCTTCCACAAGCACTCAGGGAATAGAAACACTGTGAAATGTGAAACAACCACTCCACCTTGTTAATAGCACTTTGGGGCACAGAAAGGGAAATTCTGGTCTGTGTTCAAGCTAGCATGAAGTGCCTCTGCCCATTTCCCCACCCCCTCTGAGGGACATTTGGCAGCATTTGAAAGTGACAAGACCTCGGAGGTTGCAGTTGTCCAGGCTTGGTCCTCCAGTGTTCCGGGTAGACTTTGGGTTTCGTCTGATCCTTACCACCTGAGGCTCAGCTGCCTCAGATGGGTTAACAGCAGCTTATGGGATGACAATCGTAAGTCACAATTGTAAGACATGAGCCATTTTCCCTATACTTCAATCCCATCTTGGTGTTTGATATAAAAGATTGCCTAAACCCACTGGTGACAAAAACCTAATTAAAACTAATTTGGGTAAAAATGGGAAATTACAGGCCTTGGGAAATCTAAGAGTAAATCTATGTAGCTGAATCAAAGAGCCCCGATCACATCCTTATGACAGTATTCTGTGTTTTCTTTTTTTCTGCACATTTCCTATGTGGTGGCCTCCATTGTCACTCTTCCTCCCTGGTAGCAGAAATGGCCACCAAGATCTCCAACTTTTTACTAGCTTCACAGCTTTAGACCATAGAGAGAACCTCTTTCTAAATCATTCCATTGTCAGATGATTTTCCTGACACTGGTGAAACACCAAAAATAAGATTTAGTTCCTGCCTTCAGGCTTCTTTCAGTGGATGGGTTAAGCTTATGAGATCATTGGAGTTTGACTGGTTTATTAAAAAAAAAAAAAAGAAGACAATATAATTTTGAAACAGGATGTATCTGGATATGAAGCTTCTAGAAGGGATATTGGAGAATCAGGGAACTAAGTAAATGCCACTAAGTGCCTAAATTCAAGGAGTAGGGGCTCCAGGACATGGAAGGAGAAAAAAAAGAAGGGCATTTGAGAACATTCTTGCCTCTCACAACTTTGATTATAGATCATTTCCAGCAACTATAGTTAGTTCCTGGTTTCCAGATAATCATGATTTGTGGTGATCTAAACATGAAAACCACATAAAGTGTATGTGAGTGAATTGGTGAGAATCAACCTGGAACACCAAAGGTTTGACTCCACCTTCTTTTAAGGATCTGGCATGTGTCACGAAGGGGATAGAAGCCTGCTTGAGAAAAATTAAAAAAAAAAAAGAAAAAGAAAAAGCATTTCTCTAACCACAGACATTCACGGTAGGGGATCAAAGACTTCTGCATCATGGCCAAAATGGAGTAACAGGGAGTGAATTCACCCTCCTGCCTTCAATAACGAGAAAACTGGACAAAATATATGAAATCATAGTTTTCAGGTATTAAACAACAGGCAGCATTGAACAATGACCTTGAGAGGGGATAGGAGGTGGGGGGAAGAGGTGAGTTCTACAATTGTTGCATCTTGCTACCTGGAGGCAATTTCCAGACTGCAGTTCAGGGAGGGAGGAACAGAACTCGATAGTCTCATTGCAGTGAGGAACTAGAGATCCAGGTGAAAGGAAGTTGATGGCACTAGAATTTATGGATCAGGCTGTGAGAAACGGAGCTACAGAGAGAGAGCAAGCTCCAGAGATCTGCAGAAGGGTCACTTCAAAACTTTAGCTGAAATGAATTAAGTCAATCAGAGAAAGACAAATACCATATGACTTAACTCACATGTGGAATTTAAGAAACAAAACAGATATGAACATAAGGGAAGGGGTAATGGAGAGAAAGGGAAACGAACCACAAGAGACTCTTAATGATAGAGAACAAACTATGGGTTGATGGAGGGACGTGGGTGGGAGATGGGCTAGATGGGTGATGGGTATTAAAAAGGGCACTTGTGATGAGCACTGAATTCTGCTCCCGAAACCAATATTGTGCAGTATGTTAATCAACTAAACAAAGAAAAAACAAACAACAACAACAATAAAAAACACTTTAGCTGAGTACTGATCTATCTACACACAAAAGGAAAGTATCTGAGAGGAAAAACTACCTGAAAGCAGCAGGCTGAACATTTTCTGGGGCTCACTTAGTAGTGGGACTAAATAAGTCCTGAACTAAAGGTTACACTGGACCCACCACAACAAAGCTTAAAATCAAACCTTGTAAGGATCCAATTTCTCCCAGGTAAGTTAACCCTGTGCCATAATAAAGTTCAACACTACTTAAAAGAATACAACAAAATCCAGCAAACAATATAGAACTACAGTGTCAGGCATCTAGTAAAAAATTATCAGGCATGCAATGAAGCAGGAAAATGTTACTCACAACGAAGAGAAAAACTGATCAATAGAAACAGACCCAGAAATTATAGAAATGACGAATTAGATAAGAACATTAAAACAGCTATTTTATTATATTTTATCTTTTTAAATATTTATTTATTTATTTTGAGAGAGAGACTGTGAGTAAAGGAGGGACAGAGAGAGAGAGGGAGAGAGAGAATCTCAAGCAGACTCCATGCTCCTTGTGGAGCCCAATGCAGGGCTCAAACTAATGGCCACTGGATCATGACCTGAGCCATTATCAAGAGCTGGACACTTAACTGACTGAGCCACCCAGGCAACCCCAAAATAGCTATTTTAAATATGCTACCCATGTACAAGAAAGTAGAGGAAAACAGATACAGGATGGGAAGATAAACTGATAACATAAAAAAATACCTAGATGGCACATACATAGATGAAAAATGCAATAACTGAAATGAAAAATAGTGGATGAGATTAATAGTTGATGAGATACTGCAGAAGAAAGGATAACTGAGGTTGAAGACAGAGCAAGAGAAACTATCCGCATGGAAACATAGAGAGAAAAGAGACTGAAAAAATTAAGAGAGGTTAGTGACTTGTGGGCTATACATATATAATCCAAATACACTGTATCTGTATAATTAAAGTGCCAAGAAAATGATGTGATGAGTGGGGAGAAAATATGTGAAGAAACCATAAATAAAAATGTTTTAACTTTGGTGAAAACTATAAATTGGCAGATTCAAGGAGCTCAACAAACACCAAGCAGAATAAGCATTATGAAAACCATGCCAAGTGGTGCCTCGGTGGCTCAGTCGGTTAAGCGTCCAATGTGGGCGCAGGTCAGGATCTCATGAATTTCGTGAATTCAAGCCCCGTGTTGAGCTCAGTGCTGACAGCTCAGAGCCTGGAGCCTGCTTCGGATTCTGTGTCTCCCTCTCTCTCCACCTCTCCCCAGTTGGCAGTGTGTATTCTCTCTCTCAAAAATAAATAAACATTAAAAAAAAATTTAAGAAAACCATGCCAAGACACATGATAATCAAATTGTTGAAAATCAGTGGTAAAAGAAAATCTTCAAATACAGTCAGATGAAAAGGGACAAATCACATACCTGGAAGCAAAAATGACAAAAACGGCAGATTTCTTGTTACAAACTGTAATCCAGAAGACAATGGAGTGACATCTTTAAAGTGCTAAAAGAAAAAACTGTCAATCTTGGATTTCATGCCCAGCAAAAACATTTCAAAAATAAAAGTGAAATGAAAACTTTTCAAACGTTTCATCACTAGAAGTTCTTCAATATAAGAAATATTAATAGAAATTTTTTAGGTAGGATACCACACAAGAAAAGGATCTACTTAAATGACCGAAGAGTGCCAGAAATGATAAATATGTGCATAATTTCCTTAAATGATGACTGATTGTTTAAAGCAAAAATAATCAGTGTATTGTGAGATTCATAACATCTGTTGAAGCAAAAATGTATGAAAATATCACAAAGATAAGAAGGAAGAAATCAAAGTATACTGTTGTAAGATTCTTTGGCTATACTTAAAATGGAATGATATTATTTGAAGTTAGACTGTTGTAAGTTAAAAAGTGTAATGTGTCCCCTATCGGGACCAAAATAGGTTACACAAATCATGTCCTGTTCAAAACAAAACAAAACAAAACAAAACAACCCTCTGTAGAGCTAATTCAGTAATTTTATCATTCTCAAATTTGTGTCTTTCATTCTGGCTTTAGTTATAGTGGTATTTGTAATTTCAAAATGTAACCTGTCTCTGTAGTTCAACATCTGCTCCTGTTCTATTAAACATTGCCAAGTAATAGCAAAGGAAGTATTTTCAGCATCGTGCTGGTCTCGGCAAGCTAAATTTGGTACTGTGGAATTTGTTGGTGAGGATAAACTATGTGAGAATTCCTATGCTTGAAGCAATCCTGGCGTCAGGCCATTTCTATTTAAATGATGGGTTTGGACAAAATTGTGTTTACAAACTGATTCTGCCACTTACAAACTGTACTACCTTCTGTTGGGGGGGAAACATGTAAGGTCTCTGTGACTTGGAGGTCCCACACCTCGCAAAGAGAAGAATATATACTTCTCCGGTGCCCTTCCTTATTTACTGTAGAATGAATAAGACTTTTGGAAACTGTGATGGAAAAGTTGCTTACTTAAGAACTCACCATTCTTGTCAGAGGAGGAGAAAATAATACTGACTGACCTCATTAGTTTTTCCACCAACGTGTCTCCCTAGTCAGGACTACACGTGGCTTATGTTTGAAACTATGAGCTTGAATAAGGTCTATTACTTGGTGGCCAGATCATCTGATAGTGGTATAACATGTTAAGTGGCACTGGACAGCTTAAAGAAGGAAGGTACATGGTTAATAAGTACACCTAGACAGAGGCACAGGCAGCCTCACTTGGGAATAAAGAACAAAGGGGATTCAGGAGATCCCAACAATGTCCCAGTTCTGCCATTAGCTAGACCTAAAGCAAGGCCATGTGACCTCCATGGGCCTTAGTTTCTACTTGGACCAGAGTAATGCTTCCCTAAGTGGAGTGCATACCCTTGGTAGTATAGCACATTTTTTTTCTTTTTAATATATATAGATGTATTTTTAAAAATATAACTGTTTTAGAGAATATAACTATAGCCAACCATAACTTTAGAAATATTATTGATTAGGATGAGTTAACACGTAAAACTCAAGTCAATATAAAAACAAATATTATGTAAACAATAGTCCACACAATACCAAGACAGAGAAGAAAATCTGAAAAGATTATCAGTCTAAAATGCTGGGTTTACAGCAATAGCACTGCTAAGAATTTATCCAAGGGATACAGGAGTACTGATGCATAGGGGCACTTGTACCCCAATGTTTATAGCAGCACTCTCAACAATAGCCAAATTATGGAAAGAGCCTAAATGTCCATCAACTGATGAATGGATAAAGAAGTTGTGGTTTATATACACAATGGAATACTACGTGGCAATGAGAAAGAACGAAATATGGCCCTTTGTAGCAACGTGGATGGAACTGGAGAGTGTGATGCTAAGTGAAATAAGCCATACAGAGAAAGACAGATACCATATGGTTTCACTCTTATGTGGATCCTGAGAAACTTAACAGAAACCCATGGGGGAGGGGAAGGAAAAAAAAAAAAAAAAAGAGGTTAGAGTGGGAGAGAGCCAAAGCATAAGAGACTGTTAAAACCTGAGAACAAACTGAGGGTTGATGGGGGGTGGGAGGGAGGGGAGGGTGGGTGATGGGTATTGAGGAGGGCACCTTTTGGGATGAGCACTGGGTGTTGTATGGAAACCAATTTGACAGTAAATTTCATATATTAAAAAAATAAATAAATAAAATAAAATAAAAAAAAATAAAAAATAAAAATAAAATGCTGGGTTTAGAAATATTTTTTAAAAGCATTTATAATAGCACATAATTTGCTCATAATATTATAAACAAAATGAGAGAAATATCCTGGCAACAGAACTGTGGAAAGTAGATATCAGATGGACTTGGGGGAACAGACGAGTTGACTCTGAAGCCAGCAGCGGGTGAAGTCGAGAGATAACCTGATTTTCATTCCAGAACCTCTGAGACACCTCAGAATTGGTAGCATCAGTTCCTTCTGGAAGCAAAGGTGGGGAAATAGGTTTGAAAACAGGACAAGTGTGCTTGACAGTCTGTTGAGGAAAGAGTAGGACACCCTCCATCAAGCTGCCGAGCCAGACGCCAGCCCCTTCTCACTCAGATGGTCAGGAGACTCCACGAGGGAATTCTTCAAGAAGATGAAACTGTTGGAATACCATGGGCATCAATGCTGAGGGAAGATGTATGCAGCTCGGGGAAGTCTGGAGATACATTAGTGAAATGTGTGTCAAAAAAATCTTACCAAACCATACTACTGTTATTTTTCATTTATTTTTTTGAGAGAGAGAGAGATAGAGAATCTTAAGCAGTCTCCACACTCAGTGTGGCCTGATCATGACCCTGGGATCATGACCTGAGCCAAATTCAAGAGTTGGACGCTCAACCAACTCAGCCACCCAAGCGCCGCTATCATGCTGTGATGAACTCTGTAAAGGGTTTCCCAAGGAAAACAAAGAGCTGTGCAGACAAGGAAAACTAATCACAGTTTCCTGTTTGGCTCAGATGGTAATAGTGGTTTCACCATTGAAGTCATGTCAACTGAATATTGCCTAGCAGAATGGGCAAGGTGGAAAGTGGATGTGGGCAAGGAATGTTGAAATTAAACTTCATCTGAGTCCTCCATAGAAGGAAGTCAATAGATACTGCTAAAATGAAAAATAATAATAATAACTGAATATAAATATCCAGGTTTGCTTTTAAAAATAAAGAATTGAAGGGTGCCTGGGTGGCTCAGTTGGTTAAGCATTGGACTCCTGATTTCAGCTCAGGTCATGTTCTCATGGTTCATGAGTTCAAGCTCTGTGTCGGGTTCCACTCTGATAACATGGAGCCTGCTTGGGATTCTCTCTCCTCCTCTCTCTGTGCCCCTCCCCCTCTCAAAATAAATAAATTAAAAAAAATAAAGAACTGAAGGCAAATATGAAAATAATCATTTAAAAGCATTGAAAATGGTAACTTCAAGAGGTGGAGTGCAATTTTATTTTTTGTAACAAATACTGTAGAACTATTTCATCCTTAACTATATGCAAAATAATTTTGGCGCAATTTCAAAAAATTCCATTTAAAAAGTTATGAAGCCATTATGCAAATGACAGAACTTTGGAAAACACTGGCCTTGCAAGACTTTAACCTCCCAAGAGTCTGTGAGTTGATTGAGAGAAATCACCACGCTCCATTGACATTTGTTTGTTGTCATGATGCCCAAGTCACAGGCATTTATTTATTTAAGTTATAGTGAATTATTCTGGGGAGACTGGTGCAGAGGATTCTAACATGGAGACATCACAAGGTTTTATCACCCACACTGGAAGTGCTTGTGACACCTGATAAACTTCAAGTACTCATTTATAAGGGTACATTTATACATGTTTGCCTAGTAAATATGACTCCCCAACCCTGTTTCTAAGTTACAGATGATTTCTGGAATGGCTGGGATCAGGATGCGTATACCACAGCTGTAAGGCTTTACTGGTTCCGATTCATGACATTTGTTACCTTGGAAATGTGGGGAATGGGTGGTCGTCTATCGTTAAGTGGGATAAAGCATGTAAAATACCAGGCACTGAATAAAAGTGTGTTACCTTCTCTTTCAGGCACCGCCATGGAGAAGATTAACTGGCAGTCATTCAAACTAATTATTTCTTGGGTTCCTGGAATCTGGAACCAGAGCGATGGTTGGAATGTGAAGAGCTTCTTTTATACAGCTGAGCCTGATAGCTGGAGGAGTCTAGACGTATATCAGAAGAAAGGAAAAATTAATAGGAAATGACTAGATTTTACACCCGATCGTTTGGAACATTCCAAAACCAAGAGAAGCCTTTCTTGTCACACGTGATTTCATGATAATTAGGGCCAGCTGTGTCTGGGCAATTCAGGTCAAGCCAGATGCCAAACCCAACTCAAACACTTACAGGAAGATCCTCATCGTCAAGAACCTCCAAACATCCTGTAGAAAATCGAAAGAAGGTAAGTTATGTTATCTTTTCCCTTTCTGCCTAAATGTTGTTCTCCTGAGTACTGACAACCTCTATGGTTTTCACTTGTGCTTTATGTCTAAAGGTAATGTGGCTGCTGATACATGGTGCATACATGGAAGAATCCTTAAAGGGGGAGGGGCATCATTAGCAACTTTTCCATTCTGCTGGGATTAGTTCTTGGATTGTCGCCCTTACCCATAAGCCAGACTAACTCACCCGTAAGTCACATATTTGTGAGCCAATAAAGATGACCTGTCCCAGCGTCTCTCTGAACCAGGGATGGTTTGGAAGGAGGGAGACTTTCACTATATGCTGTGCTGTAACTTTCGACTTTAAATAAAAATGTGTATGAGAATGTCCTATTCAAAGAAGTAAATGTGATTAAAGAAAAAAAATTTTTTTTTTTCCAGTGGAAGGATATGTCGATTTGCTAACTGGCTCACCTTAGCTGTAAAAGTTCTAGTTGACACAAACCCTACTTTAGAAACTGGAGACTTCTTTTCCTCCAGGTCATTTCAATTGTATTCTTTCTGTTGAATTGTGGATTTCTGAAAGCATTTTAAGTTGCAGATCCTTTTATCTCATGTTTCTTTTACTTCTACTTAAGGACTATTATATATATTATATATAATATATATATAGCTGAGATTCCCAATAAAGCCATATAGTACTTCACTTCACTAGAACGAAAGTAGGCCAGGCCTGAAAGCAGTGTCGTGGTTTACTTGGTCCCAGGGCTCCCTGTTTAACTCGAGTTCACCTCCTCCTTCTCTTAGGTCCCTGTTTCCACTGGTCACTTTGTTGCAGCTGGAAAGGAGGTGGAACAAAAGCCATGGCTGTACTGCTATTTGCCATGGTGACTGACTTGGGGCTGAATGGAGAATTCACTGCATTCCTGATGTTGACTCACTTCCACCCAAAACCCTTGGGTTGAGGTTGAAACTCAGCTCAGGCTTTCCAAGGGGCTGTTCCTATGAGCTGGCCTGGGATGATCTTATCTGGACCAGCCCAGGGGTGTTCTTCATCTTGGGGACTTCAGTCAGCTTGTTCTGTAGCAAGTAGATTTTTTAAAATGGCTTAGGGGTGCCTGGGTGGCTCAGTTGGTTAAACATCCGACTCTTGACCTCAGCTCAAGTCTTATTCTCAGGGTCATGAGTTCAAAGCCCTGCGTTGGGCTTCACGCTGGCAGAAGCCTACTTAAAAAAAAAAAAAAAAAAAGAAAGAAAGAAAGAAAAAAAAAAAAAAAGAAATGGCTTAGCTATCTAGAGGTGAGAAAGAGAATTCTGAGAAGAATATTCAGAATGGATCTAGGCTTATCTTTGTTCTATGACCAGTAGAAGCTCCAACAAAGTAGCTGCCTCCTCCAGCTGTCCTAGATCTGAGCACATGTCAAAAGTATGCCAGGAAACAGGCTGTCTCCAGAAGTGCAGAGAGCTCATACTTAATTGGATCCCCTGCTTCCGTTACTGGCAGCCACTCTCCTAGAATCTTTCAAATCCTGCAGCAAGACTAGTATAGAGATGCAATAGTATTGTTCTTGAAGGCATTTTAACCTTTTCATTGAATAATTCAACAATATGTAATAGAAGTCATACTATTGACCCCAGGTTTCCCCATTTGGGTGAAACATATACCCACTTTATAGATCAGCACTCCCTAAAATGAACTATTTGTACCTAGTGGACATGCAAGACAATCTTCCGGGGAAAATAAGAAACTATTTGAACCTAGATTTTTTTTTTTATCTAAAACAAAACAGAAATTAAACTTTCCTAATATTTAATAAGTGGGCTGACCCAGGTTCCCCTATCTTAGCCCACATGCCAGAAGGTCAAGTGTTCTAGATTATAGAGGAGAAAACTTGAAGGAATCTTATAATGTGGAGAGATTAATAGCATCACCATATATATTTTTTGGTTTTAATGTACTGGGACACACTGTAGTTTTCGTGTGAAAGGCTGCAGGGAATCACAGGTCTTATCATCTAGTTTTGATAAAACTAAACCTTATAAAAATAGGCTAATGGCACGAAAGCATGTCTCTACTGTAATCAGAGAATAAAGCTAATATCAAAATACAAACAAATAAACAACAGGAATATGGTAGGGCAGACACCTCCCTTATTTGTGAAGTAAAACTATGGTAAAATTAAGGACAATCTAGTTCATCACATGGCCCCAACTAAAAATACTAGGGAGAGCAGTAATCTGATGATTTTATCTTTATCTCATCCCTTTCAAATTTCTATTTTTGTAACTTTTTAAACATACATAATATGTTAATGGAATTCTACATGTCTATAATTTTATAAGTAGATAAACGTTTCATGAGCGAGTATGCTCAAACCTTTTCTTACTTATGGGATAAGCAATCAAAGAGGTTTGGATACCACTGTTAAAGAGCAGCAAACTCAAGGAAAATAATATTCAATTATGTCTTGTGTTCAGAAAGCAAGTGAGGGAGAGTCAGAAAACAGAAAAGTTCTGTCTTTCTCAAGTCCAATCAGAGCAGGCTCCCACCTCTCTGGGTCTCTGTGATTCTCTAAAATGCCAGTTTCTTAAAATATTATTTCTGATATTGCACATGGATTACATCCACGAGGCAGTAAGACAATGCTGTGGAAAGAATGAGAGTTCTGGAGTCAGGCAGCTCTGGGATGTAGCCCAGGTCCTGTAATTCACTTGCTCTGTAACCTGCACAACCTCAGTTCCCTCATCTGTCACGTGGGGGTAAATGACCTCACAGAGATGCAAGGATTACACAAATTAATAAATACCAAGTGTTTGGCACATGGTACCCTTCCCTCCCCTGCATTATAACTATAATTCATAATTATAATTATAACTGCATTTTAACTTTAATCATGAAATTTAACTCTAGGCAGTGAGGTTGGTCCGAAGACTTCCAGAAATCAGATATCCCATGGAAATAAATTATTCTCCTTATCTCCAACGTGCTCATGCAAATTCCACTCTACATGATCTGAGACACCTGCACTGAAATCCACCAACACTACACTGAGCTCTTCTGGCACCTTCGTGATGCCAAAGAGCACGTTTCATTTCCATAACTCTCTTGGTAATACTGAAGGACCATGTCATTAGGAGACAGAGTACTGAAACCATATCCTCTAGGGAGTCATATCAGAATCTTAGGAGTGGTGATTGACAAAGCAGATCAAATGAAAGTAAACTTTTATATCTATAGATAAAAAATGCTTGCATTTTTTCACACATACTGTGAAAAGTAAAATTCAACAAGTCATGTTGGCAGGTGCAGGTAGCCAGAGGAGTCTGTGATTATATGGTAGGGAAGGGTAGAGTGAGGGAAGCCCCCATAAGTGGCCATTTCAGAAACAGGAGAGGGTGTGAGAGTTTTATGTCCATAAAAGGGGGACATGTTTTTTTAAAAAAACAAGCAGAAGGATAAGCAAAATGGACACTTCACCAAAGAAGACATTCAGGTGGCAAGTAAGCACACGGGAAAATGCTCAACATCATTAGTCATTAGAGGCATCCAAACCGAAATCACAATACTATCACTACATGCTTTCAGAATGGCATAAAAAAGAAAAAGAAAAGAGCTGGGAACCCCAGGGGCTGATAAGGATGAACTCCTATACTTTACTGGCAGGAATTCACAGTGGTACAGCCACTTTGGAAAACAGTTTGCCAGTCTCTTATAAAGTTACATATAGACTTAACCATACAGCCCAGCAATTCACTGCTAGATAGGTACCTAAGCGAACTGAAAATTTAGGCTTCCACATGACCTCTACCTGGATGTTTACAGCAGCCTTACTCATATGTTGGAAACAGCTGAGATGTCCTTCAGCTGATGAATACATAAACAAACTCTGATATACCCACACCGTGGAATACTACTCAGTAGTAAGAAGGAACAAGCTATTGGTCCATACGACAACATGGATAAACCTTAAACATCTTTTGTGTGGTGAAAGGAGTCAGAACCAAAGGCTGCATATTGTTTGATTCCATTTACAGGACATTCTCAAGAAGTCAAAACTATAAGGACGGTTGCTAGGGGTTGGGATGGGAGAAGGGCTGATTACAAAGGAATTCTGAAGTTGATGGAACTGTCCCGATGTTCCTGCGGTGGAGGATACACGACTCTGCATTTGCCAAAATCCATAGAAGTGTATCATCCAAAGAATGAATTTTATTGTATGTAAGTAAAAGGAAAAATCTGCCCGACTGTCCAAGGCCCAGGATGGATGCAGACTGTGGCAAATGAACGTAACGATATGACAAGTGAAAGATATATCCATGCTTGGGGACGGGGGGGGGGGGTGGGGGGAAGAAAAGAGACAACTTACATAACTTTGGAAATAGTGTTGTGACTGGCTACTACAAGGCTAAAGACAAAATGACTTGTACACAAAATTAGAATATACTCTAGTGAGTAAAACTATCTCCTACAGGGTATGGGTTAGCAATTTTGAAAGCACTTTACCTGCATACCAGAGTTGACCAAACAAACAAATATAGCATCGATAGTGACAGCCAGATTGGAGGAAGAAGCAATAAGCAAAGGGCCAACCCTGCGGTGCCGGATTGGGTCAGAGGCATCAGTATGAACTCATGTATGGTGTACTTTTAATATATATTTAGACAGATAAGGGCTTTTCAGCCTTGGCACTATTGACATTTTGGGCTGGATAATTCTTTGTTGTTTGTGCCTGTGCATTGTGGGATATTTGGCAGCGTCCCCACCCTTTGCCCATTAGATCCCAGTAGCATGTCCCCTTGAGTTGTGATACCCCAAAATATCTGCAGACTTTAACAAATATCCCCGGGGATCCAGGTGTGGGACAAAATTGACCCCCGTGGAGAGCCACTGAATTCGATGTATTCAGAAGCAAATATAGATGTATGTGCATGCCTTCGTTAGTATAAATACATTATTTCCTAGTTCTGTTCACTGAGGGCCTAGAAACAATGACACTCCAATAAAAATGAGCTCACCCACCCAGATCTTGGTTTCTAAACACCACTCTCCAAAAGGAAGAATGAGGGCTCCTTAGAGAACTGGTTGGTTCCAGGGCTGGGGCAGGGAAAATACAAAATGAGCCTGAAGCATCTTGTGGTGCTACAAAGTAGGAACGTGCTCCAAAAACCAGCGTGGGAGGCTTGCTGAAACCTGAGCGAGCTTTCAATAGCCAAAGCTGGAATGATTTAAGGAAAAAAAAAAAAATAAATAACAACAATATGGGATTATAACACAAAGAACAAAATAAATAGCCATGAGTCTGTAGTGCCGTCAGTGAATGGGTAGAAGAGAAATGACAACTCTTCTTCCCAGAAGAATTCAAATCAGCAAATGTAGAACAAATGAAGGAAACCAGAGACTCATTTGAATACCACAGGAATAACTGTGACAGGAAAGAACGACATAATGAATGCTAAAATTAGTACGTGAAAATTTAAGGAGAAACCTGGCAGACATTGTTGTGACCAAATGATCAGTGTCAACATACCTGGAAATGAATCCGCGTCAATATCATCTACTCCCTAATAGGACGCAACAACAAGGGCACCTCACCTCTCAAATTTATAACCTTTAAATTACCAGAAGACAACAGACGAATCCGAATTGAGGGGCATTTTACAACATACCTAACAGTCTTCAAAACTGTCAAGATCACAAAAGACAAGACCAGGAAACCATAACAGATTAGATGAGATTAAGGAGGCGTGACAACTAAAAGCGCCATGACATTCTGGAATAAAAAAAAGATGACATTGAATAGAAAAATTTGGGAAATCTGATTAAAGTTTGTAACTTGGTTAACTGTTTTGTATCAATGTTAATTTCTTAATTTTGCCATTTGCGTCGTGATTAGGTAAGGTGCTGACGCTGGACGAAGCTGAGCGAAGACAATATGAGAACTCTCTGGATTGACTATTTTTGCAAATTTCCTAAGTCTAAAATTATGCAAAAATAAAGTTTTTTAAAATACGAGAATCTGAAACAATAAAAAAAAAAAATAAAAGAGAAAAAGGGGGTCGCCTGGGTGGCTCAGTTAGTTGAGTGTCCGATTTTGGCTCAGGTCATGATCTCACGGTTCATGAGCTCGAGACCCGCATCAGGCTCTTTGCTGTCAGCACAGAGCCTGCTGTGGATCCTCTGTCCCTCTCTCTCTGCTCCACCCCTGCTTGTTCTCTCTCTTTGTCTCTCTCTGTCTCTCTCAAAAATAAATAAACATTAAAAATAATAAGAAAATAAAAGATGAGAATCATGGAGGCATTCCTCTGCATGACATACTCAGTTCAATCATAACACATAAGTTATATTCCAAATGCTATTCATTAGCCCTAAAAATGAGTATATTTTTGAGTAACTTCTACCAAAAGGTACATGGAGGTAATTAAGTAACTGAGTAATTCTGAGAACTCTAAGAACCCACCATATATTCTTTGGCATCGATTACTTCTAAGAATTGCATGTTCAGTCCTATGTTTTAGAGATCTATAAAACATGTTATGTTTTTCCTATACCTTGTGAGTTTGCTAAAACCTAAAAAAGAGCATATGGCTCCAAAGTGGTGGTTCGAATCGTTCTGAATGAAAACGAAAAGAGATGGACAACTTCACTTCTTTTCTTGGTGAAGCCACTTCTCCCTTCCTCCTCTAAGTATTTTTCACAAGGTTTTCCATCTGATCGACCTGAAACGTGCAATATTAGGGGGAGCTGCTTGGAATGGAGACCCGGACCCACCAGGGGAGCCGGGTAGAGAGCCAGACCCTGTGTCGGAGACAGAAGTGCCAAAGTGCAGTCGAGAAGAACGTCTCCCTTCTCACTTCTGCCG
The DNA here is from genome assembly GCF_046562875.1 of Panthera onca. Classification (NCBI taxonomy): domain Eukaryota; kingdom Metazoa; phylum Chordata; class Mammalia; order Carnivora; family Felidae; genus Panthera; species Panthera onca. The sequence continues at coordinate 214,700,477 of NC_138339.1, read as the reverse complement.
AGCGCCCAGCCTGTGCCAGAGACTCCGTCCTCACAACCCCCCGTGAGGTGCTGGAGTATCGTCCAGTTTAGTAGATGAGAAAACTGGAGCTGCGAATGGCTGAGTCAGTTGCCCAAGGCCACGTGGCTACAAGTGGCGGAGCGAGAGGTCTTGGGACCAAACATTCTAATGCCACAGCCAACACCACTGCCACTTTTCCTCCAGTCCTGAGAGTGCTTGCAGGGGTTAAGCAGCCTAAGGCTGAGAACCAGGAAGTCATTCCGGTCAGAAGCAAGACAAGGGTCTGGCAGTCAGACCGGCTGGCATGGGTCAAGGCAGGCAGAGGGGCTGGAGCTCGATGGTCAAGCGAGTAACTGCAGGGGCAGGGAATGTTAGCCCCACGGACTTTGGTTTTCCTGCCTGGAGTAGGAACTGAAGGTGGGTGTGAGCTGAGCCGACCTGTGGTTGAGTGAGGAAGGAGGCAGCGAGCCGAACGGGCAAGAGAACAGGATGAGACTCACACTGACAGGACGTGAGCCTGCCTGCTGAATGACATTGGGCAAGGAACTTACCTCTCTGAGCCTCAGTTTCCTCATCTGTAAAACAGAAATCATAATTGTGAGCCAGATCATGTCACTTCTCTACTCAAATCCTCCAGTGGCATCTGATCGCCCTCAGAACAAAACCCCCCAAACCTGCAAGGCCCCGTGTGAGGCGGCCCCTGGATCCTCGCCGATCTCTCATCCCGCTTCTTGCTCACATCGCTGCAGCCGCCCCGACCTCCTCACTTTTCTTCCTACACCTGCTCACTCACCTCAGTAGACAGTTTGGAGCCTAGTGGCCAGGTTGTCTTTCAATCTTTCAACAGGTGTTACTTTTCCTGGAATGCTCTTCCCCCAGATCTGTGCATGGTTCATTCCTCTATCAATCCAGGCCCCTCTTCCCTGCTGCTCCTCCGCTACCCCCCCCCACCTTCTCTATCCCCTTCATCCCCTTCCTCTGCTTCATTCTTCAACCTCGTTTTCACCGCCACTTGGCGTGACGTTACAGAGCCATGCGTGTATTTGCTGTTGTCTTTCTCACTTGAGTGTCGGCTCAGCTCAACGAGAACAGTGACTTTGTCACTTCTAATCACTGTATTCCTGCTGCCTACCTCAGAGTGGGTACTCACATATTGGATGAGCTTGTAACACCGTTGTGTTACAAAATTAGATAATGCCTGTAAAATGCTTGTTAGCGCTCGATATTAAAGGGTAGGAGAACAGGGAACGCAGACACAGTTTGATGCTTGCTGAATATTGGGTAAGAGAGCTAGGAATATAGGGCGGTTCTTACCTGTTGGCAAGGTAACTAACACATAGACACCAACGTAAAAGTTCATTGTTATGAAGTTCTAGAGAAGTCACCGTGTCACGTAGAGAGGGAAGGGGGCCGTGACTGCAAGGATGGGGCATTTGATGATATGAGGAAGGCCCCACGTTTCTTTTTTTTTCCAGTTCTCATACCTTCTATAACCAAACGCTCTCCAGATAGTGCCACATTTTCATTTTTACTGGTGGCAGCACAAGATATTCTTCATGCGTTGGTACACATGGCCGATCTAATTGTTATGAGCTGGTATTTGAAATACAACTCTGCCACGGATGGACAAATCTGCAGAGGACCTGGGCTGGAAAGAGGATCCTTTCCCCCCGACTACTGCAAAAAATCTCCCAACCATTTGCCTTCAGTCTCTTGCTTCTCTTCACGATCCATCTCAGATTATTTTCCCACAGCAGGGGATGGAGCACATCTCTGAACCCACTGCGGAACACCGTTGCCTACTGAATAGCGCAGAAACTCCTTACTGTCCCATTCAGAGCCTTCCACAGTTCAACTCCAAGTGCCTTTCCAGCCTCACACTCGATCCCTCCGTAGCCTCTGGTTCCCAGGCAGAGGGCATCACTACTCTTCACTGCTCCTTACACGGTTATCTGCATTCGCACCTGTGTCCTTATTCCCGAACCTGAAACTTCTCCCTTCCACCCACCACCCACACTGCCGTCAAAATTCTGCTCAAGGCCTAGTTCAAGCCCACATTCCTGTGACTTCTCTTTTGAACGCAGAGCTTTCCTGTGTCCTACGCATGCCCTTTACTTGTTCTTCCATCATACACTTAATTCATTCATTTTGCGTGTTCTAGTTGGTGTTTTGTGTCTATCTTTTCTTTTTTTTTTTTTTAATTTTTTTTTTAACGTTTATTTATTTTTGAGACAGAGAGAGACAGAGCATGAGCGGGGGAGGGTCAGAGAGAGAGGGAGACACAGAATCGGAAGCAGGCTCCTGGCTCTGAGCTGTCAGCACAGAGCCCGATGCGGGGCTCGAACTCACGGACCGTGAGATCATGACCTGAGCCGAAGTCAGACGCTTAACCGACCAAGCCACCCAGGCGCCCCTGTGTCTATCTTTTCTACTACAGCCAAGGTTGGGGAGGGCAGAGACTGTGTCGTATTCTTTTTTGGTTAAGCCTTCAGGGCTTTGTACAAAGTGGGTGATCCATGGAGGTCTGATGAATGCATGTTCCCTGGGTAGTTCAGCTTAGCCTCTGTGGTTGGTTTAATATTTATAGAGTCCACGGTGAGGGAGACGTGGGACAGAGCTCAGCAGTGTCGGCTCGGCCACTCACGTGGCCGATGAGATGTGTAACGAAACTAATTACATGAACTTGGTTTGAATTTTTTAGGTTAATTTTTTTTTTTATGAAAATACAGGTAAAATGTAGCAGCTGTCTGAGGGGAGAAAATAGGCCAAAACACCAGACAAGACCACATATAACAAACGGTGCTATTAATCCCTTAATATCTTTTGATTTTTTATGACATTCTAATGCTCATATTCATCCCCTCATTTGGCACAGCAGTTACTTAACTAGCACAGAATTGAAGTGTCATAGTTTATAACAGGATTGAGATATGGTGGTGCACTTATATAACTGAGCTTTAAGCAGTGGGGTGGGAGAGAATAATTAGGAAAGTTACCTAATGTTAATTGGAGGTTATTTTAATTTTTTTTTTTTTTTTTTAGTGTTTTACTTTTTGTTTTTGGGAGAGAGAAAAAAACGTGAGTGGTAGAGGGGCAGAGAGAGAGAGAGAGAGAGAGAGGGAGACACAGAATCTGAAGCAGGCTCCAGGCTCTGAGCTGTCAGCACAGAGGGCGACACAGGGCTCAAACTCACGAACTGTGAGATCATGACCTGAGCTGAAGTTGAATGCTTAACCGACTGAGCCACCCAGGCACCCCTGGAGGTTATTTTTATAGAACAAAGAATTGGAAACTACCTAAATGTTCATCAGTTGGGCACTCATTAAAGCAACTGGAGTATGAACACATTTTTTTTTTAATGTTTTATTTTTGAGACAGAGAGAGACAGAGCATGAGCAGGGGAGGGGCAGAGAGAGAGGGAAACACAGAATCCGAAGCAGGCTCCAGGCTCCGAGCTGTTAGCACAGAGCCCGACGCGGGGCTCGAACTCACAAACCACGAGATCATGACCTGAGCCGAAGTCGGACGCCCAACCGACTGAGCCACCCAGGTGCCCCAGAGTATGCACACATCTTGTAACGCATTGTACCAGCATGGGAAAATATGCGTAATATGTAGTTAAGGGAAAAGGGCAAGTGCAAAATAATACATGTGGTTTGATGCACTTTATGTTGGGGAAAACTTTATATAAGTGCACGTGAATGCAAATAAAAAACATAAATTATATATATACACACATCCACATACATATATACACACACATACACTTATATATAATATATTTTTGTCTGGAAGAATATGTACACTAAACTGTTAGTAGCACTTACCTGTAAGAAAAGGAACTGGAGAGGAAGCACCAAGTGGGGGAAAGGGAGGGATACTATTCAGTTCTAATTCTTTATATTTCTGTGTTACTTGAATTTGTTATGAGTGCATGTTATGTTTGCAATTATCAGCAACAGCAACAGCAGCAGCAGCAGCGAATCCTTTCAAGAGAGAGGACACTCGCTGGGCAGAAGCGTGTTGGAATGTGAGTAAACACACAGAGGGCCTCAGAAACCTAGAGAGCAGCAGCGGTCAGGGGGCCGCACACAAGCCGAAGCCACCGTCCTCTGTGAGGATCGGTCCCCGCTGCTGCAGAATGTGCACCGGTCACTGCCAACCCCACGGTAACACACCCCCAGGAAGTCACCATGGCTCCTTAATCAGGGTCACATGGTTCTCTCTCCTGTGGGAAACCCCTTCAGGAGAGGATTCGAGCTTGGGAGCGCAGGCTGGAATCCACTTACTGTTCTTTCTCATGCCTAAGCCAGGCCACTGTGGCCATATTTCAGTGTGTTCAATTCAGATCACATTTGAGCCTCCAGAAGGGACACCTAATCAACACCGCTGTTTTTATAAGCATTCGTAAACAATTTTGAGGGATATACTTAAGTTACTCATTGGTTCTAATTTTTAGATAAAGCTGTCTCAGTTCATCTCTCCTCCTAATACGTGTCTCAAATAGTTCCTGCTCAAAGCCAGATTTAGTTGGTTGCTTCTGTGCAAAGTTGGTATAGGAGACAGAGCCCTGGAGGGCAGGCTTTGCCCTGAACCTTCCATAGAACCTCGAACAGAGCTTATTTTCTTATCTGTGCTTCAGTGTCCTTGTCTATTAAATGAAAGAGTTGTACCCAGTCATGTCCAGGGTCGTTATAAGCACTAACATTTGTAATCTGGTCTATGAACCTTTGGATGAACATATACCCAGGGCTTTGTGGGGGCCAAGGTGAGGCCCACAGACTTACAGTATAAATGACTTATTCAAATCCTTCCCCTTAAAAAAATTTTTTTTTCATGTTTTTATTTATTTTTGAGACAGACGGAGCATGAGCAGGGGAGGGGCAGAGAGAGGGGGAAACACAGAATCTGAAGCGGTCTCTGGCTCTGAGTTGTCAGCACAGAGCCCAACGCGGGGCTCGAACTCACGGAGTGTGAGATCATGACCTGAGCTGAAGTCAAATGCTTAACCGACTGAGCCACCCAGGTGCCCCCTAAAAAAAATTTTTTTATGTTTTTTTATTTTTGAGAGAGAGAGAGAGAGAGACAGAGTGGGTGGGAGAGGGGCAGAGAGAGAGAGAGGGAGACCCAGAATCTGAAGCAGGCTCAGGCTCTGAGCTGTCAGCACCGGGCATGGGCACTGGGGGTGGCGGGGGTGGGGGGGGTGGGGAGAGTAAGGCAGCCTAACAAACGCCTAAAATCAGTCATTCAAATTAACTTACTGGGAAAATTGTTAACTTTCACAACCACCTCTTCCAGAGGCTTCTACCTACGTACTTGTGGTGTCAGTCTGTCTTGTCAACTCATATTTTACTGTAAATTTTCTGACTCTTTTCTTTTTCTGCTTTTCCTTTGTTCCTGCTAGATTTTCTAGTTTTCACTCCTCGTAACATCTCGTTGCCAAATAGTACCAAGCGTCACTGCTCCTGGTATTTCTGAAATGTTGAGTTTTCTCCCCAAATGTGTGTGCTCCCAGCAAATCAACACACATGAAGAAGCATCCACATGTGGTTTAGTCTCTTCTTAATGTGCCTTTGAGTCCTGGTCAAAGTGAGAGAATCCAGCAATGAGACAGTGTGGCCTAGGATGTGAAAAAAGCTTGACTCATACGGTCAGTAGACGAGGCCTGTGATTTAAGGGACATTGGTTCGCCTTTCTGGGCCTCGGTTTCCCATTGCAAAAAGAAGCTAGTGAAGCTGACTGGCCTCTGTGTTTTCAGTTTTGACTTTCCACCGCGTTGTGAGAGGCAGCATTTGGAAGTAGTTGGTATGATTTAGAAGCCATTTTAGGTCAACCAGAAAAGGGATAATGTAAATCTTGAGAAATACAACCACCAGGGTGCCCATGAGACTCATGTAATCACCTCTCTTCCTGGAGAGATTAGGAAATTGTGGTTTAAAAACAAAAAGCCCTAAGTTGCAGCCCTGTACTCATTGATTTAAAAAAAAAAAAAAAAAAAAGCTAAGTCAGTATTTTCCTTAAAAAAAAAAAAAAAAGAACTATAAACAGTATGTTTTGAGGTGAGAGAAAAGTAAACAAGAATGAAAAACTGTTTATTAAAATTTTAAAACTTTCAGTCACATGACTGTTCTGGAACACAAAAGCCTTCCCTGTTTTTGTTACTAAGTGGCCTGTGATTTAAAGCTCCTGACAACACCAGCCACTCACAATGACACTGTCCCCCTTTCTTCCCTGCACGGTCCTAGCAGACGCTCATTTGTATGTATGGTTTCAGCCTGTCTGCCGTGTCTGGCCAAAGGGACAGATACTAATGGCATATGTTAATTACTATCCAACAACTTCCTTTCATTAGAGTGTTTATTAACATTCTCACTTCTGCCCATTGAACCAGCTGGCACGAGGGCACACTGGCAGCTTTGAGTTCACGTGCTGTTTTTCACTCCGGGCTCACACGATAGAATAGATTTTTCTTTTTTGGATAATGAAACCTTTTCTGTTTCGATCTCGGCCAAGAGCTTTCTGAGATGCCCGGAAGATGACACCAAAATGGCAACTTGGAAACAAATGTCTTGCCGTGGTGGCCCACCTTCAGAGCTGTTCTAGATGTATTTTGGTTCCACAACATGGGAGGTATTCATCGGTCTGTTTGGACATCTCTTCGATATCATTAGTGGGCGCCCAATAACCCTTCTTCTAACTATATGCACCCAGGAGCTATGAAATAATTTGTGTATTAGTGAAACTATCTTCTCTAAATACAACTCTAGACTGGATTTCTCAATAGCAAGACAAGACACAGTTCACTACAATTTCAGGGCATGGGCACTGGGGGTGGCGGGGGGGGGGGGGGGTGGGGAGAGTAAGGCAGCCAGGGAAAAGTCCGAAAGGCCCAAAGTTTGTATGGCATGATGAACTGCAAATGGACATATTTTCACATTTAACAGTAACAGCGCAATTAACCATAAAGAGCTCTTAGATCTTTCCACTTGATTGGTTGCACATGTCCCTTTAAGGTGCCCTGAGGAGGGAAATGGATGAGTTGCCAGCAGAATGACAAAGCAGGAATGACACGGTAAACAAGTGTTTTCCAGCGTTCTCACCCAGTGACATCCCTCAGTGGTCACTCCTCACAGAATATCAAATGTAGGAGAGAGAGCAGAATGCTAAGAAGGCAGTTCTTAGACAGTCGCCTTGTTGGGAAATCACAGTAGATTCCACTCTCAAGGGGATCAGAAGTTTCGTTCTCATCTGATCAGGCTGCCTTGCTACAAATATTAGACGAATGGGTTTTTTGCTTTCATATTAGATAGTGCATAGCTTTCGAATACCATGCAAAGAGCAGTGATTTTGCCAAAGGAGTTTCACAGTTGCAAAGGCCTTGGGGCTTTTGTAACTTTTTTTTTTTTTTAATTAAAGCTAAAGCAAGTCTGTGCTTTGTATTATTAATCCTGTGAGGAGGCCACACTCCTTTCTCTTCTCACCCCTCGTGTCCCAGCCACCAGACCCAACCAGCTCCCAAGGTTATGTGATCTAAAGCCAAAGCCATGCTTAGTCACACTCTGCATGGGTCTGGTGTCACGGAGCTCTGGGAAGGAAAGTCTTTGGCATTGCTGGGAGTGGACAGATAATGGAGTACCACCAGCCACAGGGAGAATGCTTTAGTGACAGGCATTCATTTAATCAACAAATATTTGTTACCTACAAACAATGCTGATATTTAGTTGTCACGCACCAATATGGCTGGATCTGCTGGTTAAAAAAAATTTTTTTTAATGTTTATTCATTTTTTGAGAGACAGAGAGACAGAGCATGAGTGGGGGAGGAGCAGAGAGAGAGAGAGACAGAGAGAGAGAGAGAGAGAGAGAGAGAGAGAGAGAGAATCCTTAGCAGGCTGCAGGCTCTGAGCTGTCAGCACAGAGCCCGACGCGGGGCTCAAACCACAAACTGTGAGATCATGACCTGAGCCGAAGTCAGACACTTTTTTTTTTTTTAATTTTTTTTAACGTTTATTTATTTTTGAGACAGAGAGAAAGAGAGCATGAACAGGGGAGGGTCAGAGAAAGAGGGAGACACAGAATCTGAAACAGGCTCCAGGCTCTGAGCTGTCAGCACAGAGCCCGACGCGGGGCTCGAACCCACGGACCGCGGGATCATGACCTGAGCCGAAGTCGGACGCTTAACCGACTGAGCCACCCAGGCGCCCCCCCGAAGTCGGACACTTAACCCACTGAGTCACCCAGGTGCCCCTGGATATACTAGTTTTTAAAATATCAAAATATTTCCATACTTGTGGGTAAAATGTCACTACCCTGAGTCTTTCCAGTGTCCCTATCTGCCCCAGACCTATCAATCACCTTGCACCTCCTGAATTCTCTAAGACCAAGTACCTACAAGATTCATGCTTGGCCCCATGGGGGCCTCCAGAACTCTGCTCCAGTGCTAGAGCTCACGTCGTGTGAAAGGGGCAATGACCATCGACATGGGTGTAAATAGCTAGACTATCACCATTGCCTTCAATGTCCCTGCACTAAGCTGGGTATTGGTGATACACAGAAAAAGAAAACATTGACCCCTGTCTTCCAGGATCTCCCAACCTGGTGGAGACTATCATGAAAAAAAGCTCTGTGCTAAATCCCAGGAATTTTGAGCTGATGCCACTCTGATTTGCAGACTTAGAAACCGGACTTTGTCCACATGCTAGAGTGGATCAAGTTCTCAGGGACAGATTCACATCAGTCAAGCTCTCAAGAGACTGCTCTATAAACCAAGTCGCAATTTATTCATTTGCGACGAGAAATAAGAACTTCTAGGCAGAGTGGACATCTGTGGTCACCTTGACTAACACAGTCTCTCCCAGTGGGAAACTAAATAGGAAGACAAATGGTAATGAGAACACAGCTTGAGTACACAACCTGAGCAGGGGATATTAGAGGGATGGTTTTAACGTCAAAGGGTGTCACATTTTCTTAAGCTCATGGCTTCACTTCCTCTTGGGAGATGGACCTGCCCAAATAGAGAGGACTGGCTGTTCCTGTCAGTTCCCCAGGCACTCTCCCTTTGGCGAGCTGTGTCCCCTCACTCCCACTTCTCTTTCCATGCAGACCTCCTCCCTTGGTTCACTCATTCTATCTTTAGATGTGTTAATACCTCCAACCAGGCTCCAGCCAAACACTGTTGGTTTCCTGTCCCTGCCTTGGAAGCATTCTCTCTTTCAGGTGACCCCGCAACAGATCCTGGTGTTCTAGTTGGGTTTGGTCATTTAACTCATCGCTTCTCAGATGAGGCTAAACTTTGGAAGCACCTAAGAAACCTTTAAAAATACTGATGTCTGGTTCCCCGCACCGCCCCCCCCCGACCCCCCCCCCCGCCCAAGGAATTCTGATTTAACTGATTCAGGGTGAACTTTGGGCATTGGGCTTTTTTAAACAACCTCCCCAAAATAGGGAACAAGAATGCAGGGCTCCTGAAGAGTTCAAATTCAAAGAGAAGAGATTTGAATTTGAATAAAGTTTGAGAATCACTGCTATAACTCTCATGGTTGGAGGATGTCTTGACCTGCACCAGCTTTTAACACGAACCGGTGCTCTGGTTTCAGCCTGAGCTGCTGATTTATTTGGTACCGAGTGGGAGCCAGGCATGGGCATTTTTACAAGACTCCCCAAATGATTCCAACGTGCAGCCAGGGTTGAGATTCAATGGTCTAAACATTAATTTTACTGAGTTTTTTGGTATCGATTCCCCCTTGGCCATAGCATTGCAAAGAGGGGAAAATAGAAGATAGATTGTGGGAAAGGTCTGTAGAGGTGAGTTTTTCCAGAGGAACAGCAGGGGCCTATGTGTGTAAGCCCCGTGGCATCAGCAGGAAGACCATGTGGGCAGGAGGTAGTCAAGAAGCTCAAAGTAGGTTTCTTTGTATCTAAACCAAACTTATGATTTCACTGCCATGGACATGGATTGGGATGTATACTCTTAGGGCATTTTTTTGTGCCATATCATTGAATAACTTCAATAGAAGTCACTGAAGTAAATGGGTGTACTTAAGGAAAGTCTGGTTTACTGAATATTTTTCTATAGGAACCTGATTTGCTTTGTTCTTTGAGTGCTCTTTAGGTTGTTCCTCTGTGCCCTCCACCTGAAGCCCCTACTTTCTGAAGATCGCCATCTTGAAAGAGGTGTAGCCACATTTTGGTCCATATTCTCCTTAGCAATAGCTATGTTTAGCACAGAAGCAAGAGAATCCCAGCCTGTAGCATCTTCCTAAATAGGTTAAGGATTTTCCATTTTCCTCACAATTCCCGAATTTCCCGTTGTCATTTTTAACCTTTCCAATGTGCATGAGAATTCACTTGGGCTTTCTGGATGTTTGTAGCCTTGTCTGATTGCAGGGCATCTGGGAAAGCCATCAACTCCAGTTTGTCAGCAACTTAAAAAAAAAAAATGCATTCCTAGGAGAGGAAAAGGCAGTGGGCTGGGCAGAGGCCTACTCCGGTGCCTCCACCCTTCCTTCTCTTGGGACTGCCAGTCGTGGGCCTTGAAGCGAAATGATTTTGAGAAGGAACAAGGAGGACAGAGCATGGCCACTGTGCAGATGACACAGCACAATTCTAAGGGAGCCACTGACACAACATTCTACAATCACGGTGCCTATAGCCACCTTCCCCCACTGCCCTGCTCAGCAGTCCTGGCAGGAACACTGTTCTTTGAATTTCACCTCCTCTGGGGCCCCAGATTCCGGGTTGCATTCATGCTTCTGACACACACAGCACCCGAGAAATCTCTTGTTTTCTTTGGGCTTCACTTGTTCATCTAGAAATTGATAGGTGTTTTCCAGGTCTCAGCCTTATTCCAAAAGTCCCTTTCTCTAGGCCTGTGGGAGCCCAGCTATTTGCATGACTGAAACAATTTGCATGTAATCTCTCAGATAGAATAAAGAGAACATTAGTTGGGAGACTTCGATAGCCAGATCTGAGGCTGGATTCTTTTGTCTGGCCCTCTGTTTTACACATTTCAGATTAGGATCCCTTGAAGCTATTTCCCAGTTTATTCAAATGAGAACCCAGGATCTCTCAGAAAGCCACTGTGGAAGAAACCCCCACCGACAGTCATCTCTCTGTGTCATTCAAAGAGCAGCCATGCTCAGCTCTTTATAATCTTATAAATATCCATAATTCAATATGGTCAGATAAAACAGCCCTCTCTCTCAACATAACCGATAAGCTACAAATCAGGATTGTCCGTCTTCGGAAACCAGCAATTTAGGCGCACTGAGGTTTGTTTTACTGCAATTGCACAGTCACGTATGTATCACTGCCTCATAGATCTCATCTTTCACTGGTCACAGTGAGACGCTTCTCCAAACTTTCAGACCCTGTAACGAGTGGTAAGTCCAGATGAAAGAGAATTGGATCCTTATGATGTTGATAGATACCCAATGTGACGCGCGCGTGTGTGTGTGTGTGTGTGGACCTGTGAGAGATGGTTCGGCCTCCTCATTCAGTGACATTTATTTGCTCATTATTCAAAGTAACAAAAACTTCCAGGAGGCAACTGTGCTGGGTGCACTTTGTTCTCGCCTTGTTTCGTGCCCTCTTTTCTAAAAAGAATCTCTTGTAATTGCTTGACGTTACCCTGGAAGACCCATAAAGATTTTCAGTTCGAATTGTAGAATTTTAGAGCTAATAGACACCTTATAGATCATCTGTCTGATGCTGGCACCACGTTTCTACACATGAGGAAGCAGAGGTGTAAAGGCACACGGCAAGTTTGTGACAGGTAACACCCAGGTCCCCTTAACTACGTTACCCCTGAGAACCTCAACCCCGCCCCTGTTCCCACTCTATCATTGCAAACATAAGCCGGTTTTCCCCATGCCTCACCTTCCTGAAGCTGGACTACATTGTTAGTAATGCACCAGATTTCACTAGTCCATGCCCACCAGCTCAGCCAAGATATCCTCAGTCCTCTGCAACATGTCTCCCTTGTTTTCTGGACGTCTCCATAAACTCACGGACAAATTTACTCCGTTGGGTCCACCGGGCCACTCTTTCCCTGCCAGGCAGCTGTGGCCACTGCTGTCTCATGCCACGGCACTAGGAAGCAGTGGGATTCCCAAAATGCTAGAGTTGCCCTGACTCTGGTCCCACCTCCTCTTAGAAAAGGTTTCCTTCACCTTATGGTTATGCAGAGGCCTTAGTGAAGCTGCTTCCTTGGGGGCTCCAATGTTTTCTGTAAAGGACTCACACACGAGTCTTGTGTAAGTGGTGAGTGATGAAGTGTGGAAGTGTGTCCATGAAACAAAAGGGGGTAACACACACTCTACTGAGAATTTTAATGACAAAGGCTTACCACCGGTCAAGCCGCCCAAGCGAGGTCCCTGCTCCTCTTAGAATGAGTTCTTTCCCAGAAGGCTCCTCTGTTCTTCATGCAAATAAATGTCTTCTAGGCCTCCCCCAGCGATTTAGGATTGGGCCCATAGTTGAACTCCAGCTTACATGTAAGGGGAGCCCTATTATACTAGTAGTTTTCTTCTTTAAACTATGTAGTGATATTATTAAAGGATCCAGTTGGCTTGCGGGGAGGGGGTGTGATCTGACCTTTGCTGTGAATATGGTCTAAAATAAGACTCTCACTTTCTGTTCCTCAATTCTTCCATCTACAGTAGCTTTCCCCCATCTGTTCTGCTGGTACACAGGGAAGGATCCAGGCTTTGTGGGGCCTGAAGCTGGTATTTTTTGGCACCTTCTTTAATTAAAAAAAAAATACAAAATACCAAATACAAAGTCAGAACAAGAATGAATCTTGGTTTAGAATGAGTAAAGAAATCACAACAAATTTTACAGTTTAAAAAGCTGACCAGTAATGGGGACACGTGGGTGGCTCAAGTTGGTTAAGACTCTTGATCTCAGCTCAGGTCTTAATCTCAGGGTTGTGAGTTCAAGCCCAGCATTGGTCTCTGCATTGGGCGTGAAACCTACTTAAAAAAAAAAAAGCAAAAAAAAAGCTGACCAGTAACAAAACCTAGAAAAATATAATATTTTTTGTCGTTTAACTGCCTAGTATACCTCTTTAATTCTTTGTCACTACTTTTTTTGTTTTTTTTGCTGCATACTTATTAATTGCTTCTTTATTTTACCATGATTTTCTAGTACCTTTTTTTATAGTGATAATACATGAAATAGTCTTTCCCTTAGCATGGTAGATGGCAAATTATATTTTATTAGGAACAGAAAAGTTTCTTTTGGCTTTACAACATGTTATTGGTCATGTCGTGTGAACTTTTAGGATTGGGAGAACCTCTATCAAATTTCTTTCCTGTATGAGCTTTCAGGGCAGGTCAAGTGGGCACAGTAACTCCTTTTCAACACTCTGGATTGGTGACACTCATTGACTGGAATCACGAGGGTTCCTTGCAAGTGAAGCATCCTGAAGCTTAAGCCTCCTTTGCCTCCTACCCTGGCTTCTCTGGAAAATAAGGAGAAAAATGCCCACCAAATCCACTGCTCCTCCTCATGCCCTCCCCACCGCTATGCTGGGGCCAGCCCTGAGACTAATGCTCAGATAGCACTAGAGTCTGGAACGTGTGTGTATATGACAGCTGTGGCAGAGAGAAAGAAACTGGTCTTGAGGTGCCTGGGTGGCTCAGTGGGTGGAGTGTCTGAGTCTTGATTTTGGCTCAGGTCATGATCTCAGGGTTCATGGGATTGAGCCCTGAGCACAGAGCCCACTTGGGATTTTCTCTCTCCCTCTCTCTCTCTGCCCTTCCCTCCGCTAAAGCACCCCCCCACCCCCCACCCCACCCCCCCCGCTTCTCTCTCAAAATAAATAAACTTAAAAAAAAAAAAAAGGAAACTGATTTCAAGCTCACTTTTTTTTCCTGATGGTTGAAGCACTTCCAGCTAACAAGTGGATACATTTATGTTGGATTAAGTCACTAAGGAAATGTTAGGAATGAATTAAAGTTCTTGGGCTGTCACAGGGGGCTGTCACACTCACTGTCTTTTTTCTTGAATCCAGCAGTCTTCAAATAGTGCTACACAGACCCCTAGGTTTCCAGAGGTTCCTCAGGGGCTGCCTGGAGTGAGGATGGGGGAAGGGGGTGGGGTGCTCAGGGAAAGGGGGTGCTGGGTGGGCAGGGCCCTGGGTTCCCCCTCCACCGCCCACCCCCCCCCCCCATCAACCAGATTCAATTGTTCTATATACCGAAAGAGTTCCACTACATCAAAGTGTTTTGCTTAAAAGTTTGATAATGTTTACCCATCAGTTCATTTTCATCAAGAACAAGCATTGTGCACTCAACATGTGTACTCTTTGCCATTTAGAAATACTAGCCATTCATTTGCCAATGATTACTAGTTAAAACACTTGCAATTAAATGATTTTCCCTGTTCTGTGTTTCGCTCCTGCATGTTCATCTAATATGTAGGTCAGTTTGTTTCAGGATTGCATTATTTTTGCTTTCCTTTCCTTTCAATTTTCGGTTCAAAATGCACTTGATTGAATAAAAACCACTTTGCTTCAATTACTTAACACAGATACTCTGGGAACACCAACCAAGTCTTGGTACAGCAGGGACACATCCACTGTTGGCATTTAATAAGGTGTTTTGTTGTTTTTTTTTTAAACTTTCCTTTTTAGCTCTCAGAGTTATTCTTGTATTCACTTGAGGTTTGCCCTAGTATTTTTCTCTGGATTTCTTTATCAAGCTCTACATTTTGCCAACTCTTCCATTTAGGTGTTTGTTTTTGTAAGATAATTTGTGAATGAGAAATGATTAGCATTTTTCAGTTGTTGTTTGTTACATTTGTGCTATATCTTATTCTCTCTCTTTATAAAGGTCATAGGACATGTATTACCTTTCCCTCTTTCTTCTTCCTTATCTTCAAGAACTGGTCAGGAATTACATACCTTAGGCAATTAGTAAGTCAATTTATCCTTGAACAAGTAGATACTTGAAAAACCTGGTATTTCTGATTCCAAGTTTTCCTGCCTGGATTTCCCCCCCCCCCCCCCCTTCCATGGGTTCCTTAGGAGCAGATTTTGGTTCCTTCTCATATTCCACATGTTCTGCCTGGGAAATCCCACCCACAAGCACTGCTGTAGCATCACATGTGCAGGAACAGTATCTGTTTATCTCTCAAGCTGTGTCTACTTCCCTGAGTTCAAGACCCATATCTTGTTTCCAAGAAACTCACTTTAGTTTTTAAAATTTTTATTATGGAAGCATAGTTGACATGCAATGTTGTATTACTTTCAGGTGCAGAATTTGACAATTGTATACATTACACACTGCTCAACATGTTAGTGTGGACACCATCTGTCACCCAGCAATGTTATTACAATATTATTGACTATACTCCCTGTGCTGTACTTTTTATTTCCATGACTTACTTATTTTATAACTGGAAGTTTGTACCTCTTAATCCCCTTTATTTCACTCATTCTCCGCCCCTCCACCTCCCCTCTGGCCACCACCAGTTTGTTCTCTGTATTTAAGGGTCTGTTTTTGTTTTTTGTTTGTTCACTTGTTTTGTCTTTTAGATTCCACATGTAAGTGAAATCATTTAGTATTTGTCTTTCACTGACTTGTTTCTGTTAGCGTGACATCCCCTAGGTCCATCCATGTTGCTGCAAATGGCAAGACCTTGTTTTTTTAAAATGGCTGAGTAATATCAAGGCCCATATTTTTAATGGCTAATGAGTTATTCCAGGAAGTCCCCTAAAGCTTCAATATTAAACTTCTCCTTGCAATAAAGAATTAAGTGGCCTCCACATAATGTGATAAATTATTATGTTTGCTCTATAATGTTATTTTCTTTTGAGTGAAGTATAATGCCAATTCAATGAAATTTCCTTTTCAGGGTCAGCCAAATTCAAAATGGTAAGAGCAAGTTTAAAAGAAAATAGCTATTATTAGGAGTGATCTGTTATACTTTAATTGAAGTAGTCGAACCAAGCTATTGTCCATTGTGATAAAAATTTGCCAGCTTCTGGTGGTTTAACAGCCAATCCTCTGGGAGAGAACCAGGCACATGCCCAAGCTGTGTCATGAGCCATGTTTATACGACTGTAAAACATGGATTATAGTTCCTCTATTGGAAATCCCATTTTTGGAAAAAATGTGAAAAACTGTCCCTTTTGATTGGAATTTGGAACCAAACATCTCTTCCTTTCGTGTGTCCGAAAGTCCAGATCATGTTCCTTCCTTTACAGTTATCCACTCAGCTCACAGATATCTGCTACATACTTTCTTTTGGTAGGCACATTCTAGATGCCAGGAGACCTTGGAGACCCAAGACAGGAAATGGAGCTTTACCTTAGGAAGCCGGTAAACAGATAAACTAACACATAAACAACATGACTTTGAAGGTGGTAAGTAAGGTTGGGAAATGAGGCAGAACAAGAAGAAGGAGTGTGATGGGGAAATTAACTGTTTCAGGTAGAGGGGTGAGGGTAGGACTCTCTGAGAAAGCAGCCTTTGTACAGACACTTGAACGAGGCAAGAGGGGGCTCTGCACAGATCTGGGGGAAGAGCATTCCAGGTGAGGGAATAGCAGGTACACAGGTCCAGAGGTGGGAGTGAGCTTGGTGAGTTAAGGAAGGGTTTTTAACTTGATGTCCGTGGATAGAAGCAGCGGCTCCTGGAGTTGAATGGGAAAGAAAATTACATCTCTATTTTCACTAACTTCTACCTGAAATTTAGCATTTCCTCCACTAATGAATATGGGCAAACAAACCGCAGTGTCTTAGCGGCAGCTTCGACTCTGTCACCGAAAGAAATCACCGACACTTTCATATTGCGTTATAGTTGCTGCAGATATCCGCAAATGTCACTCGTGCTCATCACGACTTCAAAATTATGATAGCTGTTAGAGCTGCTGGATCCTGTGACTTAACACGGTGATGAAGACGCACATCTATTACTGTGTCACAAATTTGATTTTTAATATTCTGGTAATCGTATTTCCATGCAGTTGTATCCTTTGCAATCTCAAGTATTTTACTTACTGCATTTAAAAACTTGCTTCTAAAAGGCGATCCGTAGGCTTTATCAGACTGCCGAAGGGATCCATGGCACAGAAAAGGTTGAGAACTCACATGTTAGAAGAAAAACAAGGAAGAAAGTGACTGGAGTAAAGTAGCAATTTAGTAGTTGAGTTTGACAGGGGAGGCAGGGGCCAGATTATCAGGGTTGTATCCAACCTGTCAAGAGTTGGGGCCACAGTCAATAGTTGAGGTTTTATGTTAAAGGCAATGGGAAGCTAGTAGTGGCTTTTGATGACTTTTTTTTTTTTTTTAAAGTAAGCTCTGTGCCCAGCATGGGGCTTGAACTCACCACCCTGAGGCCAAGAGTCACATGCTGTACCAACTGAGCCAACCAGGTGCCAGTAGAGGCTTTTGAGTAGGGAAGCAACATGACGTGATTTAAGCATTAGGTCACTCTGGCTGCTGTGTGGGGAAAAGACTTGAAGTGAAGACCAGGGGACCATGAAAGAGCCAGCCGGAACGCCAGTTGGAAGATGAGGGTAGAGATAGAGGTGGTGGAAGAGATGACAATTTGCAAAGTGTTTTGAAGGTAGAACTGACAATTTGGTGCCAGACTGGATGAGGATGTGTGAGGAGAAAGAAGACTTTCAGGTTCATGGCAAGTGGGTGAAAGTGGTGCCACGTGTCAGTATAGCAAGGGCTAGGGAGGAGCAGGCTTGGGAGCACAGAGGGAGGTGGCTATGGAACCAAGAGTCCTCTTTTAAGCAAGTTACTTGAACTGCCTACCAGCCATCCACGTGGAGCTACCTGGGTAGGAGTTGGGTATGAGTGAGGAGCCTGGAAAGGGGATAAGGGCTGGAGAACGAAGTTGGGGTGCCGGATATCCAGGCGATATGTGAAGTCGTGGGACAGAATGAGGTCATCAAGGGAGAGAATACATCCAACACTGAGAGGTCTGGAAGAGAAGGAAGGAGCTAGCAAGGCTGAAGGAAGAGAGCAGCAAGTGAGACAGGAAGGTGGTGTGGATGTTTAAGGAAATACTGGGGAAGAAAGCCATTTGAATCACAAAACATGCCTTAGTATAGATGCCACACAGTACTTTCAAAATGGGAATTTTGTAACACAAACAACAATGGGGGAACAGAGTACTTTACGATTTTCAGAACTCCACTGGGTACTGTGGATTAGCCATGAACAGGTCCTATATTCGAGGACTTGCGATTTGTGATGTGTAGACTGTGGTTGGCCTGTGAGTATGTTACGTTCTTGGGCAAGCTGTTTGACCACTTTGTTCTTTTTTCCTCTTTTCTGTTTATAAATTGAGATCCATCTATACGGCCGAACAATTTCACAGGAAGCTTGTGAAAAATCTCACATACCCACAAGAGAAAATGGATCACAATTTGCTTTACAATCTCAAGGTGTGAAACATCAGAGTGGGACCTTACCCAGTTGTGTGTTCAGTGTGGCTCTTACTCAGATCCTGAGTTCGCCAGTTTGCGTCTTTACTATACGACTCTACTAGGCCCTGTTCTAGACAAAAATGTGAAAGAAAAATTAGTCTTTAGCTGTGCCATGTCTTTCTTTAGGTACTTCTAGCCTTACTTTGTCAGGCCCCCAAAGGGTGTCCTGAGTCTGACTCCTTCAAGGGTCTCCCTGGTGACCACCTTTCCCAAATCTCTTCCCGCAATGTGCAGTAAGGCTTCCCAGGCCTTCAGGGCTGTGCCTAGACATGCGTGCTTCCAACTCCCTGGCCCAACGTCCCTCACCAATAGGCACAGAGCATGTGGGAGTTGTGGGAACAGTCCAGTCCTTAGTAGGTACAAGTGGGGGCTCCGACTTCCTCACCCGCTCTTCCCATTGTCTGTAACGCTGCCGTGTCCCTGTGCTGCCCCTTCCCTGGTGTGTGGCTCATACCACAACCCAGTCTCTTCCCCCTGTGCCCAACTTTCCCAGGTCACAAGATACAGGTATAGAAAGGACTTTGGACCAGGGGTAAAAGACCTGGGTTCTGATTCTATGTCACTACAAGCCTTGAGTGGATCACCTCAATGCCAAGTCTCACTTTCCACTTCTAAAAAACACATGGTCTGGATGAGCTCCAGAGTCCTTCTCACTCAGCCACACCACAGCCTGATACGGGGGAGCCGGACTCTGGTAAATGTTCATGGACAGCAACTGGGCTAACATGTTTCCTTTTTCTGGTCACGTATTTGAACTTTACCTTGGGTGCCCTGAGGAATTTTGCCCTCCCTTCGTCCTAAAGGTTTATTTCAGTATTGATAGCATATAAATATTGGGGAAGGGCTCTAAGAGTACATTATTTCAGATAATTGAGCCTTTTAGTAGACCTCAAAAACACCTTCTCCACTTGTATGTATGGAGAGTCCTGGCTATGAGGACCAGTTATTTAAATGAAAGGGATAAGGAGATGGGTCCGTGGAGAACAATCTGATAAAAAATTGTTAGGTTTCAGGCGTATAGAGTATATCTCATTCCAGAGGAGACGGATTGATGGAAAAACAAAAGACTGCAGATAACTGCTTGTGACCCCATCCCCCTTCTCCACTGGCCTAGGAATGACCAGACGAGGGTCCTTCCGCATGGACAAGAGTGGAGAGTCAAGATAATGGGAAAGTCATCACCAGACCTCATAGTCTAGCTCCCAGAGGGCAGAAAGAATCCTTGGGTCTCTGTTAAATCCAGAGGAATATTCTAGCTTTTCAGTCTGCCTATCCTGGTGTTGTGACTGTAAGAGTAGACACATTAAAGGCAAGGATTTGCAAATGCTACCTTATCCTCTCTGCATCTCCAAAATCATCCAGGCTCCAACTGGGCCCCTATTGACTCCTGTGACCTTTTCAAGGCTGGATTCCGGGGCCATTCCCAAATGTGCCAAAAAAAGGTCTAGAGGGAAGCCCCACTGAGGAGGAGAGGGAGGAAAGTGCCCCTCCACCTCCCGCTCCTCAAGACCTGGAAAAGGAATAGCAAGTCGAATTGTAGAATACTGCACAGTCTCCCTGGGGAGAAAAAGACATCCACTATCTGGCTGGCTTTGGACTTTGTGGGGAGAGTCCAAGATCAGACAAAGGGTGCCTGAGAAATAAGATCTATCACTTAAATATTCAGCTCTCCAAAATGTCTACAATTTAATTAAACAACAGGGTTGATCTTCTAGCTCTTGAGGAGCTCTTTTTAATTAAACTTTGCATTTCTTCTCTCTGCTCTGCAGAGGCATTCCAGGGTAACATTTGGCTTTGAATGAGCAGTCATTTTGGCCACCCACGATGGTTTGGAAAAGCTTCACTGCTGAATTAACAAAATTCTTAAACGTGAATATCATTGGCTTTTCATTTTCACCGATATCCAGAAACTTCTGTTAATGTTAATAAAACTTGTGTGTTATTTTATTTCTTTTGTGGCTGTCTGCAAAATATCTCTGTACAGAACTCAGATGCCGCCTATGTTTCAGGCCAAATTTCAGTTCTTCCATCTGTAAAATGGTGTCACAGTTCTGACCCTTAATACAAAATTATTTTACACTTTTGAGTGAGGAATAAAAAGCTCATGACAGTGTGTGTGGTGTGACATCTAAAACACAGTAGCCTTGGGGTGCCTGGGTGGCTCGGTCGATTAAGCGTCCAACTTCGGCTCAGGTCATGATCTCGCGGTCCGTGAGTTCGAGCCCCGCGTCAGGCTCTGGGCTGACAGCTCAAAGCCTGGAGCCTGTTTCAGATTCTGTGTCTCCCTCTCTCTCTGACCCTCCCCCGTTCATGCTCTGTCTCTCCCTGTCTCAAAAATAAATAAATGTTAAAAATAAATAAAAATAAATAAAATAAAACACAGTAGCCAGAATTCATGAGTAGCCTGGATACCAGTCACCCTTCATTAAAGTGAGGAAGCTGCCACTGTAGAAATTGCTTAAATCTAAAGTATCAAGTTTATTTATTTTATTTATTAAAAAAAATTTTTTTTTTTTGAGAGACAGAGAGAGAGCTAGTTAGGGGGAGATGGAGGGGTACAGGGGGAGAGAGAGAAAGAGGGAGAATCCCAAGCAGGCTCATGCCCAGCACAGAGCCCAACATGGGGCTCGATCCCACGACCCTGGGATCATGACCTGAGCCAAAATCAAGAGTCAGAAGCTCAATTGACTAAGCCACCCAGGTGTCCCTAAAGTATTGACTTTAAAAGCTCAGGGTGGAGAGAATCCACAAGGGTAAAAAGGACATTAAATTATGACATAAACTTTATTCTGATAAACTATTCAAGTAGGACCTGAGACAGGGCTCTGTATACACTGAAGAAAACTGATTAACAGGTAGGACAGAGCAAACTGATGGGCAGGTAAGAAAGAGAAGGGTGAAGAGATGAGAAAAGATGGGTGAATGAAGGTGAACAAAGTGTTCATTGCCTTCCCATAATGCTGACTGTAAAAATTTGAAATCATGTGGCCATTTCCTGCTCCGTAGAAACATACTTCACAGGGAACCTGGGTGGCTCAGTTGGTAAAGCATCTGACTCTTGGTTTGAGCTCAGGTCATGATATCGCATTTTGTGAGTTGGAGTCCCATGTTGGGTTCTGTGCTGACAGCGCAGAGCTTGCTTGGGATTCTCTCTCCCACTCTCTCTGCCCCTCCCCTGCTCATGCTCTCTCTCTCTCTTTCTCTCTCTCAAGATAAATAACTAAACTAAAAAAAAAAAAAAAAAAAAAAAAAAAAAGAAACACACTTGACAAAATACTAGGTTTCAGTCCAATTCTCTACCACAGATATTCATAATCTGAGTGTCTCCATCTAAATTCTTGTAAAATAATGAGTCAGAACAGCATTGATTTCGGCCTGGAAACAAAGTACACCAAAGTAATTCAGATTTCTAAAATCCAGGGTCAACCTTGATGGATTGGTGTTAAAAATATTACTGTAACCTTCCCAAAATTTTTTCTTACAGAATGTTATTTTAGAGCATGGCAAAACCACTCCTAAAACTGATCGTCGGAATTTTTTTTTTTTTTTTTTTTAACAATTTGTGATCTGGGAAGCCCGGCAAAACTCTTTGTTGCTCTACTGTAACCATTAATACATTGTGCTTTGAGATAGTTATTTTACAACAAATGCTAATTAATCCAGAAGTAATTACATTATAATGTGTATATAAGAAACAAGAAATATTTAAAAAAATTTTTTTTAATGTTTAATTTTGAGAGAGAGAGAGAGAGATAGAGCGTGAACAGGGGAGGGACAGAAAGAGAGGGAGACACAGAATCCGAAGCAGGCTCCAGGCTCTGAGCTGTCAGCACAGAGCCCGACGCGAGGTTTGAACCCATGAACCGTGAGATCATGACCTGAACCAAAGTCTGACGCTTAACTGACGGAGCCACCCAGGCACCCCAAAACAAGAAATATTAAGTTGGAAAGGAACCAAGAAATTTTTCCAAGTTTGACTCTCTTCTTTTTGAATGCAACCATCTGATACATTCCTCTTTTTGCTTCTCTGCATGAAAGCAGAGTAATTCTGGGTGCTCTGTTTTGCTGTCTTTGAGTGTTTGTTTCTAATAACTAGTTGTAAGCAATTTGAACATTTTTTTTTTATTCTGAAGGGAAAGCACTGGCCTCTGTAACATATGCTTTGCTTCAAAAGTGACTAATGTTAAGATTATCTACATCATTGATGAATACAAGTGGCTTGAAATATTATACAGGGCAATCTGTTCTTCTTAAGGGCAGGACCAGGAACATAGCAACGGGGAAAAGAAATCAATTCATAATAACAAATGGACAGCCATGGAAGAAAAGAGCTGAGATCTCTTTCTAGCACAAGAAAAGAAACTAAACTATTGAATGAAAAGAACTATTGGTCATCTTAGAACCCAAAATGTAAACTGGATCTTGAGCCTCACCATCACGGTAATTTTCCTAACCTTTGGAAAAATTGACTTTCTAAGCTGGGCAAGCTGAATGCACAAATATAATGGACTTTACTAAGTAGGTGCAATTACTGTTATGATTACTTATCCACATCTTTAGCTAGCGGAGGTTTTGGGTAGCATTTTGTATAGGTCAAAGTCATTAAAAATAAACTCCAAGATCTCATAACAAAGTACATGTGAAAAGCTTTTCGAATGTTTAAAATGCAGGGCCAATGTAAGGAAGTATTGTTTTATGTGATTATAGGTAGAACATATGGCAAGGGGCTTGGGACTCATTTTTAGATGGAAATTTCAGTGATAGTTATTCTAAATGAAAATAACCAGTACATGTATCCTTTGCCATTGAATTTGAAGAAGGAGAAAGAGGAGGAGAAAAGAAATAGAAATTTGTATTAGTTAGGATTCTATTTTCATATAACAGGAACCCAACACCAATTAAATAAAGGAAATATATTGGCTCATGTAAAACTTAAAGTCCAGATAGGGAACTGGACCCAGAGACTTGAGTATCATTTGGCCTCTCTCTCTGTTGGCCTCATCTTTTCCACAACTATTGTTCTTTCCTCAAGACATAAGAAAGATGGTGTATTAGTCAGGGTTCTCTAGAGAAAAAAACAAAACAAAACAATAGGATTTGTATATTTATACTGGTAGATATAGAAAGGGATTTTTTAAATTTTATTTTAAGTAGTTGATTGGCTCATACAATTGGCTCATACTATACAGAATGTGCAGGACCCTTCAGTCCAGATTCTAGTCCAAATGCTAATATGTCCAAACTCTGCAGGGTGGGCCAACTGCCTGGAGAGCCAGGGAAGAGCAAAGTTACAGTTCAAGTCCAAAGGTCATCAGGCTGGAGAATTTCCTCTTTCTAGGTGTACATCAGTCTTTTGACTATTCAGGCCCTCAACTAACTGGGTGAGTTCCACCCACATCATGAAGGTCAATCTGCTTTACTCAAGTCCAGCTAGTTAAATGTTAATACCATCTAAATCTTTCTCACAGAAACTTCCAGAATAATATTTGACGATATATCTGGGCATCATGGTTCAGCCAAGTTGGCACATAAAATTAACCATTACAGATGTCTTCCAACAATCCTAGGCCTCAACATTCCAAATTAGCAATTCAAGCAAAAAAAGTAAGGTTTTTTTCTCCCAGTATCCATATACTGAGCCCAAACAAAGACCTTTATTAGACATACTTCTATCCCATGACAATCCCTGAGCCTAGAAATGCCATTGCTATGGTTGACAGACCCATCAGAACCTCATGGAATGGCAAAGGGGCATGGTATGTAAGCCCTTCGTAACTGTTCTGCCGTATTACTTACTGAACACATGACCATCTGGGACATACTAAGCCATCTTATAAATGGGTTGGTGCTATGTAAATTCTCATCCTGTGCAGAGTACGCATTTTGGGGAAAGGTATATACAGTTAAATGCTGTGGGATAAGAGATAGGTGGGAGGGTAGACAGAGAAGAGCCCATCTTTAAGTATGGGGCAAGGAAGTGTGTTTCAACCATATAATCTATGACCTGTTCATTGATTACTACTTAAATTCATCCCAATAGGAGTATACTTGACAACAATGAATGCCCTGCCCAAATTAGATTACGTTGTTTGGAATGTTCTTTAGGTAATCATAGGGCTCCCAAGGTTTTAGCATGTGGATATAAGTTGGAATTTGGTTATAATGATTTGTTCTTATTCCACTAGCCATATATATATATATATATATATATATATATATATGTGTGTGTGTGTGTGTGTGTGTGTGTGTGTGTGTGTATATATATATATTAGCCATATATTCCACTAGCCATATATATATGTATATTTATATATAATCTATATATATATAATCTATATCTATATGATATAGATATATATATAATCTACATATATATAATCTATATGTCTATATATCTATATATATAGATATTGATCTCTGTTTAATGGTGATACAGATATTGATAGTTTTATTTCTAGTTATTTGTATTTGATCTCTAAAGTATGTTTATGCCCAAGTCAACTGCACAGGAAAATATACACATATAGATACCCATGCGAAAAATTTTCCCTCTCGATTTCAGATATACTTAGGCATCTGTTGAACAATTGATTTACTTCTGTCTTTATAACTTATTGTTTCCCTCCTTCCTGTTTTGATCCACACTTTCCACTCATTGATTCAATAGCTACAATGTTCTAGGCTCTGTGAAAGATTCTAAGGGTATGTGGATAAAGGAGGCGGGGTTCACGTATATCCTATGAAGAAAGGCGAATTGAAACAAGCCATTCTATGTGTGACATTGGGGCTTCAGGGCATGCATTTAAGTACTAACCTCACTCAGGCTCTCTCTGACTCTCATACACTTATCTTCCTTTGCTCTACTCCTGTTGTCCAGTTTATTTTTCTTTTATCTTGTAATGTTTTATTTATATTTGAAAACTACTTAAATTCTGCAGAATATAAATGAACTAACAGTTCTTATTTTGCTGTGCAAGTTCAACTATTTTGGCCAATGGATTTTGTTATCTTCATAAAATGCCCCATTCAAGAACCCTCTCAAAGCATGGTAACAGATGTTGTAGATACATGCACTATACAGAATGTGCAGGACCCTTCAGTCCAGATTCCAGTCCTCAGTGCAAGCAAAATCAGATACACAGCCCTCTTATAGGGATGTTTCTCAAATTTAAATAATGATAAGTTCTCTATTAAAAGAAAAGAATTATCATAAACTTCCATTATTGACTTATTTTTATTATGTTACTTAAATATGTAAAGTCATAAAATAAGATATAAGCTTCTTATGTACATAGTTGTTCTACGCCGACAAAGGCAAAACAAATTTGCTTATTAAATACAAGTAAGGCCACAAAACTAAAATATGCAGATCAACAATTTTAATGTGATAAAAAATGTTGTTTTGCTGCAATGAGATTTCAAGCACAGCCTCATCACTGATTTTATATATTTTTTGGTTTCTTTTTTGTGACTTCTATAATACTAATGTGAATTCAACAATACTACTACTAATACCTAGTCACCTAAGTATCATCATCAAGATAGTGTTAACATTTTCAAGATGTTGTTCTTTTAGTTCAATAAAATCTTACACATAAACAAAACTGTCAGTGAGAAATCCAGGAATTTAAATCCAAATTTAAAAGCAGCTCTGTAACACTGTCTTGTTCTTTTGAAGACAAAGTTAACATCACAGTGTAATTGGAACATACATTAAATGAATAACAAATCCAGTTACTGCTTGAATAAGGAACAGAAATATGCTTCACTGTATATTTGCTATTATGCTTGCTGCTAATGAATTTTTGCAAGTTGGTACATAGAATGATGGGATCTGCTTACAAGAGGAATACATACTGACTGCAGTAGAGCAGATTCTTTTGAATGTAAAACTTTGACCATTGGATTAGTGAATCAACTCTCTCAGCACTTTCCTCTTTTCAAACTCCTGCAAAATTTTTGTCCGCATAGCATCCTCATTGGAAGTACAAGTATCGCGTGGATATACTCAGAGTTCCATGTGATTCTGACAATCCTAATTCTTTTTTAAGATTACCATTGAAATGAAAACTTAGTATTAAAAAAGAAAAAGATCCCAGACCCTAAGAAAACATGTGCAACCCATAGCTTATGAAATGTTACCTTGCGGAATGCTTTTATAGCAGGCTGATCCCTATGAGACAGAATAATAGCCTCATGGAGGTGGGACAGAGAGGTCATCCCAACCCCCAAGTCCAGGCTTCTTTCTCTTCTTTTCCTCCTTACCACTTGTCATCATTTGCCTCCATCTGTGGATGGACCAATCTATGGCCCATCAGCTCCTGCCCTAGATGCAGAGGGTTCATTATTTGCCTTTACCAGGTGGTCTGACAAAAAGAGGGCTGAGGAGCTGTCGGACTGTGCTTCTCACACTTTAATGTGCACACACAACCCTGTAGATCTTGCTCAAATGCAGATTCTGACTTAATGGGTCTGAAGTGGGGCCTGAAATTGCATTTCTAACAGGCTTCCAGGATCCATGCAATGCCCTTGGCTTGTGGCCCACACTGAAGAAGCCTGAATCTAAGGCCTTTTGGCTCTCTTCAAGGATGCACCTTTGAGGAGGCAAATTTTCCATCTTTTGCCTTAAGTTACTGGAAATTTGCCTTAATCCTGTGTTTTGTTTGGGACTATGGTAGTTTGGCTTCTACAAAATGGAGCAATGACTTATTAAATAGATTAAATGGATTATAAGAGTCTTATTTTAATCGGAGAGAAAGCAAAGTTTCATCAGACCCAAAGGATCTTTATATTAGAGGAATTTTTCATATCATGAGTTGGTATGAAGTTTCTATAAGATTAATAGCCAAAGAATCAATATATCAAACTCTAGAAACCCTGAATTACTTCTAATTCTTAGTGGTAAATCAATAAATCGAATAATTTAAAAGTGAATTGAGTGATTTTATTTTCATTTTGGGTTGGATTTCACTGACTGTCAGATGGCTTTAATGTGCCATTATATAAGCCTATTCCCAGATTGATATTCATGGTTAGGAAGTATTTTGATTTTTAATTAAATGCTATATATTATTGGAAGAAACTCAGGACAAAGCTATCTCCCTTCTGTGAAACCTATGAAAATCATCCTGTATCAGTTATAAATGCAGATGGCTGTGACAGAGAATCCAACTCACTGTGGTTTTAGCAGATGGTGGGTTACTTTTCCTCACATTGCAAGACTCCTGGAGGTAGGTGGCTTAGCTGGTTCAGCAGCTTTGTGATGTCAGGGTCAGTATCTTGGCAATTCTCCTGGTCTTTTCCTCCTCATTACAAGATGGCGGCCTCTGTTTTAGGTGTCAGACCTGCATTTAAGGTAGGAAGAAGGGGGATAAGGCCAGCATCCTCCTTATCCATCAATTTAACCAGTACAGCCAAACATTTCTCAGAAACCCCCAGAGGACTCCTGGTGACGTCATTGGCCAAAACCATGTCATGTGACCAATCCCTCTCTAACCCCCAGTGATGAAGGCAAGGGAGAAATTTGGGAATAAATAAAGAATCAGCCATCCAATTTCTTTCTTTCTTTTTTTTTTTTTTTAATCTCCAAACTTCCCTTTAACCGAAAAGCAGAATATTGTTTATCTTTTTTTTTTTTTAAGTGCTACCTCTCTGTTGGGAGAAATTGTGGTGGTTTAAGAAGTATAATAGATACATGAAATTCCTGAAAGGGACCTCAGGGCCCAAAGATTTCTGATTAGTCCTAAAAGTGGAACATAAAAGAATCCCACTGCTTGAAGGTCATTCTAAGAACATGTGAAATTGTCCCAAGGTAAAAAGGTCATAGGGTCTTCAACAAAGTCATGGAAGCATTCTTGTGGTTCCATCCCCCTGAGTCCACCAAGACCGCAGAACTTAGTAGGAAAAGATTCTCTTTCCCTCATTGAGAGCAGGTTTGGAGCTTTTAATAGGACAGCTTCTGGAAACATGCTAGTGCTCCCTCTCCTTGCTCCTTTGTCCTTCCCTGGTTTTGTCACATCAGGCTGCTGTTCCCAGGGGGTCCACATCCCACTGGAGACCTCCTTGCAGCAGCATTCCCCCCTCCTGCATGCCCCAGGGGAGACCATCTCCCATTAGGCAACTAAGAAAAGAACATTGCAAAAATTCCAGCACTTGCTCAGTCTTGGATTTCTCAACCTCTTCTTTATTTTGATACTTTGATATGATCCAACAATTCTTAGCATTAAACTTTGCATATTTGATATATTTGTTCTGAACTGGTCACGGATTCTTTATCCTTAATTTCAAATTCTGCTTATAAGCATGAAGGTCCTTAGTGACTATTTCTAAGGAGGGGTTCACTTATTCCTATGCATTTATCTGTGTGGAGAGTCTTTTGTTTTCCAGTTTTACTAAGAGTTCCCTGTTTCTTACCTTTTTGCAAAACTAAGATGGCTGCTGTTATGATGTTAAACTAATCTGTAAATGGATTTCTTCATTTATTTGTACTTTAAGTGCTGTGGTACAGGATGCCGGTATTCTAGATCATAATTCTTGGCCTGGTACCCCCACCACCCCCAGATGTCAGCCTCAAACAGGATAGAAAATATTTAACCATATTTTGAGTCTTCTTTCCATTGTGCCTAGGAGTTATGTTACTGACGTACCAGAATATAATCACACAAAATTGTAATTTCAATAGAAGGAAAAAGTGTATGCACACATATTTAAATATACAATAACATCTTTTTGAGACCTATTTTAATGAGTTATTCTTCCAGAAGTTTCTGTGTTTTAAAGAAGATGGTGGGGGGATAAAGAAGATGGGGAAATAATTCAGAGGTAGAACTCTGAATGCAAAGGATTCAGATCTTGGGGCACCTGGATACAAGAGAGTTTTAACCAAGGGGTCTTATGTGGACCCCTTAAACCTTATGGTGTAGATGGGGCGGAGTCTGCATACATGACCGGTCTTTACAAGGGTTGGCCCCACCCCCACCGCATGATTAATGAGATGTTTCCATGGAGGACCCTAGTCCAGAATGGTTTGAAATACCACAAGTGTCTGGAGTGGCAGTTGAATTGCAAGGGGATGGGACTGAACAAGGGAGTAAGAAACTAAAGAGAAACTGAATCTGCCCATCAGGTCTTTTTTGAAGGCAGCCCCAGTAGTGTATTTTGCTAAATACTTTCAGAGGGTAAAAACTATAATTTCTGTGGAAAGAAAGAAAAAGTATGAATTAAATATCGGATTTCATCCCAACGTTCTGACATAATAAACTAAGAAAAGACCAGATTTGGTGGGATGGGGGGGGGGGGGCGGGGAGGAACTCAACCTTTCTGCTTTACTTGGCCACTACAGAATGTCCCCATTTGATAAATGTCTATGATGGTGATCCCGGTGAAAATATGAGCGCTTCTTTCTGAACAAAAAGCATTTCATTAGCAAATCATTTGCAAAGAATATGAGCCAGGTATTAAAAGACTGATAGAAACTTAGAAAGGGTAATGTCAAGATATTTAAAAATGACCAAAAAATGGAAGACGGCTTAAGTACATAGAGTGGCAAAAACGTACGTTTGCTCTTTGGAGCAGCAAACAAAGAGATGTCAGTTTATGGAACAAGGAAATGATGGGTCTCTAAACACACTATTTTGATGAGCCGCAGCTGATGACTATGTTCTGTGTGGGGCATTTTGGAGAGTTTTTGTATGTGCGTGTGCTCAAGTACAAAGAGTTGTATGTAACCACCTCCTAGGGCTTGCAACTGACCTTCCTCCCAGTGGCTACTTTTCCCCAACTCTGGATCTCTGGACACACAACTTTTTTTCACATTCCCTGATGCTTTGGTTTGCGTTTTTATCATTTTTCCTTAAGTTTTCTACAATCTCACCACCTACCTCCAGAAATGATATATCCTCCTTCTTCAGTAAGAAAATGGCAGTTGTTTGGTCTATACCTCTTCGGCTCCCATCCCCTCTCGTCAAAGTCAATGATGTCTTTACCCAACCTTCCCTCCTTTCTGTCTCAGGGGAGGTACCATCCTTGGTTCTTTCCAGGGCTGATCCATTTCCCTGTGGTCTTGATTCTCGATGTATCACTCATCGCCAATCTCCCCCTCTTTCTCTTCACTGGCATTTCTCTAATCCATATACACATTGAATTTCCACCATCCCTAAATTAAACACACCATCTTGCAATGGCCATTCCCAACTTGCTCCCTGCCTATCATTGCTGTTGACCAGACCTAGGGCCCCATGTCCCTGGGAAATGGTTGCTTCACCTCCTCTCTGTTGTCAAAGTCATAAAGACTCCTAGGTTCTGACAAGTCCCCCTTCTGCACGCCATAATCTCCCTCAGAACACCAACTCTTCCCTGCCCCGGGGCTGGGGCTCCCATGGCCTCCTTTGTCTCAGACTTGACTTTCTCCCATAGACCTGGAGCCTCCTCCTCATTTTTGAATTGTACCTTGCAAAGCTGTTCTGCAGATCCAGTGAAATAATGGATGTGAAGCCACATAAAACCATTTAAGAAATGGCAGCTCTTATCAGGGTTAACTTCCCCTGACTGTAGAAAAATGACTCTAACACCCTACCCCCGGTTCCCCCAAGCCTGCCCTCTATTCCCTCTGTCCACCAGTCAGCATCCTGAGCTGAGGCTGCGCACCGAGCTCTCTCCCCACAAATGACATGCCGGCCTATGTGACTGTGTTTAAGGTGCCAGCTGCCCTCCACCCTGCACCCTCCATCCCACACAACTTGAATTCACCAATAGGGTGTATTTCCATAGTTTCTGCTTTGTCAGAGTAAATGGACCACGGCACTGTCCGCTCCATGACACGTAACATCTCAAACCTTGGCTATATAGGTTGTGACTTATCAATTTATTCCTTAGGACCTAAATTCCTCAAAGGTCAAAGTCCACTCTCCAAGGAGCTGAGTCTGTTTCCTCTCTCTCGTTAGCACGTCCTTCTGCAGACTGGCTCTTGGAATCTCTCCTGTTGTAACTAATTTCCCTCAAACTCCTTTCTCTCTCTTCCTTTTCCTGCTCCCCTGCTCTGAATGTCCCTCTGATGTCGTGTACCTTTCTTGCCTGAGCAGGCTCATGTATTCCTACAACTTTAGCTAGTAACGCCAAAACACGTGACACGAGTGTGGGCCCTCCCTAACTCCAGACCCAGAGGGCCTTTAAACTATACACTTCCAACAGTCTCTGGTCCCCTTCCTTCCCCCTGTGTCCTCTAACTCTGTGAGTGGAAAACTCACCCACCTCCAGTCAAAGCAGAAAATTCCGTTACCGACCCCACCGTCACCTACAGCTCCAACTACAAATTCCATCCATCTCTGCGTTTTATCCCTTTTTGCCCCTTTTGCATCTTTTCACTGTGTTTAGTTCAAACTCTCATGATTTTTTCTCTGATTTCAATAACCTTCCAACTGGCCTCACTTCTAGCCACTGCATTCTGGGGCCAGCTATCTTTAGAGAATTCACATCGCCACCCTGTTTAAATGCCTTTGACAAGACTCCTTTGCCAAAATCGTTAGTAAAGCATTCCATATCCTTCACAATCAGGCTCCAGTTTATTCTTTTATGCTCACCCCTTGCCAAAAGCCCCCTGGACCCAGGCTGAGTGGGACCTTGCCTCTGTTTTGTTTGTTATTTCATTTCATCAACTGATCAACTAATTTTCACTCACAGGTTTTCTCCTCTGCCAAACAGCTCAGTTCTGTCTGAATTGTTTAGCATATGTAGATGATTCAATCCCAGAAAATATCTTTGCGTGGATATTTTTAGTCATCAAATGACATAAACACTTTACACATTAATCACAGAGTTTATAAAATTTCAAAGGAAACCTATAACTATATGATGCCATCTCAGAAATGTTTGAAAGAATCGTGGCATAATGATATTAGCAGAATGATTCTCAAAACTTTTTCCCATTAATATCAAACGCTTATTTACACAAGCTATGGGAAGGAAATAGCACAAATAACTCACAGCATTAAGTATAGAAATAGATGTATTTTGTTGTGTAATACATTATATATTTTTTTCTGTCTTGCAGAGTGACTTTTCTAAGGAGGCTCTTGTTAGATTGAGAAAAATTAATTTCTAATCCCAGACATCACGCAGCTCATGCTAAACTGGGGAGTGACTCAGCAACATGGGAATTTCAGGCATCAGGTCGACTGGGAGACAATATCTGTTAATAATATGAATTTTAACATGAATTTATAACTCTAATTTGGACTTCAAATGTGTTTTTCTGGCCCTGCTTGGCTGTTGATTTGCTTTCATTTTATGCAGTCGTGTCTTATGTCTTAGCTAAAGACTGTCATTAACGCTACACCAGGAACCTGCTTCCTGAGGCATACTTTATACTGCCAGGAATGTAGAAAGTTGGTGAGTTTTTGTTTCTTGGTCATTGTGTACGGGTCAGACGTAAAGCACATTCACACAGTGGAGTCTAGAAAATATAGTCATTGTTGAAATGAGAGGTCATTCTATTTTTACTCACTTTCACTTTAATTGCAAATTGTTAGTGCAGGAATTTCCACAAAAGGGTTATGCAAGCATGCCCAAATTGCTTGAAATATTTTCCACTTCTCTGACTCCCCATGGGAAAAGCCACTAGGTTGCATTTGTGGCATCTCAGTTGGTTCAAGCAGCCTAATTGGGATTTAGAAGCTCTAAACTATGCAGGTTTACAGAGGGACATCCAGGATTGGAACTCCTGTCTCCATTTCCTCCCTCGAATCTGGAAAAGTGTAAATTACCCATGTAACCTACAACCCGAATGATGGCAGCTGACATCCAACTTTTGTTTGTTCACTGTCCCATTTTTACATTTCTTTAAAATGATTTAAAAAACAAAAAAGATTTGAACTCTTTGCCAGGAATTTCATCAGGAAGCAAAATACACTATTGTCCTCTTTAAAAAAAGGGGGTTCGCATCTCATATGGGAGAAATACACTCCTGGGCACAGGTAACTTTCCTGTCTCTTGGGCAGAAGCACCTAATCACTGCCCCATCTGTCAGAGCCACCTAATTGCAAACAGGGGCCCTTTCACAATGTAGTGAACGAAGGCAAAACAATTAATTAAAGCTCAGAGGAAAAGAGTTGTTTAAAAGTACATACTCCCCTCAAGAACTCTTACTGTGATCTTGCATTGATTCTCTCTTGTGCTTGCTTACTTACCCTCATCTATGTATCCATGCAAATTTCATTTGTCCTACTTTTCAATTTCTGCTGTCTAACATTCAATGTGATTTAAACAAGTCAGAGAAAAGGCCAAAGTCAGCAGTTCTTTGTTTGCCTCACAAGCTTTGCTGTGTGTATAAATCTCTGGGGGTCTTGTTAAGAGAGCAGATTCTGATTCAGTGGGTCTGAGGGGGGCCCAGGAAGCAGCATGTCTAGTGGGCACCCAGAAGTTCTGCCCTTGCTGCTCCCAGACCACAATTTTATTAGGAATGATCTAGATTATTAGATACTCTCCCCAATGTGTACTGAGACTTCATCTTTTCAGGATTCCTGTGCAAACCTGTCTCCGTCTTACTTGTCCATACAATAGACACATCCCAGATTATCATGCCTACTTCTCCTCTTCTCAAACCCACTTTCCTCCTTGGCCTCATTGCTATTTCCTCTGGAATCCTTAAGGAAGCACATCGGTATCCAGGGCTCTGATAGGTCACACAAGGAAGATGTTCAAGATGTATTCCTTCCTGACAGTTTTAGAAACAAAATGACACACGTGTTCTCTTCTCGATTATAACTGAACTGTGGTGAGGCAGTGCGCTGTTTGGAAAAATGCACTGGGCATGAGTAATGTGTACAAAACTCCCTGAGGGTCTTAAGCTTATGTGCCTCAGTTTCCTTCTTGGTAAAAAAACAACAAGGCTGAATTTGATGATCTCTAAAGCCCCCTTCTGCTCTAACTTAACCCTTTATGACAGCTGGTCATTTAATCATCTGGAGGAACTCTTACTGGCCTAAACCAATGGATGCTCTTTTAGGAGGGTCAATCGACTACTATTGAACACTCTTGAACTCATCAGATTCTGCTCCCAGGAGGATATTACCCCACTCATAAGAATAGCATGATGCCACTGCATCCTCTTTAGTTTATACCCACCCACCGTTATGGCTGGACTCTGAGTGTCTGTGTCTAAGCTCTTCACTGGCAACGGAGGCAGTCATGAGGATCGTGCCTGGTTGCCAGGACCACAGGGCTTGGCCAGACTAGGCATGAATTTACCCAAAGCACAAGAAGTCTGCCTAACCCAAAACAGGACGTAAAAAGCGAATCTAAGAAGAGAAGCCAGAGATGAGACCTGGAGTGAGGTGGAACCATGGTCAAGAAAATTAGATGTGATCAGAAACTAGAAGGCTTGGGAACAGTCCAGGAGGCAGAATCTGAAAGGACACGGAGTGAGTGGTTTTTGGGGGGAGATTGTGAACGATTGCAGGGGCTAAAACTAATGTTTGAGTTGCTCCATTAAAGGAGTTACTCACGGCTAGTCAGAGAACTTTGTGAGGGCAGAACCTCTACTCATTTTTTGCCAAATACCTCTAACAGTTACCTGATCCAATAAAAGATGAGCCTGTGGGAATGAACGAATGAATGAATGAATGAATGAATGAATGAAACAAGTAAATTTTCAGACCACGTAATTTATCCACACTCCTCACATCTATTTTCTCCTTTTTCTTTGCCACCATACAAGTTCATATCCTCATTATTTCTCAAGCAAACCAGAGGAACTCCCAGTTCTCCAATGCCTCCCAATTTAATTTCATTCTACAGACTGCAGCAGGATTGGTTCTCTTGTTTGTGCCTTAGTTATTTGCATATTCTGTTCCATCAGAGAAAGTAAATCTCTTGAGGTCAGAGGCAGTGTTCTACCAAGTTTTATACGTTCACTCCAGCTAATACTCAATAACTGTTTGTTGAAGTGAATCACCGTGTTCATTATAAGTCATTATAAGATCAATATCCTGAACATTTAAGGCACTATCTTTCTTACTATATTATTTTTTAATACTCAGGTATCCAAGAGTTATAGTTGACTACAAAGTTCTTATAAAATCAACTCATTTAACCTTTCACGTTAGTTATTTCTTTAGAGTTAAATTAGTACTTTTTTAAGTTAAGAAAACCTTTTATGAAGTAGCGAGTCATTACTTATTGTTAAAGTAGCATATTCTGAGAGGTTTGGGTACCTCTTCCCCACAAATGCACCTATTCACACATGCACAATCTTGCATATGATTTCAAGGGGTTCGGGAGTCCCCTAAAGCCCTTGCAAGCCCTTAAGGTTGATGGAAGTCAAGCCTAGAACTTCTGCTGGAGAAGAATAAAGGTTTTCTACAGCCAGAAGACTCTACCTCGTTCCCCCCTGTGCCCCCCTCCCCCAGGCTTGCCACCTGGCATTTAGAAATGCAGAGGACCAATCCATCAATACCCGTTTTGAAACTGAAAACAGAAAATAGACAGGAGGTAGGGTACAGTACATTTTGTACCCTTGTCAACAATGATCTTTATCATGGGATTATAGAAATCAAGGAAGGATTGGCTGATGTGACCACTCTTGGAAAGATAGGCAGGTGCTTTTGAAATTGCCAGCTGATGAAAGAGAGCACACAGTATTACCTCCACCCAGCCCTGCTGGCCCCTGGGAGCTTCTAACTGTCCTTGAGGAAAAGTTGAGAGCAGGGGATGGTTCGGAGCCTGAGGATCAACCCCTACCCGTTTTTTTCTTTGAAGATTCCTTTCCCCATCCCTTCAGTTTCAAAATAGTGTGTGGGTCTGACATATAGGAAAGGTTGCTAGGAGAAGGGGGATTAGGGCCTCAAAAATAAAAAATGAAGCTAACCTGTCAAATGTTGACTTTAGTTTAATTTCCCGACAGCTTCATCCCCGAAGTAAGGGCTTCCAAGTTTCTGTTTCAAGAGAAGATATTTCCATCTACTTTGCAATTTTGAAAGAAGAAATTTCTCTGATGCAAGTTGTCACAGCATGATGGAAGAGAACAGGAAAATCTAGTGAGACCTCAGGATTTGCTCACCTCTCACACATTTTCTTTTCACTCTTTTTGCCAGCCTTCCATCTTACGGTGATAGTTTCATCAGGATCTAACCAGCATTTGAAACAGGATCCTCAACCTCTTTACAGGCCCGTGAACCTTCCTTGGGCCCCACCAGTTCAGCTCATGATTGATCTTGCAACATGTTGAGAGACAGATAATTGGATAAGCGGCGTGTTGATGCATAAAAAGCATAGTCATTGATTACCAATTGTGTAAGAAATTTGGGATGTGACAGACATCACCAATTTTGATTTATGTCACCAGAATAAGTAAAATGATGGGGCAGGAATAGTACGTATTTCATCTAATTAACCTGGGAAGACACTAATTGTTCTGTGGCAGGCTTCACATTCAATTGTTTCAAAATGAGAAGGAAGCAAGTTACAAACAGAATAACAGGTATTAAGAGAGGTATGTAAGTTGAAGACCCTACATTTGGAGGCATATGGATTTAAAATTAATCCAAGCATCATTTGATAACAGGGTACAGAGTATCCATGAATACAAAGGAGTGGTGTTCTAGGAGCCTGTTCCTATAACTTCTGCTCATTAACTAATGCTCTTAATTATGCTCTCTTATACAAATCAATCAGATGATTTACACCGTTCTCAAAGAAACTTAATTTTGTACAAAAAAGGGAGGAATAGTACGTTTTCAGATATGACCTAGCTCAGTTACCTGTAGATGTAAGGTTTATTCCTTTTTCAGAGACAGAGAGACAGAGTATGGGAGGGGGAGGGGGAGGGGCGGAGAGAGAGGGAGACACAGAATCTGAGGCAGGCTCCAGGCTCCCGGCTCCCGGCTCCCGGCTCCCAGCTGTCAGCACAGAGCCCAATATGGGGCTCGAACTCACAGACTGTGAGATCATGATCTGAGCTGAAGTCAGATGTTTAACCGACTGAGCCACCCGGGTGTCTCCCTCCTCCCCCGCCCCCACCCCTGTTCCACATTTGTAAAATAAGAGGATTATAAGCGTCGGACCTAGAACTTATTAACACTTTCACTGTGTCAAACACGGTGCCTGGCGTCTTAATGTATTATCTTTACTTCCTTAAGCAACTTTCCAAAAGAGATATTATTACCTCCACATTACAGAGGAGTAAGTTGAGGCACAGAGAAAAGAATTAATTACCAGAAGCACCATAAGAGACAAGTGATGGATCTACAATTGGAACCCTCTATGGGGCTCCAAGATAGTCCCCAAGGAGCTTGGACTAATTTGCTAAGGCAGCTGTCATGAAGTGTCATGGGCCGAGTAGCTTAAGCAATAGCTAATCGATTGTCTCACTGTTCTGGAAGCCAGAAGTTTGAGATCAGGTGTGGTGAGGATGTGCGGCAGACGGTTCTAGGCCTCTGTCCTAGCTTCTGGTGGATTGCCAGTAATCTTTAGCATTCCCTGACTTGTGGCATGATAGCTCCAGTCTCCACATGGCATTCTCCCTGTGTTCATGTTTGTCTAAATCCCCTCCTTTTTGTAAGAATACTAGTTATATTGGATTACAAGACCATCTTACTCCAGTATGATCACATCTTAACTAATTTCACCTGCAACCACGCTGCTTCCAAATGAGGCCATGTTCAGAGGGACTGGGGATAAAGGCTTTAGCATAGGAATTGTCGGGGGACACAACTGACCCCCATGACAGTGCTTATAATCTTGTTAAGGTTCTAAGACAGAAGTACACGAAAAGTTTATTAATAATAGGACCTATGCAATACTTGCAGATCACCCTTTATGGCAGAGGGCATTAGCGTTTTCTTTGGTGGATAATTAGTGCTAACCCTTCAGAAACTTAAGAAAATCACATTTGGCTGCATGACCCGGGAATGCCTTATACTGGAATGGGGTTTGAACTGAGTGGAAATAAATGGCCTAGTCCACGGGGCCAGTGGAGAGAAGAAAGAGGGTTGTTGCACTGGTTGAACAGTAGGCGTTTGTTAGAAGTTGTGAGATAGGTAAAGAAGGGATACAGTCGCTGCCATCAGGGAGCTTACAACTGAGCCTCAGAGGCATGAATCAAACTTGAGACAAGTAACCACCGAGGCAAAAGTTTAATGCATGATCTTCACCGTCACATACGTGGGCAGCTGTGCAACACGGTGAACTGCGGCGGCCGCACGAGTGACAGAGGGGGTCACGGTGAGTTCCGGCACTTTGAGAATGTTCATGGGTCAGTGGTGATGTGAGCTGGGATTTTTTTTTTTTTAAGGGTGGACTTTGTTATAGGAGAGCAGCAGGGAGAGGGGTTCCCATGGAGAGAGAGGGAGCTATATACCCTGGTAGTAAAGTCTGAGGCCTACCTGAAAGCCATCAGACGTGCCAGTGGGCAGGGACATCGGGCTCTTGTAAGGGAATGCTCTCGGGCTACCTTTAATTTTCCAGAATCCCGCCTCAAAGCTACCACCTAGGAAGGCGTTTGCCAAGTATGTGGTCAAAACCTGTGTTCTATAGGACAGGGATAGGTGTTCTTCAATTTTTTTAAGTAGTTGCAGGTTTAATAAATTTAGGAAATAGTGCATTAATTAATGGTAATATTTCAGTCAGTTACCGGCAGAAAACAAGTGGCTTATTGCAAGTGAGTCGTGTCGGGAGACTTTAGTCAACGACTGGGCAAGGCCTGAGGCAACCACAAAGGAAGGGACAGTGGCCCAGAGCTGGTAGCAGCAGGAAGCCATTAACAATCCCTGGGCTGAAGGGTGAGGTATAGAAAGGCTATCCTGCGTGTGCAGAGGGGATGACGGACAGGACCCGGGTCTTTGAGCTGAGGAAGGCTGCCAGCCCAAGGTGACTCGATCGGGCAGAGTCAGGGGAATGAATACACTTCCCACCTCACTCTCCCCCACCCAAGACCTCCTGCTCAAACCTCGATGATGCCAAAGTCCCACTGATGATAGACAGCGTCCTTAGAAGTTGCGAGGACACAAGCAGGGGGGAGATGATGCAGAGTGGAAGTGGAGGGACAGATGGAAGGTTTCCAGCACAGGCAACAGTTACTTCACAGGAGGGCCTCTTATCGTATTTAATATGTTAATGTGTTAATGACCCTACAAAGCAGGCTAAGGAAGGCAGTATTCCCAGACTAGTTTTACCACAAAATTCCTTTTCTGAAGATCTCTAGGACCGGTGATCAAAGGAATCCAAGTTGGGAATCTTTGATCTGTGGCATGAAATCCAAGCCTCTTCTATCCGTCAAGCTTCTTTCAAATCAAAGCGTCGGAAACCAATCTCGAGCTAGTTAAAACAAAAAGAAAATCTGTTTGGTTTACACATAATCGGTGAGTTGGGAGGGGGCCATTGATTCAGGCATGGATGGACCAGTAGCTTTAAGTAGGGCGAGAGCCCCGTTGGTCCCTACGGCATTCCACTCTGCTGCTGGTCTCAGCCAAGCTTAATTCTGCACGCTGGCTCTCACCACCAGGTGAGCAGCACTACTGACTACCTCACGCCCATCCCCCCAGCTCAGCAATCCCAGTGAAGGAGGGCCTTCTCTCTCCCCATGCACATGTACAAATCCCATGACACTTCTGAGCGCTCCCACACTCAGACGGCAGAGTGTCCATCTCTAAACAACACCTGTGCTCCCCTCCTGAGGTCCTCTGATCGACTCCTCTCAGCCCTTTGGAGTTGGGGAAGGTGACTCACCCCGTTTTGACACTCACCAGGACCATATCAGCCCAGGGAGAGGGTAAGGACTAGTCCAAAGAAACAAGAAAGAGGGTCATAAAAAAGCATGCGAACTTAATGCAAATTAAAATGATAGCTTCCATGATCTACTGCATTTCTTTACAGGGCGTTCATGGCTTCCCCCAAATTGGGCCTCGAACAATGTATTCCAATAGTCTCTTCATGACCTCCCTGCTCCAGCCAGACTAGTTTACTTGAACACAGCATAAATTCCCAAGTTTGTTCCTTAGACCCTCATAGATTTGAATCCAGCCTTGTCTGCATCAGGTCTCAGGACTGCAACAGATCCTGTCTACTGTGTCTCCCACCCCTCACTACAAAACTGCGATTCTTTGTTTTCTGTCCTCCTAACTCCTGGTGCATTAAAGTTCTACCCCATCCCTTTGATCTTTATGACACCCCGCTCTTTCTTGTCAATGTGTGTGTGTGTGTGTGTGTGTGTGTGTGTCCTGTATCCCTACAGACACCCCTAGATTGTAAGCTCCTTGAACTCTGTGAGATCATACCTTTGTATTCCGTATCTTCATACCTTTGTACTCTGTACCTACGTCGCCCGGCACATTGTGGATGTCAATTAAATGTGCTTTGGTTGTTTTTTCACAGGTTTGAGGTTAGCATCCCATCTTTTCTTGCTTGCCTGCATTGCCATCAGTCCTTTATGTCCTCCATGCCAACCTGTAGAGTGGCTTTGAGAAATGTTCTTGCCCTCGTGGGGTCCCAGTCTCCCGTCAAATGGATTAGCAGTGTCGATATTGTGGAAAAGAATTATCCACTAATTCATTTATTCATTCAGTTAGTCGCTTATTCAGCTCTCATTGACCACCTTCTGTGCACAACACACCGTTGTGTGTCGAAACATTTTACTGCGCTCCCGTACAAAGGAATTGGCAACATCTGACAAAACTACATATACGTTTACCCTTTGACCCCGCAATGCCGCTTTTAGGAATTTACCTTGAACGTAGATCTCCATCTGTGGGAAACACTGTGTGTACAAAAATTTTTCATTATGGAAATTTTGTAATAGAAAAATTAGGAAGCAACCTAAATGTCCATTCTTAGAAGATGGTTGAATAAACTACAAAACACCCACATAATGGAATACTATATAACCCTAAAAATATTTGAAAAAGATTGTTATGAGTTGATGGATTTCCAATATATAATTGCTAAGAGAAAATAGAAGCGAGGCACAAAAGCGTACATAACGTGCTAGTTCTATGAAAGGAAAATATAAAATACTATATTTGCTGATTTTTGCACAATGAAACATGCAAAGGATATGAACTGGAAATTAATGAAAATGTCTACTTTCAGGATATGGGGGAAACAGATGGAAGTGATAGGGATGGAGCAAAGCATCTGAAAGTTTTAACTTTTGAACCATGTCTTGTACATACTCAAAAATGAAACTAAATTTAAAAGAATGAAACCAAGCATTCAAATTGAATGCAAATATAAACAAATGAACATAACCGCATATCAAATTGGTAACCTAACCACAGAGAGAAAAGAAATCATCCAGGGGTGCCTGGGTGGCTCAGTTGATTAAGCATCTGACTTTGGCTCAGGTCATGATCTCACGGTTTGTGGGTTTGAGCCCCGCATCCAGTTCTGTGCTGACAGCTCAGAGTCTGGAGCCTGCTTCAGATTCTGTGTCTCCCTCTCTCCCTCTGTCCCTCCCCTGCTTGCCCTCTGTCTCTCTCTGTCTCTCAAAAATAAATAAACATTAAAATTCTTTTTTATTTAAAAAGAAAGAAAGAAAGAAAGAAAGAAAGAAAGAAAGGGAGAGAGAAATCACCCAGGTAGCTCTGAAGCCAGGACTCTGACTACCCAGTTAGTAAGAAATGTTCCAAGGTCAAAGAGAAACAAGGAAATTAAAAAATTTTTTTTTCTTTAAATGTTTATTTATTTTTGAGAGAGACAGAGACAGAATGTGAGTGGGTTGGGGCAGAGAGAGAGGGAAGCATAGAATCCGAAGGAGGCTCCAGGCTCCAAGCTGTCAGCACAGAGCCCGATGCGGGGCTCGAACTCACAAACCAGGAGATCATGACCTGAGCTGAAGTCGGACGCTCAACTAACTGAGCCACCCAGGTGCCCCAGGAAACTTTAAATTTTAGTAAATTTATTGTCAGAATTTATGTTGGTGTTGTAATTATGAAACTGTGTGTGTGTGTGTGTGTGTGTGTGTGTGTGTGTGTGTTGTAGAAGAGAGTAAATGAGTAATTACACTAAGAGTGGGAACCAGAGAGCTCACACTGTGAAATAAGCAAGACTGATAACATGAAATTGGGGGAAATGAAGGAAAACCTGTGGTTTGGGTTTGAATTTAAAATATCAGTATACATTCTTTTTTTTTTTTTTTTTTTAACGTCTGTTTATTTTCAAGAAAGAGACAGAGTGTGAGCAGGGGAGGGGCACAGAAAGAGAGCGACACAGATTCTCAAACAGGCTCCAGGCTCCCAACTGTCAGGACAGAGCCCAATACGGGGGTCAAACTCACAAACCATGAGATCATAACCTGAGCCAAAGTCAGATGCTTAACCAACTGAGCCACGCAGGCGCCCCAATTCTTTTTTTTTTTTGTTTTTTAAATTAAAGAGATTTCCTGACCTGTCCACTGAAAGGGCCTAAAACCTATGATATCCTAGAAGAAATGAGCATATACAACACCCAAATTTTGCCTTGTAATTACCATTCCCCCACTAAAAAGAACCAGGGCTACTTGAGTAATGGCTCATGTTAGAGCTGGTAGAATAAAAGTTTAAGGTAAATATGGAGTATCTTGTGTCATAAAATAAGGAGTATGCAACGCTAATGGAATTAGTGTCAAAATATCACAGAAATGAACTTCAGAGTTTCCAGCTAGTCAAATTTGGCACAAACTGAGTATAAAAAAAGAATATGCATAACATGTTGAATTTTAAAAATCGATGAGTCTATGCAGACTTAAAAGAGAGAGATATAGGAGAACAAAGTGCTGAAACACAGAACATGGATGAATCTCAACATGAAGCAGAGTGAAAAAGTCCAGACAAAATGGGTTACATACCACAGGATTCCATTTATATAAATTCTCGAAAGCGAAGACTAATTTAGAGTACAGAAAACAGAGCAGTAATTGCCCATGGATGAGGTTAGAGGAAAGAGGGTGGAAAGAAACTTATCCCTTAAGCAACTGCACTATGAGGAGCAAACTAAAAAGGAAATCAGTACATTAGGTCTGACCTTAGTTCTCTAAAATGGTAATTTGGAGGAGCTACCTGAGGCCAAGAAGACCTCCTTTGCAGTAGATCTTGACATATGAATGGAATAAAAATCTCAATCATACTGCTACTCACCGGATCTGTGCTATTGGTAGAGGACAACTGAGGACATCCTGGTTCTAATACTGGGTACCATTCAGTTGGAATATTTTGTTACTGGTGAGATTGAATTGTTTTTTTTTTTTTTTTTTTTTTAAGTTTATTTATTTTTGAGAGAGAGAGAGCATGAGCAGGGGAGGGACAGAGAGTGAGGGGGCAGAGGATCCAAAGCGGGTTCTGCGCTGACAGCAAGGAGCCCGACTGGGAGCTTGA
Organism: Panthera onca; assembly: GCF_046562875.1. Taxonomy (NCBI): domain Eukaryota; kingdom Metazoa; phylum Chordata; class Mammalia; order Carnivora; family Felidae; genus Panthera; species Panthera onca. The sequence continues at coordinate 214,656,694 of NC_138339.1, read as the reverse complement.
ACTCATGAACATAAGGTCATGACCTGAGCCGGAGTTGGACGCTCAACCAACTGAGCCACCCAGTGGCCCGATTGTTATTTTAAATAGTATATAGTTGTTTTCAGATAGACTCTTTCGTGGTTCCATTTTTTTACAGTAGGCATTGAGAAATAGCAGTTTCTATTCTACCCATGTACAAGTCATTACTTCCAATTTCGATGTTTTATCATATTGAATATTTACTGAGTTCTGTTGTAAATCATGAAGCATGTAAATACTGTCACAAGAGAACAAGATTATAAACTACTGTTAGCACGCAGATTCTACTGTGTGGAGAACCCATCTCATCAGTCACTTAGGAATCCTACGTGTAAGATTTACAGACCTTGCAAGTGGAGCTTTAGAGGTTTTCGTATGTGATTGAAGTGTCCATCCATTAGTGCCGTTACCCAGTAAGTGCCGTGCGCTGAGTAGAAATGTGGGGCGGTGACCCCAATGCACTCGCCTAGTGCATATAGAGGCCAGCATGTGGGCTTGCCGCACGGTGAAAGAAGATGCGGCCTAATTCAAGGGCTGACACCCTCAGTGAGCGAGAGCCCCCGTGCTGGAGAGGAGTTTGGTGTTGCCGTGGTTCAGGGTTTTGGATTGTCCAATGCCCCTAGGAGAACACCATGTGCGACGCAACCGTGGCCACTGTCCTTGATCACACCCTTGGGGTGAAGTGCTCCATGTTCTGTTGTAACAGAGGTGAGTCATCCACCCAGGGCACTTCTAGATCTTTCCAACAGGGACTTGGGCTTTCACCTGTGTGCATCTGTTTCTTCCCGTGTAAATCCGGTCCGGGCTGCCACAGAGCACTTAGAGCCTTGCGGAGAAAACTGCAGCCTCTACTTCGGCTTCATCCTTCATAGCCCATCGTTCTCTGCGACAAGGTGTACCTTGCTCTTTCTTTCCGATGGCTACCGCGGGATGTAAACCTAATCTTTAAAGTCTGTCTTGGGGCGCCTGGGTGGCTCAGTCGGTTAAGCGGCCGGCTTCGCCCAGGTCATGATGTCGCGGTCCGTGAGTTCGAGCCCCGAGTCGGGCTCTGTCCTGACAGCTCAGAGCCTGGAGCCTGTTTCAGATTCTGTGTCTCCCTCTCTCTGACCCTCCCCCGTTCATGCTTTGTCTCTCTGTCTCAAAAATAAATAAACGCTAAAAAACAAAACAAACAAAAAAAAATTTAAAAATAAAGTCTGTCTTAGGTAAAGAGTTTGGGGGGTGGTTGCTGTTTAACGCAAGCAAGTGGCACCTCCCGGGAAAATGTGAATAATTGCAATTTACAAAATTATTACAAATAAAGGCAATAATTACAAAATAATTGATTTACCGTGTAAATTTGCATCTCATTTCATTTAACTTTAAACATTGGGAGCTGGCGTGCACAGCTGCCTTTTTCCTTTATTTTTCAAAAGCAGAGGCTAGATTGTTCTGTTTTCAAGGTGGCAAGTTGTTGATCGGGAGATCACAGTCGCTCTGACCAGGGGGCGGAGTCTTCTCCTTGCTGCCCTCTGTTGCCAGGGCATCTTCTCCTTTGGGTTTGGGGCAACCATCCCCAGCTTCCTTCTTTTGCCTCCTTACTACACTGTATAGTGCCTGAGCAACCTCCAAGAGCTAATTTGGGAGGAGTTGAGGGAGTTCCAATGGGGTTTTGTATTTATGATTAATTTCCACTAGCCTTACAAAGATGATGGATGTCACTGAATAACACATCCAATTTTTGAGGCTTGATATTTGCTAACTGTGTAGCCAGGCCCCTTTGGCTCTTATTGAAGGGGAAACTTAAGCTATTAACTGAGAATAAGTGACTCATTTTGAGGTCAAACAGTAAATCAGGGATAGAATGAGAATTAAAACCACAGCTCTAAAGAGCTACAAAAACAGACTTAAAGGGAAAAAAGGATACAGTTTAGGAAGATTGCTCTTTCTCCTCTGGCTACAGTGACAGACAACCTTGGCTTTGGATTATTCTCAGAGATTAATAATTCATTTTGAACCTCAATAATGAATTAGAGTGTTCATGGGCACAGCATCTTTGTGTGACAGTTCCGTGCTCTGCTCTAGATGGAAACAGATTTAAATGGTTCACCAATCTCTGCCCACTCTGCCGTCTGCAGGGTTGAAGCACTTCAACCTAATGCCACAAGAATTTATTTAGCACATGTTGCATCCTCTAAAACAAATATCAGAAATTTAAGTAAGACCCAATCCCTGTCCATAAGGAACTTAGAGTCTAGTGATCTGTTCCTTACCTCAAATTATTGTTTGAACCACTCTCTTTTTGACTTATACAATCACAAGAAGAATGGAAATTAGACTTTGACTCTAAAGTATCAAGAATACACAGTGTTCTTGAAGCCACAATTGCTTGTTTTTCATTCAGCCAGATGAACTGGAGAATGCCAACATGCACACACTGACATCCGTGGCTGCCCTTCAGTTGTAGACTTGGAAAGCATATTCTAAATCCTCTAGTGAAATGTTTTGGCAGGCATTTTCATCCAGATATTATTAACAACAACACTAAAACAATCCACACATCAATTCTGACTCTCAGGGAGGTCCTGGATGGAAATGTTAGCGACTGGAGTTTCAAGTGCTTTTGTCCAACCAAATCTCATGTCCCCATCAGTCATAATCTTTTAAGTAGCTTTTCTGTTTGGGGGTAAATAAAGTAGCATAGGCATTTCCTTGTCCAGCCATGTTTTGCATTTTTCATTACTGTGACATTTTTGGAGGCTATGACTGATTCATGACTTAACGACATAAGAATACTCTCAATAGCCAAAAGGCTGTTGGAAAAAATATCATACAAGTGTGCAACCAACTAGAAATCTGAAGGAGCGTGGTCTGTGCAGTCCATTCATTCAACAAATATTTACTAAGCACTCTGCTAGACCTGGTGTGTTTTAGACCCATGACTCAATCTCTTTGGGCCTCGGCTTTCCTCATCCGTGAAATGGGAATAATGATGCTTACTCCATAGGATGATGGTGGAGATTAAGGATGGCAGTTATGTGAAAGTTCCCAGCCCAGGATCTGCACAGGGGAGGTACTTGGTAGATGTGGTTTCCTGTCATTGCTAGGGGAGAACATATTAATGAAATGTTCCCACTTTCTTCAAGTTGCGTTCCCCACCTCTGTCTTCACCTTTAACAGATGCAACTTTGGGGACTGCTATAGAAAGAAAATAGAGGTCGTTGCTTGGGAACACCTTCACCTTCCTGTCTTCTGACCTCTCAGACTGCTCTCAGCCTTACTTACATGGTCTCAGAGCATCACCATCTTTCCTGCTGGCCAGATTAAGTCATCATTCTGTGCTCTGGAGCCCATTCCTTCCCAGTTAAGGACCTCTTGTCTTCCAAAACTTCTTTCTCTTCTTATCCTTGGTGACTTGATTTTCTGTGTATGAAAAAGCTTGACCCTCCTCTTCAGCTCTTGAGCCCCACTCTGACCACAGCCCCCTTTTCTTTACTTTAAAGCTTCTGGAAGGACTGGAGATGTCTCACTTTCTCACCCACTGTTTGCTTCGCATGCCGTAGTGCTCTGGCTTGTCTTCCTGACACCACTGAGATAACTCTTGGTAAAGTTAGCATTCATTTCCAAGCCTACTGAATTTCATTTCACCTGTTCTTCATGGCTCTGTATGACTTTTGAAACTGCTTTCCTTCTGGAAACTGCTACTCCATTAGCTTTGTGGTGTACTATGTTGGTCCTTCTCTTCCTTCTTGGCTGTTCCTGGCAGCTCCAGGGGCTCCTCATCCATGATGTCTGATGATGGAAACCTCAGTGTGTGCGGATAGTTTTCTATGCACTTTACATAAACTATCACATTTTAGTCTTCACAACAAACCTTTAATGAGTACTAGCATTTCCTCCTTTTATTAACAGTGAATGTGATGCTAACCCATCTGCCCAGAGTGACTCACTAGTAAGAACTGAGGCCTTGCAGAAAAAGCATTTGACAAAATACGGCATCCTTTCTTGACAAAAACCCGCAAGAAAGTAGGGGTAGAAGGAACATACCTCAAGATCATAAAGGCCATATATGAAAGACCCACAGCTAATATTATCCTCAATGGGGAAAATCTGAGAACTTTCCCCCTAAGGTCAGGAACACGACAGGGATATCCACTCTCACCACTGTTATTCAACATAGTGTTGAAGTCTTAGCCTCAGCAATCAGACAACAAAAAGAAATAAACAGCATCCAATTGGCAAGGAGGAAGTTAAACTTTCACTCTCTGCAGACGACATGATACCCTACATGGAAAACCCAAAAGACTCCACCAAAAAACTGCTGGAACTGATACATGAATTCAGCAAAGTTACAGCATACAAAAATCAATGTACAGAAATCACCTGCATTTCTATATACCAATAATGATGCAGTGGAGAAAAAAAATCAAGGAATTGATCCTATTTACAATTGCACCAAAACCCATAAAATACCTAGGAATAAACCTAACCAAAGAGGTGAAAGATCTATACACTAAAAACTATAGGAAGCTTATGAAAGAAATTGAAGAACACATAAAGAAAGGGAAAAACATTCCATGCTCACGAATAGGAAGAACAAATATTGTTAAAATGTCAATTACTACCCAAAGCAATCTACATATTCAATGCAATTCCTATCAAAATAACACCAGCATTCTTCACAGAGCTAGAACAAACAAATCTGAAATTTGAATGGAACCAGAAAAGACCCTGAATAACCAAAGTAATGTTGAAAAAGAAAATCAAAGCTGGAGGCATCACAATTCCAGCCTTCAAGCTGTGTATTACAAAGCTGTAATCAGCAAGATAGTATGGTACTAGCACAAAAACAGACACATAGACCAATGCAACAGAATAGAGAACCAGAAATGGACCCACAAATGTATGGCCAACTCATCTTAGACAAAGCAGGAAAGAATATCCAATGGAAAAGATAATCTCTTCAGTAAATGGTGCTGGCAAAACTGGACAGCGACATGCAGAAAAATGAAACTGGACCACTTTCTTACACGATTCACAAAAAGAAACTCAAAATGGATGAAAGACCTAAACATAAGACAGGAAGCCATCAAAATCCTTGAGGAGAAAGCAGACAAAAACCTCTTTGACCTCAGCCGCAGCAACTTCTTATTTGACATGTCTCCAGAGGCAATGGAAACAAAAGCAAAAATGAGCCATTGGGACCTCATCAAGATAAAAAGCTTCTGCACAGTGAAGGAAATAATCAGCAAAATTAAAAGGTAATCAACGGAATATGAGAGGATACTTGCAAATGACACATCAGATAAAGGGTTAGTATCCAAAATCTATAAAGAACTTATCAAACTCAATACCCAAAAAGCAAATAATCCAGGGAAGAAATGGGCAAAAGACATGAATAGACACTTTTCCAAAGAAGACATTCAAATGACTAACAGACACATGAAAAGGTGTTCAACATCACTCATCATCAGGGAAATACAAATCGAAACCACAATGAGATTCCACCTTACACCTGTCAGATGGCTAACATTAACAACTCAGGCAACAACAGATGTTGGCGAGGATGTGGAGAAAGAGGAACCCTTCTGCACTGCTGGTGGGAATGCAAACTGGTGCAGCCACTCTGGAAAATAGCACGGAGGTTCCTCAAAAAATTAGAAATTAGAACCACCCTACAACCCAGAAATTGCAGCACTATCAACAATAGCCAAAGTATGGAAAGAGCCCAAATGTCCATTGACAGATGAGTGGATACAGAAGATGTGGTATATATGTATATATATACATACATACATATATATACACAATAGAATATTACTCAGTGATCAAAAAGAATGAAATCTTGCCATTTCCAATAACATGGATGGAACTAGAGTATATTATGCTAAGTGAAACAAGTCAGTCAGAGAAAGATAAATATCCTATGATTTGACTCATATATGGAATTTAAGAAACAAAACAGATGAACATATGGGGAAAGGAAGCAAAAATAAGATAAAAACAGAGAGGGAGAGGGGTGCCTGGGTGGCTCAGTCGGTTGAGTGTCCGACTTCAGCTCAGGTCATGATCTTGCGGTCCGTGAGTTCGAGCCCCGCGTCGGGCTCTGTGCTGACAGCTCAGAGCCTGGAGCCTGCTTCAGATTCTGTGTCCCACTCTCTCTCTGCCCCTCCCCTGCTCATGCTCTGTCTCTTTCTGTCAAAAATAAAATAAACATTAAAAAAGAACAAAACAGAGAGGGAGACAAACCATAAGAGAGTCTTAAATACAGAAAACAAACTGAGGGTTGCTGGAGGGGTGTTGGGTGGGAATGGGTTAAATGGGTGATGGGGATTAAGGAGGGAACTTGTTGGGATGAGCACTGGGTGTTATATGTAAGCGATGAATCACTAAATTCTATTCCTGAAATCATTATTATACTATATGTTAACTAACTTGGATTAAAAAAAAAAAAGAACTGAGGCCTGATTCAAACCCAGTCAGCCAAGTCCCAGAAGCCCCTTTTTTTGGAAATTTTTTAATGTGTATTTATTTTTGAGAGAGAGAGAGAGTGAGCAGAGGAGGGGCAGAGAGAGAGGGAGACAGAGGATCCAAAGCCGGCTCTGTGCTGACAGCAGAGGCTTGAACCCACAACCTTGAGATCATAACCTGAGCTGAAGTCAGACACTTAACTGACTGAGCCACCCAGGCGCCCCCAGAAGTCTCTCTTATTAGCACCTAAATGTTAGCTTTCCCCTCAACCCTTTCTATTAATTTTAACACTTCAATGATCTTTATCTCACCTTTGTGTTCTCCTAGATCTATCTAATTTACTACCAGATTTTAATGATTGCCTACCTACATATTGATGACTCCTGGGTCAGTTCAGACCAGGAATCAGACACCAAACTGGAATTGGATGTGCAAGAGACTTTTTTTTTTTTTTTTTTTTGAGAAATGCCTGTAAGGGATAAAGGAGAGAGGGAGAGCCTTCGGACCCTCAGGCCCATCGCGCCTTTGTGAAATTGAGCCAGGACAAAGGATCAGGTGGGGAGAACCTCGGATTGCAGTGTGGCCCTGAGAAAGTCTGTGTTGGGGAAATCCCCCAGGGTGATCCATGCTCCGTCACCCCAAGGGAACGGCCCAGGGAGGTGGGGATCCTGGAGCACCACAGTGGGCGGCGGTGAAGGAGCAGAAGGCTGTCCGCCAACTACATTCCTTACAGCAGGTTCTCTGGGGCGTTGGGGGGGGGGGGGGACCGGAGCGGTACACCTCTGTCCTCACCACAAAGCCCCCATCCATAGTCAGTCCTAACCTGTCTTTGAATTTCAGTCTGATACAACTGCTCGCTTCCCATGTCTATCCTAGTCCCCTGAAACCTCAGGCTCAGCATGTCCAGCCCTCAACCCATTTCAGAGCCTCACCCCTGAAAATTCCATATTCTCTGTATTGCCAACTTCAGTGTATAGGATGGCCACCCGCTTGTCATCTGAAGCCCCCTTTCCCCTTATGTCTGCATATACAATCAGTAACTAAGTTCTGTGGATTTTATGTCCTACATTTCTATTAAATTGGCTGGTCATCTCTTCTCCATACATACTGCTGCTGCCTCTGTTCGTTTGGAGCCTCGTCGCCTCACTCTGTTGGAAGAGCTTTCCATCTGGTCCCCTCATTGGGCCCCCTCCCACTGCACTGCCAACAGAGTGATCTTTCCCCTACACACCCCATGCACCCAGGGTGATGTAGTGGGTGCTTAGAGGTGAGCCCCAAGTGCTAGGGAATTCAGTGCCTGCTGGAAGTTCAAGGAAGGTTTCCTAGAGGAAAGTACCTGGAAAATCACAAAGTAGATGACCAGCCCCTGTTTCAACAGAGGATTGTTCACTCAGCCATGATTGTTCAGGGCCAAGAAAGGTTTAGTCATAGGAAAGTTTCATGCTGCTGTTACAACAGCAGATCGCTAAAGGCAAATAAGGAAGGCGCTTCAATTTCCCTGAAATCTGAGGACCTTTAGGTTTGGGATTTCTGTCTTTTAAGTGCAGTCATCATTGACACATATCTGTTGGATGGGATTCAAGTTCAGCCACCGACTGCCATAGTGCTCCCTGACCTCACCTCACACTTCCCATCTCCTTTGAACCTGAGAGGCAAACTCATTCTTACCTCTCTTCAGGGAGGGATTGTTTATTGTTTCTTCGAAGAGAAACTCGAGAAGGCCAACAGTGTGGGCCTCTTTGCAGGTACAATGAATTCTTGATGGGTCTGAGAAACAACTACTTAACAGAATCTATTTCAGTTTTCAAGGATATCAAAGAACTTGAGAAAATCACCCAAGTTTTGACTACTTTGAGTTTAATTTCAGGACATGTCAATAGAGATATTACTCTAACATACTCTGGAGGATACTAGATATTTTGCTCTGTGAACTGACTTGTGAAAATTTAATCAGCTAGCTTACACTTCCAGTCTCAGCCCTTCCAGGATGCAGAAACGAACACTATGAACACTTTGCTTCTTCCAGAAGAAATTTATTCCTCATTTGCTTGAGACAATGTAATAGAAGCTCTGATGGATCAGATCAATAGATACATGTGAAGATGCTATAAAATATAAATAATGCCAAATATCAGCCTTATGATTTTGATACCTAAACAGAATTTCCCTAGAGGATTTCATTTTAATAACAAAGCGCTTATGAGCTTGGTTCATATTCATGTTTATTTTCGAAAGGAAATGATCCCATTATCTTCCTTTTGACTGTGGGAGGACAGGAGAAACAGCAGAAGACAGCTGAAGGAAAGGTCGCTAATATTGATTTGATTGTTCAGGCAGATGATTAACTGCCTCTGCGGAGGCAGCCCCAAGGGCCATGGAAGCCGTTGCTCAATTTAAGACTTTCCCAAGTTTCCCTCCTTGTTTTTGAAACCTGATCTTTGTTTCACAGGCATACATGGGTAGCTTGATAACTTCATATTGTGGGGTGTAATTTTTCCTCCATATTCAAGACTAGCAAAGCAGGTGATAGCTCTATGCACAGTGCATCTCCGTGCTGGTGTTTGTCTTTGCATGCCAAGGTGGGAAGCAACAAGAGCTAGGAGAAGATGCCCAGAAAGATCAGACCTGAGAAACACAGGTAATGAGAGGAGAGGGGCTGTGCCTGCCATACTTTGTGGCTATTCATTCTTTTTTAGAGTACTGGATTAATCCCCGTACAATTAGGCACTTTCCTGGTGGGCCAAACTACTGTTTTTTCTAGAATCCAGTTAGCTGAGACATCTTGGGGTATCAGGATCAGTTGCGGAATACGTGTCACCCCAAATACTACAAGTAAAGTTCTAGTCTTATTAGTAGCATCCGTTATTATTGTGAAATAAATGTGAGCATGATAATGGTTATTCTTAAAATAACATCTTTCTCACTCCTGTCCATTCCAGTGAGCTTCCCTGGAGGAGAAAATGAGGATGGAGGGGTTACTAATGGGCCCAGGAGAATGGGAAATCACTTTACAGCTCCTCTTCTCGGGGCTTTGTGCCTGAGCACCTCATCTGCGTTGGGTGCCATGGGGAGAATACAGTTGAGAACTGCCTGACCTTGGGGGGATCTCCCAGCCTCTAGGCTGGCTCACGCCCATCCTTATATGTGGCAATTTCTTCTCTCTTCCTTCTCACCTTGTAGTCTGACCACAGGTACTAACACAACACAACGTTCGCTCAGCTCTTATACTTCAGATGAGCTCCTTCTGAAACCTTTCACTGAATTGTCTGGGCCTAGCCTGCTGCCTCCACCAGGGAGCCGCATCTCTGTCCTCATGGCTCCAGACATCCAAGGAAAAGAGGGAAACAGACCCTGTCACCTGGCTGTTCCAGGACACCACCATTGGGTACTTAGCATACCAGAAAAATTGGCAGTGTTTTTCCTTTTTCAAGTAATAAGCATTTGAACCCCATCTCTGCCATTTAACTGCTATGTGACCTTGGGAAAGTTTCTGAACCTCTCCAGGGCTCAGTTTTCTCACCTGGCAAGTGGAAATACAATAGGGTTGTTGTAAGGGTTAGGTGAGGTCATGTGGCTGGGAGGAAAAACTTTTCTTCTAACTTGAGTTCAGATTATCAAGAGAAAAGACAACACTTACTTACGTTCACAGGAGGCTGTAGATGAAACGGCTCCCAGAGGAGCAAGAGATAGGGGTTTATATATAAAATAGGGAGAAAGGAAGAGAGAAAAGGGGCTTCTAGGGGAAACAGACAGAAGGTATGACAGTTTCAGATAAAGTTTGTAAGGCAATTACTCATCTAGGTGATAATATTAGACTGATTTCTGGCTGTAAATCTCCTGGAGAGGGAACTTACGAGCTGTATTCTTTGGGAGGCTCTGCTTATGTCCCCGAAAATTTAGATAAGGTTTATTTCTGAAGCAGCGGTTTGTTCAGATGTTTTTAGCTTGAAATAATCTTTATGCCACTGAGGTACATATTGGATCCCTTCATTGTAAGACACATCGTGCTACCCATGTGTTGGTGGTGTTACAGGATAGGTCAATCTTTCAGAGTTCAGGGACATTACCAAGCAAGTGGCACCATCACCGTTAAGGTCAATGGCTCTCTCTGGACACTGAGGAGTAGGATGGACCACAGAAGTTATGGTGGCAAAGGTGGCCATGAGGAGAATGCTCTGCCTATCTCAAGAGAAGAGAAGAAATTGCTAGTCTCCACTCTTGTACCATAAACACAGATGAAGGGTTAACACCACAAGTGGGCCTCCGTTTTGACTCACAGCATGGGAAAAAAAATCAAGCTGAATAAAAATAATTTTATTTACCAAGCTTTTACTTCATATTACATAGATTTTCTATTTTAATTCCAATTTTTAAGAAACTCATATTCCCCATTCTGTTTGTGGTACAATATGTGTAGCTGGGAGTAAAGACACGTTAGAAAACATTCATGTGGGGCACCTGGGTGGCTCAGTCAGTTAAGCGTCCGACTTCAGCTCAGGTCATAATCTCACGGTTTGTGGGTTCAATCCCCGCTTTAGGCTCTGTGCTGACAGCTCAAAGCCTGGAGCCTGTTTGGTTTCTGTGTCTCCCTCTCTGTCTCTGCCCCTCCCCACTCGTGCTCTCTCTGGCTCTCTCTCTCTCTCTCTCTCAAAAATGAATAAACATTTAAAAAAATGAAAAAAAGAGAAAACATTCATGTAATACACAGTTATATCAAATATAGTTATTGTACCAACACAGACTGACTTCCAATGAGAAACTTGCTTTAATTTTGTTATTTATAACTTTTAAAGGATTTATTAGTTGCACACAGTACAAAGAGCATTGCACCAAACCTGTGAATGTTATTCTTCACTTATGCAAATAATTTTTAAATGGATAAATCTGAGATTTTAACAGGGAAAATATGACAAATCTTTTCTTCAGTAAGGTACATTCCCCCTCCCCCACTAACTGGTAATTAAATAAAAACTAAGGAAAGTAAGGTACAATGGTGATAGGGAAATGAATTTTGTTTATTGTAATATAAACACATACCCAACATTTTCTGGAGTGACTTAGTCACTGATGCCAAAGATGATCAATCAGACTAAGAACACGAAGTACATATTAACAAGTAGGCATTTCTGGAATTATTTGAGGAGAGGTGACATTTTTCTTACTCCAAGAGGCACCCTACAGGTCCCCATTCCTTCTTCCCCAGAGGCACCTGCTTATGGCCAGTACATAACAGAACTGTTCAATGGTTTTATTCACTTAAAAAAAAAAAAAAATCTTGCTCTCAGCATGTTGCCAGAATTTTTATCTGCATTATTAATTCTTTTGGTTTGTAAATCCCAAAGCAGTAGCTTTCAGCTCTGGTATCATGAGCCACTGATGCGTCATCATCTGTGCAAGAGAAAGGGAAGGATGGCAACTCATGGAGGGGGATATGGGTCGGACTGAGTAAAACTCACAGCCTGCCCTACAGGTGTGCCTAGACCCCTGACACATCTCGAGTGCCATGGGAGCGGGTCCCTCATGCAAATGTCTTTTGTTAAATGTGCACCTTTAGAACAAAGGTTGAGGCCCAGAGCCCAGACGGCTTGAGGTCGTGTTGACCCAGATGTTTCTGTCCAGCTTGGAATAGTGACACCACAAGTGGGAATCTCTTAAAGGCCCCTGATGATGATAGCAACAATGATGATGACAATAAAGGAGGTGATGATGATGATGATAATGTGCCTTTGTTCTCCAGTAATTCCCAATTTCCTCTATTTCATCTTTTCTTAGCCTAGACCCAGAAGAGCTAGAAAGTGGACCAAAAGCCTCCTTCCTCCCAGGAAGCGCAACGAAAGCTAAGAGGTAAGATGTACAAACTCTTCTCCTCTGCCTCTTACACCTATAGGCCTGGATAAAGGTAAGAGCTGCTACCCCATGTCTGAAGTCCCTCTAGAGCCCCATCAGTATAAAGTCAAGGTTCAGCATGGCTAGCAAAGAATAATGGGTGTTGCTTTTGTGGCCAGACACTGTGCATTGTCTACCCAATAGCCAGTCTCACCCCCAACCCCTTCTGGTGTTTACATCCTTCTCAGCTCTGGGTAATGAAACATATCAATCAAAGGCAATCACAATAGTCTTCTCTTTGCCAATAACTGACTTAGGCATGGGCACCTTGACCCAGTCCGTACCTGAGAGTAAGTCTGCTTTGGAAATCCTGGGAAAGCTTTTCCTCTTAGTTAAAAAGTTGCACAGGAGGACATACTTGTTCCCTTTGCTGGACATCTTGGCACCCACATCTGATGCCTGGAGCTGCTATAATCCCTTGGGGCCAGGAGAGGAGACACTGGCCACACACTGAGAACGGTAAACTGCTGAACAGAAAGAAGGAAAGCACCTGGGTCCTTGAGGCCATCACCGTGCCACTGTGCTAAGCTTACCTGGAGCTGCCCCTCTGTAGAGTTCTAGTTATGGAGGTCATAAGCCTGTTATTGCTTAAACCACTTTAAGGAAAGTAGGTCTTCTGCTGCTTATGGGTAAGCCACCAGACACACCCTTTAGAAGATCATCCAGACTTGAGAGCAGCCCATCAGTGATAGAGGCCATGAAATGGGTAAAGAGACCACAAGACCATGCACATGAGTTGTCCCGGCCACCTCAGATAGTTGCTGGTTTAAAAAAATCATTGAAAACTATAATTTTTCAGACTTCTACATCCATTCATTCACTCATGCAATGAATATTCACTTAGCTCTTACTGTGGCTTTGCTGTGAAGGACACGAAGAAATAGAGTATTTAGCAGTGACTTAGTACTTTAGCATTCACCAAGAACTTCACGCGCACTATTTGACGCCCACAAGAACTCAGTGAAATCAGTACTTATTAATTCCTTTTTCACAAATGAAAACATCTGAGGCTCAAAAAAGATTGTCCAAATTTCCATAATCTGACTCTAAGTCCATGTTTTTTCCCACCAAAATCTGAAATGTATCTTGCCCTCAGGAAGCTTAAGATCTAAATTTAGGGAGAGGAGGTGTTCCTATATTTAAAATGAAAAAAAAAAAAAAAAAGACATAAACAATATTTATATGTCAATGCAACCAGCTATTCAATAAATTTGACAGTAATAAATAGTTAAGTACCAAATGTACAGGGTGAGAGCAAGAATCATTCAGGAGGAGTTTACCAATGTTGATGGAGAATCGGTGTGTGTGTTTGTTGCAAGTTGGAATCTGAAGTAATCATATAAAAACTACTATAATCTCACATAAATAAAAAATGCGTAAACTAGAGTCATGTCTCTTATCAGATCTTAGTTACTTACTTTTGTCGTCTGTAAGTAATTAACTCTAAGCTTAAAAGATTTGCCACGTGTGCCATTCTCCCCAGATCTCCGTGTGTTCGCTGACCCGGAAGCTCTCTGGAATTTCGTTCTTTAGGTTTTTATGGAGGCCTCATTCCATAGGTATGATTGATCAAATCATTGGCCGTTGATTGATTGAATCTCTAGCAATGGCTGGAGATGGGACTGACCTTCTAATCACATGATTGGCTTAACAGGTTACCTAAAGGCTTCCCCAAAGTCACTCATTAACATAACAAAAGAGACCTTGAACCCTCTTATCACAGGAAATTCCAGGGGTTTTAGGAGCCGTGAGCCAGGCACCATGAACAAAGACCAAATATATACGAGAACTAATTTTCGGTTATCTCAATGACCAACTACATTTCTTGTAAATCACAATATCTCAGGTACACGATGTTGTGTGCAGATAAACTATCTGATCCTTCTTCATGAGACAACCTCTTATCTGATAAAATTCTACGTTTGAGGTGGTCATTATAATGTACTGCTGAGAAACAGACTCGCAGGTATTGAGAACAAACTGGTGTCTGCCAGAAGGGAGGGGGCAGGGGACGAGTGAAACAGGTGAAGGGCACTAAGAGGCACAAAATTTTAGTTATAAAATAGACAAGTCATGGGGAGGAAAAGTGCATCATGGGGATACCATCAATAATTTTGTAGTAATATTGTATGGTGACAGACAGAACTACACTTATAATGAGCACCGTGTAATGTACAGAACTGTCGAATCACTGTTGTGCACCTGAAACTAATACAATACCGTATGTCAACTAACTATACTTTAATAATAAAAACTACCAAAAAAAAAAAGGGGCACACTGTGATTTTCAAGACGTTCATAAGAGTCTTAGAGCTTCTGCTTATGCTGGCGGGCATACCCTCTCTTTGGAACTCTCTCTCTCTGGAGGAAACCAGCTACCATGTAAGAACTGCAGTTGCATGAACCACTTATGCAGAGAGAGTGAGGCTGGCTCGCTGTCAACTGTTCTAGCCATCCCAGCTTAGGCACTGGACCTGAGTCAAGGAGCCACCTTGGACTCTCTGTTCCCATCAGACGCCTCAATGAGAAGAAAGGAAGTTCCAGACGTATGGCCCCAGTAGAGATATCCTAGCCATCTCCAACCATTCATGCTATTCCAGTTGAGACCCCAGATTTCATGGAACAGAAACAAGCCATTTCCACTATGCCCTACTCAAATTCCTGATTCACTGAGTCATGAGCATAATAAAATGCCTGTTGTTTTAAGCCACTAACTTTCAGGATGCAAGAAAAGATAAGTGGAACATCCTTGGGATTTTTCACATCCGCAAGACTAAACCATTTTATTATGTTTTTTTTTAAGTAGGTTCCACGCCCAACTTGGGGCTTGAACTCAACGACCCTGAGATCAAGAGTCACATGCTCTACTGACTGCCAGCCAGGTACCCCAAGACTAAGCCATTTTAAATATTGGGCTCTCAGAATTTCATTTTAACTCTATGAACATTATCATCATATTGAGCTATTTCTCCATATATCTATTATCTTTTTGCCAGACATCTTGTTTTCCTCGCTGGATCCGGGACTATCTGGTACAACTGTGGAGGTCATGCACTGCACAAAGGTGTCAGACCAAGGGGTCAAGTAGTGGTTGAAGCAGGTCTTTTTTTTTTTTTTTAATTAACATAAACATGTAGTATAGCTTAGTGGCTGCTCTGAATGGGACACTCAGTCTCCCAAAGTTTCCAGTCCATCAGTTCTCTTTGTTTATATTTGATTGCCTATAAAGTGTAATCCAGTCCTACCTTTACCCCCTTTTTAATTTTGTTTTTGTATCCTTGATGGCTTCAAGTACTACTCATTGTGCCTAGAGCAAGTCCTGTATTACTTTTCTTCTTCTTTCCCTATTAAGACACTCTTTTTTTCTTTTGTCTCTCAAATGAAGTAGATTATTTTCCTAATTATATATAATATTTGCCTATTAAAAAAATTTAAAGAATACATAAAAGTATGAAGAAGAAAGTAGGGGCACCTGGGTGGCTCAGTCGGTTAAGTGTCTGACTCTTGATTTTGGCTCAGATCATGATCTCATGGTTTGTGGGATTGAGCCCTGCAGGGGACTCTGCACTGACCTTGCAGAGCCTGCTTGGGATTCTCTCTCTCCTTCTTTCTCTGCCCCTCCCTGACTTGCACACACACACACACACACACACACACACACACACACACACACATTTGTTCTTCCTCTCCCTTTCTCTCAAACTTAAAAAAGCCAAATAAAATATATTTGGGATATATATTCAAGAACTTCTAAGTTAACACTGGAAATGAATGGGCTCAGAGATTCATGTGGTAATGTCTTCTCTTCGTCCATATGAAGGTCATAATTTACAGGAAAGGGGTTTACAGAAGAGGAATCAGAGAGTTTCTGATTTAGGAGTTACCAGGCATGGTTTAAGTTTGGGGTACCACGATGAAATCCGAGGATTGAGAAAAATCCTACAGCTTTTCATCCCACTGGCAGTCAGGCTGTCTTTTTTTTTTTTTTTTTTTTTTTTTTTTATTTATTTTTGGGACAGAGAGAGACAGAGCATGAACGGGGGAGGGTCAGAGAGAGAGGGAGACACAGAATCGGAAACAGGCTCCGAGCCATCAGCCCAGAGCCCGACGCGGGGCTCGAACTCACGGACCGCGAGATCGCGACCTGGCTGAAGTCGGACGCTTAACCGACTGCGCCACCCAGGCGCCCCCAGGCTGTCTTTTTAGTGAAGAGACCATAAGAGCCTTTTTAAAGAAATCTGATTAGCCCAAAAGGAAAAGCCTAACTATACAGACAACAGAGGCTTCCTGTGCCAGTCAGGGATCTCCATAGAAACAGAATCAATAGGATATATGTATATTTATATTAAAAGATTTATTTTAAGGAATTGGCTCATGGAGCTGTAGGGAGCCAGAAAACCCTAAATCCACAGGCCAGACCAGTAGGCTGGCCACTCAGGCAAGAGTTGATATTGTAGTCTTGACCCTGAAATCTACAGGACAGGCCAACAGGTTGGAAACTGAGACTGTATTTCTTTGTTACAGTCTTGAGGCAGAATTACTTTTCTCTGGGAAGCCTCCGGGAAGTTTTTTGTCCTTAAGGCCTTCTACTGATTAAATGAGGACTACCCACATTATTGAGGATAATCTCGTGTAAAGTCACCTGATTGTAGATGATAATCACATCTATAAAATGACTTCACAACAATGTCTAGAGTAGTATTGACTGAACAACTGGACCAAGCCAAACCTAGCCAAGGTGACACATAAAATTTAACCCTGCCCTTGCACTTCCCAATGAAACAGCTCTAACAGATTGCCCCAAAACCAAAGTCTATCATCAGCAAGGCCCACTCATGGCACAGACCTCCTAGTAGGCTTTTTAAATGCTCCATGCTAAGAAGTGACTGGCTGACTCAGTTGGTAGAGCGTGTGACTCTTGATTTGGGGCTCATGAGTTTGAGCCCCACGTTGGGTGGGGAGATTCCTTAAGAAAAATAATAATAAAATAAAAATAAAGAGATTTTCTAAATGCTTCATTCTAACGAAAAAATGGTTAATCAAGAATCAGTAGATATCTGAAGAAAGTCTTTTAGAGGAAACAAAAATGGTTCAGGGTGAAGAAAACAACAAAAAAACTATCATTAAGATCCTCAGGGAGATAAGAGAAGATAATTTGACCATGAAACAAGAAAAACTATAGGGGAAAAAATGGCTTCAGAGAAGAAAAAGGAGCTCCTTGAAATTATAAAAATTATAACATAAATTGAAAACTCAGTAAGAGGGTTATAATATAAAGTTGACGAAATCTCTAAGAAAGTAAAACAAAATGACATGAAAAGGAGATGGAAAATAGGCAGGGGGAAAAGAGGTCCTTTTAGGAGGATCGAATCTAAATAAGGTTTCCAGAAAGAAAACAGAGAAAATTGAGGATGGGGAAATTATCAAAGAAATAATTCAAAACATTTCTGAGCATTAAAGATTATGAGTTTCCAGATTGAAAAGGTTTACCGAGTTTCCAGCCCAGTAGATAAACATCTATCCACACCAAGCCATTTCATCATGAAATTTAAGAAAACAGAGATAAGAGAGTACAGCTTTGGATGAATGGGAGGGATAGATTACATACAAATGATCAAGAATCAGACTGACTTCAGGCTTCTCAACAGCATCAGAAGAGGGCAATAAAACAATATCTTCAAAACTCTGAGGAAAAATGATATTTTTACTCAGAATTCTATTTCCAACCAAACCTAGCAAATTTAAGGGTAGAAGAGTGATGTTTTTGTAAATAAAAGTTCTCTACAACTCACTTCCCAGCCACATTTTCTCAGCAAGTAGTGAAAGATGTATTCCTCCAAGAAAAGGAGTAAACAAAGAGAGGATGTGAGATTCAGGAATCCAAGACTCTAACCAAAAAGACAGGCCAGGAGAATACCTAGCAGGATGGTGGAGGGAGGTCCCGGGACACAGCTGCCCTGTATGGAGAGAGTAGTCCATCCAAACTGAATGAGGTCAGAGGATCCTGGGACAGACGTCTCCAAGAACGTGAAATTGATACTGCACCTGGCAAATTTGAACATTTTAAGAAGAGAGTTACATCTCATGAGGACTGTTTGGAGACAAAAAATTAAAGTTATATAATATATATAATAGTATATATATTATATTATTATATATAATATATATTATATATTATATGTAATACACAATAATGATATAATTATAATAATATAAGAATTCTATATTATTATATAATGTATAATATATAATGATATATATTAGTGAATAATGTAAATAGTGAATATATAATATAATACATATTATATATAATATATTATATATTATATATAATACATGGGGGAAGGGAATATATATTATATTATATATAATATATATAATATATTATATGGGGGGAAGGGAAGAGATGAACAAGCAGAGAACAGAGAATTTTTAAGTCAGTGAAAATACTCTGTATGATATTATATATATCATTATACATTTGCCCATACCTATAGAATATAGAACATCAAGAGTGAACCCTAAGGTAAACTGTGGACTTTGGGTGATTATGATGTGTCACTGGAGGCTCATCCTTGGTAAGAAATAGACCATTCTAGTGAGTGATGTTGATAGTGGGGGAGATTATGCACATGTGGGAGCAGGGGGTATATACCAAATCTCTGTACCTTCCTCTCAATTATACCGTATACCTAAAAGTGCTCTAAAAAATAAAGTCTTTAAAAACATTTTTTTTTCTCGGCCCCTCCCCTGCTCTCTCTCTCTTTCAAAAATAAATAAACATTAAAATTTTTTTTCAGGTAAAATAATTTATATACAAATATATATATAATAAATAAATAATAAATACATATATAGTAATAAATATATATATTAACCCCAGGAAAACAAAAGGTTACTGAAGAAAGGAAAAGGTATAATGTTAGTAAGTACCACTTGGTTCAATTGTAAGTAGTATTTACCTAGTCAAAATAATGTAAATAGTGAATACAGTTTAACAAAATCACTTGTTTATGTGGCGGTTGTATGTTATGTTTGTGGTAAAGGCAGGGAAGTGAAGAAAAAGAGCTAAATCCTTATTGTGCATAATAAAAGTAGATCATATATAACATTAAAAAATGAAGAAACAGTAGTTATTTCCGTAGCGGTCCAGCAATGTTATTTAAAGATTTAGAGGTGAATTTAAAAAGAGAAACAATCAAGGAGTTGAAAGGGCTTGTCTCCTGGAAGAAAACAAATAATGGCAGGGACATGGAGAAAAGATAGCTATTTTTCGTAATAAGTTTGTAGAACTGTTTGGTCCTTTCTTGCATATTATAATTTTGACTTTTTTTTTTTTTTTTTTGAACTTGCAAACATGTAGAATAAAACCAAACTCTAGGCTGTCCAAGAGCTCACCGTATGGATTCAGAGTGACCTGGATTCTAATACCAGCTTAGCCACTTCCCAGCTATGTAACCCTGGGCAAGTTCTCCAAGTTCCCCAAACTCCCTGGAAAGGGGATAATAATAGTTCTCATGGTAACGGTGCATACCGACTGATTCACAGCCCTGGTTGTGAAGAATGAATAAAATAACCCATGTCAGGTCTAAGCATTATGCCTGATGCATACTGTGTTGTATAAACTTTCGCTGACATTTTTTGCTATCATCAGGCTGCCATTCACGGCTCTTTGTAATCTCTCTAATCTGCATTTCCGACCTCACGTCTTATTCCTCTTCTAGACAAACTCTAAGCTGGGCCAGGCAGTTCTCATCCTTTCTGAAAGACCACGCTCTTTCCTGCCTCTCTGAAATTATTTTCTTATTCACCAACCTATTTGGGTTGCGATAACAATGGAAATGAAATGTGTTACACCCTGTAAATAACTGGACGGTATTTGCATTCATAGGATTGAAATCCAAGATGTAAATATTTCCTCTAGGGGCTAAAAGCCGAAAGGAGGAGTTTCATTTTTGTTCAAGACGTGTTAATCTTGTCATTGCTCAAGGTTGCCATGGTTCCTGTTTGGCACTTCCAGGACTTAAGCTTATGCCACTACATCTGAACAAGTAGAAAGAACCGCATTTGATTGAGACAGGGAGACCGGCAGGGTAACAATCTTGGGAGATATGTCAGTGCTGGAAGTAGAAACATAAGCCAGATTTTTTGTGTCTCAGTCACACAATGATTCTGTCTGCTCCTAACACTGCACATTTCCAGCTTTGTTTTTTTCCTGGGGAATAGGGAGTAATTTATTTTGTAAACCAGGGAGATACTCTTTTCTCTTTTCTGTGGCACAATTTAAGTGGGAAAAATCCAGTAACCATTTGCTGGTAGTTTTTTTTTTAAAATAAGTCTTTGATTTCGTAAGGTATTTGTTAGAGCTGGTTATTTTATTGGAGAGACTTCATTACAATATAAAGATAAACGAGTCCTAGCTTAAAAAAATAGGGATTAAACCAGAGAAAATGAAGCTAATTAACTTGGACAATTCATACTCTTCTGTCAACCTCACAGTTATTTTCAAATTCACAGTCATAGTTAGAAGGGTTCCTTGGATGGAAATCAAAATGGTGTTTTTATGAGACTCGCTAACCTATCTCTGGTGACATTTATGCCCTATGGTACTTTCTTGGTTCTTTTGGTCTCTGGCGTATATGGGAAATAAATAGTAATATGGGAATAAATAGTGTTAATCGCTCTTGATTGCTTAAAATGCTCACAAGATTTCAAAACTTTATAAATCATTTTATAAGATTTCTTCTGCAGATTTAAAGAGGAGGGTTAATATTATCTTCCTTCTAGCCATCGTTCGAAGGTGAATTCAGATAGACCATCCAGAATCTTATACAAATTCAACAGCATTTTGTCATTTATTACACTTGCCATCAGTATTTTGTTGACATTTGCTGACACTTTGTGAATGTCCCTAAGGCATATGATAACTAAATCAGTGGCTATAAGATGTACATCTGTGTAGACTAGGAATATTATCTTTCCTCATAGGGTAAATAATTCATGAAGGGCTGTTTCATATGAGCTGTATTAGTTTTTTAGATGTATCAACAGTAAAGTGAGAAACGAGAACATTTTAATGCAAAACAGAAAATTTTAAATGCTCGGGTTGAGTCTTGAAAACCCTTATTCCCTTGGCTTTAAAGGGAGATAAAATGGAAGACATTTAGTAGAGCAAAGAGCTTCTAAAACTTTTGCTTTAGTTTCCACCTCAACTTTAGGATACTTCAGGAACAATTAGAGCACAGGTCAATCTTTGTTTTAGATAATTTCTTCTAAATTGATTATTAACCCATGACTGCCCTTTAATTCTAATTATTTTCTTGCTTATCAACATCTTTATTAATTTGAATACACGTGCCTGTTTAAATCTTACGGTAACAAAGTCCTGGTTAGCAAACAAGGGTATGTGAAAAGTTGCCAACTATAGGTTGGAACTGTTCTTAAAATAAGGTGAAATCCAGAAAAGGACCCAAAAACCAAGTGTCCAGGACCCGTTAGTGTGAACTGGCTCTCAGTGACTAAACATAAAAGTAACACTGAATTTCAACCTCTGTGGTTCAAAAATTTCATCTTCCTTGAGTTCAATGCTACAATGACTTAAAAATATAATGGTTGCCAACTCTTCAATTAACAGATTGATAAATATACTGAAAAATTGGGCAGTTCTCAAGTGGTAATCCCGCTAATGGATATTATGCTTGATAAATTAATTCTGAAATTTAACTTCTGTGCAGAGTGGAAACAATTAGAAAATCAAAGAGAAAACAAAAATAGAAGCACAAGACACAAATTTCAAAGAAATGGCTTATAGCATCTCATATACAAGAGGACAAGAAGAAATAGACCTTTCCAGAAACATGGCCCGTGACACGAGATGACTCCTTCATTAGTTTGCCTCAAGTGGCTGAGGGGCATGGAATGCTGCCTTGCACATGCACGTGATGTGAGTGCAAAAGGTTTTTGTTCGTGACGATTTTACTGCTGTCTATGCAGGACTCACTCAATTACATGTGATGACCACGTACTTTTTCCATCACAGCATCTATAAGAATGTTTCATTTGGATTTTCCAGATCAACAGCTAATGGCCAATGAGGCTTCACATCCCTTCCTACCAGGTGGTGCCCAGGGAACCTGATTGCAGTAGATAACTGACCATTAGGTTTAATATTTCCCTGATTTCTTTATTTTTCTTATTCTACACTTTTCTTTTGTCTTTCAACTACTGGTAATACACAGATTGGGGTAAAACACTTCACAAATTATTTCTGGTTTAATAGTCCTCGCTTTCAAATGTGCTTTTCAGACTTTAATTAAACCTAGTCTCCCTGAGGGCCCACAGGGAACCAGGGTTTTTTATGCTTTTCCAGAAGGGGACAATGAAAAAGGAGTAATGACTACAGACAGTAGAAGTGGAAAAGGGCAATGAAAAAGAAACTCTCCTGACTTACTCTGAATTTAGAAGCTTTTCTGCCTTTCTTTAGACCTAAATTCATACTGTTAAGCCTTTTGGGGGGGAAATCTGTTTCCTTGAGGAGGTTGAGAGACATTAGATTCTATTTCAATTACATAAGAAAAAATTCTTATTAACTAATTTCTTATAGGTGTAGCATCATATATAAAGTAAAATACAAAATATTAAAAAACTGTCCAGTTTCAGCTTATTTGCTTACACAAATTGATAAAATCATTTTTATTAAGTAATAAAATGATTATTTTTTATTTCTAGGCAAAATGTATTCATAATTAGACTAAAAAATAATTATAATTTGACCTATCGGCCTTTGAGACATATCATTTGATAATCTTATATAATTATAACTTAGTGAGACAACTGGAAATATAACCATTTTGTCTTTGAAATCCACACATAAATGGATGTAAAACAGTTAACAAAACTCCAGTGAGGCAGCCACTGGTTAGATGTAGCTGCATTTACTCAGGCCAAAGAATATATTTGCAACTAGTATACCAAAAGAAACACAGGGAACATATTTTGTGGGGATAATGAAGTATCCTTGAGAAAGCACCTGTCGTTTCCTCGATAGTAAGGCGACATGAATTATTTTGTTATTGAGAGAGCATGAGTGGAGGAGGGGCAGAGAGAGAGCAGGACTGAAGATCTCAAGTGAGCTCTGCTGACAGCAGTGAGCCCAACGTGGGGCTTAAACTCATGAACTGTGAGATCATGACCTGAGCTGAAGTCGAACACTCAGTCGACTGAGCCACCCAGGTGCCCCCCAAATTTTATTGTTAAAAGCAGGTGGTAAAGTCTTGTTTTTAAAGAGAAGACAAAAGAGCTCTCCCTCCTTGAGGTAGGTATAGTTCTGCACAAATCTTAACAGCTTATAGGAACAGAAATAATGAGGTACAGACCTCAAATTGATGAAGATCCTCTCATCTAAAATTTGTATATTTTTTGTTGAAGTATAACTAGCATACAGTGTTATATTAATTTCAGGTATACTATATAATGATTCAACAATTCTGTAAATTACCCAGTGCTCATCACAATAAGTGGTCTTTTAATCCCCTTGCTCTGTTTCACCCACCTTCCGTTTGGCAAGTCCGGGTTGGTTGTAAAATGTGTATTTTTAATGATTGCCGGCAAAGAAATAAAAAGAATGAGAATGCTCTACAGACATCACATCAGAAAGAAAACACTAGCATGGGCCAGTATGGAGTGGACAGAGGAACAGGAGTGACAGAGTTCAGGGGCAGAGGAAGAAGACACGGACCAGATGAGGTGAGAAACAGCCTCCTCTGTCAGCAGGGCCCTGGCAGAGTGCTCATTACCGTTGACTTCTCACCACCCTTCCCGCACACTAGACGTTCAGTCGAGGCTGGCTGTGGTAATTCCATTCGCCTTACCAATTAGGAAAGGGGCTTGTGACCCAGTGAGGAAAAGTCTGCTGAGAGGCTTCTGGAAAAGGTTTTCTCACTCTGATGAAAGAGAGGAAGAGATGGCTTTTCTTCTTTTATTGGGAATATACTCAACCAAATCTATTCTCTGAAATTGGGAGAGTGGGTGAATGGAAAGAACTTCAGTATTTAATGACCTTGTTGAATTATTAATCAACCGATCTTGAGTCCTGTGCTCCTGGACTTCTATTCATGTGAAGTAATGTTTCCTTATGCTTAAGCCAGTTTACCTATTTATTTATTGAAGATCTGATTGGCTTTATTAACTGGTTCATGAATTGGGCAACACCTCATCTAGCAAGTAGAGGGGAGCTCCCAAGCAAGTTTAACTCAGGGTTTTCTGTTAACTATTAACCAAGAATTCTCTAATTGAAATAATTAATGAGATATATTGGGTATTTCACCAAAACACTTGCAGGCTATATTTTATTTTATTTTATTTTATTTTATTTTATTTTATTTATTTTATTTATTTTATTTTATTTTGCTTTATTTTATTTTGCTTTATTTTATTTTATTTTATTTGAAAGAGAGAGAAAGAGAGAAAGGAGTGCAAGCTGGGGAGAGACAGAGGGAGAGGGAGAGAGAAAATCTTAAGCAGGCTCCATGTCCAGCACAGAGATGGACACAGGAGTGGATCTCACAACACTGAGATCATGACGTGAGATGAAATCAAGAGTTGGACGTTCAACTGAGCCACCCGAAGACTATATTTTAATTACAGTTTCCATAAAATATATTTATTTTTTTTATTTTTATTTTTTTTTAATTTTTTTTTTTAACATTTATTTATTTTTGAGACAGAGACAGAGCATGAACGGGGGAGGGGCAGAGAGAGGGAGACACAGAATCTGAAACAGGTTCCAGGCTCTGAGCTGTCAGCACAGAGCCCGACGCGGGGCTCGAACTCACTGACCTCAAGATCATGACCTGAGCCGAAGTCGGCCGCTTAACCGACTGAGCCACCCAGGCGCCCCCATAACATATATTTATACTAAGTTGACTGAGCCTAGTTCATTCCAGTTTGGGTTCTCTTCTCAACTCATAGTGATCTTTCTCAAGTTCTAACTCAAGAATTCCTTCATATGTTTTTTAATTGAAAGGCATCTAAACTAACTGACTCTAAGTAACTTTGCAACCAAGATACTGGTATTCAGAATGGGAGGATAAGCAAACAGCATCAGTTACAAAATAAGGCTTAAAACATCTATGCATGTGTTACATATCAATCCCTTCCAGATTATGTGATAAATGAGTTAATAAGGATGTCATCACCTAACCAATCTGTCATTCCTAACAAAGTGACCAGAAAATAAATAGAATTTATAAAGAATTTCTTTATTCTTCTCCTCACTCTTTCACCGATTGGTGACTATCTTATTAATGACAATGTATTCTCCATTCTGTGCTAGCAGCTGAGTTAAACATTCATAATGGGTATCAGTATGCATGTTGCTGGGATTAGGAACGAAGGAAATTAAAGAATAGTCCTGTTATTTCAAGGATCTGTAAGCCAATATTGCTGAAGCTGAAAAATTACAGGTCTTTCTGAAAGAATATCTTTGAGTTAAAGTTTGACTTTTTAGAGTAGCATGGCAAGAGCAGCCCTACAATGAGTGCAGTCTATGGCAGGTCCGAATAGTACAGCAAAGTGGGATGGCCTTTAACCTCGGGTTTCTTACGTCCTTTGGGACCACTTGTATGAGTCTTGGAAGTGCTCTGTCCTTTTGCCAGGACTCTTTTGTCCTTAGTTTGGCCCTAATAATAGCACGTAGTTAATAAGGGGAGAGATATAGTAGGGGAGATATTAATTCTTGCACCTAGCATTCTTAGGAATACCTTCTTTCTTTTTATATTTGCAGTCTTTCTGCAGTGCTTTATTACACTTAAGTGCACCTCACAGAGCATCTAAGCTATTGCAATCTCTTGACCTCTGTTTTTCCCACTTGAAATAAATCTCATGCTTCTGTCCAAGTTGCCTTTTTTGCCCATAGTTCTTACTTATTGCCCTCATGACAGCTAGAATGATTCTTCTAAAATATTTGCATAGTAGGGACACCTGGGTGGCTCAGTCGGTTAAGCGTCTGACTTCGGCTCAGGTCATGATCTCGCGGTTTGTGAGTTCGAGCCCCACATCCGGCTCTGTGCTGACAGCTTGGAGCCTGGAGCCTGTTTCTGATTTTGTGTCTCCTTCTCTCTCTGCGCCTCCCCCACGTGTGTTCTGTCTCTCTCTGTCTATCAAAAATAAATAAATGTAAAAAAAATATATAATTGCATAGTATACCATTTTCCCTCATCTTACTCTCACCTTTTCTGTGTGCTTGTATTTAGGATGTGCTTCTTGTTTTTTTTTTTTTTAAGAATTCTTTTTAGCTTTTTTTTTAATGTTTATTTATTTTTGACACAGAGAGAGACAGAGCATGAGTGGGGGAGGGGCAGAGAGAGAGGGAGACACCGAATCCGAAGCAGGCTCAAGGCTCCAGGCTCTGAGCTGTCAGCACAGAGCCTGATGCGGGGCTTGAACTCATGACCTGAGCTGAAGTTGGATGCTCAACCAACTGAGCCACCCAGGCGCCCCTAGGACGTGCTTCTTGTAAGCAACATGTAATCGAATTTTGTTTTCTTATCCGGTTTGACAATTTTTGTATTTCAATTGAAACATGTAATTCACTTACATTTAATATAATTATTGATATGTTTTGGTTGGTACCAACCATCACAATATTTGCTTTCTATTTGTTCCTCCTGCTCTATGGTCTGTTTTCTTTCATTTCCTTTCATCTTTTGGGTTGATTTTATTATGTAAATATTCCAACTTCCTCCCTCTATTTGTTATATATTCTTGTATTATTCTTTTACTGCAGAGATTATAGTAGTAACTTATCAAAGTCTAATATTAGTTGGCAATTTTACCCTCTTACCAGACAACGTTAAGAGCCTTAGAGCCTTAGAATCTTCAAACTCTATTTGTCCTTCTCCTGACTTATATGGTGTTGTTGTGTTTTAGTTTAATTTCATATTTATTGAAAACTCCACCATAAATTATTGTTATTTTATACAATCAATTTTTATTTATGTTTTTTCACATACCTAACCTTCTCATTGCTCTTTATTTTGTCTTGCATCTCTGGGCTTCTATCTGTGATAATTTTCTTTCTGCCTAAAAAGTATTTTTTTGTATTTTTTTACTATGAATCTGTTACTATGAATTTTATTGATTTTTGCTTGTATGGATATTTATTTCAGCTTCATTCTTGAAGGATATTTTCATTAGGTATAGAATCCTAGGTTGACAGTTATTTTCTTCCAGCATTTTTAATTATCTATTTTCTTCAGGCTTCCAAAAGTCTATGAAGAAGTTAGCCCTAAGTTTGCTGTTGCTTTGAAATTTGTGGCTCCTTTTTCTCCCACATGATTTTAAGATTTTTCTCTTTGTCTTTGGTTTTACTCTGATGAATCTAGGTGTGGAATTCTTTTATTTATCCTGTCTGGGTTCATAGAGATCCTTGAATATGGGCTCAATGTCTTTCACTAATTTTGAAAAATTCTTAGCCATTGTCTCTCAAATATGCCATCTGCCCCATTCTCTCTCTCTCTCTCTTTCCTGTTAGGGCTCTAATTACATGTATCTTGGACTTTCTCACTGTAGGTTTCATATCTCTTATCCTCTGTTCTGTATTTTCTAACTTTTCTCTCTGTATATTCTGAATATTTTCTTCTGCTCCATCTTCCAGTTCACTAAGTCTCTTTTTAGCTTTGTCTAATCTGTTATTAATCTCTTCCATTGACTTTTTAATTTTAGTTATTGTAGTTTTCAGATATAAACTCTGGGGGGGCTCATTTTTAGAGTTTCAGTTCACTTCCAAAATCTCAGTCTTTTTTGATCTTGGCATATTAAATATAGCTATTTTTATTTTTTCTGTTTCCTTTTTTTAAAAATTTAAATTTTAGTTAGTTAACATACAGTGCAGTATTGATTTCAGGAGTAGAAGTCAATGATTCAGCACTTGCATACAACACCCAGTGCTCATCACAAGTGCCCCCCTTAGTACTCATCACCCATATAGCCCATCTCCCACCCACCTCACTCTGTCAACCCATAGTTTGTTCTCTATCATTAAGAGCCTCAGCTTGTTTCCCCCTCTCCTCTTCCCCCCCTTCCCATATGTTCATTTGTTTTGTTTCTTAAATTATAATATAGCTATTTTTAACTCTGTGCTGGATGGAGCCTCAGTGGGTCTATTTCTGTTTTCTCTTGTTTATCTGGGTTTCCATTCATGTCTCCTTTTGTGTACTTGGCTATTTTGGCTGTGAAATGTTTTCACAGAAATTTGCTTCTATGGCAGCAAGGGGCTGTAGCAATCCAATTGCATGATTAAGCTGATTTGAACCAGTGATTCACTCCCTGTGAAAGTCAGTTGACTCCCAGTTCACCCTTACTTCTGTAAGGTAGCCTATTTAAGTATCACTTCAAAGCCCAAATGGTTTACCAGGCTTATTCCCCAACGCTTTGTGATTTCAATTCCACCCCCCGCCCCAGCTTCACAAGCCTGTCAAAAATATGAATTTCTCAACTTCTCAGTCACTTCTTCCAGAATTGGTAAAGGTTCTATAGGAAAAGTTCCCTAACTGCCAAGCTTATGTCTGTGATTTGTCTTCTTCTGGAACTTGGCCCTGTAATTCTTAATTAACTTGTTGGTTCTCCAATGCCTTCAAGGAATTTTTTTTTTCTAACATTTTGTCCGGGGTTTTTGTTTTTGTTGTTGTTTTCAGTGGGAGTGTTTGTTCAAATTACCCAGTGTACCATGCCAGAAGTGAAGAACCTGATCCTTTAAAAATGTAAGTCAAATGATGACACTGAAATTCTCTATAAATAGAATAAAAGTCCAGTGACTTCACGGTGGTCCAGAAGATCCGATGCATTCTGGCTCCAGGCTACCGCCCCAACTTTATCGCCTACAACTCTCAAATAACTTTGCGTAAATCTAAGGATCAACTCAATATAAACTTCTA
The DNA here is from genome assembly GCF_046562875.1 of Panthera onca. Classification (NCBI taxonomy): domain Eukaryota; kingdom Metazoa; phylum Chordata; class Mammalia; order Carnivora; family Felidae; genus Panthera; species Panthera onca. Next base: position 214,627,406 of record NC_138339.1, on the reverse strand, counting down.
AGGTAAAAAGGCCATGTGACACGTTTATTTTATACCCCCCATAACGTTTAGCATATTATCCAAGCAATATATCAATTTTGATTAAATTTGAACATCTGCTTAAAAATAAAGATTGCCCAAAATAGTGGCTTAAACCAGACAGCTTATTTCCCACTTACATGGAAGAAGTCTGGAGATAGGCAGTGCAAGGGTAGGATGAAGGCAGCAAGTACCAGGGACCCAGGCTTTTTCTATCTTGTCGCGTGAATCTACATGGCTTTAAGTCCCAAGGTTCATTCGTGGCCTAAGATGGTGCTAAAGTTCCTGACAGGAGGGTTCAGGAGGAAAAGGGAAGTATAAGAATGCCCCTCAATTTTAGCAGACTTTTCAGACGACATAACACTTCTGCTGTCTTCTGATCACCTAGCTGGTCATGTAGCCTCACCTAGCTACAAGGGCAACTCAGAAATGTAGACTTTTATCTGGGAAACAGTGGGCCAAGCTAAAAAAATTGGAGTGCTTTTAGTAAAGAAGGGTAAATAAGACACTGGTATGTAACTAGCAATGTCTGCCACAAACACTAAGAACATTTTTTCCTAAAATTTCTTGGGTTGTCTCTTTTTCTTGACTTGATCGCCTCCACGACTGCTCATAGCCTAATTCATTCAATGCTTACATCATTAAAGTACATGATTTCAGCCTCCCAAAGATTGCATGCAAAATCCTATCATTGAAACTTCTCTATCAAGCAAAACAATTTGTCCTCTTTTTCTTATGCAAACATAGAAATATCATCTCTTTAATAAAAATCCTTTTTGGTAAAATGAGAGATGGTAAAGTTTCTCCAGAATACCCAGAATTGTCAATCACATGTCTCCAGTGAGTTTACTCTGATTTACTGAATGTGAGTGTTTCCCTTAACCCACATCTATAGTTAATTTATATAGTGTGAGTGCCACTGCCTTAGTCCATTTCGGCTGCCATAACAAAATAACAGACTCGGTGGCTTATAAACAACAAATTTTTATTTCTTATAGTTCTGGAGGCCAGGAAGCCTCCGATAAAAATACCAGAAGATTCAGTGCCTGGTGAGGATCTGCTTTCTGGTTTGTAAATGGCCATCTCTTTGCTGTGTCCTTCTGTAGAAGAAGGGGTAACATTTGTCTCTGGGGTCTCTTTTATCAGGGTACTAATCTCATCCATGGGGGGGGGGGGTCCACGTTCATGACCTAATCACCTCCTAAAGGCCCTACCTCCAAATCCCTTTTGGGATTAGGTTTCAATATGAGTTTTGTGGGAGATACAAACATTGAGCCTATAGCAGACATTGTCTGTGACCCTCTAATTAATATGTTTTTTGGTACCAATACTTTCTATATTGGATTTTGATTAATGCATCTTTCCCACTTGAAAGTAACCTCTAAGCAGGAGGAAGCATGTCTGTTTTCTTCCCATTCTTGGCATCTAGCATGGTGTGTGGGGCATAGTAGATGTTCATTAAATATTTGTTGGAAGAATGAGGAATTTAACCTTTACTGCATACTCATTATATGCCAGGTAGTATGGTAAATATTTTTCAATTATAATTTTATTGACTTTTTGTAACAACCAAATGTGATGAGAACTATATCCCACTTCACAGATGAGATCAAGGAAGCTTGAGGAAGATAAATAATTAAACCAAGTTCACAAAGTCAGAAAGATGCAGATCTGAGGTCTGACCTGTAACCTCTGTCTCCATCGTAAATGATCATTTTACTCTGGCACATTTATGTCAGCCAGGTGAGCTGTTCCCTGGCTTCCTCTGATAACAGGTTGACTGATTTCATGATAAGATGGAAATAGTAAATATTAGATTAATATCCTTCCAATCACAAATTCCTGAAGCCTCCTTGTGTTAATTAAAGGAATTCATTTATAACAATTAAATTAGAAGCATAATGGTAGGCAGCTGAGTGAGTTACTGGCTTAAAAGGGATAAATTCAGGAATATGTTTTCAAAAATCAATGTGGACATTGATTTGATTGATCCCTACTCAGCTAACACCACTGCCCACAAGAATCAGTTGTTTAGGTGATATAATTTTGATAGTAGGATCTCTAGGAAAAAGCAAGAATGATGACAAAAATTTCAGCTACAATAACAGATGAACCTTAAAGGATAAGGAAAAGGCAAGAAAGACAGAAAGAGATAAAGGAAAAAAGAAGAGAGGGAAACATACAAAAGAGCAGAAAACATACAAAACAGTGAAATGGAAAGGGATGGGGATTGGCACACATTTGTTTTGTTGTTGCTGTTCTGGGTTTACTTCCCTTAGCTGCTCAGCTTTCAGTCCCCATTCTTTCAATAATAGCATCTCCATTTACTTTTTGGTAATTCCATCCTCACTTTTGGATATGCCATCTGGTGGGACTGTTGTTCAGATACTCTGTTTTCCTCCAGCCCCCGAACGGAGCGAAGAGTTGAACCTAGTTAAGCCAGTCAGATTCTCTCTTCCTGGACTCAGAATCCTTTGTTTCAGATGCAGCAGTTGAGAAGTTCATGGTGTGAAGACTCATGTAAGCTGCCTGGGTCTGTCCTTTCCACTACTGGGTCTTTAGCCTCCTCTCCTCAATCCTTGGAGCTTCCCCAGTTTTCCCCCAAAATTCCTTTCTTGCTTAAGTTTACCAGAGCAGCTACCATTGCTTGCCATCAAAGAACGCTAGCTGAAACAGTCAAGGCAGAAGATAAGCAGAAATAAATGCTGAAACTAAGATTTGGGATGCGATCCACTGAGAATCTATTTTTGGTTTCTGAAACAGTAGGTATTGGGGACAAACCTAGCTTAAACCTGAAACAGAGTGCATATTAGTGTTCACTCATTTCAGATCTCTAGGAGCAAATATAACTCACACTGTAAAGTAGCACAGGGTTTCCAAAAGGTGAGAGTAATATTCTTTTTCAAGGATGACCTATTGTAGAATTGACATCACAGTTGGGGTATGGAAAGAGTTTGTGTTTTTTTCTGTATAGTTTTTTTCTATATAAGATCTTTGTGTCTTTGATAATTTCACATCTTTGGCATGACTAAAGGATTTTTCCATTCAAATCAACCTCCTTCAACTTGGCCAGTCTCTTCTTCCTCCCCGCCCCTCCACTTGCCCTGTGGGATTCTTTCTTTTCACTGCCAAGGATTAAATTCTCTTGTGAAAGCCTTCAAGGCAATAGACATCTGTACTGGAAAGGAGATACAAAACTGTCCAAAAAGAGAGGAGCACTTCCAAAGCTTAGGGGAGAAAATAACTGAACCCTTATTCATATTGGGGAAAAAATCTGGTTTCAAACTGAGTTTTTTATTGACTTTTTTGCTGTTGTTGTAAAAAAGGATCATCGTTTATGTTGAATAAGAAAAGGTTATTGTTCTCCTTGACCAAAGATGCTAAGTTTGCATGTTTTGAACATCAAACAAACATCTCCATAGAGAATGGCTTGCTGCCAATATCTGGTGAGCAGGCCAGACTTTCAGCGCGGCCCAGTTATACCAGTTCTGTGTTGGTGGGCGAGCAATTCCAGAGAGAAGGCTGAATTAGAATTCAGCCCTAATCCTGCTTGGGATGCTGGCCTTATTGGGTCTTAGCTTGATGGCCAGAAGACAATCCCACAGCATTCCAGTAGCACAGATCCATGGCTCCCTCCTCAAGCCATGTGCACGAAAGGCACCATGCTGCTGGCAATGGGCAAACATCAGATGCAGTGAGCACAAATAATAATTGTACACCCACGGTATACAATACAGACCTTAACAATTACTTTGTTATTTTATCAGTTCTAATCTCTCTGCCCTTATAAATATCTGACATTACTATTATATTCTGGCAATTGATGTGTGGAGTCATATGTTGTGCCAAACGGAATTGATTGTCAGTTTAGATACGATAAGGAGGATCATGCAGGAATGATATATTATCCAAACTCTACCCTTTCAACTTTACTCAGCAGTTTAGTCTATTAATCCAACAACTCATGGGAAGCCTGAGGCTGGATATGAGCGAATATGAATCAATGCACAAGAACTGAGCTCTAGTGGCTCCTGGGTGGCTCGGTTGGTTGAGTGCCTGACTCTTGATTTTGGCTCAGATAGTGATCCCAGGGTTGTGGGATCCAAGCCCCAGGTGGGGTTCCATGCTCATCATGGAGCCTGCTCAGGATTCTCTCTCTCTCTCTCTCTCTCTCTCTCTCCTGCTTCCCCTCCCCTGGTTCGCACACTCTTTCTCCCTCTAGATACCTAAAAAAAAAAAAAAAAAAAAAAAAATTTTAAAAAGAACTGAGCTCTAGATATTAAATCTTAGAAAATAGCCCCTTGAAAAGGTCTCCTCTTTATGTTTATTTGCCATGGGAAATGGTGTATTTTTTTGCTCCGTGTGCAAATTTAGCTTGGGGGGAAACTCACATAGGTGATGATGTCAGGTCTCCCAAATGCTAGATGACTGACCCCTTCAGTAAAAGAACCTAAGCATTCTTTGCTTTTCTTATAATTGCTCAGGCTTCACTTCTATTGAAAAGTGGCCACAAAAGCCATTCTATGAAATGACTCTTTAATATTTGATAAATGAGTCCGTCTTAGGGGCCTATATGGTTGCAGCAATCATGTTTCTCAGCTAAGACTGCGTGTGTTCACATGGGACGGTCATTAAACAAACCTTTTAAGATGACAGGAGTTCACTTCTTCTGTCTCATTTCCCAGAAAGAAGAATAATGGAATAAAGTCTGGATAGTTAAAAGGGAAAGAAAAGGGTACGCACTCTTCCCCCACTACGGCTTTCTAACCTAGAAAGGCAACATAATTTGGGGCAAAGAGCTACATTCTAAGTGGCAAAGTAAATAGGAGATATTTATTCCTATATCTTCATGACACTTTAATGATATAGTAGACGATTCTTACTAGGCCCTTAATGACTTGAGAAAACTGAGACAAAGGAATGCTGGAAAACATATTAAATATTACACAATTAATCTGAATTAAAAGACCAGAACTTGCTCAAATATCCTCAAATATCATTCAGGGGAATGAACCTCAAGGTGGAGAGTGAATTGGACAATATAGATACGAGGTATTCAGCTTTCATCTGGATCCTGATATTTATTTCCATTCTATTCCAAGTGAGATCTGCTTCTAACCACAGACGAAGAGAGCTCCAGTCCCTCCCCAGAGATATCAGACTGTCAGACCTCTCTCTTGGGTTTCTCCTCCCTGCCCCACACACCCACACCCCATGCACGCCACGCATACCTACCAGCTGCCCACCAGAAACAGCTGCCTCAGGACGGGGCTGGCAGGGGAAGTCTTCCATGGATGGACAGCCCTTAGCAGCAGCAAGAGTCCTCAGCAAAATTGTCCTTTTGGCCTCAATTCTGACTTTGGGCTCTGACCCAGGTCTGGCAAAAGATAATATGTACCCATTGTAGAAAACATGAAAAGTACATAGAATTTTTAAAAATTGCTTATAATCTCGGGGCGCCTGGGTGACTCAGTCAGGTAAGTGTTCGACTTCGGCTCAGGTCATGATCTCGTGGTTTGTGGGTTCAAGCCCCATGTTGGGCTCTTTGCTGACAGCTCAGAGCCTGGAGCCTGCTTCGGATTCTGTGTCTCCCTCTCTCTCTGCCCCTTCCCTGCTTATGCTCTGTCTCTGTCTCTTTCTCTCTCAAAGATAAGTAAACACTTAAAAAAATTTTTTTTTAAATTGCTTATAATCTCACCACTAAGTGATGACTGTCAATATTTTGGTCTAGTTTTTTAAAAATTTAATCTAAGTAAAGCATATAAATGTTCATTTAGTTGGGGTCACATCTTATATGCAATGTTGAATTCTGCTTTACTTTTTTTTTTTTAACTTTGTAAATGAACATTTCTCCATGTCATAAGAACATTTCTTTATAACGACCACATACACCTATTATAAAAAAATAATGATTATAGAGATCAAGGAGAAGTCACAAAACTGAAGGGGAAAAAAGCAAACAATCTAAAAGTTGGAGATGGAGGAATGGTCGTTCTAATTACCAACTCGCAGATCCTAAACGTTATGGAGGAGGATGTTCAAGGAAGAAATCAGAAACTGGTACAAAAGGAATGAAACAGCTTTGATAAATGTATAAAATAATGAAAAGATAGTTGTTAGCAAAGATGTAATATGTAATATTTAAATAACCAAGAAGACAATCGCTATTGTGCAGTATCAGATTACATTGGTAAGATTAATTAACATAGTTTTATTAAATAATAAAAGGGAAATGCAGAGATTTTAAAAAGATGCCTAGAGAAAATATGCACAAAGGAGCTCTTTAATTGTAAGATATTACAATATTCTTAACATGGCACTGCAGGTTCTGACATTAGATTCCATTTGTGAGCTTTAGTGAGGTGTTAGGAAAAGAGGTCAACAGTATGTTAAAGGCAGAACTGTCTAATTCCTCTCCACCCCTGCCAAAGATTATTCTCAAGGACACGAAAAAAATGTGGTATGGGGCGCCTGGGTGGCTCAGTCGGTTAAGTGTCCGACTTCAGGTCATGATCTCATGGTCCGTGGGTTCGAGCCCCGAGTCGGGCTCTGTGCTGACAGCTCAGAGCCTGGAGCCTGCTTCAGATTCTGTCTGTCTGTCTGTCTCTCTCTCTCTGCTCCTCCCCCACTCATGCTCTGTCTATCCCCTTCTCTCAAAACCGAATAAGTGTTAAAAAAAATATTTTTAAGAAAAAATGTGGTAGTATTTGACCTCTACCAAACTATTTTGTATTCACTGGAGATCGATCCCGATACCACCAGCCCCTCCCTTTGCTTCAGAGATCTCTCCTACTTCCCAGTTACAACCAGGGGGTGGGCTAGAGCTGGGAAGACAGGGCCTTGGAGAAAATTGTGGCTTATTGCAAAGATGATGGGCTGTGGAGTCAGACATAAGTTGAATTCCGATCCAAGAGTTGTCACTTGCAACTCTGTCACCTAGACAAGGGACTCAGGGGTTCCCTTCCCCCTTTATACAGTGGAGAGAATAAATCTATTTCTTATAGGATGTTAAATAAAAGTTGGTTGTTGTTATTTCTATTTCATTTTTATTTATCCATATATTTCAGTTCTCCCCCACACACATTTTTTGACCATGGAATCGTAGCTCATTTCGACAGCAATTCTGGTTTCTTGTTCATTTCATTTTTTATCATTAGTCCCCTGAACTTGTGCTATGATAAGCCAGAAAAATTCCTTTCATCCCAGTACTTGTCATTTGATGTTTAATAAAGCTTATAGGTGGCACTCATAATGTTCTTTAAACATTCATTAAACAAAAATTCCCTCAATAAATTTTTTATTGAGAGCCTAACATGTGCTAAGCACTAAGCCACATGATATAGCTAGAAATTAATAAATCCAGCTGGATAAGAAAGTCAGAGAGACAATGTCTAAATATATTTAGAAAAAATGGATAATAGAGGGGGCTAGTAAAAGTTGGATTCTCGGTGTAATGTAAGTTAACGGCAATGTTGATTTAATTTCAGGAAACTTTCTGATAGGATAAGAATATGAATTAAGAAATTGGAAAGGTAGGGGCACCTGGGTGGCTCAGTAGGTTTAGCGTCTGACTTCAGCTCAGGTCATGATCTCACCATTTGTGGGTTTGAGCCCCCCCATCTGGCTCTGTGCTGACAACTCAGAGTCTCGAGCCTCCTTTAGATTCTGTGTCTCCCTCTCTCTGTGCCCCTCCCCCGCTTGTGCTCTGTCTCTCTCCCTCAAAAAATATATAAACATTAAAAATAGTTAAAAAAAAAGAAATTGGAAAGGTAAAATACAGTGGTAATCAGGAGATTTAATTTCAGCCCACACGTTAGCTATACAATTTTGAGCAAGATGTTTAACTTTTCTGGACTTTAGTTTCTTTATCTGTACAATGGAATTTGGAGTCACAAACTAAAATATATCAAATACTCTCCTAAATAACTCATAAGTTCAAGGGGAAACCATAATGGAAATTATAAAATATTTTTATTCATACAGCATACCAAAAGTTGTGGGTAATTGAAAAGGTAATTAGTATTAATTAGAATGAAATGCATGTATGTAAATGAATTTAAAATATAAGATTGAAAATAATTGAGCTATCTGTGTAGCTCAAAAAGCTAGGAAAAAACAAAGTAAAAAAGAAAATAATGAAATTAACAATGGAAATTAAGGAAATAAAAAATAATAAAGACATAGATTATTAACAAAACCAAAACCTCACTTTTGGAAATAATCCAGACAAGGCAAGTTATGGAAAGAAAATAATGGGCCAACCTCACTTATAACTTTAGATGCAAAATTTCTAAATTAAGTACTAACAAACGGGGTGGCTCGGTTCGTTGAGCGTCCCACTCTTGATTTCTGCTCAGGTCATGATCTCATTGATGTGAGATCAGCCTCTGCACTGGCTGTGGAGCCTACTTGAGATGTTCTCTCTTCTTCTTCCTCTGCCCCTGCCCTGCTTGCACACGTGTGCGCGCTTTCTCTCTCTCTCTCTCTCAAAAAAAGCGTGATTAATGGTACAGCCATTATAGAAAACGTTATGGAGGTTCTTTTTAAAAAAATTTTTTATTAAAAAAATTTTTTTTATTTAATTTTATTTGTTTTTGAGAGAAAGAGAGTGCAAGTGGGGAAGGGGCAGAGAGAGGGGGACTGAGAACCCAAAGATCTGAAGTGGGTTCTGCAGTGACAGAAGAGAGTCTGATATGAGACTGGAACTCAATAACCGTGAGATCACAACCAGAGCCAAAGCCAGATGCTCAACCAACTGAGCCACCCAGGCGCCCCATTAAAAAACTAAAAATAGAATTACCATATAATCCAGCTATCTCACTTGTATGTGTATGTCCAAAAGAATTCAGAGGATCTTAAAGAGATATTTACATACCCATGGTTCACTGCAGCACTATTCACAATAGTCAAGAGGAGGGAGCAACACAAATCCCCATCAACAGATGAGAGAATTAAGAAAATGTGGAATATACCTACAGGGGAATATTACTCAGCCTTAAAAAAGAAAAAGGAGGGAAGTCTTGTCACACACTACAACATGGATGAACCAGGAGGATGTTATGCTAAGTGAGTCAGAAAAGAATACTGTATGATTCCACACATAGGAAATGTCTAAAGTAATCAAAATCATAAAAACAGAGAATAGAAAGGTGGTTACTAAGAGCTGGGAGAAATTGGGTAGCAGAATTAGTGTTCGGCGGGTATAGAGTTTCAGTTTTGCAAGACGAAAATGTTCTAGAGATCTATGGCACAACAGTATGAAAATACTTAACACTACTGAAACATACCCTTAAAAATGGTTAAGATGGCAAATTTAAGGCTATGTGTTATATGTAAGTGATGAATCACTAAATTCTACTCTTGAAAACATTATTTAAAAAAAATTTTTAATGTTTATTCATTTTTGAGAGAGAGAGCATGACCTGGGGGAGGGGAAGAGAGTGAGGGAGACACAGAATCTGAAGCAGACTCCAGGCTTTGAGCTGTCAGCACAGAGCCCTACGCGGGGCTCCAACTCACAAACCAACTCACAAACCATGAGATCATGACCTGAGCCGAAGTCCGTTGCTCAACTGACTGAGCCACCCAGGCACCCCCAGAAATTTTACCTTGAAACTGAAATAAGATGATTTCAGTTTGCAAACAACATACAGAACAACCATATTTGCTCGTTGTAAAAGATGTAGGTTGACAGCAGGGATGACCCTTAATGCATCATGCTTATGATATAAAATGTCCAAGAAAAGGCAAAAATATAGACACAGAAAGTAGAGTAGTGGTGCCTAGGGTTGAAAGAATGATGAGTGACTGTAAATGAGAATGAAATTTCTTCTTGGGGTGATGGAAATGTCCTAGTGGTAATTAATGGTTGTACAACCTTGTAAATATACTAAAATTCATTGAATTCCACACTTAAAACAGGTGAGGCACCTGGGTGCTGCAGTGGGTTGACCATCCAACTCTTGATTATGGTTCAGGTCGTGATTCTGGGGTCATAGGATCGAGCCCCACATTGGGCTCCTCGCTGAGCTTGGAGCCTGCTTGTGATTTTTTCTCTCTTGCCCTCTGTCCTGCCTCCACTTGCATGCATGTGTGTGTGTGTGCATACTCTCTCTCAAATAATAAAAAAAATGTTAAAAAATGTTAAAAACAGGTGAATTTATGGTATATGAATGATAGCTCAGTTGTTTAAAAGATACAGTTTATTTATTTATTTATTAAAAAAAAATTTTTTTTTTATCGTTTATTTATTTTTGAGACAGAGAGAGACAGAGCATGAACGGGGGAGGGGCAGAGAGAGAGAGAGACACAGAATCGGAAGCAGGCTCCAGGCCCTGAGCCATCAGCCCAGAGCCCGACGCAGGGCTTGAACTCACGGACCGCGAGATCGTGACCTGAGCTGAAGTCAGACGCTTAACCGACTGAGCCACCCAGGCGCCCCTATTTATTTATTTTTAATGTTTATTTATTTTTGAGAGACAGAGAGAGACAGAGTGTGAGCAGGGGAGGGGCAGAGAGAGAGAGAGAGAGAGAGAGAAAGACACAGAATCTGAGGAGGCTCCAGGCTCCAAGCTGTCAGCACAGAGCCCAACGCAGGGCTCGAACTCACAAGTGGTGATATCATGACCTGAGCCGCAGTCAGACGCTTAACCAACTGAGCCACCCAAGCGCCCTAAAAAGATACAGTTTAAAAGACTTTAGCCAGATGAAACACAATCTCAATTTGAAGAGACATCAAAGGTATGAGAAGTTTACTAGAATTACCTGAGAAATAGTCAATAGAATTTTAACTGTTTCTATCCTTAGATTTTCCTTATTTTTATCAAGAGACACATCATTAGTTTAAACTTCCTGGAGGCATTTAGATGGAGAGAAACATCTGATTTACTGACTAATTCTCTAAAGCATACTTTTATAAATTTAAAGTTCACACAACGGCTAGAGTCAAGCTAGTAGTGGATCATCGATGACCTATTGCTTAATTAACGGATTGAGATGCTTTGTAATTACAATTTAAATTTTTCATTCTTCCAGCAATTGATTACTTAGTGTTTACTATGACCGGTTTTAGAGGCAACTGCCAACATATAATTGTATGTATAGAAGTGATGGTGAAGGTAAATATTTTATTTTATTTTTTTAATGTTTATTTTTGAGAGAGAGAGGGGGGAAGAGAAAGAGAGATATCACGAATGGGGGATGGGCAAAGGTAAATATTTCAAAATGCTCTGTGGAGTCAGGTTTATATGCTTAATTTCTAAGCATATCCTTCTTCTTTTTTTTTTTTTAAATAGGTAATACCAATGTAAATTTGCTCTCAGTCCATGAATCACAATGAATGCAGTATGAATGACTGAGATTTCACTGTGTTCACAAAAGTGTTACTGAGGTTATTCTTGGTAAATCTAAATGACTCTATAAAATATTAGTTAAAAGATATTTGCACAATGAGATATCAGCTCCCAGTAGTCAGAATGGCTAGAATCAAAAAGGCTAGAAATAACAAGTGTTGGTAAGGATGTGGAGCAAAGGTAAGCCTTGTGCACTGTTGGTGGAAATGTAAATTAGTGCAGCCGCTATGGAGAACAGTATAAAGGTTCCTCAACAAAATAAAAATAGAAATACCATACAACCCAGTAATTCCATTTTGGGGGTATTTATCCAAAGAAAACAAAAACACTAATTTGAAAGCATAGATGCACTCCTATGTTTGTTGCAGTATTATTACAATAAACAAGATACGGAAGTAACCTAAGTGTCCACTGGTAGATGAATGGATAAAGAAGTTATGGTGTATATACACCCCATGGAATAGTACTCAGCCTTAAAAAAAATGAGATCTTGCCATTCAGTGGGAATTATGCTAGGTGAAATAAGTCAGAGAAAGACAATACCATATGATTTCACTTATATGTGGAATCTAAAGAAGAAAATAAATGAACAAACAAAAAGAAACAGACTCACAAATAGAACAGATTGGTGATTGCCAGAGGAGAGAGAGGCAGAGGGAGGGGATAGGTGAAATCGGGAAGGGATTAAGAACTATAAACATCCAGTTATAACAAAAATAAGTCATGGGGATGAAAGGTACAGCATAGGGATGTAATAACTTTATATGGTGACTGAGAGTAACTACACTTATCACAGTGAGCATTTTGTAACATATATAATTGTTGAATCACTATATGTTGCCCCTGAAGCTAATATAATATTATATGTTAACTATACTTCAAATAAAAAATATTTGACCAGAATTAGAAAATTATATGCTAATTCCAATTGTGCCAGTTGGTTCTGAAGCACAGTAATAACTGGAAGCTTCTGCTAAGTCCTCTGGGAGCTGCCTCTTACTCAACCACTTACTAATTCCATACAGGCCTTGAGTGGCTTTGCGTAAATGTGATAGGACAGTGCCCTCCCTGACCCACTGGTATGGAGCACCATTAGAACAGGCTCTGTACGCATGCCTGTATAAAAATTCGGTGGTGGGCAGTGGGTGTGATGTTCCATAGAACCACACTTGACCAATGGAGAATGGAAATTGGTAGATAAATGTGAACCTTTTTTGTCTCCTCGAAAGCATGCTTAAGCCTCCTCCATGAGAACCAACTCAATGATACATCCTCGTATTGGTTTTTCCTCTTTCCCTGTTTTACTCCCTTTCCCCCCAGCTGATATACCTGCCTCCTGGCCCTATTTTTTCAAATAAACTAACTGCATGCAAGCCTTGTCTCCCATTTGGGAGATACTCAGCCTAAGACATACAGGATATTTGATATATGCAATCTATAGTACTTGTTAGTAAATTCTTGCTGAATAATTGACAATGTTGTACCAATTGATTTGTATTTTTCACTTGAATTGCATCATTTGAGTAGTAGGAATTTTATAGAAAATGAACCCCTAATTCATTTTAGGAATTAATAGTAATACGAAATGATTCCCTAATGTACATTTGATGGCAGAGTCTTCAATGTAAGTTCTGGTTGTATCTGTCATTTAACTTGTATATCAGGGTCACTGTCATTAGGAAACTACCTTACGCCTCAGAAGAAGACAGTAATCATATGAAATGATGTTCAGGAGTCCAGGTTCTATATGTTTAGGGTTCCTTTTTGTTTGAAGAAGGCGTGCCAGCTTCCACTCCCCTGCCAATTAAATAAAAATAAAGAGGCCAAATCAGAGACAGAAGTGGTTTGTTTGTTTGTTTGTTTGTTTATTAAAATCTGTGTACCCAAAGTGGGGCTCAGACTCACAACCTATATATCAAGAGTCCCATGCTTTGCTGACTGAGCCAGCCAGATGCCCCCAGAGTTAAATGCAAAGGGGTTTGGTTAAGAGTGGGTCCGCCTAATCTTCCAGAGGCTTCTAGTTGCTCTTCAATCTACCACAGGCACCTGAGAGTTCTGTATTAATTTTAAATTCTATCCCCATGCAGACTTTCTGAGCATTACTTCAGTACCCCTGAGTACTTGCTCCACTACTGACCCTATTATTTTTTGATGACCTGATTATTGCACATTTCTGTTGGTTGTATAATGTTGTCTACTGAGCTATGATTATAATCATTCTAGAATGTTCTGTTACAAGGTCTGTAGGCAAAAGTGGAGTTTTCAGTTCCACATTAAAAATGGGCTACAATTGGGGCCCCTGGGTGGGTCAGTCTGTTAAGCGCCTGACTTTGGTTCAGATCATGATCTCACAGCTTATGAGTTTGAGCCCCGGGTCAGGCTCTCTCCTGAATGCTCAGAGCCTGGAACATGCTTCAGATTCTGTGTCTCCCTCTCTCTCAACCCCACCCCTGCTCACACTCTGTCTCTCTCTCTCCTTCAAAAATAAATAAACAGGGGCGCCTGGGTGGCTCAGTCAGTTAAGCATCCGACTTCGGCTCAGGTCATGATCTCACGGTCCGGTCGGTGAGTTCGAGCCCTGCATCAGGCTCTGTGCTGACAGCTCAGAGCCTGGAGCCTGTTTCAGATTCTGTGTCTCCCTCTCTCCCTGACCCTCCCCCGTTCATACTGTCTCTCCCTGTCTCAAAAATAAATAAACGTTAAAAAATTAAAAAAACAAAAAACAAAAAAAACCCCCAAAAAACAAAAATAAATAAACATTAAAAAAAAAAAAGGGCTACAATTTAGGGGCACCGAGGTGGGTCAGCCAGTTAAGCGTCCAACTCTTGATTTTGCATCAGGTCTTGATCTCACAGTTCGTGAGTTTGAGCCCTGCACTGCTAGTGCAGAGCCTCCTTGGGATTCTCTCTCTCTCTCTCTCTCTCTCTCTCTCTCTCTCTCTCTCTCTCCCTTGCTCTCTCTCAAAATAAATAAATAAACTTAAAAAAATAACTTTAAAAATAAGTAAAAAATTAAAATGAGCTACAATTTAGACAAGTCCTTAACAAATGTTTGTGGGCAGAGAGACCTCATTGAAACAACAGCAGTCAATTCCTCATTATCTTTGCTATTAGAAGAAAGTAATGGTGGAATTCTTCCAAAATAGTGGATAAAGTATAATACTATAATGGATTTCCTCCCCTACCCCCCAAAGGATTTGCCTGCCTAAACTTTTTTTTTTTTTTCTTTTGGTTTAGACCAAATTCTCAATGATTTTGCATCCCTTGTGCACACATTGTTGCTTGGGGATGGGGACCTGACTGGTATTGACGGAGAGGTTCAAGATGGTCTCAGAATGCAAACTGCCCTTGGGAAATTCACATGCAGATAATGAAGTGGTGGCTGTACCTAAAATATTGATCAAAATGCAATTTAATCTGTGCAATAGGCTTCAGGCTCTGCCTTCTGACCCTGGAACAGCCACAGCAAAGTCAATCAAATGAGGGCCTTTCCTGAAGAGGACAAGCAAGTTTAAGCTTTTAAAGTGTTCCCTGGTTTCCTTGTTGAAAACGGAGCTCAAGGGGCACCTGGCTGCCTCAGTTGGAAGAGCATGTGACTTTTGATGTCGGGGTTTTGAGTTCAAGCCCCACGTTGGGTGCAGAGATGACTTAAATAAGTAAAATAAAATCTTTTTAAAAAATGTTTTAAAACTTTTAAAAAATGTTTTAAAAACTTTTCAAAAAGTTCATGTTTTTAAAAACTTTGTTTTAGTGCTTTAAAGGTAGAGCTAATAACTAATTATTGTTATTTTTATTTTTTTTTTCCTCTAGGATTTTATTTAAATTGAAGTTAGTTAACATATAGTATAATATTGGTTTAAGGAGTAGAACTTAGCGCTTCATCGCTTACACATAACGCTCAGTGTTCATCCCAACAAGTGCCCTCCTTAATGTCCATCACCCATTTAGCTCATCCCCCATCCACCTCCACTCCAGCAACCTTTCATTTGTTCTCTATAGTTAAGGATCTCTTCTGTTTGCCCTCCTCTATGTTTTTATCTTATTTTTTCCTTCTCTTCCCCTATGTTCGTCTGTTTTGTTTCTTAAATTCCGCATATGAGTGAAATCATATGCTATGGAATATTACCCAGCCGTCAAAAAGAATGAAATCTTGTCATTTGCAACAGTGTGGGTGGAACTGGAGTGTATTACGCTAAGCAAAATAAGTTGGTCAGAGAAAGACAATTACTGTTATTGATTTTTAAAAATAAAACCTAGTTTTTAGTCTTTCTCCTTAGGAATATTCCATCTGCCCCTGTAAGGATAATAGGCTGCCATGGAATAAAATTGGTGAACGTTAAATACACAGGGACACAATTTTATTCTATGCAGGGTTGTTTGCTGTCATAAAGGTTTATCAGGGAACAAACAGCCTCAAAGAATCTTTTAGTGTGTTGTTACTATCCTCTTCAGGCTGCGTTTGCTGTATTTTCCTGGTCATCTTATTAATATTGTTAGATTTAGAATACAGAGACTTTTCTACCTCCAAGTGTCTGCCCTTAAAAAAACAAACAAAAGCAAAAACCCAGCAACAAAAAATTAAGACAACTAATAATACTCATACACTTACTTAGAATCAATTATCATACTAAGGAGCCATAATTGCAGTTTCTTACATCTGTTCTGGGCACTATCGGATGCTTATTTCCCAGCAGATGTATGCATCAGTGAGGCGTCATAGTTTCTAACCTATAATGCTGCTATTATTTCATGTTGAAATTACTCTCTTTTTAAAAAAGATTTATTTAATCACTTAAGTAATCTCTAGACCCAACATGGGGCACAAACTCACAACCCTGAGGTCAAGAGGCGCATGCTCTACCAACTGAGCCAGCCAGGTAGGTGCCCCACACCGAAATTATTCTCATCTAATTTCCGAAGATCTATATTGGGCCTGTAGGTAGTTAGGGGATGAAGAGGTGTTTGCGATGATTTGGAAGTCTCTGGTTACAACCTGGAAGAAGAATGTCTTTGGTGAAACATGAACCAAATTGTTCTCCTGCTCCTTTCCATTTGCCCTTTGTTTACAGTAAGATTATGCAAATATACCTTTGAGTTGGGGGTGAGGGTAGGGAGAGAAAGTGGTCTCCTTTTTTGTGTTCACTGTTATATAAAAGACCACTGTATAGGCAATTTCGTCTCCTAAAGACCAGACAGTAGATATTCAATTAATGACACTGAAGTTGGATCAAATTATCCTTCCTGTTCTTAGTTCTTCTAAGGAGAACAAAACTCTGCCTTTCCTATCTTCTAGTTCTTACCCACGTAGCAGGCCACAGATTATTATGTACTTTAATTCTACATTAGGTGCTTTTCAGGGGGGGAAACCCCATAGTTTAACCTAATGAAGTGAAACATGTCTGCAATACAACTCAGATGAGATCAGACATGGTTCTTAATGTGTATTTGTGAGATGTTGAAAGTTCTTTCTTTTAATCAGTCAATATGCTTTTGTTTGTTTTTACTGTCTATGTTTTTGCAGCACTATTATTCATGAGATACAACTCATCATGTACTTCGGATGAACAGAACAGCGAGGGGTGTTTTTAGTTGACTGCTGCTGCACAATTATCACAAGGAAGAAAATGAAGCAGTATGCTATTTTGGGGTTTCATCAACGTGAAGCTGGTTGTAATTTCAATTTGTGAGATATGGTGAGGAAAATGAAAGTGGGGGAAGGGATGGTGGGGAGGTGAATGGGAAGGGAAGAGCGAAATGGGGTATGATGTTCATTATAAAACCTACGCAACATTATAAAATTTTTGACTTGTAGGTCAAAGCCATTTGAAAATATGTTAAGGTCTGAGTCTTAAATGATTGACTCATCTGGTATAACTTGTAATAAGATGAATGCTATGTTAATGTCTTATTAGAACAGAATCATTGATGGGGGCGCCTGGGTGGCTCAGTCGGTTGAGTGTCTGGCTTCGGCTCAGGTCATGATCTCACCATTAGTGAGTTTGAGCCCCGCGTCGGGCCCTGTGCTGACAGCTCAGAGCCTAGAGCCTGCTTCAGATTCTGTGTCCCCCTCTCTCTCCACCCCATCCCTGCTTGTGCTCTGTCTCTGTCTTTCAAAAATGAATAAACATAAAAAAAAAAAAAAAAAAAAAAAAAGAACAGAATCATTGGAAACAGTGCCAAAGACTATTTTCTGTGGATATTTTCATAAGACAGATCTGGGTGGAAATGGTGATTTGCCTCCTCTGAAGATCCTACAGAGCTGAGAGCCTTTGGACACTTGGATACTATGCTAAGTAAATGTTATGTACTTCATTTAAAAACATACCCATAATGATCAGCAAGGTAGCTTCCTTATTCTAACCTAAGTTATATAATAAAAGGTGATTTTTATTATTCTGACAATTTTGGGGAGGAAAAATAATTTTCCCTCTACCCTTCTGAGTTCTTGGCTGAGACCATTGTAATAGATTAACAAGAGAAAAACAAACAAGTTTATTAACAGGTATACCTCATGTATACACAGGAGACACTCAGGAACAATGAATAACTCTCTGAGGTGTCTTTAGAATTCAGGATTAAATGCTATCTTTATAGGAAAAGGGGAGCAGAGATATAGGCCTCTTGGGGGACAGTGAATGATTTTTAGGAAAGATAACTGGGCCATTAGAAGAATAGATGAGAGGCATGGTAGTTTGTGACAAAGTTTGTCTGAGTGTGGTGTTGACTTGAAGTTTCCTCTCCAGGACAAGAATCATGTTACTTGGTTGAGGAAACTCCAGGGGAGGGCATCTATGACAACTGAGTTCCTTTTGGAGAATATGTCTTCAGGTAGATAAAGGGAGTTCAGAGAAAGCCCTGCATTTGCTTTCTAAGTACCTACAGCTCAAAATATCAATATACCAAAGTGGCATGCCAACAGTCCTATTATCCTTTACAATCATGAAAAAAAGAAAAAAAATGTTTCATGCAGGAGGAAGTGCAAAAAAAATAGCAAAACCCTCATTTGATATTAACACTTCAAAATGGAAGTTTTGACTGATAGACAGCCAGTAAGTTTTTAGACATATTAACTAGGTCAAGCTTTAAACAATGGATCATTTTATCTGAAATTACTCTATTCATGGTAGGCTTTGTATGAGGTCTGTGACTAGTCATGTCAAGTTAGTTCTTAGAAAATAGCTCTGGAGCTCATTTGATTGGAAGAAGCATATGAATTCTTCATATCCTTAAACTAGGATGGAAAGAATGCATTTCCAGAACCTGCAAATGCTGAAGATTTCAGTTCTCATCAGTATTTAACATAATGCACTGTCCCTAAACAAATGCAAAGCTATCAGAAAAGGAGATAGAGATTCAACTCATATCTTCTTACCATTTTCACTGGACTTTGCTGCTTACAAAAAAAAAAAAATGCTTTGGGCATGATGTTCCATGAAAAAGAGTAGTCAGCAAGTTGTTATAGGCTTAGGTTGGACAAGGAGAATTTTACAGAGATCAAGTACAGAAAGAACAGAGAAGGAAATTTAATACCATTGAATGCCCTTGACCAAAATTTTCATAATGAGCTTGTTTCCTAATGTCATAATTTCTGAACTTAATGTGCTTCAGAAACATCTTGTGAAAAGTCTAGTAGTAAAGTTCATATGATAAATTATGTTGAGAACATTATTACATAATGTGGAATTTAAGAAATTCTTTTTATTGAGTGCCTATCATATGCTTGACAAAATAAAGAAAATTTAGCTCCTTTCTCAAGATGCCTTTCATTGGAAGTATTTCTTTCAAAACTCTTGTTTTTGTCAAATAATTTGGGATCAGTGTTGGGATAACATAGAACATTACCTCATTTTATTCAAATATGTATTGATATAGGTATAATTTAACAACTATTTTTGTAATGCTGGTTATGACTTGAATAAGGAAGATGTTCAGAAACTCTTTTAAAATCAAAGTTAAACCACTGAGGTGGCATTATCATGTGATCTCATTCCTATCTATAAATAACTAGAGCAAAAAAGCACCTGGACTTTCTCTTCCCTTTTTTTTGATGGAAAGCTTGGTTGGCATCTTTGCAATTAATTTTATATTTAACTTTATATATTTAGGCTGACTCTGTTATATACTTAACTTTTTTGATTCTGACAAGTGTGTATGGTGTAGAATAAAACAAATCAATTATGTTGGGCTTTTCCCTCCTAAATTCAATCTCACGCTTTTCTTTGAAATTCTAATATCTCTTTAAATCTGTCTAATTTTATCATTTATATAGAAGGGTTTTGTTTTGTAAACAACTTCCATATGTAAGCAGTGCTGTTGCCTGTAACAACATGTGGTCATAATATTAATAGTATTTTGTCTTCTGCTTCTGACTCCAGTTTGGCTTATATGCATCTAGGATTTTCTCTTCTTTTTTTTAAGGTATTAAAATAAGAAAAGATTTTGGCCTTTAAGACTAATGATTTCCTGTTTTTCTTCTATAGTGAAATTAACTGGAAACGTCAATTTAAGTATGTTAATAAAAACTATCAATTTTCTTCTCAAAGATAAAGTCAGAGCAGAGGGAGAAAATGAATGACCAAAGGAAAATTCCATACTAAGGAATGACTTCAATAGCCATTCCTTTTCCTTGAGCGTTGAGCTTGAGATATACCTGTGTTCAAGAACGTAATCTTTAAATACAAAGAGATACTGGCTGCTCTTTGTGCTTCTTGACCTGGTTTTGGTTCATGTATGGTGGAGGTCTTATTAGAAATATGATACAAACAAAAATAATGAATGTGTTTATTTCTATAACTTTAAGTATACGAAAAGATGTACAAATACAAATTGGTTCTTAGAACATATTGAAAAGGCTAGGCTGTTATTGTTTCTATTCTACAGGCGCTCATGTTCAATAAATGCTAATTGCTAAAATGGGAAAACATTTATCTTGTCCTATATAGACGGCGTTCCTCAATTATGTGTGATTAATGCCTTTTTTTCAAGCATTCGACATCTGCTTTTGATCAGCGAAGGATCATCCAACTTATCAAATGGCTGTTCTGTTCATTTATGTCCAATTCCTACGTGGCCACAGTAGATTCTGTAAAATGTACATTCTTTCTTAGAATGTCTCTATGTCGGGAGAAAACGATGCTTCCCAGATTCTTTGAAGATATCTCATTAGAAAAATCAAAACATGAGTATTCTGTAGAAATTTAACTTTGGAGCTAGAATTGGCAGGAAGCTGATTTAACAATATGTCTGGAGGCAGCTGTGAAGGGCTGTGCAAGTGATTTGCATCTCAGTCCCACTACTTGCCAACTTCTCTGCACCTCACTTTACTCATTTGTAAAATGGGGGAGTTATAGTCCCTACTTTATACTGTTGACAGGATGGAGATAAAACACTTAAAGCATTTAGAATAATACGTAGCACCGAGCAGGCATTAAATAAATACTAGCTCTCATCTAGGGAGATTTAGAGTGTTATTTCATTACAGATTAAAAAAAAAAACTAAATTAACAAATTATTTCTTTCTTCAATGTCACTTCACAGTTTTGTAGCAGAAGTTAAAAATGATTTTTTTTTAAGTTGCGAGACAATTCTCCAAGTTAACACATTCATAAGTCAGAAAAGACTGACTATAGCAGAATCTGCAACATTTACATTTGGTCAAACAAGGGAAATAGTCTTTTACTCTCTTCATGTGGAAAAGCTGTATGCAATTAGTGTGTGTGCAGCATATCTTTCTTGGCATTCAAAAGCTTTAAAAGAACACTCATTAATTTCCAAGAGAGTTTTGAAAAATGCTAGTCCCTAGAGTTCAGACTGCTTTTTTTAGAAAAATGTCTCAACACAGAGGCGTGGAATCTGAAATTAAGAGGACCTGAATACCCAGATTGAGGTATAAACTTTGGACAAGTTATTTAACCTCTCTGTGATCACTGCTAAAATGAATGATAATGTCTTCTCCTTCAAACGATAGAATTAAATGAGCTAATGTGGGGCACCTGGGTGGCTCAGTCGGTTAAGCGGCCGACTTCGGCTCAGGTCATGATCTCGAGGTCCGTGAGTTTGAGCCCTGCGTCGGGCTCTGTGCTGACAGTCAGAGCCTGGAGCCTGTTTCAGATTCTGTCTCCCTCTCTCTGACCCTCCCCCGTTCATGCTTTGTCTCTCTCTGTCTCAAAAATAAATAAACGTTAAAAAAAAATTTTTTTTTAAATAAATGAGCTAATGTGTAGCAGTGTGACCCCTAAATCGTAAATTAAAATTTCTGAATTCAAACTTCTTTTATTTTGTAAGCATATCTCCTTTGAGGATATAAAATTGTTTCACTGACCAGAAACATACTTTTTTTTTTTAATGTTTATTCATTTATTTTGAGAGAGAGAGAGAGAGAACACGTGAGCAGGGGAGGGGCAGAGAAAGAGGGAGAAAATTCCAAGCAGGCTCCTCGCTGTCAGCGCTGAGCCAGACTCAGGGTTCAATTTCACCAACCGTGAGATCGTGACCTGAGCTGAAATCAGGACACGGATGCTTAACCAAGTGAGCCACCGAGGCGCCCCAACTAGAAACATTGAAAATTTAACAAATGCTGCAAAAACTAATCAATTATAAGCTAAACTGTACTCACTGAAATTTGAGTAAGAAATTTCAAAATAAGCCTTTTGTGCTATTTACAAAAGTCAAATAGCATATACTATTTCTGGTCTCATCTAAAAAATCTTCCAGAGAGGGGAGCCTGGGTGGTTCAGTTGGTGAAGTGTCTGACTCTTGATTTCTGCTCAGGTCAGGATCTCACGGTTGGTGGGTTTGACCCCTGCAGCAGGCTTCCTGCTGAATGTAGAGCCTGCTTGGGATTCTCTTTCTCTCTCTCCCTCTCTGTCCCCGCCCTGCTCTTGAGCACGCGTGCTTACTTTCGTGTTTATAACTTGTTTACCATTTTGACTTTTTTTTCCAGATGACATTTAAAAGTTACAGGTAAGTAATATCGCATGATTGAAGCACTGGTTAGCTAGAATTACTGGTGGAACAGTGGCATATTTTCTGTACACATTTCTCTTTAATATGCCTTTGCCACTCACAGCCTTCCTGCTCTTTGAGGGAATTACTTTTGGAGAATCACTTGGTTTTAAATACTGACCTATTTCACAGTTCTCACAAACAGGTGACTTGTTATAATAGTCAGCCAATTTTCTATTTTATGGTAGGAAAATCACTAAACACAGCCAAATATACACGTTAGTTTGCAACGTTGCAACAACTAGATTTAAAGTGAACACTGCACTGTAGACTGATCTTTTAGTCAATAGAGAGGAATTCAGAGCTGCACCTTCCGGATATAAACAGGGGAAATTCAGTCTTTCGAAAGTCAAAGGATGACTCTAACTGAGTTCAAAGGATTTAATGACTTCATTACACATAGTAGTAGGCATTTAATATCAATGCAAAAAGAGTCCAGACTTTTTTTCATTAAAAGGTAGTAACATGAAAATACCTGGCTGTTCAAGTGTTTGTTTGTTTTAATGTACTTGTATTCAGGTATTCCTGGTCACAGAAATGCTGGCAACTGAGAGATATATAGAGGTTTTTAAAATTCAAGGTTCCAGGGGCGCCTGGGTGGCGCAGTCGGTTAAGCGTCCGACTTCAGCCAGGTCACGATCTCGAGGTCTGTGAGTTCGAGCCCCGCGTCGGGCTCTGGGCTGATGGCTCGGAGCCTGGAGCCTGTTTCCGATTCTGTGTCTCCCTCTCTCTCTGCCCCTCCCCCGTTCATGCTCTGTCTCTCTCTGTCCCAAAAATAAATAAAAAACGTTGAAAAAAAAAAAAAAAAAAAAAAAAAAAAATTCAAGGTTCCATAATTGTGGAGTTGCTCTTTATATCTGAGTCAGGTTTGATAGAGCCTACACAGGAATTGCAAAGTGATATGGCAGACAAAAACGAAATACATTTGAAAAGACTATTTTCTTATGACTTACATTCTCCTGGAAGTTAAGAAAAAAAAAACTCCTTAAAATTTTTTTTTAATGTTTATTTATTTTTGAGAGACAGAGTGTGTGGGAGGGCCGGGGGGTGGGGGGGGGGGGTGGGGGTGGGGAGAGACACAGAACCTGAAGCAGGCTCCAGGCTCTGTATTATGACCTGAGCTTACGTCGGACACTTTCTGAGCCACCCAGGCGTCACCAAAAAAGCTCCTTTTAAAAGAAATGTTACTCCCCTTCCATCAAAACAGCCCTAAACAATATCCTTTACTACTGGTTATCAGAACAAGTATCTGCTTTTATAGGATTATCTCACCTCATTCTGTCAACTTTGGGTTAAGACTTTGTTTCTTCTGCTTCTAACCATATCAGCACAATCATAGAGGGTATTTAGGGTCCAAGTGGGGGTGTTGAGCTGTTGTTTGGGGTGGACCTAATGCAACATTTTTAGAGATCAAGAGCATTTTCTTTCACACTAGTCCAAAGAAACATTTTGCCTATCTACATTCCATTGCAGGTTCAAGTGGCTAAGATAGCTTCTTTTTCCATTCACAAACTGTTGAAATAGTATGTCAGATTTACATTTCGACAAAGGATGGCCCCTATTAACCATCCTTTTCACTTGCAACAAAAGCTGTCGAGGGTATTAAAAAGATGATTTTTGTAAAATACACAAATGGCCATGGGTATGTAAAAATACAATCACTCATATATTTATGAATATCATAAGACAAGTACGATCTCTTCAAATGTATTTGATTTTCATTACCACACCAATTTCAGTATTTGTGAGCACCTACTTTGTACCTAGTGCAGAGCTCCACATTAGCAATTTAAGGTGAAAAATGTAGTCCTGCCGTTTTGGTTGAGTGGAGGGGGGGAGGGGGGCGGAGACCACAGAAATAACAGCAATACATCATGGCTTTGATACAGGATATACACAGGACGTTGAGGGTGCATTTCTGTTCAGTAATATAAGAGAATGGAGACACTGAGGGATGGAATGAAGAAAATAGTTTAGAGAATCCTAAAGGTAATGCGCTGAATTGACAACTAGAGGTCTATAAAACTCTGCAAGAGAATTCAGCTCTTTATGCTTAAACAAGCTCCTGAAATAGGATTACAGATCTGTAAATCTGTGAGATTTCCTGAATTAGAAGTCTAACCATAAAAGTTTAGTCGCTCAACAACCTAGGTCAAAACAAAACAAAACAAAACAAAACAAAAAACCTCTCTAGGGTTTTCCATATCAGTTTGTTGCTAATTCCTGAGCGAGAAGTACATTCTCGCTTAGTAGTACATTCTAGTTTAGAGCTAGAATGTTTTGACGTGTAATGCTAGGGAAGCAACTTCCAGTAAACTGCCTCCAATCAAACCTAACGTTGCTTTGTAGAACTATGCTCAGACCATGCAGGTTTTTGTTTTTTTTTTTAACTGAAATTACAGTAGGCTCTTTTTCTTTTCCAACCCTAAAAGGTAGTCTTCATTTATCACTGCACTTGTGTTACCACTAGGACTTTGTCTTTTAACTCAAACCTATGGGGGCTATATAGCCTGGACAATTAAACGAAAAGACATCTCTGCTGGAGATAAGCTCCACCTGTTGAGGTCAATTAGTTTACTGGGCTGGGCTGCTTCTTCCCTCCAGGTAGGGATGGACTGCAAGCACGCCCTCTCTAGCGAAGAGCCTACCCGGGAGGCACTTAGGTAGTTAACAGCAAACAGCTGCAACATCTGCCTGCCCGCTGGCGGCTGGCCCTCCCTGCTCGTCGAAGGGCGAGGGGGGGACCGCATGGCAGCCGCAACGACACTGCACAAAAGGCAGCACCTATCTCGAAGACACTTCGGCTTTCCGTGGACCGCGCAGCTCCCGGCACAGGGGCCTCCGCCTAGAGGGCGCGGGCGACGAGGGCCGGGGGTGAGCCCAGGTGCGGCGAGGGGGAGGAGGGAGGGCTCCGCCACGCGCCAAGGAAGAAAGCCTGACTCATGTCGTATCGTGGCGGTGGCGGCGGGCTCCTGGGAACTGAAACTCGTGATGCTGTTGCTGCGGAGAAAAGCCTCATTACCCATTCCGCAGGCGGGGAGGGGGGCGGGGGGAACACCATCCAGGACGCGTACGCCAGAGACCCAAGGCTCCAGCAGCCTCCGCGGGCCCCACCCCACCGCGCCCCTTCCCCTGCCGCGTGCCCGCGCGCGCGCGCGCACCGGCCGCGTGAGAGAACAGAGCGGACACACCTAACCTGCGCGCGCCCCCACCCTGCCCCACCCCCCACTCAGGCCGAAACTCACTGGCCGACCCGGATTCGCTCCCCCGGCCGAAATTCCCCACCCCCACCACCCTCGGCGTCGGCGCCGCCGCGAGTCTTCGGCAATTTCCGTCGGGAGACCCAGCACTCGGCAAGGCCCGAAGCCCCGCCGCCTCCTTCTTCGCCGGACCCGGCTTTATGTCTGCGGCGCCGGGGCGCATGCGCAGACGCCATCTTCCCTCCTTCTCCTTTGCTTGCCCCCTCCCCCCGCCACCACCGCCGCCGCCTCCTCTCGCCGACGGTCGCCCCTCCTCCTCCTCCTGCGCTCGGGCGCTGGTCCCTCCTCTCCCGTTGCCGCGAGAGACTGGGGGATACGGTGGAGCCGGAGAAGAGCACTAGTAACAACCACCACAGCCCCCTCCCCGCCCGCCGCCCTCCCTCGGCACCCACCCACTCACCCGCCCCGTTTGCCGACACCGACCAACCCCACCTCTCGTTCCTTTGAACGGCGTCGGCTGCAGTCGCTTGCACCAGCCCGTCTGGCCACCAACGCCGCCGAGAAAGGAGCCGCCGCTGCCTGCGGCCCCCTCCCGCCCGGGCCGCGGGAGCAGCAGGGTGAGGACGAGCCGGCTGAGGAGGAAGAGGACGGGAGCAGCTCGCACCCCTCTGCGCTAGCGCACATCCCGCCGCCCTCCGGGGAGGCTCGGGCGCTGGCCCCTTCCTCCCCGAGGACGTGTGCCGAGCCGAGGCGCCTGCCCTGAGGGAGGAAAATGCTCGGGCTCCATGGCTGCCAGTGATGGAGCGGTCCCTGGGCTCCCGCTGCCAGTGCCGCCGCCGCGCCCCGGCCGTGCTCCGCGAGGACCCGGCGTCTCTGCGCGCCCGCCCGCGCCTCGTTGCTGGGCTCACCGTACCGGGCGCCCCGCCGCCGCCCCGCTCCGAGCCTCGCCGCCCCGGCCCCAGCCGCGGCCAGCGTTTGCTCACGGAACAGCCGCCGCGAGCCCAGGGGGTTTGAAAGGGTCCGAGGGGCGTGGGGGGAGGGCCGAGCGGGGACAGCGGGGCCGGGAGGGGAGGTTTGAGCGACACTGAGCTCGGGGCTCGCCGGCGGCGGCGGCGCTGGGGGTGGCGAGGGGAAGGCGACACTCGCTCCGCGCTGCTTTCGTGCAGAGCGACCGGGAGGGTTTTGCAGCGGCCGCCGCCGCCGCCGCCGCCGCGGCGGGAGGAGGGGTTGAGGTGGCTTTTGAGTTGTCGGGAGAAGGTGGGCATTTCTCGGTTTTCCCACCCCCTCCACTTGTCTCCCCCTTGCCTTGTCTTCCCCTCCCTCCTGCCCCGCACCCCACGTGAAGCGGAATATAAAGGGGGGTGTGAGACTAGAGGGGAAAGTGAATGGCGAAGGACTGAAGGGGTCCCCCCTTCGGGTCCCTGGCCGCCCTGTTCACCCTCGTTCATCCTCCCTTCCCGAAGCTCGCCCTCGAAGGCAGGAGCGGCCGGCGCCTTCGGCTGAGGAGGAGGAGGAGAAGGAGGAACCGCGCCGGGCGGAGCGTCAGGTCCCGTTTTCCTCCCCGGCGTCTTGAATACAAAGATTACGGTGCAGAAGGAAATTGCACTCGCCTCCTCCGCCCCCCGGTACCCGACACAATGCACCAGCCGCCTGAGTCCACCGCCGCGGCGGCCGCGGCCGCTGCAGACATTAGTGCTAGGAAGATGGCGCACCCGGCAATGTTCCCTAGAAGGGGCAGCGGTAGTGGCAGCGCCTCTGCTCTCAATGCAGCAGGTACCGGCGTTGGTAGTAGTGCCACATCTTCCGAGGATTTTCCGCCTCCGTCGCTGCTCCAGCCGCCACCTCCTGCAGCATCTTCTACGTCGGGACCACAGCCTCCGCCTCCACAAAGCCTGAACCTCCTCTCTCAGGCTCAGCTGCAGGCACAGCCTCTTGCGCCAGGCGGAACTCAAATGAAAAAGAAAAGTGGCTTCCAGATAACTAGCGTTACCCCGGCTCAGATCTCCGCCAGCATCAGCTCTAACAACAGTATCGCAGAGGACACCGAGAGCTATGATGACCTGGATGAGTCTCACACGGAAGATCTGTCTTCTTCCGAGATCCTTGATGTGTCACTTTCCAGGGCTACTGACTTAGGGGAGCCTGAACGCAGCTCCTCAGAAGAGACTCTGAATAACTTCCAGGAAGCTGAGACACCTGGGGCAGTCTCTCCCAACCAGCCCCACCTTCCGCAGCCTCATTTGCCTCACCTTCCACAACAGAACGTTGTGATCAATGGGAATGCTCATCCACACCACCTCCATCACCACCATCACATCCATCATGGGCACCACCTACACCATGGGCATCACCATCCATCCCATGCTGGTGTGGCCAGTACATCCATTCCTGGAGGGCCACCCTCCAGTCCAGTATCCAGAAAACTCTCTGCAGCTGGAAGCTCTGACAGTGTTCTAGCAGCGGCCCCAACTTCTGCTGTATCATCCGGTGGCTCACCTGCATCTGTAATGACTAATATCCGTGCTCCAAGTACTACTGGCAGTATAGGTATAAGTTCTGTTACTGGCACTAATACAATGAGTAATGTCAACATTACTGCCGTGGGTAGTTTTAATCCTAGTGTGACAAGCAGCATACTTGGTAATGCTAATATAAATGCAAGCAATATTCCTAGTGCTGCTGCTACTGTGAGTGTTGGGCCTGGAGTTAGCAGCAGTGTTAATGTGAATATCTTGAGTGGCATGGGCAATGGTACTATATCTTCCTCCGCTGTTGTTAACAGTGCCCCCAGTGCAGCTGCAGGGATGACTGCGGGGTCCCTTTCGGGTCAGCAGCAGCCACCAACAGTTAACACGTCAAGGTTCAGAGTTGTGAAGTTAGATTCTAGTTCTGAACCCTTTAAAAAAGGCAGATGGACTTGCACCGAGTTCTATGAAAAAGAAAATGCTGTACCTGCTGCAGAAGGTGTGGCGATAAATAAAGTGGTGGAAACTGTGAAACAGAACCCGACAGAAGTGACTTCGGAGAGGGAGAGCACTAGTGGGAGTTCAGTGAGCAGTAGTGTCAGCACACTGAGTCACTACACGGAGAGTGTGGGAAGCGGAGAGATGGGAGCCCCTACTGTGGTGGTGCAGCAGCAGCAACCAGCTCTTCAAGGTATGGCTCTTCCCCAGATGGATTTCAGTAGCACTGGTCCCCAGAGTATTTCAGCAGTTAGCATTCCACAGAGTATTTCTCAGTCACAGATCACGCAAGTACAATTACAGTCTCAAGAACTGAGCTATCCTCAAAAGCAAGGTCTTCAGCCAGTACCTCTACAGGCCACTATCAGTGCTGCAACTGGTATCCAGCCGTCACCTGTTAGTGTGGTTGGTGTAACTTCAGCTTTAGGTCAGCAGCCTTCCATTTCCAGTCTGGCTCAACCCCAACTACCGTATTCTCAGACGGTTCCTCCAGTGCAAGCCCCCCTTCCAGGAGCACCACCCCAACCGTTACAGTATGGACAACAGCAGCCGACTGTCTCTACCCAGATGGTCCCAGGCCATGGTAAATCCGTGGCTCAGAATCCTTCAGAGTATGTGCAGCAGCAGCCGATTCTTCAAACAGCAGTGTCCTCCGGACAGCCCAGTTCTGCAGGAGTGGGAGCAGGAGCGACAGTGATTCCTACGGCTCAGCCACAGAGTATCCAGCTGCCGGTGCAGCCCACGGCAATCCAAGCACAACCTGCAGGGGCATCTGGCCAGCCTGTTGGCCAGGCTCAAACAGCAGTATCTGTTGTACCTACTGGCAGTCAAATTGCAAATATCGGTCAACAAGCAAACATACCTACTGCAGTGCAGCAGCCCTCTACCCAAGTCACACCTTCGGTTATTCAGCAAGGTGCTCCTCCATCTTCACAAATAGTTCCACCTGCTCAAACTGCGATTATTCATCAGGGAGTTCAAACTAGTGCGTCAAGCCTTCCTCAACAGTTGGTCATTGCACCCCAGAGTACCTTGTTAACTGTGCCTCCCCAGCCACAAGGAGTAGAATCGGTAGCTCAAGTTGTTTCGCAGCCGTTGCCTGCAGTTAGTCCTTTGCCCTCTGCTAGTAGTATTTCTGTTACAAGTCAGGTTAGTTCAACTGGTCCTTCTGGAATGCCTTCTGCCCCAACAAACTTGGTTCCACCACAGAATATAGCACAAACCCCTGCCACTCAAAATGGTAATTTGGTTCAAAGTGTTAGTCAACCTCCCTTGATAGCCAGTAACATAAATCTGCCTTTGGCACAACAGATACCACTAAGTTCTACTCAGTTCTCTGCACAATCATTAGCTCAGGCAATTGGAAGCCAAATTGAAGATGCCAGGCGCCCAGCGGAACCCTCCTTAGTTGGCTTACCTCAGACTATCAGTGGTGACAGTGGGGGAATGTCAGCAGTTTCAGATGGGAGTAGCAGCAGCCTAGCAGCCCCTGCTTCTCTTTTCCCGTTGAAGGTGCTACCGCTGACGACACCCCTGGTGGATGGCGAGGATGAGAGGTAAGATCATGCCATGTTTCTGCAGACATTCAACAAATTCAGAGTTAATTTATTTAGTAGCTGTATAGATGCACAAGATTTGTCGAAAGCATTACATATTTTTCCATTTTTGTATGTGAAAATGCATTTTTGTGGTAAGTTTCCTAGAGCAAGAGTGTTATGGAATGGTTTCAGAGTGGATAGCAAATGGGTGTAAGTAATATGTAAACTACTTGACAGTAGTTACTGAATATTAAGCATAGGTTTAGGGGCACCAAATGGCTTTTGTTATTTATAAAATGCTTTTTGAAAAGATTACTAACAAAATTTTTGCTAAGCCATATAATATTTATCTATTCACTTGAATTACTAAATCCTTATGAGCATCTCTTGAGTGGGGGTTGTGGTTCCCACGGTTGTTTCTCCTTTATTAGGTTGGGCAATCCTTTTCACTTCTACTGTGTTTGATCTTAGTCTGTGGAAGATAATGTTACATGCTTTTCTTAGACCTCGTAGGAAAGATGACCTAGTCTCGGTTTTATAGGTTGCCCTCACAGACTGTAATTAACCAACTTTTGTGTACTTATTTAATGGTCATTTTATCTGAACAGAACAGGAATGGGAATCTTAAAAAGTATGTTGGGGGGGGGCAGGAGGGTAAACACTGTCAAAATAACCAAATTTATCTTTGATAGTAGTGTCCTGTACATTTTTTTTCTTTTGTATAGATCAAGGTGGTAGCCATTTTAAAGAGTAGGAAAAGTCTTGGAGGGTTGAATTTATAGACGCATGAACATAAGACTTTGCTCCCCTGCTAATCTACTCCACCTGTTCCCTTCGTTGCCAAAAAAAAAAAAAAAAAGAATAAAAACATAGTCAAAATACGTTATTAAGCCACTAGTGTTTTCTTACTTGAATTGAAAATAATGCTTTAAATACGCTATTGATTCCAATTGTGTCTTTGAAGCTGACTGCAAAAGTTGTGAAATCTCTAATGATTCTACATTACTTTAAACTAAGTTGAATTTTAAAGGAATGTTCTTTTCACAGATTTGCTGGTCTGTGACTAACCTTGATCAAAATAGTATCATAGGAGTTAATGACAAAGGCTATTCATTTTAACTGTGGAACTCTGAATAAGCTCTAAAGATATTTAATTATTTTAGTATTAGTTGGAGATTTTTGTGATTGAACTTTCACCAAACTAATTGGAAATTTATATTCTAAATGTGTATTTTTGGTTTTCACTTTGGAAAAATTGAGGGTATTCCAAAAGAATTACAGTTTTAGAAAAAGAACAAAGACCAAATGTTGCAGTGAGGTTTTCATGATAAACATTTTTAAGTTACTTTACAGATGTAAGGCAAAGGCATGGTTAATTGAAATAATTTAAAATCTTGTCTTTTAAGATTTTTGTAATTTTTCCAGTAATCATATAATTAAAACATTGTTACCGAACCAAATGTAATCTGTATCTTGTGTACAAAATTGTCCTTAAAAGGTAGATAGAGCTCTTTTAGGGAGGTAGTTTCTTTAATAGTCATTATAATCATCGATAAAAGTTTGTTTCATATGCTAATATTTATCTGTAATTGCTAATATTCATAATTTTAAAGAACTATTTACCCCAAATATTAATGTTTTCTGAGTCTAAGAGGCATGATCGAGTGAAGCCCCTAAAAAAACAGGTATATTATGTGGATACTAAATTCAGAGAAATAAAAGACAGATGAAATGCACAAATGAAAACCACACATTTTGAATTGAAACCTGCCATGATTTTTGTTAATTACCATTTGTGGTCTCCTGACATGACTTTCTCCTTTTTCTCCCCTGGTGGTAGGGCATGATAGA
Source organism: Panthera onca (assembly GCF_046562875.1). Taxonomy (NCBI): domain Eukaryota; kingdom Metazoa; phylum Chordata; class Mammalia; order Carnivora; family Felidae; genus Panthera; species Panthera onca. The sequence goes on along the minus strand of NC_138339.1, from coordinate 214,595,482 downwards.
GCTTTCCACAACTTGCTTTTCCAGACAATTAAAGTCAGATGTTGCTACTTACAGTTAGGTTTTTTAATTGTAGGGATAGAGGCCCAATTTAAGATGTTTAGTACAAAATTAATTTTTCCATATAGTAACTGAGATGAAGATCATTTAGGGGCAAATTATGTAGAAAGGTTTGGAATTTAAGGGACAAAAAGAGATACTGAGAAGTATGATCAAGTACTGGCATAAAGTAAGTTGAGTTGACGCTACCTGTTTCGAATTTACTACATTTTTGATCCTTTGTTAGTTAACATCAAAGTTAAGTCATCAGAACCAGAAAATTTTTGATTCAGAGGCATCCTTTAAATGCTAAAAAATTAAAATGTTTCACCCCTAAAATACCTATAAAGGTCAAAAAGGAACACATGCATATTATTTTCTTTACAGTGTTTTACTGCAAATTATTTCTTTTATCACTAAAGTTTGGAAAAAGAAAAGTTTCATTTAAGTTTGCCCTTGGAAGGAAATTTGAGACTATCTACAAGAGAAAGAAGTGATAACGATTAAAAAAAATTCTTTCTTTTTCTTCCCATGATAGCTTCCATGTCACTTGCATTGTCTGGGGCTTGGTCACCAATTTCTGTCTCATGGGAGAAAGGGGTACATTATAATTTCAATATTATGACTTAAAAACCATGTTAACAGTGAAACTTTTTGGCGGTAAGACAAATGAAAGGTGGTTGTTCTTTAGTCTTCTTTTGAAATAATACTCTTAACGCTTTAAAATTTAAAATGTTTATTAGACATGTGGAAAATGATTTCAGTTGATCACGGGGCAACACTAAAACTTAGAAACATGGATCAGGCATTAAGATTATGTATCTTTTTTTTTTAAAGCTCCTTGAAAAAATCTTAATGTCTTATTTTAGCCTTTAATATGAAGTCACCTTTATAACACAGTGGAGGTGTAGGTATTCCACACTGGTCTATAGTCTTTTGTGTTTGCAACTATTAGTATAGCTTCTTGTGTGAAATTGGTCAAACTTCTGTTCATCCTTCAAGACTCCGTTCAGAAACGTTCCCTCTGAAGCAGTGTCTTCACCCAGGGAATGTTTCCTTAACACTTTTTAGTGCTCCTCTATTGAACGCACTGCACACATTCAATTATAATTATGTTCCACATAAGACACTGAGTTCCTCAAGGACAAGAACTAAATATTTTTTGGACAAATTAATGAGCAGACCTTTCTCTTTTTTTCTGTCACAATTTACAATTTATATTATCCCTTGTCTTAAGCACAGCTGTTAGAGATACAGGATCATATAAGTTATACAATAAATTGAAGAGAAAAGAATAAAAAGACTTTTTGTACCTCTTTCACCTCATCATTATTTGAGGTGAATTGATATCTATTTTTTAAATACAGTGCATGTTATATAGTAGGCCCTCAAATACTTATTAAAGAGGAATGAAAGTTTTCTTATCTATGAAATAGGAGTAATACTCATTTTGCCTACTTCTGAGGATGGCAACATTAGATAAGATAAAAGTACTAAATTGTACATTTTAATTTTATTTAGGTTGTACCTCCACAACTTAAAGAGTCAAATAATTTACATGGTTATCAAAACAAACAAAAGCTTCCTGCCCCCTTCCTTTCCGTGTTTCCATTCCCCAAAGCAGTCACTTTTATCTCTTTCGGATGATTGTTATGTTTACCTCCTAGTTGTAGACAACATGCTTGTATTGCTACTCGATATGCAACATGGCTAGATGGTTAGGAGCATAGATTCTGGAATAAGACTATTTAGGTTTGAACCTAGTTTTATGTAACATTGGGCTACTTAACCTCTCTATGCCTCATGTTGCTCATTTCAATAAATGGGGATAGCAGTACCTACCTCAGGGTTGTTATAGGAAATGAATTTGGAAAGCCCTTAGAACTGTGTCTAACTCACATGCCCTAGATAGTGTGTGTTAAATAAAATACTTTGTGCTTGTGTTTTGGCTTTTTGAACTTCTGGAAAGAAAATGAAAATTTAACTTTATCACCTACTCAGCTGATCCCCCTTCCTCCAAGTACCCTTTCCTCTGAATAGCTATGATTACATCATTGTTGATCATTTAGTATTCTTATAAAATATCACTCTTCATGTCCTGTACAATGTACTGCACTTGCCTACCTCCTTCCACCCCATCCCAGCTATCTAGTACATATAATGTACTAGAATATATAGTATATATATTTCTATATACTACCTAGAATAAGTTTTCTGTTTCTTCCAAATTCTGTTTCCCCCATTTTTGTATGCCTTTTTACCCATTTTTGCTTTGCCTTTTGTGATAGAGCCTTTCCTCAGAGGTCTGGTAATTCTTGGTCATCTGCTTGCACTTTAGGAGACTAAAGAGCTTATCTAGTCTCAGTGTGACTTACTGACTGTTTTACCATAGGGTGATCTGGCTGAAGTTCAATGTCTCTGCCCCACCCCGGGCTTAGTTTTTTCTGTAATTATCATTATTCAACATTGCATCAAATGTCTCTTGAGATGTTCAGACATATCAGGTGTTATCAATTTTACCTTCCTTAGGCAGTCTCTTATATTCCTCTGACCTCCATTTTGGACCTAATTGTGTTCTACACCTTGGTACACATCCATTATTGTGGGATTCCCTTCACTTTCTCCTGTGGTTGGATTTCATTTTGCAGTGATCCTTGTCATGTTCATTCTTGGCTTACTTGATATTTTAAAATGGTTTTAGGGGTGTCTGGCTGGCTCAGTCAGTAGAGCATGAGATTCTTGATTTCAGAGTCATGAGTTTGAGCCCCACATTGGGGTAGAGATTACCTAAAAAAAAAAAAAAAATTTTTTTTTAAGGAGTGCCTGGCTGGTTTAGTTGGTAGAGCACACAACTCTTGATCTCAGGATTATGAGTTTGAGCTCCATGTTGGGTGCAGAGATTCCGTAAAGCTAAAATCTTTAAAAGAAAAAATGATTTTAGTTTACCCTGACACTTAAGGTGGTTTGGTTAGGTAAAGAATACTACATTGTAAAATTGTATTATTTTATAATTTCGCTCCATTGCTTTCTAACTTCCATATTCCTTTTGAGAAGTCTGAAGCCATTCTGATTTCTTATATATTGTATGTGACCTGTATATATATGTTTTGTTTTTCCTTTTTTTCTGACTTGTTTACCCTTCTCTCTCTTGCTCTCTCTCATTCTTTAATTCTCTGAAAGCGTTTAAGGTTGAATCTGTTTTCAGTGTTCCAGTATTGAAATTTTACAGTGATGGTTCCTTGGGTAGGTTTCTTTTTACCCTCAGGGTTGCTGAGTACTTGGTATGCCCTTGTAGTCTGGAAACATCTTTTAATTCTGGGACTTTTTCTTGAATGAGGTCTTGATTATTTCTTTCCATTTTCTGTTTTTTGGTTTTTTTTTTCCTTAAATTCCTTATTAGGATAATGGACATTTTTGACTTCTGATTTTCTTGTATTTTCTTTCCTATTTTCTATCTCATTTTCTTTTTTGCTCTACTTCTGTTGAGTTTTCTATATTACCATATATTTAATTTCCCAAAGCCTTTGCTTTTTGTTTTTTTGCCTTTGCCCCTTTTAAATCGTATCCTGTTCTAATAACAATAGTACTTTCTCATAGCTGTCTGAATATATAAATATTACTTTTTTTTTTATTTAAAGATTTCTTCTCCCTGTGTGACCTGTGCCCTCCTGGTTTGTTTTTTAGTTTGTATCTGTTTGGTCTTTATCTTTCATGTTCTATAGCCTTTCCTTAGTTGGTTGGTGGTTGTGTGTGAGTAGGGGAGTAAAATGCTAATTAGAAATCCTCAGTGAGACTTGTTAGCTTTACTTTATGGTAACCAGGCTGGGCTGTGTGGTTGGAGCACTTTTGATGTCAGTATCTTCATGCCTTTCCTCTGAGTTGGTTAGATGTCCTGTAGAAGGCTCTTTCTTGCCTGGAGGTGCAGGTTGTGGGGGATATAGGAGGGGAGTTGGGTAAAAGGTCTTGGTAGAATCTCAGCTTCCCTATATATATTTCTTCAATCACCCTGTTTTCAGTATGTTTTCTTGCCTACAGCTGTACCTGATTTTTTGAAACTTGGAATATTTTGTTTTATATTTTCCAGACTACATATTTTCAGTTTTTTTGTTGGGATTGGTGAGGGGGCAGTTGGGATCAGTGGGGCTGGTTACTTGTTAAACAGACTTTTAAACAGTCTTCCTTATTTTAGCTCCCTCTCTCCCCCATATCCCACTTCGGATGTACGTGGTACTGCCAATTGCTGAGTCTTTTGGGGATTTTACAGTTTAAATTGGGTTTGTTCTTGGCTTTCTCCACTGTTTGCTAAAGATTTGATTTTCGAGTGTTTGCTAAGTCATTTGTCACTCAACCATCTGCTTTCCAGCTTCCAAATTTTTGTTGCTATTGTCTTTTTACCCATTCTGTCATTTTTTATGGGCTTATGTCTTTATATCTTAAAAATTCATTATTTTTGATATTTTAGTGGTGTTTTTAGAAAAGGAGTATAAAATAGATGTGTTTCTATCATTATGCACCTGTCTTAACTGTAGAATACTGCACAATTAAATGTAAAAAATGATACTAATTTTAATAAAGTCATTGCTTCAAGATTTGATCTATGAGTATATAAATTTTAAAAGTCGAATTGCTTGACTTATATCCAGTAGAATAAGAACAGTATATAACGCAGTATTTCACTTCACAGAAGTGATTAGAAGTGTTAGGATAAGCTTCAGTTAATATTTAACATGTTAAGCCAATTCAACAACCTTGTGAGTTAAGTTTTTTTCTGTTTTACTGGTGAATAAACTGAAGCTTACTTAGTTTATTAGAGAGGTGGGATTGTCTCAGGTTACATACATAATACCAAAACAGCTAATAATAAAAATAATTTTTCTAATTAAAAATCTTCTGGTATTTGTAATAAAGCCAACAAGATGCCCATAAATATATCAGAGTGGCTGAAAACCTGAAAATAGGCAGGCTTCTTTGATTTGTGTATTACTACCAGTACCAGAATTACCGTAGAACATACCGACGTTTACCTATAAGCCCTTGGTGAGAAAAAAGGTGTTTAAAGTCATCACACTGGTGTGCCTGGCATGCAAGACATTCAAGTGTTAAATGAATTAATTTTAGTATGTTTTTTTTGAAAATCGTGTGAAAATTATCTTTTCAGGAAAACCATTTTAATTTCCTAATAATTTAAATTCAGTCTTTGTAGAACTGCAAAACAAGTAGATTTTGTTTCTTGTATAGGAAGTTGAATTTAAAAATTTGAAACTATGCAAAGCATGACCCGTGTGGTGCTGCAATATTAGAAGCATGCTGCAATGTTAGAGCTCTGCTGGTTGGTTTTTGCTGCGTCACCATGGTGTTAGCATTGAATATGTCATGGTAAGAGTATGCTTTCATGGCTCATTAAAAGAAATTACATGAGGGGAAAACAGTTTAAAGCATGTTTACATTATTTTAAAGAGCTTTATGTAATTAGTTTTAGAATCTAGGTTGACTTTTTTTTCTAGTCTCACATATATTTACGTGTCCTTCCTTCCACTCTTTTTTCTTCACCAGTTTGACCTGGAAATCATAACTTGGATTTTCAGTGTCATTGGTCCTAGATGAGCTTTGTTTTTCCTTTCTTGAAACATTCTCCTTTGCTTTCAGTGATCCCCTGGTACAGTTTCTTCCCACCTTTCTGGCCACTTTTTTTCAGTCTCTTTCAGATTCACCTATTCTCTCAGATTCAGTGTTGGAGTTCCTTTGAATTTCTGAGTCCTCTTCACACTTACTGCCTTTTCCCTGAGTAATCATCTGCTGTATGGCTTTAATACCGCCTGTATGCTATCAGTTTCTGAATGCGCACCACTAGCCCACACTTCTCATTGCATGTTAGAATGATCCAGTTATCTGCCTTCATAAAACAGCTCTGCATGTATTCTCATAGGCCTCTCAACAGATCATAAACTTCTCTTTCTTCATTACCTACCTTCTCAAATTTCTTTCTGCTCTGTCATCTTCATTTTATTCATTATTATTTCTTTTTTGCTTGTTGTAAATTTTTATTTAAATTCTAGTTAGTTAATATACAGTGTAATAATGGTTTCTGCAGTAGAATTTAGTGATTCATCACTTATGTACAACACCCAGTGCTCATCTCAACAAGTGCTCTCCTTAATGCCCATCACCCATCTAGCCCATCCCTGCACCTAAACGCCCCTCCAGCAACCCTCAGTTCTCTATTGTTAAGAATATAATTATTACTTCTTACTGATTCTTCACTTTAGAAACTTGAGAGCCATTCTTGATAGCTCCCTTTCCCTCACCCTCTACATCCTTACCATAACCTTTAAAATATATCCTGAATTTATCCCCCTCCCCCCACCATGGCCACAACTCTTGTCTAAGATAACAAGATAATATATTTGTCTCTTCAAGTACTGCGGTAGCTTCCTCACTAGCCTCTTGCATACATTCTTGGGTTTGTCTAATATTGTATCTTGTAGTCAGAATGATATTCTTAAAATAGAAATCTGTTCAGATCACTCACTTACCCAACACCCTTTAAAGCCTTCCCATTTCTTTGAAAGTAATTACTTTTTGCTTTTGCTTCTTGCCGGCATATTTTGCCACTTTCCCCCTGACTTTCAGTTTCCTTCTTTCAGTTCCTCAAATTGCCATCCATTCTTACTCTTCCTCTAGGGTTAGGCACACACTGTTCCTTCAACCTGAACATCCCCTGTGTCACCTTCCCTCCATTCTTTCTTAAAGTTTAACTGTCACTTTTTTATACAAATTTTTATTTTATTTCTAGTACAAGTAACATGCAGTGTTAGTTTCAGGTATACAGTATAGTGATTTAGCAATTCTGTGTGTTACTCAGTGCTCATCATAGTAAGTGTACTGTCACTTTTTGATAGGCCTTTTCTGACATAACAATCTAAACGCAGGTTCTTTGTAAATACTCTTTAATAGTACCTTGATTATTTATAGTGTTTATTACAGTTTAATGATTTTCTGTGCATATGTGATTATGTGATGATTTTAAGCTTCATGGACAGAGATGTTTGATTTGCTATTATATATCCAAAGTATATCTCAGTGCTTAACAGGTGGATGCTTAGTAAAAATTTGCTTAATGAATAAATGAAACAAATTGGCATAAGAGAAGGACAGCTTTTTAAAAACACTGTTATGGTATATTTGAAAGGTAAATACGTTCTGTATGGATGATCATGTGATACCATTGTTTCCTCCTTGAATAGAGATGAATCAGAATTAATTGATTACTTTTTGCTGTGTTTTGAGCCCAAAAGGCAATGCTTAGTTATTGCTTTAAACAAGCATTTTGTTTTATGTTTATGCTTATTTTGTATTTACTTTTGTTTATGCCAGTAAAAGTTTTCCAACTGGAATAAGACCAAGAAAAACTGATTTACTTCAAAGTTAGACTATCAGTATTCTTTATCCACTTTTGACTGGTTCATCTACTCAGCGTATAATGATTCTTAAATAGTATCCAAGTATTGTGTTGGAAGTCCTTTGGTTCATTTTCAGCTGTTGAAAATATAAACATCGAACTTATAAAAATGTCATCTGTTTGTATTAAGAACATTTAAAAAAAATTAAACAGGTTAGTAAGTAGTAAGTTTGTTTAAAGTAAGTAGTAACTTGTTTAAAGTTCCTAACTGATCTATATTACTTACAGTCATTACGGTTACTTATTATTGAACAGGTAAGTAATGGATTATGTAAAAGGAGATGAGAAAGGTTTGACAGTGATCAGAATTAGCAGTAAATTAATTGATTATGTATGGGTATTAAATGGGAGTAAAACAGCATTAAGAGATGAGGTCTTTACTTTTAAGGCTGGGGTAATTAAAAACAGAAGGGAAGATGTGGAATGTGATGTTGTAGTGCAATGATCAGCAGGTGTTGACTGGGGAGAAGATTTACTGTGGTTAGATCATGGTGTGGATCTACCGTGGTATGGGTGGTATTGTCCTTCCTCTTCCATGCAGCCATAGAGTAAAGGGTTACTATGAACTTCACATAGTTAAGATAGATGTGATAGCATCTTATTTTTCCAGGTCTCCTGGATTATTTTTGTAATATTAACTCACCACTCCGGTTGGGGAACTTATGATACCGTGGGTACATGTCTGAGTAGTCCTTTTTTAAGTTCTAGTTGGATTGATTATAAAACTGCTGATTGTGATGAGACTTCATTTCCTGCCAGCTCATCTACTTACCTAATTTCTTTGGTTATTAGGCTTTCTTAGTGTGCATTCACGTGGTAATAACCAGCATATTAACTAGTTAGGAATGCTTTGAAGGTATAAGCTTACAACTTAAATAATCTAGTACTAAATTTTTGCTGTGATACGGCTATGATACATTTCTGCTGGTGATAGTATTAAAACCTTACTCTTGTATGATTTTGGGGGGGGGGGTGTTTTTAACAAAGTACTTTGAAATAGATTATATCCCCTTGAGTCCTAGCAGTCTTAAAGTTGATAGGATGCTTTTGTTCAGTTTTCACAAAGAAGCTGAGTCTCTGATTCATTTATTTAGTTGTTGATTAAATACTGAGTTACTACTACGTATTATGTACTGTTTTAGCTTGTTCACAGATTGTAACAATTTAGTAGTAAGAGTAGTGGTAATAGTTGTAGGAGAGTTGGAAATTACAGTACTTATGTGCAACACTGTTTTAAGCACTTGACATAAATCAACTTATTTAATTCTCAGAACAGTCTTATTGGTTGTAAGTACCATTATTATCCTCATTTTGCAGGTGAAGAAACTGAGGCATAGGATAATTACGGAACTTATTCAGGGTCACATAGCTAGTAAGTGGGAGCTGGGATTTAAATCCAGGCAGTCTGGTTTCCTTCCAGAATTTGTGCTTTTCACAACCTTTGTGCTCTGTTGGCCTCTGTAGCATGTGATCAGAATGGAGCTGTTCTGACCGTTGTTTTCTCAGTCAGCTTTCATGTATTGGAAGGCATTGGTAACTGCAGATATTTCTTGTTCAGCCCTCAGAAACTCTTATTTTGATCTTGGAAGTGTGAGCAGGGATGCTACTCTTGTTCTTGCACTCAAGAATTTAACCTCCATGAGAACAAGGACTTTACCCACTGCATGGGATAGTGCCTGGTTCATGGTTATGTTTTGAAATATTTGTCGAATAAGTGAATTGACATGTGCAGAGCCCCTTCCCCACCAAACATCCAGGATAGGGATATCATTACTGCCAAATATTCAGCCATCCTATTACCATTATATGCATGGCCATTCTGATATACAGGAGTAAGTTTCAGTTCTCCGCAGATATATTACTTTGCCTGTTATGTTAGATTCTCTATGCTTCCCCTTCACCAACCTATCAAATGATAGGTTACTCAATACCGATTTATTGAGTAAATTATTCCATAGTAATGGTGTTGATAAGATGTAATCAAACATGGTTCTTATCCTCAGGGAGTGTATATGACATATACATGGAGAAATTATATGACAACATAAGAGCTAAATAACATTTTTAAATGACATGAAATATGAAATCAACAAATCAGAAATTTGGAGCTGGAAATCTTGTGTTCTTGTTCAACTCTTGGTTTATAGATGGAAGAACAAGTTCAGAGAGGCTAAGTGAATTCTCAGATGGTGCTACAAAATGTTTCTTAGACTAACTGGAACTCTAGTCTTGAAAATGACATAGGAAATTGCATTCAATGTTTACAGGTGGGATAGAATTGACCTTTGGTGGGTGAGGGATGTAGAGTTATTTGAGTGGACTTTTTGAAAGCTTTGGGTTGAAGGAGAACGTTTCAGGCAAGAGAGTATTAATAAAAAGGGGAAGAAATAAGAAAAACATTCAGAACATCGGTAATGTAACAGTTGGCCTTAATAGAGTAAGTTTGTCATGGGAAATGATAGGAAGTAACTGAAGATTAAATTGGGGAGTGATCTGGCCCTCAACACTTGTTGACTAAATCACCTTCAATTTATGCTAAGCTAATTTATATTAGTATAAAAGAAATCTGTAATTTGGATTGTAGTGGGGTACTTGGAAGCAGAAAAGGCCGGGCCAGTGAGGAAATTATGTTTTTTTCTGTTATTTGTTAATGCGTGAAGGAAATACATTAGAAGAATAGTGATTTTCAATATAAAATGATTCAGTACAGAAGCCCTTTGGTTAGCAGATTTCTCAGTTTATAAAAATACTGTATTCACTTTCCTAGCCTGTGTTCCCTCAAAACAACGTATTTCTCTTCTCGTGTTTTCTTTTGAAAAACAAACAGACAAAAATAGCGTAATTTCCCAGAAAGGCTGTTATCTATAGCTGTAGTTTTAAAGGTCTGAAGGATAAGTGGTTATAACCTTCAGGTAGGATGTTTGGCAATTTAATGTTTTCATAGGGTTCATTTGTGTCTAATCCAAAGCAGATGTGTCCCAAATATACTTAGTAGTGAAAAATCCAAGTGAATGTGGACTTATATTTTAGGATTGGTTCTTAACACATTAGTGATCATAGAGACTTTTGCCTGCTTTCTTTTCATATATTCAATTGCCAGTCTCTTCCAGGCAGTGGAAAGAAGAGGAATTATTTCTTCCTATCCCTCTGAGCACTCCTATATCTCTACAAAAAGGGAAATGGCATATGCAGTTATTTGAAATGTTAAAAGCCTTAGTGCTGTCATTGACACTAAATGTGAGTAATTTGATTATTTTACTGACATTTAAAGTGCCATCAAACTAACTTATTCCTTTATATGTTGGTACCTTTTTTCACTTCACTTGCCTTTTTAAATTTTGAGACTATGTTCATATATGTGTGAATATACGTATAAAGGAATATAATTTTAAAAGGACATTTTGAAATTCTTAGATTACAAAATATCCTATGTATTTGAAAGGATATAATTTAATAAGTGTTTACACAGCACTGTTTCTATCCTTAAGGAGAGCATACTCATTCAAGAATAAGTATATGTTTATACATACATATATGTGTACACACACACATGTACATGAAAGAAAAAGATAATAGGTAACAGGCTCCATATATTAGTCTCCTACTAATTTTGGTCCTTTGCTTCAGTTTTTTCACCAATTTATAATGTATTTTATTTTGTAGTATTTATATCTACCTTTGTAGGTTGCTTGAAGCATTTTAGGGAATGACTTGGGATAGAAGTTCAATAAATGGGAAAAGTATGGCAAGGGTAGGATATGTGTTATGAGAGATATGAATAAAACAGTATTGGGAATCAAAGTAAAAATCACATGCCTTTTAAGAGGTGACATTTGAGACAAGTTTGATAGCTACGAGGATTAGTAGGTTATTTTAGTAGAGAAAACTACACCAAAAAGGCTCAAATTATAGGGAATATTTATGGAAAAGAGCATAGGAAATTGCCTAAGTTGGTAGGCAATGGTGTCTGTATACAAGAATATAGAAAATAAAGCTACCTTTGAAAAGCCTTAAAGGCAGAATTGAGAAGTCTGTATTTAATTGGTCATGGAGTGGAGGGCCCCTTTTAGTTTTTGTGCTATGTAGTGGCCTAGTCCCAGTGATGGGTTTTAGGGAATTGCTGACTTTACTCGGGATGTCTAGTTGTTTCCTTCCCTAATGGGATATCAGGAGCTCAGTAATTCCTTTTTCTGTCACTGGTGGAAACCGAGGTATATTGTCTTTGTAGTTGCAATCTGAGATAATGGTTTGAATCAGTGACCTTGGCCTCATTAGAAGCGCTAAGGAGGTAAGGACCCAGTCCACACATGGTAACAGTCCACTCACTAATCCAGAGGTTGAACACTGGTAACTTAATCCTTTGGACTAAAGACTTCCAAATTGGTTGAAATTGCTGTCAAAAAATAAAGCAATGTAGGTGCCCCATCTCCCAGGAGGGGTGGGCTATTTTTGCATAGCAGATTTGGTCCTTTTTTTTACTATTTTTTTATTAAAGTCTTACTGTTTGCTGGCTTTATCATCTTAAAGCGGATGAGGGAGGAAGGGGAAAGAAAAGAAATGGGATTCTAAGGCAGGTAAGGTGACATTGGGAAAGTAGCAGCTTATAGCCTGATAGGAAAGTAGGAGTTAGAAATTTAAGAATACCCCAAAGAAACATATAGTATTGAATGTTCACCAGTTGAAAGTAGGATTATGAATTAGGTAACAACCCACTTACATCGTAAGGAAGTTTTTGTTTATGCTTAATATGAAATTAATTTTATTTTCTTGGTTGTGTTTTTTAGGCAGTGTTGTGGTATTTTCAGCAATGACAAGGATTCTCTTTCTGTTCAGGAAATACTCATGCTTTAAAAATTACTTCTTAAAGGTGATAGGCAATGAAAGTGATATTATTAGCAAATTTATTTTAGAAAAAATCCTGCTTTATAAGTTACCTTTTTTGCTGGATTTTGTCCAGGTGTACTGCTTTGGGTGCAAGGTGGTGAGGTGAATTGAGAAAATACTGGTTTTGGCAGTGCTGTCCACTGTTCAGGTGCTGATAAGCCTTCAAATGTCTGAGTTTTTCCTTTTCTTCCTCTTTTTAGACTTTATCACTGTAGTTTGTCTTAACTTCCCTTTCAGAGTTCAGCTTGGAGCCATGTCTTCTGTTCGTTGATGCTCCTCCATGTTGTTGTAGAATCTTGGAATAAAGGATCTGACTCCTAAACTGTTCTTCGGCTAAATTTGGGATCTACCAAACATTATTTACTAGTTATTCTCTGAAATGACAGCAGAATTTGTAAGTTTGTACAACTGGTTGTATTTTATTATTAGCTTTACCTGTTTTCCTAGGAAGGAAGGGTGGACCCAGAATGAGGAGATAAGTGCAAGTTAGATAGCTTAATGTTTCCTGTCTTCATTCTTGAATCCCATGATAATTAACCATGATACTGAACCCCAATCCTTTTAGGAACAAGTATGTTTAATGCTTACTGAAGGAACATAATAATTGAATTGGCAGCCTCTTTAGCTCTTTTTTTTGGTAAATTTGTATAAGATTGATGGTAAATTTGCAGGGGTCTTAAGGATTGTATGACAGATGATTCTAAAATTTCTTTTTCTTTTACTGTATTATTGGCTGATGTATTATTTAAGTAAAATATTATCAAGTTAAGTAACTTGGTCGCATAACTACTAAATGATGGAGCAAGTATTCCATTAGGTGATTTGATTCCAAAGCTTGTACTCTTAACCATTCTGGAGATTGCCCTGGCCCACTGATATGCAGCAAGAGGTGATAGCTGACAACCATAAAAAGTGGTCCTTAGCCTATGAGGATGGAGACTTTTGGCCCCATAGACTTCATTATAGAGTTGTACAGTGACTGATGTTCCTAATGATGATCCTTTCAATCTTAATTTAGTTATTGCTTTCTTTTAATCTTATTTTCTCCTAATTAACTCTCTTAATTTTGAAAACATTTTCTAATCCAAATGATTAAATTTTCCAAAATTTTGCTGAAGAATAAACTTTAAATTTGGAAAATTAGTTTAATTGGAATCCAATTTTTAAGACTAAGTGAGTATACAGATAGTTTTATGACATGAACCTTTCAGTAAGTAGATTAGTAGCCTTGCATTGGTCTCATTTAGTGAGCTTTTACTATAAGCTGTTGATACTTAGGATATATATTTTTAATGCTTAACATGATCCAATTACATTAAGATAATTTTTAAAGTATAAAACTCACTTTAATTAGTTGAATTATAATGGTACATTTTATGACTCAGATCTTTAATTTTGAATGGTGATAGCTTATATTCACATCTTGTGCTTTTTATTGGAACAAGAAAATGTTTTGAAATATGTGAATGCTTTTATATTAAGTTGAAAAACAGGATTTACTTTGGCTTTTTGCTTATTATCTTAGAAGAGCTTATTTTTTTTATGAGATAACTGCATTAGGTGTTCTTTTAATTTAAAGTTTTTAATTTAAAGCTTTTACAATAGAGGGGTGCCTGCGTGGCTCGGTCAGTTAAGCGTCCAACTTCGGCTCCGGTCATGATCTCACGGTTTGTGAGTTCAAGCCCTGTGTCAGGCTCTGCTGATAGCACAGAGCCTGGAGTACACTTTGAATTCTGTCTCCCTCTCTCGCTGCCCCTCCCCTGCTCACGCTTTGTCTGCCTCTCTCTCAGAAATAAACGTTAAAAAAATTTTTTAAAGTTTTTACCGTAGAACTGCTTTCCTTCATTTTCATCATATTTTTCCTGATTTGTAAACGTTGGAACTATAGAAAGAAGCAGTTGGAATTTTTTAAAAATTACAGTTAACGGTAAAGATCTTAAAGGATATAATAATTTATTTAATAGTAATATAAATCTTATTCATTTTTTCCATAATTTCACTTCCCACTACTATGACTTTCACATCATGTACAAGTTGATTGCATTTCTAGGCATTTTATTTATTGATATACTTTGAAAGCCTAAATTTGCCATTCTCCCCAATCCATGTAGGCAATCACCTTGAAGGGAGAATGTTTTAAAAGTGGGATTGCCTTTTATGAAGTGGAAACCCACTTTGGGTTTTTTCTTGTATTTAAAGATTTAGTTCTTTTCTAGCTGTACTCACATTTTTATTAGCTCATGAGGATCTACCAGTAGCTTATTAAATTTGCTTATTAAGAAATGAGTCCAATATGCAAAAATAAAAGCTTTTAACAAGTAGACACGTTGGCCTAACAAAACCCAAATTGTGCTGTATTTGAGGTTGTAAATATGTGACCTGAATGCTGTAAATGCCATTTAGTGGTCTGAGTTAGAGACTCAACATGTGAATAGGGGAGAAGAAACAGAAATAGAAAGGTATAGAAGATCTTTAAAAAGGATGGAAGGGAAAGAGGAGGATCTGGTGATAATTGATAATTTAATAGAGAATTTTGTTGCCTACATCTGTAAATGTAGCTATATAAAATATTTTAGAAAAACACCCAAGCTAGTTTAAGCAGTTGTCTGTTAGCCTGTGAGGCTTTTTATAGTACTAATCTTTCCTGGTATTGTGATGATTTATTTACTTAAGAAATATTTGAATGCTTGTTATGTATGCTAGCACAGAACAAAAGTACTAAGGATAAAAAGAAAAATCATGGTTTTGGTCTTCAAGAGTTTTGTCTAGTACTCTGAAAAAGCATCATAAGATCTTGGTATATCTTCTGAATTATTCAAATTGAGTTATATATGCTTAGTTTCTGTATATGGTGTGCATGACAGCTTTTTAATTCAAATAAATTGATTAATTTAGGCTATGGATTAACAAAGAGCACAGAGCACAATGAGGTAGAGTTAATGAGCATTAGCTTTGGCATCAGATCTGATGTCTAATCTTGTTTATGCTACCTCTTCATTGTATGGCCTTTGTAAATATAAATGTAAGCCCCAAGTTTCTTACCTGTGAAGTGGGGGTAATAGCTACCCTTGAACTGTTGTTGGGAGGATTAAAGGAGATAAAGGCTGTAATGCATACCTAGCTCAGTTCTTAGTAGTTTTTGTAAATGGTAGCTGCTTTTATTACTGTGCAAATAAGAATGATTCCTTTCATAAGCACTGTAAATTAAAATTAAAAGCTTGCTTACATATTCAGTCTTTCTACATACCACAGCCTTCTCAACCAGTGATTCTGCACCTTTGTGACGTTTTTGGTATAGCCTTTCTCCCCTAGGTCTCTGTAAGAGAAATAATTCCTATAGGAAAACAGTGACTACTCTCAATCCTCCTTAGAATGGTATATATCTGGTATTAGCATTCTAGATGCATATGAGAAAAGGGAATTTATTACTTATAATAGAGGCACCAGGGATTAAGTCTTCTGAATCCTAGACTGCTGGGACTATATCATATCTAACTATTTGAGAAGTGCTTTGAAATTCTTGAATTTACAGAAACAAAGTTGTTTCAAAGCACATCTTCCTTTCTTTATGGGGGTGGGGGTTACTTGCAAGGACTATAGTGTCTTGTAGCAGTTTGTTAATATTTCCAAACTAGAACTATTACCCTAATCAAGTGATTCTTAAACTTTTTCATTGTAAAGATTATTTTAGATGGGCATAGTGCCTTGAATACCATCCATTCCCTACTCAATCCCATATGGGACTGAAGACTGTCTCCTTAGAATGAATGGAATTGTTTGCTTTTAATAAGATATTGAGTTCAGTACCTGGTTTTTAGGTTTCAAAGATTCATTGAACTGGATTTTTAAATCTAGTATAAAAGTTTCAAAACTAGTGTTTTTGGAATACCAGTTCTTTAAGCCAAACCCCCCCCCCCCCAAAACAAAAACACAATTCTTAGAACCCAGGAATTTTGGGGAATGCTTTTTGTTATATATATCTTGGAGGTTGACATTGCGTTTTAATGTATTAAAGACCAAGAAATTCTACAGAAGAGAGACAATTTTGTTTATTGACTACCAACCTTAGCAACCTTTTTGATCATCTGACATTTATTAATGTCCTGTAGAACTTGTGATCCTTGTAACATACTTTGGGAAATGTTAATCCCCTTCAATTTATATACAAAAAAATGTTCTGTGTCATATAGTTAAGTAATGGTGGCAGACTCCAACTGGATCCCATCTCTACAACTACCCCTAACAGTTCCTTTTCTGCTATATCACCCTATTTTTCATAAGTATTTGATTTATATTAGAAATAAAAGTAAAATTGTTGTCATGTGAGTATATATACCAAGTGAACCATCTGGCAGAAGTTTCAGAACATATTTTGAGAACTACAGCACTGACATATTTGCAGCCTCATTTAATTGGCCCCATCATTATAAATGGTTTGCAGACCTTAGGAATAGATTTCACATGAGTTAGTATATTCTTGGGGGAAATCTGTAAATAGGATAGAAAGTATTACCATGTTAACTCTGTAAACATTCAGAGATAGGGAGGCTGATCAGTTTGTTCTATGCTTTGATTACCATTAATGTAGAACATTTTACTAACATTGGGTGTCTTCTGTTTTAGAGTTAAGCTTGATGTTGCTAACAAAGTGTAGGAGCCAACTAAATGTTATCTCTCATTCATCCATTTCCTATGTTGCACCTATTTGAGAAATGGATTAAGAGTATCAAAAGGGATGTCCCATTCTGAGGAGAAAAATTGAAGTCTTTTGGGGACTAAAAGATTTATTAAATGGGTGAAAAGAATGATTATTGGAGATGTTTCTGAAGATACATTGGTTGATTAAGGAAGGAATTTTTGGTTCTTTTGGGAATGTCTTTGAAAGTAGACCACTGTAAAACTGCAGAAAGAATTTTTAAAACTACTAGCTGCATTTGACAGTTTCAGAAGATCTGAAGGAGGACTGTAAAGAGATTTTTTTCTACTTTAAAGTACTATACTCAATAAAATTTGAAGAGTGACTTGTTAAAATATGTGAAAGAATATAGATGAATTTCATTTCTTTTTTTTTTTTTTTTAAAGTTTATTTATTTTTGAGAGAGAGCGCATGACTGGGGAAGGGGTAGAGAAAGGGAGAGAGAGGGAATCTCAAGCAGGCTCCCTGCTGTTAGCACAGGACCCAGTGCAGAATTTGAACTCAGGAACCTTGAGATCATGATCTGAGCTAAGACCAAGAGTTGGAGACTTAACTGACTGAGCCACCCAGGAACCCCCATGAATTTCATTTCTTAATGAAGGTACATCCATAAGTGAAGTTGTCTCACATGCTGTATTGAGAACTTGAGTAGCATTGGCACTTTCAAGGGCTTAATCCAAGATCTGTTGTGGCTTTTACAAAATTTTATTGATAGCCCATATAATGCTAACTAAACTTCCTGTATGCCTTATATCAAATTGTATTTCTTAAATTATATCAAATCATATTCTTAAGTTATTAACTTGATGGTGGTGATAATTCTTTTCCCTTTGTGCTTTTTTACTATTTTTGGAAATATTTTCCCTTTCAAGACATAGATTGTGACAATAAAATCTTATACCCCAAGTGTTTGGAAAGTGGAATCAGATATGAAAGTGTTGAATGGTCAGTAAAATACCAGGATTAAAGTATTTTTCCAGTACTTAAATAGAGAATGGCATATCAGGTCGGGCATTTCTCATTTTACTGGTGTATATTCTCATTACTGTTAGGAAATGAACTACCTGATTAGTTGATCAATACATGCGTTCTTAATTTCCAGTGGAACAGATACCCTGTCTCTAAAACTCATGAATGATTATTGATATTATGACTTTTTTTGTCACTGGTATATAATTTGTATATATATATATATATATAATTGAGGCTGCATCAATTATATATAATAGAATAGAGTAGATTGAAGGCATTATTTGTAATTAGATATCTGTTTTGTCTTTTAAAAAACTTAAAGAATTGGAAAGCACCCTGTTCTTATTATATAAAGTTATATTGCTTCTAATATGTTTACATTTATATGATTATATTATATTGATTTTTATTAGACTTCAATTGAGATGGAGGAGGCAGGTGACATTTGATCCCGTCTTAAATATAGAAGAATTTCAGTAGGTACATTGCAAGCTCTCTGCAAATAATTTTTTAAAAATGTTGCAATTTAGGACAACTATAACATCCATTCAGAGTATTGTTTACTCTGTAATAAACCAAAGATTGTTCTCTGGGTAGTAGAATTGAGCTGTCAGAGAATAAAGTCTAATTTTTTTGCCAGATTATTATTTTAATCCTGCTCATGATAGAAATGATGACTTAAGTTGTAGATATGTTTAAATTACATTAAGATAATTGAACTCATTAAACTCTTCATGAAATTCTTATGCATTTAAGAGTATTGCATATATTGTTTGTTAGGCAAGTCAATAGATGTGCAAACTAGAAATTCAAATAAAAAAAACTTCTGGCTTTTTGCTTCTTTGTAGACACTTAAAAGGTAAGAGAGATTTCTGATTACCATTCCAATATGCTTTTAGATTTAGGTATTTCAAGCTCAATAGAAACATGTTTCTAGATTATTTTGCAGATAGTGAGTTTTGCTACACTTTCTAAGTTTTATTGCCTTGTCAAACTTTCATAGGTTGATAGAAATGACGAAGCAAATAACTATCAACTGATCTATGTTTAAATGAAATTGAAGGAAAGAATTTCAGAATTCTACTTAAAACAGAATGTATGTATATTTATTTAACATATGAATATTTTATTCTGAGGACAATGGAAAGCCTTTGGAGGGGTTTTGTTAAGTTTATTTATTTATTTGTTTTGAGAAGGGGGAGGAGGTTGGAGGGCAGAGAGAGAATCCCAAGCAGGCTCCGCACTGGCAGCGTGGAACCCAAATTGGGGCTTGAACTCACAAACGCTTGCCATCATGACCTGAGTGAAAATCAAGACTGAGCCACCCAGGTGCCCCCAGAATGTTTATTTTAGCTGTTGGTCATATACTAAGTATTTATAAAGAAAATACTTATGTTAATGAAAATAACATGACTTGGAAAAGTATAAAATTAGTTAAAACTCAGGATCCTGGAGACAAAGTGGTTTTGAATTTCTCTATTGCTTACTAGGTGTGTGATCTTAGGTGAGTTACTTCACTAATTTGTGCCTTAGTTTTTCTTATCAATAAAATTGTGATTATTTTAATATTGTATATGTCAGAATTAGAGGATTGAATAAGGCAGTATAGATATAATGCATAATATATTACTTGCTATATATGAGGCTCAATAAATGTTAAAAAATAAAATAAAAATTTTGAGTTTATTTTTGAAAGGGAGAGTGAGAGAGCGAGCACACACACGCATGTGAGCAAGGGGGAGGGGCAGAGAGCACAATCCAGTGGGGTTCTGGACTCAGGAACCTGAGCCAAAATCAAGAGTTGAAGTTTAACTGACTGAGCTACCTAGGTACCAGATGATCATGAATATTTGTAACTGATTTTATAATTGAAAGTAGAGTAAATTATTTGGGGGGCTCCTGGCTGGCTCAGGTGGAAGAGGATGTAACTCTTGATCTTGGGTTGTGTGTTTGAGCCCTACCTTGGGTATAGAGATTACTTAAGTGATTTTAATTAAAAAAAAAAAATTATTTGGGAGTGTCATTATTTTTAAGTAAAAAAAAAATGCAAGAGGGACACTTATGACACTAAGCTTTGTTTCCTATGGACATTTTTAAAGAAAAAAATGAGAATTTTTTATTCCTTCTATTTTTATAATGCAGCAGTGTAAGTTCATATATAATAATTTAAATTGGAAGTGCTTTTGTTTTTTTATCCATCTTTTCTATCGTATGTTTGCTGTAGTCTAAAGTTAATTTCTACGCTAGTTGCTTGACATAAACATAATTTAGTTTTTCTGTTTGTAGGTGGGAATATTTTGTCTTTTGATCTCTTATATACTTTCTTCTGAATCAGTTCTCTGTATAGAGAACTATTTACCAAAGATATTAAAAAACTTAAGACTATCAACATGTGATTAATTTTCTGGTACTAGTATAGAATATGACAATGCTGTTATTTCCATGAGGATAACTTTTAAATAAAGATTAGTGTAAGCTTTTCAAATTAAAAAATGTAGACTTATATTTCTTAGTGGACATTTCATAGGTGTGTCAAATATGGTACCTTATTCAGACTTTCTCATTTTTTTAGTGTTTATTTTGTGAGAGAGAGAGAGAGAGCGAGCACGAGCAGGGGAGGGCAGAGAGAGAGGGAGACACAGAATCCGAAGAAGGCTCCAGGCTGTGAGCTGTCAGCACCCAGCCCTGTGCGGGGCTTGAACTCGTGAACCACGAGATCATGACCTGAGCTGAAGTCAGACACTTAACTGACTGAGCCACCCAGGTACCTCCAGACTATCTCATTTTTTATTTTTAACTTTATTTTAAAATAGCTTTAGGGGCTCCTGGGTGGCTCACTTGGTTAAACTTCCGACTTGATTTCAGCTTAGGTCATGATCTCGCATTTCGTGAGTTTGAGCCCTGCATCAGGCCGTGCACACTTTAGACTTACTGAAACGTTGTAAATTACTTCATAGAGTTCTCATATATTTCACCCACTTTTCCCTAATGGTCATATTTTATATAACCATAGAACAAATCAGAAATTAATATTAATACTAACCAGTCTGTAAACTTTATTTGAATTTTGACCATTGTCCACTCACTAAATGACCTTTTTCTGGTCCAGCATCTAATCTAGGATCTCATACTATTGTACTTAATTGTCATGTCTCAGTCTCCTTCAATCTGAGATGCTTCTTCATTCTGTCTTTTTGCCTTTCTTGACTTTGACACTTTTTAAGAGTAGCTAGTTAGAATGTCCCTCAATTTGTGTGTCTGATGTTTTCTTGTGATCAGATTGGGATAATGCATTTTTGGCAAGAATACCACAGAAATGATAGTATGTCCTTATCAGTGCATTGTATCAGGAGAAATGTGATATTGATTTGTTCCCTTACTGGTGACGTTATCTTGATCATTTGGTTAAGGAGGTGTCTGCCAAGTTTCTATACTTTTAAAAATTACTCTTTTTCCCCTTTGTAAATAGCAAGGTTTTTTGTGGGGAGATATTTTGAGACACTGTAAATGCCTTGTTTCTCATCATATATTCACCCATTAGTTTTAGCATCCATTAATGAATCTTACTTGGTCAGAACCTATTGAATTTAATTCTTTAATATCTTTTTTTTGTTGATAATATATTTCTTGTCATAGGTGGATAAGTGTGACAAAAGAATTAACGTAACGGCAGCATAATTCATAAAACATAACTTTTTCTTTCTGTAGTCTTTTATATTCATCTATGTCTGAATGCAGTCTTTAGGGAAGTAGCACAACACAAGATCTTGGAATAAAAAAATGTGATCAAAAGACGATCCTTTTTTTTTTTTTTTTTCCTCCCAGTATCTTACATGTACTTCAGGATATGCTGGCCGTTGTAAGAACAAAGCCAAATATTTCATATAGCAAAATAAACAGGTGAAAAAGAGGTAAAAGTAATGGGCTGCATTAATTATGAAAAGAATTTGCAAGAGTAATTTAGAGCTTTTTCTTAAAATTGACTTTCTTTTTTTTTTGTCAAATCTGGAAGCCTTTTTTCATTCAAAAGAGGCAGTAGCAAATGTAAATGTTTGGTCTTCTTGATCCTGAAGTTGCCTTTTTTATAGTCGATATATATTTTTTATGATTGTGTTTTATCTTTTATTCTATAGTGGATTAACTACTTTAAAAAATGTATTGTGCGTTGTTTCTTTATCTGTTTTATTTCATCTTCTACCTTAATCAGTGGAACGTGAAGACCCATTGCTTGTCTCTTTCTTGTTTATCTTTTGACAAATACTTGATGTTTAAACCTAGTGGAGTAACTTGAATCCCAATAACATTTTTGGATAGCATCTTTTCCAAAAGGACGAAGAGAAAATATAGTGGTAAATCTTGGAATTTGGTAGTTCTTGAAACATTCTAGTAGTTAGGGTTCATCATTCTCATTACAACTTTCTTTTAGGAAATTGCCTTCCATGATAAGTGTATATCCTCATATTGGTATGCATTCCTTAAAGTTTCAGGCTTTCTTCCTTAGTTTGGCGTTTTTGAGGTGTGACCTACTTGACAATAAATATAAGATTGTAGCTTAGAAGTAATCTTTCCTTCCAGAGTTATTACAATACTGTGACTAATTCTAAGGTAGCTGGTTTTGTTTGTTTGCTTGCTTTTTGGCAAGATTTCACTTTCTCAAACTGAAATTTTTAAATTGGATGTTCTGGCAATATCTGGTTTCTTTTCTTACTGATTTTAAATCTGGAAAAGAAGATTAGAAAATCTATAACGGGTGTTAAAGGTTAGCTAAAATTTGTATCATCCTAGGATACGTTTGTTTCCTGCTGACCATATTGAAAAATTAATCCTAGAAGCTGATGACCCCCAAAGAGGTACATGAAAGTAATACTTTTGATTTTATTTTCCTTAGGATTAGAAAGTTGAACTTTTTAGTGTCTACTTTAGACATCAGCCACTTGACAAAATTTTTTTGTTTGTTTGTTTCTTGATCAGTAGACTTCATTTGTATAATATTTACTGAATTAATTGTGCCAAGCACTCTTCTAGGGTCTGGAGATAGACTCTCATGGTTTCTGTTAAGGATGTTCTTTTATTTTCTTAATGCCAGCTAGGACTGTTCTGGGCACTTGAAGGGGTTTGTGAGATTATTATTATTATTTTTTTAATAGACGTGCCTTAGGACCAGTAAGAATGATTAGTGATTAAAAAAATAAGAATATGTTACATCATGCTTCCAGTTTAGTGTAGAATGTTTTGTTTTATAAATAATCTATAAATCTGTAAATTAGCAAGTTCAATTTCAGTCACTTGTAATACAAAGGAATAGAAATAGTCTTTGTAGAAACACATTACCTTGCATTTCACTGCTTAAAAATGATTAGGCTTAGCCTTTTCTCTTTCTTCGGTATTAGAAATGCTTAAAACTAATAAGCAACATATGCTCATTTAATAATTTAGTATTGAGAACAAGTATTGCAAATAGTCTAGTTTGCATATTTTGGGAGAATTTCTCAGTGGTGTTTATATACGAAATACTTAGGTTTTTTGTTTCTGATTTGAATATACCTGGATTTTCAGTAAGAATCCTTAAAAATTTAAATACTTAGGGATAATGTTAAAATGATTTTATTGAAGTACTAGTGGATTGATAGACCTCCTAACATCCATTTGAGTTCCTTTGTGACATTTTAGCACAGATGATTTTGTTAGCTTTGTTTTAGAATTTATTCTCTAGTGGTTGAAATACAGGTTCTCCAGTGGAGTGCTTATTGTTTTCATCTCTTTAAACATTACATAGAAGAATGCTGTTTATTAAAATAGAATTAGGTAAGGTCCTACTGTGTCATTCTTAAGAGCCTTTATCAATGGTAGTCTCTCAAAGGTTGTTCTTTCTTGTTTGAATAACGATCTCATTTTGTAAGTGCCTTTACATTTTTCTTTATAAATGATACATGATCAAATCCACAATCATCATAAATAATTAACTCCTGAAGCAAGAGAGATATCAGCTCTCCTCAAGGATTCAAATAATTTCTATTTAGGGAAATCTGTTTATTCAGAGTATGAGTATGTTGAGTATGAGTATGTTGAATCTGTAAGTTTTGTTACTTTAAGCAAAATCAAGAAGTTGTATCTTGAAAATAATCTCACTTGGGAGAAGTTTTTATGAGTGTATCTACTTCTCCAGCCCTATAACCTATCCTAAGGGCATTTGGCTTTTTAAATATGTTTGTATTTTTAATTTATAAATTCTGTGGGGGTGTGGTAAGTAAATCAGTGGTTTAGAGCTCCTATTGAAGGGGAAATTGTAAACTTAGCCCACTGTTAATCTGAGCAAGATATGATTTCCTGGGAGTTGTTTTTCATTTTCAAAGTTAAGTGAGCCTGTAACTTAAAAAAAAATTTAGCAGTTAATATCTTTTGTTCCAAAATGGAATGCTCCCTTTTAACCTGTATTTTCAATCAGAAGTATTGTTACTATTGATTAGTATTCAAGAAATAAAGGAAAACTGGAAAATTTGGGAAATCATATTTTTTTATAGTTTCTGAATTTATTTTTTTAAACTGTATCATGAAATAGTTAAGGTTTACTTAGATCTCATTAATTTGGAAATCTTTAATCTTATTAGTTTGTATTGAAATATTAGACATGAAAAAGAATGATTTGTTAAGGAAATTGACTGGAAAAGACTAGAGGGTGATTTTTTTCATAATGTAAAAAAGACTTTTGTAGCACCTGATTGCACAGTATACAGTAGTCTCTCCTTACCTATATGGGTTATGTGCTAAGACTCCCAGTGGATATCTGAAAACACATATAGTACCAAACTCTGTATATACTGTGTTTTTTCCTGTACCATAACATACCTATGATAAAGTTTAATTTGTAAATTAGACACAGCAAGAGATTAACAACAATAACCTAATAATGAACTAGGATAATTATAACAGTGTACCCTAATAAAAATTATGTGAATGTGGTCTGTCTCACTTTCAAAAGATCTTATTTTACTGTATTCACCCTTCTTTCTCTTGTGATGATGTGAGATGATAAAATGCTTAGAGATGAGATGAAGTGAAGTGATTGACGTATGCCTTGTGACATAGCATTAGGCTGCTGTTGACCTCCTGACGACGTGTCAGAAAGAGGATAATCTACTTCTGGATCATGGTTGAACAGGGTAAATGGAAACTTGGAAAGCAAAACCTTGGGGTTTTGTAGGTACTGCTAGTGTGTGTGTGTGTGTGTGTGTGTGTGTGTGTGTGTGTGTGTGTGTCTGTCTGTCTGTCTCTGTCTGTCTCAGAGGGACTACAGTAGGTACAATGAATACATAAATGAGATGGCTCTGATGTATTAATTCTAAACCTTTCTCATCTGTTAAAAAGTCATACCTTAAGAACTCCAACTGTGGAATACCTTGTTAATCTTTTTGGGATTATAGTGGGGTTTTTTTTTTTGTTTGTTTTTGTTTTTTTGGTTTTTTTGGACTCCTGAAAATACCTAGAGTGCCATTCTTGAGATATTTAGTATTCAGATCTTTTTCTAATTTGTACTTCCTTCCTGTCATCGTCCCTCATATACCTCCTCAATGTGATTATACTGTAAAATACTGTTGTAAGCTACTGGTCACAAAGTATAGTCTTTAAAACTAAAAGACCTGAGGATTTAAAATCTATTGGAAACTTAAAATAAGAAAATAGTTGCCACATAGGCTTGTAAAGTACTTTCGTACTTGTTTATTTGCTACCTCTTGCTAGATGGAAGTTTCACCCCGTTGACTTCTTTTTGATTTCTTTTTTCACTTCTTTACATTTTGGAAATCACAGATTTGATGGTTAAATCATACATTTTCTTTTCTTAGTCCAAACTGTTTTCATTTCTCACTTGTACAGAATTGAATATATTCCTAAAGCAGAAGGGTTAGCTTGTTCTTTCTTCTTCAGGCTTTTAAAAAAAATTGAGTCTAAATGTTGTTAGGTAATGGAATAACGATTCCTTTTCAGCTGTGTTGGTATATTTCCAAACTGGCTGGCAGAGCCAGGAGGAAGTGAAGGCATTAAAACACTAACTTTGGTTGGTTGCTACCTTCTTAGTGCTGAGACTATAACCTTTGTTGGTTGATTGATAGAGAACAAGAGAGCACAGTCCTCGTTCCACTAACAGGTAAGGAACCCTTGTGATAACCAGTTGGCGTGAGAAAGAAAATTACTTGATTAGCAGTTTTTTTCTTAATTTATCCCCAAATATAACATGTCCATGAAATAGGATAGTGTGATTATGTTCAATACAACAGGAATGTGCAGCACCTTTCTAGTTAGAAGAAGATCTGAAATTTAATAGGGATATATCACTCTGTACCACAAAGTATAATTGATCTGTTTTCCACTGTTAAAATGTATCCTGCAGTCCCTATAACTTTAAATACATATCTGCCTATCTTATTCTCCTTTCAGCTTTTCCTTGATCAGATGCTATGTGCTTTGAACTTCCTTCTCTTATTTACCTTATTCCTATAATAAAGCAAACTATTTTCCAGTATCTTTGTCATCATCTATTATTTGAGTATATCTTACTGCTTTAATTTCTGCATTGTAGCCATTAATGATTTATTTCCTGGTCCTTCTTGACCCAAAACCAAATGATCATACATTTAAAAAAGATTTTTAGATTGTATTACCTATGTACAGTATTCTGCCCTCCCACTTTTAAATATGAGTGCTTGAAGAAAAACTCTTTTTCAGTGATGGTGGTCCTAGCTTGATAAAATTTAGGTTTAGCTTTGTATTGCTATAATGTGGGACTGTAGTTTAAGTCTTTAAATTACTGAAGACTTAAAAACAAGAACAAATTCAGCTTCTTAGACAATTCCCAAAGTTTAGTAGTGTTCCTGTTAATATGCTTGATTATTCTGTTTCTCCTTTTCAATCCATCTTCTTCTCTTTGACAGAAGAATTAACTGGGACTCCTCCTTTGATAGAGCTGAGGTCGAGTTCCTTTCCCTGTCCCTTTAAGACAACTGTGCTGCTGTGCTCTTGTTCTAGTCATAATTTATCATTTTTTGATTCGGTCTTGCACTTGAAGTTGGGTGGTTTGTCACGGAGTGTGTGATGGCTTACACCAAGATAGGTCCCTTCTTAATAGGTTACTGAAGAATTAATCATTTGTGGTGACAGATTTCAAAGATTCAAATTAAGAAGGCACTAAAGAAAGTGTGCCCAAAGGTAGCTCCTTTTTATCCTGAGGATAAGTCATTGCAAACTCAAATGACCAGAGAATGTAATTTCTTAATAAGAATTTTTTCTTAAATCTATATTCAGCTCTCTATTTCAGTGCTTCTCTCCTACCAGAGGTGCAAGGAGTGATCCTAGAACCACAGATACAGCCAAGACCACGGAGAGCTTTTGACGTCAGGGGTCCACTTTCTCCACTGAACCCTTGGAGGCAGAATATCCAGCTTCTGGAGAGAGTGGGAAAGGATAATAAACAAGTGGGTGCTTTCCATTATTTACTTGGGTTTATTTATAGATTGGAGTGTCCGTCCATTGCCCATTTAATTCTATTGGTGTACTCCTTGGGTTCATATAAGAACCAAGTGGGGCTGCAATCTGTTTGTTTTTTCTTGAGAATGCTAACTAGTGCCCATTCAGAAAAGAGGCCTAAAATTTATTTAATTTTCTCTCCAGATAATTAAAGCAGTGGATGATTTGGGGCACTAGATTTGGTGACTGCCTGTGTAAGTCCACAGGAATTTTTAAAAGGAATATTTGCCCATTTTAATGTTTAATGGTATTAGTGGACTTCTAAGTGCTCTTTTATTACCGGAAGGTAAAAAAGAAGTTTTTGTATTTCATCTTTGGGCAAGCTGGACATCTGAGCTCTCCTAATTTGCACAAGTCTGATGTCCAGGTGTTATCCTACCCTGTTAGAGAGAACTTTTTGGTCTTTTTCCTACCTCAAACTTTAGGACTTCATATTAATTAGATCTTTTAGAAGATACAATGATAGTACCATTATGGTTTTACTGTCAAATTGAGGCTTCATTCTTTAATGAGATAAATGTGAACGAATATAAGTTTCAGGATATATTATCCCTGAAAGCTATGTTAAATATATACTCATAAGTAGTTTTCCAGTCCCGAGGAATAATGTTATTTGTGGCAAAAGAGCCTTGTCCTAGATGTTTCCCATGGCATTAAGATGGTTTTCTCTTAGTTTCTTTGATGCCAAGGGTAGGATTTGATTCCAGGAAGTTCTTATCATCTACAATGGGTAGAACATGACTTTGGTGTCTTTGGCAAGTTTTCATTTTTCCTTGGTGGATTCCTTCTGTGACTCCAGGTATCTTGATAATGGGAGACCGGTTTATTTGTTCTCTAATTGCCCAGATTTCTTTCAACTGGTAAACATCATACTTCTTCAGCAAAAGGAACTCTTCTAGCAGAGCCTTCATGGATGATATCTGTCACACATGCAGCACCTGCAGTTTGGAAGGCAGTGGTGAACGGAGCCACGCAATATATCTAGAAGACACAAGGATGAGAGAGCCACCTGATCTTGTCATTTATAAACTTTAAGATTTACTCTCGTGTACTCTTGGTCTGGAACGGAAAGGCTCAAATAATGAAATAATTTTTCCAGATTGGAGTTTTACATGGCCATGCAAATATTCCTTTCTATTCAGAAGACTGAAATAGAGAAAGTATGAGAGACTCCTTTCTTTTAAAAGCAGCTCTCTGTTTCACTTAAAAGATTTGTGGGATTGAAAATCACCTTAATGAAGCAGGCAAATTTTTTTTTTTTTAGTAGTATAGGAGATCCAGAAAACTTAACAAAATTATTTTTTGTTGCCTGACACTGAAAGGAACTAGTAAATAAAAAGGTGAACTTCTTAACTATTTCCAAATTGCTTTTATTATTAGGATACACTCTTTTAGCTTATCTTTTTCTGCTCTTGAGCCTTCTTATTTGTCAAGTCAACAAAGATTCCAGTATAGAAGTAGAGGAGACATCTTGAGATCAAAGTAGCTTGTTCGGTCTTCTAAAGTAGTAAATACCTGTTAAATTTGAGGTATTGTTCTGCATGGAAGGCATTCTAAAGTTTGAATGATACTGAAACAAAGACGCATGTAGAGAGCACAGGCAGTTAGTAGTATGGGCATAAGTCTCCACATGTGAATAAGTGTTGCAAAACATTTAATCCAAACGGAAGTAGTTATCAAAATGTTTCTTTTTTTCTCTTTGGCATCTATTAACTGATCAGTCAAAAGCTATTAAAGAAGTTTTTAAAAGCTACCTGATGCTGCCAGTTTGTTTTATTTGGTATAAAGTTGAGGAATAAGAATCCTAGAGTTATTAATATGGAAGCATCTAAAATGATCTTGAAGGTCTTAGGAGCCGCATTTGCTAAGTTATACCTGGCGTGTCGCCTCTCTTTCTATGAGACCTTTTTTTCCCCCCATTAGTTATGAATTTTTGTATAGTACTTAAAGGTTTAAAAGATCAGTTTGAACTAAAATTTCCGTAGGGAGCTCTGAATTCCCATAAACGATTATAGCTTTGTATGCTTGATTTGTTTTTGTTAAATTTGGATAAGAGTCTTCACAGACACCTATAAATTAAAAAATGACTACCCAACATTTTAGAAAGAACTGAGGGGAACTGAAAGTGAAATTTGCTTGGAAATTAAGTTAGTTGAACTCTTGGAACCACAGTACCAACCAGTTTATGGCCTGTGCGATTAGCCTTTTGTTTCAGTTTTAAAGATGAAAAGTGATTTAATCTCTTAACCTCATGCTTTGATTAAATTTTAGCTCTGTTCCTTAAAGTGTGCAAAAGAAATGTAAGTGCATTTAATTCACCTCATGCCACTAAAAGCTATTTAAAAGTGAAACTTTTTGTATATTAATGTGAACTGATTTGTTTATTTAAACTTTTATTTTGATACATTTTCCTTTCAGATTTTTCAATATTTCGTGTCACTATGCAATCCTATATTTTTCAGTGTTTATTTTATGATTATTAGTATAAGCTAATTTTTTTTCCTAGAATGACTAATTGTGTAATATTTGTACTATGTGATCATTTGAAAACTAATAAATATTTTCTCCATGAAAAAAATGCACTTACTGATAAATGGCTTATTTTTATTTCAGGAGTAGAAAATGAAAACTACAACAGTATTTTTAAGTGTATTTTAATTTTATGTGTCTTCCTCTAAGTATTTCTGAATATATATCCTCTTCTTGTGTATGTTAACCTTTTTGGAAACAAAATTTTTTAAAAACTATTAAATTAAAATGATTCTTCATTGGGTCATCCAGTCCCAAATGTATGAAATAGGTGATCTATTTAGTCTTTTTTCTCATTTTCCTGATAAGCTTCATCTTTGTTTTCAGAATTGTATTTTTTTTTTTTAAGATACCGTTTTTGTGTGTCCATTTTACGAACCATTAAAACTCGAGTAAATATTGTAAATATCAGGAATAATATGGTCAAGTTTTTTGAAGTGAGATTGATCAAAAATATAATCCCTTACAAAATAGCATATAAAAGACAAATTCTCAACCCAGGAAAGGAACATTTGGAAATAATGGCTGATTGGAGAACTATCCAATTCACAAGAGCTGTTAACAGGAGAAAGAAAAATGTTTTAATGTTCTGTTTGAACAAATAATTGTAGAAGGAAAAGCCTTATTTAAGAGTCTCTTGCTTTTAACCTTATCAAGACAACATGGAAAAGGGTAAAGCTTGGTTTTTGGGATTCTTTATAGCTTACATAAACTTATTTGAAGCCACTGGAACAATTTACCTTTTCTATGCAGAGTCTGCTAGAAGCAAGAGGGTTTTCCCTTTTGATTTGAAGAAAACTTACATAAGAAGTGGACTCTAAAAATTAAAAATGAACATTGTGATGGTGTCCTAGGCAAGAAATAAAAGTTGAATTAATGACAACTTGTGGATTAAAATGAAACAGTTTGGCTCCCCAAAGAAATTATACTCTGAAAAAATAAAGAAAAAGGAAATTATGATTTAGAATAGTTACTGTGTTTGTGGGGTAGGAGGAAACTAAAAATTCTTGGCTTTATTAGTCTGGTAAGTTTGGAAAAGGGAGTGAAAAGAGTTAAGATTCTGTGGATAAAATTTTGTTTTTAGAATTAAAGCCATTAAAAGATTTACAGACATATTTCAATGGAAGGCTATATTTTTTACTTGAATACAAAAAAATTATCAGCCATAACTATACGTGTATAAAGAGTGGGTTGTGGAGTTTTAAATCAAAAGCCTGTACCAGAAACTTCAAACATACTATAAAAGTAATGGTGAAATGGGAGTTTTAAATACTTTAAATTCTTACTACATGGATGCTTCCCTACACGGTCTTCAAAAAAAAATATTACAGAATGTTAAACATGGATTATCTTTGTATCTTCAAGGTTGAGAGCATAGGCTTGTTTCACCATCATTGATTGGATTAACTGTAGTGTAAAATTTTGATGTTCATTAGTGAGGAGACTTTTTAAAAAATAGCTTTTGTTTAAAAAAAGTAAACGTCACATAAGCAGTGTGACTGGCAAAGTACTGACCTTGCAGTTTATTGTAAATACAAGCTCAGATCTTATTTTGCTATATTGAAACAATTGAGCAAAATGTCCATTGGTTAGATGTACCATGTAATTTCTTGTTTTCTTTTTATTCAGGTATTTTTATTTCCCATTAAAAAGATTACATATTAATTTAGTCCTAAAATGTGAAAGATTTTTGTTTTCAAAAATAAGCACAAAGATGCTCTAAAATTTTTTAACACTAAATATCATCTAAGGTAATTAGATTACTGCAGTAAAAATGTTAGGGAACTTCAAAGTATACATCGGAGTTTTCAGGAATTATGATCAAAGGGATCTCTACTCAAGAGGTAAGGTATGGCATAGGTAGAAAAATGTTCAAAGACTGTGTTCAATGTGATGTCTGATGGGGAAGTAAACTACAACAGATATCCTTGGATTTTCAGACAGGTGTAGAATTAGGAAAATAATTTTTTAAATAAACCTCTCCCAGAAAAAAAAGGATAAGCCACAGATTGTTTTTATATGACTTTGGAGTGCGTTTAGATACATCTATAGACATTGTACCTTTGGTGTACTTAGCCTCCTATATTTTAAGCTATCTTTTACTTGTGGTCTCTTAGTGTTTATCATCCAGTTTTGATTTACTATTTCTTAAGCTTTGAGTGCTATTAAAATATACTTTGTATGGAAAGTTGAGTACATATTCCATGAGATTGTTGCCTGGCTTCATTTTGCCCATTTTTATTAAATGATATCTAGAACTTAGAAAACTGTTGTACTGAATAATTTTTACTTGGTTTGAGAAATTAATTTGAGTCTTAAAAACATTCATTTATACTGTAACTTAGGGGAATTTGTTCTATAAGGATTAAAAAATAATATTGAAGGGCTAGTATATAAAATCATTTAGAGAAGAAAGTTATGCTATTATTCTCTGAGGAATAATAAGTAGGTTCAGAGTAAAGTGTTAGCATATAGTATTTAGTGTATCTAGAATCAAAGGAAAATGAAATATTCAATACAAATGACCTGAAAAAATGATTTAGGTGTTCTTCCCTAGAAATAATAGTATAATTTATTCAATAGATGGTAACATAGAAACCACAATAATCTTTCACCCTATCCTTTAATTCTTATTATAAGAACACTAGTTTGTGGACAATAGTTTGCTGTCTGTTCCACTTTCACCTTTATATGTAGAGCAAATGATAATGTTGATATGAACTAGTGATAGAACTCACTACTTCATGAGGTAGCTGATTTCCTATTCAGGATGCTTTAATGGTAAGAAGTGGATCCAAGATTTGCTTCCTTGGCATATTTTGTTTGAAAATTACCATAGATGGTAATCTATTTTAGCACCCTCATTTTACATACAAAGTAGCGTATACCCAGGAATATCTCCTATATTTCTAACATCACACAATTGATAAACAATTGTAAGACTCCTATCTCTTGACTGCAAGCTCCGAGATCTGTATTCTGCCGCCTTCTCATGTTGATCCTAGTTCTGGACAACATAGTGCAAGTCTGATTTCCTTCAAACGTGACAGCCTTCAGGTATTTTAAGATGGCTGTTACATCCCCATTAATTTCAAGCCCATTTTTTTTTTGCTTGTTTTTGTTTGTAAATAGATTTAAGCACCTCCATTTTCTTGTTCTTATTCATGTAACATAGTTGTGAAATCCTTGAAGGTTTTGTAGATCTTCCATGAACATGCTTCAGTTTATCATTGTTTTTCTTAATGTGTGACATTGAGCCAACACAGTACAGATGTGCTCAGACTGGCTGTAGAATACTCATGGCCACTTTGTTTATCCTTCTATATCTCTCCAGTAAGGTGCTTAATTTTATGCATGTTGAGGTTCTCTTGCACAAAAACATTCTATAGTGATATGCAGAATACTTGGTGTCTAAAAATTAGGCTAGTAGTCTTTAGGTACAGGCAAATGTGTGCAGTTCAGCGGGAAAGAAAAAATATTATCGTAATGGCTAAAACTTTAAGAAATCATAGTTTAAAAAGTACAGTCTTCCATTTTGTATTTGCTTGCTTAGTTCTGACTCAGATGAACGAGAATGACCATTTTAAATGACTTGTATAATGTGAAATGTTACTTTTCAGGTGGTTCTTGATAATTTAAGGGTAACCAGGCCTGTTTGAACTAAACTGTTCACACATGACTGACCATGAGAAGAAAATCAACTGGTGTTTAGTAACATCATTAAAATTAGAAACAAAAAGCAGTTCTTCAGTGGAAAGGTTAGGGATAGATCCCAAATAGCAGAGAAGATGGTGAAGTAGCAGTCTTGGAAATCTGAGAATGTGGCCTAAATTCTAATGAGGGCATAGTCTTATGTTGCCCCTTGAAATATAGAGCGAATACTCTACTACAGCAGTGTTATTGTAGCGTAACAGCATTTTAAGTTACCAATGAAATATTTAGCCTTTTACCCCCCAATTTTAAAATTGAGCTCCTGGAAGACATAGAATGTTTAAGGGTTGCGTGTTTCTGAAACAAAGGTTTGTTTGAGAAACACTGGTTTGAAATAGGGTATATTACCCTACGTAAATTAGAATTTTAGGGCAAGGGAGAAAGAAAAGAACAAACCCACGCCTCCTGTGTGCAGCTTTGGCCAGCTGCTTTATGTATATTTACCTAATTTAATCCAGCTGACCTGTGACCTGTGAGAAAGGGAATGTTTTTCATTTTACACACAAAAATAATACCAGAGGTTTCAAAACTTGCCCAAGGGCATATACTCAGTAAGCAACAAAGATGGCATTTGAAAGATCTATCAAAATATAAAGAATTCTGCACCATTGATTACCAAATGTCTTTGCCAAAATGAAGGCATATTCCCAGGAACATTTTTCTTATAGAAGCTCAGTGTTTAAAGTAGATAAAAGGGATATTTTTACTTAGTATGCATTTTCAAATTGTATTTAAAGAGTAGTTTTGGTTTTACAGAGCAGTTGACCAGAAAGTAGAGAACCCCACCTCCAACCATATACCCTGTTTTTCCTCCCATAGTTTACCTTCGTATTAACCCCTTACTTTTGTGTGGCACATTTGTTGCAATTAATGAACTGATACTGATACATCGTTAGGATTTACTTTTGTGTCATACACGTCTTTGGGTTTTGCTAAATACTTTTGTATCAATGTTAATGAGAACTGTTGATCTGTAATTTTCCTTTCTTGTAATGCCTTTGTCTGATTTCGATACTAGATTTGCCTCATAGAATGAGGAATTGTTCCTTCTCTTTCTACTTTCTGAAAGAGATTGCAGAGAGTTGGTATCATTTCATTAAATATTTGGTAGAATTCACCAATGAAGCCATTGGCTTGGTGCTTTCTGTTTGTGAAGGTTATTAATTACTTAGTTTTTTAAAATACAGATAACCTATTCAGTTTATTTCTTCCTATGTAAGTTTCAGTAGATGTGTCTTTTAAGGAATTGGTCCATTTCATTTAAGTTTTCAAATTTGTGGTGATAGAACTATTCATAATATTCCTTATTATCTTTTTAATGTCCAAGAGACTGGCAGTAATGGCCCCTCTTTCATTTGTAACATTAGTTGTGGCTCCTTTTATTTGTTAGCCTGGCCAGAGATTTACCAATTTTATTGGTAAAATAGCCAGATTTTGGTTTTGTGTTTTCTCTTTTAATTTTCAGTTTCACTGATTTCTTCTCTAATTTGTATTCTGCTTGCCTTAGGTTTATATTGCTCTTCTTTCTAAGCACTGTTTTGTGCTATCCCACTGTTTTGATAAGTTATATTCTTGTAGTTTGAAATATTTAAAAATTCTTCTTGAAATCTTTTTTACACCACTGTGTTTTTTAGAAGTGTGTTGTTTAATCTCCCAAGTATTTGGGGATTTCTATCTACCTGTAAATATTTGTTACTGACTTTTAGTTTAATTCCACTGTGGTTTGAGATCATACTTAGTGTGATTTCTACTCTTTTAAATTTTGTATGATGTGTTTTATGGCCCTTAATCATGGTGAAAATTCCACGTGAGCTTGAGGCATATTTTGTTGTTGGATGAAGTATTCTTTAGGTATCACTTAGATACAGTTGATTGGTGTTGTTCAGTTCAACTGTGCCCTTACAAATTTTCTATCTGCTGGATCTGTCAATTACTGATAGAGCAGTGTTGAAGTCTTTAAGTATAATAGTGGATTGATTAATCATTTTCTCATTTCAGTTCTGTCAGTTTTTGTCTCATATATTTTTGATGCTCTATTGTTAGGCAAGTGTGTAGTAAGGCTTGTTATGTCCTCGTGGAGAATTAACCCTTTCATTAAGTAATGACCCACTTTATCCCTGAGATCTTTTTCTTGTTCTGAAGTCTACATTTTCTAAAATTAATGAAGCTAGTGTAGCTTCAAGTGTTGTCATGGTATAATTTCTTCATCCTTTTACTTTTAATCTACATGTATCTTTATATTTAAAGTGAATTTCTTATAGACAACATGTAGTTGGGTCTTCTTTTTATTATCCACTTGATAGTCTCTGTCTTTTAACTGATATATTTCAGCCACTTACATGTAAAGCAATTATTGATATAGTTGGATTAATGTGTTTGTAACTTTTCATTGCCTTTGTTCTTTTAAAATTTATTTTGCGTTTCCCCCCTTTTTAATTTTTTCTGATCTTGAGTACTAATTCCATTTTCTCTCATCTTAGCATACTTCTAAAACTTTTTTTAGTTGTTGCCTCAGAGTTTGCAGTATACATTTACAACTCATCTACCTTCAACTAATACATAACCACCTCATGGGTAGTGCAGATATCATATAATAGAGTATTCCTGCTTTTTCTCTCCTATCCCTTATAACATTGCTGTTCTTTGTTTCACTTTTCCATAAGCTATAATCAACCAAAATATTGTTGCTGTCATCTTGAACAAACAGTGTTAACATCAATTTAGAATTTTAAAAATAAAAGGTTTTGTTTTGCCTTTTATAATCACTTCTCTGGTGCTCTTCCACAATAAAATTGTGTAGACCCATGACCTATATAATCTTTCTTTTCTCTGGAGAACTTATTTTAGCATTTCTTTCAAGGCTGGTCCACTGGTGACAAAAGTTGCTTTTTCTTCTTTAATTTTGAAGAATAGTTTTGCTGTATTCAGAATTCTAGATTGGTAGGGTTTTTTTTCCCCTTTCAACACTTTAAATGTTCTGCTTTACTTCCTCTTCTTGTTTGTATGATTTATTCCTCTGTAGGTAAGATTTCTTCTCTCCTACTCCTACCTCTGGCTTCTTTCAAGATTTTTCCTTTGTCTTTGATTTTCTACAGTTTGTGATATGCCTAAGTGTAGATATTTTGGGATTTATCCTGTTTTATATTCTCTGAGCTTCCTTGATCTGTGTTCTAGTGTCTCATAAATTTTGGAACGTTCTCAGCCATTATTTTTTCAAATATTTCTTCAGTTCGTTTCTCTCTTCTTCTCCTGGTATAACCATTGTGCGTATGTTGCATCTTTTAAAATTGTCCCATAGTTTTCGGATATTATCTTCCTTTCCCCCCCTCCTTTTCAGTTAGGAGGTTTCTGTTGACATATCTTTGAGCTCATGGATTCTTAGGCTTTGTGCAGTCCACTTATGAGCCCACAGAATTCATTCTCCATTTCTGACTTTGTTTTTGAGTCCTAGCATTTCCTTTTGATTCTCTCTTAGAGTTACA
Organism: Panthera onca; assembly: GCF_046562875.1. NCBI lineage: Eukaryota > Metazoa > Chordata > Mammalia > Carnivora > Felidae > Panthera > Panthera onca. Next base: position 214,558,194 of record NC_138339.1, on the reverse strand, counting down.
TGACCCATTCATTTTTTCATGTTATCTCCTTTTTCCACTCAAGCTTTTAGCGTGTTGGTGGTTATATGAAATTGTTGGTCTGTTAGTCCAACATATCTGTCATATCTGAACCTGGTTCTGATGCTTGCTTTGTATATTCATAATGTGTGATTTTTGGGGTTTTTTTGGTTGTTGGTTTTTAATCTTTTAGGGTGTCTTGTAATTTTTTGTTAAATGCTGGACATGATGTTTTGGAAAAGGAACTTAGGCAGATAGGTCTATAGTGAGGTTTTATGTTGATCTGACTAGGTGTTAGTCTGTTTATTGTTTGCTCTACCTGTATAGGTCAGGCTGAAATTACCTCTTGCGTGCTTTTTTAGGTCCACTCTGATTGCATAGATTCCTTTGTAAATAGAATCAGAGCCTTCTTTCCGTTGTAATTTCTTGTTGATTTGGTGGGTAAGGTGTGGGGATAGAAGTTCTTTGTGGTCCTGTCAATGGTCTCAATCTTTTAGTGGACTCTCCTGTGGGCTTTCACCTTCGCAAGCATCCCCCTACCTTGCCCCTTATGAGACGCAAAGGGTAGAAAGGGCCTGATTTGGGTATTTCTCTTTCTCCATTTTGTTAGACTTTGGTTAAATAATTTTCCTTGAGGGCAGCCCTTTGTTAAGGAGAACCATATGCTCTGGATGTACTTCAAAATGGTTATTTTTCCTTCTGCTTCCAGAACTAGAGGAGATTTTTCTGTTCTTTACCTTGAGAAAGTGATGGGGCTTCTGGAGATAAAACTCATGAAAATGTAACAGGCCCCTTAAAGTTGACTTCCCAAAAATTTTTAATCTCTCAAGTTTATGGGCCCTCAGTCTCTAGCAGTTAGTCAATTCCTTTTATGTTTTTCTACCCGGCTGGCTTCAGTGGTGGTTTCTCCTGGCAAGCTGCTGATATCTGTATTTTGCCTAGTTCTTCAGTTTTGGGGCTGGTAGTTGATCCTGTGACCTTAGATCTCTGATGGATATAAGAGAATTTGTTAATTTTCAGTGTAGCTTTTTTCTTGTTTTATGCTCAGGAAGTGACAACTTGTACTTGTTGGAAGGAAACTGGAAGTCACTGAGCATTTTTAAATGTTTGAATTTGCCTTCAATTTGGTTTGTCCTTACACAAGTAATGGTGCTTTACTAGGAGCCTTCTAAGCCATTATAATTATTTAATTTGATTCATTTAATGAATCATTTAGTACTAAATATCATGCATCTCCCAAATATTGGTGATATTAAGATGCTTCTACACTTGTACACCTCTTTTCAAAATCTTGCTTTTTTTGTTGTCCTCTGGAGCCTGGATGTATCTCTTATATCTTGTCAAGGACTCTGTGGCTGTAGTACTTTCTCTCTTACGAACAAAGCTCCTTCTCTGTTGGATCATTATTGTGTCTAGTTATTCAGTCCTATATCATGTTAAGAAGAGGAAACTACTTAATCTTCGCCCCCTTTAACTTATGCAATCTCTTCTCACTTTTATTACCAAGAATTGTCTGCTCATAATGTTACAGTTTCTCAAATTTTATTTACTTTTCAATCTGTTCCAATCTGGCTTTTGCATCTAATACTGCTAGGACTGCTCTTGTCAAGGTCACCCAAGTCCTCCCTGTTGCCAAATCCACTGGGCACTTAACCTGTGCTGTTTTGACCTTGTAGCAGAATTCAGTGTAATTGAATACTTTTACCTCTGAAACACCCTCTTTATGACTTCCATAACAGCATATACTTCTGATTTCCCTCCCTGCCTTTACTTTTTAGTTGCTGTTGCTGGTCTTATTTTTTTATACACTATGGAGAGTAGTTCAGTGCTCAGTCCTTGAGCTTTTCCCTTAACCTCTTTTCCCTTTACACTTAGATGATCTTATCTATTACCATGGCTTAATACCTTTGTTAACTCTCCCCCCTCCCCTCTAGCCCTTCCTCAAAGCTCCAGTCTTGATATTCACTTGGATAATTAAAGCAAATTAAAATGTCCAGTCCTGAGCTATTTTTTCAGTGTGGCACCATCGTTTATTTCATTATGTCAAAAACCATGGAGTGGTCTCTTCCTTACATCCCATATTCAGTCTCTTCATTATTTGTTACCTCACTTGTTTCTTTTTTGGACTTTTTAAACTTTATATATAGCAGTTTTTTAAAAAAAAATTTTTTTAACATTTATTTTTGAGAGAGAGACAGTGCAAGCAGGGGAGGGACAGAGAGAGAGGGAGATAAAGAATCTGAAGCAGGCTCCAGGCTCCTAGCGGTCAGCACAAAGCCTGACGTGGGGCTCAAACCCATGAACAGTGAGATCACGACCTGAGCCGAAGTCAGACGCTCAACTGACTGAGCCACCCAGGGGCCCCAAGCAGTTTTTTTTTTTTTTTTAATTTCTTTTTTTTTTAAGTAAATTCTATTCCACATGGGCTCAAACTCAAAACCCTGCAGTCAAGAGTCACATTCTCCATCAACTGAGCCAGCCAGATGCCCCTATTTGCAGCAGTTTGAAGTTTACAGAAGAATTGACCAAAGGGTACAGAAAGTATCTATATCGATTCCTCCTCCTCCTTTCCCTACTAATTAATATCTTGCAGTTATTTAGCGTATTTCTTGCAGCTAAACCACTTTTGATACATTAAAGACCACAGTTTAAGTTAGGATTCACTCAGTGTGCCTAATGTCCTGTATGCACCATTAGGGCATCTTACATAAGAGTTTCACTGCCCTTAAAAATCTGTGTCCCCCCCCCCCCTTTTTTTTTTGTCCACCTTTTTATCCTTCACCATCGCAATCCCTGGCAACTACTGAACTTTTCCTGTGTCTGTAGTTTGGCTTTCATATAGTTAGAGTCATACCAGTATGTAGCCTTTTCTAGTGGCTTCTTTTACTTTGCAATATGCAGTTAATGTTCTTCCTTTTCTTTTTGTGACTTCATAGCACATTTCTTTTTAGCAGTGTATAACTCTACTGCAGTTTATTTTTTCACCTATTGAATTATATCTTGGTTTCTTCCAAGTTTTGGCACTTAAGGATAAAGTGCTGTAAACATTCATATGCAAGTTTTTTATGGACATACGTTTTCAACTCATTGGGAAAAATATCTAGTAGTGTGATTTTTGAGTCTTTTGGTAAGCCTATGCTTAGCTTTGTGAGAAACCACCAAACTCTTCCACAGTGGCTGAACCGTTCATTTTGCACTCCCACTAGCAGTCAATGAGACTTCCTTTCGCTCCACACTCTTGTCAGTGTTTTGTGTTGTTGGTGTTTGGGATCGTAGCTACTCGAATAGGTAGATGTATGGTGGCATCATTGTTTTAATGTGCAGTTCCCTAGTGACATGATAACAAGTATCTTTTCATAAGCTTCTTACCTATCTGTATATCATCTTTGACAGGTGTCTGTCTGGATGTTTTGCCCTTTTAAAAATCTGTTTTCTTACTGTGTTTTAAGAATCCTTTGTATATTTTGGGCACTAGTCCTTTCCCAGATAAGTGTTTTGCAAATATTTTTTGCTAGTCTGTGGCTTGTCTTTGTTCTCTTAACAGTGTCTCTTGCAAAGGAGCCGTTTTATACCTAAATGAAATCCACTTCATCATTTTTTTTCTTTAGTGGGTCATGCTTTTGGTGTTGTATCTAAAAACTTATTGCCATACCCATAGTCATTTAGATCTTCTCCTGTGTTATCTTGTGGAAATTTTACAGTTTTGAGTTTTAAATTTAGACGATCAGTTTTGAGTTAACTTCTTTGACAAAAAAAAAAAAAAAAAAAAATTTGGATTGTGGATGTCCAGTTGTTTTAATACCATTATTTGAAGAGATGGTGTTTTCTCCTTTGAATTACTTTTGCTCCCTTTTCAAAGCTCAGACTTAACTCCTAAGTCTCTCTCAAAGTTGTCCACATCTTATCATTTCCATCTACCAACCTTTCCTCCAAGCCACCACCACCTCTTGCCTGAACTGCTACAGGTCTCCTTGCCTTATTGTTTGACCTCGGCATCTGTCTATGAGTTATTATAATTTTAAAGCATAAATAAAATTGTGTCTGTTTTCTGCTCAATACTAATTGCTTTCTATTGTAAAAACAATGAAATCCAAATTCTTTATCATGGCCTATTAAACCCTAAGTGATCTTGACCTGACTCTTCCTCAATTTTACCCTTGCTTTTGCTCTCCAGACAACTTTGGGCTTATTTCATTTAGTCTCTGAATTATTTAAATTATGTATCTTCTACCTTAGCAGATTTGTAGTAATGGAATATCCCTTTTCCGGCTTTTAGGTCTCAGCTTAAATGTTTTCAGAGATGCCTTCTCTAGCTACTATATTATAAACATCCAGTTCTACATCTCGCCCTTCATTCTTATATTGATTTCTTCCTAGTATTTTTCTCAATTTAAAAGCATATATTGTCTGTTAGTTGACTTCCAGTGACCAGAGATTGTGGCTCTCTTGTTTATGTTGTTCTTTAGCACCTGGCACGGTGGTTTCCACATAGTGGGCACTGAACAAATATTTTAATGGAGTAGACATAGGCAGCCTTTGAAATGCCCAAATCTAGTGAGGGACATCCACACATAAATAGATGAATTGTAATGCCACTTCGGTCCTATTGGATAGTTGTCCCAGAAAATAAGAGATGAAAGATTTAAAAAGAAATCTTTGGGATTCTTTCTCACTAGTGTGAACTGGTGATTACAAAGGTCAGTTTATGAAGTCTTAACTGCCTAGGCTTCTTAGCCACAAATTTATATTTTTATTATTTGTTAATGTGGGGGTCAACAGAACTCTCGTCCTAGCAGTCCGAGACTTAGGACCTTGTGTGTCTGAAGAAACCACCATTCTGTAGGGACAGTGTGGGTGTGTAGAGGCGGTCTCATGCCCACCAGGAGGCCGGGCGGTACATTGATGGAGCATTGGCTGTAGAGTCAGTGTTCGCTTTTGAGGACGCAGTGCTGCCATTTACCTCAGCACATCATTGAACCTCCCTGTGCCTTAGGCTCCTCATCTGTGAAGGAGCTAATGAACTTACAGCATTGTTTTGAGGATTAAATGGATATATATATATATATATATAGCATTTACTATGTGTCACGTCCCGCAATAAATGCAAGTGTTTCTGTTGTTATGTAAAGACCTCATTTAAGATTTTATTACATTAGGATATACTTACATTGAGTAACATGTAGCTTTTCTCCACAGATCCCTCACTTCCTATTGTACAGAGAAAGAGAGGCTTCACTCTCCCTGATGACAGACATAAAACGTGCCTTTGCCACCCTCAACCTTTTCTCTCCCTCCTGTGTGCTACATCATACCACCTCTGCTTTCTTAGATGTCCTAACATTTTGTTATCCCTTCTTTATTTTCATATTCACCTGCTTCCTTTCAACTAGATCCTTCTTATATGCCTATAAACATGTTAAAATCTCTCCAATTAAAAAAAATAGGTAACTGTAGCTGCTGCCCTGCCCTCCCATCATCTATGTACCCAAAACTGACTATAACATTCTGTCCATTGATTTCTTCCAACATTGCTGCCTTCTCAACCCACTCTGGGCTTGTTTCTACCTCTTAATAACTTCATTGAAATAATACTGATAATACTATTGATAATAATAATACTCATCACCAAATCAAATGGACAATTTTCCTATCTTGTCAGAAGCGTTCAAAGCAACTGATGTCATTCTTTTTTGACATTTTCGTTCTGTGGGTCTTTACTTCTGATTTCCTTGTATCTTTTTGGTGGTTCTCAGTCTCATTTGCAGACTATTCCCACTCTACCGAGGTTTTATTTTATATATTGGAATTGCTAAGGTTGGTCATGATTTCAATTCTTCGGGCGTCTGTATCCATATTGCAGATTCATTACCTTTATAATGATGATTCAAGTTTAATAACACTGGCCCAACTTTATAGACCAAATACCTGTTTGGCATCTCTTTGCATGTGCTCTAAGAGCACTTCAAACATGTTTTATGAATTTATGATCTCGCCCCCCCACCTTAAATTTGGGCTTCCTTTACCATTCCCCATTTTAGCGAATATTACCCCAGTCCATCATCCAGTCTTATTTTGTGTCTAAAATATCTCAACAACCTGTTTTCCTGTTTCCACTACTCTGGCTCAGTCCATTATTTGCTAACTTGAAATAATTTCCTAACAACATTTCTAAGTTGTTTCCTTGTATATACCCTTGCACTAATTGAATTCAGTTGCCACAGTATGCCAGAGTGATGTTTTCTTAAGACACAAATTTAATGATATTATCCCTTTAATTAAAACACTCAATTGACTTCCTATTGCTCTTAAGATCTATGGGAAGGATAGGGACACAAATCCTTTATATTATAATTTGTGAAACCCCGAAAGACGAGTTCCTATTTATCTGTCCCGTCTCACCTTTGGCCACACGGTGTTTTTCTTTCTCATCCTTCATGTCTCAGCTCAGTGGTCATTTTCTTACGTCAGGAATACCTCCTCTGATGTTCTTAGGTTAGATCATCTATTTGCTCTCACAGTGACCTGTGTACCTACTGTATCATTGCTGACAGTCATGGTTTTACATTGTTATGTGCCATTTTCCCCCTCCAGCTAAAAGACCCCAAGAGGCCAAGGATCTTGTTTGCTTTTGTTTATCATTTGCCAGTGCTTAGCACAGTTAATTGGCTTATACCCATCATTCATTGATTCTTAAGATACCAATTTTATTTTTCCTTCACTAAGGAAAAAGAAAGTAATCTAATGAAAGATAAGCTTACAATATTATCGAAAGAATTTCCTATAAAAGCTGAATTAACTTGAATTGTAACATTTTCTCCCAGCCCCCTACGTTTCTATGATGGTAAAATAAATGTTATTGAAGGAAAAAAATTCTGGAATCTATTTCTAGATTCTGATACATTATGAAAATAATTGGCACTTAACAGTGGTTCCACTCTTCAGGCCTTCCAAAACAAACATTAGATTTGTTTCTGACTTTAAAGATAAATATTCAAGGTAGTTGTGATTTGGCTTTAAGTATAGGTTTGATGACTTTCTGAACTCTCAAATGATTCTGACTTGTGATTGTATCTGGGAAGGGATATTTAGTGATAATTTTAGTTTAAGAACATCACAAGAATTTTTAAATTTAGGGTGATGTGTAGTGAATCATTGCTTGTTTGTTTAGCTAGCTCTTCATTTCATTAATTTATCCTTTCTTTTTTTCCTCATGCTTTTGTTTCTTACAGGGAGATTAACCACTGTCAGCATTTGTGTTTTCATTCCTCGCTTGAGGACCTCTCCTCTGCACTATTCCTATAGGAGGTTGAAAAGGTCGTTTCCATAACAGATTTAATTTTTTATCTTGATTCAGTTTATTCTTCAATTAGAGAAATGTATCATGGAAAGACTCAGTTTGCCACTTAACAATGGATGTTCTCAAAGGAAAGTTTAAAAAATCTATCAAAAAACCTTTCTGTAATTTTAGGGGCTGTTTTCCTAGGTTCTAAATAATAAACACTCCTGGCAACCTGGCATTTGGTAGCAAGGGAATAAACTAATCACTTCAGTCTTTTGCAATCACTTAAAATACTCATTAACTGTGAGTCATTGTTTTGAAATAACGTACATTCTAGCTCTTTTTGTTTTTCTTGCTTGAATTGCTTCGTATTCTTTAGAAGAGTTGGTGGCAGTTTTGAGCTTAGTGTGCATTTTTATTCTCAAAATTGGGTGGTGCCAAAGCATATTGGTGGACAACAGACTATTCCCATCCAGTCAGATTGGTTGTACATGTCCTTTTGTAGAGTGAAAAGTACACTGAAGTATAGAACTTTTTTCTTCTGAGAAAAAAGTATCTGAGGTACTGATAAGTTCATTTTGCGAAATGGATATGTTTGAATTAATAGAGAACTAATTACCTTTGGCATCTTAGAAACGTATGAAATGCTCCTTTGCTAAAGGTAGAACTGCATTTATTTCCTCAGTAAAATTTGTAGTAGTCCTTTGAAAGCAGATAATAACCTTGATATTTATTTAACAGTTAAAAGTCAGGCACTATTATCACACTGATTAAAATGTATCTGTGTAAAATAGCTTGTTAAGTACTTCCTAGAATTTTAAAGTTTTAATTATAAGGACTCAGTAACTTTTTCATAAGCAGTTTTTATTTAAACATTTTAAGTATGTAGTCTTTTTTTCTAAGTTGGTAGGATTCTGTACATTTTCTAATATAAGCCCTTTTTTTCTTCATGGAAAATGTGACTTAATGAACTCGTGTTTTTTTAATAATGTCTTTGGAAAGTCATTAAAAACAATCTTGTAATGGCTATCAGATTTCTAAAAATAATTAGCTCCACTTCCAATTTTCATATAAACTAGAGCCATGGTATTTTAGTTGTAAAATTCAGTGCATTAAAAACAAAAATCAATAATCACCTTCTGGCAGTCACCTTTGTCCTCTGAACTCTTTGTGTTGGTGGTGACTATAGGACAGTCTGAATAAGGACATTTTATGCACATTTTCTAATTAAGTAGTCTAAATTCCAAACCTGTGTTTAAATGTATTAATTTATCTTCACATAGTATAGTTTCTTAATAGGTCTGTAGTATATATCAGCATTGGAAAATTTTCATTGCCTTTTCCACTGAGTCCACTAAAAATGTCAGGTTACCTGTAATGAAGAAGAGGTTATGCTAGAAGATTCAACACCTCTTTTGAATTCTTGGAGATGTATTATATGACATGCAGGCTCTACTAGGAAGGTATTTATATGTAGATTGTAAACTTATAAATTTTCAGTGAAAAATGGAGTACTATTTATTGGCTATGCTTTTGAGCATCATCTTATTTTCTATTTAATTTTGGCTTCCTGATTAGGAAAAGGACCCAATTTGTTACATAAATTGTTTTTTTATTGCTCACCTCAATAACTCCTAAGTATTTTTTTTTTTTGGCTCACCCCTAATGTAAGTATATATTTTGAGTGTGCAGATCTGAGAGTTTTTGTTTGTTTGTTTTTAGATTACTCTCAACATTTCAGTACAAGTCACAAAATGATGGGGATATTCTAAAAACATTTGTCTTTAAAATTCCTTTCTCATAGGAAGTTACTGTAGAAAAGCAGTCACCGTCTCATGAACTGTTAATAACATTCCCTTTACATTGAAGGTACAGGTGTGGTGTGTTTATTGTTTTGAAGATTCTGCTTTGTCATTACAAAAAAGGTCAGCAAATTTTGAATGTTTTTATTTCTGTGAAAGAGAAGTCCATAGTCCATCTCTTAAGTTTAACAACTCCTAAGTTCTTTATGATAGAAAACTAGTGGACTGTATAGGGGAAAATAAAATAATTTTTAGCTGCTCCCTATCTCATGAAATATCCTAATGATTCTTCATTTTAAAGGTCCTTTTTTTTTTTTTTTTTTCAAATTAACCACACAGATGATAACCCTGGAACATTAAGTGCACACTTCTTATTTCAGCATTTTTGCTGCAGTAGCTTGCCTGTGACTGGTTGAGTGATTTTCACCTGAGTTGCTGTCTTTGTAAATTTGTCTGAGAATCCCTTTTCTAGTTAAAACAGCTGTTCCATCAGAAGTTACACACACACGATTTATTAAAGAAAAAATTTGCTATTGAGATTACATGTTATCCAGTAAAACTTTTCTTGAATTCTTAACATATACATACAAAATGTTTTATTTTGAAAGTGGAATCTAGCAAGTACCATAGTCTGAGACATGTAAGGTGTGTGTCTTTTATCGTCTATCCAACATTTCCTACTATATAATTTGCTCCAGTCCTTCTTTCTTCATATATTAAGCAATTTTTCCTATAATTCTTCCGATAATATTTACTGATTAAGGATTGCATTTTGTCACTATGCTTTTTTTTCTTTTTAATCCTTTACCCATTTTACCATAGGAGGAACAGCAAGTCTTTCCCATGTAACATAACTTTATTTGTTAGGACTGTTTAATGAGTGCTGTAAAATGTTGAAAGAATTGGGTTGAGTATTGCATGGCTTTAAACGGGTCTTTAAAAAATACAGATGTTTGTCTTTATGTTCTGGATGTTTAAGTTTTAGAAGTCTTGTTAGTGATTCCTATTCTCTTAAATTATAGCACAGTATATTCTTATTAGGACTGTGATTGTTGGTTTTGGTAGTGGGTACAAATCTATATTTCATGTGGAATTCTTGATAGTTTTGCAGGTTCTTTTTTCATAGATCTGATTAGCGTGATTGCATTTATCAACTGGTGTGGTGAATAAGGTGTTCATGCTGGGAGAAGTGTTTTGGCTCTACCATTTTCCTTTTATGTGCTTGTGTTTGCATTGTTAGTATCATTCCAATTCTAAATTTCTTCGCAGGAATATAGCAAAGCCTTTTCTCCATTTGGTGTGGGTTATTTTGTTTAAAACAATATAAAATAACTCATTTAATCAGATGCCCATAAACCTCAGTAGAATTTAAAACATGGAAAATGACAAGAAAGAGTCGAAGGAATACTGAAATTCCTGTACCTTTGTAGCACTGCCACTGAGGAAGCCTTGTGTGGAACACACCTTGGACTTTGTAGTTGATGGAGACCATCTGACCCAGGGATAGACTAAGTATGCAGTGTCAGTTTGCATGCTAAATATCAGCAGGGTGCAGCATCTTTCTGAAGTTTTTGATTTAAGAAAAAAATTTAAGGGTTTTTCCTGCACCAAATAGATGGTCTTTTACCCTCTAATTTGAAATTTACTGGTTTAGACTATGGTTAAAAAAACCTCTTTTTCATAGTCCTTGAAAATTAAAATAATTCGCATGTCATTTAAAATTCCAGCCTTATGAAACGGTTCACAATTTTTCCATCACCTTAAATTTCCTTAAATTTTTTAAATTTCCGAGGGTATCAAACCTTCTGAATTAAACCACCGTGCAATCTTAGGCAAATATTAAAACAAAGTTTGATGAAAGTGATAACCTATATCCATGCTACTATAACTAGGACTGTATGAATAAAGTAAGCAATCTATTTTTAACTTTACCCTTTTTAGGGGGATGAGACAATTTGTTTATTAGAAATACTCTTTGTGGATTTACATATGTAATTTGTTTACCTCCACTTTGAAATAGCATATTCATTTTCTTCTGGAGACTTTTAACTTTTTTCACGGAAACTTTTGAACATGAAGACGTATTCTTGATTTACCTAATTTGTGAACATTTAAAGTAAGAGTATTATGCTGGAAAATACTTTAAAATGCTCAGGTTTTGATAGATGAAAAGGAATAATGTTCCCACACATTTTGACTTTGAAAATTTAATGATTGCTTTCTGTTATCGATGTGACTTACAAATTGTAGGGGCTAATAATTTTTTCCGAGAAATTTTCTAATTTATGCTCACTTAATTTTTCTACAACTCTTACTAATATTTTAGGAGGAAGTAATTATATATATACCTATATTTATTTGTGAATACCCACAAACGTGCATACATACACTTCGTATATGTGTGTGTATATAAACACTTTGTTGATCTCTGACCAGGGAGAGCATGCTAGATCACATAGCTGTAATTCTAGATTGCTTTTTTAGAATTGGTGCCATGTTCTAGAGCTAAGAGATCAGGAGGTAGAAGGAAGAAGGGGTGACTGACAACTGGAAAGATCTGGGGAAATGACTGCTGTCCCTTTCTTCATTAGTAGTAACCAATCTGCTTTTGCTGAAATGTCTTATGTTTGCTTTTAAGAAGCTCCTGTTGTTAATAGTGTTGCTGTTTCCAGAAATAGAAGGGAGAAGGAAGGGAATTATAGAGGCAAAACTTGACTTTTAAAATCCTGTCTTTGAGGGGAGAAATTTCAAGTGCCTGGATTTCATCTTTTCTATTTAGTGTACTTTTGATGCGGTGTTTTTTAAGGTGTCCCTTTCTACATTTTGCTGCATTTAACAAACATAAATAGTATGTCACTTGCAATATTAATTCTTCTCATTATAAGTAAGGAAGAATGTTTCATTACTGGTATAATGCAGTTACTGGGTATATTTTGAAGGTGACCTAGGTGTGTCTGATGCATTGGGATGTCCTAGGTTTTTCTGTCGACTGGCTACATAGCTAGTTTCCATTAGCTGTGATACCCATGTTACCATTTGGAGCCTGAATCCATGCCTTCAGGAACTTTTATCAAGAGACTCAGATTATTAAGAGGTGTTTTGTTTTGTTTTGTTTTAAGTAGAGTCATCAGAATTAAGAAAGAAGTCACCCATCGTGGAGGGGAAACAGGAAGAGGGAGTGCCCCTCATCATTCAGCATCAATTTCTAGTGCCCCCAGATTCCCAAGCACGTTAATGATGTTTAACAAGAAAACTTTTTTTTTTTTTTTTTAAGTTTATTTTGAGAGAGAGTGTGAGTTGGGGAGGTGCAGAGAGAGAGGAAGACAGAAATCCCAAGCAGGCTCTGGTGGTGGCACTCGACGTAGGACTTGAACCCACAAACCATGGCTTGAACTCACAAACCATGAGATTATGACCTGAGTGGAAACCAAGAGTCAGAGGCTTAACTGACTGAGCCACCCAGGCCCCCCAACAAGATAACTTTTATTTTTATTTTTTTATTTAAATCCAAGTTAGTTTACATATAGTGTAATTATGATTTCAGGAGTTGAATTTAATGATTCATCATCACTTACATATAACACCCAGTCATCCTCCCAACAAGTGTCTTCCTTAATGCCCATCACCCATTTAGCCCTTCCTCCCACCCAACACCCCACCAGCAACTCTCTGTTTGTTGTCTGTAGTTAAGAGTCTCTTATAGTTTGTCTCCCTCTCTGTTTTTATCTTATCTTTCCTTCCCTTCCCCTATGTTCCTCTGTTTTGTTTCTTAAATTCCACATATGAGTGAAATCATATGATATGTCTTTCTCTGATTTATTTCACATAGCATAATACATTCTAGTTCCACCCGTGTTGTTGCAAATGGGCAGATTTTATTCTTTTTGGTCGCCAAGTAATACTCCATTGTGTGTGTGTGTGTGTGTGTGTGTGTGTGTGTGTGTGTGTCACATCTTCCGTATCCATTTATCCTTTGATGGACATTTGGGGTCTTTCCATACTTTGGCTATTGTCAATAGTGCTGCTATAAACATTGGGGTGCATGTGCCCCTTTGAATCAGCATTTTTGTATCCGTTGGATTTACCTAGTAGCACAATTACTGGGTCATAGGGTGGTTCTATTTTTAATTTTTTGAGGAAGCTCCATACTGTTTTCCAGAGTGGCTGCACCAGTTTGCATTCCCACCAGCAGTGCAAAAGTGTTCCTCTTTCTTCACATCCTCACCAACATCTGTTGTTGCCTGAGTTGTTAATATTAGCCATTCAGACAGGTGTGCGGTGGTATCGCATTGTGGTTTTGATTTGTATTTCCCTGGTGAAGAGTGATGTTGAGCATCTTAAAACCTTTTTTTTTTTTTTAATAGTGTGGATACTGTTGTTCTGCAGGTAAAGTAACACATTACTCTAGGATACTCTAGGATAACACAGCTTAGCTAAAACATTTAGAAACTACTTTTGGAAAATGGGATTATGTTTATATTAAAATCAACTTCATTTCAGTTTCAACCATTCCTTTCAAAGTACTATAGAGGGCAACATGAAGAGGTTTATCTGCTCTCAGAAATAGTATACATTGATTTTATTCATATAGTATACATAGGTATTTTATTTTATATTATATATTTATATATTTACATATTTACATATATACATATTTACACATATATTTACACATATACATATTTACACATATACATATTTACATATATAAATATATATACTTATATTTTATATTTTATTCATATAGTATACGTAGGATTTTATTCATACCGATATCCTTATTTTTCCCCTCTGTGAAATTATTGCTCATTTGAAATGAAGAAGCTTTGTTTATTTTACAGATTTTTAATAGGTTTAAAAATAGTACATATTGCGAAGTATTGCTCTTATCTCTGTTCCATATTCACCCAGTGGTATCTACCTTCCTTACGCAGCTCTAAGCAGCCACTATTAAGTTCTTTATTGTTCTTTCAGACATTCTATATACATATTAAAGCAATTCAGAATTTATATTCTTATTTTTTCCACTTTTTAAAACTTTATGCAAAAGGTAGCACATTATACACACTGTTTTGTCCCTTTTTTCATACAATAAATAAACTATTTCCTCATTCTTTTTTTTAAACAATTGCATAATACTGCATTATATGGGTGGACCATATTTTACTTACCCAGTCTCTAATTGCTGTATTTTTAGGTTTTTTCCTCTTTTGCTAATATTGTGATGAGTAACCTTGTACATATGTCATTTCCTATCTGCATAATTATATTCATAAGTAAAATTCCCAAGAGTAGACTTGCAGTATCAAAGTGTATTTGTAATTTTGAGGAAAATTGTCAAGTTTCCAACCATGAGATTTGTGCCAATTTATGCTCCCACTAGCAATGGGTGAGAGTGAGTGCATTTTTCCCTCCTGGCTTGTCTTTAGAGTATACAATTGAATTTCTGGATTTTGCCCATCTGTAAGGTGAAAATTGTATCTCGGAGTAGTTTTTATTTGCATATTTCTTATGAGTAACTTTAGGCTTTTCATATTTATTTCCATGTACTACCAGTTCATATTTTTTGCCCATTTCTGTTGAGTTTTTGTTGCTGTTAGTCTTTTGTGATAAGAGGGAGTAGCCAGTATTTTTCCCAGTTTGACATTTGTTTTTTGATTGTGTGTGTGTGTGTGTGTGTGTGTGTGTGTGTATTGCCATTGCAGAGGTTTTTGATTTTTATGGAATCAGATTCATCGAAGTTTCCATTTATGACTAAAATTTTGAGTCAGAAAGACCTCTCTCCTCCAAAGGTATGAAGAAATTATATTTTCTTTAACTATTAGTTTCATTTTTTCTATATGCATCTTTGACTCCTTTGGAGTTTATTTTAGTTCACTAAGTAGATCCAACTTTATCTTTTTGCAGATAGCTCCTGTTGATCTGACAACATTTAATGAGTATATTTTCTTTAGATGATCAGCTCATACTCAGCATGAGTTTAATTAGAATATCCTTTAATGTTTTGAATCTAAGGACAGTAAACAAAAGATGAGTAATAGGAAAGGTAGCATTTTTCTGTATTTAGTTCTCTTCTTAATTGAGTTACCAAACCTGTAATGATCTATAGGTACCCACATGTAGAAAGGAAATTTTCCACAACTTTTCTACTACATTTGCTAGAGTTTAGTGTAGGTCACTATCAAGGTTTGTCTCTCAAAACTCAAAACTGTGTTGTCCATACGTACTTAAGTAACTTGTCTTCTGAGTTCTCTCCCCGCAAAGACCTTAAGTAGTTAACTTTGAGAGCAAACTTAGAAGGAGAAGGTGGTAGAGAAAAGATACTCTACCATGGTTCAGCATAGCACTGACAGCATGTCACCATGGTGACATATAGTTGGATATGTCTCCTCTGTTTGCTGTTAGGATTTCCAATGGTTGTTGCAAATTCTGAATCAAAAGAAAAAGAAAAAAAAGAACCACCAGATTTTACAAGCTGATCTCTGTTTTAGTCAATTCACATTATTTCAGGAGTGTTTTCTATTAAATAGTTCATTCTGTCTTGTTAGTCTATTCCTAATCCATTTATCTTCATGTTTTCAAGGATGAAAGTCACCGATATTTGTGTTTTTTGTATATGGTACAAGAAAAGATCTGACAAAACCCATCATTTCTTTCAGTGAGATTGAAATGAATTGATACTATACTGATCACAAAAAGCATCTATATATATTTGAAAAAGTGAGTAGGTTCATGTTTGAAGATACAGAACCCAGGGATTCCTATTTATCAATCACCTTTTAGATCCTTTACAGTAAATCATTTAGACTAAGTCCTACATGCAGTAAAGCAAAATGGTATGGGAGAGGCAGTCCCTTCTCTCATGCAGGAGCTGACTTAATAGGGGAGACAGCCATTACAGAACATTTCAGAGGTGTGAGGAGAGGTGAGGTAGGGGATTACTGTGTGATTGGTCACAGTTACACCTAACCTGGTCTGGAAGAGCAGGGAAGGCCAGCCCGAGGAGGTGACTTTTCAGCTGATCCCTGAAGAGGATCCATGAGACAGGACTGGAGGCAAGAAAATCAAGTAGGAGGCAATTTCAGGGTGTAGCCAAGAGCGAATGTGGGTCTGAACTAGGTCAGAGGCTTTAGAGATAGGAATGAAGAGACAGATTTGAGATAGACTTAGGAATTCCTGCCTCGTTAATTGATGGATTTGGGTGTAGGCAAGGGATAAATTAAGAATAACTTGTTTTTCTAGGTGGAAAGTGATTCTGTCTCACAGAAATAGGAAATACAGGAGGAACAGGTTTTCAGAGGGAAGACTAAATCACTTGTAAGCATGTTGAGTTTGAAACAAATATCCAAGTAGAGATGCCTAGTGAGCATGCAAATTTGAGCCTGAAAATGGGGATAAAATTCTGAAATGAGGAGATTGACTTGGAAGCTGTTATCCTCAGGTTGATAAACAAAGATAAGGGAGTAGAGGTGATGACCCAGGAAGTGTGTGTAAAATAAGAGCAGGGAGTTCAAGGAAGAGCTTTTGGGAACATCAGCATTTAAGGGATGTGAAGATTCTCATAACAGCCTTTGATTGGGCTGTTTCTCCTTCCCTGAATGCTGCCCAGCTTCTTCACCTAACCAAACCTAATCAGTCCTTCAGCAGTCAAATTAAAACCTATTTTTTTTTTTTTTATCACAAAACCATTTCTACCACTTTCTCTAGAATTTAGGGGAAAAAAAAGATATTTATTGTTTGTAGCATTTATTTTTAGTCAATCAAATACTACTACATAGAATCCCAGCTTTTTGACTTAACTGGTTCCTGAATGTTTAAAAAGTGTGTGTGTGTGTGTGTGTGTGTGTGTGTGTGTGTGTGTGTTTCTTTTTGGAACGCTGTCATTTGGATGGGTGGGTGTTTTTAGATTGTTATACTGAGCACCTACTTATATGTCAACTAATTAGGTGCTAGATGTTAGAGATCAAGAAATACAATATATCTCCTGATCTGAGGGTGTCAGTAGCTTAATGTGGAAAATAAGACAAATGGGTGGATGTTTTATGAAGTTCATAATTTCCCTTATTCTCTCCTCCTAAATGTAAATTTGAACTAATTTGTTGCTACATTAACCTTATTTCTCCCCCCAACTATTAGAGTGACATATACTCTCCTGTAGAAAAACAGAAAAATCTTGGGCATAGATTTTTGTTCAAGTTGTTTGAAAATATTTGAAGTTATACCTGGTTACACATACATTTCCATAGTTTTTTTTTTTTTTTTAACTTAGTGTTTCCCCACATTATCATAAGTTCTTCAGAAATATTTTTACTTGCTATATAAAAACATTATGTGGCTGAATCAGAGTTTCCTTATTTTCATTGCCAGACATTCATTTCATGTTTTTCACTGTTTCCTTATAAATAGAGATTTAATGAACATTCATGTTTGTTCATTCATCTTTTTATGCATTTAGGATTGTTTCATTAGGGTTAATTCACAGATATAAAATTACTGGGCAAGAATACACACACTTTTGTGACTCCTAATAAATACTGGCAAATTGCTTTTCAGAAGGGCCTTGACTATATTTGCACTAGCAGTATATGAGAGTACTCAGGATATTATCTTTTACTAAATTTGCTAATTTTCTAATTTTATGGATAAAAATAGTACCTTGTTTTAATGTGAATCTTTGATTATTAATGATAAACATGTTAAAACTAATTGCATTTCTTCTTTTGAGGTCTTCTCCCCCTTTAGTTCTAGTAACTAATTTAGTGAATGGTTGCATATTCTTACTGATTTAATAGACTTAGATCAGATCCTTAGCTTTTATCATTTTCATGACTAGGAGGTCTAGTTGTTTTTTTGTTTTGTTTTTTGTCTTAAAAGTGTATTAAAACTTTCCTACTCCTCCCCGCTTCCTTTTTTTTTTTTTACATTTTTTTTTAATGTTTATTTATTTTTGAGACAGAGACAGAGCATGAACGAGGGAGGGTCAGAGAGAGAGGGAGACACAGAATCTGAAGCAGGCTCCAGGCTCTGAGCTGTCAGCACAGAGCCTGACGCGGGGCTCGAACTCATGGAGATCATGACCTAAGCTGAAGTCGGTCGCTTAACCGACTGAGCCACCCAGGCGCCCCTCCCCGCTTCCTTTTTTTAAAACTATGGTAAACTACCCATCACATAAAATTTGCCATCTTAACCATTTTTAAGGGTACAGTTCAGTGGCATTAAGTGCATTCACTTTGTGGGACAACCATCACCACCACCCTACCCTCTTGGTCATTTTGATTAGTCCTGCAGCATAACAGTGTTGGCTTTGAGATTCACCGGTGTTACCTGTGGCATTCCTACCGTTAGTAAGCCATTATTTTGGTTAATATTTTAAAAATAATTTTGTGGAGATTTGTTGGTTTGTCTAAGCATAGAATCACACTGTCTGGGTGCCATAGTTGAGATTTCAGTTTATATTGGCTCTTGGGTTGTTATTAATAATTTAGGGTCCCTCATTCAATATTATGGCTTATTGGCATTCATGTCCATTTTCCCTAAACTTATTGTTTTGTTCTACACGATGGATGCTCATCTGCTATTTCGTCTTCTCACACAGGGCCTCATGCGATATTTACACAGTTTGTCATTGTTCTTTTTGACTACTTCACTCAGAAATTTTGTCTGTGAGGATATGTCTCTGTGTCTGTCTGTGTCCTTATGTGCTGGCAGAGGGCACAGGAAGGTGGGAGGAGGGCACAGGGTGTGGGGTGGGAGGAGTGTGACTTATTCAGAAAACCGAAGGGACACAGAGTGGCTGGGCACAAGGAGCCAGGGGACCGTGGTATGAGATGGGATTGCAGGGGTAAGCAGGGGCAGGTACTTTAGTGCCCTGTGGTAGCTAAATTCCTACAGCACTGAGACTAGTACTCCATTAAAGGATGTGAATGGGAGCTGGAAACAGTCTAATATATATATATGTGTATATAATTTTTTTTTTTAAAGATCATCCTGGCTGCTGGGTTGGGGAACTGGATTATAGAGGAAAAAGAATAGAAGCAGGGTGATGTGTTGGGAAGCTGTTTCTGTTATCCCGGGGGCACTGCTATACTGATTTTCTCTCTTTCTTTTCATTACTAAATGCACATATTGTGGCCATCTGTGGCACAACTGAAGATAACTGGCCAGGTTTATTCCATGGAAAAGTGAAACTTATAAGAACAAATGAGCATCTGGAGTGCTGGGTTCATTAATATCCTATTGTAACCAAGCTAACTAACCCCAGGCTAAATATAGTAAATCTCAAGAATTCACTGTCAACTATCATTGAACATCCCTGTGAGGTTAAATGAGCTTTAATGATAAAGGACATAGTGAATTCAGAAAGATACTCGTATTCCTATTTTATATATGGAGAACAGGAAGTACAGTCATTAATAGTACCAAAATAAAAAAACAAAGCATCTGTCGGTTTCTTTTAAATGCAAGCACCATTTTGTCACCATCGTGCTTTTTAGTTAATTCCTTCCAAATCTATTATAACTTCAGGGTGTAAATGAAATTAGAGAGTTATATGCACATTTTTGGTATTTATTATTTTTGTGTCTCAAATTAAAGGTTGTGTAATTGCTCTGGGAATCTGCCTCTGATTCCCCACGCCTGGGAAAAGGCCCCTCTTACGTGCTCTGATGGCACCTTATACCTTCCTCTGTGTTAACCATCTACTTGTGCTGAATCCTGTGGCTCTGAGGACAGCGATCAAAATTGGGGAGAATGAAGGCAAGGGCAGGACACAATTAGGGGGACAACCTGGCAGGGACTTGAGGCAAGTGTGAAACTTCTGTGAAGTCCTGTGACTCTTCTGTTTCACGCCACAGTACAGTTTTGTTTCAATAGGAAATAGTATTTTAAATTACCTAACATCGAACACAGTTGACATTACAGGGAGCCGTAAGTGTGGCTTTCTCTGCTTTCAGCATACTGTTATCTTCTCCAGGGTGAGGAGTTACGGTTCTGTAGTATTTTGTATACTTTAAGTTACTTTCTTTTGTTGGCTTTAGGGGATAACATCAGTGTCTGTGTGATTAGCCTTTGTAAGGTTTTTAAGATCCTGTATTTACTATGAGCGCAAAATGTTGAAAAGGATTCAGATCCTTAGTTCTTCAGGATAACGGATGCTCTGATTCCTTTCCTTCGACCTGGCTAAGGTTGCTCTTACACTGCTTTTGAGCCTTGCTTATTTCGATACTGCACTGCTCTAGTTTTCTTTCTGCTGTTTTTATCTCCTTTCTTGGTTATTTACCCTCCCTCCCTTGAGCTGGGTGTGGGTATGTAAAAGTCATCTCCTTACTTCTATTTCTGTCAACTTCCTGCTGAAGCATTTGCCATAGTTCTTCACCTCCACACTCTACAGAGGACTCCAAATCCTTACCTTCAACCTTGGGCCTTGTTCCCATCTCCCTGTTCTATGGAGCTAACTTTGCCTCAGATTTTGTTGGAGCTCCTTCTCAGTGCGTAGCTTCTATGAATGATTGCCCTGGCGTTTCCATCATCTTTGCTCTAAAGCTTAGTCACCTTTGTGTCCACTTTCCTATATATCACCACCACAGCCCCAGGTGATAACTGCTTCTTTGGACTGTTTGTGGGAGACACCATATGGACCGTCGGGCATCCAATAACCATCCCAGTCATGCAATTAGTCTTATTAAAACATTCATTCTCAGGGAGGCTGGGTGGCTCAGTTGGTTACGTGGCCGACTTTGGCTCAGGTCATGATCTCACTGTTTGTGGGTTCGAGCCCCGCGTCAGGCTCTGTGCTGACAGCCCAGAGCCTGGAGCCTGCTTTGGATTCTGTCTCCTGTCTCTGCCCCTCCCCTGCTCGTTCCCTTTCTCTTTCTCTCTCTCTCAAAAATAAACATTAAAAAAAATTTAAAAATTCCCTCTCAATACTCAAGTTAGAAGTCTTTAGTTGCTTCCTATTGTCCTAGCTGACTACTTACTCATGCGTTTAATAATTTTACTTCATCCTAGCTCCTTGCTCTTATGTACTCTCTTTACCTGAAATTCCCACTTCATTCTTCCCCTGAAACTTAACCTATCCTGGGATCACGTTTTAAGTTGTGCCTGATTAGATGTGAACTGCTTTTGGAAACTCAAGATAGGTGTTGTTTGTTGGTTTGTTTGTTTTTTTGGTGACGGTTTAAAAAAAAAAAAACTGCCACTCATCCACACCCTGCCTTATTCATTTCTTGAGTCCAGGGGCAGAGTGGTTATAAGAAAGGACCCGAGCTGCACTGCCCACATTCACATACATCTCAGTCCCACCTCTCACTACTGCACCTTGAGCTGATTCCTTAACCTCTCTGAGCCTCATTTTTCTCACCTATAAATCGGGAGCAGTAGTAGTACCCAACTCCTAGATCTGTTGTGAGGCATAAGTTAATAGATATTTTAAACACTGCCTAGTACTATATAGATGTTTGCTATTCTTACATGTTAAGAAAATATCCTATTCCCTAAGCTGCTAAAATGGAGAATGTTTTCTTCTCATTTGCAATGCCCTACAGAAATCTATCCTGGTACCTTTTGTATAGTAGGCATTCAATAACTACTTATTGAATCAAATTGAAATTTATTGCAAAATCCAGTTGTCCAACAACAGCTACTTTTGGTTTTGAAATAAGGCTGTTTAAACTTGTACAGAGTAGTTTCAGCAGCCATAAAGTGAGGTCACAGAGTTTTTCCGGGATAATTTAATAGCAGAGTATACGGTTTCCTTGTTTAATTATATGGTTTGGAAAAAAACCCAACCATGTAGTTTTAAAATGTATATTTTAAACAAAATTATACAAAGATGATGGAATAGCAAACCTTTGGGCACTTAAACACTGAAAACATAAGCTTTGGTGTTTTAAGTTAAAATAACAACAACAACAAAACCCTAAGAGTTACAGTAGGCAACAGTTTGCACGCAGTAGAGATGACCTTCCAAGTGAAAGCCTCCCAGAGTAGCGTTAGCAGTTACGTATCGTTTTCTTTTGTAAACACTAGTTTTAGTCTCCCTTCTGGGATTTTTTAACTTCCATATACCTATGGCTTTTGTAAAATATATTGAATGGAGTTTTTGAGTACCTCCTTAGGATTGAGTAAGAGATGTGCAGGACTAATGTTTGCCGTCAGTCTTGTATGTTAAATTTTAATATGTTGGAATTGTGATAATATTGTTTGAAGCTTAAATATTTGACATTCCATCAGTTTTATTCATATGGTTTAAAGAAATGGTAAACATTATCATAGGGGTAGACATTTAATTTGGTTTTATCAATCTGCTTGAGATTAAATAGCCCTAAAATCAGGGGCACCTGGGTAGCTCAGTTGAGCATTCATTCAGCTTCCACTCAGGTCATGATCTCATGGTTCTTGGGTTGGAGCCCTGCATCGGGCTCTGTGCTGACAGCTCAGAGCCTGGAGCCTGCTTAGGATTCTGTGTCTCCCTCTCTCTCTGCTCCCCCCTGCTCGCTCTCTCTCTGAAAAATAAATAAATATTAAAAAAAATAGCTCTAAAATTAGACCACAGGTGAAATATAGAGTGGTGTTTGATTCAGATGGGGAAAAAGGGAAGAAATATCCCTTAAGTATTGGTTCCACGAGGAGAAAAATTGAATTTTTGCCAGTAAACAGAAGTCTGATTAAGTGCTCTAAGAGTGTAAAATTATTTTTTAAACTTTAATATTTTATTCTTTTTGAGGATACCAAGTAAAGTGTTTTTTTTCCTCTAGGTTTTATGGGGGGGTGGGGTTTGAAGCATTGGACAAAGAACCACTAGGAGTTCGAGTTCCCACCGAGTAATCATTACTTATGATAGTAGTTTTATTAACTTGTGAATTTAACAGAGTTAAGAAGTAAATTTCCATCTTTTTATGTTAATATACTCTTAAGATTATTTAATCGTCTCTTAATTTTGTCATGAATTTATTTAATATATTTTTAAATATTAAGGTGTTCTAAGTATTGCTAGTCAAAATAAAATATAGATGTATTCAAGAATCTATAAAATTAGGTTTTGTAATGGATCAGTGTTTAAGTAAAAGGAGGAAAGGTATCGGATACTTGTAATGAAATATTCACCAGCTGTAGAATGAGCTGCTCATCCACTTGCCAAGTCTTACCTCTGTTACTGTTTCATTCGTCTTTTTAACCTTTGGGTAGAAACACTGGGAGTTCATGCTGTAAACTTCTCTATTCTCTGTGCTTTAGAGTTGAAAATACTAGATGATTTTTATATTCTAGGTCGACCCCCCCCCCTCCCCCCTGCGCAAAATTGAAGAACATTCTTGGGCAAGTAGGTGATTTACAGATTTATTAGCAATGGTAATATGAAAATTTAAGGGTATTTATGTATGGCATCTTGCAGCTGTGGTGGAAATCATTTCCTTCCTTTCTCTTCTGCCGTGTTAACTTTAATCTAGATTTGTATATTCCAAAAGAGCCCCAACAGGTTTCTAGATACTTTTATATGTCACCTCTCTGCCCCCTGCTGTTTTTTCCCCTGTAATTTATAGAGTATCTGTGTGGGAGCGTTAGAAACTATCAGGAAGTAGAATTGCTGAAATGGCAACCTTCATATTAGTAATGACATGATAACTTGAAAATTGTTGATTGTAGATATTGTCTGTGCTATGTGAATCTTGTTCATATTTTTTATCTTCAGATTTCATTATGTTCAATATGCACCTATTACTGTGTCTGTAATGATTGACAATAATAGTTTTTGTCTCGAGCAAGACTTCTATCAAGTAATCTGATCTCGCCTATTTGAATTCACTGTTTCTTGATTTCTTATGGCTGTTGTTATCAGTTGCAGTAATCAATTGAAGATTCTGTATACCTTTTTGGGGACCTAGTGCTGTGGGAATACAAGGGAAGTTTGTTGTGGTCCTTGCTAAATAGCTTGTAGTTTTGTTGTGAAGAAAATGTATGCATGTGAGATAGTTATAAAAACAGCAAATCCTTAAGGATTAGGTCACAAGACATAGTCTACACATGGAGGAAGAACTAAGTGGATTCAGAGCAACAGGGTAGGACTTACTGAGTAGTAAGGACTCTGGAGTTAGACTGGCTGGATTTGAGTCCTGACTCTACCACTTACTAACTATGTGAGCTTGATCAAGTAACTAGTTTATGCCTGTTAACTGTCAAATGGGGATGATAATATAACTTATCCCCTAGGATTGTTGACTTGTGTGTGGCCTTTCTAAAACTGGGGTTTCTTGAGGGAAAAAAAAAAAAAAGCCTTAATGACCTTAGGCATCTATTGTAAGTAATGACTTGACTTCTCTTTTTATGCATCTGGGATGGGACCAGTTATGAGCCATCCTTGGGAGATTTGAGAAAACAGCTACTCAGATAATTTTCTGTGTGTAGTGATTCCAGGGAGTAACCCTGGTCGAGGACTAAATGCATTACCATATAATGAATCATGTGGAGCAGGGCTTGCAAGTGTTGGCTGGTATTGGACTCTGAAAAAGAGTATTTAATCAGAGGTAAAGAGTTTTTCAGGCTGGGAGAAGTTAAGGGTTATCTGAAAGTGTTTTCCATCTCAAACAAGTATCCCATTACTTTGTATCGCTAGGACCAAGATGGGACCTGGAAAATCAACAACTTAGTCATGAATCAGAAAAGCGTGGAACATTTGAAAGGAAGGTTATGCATCCAAAAAAAAACAACCAACAACCCCTTCTTATGTGTATCAAAGTCATGTAAGTTTACAAATACATTGAAACTAAGATAAAAAATTTTTAGTGAGCAAGAGATAGCAAATGGAAATTAACCATATACCAAAAAGGTAAATTAACACACCTTTGTTTTTGTGGCTACAATTTTGTGTTGTTGCATGTAAAGGCAAGCTGAAGAGAAACATTTATTTCATTTGATCAATAGTGTCCTATAAACACAATTTTAGATAGGTTAAGTATGAAAAATTGGCTGTTGAGTATAAGGATCTTTGGTAACATTGGGAGAGAGCCATTTCACTGGAGTATCAGCCCACAGTGCACATGTGAGTACTTACTGTCTCTCTCACAGTTTCAGTATATTTGTAAACTGATATGGCTTTGATACAGTTGATATGCTTATGAAGAAGTTGTTCCTTGTTGTTTTTACTACAGTAGACTCCTAACTCATCCTCCTACATTTAGAGTTCCCCTTCCCTGCATTTTATCCTACGTGTCACTTCGATGATCATTTTCTGTCATCTCCCACAGGAGATGGGGGAGAATTAGATTGAATTAGAACTATTAGAGTAAAAATTACCATTGGACTCCCACTAGTACACTCACCCCTTCCCCCCGACCAGCCTCTGGGACCAAGTCGGACTATATAGGGAGGATTTAAAGAATTCCAGTTCAATACTGGGAGATTCAGCAAGAGGGGCAGTGCAAATCTGATGCTTTATCTCTCAGTATTTACAGTTGGTATACTGCTCTGTTCCCATCATTAGTTCCTCATCTCTCACCCTAATTCACGCGCCTAGAATATTTTATTTCTCTTTGTAGAGTTCTTGCTTTGATAAATGTCAGCCTGTTCATGGAACTCAGAGATGGACTGTCTCCCATGTGTGCCATCGTCAGTGCCCTATCTGTTGGGGCCTCTGTTAATGTGTGCTGAAATTTCTGGCACCAACCATTGGCCTAATTATTACTTGTTGCCTGTCAGGGTTTTATCTGTGTGTGTGTGTGTGTGTGTGTGTGTGTGTGTGTGTGTGTGTGTGTGTAAATATTTTAAACTTTATTTATTTATTTATTTATTTATTTATTTATTTATTTATTTATTGAGAGAGTGAAGAATGAACGAGCTGGGGAGGGGCAGAGAGAGAGGGAGAGGGAGAGTCCCAAGTAGACTTTGTGTTGTCAGTGCAGAGCCCCATGTGAAGCTCAGTGTCATGAACCGTGAGATCATGACCTGAGCTGAAACCAAGAGTCAGACTCTTGGTGCCTGAGCCACCCAGGCACCCTGGGTTTTATCTGTTTTTTACCTACTAAATTTTCCATACTGCCTGCTGTTGGTTTACCACCTCCCAGTTTCTAGTTCCAAATGCTTATCTGTTCTAGTCCTACCTCGGGAACCTCTGGCACTGCCCCCAAAATGACAATGGCAGAGAGTGAAATGTTCTTTACAAAACCTGTGGTGAAGGAAAGAGCCAGCAGAGTGTATGCCATTAAATATAGGAGATAAAGTAAGGCCATAGAAAAAAATTGAGAAAGTTTTAGCATTAAGAACCCAGATGGGAGCCTTTTCTTTTTTTTTGGTCGAGATTTTAATTCAGAAATTTTAAGGTGGACTGTGGGGAGGAGAGTGAGGGAATTTAATTGATTGGCTCTATCATCTCTGAAATTTAGGGAGAGATATCTTACTTGTTGGTAGATAAATTATAATGGCTCTAAGAGAATGAAAAAAAATATATAGTGGGAATGGATATGTCATCAACCAAGAATGAACACAGGAATTGTGGAACAGCTGTGGAATACGTCTGATTATGTCTGGCTCCTGTAACATTGGGAGCCCAGAAGCAGACTGGCTGATAATTAGTCAAGTGCATATGTGTGGTTTTTCTAGGATCTATTCCAGAAGGGGTTAAAGGCAGCTTACAAAAATCTATCTAGCGTGAGAAAATAAAATTAAATATATATTGTGATGAAGGAGAGAGGTTGACAAGGAGAAGAGGAAGCTCAGAATGAGAATAATACTCAGAGTCTACGTATGAGGAAGTTTAGAAATGGGCCATAAATTCGCTGAGAGCTTTCTAGTAGCCAGTGTAGAGACAGAAATAGTAATTATGGATTCCAACCCTGTAAAACATAAAACAAATGAGTTAATTAGGCAAAGTGCAACAATTGTTGGCATTGAGAAAATGTTTGCCCAAAGTCTTTTCTGTAAATTTATAAACTTAATGAAAATGGAGAACATGCTTTGGGTCAGCAGAAATAGCCATAGGAAAAAATCAGTCTTAAGTGTAAGAAAAATAAGTAACTTAATAATGGGGGGGGGGGGGGGGCGCTCTTTTTTTTTTTTTTTTTTTAAGGTGTTGGGAATCTATAGATGTTATTATGTGGGCAGAATTAGATTGAATTAGAACTATTAGAGTAAAAATTACCCCATAGACAATGAAATCACATAACTATAGTTTGTCATCAAAGTACTATTTTAAAGGAAGTATTTATAAATTCTAGATATTTCAAAATACCAGTTTACCTCTAGTCATCAAGGCAGTCTAAAGATCTATCTCTACTTATTGGGGTTTACCTGGGTACCTTCAAATCCAGATTGGCAAAGCATTCTCAGATATCAAGTGTTCCCAGCAGAAACAGTTGAAAATTTCTTTGAAATTTAAATTTTCTATGAAGAATCTTCTGAAAGAATCTGGTTTCTAGAACATCATCTAATACCAACCAAACGATTTAGGGAGCCTAAGGGCCCAGGGCAGTGTGACGAGGGGATTGGTATGAAATGGAATACGAGTGAGCATAATGATATGCCTAAGTCCTAAAGACCAAAATCGATTTTGTATTTCCAGTGACGGAGAGAACAGTTAGCTAAATTTTTATACTTAGGTTTTCATTTCAAAACCAAGTGAGGGATTTTTTTACCTTGACTGTAGTCTTATTTCATAAAAAAGAAAATTTGCATTTCTTTAGATTGACCTAGAACAATGTTTTTAATAAGAAGGATTAGCAAATATTCTTTCATGTACGAAATGCATTAATCAAGAAGCTCTTGTTTAATTAGTTTGAGGATGAATTGTTTAGCAGAAATATTGCACAAACAAGTTGCTAATTATTCTCTCAGGTATTGGTCAGCCATGAAGACCAAGTAGCAAAAGGGGAGTAGATCTATGAATTATTTTATGTTTGACTGAGCAAATGACTGACTCGATGAATATTCGCCAAGGGAGGTGCTTGCGATAAAAATATGATGAAGCCATGGCCCCTGTTCTCATGGCCTACAAGGGGATTATCTAGTCTATAGGAAAGTAAGCCAATTGTACTGTAGTGTGTTAAGTTCTCTGATAAATGCTTGGTATACTGTGAAAGTAGTGAATTGGGAGCTGGGGAGTAATCGAGGGAAGTTACTCACGTGGAAAAGGATTTCCCAGTTATAGGAAATACAGAGCCTTTAAACAATATAGATTTTTGAAGTAGAAGAGCGTGACCTCTCATAATGGAGGGGATGACAGGAAATGAGGCCAGAAGGGTAGGAAGGGGCTAAGGTAAGGAGCTTCACTTTATCTTAAAAGCTATATGGAAATAAGGATTTTGAGTAGGAAAATTGATGAGATATTTGCATTTTGGAAAGATGGATCTGTCAGCAACTTAGAGGAGGGATTAAAAATGGGGAACAATATTGGTGGCAACTAGATCATCTGGGACACTTTTGTAGGTAGTAGGTGAGAAGTGATAGGCCTGAATTAAGGCAGGAACAGTGTGGCAAGGAAAGGGTGGAGGAGAGAATTGTATTCTGAAATGAAGGTAGAATCTACTTTGACTCAGAGAGGTGATGGAAAAATGGAGTTGAATGTAATTTTGGCTCTCTAATTCAGGCCATAGGTTTTATTTTGTTTTGATTTTAAATTGAGGTGAAGTTCAATTAAACAGAAGTTAACTGTTCTAACAAGTACAATTCAGTGGTATTTAGTACATCCACAGTGTTGTGTCACCTCTACTTGTTATCAAGTTCCAAAATATTTTCATCAGTCCAAAAGAAAACACCATATCCATTAAGCAGCAATTCCCCATCTGCCCTTGCCCCAGACCCTGGCAACCCCCATCTGCTTTCTGTTTCTATGGATTTATGTATTCTGAATATTTCATATGAATGGCAGCATGCGATATGTAGTCTCTTTTGCCTGGCTTCTTTTACTAACCATAATGATTCCCAACTTCGTCTACCTTACAGCATTCATTCATTTTCGTGAATTCATGTTATGAATTTATGAATTGCATTCATTTTTAGGGCTGAATAATGTTCCATGTGTGTCTATTGGCATTTGTTAATCTGTTGACATTTAGTTGTTTCTACCTTTTGTGAATAGTGCTGCTATGAATATTTGTGTCCAAATATTTGTTTGAGTTACCTGTTTTCAGTTCTTTTTGACATATATATGTAAGAGTGGAATTGCTGAGTCATATAGCAATTCTGTGTTTGATTTTTTGAGAAATCACCAAACTGTTTTCCACAGAGGCTGTACCATTTTGCGTCCCCACCAGCAATTTTTGAGGGTTCTAATTTCTCCACATCCTTACCAATTCTTGTTTTCTGAATCTTTAATTACAGCCATCCTAATGGGTATGAGTTGGTAGCTCATTGTGGTTGTGATTTGCATTTCCCTAATGATTAATGATGTTAAGCATCTTTCATGTGCTTGTTAGCTATCTGTATATCTTCTTAATTCCACTTTTAGGCATATACCCTAAAGGTCTGTAATGTATATACTAGACCATTATCAGATATATGTTTTGGAAATGTTTTCTTCCAGTCTGTAGGTTACCTTTTCTTGATAATGTCCTTTGATCCACAAAATTTTTAATTTTGATGAAGTCCAGTTTATTTTTTCTTTTGTTGTTTGTGCTTTTGGTGTTGTATCTAAGAATCACCAAGGTCATGAAATTTTGCTCTATGTTTTGCTCTAAGAATTTTGTAGTTTTGGCTCTTGTATCTTGATCGTTGGTCTATTGTGAGTTTGTATATGGTGCGAGTGGGAGTCTAACTTTATTCTTTTGTATGTGGGTATCCAGTTGTGGCAACACCATTTGTTGAAGAGACTATTCTTTTCCATAGTCTATCCTTTCCAAAATAGGGTTTATTTCTATATTTTCGTCCTGTGTGATCTCTGAAGTATCTGTTTCCTTAGCTTGTGGTCATCTAATGTTTTGGCACAGATTTCCTTGAACATGTGGAGCACCCCCCTTCCCCCAGATAACCTCAGTTCTTTCAGTCTTTGCAGGTTGGTTCTGTGTTGGGACACTCCTTCAAAGCTTAGGTTCTTAATGGTTCTCCCTTAACCTTCTCCTCCTGCTTGTACTGACCCTAAAGATCAGCCAGAGATGAGAGTTTAGGGTCTTCTTACATCCTGTCCTGGGCATGTACTTTGGCATTCTAAATTCCCCAGTTTACATGTAGCTTTTCAGTGTATTAATTCTTCCAGAGCATCTCTCTCCCCAGGCTTTCAGCCTGTTCTTTTGTGTGCTCTATCTTCCCCCTCAGACAACAGTGGGTTATTCATTTGCCTTTCAATGTTCTCAAGGAATGCCCTGTGCTTAGACACTTTTCTCACCCTGAGAGAGTCTGAGTTAGGTGAAGCAGAGGCAAGCACCTATCCTTCAGGTTGTGAGAAAATACACAAATTACCTGATGAATTATCACAAAATAATGGCTGTGTAACCTTCATCCAGATTAAAAAACAAAACAAAACAAACAGAACATTACCAGCATTCTAGAATCCCCTCTCAAACTACCTCCTAATTACTGCTCTCCTTCTTTTCCCGGAAGGTACCTATTCTACAGACTTTTTACAGTACAGTATCCGTTAATTCATTTTGAACTTTATATAAATGAAATTATATACTATATATTCTTCTATTTATTTTTTTGCTCAGTATTCTATTTGTGAGATTCATTCATGTTGTTTAATAGGAGTCTGTTCATTTTCAAAGCTGTATAGTATTTTGTTGTATAACATTCTATTCTTCTATTCTACTGATAGACATTTGGGTTGTTTCCATTTTGGAGACTCTTATGAATAATGCAGCTGTGGCTATTCTTGTGTATGTCTTTTGATGCAATATGTTTGCATTTCTGTTGAGTATATTCCTAGGAATAAGACTGCTAAAAAAAAATACTGCTTGTTGGTTTGTATATGTTCATCTTTAGTAAATATTGCCAGTTTTCCACAGTGGTTATACCCATTTTCACACCTACCAGTTCTGTAGGAGTGTTCCAGTTTCTCCACATCCTACCCATCACTTAGATTTAAACCCACTTGTCAATCTTTCTCATTTTTGCCATCTTGATGGGTGCGCAGTATACCTCATTGTGGTTTTATATTGCATTTCTTTCTCTTGTTACTAATGAGATTGAGCATAGGTTATTTGGCTGTATTGTTTTGTAAATGCTTGTTCATCCGTCTTGCCCACTTTTCTAACCGGTTGGCTTATTCTTACTGATTTTAATTTTTTTTTTTAACGTTTATTTATTTTTGAGACAGAGAGAGACAGAGCATGAACAGGGGAGGGGCAGAGAGAGAGGGAGACACAGAATTGGAAGCAGGCTCCAGGCTCTGAGCCATCAGCCCACAGCCTGACGCGGGGCTTGAGCTCACGGACCGCGAGATCAGTGACCTGAGCTGAAGTCGGACGCTTAACCGACTGAGCCACCCAGGCTCCCCGTATTCTTACTGATTTGAGGGGTTCCTTAAATGTTCCTGAAATGAGCTCTTTGATATGTTACAAATATCTCCTCTCACTGTGTGACTTATATTTTCATTCTTTTATGGATGTCTTTTAATAAACATAAATTCCCAATTTTGATGTACTTTCATTTGTTTATCTTTTCTTTTATAGTTAATGCTTTTGTACCTTGTTTAAGAAATCTTTGTCCATTCCCAAGGTTCTCTTGTGTTATTTCCTAGAAACTGTTTTACCGTTCACAGCTACAGTGCATCTGATCTGATTTTTTTTTGTATGAGATAGGGATTAAGAGTAATTTTTTATTCCCTAAAGGGGCAGCTTATTGGCTCAGCATTAATACTTGAATGACCATCCTTTCTCTTCTTTGTAGTGCTAGAAAGTTTTTTTTGTTGCTAAGATGATAATTGGCATCATAGCATTATCTTAGTTTCAGGTGTATAACATAATGACTTGATATATGTATATATTGCAAAATAGTCACAATAAGTCTAGTTAATACCCATCACCACATAATAACAATTTTTTCCTTGTGAAGAGAACTTTTACAATTTACTCTCTTAGCAACTTTTCAAATATACAGTATTATTAACTATAGTCACCATGCTGTTCCTTATATCCCCAGGACTTATTTATTATATAACTGGAAGTTTATACTTTTTGACCTCCTTCATCTATCTAATGCTTTCTGCTCCCCCTACCCCAGTCTCTGATCACCACTAATCTGCTTTTTGTATCTATGAGTTTGGTTGTTTTTAAATTTTTTTTTTTTTAGATTACACACTAAGTGAGATCATGTGCTATTTGTTTTTATCTGACTTATTTCATTTAGCATAATGACTGCAAGGTCCATTTATGTTGTTGCAAATGCAGAATTTCCTTCTTTTTTAATGGCTGATAATATTTGTGTGTGTGTGTGTGTGTGTGTGTGTGTATCAATCACATTTCCTCTACCCATTTATCTACCAACAGATACATAGATAGGTTGCTTCCATGTCTTGGCTATCATGAATAATGCTGTAATGAACATGAGGGTGCAGATATCTTTTCAAGTTAGTGTTTTCCGTTTCCTTCAGATAAATACCCAGTAGTGGAATTGATGGATCATATGGTAGTTCTAGTTTTAATTTTTGAGGAACCTCCATACTATTTTCCATATCGGCTGTATCAGTTTACATTTCTACCAACAGTGCACAAGCGTTCTCTTTTCTCTACATCTTGGCCAATACTTGTTATTTCTTGTATTTTTGATAATAACCATTCTAACAGGTGTGAGGTGATATCTCATTATGGTTTTGATTTGAATTTTCATGGTGATTAGTGATGTTGAGCACCTTTACATATACCTGTTGGCCATCTGTATGTCTTCTTTGGAAAAATGTCCGTTCAGATCCTCTGCCCATTTTTTAATTGGATCGTTTGTATTTTTGCTGTTGAGTTGTAGGAGTTCTTTATATATTTTGGGTATCAACCCCCTATCAGATATATGATTAGCAAATATTTTTCCCCATTCCATACGTTGCCTTTTCATTTTGTTGATTAACATTCCTTTGCTGTGCAGAAGCTTTGTGGTTTGCTGTAGCCCCATTTGTTGATTATTGTTTTTGATTCTCTTGCTTCTGGTGTCAAATCCGAAAAATCATCACCAAGGCCAACATCAAGGAGTTGGCCTATATTTTCTTCTAGGAGTTTTGAGGTTTCAGGTCTTATATTCAAGTCTAACCCATTTTGAATTAATTTTTGTGTCTGGTATAAAATAGTGGTCCAGTTTTATTCTTTTGCATATGACCGTTTAGTTTTCCCAACACTATTTATTAAAGAGACTGCCCTTTTTCCAATGTACCTTCTTGGTTCTTTTGTTATAAATTAATTGAGCATAAATGCATGGTTTCATTTCTGGGATCTATTTTTATTTGTTATTTTTGTTTTTATTTCGATTTAAAAAATTTGTTATGTGAATATAGTTGATACATGGTGTTACATTAGTTTCAGGTGCACAACGTAGTGATTTGACAAGTTTATACACTATGCTCTGCTCACCACAAGTGTAACTACCATCTGTCACCATACAGTGCTATGTATGTATGTACATAGCATCGTCCCCTTCATCCATTTGGACTCTTTGTTCTGGTCCGTCGATCTATGTGTCTGTTTTTATGCCAATATCATACTGTTCTGATTACGGAGCCACCCAGGCGCCCCTTACTGTTTTGATTCCTATAGTTATCAATAGTAACTGATTTCAAATCAGGAATTATGTGGTTTTTTTCCCAGCTTTGTTCTTCTCAAGATAGCTTTGGCTATCCTGGGTCTTTTGTGGTTCCATACAAATTTTAGGATTATTTGTTCTATTTCTGTGAAAAAATGTCATTGCAATTTTGATAGGTATTCCATTGAATCCATAGATTGGACATTTTAGCAATAATAATTTTTCCAACCCATGAGCACTGATTACCTTTCCATTTATTTATGTTGTCTTCAGTTTCTCTCATGAATGTCTTGTAGTTTTCAGTGCACAGGTCTTTGACCTCCCTGTTAAATTTATTCCTAGGTATTTTATTCTTTTCGATGCATGTAAATGGGATTGTTTTCTTAATTTTCTCTTTTTGATAATTTATTATTATGTATAAAAATGCAACAGATTTTTATATACTGATTTTGCATTCTTCGACTTAACTGAATTTGCTGATTACTTCTAACAGTTTTTTTTATGTTATCCTTAGGATTTTCTGTATGAAAGATGATGTCATCTAAAATAGTGATAATTTTACTTCTTCCTTTCTTATTTGTATTTCTTTTTCTTGCCTAATTATTTTGGCTAGGACTTCCAATATTATGTTGAATGAAAGTGGCTGGAGTGAGCATCCTTGCGTTGTTTCTGATCTTAGAGGAAAAGCTTTCAGTTTTTCATTGTTGAGTATGATGTTAGCTGTGGGCTTATCATATATGGTCTTTAATATGTTGAGGTGTGTTCCCTCTATGCCCACTTTGTTGAGAGTTTTTATCATAAATGGGTGTTCAATTTTTATCAAATGCTTTTTTTGCATCTATTGATATATCCTGTTTTTATCCTTCATTTTGTTAATGTGGTATATATCACTTTGATTGATTTGTGAATATTCAACCATCCTGGCATCCCTGGAATAAATCCCACTTGATCATGGGGTATGATTCTTTTAATGTATTATTGAATTTGCTTTTCTAATATTTCACTGAGAACGTTTGCATCTATGTTCATCAGGGATACTGGCCAGTAATTTTCTTTTCTTGTAGTGTCCTTGTCTGGTTTTGGTATCAGGGTACTGCTGGCCTTGTAAAATGAGTTTGGAAGTGCTCCAGCCTTTTGTGTTTATTTGGAAAAGTTTGTAAAAGATTGATACTAATTTTTTGAATGTTTGGTACAATTTACCACGTAGTCCTGGACTTCTTTTTGTTCACAGGTTTTTGATTACTGATTCAATCTCCTTCCTAGTAATTGGTCTGTTAAGATTTTCAACTTTTTCATGGTTCAGTCTTGGAAGGTAGTATGTTTCTAGGAATTTATCCATTTCTTCTAGGTTGTGCAATTTGTTGACATATAATTGTTCATAGTAGTCTCTTGCGATCCTTTGTATTTCTGTGTTATCAGTTGTAATGTCTCCTCTTTCATTTCTGATTTTATTTGAGTCCTCTCTCTCTCTCTTTTTCTTGGGGAGTCTAGCTAAAGTTCATCTATTTTGTTTGTCCTTCCAGAAAACAAGCTCTTTGTTTCATTGATCTATTCTTTTAATATACTATTGCTTTGTTAAAAGTTTTGGTATTTGGGAGGGTAAGTCATTCCACCTTTTTATTTTTTAGGATGCCATGGGTATTATGGGGTCTTCGCTCTTCCATATGAATATTATGGTTCCTCATGAAGCCATTTTGGAAGTTTGATAGAGTGCCAGTAAATCTACAGCTTAGTTTGGGGATTTATCATACTGAATCTCTCCCTCTATTTGGGTCTTTAATATATTTCAGTAAGATTCTACATATCTTTTGTTAAACTTAAGGTCCTTTATACTTCTGTTGTTTTCATAAATGGCATCTTTTTGAAAATTACAGTTTTTATGTGTTGATATGTATAGAAATATTATTAGCCACCTTGCTAAAACTTCTTATTGATTCTAAAATTCTCTGTATGTTATTTTGTTTTACTGTGTAGATAGTCATAGTATCTGAGATTAATGGTAGCTTTGTTTCTTCCTTTCCAATCAATATTTATTTTTTCTACTTTTTGTTCAATAGAAACATAATGTGAACACATGCAATTTAAAATTTTCTAGTAGTCATATTAAAAAATATAAACAGGTGAAAATAATTTTAATAATATGCTTTATTTTATTTTACTCAATATTATTTCGGCATATAATCAGTATAAAAATTATTAATGAGATATTTTACCTTTTTTGGTACTGAATCTTTACAAGCAGGCATGCACTTCACATTTACAGCACATCCTAATTTGGACTAGCCATATTTCAAGTGCTCAGGGCCACTTGTGGCTACTGGCCAGTATATTGGACAATGTAGGACTAGAATTTCCAGGAGAGTGCTGATACTGGGCATATTTATCTTGTTCTTAATTTTGAAACAAATGCTTCTGACATTTTACCACTAAGAAGGATTATGTTCTGTAGGTTTTGGTAGATATCTTCTGTGTCATAAAAGAAATTTCTTTATGTTTTTAGTATAGTTTTATTAAGTAGTAAGTAATTGGGAATTTTGTTAAGGTTTTTAAATGTTTCTTTGGGTGATTTTTTTTCCCATTAATCAATAAGACCATAAGTAAAATTTAAAGATTTTCTAATGGTAAACCACTCCTGTATTGCTGGGATAAGCTTAAGCTGGTTGTGATGTATTTGTATATTACTAGAATTATTTTTCTTTGTTTGTTTTTATGGATTCTTACACTGTTCATAAAATGAATGAGAATGAGAGATTTTTTTCTCTCAAACTGTGCTTTTCTGCTTTTGGTTTCAAGGTTTTAGTAGCCTCTTAAAATAAGCTGTAAAGAATTTCATATATAAAAGTTTTTAGGAAAGAGTGTTATATTCTGTTATTTGGCCTGTTAAGTAGAACTTTACATGTAAAAACTTCTAGATCTGGTATTTCTAAGTGTTGTCTTAAAGTTCATAGTATTCTGTTATATTTTAATTTTTTCTGTATTTATGGTTATATCCCCTTTTCTTTCCTGATACTGTTTATATTGCATCCCATTGTCTTCGTTAATCTTTTCAGAGTTTTACCTATTTTAATAGTCTTTTCCAAGGGCCAAGTTTGGCTTTGATGTTGTATCTTGTGTTAAAATTTCATTAATTTTTGCTTATGGGGTGCCTGGGTGGCTCAGTCGGTTAGGTGTACGATTTTGGCTCAGCTCATGCTCTCACGGCTCGTGAGTTCGAGCCCCCTACTGACAGCTCAGAGCCTGGAGCCTGCCCTGGATTCTGTGTCTCCTTCTCTCTCTGTCCCTCCCCTGATCGTGCTCTGACTCAATCCCTCTCTCTCTCTCTCTCAAAAATTAATAAACATTAAAATTTCGTTAATTTTTGCTTTTATATTTGTGATCTCCTTCTCTCTGTATTTGTAAGGTTCATTCTTGTTCCTATTCTGTCATACTAAGTTGAAATTTTAGTTCACCAATTTTCAAATTTTCTTCAGTAGCATTGTAAGCATTTAAGGCTATAAAATTCCTCCCAAGCTAATATTTTGGCAGCATGTCTTACAAGTCTGCATTTTCTTTTTATTTTAAGTGCTTTAGTTTCCATTGTGAATGTGTGTTTTGAAATCATCAAATGTAGGCATTTTTACATTTTATCACTTTGTTAGTGAATTCTGTATTAATGAATTGCTGCTAACTTGATTGTATGGTACTGATTCTTGGAAATTTTTTTTAGCCTTGCTTTATGGTTGAGCACGTGAACATTTTAGGTGGTTTCCTGTATGCTTGTAGACTGTGTCTGTTTTTTAATTTTGAAGTCAAGTATTCTCTATGTGTCCATTAAGACAAGTTTTTAAATTTCTTTGTTTAGATCTATATCTAATTTTATCTGCCTGACCCAACAATATTAGAGAAAGGTGATTGACCCTTTCTCCCTTATAGTTCTATCAAAATTTGCTTTATATATTTATATATACATGAGTACATATGAGCTTAGCATTGCTGGTGCATTGAAGCTGTTAGGTCATGATTCTTTTTAATCCTAGTGGTGCTTTTTGCCTAGTTCTCTTTTGTCTTATTTTAACAAGGTTATTCCACCTATCTTCAGTTGGTATTGCTAATAATATCTTTTTCC
Source organism: Panthera onca (assembly GCF_046562875.1). Taxonomy (NCBI): domain Eukaryota; kingdom Metazoa; phylum Chordata; class Mammalia; order Carnivora; family Felidae; genus Panthera; species Panthera onca. The sequence continues at coordinate 214,520,369 of NC_138339.1, read as the reverse complement.
CCCCATTTTCTGCCTTTTAGCATTTACATATTTTGGGGTGTCTCTTACAAATACTGTATAAGAGGATTTGGGTCAGGGGAGGGACATTCCTATCCCCCCTCTCCCTTATTTGTTACCTATACATTCTACTTGTACTCTTTTAATCAACTTAACAAAAATCTAAGGTTAATCAATATCTTAAAACCCACCTTTTCTAGAAAAAATACAAAATCCTTACCACATTTTAACACTAATTATCACCTTCCCCATTCCCCACAATTTACATGATATCATTGTCCATAATTTTAATTTCATTTTTACATAATTCACACATTTGACATTATTTTCTGTAGACAATGTTTGTTTAGCTTAATTACATGTATACCAGCTTCTTTATTTACTCTTTTTTCTTATAACTCAGCCCCCTCGTTTTTTTTTTTTGTTTTTTTTTTTGTAAGCTCCTTGCTTTATCTATTTTTTATTTTTTCTAATTAATGTGTATTTATTTTTGAGAGAGAGGGAGACACAGAATCTGAAGCAGGCTCCGGGCTCTGAGCTGTAAACACAGAGCCCGACAGGGGGCTTGAACTCCTGGACCCTGAGCTGCAGTCGGATACTTAACCGACTGAACCACCTAGGCGCCCCAATAACTCAGCCCCTCTTAATGGAGCATTTTTTCTTCCTAAAGAATATTTTTTGGAAGTCACTTTAGTGAGTGTTAAATGGTGGTAAATTTATTTTCTGTTTATCTGAAAAAGGTCTTTTTTTACTCTAGTTCTTGAAAGGTTTGGGTACCTAATTCTAGGTTGAAAAGTTATCCTGGTCATTGTTTTTTTTCTGCAAAAGCAGAACATTTTTGAAATGTCTTGCTAATGAAAAATGTAATTTGAAGTCAGATATTTATTATGTGCAGGCTTAATGAAAATCATCTTACTAAGAAGCCTCTTAATGTTGTACAAAATTTGTATTAGGTTACTGGTAGAATTGCTATACATTTAAAAATGGAAATATGATTAAAAGAACTTTACATATATGTGTCATGATTTGGGTTTATGGGTAGAGTCACTATTTATAGTGCCTATGATTGTTTATGGCCTTGAGTTTTTACTTGCCTATACTAAGCACTCATTTTTCAAAAACTCATACTTTATTAGTTCTTGGTGGTAAAAGGGCAGTCTATCTGCATTTATTTTCTAAAATCTTATTTTTTAACTGTTGCTTTGATTTACATCAGCTTAAATGGATTTATACTATTATTTCTGCCTGCTTCTTACTACTTTTCTAATATGGCAAAAGGAAGGGGATGGAGTCTAATATTCACTGAATCTTTGCGTATCACTCAAATGATATACTCTAAATATATATATGTATATATGTAAATATATATAAATGTATATATATGTATATATATTATATATATATATGTGTATATATATGTATATATATATTTAGATTAAAAAATATATATATATTTTAGTTCTTACTACAATCCCACCTTCTATTTTATAAGTGAAGAAATTGATTTGAATGTTAAGTGACTTCCCAAGGTGTTATAGTATCTTTAAGTGTTAAAGCTAGGAGTCAAAACACAAATGCTCATGTATATTCTATAATTCTAGTGTCATTTAAGTTAAGATATCCTATAGTAATCAATCCTCTTTATACAGATCAGCAGACAGCCTAGAGAACTACCTGTGTAGCTTAACGTTAGGTGTGTGAAAGAGCCTCCCAAGTAACTAATGTTGCTGTACTATTATTCTGTGTTGCTTTAAAGGCCTATAATGAGATTTACTTCTAGGATTTGAGATAGCTGTCTTATGCCACAATCATTAAATACGATTATCATGTGTGTCACTGGTACTTTTAATAACCCTGATCTCTCCCAGCCTTCCTTTACCCCAAATCTTGTCCTAGACTAACATGACAAGTAATAATAAATAACTATGCATTTTTCCTCTTCTAGACTAATTAAAATAACTATATATATGTAAAAATATGTATATAGTAGTTGACCAGTAGTTGACCGTAGAAATTATTTCAATTTCACAGCCTACTCAAGCCTCAAAACATTCAATTATTATTTATTTTAGTGTATTTTACCCATTCTTATTCTTTTCTCAATTTTTCAGATGTCATGACAGCATGGCTTGTATTTGTTAACAAATCTTGTAACTTGTATTTTGTATTTAAGTAATACATTTTTAAAAAGGCCCAGATTTGTATATAAGAGGTCTGTGTGTTTAGATTTTAATAGTTTAGAAATTAAATTATATAGATTCTTATATAAATAAAATTTTATTTAACTTATAGTTAAGTAAGTTAAGTACTTAACTTATGGTTAAGCCAGGGTTGTGTAGGTAAAAATGTTCTAGAAGAGTATGGGCCGCTATTTTTTAATAGCATATGATGTCTTAGCGCCATCTACTGTTGAGTGAGAATAATCACTTCCTGGTGTATATTTGGATTTTTCCCACTGCCATATTCTAAGTCCTGCATATTTCTGGGGATATTCTCACTTAGTTGACCACTCTGTGGAATCTGCATGTTTTGGGAAATACAAATGATATCCTATATGTGTTCAGGATTAACCAACTTTTGGAGATATTGCTTCATAATTCTTGTCAAAGTTACAGTGGCAAATTTCCTATACTGTACTCCTGACAGTTCAGGATTTTAAAAATAAAGCTAGCCGATTATGGTAGCTTTCCATGTAACACTTTTGTTTTAAAATTTGCTGATTGATTTACTATTGTTACAAAAAGACTGGTGGATTAAAATCGGGATTTAAATTGAATGTTCCATTTGTAGTTGAAAGACTCTGGAAAACTATTTCTCAATATGTTGCTTGTTACTTAATTAATGTCCAGATCTGCATAGCACAGCATTAAGTGTGTTGGTAATTTAGAGGAAAACCTTTGTCTAAATAATGTGGTCATTTTCTTGGAGTTCAATTTGTTAAGAAAGGATAATGCAGGGGCACCTGGGTAACTTAATTGGTTAAACGCCCGACTGTTGATTTCTGCTCAGATCGTGATCTCATGGTTCGTGAGTTCAAGCCCCACATCATGCTCTGTGCTGACAGCATGGAGCCTGCTTGGGATTTTCTCTCTCCCTCTCTCCCTCCCTCCCTCTCTCTCTCTCTCTCTCTCTCTCTCTGCCCCGCCCCTACTTGCTTTCTCTCAAAAATAAATAAACTTAAAAAAAAGGATATTGCAAAAATAGGTTGATATAATGTACTCCTTAAGTGTATGAGCTTCAAAGTTAGACTCCCTGAGTTTAAATGCTGGCTTTATCACTTGTTCCACTTGTGATCTTGAGACTGTTTAACCCTAACTTCTCTGAGCCTCAGTTTTCTCATTTGTAGGTGGGAATCAGTAGTAGTACCTACCTTGTGGGATTATGTGAGGCATAAACAATACTCCTTCTAAAGCACTTCAGCATAGCTTCTGGCACAAAATAATAAATGTTACTTGCTATTATTGTTGTCATTGTTACTACTTTTGTTATTGCTTGTGTATTCGAAGTAAATATAATGTTTCAATAAATATATTTTAATTTTGGTAACTCATCCCTTTTTTTGAAACCTATAACGTATGAATAAAATATGTAACTTAAGAATATGGATGTTCAAAGTGTTTACTGTTTCTGCACATCATTTAGAGTAGAGGATAGTATGATAAAGTGGAAGGAACAGGCCTTTTGGGTCCTGGATCTGTCAGTTACTAGCCGTGTAACTTACAGCAGTTATTTAACCAAAAGCTCAGTTCCCTCATCTGAAAAATGGGTTGTTTTGAGGACTTAAATGATAGAATGTGTATGTAAAGCTGTCGTTCTTGACATTTGGTAGACTCACAGAACATAACCGTTGATTCTCTTTCAGTAACAACTTATTACAAGTTTATGAACATGTACATATTTCTATAATTTTGTTACTCATGCTAAAATTAAATATTAAACACTCTTTATATTTGAAAGAGTTGAGAAGGATGCAAGGAAATTGTGACATCCTCAAGGGGTATAACTGAGAAGATGGGCCATAATGTGAAGTTTTTTGAATTAATTTGACTAATGCAATAATATTTGTATGCTGTTGTTAAATTATACAGAAAAAAATTTTTTTAGGAGTTCAAAGAAGGAATACTTTTTATACTGGATCTGGCTTACTAGTCCCCTACCAACTTTATTATCGTTGTTGTTGTTGCCCTTATAATTATTATGGAAGTTGTGGCCCCTTGGGCATTTTAGGAGGACACAAAGAAGATAAAATCCACTCATGGATCATTAGAAATATTTATTGATTACATGTTATCTACCAGCTCAGTGAAACCAGGCTGGGTGTGTATTCAGCCTGCAAGGTACGGATGAGGGGTGTGTGGTGGTAAATGATAAAATGTTCCTGAGCTTGGGAGGTGCTGGCAAATGTGTGAGTGAACAAATGAAAAGTCTGCATCACAGTTATGATGCTAACTAAAACTAGTGTTCTTATCACATCCTAACATAAATTTCTGTGTATCATTATAAATAACTAATTCCTTCCTGTGTGCCCTGGGACTTCGCTTCATTAGGATATAGCATGTCCTGTTCTGTTTAATTTTTGACTCTTGCATAAGCTGCCAGCCCCACCCAAGTCCTCAGTCATTTGGCCTCTGTCTTCGGCACTGTTGCCTGTTACTTCCCGCATCCTCTTCCCGTGGCTCCAGTGTGCCATTTGCTCCTGGTCTCCTCTCTCTGGACCATCTCCTTTTTGGTCTCATTTACTGTTTGTTTGTTGGTTTCTTCCCAGCCCTCTGAAATGTTGGTGTTTCTTTAGAGTCTATCATTTGCCTTTCCTCCTTTTTACTCTATAGGTTTTCTCTGCATGCCAGGGACCTCACCCATATGGTGATGGTTGGTGCCTCCATCTGAGTTTTCTCTATGGCACCTGAATTCAGAGACTTACAGTGCCAGGGGAAGAGGGCATGGGCTTTAGCCCCTCATAATCTCCATCACCTGTTAACACATTAAAGCTTCCCTAAGCAAACATACAATCTGTGCAAAAACAAAACAAAATCTGGGGCGCCTGGGTGGCTCAGTCGGTTGAGCGTCCGACTTCAGCTCAGGACATGATCTCGCGTTTTGTGGGTTTGAGCCCCGCGTCGGGCTCTGCTGACAGTTCAGAGCCTAGAGCCTGTTTCAGATTCTGTGTCTCCCTTTCTCTGTCCCTCCCCTGCTTGTGCTCTGTCTCTCTCTGTCTCAAAAGTAAGTAAACATTAAAACTTAGATAAAAGTAGTATATTTGGTATGGAAACTCAACCTCAAGAAGTGTCTCCTAATCCTTTTTGCCCCTGAACTACTCCTTTATAGAAATTCTGGAACTGACCGTGATTGCCCTCAATTTTCCTGTGAACGTATTTACTTGTATGTAGCACCCAAACTGGGCTCCTCGTTTCTCACTCCTTTCAAACAATATTCTGCCATGGTTAGCAGTAACAAGATTGTACTCTGTATCATAAGCCCCCCCACATCATCCTCAACTCTGCTGTTCCCTTATTTTTTTAATGTTTATATATTTTGAGAGAGAGCGTGAGCAGGGGAGGGGCAGGGAGAGAGGAAGAGAGAGAATCCCACGTAGACTCTGCACTGTCAGCTCAGAGCCAGATGTGGGGCTTGATCCTGTGACCCACGAGATCATGACCTGAGAGGAAACCAAGAGTCAGATGCTCAACCAACTGAGCCACCCAGGTGCCCCTGCTTCTCCCTTAACTGCCTTGGGATTACTACTGCCTTAATTTCTTTCATCTATGATGGAATTTGATTCATTGTATCATAATTATTTGATTAGTGTCTGTTTCTTTCACTAAAATTTTTATGTTCCAACTATCTACCATAATTTTTGTATGGTAGTAAATGCCCAACTAGTCATTTTATTGTCTGAAAAAAGTCAAGCACTCAAAAACAATAGGTCTTCTCACCTTCCTTTAAAAAAATTCTCTATTAGTGAATGTTGAATTAATGTTATTTTAAAGTGAAATATTATAAGATCTTATTCTTAAGTTTCTCAAAAGAAAGTTTTTTTTTTTTTAATCTGCCATCAATACATTTTGGAACTCCTACACTCTAATCCCTTCATTTTTAAAAATGAAGTCCAAATTTCCTTTCTGTTAGTCCTATTATGGATCCAGTTTTTCTTATTTAATATTTCTCAGTATTATTTTTGTTCATCACATGCTCTCAAATCGTGGTTTGCTAGTTACATTTTTGTTAAATGTATATAACTGTGCCTTCCATTTGTTGTCGTTATTGAAATAAATTGTTCTCATTACATAGTAGTATTTTCAGAACCAGTCTAGAGGTGTAGACTTTGTCCATTTCAGACCTAAATAAATAACAAGAGAGAGGACAGTGCGTCCCAAATTCTAAATGGTAACAACTTAGGTAGGTGGGCTTTCCAATGGTTTTAGTATCAAGAGAAATATTAAGGTAATCAAAACTTAAATTTTTAGGTAACTAATTGCTGTAACCTTCTAACCTTATTTTTACCTTCTGAGATGATTCTGGCTTGATGACTCAGGGTCAGCATTGGGATGAGGAATTATCTCATATGATGGCTACTATCTAATTTTTCTTATTAGGCTGAAACTATCTCTTCATGAGACTGCGTTCGGCTGGTAACATCTTGCTCTTTTAATTTAGTTACTTTTAATCTCTGAATCATGTTTTAAGAATTGTATGATAGATAAGAGTAATTCTCTAGCAAGACCTAAGAAACAGTATATTTCTTTGGCATAGGGGGCTTTATGAACGTTCTTTTAAACTGTTCAACTAGTCTTTGAGTTACTAGACTATGTACTGAAGGTTAGGGTTGCTGATTCTAGATACCTAGGTGTATTTTCCATTCATTTATGGTTCGTCTACTGGTGTTCCATTGCACTGCTTATGGAGCCATGTATGGCAGAGCGAGAAGGCTTAATTTCTTTTTTTTTAAAGCTTTTATTTTAAATTCAGTAGTTAACATACAGTGTTATATTAGTTTCAGGGTACAAAATAGTAATTTAACACTTACATTTTATAATTACAATTTGTACACCCAGTGCTTATCATGACAAGTGCACTCCTTAATCCCCATCACCTATTTCACTCATCCTCCCACCCACCTTCCCTCTGGTTAACCATCAGTTCTCTGTAGTTAAGGGTCTGTTTCTTGGTTTGCCTCTCTCTCTCTCTCTCTTCCTCTCTGTCTCTCTCTCTCTCTCTGTCTGTCTGTCTCTGTCTCTCTCTCTTTTTCCCTATGCTTGTTTTGTTCTTAAATTCCACAAATGATGAAATTTATATGAAATACTATATGTATTTGTCTTTCTCTGACTGACTTGCTTCGCTTAGCATAATACACTCTAGCTCCATCCATGTTGTTGCAAATATCAAGATTATATATATTTTTTAAATGTTTATTTTTGAGACAGAGACAGAGCATGAGTGGGGGAGGGGCAGAGAGAGAGGGAGACACAGAATCCAAAGTAGGCTCCAGGCTCTGAGCTGTCAGCACAGACAGACCCACTGTGGGTCTTGAACTCATTAACTGGGAGATCATGACCTGAGCCGAAGTCAGACGCTCAACCAACTGAGCCACCCAGGTGCCCCAAGATTCCATTTTTTTTTAATGGCTGAGTAATATTCCAGTGTGTGTGTGTGTGTGTGTGTGTGTGTGTGTATGTACATACATACATACCACATCTTTATCCATTCATCAATGGACACGTGGGCTATTTTCATAATTTGGCTACTGTAGAAAGTGCTGCTATAAACATTGAGGTGCATGTATCCCATTGAATTAGTATTTTTGTATCCTTTGGGTAAATACCTAGTAGTGCAATTGCTGGATCATAGGGTAGTTCTATTTTTGTTTTTAAAGTTTATTTAAAAGAGAGAAAGAGAGAGAATCCCAAGTAGGGTCTGTGCTGTCAGCGCAGAACCCAAAACAGGGCTCGATCTCACAAATTGCGAGATTATGACCTGAGCTGAGATCAAGAATCAGACTCCTTACTGACTGAGCCACCTAGGCATCCTAGGGGGTAGTTCTATTTTTAAGCTTCTGAGGACCCTCCATACTGTTTTCCTGAGTGGCTGCCCCAGTTTGAGTTCCCACCAACAGTGCAAGAGGACTCCCCTTTCTCCACATCTTTGCCAACACCTGTTGTTTCATGTATTGTTGATTTTAGCCATTCTGACAGGTGTGAGGTGGTATCTCATTGTGGTTTTGGTTTGTATTTCCCTGATGATGAGTGATGCTGAGCATCTTTTCATGTGTCTGTTGGCCATCTGTATGTCTTCTTTGGAAAAATGTCTATTCATGTCCTCTGCTTATTTTTTAATTGGATTATTCATTTTTGGGTTGTTGAGTTTTATAAGTTCTTTATATATTTTGGATAGTAACCCTCTATCAGATATGTCATTTGTAAATTTCTTCTCCCATTCCTTAGGTTGCCTTTTAGTTTTGTTGATTATTTCCTTTTATGTGCAGAAGCTTTTTATTTTGATGAAGTCCCAATGGTTTATTTTATTTTTGCTTTGGTTTCCCTTGCCTCAGGAGACGTATCCAGAAAGAGGTTATTGCCTATGATCTCTTCTAGGATTTTTATGGTTTTGGGTTTCACATTTAGGTCTTTAGTCCATTTTGAATTTATTTTCGTGTTCGGTGTAAGAAAGCAGTCCAGTTTCATTCTTTTGCATGTTGCTGTCCAAGTTTCCCAGCACCATTTGCTGAAGAGACTTTTCCCCAATGGATATTCTTTCCTGCTTTGTCAAAGATTAATTAGACTATACAGTTGTGGGCTCATTTCTGGGTTTTCTATTCCATCTCATTGATCTTTGTGACTGTTTTTGTGCCAGTACCATATTGTTTGGTCACTATAGTTTTGGGGCTTTAATCTTTGGTGTTGGAGGGCCTGACTGAAAATCTCTATACACACATAGCACATATTCATTGATCTTGTTGGTAGTTCACTGCCTGAGTCCCTGCCTCGCGCTGTTTATAAAGATTATTAGTGTCCGTGCGTGCCTACTGGGCTCTCTTGCTGGGTGGTGTGCACAGCGGGAGGGACTAGGTACCGTGGTGGAGTGTGGGAAACAAACTAAGCATGAGTTTTCCATAAATGGTTCGATGCTAGCTTATGTTTTGGAATGTGTTATACATTGACTATCATTGCCTTATATTAATTACATAAAGAATTGTTGTTAAAAATGTGAAGAAATTAATACCCCATTATATTACTTTTTTCAAAACTTGAGCAATCCTGTTTGTTTCTTGTAGAGGCAATAGAGCATGTACATTCTGGCACCAGGCTGCCAGATTCCCAGCCTGACTCAAAGAGTTACTAACTTATGCCTCGAACTTGGGCATATGACTTAGTCTTTCTGTGCGTGGGTTTTCCTGGTAATAAGTGATAAAGTAAAATTATTGTGGGGATTACACGAGATAATAGATATGTAAACTGCTTAGAACAATGTGTGTAGTTCGGTAGTGGTAATATTATTCTTTATATATTTTTGTGCAGAAAACATTTGAAATGAAAGTAAATTTTAGTCTATCTTCAAACTTCTAACTTCTGGAATCTTCTGGCATCTCCAAAAGAATGTTGTGATTTAACTATTTAAGCATTAAGCAATTCAAAGTAGTTCAAAAAAGTTTTGTTCACAAGGAATCTGGTGAAATTATTTTACCTTTTACATAAGGACTTTACTTTAAAATAAGAAAATACTTGCTATTTTCTCCATGGTTTATTCTTTACTCTTTTAATTTTTTTTCTTAATGTTTATTTTTCAGAGAGACAGAGACAGAGACAGTGTAAGTGGGGGAGGGGCAGAGAGCAAGGGAGACAGAGGATCCAAAGCTGGCTCGGTGCTGATAGCAGTGAGAGTGATGTGGGGCTTGAACTCATGAACCTGTGGGGCTCAGACTCATGAACCGGGAGATAATGACCTGAGCCAAAGTCAGACACTTAACCGACTGAGCCACCTCCTTTCTCTCTTTTAAACACATCTGACTTACAGGCAGTATGTCAGGCCCTGGGGATAGGACAGTGAGAAAAAAGCACACGTGGAATAAGGGAGTCAGGCTGTCTTACCTTTAATCACACAGGTAATTAAATTATATGAAGCAGTAGTCTTTAGATCTATGAGAGTGTTTGACAGGGAGAACTCACTGGGTCTAAGGGTTGAAGAAAGGCTCACTTTAAGAAGGAACTTACATTGAGATCCAAAGAATGATCGATGGCATTAACTGGAAAAGGCATGGACATGGCAGGGTGTGCATTGCTGACAGAGACAGAAAGGAGCCATTATTATATATGGAGAATGTGTATTGAAAAAAAATAATTCTGGGACACCTGGGTGGCTCAGTTGGTTAAGCATCCAGCTCTTGATTTCGGGTCAGGTCATGATCTCCCACATCGTGAGATCTCCCACATCGTGAGATCGAACCTTGCATTGGGCTCTGTGCTGACAGTGCAGAGCCTGCTTAGGATTCTCTCTCCTTCTCTTTCTGCCTCTTCCCCAGTCTCTCTCTCAAAATAAATAAGTAAACTTAAAAAAAATTCTTATTTTTTGCAGTGGTAATATCTTCCTGTTAAATACATTATTTAAACATAAATCCTAATTACTAAATATAGAGAAATCATAAAATCATAAAATTTGACTCATAATTAACTATGATTTTAAAAATAAAGATTGGCTTCAAGTGTAAGATATTTATTTTTGATAATCCAAGGGTCAGATCATGCAGTCTATGAATAATCCTCACCATTTTTTTAAAAATAGAGCACATTATTTCTGTTTTTGTATATTGGCACCATTTATTAGATGATAATTAACAAAAGGAAGAGAACTATTTTATTTTTCTAAGTGTACTGCAAACCACAAGTATTTTTTTTTATTTTTTTACTGATTCAGAATGAACTACTCTTTTGTCATAATTCTGATGTATTTTTTTCTTGGAAATAACTTACATGAGTTCTACAGTTTGTCTATAGTTAAAGCACAATGTTAAATAGACTTTGAGTAAAAATACCTGATATACATATGCTGTCAACAATCACATTTCAATTTATTTATTTATTTATTTTAGCAACTACATATCCCTTATAACTTAAACATTATTCGTTTAGAATATTAGTTTTAATGACTGCATAATCCGACTGTGGCAGTGGCCTCCACCTGCTAGTGTGGGGTAACTGTCCCTCTCCTAAGTATTTTTGGGGGAGTCCAAAAGAGTATCTCACATGGGTTCCCGCAGCTATCTGGTGTCAAACACATGGTATCGTTACAATTTTCTTCTCTTCTGGCCACCCGCTAAGGTTCTGTCGCGGTCACTGGGCGGCGCCACTTTGGCCGGATTGTGTTGTGGATCCTGCTCGTAGCCACTGCAGGGGCAGCTGGACTGGGTCACTGCATGACGCGTAGGGCTCACAGGTGAAGCTGTCAACTCTGCAGATCTTGTTTGTGAGAAGACTTTTCACTGTTGGTCTATTTCATGGCAATATAGGACTATTAGAGTTCATAGGTCTTCATCAGACTATTTCAGTAGATTGTATTTTTCTAACAGTTCTTTTAATCTGTATCTTTTAAATTACGGTTATATGCCTTTTTCGTTCCTAATATTGCTTCTCTCTGCCTTCCCTCTTTACCATCCTGGAGGTTTCACGGTTTATTTTTATAGTCTCTTCCACAGAGCCGATATTTGGCCTCGGTCTTACATGTGTGTTTCCTGTTTTAATAGCTTTTGCTGTTACTTTTATTATCTCTTTTCCTGTATTTTGGCTTACTTTGCTGGGGATCCCCCCACCCACAGTTTTCTTGATAAAGCCTTATCTCACTATTCTTTAGCCTTTATTCTAATGCTCAAGATTGTACATTTTCCCTACGTGTTACTTTAGTTGCATCCTGAAGTTTTGATATATACTGTATTTGTTATTGTTCATTTTAATCTCATGATTAGAAAAGATGTCTGTGTGATGTTGACTCCTTTGTATCATATTTTTCTATTACACATTTTCCTTTATTTTCTAAAGTTTAAGCTGTCTTTAAAAAGATCGAACTGGCACATTTACTTGCATACATTTTCTGTTTCATGAAATTTATATCATTTTGCTTTTATTATTGCCATTTACCTTTTAAAAATTTATTTAATGTTTATTTATTGTGAAAGAGAGAGTGAGCAAGTTGGGGGAGGGGCAGAGAGAGAGAGAGAGAGAGAGAGAGGGAGGGAGAGAGAGAAAGAATCCAAAGCAGGCTCCTCACTGTCAGCACAGAGCCCCACATGGGCATCGATCCCATGAACCATCGGATCATGACCTGAGCTGAAGTCAAGAGTCAGACACTTAATCACCTGAGCCACCCAGGCACCCTTGATGTCAGTTCCCTCTACTTTGATTTTATCAGTCTTTCTCTACCTTCTGCAGTAGCATTGCAGGCTGTTCAGGAGAAAAACAAATGAACAACTGTGTGTTTCCCACCCCGACCCCACCTCTGCTCCAGTACAATGGTATTTTTATGGGACACAAATATCCTTGACACAAATTGCAGGAAGTACTTCGAGGCCTCTTGGGAAGAGGAAAGCTGTCTGACAACTCCCGTTTCTCTCTGAGTCCTTGCTATCTGCTTGTTTCAGTTTTGCTTTGCTTGTCTGCTTGATCCTCCCTCCCTCCTTCCCCCCGCCTCTCTTCCTTGTTTCCTATCTTCATCCCTTCCTTTACCCTTTCTCTTCCTCAAGTCTTCTTCCTTCCATTCCCGAATCCTCATTATTGTTTTTTTTTTCTCCCCATACAAACATTTTCAAAAGCTGAAAAATCCCCTCCTAGATTCTTCTGCCTTTTTGGATCAAGGAGAAATGATCAATAGAGGCCATGTGCTATTGACTTGTTACAGGCTAAGAAAACCTGAAGAAAATCTCCTAAGTCCTTTTAAATCTCAGAAACCTAGCAAATCACTATATGCATAGTATTTTTGTTCTCTCTGAAGCAGTGAATCACTATAAATGAATGGGGCCACTGCCCCTTTAAGTAGAAACTGCCTGGAGGGGCCCTGGAACTTTGGGACTCCCTCCTGCTGTGCTGGGGCCACAGGAGTGTCAGTTGGCCCCTGGAGAGCCACCATGGTGTGCCCATCTTGAAACTCACTCTGTAGCCTAGTGCTAGACCTGCTGTGAGTAGTAGTTGTGGAAGGAGTTGCCCCCTGTGGTCCTCCGCAGGCTGTATTACCTTGAAAGGTGGTTGGCTCCTCAGTACCCATCCTGGAGGGTGAAATTAGGCTCAGTTCAGTCATTTGGGTCCCCACCCCCACTTGAGACATTTTAAAAGCTATTTTTAAAAACCACTTGGAAGATTATTTGGGGATTATGAAGGGAGGAATTTTTTGCCTTCAGGTGCAAACAGAGACGAATTGTACAGAGTCCTGTTTTAGTTTATGACTTTTAAAAATTTAGTTGGGTAACAACTTTTTAATTTGTTACATTCTCCGAGTGAAGCCATCACGAGTTGACTTAAAATTGTAGATGATTTAGAATTTTATAGTGAGTTTTTCTGTCAGAAAATATTAACCTTCATTTATCTATGCTTGAAAATGATGCCAGCCATCCTTCAGGATGTTTTCAAAATAGAGGTCTTTAAATGTATGTGTAAAGCTGCCGTTGCAATGGTTCTTTTGAAATGAATTTTTGTGAGTGTTTTTTAGAGCTGGCAAGTTCTAACTTCCTGTTTTAGTGTGTATATAGATGTATATACACACATATGTGTATATATTCATAAGTATATCTATATCCCGTATGTGTATACTGTTTTTATCTACTGTTTCTGTAGCTGAAATAAACTGACTTGAATCTGGTGAAAGTACCCATCCACTTGCACAGTTCTACGTAAATGGAAGATACTTGAGAGTAGTTGGTATTAATTTTTTCAGTTAAGAATTAATGTAGAATTACATTTTAAAAACCATTTAAATTTCAAAATAAGCTGTTAACTGGCTTAAAATTAGAGAAAATACTTCTAGGAATTTTGCAGTTAGCTTACCATCAAAAGACATAGATTATATAATTAGTTTTATTTAAAAGGAGGTGAATCAAAAGGATAATGGACAAATAAACTTTTAAGTCTTATGATTAAATCTGTAGATTCATGAATACTAACGGTTCGAAGAAAGGATACTGATTTTAGAGCTGAAATTGCAAATGGGAAGTTTTCAGCTTAGCATAAATGAAAATTCTTGAATCTTAAAGGAGAAATAAGCTTTTTTCCTAAATTAACCCTTGCATGGGATGGCAAATTTATCTAATTATTTTTAGTAAAAAATTGATTCACTTATTAATTCTAATTTATTTTGATTAATGGTTCCTGAAACGTTTGTAAACTTTCTAACAAAGTCATCACATTATTTTAGAGCACTAAGTGGGCTAAGAGATCATTTAATATCTGATTACTAATGGTCAAATAATATTTGTTTTTATAATAATACAGATGCAGATGGAAAGATTGTTGTTTTTAAATTTTTTTTAAAGTTTATTTATTCACTCAGAGAGAAAGAGAGTGCACACAAGCAGGGGAGAGGCAGAGAGAGAGGGAGAGAGAATCCAAGCAGGCTCTGCACTGTCTGTGCAAAGCCCACTGTGGGGCTTGAACTAACACACCATGAGATCGTGACCTGAGCCAAAGTCAGATGCTTAACCGACTGGTCCACCCAGGTGCCCTGGAAAGAGTGTTTTTTAAAAAAGAAAACATTGAAAGAATTTAGATTTTAGTTGTCGACAAATAGACAGTGGGAGGTTATTGTTTAAGGTGTAATGTTTTTATAGCTGGCTTGTGATGATTTTAAAAAGACACTTCTGTGAAACCAAACAGAACTTATGATTCACAAATAAATATCCCACTGAAATTAATGGTTAGTTGAAATTATTTTGGCTATAAAGGATACATTTCACCTCAGTTACAGCATTATGTAATCTTATTTGCCTACCTTTTTTGTGATATTAACTGCCTTCCTTATGATTGGCTTTAAAAGTAACTTAATACTCTGTAAGTGCTCTTACATGTATTGTCTCATTTTGATCCTTGGCATGACTTGTGAGGGAGGTAAGGCAAGTCTTTTTATCCTTATTTTACAAGTGAAGAAATTGAAGTCAAGAGGTAGCTGCTTAAGGAGAATAGGTCCCAGTCTTTTAGCTCCTGAGTTTATACTTTTTTATATATGTTTAGTACCTGTAAAGTATGCTCAATAAATACTTGTTGGATGAATTAGCATAAATAGTTTTCATCATAAAAGCAATAGATATTCATTAAAGATTTAACTAGAAATCTTTTTTTTTTTTAACTGGAAATCTTTTTAATAAACTGAGATCATATTTTATTGGTAATTTAAAATCTGATCATAGACTTGGTCTGAAGCAAGAAGGTTTTCTAAAGAAGTTTATGTCCAATTTTAGGGACGTGTAGGGAGAAAATTAAGAAAAGCTGTTTATTTTATCAAGAAAGCTAAAAGGGGAAAAGGAGTAAAGGAAGGGCTGTGATAGAACTTTAAAAGGGGGCGCTTTTGTCAAAACAATGGAATTTAAAGCAAATGGACTTGCAAATATTTGTTTCTTGAATTTTCTTTAATCTTCTATCTTTCTGAGTTTACTTACAGAATTTATAGGTAATACTGATATCTTTGTTTCTCCTGTAGCCATTTGGTGGATTATTCGGACTTGTGGACAGAAAAGATAAAACATGGTGGAAATATTTATTTGCTTAATATTTGATAGTTTCACTATCCCTGATAAAACTTGTTGTTTTTTAACTTCTTTTATTAATGCTAATTTCAGCTCTTGTATTATAAGACTTTATACTACAAACACTTAGCAAAGCTGCCTAGTTAAATGTGGAGCTTATTTGGAGAATGATTTTGAACATGGAAGGAAGGGGCAAAAATAGATAACCTCAAAACAAAGTTAGCTGCCTTTGTTCCCAAATTCCATTATACTTTCTACATACTTATCTTGAAATACTTAGCAGTAGACCATCTCTTTGTGTCTCTCTTACTAAAATACAGATTTTTTGAGGGTATAGATTATGACTTTATGTTTTTTGTCAGGTAAGAATGAAACCAGGTATTTTTTGAATGGATGAGAAGAGAAAAATCAGATATGCCAGTGGTTATGAGTATCTGAGGGGTTAATACCAGCATGCACGGCAAAAAAAATCCTGCTTTATATGAAAAAAGAGGAGGTTGTGAGATAAAAGAGATGACCAGCATCTGTCAAAGAAGTGAATTCAAATGATGCTGTTTGCAGATCACAAAAATGGCAGTAGTTGCCCTTGGCTCTTCCCTGAAAGTTTCAACGGTATAAATGCTGTCTAGAGTCATCGTTAACAGAAAAAAAAATTAGCCAAAAGATCTGATTATCTTTTCAGAAACATTTAGCAGATACTCTATTTTTATCAATGTAAATGTCTATTCTGTTGGGGATGGTGGTGGGGAACTGAAGCAGGCAGGTCCTGCCACTCATGGCAGGTTACGTGTCCTCTAAGCCTCTTACCTTATTGGTAAGCTGGGGATAATAATAGTACTTCCTTCACAAGGTTAACATGAGGATTATTAAATAGGATAGATCAGGTAAAGTACATAGCACACATTTACAGGAAGCTGTCAGTAAAATGTTAGTTATTACAATAAGCAACACTCAACAGTTTTTGACCTACGTAAATAGAATTTCATCTGATTCAACCTAATATTCCTGTCATGTTTTTCTGTAATTTGTGTTCAGATTTTCACAGAATAAACTTCCAACCCTTTATATGTCAAAAGAGACTAGTTTTCACTTAATAGTTTTCTGAAAGGATGAATTATTTTAGATGGTGCTCTGAAAATGTCAGTGGTCCCACATTTTTATCCACTATTTTAAAACTAACCTTATTTATGTCAACATGATGTTAAGAAACTTAATTCTTTATTTGCACTCATTGAGGAGCCTGAACAATTTAAGAATTATATATGTACTAAAGGTACTGGAGAAATTTACTACATATATTTTGACTTCATAGTTTAAAGTTGATCAAACAATGCTGTGTCCGTGGCGGTAAAAATTTTGCAGTTCCATCTATATAACATGATGGTTTTTAACTACCAAAAAAGAAAAGCATGATCCATAATTGCTACAAAATATTTGCTGAGAATTCTAAGTGTTCACGATTGCATTTCTACTTCTTATACATACTTGAAGAGAGAATTTAGTTTTGACCTTAGAAACAATTTCTTTAAGTCAAACATTGACAATTTAATAAATTTCAATATATTTCAGGGAACATTAAATCAATATTTAAGATTTAAAAATAATTGTTGTATTATTTTGGTTAACGTTTTTTGAAATAAGCACATTAAAAAAAATCAAAATTTGTTTTCAAGTACGAAGTGGTGAAGTGCTTTTGAAAGGGTACCACAAGGTGGCAGGATTGCATTTTTGTAGATTCTTTTTGCTTTGATGTACTGCAAACCCTTGGTTATCTAACATCAGAAGTTTTCCATGTGACTAACTATTAAGCATTTTATATACCAAAACTTTTAAACTTTAACTTTTCTGGTGGAAAACTTTCTAAACTACATTCCATGCTTTCCTGAATTCGTAAGCAGAAGAATAAAACGTAGCCTTTATCAGTGAGCCATTTGAATTCCAGTTATTGGATGGTGTTAAGATGAAGTGATAGCTAAAGGTGGTGTGGAGGAGATGCGGACTGGTCCCAGCAGAGACTGGATTTTGTGCTCTGAAAAGCTGTGCCTGACGTCAGCTTGCTTTTGGCTTCTCAGCGTTTTTCCTATTAAAGTGAAATGAATCATGTCAAGTGCGAGACCCTGGCGTGGTAAAACATGATTGTTTTGTGCAAAATTAAATAGCAAATGAAGGCAGACATTGCCTTCTTCCAGGGGGGGTTGTAACAGGTTGTTTGAGAAAAGGAAAATAAACAGCGAGGCCTTAAAAATTTGTCATCAATGGCCCCACTGGCAAAGGTAGCCCCAGACAGTGAGGAATAGGATTCTGTAGTTATGAGCGATATTAAAAACCAGTGTAACTGCTTGTGTAGCAACTTTAAGAAATTTTTCTTATAATTTAGACTCTGACCTGTATATAATTTTTACAAATGAGGTAACATTGATTACAGAAGATGTGTCTAGGCATCGGTGCATTTCCCTGGTAACTCTTCTTTTTTTCTGATCTAGTTATTGGAGAGCTCTTCCAAGGCAGTTTGTGTCTTTGTTGGTGATACAATAAGCACTGGGTAAAATCTTCAATCCCTTGGACTTCTCAGTTCCTTTCTGGATGCTGCTTTTTGCCAGAGGCTTTCTCTCCCCTCCCGTGTACTTCCAGGTTTGGAGTTGTTCTGTGAGTCTGTTACAAAAGACTGGACTATGGAGAGGTTTTCTTCTGGATTTCTTTCCTTCATTAATTATTTGCATATTTTTTGAATCTTTTAAAAGAGATTACATAGAGAATTCCTTGGATTAAATATCAGAATGAATTACTTGGACCTCACATAAGCACTAAGAAAGCAGTAGCTGAGCTCTACTGAGTAAGGGGAAAGGAAGAGAACGTGGTCTCTAATAACAGCCCTGTGTTTCTCTGACTCTCTCAAATGTTCATCCACCTGCCTGCCCCGTTTCCGCTCTCCAGAGTGATTATCACCTTATGGAGGGTTGTGTTTTTTGCCTTCATCTTTCATTCAGCCCTTCTGGGGTAACCAGAGACCTCTTACAAGCGCTCCGGAGAAGCCTCGGAACTGACTAATAAATTAGCTCCACCTGAAAATGGATATTAGAGCATAGACACTTGATCCTTTCTTCTCAGTTCTCCTTCGTAGTAACAACTTGTTTCTTTTTTTTTTTAAACTTATAGTAGATGAAGAAGTAGATGTATCAAGACTAAAATATATATGGTTAAATTGCCCTAGCTTATAATTTTAGTATGTATGCATTTTCTTCCTGGCAAAGTACTGTATGTTTTTAAGTAAAAATAATCTTATTCAAGATTTGCGAACTGGTTTTGTGGATTATATAAAAGATTCATGCTTTAAGAACAGGCCGACCCCTCCCTGTGGCCTTGGGGCAGTTTTGGTGTAATTGTACACTCTGAAACTCAATTAACTCTAACTTTGAGATCACCTGAAAGATCTGGTGCAAGAGCTCAGCCAAGTTCACATCCTTCGACGTGCTCTGCAAAACGTTTACGTATTAGCAAGCAGCTCATCTGAGGCTGTACCAAGTTTGAACATTTAACGGTAAGATAGTTTGAATCTCACTAAAGGGATTTAAAGAATTAGCGCACAATTTAAGTATTTTTCTCATCCTAAATGTGGTTTTCAGATCTATTTAATTCTTGTTTTGATGAAGGAATTTGGGCTTTAAAAATAAGGCATTATGGTTTAATTTTTTTAAAAAGAAGTTCGAGTTGGTTAAGGGGCAGTTGGTTGCTGACCAGGAATGCCAAGCTAAAGGGTGGGGTTTTATCCTATAGGTAGTGTGTAATCATTAGAGGACTCCTAAGCGAATGGGTGATGGGCTAGAAAGGAAAGAAAATTTTAAGAAATTAGCCTGGAAGGCAGTATACAGGATGAATTTGTTTGGATCTGGCTGAATAGAGATTGGGGCCAGGTTAACCAGATGATATGGCAATAATCTGGAAGTCTTAAAGATATGGGTCCGGATTAGGATGATGGCAGTAGGAATAGAAAAAGAAAAGGCAGACATATTATCAGGGAAGAATTGATAAGACAAAATTGCTAAGTGTGTTCAAGAAGAAACTGTTATATAAAATTTCTATTTTTGTCAAAGGCAGAAGTCTTAGACATAAGCCCATCTTCTACGGGAAAACTCTTTCTGTACATTTAGCATATTGCAAATTCTTCATAATAAAGGAGATAATGCTACTTGATTTAGAGCCCAACAATGCAAGATACTGTTGATTTTGAGCCTGATTTTGTAGCATGATACGGCTAAAAAAAGACTTTGAGAGATTATGGTGTAGTGCTTCTCAAATCCTGGCAGCCTCAAAGTCACGTGGTTTGTTGGGGGTGGGCTAAGTGTTCTAGGGGCTGCAGAATGTTGTGGGTAGGAGCACAGACTATATGTAGGTCTGCAGGCTTTGAACCTGGATCCACCCTTTGCCATGGACAAGTCATTTCACTTCTCTGCCCCAGTTACCCATTAGGGTCGTTGCAGGAAATCAGAGGAAACATACAAAGTGCTTAAGAGACTGCCTGACACCCTGGAAATGCTGACTAGATGGCAGCAACTATTGATATTTGCTGGGTATATATCATTTCCTGCCTCTGGAGATTCCAGTCCACACCTGTGACATTGGACTCAGGGATCTGTATTTTCATAATATCCCTTCCTGTGACTGATCACCAGGTGTGAGAACTTGTTGCAACTTGCTTTTCTACCTCCATATAATAGGACTGGATTTAAACCACTCTGTGCATTTTTTTTATCCTTTATTTTGACATTCCAAACATGGCCATGTTTGTAAATGGTATGTGTTACTATTGTAGCATGCTCTATCAGGAACTCCTTTTGAATAGTTGACCTAAATCCCCCTGGAAATTCCTCCGAGCCTCCCCCTACCCCCGTTTCTCCCCACTTTGTCGCCCCAGTGGAGTTGAGGCTCCTAGCCCTTATGTTCCAGCCCTATGCGCTGCCTCTCCCAGAGATGGAGATCAGCGCTCCTTGGTCTTGGACTTCACACTCCAGCTCTGCTTATTCCCCATCCTGCCTGTGCTCTCAGACAAATCTGTATACATTGTATTGGGGAAAACTAGTATGGTTAAAAACATACAGTACCTTGCTAGTCTTATTGACTAATTACAATTGCAGAGTTTTTAAATGCATAAATTATATCAGGTTTTTGTTTTTTTCAGTTCTTCTTAAGACCTATTCTCCAATCCTTTGATTATTGCTGGTTTAGTGGTTCTTAGCCCTGGCTTCGCATTGAATTCACCTGGGGAACTTTTAAAACCTAGCGGGACTGAGGACTCTCACTGATCGATTAAATCAGGATGGGCCTGAATATCTGTATTTGTGAAAAGCTTCCCAATCGACTCTAAGGTTCAGCCCAGGCAGAGGAGCGCTTTTAGGCCCAACTCCCCCCAACCGTCTCACCACAGTCTGGTCAGACAAAGGAGTGCTTAAGCCTTCTGAAGTGAATATAGCTTCCGGGGTCTGGCAAAGTATTTGGGGCAGGGAAAGAGAAAGGGTCTGTAAGCCTCTTCGTGTCCACCTGTCTCTGGGCTTTAGACCTTTGTAGATGCCATTCCCAGATTGTTCAAGGTCCTGTGTTACACTGTCTCCTAGAACTGTAAAATTTTCCTTAGTAGTGCAGGCATTCCTTCTATGCCATGATATGTATATTCCTAAAAAACCTCATTTTGCGTGCAAAAAATTAGACAGCTTATGGAGAAAACAGAGTTGGGGCCAACCACTCAACACTTAGGCAGCTTTGTAACCAGAGCAGGGAGGGAACAAAAAATTGATACCAGCTCAATATAGCTGGAAGCTCTCATGGTAGATCTTAAAAATACACGCAAAAAAGTAGAGTGAAATGCCAGCAATATTTTAATTAGAGCAGAGGCGGCAGGTGCTAAGATAACGCAGAAGAAATGAAGCTCTAAGCCAGTGGGGCTGTGGTGAGGCTGGTACAAGAGTCAGCTAAGCTGGCATAAGCTGAAAGCTGCACAGAGCTGGTGGGGGGAGCTCCTGGTGGAGGGCTTGCTTTTAAGTTTCATTAAATACAAATGAAAGGGCTCCTGCTGCTGCTATAGTGTGCTGAGGGCTTTTTCTTTTCTTGTGAAAGGTTGCGATTCACTGGATGTCATGGCTCCTCTTGTGTAGGAAAAACCCCTGTGAATCAACAAAATATTTGTGTTATCCTGACATCATATTTTCATTTACTAATCACTTATGCATTAATTTGCCTTCCAGAAACACATGCATGTTACAGCAAAGTGGACTATATATCACAATTTGTAATCCCAGACTGCTCTGGCACACATCTTGAGTGAGGCCTGTCTTTCCCACTAGAATGTAAGCTCCCTGAGGTCAGGGACTGTGACTGTTTCGATTTCTGGTCCTTGCAGGCATTTGCTGAATGGACTCGGGTAGAACTTTTCTAATGAAAGTGGTGGGAGCAACTAGAGATAGGAGCATTGAGTATGCTTTTGAAAAAATTTGAACCTTGAAAGTGAATAACCTTATAGAAAGTTTGGTAAGTAGAGGAAGAAATAACCTCTGGTCCTCTTCTGTAGTCATACTCTAATACTGTTATTATTACATGGCCTTTTGAAATATATATTCTGTTAGTTCTCTATTGTAACAGATCATCCTAAAATTGAGTGGCTTAAAACAGCAGCAAACATTATCTTACTCCATTTCTAAGGGTCAGGAATGTGGGAGAGGCTTAGCTGGACAGTTCTCACTCGGGGTCTGTCATGAGGTTACAGTCAAGATGTCAGCCATCTGAAGGCTTGGCACTGGGCTGGAGATTCCACTTCCGAGATGGCTCACTCACATGGGTGGCAAGTTGATGCTGGCTCTTGACAGGGTGCCCTTAAATCCCCTGCTATGTGGAATTCTCCATAGGGCTGCATGAGGGTCTTCATGACATGGCAGCTCGCTTCTCCCAGAGAGAATGATTGAAGAGAGAGTAAAGCAGAATCCTTGTGACTTAGTCTTAGAAATCCTACACCATCATTTGTGCAGTATTATTCTCAGGTCAGCACTATTCATTATAGGAAAGGACTTTACAAGGGTATGAAAACCAAGAGGGGTGGACCATTGGGGACCATCTTGAATGCTGGCTACTGCACATACGCATTCATGTTGATAGGTGTCATCATAGGTCATGGATAGTCTATTATCTTTTTGTTCCCTTAACATTAGATATGTATTTTCTATGTTGCTTAGTTTCTATTATTGTTTGTTGAATAATTCCCTAGTTCCCCTTGTTTCTAAACATGTGATTATAAAATATAATATACTTAATTTTTCCCAAAACTCAACTTAGCAGACATTGAGTACTCCCTGTGTACATAGATAAGCATTTTAAATTTGCCAGTGTAATCTTGCAGATATGAAAATGTAAACTATGTATATACGTATAAAATATCTCAATTATGGGTACAGTAAGCAGTATGGAAAATGACTGGTTTTTCTTTTTTTTTCTTTCGTGATTTAATCTATTCTGGCATTGTTCTCTGATAATTACTATGATTGGATTGCAGGTAAGGATTCCTGTAAACTTCTCCTTTATTATATCTTAAGAGCAAATGAATATAAATTTGCAAATATAATTTTTTTCATTAAATCCTCTAATCAAATGCCACACATTTAAGGATTTAGACGTATCTTTTAAAGGCCATTAAAAAAATTTTTTTTAATGTTTATTTATTTTTGAGAGAGAGAGACAGAGTGCAAGTGGGGGAGGTACAGAGAGAGAGAGGGAGACACAGAACTCAAAGCAGGCTCTAGGCACCAAGCTGTCAGCACAGAGCCTGATATGAGGCTTGAACTCGCAGACTCATGGACCTTGAGATCATGACCAGAGCCAAAGTCGGCCACCCAACTAACTGAGCCACCCAGGCGCTCCTTAAAGGCCATTTTGAAAGAGAGAACAGTTTTCTTTCTATAAACTTCCTAATGAAATTCAGTAGTTAATCTGAATTTATTCTCATTGACCTATTTCTGAGTTCAAGTGTATAGTGTTCTTATACATGGGCTGTTTAGCCATTGTGACTTTTAATTAGAGTTAGAAGTGCAACCAGTCTGTGAGCTGAAGTTTAGCTAGGACTACTGTTTCTATAATTCTGGGTAGACTGAAGATTAATACAGGTATGTCAGAAGCTTGAGAATATGTGAAATGACCTGAATTTGATTTATAGTTCTTAGATCATTACCACTCTTCAAAGAAATTTTCAAGGACTTTTAAAGTGAAATTCTGTAATTTTAGGAAGTCACATATAGTTTTATATCCGTTTATACTTCTTTCCTTAGGCTTATACACAGATGGTGAAGTCTTTTTTATTAGTTTGTCAAGTAAAATCGACCCCTTTGGTCTAACACTTAAGAAACTTAGGTGCAATATTTTCTTATATGATCAACTTCAGTTTTAGGATTAGTTGGAGGAAGGTTTAAAATTTTTAAGTGGATCTCTTTCCCTGAAAAGAGTGGCATGATTTAAATTATTTTTTAAGTTTCTCAAACTCTTAATAAGTAGAACATGCATTATAATTACACGTTGACTTGCTGTTTGTACATTATATATCTTATACATAAGCATTGCTTTTCAAAGATAAATAAGCAGAGTTTCTAAATACTTCCAGACATATTCATCATCTTAATGGACCTGGCATTGTATTGCATTAGTTTGTTTCCTTGTTCCTTACTCTCTTCCACTCTAGTTTTATAACTTTTTAAGTTACTTTTTGCCCTTTTGGGGCTCTCTCTAATTCTTTATATCCTCTTTTTTCATGTGGAAATGGAGGCTATATCAAATTCTTTAAACACCCGGATAAATACCATAAGTAGAGTAACTTCTAATATCTTGTATCTTATACTAGACTTTTAAATTCCATTTATCCATCTTTATATGACAAGATTTGTGTTTATTTGGCTTTTTGTGTTGTACTTGTGCTCCTTCATTTGCAGGCTTGTAAATGATCCATGGGAGTAGACGACCCATCTAACTAAAAGTAGTGTGGGCCAGCGGACATCTGGCACATTTGCTATAAGATAATCACAAAGAAGGACTCAGAAGGCTTACTGGAAACACATCATTACTACGTCCTTTTGTTGTACAAAGTCTGCTCTTATTTTCCGTAAAAGATTAAAGGAGGCCATTGTGATGTAGAGTTTACAGAGCCATATTTTCTACTAGGCAGGACCTTTCTAAAAATGCTTGTATGTGAAATAAGTGTTTGATGTTATATGACTTGAACAAAACAAGGTGCTTAGCTAAATGATAGTGATTGTTCTTGTTATTTTGCTGAAATAACATTCATGTGTATGTACGTGGGCAATCTAGGAGTCACAGTTCTGGATTATTCTTATTGTATAATGGTTGCTGTGCAATTTATATACTTATTTGTTAACAGTGATAGAATCATTTGAAATGTTGATTATATTTTGATAACTTGGCTTCCTTTAAAATCACTCCCCAACCTGCTTAACTGGTTAAGACCCTTTACCAGAATTTCTTCCTAGTCTCTGCTTTTGCCCTTTTCCTTTCAGCCTTCATGCTGTATCCAGGATCACCTTTCTGAAATCCAGAACATCTGCCTGTAGTAACGCCTTCAGGGTCTGCTCCCATCTCCTAGAGGCAGGGTTGATATTTGGCTGGTTTGCACTAGTTAGGTAAAATTGGCTGTTTATAACTGGCATCTGTTCTGGTGGCCTGGAGCTCATGTGTTGTGGGGTAAATTTCAGATTCTTTAGCAGTGTTTTCAAGATTTTTGGATAATTGAAGGATTTCTGGATACTTCTGCATCCATTTTCCACCATTCTATAATTATTTCAGATGTTCCTACTTCTGGACATCTTCCACAAAGATACTTTGCCTTTCTGCCTATTTTGGACATGCTCTTAATTTTCCTTGAAATATTTTCTCTTTTTCTGGTCTAATGATGTAAGATTATTTATGAAGGATTTAATTTAAGAGAAAACCCCTTTGTAAAACCTTTCCTGACTACCCAATGCCTACAATACTCCCCCTGTCCCCTTTTGCTTGTTGACCTCTTCCTATGCTTTCTTTGGTTCTTGCAACACCTATCATACTTATTACTTCACACTTAAATTATTTCTTTAGTGACTACCTGTGCTAAGCACTGCGATAGCCCCACAGTCCGGGAAGGGTGGTAGATTTGCAAGCAATAATTACATTGCAGGGGAAAGAAATCGACTTTTTGAATGAGACAAACCTGAGTTCAAATTCTGCCATTTAACAGCAGTGTGACAGTGGTCAAATTAACTTTGCTGGTCTCAGTTTACTCATCTGTATATGTCATGGTAATAGAGGTGAGCTGACTATTAAACAAGATAATATGTATGGTGCTTACTATATTGCCTAGTGCATAGTTATTCGATATGTATTTTACTAGTTGAATTCAGTTTAAAAGTTTAGTCTTGCCTTTTATTTTTCTCTTTGAATCTTAATTTGTAACAAGAAAGCAGTTTTCATCTGAAAACATTTCTCCCTTCTAGTGCTCTGTGGTAAAACTGGATAAGTTATATCACTCCTGCTAAGGAAAAACATTGTTTACCAATTTCTACCAGCTTTTTAGGAGAGGGACTATTTCACTTTTCAAAAGGAGCCCAGTGACTAGCCCAATGCCAGACACAAAATGTTTGTGAAATAAATAAGTAGTTACTGTGTAATAAATATTTGTGCAAAAAATATCTGTGGAAGGGAGCTATCATGGGAAAGAAAGACTGTCTTCCCTTCCTTGTTCTGGGCATGAGTTCACTTGATTTCTTTCTGGAACAACAGGCATACCAAAATCATGGGAAGAGAAGTCATAGAAGCTGATGGGAGTTTCCCTCCTTAGCTTTCACTTGAGAGACTCAGATGGTACAGACAGCTTTCCTGAAGAAGGCTACCAGGACTGTAACATAGTTTGGGACATTAAAAATAGGCGGGGGGAAAAAAAGAGGGGATTCTCTTTAAACATATAAAACAAAAATGTTAGGACTCACTCTGTGAACAAATTCGTCATGTTACAGAGATTAAAGCAAATCTTGATTTTCCCTTTTACCGAAACAATGAAATCTTCATTCGTTCTTGGAATGATTAATTATTATGAATTTGTTCTTAGGATTATTATTATATGGTTAGGAACAAATAAAGCAAGTTGCGTAAGGTGGTTCTCACAGCTGAAACATTTTCTTTTGGATATGATCTCTAATAATACTGTTTATATCAGGCTATTTTCAAGAAATTTTCTACTTTAAAGAATAAGTAGAGACATGTGATTTGGAAAAATTTGATTTAACCCACAGCACAAGGTCATAGCCTTCACTGCTCACCTTACTGGTGTGGGAAATGCCAGGTTCTTTGTGTTAGCTCTTCATTTTACGTAGGAAGAAATAACTTCTGGAAATTTGAATTAAAGTCCAGCTCCAAAGCTCAAGATCTGATTGTTGCTCTTTAAAGTTGCACTTAAAAAGTCAATTCTAGGGGTGCCTGGGTGGCTCAGTCGGTTGAGTGTCCGACTTCAGCTCAGGTCATGATCTCACACTCCATGAGTTCGAGCCCCGCGTCAGGCTCTGTGCTGACAGCTCAGAGCCTGGAGCCTGCTTCAGATTCTGTGTCTCCCCCTCTCTCTGCCCCTCCCCTGCTCATGCTCTGTCTCTCTCTGTCTCAAAAATAAATAAAAAAACATTAAAAAAAAAAAAGTCAATTCTAATCAGGGAGTAAATAGACTTTGAGTCTTGCAATTGCATATCTAGACCTAAACGACCAAAAATAACATCATAGATTATGTTAAGGGTTGTTTAGAAGCGACACTTTAATTGGAATTAGAAAGGGTGAGCCAGCATTATTTTGACTTTACCTCTCTTGGGCCCTATAGAATTTTGCTTTTAGGAGAATGTGGAGAATTTTTGCTGGTATCAGAATCTTAGAAACATGAGGAGGGTAAATGTGATGGAAATAGGGACTCAGAGATAATCAGAGACTTCACTAATCTGTTTAAAAAGTGAAAGTAGATCCTAGAACTTTTTCTATTTTAAAATGAAGGGACCTTGAAATCTCCAGAAACCTAATTTTGTGGGGAGACTTGGATTAAATGCATACAATTAAAATAGGTAACCTGTGTCATCAAACTGATAACTTGATCCAATATAGAGCCTTCTTCTTCAGTTTGCTTCTGAACCATTGCGGGAAATTCTGCAGTTCCCTGGTCTGTACTCTCTGCTTCTCCCGACAGCTACTCTTTGGAAATCATAGAGATGTTTGAAACTCCCAGGCCAGCCACTACTGGCACTAAGAGAAGCAGCTTCTGAAGGATTTGCAGATTTCCATGTATGGTCTTTGTATACAGATAGTGCTGTCTCTTTGGGAGGAAGGTTGTTCCCGTTCGTTTGTTTCCATTTGCTCTTCGGTCTGTCTGCTCAACAATCTTCCCGTTTCTTCTGTTTCTTTAGGGCTTGCTCCTGCTGACTTCACTAGAAGTGAAGGTTCTTCACTTGAGGTTGCTGTAGCCATAGAAGTTTCCGTTATTTTCCTGGGTTACCTTTGGTGGCTCAGGGTGGGTTATCTTTGGTTTATGCCTCTTGATCTGGAGAAATTCCATGTTCTCTCCTTTGTCTCAAAACGCCCTCTTTCCACCTTTTCCTCGAAACTTAAAAGCTCCTCTTTTGTGTGCACTGCTTGGTGTTTTTGAATCTGGGTGATTAGACATGTTTGGGATGTTGAATGCGTGCTTTTCTGTATAGAAAAATTAACATTTGCAAAAGAATAGCAAAACATAATCTTCGTAGCACAACAAATGTGGTGGCCTGACATACATGGTTTATGTTTGAGATATGTGTGTGTTTGTGTCTCTCTAGGTGGCTTGGTTCATTCAGCTGGTGCAGTTTCCTGCTTTCACTTAGTATTTCTCGAAGACATAAACATAAGCAAAACATGAAGTGTGCATTATACTCAAGTTGTTCTCTAACATATATAAATTGTTTTGGAATAAATTTGTGTTTTCCAAACAAGTTTTAAAGCAGAACAGCTTGCATTTGATAGGCTCTTTTTTTGTCTTTTGGTATTTTTTTTTTAAAGTTTATTTATTTATTTTGAGAATGAGAGAGCACGCGCGAGTGCGAGAGGGGGACATGCAGAGAGATGGAGAGGATCCCAACCAGGCTTCGTGCTGTGAGTGCGACTTGGGAGCTCGACCCCACGAATGAACTGTGGGATCATAACGTGAGGTGAAATCAAGAGTTGGACGCTTAACTGACTGAGCCACCCAGGCACCACTAGGCTCTTTTAATTAAATTTAAAAAAAAAGAGGGGCGCCTGGGTGGCTCAGTCGGTTAGACGTCCGAATTCAGCCCAGGTCACGATCTTGCAGTCTGTGAGTTCGAGCCCCGCGTCGGGCTCTGGTCTGACGGCTCAGAGCCTGGAGCCTGCTTCTGATTCTGTGTCTCCCTCTCTCTCTGCCCCTCCCCTGTTCATGCTCTGTCTCTCTCTGTCTCAAAAATAAATAAATGTTAAAAAAAATTTTTTTTAATAAAAAAAAAAGAAAAAAAGAAAAAGGAAAAGCGTGATCTGTAGTTCTAGGTTACCTTCTTGAACTATTTTATGATACTTCGCTCCCCTCCATAGTCTCTGTTCTGTTTCTGAAACTCCTGTTGTTCAGATATTAGCCCTTCTAAGCTGCTGTTCTTTGTTTACTTCTCTATTTTGGTATTTTGTTTTAGTTCTGAGATATTCAACTTTGCTTTCTGTCTATTCTAGTGAATTTTCACTTGTGCTCTCATAATACCCATTTTCCGGTTTCCCGGAGTTCTTTTTGGCGTTCTGTTGTTGTCTTTCTACTATCATTATGTCCATGTCTTTTAGCTCTTTAAAGTTTCCTCGTTTCCCTACACTCCCTCTGTTTTCTCCAGGTTCCTTTTCTTCTGAGTCAGCCCTTGCTTGTTGTTCAGCTGTGTAAGACTAGGGTGGGATAAGGTCCATGTTTCCTGCAGACTCTCTTCCCGCTTGCATGGTGCACTTTGAGAAGCATGTGGTTTACAAGTATTGGGCTCTTTAATGCATATCAGCTATCTTCTGGACTTTATTAATGCTTTGCTTAAGTTCCTGCTGGATGAATCACCATCTGTTTTCCAGTCCTCCAAACTGTCGAAATTGACAGCTGTCCTATTTCTTCTACCCTTGTATGTTTCTTTAGTGGTTTGTAGGTAGAAACTGAGAAGAAAGAAGTGTGTTTCATCTCCCATATTAACTCACTTTTCAACAGTTTTGTTGTAGAAGAAAGTAATTTCTCTGCAAGATTCTCATGGTTTCATGAAACGATCCAAACCAAGACTCAGAAAAGAGCTATCGTTGCCTATCTAGTGCTTGAACTTTGTAAGCAGATGATTCTATCATTTGTTTATACGTTCGGACAGAAAAAGATTGAGTTTTTATTGGAAAGTGAAAAGTGCTCCAAAGTAATCCTTGAAGAAACTAGTTTAGGGGACTACAAAATGGTATGTAATACCTATTACTGTATTGCTATTAAATGCACCATAGCTCCTCTTAAATGCACTGTGTATTGTAATTCTGATCTTAGTAAATCTTCTCCACCCACAGAGGACAAGATACCAAAGCACAGGTGATCTCCTGCATCATATATCGCTTACTGCATGTTCCTGTGATGCTCCACGATAGCTTGACCTTGTTGGGACTCTTGAATATCAGACGAGCATTTCTCTTACTGTCCTCTCCATTTGAAAAGCTGTTCCATGACTAATTCCTTCATTTCTTTCTGGTCTTTACTCAAAATACACTTCCTCAGGGAGGCCTTCCTTGACAACTTTGAGGTTTTACCCTGTGATAGTGCGTATCCCTGCTTCCACTCTGCAGTTTGTCTCCTGGGCACCATCACTAACCCACATGCTGTGCAGTTGCTTCTCATGTTACTTTTTTAACCCCATCTGAATGTAGGTTCCATGAGGGTGGGGATTTTGTTCACTGCTAAATCCCCAGTGCCTGGCCCAGAACAAGTGCTCAATATAGATTTGTTGGATTTTCTTCACTTTTTCAACTGTTTCCATATTCCAGTGAAAACCAGTTTTTCAAGATTCTGAAGATTATAAAAATGTGATGGTATCTATTATGTTAATATTGCAGATTTTTTTTTTTTTTTTTTGCTTTTCTTAGTGGTGATGAGTCTAGCGTCAATCAAGTAACTCAATCACACAACTCCTTTTCGCCTCAGTTTCCTCATTGTGTAAATGAGAATGGTAATTGTTCCTTGATGAGAGAGATATTGAGGAGATCAAATGAGTTTACATGTAATGGGTTTGAAATAGAGACTGACAGGTCATAAGTGTGATTAAGTGTTTGCTGCTCTTATTATCATTATGATTATTATTTCTGTTCATTTTCCTTCATTCAGTAACACCATATTGAACATGTACCGTAGACTAGGTTGTGACCTAGGTGCTTGGGACACACTGGTAAATAAAACAGTAAGTCCCCCGCCTTCTCCAGCCTTCTAGTGCAGAGATGCAGACAATAACCAGAGTAACTAAATGGGGATGACACTTTGAACACTTTCAGGCTTAGGGGAGTGGAAGCACACAGGGATTTCAGTGGTGTTGGTCACCATCTTAGTTTGGTGCTGGGTTTGTGGGTGTTTGTTCTACTGTTGCACTTCACAAATGTTATGTATTTTATATGCTTTTAATACTTCATTTTAAGAAATCTTTTCTGTTGCAAGCATAGTAAAGCGTTGTGGGGCGCCTGGGTGGCTCGGTTGAGTGTCCGACTCTTGATTTTGGCTCAGGTCATGATCCCAGGGTCGTGGCATCGAGCCCCATGTCAGGCTCTGTGCTGAATGTGGAGCCTGCTTGAGATTCTCTCTCCCTCTCTCTCTGCCCCCCCCCCTCAAAAAAATATAAGTAAATAAAGTGTTGAAACAGGTTAATTACTCATTTAACCTACTTATCCTGATTAGAGAGTTGATTTTTAAAAATCCCTTAAAACTAAGTTAAAAATGTTAACTTAGTTGGTGCCCCCCTCCATTTATTAAAGGCAAACTTGTTTTTAATTAACCCTGCTTGTACTCCCAGTGTCTATTTGAAATATTTAGTTTTATGGAATTTGTGCAGAATTATCCTAACTTGGGGTAGATGATAGGAATTATGCTTTGTCACTGACACCATTTTCATGACTTTTGCAAAGCATTCTTGTTTCATTCGAAATAATATCACTGAATTTTAAAAATATTTGTAGTATTTGTGTAGTGGGATTAAGGATTTCATTTTCTACATGAGACTGACCTAGAAGAATTGCTTTGTGTTTTAACTTTGCCTTCAAAACAATTTCAAGCTGTTCAAATTAAAGCATATTCAATTAACACTATTTCTTTTTATTAGAAACACGAGTGTAATAGTCTGATAAATCGGTATATTTAAGATATAAATTATCCTATAGTGTCTAACCATAATGACTATAAGGAACCTTTACTGCTTTCAGGACAGGTGTTTTTACTGCATGAACCATGCAGTTCTGGGGTGTCTAGGAACTGCCCACCTTTTGGTTCCATTTGGTAGTGGAGTCGTGTTCTATATACAGCAGCATCCGCTGACTGGAGTTTGGAGCCTGTCTGTTTAAGCGTGGTGTTACCCTGGGCAAGTTGTTAGGCCCCCCTAAGCCTCAGTGTTTTTGCTTTTTCTTTAAATGAAGAGAATAAGAATGAAGAGAACTACCGCAGAGTAGTTGTGAGGCTCAAATAAGAAAATGTATATTATATGTATATTATACATATTATACATAAAATGTATATTATAACCAGTTGATTGAGAAGTCTCAGCTTCCCAGGGTATGATTATGCAGCAGTTTTATCTTTCTAATAATTGTACCAACTTTCCCCTTGGCAAGCCCCTCCTTTTTGCCGTTTAGTGGGGCCGCTTCACGGTATCTCACTCTGGTTTTATAACTGAAGTTACTTTTCTAACTTACTGTTTAAGTAACTTTTGGTTCTTAAGACTTAGTTCTATTATTCAGTGACTCTCTATCCTACTTGCTTCAAAGCTGTCCACTTCTGCCAAGTCAGGCTAATAAGCTTGAGCCTCTAGCAGTTTGGAATGGAGATGGGGGTAGGGGGCTGGTCTGTTCCCATATCTATCTGCCCCTTCCCCCTTCCCTGAGCGAGCTCCCCTGGTGTGGGGCTGGGATGACAGGAGAGGGAGAAGACAGGTGTCCTTACCTCAGACCTTGCAGTGCTCTCCTTGGTCAGCCTTAATGGCTATTGTGTTTGCGATCTGTGGGCTTGCTGTGGACATGTGGTGACCCCCACAGGCTCCACAGGTAAGAGTGCTCCCAAGTGTCTCACCTAGTTCTTGCCAGTCCCTTCGGAGACTGGCTTCATCTGCCACTTGCTCCCCAACTGGTGGCTTTACACTGTGATCTTCTGGAACTCCCTCTGTTAACTCTTTACTCAAGTGTCTTAACCCACTGGGGAGAGTAAACATGTAACGATTTGGTTTTATTTCTTCAAATAACTGCTACTAATTGTGTCTTGTTGAATCTCCCTTTCACACTGGTGCCAGGTTTCCTTATCAGCACTCGGTACATGTTGGTTATTTAAACACAGTTTTCTAAAACCTAGCTCTTCACATTTGGAAACTTGACTCTGATGTTAGAATCAACGTTCTCTTCTCGGTCCACCTCCCACCCCCAAAAGGAAAAGAAAGCTTAGTCTGGGTCCTGGCACCTTTTTCGGGTAGTGTTTGTCTCTCGCATCCTTCTCTTCCTCTTCTCAGTAAGTAGTGCACCAGCTTTGGGGGTTAGGGAGCTCAAGAGAGGCAGAAGGCTGTGTATCAGCTGCTGCCGGGTCCCCTTCTCTGTGTTGGTTGCAGCTGCTTTTCTGTCTCTTTGGCTGACGGTTGGCTCTACCTGTGAGGCAGCCGTTCACACGCAAGCTCTCTCATGAGACGTGTTTGGTGGTTCTCATTGGAAAGCTGACCTGATCTCTTCATTCCCAGCTCCCTCCACAGCAAAACTACCTTCACCTTCTTGCTTCCTGGTCTCTTCATCCAACAGGATGCCCTTCCTGGACAAGGTCTTGCCAAATGGCTCCAGCCTCGCTGTCTTCTGTGGTATCCATGAGGCCCACAGAAAACCCAGGTGTCTGCCATATCAAATGGCTGCCCCAACAGTCTGTGGCCTCTCAGCCCCGCCCTCTTAGCCATATCCATTCCTGAAGTAATCTCATCCACTCCCATAGCTCCTCACTGCCCCCCAACAACTTCCAAATATTTACTCAAGCCAGATCTTACTGAAATTCCAAAGCCATATTTTCCACTGCCTGGGATGTCCCATCAGTGTCATTTTCCAGAACTTGCCGTCTAACCACTGTGTCATCCTGGTGAATGTTATTACCTTTCACCCATTCACATAGTCCAGAAGCCTGGGAGCCCTCCCACCTCCCTTACCTCCTGCAATCCAGTCCTTCTGTTCCATCTCCCAAATATCTTTTGCATTCATACCCTCTTCTCTCTACCTGCCCTTGTGGGTTTGGCCCTCATGATTCCTATTCTTTCACTGCAAGTCCCATCTCCTTTCGTCTTGTACACTGTGGTCTGGGGCAGGCGGGGGTGGGGGTGGGGGCGGCGGGTGGTGTCTTGCTGAAACCCACATCCCAATGTGTCACTTGCCTGCTGAAAATCCTCTTGTGTAGACCCCATGCCCTTGGACTGAAGACCAGTCTCCACCTGGTGGCCTGTGAGGCTCCCCAAGCTGTCTTCAACTTTTTCTTTCTGCTTCCCTCTACACTTCCCACCACTACCTCCCAGCTTCCTACTCCCTCACCACACTCAGCTACCCATAGGTGTTCCGCTCAGCCTGCTGCTTTATCACCCTGGTTTTGCCTGACCATTCCCTTTTCAGAGCATTCTCATTTTCTTTGTACCTTGTGGTCTGACTGCATGACTCCTACTCGCGTTTCAAGGCCCAGAGGCAGAGTCTTCTGCTCTCTGAAACACCCTCTGGCTCCTCTCTGCCAACCCCCATTCTCTTTATAAACCCGGGTATCTTCCCACCGCCAACTCCCCCCTGGTCATTGACAGCAGGGACCATGACCTATTCATCTTGGTAATTTTAGTGCCAGGCCCAAAGTTCCTGGCCTCTTATGGGTGCTTAGTATTGGACAAATACGAATAAATGAAGGAAGGAATGCCTGAAGAACTAATGCATAGACAATTTCTTTACTCTAGTTTGTATCTTAGGTAAGATGTACTATAGTGGCCACTTCTTTTACAGTAGTTGGAAACAAGTCGTGTATAGTTGTGTATAGTTGTATATAGTGTGTATAGATATAAATATATATAATATGTACATAAATAGACATGTATATAAAAGTATATATCCATCTAGAATTCCTGGTCTGCCTGTCTAGAAAAGAATTATTGAATCAAAAGTTGGTTCTATGCCTCATCCTACAATTAAGTAGATAAACCCTGGACAAAACCCACAATGTCTTTCAGCTTTCATTTCGAAACCTACAGAACAAGGAACTTAGAACTATGAGATGTCTAAGGTCCATTTCAGTATATGTGCTGCCGAAGCGAGCACACTAAGGTCCATTTCAATGGAAATGGACTGTAGAATTCTGAATAGATCAATTAAAGAAACCCTCAGGCCCTTTGAAGTCCTGGGGCTAGAGTCCAGAGAGACCATAATATGGAAATGTGTCCTTTGATCAGAGCAGAAGGTACTTATTAAACACTCACTGTGTCCCCAGCATACAGAGTTACCTTTCCAATTTGTTAATGCTTACTGAAGACTGTGGTACATTAGAAATTCAGTAGCTGTGTTAATACCCTTGAATTTATGTTCACCTTTGTAAATAAAACTGTTCAGTTGAGCTCTGATTGTTTTAGGCTCACCAGAGGACTGACTCTAATGGCCCTAAGTGTTTCTGCGTGCATAGAATAATGGTTAATCCACTTCCTACTGGTTCTTCTTTCTATACTGCTTATCATTGTTGATATCTTCTGGAGTTTAACATGAAAATGTAGCTTAAAGTAATTAGTTATTTTTAAAAAGTTAAAAGAAGAGTTTGAAGTATTTATTTTCCATAACTGTGCAAAAGTAAAATAGAAATGGTATTCATTCATTTTTGATAGGAGACTTGCATGAGATTCTTGAAATAGAAAATCATAATCAGGACAACTTTGTATTTCTTCAGATGTTTTATATAGAGTATATCATCTGGCTTCTAAATCTGAGATGCCCTTTTTTGTCTCTGGCTTCTGGTGTTCAGAATCTTCCAGATTAAGAAAAGTGATAATTTAGGAAGAAATTTGGCTTTGCAGACCTTATTTTCAGAGAGATAAAAAATAAAAAAGAATGCTCACCATTTAAGTCCTGTTGCTTAAAGACACTGAGTCTTTTTAGGATATGGGCATTCTTTTGGAATTAGTAGTTATGTTAAGTAAGGCAAAGAAACAGAGGTATGTGCATGGGAGACTGGAAATTGTTTCTAGAATTGTAACAATAATTTGAAAGCAATCATAAATGCTTAGAGCGAAAATACACAGAAAAATGTATTTATAGAAAGCCTTATATGTGTATAAACACATAAAAGATTATATTTAAATTTATTAGCATTTTATGATTTTTGAAGTTCTCACACTTTAAAGCAAGTATTTTTTTTTTTTTTTTTATCAAGCATTTTTAAAAAAATCTTTTAACACTATGGGATTGTAGAACTGTATGTTATCTTGACTCTGTGGGATTTAGGAACTCTATAGTATCAATGTACTTAAATTAGTTCTCTTATAGATTAATCACCAACAAACTTGACAGCTTTAAGAACAAGGCAAAAGTACAGTTTAAAATTCAAACCAAGTAATACATTTGAAACGATTATGGAGAAATTAGTTATAAAATCGGCATTTTAGGTCTCTTCAATGGAAGTGTTCAAGTCCTTGGATTATATCATTTTTAATAGCTTTTTTCTTTGCTTTTACTTTAAAATACTTTTAATCAAAATAATACATGTACAGGTGTCTGAAATAGTCAAATTCATAGAAACAAAGTAGAATGGTGGCTACTGGGCTTGGAGGGAAAGGGTCAAAGAGGAGTTGTTTAGTGGGTATAGTTCTAGATGTGCTGGATGAAAGAGTTCTGCTTCACAATGGCGTGACTACACTCAGTGCTACTGAGCTGCGCACTTAAAAATGGTTACATTGGTAAACTTTATATATTTTTTACCACTATAAAAAAAATACGTCTGTGTGTGTGTGTGTGTGTGTGTGTGTGTGTGTGTGTAAGCAGTTGTTTTTTTTTTTTTTTTCATTCTTCCCAGTGTGCTACTAGGAGGCAGTCACTTTTCTTTCATTTTCTAAGGATAGTTTATATATAGTAAAGTTTGCCCTTTTAGTATAGAGTTCTAGAAGTTTGGACAAATACAAACAGTGGGCATACCACCATCAAGAAACAGTTCTGTTACCCACAAAACTTCCCTCTTTTACCCCAAAGCTCTGACAACTTCTGTTTTCTGTCCCTATAGTTTTGCCTTTGCTAGAATGCATCTAAATGGAATCATATATTTAGCAGCCTTTTCAGCCTGGCTTCTTTCACTTACTGTAATGTATTTGAGATTCATTTGTGAGGTGAATCAGTAGTCCAGTTCATTTCACCGCAGAGTAGTATTTCCTTACATAAGGTATACCATGGTTTGTATAAGTAACTGATTGAAATTTGGGTTGCTTCATATATATATATATATATATATATATATATATATATATATATTTTTTTTTTTTTTTTTTTTTTTTTTTTTTTTTTTTAATTTGAGAGAGAGAGGGAGGGGGGAGCAAGATGGGGTGGGGCAGGGAGAAAGAGAGAGCACTTGTGAAAGAGAGAATCTAAAGTGGGGTTTTGATCCCATGACCCTGGGATCATGACCTGAGCCCAACCCAAGAGATGGCACCTCTGGGTTTCTTCCAATTTTGAGGGATTATGATAAAACCACTCAAAACGTTCACTTGCAGATTTTTGTGAGAACATAAGTTTTCCTTTCACTTAATAACTTGGGTTGGGTTTATTGGATTTTATGGAAAGTGTGTGGCTTAATAAGTAACTGCTAAACTGTTTTTGCATAATGGTTGTAACATCTTGCATTCCTGCCACCAATATATGAGCATTTCAGTTGCTCTGCTGTCTCATCAACGGTTGGTATTTTTAGGTTTAATTTTTTTTTTAATTTTAGCCATTCTAATAGGTGTGCAGTAGTGTCTCATTATGGTTTGAAATTGCATTTCTGTAATGATTAATGATGTTTAGTATTTTTCGCATGTGCTTATTTACTATTCATATATCTTCTTTGATGAAGTATCTTTTGCCCTTTTTTTAATTAGGTTCTCTTGTTTTGCGAGTTCTTTACATATTCTAGATATAGATCTTTTATCACGTATGTGACTTGCAATATTTAATTCCAGTCTGTAGTTTCTCTTTTCATTCTTACAGCAGTGTCTTTCAAAAAACAAATTCTTCATTTTGATAAAGTCCAGCTTATTGTTGGGGCACCTGGGCGGCTCAGTCGGTTAAGATCTGACTTTGGCTCAGGTCATGATCTCACGGTTTGTGAGTTCGAGCCCTGTGTGGGGCTCTGTGTGAACAGCTCAGAGCCTGGAGCTTTTAAAGTCCAGTTTATTGTTTGTTTGTTTTCTTTTTTCTTTCATGGAGTGTATTTTTGGTGTTCTATCTAAGAAATCTTTACCTAATTCAGGGTTCCAAAGATTTCTCCTATTTTTTTTTTTTTTACAGAAATTTTTGGATTTTACGTTTAGGTCTATGGTCCATTTTAAGTTAATATTTCATTTGGTGGGAGAAATGGATCAAGTTGGGGTTTTTTTGCTATGTTTTGATTTTGTATATGACTATGTAGTTGTTTTAACATTACTTATTGAAAAGATTGTCTTTCTGTGTTGAATCACCTTTACATCTTTGTTGAAAATCAATTTGCTACATATGTGTGGCTCTATTTCTGACCTCTCTGTTCTGTTCTATTGCTTTGTACCTCTGTTCTTTCACCAATACCATGCCATCTTAATTAGAGTAGCTTCACAGAAAGTTTTGAGATAAGGTAGTGCAGTCTTTCAGCTTTGTTCTTCTAAAATTGTTTTGGTTATTCCAATTCCTTTGCGTTTACATGTACATTTTAGAATCACTTTGTCATTTTCCACAAAAGGTCTTGATGGAATTTTGATTAGGATCACACTGAATTTATACATTAGTTAAGGGGAGGAGGGATTAACATAATAATTGACTCTTTCAATCCATGAACATGGTATATCTAACCTTTTTATTTGGTTCTCTTTTATCAATGTTTTGTAGTTTTTCAGCGTAAAGATCTTGTATATATTTGGTTGGATTTATACCTATTTCATTTGTTTTTTTTTATGTTATTGTAAATGGAACTTTGTAAAATTTAAGTTTTACTTGTTCATACTAATATATAGAAATATAATTGATTTTTCTATATTGAACTTATATTCTGTGACCCTGTTAAACATGCTTCTTGTTAGTTCTAGTAACTTATTTTTGGATTCTTTGGGATTTTGTACATAGTCATGTGAATACAGATACTCTTTCTTCTTTCCAATTTGGATGCTATTTATATATTAATTTTTGCCTTATTGCCTGACTATTACTTTCAGTATCAGATTGAATAGGAGTGATGAGAGTGGACATGCCTTGTTTCCAATCTTAGGGAAAAGTGTTTATTGTTTTACCATTAAGTATGATGTAAGCTGAGTGTGTTTTATAGATAGATGTCCTTTATCAGGTTGAGGAAAATCTCTTCAATTCCTATTCTGTTAAAAGTTTGTTTTTTTTTGTTTTTTTTTTAAATCATGAATGCATATTGAATTTTGTCAGTTGTTCTTTCTGCATCTATTGAGATGATCCTATGGTTTTTCTTTAGTCTATTGATAGGGTGAATCACACTGACTGATTTTCACATGTTTACCTTACATTCTTAGGATAAATGCCATTTGGTTAAGATGTATTTATTATCCTTTGTATGTCTAGTTGGATTCATTCTGCTAAAATTTTGTTAAGAATTTTTACATCTATGTTTATTGGTCTGTGGTTTTCCTTTTATGTGTTTAGATTTTTATGATGTCTTTATCTGGTTTTACTATTAGGGAAATGCTGGTCTCCTAGAATAGGCTGGGAAGTGTTTTCTCCTCTTCAATTTTCTGGAAGAGTTTGTGTAGAATGGGTATTATTTCTTCCTCAAATGTTTAGTAGGATTCACCAGTGAATCTATCTGTGCTTAAGGGTTTTTTGTGTAGGAAGATTTTGAACTACAAGTTAATTTTTAAAATAGACACAGAGCTATTTATGTTACCTGTTCTTCCTCAAGTGAGTTTTGATAGTATCTTTCTAGGAATTTGTCCATTTCATCTAAGTTGTTAAATTTATTGAAATAAATTTGATATGCCATGTTTTTGTCATTCAGTTCAAAATATTTCCTAATTTCTCTTTTGATTACTTATTTGACCCATGAGTTAGATATGTGTTGTTGTATTTCCAAATATTTGGAGGTTTTCCAGATAATTTTCTGTAGTTGATTTCTATTTTAATAACGCTGTGTTCAGAGAATTTACATGGTATAATGTGAATCCTTTTAAATTAATTAAAACTTGATTTATGGCTCAGAATATACTCTATCTTGGAAAAAAATCCATGTGTGCTTGAAAAGCATGTGTATTCTCTTGTTATTGGATGGAATGTTCTACAAAAATAAATTAGGTCAAGTGGTTGGCAGTGTTATTTAAGCGTTCTATATCTTTACTTATTTTCTGCTTATGTTTTTTTCCAATTATTGAGAGGTTATTGAAAACTCCAGCTTTAATTGTGGATTTTTCTATATCTTCATGCAATTCTATCAATTTTTGCTTCGTGTATTTTAAAGCTTTGCTGTCACTGTGTGAACATTTAAGATTTTTATGACCTCTTGATGAATTGGCCTTTATTCATTATGAAATGACCTTTGCTCTTTAGTGTACTTTGAATAATATAGCCTTCAGCATTCTTCTGATTATTGTTAACGTACAATATCACCTTTCATCCTCTTATTTTACCTATTTGTGCATTTATACTTAAAATATGTTTCTTACAGGCAGCATATAGTTTTGTCTTGCCTTTTTTTTTTTTTTTTTTTTTAAAGTTGATTTAGTTTTGAGAGAGAGCTAGAGGGAGAGGGGCAGAGAGAGAAGGAGACAGGATCCCAAGCGGGCTCTGTGCTGACAGAGAGGGCTCTGAGAGCCGGATACCTCAGGAACCATGAGATCATGACCTGAGCTGATGTCTAATTCTTAACCCACTGAGCCACCCAGGCGCCCCATCTTGCCTTAAAAAAAAAAAAAAAAAAAAAAAAATTCAATCTGACAACCTCTACCTTTTTTTTATTTTATTTTATTTTATTTTTTAATGTTTATTTATTTTTGAGAGAGAGAGACAGAGTGTGAGCAGGGGAGGGACAGAGAGAGAGGGAATCACAGAATCCGAAGCAAGCTCCAGGCTGCGAGCTGTCAGCACAGAGCCCGAGGTAGGGCTGGAACTCATGAACCTAGAGATCATGACCTGAGCTGAAGCTGGATGTTTAACCCCCTGAGCTACCCAGGCACCACAACCACCTCTACCATTTAATTAAGGTGTTTAATTGGGACCATTTACATTTAATGTGATTATTGCTATAGTTGGCATAAGTCTACTATCTTGGTAATTGGTTTTTATTCCGTTCTTTATTCCCCTTTTCTTCTTATTCTATCTTCTTTTAGATTGTATATTTTCTTATGATTCCACTTCATCTCCTTTATTGGCTCATTAGCTATGACTCTTTATATTGTAATTTCAGTTGTTATTTTAGAGTTCTTAGTATGTATCTCATAATAGTGTATTTTCAAGTAACTTAAGAACCTAATGCAGTACGCTGCTTCTCTCCTCCTGGCCTGCGTACTATTTTTGTCTTACATTTTACTTCTACATATGTTGTTGGCCACCCGCCTCCCAATACACTGTTCTTATTTCTGCCTTAAACATTTAGTCATATTTTTTCAATTTTAATTTTTTTAACGTTTATTTTTGTGAGACAGAGAGAGACACAGCACGAGCCTGAGCGGGGGAGGGGCAGAGAGAAAGGGGGACAGAGGATAGGAAGCGGGCTCTGGGCCGACAGCCGTGAGCCCAATGCGGGACCCGAAGTCAGGAACTGTGCCATCATGACCTGAACCCAAGGTGGACGCTCTACTGACTGAGCCACTCAGGCACCCCTCAATTTTAATTTTTTAATTGAAGTATAAGTGACATTCAAAATCCTATTTGTTTCAGGTGTACAGCATAGTGATTTGATATTTTTATACCTTATGAAATGATCTCAGTGATAAGTCTAGTTACCATCTGTCACCACACAAAGTTACTACAATGTTATGACTATATTCCCTATGCTGCACCTTACAACCCCATGACTTATTTTCATGACTTATTTTCTAACTGCCTACCTCTTAATCCCCTTCATCTATTTTGACCTGCCCCCATCCCCAATTTCTCCTCTTTCTGGTAACCAACAGTTTGTTTCTTTTATCTATGAGTCTGTCAACAGTAAACAGTCATTTATTTATCTCTTAGAAGAGATTGTTAGGGAACATTTTTTTTTTTTTTTTTTTTTTTTTTTATTTAACCACCTAGTTACCATTTCTGATGCTCTTCATTGTTTTCTGTAGATTTAGATTGCAAGCTGGTATCATTTTCCTTCTGTCAGAAGAACCTGCTCTAGAATTTCTTACAGTGTAGGGTGTGCCCGTGATGAATACTCCCAGCATTTGTACGTGTGAAAAAAGAATGAATTTCACCTTCATTTTTGACAGATATTTTCACTGGGCATAGAATTGTAGGTTGACATGTGTTTAAATTTTTTCTTTTAGCACTTTAAAGATATTGCTGCACTGCCTTCTGTCTAGTGTTGTTTCCAACCTGAAGTCGGCTACGTTATCTTTGTTGCTTTGTGTATAATCTCTTTCTTTTCCTGGGCTGCTCTTAAATTTTCTCATTTTCACTGGTTTTAAGCCATCTGAATATGACACAACTTTATTGTAGTGTTCTTCACGATTCTCTTGCTTGAGGCTTAGTTTCTTGGATCTGTGGATTTATTGTTTAACAAGATTTGGGGCAAATTGCCATTATTTCTTCAAATATTTTTCCTCTCTCCCTTTTCTCTTCTTTAGAGACTTTACTAAAGATACATTTGGTTGCTTGAAATTGTCCCACAGTGCAATGATGCTTTTTTTTTTTTGTTCTATTCTTTTTTTTTTTTTCAGTTTTTCCCTCTCCCTGTGTTTTACTTTAGTTTCTTTAAAAAAAAAAACAAAACAAAACAATGTATGTTTTTTTTTGTGAGAGAGACAGAGAGGGAGTGTGAGCATGAGCAGGGGGTGGGGGAAGCGAGAGAAAGAGAAAGATAATCCCAAGCAGGCTCCACACTATCTCACAAATACCAAGAGATCAT
The DNA here is from genome assembly GCF_046562875.1 of Panthera onca. Classification (NCBI taxonomy): domain Eukaryota; kingdom Metazoa; phylum Chordata; class Mammalia; order Carnivora; family Felidae; genus Panthera; species Panthera onca. The sequence goes on along the minus strand of NC_138339.1, from coordinate 214,477,134 downwards.
GGCCTGAACGAAATCAAGAGCTGACACTTAACCAACTGAGTCACCCAGGCGCCCCTATTTTGGATAGTTTCTATTGCAAATGTATCACTAATATTTCTTCCACTCTGTCTAATTTACTGTGAATCCCATGCAGTGTATTTTTCTTCTCAAACATGATATTTTTCATTTTCAGAAATGTATTTCTCTATAACTTCCATACCTCTACTTAATATGCTAATTTTCCCTCTACCTTCTTGAACATATAAAGTATGGTTATAATAATTGTTTTAATATCCTTGTCTACAAATTATATCATCTTTGTCATATCTGGGTCATTTTGATTGATTTTCTACCTTGTTATGCATTATATTTCCCTGCGTTTATATGCCTGGTACTTTTCATTGGATGCCAGACACTGTGAATTATTGGATGCTAAGTGTTTATTTAATATCCTAGAGCTTTGTTTTGGGACAAAATTAAGTTACTTGGAAACAGTCTGATCTTCAAGGCTTTCTTTAAAACTGCTTTGCACGAGACCAAAATACCCTTTAGTTTAGAACTAATTTTTCCCATCTACTTTAGCAGTATCCTTCTGAATATCTAAATAGCTGGTGCCCCATGTTTATAAGGATTTTGTTTTGTTTTTTGTTTTTATCTCTGGCTGGTAGTAACACCAACAATTCCTGACCCTGTATTATTTCCAAAACTCGTTTGTTTTTGCCTCCTCCACTTGGGTGGCTCTTTCCCATCGTGGGTAGTTTCCTCACATGGTTGTGCTGATAAGTACTTCGCTGAAGCCTGGGAGCATAGGAACCCTCTGCAGATCCCATTTTCTTTCTTTTCCTTTAGGAAAAGACCTGTGCATCCCTAAAGATCACACAGAGTGAATAGAAAAAATATATCCTTTTTTTCAGTCCCCCCCATCTATTCCTCATGGGCAGCCACTTTTAATTTTTATCTTTTCTCATATTTACCTACTCATGTCTATGTGATATATTTATACTGTTATTTCTTTCTTTTTCACTTTTATATATTTTATAATCAAGCTGTTGATTCAGATTTAGCAGTTTTAAACCATTCCTAGGGGTCAGTTTTTCTTCCCACCACCTTCCTCATACAATTAAGTTTTTAAAGTTAAACTGATAACAGTTTTTCAAAATTCATATAGTTGTGTAAATTTTATTGATAAACCTACTAGTTTTTTCTTTTATTTTCTGTAAGATTGTCTTCAAACTTATCCAATGGTTCCATTAGATCTGTCTTACACCTGTCTGTAGCTCTGCTCCCCTTGCAAATATTCAGCCGAATTGGATCATCTCTCTGTGAATTCCCAGCCACAGAGCTCTTCCTCCCAGAGGCTCCCATCTTTCTGCACCTTACAGATCAGATGCTGCTCAGGCTTGCTCAGCAGCTGTCGTCTTGAGCTTTCCTTTCCGATCACCCTGTTCATTCCTTCCCTTCTCTCCAGTGTTTGAGCCCCTGGTTCATGTTTCCTATTGAAACATTTTTCTTTTCTTTTTTTTTTCCTTTTGAAATATACGATAGTCCTTATTTTTTAAAAATGTTAACCTTTTCCTCCATTTTGGTGTCTGAAATGTCTGAAAATGCATTTATTTGTTCTACCTTTACGCTTACATGATAATTTGGCCAAGTGAGAATTTTTTCTCTCAGAATTTTCTCCATTGTTTCCTGATAGCCAGCAAAAACCATTCTGATCTTTGTTCCTGTGTTTAGAACTTGTTTTTTCTGTTTGGAAGTTTTTCGGATTTTCCCTGTCCCAAGTGACCTTTACTTTCATGTGTTGTGCTTTGGTGTAGGGCTTTTTTTCATTTATTGTGGTGGCCATTTGGTCATCTTGTTTAGTCTGGAGACTTGTGCCCTTCAGCTGAGGAAAAATTCTTAAATTATTTCTTTGTTCTGTTTTTTTGGAATCATCGGATTTCTGATGTTGGACCTCCTAGATTTATCCTTTTGGTTTCTTATCTTTTCTCTCTCAATTCCATCTCCTTTATTCTGCTTTTTGGAAGATGTTCTCCTCTTTATCTTCCAACTTTTCTATGGAAATCAAGGAAATTTCAGATATGGCTGAATTTTGATTTCTTTGGAATGATTTATTATTCCCACAGTGTGTGGGATGCAGCACTAAAACATTATTTGTTGTTTATTTGCAATTCACTTTTAACTGGAAGTCCTGTAGCTTTACTTGCTACACCCCGTAAGCCCACTCAGTGCCCAGTGAGTGTAAAGGAGGAGACGGTAAGTGAGCTGGTAGTTCCCAGACCGTAAGATTTGGTCAGACATAGCGCGATAGGCTTCAGCCTCCTCCCCAGCAGTCACTTTAGATTTACAGGGAGTTTGGAAAGAGGGAGAATCAGGTTATCCTGTTTGAGCGTCAGATCTCCAACTGTACCTATATTGGCCAAGTCAGGTGAAGTTGGGAAGAAAAGCACGCATTACTGAATGAATTAAAAACACAGGCCCTGCCCCTGCTCCTCTCTCCCATCCTAGCTTGCTTGCTCCCAGTATGCAGAGGTGATGGAATTGGAATTCAGAGAAGAGGCTTTTAGGCAAAATAAAACAAAATGAAAACAACAAATACACCTATCTTTAATGTTCAGGCCGTTTCCTGGGCTCGGATTCCCCAGGGAGTGAGACCTGATCTCTGCCCCACGTCTGAAGATGGCTATTGTCACCCATGCCCTTAGGGGTTTCTCCTGAAGGCAGTGTTTTCCCGTCCTATCAGCTAGTCTTTGTTGAGCTCCGACTAGCACCCGACTCTTAGATGTTTTGTCTTACAAAGAGAAGAATCTTTGACAGTAATTCTAGCCACTGTGCCTCAAACATTTCTGACCCCTGGTTTCCCCTCCATGGAGTTTTCCTCCAGCTAATTTGCCTTCTTTTTCAAATTGTCTTTCCAGTTTGCATATAAAAATCTAGTTTGAAAGGAATCTCGCCCATTTGTGTAGAAGAATGAAAGGCAATAGGTTTCTAGTAATTTTGGTGGGCTTTTATGTTCTCTTGGCCCTGGCAAATTCTCCAGAAATATATACACAAATGATCAGAGATGTACATACAAAATATTTCTTGCAATTTTATTTAAAATAGCCAAGTATTGGAGGTGACTGTAATGTCCCTCTGTAGAGATATGGGTGAAACGGACTATGATGGCTTATACTGGCTTCTGTAGCTTAATCCAGCGGGTGATATGTTGAATGAAATGGAAGCATAACAGCTTGTTTCTTTCTGTTTGTGTTCAGGAACATCGTAAATAAATAAAATTCAGTTAATTTAGTAATCTTAAATTTCAGCTGGAATTTTAAATTCTTTTCTGCATATGACCTTAGAGCTTTATTTTTTTATTTATTTTTTTATAGTTTTATCTTTTAAGGTCTTTTTTTTTTTTTTACAGTTTAGGATGATACTTTAATAACTTGTCCTGTGCAGTTCAGTTAAAAATATGTAAATGATTTTAATTACACAGGTAGTTTGTGGCAACCTTAACTTTCAAAATATAGAAACTATTGTGTAGTAAATAATAATTCTGCGAAGCACTCCCAGAGAGACCACATCCCTAGTTTCTGAATTATTGATTTTTAAGCTTTCCACTTACTCTTTTTCTTTTTATTGACAATGGGTGCCTTCCTCAAATTTGATATTTCATAAGTTTTATAAATTACGAAATGCTAACAAACATTGTTATTCAAAATCAAAGACTTAAAATTTGGAAACTATTATGATCCTTACAATAAAGAAGATGTTACTCCTTTCTATAGTTAGTCACACTTTGGTTTTTAACCCAAAAGAGAATTGCCCTTTTCATCTACTACTTTCAACACATTTGGTTCCTAATTCCTTTAGACCGTTTCTAAAACCAAATACTCGCTGGCAGTATTGGGTCCACTTAAAAAAGAATGTCTGAAAGGCCCCGATGGCAATTAAAATTTCCTGAATTAAAGGATGCTGAGGATAAAAGGGTGCTAACTTGAGAAAGAATGCCTGCTTGAGGGAGAAAAGACAGTGTGCGTGTGTGTAAATAGGATATTAACATATATCTGTTCTACGGTCACATTTTATGTTGGAATTATTTGTGATGATACAACTTGCCTGTGGATTAGAGAAGTCTTTACCATTTGTAGTTTTTTGTTTGTGGTTTTATAGGATTGTGCCATTAGAGGGCAGTATTGTAGAGGTTAAATTTGCTTTCTAAAATGTATTGAATCACAAACTATAGAAACCTATAATAATCAGGCAAATTTAAAGCCTTAGATTTTCAGTATATTAAATTGTAACCTCAATTGGTGCGTTCTTGCAAGTATTTTAAATTAATAGAGGAAATGTGCAAAGGGTTAAGCTTTTTTACACCCAGATCTCTTGATTTTGGTTTGGAGAAGGGAATGACAATGACTTGGCCTTCAGGGTGAAATACATACTTTACAATATTTCAGTCCTTCTGATGTAAGAAGGCTCATAGGGTTGAGACTTATAGGAATTGCCACTTCCAAAAACTTGCTTTAGGGACTTACTGAAAATAGATCGAGGTAGGATTCAACCTGTGGATTGAGTTTTCTAGCTGTAAATGGAAGAAGGGGAGATGTGATTTTAAGGTTTATGGCTCTAGGGACATTTTGGGAAGATATACCAGATTTCATCTGATGGGTTCCTTTTTGCTTCAGTAGATACATGCCTAGCAAAGAATATGTAGTATTTTTTGTTTTGTTGCCACAAGTAATAAATCCATGGAAAGGTAGTATTTCTCAAAAAGCAAATGTGATTTTTTTCCCTCCAAAATTCACTCCCTCTTTAAAAAGTATTATTACAGTACGATTATTATCCTTATAAATAAAACTGCCTATAAAATCCTCCCATTACTGCTGCCTGTAAGAACAAGATAATTGAAATCGAGACACTCGAGCTCCTCCAAGTCTTAGCGGTGGGACTGGGCATGCCCAGTAGCACAGACGGTTCTGGTTGCAAATAGGAAGCTTTCGCCGTTCGGCAGCCTCAGGGACTGGCAGCTCCTGGGACGGGGTCTGACTCCCTTAAACGTAAGCACGTGCGGGGCCCCAATTGTATTTTCAGGGACCCCTTGACGTTTTCTGCCGAAGCAGTGGTGCAGCTTGCCGAGGCCGTGGAGGCCTCAGGCGGCCCCTCAGCTCTGCGGGTCCACTGCGGCCTGGGTCAGCCCACCCGAAAAGCGGGATCCGATGGGGAGGCTGGGGCAGGAGGTGGGGGTGGGGGGGTTGGCCGGGGAAGCGCGAAGAGGGCGGGGAAGGGAGAAGGGGGAGGTTCCAATGCAGTGCTGGCCAATCGGCGCGGCTCTTGCCTCCATATATTCTGCACCGAGCTCGAGTCCTGGTCTAAAACCTTAGTGGAGCCCGGCTGTAGATCTGGGAGGCTTCTCCGCACAGCGTTGGGATCAGCATCTTCCCGGGATTGCCGAGCCCTAGAAGCTGGGTTTCTTTAAACTAGGGCTGCTGTTTTCTGTTTCTCCCTGGGCTGCAGAAAGCTAGAAGATTTTTATCTAGCTTAAACAAGGCTGCTGGTATTCCCTTTTTTTTTTTCCGCGAGGGTGTTTTTGGCTGCAATTGCATGAAATCCCAATGGTGTAGACCAGTGGCGATGGATCTAGGAGTTTACCAACTGAGACATTTTTCAATTTCTTTCTTGTCATCCTTGCTGGGGACTGAAAACGCTTCTGTGAGACTTGACAATAGGTAAATGTCGGCTGGGATAGTTTCTTTAAATTTTCTCGTGAGATACTTCTAATAATGCAGGTGAAAGATAGCCAGGCGAATTCCTTTGTCCATTGCCGAGAGACTACGGTGACATGGATGTTGCTTTTTGAAATGTTTAGAATCGCTTTCTTTTCGCAGGTCTGGCCAGAGAGCAGGCTTTTACCACATTATGTAATTTAGCCTTTTGTGACTCACTAAAATAGGGAAATGTCGGGATATTCGTTAGTAAGAGAGTGGCTGGTGTTTTCTGGAGGGTGATATACTCCATAGCGTTGTAGAATGTTCAAAAAATGATGCTAATAACATCACGGAACTGGGAAATCCTTTTTGTCTTGGATGTTATAAAAATTCCACTTATCGATTTCTCCCCCCTCTTTTCCAGCTCCTCTGGTGCAAGTGTGGTAGCTATTGACAACAAAATCGAGCAAGCTATGGTATGTACTGATTAAAACTCATTTGTACTAAATGTGGGCACATTACAAAAAGCGAGAGATTAGGATGGAAGCAGTGCATCCATAGTTATGATGGTTACTCTTCATACATTTAGAAATGCCGGCACTGTCTCCATTCGGCCAGCATGAAGCCACATACCATGGCTGCTACAGAGAGAGATCCGGGCCTTGGGGGGTATTAAATGTTCTCTCTTCCCCAGTCGGTTTCACATAACGTCGGGACTTTTGCCGAAGTGCCCCCCTTTTTACTAGGGAATTGCTAGGGAAGCTCTGCCCTGTGCGTCCTTTGGTCGTGGTCACGTCTCTAGCGATGTGGCTTTACTAGGAATCTTAAGGTTTACTAGGGAAGGAGAGGGGACAGAATGAGGATCTCAAGGGCCCTCTAGACCTTGCACAAACAGATCCCCAGTGAGGTAGGCTACTGCACAATGAAGAAGAATCCGAGAAAAGTTTTGTCTTCTCAGCCTGTGCCTGGATTTCTCCTATTTTTTATTTCCGCCTTGGCTGTTCTTTGTTATTGGAGCAGCGCCTGTGGCTCTTCTCACGGGATTCTCTGCCCACTGTTGCTAGGCAAACTCCGAACCTTTAATTCGGAGCTATAAATAACTCGGGCTCCCATTGGCTGCGTCGTCTGCCCAGGTTTCTGTGATGTCAGCTTAATCACGAAAGGGGGGGCGGGGGTGGAGGGAGGAAAATGCGGCAACATGCTCTGTAGGAACTGGCTGCAGCCGGTGCTGAGGGAGGCGGTGGGGGGGTAGTGGTGGGGGGTGGGAGGAGGGACTTGGGGGCGGGGAAGCAGCTACCGTTGCTGCGGGGATGTGGGCCTGGACATCCCGGCGGCCAGGCTCCCGCCCCGCCTTCCAGAACCCCAGTGCCTTTTGCCATCTCAAGTAGGAGATCTCACTGTATGCATCCCTGGCTAACGGCTGCAGAAAAAGCATAGGCTTTTTAAAAGCCTGATCCCTTACGCATTGAACTTAAGTATTGTACAGTTGTGGTTGTATTCAGTAGATTGCTCAAAGGGCCGCTTAAATAAAGGCCGGATTTGCTAATGGTTACGGAGAATCATGCAAAAATGCTTTAGAAATTCAGAATCTGGGAAATACTAAATTAAACCTTTTTTTTTTTTTTTACCCCCCCCCCCTCCCTTTCAGGATCTGGTGAAAAGCCATTTGATGTATGCGGTTAGAGAGGAAGTGGAGGTCCTTAAAGAGCAAATCAAAGAACTAATAGAGAAAAATTCCCAGCTGGAGCAGGAAAACAATCTGCTGAAGACACTGGCCAGTCCTGAGCAGCTTGCCCAGTTTCAGGCCCAGCTGCAGACTGGCTCCCCGCCTGCGACCACACAGCCACAGGGGACCACACAGCCCCCGGCCCAGCCAGCGTCCCAGGGCTCAGGACCAACCGCATAGCCTCCCATGCCCCCGCAGAACTGACCGCTGCTGTCTGAACTGAACAGACCAGAGAAGACGTACAAGGGGGAATCCATCCACCTCTACAGTCACCCATTTCATTGCTCGCTGCACAAGAGAAGTGAGGCTGACCTATGCCATTGTCTCTGTTTTCCAGTATTAAACACTCATGTGCTTTTGGCTTGAAGAAATTTCTTAGTTGGGTGAATTAAAGGTTAATCAGAGAATTAGCATGGATATACTGGGACCTCATGCAGCTTGGCAGATATGTGAGAAGTGGTTCCGTTCATGCTGAGGAGCTGTGTGCCTTTCCATCATCCCTTCCCTGCTCCCCATCCCCGCTCCCAAGAGTTCTCTCCTGCTTGCACGTAGTGTACTCCATGGGGTTGGAAGCAGTGGGGCTCCACTGGACTTTCCTCTCTCCTTTTCCCCATGAGGAACTTGAAAGGGAGGTCAGAGTAAAGACTGACGCATAGTCTCACCTAAGATGAGGGGAAACATAGTTCATCGTACAAACTGACGACTGTCACCAAAAATCCATAAAACGATAGTACTGTGCCTCTTTCTGAAACAGTGGATGACACAAAACTCTGAGACGGTGACAGGTAGCTGGGACCTAGGCTATCTTACCATGAAGGTTGTTTTGCTTATTGTATATTTGTGTATGTAGTGTAACTATTTTGTACAATAGAGGACTGTAACTACTATTTAGGTTGTACAGATTGAAATCTAGGTGTCTCATTGGCTGTCTGAAGAGGTGTGGATTGTCTTTTATATAGAGATCTACAGAAAAAATGCTACCTGAAGAAAACCACACCTGAAGAAATTTTAAGAATTTGGCGTTGTCAGTCACTTTGTGTAACCTGAAATCTTCTAGTTGCTGAATATCTTGAAGTAAATTCCTGTTCGCTGAAGTCTTTTGATTGAGCTGGTTGAATACTTTGAAAAATGATCCCTTCTAGCTAATGAAATGGATCGCCCAGTAGGGGTTTCTGCATATTACCTGTATAGTAGTTCTATGCATTTGTTTCCGTGCATGTTCTCTACACAGCTGTAAGGTGTCACTGTATTTAACCGTTGCACTTGTCAACTTTCAATAAAGCATATAAAATGTTGCTAAACCAGTGTTTTCATGTGAAAGTGTATTAACATAACTGCAGTCACTTCCACAACTTTTTCCGAAAGTGAAAACCGTTTGACTAGCAGAATCTTGAAGGGGCGTGCAAAGGGTGGGCAAAGTCAGGGTGCTAGCGGCTTGACTGTAGAGGTGAAAGGAAACAGACATTGCCTTCCATCAAGCCAGGAAGGGGAGGAGAGACATAGTGAAGGAGATGAGAGCTTATTTCTTCAGTATCATCTGGACAAGTTGTCTCACCCTCTCAGGGCTGATCTGGGACATTGAAAGAGAGAAAGCTCTCCGTTCTGTGGCCGTCAAGTCCTAGGAGTCTGTGGAAGCCTTAATTTTCAAGTGTTTATCAGCGCTGGGGGGGGGGGGGGGGCGGGAATGAGCCTTACTCTGTGTATAATCCCAATAAACAGCTCTAGAATCAAAAGATGGAAGTTAAGCTGGTTTCCACTTTAGGAACTCTGTGACAGAGATTGGGATGTCATTCCTAGCGTGGGTTGAGTTTCCAGCTCCTGGAAATGTCCAAGCAAAAGACAGGATAAATTGCAGGTGTTTCCTCTACTGGAGTTGAGGTGGGACCAGATGAGCAAGGCAGTCACTCCCTCTTGATTGATGCTCCAAGGCTAAAATAGGCCGAAATTAAAAGCAGGATGGAAACCCAAGGCAAATTGGCGCCTGAGATGTTCTTGGAGCCCTATCAGCAAGCACATGAACGGGTGGGTTTATCAGCTCTAATCTCCCGATAGGAGTCGGGGCATTTGTGAGCTCTAAGGCTTAGGGCTTGCTCCCTGGCAAGACGAGGACTTAACTTTCCTGAATCCTTCATTTTTGTACTGTAGAGCTGGTAGGAGATTGATAGGTGAATGGAACATCCGTGCTCTCGGAGGAGAACGGGCCAGTGCGCGTGGTAACAAAGCTCAAGGCAACCGGTGTGGCGACACGAGCTCTTGCTGAAGCAGTAAACTGACTGCCATAGGCCGGTAGCCGTGGCCATGAAGATGGCTTGGGAATTTGGAGAGGACCTGAAAAAGTCTTTTGTCATTTTACTTGGAAGGCTATATAACTCCGCTTTAAGTAAAGGGGTACTTAATGTAGTAATTACATTTCCTTTAAAAAGAAAACCGTAACGAATCGCTAACCATTTCATTGTCTGTTTTTAATGAAGATCCTCAGTAGCAAAGGTGGTAATTGTAGAAAATTTGAGAACTTTCATGTCAATGTATTAGGACGATGGAGAACTTACTTCTCTCTTATTTAATAGAATTTTGGACTTTTGATTACAAATGTGAGACTCCCATGACACTTTGGGAGTTGAATATTGTGTGCGAGTAATGAATTATTAAAATCAAAAGATGTTTTTCCGTACGTGGTTACTTTAGTAATTACTAAACATGTTTAAAGTGATTGACATTTAGAGATGTTTAAGGTAATTTAAAAAAGGCATTTTACCGCTTGCTTACAGGCCTTTGTTGGCCTGTGGGTTATTATTTAATTGATTATATCACACTTACATTTTGTGGCACAGGAAAGATTTTTAAGAGGAATGGAATGTTGTATCAACACTGGGTGCTCATGACATCATCAGCTGCAGCAGGGGAGACCGCTGTCTAGTGAAGGAGAAACAAGGAATTGTACATGATTTTAATGACTGTCTGCTTTCTGTTTCAAATTAACAATGTTTATGGCTCAGTAGTTCTGTGCTATTTTTGCATACTTTAAAAACAGAACTTTATTTGTCATTGTGTGATGAATATGCCATGCCAGAATCAATTTTAAGTTTACACAAGAAATGTATAGAAGTTCATTATAACTGAGATCAGAAACTGAAATTGGGGTGCCTGGGTGGCTCCGTTGGTTAAGCGCCTGAGTTGGGCTCGGGTCAGGATCTCTCAGTCCATGAGTTTGAGCCGCGCATCAGGCTGTCAGCACGGAGCCCGCTTCAGATCCTCTGTCCGTCTGTCTCTCTCTCAAAAAATAAACATTTAAAAAAATGAAAATTAATTTCAGTAGACACCACTCTGACCTTGCTGTATGTGGAAGAAGTAGTTGGAGCTCCTGGGAGCCGGCCAACACACCTGCTTTGAGCTGTCAACTTCAAGTCCATTCTAGCAGCAGCAACGGCATGAGGATTCGAAACGGGAGGCAGAGAAAATGATGTTTCCTCCCCTTAGATAAATTGCCGCAGCGTGGAGAAGTGTGCCCACCAATGGCACTTGAAAGCAGATCGTGCGGGAAGCTTCCTCTGCAGGTGTGAGAAGGACACCGGCCTGCTCGAGGAGACTCCTCGCGACCGCCAGGCCGGGCCCTGCGGTCACCAGCCTCTGGACAAGAAATGGAACCTCTCAGACCCGCTTTCGCATCCCTAAAATAAGGAGTTGGATCAGGTTAGAAGACTCGGTCCTGCCATAAGACGCTACAATCCTCTGCCTTTTAAGATGACTCTTTTATTCTTCTAACTGGTTGGGGGGAGGGGGGAGTATGCCGATTTTGTTTGTTCATTTAACTTCTTAGGCTAAAATCGATTGGGTTTTCATTGTCGCTCCGCTGGTTACTAGCTAAGTGACCTTGGGCAGGGTATTTTACTAGCTGGTCTCTGCTTCCTCGTGCTCAAAATGGGACATGTTATCTCCACAGGGGTTTTGTAAGGATAGCGCTGGAAAGCAGTAAGCACAGGGCTGGATTCAGAGCATGCTGTTCAAGGAATGTTAGCTTTTCTATAATTTTTGAGTCACTCATTCTTTTGTTTGTATATTTAACTCTGTATTTTTTGTAGGAATAAAGCTGTGGCAGTTTTATTTTCTAATAGCTTTTGACTTAGCATTTTATAATAGTGGTGACTATTAAAATTTTATTACAAAAACACACAAAAAAGCGCCATTTAGGGGGCACCTGGCTGGCTCAGTCGGTGGAGCATGTGACTTGATCTTGGGGTTGTGAGTTCGAGCCCCACGTTGGGTGTAGAGACTACTTAAAAATAAAAAATCTTTTTTTTTAAATCTTTATTTATTTTTGAGAGAGAGGGAGACACAGAATCCGAAGCAGGCTCCAGGCCCCGAGCTGTCAGCACAGAACCGAAAGCGGGCTCGAACTCACAAACCGGGAGATCATAACCTGAGCCGAAGTCGGACGCTCAACCGAGTGAGCCACCCAGGCTCCCCTAAAAATAAAAAATTAAAAAAAAACCAAAAACATTTAGAAGATGGACACAAACATACAATTTCTTCTTTACCTCAGAAGCAGTACCTAAAGGCAGCTGTTTCATTTATGTGAGTTAGAGAAGGGATTAGTTGAGAAGTCTTCATGGTTGGACATAATATTGGTGGAAGTAAATACACAATTACAGGTGGGAGATATACATAAAATGTGTATTTTATATAATTTATATATAACACATAATTTACATAATCTTACATATTTATATGATTTTATATATTTATGTAATATATAGTTTTTAATATTTGTATAAATATGTATATAAAGTGTATAAAATTATTAGTTTTCTTATGGAAAAACCCAGTGTGAAACAGTGCTCTAGAATGCCAGTCAGGCCCAAAGTCACTGGCATTAGAAATCAGACTCTATCAATAGCAATTGGAAGGTTCGGTGGCCATTTTAAAACATGCAAAGTTACTATAATATTACAATATAAATCTGTGCTTCAATCCAGGTGTTTTAGACTCAGATGTCTATAGGACATGACAGACTTTTTTTTAATTTAAAAAAATTTTTTAATGTTTATTTTTGAGAGAGAGAGACAGAGCGCAAGTGGGGGAGGGGCAGAGAGAGAGGGAGACACAGAATCCGAAGCAGGCTCCAGGCTGCGAGCTGTCGGCACAGAGCCCGACGTGGGACTCGAACTCACGAACTGCGCGCAAGATCATCGCCTGAGCCACCCAGGCTCCCCATGACAGAACTTTCTTGACTGAGGTGAGGGAAAGACAATAGGAAGCGTTAGTGCTGTGGAGAGTATGTGCCCCATCTAATGGGTGCGGCTGCTCCTTAGCTCCATGCGGTTTTTGCTCCGTGGGGATTGAAACGCTGTGTTGCCAAGTTTTCCAATTCTTCAAGACACTGAAATCCAGGCTCCGTTTGGAGATTCCTGACTCTTGGACACTGCAGAACAAAAGCACACCTACTATACCGATTTGGCCCACGGGACCCAAGTTTCCACTCCCTTCCTGTGTCTGTCTCAAGAACCGGCCTCCTGTCCTAAATGTCAGCTCATCCTTCAGCAAAAAGGTTTTAATCACAAAACCCCTCCTCTTTGATTAGAGAAACTGAACACAGGCGATCGGGTAAACTATGGGTACATTTATTCAGAGAACATTCATTGAAGTCCTTCTACACGCCAGAGAGCGTATGGTGGGTGAGCCACTGTCCTTGCCTCCAAGGACTTCAAGAAGCCCACTAGCTTCTTTTAAACTAAATGAGGTATTTTGTTTTCTGGTGAAATTTGCCTTATGCAATATAATGCCTGAATAGTTCCTTCTGTATTCCTCAGATCAGCCTCTCGGCAAAAATATTTCCAAGAACTCTTGTTAAATCAGCGGCATTCGCTCATGGTAGTGTAACTCCCTCCACTACGTTTTATAACTGACTGATCCGTCAAGGGGCAAAGACAGTGTTTGCAGATGTGTGTGCTACTAGGTTCTGCCACACATGCTCCAAATTCCCGGGAATGACGTATATTTCAATTAAAATCATCTTCCCTGTTGTCTCAAGTACATGGAGTTCATGCCCCGAAATGTAGTTTGCAGTCACTGCAGACTAGGGGGCCAGGCAAACTGGAGACTTAAGTTTCTCACCTTAAGGAGAGAGGAGATCTGATGGAGGTGTTAGGGTGACCAACAGTACCGGTGTCCCCAGGCTTGCGGGTGTTCCCGGGAAGTGGGACTTTCAGTGCTAACGCCAGGGACTTCCCAGGCAAACGGGGACAAGCTGGTTGCCCCAGATCCCATTTCCTCTTCTACTTGGACACACGGCTAAATTACATCTCTCACTTCCTTGAAGTTAGTTAGATGTGACTGCAGGACCCAACTTCAGTCAAAGGGCTGAAGTGACCCCACACTTTCAGACTTGGCTTTAAGAAACCCATTCTCAGGGATCTGCTGTGCTCCTTCCCCTTCTGCTGACCCAACAGATAAGGCCTGGTGCCGTGGGCGTGACAGATCCCCTGTCAGCCTGGGTCCCGGAGTGACTGTGGAGTGTGCAGCCCCTCTAATCTGGAACCTGCCAGCACAGTTACATGAGCAGGACTGTTTCAGCCATGGGGCATTTTAGGTTCTGCTCGCTTCAGTGGCGAACCTTTAACGCACAGCGCGTCCGCCCCAAAGCCCAAAATATATGGCGTTGACTACAGTTGGGTGCGGGTGACATGGAGACTGCTGGAGGCTTGAGAGGTTGAGACTCCTACCGGGAGGCAGCAAAAGTTGCCTGCGATCGCTTAGAAAGCCGCCCCCGTGTCTGGTGAGCGTGTGTAGCTCTGGGGAGCCAAACAGCGACTCGAGGCTCTTCACTGTGTTTGGCGAAGGCTTTCAAGAAAGAAGTGAGCTCAGAAAAGTATTCGCCCGGTTTGTAAGTAGAAAGGAAAGGGAATGAAAGGTGCAGAAATTTGGGGCTGTCTAGCGTGGGAAAAGCTTCGCGATCCCATTAAGACTTTTCCGTTAGACAAGGCGCTTCACCCCTTCAGCAAAGATGGTATAGACTCCCAATGTACTTTTGGTTTCAGATGCGCTGGCAGCTAATAGAGGTGGGCGAGACAAAGCATTGAAACATAACACAATCTTGTCCTGAAAAAATATTTCAGGTCTTGGGGCGCCTGGGTGGCGCAGTCGGTTAAGCGTCCGACTTCAGCCAGGTCACGATCTCACGGTCCGTGAGTTCGAGCCCCGCGTCAGGCTCTGGGCTGATGGCTCGGAGCCTGGAGCCTGTTTCCGATTCTGTGTCTCCCTCTCTCTCTCTGCCCCTCCCCCGTTCATGCTCTGTCTCTCTCTGTCCCAAAAATAAAAAAAAATAAAAAAATTTCAGGTCTTGCTGCTGGCACATTGAGTTGGTCAGATACAAATAGGGCAGGAGCCTACTAAGTTTTTGAGGGACTTCCGTTGCCAAGGAAAACAGAAGCCAGCCCAGACTTAACCAACAACTACAACAAGACATTGTTGGAACCTTCAAATAAACTTCAGGCCCCTGAACTCACAAGAGCTAGAAGTGGGGGAAGCAGATGGCTGAAGCTAGAGCTCCCCAGGAGAGCATTCTCCCCAACACACGCTTACAGGTAGCATGTAGGGTACCAGGCAAGGAAACCTTCCAGAAGAAGGACACTAGAACTTTGGAGAATGATGGGTCAGGGATTTTTCCCAGAGGGCGGAATCAGGGTCTAATGAGGGAACTTCTCTCACTGCCAGAGTAAGGGGGTCTTCTTAATGCCCGACCAGTAGGATTTCATAACTGCTGAGGACCGGGCAGGCTTCCAATGAGAGTTTTATGGCAGATCTTGTGCCCCGCCTCCTCCGCTGTGCATTGTCCATAGAGGGAAGATCAATTTGCCTCTAAGTTCCAGGCTTTTAGGAGCCACACCCAGACCTGTGCCTCACCCAGAGATCTTGGAGTTTGAGCTGGATGGGATTGGGGGCTGCTGCCCCCCTGGGCGGGTGAACGTGTTCTGAGAGGGCAAGAAGATGATACGCATATTCTGATCTAAAGGGAAGGGTTGTGGCACAGAGTGGTGTTTACCAAAAAATCTCTTCCTCTTCCTGGATGCACAAACTGCATTTCCCAGATTCCCTTGCAGCTGGGAAATTCCATTTGATGGAATCTGCACCAGACTTAAGAACGTGGACAGAAATGCTGTCTTGTCATTTCCAGCCCTGATTCATAAAATTTCCCATTGGCAATCCTCCATGCCCTTTCCCCTTCGGCCAACTGGTGGGAGACTGCACAGCTTTAACAGCCTGGGTCCCTGAGTCACTGAGCGGAGCAAAGCCCTTCTTCTGCCCCCCTACCCCACACCCTGGAACTACTCAGGACTGTTACGAGACAGCAAGAAATAGATTTCTATTTATGTTTCAGACATATGCTTTTTAGTTCATTACCTTAGCTGGTACACTAACACACAGACCGTCTGATGCAGTGTGACAAAGCAGTGGGCAACAGCACCAGAACAAGTAATCCTCAAATTGGTACGGAACCACCAAAGACCCTCGGCAGCCAAAGCAATCTTGAAAAAGAACAAAACTGGTGGTATCACAACCCCAGATTGCAAGGTACACTACAAACCTATAGTAATCGGAACAGTATGGTACTGGCACCAAAACAGACACATAGATCGATGGAACATAATAGCCCAGAAATAACCCTCCCTGATTATTTGTAAATTGTAATAAAGGTCAATTGGGGCGCCTGGGTGGCTCAGTCAGTTGAGCGGCCAACTTCGGCTCAGGTCATGATCTCGCGGTCTGTGAGTTCAAGCCCCGCGTCGGGCTCTGTGCTGACAGCTCGGAGCCTGGAGCCTGTTTCAGATTCTGTGCCTCTCTCTCTCTCGGACCCTCCCCTGTTCATGCTCTGTCTCTCTCTGTCTAAAAAATAAATAAACATTAAAAAAAATTTAAAAAATAAAAATAAATAAAGGTCAATTAATTGTAAATAAAGGAGGAAAGAATAAGCAATGGGAAAAAGACAGTCTCTTCAACAAGGGGTGTTGGGAGAACAGGACAGCTACATGCAAAAGAACGAAGCTGGACCACTTTCTTTCACCATACACAAAAATAAACTCCAAATGGATGAAAGACCTAAACGTGAGGTCTGAAACCAGAAAAAAGCTGGAAGGGAGCACAGGCAATAATTTCTCTGTCTCTGGCCATTGCAACATCTTTCTAGTTATGTCTCCTGAGGCAAGGGAAATAAAGGTAAAAATAAACCATCAGGACTACACTAAAATAAAAAGCTTCTGTACAGCAAAGGAAACAACTAAAAAAACTAAAAGCCAACCTACTGAATGGGAGGAGATATTTGCAAATGACATATCTGATAAAGGGTTAGTATCCAAAATATATAAAGAACTTACACCATTCAACACTAAAATACCAAATAATCCAATTAAAAAATGGGCAGAAGACATGAACAGGCATTTCTCCAAAGAAGACACCCAGATGGCCAACAGACACATGAAAAGATGCTCAACATCACTCATCATCAGGGAAATACAATTCAAAACCACAATCAGTACGATGAGATATCATCTCACACCTGTCAGAGTGGCTAAAACAAAAAACTCAAGAAACAAGCGTTGGCGAGGATGTGGAGAAAAAGGAACCCTTGTGTGCTACTGGTGGGAATGCAAACTGGTGCAGCCACCGTGGAAAACAGTATGGTGGTTCCTCAAAGAATTAGTAATAGAATTACCCTACGATCCAGTGATTCCACTACTGAAGATATTTACCCGAAGAGGACAAAAATACTAATTCAAAAAGATACACGCACCCCTATGTTTATAGCAGCATTGTTTACAATAGCCAAGATATGGAAGCGGCCCAAGTGTGCACCAATTGATGAATGAATAAAGAAGACGTGGTGTATATACACAGTGGAATATCACCTAGCCATAAAATGAATGAGATCTTACCGTTTCCAACAACTTGGATGGATCTAGAGAGTATAATGCTAAATGAAGCGAGTCAGAGAAGGACAAATACTATATGATTTCACTCGTATGTTGAATTTAAGAAACAAACGAACAGAGGAAAAAAAGGGACAAACAAAAGACAAGACTGTTAAATAAAGAGGACTGATGGTTACCAGAGGGGAGCAGGGATGGGGGGTGTGAAATAAGTGAAGGGGATTAAGGGTACACTTATTGTGATGAGCACCCGGTAACGTATAGAATTGTTGAATCGCTGTATTGCACACCTGAAACGACTACAATACTATATGTGAATTATATTAGAACTAAAATTTTTAAAGGCACTGGTGCCACAAAATAAAAACTAAAAACAAAAACAAAAAACCAATGGGCATACAAGTACCAAGAAGCAGTAAATAGCGTTAGATGAGAATATATCACAGAGGGGTTCCGGGAAGACGGAAACTTTGAGGTGGACTTTGAAGGAGCTGGAAAGCAACATACGAGCAAAAATAACTTTTGATCTAATTATTGAAAGCAATTGCCTTCCCCTGTGACGGGAATAAATTATCTTCCTAAGAGCTTTTGAAAAATGCTTATATGCAGTGATAGCCGCATGCTGAGCTTGTAAAGTGTAACCCATTTTGAGAAGCACCTCTGGCCAGGAGTTGGCTAGGTTAGAGGTCGCAATCTGGTGATCCTCGGGCTGTATCAAGTCTAGTGACCAGAGCTGGCTTTCAGGTATGGCTTTCCACAGCATTTGAAGACAACGACCTCAAAAAAAAAAAAAAAAAAAAAAAGTGAGTCAGTGACATCCCTTCTGAACCAGGGATATTTTTCCAAGTTCTGGCAACCTTGAGTGTATTTCCTGCATGACAATAATCAGCTCCTGCTGAGTGCTGGCGGCTGTTCTGTGGGCTTCCAGACTGCCACGCTTTTGATGGCCCCACACTGTCAGTTGCCAGCGTGCCTCCCTCATCCGGTCATCTGGTTACGTACCCGGCTCAGGTAGGCATTGGAGGTTGTGTCCCAAAGCCAGACGGTAACACCGATTCATAACATTTTGTGGTTTAATTCATTTTAACCCTGCTTGTGAAATGCTCATGATTTAGATCCTTAAAGAAGAAAACAACTAGGACGTGTTTTGTTATCTATTGGGTTTTATTTTGCTTCATGGATCCATGCTGTTGAAAATGAGCAGTTAATGCTTTTTCCTTCGCCGATGTGAAATGGTTGAACTGTGCCACAGCATGAAGACTAAAACTCCTTCTGGGGAAAGGAAAATGGACCGCATTTGTTATTACTATTACTTATTTATTGTTTGAGCGCTTACTGTGGTCTAAGCACTTGTAATACAGCATCTCGTTTATTCTTGACACCCTGTGAAGAAGTTATTATCCCGCGGTACAGAAGGAGAGAGAATGCGTAACTTGCCAAGTCAAGTGTAAAGAAAGAGCTGATGAGTGTTATGGAAACCAGGTGTGTCTAACACCAGGGTCCGTGCTCTTGGCCGCCATTTTGGCCACTTCCAAAGCCAAGCAGCTCTATCGTGTGGAGCATGTCTGGCATTCTGTCCCTCCCTCACCGTGTGCCTTAAAGAGGGGTGCGTGTGGCAGTATAGGTCAGGGCTGGTGTGTGGATCCCATCCCTTCCAGAAAATGGCAATAGACAGCACTCTGCCCCAAACTCTTCCCTGTCCATCAAGTGCTTGGCCAGCAGGGCCCAGTAGCATTCTATGTCCTTTAAGATGCCCCACAGGTAACAGTGGGTATGGATTGAGTCAGAGGATCCACAGGCGAATGCATAGCACAGAAGCAAGCACCCCACCCCTTCTCCAGCATGGCAACAGACAGATCCATGGCATAGACCAGACAGCTCCCTTTCTTGCTCCAATATCATGGCCACTTGACCCAGAAAAGCCAGCCCTGGAGGATGAAATACTCCTATAGAGGATGCTACTATTCATTCAGTGATAAAAGCCACCTTGTTTACTGAGCACCCACAATGTGCCAGCTTAGGGAGTCCCTTAGGTTCTGTGGGTACAACAATAAAAACTCTTTACTGCTGCTATTAAGAGGCCCAGTCCAGTGGCAAAGACAGATATGTTAAGAATTATTATAATGCAAAAGACTATCTCCTTCAAAAACGGTATACACTGAAGTGTCATGGAACACAGGGAGGGAAGAATTAATTCTGTCTGGGAAGTGGGTCACCGAGGGAGGGAAGAGACATGGCTTCATAGAGGACATCTTTGTCTCCTTCCATGCTTGCTTGGGAAGAAGCGTTGTAATACCGTTTGCTATTAGCTGTCCAGCATTCATTTTCCCTCCTTCCCTTGGGAAACCCTGACATGGGTACAGAAATGGCCCTGCTTGACATCTGCCCCTGCCCTGGTGACCCAACCTGGTCTGGTTAGTGTAAACCTTAACCCACAAAGGGCTCAGAAACTTGTCCCAGACTCTCTCTCTCTCTCTCTCTCTCTCTCTCTCTCTCTCTCTCTCCTTGCTGGGATTAGCAGTTTGAAAATGAAACTCTTAAACGTGCACAGCCATGAGCAGAGAGCTTGGGGTTCCTGCAGGAGTCATTATATAGATCCGTTAAAGAAAGCTGGGCTGCGATGTGGATCTTTGTGACATCATTCATCCCAGTCTGAAGCCAGCTCTATCCCTAGACATCGTACTTTTCTCTGGAGCTGGTTGAAGCTGGGTTTTCTATGGCTTGCAAAGCAGAGGATCCCTAATTTATACAGGTCCTTTCTCTGTTTTCTTGTCAACAGCTTGGGAGTCTGTTTATTTATTTTTGTCCACAGGAGTTATTGTTGCCTACTTTGAATTTCAGAAGAAATAATTACTGTTGCATATTTTGACTTCCCAAAGTCCTATAGGAGTACTAGAGAAGGAACTGGAGCTAACCTTCCATAGCTTCAAATTGAGTCATTAGTGTGCGAACATTTTACTAATACCATAGATGAAGGGCATGTTCCCTGGCACATTCAACCGGTCCGTATGGTTGAGACCATTCTGTAAAATGACCAACCATAGTCTACATCGTGGTGGTGGCCAACTCTCTCTGGGGAGGTCCTAGAAGTCTCCTTGGGAAAGTGAACTTGGGCTGTGCCTTCTAGGATAAACTGGAGATGGCCAGGAGGTGGGGGTTGGGGGGTGTGGAGGGCAGTGTTGGAGGCATCCTGTGGCCTTGGGGAGAGGAAGGCCGGCTTCCTTCATCTGGAGCACGGGCTGGAGTGGTTTGAGGCAAGAGAGAGGCAAGAGAGATTGGGCTCCAGCCTGAAGGGCCCTGGAAGCACCCTGAGATGTTGAAGGGAGAAAGTACGATGAAAAGTCCATTTTAGGAAGAAGCAAAGAATGATGAGACCGCGTGCAGAGAAATCCATTATCGAGCTATTGAAACAGATCAGGCGTGAGAGAGGAATCTAAGAAACGTGGGGAAATACAGACTTGTCGGGCTGGATGGGGGAGCCGGGATCCTCCTGGCTCGGGTAATTGGGTGCTGCTAGTCCCACCACCGGGACGAGAAAGGTAGACCCCTTTCTGAGCTTCCCCATGCTTCCATTTTGAATATGGAGAGGGAGGAAGCTGCAAGGTACCCAAGTGGGGATTTCTCCCCACCAACAGCTCTGGGTCCCTGGCGGGAGGACTGGCCCATGCCTTTCCCTTCCTCCGGAGCACAGCCGCCCACCTTCCCCAACCTCCCTGGCCCGTGGAACGTGAGCCAGGCTGCCGGGTGTCCCAGCTGCAGGCTTGGCCTCAGGACCTCCCGCTCTGTGGGCACCGGGAGCTGAGCTGGGCAGAGCAGTGAACCAAGGAGCCAGGCTGTCCAAGGGACCGTGTAGAGCCGGGCACCTCCTCCCCATTCTCCCTCCCAACTCAGAAAGGACTGGGAAGGCAGTAAAGAGTAAACTTGACCTGCAGCTAAGCCCCGAACACGTGGAGAGCGTTTGTTAGAGGAGTTGGCCGGCTGTGACTACCACAGATGAAGAAAGCGAGTTGAGTCATTCCTGTGAGTGGTGGCGAAGCCTCAGGGGTGGACCTGCCGCTCAGGAAAAGCCTAGTCCAGGAGGAGAGGCCCAGGAGGGAGCTGGGGCACCCTGGCTGCAGGGGGAGCTGAAGAAGAAGCACCCGCAGAGGAGACAGAGAAGAGGCAGAAGTGAGAAGACAGCCTCGGAGCCATAGAAATCCAGAAGAGGGATCGAGAGATACCAGGGCGGATTAAAACCAGGAAAGCGTCCTTGGAGGCCAGAAGTCAGAGGTTGGAGGTCGGCAAGGAAAGGACAGGATGCACTCAGGTAGGTGGGCAGGAGCAGAAACTTCTGCCAGGGGCCGGGGTGATGAAGGGCGGGAGGTGAAGGAGAGTCAATGAGTGGAACCAGCATTTTAAGGAACTCAGTTATAAGAGGAAGAAAAGAGATGAGAAACGGCTGGCATCAAGGGGGGACTGTTAATAGGAGACATTTGCACATACTTATCAATCATAGAGTAATATCTGACAGTCCCCTGGGAAGCAGGAAGACATTGGAACAGCAACACAGGTGGAGGAATCAGGTCTTCCTAGGCAAAGGGTGAAAAAGTGCCAGTGGATGTAAACCCAGGCCTATTTGCCGGTGTTGGGAAACGGAAGGTCCCTCCCACCAACCAAATGTGTCCGGTGTGAGGTGGGGGAGGGGAGGGGGTCTGCGCGGAAAGTTCACACGGCCAAGCCCGGAGGCCTGAGCAAAGCACCGGAGATAGAACCACACAGAAGATTTGTGGAAGGAAGCAACTGACATCAATTAATTCGGACAGCAAATCCAGACCTCGTGGTCTCTGCAGAAGCCTCTGCCCCCAAATCAGGTGGCCTGGGGGCTGTGCGGAAGGCAGGATGGACTCGTGTGAGGAGGCCGTCACTTGGGCAGCAACTAAAATATAGTGCTCTTGGGAGAAACGGAGGCCTGCGTGAGCAGTGGTTTCCGGTAAAGGGGTGGGGTGGGATTTAAAGACGAAAAGGCCGTAGGTTGGAGAGGACTGCGCGACCAATTGGACACGAGGGTGGGCACATCGGTCCTGGGTGGATGCCGGGGACAGAGGGCATGGCCTCGGGAGGTTCTTCTATCCTGGCATGACTGACCCCCACACGGTTACATAATAAAGTCACAGTACTCAGGAGATGGGAGGTGGGGTGTTCCCTAAACAGTGTCTGGTTCTGTCCCCTCCCTTCTCTTACAGAAGGTGACATTGAGTCCTAGGGGCATGAAGTCACTTATCTGTGATCACAGACTTAGTGGCCACGACAGCCCTGGAACCTAAAGTGACTGGAAGGAAAAGAGAAGAGGCGGGGAGAGGTGGGGAGAAGAGGAGGGGCACTCGTTCGTTCGTTCATTCATTCATTCATTCATCCCTTCCTCCACTCACTTCTTCATTCAGCAAATAAGTACTGCCTTTTAGATGCTGAGGCCGCAAATAAGAAAGTGACCTGGTACCTGCCTTGAAGGAAGGGACTCAGACAGCTGTTGGAATCAAGTGTGCCGGATACGGCAGGGCACCAAGGAGGAAAGAGTCATTTCTGCCTGGGATGCTGGAGAGGGTGGATGATGAGTGTCAGGAAAAGCTTCCAGAAGGAAGCAACTTGACTGAGTCTTGGCAGATGAGGCAAATCGGGTGGAAAAGGGCTTCTCGGCAGAGATGCAGACACAGGGCCACCGAGCCTGCTGTGCAGAAGCAGCCCTCGGATCCGGGAATCACGTTTTGAGTGGTGGGGAATGGAGGAGGAAACTTGAAAGAGAGGGCTGGGCGGGCGTGTGTTGCAGCACTGCCCGCTCAGTGGAAATCGCTCAGCTGAGAACTGGAGGGGGCAGAGCTCGAAACCAGAACTCTGGGCACCCGAGCCACCCGGCACCACCCTGAAGACTCTGATCCCGGAGGCGAGTCAGGCTCATAAATAACACAAATAAAGAGCGACAGTGCTGAAGTCCCAGGGAGAGCGTTGAGGGGAGGGAGAGATGAACTCCAGCTTGGAAGGGGAGGGAGCAGAGGTCGGATCTTGAGGAATGGGTAGGATTTTGACAAGGCGGATGGGGAGTCGTCTGGTGATAGGAGCTCTCCTGGGGGAGCCCGCAATTATTCTAATGGAATTTCCACCTTTCCGTGGATTTCACAACCGTCAGCTGTTGGAATCTGCATTTTCTCTGAGCCTTGGCTCCTCCGGGTCCTGCCCGTCCTCTTACCTGCCAGGCTCAGCAATTTCCTCGCCAGGGCTGCCTTGGTGTCCTGTTTCCAGTGTGCCTCCCTTTGTAGATGCTAAATAAATGTCTGCTGAATGAATGAGTGAATAGGAAAGGGTCTCTATCCTTCTGCCCCCAGAGGAATGTTTTGTAATTCTGGGATTACAGAACAGAAGGCTTAGTTACCCGTGGGTAACAGGACCCAGATCTTAGCTTCCTCCTCCAGGATTCTTAACCTTTTTTTCCTGTCTTGAATGCCTTAGGTGTATGGTGAACCCTTCTCAGAACAAGGCTTTTTTTTTTTTTTTTTTTTACAGTCTTTGTCAAGGAGTGGATTACTTCTTTTTCTTTTTTAGAACAAGGCTTAAATACTAAAATTAATTATACAGGATCGTAAAAAAGATTACGATGCAATTCTCAGAATATTAAAAAAAATAAATTCGTGTTGCAGTAATAAATAACACGTAGCCACACGTTAAATATTAAGATCCAGCTCTCATTAATTCCCGCGATTTCAAGGCAGCGATGACCTTAACGGCCTTTTGAAATATGCACAACATTCATAATGGAGCTGGAAATACTTATGATTTCTACTCATAATCCAGTCTCCACTGTAGGTGGTAGTGGCCTGTTTATTACTGAAGAAAACGCTAAATGACACTCAGAGGTCGGGGAAGCAAGGAGGCACTCTGGTCCCTCCCCGTGCAAGGTGATGTAGCACTGAGTTCTCTTCCCGGCTTGCGAGCGCCATTCCTCAGCTACCGTGCACCTGCGTCTCCAGCAAAGTCTTGGTCGCTTTGGGTGGGCACATCTGAGACCGAGAGCCTGGTGCCAGGAACCACTGCGAGGAGGTGAATCATGGTGCTGGTGCTTTCGAATAATTTTGGCCCTTTGGATGCAGGTGGAAATGATTTGTCTCCGGGAAAATCACCGAACTGAATGCTCTAGCAGGTGAGGAGGCTGCTGGGATAAGGTGGGCAGGCTACTGTGGGACACCAAGGAGGAGGCGCCTGGCTTGAGAGGTTTGAAGCGGGTCGACGCTCTGAACTGCCTCCTTTTCACCTTAGGACAAGAACTCATCGAGACCCTGGGAGCTGCATAAATACCTTCGAGTTACCAGGAGTCAGATGAAGGGTGTTGTTTGTTTGTTTGTTTTCAGGCTGTGCAGTGAACCAGAAATAACAAACGCGTCGAGAAAGGTGTGCGGAAAAGCTCACCCTGCATGTGTTTTGACATTTTTGTGGGGTGGTTTGGCAGTAAGTACCCCCAACCTTAAATGCGTGCGTCGGTTTCCGTCCAGAGGTCCCGCTGCTGGAAGTTTTTCTTAAGGAAATAACTATTATTTTACAAGATGTGTACAAAAATTTTGCCGATGCTTTTAACAATAGCAAAATGAAACAAGACGAAACAAAACAAACCAGAGGGAATCATTCATAATCCATTGCAAAGAGAGCGAAACCAAACGTAGCCGATCCGAGGGTATCACAGCTCGACAGCGATGGGGAAGCTGACTAGACCCCTGCCCACCCCGGGAAGTGCTGACAGGAAGTGTTCAGGCGCACTGCACCATGGGGTTTCCCCACACACATTCTTTTCTCCACCTGCCCTTCCAGGCTCTCTAAACCTCTTGCAGGGAGTGTGGAGTATGTAGCTTAGCCAGACACATTCGCTTTTGAGGAAACATTTGGTCAGTTTGTGTCTGACAGAAGGACCACCGAGTATGTTTCCAAAAAATCACTTCTCCACCAAATTAAAGTTCAGGGCAAACCCATCTCCCAGCAGTGTGAATTCAGTGAAGGCAACTTTAAAAAACAACAACAACAACAACAAGGCACAGCAAAGTGCTCCCAAGGGAAAGGTTTGAAGCCTGTGCCTGTCTCATCATCAGAAGCCTGAATCTCTTGGGGGGGGGGGTAGTCAGCATCAGGAGCCTCCCCCCACCCCGGGGCCCCGCCCCCACTGACAGCAGGGGCCAGTCTGACGGGGCCCATGCCAGCCTGCCACTTAGAGCAGCAGCGTGTTACTTGTGGGTCACCTAGCCTGCGCCCGGGGCTGGGACACAGGTATGGAGCAGTGAGCATCTCGTGGGGCCCAGCGGCCCCTTCCTTCTCACCTAGAAGGGGCCGGGGGCCCAGGCAACTCTGGGCAAGGAATCCGCATTCATTTTGCCAAAACAGCCTTCTGAGATCTGCTAACCTCAAATGTCGGAAAATCCTGATGCTTTGCTTTAGCTTTACGAGTTTTTTCTTGCGGAGATAAGCTGCCGTTAATTGTAACGAATGTTTATAGGACGTGCCTTTGCTCCACAAATATTTACTGAGTGCTCACGTCAGAGAGAGCAAACGTCGGTGGCTCCCTCTAGGACTGCAGAGGGTAGGGTGGGGTAGTGGCGGGTTGGGGGGATGGCGGGGCTACTGTTCACCATCCATTGGCAGATTCCAACCACTCTTCCCAGTTTAGTTAAGGGAAGCCCTTGAGGTAAGGACGTGGTGGCTGAGGGGAGGGATTCACGTCCCGGACTGGGGTGGGGGGCTCACTGGGGGTGCTGCTGGGAAGCTGGAAGGGGTGGGGGGAGGGGGTGGCAGATGTGGACAGGATGGAGTTGCTTGGGGTCGTTGGGCCCACAGGGGCCCGGGTAGAGCTGAGGGCCTTGCACAAGTGAATGCCAAACTGACTGGCAGAGCTTTATGCCACTCATTCTTTCCTCACCCTACCCATCCACCTACATCCAAAGAGACCCGGATATAACTCTTACCTGCACTACTGAGCTATGAGGGCCTACCATAGCTCCCGCTGCCTGGAGGGGAGATGGGAAAGTAAGTCATCATAACCCAGAAAGGGTGCTGGATGAGCATAAGTTAAAATGTTTTTTTTTAATGTTTATTTATTTTTGAGAGAGGCAGAGACAGAGTGCAAGCGGGGGAAGAGCAGAGACACACACACACACACACACACACACACACACAGAATCCGAAACAGGTTCCAGGCTCTGAGCTGTCAGCACAGAGCCCGATGCAGGGCTCGAACTCACCAACTGCAAGATCATGACCTGAGCTGAAGTCAATGCTGAACCGACTGAGCCACTCAGGTGTCCCTGAGCATAAGTGTAAGAGGCAGGCTTGGAGCAAAGGAGGAAACGTCCAGTCCTGGTCACTGAGGGAAGGGGAGGAGTGCATTCCAAGGAAGGAAGAGTGGGTGGGAGAGCAGAGATATGTGAAACCAGACGGTCTGGCCTGGAACCAGGTCTTGCAGCCAAGGCCAGGCTGCTCGCCCCAATGGAGGCCAGCAGTGTGGTTACAAGGAGCATTGTGGTCATGCTTGGGGCCACCGAGAGCTGAGGTCGGTGGGAAGGTACTCAGATTTGCCCTTAGAACTCCTGCACTGGCACTTGTTGGGGGGGGCAGGCTGGGGGTGAGAGACCAGGCAAGGGCTATGGTTGGCACTGGGCATAGAGACCACTTCGGAAACTGTAGCCATGAGCAGTGACTGTGACGCTGGGAGGAGGGAGCGGACCTGAAACTATCTAGGAATGAAGTGAACAAGTAGCAGGTGGTGGGTAAGGGAACCAAGGGACGGAGGACCAGCCATTACTGGTGCCAGCCAGGCAACCCGCCAGTTTGGAGGCAAGGAGTCGAGTTCAGTTTTGAGTTGGTTCTGGGATAACCTGGTGGGGACCCCCCCCCCCCCCCCAGTGGGCAAATGGTTGCCGGGATTTGGAGCTCAGGAGAGGGAACCTGGGGTCAGAGCTGAGCTTTACGGACGGTCCTGTACCGGTAAAGGAGACCTGCTACAGTCAGGCATTTAGGGGACTCTTAGTGCTACCACCTGTGACCTTGGGCAAATTGTTTTCCTCTCAGGGCCTCAGTTTCCTCCCCTGCACAGTGTGGATTGCGGTGGTGGCTCTGTGCTCAGAACATTGTCTGGTGCATAGAAGTGCCCAAAGTGTGTTAGTGCTTTATCATGGCTCCCCGGGGCTCCCCAGGATGTTAGTGTGTGTGTGGGGCGGGGGGGGGGGGGGAAGGCTGATGAGCGGATGAGATGGCCAGCGTGACAATTGTGAGTGAATGGGGAGAGGGGGAGGACAGCTGTGGCCCAGAGCACGTAAGGATGTTTTCTGAGTATCTGAGGCAGAACAAATCATGGGGCTGTGGCTTAACATCTCTTAAAAACAAACGCTCACCAGCCCTTCTAAGTATATCAAACGACTTAGTTTTAGGAGCAGACCCAATTAAACATGGACTCTTCATGTTTCCAAATGAACAAACTGACACTACAAATACCAGGCAGAACATTTTTAAGGTGCCTGGGAACCAGAGCCTCGCCCCAAAAATGGCTATTAGCCAGCTGCGGGGAGCCACCCACCGTCTCCGAACCTGAGTTAACTCATCATGAAATGAGTTGGTCAGATCAGAATCGTTGCTCAGCTTTCTTTAGTCCGAAAAATGTAGTTCCACCTGTTAGGCTGGTTCCAGTTACTTGGTGTACTTGAGTGAAATGACAAGTCTTCTGTAAAAGCATGTACAGGTGGAGGACGGAGGAGAGGCTCTGAGGAGGCAGCAGGCAGGGAACCAAAGCAGGAGGGGAGGGGCCAGTGTGGCAGAGGGCAGGGGTGGACGGTGCTCAGGTCAAGGGATCCTGCAGCCCCGGGCAGGGAGGGTGGGTCAGCGGTGCGCAGCCGGGGGCTGGGGCCTCCAGCTCATGAGGTGGACACACCCACCCCACCCCCCCCGCCCCCCAATGGCAGACCCCCATCGCTGCCTCCTTGTATCTGCCATCTGTTGGGGAAGCGAGACATTGAGCAAGTCCCCAGAATGAGTGAAATGATGCTAAGGCCATGTGGGCAAGTTCCCGAATTTCTCCCAACTTAGGTTTCCTTCTGTATAAAATGGGCGTACAAGTGTTTCACTCAGGTGGCGTTATGAGAGTAACTGTGCTCACAGGGTAGATCTCTTTACACCTGGCGGGGCTTGCAGAGATGCACGGAGTACAATGGAAGTTAGTAAATGAGGACATGGGGACTAAGGGAAAACAAGATGAAGGAGAGGTCGATTAATCTCCAAATCGCACATGGATGGGCCCTCTAGTTTCTAGCAGTGGGCTGCAAATTCAGTTCTGAGCTTCTAGGCTATCTAAGAAAGAAGGAAATACAAGTCTGAGCATATGGCTTATGATTAAAATGCTTCAGTGGCTTCCTCTGGCCCTTCATCGGGTAGCCTCTTCTATTCCCTCCAGCCCGTGCACCCTGGGGCACAGAGAAGCCACACTCCTCCCTTTCTCGGGCCAGTCATTTTCCCCTGCCTTCTCCGTCTTTCATCTGGGCTCAGCTGGCCCGCCTTCCCCCATCTCCCAACTCCATTCGGGGGGTGGGGGTGGGGATGGGGATGGGGGGATGCTCTTGCTCACCCAGGGCATTTGATACACAGTAGGCACTCAGAAAATACTGGAAGGATGACCAGATTTGCACATCTTGCCCTGTCCTGAGAGCTCTGTGTCAGGCTCCCCACAATCCCTAGAAAAGGGCCACTGTCATGGTGTGGGGGACTCACAGCACAGCCCACGGCCTGGCTCCTGGGATTGAATAAAAAGGTGATCCAGGAGAACCGGAAAGAGGTTGATGGCATAGTGGTTCCAGCAAGACTCGCTGAGGAACATATTCTCAGGTGGTGAGTACCGAGGTAGGTGGGAGTTTCCTGAACAGGAGGGGGAAATTGCGAGTTTAAGAGAGTTTACATAACACCTGCAAAAGGCATATCAAGAAGCCTGCTTTCTGTTACCGCCCCTTGTAAGGCGCATCTGTAGAGGTTAGTGAGATCTGGGGAAATAAATAAAAGATCAACCCCAGAAAAGAGAAGGCGAAGAATGGTACCAACCCATAATGAATAGACTCAGGGGACATATTCTAGGGCAAAGGCCACAGAGGTGAAGTGCCAGTGACGAATCTGAACTATCTGCAATGTGGACAGATGACAGGCAATCAGAAGTTGACACGGTGAAAGCATTCGGACTTGCCAGCCTGGGAAGATATTACGATGAACCTCATGGTGGGTGTTCCTGGGCCCTTCAAAATCATAGCGAGCACTCCACGCCAATGTTTCACAACTAGAGGCTTCCAAGGACTTTTAATAATTATACGTACACCTCATTATAGACATATAATTGGATTCTAAGCTTCTTGGAAGCGGAAGAACATGTCCTTTTCACGCGTTCCCCATAGTACCCGTTCCAGACTCTTCGCTTCATGCTTGCCGGTTGAATTCGATCAGAGGAAAAGAATTGGAGAGGCGTAGTTTTCAGAGGCAGGGAAGGCGTGCTAAACTTAATGCCATAGGCTTGCATTTCAGATAGGGTAAAAGAATTATTCACTTGAAAAAATATTCACCACCGCATGACAAAAGCGATCTGGAACCTGTGTTAAAGACGACTTAGGGGTTTTAGACAGTGACGTGTTTCACGAGTCACCGTAGTGAAATGATTTCGAGGAAGAACCTCTGGATGGATGGGCTCCATTCATGAAAATGTGTCATGGTCCAGGTCCTCCACTGGTCAAACCACATCTGGAGTAATACGTCCTATTCTGGGCCCCCATGTCTTACATATGCGATGGGTAAACCCAGACTGCGTTCAGGAAATGATGTTGAGGAAGGAGAAGGCCCTCCAAGTTGTGAGATGTGGGAAGTAAGATCCCATTTATGTTGTCATCCACCTTCTCACCCAAACTGGCACTTTGGTACAAATTCTAGACTCTTTCACTCCCCTCAATCCCTCCTGCATCCCAGCATTGCCCTCCTTCCCGCGTGTCCCCAGCTGAGCTCTGCACGCCCACCAGGTCGCCCCAGGCTCTGCCGTAGCCCCCTTCCTCCCAGGCCCGCTCACCCCCACCTGTCCTCTACATGGCCCTCAGGGTGAGCTTTCTAAAATGCACATCTGTTTGTGTCACTTCCTGCTTAACCCCCTTCATGAATGCTCATACATTCGGCATCTGACCCAAGCCCACTGTTAGAGCCTTATCCAATTTTTGCCCACTTTGCCAGCACCAGATCACAAACCCAGCCGGTCCCTCAATATGCCATCCGCTTTCTCCCCTCCGCACTTTTGCATAGGCGGTTTTCTTTGCATGTTGAGCCGGGACAGAAGCTCAACTCCAACTGACTTAAAAGGAGAAGTGATCATGCATGCAGTATATGCCCGAACATACAGTAACCCGGAACATAAACTATTTCCCAGTAAAATGAGTCTCTGCCTTGCCTCCATTTCTCCCCTAGGTTGGATATTTACACTTACTGGGGAAAGGGGAGAGATGGCAGCCGACAGTTCTAATTTCACAACCTCCCAGCAACCAGAATTCAGAGGCAAGAGACAGTTTGGTCCTTAGCTGGAGATTCTCACGTAAGAGTCCGTGGGACTGAACTTTGGCCCTTCCCTGAGCCAATCACTGTGGCCAGGGGATTAAAGACTCACTCTGATTGGTCCCTGCAGCAGAGGGGCGGAGCACCATGTCCGGGACCAACCAGGACCCTTTCTGCAGGGAGGGAAACAGAGAAGGTGGTTCCCAAGGAAGGGTGTTGGTCAGAAAGAGTGTCCTCTCCCTGGCGAGCTCTCCCTAACCCTACGCGGAGAGGCAAGTGCTTCTTTGCAGGTGCTTCCAGAAGTCCTCGTTAATACCTCTCTGCCAGCATGGGGGTACCTGTGGGTTTTTTGGATTACATACCTGGCCATCCGTGGAATATAAATTCCTGGAGGGCAGAGATTTTGTTTGCACGGGTCATGCTCTGTCTGAACTCCATAGTCACTCTCCGCCCTCGTCACCCTGCTTTCCCATGTGGACTGCGTCATGGCACCCTAGGCCTGGTAGGCCAGCGTGTTCGTTGGCAGGAGATGAGAAACAGAGAGGACAGTGAGGCTGAGATGTTCATCCCTCCGGCTCCTTCCCTGCAGGATTACAGGCCGCCTCCCTGAACTGAAGGCGACAGCTCCTGTCAGAAAGGCCTCTCCACATGGCTTTGGGCTCTGGAAACACCTCCCTTCCCTCACCCTTTCCAGCCTTTCGATGCTGTTCACAGCCCTGGGTTCTGCACTATCTCTTTCGGTTTCCCTATATCCTGCCCACTAGATAAATAGCTCCTTTATTAAACTCTCCTCGTATTACCCAATTAGGCATGCCACCTGGTTCCTGCCGGGACCCTGCCTAACACACTGTTCTCTATTCATCTTTGTTTCCCCGGGGCCAGAACAGCGCCTTCCATGCCACGGACACTTAATAAATCCGAGGATTAAGAAATGATTCAACATGGGCTGGGTATAGGAGTGTTGAGTCCTCCATGGAAAATGGACCCAGGGAGTAGCTTTCATTTTTTGGGGGGATGGGAGGGGGGGGCCAGGATTCATATTAAGAAACATAGCTCCTACTGCAGTGCTGTAGACACACGCATGTTTGAATGAGAAGTTTGGTGAAGCAATGCCTACCTTTGCCGTGTGCGACACACTGCGATATTCTCTGTTTCATTCTGTTCTGTGTCAAGTTCAAATTACGCTTGTGGTCTGCTCAGTTGATTTCATGACCTGAAAAATAATTCCAACCCACAGCTTAAGCAGCACTGGCCCAGTGACCTTCGGCATTCCCTCCATCCTGGAGAGTCTGTGACTCCAACGGTAGAATTTAAGGCATCATGAATGAGAGTGTGATAGTGTCACCGCGATGGTGCATCTAACGGGACTTGGCTTCACGGCCTTGAAAAAAAAGCAAACAACATCGCCATTCTATCTTCAGGTTTTCGGAGAATTCTTACCCCAAGCTGGCCTTTTTTAAGTTTGGCCCAGTTTGCAGGGAAGGGCAAGTGAAAGCTCTTCAAGCACGCCAGTGTGTATGAGTGATTTTAAGCATCTGTTTCATGGAAGTCAATGTCGGGGATCACTGGAGCACTCTGGAGCGAGCCTGGAGAGGACAGCTCGTCTCGAGTGCCTGTCCGAGGGTTCCTGGGCCTCTCCTCTGTGCCCTTGCTGCCAACAGCAGCTCTTCTCCTCCTCAGCAGAGGCATTTCGTAGTGCCCTGCTTATCTGTGGAGCTTGACCAAGAGGACACCCAGGCCGGCCTATGTCACGGGGGCTGGTAGCGGCCAGGGCCATGAGGCCCATTTGCAATCGTCTCACTGTTTCAAGCCCAGCCCAAGTCTGCGGCCCTCTCCACCTCAAAGACTGTAGGATTCTATTTTAAACACTGAGTTCTACATTCTCTAAAATTGACTCTCCCTTCCCGGCTCACCATCTGTCATTCGCCTGGTATCTGAACTGTAAAGCCAAGTAGAGGAGAAGGTGGTAATAGCTCTTCCTTAGCTGCGATTTGGAATCAAATCCTCAACCCCTGTCCTCAGTCGGACATCACCTCTCGGCCAAGTTCTCGAGAGAGGTAAGTACAAAAAAGACAATGCCAGGTAGGCAGGCCTGTGACCAGATGGGGCTCCAGAGTGGAGGCTTGGTGAGCTGTGCAGGCGAGCTGTCATTCATTTGTTTATTCGTTGTCATTCTTTCAAAAAATTCGTATCAGCAGCGCCTACAATATGCCAGCCATGGGGGAGAGAACGGTGAGGAAAAAACAATGTCCCTGTCCTGGTGAAGCTTGTTATGTTCTGGCAGGGGAGTCCGAAAAGAAACAAATAAATATTTGAACGCCAACACAGGAGATGGTAGTAAGTGCTATGAAGAAAGTAAATCTAGGTAAGGTGGGTGCTAGGCAGTGTGTGAGTGTGTGTGTGTGTCCGTGTGTGCATGCACATGGCCACATTATTTTAGTGATGTTAGTAAGGGTTCTTTGAGGATGTGACATCTGAGGAGAGAGCCTGGTGGGTCTGAGCCAGGGAGATACCTGGGGGAAAAGCGTCTGGTGAGAGGAACAGCACATGCAAAATCCTTGAGACCATGAAGAAGATTCCTTATGCCTGGTGGGGTGGGGGGGGAGGGGTGGAATAGAGGTAGGCCTGGGGCCTGGAACCCCAGCAGGCTGAGCAGCCTTGTCTATACTTCTCCACCACAGCCCATGCGAAACCTTGGCCACTTTTGACCCAAAGACTCAACAATTTTTTTTTAGTGTTTATTTATTTTGAGACAGAGAGAGACAGTGAGAGAGAGAGAGAAGATCCCAAGCAGACTCCATGCTGTCAGCGCAGAGCCCGGCGTGGGGGCCGATCTCACAAGCCGTGACATCATGACCTGGACCGAAATCAAGAGTGGCCTGAGCCACATCAACAGTTTTTAAAACTATTGTGAGTAAAAGACGCGTAACATGAAATTTGCCATCTCAACTATCTTGAAGTGTACGGGTCAGTGGCATTAAATGCATTCACGTTGTTGTGAAACCATCATCGCCATCCATCTCCAGAAATGTTGTCCGGAAGAGGACACCCAATGTCTCGTGGGTGTCTTGTCTCGACACCCATTAGCCGACAACTCCCCACTCCTCCTCCCCCAGCCCCTGGCACCCACCATTCTGCTTTCTGTCGCTAGGACTCTGACTACTCTAGGTACCCCATACAGGTGCCATCATACGGTATCTGTCTTTTTGTGACTGCCTTATTTCACTTAGCGTCATGTTCTCAAGGTTCATTCATGTGGCATGTGTCAGAACGTTTCCTGCCTTCGTAAGGCTGGACAATACTCCATTGTACGTGCAGACCACGTTTTGCTTATCAGTTCATCCACCGAAGGATACTGGGTTGCTTCCACATGTTGGCTATTGTGAATCATGCTGCCTTGAGCACGGGTGTGCAAATATCTCGAGTCCCTGCTTTCCATTCTTTGGGGTATGTGCCCAGAAGTGGATGAGCGATTGTAGATCACTTTTCCTTTGAGGTGAACAACGGTTGTTTGTGGGTGGCTCCTGAGAATTATATCACCTATTGTTTTTAAAGGTTATTTATTTTGAGAGAGAGAGAGAGCAAGTAGGGGAGGGGCAGAGAGAGAGAGAATCCCAAGTAGGCTCCACACTGTCAGTGGAGAGCCTGACTTGGGGCTTGAACTCATGAAGAATCGTGAGATCATGACCTGAGGTGAAGTCAGACACTTAACTGACTGACGCCCCTGAATTTTGTCACCTATTAAGGTGTGTGGCTGTTGTCTGTTTGCATGGGTCTCTCCCCGCTGGACTGTAGGTTCCCGGTGGCCAGGGAACCGTGTTCAACATTCCCACACCCTGATGCCATGGAGGGCCCACAGTCTGCCCTCTGAAAGGCTTATGAACGGAACAAATCTGGTCAGGGCTGTTGCTGAGGGCGTGGTGCTGAGCCCTCCTGCCCCGGCTCGCGTGTATTTTTATACATGGGGTTTTTCTGATTTTGTTTGAAAGGGAAAAACCGTCCCTAAAATAATAACAATAAAAAAAAAAAAAAAGAATATAATCCAGTTCCCTGTGGGAAAACCGGAAACCCACTGAGGGCTGGTGATCTGCCAGGCATCCTGGCGTAGTTAGTGGGCCAGCCAGGATCCGAATCCATGGTCCCCATTCTCTAATTGGCCTTGCTGCCACACGGCCTTCTCCACGAAGGGAGGTTGTCCTCTGTCGTTTCCCCCCTTGCTCTCTGCCTGTCTCCTCCCTCAGAAGACAGGGCAGACCCCTCCCCAGAGCCAGCCCCGGCTCTGGCTCGGGGCCCTGCCAGATCAGGCAGCCCAGCATGGAGTCGGCGGGGCTGCCATAAGCAGGGGAGTGTGCTTCCTTTCCCACAAGCTTTAATGGAGTGAGGGGGGACTCAGCCCCCGGGCCCCTCCAGGCAACCCCAGCGCAGGGTAGCTCAGCCGATCTCCAGATGGCCCAGCAAGAGGAAAAACTTGATGAAGGTCTTCATTCTCTGAGGCCGTTCCTTCCCTGAGGAGAGGGTTCGCTTCCTGGGAAACCGTAGACGAGGCCGCGTGTGAGAGACAGACAGAGGTCCAGGTTGTTGGGGGGGGGGGGGGTGTGTGTGTAAATGCGTGTGTGAGAAAACCCAAGGCGCGGGGAGGGGGGTGGGGGAGGGTGTAGTAGAGACGGAGGCAGCAGAGAGGAGAAATGATGCAAAGAAACAACCTTCCTCAGAGAGTTTTGGGAGCTAAGTGTCCTGAAGAGAACTTGGAACTGTACCTGGCACGGTAAGTGCCATGTGGACGTTGTTGATTATTGCAGAGGTGGAGAGTGTGGTGGACGAGAGAGAGGAAGGGAAGGGGGGGGCGGGTGGTGGTGCGGGCAGGAGCTGGTCCCGGAAGCCCCAGCGATGCAACGAAAGGTGGAATCTGGGCGGGGCTCCCTTGTCTGGCCCTTCTCCCATAAAGCTGACTCTGTTCCTCTTCCTCCCTCATTGTATTTTTAAATCTAAATAGCGCAGCCTCCATTGTGTGAAGGAACACGATTTTCTGGATTCCCTGAAGCGCCTCAGCACACTGTGCGTTGAGAGTCTGCCTGGCAACAGCCATCTAGGTCCCAGGGATGGTAACAGAGGGGCCTGGTGGCCACGTACAGCCTCAGCCCTAATAGTAAAGACTCCGCGGTGCGCCCGAGCCTTTGTGCCTGCCCTCCTACCCCTGTGAACCCTCTGGGTCTCCTCCCATCTTTGGCCAGAGGGAACCCCTTCCCAGATTGTGTCGGATTGAGGGTGAAGCCCACACAGCCCGGGGCTCCCTGGACGGAGATGGGTCCTGGCCCTTCCAGGCCCTGACGACGCTGTGCGGCTGGAGCTCCGTCCCCCACCTGTGCCTTGAGGCCCTGCCCCACTTTGTGATGGCTCTGAAGGGTCAAGGGCGGGACACGGGTCCACACTGATTTTCAGTCTGGGCCATCACAGGGGGCCTTTTTGGGTTAACTTTTAAAAAATGTGATCTCCTCTCTCCGTGGAGGCTGAGAAGCGTCCCAAGGAGGGTTTCTACCCCAGCGGGGCCGGCTCCTGCGCTGGCGGCCTGGAAAACACTGCTGTCCCCGGCACTGTCCTGGTGCCTGGAGCTGGTGGTGGCTGCACGAACAGAACCTCGGCCCCAAGCAAAGGGCAGATCACCAGGCCCAGTGACCGTCTGCGTCAGCCCCATACCCTCTGAGGCTGCGGGAGATCATCCAGAAGCTTTCGGGCCTCTCAGGTGAGACAGTGCAAGAGCTGGCTTGGCTTGGGGAAAGGGGACGGCTTGCAGCCTACGCTGGACTGAGGGGGGGGGACGCTGGAGACCAGCCAGCGGGCCACAGCTCGTGCAGATTGAAGAGGCAATGCTAATTGAACACCCAAGTCCAGGGGAGAGAATAAGTAGTCGTGTTAGACACAGAGTAGCGATAACTGCTCCTTGGTGAGAGACTGAGACGGACAGAGGCAGAAAGAGGCACCCCCGGCCCCCTCAAGGGATATTTGTCAAGGTGGCTTACTAGGGAAAAGCGCGAGCCCTCGCTTTCAGGGCTGCTTTGATGGCTGGTCCTCTGGCACTCTGCCCAGCCTCCCTGTGGCATTGGTGCGCAGGGGAGGCTATGTGCTGGCTTCCTCTTGTCCCGGGTGCAAATGGCAGCAAATCCCAAGCTGGGTGATTACATCAGTGACTTTCCCCCTCCTCAGCCCCTGGGGAGGCTGGCCAGGTTGGAAAGCAGCAGGAATCTTTTCCAACACAAATAAATGATAATTTTAGGTAGCGGCCCTGATTGTAGAAAATGGGGAGAGGCATCTTTTGGGTTTCGCTCAGGTTGCGAGGGTTTGGAGCTAAGCCCAGTCCCTTCAGGGCTGCAGGCCAGCCCAAGAGACTGAGAGCTGGAGAGACGTCCCTTGAAATACAGGTTTGGTGACTTCTGCCAGTAAATGACCTTAATTCACAGAACTGCACACTCCTGCTCGGTTTCCATCCTCTGCTTTTCGCAGCAAAGAAACCCCCGGCCAGGTTCTCCACCGTATTAGGCAGGGAACAAACGGAGTGTTTTCCTACTATGTAAAAAGCCTGAGTTTTCCCACATACAGAGCACGGAACAATGCCACCAACCTCTCTCCTTTTATTTTCCCAAAACACCTACCAGAAGAGAGGGCAAACACCGATTCAGTGGAGGTCTGCCTAATAAACAGATACCTTTTGTGCCACCATCGTATTGAAAGTCGTCTTGTGTTCTGGCAACCACCTTGACTTCCTCAAAGGACAATTAGATTGTGCCCCCAGGACCAGTGTGAAAGGTGGGGGGGTCCCAAGGATGCCAGATGCTGTGGGCCACACGACGTGACTTCGTGCTCGTGAGGCCTTTAAGGAGCCTACGAGCCCAGGAAGCAGCCCCAGGCCCCGGCTCTCTGCTCGTCCTGAGCTCCGAAGACACGCTCAGTCTGCAGCATCTAGCGCCCGTTTCCTGCGTCTTACTCCCTGACAGTCCTGTTCACGCCTTATCGCCAGAAATGTACCTTTGTTCTGTTCTCGCTCATCCCCCGCCACCACCAGCTTATCCAGTCTGAAGATGTTTATCAAAATGATAGTTAAGATGAAAGACAGAGGAGAAATAAGGCTTTCTCTCATACAGAAATAATACAGGTCTCAGAACTGGACAAGTTTCTCCCATCCTTCCTGAGGACGCGTCCCTCTGGGATGTGGTTCTAGAGTGAAGGTCGAGAGTGTGGGAGGTGGAACAGGCAGGGCCTGTGGCCTGGCCCAAGCAAATCACGTCCGGGGATTCCGAGTGGATGATAAGGCGAATCACTGAAATGTCGGAAAATCTCTGCCCTCCCGCCGTTTTCTTCTCCCTCCTTCCTCCCTCCCTTCGCCCTCCTTTCTTTCCTCTCTATCTTCCTTTCCTCCCCCAGCCCCCCTTCCCCATCCTTTTGGAATCTCCAGCTCCATGTGAGTTGACCACATGTCCTGCATCCGCTCCCTTCAGGAGTGACATATGAGGAGATTGGAAGATGACAAACATACAATCAGAGTGAAACTAGCAGTCGGTCAGCCTCTTGACAGATTCCGATGGTCCTCCAGAGCCCAGAGCAATTCTCAGTCTCGCCTAACCTCTGTTATTGATTATAACAATAATATAGATAATCATGGCACCGAGATACTATCTGAACTTTGAATTCTCTCCATCAGCTGGAATGGATTGCATTGGCCCATCCACACTTTCCTGTCTGGGCATTCTTGCTGCTGAGAGCGTGTTGTTCTAAGACAGGGTCCTGGTAGGGGTAGGATTTTGAATGTGAATCTTTTTTTTTTTTTTTTTAACCTATGCAGTCCCCACCTGTCCTGAGTAGCAATTATTATATCATTATGTGGTTGCAGCAATGATTACATATATAATCGTATGCATAGATGTAATTACGTGCATATATAATCTGCACACATTTTACAGTTTTTTCAAAGCAATGTCACATACATCATATCATTTGCTTCCCACGACAGCCCTGTGACGCGAGAGGGCAGGACATCTTCAAATGTATGGCTGAGGACATCAAGGTCCAGAGAAAAGAGTGATGGGCAGAAGCCAGGGCGAGAAGCCAATGGCCTGATTTCTGGTCCTGGGCCATTTCTACAATTCAGTTCTGCCTCCCCCCACCACTCCCGTCTTGCTGAAAGTATGTATTCACCAAGAGGCTACTCCTTGCTGACTCATTCATTCATTCCTTTCATGAACCATTATGGAGCTCCAGGCACTATTGTATGTCTGGAATACACAGCAGTGAAAACAAAAATGAAACAAAACCCAAACCAGCCCTTTCTGTTCGTTATGATTAGGCCCTGTTAAGGGCAGTGCCGTGATAAAGAGCTCAGAGGCTGGGACCCGGCTGCCTGGGTCTGAGTCCCAGCTCCCCTGGTCACCAGCAGCAGCCTCTCTGGCAAGTTTTTCAAACCTTCTGCATCTCAGTGTCTTCATCGGTAAGTCAAGGATAATTATAGTACCTCCCCGAGGGCTGTTTAGTGCGGTGGACACGAGGGTACAAGTGTATTCTCACGAGTACCTGAGTCGTCTCTGGCACGCAGCAAGCCCTCCAGAAAAGCTGCTGGTGGGTCCAACCGATCTTATGGGGGGGCTGAAAAACCTAAATACGTGTGAAGATTGCAAAATGCTTAAGAATACATTGCAGTAAAATTTGGGTGATGACTCTATGCCTGTTTCTCTTTTTCTTTTCTTTTTTTTCTTTTATTTACTTTTGAGAGACAGCACAAGTGGGGGAGGGGCAGAGAGCGAGGGAGACACAGAATCCGAAGCAGGCTCTGGGCTCCAAGCTGTCA
The DNA here is from genome assembly GCF_046562875.1 of Panthera onca. Lineage (NCBI taxonomy): Eukaryota > Metazoa > Chordata > Mammalia > Carnivora > Felidae > Panthera > Panthera onca. The sequence goes on along the minus strand of NC_138339.1, from coordinate 214,437,420 downwards.
GCGCAGAGCCCGACGCGGGGCTCGGACCCACGAATCATGAGATCATGACCTGAGCCGAAGTTGGACGCTTAATTGACTGAGCCACCCAGGCGCCCCTACACTTATTTCTTTCTGGCCTTTTCTTTTTAGCAGTGACTTACCTTCTCTTCTCTGTACCTCCTTTCATCTTCTCCCACCAAGAAGAAATGGATTAGTTATACCAATCTCATGGCCAGTTTAAAAACTATTCATGTGGGCTTTTCTTCTGGAGCTCCATGCAGTTCTACTAAGCTCTCATTGTGTCCCTGATGCAATTATTTAAAGTTTGTGTCGGTCCAAGTAAGATAAAAATAGAAGTCTGCGTATAGATGTGTATACTGAGGACTTTCAAGAGGTCAGTGGTACAGTTTATGCCTCTGTTTTGACAGCATTATGAACATCCAAGGCTGAAACTTTCTAGTTACTTCACAGATGGAACTTGACTCCAGGCATCTCCCCCGGCCCCGCCATTAAGGGGCTGGCTTGGCTTTGCCCAGGGTCCCATCTGATGCCCCACTCACCCTGGGACACAAATAGGATTGATATCCTTGGGTGTTCTCACAGCTCTGCCGAGGCAAGTCAGTTACCCGTATCACTTTTATTGTTTAAATTCTGAATTTCTTAGGAGAGTCTGCCTTATGCTATGGACGAGGGGCTTGTGAAAGTGCAAAACTTTCCAACTTAATCCAGTGTCTCTCGAGATGACAGTTTGTGCATCAATCCGCGGGCAGGTTGACCGTACATCCTGATCTGCCCAGGACAGTCACCATTTACGTTTGGTGTCCTGGTATGATTATTTATAGTATCCCATTTCATGCCTACAAGTATCCTGGCTGGGGTGCTAAATGCCGTGGTCACTTACCCGTAGCACACAGCTGGCCTACTCTGAGCCACTGTCTGTGAGCTTTGCACAGATGGGCCCTCGAGGCCTAAGGAGAGCAGTGAGATTTAGAAGAAATCTAAATTTTCCTCGATAAGAAAAGGTGATGGCTAGAAAACTGACCTCAACTAAACACTGAATCTAAAATGCTAAATAGAGTCAGTGTTACGGCAGAAACAGAGTTCACCGAATACCCGCGTGCACCCCAACGTTTCCCAGTCTTCCCAGGCTGGGCCATGAGACTGGCGGTGGCCAATGTCATGCTGCGTGGAAGTGAAGCGTCACCTCCGGGGCCAGGGTGGTGTCTCTCCTACATCTCACTTTCTATGCTGCGGTGACCCTGTGTTATGCCAGCTGGCCTTTGGAGACACCCCTCGCAGGGAAGCTTTGCCAGCCTGCACCGGTCAGACTTGTGTGAGCGAGAAGGAAGCACCCACTGGCTGAGTGACAGCTTTTCTGTTGTTACTATAACATGGCGGCACCCGGACACGAAGTTAGAATATTCTCCTGTCTGCATAGGATGAGAATTGTCTTTTAGGTCGAGACGTGGAAAAAGCCCTTAGCCTTTGCACCATGGGCAGAGCTTTGGGAGTTGAGGTTCAGCGCCCTGTACCCCGGTGTGTGATCTACTTGGGACGACAAAGACACACAAGACCTGGAGCAAAACAAGACACAGCGTCTCATTGCTGCCGAACTCCGTGGAGAACCCCAAAGGCTTAAAACGCGGGCAGGAAAAGCTCTTGCACAGCGTCGATGCAGTGCTCAGTTTGGGGGTATTCCTGCTGAGTCCTTGCTTCGGCTTAAACTAAGTCAAAGTTTAAGCTGGCCAGTTTGTTCCCAGATGCTAATTGGTGGATGGGCAGCATCAGAATCTTCTGGACGCTAAAAAGATACACACACGCATGCATGTGGTCCCTGGAGACTCTGGTTCTCTGCAGACCCTGGATGGATTCCAGCTTTAAAAACCACCCTTCCGGGGCGCCTGGGTGGCTCCATCGGTTAAGCATCCGACCTCGGCTCAGGTCATGATCTCGCGGTCCGTGAGTTCGAGCCCCACGTCGGGCTCTGGGCTGACTGCTCAGAGCCTGGAGCCTGTTTGAGATTCTGTGTCTCCCTCTCTCTCGGACCCTCCCCCGTTCATGCTCTGTCTCTCTCTGTCTCAAAAATAAACATTAGAAAAAAAAAATTAAAAAAAAAAAACAAAAAAAACCCCACCCTTCCCCACCCCAAGAGATGGTACCGAACAGCAAGGGATTGCTGACAAATGGAATGTGGTGTTTATTTCACATTACAATGAATTCAAGGGGTCGCTAGTGCTCTCTTTGCAGGGTCTGCCACTGTAATTTACATACCCAGAGAAAGCGCTCACGTATCACAGGAGGTACTGGTTGGCTGTGACCGTTGTGACGCCAGGCTCTCACCAGCACGCAAAGTGAGATTCAGACTTTCTCACCTCATGAGACCTGCTCATCCGTCTCCCACTAGGGGCTTGATTTTCGGTGGAAGAGCAGCGTTTCCAAACTGTGGGTTGGAACCTATTCATGGGCTATAAAATCAGCTGAGGGGGACGCAACCAGCATTAAAAAAAAAAAAACAAAAACAAAACACACCAAAAAACAAAGAAAGAAAGAGACTGGGGACGGGGAGGGGGTAGTTAGAGTACATGACATATGTTAAGGATAAGCGTTGTCCTGGAAAACTTGTTTTGGTGGATGCGTTGTGCTTTAGGTTGCCAAGTATTTCTTACTGTGGGTCGTGGCAAAAAATGTCTGTACGTCTCTGCCGTATGGCATAAATCAACCATGACCCTAAGGTACTTAGGCAGCCCTGTCTCCGCTTTCAGAAGAGTGACAGAAGTCACCGGGGAGGGCAGACTGTCACACACGAGAACTTCGGGGAGGCTCCCTGAAAAGTAATAGGAAACCAATCTGTGGATGATCCGAGTAGCCTGGGGAGATAAATCAATCACAGGAAGTTTTACCAATAGTAGCTGATTCAGCTGGCCACACCTGTCACCTGGGGACAGCGGGGCTTATCCAGAGCCCGATCTGGCTAAATTTCAGTTTCCCTTTCCTGAAAATAGGGATTATCATCCTGTTGACTGTTACTGTTGTGGGAAAAATCCAATTGGTGGTGGGGGAAGACCCGCAAAGCGTGGGCCCAGCAAAGGCCTTTCATGGCGGGTATGCTGTTAGGGCAGGAAGAGAAAGGCCAGACTTGGAGCAAGGCTAGGCCATGTGGGAGTTAGGCCACGTAAGGGAGCACGGACCAGGTAAACTACGTCAAGCAGCCTTTCTTCCTCTGGCCTCTTGGCAGGAGCCCTGAGGTCTGATCTTTCACAGTACACTGGTCTTACTCAGTGACCTAGAAGAGAACAGGCAGCAGAGCCAACAGGATGAGGGGACCAGCTCGCAGAGCATCTCGTGTGCAGTTCTCGTGGTGGGAGATGCCTTCTGCCGGCTTGGGAGGGGCCTGGCGGTGGCAGTGGTGGGGAGCACAAGGGTGGTAGACTGTCCTTGGGGCTGCTGGTTTTGAAGCAGGCCTACAACCCTCTTCTCAGCAGGAAGAGAGGAGGAGGAGGAGGGGGAGGGGGAAGAGGGAGGGGAGGAGGAGGAGGAAGGGGAGGAGGGAGGAGAGGAGGGGGAGGAGGGAGGAGAGGAGGGGGAGGAGGGAGGGGAGGAGGAGGAGAGGCAGGGGAGGGGGAGGAGAGGGAGGGGGGGAGGAGGAGGGAGGGGAGGAGGGGGAGGAGAGGGAGGGGAGGAGGAGAGGGAGGGGAGGAGGAGGGGAAGGAGGGGGAGGGAGGGGGGAGGAGGGGAAGGAGGGAGAGGGAGGGGAGGAGGGGGAGGAGGAGGAGGAGGATGGGAGAAAAGAAGGCCCTAAAGAATATCACTGAAGGGTCTGGGTTTCGTAAAAGACTCCAGTGGACAAAAAGCTCACCCCCCCCCCCCCCCCCCGGCCCATTTCCAAGTGCACCATTTCCAACAAAGCCCCCGGAGTGGTTGGCAGAAGTCCTGGCCACTGCCACCGCTTCCACGTTTAAAGTTCTCCCAATATTGAGGAATGAACAAAATTGCCAAGAATGCAAAGATGGAATTTTAAGAAGCAACACAGGACTGTTTAAAGTTGCACACTGAACATCTTTAATCTCGATCCCGATCTCTGTGGTCACCCCTCGGACTTCCTGAGGCCGTAGCAGAAGTCAGAACAACCGAGCAGGCCGATTCTCCCCTTCCTCCGCCAGCCGTGCCCGCAGGATAGGCCTCGCTTAATAGCAAGCTTCAGTGCGGGCTGTCTTTGCTGCTTGGAATGGGACAAAACTTTCTCTTTAGCCGGGCCTTCTCAGGATTGTGGTCCTGAAAATTTAGAGTGCGTAAGCCTCACCCAGGCAGCTTGTACAAAGCATTAGCGTTGGCCCCACCTGCCGCACTTAAATTGAGCAGGCTTGAGGTAGAACCCCGGAGTCTGCATTTCGAGATGCATCTCCCACTTGCCCCACCCCCGCCACACACTGGGATGCCCATGTAGGCAGACCACACTCTGAGGGGCTGTGGGGAGGCTGGCCAGGGAGAGGTGTGCACCCACCAGCCCTGGGCCAAACTCTCCCAGCCTCCAGGCTGACCACCCAGAGTGAGATGAGACTCCAGCCCTCCTGGGTCCTGAGGTTGGCTGGTTTTCATAAAGAGGCCTCAGACACCTGCTCCTCGTCAAGTCCTAAGACAGACAAAGAGCAGATAACAGCTAATCGAACCTTGACACGTTTTGTAGGTGGCTTTTCTGCATCGAAAAAAAGAACAACAAAAAACAAACAAAAAAACCCCGCCCAAAACCAAAAAAAAAAAAAGAGTAAAAAAGTAAAATGTGTGGAAAATCCAAGGTCATGAGAGCAGCCCAGGGCTTCATTCTGGGCCAAGACCTTGAAGGTAAATCTAGCTCTAATTCCCCAGCCACAGATTCCTTGACCCTTTCCCAAACGTCTAGTCCTGTCCCCCACCCCCCACCCCAACCCCACCTGGAGCTATTCTGGCATGTTCTTCACTTCACGTTTCTCACTGTAACCCACACATGGTATAAGGTTGAACAAAGACATTTATTCGTAAAACCAATCCCCAACGGAGGAGAGGCTGTATCCATAGAAAGTAACCTGGTGATCCTTCGGAGGGCCACATACATACATTTGTGAGACCAGGGGCAAAACCAGACAGGGTGCTGCCGCAGACATCTGGGAGCTACCAATCCCACCAACAGAAAAGCAAAATGTCCTTTCCGCTCGAGAACACGGATGTACCAAGATGTCCTGTGAGAAGGCAATGTGGTCTGACATCCACGATGAAGTGATCAGGGAACAATGGAGGGAGCCTTTTTTTTCTACTCGGTGCTGGCTGTTTGCTTCCCACAGATCCCTGGCTAAAAGCTTAAGTGGTCCTCCGCCCTCCAGAGGGAGGGGGCAGGGTCAAATCCCCAGGCCTTCTCACATGCCCATCCTTATGCTCTGAATGATCTGAAAGATAGCTGAAAGAGGAAAACAAGACAGCTCAGATAGCAGGCAGCACACAGCTGGAAACCCAAGCCCACAGCGAACCCTGCTTCTGCTGACCCCTGGGCCCTTGACATGTTAGCATCCAGCTGATTAGATATTTCCTAACAAGGAGTTAAGTTAACAAGAGGTCAGTGAACTTCTTTAAAAAGGCAGCCTTGCTCTGTCTGCTGATGGATGCCTCGGGGATTTATAGATAACTCCTGCTAATTCCATCAGGAGTTCAGGCCAGAGATCCCTCAGGCGCTCACGGATTTGGCCCCCTTCCCCAGAAGTGTCCTGTGGCTGCTGGGGAGAGGGGACGGGGCTTTCATACAGGCACTGCACTCATTTCACAGGTCAGCGAGGCTGCCTTTTCAAAACGGCAGTGACCTGGAAAATGAGCAGCCCCCGAGCAGGGAATGCAGGCCAGGTGCTTGGAGCAGATGCATCAAACCGGGCCCCTCGATGCCGGTAGCCCTTGATGCGAGATCTTCTGGCTGCCTGTAACTTCTCTGAAATGCCGCTACCTCTCATCCAGAGCCACCAGGATTTTTTGACCGAGGGGGTGGGGAGCCTGGAAGCCCACCTGGCACCCCCGCTTATCTTGCTAAGAGCGAGTTAGCTCCCCCAGCCCGGTTCTAGCTATTGGGGTTGAATGTGTCCCGGGGAAAATAAGGCCGCAGCGTCTTTGTTACGCCCTCCCCAGTGGGCAATGGTGGTCAGGCTTGATGAGGACGAGAACAGGTGAGAACTGTCACTACCACGTGCTGCGTGATTTCTTGGAGGTGAGGCTGGGTATCATTTCATTTAATCCCGTCTAAAAACAGGATAAACAGGGACGAGCTGAGCGGCCACGCTAAAGCAGGCTATCCAGAACCTTCGGGAAACAAGCCCTTGACATTCCATCATCTAACATTAGTGAGCACGTACTGTGCCCCAGGTACTGTGCTTTGGGTGTGCAGAGGTTAGTAACACACAGGGCCTTGGGGGATCTTCCTTGGACAGCTAGATTTGAAGGAAAGATAAAGCATGAATGCATTTTTTTCCTAAAAAACCGAAACTAAACCAAAACAAAAACCCTGCACGCATCATCACTACTCTCCTAAATTGGATATACACCAAACCTGACATAATATTAATTTTTCACGAAGGTTCAGTGTGACCATAATGAAAAACAGTCATTGCTAAGGCCCCGATGGAGTATTGGCGCGGGGTGTGCAAGGTATTTGATCTGAGACCCAAACAGCTCTGGTTGGCTGTGCTCATTTCTGCTTCTGCGTCCTTTATTTCAGTGATGATCTCCGCTCACCTCTCTGGTGTTACCAAACCAGCCTGTGCTGGGCCCTCTCCTGTTACTATGTTGCTATTGACCAAGCTGAACACAAAGACCATTTAGAATTACACAGAAAATCGAAGTTAGCCAGTTCTGTGTGAACTGTCCTCTCGAAGGAGTGAATTCAACAACTTGTGATCCTCCATTATGGTTGTGCTCGGAAGTTTCCTTGGCCCATCCCGGGTTTGGGGGTGGGTCTTGACAGCAGAAGTTGCTGAGGGGGTGAGAAAGTACCTTCCCCAAATGGATAAGCTCACAGAAATGGCTGACCTTCCTGTCCTCCCCTGCCAGGGCTGACAAGGAACAAACGTTAAATAAACATGCCGTATTCCGGTTCAACGGGAGTGCTGGGAGGCAGCTGTATATTGGACAACATTAGGAAAAAGAATATCTACATCTACTATGCCTCATGTTTTGTTCTTGGGGTCAGGGAAGCATCCCTAACCTTGACAAACAAGTCTACCGTGGAAGGGCAGGGTCAGATGGAACTAGGTCTGAATTCCAGTTCTTCACCGGACGGATTAGTTAACGTTTTCCAGACCGCCTCCTTTTGGGTGAAATGAGAACCATGGTGCTTGCGGTGCTGTCATAGGGATTAAACGATAACGACACGTAGGAAGGCTCTGCCTACACTGAGGGCTCGATGCGTGGGAGCTACTGCTATTGTTGCATGACCATCTCTCCGGTCATGACCGCTGCTTCTCTGTGCGTGAGCGCGAGACCAGAGCTCAAGTACCAGGTGCTACCTGCCTCTCCCTAGTGGTGTGAACTTCGGGAAACTCCCACACAGTTCCGGAGCCCTGCTTTCTCTACTGGTAAAGCTGTAGATAATGTGCATCTCAGAGGATGGCAAGGAATGAAGATCATGATAGAAGCAAAAAAAAATCTGCCCATAATAAAATGCTCAAAAATGTTATTTCTCCCTTCATTTTAGCTTTAGACAGGACATCGTTATCAGCGGAAAGTAGGTCAACAAATAGGAAACAGTCTGTGCCTTAGGTCCATCATGCCCCATTAAGTTAATTCATGACTTCAAAAGTGCTTGGTAATGATAAAGCCACTCAATTCTCTTTTCGGAACGGTTGCAAATTTCTCTAAAGAGTCTTAGATGAGATTTTTTTTTGTTTCGGAGTAGCAACACTTCTGGTAAAGCAACTTACCAGTTCCTAAGTCTGCTTTAAGAACTAATTAAAGATCACTCTTGACCCTACTGAATCTGTGAATTAAATGTAAAAATCTGATGGTCCTTAACAGGTGTACAGGTGACTCTTTAAAATGGAACCTGGTTGGAGAAATTACTTTGAATAAAGTCTGTTTTAAGTTCACCATTTGCCTTCACCTTTGAGATAAGGGAGAGTGGGTTGCGTTTATTATTCCTTTTTCAGTTGTATCAATGTCTTTAAGAAGCCTTCAACATTCTAGAGCAATTACGTTAATTGTACGTCTCTGTGCCTGCCAGTAATGACCCGCAGAGTCACCCTGGCTTTCCACGTGCTGGCTTCCCAAGGCAGCGACCAGGAAGGGAGCCAACAGTGGGTTCAAAGTGGGAAAGGAAGTGGGGAGTCTGGACCCTGACAAGTTAATAACTTAACAGTGGGTGAACAAAGCTGAGAAAACAGCTGAGCAGGCTGTAGGAAAGGGGCCGTGGGTAAGCCAGACAGCAGGGAAGAGAGATGCCAAGGAAAGGAGGGACAGGCAGACATTCCAGGTCAGGGCATCTGGGGTTCAGAAAAATCCAGGCTAGCGCAGGAGCTACAGAATCCCCGGGCCCCTGCCCTCTCCAACCTGTTTGGCATCCTGATCTCTGGTGACCTCGGATGGTCACATCTCTCTTTTATTTAACCATCCCCTTCCAACGAAATCCTCAGGCTTTAGCACACAAGAAACATTCACACTCAACAATCAGATGAACCGGAACAATCCTCCCGAGTCCACATCTGCTACCAACAGGTGCCCTCTCTTCCATTTTGCAACCATTTCTAAAAAACTGTCTATACTCACTTTCTCCATTTCCTTGCTTTCAATTCCCACCTCAATCCACTTTATTCTAGCTCCTGCTCTCTTCACTCCACCGAAAATATCTCTTGCTAGGGACACAAAGCGCCTTCCATGTCACTTAATCCAATGGGCAGTTTCCAGCTACCTCCTGCCTGACTTCCTGACTCACCATTGTTGACCACTCCCTCCTATACCCTCTCATCCCGTGGCCTCTGTGACACTATATTTCCCTGGTTTTCTAGTTTTCTTCTCTTTGGCTCTTTACACTAAATGGGTTTTACAGGGGTCATCCTAACTCCATCTGACCAATAAACAAGAATAATGACACCTCTCAGTGAGCACTCGGGCTTTCTTCTATTCTCACTCATGTCTCACATTCTCACTTCCCGGGTGACTTCACCCTGCCCCACAATTTTAGTTGGCCCTTAGCTTTTGCTGACTCACCTGTGTGTATTGCCAGCCCTGACTTCCCAGAGCTCCAGACCCACACCTTCCATCATTGAATTGATATCTACACGTAGGTGGCTCAAAGACGCTTCAAACTCAACAGGACCTTCTCAGGATCCCTTCCCACTGCCGAACTTGGCCTCGTTACCCTCCATCTTGCATATAAACTCAAAACGCAAGAGTCATCCTCGGCATCGCCAACCGATTACCAACACCTGCGGACTTTAAGAATCTTGTGATTATGCGCCTTTCTCCCCATCCCTCCAGAAACCACCTTCGTGCAAGTTACCGCCATCTTTCCCCAGACCCCTGCCATGACCTCCAACTGGTCTACCCTTGCTCTTCTGCAATATTTGCTCCATACTGTAGCTAGATTTATTCTTTAAATGAAAACAAGTAAGATTGTGTCATCCCTGTGTTTCAAGCACATCAAAAAGCTTCCTATTGCCCAATCCTTGATGTGGCCTCCATGACCTATATATCCTGGTCCTATCAACCTGTCCAGACGTATCTTATATTACTCTTCTCTCCTGGGCTAATCCCTCATGTTTTCAAAACTCTCTGCTCTTACTACAGGGCTTTTCCATATGCCACTCTTTCTGTACGAAATACTTCTCCCGCCCTACCCTATTGCCTAGTTTTCCTTTATAATCCAGAAGTTATTTCTGCAGAGAAGCTTTCTTTGACCATCTGAGGCAAGAGTTCTCAAACCTGCGTGTGTATGGTAGTCTCCTGAGGATGTGTGAAAACAGAAGCTGGGCCCCACCTCCAGAGTTTCTAATCCAGTGGGTCTAGAGTGGGAAATGAAAATGTGTATTTCTTTTTAAGTAGGCTTCAGGCCCAGGGGGGAGCCCACCGTGGGGCTTGAACTCAGGACCCTGAGATTAAGACCTGAGCTGAGATCAAGAGTAGGATGCCTACCTGACTGAACCACCCAGGTGCCCTGAGAATGTGTATTTCTAACTGGGTCACCGGTGATGCTGAGGCTGCTGGTCCAGGGACCACACTTTGAGAACCACTTGCCCAGCCTTTTGCCTTATATGCTTTCACAGCTTTACATGTCTCTCCTCCACTTTCATGACTGAAATCGTGCAGGTTTCAACATGACTACTTGGTGAACTTATGTTGCTTCCCCACCAGACTGTAGGCTCCAGGACAGCAGGGACCGTGGATGATTTTGCTCATGACCACCCTGGGCCTAGCTCAGCACCAGGCACGTAGCAGGTCCTCAGTAAATATTTCTTGGAGGAAAATGAAAGGTGAATAATTGCAAAGAGCATGGAGGAAAACACACATCATAAACCTCAGAGAATTATTTTGCGAACCAAGAAACAACATCAAATAACTGCTTTTAGATTCCGATGTTGCAAGAGCCCGGTCTTTGGCAGGGAAGGAAAGTCATGAAAGACCATAAACTCCTTAAGGCCTGGGACTGTGTCATCCCAGCCCACTCTTACCCTGGAGATAGACCTACCTCAGCTAACTGGGAGCGCCAGGACACAGGGGTGACAGAAGGGAGACAGCTAGAGAGTGGGAGGCTGCCGGAGTTGCCTGCAAGATAACAGGAAGCTTCAGAAGGCCACTTTTATTGAAAATAAGGTTGATGATAAGCGAGCTCAAGAGAGTTGCTGAGAAGAGAGATTGAGAGAAGCCACAGGAATACCATTGAGGAGGACAAGACCACTCTAGAAATCACATCATTTTGATTATTTTCCATTTAAAAAATGAAAAAGCTGGTAGGAAAAAGTATAGGTCCTGTGAGAGACAAGTAGAAACGTCAAGAAAGGAGACATCGCAAAGGCGGGTTAAGCTCTCAGGAAGAATCAGCACAAAGGGAGTCGAAGGCATGATGCTATTTCCGGTAGCATTTCCTGGTAGCGTCTCCAGAGATGGAGACGAGGGGAAAGACAGAGGTGCCTGGGATAGAGGGCAGAAAGGCACTGTGAAGAGAAGGGACGTTAGCAAAGAGCGTGATGCCCTTTATCCACAGTAAAATGGCAGACAGCAGAAACGCTCTTCGAGCCGCAGACCAGACACAAACCCAAATGCTCCATGAGGCACAGGGTACAGGGCATGGAACAAGGGAGGATGCAGGTCACCTTGAGGGAGCCAGTGGCTGAGGAGACATCTTTTCCAGAGTGTCCATGTCAGGTCTCGAGGCAGGAGTTTCTCGGCAGAGGCATGTCCTCAGTCTTCCCTTTGTGGTGAAATAGAAGACCTTCTCCAAGGCTGCCCAGCTCCTCAAACATCCTGCTTGTCAGTCTCAGGGGAGTGACAGCCACTTTGGGTGTCACAATTTCGAGACAGTTCTGGCGGTCTCCAGGAAAGGCCAGTGTTTTGGGTCGACCTGTAGACATGGTGAATTCAAATCTGTCCTGGAGCAAGGTCCAGAAAAGGGTAAGGAGGTCGGGTGCCCCGGTGGCCCAGTCAACAAGCAGCCCACGGCTGGGTCAAGGCTTTATCCATCTGGGAGCAGACCCAGGATGGCTGTATACGTGGAACCTCTGGACAACGCACCTTTTCTGGCAGGGAAAGTAGGAGATGTTTTAACAGGAATTCTTTTCGATACATGGTCATATGCTGAAGGCCTAAGGTGGGTGGAAACCTTCTGCTTGGTAGTACTTTTGGGAGAAGTGGTAAGAGGGAGGGAAGGCAGTGTAATAGGGTTTCGAGTTCAGGTTTGGGTACTGGCTCTCTCACTCTTTAGCTGTGCGATGCTAGCTGATTTCCTCTAGGAGCCTCAGTTTTACGATCTGGAAAAACGAGTACCATAGCTCCTTCGTAGGGATTATGTGACGAGAAGAGAAAATATACGTGTATAGTAAGTAGCCAAGACAGTTGTATGAACAGGTCCTGCTCATCCCTATTAGCTAGTTTATATAAAGAATTCTTTCTAGAAATAGAGAGGAGGCTCCCGCTGCCCCTACAGAGGTGACCCCACCAACCTCTGGCTGACATCACCACAGCTTCCTCAGGATCTCAGAGCTAGTATGCTCCCCCCTACAAGTTTTCTTACCACCATAAAGCAAAATCACTAGGAAGATCCAAATGTTATCTTTCTTTCTCTGTGAGCATTCAGAGTCTTGATCAGAACCTTGCCTGGGAGGCTGAGATGTGGGGAGAGAGCGTGACTAAGGGCCATGAATATAATGACTAACAATCAACTCCCAAGGTCCTAGGAGTTAGGGACCATTCTCATGTCTTTTAAGAATGGGAGAACCAAGGCTTAGAACGGGCATAAGCTGGATAAGGCCACATGGTTAGTAGGTGGCAGAGCTGGGTTTCAAACCCAGGGAGGCTGGCCCTGGAGCTGGCACACACGTGGCTTGATCCTTTCCCTCCTCCACACTGTTCTCAGCAGAAACAGTAGGTCCTAGGAAGGACAGGGGTGTTGGCCCTTCCAGAAATGGAGAGGCCTTCTGTACAGGGAGATCCTTGGACCACTTGAAACATGAGACTGGGGAATGGGAGAGATTCAGGCCCAGCCAAGAACATCTCAGGGATTTACTTCTTCACATCCGTTCTGAATAGGCTGTCCTGAAAAATGCCCTGGTCTATGACATGCTATCTCTCCCACCTCCCCTGTGTCCACAGGCAGATTCCCTGGGGGATACGGGAGCCTACAGCCCCTTAACCGACAGACAAAAGCAATGTCCCTGCCCAGAAAACAGTGTGACTACTCACAACTCATGTGCCAAATAAACCTAGCAGGCCGTTTGCTCAGAGGCATGAGCTCTGTCATGACAGAGGCCAGCTCCGGGCCAGACGCAGCTTCCTATTTGATGGGCAAAGAGGGTCCAGATGTCTGTTCCTGTCCGGGGATGGAAAAAACCCAGAATATCCAGCAACACCGGAGGTACCCCCTACACAAACACAGACAAAGACACACACTCGCAAACACATACACACACACAAACGCACATCCGCTCACACTCTCAAGCGCACTCACAAATGTAAACACACACAAATATGTACACACTCACACATATGCACACTCACAAATGCACACACACGCCTACTCACACACACACACAAATACACACACACTCACTCTCTCTCTCTCTCTCTCTCTCTCACACACACACACACACACACACTCACACAGATCCCACTTCCACCAGAACAGCTGCTCTTTCATTTGTTCCTAAGATATGAACAGAGTTTGGCTGCTTGTTAAAAACAGGCTAAAAACCACTAGTCAAGATGTTTTCTTCTTAAAATACACTTAATTTTTTCTAGATTATAAAAGTTTTCTGTATTTCTCTATATTATAAAAGTCATATATGCTCACACGGGGAAATAGAAAAGTCTGAAGGAAATAACAGCCACTCGTTAATCCTATTACCCGAGAGGTTCCCCTTTGATGGGGGATATAAGCTCATCAGTTTCAAGAATGCTCAGGCTTCAGTAACCATTAAAATTCTCATAATCCCTAATTAGGAAATGAATATCAGGCTTGGCCAGAGAGAGAGAAATAAAATTGAAATTAGGAATACATGAGGGAGAAACGGTCTGAGGGAGGGAGCTGGGGCACGGCTGATGTGTGAGAGTTTCCCTCTGGGAATCAAGGGATAATAAGAATTAAACGGGGACTCCATTAATCCCAGTAGAAACCTCAGTGAGGGGTAAGGACAGGGGAGGGGACAAGCAGGTTGCAAAGAGCCTGGTCTCGGACCGCTGCCATCTGTCACCGTGCAGTTTCACACAGGGCTCGGAGAAGGGAAATCATGCTACAGGATCACAAGATGCGCGTATATGCTGACTAAACAGCCCGATTGTCTGGACAACGAACGTGTTAAGGAAAAGACCTAATCAATCTCGTGGAGTCCAGGGGGCATTCTGGTCAAAGAGGAAAGCTGGGAATGCGGAAGACAGTTGTCCTGTGAACCCCGTGGCACTCCCATCACGGAAAGGCCAGGGATGGCAAGGGGGAGCACGGGACCCCGCTGTCCACACCAGGTTTAGGATGGACATTGTTAATCAATTGCAGCACACTTTCCCCTGGAGCTTGGGCGTGGCCTCAGAATCCTTGTCTAGAAAACTCTTAAAGGAGCTGAGGACAAAAGCAGAGGAAAATCCAGGGTTACAGCAGGGTGACTGGCTTCATTCATGGTCTGGGGCAGTGCATCAGGACTGCAAGTGTCTCCCAGAGATAGCGGCGGGCCGGTCTGAGCGACGGCATCTTTGCCGCCTCAGACAGACATTCTGGGTCACGCTTGTCTCTGAGTCTCGAGATAAAAACCAGCACTCTTCAGAAGCTATCACACGGTTCTCAAAGAGGCAGGTTTGAAACCAAGGGCCAGGAGAGACAGGATGAGGTGCTTATCTGGAAAGAGGCCCCACTGCCTGCAGAAATGGAAGACAGTGTTTTCATAAAAAGAGAAGAAAAACACAGCAGAGTCTCTAAGGGGGGCTGGGCGGGGGGCGGGATGCTTGAATCCTTAAGGCTTCAGTGTGGATCTGGGGCCCTAGGAAATCAAGTAAAGACAAATGTAACCAGTTAAAAAGGCCCAAGCAAAACAAAGTCCCAGGCCAAGCAAGACTTGAACAAGAAAAGTTTGGAATAATTATCTGAGGACACTCATAACTCATAACATAAACCTCATATGACGTTTTCTCGTAACAGGCTTTCTGAGAAACAGGTTTCAGATTTCTGATAGGATGTATATACTAACAATACAGCTAGTTACCAAATTATACAAAACAAAGAACCATATGGCCCTGAGATGTCCTCTATCTGGATAATACTGTGTCTCAAAAGAACGTACTGTTCCCAGAGCTTTTGTATCTCACCAAGAGAACTTTTATAGCAAAACAGTGGTGTATTCAGGTTGAGATATCAGAAATAGATATTTCTGATATCGACGTAAACTACAAACCCCTGTTTGTTGATTTTAGTCTGTAGGTGGGTTCTTCCTTTCCCCTGCGTGGGGAGGTCGGGAAGATTTTGAAGCTTTATCATGGAAAGATAGGCTCACACCCTCGGAATGGAATGTTATCAAACTGCAGACACTCATCCTTGGAGTGAAGAGGCCGGGCCTACCGTTGAAGAGCGAGACCCATGTGAGTGGCTGAGCCTTGCTCATGGGCTGCCCATGGAAGGCCCAGCCGGGAAAGATGTAAAGCAAATGGAAACCTGAGCCCCCTCCATGGCACACCAGTCCCTCCCACCCACGGTGCCACTATCGGGGCTACGCTGATGGGGATGGTGGTAGTGACTGAGGCTGCAGGTGTCGAGCTGTGGGCCAGCGCTTAATATCCCCGGAGCCAGTCAATGCCCTTTGGAGGGGCTACTCTTATCCCTAGTTGATCAATAAGGAAATCGATACAGAGAGTAAATAACGTGTCCAAGGCTGTCCAGCTGACAGTGAATCTTAGGCTTTGAACCTACCTCTGGCAGATTCCAGAACTACCCTCCTCTCTGAGGCCTCTTCATCTCTCATCCTGTTCCTGCCAACCGGTCAGGCTTCAAAGAAGCGTCTTGCCTAAGAGCCCTTTTGCAATCATGGAGAGTGGAAATTTACTTACTCTGAAGAGGGGTGCATTTAGATAGCCTCCTTCCAACTGCATGTCAACGGGGTAATGTATTAGAGGCTACCACCGTGTACCTGGGCTGGACTCACATCTTGGGGGCCTCAGGGCAGCCCCAGGAGGTCTGGTGCTCTTATCTGATTTCCTGATGAGGGGGTGAGTGTTCCCTGGGTGCATGTTTGCGCCAGGGGCCTCTGCGTTCTGTACCCTTGCTGCTCTCCTGGTTCTTCTCCCTTCTTTTTTGTTATCTTGTTCTTATCAGCACCGCAGGCATTAAAGGCATGTGTGGAGAATGAGGAAGGCCACAGGGAAGAAGCCAAGAAGCAAAGGGTCAAGACTGCTGTGACACATCACTCCCCATATAGTTAAGGGGTCCTGTGACCTCTTGGAGGTTCGTTAACTTGTTTTGTTTCCACACGAAGTGGAGTAAGGGTGGCCAATAAGAGTGCATGAGCCTAAATGCCAACATTTCCCCGGTCCTGATCCTTTCCCACAATCTCGCCAGGAGAACGGATACGATGTGCATTCCTTATTACTTGCCTGACCCAAATATTTACCTATCCTAGGTACACGGACACTATTTCTAAAAAGAGCACTTTGCCCAACCAATCATCATGGGAAGAGTGGGTCAACAGAGTGAGGTGATGGGAGCGTTGTCTTTCAAGAGAATCAGATCATTGATCAGCACCTTCGTTAATATTGGAAGCTTTCATATTTTCCCCGTCTGTATAAAAATATACAACATATGAGCCGCCAGCCACCTGGCCTCAGAGAGAATAGTGACACGAGGCTTCCGTCATCCTCTCACCAGGAAGGCTCGTGACATGAGGCAGAGGAACCCACAGACGGCATGGCTAGCTGTTAGGACATGACACTCTCTTAAATATAGAGAAGACACTGGCCCCACAACCTGAAGGAGGAGAAACTCAAGAAGGGCAGTAGGCTCTGCAAGACGAACTGAATCGTGACTAATCCCAGCGAGGTGGCAACCGGGACAGACCTAAAGGAGTTATTGTGTTTTTCATGACATGTTTGGCTTAGAAAAGCACGCGTACAAAGATAGAAGGAAGGGCACAGCACCAAGGACAAGCTGAGAAGAGTGACACATTTCTGTGAGAACAGTGCCTGACTTGAGCTGAGGCTTGCAGGGGGAAAAAAAAAAAAAAGGTAAGTTAGCAAAAAAAAAAAAAAAAAGAAAAAATTAAAGGTGGGTTAGTGGATTATTTTTAGTTACGATTAAAAAAGAGATGAAGCCCATTACTTAGGGATCATGGTAACATATTAACCAACTCCTAACTAGCCTCTCCATAAAAGCAACGCGGTCTTGACGACAAGGATTTAAAGAAGCGACACCGGGAGAGAACAGGCTGTGAAGACAGGGGGGGTGTGGCATGCTAGTAAGTGCTGTGTCCTCTTAGCCACTTTAAATCCACGTCTCTGGGCCCTGCGGGCTCCCATTCCAGCCCCCTGATAGATCTCCCATCCCAGAAAGGATAACAGAGCCAATTGACTTGATCCCTGAGAAAACGAATGGAGACTGGGAGGGTTCCAAGAGACTGCTGTCAGCAGATGTCCCAATTTACCCGGAGGTTGGGGGGGGGGGGGGCGGGGGGAGGAGATATAGTTCCTACTATATAGACCGATAGCCTGGCAAGATTTTAATTAAAGTGTAACTTAGGGAAGGTTTTCAAGCCCTTTGAAAAGGGTGGATATTGAGAACTAACACCGGTTTGAGAAAAACAGACCAAATCACTTTATCGACTTAACCCCCTCCATGTGCTACCTCACGGTGCAGACTGGGGAGGGCACCGGTTAATATGTTTCTGGACGCCAAAAAAGAAAACAATACTGGCTCTGTACCTTTGTAGTCCCTGACAACACGGGCTGCGTGATGACTCACAGGTCCTTGCCACTGGGCTTTGGCCATTCTTGAGCCCGGCACGCTATCTCAAGTCTATGTGCCTTTGTCACGTAGTAATCTCTCATGTGGAACGACCTTTCCTTTGTCTGGCTGTTTGTCCTTCAAAACTCACCACAAATGGCACCTCCTCTGGGAAGCTTTCTTTTCTGCTCAGTATGACTGAGAAGTCCCCACTATAGTCTGATTGCGTTCCCCCATATCCGCGTGCTGGAATCCTGATGTCCAATGTGATGGTGGTAGAAGGCGGGGGCTTTAGGAGCTGATTAGGTCATGAGGGTGGAGACCTCATGAATGGGATCAGTGCTCTTATAAAAGAGACCCCACAGAGCTCTCTACCCTTTCTGCCATGTGAGGATACAATATGAAGATATGAGGAGAGGTCTGTGACCGGGTAAAGGGTCCTCACCAAGACCAGGCTGGCACCCTAATCTGACTTCCAACCTCCAGAACTGTGAGCAGTAAATTTCTGCTACTTCTAAGCCACCTAGCCCGTGGTATTTTGTTATAGCAGCCTGAGCAGGCTAACACAGTCCCTTATCCGTGCCCACCAAGCACTCTGGGCACTCTGCTATCATAGAACTCTTGCCCTAGGTACAACTGACAGCTTCCTTATCTGCCTCTCCCGTTGCCTGCAGCCTCCTGAAAGTGGTTGTTCCAAAGCCTGGCACAGTGCCAGGCACACAGCGGACCCCGCCAAGCCCCCAAGACACAACGATTGTTTGTACAAGTTTTGCAGAGAGGTTCAAAGTCAACCTGGAGGGAGTTGTCTCGAATTGTGTTCCATGGGCTTCTCCAAGTCTAGACTTTATCAGTGACTTGGAGGTACAGTATACTTTCCGAGACTATGAAGCTGGCAAAGAAAGATGATTAGATAGGAGGCTCAAGGTTCAAGATCTAACAATCTACAGGCTGGCCATAAGGCCTGAAAGGGCAGATCACCTTTTCACATAGATTTATTTTTCTTGATTTTTGTATGGCTTGCTAAAGGCACATGGTTTTTTGTTCGTTTTGTTTTTGGGTGAAAATCAGAGACCAATCATCTGAGGCAACGCACGGCAGACGAATATGCAGGCAGTGATGGAAATGCTGCATTAATGCACCATATTCCTCGGAATTTTGTACAGCGTTCTGAACTATGCATCGCTGATGAAAGCGATACGCTGACCATATCATATGTCACTGACCATATCGTACATGATAATGCAATTTCGGCAAGCCATTTACTATGTATGTTCTTCTGTATTTCTAGACTTTGTGGCTATGCTATAAAAAGACAACTGACAACCAACAATAACATTTTAATAGAAATATTCATGAAGCTTTATATTAGGTCTCAAGAAAGTCAGCTGGATATCTATAGTATGGGGAACATCTTGCTGTACTCATCCATCCAGCCATCCGTGAATCCATTCAGCCAACCACACTGAGCACTCGCTATATGCTAAATACTTGTAAGAATCTACCGGTTTAGTGGAAAATAAACATTCCCTTCCCTGAGCTTATGTCCCAGCAGTGGGAAATATATAATAAAGAAGCAAAGTAAATAATGTCATACGTTGATGAGGGTCATGAACAAAATAAACAACGTGTGATGGGGTAAGGGACAGCTCTGGATTGGGGGGAGGTATGTACATGCTTCTCTGAAGCTTGTAGAGCACTTATGTTAAGGAGAGTTTGGAGGGGCCAGGCTATCCTTTAGCTCGATGTGAGTCTAGGATGTGCTGTGACTGCTGAAAATAAACTGAAGCTTGGGTCACATTAATAGAAGCAGAGTGATGGGATCAAGGGCAGTGGCAATCCTAATGCCTCTGTAGCAGTCACACCCCTTCTAGACCAACTTCTACAGCTGCAAATGTTGTATACTTTAAGACACTCATGGAGTGTACCCAGAAGAGGGGTCTAGAAACCACATCTTTTGAGGCTAGGTTGAGAGAAGTAGGGAGAAGTTGAGAGAAGTAGTTTGCGGAATTTAAACTCATCTTTAAAATATCCGAAGAGTCAAGATGATTCAAGATGTTCAGAAGAGAATGAGTCCATGCCTTGTGGTTTTAGGAGTTCGCACCTGAACTACTGAAAAGATAGTTCAGTGTAGTTCAAAAGGTGCAAGAGGTCTCTAACATAACTAGAGCTGTACAGAAATGGGATAGGCGTTTTGAAGAAGTGAGCCCTCCACCCTCAGAAGTATTCCAGTAGAGGTTGGGTAAACTCTGTTAAAGAAGAGGGATTCCCTGTATTGGGTAAAATATTCCCTTCGAGTCACATCCTTGGGAATGGGGTGCGCAGTTTTGCTTCTTCGAGTGAGAGATCTCGGGAACCTCGGAAGGCCTGCCTTGTTAGAAGTAGCCCCACTATTCCTCACTTACCGCTATCTTAGAGACCCAACCCATGGGGACCAGGAATTACAAGACTCCCAGTAACCAAATTCAACTAGAGACAACTGCATGATCCTTTGCTCAAGCTTCCCCTGTGTGTGCGCATGTTTGCACGTGAGTGTAAGCAAAGCTCTCTGAACTTGGCCACCTTTCAGTGTGAGGTGACTGTACCTTGAGGCTCAGGTCAAAGGCTCAGTTCTATTTATGAGTTCTGTAGAGTTTCCTCTGAGAAAGGCATAAAGCCTCTCCCTTTCTCTGCAATCTGGATCTACCTTGGGTAGACAGACAGGTGTTCCACTTTCTGTTCTAAATGCCCTTTTTAGGCTGTGTTTTACTGAACTCTAAAGTGTAAACAGCCAGTTTAATTGCTCAGTGTAATCATTTTATGATTATGATTTGATAGGATATCAATTTTGTCTCTACTCATATTTGCTCTACTGGACTAGAGACCAAATCAAAACCCATTAAGATGAAGGCTTCAGGCAGAGATTAACTTGAATCCCAGAACAATGTGTGTGTGTGTGTGTGTATACTTTCTTTTTTTTTTTTGTCTATTTTCTTGTGAATAAAACCTGTGTTTTTGAAGGACAGAGGACAGCATGGTCTATGAAGTCAGAGAAAAACCCATACCTGAGCCACAGACAACAAAAACAAACAGTGCCAACAGCCATGGTCCCACAGGATATTTCTCTTCTTGCGGCCTCTGAAAGGGAATGGGGTAAAGTAAGATTAGGTTCATTCATTCAGGAAACATTTGTGGGGTACTGCTAGACCCTACTAAAGATTGGGAATACCACGATGGGTGAGATGGATCCATTCTCAATGCCCAATGGGCAGGGAATAGCTGAATAAAGCCAATTGTGAAGGATCCAGATAGGTGTGAAAAAAATTAACCAATAACCTTATTTATACTCCTGTAACTCAGCGCACTTGGCACCCTTACGTATTCTAGGGACAGATGGGGTATAAGTACTAACTGATACAGTGATTTGGGAGTCCCAAATGAGAGTCCTAATAATTGCTTCCATTTGTTGAAGGCACACTGGATGCCAGGCTCTATCCTAGGCAATCTACAACCACTCTTTCCACCACTCACAACTCCATGCCAGGCAAGTGTTATCAACTCCATTTTGTGGTTGGGAAACTGACACCCAGAGTTTGTGAATTTGATCAAGGGCTGGGATTCAAATTTAGACTTGCCTCATTACAGAGCCTGGGTGGTTTCCACTAACAGAATCATCTTAAATTCCCGAATCTGTGGATTCCAAATAAGGTCACAGAACAGCCATTTTCTCAAAACCTTCCACACGCCAAGAACATGGGGAAGGTGAGTGCTGTGGAAATTCTCAGAATGGCGGAAGCACCACAGCAACGGTGAGCGCGTATGCAAAGGAAGCAGCATTTTGTAATGAGAAAAGTTCCTCAACCCAAATGAAGCTTACACTTTGAAGAAATCTCTTCCTTCCCTGGGGAGCAGAATGGCACTACTGTGCCCACATGAACCCAGTCCCTGCACACCTCCTGCTCCCCTCAAACTAAAAACACAGACGTAATAAGAACAACCATCCACAACCCCTCTAGGTCTATTTGCAGGTATGGCTTGGTCCTTAAAATCAAACCGATGGGGGTGTCTGGGTGGCTCAGTCATTTAAGCGTAGAACTTCAGCTTGGTCACGATCTTACGGTTTTTGGGTTCGAGCCCCGCGTCGAGCTCTGTGCTGACAGCTCAGAGCCTGGAGCCTGCTTCAGATTCTGTGTCTCCCTCTCCGTCTGGCCCCTCCCCTTCTCGCACTCTGTCTCTCACTCTCTCATGAATAAGTAAACATTTAAAAAAATCAAATCGATCAAGGAAAAACTTTTTTTTTTTTGAGAGAGGCATCCAAAAAAATAGCGATCTTCTCCAATAAAAAGGGAGATGTTAGAGTGAGGAAAATAACTCACTAACATTTCCTCACGTGTGTGAGCCAGAAATAGGCTGTTACCCATGTCAATACAAGAATTCATTTTATTATAAATAAGGCAACAATTTTTCGGTTCTCAGCTTACCTGTTACTTTCTGAGACAGCCTTCTCTCTTCTACCTCAAGTGGGTTCCCTTACCACTTAAATCGCCATGTATGTTTTCTTCACAGCATTTATCCCAGTTTGTATCTCATGTTTATTCTCATGATAACGTGTCTACTGTCTGTCTCTCCACTGGACCCTACCCTACCAGGGCAGGCACTGTGTCTCTTTCACGTGTCAATGTATATAGCAATGCCTGGCACAGGACTTAAACATAGTAGGTGCTCAATAAGCGTTCACTGAAGAATGAATAAGCACACAAACGTCATTAAATATGGCTTCTTAGGTCAAGCAGAGTAAAGACGGGATCTAGGAAGGATACTACCTTTTTTGTAAATACTTCCTAATTGGTGATAGGGTTATCCCTGACTCTCTCCATACCAGAGTAGAGATTAAAGTGTTAGTGGCAGGCAGACTCCAAGGATTAAAACCCTTCAATTCTCTGTCCTCGACGAGCTTGTTTCCACCATCACGCCTGCACAAACAAATCGCACTGCAAGGGAATAGGTGCCCGCTCTTGACCAGACAAGGACAAAATCAGTCTTACATAACTGCGTAAGATAACTTGAACCAGTGTTGTCACTGTGTCATTCTTTGGCACCTAACGCCAGGTCAAGGCCAGATCACGTAAATAACAGAGATATCAAATAAAGTTACCTGAACAGAGTGCGGCACTCACCCCGTCCCCACCCTCTTTCACTAACTTCCTAACCCATCTGTCACGGTTGACCAGAAACCAGTTCTGTTGCTGTCATCCCACTAATGCTGTATAAAAAGCTCATTGATCTCCAGCAAAGCCAACAAGTGAATTCAGGAGCCTGTAAATGAATTACTGGCCTGGTGCAGATAGCAGTGGAGTCCATTATTTTTCCTTTGCAGAAAAACACAAATTAACAACGTGCAGAGCTTGGACTATGTAATACAAAAATCTGTTTGATGGCATTTTCCAGTGACTCGATATGATCTGGGGACTTTCAGAGCTCAAGAACACCAATATATCCTTTTTTTTTGAGAGCTCTGAATTCCTGTTTTGGAAGCGGTACCCAGCACAATCCCTTTGGGGCAATTCACCTAAGCCTGAATCTATCGCTGGTAAAGGTAAGAAAAGCAGCAGAATCTTGCAAATGACATGGTTCATTTCAAATAGGAGTATGTTACTTCCCTCATAATGTCAGGGGCTCGTTCCCCCCATGATTATATACTAGCAGGGTAACTCAGAACTCTGAACTTTAAATCCCCTTCATTCTGGAGAAGTTACTACCGTATAATCACAAAATGATTACTTCTTTGTTTTTTGGATATATCTGCTATCTGGGAGAATAATATCGATTTACTCCATAGCTATTAGCTAATGAAATACTGAAGCATCTGCATACAATTGAAGGGGTTTATTTCTGACTGCTTATGCTGACTTTTTAGTTCGAATCTGTTCATATGTTCCCAATTTCCTCCCAAACAAGTTATCTCTTGCAAGTTACTTCTTTCAAAGTATAATTGGGTTTGACCTGTAATTAGGAAAATGAGATTTAGGGCTTAAAGTACTTTGGTTTTCTTTTTGGATGCTGGCCTATTTACAATAAAGTTAACCAAAAGGCTCTCCTAGCCAACTGAAAATAAACATACATCATGGCTTGGTTTGGGAGCCTTTCATTACAAATGTAGTAGGGCCGTTTGAACATCCTCACAGGTACCAGGCACTTCTGAAGGGCCCCAAGCCATGGTATATCCGAACCTATTAAAATTCACTCACACCATAGATTAAACATTCGTCCTAATGTAGCTTTGAAAGTTGAGTTGAGTTGAAATGAGAGTAACTACATTTCCTAGATATTTAAATATTTTCCTCCAATTTTTAAATTTTCTTTTCTTATTTTGAAGCCACTAACTCCCCCTCTCCCCTCCCCCAGGTCTCAAACACCTTTTAATGGTCTTGAAAAGCTAAAGGTGGCTGACCTTGAGTTCACCAAGCCGGGATGGATAACTTAGCTTTGCAAATCAGTTACCGTGTTGCTACTTTTGCAGTGGGATATGTTGTCAACTGAGTTTAGTTCATAACTGTTAGTTCTGTAGTTTCTTAGTTCATTCAAAAGAACCACACAAATGGAGATTTTCAGTACCTCAGCTAGTCTGTATGATATCTAGGAAGAAGTGACCTCCTAGGGATATAAAACCCTAAGTGCTTTAACACCGATTAAAATTTTTTTCTCAAGGTCAATTTGGACAGCAAGGTTTGTTTTTCTGAGTAAAAAGAAATAGGAAAAATAGATCTATGTGAAAAATGGTTCCAATTCTATGGTATATTAGCATGTTACTGTTCAGTCACAACTAAATGATCTAACTCCCAATGAGAGAATTTCCAGCATAAGTTAAGCCTGGGACTGTGGATAAAGCTCTGAGTAGAACAGACTTTGATCCTAAGATTTCTCTGCCGTGGTACTACTCAGTTTTGCAAGAATTCTGGTGTGATCATTGCAGCTCTAGCTTTTTGCTCAGTTACTCAAACCAGGATCATTTCTTTGGCTAAAAGGAAGTGCCTCATCAGGTCTGCGAGCTTTTCCAGCCAAACCCAAAGCTTCAGCTGGACTTCACTTAAGTGTCTGGGGTAACAGATTCCAGGCATCTTGGCTCACAGACTTGGAGACCAACACTGCCCAACAACTCATCCCAGGCATGCCTCTGAGTGTCCAAAATCACGGACCTGGCATTTTCTCTTGAAGACATTCTGCTTTGCTAAAACTAACCCTGGTGCATAAGGCACAGATTTTACTTTAAAGTCCAGTTACAAAGCTTTAGTCTCCAAAGTTCTGGATCATACCATCAGGATGAGTCAGAATTTACAGGGTGAACAAGAGTAATGTTGCATTTAAACTTCAGCCCGGTAGCGAGAGGCCTCCCTGGAGAAGAGGATTAGGAGAGAAAGGAGGATGGAGGGAAACATGGGTCTGAACCTCATTTTGCACTTTGCGCCCCTCCAACTTATTCAGCGCCATAACAAAGAGGCTGGAGGGGAAACCTTATCCTGGTGTCTGTTGAGGGTGGAGGCCAGGAGTCGGAGCTTGGAAGGGGGTGATGATAGGAGGCCTCCATTTACCTGCTCATTCATTCATCGAACGTTCTAGCACCTACTGGGTTCCGGGTCCTGTGTCACGCAGTTGGTTTAACTGTTCCTGAAGGATGGGACTTTCCGTTTTTCCCGGAGACAAAGGCCCAGTTCTCTCCTGGGGAGGCTCTCCCGCGCCTCCGTGGTAGCCCCGGCGGCCACCCCCTGAGGGGCCACCACCGACCCGGCCCTCGCCGCCCGCCAGGGCTCCGCGAGGTCCGCGCCCCAGAGCCCGGCACTCGGCGCCCACTCTGCGGGACCCCGCGGGAGGGGCGGGCCCGGGCCCGGGCCGGGGAGCGGGGAGGCCGGGCCCCGCGCCCGCCACCCGCCCGCCGGCCCCGCCCCGCCCCCGCCGGCCCTGCCCCGCTCGGCCCGGCCGGCGCCGCCCCCGCCTTACCAGGGTTTTGGCTACGTTCCCCCTCTGGGTGATGTTTTTGCTGTGCTTCTCGTTGGCCATCCGGATCCGCTGTTTGGCCACCATGGCTTGGGCGCTAGGCAATGCCCTCGAGTCCCACCTGCAAGAATCCCCCCGCGTTAGCCCCCCGACCCGGCCGCGCGCGTCCCGCCGGCTGCGGGCGCTGCAGGTGGCAAGGCGCGGCCCCCGAGCCCCGCGCACCCCGCTCCCCAGCCCCCAACGAGCCGGCTCCAGAGAGAGGCCAGAGCCCGGACGGAAGTAATCTTTCATCTCAGGAAACCCTCTCCTACTTCCTCGCCATCCTTCCGGTCCCCCCTGCTACCTAACCAGCGCGGCCCCGAGGTTGGCGCTGCCGCGCGTCCTCCCCGCGCTGGGCGGCCGGAGCGCAGCGCGCGGAGCCGCTCCGCCCGGGGCCCCTGCCGGCTCGGGATCCAGCGGCCGAACGCTGCGGGGCCGAGGGTTACGGCGGCCGCCGGCTTTGTGCGCGCATAGGGGCCGGGGGCGCAGCCGCTCTGGGGCTCCGCGGCCGGGGACCCGCCGGCGCCTGGGGCCGGGATAGGGGCGGCCGCGCTTTAAGCCAGTCTGCCTTGCACCACTACCCCCTGTCCGAGGGCCGGATTGGAGGCAGCGGCCGGCGGGCCTGGGGGGGGGGGCGGGGGGGGGTCTCAAAAGACAAGTGGAATGAGGGCGAGTCCCGGCCCACGCTGTTGGGGGACAGTTTAAAGAACCTCCCCTTCAGGGGTCTGGGGAAGAGCCCTGGGCGAGGGAAGCCCACCGCAGGACCCTTCTCAAGTACTGCGGAAAGGGCTGGAACTCCCCAAGGATGCGGATAAGTGGGTGCGAGGATGCAGTGGGCTCGGTCATCTTGCCTTGGTAGCTGAGGGCCTTCCATGGAACACTGGCAGCAACCGTCAGCATCTGAGTGGAGGAAGGTCCTAGGCCTGCAGCCCAGCCAGATGTGGCGGTCACTACCCTAAAGTGGACGGATTTGACCGGCTTAGGCTCCCCACCTGCCTGGAGCAGTTTGGCCCTCCTCCAGCCACCCGCGTCCCAAGGGCTCTGAACTGGGAGCTTCCCTGCAGCGGAGGGATAAAAACTGAAGTGTATGTGACCCACAGACGTTGGTGTTAGGACCCTACAGATTGCCTGGTCGGCTGTGGGGGCAGGGGGAAAGGGATTCAGTCCCTCACTTTTCCTTGTGCCGCATGAACCGAGGTGAGCTCTTAGAAGCTCAGAAGCGTTGAGGAAAACGGGGAACGTCAGCCTGGAAGGTCCGGGGCAGCAGGAAGCGGTGGGAAGAACGGAGGCATTAGGCTTGGCTTTGGCTCGCGCACCCCATTGCTTCCCTTGCAGGCATCTGTGGCCGGGCTTCTAAAGGTTTTGTGTGGAGAGAGTGTCCCAGGGTCAGTAGGAATTTAGGGGAAGTTCCTTCTTTCTTTTAAGGGCCCTTTATTAAGCTCATCCTCGCCCTCCTCCCCATTTCTTGTTGTCCCAGCTCTGATACGAGCTGTTTTGGGGGGTTGCTTTCGGCAGCCCAGAAGAAGACAATCTACCTAGCAGTTAGTAAAGTCTGGCCACGACTTTTCTGGCTCTAGAGGTCAGTTGAGTTCGCACACCAGTTCCCGCCAACATCTCCACCATCAGTACAGAACTACAAACCAAGCGGGCCTTTGCATGGGGAGAGAGGGCCGTCCCATCCCCCACCGTGGTGTGAGGCCCAGAAAGTTCCTCTCCCTGACTCACTTTTTACAAATCTTGTCCACATTCCCGCGGAGGAGGCGGAAGGTAAGTCTCCGCCTGAGTTGAGCACAGACCTGGTTCTGGGGACCATTAAGGAAAAGATAGGGGCCGAGATGGTTATCCCTTTGGGCCTGCAAGCAAAAATGTGTTCTCACCTGAGAGAAGCCTGCCTTCCCACAGGCTCAGGTGAACCCCTTGTCTGGGAAGAAATTCTTGACCCCTAATGCCTGCTCGATAGCGGCCTTTTTCTTGCTTTGCTTTGCTTGTGTTTTTTTTTTACATCATTAAAAAAAATTTTTTAAAGGTTTTTATTTTTGAGAGACCGAGAGAGACAGAGCACGAGTAGGGGAAGGGCAGAGAGAGAGGAAGACACAGAATCTGAGGCAGGCTCCAGGCTCTGAGCTGTCAGCACAGAGCTCTGTGTGGGGCTCAAACTCGTGAATCATGAGATCATGACCTGAGCCAAAGTTGGACGCTCAACCGACTGAGCCACCCAGGCGCCCCTAAATGTGTGGTTCTAATTATACAGCAGAGGCTGCGTACCCACAGTCAACATGTAAATGAAATAGGCTACGCAGTGAAAAGTAAGGGTTTTTCGTTGCCCTTCTCACTAATTCCCACGGGTCCTAGGTGACCCTTCCAGTATTTTTTATTCATATACAAATACCCCTTAGGATGATTGTATAGAATTTGTTGAATTACTGCTAGGCAGTTATTTCCAGTGTGTGTGTGTGTGTGTGTGTGTGTGTGCGTGTGCACGTGTGTGTGTGTGTGTGTCTACAATGCTTTAGTGAATATCCTTGCACATCTACCTTTATGCACTTGCACTTGTGCAAGCACACATGTGCAACAGATGGCTGGGAGTGACACTGCTGCATCTTTTCAAGTCCTTTGGTAGAGTCACTGCTGCTGGTTTGGGACGGGTCCATCGGCCGTGACTTGCACCCTACCCATCTGGGCCTCCCCTCCTGCCCCCACTCTGTAGATCCCAGTCCTGTTCATTGCCTTGAACATCAGCATTATTTGCTGAGAAGGGTCTTCCCTCCCACCCTGGCTTCTGTCCCTTCCTACCCCACCGTCAGGCTGCCGTGAACTAGAGGTTGAGCTGGCTCATCCCCTTCTACTGGGAAGCTGGGGCCAAGGTCTGAAGCTGTGTCCCTGGAGTTCCAGAGTGACCCCAGGGCTAAGAAGGAGCAAGGCGTGGGGTCATCGTGCATTTTGGAGGTGGGAGGACTTAAGAGAGCAATGGAAGCTTGATCAAGAGCCGGAAGTCCCCTTGGCTGAATTCGTGGTGGCAGCAGGAACTTTAGGGCACACCAGTGGCACTCAACCACAACTTCTAAAATGGCTCTGGGTGAAGTTGCAGGAAGCTGCCCGGTGATTAAAATTTAATTTGGGCTGGTAATTTTTTCAGCCTTTAGAGCAGGAATTCGAATAAGCCCCATGTCTATCCATCACGAGTCTGCCCCGCTTCGAGTGCTCGGGTCTGTGACTGTAGGCTCTAGGTTTTACCCATCTTTACAAATGATGTATTATCAAAGCCCACAGATGCTACACTATCGGGTTGTGATGTAGTGGCTACCCGTCACTTTTCTGTGGCTGACCAGCGTGCACATCTCCTTTCTACTTGGGGGACTCCCCCGCCGTGTGAGAGTTAGGACCCTCTTTACCACTGTGGGAGCCCACTGGGACAGATACGGCATACCTTGTGTTGTTGTGCTCTGCCATATTATGCTTTGTGGATATTACGCTTTTTACACATTGGAGATTTGCGGCAAGCCTTCGTCGAGCCTGTCTATTGGTGCCATTTTTCCAACAGCGTTTGCTTACTTCATGTCTCTGTGTTGCAGTTTGGCAATTCTTGCCATATCCACACTTTTCCACTATTTTATGTGTTACAGTTATCTGCGATCATTGTTTACAACTCAGTGAGAGCTCACATGATGGTTAGCATTTTTTGGCAATAAAGTAGTTTTCGAGTAAGGTATGTGCTTTGTTTTATTTTTAGGTGTAATGCTATTGCACACTTAATAGACTACAGTATACTGTGAACATAACTTTTATATGCACTGGGAAACAAGAAATCTCATTTGACTGGCTTTACTGTGATACTCATTTTATTGCAGTAGTCTGCAACAGCACCTTCAGTTTATCTGGTGTATGCCTGTGGTTGGCGGGGGGGGGGGGGGGGGGTGAGGTCCAGATTGGCCAATCATATGCTCCTTTTGGAACTTCGAATTTTGATCGAACAGCACAAAAACCAAGGGACCAATCAACGTTCACCTTGGCGGTGGGGTACCCAAGAGGCAAGCAGCATTCAGCACTGGAGGGGGTGGCGGTAAAGGCGGGGGGGGGCGTGGTAGAGGGGCGGACCCCACTTGATTTGTGGTACCTGAAATTCTTAAACCCCCCTTCTGCTTCCATTGGTCAGAGTTTGTGTTGTTTGCATCCAAGAACCCTGACTGACGTTCATGGAAACAGACAAAAACCCAGAAGGTCCTCCTTGGTCATTTCCCTTCCAGATCTGGAATGATTGCCATGTCACTGGAAGCCCTCAGACGTTGTTAGCCAGCAGTCTTTGACTTGTCTCGCCAAGGGGAACTGAGGATAGAGGCCTTGGTGACAAGTGTTGTGGGTGGCCAGTTGTGAGTATGGATGGGGCGATTGACAGACACACCTTGCTTCAACAGAACCAGCAAATCACCAGCCCTTCGAATTAATACTTTGTTTCTTCTTCATCCAATACTTTGTTTCTTCTTCATCCAAATCATTTCCACTATCCCCGGAGTACAGAAAAATTTGGCAGATCTCAACATCATCTCCTTTCACACATGTTAGATTCTGGTGCCAATGTTCACGAAGGTGTCTCCACGGTAGGCAGAGAAGAGAAGAGAGCTGACAGCCAATGTTATCTGCTGCACGCGCTGGAATCAACTCAACGCATTAGATTGTGATTTCGTGGACTCACGCCACATTGTCACTGGAAAGAAACTCAGTCGTTTGCTGTGTTTACTGAGCGTCTACTGTATGCCAGACACTATTTTAGACACTGAGAATTCGATGATTGATACAAGAGCTTCTGCCTTTGGGGAGTTCTCAGTTGTGTGGGGGAGACGAAGAAGGAAACGTTTGGAGACTGCCCTAATTTCACAGATTAGCCACAGCCTCGGAATTGCAAAGCGATTTGTAGCAGAACTGAAAGCCGAATTGAGGCCTCCTGACTCCCCGTTTTCTCAAAAGAAATATTTACTAGGTAAACTTGGAGACAGGGTGACAGGCCAAGCTTTGGAGCATCTTATGTGTGCACAAAAAATCTCTCTCTCTCTCTCTGTTACACACATACACACGCACACACGCACCCACACGCAGGAATGCACACCTGTGCATGCATACATGCATACTGCAGAACAAAGATAGTTTCCATTTCAGACCTCCAAGGCTTGAACTTCGGTCCATAAGTGGAGGTGGAAACAAACTTTAGCCATTACGATAACTGTCATTCCTTGACCCCAGAGGTGATCAGATTAAACCTTAAAATGCAAGATGTGATTACCCGTCTCCAGTCTGTAATTGGCTGGCCACATCTGTCATTACTGGCAGTAAAACCTTCATATCCCAAGGGGAAAACACATACCCTGCTACAGTACTTTCCCTAATGACTTCCCGTGGCAATCCACACGTGGCTGAAGACATGTGAGGTGATTCCACATGTCTGAGCCCAAGTAGTGGCTGTGTATCTCCCATGAGCCTGCCCCTGCTAGGATCTCAGTGCTTTCGGCACAGAGCTACCTTGTTTCAGTTCAGTTGGGTGCATGTTTTTAATGGCTGGAAGAGTTTCCTGGCAGGGAAGAAATAACATCAGGAATAATATCTAACGTTTCCTAAGCACTTTCTGAAGAGCCGGACATTGCCAAGTGTTTTACACGCACCTTCTCACTTCTTACACAACCCAGTAGGTACAAGCGCCCTGGACACAGACAAAGCCTCCACTTAGAACTTTAGTGATAAGTGTCTTTTCTAATCTATAAAATGGGATACAGCAATAATGCTTATTAGGATTGTTTTGAGACTCGGTGCAATCCACGTTAAAAGCAGTAAGAGGCTGGATCGTGGTTCTTCCTTAATAAATGTTAGCTACCGCTGTTATTGTCTCCATATACCATTGAGGCAACAGGTTTATGAAAGATAGGTAACTTGCCCAAGGAAGGTCAAGACCACGAGCCATAGTCCCTGCCTTCAGATAGTTTGGAGTGTTCTTGAAGTACTTAAACACTACTGAATGTCTCAAGTCTGGATGAACACAAGAAGCCATTGAATTGAGAGACAGAACATGTGGACAATCTTTCCAGGTCATTTATTTTTAATTACATTAAAATCTGAAAAAAAAAATTCAAGGGTTACCATATCGAAAAGAAAAATTGGTCTTTTTCATCCCTGACTCTAAAGTTCAAAGCAACCACTGTGTGTCTTTTCTATGTAAATTCAAGCATGCATGCATAATACACTTTATATATGCACACATATATATTTAAATGAGCTCTTTACAAAATCCTTTTAATCTCCTCTTGAAAATCTCAAAGAGTATCATATTATTCAATATGATCTGTGCCTTATTTTTGTTTTTTTTCAGTTGGTAGTGTATCACGGAGGTTGATCTACATCATCTAGATCTATTTCATTCTTTTAAAATGGCTGCATGGTATTCCACTGCATGGAGATATAATAATTGATTTAACCAATCCCTTATTGATGGATATTTAGATTATTTCCAGTTTTTCGCTACTATGAATCAATGAAAAACCTTGTGTGTGTGTTTTTGCAAATACGCATGCATCTACTGGTTGGAGAACTTCCTAGAAGTATAGTTACTGGGCCAAAAGTTATGTGCACAAATGTGTAATAGATATTGCCAAGTTATCTCTGGAGAACTTGTATCAATGTATACTCCTCCCATAATGTATATAACTGTGTTCAGGCTATTATTTCCAAGTTGTATGGCCGTGAACAAAACAATCCTGGGTAAAGAGCATTGCTTCATTTTATTTCTTTATATTTACTAGATTGAGTGCTCTGCTAATGAGGCCAAGGTCATGAATTTATCCACTAACTATTCAATTAGCTTTGCTGTCACTTTAGTCAAGGTTAGTTCTTTCCATGTTCTGTGAGTCACAATAGAGACTAGAGTAGAAAATGGACAGATAGGCAATATTCTTGACCATTTCTGGATTTAAAGAGTGTAACTTTTTAATGGTGAATTATTGAAAGATCTAAATGTTTAAAAATGATTATATTGCTAAGCTTCATTATTTTTAGCAAGACATATTTGTCTTTAGCAGACTGCTCTAAACAATTTAGAGAAAGAGGGCTTATATTTATGAACAATCCTTGCCTTTCATAAACCGTTAGCTCCTTCGTGGCATAGACCACAGCTGTTCATCACGGTGACCCCATAAGCTGTCATGGTGACAAACAGTAGGTGTTCAGTGAATACGGAATGAAAGAATGGTGGAAAACTGAGAAGATTTGGGGGATTTGGGTATTGCAATTAATATCTATTCAGTATTTTATGTAGTTGGTATTTCATTCATTCAGAGTACCTGTCGACTTGTGTTAGGTACACAAAACAGGTTCATACTCCGAGTTGTGACCCTGGTGTCTAAAACAGATAACGATGTAAGCCCTCACTTAATTCCATTTGCTATTTGTTTTTGATCGAAGTGAAAATTTAAATTACCATTTTAAATAACAGTCGTGTTTTCCTGATCCAATTCACTCATTCCTCTTTATAGTTATTATTTATTTTTTAATCTCTGTCAGGTCTGATTTAAAGAAAAGTCCTGCCCTTTCAATAACTGCATCACAAAGTTACTTGAAAGGAGCTTTGTGAATTATCAGGAATGCTATTGGGTTTTCTGAATGTCAGCACATTAAACTCAGGATCCCAGCTTCTGGAAACCTGTCACATCTGATATACTTTAAAAGGATTTTGCAAAGAGCTCATTGGCAGCGATATGTATGGATTAGTAAACCATCTGCAGAAGGTCCAGATGTTTGCACGGAGCTGTTTTCACAGAAACCATAGCAGCTTTTTAATTGTACAACATCCCTGCATGATTTTGTACGTGGAGGGCTCTGGGCCACACTGGTTTCCTCGGCTTCATCTGGGTGGAAAACCAGGCAGGGGCTGCCCTTGAGTAGTTAAGTATCAAAGTGAAATCTGAACCAAGATTAGGAAACAGGGACTAGGAAGAGGAAGCTTTGAAGGGAATCCCTATTTGGGTCACCGTGGCAGCATCTAGAGCCGCCATGTCACTGGGAAGTACAAGCCTGGGGCTACAGGCACGGTCCCTCTCCCACACCCACATACACACCCATTTCATCTGGGAACACAAATCAAGAAAAAGCTAGTCTGTGGGAGAAAAGGAAGTGATTCAGAGCGTTTGGCAATCATCATCAGCACTAAGCTGATTCTCAGGAATTCCTCTTAGCGAGATATTGGGTGTGTGGTTTAAGCTGCCCTTTGACTCCAGAGCCCTTTGTCCAAGTGTGACAAAATACTAGCAAAGAGGGACTAGAGAGCTGTGCCACCACCCTCGGGTCAGGCCCGGGGGATGGTGTGAATTCTTTCTGACAGTCAGGCAGAGAATTCTATTGTCCAGTTTTCAAGGCGATTTACAGGGCTTAATTAGTCAATCCCCACGCCACTATGGGGAGAGAGGTCAATGTTATTATTATTCCAGGTTTACAGCTGAGACACTAGCACACAGATGGTGACCCTACAGGATTTCTCTACAGGAGGGTCTCAGGGGCAACAATCTGGTCTGAGGGGGATGGGGTGGGCAGTGGTAGGAATGTGTCCTGAAGTCGTGTTTGCAAAACATTTTATACGCACCTGAGAAAACCCCAAACGTGCCCAGTCACCCTGGTACCATCTCTTTGGTGCTCCCATTGCCCACAGTGATAGCTGACTGCCGGGGGGCGGTGGGGGGATGTTCCCACGGGCATACCAATGGTGGCAGTGGGTCAGGGTTCAGGTCGCCCAGTTTCCCCGCTCTTTGTTTTTTTTTTTTTTTTTTTTTAACGTTTATTTTTGAGACAGGGAGAGACAGAGCATGAACAGGGGAGGGGCAGAGAGAGGGAGACACAGAATCTGAAACAGGCTCCAGGCTCTGAGCGGTCAGCACAGAGCCCGAGGCGGGGCTCGAACTCACGGACCGTGAGATCATGACCTGAGCCGAAGTCGGACGCTTAACCGACCAAGCCACCCAGGCGCCCCTCCCCTCTCTTTGTCAGAGCTCCTCATTTGACAGTCCACGATCCCCCCTCCTACGTGGACTCATGGGACTTTGGGGTTGAAAGGGACCTGGGGATTATCCAGTCCAACTTCCCACTTAAAGGGGGTGCAGAGCGAAAGTCAAAAGGAGGAAGATTCATCATGATCGTGCTTGGTAACTGAGACTGGTAATTTTCGTATGCAAAAACTGTACCCAAAGAATCTGAGCACGTGGGGTCCATTTTCTGTTCGTTTCGATAATATGTAGTGCACGTAGTTAAAATAAATCACTTCATTTGAACACGGTAGTCATTATTCTGTAGTAAAAGTCATAAACACGGTTTGGCAATTAAAGGAACAAAGTCCAGAAGGAAGAAAATGTGACTGGTCGACTGAGGGCTTTGTTTCTCCTTTGTTCTGGAGGAACAAACATAGGTTTCTTTCAGGTTAATGGTGGTTAATGTTAGCGTTACTGTTTTAATACTGAAAGTTCACCACTTTACTGGCAAGCCTGGTACTCCAGAAAAGTCCCAGGGTTGTTTCCATCTACACATCTTCCCCGGTCACCCAGTGTCATGGTGCCGCTTTTATGCGTTATCTTTTGTCGTCATTGATATTCGTATCCATGTGATACGTATCCACATGGTTCGTATTTGCATGATCTGTTCTCTGGTCACCTTCCCTACGGTGCTTTTCACAGCGCTCTGCACAGTCAACGTTTCAAAGGCACTGACGTTCAGGCAGCGAGTGCACTTCACATCGGCAAAGCTGGCCTGTATTAAGAATATCCTGAGGGTGCATCCCACGTTTTGACTCTATGCAATGGGGCGGGGGGGGGGGGGGGCGAGCGTTTATACTGCTACCTGCCAAAAGGGTAGGCTGGACTTACAAACAAATCATCTAGCTCATCCAGCAGCTCTCTTTGTCTGAGAGACAGGGCCCTGCTCACCTCTGTCTACAGTAAACCACAACTGACTTTTTTTAAGGGTCTCCTTGCCTCTGTGCTCATGGCTCAGGAAAGAGCTCATGGAAAGGCAAGGTCCATCTAGGTCTTTCTCCCAATGGCTAAGAGTGCCAAAGAGGCAGAGCCCGTTCACCTGCCTGTGATCCGCCCTTCCTCCTGCTGCTTCTGCCGCCTTCCCGAGATGCTCGGACCTGAGCGCCCAAGGGAACCTCTCAGTGTGTGGCCATGTGGCTTTGTGGCCTCCGTGCCTGGCGTGGGCCACATCTTCCGGCTTTGCTCCAGTGAGAGCCAGGGAGAAGGTGTCATGTCATGACTGCTATTTTATCCTTTTCCTCCCTGCCCAAACCCGCAGAGCTTAATCAGTACCCAACAAGCTTTATTACAGACTTGGCTTTCCCAGTGACAACTTAATGAAAAGGGACCTTCAGTCCCCTTCTTGTTTCTCTCTATCCATTCCTTTGACTCGGACTCCACCCCATAGGAACTCACTCCGACAAACGGTGCGGTTTGCCCTCTCCATCCCAGGGCCGGTGGAGATCTGGAAATAATTGACTCGTCGGACACTTCTCTCCAGGGCCAAGCTCGTCTAAGTCACATTGTGGTTTCTTCTGCTTCATTGGCTATTTGTTTTCTTAGCCCTGCAATGTGCTTCCGCTTCACCACCCCCCTCCATCCTGTGTATCTTGTTTATCCAATGTGGGCGGTTGCCAATTTAAAAGAAAGAAAATGACGGGTTAGGGCTCTGAATAGTTTAGGAGGGGGAGGAAGGGGACAGGAGGACAGAGAAAGAGGGGCTGGGCCGCTAGAAAAACTTTTGGCTGAATGGGACCATGCCAGCAGAGATCCGGGATAGATGTCTGCAGGGTAGATTGCCTACGTGCTGCCTCATGCCCACAGTGGCCCTTTTGTGAAATACGGTTTCTTCCTTCCGCTGTCTACCAACTACCAACTCTTTATTCGTCCTTTTCCTCAGGATTCCCTCTTTCTTTCTTGGAAAGGATTTTCATTTTATTGTTATTTCAAGCGGCTGAGATGGTTTACCATTTTTAAAAAATTATGGTAAAATATACAGAACATAAAACGTAACTATTCCAGAAGGTACAATTCCGTGGCATTAAGGGCACTCACAATGTGATGTAACCGTCACCACTATTTCCAGAATCTTCTCATTATCCTCAGCAGAAACTCCGTACCCACTAAACAATAACTCTCCCCAGCCTCTGGTAACTTCTAGTCTATTTCTGTTTCTATGAGTTTGGTCTATTCCAAGCGCCGAAATATAGTTCTGCAGTCTTAGTTTCCTTAAAGGGATAAGAATTGGCTCAAACCCTCAACGCACTTCTGTTAGGTTGCTGAATGACCATCTGGCGGGCTGAGTTGTTCCTCAAATAATCCAGGAAATGATGGTGCACCTGAATTACTCATACTATGGCTCCTGGTAAACAGTTTGATTCTTCTTCATATTACGCTCTTCAAAAGCCTTACTGTCTCCCTCCCCTTCGCTCACAGTATTTTATTTTACTTATTTATTTATGTATTTATTTTTTAGTGTTTATTTTTGAGAGAGAGAGAGAGAGAGAGAGAGAGACAGAGCATGAGCCAGGGAGAGGCAGAGAGAGAGGGAGACGCAGAATCCAAAGCAGGCTCCAAGCTCTGAGGTGTCAGCACAGAGCCCGACGCGGGGCTCGAACTCACGAACCTTCAGATCATGACCTGAGCCGAAGTCGGATGCTCACCTGACCGAGCCACCCAGGCGCCCCTCACTTATGGTATTTTAAAAATAGTTTACTAAAAACAAGTTTGTCATAAAAAGGTGGCAGTTGCCTTCGTCACTGTTATTAGGAAAGGCTCTAGATTCCAGGTTTTGAAACAAATTCTCTTTACTCCTTTTTTAAAACTGTGGTAAAATATACAGAACATAAAATCTACCATTTTAATCCGTTCTGTGGCATCAAGCACGTTCGCGTTGTTGTGCTCCAATTCCCTATTCATCTCCAGAACATCTGTATCTCCCCAAACTGAAGCTCTGTTCCCATTAAAAACAACTGTCCTGTCTCCCCCTCCCCCAGCCCCTGGTAACCACCATCATGTCTATGAATTTGCCCGTGCTGGGTGCCGCATATAATTCCCTTTAATTGACTCAAGGTCTGTAAATCCTGTTCAACAGCAGCAACGGGATTTTGCATCAAGGGGAAAGGGATTTGTTCAACTTCTGGTCTTTATTTCAGGCATCTGTTTTAACACAGGTGGACTTGGGGAGATTTACAGCTGGGTTCCTGGTTGTAGATTGGCTTTTTGAGATTCCTTTACGGTGATAAGGAAACCACTTTAACAAACGCTGTCCACATTGGGTTAGTTTCTTCTTGGGAAACAGGAATCACATGGACTATGTTTCTTCGGCTACAGGTGGGGCTTTACCGGTTTCTAAAAGCAAAATTACTTCCTTGAGGGACTGTTGACTTAGTTAACAGTTGGAGGGTGGCCCCTTGGGCACATTCAGAGCACTTTCAAATTCCTTTGGGGTAAGAGTGTAAATAAAACTTATTCTTGTGGCAGGGGAAGGAGAGCTTCTAGAACTGGAACAGGCCGCTCAGGTAACTACCTCAACGCTGCGTTTAGAGAAGTTGTTATTATTTTTCACTTTTTGGCAAGAGAGAGGAAGCATAGCGGAAAGGATATGAATTTGTTTTCTGCCGTCTTGGTCCCTAAAGGATCAGGATAAATGTGTGGATGTAATTAAAAATAAACAGAAGAGAGGCACCTGGATGGCTCAGTCGGTTAAGCGACCGACTCCTGGTTTTGGCTCAAGTTATGATCTTGCAGTTTGTGAGTTCGAGCCGGTTTTGAGCTCTGTGCTCATAGCATGGAGACTGCTTGGGATTCTCTGTCTCCCTCTCTTTGCCCCTCCTGCACGTGCTCTCTCTCTCTCAATACATCCATCCATAAACAAACAAACATTAAAAAAATAAAAATAAACAGAAGAGCATGAGCACAGAATGATTTCTCTATGTAAACTGCTCAGGACCCATCTTCCCCCGTGAGGCATTTTTTGTGACTTCTCTGTAACAATTCAGCTGGTAACTTTTCCTTCTCCGAAATCCTCCTGCTCTTCTCCCAGACATTCAACTGGCAGTACGACTGCCTTAAAAAATTCTTTCCCTGTGTTTGAAGTCTGACTAACTTCCCAGCAAGACAGTAAGCTCGTCGAGGACAAGAATCGGGTCTGCTGCAAGGTATTTAGCATTGCATCTGATCTTGGACAAGCTTTTATTAATCACCAAACATAGCACTTTGCCCACAGTCATCAATCGCGATTTGGTAAGGTTGTTACTAGAAGGGAAAATATCTTTATTCGGCTTTCTAGGCTTTTTGTCTTTCTAGCTTTTCATTCTTACACCGTCCCTCTTTTCTCCTCAACACCTGTGAGAATTCCCTCTTTTTTTCTTCTGTGCTGCCTGAGGCGGGAGCTCCTGAGCTTTCAAGGGCAGCGTTGGTGGAGTGAAAGAATACTGAATTTGGAATCAGAAGACATGGGTTTGAGTTCTGAAACCCTCTGTTGTGGGCCGGCTTTTGTGTTGCCTTCTGTAAAGCTAAGCAGAACAATAAACTTCCTCTGTCGAGGGAATACGTTGCTGTGGGGGGATAAGCATGGGATGGATGTACAAGGGCGCTGTCATTGCTAACGCTATGTAGGGAGGCATTGGCTGGTTAAGGATATGGCTTGGGGGCCAGCTTGCCTGTGTTTGAAACTGGCTTGGCATTATTACCTTGGCCACGTCACTTAAACTCTCTGTGTCTCAGATTCCCAATCTGTGGAATGGAAATGATAATAGTGTCTGCTTCCCAGTCTTGCTCTAAGACCCCAGCAGTTAACATGTGTGCAGACGTGTAGTAGGCACCATGCGAAATGATGATGATGGTATGTAATCATAAAGACTCATTATTACCGAATGCAGATACATTCCGGTCTGAGACTCAGTTTCACAATTTGTTCTTATCTCCTCCCCCAGCACTGCCAGTCTGCAAGCTGTTTCCCCTTGGATATTTTACCATCGCTTGAATCTCTTAGCCTGAAATGCGATATATACTATTGTCATCCAAGTTCCCCTGTTCACTGCTGTTCAACTCCAGCGCTGCTACTGAAGGACGGAGCTCAGTTCCTAGCTACCCACGTTTATACTTGCAGAGTCCT
Organism: Panthera onca; assembly: GCF_046562875.1. Lineage (NCBI taxonomy): Eukaryota > Metazoa > Chordata > Mammalia > Carnivora > Felidae > Panthera > Panthera onca. The sequence goes on along the minus strand of NC_138339.1, from coordinate 214,397,657 downwards.
CCTCGACTCTGCTCTCCGCGAGTACTCTCCACGTCCATGTCATTAACGGGATGGGCCATTTCGAACACACTTGGGTTCAGTTGAAAGAGCTGGAGACAACGTCTTTTGCTCTAAGAGAATAGGGATCAGGTCAGTAGGGGACATAGGAGATTCAGTTTGAAAGCACTGATGGCCGGACTCAGTTAGAAATCCTAATGGTTGTCATTCCTATTGTTTCCCCAGCTTTAGAGGCGCCAACCCACGGAGTGTTGTGCTTCATGGGTCATGGATGTCAACACTTCCTACTCTGAAACCGGTCATCACCTCTGAGACCTGGTCAGGTCCCCCCGAACGTGTACCATACATCTCCTTTATCACATTAAATGTGGCAGAGCTTGTAGGGGTGTAGCTTGACATTCACTTGTGCGATTATTCAATTAGCAGTTGGTGTTCCCTCCGGGCTGTAGGCTCCGTGAAGACAGACACCATATCTGCTTATCACCATTTCATCCCCAGGACCAAGAAGAAGAAAGGAAAATGGTATCGATTGACTGAATATATGAACGCCAAAACATACTAATATTTGCAGGATTATTTCAAGAGCCACTCAACGTCTCATGGGGATTCCAGATTCTGAATCTTCAGACCCTACTTGATTTGATTTGATTTCACTTTAAATGCATATTCATTTATTTTTGAGAGAAAGAGAGAGAGCGCGTGCGCAAGTGAGTGGGGGAGGGGCAGAAAGAGAGGGAGACAGAGAAGGCTCCACACTATCAGCACAGAGCCCGAGTTGGGGCTTGAACCCATAAATTGTGAGATCACGAGCTGAGCTGAAATCAAGAGATGGACACTTAACCGACTGAGCCACACAGCGCCCCTCAAACCCCATTTTAAAGACAAAACTTCAGGTCAAATTAAATCATATCAGAGTGGTTAAGGGTATAGGCTTTGAGTTCAAATCTTGACTTTCTACTACTGAGCTGGGCCATCGGAGGCAAGTAAGTCACTTACCTTCTTTAAACTTCAACTTCATCAGTTGTGAAACCAGTTTCATAATATTTAATCTCCCCAAGTAGAGTATAACACTTGATGCATAATAGGCATTCGGTGAAAAGTAGTAATTATTAACCAACTGTTTTGGCTGGAGTTTCCACAGCGTACAAATTAATCTTCTTGTGTCGTTCCAGCACATGAAAATAATGGGTTATTGACTAGCGATGGGCCATAAAAACAAGCTTGTTGAAAGTCAAATCACTACTTCGAAAATCTTTGGGAGCTCACTTTCCTTGTTCGAAAATAAAAAAACACAGATGTATTCTTGATTACGTATATCCTAAGCCTATCAGAACTGTATTTTAAAAAATCTACCACGTGACAAACTTGATGCATGTTTATGACCGCATTTTCGAGGAGCAATTTCCATTTTGATGTGTTGTTTCACAGATTGTATTGCTAGCATTAGGCAGGATGGAAAATAAGATATCAAGTTGACATCTTGGATAGATAAAACTTCAGCTTAATGGGGCAGGGGAGTTCACTCAGGGCTCTAAGGAAGTACACTGTGAGTTGAGCGGTAATTTCATCAGAATATGCCCGGAGACACAGGCAAATTGCCAGGCTGGGACAGGACGACCGTGAATACGTTGGGTTTTGCTCTCGCCACACCCCGTCAAATGTTTTGGAAGAAAAGACTGCGTGTGTTCATAAGTTGGAAAGAAAGAAAAAGAGAAGTAATTCGGCTGCTGTTGCTTATGAAATAGGTTGAAAGGAGGAGCAAGAAATCTAATAAAATACTTGGCATGCGAGCCCATTATAACAGAATCTTTGTAAGTGGTTCCTCCTGGGTTGCTCTTAGAGTGGACTGGAAAGTGGCTAGATTGAGAATTGGAACATCGAGGTTCTACTCCTCGCTATACGGTCTTCAGAAACCACTTACTTCTTGGCCTCACTGGTCTGATTTGTAAAACAAGAGTCGTATAATATTTATGACCTGAATGCAAGAAATTGTTGCGATGATCCCATTAAATAAGTGAAAAAAATCTTTGAAAAATATAAAGCATAATATGTGTTATTATACACATTTCCCCAGCATTTATTCCTTATTTCCCAATGATGAAAAAGCCGGGCACTGGAAAACATCTGCCGTCTGTCCCCTGCCGCACCTGCGTCCCAGCACCTCCTGGCGTCCCTGGCAGTCAGCGTCCTCTCTGACAAGGGCAGTGTGTGTGGCCTGTCCACAGGCAGACGCCTGAGCAAGATGGTCTCCCGGGTCTCGTCTAATCCTGGGGTCCATCATCCCATGAATGTCGAATGTGACTCATGATTTTATTTTCTTTTTTAAGTCAAATGTTTTATTTATTTCTGGAGAGAGAAAGCAAGCAGGGGAGGGGCAGAGGGACGGGGGGTGACAGAGGATCAGAAGAGGGCTCCGTGCTGACCGGCCGACAGCAGCGTGCCAGGCGCGGGGCTCCCACTCCCGGACCTCGAGATCATGACCTGAGCCGAAGTCAAACGCTCAACCGACTGAGCCACCCAGGCACCCCAGGATCCAAGATTTCAAAAGGAGGAACATCTGGCTGGGACGCACGAGGCGCCAGTCAAACATCCTCAGCAACCTTACAGCGCAGTCGGTGGGAGGGTCGGACTTCTCAACAGGTCAACATACGATAAAACCCAACGTGGCATTATAGGCTTTGGAATCGGACAGACCTGGGTCCGGATTCCGGGATCATTATTTACCAGTTTTAAATCATTCGGCACAGTAACTTAACTGCCTCTCAGGCTCCTTATCTGTAATCACATTTTTTTTTCCACGGATTGTCCAAATATGTCCTCATCTCTCAGAAATACTTAGCAAATCCTTCCGTTGCCTGTTAAAAAGATGGGCTGGAGGGCTCGTTTACCGTGGTTACTGAGCACCTAATACTTCTGTCTGTCCCAAGGGGGATAACCCAGCAGCTGCCCTGCAAAAGATCCATAAACAATGTTGAAATACACTCGCTCATTTTAGAGATACAACCTATCTAGGGCTAGGAGCGAACCTCATTCTATTCCTAAGTAGGCTGGGACGACCGTTTAAAATGGGGTAAGTTCTTCTTAGCCCTTTTCTGAGGGTTGGCTATACAGATTGGGTAACAGCCCAGTCATGTACTGATTTATCTTGATTTACACGTAGCTGCTGTTTGAAACAGAAAGGTCAGGAACTACCACAATAGAAGCTAAGACCCCCATTGCGTATCACATACCTTTATGTTGTGGGCTTAAGAAAAAACAAACAAAAATCACCACCAATTATAATTTTAAGATACTGGGGACTGTAAGCAGTCCCAGACTTCAGAGATTTTAAAACAGGGGAAATGAGGCGACTTAGAGTCATGGTATGGTAAGGACATGCTTTCTTCATTAATTTAGTCCTCACAACAGACACATGAGGAAGATGGGATTTTTTTCCACACTTTACAGTTTGGATGAAAAGTCAGAAACAACAGCAGGAAGGGGCGCCTGGGTGGCTCAGGTCATGATCACATGGTTCGTGGGTTCAAGCCCCGCATCGGGCTCGGTGCTGACCGCTCAGAGCCTGGAGGTTGCTTTGGATTTTGTGTCTCCCTCTCTCCCTGTCTCTCTGCCTCCCCTACTTGCTCTCTGTGTCTCTCTCTCTCAAAAATAAATAAACACTAAAAAAAAAAAAAAGAAAAGAAAAAGAAAGAAACAACAGCAGATAGAGCCAATACCCCGTGCCCACCAGCCGGAAGGAATGGATACACCAGTTTTATCAGAAACGTCCTAGTTCCTTCTGTCTCCTTTCCAGTCCTATTCGGGTCCCCCTTCCCTAGATGCCACCACCACCATGAATTTAGTGCCCATCTTCCAATACACGTCTTTTTTGCTTTCCCTACACACCATACCATAATAGTGTGTTTTAAAAATACTTGCAGAGAGGTGGTGACACGTTTTATTTCTCATGCGGTGACTTTCTTTGCTCGCTTCACGTCAGATTCCTAGGATGTAACCAGGTTGGTTGATACGAATCTAGCTCATGAATTTCCACTTCTGCATTGTGTTCCTTAGTGTGAACCCACCACAAAACCTATCACTTCCCCTGTCTTGGGCTATCCCATAGAATGTTGTAGTAAACGTTCTTGGACGTAGCTCCTTGTGCACCTAAGGGGCATTTCTTCTGGGGTTATGTACCTAGATTGCTGTAGCTGGGTCATAGGCTGCGTGCACCTGCAATATTATGAAATATTCTTAAATGTTTACATTGATTTACACTCCTACCAGCCGTGTATGAGTATTCCCATTTCCCTCACATCTTCGACGACACTTGGGGTTGTCAAACTTTTCAACTCTTGCAAATCTGATGAGTGGGAAGAGGTAACCCTATTGTCTCAATTTACTGGTGAGTTTTCTGTTTCTGACATGCGTAAAGGCTTTTTGGAATGTGGACTATGTCCTTGGTACTACCAGTCTAAGCCTCTCAGGAGAGGCTGTATATCATCCACCCTCTATGCTCACCTGAGTGTCCGAAGCACACAGGGAGGAGGTGGGCAGGCTGGGGTGTGGCCCTTGGGGTGGGTGGAAGATATGTCATGCTCTGAGTCTGATGACTGCTTCTGTACCCATATCCTGTTAGTTGTCAGGGACGCCAGGCCATAACAAATATTGACCCTAATTTTCTTAAGTGTAGGCTGCTTTTTGTTTATCGGTTGGTTACATTCAGGAGCCACTCTTCCTGAGAAGCTTGCGGGGCAGAAAACACCTCCAGCCAAAGGCCCTTGGCAGAAAACATTCTGCTTCCCATGTCTCTTGAGAATCTGTGCCAAGTGGACAGGGTGACGGAGTAAACATGGCAGCAATGACTTGTCGACTACGATTCTCCCTGAGCCTCTCTTCCTTAACGCTTCAAGCCTACTTAAGCATGGATCTTGGGAGTGTTGAGGAAACTGGGATTTGGAGCACGCATTTGCTGATCTCAGCATCACCTCTTAACAAATAGATGATGCTGGGAAAGTAATCTCTCTCCGTTGTGTTTTTTTCATCTGCAAAATGGTGACCATGGTAAGACCTACCCTATAGGATTGTTAGGACTAGGTGAGGTAATGTAGGCACACGGTAAGAGCTCATTACATGTTGGCTATTTGTGGTGATAACTACCAGATTTATGTCTGGGGATTACAGATCACAGTAAATGACGGGAGTGCCACAGGATTTGCACTGGTCTCCAAGTTTAGTCCCCTCTGTAACGTATTGTGCCATTTGTATTTTTACCTTGAAGAGAGATTGTAAACTGGAGGCCCAAGGGAATGTATTTTATTTGACCTTCAAGATATTCTTGTTTTATTTGAATGCAATTCAACTTTTAAAAACTGGGAACTCTCAAACAAGTATCTTGATTTCTTTCTTGCTTCTCTTAAATAATTAAAGCTCTGGTAACGCTGGGCCGGGCGCCTCTGTATTTGAGAGAATTCCAAGAGGCCCTTCTCCATGGGGCACACTTTCTCCTCTTTGTCATAGCCCCCCTGCCCTCATACTGGTTGTATTTATTAACATCTCCTGGCCCTGGCGGGGGGCTGAATTTGCACCCCCTGCTTTTGTGCTTTCAGTCTTCAAGTTCCTTCATGATGATTAAGCCATTTTTCTCTGAGCTTCCGGGGATGGGGGTGGGGGAAAGAGGGAAGAGAAATAATGTCTGGTGATGGGCCAGCTCTGTGCCCTGCATTTTCCACACCCTGTATTATTTAATCTTCACAACAGCTGTGAGGTAAATACTATTATCCTCAAGTATAAATTACAAAATACGTATTACAAATGGCTAAGCAAGCCTGGTAGGCTGAATAACTTGCTCCGGGTCACACTGCTACAAAGAGGCAGAGGTGGTATTCGAGGCTGGCCCTTGAGAAATCATCACCCCTTTTCTGTTTGTTATGTTGGGCCAAAGGATAGGAGACAGGCTTATTGGAGGTTTTGGTGTCTGTCATGTTAGGGCTCCCCCTTAATGTTCTGGTGGTTGTTAATGCTTTTTGGGTCTGCTCATGGGGAGAGGGAGGGGCAGGATCACCAGGAGGAGGTGCCCGTGTGTGAGTCCCGGGGCATTATTTACTAGCCCCTGATTGGAGCCAGGGACTCCTTTAATGACCCTCTTCCCGAAGCACCAAGTGGGAGCTCGCTAGTCGCGCTTCTCACAGTTCAGGGTTGGCTTTGAGTTTGTGCCCCAGCATGCTGGGAGGCAGGGGTTTTGAGAGTCAGGCCACTTATTTACCTGTCTGAGGCTTCACAGCCCAGTTCTGGAAAGTCAGAGAAAATGTTAGTCTGGGAGTTTGAGCAAGCGGAAACAGGATGTGTTCCATACCGAAGGTAATTACATGGCTGGCCTGTGTAGTAAATGGTAATGAGGTAGGTGAAGTCGCACAACAGAGATGCCTCTGATTGGCTGAAGAATGTTGCTCTTACCTGGAAAAATATTTTGCAGCAGTTACCTGGGTGAAAACCAGCTTCCTGTAAAGGACTGATTTAAAAGCAACAACAACAACAACAACAACAAAGGCTCTTATGGGCTGAGTGCTCTTTACTATGTAATTATTTCTCAACTAATGATACCAACTCAACTTTATGCAAAGGGAAGGTTCAAAAACAATTCTCTTTGACCAAGGAATATTCTAAAGTGTATAACTACTGCTTCATAGCTTCAAAGGTGAGAACCACTCGTTCCCTTATTCTTCAAACAGAATTCACAGCTACAGAAACATTCTTAAATTAAAAAAAAAAAAAAAAAGCCATTTAATTTAGCACTCACAATTTAGTAGAATGTCCCGTGTGTGGCCTTAGGAGCCAGATAACTTTTTTTCTTTTCTTTTAGGATTAATACCAAGATCCTTTCTGAGAGAATCTCAATTTTTTAAGCCTGCGTTTTCACCCATACAAATGAGATTATAATATGCCAACTTCTACTTGGTGCTGTGAAGTTCAAGTGAGGTTGTGTTCACTTCACGCAACAAATATTTATTGTTGATTATGTGCCAGGCACCATGCTTGATGCAGGGAACAAAAGATGGAAGGTTCTTGAGCCTCAAATGCTCCCAGTTTACTGAGGATAGACCCTGTTCCAACCACTAAAGGATGGCCGGGACACAGAAATCCATCCTGTGCGACAAGAGCCTATGGGACGCCATGGCCCCAATCTGGGCTGGCAGTGGGTGGGGTGGCACTGTTCTGGGTCTGGAAGATGTCCAGGGTTCCATGAGAAACAGAAAGGAAATGACAAGGTGGGGACGAGCATGTGGATGGGAAACACTGTGAGGAAACCTTACAAACCCTCTGGTGTTCCTCCGAGTCAAATGGGGGCACCGGAAAATGGGGGTGGGGAGATTAAAGTGAAAGGTGAGAGAAGAGGGCAGGGTGGGGCCGGTGTTGGCTTCCGGGTCAGGCACAAGGGTTTCCTGCTGGAGGTGAAGGGCCTCCACTGGAGGAAGGGATATCGGCAACCGTTCCCAGCAGGAACAGGCAGCTGAGGGTGTGGCAGACTGTTTTGCCATCATCAGGTAACGTGGGCCAGTCATTATGTCAGCTAATTATGTAAATCAAACCTTCCCTGGATCTTGATCCCTGCAAAGTCTGCAGTGCTCAGATAGTTGTGTGCATATCTGAAGTCATTTCTCGCAGCCTTCCCTCTGTCCTTCTAGTCACACACTCCCACCTGGCCTTGGGCTCACCCTAAGCCGGGATTTCTGCACCTGCCGGACCTCACCATCCTCGATTACAGCGGGCCATGGCATACTCCCCTCTACCTGATGCACTGGAGAAATTCCAGGTCCCAACCAAGGCCTGCCTCTTGGACCATCACAGGACCCAGCTGGATCTAGCAATTCTACGGCCCACCAATCCAACGTTCGCCTTGACTTTGCTTGTTCAGCACCTTGGGAGGTCTTTGCCCACTGGTCGTTCTCTCTTCCTCTCCCTTCAGGGGTGATACAGCATCGCGCCCATTGCCCTTGCCCACTTCAATTATTTGGGCTGCTTAGGCAGGCCCCACTCTGACAGGGTGGGGGTGCCCAGAGCAAGAGTTTCTGGTGGAGAACCACAGCCCACACGTCTGTGTCCAGAAAGCTTATCAACGTTGCCAGCAACGTTAAATCATAATAAATTATATAATTATTACGTACATTTTATTTATCCTGCCCTACTTCAGCTCAACCACTCTGTTATAATCAAGATTTTTCTGTCGTTTATGCTTACTTCATAATAAAGACATGTATGTCTTTATTAAAATGTCTGTATTAAATAATGTCTCTATTAAAATACATTGTAATTATTTGGAGGTGATGAAGTAAATCTGTTTTTATTTTAAAAATGAACGACATTAAATGTGAAAATTAATCATTATTTCATATACATTTTTAATCGTTATTTTTCTCCTAAAATAGTGGCAGTGGCCTTTTAAAATTAAGAGGCAAATTAAAATTACGAGGCACATCCAACCAAAATGATTTACATGGAGTTGAGTTTTTAATTTTTCAAATATCTGAATCCTATTAAATGCTTTATAAAAAATAAATCTGTTTGTATGTCTAGCGTTATGTGTCTCTTCAGTTGCCAACGTAGAAGAATTATCACGGTTTGTGTATGTCACGTGCGTGTTTATATAAACACACAAATTTAAGAGTAATGCGAGCTGTTTAATATCGCAAAACGTTCTTCTGTCAGCGTGTGGCGAACGCCCTGCTGACCTGCGAGTAGCCCCAGAGCCATGCTCTGGAGCACAGATGAGCCATCCGGCACTCCTGGGAAGCGATATTTAATTGATGTCATCCGTGCTATCTGAGAGGAAGTTCTCGGCAAGCTAATTTGTCTTTTACCTTCATGCTTCTGTCACTCAAATATTCCGGGCACTTTGAAGCGGTGTCCACCTCTGACCTTGGCAGCAGCCCGAGCCACAGGCTTTCACGGCGTTTGGATGCAGTTGCCTTTTATTTCAAGGACAAAAGAACAGGAGGTGTGGACAAGTGGTTCCCTGGGGCCTGCGTGGCTTTCGCTACGAGAATGGTTTAGTTATGAGAGAGAACGTTTATGGCGACAGGTTATGCTGTGCCACCGATGAGCGCCAGGATGACTGGGGGCCCATGTATTTCTTTACTACAGTTTTTGCTTGTTTGTGTTAAGTGTGTTTACATTCTGCAAAGCCCGCTAAAGCACGGGACACGCAATTCGGTTTAAATTTCAGGTAAACAATGACCAACTTTTTAGGACAAGCATATCCTCAAAATTGCATGGGACATACTTATACTAAAAATTGTTTACTGCTTCTCTGAAATTCAAAGTTAAGTGAGCATCCTGTATTTTTATTTGCTAAATGTGGCAACCCTACAGGCCAAGAGCATGCTCTCTCTTCCCCAGGACTCAAGGCAGTACTGAGCTACAAGGGCATTATATGGAACACAAGAAAGAGAAAAGCAGATCCCTGAATTCTGAAAATCTCAGCCTGGACCCTTGAGGGAGGAGTGTTGAATATCCTTTCTACTAGTGCCAAAGGTAAGTGGAATCAGATTGTTTAGTTTCCTACGAGGAATGTCTGTGGGAAACCGGAAAATGAGTTCTTTCTCCCCAATGTGCATTTAATCATGAAGCCACAGAGTGTTTGTCATTGGTCTGCTTTGCCATAAAGCTTGAATAATCACCAACTCTTTATTTATTTATTCATTTATCTATAAAGTATTTGTTAAACCTTTCTTGTACCTGGCACATTACATTTAATAGTCAGGGCACCCCTATGAGGTAGATATTATTATCTCTCTTTTACAGATCCAGAAATTAAGCTCAGGGAAGTTAAATAAATTGCCTAAACTTGTCCAGTTGGTAAGTTACAGAGGCAGAAGCTAAATCCATGTTGTTCTGACTCCCCACCTTCTGAGGGAAACACAAGCGAGGGTGTGGAAGGGAGAAAAGGGAGAAGCACCTGTCACACTTTAGGGATCATCTTATATACTTCACACTATTGACAATCCCTCCCTCTTGTTCAAGTCAGATCGAATTCTGACCTCTCAGAAAAAAAAAAAATACTTGGAAGAAATACAGAATTTTTTCCATAAGGTAAAAACTGTAGTTTTTATAAAAAATAATGTTTGATCATCCTAAAACTTTATCTGGAAATGCAAAAGACCTAAATTTGTCAAAACAGTGTTGAAAAAGAAGAACAAAGTTGGAGGACCTAAACTACCTGATTTCAAAACTTATTATAAAGGTACAGTAACCAAATACATGTGGTATTTGCATACAGATAGAATGCAGGTCAATGGTAGACGCTAGAGTCCAGAAATAAACCCACACATTTGTGGTTAATTGATTTTTAAAAGGGATGCAAAAGAGTAAGGATAGTGTTGTCAAATGGTAGTGGAAAAATTGGATATCCATATGCAAAATAAACAAACAACAGCAACAGATATAAAATATTTAGACGCTTCATTCTATACACAAAAATTAATTCAAAGCAGATCATAAATCTAAATGTTAGAGCTCAAGTTATAAAACGTTTAGAAAAAATCCTTCCAACCTTGGGTTAGGCAAAAATTTCTTAAGTATGACTTCAAGCGTATGATCTCTAAAAGAAAATAAAAAGGATACAGTGGACTTTATGAGAATTAAGAACTTTGACTTTTGAGTAACATTTAGAGGAGAAATGGAAAGCAAACTGACAGGAATGATTTGCAGACCATACGTCTCTCATGAGAGACTTATATCCAGAACGTGTAAAGAACTCCTACAACTCGCCAATAAGACAAACTATCCAACAAATAAATAGACAAGGCATTTAATAGACATTTTATCAGCAAAAATGCGTCGATGGCCAAAAAACAAAACAAAACAAAAAAGCACAGGAAAAGATGCTTATCATGCTCAATCATTAGGGAAATATAAATCACATCACAATTAGTATATGTCTATATACTAGGTACATTCTATACCTACTAGAATGTCACTAATCAAAAAGACTTATGGTACGAACTTTTGGAGACAATGTGGAGAAACTGAAACCCATATACATTGCTGGTAATAATGTAAAATGGTATAGTCACAGTCACTTTGGAAATCAGTTTAGCTGTTTCTTAAAACTTAAACATAAGGGCGCCTGGCTGGCTCAGTCGGTAGAGCATGTAACTCTTGATTTCAGGGTTGTGAGTTCAAGCCCCACCTTGGGCATGGAGCCTGCTGAAAAAACAGCAACAACAAACCCTTAAACATAAACAATTCCACTTCTAGGTATCCACTCAAGAGAAATGATAATATCTGTCCACACAAAGACTTGTACATGAATGCTCAGAGCAGCATTATGCATAATAGTCTGAAGTCCAAATGTCCATCTCCTGATGCACAAACAAAATGTGACACATCCGTATCACAAAATGCTACTCGGCAGTGAAAAGGAACGAACTGCTAAACATGTCACACCATGGATGAAACTCCAAAATGTTATACTAAGTGAAAGAAGCCCAGACACAAAAGACTCCGTTTTGCAATGATTCAATTTATATGAAATTTCTAGAAAAGACAAGACTGTAGCCTGAGGGTGGGAACGGGAGCAAGCATTAGCCATAAACAGGTGTGAGGAAACTTTCAGGTGATAGAAGTGTGCCAGACCTGGATTAAGGTGATGGTTGTACAGCTGTGTAAGTTTACCCAAATTAATTAAACCAGGGGTGCCTGGGTGGCTCAGTCAGTTGAGCGACCGACTTCGGCTCAGGTCATGATCTCACGGTTTGTGGGTTTGAGTCTCGCATCGGGCTCTGTGCTGACAGCTCGAGCCTGGATGGAGCCTGCTTTGGATTCTGTGTCTCCCTCTCTCTCTCTCTCTCTCTCTCTCTCGGCCCCTCCCCTATTCGTGCTCTGTCTCTGTCTCAAAGATAAATAAACATTAAAAAAATCAAATTAAAGTGTACACTTAAAATGGGTCCATTTTATAATATACAAATCTCAAGAAGTCTTTTAAAAATCTGCGTTGTATTTAACCAGTCATCTTACTGTGTTGGATACAGCTTTCACCCGGATACCTAACACTCCAGGGGGTTCTAACACTTTGGGTTAGTCGTCCTGTAGAGACACCTTTGCAAGTGGATCGGCCCGCTTGTTGTGTGTCTTCAATTGTCCTTAGGGATGTTCCAAACTCCTGAAGGAAGGGGATGTACGTAGTATTCCAGAGTTCTCCAGCAGATGATTTCTTAAGATAGCATATTTGGATAAATGGAGGAGAAATCACTCAAGGAAGACACTAAACTCTTACATTCTCTTATTTTTATACCTGAAAAAAGAAATGCCGTTAGGTTCAAATTTGCCATGGACGGAGTCATTCCGGTTTGTATCTGTAAGGGTCTCCCGACACAAGTAGAGAAGACTGCTCTTTGCACCTGTGATTCCGGACGTGAAGACCTATTTCCGACAACAGGTTGCAAAAGAAGCTTATTCGGCAAGAATACAGAGCGCCAGTAAGGGAGGCAGATTATGAAGAAATGATGGAATCCTCGAACACTGAGAACAAAACAGAACAGCCCTAGTGCTGGGGTAATGCCTCTGGTAGGGTTCTGGTTCCCATCCCTTCCTCTGCTGGGGGTGAAGGGGCTTCTCTCAAACACCTTCCTTTATAGCATCTCCCCTGCAGTCAGGGTAGCGGGACAACAAACTCTCCCTAAACCTCACAGGCCCCAAACAACAACCACGGAGTTCTAGTCGAGGCCGTTTGCTGTGGCTTTGGGGGCCTCTCCTGGGTGGCTGACCTCACGCCTTGGCTCAAGGCCAAGTTCATACCTCCGCAGGCACTAAGATACCAGAGGAGTTTCCACCGAGTCTCACGTTGGCAGTTAAATTCTTCTGCCCATATTATTTTTTCTAACGTTTATTGACCAGACCAACTCGCCCCTGCTCAGAAGAGGGACTAAAAATGTTATTGGATGGCATTCTCATTCCCATAGTGCCTCATTAGCAGCACTTGTCATCCTTGTGATTCGTCTTCCCCAACCATCACCTGGGAGTGTCTCTAGAGAAGACACTGGAAGTTATCATCTTTATCTATCTTGGCCTGGCCCAGCACCGTGCACTGTGTAGGTGCTGAATACACGTTTTGGTTTTTGTTCTGTTGTGTTGCGTTTTTAACAAGTAAATGTTCACCACGGGAAGCTCAGAGGCCTGGCCCGGAGACATTGTGTGTTCTGTATTTTTGCATTTGATTTTCTTTCTAGTAAAAAGCAGCCCAAATCCAGAAGTTTCCATTTGTTATCCTGTAAGTTGCTGTGGTCAGCTGCATTTCTCACAACTTGGCTAAGTCAAATCACGAGGGACATTTTTCACAACTTGGCTGGGTCAAATCGTGTGGTTTATGATTTTTTAAAAAATTACAAGAAAGGACCATTGGTTTCTCACTGTTGCTGGAATATTTACAACAGTATAACTTTTGCTCGTACCCACTCTCCTGGGAGCACAGTGTAGTTATAGGCATTACCTAATGTAGTCAGGTCTGGGGAGGGGAATGGAGGTACAGTAACCTCTATTGTCTGGAATAAAAACTTGGTAAGGTTCAGTGGTTTGCACAAGTACACACGGGAGCCTATAGACCTCGATTTCCTGACTTTGGTTTGCGTATCTCTCCATTCCCTCTGGTTCTGTGTTAACTTTTCAAATCAGGAAAATGTGTGAAAGAGGCCGATTTTAACTGGCCTCTTTTAAGGTGAATATTTTTCTTTTCCAGTGTCTTTGTCATGTTCTAGACAACTTGGGTTCAAAATAATTGATATAATAACAAATCCACCAAAATAGCAAACAGCACCTCTCTGAAGCCAAGGTCACTCCTCAGATTGGGCTGGACAACCTCAGAGCACGAAATTACATGACCTCAAAGGCCCCATCCTCTTCTAAGATTTCATGACTCCAGACTTGAGAACATCTCCAAATGAAATCTATCCTGATTTAAACAAATATATACAACTCACTTTCCAACGGCTGTCTCAGGATGTTTGCCTAGTGCGGTAATGAACTTAGGAGGTCAGCCAGCCACTCTGGCTTCTATTCTTTTGGGAAAAAGTGGTTCAGAGTTTAAAGAAACTACTATATAATGTTGCAGGTCCCCTGGCTTACTCCATGCCTCTTTCCTTCCACGTTATCTGTTGGCTCATTCATTCATTTCTTCATCCATTCATCAAGCACTTATGAGGACCTGCTCTGTTCTAGATACTAGGCTTACTGCAGGGCAAGGAAAAGCACCTGGTCTCTGCCCTCAGGGATCTCACCATCCAGCGAGGGTACAGATAATTATAATCTAAGATGGTAAGTATAATAAAATGCACAGAATATTTTAAGACCCCCCCCAAGGAGAGGTACCTCAGTCAGCTTTGGGGTGGCCAAGGAAGAGGTAAGGAGGCGATAGCTCAAGGTCAGTATTCAGGTATGAGATATACATCCTGGAGAATGAGAGAGTGAATGGAGAGGAATGTGGTAGGATTAGCTGATAGCACCAAGGGTCCTCTTGAGATTATTAGTCATGGATTGAAACCGAGACCGTGGAGCCTTGCAGAATGTTGTCCTTGAGCCACGTTCAGGTGCTTGGGTACAAGTACAGAGTGGATGGAGGGTAGGATCTTCCCTGGGCTTGGTGCGTCCACATGAGTATGAAAGGGAAAAAACAAGTAAACATGGGGAGGCTGCATGTAAGGGATGACTGTGTTTACGGCCAGTGCCCCTCAACTGGGAAGAGCATGAGGGAGAGAGGACGTGCAGCTGCGGGATGTCTAGAGTCTGGATTGGGAACTGGGGGAGTGAGGTGGAAAGACAACAAGTGAAAGTTGGAGAGTGTGGTGCTTTAAAATGACACGTGGACAGGTTACAGGCAGTGACCAGAGGGAATGTGGCCTGAGGGAGTGTGCAGGACAGGCCTGTGGAAGAGAGAAACCCAAGGGACGGAAGGACGGGAGGATATTGGATGGACTGTCTACTCTATATAGATGTTAAAACTGCCATGACTGGAGTTGTATCAGCTTCCTATTGCTGCTGTGAAAAATAACCAAAAATGTAGTGGTTTGAGCAACACACATGGATGACCTCACTTTAATTTTTTTTTTTAACGTTTATTTATTTTTGAGACAGAGAGAGACAGAGCATGAACAGGGGAGGGGCAGAGAGAGAGGGAGACACAGAATCTGAATCAGGCTCCAGGCTATGAGCTGTCAGCACAGAGCCCGACACGGGGCTCGAATTCACGGACCGCGAGATCATGACCTGAGCCGAAGTCAGACGCTTAACCGACCAAGCCACCCAGGCGCCCCTGGATGACCTCACTTTTATGTAGATGATCAACACAGCGTCATGGGCTAAAAGTAAGGTGTTGGCAGGCCTGTGTTCCTTCCTGGAGGTTCTGGAGGAGAATATGTTTCCTTACCCTTTTCACCTTCTAGAGGCTGCCTGCATATCCCTTAGCCTGTGGCCCTCCTTCACTTCAAAGCTGGCTACTGTAGGCTGTATCTTCCTCTCATGGTATCACTCTGACCTCTCTGCTTCCTTCTTCCATTTTTTTTTTTTTTAATTTTAGAGAGAGAGAGAGAATGCACCAGCAAGGGAAAAGGGCTTAGGGAGACACACACACACACACACACACACACACACACACAAAGAGAGAGAGAGAGAGAATCCCAAGAAGCCTCAATGCTTAGTGCATAGCCCCATGGGGGTTCGATCCCATGACTCTGGGATGATGACCTGAGCTGAAATCAAGAGTCAGACACTCAACCAACTTAGCCACCCAGACGACCCTCCCTCTTCCATTTTTAAGGACCCTTATGATCAGGCCCATCTGGATAATCCAGGATAATCTCTCTGTTTTAAGGTCAGCTCATTAGCAATCTTAATTTCATCTACGACTTCCCTTTGTCATGTGTGTTAGTCGGCTCCCATAACAAAGTACCACAGAATGGGGGGCTTGTACAACAGAAATTTATTTCTCACGGTTCTGGAGGCTGGAAGTCCAAGGTCAAGGTGTTGGCAGATTTGGTTTCTCTTGAAGACTCTTTCCTGGCCTTGCAGATGGCTATGTCCTTATATGGTCTTTCCTTAGTGTGCACATTCCTGATGTCTCTTTGCGTGTCCAGATTTCCTCTTATAAAGATACCAGTTAGATTGGATTATGGCCCAACCTAAGTGCCTCATTTTAATGTAGTTACCTCTTTAAAGACCCTATCTCCAAATACAGTCATGTTCTGAGGACTAGGAGTGAGGGCTTCAACATTTGAATTTGGGGAAGATGGGATTCAGGCCATATCACAGGTAACATATTTATAGTTTCCAAGGATGAAAAGAATACCCATCACTCCAGTGCTAAAGGCTTCAAGAAGTGGGGATGGGCTCAGGCTGTGTGTAGATGACACAACAAGGGCTTCTGGTCTGAGAGTATGTGTGTTAGACCCACCAGAGGTTTGGGAGGAGAAGCCGGAGGAGGCACAGAGGACCCTGGCCATGTGGGTAACTCAGAGGTGTGTGTGAGAAAGGGCTGCTGCTCGAGAAGGTGCGGGAAAATCAGCCTGGTTAGGACGGAGCTAGGCGTCGTTAGGGCAAGAAGGTGACAAGGACTCTGAGAGAAGAGGTTTAGGTTTCAGTGTTTCAGTCATGAGATCAGAGGGCACAGGACAAGGGTTTGGTAGGTTCAGAAAAAGGTGAGACTGAGTTGGCGTGGGGGTATACAGACCTCTACAGGAGGTAGGCATGGCCTAGAGAGTTGGAATTCCCATGGTGACTGATGTGAACAGAAATGTGAGGCATTTTAATTACTTCTCAAGCCCTCTCCCAACCCCACTGCCTTCAAAAAGTTTTTCCCAAGCTCGCGCTGATCTCATTTTTCTCATCCTTTCTTCACTGAACATATCATTTAGTTTTGTACCTAATTTTTCTTTGTACAGTTAGATAATTGTATGATTTGTCCACACAATTGGACTGTAGCCTCTTGTAGAGTACGGACCATATTTGATTTCTCTGTAATGCCAAGAATAGTCCTGGGCATGTAGTTCAGGTACTCAATAAATAATTGATTAAGTTCTCCATACATTTTATTTTTAGAAGAGATAACAGGCCGGATCCTTCCATCACCTTCTGTGACTTCGTTTTCTTTCTTACCATTACCAGCTTTCCAGTGACTTGAGAATTTCGCTGGAAGTATAAAGCGATCTTGTTTCCTTATAGATTCCAAATGGCAACCGACACTTACTGAGCACTTTCTTTGCGTGGGTGGATGCTTTAACTGTCTCATTTTACAGATGAGCAAACGGAGGTCTGGACAAGCGAAACAGCTTTTCCTGAGACCACACAGGCGGAAGGTGGTGAAAGCAGGTCTCAGACTCAGCTCTGTGTGAACCCAAAGCCCATCCTTTCTGTATATATTGATGGGCAGCCTTCCATTTGTCAGTCTTCCTTTCTTCTCTAGGTGCGAAACAGCAGATGATAGTGCTCATAAAAGTGTTACTCATGCAAGACGACCACTTTTAGGCCTTGTAAAGCTTCATTTCCATTGTGCAAAGTTTAAACCTCTGGAGTCCAGGTTCTTGCCACAACTTCAGTATGAGTTTCTATCCCAGGGACTTCTGAGTGTGTAGAAATGAAGTCAACAGAGTCTAGGTCGTCTCTGAACAGAGTTGCCAGTAACTCCAGCATTTTTCCTGTCTACTCCACAAAGCTCTGTTTCCAGGGCTTTGTGAGGATGTCAATGTGGCCAAGAGGTGCTTCTACCTGGGACATGAGCCTTGTGGCAGCTGGGTGTCTGCTCCATAGGTCTTTCCAGCTGAGGGAAGGATGACACATATTTTCTAGGCACCTCATTTTAAAAACCAAACAGTAGTAAACTTCTTCCCTCTTAAAAAAATGATCAGTTTGCTCTTTTTTTTTTGGAAGGAGAGATGAACTTGGAAGCAGAAATTCTGACAGGGTTTAGAGTATTTTCTGCCTTCATCATCTTTCATTTTCGATTTCTCGTGTGTACTTAGGAAAGTTGCATTTCTGTTGTATTGGCCTGTTTGATCCAGTGCTCTAGGATGGAGAAACTGTTCCAAACCATTCCAGGAAGCAGCTCAAGTTTCTCTGAAGATCACAGAAATTCAAGTCACGTACATGCAGCCAGATCTGTGCTTTCAACTACTCCGGAGAGATGACTCTCTGAACTCCTAAATTCTCCAGAGAAGAAAATGCCACGACAGTTTTGTTTTTGCAGTGAATTTCAGTGTCCCACAGCCCTGTTGCGAAATGAGTTTTACTAGCTAACTGAAGTGTCAGCTTTGAAGCAAGTGAGACTCGGACCTTGTTTTCCCCTCGGTGAGACGTTAGCTCGCTCTCTCTGATGTTCGTCTTCTGTAGAATGCGTCTCCTGGGAGGCAGGACCCAAACACTGCCATCACAGTCCCTCTGTGTACGCGGCGTGCGGATACGAGAGCTGACGCGGGGCCTCTAGGAAGTCTGCGTGTGCCTGGGTGCAGGGTCGTGATGAATGCATTGGAGAAGTCTCCTTGGAGCCACATGTGAAAGTTAAGGCATCGATCTGATTTTGATTGGCATCGGCACGTGGACACCTGAGCACTACGGGTTCTGGTGATTCTGTAGCAAGTGGATGCAGGCTCTGGGAGTGGGTCTCCACCACTGGTGTGTTAGGAAAGAATACGGAGCCTCAGGCTCTTCGAAATAGGATAGGGCCTGCGCCTCCGTGTTATTAAAAACTTCCCCAGAAGATTCTGATGAGTACTAAAATTTGAGAACCGCTGTTGGAGGATTAACATTAATTATTGTACAGCTTCTGCCGTGGGCACGTGCTAGTGAGAGGCTGTGCTTGTAAATGAAAGTAAATTTCTGGACAGTGACCTTTTACAAAATCGTTTCTCATTACAAGTGGAAGGGAAGGAATAGAAAATACCAGAGGTACTATCGTCTTACAAGGCAATCAGGAGAAAACCTAAATCATTGATAAGAGGAGTTACTAAGCAACCACTTGTCTGGCCAGGATGATAAAGGGGCTTCACATGAAAACTTCTAGGCCTAGGGAGAGAGCTTTAGGCCCCACTTAAAGAACTGTTACTCACTTTATTTCACTTTATTTTGCTTCTATTTTCCTTTCTATTTAACTGCTGCTGAACATGCTTGAAGACAACATTCTCACCAAATAAGTAAAGAAATTGTAAGTGATATTTCACACGAAAGCTAAATAATTTATGCAAGAGGGTAGAGCAGAAGACTTAAGTAAATAGTTCTTGTTGAAGGGTAACTGGGTAAACTAATTTGTATTTGTGTGTGAAGTTTTGCTAAAGGACACCTGTCTCCACGAAATGGGCCCCTTGAGGGTATTGCCTTGAGGTAAGAACGGAATCTCGCAAGGGGCGCGGTTCAGCCAGTAGAAGCTGAACAGCGAATCCTCACCCAGGTTGTGGGGCCGAGCAGCCGGTGGGCCTGCTGGCATTTGAACCTCAGAGTGGAGAGGCGTTTGCAGGTTGCTACTCAGCTCAGATGCACCCTCGCCTCCGGTTTCTTATTCCCATGACAGGGCCCTGACAGGCTGGATATGAGGATTAAAAACAACAACAGGGGCGCCTGGGTGGCTCAGTTGGTTAAGCGGCCGACTTCAGCTCAGGTCATGATCTCGCGGTCTGTGAGTTTGAGCCCCGAGTCGGGCTCTGTGCTGACAGCTCAGAGCCTGGAGCCTGTTTCAGATTCTGTGTCTCCCTCTCTCTGACCCTCCCCATTCATGCTCTGTCTCCCTCTGTCTCAAAAATAAATAAACGTTAAAAAAAAATTAAAAAAAAAAATTAAAAAATAAATAAATAAAATAAAAACAACAACAACAACAACAAAAACCCACATCAAAACCAAGAGAAAAATTGTTACTAAGTGTTCCAAGAGATTGACTCTGTTTGGAAATTTTTTCAGGGGCCCAGTAACCAGTCACGTTCCCATAGACAGCACAGTGTGTGTGTGTGTGTGTGTGTGTGTGTGTGTGTGTGTGTGTTTAAGAAGGCCTTGTCCTCCAGCTCTGGGAAGAAAGCAACACCCTGCAAGGAAGGTGCTGGCATCCTGTTAGCGCCTGGAGGACCCACTACGGGAGTCAACAAGAGGCTTTTCAGGCCCAACCGTGAAAACCAGGGCGGATGGGGCCTCTGAGCACAGTGGGCCTATGTTTGCCCTGCCGCATTTTCTAAATTCACATCTATCACCTGGGCAAATATTTGTTTGTGGGGCAACGGCATGGAATATTTGAGATCAGGACTGTAGTTAAAAACTACAGACATATAAATATTTCGTCTAACTTCAGGGCTGGGGTGCCATCACCACACTCTCAAACAGGAGGCAAGTGATGGTCTTGGGCAGTTTTCTCTCCAAACAAATTCCACCTGGGGAGGCCTTTGAGGGGTGTATGCGGGCTCATATTTGCTTGTGCTAATTTCATCGGACTTTCGTCCCATTAAGAAAATCTGAAAGGGAGCCTTTTTTCTCTAAGCATTGCCTATTTCTTTCCAGTGGGAAGAGAATACCTTTTCCGGATTAAAAAATTAATAGATAAATCTTTTGTTTGGCCTAAGTAGTTAAGAATGCTGGACTGGGAAAAGTCACTTGTCTTTCCTTGATTCTGTTTTTTGTTTTTGTTTTTGTTTTTGTTTTTGCTTTTTGCTTTCATAAGGTGGGTTTCAGATAACTTGGGCTGGAGTTCTCGCAGCTGCTGAGGCTGTTTGGGTGGGTATTCACATAGCACGCCTGGGTGCCTCTGGGGTCCAAGTCCAAGATTCTCGCCCTTGGCTGCCTCAGAAATGCTGATGTGGGCTCAGCCCCCTCCTTCCGTCTAACAATGACAGCTCATCCCTGTGGAGAACTGCTCTCACTGCACCCCAGGCTGGACCTGTGATGGGCCAATGACACGCAGAAGCTTGGAACGGAAGAAGGTGAAAGGAAAGAGTATTTACCGAATTCTTGCTCGGGGCCAGCTGTTTTATGTTTTCATTTTCTTAAAACTCTACCCAATCGCTTTGTGAGATACAAAATGTTACCCCCATCAAATGGATGAGAAAACCATGACCCTGACTGGTTACATCAATTGCCCAAGGTCATGCAGCCGGTAAGTGCTGAGCCAGGAATTGAGCTCATCTGCCTGATTTTAAATCTATGTTATCTTTATTGCCTCCTCCTGAAATCTCCTTGTACTGGAGATTCAAATCCATCTGGTCTGGTGGAAGGGAAGCCCCCCCCCCCCTTCTTAAATCAAGGTAAGGAACAGAGCTTCCCTCTCTGGGGGACATTTGCCACTAGGACAGAGCCCGGCACTTTGGGGGAATTCTCCCCTGCACCAAGTCCTAGGTGGAGGCAGGGGAGGGATGTGTGCAGAAGTTTGGGGACCTCGTGTGACTTTGCAGAGATGGGCTCCTAATCCCCTCATCCCTGTGGTGGGTCGTTGGCTGTGCACTTGGCTTCTCAGACCAGCTGTGCTGAGAACAACCTCCCGGCTGTGCTGAGCCCCCCAAGTTCTCTGTTGCTGGGAAACCAGGAGCCCTGGCAGCTCCACCCCCCAGAGATCACTGCACATCTGCAGCGAACAGGACTGAGGAGCTGTCCTCAGTGAGCGGAAGTCCCCACTCCTCTGACTCCTCTCGGCTCTGCCTTTCCCCAGGACGCATTTCTCTTTCTCTGGAGAGCGTGCAGTTCCAAACACTAGGCATTTTCCTGTCAAAACTACCCCAGGAAAGGTTCTACAGTGTATTCATGTTAAGGTAAAAGGGCTGATAAAACTAAAAATAGACCTCCTCCCAGGGGAATTCGCAGTTTATCTGACCAGCAAAGAAAGCCCAAAGGCACAGGCCTGAGCTGCACCTGAGGAAATGAGGCCCCTTGGGGAGATGTAGGAGAGGGAAAGGTAGGAGAGGTCTTCTTTGAAAAACCGGCTTCAGGATATGACCTGAGCAGGCACACGTTGAACCCCCAGCTGGGACCTCTCCAGAACTGTGGGGAGCCTCTGAGAGCCAGAACATTCGCTATCTATCAGGGCTCTTGAGCTTCTGACGAAGGAGGTGGGGAAGCAATGGTGAGAACAGTTGTTTCACCCGAGTAAATTCTCAGCTATACAGCCGTGGACTGTGCCTGAGGAGTGGGACCGAGTGTTCTGTCTCAACTCCGGCAACCCTTCCCCCTCACTCAGAGATTACCGCATGGTGTCCAGACTGTAAATCCTGTCTGTGAGACCCCAGGAGAGGTGCTGAAAATATACAGGAGGGGCGTAGAGGTAAAGTCTGCATGAAATTGGGTTTCCAAAACAAGTATATGATTTTGCATTCACTGGGGGGGCCTGTGGAGGGCACTGACGGAGGTAAGAGAGGCAACACAGCATCTCGTTTCCTGGCGAGGCCACTGATGAGACCCGGGCCCTGTAAGGCAGTGGCGGCAGAAGGCACAGAAGGACATTTCTCCACGGGGCCCTATCCAGCCCCAGAAGATTTTAAGACCTCTGTACTCAGACTCCCTGTACATGCTGGCTGTGGAAAAGTGACTGAACCACTTTCTGATCAGCTGGCAAAATAGACATCTACCTCAAAGAGCCGTTGGGAGGGCTCCGCGAGATAGCAATGCTCCAGAAAGGCATTTCAAAGATAACAAAAGACTGTTCCCAAATACCATTCTGATGTGATGTTATTTTAATACTAAAATGAGTGAGACATTTTTCGTGATAAGAGAGCTTCTACAGGTTCTCTTGTGAGTTTCTATGCAGGTAGCTTTTTGTTCCTCTAGTTCTCCAGAGTGAAAATAGTACTTCTCATATCCTACTGGGTCTCCTTTTGCCTTCTGTGAGCCCATGGTGGGAAGGGCTGGGGCTGCGTGGGAACAACAATTAGAGGAGAGTGAAGTGGCTCATACCCATGGATCGTTGTAGAAGTTAGAAGGGGCTTAGGGGCAGGATGCTGCTTTAAGAGTTGATTTTTTTTAACTGGATTTTAAAAATTGGAATCTCATTTTAGAAAAGGATGATGTGCCAGCAGAGTTTAAATACCTAGAGTAGAGGCTCAAGAGGAGAGAGATTCTCTACAGTGGGGACTCAGTTTTGAGTTCCATATTAGGTCAGGCTCAGTCTTTCAGGAGCTCTGCGTTCTGGCTCTCCCTGGGAGGGCTTGTGGTGAGGCTGGATTCCAATTAAGTGGATTGAAACAATCCTGTGCACGTCCCAGTGGCCAAAAGCTTTAAGAAGCCAGGTGGCCTGACCTGAGTGCTTTTAGGAGCAAGGCTGCTGTCATACAATGGAAGCAAGGAGGAATATATGTGGCCCTCAGGTGATACACTCAGGTGCCTCTTGGTACTCCCCTGCCCAATTGTGAGGCTGTAACCCTGGCCTGAGAAGGTCATGGTGGCCCGAGACTCATACTACTCAAGAAAGAAGGTCTGGGTCTTGACCCTTGGTAAGACATGGGAGCCCACAGATGTGGTGGCTATAGATAAGAGGACTCAAGTAGAGAATAACAGAAGAGGGAGAGGTTGAGTATCCACTGTGTCCCTAATAACAGATGCAGTGTGAGGAGATACAATTCATCACTCAAAACTTCCTCTGAGTCTCTCCAGGAAGAAGCGTTCTCTGGAATCCTAAAGAGTTGCTCCCCAAATGAACATCAAGAAGTGGTTCTGAACAGTGCAAGGGGTGGACTGTGGTGGGTACAAAGGTGCACTGTCCAGATCCCTCTTCAAGAAACCACTGGCTTCCCAGTTGTCAGTATCTTCAGGCTTTGCATCAGCGACAGATCTACCTCTTCCAGTGACTGATTGAGGTGGGTATAGAGGCCCAGCCATTTCAGCCCCATATGGGTCATATACATTCCTGAGCTCCTTGTGATGCTGGCCATGACTGTGTTCGGCGTGTATTCATTTGACTTCTCTCTCTGACCAGTCCTACCCACCTCCCTCTCACTCCCACAGCTCTTGATCCCTAAGAAACACCCAGTTTGCCAAATTCCATTTCCAAGTCTGCTTCTGAAGAATCCAGTTTGACTGCCAACCTGCAAGAGTTGGTACCAGGAGTGGTCCAGGAAAGCAGGCAATAAGAGGGGGCTTTGAAACCAGATCGCTTGCTGCTCACCTGGTCAAGAGGACCCTATCCCTAGTGAGAGGTAGAGAATAGATAGCTCCTGACAAAACGTAGAGGTCCAGTTGTAGGGGTCCAAATTTTCCCCCAGGGTGAATTGGGAGAGCATATTGGTTGGGGAGAATGTACCAGCTAGAGTAATTTGTCAGGCATTTGAGAAGAATGCAGAAACAGTAATTGTAAGGACTGATTTTGCTCAGTGACGTGGAACAAAATTTCCAGCGTAATAGTTCAGAGGTATCTATCTCAAGTTAAAAAAAATCATAATTCCACCTTGTTGTGAAGTTCAAAAAAATTCTTGGAGACTATAAAAACTTCTGTCAGCCAGGAAAATGTCATTATCATTAAAACAGTGCAACTGAAACTCAAAACCTTCAGTACCAGTCACTCCTTGGACACCCAAGAAATGGGAATTGATTCACCTTGAATAAGGAATTGCCACATTGGTGCAACAGATAAAAATGTAAATTCCTGAAATTACTAGTTAATGCTTGGCTTATCCAAATTTTATTTTCATTGATGGTGGTGACCCACCTCTCTTCAGTAAATACTAATGTGTGGGTATCAGTGAGCCATTTCATGCAGAAATCCTGGATCCCCATCACTGTCCTCCACAGTTTCAGCTGGACACACACTTGCCTTGTGATTCCTGCATGCACCCATCTTCCCGAGCCCAGCTGGAATGGAGTGTTTTACGAGATGCATCCTATTTGGATTCCTTGATGCAGAAGAATGTTCTATAGAAAATCTTGCCCACCTGCCTCGGTCAAAAGACTTCCCAGCTTAGATTTCAAGATGCATTCTGTCATCATCTGCTTGCAAACAGTTCTGCAAAGCTTCCGTGTTATGAGCTGGCAGTTACATTGACTCGGGACTGAGTTTTGTTTCAAATGGAAGGAGTCTTGACTTAACTCATGAGTGTCTCTAAACTTGTAGGAATAATGATGCAGTCAGGCAGGTAGAGTTTTGCTGCATGTGTAGGGCTCCCCAGGGAACCCATCTAAATTGTGAGTCCTTGTTCTTTACCCAGAAAAATCATTTTGCCAAGAACCCTGATTATGTAGGCTAAGAGGTAGATACTGGATGGATTTTTTGGGTTTTCCACTTGTATCTGTTTAACAATAAATACCATTTTATCTCCTTGATGTTATGTAGCATTTTATTTATTTATTTATTTTTTTATTGTGTATTTATTTTTGAGAAAAAGAGAGCACAAGCCGGGGGGAATGGCAGAGAGAGAGGGAGACACAGAATCTGAAGCAGGCTCCAGGCTCTGAGCTGTCAGCACAGAGCCTAACGCGGGGCTTGAACTTGGGTATGGCGAGATCATAACCCGAGCTGAAGTTGATCGCCTAACCAACGTAGCCACCCAGGCACACCTGTTATGTAGCATTTTAAACTTTCCAGACCTCTTTTCATCCTCCTAATAGCCTTGCAAAATAAACAATTACCATCTCCTTCTGGTATATGAAGAAATAAACTTTGGTTCATATAATGTGATATTTAAAAGATTGAGTAATAAATACCTTTAAAAAATTCTTACAGACTCCAAGTGTTGACTTAAATTATTTTCACAGACATATAAAAATGTAAAAATATGAAAGTAGACATACATTCTGTATGCTTGTATTTGTCATACAACCACTGAAATTGACTTAAATATAAATAAGACAAAAATATCAATAGCATTCAAGTCATTAACATTCATTTCATATGTTAGGTGGTGTTTTACTGAAATGAAATTGCCAGTATTGTGCTTATTTATTTATTGGGGGGGGGGGCAGGAGCAGAGAGAGAGAGAGAGAGAGAGGGAGAGAGAGAATCCCAGGCGGGCTCTGAGCTGTCAGCGCAGAGACCGCAGCCCTTGATCCCCCACCCGCGAGATCGTGACCTGAGTCAAAATCAAAAGTCAGATGCTCAACCGAGTGAGCCACCCAGGTGCCCTGACCTGACTTTATTTTTAACCACGGGCCCATGACACTGAAGGATCAGCCATTTGAAAGGTGCAAACCAAAGTGTCATCCTCGATGTGAAAAAAAAAAAAAAAATCGTATATAATGAAAAGTTCCTCATTGCATGTTTGCTGTGATAGTTACTGTTGCTGAACCGGTGGAGGTGAGTACCTACAGCAACAGGAAGTAGGCAGCCCACCCCCTCGCGAGGTGACCGTACTCTGAATGTGGTTCAGCTGATGCCTGCATCTTCCCACCATATTTCTATTTCAATTACCCTCTGTTAGCAAAGCCTTTTAACACTGCCCCCCCCCCCCCCACACACACACACACACACTTCCAGGCTTATTAAAATCTGCTCATCCCACAGGGCCCGATTTGAATGCTTCTGCTTCCGGTCAGGTCAGTACCTCCTCTCCCCACTCCCGCCGCACGCCGCCCCTCTGTTTGCACTCTGCCTCGGGTTGCAATTTGCAGTTTCGTGTGTGCTTTAAACCTTGGGTGGAAGACTTGTAAGTCAGGTACGTTTTCATGACCATCATGGTGCTCAAGATGAATGAAATGTCCTAGTTTTAGGTGAAAGCAAAATGAGGGACCTTCACAGGATGTGTATTTGAGCTCCACTAGACAAAGAAATCTCTTTAAATTGCTTGTTTTCTGGCATACTGGAAGCCTGTTAGCATAGACTGGTTGACACAAAACTTTGTTCAAAGCTTGAGCCGATTTGGGACTCATCCAGCTAGCCTAATACAAATCTCTTGCTTTACACAGGGGAAATGGAGTCCCAGAGAAATTAAACAGCTTGCCCAGGGAAAGGTCACACAGTTAAATATTTGCAGCACCAGTCATTAGCTCTGAGCTCTGTATCCTCTTCTACACCAGACAGCTTTCCTGCCTTCAACTCTTCATTGATCCCTAGAGAAGCCATTCCAGTCAATCTGCTCAGATCTCAAAGAGGAAGCTAGAGCTAATTGCTCATCAGAAGTTCTTTGGAAATTGATTTATACTGCCCACCACTGTTCAGCTTTAATTTTCTTAGTTAATTCCACCTACCTCACCAAAGAATGCAGTCTGGGGTCAGACTTAATAGACAGAGACAAGACTACTGAAGGACAAAACTGTACTGTGATGGCATACCGTAAGTAGCAAAAACACTGACATGTTTGAATGAATCAATCAATATCTACATCCTAAATCTCATGACATATAAATACAGACACTGATAAAATGAACCAATGGGCTTGCAAACACAATCTGCAGATAGCAAGAGCACAGAGCTGATAGTTAGGCAGATTTCCCACTTTACCATTCACATACTAGATGGAAATTGACCAGCTATGGCTCTTGGCCAAATCCAGGACTCACTTTTCGTTAAGAAAGTCTTATTGGAACATGGCTGTGCCTATTTGTTTATAAATTGTCTATGGCTGCTCTTGTACTGGTAGAGTTGAGTAGTTGTTACAAAGACCATATGGGCCTCAAAATATAAAATATTTGCTATCTGATCTTTTACAGAAAACAAAAACATTTCTAGCTCCTTCAACTTGAAGTGTTTCTTAACATGGGCTTTGCAACTCCAATAGGTCTCTAGACATACTTTGGGAATTCTTCCAGAACTTTTAAATGTTGTGTGTTCATGTGGATGATGATCTGGAGGGAAAAATGAACATAAGTATGCTCTGCATCATCTGAACGACTGCTCTAGAACCTAGTCACGGTGCCTTGTGTTTTAGTGTCTGCATTTAGGTTAGGGTTGATCATCATTGGAAAGATGAGAAGGTGGAAAGACCTCATAGCAAGCAGACAAAGTCCCTTTAAGAACATCCAGGGCTGTGTTAACTGCCTTGCCTATGACCGAGAGGTATCTGCCCATGAGTCAGGTAAATTCAGAACCAGACAAAAATACGCCCCCTCAAGAGACCCATCCTCGCATAGCCAAACCCACTTTCCATGCTCCAAAGGAAAAGGAGGGTAGTTATTTTTGCTATATGGAGGAGTGAGGAGGGGTCCACCTTAAACATTGCATGGGATGCATTTTTCTTAATTACTTCACCAATTAATGTCCCAGGTATTCATGAAGCAGTCAGTCGGTTTCCAAGGAGCTGGGAAAATCAGTGCTATCCCATCTGGATGGAGTGATTGTACCACTTCATTCCCAGACTAGAAATGTGCCTCTCACAGGAAGTACGAAGTTGGGTTAGATTATCCATTTAAAATGGTGTCCTTGAGCCATTTACGAATCCTTGGGGGTGTATATCAATCCAATTAAATTCATGAAGGGAGACAAGGAGATAAAAGCAGACAGGCTTTTAAAAGTTCATGGCCTATGGGGGAAAAAAAGACTGATTGGTTCAAGGGGGAACTTTCAAAGCAAGAAAGCAGAACTTGACTTATAAATCTTGAAACCATGGCAAGGCAATCAAAATACTGATTTCACCAAACTACAAAGACTTCTGTGATGTTTCAAACCAAGTCACTGCTCAGAGGAACTCAATTTCAGTCTTGACTAGTTAAGATAAAGTTTATAGTTGCAAACTGGAACAATCCTTTTGGAAAGAATTATACAGCAGGAGGCATAAAGTCACTACATAGCTGAGACACAGTAATTCTACTCCTAGGAATTTTTCTTAAGGAAATAATTCACAGAAATCAAAGAACATATAAACACAAATGTTTACTGCTGCATTATCTTTAAGATAAAATAAATAAGGAAGCAATCTGAATAAAAAAATACCAATGTTAGGAGAACGTTCAGTGGATTGTGCTATACCAATACCATAGCATTATTAAAATGAATGCTCACAAAGAATGTGTAGAATTACAGAGAAATGTGTTATGAGTTACGTAAAAATAACAGCAAAGTAGAATGCTCACTATCATTGTGGCTATGTACACATTACATCCAAGAGGTAATATCAAGGAGCGAAAATAGTTTAATTAGGTAGTGCAATACTGTGGGTGAGATTTTAAGTGCCTTCTTCAATGATGTTGTGTTCTCTTGAAAAAGAATGAGGACAGTCACGAATTAAAAAGCTGAAAGCTCAGAGAGGGACAAACATCAGGGAAACACTGTATTTTGGTTATGACATAGATATAGTAAATCAGTGGGAAATAAAATCACTTTGTTCAAAACATAAAAATTCTGTAAAGAATCTAGGTGTCAAAAGTCATGAGGCCCCCTTTCTCATGAGAGCTAGGGACACTGGTTACTTACTGTATGGAAATGTCCTTTAGGCTTCAGACATCTTTTATGGCAAGCACTAATATTATTCCCGCTTTTCAGATGAGGTAAAAGGTATAAGGAAAAGAGGTAATCTGCCTACGATCGCACGGACAGTGAGTGTCGGAGCTGGGATTTCATCTGACGCCAGAGCCACTGCAGCTGTTGGGCTGGAAACACTTCGAGACTTTCTGCCCATCAGAGACAGCCTCTCAGACTAGAAAACCTTCGGAATGAGTAGGTGCTTGGTCATGAGACAGACCTGCGTTTGGATACTGGCTTTTTGCATTTGCCAGGATGCTTCTGATGAAAAGGAAATTGAATCTGACTCATCCTGGTGTAGACACTTAGGAATTTTATTATCTCATTAACATGAGGTCCAGAAGTTGGGCTGACTGTGGGGTTGGTGGGCTTGGCAGCTCAGTGATGCCACCCAGGGTCTTTGCTATCTTTCCCCTTGCCCCTCTGCCATCCTTAGAGTGATCCTTGCTGGGGAAAAGATACATCAATCACATCCTTGCCCAAGGATGATGAGAGAGTTCCTCTGCCAGGGATGGTCTCTCATGAGAGAGAAGCTTTCCCCAGGAGGTTGCCAGCAGAAATATTTTCCAGGAACATTCTTGAAGCAGCTCCTGGCTGGCGAAGTCAACCACAGTGTTCGCTGCACTCTTCAATTAGTTACCTAACCTGTTTGCAGATCTGAGGAGTCAGTGGGATGAGGATTGGCTGTGCCTGATTAATGGGGACAGTCAGTAGGGGTTGAGTTTGTTAGTTGGGAGGCGGGCTGGGTGGGAGGTGTACTGGGAGGAGAAGCCTGAGCTCTCTGAGGTGTGATCTTAGCGTGCTTTATTCTTTTTCCTCATCGCCCTTCACTCCGGCAGTGGTAGAATGATAGTTTGGTAAAGAAGGAGGTGCTAATACTCCTAAAATGTTTTAAGTATTCTTTTCTCCTCTTGCGCGTTTTTTTGAGGCAGCTTAACTGAGATGTTATTGACATAAAATTGTGTATATTTAAGGGGTACAACTTGATACTTCGATATATATACACATGGTGAACTGAGCACCATGATCCACCATGATCCAGATAATTAACCTAGGTGACAGTTACCTCCACATGGTTAGTGTGTGTGTGTGTGTGTGTGTGTGTGTGTGTTGAAATGATTTAATTTCAGATTTACCCTCTTAAAAGATTCAAGCATACGCTATAGTGTTGCTAATTATCATCATATACTGTGCGTTAGATCTCCAGAACTTACTCATCTTGCATAACTAAATTTTCTCACTTCTTCTTATCCTAAGCCTTCACTCCATTCCTCTATTAAATTTATTTGGTCGATTAAAAAAATGCATAACCCCAAGGCTTAAAGAGGTTATGAAATTCCATTATTCAAAACGTGGAAATTGGATTTCACAGAAAACTCACAATATTTCAAGATCTGAGCTAAATACAGTAATTTCTGCTGTTCCCCATCCCCACTAATCCTTGTTACTGGTGTTTCTCTTAGGCCGTTTTCAGCTTCTCTTTTTTTTTTTTTTTTTTAAATTTTTTTTTTCCCCAACGTTTTTTATTTATTTTTGGGACAGAGAGAGACAGAGCATGAACGGGGGAGGGGCAGAGAGAGAGGGAGACACAGAATCGGAAACAGGCTCCAGGCTCCGAGCCATCAGCCCAGAGCCTGACGCGGGGCTCGAACTCACGGACCGCGAGATCATGACCTGGCTGAAGTCGGACGCTTAACCGACTGCGCCACCCAGGCGCCCCTTCAGCTTCTCTTTTGACATCAGAATTTTTGTCTCTGCATTATTATTATTATTATTATTATTATTACTATTACTGTTATTATTATTATTATTATTTATACTAAGTGGAAAAACAGTGAGTATTTACAAATTGCAAAGTTCATGCTCCTGAACATTTGTGGCTCTTCCCTCCCTGTGCCCTCCCGCAAAATCAGAGAGCATCTGCTTTCTCAGTTAGATGCTCCTGTATGATGAGTCCCTGGAGGATCATCAGGCCCAGTTTCTGTTTCACACACTGATGTGTAGGCTAAGCATCTCTCACCTGCTCCGTCGGCCTCTCTCCTTCCATCTCTGGTGACATGCATGTGACAGGTAGAATGACCCCTAAAGATCAACACAAGTTGCTGTGAAAGCAAGAAAAATAAAACTGGTTCACAATGCTTGTTAGCATGAATACGTAATGATTCCCTTCCTCTTTTTGTTCTTCCTTCCTCCCTTCCTTTCTCCAAGTCATGTAGATAGAGCCCCAGATGTAACTTGTAGTTCCCGTCAAATCGGTCAATGGGTGATCAACGATCATAGGCACATTTCTTTATTTGAGTGAACGAGAGTCAGCTTTGAAACTCAAGTATGTGGTTTTGTACCAGTGTTCATGGGTACAAAGACCCTCCTGATTTTGACATCTCTAGTTGAAAGTTATATGAAATGGTTAATTCTGCAGCAAGTTCCTGCTAATTCTCCAGTCTTGACCCATTTATTGTAACCCTAAAGCCATAAAAACACATTAAAAACTATAAAATACCAATGGGCTAAAGGCAATGGAGTTCAATGTAGAAGAATGTGGCTGTACAATAATAAATCTTTGTGTGAACTTTATTTATTATAAAACAGCAATATAACACTTGATGTTTT
Organism: Panthera onca; assembly: GCF_046562875.1. Lineage (NCBI taxonomy): Eukaryota > Metazoa > Chordata > Mammalia > Carnivora > Felidae > Panthera > Panthera onca. Next base: position 214,365,751 of record NC_138339.1, on the reverse strand, counting down.
AAAAGGAAATATTGCTTAGAATTCTTTCACCCAAATGCAACTGTCTTTCTTTTTTTGTGTTTCCAAGCAGCATTGGCTGTCTACGTTTTCCAGTAGCTGTAATCATAATGCTTTTATAATTACGGATGGTAGTTGACTGTTGACATTCTTGAATCTGATATTCTCAACTTCAATTATTTGCCTGGAACTTCAAAGATGGCAATAATTTGTAATTTTGCGGGGGTTCGATTTTGAAATGGTTGGATTTCCAAACCGTCGTGTGAGAAGGTAAGAATCTAGAGTCAGTGAGCAAGCCCCTCCCACCATTGCTGGGGGCAGCGTTGCAACACTGCTTTTGTGGTTGCGTGTGGAGCTTGCAAGGAACGCTCATGAAACGATAAAGATGTTGTTTCTTTGCAGATTTCAGTAAATTTGGGTAAGTACACTAATAATGTGCTATAATGCAATCTACAGCTTGTTTTATTGGCAGAATTTATATATATATATATATATATATATATATACATATATATGTATATATATAGCTTTATAAGCAAATTCTGAACTCATAGACACATTAAGAGTCTTAAGGGGTTACTTAACATTTTTAGGTACTGCATTTTAAAGGGGGAAATTGTATGCTACAATGGTTTTCACTTATCTGGGAATTTGCAAAGATACTGGGCCATATTCTTCATGAATTCAATAGTGTACTGTATTTTACCTTTTTACGTGACAGTCACATGGCATTATGTAATCCTTGTAAAGATCATATTAAATGACTATGGAATATTCCACTGAGTTGTTGTATGATGGTTTACCAAACTATTGTCCTATTATTCCACATATAGGGTGTTTTCAATTTTGCACTTTTTAAGATCATGTTGCAATGATAAACTTTGGGTCTACTTTGGAAGCATTTTCTTAAGATAAATTCCTAGAGGCAATAAAGGAATATGGACATTTTTATGACTTGATATATATTATTATATTGCTTTCCAAAAGATTTACGTAAATTTACAATATGGCCATTAATGTATTAATGATAAGTTGAGTGACACAAATTAGATGGAAGCATGCATGGTTATTAATGTTCCTACTAGTTAAATGGGTATAAAGTGGCTCAATATTATTGTTTAACTTTCCAATGCTTTGGTTTGTGCCCAGGTTGAACGCCGTACATATATTCGGAATTCAAAGCTTCTTTTGAAATGAAGTATCTGTTTATATTTTTTGCTGAGTTCTTTAAGGGGGTTATTCCGGGCTTTGATGTTGAGAGATGTGGAGAGACAGAGTTTGAATCCCAATTCTGCTACTAACCAGCTGTACGATCTTGAGCCAATTACCAAACCTCCTTGGTCTTGGTTTTCTCATCCGTGAAGGCACCACAAGAATGTGTCTTTCACGAAGTTAGGAGAATTAATCAGGCTAGCACATGTGAGCAAGTACTGAGCACACACATCACAATGGTTTCATGAGTTTTTAATCACATGATACGGCTTTTCTTTGTTGGTTGGCTTTTCTCACTGAGCCCTCAGTGGCTTCCCATCACTCTCAAGATGAGCCCTTGCTGGCCACTCAGCAGCCTGAGTGCCTCTCACCTCTGTGCTCATTCTCCAGTCCGCCCTTCACAAGAGGGGCCTCGTTGTGCCAGAATTCTATCTATGCCTTCCTGCAAGTAGTTCCTGCCCTCGTCATCCAGCATCCTTATAATCCAAGCCTCATGTGAGTAAAAACCATCTTCTATCTGATGTTACAGCCTTGTAGCACAGTGCTTGCATGTGGAAAGTGCTTAATAAATATTTGTGGAATGAAGAAATCAATACCTGCATTACTCATCAGGTGTGAATCCAAATGTCTCATAAAGGAAAGAAAAATCACTTTCACGGAGCAAATATTTGCCATCGTTCGGATTGGTTGGGGTTAAGGCAGTGTTGTGGGATGAAGGGTTTTATTTTCCAAGGGCCAGGCCTAAGTGTGTAAATTGTGGAATTACAAAAAAAAATATAAACTCTCACTGACCTGCCATCACCAGTCACGGTCCTGAGTGCTTCTCTAAAAATTCAAAGGACAGAGAACTGCTGGAGGCTGTCGTGTGTTCACTAATGTTGATGACATGCTCTGAAGGCAAACTCAGAAGTGGGATCCTTAAATTAGGACGGGCCGTGGCTGCATTGGAGGAAGTGATTAATCTCTCAAGATGAGTACTTTGAAAGTGGCAACATCTATTTAGATGATTAAGTTCTGATCTAATTGTCTAAAAGGCAAAAAAAAATAGGTTCGTGTTTTGGCACCTGTCTTCAGTACTTAAAAATACACCTGAGGTACAGGTGGTGGAATAGGTAGAACTTGAGTTAGATCTTGGAAGAGGTGGACAAATGGAGAGTAAGCTTTTGGAGCAGGAGGAAGATCAAAAGTAAGGTATGAGGTGTGGAAGCAGTGAGGGGACAGGTGGGGGCGCAGCAGAGGAAGTTAGCAGGGGGTGGAGGGTGGAACAGGTGTCTCATGGCGGAGCTTGCAGGCTATCCCAAGAAAGCCTTGGCAGTGCACCTGTGCAGCTGCAGGAGGGAAAGCTAGAGCAAAGGCTGAGATAAGGATTGGGTACCCGTGATTCACTGAAGAGGTGAAGCAGGATGGGAGTGGGGAGAGAAGCCAGGGAAAAGAGACTAGCCTCAGCCCGAGCCACTGGGGTGGGGTCGTATCTTCATACACCACACTGCAGAATTGTCTCCGCCTGGGGGCAAGGGGCCTGGCCTTGTGTACCCCTCTATCCATCACTGGCTGTCAGCCGCCCCGGAGACAGGGTGTGGTTATCTCTCTGGTGAGGTGCTCTGGTCAGCTGGGGACAAGCCTCCAGAGAAAGGGAGGAGCTGGGAGCAGCCGTGAGGAGCCAAAGCCCCAGCAGCTAGGCTAAGGGAACCCCACATGCCAAGGGGATCTGGGCGAGACCCCAGCACCTCTGCTACATACATGGCTGCAGCTGATGAAGTCTCTTGGTCCCCAACTCCATAAGCTCCTTTCATCCTTAGCTCCTTTTCAGATTCAGCTCGAATGCTTCTTCTCCGTAAAACCAAGGTCTCACCACTGTGGGGGAGCAATCTGTCTTCCGACATCCTAAAATGCTTCATTTGCACCTCTTTGGTGGCACTTTTCACCTGTGGGGTGTCATTTCACTCATTGGTGTGTAGGTCTTATCTCATCTACTTGTCGGGGCAGGCATCACGGCCCCTTCAGTGCTATACTATGCCTACTCTGGCATGCCTGTCGACATATGGACACGTGGTGGCCACAGTAAACGTGTGTGGGCTGAGTGTTGAGAGATCGCTCCTGCCCACCCGGGGGAGAGCTTCAGCTGTAAATCCATGTTTTCTGTGTCGCCTGCTAAATGCTCTTGGCTTATTATCAGACCCTGGCTCTGCTTTGTAATCTTCTTCGCCCCCTTGAACATTAACATTTATCATTAACATTATATATTTTTTATTTTTTTAATTACTCTTTCTTTATTTTTGAGAAGCAGAGAGAGACAGAGCACGAGTCGGGAGGGGCACAGAGACAAGGAGACACAGAATCCGAAGCAGGCCCCAGGCTCTGCGCTGTCAGCGCAGAGCCCAATGCGGGGCCCGAACTCACGAACCGGGGAGATCATGACCTCAGCCGAAGTCAGAGGCTCAACCGACCGAGACACCCAGGCACCCCTAACATTAGCATTATATTAACGTTAATCTTTTTTAATGTCCTTTGGCCTGTATGCTATTAACATGTCTGACACAGCAGTGAAACGATAGTAACTTTGGGATTGCAGCTTCGGGTGTTTTGGAGGATGCTTTCAGTGACTTCCTTCTGCATGACCCTGTGTCCAGCTTCACAGATGGTTGGGCCTATGAATGAACTGAGTATTGAAGTGCTGTATTTGACATGCCCGAGAGTACGTCTGCCACACTCTGGCCTGCAGCCAGGCTACAATTCTGAGCCTGCTTTCTGGACTTTCTTTTGAGACGTCCCTCTCAAAAGCGAGCCTTGCTGTTTGCTCACCAGCAATATAGAGTAGTAAGATGCTGTGGAAATTGCCCCATTGAGCCTTCTTACCTTTTCCTTCAAAGTCCCCTGGTGTTGCCTGTGCACCGACGCACTGAAGAGAACCCGGGAGAGGTGGCATCGGGTGTCCCGAGGCAGCCCAGGCGTCGGTCACAGCCACGGCACACGTCAGCTTGTTGGGCGTTTGGACTGAGGGCAGAGAGTGGTGCAGGTTGGAAAGGAGCCTGTAGTTTGGCAGAAGGGCAGCATTTTCTGCACGTTCTTTTGGAAGAACATCCAGGATGGTATGTGTTTCATAACACTTGTGCAATCTGATACATCCCGGGCAGGATGGATTCTTGACTTACTGTATCTGAACCAAACCCAATCTTAAAAATGTTGGCAGAGAGAGGGAACAGGTATTCCATACAGACTCTGCTACGAAGTGTGACAAGCACTGAACTTTTTGTAACCAGTACCATCCGAAGACTGAACATGTCATCTGTGCAACTTAAGGAAATGAAAGGATCCAGAAAAAAAACCCCAGTGAATTCAGACTGGTTGTCTATATTTGGGGACCTGTATGCAGTCGGACTTTTTCCTTGAGCAAAACTACTTGCTGGCCAGAGAGATCATTAGCCACAGCCACCAGGGTGCCCATTTGGGATGGGTGCTGTTAGTGGTGATGGGAATCATGAACCCTGGAAATGCTGACCAGGCCGTGATTAAGGCCCTTTCTAAATTATTGGTGCCCGGCTCTTCCCAGGCCTCAGTGCCTGTACTTCCCAGACCCTTTATTCTGGCTACTGCAGGGTGTAATCAGCCAGTGGCCAGAGGCACCCAGTGGACACCACCCTGAAGTGCTGCAAGCAGACAGCACTGTCCTTCCCTTTTTAAAAACAAATGTAAGTTTATTTGTTTTCAGGGACAGAGCAAGAGAGAGAGAGTACACGAGCAGGAAAGGGGCAGAGAGAAGGAGAGACAGAGTCCAAGTAGGTTCTATGCCGTCAGTGCAGAGACCGAAGCAGAGCTTGAACCCACAAACTGTGAGATCATGACCTGAGTTGAGATCAAGAGTCGGGCGCTTAACTGACTGTACCACCCAGGCAGCCCTGTCCTTCTTCTCTGTTGTCCCTTAGAGAATGACAACTTCTTGTCCTTTCCAGGTGCCACCACCTCCTATCTTTGGTTTGGTTAAACTAAGGAAAAATTTAAATGGTACCACTTCCTGAGAACTTTATTGGCTCGATCTATCTTTCTCCGTTGCTAACTTTGTCTGCCTTGGCTCGCTTGGATTTCCCCCGGGCGTGGGATCCTTCGGAATAAAATATTCAAGGGCCAAATGTTTTAGTGTGACAACTTGACGTGAACAGTACCCGGGGGTGGCACGAGATACAGATCGGGTCCTGGAGGGCATGTCTCCAGAGGAAGACCTGGAAGCAGCTGTGGTGTCGTGGAAAGACTCTGCCACCCGGACTCCTAAAACTTCCTTTAAATACCAGTCTGCCACTAAGATGTTTGATCAGGCAATTGTTTCAGCTCAGTTTCTTTTTCTTTTCTTTTTTTTTTTGTAAGGCACTGTGCTCTGTGGTATTAGTGTTGATAATTTTGCCGTCTCCTTCAGAGGAAGGATTATACATCCTTGTCCCCTGGTGCCGGGTGTGGCCGTGTGATTTTTGGGCACCCCTCCTTCCTGTGGAAAAACTATAGATCCCCTGCCCTGTTGACGTCAGGCTTGGCTGTGAGATTTGCTTTGGCTGGCGAAAGTCAATTGTGTCAGTGCTCTCGGGACGCCTTAGGAGACACTGTGTGGTCTGCCACTCTGTTTCTCTCTGTCGCTGGGTCCTGGAATGAAGATGACCGGAAGGGCCATAGCTGATCCACGGTGCACGTATCACATGAACGAGAAATAAAACTTTGCCGCAGTAAACGCTGAGATTTGTGGGTTTTCTGTTATGGCTGCACAACTTAGCTTAAGCAGATTAATACAATCAAGAATAATATGATCTGGTGAGAACGGGATGAGAGAATGAACTTAAAAATGGATTGTGCCCTTACAAGGTCCTAGGTAACTGTCTTCTGAGTATAAAAGCCACACAGTTGAATAAGGCATTCCAAAAAGCTAATAGTAGAAGAGTTGACAGAGATGTCTAAAAATTATGTTCATGACATGGCATTTGGAAGGAACTCAGCCTGGGCCACTACAAATTCATAAATTCAGGGAAATGTCCTAACATCGGATTTTCCTCAGAAAATTCCTAAAGAAAAGCGAGTCGAGAAGAGTAAAACTGCACTGTGGACTAGACGCTGAGCAGCTGTATGAGATCTCTCACTAGCTGAGTAACTCTCTTTGTCCCTAAGCCTTATAGGTCAAAGCACCTTATTCAAGCCCATATCCCATGAAAACATTTTATTTCAGCTGTGTGTGGGTGTTTGCATGCAATCAAACTGCAAATGTAAATTATCCAAGGACCAAGGGTACAGAGTATGCAACATGGCATTCAGTATGGTTCATCACTTGATTAATGGCTGGTCTAAAGCTGGGAGAACGGGGCTACGCAGTACAATTCAAAGACACCCACGGTGTGCTTGTTCTAATCACAGGTGGTTTTGTCATCAGAAAGAGAAACCTACCCAAACCAGTTCAGTTAAGGAGGGGGGTTGGGAGGACCAGAGAACCCTCATGGGATCTGGAAGGCCTCCGGCCGGTACTCTGTCCATCCCTCATCTCAATTCCTCACTGAGAATGATCACTTTCCGCGCTTTAAGCTGGCTTTCCCTGCGTCTGTGGGCTTCCTTGCTTGGTCTTGCCTGGGTTCTGGCTTCCCACCGCTGACCTGGCCCTTCTCTTTGCGATTGTGATGATTGATTTTATGTGTCAACTTGTCGAGGCCACGGGGTACACTGATATTAGCCAGACATTATTCTGGGTGTTTCTGTTTTGCAATGAGATTAAGATTTAAATTGGTGGACTCAATAAAGCAAATTGCATTCCCAATATGGGTGGGCCTCATCCCATCGGTTGAGGGCTGCATAGAACAAAAAGTCCTAAGTTACTGCCTCCTCCTGCCTCACACCCTTCAAACTGGGGCATTGGCTCTTCCTGGATCTTGAGCTTGCCAGGCGTTGGCCTGGGACTAAACCGTCAGCTCTCCTGGGTCTCCAGCGACCTGACTCTCCATGCAGATCTTGGGACTTGCTGGCCTCCATAACTGCATGTGCCAACTCCTTATAATAAATCTCTTTCTATATCTACATACATCCAATTGTTTCTGCTTCTCTGGAGAACACTGACGAATACAGTGATTGAATAGCTTCAAGCTCATGATGCTTGAACAGCCCTTTCTAGGTGTCCATACCAGTCCTGTGGGAGAGCAACTCTGACTTACTCTTCCTGGTCCAATAAGCTCTGGATGAGGGTGGTGTGGCCCAAAGGATCACCCCATTCAGAGCGGGGACAGGGCCAGTCTTGAAGGTGTCATGGGTGAAGAACAAACTAATTACACTTCTCTCACCATTTTCCTCTCTAGCTAATACAACTAACCTAACCTCTGTAGACACAAAAAGGTTTTTACACCATTGTGAGGCCATTGTGGGGTGCAACATTTCTGAGTGTTCCATATCCCAGAAGCCTGGCACACTAAATGGCTCCTCTCTCCATAGGGAACATAGTCAGTAATATTATAACAACGCTGTATGGTGACAGATAGGAACCATACTTATCATGGTGAACGTTTCGTAATATATGTAATTGTTGAATCACTATGTTGCACGCCCAAAACTAATATAATAGTGTGGTCAACTCTACTCCAGTAAAAAGTAAAAATAAAAAAAAAGACTTCTCTCTGACCTCACTTGCTTTCCAATACCAGAAGAAAAAAAAAAATCACGGCGACTTAACACTTTTGAGTTTGTGATTAGAAATGTACTTTCAGTCATTTCGGGGACAATGCCATTTTCCACTCTTGCCCTTCTAGAGTGATTGGCCGGAAGCCACCAGAATGAGGGTTTATTAGGGCTCTGCTATCTGCCAGCTCTGTGACATTAGGCAAGCTGCTGCACGGCGCCTCAGTTTACTCCTCTGTACATGAGGCTAATGCCCATCGCTGGAGATACAAATGAAATGGTGTGCAAGTCCCTTGATAACTTCATTGTGATGTGAAATGTTAAAGCTGTTTAAGAATTTCAGTATATGATAACTAGAAGGTGTCATAACACCTAGTCTAATCCCTTAATTGTAAAGATTATAAAGATGACACTCAAAGGATATTATTATTGCTGAGGACATAAGTAATGATTCTCACAATTCTATGGTTTGCTCTGCTCTGACCTTTCCACCCTCCATGAAGCATTTGTTCTCTTAGGGAGGAGGATCAGGTTCCCCAGTGTGCCTCCCATCCCCCTCCTTTTAAGGACTTTCTTTGTTCCCTCAGGGGACCACTTGTTGGACTCCCTCTGAGGTTAGGTGTGTGATCTTCCCCACCCCCAGAAGCCAGGGCAGGCTGGCTGCTTTTCTGGCTCTGACCCACCAAGGGCAGGCATCCAAACTGCTATGGCAAGAGGAGTCAAAAGCCGTAGCTGTGAGTGAGGATTAAGTCATGGGGCAGAGCAAATGCACAGCAGACAGGCATGCAGGCCCTGTGGCCAGGTTTTCCGGGATGTGCAGTTTGGCAGAGCTGAGCCCGGGGTGCCCAGCAAACAGCTTTTGATCTAACGCCATAGTGGTTTTTGAACTCCGAGTACAGCGCCTTTAATCGCTCTTGGCTCCGATTTCCCAGGTTAATTTCCTGACATCTAAGGAGCTTTGTTTAGCGTATGTAACTTCCTGCCTTTTATGTCAGAGTCTGTGAACTGACGGAATCAGGGAATGAGCCAAGTAACCTGGGGGTGGAGGCAAGCATTTGAGACTCCCTTCCTACTTTTATTTTCCTTAGTCATACCCCAGCCTTAGTCACTTTTCCCCCTGATATTAACACAATAGGAGACTCTTGTGTAAGATGTTAGGAGGGGAGGGGAAGGCAGGGGAGCAGATTGTAGAAGGAGCCAGAGTGGAGTGCTAGAAGGCTTTACCCTGGCTTTGTGACTTTGCACCCATGTCCCACGCCTTTGGGACTCATTCACTGTGGGGCTTTATCCTCGGTCCCCACCCCAGTTCTCTCTACCCTCTTTTGTCCACCATTCAAAAGACCCTGGCAACCCTGGACGGATGAGACAGAAAGAATGACCCCGCACCCCCAACCCCGTTGTCTGGCCTGTGCAAACTCATCTATCCCTCTCTCGCCCCCCACCCCCCCACCCCCCGCCACCCCCGCTCCCCCAACTGCTGGTTCTTCACCAGCTCTTCGTTTGCATTCCCTTTGTTGGTCTGACAGCACCATTTTATCCGAGTTTGCTCAGTTGTTTGTTTGTCCTTTATTTGGGTGAGCTCCAGGGTTTCTAGAAGCTTCTGGACAGCTGGGCTGTGCCTCTTTAACATAGTGCATATGGTGCCCTGAGCAGACAGGAGCCTGAAGCCTGTTTCTGATTGTGGCAGATGTTGTAGCACCTACGTCCCCAGGGGCTGTGGGGAGGTTCAATGAACATTCCAGACACCCACAGACGTATGTCAAATAGTTAAGTTTGCGAACCCAAATGTAAACAAACAAACAAACAACAAACAAACAAAACAGGATTCCTCTTACTTAAGAGGGGTGAATTCATCAGTTCAGGAGATTTTGGGAAGCCCCCTGTGAAATTATTTAGAGACCATTAGATGGACGTGCCCTCAGAGAGCATGGCCTGTATGCTCATTGATATCTCCTGGGTCGCTGTGGGCTGTCTGGCTTTTTGTTTCTATAACCCAACACAACCCTTGACATCTGGTAGGTACTCAGGACATGACTGTGGAATGAAAATGACCTGCTTTTACTTTCACCAAGTCAACTCACAGGTGAGTAACCTGAGCTCCCCAGGAGCCGTGAGGAGCTGGTTGGATGAAAACCTGTCCCCTGCCTCCCAAGCTAGGGCTGCTTCCACTTAGTTGACTTGTTTGTTTTGTATGGCTGGTGTGGACCACCGGCTGAGTCCGAGGGCCCTCCGACCTCAGGGAACTCTTCAGAACCTCACAACTCAGTGAGAAGGAGAGCCTAGGAGTGAGAAGGCGAGAAGGAATGCACCAGCAGATCTGCCGCCATTTTTGTGGCCAGTAGGAAGCCCTTCCTGGGAATCTGGGATGTCTCCTTCAGACTCGACTGGGTCCCCACAATCTGAATATCTAGTGGTATTTGGCCAAATATTTGCTCCCCATGGCAGGGCTCACTCTCAGGCCATTACTCCCTGCTCAGGGTTGCCTCCAGAGGAGTTGTCAAGGGGACACTGCCACATGGGAGTCTGGCTTGGGTGGAGCCCAAGGTCATCCATCAGGAAGATTTACCCTAATGATTTACCCCCCACCAGTTACTCACAAACAGTGAAATTCTTAGTCAAAACAGAACTACTCCAAAGAAAATAACTTCTCTGTTTACGAATTGCTCTATAACTCTTTGCCCCTCTTGGTTCTCTGTCTCTGTCTCTGTTTCCATCTGCCTTTCTCAGTTTGTCTCTAGTTTGGAGACACATGCACTTCAGTTCATTCTTCCTCCCATTTTCATCATCGCCAATCTCATAAGTGGTGCTCTGTAGTGGATAAATCCCAAATGGATGGAGAAGATGCTGGCACTAGTGTTATACTGGCTTGTATTCCAAAGGACCAATTTGGAATCATCCAGAGCCTCACAGGGAAGTGCCAAGGAAAGCCAGAGAAGTCATTTGGATCCCCAGTGGGACAAAGGAGCTGGTGCAGGGGGAATGGTGGTGTCACTGGCACCAAGCCCAGGAATCAGCATCACAGAGACATCGAGTCACGAGGGAAGGTCTCCTGACACAGCGACTGTCGCTGCTGCCCAGGGCTCATCTCCTTTCCTGCGGCTGGCCCCTTTGGTGAACTCCCTAGGGTTTTGGGCCAGCAGGCTTGGACTGCAAACTCCAGTTCTGGCCCAAATTAGGAGATGGGGCCAAAAGAGCAAGAGAACAAGGAGGAAAGAAGGGAGAGAGTGGGAGGTTTCCATAGCCATGCCCATGGGGAAATGTCAGTGATGTGAGTCCAATTCCAGAACCTTCTTAAGCAGGATGCTTTAAAGATCTGAAGTCAGGGTTTCCTGCACTGGGAGAAGAAAGATTGTTTATAGTACTCAGGCTAGGTAATGCCCTGATTTCTAATTTAACAGGTTTTTTTTTTCATTCCTTCCTATTTCCTCTGCCACCTAGCTACTTCCCCAGGGTGTTCATAGGAATAATGAGAACATGTGTAATTGCTGTGAGCTCCTTAAAAGGAAAGTGCTATATAAACAAAGTATTTTTATGTGTGCAGATAAAATATATCTTCTCTGACTAGAAGTTTCTTATTCATGGAGCTAAATGAAACGGGTTTATTTGGAATAACAGTGATCCCAAAGGACCTGAGTAGGGCAAAGAATTTGTGTGTGGGGAAATATCAGTCAATATTAAAAAGTGTTTCTGGCATTGATTTGTCCCCCTCATCTGTGAGGTCTTAGTTTCTACCTTACTCTCTTTGGTTCACCTTCATGAAGCTTTTGGAGCATGCTCACACATGGGCTTTTCTGCATAGAACATCACACAGTTGCAGATAGTGGCGTGTTGGCAAATGTTTGACGACTGGCTATTTGGGGGAGCGGGCGGTCCTAATTTATGGTTTCGGCCAGTTTTCACGATGTAAATAGTCTTCATCACGGCCACTTTCAAGCTCTTGACATGGCCAATACGGACTTGGGGAGAGATCCACGTAAGATACCGTTACATGATTTTTTCACCACGCAGATAAAAAGATGTAAATAACCTCAAGAGCACAGATGAAAGTAAAGCGGGGTACAGTAATTAGGCAGGGACGAGTTTTGAGAATATATTACATTTGTTTTTAAGATTATTTAATTATAAGTTTTTATGATTTGATTTGAATGATGGCCACGTTGATAACTGGCTTACACCATTTCGGAAAATGGAGCAGTTGGCTCTCCCAAGCTGGTCTGGGCTGGCCCTGGCACACCACAGTGCTGAGGTGCTCAGCTTGATAAGATCTCGTCTCTGAGGCCCCTGGAACCAAGCATCCCCTGGGCATTTCCAACTGGACATCACAGTACAAGGGTAAGATAAAGGACTCTAAAAATGAATTCTTTGTTTCCACAATCGCATCTCTTTCAGACTTTATCCAAGTGAAAAATCTTAAAGTCACCTTCTATCCTCCTTCTCTCTCAGTCTTCACATTTGCTAGCAACCGTTATCAATTCTTTGCAACATCTCTCGCAGCCGTGGTTCTCAAAGTCAGGTGTGTACTGGGAGCTTTATATACATACTGATGTCTGGGTTCCACTCTCAGAGGTCCTGATTTCATTGGTCTGGGCATCACGATCTTGCAAATTTCCCCAGGTGAATCTAACGCTCAGCCAGGGATGGAAATCACTGTCCTTTGCACTCTCACCGGTACCCACCTCCAATACAGTATGAGGGGAACCCAGGCTTGGAAGTCCAACAGACATGGCTGTGAATCAGCTCTGCCACCTACAGGGGCATGTTTCTGAAACCTCTGAGCTTCACTTTCACCAAACTGTAGAATGGGGAGTAATAATACTGGTTGTATAAGATTATGTCAACATTTTTTAGCTCAGTGCTTGCCTTAATAAAAGTCAGATTCCTACTTCGTATTCCAGTGGTCTCCTAGCAGATCTTGTCTTTCATTTCTCCCCAGCCTGCATATCTCAGAAACGACTGCTGAAATGATCATTCCCCAAAGTCGAACCTCTGTCCAAAACCCTTGGATGGCTCCCCATTGGCTATTCTTCACTGCTCTGAACCCCAACAGCCTCACCTTCCACTAGGGAGGTGGCACAACTCTCTCAGGTCTGAGCCGACCTAGTGCTTTTACCCCTGGAATGTCTCCCCTGTTCCTCACGCAAGGAACAGCTCATAGCTTCCAGGAAGCCTCTCTTTTCAGAAGGACGCTGACGGTTATCTCCTCAGCCTCTCCTCATCTCTGGCTTCAACCTTCTGTGCTCCCCTCATTGAACGTAAACACTTAACATTTCTCATCCTCAGACTGAAGCCTCCTAGATGGCAAGGATGCCTCTTACTCACAGCCCAGGCTGTCCGCGGGATGTGGTCAACCAGGGTGGCTAATTACACAGAGTGACAATCAGCCTCCCAGCTCAGAGCTGCCATTTTCTGGGGCTGCTCAGACTGGAGGGAGAAGGAAGTGAAGTAATTCCGAGGTCCCATGGCCACTCTTGCAGTGCCTCTTCGTCACCTCTGCCCTCGCAATCTGTCCCAGTGTAAATACTGCACCTAATTGCACCCCAGTTGCTCCTGGGCATCCCAAGTGGTCACGCCAGGGCCTGACCTTTCAGCTCAGCCGGTCTCCTCGGTGCCCTCCCTGCCCTAGGCACTCAACGCATTTGGAAATGGGGAGGAAGGCTGAGGTCCTTCCTGCCTGGCTCTTGTTTTCACGGCCAGTCACCTCGGGAGCGCTGCCTAGTAGAGGGAATGTGCTTCCATCAGCACTGTATTCACTTGTCTCCCTGAAGGACGCGTGTCTAACACCACCCACAACAAAAGAATGTTTTAATTTCATAGCAATTGATTTAAAAGTTATGTCTATATGAAAGCAACCGCCTTTACCTAGGCTGTTCCATACCCTATTACTACATATTAAACATTTGGGATGAGCAGAGACTAATTTCTCTGTGTTTCAGCCTCTTGTGTTCAATTTCCTAGCTCAGTTACCGCCGTCATCATGGCCAAGTTGGTAACCTCAGAATCCCCCTTGACTCCCTTCCCATCTGGCTCTCCAAATCTCCTTAGCCACCAAGTGCTATTGGTTCCATTTTCCAAAGGCCACATGCCCGGCTCTCCTCCCCATTTCCCCCACAATTCACTTATTTTAGCTTTTGTTTTCTCTTAGTTGGGCTATGGTACGAGCCTCTGACCTTCCTGCTCCCTGTGCCACATCACTAGCTGCCTGATGTATCTTTGTAAAATCTGATAAATCATACTTATGCCTAAAATCTTCTGTTTCACCCAAAGAAATAAGTCTGGCTCCTTAAAATAAATTTTTTTTCATGTTTATTTATTTTTGGGAGAGAGACAGAGAGAGACAGAGCACGAGCAGGGGAGGGGCAGAGAGAGATGGAGACAGACTCCTAAGCAGGCTCCAAGCTCTGAGCTGTCAGTGCAGAGCCCGACATGGGGCTGGAACCCAGAGTCGTGAGATCATGACCTGAGCCAAAGTCAGACACTTAACCGACTGAGCCACCAAGTCACCTCAAGTCTGGATCCTTTAATGTTGCATACATGCCTACACATCTCATCCCAGCCCATGTATCAGCCTCATACCCTTTCTGTTCACTCTCACCTGCCTTGTACTCACCACACTTCTCATGGGGCTTTCACGCCTCCACACCTTCTTGTCTGCGGTCCCTCTGCCTGCAGGAATGCCCACCTCCTCCTTTGTCACCTGAACTTTCCAACTCATCTGTTAAGGGACAGCTCGAAGGTGACCCTCTATGCAATCTTCCTTGTCTCCCTCTGATAGAATTAATTATTCCTTCTTTGTGTTCCCACGGCTGTTGGTATAAACTTTATTCAGCACTTGGCTGCATTATTTTAATTATTTGTTTTCCTATCTGCCCTCATTCAACTGCGGCTTAGTCATCTTGGTATTCCCCAGTGGCCCCACAGGGAGGGAGGAGTTCCACAGATGTTTGTGGAATCAACGAGTGCATTTCCTGTCTCATGTTGCGCATGCTCTCTCTTGTCCTCCTCTATGAGAGATACACCAGTAGACCGAGTGGAGAGAGCCTAGACCAGATGATAATACTCTCAAGGCAGCTTAAAACCTCCATTGTATGTCCAGAAAAAAGCTTTTTCCCGGATCCCACGTGGCAAAGAGCTGTGGCAGACAGGTGAAAAGTCCGTTTGCCCTCAGAGAGGCTGTGTTTGGAAAACCCGTGTTGATTTTTACTTGAGTATTAGTCACCCATAAAACACTGCCAGAAATCTCTCTGGGGCTGGCCGAAGTTACAAAACGTGTGCGGGTTGTTTTCTAAGCTGTGCTTTGTTAAAATAGCAATTCCCAGTTTGCTTCAGGTATAAAGTTTAGGTTCACGGTTCACTGGATATTTTAGGAGAATATGGGCAAACATTCTAATCACCCACTCTCCTCCCCTGCAGTATGCAAGACTTAGGTTCTCTGTTCCCGTGGCTCAGATTTTTCAGAGAACAGATTGCTGATGATGGTCATTCCGTCACCTTGCCCTCTCCCCAAAGAACCATCTTTAAGCTCTCCGTGGATTTGAGTGTCCACAAAACATTACTCTCCAGGGCAAGCTTGGGGCGGCGTTGGGGAACTTTGGAGTTCCTGACAGAGCTGGAGGCTGCTTCTGGGACAGCTAGCCAGATTGAAAGAAATAATAAATAAGTAAACAAAGGAATCCTTCCTTGTGACTTGAAAAAAGAATCATGGAACCCAACTCTATTTAATACTGTTCCCTCTCACTGGCCTTTCCTTCCTCTCCCCTTCAGAGATTCACCTTTGAGCACTGACTTGGTGCAAGTTTTCACTAACCTTTATTTTGCCAGATTAACCTTCAGTGCCAGGCAGTAGAAAAGACCATCAGTGATGGTTGTGCAGGAGAAGAGGCTGGATGGCTCTCTAATGAATTCTGGCCAAAACAGAAGGAAAAGCACTTGTGAAACAAAAGTAGAGGGTCAAGGAATGATGGTGGGGTGTGAAATGCCTCCATTGCCCTCACTCAAGAAACTGACACCTAGCTGGTTGTCACTCTTCATCAAGCTGGAGGCAGCGTTGACAGAACGGAACTGGATGCTGAGGAGATGTTGGTGAAGTGGCAAGGTGATGAGAGGGAGGAGGGTATGGCAGAGTTCCAGCTCTTTCTGGACAGAGCTTCAGTGAAGGTGAAGAAAATGGATCTCAATCATGCAAAGCCACTGCTCCAACAGTATGTCATCAAGGAAATGCCCAAGGGAGTCTCTGGGAATGAGGACAAGGCTGCCCTGTGTTTGCTTGGACAGGTATTGGTAACATTTACGGCTCAGAATCTTTAGGAATTAAAGAGTATACATTAAACTAAAACAGATGGTCTTAGAAGTGCAAATATAATTAGGTTACATATATCAATGAACAAATATTATATGGAAGAGTGGAAAATGTTATGGAAATGAATAGCTGTGTTTTGAAGTGTGCTACCCCACAGAAGGAATGCGGCCACCACTGTCAGCTTGGTGACTTCCCGGAGTCAAGCTTCTTTTGATGACCTCTCAAGGAGCTCCTGAGCTCATGTTGGGATGTTTGTCACCCTGATCCCAAGATAGCAACCGGCAAAGTTTTCTTTACCGGTTATACCCTGGTGGAGGTTCCCAGAAGGTATAGTCTTAGCCACACAACTATATTATGGGCTCAAGTCAAACGCCCAAATAATAGAGGGTGGGGATTCACTTTTTATTTTACCTGATCCTTACTGGGTCCTTCTGATGGTAGACAGGGCATTTGTTCGTTCACTCATCCGTTCGTCCATGCAGCATTCACTAGCAACATGTAGGAAACTCTGTGCTAGGGATTAAGAATGTGATAAGACAGACCCTGGCTTTAAGATGCATGGAGATCAGTCAGGGAGACAGAAAAAATACTAGCTGTGATACATACCACAGTGAAAACATCAGGCTAGAGGAATGTGCAGGATGCTGTGAGAAGATATCAGGGAGGTATTGGCTATAGCCTTGGAGAGGAGTTCAAGCAGGCTTGAGTTGATCTTGAAAGCTGAGTAGAAGCGAGTCAAGTTACAAGTGGCAGGGGATGAGGTCTGGATGCCAGGACGTGGGAGTAGCACTTATAAAGACAGAGACATGAAATAAATATGGTGACTGGGATGCAGCAGGTATTTCGGGGCTGGAGCAAGACAGGAGGGATTCTAGCAGGAAAAGCAGTTGGGAGGGACCGAAAGGGGTCATATCATCCAAGACTAGTATAAGTTGCTTCATTCTGATGTAATGAGGAGCAACTGAATACTTTCTTCTTTACAAATGTTTATTGAGGTGTATTTCAAATACAATAAAATGCACCCATTTTAAGTTGGTGAGTTTCGGCCGACACACCTGTGTCACCACTGCCCCAGTTGAGATGTAGAACATTTCCACGGTTCCCCAAATTTCCTTGTGCCTCTTTGCAGTCAACATCCTCCTCCAATCCCAATTCCAGGTAACCACTGATGTGTTCTTCAGTCAAAATAGATTACTTCTGTCTGTGTGAGAATTTCATATTAATAGAATCATACAGCATGTTGCCCTTATATCTGCCTTCTTTTACTCAGCATAATGTCCTTGAGATGCTTCCGTGTTGTTGGGTGTTTATCCCTTTTTATTGCTGAGTAGAATTCCATTGTATGAATATACCACACTTTGTTCATTCGTTTATCTGTTGATGAATATTTGGGTTTTCAGTTTTGAACTGTTGTAAAGTTGCAATGACCATTCGTGTACATGCTGTCTTTTTGTAAACATGTGTTTTTATTTCTCTTGGGTCCATAACTATGAAACTAAACATGAAAAGACATTTAGTATCATTGGTCATCGAGCAGTGCAAATTAAAACCGCAATAAGATACGAGTAAACGCCTATCAGCATGCCTAAAATTAAAGAGACTGACCATGATAAGCACTGGCAAGGATGTGGAGAAACTGGAACTCTCATACACCATTGACGGGAAAGTAAAACGGTACACCCACTTTGGAAAGCGGCTTGGTAGTTTCTCATACACGTAAACATGAACTCAGAAAGCCACCTCCTGAGTTTTTGACCACTGAATAATTTCAAGTAGGGGAGCAATATGAACAGATTTTGTTTTTATGTTTTTAAATGTTTATTTGTTTTTGAGAGAGAGAGAGAGGCAGAGAAAGAGGAAGAGAATCTCAAGCAGGCTTTGGGCTGTCAGCACATAGCCTGATGTGTGGCTCGAACTAACGAACCATGAGATCATGACATGGGCAGAAATCAAGAGTCAGACGCTTAACCGACTGAGCCACCCAGGTGCCCCCGACAGATTTTGTTTTTAAAAGAATAGTAGCATTGAGGATGACGGATTCTGTGTAATTAGATCATCTTTGTATATATCAATTTTTGTCGATGAAAAATAGTCTCTCATGTTTTAATGCCAAAAAATGGGTAATTACTTCCCTATGGTGAGTAGTTAGATAACATTAAATATTTCATTACTGAGTGTAATTCCAAATAAACTTCTTTTTTTTTTTAAGTTTACTTATTTATTTTTGAGAGAGAAAGTGCAAGCGGGAAAGGAAGGGAGAGAGAGAAAGAGAGAGACTGAGAGAGAGAGAGAGAGAGAGAGAGAGAGAGAGAGACTCTGAAGCAGGCTCCACACTGGTAGCTTGGAGCCCTCCCTACTCAGGGCCCAAACTCACAAACCCTGAGATCATGACCTGAGCTGAAATCAAGAGTCAGACGCTTAACCCACTGAGCCACCCAGGCGCCCCTCAAATAAACTTCTTAATGCAACAGTGTTGCTTTTGCTGAATTAGTTTCTTAAAGTGAGCCCCTGGGACTGGGATCGCTGAGCTAATACTCTTAAAAATGTTTAGGTTTTTTGCTGCCAGGTGACATTCTGACTGCCTAAGGATTGCACCAATCAACAATGGGGTATACATTATTGTTTATTTTTCACAGATCGGGAAGGAGAAGCTCAGATGATGTGAATTAGCTAACGTGGGTAGAAGACGGCCCAACAGTGTTTGAAGCTGTGTCCCGATTTCCTCTTCAGTCTAGGGGTTCTTGTTCCTTCTATTCACACCTTTCCTCCTGCAGAGCTTTATTTGGAGAAACGTTTCTCTGTGCCAGAGACTCTACCAAAGGTAGGGACACGCCAAATGAGGATGCATAGTCCTTGTTTCCTCAGAGCTTAGATTCCCTCCTGCCTGTCTGGAGAAAATCTCAAGTGAATAGGCTGAACTACAAAAGGAGGGAGAGGAAAGGCATTAGAATCCCATGGTGGGTCACAGGTTGGATACCCAGCTTCCGGGCCCACGTTGAGGGAATTTTCCTCTGCTGTGCTGTTACTTGTCTGGGTCAGCCACAGTGGGGTAGACGCCTGGGGTTAAGAAACCCATCTCGGTAGGGAGTGACTACAGAGCTTCACTGTGAGCTTAGACAGGGGAGAGTACACAGAAGTGCTCAGTGGGGGACAATGACAGGTGGGAGCAGCCCCTGCGTGAAGGGGAGGGTCTGAAAGAGGCATTCTGAATTGAGTGCATTTTGTTGGGAACAACTTCCATTTCTCGAGCTCTTTCTGTGTGGTTGGCATTGTTCCAGGTGTTGTAAAAAAGAAGAGGGAAAAAGCTTTGGGGGCTGGAGATCAAAACGTTCCAAGAAATGTCTGGCACGTATCAGTGCAGGTGAGGGGGGGAGATGGAGTGTGGAGGTGGTGGCCTTTCATTTTAGTGTGCTTCAGCTCCCTCCCTTCCCCCCCCCCCCCCCCACTTCTCTCCCTCTGAGTGCCCTTTCTCTATCCTCTCCCCTACCGCACCCCTGGGGCCTCTGATACCAGGCCAGCCCTGTTGTGTTCTCCCAGCCCCTCACAGAGGCACCTTGCCCAGGCCTGCACCCTGCTTTGGGGTGCCAACCACAAATGCCAACAGATACCAATCAGGTCAGCCAAGTGAGAAAGGAAGGGTGTGTGGGGAGCCAGCTGTAGGGGTTGTGCTGTACTCGACAGCTTCCGGTCTCAACAGGGCAGCTGTTAGTGCTCTCGGTGTCAGATGTTAGTGATACTAATGAAACAGGGCATTACGAGGGGGTCCAAGGTTCTGGGAGGAGTGGGAAAACTACTGCTTATTTGAAATCTCACTATGTTTAAATACTGGAAGTCCAGTTACTTTCAACACTTTTTCCAACAGTTTGTATAGGCCAAGTTAAATCAGAGTGGACTGGACTGGATTCCACTGGGGACTTCCCATCCGTGCTTCTGTCCTAGGCAATGCTACTTTGCATTTTTCTTTCTGCCTCAAAGCCTGCCTCTCATTCCCGGGATCTGCTCTCTTAGGACCCAGGGAGGTTTAATAGCTTCTACTTATTGAGTATCTATTATATTTCAAGGATTTTGCATGTTTATGCTTACTCCTGACGAATATCCTGTAACGTAGGTATCTCTATCTCCATTTTACAGAGGAGTGAGTTGACCATTGTCACTTGGCTGTGTGCAACCATCAGTGGCACATCTGAAATTCAAACCTAAAGTCCACATCTTCCCTGCCATGCCAAGCGACCCTTAAACAAGTGGCATACTCTCTCTGAGGAAGCCTGTGTTGCTCAAGTTTTAAGGCAAGAAGTTGCGACAATCTCTGAGGTTCAGGTGGACCCCTGACTTGGCTGATGCTCCTTGTAGTTCAGCTTTGTTGTGAGACTAGGCTGCTCCCGCATAGAAGTATTTAAACATATATAATCACACACACACACACACACACACACACACACACACAAGCATTCCATAGTACTTTATGGTCAGATGCCTTGAACATACCACAGCAATAAAGCTGCTTCTCCCAGTTGCAAATGGAGGTCCTGTAGCACGGCAATTCTATAACTTGTTAGAGAGTGCAAAAGAATGATGAGTCACTGATGGAGCGTGTATGGCAATGAGGACATTTAAGAGACCGTTAAGGGAACTGAAATGGATCCAGGACATACAATAGTGTGTATCTACCGCTATGGTTATGGACTTGTATAATGCTTTTTGCTTCTTTGACTTCAGTGCTTGTAATTGGATATCCCAGGATGAAACAGAACAATGTTAAGAGATGTTAGATCGCGTAGAAAACAGTTGTCAGTCACAGGCGATTCTGCCTGGAGACTGGTTTGACTTATCCAGAAGGAATGTCCAGTCACCAGATCCTATTTGTTACCCATATTTCTACTAGCACCTTTGTGGACCCTCTACTTACAAGAGTAGCAGTCAAGAGTACATGGTCAAGGGTGTGTGGAGAAGCAAGAAGTCAGAAAGGTGCAAGTGTCCTGCTTAGACTTCTTCCTTTGACATTTACCACCTGGAAGATGTCTTTCATTTGTGGATGTGGCCACATGTCCTCACATTCCAGTGAGGACCAACCTGGCGTCCTAACTGTCCTGGTCAGGGTCTCCTGAGGACGGGATGCTCAACTTTGTTCTGGGGTTGTTGAAAGGCGCCTTGGAAGAAAAAGAAGAGGAGGAAAACGGAAATCAAGCTTTTATGGAACTCAACAGTTGCCCCGAGATAGTGTTCCTCAAAATGTGTTACGTGAAACACCAGTTCCATGAGCAGCTCTGTGATGGAAGGATGCTGGGTCCAAAGATTTAGGGGATGTTGTATATCACATCACTCACGTGGAGCTGCCCAGTGCAGATTGGCATATGAAAGGTTATAAGAAGCCTTGCAGAAAAACTCCTCTCTTTTTGTTTAAGAAACTTTGTCTGAAATTTACTTGAATGTGTTTCTCATCTCTCCCCCCACCCCCAATACATCTCTTCACATCCAAGGAAAACACTTGGCATTGAGGGCAGATGAAGGTAAAGATGCAGGAGGGGACTGAATCTACTGGCTAGAAAAAAAGTATGAACCCCTTGTCCATCGTCTGTTACTCAAATCAGTAATCCCAACTCTGTTTAATGAGCCACCAAGGTGTCCAGAAGCTCATAAAACATCATTTAAAGCATGAGAAAGTGCATTCCCTTTGACCAGGAAAGCACCCACTTCGCCATTTGATGTCGATCGGGAGGAAGAGGGCCACGGCCCTTTCCTCCCTGAGTCCTGCACATTCCCAGTCATGTCCTCAGAGAACTGCTGACTCCTCACTCCAGCTTGGTTTCCTTCACTGTGCTCACTTGTAAACCCTGCTCCTTCCCTCCAGACTGCTCATCTCCTTCGTAATTAGGTATTCACTGGCATGATCATTGGTTTATGGCTTCCACTGGACTAAATGCAGAGCACAGGGAAGGGCACGTAATTGGTGTTCATTAAATTTTTTTTCAAGAAATTGTATTAAATCCATTAGAAGTCATAATGAATCCACATCCCTTGGTACTCGTTACACCAGACACTTTCTCACCCTCTAGGCAAAAGTCTGTATTCGTTTGCTAGGGCTACCATAACAAATGACTACAGTCTTGGTGGATAAAACAACAGAAACGTATTCTCTCACAGTTCTGGAGGCTACGTGTCTGAAATTAAGGTGTTGGGAAGGTTGGTTCTTCCTGGAGGCTCTGAGGGGGAATTCGTTTCACCCTCTCTCCTGGCTTCTGACCGCTCCTGGTGTTCCTTGGTCTGTAGCTGCATCAGCCCAATCTCTGCCCCCTTCTTCACATGGCCCTCTCTTTTCTGTGACTGATCAGAGGTTTCTGTATGGAACTCCTGAATCCCTCAAACATAACAGAAGCCTAAATAAAACCTATGGCCGCACCACCCTGTCCCATTTGCCTGTCAACGATTATACACCCACATCTTTCTGCCTTTTGTCACAAGACTGCAGTGTTTTTTAAAAAGTAGAGGCTTATACATCTTACTATCATTAATTCTGTCCACATTTGTTGAATGTCCTTGAAGGGTGGTAAGATACCCCAGGTGGAAGAGACGGGAAGGCATTTCAGGTGGGGAAATCATAAGGAGTAAAAGTTTGGTCCAAGTGAGGAACAGAGAATATTTTCTCTCTCTCTCCCCCTGTCTTTCTCATTTTCACCTTACAACAAGCTACAGAATTCACAAACTACCCATTCATATCTTGTTATCATCTACAGCAGTGACAGGTTGGTTTGGTTAGAGCTGGAGACAAGATACTTGCTGTGGAAGAGGTAGCTAGGCTGTGAGCAGAAAACCAGGCAGTTAACAAAAAGAGAGCTAAGATTTCCATTTCCCCCTTTGGCTCTTGGAGGAACTATATGAGGACTATGAAATCTGGAGTCACTGAAAGATGTAAGGCTGAATGTAAACTTTGGTAGTAGACTGGCCAACTGCTACTTCCTCTGGGACTTGAGGTCCTTGGAAAAGAACCAGATTTCTGCGTGGTCCAGAATTTCTGGAAAATGGAACTAGAAATAGGTTCTGTTCCCACTTTTAATAAACCGTAGAGTTCATGGTTTACTTTATCAATTAACATCTCAGGTGAATATACTGGTGGGGCTTGGGATGTGTTCTAGCTTTGAGTGATGAATCTGAAAAATATTTGGAGCCATGGTTAGCTGTCAGGCAAGGGTTTCCCATGAAGACCGTCTCTTCATGACCCTCTTGTATACTTGCACCTTTTTCCCTCCAAACCACGAGGTAAGGAGTACTCTTATTATCCCAAATACATGAGAAGAGGATCAAATGTGTGATGACTTTTTCACCAATTATATCAAGAAGAAAGACGGAAGAGGCAAAAATTTGGTCCTTTCCTGGTCATAAAGAAGGAGAGGGGTGGCATGTCTGAAATAATCCATGTGCTTTTTCCATCCACCGCCTTGAAAAAAAAAAAAAGTAAAATATGAAACCACAGATAAGGAAGAACTTGAGGAAAATAAATGAAATGTGAGGAATTATCTTGATGAATGACAAAAACATATCCCACCTGCAGAAGAAATGTTTCCAAGAATGTTGTGGGGAAAGAGGAAGAAACGGTGCAGTAACATCAATATCCATGTCTGTGGAGGCAGGAAACACTTTTTGAAAATTAAATTTTAAACAGATAGCAATGATTTTGGTATTGAGACACTTGAAAAACCCTGGATGGGTTTCAAGATTTTGCTTTCTAATATTCATCTTCTTTCCTTCTAGGGAGCAAAATTTATGAACTTCAGAATTAAATTTAAAGGATATAGTAGTTTGGTATGCTGGAAATCTTCACTAGCAAATATGCCAGACTTTAATAAAGGTGAGTCTGACATATTTCCATGAGAGAGAAAAGCATTTCTTCTTTTCAATCAGGAATATGAAATATATTTCATTAATTTTGATGCAATAAGAGACCCTCAGTTCACATATTTTATTTAGCAAAAGGGCACAATATACCTTTCTTTTCTAATATCTGCTTGCTTTGAGAAATCATTTTGCCCTTCACACACAAATAAGAAGCACATCTCCAAGGGACATAAAATTTTAAACTATGTCCTCAACCAGGTGAATTGCAAAATGGGTCACTCAATCCTTCCAACCAAGAAGAGATACTGTCATGGGAAGGTTCCCTTCCCAAGGCTGGGATGTGGAGTAGAGGCTTGGGGAAGGAGGGTAGACTTTTGTTGGAGCCAGTGATGAAAAGTTTGGGAGCATTCCACCCTGTGGTTGAAGGAAATACTCTCATCTAAAGTAATACTCTTTTGACCAGGTGTGTCCACTGAATTCTGGGACTGCATAAGTGAGTGGGAACAAAAGCCAAGTCAAAGAAAGCACTCAAGGAGGGAAAAGAGAGGAGGGAGGAAATTTCCAGATGAGATTTGAAATGAGATCAAGAGTCGATGAGGCGAAGACATACAGGATGGCTGTTCCTAATGAGAGGAGCTGCAGAAGATGTCACTGCATATTTGTCTTTAGGAAGAAAATAAAGCTTAAAGGAACAGGAACACCGAATATTAAAAGTACTACATACAGTGCAAAACATTGTTTTAAAATCTGAAAATGATCTCAGAGTACAGATTTCATTTTAAATGGTTTTGTGAACAAGGTTTTCAAGAGTAAAGAAGTAATTTTACACGGTGTGGTGGTGTAGTCGTTGAATTGTGGCCCCCAAATTGATATGTCTATATTCTAACATATGAACCTTATTGGGAAAAAGCATCTTTGCAGATATAATTAAGTTAAAGATTTTTTTTTTTATTAAGTTTATTTATTTATTTTGAGAGAGACAGAGGCTGCGCAAGTGGGGGAGGGACAGAGAGAGAGGGAGACAGAGAATCCCAGGCAGGCTCTGCATTGTCAGCATGGAGCCCGACCTAGGGCTCGAACTCACAAAACTGTAAGATCATGGCCTGAGATCATGACCTGAGCCAAGAGTTGGATGCTTAACCGACTGAGCCACCCAGGTGCCCCTAAGTTAAAGATCTTTAGATGAGATAATCCTAGCTTACCTGGGTAGGCCCTAAATTCAGTGACAAGTGTCTTTATAAGAGATAAAAGAGAAGATATGGACACACAGAGGGAAGAAAGCCTTGTCAAGACAGGCAGAGACAGTGGCGATGGAGCCACAAACCAGTGAGTGCCTGGGGCCACCAGAAGCTGGAAGAGGCAAAGAAAGAGTCTCTCCTAGAGATTTCAGAGGGAGCATGCCCTGAAAACACCTTCAACTTTGGACTTCTGGCCTCCAAGTATAAGAGAATAAAATTTTCTTGTTTTCAGCCACCCAGTTTGTGGAAATTTGTTATGGCAACTAAACAAATATGGGTGCTTATAGCAGGGTTTTAGCATCCAGACAGACCTCGTTATGAGTTGTGGCCTCTCTTCTTCCTAACGTTTTTTTGCAAGGCTCTTAGCATCTCTAAATATTAGCTTATGCATCAGTGAAATTGGTAAGACAATAGTAGCCACTTCATAGGTTGTGGGGACCAAAGGAGTCGATGTGTGGAAAGGATGGAACGCAGTGAATGGCACATAGTAGATATCCAGTAATGGCGGCTGATATGATAGTGGTAATTATCTCCCTTACCCTGAGTCACTGGCATTGGTGCTTACACACAACCCACTTGTGCTGGTTAGGAAGCCATTCTCTCTCTGCTCCAAACCTGCCTCCTGTGCTCCGTTCCCCTGGGCTGGGACTGGGGCTCTGCTAAGGACATGTCTGCTTTGCCAATTAGCAGCCCTGCAGGGAGGCAGGAAGGGGAGAAGTTACTTGCCCTTTTTGTTTGCTTGCTTTTCCTGTCAGAGTCCCCATCAGGGACTTTTCACCCTGGAAGCAGCACGCTTCCAGTTAGTTGCAGTTTCCAGCCTCTTTCAGAATTCCCCAAAGCAGCACCATCGCACATGCGTGCTCTGAGGGACCAGCCCCAGACAGGCAGTGCCCCCTCCAAAGTCTGAGGCCTAGCTCTGGGGCATTCTCCAAGCTTCCAGGGTCGGCCTCCCTGAGTCCCCTCTCTGTGTTCCTGCAGCCCTAGAGGTGCTCGTTGGTTACTTCCTGCAGTTACCAGCTTTCTTTATACCTCAGGGTTCCCCGTTTTCTTCAGTGCCCCAATACCTGTTCAAACAACTCTCTATAGTAAATTCTCTTGGTTAAAATACTAGCGGAGTTCCTGTTTTCTGACCATGCCCTAGAGATGACACTCTCTGTGGGTTTCTTGGTTTCCTATGTGTGCGGGGGAAATGATGGATACAGCCTAATAGGCACTGAATTGAAATCAGCAAGACTTGAGTTTGTATCTCGGCTCCCTTACTTCCCAGATGAGAAATCTTAGCCAAAATGCTTGGCTTCTTTGAGAGTCCGATTTTCTTATTTGTGAAATGGGATTAATGATGTTTATCTTGTAGGGTTATGTGTAGTTGAATGAGATAATGTCTAAAAAGTGCCTGGCACCTAACAGATGTTTAAGAGACGTTGCCTATCATTTCACGTGCGTTATAAATACATCTTTGTGCCTTTATACCTCTTACAGGTTCCTCTGCTTTTTACTGCTGAGCATATGAGCTCCTCTGGCAAGTCTAGGCTCTCTTACTGTGGCTTCTCTGGTTCGTTTAGAGTGTTTGTTTTAGATGAGAAGGCTGCAGTTCTGTTGTATTAATTAGCTTGACTCTAACTGATTTAAGACGGAGGATGGGGTAGTTGTGAGTATGATGGAGATGACTTTAAAATGCACAATAAATTAGCATGAAAGCAATACCCCTACTGGGAAGCACCTTTGGGAGCCTTTTGATAGCCTGGTGCTCAGCCTCCTTCACTCAGCACTCTCGCGGATGTAAATGTGCTCCTGACTTTTAGAAGCATATTCAGGAAGAGGCTGTGACATCTTGGAGGTAGTGGAATGTGAATTAAAAACTCAATGAATACAATCTGACTGGGACTATTTTCCTAAGACTTAGTTAAAATTCACTTGAAGCCACTCCCATGTTTAACGACTATTTCAATGTCAAAGAACATGGTTTACAAGTCATCAAACATTCTCTGGGCACTTAAGGAAGCATTCTGCAGGCGCTGCCAGGATTGAAATCACACAAAAGCTGTGGTCTTAGCTGGTGTGGGGATTGTAATGGGAGACCAAACTGACGGGCCCAGACACAAATGTAATATCTGCATATGAAGTTCCTCTAGAGTCCAAGATTTTCTGGAACTCCCAGGAAGATTCCTGAACTGCCAGGTAAAGTGCCTGGGGCATAGGTACCACCACTGCAAAGCATTTTTCAGAGTCTGTTGGGAATTATTTCTCCCATTCTGTCTTGCCACCCCCAAGTGACCCCAATGCCCTAAGACTGCTGCCAGGCATCATCATGTCAACTCACAGGAGGCTTGATCCATCCACTTGGCTCCCAATTACTTCCCCTTCTCCACCATCAAAATGTGCCATCCCTACGCTTTCAGGACTCTGCTTTCTTTATATGAGAACATTCAGTCAGTGAGCTGTATGAACCACGCATATCACGAGATGCTGGGCTAGGCCTATTGACATAAAGGTACGTGTGCCATATATTCTGGCGTTAAGGAATTTATAGTCCTAGTAGGAGACAGGTGAACAATGTGTGTATATCAGACACACAATGGGTTCTAGGATGGTGAAACACAAAGAGGAAATGGCCATTCTAGCAAGGACATGGTGAGAAAGGGTTTCAGACACACTTCAAAATGGGTACCAGGGCAGTGCTGCAAGTTTTAAGAAATATGAATTTGAAGGGTGAGGAAAAGGAGATTCCAGGCACTGTGGCAGAATAGAATATGGGAAAACAAAATTTTGAAACTCAAAATACGGATGCATGGCAGGTTTTAACCTCAGGGGACCGAGACATGAAGAGGCGACAGGCTGGAGTAAAGACAGGCTGGTTGACACAGAGCACAGGAAAATGGATCCTTGTTTTAAACGATCTTTGTTTCACACCTCATAGCCATGTCCTTAGTGTTTCGGCCAGGTATTTTGCACTGCTTCCTCTAATGTCTTTTTACCACAGGCTTCTCAGCGATCATGTCATGCTTGTTGAAAAGGTGCCATACTTGGAGAAAGTGTTCAGGAAAAGCAACAGAGGCCCGCACCCCTCTCATCAGCTGGGATTCTGAAGAAAGGTTTACTGTGCTCCTCCCTACCTTCCATCCCAGGAAATAAGATCTAAAGACATCCTTTGGTCATCTACTGCGACATGATTCCATGCGAGTCAAAATAAGAAGCAAATGGCACTTTTTAACAAACATTTACTATTTTCTAAGCACCGTGTCAGCTGCTTTGGAGGCAAATAAAAGTGGGAATCAGTCCCTCCCGTTAAGAGCTTGTGCTTTTCATTGGGAAGCCAGACTTATACATGGATTTTCATATAATATGGTTATGGACAAGGGAGAGGGATGCAGAGGATGCCTTAGGGGGTATGAAGGACAGCACTCAGCTTGAGCTTCTGAGAAGGCTTCAAGAAGTGATGGAGGCTGAGCTGAGTGTTGAAAGGTGAGTAAAGGGTAGCTATGTCAACAAACGATAGACAGAAATTCCAGGCTAAAGAGTGTGAGCAACAGCAAGGAAACTTGAAACCACAGAATGTTTGTTAGGAGCTACAGGTGCTTTAGCAAGATTAGAGCATACATTGTGAGGCAGGGAGAGGCAGAAGAGGAAATTAGAAGGGCACAGGCCAGTTCGTGCAGGACCAGTAGGCCACGCAAGGAGCTTAACTTTGTTCTGTCATGTCGGAAAGCCATAGAGTGATTTTATGTTGAGGATGGCATGCTTTGGTATCAGCTAACTGCAAAACAGAGGATGAATCTGAGTGCGGAGGGTGTCCAGACTGGAACAGGGAGTCAGTTAGAAGTCTTGCATAATAGTCCAGGTGAGAGCTGAGCTCCTGAGCTAAGGAAGGGGAGGGAGGGTGGAGTGGGGAGAAGGAGACAAGTCTAAGGGCCATTTAGGAGACAAAGAAGCAATTGGATTTCATGACAGATTGGCAAAGGAGAGGAGATAAGGGAGAAAGCAGGATGAATTACGTTGCAGCTTGGCTGAACGCGTGAACAGAGGTTTGGTGAGCTGAGACTGGGAATATAAGAGGGAGAAGAGAATTTTGAGGAGGGAGGAGAAGGCTTGAATATTTAATACTTGGAGGACCTGAAAAAGGCCATGCTCAGCAGGGAGTTGGACATTAACCTGAAACTCTGAAGACAGCCAAAGTGACTTGTAAGCATGGTCAGCCTACAAGTGGAAAATATAGTTGGGGGAGTGGCTGGAATCACGCACAAAGGGAACAACTGGAGACAGAGAGAATAACACGTCAGTTATCCTTTCCCTCGAGGGAATGTATAGTCAACTGGGGGAGAAAGACTTGAGAACACAAAGCACTGTAATACAAGGAAACATGCAATAATCCCTATAATTACAGCAACTGTATTTTCCAGGTCAAATACTGGACCATGTGGTTTCACCAATGTCCAGCCACAGACACAGTTTTTGAAGACAGCTGTGTCAGAAATCCAGTGGCCTTAGTTGTTTTGTTGTTGTTGTTTTGTGTGTGTGTTTTTTAGTTTATTTATTTACTTTGAGAGAGAGAACTGGGGAAGGGCAAAGGTGGGGGGGGGGAGAGAGAGAGAGAGAGAGAGAGAGAGAGAGAGAGAATCCCAAGCAGGCTCCACACTGCCAGCACAGAGCCCAATATGGGGCTCGAACTGAGGAACTGTGAGATCGTGACCTGAGCTGAAATCTAGAGTTGGACACTTAACCAACTGAGCCACCCAGGCGCCCCCTGGTTGCCTTAGTTTTACTAGAAGTACACTTAGAAGTGTCTCTAAAGTGCAGCATAAGAAGAAATTCATGGAGAAAGAGGAATTTGAGTTAATCCCTGAAAGGGGACTTGCGAAATCTCAATTCTACCTATATTTAATGCTGTTTCCCTTGAATACTGTGTCATCCTGGAACCACCAAGAGTAGGGTTGACCCTGGTGAAAAAGAGAGTCCTGTAGCAAGCAGGCTGCCTAAAAGTCTTTAGAGGAGATATGTTTTTGGGCTCCACGTTCTCTTTTGGTCTTCTGGGACCCAGCAATTTGAACAGCAGTATCATTTCCCATCCTGTGTTAACCAACAGAGATAAACCTAAATGGATACAATTAATGAATTCCATTATTTACAAACGCAGTGGGATCTTCACTGTGTTCAAGTCATAATACAGAGTATATTTACTTGCAGGATAAATGGGTTGTCAATGAGCTAGCACCCCACCCCTCACATTTGCTTCATGAATTGTTTTGTGTGAGTTGCTTGCTTCCCCCAAGTTTAGTGCATGAGCTTCTTAGAGAGAGATGAGAAAAATACGGATAGCAGAGAAATGCAAAATGTCTGTCTCCTCTGCCTGGTTTTATGAACCTCAATATTTTAGTATAAGAAATTTGAAATCTTCAAAAAGTTTCAAGAAGAGTACACTATCTACGCTTTACTTGCCTTCACCAATATTAACATTTTATAACATTTGCTTCCTCTCTCTCTCTCTCCCTCTCTCTCTCTGTGTAGCATACATAGCTGGGTTTGTTGTTGTTGTTGTTGAACCACTTGAGAGTTAGTTGTAGGCATCATGAGCGTTCATCCCCAAATACTTCATCATTTATATCTTATT
The DNA here is from genome assembly GCF_046562875.1 of Panthera onca. Lineage (NCBI taxonomy): Eukaryota > Metazoa > Chordata > Mammalia > Carnivora > Felidae > Panthera > Panthera onca. The sequence goes on along the minus strand of NC_138339.1, from coordinate 214,334,943 downwards.
AAAAGGGGCATCATTCGGGGCACCTGGGTGGCTCAGTCGGTTAAGCGTCCGACTTCGGCTCAGGTCACGATCTCGCGGTATGTGAGTTCGAGCCCTGCGTCAGGCTCTGTGCTGACTGCTCAGAGCCTGGAGCCTGTTTCAGATTCTGTGTCTCCCTCTCTCACTGACCCTCCCCCATTCATGCTCTGTCTCTCTCTGTCTCAAAAATAAATAAATGTTTAAAAAAATAAAATAAAATAAAATAAAAAAGGGGCATTATGCTACATACTGCAATACTACCTTCCCACTCAGAAATGTAACATTTGTACCACACTATTATCTAATAGGCAGCTCCCATTCGAATTCCCTCAAAGTTCCCACTAAGGTTTTTTACCACCTTTTTTTTTTTTAGTTATATTTTCAAATTCCAGAACCTAATGCAAGACCATCCATTGTCTTTAGTTGTCATGTGTCTTGGGTCCTCTTTAGTTTAGAAACCAGTCCCCTTGCTCTTTTGTAGTTTTCCAGACATGAAGATTTTAGAAGGGTCCAGGCCACTTGCTTTTAAAACCCTCCATTTGGATTTTTCTGATTGTTTCCTCATGGTTAGATTCAGGTTACACGTGTGGGTAAGAGTGGCTATTGAGCTCCTGAGAGAGGGTTAGGGGCCGAACCAGAAGAGCTGTGTGATTGGCAGTCTGGTCCAGGCAAGAGAGTGCTTCCTGACCAGATGCATCTCAGTTTGGCTCCAGTGCACTGAGGGCCAAGCAGCCTGGGTGTGATTGCCAGTATAGAGCTTTGGTGTACTGATGTGACTAGGGTCAGTGGCAGAAAGCAGACCAGGGACAGCTCTTTGGAACAGCTATCATGGACTCATAAGAGCACAGCAAGAGGCTAAGAAGGGCAGTCGGGGCCAGGCCAGAGAGCAGCAGCACCCCTGAAGTGCACCCATCTTCCCTGTGGTTCCAGTAATACTGGAGACTGGTGTCCTTCTGGGTGGAAGTTTTTACGATACTCTTCCTGATTAACCAATAGAGTAGCAGTCCAATAGTCAGGTGAATGTTGGGGTTTACCATTTGGAGAGGAGGAGGATACTGCTTAGGATGGGGAAATGAATGAGTACCTGGAAGAAACTATCATGCTTTTCATTTTTCTGAGAGAAGTAGAGGCCATTGTGGCAGGGGGTGAAAGAGAGGGACAGAAATGTATTCTAATCGGACATCTTATGCAAACTTATTTCTAGTAGAATTTTTATCACTAGAGGTTCATGATAAAACAGGAAAGGCACTCTTGTATTTCCTTCTAATGGTGATATTTCCTGTTTCATTGATCATTTCCGTTGATATTTCCATTGATCGTTTTGAGAATGTATGTAAAGCAAAGAACACTTCCTTCTGTGCCCACCATTGAGACGCTAGGTCATCTGTCTGCCCTGCTCCCTTCTGACTTTGCCCTGATTAAGCTCTGTGAGCATTCATTGCTTCCGGGTAGGGAAGGAGATAAAAGTGGAAACTATTGTTTTTTGACAAATACGTTTCCTTTGCTGTGCAAAACCGTTTTATTTTGGTGTAGTCTCAATAGTTTATTTTTGCTTCTGTTTCCCTTGCGTGAAGAGACATATCCATAAATACATTGCTAGGGCCCATATCCAAGAGGTTACTGCTTATGTTTTCTTTCAGGAATTTTATGGTTTCAGGTCTCACATTTAGGTCTTTAATCCATTTTGAGTTAATTTTGTATATGGTGAAACAAAGTGGTCGAGTTTCATTCTTTTGCATGTAGTTGTCCAGTTTTTCCAACACCATTTATGGAAGAGACTATCTTTCCCCATTGTATATTCTTGCTTCCGTTATTATAGATCAATTGACTATATACGTGTGGGTTTATTTCTTGACTCTCTATCCTGTTCCATTGATCTATGTGTCTGTTTATGGGCCAGTACCATATGGTTTTGATTACTATACCTTGGATCTGTGATTATGATACCCCCAGCCTTGTTCTTCTTTTTTCAAGATTGTTTTGGCAACTCAGGGTCTTCTGTGGTTTCATATAAACAAAAAAGCAACATACTGAATGGGAGAAGATATTTGCAAATGATATATTAGATAAGGGGTTAATATCCAAAATATATAAAGAACTTATACAACTCAACACCAAAAAAACCCAAGGAAGCCAATTAAAAATAGGCAGAGAATCAAATGGACATTTTTCCAAAGAAGACATACAAATGCAACAGATATATGAAAAGATGCTCAACATCACCAATTACGAGTACAGTGCAAATCAAAACCACAATGAGATATCACCTTGTTCCAGCCAGAATGGCTAGTATCAAAAAGACAAGCGATATCAAGTGTTGCCAAGGATGTGGAGAAAAAGGAACCCTTGTGCACTGTTGGTGAGAATGTAAATTGGTGTAACCACTGTGGAAAACAGCATAGAAATGCGTCAAAAAATTAAAGATAGAAATGCCTCCATATGATCCAGTAATTCCACTACTGAATATTTACCCGAAGAAAACAAAAACCTAATTTGAAAAGATATATGCACCCCTGTTTATTACAGCATCATTTATAATAGCCATGATATGGAAGCAACCCAAGTGTCCATCAAATAAATGAATGAATAAAGAAGATGTGATATACATACATACATATATATCTATTTTATATATATATAATAGAATCATATCAGCCATAAAAACAATGGGATCTTGCCATTTGCAATAGCATGGGGGAGCTAGAGGGTATTATTATGCTAAGTGAAATCAGTCAGGCAAAGAAAGACAAATACTGTAGGGTTTCACTTGCATGTGCAATCTAAAAGACAAAGCAAATGAACAAACAAATAAAATGACAGAAACAGGCTCATAAATACAGAGAACAAACTAGGGGTTACCAGAGGGGAGGAAAGTAAGGGGATGGGTGAAATAGGTGATGGGGATTAAGAGGTGCAAACCTCCAGTCATAAAATAAGTAAGTCATGCAGATGGGAAAAAAAGGTAGGAACTAAGCTTGCCCGGGAACAAAGAGGAGGTGATGTTTCCTGTTTTGTGGAGCTGGTCCCCTCTAGGAGCACTAGGGTGAGGCAGATCCAGGCTTGGTTTCAGGATTGCAGAGCCTTTTGATCTTAAAGCAGCCCTTTGATCCTGGACAGGATTCAGGCCTGGGGGTATGTAGCTGGTGCTTTGTATAATCGTTGGCTCTTTCCTAAAACCAAATCCTACCCTGGAGCCATTAAAATTGTGAACAAAATGTTTCAGAGCAGGACAATTATTTTTATTAAATTTATTTATTTATTTTTACGAAGCAACAATGCCTTCCATGTGCAAAGCATTTTACCCTTTACAAAACATTTTCACAAATTATGTTTGGCCTTTACATCGGCTTCACAATATAGGGAAAAGGAGGAAGCAGCCCACCCTGGGATCCAGGTCTTCTGTTAGGGTTTTCAGCCCAGGGCTCAATCCTCTTCCTCTTGCTTCCTCCTCTCAGCAGGTGGGTACCATTTAAGTTTGCTAAGAAAGTGGACTCTTCCACCTTTTACCCCTCAGCCTCCGTGAGTTCCTTCTTCTACCTGGTTCCAGGTGTGCAGGGAGAGAAGACCCAGTTGCAACCAGAGAAAGCCCGGGGGGCGCCTTGAGCAGCTGTTGACCCAGAGAGGGAAGACACGTCTGAGGTTTCCCCTTTTGTGAAAACACAAGTTCTCATGTGGTGTGGGGAAGATGTTTTCTCATGAGACCAGTTGGGAGGAATAAGCGTGCTCTGTGGGATTTATTTTCTCTGACCAGGAGAAAATTGACCTGCGTTAAGATGAACTTGTGCATGGCCCCTGAGTCTGGGAGGATGGATTTCAGGTCAGCGGGCTGTAGACATCAGCTGCCACTTTTCTGTGGGATGTGTGTGTGTGTGTGTGTGTGTGCGGCAGCTGTTAGATGGTGGCATTCTAAGTGATCCTCCACGTGTCATAGCACATTCTGTGTGTCCCTAACAGGAAAGGCATCATCATGGATGACAGCCTCCACCTTCAATTTGCAGCTAACTTTGGGCTGCCTTCATCACTTATAAGAGAGGTAGCTTCCACTGAAGCATTTGTGAAATCCTTGGAATGGAAGGTTGGTGAGGGAGGAGGCTTCCCAAAGCTCTATGGCAGGATCCTTCGGAGGATACACCAGGATCTTACCACAGTGACGTGAAGCCCTGTGGCTGATGGCTGAGAATGACACCCCTCTTAGCTCTCCTCCTCTGGGAAGCTGAATCAAACATCATTGTCTACGCACATGTTTATATGTTCCTGCAGGATGTTCTGGAGTCTAGCCATTATAACCTGTCACCCATGAAGCTTTGTGCCCACGCCTGGAGGCAGAAAGCATATGAAATTGTACACTGCAGAAAAAACAAAGCACCAAATCTCGGAGGCAAACTTTTCTCAGGTTTAAAAGGAGATTAAGAAATCTAGAAAATTCAGATGTTAATATGATAGAACCCAAATAACCAGCCAATTCAGTAAAAAATAAAATAAAGTGCATCCAGCTTCCTGGCAGCATTATTCACAATAGCCAAAAAGTGGCAGCAACCTAAATGTCGATCCATGGACGGACTGATGAGCAACATGTAATGTATACATACAATGGATTATTCAGTCATAGAAAGGAAGGAAAACCAGGTCTATACCCAGCATGGATGAACTTTGAGGACATTATGTTAACTGGAATAAGCCAATCACAAAGGGTCAAATTTTGTATGAATCCACTGTATGAGGCATCTAGGGAAGTCGAATTCATAGACAGAAAGTAGAACGGTGGTTTCCATTGGTTAGGGAGACAGGGAAATGGGATGTTATTGTTTCATGAGTAAAAAGTTTGTTTTTCAAGATGGAAAAGTTCTAGAAAGTGTCTGTACAGCAATGTGAAAATACTTACCACTACCTAACTGTACACTTAAAAATATTTAAGAGGATCAATGATATGTTATGTGTATTTTACCACAGCTAAATAACAACAACAAACAAATGAAAAGTTACAAGGCAAGACAAGCCAGTTGTAAAACAACTAATGGGTTCACAGAGCTTTGGTAACTGTGGCCACCTGGGGAGCGGGGTCAGAGGAGGTGATCTCAGCTGGGAGAGAAGCTTCCCTGGGGAGGACTTGTTGAGGAGAGAGGTGGGTCATCCCCTCTGCCCTTTGCCTTCTTGGGATTTCTTCTCTTTGCTGGCAACTTCTGGAGGAAAGCTCACTGTGAAAGTACTGATCCCTGTCTTTTACTCTAAATACTGACACTCTCCTGGGCAGGGACCTACTGTCTCTTCAAGATTTCTGGTGACTGGAGTGATTTATCTTTCATTGGGCATAAAGGGTGATCAGATTGGTTGACTGCTGCCAGGATTGGTGGTTCATCTAATCAAATGTTTCTCAAAGAGGAATCCACACGTTCTGTATGCAAACATAACTCATAGTCATCTAACCTTTATAATATGAAAACAATTTAAAATTATGCAGTTAATCATTGGAACAACTGGATGATGAACTCATCACTAGCACGCTGGTTTAATTTCAGTACTCACAGTTATGACTGAAGTCACTCCAGTGAAGGGCAAATCTCATCGCAAAACTTTGTGTGAATGGAGGTATAGCACCAAATTGAACTGAGGAAAGTGATGGGAGTATTGAGTCATCCTGTGGCACAGGGTGTCACAGGCATGCCACACTCAAAAATGCCAGCATCGTATTTATGCTGTGAAGTAATGTCAACAAGACACTGTTATTGGTGCCATTCATTTAATATGGCTAATTAGAGTTTTATCGACCTTTGAGGTATTGTTTCCATTATATTCGTAAGCTTGTGATGCTTTGCAAGTTATACTGGAGCTACGATATCCACATAATAATGGTATATTTTTAAATAGCAGTATAATAAGTTTAAGACCTAGAGGGACATCTTTAATTCTGGACTCTATGAGGTCAATATAATGACTTTTGAGAATGGGTGAACTTACATTTAGGAAGTCTACCCATTACCATCAACATAAACACATAAAAATCCACAGATTGGATTTGGACTTTGTAGCCTCTTCTCTCAGGTTCAGGTGACCTCTGGGTTTCACACTCTTCTCGCCCTCTCTTGTCAGTGCTCGGCTGGCTGCTTCGTTTGTTCAGGATGTTGGTTTTATGTACAGAAACTTCTAGGCTGAATATCAGCAAATGCTCAGATTTCATTTTAAACACAATTCTGATCAAGCAGTCTCTATGGAGTTTGGTTTCCCTAGAAAACATTCCGCAAACTGCTTTGTCATTGTGCTTGTTACCCAAGGCTTGCTTTGTGGTTCTACTTGCGTTCACAGCTCTTTGTGTCTAACCACACGTGGTGCCCTCCATTTGCCTTTCCCCTCCAGATTTGGATCTTACCCAAGCACCAGAAGGGCCCCTGGAGCTCTGTGGGCAGGATTCCCACTTGGGGTGGACTTGGCACCCAGACACTTTCTTGGAGAAACCATTAATGTTTCTGCTGTGAACAGGAGTTAGGGGTGATTTCTGGTCACCTTTCCATGACCTGCATTGGTGGTATCTCACCTCCATGCTATTGGGTCATTTGGCAAATATTTTCTAGATGCCTTCTGTACGACATCACTGTTCCAGGTTTTGTCGATACCAAGATGAATAAAATGTAGTATTTACCCTTCATGAGCTTGTGGTCTCATGGGGGGTGCCATCTGCATTGAAATAGGTTGCAGCGTCTTGTGACAACCACCCTGTCATGTAATACAGGTATGCAAGTAGGACAGTCCTCCAGAGGTGAAGAGGAGGAGCCCACTAACTATCAGGGAAGGTCAGGAGAGACATCCTGAAGAGTGTGACATTTGCACCCCTCTTGAAGGATGAATGAGAGCTGTTTTGGTGGGAAATGGGGGTGGGTAGGCATTCAAGGTAGAGAGGAGCTGGTGCAAAAGCTCAAAGGGACAGAACTGCATGGAGTTTGGGTGGCAATGTAAATTGTTTGGGATGGTTGGAGTATAGGTTTTGGTGTGTGTAAATGTGTACAGTGGGCGGGAGAGGGTGGTGGATGCTCACACTAGAGGGAAGCAGACAACTTGGCCTCCAGGTTGAGCCAAGGTAACTATCACCACTCCTTCCTTGGGCCACTATGTTTTCTCTTTCCTCCCTCCCTCTTTTCTTTTCTTTTCTTTCTTTCTTTCTTTCTTTCTTTCTTTCTTTCTTTCTTTCAACAGCTTTATAATTCACATGACATACAATTCACCTATTTGAAATGCACAATTTTTTAGTATATTCACAGAGCTGCATAACCATCACCACAATTAATTTTAGCACATATTCACTACCTCAAGAAGAAACTCCGTACCCTTTAGCTATCATACCCCAATCTCCCTCCTCCCTCACACCTCAGCCCTAATCACCAGTAATCTACTTTCTGCCTCTATGGATTTGCTTACTCTGAACATTTCATATAGAAGGAATCATACAGTGTGGGACCTCTTGTGACTGGTTTCTTTCACTGAGCATGGTATATTTTCTTTATATTTTGCTGCAGAATAGGCAGCAATTCCATTCTCCCTAAACTTGCAGAGGGATAGTGACTTTGTGGGAGTGAAAAAGGAAAAAAGAAAACAGTGATGGGGAGTATTTGGGGATCTGAAAGGGCAAAGCTACAAAGGCATAAACTTTCATTTAAGACATTTTCTTTCTAAGACCATGGCTCTCCAGCTGTAAATATTTCTCTTACAAAAGGCTGCCTCTTGTCTTGAGCAATGGATAGTTTATCTGGAGCCCCATGGTCTAAGTTTGTCTTGGTATGCTGGTTGGTAGAGATAATCCCTCTCTTACCCATAGTGTGTTGCCATTGCCCCCATGAAAACACCAGTGAATTTGCCATCAACGCTACTTGCTTTTAATGAGCCTTCTGCCTGATGGAGGCTAGACATAAAAGTGCCTCTCCTCCAAAACAAACTTGATGAACTGGTAGGTGGCATAGGTTGTACCGGAACTATTTTCATTAGTGTGGTAAAAATCACATTTGCAAACTCAACACGGCAGTCCTTGTCTATTTCTTATGTCACTGTGCAGAGTTGCTGAGTTCTGAAAAGGTCTGCTTTCTTTCTCTGTGAGCCTTGCTGGCCCATTTTCAAAGACCACATCAGCCAGTGTGAACAGCCCTGGGTCCTTTCCACGCAGCTGTCTCAGGGTTTTATAGACCTTCAACTGGACTCTTATGAAGACTGGCTGTCACTTGGGTTGCAGTCCAGCGATTCCCCCTCTTCTACGTGAAGATTTGATTTTAAATCAGTTTGGGAAATGGCATGGTTAGCCTGAATCATCTTAGGATTCAACGCTAAAATAGAATGGAATATGCAGTGGTTGACTCATCCTACTGTAGTTAAACTACCTGTCACTTAATACTACGTGACTTTAAGGATTGTTTTAGTCAGTAGCTTTATAAGGTACAAAATGCCAGAGAGCTTCCTCCATCTTGTTCTTTTCTCTAGTCATGTGCGTCATTGTTACACCTCTACCGAATAGGGTATTTTAAAAGCCTATTGTGTATAACCCTGCTTTTTCTTTCTGTTTCTTTCCCCCTTCCTGACTGTCTCTGTCTCTGTCATGCTTATGTTTGCCAAAATATGATGATAAATGTTGCCTTAGCATTTTAATTAGGAAGATTTGGGGATGTGGCTTAAGGTCGTCCGTTCTTTAAAATGTGCAAAATGAGAATGGGAAATGGGAGAGGGCAGTCTAGGACAGCAGGTAGAGGGCATGCTCCATGCTCATAAAAGTCCCAGGCTAGTGAAATGAAGCTTCTTCTACCTGAAGTTAATGTGCCTAATCATAACAGCTGTGATCCAAAATCTGCTCTGGGAATTGACATCTTCTAAGAGTTGACTCAACCTTGTGAGCCTAGAATATTAGGGCTAAGAATGTGGGCAGCAGCACACTTATCCTCTCTATTAATGATCTCCGAACCTCTGACCAGTCTGGTGTGGTGGGAAAATACAGGTTTTATAGTCAGTGGATCTAGGTTGGAGTTTGGGGCTTAGCCATTTACCAGCTGTATAATGTTTGGCAAGTTGTTCAGTATCTCTGATCTGCAATTCACATTTTTTTTTTTTTTTGTAAAAGAAAAATGATAATACTTATGTCAAGGAGGATATTGTGAAGATGAAGTATGCATTGAACCTTGCAGGTATGGGGAATTTCAGATTCAAGATTTGTTTCTGTCCTTATATGGGACTGTGTTATGTGATCCATTTGAGAATACCTGGCCAGACGTTTAGCTGGATTGTTTGCTTTATCCACTTTGTTCATTTATTCTTTCACAGATTCATTTGCTCGTCCACTCAATGCTGACCCCTAAGTGTGTGACACTGGGCAGATGTTGGGGATACAACCATGCCCTGCACCTGCCAGTGTCGTGGAGATCAGACCACAAATGACAATTACACTCTGGTGTGGATAAGCACTGTGCTAGGGAAAGTCCCTAGTGCTCTGGAAGTATTTGGAGTGTCAGTTAACCTAGCTGGGGGAGGGTCCAGGAAAGCAGAGACCTCAAGAATGAAAAGGAGAGAGCCAGGTGAAGGTGAGGCAGAGAGCATAGAATGACATACAGTGGGCAAGGGGAATGGGGATAATGTGGCTCTTATAAATAGATATTTTGGTATGTCTGCCGTGTCGAGTATGAGAGGAAATGTAGAGATAGGTACAGAGGTATGGAGAGAACCTAAGCTTCCTGTGCCCAGGACTGCCTCCCTGTTGGGAGTTCTGTCCCTCAGATGTTGATACAATGGATGCTGTCATCACCAAAGACAGGGTGCTAGGGCATGCCTCACATTCAGAGTTAGAACTTGAACTACATTTCCCCACAGAAACAGTGTGTTAAATGGTAATTCTATGTAGTTAAGACACTGTTATTAATGACACCGTCGAATGCATCTTAAATAAGTAAAATATAGAAAAGTAAGGGGAAACAGGTTCTGTTTTCATGCCAGTCCTTTGGGATGCAGAGCACTGTGCTTCTTGCTCTGGCCATCTGAGCCCACGTCAGATCCATGGGCTGGCTCTGCTTGGCCCAGTATGTTTGGATATGAATGTCTGGTCCGGTGAGAGTTTCTCCCATGTTTCTACGGTTCCACCACTCCCTGCTGGTTCACATCTGGCCTACTTCTTCACACGGATGTTACCTAAGTTGGCCGCTGGAGACAATGCTCTTGGGGACCCTTTCCCTAGGCAGCAGAGGTGAGAAATAGTATCATCATTTCCACCTGATTCATCGTCAGCTTGGTTTTAGTCTGCATACAAGGTCAAGCATGATAGATGAGGTAGAGTTTGGAGATGCCTTCTCACTTCGCACCAAATGCTCTCTTTCCTTTTCTCTTCCTCCAGTTCTTTTTCCTGTCTCTCATCTTGTCCTGCCAACACCTTTCTAGCTCAGTTAAATTCAATTCGGCAAAGGCATATGAGACATGGACCACGTGCCTGGCGCTTAGCGTGCAGGGGTAAACGAAGCACAGTGGTTACCCTGAAGGAGTTTGCAATTTGGCAGGAGCAGGTGGAGGACAGACCAGAAAAGGGTCCAGCTCTGTAAGGTGGGGTGTTAGCCCTACTGGGGCGGAGTCTACAGGAGTGTGGAGGAGGAGTACCTGAGCCACCCTGGAGACAGGAAGAGGCCTTGATGGACCAACAGGAATTAGCTATACAAATGTGCGTGCGCTCTAGGTGTAGAGTAAGTAAGACACGAGCCGAGGGTCAGACACGTAGCATGGTGCGCTGAGGATACTGCAGGAGTGAGCCAAAGGCTGGGGGCAGAAAGGGGAGGGAGTGCAAGCCCGGAGAGCTGAGGGTGGGATGCCAGCTCCTGCCTTTCCTGTCTCTCCCCAGTTGGCTGAGCTGGGCACTGACTTCTGCCCTATGGGAAGTCTGTATTTTTCAAACGTTTCCTTAGAGTCAAGAGTCCCAGGAGAGTAGAGGGGTGAGCCTACACTGGCAGGAAAAGTGGATTAAAAGCAGGCCAAACCCAAAATAGCTCCCAGGGGTTGACCAGATGAAAATTAGATTGCTGCTCTGTGTGGGTGTAACCCTGGGGAGGCCGGCCAAACGGTGAGAAGGGAATGATCCCTTCTGGGGAGTTTAGCGGAAAATGTTGCGGCCTGGATCCGAGCTCAGCAAAGGTTACAAAACAGCATTTCCTAACATAGCCACGTCTTTAAAAAGTTTCAAAATGCAAAGGATTTTTTGAGTGCCAGTAGGAATAAAAACTTACTTTGTTAATAGATATCTACCAAGAGGATCACTGACCCTGCTGTTTAAAACATTAACACCTGGCCTTTTGGGGGAAGTAACAATCTGGAGGCAGCTTTCTACTCTTTGTTCCCGCGCTGGGAAGAATCCTGCCATCCTCCTTAGCTTTCTGTCACCAGGCATGTGTTGTCCCATTAGGAAGATGAGCCCGGCCTTAGAAAGGGGCTGGTCTGAGGTCTTGTTCTTCTGCATCTGTCTCTGGTCTTTTCCTGCAAAGCCACCTGCTGAAGAAGACCGAGGGCCAGGGCGCTGCGTAAACAACGTATTATGCCTACACCATTTTGGCTTTCTTTTGTCACTGTGTTGTTTGGAATGCTGCGTTCAGGGAACTGGTGATGCCAGCCTTTCAGAAGGCCCTGGGCTGCCCAGCATCCCCGCGGGCACCCCGGAGGCAGGCGGGGCTGATGTCCTCAACTGAAAGCTGCAGGAAATAACAGCTTCAGTGTGAGCACCCCCCTCATCCTTGTGTGGGGGATAGGCTTTGGGAAGGGAGATTAGACTTCGAGTAAACAGGACAGAATTTCACAAGCTTCTTGGAAATGCCAGGACCTGACACTTGTCATCTGCTTCTAAATTTGCCCTTTTCATTTTCCTTGCATGGGATCTCATGGCAACTGTGGCATGCATTCCAGGATGAATTTAGACAAACAACTTGGCTGCTGAGGATTTTTACCTGTTATGGCTCCAAGAAATATCAAGTGTTATAAGCATGACTCAGGACAATTTCAATTAAAGTGTTAAGAATAGAAAGGATCAGTAGTCTAGCCGATCACTTTCCTCTCCTGCCCTTATTATTTTCATTAGTCTCAATAAACCACTGGAGGTAAGTTTTTGTCCTTTTGTTGTATGTCAGCTAATTCCTGTGTTTGGGTAACACCAGGAGAGCTTCAGTATCACCTCCACCCACTTCCCAGGCAAGAAGAATGCATTTCCTTCACCTTGAATATGCAGAGCACCCGTGCATGCTATTATCACAGCACTAATGGCTGATAGCATACTATTTGTTCTCCAGTCTGTCTCCCCCGCTGGTCCTGGAACCCCCCTAGTGGTCATCTCTCATTGGCTTTTGTATCCTCAAAATGAGCACAATGCCTGGTACAGAGTAGACACATATTTGACATCAAGCACTCATCCTGATTCTGGGGGATGATGTTTTTGGCTGCCAACTGGCAAAGGAATAGAGCCAAAGGCTCACGGAAAGGCAGCTAGGAGGTAGCAGAAGGAGGAAAGGATAAGAAGACCAAAGATCCTTCTTTGGTTTACTGGCTATGTCTATCACCCTGAGCAAATCCCCAATTTGACACTTCGTTGCCCGTGAAGTGATAATACTGCTTTCCTAGATTTGGTGGAGAGGAGTAAATGATGTAATAGCTATGCAAATGCTTTCTCAACTGTGATGAGTTTTATGCAAGAGAGGCATCATCATTGGGGGAAGGAAGCATCTCTCCAGCCACAAGTTGGGACTGCCACGTTTTTGCGTCATTCTCTCCCATTCTATCTGAGTGACCTTGGGACCAAGAGACCCATTTGGTTCTTGGTATGCCCCTGGTAGGTCAGAAAGCCCCAACAGGTACTGAGATTGAATTTTGGAATCATTGTGCAGAGTTGGAGTGAATATAAATGACAGCCTGTCGTGGATGTCTCCTCGATAAGGAAGCTGTTTTGTGGCACTGTGAGGATCAAAAGAGATAATGCGTATGAATCTGGTTTGGAGATTATTAAGGTCTATGAACTGGAGCCATGAGATTGTTAGATCAGGAGGATGGGCTCTCATCGAGGCCTCACTTTGGCTTGTGTCCCCTGCTGGCCTCCTCCCGGTCCCTGTGTGCCCACCGCCGGTTCTGGCAACAGGGACAGGGCGTGGGCTCAGTGTCGTGGCAGGATGCAAGAGCCCCTCCAGCTCTGATGGCTGGCATCTGTGGCCCTGCCCTTCCTGTGCAATAACCCGGATGGGTGGGGTTCTTGGCAGTCTGCCATGAAGATGGCACGTGGAGGGCCACAGAAGCTGCCTGTGCTGAAAATCCCACATTTTGGGGAGCTGCATCTGGGTGTACAAACAGACACATACGTTTCTGGTATATCTGCCCCCAAACTGGGTATCGGTAATGTTTGTCACTCTTTAAAGAACAAGACCAGCCTTTTCTGCTGGCCAGACACCATAAACAGTTAGGATTCTTGCCTGTGCACTGAAAATAAAGCACTTCAAAGCATGATTAACAGAACCTTAATAACCAGAGTCCTCAGTTCACCAGAATTATGTGGCTGCATTTAGTATTCGTGAGAACGATTAGTAAGCAACACACAAAGCTTGTGTGTCAAGATAATGTATTAAGATAATAACTTGTGCTTTGTTTGGGCTGCGATAGAAGAATGCAGTTGAAGGAGACACTGTTATGCGTCACTTATTTTATCCCAGCTTTCTTGTTCTGAGAAAGTAGACAGGTTATTTAGGGTTGCTGGACGATGAACTCCTGAGGCAGCAGAGAGAGGAGGAGGATCTTTGGGGGGGGGTGTGCAACTGACAGTTGAGAGGGAGGGGGAGCTATCCTGAGACTGGGGAGCTGGCGGAGGTGGGCGAGCCAGCTGAGTCATGGCGCCCTCACTTCCTCTCTGTCCGTACCCCAGGTTAGCGGTGAGGCCTAGGGCAGGAATGGTTGTGTAGAGTTCTCAGGGTGCTTGAGGCCAGGAAATGGGGACCTCGGCCCCAGTGATAATTGGCTTCTTCTGCCCCTGGCATGGGCTAGGAAATACCAGGAACTAGGACTTCAAGAGACCCATTTGGTTCTTGGTATGCCCCTGGTAGGTCAGAAAGCCCCAACAGGTACTGAGATTGAATTTAGGAATCATTGTGCAGAGCTGGAGTGAATATAAATAAACAAATGTGATATTTCTTTCATATATATATATATATATATATATATATATATGATTTATTGTCAAATTGGTTTCCATACAACACCCAGTGCTCATCCCAACAGGTGCCCTCCTCAATGCCCATCACCCACTTTCCCCTCTCCCCCACCCCCCATCAACCCTCAGTTTGTTCTCAGTACTTAAGAGTCTCTTATGGTTGCCTCCCTCCCTCTCTGTAACTCCCCCCCCCCCCCCCCCCCGGTCTTCTGTTAAGTTTCTCAGAATCCACATATGAATGAAAACATATGGTATCTGTCTTTCTCTGCCTGACTTATTTCACTTAGCATAGTACCTTCCACTTCCATCCATGTTACTACAAACGGCCAGATTTCATTCTCTCTCATTGCCAAGTAGTATTCCATTGTATATGTAAACCACATCTTCTTTATCCATTAGGCAGTTGATGGGCATTTAGGCTCTTTCCATCATTTGGCTATTGTTGAAAGTGCTGCTATAAACATTGGGGTACAAGTGCCCCTATGCAATTGTGATATTTCTTGGAAAGCTGAATTTAACTTTGCAAACTCACTCTCACCTGGATAACGGTATTTATTTTAGAGATGCAATTTCCAGGGGGCTCTGTGAGGGCAATTGATGTCTTCTTGTTTCTAGCATCTACGTCTCCAGGACCACAGATGCTTGGATAGGTGGGGATGGAGCAAGAAGAAAGCTGACGGCCAAGTTTCAGAACTCACGGTGGTGCGATGTGAAGGAGACCGTGGTCTCAGTCCTCGGCCAAGGACTGGTTGTCTTCCCCCCAGGAGCCCCTGAAACCCCTAGGTTGTGACAGTGGCAAACCAGGTAACCTGGTATGGAGCTAACACTTGTCACCTGCCACACACCAACTCATTTAATCCTCACAACAGCCTTGAGAGGTGGGTACCGTTATTATTCTCCTATTTTACAGATAAAGAAACTGAGACCCAGAGATGCTTAAGATCGCATAGTCAGTAAAGGGCAAAGCCAGGAGTGAAGCAAGCACTCTGGCTTCAGAGCTCATGCCCTTCACAACTTTGCTCTTCTCCCAGTTATTCCTGACTTGTAATGGATGGGCCGGGATGTTGTTACCAGACAGTGCTCGTGGGTGCTCAGGATGCTAATGCAAGCAAGACTCTAAATCATCAAGAAAAGGTCGAATGTGCATATTCTTTATGGCTACTCAGATGTAAGATATTTTTATTTTTGTGTTTCTATTTTTTAGGACAAATGTTTAGAATACTGAAACAAAAAGGGATTTCTGGGTCACCCTTGGTTGTTTCACTTTGGAAATACGAAGCGATTCTCTCCCTAGCACATTTTGGTTCATCTGGATTTGACTTCAACAAAGAACTTTCAGTAACTGAGGCCGTGCTGAAGCACATTTTGCCTGCGCCCCTCCATCACCAAACCGAATCTGGTGTGGTCTGTGTGGCTCTTCTCAGAAACATTGAAATATGAAAAGTGGCACAGGAATCTTAGGATGAAATCACAACAACAGTGTATTTGCTTTCTGGCAAGAACACTGAATTCTGGCAGAGTGTAGGGGCCAAACACAGAGTGCATGGTTTTGTCTGGACCATTCCATTTAAATGAAATTTGACTAGGGATTTGGAGAACATTATTACTACCTTGGGGAATTCCTGTGTGGATGTAAATAGAGCTTAGTATTTGTTTATAGGTAAATACTCAAAAGGTCATAATAGGTGAAGATTCAGAGGGTATAGCAACAATAGCTTTTTTTGTTGTTGTTTTTCTTAAACAAGGGTTTTATATTGTGTTTGGGTACTTTCCATGTAGCCCTACGTTCTGGATTTAAAAATGACATTTCTCATGGTACTTTCAACCCATGGTTATATGGCAGAAGGGTCATATAAAAATAGATGCCTTTATAGTCTTTGTGGGTTTTAATTTTATCCTAAGAGAGAGAGAGAGTAACAGCCAAGTGACTGACGAGAAGTTTCCTTTGTTAGAAGTCTGAGACCAGCGCATTTCTCCTCCCTCCGTGGGGGCTGTCACAGGGCTGTCTGCCTCCATAACAACAGGTGTCAACGATGCACAAGTCATTGAGAGAAACCACGTGGGTGTCCTCTGACAGCGTTTTACCCTTAGTCACTTGCTATGGCCTTTCATTTCTGATCCGCCTTTCCCTTTGGACTTGGGTTTCTGACTTATTACTGCAAAGCCGTCTGTCTGTCTATCCACCTATCCATCCAGCCATCCATTTGTCCATTCATTCTGCTTTTCGTGTATTATCCATTACCTGGCTTCTCTGTGACAGGCCTTTCTTAGTGCCCCAGATGACTCTGCTCTCCTGGGGGGAAGTGCAAGCTCCCAGGGTCCCCTTCCCTCACCATGCATGCAGGGGAATGGAGGGCACTGTGAGGCCACCTCAGGCTTATTTTCCCAGGCCCCTCCTGTTGCCATTGGAGTCCATGGTCTGCAGTTCCCATCCAGCACCTCCAGACAGGGTTCTGAACCCACAGGGTTGGAGTAAGAGAAGAGGGAGGGGAGGTTATGGGAGAGGGAGGCCACAGTCCTAACTTGGCTCCTCTTCTTCCTGTGGGGTAGGAATCACCTTCATATCGCTCCCTACCTTCTCTCAGGCCTTGATACAGATGGCCAGCTGAAAGAACTTTGGGGTCTTTCCGTTAAAAAAAAAAAAAAAAAGATAAAAGCTTTGGGAGTCCTGATAAAATGTTTTCTCTTAACAGTCTTATAAAGTCTATTGCCTTTAGAGTGAAATACAATTTGGAATCCACATCAAGAACAATGGTGTTTTTTCTCCAGTTAGCATATCCCCTTCTTGGGGCTGTATGTGTCCATAGCACGGTGCAGTTTTAATGGCAGATGAGCTGTGGAGTAGGGGGCAACGAAGAGTCACCGGGAAAATACAGCGGGCAGTATTTCGAAGCACCCCTGGACACATGGGAACCTGTGTGAGCCCCACCCTCAAGTGGCCCCATCTTCCCTTGATGTTGCCCTGAATGGTGCTCTTTCATGTCATGTGGAAAAGCAACCTTCCCCCTTATGCTGGGTTCTGATTTATGTGGCTGTTTTGAAGATCAAAACTTGAACTAACGCTCCCGAGCTGGGAAACCCTGCCCAGGCCTCTGTGCTGGACTCAGCTGTCACACCGCATCATCTCTGTCCCACTACCCCCGGGCAATTTGGCCCTATGTCCAGAAGCAGCGGCTCCAGGGTGTCGCCATCTGTCAGACCAGTGAACTGAGGGAGCTTCTCTTCAACTTTCCCTCCCTCGTATCAAATGCAAGCACCCTCTCAAAACTTAGGCAGCTTGAGGCGCTTTTCAAGGACAATTCTTGGCCCCAGCTGTAGCTCTGACCTGCTCCTTCTGTCTGATATTTTCATGCTTTTCCCCATCACCTCGGAGGGAGGGTCTAATCATGCCATGTGGGCAGCACTTCCTAAGTTTCTCATCGTTACGGTCTGGGGACTCCAAACATTCCATGCTCTGTCTTGCCTTTATGACTTTATATATTTTATTCCTTCCTAGAATACTTTCTACTCCTACCCCTTGATTCAAGAAACATTCCCTGAACTAGCTGGGCACTTCCCCGAGTACCAAACTAGTTTAAGTGCCACTGTCCTATAAGCCTTTGCTCAGCATCAATTTCTTCTCTTGGGGGACAGCCTTGATCACTCTCTCTCCCCTTTATACCTCTTTCCCCTTTTCCTCTCAGCCCTGAATTAGGGGCTCCTCCTCTGCTCCCTCAGACCCCATCATGCACTCCTATTACAGCATTTATCATATATTCTCATTGCCTTCTCTGTCATCCCCTTTTCGGCCCTAATTAGTTCCTAAAGGGCAAAGATAGAGTCTTGCTCGTCCAGCAGACTATCTGCACGTAGAAGGCCCTCAGCAGAATTTACTAAATGTGTGCATAAATGAATGATCAGTTTTAATGTATTTTTGAAATCACTTCCTGGTGAGGGATTGACTAAGAAGATATTTCTGGAACTGGGAAAACAAACCAGAGCAATTTAGTGTGACTTTAATTTTAACCTGACCTTGAGGCTCTAAGCTGAATAAACAAAAGATGAAAAACAAAATATTGGAATTAAGAAATGGTCATTTTCTCTATGTTTCAAGTTTTAAAAATTTCATGCAGTTTTCAGAGACAGAAGAGAAAAAAAAAGAGCTGTGAATTTTATCTCGTCTCCGGGGCAACAAAATGAGTAACGTTAGAGAGAGACAGAGAGAAATTGAGACAGAGTCTCAACAAAGGGAATTCGCTGTTCCAACCAAAAGTCATTTGAAAAGAAACAAAGACTTTTCCCAAAGTAAAGGAATCAAAACCAAAATAAAAGGAAATGAGGTAGATTCCCTACACATAATCCTCTGTCGGTGAAGGTCGAGAAGGCGATGGCGAAACAATGGGAATGTTATGATTGTTCAAGCCTATTGAGACACAGCAGTGCAGCTTTTCTGACGCTTACGGCGGGGAAGAAATATCAAGTCAGAACTGTATACATAAGCCATTTCCCACAGCCTGCTGAGAAACTCGAGCAGCGGGGTGAGGTGTGTGAAGGAATACGGTGACAGGATTTCCCTGAGAAGGGCTGGCAGGGGAACAGAGCTGCTCTGATGGATTGTGATGGATTGCCCCCCTCCCCCTCGCTTCGCTCTCCTGCCTGGAGCGCTCTCATTTCGGCTCCATCAGGAGCAAATTTCAGGTCTGTTTCCGGCATGGTCGTTGCCTCCTGATGCTGGCCCTCTGAGACTCAGTCGTTGTCATGGAAACAACCATTTAGACAATTCATCTGAACAGGGCCTTGCTGAGAGGGCGAAGAGGACCCAAATCACCTCGGTGCAGGAAGGCTCTCAGTCGGGAGCCCAGTGTCATGGCTCCCGTAGCGGTCATGGCGACTGGTCACGAGGCTTCCCAGAGCGTTCTCGGTTCAATCACCATTTCTCCGTGTACTCAGAAGACATTTGTTTAACTGCTTCGTAAGTGCCCACAGTGTGTGACGTCGACAGAAATGTTTCTGGCTCCTCTGACCGTCAGGGTCCTCCCAAAGTGTCTGGCTCCCACATTGGGTCATCGGGTAGTCTACAGCCATCCATAGCAGGCCTCTCCATTTCCAGTACTTTCTGTCCCATTCTGGCATCGCTGAGTTCTTGGGCCTTCAGAGCAGTTCCATCTACAGTAGTGCCCACAACCTGGCAGTTAGACCACCAGCACCCCACGTCGTAGCAGGGAGGGGAACCCATAGGTGCAAGTCTAGTTAGGGGAAGGTATAAGGGCCGTCGGGAACAATAGCTGGCTCCGAAGGTCCGTGCGTTTTATTCCAAGTGAGTGATGTGAAGCCATTCTGAGGACCTCCTCACTAAAAACCAGTGAGACAATGCATTATGCAGAGGCAACTGGTCACAGTCAACACAGAGAATAACATCTAGTAGGACTGTGGGTTGGGGTCCTTTAGCACCCCCAAATGACACTGGAGGCAAAGAGTATTGCATATCTCAAAAGCCACTGAAGGTCTTGTTTTATTGGTGTTCAGAATGACACCCACATGTCGTCAAGAGAAGCTAAATATATATGCATATATACACACGTAGTTTTTAAATGTTTATTTTTTGAGAGAGAGAGTGAGAGAGCAGGGGAGGGGCAGAGAGAGAGGGAGACAGAGGATCTGAAGCAGGCTCTCTGCTGTCAGCAGAGAGCCCCATGTGGGGCTTGAACTCATGAACCGGAGATCATGACCTGAGCTGAAGTCAGACGCTTACCTGACTGAGCCACCCAGACACCCCTGCGCACATATGTTTTAAGAAGGTGATGTATGTAGTATATTTCAGGAAGATTTCCTACCAAACTGATGACATAAGAAAGGGAAAACATCAGCTCCATGGAAAATTAAGTTATGTGAACTACTGTGTGTGTTCTGGTGGTGTTCTATGCTACTCCAACTACTCTCTAGGAGGAGTTCCAAGCCAATGGAGTAAGGGTTCTTACACATGGATTCTGCAGAAGCTCTGCCAGATGGCGAGGGGTCCTTGCAATCACCTATTGTGGTGGTCCTTACATAATTATTGGCCTCGTCTGTGCTGAGAGCGTGGAGTGTGCTTGGGATTTTCTCTCTCTGCCCCTCCCATGATGGCTTTCTCTCTCTTTCAAAATAAATAAATACACTTAAAAACTTTTGTTTTTAATTACTGGCCTTGGAGCCCTTTCTGCAATGGAATCTTATGCAGGACCCTCCCCCTGACCCTTATGTGAAAACCCCTCCCTCTGCTAGCATGCGGGGAAGGAGCTGTAAGAATGACTGGTTTCAGGTGCAGGTAGTATCTTAGTCTGCTCGGCCGCCATAACAAAATACCACAGACTGTGTGGCTTAAACAACAGACATTTACTTTCTCACAGTTCTGGAGGCTAGAAGTCCAATATCAAGGTGCCAGCATGGATGGTCATCTTCTTGGCTTGTAGACAGCTGCTTTCTGATTGTGTCCTCACATAGAACAGAGAGAGACGGAGAGCTGTCTGGTGTGTCTTCTTACAAGGGCACTAATCCTATCATGAGGGCCCCACACTTGTAACCTCATCTAACCCTAATTAGCTCCCAAAGTTCCCATCTCCAGAAGCTATCACACTGGGGGTTAGGGTTTCAACATATGAATTTTGGTTTGACATAATTCTATCCATGACAGGTGGGAATGAGGAGGTCTAAGGAGGTCCTGTGATATGTGTGGGGTCCTATGGCTCATGTAGGCAGATGGGGGACTCACAGGTGATAATGTCTAATTCAGGGCTCCTTGCCTTTTAGCACACAGCTTCACATTTTGAGTATCTGCCATAAGATCTTGGCTTCTCAGGCTGTTTTTGTTGTTGTTGTTGTTTACTTATTTATTTTGAGAAAGAGAGAATGAGTGAGCAAGGAGGGAGAGGGAGAGAGAGAATCCCAAGCAGGCTCCCTTCTGTCAGCACAGCGCCTGATGTGGGGCTCAAACTCATGAACCGGGAGATCATGACCTGAGCCGCAACCAAGAATTGGTCACTTAACCAATTGGGCCACCCAGTGCCCCTCAGCCTCTTCTGTACTTTTGAGAATTGAGCGGGTTTAAGGAAGGCTTTCTGGAGGCTATCTTTTCTAAAACTCATCAGGAGCCATATTAACAATTTCATTAGAAATAGCTATCATATCTAGAGGCTTGACTAAAGTCAGCACTGTTCTAAGAAGTTGCATACAGTACCTCATTTAACCTTCATGATTACCTAGGGTAAAGGTACCCTTATCCCTTCTCCAGTTGATAGAGAGAATACAGAGATACTATGTGATTACACAAGGTCACACAGTCAGTAAGTGGCATAGCTGGGGGTCAGTCTGGCTGTGGAGTCTGCACTCTTAATCAGCACAGGGATGAAACAGACAATACCGTAGTTAGGAGACAGGCAGGAGTAACCTTTCCTCTGGGCTGAATGTGCTGGAATAAACCATCTGTCCCCTGGTCAGGGCTGGGGCCAGCACATGAGGTTGGTTTTGTGAGAAACTGTAAGTGTGTCTGACATATGGCTGTTTCCCAAGCTGAGAACTCAGGCACAGACTTGAATCCTCTGCTTCTTCCAATGCCAGATAAGGAAACAGACAGCCTTACTAGAGTCATAATCCCAACTTCCTCTTTTCTAAATGGAAAGAGGTCAAAGATCTCTTTTCTAGGCTCACAGGATAAGGGACTAAGCAAGGCCACTGCACAGGACCACGTGGGATAGGATACCATTTTGAAATGAATTAGTGAGTGCTGCTCTCTCCTTTAGGGATGGTGAACTCCCCTTCCTCATGGTGGAATTCAGTAGTCATCAGGGACGTTCCACACGCTGGGTGTCTGACAGCCTAGAGACATGAGCTGTGCTATTGGGGTTTACATCAGACATTGGTTGATGTCATTCACTCCCAGGCCCTTTATCATCAACTTCTTGTTGGACGGCCCATGCACTGCACTCGGCACCGCAGGAGGGGGTCGGGGCGTGAAAGAGTGAAGATATGTAGGGGTAGCGGGGAATGTGTTCTACGGCCAATAGGTAAACAGTGTGCCAGATCTGGGAGTTCTGTTGACAAGGGTTCACTCTTGGCTCGTCACTGGGTTACTTTGGGCAAATGACTTCACCTCCCCAAACTCTGGCTTCCTCACTTACAAAATAGAATAACTGCATTGCAGGTTGTTGTTTGAATGTATTGAAGGTGTCTACCATCTGATCAGGTCTCAGTAATGTTAGTTTTTTTCTTCTGATGCCACAGGTTGTGTGCTTTTATTTAAAGAAACACAATGCGGGGCGCCTGGGTGGCTTGGTCGGTTAAGCGTCAGACTTCGGCTCAGGTCACGATCTCACAGTTCGTGAGTTCAAGCCCCGCATCGGGCTCTGTGCTGACAGCTCAGAGCCTGGAGCCCGCTTCAGATTCTGTGTCTCCCCCTCTCTCTGCCCCTCCCCTGGTTCATACTCTGTCTCTCTCTGTCTCAAAAATAAATAAACGTTAAAAAAAAATTAAAAAAAAAAAAAGAAACACAATGCTTCTGTTACCGTTTAACTGATGTCGTATTTTCTGGTGGATTGTTGGTTTGCTTTTGACTGTGATTCTTTTTACAACTGAGATGCTTTCATGTTTCTGGGTAAAGAGCAGAAGTTAAGCCAAGGAAGGAGCAAAGCTGGGTTTAAGGATAGTCACAGAAAAGTGAGGACCACCCATTGGCAGAAAAGAATCACATTTTAAAAAGAAAGAAAGAAAAAAAAAAACTATCCTGGGGAAAAACTGCATTGAAGTTCATTCTATTGTCTCAAGTTTTGGAAAGCTTTTAAAATTATTATTTTATGTCATGTTCTCAAGTACAACCTCCACAGAGAATCACCGTCTCCTAGAAAGATTCAAACACGTGAAATGAGGGAATTAGAAGATCAAGACAATAGCAAATAACCACTCACCAAAACGAGAACAAGGAGAGAAAAGCATCCTCAGAAACTCAGCCTAGGGGCACCTGGGTGGCTCAGTCGGTTGAGCGTCCGACTTCGGCTCAGGTCACGATCTCACGCTCCGTGGGTTCGAGCCCCGCATCGGGCTCTGTGCTGACTGCTCAGAGCCTGGAGCCTGTTTCGGATTCTGTGTCTCCCTCTCTCTCTCTGACCCTCCCCCGTTCATGCTCTGTTTCTCTTTGTCTCAAAAATAAATAAACATTAAAAAAAAAAAAAAAAGAAACTCAGCCTAAGATTTTAGGACAGATTCTGCTCGAGTTCAATATTCCCTTAACAGACCAGGTGACAGAGTTGATAAGCCGCACACGGGGAGTTTCAGAATTAAAGAATTATCTTTTACTCTTCTTTCCTGCAGATCTTAGTTTCAAAGATGATTTTCTTGCTAACTCTTTAGTAACAGGGAGCAGCTGATGTGTTACGCTGTTTCTCTCCTACGGGAACATGTACTTTGCAGGCAGAGAAACACACACACACACACACACACACACACACACACACACACTCATGCACCATGCAAGTGAACAGATGAGGGTGAAGACGTCGTGACTGGCTATGAAAGAAGTCTAGGAAGTTACCCGTGGAAATGAAGCACACAGATTTAATTTGATATTGATTTCAGTTTCAGGAGGAAGAGACTGCCCTTGCTGCTAAACATGGTGTCATGCAGAAACCTCTGTTTTCTCATTCTGACTGGGACTCTCTTCTCCTCCCAAGAGCTCACCACACGCACGTGTCTCATACTGAGGGCATTTTGAGGGAATGTTTATTCATTCTAAGGCGATGAAGAGTGGCACAGAAAGTGCATTCGGTCAAAAGCACCACTGTGCAGTGATCAGGAAATCTCAGGCAGATGAATTTTCTGAATAAGATGCTTTTCTTTCCTATCTCATCAGAATCTTCTCTAACAGACCTGTCGCTTGTTCTTAACAAATGATTTTTGAGAAGCAATCCCTCTGGCTTTGCCCCCTCCACCCAAAGGGACTATAAGATAACCAATGTCTGGATCAAACACTGGGTTAACTATTTCTGGTGCGTGTTTTCTTGTCAGGGTTTGAAGAAAACGACATCATTCAGGGCCATGCTTGCCTCACGTGGCATCTTCCCGTGTCTCTGTCGGGACAAACACTCACCCATTCATCTCCTTGCTGCCTGACCACCGGAAAACAGTGTGACTGGCACATAAATTGTGCCAGGCGAGGGACAGGTGGGTTAGCTGAGCTTGGGGCCCTGCCAGCCCTCCCATCATGTAATAAGAAAGCTCTCAAATAAACACCATATGATTTAATTGAATCTGAGCTAGGAGATACGGTTTTTACAGAAACTAATTACGGCAGGCAGCCCAACATATTAGTGCAGTAAATCTCGCCCATGTCAAGCCCTTGAGCTGTTGCCACGCTGGCTTATTTTCTGGCTCTCCCTCTTCCCATGCTTGCTAGTTGGTTTTTTTTTTTTTTTTTTTTTCCAATGGGTTTCTTCCCACTTAGTCTCATCACTCTATCTTCTTTGCAGCATGTTGAGACCTTGAACAGGGGTTCAGCACTTGTAGCCCCGTGATTCCTGCTTCAGGTCGATAAACATATGTGGTTCTGTGGATGTATGTGTGTGCACACATGTGTGCATGTGTGTGTATGCTGGCCTTTCTGTCTGCGACGGACGTGACGATTCAGGATGGAATGGTATAGTAAGTCACTATGGCAGGTGGGGCTAGGGAGCGGGGGCAGTGGATAAAAAAATGATTCAAGCTTCCTTCCTTCAAATAGCTTGGCATGGGTGATTCTGGGGGAGGTAGTGTCGGCTAAAAAAGGGGAAGAGGAAAGTTGTGTAAACAAGTAGCCTTGGAAACATCAGGCAGAATGAGGTACAAGCCATGGATCATGAGAGTGAAGACGGAGGAGTTTAATCCTGACTAGGCTAAGCAAGCGTTCACTTCCTTCCACCCGTCAGTTAGGAACAGAACACTTGACTAAGTATTAGGAGTGAATGAACTCATAGTTATTTTGTTACTTAGTTAAGAAGTCTCAGAGTTTGTTCAGTCACTTGGTTATCCTTCCGTGCTTTTTCCGTCTTTCTCTGCCATCCTCAGAGTTAACGGCTTTTGTTCTCATGCTTCGTCATCTGAAGATGGCAGCTGCAGTTCCAGACATTGCATGAGCATCTCAAGCTTAAAGAAAGAAGAGGCCGGGGCAAAAGACCTTCTTTTTATTAGGCTCTAGATTGCTGGGCTTTAAGAAATAAGCTTTTTTCTGAAGCCTCAGGAAAATTTCCCTTATATCCCCAGTGTCTGACCACGTAAGGAAGGACGGGAAGGTATCTAGCAAACGGGAGTGAGAGGCCATGACTCATTTCTTAGGGATGGATGCATTGTTACTCTACTAAAATCGAGATTCTGTGGGAAAGGGGGAACGCGACTGGGAATGACAGCTGGGTTGGTCAACCTGTGGCATCTGTCACTTTCTTCTAGTATATTTGAGAAAAAGGATATTTGTCTTACATCAGCTACTGAGCCGGGCCCTGCACTCCACCAGCAGATGCTCCTTGCATTAACACCCTTCTTTGACATTTGTTTTGCTGTTGGTCATCACCATAATTCAGCTACAGTTCTCTTGAAACAATACTGCTTCCCCTATACAGGCCTACCCAAAGGATTTCAGATCAGACAGAACTGGGTTCAGATCCTGTCCCAGATGTACCACTCACTAGCATTGTTGCCTTGGGCAAGTTACTCAATCTCTTTGCTCAGTAGAAACGTGCATAATGACTTGTATCTCATTGAGTGGCTACCAGGATTAAATAACGAACGTAAAGTGCTTAGCACCCGTGTCTGGACCAGAGGACTGCTCAATAAATGGTAGTTGTCTCTTTTCTCCATATTTAAAAAGATAATAATAGCTAACACTTACTGAGTGCTTACTATATACCTAGTACAGTTCTTAGTGCTTCATGCCAATTTAACCCTCACAGCAACTCAGGGAGATCTGTGCTGGCATTCTGTTTTTTACCAGCTAGGCCATGAGAGAAAAAGGGATATTTGTCTACAATTCCAGAGATAGTGAGAGGCAGAGATAAGATTGAATCCATGCAGTTAGTCTTGAACCTGGGCACAAACCACAATGTCTACTTCCTCTTGCACACAATGTGTCTTTCCTGAAAATGGGTTCACGCTAGGACCAAAGCTGCCTATTAGGCAACGGACACTGCACAATGGGCAGCCTGAATAACCACAGTTGTGTGTGGTCATGGAGAACGGTGGGCTTTTCCAAAGCTAGGTGCCGTCTGAGGAGATGGCACAGTGGGAGAGCAAGGCCACACGGGGGTGTGAGGCATAATGGTCAGCACTACACATCAGGCTCTACCCTGCCAACAGTTTCCTCGCACCAGTTGTTAATCTGGTCGGTCTCATTGTGCTGTTACAGTATCCAGCTCCCTGTGCGTGGAGCGGCTCTCAGAGAGGCAGGGATTGGAAATCTCCCACCTCCAACAAACAACAAACCCTGAGCAGTTAGATTATTTTCCAGATGGGAACCATCGAGAGAGTGAAAAGATCAATATCAGAACCCAGTAGCACGAAATCACTTTGATATTTTCCCTGGGCACAGCTTTTTTAATGGCAATATGGAAGAGCAGTGTTTTATGGAGGAAAATGGCCACCTTTCCTTTGGCTTCTGAAAAGCCTCCTCGGTCACTTTGAAGGATTCCGACCCACAGACATGGACTGTAGCATGGAAACTTTAGTTGCCCACGGAGCTCTGGAGCTCAAGCACCTTTTGGTCGGAGATCCCAGAAAACAAAGGGAGAGAAAAGTTCTGAATGGAAAACTGAATCCCTGGTCTTCTGGCTATCCTAAGTTGAAGTCGTTTCAATTTGATTTTTGGACGGTGATATGTTTTTCTGTAAGGGGACCATAGACCCAAGCATCAGTGCCTACATTAACGTACTTTCTATTAAAAGAAGCGGATGAATCACAAAGCATGCTGGGAAGGTGTCTGATAAGGACAGAGCATTTGTTGTTTTTCAAAAAATGGGATTACGCCGCAGCCCATGAGGTCAGACGGAGGGTGGTGGGATGGTGAATGTGGAGGTATGTAACAACTGTCCTCTGAGGAGAGAGATTCCTCTGTACTTGCCCTCACTCCTTTGTTGTGTTGTTTTGTCGCCTTTGGATTTTGTTTGTTTGAGTAAAGGAGGAGCACCCACAATAATGGGCCAGGAAGTGAGTGCAGCTGAGCAGCACAGGCCTGCCTTGAAACATCTCTGCATTGCATACAATGAGATGCGAACTTTTTACATGCCAGGCGTAAAATCACTTTCTTTACTCAGGCCTATCTGAACATTGCTAAACCCTAGATAATGACAAAATTATCATTCTAAAAGTGAATTCCCGGTGCCTTATGTCACATGATTTCACAGTCACCACGACTGGAACTAGGATTAGGGAGATTTTTAGTGCTATCCTGATTTTACAAAGGAAACCTGGGCTCAGACAGCCAAATGACTTGTAGTGGGGGAAGGACCTGACTTCTCATCTTTGGAAACAAATCCTACCACACCATCGGACTCTTTCCTTAGTGGTTGGGAGTTTGCCCCAAGTTTTCCTTGGGACCCACATTCACAGTGCATCCAGAAGTTAGTGTCCAGCAGAAATGAGAATGGAACCATGGATGTTCTGGGGCATCAGCTTGCTTCTTCCATAGAGTCAGAGTCACAGGTAGGTTCAGAAGGACTTTGAGGATATCGTGGCTTATTAGGAGGAACGGGGGTGGAGTATGTCCATATTCTAGACTCATAGCCACACTGACCACTGGAATGGACATCAGAAGTTTCCCAGGCTAGTTCTCATATATAGGGAAAATGCAACTCTAATTCTGCACCCAAGTCCAACGTGTAGATTTTCCCCCACACCAACCATCTGGGTGTCATACAATTCAACTCAGTTCTGATACTATCTACCTAGAAATAGTGTCAAATCCCACAGGTTAAAGAATCAGTCCTACAAAACTGCCCCTTCTTCAGTTGCCAATCATAAGTCTAGATTGTTACCTGTGCTTCTGACCAACTGCTATAAGTTGGAGGTTCAAATGACCTCCTTACATTTGATTAATTTGCTAGAGTGGCTCACAGAACTCAAGAACACTTATAGATTGCTTATTAGATTGCTAGTTATTAGATTACTTGTTAGATTGCTAGTTCATTATAAAGGGATATAATTTAGGAAGAGCTGGACAGAAGAGATGCACGGGGCAAGCACAGGGAAAGGGCACAGAGCTTCACCCATGCCCTCTCCAGGCACATCGCTTTCCCTGCACTGCCAGGTGTTCACCAACCCAGAAGCTCTCTGAATCCCATCCTTTAGTTTTTGTTTTTTTTTTTAATATTTATTTATTATTAAGAGAGAGACAGAGACTGAGTGCAAGCGGGGGAGAGGCAGAGAGCGAGGGAGACACAGAATCCGAAGCAGGCTCCAGGCTCTGAGCTGTCAGCACAGAGCCCGACATGGGGCTTGAACCCACAGACCATGAGATCATGACCTGAGCTGAAATTAGAGGCCAACTGATTGAGCCACCCAGGTGCCCTACTATAAGTATGGCACCTTATAGGTGCCATGTAAGTATCTGGCATATAAGTATCTGGCATATAAGTATCTAAAAAAGATACTTTTATGACTCCCATCACTTAGGAAATTCCAAGAGTGTTTAGGAATGGGACAAAAAGCAAATAATTTATTTCATATTAGAAATCACAATATCACAGAGACTCAGAGAGGTGAACTGACTAACCTAAAGCCACACAGCCAGGACAGAGCAAGCACTTGAGCTTGGATCTCTCCCCAGTGCACTTTTCTCTGTTCCTCACTGCCTAACATTTTGGTTCCTTATTGCTGGCTGTAATTTGTGGACCAAAGAAGTGATTGGTCTAGGAGGTGGCTGAGACCCAAGTTCGAATTCCAACGTTTTTTTTTTTTTTTTAATTCAAACTAGTTAAAATACAGTGTAGTCTTGGCTTCAGGAGTAGAGCCTAGTGATTGATCTCTTACATATGACACCCAGTGCTCATCCAAAATAATGCCCTCCTTAATGCCCATCACCCATTTAACCCATCCCCCCACCCACCTCCCCTCCAGAAACCCTCAGTTTGTTCTCTGTATTTAAGAGTCTCTTATGGTTTGCCTTCCTCTCTGTTTTTTTCTTATTTTTCTGTCCCTTGACCTATGTTCATCTGTTGTGTTTCTCAAATCCCACATATGAGTGAAATCATACGATAATTTGTCTTTCTCTGACTGACTTATTTCACCCAGCATAATACACTCTAGTTCCATTCATGTTGTTGCAAATGGAAATATTTCATTCTTTTTCATCACTGAGTAGTATTTCACTGTGTATATACCACATCTTCTTTATCAATTTGTCAGTTGTAAGGTGGCTGTATACCTGAGAGTGGCATATTTAAGGCAGCAAGAAGAATGAATGGCAAGGTTTGTGCTCACCAAGATTATGCCTTTTTCTTGGAAAAAATTTATTCTGGTAGCAGTATCCAGGAGTCCACTGCTTGCATTCTATGGGCAAAATGGGGTGATCTGGCTCTGTCTAGCTGCAAGAGAGAGAACATTAAGCTGTGGCCTCTGTTGTGGGAGGTAGTGAAGAAGAAGGGGATGGGACATGGTTTATGGGGGTCAGTCAACAGTGAGGTCACACCCTGAACTTCAGGGAACAGAAGGATGGCACGCAGTCTATGACTCAGCCTCATGTGTAACCCAGGGAAGCAGTTTTCCTTCTTAAGAACCAGGTAAAGGGTGCCCAGGAGGGTCAGTCGGTTAAGTGTCTGACTCTTGATTTCGGCTCTGGTCATGATCTCAACGGTTTGGGAGTTTGAGCCCCACATCAGGCTCTGAGCCTACAGCACGGAGCCTGCTTGGGATTCTCTCTCTCCCTCTGTCTCTGCTCCTCTACTGCTTGTGTTCTCTCTCTCTCTCCCTTTCAGGATAAATGAATTAAAAAAAAAAAAGAACCAAGTAAAATTGGTTCAGGCCTCCATTTCTTGGCAGTCCCAAGGTTGTTTCCAGGATGTCTGCATATAAGAAGGAGGTTTATGGGCTCATGGTCACCTCGGGCATATGGCTTTGTTTGAGCTGTCTCTGTTCACTTGAAGACCCACTGCCTGGTGGGTGCTATTCCCGCTTTCCCCAAGTGAGCTAGGACGCAGACCTCAGAGGCTTTCTTCTCTTTCCACACAGCTCCCCAGGCTCCACGTATGTGGATTTTACTAAGAAGTGCTTTTAGGGCTGGGTCCACTGACATCAGAGCCAAGCCAAAGCCCATGGAAGAAAACAAACTGGTTGCACCATTGTTTCTACAATAGTTTAGTCAGAATCAATTCTTTTAACTGTGTTTTCTCCTTTTAAGCACACTGAGTCTGTTTTCTTAAAGACCTCTCTGTGCCATTGTTTGTGTGATGCTGGGTTCCCAGAGCGGAGGGGGTGTTTAATAAATTAGCTAAGTAAAAGGGAGGGACAATTGTGAATCAGGAAGCAAACACTCAAATAGCCAAGAGCTTTTACGCAAGTGTGGAATAAGAAGGAAGAACAACCTCTTTCGGTTAGCTAGGGTTTAAAAACACATTTTCCTCTGGAGTCTTTCATTTTCTCATGTGAAAAATTTTCTTATGATCATTTTGGTAGAAGGAACAGGTTTCAGTAAGAAACTCAGGTCAAGTCCCATTGGGTCAGTGGGATTTTGCTGATAAATAAATGAATAAAAATTTATAAATATATATTGAAATATTTATGTTTATATTATTTGTATTTATATTTTATAAGTATATAATATGTAAATATATAAATTCATACAATTTATAAGCATATATATAATATAAATAGATTTATCTACATATCTGCCTGCAGCTTATGTTATCTGTCCCTCTACCTACCCACTCTTCAGACTACATGTGCTGTCTTCCTGAGGTTACTTTGGAAAAAGGAGCTCCAGGATCTCAAGCCATAAATAATGGCACTAAAGGTTTTTTTCTTTTCTGCTGAAGAATATGGGTCTGGAATATTCCCCTTGTATTTGCTGTGGGTCAGTTTCCTCGCGTGAAGAGTGGGACTGTCATTACACAGACCCGGCAGTGCCCTGAAGATTTTCTGACGGGTGATTTTCAGGCAGCTTGTGCAGGAAGCACGGGCTGGCCACGGTTTCGGGAAGTCAAGCTGTGATTTTTGGAAAGAGAATCAGGGTAGGCACTGAGAGAATTTCACTGCTGATAGAATCTAGAGAAGGTCTTTCTGGGACCAGAAAGGAAAGAAGC
This sequence comes from Panthera onca, assembly GCF_046562875.1. NCBI lineage: Eukaryota > Metazoa > Chordata > Mammalia > Carnivora > Felidae > Panthera > Panthera onca. The sequence goes on along the minus strand of NC_138339.1, from coordinate 214,303,491 downwards.
CTCCGGTTGTCAGTCCACTCTCATCGATGGGCCCGATGACTTAACAAGGTCCATTGGCTCTCACTTAAGGCTCTGATAGATTTCAGCTGCGTTTTTGTGGGGGTTGGGGAGAGAAGGATGAGGGAGGATGACGGGAGGAAATTAAGTACTTTCACCTGGGCTAATGTTGCCTCCCTGGGAGCCGTAATATGAGATCCCTTCTCAGAGGAATCAGAAGTGGAAGCAATAGTTTAGATTTGATAGTTCATCATCCTGCAGGTGGGAGCAGAGGGTGACATAGAAAAGTCACATGGGGCCATGAGGAGAGTGGGAAAAATTCATTCAAGATGTCCATTACCATGTGTGAAAAGTCAAGTTGCTTTCTGCCAAGTCACTTTGTATAATCTTCTAGAAGGGTATGTTGAACAGTCACTCTATTCAAACAATGCCCTGAATATTTTCATCAGTGGGTGGGGAGACTGAAGTTCCTTAAAATGGAAGAAGAGTCACCCCACCCCATTCCCATTTTACAGATGAAGAAACTGCACTTAGAGAAGACATTTGTTTACATGGCAGAAAAAGAGCTGAGAGAACCATTTAAATCAAGTTAAGCCTTGACTGTTGCCATTACTGCCTTCCTGCCTCTGTGGCTGGGGTTGAGGGGAGCACTAAGAGTAAATGGCATGCCAGGCTGACATCTCATCAGTGATTTATTTCATCAAGTGGCCTAAGCCAAACTGTTACAGCCGAATAGATTTACCTACAGTCTGTCTTGTCAGACAACTTTCTCCTGTTGTGTTCTGACTGCAGAGAACTATTTACCCTTCTCTAAAGATGGCATTTTCTTTGCTGCTTTTGTGCCCTTGCATATTCACTCTGTCTAGAATCACCTTCCTCATTTTTCTCTTCTAGGTTAGTCCCTATTCATTCTTTAAGACCTTTCTCCATGGCCACCCCTGCTCTGTGGTGGACCCTCCCAGGAAACCACTGATGCCTCCAGCATTCTATAATACCTGTGCCATAGCCCAGTCACCCTGGATGTTGTCAATATCTGAAAAGATACCTCAGTCTCTCCCTATCCTGTGTGTACAGTGGGGACGGTGACCCAGGCTTTTTTATTTCTGCAGACTCACACCTTAACAACGCCTGACACTTAAAATACATCTTACAATTAGTTATTTGATCAATCCCACCATTCTTGAAGCTGAAAAAATATCAGTGATGTAACAACTCCCACAGAAACCCATATTAATTCACACTCATTACGCGTAACCTTTGAGGGAGTTGCTGGGAACTCACTAAAACAAAGCCCAAGACACGTAAGGAGTACTGAGTCTTCCGGCAATTTACGTTCTGATTCTACTTTTTATTATCAGTACGTGTCAGGCCCTTTCCACCCACCACCTCATGTAATTTTCACAACTGCACTACCAGGTAGGCGTTAATATCCTTACACTTACTTTACATTTGGGGAAACTGGGGCAAAGAGAGATTACATGCTTAGCTCAAGGTCACAGAGCTCCCCAAAATGGCAAAGCCAGATTTGGACCTAAGGCTAAAGGTGGTGCTCTGGACCACTGAGCTGTATTACCTTTTAACACATCCACGACAGCACAGGTTTAAGTGGCACAACCATGGCAGGGGCGGAGAGCACTAGGATGGCCTGCCTCAGCCTGGGCTGAACAGTTTTTTCACCTGCAGGCTTAGAGTAAGAATCCCAAATGGGGTCAGCCCTGGGGGCTTGTGCTGGTGCTTAAGTGTTTGGGTAATTTCTCTGGAAAAGCACCCATGGGCCACCTGGAATCAGGGCATCTGTGGTGTCTACAATCCCTAGTGTCATTAATGAAGACCGGGTATGAAGGGCTTCACACACACACACACACACACGCACACACACACACACACACACACACACACACGCTCATTCTGCCAAACAATTGTTTACTGAGACCAAACAACAGAGACTCTAGAATCTGTCACAGTCAGTATCAGGGGAAAGGTCCAGTTTGGGGCCTGGCAAGAGGCAGCATTGCAGACTCCAAAACAATACCAGTAAGAACAAGCCCTGGGGGGCCCAATGCTCAGCTCCTGCCCTGTGTTTGCTCAGAATTCTGAGCAGAAGTTTGGGGTGGGAGGGCAGAGGTTTCCAGCCATTCTACCCCAGCCCTAGGCAATGGTCAGAGCCTGGGATTTGTCTGGGCTTTGCAACCCCGGAGGGCTTTGCTGCTTGCTGCAGACCCACGAGCTGCCAGGAGGCCCCAGAAAATGCTTGAGAACAAAGAGGTAATAAACACACTCTGAACCCTTTTCCCAACTGGCGCCATCCCAAACCAAAATGAGAAATGAATTGCTGGGGTAAGCATGCGTGTGTGTGTGTGTGTGTGTGTGTGTGTGCGTGTGTGTGTGTGTTTGTCTTAAGCTGATGGGAAAGAAAAGCTGTTTTAGATGGGAATAGTTTGGGCCATTTAAAGTTATGGTCACATGAATATGGCCAATTTAATTTCTATAATTCGGTCCTCCCAGAAAAGCTGCTGTGATAAGCTGTGAAATTTTAGCACCTCAAATTTTCACAAGTACTAACATTTCTGGGGGAAAGGTAAAGTGTTTGCTTAACTTGAGAACGTGTTTTCTGAATAGGGAAGCTCGTCATCATCCTTGTCATCATCTCATCCTTTATTAAGCACCGCTTATGACTTAGGCAATCTTCTGGAAGCTTACAGATATTGTCTATCATTTTCACAACAACACTGCTGGGGTGCCATCCTTGACTCCATTTTTTAAAGGACAAACTGATGTTGAGATAAACAACTTGTTTAAGATCACACTATTGGTACTTAAGCTTACGTCTTTCAGAGTCCAAAATCCATGCTATTTTTGCTATACTTTCTTGTGTGCAAATGTTTGTTATTACTAATACAATGTCCGAGGCCAGATCAATATTCAGCAGTTGGATTTGGGAATGACAGTTTTCTCAATGCATTGGCTTTTTATAGAGAACTTCAGGTGGGTGTGCTGTTGCCCAAACTGTGGATCCAGGAGGCAGCAATTGGATCCCATTTCTGGTTCTCAAGTACTTTTTCTGTTCTTCTCTTTGATACGCTAAATATGATGCCACTTGCCTTTACTGCTATTTTATAAGACTTGATGAATTCATGTCTCCCAGTTACTCCCACTGTCTTAGCCACTAAGTATCACACATTTTGCTAGCTGTTTTTTCTTTCTTTCTTTCTTTCTTTCTTTCTTCCTTTATTTATTTCTTTCTTTTTAATAAAGATCATATGTACTTTGCTATTAATTGAGATGAAGCTTTTGGAGGGGTCTAGGTGAGTGGCCTGAGGAGACTGGCCTGGTCAGCTCACCATCTGGAAAGCTCTTTGAGGCCTTCTTCCCACAAAGCGCTCACTACTAGGGAGTCATCGGCATGTCTAGGAGGTTGGTTGTCCCAGTTTTGTAAAGGAGGGTCAACCCCAGAAAAGCGTGGAAATGTGACTTGGTTCTTTTGGTAGCACATGTGGGTCTGAACACAAAAGTCACACTTCATATAAAATAATGGTAGTAAAATCAAGCACCTATTGGCATCCGACCTTTTAACAAAACAAAAACAAATAACAATGACCAAAAAAAAAACTTTCAGAACTTTTCTAATATGGTCATTTAACTAAAATAAATTTTAGAGGGGGTGCCTGGGTGGCTCAGTTGGTTAAGCATCCAACTTTGGCTCAGGTCACCATGTCATAGTTCATGAGTTTGAGCCCCAAGTCAGGCTCTGTGCTAACAGCTCAGAGTTTAAGTCTGCTTTGGATTCTGTGTCTCCCTCTCTCTCTGCCCCTTCCCTGCTTTCTCTCTCTCTCTTTCAGAAAAATAAACATTAAAAATAAAATAAATTGTAGATATATCTGTTAAATTGCTGAATGTTTGCCAATCCCCTGTGAGGACAAAGAAAAAGTACAATCGGTGGGAAGATTTATACTCAAAAATATTTCATATTGATCAGCACTGTTTTAAAACAGATTTATACAATGAAACCAATAATCCTCACAACAATTACAATCTTTTTCAAGATAAGGAATCTGGGTGCACACAGAGAAGGCAAGTAACTGCCCAAACTCACTAGATGGTTCTTTGACTCCACTGTTCATTCTTGGTTCATTTATCCATTCACTAAATATTTATTGGCTATGATGTCTGGGTGCTATTCTGGACCCTGGAGGTGCAGCAGTGAACAAGCCCAAAGGAGATCCCCGTGTCCCTAGTGCTTGTGTTTGAATCGGGGGCGACTCCCACACTGCAACTGTCACGTTTAGCATGACATCCATACCTTCTGCAGCTCTGGGCATGAAAAGTCCCACTTCTAAAATGGTGGTGAAGGCGGCATCTTTGTAGCCAGTGTTTGTTTCAGTAAATAGATCGTACACTGTGAGTTCCAGAGTAACAGTCATTGGGAGTCTTTCTCTTGTTTCACCTAATAGGGGTACAAGTGAGAGGGTGTCTGATAAATATTGGTCCTTTTTTGAGATTTATGAAACTATTGGTCCCTTGCTAATTAAGGCTTTTTGACTAATGGCGCAAAAACATGCACGTTTCAGTCAGAAAGAGAGGGACTCAGAAGGAAGGAGGGCCTGAAGCAGAGGCCTCAGCATGGAGGCCTTGGTTCGGTCCTGTGCACACTGCCGATTGCTTCTCAGGATTTGTGCTGGATTGGTTTGAGCTGCGTTCCGGGAGGGATGAGAACCATGGGGAGACACTCTCTCTGAGCAGCCAGAAGTCTTTCTCCCTTTGATATTAGCTCCCAGTGCTTTTTGCAATCTTAGCAACAAAGACCACTGAGAGCAGGGACTCTAGCCCTTACCCTTTTCCCAGTTCTTCAAAGAACCACCTCATTTAAGCACTTGACAAATGTTGAATGGGTAAATGAAAAGATCACAAGACCAAGGGTCATAATAGCTAGTCTCTGGTCTTAGTAAGTTAGCCCAGGTGCCCTAGGTCTCTGGGCCTCTGTATCCTCATCTGTAAAATGAGAAGGCAAGTCCCCTCAAACTCAGACAACTGCAGATGATCTCAATTCCAGTTCTTATTTGCAACGACAGATATGAAAAGCCTGTAACTTACATTGTACTTCTGCCTCATAGGGAACCTGATGGAAAAGTCCAAGTGGAGTCAGCTCTGACTTTTTGTAGAGTGCTGAGGGGCTGAAGCTTCTTTGTTGGGAAAGAGGAGATTTCATTATTGTTATTATTACATTTCATTATTGTTATTGTTATAATTACCGAACACTTTGAATTATTCTAGGTGTTGTGCTAAGTAAGTGCTTGATGTACATTTCCCCCCATTAATCCTTGAAACAGAATTATGATTTGGTCCTTTTATTTTTCTTATTTTATAAACAAGACAACCAAGGCTCAGAAAGGTTAATCAACTCAGGCAAGCTAACTCAGCACAAACTAACAAGTGATAGAGACACACATGTGCATGCGTGTGTGTGTGTGTGTGTGTGTGCAGGTGTTGGTATCTCAGAGCAAGAGTATCTATTTTTCCTTTTATTTGTCTAACTCTGCAGTGGGATGGTCTGTCCAACCCCCAGAAGATACAGACTCCGGCAAAGATCCACAGCTGAAACAGAGCCCCTTCCTGTCAGACCTGCTCTCGTAGTCCGTTTGGGCTGCTATGAAAAATACCACAGACTGGGTGGCTTTTAAACAACAACCTTTTACTGGTCACAGTTATGGAGAATGGAAGTCTGAGTTCAGGGTCCAGCGTGGTTAGGTGCTACTGAAGGCCTTCTTCTGGGTCATAGACTTCTCATTGTATCCTCACGTGGTGGAAGGGGCTAGGGAGTGCTGTGGGGTCTCTTTTATAAGAACACTAATCTCATTCATGAGTGCTCCCCCTTCATGACTTAAGCACCCTAAAGGCCCTACCTTTTAATACCAGCATCTTTGGAAGTCAGGATTTCAACATATGAATTTTGGGGGGACACAGTCAAACCATAGCACCTGCTTAAGCCAAGCCAAGGTGTAAGAGTAACTAGACACTTTCCACAAAGGCAAGGGAAAAGGAAGTACAAGTCCAAATCCTCACTAACTGACTTCTCCCGCACTAAGAGCCTCGGTGATCAGGAGCATCAGTGATCTGTTAAAAAAGAACTGAAAATGATTCCCAGAGGGGAAACTTGTTAAAACCTCTGAAAGGTTTTGTGATCCTTAATTCCAGTTGCTAAAATGCCTTTTCATAAAAAAGACAATTTCATTCAATTCTTAAGTCTGAAGATTATAATCTTCAGGGAGGGGCACATATTCAGGCATCCACCAGACCTTGATTTCAAAAGCATTTGTCTTGCTTTCTGTTAACACTAACAAAGCTGCCATTGATGAAAACCAAGGGCATTAAAACCCAGAGCACATCCACCACCCAGGGGGAATTAATCAGATGATTGCTTTGAGAAATGGGCCCCCTGTTGGGACACATTGGCTGGTCTCCTTAGAACATGCCCATGATTTCATTACAAACCACTCATCCCCATCTTGTGTAGAGACTCCTCTTTGGAACTCACACATACAAAATTGCCTCTGCTGGTGGGACAGCCTTCCTCGGACAATTCATTTGTTGTGCTGTTTCACAGAAGAAACATCATAAGCCAAAGAATGTACATCATAGTCTGGTGGCTAGGACACCTTGGTGAAGAGGACCCAGTAAACTCATGGGGGATGATAATGCCATATTTATGTTAAGTGTGGGCGCAAGGCTGCCTGCCAGTCCAGTTGCTACTCACAACACCTGCATCTAGTGTCATTGGAGAGGGCCTCCTGGCCTACCTACTAATTGAAATTATTATGCACCTTTTACCTGGGTTTTCAATCTATTTTTGTTTACGACTGTTGCTGGGTGTGCAAAGGAATTGCTAGTGCCTCATATTTGCCCAACCTTTGCTCTGCTGAGCGAGTGCAAGCCCGAGCCAGCCCCTGCAGGCCTCTGTGTACCTCATGGTCTGAGTTTGAGGGGATTTGAGAGCTTGCGTTCTCATTCTACACACAAGGATAAGGAGGCCCGGAGAACTTGAACGCATGGTCATGATCTCAGCTACTTATTATCAGAGTCAAGACCAGAAACTAGCTATCATGACTCTTGGTCTTGGGATCTTTTCACTTATTCAGTCCAACATTTGACAAGCACTTAGGCCAGTTCTTTGAGGAACTGAGAACAGGGAGAGAAAAGGGGGTCTCTGTCCAGAGGAGCCCATGGTGTTTGTTGCTATGATTGCAAGAAGCCCTGGGAGCTCACATCAAAGGGCAGGGGACCTCTGGATGCTCAGAGAGTCTCCCCATGGTGCCCACCCTCCACCTAATGCAGCTTAAACCAAATCAGCACAAATTCAGGATTCCACTGGAGAACAAGGTCAGAGTGACTTGGGCCAAGGGAACCAAGACAATGCCTTCTTATCCCTCCTGAGAGGAGAGCTGAAGAGCAGCCCCAAGTGATAACTGCGGGACTCACGGCTGGGCCTTGCCCCCGACACCAGCACCGGCTGGGATGAATCACACACCAGAGAACAACGGGGCTATTTCTTGAGGGTCATTTGTCAAGTTGACATCCCTGCCTAGAGTTATTTAGGGCTTTCTAAAGACACTTCTTTCCCTCCCTGTTGCAGGAAGCACCTGCGAGGCTGTTGAGTTGTGTTTTTGCTCAATAGCACTTTGATATCCCTTAAGGCCATCAATTACTCTTCTGTCCTTGCCGGTATGGGCTTTGGCTGATACAAAGATAGGAAAGCTTAGAGAGGATGATGAAGAGGAAAAGGACAGTGACTTCCTCTGGGATCTGAGGCCAGACGCTGTCTGGAGGTGGGCTTCTTGCTGATTTCTGTGGGGGCTCTCTAGGTCAGGACAGTCAGCATCCTTGGCTGGCTGGGCTTGGAACATAACTGCAATGCTCCCATGAGGCCACATCTCCCTCCTGGAGGAGAGCTATGCTCCTTGCCATCTACTTAGAGATGACTGTGGCTAGAGCAACACTGATTCAGGTGCATGACTTCAGGGAGAGGGAAGTTGGAAAGGAATCAGAGGAGAAGAACATAAGCAATCAGAAGACTTGGTGAATGAGCCTCTGAAAATGACTAGGGGAATCAGAGTTGTTGAGTCTAGGGAAGGAAAGGGTGAACTAAGAACCAGCTTTGATTACAGGGAGAATAATTGTGCAGAGATCAGTGGTCATTTCCACTGACAATACAATGTGGGTTACAGATGCTTAAATTGCTGCCTGAGGATTTCTGTTCAGTGTGTGCTGGCCTGTCTGGGCTATTGCGTTGCTCTTATTCACGAGGTGGGGGTGCTCCTTCCTTGGAGATTCGCATGAATGAAAAGGACATCCTCCCAGCTGGGCTGGTTTAGAGAAAGTCTTAATGGCACATGGATCTCTTCGTTTCAGTTCACACTGCCCAGCCGCCCAGCTTGACCTTTATGTCTCCGTCAGTTTGGCAGACTCTTGACTGGTATCCAGACATTCCACCCCTGCCTCCTCTAATCCATTTGGTACACTGGGGTCCCACTTACATTCTTTAAATTCATCATGGGTTATGGCAGTGTCCTGTTCGAAAAAACGTTTGTGTTCACTTATTCATTCAAGAAACATTGAGCACCTATTGTGTTCAGCACCTATTATGTGTCTGGCACTATACTAAGCTTTGTGCATATGACATGGCACAAAATGCAGTGCAGCCTCAAGGAGGTCACTCGGGAACCTGGGTGGCTCAGTCCCTTAAGCTCCTGACTCTTGGTTTTGGCTCAGGTCATGATCTCGCAGTTCGTGAGTTCGAGCCCCATATCGGGCTCCACACTGACAGTGGGGAGCCTGCTTAGGATTCTCTCTCTCTCCCTCTCTCACTGCTCCTCCCTCACTTTCTCTCTCAAAATAAATAAATTTAAAAATGTATTTTGGAAAAGGAGGTCGCTCAGTCTTTATATCCTTGTCCTGGAATTTTTTAAGGCCCCTACCATCCGGTTTTAACATGTCCTTCTAACTTTATGTCCACAACAACACCTTTCTCTTCTATCAGCTTGGTCTATTCACCACGCCCAGCTCATTCTGGGCCTTGCCTCTTGCCACTACTGATGCACTGAATATCCTTATCCAAAGCTAACACAGCCTCCCCTCCTTCAGGAGGACCTCTGTCATCACCTGGGTTTAGGGATTCTCCAGCACCTTAGCCCCTACAGTGCTTACTTAGCACTAAATATTTTCTTCCTGAGTACAGATGGCAAACTGGGCAGCTGCTGTGCCTACTATGACCACTTCTGCCCTCGCTCGCTGTGGGTAAGACCCAAGAGAGCTGTGACCACACGGACCTTTTCTCCCTATCCAAAGCTCTGCCATGAGCTGTGGTGGGGATGGTTGGCTAGGGCTTGCAGAGCATTCTACACCAGGAAGAAAAGGTTAAGGATATCAAATCTCTGAACTTGGAGGGAAAAAGGCTTTTGAGACTGTTTAATAAAACTACTTCACTTTACAGATGTGGAAACTGAGGGCCAGAGAAACTGATTTATCCAACGTCACAAAGTGAAGTCATAACAGAGTCAATCAAGTCTGTTTTCCTTGTCTGCTAAACTCTCTTGTCTCTATATAGTTTGGCAGTTGGAATCCTAAGGAACCTAACATTTCAGGATACACAGGAAAGAGATAGGAAATGTGTTAGTTTCTTATCTTGTCTGTCACAGACAGGCACAAATTTAGTGGCTTAGGCAACCCAAATTTGTTATCTTGCAGTTCTGTAGGTCAGAAGTCTGGTGTGGGTCTAACAGGGCTAAAATCTAAGTGTTTTCAGGGCTTCCTTCCTCTCTGGAGGCTCCAGAGAAGAATCTGCTTCCTTGCCTTTACAGTTTCTAGAAGCTGCCCCTATTCTTTGGCTCATGGCTCCCTTCTTCTGTCTTCAAGCCAGCAGTGGTGTGTGGAGTCCTTCTTACATTGTATTACTCTTCCTCTCATGCCTTCCTCTTCTAATTTGAAGGACCCTTGGGATTACAGTGGGCTTCCCTGGTCAATCTTCCTATCTTCAAGTCAGCTTAATAGCAGCCGGAATTCCTCTTTGCCACATAACATAACATATTCACAGTTTCCAAGGATTAGGATATGAACATCTTTGGGGGTTATTTTTCTGAAGAGAGTAGGAAAATGAGAACGAAGATCAACTCTTTCTCTTGCTTTCTTGACTTCCTGAATTCTTTGTGATCAGAAAAAGTTAGTATGAAGATATTCTAGGTCTCTGTATTCAACCTCAGGCTTCTCTTCTCAGCTGTGATCTGATTAATATGGTCAAGACACAAAGAAAAGGAACAGAAATGCCAAAATTTATAGAAAAGGAGGCTCACAAATTTTGGCTAAAATGGGATGAGGGCCAGTAGAAGTCTTTCTAGTTTCTAAAGGTCTGAGAATTCCCAGGCTTGGGCTTACTCTGCTAAGGCTGGGTCGGGGCTCGGGGGGGGGGGGGGGGTTGTTTATATGAGATATTTGGATGGAATCCCCTACTACAAGCCTTGCTGGCCATTAAAATCAGTAAGCATGGGGGAGTGAGATAATGTCCTGAACAATTTAAGAATCAACCGATTGCAAGTTGGGATGGTTTCACAGACTCATGGTCTCTCAGAGTCTAAAGGACCTTTAGGAGTTTCTTTGTCCAGCCTCTCACCTAATGCAAGACCCTCTATAAGGTCTTTTACCACCCATCGTCACCCTTCTTTGTAAAGCTCTGGCAGAGATAAGAAATCTAGATTTCCTTAAATCTTCTCCAATTCTCTGAGTCTGTAATTTTTTGTGAATCCCAAGTTTTACCTCTAATTACTTCTTGGTGTTGGTAGGAAAGTCAGACAAACTGTCCCCATTTTTTCTCTGCCAGGATGGTAGGATATTGACTGTTGTTATATCTTCATGAAAAGGGTCTGAGAACCCTTAGAGTACCTGTAGTATTTAACTCTCACTTATGGGGCTATGAGGATAGGGAGGAAGATACAAGGGAGGAGTCATCTGCCAATAGACCTGGTGTCTTCACAGAGCTCTCTTTTCCTCAGATGCTATATTGACTCTTATTTAGTCTTCCTAGAACTCCCCCTCCTGTTTCCTCTGATAACAGACACATGCTATCCCCCTGACCACAGGAGACCCAGGAGAGCCCATCACATACCTCACATGTTTAGCCATAGTGAATGGGCCAATAAGCATCTAATCTTGTTTTTTTTGTTTGTTTGTTTGTTTCATTTTTTTTTGTTTTTTCCCAATCCACAGGGCAAAAGGCAGGAAAATCCTGTCTGCTCAGGTCATGAGCTATATATGAGGAAGTGAGCTTTTGCCCATGGCCATGTCCCCACCTCCATGGAGAAGCTGGTATGGGAAAATGGCATCAAGCAAGAGCAAAAAGGAGAGAGAATGAGAGAGTCCTGAGGATATCCCTCAATCCTCAAATGTCAAACAAGACATTTTTATGTCTTGTTTATATGAACAAATAAATTAGGCTTAAGCTGGTTTAAGATGTGTTTCTTCCATTTGTAACCCATGAGTCTGAATAATTTAGAACCTTTCCCAGTTTTCCTCTTTCCTAGAGATGCTGAAAAGTGAATGAAAGATCAGAAACTATTAGTTTCAGAGTCCATCTTGTCCGTGATGATCTGCAGAAGAGTCAGGAGGAAGAAAGAATGGGAAATCACGCAGGTGAGAAAGATTCTTATGTGTGAGGTCCAGTGAGAAAGAATCCAAGGGTGATACATAGGGTCCCACTACCTTTGCTCTTTTGAACCTCAGCTTGGTTCCAATAAATTATGACTCACATAGATTCAGGCCAAAGTTGGGGTCCCAAAGTGAGTGTTGTTCTATTTTGTGGACATCATGTTACTTGTTTGGTGTAAATCAGGGCTTTAGAGAGTACTCAGTAGATGCACTGGTAAGCACAAAGTTTGGGTGGCAGAGGGAGAAGAAAAGAAAGAAAAATCAGGGAAGGGGGGGGAAGTGAAAAATGTATCAGGAGAAGCAAGGAGAGAGAGAGAGAAAGAGAGATTACTCCATCAGCAAAATGCTGACTGAGTATCTTGTACGTGTATAAGGTTGTGCTAGTTGCAACCTGTCATTCCAAAGCAATAAGCAGAAACCTTATTTGTGACGACAGACGCTAAGAGTTAGGTGTCTGGAGTAAGAAAAACGCACACCCAGGTATGAATGGCAAGCAGCAAAGTCAGTGGACAATTACTCATGAAGGCTGTGAAGGAGGGAACAAAATGAATGGGCCTGCGTTTAAACCAGAAGTTAAGTTAAAACATATGGAAGATGTTTTTTTGATATTCACTTAAAGCCTGGCACAGTCTACTCAAAGAGGCTGTGGCGTCTCCTGTAGAGGGAGGCTGTCGAGAATAGTTTAGACTGCCTCGTGGCTGCTTCACGAGCTTGATTACAGGCCTGCATCTCTGCCCGTCACATCTGCTTTTCAGTAACAGCAAGGGGGGAGGCAAGCTGTAAAAGGCTTTTGCATTTTTTTTTTTTCTGGCAGACTTAGTTTTTCATGTTTGTTTTGCAAAGAAAAAAAAATCTATATAGTGCAGTAAACAGTTGAACAAAATCTACACAAATTCGTCCAAACTTTTTAAATGCTCCCAGATTTGGATATAGTGTTTATTTATGTAGCTTGAGAGTCAGAATGGATCTGGAAGGTCAGGAGATAGCTGAACTTTTGACTCTGCCCGTCAGCTCACACAGTTTTGTGCATTGTTTTATCTTCAAACTGGGAAAACGAGGAACCATTCTTCAGCTGTATCTCTCTCACAGAGCCTTCCCTCCTGCCCCCCAGATTGTGCCATACCCCGTGAGCTTGAAAACAGCCCAGGAAGCCATCACACCATTGTGAAAGGACTAATCGCCACACAACACTTGGTTTTCCTTCCTGGACTGCGTCACAGGCCACGGCTCTGTGGTTCCCACATTGTTTCTGTCATCATCCCAAGGAGCATAACTCTTGATCCTGAGTCTGGGCAGGACAGCCTGTCTCAGCACGAGCTCTTATGTAAGTGGCTGTGGGGAGAGCTGGCAATAAACAAACATTTTTCCAGCCCTTGTTTTCTCTGCAGACTTGAAAGTTTTCTCTCTGGGGTTGCTGTTGCACTTCTGCAACGGGAAGGCGAATTCCCAGCTCAGAAATATCTTGCGCTGCATTTCTTGCTTCTAAAATCAGAACAAAGTGAACTGAAGTGTCCAAAGAAACTGAATTATTGGGAACGGGATGTTTAGATGGATTTCTCTAAAAGGGGATTTGAAGCAGCGTTTCAGAAAGCTCATCCATTTATCTGTGCTGCTGGTAACTGTTGGGAAATTACGTTGGCACTTCAGGGCCACAGATGGGGAATCAGAAGATGAAAGAACGAACCCGGTAATGTCTTCCAGGGTCAAAGTCAGACCTACTGTATGAACAAAGTACAGACATACGAGAATAAGGAGACTGAGTATTTGTAGAATCCTTTCTCTTTGGGCCGCTCCAAACTTAGAAACTCAAAGAAGGAACAGTTTACAATAGTGCCCTCAAAACACTATGCCTCTCACTCCCATTACTGAATTTAGTGGAAATCCCACTGAAGTAGGCAACATATTGCAGGGACCCTAACACAGGCTCCCAGTTCACTGGGGTTACCCTGCTGGAAGTCAAAGCAATTGCTTCTGTGGTTGATGCGGAGGTCACCTTTAAGGGTACATGGCTTCAGCTGCTTGTCTGAAGCGGTCATGTTTCCCCCTTCCCCACAATAATCTCCACTGGAAGGCTCCAGCCAAAATGACTGTGCTTTTAGTTTCCCAGCAGTGGCCAGGTGCTCGAAGGGCGCTCATTCCCTGTGCTGAAAGCCAAGCTGGTTTCTCCGTATCTCTGGGTAACTCAAATCATTTCACTATGAATTACCAAGTATGTTTGTTATTTTGGGAAATTGGTAGAGAGGGGAAGTACATCCAGAGTTTCTCTTAGTTTTCTTTGAGTCTACTGAGACCCCTGGGAAATAATTTATTGCCTGTAGCCTGGAAACATTGCTACACATTCAAGAAGCCTCCGCTCTGCTCATTGGCAAGCCTGGGTCTCTGGCCATATTAATCTCATCTCTCTCATCCTTGTCTCCACAACATCCATAGAGCTAAGATAGGGGTACCTTGGTGGTTCAGTCAGCTAAACATCTGACTTCGGCTCAGGTCATCTCACGGTTCATGAGTTTGAGCCCCGCATCGGGCTCTGTGCTGACTCAGATAAACATTAAAAAACAAAAACAAAAAACAAAAAACAAAAAACTAAGAGCCATCTGGAAAGGAAATAGCCTTCTTGAGGCCACTTGACTACTCACTGGTCACATGGAGTCAGCTACGTAATTTGTAGGGCCCAGTGCAAAATAAAAATGTGGGGTCCCTTTTTGAAAAATTATTAGGGACTTCAAGATGGCCAAGAGCCAAGCATTAAACTAAGCACAGGTCACATGCCCACGAAGGCACATTGCATGCAGCTTTTATTTGAAGTCTCTAGTTTTCAGAGAGGAGTAGATGGAGGAGGTAAGTGCTTCGAGGGCCATGTAAGAAAGCCTAAGGCAGAGTGACATCAGGGGGCTGCTTCTAACAGGGTACTCTGGGGAGTGTCTCGTGGGGTCGCTATGAATAACAGACACCATTCGAAGTACTTCCATATGTTAAATCCTTTCATATATACACTTACATATAAATAATTTACACCTACTAAATCATAAATCCTCTCAACAACCATACGAAACAGGCGCTATTATTTTCCCTTGCTTTGCAGATGAGGACACTGAAGCACAACACAATTTAAGAAAACAGTGATTGAGAGTTTGGGTCCTTTCTGATGCTAAATTTCTATTTTTCAGATCTGCTTGGAGCTGACTAGACCCAGAGGGCCTGCGTCATGCTAAACTCATGGACAACTGATTTCTATGCCACAAAGCAAATTTATTCCCTACAGAGATGGTGTTACCATTCCAGTGAATGAAATATTCATTCCCGTAATCCAGGGGACCCCTTTGGGAATTAAGGTGCCTAGGGTGACTTATGAAAGAATTAGAAGGTTTCTCAGTGAGCGCAGAATCAAAACAAAGCTAATTGCCTAATCTCAAGGGAGGTGTCGACCAGACTAACGCAAAATCTGGGAAATCATCCTCCTCGTGCTTACTGCACTTCTTCCTGGTGGATGGAGTGCTCCTGTCTGCTGAACACAGGGTCTCTCTCTGGTGCCTGGTGTCATCCGGGCCACCTCATGCCAGGCCAGTTACATTACACTGAATGGGCTGTCCCTTTCCTTACGTTATTGTGTTCTCGTCTGGGATTTGATCCCAAATGTCATGATCTCAGCAGCAACTTATTTACACACCATCCCTGAGGATGCCCAATCTATAGAAGGCCTGCTGATTTCTACCAGTTTCCACTTCCCTGGGTGAACTGAATCTAGGCTTCTATGTGCTGTCCAAACTTAGCATTTGAATAGCTCTAAAGAGGAGTAGAATGGTAACATGTTAAAATGAGGTTATGTTGATTCCATCACGAATTTAAGATACGTAGGCCAGGCAGCTCCTTGGAGGTAACGTAACTCCCTATGAAAGCTCCTATCTGAGTGGCATTAAATAATTCAACAATGAAATTACACTCAGGTAGGTTTCAAGTGGGACTGAGGAAGGAGTCATAAAGTAAATGACTTGCATCATAGGGGAATTAGTTTTTTGTTTCGTTTTGTTTTGTTCGTAGCCCTCCACTTGAAAGTTGTCTTCTCTTTGCCAAGCATCGGGGTGATTCATAAAACCATCTTCTGATGTAAAAGAGAAACTGCTACAAGTGATTTCAAAAGGCATCTTCTGGGAGCCAGTTTAAAGAGTAGCACAATCGAATTATGAAGATGATGACGGTGATGACTGTAAATAACATTAAAAATATTTTTATATATAGGTGACAAGCATTGTGCTAACTGAATAGAAAATATTATTTTTTTAACAACCCTATGAGATTATTCCAATTTTACTGAGGGGAAAAAATGAGTTTGGGACCAGCAATGGTTATAAAAATAAAGGTAAAGATTCTTAAATCCTGAACTAAAAACAGTAAGAATTGGCTGCAATTGGAAACTTGTGATAGATGGAATAGATGGTTCCAGGCAGACCAACATGGGCTGAATACTTGTGGGGCACATGGGGGAAGACCAGAGACCACAACCAACCAAGCAATAAACATGGAAAAAGTCCTAAAAGGATCTGAGCAGGAAAAGGACCAGGTCAGGCATTCCCCTAGGTTAGGCCCACCTGGATAAGTCCTGAGATCTCTCACTGAGAGAGGATCCAAAAGCCTGCCGGGATCATTTACTCTTTGATTAGGTATGGATATGAATTGTAACTGACTGTATGTGTTCATTTATGTTCCAGTTAACTGCTGAGTAGATTACTTAGATGTCATCCCATAGTGTGGATTTTGCCTTTCTTTCCTAATTTCTTTTGCTCCATTGTAGACTCCAGCTAATAAAATCCCCTCAATACTGTGAGGGGCCAAAGCAAGCTGATCCCCAGAGTCACTTAGTTTTCTGCTCCTCCCCCGGGATGTGGCTTAATCATATCCATTTGTAAAAGGGGAGCTGGTGGCTCAGAGGTACTCAGTAATTTTCACAGCTAGGTAATTCACAGCTGAGGGTTCAGATCCTGGCCTCATTCTCTCTGGCTCTTTCCCCTACAGTGGAGAGTCAGGCAAACAGCTGTACTTATACACAAGCCATCCACCAGGCTTATTCTTGTGTTCAGCGTGCCTCCCACTGCCCTGCCTTCTCGTAGCTTCCCCTGGCCTCCACCCCAGGTACACCATCTCCTTTAGCTCATTGCTTTGCCTACTCATGTGGGGTTACTGAGAAAAGCAAGAATATGGCTGGGATTTCTTACCCACACTTTCATGTTCAAAATCAATTCTTTGAAAGCAAAGTCAAAATCCAATAATAGTAATAATAATAGTTGTTCATAGTTAAAGCAGGAAATCATATAGTGCTTCTATAGCATCTTCTATGTGTTAGGTACTGTTTTAAGTGTGGTTTATTAATTCACTTTGCCCTATATCTTCATCAAGCAGTGTGTGTGTGTGTGTGTGTGTGTGTGTGTGTGTGTGTGTGTGCGTGTGTGCACGCCCACGTGCGCACATGTGAAAGGATGCTAGAATTTCAGTTTTCTTCTGTTCCAGTCTTTGAACTTCTCAAAATGAATTTTAGCAGGGCCGGCCCGAAGTAGAATCTGATTCTAACTCGTGGCTCCAAAAATGGTCCCACTCTAATGTCTACCTCCTTGGCAAAAGGAGGGGCCAGACAGGACTCAAGGGTCTAAGGCGCATCCTGCATTCCCCCGGGCCTGGTCTCCCTGGGAGTGTTTCCCACAGTCTGTGGTTCCTTCTCTGCTTCCTTTTGCTTCCTCCTCTGCTACCACAAAGTCTTTCTTTTTCATCTTGAAGAGCCACATGCTAATTACCAAGAACACCAGCAGGGCCACTCTCCTCTGGCTTTCAGGACCAAAGCTTATGGGACACTTGTAGCTTTCCCTGCACCCCGGAAGGGTGGTGCCAAAGAGCCATGAGAGACACATGTGGGCAGTCAAAGGGTAGAATCTGGCTCCCAGGTCCAAAGACACACAAAACCAAGCTCTGTGCAGTAATTCCCCTCATAAATCTTGGCTTTAACTATAAATTATTTAGACTATCCAGTTTTACTTCCTTCTCCTCTCCCATCAGATTCAGAGGATTTCATACTTGAGAGAAACATGGAACCTGAACTAAGCATCATCAGCTTGATCACCTTTAAAAGTCTCTGGTTTCACAGGGGAAGCCAAGAATGGGGAGACGTGGGGGCAGGGGGTCCTGGAGGCAGGGATCAGAAGATATCTATGGATAAAAAAGGAGTTTGCAAAGCCAAAATTGCTTTGGACTTCATAATATTTAAGATGGTACCACCCAAATGAAACAAAAAAGGCTAGCCCACCTCACTGGGCTGTGATGTTATTGCCCTTAATAACTGTCCTGCGGGGTATACCTCCAGAAGTTTGAAACAGGAAATAAACAAGGTTTCAGGGGCTACAGCAAGACAATAATAACAGCTTTGGAGTGCAGCTGCAGCCACTTTCTGTGATTAGGTCTCTGTCCCTCCCTTGGCCTTGGCAATGGGTCTAGGGTGCTATTTGATCCCTAGGCTTTCATTCCACCCAGTTCAAGTACCTGCTTGCAGGCTTCTCCTGGCCCAGCACACAAACAAACTTTAAATGACAAAGTAAAACACTGGCAGTGTTTTCCAAGGCAGTCCTGAGGCGGGGATTTCCCAGAGTTTGTTATGAGAGGCAACCTGCCTCCCAACCAAGTCGGAAAGAGCCAGGAACCAGGTGGAAAGCCATGAGTCAGGCCTAGAGAATTTCAGTTTCAACACCCACTCAGCAAGAGGCTGTTTAATTATACCTGTTACCTTCAATGTAAAGGTCACCCACCCTGTAGTAAATGATTAATTGCTGGCTGCTTCACCTACTGTTCTGATTCTAATCCCTTTACATTTCTGGTTAATTTTTGTTGGAAAACCGTGATGTACTTCATTTTCTTTTATGAAGAAAATGATAGCCACAGTTGATGATCAATTGGTAAGCAGGCTCCATTTGACAGGTCTTTTGCAAACAACTCTGTGTAGAATTGAAGGGTAGGGTTGGGCAGCATGGTACCCAATTTGTAGTTCAAGTTCTGCTGTAAGTGGCTCACCTGAGTCAAACATTCACTGAATGTTTGGAAATCAGTTGACTAATCATTATAATCTAAGCAGGGAAGGAAGAAAAGATGCAGGCTTCTAGAAAGAACATTCACTGACGTCACGCTGTGACTGCATTCAGGGTCTTCTAGCCCTCAGAGTGACTGACCCATGAAGATCAGAAAGTCCCTTCTTAGGACTTGTGTTAGGACGCTTAAGTCAAGGGTAACACTTAGCCCTGTCACACTTGCTGGCTTTCCTCTTGATGGCGATGGCCGAAGGGAAAGAAGAGAGTTGCCTAATTTGACCTATAACACACACCACAATTTAGCCCCTTCATTTCCCTCAAGAATATGATTATTAAGAGTCTAATTTGTTGGGGATTATTTTTAGGAGAAATGAGGGGAATGGGGGATTGGCAGATGGAAGGAGTGTCAAATACATTCTGATAATTTCTTCACCTTTTTTCCTATCCCGGACTCATTTAATGTCTATTGGAAGCTTGTAAATAATCAGAAATACGTCATATGTACCTGCATCCAGGAGATGACCCAGTTAGTTAGCTTACCAACCATGGGAGTATTTAAGAAAATTAAATATTTATTCAGATTAAAAATAGAAGTGGAAGTAAATTTAACAATTTTAAATGCTGAGAAACACCACAAACATTGTAATCCAACCCTCTCCCCACACTGCCAATAGCATACTGTTTCTATTTGGCTATGTACTCTTTGATCACCTCTTCATATGACAATAACTTTATAGAACGAAACAATAGAAGGATAATGCCGGACCCAGAAGTCTTTCCTCCAAGATGGTTGATCAAAATCAATTTTTTAATACTTTAAATTAAATAATTGGGATGCTAAACAATCGACTGACACAGGACATATTTGCTATTTATAGTACTACTTCTGGGGCACCTGGGTGGCTCAGTCTGTTGAGCGACCGACTCTTGATTTTGGCTCAGGTCCTGATCTCATGGTTGTGGGATTGAGCCCCATGTCAGGCCCTGCACTGAGGGTGGAACCTGCTTAGGATTCTCTTTTTTTTCTTTCTCCCTCTGCCGCTAATTCCTATTCATGCACTCTCTTGAAAAAATAAATAAACTAAAAACTAAAAAATAAAGTATAGAATTACTCCTATAAGAGTTTGTACTCTACAGACACAGAGAGAAATTTCTCTTTGCCTAGATGTCCATGAGAATTGAAATCTCTGCATGTGATTTTATATGTTTGATGACTGGATGAATTCCCACAGACCAGCTTCTGCCTTTGTAATCTCATGCCTAGGTGACCCTCCCTTTCTCATGTATTTACAAGTCCAGATTCTACATAGTGCATTCATATCATGGTATGACATCTGGCTGTGTGCCTTCATATCATGATGCTGGATAAGTTGGCGCAGTGAGTTCTGGGAGTATTTCTAGAAGCAATCCTACACCAAGATGAATCACAGTGACATAACTGTTATCTACAGACACGACTGTGAACCATATAAATACACCCTATTAAATCCAAACTAAATGTATCTCCAATTCACCTTCACCTCAGCAGAATTCCAAAAATACTATGGCAACCCTGCACAAGGGTTAGTGTGGTGAAGGGAAGACAGAGTGGAAGGACAGTTTTAACTAAACTTCAGTCAAAATATTTCACTTCAGTAAATTTTAAAAAATCCATGTGACCGTGGGTCTTGCAGCCTAAGTTTTATTAACTTCACAGCAGATGTGCCTCTGCTTGTATCCATTTTCAAGCCCAGTTCAATGCTCGATAAATAGCTATTAATTGAAAGAATGGGGAACCCAGTCTGTAAAGGACAATGAAGAGGGATGAAAGAGGACATCAAAGGCGAGGCTGCTGCTATCCGTGTGTGCACCCAAAGCAGCATCTCAGCCTGACGTGGGTGCCAGGAAGCAGCCAGGTGGTCAACCACAAGAACTTTCTAGGGATGTATCAGGCTAAGGATCTAGTTTTTTGGACTATGACACTTTTCAAAAGCACAGAGCAATCTTGGTTGTTCAAGAAAGTGAGAGGGCAGCCTGAATATGCCAGAGTAAAAGATAATAGAGGTTAGTTCGAGTGTGGAGAGGTGAGGACAATAATATAATAATTATTATTATTTTCATAATAATAATAATAACAAGGCCTCCAACTCTCCCCTAGTAATGGCATTCTGTGTGTGGCCTGGAAGGAGAGCAGGTCAGAAGTCACATATAGGTAGGTACACAGAGGTTTCTGAAGTGAGCCACAAATGATAACCATTTGCTGGCCCCAGAGAAAATTCTTTACTAAGTCTAAAGATCTTCCCATCTGTGCTTTTAGGAGGCCTTTGTGGAAGCTCTTTTCCTGGGTAAGAAAAGAGGTTTACAGAGGAGGGAATGTGATCTGTAAGACCTGTGGGATTTTTGGGCCTATGAGATCTGTTGCAAAGCTGGAGCTAAGTCCTCATATTCACCATTCTCTACTCTTCTAGGGCTCCAATATTCTCCTGTTGGTTCAATGATTCAATGACTATGTATTAACCACATGCTGGTATTAACCAGGTACTGTTCTAGAACTGGGGGTACAGTGAAAGACAAGACTGGCAAAGCCTTTGCCCTCATGGAGCTTCCAATC
This sequence comes from Panthera onca, assembly GCF_046562875.1. Classification (NCBI taxonomy): domain Eukaryota; kingdom Metazoa; phylum Chordata; class Mammalia; order Carnivora; family Felidae; genus Panthera; species Panthera onca. The sequence goes on along the minus strand of NC_138339.1, from coordinate 214,282,155 downwards.
TGGGGTGGGGAGACAAACAGTATACAAGCAAAAATGTATCCACTCCAGATTGTAGTAGGTGTTCTGGAGAAACTGAAACAAGGAGATAGGATATAGGTTTGGAGAGGTGGAGGTGGGTGGTAACAGCCATTTCAGGAGTGTTTTCCCTTTTGAGGAGATAGCACCTTGGGCTGGAAAGATGAGAAGGAGGCAGGTGGGCAAGCATCCAGGCAAGCATGCTCCAAGGAGAAAGGGAGCACCAAACATGAACGTTCTGAGACCCATGAGACCTGGCACATTAGAGGGAGAGAGTGCACACCAGTGTGTCTTCAGTGCAGTGGTGGAGAAAGGCAGAAGATGAGATTAGGGGGCCATATCATGGTGAGTGTTGTAGACTATGGTGAAGTTCATGGACTTGGACAAATCAGCTGCTCCATTTTGACAAACTGACTCTCCATTTTACAAAACTACGCCACGTTCCTAGAAGGGTACAAAGAAGGTGACCGTGGTGAATCTAGAAGCCACCAAACCAGTGCCAGTTGCAGGTTCAGGGAACTGAACCTGAGTGAAGGGAGAGTGTGCAGACCCCAGAGGAACAGTGGAGTGAAGTGAATGGGTCTTACACGACCCTTGCTGGGGCATGTGCCAAGGCACTCAAGAGAGCGATCTGGCACCAGATGTACAGAAATAATTTTTACAGGGGTGTCTGGGTGGCCTCAGTTGGCTGAGTGCCTGACTCTTGATTTTGGCTCACATGATGATCTCATGGTTCATGAGATCGATCCCCACGTCGGGCTCTGAGCCGACAGTGCAGAACCTGCTTGGGATTCTCTCTCCCTCTCTCCCTGCCCCTGCCCATCTTGTGCTCTCTCTCTCTCTCTCTCAAGATAAATGAACTTCTTTTTTTAAAAAAGAAATAATCTTTACGTTTATAAAGTACACTTTGGTTATATGAATGAACTGTAGTGGGAAAAGAGAGGTTACAGAGAGGTCAATTGGAAGGTTACTGTGGTTGTTCAGGCTAGAAATGATGGTCCATGGTAATACCTGCAGGGCATCTTGGGGATAGAGCTGCAAAGACTTGCTGAACAATTGGAGGAGGGTGTAGGAAAGTGGGGAGAAGCATGGTGTCATCATTTGCTGAGACAGAAAAGATGAGAGAGATAAAATTTCGGTGGGAAGACCAAAAGTTCTGTTTGGCTGTGTTGTTTGTGACACTGAATAATATATCAAATAGGACATCAGATGATCTGGAGCCCAAGGAGGAGTTCGGGGTTGCGTTTATATATCACTGGTTTTATTAGCTCAGATTGAGGCTTCAGCAGTGTTGTGAGTAGCCATGCAAATATACAATTCAAATCCTGCCATTGACCCCTCTGACAAGTTAGCTAGCTGTTCACTAGAAATTCTTGCTCCCCCCAAAAAGAGCTGTTGCTGGAAGCAGCTGCCCACCCGGACCCATTTCTTAGACCTCTTACATTCAGGCGGGAATCATGTGACTAGTGTTTCCAAGTCAAGGCATTTACAATGTGGTTTTATCTTAATCAGTTCCTCTGCTTCCCTATTTAGCTGGCTGGGTGCAGAAGATAATGTGTCTCTTGGGCAGTATTTCTCAACCTTGGCACTATTGACATTTTGAGCCAGAAATTCTTTGTTGCAGGATCCGTTCTGTGTGTTGTGTATGCATGGCCACGACTTAGAACTAGTTGTAGGATCCGTTCTGTGTGTTGTGTATGCATGGCCACGACTTAGAACTGGTTGTGAAGCCACAAATTGGGAAGAGATCTGTGTTTCTGAATCACTACATGGAGGATGGCCATCACCTGCTGAGAAGGAGAACCCATCTTGTACTGTCGCATGAATGATAAATATATGTTTACTGTGTTAAGATACTGATGTACAATTGGTACATCTTAAACATTCTCACCACAAGAAAAAATAATTTTATACTATGTAAGGTAACATATGTTAACTAAACTTACCATGGCAATCATTTCTCAAAGTATACAAATATCGAATTATTATGTATGTCTGAAACTAATAAAATGTTGCATGTCAATTACACTTCATTTGGCAAACAAATTAAAACCACTGTAACCCACAGGAAGAAATATACTGCGACCTTGGATACACATGAGTTTCACAGAAAATACTTAATATTACTAAGAGCAAATAATTGATATAGATAGGATGCTACGCCACCATTAAAGTTATGGCTATAAAAAGTTTGTAAGAAAATGGGAAAATGATGATTTGATTGAGTGTTGAAAAGCAAGAAGTTTTAACTGAGCTCTTTCCCATGGCAATTACCTTGAGCACTATGCATAAAAGCCCGCTTTTGCGTAGACATGTTGTTTTTGTAATAGAAAGGAAACCTAATACTTCATTTCAAATCCAAAGAAAACCCAGGTTCTGGCCCCCACAATGCTTCTGACAGACTACATACTCTATAAAAATGGTGTGAGGAAAATATGTTGCTTCCACAAGGAATTCTGGTGGGAAAAAGAATGACATTATTTGTAGCACTTTCCAAGGACCAGTTCTATATAAATATTAAGGTGTTATTCTATCTGCCTTTCACAATTAGAAAGAAAAAAAATATTATGAAACATTTTCTTTTAAAAAATAAGACTGAATCCTGAGTAATTGCTACCACAGACATTCAATAGAGCATGGAAGTCAAACTCAAATGGAACCTAGTTTCCTGTCTCACACTCTTTTCCTTGATTAAAAAAATTCTAAGTCCTAAATCTACAGGCAACAGGGATCCCTGACAGCTGAAGTAGAAATAAAGGAACCAGTTTCTGTTGAGACATCTCCCTTCCTGGAGCTCTCAATGGAAAGTTTATAAAAAGTAAGATATAATAAAGTTAATGAGAAGGCAGAAGTGCAGTCTTGAAGACTCCAGTTTTTCCTAGAGGACCTCACAGATTTTCCTTTGCAATGTCGTCTTGTGCAGTTGCACATAACTTTGCCAATTGGTTCCAGAAGTTGGTCAACTGTTTTCATATCTCTCTGAGGAGTTATCTTTTGTTGCTCACAGCATGGACACTTCCTAAGACTGTAATTTCTTGGACTCCAATTACCTGTGAAGTCTCTTTTAGAAAGATTAAAACAAGTATCAAGGGTACCATCATCTTGTTCTCCTGCCCAGGTACATTTAGTGTTTCATACCTCAGTGGATATAAAGAGAAATTATGGAAGGTGGAAGAAAGAGATTTTAAATAACTTTAAGGCAAAGGATGGGTTAGATATAGATGGAGATGATGTATAGAAAGATGTTCCTTATTCCAGAAAGATCATAGAATGGAATATTATCACTATCCCCCAACCTAGAACTCTCTAGCCTTGAAATTCCTTGGCATTCCTATTAACAATAATAATTATGATGCTTGTAATGAAAGAAATCATATCTGGAGTAAACAGTGATCTCTAAGTGCTGGACACTGTACCAAGCATTTTATGTGTATTATTTCATTTAACCCTCACAATAACCCAAGGGGTAAATTTTATTATTATTCATTCACGCAAGAGGATGAGTAACTTGCCCAAATACCAAAGCTAGCCATTGGCACTGTGAGGATTTGAATTTGAATCAGTTAGAATCCACAGCTCATGCTCTTAGCCATTATGCTTTACTGCCTTCTTGATGCCCCTAAGATGTCCACAGTGAAAGTAACTATACATTCTAGAACCGGTCTCAGGGTAATCAGTGCTAATATACCACTACGGTAGTGGTATCCTCTTTTGTTAACACCTTCATCTTTAAGAAATAATGTTTTCTCCAAAATCCTAAAGTACTAGATCCAATACACTGTGGAAAACATTTCTTTCTGCTTCTTTCAAATTTGTCAGTTTAGAATTGTCCCTAAGTGACCATCTACATCCCTCCTGGAAATAAATCCACTTTCTAAGAGCACATGCCATTTGGGCAAAGGACCCAGCTCCAGCCTCAGTGATCAGCCCAGACTTGGGCACATGGTTCAGTTTGGTCAGAGTCCTTCTCTGAGGCCTTTCTAACTGAAGGTAGTGAGAAGACTGTAGCTACCCGAGCCAATTAATCTCCTTTTGGGGGGGGGGGGGCGGGGTCTTATTTTATATTGAGCTTCTGAAAGAGTCCTGATTAATACAACCTCACCCCCAATCCTTCTCAATTTTTGCTTTAATGGAGGCCCCCGCACACTTTAGCTATAGGAGATTTTGGTTTTGTGCCAACAAATACCAAAAGATTCATCTGAGAATAATGAAAAATGAGACAAAGAGAGGGAAATGGGCACTGATAAGGAAACATCCTCATGTTTGAGACATAGTGCTGGAGTGTCAGAGAATGTGGTTCCAAGGGAAGTTATAATATTTCTTCTCAAAATATTTGTTTAAATATGGTAAGAAATTTTAACAAGGAGGAGGTGCTAGAGAAGATGCAGTCCTGCCTAAATGTAGGAGAGTCCTGAAGATTTTCTGGATCTAATCTCTACCATTTTGTGCCAAGTTTGAGGACTCATTATACTTTAGGCTTTATAAAATATTTCTCCTCTGGGTGCTTCTGTTTGCGTAAATTTTCTATATTGGGTATGCATGTTTTTCTAGTGGAACCTTTCTCCATTGTATATCTTTTTTTTCTCCCCCCTAAGGACATATAAGAAAAAAATCATCTTGTTTTCGTATCTAAATGGAGGTTTGTGCTAAACACAAAAATCTAACTACAAATAAATTATGCTCTGATCTTGAAGGATAAAACAAACACAAAGCAATGCAGAGCTGTGTTTTGTCAGAGCCAAATGGAACATGACGTTCAGAAGTTTCCAGTTGGGTTCCAAAATTAGAATAAATCTTGGCAAAATGCATACTCATGTCCCCTTTAGGAATCTTATCATTTGAACTCATTACTGGCTACTCCATGCCTTACTCATTCCAGTAGCTCCCAGGAGGCCTCAGGACCTGCCTCCATGAGTTCTGGAGCTGCCCTAAGCCTGCTGGTTTTAACTTTGTCTAAGTTAAATGGAGGCATTTCTAAGGAAATGGGGCATAAAAAAACTTAATGAGGGTAAGACTTGAACACCCACATCCAGCCCCATTTCTTCCAGGAAGTCCAGGTGTAGAGAAATTGTGCACTGAGTGGCCTTCGCTACTTGGTTCTACAGCTATAGCTCTCTCAAAAAGCACTTGGTGGTAGGTGTTGATTCTAAGCCTTTGGGCTGGGCCATGAACTCTGGGTTACTGTGAAAGTGTCTCTGAATTATACATTTTATAATAAATAGTTCATTTCTAGATTAGAGGCCTTCTTGGATAGGGAGTGAGGTTCAAGGGGGAGAGTGTGGGAATTCCTATCAGGAAGTTCTTATTTGGCTGCCAATTAGTATCAAGCAAGGGTGAATACTTGCTGAGCTCCCTTCCCAGGGACAGGATGTCAAACTTCATCATTGGAATGGACTGGAAGATCTTCCTTCTGTTGTTCATAGGGCCTCTCAGCTCAAGACCTCATCTTATCTCCCACTACTCATGAATCAGAGTGTAGACATTTTCATCAACCAGTGCCCTGTTAGCTCCTTAACATGCTCCGTTCATTCTAACCTCTAGACTCATTCCAGTTTCTCTCTTGGAATGCTTTCTTCCACTCCCCTCTGCAAATGCCATTCATCCCATAAGCTCATCTCACACCTTCTCACATCCTGGGCCAGGCATCTCTGCCAACAGTTTCAACCCACTTTGGTTGCTTGCCTCTCTCCTTTTTCATTGCCTACATCAAACAATTACTACTCATTAATATTCAGTCTTTTATCTTTCTGCAAGTGTGTCCCACAATTACATCAAAGCATTTAGAATTCAGGGCCCATATTTTAGACTTTCTTTTTTATGTCTCTTGAAACTTGAATGATAGGTACTTGGAGTTTGCCCAAAGTTGAAAGTAAATCTAACCAAAGATGAGCAAAATCTTTAGATCAAAATATACAGAATATTACTGAGATAAATTGAAGAAAACTTGAATAAATGAAGGTATAGATCATGCTCATGGATTGGAAGATTCAATATTATAATCAGATGATTATTTTTATGAGCATGAGAAAGGCAAAGATTTCATTAATAGCATTTATATATTTTATGACGAACTAATCATAAAATTGATATTACAGGGCATTAAAAAAGAAAAAATTTCTGTTAATCAAAAGATACCATTGGGGTACCTGGGTGGCTCAGTCGGTTGAGCGTCTGACTTAGGCTCAGGTCATGATCTCACAGTTCGTGAGTTCGAGCCCAGCATCGGACTCTGTGCTGATAGCTCAGAGCCTGGAGCCTTCTTTGGATTCTGTGTCTCCCCCTCTCTCTGTCCCTCCCCTGCCTCTCTCTTTCTCAAAAATAAATTAAAAAAATATACACCATTAAAAAGTGAAAAGTGAAGTCATGGATTAGAAGAAAATATTAGCAAGCTTTATATCTGACAAAGGACTTCTCTCTCTCTCTCTCTCTCTCTCTCTCTATATATATATATATATATATATATATATATATATATATTTATAAAGATCTCCTACAAATAATAAGAAAATGATAGACATATATACAGACAAATATACAATATATTTGAAAAGGTAGTTTACAAGAAAGAAAATCCAAAAGGCGAGTAAACATATGAATAGATGCCTAACTACATTAGTCATTAGGAGAATGCAAATTAAAACCATGAGCTTCAGAAACAGACACCAGAATGGCCAAAATGAAAAAGATATTCAATACCAAGTACTGGAGAACATTTGGAATATTTGGAACTCTTGCACACTATTATTATACAGTGGTAGTATACAGTTGATACAACTACTTTTCAAATGTATTTAGCAAAATTGACTAAATCAGGACATATGTATACCTTATCAACTGGTACTTCTACTCCTAGGTATGTATCAGTATATATGCTCGTCAAAAGACATGTAGGAAAAATATTCATAGTAGCGCCATACATAATGACGAAAAAGTGGAAACAATCCAAATGTTCATCAACAGTAGAGTTGGGAAATAAATGTAGTATGTCCACACAATGAAATTCTTTCAGCAATGAGAATGAGCAAATTATTGCTACTTACAACACTCTGGATGAAGCTCACAGACATATTGTTGACCAAAAGAAATCAGACACATGGAGTATATATTGTAAGATTCCATTTCTTTAAAGTTCAAAAAAGGCAAAACTAATCTATGGTAACTAAGATGGCTTTTAGGATGCAATAATGTTCTATTTCTTCATCTGGGTGGTTGTTAACAAGGGTTTGATCTTTTCGTGCAAATTCATTGACCTGTACACTTATGATTAGTGCACTTTTTCTGTATGGATGAAGTATTTATGTTTAAAAGTAAAAGGTTTCATCTCAGGCAGATGAACTGTCATTCAGCAAGGATTTTCCACTGCTCATAAGCTCAGGAGTTTGATTGAACAAACAGCCCCATAAATCCAATTTCAAACCTCATCTTGACCTTGGAAAGAATAAAACACTGGTCTGAACTACTAAGCTCTTCCTGCTTCAGCAAATTTACTCATAAAACCATTTTATAGATGTTGCACTTTGCTTTCAACAGGAAAGCATCTTTGTTAATAACATCTCCGTCCTCATTATTTCCCATTGTAGATCATCTCCTGGCTTAGAGTTGCCTGTCTCTCTCGTGACTGTCATCTTGTTGAATCTTACATTACAATTGTGTGTATTCCTTCTCATTCCACCACCCCTGCCTCTTGAGGGCAAAGTAGCCCCTTACGCTGCTCAGTTCAATACACTGGAGAGGCTCAAGGCTGGATTTTTTAAAATTTAATTTAATTAGATCAATTGCAAGGCTCAGGGTTACAAACTAAGTGGGTGGTGTCGTCTCCACTTGATTATACCTTGGATTCTCGGGAGTCAGGTAGAAGGCCACCATCCTCACCCAAACCCAGCCAAGGGCTGGGGCATCTTTGCTTGAGTCTGCAAGACCACAGGTTTGATTTGCCAAGGTTGTTCTTGGGTGCTCAAATTGGTTTAGGATATTCCAACCAGAGCATTTTTGAATGCTGAAGGCAAATTGGGAAACACATTTTCCTGTTTTTGTGTAAATTATCTCAATTATACTAAAGTATAAAAGAACATTAGATTTGGACTCTAGAATTCCTTAATTTAAAATGTTTCTACTTTACCCTTATTAACTCTGGAACTTTGGTAGTGGAGGTGGAGAAGGGGCACTTAGCACCTGTTTCCTAATCTTCCCCCAGTGGGACAGTAATGCCACCCCAAAGGATTACTGGGAGAATTCATTCAAGTACACATGCCTTCAGCTTTTAACATTACACATTTATTCAAAACATTCTATCAGCTCTGGGGACTCACAAAAGGCTCACAGTCCAATTGGTGAGAAAGATGTATGAACAAATCAGTTCTGTATTTCTCAACCTATTTTTCATTATTGGCCTCTAAGGAGCCTTCTTAGACATTTTTTCCTCGTCGTCCCCTGCCCTCCGTGTAATTTTAATACCACAGATACACTCTGTATATATTTATGAATTGTATGCATATCTGTGCTTTATAATAAAAAGAGTAAGGTTTTTTCCAGCCCCTCCTCCAGGAACTACTTCTCTCCCCCTTGGGGGAAGATATCTCCTCCCTTGAAAATGAAGGAAACAAATATTACAGGGGAGTGGGAGATGTAACAGGAATAAGTGGTACAAGATGTAGAGTCACTCCACTGCTCATGGTGGGGGAGACCGACTGTGGTGGGTGTTCTCCGGAAAGACTCCAGGGATAAAAGGAAGACGCCGGAGATCACAAAGGTGAATCAGGACTGCCTGGCAGGCACTCGCAGGGGAAGTTCCCACAGAAAGGCATAAAGAGGTGTGAGGCAGTGTGCCCATTCTGGGTGAGTACAGATGGGGAGGCCCGGGGCATGAGGCGGGCGCCTGCAGCCAGGGGGGGCCTTGAATGCCAAACCAACAGCAGACCTTACCTCCAAAGGCATCAGAGACACACAAAAGTTTTAAGAAGCAGAATGACTTGATCAGATTCATACACTTGCAAGTTCCTTCAGGCTTTTGTGTGGATGAGGCAGAGAAATCAGGTCAGAGTCTATTCCAGAAGTTAAAGACAGAAATCCTCAGGCCTTGAATGAGAGCAGCTGCCTATGAAGATGAGAGAAGGGAAGGAGATTTTGGAGACAGGAGGAAGTGGAACAGCTTATGAGACAGCACCGGTATGCTGTAGGTAATTGACAAAAGGGCCGTTTGCGAACACTCAGCACTTGGGACGCTTTGGCAGCTTGACACTGCAAAGCTTCCCAGAGGTCTCAGGACCGGATGGCTTAGATCTCTCAGTGGCCTGAGGTTTGATATCGGTAAAATCAATGTTTTCCTTTGGGGTTAAACTGGGTAGAGCAAACCTAGCCAGTGGGCTGTGAGGGGACAGCATGGGCTGCTCCTTGGCTGGGCCCCAACTACTGGGCTGAATGACTCCATGAATTATGTACAAGTATAACAACGGGACAGTACAGGCCACAGGCATTCTTGGACCCGTGCGCCGTGTTCTGCTCTGACTTCAAGTGCTCCCTTGTCTCTCTGCTCCAGCCAATCGGAACCCACAGGCGACATCACCAGCTGCCCTTGCCCTGTGGCTTTGCTCTCTTCTGGGAATCACCTGGGCTGCTACCAAGACTCTTGAGCGATGACCCCGTGCTCCCGTTTGTGACTCTAGCTCATAGTAAATCAGACCGCCTATGGATTCTCCAGCATGAAGTGGTTCATCTCACTTCTGTTGGTAGCTTTTAGGATTATGAAGAAATTTTAAAAGGCGGCAGTTGTGTCTCCTGCAGGGAAAATGAGGAATGTTAACGTCTGGACGACTCTTCTACTAAACAGTAGGGCAAGAGCAGAGGTCGGTGGTCTTTTGGCAACAGAATGAGTGTAAGGAGATGGACCAGGGAGGGTGGCATCTGCTGATGATGTGGCTTCTTCTCTTTACGTTGGGGAGCTGGTGTGGCTGCCCCACAGAGCTGCTAACAGGACCTCGGGGTGCACAGGGAGGTGTCTGTCCACCACCAGGGACCCTGTGATACGTACTAAAGCCCATTCCCTTCAGCTTTACACAGAACACAGCGTGTCTGAGAAGACTGCTTTGAAGAAAAGGCTAATGCTCTTTTGCCCATTCTGAGTCAAATCTGTGCACCGGGGGCCGACTCCTCTGCACTCATCTTTACCAAGCCAAATCCCTTACAGTCCCTCTCAAGGCTTGCAGAAGCCGGCCACAAAGGTGGCACGGAAATCAAGAACTGTTGAAAGTTCCCCTCCCAACCCTCTCTTTCAGCCTCCCTTCTCTTTGGCTTCCCCAGGCTCTCTACTCTGCCTAACCCCAGCTGGACTAACCGCCCCCCCCCCCCCCCCCCCCCCCCCCCCGCCGGGGCTTAGCCTGTTTATCCTGGCTGTGACCCAGAATGCCCTTCAAGGACTTGAAGTGAAACCTGGCTAACAGGCCCTGGCCTGATGCCATCCCAGGGTGTAGGAAACTGGATTCAGTGGGGCTTGCAGAACCTTCCAGGTTCCACTTATTTGTTAGGAGGAGATGGAAGCCACAGCGTTGAGAGGGGCCCAGAGCTGAAGGTGACTGAAAAGCCTGCTGGGGAGCTCTCAGATGCTCCAGTGAGGCCAGAGCTTCTCATGTGGCTCCAGTTCCATCCCAGGCAGGGGCTACCTAACTATTGCAGGGCTATAGCCAAAGAGTGCTGACTTGTGCATTTTGGAATCTGAAGGGAGGTCTGCGGTGGTGTGCCATAGTCCCTGACATAGTCACCATTTAGAAATTAATTGGATTAGGAACTTTGAGAATATGCCAAATAAACACTGCGAGAATGCAAAGCTGGCACCAGAGACCAGGACACTATGACAAACTCGGGATTTAGAGAAACTTGGAGGGGCTGAGCAGTGATGTAATGTTCTCAAATGTTAATGAGAAGTGTGAGTGGTTTTCCTATTAACTGCAAAGTGCAGGAGAGAGGACATGTGGCATACCATCCATTGTGAACTGGAAAGCCTTCAGGATTTTAGTGGACAGTAAGATCGAGGGAATAGAAAACACATGATCTGGCACCTCAACTTTTACATATCCAAAACTGAGCCTGTCAAACTTGTCCCTCTCTTGACAGTTCCAGTGTCTATAGATTAGAGCTATTAGCCTTCCGGAATTATCTATTATATGGTTACAATCTATAGCCAACTATTTAATAAACATATACTTGGTACATAATCCCATAATATGCTTTAGTGAGTCATTTTATCATTCACTCACTTTCAATAAATATTTATTGAGCACATAGTAAGTACCATGCCCTTTGTTAAGTGCTAGAAATATAGTAGCAAATAAAGTAGACATAGTTCCTGCTTTCCTTGTTTTATCAGGGGAAACAGGCATTAAAGCAGTAAATACACATATAATTATTCAAAATTATAGCCCTCTTTAGCTTTATGAAAGTACAAGACTCTAGACAGCATATAGTGGGGAGATAGGCCTGGCTTTGGGAGGAGGATTCAGGGAATGTTCTTTGAGAAAATGAATTTTGAGTTCCCTTATAGTTATATGGTTATTTTGCCCAATGTGGTAGCCACGAGCTACATGTGGGTTTTTTTTTTTTTTTTAACTTAAATGGATCAAAATTAAATAAAATTAGTTCAGTTCTTCAGTTACACCAGCTATATTCCAAAGCTCAAAAGCCACCTTCAGCAAGGGGCTACCATATTATATAATATAGGTGTACAATGTTTTCACGTTTGTAGAAATTTCCATTGAGCAGTGCTGTTACATAGAATTTTACCGGCTGGAAAAGGGGGCAGGGGAGGGGGAAAGAAATACACTGAGCCAGAAAAACATACTTCTTAATTTAGAGAAACTTAATTATAATCTAAGAGAAATGAACTTTTTAGAATATTCATTTGATAGTGATGTTGGATGATGGGTTTGGGTGAAGGATCAGAGGAGATGGGAAATGTCCCTTCCCTAGGTTCTCTGACTCAGGCTCAGACAGATAACACCTAGCCAACTGTTCAGCATTTATTCCCACATGGGCCTCTGGTTCTGGACCTTTGCCTTGGTTCTTGGGTATATGAAATAGTTAGTGACCAATACAGCATAATGGAGAACATTATTGTACTTGAATTGTTCAGCAAAATATAAAATGAATGACACAGAATAGGGCAATTGACAATAAATTTTCAATTGTATCATAAAAACCACATGTAACTAAATATTGGTAGTTGCCACCCTCTGAGCTCTCTGCCACTTGCAGCAGTCACTGCCCTTGAGTGAGTCTTAGTGCTCCTGAGAGTCCTGTCCTGGGCCCTATTCTCTTTTCACTCTATCCATTGCTCCCTGACTTAACATATGATCCATATGCTGATGGGTTCCAAGTGTATTTCTAGCCCCAGCACTCTCTCCAGTTCTTCTGACTTCTAAATTCAAATGCCCACTAATCATCTTCAGTTGGCTGGTCCAAAGACACTTCAAACTCATTCCTCCAGTGTCCATCCAGATTGCACCTCCTTTTCCGTTCCCTACTTCAATAATGGCAATGTTCTCTAAACCGGGAGCTAAAAGCCTGGGCACCATTCTTGACTTCCACACTGAAATGCCTTTGGCCACCAAGTCCTATTGATTCTGCCTCCCAAATAAATTCTTGAATTTATTGATTTGCCTCCCTCTCCCCCATTCTGTACTATCCTAGTTTATTATTTACTGCCTGGATTATGTGACCATTTCCCACCCAGTCTCCATGATCCAGTCTTGGCCCCTTCCAAATCATGCTTCACAATACAGCCATAGCAAGCTTTTGAAATTCAATAATGTCCTTCCATTGCTTAAAAGCCTTCAATGCCTCCCCAGTACATTAGTCCAAAGGCCTTTCTGTGGTTACAAGGCTCATCTTGGCTTGGCTCTGTTCACTTCTCCAGCTGCTTCTCTTATCCTTTATCTCATGTATGTTATTCTGTAAAAACACTTAGCTTCATTTAGTTCAGGGACCCAGCATGTTTAACTTTGTATTGGGATTTTTTGCACATACTACTTATAGAGATAATTTTACCACTACCACCCCTCTTCTTTCCCCTCTTTTTCTGGATTATTCAGTTTCAATGTTATTTTTTTTCAAGAAGACATCCCCCAGTTCCTCAGTGTGGGTTTAGCTGCCCTGTCATATACCCTCTGAAGTGGGTTTAAGGATGCCCCCCTAAATGTCCATATCTGAATTCCCAGAAACTGTGAATGTTACTTTATTTGGAAAAGGGCTCTTTGCAGAGGTAATTAAGGATTTTGAGATGAGATCATGCTGGATTATCCAGGTGGGCTCTAAATACACTGAGAAGTGTCATTATAAGAAACACAGAAAAAAGGAGGAAGATGTGAGAAGGAGACAAAGATTGAGTGATGCGGCCACAAGCCAAGGAAAGCCCAGAGCCACCAGAAACTGGAAGAGGCAAGGGAAGATTCTTCTCCAAAGCCTTCAGGGGAAGTGTGGTCCTGTCAACACCTTGATTTCAGTATTCTATTATCCAGAACTATGAGAGAACAAATTTTTGTTGCTGTAAGCCACCAGGTTTGTGGTAGTTTGTTACAGCAGCCCTAGGAACTAATACATCCTTCCCTTGCTTCTATGATGCCTCTTTCACAGTGCTTCGAAGTGGCCTCTTTATGCGACTGCCTTCCTAACTTGCAATAAGCTTCATTAAGGCATGGGTTTGTTTATAAGCATCTTCCCAACACTTGCTCAGGACCTGGTACAGATTAAGCAACCGATAATCATTTGATGTGTGAATGAAGCACTGTTGGCTGATACACAGTAGACTTGGTGGAGGAGATGGACTTGAGCTGCTCTGACAAAATGGGCAGCATTTGGGTGACATTGCGATGGAACAGTTACAGGAACTACATCAATGAGGGTCTAGAGATAAGAACGAGAGTAATACGTGGACTCATAGAGACTGACATGACAGGACGGGGCTCCTAAAATACAGCTGGGTGAGCAGTAAGGTGAACTAATAGGACCTACTCCTGCAGGCGGCCAGAACTTCCCTAGAGGGTGTGCTCAGTATCTTTGTGTGCCAGGAAGGGGTCCCGGTTTTCCGTAACATCCGTTCCCCCCATTATGGCTGGCCGGGGTCTGGGGCTTCAGAGCATCCCACTGTAGCACACAGACACCGCTATGCTCTTTGTGTGCCATGCTAAAAAAAGACTAGGAAATACTTCTAAGGTAAGGAGTCATTGAAGCTTCTCAAACTGAAACAGGATAGGGTCAGCTACATAATTTGTGAGCCCCAGTGCAAAACAAAATTGTTGGCTTCTGGCTCAAAAATCATAAACAATTTCAAGATGCCAATAGGAGAGCATTAAACCGGTACAGAGCCTTCTAAGTGTGGGGTCTGGTGTAATTGCCAGATCTCACACCCCTGAAGCCAACCCTGACCGGGAAAGATTTGCTGAAGGTGGGTATGAAGTCACTGTGTGAAATGGGTTGAACGAGTAGGGGATATAACAGGGGGATGCGGTAAGAGGCTCCTGCGATAAACGAGGAAGGTGGAGGTGACGAGGTTCTTGGTTCAGGTGGTTTCATAGAAGTACAAAGGGAAGAAAAAGGCAATCTGAGAGGTAAGAGATGACACGCACTCATAGTCAGGGGTGCTTCAGGGTCTCTCCAGATTTCTCAGAGCAGAGGAAGCATCAGGGAGCCCTCGAGGAAACGGGGAACATTAGTGTGTCATTGACCCTGTACTGCCCGGGAGCTATCTCAGACAGGACTGGCCATTTTACTCCACAAAGGAACCACATACAGACATCAGACCTAATAACTTCCTGACTTTAGTTAGGATGCAAAAGGAGGAGGGAGAGAGGACAAAGCCTACAATACTTCTGGGGGTCAGAATGTGCGAGGGTGAGGAGTGGTGGGGACTGTCACAAGCTCCGGACTGTCCACAGGTACACATGGTTATGTGGGAACACAAGGGCATGGTGGCCAGAGCTTCAGACCTTAAGGGAGAAGCTAAAGATCCAGAATTGTGAAATCTTTCTCAATTTTTAAGAGTTGACAACTAAGTTACATATATATGTAAATTCTTGAAAACATATATATATATATATATACCCACACATATATATACACACACACACACATATATACATATATATATTGTACATATATATATTGTAAGCTGAACCATACCATACACACTCATGGGCCAGATCTGGCTAATGGGACTCAGCTTGCAGCCTCTGCATAGGACACGGCAGGTAAAAGCCAGAGCTGGGCTCAAATCCTGCCTCTGCCTCTTGATCGGAAGGGCCCTTCTAAGTCTCACCCTTCTATATAACGGGGATGATTGTGGTAGCTACCTCTTGGAGTAGTGGTGAGGTTTAAATGACATCCTTTAGGTAAGGCACAGATGATGGTAACCGATAAGTAAATCAATGTTGGCTGTTGCTGTTTTTAAGCACCCACTACATGCCAGGTTCTGTGCTGTGTATTTTATATATTCTATTTTATTTTGTGCTCACAACCATGCTTTCAAATAGGTTTTATTATAGTATACTCATCTCCCAGAGGTGGGGTGGAAAGAAAGGCTCAGATATCCAAATTCACTTGCCTCAAATCACAGACTCTGAGTCTGAGCAAGAATTTTAATATTACAATTTCCGCTTCCAAAGGTATTGCTTTTTAAGCAGTGTCTCTTACCCATACTGACTCTTGTGTTCTATTTTGGAGGTTTTTAGAAAGACTGTTCTAGCCAACAGTACTTTTCAAGGAAAATTTAGTAACAAAATAAACTCTAAAAAGAAATAAAGCTCTCCCTCTCACCCTCCCAACTCAAACACACAAATGCTCAAAACAAAAGTAATGAAAGCTGCCAGTGCATTTTCTCCCCCATCCAGTGGACTCTTAAATAACATTGTTTGGGGGAACACATTATTCTTTGTATTTTCCCAATTCCTCAGGACAACCACTGCATTCCTATCCTGCCTCAGAGGTGAAGAAGTTGACAGCATAATGGATAAGGGACCTATGTACAGGCCCTAAGGCAAGAGATTAACAGGTAGGACTCCAGTGCCTTTATTGAGTAGACAAACTCTCTTGGGTCCACTCAGCAATGGTGACAGGTGTCAGAGCCAGGCACGGGGCCCTGGGGCCTCTGTGCCCTGGAAGGCAATTAGGTATTTGCTCAGTGGCCTATACTTTATGTATATCCTCCAGTCTGGCAAAGTGATCACTCCATCCCCTGCTACTCTTGAGGGGCTTTATACGCTGGAGCTATCTATCCAGGATCATCCAGCAAGCGGTTTTATTTTCTTAAAAAAAGGAAGGGAAAGGAAAGAAAAGATTTGCACTGTTTGTAGGTCTCAAAGTAGCAAGAATTTTAACTTGTTCCTGGAATAAATTCTGGCGCATTCAAAATGAGAGCAGATTAGGTAGGGGTGGGGGAGATCCCAGCTGGGCAAGGCAGAGTGATGAAATTCATGGCAAACAGCTTTGTTTGAGTCTTTTGACTATGGCCAAGCCAGTAGGGCTGAGAGCACGATGTTCTCAATAACA
This sequence comes from Panthera onca, assembly GCF_046562875.1. NCBI lineage: Eukaryota > Metazoa > Chordata > Mammalia > Carnivora > Felidae > Panthera > Panthera onca. The sequence goes on along the minus strand of NC_138339.1, from coordinate 214,265,610 downwards.
GCCTTGACAATAACATGATTTGTTTCCCTTCCAAAGCCGAAAATGGCATCTCAGCCTGCAAAGGGGAGCTTTCTTCTGAACCTGTGGGATGGGAGAGCTGATTTCATCCCTCAGAGTAGGAGATGAAGGCATTAAGCGGAGCGGACTCAAATCAAAATGTCATCTGACCATAACACTTACCTAAACAATACATATTTTATTTTGTTTTGGAGGAACTTCTCTTCAGTCTTTTTATGGGTAGGATTTCAGACTAGGATGTCCTTCTTCCCTAACCACCAGAGTGAAATTGAATATTGCCTCAGTCCAAGGGTACACATCTGCATCATTTTCGTATTTCACGGCAGAAACTAAGTTCTGAAGCTTGACCCAACCCAGCTATTTTGAAGGCCCTGAGCTGATACCTACCTAAATGGTTTTCCCTTCTTCACACTTTTCTGGGTTCTTTCAGAGAATTGGGAAGATGTAAACTTCAGTGCTTTCTCAAAAGGGCAAACTAAAAGCTAATAGGGGTTTATGCCGTTAAGAAAAATAATGGCCTAAGGATGTCTGAATGGCTCAGTTAAGCACCTGACTCACGATCTCACACAGTTGTGGGATTGAGTTCCACACTGGACTCCATGCTCAGTGTGAAGCCTGCTTGGGATTCTCTCTCTCTCTCTGCCCCCCTCTCTCTCAAATAAAAAATAATAATAATGTTAGCCAGCAGTTAATAATGATTGCAAGTGATTGCAAATCTCTTGAGCTGCATCACCGCTACAGATAGAAATATGCGAGGTTCCCATGCTTCTCCATCATTGGAAAGCATGGACTGAACTCAGTTCTGGCCAAAGCAGTGCTCTAGTCCTCCAGGGAAACAATAAATCACCAAAGACATGGTCCCTCCCCTCACTGAAATTCTAGTAGAAAGCAAAACCAGTCACATACATTCATCTACCTGGGAAAGGCAGGCACAAACTCCAAGGTGAGCACTGTGCAAGTTCATTTTTAAATCATGGCTTGAATTTAGATCGCATTTGCCAACGTAAATTATAACCTAAAGGTTCAATAAGTTCTCGAGCTGCCAAACCACAGCCCATTTACTTATTCAGACAAGTGTAGGATTTATCCTCCTTTTGCAACTTTGTTTCTATGGACTAATGAATGGATCTCCATGGTTTTCATAGTAAATCACAGAAGCTCCACGTCACCATCCTGTGGGAGGGAATGTTCCCTCCTCTCTCCTTTTACTGAGCTTCAGCTTTTTAAGAGTTCCAATGGGGGTGAGAAACTGGTACCTGGTTATTGGTGGGAGCAGTGAGTGGTAGGTGCCTTGGGTGAAGACGGAAAAGCAGGGAGGCCTCCAGGACGTTAAGGGAGCCGTTCCCCTGTAGGAAGGAGTTTCCATCCCCGCTGCAGCATTTCTTAGTAGTGGCCGCAGGCAACACTGTTCTGAGGAGTCCCTCGGCCTTCAGGGACCCTTTGAAACTCAGTTTCCACATCTGGAAAACAAGAACAACAACACTAATAAACGATGCTTCCTTCATGGGGTTGTGAAGATAAGGAGAGGGGAGATGAGAAAACACCTAATACAGTGTGCTGTCACAGAACTGGCATTCAGGAAATATTGAATCTGGATCTGTTAGAAAAAAGGACAACACATACAAAAGTATAAACAAATGCAGATACATTGAATGCAAACTGCTTCTCTAGGGCTGAGAAATAGATGTGGAATCATTTGCATATGAGGTAATTTGTGGGCTGGCAGATAAAGCTACTCAAGGAAACTCTGAGAAACTTGCATGTGGATGCCTCTCTACAAGACATATCTCTTAACATAGGCAGGCTTTTTGAGGTCTTCATGACGGTCTTGGATTGATCAGGGCTTCTGTATGGGGCTCCTGGCTCTGCATCTGTCCCTGCTGATAAGAGGGAGCTCAGCCCCACCCTTGTAGAGTTGCAGATTTAGCAAGTAAAAATACAGAATGCTCAGTTAAATTAGAATTTCAAATAAACAATGAAGAATTGTTTAGTATGTTTTATGCAATATTTGGCATGCACTTATACAAAAAAAAATCCATTGTTTATCTGAGATTGAAATCGAACTGAATGTCCTGCACTATGTTTGTATCCCAGCACCTCATTTTGTAAGGGCCCACGGGTGAACTCCACAGGATACTCACACTAACAGGTAGTTAAGAGGAATTAACTACACCCTGGGAGGTTGGATTGATTCAGGAAAAATAGCAAGCGCAAGGTGGAGGACACAAAAGGTGTCTGTTAGAAAAGCTCTATCAGGCTGCCCTCTCCTCAACTCCCCTGTTTGCATCAGGGGCTCCCTTCGCATAAGCACCAGGATTGATGCTCCTATGCTGTGGAAGCTTGGGGAATTTGGCCCCAAGTGGGAAATGTTGTCCGCCCCGGATAAGGACCTGAAAGAAAATACATGTGAGCACAGGTCAGGAATCCTCTAGATTCCAGTCAGTCCTCTGCCTCAGAGTCAGGTCTTATAGCATCAAATCCACTGCTCCTCTCAGCACCCACTGTTTTTATGTTTCCCTGATGGACATAAGAACCTTTCATTAGCCTTCTGCTCTGTGTGGTGACTCAGCTTAGTAAAGTCTTAGGGTAACAACACGGTGTGAAGAGAAGGATATGAAGAGGCAAAAAGAACATTAAAAAAATAAAAATAAATGGTATCACTGACAGAAGTTTGGAGGGAGATGATGTTAGAAGAGCTGTAAAAGCACTGATTTCTTAATCTTATATAGTGAGGAGTAAGCCAATGATATCAAAGCTGATGGAGCCAGATCTAAGCACATAATTTAGAGTTATACACACAATAGAAAACTTAAAAATAGAAAAACTTAAAAACAATAATAAAAACCTAAAAAAATAATAAAACTAACCACACTTAAGAAATGGGCAGGATGGTAAGAAAGTCAAAGAGAGTATAAGAAGTATTCATTGTTCATCTTTCAGAACATGAAGTAAACAAACAAACGAAAAAAAAACCCAAAAAGCCAACTATTTAAACCTTATAAATAAAGACATGTAAGTTTATCGGTTTAGCTTGTGATGGGTTATTCTGAGGCAACCAACACTGCCCAAATACTAAAACAATGATGTATTGTTTTGCTTATAAATCATGTCTCTGGCTGTGGCTGGCAGTCTCCAAGATGGCTCCCAGTGGTCCCGCCTCATGGTATGCACAGCCCCGTGTACTCCTCTCCCACATGGTGCCAGAGTTGGTTTATGTGACCAATCCAATGCTAGAGAAGTGATCCCATATAACTTCTGAGACTGGGTTTTAAAAGGCACAATGGCTTCCATTGTGGGCACATGGTGTATCATTCTTTCTTGGATCACTTGTTTTGGAGGAAACTAGGTGCCATGTTGAGCCGCCCTGTGGAGAGGCACCTGTGGTGAGGAACTGAGACAGGCTTCCTGCAAATAGCCACGTGAGTGAGTCATCTTGGAAGCATGTCATTCATCCAGCACCAGTCAAGCCTTCAGATTGCTGCAGACTCAGTTGACCGCTTGACTATAGCCCTCATGAGACCCTAAGCCAGAATCACCTTACTAAGTTGCTCCCAGATTCCTGACCCTCAGAAATTTTGTGAGATAGTAATATTTTCATCTAGTAAATAATTTTTAAAATATTTGTATGGCAATTATTTTTATCTTAAGCTGCTGCTACATTTTAAAGCTATTTGTTATGCAGCAGTAGATAACTAATATAGTGGCTGTGAGTTTACTGACATATAAGTTCTCATTATGAGACCCAGGAGAAAGAGATAGCCCCTAGAACACCTCTTGTCATTTCAGAGAAGAGCCAGCAGGTAGTGAAAACCCACAAGGGTGTTAAATCTGCTGCTTAATACTGGTGTACATGATTGATGCTCACCTTTCATTGGTCAAAGCAAGTACGTGGTGAAATCTGTTTATGGGGCATGTAGGGATAATCCTTCCACAAGAAGGCACTACCATAGGCAGGGATAGATAATTCCCTTACTAGGAAAGAGGACATCAATAGTTGGGAATTATAATACATTTGATCATAAAAGCGTAATGTTTTTGATAATATATGACTAAAATATCTCTGGAAGGATATTCAAGGAAATGAGAACATTGGTTGCTTTTAGGGGAAGAGATCTGGGTGTCTGAGGAATAAGGATGAGAGGGAGATTTTTCAATTATATGCCTTGTTGAATATTTTAAATGAGATCTAAGGAAATATGGCACCTAGTAAAAATATTTACCTAATTAAAATTTAAAGTGGAGAGTGTGAGGCTTCTGATTTGTATTCCGTTACTATTACAGAGGCACTAGAGGAACCACGAGTTACTTAAAGAAAGTGGAGCGAGGGGAAGGCAGGAGAAGTGAGACACTTAGATGTTGGGTTTAGGTTCTGTTAGTTATTATTATTATTCTATTTTTAATAAAACAGACTCTTGTTTTGGATTAGATGTACTTTTGCTTATTTCTTCACTAAGGACAACTAAAGTCCCTGGACATTATATCTAAAATAAACATTACATAGTTTTGAAACACAGAAATCAGAAGGCAGGGCTGCTACACCCCTGGAGACCCGAGAAATGACACGGCCACGAGTTCTCTGCATTTTCTTTTTGCCTCAGATAGCCCAGACTTGGAACCCAAGAAGCCAGCAACCCAGAAAGGCCAATAGGAGCAGTCAACGATGGCAAAAAGCCCTCAGAAAAGCCTGCTTTCTCTAGCCAAAGGAAGAGGAAAGGAGCAGTCTGGAAAGATAGACAATTTTTAGGCATTAACTGCTCCTTCAGCCAAACACGACAGAAAAAGCTGTGGTCCCATTCCCACCCATGCCAGTGAAGAGCAGAAGAGCCTATACTTCTGACACTCATGAGCCAGTATCAAGGTGCTCCCGAGCCCTCCACTGGGGGATTAGCAGAGAAGGCCATGTAGGGGCCAGGACTTTCATCCCCACTGGCCTGTAAAGACATCCCCCCATCCCACCTCTCAGGGCCCATGGAGATTACCCAGTAGTAGCAAGGAGCTCCCTCCCATGTGTCAACAGAGGCCAAGTGGGGAACCTGGATTTCCACCTCCCCCTAGCAATAACAAGGTAGTTCTCCATCCCCTACCCCCAAACCCTGCCACCTCCTGCAAGAACAGTGTCAGAAAAAGCCACTTAAAAATAGAAGTTTAAATCAGATCCAGAGTCTCATATTTAGGTATGGTCTTATATTTAGGTATAAATCGAGTTTTCTCTCGATTTCCCATGGCTGCTATAACAAATGGCCACAACTGGGTGGCTTAAGACAACAGAGAGTCATTCTCTCATATTTCTCAAGGCCAGGAGTCCGAAATACAGGTGCTGGCAGGGCAGCTTTCCTTCTGGAGGCTTTAGGGGATAATCTGTTCTTTGCCTCTTCCAGTGGCTAGTGGCAGTTGGCATTTTTTTTGACTTGTGGCCACTTCACTCCAACCTCTGTCTCCCTGACTACAATGTGTTCTTCTTTTCTGTCTCCTCTGTATATCTCTTATAAGGACACTTGTTGAATTTGGGTCCCACCTGATAATTCAGGACGATCTCCTCATCTGAGCGTCCTTAACTTCATGACATTTGCAAAGACTCTTTTTCCATAGAAGGTCACATTGATTTATTCCAATGATCAGGGTATGGGTATATCTTTTGAGAGAACACCATCCAACCCACTGTAAAGTTTAGCTCAGTTCTTTCAAAATCTCAGCAAGATTTTTGTAGACATAGACAAGAGCATCCTAAAATTTATATGGAAAGGCCAAGAATTTAAAATAGCTGAAACAATTTTGAAAAGGAAGAATAAAATGAAAAGAATCAGTCTATCGAATTTCAAGACTTATAGCTGCAGTAATCAAGATTGTGTGATACTGGCGGAGGGATAGATAAGATGGACCAGTGGAACACAACAGAGGACCTAGGAATAGACTCTCACAAACATGCCCTACTGGTTTTTGACAAAGATGGAAAAAAAAAAAAAAAAAAAGAAAAAGAAAAGAAAGGAAAAAAGAAGAAATTGTTATGGATCAATTAGATATCCATAGGAAAATATATGAAACCCAACCGAAGTCTCACATTCTTTACAAAATTAACTCAAAATGGATCATGAGCCTAAATGTAAAATATATAACTATAAAACTACTAGGAAAAATAGGAAAATATCTTCAGGATCTATAAAAAAAGTTATTAAACTTGATTCCAAAAATATAATGTATAAAAGGAAAATTTGATAAATCAGAAACCTTAAAAAATATGCTCTGTGAAGAGACCCTGTCAAGAAAAAGAAAAGACAAGTTATATATTGGGGAGAAAATATTTCCAAGCCACATAGCTGACAAAGGACTAGTGTCTAGTATAAACAAGGATCACTCACAACGGAACAGTAAAAAATCCCAAAGAATCCAGTTAGAAAATGGACAAAAGAGATGAAGAGACATTTTACCAAGAAGAATACACAAATAGCAATAAACACATGAAAAAATGCTCAACATCATTAGCCAGAAGGGAAATGAGAATTATAACCACAATAACTTATTACTACCCACCTATCAGAATGGCTTAAATAAAAAAGAATGACAATACCAAATGATGGTGAGGATACACAGACAATGGATGACTCTCACATTGCTGGTGAGAATGTAAAATGGTATGGCCATTCTGGAAAACAATTTGGCATTAAAAAAAAAAGCCAAACATGTAAGTACCGTACGATGCAGCAATCACACCCTCAGGCATTTATCTGAGAGAAATTAAGAGTTAGGTTCACACAAAAACCTGTACATGAATATTTATAGCAGCCTCATTTTTAGTAGTCAAACTACAACTGCTGGAAATAACCCAAATGTCCTGTAGTATGTGAACAGTTAAACCAACTGTGATGCCTCCCTATCTTGGAATACCACTTAGCAATAAAAAGGAACAAACTATCAGGACACTCAATGGCCTGGAGGAATCTCCAGAGAATTGTGTTGAATGAAAAAAGCCAATCCCAAAAGGTTATAGACTGTAGGACTGCATTTCTATAATATTCTTGAAATGACAAAGTTATAGGAATGGAGAATAGATTACTGATTTCCAGGGGTTAAGGGGAGGGTGTAGCTATAAAAGGACAACATGAAGGATCCTTGTCTTAACTGTACCCAAGTCAATATCCTCATTGATACTGTATTACAATGTTCCAAGATGTTAGCATTGCAGGAAACTGGCTAAAGGATAAAGGGGACCTTTCTGTGTTATTTTTAAGAATTGCATGTAAATCTATAATTACCTCAAAAAGTTTCCTTGAAAAGCCTGAAACAAACTACAAAAAACCTGTATTTTTTAAATTACTTTTATAATAAAAAATAAAAATAAACAGGGGCACCTGGGTGGCTCAGTCAGTTAAGTGTCTGACTCTTGATTTCGGCTCAGGTCATGATCTCTCAGTTGATGAGTTTAAGCCCCACATCAATCTCCATATTGATGGTGCAGACCTTGTTTGGGATTCTCTCTCTCCCTCTTTCTCTGCCCCTCCTTTGCTCTCTCTCCCCCCCACCCCAATAAGTAAATAAACTTTTAAAAACATAAAATAAAAATAACCTACCGGGGAAATATATTTAACATAAATTACAAAAGGTTAATATTATTATTGTAACATGATCTTTATGTAATCATTAAGAATAGACAACTACATAGAAAAATAAAAGCTATGAACAAGTAACTCTCAAACTAAGAAATGCAAATGGCCAGTAAGTAGTGTGACCACGAATTCCATATGCCTCCCTTCTGGTTAGTGCCCCTTTTCATTCTTGACACACTCCAGATTGAACAATAAACTGATAAAAAGATGTGCACCTTTATTTTTTTAATTTTTTTTGATGTTTATTTATTTTTGAGAGACAGAGTGTGAACAGGGGAGGGGCAGAGAGAGAGGGAGAGACAGAATCGGAAGCAGGCTCCAGGCTCTGAGCTGTCAGCACAGAGCCTGACCTGGGGCTCAAACCCATGAACCCTGAGATCATGACCTGAGCTGAAGTCGGACACCTAACTGACTGAGCCACCCAGGTCCCTCAAAAGATGTTCACCATTATAAGTAGTGAGAGAAATGTGAAAAAACAAGTCATTGCTTTCTCCTATTAGCTTGTTAAAGAATAAAAGTTTGTTAATTCTCACTGTTGGCAAAGGTGTAGAAAAGGTATGTCTTGTGTTTTGTTGGTGAGAGTACAAATAGATTCAAGTTTTCTGGAGAGTAATTTATCAATACATGTTAAAATCTCTTAAAAAGTATATTCTCATGAACAGCAATTCCACTTCTAGAAAATTAGACAAGGATATAGACATATGTGTTCAAGGATTTTCACTGAAATGTTGTATATATATTAAAAACAATCCAAGTGGGGCGCCTGGGTTGCTCAGTCGGTTAAGTGCCTTCGGCTCAGGTCATGATCTCCCAGTTTGTGAGTTTGAGCTCCATGTCGGGCTCTACGCTGACAGCTCAGAGCCTGGAGTCTGTTCGGATTCTGTGTTTCCATCTCTCTCTGTCCCTCCCCTGCTCACTCGTGTGCTCTCTCTCTCTCTCAAAAATAAATAAACATTAAAAAAAAATCCAAATAGTAAATCTTCATTAATACACAAATAATGGTACCTACATACATGTACATGTGATGAAACATTGTGTGTGTGTGTGTGTGTGTGTGTGTGTAGCAAGATATTAGCTTATCTTGGTAAATGAGTAATTTGTTAATGCTAATTTCTTATGTATACCATTTATGTTTTCTAAATTATTTTCAAGGCCATATACTATTGTTATAATCTACAGCAAATATATTTTAAAGGGGTCCTGAGAAAATTATACCTAGAAGATCAAGGTAGTCTTAAGGAGATTAAGCGATGCAAGAAAAATGCAGAGTGTCATTTAGGAAAGTGGCCTCCACAGGACGTGGGAATTGATTCCTGCACCTAAGAACACAGTCAACGCTAGACGTAGTCAGCCTGAAAAATATAGCTACCTCACTGTTCTGTTTTTTAATGTAGTGTTGAATGCAGTGGCTGCATTGAAAATTAGAACACATGAGATAGGTACTTTAGAAACTATGAAAATCTATGAAAATATTGGTTATCACTCTCATTACAAGTGGCCTCTCCATGCTGCTGAGCTGGGATTTAAGGGCAGCTCTGGAATACCAAAGAGCCAATTGGATCCTCCTTGCTCATGAATGGGTGCTCTGGCATGCAGTTCACATCCAGCCCTTTGGCCATCTCGGCTTCTGTGCTGAGATGTCACATGGTGTGGTGCCCATTGCAAAGGTATGGACATCATAAAGCATGGGATTAAATTCTGACAGACCCATTCATCATTTCAGAAAACCTGGGCAAATTGCTGTAACTCCTCTAGCTGTTTCCTCTACTTGGAAATGAAGGAAATAATAATCCTCATGTTACAGGAGTTTTCTGAGGATCTGATGTAATGGGGTATGTGAAAGTGCTTTGTAAATGCAATTTCTGCAAAGCCCAGTTATGTGTGTTAGAGAAGCAGTGTTGATACTAGAAAGGCGTGGAATTCTAGCATAAACCCAGAATGGCCACCTGCTGTCATGTGAAATAGACAAGTTACTTTAAACTTTTATTTCCTCACCTATAAAATAAAAACTATAATAACTTTCTCATTGTGTTTTTTTTTTGTTTTTTTTTGTTTTTTTTTGTTTTTTTTTGCTGAAAACTAAATGAGATAGTGATGTAGGAAGGAAACTCAAATGTATTGTGCTTATCTGCTATGTGCCATACACAAACTAGGTGCTTTTATGTGATAGTAAATACACAAAGACAGGGCATATTTCCCTCCAAATTACCCTTTGATGTAGAGAATTTTGCCTTACGTTCAGGTTCTTACAAAGATTCTTGTATTATGGGATGTTCTCTCCGTTATTTGATTTATGAAAGACAACATACCATCTGGAAAGACACACTAGACCAAAATGACATAATGGATGATGGTTTTGGACACACAAAGGTCATTTGATGGGACTCGGGAAGCAGGAGGCATGAGCGCCGGGTCAGGAAGCAACATTCCAGATGGCTCACCAGCACATGAGGTACCCAACTGTAAATCAGCATCTTCAGAGGGGGCTATCTAGCACTTCCTATATCTTCTGTGAAATCAAGTTTTTGGTGCAATGAATAGGGTCAAGACTGGTGATTGGTTAGGTATACTATAGAGGCTCTACTCCCTTTCATGAATAAGACATAGGAAGGTGGCAGACCTATGCCTGCCACCAGCCCCTTGGTCTTTTGTCCTTCCCTTCACAGAGGACCCTGTTGCCTAATCTAACCCAGAACGGCCCACTGTCTGTCCCCATGCCAGCCTTTCATGCACCATGCTCACTGTACTGCTGGGGCCTTCCCCAAACTACTGAATGGATTGAATGACTATCTCTGTGCTTCCTTGCCAATATGTGTCTGTGTCTGGTGGGGTTCAGTTCAACACTTTTGAGGTTGTAGGAGAGGGGATTTATAGTTCCCCATCTACCTCTGACCTCAAGAGCCTACCAATAGTTACCAGAAAATGCTTATATTTGCAGAATGGCCAAATTTGCTTAATTCAGTCTTCCACAAATCTTTCACAATGCTGTCTGTCTCTCCACAAGACCGTAAACACTTTTAAAGTAGAGACCATGCCCTTTCCCTTAGCCTCTTTCAAACCCCTATAGTGCTTCACACAAAAGTAAACATAGGCAGCGGATACATTTGGTGACTACAAGGGTTGAATTTGGAATAAAACTTCCTGTGTTCAAACCCTGGCTCTTGCATACAGTGAAAGACTTTAGGGAAGTTGCTTAAACTCACTTGCCTCAGTTTCCTCTTCGATAAAATGGAAATGGTGATAACAGTACCCACCTCATAGAGCTCATGTGCAGATTAAATTAATAGGTATAAAGAGCTCAGAACAGTACTTGACTCTCAATAAACATTAGCTACCCTCATCAAGTAGGTGTGAAATGTTTGTTATGTAAATTAGTAGTAGTACAGGGTTCTGGTAATTGCACAAGAGCTCTGTCCAGGCCAGCTATTATCATGTAATCAGTTGCCATAAATCTACTGCTGTTCCAAATATATCCCCGTCAATGAATCCCCCTACACCTCACACTGAGCCACTCCCAGCAGGGTTGAAGAAGGTCCACACAGACAGCCCCTCCATCTCCTATTCTCACTTCTTGGCAAAAGCCAGCAGGACACTTTCTGAGAAGGGAGCCTGAGCTCCAGTCCCAACTCATTCCTAATGAGTCCAATTTTTTACACTCTAAGTGACCTCCCCATCAGGATGTCAAGTATGACAGTTGGTAGACATTCTCCTTTGTTCCATTCCATCTCATGACTTTACATGCTCTTACCTCCCCAACTATGTTAGGTGATTCCCAGAAGGGGAGCTGGCATGAGAACAGGGTACTTGTTGACTCTTGGACAATAATAGCTTTTCCCATCAGAGTTGGGTTTGGCAATTGTCTTGTGGTTAGGCTTACATGCGTGGTGCTTGTACTGTTTTGCAGCCTCACATGGGTTTCCACACACATGCCCAGAGGCACCAGCATACCCATACAGATCTACATGGGGTGGTGCACACAGGGACTCAATAGGACTACGTGTGTTTACAAGCCCCTCCTATTCTCCACACAGTCTGCAAACATCCTGAAAAGACCTGGCATGGGGAGAGAAGGGAAGAGAAGCAAGTCACTTTACTCCTCTCATCACATTTGCTTTATAACTGTTTTTGAAAAATCAGGGCCTCTATACTCATGTTCATTCTTTCCCTCTCCCCAGTTGGCTTCCATCCTGTCCTCCTCCACCCTGTGAGTATAAGCTCAGGTGTGTGGGTGTGCACCATGTTCAACATGATGAGTCACTCCAAATACAGCCTCATAGGCCCTTTGTGTCCAGTCAGGAGGAAGTCAAGATACTGTCCTCCCATACTGACCATCCTCTCCACTGGCTTGGAGCTGTGGTGATTAGGACAGTCACAGGGAAAGGGCATTCCAGACTTAAGGGGTAAGATTCCATCTTCCCAGGATGCCTTCTTTACTTTAGTTGCTGTTTATCTCAGGAGACAGTGTTCTTGGGATCCCTAAGTATTCAGAGCCTGCTGCCTTCCACATCCTTGAGATGGTCCCACTTATTAGGCAAATCTCCGGGTTCAGTTCATTTCAAACACTTTGTAACTAATGCAGTATGTCTTACATGTCAGCAAACATGGGTGTGGGGTCTATCAAGAGGAGGATAGGCCTCTCCTTCTTGTTCAAGATGGTGACAACACGGCCCTATTCTTCCCACACAAAGGAGGTTCTTTATGGTTACTGTCTAGGGCCACTGAGGTGTGCCTTTATAAATAGAAATTTCCAGAAAAACCTTCCAAGCAAATTTTCTTACCAGGCCCTTCAATAGTGTTGACTGACAGGGAGAGGCAAACCTATATTAGCTTTCCACCGGTAAGTAAAAGGCAGGAATGATTAATTTGACAAGTGAGATGTGAATGAAGTTGAGTAGGTAACTCCTGGCCTAGAAAGGAGTGAAAGATAGACGTTTAAGAGATGTGGGCTCTTTCACCTAGCTTCAGCAGGTGAAAACCCTATAGTTTTTTCTCCACTAATTATGCACTGGCTTCAGCAAAGAGGGTAGATAATATAGGTAAACATGCTTGTATTCTGGTTGTCAAGGAGACAGGAGATCTGTTTGCTTAGCTCAACACACAGGCAGACTTAGTAAGCACAACCCAGCATGTGGATTTCTGGACCTTTACCAAATCTCTGTATCTCTGCCCCAAAGCTATAGTGAGTTTAGTGATGTGTGGCATCCTCTCTTCTTTCCACATTCCTCCTCTCACTATCACCCCCTCAACCTGTGAACTGCAGACATAAAATGAAATCCCTCATGGCAAGGGAGTTTCAGCCAGTAGGGGACTCTGACTGATGTCGTTGAGCCCCCAGAATGATAGTGCGGAGCCAAGAGAACACCCACATCCCAGTTCCCAGCACCCACTCTCAGGACTGTGAGGAAAGCAGAGACTTCCTCGGCTTGCTGACTGGCTGGTTCAAGGGACAGGTGACTGTAGTGGAAAAAGGTGATTTGGGGAGGCTGAAGTGAGAGGGGCTTGGAGCCACAGAGAAACATGCTGGACCTGAGAGCAAGAAGGCTGAACCGTAGATGCCGCTGACATGTTTACATGTCAACCAAGTGCCTGGAATCCAGGTACTAGAAAGACAGGGTTCTTCTGGCAGGATGGTGGGGAAGCTTGTGGGACCAGCCAGGCCATGGTGAGTCTTGCCAGTTGTTATGTTTTTCCTGGGATCATCTCTTGTGGAACCTGCTTCCCTTTAGTTGATTAGCAAATCATTACAGAGTCGCAAGCAAACTACGCATGAATATTCCCTAAGTTTCATCAGCTTGGGGCACAAATGAGACTGTCAACCCTTAGGAGAAAATTTTGTTTGCTCAACTGTATCCTCCATGGGATGTTGTCTAGTTCTGGCTCCTCTAATATCTCTTGGAGTTCTGAGGATGTGTCTTGTATGCTTCATAGTCTGTCCAGCTGCATGGAAACAGCACCCTGTCTTCTGTGACCCACTCCTTAAAGGGACCCCTACAAAGTTTAGTGGATCAGGTTTGAGTTATATATGACCCTTTCTCTTCAGGGCACACCAAAGGGGATAGTTAGGGCAAACCATGCTTTTCACCCACATTGTTCTTCTCTGGGATGCATTTTCCCTTAGTAGGCACACCGTTCTTCCTTTGAGTTGGCCTCCTTTTGTCCTCTCCTCCCCCATTACAGTTCACCAGCTGAAGAGACCAAGTTCAAAAACATATTTTTTTTGTAGATGAATGAATCAAAACATACAGGTAAGTGTAGAATAATCTGATTGCATCTGTGAGGAAGAAGGCCTGAGGGAGCAAATGAGGGACAGGCCCAGAGAGCGCCCTGGGAGAGCTGAGGGATGAGATTACTGGAGATGTGGGAGGAGGCCATCCTATGTGCTTCCATAGCAACCGGGCTTTCCTGTGAATTGTCTGCCACAATTACAGTGCCTTGTAATTGCTCTTGCAGCCATCTCTCCACTAATCTATGAGCTTCAGAGACTGAAGCTTTAATCTCTGTATTCCCAGAACCCAGCTAAGTTCCTGATATACAGTAGGTGTTCAAAACACAGAAGAATGACTTCAGCAAAGATCTGGAGGCGAAACAGGCAAATTGTGTGCCAGGGGAAGTAAACAAAATTGCTTGGTTCAAAATGATGGAGGCATAAGGGAGGGCGATACCTTGATGGTTAGCCTTGAGTACTTGGATTGTACTTAACCATGAGTCAGAGGCTGGAATCAACCCTTTAGTGTAGATCCAACAATAGTATTTCAGAATTAATTTTCAGAAGGTGTGTTTAGAATGGCTGGGTGCAGGGAGAGGAGGAAGGAGGCTGGGGGCTGAGGGACTCACCAAGAAGGTGTCATAGGTAGTAGGCATGAGATGAAAGGGATTGGGACTGAAGGAACATTTATGGAAATAAAAGGGAGGAACCAAGGGGGAAGCTGAATGAGCAGGAATCAGGTTGGAATATATGAAAGACTTATAGATGTCGATTCATTCATTTACTCCTTTGTCATGAATTCAGGTATGCTTTATTCAGCATTGGGTTGTGCCAGGGCCCCTGCTAAGCACTCTTCTCTGCTCACTGACAGAAAACAGTGGCAGCATACGCCCCAGCCAGAGAGTGACCATGCAGTATAGTGTGGACTCTGGCTTCAGTTTCTGCTGGTTCATGCCCCATTTCTGCCTGGGTGCTTTTTGGTAACTTATTTAACTTCTCCAAACCTCACTCTCTTCATCTGTGACACAGGGATGATAACCTACCTCACAAAGTTATTGTGGGAATTCTCTGAGATAATACACGGAGCAAACCAAGGCTAGCTATCATATAATAATTGAAGATGCTTTAAGCACCTGCCTCTGTGTTAAGCACTGGGATATTAGGATACACAGACACAGATAGTGAAGACCCCATCTTGTCTCCTAGCATCCCAAAGACAACTTTGGGGGATAAATAAGTTTGTAAACTGTACTGTGTAATATAATGTAGTAAATAATCTAATAGAAAGATGATGTTAGTGCCATGGAACTCACACGAAGAGTTTAGTGGGGTCTGGAGAGTTAAGAGAGATGCCATAAAGGAAATGGTCGTTGAGTTGGGTTTTAAAAAGGAGAATAAATTTGGAAGATGAGAATACAGAGGAAGAAAAAGAATTTCAGACAAAAGGTACAAGTGTGTAAAAGGACAAAGGATAATGACACGCCTTCCTTGCAGAGTTATTGTAGGGACGGACTGAAGCACCATATATGCACAGGACAAGGACCTGCAAAGTGCGTAGTAAGCACTCAACAAATCAGCAAACGCTAGCCTTCTCCCTGTCTTTGCTGAATCCCAGCTGTGTCTTCTCTAGACAACTTATAGCTCAAACCAAGAACGGAGGAATGCCTCAGAAAAGAGAGGGGAAAGAAGGCAGGGGTTCTGAGACCAAGGATTTTATGACCATGGTTAATGAGTGAATGAAGAGGGAGTAAAGCAAGCATCTGCAGAAGAGGCTGACAAAGGTCACTCAGGGTAAAGAGCAGAAACAAGAGGGTTCATGTCGTATACGATGAGGAAGGAAAATTCTCAAGAATGAGTGTGGTCAGATATGTCAAATGTAATGAGATGTCAAAACTGGAAGAACATTCTCAGAACTGCTTCCAGGGGCCTTCAGCATCCTCCTCAGAGGTTTCCATGGTAACCTGTGGCCACTCTAAGGGGTTGTCTCTCCAGGGTCTGCTCAGCTCCAGAAATGTTTCTTCTTCCCCTGGCATCCTCACTGTCCCCTGCGCACACCCCTCTCCAGGTTCACGGTGTAGGCAGATCCCAGAGATCTGGGAGCAACAGGGCACACCACTCTACCCATAGCCACCACACAGACCAAGCCACTCTCCCAGGACAGCCTCACCCACCTGAACTTCTTCTGGTTACCACGTCCATGCAGAAGAATTTCACCCCCTCCAGGAATCTGGTAACCGAAATAAAGCAAAACAAAGCCTTCTCGTATTATTGTTGCTGAGGTTGGTCTTCAAATTACCTATTGGTACAATTCTCCCAGGAGATGACCTTAAATGACTCAGACCTCAAATATTGAATGACAAATAAATAGGGTTATCAAGATAAAGTCCTATGACACTGGGTCATTTATAAAGGCACTGGTAAGCAATGAGACCATATTAAACTACTAAAATGTCTATCTATTCCAGCACCTATAACAAAATTCAGGGAACTTACAGTTCCTAAAAACTATAGTTCAGTAGGCCTTCCTTTGCTTAAATCATATGCCAATGTGTCAGGACACAGGCTCCCTTTGCTTTATTTATAGCTGAAAAGTAAAGTAGAATAAATTGGAAGTTACTCTTGAAAGCAGAGAAATACAATGAAGGAGGCAAATAAACATGATCAGAGGAGGTTTCCTTTTTCCTTGTTTCTTCTTTGCCTCATGTTTTCTAAAACTTAGTGAATCAAATCTGAAGAACTCTCTTCAAAAAAGTAGGGTAAACTACTACCCTAATGTTTAATTCACTTTTGGTTGGTCAGTACTTTATAACTTTGAACAAAATGGACTTAAATGCCAAAAGGAGATCTTAATATAATTTTGGTGGAGAAATAGGGGCAAACACAAGTAATTAAGGAGGAAACAGGTTGTAAGCCCCAGCTTACAAGCCCCAGCTAAGAAATAGGCAAACAGAGCAGTGAGAACGGAACTCTGTGCTGTGTGAGAGAACCTCTTGCCTCTTCTTCAGGGGCTGGGCTGTGTTCTCACTGCGGTTCCCATGCTGCTAGATCTCCCTCACTCTGTGTCCAATAAAAACTTGCTACTTAGTCACCCAATCGATCGGTCCTAATTTAGCATCTGCTAACTGCAAATCACAATAGCAAGCATATGGGAGCACAGAAAGAACGATACTCTATAACCTCCTTCCTCTTCACCTATCTCAGAGACCCTCCTCTGACCCCCACATGAGGTAAGGGCTGCCATCATGTGCTTGTGAAACATTCTCATTCACAACAGCCATCACCCTTGTGTTTGATTAACTTCTGCCTGCATACAAGATGTGAGCTCCAAGAGGGCCGTGACTCTAGGTGAGCTGCTCCTACCCTGACCTGGGGCATCTCATATGGTGCCTCACACAGACAATGAGTCTTCCAATACATGATGGAGGAACGAATAAGCAAGCAATGGAAGAACAAATACCATTTCCAGGCTGTTGAGATTATTACCTCACCCCTCTTTGGAACAGCAATGGAAACATGTCATTCAGATACCAGCTCATTCTCCCCTCCCTTCTCTTTCCTTTTTTCCTTTCCGCTTCTCTTCCTACTACCACATGCTTCACTCCTCACCCCTCCCACCAGCCCCTCAAATATTAAAATAACAACCTTCTCAAAAACCACACAATGGATTCAGAGTGTCTGCATCCTGGAGGAGGCAGTGGTGCTGGTGTGGGCTGTATGAGCACAGCCCAAGTCCTCTGCTATGCTGCATGGGGTTTTTGTGTAATAGAAACATGTCGACTAGCATGTTCTCAGTTTGGAAAGAGAAACCATGCCTTCTTGCGGCTTTGAGTTCAGACTAATTTTTCTTAATCTTTGAAGATGAAGAGCCTTAGAAGCAAAGCAAATCAAAATGAGCCTAAATGCTTCAAGCTCTATGCAAGGCAGGAAGAATGCCGTGCGGTGATATTGTTTAGAAAGAGACTTTGTAATTGCTGTACTGGAGAGCCGACATTTGCAGAACTCAATTGTGTGGCGTCCGACTGAGTAAGTTAGCAAAATAAAGACAGATGGCAATGGATTAACTCCAACACGCCCACCAGACAATGGCAGCCAACATGGAGAACTGTGGAGTGCTCTAAAAATGCGCTTTCTGGGATAGTCCTCCAAATGCCTCCATTAGATGCCACCTAGTGACTCACCAAAACATTGCATCTTGCACAACCAAGTGGATTGAGGACACAGGTTAAGGGCCCCGTGCCACACATAGATTGGCTTTGTTTAATAGGAAAAGAGGGAGTGAGAAATGGCAGATCATGAGGGACTTGAAAATTTATAATTTAATGTTCAGTTCACTGAGAAAAAATGGTTGAGTTCTGTATTATGCCTTGTATGTGTATGGGGAAAAAAGACAAAAAGGAAGGGAAGGGGGGAGGGGAGGGAAGGGAGGGGAAGGAAGAAGGAATACAAATCCTGCAAGACAGGTAACTATCTTTCATTCAGAAATACATGACCCAGAGATAGATAGAAGATTTAGGACAGCTTATGCATTTAGGTCCTGGCTTTATACAACTAAAACCTAGGATAGTGAATCATTTCATTTCAAATGCCAGCTCTAACTGCCTAGCAGAAGCTTTTTGGATGTATAGGATTGTGAGGTAGCCTCCAGGCTCAGACCACCCTGTGGTCACTGAGGTCCTCTGCGATGGTTACAGGTGAGGGGACTGGTTGTATTGGGGTGCATATTAGAGAATCATGCATCAGGCTATGAAATCTCCTCATTTGTTTAATAGTGGGTATTTAGCCAAAAAGCTCTTTGTATTTCTGGCTGTCTGATGGCAGAAGCTGAAAGGCGTATAGAACATATAGAAAAGGCGATGATTTTCAATCTAGAGGAAAGATGAAGAAATAGTATGACCAGTTTTGTTAGATGCTAGCAACTAGGGCTTCATTATGTTTGTTCTTCCATTATGGAAGGCATTGTTTGATTGGCAATTTGCAGCACTAGCACATATAATTTAGGTCTTATAGTCCTTGAATATGTGCTTGGTGATGAGACATTGATTATTCCTAACTGTAGGATTTATTTCACAAGTGAAGGTCTCCACAATTCAGTGACTGACCCAGTATGCAAAGTAGCTGAGGAGAGAATGAGCTTTAGTTTCTGGGCATCTCCATCACTACTATCATACTGAACTGACACTATATTTCTCATTTTTCCTTGGCAGTCGTCTGGCCTATGGGTCAAAAGAGAGATTCTTTTCTCTAATGGCCCTTAATAGCTCTTGGTGACCAGCAAACAAAGCTGGCCATGTCTGCTGATTTTGGGGGGCTTCCATTCTGTAGGGTCAGGTAGTTGTGTGGTTAACTGGTTTGACTCTACCCATCATGTCCTGGGTGAGAGCCTGGGTCCCCACCTGCCACAATTCTGCCTTCTCAAGCAACTCTCTTAGAGGTCTGTATCCTCTGATGTTCAATTTATTTTGAGGCAGAAAGGTATACCACATAGACAACAAACTTTTTTCAGGCTTTTCCCCTTTTAATTTGACTTAACTCTCATTGACTAACTAAATGTTCACCACATGTAAGGCACTGCACTAGGGTCAAAACCCAGGGGTTGGACAAGGGGTCTAGCTTCAACTCTGTGAGCAACTCTCCTGAAGTCTCTGCTTCAGTTGAATGGAAATACTGGGCTAAAGCAAACCTACTAAATTCCTTTCTCACTCTCGAATTTTACGGCTTCACAAAGACAGCACTTGAGAATGTAAGGCTAGGCTTCAGATTTGATTTCTTAAAGTATGATAACTTTTATTATTTATTCATTCTGAGAGTTTTGAGTACCCATGAGGTTTCAGGGACTAGTCTTGTACAATGAACAAACAAAGCCCTTGGCCTCACAAAACTTATAGTCTCCTGGGAGAGATAAATAGTAAACAAACAAACAAGAAATATAAAATATAATGTGCCAGATGGTGAATACCATGAAGAAATAAAGCAGAGTAAGGAGAGAGAGGGGCAGAGCGACCAGGGAAAGCTCCTCTTTAAGAAAGAGGTGTCTGTCCTGACTGATGAGAGGGAGAGAGCTCTGTGGGGTCTGGGAGAAGAGGTTCCAGGCAGAGGTGGGTGCGAATGTGAAGGCTCTTAGGAGAGAACAATTTTGACATGCTTAAGGAACAGCAAGGGGGCCACTTACATAAATAGTTTATCAATCACCACCTGGGGTGCCTAGAAGGCACTTCTTCCCAAAGAAGCTGGTGAATACCTCCTGCGTGCCAGGCATTATTCTAGGATTCTGGAGCATAGAGATGAAAAAAGGAATCACTACATCACTACCTGTGCAAAGAAGTTTGCATTTTAATGAAGAGTCAGATCTGATTGAGAAAAAACTCCAATATTATGAAAGAGGTGCTATGATTGAGATCATGGCTGAGGGACATGGGAGTTCAGTGAAGAAGGTGACATTTCAGCTGGGTCTTGAAGGATGAGGAGGAGTTGGACAGGCTGAGGATGAAGGATTAGCAAGGTCACATGAAAGGCAAAGTGTGATCGGGGAATGAATTGAGGTCCAGGTTGACTGAAACACAGTCACAAGAAGTCATTACTAAAAAAGCCAGGAAGGCTTTTGTGTCCTCTCTGCTTTGACATGAGCTTCATGTTTGGACTTTATCCTGTAGTCCAGTGGTCCCCAATATTCACTCTTAAGGACTGCCTCTTTACACTTTCTTCCTAATTGATCGTGTCTTCATAGATTTCTTTTTAATCTTCCCAAATATTACATTTATTAAGAAGGAACTAATTTGTTTCCCATTTTTAAATGGTCATCCAACCTCCATGACATCCAATCAGAGTCATGGGTAAGTATGAGACACAGTGTGTTACCAAATTGAGTTGATAAAACATCATTCGAGAGAAAAGCCACACTGATGAGCCATATCATGGGGTGTATTGGTCAGATGTACAACTTCAGCTGCTGTATCAGACAAACTCCCAAATCTCAGTGGTTTAATGTATGTAGGTTTACTCTTGTTCAAGTGAGGTCCATTGTGGATTGGGAAGCCCTCCTCCATGCTGTAGAAAAGCCACTGAGAACACTTCTTCCAAGGTTCCTGGACATGGAGGAGGTACCCTATCTCAGCCTGGAAGTCACATTTTCACTTTTGTTCATAGTCCATTAGACAAAACTAGTCACATGCTACAACCTAGCCCCAGGAGAGGGTAGAACACATGGGGGTGCACGCAGAATATTTGTTCATCATTAACGGTCTCTGCCACATAGCATAAATGTGCAATTTCTCTCCTGGTTTCTTGGACTTTAAGGCAGCATCCAGTTGAGAACCACTACTCTGGCAACGGACAGCAGAGGAATCATTTCTTTCTCAGAAAGATCACATAGGTGGTGGTTTAGACACTGGACTGTAATGGGTAGACTAGTGGCAGGAAGACCAGTTAGGAGGCACTAGGTCCAAATGAAGGAGGATCAGGGCCTGGCCCAAAGCACTGGCAGTAGGATGGAGTAGGGGAATGGGTTC
This sequence comes from Panthera onca, assembly GCF_046562875.1. Classification (NCBI taxonomy): domain Eukaryota; kingdom Metazoa; phylum Chordata; class Mammalia; order Carnivora; family Felidae; genus Panthera; species Panthera onca. Next base: position 214,244,281 of record NC_138339.1, on the reverse strand, counting down.
TAATAATAATCTGGGATAAAATCCTTAGGTGTTGGAGACCAGATATAATGCCTGTGGGAGTCAGAGGTGTCAAAGTTGATTCTTGGGTTTCTAGGCTGGTTGAGTCAGAGACACTATGACAGCAACTGCATGAGTCAGAGCAGAAGCAGGGCCTCCTTCGAGGTTGCAGGTATAATGGTAGCCAGTCATCCTTCTTTTTCCTACTGATCTAGTCATTTGTCCTATCCCCTCCCCACCCAAGAAAACACCAGGCCTGAGTCACAGGCTGTGGGAACTCAGAAGCCAAGGCACCAGAGTCAGGGCAGATCTAGCTAGAAGTTTCAGAATCCAACCCAGGGATCAAAAGCTTTGTTACTAATCCAACCATGTTTGGGTAAGTGCTAGGCCAAACAGCACTTCAAACTACCACAACTGCCATCACTCAGTGCTCCTTCTTCTCTTCTACTCACTTTCCTTCATCAGGTTTTTCCCTCCTGGACTCTTCCCAGTTGTCCCTACAACCTTTCCAATTTGCACCAAGCATTGCAGCAATCCCCTACTCACTTTGGGCATATTGTAATCAAATTTATCTGTGCACTTCTTGTTCAGAAACCCTGTCTGTCCTGTCTCCCACTGGACAGCAACCCCATCCCTGGAGAGATCACACTTCCCCAACTGCTGTGAATTGAGTGGAGAGGGGTGAATCGCACCCCTTTCAATAGGGGGCTACACTCTTTAATAAAGTTGGTATGCTCTGGACATCAGAACCTTGGAACACAAAAATCAACTGTGTTCCCTTGTTTGAAGCATCAACCTCTTAGCAGAATCTGCTGTGATGTTGTTTTTTTGAACTTTATAAAGACAATTGAAAAAAATCACTTGAGCAGAAATAAAACCACACTTAGAAATTAAGTGTTCAGTTTTCTCAAAGTGTATTCTATGTATTCAATACGATGAACTATGAAGAAATAAATTTTTCAGTTTCCTCAAATTATTCCATTTACTCAATACAATAAGCTATGAATGAGTAAATAGCCATTATCATGGCTGAAGAAGAAAATGGGCTTGGGCATAAAAAAGATTTGATACCTGGGCTCTACTTCTGTGGTGTACTACATGTTACAAGGCTTCACTGTCCTCATCGGCAAACTAGGGGGTGATAAGAGGCAAACGGCAGTGCAGTTTGAGGATTGGGCCCATAATAGGTAGAGAATCTAGTGCAGGCCTTGCTCAATAGAGGGTAGCTGTACCATGGTTACTGCTTTGTTCCCTTCCTTATGGAGTGTGGTGTTGCAATCTCAGATGTTTCTGCCTTCCTTCCTATCTAGGTCCTCTTGGTTTTTACCATCCTGATTTGTATCATTCACCAATCCCCACGCGTACCTCACATGAAACCTTGCCAGCTGCATCACTTCTTAGTCCTAGTATTAATTTTAAAGAGTTCTCAGCCTTTTGTTTGCTCAAAAGTGGAACCTAAAAGTACAGAGTCTGCATCAACTGCTTTTAGACGTACAGTCTGAGTTATTTATATTTCCATTTTCTGCTCTATGAGACTGTGCAAATACTAAAGGAGAGACTTGTTTCCAATTCTCCAAGATCTGCCTGGGAATACCGTCTTGTGGTAGAGGAAGCTGAGCCAGCAGATGCTTCTTCTGCCAGAAGTTCAATAAAGTCTCCCTGCCTTTCAGTGGGAAGAGGAATATTTTCAGCTTGCGATGATTACACTGCTCAGAAATAAGTTACTTCAGGATCTGACTTTTGTGTGACCATTTATTATCCATGCTAGCTGCAGAAGCTGGAGTTAAAAACTGGACAATTGTTTTCTTGCTGCTGATTTGCTCTTCAACCATTTCTCACCACTTACATGTGCGGTAGCAGCAATTATAAGGCTATGTGCACCGTGGGAAGTACTTTCTGACATGGCTGATACATTCCTGACATCGTTTAAGAGTTCAAAGCAGCTCCACATAACCTTTTGAGGAGAGAATTTGTAGGGTATAAACCCAAACAAACAAAAACATTCAATGATACACGTTTCCATCTGGGTCTGCAGACAGCGTCATGGCATCCCTAGGGTATTTTAATGCTTGAGTTGCCTTCCATCTCTTGCAAATGTTTGACCAGAGCATGGAAGTAACCAAGTAGAAAAAAAGAGAGAGCAAGTTACATCTTGGGAGAAATTGTATGGCCAGAGGGATGGCTAGGATTGTAAAAGAAGAACATATGGTAAAGGAAGTAAGGCATGGGAAACGTGCTACCATGAGCTGAAATGGATCCCCTATATTCATATGTTGAGGTCCTAACCCCTAAGAAGGTAACTGCATTTGGGGATAGGGTCTTTAAAGAGGTAATGATGTCAAAATGACATCATTTAGATGGGCCTCCATCTAATACAACTGTACCCTTATAAAAGAGGTGGTTAAGACAGACACACACAGAAGGAAGAAAATTGGAAGACACAAGAGGAAAGATGGACATCTCCATGCTGAGGGGAGAGGCCTCAAAGAAACCAACTCTGCTGGCGCCTTGATCTTGGACTTCTAGCCTCTACAACTATGAGAAAATGAATTGCTGTTGTTTTAGCCACCCAGTCCATGGTGTTTTGTACCACAGGAAACTGATACAAATGCCTTACTGGTATACAGCAGCAGGTGAGCATTTTCACAAATAAAGAAGTTTAGGAAATCTGGGATAAATAATTATGTATCTCTAAAATATTGTGTGTAATTCTGTTGGTATTTTATATATATCTGAAGGCACCTTGTATCTCCTACTCCTGAAATGCTTGCTCAAGTTTAAATTGTTCAAGGTTTGGCAGTCCATATCACTCAAATCGTACTCAAACCCCCTTCTTTAGAGAGAAGAGACATTAGTTGGGTAATTCTCAAATTCTTCTCACCAGGTATTTCTAAAATCAGATAAGAAAGAATGGATGCAGCAGTGAATTAGCCTGGAAAGGGAGTCCAAAGTAACCTGACTCTTTGTAAAGTCAGGTTTATTGAGATCTAATTTACATAAAGTAAAATTAATCCTTTCAAACTGTACAGTTGGTTAAATTTTTACAAGTATATACAATCATGTAACCACCATCACAATCAAGATATAGAACATTTCCGTCATCTCAAATTTCCTCATGTTCCTCTGTAATTTCCTTTCTTCACTCCCAGTCCCTGGAAACCACTGATATGAATTTTAACCCTATAATTTTGCCTTTTTCAGAATGTCATATAAATGGATTCACATGATATGTAGCCTTTTATGTCTGGCTTCTTTCATGTTTTTTGAAGTCTATTGTTTTGATTCTAAAATTTATTTGAATTTTATATGCAGTGCTGATGTAGATTTGTACATACATATATAAAATATAAATGATATATATTCAATGATGGATATACCCCCATACATATATGTGTGTGTGTGTGTGTGCATGTATAAAATGCTGAATAATATATCCATGTTTGTTTTAATATTGCTATACATTTGAACTTACTTATCCAGTTAGGTTATTAATGTGACCCAATAATAATTAGATAAAATTAATATCCCATTAGATAAAATTAATTAAAAAAGATAAAATTGAGGCCCATTTACTAATTTAGAAATATTACTACTAATTACAAAGATGTTGGTTGCAAGACACATCCAAGTAAGTTCAAAGAGATATCCATTGAATACTGAAAATATATGGAACAGGGAGCATTGAGCAATAGCCTTCTTACCTTTTATTAAAGACTGAGATCATAAATGCCTCTTGGGTTTTAGAGACATCAATGTTATATGTAAAATACATAGAAAGCATTAAAAAATTTTGTAATGTTTATTTTTGAGAGAGAGAGAGAGAGAGAGAGAGAGCGTGTGCAAGTGGGGGAGGAGCAGAGAGAGAAGAAGACATGGAATCCAAAGCAAGCTCCAGGCTCTGAGCTGTCAGCACAGAGCCTGATGTGGGGCTCGAATCCGTGAACCGTGAGATCATGACCTGAGCGGAAGTCAACCCTTAACCAACTGAGCCATCCAAGTGCTCCTAGAAAGCATTTTTAAGAAGAAAAATATCCAAATAGGCCACATGATAATCTCAGTGGTGATACATGATTATAACATGCTGAGGCTCTAAAGTTTACTACTATCTGGATAGCATCATTGGTGGCTATGGGGTCTCTACTATTTGAGCCAGTACCCACCAAAACACTTCCTCAAAACCAGAGGCTTTTTAGTTGGTTGTTTCCCTGGGCCATAGCCTATCTGCAGGACAAGTTTAATATCTGTCTCCAGATTGTTAATCAAAAAAAGTGGTTCTTTTCATGCAAGGTTCTTTTCATGCAAGGTCCAGGTTTTGGATGAGGCCAGCAAATAGAAGGAGGAGAAGAGGCTCTCACTTGATCAGCTGGATGGACAGTACACTTCCTGCTCTTCCCAGATTCTCCTTACAATGTGACTCCCACTCAAATGTGACCTCCTCTGTGCCCCCATCGTGATGCATTCCCTAACTCAGGCAGAATGAGTTACTCTCTCCTTGGACTTCTTATAACATTGTGCACATAGAATTATCACATTTTATGACAATTCTTTATGCGTATGTGTCCCCTCCTATTCTTTAATGAACTTGAAGACACAAAGATTATGTCTTACCTCTCTCTGTTTTCCAAGATCCTAGCATGTAGCAAATGCTCCATGAATATATGCTAAATTTAGTTGGTCTTTATAATACAGCATATACCACATATCACAGGCCCACCCCAAGAAGACTTTGGAGACTAAGAAATGGCCTGTGTGGATAAAAACTAGTCTCTATTTTAATTTGTGTATCAGGCCTCGTATTTCCTGCCAGTCTGCCAAGCTTCTGACCCAGATTCTTTCTCTGAGCCTATTTTCCAGGTCCAAGTGCAAACATAATTCCTGATCTGACCCAGATCCACTGCCTCTACTTGTTCCAGCTCACCAGGGCCTCCTGCTTTGGGCTCATCTATGAAACCTGATGTGTGGCCAAAATGACCCTGGTGAAGAGCCAGGTGGGGCAAACTGGCACTGCAAGGTCCCAGCGTGACATCTGGTTCTCCTTGCTGTCTGCAAGGCAACTGAGTGGGCAGAGCAGAATAAGCCCTCATGGGCTCAAGTGTCCGTGTGCTGCTCACAGTGAATCCTGAGGCAGGAAACAGGTGCAGATGTGGGCCAGAGTAGAGGCCAGGAAGGAGTGAATTTGTTGCTAGGTCCCTCTGGCTGTGAGGGACCATTAAAGAGGAATGGATGAGACTGGAACAAGTGTACAAGGAAAAGGAACAGGGATGGGTTCTATTTAGACCCAGTTAGAACCCCGTTACCCCTTACAGTGGGTTGACCAGTTGGGCCCAAAAGACATGTCTATGCACTAACCCCTGGTACCTATGAAAGCAAAGCTATTTGGAAAAAAGTGTCTTTGCAGACACAGATATAATTAAGGATATCAGGAAAAAAAATTACAGAATTTAAGGTGAATCCTAAATCTAATGACAGATGTCCTTAGTGGGGAGAGGCAGAAGGAGATTTGGGACAGAGGCGTACAGAGGGAGAAGGTCACGTGAAAACGAAAGCAGAGATTGGATTTTTGCTGCCACAAGCCAAGGAATGCTTGGAGTCAGAAGACACCGGAAGAGGCAAGGAAAGATTCTCCCATAGAGCTTTCAGAGGGAGTGTGGCCCTCTTGATACTGTGATTTCAGACTTCTGACTCCAGAGCTGTGAGAATATGAATTTCTGCTGTGTTAAGCCATCAGGTTTACTGTACTTTGTTATGGTTGTCCAAGAAAATTAATACACTCCTCCTTTGCTTATAGATCAGAAAAAGAAGTATGCATTGGAGTGTTTGGGTCCATAAAGGAGGCTTTCAGAGGACTAGTGAGACAAGCAAGGCACAAGGGAAGAGACTGGTTCAAAACCACACAGAAACAGCTCTTTTTCTCCCAAAATCATCAACAGAGACCAAAAGCATCCATTGGAAAACGTTTCTGTTATGCAATGAAGTTCACCCTAAGAAAGTATCTTCCACTTATAGAAGTAATAGTAATAGAAATAATAATAATAATAATAATAATAATAATAATAATAATTACTGAGATAATGCCTTATGTTAGGCACTGAACTAACTGTTCTACATATATCCACTTTTCCAATGAGAAAATTGAGGCTTAGAATGATAAACCTTGACACAGTGTTTACAATATGTCAAGCCCTGTTCTAAGAGCTTTACAATGATTAACTAATTCAATCCTCATAATAACCTGTGAAAGAAGAATTATTTCCATTTTACAGATGAGAAAACTAAGGCACAGAGAGGTTATATAGCATGTCTAATGTCCCACAGCAAGGAAGTGAAGGAGATGGGATTCATATCCAGCTGGGATTCAAATCTTTGTCCCAAAGATTCTTAAAGTTATCCCACAGTTCTAAGTTAAAAAAAGGGGGGGGGGGTTGGATTGGAATGCATGTGTGTCTGACCCAAAATCCCATGTTTATTCCATAAGCTGCACTGCCTCTTAAAAAAATGAGAGGTGAAATCACTTTGTGAACAGCGGTTCTGCCCACATGACCAGTTATAGGCTCTGAGGTCTTCAGCCAAGAGGCCTGGTTCCTCCCTATTGCTCACAATCTTGAGCAGAATAGCCAACATAGATAGAAGCTCAGACCCACCTCTGGGGAGAGACTGGCATTGGTTTTGTGGGACAATATCTGGAAGGTTGCAAGAGAGCCCTACCCACCCTTCCCCATTCCCTCCTGCATACTCTCCTGTCTGTGTTTACCCAGTTGTGTAACTGAGGTTTTTTATTGTTTCAACAAATATTATTAGGTGCTGGAGTAAAAGCTTAATCTCGGGCTGGAGACAGAGTAAAGGCTTAATCTCAGGCAACGCATGTATAGTCTCCAATTCAGAGTGATAGGTACCATCAAGGAAGAATAATATTAACAGCCACTCTTTTTAGAGTGCTTATTATGTGCCAGTCATTATATAATCCTCCTAACACATGCTGCTTTGGCTTAACACAGGAGGGTCACCTAACCTAGTCTTGAAAGGTCAAGGAAGGCTTCCTGGAAGAATCCTAAGGGATTAGTGGGAGTTAGCCAGATAAAGAAGGGAGCCAGAGAGAAAGGTCTTTCAGGCAGAAGCCTGAAGCTGAGAAAGCACATGGTAAATGTTGTAGAAAGGGAAAGCAGCTTAATATAGCTGGGGGCAGAGCAGGAGCAGGAGCAGTAATAAATGTAGTGGGAAAAATATGTCAGCAAGTAAAGGTCATCTTGGCCTTTTAAGCCAGGATTAATGTTTATTAGTCCAGCCTGACTAGACTCTCCCCTATGGGCACCTGTCAGCTGGGACCCTTAACATCCTCCTCTTGCTATATTCCTTGCCCCTGTCTACTGCCTGGAGGCTTGCTTCCAGGTGGATGGACAACCCAGAGCTATGGCCCTCCCATCCATCTGACTGCAGGTACCAGTACTGCCCAAAAGCTCTTTGGATATTGACATTGGCCTTACGGGCACTCAAGTTCACTGCCCCCTGTAGACACCTCCAAATTGATGGTTAGACACTATCAGCCCTGGAAAGCAGATCCATAGGAAAGTTATTCCTCTATCTCTGGCCCAGCGGCCCCTTCCTACTTACTTTCTGATGACCTAGATGGTCCGTGGATGCTTCAGGAAGATGTCTCCATATGCAGGTTAAGAAGAGATTCAAAACTATTGTTTAGTGAAGACTACACAATGGATCAGTGGGAGGGGACCCCAGCCCCCTGACAGTTTTGGTCAAATGCAAAGGCCTTGGAGACATGTGGCCTGTGTCTGAACTCTGATTGTACTGCTAAGCAGTAGCTGGGTGATCTTGGAGCCAATTATTCAGCTTTCCTAAGCCTCAGTTTCCCCAACTACAAAAGGGATTAAAAATTCTGTCCCTAATAGGACAATAGTCAGAAGCTAGCACATAGCCAGGCATTTAGTAGACTCATATCATGAGAATTGTAGTGGATGTTGTGGTGCAACATCAGATTCCCCTTCACATCTGAGGCATTTATTCTCCTGGCTACCAATGGCTCCCTATGCCAAAGGATGCTTTCTTGCTCAAGGTCATGACACTTTTCTGGGGCAGCCCACATTCAATGATAAGCTGATGTGGGAATACAAATTCTGGTCCCCTTTACTCCAAAAGGGTCTTTAGAAAAGTCTCTTTCCATCTTCAAAGTTCCTCCTGAGGATCAGTTAGGGTCTTTGTTGCCACTGCAGGCAACAAAGGGGGGTGACTTCTTTCATTTTCCCAGAAAAGGGCTGTTTCCATTTTTTTCCTTGCAAGGGGGCTCAGCTTCTTCCAATCCCATTTCTGGGGCTTTCCCACAGACGTTACTCCCTAGAGTAGTCCTGGGTAAGTTTTCAGCATGAAAATCTCAGAGTCTTAGATGACCCAAGCTGTAATGATGAGGAGAAAGATGGTGTGGTGATTATACCTCACCACCTTTAAAGAACAAACCTGAACTCATACTGACAAGAATATTAAACAGCTAGCAAATTAATTGGCTGGGGTTTATTTATTATTTATTCTCAAATAAGTTATTTCTTTGTTTATTTGATTTTCCTATTAGAAAGAAAACACAAACTCGAATTTCACAAGTATGTATGATTTACAAAAGTGTGATCTTTCTTTAATAAGTACCCAGCTTCAGACTCCTTTCAGAAATTGGTTGTTCTCAGGAAAATCACACATGAACCTTAGGCAATATTTATCTTTTGTGTTAGAACTGCAAACCAAACAACAACTAATTCATGGATTCAGTTATAAGTGTTGTTATATATTTTTTCTCCACGACTAAATCATATATATGGCAAACTTTATTACTAGGCTTAGTAAGAGTATAGGATGATTTAGGCAAACTGATATTCTTTTTTTTTAAATTTTTTTTAATGTTTATTTATTCTTGAGAGGGGGTGGGAGAGAGAGAGAGAGAGAGCAGGGAAGGGGCAGAGGAGAGGGAGACACTGAATCTGAAACAGGCTCCAGGCTCCATGCTGTCAGCACAGAGCCCCATGCAGGGCTTGAACTCACAAACCAGGAAATCACGACCTGAGCCGAAGTTGGACGCTTAACCGACTGAGACACCCAGGCACCCCTGGGCAAACCAGTATTCTGATAGAGTTGTTACATTTCCATACATGCTTTACCAATTTTTAATGAATTAGAAAACAATAAAACAATATTTAACACTAAAAGTGTGCTGCTCACAGTTTAATTTTATTTCTGATAATTCCAAAGATATCTGACATTTGAAAGGTTATCAGTGCATTATAAATGTTCAGAGATAAGTTACTAGAGAATGACAGCCAATTTTAATATGTAGATTATGATATACATGAATATTCATATTTGCATACATTAATCTTGTTAAATATAAATATGAGGACTATTAAAAAATCGGTAATTGGAGTATAGCTGTTCATGGGCAGGGAACTCATTTATTTGTGTGGAATTAGATACATAGATTTTAAATTAAGATAAAATTTACATAGGTGTGCAGTTTGATGAACTCACCCATGTACCCAACAAACTGATCAAGATATACAAGACATCCAAAGCAGGGATTATGTGGGAAAAGTCTCTTGAATGTTTGGCTGTCCTTGACAGTGTGCTCAGCTTCCCAAGAGAGCTGGCCAGCTAATGGATCCTGGTGTCTGCTTCACTCTTCTTATCTCCATTACTTTCTGGCAACTTCCACTGGCGTTCATGGCACCTTCTCTCTGCTGAACCTCATGGCACACAGTTGTCATCAGATTGGAGGTGACTTCTTTCATTTTCCCAGAGAAGGGCTGTTTCCATTTTTTCCTTGAACACACATGGTGATCAGATTTCCCCACTCCTTCCGGGAGCTCTCCAAACCTTTGTTCATGAATCTTTCCAGCATAGTCCTGAATATTGAGTAGGGAGCAAGTCATATCCTTTGCTTTTACAGATGGAAACCTTGAAGCAAAGTGAAGTTAAATGGCTTCCTGACCAATGAGACTGGCACTAACTCAGAATTATATGGCCCAGCTTGGTGCCATGAGTTTGTTTTATCTCCTTCAGCAGGAAGGAGAGTATGGCGGAGTTCAGAAGGTGGTTATCTCTTTAAGCCTCTCAATTTTTCTCACCTCTGTTTGAGAGGCTATTCCATAGTTCAGGTGTGAGGAAAGAGCGGCCTGGAGGGAGGTGAAGCAGTAGGAAGGGACAGAGATATAGTATGAGAAGCCCTGGGTCTTGTTGATGTTGTTAGAGATCAGCAGCAAAGGAGAAAGAACCAAGAGTCAAAGATGATCAAAAAGTAGTCACAATAGCAGTTCTTAACACTTCTTGCAGTTGTATATTCAACTTATAGTTATTAAGCTTATAGTTTATTTAGGCATTTTTTTAGTTTATTTGTTTTGAAAAAAAGCACACAAGTGGGGGAGGGACAGAGAGACAAAGAGACAGAATCCCAAGCACACTTTGTGCCACCAGCGCAGAGCCCGATGTGGGGTTTGAACTCAGGAACTGGGAGATCATGACCTGAGCTGGGATCAAGAGTCAAACGCCTAACCGATTAAGCCACCCAGGCGCCCCTAGACATTTTTAATTAGACTCTTTCAGTATCAGAAAGATGCCTAAAAGATTTATAAAGAAGTCACTGAGTTTTCTTTTTTTCTTTTCTTTTTTTTAAAAGAAGTCATTGAATTTTCTAAGAAATCCCCCTTCCCCACTACAAACATTCCTCCTTCCAAATGTTGTTCTTTATGTTAACTGATTGGCTTTGTTGAAATAGCCACATCTAGTTCTTAGGGGAAATATATATTTAGAGGCTTAGGAAATTACACCAGAGGATTTTCCATGTTTTCAGCAATGGGAAGTGTAGACACCCAGTGTGTTACATTTTGCAAAAGGAACTGTGGCGCTGACTTTGCCCCTGCCTTACCTCTCCAAATGGAGCCAGGAGACTGGAGCAATCAGAAATGGTACCACTCTCCAGCTGTTCTTACTGGCTGGCTCATAGTTCACCTCATCTCCTTAGCATAGTGACTATGTTGTGGGACTTGACAGTTGCAACATCGAATCTGCCTCAAAGCCTCTTTCTCACTTCCAGGGAGTTCCACTGGACCTCCCTTAGTCTGGTGTAAGATCTAACCACAACTTTAATTATTAGTCTTCTTGAGAGAACCAGGGAGACTGTCTCTCACACCATTACTCCATCCACTCAGCTATGAATGAACAATCCAGCTCTTTGCAGTGAACTCCCCAAACAAGCGTGACACCCCAAAGTGTGAGTAAAATAACTACAGCCCTTAGACATCACGACCTGTGTATGCCACTCCTATTTTGCTTCTTACAAAATATTTTACACTCATCCCAGCCTGAGTTAAACTTTCTCTGGTACCTTCTTCTGACTCATAAGAACATCTACCTAATCCACTGTAGACAATCAAGGATTCTCTTTAGCTTCATCAAAGTTGCTTAGCAGCAGAAATTGGTTTATTAAAAACAACTTTCTGTGAGGAAAGCACCCCCGCATTTTCCTGTGGATTCATGTCTTCTTGTTGACCGACTTGCTAACTGAATTACTCAAAAGATTTTCTCTTTATATGTGTTGGGGGTACCTAGGGGGCAAAATGGCTAGGAAAGACGTGATATTAGAAAGTGAGTGAGACACCTTGAAGCAACTGGGAGAACCATGTTTCTTCTATCCAGAAACCTCTAATTAGGAAGTCTGAAGACTCAGCATGGCTGTGTGTCCTTTGCCCTACTGTCAGGTTTCATTATGGGCCCCAGCGGAATGTGGGAGAAAGCTCAGAGAGGAAGAAGGGGTATGTGTCAGGCTGGGGATGGGGCCAATCAACCCAGAAAGGATGTAGACTTGAGTTATTATTACCTAGTGACCTGAGGCACCACGGTTGCCAAACTCATTTGGTTGAACTATCCAGGCTAAGAGTTATGCTCACGGGGCCAGGAAAAATAGCAAAGCTACCTATGTAAGGGACGTGAGGTGGGGGAATCATTGGCATTTACTGAACGATTATTATATGTTAGCCACTGTTTTAAGGATTTTTCTGTACACAAAAATAAATACTATCAGTTGAATGTTGTCTTTAGAAATGAGAAACTAAGACTTTGAGAGTTAAATTCACGAATATAGTTATGTAGAAGTAGCAGGGATGGGATCTGAATCCTGGAAGCCAGCACCCCTGTGCACTGTACTTGGGCCCTTAGTCTCATGGGGGGAACTGGGCTCTGTGTTGTCAGGTCTTCCCATTTTTCAAGGAAGCCAGTTGGTTTGGATTCATTAATAAGAAATATCTTAATATTTAAATTTAACTTGTTGGCAATATCTTTTTTTTTTTTTTTTTTTTTTTTAATGTTTCTGTTACACTTATTTCAGGTCAGCAACCGAATGCAGGCTGAATGTAATCTAGGATCACTTCCTTCTTGCCAGTCATTGGGTCATTGCTCAACCTGTAACTCTGTGTACATATGGGATAAACCTAGATGAAAGAAGTAGAAATGTAAACAGGAACCCACACTAGTCCCATTGCAGTAAATGCCTGTTAAGGAAGCTTTGAAATATTGGGTCAACAGAGGGAGTTTGACTGACTAGGCTTTACTAGTTTCACCAGAAACCCAGAAGTGGATTTCGGATTTGTAATGGAGCAGAGTCTAGACGTATGTGTTTAGGCCAAAGTGCTGTAGTCCTATGGTTCAAAGAGGTCAGTGGGTTACAAGTGAGCTGAGATACTGACCCTTTCAGCTTTCAGCCGGCTCAGAGTTTCTGTGGTCCTGAAGTCCCTCGTTGGTCACCTGGCCATAAGTAGCTCCTCCTTTCAGTGGACTCCATGCTGCAGACATTACAATTTTTAAAAATGTGCACCATGAACTTAACACAATTGGGAGGCACTATTGCGGTCTATTTCTTATGTAATATGAATTGCCCTGATTTACCATCTAGCTTTTTTCTTCTTGATGAATGGGATCTACATTTTTACGTGAATCCTTTAATGGAAACTTTGTCTTCTTCTGTTCACCTGGATAGCAGGATATTCTCCTCCTGGTTCTCTCTCTCCCCCCATTCGTGGATGTTTTTATTAAAAACAAATAATTTCATTCATTCATTCATTCATTCATCCATTCCAGTTTTCTTCGTGGCTTCCAATCTCACATAGCAATGTGGTATTATTTGGTATCAATTCACTCAATAATTTGAGTTTGGAAATGGGACAGGGTATGTGGTCTACTGAGGAAATCAACTTGTTTTGGTCTGCCTGAGACATTTTTAGAACTGAAAGTCCCATGCACTCCCTCCTCAGTCTTGGGTTAACCAGGATAATTAGTCACCCTATGCCTAGCAAACATGTAAAGTTGTTGTCACAGACAAAATAAAAGACCCTTCTTCATATGGACAGGTAAGTATGAAGAAAACCAGGGGAGAGTTTCACACAAAATAACCTCAATTTTTAGTAAAAATATTGATGTAAGTTCATCTGCTGGAGAGGAAGGTAAACAGATGGTAGAGAAACTGTCACTCAGTGAGCCCTCCCCCATATCCTAAATAACAAACCTAACTTAAGTCATAGTTACCCACTCAAAATTGGGGGAAACATGGCTATTATGAAGGGAGGGAGGACCTGAATGTGAGCCGTGGCCTCAAAGACCCAGTGAAGGTCAGGCATCACCAGGCTGTAAGAGAAGCCAGGAACAGGGCGAGTGAAACTCCATGAGTTTCATGCATGAGTATGACTGCATGACAGCCATAAGTGTGGAAGTGTCTGTGCCCTGGGCCTTTATCTGCAGAGTGAAGGGGTAGACCAAGCATGCCCCTCAAAGTTTCACATGCATTCTAGAATCCTAGCACTTTTTCAGGGATGGTAAGGGGAGAGAAACAGCTACACACACACACACACACACACACACACACACACATGTTAGAAGTCTTTTGTATGTGAAGCCAAGGGAAGAGGCCAAGGGTCTCCGCAAAAACAAAAACAAAAAAAAAAAAGAGAAGAAATATGCCTAGAATGGACCAAGCCCCGACACACTGAAAACCAGGCAGCACCCTGGAACTTTTTGATGAAGGAAGTCTCATTACCCACATCAGAAACAAACTTCTCATTGTATACCTTTACAATTTAGACAATATCACCACACAGAATGAGAGCTTGCAGACTGAGAAGTATTTGAACAGAACAGTATACCATTTGATCCCCACACAATCCTGGGAGGCAGATGGCAGAGTTTCTATTCTCCCCATTTTACAGATGAGGAAACTGAGTTTCCAAGTAGTTAAGGTCACAAAGCTGACTTTTGGATTCCGTTCTCACAAATCTTTGTAACACCCATAGAGAATGGGGTAAATGGCATGTTATCACTATGCAGCCATTTCACAAGTGGGAGCCCTGGGCAAGAGCGTTAGGAACTCATGGGACACACTGTGCCCTCCCCGGGCTAGAGCCCAGGACTGTGGTTGTGAAGGCCACAGTTGGTCTGCTCTGGAGAGGATCACTCTTAGAGTCACCAAAGAGATGTCACTGTAGATTTGAGGGTACCCTGACCAGTCCACATGCTTACCCTCTATATGCTGGGGCTGTGTCCCTGTGGTCACACCCCTAATCAGGTCACTGCTGGGGTCCCTCTTCCTAAATGTCTGAGTGCCACAGCTGTGGTGCTCCGGAAGGCTGTGGGATTGAAATGATCTGAGCCTGTGAGGAGTCCTGCTTTTTTGTTGTGTGCTAATAGCCCAATGCTATTATACCACTTATGCTGCTGTTTAGATTTTTTTTGTCCAGTCCATTATAGATTATTATTCTGAAAATAGACTGGTAATATATTCTTGTACATCTGAATTTAATTAAGAACCTTCTTCTTAGTGACACAGATGTGGTTTTACTGCTTCTGGCCAGACCAGACATGGGTGTCTGAAGACAGATTTCTGAAATGTGGGCTAATTTCTCTGATCTTTTTAACCTAGGGCCCCTGCTCTGAGATGGTGACTTATGACTCTGGCATGCTATCTTCAACCACTCTCTGGTCACTAGGGAGTATGTGAAACATCACCAGAAACACTGTTCCCAGGAGTCAAGGCTGTCCCATCCAACCTCACCAGGATCCTCATGGGATTCAGAAGATAACTTAATATTCAGTGTTCTGGGGACTGTCAGAATCACCCTGGCCTCACCTAATAATTTCATTACTTGAGAGGGTCGGAGATGGGATATAATCTTCTGTACCGTCTCCATTTCTGACGCGTTTGGCCCATTGAGACTCCAAGGGCATTATGGACTCCACTTGGTTTCCCAAAGGACTAACACCCGAAACTCATGTACTGTTTTGTTCGGTAGCTTCTCTGTTTAGCCATACCTCACCCATGGAGCTGATACTGCCTAAACGATGAGAGAAGGTGCAGGAGAACTGACAATTCCTACCGACTGCACATCCCACCCCCTGTGCCCCTCTCCATGTGTGAAGACCACACTGCCTGCCCCTGGGGAAGTAAAAGACTAAATCCTTTAATCACCTTGCAGGTGCTCGCCCCAGCTGCTGGCTCAAGTCCCAGGGAGCACTGCCTCTTTGGTACCTGTCATAGTTGGGAGATTATGCCTCTCTTCATGTTCTGGGGTTCACACCACTTAGAGCAGAGCTGGAGGGGCAGAGATGATGGGATGGAAGCACCCACCCATTCATGTCCACCTCCATCCAGTCTTCCGTCACAGTTATTGAGGGCCCAGCATGTGCCATGTGCTAAGCTGGATACTGGGCGTTCAGTGGTGAACAGAGAAGTCGTGGTCTCAAGGAGGGGCGTCTGTTTCAACAGAACGGCCCAAACAACTTCATCTGCTTTTGCTTCAGGTGTGTTAGTTACTGCCAAGAGTTTGTAGGTGTTTAGGAGCCTCGTTAAGCTTGGAAAGCTCTGGAAAGCTCTGGCTCTTCTCTGCTCCCTATGGAGCCTGGCCCTTGGTTGGCCTTGAATGCGAAGCTGGGTCCTCAAAGTGCTACTGTCAGCACTCTCCAGATGAGTACTCTGCACGGGGAGGGGCCAGGGTGTGGGGCCCTCTGAAGGCTGTGTCATCCCCGGCTCCAGCCACAGAGGTTACATCACGGAGGGAAGCTGAGCTGTCAGCATGTTGCTAGGCTGTGGTTATTTATTTTTATAAATGAGACTTGTGCTTAATTTAGAAATCTGCTTTTGCTTTTTCTTTCTTTTTTCCAGCATCATCTGGCTGTCTGGCACCACCAGAGAACTGCATTTTTGACCCAACAAGAGCTCGTGGGTGGATGGGGGCAGGAAGGAGGTTGGGGAAAGGACTGATGCCAGCCTGGCTGCCTCATGGGGAGCTAGACACACATGGCCATGCCATTAGCCTCCTGTTCGGCTTCTAGACGGGTTTCATCTGGGAGACCTACATAGTCCTTGCTTGGAACAACACAGTATAAAGCTGCCCTGGTGCTAACTCATCTTCTGAATAACCACACACTAAAATACAGCAGAACAGAAGACAGGGCCACAAAGAAAGAGGACCACAGTCAGGTGCCAGAAGCAGGTGACATCTAGATTTTCAGTCCTTTGGATGCAGCTTTTTTTTTTTTTAATTTTTAAGTTTATTTATTTTGAGAGAGAGAGACAGAGAGAGCAAGCGGGGGAGGGGCAGAGAAAGAGGGGGAGAGAGAGAATCCCAAGCAGGCTCCACACCGACAGTGCACAGCCCGACGCGGGGCTCGAACTCACAAACTGTGAGATCATGACCTGAGCTGAAACCAAGAGTTGGACGCTTAACCAACTAAGCCACCCAGGTGCCCCTGAATGCAGCTATTTTAATAGAGCTGCTTTATTACAGCTATTTTGACATGAAGATATTTAGATTTGGCCTACATTTTCAGCCAATAAATGTTCTGATTTTCAGAAACAAATGGTGAGTAACATGGACATTTTATACTCCGTCTGTGAACTTCCCTCCAGCCCAAATCTTTACCTTATTGCCATTCCCACCCGGGGGGATTAAGGTATATGGATCAGGAACAGGTAAGGGGAAAGGATATGGTAGAGATTCAAAACGGGAGAAATACTGAGGATCAGGTGATGACCAAGAATGAAGTAAATGTCAGGAATGGGGTACCTGTCAGAGCTGGGGGTAGGTCAGGAGGAAAGGATGGTCAAGAGGCCTCTAAAGTTAATACAAGTGTCTGAGATGGAGCAGAAGTCACGGATGGTATGAGGGCTGGGAAATGGGTTATAAACATAAAATACAGTGAATCTGCATTTTGCCTCACCTGTTTTAAGGCTGTATGAGAACACAGTCCACGTAGGATTCAGAATCACTCATTTTTGCTCTTCCACGGGCAGTGTCTGACTCACACACGTCTGCACATTTCACTCGAGGGCTTGCTGGAGCCTCAGTTTCCCCACATAAAATGCAGACGATTATGTCTACCCTTCATCCTTCCCCACCTTTTGCTCTCCCTGCAGGGGACATGCTGAGGATGAGCCAGCAGCTTGTAAACCACTTCCAGCCACTTGGGAGAAAGGTGCCCGCATAAACAGTGGGTATTAGTGTACACGAGTAGCTCTGTGAGTCAAGGATGGTCGGAGTTGGGCAAGTGTAGTCGTCTCTGCCTGGTGATTCACCCGAACACCGTGATGCCTCTAAGCTGGAATGTATAGGGTTTGGGATGAATTTGTTCTTTCCACCACAGAGAACTTCATCTTTACCCAAATGCTAATACCTGGGGAGTTTGCACATAGGCAGGAGGGGATTAGCTGTGACAAGAAGTGAAAGGAAGCTGCCCTTTCTGCCCGCCATCTACAGTTTTAGTACAAAGAACTACAGCAGCAGGTCTGTGCCCAACCATCCATTCTCCTTTGCCAGCCAAGAAATTCTTCCAGATTCTCCTGCCATTTGTCAAACTTGCCAAAGTCCACCAGAGGCAGTTCCAGTAACTGAAGGTGGAGGGAAGGAAGTACTCTCTGCCAGGCTTCACTACCTTCTGTGTTGACCTTTTGCATCGCAAGGTGAGGCCTCACTGATTCGGTCCTGGAGTGTCATTCAGAAATGGTGCAAGGAGGCAGCGGAGGCTAGGGCCTCAGCTTCCGGACATCTGACCTGAGGTCACCATGGCTGGACAGGGACCCTCCGCTGAGCCCTCAGAATGGAGGTGCAAGGGCAGCCTTCCTGCCCCAGCCTTACTACCAAGTGCATGCCGTCACCAACCCTATCCTAAGAGCCAATGCGCCACCACCACAGTTAACCTTTGTTCCTGCCACCAACTCATCTTTCTTTGTTATATCTCACCATGTCCCTGCCTTCAGATTTCTTATGGATTCCTTTCTCAGGCATCATGTGTTGATTCCCTCCTCACATTTACTTCCAATTGCCAAGAACAACTCTGTTCCGGCAGGAAGATATTATTTGGCTTAAAGGAGAGCGAGCAGTGGCTTCTCTCCACTAGCATTCTTTGAATTTACGTGGGAATTTATTCTGGGAACTGCTCAGCGTCTCCCTCAAGTCTCTCCCTCACCGTCAACATGTTTCCATCACAGAGTTGCTTTGCTTACATTGTTTTCAAGTGGGTAACGATAAGAGCTTTTCTTTGGAAGCCTGGGTGTAGGGCTCAGTGCACCTCCCCACACTATTACTCCCCAAGGACCTTGGCTGAGCCCACACTGAATACTACGATGGATATTGTTACCATTGTTACAGACCCGAGCATTGTCCCCACTGTTTGCTTGTGTGATAAACCTTCAGTCCTCTTCCAGAATGGTTAGTTTTTCCACTCCTCGGGCATCAAGTTCACCCTTAGGGCAGCCCATCCTGAGGGACTGGCAAGCATTCCCTGACTTAGCTGGATAGATTGGGTCCAACTGACATGTGCTTCTCTGTTGACATCACAGGGGCTTTAATAACACATGCTAAGCACGGTGGCTGGTGTTGTCACTGGTCCCGAGCCATGTTTGGGGGAAGTTACATCGCTCCAACCACTGCTTTGTATAGTGATTCAGGAATTTGCTGTTTGACACAGAGGTAAAAGAAGAGATAGGAGGGGCTGGGCACCACCCAGGCAGCAAGCAGACCTGCTCGGCCCATCCCCAGAGGGGGTTCTGAGAAGTCCCCTGAGTGTGTCCTGGCCTTGGACTTGGTCTGCCTTGACCTATGGCAAACAATGGCCTAGTGTGCTCTAGACCAAAGGACATCCAGCCCTCCCAGAGCAGAATACTGCACTCAGGGATGAGGGAAAGATCCCTTTGAGAGATCAGTTAGTTAGACCGCTGCCTCAGGGCCCAAAACCAGTGTAACAGGCCAAAGCTGAGCAATGAGCATCCCTTCCAGTTCAAGGTGCTTCCAGATACATGAGTGGGCTTCTTTGAGTCTGCCTACAACTCTTGGAGGTGAATGGGGCAGGTGTTGTTACTCCAGTTTTACCAATGGGGAAACTAAGTTCTGTTGGTTGGCCCTAAGACAGTGGCCCAGCTCCTTCCTCCCAGGGGCACCTCAAATGTGGGGGCTGTCAACACAGCCAGGTTCCTGCTGAGAGTGGCAAGGGTGCATTTCCTGGTTGGGTATTGCTCCTTTTCAGCCACTGGACATGAAGACTGTGACTATGGTAGTCATAAATTATAGAGTTTTTCAGGCTGGAAGAATCTCTTCTCCTACATATCCAGGAGGGCCCCTGCATCAGGATTGCAGGGGTAAGAAATATAGAGAACTGACCTCACTGTCCTTATTTTTTTTTAAAGTTTATCCATTTATTTTGAGAGAGAGAGAGAGGCAGAGAGAGAGCGCAAGATCCAAGCAGGCTCTGCACTGTCAGTGCAGAGCTCAGTGTGGGGCTGGATTCTACCAATTGCAGGATCATGGCCTTAGCAGAAACCAGGAGTCAGACACTCAACTAACTGAGCCACCCAGGCTCCCCACCCCTCAATGCCTTTAAAAATGATGCCAAGTTGAAGTAAGCCTGAAGTTTCCCTATTCTATCTTGTTTTGCCGGCCACATGGACTTCTGGTCAGGTGCAGGGTCAGCTACTCCTTACTAGCTTTCAGGCCTGGTGAGTAGCACCATAAATGCTCACTTTTCGTTGAGCATGCCTGCATCAACTTGCTCTGTAAATTCCTCTTTACGCAGCAGCAGGAGAATCTCTGGAGCACAGGAAGGCAGAGCCAGAACTCCCTGGAATGAGAGCAGGTTCCTGGGTGCCACTTCCCCATCAGTTCTCCTGGGTCTCAGCAGACAGCACATTGGACTTGCAACCAAGCAGACACGTGAAAGCAAACGTGCGCTTCTAACATTTCGTAACCTGCCTCCCACAAAACAGAAGGCGCTCTTCCCCTCGCATTATTCTCTGCCTTGTTCTTGACATTTTTAATGTGCTGAGTCTACAGCCGACTTTGCATTCCCGACACCTCCCACTTGAACTGGCTCCTGGTCCCTCTGGGCCTGAGGATCCTAGTCACGTGCTCCACCCCATAGAACACTCTTGGCTCTCGTTCTGCCAGGCTACACTCCTCACCTTGACATTTAGGGCCTGCTGTTTCTTTTCCTCTTCTGCTCCAATAAATCAGGGTCAGTCAAGATTCACTATTCCCAGGCAGGGTTTGGAGAAACCACTGCTGGGAGAAAGGGGTTTTCTGTGTGTGTTGGGTGAAAGCAAGCATTGCCTTTCTTTATTTAAAAAATTTTTAAGTTTATTTATTTATTGATTGATTGATTTTGAGAGAGACTGCGCAAGTAGGGGAGGGGCAGAGAGAGAGAGGGAGAGAGAGAGAGAATACCAAGCAGGTTCTGCACTGTCAGTGCATAGCTGGATGCAGGGCTGGAACTCACAAAATTGAAGATCATGACCTGGGCAGAAACCAAGAGTCAGACACTTAACTGACTGAGCCACCCAGGCGCCCGGCAAGCACTGCCTTTCTGCTCCTGTTCCCTGGCTTTGCAACAATGTGAAGCCCTAAGGAGAAAGCCTAGGCTCCGTTTCCAGATTCTTGTCTGCACACAGCTGAGTGTATCTTTGAAGTTCTTCAGCTTAAACTGGACAATGCCATACTATCCCTTTCCTGGGTCCTTCTTGGTTTATGGCCCAGGCTGAGCAGCTGGTGCAGCTCCTTCACCTCAGGGTGTCGGGCAGGGAATAGAGTCATCCTGAGGGACACAGAAGCTGGACCAGTTTTGTCTCTTCCCTCCCCTCATTTCATATTCTGCAGTTTCAATGTAATCCAGTTTAGGAATGAAAGTAAATCAAGTGTCAGATGCTAAGCAAAACCTAAGGGTACCTATGAATGGGATAATACTATCATCTGGAAGAGAGAAAGGGGAAGGGAAAGGAAAGACAGCAAATAGGAGAGGGAAAGAAGGGAAAGGGAGAAAAAGAGTACAAAGTGATAGTAATGTGGCAAAGTGGCCGAGTGCCACCTGCAATGCTTTGAGTGGCACAAATGCCATCTGTTACCCACCCCTGTTTCAAAGTGGCATCCGGAGCTGGTGAGCACATATACTCGCTCCAGAGAGGACACATAGCTCAGATTTTAGAACCATGTTGCCTCCCAGTGTCACCGAGTTGGAATAAGCAAAACCCTACTTACCTGACCATGCATGATCTTGATCAAAGGATTCTAAAATGCTTTGTAAAAAGCATAAATCACTTGTGTAAATATAAGCCGGTAATTTTTTTCTCCTACTCACCCCAAAACCTGAACACACACTATTAACACAACCCTTTAAGATGCTGGTTTAGGACAGTTTTAAGGGAAGAGACCGTGAAAATTGGATTGAGCATATAGCCTGACACACAGTAGGTGTTCAATAAGCATCTGACATTGTATTAGTGAACAAATGAATAGGAGAGAAATATAATGAACAATAAAGATACTTGAATATTTAACATTACTTACGTTTCAAAATACTTCATGGCTTTTGTTCTGGGTCCCACAGATGCAAAGATAAGTGAGCTCTCCATGCACATAGTGCGAGGAAGACAGGGACAAGGCACAGTGATGGAGGTGGTGGACCCTGTCCAGGAGCTGTGTTGGTCTCACCAGGCCCTGGAAGACAGAACAGAAGGACAACAAAGGTATGAAACAACTCATTGTGTCAGAGAGCTGCAATGCCTGGGTATGGCTGGTGCAAATGGAAAGGGTGTGTGTGTGTGTGTGTGTGTGTGTGTGTGTGTGTGTGTGTGTCTGGGTGTGTGTAGGAACGTGGGGATATAGGGAAAGTAGGGGCCTTGGTGTGAGAAAACACAGACAAGATAGAGAGCTCTGGATGGTCACCACAGGGCTCAGAGTGTCCTTTATATGACCAAACACTGGCAACAGTGAAACTTTATGTATAAACTATTGCTTGGTCTTTGCAGAGTGTGTGGGTATCTCCATGTCTCCTTAGAGCCTCCAAGCTGATGGGAGAGAATGATCTGTGATGCTTATGTGGTTTCTTGTCTGTGTTCCTCTCTGCTATGAGCAACCTCAGTGCAAAATCTCCCTGGTCTCTGAGCAGAATGAGCACAACAGAGCTTTACTGAACGAATGTATGTGTGTATAGATGCATATATGGATGTATAGATTTAGGTGAGGATGGACAGATGAACAGACAGATGGACAGGTAGATGTCTAGAGTCCTACAAAAGTCTTTACGCCCCACCACTCTCTCCTAAGGGGGCAAAACCCATCGTTACCCCTGTATTTGTTTATCATTAGCCTTACAGTCTCCCACAGGCACAGAGCCCAGAAGAAATCAATCTGGAATGAAAGGAGACGAGGCTGGAGTCTCAGAAGAACTTAGAAAGGAGCCTGGTCAGAGCTTATCCGAAGTGCGGCCAGCACAGACTCTGAGGCCCAGGAGGAGGAAGAGCTAGAAGCCTCTGCAGACACTTGGGCTCTCGTGTGCTCTGCAGCTGGCAGAATGGGCCCAGTCCCAGGACATCATGAACATTGCTGCCGCAGAATGCCTTGGGAGCCAAAAGATTTGATAAAGCCCAAATCAGAGCAGATAAAAGGCAGTTATGTTCCCACACCCTGGGCTCCTGCCACCCTGCGGCTCCCCGGGGATGTACTTGTGGCATTTGGATGTTTCTCTCACAAAGGCCTGGAGAGAGAAAAACAGCCACTCAACAACTAATAAATTATCCACCATGTCACTGCTTCTGCTGCTCTCATTCTGCCACTTCTGTCCTTCTGAATGTAGACAATAATTATCTTCTAATTGCTTAGATAATCTTGTTCATGGAGCTACAGCAATGACAAAAAGCTCTCGTTTGTTATTGCTTGTTCTGGGTGTTGATTCAAGCTGAATTACGCCTTGGTTACAAACATGATTCTCCTCTGAAGAGCAGAGCACCCACACCCCACCCCTACTAAGCAAGGTCTTTGGAGGCCGGGAGGGGGTGTCACAGCATATTTCTTGCCTCTGTCTTGGCCCAAGGGCTGCACCTGACTTCTGGGAGGTCACTAATCAGCCTTTCCCTGAACAAGGAATCAAAGCGGGGTCCGTGTGTATTTGAGGGCAACTCTCAAATACAGAATAAGTGCAGGAAGGCAGTGAGGGTATCCAAGTCCCCATCCCTCTAATAGTGGATATTCCTGGAATTCTGAACCAGACTTTGATCCTGTCTGCCATTATCTCTTTTCTTCAGAGCACAGAATTGAATGACAGAAAAATATCACAAATCATTGACTTAAGTAGTATTCACTGCTTAATGCTGGATGCAATATAGTCTTTGAGAAGACTGTATCATTTCCTGCAATAGGAGTACAAATTACGCATTGAGGCACCATGAATATACAAAATATATGGAAATATGAGGGAGCGGTGCAAGTCAGACACAGCAATGAGTATGGATTTTCAGAGCAACAGTCAAATGGAAAATGCTTGAGAAAAATACCTGAGTGTGAGCTGAAGGTCAGAAGGTCGGGCTTGGAGATCTAAGCTGCTGGACTGATTACTTGGTTCATTTGTCCAACTCTATTTATTGAGGATCTATTAAGTGACAAGGACCAAATGAGGCAAAGAGAGTTTTCAAAAAGAATAAAACACTGCCCTTGGCTTTGAGAAGCTCACACGCTGGTGAGAATTGAAGTATGAATGTACTGTACAATTAGAGTACAACAGCACACAGAAAGGAGGAATATTAGGAAAGCACCGAGGAAAGACAGATGGACTCAGCCCAAGGAGGTGGAAACCCCATTTGAACTGGGCCTAGAAGGGTTGGTGAGCTTCTGATAACTTTGCTGAGGGCATTTCAGGCCTAGAAGCTGAAAGAATAAGGAGTCATTAAAAGAATGTGAAACCATTGTGACCACAGAGAATGTGAAGGGAGGCACAGAGGGAATGTGGCTGGAAAGAGGTTGGGGCTAGTTCTGGAAGTTTCTGAGTATCCTGTGATGGATGTGGGCTTTTACTTCAAAGGCGCTAAGTGGGGAGAGGGCATTAAGAGATTCACTCTTGCCAGTGTGGAGGGGAATCCATTGAAAGGGGGAAGGCAGGAAGCAGAGACAAGTAGGAAAGTGACAGAATTTGTGCAGCAGAAGGAACTTCCAGAGACCTATGGGGTGGAGGCTATTCGACCTTCCTGTTTCTTTCTTTGTCTTTTCAGTGCTTTGGGGGCACTGTTACACAGAGATGTTTTCTTTCTTTTTTTTTTTTAATTAAAAAAATTTTTTTTAATGTTTATTTCTGAGAGAGAGAGAGAGAGAGAGAGAGAGAGCGCACAAGTGGGGGAGGGACAGACAGAGAGGGAGACACAGAATCCGAAGCAGGCTCCAGGCTCTGAGCTGTCAGCACGGAGCCCAACACAGGGCTCAAACTTGTGAACTGCAATATCATGACCTGAGCTGAAGTCGGACGCCCAGCAGATTGAGCCATCCAGGCGCCTCCACAGAGATATTTTCTTATTGATCCTCTGGAACTGCTTATTCTGGAAACCTGCCCCTACATTCTTCTTGGGCCTCGAGATCTAGCCTCTATTTTCACAATTTCAGGGTGCACACTATTTTTTGTCCTTGGCCAGGGATGGGAGACCCCAGGGTGCACACTCAGGTTAATGGATGTTTCATATCATAGGTTAGACTCAACTTGAAGTCCCTCCCTTATGATCTCCATAAATATGCTTTGTCTTTTTGAGTTGACAACTTCTCACGTGAAGCTGAAGTTATTGGTATAAGGACATGGATCTCTCCTTAGTTTCTCTTTCAAGGGTGTAATAATCCAGGGATCACGTCTCAGCTGGCCTATGAACACTGATTTATTGGACGTCTGCTGTTTACCCAATATTAAATATTGGGTCACATCAATATTATGTGTTGTGTTCAATAGCCAAAGGAAGGTTCAGACCATGAGGAAGGCTCAGGTCAGGTGTTCATAGCAATAGGCAGCCCCTACCTGGTGCTGACCTCATCCACCTTGAGCTGATGGTGAACATCTGTCCCTCTGCAAAGTCGTGCTCACTTGCTTGGAGGACCTCTGATCACTCAGTATCCTCAGACTCCATACACACAAACACCTGCCTGGGATAACTGTCATGTCGTTTCCAAACAACTTCTGTGAAAGGGGATAAATAGAAGTGCTCTCCAGGAGGCCTCGAAGAAAGCTCTGCCCTGGACCTCGACCTTTCCCTAATTTCTCCACCAAGGGTGTTAATAATCCAGGGGTTAATAATCAGTCCACCTATGATCATGGATTTATTGGACACCCGCTGTTTACGTATCACACTACTACTCCAGGTTGTGTTCAAGAAAGAGCCTAGACTGAGTCTCAGCAAAAGCTCCTTGTAATTCCTCCCACTGCCAGCAATGCTTGTCCCTATCTTAGAACAGCCCATGTGCTGCTGTGAAAAATAATCTTTCGTTAAATGCTTGCAAAGCCTGATGCATATCAGTAACCTGCTCCCTGTCAATGGCCAGAGAAACAAGAGAAGGGCTAGTCTCTCAAATGCTTTTCAGATATAAATCTCCAACTGAGGAGAACTTCTCCCTGGAGATGGTATGCTGATTTGCCTAAAAACAAACAAACCTACATTTACCTGAGCCAGTTTTCTGTTTCCCAAAGGTAACATACTCTGGAGAATAAAATAAAATGAAACTACACTGATGCAGCATGTCCTGTGTATGTGAGTGTCTATTAAGCACCGTATAGATACCGTAGGGTCACACACACACAAAAACAAGACTTGGCCTCTGACCTCATAGGGCTTACATTTTACTTGAGGACACACAGAGCTGGATGAAACCTTTATAGGTCCTAACATGAGAAGATACAGTCCCTCCCACCCATATACAGATCAAAAATTTAAAGATCCCAGCAAAGTGTAAAACACAGAACTGCATGCATGATTTTCTGATTGCAAAATTCTGGACAAGTTAGTTGAATAGAAGCTGAACTTTTTTCATGTTTTTGTGCCCCTGTGTTATTGATTAAAGCACGTGCTTTGTCTGCCTCCTAGTAACCCAGATGGGGGCCTTAAATATCCATACCACAAGATACGAGACTGATCCATATCAGACAATATTATAAGAAAAAAAGGACACGGTGCATCCCTGTGTCACTCAGAGTTCTCAAGAGAAACAGAACTAGTAGATTATATATATATATATATATATATATATATATATATATATATATATATGGTATATATAGTATATTTATAGTACACATATATGTATATTATATATATATATATATATACACACACATGCATACGTACAGAAAGACAGAGAGATTTTGTATATATATATATGTATATATACACATACATTTACATATATGTATGTATATGTATACATACATATGTATATATGGAGCGAGACAGAGACAAAGAGAAAAATGATTTATTTCAAGCAATTGGCTTATGGGATTCTAAGGGTAACTGGCAAGTCTGAAATCTGTAAGGCAGGTCAGCAGCAAACTGGAAACTCTCAGGTAGGGGCTGATGCTGCAGTCCACAGATGGAATTCTTTTTTTCCTCAGGGAAACCTTAGTTTTGCTCTAAAGGCCTTTCAACTGATTACATAAAGCCCAGATTATCAAAGATAATCATTACTTAAAATCAATTTAGGTAGATGTTAATCACATCTACAAAATACTTCCACAGCAACCCCTAGATTAGTGTTCAGTACCTGACTACAGCCTGGCCAAGTAGACACATGACTCTGACCACAACAGTCCCCCACAAAGGATGTGGACATGAGCAGAGTGGATGATCAGAAGGTATCCTAGGCTGTGAGAGCTGGAAGGGGATTTGGAGACCACCAAGTTCAATCCTTCCACACACAGGGAAAGGGCCTGTGGTGCTTGGTTTGCACAAAATCTTGAAAACTGATTTTCCCAACCCAGAAGTATGTTTTATGTGAGGAATTCAAAGGGATTGCTACAGAGGCCTGGGGTCTAGATTCTTTGTTGATCAAGGCCTGATGGAGCATAAGGTACACAACAGGTGTCCAAACAATATTTTTAAATGGGTCACAATGGGTATTAGAACTGAGCCTGAGGCTTAGTTCCACCCTTTGAGGATAGGATCCAAGACTATCAGTTCACTGATAACTCTTTAGGGCCTAGCCCGGTTGTGGTATGTAATAGGTGCTCGAAAGCACTGGTGGAATTCATGAATTGAATGAATGCATGGAATTTAGGCTAGGTGGATATGCAATATCCTGATTCTATCCATAGGAATGTAGATGCAAAAAGGAAATCTTTTAAGCATGAAATATGGTATTTTCTGGGTTTCCTCATCAGTCCAATGGAAATGGTAGTATATCACCTATTTAATAGCTGTATTCTAAGGACTATATGGGTAGATAGATAGACCGATATAGATGTAGCATTTAGCACAGCACTTGACATATAATAGGTGCTCAATAAATGGTAGTGGTTATTATAATCCACATCATTTCACACTACCCAATTCTAGTAGCTGCTGTTGGTGCCATACCTAGACTACTTTTACTAGCCACTGTACCCATCCCCCAGCTCTGGGAATTGAGTACTAACAGCTCACAGCTGCCCCCTTCCCCAGAGAATTGCTCTCCATTAAAACAAAAGTTGTATTCACCAGGCAGTTATGGTTCCCTCCTCCCAACAACAATTCACAGCCAGAGACTGGCGTATAGGAGAAACAAAGAGTTATCTTCCTTGTCTTAAGATGGTACCAATCCTAAAGCTCACGGTAATCAAATTGCAGCTGGGGTCACATCCTGGCATTTCCTCTGCCCTTTTCTGCTCACTCCCTTTCTTCTGAGAGCATGTCCTCAATAAATCACTTAGACAAGACTCCTTGTCTCAAGCTCTGCTTCTAGGGTATCCAACTTAAGACACAAATAGTTACTTGGAGAGAGCTCTTCTTCCTGGCCTAAGCAATAATGAGCCATTCTGCTCATTGTGATTTTGCTATTCAGATCCTTGGGTAAGTCACTTGATATTCCTAGCCAGAAGAGTAAAATGGCTTTGCCTCTGCAGCTGGTACCTGGCTCATCCACGTCAGACCTCCCCAACCAGAGAGGCCAAGATCTCTTTATCTTACATTTTGCCTAATTCTTTCTGGCCAAGTCTATCCAATTAGCCTGGCTTGCTCTTTAAACCAAATAATGATACTTTTGACCACCAAACTTGAATTTCAGGGAAAACATTCATTCATCTCCAGCCAGCCAGCCAGCCAGCCAGCCAGCGGTTATGGAGGATTGTTCAAGTAGCGAGGTACTGTGCTAGATGCTGGATGTGGCTACAAGCATAGACAGGATATAGTACTTGCCCTCCAGGAACTCATTCTGGAGGGAGAAATGGACAAACAAATATGCGATTGTAAATGAAGTTTATGATCCATGCTCTAATATGATGCTAGGAGAACACAGAAGAGCTACTAAATCAGGCTGGAGATTCAAAACGGCTTGGTTTTTTTATTGTGTTAACCTAACAAATACATAGAATAGATAACCCCTAAGAACACTGCACACCAGAATGGTTACTTCAAAGAATAAGGTGTTAGACTGTAGAAAGATGTGTAGTTTTAAGCACAAAGAATGGTTGCCTAGTGATGGGAAGAATAACAAGATATAAATGCAAAGGACGCTGCCTGCTGTGTTATTACTGCTGTAGCTTTGCTCCCACTCAAATGCTCACTTCCTGGAGGCCCAAAGAAAGGGAAGCTGAATTATGGTTTCTGCCTGGGGACTGGCTAGATCAGTGGTAATCAAAACCAACTTCTCCCACTGGCTTTCCACCAGCGTTGTGGCTGATGGCCCACAGACATAGGATGCAGGGGTCTCACTGCACGACTGCCCCATTGTTGCTTATTCCTCCCATGCCATTCATCAATCTACTCCTGCAAGACTTGTGGAGGTTATAGCATAACTATGAGGTTAGGGATGGTAATCGTTCTATGTTGATATTAGTGTGGCTGGTGCTAATGCAAAAATTATTACTACTCTGTGTCTTTATGGCCATTTTCATTTGCCCTCTGGTGGTTATGTAGTTATTTGGCTATCGATGGTAATGACATAATGCATGGCAACTAATATTGCCTCAGCTATACAACTGGGGGGAGTCAAAAAGAAGGAGGTGTTTGGGAGAGGCTGGGACTTGATAAATAATTTATTTTTCTTGAGACTTTTTTTTTTTTGTCTTTGCAAAGACTTTTCTTTGGCTGTAAGAATATGAAGTCCTAAGAATACCAGTGATCTGGTGATCAAAAACCTCAAGGTCTTAATGCACATGTCAGCTCTTTTGGTGATCATGTGCTGAAGTCTGAAAAATAAGTAAGGAGCGGTCATAGTCTCTCTGAATGCCTCTTATCACTCAGTTTCCTGAGTTTGTCTAGATTCTTCTCTCTTTCGTATTCTCCTGTGTAGTCTCCTCATTGGCAACAGAATAAAAGAAAAACTTCTTTCTGAGATCCTTCAAGATCTAATTTCTGCCCAGTCTTCTAACTTCACTCCTTTCCCATTCCCTTGTCATTCCCAATGACTCACTGTTCTTACCCAGCTACATCATGCCCTTTCCTCATATGCTGCTTTTACTCTCTGGAATGGCCTCATCCTTCAGATCTCAGATACTTCATCTGAGAGCCATCCCTGACTCTCTCAGGCAAACAAGATCGTATCGCTCCTGTGCACTGGGTATTTTACCTAAAGCACAGAAACAACCACACTGTATTATAATGGTGTGTTGGTTCACCTGTTTCCCCATAAGGCCACAAACTTCTAGAGGTTCATGAGGTTTTTCTCTCCTTAATTTCCAGTGGCCAGCAAAGTGTCAGGCACATAGCAATTATTTAATATGTGCTGGAATAAATGAACAAAATGGGTTTCCTTCTCATGTGCTAGGTTTTTCTGGATTAAAATGACAGATAAATCTATTTTACTTTACAAGGATCATACGAGATGTTTTCATCAGCATACAGTTGCAGTCACATAATCACTTCTTTTAGAAGGCCAGCTTCCCTTTCTTCATGGTCTTCACATATGCTGTTCCCTCTGCTTAGAACACTCTTACTTCCTCTCCATTTAATTCCAGTTTAAATGTATTCCTTAAAGAAACTCTGATTGAGCACCTTTCTAATTGCTATCAGACTAGGCTATGCCCTCTGTTATAAATTCCCATGGCATCTGTGTGTTGTTTTCCATTTTATTAACGCAAATTATAATTACAAAATGTTTGTTTAATTATTTAATAACTGTCTTATCTACAAAATATTAAACTCCTTGAATGCATGGGCTATATTTGTCCTATTCACCAGTATGTTCCCGGGCCTGGCATATTGCCTTGCCTATAGAGAGTATACAATAAATATTCCAAATAAGGAACTGAAAAAGCCCCTAAGGCAAGACATACTTCTGATATCTACTTAGATGCACACATTAAAAGGTTACATAACTACATCTCTTTTCAGAGATAAGCTGAAGTGCATGTTTTCTTACAGAAGATTTCAAGGAACACATGGAAACTTCATCAATATGGACTAAGGGGAATAGGGGAGAAGAGAATTTCCTTTAAATATGTAGTAAATTTCAACTTCAGGCTTATTCTTCCATATCAGTTTAATTCAACATCTACTGAGCACCTACTATGTGCTAGGCACTGTCCTAGACTCAACACAGGGTCTACGAACATGAATACAACAAGGCACCTGACTTAAAGCCCTTTAAGAAATGTCTTTCTGTAGATTTAATACATTCATGTTCACTCTAAGCACAAACTGTTTCTTTAAATCATGTGGTCGTCTCTGCCCTTTTCTGTGTAGAATGCTCTTCCCTGCCTGGACCATTTGGTTAATTATAATTCTTCTCTCCTACATCAAAACCTTTTAATAAGAGCACACCCTCGTTCCCTCCTTCATCCCCTCCTCTCTTTCCCCAGAATCCTACCCTCATGGCTCCTTCTCTGTGCTGTTCTCCTGTTCTCCCAGGCCTCCTTCCCGTAACACTGTCCACAGTGTCATCCTTACTCCTTTACTCCTATTCGGTGTGGTCTTCAGGACAGGGACCATCATTTTATTCTATCTCCAGCACAGTGACTGAGACATAGGAGATGCTCAATGATTTTTGTTACTGTTACAGTGAATGAGTAAATGAATAAAACTAGTGTTTTTAATTAGATATCCTGCAAGACTATTTTTAATGGATTGTTTACAATTAGGAATACTCACTCTACAGAGAACTAGATCTCCGAAGTTCCTCAGTCTTTTTCCTTCAGTCAGGTAAGCTAAGTATCCCCTAGTATATTTGAGATTCTAGAAGATTTAGCCACATGAAGTTACCATTGTTGTGCATCAAAAATGATTGAGGAAGTGCCTAGGTGGCTCAGTCGATTAAGCATCAGACTTCAGCTCAGGTCACGATCTCGTGGTTCATGAGTTCGAGCCCTGAGTTGGGCTCTGTGCTGACAGCTGCTTTGGATTCTGTCTCCCTCTTTCTCTGCCCCTCCCCCGCTCATCCTCTCTCTCTGTCTCTGTCTCTCTCTGTCTCTCTCTCTCTCAAAAATAAACATTAAAAAAAAAACAACAACTGAGTATCAGCACTTCACATGTGTCAACTTAATACTTAGAAAATCCACTTGCTAATGATGGTGTCAAGGTGAACATCAAAGTGTCTATATTTAAATGTTCCGGATTCCAAATGAAAGAACTGTTTTCCTTATCTCGGCCTGGGTCTCCCTGGCTTATGCCTTCCAAGCTATTCAGAAGGGTCTGCTAAGCCCACTGCTTCTTGTAAGAAGAAGACTGTAGTCCCCCTTTCTAAGATCATAAGTGCTCAGAATACTGTGTAGAAATCATGTTTTTAGGATCACTTATGAAAGGTTAGCATTTTATAGCCAATTACTAAAATCCCAGCACAAAGTAAATGTACCCAAAATCAAGCAGATGTACAACAAAAGCCCAAGAAAAAGTACATGGACATTTGTGGAATGAATACTAAGCAACACAGTAGATGCGACTTATATCATGAAGAAAATCACCAGTTGTGGGGATGGAGGAGCTTGGGGGATGGTGGTTTGGTGAAGCCCCTTCATTTCTGGAATAGGAACCACACTGCTTGGTTATCTGTCCCTGGGCCTTTAGCTCCACTGCCTTGCTCCTGTCTCATGTGTCCAGCAGCCACAGGCCAGAGCTGTCCTCTGACCTGTCTAATCCACAGTCTCGTAAGACTTTATTGCTCATGCCACCCTTTACTCCACTTTCCAAGCAGATGGTGTCATTAGCTCACAGCCTCTTGCCTCATCGGTCTCTGCTGTAATTACACTGCTAAAATCTCATAACCAATACTTCTCTACCAGGATTGCCCTAGATTTCCCTTTTTAATAGCGACTGAATTTTCTCTGGTCACTTAGAATATCATCTCAGGATGTTGACAGAGCGCTTGAGACCCAACCCCCAGCACCAGCCCGACCCGTCTGATGTTGTCTATGTACCTCTCTGCTCTTTCCCAGCCCCAGATACGGGTGATTTTTGCCCCTAACAAAGATATGGACGGAGAAGGGGAAGGGAACACAGGGCCCTCTAAGTATCTTCCTTTTGCTACCAGTCAGGTTCAAACGTCATCTAACATCTACTATTGGCCAAAACGTAGCCTCCACTCAACTCCCTCTTCACGCTCCAAATTTCCCAGGTTTACCAGGAAAGGTGGAGGAAGAGAAGACAGAAGAGCAGGGTGAAGCCCAAGACCTTAGGGATTCTTATTGGGCAAGAGTCAAAGGAGTGTTCTGGACAAACAGAAGCTGTGTATGGAAGCGTATTGTGTAGTTCAAGGCCACCACAGCTATCGAGGCCAATGTCACTTTAGCAGGAACTCTGACCTGGCTCCCAGGGAGAACTGTTCGTAGTTTTCCGTGTAGTTGTAGTTTTCCCCTGTAGGTATTATTCCCTTCTGGACTTCCTGATCCAAGATTTGTCCTCTAGACAAATCCCTGCTCCTATCTCACAGGATTTAACCTTCAGTTTGAGTCTTTGGTCTCCTCCTAGCTACCAGGTCCCACCTCCCTCTCAATCTTTCTTTTTCCTTGTTCTGTGATACCTGCTGAATGAGGGACACAGGGTTTGCAGTCAACACAGTACACCTTATGATCGTGAGGTAATTGGATAATATTATCACCTTCTCAGAAAGTCTTCAAAATTATCATGAGGATGTGAGGCATTCCTCCCCTGGCAGGTATCTGTGTGGTCAGATAAGATGACTGCTGCATTCCATTCCAATCATGTCATTCGGCCATTCTCCCATAGTGGGCACTTCCATGGAGACACTGAGGGATGTGACAGTCTGGAACATTCAGCTAAAATGGAATTCCAAACATAGCGCCTGCATGTGAGTTTCTCATAATCAGCCCATATATAGTCTGTCCACAGTCAAGGACTTAGTTAGGTGCCTCTCTGTTTCGTTTTTTCTTCCTCCTGCCCTTTAGGAGTTTTAAAAAAGTCAGCGGCGTCTTGTAGATGGTGACAAAAGTATGTATTATCAAAGACAGATCTTATCACAACCCCATTTTGTCACAGCGTAAAACACAAATATCAGTATGCGTGGCTTTATGAGCTAGATTGGTTGGGTATAAATCTCAGCTCTGACGACTTTGAGCTTTTTAAGCATGAATGTGTTATTTAACCTCTCTCTGTGCCTCAGTGTCCCCTCTCTAAAGTGAGCGTTTTAATAGGAGGCAACTCACAGGTCATTGTGAAGAGTAAACAAACAAGGTTGGGAACGGTGCCTGACAAAAGTTGACAAAAAATAAAGTATAATCTAATTAAGAGTAGTAGTAAAAACAATGTTTAGTATTCGCCTCAGAGTAGTGTGTTTTGCTGTGGGGTCTCTCCTATGTGACAACTCACCGAATCCCTTGACTATATCCCCGAACCCTCCGAGTTCTCTGGACCTCTGAAACTGCTTTAGCACAAAAAGTCCCAGACTGGAAGTCAGAAGATCTGGGAATGTTTGAGGCTTCCACACATACTATTCATGAACAACCCACCACAGGCCAGTCCTCGCACTAGATTCTTCTCCTGTTCTTTTCTGTGTTCTTGACACCAGTTTCACAAGGTGGCTATCATTTTCCCCATTTCGCAGATGACGAAATAAGTTTTGAACTTAAGATTAACGACTGGGCCAACGTTAGGAAGGAGAAAACACGGGTCTGTCTGGAACCATTGCTAAAATCCCAGCACGTGCTTCTATGGAGAGTCACTCAACCTCTGTGACCTTTACTTCTCCCACCTGTAAAGCTGAATTCTCCCTGCCGTGTCCATCTCACAGGGTGAGAATCCAAAGAGAAAGCGTCTACGCCAGTCGGCTGCAGGCCTTGAAACGTTTACAGGGGTCGGAGACACTACCGCCAGGGAAGCGCCTGGAAAGGCGAGCTAGGAGGCGCCAACGCGGGGAGGAGACTCGGGATCCCGCCTCCCCGCGACCCCAGGGGCGGGCACTCTGCTGAGTGGCAGGAGAGTAAGCCAATAGAGCTGCGGAGGCGGCCGGGGGCGGGGCTTCCCCAGGGCGCGCTCGGACTCGCAAGAGGGCTAGCGGGCCAGAAGTTGGCGGCAAGTTTCAGCCCCGCCCGGGATTTGCTGAGCGCGCATCTGTGGGGCCTTATCACCTTCCCTGGCGTTCACCGCCTGCGCTGAGGGGCCTGGCCTCGGGTGAGGAGACTAGCAGAATCTCGTTAGTGAGGACAGCAGGCAAAGTCACGAAGTGGTGCGAATGGCCTCTGGCTGGCTCAAGGGCTGTGGAATCCGGGTGTCTGGGCAGTCAGTGGTTGTGATAGAGAGCCAGGGATCCCCGGGCCTTCTGAATCCACTGTCATTCCTGAATGTTGCAGGGGCTGGGCCGGACGGGGAGCTACGGAAGGCAGGAGAAAGAGCAGGGACGATTTTCCTACCAGAAACACATGTGCAGTTATTCTAGAAGGAGAAATCCGAGAACAGTGGGATTGGGGGCAAGGACGACATCTTGGTTCTCACGTTTTGATATGATCGATTCACTTTGCTTCTTACAGCTGCCACCACCATTCTCTCACATGCTTTTTATCGCTATAATTCCGACTGGACTTCCTGATCCAAGATGTGCGTCTGCCAGCAGCAGGCCCACTGAGGTCCACAGTGATTGGTGCTAAATGGTCAGGACATTCCCCCTGCGTAAAACCTTTCTGTGATATCCCATCACCCTTCTGTGATTTCCCATTGCCCTCAGGATAAAGGCCTAACGTTTGGACATGGCTTTCAGGGCAACAGAGGTTCTGGCCTCCTGCCCCAGCCCTATCTCCAGACACTTTCCACTCCTTTCCTAGGTTAAGGGCTTGTGAAATTAGTAAAAGAATGAGTTCTTTCTAGAATTATTCAGCAGTATGGTCAGAAGAGAAGTCCTCCATAATCTGAACACTCATTGTGGTCAGTAACCACCTGAAATGGAGATATCAGCTCTGTCTGGAATCTAAGAAACCTCCAATCTAGTTCTTGCTCATTTTCTGATTTTACTGTGTAATCTGCCGCATGTTTCTTTCACTCTGTGTTACTTTGCTTATAAAATAGGGAGAGTGAAATAATGTTTCCTATTTTTTTTTTTTAGATTTTATTTATTTATTTATTTAGAGAGCACATGTGTGCAAAAGAGCAGGTGAAGGGCAGTGGGAGAGAGAGAGAATCTTAAGCAGTCTCTGTGCTCAGTGCGGAGCCCAATGCAGGGCTCAATCCCATGACCTTGGGATCATGACCTAAGCTGAAATCAAGAGTCCGCGGCTCAATTGACTGAGGCACTCAGGCACCTCGTGTTTCTTACTCTCTTATTTTTACTTTCTCAAGGTACTTCAAAGACAAATCTAACAATACATGGAAAAGGGCTTTATAAATTCAAATTATTAATATATGTCCTTCATAACGAGATATACAACATTAATTACCTTTAAGATATTTTTCTGGGTCATATAGAATCTGTATTTTATATACATTGTGTATGTAAACCTAAGGTTTATCTTTATATCAGGCATGGATTAAAGCACCCCACGGATACCTTTTACTATGGCTGGATCAGAGGAGCAGGCCTGACTTACAAGCCTTGTCCACTTACGCTCACTTGTTACTGTACTTAACGGAGGGACCTAGAGAAAAGGTAAGATAGAAGATGTCAACTAAAGAGTCCTGCCTGGATAAAATAAAGATGGCTCTGTCTTAAGAAAACTTTGAAAATTAATTCTTTTTGTACGAGATGTAATGATTGCTTTCAGAGGAATTGGAATAGCATGTAAAATATTAGAATATGGGATTATGGACTGTTGTAGGTCCTTGCTCACTCTATGTTCTTAATCACCTCATTGTCTCTGCCTTTAGTGCTCTTTCCAAATCTGGGATTCATCTCTCCTTTTCTTCCCCTAGCCTCCTAACATATACTTTTCACTTAGCTAACTATCAGAAGGTATAATAGATAATGAATGAAGAAATGAAAGGGTGATGGATGGATGGAGGGAGGGATGGATGCCTGGATGGACACCAACGGACATGAAGCCGGATGATCTGGGTTCTTATATGGATCAACGCAATAACCTTTTGAAGTAGACCAGCAATTATTGGTCCTATTTCACAAACGATGAAACTGAGGCTCAGAAAGTTAAGTGGCTTGGTGTGGAATACACACTGTTAAAAAGTGACAGAACTGACTTTAATTTTTACGACATCTTTCTTCTCACAACATAATCATTCTTGAAGGTAAGAAAGACTTAATTTCCACATTTTAGGCTGAGAACAGGCCTTCAAAAGAACACTTACATGCCTGTCTCCTTCACCACCTCCTCCTGTCCTAAGCAAGTGATTTCAGAAGCAAGCCAGTACTCACAGGCTAATTTTAAAGACAGGTCCGGAAAGTGACACCTGTTAGGAACATGGTAAGGAAGAACTAGACATAATGAGATTTCAGCCCATTTTGGCACTGACTTCTAATGGAAGATTCAGTACAGTTCTCTGCTTATGAAAGGAACCTGTTTCCATGGCAGAGGAGGAACTGAGGGAGGAAAGAGAGAAAAAAAAATGATAAAAATGTATTTTCTCAAAATCATTTTTCCAGATACGCTGAATAATTCAAAGGGCAAGGGCAGTTCAGTGACAAGGAGTGTGGCAGTAGGTGAGCTCTGAGAAATAGAATAACTCTCAAGATTTCATCCAACGGACAAGATAAATGACGAATTTGGACTTGGAAAGGTTTTATTGAGCTCATGAGCCTTCCCTATTTCACTTAGTGTGGCTCACATCTCTTCATTTAAACTCTGAAGCTAGACATCCTGGGTTTTAAACCCTGACTCTACTACTAAACTAGCTCTGTAATCATGGGCATGATTCTTAACCTTTCTGCCTATTTGCATCTGTAAAATGGGGATAATAATAATTAACACCTCCCCTCTGGCATATTGTAAATGCTATTGTTACTAACATCATCACACCTGCCTCTTGATCATTGAAGCAAGGCATTTACTTGAAGAGAGTTATTTGCAATTGCATAAAAAAATGGAGGAGGGGCATCTGGGTGGCTTAGTCGGTTAAACGTCTGATTTTGGATTTTGGCTCAGATGATCTCACAGTTGTGAGATTGAGGCTCTGCCACTCCACTGCTTGCGTGCTTGCACTTTCCCTTTCTCTCTCTCTCAAAATGAAAAAAATTTTAAAAATGGAGAAAACAGTAGTGAGATTACCTGGGGCACTTTTACATGTTCTGGCCTTCCTTTCCATCTCCTATCTCCAGCCTTCTGGAAATTCAGATTCTGTGGGTCTTGGGTAAAACTTAGGGATGTGCATTTTGAAGAAAAACATATCTAAAATGCTTGCTTTCATTTTGCCCCTCTACCTAACACCCCACTGGAACCCTACCTTAAGGGATTTCCCTGGAGGATGAAAGATATTTTTACTGCGTGAGGATTACCAGGGTTATATAAACATGGGCAGCGCATGTACATATTATTAAGTCTAGCTCCCTAGCTAGATTAAAATCAACCTAAGTTAGGATTCAGACTTCTTCTGCCTTATGATGAGCTGATGAGCCCGCCTCAAACTCACAGATGATATCGTCATGATGGTACTCTTTCTGGAGAAACCAAGTCCTGGTGATGTAAAGTTTGGTCATCTAGTATTATGTGCTTATGTGCATTAGGCTGCAACCAACTTTTTGTAACTTACTGATCTATATGGACCTCCTTCCAGGTTCATGTACATAGCTCTAACTTACTCTTTTTAATACCTGCATAATATTCCATAGTATATAATTTCCATGCTTTCTTCAGCCATTTCCTGTTGCAGGAAATGCAAAATGTCTGCTACCATATTTTAACCACCAAGTATTATGCTGTCATAAACACTCTTGTGTGTTACTTGGGCATTTTTTTCTTTCCTCTTAGAATAGAATCAGAAAAGGCCATGGTTGGATCACAAAGTATGTACATTGTTAACTTTTAGATGATATCTCCAAAAAGGTTAAAACGCTTCACCACTGCCCTTCCCATGAGCTCCTCATTAGAATATCATGTGTACTGTGGGAAGGGGCAGTCTGACCTGGGCTACCTTCAAGTGGATGCAGTTGTGAGTATAACAAGACTATGATTCATGGTTGCTAAGGTGTTTTGGATTTTACAGATTGGCTAAAACCTCATCAGATCACATACTGCCTTCCCTTTTCTGACCATAACTGAGTCTGTGGCATGGCTGAATTTACCCCCCAAAATGGCACAGCCACAAGTATCAACCTACCTTCCGTCCCTGTTCCTAGTTTTGTATGATACCTACTTGGGGGGGAGAGAGGGTGGGTGGAAGCGGGTACAAAAAAAAAAAAAAAAAAAAAAAAAGCGCAGCGGCAGAGATGAAAGGAATTGTGTTCAACCCAGAGACCACAGGACAGAGGTCAGATGACGGGATAGAATCAATTTCCTTATTTTCATGCTCTCTCTGCTCAGAAACATTTTCAGCTTAATAGATGCTGACTTCTATAACACTCTCCTGTAATCTACTGCAAATCCAACGGACTCTGTGTTGTCACACTTCATCAGCTGTGTTATAATTCCCAATAACTGGCACACAATTGATGTGCTATCCCTGAAAAGCCGGCCCCCAGATAAATGGCTTCCGAGGGTATAATGATAAATCAGAGGCATTGTGAATGGATTCTGAAAGTATTCTAAGTCAGTACAAATCCTCCCTGGAATCCAATTTGGCTGGTTCATTACCAGTTCTATCTCTGGTATGCAAAAAGACGATAAACAATATTGTAAAGATGTAGATGAGATCGGCTTTTGTGACCTAATGTTTCTGTTGAAGAGAGAAGTACATGTTGTTAAAATGAGAAAAACGCACACAACCCACTGGCAACAGATTATTATAAGCTTCATTTTGAACAGGAATCATTTGTGATTTTATTACCTTGGAGACAAAGGCCTGGCTGCTTCTGCATTTTATAGTGGCTTAATTAACCTTTGCGCACAGAGATCTGGTACACCTACTCCACGAACTTAAAAGCTGCTTAAAAATACTGAGAGTCACCGGCTATTTCTGATAGACTCAGACCGAGATTCTGGAGGAGTATATAGTGGTCAAAGCGAAATTTTCCGGGACCAGGCTCCGGGGGATGAGTCCCAGCAAGTGACCTAACTTTCTGCGTCTCAGTTTCCTCCATTTGGAAAATGGGCTGATAGTAGTTTGGATCTCATTTCTTTTAAGTGGCACTAAGAAGAACGAATAAATAACCAAATGTGAGAGGGATATGGCCGAAGAAGGAAAGTTTAATTAGTAAATCTAGCCTCAGAGAAATCATTAAGGATTGTGGGAGTTTGTCTCTTCGGGTTAATAAATCTCTATGTAAGGTGTTGGAAGTGACCGTATAGTGTCGTGTTTCTGTTCATGGCCTTTGGAGTTGGACAGACCTGGGTTTAAATTCTTGCTCTGCCACTTAGTAGTTGTGTGACCTCGGTTTCTTCCTTTATCTAGGGGGATTAACTGGAGGACTGTGTGTCACACAGTGCACACCTAATACAAGGGTGTGAGGCATGGCCCTGTGGGACCAAGTAAAAGACTTTGTTTCTGTAGTACTGAGTTAACATTTCAAACGTAAATAACGATCCTATACAGGTGATATAGCTTAGAGGTGAGGACCCTGGATCCTGGACCTGATGGCCTGGTCAGGTCCCAGTTGTACCCTGTACATTAGGTGTAACCTTGGGGAATTTGCTGACCTTCTTATGCCTCAGTTTCCTTATCTGTGAGTACAGTTAGGGTACCCACCTCAAGGGGTGCCCTTGAGGACTAAAAGGTGCCCAGCTTACTAACGAGGTAAGTGTTAGATGTTACCATGCACTTCTGTGCAGAGAGGTGGACAAATGACTGGGAACCAGGTAGAACACTTGCTACGTTTCTAAAGTTAGAAATCCCTACCATCTGCTTTTCCCTTCTAATTTCATTACTTGCCCCTAGGACAAGTTATGCAGCGAACATTCCAGTTAACTGAGAATCAGGGTTGTCAGGACACTTATAAATTGAGATTTTCTATTTAATAATGTGTACTGCATTAGCAGGTG
Organism: Panthera onca; assembly: GCF_046562875.1. Classification (NCBI taxonomy): domain Eukaryota; kingdom Metazoa; phylum Chordata; class Mammalia; order Carnivora; family Felidae; genus Panthera; species Panthera onca. The sequence continues at coordinate 214,203,322 of NC_138339.1, read as the reverse complement.
TATAAAAGGGCAAATCCAGCTCTGTGGGGACGGAAACACACCTAAGATGGAGGTCCTCTTGATGAAACGGAGTGCAAATCACAAATACAAAAAGAGGCACAAGAGTGAATATCTACTTACGAGAAAAGAAAGCACAACAAAATTACTGGCTGGTCCTGCATGAGAGGCAAGGGAAATGCAGATTCCAGGGGCCAGCTTGTGCACATGGTTGCATTGAGACCCCTCTGCATTGAGACCCCTCTCCTGCATTGAGACCCCTCTCCTGGAACGGAAGCCAAAAACATGAAATCCACTAGTCAATAAAGAAGATTTATTACATGTAAACTAAACACAACTTATTTTCCTTTTTTTTTAAGACTTCACAGATAAATTTATAGATATGTGGGAACCAACGTTCCGATTTGGGATTGGAAAATACAGTCCTGTGTTTCCTTTCAAATTCTTAGCCTTCACCTAGAAAAAAGACTGTCCTTCAGATATCATCTGGATGGAGAGGGGAGCCTGGAAGTGTGTGTCTGGGGCATGCTAACACTGCAGTGCCTTCTTTTCTTTCATTTCTCTTCTGTGCTTGAGTTTTCAAGTGCTCTGAGGCTGGGAGACAAAGCATGTGTTTAAGAATTTGTGCGGTGAGTCCTGACCTTCCTCCCACCCCTGGCCCCCCCTGCCCACACTGCTTCTCAATATTGTCTGAACAATTTTGGAAGGGCTGACGGTGTTCTAGGAAGTGTTATCCTATGCACACGACTACTGGAAGGGAGACAAAATCTGTCTATCGCTCTCTCTCTCTCTCATTTCTTTTTTTTCTTTGTCCTCCTCACCTCTCCCCATGTCCCTCAGCATTCCAAAATCCTACACAGATACCAAGTTAAGAAATCACTTGCTAATTAGAAGCTCCAAAATACCCCAAAGCCTGAATAACTAATGATGATGGAATTTTGGATACAGTGTCAGGAAAGAGGAAGCTCCGTATGGGGGGAGAGGGTGCTGCAGGAAGGATTAGCTTCCAGGCATTCGCCAAATGACTCAAAAGCCATGCCTACCCACTTCTTTTACTCACCAGGTCATTGCTGTTCTTGGAAATCAGCTGATCCCTGTATTGGGCAGTGCACCCGGGCCAGCTCTGCCAGGCCCAGTGAGGGTGACATACCCACACCAGCCTGTCCACACCTCTTCCTCTGCCAGAAACTAAAGCACATGGAGGAGTGTGTGGGTCATCACAGAAGTAATGCTTTCTGAAGTCCTGGGTTCATCTAAATGGTTCAGGGACAAGCAGAGAGGTAAGAACACACCTGGCATCAGGTCCTTCGTGAAAAATAAGACTTGACTCCGACGGGTGAGTTGGATTTCCGTCTTGTTAAAAATATGTATAGTAGCCATTTACTCAAATATTCATTCAACACACAATTCTTAACACATGCCCATATTTTATAGGTGAAAGATACAAAGAAAACATTCACAAGTTTAATGATAAAAACATACAAGTATGCCAGAAATAATATAGTATAATGTGATCATTGCTCTAACGGTAGATAAATAGAACTTTAGGGAAGCCAAGAAATAGGAATGATTGTATTTTATGTGTGTGCACATGTGTGTAGGGGGTTCTCAACCAAAGCAGGGAAATGTGATTTGTTTCATATGTAACCCAAGGATCCATGTGTCTCCTGATACTATAGCCCCTTTCCCAGTAAGAAGTAGTTTCCCTCTCCCATCTTGCCATCAGGGTCACCTTCTAGGACACTTTCAAAAATCAAGGTGACCCTGATGACTTTTCCTTTGAGGAGCTTCTCCCCTAGACACAGAACAGCAGCGGTCATTTTGTTGTTGTTGTTAAGACGATGTGAGTTTTGCCCCCTTAAAGGTGAGAGATGGAATAAAATGAAGGCATACAGATCTGAGTCTCTTATGTAGCCCCCTTACCCAAGAAGGTGTGGGGAGCAATGTGGAGACAAGGAAGACAGGTCCCAGAGAGTGGTGGCCTCGCTAGGTGCCCCGATAGGTGGAAGTTTTGCGTATCTGTCAGGGCGTGTGTCCTGGGCAGATTCCTTGAATCCTACCTCTCTTAAGTACCATGGATTTCATGTTTTCTCTTGTACTTCAAGGTTGTCATTCTAAGCCAAGAAAGAAGTCCTGAAAGGATCAAAAGGCTATTTCAACCAAGGCAGTCTCCAGCTTTTGTGTGGATGGCAGCACAGTTATATGGACATACCCCTTCTCTCCTTGCTAGCTCAGCCTGGCCAAGTAACCTGGCCATGATGCCTCAGATAATTCAGAATGAGAATTAAACAAAGATTAAAAAAAAAAAAGAAAGAAAGAAAAAGAAAAAGTTACTTTGGCTTAAATGATCTAAGCAATGTGAAAAAACAACTTTTAAATTTATTTACTTATTTATTTTTTAATTTAGATCATCTAGGACTTAGGCCTTCTTAAATGCCTTCTAGTAATTTCTTTTCTTTTCTTTTCTTTCTTTTTTTTTTTTTTTTCCTGCTCTGAGAGATCATTTCTAGCCCATCCTGAGGGCTGTGGTTGTGGTCCCAGTGGCTCTGCCACTTGGTCTCCACCATTGTGCTGAGGCATCCACACCTTTGCTTTCATTGTCCCCTCATGGCAGATCTGTGTGAAGCTTTCTTGCTGGTCAGAGTCCCCTTCGCCAGCACTTGGCAAGAAGGGGGCTGTCCTCTGAGGCAACGTTTGGGTTCAGGCACAGTAGTCCCCTGGCTTCCTGCCACCACCACACAAGGCCAGGGACCACTCTGGGTTGAGTGGGTAAGAATGTTCACAGTAGTACTTAGCATCTGGGTTGTAGTTCGCCATCTGGGACAGAAAGGTGAAGCAGAGCAGTCCTGAACAGGAGGGCGCACGTAAATGGAGACTCAGAATGGGTCAAACACAGCCTCTGAGGGAAGGGGACAGGGAGATATGGGGAGCAAGAATGTTGTCGCTTCTGAGCTTTAGGAAGTCACCAACAATTCCACTGTTGGAGAAATGAGTGCTCATAAAGAAGTCTAAACCAGCAAGAGGCAATGAATGCAAATTTCTGAGACTGATAGACAGCTACTGCTGACCTGAAGTCACCAGCCTGGCCCCCAGTCCTCACAGACTTTGCCTTTCCTGAACTCCTATCACACTTCCCATCTTTATTACATGTTTTGGCATTTATACCGTACTCTGTCTTATGTTGCTTCCCAACTATGGTTTCATGTATATACATGATCTCTTCCAACTTGAATATAAACTCTTAGAGAGCAAGGTCATGCCCAACAACTGGCAAAGGGTATGAGTGAAACCAATTTTCAAAACTTGTATATAGAAGTGGGGTGCCTGGGTGGCTCACTCGGTTGAGTGTCTGACTCTTGATTTCTCCTCAGGTCATGATCCTAGGGTCGTGGGATGGATCGAGCCCTGTGTCGGTTTCTCTCTCTCTCTGCCCCTCTCCCCTCCTCTCTCTCTCTAAAGTAAAAATAAATCGGGGCGCCTGGGTGGCTCAGTCGGTTAAGCGTCTGACTCAGGTCATGATCTCGCGGTTGGTGAGTTCAAACCCCACGCCGGGCTCCGTGCTGACAGCTCAGAGCCTAGAACCTGCTTCAGATTCTGTGTCTCCCTCTCTCTCTGCCCCTCCCCTACTCATGCTCTGTCTCTGTCTCTCAATAATAAACAAACATTAAAAAAATGAAAAATGAATGAAATAAAATAAAAATAAAATTTGCATATATAAGAGACACAATACAATCAAGTCGTATTGTGCATGGAAAGAAATTAAATAATAAGTATTGTAAAGAAGCAAACTAGCACTATAAAAAAAGCATTCTTTACCTAATTTCCTGGTCCAGAAACTATTTTTAAAGGATTTTTAATAATAACAAATCTTAAACATACACGCAAGTAGAGAAAATAGTTTAACTCCCATACAGCCATCACCCAGAGTCCAGAATTTTCAAATTTTCACCACTCTCATTTCATTCAGTCTCCTTTCTACTGAGAGTAATTTAAAATTTTTAATCACAAATCCCAGTTATATTACTTATCCTTATGTACTTCAGTAAGCATCTCTAAAAAATATGGACATTTTCTTACATACATAACCACAATGTTTTCATCAACCTGATTAGCATCAACTTAAAGTTAACAACAATTTCTGGATATTCTCTCAACTTCCTTGCTAGTTACCAAAGAGCAAGAACATCATTTAAAAGAAGGCCTGTTTCTCAGCCCATCACAGAAAGTCATGCTGGGAACTGACAAGAGAAGGCAGCAATTAAAGTCAAGGTCAACTTTTGTTTGGCCATACTAGCCAAGTCTGACAATCATAGTCACAAGCTCAAGTAGGACTGGCTCAGAGTCCAACTTTCTGGAAAAGGGTTGGTGGGCCCCAGACAGCTAATGCTGTGTAGAAATGTGTATATGTGTGTCTAGCACAGGGACCATCTCTGGGGCACGGAGGTGGGAATAGATTTCAAGAGGGGTGTGATGGCGTTTAGGAGGGCTATGAATTTAGATGGGAACCTTTAATGGAAATTCAAAATTTCTTTCAACTGTAAATATGGACAACAAACCACAGAAGTATTAGTATCTATGACTTTGTCACCAATAGAAATGAAAATATTTAAAAAATATATTTTAATATTACAATTGTTGTAGATGTCATCAAATTTTGTAAATGCCTATTATTACTTTGAAATGATGTTAATTGGGGCGCCTGGGTGGCTCAGTCGGTTAAGCATCCGACTTCAGCTCAGGTCACGATCTCACGGTCCGTGAGTTCAAGCCCCGCGTCAGGCTCTGGGCTGATGGCTCAGAGCCTGGAGCCTGCTTCAGATCTGTGTCTCCCTCTCTCTCTGCCCCTTCCCCGTTCATGCTCTGTCTCTCTCTCTCTCAAAAATAAATAAACGTTAAAAATTAAAAAAAAAAAAAAAAGAAATGAAATGATGTTAATCATTTTCCCAGCCCTAAATCTTGTTATATTCAATAAGAAAGCACACATATTACTATATCGCAAATTTGTTTTGTTTTACTTTTTTATTAGATAACTGCATTTTGATACACTTGATTTCCTTTGTAGTCCAGTGCATTTTATTAAAAAAAAAAAAGTGTTTAATGTTTATTTTATCCTTGAGGGAGAGAGACAGAGTGCAAGTGGGGAAGGTGCAAAGAGAGAGGGAGAGAATTGAAGCAGGCTCCAGGCTCGGGGCTATCAGCACAGAACCCAATTCGGGGCTTGAATTCAGGAACCGCAAGATCAAGACCTGAACTGAAGTCCGATGCTCCCCTGACTAAGCCACCCAGGCGCCCCTCGTGCATTTTATTTTATACGTTTTAAGACAGTTTTCTGGGAAAGAGTCTGCAGGCTTCGCCAGACAGCCAAAGGAATGCATGGCCCAAAGAGAAAGGTGAGGACGCCAGAAAGCCTAAGAGCTGGGATGCTGTGAGTGACGTTTACAGGAGAAAAGGGAATTACCCCTTGCCTAGGTCATCAGTTTTTTGACTCTGAACATAATAACCAAGGATGAGATATCAGCTCCTATAGGGAGCCCGGAAGTCCCTGCAAGAGCCACATGAAAGCCTATCTCCAAAACGACATTTCTTCAGTGCTGGCATATGAGTCACAAATTTTGGCCAGCAATTGTGAAAGGATGCTCTAAGTCCTCCAGAGGCAGAGTACTATAAAAGTCTAAAGTATTAATAGAATTCCTCCCACCTCAAGGCTGTGGCTCCGCCCACGGCCTTGCAGGCAACACGAGGGGCATCCTGCCAGGCTGACTTCATGGAGGACCGATGGGGACAGCTCGCAGCTTACAATGCGATGCCAATACTGACTGTCGTGAATGGTGCGAGAAGGAGAGAAAGTGATCTGCCTAAACTCCCTTTTCTGGAAAATGGGAACAATGCCCATTGCCACCTACCTTGCAGAGTTTTAAGTCAATCATTGTGGTGTTATGTTAAATCCTAGGAGTGTCACATTATCATAACATGAGAAACTTACCAAGCTTTGCTAAAGGCAGAGCGTTTTTAAAAATAGCCAGCTATTCCTGGGACCACATAGATCCATATTCTTTATCTGCAAATTCACTAACTTTATTTGCTTCTCACTGGCTTATGACTATTAGCATTATGCAGTGAATTGCATATAACTGCCTTATACAGTAACCATATCTTGAAATTTCCCAGGCAAGGGAAAAGCTCTTTGGCATTTGTGTTTGCTTCCTATAGCCATAGGAATTTATCAGCCCTGGAATTTCACATCCACATGTGGTGTGACTTTTGGCAGGAGTATGTTAACAACCATCAAATGGTAAAAAACTGCGGACAACCATTCACATTAGCTCCAAACTGGAAATGACCCAAATGTCCACCCATATTGAGTGAATTAAATAATTTTTGGTAGTTGCCTACAAGGGCATACTACACAGCAGAGAGAACGAATCAACTATTGCTAATTGGCAGCGACATTTATCAATCTCACCAGTATAAGGTTGAGGGAAAGATGCCAGACAGGGAAGAATACACACTGAATGGTTTCATTTACAGAGTTTATAAATGTGGGTTTATGACAAAGTGAGCCTGGGGCATTCAAAGTCAGAGCACTGGTTGTCTACAGATGGCAAGTCGTGACTCGAAAACGTGAAGCAATTTCTGGGGAGTTAGCACTAACTCTGTTTCTTGACATGAGTGCTGGCTACTGGGATGTACTCATTTTGTGAAAATTTACTGAGCTGTATGCTTATAATTTGTGCACGTTTCTGTGTGTATGTTTTATACTTCAACAAAAATTCAGGCTTACATAAAGACATGAGCAGGGCCCCCCAGTTTTTTCCAATGCAGATATGTATTGTGTTCCTCCAGAGCACATACCTTTTTTAGAGAGTTGGTGATATTTTAAAATAATGTTAAGAGGGGCGCTTGGGGTGGTGGCCCAGTCGGTTAAGCAGCCGACTTTCGGCTCAGGTCATGATCGCACGGTTCATGAGTTCAAGCCTCGTGGGCTCTGCGCTGACAGCTCAGAGCCTAGAGCCTTCTTCGGATTCTGTGTCTCCCTCACTCTCTGCTCCCTCTCTCAAAAATAAATAAACATTAAAAAATTTTAAAAAAATAATGTTAAGAAATCTGCAATTTTCAATTGGGGCTTTTGATAATATGCAAATCACCAAAAATAATTACCCATCCACCCCTGAATTGGGTTATCATTCTTTTTATTGATGTATCTGTTCATCTTAAATAATAGATATCATAAAGCCAACTGTGTGTTCTAATGACTTGTTAAAGTGGCCGGATACAAAGTGAGCCATGATGGGGACGGACTTATCGGAAGCTTCTCTGCAGGAGGCAGGATGACGGTGGTGTAATTTTGCCCTGGTAAGGCCACCCCGTCAGGTTGATACACTGCATCCAGTGTAGCGCATGCAGCAGGAAGAAGGGGGAACTTCTATGTGGTCAGCGCAGAGAGGGCCTTTTTCCTAACTGGTGGACCTAAATGGGTACTATTTCAGAAAGAGGATGTGACAGGGATACAGCTTGCTTTTGTCCCCCACAGGGCCCTTTTCTCTGCTCATCACTGTTGATGTAGGGCACTGTCCCTCCCTCCTCCAGTTACCTACCTTTTTTTTCCCCCTGTTTTTACACAGGAAGCCTTTGGGAACCATCTCTTTTCTTTTACGTCTCCCTTTTGTTCTGCCCCACGCTCCAGAGCAGAGCTAAGGGTTACGCTGTTCACTTCGTAGAGATAAAAGGTGGGAGTCCTGTTTAGGAGCCACTGAAAGCCGGTCCCTAGGGTTGATGTCTAGGAGGAATTTCATAAATCCTTATTCAAAAAAGGAACTACAGATTCCTGGTATTTCTTTTGGCCCCTCTGCATTTTTGTCTTTCCCTTATTCTGGGCTATTCTGATTATCAGTGAGGTACAGTGGAAAGTGAGCGGGTATCAGAGTTGGACAGACCTGATGCCGGAATCCTGCCCTTTTCTTGTCACTTTTTTAACCCTGGGCAAGTTGTTTATCTTCAGTTTCATTTTCCTCAACTGTAAAATTGGGATGATACTATCTTCTTGCAAGGGTCTGGGGAAGATTATATAAATAAAAGGTGTGTGGTTCCTAACAGTGTTTGCACATAGCATTGCACATTTATTCATTTTTTCATTCATGTGTTTGATAAACAGAACCATGGGGAGGGATGCATTTGTACTCAACAAATATAAAAATGCCTTTTTCGTTATGGGTTTATAATACAAATATATGATCGGTCATCTATCTATCCATCATCTTTTAGCTGTCCAGGCATCCATTCTTTTATCTTTACATGTATGTGATTGTTCTATCTGTATCTGTTGTGATAATATCAAGTACTATACGTGTTTGCTATTATTATTAATGATAATATTATAACTCTGTACATACAGAAAAATGTCTGTATAACTATATACATTGAGATGTTTACATTACAATTATTTCAGGGGCATAAGATTTGAAGTGGGTTTTTCAGTTTCTTCTTTCAACTTTAAATTTTTTTTTTTTAACGTTTATTTATTTTTGAGACAGAGAGAGACAGAGCATGAATGGGGGAGGGTCAGAGAGAGAGGGAGACACAGAATCTGAAACAGGCTCCAGGCTCTGAGCAGTCAGCACAGAGCCCGACGCGGGGCTCGAACTCACGGACAGTGAGATCGTGACCTGAGCCGAAGTCGGATGCCCAACCGACTGAGCCACCCAGGTGCCCCTTCTTTCAACTTTTCTATGTTGTTTGAAATCTTTAGCAGCGGCTAACATTTTCAAAAAAAATTAAAATACTAGAAATGTTATGACCTAAAAAATTTGAAAATTTAGAGAAAATGGAAAACATATTACATGTCAAAACTGAAGAAATAGGGAACTTGAATAGACTAGTAAGTTTTAAAGAAATTAAGTGACAATTGATAACTTCTGCCTCTCAAAACACTGTAGGCCCAAATGGTTTTTCAGGTGAGTTCTATCAAAGTCTTGAGGAACAATACATTTTTATCTGCATTGTAAGTTATTCCAGAAGAGACAAAACCAAATGCTGCATGCTCATTTCATAAACTTGGTATAAATGAGATGAACACAGTATAAACAAAGAAAGAAAACTATATGCCTTTTTCTCTTATGCAACTAGATGAAAAATATTCTGAAATATCAGCTATTTGATTCCAACAGTATGTTTTAAAATAATACAGCTTGATTAATTAATGGTTAGTCATTAGGGATTCTGCCAACATAATTCAGAACATTAATAGATTAAAATTTTAAAACTCATGGTAATTTCATTTGATGCAGAAAAAGCATTCTTTACTTATTTATGATAAAAACTCTTAGCAAACTAAGAGTAGAAAAGGATTTCTTTAATTCCCTTAAATGGATGATCGTTATATTCCAAAACCATTTTTACTTAATGGAAAAAATTTAAGTCCATTCCTGCTAAGACTGGAACAAGAGAAATATTGTCAAAACCCGCTATATATTACAACCAACACTATAATGCTGGAAATCCTGGCCAGCCCTGAATAAAAGAAAGAAATAAAGGAATTGGAAAGAAAGAAACAAAATTATCAGTTTTTTCAGGTGCTATACTTACCTACTGAAAAGAACCAATAGAATCAACAGGTAAATTATAAGAACTTGATGGGTATGTGATGAGATTATGAGAGCATTTCCAACAGCAAACAGCTAGAAAATGTTATTTTAAAAAGGCAAGATACCGTTCACATATCAACAACTGAAAAATGTTGGGTAATTAACCAAGATTATATAAGTCCTCTTTGAGAAAACATAAGAGTTCTAATAAAGGACATAGAAAACAAAAACAAAAACAAAAACAAGTGAATGAGTAGCATTCCTTGTTCTTGACCCAAAGGACTTAAAATTGTAAAGATATCAACTCTCCCCATATTTGTTGTAGTTGCAACAAAATTCCAGTTAGATCTTTGAGATCCATGATAAATTTATTTTAAAATGTATCTGGTGTTGAGGCAGTGAAGGACTTTTTAAGCAAAAACTTCCAAAAAACATGGGATAAAGTTGATTAGAGAGTACATCAAAGTTAAGGATTTATGTTATGCAAAGGGAACATGGATAATGTTAGAAACATACTTCAAAATGGGAGAAGAGCCTTTACAATGTGTCAACTGGATGAGGGATTCCCATCTAGAATATAGAACATAAATCAAATAAGAAATCTAATAAACAAATCAACAAGAAAAAGACAGTGACCTCAATAGAAAAATGGGCAAAGTATGTCAACAGGCAACTTACAGAGAGATACACTCAGAAAGCTAAGACATCATAAATAACTCAGGAAACTGACATAACAATGAGCTATAATTTTATACCCAGTTGACTGCAAAGGTTTCAAAAGCTGAATTACACTCTGTGTGAGCTGGATATGGACCTAGGTCCTGCTGGTGAGAGTAAGGACCAACACAGTGATTGGAAAGCACAATCTGTACTACTCAAGCAAAGTAAGAACACCCATGTCCTATGAGCTGGCAAGATTGAGAGGAGGGTAAGGAAATGGGAGTAGAGAAAACAACAAAGATTCTGGCTTAATTGACTTGGTAGATTCAGGTGACATTACCCAAGATACAGAATGAAGAAGGAGGAAGAGCTGGTCTGGGGGTAAAGATGATGTTTTCCAATTTGGATCTGTTAAGAATTATGAACTCAGGGAATGCCTGATGAGAATAGTAGACACTCAATCGATATTATCTTCTCTCCAATCAGGTAAGTTCCCTTTTTCTTCTCTGTTTAGGAAAGACTGAATTTTATTTTGTAATTTTCTCCAACTTAAATGCTATTAGTTTTTTGTTGATAAGGACCAACGTTTCTACTCCCACCTTCTCAAAAATAAACGAATGAATAGATGACACTGATTTTTAAGATCATTAAAACTTTTCAGCTATTTTTAGGAACTGAGTGGGAAGATATCCCTACTTTTTCCGAGTCACCGAATGTCAACATTCTTGGGCATATATTTTTTTTATGTTTATTTATTTATTTTGAGAGAGAGAGAGAGAGAGAGCGCGCGCGCGCGTGCGTGCGCGCGAGCGAGTGGGGGATGGGCAGAGGGTGGGAAACAGAGAATCCTAAGCAGGCTCCACACCCAGTGCAGAGCCCAATGCCGGCCTCAGTCTCACGGACCATGAGATCATGACTTGAACCGAAATCAAGAGTCAGCCGCTCAACCCACTGAGCCACCCAGGCATCTCTTGGGCATATTTTTTTAAGTGAGGTAAAGAATGGTTAAAAGACATCATGTCAGACTGAAAAGCTCATGTGTTTTGGTGCCAGAAAACCTGAATTTAAATACCAGTTCTGCCACTAGAGAGCCATGCAACTTGGGGGAAGATATTTAGCCTTTCAATAAATGTAACTAATAAAAATTACCTTTTTGTAATTTTATTAGGGTTAAATAAAATCATATAAATCAAGTGTCAGACACATAATAAATGTGTCATAAAGGCTATTATTATTATTTTTTTTTCTATACTATTGTAGACCCTTATCTTCAATAATTCTAAATTTCACAGAATAGTCTACATCAACACTGTCCGATAGGAGTACAAGGCAAGCCATATAGGATGTTTAAAATTTTTAGTAACCATACTGAGAAAATAAAAAGAAACAGGCCAAATTGGTATTAATAATACACTTTAGCCCAATATATGCAAAATACAATTTCAACATGTAACCAGTATGAATGTTATTAATAAGATATTGTACATTTTTGTTTTTGTATTGTTTTCAATAGCTGGTGTGTACTTTATACATGAAACATAACCTCAGTTCTGATGAGCCACACCTCAAGTGCTTAAAAATCACATGTGACTAGTGGTTACTGCGTTAAATGGGTCTACATCCAGTGTTTAAATCCTGCATTATTTAAACATTCTCTTAAAAATCAACAAGTTCCTCTGTATGGTTCTCAGATAGTAAGAGTTTGTCTAACAAACAGCATGGCATTTCTCCCCCATCTCAGCCACTAGAAATGGAGATTCTTTGGAACACTCATTAGGTAGTTAGAAGTTCTGGCAAGAGGGGGTACCTGGGTGGCTCAGTTGGTTAAGAGTCTGACTTTGGCTCAGGTCATGATCTCACAGTTCATGAGTTAGAGCCCTGCGTCGGGCTCTGTGCTGACAGCTCAGAGCCTGGAACCTGCTTTGGATTCTGTCTCCCTCTCTCCCTGCCCCTCCCCCGCTCACATTCTGTCTCTCTCAAAAATAAATAAACGTTAAAAAAAGTGTATAGAACTTCTGGCAAGTGGTCTTTGCAAATCTCCCCCCTTTCCCTCCTGGCGGCTACATGGCCTTGGAAGGATCTCTTGGCCCAGCCCACAGAGCAGTTTTGGCTGCACTTTGAGGGGCTGAGGATTTTCTGACTCTTCTCCTCGAGGTTCAGAATATTAATTCTAAAAGAGATCTTATTCCCTCCCAGACCTAGGAAGATCCAAACCACAGTAGCCATTAGACCAATGGGAAGGAGGGAGGCAAAGTTTTCCATGTGGGGCTCACTCACGTTCCAGTGCAATCAAGCAGACCATTTGTTCTGTTTGGAATTAGTTTGGAATGAGACAGAGAGGAAAGAAATACATATTACATAAACTTACGGGAACCACAAACTGGATAAGACAAGTATTAACAATACTTGAAACATGAAAATGTATGAAATTATTACCTTTCTCTGCAGTATCTAATGGAATACCCTGCTTTGGGTGAGAGAGTGACGGGGTGACTTCTCTCAGATCCATTTTAAGTCTATTATTCTCCTGTTTTTGAAATAATTATGTCGAGAACTTTTTTTTTTTAACTTGTGGTAAAAACACATAACATGAAGTTTCCTATCTTAACCACTTTGAAGTGTACTGTTCAGTAGTGTTAAGTATATTCGCATTATTATGAAACAAATCTCCAGAATTTTCTTGTGTTGTAAATACAAAACTCTGTCCACATTCAATGAAAACGCCCTTCCCCACCTCCCACCCCCGAGCCAACAGACAACCATCACTCTACTGTGTGTTTCTAGGAGTTAGCCTGCTCCAGATACCTCATATAAATGGAATCAAACACTGTCTTCTTCTGACTGGCTTATCTCACTCAGCGTAATGTCCTCAAGGTTCATCCACACTGTGGCAACATTCTTTTTAAGTTTAGTTTTCCAGATTTATCATTTTAAAAAATGCATTTGACTTGATTCACCAAACTTTTACTAGGCAACCACTATCTGCTACATGCTCTATCTATTTTCATGTTTAGTGGCTTGAAAACTGGAATATTCCGTCTCAAGTTAACGTAGCCATGGTTGGGACTTCCTTGAGACTTACTCCAGGAAGCTCTGAACAACAGGCCAGGGGATACATCGCATTGTGTCCAATTTAAATTCCATCCATGCTCCTCAGCCAGGCGCTTCATTACTGCGTGTTTTCTCACTCCCCTAGGGGCTGATTCAGGTCCACGGATTATGGAGAACATAGGTAAAAGTAAGCACAGAATATGCGTGTGGCCTTGAATGAGGTGGAGATCGTTTCATAAACTCATTATTTCATTCTCAGTGATTTGGGTGGCTCACCGGCGATAGGCTGGCCAACAGCAAAGAATCTCACATCACCAGACTCTGTCCCCATCCTCTGTCTTTCCCATTCCCAACACTTGATATGTCCAGAGCAGCAGGGAATGCAATCCTGCCATGTGCAGCTTAGCTCAAAGAGAAAAGGCACAGAGTTCCAATTTGTGATTCCCAGCCTGAAAGGGACCAATAAACTTTTGTTCTGATAAACAACACTTGAGTTTTTTTTTGTTTTGTTTTGTTTTTGTTTTTTTTTTTTTTAACGAAGGCATTAAACTGACCTTCTTTTGAAAGGGGCTAGACAGGGTAAACAGGAGAGGTCTTGTTTTCTCTTCGTCCTGGAAAAATAACATTTCTCCCTTTCCAGCTCAGTACAGTTGACTGAATTGGAAAGGAATCTATTTTCTCTGGAAAGATTTATTTGCCCAACAGTCATGTTTTTGTATATGTGTGTGTGTTGGCAAGAGGCGATAGATTTTCAGAACAAGGGTCGTCTTGTTCACAGTTTAAAGGGGCCCAGAAGTTGACTAAGGAACTGAACGTTAGGGAAAGCTTTTGCAGCCTTCATTAATGCTATATACAGACTCCCAGTACATCTCCGGTTGGCCTGGGAGATGGGGCAGTGACTCTGTGGTGTCACCAAACTCATCTGAGAGCGGGTAGAAACATTTCTCCTTCCTTCACCTCAATCTCAAGACATGTGACAGCCAGAGTCTGTAAGAAAGCATCTGCGTTTCTAGTTGTTTCCAACAAAGTTCAACAATATTTGAATAAAGCCATGTGGAAAAGTTAAGCACAGAATTTCCTCCTTTCCCCACAACCAGACTTCTTTCTCCACCTGAGGACACATGTCCCAGGATCGAGCAAAGGAGATATATAAATTCCTTCCTGGCCAAATCAGAGATAAGATGTACAGGAATTATTAGCTGTCCCCATCTCCTCTCACCTCTCATCTCCCCTACTCATCTTGACACAGGACAGGTATCACATTGAAGATTTGGGACCAAATATGTTCTCCTTTATGAAGAATGGATTTCACTACTTTTAGTTTTCTCACATTGTGTGCCAGGCATTAATATCGCATAAAGTAACATTGTGTACTTGGGGATATATTTTTTTGCGAACATCTCTCTGGAGGTGGATGGCCTATTTCTTGTCAATTCAAAAAAAAAAGTTGAATATATGTATATACCCTGGCACTAGAGACGCACTGTACTTTAAGCTGGTGGCTCCTTCCCCTGGTTTTGTTTGTTTGTTTGTTTCTTTCTTTCCAAGTCACCGTTTGCCGCACTCAACTGACATCTCAGCTAGATTTTGCACAAGTGACTTTTCACCCAGCTGGTCTTTGCCTTGCCAGGTGCGGCTGGCCAACATAAAGAAAGAAAACGTGTTTTTCCTTTTAGCAGGAACGTTAAAACTTTTCCCACATTTTCCATCACCCGGTGTCTGTTTTCAAGGAAGCACAGATCAGCAGAAACCAGAGGAGTCTGAGATTGCTCCTTCATAGGTGTTGGCTCTGAGCCTTTTAGTGCATTTAATTTAGCAGAAGTCCACATCGTGAAATGAGGGCAAAATGTAATTTTTCTTTGATGGCAAAATGGTTTCCATGAGGAGAAACTGGCTGACGGCACTGAGTCCCGTGTTGCTGGAAGCCTTCACAGCAGCTACTCACCTTTGTCTTGCACCCAAACTCCCCCAGAGGCTGGCTGCACTCACGGGGATGAACGGCTTTCCCCTCAGCATGTGCATACCTTCTTGAGGCATTTTTAACTTTCACCAATATATTTCCATTGTGTGCCAAAGTCCATGTACCTGGCAGAATTGGCAATTTCATCAATTCCTAGCATGTTCTTTATTCGCCTGGTTGAAAGGTAGTTCGGACTGAATCTGAGCTAAATGGGTTTTGTACTTGTTTTCAAGCAGCCCAGCATAGCGACTCCCAAAGAATCAGCATGCTTCTCTGGGAAAGACACCAGAAGTTTTCCAGGGTAGGGTCCAGCTTTTCTTCTTAATCTCTTTTCCAGATATCTACGCCATGCTTGGTGTTAAATAAATATTAATTGGAAATGCTGACCACAAGGTAGCAGAAATGGAAGAGAGGAGAGAAATATGTCAGCTCGCTGCAGGTTAGCAAAGGATAAAACAGGGTTGATCATCCAGGAGAGCTGGACCTGATTCTCGATCTCTTATTCTTGTAGGCCTCACAGCCAAGAGAAGTTTCCAGGCCTCTCTCTGCCATGATCCCTTCTCTGATTCGCCTCCAGTGATGCCCTCTCTACTCTGCCCATTCGTCGTCCATCAGCACCCTTCCTTTCCCACCCCAAGGTGCTGAGAACCTCCAGGGTAAGTGCCTCCCGTATCTCTCATCCTATCTCTTTCCCTCCAGCCACTGGCCTTGGGATGGGAGTGGGGGAAGGTGGGATTAGAAGCAGGAAATCTCTGGGATGGGGTATTATGTAGCTAGTTGAATCTTGCCCCCAGGGTTTCCAAATGTAGGACAAGAGGTAGCTGCCTGGAGTGGTAAGAAGGAGATTTAGGGATGTTAGCACTTGCCACCTAATTGTCAAGGTGGGCTGTTCACAGAGATGTGTTCTTCCCTTGAGTTGTGGACAATAGGGAGAAAATGTAAACGAATAGGGAGAAAATGCACAATCTGAGCAGCTGGCTTCAGAATTTCTCCTATCTTGATGAACCAGCCTGATGTGAAGAGTTGAGCTGGAAGGTTAGGCCCCAGGAAAGTTATGGAAGGAAAAAGTAGAACGAAGAGAGGACTATACAAAACAATGAAACTGTAATACTTTTTGTTAGTGAGGATGGGGGTAGAGTGTTGAGCTACCAGGTAGTAGATCTCAGTTGATGGAAAAAATGTTTATGTCGTATCATTTTTAACTGTTTTATTTGTTTGCACTAGTATGATGTAAACTCCTCTATTTAAGTAAAGGGCATAAAGTACATATGAATTACAATAAAGTACATGTAAAGACTCTGTGTGTGTGTGTGTGTGTGTGTGTGTGTGTGTGTGTGAAAATCGAGGGATCCTTCTGGATTTTCTACATTCAGGTCCACATGTTAGAGAAAGCCCACAGCGGACAATGAGATGATACACATATTGAAACACAGAGTCAATATGTCAATGGGAGGAACTGGAATCTGATCAGCAATATCGAAAGGCATACCTTCCTTATGCATCCAGAATCCAAGAAGCAGAAGGTTTGCGAGCTCCTTCAGGTGGCAATGAAAGGCAATTCATTTAATACTCAAAAGACAGATTTTATTTTTCTCTGATGCCTTGGTTAAATGGAGAGCACATTTAGTAAAGTAGGGAGACAGGGCTGGGCAGCCATTTACTGACTTGATTTGGGTCTAGCAGTATTACCTGGGAAAAGACACGAATGGAAAGAAAATGTAAACTTCTATCAGCACTTTGACCCTACTGAAAGAGATTGCCTTCTTTCACAAAAATATATGGATCAAAGATATACGGAATCATCCAAAAATGTTGTCATGAACCTAAATTTGACAAAAGCCATACAACATATGAATCCAACCTCTGGAACCAGTTACCTGGACTTGGAGCCCCTTTACTTGTAAGTGACCATATGCAAATTTCTTAACCTCCTTACACCTCAGTTTCCTCTTCTCTAAACTGAGGATAGTCATAGCCCCTAGCTCATAAGGTCCTTGAGAAGATGAAGTGAGTTTGGGTGCAGAAATCACTTAGAATAGTTCTGGCACATTCAAAACGTGCCAGAATAATAATTCAGAAGTGAACTAGAAAATTCATATACATATTTCAATCCTCCCAACAATTAATTTTCATAACAAAGGGACAATATCTTCTCAGCTGAAGACATGAGACCAAGGAAAACAAGTAAATTTTCTAAGGTCACACAACTGGTTAGAAGCAGATGCCGTTGTGGGTCACTCATTTCGTAAATTTATACAGCAAAAATTGTAACTATTGATTACAGCTCACACAGGGAATAGCGCAATATCTTATATGGCATTTAATTAGAAATGGAAATCCAAACAGGAAATAGCTATGTTAAGTGCACTAGCTTAGACACACAGCACTTTAAATGGGAAAGTGTGAAATACAGTGAAATCCTTACAGTTAATCTCTGAGCGGAAACCACACAGGATAAACAGTGTGGCTGAGCTAGCAAGGTCAGCAGAAGTCTATATTCTCAATTTCTGGTCTTCAGTTGCTTGAATTTTTTAAAACAATAGTGAGAGTATAATTAGCAAATATTTCACATGCTAAATACATTTGTATTAGCTGAAAGAAAAATAATTTTTCTCCTTAAAGTTATGCCTATAGTAAAAGTTCCTTTTCCTCTTGGTAAGCAATTTGGGCAAGCCTGGCTTACTGGCAGCTTTCACATCCCCCTCGTGACTTACAGCCTGATATTGATCTGGGTTCTGGGGGTGGCTGGGAGGCAGGACAGAATCCTTCTTCATGGAGCACCTCCTACTGCCAGTGTCAACCTGATACCTGGCAGCCACCGTCCCTTCCCATCCCGCCTCCCATCTTTGGAGGGTGGTGCTCTCATCTTCTTTTTAGAGGTGAGGAAACCGAGGCACAGAAAGGTTAGGCAACTGACTCATTTTCTCGCAGCTACTAAGTGGGGACACCAGGCTTCAAACCAAGGATGGACTCCACAGTCCATACTTCTGTTACTCATAATTTGCCCCTGTTAGTCAAAGACAGATCCACATTAAATTAAATTCCAGGCCAGGCTGCTTTTGTAAAACTCAAATGATGCATGTACATGTGTGTAAAAAAATGGAAGTTCAGGTACTTTCAAGTAATTGCTAGATGGACAAACAGAACACGGAGAGCCCTTAGATCTGAACGAACAGCTGACGAAGGCCTACGATTAGGTCAGATTGTTTCTCACGTGTTTACTCAACAATCTTTGACTCTATTCAAAGAAATTCACAGCCTCTAATCTCTTAAACCAGTGGTTCTCTTACTTTTCACACGTGAAAAGGCATGGCACGTGCACATTTCAACGCATCTCCAAAGGAACAATTCTGCATGTTCCTCTCTTTTTTATCCTTTCTTTTTTTCTGTGCTGCTCCTTTCTGTGCTCCGTTCCCATCAATAGAACTAGTTTACTCAAAGTTGTCCAGACTCAGGACCTCAGGGCCATTATAGTGCCAGCCTCATGCTCCATGATTTCTCTCAGACCTGGTCTCTCTTCTCCATCCGTAGTGACTTCCAAACTATCGTCTGTCAACTTGGTTCCCTGCCTCTTTTCTCTTTTTCCTATAATCTTTTATTTTCACTTCTGCCAGATGAGTCTCCCCAAATACAGTTTATGTTTATTTTTATTTTTTCCAAATACAGTTTAAATACTATCATTTTATTGTAACAGAACCTTAAAAAACTACCACTCCTCACTTGAGCCCCTAATAAACCTTGTTGTTCAATCCCAGCAAGCTTTGTACTACCTGTACCCGATGCCCCAGCCAGAATGTCACTGAGGACTGTGTTTCTCTTTACTCATCCATTCTGTATTTGATTAAAATACTACCCTGCTCATCCTTCTCCAAAAACTTGTCTCCTGATTCTCAATCAAATGGAATCGTTCTTCCTTTGGACCCTCTGTCATAAAATGAGCAGAAATTACTGTGTTGTGTTGTGATTTCTATTATTATCTCCAGTTCTATGGTCTTTTGTCCCTCCCCTCCCCCACTCCCATCTCCCAGTAAATTATCATTTCCTTGGCGGTTGAGATTTTGCATCCCCTATAGTTCCAGTAGGGTCTTTCCCATGCAGTGGTAATTGTAATCGTGATGTTGTTGCTAATGAAGGAGGAGGAGGAGGAGACGTTGCAGGAAAAGATGGTTAGAGAGCTCATTTGCTTCTTTAATCACCCTGGTTAAACAGCTCTAACTGTTGAAAAGTCTCTTCCCATATTCATCTGAAACCTGCCCCACTGAAATTTGCCCCCATAAATATTTATTGAGTAACTGCTAGGTGCAAATTGCACCATTTTAGGCACATATCACTCTCACTGATTCCAATACAGCCTGTATGCTTACCTTCCCATGAAGGGACCTTCTTCTCACACATAAAGGAGGAAAAATGCTGTTCCTAAGTCCACACTCTCAGCAGCTTCTCGAAGCTTCTCTCACTTCTGCCCTGAGCTCTGCTTTCCAAGTCATTTCTTGAAAGTATCTCTCTACACTCATTTCTGAGCTATAACATTGTAATGGGGGTGCATAGAGGGTTGCTGAGAGATTTATTGGATTTTTTATCATAATGCATAGCAAATTCCTGGGAGTCAGAGGTAGAAAGGCTTGTTTCGTTTACACAAAAAAATGTATCAGCCTCATGGTTAAATCTTAAAATATTTGAAGATCACACCCTGTATCCCATAAATCTTATTTGGAAAGATTTATTTACTTTGGAAGCAAGAAGTGGAGAGCTAGGTAAAGGTTCGTAGTTAAAATGTCAGGAGATGGGCTTAAAAGGGGTATATTTAGAAAGAACACTCATTTATGTGGGATTGAGTAGATAAATGACAGTCCAGCATTACAGCAATGGGGAAAATGTTATGAGTCAGAGTCTCTGATGAAATCAGACTTTGGTGGTACTCTTGCATAGCTGGTGGAGAAACAGACCAAACTTTGGTCTCATAGGTTAATTGTGTGAATCTGATATTACTACAGGTAGCGGCTTGCCGTGCATGATCTATTTTGACACTGGGACCAGCCAAAGCCACTGATGTCTTCCCATCACTGACGTCTGTTACCCTCATTGTCTCTCTCACAGAACATGCAATGACCTCCCAACCAGGGTCCTTATCTCCAACTGCTCCTCTCACCAAACCGTCCCATCTGACCCAGTGAGGCTAATCTTGCTAAAATGCAGCTCTAATCATGGTCCTGGCCCAGCTATTCTGTTTCTTAAATCGTCAACCTTAAACTTCAATGTCCCCTCCCACCTTGTCCCTGGAGGTGACCCTAAGCTCCAGATAGGGTTGACCACCCCTAATTTTATCTGTTATTTCTAATATAGGTTTCAGTCCTAGTACCTATAACATTTTATTTCTTTACATCTCTCTCTTACTTCTAAGACTGTAATTTTGCATTTGTATTCCCAACATGTACCGCAGTGCCTAGCATCCAATGAATGCCTAATACCTTGTCTTAGGAACGAATATAGGAGAAAATCTAGTCTCCCTGGTATAGCACTATAAGCATTCCATAATCCTGGCTTGCCCTGTCTGTTCAGTATGCCTCCTAATGGCTGCTGTTCCTTTGCAAAATACAAAG
Source organism: Panthera onca (assembly GCF_046562875.1). Taxonomy (NCBI): domain Eukaryota; kingdom Metazoa; phylum Chordata; class Mammalia; order Carnivora; family Felidae; genus Panthera; species Panthera onca. Next base: position 214,182,473 of record NC_138339.1, on the reverse strand, counting down.
CAAACCTTTCCCTTAACAAGGCTTGAATCTTCCCACTCTGATGGGGAAATTCTCTGTCCAGTCTGTTGCTTTCAGCTGGATGGCTCTTCTTAATCTCTCTGATTAAGAGAGATTGAAACACTATTGTTGAAACACTATTCATTTTCCAAGAGACGGTCCAGATGTCCCTTCTTTATGAAGCCTCCCCATGCTCTGATTGATCTGTCACCTGGTTCATCTGTCTTTGGCAGCATTGATCAGACACTTATTTCATGACCTCATTCCCTTCCATGTTCACCACCGCCTTTCGAGTTGGCAATGGGCCAAATTGGTGTTAAGAAAATTGTGTGGAGTGGAAATAATATGACTACATGCCTTAATACAATAAGACTCTGCTGACTTTGCTGAGCACACAGCCCTGTCCCACATGCCTAGATCTTGCTACTGAAAAAGTGCTAGAAAATGGCACTGATGGCATAATTAGCACATGACCAGGTCAAAGTCTTTTCCTCTCCTGATTTTCTCTGGAGGAGTAGTGAGCTGGGCTGAAGAGCCTAGAGTTTCCCAACCTGTGTCCCCACAGTGATGTATGGAGAGAGGGATTCCTCTCACCCCTCAGAGTATCTGGGCTGGGCTCAAAACACCCAAGCCCCTAGGCCTCTGGGTGTTAACCCAGTGTGCTTCATGGACACTGTGTGTGTGTCCTGTTATGAAAAAAGTTGGGAAGCACTGGCCGTACTTAGTCAAATAGGGCAAGACCATGAACATGTGGGCACACACACACTATAATGGGAAATATCTCCATTTGGATTTGGTGTCACCAAATCCTGTAGGCACAGCAGGAAAAACCAGGAGGCTGGAGTCAGGAGCTATATTCCAAACCCGTCCGTTATGTAGGTGTGACTTTGAGCAAATCATCTAAACTTTCTAGACTTCTCTTTCCTCGAGGATTTTTTTTCTTCACAGATTTTTCTTTCTTTTTAAGCTGGCTCCCATTGGGGTTAGGGAAAAGCCATGGACTAGGTGATGTCCACATTCTCTTTCAATGCTCATGTCCTTGGAATCTTTGAAAACCTGTTTCTTATCATTGTTGAAAGTAAAATAAATAACCTTTAGGCCACAACTATTTCATTCTTAGAATAGATTGTTTTTCTGGTCTGGTCACTTGATCGTTTGGTTTTCTGAGAATGTAGAGCCTCTGGGTGAGGTAAAAGCTTTCATGATATGGGTGTTAAATCTATCCAGGTGAAGGCAAAAGCTATGGCCCCTCCTGGAAAAGGAATGTGAACATCTTTGGGGGGGCATCAAATGCCATAGATATCATTTTCAGGTGGCTTCATTCTCCCCCTCCCAATTAAATATGACATGACAGTGAACTAACTTTAGAAAACTACAATCCATAGGTTTGTGTTATTCATTTATTACTTCAACTGCTTATAGTAACCATACCACTGTTTGCCCTAAAACAGTCCAGGTTAGATGACTTTTTGTGCATCAGGTGATCTCTACTAACTATTTTCCACCCTCCCTTTCGCTCTGCAGACTGAGTGCATACTGCACCTGCTCTCTGCCAGCAGTCTGCCCCTTCCGGGCTGGGTTGGTATAGATTCACAGGTGACTCAGCTCATTCAGAGAACTGGGTCAAAACAATGTCCTGAAATCTCTGTTTCTGAACCTGATCAAATGAAGGCGGTTAGTAGTAAACAAAGATGGTGGACTCTGGATGAATTGCAGAATTTGAAATCAAACCCCCTAGCCGAGAGCCCTGATTCCATGTTGGATATGAATTTTTAGAAGATTCTGAATTCACGCTTTCTTCTCCGTGTGTGTGTAACTGTGGCTTATAAAAGTTTGATTTTTCACATCAGGAATTTTGTCGTTGGTGTGGCCCCTCACCACAATCTTGACAACAGAAGCCTCTTGCTGTGTCTGAAACCAGCCCTTGAGGCAAGAATTCACTTGATGAATGAACACACCTTTGAGGTGCAAGGCATCTCCTTCACCATTCACAGGCACGATTTATTCACTTGTTTCCACACACTGGCTTCTGTCTTCATCCACGGAGCTAGAAAACAGGGTCTTGTTTATATAAAGGTGTCGTAAAATGAATCCATCCCCACAAGGCCCCTTGGCCACAGGAAGGACTCCCAGACATGCTCTGCACTGTATAAACACACACTTTTCATCTATCCCTGGCACACTTTCTCCATTTATAGCCTGCGGATTCCCTTCTCTGATTCTGACCTAGTAATGCTTCCTTCTTTACTTTAAAGTGTGAATGGGTTTCTGGGATCTTCTTTCTATTAATGCTTTACCATGTCAGAGCATGGTAAGGTCTTGTTTCAACACAGCCTTGTCTAAAGCCCTCGCTGACCCCATCCCCCTACTGTGGAAATAAGTTCTTCCTCATCTCCTATGACATTTCTCCGTAACCTTTCTTCTTGCATTTATCACTTCTTAAAGTGATCAAAGATCTTCATCTCCCCACCAGGGCTGGGACTGTGTAAGACAAGGGACTTGTGTCAGATGTCAAATTTAGGGGAAGGAGCCAAACCCCAGTGAAAGTAAATCATGTTGTTAATGTGACATTAAAAAAAAAAAAAAAAGAATTAGTGAAAAAAATCCATGATTTTTCCATTAACAAAATATCAACATTTTCAAGAAAGACAGGATCAGTATTTTTCCTTTTATTTGCCCTTTTCCTTTCAGATTTTTTTCTTTTGCCGGAGGGTCTGCTATGGCCAAGCACTGTTCATTGATTCGGTGGTTATTGGAAATTTTGATATTTTGTCCATCATAGATTTTTGCATTCATTTTGAGTTTTTAAAATATATTGCATTAAGGTGTTATTTGTCTTGATTCCTACGTTTTTGGCATCCCCTTAAATGTTGTGCTTCTGGCCACTGCCTCCCTTGCCTGACCCTGACCCTGGCTCTGATCACCATAGCAACCGGCACAGGCCTTTACCCTCCGACACACACTCAATTAATATTTCATGAACGAATGAACGAATGAATGAATGAATACTAGCAGAGATATCTTAGATGCTCTTTTCTTTTCTTTTTCCTGAAGGTAAAATGACACCTGACCCACAATTTAGTATCGACCATGATATCTACGCGGGGAAATTATAGGGGCCTGGAGTGACTGTCTGTAGTTAGCCGTCAGCATTGCTCCCGCTAATTAAAATCATTGATCCTGGACCCCTTTCACTGTCACAGAGCACCTCCTCCAGTCTTGCTTTATTTCATAAATATAAGTGCTTCTCAAGAAGCTAAATAGTCACAGGGCTACCAAATTATCTTTCACCTTCTTCTAGTGAACTGCGAGCCACTGACAATAAGAATTACTTCTTTGGAAGTCCAGAATATTGGGAGCAGAGGTTCTGTAGATGGGTGCAGTGAAGGAGTCTCAATGCCTCCAGGAGGAGGAAGATGGCAGAGGGCTGGAAGACCAAACGTCAGGGAGTCTGCTCCTTCGACGATACTACCCAGTACGCAGTGGCCCAGAAAGTGAAATTTTGCTTCATTACAATATCACAGACACATAGGAGAGGCTCCCCTTTCTGGGGGGGAGAAAGACACAGATCATGTAGGTGTTGAGTCTGAGTCTCACGTAGGCCTCGAAGAGTATGGTTGACTCCTCACTGTATTCATCAACATTGATCTTTAAAAGACAAAATGATCATTCACAAATCTTCTCACAAAATCATCTCTAGGAAGTTGAGCCTGTCATAACAAAATTATTTCTATGTCCTGGTAGACGGCCCATGAAAATAATGTTTTTGATTTAGTTACAGGAATTCTATTCGGCAAACAGTGCTGTTAAAGTGTTTTCCCTGGGTTCTGTCCACATAATAGTCGCTGTCCCTGGGAGGGTGGATTTTATTCTGTAATAGTTACGATGATTTACACTTTTGTCCAGTTATCAAATGATCGTTGACCTCTATTATCCTCACTCCTCTAACCCTATGCAGTCCAACTGTAAAAACATTAAATTAACTTAAAAAAAAGAAAAAAGAATAACCTATCCACCCCCCCATCCCCAATCCAGGAAGAAAGAAAGAAATCCAGAAATAAGAGAATGATTCTTAGAGAATGCTTTTTTTGTTTTCCTGGACGTCTTCAAATCATTTATTTTTCCATTTCGTTTTTTGGCTGTTCCATGTGGAGTGCCTGGAACTTCACTTCCGCTATACCTCTGGAAGTTTGGGGATCTGAGACCCGGTGATGTGTTCCCTTTAACAACGCATCTTACTGGAAGAGTGTTTGGACACTTCCCAGAGTATGGAGTGAGCGTCAGGAACACGCTGGGGTTCAAGTTCACGTTTCCTGAGGGCCTCGTGTGTGGCAGCCATCATGCTTAGCAGCTTTCCCAGGTTGATTTATCTGATACTTTGAAGAGTCTAGAGGGAGAACAGGTACGGCCAGGCTCATGCTAAAAAAATAAAAACCAAGGCTGTAGCAGGTCGTTATGTGCCCAAGGCTGCAAGACTAGTGAGGGGCGAGACTGAGGCTTGGCCCAGGTCCCCTGCTTGTCATATTACATACAATTGCCTGGTTATTGTCACAGAAGGGAAACACCACACTGCTTCTTCTCCAAGAGATGCAGAGAATATGTTTATCCAACCCAATATGTCATGTGGTTTCCATGGGGAAAAGAAATAATCCTAAGAGGCTTCAGACATTATTTTCACCTATTTGAAGGGACAAACACTACCTGTTCAGCTCTCTAGACCCTGTGTACACCTTCCCTGGGATTCCATATTTTATCAGAGCAACTTCTCCCTTTTCAAAAAGTCACCGTAACTTCCTAAGAGGCTTACAAGTAAGAGTTTCTAGATCACCTTGGAAGACTTTTGAGGGTATATGCGGACCTATGTGTGTGTGTGCTGGGGGTGAGGGAAGAATGTGTGGAACGGAAATTGAATGATGCTGAAAAATATATCCTGATTTCTCAGGATCATATTTTTAAAATGTTTTTAATGTTTATTTATTTTTGAGAGAGAGAGAGGAGAGAGGAAGCAGGGGAGGGGCAGAGAGAGAGGGAGACACAGAATCCAAAGTAGGTTCCAGTCTCCGAGCTGTCAGCACAGATCCCGACGCGGGGTTCAAACTCACATACCGTGAGATCATGACTCGAGCCGAAGCCGGATGCTTAACCGACTGAGCCCCAGGACCATATTTTTAATAAACAAGCAATCAAGTATTCATGGCTACAACTATAATGGATAAAACAACTGACGTTAAAAACAGTCTAGGAGAAGTAAGACAGAATAGCATGGCACAGTGGTCGAATGTGTTGGCTCTTCAGGTTGCTCGATGTATTCCAGTTCTGCTACCTACTGGTTTTGTGACATTTAACTGTTACTTAAAAACGAACAGTGGGGCACCTGGGTGGCTCAGTCTGTTAAGCGTTTGGACTTTGGCTCAGGTCATGATCTCATGGTTCATGGGTTCCAGCCCCGCGTTGGGCTCTGTGCTGACAGCTCAGAGCCTGGAGCCTGCTTCGGATTCGGTGTTTCCCTGTCTCTCTGCCCCTCCCCTATTTGCACTCTGTGTCTGTCTCTGTCTCTCTCAAAAATGAATAAACATTAAAACAATGTTTTAAAAGACTGGAATTAAAAAAACAGTTTAAAAAAGTAACCAACCAACCGACAAGCAAACCCTGTGTGTTCAGTGTTCCTACCTATACAATGAGCGTAATAACAGTAAGTATGCATAAGGATGTTGAGAAGAATAAATGAGAAAGTGCATATAAGATGTGTGACACTTTGTAAAAGTGTGCTATTATCAAGAGGAGATACATATATATACACGTATATATATACACATACATATATATACACGTATACATACATATATACACGTATATATATACATATGTATATATATACGTATATGTATGTATACGTATATATATATATATATATATATACACACACGTATATATACACACACGTATATATACGTGTATATATATATATATATATATATATGGCATTTTGTTAGCCCCTTGTAGAATAATCTATTTCTCAGATTTAAGACACTGGGAAAGTGTTAATCACAGCAGAAATTGTCATCAGATTTGATAGAGCAGGCGATTTTATGAGTGGAAGTCAATATGACTCCAGTAACTCAGGAGCACAGGGCCTACAAAGCATGGGGAAGAGGAACATCCAGCCAATAAACAGTAATAATTGCAACATTGTTGGCAGCTGAGCCTCCGGAGCACCTAATCGCCTTCAACAACGAATTGGCGACTAACTGCCCAGTGGTGGCGGATCGGCATTAACCATACGAGAGGCACCAGCACAACCAGAAAACGCCCAGCAGATGCCCCTTGCAGGAAATGTAATTAAAGTGGAAAGGACTATAACAACATTCCCACTGGGCTCTTGACTCAAACTGGAGAGGCAGAGCAGTGTGTGAATTCTCCAGACCAGGAGGCTGGCGTGGAAACAGCTGACGCTGTGGGCCCCCTCGGATCCTGCCGAGGGCGCTTGTAGCTCTGTCAACCCCCCAGTCACAGAGCACTTGCAGATCAGCCCAATTCTGGGTCACGAAACAGGTGGGGAGCCGCAGAGCTCTGGGTCCTTTAAAGGAAATGAAAGATCACACACCTTCTGTAATGAAACACCCTTCTATCTCCTCATGGCCACTATTATTTAGTCACTGATAATACAGCAAACTCTTCAGAAATAATTCAAGCAGATAAGAAATCAAGCCCCACCCTTTTATGTTCTGAGGCCTTAGCAGTGGCTCCAACTCTTGGAAGGGGAATGAAATCTATTACACATCCTCAGCCCATGATTTTTTTCCTACAAATGTATGAGACCCTAAACTTGGGAAGGTGGTAGGCAGTTCCACAGGGAGACAGTGTGATGGGTGCCCGCCCTGGAGGAGCAGCTTCGGGTTTCAGATGTGGTCTCCACGGCACTGGGCAAATTGCTTCATTCTCGGTTTTCTCGTTCAGAAAATTGAGGCATAACAGCATCTACCTCTTACGGTTTTTTGTGCCTGGAACACTGTAGGCACTAAATGATTGTCAGCTATAACACCCAGTTTTTCAAGTAGTTAACGATGGCTTCACTTACTGACAGTCTGGCGAATAAATTTTTTGAAAAAAAAACCAAACACATACTAATAAAATTGTATTTCTCATAACTAAACTATCTAATAGGATATATACCCAGAGTGGGATTGATGGATCGTATGGTGGTTCTGCTTTTGATGTTTTGAGAAATGTCCATACTGTTTTCCGTAGTGGCTGCACCATTTTACATTCCCACCAACAGTCCCATTTTCTCCACATCCTTGCCAAAACTTGTTTTGTTTTGTTTTTTTTATAGTAGCCATGCAAACTAGTATAAGGTGATATATATCATTGTGGTTTGGTTTTGCTTTTTGTATATTAATTATATTTCAATAAAGTTGTTAAAAAATATCTTACATTGTCCCTTAGACATAATAGGTTGCTATTGACCCTTTGATTGCTGTGTGAAAAGATAACATGTCTCTGAGTAATTTCGACAGTCGACATGTTGAAAGGATCACAAATATCTACCTTTGGCAAGTACTTACAGGGATCATTCTAAATACATATACCAGGGGTGCCTGGATCGCTCAATTGGTTGAGCGATCGACTACAGCTCAGGTCATGATCTCATGGTTCATGAGTTCAAGCCCACATCGGGCTCTGTGCTGACAGCTCGATCCTGGAGCCTGCTTCGGATTCTGTGTCTCCCTCTCTCTCTGTTCCTCTCCCGCTCATGCTCTGTCTCTCTGTCTCTCAAAAATAAACATTAAAAAAATAAATAAATACATCTACCCACCAGGTGCTATGCATAGAGAGAGATGGAACATAGGTGGGACATAGTCCCTCCTTCATGGAACTTAAATTATGGTTAGACAGGCGGCAACGACAAAGCCTGAGAAGTGTTAGCATCAGAAACTCAGAGTGTGAGGGTGTCATGTCCTGGAAGGAGAAAGAGAAAGCTTCCCTAATGCAGTGAAGTTTACACCGAAAACTGAAGGATTCAAGGGTTAACTACACCTGAGAAGGCGCTCCAGGTGAGTGGGAGCATCAAGTTCCAAGATCTGGAAGGAAAAGGAGGCTGTTGCTGAGAGGAGCCGTCTCCTCCTGCCTGTAGCTACAGGAGATGGCAAGGTGGACGGTGGCCAGATTCTGGTGTAGGCTTGGAGGAACCTCAGAAGGTGAGGCTTGATCCAGAGAATGATGGGGAAATCACTGACAGGTTTCAAGTAGGGAAGTGAAATGGTCTGATCTGAGATTAGGAAGCATCATTCTGGCTGTTTGGTGAGGCAAGAGGGAGTGTGGGGATCCCGGTAGGAGGCATAAATGCCTCATCTTTGATGATTCTGGCCCAGACTTGGGCAGTTTGGAAGCAAAGTAATGGATAGATTGGAGACGAATTTATATATTTGGCTTCAAACTAAAGCTACTACCTACTCCCCGACACTGCCCAGATAGGGATGGGATATGTAGAAACCTTAACTTTTAGGCTGCCCTCTGCAAACAATACCCAGAACATATTTAGATTAGAAAAAAGAAGGGAACTGATATCCAAAGTGGAGCTAGGGGGTTGCCCATGCCAATTATCTGATAATCTGCTTGGCCCATTGCTTCAGCTAACGAAGGGCTGTTTGCCCTCCTTCCACCCCAATTATGCTTATCATCATGCTTACCATCGCAGGGCCCCAGAGAAGCCAGAGAGAACTCAACACCAGTCCCTCTAGCCAAACAATCAGCAAACGAAGATAACTTTAAAGAGTGTCAAGCCCAACTTTATGACTCCCTCATAGGCACCAAGGGCATTGTCTCAAGAGCCTAAGCCACCAGACAGCATAACCCAGGACTGCTTGTCGGTTGACCTGCTGAGACCAACTATGACTCATCTGTTTACTGCGGAACGGAGGTAACGTGGGATGCAAAGGTTGACAGCCACCTCCCGGGAGACCGTCGGACCTGGAAATCAGGGCCCTGGGTTTCAACCGGAAATGTTTACACTGGCACAGACCCAAGATGGATGGAGGGCCACGTCACGGAGAGCTGAGTGAGCACATGCACACATTTTAAGGGACCGGGGTCTTCACAGCTGACCGGCTGTTCACTCTCTCCGCTGCGCTGAGCAGCCTGGAGGCTAGCGGTCATCACTTACATGTGCTCTGCTACTTACACTTGGATTTATAACCACACTTTCCCACGACCGCATTTTCTTTCTTGGCAGAAGATTAAGGGCAGCAATAATAAACACGTAATAATAGTGATATTGGTCTCATTTATTAATGGCATATTATATCTGGGGGCATTATGTCTTTCAGGTGATATACATTACCTCTACTCTGCCATCACAGCCTGGTGCACCTATGAATCACCTGGGGACCTTTGAAATACTAACCCCTGGGCCCACCCTCCAAGGGCTCTGATTTAATTGATCTGGGTGGAGCCCAGGCATGGGCATTTTAAGGCCCCCGGGGGGGATTCTGGTGTGCAGCCAGGGTTGAGAACCACAGCTTTAATCATCATGGCAACCTGCAATGCAGGGATTTGCAGCTTTATTTTAGAGATGAGGAAAAAAAAAAAAAAATAGAGCCCAGAAAGAACAAGTAATTTGCCCAAGTGCAAGAGGAGGAACTTCAACCTTGAGTCTGTCTGGCCACCAACCCTCCCTCTGAAGTATTGCTTCGCACACGGTTTAGGGAATCCTTGGGTGAAGAGTAAGCAGGGAGGGCACACAGAGGAGAAAGGGCAGCCACGGGCTCCCTGTGGGTACCTAGGACCTCTGGGAGGCTCCACCCCACCCTGGGCCAGCCATGCCGCACCATAGCGTGCAGATCAGTAAAGGAGAGGAGCCGAGTGGGCAAACGACCCACCTTCCTGGCTGCAGCAGCCCTGGCCTCCCTCCAAGCCCCAGGGGATGGCACAGAGGAGACACTTGGCAGAAAGTTGAACAGGGCATGGCCGGGCTGGGCCGGGCAGCCCCATGCACTCATTCACCCTTCGCCTTGTCATAGTGCTGCAGGGAGATGACCTTCCTTCCTCAGCCTCTGCCTTCCCATCCTGTGCCGTGTCTGCTCAGGGCCGTGCCAGCTTCCCCAGCCACCTCTACGTCGTACTTCTGAAACCTGCTATTCACTCACGTAGGTCACGCAGATACGCACACTACTGCATGGAAAGGAGGCATCCTCTGGCTCTTGTCTCCCAGCCGTGAGCAGCCTTAGCCATAACTGCCTGAAACAAATATAATCGAGTGTGAGTGTGAAGCCGCACCTTTCTTCCTCCCTGCTGGGAGACCTGGACTAGGCTCTCCGCTCACAGCCTCCTAGAATGAAGCCTGGACACAAAGCAAGGAGCTCAGCTCCTCTGTACCCACCTACTCCCTAGATCAAGGTGGCTCTCCCAAGCTATTTCTTATATCGTTGCTGGGAGTGGCCGAGAAAGGATCACACTCTGAGGGATAAAAGAAGGAGGGAAGAAGTTTCTGGAATCTGAGGTGGGCAGTGTCTGCGCCTCTGTGTTCTTCAGGTCGGAACTCTACTTTCATACTCTGCACAAAGGCTTGGGCTAGCCAGCTTCATTCATGTGTTTACTCAACAGTTATTAAGGGTTTGTTACACGGGGAATTTGAGAGGAGGAAGACGCATCCCTGACCTTAAGCAGCTCACAGTTTCAGCAGGGGTGAAGTCACATAGACAGCAACATAATGGCAGGGGGAAGCAGTGGAGTGGCTGGGACACGGGGAGAGGCCCTGGGCCCAGTCAGAAGAGGGGGCCAGGGTCCGGGGCAGAGCAATCCCTCTCTGGAGACTTACTGCATGTCAGAAAGGGAGAGATGGTTTTCTAAGTGAAGCGGGCAGTTTCACCAGGGGAGCAGAGATTCTGTCCCTTGCTTCAATAAAGGACATTCCCTTGTTGGAAAGTCACAGTTGACTTAGCTGCAGGAGCAGAGCTCTTCCCTCTCTAGGTTGCAGAGTTTTGGACTCCCTTCTCTATGTTCAGGTCGAAGGACTGAGTCTAAAGCGCCACTGAATTCCTCACTCAGGTTTTTTCTCAACAGACACATGCAATTCTGAAGGCCTGCCGGCCGCACCAAAGAGCTTCTCCCAAGAAGTCCTGGGCCGGGTAGAGGCAGCTGCGAAAGGGGAGGAGTGTTCTGTTTTGGACCAAAAAACACGACTCAAATGAGGCTGACGATACCCAAAGTACAGAGACTGCATAGAGGAGTCACTGTCCCTCTATCATGTGTCATAATATTAAATGTCATAACAGGGCAGACAAAAAGATCCATGGAGGGACGTGTACCCGGCCCTGCCACATAGGCTCCCGGATGGTCTACTGCAGGTCACTGAGCTTCACGGTTTTCGTACATAACACAGGGCTTGAGGGCATCCCCACATCCCCTGTGGTGGTGAGAATTAGGTGGGATGACAGCGGGAGGGGCCTGGGGCTTGGCACAGAGGGGATCTCAACACATGCCTGGTGTGACCCTCTTCCTTCCAGCCTACTCACCAGAGAGCCCCCCAAGTCGTTAATAACCCAACCCCTCCCCTCAGAAATGTTGGTCTTTTCCCAAAAGTGATGATTCCAGTTTGATCATTTTCTGCCTCCTGATACACCCCAATGTGCTCCTCCCCAGGCTCCTCAGTGGGGTGCTTCTTGACACGCCTTTGTTGGGTCCCTGTGCACCGAGTGCAGGGAAGGAGGGGCGAGCTGTGGTTCCAGGAGCAGGGGTGAAGCCTGTGGGCTTCCCAGCTCCATTTCTGTCTCCTCCTTGCCTGACAGAGCCATAGCCGATGCTCTCACCAGGTCACTTAATTTCCCCACCGCCATGACCTTCGCTTGGCCCGTTTTGGAACAATGCGCGCCCTCTCGTTAACAAGGGTTTGTTTCTTTCTGCCAGCGCTGAGCCTGTCTACCTTTGAAGAGAAATCACAAGAGTTGTCACTGTTATGCTCTTTACCCTCTGAATGGAATGGCTCCAGCTCTGATGTTACCTCATTTATAATTATCTTAGGGATCTCTCCTGGATGGTGGTGGCAGAGGAGGATTTCTAATTCACTCCCTTACAATGTTTTGCAAATAAGCTCCCAGAACCAGGTCCATTTTATTGTCTTCTATTTTAAATAGACTTTTTTACTGCTCATCCAATGAAAAGCCTATTTAAACACCTGTACTCTCTCATACAATGGTGATGGGGGGAAAAAAAATCCAGAAGAAGTGGAGGCCACAGAAATCTTTTACAAGGCAGTGCTTGGACAGAAATCCTTTCCTTTCCGTTCCCACCGTCGTCCTTGCGGTGAGGCCGTATCAGCTCGTACAGGACCTTAGCAAGAGCTTCATGCTGGTTTCCCAGCCTCCAGGCTGTTTCCCTCGCAGTCTGTGTTGCTCCCGCCAGTATCTCAGGCATCACGTGACATGTCAGCTCCGAGTTTCCCAATAGCTTTTCAGTGATTGCGGGATAAATTCCATCCTTCTCACCCAGACATTCGAGGTGCTTTACTATCTGGGCCCTCCTGACCTTCCGGGGCCCCCACTGCTATCAAATGGGTCTACTTCTTATCCCATGATAGCCCTGCAATTGCTTCATTTTGTGCCTCGAGTTATGGATCCTTCTATATCCCCCCTGTTCAGAAATCCTTCCTCTCCTCGATGGGGGCAAATCCTACCCATGTCCTCTGACTCCTGAGCTGAAAGCACAGTCCCTGCCCCGAGATATGCATGGGGTTATCACTTTGCACTCTGCTTCCCTTTGCCTAATATGGGTGCCCCTTGTCCCCCGCTCTTCCTTTCCCTTCAGCTCCTTCATAGTCCGCTTTCTTCGCAAACCTAGAAAGGACTTGATGTCTCAGAGGTATTGCTGTCTGCTGCACCCTGTGTCCAGGCACATTTTTACATGGTCTCATAGTCTTGTCTCTCACACTATGCACCTACCCCCCAGACACAAGTGGGCAGGTAAGGAGAGCAGGAGTCCTGGTGTTTACAGCATAGCTACTGTGTGTTGCACATGGGCACATTTAGATACATCCAAATTTACCCACAAATTTGTCTGGAAGTGTTTTGTGCCACACTTTCCAATGAGTGTACTGAAGTTCAGAGGGACTTAATGACTTTCTCAAAGACAGTTTGATGCTGGATATGGAACCAAAGAGAGAAAAAAAAAAAATTGTGGCATGGAGCTTGTTAGGCCAGGCTTCACAGATGTGGTAGGATCTGAGCCAGAGCCTGGTCTGGTGGGCAGGATGCAAGAACACTGTGAGTGTGAACGGCATCACAAAGATTTCAGAGTCAACGTGACAATGTGATCATTCACGGCTTCTAGAGATTGTACCCAATCTCCCTTAAGAATGAAGTATTCAAGTTAATTGCCTGGTTTTGAGCATGCAAACACTGAAATTGTGCCAGAAGGGCCAAAGTTCAGGGGTAAGTGAACTTCACTGCAGCATGGTAAGAACAGAATAAATGCTGACAAAGAAGCAGAGGTTTTTAAATTTTCACTGCAGGTCAAAAGAGGGCTCCTAACACAAGATGGCTGAAATTGAGCAAACACACAGTCCCAGATGGTTTCAGACAGCGGGATAAAAATGAATGAGCCAATATGGGTTCATCAAAGATAACAAATGTACCACTCTGTGTGAGCGTGTGGGGGGGGGGGGGAGGGAGGGGTACTAAGAACTCTGTGTTTTCTGTTCAGTTTTGCGTGGACCTAAAACTACTCTTAAATAAAGTCTACTGTAAAAAAAAAGTAAAATGAAACAACTTGAAAAAATTATTTTAAATGAATGAGAGCAGGTCCCAACACCGTCCCCTGAGGCATGAGGGGAGGGGAGTATGTGACATCTCTTGGTATACTGGAGCACAGACACCCTGCCCAGCTGTGGTGAATGCCACCATTTCCCCCCCCCCCCCCAGGTCACTTGCTAATGAAATGTTTATGAGCATCTACTGTCTCAAAAAGCAACATATGGAATATGGAGAAGGAAGAAAAGGAAAAGAAGAGAAGGAATTGAAGGATGCTTTAACGGCCTGTATATTAAAAAATAAAAAGCTGGCTGCATGGACAGGTTGCAAAAAACATAATGATCTAAGTGCCGGAGAAGAGAGGCTTTACAGAACAGCCAATATATAGTAACATTGGGAAATGGCTCGCTTGTCTAATTTTCCTTTACCTCTTCTCTAAAATGGGGATAACGATACCTGCCTCCTGTGCTTATGATGAGGATTAAATGACCACGCATATAAAATCCTTAGCCCCAAAGTCTGCACTCATTCATTAAAAATAGTTTTTGAGTTGCTGATTATGAGCTAGATACCAATTTGGACAAAACAGATGTGATGCCTCCTGGCTCACAACTCTCTGAGAGGGGGGGAGCCAAATGTTAAACAAGGAAACATAAAGATACTTAGTTACAAATTGGGAGGTGTTCTACAAAGAAAAAACTCAGAGCCCCTGAGAAAATAGCAGGGCCTCCAAACCCATGGTCAGTAAATAGCAGTCATTTCAAGACAGAACTTTCTTTGCAACTGTGACAGATTAGTTTCTATCAGACTAAAACCTTTCACAAGGAATAATTGGGAAGACTTGGATTAAGAAAATAAATAAAAGAAGAAATGTGTTTGAAGGAACACAAGGGTTGCCAAGGCTTCAAGGGTGTTAGTTAGTTAGTAGAGAAGATACTAGAACAAAGGTAAATGGGAAGAGGTCAGATTAACATGCAGCTCTACTTTCTCCTGGAAGCTTCGGCAAGATCGTAAGTGGCTATGGAGAATTTTCAGCAATCTCATGGGACAAAATTGGAGTTCATGGCTGGCTAAGGAGGAGGGGAACTGAGAAACACCCAGCTTTCAGTTGGGAGATGTAAAAGGCAACAGTCTTGGGAGTAAAGGCAAAGTAGATACAGACCAGCTCTCACCAAAAAAAAAGCAGCTTCAGCTGAAGTTGAATTAAGGTGATTTGTGTAGCTTAATCACCGAGAGATTATCCCCTATGAAGAAAGATAACTTTATCCAGAACCTCAAGCCACCCCTATAATTTTTCATACCATAATGTCCAATATTTGGAATAAAAAAAATGGGACAATATAATGACCAAAAAAAAAAAAAAAACATTAAAAGATGGTAGAAACAGACTTCTAGAGTATTCAGATATTATATGGACACGGACGTTATCAGACACACATTTTAAATACTATGTGAAATTTATTAAAGAGAATTGACAGCAAGATGGAGAATTTCAACAGGTTACTATAAATCTATATGTGAATCTAAAAAAGAATAAGAAGGGGGGGGGGTGGTGCCTGGGCAGCTCAGTTGGTTAAGCATCTGACTTTGGCTCAGGTCATGGTCTCATGGTTCACGAGTTCGAGCCCCATGTCAGGTTCTGTGCTGACAGCTCAGAGCCTGAAGCCTACTTCAGATTCTGTGTCTTCCTTTCTCTCTTCCCCTCCCCCACTTGTGTGCGCTCTCTCGCTCTCTCTCTGTCTCTCTTTCTCTCCTTCTCTCTCTCAAAAATAAATAAAAAACAAGAAGGGATTAAATTAAAAGTTAAAGGAATCAAATTTAAAAATAAGAAGGAAATTCTAGAACTGAAAAAAGAGAATAAATAAAATTGAAATTTAATAAGTGAACTAGGAGCACACTGAACATAGCTGAAGAGAGAAATGAAGAACCAGACTGTAGGTCAGTAGATAATATCCATACTGAACCACAAAAAGAAGGGATGCAAAAAATAGAGCAAAAGAAGGAAAGAGATATATGGGATATTGTGAATTATTATATATAAATGTAGAATGGTAGTGCCAGAAAGAGGAGAAAAAGAATGGGTAGTAGCAATATTTGAAGAGATTTTCCCAAAACTGAAGGGAGGCATTATGCCACATACACAAGAAACCCTATGAATTCCATGATGGACAAACACAGGTAAACTACAGTAAGGTACACCACAATGAAGCTATTGCAAACCTAAGACAAAGATAATGTTAAAAGCAGTTAGAGGAAGAAAGACACGTGGTCTTCAAAAAGAACAAGACTTGGGGCGCCTGTTGGTTAAGCGTCCGACTTCGGCTCAGGTCATGATCTCGCGGTCCGTGAGTTCGAGCCCCCCCCATCGGGCTCTGTGCTGATCGCTCAGAGTCTGGAGCCTGTTTCAGATTCTGTGTCTCCCTCTTTCTCTGCCCCTCCCCTGTTCATGCTGTCTCTCTCTGTCTCAAAAATAAATAAACGTTAAAAAAAAAAAAAAAAAAAAGAACAAGACTTAATGCTGAATTCTTAAGAAAAATTACGGAAGCCAAAGACATTGGTATACTGTTCTAAGGTGCAAAATACTCCTTCTAAACTAGGATTATAAAAATTGTCCTTCAAGAGAAACAAAGTACAAATAAAAATTGCCTTTCAATATCGAATATAAAATTTACTAACTTTTAATTTATTTTTACTTTTATCTTTTTATTATGAAATAAAACACAGATACAGAAACCACCCAAATCAAGTATATAGTTTAATACATGATTTTAAGCCTAACAGCTTTGTAATCACTGTAAAGAAATAGAACTTGACTGGCCACTCAGAAACCTCTCCTTGTGTGCTATCCTAATCACAATGCACTGCTTTCCCTAAGAGCAGTCCTTACCCTTTAATACTTTTATTGTAATCTCTTCCTTGTATTTATGTTTTGATTATCCACATATGCATCCCTAGACACTATAGTGCAGTCTTGCCCACTTAAAAAAAAGAAAAAAAAAATTGACATGTTCTGGAAATCTCTTTTATCTCCTGGAGCTCCTTCTATTTTTCTTCTCCTAGACTCTATCTTGAAGATCCTGGCCTGTTTGACCCATAGAATTTCCCAAAGTCTAGATTTTGTTAACGTTGTGGTACAGTTCAACAAGTCCCTTTCTTCTCTGTTTCTTGCAAATTTTTAGCTGGATCCAGAGCCTTGAACACTATATTTTTCTGGAAGAATTCATCACCAACACTTGCATTAAAGGAAAAACACAAAGAAGGTCTTCAGCAGAAAAAAAGTGAAGCTAAATGACAAATATATATATATATATATATATATATATATATATATGTATATATATATACACACATACATATATATATACACACATACATATATGAAAGAAAAGGGAAAAGGTACATATGTAGGCAAATTTAAATAAATATTGACTATATGAAAACAATACTAATAACATGGGGTTTTAAATATATGTAGAATTAAAATAAATGGTGATGATAGCATAATATTCAGAAGGAAGGTAAGTAAAGTCAAAGTGTTTATACATGTCCTTTCACTGTACAGGAATTGATAAAAATATACTGTTATGTATTATACTTCAATAAAGTTGAGATTCATATTGAATCTCTAAAGTAGCCTCTGAAAGAATGCCAAAAGATTTTGTAACTGCCAACATGTGAAAAACTGGAGTAGTAAAACCTACTTGATTAACCCAAAAGAAGGTAAGGGGGGGGGGGAAGGAACATAGAATAAATGGGATAAATTGGGGGGAAAAACAAACAGTAAGATGGTAAATTTAAACCCAAGTATTCCAGCAATTATATTTGTTTAAATATAATTAACAATTATAAACAATTTTTAAAATGTATATTGTCAGACTGGATTAAAAATAACAAGACCCAATAATATAATACTTATAAGAGAAGCACCTTAAATAAATTTTAAAAACCCAGAAATAATAAAAGTAAGGAATAAGGAAAGACACACCCTACAAATCCTAACCAAAAGGAAGCTGGCATTGGCATATTAGTATCAAACAAAGTAAATTGTAAGGCAGAAAGGGACCATTGAAAACTAACAAAAGGATTAATCCTCTAGAATAATAGACTAGTCTTAAGTTTGTAGTGTTTAATAATATAGGTTTAGAATAATAAACTCAAAATGGATAAAGGACCTGAATGTGAGACAGGAAACCATCAAAACCCTAGAGGAGAAAGCAGGAAAAAAACCTCTCTGACCTCAGCTGCAGCAATTTCTTACTTGACCCATCTCCAACGGCAAGGGAATTAAAAGAAAAAATGAACTATTGGGACCTCATGAAGATAAAAAGCTTCTGCACTGCAAAGGAAACAATCAACAAAACTAAAAGGCAATCAACGGAATGGGAAAAGATATTTGCAATGACATATTAGACAAAGGGCTAGTATCCAAAATCTATAAAGAACTCACCAAACTCCACACCTGAAAAACAAATGATCCAGTGAAGAAATGGGCAGAAAACATGAATAGACACTTCTCTAAAGAAGATATCCAGATGGCCAACAGGCACATGAAAGATGCTCAACGCCACTCCTCATCAGGGAAATACAAATCAAAACCACACTGAGATACCACCTCACGCCAGTCACAGTGGCTAAAATGAACAAATCAGGAGACTATAGATGCTGGAGAGGATGTGAAGAAACGGGAACCCTTTTGCACTGTTGGTGGGAATGCAAACTGGTGTAGTCGCTCTGGAAAACAGAGTGGAGGTTCCTCAAAAAATTAAAAATAGATCTACCCTATGACCCAGCAATAGCACTGCTAGGAATTTACCCAAGGGATAGAGGACTGCTGATGCATAAGGGCACTTGTGCCCCAATGTTTATAGCAGCACTTTCAACAATAGCCAAATTATGGAAAGAGCCTAAATGTCCATCAACTGATGAATGGATAAAGAAATCGTGGTTTATATACACAATGGAATACTACTTGGCAATGAGAAAGAATGAAATATGGCCGTTTGTAGCAATGTGGATGGAACTGGAGAGTGTGATGCTAAGTGAAATAAGCCATACAGAGAAAGACAGATACCATATGTTTTCACTCTTATGTGGATCCTGAGAAACTTAACAGAAGACCATGAGGGAGGGGAAGGAAAAAAAAAAAGAGATAGAGGGAGCCAAACCATAAGAGACTCTTAAAAACTGAGAATAAACTGAGGGTTGATGGGGGGTGGGAGGGAGGGAAGGGTGGGTGATGGGCATTGAGGAGCACACCTGCTGGGATGAGCACTGGGTGTTGTATGGAAACCAATTTGACAATTAAAAAAAAACTGTTAATAAAAAATAAATAAATAAATAAATAAATAAATGAAATATATAAAGAAAAAATGATAGAATTAAAGGAGAAATAAGCAAACCCACAAGTTAGAAACTTTTTAAGCACATTTCTCACTGAACCTGATAGAACAAAAAATACAATAGTGAGAAAAATCCCTGCCATATTGAACTTGCATTAGGGTGAAGGACACAAACAGTAATCAAACAGGCACACAAATGAATGTAAAATTGCACATTGGCTGAGTTCTCTGCGGGAAAGGAAGACATTCTGTATCAACGAACATGACTTGAACCGAGGGAATCAAAAAATCTTTTCTAAAAAAGTGACCCTTGATTTCAGATCTAAAAGATGTGTAAGTGTTAATCAGGTGAGTAGAAAAGGAAGTCTGAAGCAAAGAGCTGACACAGCAGGCATCGTGGCACCTGCAGAGATTCCCCAGTAAGGAGGGAGCATGTCAGTTTGAGGAGGTGGAAGGAGGCCCGAGTGACTGAAGCACGGTATATGAAGGAAAGTAGCCCCAAATCAAGCTGGAGAGGTGAACAGAGCCAGAACACTGAGAACGTTGCAGGCCATGTTATGGATCTTGGCCTTCAGAGAGTAATGGGAAAGCAATCAAGATTGCTAAAGCAGGCTTATATTGTCATTGGATTCAGGTTTGGAAAAGACTATTCTAGCTGTGGCATGAGAATTGATTGTGGAAGGTCAGAGTCAACAGAGGAGGCCAAACAACTCAGCATTCCTCAGATGACCAATGATGGTGGAGACAGTGGAGGTGGAGAGGAGTCAGATTCAAGAGACACTTGAGAGGTAAAAAGCAACAGAACTTAGTGAAGGATTCTACATGGTGCCTGGGAGCAAGGGAGACATCAAGAAAGTCTTCTCAGGTTCTTGCTTGTACAAATGGGTCCAACAGCGATGCAATTCTCAAGATAAGAATCAGGAAGAGAGCCAGATTTTGGAATGAAAGCCACAAAGTCAGCATTGAGTGTGTTGAGGTTGAGGGTTGTTTCTGTTAGAGATTGTTCTGTAGAAAGTCTCCTCAAGGCTCTTAATTGAGTTTTCTTTGTGGCGTTTGGTTTGTTTTATTTGCTTGTCTTACCCCCTGCAGTCTAACATTTCAAAAATGGAATAGCCAAGTCCTAACTGTGGAAATTTATCATGTCACTGCATCAAAATATTGACGTTTGCCTAATTTGAACCTTCCCAGGGAGTAATGCAAATAAGAGAGAAGATGGAAAATTTCTTGTGATCCCCAGGAGTGCCTGCAGGATGCTGGGCACTGACCCCAGTTAGAGTCCAAATGTGTCAGAGAACTTTCCTGGCTCTGGTTGTCGAAGGCCATTTAATGTGGCAGGATCACTTTTCTTTAAGATGCTGCACAAGGATGAGCAAGCCAAGTTTAGGAGAATTGGCTCTCAACACACAGGGCAATTTCAGAGAAACATTAATGAACTCTCCCTTCATTGAAAATTAAATCTGTCAAGGATATGAATCAGGTGTCATGTGAAAGAGAGCCCAATCAACTCTTTCAAAGCAATTTCCTGTTAGAACTCCAGGATAGAAGATGCCATTTCCCTCACTCCAAGGTGGTTGAGATCCTGTTGGCAAGTTGTTTTGAAATTCTTTCCATGAGAAAGAACAAAGTGAAGAAGACAGCCTGTACAGTTAGTTACCATCCAGAAAAATGAAATATATATTCATGGCTATTTCTCTCTCTCTCTCTCTCTCTCTCTCTCTCTCTCTCTCTCTCTCTCTCTGTCTCAGCATTGACCAGCAACCTTATGAGGGTATATCAAGACCTTTTTCAAACACATTTTTCCCCCTCCTTCTTCCCCGTCCTTTAATTCTTTTGAGGCTTAACTTAAAAGAAGAAATGGAATTTCTATCTTTTAAGAAGTTTGGTTATGGTATCTGATTGGAATAAGTTTCATAGATTATATAAGGTTTAAGTTGTGTATTCTTTATGACAGCTTGAGTTTTAAGGTTTTTGTCCTAAATCATTATTATTGAGTCTGCCTACAGTTTCAACAATTGTCAAACCGAGGGCAAGAGCTGCTTCCTTGCTTGGAATAGAACACTGAATTTTGTAACTATATGAAGAAGGTAAGAGACAGATGATTTACAGCTATTTCACAAGCTATGAACCTAAGTCAATTGTCAAAAAAGGAAAGGAGGTAAATGTTCAGGATTTGTTATTTTATGTGGTTTTATGTATTTCTGATTTGTTTGAGGATCATTAACTTAAAATTTTAGAAAATGAAAGGTCAAGGAGTTGTGATTCTACCAATGCTGCTCAACCAAAAAGCACCATAGAATTTTGAAGCACAGAGACACTTAAATCATCAGGTAGTCCAAGGGCTTCTGAAGTGTCTGATTTGGGATCGTGGTTTTAATCCTCCCCACCTCCTATTACCCATAGGGAGAACAAATTCCAGAAGGGAGGTGTCCCAGTAAATATCACATGACTTGTATCTCAGAATTCATCCTCTTATGAATTTTCTTCAGAGAAAAGAAGCAAGAGCTTGAGCCAGTCTTTATTCTAACAGACTGATTAGGCATATTACAAATGGAAAGTCTCAAATGATAGCACTGGAAAGAACTATCCTATATGAAGTCCCTTTCTGGGGGTTCTGGGCTTTGGATGTGCTTAGGACATTTTATTTCCATTTTGGGTTCCTACAGACTCTGTAATTTGGAGGATGCCATCAGGTTCTTGGACAATTGCTGAGTAGAATTGAGGGAAATGAGAGGAAGGAAGCATCTCAGAGCCTGTCTGAACTTCCTCCTTGCTTTGGACCCCTCCTATACACTGATAACTGAGTATGGAGTTCTTGAACTGATAAACAAGGGTGTTGGACTTGGGTGTTTTGCTTTCTTGTTTGCAAGCTTTGTGTTTGTTTCTGTTCCTCTAAGAGAACACTTGCTTAGTCCCCTTGTGGCCCCCAACCACATACTGGGAAAAATGGGCCCACTCTATCTTTTAATAATTTCTCATGTTGTTGCTTATTCTTGAATTCAATGGATGAAACAAATGACCCAGAGTTTGTGAGTAATGGAATCCCATCTCCACTCCAACCCCAACTCATGAACCAATGACTTCTACTTGTACCTGACATAGTAACAAATATGTTGGGGGCCTTGACTTAAAGCTGGTGATCTCAGTTGAAATACTCTGATTCATTCTGAACAATCATTTGATAGAATAGTCTTAGTTTTCCCGTCTGTAAAATGAATTCCATGTTGGTGACTCTGGTATTAAAGTAAAATATCTTTAAGAAAATTGCTGGAGGCTGTGACATATGACCCAGTGTATTATTATTTTATAATGGAGAGTTTTACCTACCAAAGAGAAGAGCTATCAGCTTCTCTTGGCATTGCTGGTAATTTATTATTCATGACTTCTAAAAATTCCAGCACTGCAGGAAGCTTCAGCATCATTACTGCATTACGTTTTGCTTTTGTGTTAATGCACAGCTATTTTTCACTGTCACTTTCACGGGTAGCAAGAGAGAATAGACGAAAAATTTTAACAAATGTAGGACAGTACCAGACATATTCCAGGTTCTGTTTCTTGTTATTAATTGAATGATCAAATTCAGCTTTATCAGAAGTGAGACTTTTCTGGATGTCCACAGGTTAACCCAAATACCTCCTTCTCCTTGGTGTCCTCAATACATCATGCTCACTCAGAAGCAAGGGACAGGAAATAATGAATTTAGTTAGCACTTTCATATTTGAAGAATCAAGAACATCATCAATTTTTTTTTGCTTTTCATAATTAAGAAGAAAAAAAGTCATGGTTTAATTTCAGGCAGTGAAGAAGCTTCCATTCAATTCAACTTCTCTGTGGATTAGAGTAAGGAAGTCCTTTTGATGGGACCAAAGAGATTTCTCCTTCTAGAAGGAGGAGAGGATTCTCTGCTTTGAAGACAGCTCTTGAAGGTAAGGACTCCCTGCTTCCAAAATCTGGAATAATCTAAGTCAAGCCCAGGTAACATAATGTAGAAGCAAAACTATGCTAACCCTCGATGTTACGAATGGAAACAGTTCTTTTCTGTCTAAATCACAAATACCCATTGTACATCTCCAGCTCTGTAATTCGTCTTTCTTCAAATGTTTGTGCTCTTGGGGTGACTGTATCTGCAGGTGCTAACAATCAGCAAGAACAAAGACATCGGGGCTCTTGTTCTGTGTCTTTTCTTTTTTTCCACGCCTGCCCTTTGGTTAGCTGGTACTGTGTGAACAAAGTTACAAATTTGAATGACATATTTTCAAAGGGTTGAAGAATGCCAAGACAATAGCTCTCTGCAAATGTAGCACAATTGGCAGATGTAAAAAGTGGAGGAAGGGGATATTCAGCATGTATACACTCATTACTAATAGCTTACAGCTTAGCAATTTCATATTTTGTTTTGATATCTTCTGACCTCATAGAGGTTTCTTTTATGCAGTCCAAGCATGTACAGAAATACTTTTTCATCCAATTACATATGGCAGTGTATTTTTCCCAATTAGCAGGGTCCTTGGGTGTGTGGTAACAGCAGAAATAAGGACATCAGGGGTCTCATTCTCCTCTCTCCTTATTTTTCATGACCTCCCTTTTTTGTTCAGCTTTAGGTTATTTTGCCAAGAAACAGCTCTAGATGCATCATATTTCCACCCATTAATCAATGCTAATCCAAAAAAGCATGAGGCATGGATAGGAAAGTTCTCTTGCCTTACAAAACAAGTCCGTGTTTATACTTGGAATCTGTTCTAGACAAAGTAAAGGACAAAAGAGAATGCGCTGGACATTTTTAAGCATCATGATAGCCTGACTGTGAAACCTCACAATTTGTTTGGAGCAAGTAAATGGATATTGTGATATTTGTAATCTGTATCATGGTCCAGTGAAGTATTTCCAAAAAGCACTTCATGGAAGAGAAATCCCTGGAGATACTTCAGAGAAGGAATTGTGGAGTTCAGTAAGTTTGGGGAGTGTGTCACACAAGATTTCCCTTTTTGAGACTCACAATGCATAATAGAATTTTATAGCTCAGACAACTAACAAAACAAAGAAAAAAACTATTGCACTTCGTGTAACCTTAGCATTTCAGAAACTCATTTGATCACAGATCACATTTTACAACTCATTGTTTTAAAAAAATAATACTTACTAATATCTGAAAGTAGCAAGTGAAGTAAATGATCTATAAGCTATAGCTTGGGAGCAGATCAGTACTTTTAATCAAAAGAAAAACTTTCAAACTTAAGGTCTGCTACTGATTTGCAGTACATCACAAATGACCATTATATCCTGCTATATCTCATTAATAAATTTCACTTTTTTTTAGAGTTTATTGATTTATTTTGAGAGAGAGAGAGAGAGAGAGAGAGAGAGAGGAGAGGAGAGGAGAGGAGAGGAGAGGAGAGGAGAGGAGAATCCCAAGCAGGCTCCTCACTGTCCGCAAGGAGTCCAATGCAGGGCTCAAACCCAAACCATGAGATCGTGACCTGAGCAGAAACCAAGAGTTGCACGCTTAACCAGCTGAGCCCCCTGGCACCCCAATATTTTTAACTTTTAAATGAAAATAATAATATAAGTGAAAATTTATTAAGTTCTTATGATGTGTCAGGTACTGTACTAAGTGCTGTAGATATTTTATTCCATTTATTACTTTGAACTTGTATTTATTTTTATTTATTCATATCTTTTTAATGTTTATTTTTGAGAGAGAGAGAGAGAGAGAGAGAGACAGAGTGCAAGCTGGGGAGAGGCAGAAAGAGAAGGAGACACAGAATCTGAAGCAGGCTCCAGGCTCTGAGCTGTCAGCACAGAGCCCAACGTGGGGCTCAAACCCACAAACCGTGAGATCATGACCTGAGCCGAAGCTGGACGCTCAACCGACTGAGCAAACCAGGTGCCCCTGTATTTATTTTTAAATAAACCCAAGTAGTGAAAGAATATATTGTCATTTTTAAAAAGTAAAAAAACCCCACAAACCTATAAAATATCCTTTCATTTTAGCATAAACATCTATATCTTTTTCTGTGCATTTAAATAAAAATGTTTCCTTGCAAAAGCATATACATTTCTTATTTTCTACATAACCAGAATCATATTATGCATACCACTGTGCACTAGCTTTTTTTTTTTTAATTTAAGGTATATGTTAGAGATATTTCCAGTATATATATCAGTATATACACATCTACCACATTCCATTTGGAGGCTTCATGACATTTATGGTGTATATGTACCTCCCATTTTTTTTTTTAATGTTTATTTATTTTTGAAGGAGAGAGAGAGAGAGACAGAGCGTGAGCTGGGGAGGGGCAGAGAGAGAGGGAGACACAGAATCAGAAGCAGTCTCCAGGCTCTGAGCCGTCAGCACAGAGTCTGATATAGGACTCAAACCCACCAACCTTGGGATCGGATCATGACCTGAGCTGATGTCAGACACTTAACCGACTGAGCCACCTAGGCGCCCCTGTACCTCCAATTTTTTTAATGGTAGATATTCAGTTTATTTTCAAATTTTTCACCAGTGTAAACAATTATTTTTATTTCTATTTCTGGTAGTATGACAGATAGGTAAACTTGGATGATGCCCTACTTGAAACAATCAGAATGCTGGAGAAAACACAGGGTACATCAGCTTGTACATAAAGAAGGGCGACTCAAGGGTCAAAAGACAAAGTGAAAGCAAGGACCCTGTGGAGCAAGAGATGGCCAAACTTATCTTTCTTTCTGAGGTTTTCTACTGAAGCCTGGACAATTTGAGCTACTGCTTGGTGAGGTGCAGGAGCCAGGAAGTAAGACTTAATGTTTGTACAAGGAGCCAAAGCCAATAGAAAACACCCAACATAAAGCTGGCATCCAAAGGACTATAGCTTCAGTGTGGCAGTGTCCCTCGGAGGGACAATTCACTTGGGTGCATGGTAGGAGATGAGGGTAATCTCTCCTAAGAGTTTAAAACCACAAGCCTGACTTCATGTGGGTTTGACATCTAGCTCATGATATCTTTGTGTTTCAAAAAACATCAAGTCAAAAATACATAGCTCATGCTGCATTAAGGAGGGCACTTTTAGGAGGAGCACTGGGTATCATATGGAAGAGATGAATCACTGGGTTATACTCCTGAAACCAAGATGACATTGTATGTTAACTAACTTGAATTTACATAAAAAGACAAAAATAAAAATAAATACACAGCTGACCCTTGGACAACCCAGGTTATGTGGGTCCACTTATACATGGATTTTTTTTCCATAAATATACATCCAGTACTATAAATGTATTTTCTCTTCCTTTCTTTTCTTTAGCTTGTTTCATTGTAAGAATACAGCATATAGTACATATGATATACAAAATATGTGTTAATCAAGTGTTTGTGTTACCAGTAAGGCTTCCAATCAGCAGTAGGCTATGAGTAGTTAAGTTTGGGGGAAGTCAAAAGTTATACACAGATTTTCAACCATGCCAGTAAGTTAGCACCCCTACCCTCCCCCCACACACATTGTTCAAGGGTCAACTCTAATGTGGATGCAGGTTAATGGTGCCCCTAAGCATATTATATAAGTAAAAAAATCCAAATCCTCAGAAGAAATTCAACTGAGGCCTATAAGAATTCCCACAGATATTGTTACAAGAAAAATGATCAGCCTACAGTCAAAGTTCACAAGACAAACAGGAACCAAGACACCATGAGTAAAACCATCAGAAACAATAAACAGTAGATTCAGACTTGCAAAGACTTCATATATTGGAATTATCACTAAAAACTTTTTTAAAACTATATTTAAGGGCACCTGGATGGCTCAGTAGGGTAAGTATCCAACTTCGGCTCAGGTCATGATCTCATGGTTCATGAGTTTGAGCCCCGCCTCGGGCTCTATGCTGACAGCTCGGAGCTAGGATTGGATTCTGTGTCTCCCTCTCTCTCTCTTTCCCTCCCCTGCCTGTGCTCTGTTTCTCTCTCTCCCTCTCAAAAATAAACATTAAATTTTTTTTTTTAATTTAAAAAATAAAAAAGTATATTTCATGTTTTGAGAAATAAAAGAAAGCTTGAGGATACGAAAAAGAATAAGAAATTTTAAAAAGGATAACCAAATATATTTGCAAAAGAATTACTAGAAATCTTCAAGAATTCTAGAAGTCATGAATATATAAATTGAAATTAATAAGGCAAGATAAACAGCAGATGAGATAGACACAGATAAAGAAGTAGTCAGTTCGAAGATATAGCTAAAGAAGCTATACAGAATATAGTGTAGAGAAATGAAGAGAGAGAAAATATGAAAAAGAGTTCAAAGACATAGAAGATACAGTAGGAATGTCTGAGGTACGTTAATGAAAGTTTCAGAGGGCAATAATCAAGATAACGGAGAAAAAAGCATTATCTGAAGAGGTAATGGGTGAGAATATTCTCTCATTGCTGACTTTCATACCCGTTTCCAAAAAGGCAAATGAGTCATAAGTATGATAAACAAGAGAAATGTTTATATCTAAACATATAGTAAAGCAAAACACCAAAGAAAGAGATTAAAAACAGCCAGCCAGCAAGACGGCACTAAAGCAAGTAGAGTTGTGGCTAACTCTTCAAGGGCAACAATGGCAACAATCATTTGTTCAAGCTGAGAGAATATACATGTGAATTTGGAATCTTATACTAAGAACACAGCTTTCTAGATTGAGGTGACATAAAGATATTTTCTATCCTTTTGCATAGTCATTCTTACTCCGTGCTATTTACCTTGTCGCAGGACGGTTGCTTCACCTCTGTATTCTGGTAGGAAAAAGAGAAACAGCAAAAGAAAAAAAAAAAAAAATAGGCCAGTTACTCTCCTTTTTTCCTGGAAGTCCCATCCATACTTCCACTTATATCTCGGCTAAAACTCCATCACATAGTCTCACTTACCTGCAAGGCAGCCTGAGATGCATTGCCTCCCCAAAACAAAATTTAGTTTCTATTTGTGAAAAGGAGGAATAGCTTTATTAGGATATTAGATAAGTAACTAATTAATGATTTCTGTTACAATCAAGAATAAAACATGATTTCTGTCCTCAAAGATTTCATAGTCTGGCGAGAGAGATGGACCTATAAAAAAGGTAAATGTGGAATTTCGCACATTTATTTCCATAGTTTTTTTTTCTATAAATTAAATGAGAGGCTATTTACTACTATCATTTGAGTCTTTGTTTATTTATCATCCCATCAGCAAGCCAACCAGGCGACTTTAGTAAGCAGGCTCATGTGCTAGGAATTACACTAGGTCACGGGTACATAGAAAAATCAAATGTGGTTCCCACTCTGTGAAGTCTTGTGACCTTGTGAGAGATGTCAGGTAGGAGAAAAACAGGGTAGTGCAAGAAATTATTACAACATAAATGGGGGGAAAGGAATAAAAGAGGATATTATAGGTTGAATTGTATCCGCCCAAATTCATATGTTGAAGTCTTAACCCCAAGTTAAGACTAGAATGTAACCTTGAAATGTACCCCTAGAATGTAACCTTATTTAGAGATAGAGTCTTTACAGAGGTAATCAAGTTAAAGTGAGGTCATTAGGATAGACCTTAATCCAACAGGACTATTATCTTATAAGAAGGGGAAATTTGGACACATGTAGAGGGAAGGCACTGTGATGAGACAGGGGAGAAAATGGCCATTCATAAACCAAGGAGAGAGGCCTGGGACAGATCTACCCCCCACAGACCTCAGAGGGAGGCGGCCTTGCTGACACCTTGATTCTGGACTTCTGCCTCCAGAGCCATGAGACAATCAGTTCCAGTTGTTTAAGGCCCTCAGGCCGGGGTACTTTTTGTCACGGCAGCCCTAACAGGTTAATAGACAGGAAGGGATCCATTCTCAGGGAGGCATAGAGAGTAAAAATGCTTTAGAAAGGCCTTCATGATTACCTGAAGGTTGAGTTGTAGAATGAACAGACATTTGCCGCTCAGAGTTGGAGAAGCAGGAGCCATAGGAATTCCAGTCCAAAAGGATGTCGTGAATAGAGAATGAGCAATGTGATGAAGCATGACAAGACTGAGAAAACATTAAAGCAGGGACATAAATTTGGGGTAAAGATGCCGTGAGGGAGGAAGCCGGGATAGCAGGATGCTCACATTAAGAAGGACCTTTGATTTTCAAAAAAAAAAAAAAAAAAAACCAAAAAACAAAAAACCAGCATCTCTTTGAAAAATAAATATGAAGCAGAGAAGTCTTTGTAGCTGGTTTTGTACTGGATTGAGTCTGTTTCTGATTTATCTGATGCCATTTAAATGAGCCTTCTTCACGAGTTAGAACTGGCGTTCAGAAGAAATTTGTGCCTCCAGTGCACTATGCACAGTCCCCAGGACATTTGCAGGCACCCTGTCTTGAGCAAATAGCTCCTGATGGAAATGTGGATACTCGGTGCTGTATACTCAAATGTGCAATCCAGCTATACAGCTTGATGTAGTTTCATGAGGCCAAGGTCTTAGTCCTAATACAAATGTGTTCTTTTGATTCTTCTGAGACAGCGCTAGAGTTGGGCCTTTGCTCAAAAACATGAAATCACTTAATACAGAAGATTATAGTGGCATGTGGGTGGCTCAGTTGGTTAAATGTCTGGCTTTGGCTCAGGTCACGATCTTGCAGTTCGTGGGTTCAAGCCCTGCATCGGGCTCTGAGTTATTAGCTCAGAGCCTGGAGCCTGCTTGAGATTTGGTGTCTCCCTCTCTCTCTACCGCTCCCCTGCTCATGCTCTGTCTCTGTCTCTCTCTCTCTAAACAATAAGTAAACATTAAAAAAATTTTAGAAGATTATAATGTTTAAGGATGGGTTGATATAAAATTGCTACAATTCTGTCTCTTCAAATCATTGTGAGACCCTTGTACCGTTCTAACCTGAAATCTCTGCTCTTATTATGCAACATTTAATAAAATCAAGTATAGGCAGGAAGAGCAGTAGACAACGAGACCTTCATGTTCAAAACCAGAGAATAGAAAACTCTTGTGTGTTTTAAAATAGAAACTTTTGCAATTAAACCAACTCCCTCCTGCTCAGGAAAATCCATATAAATCAAATCTGATGCCAGGACTTTCTCACTGTAATAAATGACTATAAATAAGCCTACTCTTTATGATAATGTTTGTCACACCTTGAATCAAAGTTATTAAAAAGGCTGTTTTATAACAGACAACAGCCATTCATAACTGATTTTTTTTATGCCTGTGTTTGAACCAATAGTCCATCTTCTGTACAGAATTAAATCTTAAAAGCAATTAAATAAGACAATATATTACAAATCCTGCGAAAGGCACTATACATGAGGAAAGTCTAAATAACATAGCAATTGGGTTCCATTTAAGATATCTGCTATCCATTCATTGTGAAGCCTGGGTAAACTCTCCATCACTAGAGTACTTCTGCTTTTTCATCTGTACTATAAAAACAGGAGAAATAGATGTGTCCTCGTCCAAATAAAGCACATTGGGATTAAAGCACTAATATTCTAGTAGTCTTTGCTTAAATGTATACAAAACAATTACAGCAAAATAAGCATTTTTGCCTGAAAAGACTATAGCAATTTATAGCTAATGTTGGAAGACGATGATCAGACGGAAAGGTAGATTAATGCCAATTTTGCTTATGCAGAGATTAAATTTGTTTTTATCCAGTGTACTTATGAATAAGAAGAAATAACTAAGTAAATAAAAGTTCTTCAGAAGAATACTGATGCTAACTGAATATGAAAATGGGTATGACTGGAGTTGAGCACTCCTGTTGCTTTGCGGATGGAATTGTGGTTGATAAAAAGGACTTCATGCCAACTCTCACATCACAGTAGAATCAGTAACAGATTTACACATAGACAATGACCATTAAAGGGGTTTGTTTTTTCAAATGCAAATGAGGTAGATGTTTATAGATTTTATTTTTATTTATTAACTAAAGTTCTGTTCGGCATAAAATAATTGTTGGCCACCCTGAATTTTACATACCTTTCTTATTAGCTCATGTTTATGGTCTAGACAATTAGGATGATCATGGGGGTGGGGGGGGGGACACTCTTAGGATCAAAAGAATGGGAATAATTCCCTGGGTCTCCAGATCCCCTCATTACCAGCACAGGTTGCTGGGATCTCCCTTCCCTGCTATCAATCCATTTTTACCACAGATTGAAAGGTGCTACACTTTTTATTTTTTAGAATGTGGGTTTAAAATTCTACTCTGTCCAAAAGATTTTTAACAGATTAGAAAATAGTCTTCAGTATTTATAATAGTGCAGATCAATTTCTAAAAAATAGATTGTCTATACTGTTTTTGGCATCAAGATCATGTAATGTAACTCGGGAGCATTTTCAAGTATCTTTTTTTCAAATTTTCTCTATGTAGCTCATACTTCCTCAAAAGCAATTACTGTTTCATTCCTCATCACAATATGTGTGTTCATGTTTTTAAAGAACAGCTAGCTTACTATCAGCCACTTGTCATGGTAGAAATGGTAAGCAATTCAGGATCATTCATCTTTTTATAGAAGAAAAAACTCATCCTAAAATTTGACAGCTCTTTTAAATACCTTGCTGTGAGAATGGGGTGCCTGGGTGGCTCAGTCGGTTGAACATCCAACTTCGGTTCAGGTCATGATCTCAGGGCTTGTGGGTTCGAGCCCTGTGTCGGTCTGTGTGCTGACAGCTCAGAGCCTGGAGCCTGCTTCGGATTCTGCATCTCTCTCTCTCTCTCTCTCTCTCTGCTCCTCTCCCACTCACTCTATCTCTCTAAAAAATGAATAAAAACATTAAAAAAAACTTCTTAAAATACCTTGTTGTGCAGTAACCAGGGAGCCTCTGCCTCGTACACAAGAACAGTCATGGGTACAGGCACATGTCAACTGCAAAATGTCAGAATACTCTGACAATGAACAAATGAAAAAGAGGTAATCAGAAAAAACAAGACACGTGAGTTTTGTGAGTTGTTTGGTGTCTAGTAACAATTTCTCTTTAAGGAAATGAAAGGGGAAAAGGGGAAAGTAGGAGGTAAAAGGAGAAAGCTTCTGCCCCTTGTGTCAAGATTTTAGCTCCTGGTGTTTGAATCTAGTGCCTCAAATATAAAGTCAGTTAGTGTCCTGAAACATCACTCAAGTGGCTGCTGGCTCTTAATTCAGATTTTGGATATGCAGTGTCTATAAAAGTTTAGTTATTCATTTGATTAGCTAGAGTCATTACATTGACAGACACTATTTATATCTTAGACAAAACTACAGCCTTTAGCACTTTCATTTGTAGCAAAAGTAAAATATATTAATTTTGGCTTTATTAATTCATAACATTTAATCATTCTATGTTCATCACCTCTGGCCTAGTAATTATACTTTTGGCATTCACCACTGAGAATATGTTAATAAAATCTTAATGTAACTTAAAATAGCATAATGTTGTGTGCAACCTAAAATAACCACTAGTAGGAGATAGTTGTGTAGCCAAAGCCAGCTGTTGACAAAATGTTACGCAGATATGAAAGGTTATATTTATAGAGCATTTTATAACATGAAAAAAAATCCTATAAAATTAAGTTTTAAAAGCTCTGTTCTAAATTACACATAAAGTATAAATGCAACCAGGCCAAGCCTTCTATCTAGAAAAATTGCTGGAAAGAAATATTACTCAGTGTTATCTCCGATTGTGTGTGGGTGCCACAAGCATGGGATTTTCTTTTCATGATTTTTCCCCCCTAAATTATTTTTATTGTAGTGTATATTCCAAGCCGTCATCATCTCCTGCCTGGACCATTACAATAGCCCCCTAGCCAATCTCTCCTTTTTCATAATTATATGTTTTGTTCATTATCTATATACTAGCCAGAGTGATCTTCTTAAATAAGTTGGACCTTTCTTAAATTAAGTCGGCTTTCTATTTCAGTTAGAATAAAATCCAAAATCTCTGACCTGTTGACAATAACCTGTTTGTTTGGACCTGCTACACAGGTCCTATTTTACTGAGTACAAATTTAAAGGATTTCCCATTTCTTCTGAAATTCACCATTATCTTTCTGAAATAAAACTTACATCTTATTTATGCTCTTCAGTTCACTAGATTCCAACTAAACCCTGACTATGAATTATATTTAACACTCACAGCTTAGCCGACTTGATAATTTCAGCAACTTTTAGAACATATGTGTATTTCACATTCCACCCACATAAAAATAGGTACAAATAAGACAAATCACCTAAAAATGCTGCTAGTAATAGAGACTGAAGTAAGGGAGTATGAATGAATGATTGACAAGATGAATTCACACTAAGCAGCTTCTTCCTTACTGATTATATAGGAAGGATGTGCTTTAAGTAGCAAACACTATGATCGTTGAAGAGAGATTAAAACATTTGCTCTAGGAAAGGAGAAGTTCATTATCATTTACTGAGTTCTCGAGTTCTCTACCTATGGTAGATAATTAATATTTGTCACCTCACTTAAGTCTGGAAGTGTTAGTAAACACCTGATACAAGGAGAACAAAAACTGCCAAACAGCAGTCTGAAATAAACTGAATCTTTTTCTTTGTTCCAGTTTAGCGGGTCTCCCTGGGTAGAAATTAAAATGGCTAGATCAGTGTTGTCTAATAGGAAAATAATGTAAGCCACACAGGTAATTTTAAATTTCTGGTAGCTGCATTACAAAAGTAAAAGTGAAACAAGTGAAATTAATGTTAATAATATATTTTATTTAACCTAATTTACCTAAATATCAATATTTAAATATGTAATCTACATAAAAATTATTAACAAGATATTTTCCTTTTTTTGTCCTAAGTCTCCAAATTCCACCGTGCATTTTGTATTACAACTTGACTCCAACTTACATGGACTTGAACTAGTCCACGTCAAGCATTCAGTAGCCATCCATGGCTAGGGGCCACCGTGTTGGACAGCATAGAGCTCAATAATAATCCCAGAGGAGAAAGTAACCAAAGAGCAGAGAGTCTACGTTTAGTTTTCTGGGTGGCTCATGAGGCAAAGTGTCACTGCTTCTCTGGGATTGGTTGCCTTCAGATTTTGAGACACCAAAGCTGGGAAGTCTGCATTCAAACAGTCAGAAATGGGTTATGCAAGATCCCAGCCAGCCAAAGGTCAATCAATAGATGTGGTTGCACACCGTTGAAACTTGGCAAGATTTCTCTTTGCCATCCAAACAAGTCTGCAATCCAGCACGGATGAGAATAAGAGGCGTTTATTGCTTCATCAGCCACATTGATCTTTAGTTAGGATGGCATGATGATTGATTATTTAAACAGAGAGGCTTTGAGAGGGAAAAGAGGTATGCTTAATAATTACCTTAGGACAATAGGCATAATATGAGACTGTTTCTGCTGGCAGATGAGGACACATGGTCACTCTACCTTTACTCAGCGTTTTTACCTCTTAAAACAACCGGAGTTCCGGCCAGTAGGCACACGCTTCTTCAGAATCTATGTAACTCTATGAACAGGAGCCAGATCCCACAGAAGCCCGGCACACAAAACCCTAATTTTCCCCTACAGAAGTCGAGGTCTCATCCCAAGAACCAGCATCATGAAGGGTCTTTTACACGCATCTCTAATAACATTGCTTTGATGCAATTTGCAAGCTTCCTGTTTTGCAATTTTCCACTCTGGGTCTTGCTTCAATTGGGGTTTTAATGAGAAATGGCTGTTGTCAGCTGAATGGAGCTTCTTCTTGGCAGGGTCTCCCAAGGACACTATAGGACCAGTAAACAAAGCTGTGCATGCGGGTGGCCAGGAGAGGGTGGGTTTTGTGCGTGTGCATGTGTGTGTGCACGTGTGTGTATGTGGTTCTTTTCTTTTTCCTTTCCTTTCCTTTCCTTTCCTTTCCTTTCCTTTCCTTTCCTCTCCTCTCCTCTCCTCTTTTTCTCCTTTATAAAAAAAGAAATAGAATAATCAGCAATGACAGCTGAGAGAAATGTTTCACAGAAAGTAACAGATGGCTCAAAGCCACCTTCATTTCTGAGTAAGAAGGAGAAGGCCCATGGGCCTGGAAAATTGAAGGTTTGGAAACTAATTTTGTTTGACTCTTTAATCCATTTCGAACATGGGCCCCAAAATGGAAGATTAAGGGATTTTACTTTTGCTGCTGAGTATATTCAGCTCAGAAGGGTAAAAGACCCAGACGTAGGATGTCTGTGGGTGGAACACCAGGAGATTAAACAGGAGAAACTTATCTTTATTAGCACCAAGGTAGTTGGATAAAATTCTCAAATTGGAGTTTTGTTATTGTTGCCGTTTATGTTAAGATTGAGGTGTTTTACAAAAGTGGAGGACACTGGGTTAACAAATGAGGCTATGTTTCATACAGAAACTACAGGTCAGATTACTCAGAGCAAAAAGGCATAAAGATTTAGAGGTTGGTTAGTATGAGCACCATAGCAAAAGTAACAAAAAGCACAAAAGACTCGAGTCCGTTCAGTCATTCATCAAATATTTATTGAGGACTTACTATGTGGCAGGCAGTGTTTTCTTTTAGGTTGGGGGATCAGCTGTGAACAAGGTGGAGAAGTACTCTGTCCTCTATATTACAGCCCAGGAAATTGACAACAGAGAAGTAAACGGATAGTAAGATAATTTCAGGTATGCATTAACATGTGACGAAAATGTGAAAGGGTGTTATTGGGAGAAAGATCAGTAGGATGGAAGGGGGGTGCTTCAAATAGCGTGGCCTTCTCAGAGGAGGTGGTATCTAATCTGAAACCTGGATGGTAAGAAGGAGCCTTCCAGATGGTAGGAATAGTGTGTAGCCTACTATGTGGCAGGCATCATTCTAGGGATATAGCGTGAGCAAATCAGGCACAGTTCTTGTCCTTCTAGAAGTTACATTTTTATGGGGGTAGAAAATTAAGTAAGGGCTGACTAGAAGAACTAGGGTGCTAGGGTAGAAAAACCATCAGGGAAGGTGATACGTGGCTCAGAGAAGCTTTCACTGGGAAGCTGACATTTGAGCAAGGACTTAGGGAGGCAAGGGAGTGAGCCGTGCAAAAGTATGGGGGAAGACAAATGTTCTGGATGGAGGGTTCAGCCAGTGCAAAGGCCTTAAGCAAGAATCTGTGCAGCTTATTTGAGAAAGAGCAAGGAGACCGATGAGGCTAGAGTTTACCCCTGAAAAGGACAAGAACAATTTTTACTGAATAGTTAATATCAGATGTGTGCCTTGAAGGTGGAGAGTCTTTAAAGCCCAGAACTATTATACCTGCTGCCCAGAGAAACTCTTTCTCTGACAGTGGAAGGCCTATGCCTAGCTCAGGGGAGATAACACTCACTTTAGGTAATACCCTTTCATTGTCTTTCTTTCTTTTTTTTTAATATTTATTTATTTATTTGAGAGAGAGAGAGAGAGAGAGAATCCTAAGCAGACTCTGAGCTATTAGCTCAGAGCCTGATGTGGGCCTTGAACTCACAAACCTGACCTGAGCTGAAATCAGCAGTCAGACACTTAACTGATTGAGCCACCCAGGTACCTCTCATTTCATTTTCATATATCCCTCACATACTTCAAATTTCACAATTCTTTCCAAATATATTATAAACTCTACAATATAAAACATGTGTTCGAAGGTAATTTGCTTCAATATTTTCTTTCTTTTTTTTTTTTTTACCACTTATTTGTGTATTTTGAGAGAGAGAGCAGGGTAGGGTAGTGAGAGAGAGACAGAGAGAGAGAGAGAGAGAGAGAGAGAGAGAATCCCAAGCCAGCTCCACACTGTCAGAGCAGTTCTTCTTCCCATCTTCTGTGTTATTGCTCTGGTCAATTTTTCTTCTACTTATTATCAACCCCACAATACACTGCTATTAATTTTGCTTTAAATAATCACTTAAATAGAATAAGTAGTCTCTTAAATAGAATAAACATAGTAATTATTTCTGACACTTTTCATTTTTTAATGTAGATCTCAATTTTCACATAATACCATGTCTTTCACTTCTCTTTCTTATACTATAGAACCCCTGGCAATGAATTCTCTCAACTTTTCTTTAAAAAAAAAAAAGTCTTTATTTTCCCTTAATTCTTCAAAGGACTTTTTCCTGGGTGTAGAGTTCTACTTAGATTTTTCATTTTTTTCTCCTGGTGTTTCAATCCATGGTCCACTAAGGCTTGTATAGATACTGAAAAGAATTCTGCTATAATTCTTATATCTGACCCTCGTTACATAATGTCTTTTTCCTCTTGCTGCTTTTAAGATTTTCCTTGAACAGTGATGTTCTGAAATTTAATTGCAATATGCCTTTATGACTTTTTGTGTCTTTCTTTAGGTTTATTCTGCTGTAGCCACTAAGCTGCTTTTACCATTACATTATTTTTTAAACTGATCCACCATTTCTTAATTTCTCATCTCATACCTTTTTTTTCCGAGTAATCAAATATTTTTATTATTTTATTTCCCCAATCATTTGTTAGTTACCATCCAAGTGATTAGAGATTTGCAATATGCACATTAAACTTATTAGTCTATAATAAAATTAGCATTTCCCAGATGATGCAAGAAACTTAGAATATTTTAAATTCATTTACTCCCTACTGTCTTTTGTGTTGTTTGCATATACGTCAATTCTGCCTGTATTTTCAACCTCACAAGATATTATCTTTATATTATTGCTTCATTTTGTTGTTGTATACAAGTCACTATATTTACTCGCATATTTACCGTTTCCAGTATTCTTCCCATCTTTGTGCACTGCTTTGATTTCATTTAAAAACATTTTTCTTCTTCCTGAAGAATTATTTTAAATATTTATTATTGTGTACTTTTGCTGGGACTTAATTCTCTAAGCTTTTGTTTGTATGAAAACAATCTTTATTTTCCGTTCATTTTTGAGTAATATTTTCACTCAAAAATAGTATTCTAGATTGCCAGTTATTTTATTTCAGCACTGTTTAGATGCTACCCAATTGTCCTCTGACTTCTATCATTTCTGTCGAGAAGCAATCAAT
This sequence comes from Panthera onca, assembly GCF_046562875.1. Lineage (NCBI taxonomy): Eukaryota > Metazoa > Chordata > Mammalia > Carnivora > Felidae > Panthera > Panthera onca. The sequence goes on along the minus strand of NC_138339.1, from coordinate 214,144,472 downwards.
TTGTAATTGACATTGACTTTGAAAGTAATGTCTTTTTTTGACTTTGAATTGACTTTGAAGGTAATGTCTTTTTTTCCCCATCTACATTTAAATTATGTTAGTTTTTGCTTTTATCTATAGCAGTTTGGATACATTCTACCTCAGATGGGTTTTTTTTGTGTTTAATAATTTTAGGATTCTTAGAGGTTTTTGAACATGGGTTGATATGTTTCATCAGGTTTTGGAAATTCTCAGTCATTATTTCTTCAAATATTGCTCCTGTGCTATTTCCCATTTCTCTCTCCTCTATTTTTGTAAACCCTATCACAAGTGTTAGCATTTTTTCTTTTTTTTTTTTTTTTTACCTGTATTTTGGTATTTATATACCCTTATACACTCTCTGTATTTTTGGTCTTCTTTTCTTTCTGTGGTTCAGTCTGAATTTTCCTTCACTTACCCATTTTCCAGTTCACTAATTTCTTCTTCTGTTCTAATTTTCTATTAAGTCCATTTATTGAATTATTAATCTAAAATACCTTATTTTTTAATTTCACAATACATATCAGATTCTTTATTTAAGGATTCCAGTTTCCTATTCTCCAGCTTGTATCAGTTTTTTCAAAAGTACTGATTACAGTTAATCTGAAGTCTCTTTCAGATAACTCCATTATCTGGGTTGCCTGTGGATCCATTTCTATTATTTTATTTTAGTCTTCAGGCATTCCAGTAATTTTCAATTGAGTAACTGGTATTAACTATGAAAAACTGTAGAGGCTCTCGTGATATTATTTTCTTCCATAAAATGTTTACTTTTCTTCTGGCAGGCAATTGGAGTAGGAGCATGTAACCTTGATTCAATGGGTATTGGGAGAAATCAAGGTGGAATTTTAGTATTTTTTGAGGGCTAGTCTATTTCTAGTCTGTCTTTACTTTCCACATGTAGTTCTTCATGGGTCTCAATTCAAAGAGTAGAATGGTTATCATTGCCGCTCATCCTTGGTTGGGACGTGAACTCCCATTTGTGCCTCCCCAGCACCATGATATCCACAAAAGTTTGCTAGGCTATTCACCTCTTTTGTGTGCCGTTATGTTTGTCTTCTAAACTTTTCACTTTTCACAGTTGTGCAATGGCAAAATGTCTCAAGGGGGGAAGCAACAGAGAATGTCAAATAGTCTCATTGCATTTTCTTTCCTTCCGGAATATTTATCCCCAACCCTTTTTCCCCCTTGATTGTTCTCTAGTGCCTTCAAATTGCTACATTTTAGTATTTGTGCAGCTTTCAATGACGTTATCAGAGGGAGAGTTGATTTGACATAAACTATTCTGATTCTCAAATATGTAGACTAATGTAATTTTAATTTTTTTCTAAATATAATTTTGATGAAAACAATTATTTAGATATCAAAGAATCATTATATTTCTGCCAAGTAAAATAACAACATGAAGCCAGGACACCTATTGCTTGACAACCACATTTTTAAAGAATGACTACATTGTAGTCATGCTGGAAAGCAGTGATAGGAGGAGAGAAATAAACCATGAGATCATATTACCAGCAGAATGTTAGTTGAAACCAAAGGGAAAGATACTGGAAAACAAGTTCTGCAATGTCAGTGTGGGTGTATGTAGGAGGAAGAGAACCATTAATAGCCTATTTATTTTTAGAATGTATCTTTTTCATTCTAAAAATATGACCATTTATCAGGTAGCACTATGATCTTTCAGTATAACTTGATAAAAGAAGTTGATTGAAAGGCAGGTGATATTAATTATTCTGTGTCTGCTGAAATTTTGAAAATAAGGTGGCAGGACTGAGTGTCCCCCTTTCCTCAGCCATTAAAAAAATCACAGCTGGGGCACCTGGGCGGCTCACTCGGTTAAGCGTCCGACTTCGGCTCAGGTCATGATCTCGCGGTCTGTGAGTTCAAGCCCCGCGTCGGGCTCTGTGCTGACAGCTCAGAGCCTGGAGCCTGTTTCAGATCCTGTGTCTCCCTCTCTCTCTGACCCTCCCCCGTTCATGCTCTGTCTCTCTCTGTCTCAAAAATAAATAAATGTTAAAAAAATTTTTTTTTTTTAAATCACAGCTGCATCGGTTATACGCGAGACAGCACAACATGATAATATTGGTGGAAAAGCACTATTCTGTGCCCAATCTATAGCAAGAGCCGTTATGGAAATGAGTGAATGAGGGAAAAAATGAACAAATACAAACTTCTTCAGCAAACTTCCGACCTGTCCTCCCACGATAAAAATACTAAACCACTGGAGAACGATGTCACAGTTTACCAAACAGGTGATACTAGAGAGTATACAGAAGAAATCCAAGAGGAGAGGAGAGGAATGAGAAGGGTCTCGGAATCATAGTCTAGGAATCATAGTAATCAAGATTCAAATTCCTGAGTTCTGTCACTTCTTAACTATGTGGTCTTAGTCATGTTGCCTGAGTCTCTGATTTTCCATTTGTAAAATGAGGATGATACCTACTTGTAATGCTGTTGCACAGGTTAGAATTATACTAGCAAAATGACAGACATAAATAGAATCTCAATAAGTAATTGGTATTCTTGTTATCTCTTTCTCAAAATCACCAGGATAATAATGTATATTTGATTACTCGTTGTCGTGTAATCTTTACACGGAAGAAAATTTGCCTTAGAGGTTCCTTCAGAATTCCTTCAATTTTTATATTAAAAGAGTCATGTAAAATTAGCAAAGGGTTAGCTAATGATAGCTTAGAAGAGTTCATAATAATCATCCCTGGAGCTTTTAGTAATTTGACATGGAGAAAAGAAACAAACATTATACGGTTGAGAAAAAAGGAAATCAAAGGAATGCCTTTGTCATTATGATTTGTTTTCCATTTATCATTTGGATACAATTAGAATTCAATATAGGCTTCTTTGTCCTCGGTGACTGGAAACACAAAATTAATTTGTGGCACAACGACCTTGACACTGATCAGCATACTCCTTCTGGTACCACAACTTTGATGATTCTTCATACACAAGAACATCTACTTTATTGACTTTACCACCACTGTTCATCACCTCCTTCATGTCCTCAACTTACTGCCTCACTAGGGTTAGGATCCTTGGTCCACTCATAATCACTCTATCTCCCACTCAATTTCCTTGCTCCTTCCCCTTCCATTATGAAGGCATAGAAAAACATCAACCTCTGGAGCACCCTGGTGGCTCAGTCAGTTGAGCATCCAACTTCGGCTCAGGTCATGATCTCACGGTTCATGAGTTTGAGTCCCACATTGGGCTCACTGGTGTCAGCCTCCCGGCAGCCCACTTCAAATCCTCTGTCCCCTTTTCTCGGTCTCTCCCCTTCTGGTACTCTCCCCCCCCCCCCCAGAAAAACCATCAACTTTCTCACTATTGCCCCATTCCTCTTTATAGAAAAACTTGAGTGCTGTTTCCTTGTTCTCCCTCCTCCCCTTGCACTCACTCCCTAGTAAGCCCACTCCAAGCAACCAGACCTGTGCACATCACTCCTCTCAAACTGCTCATATCCAAGGCATCAACTCCAGGAGTCAATGCCACATCTTCATCTTACTCAGCAGCACGTTGAGTGATAAATCCCTACTTAAAAAAAAAAACTCCTTTAATTGGCTACAGGGACACATAATTGCCCATAATTGTCCCAGACTTCGCAGGTTGCTCCTCCTCAGACTCCTCTGAGACTCCCCCTCCTCCTTTCCTTTTCCTGATTTCTCAATGTTGCAGTCCACCGGGACAAGTCCTCAGAGTCTTCTTTATCCACATCCACTCTCTTGATCATCTCATCCAGACTGTGGCTTAAAATAGCATCTACGTGGTTCATCCGAGATTCTGCGATGGGCTGAAGAGTGTCTTTCAAAGATATCCTGGCACAAGTCCTTGGTGTCTGTAGACGTTACCTTAATTGGCAGAAAGGACTTTGCAAATGTGATGAAATTTAGGATCTTCATATGGGAAGACTGATCAGGGTGTTCAGGTGGGCCCTAAATGTAACCACAAGTGCCTATATAAGAGGGAGGCAAAGGAAGATTTGACTACAGAGACAGAAGGCAATGTGATGGCAAAAGAAAGATGCTATGCTGCTGGCTTTGAAGATGGAGGAGAGGGCCACTAGCCAACGAATGCAGGGACCGCAGCTCTGAGAGCTGGAGAAGCAAGGAAATGAATTCTCCCCTAGAGCCTCTGAAAGAATGTGGCTTTCCTTTCAACTCAGTGAGACCATTTGGACTTCTGGCCTCCAGAACTGTAAGAGTAGAACTTTGTGTGGCTTTAAGCCATCAAGTTTGTGACAATTCATTATAGCAGCCTTAGGGAACAGTTACACTTTATTCTTTATATTTTAACATCTTTGAGCTCAGGAGGCATCTAACAATCATGGTGGCAGAATTGTTCTCAGCCAGACAGAAGTTGTGACCTGGTTCGAAAAACTGGGTACTGTTAAGTACATCCACATTGTTGTGCAGCCAATCTCTAGGACTCTCCATCTTGCAAAACTGAAACTGTATCTTTATTAAACAAGTCTCCACTGCCCTCTCCTCCCAGCCCCTAGCAACCGCCCTTCTACTTTCTGTCTCTATGAATTTGACTACTCTAGGGACTTCATGTAAGTGGAATCACACTGCTTTTGTCTTCTCATGACTGGCTTATTTTACCTAGTGTAGTATCATCAGGGTTCATCCATGTTGTAGCATGTGTCTGAGTTGCCTTTCTCTTTAAGACTGAATAATACTCCATTGCATATATACCACATTTTGCTTATCCATTGGCCTGTCAATGGACATTTCGTTTGCTCTCCCCATGGCTTTTCATCATGCTTGCAATAAAATCTGAAGTCCTTATGGTGCCTTACAAGACCTTTTATGATCTGGCCCTTAGCCATCACCTTGGCCTCTTTGCCTATTAAGCTTCTCCTCACTATGCTCCAACCACCCCAGCCTCCATCACACCCTTGCTGTTTCCTCTTTTCCCAGGACTCCTCTGTGCATAGCCCACATGGCTCCTCTCTCTCTTCCGTAGGGCTCCCTTCAAATGTCCCTTCGGAGAAGGCACTCCCCGGACCACTGCATCTAAAGCAGGGCTGCTTCTGCCTGCCCTGCAATTGTGTGGTGCTGACTCATGCTCCTCCAGAGCTTACTGTCTGACATTATTTGAGATTTTATGATACAGATAATTTATTATCTGTCTCCCAACCAGAATAAAACACCAAAAGGGCAGGGATTTTGTGTCATTAAATGTTGAATCCTGAGTGCCTAAAATAGGAAATAGCACATACTAGAAATTCAATAAGTGATCTAGAACATTGAATGCAGTCAAAGAGATCAGATTCAGTGATTCACTTTCAGAGTATTTTAAGCTTTTCAGTGAAAATACTTTATTTCTCAGAGCAGGTTTTGGTTTTCAGAAAAATTGCACAGAAAGTGCAGAGGGTTCCCGTATACTTTCTCCAGTTAGTTTCCCATTATTAACATTTTGCATTAGTGTGGCACATTTGTTGTAACTGATGAACCAAAAGTAATACATGAGAATAACTAAAGCTCATGGCTTACATTAGAGTTCAGTCTTTGTATTGTACATCTTATGGATTTTGACAAATGTGTGATGTCTCGTATCCACCATTATGGTATCATACAGAATAGATTCACTTGCCCAAATTTTCCTGTGCTCCACCTATTCACCTCTCTTTCCTTACTCCCAACCTCTGCCAACTCCTGGAGTGTTTTAATTTTATGTGACTAGGTGACTAGATGCTTCCTAGGACAAATATGAGAAAGCCCATGTGTGAGTTTCCTGCTGCTCCTCACGCACTGTCTTCAGGCTGAATGTTCTTGCCTTTCAGAGCTATTAAGGAACTGCAGCACATTTCTTGGGTTTAAAAAAAGAAAGAAAAAAAAAACCACTTCACCTAATAATGTTCCATCTTGTTCTCCTTTCAAAAAGATTGCTTCGTTCCTAATTATCACCCAGCTGTGGTCCCAGAGGCTGACGTCGGAAAGCTGTGATGAATAGAGGGACTCACTGGGAAATCGTTTCTCACAGAGATTCATTTCCTCCTTCTAGGGCTCTCCCCACTCCCACTTTTTTTCCCCTCATCTTCATTTTCTAACAAGCTTGAGTTATTGAGATTTCTAAACCTGTTTTTATGCAATGCCATGTTAATTAAGAAACAGCCACAAGCAAATTGATTTTCCCAGTCAATTCTGGGAGGAAGCTGTGCTTGAAAGTCTCCAAATCATACATGCTCTAGTAGGAGTACTAGGGACAGGAGGTCAGGAGTAGGGAGAGCCACAAAAGCCCAGGTGTCTTTCTGTGGGAATGGGGACCGGGGAATTGCCAAGTGAATGAGTTGTCTTTCCTGATAAGGAGAGGGTCTCTATCCTATTTAATACCTATGAAGGGACTGAAATGTTGTAAGGGCGAGTAAAGCTTTGTGGTCTTCAGCTTAGCTCCTGGTGGTGGTGGGGGTGGGGGAGGTACCTCCTTCCTTTACTCATATGACCACCAGCATTAGATCCTTTCATTAGTCTTCAGTACTAGGCTCTCTCTTTGGAGAAGCTTGGCAGTTATGAAATCACAGCTATTGCTAACTGCAAAGAAGTCTACTGAGTGGTAAGGAAGAAGATAATGTATTCATGAGAAGAAATTATTTATGTTTATTGTATACATCAAGTTCGTAAGAATGGTTTGTTTCCCCAAATTGCTTGCCATTTCCCCAGCACATAATTCATTCTTTCTTTCACATCTGTTTTCCATGTGCTCATCCCAATGTCCGTGTTCCCATTTCATTCTTTCTCTTCTTTCTCAGTGGCATCTTCTCTATGGTCCCAGGGAGTGAGTCACTCCTTGTTCATTTTTCCCATAGTTCCCTACATAATTTTAATATAATACTTTTCACTCCTCTACTAAGTAAGAAGTCCTTTCTTAAAGGCAAGAGTTTCATTGAGAGCTCCACAATCCATAGTTAGGAGCTCCAGAAATTATTGATTGCAAGAATGAGCTTAGATCTTTTAGCTATCGTACAGCAGGAGTCCTGGCTTGGGTGCAAGCTGTGGGGACCCTATGGCCACTCTGGCATGTCTGGAGGATAAGTGGAACCAGCATACCACGGGCTGTTTTTATGAGGACGGAGAATCTCTGGGGAAAGAATTAGTACTACAAGACTCTTTCCTGGAAAGACCTAATCTCTCTTGCCTCCAGGCCACTACACATGCTGAGCACATGTTCTGCCTGAAACTCTTCCTCCACCTCTGTCCTGAGCTAATTTCATTTATGTCGCAGAGCTGAGTTTAAATCTCATTTCCTTAGGAAGTCTTTGCTAGCCACCCGGACCATAAGCTTCCCTCGTTCTTCCCCCCTAAAGCTTGCTGATCAGTACCCACATCATGCTTAGTTCTTGTCCAGTGTCTGTCCTACTTGCTCATAAATTTCTTAAAGTCAGGACCATCCCTGTTTTGTTTACTGCTTTACCCCAGAATCTGGCCCAGTTCCTGCGCACAACAGTGACTCAAAAATATTTGTTAAATAAACAAATGAGTATATGCAAATACTCCACTTGAGAGACTCATAAGCACATCAAACTGAATATGTTGCAGACTCTTCTGATTTTCCCCTCTGAAGTCTATTCTTCATCTTCCTCATTTTAATAAACGCACCCATATTTATCCAGCTGTTTAGCCCAGAAACTTGGTAGTTGGGCTCGATTCTTCTTCTCTTTTACCACACCTCCATATTGAGTCTATTAGCAAATCCTTCCAGAATACATCTTCCATTTCCTTATAGCCATCCCCAGTGTCACCGTCCTCCTTCAAGCCACCGTTATCTCCCACCTGGATGACTGCAAATCACTGCCTCTTTGCACTCTATTCCCTCCTATTGCTATTTAAACTGCAAATGACTACCAAGAGGTAGTCAAGGTGACCTTTGCAAACTGTAAAGAAAACTATCACATTGCTCTGTTCTTTAAGGGCTACCCCAGTATATTCACAACCCCAAATGTAGCCCAGCCATTCCTTACTGCTCCAATCCTACCTCCTGCTGCCTGTCTCACTCAGCTCTAGTCACACTCACTCTAAGCTTACTTTAGGTCATGGAATGGACCATGCTTCAACTCTTTTTTTTTTTTTTTCAAGAGAGAGAGCGCAAGTGGGTGGTGAGGCAGAGGGAGAGGGAGAGACATTCTCAAGCAGGCTCGACACCCAGCGCAAAGCCCAATGTGGGGCTGGATCTCACAACCATGAGACCATGACCTGAAATCAACAGTGGGAAATCAACCATGAGACCATGACCTGAAATCAAATTAACCTACTGAGCCACTCAGGTGACCCCAGTTCTTGATCTTCATTATAACACCTCAATTATTTACTTCTTAGCATTTCATACAGAGAGTTACACATTTACTAATTTGTCATGGTGTTTGTTTTGCACATAATTGTTCACCATGAGCATGTGGTCGGCATGTAACAGTTATTCAATAAACATTTATTGGCTGAAAGAACATGAACAAAGCTCAATGGCAATGGAGTGGGGATAGAACAGAAGGGCAGTTCTGAGGACGGTATAGGATCTGTTGCAACTACATGCAGTGGCCCAGACATCAGTTCCCTCTGCCTTGGTCACCATGAGCCTTGTTGTGGACATCTGCAACAATCTGCTTCTCTCTGAGCAACGGATGCCAACCCCTCACCCGAGGCACAGGAGAGACAGATGCAGCACCATGGAAGGCTAAACATGCTGGGGTCCCATCAGGGCCAAGAAATTTAGTTTTTTGAACGCTTGAGTGGCGCCATGTGGGAAGAACTTGGGCCTTGCTAGGACCCAAAAGGCAAGAATTTTAGGGGGCTGAAGATTCTACAGAGTGAGCAAGGGTAGAGCTAGGAAAATGCCATTTTGTGAGCATTGTGGCTAGGCACATGTAGGTTTTGACTCTTTTAAGCCTTGTCTCTCAATAAGTGACTTATTTGTGGTTTGATTTTTACCTTCAAGACAGAGTAGGCAGCATTAATAATCACTCGTATCAATAGTGGTGGAAGAAGTCTCAGGGAGTTAAACAAAACCTCAGTCCCACTGGTGGGAGTGGTTGCAATTTTATGAAGTCACTTTGGAAGTACATTAAAAAGCAGACACAAAAGGTCTTTCAGCCATGTTCCAGCTGCTGTAGAAACCCTTCAGGTATTTATGTCAATGAGTACATTAACAGTCTTAATAGGTCACAGGTGGCTGCATTTTTTTTTTTTTTTTAAAGCATTCTTACAAGGCGATCCAATTTAAGTGTACATTTGGGCCAAATTCTCATCCTTTATGGCTCTATGGGGGCATGAATTCATTAGAGAAAAGGCATAGAGTTCTTTAAAAGGAAGAATTGTCTACCAGTTAATGAGTCGGCCTAAAATATTAGGAACTCTATATCCTGTTTCCACTCCGTTCGTTGTCACGTTATTTCCTTCAGTGGGGGCTGGTTTTCCTCAGGGCTGGTGTATCTTGTTGTCCTCCCTAACATGGATTCTAGGTCAGGAAAGTGAGATCACATGAAAACCAACATGGATTAGTCTTGCTCAATATCCAGCCTCTTCAGGCTTCCTCTCCCTCTGTAAATGAGGCTACATAAGCCCAGGCCTTTCTGTCTCCTACCCAAGAACCAGTCTCCACTTCTTGGGCCAGCTCTGAAAAATGGGCTTCTTCCTCATCCCTTGTGCCCAAGTTTCTGCACCGGGAACCTGATGCTACCATTGTCTCTCTTTTTTGAATTTTTTTTTCTTAAAGAATTCATTTTTTTAATATTTCTAGTTTTTATTTAAATTTTAGTTAGTTAATCTCTAGTGTAATATTAGTTTCAGTAGAATTTAGTGATTCATCACTTACATATAACACCCAGTGCTTATTGCGGGAAGTGTCCTCCTTAGTACCTATCGCTCATTTAACCCACCCCCCTGCCCACCTTGCCTCCAGCAGCCCTCAGTTTGTTCTCAAAAAATTCATTTATTATGGTAAAATATACATGACATGAAATTTCCCATTTGAACCATTTTGAAGTGCACAGTCCATTCACATTGTAAGTTCAATCACATTGTTGTACAACTGTCACTACTGTCCTTCTCCAGAACCTGTTCATCATCCCGAACTGAAACTCTGTACCCATGAAACACGAACTCCTCATTCTCCTACCCCCAGAGTTACCCCCAGGTAACTCCTCTTTTACTTTCTAGACAGTCTTGCACTGAGTCTTGCCTTGATCTTGCCTGCCCACCTCTTCATTCCCTAGCCACAAGGACGAGTCAGAGACCAGAAGGTTATTTTTGAACTTTGATATGAGAGATGAAGCCCTACGACTTGCTAAGAAAATTTTTATGTTTTCTGCCTGAGTGGACTTCTGAGTATCCCTTCAGACCTCAGTCTTCACTGCCTGTCTCTGCCTGTCTCTCATGGTTTCCCTACTCTTTTTTCTTGAGTTCCCTACCCTTCAACACATTTTTCCTACTTCCGATCCCCCTTTCCCCATGTCTGTGGCTTATTTCTATACTCTCTGAAGCAGTGTCCTATCTGCCAAACTACACTTCTCCTCAGCACCAGTAGCTGGACCCTTCTCCCTAATCCCTTCTTCTAAATCTTCATCCTTCCCAGCATGCTCTTCCAAGGCTACCTGGCAGCCTCTTGAGGCAAGAGAACATTGCCATTCACTGATGGTCACAGGGAGACAACACCATGGACGCTGCAACCTCCTGTAGTATAAAGCTCTATGTCTTTTGAGAGGACACAGGTTCAAGTTCAGAATTAGCAGCAAAGGCAATGAGATTTGACAAAGTACTACACAAGGAAAACAGCACTCAGGCAACGTAAATGAAATGAGTTTTCATGGACTGCAATACCCAATATGAAATCTCATTTCATACATAGATTTAAAAGACTGACTTCAAATGCCATTAGCTCCATTTCCCCAGGCCCCTCACACCATGGTGTGAAATGCGAATCTCTTTGCCAATACCCTCAACAAGGATAGGAACTAAATACATCTCCTAGTATCCCATTGTACCTCAACAGGTTAGATTATTCAAGCTCAAGGTCCTATTCTGAAGAAAAGCTTGTTCATCCAATGTAGAGTATTCTTCCTCTCTTCTATTAAAGACTGATTCAGCTAAAGAATTAGTTTCTATACCATTTTAATAGTAGGTATTTTTAGAAGTCAGTGAAATATTACTGTGAGATTGAAAATAATGACCCAATTCCTCATCACCTTCAAGACAAATGACACATATTAAGACCTACCTCCCTGAGAAGAGAGATGAAGTAGAATTAGATATTCATAATAACTTAGAATTCTGAAGTACTTCATTTTTCAGTGAACCTTTAAAAATAGTTCAGGGAGCCTATTTTTTTTTTAATTTTTTTTTTAACGTTTATTTATTTTTGAGACAGAGAGAGACAGAGCATGAACAGGGGAGGGGCAGAGAGAGAGGGAGACACAGAATCGGAAACAGGCTCAGGGAGCCTATTTAAAATAGCATTTGGGTCTATAACAGTCTAGTACTCTACCATGTGTCACTCCTGGTCAGGACCAAGGCAAAACAGGGACAGCAACAGGGCCCAGGGTCTCAGCATCAGGCAGGTGAGTAAGAAGTTTAAAGCAGAATTTTCAGCTGTAAGACGAATAAGGTCTGAAGATCTAAAGTAAAACATGGTAACTATAGTTGATAACACTGTGTTATAAAATCGGAACTTGCTAAGAGAGGAGAATTTCAACGTTATCACAAAAAAAAAAAGATAATTTAAAAAAAAAAAGCTGAATTACAGTGTGGAAGAAGAATCGCTTAAAACATAGAGCAACTTCTCACCAGCTGGGCAGGAATCAGAGACAGAAAAGTCTGATCAGACTCAAACAGAAAGCAGAGACCGTGAAAGCCTAGATGCCTGCTGTCTGCCGACATGTCATAGAACAGGACCAAGACTTTCTCAAAACATTTAGCGGTAGAAAGGGTGTTAGATTTTAATTTGCAAGACCAGGTTTAAGTTCCAACCCCATTACTTTTGAAATATGTATTTGGAGCAAATCACTTATCATCTCTGAACGTGTTTCTTTCTCTCGTTAGTAACCACACGGCTCGTTTTACAGAGTCCTTTTACAAATCAAATGAGTTGAGGCTTTGAGCACTAGAAGGTGTGGTATGGTCATAAAAGCTAGATTTTCCTAAAAGAAACAAATCTTGCAGGCTTTCAGAAGAAAAATCCAGCTATTTGTTCCATAGGAGATGTCAGCTGTATCCAGAAAACAGAGAGGAGAGAGTTTGCATTTTCCTCTTCGGTTCTGTTCAAGAGTTCCATGTCATGTTTTTTCAGCTGCTAATCATGGATATTTCTGCCAAATATGTAACAATGATAGTGCTGGCTAAACCTTTTCTGGCTGCCACTTTAGCACTAAGCCAGCACAGAGCCAAATAGTACACATTTTTCTGGAACATATCTGTGTGATATCAGTTAATTTTATCTCAGACTTTCTATATAGATCTTCTCTGATCAGTCTTGTAATATTGCAGAAAAGAGAGAATTTTCATCTTTGTAGGAAACTTCATTTTTTAGACAGTTTTAGATTTATAGAACACTTGTAAAGGTAGCTCAGAGAGTTTCCATTTCCCCAAACCCAGTTTTCTCTGTTATTAACTTTCATATATTTGTTGCAATTTAAGGAGTCAACATTGAAACGTTATTATTAAATAAGGTGTATATTGAGTGAGTTTTCCTTAGTTCTTACCTTATGTCCTTTTTATGTTCCAGGGTCCCATCCAGGATACCACATTGTATTTTCTCATTATTTCTCCTGAGGCCTCCTTTAGCCGTGACAGTTTTTCACATTTTTCCTTGTCTTTGATGGCCTTGACAGCATTGAAAAATACTGGTCAGATGTTTTGTAGGCTGTCCCTTAGTTGGAATTTGTCTGATTTTTCAGACAAGGACCATAGAGATAAAAATACCATTTTCATCATATCATATTAAGGGTGCATTCTATCAACATGACTTATTGTTGCTGTTCATCTTGATCACCTGACTGAGGGAGTGTTTGTCAGCCTTCTGTACTGTAAAGTTATTTTTTTGTTCCTCCTTTTCACACTGTACGCTTCTTAAGGAAGGCACTATGTGCAGACTGCACAGCCTCACTTAAGGAATGAGGAGTTATGCCTCACTTCCTTGAGGACGGGGTATCTACATAAGTTATTTGGAATTCTTATGTGTGGGAGATATTACTCCTCCATTTCGATTATTACTTACTCAATTATTTACATCAGTATGGACACGTGGGCATTTATTTCATACTTTGGACTACAATCCAATGTTACTTCGAGTTTTTGCCCAAATTGTTCCAGCTTTAGAACTCTTTCAGTTGGCTCCTGAATCTCTTTGTAGTACCTCCCTCATTATGGGATTTTGTTTACTTTGTTTGGGTTTCTGGTTTTTGAACACTTCCTGGCACTATAAAATGCTCCAAGCTTATTTCCTGGTGCAGCCCTAGAGTCAGCCATTTCTCCAAAGAGTCCTGGCTCTTCTTATTGGAGAATGGTATTTAGAAACCAAGATCTGGGTGATAGGTGTGCTTGTTGCTATGGAGTGTTGGTGCTTCTGGGAACTCCCAGCTGACAGAACAAGGGAATATATGTGTATATATTAACCCATGTATTTACACATCTCTAAAAATATTTTTATATATAATTGCCTTTATCTATATTAAGCTAAACATGAGTTCATATTGGCATCTCCAACCCCAGTCCATTATCACATGGATCATTGTGATCTCCTCCACTTGCTTATTTATCAGCTTCCATTCTAACAGTATGAAGCCTTGCTTGTTCAGTTCCAGTATATATGTATAGTAGTTTCAGAATTATTAACCCATCCTTTAACGGGGAACAACCTTACCAACTAGAGTACAATGCTTGTGTACAGTTTCTTTTGCTTTTAAATCTTACGGACGCTGTTCATTCTCTATATTACTTAGGTCAACACCTTTTCCCCACCTCCCTTGGTGAGGTTGTTTCATACGCTGTAACACAGTTCAATTCTCTTATGATAGTCTACATTCCTCCCTGGTATCTTTTGACATATAAATGCTTTCTTAAACTTTTACACAAACTAAGTTTCATTCTTCACGCTATAAATTTCAATGGATTTGGACAAGTGGATAGTGCTATATCCACAATTTCAGTATCATACAGAATAGTTTCACCACCCTAAAATATCCCTTGTACTGCATATATTCAACACTACCCCCCCCCCACCACCACCACACCTCTGAGCCTTTGGTGACAACTCATCATTTTACTATCTCTATAATGTTGCCTTGCCAGAATATTATATAGTTGGAATCATACAGTATAGAGTACTTTCAGGCTGTCTCTTTTTATAAAGCTCCATGCATTTAAAATACATCCATGTCTTTGTGTGCTTTGTTAGCACATTTCTGAATGCTGAATAACATTCCACTGCATGGCTGTACCATAGTTTGTTTATCTATTCACCCAGTGACAAATATCTTGGTTATTTCCAGGTTTGGGTGATTATGAAAAAAAAGATGCTATAAGAATTCAGAAACAATCCAGTTTTAGCACACGTCCATCAACTAAAAAAATTCCTTTGAACTATTGGCAGTCTATCCCTGCTCTTTCCTTAATCCCGGGCAGTATCGTCTTTTTTAGAAATTATTTATAGATATAGTCATCATAGTCCAATGTGTCTGGCTTCTTTCATTTAGCATTATGTTTTTGATGTTCAGCCATGCTGTTGCATGTATCAGTAATCCATTCCTTTTTATTATTGTGCAGTATTCCATTGTCAAGATTTACCACATTTTTAATGCATTCACCAGTTGATGGACACTGCCATTTTTCTTGCTATTGTGAGTAATGCTACTATGACCATTCATGCATAAGTTTTTACGTAGACATATGTTCTCATTTCTCTTGGGTAGATATCTAGGAGTGGAACTGATGTTTGGTAAGGTTATATTTAACTTTTTAAGAAACTTTCGGTTTCCCAAGGTGGTTGAACCATTTTGTTTCCACCAGCAATGTCTGAGGGTTGCACTTCCTCCACATCCTCAGAAACACTTGGAATTCTTAGTCTTCTTGAGGTTAGCCATTCTAGCAGGCATGAGGTGGTATCTTGTGGTTTTTACTTGCATTCCCTAACGACTAATGGCATTGAACATCATTTCATATATTTATTAGCCACTTGCCTATCTTCTTTGGAGAAATGCAAATTCAAATCATTGGCTCATCTTCTTTTCTTTTTTAAATTTAAATCCAAGTTAGTTAACGTATGGTACAATAATAATTTCAGGAATAGAATTCAGTGATTCATCATTTACATATAACACTCAGTGCGTATCCCAACAAGTGTCCACCTTAATGCCCCTCACTCTTTTAGCCTCTCCCCCCAACACCCTGCCAGAAACCCTCAGTTTGTTCTCTGTATTTAAGAGTCTCTTATGCTTTGTTTCCCTCTCTGTGTTTATATAATTTTTGCTGCCTTATGTTCATCTGTTTTATATCTTAAATTCCACATATGAGTGAAATCCTATGAAATTTGTCTTTCCCTGACTGACTTATTTCATTTAGCATAATATACTCTAGTACTCTAGTTCCACGTTGTTGCAAATGGCAATATTTCATTCTTTTTGATCACTGAGTAATATTTCATTGTGTATATATATATATATATATATATATACCACATCTTCTTTATCCATTCATCAGTTGGTGGACATTTGAGCTCTTTGCATACTTTGGCTATTGTTGATAATGCTGCTATAAACATTGAGGTGCATTGCATTTGCTCATTTTCTTAATTTAATTTTTTTCTTTCCTATTTGCTCATTTTTATGAGGGTTATTTGTCTTCTTATTATTGAATGGTAAAATGTATTTTTTCTATATAAAAGTCCTGTATCTGATAATGTTTTGTAAATATTTTCTCCCAACCTCTGTCTTGTCTTTTTATTTTCTTAGTGGTATCTTGTGAAGACCAAAAATTTTTTATTTTGATGAAGTCCAATTTATCAACTTTCTAATGGATGTGCTTTTGATGTCATTTTTATGCAAGAAATATTTACTAACCCCAAATCACAAACATTTTTCTCCTGTGTATTCTTCTAAACAAAGTTATAGCTCTTACATTCACATCTATGATAATTGATTTAAAATTTGGGTTAGTTTTGGGGGGGAGTTGTTTGGGGTTTTTTTGCAAATGGATGGAGCTCCATTTGTTGAAAAGATTATCTCTCCCCATTGAATTACCTAGGCACATTTGTTGAAAATAAATTGACCATATATATGTAGGGCTTATTTTTGGACTATTCTGCACTATTGATCTTTATGTCTATCATTATGCCAATATCACACCGTCTTGCCTACTATTACTTTGTGTTGAGTTTTGAAACCGGGCTGTGTGAGTCAACTTTGTTCCTCTTTCTCAAAATTATTTTGACTATTCTATGTTGTTTGCATTTACATATACATCCTAGGATCAGCTTATGGACAATTAATAAAGGAAGCCAGCTAGGATTTTGGTAGGGACTATTTTCAGCCTCCATATCAATTTGGGAAAACTTGATATCTTAACAATGTCAAATTTTCCAATCCATGAACATAATACCTTTCTCACTTATTTAGGTCTTCTTTCATTTTGTTCAGTAATATAATATAATTTTCAATATATAGAGAGGTCTTATCTTTAACAAAATTATTCCTAAGTATTTTGTTCTTTTTGATGTTATTGTGAATGGCATTTTTTATTAATTACAGTTTTAGATTGTTTGGTGCTGGTATATAGGAATACATTGCTGTTTGTATATTTAGGTAGTATCCTATGACCTTGCTAAACTCTATTAATAGTTCTATTAGTCTTTCTCTTAGGGTCCTTAGAATTTTCTACACAAAAGATCATTTTGTCTGTGAATTAAACATTTTACTTCTTCCTTTCTAATCTATATGCATTTAGTATCATGTTCTTGCCTTACTTCGCTGGCTAGAGACTTTAATACAATAAATTTCTCCAATCTAAGAAAGAAAGAATTTAATCTTTCACCACTAAGTGTGATATCAACTGTGAGGTTTTTTTTAAATAGATACCCTTTATTAAGTTAATGCAGTTCTCTTTTCTTTCTAATTTGTTGGGAGTTTTTAACATGTGTTGGGATTTTCCTTCTAATTCTTTTTCTGCATTTGTTGAGTTGGGTTTTGCCCTTTATCCTCTTAATATTGTGTATTACATTGATTGATTTTTGATTTATTCTTGCAAATCCCACTTTTTCATTGTTTATAATCCTTTCCATACATTGATGGATTTGATTTGTCAATGTTCTGCTAAGGATTTTTGTGTTTATATTCATCGGGATTATTATTCCATAGTTTTATTTATTTTTCTTCTGATACCATCATTATATCAATAGAAAAAGTATTACCTCCCCTATTTTCTGGGTTTGTATAGAATTTATGTTATTTTTTCCTTTAAATGCTTGATAGGTTTTATGAGTAGAATCATTTGGGACTTGGCTTTCCTATGTGGAAAGAGTGTTATATATTAATTCAATCTTTACTTAATATACATATATTCGGTTGCAATTTCTTTATGAGTCTGTTCTAGTAATTTGTGTATTTCTAGGAATTTTTCTATTAATTTATCAATTCATTTCATTTAAATTATCTAATCTGTTAGCATAAAGTTGTTTTTAATATTCCCTTATAACTATTTTAATCTCTTTATGGTCTGTGTTATTGTGTCTCTTTTATTCTTGATTTTTGGAGTTTCTGTCTGCTTTTACCTTTTTCCTTGGTCAGGCTAGATAGAGGTTTATCAATTTTGTTGATATTTTCAAGGAACCAAATTTTAATGTAACTGAAATTCTCTATTATGTTGCATTTTTCATTTTACTGATTTCCATTCAGATCTTTATTATTTCCATCCTTCTACTCCCTTTGAATTTGATTTGCTCTTCTTTTCCTGGCTTCATATAATTGAAACTTGCTATAAGCCCCCCTTTAAGCACTATTTTAGCTGTATTCCATAAATTTTGATATTGTTTGCTCTCATTTTTTAATTAGGTCACAATATTTTCTAATTTCTGTTGTGATTTCTTTTTTGACACATGGGCTATTTAGAAATATGCTACTAAATTTCCAAATATTTGAAGATTTTCCAAATTTCTTTTTGTTACTGATTTTTAATTTAGGTCCAATGGAGTAAGAGCATATACTTTGTATGGTTTCAGTCCTATTCGTCATTATCTTTTTTATGGAGTTAGCCTATGATATATACTGGAAAATTTTCTATATGCACCTGAAAAGAATGTTCACCTTGTGGTTGGCAGTAGTATGTTTATATATGTCAACTAGACCAACTTGTTTAATATTGTTCAAATCCTCCTTACTGATTTTCTTTCTCATTCTATCAATTATGGGGAGAGGAGTATTTAAATCTCCAACAGTAATTGTTGACTTGTCTATTTCTACTATCATCTTGTCAGTTATTGCTACATGTACTCTGTGGCTTGGTCATGAGGAGCTTTACATTTATAATTGTTTTATCTCCCTGTTTCCCTCTATCATTACGAAGATTACTATCACTACTACTGTCATTACCTTTTTTTCTCTAAGAATATTCCTTGTCTTAAAGTCTATGTTGTCTGATATTAGTACAGCCATTCCAGCTCCCTATGGTTACTGTTTGCATAGTATATATATCCAGAGATGTCCCTTGTAGCATAAACCTGCCATAATTTACCTTTTGTTTCTCTATCGTTGGGCATTTATATTACACATTGTTCTGTGGATAGTTATCCTCCAGATATTCAATTTTTTTAGAATAAGAAATTCTTTTCCAGCCCTCAAACAAGAGATGCTTCAGACTTGTTCCATGATTATATGGGCATAATTGTTATCCCTGGGAAATTATAAATTAATGACAATAAATTATTTTAAGGGAATTGTATGATATGCTTTCTACTTATAACTTAACATAATCCTTAAAACAATTCGGTCATATAGATATTTTATTCTTTTTTACCGGTGAATAACCTGAGGATCATAGAGATTAAGTAACTGACTCAGGCATACAAAACAAGCATTCAGTGAAGGAGCCCATCCTGTTAGACTCCATATGATACCGTGAAGTTTTCTTCAACCCCCTTCTCTCTCCTTCTCTCCATGCTCTCCACTCTCACAATCTTTTCTCCTAACATTCCCACATCCCTTTCAGGTATGAAGTGGTCCAGAACAAGTTATCTGCCTTTTTTTTTTTTTTTTTCTTTTGGCCAGGGCCAGAGACTATGGTAAACTCATTCACAGTTATTCATAATTGATGATGGGCTGCTTTATATAAGGATATGATAAAGAATGAGAACTTTCTCCCATTCATATTTTATCCTATTTTCTTACATTATCTCTAACTGCACTGGTGGCAGATCAGGAAGAGAAACATGAGAGGAGGACTGAAGAGAGGAGTTGTTTTTGTTGTTGCTATTAATGTGTGTGTGTGTGTGTGTGTGTGTGTGTGTGTGTGTGGCGGTGGTGGTGGTAGCTCCCTGTACATTATGAACCAGATCTCCTCAAAGTATCAGATCCTGTCTGTCTTGGCTGAAGAGGAATATCCTTTTCAGATATGAATTAGCATCCATCACATCACATTCCACAACAGTTTCTAGAAAGAGAACCAAAACTGATGTTGAGATTATATAAAGAATTGGCAAATAGACTGATAGGTTGGTAAAATCCTTGTGTGAATAACTGGAGAATAATATGGGGAAGGAAAAGAGGAATTTTGCCTGAACGCAGATATATATATATATATATATATATATAAAATAACATATTAATATATAATAATATAAGTATACATCATTGTATTTATATATACACATATATAGATAGAGATATAGCTTCTCTCTTCTATGCCAGAATAGTGATCACCTCTTCAGCATAAAATACCTCACTTAGCAATGATCTCCTTCAATGAATCCAAATTTTATTGTCTCGCCAAAGAGTTAAAGAGATATTTGTGTTTCTGTGCCAAAAGAAGGAAACACACAAGGAGAAGGTTGGGTTTTAACCTTAGCAGATTTGAGGTGCTTAGGAATTTCATAAATGGTACAAATTTAGGTACACACAGGGTTGTTCTGTTTTAATACTTTCCCAGAGCCACCGTCCTTTTTGATCCTTCAAAGGGATTTAATTTTGATCTTTTAGAAATGTTCTTATCTCCTGAAAAGAAAAATCTGTCATGGAGGAGCACCTGGTGGCCCAATCATTTAAGCATCTGACTCTTGATTTCAGCTCAGGTCATGATCTCATGGCTTACGAGTTTAAGTCCCACAGGGGCTCTGCACTGACAGCGTGGAGCCTGCTTGGGATTTTCTCTCTGCCCTTCCCTGGCTCATGCTTTTTCTCTCCCTCTGTCTCTGAATAAAGAAATAAACTTAAAAAAAAGAAAAGCTTCTTAAAGAAAACTCTGGCATGGAAACGGTAGCAAATGTAAAAAAAGTTGAGGTGTCTACAGTTTCTCAAACTGGTCAGAATTCTCAAATTCTGTCCTTCTTGTAAGGGTGGAAGCACAGGGCAGAGGGCAGGGTGAGAGGAGTGTTCACAACAAGAACATCTAGAAGAGAGTTCTGCACATTTCAAATCTCTGTAGTTCACTGGGTTTACACCTTATGGTGAAAGACAAAGAGTAAGATGTACAAGTAAGAGTAAGAACTGGGGGCCGCGGGGGAGGAGATGAGCCCTTTGGTGGAATTCTCGTGTGGGATGGGATTTGTACATGCCTATATGCATATATATGTCAATGTGTATACTTCCTCTTTTTTTAATTGAAAAAGTTATGTGAGTGTTGAAAGTCTCAAAAGCCAGATGAGTAACCAACAGTAATGCCTATCCTTTTCCCTTCAGTATCAAAGAAATCCTATTTACCATGGGCCCAGAAAATCCTGTGTTTTTTTTCTCCCCTCCTCCATCCCCATGGTCTTTTTTGCACCTGGTTCTTTGTTTGCTGCCCATGCCACATGATTCGTCTGGAGAGGCATGTGTGGCCCGGGCAGGTCAGGAGTGGAGATAGGGTGGGCATTTGCTGTATATCAATTGCTTTGCTCTCCTTCCCACCCCAGGGCTATGTTTCCGGGCTTTTATTCTGATTTCTCAAACCTAACTAGAAAATTTGAATATAAATGCCTTTCCCCTTTTTCAAGAGGTCTAGAGGGCTAACAAAGGAAGTCCAAAGTACAACTGACCTGGGCTCTCAATGTCTTTTTCAGTTCTGTCTGGAATAATGAAATATTAGATAGACAATCTTCTAGACTAGCATGTTAACTTTGCTGTTGAGACAACTGAACGCCAGAGGGGCCGAGAAGCTTTGTCAGGTCTCACAGCTGGTCTCCGCCCAGCTGGGACTTGGATTTGCTTCTCTGGCCTCACAAGCCAACATTCTTTCCACTCAGCTATGCCACTTCCTTGAAGGATGAAAAGGACCTGAAATTTTTACCATGGCTGCATAAAATCTTTTCTTAAGCATCGCACAATGTTTTGAGTCAGACTTTGTACATAAATGTTATTACTTATTATTAATTTGTTCTGTAGGGGTTGCTGCAACTCAGCACATCAGAAAACTGAGGTGCTGAGTTGCAGCAACCTCCACAGAATCTCAAAAATACACTCGAGACTGCTCTTCACAGGGCAAGTGCTCAATACAGGCTTCCTATGGAGAAATGTGGCGAAAGCAGGAAGTGTCACTTCTCATTCACATAGAGCTGGGGGGCGGGGGGTGGGGAAGGCATCTCTTTGGACAGTCCTATTCCCTGAAATCAACCAAGATGTGGGTTGCCAAAGGCATTTGTAGGCAATAGTACTAGGGGGACTGACACTAACACCACACTTTGATCATTCAGTCAAATCAAAAAGCATTTATTAAGCATCAGTTCAAGGCCCCCTGCTGGGGCTTCCCTTTGTGTCTCTGGCATTCACACCTCCCTGCTTCTCTCATGTGGCTCTTCACCCCTACCCCAGAAACCACCACCCCCCCCCCACACCCCCACACCTCCCCACTTCCCCACACCCCCACACCCCCACCCCCACAATGCTGCATGTACCTCCCTGCTGATATTATCCTTATCTGTTTCTTCCTAAGACTTTGAATACAAAGTCCAGGATAGAATTTATTCCATTGTAAAGCTATTCACCCATCCCTGTTTTCATGGGATTTTGTGTGAGGAGCCCCCTAGCCAGTAGTTGAAGCTTAAAGGGGTGAAATTTTAGCATCTATTTTCCTCTTTCAGAATGCAGAGTGAATATTTTAGAAGGATTTTTAGGAAAGCAATTTACAGCCAGTAATTGGAGTTGCAGTGTTTTTGCAAGACCAATGCCTCCGATTACAGGTTTACGATTTGCCTAAAAAGAAATCATTTATTTTAGGCTTGGATTTTGAAAAGGAGAAAAATTAAGTCTTAGGATGATTTTCTTCAAGTTTCCCATGACATTCTTTACATCAGAAAGGAAGATGTGGGGAAGGCAAGATGGAGTTTCTAGAGAGGAGAAATCCAACGCTATTTTCCCTTGGTTCATTTATGAGACTACATTTTCCTACCATGTACACTATTTCCAGTTTATGACTCACTCAGACAATTTACTGTATTTAAAATTACATTAAATTCTCTTTGTAATGCGTAGGTCAAATATTCATACTATGTATACAGTTGGAAATTCTTCCTCATAGATCTAGCTCATGGTATGGATGTGTTTGTGTCCTTGTTGCCATGGTGACTAGAAAAGGTTAAAGCCAAAGCCTCAGAAAACAGTGGCTGAGCAATAAAATATCATAAATATGTGTGTGTTTCTTAAAATACTCTTCTCACATATGGATTTAAAAATCTTAGAACCACTGCCTTGAAGTTAATTTCACATTTCTAGCATACAGGTTGTTACCCAAAAAGAATATTCTCAAAACAATCTCTTTCAACTCACTTCCTTTTTGTCTAAACTGTAATCTAATAGCTATTTATCTCAAAAGACAGACTATGTAAGTCATGAGCAATGCTTTGGTTTTCAAATGTGGATAGGACATGCCAATGAGAGTGGGGTTCAATAAAGTTGGCTTTTGATTGAAATACTGTCCTTTTCAAATCTCCAGTTTAGATTCTTCTGTAGGGGGATAATACAATATTTTCCACAGTTTGTTTAAGAACTGGTAAATAAACTTGGGCAATACTTGCAAGTGCCAAGATATTAAACATTTATCAATTGTAAGGATTCAAACCCTTCCTTTTGTCTGCTGATGGCCCTTGGTCCCTGGCTAACCCTTTTTATTTCCTTCTACATTCTAACTATCTTGTGAGATGAATTTTAAGGGTTTATCCTCAAAATGAATGCTATATAGGAGTAGAGAATGCAACCCCTGTAAGGCCAAGAGATATCTTATATCCATACGTCTTTCCTACTTACATTTCCAAGTGCAGAGGCAAGATTGGTGAAAAATCTTCACTGAGTAATTTCCTTGGCCCTGTTGCCTACTTTATTTTTTTTTTTATTTTTTTATTTTTAAAAATTTTTTTAAACGTTTTATTTATTTTTGAGACAGAGAGAGACAGAGCATGAACAGGGGAGGGGCAGAGAGAGAAGGAGACACAGAATCTGAAACAGGCTCCAGGCTCTGAGCTGTCAGCACAGAGCCCGAGGCGGGGCTCGAACTCACGGACCGCGAGATCATGACCAGAGCCGAAGTCAGGCGTTTAACTGACCGAGCCACCCAGGCGCCCCCCTGTTGCCTACTTTATAAGGATACCAGAAAGAATATCAACAGATTCCTTGGTCTATAATCTCTTGCTTAACTTTTAACCTCCAACCTAACACCTAAGTTCTTCACAATCCTTTCTTTATTTCAAGAAATTTCCATGTAGGAAGCATAATGAAAATAAAATTATAGCAACATATTTGAGCACTCTTTCCTACCTCTGAATACCATCTCATATTTAATATCTAAGAATCAAAGATATCTCAAACTCAATAATCAGGCCCTTCTTCTGCCATCTGGTGGAGAAATGGGGAAGCAGTGAAATTAAGTAATGAACCAAGAGGGACTTTGCTGAATCCATAAACACATCAGTTAACAAATGTTAATGGGGCTATTATTATTATTCATCATTTTTTATTCAAATAGTAGTCACTGAGGCACTTGGTACAATTAAGGACCATACTATGAGAATTAGCCAAACTCAGTCTCTGTCCCCAGAAGGGCTGTGAAATATTACATTAATTAAAAGCTCTCCTAGGGGTGCCTGGATGGCTCAGTCGGTTAAGTGTCCGACTTCAGCTCAGGTCATGACCTCATGGTTCGTGGGTTCAAGCCCCACATTGGGCTCTGTGCTGACAGCTCAGAGCCTGGAGCCTGTTTCAGATTCTGTGTCTCCCACTCTCTCTGCCCCTCCCACACTCATGCTCTGTCTCACTCTCTCTCAAAAATAAAATAAAAATAGAACATTAAAAAATAATAATAATAAAACAATAAAAGCTATCCTATAGCTTATTTTCCAGCAGTTGATTCAACATATAGGACAAAGCAGGGACCCTTTAAGACTGTCAGGTTACCACTTAACTTTTTTTAGTAGCAATTTACTTTATAATGATATTGTGACCCTAAGATGTTCGTACTTTTCTGAGAATTTTCTAAAGAGAAATAAAGAGGGGGAGAGATAGAGGGTAGGCGGATGAGGGGCAAGAAACTCTCTCATGCCTTACAAAGCTAAAAATAAAGTTTGGGGAACGTTTTTCAGTAAAGCACTTAAGAGTGCCTAAAACATCTCTATATGAGAAAAACACATCTTTGTAATCTGTCTGCGTTTTTATCCATTCCTAATTTACAGCCTATAGAGAGTAGGAATGTGATGGCAGAGATGTATACTAACCACCACAGATTTGAGGAACGTAACAACCTCCTCAAATTAGCTTTAACAAAATGATGTTACAAGCCTATTGAATTGGCCCATACACAGCCCAATCTGAATTTCCTTCTTCTTTCCAAAACCCACAGAGAAAAGGCAGCCATAAATCATGTAGGAGATACTGTGGCTGTTAATAAATGCCCTGTACATTTCAAGGAAATGTGACTCTTCATGCCAGTGGATTTTAGATGAAAGTACTCGATACAGAAAGACCACGCTGTTTTATGTTGAAAGGGGCTATTGGCTTGGTTTAGTGCCGTATGCTCTTTGGTTTTAAAGGACATTGAAATCTAAGAAAAGTCCTTCATAGTGTTCCAGAATCATTACCTCGACACAGAGAAAAAGTGGTGCTTATGTAACCAACGTACTCAACTCAAATAGAGCCGTAGACAGCCGTAAGTTCCCATCCCTACTTCCTGCCTTCTCCATTCAGATCCTCTTGCCCAATCCTAGGATGAGCGGTCTGCCAGAAATAATCTTCATATTAAAGAAAGGACAGACGCACCATCTTGAACCTCCTTGATTGTAATCATCAGTGGGTACATTTTGAATAGACACGCATGTGTGATTTTTTTCTAAACAAAATGAAATTTTCTATAGTTTAATAATAGGCTTAAAAATATGCCCCCTTGACGGGGGTTGGGGGGGGAGTGCCTGGGTGGCTTAGATGGTTAAGCGTCGAACTTCAGCTCAGGTCATGAACTTAGGATTCCTGATTCCTGAGTTCGACTCCCACATTGGACTCTGCTGTCAGCACAGAGCCGCTTGGGATCCTCTGTCTCCTTTTCTTTCTCTGTCTACCACCCTGTCCCCCGTCAACTCTCTCTCCCTCAAAAATAAATAAACATTAAAAAAAAATATATATATATATATCTATATATATCTATATATATATGTATACACACATACATACATATATGTACATATATACACATACATACACCCTCCGGCATTTTTGTAGCTGTTTCTCTACTCCAACTTCCCCCCATGAATTCTGATCTGCTGCAGAAACCTGAAAGGTCAATGTAGTTTCATAATTAACTTTTATAAATTCTTACCCCCAGTCAGTGTCCACAAGAGGGCTCGCAGGACATTCTTCCCAAAGAGGGAGAATGAGGCACCTATAGAAGAGGGAATTGGCAATCACCAGAAGCCAGTATAGGTTCCTTAATATCAAGCTATGTCAGTCTAAACTAATTTTTCATTGAAATTGTTTCTATAGTGTAAGTGCAGTGTATCTTGATAACAGCAAAACACCGTGAAACTTTATGACAAAAAAGGAGCAAAATGAGCTGAATCCACATATATTTGGATTAATAGACATTGAGAGTTAGATACCAAAAGAAAGATGTTTCTAGAAGACAGGTAAAATATCTAACCTTTCTTACATTTTAACTAAAGCTTGAAAAATAGTGAAGGTATGTCTTCGAGTTTGTCCAGTAAACATTTAACTGCGTATGCTCTGGTCACGGGTCATGAGCTAGGATTTGGAGATAGCAACATAAATGATGCAGGAAGCCACCTCTGGAGCCTAGAGTCAGACTCATTAGTTATGCTAATCATAGAAAGCCTGGAGACTAAATATTGTACAACAGAATCACAAGAAAAAAAACATGCAGACATTCATTGGGCTAAATTTTAGCAGGGATATATGTGAAGTTCTCAACTAAGGAACAAAAAATATAATAAACTAGCAATGCCACTATAGAATGGAAAGATATGGCTTAGCAACTGTTTCATTAAAAAGACTTAATGGTTTTAGATGACTGATGTAGGGTAATGATATGATGTAGTTCCCCGCAAACCAGTGAAGTGTTGGAGTGCATTATATGCATATATGGATTCAGATAAAATTGGCAACCACCCCCTTCCATTCCAGTTTCTACTGATATCAGAGTATTGTACTTTGCATTGGACACTGCCTATTAGTTGGGACATAGACAAATGAGACATCCATTGATGAACTAGAAACTATACACCCGGAAATGTTTATTGAATGCCAACTTTGTTTAAGTCACTGATTTTGGTGCTTGGGATAAACGAGGGGCAAAACACACAAGGTCCCTATTCATATGGAGATGACTGTTTAATGAAAACAGGAGATAAACAAATAGTTGATAAGATAACTTTACATACTGATAAGCACTACTTTAAAAACCACCCAAACCATGTCCCATGAAGCACAATGGAAAGGAACTAGAGACCGGATGTCGAAACTGTAAAGATGTAAGAGACATGCAAATGTCTTACTAACATATGAGAAGGATTTTCCAAAGGAGACACTAAATATATTCTGTAAGGACCTGACAAATAGAACCATTGCCAGTGAGAGACATGAAGACAGAATCAACTCAACATTAACATTAAACTTCCTATAAATCTGGCCACTCCACAGGTGACAGTAGTCTCCATCAAAAGAAGAAATGTTATTCACCAACCCATTTGCCAAAGCAGAAACTTCACAACCCTGGTTGTTCAGGAGTTGGAGGTCCATGGCTAATGGGTCCAAACTCTGTGTCCCAAGGACTTTGTAGGTGCCTCTGTAAGCATGTCTCACTCAGCCCACTTCTCCAATCCTTGAGTTAACTTTACTGAAGTTTCACTAAAACCACCTTCTCCAGCCTCTCCAGCTTCTATTCATTTTTACCTGGTTCCTCAAGAAACATTCAGTTACAAGTAACAAAAAAACTAACTCAAGCTGGCTCAAGCCTAAAGAAATTTACTGGCGTGTGTAACTGGAAATTTCATTGGTATATTGACTTTAGACACAGCTGGGTCTCTGTCCTAGATTCTAGCGGCTCAAACAATATCAACAAATCTGTTTCCCCATCTCTTAGTGCATTTTTCTCTATCTATTGGCCTAATGATCAGAGAGCCCTCTCCAGGTATCAGGAAAGATGGTTTCTGGAAGCCAAAAGCTACATCCTTTCATCTTGAAGAAAAAAGAAAGAAAGAAAATAATAATCCTATGTCCAGAAGTCTATATGTGAAATTTTGTGGGAGAAATCTCATTGGTGCTGCTTGGATCATGTGGCCATCCTTGGACCAATCACAGCAAACAGTGACAAGGTACTACAATAGGCTGGGTTTTGGTCATACATCCACTTCTCCTGTGAGGGTGGGCCAGGGGCTGAGGGCAGGGCACTTCTCTTCCAAAAGGCAGATGTTAGACAGATGCTATTGTGTATATCTATATATCTACATATATCTATATATCTATATATAGATATAGATATAGATATAGATATATGTAGATATATATATATATATTATATATAAAAGACAGATGCTATTATATATATATAATAAAACAAGACAGAATGCAATAGATATCTTCTATAGCCTCAGTGTTTCAATAACTTCCTAATTGCCCCCATGTTTTCCCCAGTTCATGCTTTTCTTTTCTGGAAGGATAATCTTCCTAAATGGCAGTTACAATTCTCTGCCTTCTCTCCCTAAAACCTTAAGGAGCTTCTATTTGCCTGCAAGGTATAGTCAAATGGCCAAAGCTCTAGCCATTCTGAATTGCTTGCAATTCCACAAACATCCAAGATCATTCCATACCTTCACTCTTTTCTCACAGTGTCTCTCTACCTCACTTTAGTCCCACTGATTTCCTTTCAAAATTAGCCCAAACATCACCTCATCTCGCAGCCTGTCCTGTTCTCTCTCAGGTACATGTCTCCATCTGGGCCTTGTGCACACCTCTGTCTCTTCAGTTTATGCATTGCTTACATGCCATGTCCCTGTCTAATAACCTGTGGGCTTCTAGAGGACAGGGATTGAACCTTATTCATCCTGTGTTTCTGGTAACTGCCCGGCAGATAACAGGCACCTAATAAACAGTTTTAAGAGAGAGCGAAAAGGGGGAAGGGAGAAAGAAATAAAAGGAGGGAAGGAAAAGACAGATTCCCTAGGGTCTGTCTTTTCCTTCTAGATAATAGGTTTTGAGAATTACATTCGGGGTAAAAGGGCCTGACTTTGTTGTCTAAATCAAAGTAATGAGTAATAGAATTTCAGGCTCAGTCATGGTGGAAGGTAGATGCAGGGAACGTGGGGGAAAGGGACAAAAAGGTCTTCGTGGTGTCTTTTTTTTTTGTTTTTTTTTTTGGTGTGGACCAGGGTGGACCACCCACTCACCCACCCACGCAAAGGGTAAAGGGTAAGCCTGGACACAGGCATGTGAAGCGTCATCTTCAGTAATGCGCTGTGGTTACCCTGTTTCTGGCTTGCTTCCAACTGGGCACTCGCGTGGAGAAATGAAAGCGAATGGAGAATTTAAAAGGTGACCTAATTCTCTGCTCAAAGCATTTCCAATCATAGGTCTGAATGTATTTTAATTATACCTGGACACAGGAGCCCTCACCCAGACATACTGAAATCCCGAGTGGACTGTCACTGTGGCTGGAAAGATTTGTCTAAGCTTGTGGTTATGTCAAGAGCCTGACATCACACTGATCATTAAGCAACAGTGTGGAGGCGCAGCTGGGCGTTTCCATGGCAACCTGCACTGGGTTCGCCTGCAGAGCTCGGTAACAAGAGCATTTCATTATGGGTCATTAAGGGCAAAGGCTTCATTTACATTATTTCCTGTAAAATCCTATTATTTCAGGTGTTACACTCCATCTCCATCAATGCAGCCCTTCTAGAAGAAATTATAAATGTGGGTTATTAGGGAGAGAAACAATAACAGGGTGCAGGTAAACTGTAAACCACAGTGTTCTGTAGACGAGAAAAGCATTTCACAATAGGGATGTGGGCTAAAGAGGCAACCAGCCTTCTCTGAAGGCAGAGAATTCTTATTCTGAAAAGTGAACCATCTTTTTTCTTATTGGCTGTTCCTCGGGCCGGGGTCATGCTTCACGACTGCTTGATAAGGATACAAAATAAGCATAGACAAATCTGGCTCTGCTGTTCTATGCTTTGAATATTATTTTACTGTGGCAACAACACTTCACACGAGATCGGCCTTCTTAACAAATGTTTAAATGCACAGTATTGGTGTGCGGGTCTCTACAGCTTATTCATTTTGCTTCAGTGAAACTTTACACCCGCTGACTAGCGACTCCCCGCTTCCCCTCTGCCTGCCGCCTGGCAACCACCATTCCACTCTTTGATTCTGTGAATTTCACTATTTTAGATACTTCACATTAGTGATTGTCATGAAGTATTTGTCTTCCTGTGACTTGGCCCGTTTCTTATCCTCATCAGGTGCTGAGTCTTTGGTGTCTTATATTCCAGAATAGCCTTTCTTGCCCACCTCTACCAAATCCAGGAAATGGCAGCTTCTGTTAGCACTCAAGTACTTAACACTCTCAAGGCAAGGAGCCTCTCCCTTGTTTATCTGTGCTTGGGAATAGGGAAATAAGGCCTTCAGGCTGAGCCAGCAGCTTTCTAATAGCCCAGGCCCCTCGCCAGCATTGCAGGCTGACCTGGAGCTGAGGGACCGTGAGTGCCTGCAGACTGTGCTAATACCAAGTCAGCTTGAGGACTGGACCTAGAACGTCATTCATTCACTCGCAGCTCCACCTGTAGGCTCTCAGTTCTACAGAGGCAATACCACAAATGCCACCAAATCTGCTCTAGCTTCCAAACCCCTGTGACCTAACAATAGTTAATTTAGCCTTCTCTGAATGGTCACAAGTTCCCTCGTGATCAAAAGACCCTGGGGATCTTGTGTCCTGGTATGAAAGCTGAGATGTAGAGATAAACAACAAAGGGTCTAATCCTTACATTTTCCCAGTTAGTATGGTTGGGAATACGTGAAATGCTTCCTGTTCAGAAAACCACTAGCCTAAATGAGTGGAACAACAGGCATGTCATTGAATTAGTTCACGATTTCATTGGCATTTCACACAACCCTCCAAGGACGGTGGTAATCAACTTCAGATGAACCAAAGCGGAGCGCTGGCCAAGCGAGTGGGTGATTGTCAATGCTTCGCTTATAGAGAATAGCTGGATCATATTTTAAAAAACAAAATACAAAACTGTACCTTCTCTCAACATTCACCACAACTGTTAGATAGAGAAAAAAGTCGATTTTTGTGTCAAATTCCAACTTTCAACTATAGAATTAAGGTGTCTCTATTCTGAACAGTACAGTCTCTTCTTTAGGGTTAAATGACACAAGGCAGGCGACAATTTGATGAATGTTCTGGGATGTATTTCCTGGTGTAACAGGGAGGTAAATTTAGTGCAGACTTCCTGTAGAGCTGTGTGAACCAACACACAGGACCTCCAGTATGCTTTCAAGCCCAGAAGATACTCTTTGAAGGTCGTGATGGAGACGTTATTTTACAAGTTACATTTTCTTTGCCACAGAAAAGGGGATCAGGCTAGATTAGATTTGGAAAATGAGGCTATACTACAAATAAACAATAGTGGATATGGAAGCAAACGCTCCAGGTGAAACAGAGGTGAAATCAGATGTAACCGGTGCTTTTATCCCAGTGATTACCTGCTACTAAAAAGGTTGCAGCTATGTGAGGTGTCAAACATCCCTTTCAAAGGATTCTAATTCAGGAACTGCCTTATATGGGGAGGTGAATCTTGCAGCTCCCTAAATCAATGGCTATACAATTAATTAGAGTTAAAAGGAGGCAAAGCTCTGAGGACAGGGATTTCACAAGCAACTCCCAACAGCCGGATTAAAAGATTGGATTTAACCACAAATTGTTGTCCCCAGTCCCCTTCCTCGCCTCTGGTATAAGTACAGTTAACTCTCATAAAGGTTTTACAAGTGAAGAGTTGCCTTTCTTGGATAAAGATATCTGAATAAGAATGGTATTGATGCATAAAATTAACTCTTTGCAACCTACATTTAATAAAAGACATTAAATGTCCTTTATCTGGAATACATGGGATAATTATTGTATGGACTACAACACAATAATTATTATAAAATATTATTATACAATAATACAATACAGTAATTATTATTAAATATTATAAACAGAACACATACAGGTCAGATTTGAGGAATACAAATATTTTAGATCCAAAAATGATGAAGATAAAAGAAGAGAAAAAATTAAATAAAACTCAATTCAATAAAATGGAGAGGTTTTAAAAATTCTGTGCTGGTGTTTATTTCTAAATGTACTGTTCTATTGCATACTCCTGGCTTCCAAATTGTAAAAGAGTTACAGTGATATGCTTTACCAAAAATAACAATGGATCCACATTATAATAGCTTGAGCAAAGTGAGCTAATTTAATTAACTTGTCTATTATGTCCTAAACTATTAATGTTAAAATAATCCTATTCTGAATTAAAGGGCTGAGCACCCTGTGGACATGGAACAGAGAAGATTCCTCTATTTTACTTAGTTCCCTTATTATTAGTTCTGAAGAAAATCATTGCAGCCACATTTCCAGGTCTCTCTCTCCTCATTACGGAAGAAATAATCACCTTATCCAGATCTGAAAAGCTGTCATACTTGTCATTTAGCACTGGACCTATGAAAAACCAGAAAGTGCTATTGAAAATGAAAGGCTTAAGTGTTCCAATGTTTTGGCAGAGACGGTTACTTGAATGAGCTTCCATTCCTTTTTTTTTAATGTCATAGCCATCTATGAGTGTAATTAAAATAAATTAATTGAAGCATAGTTGACATATAATATTATATCTGTTACAAAATGTTCACCATGGTAAGTGTAGTTACCCTCGGCCACTATACAAAGTTACTCTGGTATTATTGAGTATATTTCCTATGCTGTACTTTTTATTCCCATGATTTATTTATTTTATAACTTAATCCCCTTCCAATCTTTGATTGGATGAAATTGTCAAAACAATATACTTCTAAGACACATTGATAGGCTAATTGGGAATAATGATCTTCAATGTTGATCAACAAAGAGATCTATTACTAAAATTCTGACAGGTGTCAATGCAGAGTAACAAGTCTTTGTTGTTCATAAAGAGCCTGAGTCTCAAGAGTTTTAAGGGTCTCACAAACATCATCTAATGATTTTCTGTAGCATCTTAATAAGGTAGTAGAAGGCTGGCATCCTGGCCCTGGAGCACAGAGGAGGATGCTAAGCCATTGTAGTAGGCATTGCATTTATACTGATAATGCATTAAGCCACAGTCTTTTTTTATATCATTTTTAAGGATCTCAGATACACAGGACTGAGCTGTTTGTCATTAGTCCAAGGCCCACTTTTAGCATCCATCTGAGAAAAATCCTTGATTCGTTTTATTACTTTTCCCTTCATTTCCATCTCCAATTCAATTCCCCTCCCTACTCTCCTGGAAAATACATATAAAAGTATGTGCTATCCTAAGAATATGCAATGGGAAAAAGACAGTCTCTTCAACGAATGGTGCTGGGAGAACAGGACAGCTACATGCAAAAGAATGAAACTGGACCACTTTCTTATGCCATATACAAAAATAAACTCAAAATGGATTAAAAACCTAAATATAAAACCTGGAACCATAAAAATCCTAGAAGGGAACACAGGTAGTAATTTCTCTGACATTGGCCATACGACCATCTTTCTAGGTATGTCTCCTGAGGCAAGGGAAATAAAAGCAAAAATAAACTATTTGGGACTACATAAAGAAAAAACAAAAAAAACAAAAACAAAAACAAAAAAACACACACAAAAAAACCTGTGCACAACAAAGGAAATAATCAACAAAGCTAAAAACTATCCCACTAAATGGAATAAGATATTTGCAAATGACATAATGAATAAAGGGTTATTATCCAAAATACATAAAGAACTTACACAACTCAACACCCGAAAAACCAAATAATACACTTAAAAAACTGGCAGAAGACATGAACAGACATTTTCTCCAAAGAAGACATACGGATGGTCAGATGGCCAACAGACACAAGAAAAGATGCTCAACATCACTCATCAAAATGCAAATCAAAACCACAATGAGATATTCTGACCTCACACCTGTCAGAATGGCTAAAATAAAAATGCAAGAAACGGCAAGTGTTGGCAAGGATGTGGAGAAAAAGGAATCCTTGTGTACCATTGGTGGGAATGCAAACTGGTGCAGCCACTGTGGAAAACAGCATAGAGGTTCCTCAAAAAATTAAAAAGAGAACTACCCTATGATCCAGTAGTTGCACTACTGGGTATTTACCCAAAAAATGCAAAAACACTAATTTGAAAGGATACATGCGCCCCTATGTGTATAGCAGTATTATTTACAATAGCCAAATTATGGAAACAGCCCAAGTATCCCTCCATAGGTACATGAATAAAGAAGAGGTGATATATACACACAATAGAATATTACTCAGTCATTGAAAAGAATGAAATCCTGCCATTTATAACAACATGGATGGAGCTATAGAGTATAATGCTAAGTGAAATAAGTTAGTCAAAGAAAACAAATATCAAATGATTTCACTCATGTGGAATTTAAAAAACAAACGAGCAAAGGGGGAAAACAGAGAGCCAAATCAAGAAACAGACTCTTAACTATAGAGGACACACTGATGGTTGAGGGGAGGTGGGCTGGGAGATGAGTGAATTAGGTGATGGGGATTAAAGAATACACTTATCACCATGAGCACTGAGTAATGTATAGAATTGTTGAATCACTATGTTGTACACCTGAAACTAATGAAACAATGTATGTTAACTCTACTGAAATTAAAATTAAAAACTTTTAAAAAAAAGTATGTGCTGTCCTTCCAGGTCCACCATCTGTAAGCATATGTATTTATGACCCAGCAGTTTTGCCCCTGGAAATGTACCTCAGAAGAAATGTGCACACATTCATAAGGAACTACATACTTGATTTATCAGGGAGCGTTTGGGAGTAGCAAAGAAATGGAAGCCACCTGTATCCATCACTAAGTGAATAGATACATAAAATATGGTTTATAGACATGATAGAATTCTATGTAACTGTCAGAGGCAATAAACTAAATTCACACATAGTAACATGAGAAATGTATGAAACAGAATGAGATCTGGAGCACAATGTCATTTATGTAAAATTTTCAAACCATATGTTTAAAACAACACTAAGTATTTCTCAGATACTTTTTTATCTCTCATTTTTAAGGGAAAAATTGATGTAGTTTATCAAGAATGAAGGGAAGAAAGGAAAGGAAAACACATAAGGGTTAGAGGGAAAAGAGGGGTCTATGGATGTAATTTATTAGCTATCTACCAACACAATGCTAAGTTCATTACATTCATTATCTATTTCAAACTTATGAAGTAGATACTGTTGTTCTACTAAACGTTGAGGCACACGAAGCCCAAAAAGGCTAAATATCTCACCTAAGAGGTTACTGCAAGAAAACGCAGACCCAGTTTACAAAAGTGGGAGATCCGGCCCAAGAGTCACCAAGCCAATTATAAAACCACTCCTCTCTGAGAGCTGTTTTTGGTGGAGGCAAGAATGTTCATTTTTGCATAGCCAGTTTCCTCTGCTGTAATTCTACACCCAGGTCTCAATGTTAGTTGTTTTTGTTTCCCAGACTCCTGGAAGTGGGTATAAAAAGCAGTAGACAGAAGTGTAATAGACACTGATAGATATGTTCCGCTTTTGACAAATAATTACACTTGCATCTAATTTATACTTTACTGTTCCACTAATTTGGTTAGCATGAGTTGATATCTAAGAAACGAATAAGCCTGGATGCTCTATTAAAATTATTTTCTGGACCTGGAAAAGCGAAAGAGTGATTCCACAGTGCGGCGGCTCATCTGCTATGTCATGCTTCCAGGTTATTAGAAATTATATTTAACAAGGATGAAATCACTTGGATATTAAAAAGGAAGTGCAAGATGCCAGGCCACACACCTATCACTGAGTTGACCCTTTATATTTCTATAGTTGCTGCAAGGAAAATGTTTTTTGAGAGCTCTAGCAAAGGTGGCACAAAAGCTCCTTCCTATCAATGAGACAAGGAGACAATGAGTCAAGGAGATGAGAAGGGTGACATTGATAACATCACCAAATAATATAACGCTTGAGATTTTCACTCTTCTATTAAATATGTCCAGTATGCAACCCAGAGAAAGAAGTAGAAAGTTTAATCAGGAAGCCACAAGAAAAAGTACTTTTTATTGGTAATCTCACATGAATCCTCAAACGCTAGAAAAAAAAAAGAAATTTGGGGGGGGAGAGGTGAGAGAGGACATGAAATTTGTCGTAGATGAACTTCAAGATTCATAATTCCAGAAATAGAAAAGAATTAAGAAAATAATAATAAAGGGCATAATTAGCACTATCTCTTGAAAATTCACTAGTACCTATTTTAAAAATCCTTATATTTCCACCAAGAAGAATCTAATTAAAGAATGACACATGGATTTCATTTCTTTGCGTAAAACAACGATTCTTTACGTTTCAGGGGTTATGAACCTCTTTTACAATTTTGGTGAAAATTATGGAACATCTTTTTTCAAAATGCACATTCGTGCACATTTTGCGGAAAATTCCAAAGGTTCATAAACCTAAAACCCAAGGACTTAGACTAGAAAGATCAAATTGATCAGATACATAGTAAGTCAGTCTAAATTTCCCCTACTAACTCTTCTTTTTTGTAAAGTTTTCCAAGAAACATCTTGACATTTACCATCATTGTAGGTGCTCATATAATATACAGAATGAAAACCAATCATCCTCCTTCAGGCAAGGTCCAATTTTGACATAATTAGATTTTGTTTATTTTACTGGGGCTGCCATTGCGTTCTGCAAATTGCAGACATCATTATGACACTTCCAGGAGCTAGTGCTGAAGGAAACCAAAGATATCTGGTTATCAAGGAGAAGGCTAGCGAAGCCTTGTGCTTGCGGAAGGAGGCAGTATTATCAATGGCTCTAACAAATACAAGAGAACCAAGTGTTCATCAAAGTTCACAGCTTCTGGGTAAAATAAATCTGGAAGAGTGCTCCAATAGCATAGGGGACACTCAAAATAGTATTGTCAAACCCCACATCTGGTACATCATTAAGGTTTACTGCAATCATGGCTTGAGAGCAAATAGAAATGTTATTTCCCAGGTGCACTGAATCAGATTAAGAACATTTGTAGGGCAACAAAATCTATTCCTTGTGTGTTGGGATGGTCTAAATGGAAGCATTTATCTGATAGGAAAAGCTTTAGACCCCAAAGCTGTACCTACTATTCACCTGAACGTTCATCTCTGTTCCTCAGAGTGTCGCCAAACCGGGGGTGCAAATGAGACTTAAGATAACATTAGATTCTGTTCAGTTAGCTCAGACGTGACTAATGAAGAATGTAATTTTGTATATTCAGGGTTTTTGTTTTAGTTGCCACTGTGTGGGTGATTTTTAAAGCAATGTGGCAAATTTAAGGTAAAATATAATGAGAAGCAGGAAGGTATTGTGAAGAAGCCTGAATGTGAAATCAGAAAGACTGGGTTTGGTCCCTGGCTCTGTCATTTGGTAACTATGTCAACTTGCACAATTTCTCTGGTGAAGTGAAGACATAATGTTCATCTGTTAGGGATTTTCTGAGTTTTCACATCTGTCATCACAGTGAGACATGTTTTTCTCTACATTCCAAATACACTTGAAATTTATATTTTATATTCATTATAGTGATCAATGCATATGATTTCAAAACTCAAATAAAATTACAAGGTTCAAAACAATAACAATGGAAAAAGCAGTAATTTCTTCCCAGATTCCAGCTCCCCAAGGGTACCCACTACTCTTTTATCTCTGTTTGTTTGGTCTTCGACATCTACTTTTATAATATGCTTCTATCTATTTCTGGATATTTTCCAACATTTAGAAAATATATATTGAATTCCCAAATTGGAGTGTGGAATTTAGTTCTCCTAAGCCGCCCTCAACATACATACTTTCCCCTCATTTATCCTCCCCAAATAGTCATAGCACAATTTGTGTTTAAACAAGTATTTAATGCTTATATTATTATAATACAATGAAAAATGTTCAGACCTGAGCCATGTAATCAATATGTTCACATTCTTTTCTTAGACAACTCTTCCCCCTCTCATGTGTTATTTTTTTGCTTTGTATTTATTCCATTTTCTATTTATTTTTCATTAATTCCTTTTCCAAATCTCCACTTGAACTGCAAATAGCCACTCAACGTGATCAGATGCATCAGGTGATATCAGTTTCAGTTTCTCCTTCCCACAACCTTCCTTCAGTTCTTTGTCTTCCTGTTCCAATCTTCACTGTTTCTAGGACTCTTGAGGATTTACCCTCACCAACAGACTGGTAATTCCCTTTTCTTCTCTCTTATGATCCAGCCCGCATTTCCTGAATGTTTCCTTCTTTCCTTCCTACCTCCCTCCCTTCCCTCCTTCTTTCCCCCCTTCCTTCCTTCCTCCCTTCCTTCCCCCCTTCCTTCCTTCCTTCCTTCCTTCCTTCCTTCCTTCCTTCCCTCCCTCCCTCCTTCCTTCCTTTTTTTTTTTTTTTTTTAATAAGGTAGAGCATTATCTTGTTGCTTCCTAAGAAACTGTGTGGAAAGTAAAGTTTGAGACTGACTACATCTGAAAATGCTTAAATGAGTGTTTGGGTATAGAACTGTAGGTCAGAAATTAGTCTCTTATAGAAGAGAAGGCATTGTTGTAGTGTTTTCCAGCTTTCAACGTTATCCTTGAAAGACTGATGGCATTCTAATTCCCAACCTACCATGTGATCTGTTTTTTTCCTCTTGGAAACTTAAATATGTTTCATTGTTCATGAATATCATGCAATTTCAGGATGCCGTGAGCTTTGCTGTCTCTTTCATTTTATTGTGCTGCTGTGGGCTTGAACAACCCTTTTGTCCAAATTCTTATGTTCTTCATTTCAGGCAAGTTTCTTTGGATTATTTCTGTGACAATTTCCTCCCATCTGTTTTCCATTTCCTTTTCTAAGAACGTTTCAAACAGTTCTCCTCTTTTTGATCTGATCCCACACTTATCCCTTTGGACAAACTTGGTATCTCCACACCCTAATTCCTGGAAAGGAAAGGTACAAGCATACCTACTTCACAAGGACACCTCAGACTGGCTGGTCGCCTACTGTCAGCCCCAACCCTGAGCTCTCAGTCAGGTTATAAGGATCCAGCTACCGCGAAGCACTTCCATAACCAAGCAGAACAGACATTCTTACTCTACCCTCTTTCTTGTTCCTTCTTTCCACTCTCCTTCCCCTTCTCCCACTTTATCCCTCATCTGTTTGTTTTCTTCACCCCTCATGGGGATGACCTTTTGGTTCTCCTCTTTTGCCTCCCCCCTTTTTTTCTTAAACTTTACTATCTGCGCATATCCCAACCCTACTGGCACTCTGTTCTCATTTCAAGTCTATGCCCTGTCACCTGTCATATTAGCTATAGCTTCAGACCTAGCATTCTGGAGCTGGAAGGGCTCCATTTGCTGATGAGGAATGGGCCCAGAGAGGTAGAGCTGACTTCTTAGTGGCAGCGGGACTCCAGTGCAGATCTGCTAACTCTGGATTCGTTGCGCTTTCCATTACATAACAGTTCAGTGCACCTCAACGCCAGGAACACAAACCTCTGGGCAACGTGCCTATGCATTTTGCTGTACAAATCCCACTGAAAAGAGATTTTTACATTGCATTTGAGTCAACGGAGTCTTTTGAGAGTAGCCTCTGTATATTACAAAAGTAGAATAAAACAATTGAGGAAAGAGTTTCTAGCAAATGCTAACATTCATTGAAGAGTTACTATGTGCCATTCATTTTGCATATGTTCTCTTATTTGAGCCACATAATAACTTCATATAATACTCGCACAAGCCCTGATTTCAATATGATGAAAGGCAGAGAAATTAATTTCTTCACTCAGAGAGACATAGGAGGAACTTATTCACAAGTCTGTGTGGTTCTCAGGTCCATGCTGTTAACTAATCTATGGTGCTTCCTGACAGACATTGTTTAAGGCATTAATCTAGCTTGCTAGACAAGCCCAATAGTCCAAAAGCATGCACAATTTTAAAACAGGCTTTAAAGTGTTCATGCCCTTTGCCTGTTTAGCAATATCTGCATCTCCCACTTCTTTGCAAATCTCTAGATTCAGAGAGGGACATATTCTCTCCAGTTCCCTGTACATCCCCATTCAGAGCCCTCCCATTCTTATGGGAAAAGGTAAATATAGCAAAAGTAGGGTGTTCCAGATTGTTTCCAGTCTGGCTCACTTCTTTTCAGATACAAAACATTTGGTGAAGCTATATTTTTAAGGCTATTATAACAATTATATCCAGCAAGCTTCTTAAGGTTTATTTGAACTGAAGTGATTTGCATCAATCCAAGCTCCCGGTCTGCTCTCCAGGTTTTCGTGACTGCTGTTGGGAGCTATAAATCTAGCTTGGCTAATGGAGGATAATAAGCAAAGTGTCCTTGCTTTCTCCCCAACATAACTCAGCTGTGTAGTATAAAACCTTGATTCCGCCTTTAGACATGTGTTGACCAGCTTGTCAGAATTTCCATTGGCATTGTATACGAGGGTGGGTGGAACTGCTACAATTTAGATGTAACTGAATTTTTTTAAAAAACCTTCCTTTCATGTGACTTCAACCCCCTGATTCATTTTCAACTTGGAAAAAATACCATATACATGGTGGTCTATGAGAGCTGTACTTTGGCAAGCACAATTTATAATTCATTACCTTTTTTTTTTTTTTTTTGGTCAAGGCAATTTTTAAAACGCTATTTCTATCATCTTTTAAATTGATGTCTTTCTTCTTTGACTGCCATATGAGCTTTATGCATTATTTTCAGCAACTTTAGGGTATTTTTTCTATTGCTTTAAAGTGTAATGGACCATATATCAGATATGATAAAATATGTTCTAGCCTTCAAAGCAAGTTAAGCCTATCACCTGTTTTATAACAAGCAGGAGCCCAGCAAATGTTGTTGTAGTCTCCACAGTAAGAAATAGCCCTTTATATTAATATGGTGCCCAGGGTCTTTTTGAGCTAGTCTGGAATCCAGGACAAACCAAAGCTTTGCTGTTGATACCTTAATACCACCAGGTGAACCTGTACGGTAAATCTGGGCAGTGAGTGTCAGAAAGGTCCCTGAGTACAGTAGGTTGAAAAGTATCTTCCCTTCCAAAAAAAATTTAGATGTGCCTGGAACCTCAGAATGTGATCTTATTCACAAATAGGGTCTTTGCAGAAGTATTTCGTTGAGATCAGGTCATACGGGATTACAATGGGCCGTAAATTCAAAGACTGATGTGCTTATAAGAGGAAAGACAGAGACACAGAGACATGAAGAAGAGGCAGGGATTAGATTGATGTAGCTGCAAACCAAGGATTGCCAGAAACTAGGAAGAGGTAAGGAAGGATCTTCTCTAGAGCCTCCAGAGGGAACACAACCCTGTTAATACCTTGATTTTGAACTTCTTGCCTGCAGAACTTAGAATGAATTTCTGTTGTTTTAAGTCACCCAGGTTGGGGTAATTTGTCACAGCAGCCCTAGGAATGAATACACTGAGGATTTCCTGAATGATGTTACTGAAGAGGTAATAAGTAAGACTCCAAACACTCAGGACTCCTGGATGTAGGACTTCCAACAGCTATATGTGCCTGTGGGTAAGAAGAATGACCGGGGGGGGGGGGGGGGGTGTGCCTGGGTGGCTCAGTCAGTTGAGCGACCGACTTCGGCTCAGGTCACGATCTCACGGTTTGTGAGTTCGAGCCCCGCGTCGGGCTCTGTGCTGACAGCCTGGAGCCTGCTTCGGATTTTGTGTCTCCCTCTCTCTCTGCCCCTCCCCCATTCGTGCTCTGCTTCTGTCTCAGAAATAAATAAACATTTTAAAAAAAGAAGAAGAATGACTAGGGAACTGCGCACAGTGACCAGATCTGGGATCATCTCATTTCAAGCAAAAGGGCAGCTGCTAAGGAAGGGAGGGAAACCCAAGCTTGGTCTGAGACTTGGAATGCAGGATTTGAGCTGCAAATGAAGGAACAGACTTCAGGAATAATCTGGGCGGAAAGAACCTCAGTAACCTGTTCATCTTCTCAGCTGCACCAGCACATGGACATACAGGACAACTGAGCCCAGCTTGATAATTTTGCAAATAGTTCAACCACAGTAAATGGAAAGACTTTTACTATGAATTACGGGAAGGTGTTCATTGTTCTGGGAAATCCAGCTCAGGACTGGAGCCCACACTCCACTCTGCTTTGACGAGCACCATTTGACAGTGGGAAGCTCAAGGACTTTGACATCAATGAGATACGTGTTAACATTCTGGCCCCTTCACTTTCTGCTTGTCTAGCTATAGTATTTTGACAAAACGCTGTGAGCCATGATGTCCCCATTTAAAATGGGAATAAGACGTATCTACCTCATAAAGTGCTTGTGAGGATCAGCTGAGATAAGCTATGCAAAACAGGTGGCATACAGCAGGTGCTCATTAAATGTTAGTTCAGTCCCTTCTGTTCCTGGCAGCCAGGCAATTAAACAGTAATTGCTCTCTTCTTCTTTTTCACACTTATATCCCTAACAGACTAGATAGGACATGATTTCCAAAGAAATGAGGAGGCTATGTTGGGTCACTTATGCTTGTATGATAATGAAATTGACATACTGTTTCTGCATTTGATGGTGAAGGATAATTTTTTTTCCTAAAATTTATTAAATTTTTTAATGTTTATTTAGTTCTGAGAGAGAGAGACAGAGCATGAGAGGGGGAGGGGCAGAGAGGGAGGGAGACACAGAATCTGAAGCAGCCTCTAGGCTCCGTGCTCTGTGCTGTCAG
Source organism: Panthera onca (assembly GCF_046562875.1). Taxonomy (NCBI): domain Eukaryota; kingdom Metazoa; phylum Chordata; class Mammalia; order Carnivora; family Felidae; genus Panthera; species Panthera onca. The sequence continues at coordinate 214,101,829 of NC_138339.1, read as the reverse complement.
TACAGAGCTGGATGTGGGGCTTGAATTCACATGCCATGAGATCATGACCGGAGCTGGAGTCGGACACTTAACTGACTGAGCCACCCAGACACCCCAAGGATAAATTATTTTTTAATAGTCATGCTTAATAGTTACAAGGAGTCTTCTAGAAGGCATTGATTTAACTCAGAAGCAGACCTAAAAGCCTGCTGTGGTGAGGAGTAACATTCCCTCAGCTGCTTTGAGCTCCCTTTCTAGTGTTGAATTGCTGGCGAGGCAAGAAATTATAAATGTCTACTCTTGTAAGTAGCTTGGGTTGGTCCAAGACTATGACAGAACAAAGATACCCTACAGTAGGACAGAAAAGGTATCAGTTGAAATTTTACTCTTCTTTAATCCTGGAAAATCATAAATTCTTTCTCAACTAGTCACTCTTCACATAGACTTTTGTGGGCCCAAACTCTCAAGGCTTTTTGAAAGTAATGGTTTTTGAGTCTGGATTCAAATTAAGACCTAACTATCACCTAGAGCCTCTGCCAGGCTCAACCACACAGTGCCTCCCAGTGTCTCCTCCACAGGAGTCTCCTCCTTTCCTTCTCTTGAAAACAATGAAACTAGCCCAAAACTTTGTCTCTGAATTTTTATGTATGTGTGTGTGTTTTGTTTTGTTTTTCCCAGAGGAAGAAGTTACATTCTGATTCTACAATAATTAAATCAGGAAGGAACAATGGAGGACGTTTGTTTGCTTTACTGTATTGGATGAGATTAATGGTTACCAAGTCTGGAATTCAGGTTCCCGAAAGGGAAAGGGAGGCAAAAGAGCAGGGAAAGATGGGGGAGAGGGGAGGGAAGGAGAATGAAGGGATAGGCAGAGGTGAGGAGAACATGGAAAGAAGAAGAAACTATGATATGGAAGAGAGGGAATGTGGAAGGAGCATTTTGGCAGGGTTGTTTGGCAAACACAGCTCACCTTTCTTATGCCTTCCCAGGTCTAAACTTGTTACCTCATTTCTTCCTATCTACCACAGAGTGAAATACTGTAAGCAATAACCTCTCAGAGCTTAAACTAGGCCTTGCAATTGGTTCATTATGTGCTTGCTAGAGGCTTTGCTTAGAAGAAATTACGTTCAGGACAATAGCTGACTAACATATAAAATACATACAAAGTGTTAGTCACTGTCCTCACAACCACCCCCTGAGGAGATAACTATTTTTATGTTTGACTGAGAAAAATGAGGCTTGGAGAGACAAAGAAATTTGCTTAAGGCCCTGTACCCAGTAGAACCGGCATTCAAACCCAGGTCAGTGATTCAATGCTCCATGCCTTTAACCACCAAGCCACACTGCCACGCTTAGAATGGAGAAAAGAATCTACAATGTTCTCCCCAGGCACAATTCGACAGCAGTGCATGGGCCTCAATCCCTGGAAACAGTATGGTGAAAGAGTTTGCTTGAAGAAGCAACAATTTTTCATTCCTCGTGTTTCCTTAGATGAGAGATTCCACCCACTTTCTAGGAGGGAAAGGATGAGAAGAACGTCCTTGCTTCTATCTCCTTCACTGACCTTCTCCTCAGAGGAAAAGGAACAAACTCTCTGATGTGGAAGATTGGAGAAACAATCCAATGCACTTGGCCCCACAATTTGATTTCCCCTTCCCCCAGCCTATCTATCTCCAGTGCACTCACTGGCTTCTCATTTTTGTGGTAAACTTTCCAGAGCAGTATCTGTCCCTGGAGAAGGAAGGTTCTGGGATGGTCCTGCTGAGTCAGGAACCAGGAGGGCATGAATTTCTAATTGTCTGTGGACTAAAGCAAGCCCATTTGGCCACCCATGCAGAACCATGCTTTGCAGTCATTTTTTTTTTAAGTTTATTTATTCATTTTGAGAGAGAGAGAGCACAAGTGAGGGAGGAACAGAGAGAGAGGGAGAGAGAGAGAATCCCACGCAGGCTCCACATTGTCAGCACAGAGCCCAATGCAGGGCTTGAACTCATGAACCATGAAATCATGATCTCAGCTGAAATCAAGGGTCTGATGCTTAACCGATTGAGCCACCCATGTGCCCCATAGTCATTTTTATCAGTAATATAACTGATGGTTTTATCTCCATCTCTCTATCTCTTCTGTTTCAGTTCCCAACTTCCTCAACTTCAATTACCTGAAAATCAAAGTGGGAATATTAATACCCACTGGTTTGACCCACTGGTCAAACAGTTAAATGAGATAAAGTATTTACATCTCTTTATACCTAGTAAGCATTTAACAACTGTGCCCCCCCACACACAACTTTTCTTCTTCTCTTAGTCACAATCTAACTTTTATGACTTGTTTTTACTATGAATATAAATATATCTCTTCCATCTTGTAATCTCTCATTGCAAAATTTTAATTCTATACTTATAATATCTCATAGGTTTTGGCAATTAAATTTGTGCAAATAAGAAGTCTCACTGAGTTGGTATCTTCTGTAGATTTGGTCTTCATATCTTAAATCTTTGAGCATATTTACCCCATTGAAAGCATCTGATGTAATTGTTTTCAGCAGCATGTAATTTTTAAATCACGTGATTAGATCATAATAATTAGGCTCTTGAAAGGAGCCGCAAAGTAGAAATTTGAACATACAAAATAAGTTAAACATTTTAGACTTAAAAGTTATTATTTTGGCTTCACTTTGTGTACAATATTATTTAAAGACAGTAAGAAAGGGATAAAATATCTTTAGATTTGAAGCAATTCAATATCATTTGAATTTTATTATTCAATTCTTTCACATTTGTTCTGGTAAAAGAGCTAAAAGTCTCAGCCTTCAGAAGCCAGAAAATGCTGTTTGCCCAGTGGGCCCATGATTAAATGTCTTCTCATGTAGAAAGAGCGCAAAAACAAACAAGCTAACACATAGCTGACAGACGAGAGCTGAACATTTGTCACTGATGTGCAGTATGACTCTCCCTTTGTAAGTAAAAGTGCAAACTGCTGTGTGACATTGGAGTCAATAAGTAGTCAGACTCAGCAAGCTGATCTTGGCAATTCTACTTTTAGGCCCTATGCTTAGGCCAAGTCAGAAGACATATCTTACAGGGACCCTTGATCACAGAATTTACAAAAGGCTATAACTCAGGTTGTGACAAAGTCTTGGGTGGAGCCTTGCAGGGGCAGATACTCATTAAGACAGATCCAGGAAGGGTTCTGCTTGATTCCTGGAAGCTAGAGCTTGGTTAAGCTAACAATGATAGGAATTGATAGTGGTTGCAGCTGAGCATCAGTTAGGACATTTTGGTCCCTTTTCTTGGGTATAGACTATGGTGATGCTACCCTTCTCAGCATGAACTTGCTCAGCTTTGAATTATCTGCCTTTTGTTCACCTTTTGATTTCCTCCTGCATTGACCCCAGATCAAGGAGAAGAGAAATAACAGAAAAACAACTTTATATTGTTGAATTCTGGAGGGTGACGCACCTTGAATCAATCATGGAGAAGAGTCTAGTACTTAGGAGAGGGACACACCATCTACTTTCTTCTGTGCTCTCAATCCATCCTCAGGCACCCTCAGAAGTCCATTCTTGTGTCTAAAAATCAACCCTATTCTTTAGAAAGAGTCACAAAGATGTGACCCTTCCTTCTCTCCCACTAGCTTGAAGGTCAGGAAAAGTAGAATTGAACAGAAACAGGAAATGGTTATAAAGTCCCAAATTCCACCCTCTGTAGTCATACCTCCTAGCCTTAAAAGTCGATAACTCAATGTTTACCCATCCTTCCTAAAAAGGCATAGGGATTATATCTGCCATAACTTTTGAACCGCCACCAGGGTTGAGGATCTGAAACAAAGTGAAGACGCCATTCCCACATTTTTAGAGTAACAAGGTGTGAGTATCTTCAATCTGTAGTATTTTTAATATGGTTTAGCTTATTCCATTGTGAAGAAACTCCAACATCTATTTTTCTTTAGTAATTAATGGAAAATAACGTGAGACTGTAGGAAGGTTACCCACCATCTACTTAATGACTGCCTTCAAAATTGCTAATAAACTGACTTGCTGGAACAGTAATGACATTGACTACTGCCTGCGTGGAACACTGCTTAGCTCACCAGAATCCAACAGAAAGAACTACAAGTCATAAGTAGGTGTAAAGCTGGTGACATCATATTTCTGAGTCAGATGTTTCCAACATTTCAATAGCATAACAGAAAAGACATATGCTTTCAACTGAGACAAAAGCTAGCAGCCCTCCAACAACAGCTTTGGCACTTGCCTTTCTTAGGATTAACAAAGAAAGGACTGACCCCTAGGACCTCACAGTGCAATGAAGGGGAAAGGTACCCGAATTGAGGAAGCCATAGTTGACTTCATCCCTAGTCAAAAAGAAACCATCCTTCTTAGGAAAGAAGGACATGATTAGGCCTCAGATTGGAGGAAAAATTAGGATGTGTGGCAAATTTCATAATATGTACTTATGTCATATGTTATGCAAAAATCAAGGCAATCCATGAAAAATAATGCAGTCATATCACCTTGGTCATTTGCTAACAGTCCCATTGGAATAGGGGTGAAAACTAGAGTTTAAAGACCTTCCACTTGTTCTGCTAATCATCTACACTCATCATTATGATGTTAATCGGCTGTTTGTTTTACACTTCCCCATCCCCTACAGAAAGAGGTAGCCTTTCCCTGAGAAAACTCTGTTAGCTGCTGACAGGCTTGTTACAAAGATTCCAATATTATGGGATAAAAGTAATTGTTGCACAATCCTGTCCTAGACATTCAAATATTTGAAGTCATACATAGTGACCAAAGATTATGCAAATTCCCCTGGTTTGCTTTGCAAAAGTAACCTGAGCCTTCCTGAGGACCTGACTCTTGTGGTTGTTGGAGGGACTAAAATGGCATTAGTTTGGGAGGTTCTTGGGTGTTTGGAAGCCTCCTGGAAGCTTCCAGACATATTATCTGGCCCTACCCACACAGTTTCTGCCCTAGCCCCACTCCTGGGTACTGACTGAGTGACATCTTGCAAAGATCCGGGAGATAGGTAACTATAACCTGCATTTTAGTTGGCCTAATTCCACCCTCCTTAGCAAACTTCCCTCAAAAGATTGCAACCTTTTACAGGATGCAACTTCCTTCCTGAGCTGAACTGTTGTACTGGCTGTGGTATCTTTCCTCCTTGCTCATTCCTTATTCCTCAGAGAACTTGGGGAATTTTAATAACAGGAACTACCAGCTATGAAAATTTTCACTCATGTTTCTGAAAGAAATGGAAATAGTCCTAATGCATTGCTTCTTTCTAGTCTTCTCTATAAAATGTCTTCATCTGGTATAAGTGACATATTATAGACCAATGTTTCTCAAACCTTAGCATACTACAGGTATCAAAATCACCTGGTGGACTTAGGCGACCACAGATTGCTGGGCCCCATCCTTAGACTTTCAATTCAGTAGGTCTGGGTTGGTTCCCGAAGATTTGCATTTCTAACAAGTTTCCAGGTCACTCTACGGGCCAAGGACCCCATTTTGAGAATCCCGGTTATAGTGGAAGGGCCAAATACCTGTGAAGTAAGGCTGGGGCGACTGATTCATGGTGGTTCACCTGCAATTTTAGTACTAAAAGGTCCACATCCCAGTGACTCCTTCAATTCAGGGCAAAAGCCAGGACAGTTGGTCACTCTAGGTGAGGGCAAAATTATTACTAGCTTAAATAGAAATTTGGTAGCTCTTAGTATTTCTAAAAACCATTTTCAAGAATGCCATGTTATGATTTCATATTTAGATGATTAAAAGGTTTAGACACTCCACATTATCTAGCTAGTCTCCATAGTTCTAAAATATGAATGATCTTAGAGTATCCTGTAAAAGAGTAATGAGCCCTTACTGAGGCCCTAAAGCCCTGTGTGCCACTATGTTAGCACTTTGAATATATTATATCTAAATCCTCCAACAGTACAGCTTATTAGGAATTACAGCCAATCCAGATGGGAAACTAAGCTTGCAGAGGTTACAGGGACACAGCTTGTTATTCTGCAGCTGGGATTTGAGCCCAGCTGTCTCTGGCTCCAAAGCTTATATTCTTTCCCTTATGATGATCCAAGGGAGTATTTGTTTTTCCTAAGGTTTAACATTTGCCATCACTTAATAGGTATAGATGTTCAAGGCCAGTCTTATGGGGGCTGATTATTTGTGCACTCAATCTGAGATTATAGTGCATGCCACCCCCTAAAAACTCCAGGGAGAAACGGTCTGCAGACAGTCTTTCCTTAATTAGGAAAAAGTGGTAGAAGAAAAACAGCTAGTTATGCTTTTAAAATTAAAAAAAAAAATGCTATTGATGGGGCACCTGGGTGGTTCAGTTGGTTAAACGTCCAACTCTTGATCTGGGCTCAGCTCATGATCTCAGTTTGTGAGTTCCAGCCCTGCCTAACTACGCCGACAGCACAGAGCCTGCTTGGGATTCTGTCTCTACCCCTCACCCCCACCCCCGCCACACCCTCCCTCTGTCTCTCTCTCAAAACAAATAAACTTTTAAAAATTGTGTTATCAAAAGCAATTTCATTTTTATAATTAAATTATTTCAAAAATATAAGGCACAATATAATACAGAATAAAATGTGAAGGCATATTTTAAATATAATGTACTCTCTTTATCACATTTCAGTGATTATCAGTCATCACTTATTGCAAGAGGACTAAGTCTTTCCCCTCCTGGGGCACCTTTGATTCATTACATACACTTGCTGATCACAGTCATGTCCCAGGTCCTGATCCTGACTCAGGACCTCCAGTAGCTAGGGATGAAATTCTCTCCACTGTTTCCTCTTCTGTCTTCCTACTAGAAAGCTATTTCAGGTTTCATTTTTTTCACCTATGCAATCTCAGAAATATATCCTCCTATTCTGAAAAAGAGCTATTTCCCGTGTGTGTGTCTCTCTCTCCTTTTTTCTACTCTATGATCTGTCTTTTCAAGGCCAGACCATAGAAGAACAAGAAACCTGGTCAAAATACACTTCTTTCCCTGGAGGCCTCTCACCTTGATAATTTCCTTCCCAGCAGGAAAATTATCTTGTCAACTCCCTAAACTCATTTGGTGAATTCTCTCCCCATTCTCCGCCCCATTTAATGACATCTTACAGTATGTGCAGAATCCATGTTTTGATTAATCTGTCAATTTTGTGATTCCAGAAGGACACTCTTTTTATTTTTGTTACTTTAAATATATTGGGATCCATCAGGAATGGTTTAGAGGACCCGCTTTTGTTTTTCCCTTGTACAGGGGAGGGTGTTCTCAGTTCCTAGCAGCCTCTCACATTTATGTGAGTCTTATGGTCCACACACAGCATGAAACGCTTCATAGTCACCTTTTTTCCTTTCCTGATTTCCATTAAACAGAATTACTTACATGTTTCTAACCATGAGAAAATAAAAGTTAGGAGGGCAAAAACTCTTCAAGTTTCCTCACACCTGTTCTACTCCAGCCAGTGGCAGCGACCCCCTGTAGCCCCCTATCCCCACCAGGAGTGCTCACCTGAGGTGGGCCCAAAGACACCTGCTCATAGTAGAAAATCCAAGACTTGATCATAAAAACATCCCCGACCCTAGAGCAGGGTCTATGGGCTGTAACTCACAACTGACCTCATCACATCAAGGCTGTGGGTGGCCTTCTTGGCTCTGAGCCTGGATTTTCCCCTACCTTGATTTTGTGTCTTGGTCTTAAACATGACCAGTATCTCTGGACCTGCGCTGGTCAGTCTTTGCTAATGGTTCAAGAAATGAACTGGTCACCACAGAACTTTTATTTTACCCCAAACGTTCGAGAAGAGAGAAAGATGACGCACATCGTCATGCCCAAAATGAGGTACAAGTTGGTGACATTTTCAAAGAATGAGAAAGTGGCTGGGAAGGAGAATGGGTAGCAAGTAGGGAGCAGTACCAATGGGTTCAGCAAACTTATAGCAAATTCCATACTTCCAGGCTCAGCAAATAGCAATACACTCCCTTTTCTTTTGGCAAACATTTAAAAGTCAAATATCTTGCACCAGACACCAGGCAGAGACACCGTTTTTTTCTTATATTTTTCATAATCAAATGGGATCATTAACAGAAAACAAATCAAGCACAAATGCCCAACATCATAAAAGAATTTTGCTTACTGCATGTCTCAGCCACAAAGTAAAATGTCCTAACAGCATTTAGCATTTCAAATGAAGATAATTGTGAAACAGTAACACTGAAACCAACAACAAATGGGATTGTGAGTGTGTGCGTGTGTGTGTACGTGTATGTGGGTGTGTGTGTGTTTAAATACAAAATGCCTTTCACTGTTTGCTCACAAGATCAGATTGCCCCTTTTGGGCAAAGACGAGGAATGATATTTTAAACTCTGAACTGAACCTGATAAAAGCTACTGGTGGTTTCTTCCTTTTAAGGGCGTAGACCAGCAGAGCCCCTGCCAGGCGTTGGGCCTCCCTCAGGCCATTTCCTGTCCACGGAGCTCTGTGGCGGGGCATGGGGCTACTTTGACATCTTTGTGTCAGAGCATCAAGGACACAGTCTTCCGTTTAAGTGTCTGGCTGGCAAATTCTAAGGAATATGATCTTTTAGCCAGTAACCCATCGCGACAGTGTCCCAAAAGGTTTTGATAGCAGACACTGTTAGTGGGTTGGGTTTGCAACCAGTTTCAAGTTCTCTCCCATGCTTCTTTCTGAACTATAGGTCTTTCCGGAAAATAAGCAACTGCCACTGAGAAACTGTTTATTTCTAACCTGTGACCAGCATGAAAACACAGTATTTCTATTGAGATGCCAGTCTGGTGATGTTTGTTTAATCATTAATGTATTCCGCTTCACGGGTTGAATAGCTGAAAGTTACCCAGAAAGTTAGAAAAGGAGAGTTTGAACTAGAAACACAGATTAAAGAATTAGACTAAGTGATCATATAATTTGCCAAACTACATTCAGAAAGTTTAGGGTTATTTAGCATTATTTAATCTGGCCTGTGCTAAAGTTTGTATTTCACTCTGTGCGAAGAAACGCCTTGCTAAGAAAATTAATAGTGTATATAATAAAATTGTATAATACATTTTAACCCACTAAAAGGAATATGAACAATGTATAACTCTTAATTTATTTTTTATGCTTTATTTCTACAGAATTTGAATGGGTAAAGGAGCATATAATGTTTTGTCTAAAAGTGAGGATTCATTTTTGCATTGTGATTCATGTAACTTTGTTATGTTAGGATAAGAAGATGAAATGGTACATTTAGAAAGACTCAAAAGACTTTCAGAAGTTTTTGTTTCAACCTTTTGCTTCTCAATCTAGCTTTTCAAGTTCTATAATTTTTTATTAATTTGTTTCGTATTCAGTCAACATTGATATAATTACACTACACTTATAAGTAACTTGATTTTTTAAAAAGTCACCAAATCTAACATGACAAGGAATGCCTACCTGTATTGTGATGTACTATGGCCTTGAATTGGTGGTATTTTTTTCTCTGTATCAAAGACCTCTTTCTCACAGTTCAGCTGATATCATTTGGGAAGGGGGGGTGCCAAATGGCAAAACAGAATTTTTCCCGGCTTAGGCAGCATGACACTTCATATTAAAGACCCAAGGTGGAGGCAAGAGCGAGGTTAGATGGACCTGGAACCTGGCATCAGGTGGGAGCCTAGTAAGTCAATAACCAGATGCTAAGAAACTATTTGAGTCTGGACCCTGGCTGGTCTCCACTAAGACAAGGGCAGGGACTTTCTTGCATCTGACCCAGCCAAGAAAACGCAAGGAATAAATACTGGTTAAGCGCAAGACAGTTGTATAATTTATTGTCCAAACTGGAACACTTGGGAGAGTAAAAAATGCTATTAATAATATACCAGGACAAAAGGTAGAAACCAAGCCTATTTCCAGGCAAAATAGGACTTACAGTCTTCTAGTTAAAAGCCATCCAGGGCTATATAGTTTTCATATCATGAAAACTAAGAGCAGAGGAAATCATCCACCAATAGTTTCATTTTGCAGGTGTAGCAGCAAAGGTATTGGGCTATGAAGAGGACTTTCTTAAGTCTGACGAGTTCCCGGCAGCATTAGGACCAGGACTAGAACTTCCTGCTTCCAGTTCAGTGTTTTCCTAGCATACCACATACTTCTGTAGTGTTTCACCCTCTTCAAAGTGTAGCCCCAAGTTTCCCCAGGCCATAACATTCGGGAATACAAACTAAGGTCATAGTAGCAATAACAAATAATAATTTCCTTGCTCTTCATCTACTTGTGGTTTCACGAATTCCAGTTCTACTTTAAATTCCCGTGAAACAATTTCTAGGAGACTCCTGGGGTTGGTTTGTGTCCCTACGTTATATAGAATCCACCACTTTCCTCGACTTCCACCTTCACACCAGAGTAGCACAATCTCCGTGAGCTGGAGACAGGTTCAGAGCTGGGTTCCACTTCCTTGCCCGGTACCACGGCTCTGAACACAGTATTTAACCTTCCTGGGACTAAAATTCATCTAGGCTGGAACTTTCGTAAAATGTGACCTTTATAGCATTGCTTTCTGGAACTATGACTGTAAGTAAAGTAATGTCCAATCAATGCTTATTATTTGTGGTAGTTCTGTTCTATAAAATCACCCACAAACATTTAAGTAGCAAATACTGAGCCATGGCTCCTTGGGAAAACACAGAGTTCGGTTCCTGTGAGCCTCTGGTCACATTTTTGTCCACTGAACAATTAATAACCTTGTTTCATGTTCATTTCTGTTTAAAGACACCTTACTTTGTATATATTATTGATTCCTTAACATTAAACTCATGGCCAGCATTCCCTTCTCCTGCAGAGGAACACTAGACAGTGCTTCAGCATTACACTTGGGGGCTATTTCAAACAGCAAAATTACCAACAAAAAGCACACACAAAAAATGTGAAAACGTTGGAGCTAGACAGACAGCAAAAGGACACTTGCTTACAGTATGACAGCTTTACCCTATTTGACCTCAGCTAGGAACACACATGCATGTCAGGGGCCTCAAAGTTTTCTCTGCACTTGTCTACGGATGACTACAAAAGCCTCCAAAAAATTTGGAGTCACAGATAAGTTTTAGTGAGTGGGCAAATATAAAATCTGCAAATAATGACGATCTACTATCTTAGCACAGTGCATGAAATGGAACCCATAATAAATGTTAACTGTTGTTCTTGTGTGACGGTTGTTAAGAAAAACCTCCTGCCAAGGCCTAAGACACAGGGGGGCCACCCCCACAATTGCTGAATACCCCAGTGCGACTACTCTTGATGTCAACCAAAAGGGATAGTTTTTCACCAAGACAAGCAGTAAGCTGGTTTAGCCCTGGCACTCAGGCTTTATGTTCCAGATAGGAAAATAGTTATAAAATTTTCCCCAAAGTGTCCAATGTCCACCAGGTAATGGACTCTAGTGGACCTACTTTCCAGGTCGTCCACAGTCAAATATCACTTCAGGCATCCTTTTCCCCTTCCTAGGTGCCACCTGTTTTGATGTGACCTTCACAAGGCATTTATATGTTACATATGCAAATATATTGCACACCATCATGAATTAATGACCCATCATCAAACAAATCCCACACACTTCAACATTTTCCAGTTTCTCGTACAAAAGGTACTCAGATTTTTCACTCCCTTCCTTTTATTTATTTTTGTTTTGTTTTGTTTCTCCAGTTCCTCTCTTAGCTTCCCCTGTGGCCTTGCATATTCTCCTATTAGAGCATGTTCTTGAAATGGCTCTAACTCCTCCTTTGGCTGCCCTCAGGGTTTTCTCTTTCCCTATCCTCTTTGACTCCTTGATTTCTGGCTTATTCACTGTCTCAAATTCCAATTACGCCCTCCTCCAGCAGATTCTCTTCCTGCAGATCTTTCTATAATTGAGCTTGTTGTTCTCCTCTGGCAGTCTTAACTTCGGAGAACGGCCTCCTCCCTGTGCCTTCTCCTTCCCTGTGGCCCCTTGGACAGGGTTGTTTTCTCTGGGACAGGCCCAGACTGTCGCCTTCCCTCAGCAGGGGGTGTCTTCTTCCTGTGCTTTGTGTTCAGCCCTAGCTGCATTCCCCATTTCCTGCTTCCCCTTCCGCTTTTATCTCTGTCTAAAATCCATCACCCTTAACGCATGTGACGTGTAGGTTTGGATTTTGCAAAAATTGAATTGTCTTAAAATAGGTCGTACTTGAACACTCTGTGTACCTCCCTTATAGAATAGCTCATTATTGCGTGGACTTGGCTACACTGCAGGTCACATCCCACCCCCTGTGTTATTGCAAATAAACACAGGCCATCCCACGGTGATTTCCAACCAAATGTGTGCCTCAGATTTGTCTTTTAATACCAGCATCAAGAGCTGACAGTTACTTACAGTTCTGAAGTTTTAAATATTATGCCTGTATGCTAATTTGCTCTCTGAATCTTGCTTCTTCCACTTCTACTACCCTGTCCCACTTACCCAGCCCCCGATTACTCTCCCAAAACTAGTCTCACGAGGGCTGCTGAGGCCTTTCAAAGACATCAATCCAGTGACCTGGCCCATTCTCCTTGTCCCATTCTCCTTGACTTCCCAGCACTGTTCAACAGGGTTCATTCTTTCCTTCAACAAATAGTCACGGAGTATTTCTCTATACCAAGCCCTGTTCTAGACACTTAGGATAGGTTAATAAAACAAAGATTGCTGCCCTTGTGGAGGTTACGTCTTATTAGACTGTGAGGGCAGAGATCAAAAACATAAATAACAAATTATTATTATATAGACAAATTAGTAAGTAAATTGTTATATTAACCAGTCTTAAAGGAAAAAAGGAAGGATAGAGCAGGGCAAGGCAGTCAGGGAGGTGACTGTTGGGAGGTTTCAGTGTCCAAAGTGTGGTCAAGTAGATATCCCTGAGAAGGTGACAATTCCGCAGACTTGAAGGAGGTGAGAGAGGAAACCATGTGGACGCCTGAGGGAGTGCGTTCCAGGGAGTATGTCTGAGTGTTCAAGGACCGGCAAGGAGGCCAGTGCACTGGAGAGAGCTGAGGGGAGGGTCCTAGGGAATGAAGTCAGAGAGGTAACAGACCTTCGGCCATCTTGGGCTTGTAAACCCTGTTATCACATTCCCCCTTTGGCCTCCATAAATGTGCTCTGCTGGTTCTCTCTTCAGTTTCTTCCTTTGCTTCCTTTTCCAGGGCCTTTGTCTTCAGCTGATCCCCATAGAGTTGGGTTTTCCAGATGCTCTTTTCTCATCCACCTCTGTTCCCTCACCATCTCCTCCTTCTTTATTGCATCTGCTTCCTTTGCTTCTATCATATGACTAATTCCAAAAATTGTCTCCAGGTTACACCTACTTCCAAGGTACTCTTTCTCATTTGGCATCTTACCAATATCTCATACTTGATATGTAATAAATCAGCTTTCTGTCAAGCCTGTAGTTCTTGGGGTCTTTTCTATTTCCATTAACGAAAACTATTTCTTTAGCCATTTGTATATAAAATCTCATAGTTACCATCATCCTTCTTATCTAATCAGTTTCTAAGTGCTCTTATTCTATCTTCAAGTAAGGAAACTTCGTAAGGGGATCATATATCCAAGAGAACCATAACCTTAATTTAATTGATTAATTATAATCTTAATTCCCCAAGTCACTTTGATAATATTGTCATATGTGCTCAGGTAGAACTCTGATTACCAATATATTCATAAAGAGTTTAACAAATTAGGAGTTAATTTTTTACTTTAAATAATCAGAATCACTTGAAAACTTATAATTAAGGGAAATTCCAAGGTGTCGACTACACGAGGTAGCCATGGATTTGTAAAAACTGACAGAATAATAGGATCTGGGTTGCAAGCTCTAATTCTGGTGCCAGAACATTCACATCGTGCCCTTTGCTGTGTCTTCCCTCATGTTCATTTATCATCACTCAGGCTGCTTTGCAGCTCCTGCCTGGCACTATAATTCAGCAGTTTATCACAGACCCACTAAGAAAATAATTCGGGGAATGAGTAAAATGCCTGGAAGTAACCTATCCACCCTCCAGCCTGTTCAAAGACTGCATGACTTACAAGCTTGTAACCCACCACCAGTCAGTTTTTGAACAAGAACCCCATCATTCACCCTATTTCCACCTTGAGCCATAGGGTACATGCTGCCTTATTTACATTTTTCTAGCATTGTCATTTTCTGGGACACCTCTGCGATAACAGGACGAGGGGTTATCCCCTGCCCTACCTGTTGCACCATTCTCTCCCTGACGCCTCTCTCTTTTCTCTTCCCTGAGAAGCCATTACACCTGCCTTTATTCAAATGGAGAAAGATAGTTGAAAGCACAGCTATTCCGTGTAACAAGTGGGTGCCATTTCTCCTTCTTTGGGGTGCGCCCTTCCTGGGCACATAATATGTTCTCCATTCCTATTTGTATAACTGTCCACTCTTTTTCCTTCAGGGGGGAGGGGGCAGCCTCCAGGGAGGGGCTGTGCTCGCTGCACATAGCTCAAGCTCTACCTCTGTAATGTTGGCAGAGATTCACAAATGACATTCGAATAAGGTGGTGTCAGCAGCAGGGTCTTCATGCGGGGGCTGGTGTGGGTGGGCAGGGCAAGAGTGGCCCCGAACTCTAACAGGCAAGCAATGGCCTCATTTGCAGAGACAGGCAATCAGCGGACATGTCTGAGGGATTTCTAGAAGTCTTAAAATTGGAGCTCAGGAGCTGGAAGAGTCTGATGACAAATGTCCTAGGTGAGAGTGAAAGCAGAGAACAAGGTTTGGAAAGAGGTAAGGTCAGAGGGGTTTTTTTCCTTCCTAGGAAGCTCCCAGTCACCATACAAAGGGCCTCTGGGCCTCGCAAACGCTTCTCATAGCTCACTGGCCTGTCTGACCTCAGCCTAATGGTAAGACCAGGAATAGGTGGAGTTATTGATGCTACTAATGCACCCTAAAGTCTGCAGGCCTACTACACTCCTTGCACATCTGTGTGAAGAGTCCAATTTATTCACACTGGGGTCTATATAGGTTGGAAACTCTTAGTAAAATGTTTTAGGGGCACTGATTCTAAATTCTAGTGTGTCCAACAGCTGTGTATGCTTTGTGTCCACTCTTTATATGCCCTTCCCGCACTTGTACCTGAGGCCTATGACACGGCCACAAAGCTGTTGTGTTCTTGAACCCTCCTGGTCTAAACTGGGAACCTCATCACGAATCATTCTACTCGGTGTCTACTCCAGTAGATTTCTCAATGTGGTATACCCTTCCTTTGCCGTCCCACTTGGAACTGGTAGTTGGGTTCAAAACAGGTATTGTTGGCCTGCCTGCAATCCCTCTGGAAAGCTGGCTCACATAATTTTCCCCAGGCTCCCTTCTCTGCTCTCATGGGTAAAAGGTACCTAAGCCACCAACAACCAGGCAGGGAGTATAGACAGATAATATCTTTCCTCAGTATAATGGGATATGGTGATTGACTGTGGGGTGGGAAAATATCTCAGGGGAGAAGAAGCTTGCACATAAAACAGAAACTCGAGGGGTAAGTATCTGACAGTGGCAACACCTTGAGATTGCATAGCTTAAACATTCTCCATTGGCCTGACATATAGTGATACTGATTGAAATTAGGAAAAGCACATCAAGCAATATGATCAAACAATATTAATTAATACATTCAATGAAAAACCATTCAACTCTAATGAACAACAAACGTATGTTTTATTGTAGACTTTACGAAAAATTATCTAGTTGGTTTGGCCAACATATACATAAATTCATCATGCATATGACATATTCTAGAAAGATCCATTTGGTTCCACTATTCATTATCTCTGCCCAGGAGCATCCTGGGTTGTTTAGCTTGTGTCATTCATCATTGACTAGTTAGCCTGTAACTGCTCCCAGCTTATGAAGGAGAACTATGGGAAGAGTACAGAGGGAGAAGTTTCTGGAAACGATATAAAACTAACATAACTTCCTGAACCATCCTCTTGTTCTTTGGTGACCTGGATTGGAGAGTCAAGTGCACAGATGTGCTTAGGAGGCCAACAGTGCCAAGTGGCTCCGGGGTCTTGGAGGTGGAAATATGGGTACACCCAACTCCCACAGAGCTGAGTCTGAGCTCACTGCCCAGATGGTTGCAATAAAACCCTTCTTTCACATAAAAGAAAAACATTTTAAAAGACCCCTCCCATGTACAGTATTATCTGAGGAAGCATAGGAAATCCAGTCTGAGTCATTCATTTAAATCCAAAGTGCTATTTATAGTTGACAATGTCAGCTGTTATTTAACACTCTGTCCTGATAGCTGGGCCTCTTGGCCAGAGTTTCAATCATTTTGCTGATCATTAATGAAGTAGAGGAGACATGACTTATTAGCAAGTTTCAGTTTGAGGCCATGAATTGGTGGCATAATGGTCTTGCCCCTTCTCCCCCGAATGATCAAAGTTCAGTAGCTAAGAAGCTGTGACCAAACAGGGCCCCCACCCACATCTTTCTCATCTCCACTCTTCCAGAAATAGACAGGATTTTATCAAAGAACTTTCTTGTTTGATGCCACTATATAAGTGTAATTTGGAAAAGGTAACATTTTGAAAACCGAGACATTTTTAAAAGAGGCTTTTGTTTAAAAATATAAAGCTGGATTTCCCCTAGTGATGTATTTATATTCATGGATCATCAGGCATTCTGTGGCCCAAGCTTCTCACATATTCCCAGAAATTTGGCAAAACTTCCTATAAGGAAGCTTCTGGAAAGGTCTACTTCTGTTTTAACACCTCATTTGTCCTCAGGCTATTCAGCAAGATCCTAGAGCTTGGGGATTAGGGAATGACCAGGAAGGGGTCAGGATTCAGGATCTCCTGGGGTGCTAGGCAAGAGGTAGGTCTTTCAGCCTCTCCCTGAGGTTAGGCTTATTGTTCTGGGCTGGCTGCCCCTTATGCATCTACCATCCCAGTTTGTTTATTTCATGGACAAAGCCTTCCTCTTGTTGCTTCTCATGTTTCTAGATCCCAGCATAATGTGCCTGCTGACTGCCAGGAAGTGTTTTTCACCCTGAGCTGACCAGTCATGGGAGTACCCACAGTCTGGGAACCAGAGAAATCCAACTGCAAGTCTGAAGGAATTTAATTTAACCTTAACAATCTTCACATTAAGTGGAAAATGTGGAAGTCAGCTCTCTGTTACTGAGTAAATTCAAAATATGGGCCAAAACAACCAAAACTCCAGTTTTTACCCAAATGTATCACATGACTGCTTCAGGTTTTCCATGTTACCGTGTTATTCAAATGAGTTTCATCAAATGTAAATGCTTACGGTCCCTCAGGACTTCTCTATCATCAAACACTTGAGAAACCAGTAAAGTATTTTGGCAATATGTATCGAAAGCCATAAAAACATTCATATCTTTGTAGAAATGATTCTATTTCTTGAAATTTTCTGGAATTTATCGTCAAGAAATAAGCCACTACTGTTCACAGAAATTGAGATAACTGAACAATCATGTACTGATTGAAATTAGGAAGAGCACATCAAGCAATCTGATTAGCCAATAAGAGATTTAGGACAAGTAACGGTTAATCCATGTTACAGAATACTATGCAGCCACTTCAAAGCTCTATCTTTGAAGAATAGTAATGGCATGGGAAATGTTTCATATCATGAAAAGAAGGGGTGTGGAGGCACAGACAGAGATAGTGAATTGGATGAAGGGGCACGATCAGACAATGGGAGAGCAGAAGAGAACAGAATATAAACAGCAGTACTTTTGATTCGTGGGGTCACAAGGCAGGGCTGAGGTGGGGCAGGTATTACCACCTGGAATATTGAGGTGAGCACACAGAGACTCCTCTGAGGACTTGCCCACTTGTCCACTTGCTCAGTTGGCTGATGTTCGTAAGCTAGTCCAGAGAAGTCGAGAGTCCTGAGAAGCAGGTGGGTGAGATTATGAACAGATGGAGACCACATGCCCTCTGCCCAGACCGGGGAAAATAATCCCTACTTACCATGGCAAAAATGCCTTACAGGGCATTTTTAACATGTTTGGTCACACTCTTCTTTAATTACAAGATAATACTGATGAAGATTCCCTCATCTCTAAGTTTTCTTATAACTGTCCTCTTCCCTTCACAGGAGCACTTCTTGAAAGAATAGAATCAGGGGATGTCTGCTTCCTCAACATCTAGTCATTTCTCAGCCCACTGAAATCAGGCCTTGACTCCCACCACATCACTGAGACTGCTGTAGCAAAGGTCACCACGTGGTTTCTAATTGCCAAATCCAATAGACTCCTTCATGTTCTTGTCTTACTCTTCAAAGGCACCATTCTCACCTGATTTTCCTGCTTTCACTGTTTCCATCGCCTCTTTGTCTCTTTTACTGGCACCTCTTAGTAGGCCTGGCCATTCCCATTGACCTGAAAAAGGTCTCCTTATCTTTCAAGACTCAGGTCCAAGTTTGATAAGGCTGTGAAGTCTTTGTTCGCCCACTCAAGTTAGCTCCCTGCCTTCTCAGGATGGATTGACACGGAGGTTAATACAATTTAGGCATCAGGGCACCTTATTTGCAAAGGCCATGAGCCTCATGTGTTTGTGAGGACATATATCTTTGCAACCTTGCAGATGTAATCGATTTTAGTTGTAATAAGTTAACTGTCTCTTGCCGCTGACTGCCCCCCCTCCCACTTACTTTGCATATTCAGTAGTTTGGAGGAGCTGAGGGGATTTGGGAATTCAGGTCGGAGAGCTGAGTTAGAGAGACACCTATTTGGATTTAATCAAATATATTCATATGGTTCATAAATACTTCCATGTGGAGATAAGTGGCACTGGCTGTCCTGATGCAGGACTGGTTTCCAGGAATACTCCTACTGCCCATAGGGCTGACTCACCCTGTGCCATGACACCCAGGACCAAGGAGGCCAGAGACTGAATCACAAGAAGAACAGTCGGCCTGCCGTCTTGGGCACTGGGACTGTGAGGGTGGGTGAAACGAGGTTTGAGGTGTACGAAGCTTTCTCCCAGTCTTTAAATATATAAAATTGTTAGTGAGTAATTCAGGCTTTAATCACACTGAGTCGAAATCATCAGTAATAAGAAACCAAGTTTAATGAACTATGCTAGAGGAAAGACTGAATTACATTTCTGTCTCTCTATGAAAAATGGTCATAAAAATTATTGCCATATGAAGGTGACCAAAGAGCATACAGCCAAAACATGTAGGGGGAAATGTATGAGAAGTTTGTTATGCAGTTAGTTAACAAAAATGCTATGTTGGTTTTCTCCCCTCTGGGTTTTTTGATACTTGAGGTATATGTCAGGTTTTTAAAATTTGGAATTTCTTGGAATTTCTTTCCTCCTTCTGAATAAAATTTCTCTTTTATACTTCAGTTTATGTGTAACATGATGTGTTTTTTTCTTAAAGAAAGCCCCGAAAATCACGGTGACTTCAGGCTCCATCAGCCTCCCCTGCAGCCCTACTCAGGTCTTCATCTTGTAGCTCTATTATTTGGTCCAGGTCCAACTGCCTCGTGCAGGCTCAGGAAATGTTTATTGAAAAATATACCACCCAAATATGATGTTACACTCAGGGTCTACTTTATCTTACTATAACCAGAACGTGAGAACTAAAGGCAACAGAGCATCCTAGAAAACCAATCCCAGTTCAGATGGGGCGTAGTCAGCTTTTGTGCTTCTCTGCTTGAAGAACACTTCTAGGTATTTCTAGGTATTGTGGGTCATTTTATCTTTACGGTGTCCCAAAGTGGGGGACAGGAGAAAAGTGCGAGAATTCCTCTGATTATTATAGATGATTCAACATTAGAGAACACAGCAAAATGAAGCAGAAATGAAAGAAGAATAACGAATAATATCTGCCTAGGACCCCCTGAATCACTGCGCTCCCCAATTTTCCTTTTCTATAGAGACTAGCCAGCTGTGAAGAGCATAGTCAGGACTTAAAACTCAACTTCAAACGTTGACTTGTTTGCTCTGTTACTTTACTTTCTTTTGGAGCCCTTGCTGTTTCAAGGTGATGAACTACTTGGAGGCTTACATTATAGGTGTGTGGCCGGTTGCTGGGTCAGCAGAGTATACTCCCAAGCCTGGCTTTCTCTAATTTCAACCTCTCTCTTGTTCCCGTTCCAGAGATACTCTTTCCTGTGCGACTCCAGATGCACTCTCCTTTGTGGGAGTCTAATGGTAATTCCTTTCTTATTTTTTTTAATTTCTTAATTTTTTAATTTAAAAATTTTTTAATATTTTTAATTTTTTAAATGTTAATCCCTTTCTGTGTCATTAGTATCAATTTGCTCCATCTTCCAGGTTTTATGATCAGAACACTATGACCTCACCTCACCCTTGACCTCCACCCTAGTTCAAGTTCTTTCTCTGATGACTAGTCTTTTGCTCTCCAGATTTTCATAACCATGGAATACAGTGCTTTTATTTTATCCTTTGTAGGTATTCATCATCATCATCGGGACCTTTACCTCAGCATCCCCTCTCTATAGACAATAAAAGCAAGCTTCCTGGAAAGAATTCACACTTGCCTGATATATAGCACCTGTGGCTTAATCCAAAAGACACCCCCAGTCTGATCATGTAAATTTCTTAAGTATAAATATGTCATCCCCAATCCCATGTCTACAGGCTACTCATCAGTCTATACCTCCTTGCTATAAGAAAGAGACAGAGGGCCCAACTCAGGATTCATAAAAGTAATTGTAAGACAACCAGGATAAACAAAAGAAAGACCAGGATATGGAAAGACTAGTCATGAAGAAGGCAAAACTCTCATCTCATGTTCTAGATAAAATGAAAAAGAAGATTTGAAAAACATAGTAGGGAGTGGTCTTCTAGGGAAAACTGGGAAAAAAAAGTCTAAAGCCTTGAAGCATAGGACAGATGTTTGAAACAAGAGTTGAAACAAAAATAATGTAGAAATTTACGTCCCAGTGAGAAGAGAAAGGTTCCCCTCTGTCTGAGAAGACTGACCAACTAACCTGAAGATGCAACTTCTGGGTCTTATGTGTCCATATTAACACAAGGAAGAAGAAAACCCAGGGACCAAGCCAACAGGTGTCATAGGCAAATGCCACTTACAACTTTCAAAATAGTAATGAAATGTACAGCCCTCCTTTATGTACTGCATTGTGAAATCAGACATTTATTTTATTTATTTTTTTTTTATTTATTTATTTTTGGGACAGAGAGAGACAGAGCATGAATGGGGGAGGGGCAGAGAGAGAGGGAGACACAGAATCGGAAGCAGGCTCCAGGCTCCGAGCCATCAGCCCAGAGCCTGACGCGGGGCTCGAACTCACGGACCGTGAGATCGTGACCTGGCTGAAGTCGGACGCTTAACCGACTGCGCCACCCAGGCGCCCGAAATCAGACATTTAAAAGAATAATAGTTAGCAGGTTGAACTAGAAATGCATTAACACAAGAAACGCATAAGGTTAAAAGCAGATACAACAAATTCATTTATATAAGAAATCTTTGGAGGTAGATTCAAAGTATATTCAAGTTTGAAGATACTGGGACAATTTATGTTTCAAAGGTAGTAAGACTATTTACTTCTTGTTTTTGAATAAATTTGGTATGACTCCAAGAACCAATTCCTCATAATGATAGGTTTCTCAGACTTATTAATTAAAAACCAATTAACAATAGTCTCAACCTTGATTTCTTTCCAGTTTCCTTGACAAACTGGCTGGGGGTATTTCTTGAAAGGGAACTATAACAAAGTTGTGTTACAACTTTTAAGAGGGTGCGACATTCCACCACCATCACACAAAGAAATAAACAGGTTTTTTTAGGGATGTTGGCATACATTTGTGCTCAAAGAATAGAACATCCCAGGGGAGCATCCGACCATGAGAAAAGAGTGGGTAAGAAATAAAAATCTGCATTATCTGATCTTGGCAAAATTTGGGGGGTGGCAGTTTATACATACTGAGAGTGCTTCTCTATATATATGTAGAAAAACTTTACCTACTCAATGTCCAGAATAACAAGTATTTTTGACAAACGAAAGGTTCCATTTGGGAAAGAATCTCCAGGATTTCACTCCTCCTCCATTGCATAAATCTTGGAGTAGACAAAGGTCAGTGACAATAGTCACATTTCCCTTCCCATCTCCCCCTAGGACCGCAGTATTTCCAGGGTCTGGATACCACATGCTAACCAAATACAGTGACCAGAACTGCTTTTTGTCAACATGAGGAAGCCCCCAGAGGGAATCTTCTCAGTAGAGAAATAGCAAGAAAAGCAGAAGAAAAACGTACATTTCTTTCTGTTATATCCTAGATCATACTGGGCCCCCAGAAAGTATTTCTCAAATCCATTGCACAGCTTTGCCTGATAGATGAATATATACTAGGAAGACACATTAAACTTTTCTGGTTGTTATGAAGAAATATACCCAAGGGGCGCCTGGGTGGCGCAGTCGGTTAAGCGTCCGACTTC
Source organism: Panthera onca (assembly GCF_046562875.1). Taxonomy (NCBI): domain Eukaryota; kingdom Metazoa; phylum Chordata; class Mammalia; order Carnivora; family Felidae; genus Panthera; species Panthera onca. The sequence goes on along the minus strand of NC_138339.1, from coordinate 214,079,423 downwards.
AGCCAGGTCACGATCTCGCGGTCCGTGAGTTCGAGCCCCGCGTCAGGCTCTGGGCTGATGGCTCAGAGCCTGGAGCCTGTTTCCGATTCTGTGTCTCCCTCTCTCTCTGCCCCTCCCCCGTTCATGCTCTGTCTCTCTCTGTCCCAAAAATAAATAAACGTTGAAAAAAAAAAAAAAAAAAAAAAAAAAAAAAAAGAAATATACCCCTATTCTCTCCTACCCTTATGTCCCATTCTTATGTCTGTGTGGTACTCCTGACCTTGGCATAATTCCCTGGCAGGAGAAGTACAGATTATATGATCTCTGAAATCTTTTCCCAGGAGGAGATCCAACATTACCTAAAGGGTTATGTTTCCTGGGAATGCTCTGAATAGTCCCACTGTCCTACTGTTTTCTCAGGAAGCTGTTCACCTGTTTACTTTATGCTTCCCCAACCACACCCCTAATAACTCAAGTAAAGAGGTACCGTAAAGAGTTCACATTTGAATTGTTTTGAACAATTTTCTGGTAAGAACTGAAGCGTTCCAAGTTAGGGGCTATTTCTCATACAAGAGTAGGCATTACTTGGCTGACAAGTCTCTTGGCAAGCTGAGCTCTCACGTTAGCTGCAGTGAAGGGTATTATAGCCATGAGCCAAATTCCAGCTGAGTACGGTGATCAGGGCCACCTTGACCTGTGAGCATTCATCAACACAGCTCCCAAAGGGAAACTTCTACATCTTGGGAATGGTTTCATTGGAGAACGGGAACAAGAGCCAGATTTCGTTTCTTTCTTTTTTCTTTTTTTTTTTTTTTTTTAAGAGAGAGAGAGAAAGCACTAGCAGGGGAGAGAGGCAGAGGAAGAGGTGGGAGGGAAAGAGAGAGAGAGAGAGTCAGTCTTAAGCAGGCTCCATGCTCAGTGTGGAACCTGATGTGGGGCTCGATCCCACAACCCTGGGATCATGACCTGAGCTGAAATCAAGAGTTGGACTCTCAACTGACTTAGCCACCCATGCCTCCCTGGAGCCAGATTTCTTGAATCAAAGGGAAGAGGTCTCATATTCTAAGAAGCTGAACTAGTTCTGATATTCTTACAAAATTGATATTATCGCAATTCAATGTATCAGTGAAACTTCATTTACATGGACAGGAGTCAAATTCAGTTCACTGTGGTATTTATAAAGCATGGACATAAAATTTTTTGACATTCTTATGGAAAGATAGGTTTATATCACCTCTCCATAAGTCTGGAGCTTTATGACCGCTTAACTAACAGAATTCAAAGAAAGAGGTACTATGCTAATTTCATACCTAGGTCTTAAAGATACTGAGCTTTCACTTCTTGTCTGTCAGGAGGCTCATACTTGAGACCCAAAAACCACATTACAAGGAAACCCAAACAGCACAGAAAGAGACCCACATGAAAAGAACCGAGGTCCCTGGCCCATAGTCTTGGCTAGCCTTCTAGCTAACAGGGAGCACCAACTTCACATCTGTGTGAATGAGCTACCATGAAAGTGGACCCCCCAGCCCTCAGTCAAGCTACGTGAGCTGACCCCCATTTGGAGCAGAGGAGTTATCCCTGCTGAGCCTTGACACAATTGCAGATTTATGAGCAAAATATATTGTGTTTTAAGCAACTAAATTTTAGAATAGATTATTATGCAGCAATATATAACTGATACAGTCAACTTGCTACAGGATATATTTAGGCAATCTGGAAGTTAAAAGTGATCTATCCTTAATTTAATATCAATTTGAAATCTAAGAAAGCAAATTCAGTTTAAGAGGGGTGGTGCTTTGCTGCAAACGTATATTTGGTGTTGATGTTTTACAATAAGCTCTGTTAAATTAGTATCTTGCACATTTAAAATCGAAACCAATGATATTAATAACTAAACCATAGCACTATTGGCTAGATCAAATGATAATATTATTCCCAACATGGGAGTTTTGTTGTAACCTTCAAGATTTTTTTCCTTCAATTGCATGTCTCTCAATGGTGAACCATTTTAATGCTTTAATTTTTCCAGAACACTAGATTACATAACCATAAAGGTGTTCAGCATGGGACAGAATACATCAACACAAAACCTTATGCAATTTAAAGTAAATGAAACGAGGGGGCCTGAAAAATTTATGACAACACATCTCACATCCTTACAATAAAGATATATTCACTTATTTATCCATTCACTCCACAAACATGTAGAGCTTCATTCATGTACCAAGCATCTGCTAGTGGCTAGACATAATGATGAGTAAGAAAGTATAGTGAATAGCAATGAGTTATAATGAATACCTTCCACTCTTGTCAGCAAAGTATTTCTACCTATACACCTGGGGAAACTGGGGCTTATAGACCTCAAAACACTTCCTCTGTCTATCTCCAATGAGGCAGAAATTGCCTATGGAGACGCATACACTTCTAAGGGGTTCAAAGGCTGAATATCCTGGCAAACGCAAGACACTGGCCCAGGTTCCACTATACATTAGCCAATGTGGTGGCATCTGTTATTTTTGCCTGTTTGATGTTCATCCCCCACTTGTGTAACAGCACCTTGATTTTCCTCTCAGGACTCTCCGCCAGTGCATACACTGCTGCTACTCCAGGCTAGTTAAATCATCACTTTCCATTCTTTCTCCTTGGCCACAGTAATTGGCTTAGAGTTGGGAAGGAGACACACGTCAGGAAAATGTGGACATTCTTTGTAGCTACCAGACGTGAGAAACTCTCTTTCACCTGGGGTTGCAGGCCTACCGGTGTAAATCTGGATGAAACTCATGGAGGCAACTACAAGGAGGGGGTCTGACTGTAGGGAAACAGAGTAGAGATGTGGAGAGATTAGTTAGGCACAGGGCAGGGGGTGGGGGGTGGGGGGTGGGGGAAGCAGGCTACATGAGCCAATAATTCCTGACCTTTTGCTAAAGCTAAGATTCCTAAAATACCTGATCTACTGAATGAACCTATTTTCGGCCAACAAATGGTCCATAGAGAGGTAACTGTTATTTATTTTTTTAACATTTACTTATTTTTGAGAGACAGAGAAAGACAGAGCACGAGCAGGGGAGGGGCAGAGAGAGAGGAAGACACAGAATCTGAAGCAGGCTCCAGGCTCCGAGCTGTCAGCACAGAGCCCAAAGCGGAGCTCAAACTCAGGAACCGTGAGATCATGACCTGAGCCCAAGTCGGATGCCTAACCGACTGAGCCACCCAAGTGCCCCAGAGAGGCAACTGTTATTTAATGAAAAGGTCACGAAGAGCTGAGATCTGGGACCTCCCCAGGAAGGGTGTTTCCAGGCAGTTAAAGAAAAACATGAGGGTCTTGAAGATGCCCATAATTTGGCACCAGGGAGCTAATATAGAGCAGAGAAAACCTAGGGTTACTCCCAGAAATTATCTTTACTTGTACCCATGGACTTGGTACTTTACAGCCATACATACACTAGAACTTATTTTTTTTTTATATAATTTAAAAAATCTCCTCCAACGTAAGTTAAAGTTTTCCAAGAATGTCCACACCGCCCTTTCCAATAATTTTCACAACCGCCCCCAAGAAGTTCCTCATTATCCCAAAACAGAGATGTTATAACTGAAGCCCAGAAGTCAAAGGGCATGGATTTGGACCTAAGCGATCTGATGCCAAATTCAATGTTCTTTTCACAACTCATCCCTGTTGAGAAAAAAAAACAAAAAACAAAAAACAAACAACTCAGATCATCTTTATTGTGATTTCACATTTAAAACATTTTATTGGGGGAGGAAAAAAAGGAAATATTAAAGAATCTGGTATCAGAGTGTTTCAGAAACTGGTATCAAATGAAGATTGTGGGAAGTAAAAGTTGCCTATTTGAGATGGAAAACTAAAAAAGCAAAACTTTTTATTCCATCGGGATGGTCAATATTTTTAAACTTTTACCAGATTTTTCTGACTGTATGACCTCCATCTTTGGGCCAGACGAGGCCCCCAGGGGCAAAGACGGGACTGGTGGGCAGAGGGGGCTGGTGCAGGAGTTACAGAAAAGTTGACAAATACCCCTCTGATAATCCAGTAAGGATTTTTGCAGCAAGACCATCAGCTAGAGAGCTGGGTATTGTCAAAGGGAAAGGAGTTCCTAAATTAATTTTGCCCCATTTAATTAAGAAGCTGATTGGGAGAATAAAATCATTGTTTTGTATAAAAAAGGCCTGGGAAAGCAGGAGGAGGAAGTCACAGAAAGACCATACCCTTATCAATCTGAGAGACTGTGGGGGTGGGAGGGGTGCGGGGATGTGCGTGGGAGGAGATGATGGGAAGTCATAACTTGATATTCCCACCCTGGGAATTCAGTGTAAAGCCAGAAGTTCCCCTGGACAGGCTACGAGAAACAATGGGGGTAGAAGGGCTTCTGCTTCCTACCCCTTTCCCTCACAGAGGCCATCACAGTGAAGAAGGTAGACAGCATGCCCAAGCAGAAAATGCATCTGATGTTGTTTCTAAACCTCCTGCAGCTTCTGTGTAGCACAGACAATAGGCTGGGAACTTTAGGGCCTGACATCATATAAGCCTACAGAAGCTATCGTGGCCAGGGGCCACATGCCAAATGTAGAAAGACTTGGAGCTATCTACATGGGAGGAAAAGCCAAGAGCAGGAAAGTCAGCAAGGAGATGACCTGGGCCAGAGCCAGTCAAGAAAGAAAAATCGGGAGGTCATTGACTGTGGGGAAATGGGTTCTACTTACATAAATGGATTGGAAAAAGCTTAGGGCAGAAAGCCACCATCGTGGGGCAAAGCGCCCAAGGTCAGCTAGCAATATATTGTAATGGGATCATGAGTAATTTGTTATGTCACCTGCAGGAAATTACTTTTCATCTGGCACCAATGTACCTTGATCACAAACTCCACTTGTCACCCAGACCCTTTGCTTCTTACACACACAAGTTAATGATTACTGTCTCAGTGTTTTCTCCACATTCACGTGTGTAAGATCTTGTTTTCTTCACGTTCACCACGTGGGTAATATCTTGTGAGCTCAATAAATACGGAGGCAAAACTCCTGTTCAGGGGGTCTTGTCTCCTACTGGACATTAGCCTCTCTTCTATTCAATTCTGCATCTGCTCTCTTGCTGGACAAGCAAGAACTCCAGACTCAGTCTGTGACAATTGGCCACAGACACCAAAACCAAAACGGGCCCAATTCCCTTTAGCAGGGGACAGCCAGCACTCAGTCAAGTTCAGCACCAGGCCAGGGGTCACCTTCTCCCCATGCCCTGAGGTTTATTTGAACCACCACCTGCCCCCTCCCCCCTCTCCCCATTACCCAAACAACCTTGGAGAGAGTTCCAAGGAAAGGGGAAGAATCTGAAAGTCTGAACAATTATCCCAAAGCTTTGATTTAAGCCTAAGGAGACTGTCAAAATTCTTAGACCAAACTGGGCTGAAACTAGTATGTGTGTGGAGAGGGACTACCACCCAGGGAGTGGAAGCCTCCTGCGGATTTTGCACCTACTAATGAGTATCTGTGCTAAAGCTCTCCCTGGATCTTGATGTGTTCTTATTCTTTCTACCACAGAGTAATTCAGTTACTTTATTTGCAACATTGTTCCCTGGGCTTGCTTGATCATAAGAATCACCCAGAGATTTCATTAGAAATGCAGATTTTTCTATTTTATATCCAGTCTCACTCGACCTACTGAATTAGAATCACTAAGAGAGGGTCTAGGAATCTATACTTCTCTCGAGCACCTCCTGAGACCTTTGTGATCAATTTGACACACCCTGCTCTTGACTTAGTGGACCTTCGATAATACAATACCATAAAGCCTCTAAATTGTGTGGCTTGGCAGGCCAATTCTGGCAGTCTGCCACTACCATGGAAATGTGTTGTTACTCTTGAACCGATGGTATTTCTTTCTCCTTAAACATTTAGGGCCCCAAATGTTATCACTTCATTACCAGACTTACACAAAGCCAATTAAATTCTGTCAGTTTGATTAAAGATGCTAAGCCCTTTAAGTTATGCAGACAAATTAACAGCTTGGATGGCTACAGCCCACACATCACTCTGGCCATCAGGATTGGTTTGGGGAGGAGCAGTGACAGAGTAAAACTAATGGTGTGGGTTCTCTGGTGAAGCAAACGATGGATGCCCTTTCTCTACTCCAGATGTGAATGGGAAAGCATCTATCACAGTTTGCTGGGATATTAATCACAATATTTGGGGGCAAGCCACAGAAATGTGCATTTTCAACAAGTTCTCTTCAAAAGTTTGCAAATTGCAATGCCAGGCAGAGAGCAAGAATCTATGGTCATATCAGACATAGAACAGATTCTGGAGGAAATAAAGGTGTTTTAGTCAGGAATCATGGAAATTTCCAGTAAAGAAAAAACAGGGCAACAGAAAGTGCATGGCTTAGAGAATGTAAAGGAAGGACGTGTGCCTCACATAGGAAAATGCATCTCTCTTCCAGGCACTGAGGAGTCAGGCTGAGCCTCAGGAGAGCAGAGACAGCTAGCTGCTAGTCAAATGGAGGCCTCCTGGCCACATCATGACCTGCCCACCATGGACGTGTGAACCATGGATTGGAAAAGGACAGAAGGGTGGGTGAGACATGGTCCCTGTCTTGCCATAGATGACAAACTTCAAAGCCTGTGAGAGACGCATCCAGTGTCTGGCCAGCCTTGTCGAAGCACCAGGAAGATACTGCCTGCCCTGCCCCCACGGACTCGGGCAGGACTCCAAGAAAGTGGCGTCGGAATTAGAATGACTTCCGTTCTTGGGCTGTTTGTACTGCTTGCTTTATTTTGTTTTCCTATCTTGCCATTCTCCAAAAAAGATGTGAAGCAGTTTTGAATGGGGATGTTTTCGGCTGAGAAGCACATTGAGGGCAGAGAAACCGGCAGAAGTAAGGCACAACATTAAGATAAGTGCGGGACCAGAGCCCTGAGGAGGCAGGAGCGGGTGGGTGGTGAGATGGGTCACATGGGCACCATCAGCAGGTGGCTCCACTTGTGCAGGTGAGGGTGATGAAAGCCCCGACCAAGGTGGGATCGCTGACTTGGAAAAGGGAGACTTACATGGAGACATTTTAGAAGCAAAATCTGCAGAACTGGCCTCAAATGGAATGTGGCAGTTTAAAGAAAAAAAGAATAGTGAAGAATAACACTGGTACTTCTACTTTGGTGCAGGCCAGATGAAAACAGTGTTAGCCACCGTGGAAAATATGGGGTAGGGATCACGCACAGAGACACCTGTGAAGGAATGAAGTGGTCGGTTTCGAATTGGTCTGCTTCGGATATATATATGTATATATATATATATATATATATATATATATATATATATATCTCCAGGATATATATATGTATATATATATACACATATATGTATATATATGTACATATATATATATGTACATATATGTGTATATATGTGTATGTATATATATATATATATATATATATATATATATCCTGGAGATACAATGCACAGCATGTGACTATAGTTCATAATAACTCTGTTGCATAATTGAAAGTTTCCAAGAGAGTGGATCTTAAAAATTCTCGTTACAAGAAAAAAACATTTGTAACTATGTACGATGACTGATTTATTGTGGTGGTCATTTTGTAATATATACAGATATTAAGTCGTTATATTGTACACCTGAAACTAATATAATGTTATATGTGCATTATACTTCAATACAGAAAAATTTAACTCGGGGATTTAAATTCCAGAACAAAAAGTGCTTTAAATATCTTAGGATAGCTCCAAATTATTAAAGTATTTTGATATCTAAGGATCAAGAATAAAAAACATGCTTCTAAGAAGCAGTGACAGCAAACAGGTGGTCTACAAAAACCTGCCTTGATTACCTCACTCATGGAGAGTCATTTTGACAAAATGATGTGAAAGCAGCCCATTCTGCTAGAAATGCTTAATTTATTAGGTGCTACTTTTAGCTGCAACTGCAAATAAAAGGGAACAGATGACCCCACTACTGTACATAGTATTCGTTATAAAGTTAGTTGCTTATAGTAAATACCAGGTACCCTACAAATAGAATAAGGCATAGACCAAGAGAACTATGAGAGAATTCTGAAGCCAAACAAAGGATAAAAATAGATAGATAGATAGATAGATAGATAGATAACACAGGAGAAACATCTCTGGAACAGCTACAGGTGAGAGCTGGGAGCTTTAGCTCCAACCTCAAGGAGGAAGCAGAACTAGATGAATACAGGCTGGAGAAAAAAAGCTTCAAAAGTGACATGAAAACAAGACAGGAACTCAATTTGCAACACCCCTAAGACATAGGGACTGATTACACACATGCCACATTTTACCCTATGCTTCCTTGAGTTTGGGTGTTGTTTTGTTGTGTTGAATTTGTTTTCGCCTAGCCAAAAATGCTCTGTGAAATGATCAGGTGCCAGCAAGCCAGAGACCAGGAGTCCCAGGCCTGCATTTCCACTCCAGAATGGGGCAGGGAAAGGGGACAAGCCAGTGGGAAATAATGATCAGCACAGCTAATTAGCAAAGCTCAAGAGTTAGCCGGGGTGGGGGAAGGGGCTGCGGGACCTGGTTGAACTTACAAGACATGTAGGGCTTTAACCAATGAAAGGTTTGTGTCCAACCATCCACGCCTCTGGATCACACAGGTCGAGTCCCCAAATATGGCATAAAAATGAACTGTGAGTTTGCCTCGGCTTTACTGCTGAGCACATAAACTGCTCTAGAGAAAAACAGCAGGGTTTTGTACAAGAAACTTGGCAAGCCCATGGTGTTGACAGTGTGCTGAGAGAATCAGTTGATGTTTGACCTCACCAAGACTCAACCTGTTTGTGTTTCCAGCCCCTCCGAACCCTGATAATGAAAACCTATCACTGAGGCCTCTGATAATGGAAACCTTTTCTCAGCTGTGTTCTCCAGCTGCCACCTGAACTTACCGGTAATGTTTCAGCGGACAATAGTGAGACTGTCAACTCAAACAGTAACTCTTTTAGTGATTTCAGCCCGGTCTCTGGATTTGCTTGGACGTTAGGAGTCCAGGCTTGGTGGAGAGGACACAGAGGGGGAATGCCAATGACTGGAGCAAGACGTGGCATCAGAAAGAAATTCTGTTTTCTGGAAGAAAAGAGGTGAGTGCCTTCCTGCTGAAAACATAATTAAGTCATGGGTCAAATATGTGAGACTCAATGACTTCACTGCCCTTGTTGATGGTACGTCCGAGAACTGGAAGCCTAAAACAGGGTCTTGAACGCACAAGAAACAAGAAGAAACGCAGAAATGTTGGAAATGGCAGAATAATGAGAAATGATGAGGATGAGAAACACTTTCTGGGGAAAGGACACAACACGGGATTTCTGTGATCACGAAGCAGCCGCTCCAGAACAGGGCATCAGCCCTAAAAGAGTAACCACGTTGGGAAGTGTTGGATGAAGCCCTGGTCAAAGGGAGTTTTGTTCTTTCTGCCACCATCTCTGCCAATCCCAACCTTGCACTGGTTGTGAGTGAAACAGGCTGGCAGGGGTGGGTGTTGGGAATGTAAAATATTTAATAAGTAAAATGGTGAACTCTGACCAATCCAAATGGATGTGGGCCAAAGTGCTGAAACAAACTTCCTGTCAGGCTGGATCCTGCGGAGACCCCAGAAATGGGGCTTGGCAGCTGGGGCATCAGAGCAGCTGAATGCCTGCCCTGTTACCAGCTTTTGTCTGAAGCCCCACATTTGTTCTCCCTGTTTCCTCTCCACCAACCTGAGGTTAGATGGCCTTCATGCAGCACCCAAAGCATCTAATTTCATATCACTCCAGATTCAGTTGGCTGCCTCCTCACTGTTATAAAAAACTCAAGAAAATGTTCTTGTTTTGTCTGCGTTCTTGGCATCTAGCACTTTCCCTCTACCTTGGGTAGTGGTGCTGGAATCCTGGGAGAGGTAGCATCTGAGAGATGCTTGTGTGGGATAAAATTCAAACATGCAGAAAAGGGGAGACCTGATTCTACATGCTGTGGACACGGAGTAAAAGGAGTCAGGGAAGTGAGCAGTGAATAGCTCACTTTCTGAATTGCAGACAGAGGAGATACTGAAGTCTGGCTGGTGCAAAGGGAGGGCAGTAGCAGGGACCAGTATGAAGAGGCATTCTGAGACCAAACTGTAAAGGGACATCAGAAACCAGCTAAGAAATGTAAAACTTATCTTGTAGATGAGAGAGAGAAGTGGGAAATTTTAGAGCATAAGCAAATCATGACTGCAGAGGTGTGATATATTAAGTGGGAAAAAAAACATTTGGGCCCCAAGCAAAAGGCTGTTGCCCTAATCTTAGGCAGAAGACTGTCATAACTTGACCTTGGCAGGTAATGGCAGTGGAAATGGAGAGGACAATTTGGAAATGAGAGATGTTATGGAGTAGTATAATTAACAGCCCTGGTAATTGATTGGAAGCACATTCATCTGATCCCAATGGGGATCAGAATCAAAGATGATAGAAAACCTGTGAGCCTTAATTCCGAGGAGAATGGTGTTACCCTTAACAGCATGAATAATTCAAGGAAGGCCCAGTTTGGATCCAGTTGGGAAGGGAGAAGGCGACACTACACTAAGGACATATGAATCCAACAGACCTGGCAGAAAACCAAGAGGGAGCTTTAGGACCAATAGTCACAAATGTGAGATCAGAGCTTAGAAGAGATATCAGAGCTGGAGATAGAGAATTAGCTCAAACAAACTCAGTTTTACTGAGCATAAAAAAACAAAGCTTACTAGCTGCTCTAGATGCTTCCAAAGATGGATTGGGGTCCCAGCTGTGGTGTTTACTTCCTCATTACTTCCTCATCTCCTGAGGATCTTTGGTCTCAGGGAAAGGTAAGGGAGGCATGTGGAACAGCTGATTCCTGAGCTATCTAGCTGGGATGCCATTGTGCAAGGCTGATATCCAAGAGGCCCTGCAAGAGAAGAGGCAGCAGCCTTCACCCAGAGGTTTCCTCAACCTCCAAAGAATTAAATTTTTTTAATTTAATTTTTTTATTTTTTAAATTTATATCCAAATTAGTTAGCATATAGTGCAACAATGATTTCAAGAGTAGCTTCATTAGCCCCTTACCCATTTAGCCCATCCCCCCTCCCACAACCCCTCCCGTAACCCTCAGTTTGTTCTCTATATTTATGAGTCTCTTCTGTTTTGTCCCCCTCCCCGTTTTTATATTATTTTTGTTTCCCTTCTCTTATGTTCATCTGTTTTGTCTCTTAAAGTCCTCATATGAGTGAAGTCATATGATTTTTGTCTTTCTCTGATTAATTTCACTTAGCATAATACCCTCCAGTTCCATCCACGTAGTTGCAAATGGCAAGATTTTATTCTTTCTGATTGCTGAGTAATACTCCATAGTGTATGTGTGTATATATATATATATATATATATATATATATATATATACCACATCTTCCAAAGAATTAAAGTTTTAAAGTCCTTGTAACAGTGTATTTACAAATGAGTGGAAGTGGAGAGAATATTTTACAGAACACAAATTTATACATGAATAAAAATATGTTAACCATGGCTAGGAAATGCTAGATGGTTCAGAAAAGTTTTAGTCCGGCTCAGGAAACCCAATACCTCTAAGAAACAGATAGTGTTTCTCTTCTAAGTACATGAGACAACACTGATCTAAAACTGACAATCTCAGCTCATTAGGTAGAAAGTTCTTGTGTTCTGCTTTTATTGGGTTTGTTAAGGAACTTTATCTTTGTTCAGTGTTGATACACTATGTTCTCATTTTGAAAGGTATTCTTATTTTTATCTTTTAAAATTTATCCTAGGCTACTCTGGACCAGACATTTTCAAAAACTAAGAGTTCCTACAGCCCCATGCTCATATAACAATGATTTTAACATCTCAACTTGCACAAGAGCACACTCCCACAATTAACCATTTCATTTCACCAAAATAACCATATCACATCCACTTGGATAATTTACTTATATTTTTTTAAAAAAGTAAAAGAAAAGAAAATAATCAAGTGCTCATATTCTGGAATCATGCTCCCACTGTTTGAATCTTAGGGCCCTGTTCATAGTTTCCTGCAAATTACCATAACAAATTACCTCAAACTGGGTGGCTTAAAATGACAGACCTTTTCATAGTTCTGTATCCTACAAGTCCTAAATCAAGGTGTCAGCAGAGGCACTAGGGAAGGATCCTTCCTTGCCTCTTCCAGCTTCTGGTGGCCCTGGACATTTCTAGGGCCACTCCAATCTCTGCCCCCAAGTTCACATATGTCTCCATGTATGTCCATTCTATCTCTTATAAAGACACTCACATTGGATTTAGGGGCCCACCCTAATCCAGAAGTACCTTGTTTCAAGATCCTCAACTTAATAGAAAGGCCCTTTCTTAAATAGGGTAACTATCTGCAAAGACTCTTTTCCAATTTAGGTCACCTGCACAGGTACGAGGGGGTTAGGGCTTGGAGATATGTTTGTAGCGGACAAAATGCAACTCACTGCAGGCCCCCATTACCACCTCTGTGACCCTGGGCAACTTGGCTTTAGCTCTCTGTGTCCTTGTTTCCTCATCTGTGAAATGGAGATGGTAATAATACCCAATGATTATATAAATAAATACATGCAAACCACTTACCACAGTGCTTGAGACAAATATTGGCTATTATTATTTGTTTGGTTAATAGAAGAAACAAACAAAAACAAACAAAAAAACACAAGATCAAGTTATGACACTGCTCTTTACCATGAACTATACTTCACGTTTCTGTAGCATGCATTTTTTGTTTATTTTTAATTTAAGTATAGTTGAAGCACTATGTTATATAGTATGTATTTCCTTGTTAAATTTTATACATTTGTCTCATTTCATTGTGAAATAGAGATTTTAAGTATCGCATTATACCCATTCACAACTGAATAAACTGTGTAGTTATTTGTAGTAGCAAAGCAGGAACTTGAACACCGGTGGTCTGGCTACCAATCTAGCACTCTTTCTATTCCAGCAATGTAGCCAGGCTAGGTATTTTGTGTTCTTATGACAAACCGTGGTAGGGATCTCTCCCTAAGGAAAGAAAAACAAAAAACAAAAACACCTCAAGGCAACACCTCAAGGCAAAACTGCGTATGTGACAACCTCCCTCACCACCTTGTAACGTGAGACCACCTAATCAGACTGCATGTTTGTATGTTACCATATATGGGAGACAAAAAAGTAGAACATTTATTAAAAAAATACACCATGTGGTGTTCGGGGCTCAGTTCTTTGGGTACAAACCCAACTGAGCCGTGCCAGCACAAATGAAGTTGCTTCCTGGAAAAAAAAAGCCCCAGTGTCACAACTCTATGTGTGAGAATCCTGCTACATAACCATCCTCCCATATCCAACATTTTGTCTAGACATGAGGAAGAGACTGTGATAGAGATCTTGATTTGAAATATACCTATGATGATTAATATGAGAGAGAGACAAAAAAGCAAGAAAACTTAGAAAAGAAGAAGAAAATGCATTTATGAAGTGATTCAACATGACTGCAAATGTCCTTTTCTTTCAAATTTTGTATTTATTACTTTAGTATGTTAGGTCCAAAACATGCTACCAGGCAACCTTTCCAGGCAAATCAACTCAGATCTGCTCCTGTACCCGCTAGGACCACGGTGGGTTGGAGCCAGATGCAGATGCCCCCACAGAGGAGCTGCTATTCATTTTGCCCCTTTCTAACCTTGCTCACTGGCAGTTACCAGAGGTTCCGGCCCAACTTCGAATGCTTCAGGGAACACGGGGGCAGAAACAGGTAAGAATCAAGCAATCAAAGAGCAGTAGGAAGAAACTTTGAATTTAATCCTCTGCCAACCGCAGTGACAGCAAACCCACTCTATTTTCTTCAAAGGTATTCCTTGATGGGAAAAAGTAGATGTACTGAAAGGAAAGCATGTGAAGGAGGGATTCTGGTACTTTCATCTAGATCACTCAGCCTCTAGTTCTTAGGTTCTCCTTTGGGTTTTTGCTAGAAGCCAGAAAGTTGCTCCATAGAAATAAAGTACAGGAAAAAGGAAAAGGGGGTTAAGGAGGAGGCGAGATAATTAGGTGGGAACAAATTTTAATAAATTTTGTCCTCAAAATATGGTGTGTGGATAATTATATAAGTGGATGAAATATGAGTAAATATGGGTATTACAATGTCTGCTGAAAATTGGGTTCATGCTGTTTAGAGTCATTTTAATAATCTTGTGGTTTATTTGATAATGTATTTTCCAAAAGCCTCAAGGCACACATACAATGAAATCATTCAGTAGAGTTCTTTAAACAATTGATAATAGTAATAAAGTGAAAACTGCCTGTATCTAACTGTAACCCACATTAAGATAATTCTTTGCCCTTCTATGGCATTTGCCTTGAAGTGTCTGACCTCTGCCTAAGGATTAATTAAATCCCACAACAGGAATGAGGGGACAAATTCCAGACAAGTCTAATTAATTCCTGTTATAAGCACCTTTTTTATTCCCAGGTTGGGTTACACCTGGGTCAGATTATGCCCCTGGTGTACATGAGAATGTAGAATGAACACATCTTGCACTTATAACCCTGAATGCTTACGACACAAGCATTCTGTCCTTTGTCCAGGAGAACTGATCAAATGACTGACTCAAGAACATTTTGCTTTTGTTTCCTCCTCTGTCCATGCTGCCTCTCAGCTCCTGGTCCCCAGATGATGTCCATCTAATCCTACATTTAAAGCGTTAAGGCATTTGACAAAAACAATAATTAATTTCTCAAACTCAACTGCTTCTCATTTTTCCAATCTGTCTTCCATGGAAGAGCTGAACAAAATGTGTCCCGTGTGCTGTAGGGGCTATTTCAACTAAGCATCAGGAGGCTGGCCTTTTTTCCTGCCTTCAGTACTGGATTTTATTTAGTTACATTATATTTCTGGAAACTGTATTTTTTTTTTTTTTTTAGAGATGTAATTCCCTTCTAATGGGAACTTGAAGTCTGGGGGGCATATGTCCTCTAGGAGCTGGACAGAGAGCCCAAAGCAGGAAATGGCCAAATATCCATCAGATGGTAATGCTAATGCACTGAGTCACTGCTGTTCTCTGTTACATTTGAACAAGGACCTTTAAACAGAATATAGTTCACTCAGGTAACTCTGTGCCCTTTTTTTCACACACCGTTCAGGACTTCATGTCTCATTTTTTCTCTGTCAACTTAAATTTGACCCCTTATCTTGTTGATCGGTTGGATACCATTAATGTCATCTGCCATGTACAGAACATGTGTCCTAGATCATGGCAAAAGCAAAGAAACTTCTTTGCCTACCTGGGACAGAAACAAAGGTTAGCCTAAATGGAGAAATATGACAGCGTGCGAATAAGAAACAGAGATCACATATATGGTTTATTATGGTTTCAAACAAGCTCTGGCAGAGCCAACCAAAGTGAAAAGATATAGAACGTGGTTTTCTGAAAACATTTCAAGGAGTACAGAAGCTTTAGGACAAGTTTTAAATGCTAAAATTTAATTTTAAAATTTAAATTTAAAACTTAAATGAGCACAAGTGGGTGAGCTACTCTAAGCACACAAAAATGTGCTTAGCTGGAGAAAATAAAGGTCCAAAACACAGAGGCTTTCCTCACAGCCCCTCCAGAGAGTTGATAAGCAAATATGTCCTTGAAAGACGAATTGCTCCTCTGTTGTGTTACATTTAGTGTATCCTGTTATAGATTCTCAGATGCTTCTTTGGACTCAAATGGTAAAAATAATAGTGTTTCCACATTGCTAATCTCTATAAAGAACAGTGAGGTGCTAATTGTCATATGTCTTGTGGATTTCCTACAGAAATTACAGAAGCAACTATGTGCCCATGGAAGTTTGTAAGTAGGCAAGGAGCTACCAGACAGATAATTCCTGAAGGCGCCTGTCTTCAACAAGACGTAACAGGTCAGGAAAGATCCAAGTGGCAGCATCCAAAGGTTAGGCATTAGAACACTGCATGCTATTACAAAACTTGAATTCATGTTTTTGGAAATGAAACCTCCATTCAGCCCTTTCTCTACAGCCAGAGCTCAAATCCATTTCTCAGGGTGAGCCCACAAAATCTCTAGTAACAACCATTCTTTACCCTTTCACCATTTACAAAGATGGCTCTTCCGTAAACCATATCACCAAATCCTGAGTGGAACTGAGAATTTCTGCTCCTCTGACCCACTGCCTTCTTGACCACTAATCCTGCTGTGAAGGTTGTCCAAGCTAATGAGCTGAAGAGCCCCAGGATCCCAAGAAGCCTCCTTTCTCGGGGCTCTGGGCCACTGACATTACCTCTAACCCTCATCATTATCAGCGCCCGGGGAGTTCAGGGGCTTTGCATGAGGGCTTTGCCTCAGGTCCCCTTGTTTGTTCTCTATAACATTAAAAAAAAAAAAAGACTGCTGGTTTTCATTTCTTATCAGAGAGGTCTCCTGGCTCATCTTCACCCAGACTAAATGCAGTGGGGCAGAGGCACTATAAACAAGTTAATTCATTTTTTTCATCCATTTTCTCATGGACTCAACAAACACTGTTCAGTCCTTATTCTGCACAGAACGCAATGCTACGTTTTGTTGGGAGTGGGGAGTGGAGTCGGTGGTCTCAGGATTGTGGCCTGGCAGGCACCCCAAAGCTTGGTACGTACATAGATTGCCCGCTCTGATCTGGGAGTTCATTGGTCAGGCATGTACAGAAAATGGGAGGGCCCAGTGTCCTTGGGGGCCAAAACTAAAAGATGAAAGGACTGAGTTATAAGCCGCTTATTTTAGCACTTCCCAAACAGGTGTCTTCCTCTCCTGGCTTCAGACACAACTTAACTCTAGAGGACAGTCTTGGAGCAACACCGTAAGCCAGATCCTCAACGGGCATGTCCACTTCCCCCAACTACACATATGCAAAATTTTGCCTGCTCAGACATTAGCTGAAACTGTTGAATACATGGATAAAGGAGGTGAGAATATTTGTCTTCTATTAGAGGGTAGGAAGTAAGCAAAAAGGAGAAACCAGAGAGTAGAAAAGCAGAACATGATTGTGTTAATTTTTTGCCTCTTTTTTTTTTTCAAAGATGGAGAGCACACTACATTTTTTAAGAAAAATAAAAAAGAAAATAAAAACTGAGTGGATAAGTGAAGTGCCTTCTAAAAACAGTGCCAAACCAGAAAAGAACCCAGACCTCCTTCAGAGTTTTCATTTGCATGAATCCCTCAGTACCACCTTCAGAAAGTTCTTTCCCATCTAAGCCCCCAGGGTAAGTTAAGTTTTGGCTCAGATTTCTACACAGCATCTGGTCCTACGTGAGAATGGACACTGGAGTTTGGAGACCAGAAAGCAAGAGAACTTCCAAGGGTTCCCTCAAGTGACACAAAACTTAACCTGTATAAAAAAGTAAACCACCAAATGCTCCCCCCACTCCCTCTCCACTCTCCCTCACACACACAGATGCCCAATATTGGCAACGTTGATACATCTTCTGAGGAGACCGAAATGAATAAATGCAACAGAATTCATCTTTAAGAGAAAACAGATGGCTATATAACATGCTTTGTGAGTCAGAAGCATTCCTAGAAAGAAAAAAATAATAATAAAAATCCATTGATAATGCAAATTAATTGTTGCCACTTACTGCCTTCCCCCCCCCGCCCCCCCCCCCCGCCCTTTGCACAGAAGGTGATTACGATGACACCAAGAAAACCTGCCTTGATTGTTCCCAGAAATCAGACCTAACAAGTCAGATTGTTCCCACGTAAAACCAAAGCTATTTCCCCTCTTCTGTCTTCCTTCACTTCCTCCGGCAGCCTTTCCCACCGGGTGATGCTAAGTTTTTTGTTGAGTCAGCCTGGCATGTCTTCCATTTGAAGATGCTTGGCAGGTGTTTGACAGGCAGGGTTGACAGACTTTTGAGAGCACTTCCATCCATCAGCCTGACAGGCTTCACAGGGCTTGAGTTCAGTACCTGTAACAGCACTATCCAAGGGTCTCCACACACCAGCCAGGCTAATATCAGAGAAAAGAACATAAGGCAATTCGCCAGCCATTCCCCTGCATCCTTATGTACTCACTTGCCAGAGTATATAGGGGATGCTCCTGGCCTCCCATCGTAACCTGGAGGATGCTAACTTGAGCTTAGTTTATGTTTGTGGGTATATGCACGCAAACGCACATGTGTGATCACGGTGTAGACTTAGATAAGTTCATTTCACATATTTCTCTTGTTTTTCCTTATTTCTTCAGCAGGAAAAAAAAAAGATGCAATCAGTCTTCTTAGATAAAAGTACCTATGGCACTTGGCATACTTTTTCTTTTTCTTTTTTTTTTTTTAATGTTTTTATTTATTTTTGAGACAGAGAGACAGAGCATGAGCAGGGGAGGGGCAGAGAGAGAGGGAGACGCAGAATCGGAAGCAGGCTCCAGGCTCCGAGCTGTCAGCGCAGAGCCCGACGCGGGGCTCGAACTCACGGAGTGTGAGATCATGACCTGAGCCGAAGTCGGACGCTCAACCGACTGAGCCACCCAGGCGCCCCAACTTTTGCTTTTTCCATCAACAGCACAGAAATTAAGTCTATTCTCTGGGTTCAGACTTCCAGCACAAGAGGGACAAAAACAAGAAGGATATAAAAGTGACCAGAAGAAACTGTTTTCTGGTTTAACCTTAGTGAGCAGGAAGAAACACTGCAAATATGGGTTAGCATGCCAATTCTTGTCTGCTGAAGCTGTGAAATCGCTTCCCTCCCACCTCACCCCTTCCCTCAGGTTTCATATTTTTATTCCCACAAAAATCTTCTGGCTAAACTGGAAGATGGAAGAATAATATTAAGGTGCAATTTAAATCTCAGTGGTTTGCTGGAAGGATAGATATTTGGTAAACTTGTTTTTGTGGAGGAAGACTTCAAATGTAATTTTATTCCAGATCTCTGCAAGATAGAAAGCAAACTAATCCCCAGTATTGATTGCCAGAAGAAAAACATTTGCCATTTATTAAAGAGACTATTGCAAGAAAATGCTGTTTGTACTACCTAGTTGTTTACCAACGGAAGCAAAATCAAAGTTGACCCCTTGGTGCCTTGTTACTTTAAGCACAGAGTCCTGGTGCTTTTCTTTCGGGAGGTGAACACATCCACTACCAGAATGTAGTTACTTATTCCAGTGGCCTTCTGATGGTAAGAATCATCAGGCATTTGTTCAATATACAGTGATATTCAATGACATGTCTGATGCAAAAAGTGTGTGCCTGGGGCCCTAGGCACCTCAATTTTTAAAAAGCTCTTCAAATGACATTAAATAATTTGCTAGCATCATATTGCTGGCTACAGGGAAAACTATGGCTAGATCCAGGGATTTTGACTTTTAGCCCAAAGATCGTTGACAGTTCAGCACTGCATACAATTTTATTGAGGACAATAGCAATTAAAGTCATCAGGCAAAGAAATATAGGACGGTATATCTTCAGGGCTGTTATATTCTCATGAAGCTTAGTGGCAATGAAACTTGAGGGTATTACTGAACTCTCATTTAAGGCTCTAGTTCGAAGGACCATGTGCTGACCTTCTCATTTTAATAACTATTTTCAACTGTAAAGGTTTTCTATAAAACTAGGCTATCCCTGTACTTAATCTAGGGCATAATCCCCAGATGCAAAGGTTAAGACTTCACATTCCAGTAACAACAGAAAGTTCCGAAATCTAGCCTATCCTACTTTAGACTTTCAGTCCCTTCTTTGTTCCATGTTCTGGGATTTCTGAGAGCTTATAGGTGTTTCCAGCTTGTTTTATGCCAATGAAGGAGGCATATCCATGTCCCCTGTCCCTGTAATATCCACAAGTCCAGGATAGAGTCTTGCCTTGGCCATAACAAAATTGAGGGGGAAGCTGGGCCATCGCCCAGTGTTACCCACTGTAAAATGGCTCCC
The DNA here is from genome assembly GCF_046562875.1 of Panthera onca. Classification (NCBI taxonomy): domain Eukaryota; kingdom Metazoa; phylum Chordata; class Mammalia; order Carnivora; family Felidae; genus Panthera; species Panthera onca. The sequence continues at coordinate 214,059,530 of NC_138339.1, read as the reverse complement.
AGAGACTTTGGCTGGGACCCTTTAATGTCCATGTAATTCCCTCTCTCAGACCCCAGGATTCCCAAGATTTGATTTGGGCACAGTCTAGAATTAGGTAACAAATCTGGGCTCTAGGACAACCCACAGTGAAATGTATTGTAAAGTCAGCCCAGAAGTAGAAGCATTTTTATAAATATCTTTTGTTTTTGACCTTAGATTTAGTTGTGGTATGTTTCTTAAATTCCTCTAGTTTCTATTTTTCCTTTTATGAAGTTCTTGTTCATGTATTCATACCACAGAACATAACTTCTTATGATGGTTTGGATACAGTTAGGATACAGGATGGAGACATACAGTGAAAGAGATTCAGTCATGTTCTAAAGGAGCTCATGGTCCAGCTGGAGAAATAGAAAAGTAAATGACTCAAAAACAGAATGAGAGCCACAATTTGGGACAAATAATGAACTGGAGGTATATGGAGGAGGAGTTCCTATGTCAGGCAGAGAGGGGGATAATGAGCCGATGTCGAAGACCAAAGAGCTGATCAGGCCAGAAAGAGGATGTGCCTCTCACAGGGTTTCTGTCCAGGTTGATTGCAGAGGTAGCCAGAGTGAGGCTGGCACAATTCAGCAGGACAGCCAGCACCAGGCAAACATGGGTCGCACCAGGGTGTAGACACAGCGTTAGACTTTTTATGTCACGGACACCTTGGGCTGTCTGATGAAACCTGTGAACCTTATGATAGGCAGAATAATGCCCCACAAAGATGCCCTCCTCTAATTCCCAGAACCTAGGAATACATTCTGTTACATGACGAAGGACAATTAAAGTTGCTAACCAGCTAATCTTAACATGGAGAGATTATACTGGATTACCAAAATGGGTCTGATGTAATCACAAGAGTCTATACAAGTGGAAGAGGGAAGTGGAAGGGAAAGTTGGAGTGATGTTTTAAGAAGGACAAAAATGCCCTGAAGATAGAGAAAGGAAGCCCCAAGATAAGGAATGTAGGGAGCTTCTAGGAGCCGGGAAAGGCAAGGAATGGATTATCCCCTAGCACCTTTGGACACCAATTGACCCTATTTTGAGATATCTGCCACAGCTATAAATAATGTAACGTAAATTACCTCTGATTTCTAATCGTGATGATTACTGTTAATATTATTGTAGTTTGATGCTTACATTCATAATGAAAGGAAATGCAAACTTTCATTACTGAGTAGTAAAGATAAAAATGCCATATTCCCTTTCAAGTTCTGGAATTCTGTCCAGAAATCCGTTAGAGGTCAGACTCAGGTTAAGATCTCCTGATTTAGAGAGGAGCTTGGCTCTGATTCAAGCAAAGTATTTCAGGATAAATATGGTGGACTTGGGGCAGCATCCCAGAATAGCTAAACACAGGAACAGGTAGCTCACGAGAGCATCATAACCCAGAAATTAAGCCTTTGATGAGAGCAACAGAGCCTCATACTCAAGTCCAGGTCACAACTGTGGGGATGTGATAACCCCAGGCTGGGGGTAGAGAGGGACCCAGAAACTGTGATCACTCATATCCGTCTTCTTGCTGCAAAACTCTGGCCATCTCTTAGTAGCCAAAACAATAAGGAGATCTTCCTAAGCCCAGAGGAGGGGTTACTGACCATTCTTCCTTCCATGAATTCTTGGGTTGGTACCTGCAGGGAGGGCTCTTTCATCTACCAGACTGAAGTCACAAGTGGAAACAGGTCATGAAACTGTTCTATTTGGCCCACATGCCATTATTATTGTTATTATTTTGGTTTTTTATTTTTCATTATGATACAATTTTACAAAGGGAAATGCATACACCTCAAGCACACTGAATATTGAAATTTCCATTACCGCAGGAAGTTTTCTTGTTTTCTTTTCTGGTCAAGAATTGACCTTTCCTTGTAAAAGCAACCATTATTACTATTTATATCATTATACATTGGTTTTGGGTATTCTTGAACTTCATATAAATAAAATTTGCAGGTATGTACTACTTAGTGTCTGGCTTCTTTCACTCAATATAATGTTTTCAAGATTCATTCATATTGTCGGTGCATATGTCAGTAGTTTATTCCTTTTTATTCCACTGTGTGGATATCATAACTTACTTATATGTTCTTTTGTTGATGGGCATTTGATGGAAATGACTTCCATTATTTTCAGGAGTATTTTAGACTACTATCAATAAAGTTGCTAGAAAGAACAGTATTGTAGAAGTCTCTGGGAGGACACAATTTTTTTATTTCTCTTGAGTATATGCATAGGAATGGAATTGCTTTATCATGGATAGAGGTATACGTAACACTATAAGAAACTGCCAATGACTCACTTAAGTGTTCAATTATTTTTTTTTTAACGTTTATTTATTTTTGAGACAGAGAGAGCATGAGCAGGGGAGTAGCAGAGAGAGAGAGAGAGAGACAGAATTCGACATAGGCTCGATGATGTCAGCACAGAGCCTGATGTGAGGTTTGAACTCACGAACCGTGAGTTCATGACCTGAGTCAAAACCAAGGGTTGGGTGCTTAACCGACTGAGCCACCGAGACACCCCAAGTGTTTGACTCTTGATTTCAGCTCAGGTCATGATCTCACGGTTTGTGACGAGGGACTGAGACCCACATCATGCTCTGTGGTGACAGCGTGGAGCCTGCTTCAGGTTCTTTCTCTCCTTCTTTCTCTGCCGCTCCCCTCTTGTATGTGTGCATGCTCCTTCTCTCAAAATAAATAAAATAAACTAAAAAAAAAAGAAACTGCCAATGAATGTTTCAGAGTAGTTATTCCATTTTACACTCCCCCAGCAGTGTGTAAGACTTCCAGCTGTTCCACTTTCTTGCCAACATTTGATGTCATACTTTTAATTTTAACCATTTTAGTGGTTTAGTGAAATGGTATCTCATTGTGGTTTCAATTTGCATTTCTCTGATGAAAACTGATGTTGACCACAACCCAACCTTCCTTACCACTACCTTTTGATCTTGTTAATATTTAAGCTGGGAGAAAGGTCAGTTGCAGTTGAAGGTATTTTGGGTTCACCTTTAGATCCAACTCATCAGGGTCCTGGAATCCAATTACCACAGGAACATAAGGTAATATATTACTTCCTTTTTGCTTACCATCCTCTTCTTTACAGTTGCCTTTTCAGCCAAATTTGGGTTTGGAGGGAGAATTGTTGAGCCAGTTCTGCTCATCAAGGCTTCCCTGTGTCCACTGCTTTTTGGTAGCCCCATAGAAAAGTATGGTTTAAATTTTGTATGGGTTTTTCTTTTTGTTTCCATGGGAGCAAAGAGCTTTCATATCCTTCCATAGTGTAGCTGGGAGCACCGTCTTTTCCTTTTCTTTTTCTAGTTTTTGCATTAACTAACTACAATTAAACATTAGGAACCCCCCTCCAAAATATGCAGATTTCCAGCTTCCTTTTAGAGTAGCTTCTCTTGAATGTACTTGGCCTGCGTTCCCATAGGCAATGATTAGTCACAGCTAAGCAGAGGCTGCCCCTGAACTCAGTCCGGGTACTGTCTACTTCAGCCTCATTCCCTATACTTCCATCATCTGGCCCAAGTCACATTACCTGTGACCCATGGCCTTTTGGGTACTCATCACCAGAAATTTCCATCAGGGCTGAAGGAGAATCCTGCAGTAAACTTTTTAACCAAATACTGATTCACTCAAACCCTTGGGCAATAAAAATTAGGTCAACAACATCTTGAGTGACTGATAATCGCTTCTGGTTCAAGTCTCTGGTCACATTTGGCAGATAATTTATCTCCCTGAACAAATCAGGAATAACTGCAAGTAGGTATCTCATGTATTGAGATAGAATTTCTTTGCTCTGAGAAGATATAGAAATTCATGGTCTAGAAAAACTACCCTTATGTTTCCATGCTCTGAGTTGTTTGCCCTGTAGTATTGTCTGATGATGGACAAGTGACAATTAAATATACCTGACACCATATTTTACCTTTATTTTAACACAACATTAGTATGTCTTAGAATCTTCTCAAACTTAGTTTACAAGTCACTATTATAGAAGTTTTTTTGCCACAAAATTCCCTACTCTCCTGACTTCTAATCAATACTTTTATTGTTCTTGTTCTTCTTATTTTTCTTTTATCTTTTCTTTCTTTCCTTTTGTTTTTAGAGAGACAGAGAGAGAGAGAAAGCAGAAGTGGGGGAGAGCACCAGAGGGAGAGAAAGAGAATCTTAGGCAGGCTGCATGCTCAGTGTGGAACGTGACACAGGGCTCAACTTCACGACTGCGAGACCACGACCTGAGCTGAAATCAAGAGTCAGACACTTAACTGACTGAGCCACCCAGGATCCCTCATTAGTATCATTTTTAAGCAAGAAATCCCAGCCTACTTCCTATAGGCATATTCTTCTCATCTGAACTTAAAATGCCCCCAAACTCTACCCAAGTTTAGTACATTTAAATGAAGTCAGGCAGGATGAATTTTCAAAAAAACTTTTACCCAAAATAACAGCAAGCCTCATACTGTAAGGTCACCAGCAAAGAGCTATCAAGAAAATAGAATTTAAAACTCATAGTTACAGCTTAAATGATATGCTTTAACCGGTACCAAAATTCATTCCTGCAACTAAATTATTATTTTATATGACTGTTTTGCAACCAATCATGAACTTCTTGGGGGCAGAGACTGTATCTTATTTATCATGTGACCTCAGCCCCTAGCCCAATGCCATGTATTCAATGGAAGTTCAATAAACGTATGTTGAACGAATAGATTACGAGAAGTAGTCTTTTCTGAATTGGGCTGGATGCAAAGAATCTCAAAAGCATACACTATTGCTGATTTCTCAAAAAGAATGAATGAAAAGATTTCAAAGCCATATGTGTATTGCAATGAAACTAGAATGCCCTAGAATATATTAAGATTTAGGCCCTCATGAGAGGGCAAAGTGGGGGAAGAACTCTGTAGAAATAACCTTCTCATCTTTTGATAACTATGACATCCCCAGCTCCCAGGAAGTAAACTTCCTTTGGTGGAAGTCCTTGCAGTACAGGGCTCACTTGGTGGGCATTTACAGGTCAGCTCATATTCTCTGGGCAAGGATGGCCCCTTAAGAGATGGCTATCTAGATGGCACAATGGTAGCAAAAGCTGTGGGAAATGGACAAAATTAGTATGGGTTTTCAAGCAGTATCCAATTTACCTTTCTTGGTGACATTTTACAGTATGTGTTTTTTGCTTGATTTAGAGCCACATCCAATTCACAAGGGTCTATTGTTGAAACAGCTTCTCTGCCTCCTTCTCCTAAATTCTAAGTACCTTGGCAAGATTGGCACATTCTCTACCAATGTTACCCATAGAACTTTTCACTGGACTTACATTTTTAAGTAATGTCTGAGATGACAAACCAGCTTGGAATGACGTCTCTTATCTATTTTTATGTAAAGTTGATTTCTATTTGACTATAATTGAAAAATGGAGGAAAAGATAATTTACAAATTTTTTTTTAATCCTCACATTAAACCAGATTATAAATGGATAGAAAACTGTACTTGATGGCAGACTTTGAGCAAGATACTGGTTTTTGGGGCACCTGGGTGGCTCAGTCTGTTGAGCGACCGACTTCGGCTCAGGTCATGATCTCACGGTTTGTGAGTTTGAGCCCCGCATAGGGCTCTGTGCTGACAGCTCAGAGCCTGGAGCCTGCTTCAGATTCTGTGTCTCCCTCTCTCTCTGCCCCTCCCCCTCTCATGCTCTGTCTCTCTCTCTTTCAGAAATAAACATTTAAAAAAATTTTTTTAAAAAGACACTTTTTTTTTTTTTTTTTGCTGCCTCAGTTGTATCAGAGAGTAAGACTGATCTCAGTGATTAAATTGTCATTTTAGGCTTGAAATTAAAAGCCAAAATTTCCTGGGGTACCTGGGTGGCTCAGTAGGTTGAGCCCCTGACAGTTGACTTCAGCTCAGGTCATGATCCCAGGATTGTGGTGTCGAGCCCTACATCAGACTCCTCACTGAGCATGGAGCCTGCTTGGAATTCTCCCTCTCTCTCTCTCTCCTTCTGCCTCTCCCCCAACCCCTGTGCTCTCTCTAAAAACACCAAACAAAAACAACAGTAACAGAAAAATATCCTATCAGCTTAAATTTTTAGATAAACTTTCTATTAAAGTTTAACATTTCAAAAGAATATGCATAAACTATGATTATCTTGCTCAAGAATTATTACAGAAAATAACCAACTAAGCCTTGATGAAGAAATCAAACAAGTCTTTCTCAGGGCCCACCCAATGACCACCCCCTCGGTCCTCCCCAAATACTGCCCTTACTCCTAACACCAGAAATTAGTCTCCTTTTGAACATTATTAAGATAAATCATACCATATGTATATTTTTTATGTCCGTAAGCCATATGTTCACCTATAATTTGGTGCTAATCAAAATTTAGGTTCATCAACATAGATGACCAAAGTATCGGACCTTTGTGCATAAGTCTTTGTGTCATTCGGGATTATTCAGGGAGGAAAAAGCGATTCTATGTATTTTGAGTGGAGAGATATTTAATATAGAAAACTAGAATTTCATATACCACTGGAAGCGTTAGAGGAACGAAGGTCAAGAGGCCATTCTGGGAGACCTGCAGTGATCACAGGGAAGCCACCACTGATGTCCTTAGCTGCCTGTCTAAAAACACTCCAGAGCCGAGGGAAGCCATCGGTGATGATCACAGCTCCCTACCCATGGCTGTCGTAAAAGAAAACTACTTTCTCCTCTTCTGCCTTCCAAATCTCACCTAAGTTCCTATCACTGGGAGGTCTAACCCAGAATCCAACTGGAAAAGCATTCGGGAAAATGGCATTCTGAATGTCTCTCCTGTGATGAAGGAGAGAATACAGAAAAGGGGAATGACGATGCTGAGCTAAGAACATCATTTGGCAGAAGCTTAGACAGTTTAAAGTAGTTGATGGACGGGGCGCCTGGGTGGTGCAGTCGGTTAAGCATCCGACTTCAGCCAGGTCACGATCTCGCGGTCTGTGAGTTCGAGCCCCGCGTCAGGCTCTGGGCTGATGGCTCGGAGCCTGGAGCCTGTTTCTGATTCTGTGTCTCCCTCTCTCTCTGCCCCTCCCCCGTTCATGCTCTGTCTCTCTCTGTCCCAAAAATAAATAAAAAACGTTGAAAAAAAATTAAAAAAAAAAAATAAAAATAAAGTAGTTGATGGAAGAGAACCAGAGCCTGGCTACATTTCTGACCTGCTGGTCACTCCTGGGTCTTCAGATCCTTTTCCAACACAGGTTCTACAGTGCCTTCCTTAGAGATACTTGAAAGCCTGGTCCTATTTTACTTCTTTCAAGCCCAGTGAGTTACAAAGACCCTCTTCTCTTATTTTGCAGATTGTACAAGGCAACTTTTGAAGGAAAGTAGGCCTGTGTATAATCACCTGAAGGTTCCCAGAATTAAAGCAATATGAAACTCACCATATGGAATGTAGGCACTTCACACTGACCATGTCTCTCAAATGGTGAGACTACCTTTGGGGGAAGACATTGTTGAAAATAATTACTATTCATCATCCTCTGCTAACAGAAACGATTTTCCTCCGTCACCTAGGTTTCCAACCTTAGAGGCTGTCCTGTTCTCACCGAGGAAAGACCCGAGAGGTAGGAGTTTTGTTTGTTTGCTTTTCTGCGCATCTGAATATCCTGACAATCTAATCCCCAGAGAGTCTCAGTAACCAGGCAACACAAGACATGCTCCAATTGTGAAGTCCTCAATCCACCTTCTCTGCACTATTCTGTTTCAAAATAGAAGGCAGAGCTGCAAAATTAGATTTGGATCTTATTACTACAAGCAAATAACTGTTCCCCCCTCTTACTGGTGACCAGAAATTCTGAGATAAGTGCTTTTAAAAAGATTAGAACAACAAATCTCGTCTAAGAATAAGGTCAACGCCATTTCTCTGTTTTTCTTACAGAAAGAAGAAAATGGAAGGAGAAAGCTTTTGTCTGGTGACGGTTTATTTTAACCCAGACACTTTCTCCATTTGTAATTTGGTGTCATTTTTGTTATGAGAAGCCTTGCCAATTCAGATGGGTTTCTTGGGCAAGGACTAACAAAGGAGGTTAAACACAGCTGTTCTAGTGTCTCAAATCCTTAAGAGTCCAGCAGGACCTGAGCTAGTAAAATAAACTCAGAGAAGGCTGTCTGAACCCGCTTTTCTAGAGACAAAATGAGCATAAATAAGCATAGAGTCAGCAGGGCTCCTGGGCCAAGGTCAGAGGCAAGCTGGGGACATGGCTTTACAGAGGAAGATACTGTCCACAGCACATTTGCTACAAGACATACAGAATTGGACATTCTGTCTTTTAATCGTCTGGACATCACAAGGAAAAGTGGCCCACATTGGCACTGACCCTGTCAGCACGTTTTGTAATAAATACTTCATTTACTGGGAATGTTGCTATCAGTTTGCCGAAGATAAAAATGACACTGAAATGCAAGGTCAAACCACAGTGTTCATAATTCTTTTCTATTAGTGAAACACACATAATCCTAAGTATCCAGATGAAGGGGTAGCTGTTTTCCCAAATGGTGCCTCAATCTCCAGTGATTTACAAAGTACTTTTACACACATCATCTTACCACCACCGTGTATGTGTCCCTGTTACACAGATGAGTTGAACTGAAAATGGTTTCACTTGCCAGTTTTAAGTATCTTTTCTTTCCCTTCTGGGCAGCTTTAGTTTCCATGTGGCCAACAGACATTATTGTCATTTGCCTCTTCCAGGCACAGGACACCTCTAGAGAGGCCAACAATCTGGAACTATCTCAGTTCTAACACATTAGATGAGAGTCTCCTAACTTCCCTGGGTTTCAGCTTCTTCATATGCATGCCTCAGATATTGCAGTCATCCTCGCCAACTGATAAATGAGAAGAATGAGACTGTGTGTGGCTATGGGACTTTTACAGCTGATGGTGGGAATATGAATTAGCAGGATTTTTCATTGACATTATGCAATAAAACTTAAACTATGTATCATTTTATACGGAAAATTTTATACTTAACAATCTATTCCAATGAGATAACCACATCAATAGACAAAGATATACAAAGATGTTCATTGAAAGTAGAAACAACCTTAATATCCACCAACACGAGACTGGTGAAAGAAGATATGGTGTATTCATATAAGAGAACCTATACATCTGCTGAAAAGAATCATGGAGATTTATATTTGTTGGCTTAAATAGGAGCTCCATGACATAATTTTTGAAAGAAAAGAATTAGAAAGCAGTGTAGTTGATATAATCCCATTCATGTGTAAATCACATAAATCCCAGATCCTGCCGTGGTCCACTTCCGCAGTGTTGCCTTCATAGAGACAGCCCAGTTACCAAAAGGCATTACAAAATAATTTCACTCTTGGCTCTTAACTTTCAGAAATTATTAAGGAACACATAATTCCCAACCCAGGGCACTACATCCTAAAATACCCTCTGTACCCTACCTTTTCCATCTTGTTCTCTAACACTGTAACAGCTCCTGACGGCTCTCTGTCCCCAGCAGCCTTTTCCTAGTCTCAGTCATAAACTCTGCCCCCAAATTGACCAACCACTCATTTTTTTCTTTGTCCCTTTTTCCTCTTCTTTTGGTTCTTGCTTCAGTGATTACCATAATCTGAATAATAAGGTGGGGAAACAAGAAAATGCTAAATGAACAAAATTTCCTTTCCAGGAGTAGGAGGAAAAGAGATTGACTATGCATACACTACGATGTCTTAACCTTGCAGCAAATACAAAATTATTATACTGCTACACGCTGATATTTACATAAAAGTGTCTGCAAGGATGTTGACAAAATCCTTAGCAATAATGATCCCAGTTGGGATTTCTCTGTGAATTTCTCTGTCTTCCTTCTAGTTCTTTGATTTATTCATGATAAACATGTTTTATTTATAATCAGAAATGAGAAATAAACTCATATTAACATGTAAAGAAGGAATTGTAATGACGTTCACAACGAATAATGAATATAAAAAATTACCACACAATTTAAGTATAAGATACATGTATTTTAAATACATACAATTGGACTGTCTCTTCCTGTTTTCAACATTAATAAGCTCCATTATTTGGGGATTATCTTTAATTACCCCTACATGTTAGATTTGATCAGTTTCTTAGCAACAGTTGAACACTATATTGCTTAATTTTGTTGTTTTTACTCCCAGTCAATCCTATTTAATTTGTGAGTCCAATGCATTGTGATTCTTACACAGCACTTAATGACTTACAAAAAATGGTAACATTTCAAACTGATTGTAATCCTTTCAATCCATTTGCCCTGGAAGTCTTCATTTTTATGGTTTCTTGGGTAAACAGGGAGTTACTATATGTTTGTTTGTATCCATTTCAAACTCTCCACATCTACACATCCCTGTACCTCTTTCTAACTAGACAGCATTTGTTTATTTTTGTGATTTTTGAACCAGATAAATTTTCCTGAAAATCAAGGTGCCTGACTATTTAGTTCCTGACACTGTGATTCATGCGTCTTCTCTTAGCTGGGGGATTTCCGAAGAGAAGTTTGCAACACCTCCCTGGTGGGGCACAGTCCCACAACTGCTAATAACTAGTGCCAGACAACGGGCGATCCTGGTTTCTGAGCAGGCAGCTTGTTAGTCAGACTCTCCATTCAGAAATGCCAAATGGCACCGTTGCTTACGGCTGGAAATTCCAACCTGGGAGTTCCAGAAAGTGTAATTTATCATGTGACAACTATATTTACCTCTCAAAGTTCCTTCAGTGTTATAATTAAATAACTGAATCAGTTCTAGTCGGAGACAGTTTACAGTATGTCTCTATGTGGAGAAAAGAAATAATTGCTGATCAAAATCCTAAAGGACCTTGAAAAATTAGAAACAAGCTCTAATAGGCTGTCTACTGAACAAAACATTCCCAGGAAAAACAAGTGCCCACAGTAGGTGGAAAATGGTTGACTTTTTAGCCCCACAGATTCAGTTGTCATCAAGGGACTATACACTTCAGTGATATTATATAAATATTAAGCAACATTTTAATAAATATATCAGGGTATATCTGTTTGTTTCCTAGTTGTCCTTTAGAGTCATTTGAGTACCCTCAGATATATGAATATGGCTGAATAAGCCTCACTGAATTAGAACTATGGTATAAAAGGACTCCTTGATTTCTCTCTTTCTCTCTCTCTCTTTTAGAATGACTTGGGAGATATTGCTTCACCTTCTGATAAGAAGCAGATCAACTTGGCCAGAAGCCATGCTTTTCTACCCCTGAAGGAAGAGCACAGCAAACTCACTGCCCCAGTGAAGCCTTCCCAGGTGTTCCTGACCAGATGGTTCTTCTTGTATATAACCTCTCCTGTACCACTCCATCATTGCCTTATCACAGTTGTGGTTTTATGTTTATGTCATTACTCTTTGTTTAATATGTCAATCCTCCTCTAGGCGTTAAGCAACATTAGGGCAAAGACCATGACTCTCTTTGCTCATACTTATATTTCTAATGCCTCACATAGTGTCTAATCCACATTAGCACTCAATGAATATCGTACTTGTTGAAAAGATGAATGAATGGACGAATGAATGAATGAATGAATGAATGATTTGGAAAGACCTATTTAGGGTGGTACCAATCAAGGTCATTGGGCAGAGAGGATAACAAAATGTCCAAAATAAAGTTACCACAAATGTATAAAGACATGGAACCAGCAGATTGGCCCTGGATTTGAGTTCGAAACAGAGAAGAGGATAATTGTCTAATTTCTGTGATGTGCAAGACACTAGAACTGGTCTTAACCCATCCTTCCTGGGAAGGCCAGTTCTTTAAACTGGCTGGGTATATATTCAAAGAAATAATCTGTATGCATGCTATCAATGTGGGCCTCAGATGTATTACAGGCGGATGATATCTCAACTGAGCAATCGATTGGAAGTGACCTTCCCTCAAAGGCTTGTTGAGGTCAGGACAGGGCTCTGCCAACACAGAGGATCTCACCCAGCCCCGCTGCACATTACTGGATAGCATTCAGTGTTTACCAACAAGAGTAGACAGAATTCTGGAGTCATATTAATATACAAATGCTGCTTCATTTCCCTGTCTGACTCCTCTTCTTTTGGAGGGTTTCTGGGTAACCTCACTCCACATGAGGTGCTTCAAGTATCTTCAAATACCCCACTGGGCTTTCATCCACCTTATGTTCACATGATGATTTTCATCTGAACCTGCCCTAGAGGAGATTAGTACCATATGAACGTCGCCAGGTGAAGGCACTGAAATCGTTATAACTCAAAGGGACCTGGTCAGTTGGCTGGAAGTCATTGCCACCGAGTACAATCCAAACCATCCACAAATGACAACTTCCAAATGGCTGCCTGACACTCTTGACTACCTTATGAACAGGAAGCTTCCATCTCTGTACTTCCACAAAGGCCAGCCTCTACTAAGAGCCTTCTAACCTTAACCACTGTTGGTCCATCCATATGACTCAGAAGCAGACTGAATTTCCTCCTTCCCAAGACACCTGTGAACACTTAAGGGCTTGCAGGATACAAGATGGGAATGACATTAGAGCTGAAAGGACAGACTTAGTGTCTAAACTATCTGTCTGGCTGTATAGACATGTAAACACTTGAGTACCATACCCTACAAACTCCTGGTGCAGGTTATTTCTACCCAAAACTAGATAAACCCTTCTATTATATAAAGACCAGAAGAGAACTAATCCATTAAACTTAGTCTACCTCTCACCAGTGCCACCTATAGTTCTCAACCCTTTATGTTATGTTCCCAAAAATCCAGACTGAATCACGTCACCCTTCAGGTTAAAAATCTCTGTGTGCTTCTCATTATCTACAGGATCAAATCCAAACTTTCTTCTTGCTTCGTGCCCCCTCATACAACCTTGAATTTGTGTTAACCTTACCAATTTAAACATTTTCATTTTAGATATTTTAAGTGTAAAATAATACAAACTCAAAAATTCAAACGATACAAATGGCACAAAGAAAAAATATTCTCTTCTTCTACTCTACCTTTTTCCCTTCAGAATAAACTGCTGATACTGTGATGTGTGGCCCTTTAGATCTTTCTCAATGTACACCTGTTTATGTATTGGAGCTGCATTATAACTTCCTCATGCACACATAGAAAACATATAGAAACAGACAGAAACATACAAAAAGAGAGCAATGTAAACAGAGGAGTTCTGGCACCACTATTCCACTCAATGAGCACACTGTCCTGAAAGAGCTTGGGATGCAAGCCATGATTCTGCTGACCGTGGGGGGAGCTAAATTTTCAGGCCTGTGGAGGATGAACATCTCACGGAGCTGAGTGTGGTTCTCATGTTCACAGATGCAGGTTTGTCTATAGTTGCTAGGACTTTGCTTCAAGACCAAACCCCTCACTGGATATAACTCCATTGCACATATGAACATATTTTGTTATTATAATGAGAGTATAATATACTGCTTTGCAACCATGAGCATTTTTGTTTTTATTGATTTCATTATTTTTCACCACTGTCTGATACGCCATTGCTTAGATGTACCATAATTTGTTTAATCTCTCTCCAGTTGATGGGCATTTTACCCCAGGTTGTCATTAGTATAGGTGATGCACCAAGCATCCTTCTATATAAATCTTGTGCTCTTCTTTGGGAATATTGGTAGGATACATACCTGGTAGTCAAAATCCTGGAACAAACGGTAGGTGCTTTTTTTTTTGATAAATATTTTTGATAAATTTTTGATAAATATTACCAAATGTTATATAAACTTAAACACATACTAATAGTTTTCTAAAGAATATTTTGGAATTATTTGTCACAGAAAATTTTGAAGAAGAAAGCAAAATGTCCCATAGTCTCCATTTAAATTTACAACATAGAGTTGAAATATATAAAAACAAAAATACAAAAATTCTACCTCTCCACAATATCTTCTAAAGAGATTTGGGTTATCTGTAACAAATTTTTGTATATATATAATAGCATTCTTGTGTACATACAATATATATATGTCCTTTTAATAAAAAAGGATTATTGTTACATGCAAATTTTCACTGTGCTTTTCTTCCTTTGAAAAATACATCTTCAAGATTCTTTCCATATCAGGATATATAAGTCTACCTAGTTCTAGTGGCTGCATACTATTCTATTTTATTGGTATTTCATAATCTATTGAATTAGTCCCTTACTGACATTTATAATGTTTCAAGTTTTGGGTTATTGCAAACAATTCTGAACACACTCATTGTAAAAACACACTAATAGTCTTAACACGCTCATTCTCAAAATTGAACATTGCTATCTCTATTCATATTTTATAATTAATACAGGTATTCCTCGCTTTTCAAGAGTTTGTGTTAGCTATTTCTCTTTTATAAAAGATTACCTTACTACCTGTTTTCAGTAGCCCCAAAAAAATCCAAAGAGGAATTTCACTTTTAGGAAAAAAGGCAAAAAAAGTGAAAATAGCATTCAGCAGTTGTTTTGCAGCAAGGCCTTACAGAGGCAGCACGCACTCTGAGCAGCTCCGCCAAGCTCCTTCCCCGGGAAATACACTCAGCATCTTTGTATCAAGCTGTTACAGCTTTAGCGTGTGTCTGTGAGCATCTGCGCTTTATCTCAATTTATTTTGTGCATCCGTTAGCAAGATGTGCCCTAAGGTGTAGCAGGATTCTCGCACGGAGAGCCGTGACACCTAAGCTTTACTTTCCAGGAAGCAACTTTATTCGTGCCGGGGTAGCTCAGTTTGGGTTCCTACTGAAGAACTGAGCCCTGAATGCCATGTGGCATAATTTTTTATACATTTTCTATTTCTTTGTCTCCCATATAAGGTAACACACAAATATGCAGTCTGATGTTACAAGGTCGTGAAGGATGTCACGTAAGCATATAGCCAGGTTGCCTTGAAATTTTCTTTTCCTTAGGGAGGGGACCCTACCACAAAGGTATCAGAAGAGCCTAAGAGGGGTTATTTTTTGGATGTAAGAATGCTCAAAGATGGTTTCATATACATTAGTGGTAACTGATTCTTTGCTTTATGCCACTTCGACTTAGGAAAGGTTTCATAGGAAGCCTCAACTTTCGGATAGTGGGGAAATCTGTATATAGATGGAAGTGTAGTGTGATTATTTAAATATGTCTTCCCCAGAAAATGAGCTTCCTGAAGAAAAGGAGCATGCCTTACTATTTGTTAAATCCCACAGGGCATACATAGTACATTGTTATATGATAGATGCATATTAAGCATTAAAAAAGTGAATGAAGGAATGAAAAAAAAATGCTGCTGGTGAAGATGTATCTTTTCTTAATTTTAAAGTGAGTGTGAAGAGTGTGCCTTTTATGGATCCACTGATATAGCACACATTTGTTAAGTATCTACTCTATGCTAGATATTATGGCCCACGTGGTCAGGAACTGAAACAAGTACATAAATATTAGTGATAACTGGAGATAAGGGCCGAAGAAAGTGCCACAAGCAACCAGAGGGATACAGAGAACATCTAGAAAGTAGTATGAGCTTTAAATAAGACAGTGCCATATTGGTAAACCAGCTCTTGGTGGGTGGGGCTTATTTGTAGCATATACCAATTTGTATGGCCATATTCAAGCTATCAGTACACCGAACAATCATCTCTCTTAAGCCAATAAAGCCTTCAGCATCACACCAAATCGGGGCATACCAACCGACCTTTTCAAAACACTTTCCTTCTCCTATCACCATGAATTCCCAATACCACATCATTTCAGCTATTGCCCCCAACCCATGCATGCCACAGGAGAAACAAAGTGGTTTTTGGAGGTTCTTAGGATGGAGAAATTGGGAGCTAGAGAATGACTTCTACAATTGGTTAAGCATGCAGAAAACTACTCTGACCAGTTGAATATGCTTCATGTCCAATCTTGCTGGCCCTCAATGGGTCCATTCCATCCTCAAAGGCTTCTTTTCCCCATTCCATTGCCTGCACTGCTGGGTTCCTCACAAATACTTCCAGCCCAGTTTTCTTGAATGAGCCAGAAATCTCTCAGAAAGATAAGGAAAACAACTGGAGATTGCTTATTATAAATAGGGCTCAACTCTAACCGAGCTCACATCCCCTGAGGCTTAAATTTGTATTTGGACATCAAATTTACAGCAGGAATATGGCCCCTGAAGTTTGGGGGATGAGTCACAGTATATTTTAAGAGGCACTGGACACATGTTAAGATTATATTTTGCTTTAGAGCCAGGAAACAAAGTGTCTCAGCTGTGCCATGAGAAATTATACATTTCAAGATTCAAGCAAGAATATCATACAAGTTTGTAGAAGAGGGGCTTTATAGGAATTAGTCCATCTTAGCCCAAAATGTTTTTAGTAGAATTATTTGGTTTTGGGCTCCACTGTTTATCGGAAATCTTAAAAACAAAATAAAAACAGCCAAGTGAAACAATCATATCCACCTCTTTGGAAGTTTAAAATGTATTTTTCCAAGTAGACGTTCAACCTACAATGTTCTCATTCATCATACCCTGACTTGCAAACCAGTGTGAGATTCTAATTTTCCACTCAAAATAAACCATGAAAACTAGTATGTCAGAAGAGGTCCCTTGGAGAATGAAATAGTGCCTTTGATGATCAAAATAAAGAAAGGATGGGGGGTCATAGACACAAAAATTAACCCAGCCCAGTTAAAATCAACAAAAATGGTTTTGTTGTTGCTTCTGTTTAAATTAAGTATAGCTGGGAATGCAAGCTGGTGCAGCCACTCTGGAAAACAGTATGGAGTTTCCTCAAAAAACTAAAAATAGAACTACCCTATGACCCAGCAATTGCACTACTAGGCATTTATCCACGGATACAGGTGTGCTGTTTCGAAGGGACACGTGCACCCCCGTATTTATAGCAGCACTATCAACAATAGCCAAAATATGGAAAGAGCCCAAATGTCCATCGATGGATGAATGGATAAAGAAGATGTGGTATATATATATATATATATACATATACATACACACATACATACACATACACACATACACACACACACACAATGGAGTATTACTCGGAAATCAAAACGAATGACATCTTGCCATTTGCAACTACATGGCTGGAACTGGAGGGGATTATGCTAAGTGAAATTAGTCAGAGAAAGACAAAAATCATATGACTCCACTCATATGAGGACTTTAAGAGACAAAACAGATGAACATAAGGGAAGGGAAACAAAAATAATATAAACACAGGGAGGGGGACAAAACAGAAGAGACTCGTAAATATGGAGAACAAACTGAGGGTTACTGAAGGGGTTGTGGGAGGCGGGATGGGCTAAATGGGTAAGAAGCATCAAGGAATCTACTCCCCAAATCATTGTTTCACTATATGCTAACTAATTTGGATGTAAGTTTTAAAAAATTAAAAATAAAATTAAAAAAATAAAAAAAAGAAATAAAAAGAAAAAAATAAATTAAGTATAGCAATGCACTGTCCCTGAAAACTGGCAGTACATTCATTCCACTTTTCCTGTGGAAGATTTTGGACATAGGGAATTGTTAAAGCTAATTACTAGCAAGAAAAAGAATGCTGCGTTTAGGGTGGAAGCATAATGCATCAAAAACCAAAGGCTGAAGCAGGGAAGAACTTGGCACAAGGAAATGACCGAAACAACAGATGATGCCTGGGCTCCATGACCTTTAACACGCTTCCAAACAGGGCCAGCTTCATGAGCACGTCACCAAGGCAGCCCCCACAGAGCCCCATGCTCACAGCCCCCTGTGCCTGGGGTTTAACGTTCTGAGGTCATCGTCTTGAAATTGTTCATTTTGTCTTTGAATTTGCATTTTTAAAATGAAGTCTCATGAGACAATGGAGCATGTGTGTTTGGCGCTTTGGCCCACAGAGAGGTCCCATTTCAACTCATCTCCCTCAGGTGGGCTTTCAGACACCCACTCTCCCACCCCCTGGTGCCTCAGGCCACTCCCATCCTCCCCTTTCTGCCCTATCCCAGGACTCCAGCTTCCTCCTGGCCCCTTCTGGAGCCTAGACACCAGAAGAATCATACCATCTTGGGACAGGGTATGGTAGTGGCATTCCCATCCTGGGCTACTTTAAGCAGACGATTTGGGGGTGGGGGGCGGTGAGCCTCTCATCCACCCCCCAAACTACATACTGAGGGCAGAGGTTGCAATCCCTTGTGGGTCACCCATCAGCAGTGGGTTGCGACAGCAAAGTAATCCTGTGGGAAGGGGAGATTGACTTCTCTGCCCAGAGCAGGACACAAGTGTCAGTCCAGTGGCTGAACATTGATATATAATTAGTGACTTTCATGTGCCTCTGTTTTACTTTTTCTTCACCTAGCTATCTCTCCACATTTATATTTCCCCCAGGAGTTACTATTTTCAACCACTTAATCAGCTGCCTCTTGGCTGCAGTTCTCTGCCCAGATTCCCATCTCTTGCTCCAGACCGAGAATCAGCAAACGCCCAAGGAGAAAAGCGGACACAGAAGTCAATGCACCCCTATGCTGTTCCCTTTTCTCTGGGATCTTAGCACCTTAAGCCCTGGTTGCTTTTGCATAACTTCATGGCTTCTAAATTTCCAATGGGAGCATAGGTATGCCGCAAGCCATTCCATCAGTGCTGGGAATTGATGACATAGTCTAGTGTCACAAACCAGACAACTGTTCCTACTAACAGAAAGAACAAATGAACGTCAAACATTCCAAAACCCACCGTTTTGAGTTCAGAAACTCTAAATTTTAATCACCGTTTGTATTAACGGTGTTCTACATTAGTTCTTTAAGTTAGACTTTAAATTTGATTTTCTAATGGATACTACAGATGATTAAGACCATCTAAACATAAGATTTTCCATGTTAAAAATTCTGTGGGCATATATTATCTCATACTTCTAGATCGTCTGTCTGTATGGCGAAGTGAAAGAATTCACTACTTTCTGGGGGGAAATCTTGGCCCTGTCTAAGGACACATTCTCTACCCAACCCCCATGTGAAGGTGAGGCTGCCAGCCACCCAGACAGCCTCACTCCCTGGTCAGACCCCTTAATATTCGTAACATTTCATAAGGTCAAGTCTGCCCTGCTCTTAGCTTATTCTCTAACTACATTTAGGGAACTTCCTCTTATCAGTAACCTGGAGATTGGGTTCAAAACAGACAATATACTGGGAATTCTTCGTGGCCCATTTTTTTTTTTTAAATAAAGGGTTACCGGGGCGCTTGGGTGGCTCAGTCGGTTGGGCGTCCGACTTCGGCTCAGGTCATTATCTCACGGTCCGTGAGTTCGAGCCCCGCGTCGGGCTCTGTGCTGACAGCTCAGAGCCTGGAGCCTGCTTCAGATTCTGTGTCTCCCTCTCTCTGACCCTCCCCCATTCATGCTCTGTCTCTCTCTGTCTCAAAAATAAATAAATATTTAAAAAATGTTTAAAAATAAATAAATAAAATAAAATAAAGTGTTACCTTTAAGAAATATCGTTCAAGGAAGATTACTGTTAAGCTATAGAGTCTGCTCCTTCCCCCTGAATCTAAAAGAACTAAACAGAAACAAAATTGCTTCACATTTAATTGCTTTGGTCCCTCATTTACAATATGCTTCAGCATTTGCCTTTGGCTTACATACAGGGAAGTAACAAAAGGAAGTCATTCTAAACTTGCTATTCTATTTAATGCAGAAATATCGTTGAGAATGCTGATCTCCTTGAGAGGTCACAGGAGAGGTTTCTGCCAGCTGTCAGTATCAGGAAGATCTATGCATCTCTGAAAAAATGGTTTGTTTTCATTTTTAGACATTCTGCACATTGTAATCAATTATGTTTCATTTTGTCTGGCAGGTAGGAAGCTCGGGAGCCAAATCTGAAACCCACTTTAGGCTATGTTATTTCAAGTATTTCGTGTATTAATCTTGCCTCTGGTTTTATTTTCCTTAGTTTTCCTTTCTTCTGATTTCTGTATAGTTATCCTGCAGCGTTGTATATATGTTTTCAGATACAACCTGAAATAATTTTTGGAATAAAACAAGGGATATATGATATGCAAATGAATGCCCTTAAGACTGGGGATGGGCTGTCCTTAGGGCTCCCTTGTTTTCCTCTTTTGGATCTTCTGTCAGGCTTGTGCGGCACAGGCTGCCGCAGGACTCCACTGCTCCAGCCTTTAAAATAGCGGGGGCGCCTGGGTGGCTTGGTCAGTTAAGCGTCCGTCTTCGGCTCAGGTCATGATCTCACGGTCCGTGAGTTCGAGCCCCGCGTCGGGCTCTGTGCTGACAGCTCAGAGCCTGGAGCCTGTTTCAGATTTTGTGTCTCCCTCTCTCTCTGCCCCTCCCCTGTTCATGCTCTCTCTCTGTCTCAAAAATAAATAAACGTTAAAAAAAAAAAATTAAAATAGCAATTCACTGGAGGCTCCTGTGTGGGCAGTGTCAGGAGAGCAAGGTGAGAGGAATACAGCAGCCCCTCAAGAAGGTCAATGAGTGATCCATTACAACTCACAGGTTAGAGATCTGTTGTGAATACTTGTGACACTCCCTTCCAGCTCTAAAATTTTATGTTATTCTATACTTCTATGAGCAGTCATGAAACTAACAGGTTAATTCTGTTTTGTAAGTTCTCGATGGTCTTGTGACCACTCTTCTGTGTTTCTTGAAGCCCTTATCTGTCAGAGTTCCTGTGCTCAGATTCTTCCAGAAGGAACAGTTCCACATTAAAAACTGAATGAGGACTCACAGTCCCTATTCCCATGTCTCCACAGCACAACAAAAAATGAGGTTAACAGCATACTTGCACCAGCCACCCTGGTTCCTACAGAAGTGATTCTTAAAGGCGGGGTTGGCGGAGTGGGGGAGGGGGGGGTTGGGGAATATTAAATGTATTTGCCCTTTAAAGAATCCCAAAGAAATGGAATTCTATTGAAAAAATGTAACCAACTTCAGAATCATTTGCCTCCCTCTCACCCACTTTGTTTTCTGTGATTCTTTGCTTAGACCTGTTGCTTGGGACAGGGTTTACATAAATGAAAACACTTTCTTCTTCTATAAAACACATCTTACAATTCATATAATGAACTGCATATGGAGATTGCTAGGAGAATATAACAACCTTAGCAGATTTCAGAAAGGGTCGTTGGCAGTCTCTTTCATTCACTCAATCAATATCAACCACGGGCCAGACACAATACAAACCCACTGAAAGTCACTTCCAAAAAGGAGCTTAGGGTCTGATAGAATAAAAAGAAGAGAGAGACGTAATGTCAACATAGCACTACAGTTATTGAGAAATACGGAAGATACAGTAATGCCTTTAAGAAGAATGTTAAGAGACCTGGGGACTCTGGGGACTTAGAGGAATGTTAGAGAATTAACCTTGGTGGTGAAGCATAAGTGAGGTTTGACAGGCATAGAGCGGGAGGGGATGACTCAGGCAGTAGTACAAGATGTGGCAGGAAAATCTGCTTGGGGAACTTCCAAGGGATGGGCATTATCTTTCATAAAGACTGAGAAGAGATCAGAAGAAAAGTAAGAAAGCCAAAAAAAAGAAAGTAATAAAGGCGAGAAAGAGAGGAATGGAAGGAAGGAAGGAAGGAAGGAAGGGAGGAAAGTGAAGGGAAGAAAGGGAGGGAGAGGAGGGTAATTCAAAAGGAATAAAGATTGCTACTGATATGGAGTTTTAATGTGGAACTTGAGTTCAAGAAAAAAATCAGAAGCTACACTTAAAAACTGGGAAATTGTAATACACACATCTCGAGAGAAGGTGGGTAGAAAACTTCATTTTTACCGAGTAAAGTTACAAAATGTTTCAGGCCCTCCAGAACCTCTCTGAAGTCTTTGAAATAAAATCTAAACAGACCTTCTTTGGTAAATGCATATATGTTCTTTTTTTATCTGCCCCCCCTCCTTCCTAATTCTTTGGAAAAGTGTCATTCCCCTTTGTGCATAGGTTTGGTGGAGTAAGGTCAGAGAATGAAACTGTTACTATTTTGCCTTCCCCATCTCTTGGCATTTCAGAGCTCCCTTGGTTTCTGACCATTGCTAAACCCTCTTCTCAAGCCTCAGATCAAATCTGTGAGAACCATGATGTTCTCATAATGCCCTCTTATGCTCAGAGAAGCCCAATCAGTAGCTTTCAACCAAGAATAACATTTTAACCAAGTATATTCATTTTCAGTTGCTGCTGTAACAAACTACTACAAATTTGGTGGCATAAAGAATACTAATTTATTACCTTTACAGTTCTTTAGGTCAGAAGTTTGACACAGGGGTCACTAGGATAAAATGAAGGTGTTACTGGGTTGTGTTCCTTTCTGGAAGCTCTAGGGGTCAATCCATTTCTTTGCCTTTTCAGCTTTTACAGGCTGCTGGCATTCTTTGGCTTAGAGCCTCTTTCCTCCATTTTCAAAGCCAGCAGTGGTGGACTGAGTCTATCTCACACTGCCATCTCTCTGATTCTCTCTGGTCTTAACAAAGGCTCTGGCCTTTATAAAGGATTTATAGGATTAGATTGGAACTACCTGCATTATCCACCAGGCTAATCTTCCCATCTCAAAGTCCTTTTGCCATTTAAAGCAATGAATTCACAAGCTCCTAGAGTTAGGGCTAGGACTTCTTTGGGAGCCAGTAGTCTGCCTGCCACATGGGGTGATAAAGGTTTACATCACTGTGGTGGGGTGGGTCAACAACATACTATCTCTTGTGTGATGCCCTGTGAAAACCTCTGCTAGAACCTTCCTGAATGAAGTATTGCTGCCAAGAACGCATGGCCTGAATCTGGGCAGGAGGAATCGCTGGAAAGACCTAGGTTGAGGGATATTCTACAGAACGACTACAGATTTAAATACAGACACAGAATTTAAAATGTTAAGGCCACAGAATACAGGAAAAGAGTGAGGAAATGTTCCAGAGAGAAGGATATTAAAGAGATATAACAATTAAATGCAACACATAATTCCAAATTGGGTTTTGCATCAGAAGAAAGAGGAGATTTGGGGAACACTTGAGGAAATGCAAATGGGGTCTGCGGTGGCATCAATGTTAATTTTCTAATTAAGAAACTTATATGATGGCAACACAGGAAAGTTTCCTTCTTTGTGGGCAGAGGTGGAAAATACACCCTGGAGGGTCTAGAAATGATGGAGTATCATGTCTGCAACTTTCCTTCAAATGCTTCAGAAAGAGACTAATGATGACGGAGATATATACGTATGTGAGTGTGTGTGGTGGATAGAGATAGAGAGAAATGGAGCAGTGGAAGTGGTAAATGTTAATATAGGGGAATCTGGACAAAGAAAATGGTGGCCTTTAGAGTTGAAATTATTATAACTTATAAAATTATAATCACAAAAATAAATTATAAAATAAATTATAAAAAATTGTGTAGGATTTACGTTTATTAAAATGGTAAAATGCCCGTGAGTTATTTTAAACATTATTCCATATGTTTGTGTGTTAACAGGAGTTATCTCTTTATACCGTGGAATTATAGATGATTGTTGACTTTCTCCTTACACTTGTCTGAATTACTGGACATTTTTATAGGCTTTTAAATTTTTCTAATCAGAAGAAAATAAAAGGTACTTCTATTTTGAAGTCGGTTTATTTTTTTATTTTTATTTTTTAACTTATTTTTTAATGTTTACTTATTTTTGAGACAGAGACAGAGCATGAACAGGGGAGGGGCAGAGAGAGGGAGACACAGAATCTGAAATAGGCTCCAGGCTCTGAGCTGTCAGCACAGAGCCCGACGCGGGGCTCAAACCCACGAACTGTGAGATCATGACCTGAGCCGAAGTCAGACACTTAACTGACTGAGCCACCCAGGCACCCCTAAAGTCAGTTTTTTAAAAACTCCATAATTACAATGTTTAATTTGGAAACCTTTCAAGTCCCTTTGCTCTTCACAAACAGCAAGACTAAAATTACACTACACATACACCCATGCATTTAAGGTACTCATGCTTATGAAAGGCTCAGATACATAGCCGTGAAATTGTCACTAACCCTAAAGTATACATTTCAATAATTTCTAGGCAATGACCTAAAATTGTCATTTTATGTACTCAATTACATAACTAAGTGCTCAATTGCATTAATAGTTTTAAGTCGTGTAAACCAGCAGCTCAGAAAATTAAAAGTAAATCCAGTGACATTTAATATAACACTCTACAGTTAACAAAGTTATTTCATTACATCTTCAGAATCACATTGTTTGGCTGGTATTGCAAGAATCCACTTGTGCCTCACCTGAGACTTCTCCTCCTCATGAGACTGGCTCCTATCTCACTTGATAGAGCTCGTGAGAGTGTATGAGTGACCAAGAATATGCCTCCACACTATAAAGACAACTCTTGCCCTCATTTCTCATCCTGAACTACTGACCCAGGGAGTGAGCTTGTGGTGATGCTCACTGCCCAGCCTGTTTTCTGAATCATCCTCAGAGATAGGGAGAAATCTGCTCAGAGATCTGCAGGCATCTTGTTCACCATTAAGCTCTTCTCTTCATTTATTAATCCTAAGAAAAAGACCTGAAACCCATGGATGGAGGGAAGTAGGATGTTAAAGAGAAGGAAATTAAAGTCCCCTAAACAGAGTAAATGATGAAAGTGGTTTTCCCCAAATCAAAAGTCATTAGCAGATCAACACACTTAAGCGATGTGTATATTCATATAAAGGTCAAGCTCATTAATAAGGAAGCATCTGAAGCTGAGCAGAGCCTACTTTTGTAGGAATCTCCTCTGGTTCGTCAGTTTCATTTGCAGAAGGAATTTTGTCTTTCTAGTACCCCACCAGTCCCTTATTTTCGAGCGGCTTTCAGTGGCCTTTCCCTCTTGGTTTCTCTGTCCACATCATGATTTTTCATTAATCCTGGTAGATCTGCACTATGGCTGAGAGAATCCCATCTTATTACTTTGGTAGGAATCTGTGGTCGCCATTGACAGAGGAAAGGGAGGAGACACCACAGCGTGTGAATAGGATGTCAACAGGAGCAAAAGTTGTTTCTGGATTATACCCTAGCATCCAGCCTGCTCACTAAAGTAGTCACACAGATTGAAACTGCAGATAGCAGGACAGGGGTGAAACTGCTCTGCATAAGAAGGGGTGAAGATAGACACAGAGGGAGTGAGGCCCACAAATATTCAGGAAAGGGGAGGCAGGAGGCAAAAAGGCTAAGCACCAGGGAGGAAGAGGGACAACCAACATCAAGGAGAGAGATGTGAGAGAAGAAACATTTTATTCAAATATCTAATTAGAAATGGTCTTCTGGGATGCCCATAATCCATCTTCTTTTACCCGCCCCTACCCCTCCCCACAAAAATCCTCAGCCCTAAATGGGTTACTAATGATCTTAGGCAAATGGAGTTTTGTTTGCACATCTCCCCTCTTCAACTCTGTTCCCTCTTATCCATTCTTCACTCAGCCACCAAAAGACTATTTTTAAGATACAAAATGTGACCACCAACTCCCTGTACTGAGAATAAAAGCTAAATTTATGACCATGACCCCCAAAGTCCTGTATGATCTGAGCCCTACATAGCTCTCTAGTCCCAAGTCATGTCCCCTCTCCGTAGCTCACTCTCCTCCAACCACTCTAGAGCCTCACAGCCTCTTAAAAATGTCTGGTTCTAAAAGTTCTATTCTAAACCAGACAAATTGTGTTAACAGGGAAGCCACCTACAAACCTCAGGTCTTCCAGAAGCCCATGGAAGGGCTGAGATGTCAGCCAATGAAGAAGGTTCTATTCCGGGAGACAGACTCTTCTGACATCAGACCAACATTTGTTATTCCACTGTCAATATATAAGAAAACTAAATGGGCAGATGCCTCATTTTCCCCCTGAGTGCCAGGGGATCCCCATCATCATTCAAAGTGAGGCTGCAAAGCGTGCACCAGGCTCCTACAGTAATAGAATGTCATGGCTCATAATACAAGTTTGATTTAGACAAAACTAGGTTTGAAACCTGGCTTTACACTTAGCGGTTGTATTACTTAGGCGAGTGGCTTAATCTTACTGAACCTAAATTGTCTACACGAAAGTGTGGTAATTAGTGGACTTTGTGAAAGTTAAATTAGAAATAGCACAGAAAGCTCTTTATCATAGTAAAGACTCAAGCACTGCTAAATCCTGAACAGTAACTAAACAGAATTGCAGTTTGGGCTTTTATTTTTGCTTTTGCAAACCTCATAGGTTCAGAAGTTTAAAAGATGGGTTGGGCCAGGAAAGAGCCAGCAAAGCAGTCAACTTCTCATTGATTGGGATTGTGTTAGACTTTGCCCGAAGCCTTGGAAATATCTGGTGCAGTACTGGGCATACAGTGAAGCAGTGTTTCTCAAATGAGGCCTGTAAACCCCTGCATCAGAAACATTTGTCATGAGGCACATTCTTGAGATTCACCCAGGACCTTTCATCCAGAATCCCCGGGGTTGAGGGCAGTAATGGACTTTTCGAACAAGTTTCCTAGATTTTTACTGCACACACATATTGACAATTGACTGATGTATTGAACAACAGAACCTACAGTTCTGATCTCAGATGTGTACAATCTCCATTTAGCTTTGCATCTTTAAAAAAAAATCTTTCTCCAAAACATAACCAATATATTACATTTTTTAAATGCAATGAACAAAAGGTCAAAGGGTTGCTGGGATATTTATTTCAAAGCCCCAGAGACCTCTTTGACATTCCAAAAGCCCTCAGTGGGCCTGTAAATTGAATATTTTATAACCATGGGCTTATTGAAATACATCCTTCCAGAGACTTGCCTCCACAATGCAGGTTCTATCAGGTGGAGGCTACTAGTTCATTTATAACACTAATGAAGCACCCTCTTTCAGCATTTTATCACTCTTACCACTCCATGCGTCTGCAATAAAGAGTCTGACTCCAGTTTTGATTTCTGATTGTTAACAGCTTTCAAAGCCACATCATTCCCCTCCTCCTTCTGCTCCATATCTGCACAAGCTGTTAAGAAAGTCTGGGTGCTTCCTCCTTTAGCACCAGCAGGAAGTTCAAAGCACACAAGCCTCAGCACACAGGAGGGAACACTCACTTCATATATTCCCGCCACCAGAAGAACTCAAGCTGGTCACCCCCTCTGTCCCCACAAGCCCCTTGTAGACCTGCTTGGGAGTTTGCCTTGCCTCCCTAGAAACCTCACTGTGTGCGTAGTAAACCTTTCTTATACTCTCTTAGTGTGTGTGTGGCACCATCAGTCTAGCCACCCAAATCAAATTTTGTGTGGTAG
The DNA here is from genome assembly GCF_046562875.1 of Panthera onca. NCBI lineage: Eukaryota > Metazoa > Chordata > Mammalia > Carnivora > Felidae > Panthera > Panthera onca. Next base: position 214,032,312 of record NC_138339.1, on the reverse strand, counting down.
GAGGTCTATCTTGTATCCGTAGAGTGACCTAGATAGTCTGAAGAAGAGCAACAGCCTTTTTGCTCATCTCAGTATCTCAAGTTTCTCTGTCCAGTCTGCATGTAACTGAGATACTCGTCTCCCCAACATGCTGCTCTGATTTTGTCATTTCTGCACTTAAGGTTAGAATTAAAATTTTCAATGGTTTCCCTATAAAATCAAGTTCTGTAACCTTAGCCCGGCATCTAAAGTCCATAATTTTCACCCAGTTTATCTTTCTAGCCTTGTCTCCTGTACTGTTTTTCAAAAATCCTCTTCTTTAGCCAAATAGCTGAATTACTGATTCCCAAAGGAATTTTAATGCCTGACTTGTATTGACAATTGACCTTGTATATTCTTTGCCATTGTTGTCTTAAAGTATTACTTAAGATGTTAAACATTTAGTCTTTAACAATTTTCCTCTGCAAGATTTTAAGAAGCCAGGAACCACCTTTGTTCTTCTCAAGGGACTTAAGGCAAAGCCTGCATATCACATGTCCTTTATTCTTCTTATTTGATTTTATAAAGAGTCATAAATCTATTCTAAGATTTTTCAAGGGTGAAAAATTAAAATAAAGGGTAAAATTTTTGATGTGGAATTTTCATCCAAATTGTGTTTTAATCACATATGACTTTATGGGATTGGATTTGGAAAAATATTTTTTAATATAAAAATGAAACGGATCTGTCCTTTAGTCTGTTGTGATAAGCAAACTTAAAATTTTCTCACAAAGAGAACTTATCAAGGATAACATTTACTTAGGCTGAGCTATTAAATCAATTGATTTGTTTGAAATGTACTGATTTTTACAGGAATGTTTCTAATCACAAGCTTTAGTGCAGATTTCACCGATTAAATTAGCACTAGCTAGTAGGCACCTTATTGATAAAAAAGTACAACCTGATCATTTTTCCCCCATTGTATTGGGGTTTACATGGACATATACAACAGGGATTTATGGCTCCTTAAAAAAGCATTTCTCTCCTTTAACTGCTCCATCTAGTCTCCTTCCTGAGCAGATAATAACTCAAGGATTAGGACTTGGGTCAAAACAGCTCTCTTAGTAACAATCTAGCCACGTCAGTAAAGCTTCGATCACAAAGATATAGGATATGATGTGGCAACCAAAAGAATTCTGAACTATTTGTGGGAAGGCCAAGGAACATAGGTGGCTCACTTTCTCCTTAAAGTTAGATTCATAGCAAATGATGTCCAGGCTTCTATGATCTAGAGGCTACTTGAACAATATTTATACCAGTATCTTTCTCAAAATCCTACTTATAATAGCCCAGAACAGGTTCTATTCTTGTTTAATAGATACCTTGCTCAACAAAGGTATGTGTCGGCAGACCTGCATACATAACCATCTGGGAGCTGGGTACTCCAGATTAGAAAAGGACTTCAGTAAGAAAAGATTTGAATCACATACTTAGACTTCCTCAAATATGTTTGAGAACCATATTAAAGCTTCGACTGCCTATTTATGCTATGCTTTTGTAAATGTGACATTTTGCTTAGGAACAGCACCACATGGGTCATAGCTTGAGAATCAGCTAGAGTCACTGTATCAGCTCTAATGTAAATCTCTAGATTCACTCTAGAGAATCAGCTAGAATCACTCTAAAAATCTAAATTCTACAGTACTTTGTCAACTTTTCGCTACAACTTTAGTTGTCATTCATTAAAAAGTTCACTCTACATTTTTTAACAATGCTCACTGTACATTCACAACACTCAAGACATCCTTTGGTGTCCAGGCATTTCCCCAACTCACTCAATACTCTTCATATATCTCCTTCCCTCTAATTAAGTGTAATTCCATTCATTTTCTTTTTTTACTCACAAACTCCTAGAACAGGGTCATGTGTCTGAAATAATTCCCATTCAGCTACTCTCCACATTCTACACCTTTATTTAAAAAATCTTTTTTTAATGTTTATTTATTTTTAAAAGAGAGACAGAGTGGGAGCAGGGGAGGGGCAGGAGAGAGGGAGACACAGAAACTGAAGCAGGGTCCAGGCTCTGAGCTGTGAGCACAAAGCCCAACATGGAACTTGAACTCGTGAACCGTGAGATCATGACCTGAGCCAAAGTTGGACACTTAACCAACTGAGCCACCCAGGTGCCCCTCCACATTCGGCGCATTTAAATTCTCTAAGCATTTTGATAGTCTGAAAAATCTCAAGTTTCTGAAGTCCCCTTACAGGACTTTTCTATCTGTCGCTATTAGTTGACTAGTCTCAAACATACTTTCCACAGTTTCTTCCTATCTTGTAATTTTTCTAACTGTGTAATATTGATCATAGTAGCATCTAAATCTGCCAATGGAAGACTGTCCCCTATTGATGTGAAATAAATCTTCATTCGTGATGATGGGAGCTAATAAAGCAATTATCTGAGACAAGGCTGTGCAAGTCAATAATGATGGCACGTGAGCAGCATGTAACTAAGCTGCCTCAATTGCCAAGATTTATTTCATTCCTTTAAAAAAAAACACAGCTTAATTTTCCAGCTGCACAAAGCAATGTGGAAAAAGAAGACATTATCACAAATTAGTGTTAGGTTTCTCAAGACTGTATTTTTTTTTTTTTTTTGAAATATCCAGCATCACCATTTATGACTTGTGGCAACACAAGTGATATTTATCTTTAAAATATGGAAATAGTTCTATGAAGACTCAAATTGTAAGTAGAGAATATTTAAAGTATGCTCACATGCTTGAAGACCTTCTGGTAAATAAAATCTGAATGTTCCATTGATATTCCAAATTAGGTTTCTCATCTTTGCAACAAATGCATGCAATAATCATTTCTAAATAAAGACTATATATTCAATACTGATTACATTCTATTATTTCTTTTGTATTTGCCCTGTAATAATCAAGATAACAAATCTATAACAGCAGTCTTACATTATAATGTTGCCACCTTTTTGTGGGGATATGATCCTAAATACAAACAGAAAAGCCAGTCCCCAAATGTCTCCGTGGCAATGATCCATCTTGGTTCCCATTGCATTCTATCACATTCTCCAAAGGGACATACTAAAAGGGGCATTTTTCTTTATCAATAAGCTATTAGAAAAACATTAGAAAAAGTAGCAATTCTTACTTCTGTTTCAGAGACATCCAGAGCAGATCACTCTGTTTTCAGGCAAGAGCTGACTTTAAATTTTTGAATAGTGACTAACTAGCTTCTAGTTAAAATGTAGACTGAACAAGTATTTACTATTTTCCCTCCAGAAACCTCACTAAGAAGGCAGTAAAGGTATTAAGATACATACATCCACAAGTGTAAAGAGAACAGAAAAAGAAATGACAATAAAATATTGAAAGCTCAAAATCAAATGGGTGAGTGGTTACTAACTTAGGAAACTGGAAAAAGCTTGGAGGCGGTTTGAGGTGGGAAAACCTCAAGGTAACTTCAGAAATAAGCAGATGCAGGTTCTAAAGCTACAGAAAGCCTTGGTAATTGGGGTATCAATTACCTCTGACAGTGGGGGTTCAAGTGAGGAAGAAAGCCAGATGCTCAGTTGATAATCCTAATAAGAAGCAGTTAACCTCACAGATCTCCTCCCCAAGCCTGTTCAGCCAAATGACCACCTCTTCTCCCACCATGAAAGAAAACAAAAGATTTGCTCACTGGAGACACTGAACCAGAGAGACTCCAGCCTCACCTTGCCACATAATACAAAAGAACTGTACTGAAAACAGGGAGAATAGACCAACTTTGAAACTTCTGATAGGTGAACCTCCTCCACCTCTGCCCCAGCCTCTTCTCCCACTCAGTCCCAGAAGCTGGCCAGGAAGATGCACTGATACTGACAGCTGGAAGTCCTCTGAGAAAATCCCTCAGCCAAATTACTGTAGACTGACCCATCCACTCATTCAGAATTTATAAGCAGCCTTTTTTGGTACTGAAAATATGAGCGCACAGCCAATGATAACACTGTAGATGAGGAAAACCTGTGATATAAAGGATGCTGACCAAAACAAAACAGACAAACAAACAAGAATCAGAAAAGAAAAGAGGCATTGGATGAAACAAGAAAACTTCAAACAAACAAAAAAACTTAATTCTTATAATCCTCAGAGAAATGAAAAAGATACAGCATCCGCCAAAAAAAGAAAAGAAGACTATAAAAAAGCAACATTTCTGAACAAAAACAAATTCTTGGGAGTTAAGGGAAAACAGTAGAAATAAACATTTTAATTGAAGGAATAGAAGATATGATTTATTAAGTCAAGTTGAAAATATGACATATCTGTTTAAGAGATAGAAAATAAAAAGAAAGATAACAAAATTAGAGGATTGATCCAGAAGTCCAAAATCATTTTAGTGGAATATTTTGAAAGAGAAAAAAAAAATAAATAAAACAGAGGGATAGAAATTATTATAGAAATATTTGAAAATGTGTCAGCACTTTAAACATTATCTTGCAAATGGTGGAACCCACAAAACGCCCAGCACGATACATGAGCAGAGAACCACTTCAATTCCTTTAGTCAGGAAATTTTAGGAGCTGAAGGACAAAAAGGAAATCATAAAACCTTCCAGAGAGTGAAAAACATACAAGGATCAGGAATCAAACTGACACTGATTACATCATGTTATTATAGCAACTGCAAAATAAAGTACAACGTCAGAATCTAGAAGATCAAACTCCTGAGGGAAATGATTTTCACTCTAGCAACCTGGTCAAATGATCTATTAACTACAAGACTAGAATAAAGACATCAAGTTCTCAAAAAGCGTATCTCCTATGAACTCTTTCCTAGCAAGCTCCATCAAAACAACGGAGGAAACCAAGAAAGATGAAAACATGGGATCTGCAAAACAACAGGTCCAACATAGGAGACAGGCAAAGGAAATCTCAAAAGTAGCATTATAAAGAAGATTTTTTGGCAACATTTGTGTGGCAGGTATAGAGATCAGCCAGTCCAGACTTGAGGGGGGGGACAGAAGGTAACAAAAGAGGTGTCTTCAAGAAAAAAATGTATATAATATAGTAGGTTACCTGATATAATTTAATATATTTGGAGGAGATTTATATTTTTAGCAAGGAATTCAAGAATGAATTAATGGTAGTAAACACCACATAAAATTTAAAAATGAAGAAAAGAAGGTGATTGTTAATTCTAGGGAAAACAAAAAGGTATAAAAATGCTGTGAATGATAGTTATAAGAGAATAATAGTGTAATTGATGAATACTAATCTATAAAAATCATGTTGAGAAAATGTGAGAGTTAAATTATCTTTCATAGTAGGAAGCTGGTAGATAATATCTAAAGCTGAAAATCAAGTAATAAAACTAGAAGCATATTATTGAGAAATATGAAATTAAATACAAGAAGAAAACTAAAAGATGAGAGAGACTGCTTCTTGAGATGGGATTGAAATGGGGTAGAAAGAGGCAGAATAAGAGACCACTGTTATTCACTGAAAGCCTCATAGAGCTATTTGACTATTTAAACTATGTACATAAGTAATTTTGATTAAAAGTAAAATTAAATATAAAAATTAGAAATTTTTAAAGAAAGAAGAGCTTAATTAGAACTGATTCAAAAATGTATATAAGACAAAATATCGAGAACAGCCAGGACAAGATATAAATACTTTTTATAAAGTTTCATAATTAAGGTCATGTACTACTGGCATAAAGATAGACAAAGCAATGAAACAAAGTAGAATAAATAAAAAAGTCCATACACGTGCAATCATCTGATTTACACCAGAAGCGCTACTATAACTTAGGGGGCAAAGGACTGGAATTTTTAATAAATATTTCTGAATTAACTGAATATCTTTCTGCAGAAAGGGGATGAATAGAATATACAAAAGTTAATTACATATGGATTATAAGAGCTAAAAATAAAAAAAAATAAAGCTTTTCAGAAGAGAACAGAATAACAGATTTATGAACTTAGGGTTATATTAAAGCAGTGCAAGAAAAACACGAATTATAAAACAAAAGATTGATAGATTAAATTTTATCACAATTAAGAACTTGTAATAATCAAAAGATACCAAGAAAGAATTAAAAGGCAAGTCATAAACTGAGAGAAGATGTTTATAACACAAGTATCTGACAAAGGGATCAAATTTAGAATATATAAGTAACTACAAATCAATAGTATAATGGTAGATAAACCAACTACCTGGACAAAAGACTTGATAAGAACTTTATAAATGTGGATATCCAAACAGGCAATAATGATTTGGGGGAAAATGCTCATTTTCATTATTCATTAGGCAAATATAAATTTAAACCAAATGAATACCACTCTACACTCATCAGAATGTCTAACATTTAAAAGACAGGTAATAGCAAAAGTTGGTGATGAAGGGGGGCAACTGGAATCTTCATATGTCACCAGAAAAAATTTAAATTGTATAACCACTTTGGAAAATTGTTTCTGTATCTTTGACACAGTAATTCCACTCCTAGGTGTGCATACTCTCAAGAGGAATGGATGCATACATCCACCAGGAGATGTGTACAAGAATATTCATAGCAAATTCATTCATTAAAGAAAAACACTGGAAACAATCCAAATCTTCATCAAAGAAGGAATAGGGTATTTTCCTACAATGGGATACTAAGTAGCAATTAAAAAGAACAAACCACTATTATATGCAACAATGTGGATGAATCTCACAGACATAATGCCTGGTGAAGGAAGCTAGACACAAATAACTACATATTGAATGATTCCATTTATGCGAGGTGTGCAAGCAAAATAAATTTTTAGTAATACAAATCAGAGTAATTAGTCCGAGGACAGAGATATTGACTAGAAGGAAGCAAAAGGAAGCCTTCTGAGATACTGGAAGTATTCTGTATTTTGATTTGGTTTGGAGATCCTTAGGTATGCTCATAAATGAAAATTCAACAAACTACCCACCTAAGATTAATTGGATGCGCGCGCGCGCGTGTGTGTGTGTGTTATAGCTCAATAGAAAAAAATACATATCTTTGCTCAGAGAACATCTTTTTAAGCTCCTTCACCTCATTCAGTGTCTCCCTGTCACCACTATCCCTGGTTTCCAGTAACTTCAGTATGTCCTATTTACTCCCAATTATTCAGCCCATGAGTTTTCCAGTATCACAACACTCAATACCTTCTTCCCCAACCACTCAGAAGTTAGAGTTTAAACATTTCAAGCTTAGTGGTCTCATAAATATATATATAGTGTTCTAGACATCCTGGCCTACCAACTGCCCTAACTCAAATGCCTACTTTTGGGGAACGTGCATAGATTTTTAAGATTCCATGCTGTCATATTACCCCACATTCTAAGCCTGCTGAAATCCTTTTCCCCCACTCAATGACCCCCCCACCCCATCACCAGGAAGGAGAAGGAGAAGGAGGAGGAGGAGGAGGAGGAGGAGGAGGAGGGGAAGGGGAAGGGGAAGGGGAAAGAGAGGAACATGGAGGGGGGGTGATGGCTCCGTAAATTTTTTAACTTTTTTTCCTGGAGGCATAAATTTAATTTTCTGCATCTTTCTGTAATTCTCATATTTAACTGCCTTTTTCCTTCCTTCACACTACTTACCTCTTCTTTTCTCTCTACCTATATCTGTTATACTTTAATAAGATATGAAGAATGTAGTAGTTCTAGAATAACTTTTCTATTTTATTTTAATTTTATTTTTTAAATATGAAATTTATTGTCAAATTGGTTTTCATAGAACACACAGTGCTCATCCCAAAAGATGCCCTCTTCAATACTCATCACCTCCCCTCCCCTCCCTCCCACCCCCCATCAACCCTCAGTTTATTCTCAGTTTTTAAGAGTCTCTTATGCTTTGGCTCTCTCCCACTCTAGCCTCTTTTTTTTTTTTCCTTCCCCTCCCCCATGGGTTTCTGTTAAGTTTCTCAGGATCCACATAAGAATGAAAAAATATGGTATCTGTCTTTCTCTGTATGGCTTATTTCAGATAGCACCTCACGCCAGTCAGAGTGGCCAAAATGAACAAATCAGGAGACTATAGATGCTGGAGAGGATGTGGAGAAATGGGAACCCTCTTGCGCTGTTGGTGGGAATGCAAACTGGTGCAGCCACTCTGGAAAACAGTGTGGAGGTTCCTCAAAAAATTAAAAATAGATCTACCCTATGACCCAGCAGTAGCACTGCTAGGAATTTACCCAAGGAATACAGGAGTACTGATGCATAGGGGCACTTGTACCCCAGTGTTTATAGCAGCACTCTCAACAATAGCCAAATTGTGGAAAGAGCCTAAATGTCCATCAACTGATGAATGGATAAAGAAATTATGGTTTATATACACAATGGAGTACTACGTGGCAATGAGAAAGAATGAAATATGGCCCTTTGTAGCAACGTGGATGGAACTGGAGAGTGTGATGCTAAGAGAATAACTTTTTTAAATAAACAGGCTTTTTATTTATTTATTTTTTTTAATTTATTTATTTTTTTTTTTTAATTTTTTTTTTTAACGTTTATTTATTTTTGAGACAGAGAGAGAGACAGAGCATGAACGGGGGAGGATCAGAGAGAGGAAGACACAGAACCTGAAACAGGCTCCAGGCTCTGAGCTGTCAGCACAGAGCCCGACGCGGGGCTCGAACTCACGGACCGTGAGATCATGACCTGAGCCGAAGTCGGCCGCTTAACCGACTGAGCCACCCAGGCGCCCCTAAACAGGCTTTTTAGAGCAGTTTTAGGTTTAGAGAAAAATTGATCAGAAAGTACTAGAGAGTCCCATACACCTCCTTTCCAAGTCACCCACCCTTCCACCCCGTGTGCCCAATATTACTATCTTGCATTGGTGTAGTACAATTGATGAAGCAATATTGATACAATATTATTAACTAAAGCCCACAGTTTACATTAGGCTTCACCCTGGTGTACAGTTTTATGGGCTTTGACATATGCATAATGTCATGTATCCTTCATTACAATATCACAAAGAATAGTTTCCCTACCCTAAAAATGCCCTGTGTGCTACCTGCTCACCTCTTTCCTCCTCCATTGTCCCCCACCTCGAACTTCTGGCAGCCTCTGATATTTTTACTCTCTCTATAGTTTTGCCTTTTTCAGGATGTCATATAATTGGAATTATATAGTATATAGCCTTTCAAACTGGCTTCTTTCACTTGCAATATGCACTAAGTTCCTTCCGTGTATTTTCACGACTTGAGAGCACTTTTAAAAAAAATGATTGTTGACAAATATTGTTTGGATATTCCACAATTTGTTTACCCATTCACCTACTCCATTATAACTTGGTTGCTTCCAATTTAGGCACTTATGAATAAGGCTTCTATAAACATTTGTGTGCATGTTTTTTATGGGGATGCAAGTTTTCAATTCATTTGGGTAAATACCTGGGAGTGCGTATCATATGGTAAGATTATGTTCAACTTTGTCATAGATAATTTTTTAACATTCTAAAAATAGAGAAACGAGGCACTTCTTCAGAATAGAACATTGGAAATAAGTCTTTCTTCCATCACTACCTCAGTCCTACTTGGTAATAGGTCTCATAATAGTTTTCACATTTCAGCCTCTAAATCTCTTCTCTTGAAGGAACTTCCTAACTCATCTGTAAAACAAGTCAAAATCAAGTAGACCTGGGTGGCAAGGAAGAGAACCAACATGCTATGGAACAAATTCCATGGATAAGATTCCTCTTTTTCTTCAGTTAATGAGCTTTGAAATGAGATAGGTCAAGCTAAACTCCAAGATCTTCTACTACTGATTAGCTCCTCATTACAGTTACTTAACCTCCCATAGCCTCATTTTTCCCATCCATAAAATGGTGATTAATGGCATAATGGCACTAGAGAAAGATTTGATGAAATGGCATATTCAAAGCACATAGAACAGAGCCAGGTATATGAGGAACACTCAACAAAAGTTTATTTCCCTCCTTCGATTAGACTACTTGAGGGGCGTCTTGGTGGCTCAGTTGGTTAAGCATCTGGCTTAACCTGAGACTTCGGCTCAGGTCATGATCTTGTGGTCTGTGAGTTCGAGTCCCGTGTTGGGCTCTGTGCTGACAGCTCAGAGCCTGGAGCCTGATTCTGTGTCTCTATCTCTCTCTGTTCCTCCCCTGCTCATGGTCGTTCTCTCTCTCTCAAAAATAAATAAACATTAAAAAAAAAACTCCTTGAATACCACACTATACTTTCCTTCCCTACCTCACTGGGGCAATAACAATAGGACTTCCTCTCAGGAGACCAGGAAATCTCCACTGATAAGAATTCCCAGTGAATTCTTAAAAAGTCTTGAAAAGATTTCTAAAAATGAGCGACATTCTGTTCGAGTCATTAGTCATAGGATGGTAATAGACCTTGGCATCTCTCTTGATAGCTTTATTCCTTAATGTTCTTTAATGTATTACTCTCCCTGGAGTATTTGCATTTTAAATTAGGATTTCAGAAGATAATATGAAGAAATTAGTGCCCAGCTGAATTCTAATCAATCTTGTGGTTGACTCCCCTTAACCTGCCCCAGGAAATACCAGTCTTTTTGTAACACAGCCTAACTGTCCACAGAATTCAACTCAGACTCTTCAAACAACAATGGAATGTGGGATCATTGTTCCTACAAAGATTACAAAGTTAAAATGAAAGGAACACAGGGTTGAGATTGCTCAGAGCCTTATGAAAATGAGACTGTTATTTTCTATGGATGTGAGTGTAAAAATCACTTTTTTTGGAAATGTATCTATCTTTAGATGTGTTAGTTCTACCTACCACAGGGAGTATCCAATCAAAGTTAAGTGACTTCACAGAGATCAAAAGCGCTTAAGTTTGTTGATCACATCTGGGATATGCCAGACTTCTTAGTGCTAGCTCTGTGCTTTTAGTATCATAACAAATGATATAGCCCTTTTTTCTTCCTAGATGATTGCCAGAAGATTAACAAGAAACTATTTAAATGCACCAATACTACGGCTTTCTGCCAGTCATAGATCCCAATATTCTTTCCCCACGATAATTTACCCTTCCAATTCTCAGGGTTATATTTACATCATGGAACCAATATTTCCCTTTCTCAAAAGAGGGCAGGACTCATGTCTTATTTGTGTACTTGGTAGTGTGAACCCCTGGTGTACATGGTGTTGACTATCTATGGGCAAATGCCATAGCCTTATGGTAAAATAGGAAATTAAAGATGCAAATTCTCTCTTTACAATGTGATTTGATTACCAACCTGGTAATTAATAATTTGCATTTTGCAATTTACAGGAACTGTGTGGTAAAAATAATCATAGCAGACCCTGACATTCTTAATATATATGTCCTGAGACATTTACAAATTCCCCAAATCACAGATACCATTTATAGTGTAGAATTTTTTCCTGTAAAATTCAGTCAAGTATCACTAAAAACTTTTAATTGATCCCTTAAGACCTTTATAATTCTATAAATAGAAGACTAGACTCATTTATAAAGCTAACTGTATGAATTCTGTCTGGAAAATTTATTGAAATAGTTTGTGAATTGCCTTTCCTTATTTCCTCATGGAGCACATGGTAAAAATATTCATAGCATGGATCCAAGCCACTGCCAATGTAGCTTCCCCATAATTTATCCCAAATATCTATTTCTCATACGGTGTAAGTATCATCTATTTCTTAGGTTTTTTTTAACTTTCTCTTCACTTCCATGTCAACACTGTTCACTAGTTGGTTTTGTTTCCTGTTTTCTTTTTCCCCGTTTGTTCCTTTGTTTAGCAGGGGCAATTCCATAAAGTACAGAGACTTTCTTGCTTCACTGAAGGTGTGTGCACAGGAAGATGAGCCAAGAACCATAAAGGCAAGCTGAGATGAGGATGTCTGGCATTGGATAGGCTCCACCAGAAGAAAGTGACTCACTCCTGTCAACTAGTCTCCTCTCAGTGTGCAGGATTCAAATGTGTACCTCCGCAAAACTGGAACGATTACATTATGTGGACCAGTGGAGTTACTTAGCAATAGTCAAAGCTGCACATGTTAATTCTCTGAATGCCAAAGGTCTTATAATGATTTGTTTAAATTCTAATATAATTTGTGAATATACAGCTGTTTTTTTTTTGGGGGGGGGGGAGGTGGGAGACTAAATTAGTGAGTTCTATTGTGAGTAAGGAACTAGGTTACTTGCCTTAAGCTCAAGAGACATGACATCATTTAATTCTCCCCGAAACTTTATGAGGTAGGTATACTATTCCTGTTTTTACAAGAAACTAGAGCTCTGAGAGAATTTAAACTTGCCCAATATTCTACAAGTAATAATTGGCTGGGAAATAATTCAAAACTGGGTCTGTATGACCCAACGGTGTTATTTTCACTGGAACCTTGCTGTTCAAAATACCCACACCATTAGTGTCACTCGGGAGGTTGCTGAAAATGCAGAACTCTGAGAAATATGAACCTGTTTACAGATAAATACAGATTGAGGTATGCCAAATCTCATAGGTGCTTAGGAAAGAGTGGAAAACTAAGAGGCTGAGGTACCCAGGGACTGAAAAGGTTAACAGAGTAGAATTCACTACTTAATTAAGTAATCTAATCTTTGAATCTGTTTCTTTTCTCCAGGAACTTTGTACCCATCCTTAGGTGTTTTGTTTCAGGGGCAAATTAATGCTCAGAGACTGGGTTTGTCCTCACCGGCAATTTATTTAACACAGGTTCACTGAGGGAGTTCCATGAGCCAATAGCATACAGGATAATATGCCTTAATAAGCCAATAAGGAAATAACATGCTCCAAGCCAATGATGGATTAATCACAATATTGTTTCAGGCAAGGGAAGATGAAAGGAATAAAGACCAAGTTTAGTTGAGGTGTACCCTTCACAGGAGAGCTGATGTCCAGCTGCCAGCACAAAAGTCCCCTGTTTCTAAAGCACGTTGGTATGGAATGTGGGCCATGGGGGTTGGTGTTGTGCAGCAAGAAGATCTCTGAGGGCGACTCCATGGTTGTCACCATTGCAATGAAGAGTCGTCTTTACTGGCAGGAGTTAATGAACACCTCTCAGATCGTCCTCACAAACCCTCAGTATTTATAGTCCAAATGTCCCCTTGCCATAGTTGCTTCTTCATGGTTTTACTGATAAGCCCCCTGGAGCACCCCCCCAGCTGCTGAGCCACCGACTGACTGCTTATCACCAACAACAGATGGGATGATGACACTCTGGCACAATGGACTTCACTCTTACAGCAAAACAACTTTACTCTTAATTCTTCATTTTTGTCATTAACAAGTGGATTTACAATTATATCAAACCAATATACAACCTTGGGTTACTTTCAGTTCCCCTCTTCCAAACATACTCCTCTACTAGTCTTTTCTGGTAGTGACCTACCCCCAGTTGCTCAGGACAGTCCTAAGGGTAATCTTTATTCTCTTTTCGTTGTCCTGCATACAATCCATCACAACTTATTTTGGATTCCCTTTCAAAATATATACTAAAAGTCAACCATACTTCACTGTCACTACATCCTCCAAAATACCCCATCTCTTTCCTGGGTAACTATCAGTCTCATAATTCACTATTCTGTCTTATTCTACTCTTCACCTCCTATAAGTCATTCACTACACGAAGTCAAAGTGACATTTTTAAATTACTTCTAATAATTCCTCATCGAATGCAGAATACAATTCAAATTCCATGACCCAGCCACTCTTTCTACCAGCCTCTTTCTCATTAACCATGCTTGCATTAACACTGGCCTTCCTTCTTTTTCTGGAACATGTCAAACTCATTCTCACCTCAAAGTCTTCATGGTCCCCATCTGGAATGCTACTCCTTTGATTCTTTCTGTGTCTTTTCTCACATTCACACATCAGCTCAAATATCAGCTGGGTGGAGGAGCCTTATCTGGCCATCTTAATTAGAGCACCGCCTCCTAATACTGTAATTTATCCCATTACACATAGCACAGTTGTAGGTTGGGGTCCCCAGGAACCAGAGACTGGGGAGTGGTTTTGCTTGTAGGAAGCTTATTAGAGGTTCTTTTGACCAACATCCAAAGTAGGGAAGGAAAATAAGAGGCTTGGACAAAGGGAAAAGTTGGGCTACAAGTCCAGTGTCAGCAAAGGTCTCAACCAACCCCACAGGGAACTCTGGGAGCTCTGAAGCTGCAATAGCCCTTTAAAGATAGATCAAGTTTCAGCAAGAGGGGACACATTTTTCTATCCCCACATCAACCAGTTACTAGCTGCCAGGAGCACCAAGGAGACACATGGCTCTCCTCAGTTGAGACAGTTCCCAGAGAAAGCTGAAAAAGTGTAATATTTCAAAGAGCTTAGGAAGTATTTTTGTTTTTGTTTTTCTTGTACTAAATGAGCATCTGGGTAGCACCTCACAGAATTCACTAGTCTCCCTCTAAATCCACTGTTTCATATACAATCTGGAAATAGCTTTGTTAGGATGCTGGTGTATCTCTTATTCAGGTAAAACTTATAGAGGTTTAGTGGAATGAAATACAGCCCTAGCTACTGCAGCCTATCTTAGGTTCACACATGAAACTCATTGTCTTATTTACTATCCATTACTATATAAAATATGTTACTATATTTCCCCCAGTATCACCTAGCACCTCCACCATGTCTTACCTGGTGGCATGACAAGTCCTTTATCCCTGAGGGGTATGAGCTCCCAGTAACTATGTTTTTCTCTGACTGTGGCTTCTGAAATTACCTAATACTGTCAAAATTGGGCAAAGGAATACCAAGAGGTCCCTAAATAAATCACCTGGGTGCCAATATATTCTTTCCTACCTCCTCTGTATAACAGTCATCCAATCTCCTGATACCAAAAGTCATCCCCTTCCCTGAATGTTGGTCCTTTGGCACAAGGAACCCCAAATGCCCAGCAACCAGCTATAGTGTATACTTTAATAGTACTCATCCTGTGTATTGTGATAAAGGCATTCCCTCTTTAAAAATCAGAACTACTAAAGTTATAGAACCCGGAGATGCAAGGAGACAGAGGAAGACAAATTCCCCAAGCAGGTAACGGGACATGATGGTAAGCAGGTCACTCCTGCTTCCAACCCTTAATTCCTGGACCCATGTATTCTACTGACTAGGAATGCAGCACCATATGAAATTCATTTCAAAGTACACACTACCCCCCACCTCATCACAAAGTGTAATCTCAAAGCTGTTGCCTCCGCTGTGCCTTGAATGCACCATTCCACTGCTCTGCCAAGCCAGTAGCCCCTGGTGGTTCAGCATGTGATAGGACCAGTGGATCTTATAGTCACGTACCCACACGTGCATCCCCTTTTCTTTCAAGTGTGTCTCTAACTCTGATGCAGTGTATAAAGTATCCCATACCGATGAATTAAATATTCTGTAGGCCTTCAAATAGTAGTGGTGGCTGAAGCTCCATGGGAAGGAGAGGCAAACCCAAACCCAGAATATATTTCTATCCCCGTCAAAAATGACACGCTGTCCCTTCCAGGCCAGAAGAGGTCTAATGTGGTGAACTTGCTACCAAGTGGCTGGCTGGTATCTTGAAGGGTTGGTGCTTTACTGGGGACTCATCATTGGTTTTTCCTGCTGGCTGGTTAGACCTCCACTAGGCCAACGCATAGCATTCATTTCTGCTACCGGTGAGTCTTTATTCCTAGCTAGACAGTAGCTGACGCAGACCCCAAATTCTAATTTAGTGTCTATTTCCTTGGTCCCATGATGGTATGAACTATTGCAGGTCAGGGCTCTCAAGAAGCAGACTGAGGCAGAGATTAGTGAGCAGGGAGTTTATTAGGAAGTGCTGTTGGGTTCTTGCCTATGGAAGGGAAGGCAATAGGATAGGGCAGAGGAAGAAGTCTGGACATGATGCATTAACAAAAGATGCAGCTGACCCTACAGAAAGCTGGTGTCAATCTTTAGAGTTGCTCTGAGGTAACATGAGGGTGTCCATCCATCATACCTCTATGTTGATGAGTTATTGGATATGGACTACCCCAGAAAAGGAACATAACCTTGAGTAAGGTAACTCTCTTTAGGTAAGGTAATTCTCAAAGGGGGCTGAGAAATGAGGGCTGTCTGCTGTCAGCAGTCCCAATGGGACTGTCAAAGAACATTAGACCTAAAGGGTATCTGGAAAGTTCACCATAGAATTCGCGATAAGCATGTGTCATCATCTGAAATTATTGCTTTTTAAAAATAGTCTCTCATTTATTAAACATCTCCCTCAATTAAAACTAAATACCATGAAGACAGATACCTTACCTATCTGGCACGTAGTAGGTAGGTTCTCAACAAACAGTTGCTGGATTTTGAATGAATGAGTTTAAGACTGAGTATAACACCTGTCAAAATAACCAAAGATAATCTATAGAGTGTTATTTGAGGGAGAAATTTTGCTGTTAGACTGGGAGTTCTTTTCTGTGGTTTTTTGTTTGTTTTTTCTTTTTCTTTTCTTTTTTTCTTTCTTTTCTTGTAACTCAAAGACAGAATATAAAGGTCTAGAGAAGTCACAACCAGACACTTCAAGGTCTTTCTTTCTTTGTATGTCATCTGGAGAATAACAGATATTTGGGGAAAGAAAGAAAGAAAGAAAGAAAGAGAAAGAAAGAGAAGGAGGGAGGGAAGGAAGGAAGGAAAGAAGGAAGGACGGACTTCCATTGATATACACTCCATTTACGCCAATCTCAAATTATAATTTAAAGAAAACAAAAGGACAAATTATATTCTTTAAACTTATTTATAACGTGCATTTACCAAATAGATGAAAAACTAGATGCTAACTTATTGCCCAAGCCAAGTGGAACTAAGGTTAGATGTTACATATAGTTACCTAAAGAAAAACACATATGAATATTCTTAATGTTTTATGTGTAGAACTATCTACATATCTATGTATACAGACATTAATAGATATATAAGGATATATCAGAGGTCAACTGATTTCCAGATAGTGAAGTTTTTAAGATCCTATTGAAAATAATACTCTTCAGAGCCATAATTTTTTACTCAATTGGTAGGACTAGTCTATCCTTTTCAAATGGATTGAGATGTGTGGAAAATACAAGGAAGCAAAATCTGTGTAAACGGCAAATGCCAAAATCAAACTGAAAACTCAAGGCATGCCAAACTCTAAAAGCACATCATACGTGTGTGCAAGCAAGCTAAATTGGTCAGCTAGGCTCTATGAAATACCTCTCAGCTCACTTGTAAGGTCCAGGATAGGATTTTCTCATCTACCCTGTCCTTCCTTCTTTGGTTTCTGCATGAACCTACATAAATACATTCTTTATCTGGACGGGTGTGTCTTCCTTCTGGCGTGGGTCTAGTTACTGGTTTTGGAGAGGAAGTGAGTATTGAAATTGGCTATGGAAATCTTGGTTTACATTGCCTTTGAGCCGCAGTCCTGTTTGCTTAGGGAGAGGAGCTGGCTGCACAGAGGAGGCACCTTCCTCTGTTGCTGAATTTCAATGAACAGAATCAATCAACAAAGTCAGGACACTATAAGCCCTGACAGGCTCTGGGCCTCCTCTGGGATGAGGCCAGGCTGGGGATTTAAACCTGACACAGAACTTGTTACATTTAATATTAAAAGAAACATGAAGCAATGGCACGTCCCCAGGGGGCTCTTTCTCCTTGACACTGAGAAGTGGAAGTCTTAGCCAGGGGGCGTTCTCTTTCCTGCCTTGTTGTCTAAGGCTACTCAGAAATAAAACACATCTTTTGAAGAGAGGTATGGAAACAATGTATAATAGTTGCTAGCAACACATTTTACCAACATAATTAACAAACTAATGCCACAGGTCATAAATGGGGAGCGTGTGAATTTAGAATTTCATTTTGTCCGTAGCTTTCCCTTCCTTAAAACTTGAAAGCCAGTACATTCAGCTGCCAGAATAAATCATCTCCACATTTTGGAGGCTTAACTTCATGGCAGTCACCAGGCAAGTGAGATTCAAGAGTTTGCCACAGATACTGGTGTGCCTGCTTTCCTACTTGTGCATTGCTGGGGTCATGTTTAGCAGTGCGAACTCCTTCAGTGTTGTTCTTCCCAGGGTGTCTCTGATTTCTCTTGATTCATTTCACTGAAAAAAAAAATCATGTTTTTAATCTGTCTGCTTCTCTGAGCCAACTGAGAAAACAAGGAGCTCAGAATGGGCCCCATTTCTTGTGAATTATTGAAACACACTGTCAGCAACTCTAAATCCTGCTGACGGATAATAGCCTCAGAAGCAGAGGAGACAGCCCAGTCTATGGAGCCTGGTGGAAAAAAAGAAAAAAAAAATCATGTCTTGAATGGAAAACTGAAGAAACTCCTATGTTGATTTAGAAGGTGGATTTGGGGGAGATATTCATAACCCAAATCAAAATTAACCAAGAAATCCTTTTTTAAATGGTTGGGTAAAGTTTCATACTATTTCTGTTTTTTCTTGTTCTTTCCTTAACATCTTACCTGGTTGGGATCAGAGTCAATTAAAGTGATTTAAATAATGCTTCAGAGGAAAATCTTGTGGGCCCTTAATGCAGATACCTCTTACACCTTCTATAAAAAGGTGAAAAAAATAGTGTATAAAAAAATAAGCTTGTTATTTGAACAACCAAATGGAACTAAAATAAAGGATACTGAGTGTTTTCATGGAGTTCATGTAAGTCTCATGCTCCCTGTCCTCAGTTCCAATTCATCATCTATACATCCAACAAGCATTTGCCGGGGCCTCTCAGGAACTTCCTCTCTGTTCTTTTTGAAGCAATTACTCTTTGGAAGGTACTTAGAACTTTCTGGTCAGCAAAAGGATAAGAGAAAAATGTGTTTAATATGGTGCTAATATTTTTCTGTTGTATTAACTTAGGAGTTTATTTTCATCCATCCTACATTGTTAAATACTAGGGAGTAGCTAAATATTAATCAAGTATTTTGCTTCAAGAAACTTCATGAGCTCCACAGACTGATTCAGAATGGACTCGTGGCCCAAAGGGAAGCAGACTGTCAGGTATCAGGTCCAGTGCTGCTAGGCCTTGGGTGGGAGAGGCCCTTCCCCTCTCTGAGCTTCAGTGACCTGCATTTGTATGACCCTAAGAGTGAATGCCTCCTTAAGGCTGACACCCTAGGCAGCTCACTCACCCACCCCCCTTGACCCTAGACGAGGCCCTGCTTCAGTGATACTACTTGGATGAGCTTTGTGACTCCAGAGACATCCTGGGTAGAAAGAGCTTGTCTTTATTCTATCTCCTCACGATGAAAGACTGGGAGAATCTAAACAGCTCACCTTGATTCCAAGATTCATCACATCCCCAAAGCCCAACCCTAGTAGATGCTTTCCAAGGGAGCTGCCCCAAGTTGAGGGTAAGGAAACGCTACCAACAGTGGTCATGAGAACAGCTTCTGAATGCTGATCTCATGACATTCCTGCTCAAGACTGATTTCTCCTTTGGCTCCTTCTTGTGCTTTGGCCCTGGGCTTTGCTAAGTGTGACTTTTGGTCTGCTTCCTTTTGGGCTTCTGCCTCCTAGCTTCCACCTTGTCTCCGTGGCAGACCTTCTGGCTCTGACCATCAGCCATGTCCTTGATCTGGTTTGTTGCATGTCCTTAAGGTCTCCTGTTCTCTTTTCCCCACAGACCGAGGCTGCGGTACTAAGGCCATTTCAAAATTCATGGCTTGGTTCTGACAGCATGTCCTGGAAAGGAGAAAAGGGACCAGAAAGCCTGGTCTTCTAATGTTTTTTCCCTACCCTGAAAAACAGACTAAAAACTGTATTTTGCCTTTCTGGACTACATAGGTGCGTTATAAAGATTAATATCCGTGAAGCCTGTGTGGGTTAATGTGAAAAGCAGCCATGTAGAAGATTGCCAAGCTATTGCCTTGGCAACATCTCCACATTAGGAAGAAACCTTTAACGCAAGCTGTAATTATAAATGAAGGAGACTGTTTTTGTTTTTATCAACTATACCAAACTCTGTATTTCCAGGTGCCTCTTGTCTCCTTCAAATTAGCCATGGTGCAAAACTGTCACTTATTTCACCGATTTAAGCAATTAATCCCTGCTCAAAAAAATTGTTTGGAATGACCTTTTTGTATTTCCTTTAGGACTCATGGCACATTTTTCCCCAAATA
The DNA here is from genome assembly GCF_046562875.1 of Panthera onca. Lineage (NCBI taxonomy): Eukaryota > Metazoa > Chordata > Mammalia > Carnivora > Felidae > Panthera > Panthera onca. The sequence continues at coordinate 214,012,249 of NC_138339.1, read as the reverse complement.
TCCTTAATGGTAAAAAGCCTTTGTTCTATTAGGGTGGCCCTGAAAATGCCAAATGGGGGTGGAAAGTTAGCCATTAATCTAGGAAATATTAGAATAAGAGAGAGAAAGAGAGAGAGATGGAGAGAGAAAATAGATTAATTCCACCATAACTATATATAGAGAGAGACCTGATTCTAAAGTAATAAGGTGGATGTGTGCGTATGCACGCATGGACATGGGAGGTGGGGGGCGAGAGCACATGGGAAAGGGAGAAACAGAGAATATCTTAGGTATTCCAGTTTGTTGGTAGAGTAGTGACTTTATGTTTCACTGAACAAAGAAATCAAATCTAATAGACCATGCATGCTACAACTTTCACCCTGTCAGGAAAATTCCTCAGCTTCAGTTTTGATTGGAAGCACGCACACACACACCCACACCCACACTATGTGTGTGTGTGTGTATATATATATATATACACACACATATATATATATATATATATATATATATTTTTTTTTTTTTTTTTTTTTTTTTAAACAGGCGATGCCATCACCGAGAAGGCAGAAGCTCCCATGGGACATACCATGGGAACATCTTTCCTCCACCCAGGATTCATACAGCCTTGTCATCATCTCCCATCTCTGCTGCTGCAGAACACCAGGCAACAGGACTGGATGTGCAAAATTGTGAATGCTTTCAGTTGGATTTTTGAAGAAAATGTTACTTTGCAAACTGTCAATTTGCCTCTAAAATGTAAGCTCTTCCCCTCCCCAACCACTGCTCTCCCCTTTTTCTGCTGCTGCTAGTCTCTATTCCCATTATCCCTTGCCTCAGGCCTCTCTCTGCCTTTTCAAAGATGAGCAATTATTTTCAGCTTCAAGAAGGATGCTGCCCCTTAGGGTCTTTCCAAATGTAATAAATCTGGGAAAGGAGGATGATTTACAGATCAACAGCTACCTGGCAGATACTGTGCGATATTTTGCTGTCAACACCAAGGGACTGGTAAGAATAGTTTTGCTAGCCACAGAAAATCTGTAAGAAAAAAAGAGGAATCAGAGCCTTCCCCTCCCCTCTTAAAATATTTGCTTATTTCTTTCTTTCCCATTGGCAGTTAATTCCGTTTTTAAAGGCCTACAAAAGAGACAGAAACATACTTGCTTTGTGAACTCTGGTACTTCCTAACTCATTCTGTATGTGATTCCTGATCAACATTAACAACAGACTGAATTCCTGGGTTTACGATATTTCCTGGATCCCCAGGTTGAGTGTGTATGTGTGTGTGTGTGGGGGGGTGATGTGGTTCCACCTGTCAGATTCTACTGAGGACCACCTGAGGCTAAGTCAGTACATGGAAGCTCAGCCTATGTTGTTGCTCCTAAGTCTCAGGGTAGTACTCACCTCTCACCCTGTAATCGACATACCTACCTTCTCACTTTGCCAGTACTGATAATCTGCCACATTTCAGGAAATGCTTTCTTATGCCAGAGCATCCCGAGGTCCCATGCTCATAGCATCTTTTTTTTTCTATTTTAATCCCTCTGATAGATTATTGCAATATTTGGAGTGGATTAGTTGGGTCTGTTTTACCCTGTTGCCTAGATTCAATTCAACTTAATAAGCATTTATGGAATCCTTTCTAAGGACAGGTATAAATGCTGAAGAAGATAAATAAAAAGTTAAGACATAATTCAAAATCAGGGGCCCCTGGGTGGCTCAGTCCATTAAGCCTCTGACTCTTGATCTCCACTCAGGTCATGATCTCATGGTTTGTGAGTTCAAACCCTGCATCAGGCTCTGTGTTAACAGTGTGGTGCCTGCTTGGGATTCTCTCTGTCTCCCTCTCTCTCTCTCTGCACGACTCACTCCAGCATGCATGCTTTCCCTCCCCCCCCCCAAAAAAATAAATAAATAAGCGTTAAAAAAAGTTAAGATACAATTCACAACTGGGTAGATGATTCAAGCACAAAAAGGAATGTAACACAAGGAAGAATAAGACAAGTGTCTTAGGATACATATATGACATCACTCCTTTACTATTATGCTGTTAGATGTTGACCATCAGGAACAGGGTGATAATGAGGAAAATAATGAACAACAGAAAGCAGGAAAGGAGGCTCTAGAAAACACTTCTCCAAAAAATAAGTTCAAATCTCAATTCTAAAAGGGGCCTGTGTTCCTCTGGCAAAACTGAATCCCTCTGAATAATGAGCGCTATGGTAGTCAATCAGAGTATTCAGTGTAGAGAAGCCATTATTTATTTTTTAAGACTTTTTAATTTTAATTTTAATTTTTAAATGTTTGTTTGTTTTTGAGAGAGAGAGAGAGAGTGTGTGTGAACACTTGTGAATGGGGGAGGGGCAGAGAAAGAGGAGACAGAGATCCAAAGCAGTTTCTGTGCTGACAGCAGGCAGCCAGATGTGGGGCTTGAACTCATGAACTGTGAGATCATGGCCTGATCCGAAGTCAGATGCTTAACCAACAGAGCCACCCAGGTGTTCCAAGACTTTTTAAAGAGCAGTTTTAGGTTTATAACAAAATTGAGAGGAAGGTACAGAGATTTCCCATATGTCTCCTGCACTCACACATATATAACCTCCTCCATTATCACTCACCAGAGTAGCACATTTTTTTTTCACCAGGGATGAACCTACACTGACCCATCATAATCCCCCGAAGTCCATAGTTTACCTTATGGTTCACTCGTGGTGTTGTACATTTGATAGATTTGGACAAATGTATAATGACATGTATCCATCACTATAATATCACATATAGTATTTTTATTGCCCAAAAAGCTGTGCTCTATTCATTCCCTAACGCTGGCAACTGATCTTTTTTGTTTGTTTGTTTGTTTTAGTTTAGTTTATTTATTTTGAGAGAGAGAGCACAAACAAGGGATGGGCAGAGAGAGAGGGACAGAGAGAATCCCAAGCAGACTCCATACTGTCAGCACAGAGCCCAATCTGGGGCTTGAACTCATGAACCATGAGATCATGACCTGAGCTGAAACCAAGAGCTGCAAACACATGTTTTACAAATGTACATGGAACATTTACCAGAGATATTAGTTTCCTAGGGTTACCATAATAAAATATCATTTTATTTATACAAACTAACTCAAAAATGACAGAAATTTATTCTCTCACAGATATTGAAAGATAGGCACCCTAATCCACTATGACCTTATTAGATCTGCAAAGACCCTCTTTACAAATAAGGTTGCATTCACAGGTACCAGGGTTAGGTCCTGAACTATTTTTTGGGGGGACACAAGTCAACCCATAACACCAGATTAGACCACACTATGGACAAATAAAAAAGTCTTAATAAATTTAAAAAGAATGAAATAATGTAATATATGTACTCTAACTTCAATGGAATTAAATTAAAAATCAACAACAAAAATGTATTCAGAAAATCTCCAAGTGTTTGGCAGCTAAACAACACACTTTTAAATAACCCATAGGCCAAAGAAGAAATCATAATTGAAATCAGAAATTAAGCTGAGTGAAAGTGAAAACAAGATATTTAAAAATCTGTTGGATCCAGCTGAAGAGTGCTTAAGGAGTATCATATATTTGTATTAAGTGCTTATAGTATAATATATTAGTCAAGTAGAAAGACTCAAAATTCATGACTGAAGTCTGTACCTCAAGAAAGTAGAAACAGTATATTAAGACCAAAATAGGGATAAAAAAGGACTTAAAATGGATACAAACAGAAATTAATGAAATAGAAAACAGAAAAGCAATAGAGAAAAATCAATGAGACAACAACCAAAAAACCTTGACTTCTTTAAACAAAATTTAATACAATTAATAAATTCTAGCTGGACTGATCAGGTAAAGAAAATACATAAATTACCAATATCAAGAGTGAAAGATCCTTGCTAAAGATCATATAGTCATTAAAAGAAAAATTGGGAACAAGTTTATGCCTATAAATTCTACAACTTGGATGAAACCAAAAAATTCCTTGAAATACACAAATAACCAAAGCTCACCTAAGAATAGCTAGCCTAGATTACCCTTATATATTTTAAAGAAATTGAATTCATAGTTAAAATTCCAAACACATACAGCATTTTAAGAGTTACCTTTTATAACTGATTTATATATTTTAATTTTTTCCCCCAGTTGCTTTTAACAATCTATTTTTGGTGTTCTGTAGTCTCACTATAATGTTGTCTCCTATGTTTTTTGGCATGGGACTCATTATGTTTCCTAAATCTGAGGATTTATAGCCTTCCTGAATTCTGGAAAATTCTCAGCCATCCTGCCGGAAGTGGAACCTCCACCATTCACTCCTTACTTAAGTAGAGTTAGGCTATTTTTGGCCTATTAACTGCAGACCATATTAAGGCATAGGGCTCTTAACTTGCTCAAATTCCAGTTCTCCTAGGTATTCAATTATGGCGACTCTTTTAAATTTAGACAGACTCTTTCATAAACCACCAATGCCTTGTCTCTAATTAGTGGATTATTGAAAACCCGCAATCCTGAAGTAGACACATTCAGGGAACCTGCTGAGTCCCCGCCTCTTCTTTGTGACTGGCCTTTCACCTTCAACCCCTGCTGTTATATTTGTACTGCATTACCTCTTCTCCATTAATTAAGCAAATTGAAACAAAGATGGGTACCTCACCCAAAATGAGTTCCTTTCTTAGAATTTAGAATGAGAACACATGAGAGGGAGTCACTTAATGGAAGGCAAAAAGAAAAAGAAACCAAAACAAATGAAGCAGAGGCTTTTTGAAGGAAGGGCACTATAGCAAGGACCAGAAACTCCAACTAGTAGCATCCCTAGAACTGACACTCTTCCTAAAAGGATTAAATTCCAATAGATTTGAATCCTAAAATCAAACAAACAAAAAAACCCACCCAATTTACTTAGATAGGTGGGGTGGAGATATTCTGACTAAATCAGAAAGTCAGTATTCTCACAGCAATCCATTTTCCGGTCACAGGCCCTCAATCTTTGAGCCTGACCACGGGAAAGAAATAAAATAAATATATTTTTCACACGATGTTAACAATTTGAGTATTATTAGTGGCTGGTATATTTTTGTCAATTCTACCCTTTATTGATGTGTTACAGAAAGTGGAAATGGTTCCATGGGAGATTACTATCTTGACATCCTCTTTCCATAACACCAATATTCACTTTTATCAAATAAAACTGTTAATAATGCTGATTATCTGGACTCTGACTTTTCCACTGCCATAAATAAACTCTTTCAAAATAAATTTATTTTTAACAAAAAATATCTAGCTGCATAGATTTCAAGAACACAAACCACACACATTTTTATCTCTTTTAAGTCACTCACTAATTAAATTATTAGTTATTTCCAATTAGTTATACTATCTATACTTTTCATTATATATATATGTGTGTGTATATATATATATATACATATATATGTATATATAAGTGTGTGTATATATATATACACACATATATGTATATATATGTGTGTGTGTATATATATATACATATATATATATACACACGTATATATATATGTGTGTGTATATATATATATATATATATATATATATTTTTTTTTTTTTTTTTTAAGAGAGTGCAAGCAGGGGAGAGAGGCAAAGAGAGAGGGAGAGAAAGAATCTTAGGCAGGTTCCACACCAGTGTGGAGCTGACATGGGGCTCAATCTTCCAATCATGAGATCATGACCTGAGCTGAAATCAAGAGTCAGATGCTTAACCAACTAGGCCACCCAGGCACCCCATCATTATATTTTTATAATAAGATTTGATCCCTTCTTCTGGCAGAAATGCCCCTGGAAAAGTATCAAATAAAAACTAGTACTTGTAGTTGTAAAAGTGTGATTAGCATGGTCATAAGATATTAGAGAATTTCATTCAGAGAATTCACTGGAAGGATAATAATTATACATGCTCCTTTTGCCTCCTTTAGATACTAAATGGTCAAGTGCCCTATAGTACTACTGAGACCCATTCCTGGCTCCCAGATTGATTTGCTCAGTGACCACAATAATGATTTCATTTCCTGTTCTTCAGTCTCAATAAGTAGAAATAATAATTTCACTTCCTATATGGGCAAGAGTTTTAATAAGAATGTGTTGGTGAGGCAATTTGAGGTCTCAAATAATTAAGAAGCAATTGCTAGGAGTCCTAGAAGAAAAAGGAAGGGTATTCTTACTATGAGACATTGAGGAATCTCTGCTTCCACTTCTCTTCAGTGTTGTTGAAATATCAGAAAGGGATGCCCAAACACTGCTGTCAATTTCTAATTATTTCTCAAATGCAGGAGCAGTTAGGCAAAGATGTGCACACTGATGTTGGAATTAGGGAAAATGAACTAGTTTATATGTGCAAACAAAACTCATACTAAATTCATATAATCTAACTGCAGATGAGCACTACATGCTAGGACCACAGTAGGGAGGAGGGAGAAGGCAAAGAAAACACCTTGGTATGGGTGCTTAGAGCCCCAAAGAATTCTCTTAGCTAAAGAAAATTACAGTGAGTGCATGCTGGTATTATTCCTACACACATCTGATTCCATCACCCCTTATACTGAAGTCCAACATTCTCGTAAATGGTTATACATAAAAGAAAACTAAGTAATTGCTTTGCTTTCTTAGGAAGAAAAAACATAAAAAGTTTAATTCATCACATTTTAAGAGAGTAATAAGATCAAATCATACTCAATACACAAAATATGTTCTAAATTATCTTTATAAATTACCCTTTAGTCCCAAGTATGGTCCAGTAAGGGGGAAAGGGGAAAAAGGGAGTGAGGAAGAGGCAAAAAGGGAGGGAGAGAGAGAGAGAGAGAGAGAGACGAGAAGGAAAAGGAGAAAGGCAGATAGAAAATGAAGGAGGTAAAGAGTAACAAAAAGACAACTATACCAATAAAAATAAAAGAGAAATAAGTGAAATGAGTATGGATAACAAACTTAATTTTGGGGGGTAAAAACTGAAGTAATTATAAAATACCTCTTCCTTCCATTCCTTTTACCCACTTATTTACTGAATTTGGGATGACCTTTTAATTTAAATGTTGATGATAGGGAACATATAAACATTTGAATTTTTTAATGTTTTAATTTTTAAGTTACAAAGGATAATAAAAACATAGTTACCTAGAAATTTTCAAATTTTAACAAGGTCTTTTTTGACAAAATATACTAACTTTGCTTCTTGCATTATTTGGAAAGGCATCATGACACAACAGTTCACAGTTGAAACATAGAAGGAGATGGGGGAAAACTTAGTATATTTTTTTTTAACTTTCAAAGTGCCTATATCTTTTTGACCAGAAAATGGACCCTGAGTTTATATTCAAGGTCATGTCAATTGTAGTCTCTCTGAAACAAAGAAAGGAAAAAAGATTACTACTTCCCAATGCCTGTGATTTAAAATACCATGAAATTCTTCTTCTTCCTTTTTTTCCTTCCATCCTTTCTTCCTTCCTTCCTTCCTTCCTTCCTTCCTTCCTTCCTTCCTTTTCCTTCCATTTTCTTTCTCTTTCTTTCTTTCTTTTCTTTCTTTCTTTCTTTCTTTCTTTCTTTCTTTCTTTCTTTCAAGGGTTAAATTATCAGCCAATCTTTTTTTTGCCAAATCAGTCTGTTAGAATGTTAAATCAAATGAGTAGACAAGGGGTAAAAGTTGCTGGATATTTGGCCATTCATTTCCTATGTTACTCATAGCAGTGATTAGAGCAATACTATTTCTAAAGAAAGTTTGAAGTCATCAAATAAAATCTATATCAAAGGTTCCATCCTACATTAAGATCATGCCTAGTGACTACTCAAAATGGTTCAACTATCTAAATTTTCGTTTCTTTTTTTTTTTTAATTTTTTTTTAACCTTTGTTTATTTTTGAGAGAGAGACAGAGCATGAATGGGGGAGGGTCAGAGAGAGGGAGATACAGAATCTGAAACAGGCTCCAGGCTCCGAGCTGTCAGCACAGAGCCCGACGCGGGGCTCGAACTCACGGACTGCGAGATCATGACCTGAGCCGAAGTCGGACGCTTAACCAACTGAGCCACCCAGGCGCCCCTAAATTTTCGTTTCTTAACAGGTCAGATTTTCCTGATTTTGTGTTTGTATTAACAAACTATGATATTCTTATTTTGTTACTGTATAAAAATTCTACTATAATGTAGTGGTACTGAGATTTAGGTACAGATTCTCAGCTCTGCAGAACAGGACACTCAGAGGAGTCTTCCCTTGTAGAGAATGGGGCTCCCCAGGTCAAGTTTGGAAGAGGCACTGATTAATATTCTATCTCCTGGACTAATATTTCTCACTTATTTAAATTATGAACTCCCTTTACATTGAAATTTTTAAAATAATCCATATTATTTTATTTTTTTAATAAAAGCATACAACTAGATATAAATTCTTTATACTTTAAACACTTATACAAATATGAAACCTAAAGAAATGTATACTTATATACTATACATATTAAAACAAAATCAGGAAAAATCAAGTTAGCAACATTAATTTAGCTTAATGTATGGTGTTTCTTTGCTGAAAGTAGAATTCTGATGTAGAAAAATCTCAACTCAGATCCAATTTTAAAATATACGCTCTCTAGATTGGTGGGTTACCAGGGGTTTGGAGGTAAAGGAGATGGGGTGATACCAATCAAAGAGTATAAGCCTTCCGGTATTTGATGAGTAAGTCTGGGTATCTAAGTCCAGCACTGTGCCTATAGTTAATAATACTGCATTATGCACTTGAAATTTGCTAAAGAATAGATCTTAAGCATTCTTATCACACTCAAATAAAAAATAGTAACCATGTGAGGTGATGGATATGTGGTAATCACTTCACATAGTATATGAATGTCAAATCATCACTTTGTATACTATAAATATATGCAATGTTGTCAATTATATCCCAATAAACTGAAAATTTTTTTAAAGTAAAATATACTCTCTCCCACCATGAAGAAGATCAGAGTGTACAGGATGAAGCCTAACTTCTTGGCATAGCATTCAAGACCCTCTACATAGACCCCTTTCCAATCTCATTTCTTTCTGTGTCCCCCCACTCACTGTTCACACACTTCCAACTGGACGACTTCCCATGATCTGCCACCCAGAACCTTGTCCTTTCACCTACCTGTGACTTTGCCCGTGCTGTCTTCTCAGCCTCTACCCTCAGTTGCCCACTACCATTCTAATTTTGCTCTCACATTCAGCTCCAATGCACCTACTTCATAAAGCCATCTTCCAGCTCCCTGGACCTAACAACTACACCTTCCCCTGAGTTTCCAGACTGCATTGTTCATGCTGTTTCCCATTGCCTGGTATCCTGTTAGCTGTTTATAAATCCGTCTTCTATACTATATTGTTAACCTTATGAAAAATAACAGCTTTATTGAGATTAGTTCACAGATCATATGATTCACCCATTTGAAGTGTGCAATTGAATGATTCTTAGTATGGTCACAGAGTCGTGCAACCATTACCACAAACAATTTTAGAACATTTTCATTACTGCAAAAAGAAACCCTATACCATTAGCAGTCACTCTGCACTCTGCACTCCCCTACCCTCAGCAAACCTTAATTTTCCTTCTTGCCTCTATAGATTTACCTATTCTGCACGTTTCATATAAATGGAACCATCTGATATATGATCTTTTACATACTTGTAAGTCTTTTAAAGGCAGAGACAAAGTCTTATTCTTGGAAGAAAGAGTTAATGAGCAGAATATGTGATATAATAGAAAGAGAATGAGTGTGGAGTTAGACAGACTGGAGTTAAAATCTCAGTTCAGCCATTTACTTGTGTAACTTTGGACAAGTCACCTCATCTCTCTGGGTCTCAGTTTACACATCTGCAAAAGGAGGACAACTCCTCTCTTGAAAGATCCTTGTGAGGATTAGAAAGAGGATATGCAAAGTTCCCTGAAAAGAATTCGCTCAATAAATGGAAGCCATTATCTGTAATTATCTCTGCATATCTACAGTAACTGGCATAGTAAACAGTAATGCAAATTAATGTGTTAATTAATGGATGAGTGATGAAAAATTCTGATGTCTTTCCTTCAGAGTGTCAGTGAACTTTCAACAGCATAGGGGAAGGACATAGAGTTCCCAGGGCCAAATCTGTCCTGGAAGATCTAAACTAGCTTCCTGATATTTCTCAGTCATTGTTTTGCCTTGCAGACTGGTCAATGAAGAGAGACAACAGAGCCAATAAACAAATCTAGGATCTGAAATCAGAGAGGAAGAAGTTGGGTTCTGGCCCTGATACTGGCGTTCTGAAGGCACTTTGAAAAACAGCTCATCCATCTCAACCTCTAGTTTTCATTTGTTATACACTTCTTCATTAAATAATCATTTCTGCTTTCCCTATTACAGGACAAAAGAAATGTGAGTCACACCTGATTACTTAACTCCTCCTAAAGGTAGACCAGGGGTACCATCTGAATCATGAGTAGAAAAAAGTACAGAAAGGGAAAGGCACAGAACAGGTGTCAATCCAAAGGAAAGATAAGTCCCATTACCATAAAATCTAGAGATATCCAAATAAATTAAATTGAATTAAATCTAGAAATATCCAAATAAAATAGGAACCTACATAACAGCAATAAGGCTCCCTCACAAGAAAGAAAGACACTAACGTATCTATCCAATTCTCAAAATAAAAGAAAGATATTTTTATCAAAAAATTATAATAATAATTTTAGTTGAATCATAGTTATATAGAGGATAATGACTGAATCAATGGCCTGAAAGAAATTGAATAGTGTGCCTTAAAACAAAAAGGATATGTAAGTTATTCAATCTTTACGAGAGAGAAAAATGGTAGGATTTTTTTTTAAAGAAAGGATCTAATTTCTAAAAGATGCTAGGGTGAGTTACATGATTTTTCTGTAGGACGTACTTTTTAAAACCATAATCCTGAAAGTCATGGGGATAATTAAGGACATAATCACTTCATTGGGCAAACGACTATTGAAGCAATGTAGTTTTACCAAAAAAAGACCAAAAAAAAAAAAAAGTAGAAATGCCCTTGGAAACTTTTGCCATTTAAAAATTTTTTAAATATATATAAGGAGCCAGAAAAATTACTTTCAGCTAGATGCAACTATGTGAAATTCAGATAGAGACATCCAATTTTTGTCATGGAAATGCTTGAATTGATAAATTCCAGCCCTTACAGGCAGGCTGAGGAAAATTTGAAGTGTTGCCATGAGGTAATATCTATTACTGACATAAAGACAAGCTAAAGCATTCTCATTTCAAATTGCTCTAACTCTTTAATTTACCCTTTCTCAATAATTTATGCCATGCTGAGAGAATGTTTAACTTCTGATCCAAATAAAGAGGGCCAACAAGCCTTTTTATCCACTTATCTTTTTAAGAATAAGACAAAAAGAAAGATAACGAAAAGAAAATATATTGATTCTTAATAGGTCTAGTTCTTTATACCAGCGGCCTGCTCACGTACGTTCATAAACAAGTCATTATAAAACCTCAGGCCATCACCTCACCTCCTTTTTGTGTAATCAAATATTCTCTTAGGAGATAGAGGCAACCTGAACCCTCGTTTCTATATCAAATGTACACAGACAGGAATAGCTCCTAAAACTCTCTAAGGATATTTGCCCACTGTAAATAAGAAATTCTTTTGAGTATCTAGAGCTGAAGTTAAGAGTGATGTATATTTTTTTTCTCACTATTTTCCAGATTCTATTAGAGGTCTACTGAAGTGTTTTCTAACAGATTTAATAGTGGGAACTCCCTGAAGAACAGGTCCAACTCAGCTCCAAAGCTCATTCATCAAGAAGGGGAAACAATGTCTGCAGCTTTCACTGGACTTCTGTTTGTGTAAGAAACTCTCAATACTGAGACGGACTTTCAGAACGAAGCATCCATGGAAGGGATCCCTCTGGTGCTGACAAGCTTGGGAATTGGGAAAGAAGAGGGTAAATTGAAGCAATAAAATGTTGGCATTTATCATTACATTAACTATAACTGAAGTGAACTAACGTCCAGACCCCAAAGAACCAACATGAAACTCACTGCAAGAAACAAACACAACACAAACATCCTCCAGTATAAAATGATGGCACAGAAAAATTGTTCTGATTCAAGCTTCCTTATCCTTTCTAACATTCGTAATTATCCTGGTTCTTGCCTAAGCATTAAATGTGCTAGTTTCTGACAGGTCACATAAAATTAAGACTTAGTGGCTGGGTTTGTGTTTGTGCCCTTAACATTCCCCAAAAGTTTTCAAGAGCCAAAAGTCTACTATCCAAGCTAGTAGTTGCTAGACTCAAGTCCTGGATTCTTTCAGTGACTTGTTACTTTACCTAAGTGAAGAGCTGGTTTCCATCTGTCTTTTTTTTCTTTTAAGTTTCTTTTTTGTTTGATTTTTGAGAGAGAGAGAGAGAGAGAGAGAGAGAGCACATGAGTAGAGGAGGGCCGAAGAGGGAAGGAGAGAGAGAATCCCAAGCAGGATCTCTACTGTCAGCACAGAGCCCAACAAGCAGCTGGAACCCACAAACCGGGAGATCATAACCTGAGTTGAAACCAAGAATCGGATGCTTAACTGACTGAGCCACACTGGTGCCCTAGTTTCTCTCTCTCTCTCTCTCTCTCTCTCTCTCTCTCTCTCTCTTTTAACATGGTAACAAAACATGGTACCTATAATTTGCCTTAACAGGGTTATGGTGAATGTTCTGCAAACATTAGCTCATGGATATTCTTCTGCACAAATATGAAGAGCCATTTCATACTAAAACGGTTATTACACACTAGTATTGATATTGAACATTATACCAATAGCTTATGGTGGCTAACAGAGCTGAAAGTCATAATTATACATACCTCTAGCCCTCAGGATACTTTATTGATGCCCATAATCCTTTTTACTTCTCAGGAATAGAAGCCCCAGTAGTCCATTTAGTTCTTCCCTTTATCATCACAATAGTTTATATTTACAAAAACTCCATCCACTAAAAGCCTATGGCCTGTGACTCAGATATTTTTAAAACTGACCAAAGTATCCTCAAGCATCTCAGATCTCTATTATCTCAGAAAGGTTAGTTTGATGGGGAATCTAAGACAAATAGTAGAAATGGCAGATTTACAAAGCAGGGGAAAGCATATGTAATCCACTCTGTACCCTTTATCATGGGATTCAATTCACTGAGATGTTGGCTTTTTGCTGTCTTAAGGAGACAAGGATTCCGGCGTCACATGAGGTATTACACGGAATCACTTTTGTGCTCATTTTCTGAGGAAGGTTGTACGGAATGACAGGTAGAGTTTAGGGTTTTAACCCTCTGCCCTAAAAAGAGGTGGGATTTCAGTTTTTTGGGTTTTTTTTAAAAAGTATATTTATTTTGAGAGAAAGAGCATGAGCAGGGAAGGGGAAGAGATGGAGAGAGAGAGAATCAGCACAGAGCCTGACAAGGATCTCGATATCATGAACTGTGAGATCATGACCTGAGCCAAAATCAAGAGTCAGACACTTAACTGACTGAGCCACTCAGGCACTTTGGGATTTCAGTTTTGATTGTTATATGATATTGGACATTTATCATTTAATCCTTCTTAGACTCAGTTTCTTATGTATAAAATGAAAATAATAACACTAACCCTAGAGAGTTGTAAATGCTTTTGCTGCATTCATCACATTAATTTTTTTCATGTTTATTTATTTTGAGAGAGAGAAAGAGATAACGGTCATGAGCAGAGGAGGGGCAGCGGTGGGGGAGAGAATTCCAAGTAGGTTCCATGCCCAGTGAGGATTCCAACTCAGGCTCAATCTCATGCTTGTGAGATCGTGACCCGAGACCAGAGACAAAATCAAAAGTCAGACAGTTAACCAACTGAGCCACCCAGACGCCCTCATCACACTAAATTCTGATTTGCTTATAAATCTGTCTCTGAGCTTCTTGAGGGCAGAGACTGTCTCACCCATCTCTGTACCTTGAACGCCTAACACACACCAACAAATAAAAGTCACTCATTATACTGTACCGAGTCAGCAATTTGCACTGCTTTTGCTAACAACATACTGAGTATTGTTTTTGTAAAGAAGAAAATACCAGTTTTAAATTCAGATGGTAGATTAGATCACTGCTTAAGAAATATTCACCCTCATCCCTCTCCTTAATGAGAAGAGTATATTTTCTCACCCCTTAAACTTAGGCTTGATCATTTGTTTTGCTTTGGCTAACAGGATGTTTGGATGTGACATAAACAGAAGTTTGAACTGTGCTTGCACAATTGGTCTTGCTCTCTTAACTCCTGCCTTTTACCATAAGACAAGCGTGTCTTGAGTAGCCACTAGTCCAAAGAGGATGAGAGACACTTGCTATCAAGCCTTGGAGTCTGGGTATGTTTTTTTAAACAAGTCCCCAAGTGATACTGACACCAATGTAGATTATGCCTACAGATAGATTACAGATTAGATAAGTAGAAAGAAATTTTTGAAAGAAACTTACCAGCCTCAAGTATTCATCATGGCACCTGCATCAATCAGTTATTTAAAGAGAAGGTAATGGAGATAAGTAGTGAATTTGGTAAGTCAATTAAGTAGCAGTTAAGAAATCTCCTACTTTCCACCTCGTATAGTGCTGTATAACCGTTGCTGTAAATTTTAATTGAGGTTATCACTGTAAAGTAGTCAGCACGGCGCCTGGTATATGAAAGCACTCAATAAATGTTATCATCATTATTTTAGTTTTCTTTGTGTTAATTCTAAAACTCACCCAACACAGCCACTAATCACCTCTGCATCTTCGTATTAAGTAATTTAATCACTCGGTCACGGAGTTTATTCATCTGTAAAATAAAGTGGTTGGAATAGATGATCTTTATTGTCTTTCTCTAAATCTAAAAGTCTCTAATTTTACACTGACAGGAATCCATCACATCTGTCTTAAGGTTTTATATTCACTGAGAGTGCTCCCCTTTCTGATCACAACTGTGATGTCCTGAAAATCTTGTTTCTTATTTATCTCATCGAAATTCCTCATCCTGTAGAATTTGTTTTTTTAAGTACATTGGACTTTAGGTCAGTTTCTACCCCTATTTATGCCTGGGAACTAAGAACTGAAGTACTATAAAGAGAAAAATCCAAACAGGAAAGGTTGTATTTTCTGTTGGTAGGGTCATACTTTTCCCATTTGGGTTTTCTCTGAGGCTTTCCTCAAGAAAACCAAAGCTCCATTAGCAGACATGCTACAAAAAGGAAGCTGCTATTACTTTAATGATATGGGTCTAATTGCAAGGATGTGATAGTTTATTTACCATACACTGAAGAGTGTACATTTCAAGTTGTTCTAGGATTCGAAACCACAAATAATTCATTCAGATACCATTAATTTCACTGAAGGGTCACTGTCTAAAATTCTGTATATCAACATTCTTACTATCAGTATAACTTCACTTATATTATGCATAGTAACTTAATGATGAGAGAGCAAAATGGAGCAGAAATGAAATACACACTCGCCAAAATGGTTAATTTACCATTGCCCGTTTGCCTTCTTTTGCAATGCCTTAACTCTTTGGCTGAAAGTTAGGCTTTTACTGGAGGAAATGTGGTCTGCACGCACACTGAATCTCACCACAACTTGCCTATACGATAACCCCTCTCTCTTGCATCATCAGCTTTCTTTCTGCTGTATCTTTGTTCTCTGCACACAAAAGTGATGTTCTTTCTCCCATTTTAGAAAAATCAAAGCTTCTCTTAGTCACAGCCCTCTCTAGGTACTGCCTATTTTCTGCTTCCTTTCGTAGCAATGTAGTGCAAAGGTAGTGTGCACATTCACCCTCCCTTTCTTCTCCTTTCATTCTCTCTAGAACTTACTCCTATCAGGGTCTCACTATTTCAACAAAACTGTGTCCTTGATCACCAATTAACTTCTAATTGTCAAATTCTAAAGTTGATTTCTGGTCTAAGTTGATTGTCCTCCTTTTTGAAGTACTTTCTCAATTTGACTTCCAAGAACACTACACTCTCCTGCCTGTCCTTCTACCTCAGTGGCTGTTCCTTCTTGACCTTCTTTCCTGAATCCTCTTCAGTTCCCTACCTCTCATGCTGGAATGCCTCAGGGTTGAGCCCTCAGACGTCTCCTCACTAAGTACATTTCTTCCTTACATGATCTCACTTGTCCGATGACTTTCAATACCATCTGCGCAAATGATTCCAAAATGTCTCTAGCCTAGGCCTTCCCTGATCATTCTTTCTAAAACAGCACTCCCTCCTGTCATTTTTTTTTCTATTTTTTTATCACTTTAAAAATCTACTCTCTCAGCAACTTTCAAATATACATTATAGTGTTACTAATGATAGTCACCATTATTACATTAAATCCTCAGGACTTCTTTACTTTATAACAGGAAGTTTAAACCTTTTGACTTCCTTCCCTCATTTGCCCACCCCACCCCCACCTCTGGCAACCACCAATCTATCCTCTGTATCTATGGACTTGATTTTTTTTTGGGGGGGGGAGGAGTTTATTTTTATATATATTTTTTTAGATTCCACATATAAGTGAGATCATATGGTATTTGTCTTTCTGTATCTGACTTATTTCACTTAGCATAATGCTCTTGAAGTCCATCCACGTCATTGTAAATGGTAGGATTTCCTTCTTTTTATGGCTGAGTAATATTCCATTGTGTATGTGGATCTTCTTTATCCAGTCATACATTGATAGACACTTAGGTTGTTTCTGCATCTTGGCTATCATAAATAATGCTGCAATGAATATAGGGGTACATTTATCTTTTCAAATCAGTGGTTTTGTTGTCTTCAGATAAATATCCAGAAGTTGAATTTGTGGATCATATGGTGGCTCTTATTTAACTACTCAAAACCTTTTATTATAGTATGTGAGCTGGGACTGATGGGAAGGAGTAGCTGTAGTGGGCAACCACTGCCCTGATTAGCATTGGATGCCCATCCCGATGGCCATGAATGTGCCAAAGGTGCTGCCACCCTGCATCATGGTTTTCCTGATCCCACCATCAACTCCTGAGCCCACACTTTAATCCTTTTCCTGAGGAAAAGGTGCCAGAAAGTGCCTCAGCCACCACACCCACTGCACAGCCCATCACAAAAGCCCATCTTCACGGGTTCGAAGCAGTTCATCTGCGGCTGTCTATAGGGCCCCGTCACCACCAGCATCTCATTCATGTCTTCAGTTACCCAGTTTTGGTTGCTCTATTTTTAATTTTTTGCGGAATCTCCATCCTGTTTTCCACAGTGGCTGCACCAATTCCCACCAAGTGTGCACAAGGCTCTCTTTCTTCACATTCTTGCCAGTACTTGTTATCTCTTGTCTTTTTGATAATAGCCATGCAAACAGGTATGAGGTGATGTCTCATTGTGGTTTTTTTTTTTTTTTTTTTAATTTTTTTTTTTCAACGTTTTTTATTTATTTTTGGGACAGAGAGAGACAGAGCATGAACAGGGGAGGGGCAGAGAGAGAGGGAGACACAGAATCGGAAACAGGCTCCAGGCTCCGAGCCATCAGCCCAGAGCCTGACGCGGGGCTCGAACTCACGGACCGCGAGATCGTGACCTGGCTGAAGTCGGACGCTTAACCGACTGCGCCACCCAGGCGCCCCTCATTGTGGTTTTGATTTGCATTCCTTCACATTAGTGATTTTGATTAGTGATGTCACTTTCTATTCCTTTTCCCTGCTTTACGTTCCTTCACAGCACTTACTTTTTAGCAATAACTTTATATTATATATCTATTCATTTGTTTGTTTTTCATGTTTCTTCTGGACTAGGATGTCAACTCCATGAGGGCAGGGATTTGGTCTTGTTCCCTGTTGTATCTCTAGCACATGCAACATCATGCAGTATTCGTATATATTAGGTACTCAATAAATACTTGTCAAGTGAATAATTGACAAAATCTTTTCTTTCAAATTGTTCAACACCAATTTCATTTGTGTAATAGTGACAGGTAAGCAATAGTTTAAGCTCTCAAAGAGTGGGATTACAGCAGGCTGCCTGTGTTATACTCAGCATGGCAGGAAGGAGGATGAACTGAGGGGCACAAGGAAGGTGGCCCCATACAGTGGTAACAATTCTAATTTGTATCCAAACTGGGGAATGGTAAATTCGGTCCAGTCCAAATCAGGTGTTGGTTTTGGGGTGGGGAAACAATGGGATGGGAAGGCCCGAATGCAGAGACGCAGCTTTATAATATCAGGTGAAGACTGTCAACTTAGGTTTCTTTTTCTCTTTTCTTTTTTTTAACTTGTTTTCTTTCTTTTTTTCTTTTTTATTTACATCCAAATTGGCTAGCATATAGTGCAACAATGATTTCAGGAGTAGATTCCTTAGTGCCCCTTACCCATTTAGCCCATCCCCCCTCCCACAACCCCTCCAGTAACCCTCAGTTTGTTCTCCATATTCATGAGTCTCTTCTGTTTTGTCCCCCTCCCTGTTTTTATATTATTATTATTTTTTAATATGAAATATATTGTCAAATTGGTTAGGTTTCTATCAGCAAACAAGGTCTAGGGAAACTATCAGATGTTCTGAAGCAAAAGAAAATGTGCAAAACTCACAAGAGACCTACCACCTTAAGGCCTGTTTCCTTAATTTCAGTGTAGGATCATGGCTGCCTACAGATGGCTTAACGTTCAGTCCAGTATCAGATGCGGGATGAAGCAGGTATTGTGTAAAATGCAAAATAAATACAACAAAATCTCTACTTTCAAAGTGCCTGTAGACTTACAGACGATGATAAGACACAGCTAATAAAAATAAGAGCATTATGTAACATGTAACCTGCTCCAGAGTCATGGAATCGTAGCAAATTATGTCTTTAAAGAGGCTATTTCTGGATTGTGTTTAAATATAGAACTAGTCTCTTGAGTCCAAGAAAAAAGAATAATTTACCAGTCACAGATCTCTTCATCGGTAAAATGTAAGCTTTAAACAGAACTCTTCTGTATGTTTCCTCCCAGTTCTAAATTGCTATCATTCTTAATTCATACACATGTAACCCTATATACATATACATACATACATAATAAAAATCTCATTAATTTGGACGTTGCTAAATGAAATTTGTGATTAACCATCAAAGTGAGCCTAGATGAATTTTAATTTTGCTCTAACAGAGACATTAGTAGCTTATTCAACAAAGAGTATAAACAAATTATAAAAGGAATGCTCACAAAGTTTAAAGAACAAACTGTTTCCAAAGCATTCAGAACTCCTATTTGTGAACAAATAGCTAAAGTGGACATTAGCCATTTGGACGAGTGTTTTGATATACTTCATACAGATCTCTGGGCTAGGGCCCGCTGGACAGAAGGGGGTTGGCATACCAGTTCCCTGTCCCTCACCTCCACTCAGAGCATAGGAGTCAGCTTGACTTGACTGAAGGAGATGCCAGAGGAAATTGTACCCAGAAGAACCATGGCCTAACTGCTTATCCTTTGAGCCTCCTACTGTATTTCTTGTTCTGATAGTAAAAAGTGCTCTGCAAAGCATACGCCAGAAAAGATGCATTCTTTTCCTTATGAACAGGTTATTATATAAAACCAATTCATTTGAAAAGATTTATCAAATGCCTACCATGCAGGAGGCACTGATACATATCCTTGTCACATTACGGATGTTTCACTTCCACATTTATTTGTCCACAGCTCTTGAAAATATGTTGGAAGAAGATCTCATTATTACACTAATGGGAATTTCTAATTCTTAGTTAGTTAGTTAATGGGAATTTCAGTTACATTGCCTCAAAAGGCTGCATGTGGACCTCATAGGCAAATGGGATGTTACCAAACATAGAAACTAAGGTGATTAGGGAATATAAAATTTAGCAAACTTTTAGGATGTATGTCAGAATTCTAATTCTAATGGGAATTTAGTTACAGTTAGTTCTAATGGGAATTTCAGTTACATTGCCTCAAAAGGCTGCATGTGGACCTCATAGGCAAATGGGATGTTACCAAACATAGAAACTAAGGTGATTAGGGAATATAAAATTTAGCAAACTTTTAGGATGTATGTCAGAAAAGTGGAAATTCACAATGAGATGAAAATTTTAAAAAGACAGCAAGGGAATGGAAAAAGAGATCATGGAAACTGCATCGCTAGAAATCTTCATTATACCTTAGAAAAATAATCACAAAGTGAACACTAAAGAGGAGGTAGGTGTGGGAAAGCAGGAATAGGAGTCAAACAACCTATCAGCCACTCTCTGTGGCTGAATCAAAAGACTAATCAAGATAGGCAGGCCATGGTCCTCAGTCTCCATTGAACACACTGAGGCCATGTCCAACTTAAGTGTTTTTCCTAATGCTGCTTTCCTCACCCATTGTCTGCTTTTCCAGATACTTTTTCAGATTCCTTATTGGAGCACTGCTGCAATTCCAGCTTCACCTTAGCCCTGATTCCTCCTTCCAAAAATGACAGCCACTTTCTGGATGCCCCACAATATCAAAATTTAGCACTAAATGGTTCTTTAATAGATGTTGAGTTCTTCCAGATTAGACTACAGATTTCTTATTGGTAGGACTCAGGCCTTATTAAACCTTTTAAAACTTATGCTTTTGAACTTATGAGCAAAGGCTTACAAGACATAAAAATTAAATCACATTAATTATACATTTAATGAATTGCCTCTATTGAAAAGAATAATATGAAAATGAAACTACTGTGGAAAACTTGGGATGTGTGGTCCACATACCTAGTGCACTTGACTCCTTATAAGACATAAAAGAAGCACTAAAATATTTTTGACAGACATGTTAATTGATGGATGTTTATAAGGGAGTTTTTCTTTACTGAGATCTTTCATTCTAACCTATATGTTCATAATGTATGAAGTTGATTAGTGAAAATAATCAGACAATATGTCCTAAAGTAAACTCAAGACATTCACCACCATCCTCTAAGGCTGTCTGGCCTCCTGCATCCTCTATCATATTTGATGACATCATCATTCACCCAGTGACCTAAGCCAGGAACCTGGCGGCCACCTAGCATTTTGTCCTTACTCTCATATTTTATTCCTCATCTGAATGTTCTGTAACCAATTCCAATTTGTGGGGAGAAATTTTCCCACACATCACCAAGCAATTCTCCAACACCAGATGGTGTCCTACAATTCAACTCAGTGAAGACAGTACCTGGAGATAGCATCCAATTCCACAGCCTAAAGGCTCAGTCTCACAGGACTGTGTTCATCCCCCATACCCATTCTTACCCTCACCCCCCTCCACTTTATTTGCCAATCCCAAATCCAGGTTGTCACAATCAGCTATAGATTGGAGGGTCCCAAGACTCCCTCCTCAAGTTTGAAAATTTGTTAGAATGGCTCACAAAACTCAGAGCAACATTTTACTCAGTGGATTACTGGTTTATTATAAAAGGATATGACTCAGGAACAGCCAGATGGAAGAAATGCATAGGGCAAGGTATGGGGAAAGGGCAGGGAGCTTCCATACTATCTCTATGTGTTCACACTGTGT
This sequence comes from Panthera onca, assembly GCF_046562875.1. NCBI lineage: Eukaryota > Metazoa > Chordata > Mammalia > Carnivora > Felidae > Panthera > Panthera onca. The sequence goes on along the minus strand of NC_138339.1, from coordinate 213,990,782 downwards.
GTTCACCAACCTGGAAGCTCTCAGAAACCCATCATTTTGGGTTCATTACATAGACACAATGGATTAAACCACTGGTCACTGACCGTTGGTGACTGATTCAACCTCTAGTCCTGGCTCTTTCTCCCTTTCCTTCAGGGAACTTTCAGTCCGAAACCTTTCAGTATTACCTCAGTTCTCCTGGCAACCAGACCCCATCCTTTGGTTACAAAGGAGTTTTCCAAAAGTCATCTCATTAACGTAAAAAAAGACACCTTTATGGTTCTCTGCTGTTAGGAAATTCCTTGAGTTTTAGCAGCTCCCTGCCAGGAAAGGGGACAAAGACCAAATACATATTTCTTATTATAAATCACAATATCATATTGTCAAATTCTGTTGATGCTCTCAGATCCATCCCTGACTCTCTTTCAGCACAGTTTTTACCTTGGTTCAGGCCTTAATACCCCCCACCAGGTTCTATGGTCATTTCCTAACTGCTGGCCTTGTATCTGGTCTCACCTCTTTCCAATTCATGCCACATACACCTAGGGATGATCTTTCTAAAATACAAATCTGTTTGTGTCACCCTCCTTCCTAAATATTGTAATGACTTTTAATGCCTAAAGGACAAAGTCCTAACTTCTTTGCATGTCATTCAAGGACCCTCATAAACTGTCCCTTTCTTTTTAATTTCAACTTTGACCATTTACCTATACACATCATACCTTCTACCCATGCTAAAATTGTCAAACTTTGAAATACCATGCCATTTCATCTCACTATTCTTTTTTTTTTTTATTTAAAAAAAATTTTTTTTTCAACGTTTTTTATTTATTTTTGGGACAGAGAGAGACAGAGCATGAACGGGGGAGGGGCAGAGAGAGAGGGAGATACAGAATCGGAAACAGGCTCCAGGCTCCGAGCCATCAGCCCAGAGCCTGACGCGGGCTCGAACTCACGGACTGCAAGATCGTGACCTGGCTGAAGCCAGACGCTTAACCAACTGTGCCACCCAGGCGCCCCTCATCTCACTATTCTAAAACCACCTTTGACTCTACCCATTTATATTATCTGAGTTACCTTCAAGCCTAACTCAAGGACCAATTTCTTTCTCGACCACCACTGCAAGACTGATACTATGGTCTGGTAATTGCCTTCAATCTATTTTCATATACCCATTTTACCGACTAGATCTTCTTTACTCTCAAAAGGGTAGAGAGGGACATCGCAAATTCTGGTATGGAAACAGAGTATGTGGTTTGGCATTTCATATATTACCATCACCATAATTACCATTCAAATATTTGTTGGATACTGGTAAGTCAAGGATGAGTTTAAAAGAGAAGAAATTTTAGGGAAGGGAACAGCAGGAACAAAGGCTCAGAAGTAGCAGTGAACTCGCAGTAGGCTGAGACTAGCCCAAGGTATTTTTTTTTTTTTCCTGACATTGCTAAATTGAAGGTTTTTATAAAGAAGCTAAAGGTGAGGGAAGGAACAGTGACTCAATCAGCAAAACATGAAACAGAAAAATAACTCAAAGACTTGTACCTGGGAGGCTGGCAGATTGGCAGCACCTCAACAGAAAAGAAGTCTGGATTACACATTCAGACTAGTTCTCACCATCTCAGTTTGAAAAAAAAAAAAAATGTCTACGAAGGAAAACTGAATGGTTACCTATAAACTGCCTAATAAATGTCCTTGCCAATTTGAGGACTTATGCCACCTGGTGGCAGTTTACCCAATTTTAGATTCAATTTTTTAAAGTGGTGTAAAGTATCCAAATTTGTACCTACAAACCTTAGCACAGTGCCAGGAACAGAGCCGCTACTCAAACAATTTTTGTTGAATGGGTGAATTAGTTAAGTGTATAAATCAATGATTAAACGAGGCAAAGCTCTGTGGTGAAAAGAGCTCTGGCCTGAAGGTCAAGAGAGTAAATGTGTGGTTCCACATCACTACTTGTGGGATGACCCTAAGAAAGTCACTAGATCTCTGGGTCTCAACACTGGTATATGTAGAATCTCTAAGTAGATGATTTCTAATCTCCCATCCAGCACTAACATTATTGACTTTATATTGGGACTTCAGTTGGCTCATCTGGAAAAAAAATTAGGTAGTCAAAGTTAATGATATGTAAAAATCTCTTAACATTATATTATTTGATTTTTTGAATAAATGTGTATGGAAAAAGGGAAGGGTCCATTGTCAGGCAAGAGCTACAGAAATAAGATAATAAGAGTATTGGAGTTGGAAAAATAGGTTAGGGGAATTTAAAAAGGGCATGTGTATGTTTCAAGGAGTGACATATGAATCCATAAAATGCTGAGAGATGGGAAGAGCATGAAGAATCACTTATTTTGCAAATGTGTGTTTGTGGACATATTGGGAGGAGAGCCAACGTGGTTGTCAGTAAGTGGCAGGAAGTATTAACATTAAAATGTCTGTAGTCACTTCTAGTTAGGGGCTTGAGTTCTGACAATACTCTTTCTTATTATTTGATACAATGGCTATTTTCCACATAAAAATGTTTGACATCTTAAATTCAGTTAGATGGGGGGGGGGGGGGGGGGGTGGGTAGGTAATGACAAGAAACAGTATACATTCTTGAGTACATATCGCCACCCAGTGGATGCATGTGCATGATACACAAAGCATTTGCAAAGGGAAAGACAAAGGAAGATGACAGTAAGAGGTTAATTATGACCATGTTAGTGTTAAAGCTATGTTTATGCTCAGTGAAGGTCAGATATCATAGGTGACCCAAACCTGCATTACCACTCATTTAGAATGCCAGACTAGATCTTAATATACATTTTCGAAGTATTCTGATAAACATTATCAGAGGCTTTCAGCAATGAGAGAAAAATATTGAGCGTTCTTACCTCTGCTTTAGATACTAAAGTCTCATTAATGCCAATGAAACTTAATGTCCATGGATTTCCAATAAAACAAGTCAGGCGTATTTAACTTACAATAAGGCAGAAAGGGTTCTCAAGGCAGAGACTAGACATTTAAACCTTGACTCCCCAGGGTGCTAACAGTTTTGATCAATTACATTTTTGGCATAATAATCTTGAGTTTCCCTTCATCTGAAAGCAAATAAAGATTTATTAGAGTAGGGATATATAGAGACAATGGATGGAAGCTGGGTCATTTATGTATTGACGTCATGTTTATGGAGAGATTTCCTAGTGGTTCAACTTGAAGGGGCACAACAAATATACTTCTCATGGAATAACTCCATAAGATTCTTCTGGTATTCTGTAGACAAGTCTAAACCTATGTACTATGTTTTCTAAAAAGAATAATAAAATTCACGCAATTGGAAGGACATTGAAAGTCCAAGGAAAACTAGTTTGGGGTTTTATATCTTGCTGTGTTTATGCAGTATCCTCATGAAGAGATTTATCCATCCACTTTTGAACAACTCTAGATAGGGAGTCAAGTAACTAGGGTGCCTGTTCTTTGCTGGGTCTGGGATTTATTCATCTAATCCTACTTATAAGCTAGTAAGTTAGCCTATCACTGTTTCATGAATGTTGACAGAAGACATGAGATGCCTGAGTCAGGCACAAATGACTTCATTATTCACAATTAGCAAGTAGGATGAAATTACATTTGAGTGAGTTTCCCTTACCGCCAAGTCCCATAGGCGCACTGGAGAGGGACCCAGGTGCACTCTTTGTACATCTATTTGTGTCCTATGTTAAAAATCTTTAACTCGGGGAATCCACCACTTTTATAATAAGTGGTAAGTAAGTATGCCTTTTGCCAATGGGATCAAACAATGCCTGTCTGGTCCAAGTTGGGAAGAGAAGAAGTTTTAAATTTAGATCAGATTGGACTCAATATTCCCAAATTTACTACGAGTTGGAAACAAGCAAGTCTAATGATGGGTAAAACAAAACAAAGCAAAACAAAACAAAAAACATGGCTGAAAGCCCTAAAATAGATCTCTATTGCAAAAGTTCTTTCTTTATAGTGCCTTTAATATATCATTATTTAAATAAGTTCAGCTAAACATTGAAGATATAAAAGTACCCAGTGAGCAGTGGTCCTCAACATTGGCTACACATTACAATCATCAAGAAAGCTTTCAAGTACACTGATGTTACTGTGTAACACTCGTACCCACCATTCTAACTGAATTGATTTGGGGTGATTTTTAAAGCTTAACAGGTAAGTCTATTAATGCAGCCTATGTTGAGAACTATTGCTCTAGAAATAGAGTCTACCAAAACAAAACAAAATACTTTTACTACTTTACTTTCAAATATCAACAGAACTATTGACAAGCTATTGAATTTTCATGGAAGAGACCTACCTATTTGATCTTCACTCTATGGATCCCTGTCATAGTGATTTGATTAAATGAATGTATTCCTTTCATTAATGAGATGTAAGTAAGTTCATTCCATGGGGTCAGGGACCAAGGCTCTTGTGTAATATAAGATAAATACTAGAATATATTATTACAGGAGTGGAGAGAAATCAACAGTTTTGAAAACACATATTGATCTCTAACATACATCATTCCCATAGAAGACATGTTTTTTAAAGCAATAATTTAAAGTTTATATTGTTACATGAATTGGAAACTGGAAATTCTAATGTTTTAAAGAAACATGGATGAACACTTTAAAACAGATCTCCATCTTATATATTCTTTCCTTAAAATGACATTAATGTATTGTTATAATTTATATTTAAATAAATTCAACTAAATATTGAAGATAGAAAACTACTTGGCAGAAAATGACAATACACACACACAACAACGCCCCAAATGGTTTATTATCTTTATTCTTTCAGACTTTGTGCTAATCAATAAAGAATTCCTCCCCTTTTCCCTCCCTTTTTTCTTTCTATAGATATAGGTGATTACAATGTGTTAATCTTCGCTAGATATTTAAAAAATGAAGATGAGTTAAGACCTGGTCTTTACTCTGATAGAGCTGACATATACCAGTAGACAAGTAAACAGACCAACACTTAAAAATCAGTACACTGAGGACTATAAAAAAAAAATGATACACAAGATAGTACTCAAGAAAATGACCAACAAAAATGTTCTGGAAAAGATGACCCCTGGTCTGAGTCTTAAAGAATGGCTATGAGTTGGAAGAGTCAACATGGCAGAGAAGTAGGGGGCCCGAAGTTCCTTCATCTCTCAAACACAGCAGTATGGAGGCCAGAAGACGGGCTACAGGGTGACAAAAATATCTCCAGGGGCCCACGGGGACAGCTTGGTGTGCCATAGGCATGTGATTGTGAATTGGGAGAGATAAAATGGGCCGCGTAGGCAAGGAGGGGAGGGATCCCCCTCTGTGGAGAGACAAAAGAAAGAGAAAGAGAGGCTGTGGAAGTGTAGGATTATATTTGGACAAGAGAAAAACCTCTCTGGGCCACATACCGGGGAATGGAAAAAATGGAGAAAGAACCAATTTCTAACTTGCAAACAGCCTTAGGAGTGACAAACCAGGGTTGTGGGACTTCCTCTGGACTGGGGCCAGCCGCCCTGTGCGTGCGCCTGGGGAGGAGGGGATCGAACCCTGGCTTGGTAGCGAGCTCAGAGGCGCAGTCAGAGAGCACAGTCCCCTCCCTTGAGTGCTGTGGGAAGAAGGCATATAGCCTCTCCAAGGACAAAAGATCCTGCAGGTGCCGGCCAGCCTGAGGCCCTTTGTCCCCTGGCTGGGTGGAGTGGCACTACCCTGGAACAGGGGCAGGTGAAGAGGAATTTAAGACATCAGGGTTTGAATCCCAGACAAGCACATGGGAGGCACGAATGACTGCAGAGCAAGAGAAGCCAGCCCATTCGCGACCACCCAGCACTGTGACAAACGCCTGAACACAGTGATTTGGGACACCCAGTCCAGGGAAAAGAGACTGGGTGTGCCATTTTTCTCTCCATCACCAACAAGGTGGGGCTTCAGGGAATAGGACAGAGGGCCACAGTGGAGGCGGGACCCACCTACACCAAACCGCGCCCCTCCGTGCCTGGTAACTGCTATCTGCCAACCAAGATTGACACTGACTGAACCAGACGGCCCCTCCTCCAAACCAGCACAGCCACTGGTTCCAAGGCAACATCAGATATCCTCCCAGCGTTTTTGCATTTTCTGGTTTGATTCTTGGTCAATTCTTATTTTGTGTGTGTGTGTGTGTGTGTGTGTGTGTGTGTGTGTGTGTGTGTGTATGTATATGTTTACGTGTATATGTATATGTATACACATACACACATATATATAACTTTTTTCTTTCTTTTCTTCCTCTTATTTCTTCTCTTCTCTATTCTAGTTGGTGGTTTGTTTAATGGGACATTTTAAATCTATTCTTTTTACACCTCTTCTGTATCTCCTTCTTCTTTATTTTCCTCTTTCTCTCTGGATTAAGCCATATAGTATAGTTTCTCTGATTCTCTGGTCATTTTTTTTTCTTTTCTTTTTCCCCACTCTTGTCATTTCTCCCTTTGTATGGAATAAGGCTTCTTCTACCACCCCCCCCCCCCGTTTTGAATTTTTTCCAGGGTTACTTCAATGAACAAATCAAAGCACAAGTGGAAGAAGGTCCAAACCACCGCTATGAGTAGGGAGATAAAGCAACTAGAGTCAAAATAACAGAGAGCACACAACACACTCCAAAAACACCTCCTGAAGGGCCAGGCCCTGGACAGTGTATGACCCCTTTTTAATATGCGTAGTTCTCACAGTTGCAGGACACATAACAATCTATTAAAACACGTAAAGGACAGAAAACCAAACAAAATGATGAAATGGAAGAATTCTCCTCAAAAGAAATTCCAGGAAATGACAGCTAGAGAATTGCTCAAAACAGATATAAACAATATATCTCATTAAGAATTTGGAATAATAGTCTTAAGATTAATAGCTGGGCTTTAAAAAAGCATAGAAGATACCAGAAAATCTATTGCTGCAAAGATCAAGGAAATAAGAAATAGTCATGACAAATTAAGAAATGCTGTTAATGAGGTACAAAATAAACTAGTTGCAGTGACAGCAAGGATGGAGAAAGCAGAGGGGAGAATAAGTGAAAAAGAAGATAAAATTACGGAAAATGATAAAGCTGAGAAAAAGATAAGAAAATACTAGACCATGAGGGGAGAATTAGAGATCTAGGTGATTCAATGAAACATAATATCTGTATCACAGAAGTTCCAGAAGAAGAGAGAGAGAAAGAGGCAGAAGGTTTACTTGAAAAATTATAGCTGAGAACTTCCCTAATCCGGGGAAGGAAGCAGACATTTATATCCAGGAGGCACAGAGAACTCCCTTAAGAATCAATAAGAATAGATCTTAACCACACCATATCATAGCAAAACTAGCAAAATACAAAGATAAAGGGAATTCTGAAAGCATCTAGGGACAAATGGGCCTTAACCTACAAGGGTAGACACATAAGGGTAGTAGCAGACCTGTCCACTGAAACTTGGCAGGCCAGAAGGGTGTGGCAGGAAATATTTAATGTGTTAAGAACAATATGCAGCCAAGAATCCTTTATCCTTCAAGGTTGTTATTCATAATAGAAGGAGAGATAAAGGCTTTCCCAGATAAAGGAGTGCATGATCACCAAACCAGCCCTGCAAATGATCCTAAGGGGGACTCTGTGAGTGGAATGCTGAAAAGACGACAAAGGACAAGACATCACCACTAGCATGGAACCTACAGATAACACAATGACACTAAATCCATATCTTTCAAAAATCACTCTGAATGTAAATGGACTAAATGCTCCAATGAAAAGACATAGGGTATCAGAATGGATAAAAAAACAAGACCCATCTTTTTGCTGTCTACAAGAAACCCATTTTAGACTTGAGGACACCTTCAGATTGAAAGTGAGGGGATGGAGAACCATCTATCATGCTACTGGAAGTCAAAAGAAAACTGGAGTAGCCATACTTACATCAGACAAACTAGATTTTAAACTAAAGACTGTAAGAGATGAAGAAGCGAATTATATCATAATTACAAGGTCTATCCATCAAGAAGAGCTGACAATTGTAAATGTTTATGCCCCCTAATTGATAGCACCCAAATATATAAATCAATTAATCACAAACATAAGCAATCTTATTGATAAGAAAACAGTAATCGCAGGTGACTTTAATACTCCACTTACAACAATGGACAAATCATCTAGGCAGAAAATCAATAAAGAAACAACGGCCCTGAATGATACACTGGAACAGATGGACTTGACAGATATATTCAGAACTTTTCATCCAAAAGCAACAGAATACACATTCTTCTTGAGTGCACATAGGACATTCTCCAAGATAGATCACATACTGGGTCACAAAACAGCCCTCAATAAATACAAAAGAATTGAGATCATACCATGCATATTTTCAGATCACAAGGCTATGAAACTTGAAATGAACCACAAGAAAAATTTGGAAAGCCTCAAAATGCATGGAGGTTAAAGAACATCCAACTAAAGAATGAATGGATCAACCAGGCAATTAAAGAAGAAATTAAAAAATATATGGAAGAAAATGAAAATGAAAACACAACAGTCCAAACCCTTTGGGATGTAGCAAAGGCAGTCCTAAGAGGAAAATACATTGCAATCCAGGCCGATCTCAAAAAACAAGAAAAATCCCAAATACAAAACCTAACCTCACACCTAAAGGAACTAGAAGCAGAACTGCAAAGAAAACCAAAACTCAGCAGAAGAACAGAAATAATAAAGACTACAGTAGAAATGAACAATATAGAATCCAAAAAAAAAAAAAAGAGTAGAACCGATCCATAAATCTAAGAGTTGGTTTTTGAAAGAATACGCAAAATTGATAACCCACTAGCCAGACTTCTCAAGAAAAGAGAGAAAACCCAAATAGATAAAATCACGAATGAAAGAGGAGAGATCACAACACCACAGAAATAAGAACAATTAAGAGAATACTATGAAAAATTATATGTCAAAAACTGGACAACCTGGAAGAAATGGACAAATTCCTAGACACCCACACACTACCAAAACTCAAACAGAAAGAAACAGAAAATTTGAACAGATCCATAACCAGTGAAGAATTTGAATTGGTTATCAAAGCTCTCCCAACAAATAAGAGTCCTGGGCCAGATGGCTTCCCAGGGGAATTCTATCAGACATTTAAAGCAGAGTTAATAGCTGTTCCAAAAAATAGAAACGGAAGGAAAGCTTCTGTGAGACCCTACAAAAAAGGAGAATTATAGGCCATATCCCTAATGAACATGGATGCAAAAATTCTCAACAAGATACTAGCAAATTGAATTCAACAGTATATCAAAAGAATTATTCACCATGATCAAGTGGGATTCATTCCTGGGCTGCAGGGCTGGTTCAATATTCACAAATCATTCAGTGTGATCCATCACATTAACAGAAGAAAAGATAAGAAACATGATCCTATCAATAGATGCAGAAAAAGTCTTTGATAAAATACAACATCCTTTCTTAATAAAAACCCTCAAGAAAGTCGGGATAGAAGGAACATACTTAAACATCATAGAAGTCATATATGAAAAGCCCACAGCTAGTATTATCCTCAATGGGAAAGACTGAAAGCTTTTTCCCTGAGACCAGGAACATGACAGGGGTCTCCTTCTCACCACTGTTGTTTAACATAGTGTTGGAAGTCCTAGCCACAGCAATCAGACAACAAAATGAAATAAAAGGCATCCAAACTGGCAAAGGAATCAAACTTTCACTTTTTGTATGATACTCTACATGGAAAACCCAAAAGACTCCACCAAAAGACTCCTAGAAGTGATACATGAATTCAGCAAAGTCGCAGGATACAAAATCAATGTACAGAAATCAGTTGCATTTGTATACACCAATAACGAAGCAACAGAAAGAAATAAAGAAACTGATCTCATTTACAATTTCACCAAGAACCATAAAATACATAGGAATAAACCTAACCAAAGATGTAAAAGGTCTGTATGCTGAAAACTATAGAAAGCTTACGAAGGACTGAAGAAGACACAAAGAAATGGGAAAACATTCCATGCTCTAGGATTGGAAGAATAAACATTGTTAAGATGTCAGTACTACCCAAAGCAATCTACCCATTCAATGCAATCCCAGTCAGAGTGCACAGAGCTAGAATAAACATCCTAAAATTTGTATGGAACCACAAAAGACCCCAAATAGCCAAAGTAATGTTGAAAAAGAAAACCAAAGCGGGAGGCATCACAATCCCGGACTTCAGCCTCTACTACAAAGCTGTAATCATCAAGACAGTATATGGTATTGGCACAAAAACAGACACATAGACCAATGGAATAGCATATAGAACCCAGAATCGGACCCACACATGTGTGGCTGACTAATCTTTGACAAAGCAGGGAAGAGGATCCAATGGAAAAAAGACAGTCTCTTTAGCAAATAGTGCTGACAGAACTGGACAGCAACATGCAGAAGAATGAAACTGGACAACTTTCTTACACCATACACAAAAATAGACTCAAACTGGATGAAAGACCTAAATGTGAGGCAGGAAACCATCAAAACCCTCGAAGAGAAAACAGGCAACAATCTCTTTGACCTCAGCCACAGCAACTTCTTAATCGACACATCTCTGAAGGCAAGGGAAATAAAAGCAAAAATGAACTATTGGGGCCTCATCAAGATAAAAAGCTTCTGCACAGCAAAGCAAACAATCAACAAGACGAAAAGGCAACCAATGGAATGGGAAAGATGTTTGCAGATGACATACCAGTTAAAGGGCTAGTATGCAAAATCTATAAAGAAATTATCAAACTCCACACCCAAAAAGCAAATAATCCAGTGAAGAAATGGGCAGAAGACGTGAATAGACACTTTTCCAAAGAAGACACCCAGATGGCCAACAAGCACATGAAAAGATGCTTAATGTCATGCATTATCAGGGAAATACAAATCAAAGCCACACTGAGATGCCACCTCACACCTGCCAGCATGGCTAAAATTAACAAATCAGGAAACAACAGATGTTGGCAAGGATGTGGAGAAATGGGAACCCTCTTGCACTGTTGGTGGAAATGCAAACTGGTGCAGCCACTCTGGAAAACAGTGTGGAGGTTCCTCACAAAGTTAAAAATAGACCTACCCCACCACCCAGCAATAGCACTACCAGGAATTTATCCAAAGGATACAGGAGTACTGATACATAGGGGCACAGGTACCCCAATGTTTATAGCAGGGCTATCAATAACAGCCAAATTATGGAAAGAGCCCAAATGTTCATCAACTGATGAATGGATAAAGATGTGGTTTATATATACAATAGAATACTATTTTGCAATGAGAAAGAATGAAATCTTGCCATTTGCAAACAATGTGAATGGAAGTAGAGGGTATTATGCTAAGTGAAATAAGTCAGTCAGAGAAAGACAGATACCATATGTTTTCACTCATATGTGGAATTTGAGAAACTTAACCGAAGACCATGGGGGAAGGGAAGGGGAAAAAATAGTTTCAAACAGAGAGGGAGGCAAACCATAAGAGACTCTTAAATACAGAGAACAAAGTGAGGGTTGATGGCAGGGCCTGGGGGAGAAGGGAAAATGAGTGGTGAGCATTGAGGAGGGCACTTGTTGGGATGAGCACTGGATGTCATATGTAAGTGATGAATCATGGGAATCTACTCCCAAAGCCAAGAGCACACCGTATACAATACTGCTTAGATATGGCAAAATTTTGTTATATTTTGTTGAAGGTAGACCTTTGAACATTAACATAGCCCCTCACCCTGCCTAATGGAACAAAAACTACTATTCTTCTATATATGACCTGGCATATTGCTGAGTATACACTACATTGACAACTGAATTTTGGTCAAATGTCTCTATGGAATTGGGGGGGGGGGGGACACTCCAGTGCTGTATCCATTCACTTAGATGTTTATATTATGTATGTCCTCGGTGCTGCTTGTTTTCTCAGGAGAAAACCTAAGTAAAAGTAACCTTGAAGCTAATTTGAGTTCTAGTCAGTCTTTGAATACAAACCAACCTCTGTGGTCTGACTGAGCTTAATGGTATATTCCAGGAAATGAAAAAAAAAAGCACAGAATGGATGGAATATGCAATAGAGAGTGGGGAGTGGTAGAAATAGAAAAGGTAACAAAGGGGTGAGATCATAATAGCTCCTATAAAAGTGAGTAGGGCTTCATCTTGGAGATAGCAGAAACATCATATAGTACAGAAGGATGTAATATGACCAGATTTGCATTTTAGAACAATAATGGCAGTAAAAGAAGAGATTCAATGAAGGCGGACTAGTTAGAAGGCTGGTCAAATAATGCACCTGAGAGATGATGATCTGAATGTCTGGCAGTTAAGATAGAGAGGCTTGGGAACAGATGATAGATTTATAAAGGCAGAAGTATAGGGGAAGAAGAGGTGAAGGAAAGGGAGACATTCAGAAACACTCTAAGATTTTTGGATGAACAACTTCATGAAAAATGGTTTCATTCTCTGAAATAGAACATCAGAGGGGAAAAATTTTGGAGGGGAAATGGTGAGTTAAGTTTGGAGGATATTGTTTTGAGGGGCCCATAGGATATGTCCAATAAGCAACACTATACCCAAGTCTGAATATGTACTTGAAAGTATAAAAATTAAAGAATTAGGTTACCTTATGTAGAGGAAACATCAATTATAAACATGAGGATGATGGGGTGGGATAGAAAATAAACTCTAAAACATGTGCTTAAGGAAAGTAAAGGAATAGGGAAGTACTGATAATATGTAAATTGAAGCAATGTATAACGCAAAACTAGGAATTAAGAAAATGGAGGATAGGGGCACCTAGGTGGTTCATTTGGTTGAGGGTCCAGCTCTTGATTTTGGGTTGGGTCATGATCTCACGGTTTGTGAGATCAAGCCCCACATCTGGCTCTGTGCTGATGGAATGCAGCCTGCTTGGAATTCTCTTTCCCTCTCTCTTGCTCTCAAAATAAAGAAATAAACATTAAAAAAAAAAAAGAGAGAGAAAAGAAAATGGAGGATATTAAAAACTCAAAACTCAATTGTCATGAACACATCTATTTTCCACAAATGTTTCTCATTAAATGAGAGAACTCTCTTTTTGTTGTTGTTAGAAAGGAATGTGACATTTTGAGCTAAAGAGTCTGCTGGAAGCTTTAATTATTTAATAGAATACAGTAACTGGACACCCCAGCCTTCTGAGAATTAAATAAAACAAAAAGCCTGCTCCAGATTTAGAAGGGACATAGTTTACCACAGGCACTTGGCACAAGGACACAGGAAATACGATGTAAGCATTTATTTCTCTAGAAAGAAAATCTATTTAAGGAGAGTAAGAAAAGTTTGTCTCTACACAATTGATACGTGATCATCATGAGTCCAAACTAAATGTGTTAATCTGGAAAAAGTAGTAGTGACAGATTCTATTTCCTTCACTAAGCAAATAGCTAGCACAGAATAACTCATTACTTGTAGCAGCCGCCCGATCTCTGATATCACAAGTTTAAAAACATTGCCTACGATGGAAACACATGTGCTCTAGACCACAGTTCACATAAACACATACAGTAAGCATATAAGCTATGATTCCCATTCTTTACTGCACAAGTTACAAAAACTTTATAAAAAGAAATCCATAATTCCACTGCATCCAACATGTTGTGTGTGAATTTACATTATTTAGGGCAAACAGGCTATATATAATACATACACATTTCTTGCTTGCCATTTAGCACAAACACTCAGATCCACACACACACACACAAACACATAGATAACTGAGCAGTGCTTTCTTGAAAGTGCTGGACTTCCATAGATTGGTGGCATCTAAGAGTTCACATAACAAATAGGATGTTGGGACACCAGGGTTGCTTAGTCGGTCGAGCGTCCGGCTCATGATATGGCTCAGGTCATGATCCCAGGGTTGTGGGATCAAGCCCCATGTCAGACTGTGAACCCTGCTTAAGATTCTCTCTCTCTTTCTCTCCCTCTGCCCCTCTCCCCTGTTCTTGCTCTCTATTAAAAAAAAAAGTAGGATGGATATATTTTAAGTATAACTTTAATACAACCAAGTAAAAACAATTATTAAATCTACTTTGAAATATAAAATGATATAATTCACATGTAATTGACATCTTATCCTCCAGCTTTTGAATCCATGGGTGTTATGTTTTTGTCATGTGTCATAGAATAAGCTTCTCTGAATTTCTCCCCCAAAATTCTACTTACAGAAAAGGAATTACTGGAGATTCTGTAGAAGTGAGATAGATCCAGGTGGGTGAGGGTTCCTAAATGCTTTTATATACTTGAACTACAAGATGGTCCATATATAAAGTAAGAGCAATACATTCATTAACTTTAAAAGCACCTCTTTTTTTTTTTTTTTTCTTTCCTGGTACAAATAAATACAGAGAGTAAGGTTGGTTCAACTTTATACCAAGGAAAAGAGCAAAGCTACTTGTAGAAATACTGCCTCCTAGTGGAAAGTTCACTTTTTCATTTGTTTTATAAAGCCCTGGAGTACAGCACATTTATTTGGTCACTATACTACTATTCACAATTTAAAACTACAGTTAGACAAAGTTTAGTCTGATACTTAGTACCTTCAAAAGAATCATGTCATGAACTCTCATGTGATTTACAAACGTGATTCCTCTTCTTAATAAAATGACAACCAGTATTTCATATGCGCAGTTAGTAGCAGAGCTTAGATTGAAAACTAAACTTATTAAAAATAAAAATCATCATTGTGGTTTTACCCTCAAAGTACCAGAAACCTATATATAAATGCTTGAGAGTGACAAAGATCTTATAGAAACAGTAAGACATGATTATTTAACAACCTAGTCATTCTGTCTCTGAGTTAATCAAAACTTTTTCACTGAGTAAAACAGCAAGGAGACTTTTCATTAAATGCTTTGGAACAGATAATCCAAAATCATAGTCAAATATAATTTTATTTTGTTTTAGAATATTCTGGTACATAAAGTGAAATATGGTCACCTAATCCTCTTGGAAGTTTATAAATTTCCATTATAATTTATAAATAATGCATAGTGAAGAACTGGAAAATGATCAACCTTTCTTAATGTGTGAAATTATTCTTAATCTTCATTGTTATCATTAAACAAAAGTATTTTTCCTGAGTTTGAAATTGTTGTCCTATGTTTAATGCCTTCCCTGAACTGGAAGAGACGAGGTATTTAAATTTTACACTGTCTTACGAGTTGCATAGAAGAATTCAACTGAACAAGGTATCAGGTTGTGACGACTTAACAACACATATCACAGTATTGCAATTGCTGGTTTATTGACTGCCACCTTTCAGTAGACATTAAACCTCCTAAAGGCTACAAGTGTATTTTTTTTTAACCTATCCTAGTACCTCAACAAAATTTTGACTGAATATATGAATGGATGATATTAACAGAACGTTGAAAATAAAAATTTAACTTAGATAGCTTTGATTAACTGTAAAATCTAAAATGAGATTTGAAGTCATAAGATGTGGGTTCAAGTCCTGCTTTATCACAAAGTATATGATTTTAAACCTCAATGAGACTTAAGTTTCCTCATCTGAATAAAAAGAATAACAACTGGCCTATGTATTTCAGAATAGCTGTCAAGATAAAATGAGGTAACGTATATAAAAGCCCTTTGTAAATACCCAACAAATGTAATTTTCCATTATTCTACTACCTGTTCATAGAAGACACATATGAATAAAATAAAAAAGTTGAAGATGTAATGAACTACTCACTTTAAAAATACACGCCACATATACCATTTTGCCCCATGTACACATAGCTTGACTCCTCTCTTCAGCCTACAAATATATTTAAAACTCCTGATCAAAAGAAAAAAAATACCCCTTCCTTTGAGATACACAGCCCCCAGTGCTTTCTCTTCTCTAGTAAATACTATCAAAGAAGAGTGGACACCTACGCATCCTCTTCCACAGTGTGCTGAAATCCGACTCTGCCACCATTGCCTATGGAACAGCTTCAATATGGTTAATCCACTGGTTTCTTCTCAGTTCTCATTTTCTTCCATCTCTGAAAATTTCTTGTACGCTGTGTCTCTGAAAATTCTGAGTTCCTCTCACATCCACACTGACTTCTTTCTTCAAAATGGGAATACTCTGGTTTTCTTCCCTTATTTCTAATTATTAATCTTTTTTTTTTTTTTTTTTACTGGTTCAGCTTCTTGGTTCTTCAAACCCAGGTGTTGTATGAGGTTTCACCCTCAAACCTCCTTTTCACTCATCGTGTAATTCTGCCTAGATGATTCAGTCTACTCCAATGGCCTCAGGCCTCATTTCTGCAAAGCCAACTTCTAAAGCTCTATCTTTCTCCCAGCTCCCACCAATGTGACAGGGCTGTATTTCTAGTCATTGACCAAATATTTCCATCTGGATATACTTTGGTCTGCGTGTCAAACTCATTATCCTTCTCCCTTTTCCCAAACTTCTTTCTTCCTCTTGTTGCCACTCTTGGTAGTCAACCAACCAGAAATCTTGGAGTCATCAATGACTTCCCCACTCTTCCTCACCTGTCCTCTTCATTATCTATTAAGAGGATCTACTGATTCTATATCTGAAACGTCTCTCCATCTATTCTCCTCCATCTTAATTTCCATGGTCTTCATTTAGGCTTCATTATTTCTTTTTTAAAGTATCTCGCCTCTTAACTAATTCTCTCTGGCCTGGTCTCTTGCAATTTAAATCCATCCTGTTACAGATGTTGAGAAAATAAAAACACTCCCCTACTTTTTATGCCTACTCTTTAACTGAAAAATCAACTCTAAACTCTCTGACATGGCATGTGAGACCTTAACTGATCTCTTTCCGAACCTGTTTTTCCAGTAACTCCTGCCTACACACTTCTCTCTCTAGAACATGTTACACACTCAATTTCATGCCCTAGTTCATGGTGTTCCCTCTACCTGTTATGGTTGTTCTTCATTTGTCAAAAGCCTGTACATCTTTTGGGCCCATGTGATATATCATTTTCTATACAGCACTTTCCCTATCCTGCCTTCCAGAGAGAATTAATCCTCTCTTCTTCAGTACTCTTCCACGGCTATCAAAATTAAATTTAAGTATTATAAGTGTTTATCTCCTCCATTGCATTAGACTCAAGGGGAAAAATTATTACTTATTTTGACTCACCTATGCTTCACCAGTGCCTGACAAAGAGGGTACCCAATATATACTGAAATGAACAGACCTATTCCTGATTCATGCAACACAGAAAATAGACCACACTTTATGAATAATCCTCATCTAGATTTTGTTAGAATCAAATAAAAATCATTTGTTTTTGGATAATAGTGAAAATATACCTAAAGATGAATTATCCATTATAATCCTTTTGGTTTTAAGTAAATCAAACAGCTAAATTTGTCTCTTGTCGTTGGTTTAGGAGGAGGCAGGAAACAGCTGTGTAAAAATCCAGTCAATATCTGTAAAAATACATTGAAATCAAATAAGAGACCCTTACTAATGTTATTGTAATATCAAGGTAAAAATCACTAAGTATACTAAAGTCTTTTGTATATTAAAGAATTAAAGACATTGTGAAGATTAAAAATAATATTAATTCAGTTAAAAGTAAACTTAAGGAAAATTAGATATGTGCTAAAGGGTCAGCACTAAATCGCTGTCATGAAATATTTTTTTATAACTCTGAGAAAATTATCTGAAGTAAATACTAACTTAATGAAATTATACTCTGTCTCGCTCTATGACTATAGATCAGGTATCAGCAAATTATGGCCTGTGGGCTAAACCTGCCTGGCACCTGTTTTTTTCATAAAGACAGTTTTATTGAAATACAGTCGTACTCTTTTGTTTCTGTGTCTTTCCTGTCTGCTTTTGCTGTACAATGGCAAAGCTGAGTAGAGACAGAGACTGCACATACTACAAAGTCTATTTATTATTTATCCTTTAAAGAAAACTAGCAAATTCCTGCTATAATCAGTTGGAAATCTAGTTGAAAACCAAGCCAGTTTGTGTATGTGAGGATTTTTTATTATTCTAGAATTTAGAATCTTTATGCAAAGATTTCTTCTCAAAAATCAAAAGAATAAAAAAAGAAAGGTATGAGGATGTTATGATAGGAAGTATACTGATATGAAATACAAAGAAGATAAATGGTATTCATACCGGATTTTTTAAAAAGAATAAATGATTTAATTTTATACTTATATGCTAGACTGATTATTCTTCATTAACTAGGAAAAGGAGTGGCTATTCTTTATATTATAGCATGTCACTAAAAATTAACTTTTCTACCTCTATTGCTTCAATAAAAAGTAGAAACTTAATTCTTCCTACAAGAACAAAGGGGTAAAGTTCAATATGATTAATTATTTTTAAAAATGAGGGGAGGGAAAGGTGGAAAGAGGAAGAAGGAGAGAAGGGAAAGACGAGAGAGAACGTACTGTACCTCATTCTCTAATTGATATGAAGCCAATCTGTGTACCAAAATTAAGGCCATCTCGGACGTGGGAAAAAAACTTGTCAGGATGGCAGGATGTACAGATGTTGAGATCTTGGTTCAGGTCCTGAATATTCTGTGGTAGAATTCCTCCCCGTTCTAGAAGAATCCTTGGGATAAAGATTTTTTAAAAGATAGCAAGAGTTTATTTTACCAATAGACAAAGCAGTAATGTGTGTGTGTGTGTGTGTGTGTGTATTGGATATTGGTATAAAAGAATTCTGGGAAAGATCTGCTTCCCATGCAAGTTGATTTTCAGATACAAAACATGAACAAGTCCAGGAAATGGTAGATTTTATCACCATTAATCACTTAAATTCATATATAAACTGTAAAACCTTCCATATTGTTCTGCAGACATGACCTGGGAATTTTATAATCAAAATCAAGTACTTATTCAGAAGAAACTTCTAAAGTTACCAGGGTATTGGCAGACAAGATTTATTTGATTCAGAACATGCTTTTTAGTCATTTGGCCCTCCCTTCTCCTGTCCTCCTCTTAACCAGATTTTTCACAGAGAAGTTGTTTCTTCATAAACACTTTATGATATGAAATATGACTATAAATTAGTGACACTAATTCCACAAGTCACATTTAAGAATCAATTTCAATCCTTTCTACTTATGTGCTAAATGAAGCAGAATCTCAGCAAGGTTTTGTTGGCTGGAACAGAAACACAATTCAAATCAGACAATTTTCCTTTATAGGAATGATAATGGCTATTAACAGCAACACTTTGTAACTCAAAATTGTAAGAGGCCATAAAAACCTTGAAAGTGACTATGTGCTTATATTATCTAACATTTTTTCTAAGAAATATATTCCTCTAGTTATAGAATAAAATAATTTTAAAATATCAGCTTTCTGATAGTTTATTGTATTTAGGACATTTTAGCTGAGGAATGTCTATTAAGTACATGGCAACTTTTCTACATGAAGTCTAAGTAGGTCTCTCAAAACTACATGGTAAATATATCCTCCTTCACTTTTAAATCAGTAAGAGGTACCAGACAGGAAAATTTCACTATTCAAACTTAAATGACAATGTATTTCATAATTAAAATAAGTTTTTATATATATGTGTATGTCAGCTACTTAAATACCTGCCACCTGAATTTTTCTTGGAGTTACTAATTGTTGTCTAAAGTACTTTTCATTTTAGAAACAGGGGCAGCTGGGTGGTTCAGTCAGTTGAGCATCCGACTTGGGCTCAGGTCATGATCTCATGGTTCATGAGTTTGAGCCCCACACTGGGCTCACTACTCTCAGCACAGAACCCAATGTCCTCCTCTCTCTGGCCTTCCCCCATTTGTGCATTCTCTCTCTCTCTCTCTCTCTCTCAAAAATAAATAAATATTTAAAAATAAAATAAAATAAAATACACTGAGGCACTCATGCCATAGAAACTGTACATTAAAAAAAAAAAGAGAGAGAGAAAGAAACAATAAGCAATAACCAAACTTGCAGTTCTGTAATGAAGTCAAACCTACCTAGTGGCTTTACGAATGTCAACATAGGGATTTGGTGAATCAAATAACCGTACACATTCAGGATCAAGATTATGAAATCCCTTTGCTGATTCCCTTGGCAGAGTAAAACAGCAAGGTCCTACTGAAGGTCCCAGTACAACAATAATGTCTTCCAAACTACAGCCGTATTCTGTGATCAGAGCATGCACTGTAGCCATAGCAACACCTAACAAAGTACCTCTCCAACCTGGTAAATAGGAAGAAAAAAAGGTAAGGGAAGTTAAAATGTAACATTGCACCTTAATTTATATCTAACTTAAAAATGAACAGTTTGTGTATTTTTCAGTCCAGAAACAGCAAATAAATCACAAAATTAATTAAGCTAAATAATCAATTAACTAAAATACTGGTTTTTAAATAAGGTATGTTATGCAAAGCACCTGACACAGAAAACATATTTAATGAGGGGTCCTGTCCACTTTCTTTAAAAATATTCTACAGCTTCAGTTTCCACTGGGATGATATATAACTTGCTAGTATTCTCTCTCCTTCACTTTTTTCAAATTTTTTTAAATTGTGGGGAAAAATATGTAAAATAAAATTTACCATTTTAACTCTTTTTAAGTGTATACTTCAGTAGTGTTAAATACGTTCATCTTGCAAAACTGAAACTCTATACCCATTAAATAACAACTCCCCCTCACCCCTTTCCCCTCGCCCTGGTACCCACCATTCTACTTTGTTTCTATGAATTTGCCGACTATAGATAAGCCATGTAAGTGGAATCTTAAAAGTGTCTCTTTGTGACTTATTACACTTAGCATGATGTCCTCAAACCCCTCATTTGGGTGTCAGGATTTCCTTCCTTTTTAATGCTAAATAATATTCCATTGTCTGTATATATCGCATTGTGTTTATCTACTCATCCATCTGTGGACTCTTGGATTGCTTCCACCTCTTTGCCATTGTGAATCATTCTGCCACGAGTATGGGTGTGCAAGTATCTTGTCAAGATCCTGCTTTCAATTCTTTTGGATATACCCAGAAGTACTGGATACCAGGACTTCTACCTAGAAGTAGAATTGCTGGATCATATGGTAATTCTATTTAAAAATTTCTGAGGAACCATCACATTATTTTCTATAGCAGCTGCACCATTTTACATTCCCACTATTCCCACCAATAGTACATCAGGGTTCCAGTTTCTCCACATCCTTACCAAAATTTGTTATTTTCGTTTGTTTTTAATATCAGCTATCCTAAGGAGTGTGAGGTGGTATCTCATCGTGGTTTTGATTTGCATTTCCCTAATTATTAGTGACATTAAGCATATTTCACATGCTTGTTGGCCATTTGCTTATCATATTTGGAGAAATGTCTAGTCAAGTCCTTTGCCTATTTTTCCTGGGTTGTTTTTTGTTGTTGAATTATAGGAGTTCTTTATACATTCTGGACATTAATCCCTTTTCGGATATGTGAATTGCAAATATTTTCTCCCATTCTATGGGTTGCCTTTTAACTGTGTTGATGCTCAGTTTGTAATTCTGATGAAATCCAATTTATCTATTTATACTTCTGTTCCTTGTGCTTTCGGTATCATATCTATAAAGCCACTGCCTCATCCAAGTTCATAAGGATTTACACTGTTTTCTTTGATGAATTTTATAGATTTAGGTCTTACATGTAGGTCTTTAACCCAATTTGAGTTAATTTTTATATATGATGTAAGATAAGGGTCTAATATCATTCTTTTCTATGTGAATATCCAGTTTTCTCAGCACTATTTGTTGAAGAGACTATCCTTTCCCCACTGTATAGTCTAGGCACCTTGTTAAAAATCTTTTGACCATATGCAAGGGTTTATTTCTGGGACCTCTGTTCTGCTCCATTGGTCGATATGTCTGTCTTATGCCAGTACCATACCGTTTTGATTACTGTGGCTTTATAATAAGTTTTGAAATCAGAGAGTGTCAGACCTCTAACTTTGTTCAAGAGTGTTTCATTTTGACAGCTTTAATCTTTGATATTTAAAAATAATGTTTCAAAACCTAAGAAGTAACAAATAAGATTTTTTTATATCCAGGAACTAAGACTCAAACGTTAAATAACATTTTGATAATGGCAAATCAAAATTTGACTTCTAGTCATCCAATCCCATAACTCTAGCTAGATCACAAGAAAAATATGCCATTTTCTTATTTATCTTTTGTCTAAAAAGCAAAGTAGTCCTAGATTTACAAGCAGAAGGAAATCTGAAAGATCATCCCTCATTTCACATAGAGTAGTAACCAAAAGATAATTTAAATAGCATTTTAAAATACCTTTAGAAAACAAAATTCCATAACCTTAACACAGCATCTAAAAATCCTTTGTTCTTATCTTTAGATAATAAAGGCACTAGACTATAACGTATTAAACTAAACGACTTTTTCCAAACATATCTTGCTTTTTCTTACCTCCATACCTTTTACACATGCTGTTGTACCTTCCCCTTCATGAATACCTTTCTGCAGCATGCTTAACCTTCCTATTCCCCATTGCCCGGACTTCAAGGGTTCTCAACCAGAGGCAGTACCACTCCCTTTGGAATGTTCTGAAAAGCATGAAGGCTTTCTTTTTGTTGCTGCTTTTCTTACAACAACTGGGGGGGGAGGTGGGGGGGTGCTACTGGCATTAAGAATTTTGGAAGCCAAGCAAACTGCAATATAAGATTATCTTGCCCAAAATGTTAACATTTTGGCACCCCTGCTGAGAAACATTGGTACCTAATCAGGTCTTGCAAATTCCTCAGAAATCAGCCTGGTTACTGCTTCCTTTGGGAATTCTACTCTGATTCATATAATTTGACTTAGGTACTGCCCTCACCTACTCCTATAATAAGAGTATGCTGGTTCTACCCCTTTATACTTAATACCATGTAATTAACTGTCTTGTAATGCGCGCCATAAAGAAATTATAATTTTGCCTATACTACAAAATTGGTAAAACCTTAAATGCTTCATTAAGGATACTTACCAGAGTGAGCAACCCCACATGCTTTTTTGACAGGATCAGCAAAAACTATTGGTATACAGTCAGCACCAAGAGCTGCTATTGTGACTCCCCTCTGATTTGTGGTGATTCCATCGTAAGATTCAGGCTCCTTCCTTCCCATAATCCAGACGTCATTGGCATGATCAGTCTAATACCAAAGATGTGTGATAAAAATATTTTGAAAGTAGGATTTCTCATACCATAAGCTTTTCTGAAAATACTCTTTTTGTACAAAATTAAACAATCAGTTTAATATTACCAGCAAGCATTAAGTATATCACTTCTGTATGTGGTAAAATACCAAATTTACTTATCACTTAACTTTTGGTATTATAATCTCTGCATATTTTAGTCAAAGGAAAACACACTTTAACACTTAAAAATTTAATACAGTACATCACAAACATCTCCTACTAGAGATGAGTAAATCTCTACTTGCAGCACTTTCCAAAGAGTATTATTTAAGGAAAGAAGTTAATTACCAAATCAATGATATTTTTACTTTTCCTGATTCAAATAAACCTAGCATTCTGTAAGGAACAAGGCATCCATTGTGACCCTAGTTCCTCCTAATGTTGATTTAGAAAATAATAGCCTTTTTCTCCCATCATTCTGGAATCTTCCTTCTGAATCAAAAAGGGCAGTGATACCATACCCTGAGAATTAAAAGTACTTTTAGACATGAGTAGCTTCAGGTGAAATCTATCACAGAATTGATATTTAAGCTATAGAGTACAGATCTAAGAAAAACAACCATAAGCATTATCCTAACATTTTCAGTAAAACACCAGATGCAAAAGTAAACAGCTTGATTAAAGTCCATGAAGTCATTAGCAGAGTCAAGAATATACTTTGCATCTTCTGAAACATGAAACAAAACTTTACCTTTATTTGGTAAAATTTCTCCACATTAAATCCTGCGGCATTCCCCAACCTACGCAGATTTTCTTGGACAACAACCTTGGGATCCCTCCGTTTGGAACTACTGAAGAGATTGAATGAGCTAAGAGTTGGTATGTAAGATATTCCACCTGTCCTCGTAGTAAATCCATGCAAGAAAATATCTATCGAATAGAAGTAGTGAAGATTAAAAATATGCTATACAAAGACTATAGAGCATTACCAACCCAGTCTCACAGTAAGACTTTCCCTGATCACCTCAAGCTGCATGTTTTTCTGGCTTCCAATTTCTACAGCACTGTGTACCTCCATGTATTCTTGTTATACACGATTTGTGTTTGCTCTACCTTCCCCATGGGACTATTGCTTTTCAAAGGGTATCTTCTGTCCCATTTGTCTTTGGTATTCCTCATAGCATACAGCTCACAGTAAATATCATTTAACCAAGAGTAAGATGGACTCTTAAATTTCATTCTTCTGTCTAAACGCCAATGAGTTAAGGTTCCAGAATTTCTAAATAGGAGATGCTTAGGGTCATAAATCTCATTTTAAAGGAAGGCTGGGGGATTTGTCTTAAAGCTGAATTTGCACAAAGCAAATTTATTTATTTAGGGTGGCTCTGAAGGGACTGTCCCTCGACACTGCTGACACTACAAGGCCATCCCTGATACTCCCATGTTGCAGCTGATGCCAATGAGCTTATAAACCCTACAGTCTACAAAAGACAGGAGTGGGAAAAAGGTGACCAGCCTCTAAAGAAAGACTGTTTTTTTTCATGTACAACACAGTGTTTAATATACCTGAGATTAATGGAGATGTGATAATGGTTAATTCTCCTTTCAGAGCTGGCAGACTTCTCAAATATGTTTTTATTTCATTCTGGATTGCTTCTTGTTCTTGATCTGTGATCATGTTTATTTCTTGTTCTTGATCTGTGATCATGATCATGGACTGTTTCACAAGACCTCCCCTCAAAGTCACCTGTAAATCTTCAAACTCAAAATTGTAAACGTTGGTGAAGAGTTGATCAATAAAAGCTTTCAGCAATGTCTTCCGGTGCTTGGGTACAATTACCTTAATGCTGCTCAAGTTTTTTTCATCAATTTTTTGTTTAATGGTATACAAAGAGGCAGCCATACTAGGATTGCTAACAGTCTCAAACTCTCTCAAGACAGCTGATAATCCATTGCTTGCTTCCAATTCTAAGTTATGTTCCCCATCCCTTTCACAGCTGATGCTATTACAACACATTATGCAAAGAAACTTGGCCTTGGCAGCATGATGGTATCGGACAGCATTCAGTGTCTTCAGTAATACCTGGTGACTGTTTTTCTGAGAGTTAAATTTCAAACCAAAGAAATCAATCAACACTGCTTCTGCCATCCTTCAGTAGGGTACGCAGCCCTTCAAACACTTCTGTGCCTCCTAAGAAATTACCTATAAAGAAAAATTAGCCTAAGAATGCAAAATTATATCACCTTCTTACGGTTACAACAGAAATTTGTGCCTACGTCAAAAAAAAAAAAAAAAAAAAAAAAGGTTCACGGATCTAAAAATGTAGTAAAATAGTAAATCTAGACTTCTCCCATTAAAGCCAGTCCACTATCTGTCCTACGTGAACCATGAGAGGAGAACCATCTTTTAATTTGTTTTGTGAAAGTATCTGTACATCTTTTCAGCAGGACTACAGTTCCTCTGTGTGTGTGTGTGTGTGTGTGTTTGCACACAGCAAGTTTTAAGTAGGGAATTACTTGTTGACTTAGACGAAGTCTTGTTTTTTAATTACAGGGTGTCAGTTTATGTTATATACATCATTAATCTTGATGTGACTGGCATATTAGGTCACACCTCTTCATGACACATTGGGGCCTTAAATTCAACAGACTAAATGGAGCTGCACTAAAATTCACGCTTTTAAGGGGATAAAAGCTGAGACGATCCAGGATTTACAAAGCACTCCAAGTAGGGCAATGGGCACGAAGACTACCACGATTTGGATCAGACGCGCTGCCTACCCTCTTGCTTACTCAGGGCCCAGGCCCCGCCCAGAGTGGATCTTCACCCCTCCAGCCCCAGCACTCCCACCCCAGGGCCTTCGCTTTCTCTTCAGGGGCCGCTCCCAACCTCCACTCCATACCGTACTGGGCTCCCGCTGAAGTTCACCTCTCCAGTTTTGAAAAACATTGAGAGAAGCTAGGAGGGTGACGGCCTCCTTCCCCTCTGCCTTGGGAAATGCCACAAAAAGCGTCTGTCCCGGCCCGGTCCCACGCTCGGTCTCCACCTGCCCGAGCTCCACCACCGCCTCTTCCCCGCCCCTTTGGCACTTCCTGACATACGGACGTGCACCGTAGGCAGTTTTCCCCGTGCCGCCTGCCCACGCTCGGCTTAGACCTATACTCCCAGTCTGCTGCGAGCTCGGAAGCGCTCGGCAGCCACCGCCACCACCCCAGCCCCGAGCCAGGACGGAACCCGGAAGCCGCGAGCTGGGCACCTGGAATCCTAAGCCCCGCCCCGCGGCCCCGCCCACTGCGGCGCCCGCCCCACCTCACCCACCTCACGGCCGACCAGCCGCGGGGTGGTGTGCCGGCTTTGCGTGGACTCGACGGCTGGGGGGTCCCGCTGTTGCAGAGGCCCGGGCCCGGCCAGGCCGGCGAGCGGCACGGGGGCACGAGCGAGTTCGAGGGAGAGGGCTGGGCACCGAGCGGCCAAGGCGGGCCGAGCCCCGGCACGGGGAAAGCCCGGGAAGAGCCGAGAGGCGGCCACCTCAGTAGTTCCGGGTCAGCGCGGCCCGTCGAGGCCGTCCTCCGCCGCCCTGTCTAGGCAAGAGAAACAGGAACCGGGGCCCTTTGGCCGGAGCCAGGCGGGTCAGAGGGCGGGGGCCAGGGCGGCCGGCCGTGAGGGGGAGCGGGCGGGCGGGCAGCTAGACTGGAGGGCCCGTGTGAGGAGCTGGCCGGCGGGAGGCCGGACCCGTGAGGGGAGCGGGTCGGCGGGGAGGAGGAGGGTCCGCGAAGGGGCGGGCTGGCGGGCTGGCCCCTGTGCGGGGTAAGGCGGGAGAACGTCGTGGGGAACCAATCGCAGACGCCGTTCTGTGAATGGATTCCGTCTCCGGCAGTGGGCTTCCCCAAATCGGCACCCCCCTCCCGCCCAAGCAGTCCCGGACCAGCTGTGTGAGCCAGAGTTTTGGTTTCATCCCTAGAGCCCAACCCTGAGAACCTCCTATGGTTCAAGTAACAGGCCTTCCCGGGGCGGGGATTTGGTTTGTTGTTCTTACTTTTTTGTTTGTTTGTTTGTTTATTTTTGAGAGACAATGTGCCAGCAGGGGAGGGGCAGAAGGGGGGCGCGGAACAGGATCCAAGGCTGGCTCTGGTCTAACAGCGGAGGGCATGATCTGGGCTGGAACTCACCAACCCGGAGAGCAAGACCTGAGCCAAGGTCAGATGCTTATCCCACGGAGCCACCCAGGCGGCCGCTTGCTGTTGTTTTTTACAGTGTGTTGTTTGTTCCCGGAAACAACTTGGTTGAACCTTCCTTTGCCTTTTTGCTGATTCCGCCTTACTTGCTGACGGGACCAAAACTCCATACAGCCCCTTGTACTGACTTTTTTTTGTATGCCCGTTTAAAAATATGAGCCCCTTGTAGAACATTAGAAGGCAGTGACTCTTAGAAATGTAATAAATTAGCATCCGTTATCTAACCTCGAAGAGGGTAACACTCGTTTAAAAATACTGAACAGCTGCTACATGGAAGGCAGATGCTATGGTAAAGGGAGAGTCAATCCGACCTTCACAGAGTAGGAGAAAGGGTGCTTCCTGTGGAACTGGTTATGATGGAAGGAGAGGTCCCTTTTGTCTTCATTGTTGCTTAGATGATAAATGCTGAAGAAATTTAACCTGAAAGAGAGAGCCTTACATATCTGGGAGTTTAGAAGAGCATTTGGAAGTGGGCAAGTGCTTCCATTCTATTTAACTCGGTGATGGGATCACCAGCCCAGAACAGGAACTTGCTGTTTAGTGTCCCTGGCAGGTGTTCTGTCCAAATTTGTACTTTCATGATTTTTGTTGGACATTTGTTAAAAACTCTGAGTGGTAGATGGTACACTTGATCAGAAGGTGCACTCTGCTCTCTGAGTTTTATGTTAAGTATTACCTTAAGTAAAATAGAAATCTTTGAGTTACAAAGCTGGTTTAAAACGTTTATCCCTGTTTTTATAGACAATGGTGGGAATTTATTTTCTTTTCCTGAAACAGTAGTGGCAGTAAAAAGTTTAAAAATATTTCAGGGGCGTGTGGGTGGCTCAGTCGGTTAAGCAGCCGACTTGGGCTCAGGTCATGATCTCCCCCTTGGAAGGTTGGAGAGTCGAGAGCCTGCATCAGGCTCTGTGCTGACAACTCAGAGCCTGGAGCCTGCTTCAGATTCTGTGTCTCTCTCTCTCTCTCTCCGCCCCTCCCCTGCTCGTGCTCTGTTTCTCTCTCAAAAATAAATAAAGGTTAAAAAAATTTTTTTAATGTTTCAAAATAGGGAAGCTACCAGGAAAGTGATAGTTTGTCATCTTGTTGTATTTACATACTATTTCCTTTCACCAGTTGTTCCTAGACTACTATCTAACCTCATCTCCTAACTCTCTCTTCCCTCATCCCGGTTTACCCCACTCCGGTGGTTCTTAATCCTGGCTGCATCTCAGAACTACAAGTAGAACCTACAAAAAAAAATAAATAGATCTAGGGACTCCACTCCATATACATTTAAATCAGAATCTCTGGGAGTCAAGTCTGGGCTTGTTTTTCCCTGCTATTTGTTTTCTTTTAATCTGTACAGATGATTCAGATGCATAATTAGGTTTGAAAAAACAAATGCCTTATTCCCAAGCCATTTAAACTAAAGGCTGTTCCTTGGATGAACTACAAGATTTTTATCCTTTACATTTGCTATTCCTTTTTACTTAGAACGCCCTTCTCTTTTTACGCTTATTTGCTGCTTATTTAAGATCTTTAAAGCCAATCATAACTTTCCTTGAATCCCCATCCCCTCACCAGACAGAATTAATTGCTTCTTCCTTAGCATTTTGTTCACACAGAAGAAGCCCTCTCATTGATGTACTCTGGACCCATAACCTACTAATAAATTGAAAAAGTCAATTAAACATTGAAGGTATTATTCATATTTTTTAATTTTTTTAATATTTTTAATATTTGTTTATTTTTGAGTGAGACAGAGAGTGGGCAGGGGAGGGGCAGAAAGAGAGAGAGAGAGGGAGACACAGAATCCAAAGCTGGCTCCAAGCTCCGAGCTGTTAGCACAGAGCCTGACTCAGGGCTTGAACCCATGAACCATGAGATCATGACCTAAGCCGAAGTCAGATACTCAACCTACTGAGCCACCTAGGTGCCCTGAAGTGTAAACTTTATAAGAATGAACTTGATCGTATATGACTTTTCTCTAAATAAAGCTTTTTTAAAAAGTTTATTTATTTTGAGAGAGAGAGAGAGACAAAGAGCACATGCAAGTGGGGGAGGGGCAGAGAAAGAGGGAGACAAACAATCCCAAGCAGGCTCCAAACTGAGTTCAATGTGGGGCTCTAACTCACCAATCCTGAGATCCCCACCTGAGCTACATGATCTGAGATGCAGTTGGATACTTAACCCACTGAACCACCCAGGCACCCCAAAGCTATTTTTTGTTTGTTTGTTTGTTTTTTGTTTTTGTTTTATGTGTTTTGGTCAGTTTAACCCCGAGAGTCGTGATAGAAATATAACATAAATATCTTAAACATTTTGTTTTAGCCTAAAACAACTATATGCTCATTTGCCAATCTACTGAGAAAGCCATGGCGTTTTCTTTGCACAAGTTCTGCTGATTAGAGTTTTGTGTGGCATTTCTTGCATAAACTACACCTCTAAACCATCAGCAAAGATTTCCTAAGATTTTATTCCTTTAAGAGGAAAATAATTTAAAGGCACTTGCAGAGCTGTCTGAGTGCAGATTTCTCCTTTATAATCTTTTATTGTGATCTCACACATTCAAACAACTCACAGTTTGGGGGTCTTTCCAGAATATTAAACTTTAGATTTTAAAGAAACAATGAAATTTATTTCCACACTATTTCATCACTTTACATATTACTAAATTATGAAAGCACAATAACAAGTACAACTGGCATAAACAGGTTTGGGAACAAACACAGGTAACTCGGTGTCAGATTGTACTGATAGGAGCAGAAGTAGACAGATTCACAGGAGAGTAGTTTCCTAACCAGTCAGCATGATGTGGGAATTAGCAGTTTATGATTTATAAAGGAAATAGAATGAGTTAATTGGTTAGAGTTTTTAGTGTAAGTAGACTAAGAGAGCAACTACTATACCTCTACATTTTAATTATTTTACTGTGTGTCTATCGCCTTCATAGAGACGTAGAGCATTCTGAGGGCAGAGATAGTGCCTGGCTATTAAAGGAAACTTTGGGGGAATCCCTAAAAGTTCTTCTGTCACCATATAAATCTTTAATCTTCTTATGAAAACAAATGAAATTCTGAAAAACGAACAGTTGTTTTTAAGACATTTACATTAATTCATGGGTCCCTCAAGAAAAGTAAATGTAATATTGCACATTTCCTTGTTAAAAGCTTATATTAATTTCCTAAGGCTGCCATAAAAAATTACCACAAACTGGATAGCTAAAAGCGACAAAAATGTATTCTCTCGTAGTTATGGAAGCAGAAGTCCCAAATCTAGGTGTTCTCATGACCATGTTTCTTTCAAAGTGTCTCATTTTCGTTGCCTCTTCAGCTTCTGGTAGCTCCAGGTGTTTCATTCCTTGGCTTGGGGCTCCATGTCTTGAGCCTCCTATG
Source organism: Panthera onca (assembly GCF_046562875.1). Taxonomy (NCBI): domain Eukaryota; kingdom Metazoa; phylum Chordata; class Mammalia; order Carnivora; family Felidae; genus Panthera; species Panthera onca. The sequence goes on along the minus strand of NC_138339.1, from coordinate 213,960,087 downwards.
GTCTTCTTAATGTGCATCTGAATCTCAAATCTCCCTCTACCTTTCTGCTGTAAGAACACTTGTGTGGAAATAATGGCCAACCATATGAGAATAAGCAAAGATTATTTGCTCAGAGTTTGCTATGGCAAGGAAGTCAGCCACCATCACTTGTGGGTTGGCAAAGTAGGAAAGCTTTATAGTGGAAAAAAAGGAAATCTTCAAGTATACCCTGATTAGAGGCAATTGGCATGGGGAAGCTGTAAGTGGGCTAACTAGAAGCAAGGCATCCTATGCGATTGGTTAAGTGTGCATATTTGGCTTTCTCTGATTGATCCCAAGATAGAAGTGGTGACAAAAATTAGGGAAGCTGTCAGTTATTCAGCAAACCAGCAAACACTGGCCATTTGGGGCCAGTTGTTACAGAAGTTTTTGTTTGGCTTCTAGAATTGTTATTAGAGATAGTGGTCTGGCTTCCTACAAGCCTGGCTTATAGACAGCAGGATGGTTTCCTGGTCTGGTTACTGTAGGAAACAGGTTGGTTTCCTGAGTTGGTTGCTGCCAATTGTAGGTCAGAATTCTGTATTTATATATGGTCTGCCCACTGTTTGCATAGCCCATCTCCCACCTGTCATTGGATTCAGGGCTAATCCTAAATCCAGGATGATCTCATTTCAAGATCCTTAACTACAACTGCAAACACCATTTTTCCAAATTAGCACATTCACAGATTCTGGAGTTTGGGACATGGACATATAGGTGTGGGGGCACCATTCAACCTACAAGCTCCTCTTGGTTTAGAAATCATGCTTACTTGTACACAGAGTAAAAACAAAAAACAAAAAACCTTGCTTCTTACTGTCCTGAATGAAACACGTAGGTAGGTTGTGACTGGATTTCATCATACACCTATCATTTCTATTTGAAACAGTTGCCTAGCTATCCCTTAAAGCTTGGATTCAAGCTGCGGATCAATCTTTGTATGTTTACACTTTAAAACAAGACATCTTGGTAGTCTATTACTAGTGGACATTCAGAGAAATCTCACCTTTTGTAGAAAGCTAGAAGCAGGGTGGTTAATGTATTAATGTTGCCTGTATTGTCTTTGATAGGAAGTTAAGGAACACTGCAAATCCTGGTTTTTTTCTTTCTGTTTTCAGCATCCTGAAACCTTAATCACATTGCCTAGTCAAAGAAGAGAGTAATGACTACTCTTAGCAGATCCCAACACACTAGTATATAATAGGTATGAATACATTTTTAATGATCCAATTAATTAGTTCCTTTGGATGATGTTATAACTTCTCTTAAAAACATGTGGTTGAAAAGACTTATAGTCTTTTTTACCTGAAAAGTGTGTATTCTTACTTATTTGTGCGGTGGGTGACATTTTCCCCACTATTATCTTTATTTGTTAGAATTGAACCACCCAGATCTGAGTTCATCATGTTTATGGCAAATAAAGACCATAATTTAAAATTTGCTTGATTCCAGGGAACTCTTTAATCTCATCTTTCCCCAGGTTAATTTTCTTTAGCTTTCCCAGCTAAATATCAGCTTTAGATATTAAACTCCCCCACCCACTTAGAAAGCAAAAATAGTTTCACACAAAAATTATGTTTCTGGTAATATTTTCTGTTTTCTGAAAAGTCGCTATTTTAAAAGGGCAGGATGAAATTATAAGCTACTTTAACTGCCTAGCTGTCACATGACAGCTTTTCCCATTCAGAATGAAAACCGGTGCTTATGTGACATGGTTGCACATACACAATTACCTCCTCGTAGTGCTTCTAAGCCAAAAGCTCTCAAAAGCCCAGAGGAGTTTGACAGTCTTGCTTTATTTTGCTCATTAACTTGGAAGAGGTACCAGATGATGAGTTTCCAAAAGCTGGAACCATGGCCTTTTAAAAATATCCCAAGGGTCAAATAGAGGGGCTTGCCTCTTCAATGCAAAAGAGATAATGCACAAATTATGCTTATCACAGTGCTTTCATACATGTTAAGTGCCTAATAAATGTGAATTTGAATCCTAATTGTTTCAAATTCCATCCTTCCTACTTGTTGGATATGTGACCTTTGGCTAATTTCTTAATTTCTCCAAGTCTTAGTTTACTCATCTATAGAATGTAGGTAAAAATAGTATCTAGCTTATAGGATTGTCCTGAGGGAAAATACAGATAATTCATGTAAAAGCACTTAGAACAATGTCAGTTACTTGTAAGTACTCAATCAATGTTTATTATAGTTAATATAGAAAGATGATAGTTTATTATAGTATTTTTATTAACTTATTTTCTGCAAAGCTAATTTTTTAGTTGAAAGTATATTTTCTAAATGATTGTGTTTTATATATAGTTTGAACATTTACTATCAAATACTGCAGTTTTTTTTTTTTTAAATCAGAGTCACTTAATTTGTCTTTATATTCCTCAAAATACCTTACGTATTATATGTACCCACATATGTGGTTTGAATGAAAGAGTAATTGAGGGGCACTTCGGTGGCTCAGTCGGTTGAGCCTCTGACTTTGGCTCAGGTCATGATCTCACGGTTTGTGAGTTCGAACCCCGCGTCGGGCTCCGTGCTGACAGCTCAGAGCCTAGAGCCTGCTTCAGATTCTCTCTCTCTCTCTCTCTCTCTCTCTGACCTTCCCCTGCTCACACTCTGTCTTCTCTGTCTCTCAAAAATAAATGTTAAAAAAAAAAGAAAGAAATTGATACTGTCTAGTCTCTAAACTCTTGTTTTCATTTATTTAAATGATTGTAGTGAATTATCAGTAGATGGCAGTAGTTTGTTTTCTTTTTTATCTTTTGTCCATTTTGCAATAGAGACCAGAAAAAACTACAATTTTCCCAATTTTAAAGCATATATCCTTTCACAAATAGTTGGTTTAAATAAATGTCACCCAAGAGTTTTTCAATTTATGTTGCTTTAGAAATAGAGATCACCAAGTACCAGTTATGTTATTTTTTATTATTATAAATCTACTGTTTTCCATTTTTTAAGATTTCTCCAACAAATTTTTAGGGAATACAAAAATGAGTAAGACACTGTATGTGTCTTCCTGGAGCTTATAGCCTAGTGGGGAAATATGTATAAAATGATGGAAATAATAAGAATAAAAATTGTAGGGGCGTCTGGGTGGCTCAGTCGGTTAAGCATCTGACTTCAGCTCAGGTCATGATCTCACAGTCCGTGAGTTCCAGCCCTGCGTCGGGCTCTGTGCTGACAGCTCGGAGCCTGGAGCCTGCTTCAGATTCTGTGTCTCTCTCTCTCTGTGACCCTCCCCTGTTCATGCTCTCTCTCTCTCTCTCTCAAAAATAAATAAACATTAAAAAAATTTTTTTTAATAAAAAAAGAATAAAAATTGTTAAGTAGCAGGAATTTGCTAAATGTCATGCACTATTTAATTGAGTCCTCACAATAATTCTAATGAAACAGGCATTACTATTGTTTCTGTTTTATAGATAAAGAATCTGAGGCCCAGGTTGGGCCTAATAAACTAGTAAGTGGTACAATCTGAATTCAAATCTGGCTGTGTCTTACTTTATGACCTAAACTGTCATCACAGGATAACAGATATGGAAAAAATTGCACCAGAAAGAGGGAGGGATTATATCTACCCAAAAAGATCAAAAAAGACTTCTTAAAGAAGATGCCATCTGTGATGAAGTTGAAAGATTGGTTGTGATGTTGACATGGCGGGAACAGTATTTTAGGAGATTCTATCAGTAGAACAGGGTAAATTGGAATGAAGATAGACTACAAACAGACACCTAGAAAGTGCCAGGCACTGTTTCAGGTCTCTACCTTTGTGGACCTTATATTAGTAAAGGGAGATAGGAAGAAACAAATGTATATAAAATATCAGTAGTGACAAACGCTATTAAAAATGAGGCAGGGTCAGAAAATGGAGAATGAAGAAGGGGAGGTCATGTTTTAAAGAAGGTTATCAGGGAAGTCTTCTCTACTAAGATAGTATTTGGAAGTGCTAAGTAGTGAGTGAATCCTAATATAATTTAAAGAGGGAACTACCAGGTTTTGCTAAAAGAATTGCATGCAGCATGTAAAAGAAAAGTCAAGATTCTGGCTTGTCCTTTGGGTAGATAATTGAGACAGAAGTCCTGGGCCACATATTTGGAGAGTATCTTAAGGGATTTCCCAAAGGGCCTATGAAACATCCACAGTGAACTCTTATTTATGATTATCTTGAAGAAGTCTTGTTGAATTGCTGAGTGTTCTCTACTTTTTTATTTTATTTATTTATTTATTTATTTATTTATTTATTTATTGGAGAGGGAGCTGCCATTTATTTAGCTTTGCTCCCTCCTGTTCTATACTTTTTTAGAGAACTCCTTACTAATGTCTCCAGGGTTTGGGGCCTAAACAGGAAAAACTTCATTTATTGAGATGGAGGAGACTGTGAAGGAGCAGGTTTAGTGGTGGTGGTAGAGTGAACAGAGAAATACATAGTTCAGTTTGGACTATATTAAATTGAAATGCCTGTAAAAATCCAAGTGAAGATATCAGGTAGGCAATTTTGGTATGAGTCTGGAGGTCAAGAAGGATGTTCAGATTAGAGATATGAATAGGATAAAACCTGTAAGTGGGTTTTAAGGCTGTGCAACTAGGTGACATCAGTTGAAGAGTGAGTATGGAGAAGATGCCTGAGGACTTAGCATTGGGACACTGACATAGATGAGAAAGCTGAAGAGGAACTAGCAAAGGAAACCCTAGACAAAGTCCATAATAATTACTCACTATGTATGTCAGGTACTATGCTAAGCATGCTACCTATATTACGTTAATTATTATGACAGCACTGTGAGGCTTTATAGATGAGGACCCTGATGGTCAAAGAAGTTAAGAAATTGTCTCAAGGTCATAACAGCTAAAGAGCAGGAGAACCAAGATTCAAATACAGTTCAGTTTTCCTCCAAAGCTTTTTCACTTAACCATTGTGTTTTAATTTTAGGAACTAATGATGAAATATCCTTGCCATCCCTTTGAGGTTTTTGACAATTAATTTGCTTTCAGGATCACCAGGATATATGACAGGAAAAAAAAAACAAAGAAAAGTGAGAAATTATCAATATTGATTATTTTATAGGCACAAAAAAGGTGAATCAAAAAGGGGGAAGAGACACAGAAGAATGTCAGGCAACAGAGAAATGAAGAGTCAAGGAGTTCCTGAAGAAGGTAATGAAGCAATCTTAAGAAATAAATAAAAGATAGGCAACAACAAAAAGGTAGTATGATAGGATAATTGTGTTAAAATTTATAGCCAAATAGAACAGAAGGGAACTGTTAAATTTCTCGAAGAAGGAACTTATATGTTGTTTAGAAAAGGCATAACAACCTGGAAATACAGGCCTATAATGAAAATTCATCAACTATAATCGCTATATAGTTGTTACGGTAGCACTGTATGTATATGTATAAATGGTCTGGATAAAATAGATAGGACAATCAAAATATTTCTACCGTTCCGTACAGGAACAGGTATAACATTACAGTAGGTGATTCTGAATTGTGTATTATTATGGCATTTGATTTTGGTTTTGTTTATGGTCAGAAAGGGAATATTATCAACCCTAAATCTACTTTATTGATGACAAACATCACATTTTTCATGACTTTGAGTAAAGAAACACTAATTTTCTTTGAGTGTTTACACTTAAATTTGTATTACGTACTTTATTTTGTCTAGCTCTGGCTAACCGAAGCACATCTTCATTAACTGCTGCTGTAGAGCAAGTTGCAAAGCAACAACAATCACAAACATCAGAGATAGAAAAAAATAAAAAAGTTCTATTCCATTTGCAGGTAACCTATTTCATATAGTTTTTAAATGAGCCTTTACTGTCTTCAAAACTATATTAAATTATTAATAGAGAAGTTATTGAGGATACTTAATTTGGGGAGGCAATTTCTAAACTTCTATTTTTCATGTTTACTCCTTCTTAATTATTCTTTTATCCCTAAATGAAGTGTATACAAGTATTCTAGTGTCATGGAACATTTTGCACACCCAATATACAAGGATTCAGCAATGTCATTGCAACTGTAGTATGTACATATGAAACCCATCTATCACACAGAATTATTTTAAATTCACTGCTATTTGATAGTTTTTTCTAAAATGTTAAATTGAAGAAAAGTTAAGTTTTTAAGCTAGTGGGTTTTTAAAATTTTTTTGTTTTTGTTTATTTTTGAGAGAGAGAGAGAGAGAGCAACCAGGGGAGAGGCAGAGAAAGAGGGAGACACAGAATCTGAAGCAGGCTCCAGGCTCTGAGCTGTCAGCACAGAGCCTGACATGGGGCTTGAACTCACAAGCCGTGAGATCATGACCTGAGCCAAACTCAGATGCTTAACCGACTGAGCCAACCAGGAGCCCCTAAGCTAGTATTTTTAAAGCCATGGCTTGTGAGTTATAGTTGTCAGTGAACATTTCAAGTTGATAAGAAACATTTTTGTGTTCCTTATATTTCATAATCATAATTCCACTGCAAGGAATCTGGAAGCCATACTTGTTTTTTGTTTTGTTGTTATTGTTGTTGTTGTTTAGCATGCAGCACATTTAGATGAACTATACTCTGTTAATATAGCTAAAGAAGCAAAAATGGAAACCATATCTTTACTATCTGCTTTGTAAAGGTTATTATTAAATATATATGGAGGGGCGCCTGGGTGGCTCAGTCGGTTAAGCGTCCGACTTCAGCTCAGGTTACGATCTCACGGTCCGTGAGTTCGAGCCCCGCGTCGGGCTCTGGGCTGATGGCTCAGAGCCTGGAGCCTGCTTCCGATTCTGTGTCTCCCTCTCTCTCTGCCCCTCCCCCGTTCATGCTCTGTCTCTCTCTATCTCAAAAATAAATAAAACGTTAAAAAAATATATATATATGGAAATGAAAAGAATAGGCTCTAGAGCTCAGCTGCCTAGTTTGAAAGACAAAGTTTGCTACCTTTAGCTCCATGGTTTAATTTCTTTGTGCTTCCATTTTCCTATTTGTAAAATGGAGATAATCATATGACCTACTTAGAAGTTTCATAAGGATTAAATGAATTAATATTTGTAAATACGTGTAAAGTATCCTGCTGGGGCCCTGGTGGACAGTATAGAGCTGGATTTTGATATTGGCTTTAGGTATTAGTTCATCATTAATATGATGATGATAATTATACTCTCAAGGTAATACGGATCTCCTACAAATATCTGCATTGCATTAGTCACTTTTAGAAAAGAATATATTTTTTGCAATAGAATATAATACAAAAATAATAATGTCTTAGCAGTTTATAAAGAAATTATCCGTAAAACTTCTCAATCTTCAATAAGTTGCACAGATGTTATTTCACTTATATTCAGGGCTTACTTTCTATTAAGCATTTTGCCAAGCATTGTCCTCACTCTTAAGTTGCTCATCATCTATTTATGAGGGAGACAAATAAATACATAATTATATGCAGGGTAGTAATGTCAACAGTATAGGCAGATTTAACACTGAAAAAGGAGTGATCACAAAGTGATTTTTCAGTTGAATTTAAAAGAAGTCAGCTGAAGGGACGTCTGGGTGGCTATGTCACTTGAGCATCTGACTCTTTGATTTTTGGCTCAGGTCATGATCCCAGGATTGTGGTATTTATTGAGCCCCTTGTCAGTGCTGAGCATGAAACCTGTTTGGGATTCTCTCCCTCTTTCCCTCTGCCCCTCTCCCCTGTTTGCGCTCGCGCTCTCTCTCTCTCTCTCTCTCTCTCTCTCTCTCTCAAATAAAATAAAAACAATTTTTAAGTCTTAAAAAAAAAGAAGATAGTTGGAATTCACTTGGATAATTGGGTATCTGGGACAGGTTTAAGGGTTAGGTGCTAAGGAGGATGGTATTCCAGACATCCAGACAAGATCCTAAGAAAATCCACAGGTGCATGTAGCATTGATACACTGATACATTCGTAGACCTACAGTTGACCCTTGAATAACAGAGTGTTAGAGGCGCCCACCCCTAACATATATAACTTTTGACTCCTCAAAAACTTAACTATTAATAGCCTATTGTTGACGAGAAGACTTAACCAATAACATAAACAATCTATTAACACATATTTTGTAAGTTATACGTATTAATTACTGTGTTCTTACAATAAAGTAAGCTAGAGAAAAAATGTCATTAAAATCACAAGAAAGAGAAAATACGTTTCCAGTACTGTACTGTGTGTGTGTGTGTGTGTGTGTGTGTGTGTGTGTGTGTGTGTATGTGTATGTGTGTGTGTGTGTGTGTGTAAATCTTCCTATAGTGGACAGTACTGTGTGTGTATCTTCCTATAAGTGGACCCATGCAGTGCAAATCTGTGTGGTTCAAGGGTCAACTGTACATGTAGTTTGGTGGCAGTATAGCATAGGGTGTGTTTTGAGACATGGTGGGAGATATATACTGTGATCAGAAACCTGGATGTATTCTAAAGGTGATAGGAAGGTTTTGATGGGTTTGCAAATGATTACCTTTATATTTTAGAAAGAGAATTATAGATGCATAAAAAACACTTTTCATAACCCAACATCCATTCATGAAAAAAACTCTCAGCAAATTAGGAGTAGAACTTCCTTAATCTAAAAAGGGCATATATATCCATTTATGAATCTTACAGCCAACTTCATACCTAATGGCAAAAGACTGTTTCTCCCTTAAGATCAGGAACAAGGCAAGGATGTATGCTCTTACCACTTCTTTTCTTTCTGTCATACTGCTGGTTCAAGCAAGTGCAATCATGAAAGGAAAATAAATAAAAGGCATCCATATCGGAAAGGAGGAAGTAAACCACTTTTATTCACAGGTAGCATGATTATCTTTAGAAAATCCTAAGGAATCTTTAAAAAAAGCAGATTAGGACTAATAAGTGAGTTTATGAAGGTTGCAGGGTACAAGATTAGTATATAAATATCAATTGTATTTCTGTATATGAAAGAAACAACCAGAAATCAAAATTTAAATAGCAATATCATTTACAGTAGCATTATCATTTACTTATAGGTAAATGTGACAAAAGGTTTGTGTTATGGACTGAATGTTTGTGTCCCCCTCACCCAAATTCATATGTTGTAGCCCTAACCCCCAATGTGATTGTATCTGGAGATGGGGGGTTTAGGAGGTAATTAGGCCTAGATGAAGTCATCCTCATGACATGAGTAGTGCCATTATAAGAAGAAACACCAGAGAGCTTACTCTCTCTCTTTTTCTGCTGTGAGGATACAGTGAGAGGGTGGCTGTCTGCAAGCCAAGAAGAGAGCTCTCACCAGAACCTAACCATGCTGACACACTTTCAGCCTTTAGAACCATGAGAAATAAATGTCTGTTATTTAAGCTACTGAGTCTATGGTATTTTGCTATGGCAGCCCAAGCAGACTAAGACAATTTGTCTTAAGACTGGTATGCTGAAAACACTGATGAGAGAAAATAAAGACCTGAATAAATAGACAGATATACCATTTTCAAGAGTCAGAAGAGTCAGTATTGTTAACATGTAAGTTCTTTCAATTTTATCTATAGTTTGAAAGCAATTCTAATCAAAATCCCAGCAGGCTTTTTTTTTTTTTTTTGGAGAAATTGCTGATTCTAAAACTCATATGAAAATGGAAAGGACCTAGAATAGCCAAAACAATTTTGAAAAAGAAAAACAGTGTAGAAGTTCATATGTTACCTGACTTAAAGATTTATTATAGAGCGATCAGGACAGTATGATAAGGAATAAAGATAGACCTACAGATCCATTGAACAGAACAGAGTATGCAGTAATAGCCCCACACATATCAATTGATTTCAAAGGTGCTATTATGGATTGAATGTTTGTGTTTCCTCTAGTGTGATGAAATTTTGAGGTAAGGCCTTTGGAAAGTAAGATGTGGGTGACTTTATGAGGGTTGTGCCACTATAATAGAGTTACTGTCCTTATAAGAAGAGGAGGAAAAGGGGCACCTGGGTGGCTCAGTCGGTTAAGCATCTGACTTCAGGTCATGATCTCCCAGTTCATGAGTTTGAACCCGTGTCAGGCTCTATACTGACAGCTCAGAGTCTGGAGCCTGCTTCGGATTCTGTGTGTGGTTCTCTCTCTCTCTGTTCCTCCCCTACCAGAACTTTCTCTCTCTCTCAAAAATAAATAAGCTTTAAAAAAAAAAGATTAAAAAAAAAAAAGAAGAGGAAGAGAAACCAGAACTCTGTTTTCCACATGAGGACACAGGAAGAAGGCAACCATCGGCAAACCAGAAACAAGGTCATCACCAGGAACTGAATCTGCTGGCACCTTAATTTCTCAGAATTGTAGAAATAAATGCTTGTTATTTAAGCCACCTAATCTATGATGGCTTAACAGCCAAGCTGGCTAAGGCAGGTGCAAAGACCATCCTTTAGAGAAAGAATAATCTTTCAACAATGGTAGAGGACAGCCACGTGCAAAAAAAGGTGAACCTCAATTTTCACCTCATACCACATGGAAAAATTAACTCAAAATGGATTAGCAGCCTAAGTGTAAGAATTAAAGCTATAAAATGTCTAGAAAAAAACAGGAGAAAAGTTTAGTGATACTGAGTTTGGTAAAGATGTCTTAAATAGAACACAAAAATTTAAAAATTGGACTCCATCGGAAATATTTTTTAATTTCTACTCAAGAGACACTTTTAAAAATGAATATATGGTATATTTGTTGGGACCCTATGGACATTTGGATTGTCATAGACTAGGAAAATTATTTGAAAACACATATGACAATGTGCTTATATTTACAGTATATAAACAAATCCTACAACTCAGGAAGGCAAACAACCCAATTAAAACCTGGACAAAATATTTGAATAGTCATTTTATTAAAGAAGATATCACAAAAGACAAGCAAATGAAAAGATAATATAAATATCATTCATCATTAAGGAAATGCAAATTATAACCATCATAAGATACTACTCTATACCACTGGAATGACTAAATTTAAGAAGACTGACCATACCAAGTATTGTAAAGAAGATGCAAGATATGGAAGAATTGGAACTCTCAGATCCTGTTATTCGGAATGTAAATACAACCACTTAGGAAACAGTTCACAGTTTCTTAAAAGGTTAAAATATATTTACTGTATAACTCAGCCATTCAGCTTCTAGATATTTGTTTATCCAAGAGAAATGAAAGTGTATACTCACTGGAAAACTGCATACAACTAAAATACCCATCAGAACAAAGTGTGGTATACCCATACAATGGAATGCTACTCATCAATAAAAAGGAAGAGCTAATGGTATATATAACAATACAGTGGTATCTAAAAGTAATTATGCTGAAAGAAGTAAGACTTAAAAAGTATATATTGTGATAATTTATTTATAAAAAATTCTTGAAAATGCAAACTTATCTTTAGTAAGAGACAGAAAATAAATGGTTGTCTGAGAATGGAAAGATGGGGAGGAAGGATGGATTGCAAAGCAGCAGGAGGAAGCTCGTTGGTAATGGATATGTTTATTATCTTAATTGTGGTGGTCTCAAGAGCATAAAAATAAATCAAAACTCATCAAATTGTAAAGTTTAAATATGTGCAGTTTATGTAAATTCTACCTCAATAAATCTATAAACAAAAAAAAAGAGAAGAGGGAGAGGGGAAGAAGAAGGGACAGAAGAAGAAAGAGGAGAAGTAAAAGGAGGAGGCATTGGCATGAAGAAGAAGGGGAGGAGAGGGAGGAGAACAAAAAATATAGTTCTAGTGAAAGGATAGAAATGGATTGAAGGAGGAATTGACTAAAGCCAGGGAGAAACATTAATAACCTATTATATTAGTCCAGGAGAGAGAAGAAGTGATTACCAAATCAGTGGAAATATCTTTCCCCATATTGATCAATAGTGTTAATAGCCTCATCTAGCTGGCAGTGCATGTGTCCCTGTGCATCATTCATTCAATCATTTAATATTTATTGAGCACCTTCTTTGTACTAGGTACAATTTTAAGAACTGAGAACATAATACTAAAGAAAATAGACAAGGTTACTGCACCCAGGGGGCTTACTTTCTAGTCAGGGGAGGCAGGCAATAAAGAAATAAAATAAAAAAGGTAATTCCATTAATTGATGTGTTTCAAAGGAAATACAATAATGTATAGAGAGTAATGCAAGGAGAAGGATGGATGGTTAATCTATATTTTAATTCAGAGAAGACTATTTGAAGAGCAATAATAAAACTGAATTGTGGAAGACAGAGACCCCAATAGGTAATAACTAAAGGTAGACAAATCTAAGGTTGAGATCACAATTACTCTCCAATAGAAAGTCATTAGGTACATTTAATAAACAGAAAGGAAGGTGGAGGAGGGGAGAGTAGCATGTGAGAGGGATGGCACAGTAAATAGTGGCTAGAGGATATATGGCTTTGTAAGCCACATTAAGGAATTTGAATTTTATTATTAATGGAATAGGAAACCACTGGAAGGTTCTGAGCTGGGAAGTAACATGATATGATTTATGTTTTTGAAACATTCTTCTGCCTGATATATGGAGCCCAGATGTGGGAGAGGGGGTGCGGAATGGAAATAGGGAGACCAGGCAGGAGTCCGGCCACATTAAAGAAATTGGTCAGAAGTGAATGTGGGATTTTATTTTGGAGGCCCAACCATCAAGTTCTGCTGAATTAGGCTGTGGGGAGTTAGGTAAAGGGAAGAATCAAGAATGAATTGTAGGTCTTGAGTATCTAGGTATAAGGTGGTGCAATTTATTGAAATCGGGAAGACTAGGGAGGAACATATTGGGTGTGTCGATTATTTTCTGAACATGTATAATTGAGATGTCTATTGGGTATCCAACTAAAAAAATCAAGTGGGTATTTGAAATATCAGAACTGGAAAAAATAGAGGTTCCTCAACATATTGTATTTTTCTCTTTCTTGTCTCTGCCAGGAAAACGATAACTTGGTCTGACTTTTTAATGCATTGCCCCTTCCCAAAATTAAAAATTTATTTAAAGAGAATGGCCATACTAGACAAAAAAAGAAAAGGATGGATGATGGTCTGCAGAGTTGTTTTGGAGGGAGGATCTATAAAATTTGATTAACAGATATAGATAATAAGGAGGAGGAAATAATTAGGGATGGCTCCCAAAGTAGTACCATTCGTTAATTAGTTTGGGAATCCAGGGGTATGGTAATTCACATTTTTGGTCCCAATTCTTCATCCTTGTCTGTATTCATACCCTTCCCCATGTATCATTACCACGGGTGGGCATACTGTTACCCTTTGACTGTGAGTTGCATCATATGACTAGCTGGGATGTTAACAGATGTTATGAATAGAAGCTTGAAAAAGCTCTTCCATAATTCCATAAAAAGGATGCTTCCATTCTTTTGCATCTGCTATCATCATGGGAAGGATATGCCTGGTCTGGCCCACTGGAGGGTAAGATATATATGAAGCAAAGCCAAGACATCACAGCCAGCCCAGTCAGCCAAGCCAAACCATCTTACAGCCAGTCAATTCTCAGACATTTGAGCAAATCTAACCAATGTCAGCATCTAGCCAATTCCAGCTGTGAGCAATAAGTATGTATTGTTGTATGTCACTAAGGTTTTGTGGTCCTGACAATAGATAAGTAATGCAAGGAAGAACACTATGGGAAGGGGAGAAAGATTAGTCTGATTTGGGGACGTGGTGAATTTGAAATGGCCAGTGATACCTGGGTATAGGACTTAACAGCCAGTTATGTTCTGTGAATCATTGGCATACATGTAGCTCTAGATGTAAGTATGGGTAAGATTACCCAAGGAATATACATAGAATGAGAGGAGGAGATGACGATGGTTGCACCCTGAGGAAGACCTATATTTGAAGGAATGACTGAGATTGAGAAGGAATGTTCAGGTATCTGAGGAGAACCAGAGAAGAATGGTGGTGTGAAAACTATGTTTTAAAAAGGAGGTGCTGCTGTTGGTGGGAATGCAAACTGGTGCAACCTCTCTGGAAAACTGTAGAGGTTCCTCAAAAAGTTAAAAATAGAACTACCCTATGAGCCAGCAATAACACTACTAGGAATTTACCCAAGGGATACAGGAGTGCTGATGCATGGGGACACACGTATCCCAATGTTTATAGCAGCATTTTCAACAATAGCCAAACTATGGAAAGAGCTTAAATGTCCATCAGGTGACGAATGGATAAAGAAGATGTGGTTTATATACAATGGAATACTACTTGGCAATGAGAAAGAATGAAATCTTGACATTTGCAGCAACATAGATGGAACTGGAGGGTATTAGGCTAAGTGAAATAAGTCAGTCAGAAAAAGATACCATGTGTTTTCATTCATATGTGGATCTTGAGAAACTTAACAGAAGATCATGGGGGAGAGGAAGGGGAAAAAAAAGTTAGAGAGGGAAGGAGGCAAACCATAAGAGACTCTTGGATAATGAGAACAAACTGAGGGTTGATGGGGGGTGGGGGAGAGGGGAAAGTGGGTGATGGGCATTGAGGAGGGCACTTGTTAGGATGAGTACTGGGTGTTGTACGGAAACCAATATGACAATAAATTATATTAAAAATAATAATTAAAAAAATAAAAAGGAGGTGCTGGTGGTGCACCTGGGTGGCTCAGTCGGTTGAGCATTCGACTCCAACTCAGGTCATGATCTAGGAGTTCCTGAGTTCAAGCCCTACTTCAGGCTTGCTGCTGTCAGCTTAGAGCCTGCTTTGGATCCTCTGTCCTCTCTCTCTGCTCCTCCCCGACTTATGCTCTCTCAAAAATAAATAAAACATTAAAAAAAAAAAGGAGGTGCTGGTGAGAAATGCCAACTGCCCCAGAGAGGTAAGGCAGACATCTTAATACTTATTTATAAATGAATAAAGTGAGGTTTAGGTTTAGATAGGGCAATTAAATTTGCTATATATGATCATACCAACTAGTAAATGGAAGTAAGGGCCCTAGAATATAGATCTTTTTGATTTTTAACCTAGGGCTTTATAATTTTCATCATATTATCTTTCTTCAGTGCATACTTTTGATTCCATAAATATATTATTTAAATGATTGTAAAGTACGTTTTAGTATGAAATGTTAACACAAATGATAAATTTTAATATTTTGAATTAGATGAACATTAAAAAGTAAGAAATATATAATTCTGGGCTCACTTCAAGATTATAAGATAATTTGTTACTTATTGAATGGTTCTTTTTGTATAACAGTTTTTCAATATCTGATAAATATGTATTTTTATGTTGTGATTTTACATCATGAATTATGGATCAAAACAATAGTATCCTCTTTTTTGAGTATCATAAATTAATAATAATAATATTGAAATATTTTACAGGATGAACTCCATGAGCTTGAAAAACAAATAGCATCTGTCTCTGCAGAAACTAAAGAAACAGAAAGGCAAATTTATCAGCAAGATGCTGCCATTGAGAATACCAAACTACAGTGTGGGAACCTGGAAACTCAAATCAAATCCTTACATACAGAAAATGTAAAGCTTAAATTTGACATAGAAGGAGCTCAAGAAGACTTTGAGGAACACATGATAAGATATAATGAATATTATGCAAAAATAAAAGAGCATAAAGATAGTTTGTGGGAGGCTGGAAGCAAAAGGTCATTCATGACTACACTCCATGAAAAACGAGATCTTGTTAGAAAACTAAAAACAATGAAAGAGGAACTTATGCAAAATCTCAAAAATCCAGAAGGAAACCACATAAAACAAGCACAGGTTTGAAATATCACTTACCAAAAGTTTTTCTATTACTCCTTTTTTCAAGCACACTTATTAAGTGATAAATTTATCATTAACTTAATAAAACACCCATAGCTGCTTTAACTAGATTTAGAAACTATTTTCACAACTTCTAAAAACTTAAATACATGAGTTATATAACAGCTATGCCAAATGAACAAATGCATAAAGGAATTGTTCTCAAATCCCGTGTGGATTAATACAAAAATTCAAACAATTGCAGTGAACAATTAATCCATTTTTTTGCAGAAACTGGTGACTCACAAAAACGTTGAAGCCCTAGCTTAAGCTAATGGATCCAACCAATTCAAATCAATTTAGTATGCGTAATGCTGTTATACAAACAGCATCAATTAATAATTGCACCTTAAGCATTTTCTGTTTTTTAGAGTATTGTTTGAAGGTGGGGAGATATAAATTTAAAATATCTATCATTTCTTGCTAGAGAATTTAAAAGTATCCTTTATACTGTTGCTGGGCAATTGCCACTATGACTACCACTTTTTTTTTATGTCTTATCTACATTTAGTTTTAATTTTATGTCTTTAAATCAAAGGTTTATTTGTTTGAATAACAGTTCTTTATTCTTTGTACCTATAGAAGTAATGTTCTAATCCTGTTTACCCAAATTAAATACGATGTCTAGTTTTTTTTAAATTATAGAAACATTGAAAATGTTGGACTTATATTGATCATTCATTGTTTGACTTGTATATTTTAAATTTTATAAATATGCAGGAAGACATTATAAAGCTGAAGGCTAAAATTATAGCTGTAAAAGAATCTATCATTGAAAAAACTTTCTTTCTTGAGGAAGAAGAAAAGACACATGAAAAATTAAGAAAAGAAATAGAGGTAAGTCTTAATTATCTGGATTTCAATGTTTTATGGTATCATTTCTTAACATATACTATATTTATAATTTACATAGTTTATTTTCAATTCCTAAAACAGCTAGAGAACAAAAAAGAACTATAAAAAGCAATAAAGTTCAAATCATTACCAGAAATAACTCTCTCATTCAGATACTTAAATATGTGAAATGTATTCAAAAAAGCAAACACTCATTCCTATTAAAATATGGCCTGGGAGGGTGCCTGTGTGGCTCAGTTGGTGAAGCATCCCACTCTTGACGTTGGCTCAGGTCATGATCTCACATCTGGGTTTCACTGAAGGCACAGAGCCTGGGTTCTCTCCCCCTCTCTCTGCCCCTCCCCCACTTGTGTGTGTGCTTGCGCATGCTCTAAATAAATAAATAAATAAATAAATACTTAAAAAAAATTTAAAATGTGACTGGGAATTATTCCAGGTCTCATTCCATCAACAACTTGGTACTCAATTAGTAGCTAGAAAGTAGAGGCTATCAAGTTACTAGATAGACATCAGAAACTCCTTAAAATAGAGTAAAAGGCAATGGAAGTCATTAGTATCCTAATCCTTTCTGACTTCACATTTTCAATTATTAAGAATCAAATAAAAAAACTGATATGCAAAATTGAAAATGAAATTAAATTGGGGGTACCACTAGTAGACTTCTATGACTATTATTGTTTAAATAAATGGAGAACAAAAATAGAAAAGAATATGTTGTTGAGGAAATAAAAAATTATTTATTATTTGAAATTATTATGTGAAATTATTATTTGAAATAATATGTGAAATATTATGTGAAATAATTTTCACCCTTAAGACATTAATTTGAAACTAAAAAGATATGTTTGCTTGTGGCTAATTTAACACAATAAAAAAGCATCTGAGGAATTTGAAGATAAAAATCCTCACCTTTACAAAACATTCTAAGAAATACCATTACTTTATCATATATTTAGTAGTAACCTAAATAAATGATTACTTTTTTACCTTCTGGATCAAGATTTATTATAAAACTAGAAACAGTAAGACACTATCAGCGGCATCAAAATAGAAGTACAATGATTAATGAAATAGAAAAAAGACTCCGGATATAATCCATCATAAATGGTACAAACAAAATAAGTTAGCCATGTGGGAAAATAAAGCAAATTTGGAAATAAAATTATATTTCTATCTTATAACACATACAACTACTTCCAGGAAGATTCAAGACAATATAGGAAACAAACTTAACCATTTGTGTCAGAGAACTATTTATTTTAAAAGACACACACACACACACACACACACACACACACAACCGCATGATTAAATACTGCTTTTGACAATATCATAAATTTCTGGATTATTAAAATGTACCATTACAATAAAGAAGATAAGACTCATAGAGAGAAGGTATTTGTAATTTATACAAGTGACTAAGAGATAAAAGATGTCAAACAAGCCAGTAGAACACTGGATAAAATATGAAGTCTTATTTTTTGAAACATGAGTATCCAAAAACACTGGTAAAATTGACAAACCTAATTAATAATAATGGATTGATAATTAAAATCACAATGGGGTCCCATATTTAGTCCCTTAGATTATCAATATTACAGTTGGGAAGATATGGAGCACCTGAATTTTATTATTTTTAAATATAATTTATTCTCAAATTGGCTTACATACAACACCCAGTGTTCATCCCAACAAGTGCCTTCCTCAATGCCCATCACCCATTTTCCCTTCTCCCCCATCCTCCCATCCACCCTCACTTTGTTCTCTGTATTTAAGAGTCTCTTATGGTTTGTCTCCCTCCTTCTCTGTTTGTAACTAATTTTCCCCCTCCCTTCCTTCATGGACATCTGTTAAGTTTCTCAAGATCCACAGATGAGTGAAAACATGATATCTGTCCTTCTCTGACTGACTTATTTCACTCAGCATAATACCTTCTAGTTCCATCCACATTGCTGCAAATGGTAAGAATTCATTCTTTCTCATTGCCAAGTAGTATTCTATTGTGTGTGTGTGTACATTTTAATATAATTTATCATCAAATTGATTTCCATACAACACCCAGTGCTCATCCCAACATGTACCCTCCTCCATGCCCATCACCTACTTTCCCCTCTCCCCCACCCCCCATCAACCCTCAGTTTGTTCTCAGTCCTTAAGAGTCTCTTATGGTTTGCCTCCCTCCCTCTCTGTAACTTTTTCTCTTTCCCCTTCCCTTCCCCCATGATCTTCTGTTAAGTTTCTCAAGATCCACATATGAGTGAAAACATATGATATCTGTCTTTCTCTGACTGACTTATTTCACTTAGCATAATACCCTCCAGTTCCATCTATGTTGCTGCAAATGGCAAGATTTCATTCTTTCTCATTTCCAAGTAGTATTCCATTGTATATATAAACCATCTTCTTTATCCATTTGTCACTTGATGGACATTTAGGCTCTTTCCACAATTTTGTTATTGTTGAAAATGCTGCTATAAGCATTGGGGTACATGTGCCCCTATGCATCAGCACTCCTGTGTCCCTTGGATAAATTCCTTTATTTATTTATTTATTTATTTATTTATTTATTTATTTATTTATTTTTAATTTTTTTTTTTAACGTTTATTTATTTTTGAGACAGAGAGAGACAGAGCATGAACGAGGGAGGGTCACAGAGAGAGGGAGACACAGAATCTGAAACAGGCTCCAGGCTCTGAGCTGTCAGCTCAGAGCCCGACGCGGGGCTCGAACCCACAGACCGCGAGATCATGACCTGAGCCGAAGTCGGACGCTTAACCGACCGAGCCACCCAGGCGCCCCAACGCTTGGATAAATTCCTAATAGTGCTATTGCTGGGTGGTAGGGTAGGTCTATTTTTAACTTTTTGAGGAACCTCCACACTGTTTTCCAGAGTGGCTGCACCAGTTTGCATTTCCACCAACAGTGCAAAAGGGTTCCCATTTCTCCACATCCTTGCCAACATCTGTTGTTTCCTGATTTGTTAATTTTAGCCACTCTGGCAGGTGTGAGGTAGTATCTCAGTGTGGCTTT
Source organism: Panthera onca (assembly GCF_046562875.1). Classification (NCBI taxonomy): domain Eukaryota; kingdom Metazoa; phylum Chordata; class Mammalia; order Carnivora; family Felidae; genus Panthera; species Panthera onca. The sequence continues at coordinate 213,940,464 of NC_138339.1, read as the reverse complement.
GATTTGTATTTCCCTGGTAATGCGTGACATTAAGCATCTTTTCATGTGCTTGTTGGCCATCTGGGTGTCTTCTTTGGAAAAGTGTCTATTCATGTCTTCTGCCCATTTCTTCACTGGATTATTTGCTTTTTGCGTGTGGAGTTTGATAAGTTCTTTATAGATTTTGCATACTAGCCCTTTAACTGGTATGTCATCTGCAAACATCTTTTCCCATTCCATTGGTTGCCTTTTCGTCTTGTTGATTGTTTCCTTTGCTGTGCAGAAGCTTTTTATCTTGATGAGGCCCCAATAGTTCATTTTTGCTTTTATTTCCCTTGCCTTCAGAGATGTGTCGATTAAGAAGTTGCTGTGGCTGAGGTCAAAGAGATTGTTGCCTGTTTTCTCTTCGAGGGTTTTGATGGTTTCCTGCCTCACATTTAGGTCTTTCATCCAGTTTGAGTTTATTTTTGTGTATGGTGTAAGAAAGTTGTCCAGTTTCATTCTTCTGCATGTTGCTGTCCAGTTCTGTCAGCACTATTTGCTAAAGAGACTGTCTTTTTTCCATTGGATCCTCTTCCCTGCTTTGTCAAAGATTAGTCGGCCATACATGTGTGGGTCCAATTCTGGGTTCTATATGCTATTCCATTGGTCTATGTGTCTGTTTTTGTGCCAATACCATATACTGTCTTGATGATTACAGCTTTGTAGTAGAGGCTGAAGTCCAGGATTGTGATGCCTCCCGCTTTGGTTTTCTTTTTCAACATTACTTTGGCTATTTGGGGTCTTTTGTGGTTCCATACAAATTTTAGGATGTTTATTCTAGCTCTGTGCACTCTGGGATTGCATTGAATGGGTAGATTGCTTTGGGTAGTACTGACATCTTAACAATGTTTATTCTTCCAATCCAAGAGCATGGAATGTTTTCCCATTTCTTTGTGTCTTCTTCAGTCCTTCATAAGCTTTCTATAGTTTTCAGCATACAGACCTTTTACATCTTTGGTTAGGTTTATTCCTATGTATTTTATGGTTCTTGGTGAAATTGTAAATGAGATCAGTTTCTTTATTTCTTTCTGTTGCTTCGTTATTGGTGTATACAAATGCAACTGATTTCTGTACATTGATTTTGTATCCTGCGACTTTGCTGAATTCATGTATCACTTCTAGGAGTCTTTTGGTGGAGTCTTTTGGGTTTTCCATGTAGAGTATCATGCAAAAAGTGAAAGTTTGATTCCTTTGCCAGTTTGGATGCCTTTTATTTCATTTTGTTGTCTGATTGCTGTGGCTAGGACTTCCAACACTATGTTAAACAACAGTGGTTAGAGTGGACATCCCTGTCGTGTTCCTGATCTCAGGGGAAAAGCTTTCAGTCTTTCCCATTGAGGATAATACTAGCTGTGGGCTTTTCATATATGACTTTTATGATGTTTAAGTATGTTCCTTCTATCCCGACTTTCTTGAGGGTTTTTATTAAGAAAGGATGTTGTATTTTATCAAAGGCTTTTTCTGCATCTATTGATGGGATCATGTTTCTTATCTTTTCTTCTGTTAATGTGATGGATCACACTGATTGATTTGTGAATATTGAACCAGCCCTGCAGCCCAGGAATGAATCCCACTTGATCATGGTGAATAATTCTTTTTATATGCTGTTGAATTCAATTTGCTAGTATCTTGTTGAGAATTTTTGCATCCATGTTCATCAGGGATATTGGCTCGTAGTTCTCCTTTTTTGTGGGGTCTCTGTGTGGTTTAGGAATCAAGGTAATGCTGGCTTCATAGAATGAGTCTGGAAGTTTTCCTTCCATTTCTACTTTTTGGGACAGCTTGAGAAGGTTAGGTATTAACTCTGCTTTAAATGTCTGGTAGAATTCCCCAGGCAAGCCATCGGGTCCAGGACTCTTATTTGTTGGGAAATTTTTTTTTTTTTTTTTAATTTTTTCCCAATGTTTTTTATTTATTTTTGGGACAGAGAGAGACAGAGCATGAACGGGGGAGGGGCAGAGAGAGAGGGAGACACGGAATCGGAAACAGGCTCCAGGCTCCGAGCCATCAGCCCAGAGCCTGACGCGGGGCTCGAACTCACGGACCGCGAGATCGTGACCTGGCTGAAGTCGGACGCTTAACCGACTGCGCCACCCAGGCGCCCCATGTTGGGAAATTTTTGATAACTGATTCAATTTCTTCACTAGTTATGGGTCTGTTAAAATTTTCTATTTCTTCTGGTTTGAGTTTTGGTAGTGTGTGGGTGTTAGGAATTTGTCCATTTCTTCCAGGTTGTCCAGTTTTTGGCATGTAATTTTTCCTAGTATTCTCTGATAATTGCTTGTATTTCTGAGGGATTGATTGTGATAAATCCATCTTAATTCATGATTTTATCTATTTGGATACTCTCCCTCTCTCTTTTTGAGAAGCCTGGCTAGAGGTTTGTCAATTTTGTTTATTTTTTCAAAATGTCAACTCTTGGTTTCATTGATCTATTCTACTGTTGTTGTTTTTTTTTTTTTTAATTCTATATTGTTTAGTTCTGCTCTTATCTTTATTATTTCTCTTCTTCTGCTGGTTTGGAGTTTCTTTGTTATTCTGCTTCTGGTTCCTTTAGGTGTGCTGTTAGATTTTGTATTTGGGATTTTTCTTGTTTCTTGAGATAGGCCTGGATTACAATGTATTTTTCTCCTAGGACTGCCTTGCTGCATCTCAAAGAGTTTGGATTATCGTGTTTTCATTTTTCATTTGTTTCTATATATTTCTTGATTTCTTCTTTAATTGACTGGTTGACCCATTCATTCCTTAATAGGATGTTCTTTTACCTCCATGCATTTGGAGGTTTTCCAAAGTTTTTCCTGTGGTTGTTTTCAAGTTTCATAGCATTATGATCTGAAAGTGTGCATGGTATGATCTCAATTCTTCTGTATTTATTGCGGGCTGTTTTGTGACCCAGTATGTGATCTATCTTGGAGAATGTTCCATGTGCACTTGAGAAAAATGTATATTCTGCTGCTTTAGGATGAAAAGTTCTAAATATATCTGTCAAGTCCATCTGGTCCAGTTATGATTCAGGGCCCTTGTTCTTTATCTATTTTCTGTCTAGATGATCTGTCTATTGTTGTAAGTGGAGTATTAAAGTCCCTTGCAATTACTACATTCTTACCAATAAGATTGCTTATGTTTGTGATTGTTTTATATATTTGGGTGCTCCCAAATTCAGTGAATAGACACTCATAATTGTTAGCTTTCCTGATGGATAGACCCCGTAATTATTATGTAATGCCTTCTTCATCTCTTGTTACAGTCTTTAGTTTAAAGTCTAGTTTGTCTGATGTAAGTATGGCTACTCCAGCTTTCTTTTGACTTCCAGTAGCATGATAGATGGTTCTCCATCCCCTCACTTTCAATCTGAAGGTGTCCTCAGGTCTAAAATGGGTCTCTTGTAGACAGCAAAAAGATGGGTCTTGTTTTTTTAACCATTCTGATACCCTATGTCTTTTTACTGGAGCATTTAGTCCATTAAATTCAGTGTTATTACTGAAAGATATGGGTTTAGAGTCATTGTGTTATCTGTAAGTTTTATGCTTGTAGTGATGTGTCTGGTCCTTTGTGGTCCTTGCAATCTTTCACTCACAGTGTCTCCCTTAGGATCTCTTCTGGGCTGATTTAGAGGTGATGAATTCCTTTAGTTTTTGTTTTTTGGGAAAACTGTTATCTCTCCTTCTATTCTGAATGACAGGCTTGCTGGATACAGGATTCTTGGCTGAATCTTTTTCCTGTTCATCACATTGAAAATTTCCTGCCACTCCTTTCTGGCCTGCCAACTTTCAGTTAGATAGGTCTGCTACTAACCTTAAGTGTCTACCCTTGTATGTTAAGGCCTGTTTATCCCTAGCTGCTTTCAGAATTCTCTCTTTATCTTTGTATTTTGCCAGTTTCACTATGATATGTTGTGCAGAAGATCAAGTCAAGTTACATCTGAAGGGAGTTCTCTGTGGAGTACCTACATTTTAATATACTGTTGGTATGAGTGTAAATTGGTAAAAAGTATTTTGGAAAGGAATTTGAAATTACCTAGTAATTTTTAACTCTAATATTCTTTCTTGAGGTAAATTGTTGTAAGAGTAGGTACACAAATGAAAAGGTTTAGTTTGACTAATTTTGACTAAGATATATATTTACACCTGTTATTACCATCACCTAGATCAGGATAGAACACCTACCCATCATGCTTACGAAGTTCTTCTGTGCTCCTTCCCCCAGGCTACCACTATTCTGGTTTTTAAAAATAACTTCATTGAGATATAACTTGCATACCATATAATTAATCCATTGAGAGTGCATAATTCAATGGTTTTTAGTATATTTATCAATAATTTGTAACCATTACCACATTTAATTTTAGAAATTTTCATCACCTCAAAAAGGAAACATCATACCCTGTAGCTGTGACCTCTTCTTTTGTCTATTTTGTTTACCTATATTTTTGCTCTACCATATTCTTCTTTCCTACCTGATGCTCTAAAATTCCTTCTTTTATCATTTCCTGTCTCTTTAGAAAAATAAATTCATTCTTTTTAGAATAGGTCTGCTGGTGACAAAGTGTTTTAGTTTTTTTTCATTTGAGAGGGTCTTGGTTTCCCCTTCACTCCTGATGGATATTTTTGATGCATATAGAATTCTGGGTTGAATATGTTTTCACTCATATGTGGGTCCTGAGAAACTTAACAGAAGACCAGGGGGGAGCGGAAGAGTGGAAAAAGTTACAGAGAGGGAAGGAGGCAAACCATAAGAGACTCTTAAATACTGAGAACAAACTGAGAGTTGATGGGGGGGTGGGGGAGAGGGGAAAGTGGGTGATGGGCATTGAGGAGGGCATCTGTTGGGATGAGCACTGGGTGTTGTATGGAAACCAATTTGACAATAGATTATATTTAATCAAATAAAATAAAATAAAATAAAATAAAATAAAATAAAATAAAATAATTCTGGATTGAAAGTTCTTTCCTCATTTGAAAAATGCTGTGCCACTTCTTTCTGACCTCCATGATTTCTGATGAAAAATCCTGTCATCCAAATTGTTTTTCTCCCTATAGATGAGATGTTCTTTTTTTAAATTGAAATTTGATTAACATACAGACTTCATAACATCATAACATAACATAACAACATCATTTTGGGTATTATGCAATATATCAGTTTTATACATTACTCAGTGCTCATCACAATAAATGCATTCTTAATCCCCTTTACCTACTTTACCCATTCCCCCATCCAGTATCCCTTCAGCAACCACCAATTTGTTCTCTGTATATGAACAATACGGAATTTTGCAATATATTTTATATAACATTCTTCTCAAAATAGGGTAGCAGCCATTTGATTTTCAAAAACTGTCTCAAATAGCACATGACTCCTTCACTTTTCTATGTGTGTGCTACATTCCTTACAAAACCCCTTCTAATGATACATGTCCTCCTGAACTTGCATTCTAGTTGGAGACATAGACATAAACAATATATGTAAGTAAAATATATGGCATGTTAGCTAAGGATAGGATTAAGGACAAAAAAATGGAGCAGAGAAGGGAATATGTAATATATGTGGTGTAAGGAGAGAGAAGGCGAAATATTATATCTTCTAGCCATCAAAAGCTGCACTGAGAACGTCTCTTTCAGCAAAAATCCTAAAAGAAGTGAAGGAGCTAGGCATGCAGATCTGAGTGAGAGCTTTCCAGGAAAAAGTAAATGCAAGTGCAAAGGTCTTAAGATGAGACCATTCCTGGGCTCAGAGATTAGAAGAGCAGTGTGGCTAGAATGGAGGGAAGGAAGAAAACAGTAGTGGATGAGGTCAGATTTGGCTTATACAGGGCCTTGTTTTCTTTTTGCCACTGTGTTTTGTGACCACCACCTCTCCTTCATTATTGCTTGTTTCTTCCTAGCCACAAACAGTAACTAAATGAGAGTAGTGGCCCATCCACTTCCTAGAGGCAAAAAGTTACTTTCTGTACAGAACCATTTACATCCTTGGCTGCCTACAGATAATCAAATTTGAACATTAAGACACATCTCAAAGTCTGAATGTTATCAGTAGAGGCTGAACAAATGGCTGACTTTCAAGAAGGCTCACAATGTGAACTTTGCCTTTACAAAGTCACTTCTTGTCTCTCTCCCTCTCTCTCTCTTTTTTCCCTTTCTTCATTTGTTGTATGCATGGGGGGGTTGTTTATTTGTTAATTTCAAGTTTTTATTTAAATTCTAGTTAGTTACCAGAGGGAAACGGGTGGAGGAGGGATGGGTGAAATAGGTGATGGGGATTAAGGAGTGCACCTGTCATGATGAGCACTCCATGATGTATGGAATTGTTCAGTAACTATATTGTACACCTGAAACTAATATAACATTGTATGTTAACTAGCTGGAATTAAAATAATACAAAATAAGACAAATGAAATATTGGCATGTGAAAAAGAAAAAAATAAAGTCACTTCTTGGCCAAACTGCCTTTTAGCCTTGTGAGCTTAGAAACTTAATCTTGTTAGTATCCCAGAGTTGCTTAGACATAGAGAGATGCTAGTAAGTTCACAAGAAACTGATGTATATAACTCAAATATCAGCTTATTAATTTACAATAATAAAACTCTCAAGGAAACCAGATAACTTATGTCAGCCATTGGTGCTTCTCCCTGTAAGGGAACTACATTGAAAGCCAGGAGTTGGTTAGTGAGCATGGAAATCAAGTCAGTCATCTGAGTTTGAATGTTCTTGGCCTCTGGCTCTGGGTGCTCAAGGAGCCAATCCCCATAACACAATTATACTTGTCAGATAAACAGTTCCTACCAGCACATGACTCCTTAACTTTCCTATGTGTGTGCTACATTCTTCACAAAACCTCTTCTAATGATATATTCTTTCTTTAGGTGTATTAATACCTTTTGTGACATCTAGCTATGACTGGTGATCTGGAGTCCCACTAAGGGTACCTTGTACATCTCTACTCTGATCCATTGTGTATTAGTTTCGTAGCTTACTACTGAAGAATAATTTTAGAAGCATGCTACTATGAAACTGACCAAATTTACTGATTAAACAAAAATTTGTTTTAGTTATTTTATTGCTATGAATATATTCTATGAACAGCACTATGTGCACATTCAGCAACTATTCTCTCCTTATGAATATATTCTATTTAATATACCAGTGGATATAATATATAAATATATTATGTATAGTGGGTATGTATATTTTTATATAGAAATATAGATATAAATATATATCCTCTTAAGTATATTCAATGTATAAAAAATCTTTTTTTGAATATAGTTTCACATCTAATATGATGTTTCAGTTTATATTAATTTATTTCTAATCCTTTTCAAGTCATGTTTTATTTTGTAAACATATTAGCAGGATTAGTTCACCAGTTTCAATGAATTATCTGAACTTAAAGAATTAACAAAAATGAAAACTTAGAATGACATAAAGTTTATAGAACTTTATGTGAAGTGTCAGTTGACAAGTTTTCACTTTATCTTTATGGTAGTATTTTGATGTCTCTGTTCCCATTCCCCTGATGCTGTTGCAGAGATGTATTTTGATATAATTTATTTTTTTGTAATCATGTATGTCTTATTTTATGCATTAAAAGCATTATTCTGAGGAGTCCGTAGCCTTCACCATATTGTCAAAAGGACCCATGACATAATAACGGTAAAGAAGGTCTGAGCTAAAGCAGGAACTTGGAAACAAAACGAGTGACCTTTGGTGGGGGAAAAGCAGAGGGGAGATTCAGGATGTGTACTCTTGTTTTAACAGGTACAACATAAGAGATATAATGCAATTCTTAAGCGTTTGCATTGTCAAGTGAACAAGCTTCGGTCAAATAGAAGACAATGGCAATCGAACATTCAACAACTGGAAAAAACTGCAGCTGAACTGAGAAAACGCATTGGAATGAAATACTAACGTGGCTAAAGGGCAATGTAGAACATAGACTATGCCAACAAAACAGAAAATTCTTTGGATTCTTAACAACCAGCATCTACTACCAGAGGTCTGTCTTAATAACAGATGTATTTTCTCTCTCTCTCTTTTTTTTTTTTTTTTTTGAATCAGTTACCTGTTTACCTTCCAAGCCTACAATTGACAACAGTAGAGAGACAATAGGAATGCTTATGTAAGAATAGTGCAAGATTCTATATAAACACTTTGAGTGTATAAGATAAACTGTACTCATGATTCTTATTTTATAAATGTGTTGTTTGCACTATCATATGAGGTAAAAATTTAGAAGGAAAGAAACACTTGAAGTTATAATGATTTATTTTAAATGATTTATTTTAAATGATTTATTTTAAATGATTGTTTCAAACATTTTATTAAAACTTGCTTTTTTACCGCTGCCTTCACAGTAGTCCATAAATATTGACATTTATAATAATGTTGTTATATGTTCAGTGCTTCAGGTACTTTACTCAGTTTTTTATTCTGAAGGTAGCAATCATTTTTTTCTTTGTTATTAGATAACATAATTTTAGAGTGTTGCAATGCATAAAATTTTTTACTTTTCTGTCTGTAAATTTGTTAGTAATATTCTGTGATGAAATTGATGTTATAGCATCGTGCAAGGTAAATATGAGCTCTTAAAAAAAGAATATTAACCAGTATACACTACCATGTATTTTTTCTCACTGAAAGTCATATACTATGTCCATGGCAACATTTCAAAATTTAACTTGATACTAAGATAAAAATCCTCCTTCTTATGGCTCCATTGAATCAAATTTTTAGGAACAAAAAAGTATTGAAGATAATGGGTTTTAAATATTTACTTTTAGGACTTAATGCTTTGAAAGTAACAACATCAAAAAGGTATCTCAAGTCCATTTTCTCCTCACCTTTCTTTGTGCCTACGACTAAGTAAGAGGATAGCTGATATAAAACCTGACATAAATAATCTTGTTATGTCTAACATTAATAATCCTATTATGAATTAGCATGGCTCAATATGGCTAACATGTCAAATATCTTTGCTGTTAACACAATCAGCCTTGGTGCATGACTCAGAAATGCAGTTAGACTAAAAAATGGCTAAACCTGCAGATTGTAGAGAGTATCCACTATGCTCAGCGGAAGACAAGGCTGACACAAAGGCTGATGATATAAAAAATATTTCAGTGTAATTTGCATATTTAAAAGGTTATTTTTATAATTATACTTTATAATTTTATTTACAGTTTATAATAGGAAAATTCTAGCTTTCTAAACTTTTTAAGCTTATAATAGGTTTCAAAATATTTGTACGTGATAGCTAAACACCTTGAGTTATATTTGTGAAAGTTATTTTTAAATTAAGATAGAAAAATAGGTTTAATCTGCTTAAGATAATGTGTTCTATTTGAGAAAGTTGTTTTTAATGTAGTTTTCTGAAATACCCATGATAACAATACATGTACCTATTTTAAATTTTGTGACAGATGAAAGAATTATTTGAAAGAGAAATTCTTTTCTTTCCTTTCTCTTTCTAATCTTGAAAATCATTTCAGATGATGGAGGCTTTCAGATTAACCAAGAAGAACTAAAACTTGAGGTATCCTCACACCTGATCATATAGTTAGTGGATATGATATCTCAACATAATCATAAACTCTGAAGTTAGAAAATGAAGTAATTTTTTAAATTTCTCTATAGCCGAATCTAGATTAGAATATGAGCTCTTCTGCTTAATGGCCTTTGTCACATACACTTTTACCTTACAACTCAGTCTATTTTGAGTAATCATTCAGTTCAGATTCTCCTTCTTCTCATTTTCTTCTTGGAGGTAGTCTAAATTCCTGGAGCAGGGGATGGGCAGTACACTTACATTGTTTGTCATCAGGGGAAGGGTCCTGGTCCAAGCAGCATTCTCACTGGCCTCTGCAGAGCTGTAACCCATCTTCTTGGTCTTGAGGAGTTTGCCTATGCCACACCTGCAGTTGTTGTCTCTAATTAATGTGGTCAGCCTCCTCACCCAATCACAAGGTCTCTTCTGCTCATGTTTACTTCTCTTTTTCTGTATGTAGGACAAATTTTACCTCGTTGGGGCCTGTTATTCTACTCACGAATTCTTCCTTACTCTTTGATTCCTGGTATAAAATGAGTCTTTCAAGTCTCTCAGTGCTTTGGAGCTCAGCAAAGTTTTCTCTCAAAATGCCCCGTGTTCTGCAAAGGAAAGCTATGATTTTAACACTATTGTGTCTACTGTGGACTCTTTCAAAAGCCTAATGTGAAGCTCAAAGCTGATAAATGACTTCTAAATTCTGAGTAGTTGTGTCCTGACTCTAGCCTGCTAAGTTCTCTTATCTAAATGATCAGGAAAAGGTAAGTAGTACAAGGAAGCAGTGGGAGGAAAAAAACCTACAGTTATATATCAAAATATTACTTACTACATGTGCAATCTATAGGCAAATTATAGTTGACCAATGTGAATAAATTGATATCTACTTTTAAGTCATATATTAACAGTGGTGATTTCCATTGTCAAAGCAGCTATCATAGGCACTGTCATGGACAGTATAAATGATCTATATGTTATCTGTTAGGCCATGTTATTCTAGTCAATTGATTACTCATGTTATTTTCTAAAAGACTAAAGATATGAAATAGCAACAATAGTAACATAATTGAGCAACTATGCAATGCCCTATTTGGCAATTTGCATACATTAATTCATTTACTCTTCAGAATAATGAGAATAATGGCTTAAAGTATATATTATTGTCCTTGACTTACAGATGGGGAAACTGAGGCTTAGGGACTTGCTTAAGATCTTATCACACAGCTCATCAGGGGCAGAGTTGAAATTCATTGCCCTATTTTTTTTAGCTACATAAAATATCCTGCAAGAAATGATCCCAAAGCAAGCCTCAATTTTACAATTTTATTATTAAATAAATATTTTATTTGCATATTTAATCAATTTTTAAAATAAATTACAAGGCATAAGACAAATTTAACTTAAAGGAGAAATCTTATGGTTAAAAAAAGGGGGGAGTTCCACATATAGGTCACCACACCGTCCTAACAAGTGAAAAGTTAATAGGCTGAAAAATCAATAACTCTTCTTGGATCCCTAAGAGGTGAGGACACAAGGGAAACCACTGTCTCTGAAGATGGAGACACAGGTAGGCAAATACAACAAGGCACTGCTGGCCAGAACAGAGACTCACAAACCGCCAGAGGAAACAGTGTCAGGACAGGAAAACCTAACTGTAATTGATAAATTTCTGGAGTCCTGGTGTACTCTAAGAGTTAAAAACCCCAGGGGAACCCAGGCAGAGGTAGGTCCCCACAATACTGTGAGATTTATCTCCAGATAAGAATTACAACTGACTTCTCCTCAGGAACCATACAGGCAAGAAGAGAGTGGTGTGAAATATTTAAAGTGTTGACAGAATAAAATCCACCAACCTAGAATTCTGTACCCTATGAAATTATCCTTCAGAAGTGAAGGAGAAATAAAGACTCTCAGACAAATTGAGGGAATTTAATGCAGTAGACCTACCTCACAGGAAATGTTAAAGAAGTTCTTTAGAGAAATAAAAAATAATATAAGTCAGAAACTTGAATCTGTATAAAGTAAGGAAGAGTATCAAAGAAGGAATAAGTGAAGGTAAAAGGAAACATTTTATTTTTCTCATTCTTTTTTTCTTTTAATTTTAGTTAGGTAACATACAGTGCAATATTGGTTTCAGGAGTAGAATTCAGTGATTTGTCATTTGCATACATCATCCAGTGCTCATCACAAAAAGTGCCCTCCTTAATACCCATCACCCAAGTGGCCCATTCCCCACCCACCTAATTCCACCAACCCTCAGTTTGTTCTCTATCATTGAGAGTCTCTTGTGGTTTGTTTCCCTCTCTCCTTTCTCCCTGCTTCCCATATGTTCATCTATTTTGTTTCTTAAATTCCACATATGAGTGAAATCATATGGTATTTGTCTTTCTCTGTTTGACTTATCTTGCTTAGCATAATACCTTCTAGCTCCATCCATGTCATTGCAAATGGCAAGATTTCATTCTTTTTGATGGTTGAGTAATATTCCATTGTATATGTATACCACATCTTCTTTATCCATTTATCAGTCAGTGGATATTTGTGCTCTCTCCACAGTTTGGCTATTGTTGATAATGCTGCTATAAACATTGGGGTGCATATACACCTTTTGTATCCTTTGGGTAAATACCTAATAGTGCAATTGTACCCTTCTCAGGGTCCTCACCAACCCCTGCTGTTTCCTGAGTTGTTAATTTTAGCCATTCTGACTGGTGTGAGGTGGTATCTCATTATGGTTTTGGTTTGTATTTCCTTGACAATGAGTGATGTTGAACATCTTTTCATGTTTCTGTTAACCATCTTGACGTCTGCTTTGGAAAAGTGTCTATTCATGTCTTTTGATCATTTCTTCACTGGATTATTTGTTTTTTTGGGTATTGAGTTTGATAAGTTCTTTATAGATTTTGGATGCCAAGCCTTTATCAGATATGTTGTTTGCAAATAACTTCTCTCATTCTGTAGGTTACCTTTTCATTTTGTTGATTGTTTCCTTCACTGTGCAGAAGGTTTTTTATCTGGATGAAGTCCCAGTAGTTCATGTTTGCTTTTGTTTCCCTTACCCTGGTGTATTTTTCTTATTCTTTTTTTTAAAATTTTTTTAACGTTTGTTTATTTTTGGGACAGAGACAGAGCATGAGTAGGGGGAGGGTCAGAGAGAGAGGGAGACACAGAATCTGAAACAGGCTCCAGGCTTTGAGCTGTCAGCACAGAGCCCAACGCAGGGCTCGAACTCACGGACCGCGAGATCATGACCTGAGCTGAAGTCGGACGCTTAATCAACTGAGCCACCCAGGTGCCCCATATTTTTCTTATTCTTAATTGATATAACAGATAACAATTTGCTCAAAATAATAATGTTAGCAACAATGTATTCAAATATACATGCTTATATATATACAAATATGTTATGAATGCTTCTATATGTGAAATGAGTGACGGCAATGATAGAAGGTATGGAAGGAAAGAATTAAGATTATTTTGTTATTAAAAGATATTCATACTACCAGTGAAATGGTATAGTGTTACTTGAAAGTGGACTTGGTTTGGTTGTAAATATATATTTCAAACTCAAGGGCAAGCACTAAGAAAAGTTAAAAAATAAGTGTAACTGATATTCTCCAAGAAGAGAAAATGGAATCATATAAAATGCTTGACTAAAACCACAAAAGGCAGGAAAAAAAGTGAGAGACAAAAATGGGAACAAAACACAAGGGCAAAAATCGAAAACATTAACAAATATGCTAGATATGAATCCAGCTATATCAGTTATCACTATGAATGTCAATGATGTAAATGCACCAATTAAAGACAGAGATTATCAGAGTGGATCAAAAAACACAAGTCATATGTTGTCTATATGAAGCCACTTTAAATATAAATACACATACAGATGAAAAGTAAATGGATAGAGAAAAATATACCATGCTGACATTAATCAAAAGAAAACAGGAGTAGCTATATACTTTCATAACGGAGCAGACTTCAATGTAAGGAAAGTTATTAGAGATTAAGAAGGACATTACATAGTAAGAAAGGGGTCAATTCTTTAAGAAGACATAATAATTCTTAATGTGGATGCATCTAACAACAGAGCATCAAACTATGTGGGGCAAAAACTGATAGAACTGCCAAGGAAAAATAGATAACTCCACTATCATAGTTGCAGACTTCAACATAACTCTATCAGAAATGGACAGATTCACCAAAAGAAATTCAGTAAGGACATCGTTGAATTCAACAACGCCAATCAACTGGATACAACTCACACCTATACACTACTTCATCCAACAACAGCAGAATACAGATTTTTCTCAAGCTTACATAGAACATTCACCAAAATAGACAATATTCTGGGCCATAAAACATACCTTAACAAATTTAAAAGAGTAGAAATCATAAAACATTTGCTCTCAGACTATAATGGAATTAAACTAGAAATCAATAACAAAAAATAACTGGAATAATCCCCAAATAGGTAGAGATTAAACTACATACTTCCAAATAAATAGATCAAAGAAGAAATCTCAAGAAATTATAAAATATTTTGAACTAAATGAAAATGAAAACACAATTTATCCAAATTTGTGGAACACAGTAAAAGCAGTGCTTAGATGGAAATTTATGGCATTGAATGCATATATTAGAAAAGAAAAAAAATCTAAAATTAATCATCTAAACTTCCACATTAGGAAGCTAGAAAAAAAACCAGTAAATTACATTCAAAGTAAGTAGATGAAAAGAAATAAGAATTAGAGCAGAAATCAATGAGAGAAAATGCAGGATATCAGTAGAGAAAAATCAATGAAACCAAAATCTGGTTCTTTGAAGAAATCAGTAAAATTACTGAACCTCTAGCTACATTAACTAAGACAAAAAGGACAAGTCACAAATTTCTAATATCAGAAATGAAAGAGGAGACATCACTATAGATCTCATGGAAATTAAAAGGATAATAAAGGAACACTATGAATAGCTCTATGCCCATAAATTTGATACCCTAAATGAAATGGACTAATTCCTTGAATGATATAATCTGCCAAAACTGACACAAGAAAAAACAGATGATCTGAATAGGCTTATATTTATTTAAGGAATTGAATCAGTGATTCATCACATTCCAAAACAGAAAGCCCCAAACCCAGAGGGTTCAGTGGTAAATTCTGCCAAACATTTAAAAATTACACCCATTCTCTATAATCTCTTTCCGAGGATAGAAGCAAAGGGAATACTTCTTAACTCATTCTATGAGGCCAGCATTAACCTAATACCAAAACCAGACAAAAAAAAAATTACAAGAAAATAAAACTATAAACCAATATCTCTCGTGAACATAAATTTAAAAATCCTCAACAAAATATGAGCAAATCAAATCCAAAAAAGTATAAAAGAAATTGTATGCCATGATCAAGTGGGAATTGTCATAGGTACACAATTATGGCTCAACATCCAAAAATCAATTAACATAATCCATCACATCAACAGACTTAAAAAAGTAAAATCATGTGATTATATCAATAGATACATAAAAATCATTTAACAAATCCAAATCCCATTTATAATAAAAACACTCGGTAAAGTAACAATACAGGAGAACTTTCTCAACTTGATAAAGACTAACCACAAAAAAATTCTACAGCCAACATCATACTTAATGGTAAGAAACTCAAAGCTTTCCCATTAAGATTAGAACAAGGCAAGGATACTTTCTCTCACCATTCCTTTTCAACATCACACCGTAAGTCCTTGCTGATGCAATAAGGTGAGAAAAAGAAATAATATGTATACAGATTAGGGAAGATATAAAACTGTTCATAGATGACATGATAATCTAGGTATAAAACTGAAAACAATTGAAAAAAAGAACAAGCTGCTGGAACCAATAATCAATTATAGCAAAGTTTCAGGGTAATATAAAAAAGTCAATGCTTTTATATAACGATAGTGAACAAGTAGAATATGAAATTTAAAACAATACCAATTACTTAGCACCCCTAAAAATGAAATACTTAGGTACAAATATAATAAAATATGTGCAAGATCTATATAAGAAAAACTAAAAAACTCAGATGAAGGTGTTCAAAGAACTACATAAACGGAGAGATATTCCATGTTCACTGGTAGAAAGACTCATTATAGCCAACGTGTAAGTTCTTCCCAAGGTGATCTACAGATTCAATTCAATCCTAATAAAAATCCCAGTAAGTTATTTTATGGATATTGACAAACTGATTGTAAAGTTTATAGAGGGAGGCAAAAGACTAAAGACTAGCCAGCACAGTATTGAAGAGGAAAAACAAAGTTGGAGCACTGACCTTATTTGACATCAAGACATACTATCAAGTTGCAGTAATCAAGATGGTGTTGTACTGGTGAAATAATAGGTAAATGTACAGATAGCCACATAAAGAGACCCACATAAATGTATCAACTGATCTTTGGCAAAGGAGCAAAGGTAATACAGTGGGGCAAAGATAGTCCCATTCAACAAATGGTGCTGAAACAATTGGATATCCACCTGCAAAACAACGAACCTACACACAGACCTTAACACCCTTCACAAAAATTAACTCAAGGAGTGTCTGGGTGGCTCAATTGGTTAAGCAACTGACTCTTGATTTAGTCTCAGGTCATGCTCTCATGGTCTGTGAGGTCAAGCCCCACATTGGGCTCTCTGCTGACAGCACAGAGCCTGCTTGGGATATATTCTCTCACTTTCTCTCTCTCTCTCTCTCTCTCTCTCTCTCTCTCTCTCTCTCTTTCCCTGCCCCTCCCCCACTCAATCTGCTCTCTCTCTCTCTTTCTCTCAAAATAAATAAATAAATAAGCTTAAAAACAAACAAACAATAACAACAAAATTAAAGTGGATCATAGACCTAAACATAAAATGCTAAACTGTAAACTCCTAGAAGGTAACATAGGAGAAAATCTAGATGATGTTGGGTTTGGTGTTGCCATTTTGGATACAACACCAAAGGCAACCCATGAAATAAATAGTTGATAAGCTAAACTTCATTAAAATTAAAAGTTTCTATTGTGTAAAAGACACTGTCACAAGAGAATGATAAGACAAGCCACAGACTGGGAGAAAATACTGCAAAAGCTCCATTTGATAAAAGACTGTTATTTAAAATGAAGAACTCTTAAAATTCAATAACAAGAAAACAAACAACTAGATTTTGAAAGTGGACCAAAGACCTTAACAGAAACCTCACCAAAGAAGACAGATGGCAAATAGCATATGAAAAGGTGTTCCACTTTATATGTCACCAGGGAAGTGTGAATTAAACAATGAGATACACTACACACTTACTAGGATGGCCAACGTCAGGAAGCCTGACAACACCAAAATGCTAATGAGGATGTGGAGCAACAGGAACTCTCATTCATTTCTGGTGGGAATGCAAAATATACAGCCATTTTGAAAGACAGTTTGGTGGTTTCTCATAAAACTAAACATATTCTTACCATACAATCCAGCAATTGTGCTGCTTGGTATTTATCCAAAGGAGTTAAAGACTGATGTCTACGCCAAAACACAGATGTTTATGGCAGCTTTATCCATAATTGTCAAAGTTTGGAAGCAACCAAAATGTCCTTCAGTAGGTGATTAGCTACATAAACTGTGGTATATCCAGACAATGGAACATTATTTAGTCCTAAAAAGAAATGAGTTATTAAGCTATGAAAAGACTTGGAGGAACCTGAATGAATATTACTAAGTGAAAGAAGCCAATCTGACAAGGCAGTAATACCGCATGATTCCAACCATATGACATTCTGAAAAGGTAAAACGATGGAGATAATAAAAAGATCAGTGGCTGCTAGGGTCGGGGGCAGGGTAGGGGAGAGATGCATAGGCAGAGAACAGAGGAATTTTAGGGCAGTAGAAATACTCTGTATGATATTATAATGATGGATATATATCATTATACTGTTTATCCAAATCCGTACATAGTATAACACCAAGAGTGAACCCTAAGGTAAACAATGGACTTTAAGTGATTATGATGTGAAAGTACCATTCTGGTGAGTGAAGTTGATAATGAGGAAAGCTTTGCAAGGAGTATATGGGAAATCTTGTACTTTCCTCTCAATTTTGTAGTAAACCTAAAACTGCTCTTAAAAATAGTCTTTTTAAAAAGCACTCAAATGTAGTTAACACTACATCAAGGTCAGTATCAGTAAACATTTTGCTAAGTGAAGTGAAATCCTGCTTATAAATATTACTTTGGAACCTTTTAAAATTCATATAGGTGACTGCAATGAAAACTCTACGTTCCTGTATCACCTAACGGAATGTGGAATCCATTGCTCATATAAAAATCATTCAGGCCTATATTAATGATATGGAGATTTGAGACCATTTTTTTGGCAGGAGGAATCAGTAGATTGAGAAGAGCTTGTAGTTTTGCAACTATTTGATTTGTTAGTTGCTTATATTTTCAATATTACACATATTTTTCATTAAGCTAAGGATAACTAATGCTAATGAATCTAAAAATTATATGCCTTTCAAAAATAATCTATGTTATATTTGTTTATTTGAATTTATAATGTATTTCTAAGGAAAGGGTATTTTTTTCCTTTTCTGATAAATTTGGCAGTGTGAGTAATGGGTTTTCGATATCACATTATTTATCATATAATATTCTCCTGAATGTTGCTGAACTATGACCAAAACCAGGAAAAATAAATTGAAACAGATACTAATAGCAGGATAGCTTTATTCAATACATAGCTAAGAATGGGATGCTCCAAATTGCTTTTTCTTTTCTGTAATTTTCAATTTAAACGATGGCTTTGAGATCTAAAACTTTAGAAAAATAAAAATAGTATGTGATTTGGTAATGGCAGAGCTGTTTACATAATCTAGTGAAGAGAGACATGAAGTAATGAAATTTAAATCTCTTAATTAATGAGATGATGTATTCAAAAGGAAAATCAGAGTGCATGCAATAAATAGTTTTAAAAGGCTTATTACCCAAAAGTTCCCTGGCATAACAGTCATGTCTAAATTGGAATAAAACACATAAGTAACAGATGTGTTCCAGTATTGCTCAGTCCACACAGCACAAGGTAATTTAGAGACAGTGATAATACACTAACAATCTAAGATATAGTTTCTGTCCAAAATGTTTAACTCAAGACATATGATCCCCCTCATCTACTATTACTTATTACTCCCCCTGACATTATTTGACATAGTATATAGACAAATGTAATCACTTTGCTTGTATTGAAGAAGCTTCATCAAGGTGTTCTCAAGACTATGTATGTCTCCTTGAGTCCACAGTGCTGCTTTCTTTGTGAACCTGGCATAAATAAATAAATAAATAAATAAATAAATAGCTAGCTAGCTAGCTAGCTAGCTAGCGCAAGCCTGCAATCTGCATGAGTTGTTTTGTCTTCAGTGACTAATGTTAACTAACTCATGCACAGTGATCCAACCAGATGTCAGCACATCCAATTGGCTGAAAATATCACAGTTTTCTCTTCATCTGCCTGTTCCACAGAGACTGTATAGAGCCATCCTTAAGTGTCTGTCATTCTTTAGAGTGAGACCTCTTTGGAGACACTTCCATCCCTTAGATGTAACATTAACTTTGCTGGGCTGTTAGATAACGTTGATATTATTTTAATTTGTGGTTCATACAGATTTGTATTAAGCACTCACCTTGCAGAAAGGTCCAATCTTTTTCTAATCTTCCAGTAATTTGGGTTGTTCATCTTCTAAGCCTTTCAGTCTCAATCTGTCAATGTAATTTACCCCTGCACAGTTTTTTAATAACTAGTGTAACTCTCTCATTTTTCTTACATTCCTTTCCATTAAAAATGCCATGGCCTCATTCAGAGCTCACTTGTTTTCGGTCTCTGCAGAGCCATAGCTGTGTCATCTTCAGGCTCCAGTTCTCATTTTTGTTGTAACTCCAAAGTTTAATCCATGGCTTAAAGTTAGATCCTGAACATTGAAAACAATCTCTTCATTTATAACTGGCTTACGCAAGAGAATCTCTTTTTTCTACTTTGAGATGCTTCACAGAGATCAGCTTTCTCAGAAACACTGTGCAGTGGACATGGTCCGGACTCTGCCCAGATCCTCTCAGATCTTTCTTTTATCCTTTATGAGCATCCTTCTCCCAACTAAGGCATGTTTTTGCCTCCAATAGCTCTCACCTAAGACTTCCTGTGGGAGGTTTGCTTCCCTCAAAAAAGACTTTGCCTGATATTGCCGCCTTGCTTGGCTTTCTCCTTACTAGTTTGGCTTCCCTTACCAATTTCACCTGGGAGGGCTTCAGTAATAAATCACTTGCTCAGAGTCTGCTTCTGGGAATCCCAAAGTAAGTCCCCTTGCAAAAATAATCACACACTGAAATCTATTTTCAAGAGATGACAATTATTCTACTCCTGCTGCTCATTCCAGATCAATCCCTCTCCCAGCAGTAGCAGCAGCAGCAGCAGAGAAAAAAAAGAAAAAAAAAAGAAAAGGAAAAAAAAGGAAGAAACTTACACCTTTGAAATTTAATCACTGTCCCATTTAGCATAATTTTGATATCATTTATTTGCTTTAAATTTAAAAAGCCAAAAGGCACAAACTTTATTCCATATATTTAGTGTGAATATAAAATTACACTATTAGCCTTCAAATATAGTAAATAAATCACTATGTTGCATTTATCTTTTTTGATGTTAGTGTTCTTAGGAACTACTATGTTGCTGCATACGATAATTTATTAAATAAATCTTGATTCTGAGATCCCAATTTCAAAGTGTAGGATATTTTTCCAACTGTGTTAAAGTCACATGACTTTATACAGCTGTATTAGAAGACTCATGCAAGCAGACCAAAAGGGTAATATTTATGGAAAACATCTATGTTACTCTCATTCCAACCAGATGACAAGACAGAGACAGGAATAAATCATGTGTGCACATCCACAGACCCTACTTCTTTATATAGTCATTCTGGTTCTCTCAAGCCATTCTTTCCCATCTTTTCCATTTTTTTTAAATTAGTAATTCTCCTTTTTAATAATTCATTATGCTACCTATAGCTCAAGAACACTGGAATAATAGTCTGTTGCAGACTAAGAGTAATTAACTCAGAAAACTACCAAGACATATGGATCTATAAGACAGAACATTGTAAATATGAAAGTCACAGCATCTGCCAGCATGGTTTTTTAAAATTTGTAACTTTGAGAGTATTTACTGCTAATAATATATTATATCTTTGTGATATTTTTACCATAGCAACATTCAAAATATAAAATTAATTCTCAGAAACAATTATTGCTGTTGTGAAAATTATTTTATCCTAAGCTAAAGTAAATATAATCCTTTTTGCTCTGAGCTTCAGAATGCTTTCAAAGTTAATGTTTCTGGTCCTCAAAACTTCTAGCTGATATATGAATAATTTAAAACTACTGCAAATGCAAGTGAGGCCCAGCAATAGGATCAAAACTTGAATACAGACTTTCATTTTTGTAACATCGTCTAAAAAAGAAGCTAACTAGTGCAGGTTATAGCTCAAAACACTGAACTAATTGCAAAGAAACAATTTTCAAGTTATACCTTCTCTGTGTTAGGTAACTGCCAAAAATAAACATGGCATGATTCTTTTCATCCAAGAGATCAATTTAGTTGGCAAGAGAGACATATATATAACAGATTCAAATACAATGTACAGCACCCTGCAATAGAAACAATTAACCCAACTTTGTGGAAACACAAAATGAGGAGCGCTTAATTCCAAATGGAGGCAGGGAGGCTTAAAAGAAGACATGATGTCTGAGGTGAACTGCAAAGCATTATAAGTTCTTGTGATTGTTTCCACTCATCAGACCCTGAAAGTTTTTTATTCCTGTTTGCATCTCCACAACCTAGCAGATACTTGGAGTGTATAAATAGTACTCTGATGTATGTTGAATGAGTTAGTGAATAAGATAATCAACCAATATTCTTATTGATATCTCCCAACATTCCTATCTTCCGTCTCTCTTAGCTCTAGTACTATTGTTAATGCTATTACTTGAATTCTTTTCTATGAGTAAAAACTGAGCATGCAATGCTTCTCCTAAAAAGAAAGAAAAAAGAAAAACTTTACGTGGACACAAAATCCATTTCATCACTAAATAGTAAACACTTACAAATCTGTCCCAACCCGCTTGTTCACCCTCATTTTTTCCTGTTCAACCTAACAACCCTATACTCCAGTCAGAGCAAAATTTTAACTCTTCTGTAAGCATGTATTTTCACATATTATTCTCTTTGCCTTGAAGTTCTCACCTACATTCAGGAATTAACTCTAACTCAGTCTTCAGCCTCAATTTCTCTGTAATGCCACAGCTTAGAAATACTAAGAAACCTATATTATGATTTCTGAATCAACACAAATATTTGCTTACAACTTAGAGAACTTATGTACAAATCCTTGTTTAAAACAGGTTAAGGAATGCCTGGTTGGCTCTGTCAGTTGAGCATTTGACTCTTGATTTTGGCTCCAGTCATGATCGCAGGGTCACGGGACTGAGACCTGTGTGGGGCTCTGCACTGAGTGTGGAGCCTGCTTAAGATCCTCTCTCTCTCGGGGCACCTGGGTGGCGCAGTCGGTTAAGCGTCCGACTTCAGCCAGGTCACGATCTCGCGGTCCGTGAGTTCGAGACCCGCGTCAGGCTCTGGGCTGACAGCTCGGAGCCTGGAGCCTCTTTCCGATTCTGTGTCTCCTTCTCTCTCTGCCCCTCCCCCGTTCATGCTCTGTCTCTCTCTGTCCCAAAAATAAATAAAAAAACGTTGAAAAAAAAATTAAAAAAAAAAAGATCCTCTCTCTCTCTCCGGAGCTCTGCCTCTCTCCCCTGCTGGTGCTCTCTGGCTCTCTAAAAAAAATAAATAAATAAAATAATTTTAGACTTCTAAATATTGGGCTTTATTATGAACAGTCTGGCATGGAATTGTTTGGATAATACCAAATAACAGATAATTTCATTTATCATCTATAAAAGAACATGAGAATTAGTTGTTCCATGACTATTCCAAAATCTACTTTTGTAATTTTAAATCAAAATGTGAATATTTATGAACACAAACTTTTTTGAATCACTGGGTTCTACTCCTGAAGCCAAGACTACATTGTATGTTAACTAACTTGAATTTAAATAAAAAAAAAAGACAAACTGTTTTAAAAAATGCCTTTCTAGAAAATGAAATTATGTTTTTAGTGTAGCCCTAATGAAAGTAAACATGCTTAACAAGCCACAAGAAATATGCTTTTTGTCTTCTTCAATTATAAATACTTTGATTGAACCATGCTTTATAAGAGTTTTATATATTGAAAAATTAGATAAAATGTTCTATCCTTTAAAAAAGAAAGCTGGTAATAAGCTTTATGAAAATACAACTCAACAAATGAGACTGTATGGGAATAGAAAGAAAATCTGTATTAAAAATGAAAACCAGAATATTTCTCTTAATATTGTACATTAATCATAAATTTAATGCATACTTAGGGTAATTTGGGGAAATTTCACTTTGTTTTTATTGTTTCTCTATGGGTTATGCATAATTATGAAGTTTAACTATAATTTTAATGTAATTTTCCCAATGACACACTTTATATCTTTCCTAATTACATTTGTAGCAAAATCATTTTCAGGAAACCAGCTTTCTGTGTCTATTCTATTACTCTTTACACCACTGAAAATAGCCTCTCTGTTAATCACTTTCAAATATTCTTTACTTTTTCCCCTTAAATTACAATATTCCATTAGCTGATGGCACAGGGGTTTTGAGTACTTTTCAGAGTTTTGGCATCAGAGGTATCCTTAGCCATGCTTATTAGGCCTTAGAGAGTGCTAATTTTCTCATACAAAGGGAGTTTTGAGCTTTCATTAGGATGTTTCCCAGATGCTTTAATTTTCAGATACAGTTTAGTACAATTATGGCTGCTTTAACCAAGGTTATTTGAAAAATAATCTACGTAGAGAAATGGAAAAGCACCAAGTAGCTGATAAGCAACCATAGTAACGTGGTTTAATATCCCATGTACCAAAGAGAAAATGTGTATTCTGTGATATTAACTATTGTAATTGCTAATACATCATGATTTAGGCAAATAAATTCGATATTCTCCTAAGTCCTTGAAATCGTAAGCATTCTTTGAATCTGAATTAAAATGTAGCACTATTTAAAATGATGGGCACTGGAGAGGAGGGAATAAAAAAGTGAAAGGCCAAATATACCTAATTAAATAATGGAAAAAAGAGCTTATTAATATGCATATTACCAAGAGTCTGAATTCATTGACTGAGTTAAGACAAAATGTAGATTATAAAACATTATGAATGATATGTTCTAACTCCATTTTTTAAAAAGTGATAGTGAGTTTTGTCTCAAAAAGCTAGGAATATTTAGCCCATATCCAGCCCAAAGACTGTTTCTCTGGGCTAAATATTCCCAGTTCTTTTGTAACAACTTATATAAGTTCAAGTCCCTTCAACATCCTAGTATCATCTCTGGTTATATTCTGCCTGGATATTGTCCTGTGAGAGGTACAGACCAGGATTTGATAATTAAGATATAGTCTCATCAGCTGCTTGTAGAAACATATTTCATCCTATATGAGGCTAGTTTTCTAATAATGCAAACTAAGTTTACAAGGGCAACTTAGGCTGTCATTGTTCCTAGGGTTTTTCAGTAGGTGGAGGTAGGAGATATCAGTATTTTGGACAAAAAAAAAAAAATTGAATTTATACTGTATTTTAAATTCAAAGATTACATGTAGTTTTTACTCAATTTTACCTTCAATTTCATAGGTGTATGTTTTTTTCCCTCTAATGCTGAAAATCTTAGTTGCTGAATCACATTATTATGAATATTTATTTTCAAAATATCATGATGTTATTTTTAATAATATAATTACAAGTTAATTTTTTCTGTAGAATCTAATTTATTTTTTATAGCTACATAGCTTTCCATTCTAATGGATGTCCATAGCTTATTCTTTTTTCTTAGTGTTTATTTATTTTTGAGAGAGATTGACAGAGAGAGACAGAGCGCGAGTGGGGGAGTGGGAGAGAGAGGGAGACACAGAATCCGAAGCAGCTGTCAGCATAAAGCCCGACGCAGGGCTTGAACTCATGGACAGTGAGATCATGACGTAAGCCACAGTCGGACTCTTAACCAACTGAGCCACTCAGGTGCCCCTCAATTCAATTTTTTTTTACCCTCCCCTGACCCCTATAGCTTATTCAACTCTTAATGAACATTTGAGTTTTTTTCTAATCTTTTGCTATAATAAATAGTACTGTAATGAATGCCTCCTGTGAAAATGTCGTTTTCTATTTTAGCCAGTATGTCTTTGGAATAGATTTCTAGAAGTGGAATTGCTAAGTTGAATTTTGTATATACTTTATATATATTTAATAAATACATATATTTATATATACTTTATATATAAAAATATACATAAAGTGTATAATGTGCACACAAAATTTTGCTTGATGTTATAAAATTTTTCTCCATTGTGTTGAACCATTTTGTATCCCTATCAACAGCAATGTATGAGACTGCTTGCTTCTCCAAAGTCTTGCCATCAGAGTACATTGTCAAGCATTTGGATTTTTGCCCACATGATAGGAGAGTGAACTTTTATATAAATTCATTTTAATTCACATTTCTCTAATAATTGAATTTGAGCATCTTTCATATGTTCAAAGGCCATAAACATTTCTTTTTCTGTGAATTCTTTTTAAAATGTTTACCCCTTTAAAAAATTAGAGTTGATGGCTCTTCTCAATTCTTTGAGACCTCTTGTATAAGCAATAATAATCCTTTGTTGTTGTTGTTTACTGTGGTAAAATATATATAACATAAAATTTACCATTTTAGCTATTTTTATGTGTACAGTTCAGTAGCTTTAAGTACATTCACATTATTGTGCTGTTAACCAGCAACTTCACTCCCATCCATATCCAGGACTTATTCATCTTCAACTGAAACTCTGTACTGATTAAACAGTAGCTTTCCATTCTTCCTCCCTCCTGTTTCTGGAAACTACCTTCCTATTTTACATCTCCATGAATTTGACTTCCCTAGGTACCTCATGTAAGTGAAATTGTGTAACATTTGTCCTTTTGTGTCAGGCTTATTTCACTTAGCATAGTGTCATATTGTAGCATGCGTCAGGATTTCCTTCCTTTTTAAGCTGAATAATATTCCATTGTATGTATGTACCACATTTTGTTTATCCATTTACCCCTCCATAGACATTTGAGGTTTTCCTACTTTTTTGCTGTTATGAGTAATGCTGCTCTGAACGTTCGTGTTTGAGTCCCTGCTTTTAATTCTTTTTGAGTATTTACCTAGCAGTGGAACTGCTAGATGATATGGTAATTCTATATTTATTTGAAAAACCACCCTGCCTTTTCCACAGAAGCTGCACCATTTTATATTCCCACCAGGAATGCACAAGGTTTTCAATTTCTCAACATCTTTTCAACCGCTTATCTTATTTTATAATAGCCACCCTTATGAATATAAAGTGGTATTTCGCTTGGTTTTTATCTTCATTTCCCTAATTAGTGATATAGAGCATCTTTTCATGTGCTTATTGGCCATTTGTATATCTTCTTTGGAGAAATGTCTGTTCAAGTCTTTTGTCCATTTTTTTAATGAATTTTTTTTAGTGTTTATTCTTGAGAGAGCGTGAGCAGGGGAGGGGCAGAGAGAGAGGGGGACAGAGGATCTGAAGCAGGCTTTGCGCTGAGAGCAGTGAGCCCAATGTGGGGCTCAAACTCATAAACTGTGAGATCATGACCTGAGCCAAAATTGGACACTCAACTGACTGAGCCACAATGGCGCCCCTGTCCATTTTTTTAATTGAGTTATTTTTGTTGGTGGTGGTAAATTGTAGGAGTTCTTTATATATTCTAGATTATTAATCCCATATCAGTGATATAATTCAAAAATATTTTCTCCCAATTCATGGGTTAACTTTTCACTCTGTCCTTTGATGTGCAGAAATATTCAATTTTGATGAAATCCAATTTATCTATTTTTTCATTTTGCTTGTGCTTTTGGTATCATGTCCATGAAATCCTTGCCAAATCCAGCGTCATGAAGCTTTTCTTCTATGTGTTTTCCTAAGGGTTTTATTGTTTTGGTTCTTAGATTTAGGTCCTTGATCCATTTTGAGTTAATTTTTATATTTGATGTAAGGTAATAGTCCAACTTCATTCTTTTGCATGGGAAAATCCACTTTCCAGCCCTATTTGTTGAAAAGACCCTCCTCTCCCCATTGAATGGTCTTCACACACTTGTCAAAAATCATTGTCCATATATGTGAAGGTTTGTTTCTGGGCTCCGTATTCTACTTCATTAGTCTGTGTGTCTGTCTTGATGCCAGAATAAAGTTTTGTTTGTCATGCAAGTGGCAGATATTTATTTCAGTTTGTCATTTGTCTTTTTACTTTGTTTACAGTACTTATCTTTTCCACGCAAAAGTTGTTTAATTTTATGTAGTTAAATTTATCACTGTTTTTATTTATTTCCTTTGTATTTTGTCTCATAGGAAAATCTCCCTGCACTTTTTTATTTTAATTAATTTAATTTTATTATTTTTTAATTTCATATGTATTTGATGTATTTATGTATTTATGTATTTATTTTTAATATCATTTAGTGTCAAGCTAGCTAACGTACAGTGTATACAGTGTGCTCTTGGTTTCAGGGGTAGATTCCCGTGATTCGTCGCTTACATACAACACCCACTGCTCATCCCAACATGTACCCCCCTCAATGGCCATCACCCATTGTCCCTTCTCCCCCTCCACCCCCTTCCATCAACCCTCAGTTTACTCTCTGCATTCAAGAGTCTCTTATGGGTTTGTTTCCTTCTCTGTTTGAAACTGTTTTTTTCCCCTTCCCTTCCCCCATGGTCTTCTGTCAAGTTTCTCAAGTTCCATATGTGAGTGAAAACATATGATATCTGTCTTTCTCTGACTTATTTCACTTAGCATAACACTCTCTAGTTCCATCCATGTTGCTGCAAATGACAAGATTTCGTTCTTTCTCATTGCCAAGTAGTAGTCCATTGTATATATAAACCACATCTTCTTTATCCATTCATCAGTTGATGGACATTTGGGCTCTTTCCATAATTTGGCTATTGTTGAAAGCTCTGCTATAAACATTAGGGTGCATGTGCCCCTATTAATCAGCGCTCCTGTATCCTTTGGATAAATTCCTGGTAGTGATATTGCTGGGTGGTAGGGTAGTTCTATTTTTAACTTTTTGAGGAACCTCCACACTGTTTTCCAGAGTGGCTGCACTGGTTTGCATTCCCACCAACAGAGCAAGAGGGTTCCCATTTCTTCACATCCTCGCCAGCATCTGTTGTTTCCTGAGTTGTTAATTTTACCCACTCTGACTGGTGTGAGGTGGTATCTCAATGTGGTTTTGATTTGTATTTCCCTGATGATGAGTGACGTTGAGCATCTTTTCATGTGTCTGCCTATACTTAACTTATAATGGAACATGCCCATGGTTTCATTTGTGCATGAATAACACTGTAAGGTTTTCAGAGAAAGAGTTGACCCCTTTTGGTAGAAACATGATAAAAGACTATACAAAGACTGCTGGTCAAGTTAGAATGTAATCTTCTGCATAATAGTAATGGAGATAACCATAATGATGAGGAGGATGATAATGATAATAACTATCGAATGAATGACTTCATATTCTGTACAAGGCACTGTAGGAAGTCTTTGTATACAGTTAAGTATAGGGAAAAAAGAAAAACTCAATTGTTAAGAGCTTTAACTTTGAAGTTATATAAGCCTGAGTTCTAATACATGTTTTAGTAGATTAGTTCCAAACTATCACTTACAGGTGGTGCAACTTTGGGCAAATATCTTACATTCATTAAGTCTCAATTTTAAATGTGTAGGGTGGGAATAATAATAGGATTTACTTCATGGACTTGTTGTAGAATTAAATTAGATAATGTATATAAAGTCTTTGGAGATTAAAATTAAGTATTTAATATATATTAACTACTGTTAATAAAATTAGTACTAATTATTTCATAAATTTCTCAGTTTATAAATAAGATTACCAAAGCAATGAGAAAGTAGATAAAGTCAAATAACTAATAAGGTCAGAATTGGGATTTGAACCTAACCTTTGACTGTTTTTACTCCAAAGTTCCTATCTCTCTATTACAACAATTGAAAGTCATTTTCACATGAATGTTGATTTTTAGAAAAGCCTACAATAGATGGACTTGGTTATGAAGAGAATTGTCTTCTGATTAGAAACAATGGCAATTACATAAGAAACTTAGTGTATAAAAGCATAATGCCTGAATCCATGATCTTTGCCTCTTTTTCCACAAACTTTAGAGCTGAGAAGTCAGAGAAGATAAGGACTGAAAAGGTGTCACCAGAGTGAGTAATTAAGATCCTATGGTTGATTTCTGAGGCAGAAATCATGGTATGTAGGGTTTAGGAGTGAGTGTATTTGGCAACAGAAGGGCTGGCATGGTGGCTAAGATTAGACAAGCTTTCTGGGGCATAGCAGGAGTTGGGAGAAGCCCCAGCAGGGAGGCAGAAGATGGATGGTGTGGAACATTTATTGCCCGTGACTCATATTTCCATAAAGGGAAGAGAATGTCCAATCTACTCTCCAGGAATGGAAAATTATGGGAGGAACATTTTTAGCTTATCTCTCATCCCAGTAGATGAGTAACATATTTTTAATTAATTTGGAAGAAGGCTTAGCCCCTTTTCCCTGTAAGCTAGCCTGCAAACCAAGTGCAGACAGGGTACATTCTAGGCTGCTATGATAGGACACAATCCCATGTAATAAAGCTATTCGCCCAAACAGCTACAGACACATTTCCCAATCAGCTTTATCAATAATGAAGTTAATGTTTTGATGTGTATTTGTCCAAACATGAAAGGAGAAAAAAAGAGTGTAACAGAGGTCAGCAACAGGCAGAAATTGAAGCTGATAGGTGGTTGGCTTTAGTAAGTTCTAGTAGTAGTGATATAGGCAGAATCTAGTTCCAGGTTGGAGCACTTGACATGGAGATTTGAAACTGGGAATCTAAAGAGTGAGAGTTGCTTCCTTATGACTAGATTTAACCTAGAATCTAAGCACAAGCTCACTCCCATAGGACTGGAATTTGTGGCCTTCGGTGTGAGGACTGGAGAGATTCCACGCATCAAAACAAAACAAAACAAAAATCAGATAAATGTAGATAACATGTTGATTGCATTTTTGAGAAACAAGATACTAAATGAGAAGCCAAACATAAAACAACAATAATTTATAAAGTAGCCAAAAGGGTTAGGAAGAGGATTTTCTAGGGTCTGGGAAATCTGACCATACTTGTAGAGCTCTTGAAAAGGGCAACACTGCACATACGAGATGGGAAGAGAGGAAGAGAGGAAGGGGGTAGCCTTGAGGAAAAATCACATCCGAGAAAGAATGGGGGAAAAAAAAGAGAAAATAACTAAAGGAAAAGGAAACTTCTTTCTTTTTTATTGAAATTCTAGTTCATTAACATACAGTGTAATGTTAGTTTCAGGTGTACAATATAGTGAATCAACAATTCCATACAACAGCCGTGTATGTACTCATCACAAGTGCACTCTTTAATCCCCATCACCGATTTCTCCCATTTTCCCACCCACTTCCTTTTGGTAACCATCAGTTTGTTCTCTATAATTAAGAGTATTTTTCTTTGTTTGCCTCTCTCTCTTCTCATCCCTTTGCTTGTTTTGTTTCTTTAATTCCACATGAGTGAATGCCATTTGCAATGATGTAGATGGAGGTAGAGAGTACTTTGCTAAATGAAAAGAGTCAGATAAGGAAAATAAAATTTTATTTTTTAAAGTTTACTTTTTTATTTTAAGAGAGAGAGAAGCAGAGAGAGAGAGGGAGAGAGAGAATCCCAAGCAGGCTCCATGCTGTCAGTGCAGAGCTCCACATGGGGCTCCATCTCACAAACTGTGAGATCATGACCTGAGCCAAATCAAGAGTCAGACACTTAACGGACTGAGCCATCCAGGTGCCCCAGGAAAATTAAATTTTAAAGAGAGGAGGGAAATGGAAGGAGTTCTTGTTTAGATGGAGGAAGGATAAGAGCTGAGGGTGATGGTGTGGAGTTAGCACATTTGAGCGATGAAATGGTGTATAAAGCTATGAAAGAGGGATTGGCATTAATGGTCTAAGTGATACAGATTAGAGTAAATCCATAGTGAACCTACTAAATTCAGTTTTGCCATTTTTATTTTGGTATGTT
This sequence comes from Panthera onca, assembly GCF_046562875.1. Lineage (NCBI taxonomy): Eukaryota > Metazoa > Chordata > Mammalia > Carnivora > Felidae > Panthera > Panthera onca. Next base: position 213,909,605 of record NC_138339.1, on the reverse strand, counting down.
CTGTTGTCCAGGATAAGGAAGCACAGCAAAAGATGGGATGGAAATTGGATTAAATAAATTCAGTACATCAAACACATTTTAACATTTCTTTCTTAATAATTATGGATTTTAAATAGCTATTCTCTTAATATGGTAGTATAGCACTAAATATATAAGTTATAAAAGATAAGGCTGAACTCAAAACATACCTGGGAAGTAGTTTGTTTGGTTTGTTGGTTTATTTTATTTTATTATTTTCTTTTATTATTTTTTAATGTTTATTTATTTTGAGAGAGAGAAAGAGAGCAAGTAGGGGAGGAGCAGAGAGAGAGGGAGAGAGAGAGAGAATCCCAAGCAGGCTCCATGCTGTCAGCACAGAGCCCAATGTGTGGGACTTGATCCCATGAACTGTGAGATCATGATCTTAGCTGAAATCAAGAGTCAGATGCATAACCAGCTGAGCCACCCAGGCACCCCTGTTGGTATATTTTAAAACTAAATTCAGTATCTCAGATTACAAGTGGAGTGCTAATATTTATTGAACACCTAAGAAATATTAGACATTTGCTTGGGCACCACACAAATATGTAACTTGATTTAATTAAATATTCCAAGGTTCTGGATCATTTATTTAAAAGTTCTGGATCACTTATTCAACAATTGTGCATCTACTAACTGCATACCTCTGCAACATAATATAATGGACAGTACATAGTTCTTTCTCTCCTTTATCTTACACCCAGTTGTGCCAGTAATACATGAAACAGATTAATCACTTTAGCAACATTGAAAGGGTAAGTACAATGAAGTATCACTATGTTTCCCAAATTTTCAGAGGAATGAAGAGCATGAGATGTTTTTGGAATGATGGACAGGATTTTGATGAAGTGGAGAGGAAAGGCTTGGATATTTCAGACCACAGCTGTTGCGTGCTAGAATGACCACAGTACCTAGGTCTAACTACTTCCGGGAAGTAAAAGAGAAAGTTTGAATCAGATACACTGAGATTCAGAGGCTGGGTGGCAGGTGAGAGGGCTGCTTAGTGCAAAGAGAGAAGAGAAACATATCCCTGAGAGTCTGCACCATGGGTTCATCTGAAAGTTGTAGCTCCTCTAGGTTGTTTTGGACATGAAATCCTGACTATGCCATGTTTTTTATATAGTGTTCTATGAACATTATTCCATCATAAGGATTTTCTTTTTTTTAAATGTTTATTTATTTTGAAAGAGAGAGAGAGCATGAGCTGGGGAGGAGCAAAGACAGAGGGAGAGAGCAAATCCCTAGCAGGCTCCGTGCTATCAACACAGAGCCCAACATGGGGCTCAATCTCACGACCATGGCATCATGACCTGAGCCAAAATCAAGAGTTGGATGCTCAACTGACTGAGCCACCAAGGTACCCCATAAGGATTTTCAAAACATGAAGTCTGAGTCAGTGTTTTCTGTAATCATTAATGTAATTCCCTCTCCCCCAAGCAGTCCTCAGCTGACCTACCCATTAGTGCAAGTTAAACTGGAAACTACTAACTTTGGAGCAAGCCACGAGGCCTTCAAGTAACCTAGGATTTTTTTTCTTTTTTAAATATTAAACTATACTAAATAAATATGTAGCAATTTAAGTTTTTAAGTTTCTCTCCTAGAGCCAAAAACTGAGTTCAGATGTTTTTAGTGTTTATAGCTTTAAAAGTAGCTAAGGGGTTGATACCATTTTATCATGCCTCTTAAAAGTAAAAAAGAAATAGCCTGGTAAATTTTATTTTGACAAATGGTTGAATAAAACCTTCCAGAATATATCCTATAATCCCCAACCTACACAAGGTCAGATAGAACACCATGCTGACTGTGAGAGAAAGCCTTGGACAGTTGCACGAGTTGTAAGAGGTCTCAGGAGTCAATGTAGGCCAACTCACCTCCCCAAATCCTTGTATCTTCATACAAGCAAAGCAGCTAGATCGGTAGGCTGGCCCATGCTGTCACACCTTTTGGCCCACACTTCCCACTACACCTAACATTTCAACAGATTCACTCATTTAACAAAAATACTTATGAGCAGTCACTCTGTGCAAGCTATTAGGATACAGTGTAAAAAAAAAAATACATGTGCTCTCTGCAGTCATGCAGCTTATAACCGAGCAGGGAAAGCAGATGTTAAATAACTACAAGGTTAATTATTGAACTGTAAAGATGCTAAGTGCTCTAAAAAAGTAATACGTGGAGCTGCTAAGAGAATGACCTAGTCTGGAGGACTCAAGGAAGTCTTGAGTTGTCCAACTAAGGAATGCTACACATGTAGCAATTTATTGCCCCATAGAGATTCCAGAATGTAAAGAACAAGAAAATTATCATCAACAATGTCTCATACACTCTCATGAGCACTTTATGAATCTTAACTCTATCTTCATAACCTATGAAGCAGATGCTATTACTATCATCATTCTCATTTCATATGTGGGGAAACTGAGGCACATAGAGGCTAAGGAACTTCTGTATGGTCACAGAATGACATAATGGCTTAGCTAAGATTTGGATTCAGATGCCCTCAACCACCATGCTGTGATGCTTCTGTTCCATAGTCCATATAAAGCATAAGGGAAGAAGCAAGCACATCAAGGTATAAAATATGCTAGGATTAGCTTATGTACATTTGTCTTCTGCGTCCAGTAGCTAAATTCAATCAAATCTAAGATCACTAAAATCCATCAGAAATCAAAATGGAGCTGGATAATATTTTATTTTTATTTTTTTTTTTCAACATTTTTTATTTTTATTTTTGGGACAGAGAGAGACAGAGCATGAACGGGGGAGGGGCAGAGAGAGAGGGAGACACAGAATTGGAAACAGGCTCCAGGCTCCGAGCCATCAGCCCAGAGCCTGACGCGGGGCTCGAACTCACGGACCGCGAGATCGTAACCTGGCTGAAGTCGGACGCTTAACCGACTGCGCCACCCAGGCGCCCCATGGATAATATTTTGATATATGATTTACATTTTTTTCTCACCTATTTTTTCCTTTACCCTTTCCATATTTTTTTTTTCTTTTTTTTATTTTTATTTTTTTTTATTTTTTATTTTTTAATATATGAAATTTACTGTCAAATTGGTTTCCATACAACACCCAGTGCTCATCCCAAAAGGTGCCCTCCTCAATACCCATCACCCACCCTGCCCTCCCTCCCACCCCCCATCAACCCTCAGTTTGTTCTCAGTTTTTAACAGTCTCTAATGCTTTGGCTCTCTCCCACTCTAACCTCTTTTTTTTTTTTTTTTTTTTTCCTTCCCCTCCCCCATGGGTTTCTGTTATGTTTCTCAGGATCCACATAAGAGTGAAACCATATGGTATCTGTCTTTCTCTGTATGGCTTATTTCACTTAGCATCACACTCTCCAGTTCCATCCATGTTGCTACAAAAGGCCATATTTCATTTTTTCTCATTGCCACGTAGTATTCCATTGTGTATATAAACCACAATTTCTTTATCCATTCATCAGTTGATGGACATTTAGGCTCTTTCCATAATTTGGCTATTGTTGAGAGTGCCGCTATAAACATTGGGGTACAGGTGCCCCTATGCATCAGTACTCCTGTATCCCTTGGATAAATTCCTAGCAGTGCTATTGCTGGGTCATAGGGTAGGTCTATTTTTAATTTTCTGAGGAACCTCCACACTGCTTTCCAGAGCGGCTGCACCAATTTGCATTCCCACCAACAGTGCAAGAGGGTTCCTGTTTCTCCACATCCTCTCCAGCATCTATAGTCTCCTGATTTCTTCATTTTGGCCACTCTGACTGGCGTGAGGTGGTATCTGAGTGTGGTTTTGATTTGTATTTCCCTGATAAGGAGCGACGTTGAACATCTTTTCATGTGCCTGTTGGCCATCCGGATGTCTTCTTTAGAGAAGTGTCTATTCATGTTTTCTGCCCATTTCTTCACTGGGTTATTTGTTTTTCGGGTGTGGAGTTTGATGAGCTCTTTATAGATTTTGGATACTAGCCCTTTGTCCGATGTGTCATTTGCAAATATCTTTTCCCATTCCGTTGGTTGCCTTTTAGTTTTGTTGGTTGTTTCCTTTGCTGTGCAGAAGCTTTTTATCTTCATAAGGTCCCAGTAATTCACTTTTGCTTTTAATTCCCTTGCCTTTGGGGATGTGCCGAGTAAGAGATTGCTACGGCTGAGGTCAGAGAGGTCTTTTCCTGCTTTCTCCTCTAAGGTTTTGATGGTTTCCTGTCTCACATTCAGGTCCTTTATCCATTTTGAGTTTATTTTTGTGAATGGTGTGAGAAAGTGGTCTAGTTTCAACCTTCTGCATGTTGCTGTCCAGTTCTCCCAGCACCATTTGTTAAAGAGACTGTCTTTTTTCCATTGGATGTTCTTTCCTGCTTTGTCAAAGATGAGTTGGCCATACGTTTGTGGGTCTAGTTCTGGGGTTTCTATTCTATTCCATTGGTCTATGTGTCTGTTTTTATGCCAATACCATGCTGTCTTGATGATGACAGCTTTGTAGTAGAGGCTAAAGTCTGGGATTGTGATGCCTCCTGCTTTGGTCTTCTTCTTCAAAATTACTTTGGCTATTCGGGGCCTTTTGTGGTTCCATATGAATTTTAGGATTGCTTGTTCTAGTTTCGAGAAGAATGCTGGTGCAATTTTGATTGGGATTGCATTGAATGTGTAGATAGCTTTGGGTAGTATTGACATTTTGACAATATTTATTCTTCCAATCCATGAGCAGGGAATGTCTTTCCATTTCTTTATATCTTCTTCAATTACCTGCATAAGCTTTCTATAGTTTTCAGCATACAGATCTTTTACATCTTTGGTTAGATTTATTCCTAGGTATTTTATGCTTCTTGGTGCAATTGTGAATGGGATCAGTTTCTTCATTTGTCTTTCTGTTGCTTCATTGTTAGTGTATAAGAATGCAACTGATTTCTGCACATTGATTTTGTATCCTGCAACTTTGCTGAATTCATGTATCAGTTCTAGCAGACTTTTGGTGGAGTCTATCGGATTTTCCATGTATAATATCATGTCATCTGCAAAAAGCGAAAGCTTGACTTCATCTTTGCCAATTTTGATGCCTTTGATTTCCTTTTGTTGTCTGATTGCTGATGCTAGAACTTCCAGCACTATATTAAACAGCAGCAGTGACAGTGGGCATCCCTGTCGTGTTCCTGATCTCAGGGAAAAAGCTCTCAGTTTTTCCCCGTTGAGGATGATGTTAGCTGTGGGCTTTTCATAAATGGCCTTTATGATCTTTAAGTATGTTCCTTCTATCCCGACTTTCTCAAGGGTTTTTATTAAGAAAGGTGCTGGATTTTGTCAAAGGCCTTTTCTGCATCGATTGACAGGATCATATGGTTCTTCTCTTTTTTTTTGTTAATGTGATGTATCACGTTGATCGATTTGCGAATGTTGAACCAGCCCTGCATCCCAGGAATGAATCCCACTTGATCATGGTGAATAATTCTTTTTATATGCTGTTGAATTCGATTTGCTAGTATCTTATTAAGAATTTTTGCATCCATATTCATCAGGGATATTGGCCTGTAGTTCTCTTTTTTTACTGGGTCTCTGTCTGGTTTAGGAATCAAAGTAATACTGGCTTCATAGAATGAGTCTGGAAGTTTTCCTTCCCTTTCTATTTCTTGGAATAGCTTGAGAAGGATAGGTATTATCTCTGCTTTAAATGTCTGGTAGAACTCCCCTGGGAAGCCATCTGGTCCTGGACTCTTATTTGTTGGGAGATTTTTGATAACCGATTCAATTTCTTCGCTGGTTATGGGTCTGTTCAAGCTTTCTATTTCCTCCTGATTGAGTTTTGGAAGAGTGTGGGTGTTTAGAAATTTGTCCATTTCTTCCAGGTTGTCCAATTTGCTGGCATATAATTTTTCATAGTATTCCCTGATAATTGTTTGTATCTCTGAGGGATTGGTTGTAATCATTCCATTTTCATTCATGATTTTATCTATTTGGGTCATCTCCCTTTTCTTTTTGAGAAGCCTGGCTAGAGGTTTGTCAATTTTGTTTATTTTTTCTTTTTTTTTTTTTTTTTTTTTTTTTTTTAATTTTTTTTTTCAACGTTTTTTATTTATTTTTGGGACAGAGAGAGACAGAGCATGAACGGGGGAGGGGCAGAGAGAGAGGGAGACACAGAATCGGAAACAGGCTCCAGGCTCCGAGCCATCAGCCCAGAGCCTGACGCGGGGCTCGAACTCACAGACCGCGAGATCGTGACCTGGCTGAAGTCGGACGCTTAACCGACTGCGCCACCCAGGCGCCCCTGTTTATTTTTTCAAAAAACCAACTCTTGGTTTCGTTGATCTGCTCTACAGTTTTTTTAGATTCTATATTGTTTATTTCTGCTCTGATCTTTATTATTTCTCTTCTTCTGCTGGGTTTAGGCTGCCTTTGCTGTTCTGCTTCTATTTCCTTTAGGTGTGCTGTTAGATTTTGTATTTGGGATTTTTCTTGTTTCTTGAGATAGGCCTGGATTGCAATGTATTTTCCTCTCAGGACTGCCTTCGCTGCATCCCAGAGCGTTTGGATTGTTGTATTTTCATTTTCGTTTGTTTCCATATATGTTTTAATTTCTTCTCTAATTGCCTGGTTGACCCACTCATTCGTTAGTAGGGTGTTCTTTAACCTCCATGCTTTTGGAGGTTTTCCAGACTTTTTCCTGTGGTTGATTTCAAGCTTCATAGCATTGTGGTCTGAAAGTATGCATGGTATAATTTCAATTCTTGTAAACTTATGAAGGGCTGTTTTGTGACCCAGTATATGATCTATCTTGGAGAATGTTCCATGTGCACTCGAGAAGAAAGTATATTCTGTTGCTTTGGGATGCAGAGTTCTAAATATATCTGTCAAGTCCATCTGATCCAATGTATCATTCAGGGCCCTTGTTTCTTTATTGACTGTGTGTCTAGATGATCTATCCATTTCTGTAAGTGGGGTGTTAAAGTCCCCTGCAATGACCACATTCTTATCAATAAGGTTGCTTATGTTTATGAGTAATTGTTTTATATATCTGGGGGCTCGGGTATTTGGCGCATAGACATTTATAATAGTTAGCTCTTCCTGATGGATAGACCCTGTAATTATTATATAATGCCCTTCTTCATCTCTTGTTACAGCCTTTAATTTAAAGTCTAGTTTGTCTGATATAAGTATGGCTACTCCAGCTTTCTTTTGGCTTCCAGGAGCATGATAAATAGTTCTCCATCCCCTCACTCTCAATCTAAAGGTGTCCTCAGATCTAAAATGAGTCTCTTGTAGACAGCAAATAGATGGGTCTTGTTTTTTTATCCATTCTGATACCCTATGTCTTTTAGTTGGCGCATTTAATCCATTTACATTCAGTGTTATTATAGAAAGATATGGGTTTAGAGTCATTGTGATGTCTGTATGTTTTATGCTTGTAGTGATGTCTCTGGTACTTTGTCTCACAGGATCCCCCTTAGGATCTCTTGTAGGGCTGGTTTCGTGGTGACAAATTCCTTCAGTTTTTGTTTGTTTGGGAAGACCTTTATCTCTCCTTCTATTCTAAATGACAGACTTGCTGGATAAAGGATTCTCGGCTGCATATTTTTTCTGTTTAGCACACTGTAGATATCGTGCCAAGCCTTTCTGGCCTGCCAAGTTTCAAAGGAGAGATCAGTCACGAGTCTTATAGGTCTCCCTTTATATGTGAGGGCACGTTTATCCCTTGCTGCTTTCAGAATTTTCTCTTTATCTTTGTATTTTGCCAGTTTCACTATGATATGTCGTGCAGAAGATCGATTCAAGTTACGTCTGAAGGGAGTTCTCTGTGCCTCTTGGATTTCAATGCCTTTTTCCTTCCCCAGTTCAGGGAAGTTCTCAGCTATAATTTGTTCAAGTACCCCTTCAGCACCCTTCCCTCTCTCTTCCTCCTCTGGGATACCAATTATGCGTATATTATTTTTTTTTAGTGTATCACTTAGTTCTCTAATTTTCCCCTCATACTCCTGGATTTTTTTATCTCTCTTTCTTTCAGCTTCCTCTTTCTCCATAACTTTATCTTCTAGTTCACCTATTCTCTCCTCTGCCTCTTCAAGCCGAGCCATCGTGGATTCCATTTTGTTTTGCAATTCGTTTAAAGCGTTTTTCAACTCCTCGTGACTGTTCCTTAGTCCCTCGATCTTTGTGGCAAGAGATTCTCTGCTGTCCTGTATACTGTTTTCAAGCCCAGCGATTAATTTTATGACTATTATTCTAAATTCACTTTCTGTTATATTATTTAAATCCTTTTTGATCAGTTCATTAGCTGTTGTTATTTCCTGGAGATTCTTCTGAGGGGAATTCTTCCGTTTGGTCATTTTGGAGAGTCCCTGGCGTGGTGAGGACCTGCAGTGCACTTCCCCTGTGCCTCTTCCATGGGCCTCTAGTCTGCGCTTGACTCCGGAGACTCCGTTCTGCTAATCCTCTGGCGGTTTTCTGGGTTCTTTAGGCAGGTGTAGGTGGAATCTAAGTGATCGGCAGGACGCGCTGTGAGCCCCGCGTCCTCCTACGCCGCCATCTTCCGGAACCCCCCTACCCTTTCCATATTTAAGCCAATAGCTGGCTCTGTGCTCTTATGCCTCAGGTATAGGAAGTTGTCCCTGTCCTTTCTGGCTTTTCTTTCTAAAAATAAAACAAAGCCCCTAGAAGAACTTCCAGTGCTTATAGAGGATGCATTAGGGAGAAAATGTTTGCAGGAGCAAACTTTTGAAAAGAGTAGAAGGAAGGAAAGTGCTTTCCCCAAGGACGGAGGTCCTGGGGCAGGAGTCAGATGCAGTCTTCTGGAAATGTCCAGGGAGGCAGAAGAGCCTAGTGTGGAACACCTTCAAGTCATAGGTATGACTGTCAAGGAAGGAGAGCATGGTAGCATCAGAAGGCCATCACACTGGAAAGGACAGAGCATGTGGAACGTGACAATGAGCATGAATTCAGTAGGATCCAATCAGGAAACCACTGTCTTCATCTGTGTTCTGGTGGGTGTCTCCTCCCTACCACCTGGCAACATCTCAGAGAGATCCTATAGCATTTCTGGACAATTTCAACCATAGCTACAGTCTCGTAGGTAAGCAATAGGCCTAACTTTAATTTCCTGTTTTGACTAAAGCTTTTCTTCTGTCAGGTGAGGTCTGACTCCAGGCTTTAATTAGGTACTAGGAGTAGGACAGGCAGGCTGTCCCTACTGCTGTCTTCTAAACTTCAACTGCTGACAGGACCTTCTCTTCTCCTCACCCCAAGGTGGAGCAGGAGGGCTGAGTAGAAAGAGCAAAGGCCTATTTACTCAGAGGTTGCTGTTCGTAGTTCTGTCAGATGTAGAGTCTCTCTCTTAGGTTATATTTGCAGATTATTTAAATACCCCTCATTCAAGGAACTCTAGTCTGGACCTTTCCCTAGTGGATACCTTCCAAACGACCTCTTACCATCCCCTGCAGCTGTCGCCTTCTAGTGGTGCACACACAGCCTCTTTCTGCTGGGGTCCTTGAGCTGGCTCAAACCTGGCTCCCCTGTGGAGTTCACTTGCTGATGTACAAAATCCCAGAACAGTGGCACATTTGGGGAAGGGGAAGTTTCCAAGAGAGGTGGAGGTTAAATTTCCTCACAAGCATGAATGATAGAAAGTCCAGAGTCAGAAATTAAGATGACTTATAGAAAATAAATCGATATTCATTGCATTTCTAAGTTTACAGTTTGAGAATCGCACCTGCTAAAATGGTAAGTCCCTTATATGAATGTTGCCTCTGGAATTGTGTAACACATGGCTCTAATCATCTATTAGTGTATGCCAAGAAGTTGTTGCCTATTACAATACATTTCCTTGGACTTTTTTGAAAGTTACATAGGAGAAGTCAATTGCCATTGTCCTAGGCAAAGTAGGAGGTTGAAGGAACAATTTACTTTCTAACTAATTTTAATCACGGAAATTATGGTATACAACGAAGAGTACCTTCTGGTTTCTCATTCAAGATTAAAAAAGTTTTTTTTTTTTTAAATTTATTTTTGAGAAAGACAGAGAGACAGAGCGTGACTGGGGGAGGGGCCGAGAGAGGGAGACACAGAATCTGAAGCAGGCTCCAGGCTCCGAGCTATCAGCAAAGGGTCTGATGCAGGGCTCGAACTCATGAACTGCAAGATCATGACCTGAGCTGAAGTTGGACGCTTAACCGACTGAGCCACACAGGCACCCCCTCACTCAAGATTTTAAAAACAGTCTTCTTTTAAAAAGATATTCATTCGCTAAACATTTATTCTGCTCCTACTGGATACAAGGGCTATAGGATTCAAAGAAGACTATATGGTTTAACAAGTAGAAGAGGGTATGACATGTCACAGATACCGAAACAGAAGGGAAAATATGATAAATGCCACCACAGAAGAGGCAGGGACAGAAAGCTCAGTGGTTCCCAACCAGAAACCATTTCAACTCAAAAAAAAAAAAAAAAAAAAAAAGTGTGCTCCTCATAACAAGAGTGAAAAACAGTCTTCTTTAGTAGAGCAATATGGAGAAAGAGATTTCTTTCCCTCCTCTCCCCACACTGGCCTCCCTCTTTCCTCCTTTGTCAGTAGTAGCTCAAAATCCTCAAGTTACTGCTAATCACTAATTGTCACAAAGTTGACTTTTGTTCATGATCCACTTTCTAGATTTTATCTTGTCCTTATTGTGGCATCAGGGGACCATCATGTTTTGATACTTTTCTGTTCCATTGATCTTCTCTTATAATTTTCAAGATAGTTACCAAGAAAACCTTGTATTCTGTGCTGGGGAGGAGAAACTGTTAGCTGGGCATTTTTACCCAATATTAACAGTTCTAAAACAACAAAATTTCATACTTAAAAGTATATGATGCTGTTGTGTCACTAGATTCCTCTTTATCACTAAAGAGGTATTAAATGTTGCTGGGTCAACTCGGACATGCTTAGTTAACGGGAAAGAGAGAACAAAGTAAATAAACCTACGTAATGGGTCTGCAAATTAAAAGGAAGGCAGCATGGTTGGGAGTCTCTCAAGAATCACACGTCTATGTGTTCTGCCTCTCACTCTTTCTGACTTGTCAAACCTTTTTGATTTTTCAATTACACATCCCTGAATCCTTAGGAAGGTAACAAAACCTAAACCTCTCAAATCTGTTAAAATTCTCAAAAAAAAAAAAAAAAAAAAAAAAGAAAAAAAGAAAAGAAAAGAAAAAAGCAAGAAACAAAAAGCAAGGAAGATGGAACAGAAACAGAAATGGCTGTTCTCAGCTCCCAGCACATATGTTCTGGGAGGATGACATAGTTTTGCAGTAATTTCAGATCAATAGTTCATTCTATTCTTCCCAGGCTCATCCCTCAATTGGTTATGAGTTCCTTCATAATCATACTCTAAGTTCCCTAGATGTCCATAAACGCTTCTTCAGTGAAATTGGCAGATAAAAACTCTCATTCTGTAAATGTGTTTAAAAACACGTTTGATAAACTAATTATGTATTTCAGATATGCTAATTTTTCCTGATGAAGTAAATGTTAGACATGCAGATTTTAAGCCATCATCATTTCCATTGATTACTGACAGAAATATTAGGGATCCAATAGTGTAGAATAAAATTAAACGAAACAACTTCAAATGGATGGAGGAGGGCATTTTGTCCAAATATGAATCATTTTATTTTAGTGAAACCTATTACACACATATATTTATTAGCCATTCACATATCCCCTGCACACTTATGTGCTAGGCAAAGCAGAGTGATGGGCTGAGAAATATCCCATGCTATTGTTCTCAATGGTAATTAACATCTAAAATCTTGGAAACAGTGCACTGAGTGGGCACTAAATCGGGTTAGATGTGATAGCTGGCAACATCAGCCAGTGTGCAGTACATTTGAGTGGGAGTCCTATTTCTAAATTCCATTCAAAGCAACCCTCTCCTCACAGCAAATTACATCTCTTGATTCCTTCATTTCTCTGGCATTAAAGATTGGGAAAAATGCTTGGGAAGAGAGTATTGGTGAGGATTCTCAAGATCTCGTTTTACCAGAGCTTTCCATGTCATGCCACTTTATAATTAATGCATTAACAAAGTAGTTCTTAAACCCATTTAGGGCATCCCTTGCCTTGAAACCTTTAAAATACCTGAGGATTCTAGTATCTCCCTAAGGTGATGAAAGTAGGGTACAGATACTCTATATCACTGTCTGCTTACTTTTTGTAAATGTCTATACTTGCATTTATTAATTTTTAATAGTTAAACCTGAAGCCAAGAATTTTGACTTAAATTGGAAGAATAAGGCAAAATAGGATCTTCTTAGCTGAGCACAAGAAAAATGGAATGTTCTCGATTCTGGCTACATATTAGAATTATCTGAGAGTTTTTTTTTTTTTTTTTTAATACTGAAACCTTGGTCCTATTCCAAACCGATTAAGTCAAACCCATTTAGGAGGCTTGGAGATCAGCATTTTACAAAGTTATCCCAATGTTTCTGATGTGTAGCTAGAATTGTGACCACTGGAAAAGATAAACCAGCAATGATTGAGAAGCGGATGTGTCTTACAGATGTGGAAGACTCTGGGAAATAGGACAAAAGTTCCACTTGGATAATAATGGAATTGCCTCAGGAGCTGTTCTGTATAAAGGGAGTAGAGTGGAGAACCAACGAGAGCTGGATCGAATAAAGTACACAGGTTTCTAAAACCACTAAGTAAGAAGGACTTGGTCTGGGATGGGGCTGAATCTGAATAAAAAGATAATAATGCCCAGAGACTCTCTTAATCTAAGACACACCCTACTCTGACTCTGTAATCACCAATCTGCAGAATAGTCAACAAACCCTACATTAAAAGAGACTTTGAATTCCTAAGGAGAGATATGAGAGGAAAAGTCGCATCAAATGAACTATTTAAAATTTTTTTCAATGTTTATTTACTTTTGAGAGACAGAGAGAGATAGAGCAGGGGAGGGGCAGAGAGTCAGGGACATACAGAATCCGAAGCAGGCTCCAGGCTCTGAGCTGTCAGCACAGAGCCCGATGTGGGGCTGAAACGCACTGTCTGAGAGATCATGACCTGAGCTGAAGTCGACACTTAACCGACTGAGCCACCCCGGCACCCCTAAAAATCAGCTATTTATTAAGTACATGGCCTTTGCGGGATATTGTGGAAGATATAAATAAATATAAGACATGGTCCCTGCCTCCAATGAGCATATTTTCAATGGGCTGGAAAGATCAATTGTGATAATACTCATGTTACTAATCATCGCAAATTTTCACTTTTGAATCATTCTTCTTTATACTCTTCTTCACCACAACTTAAGAGCTATTTAAAAACAGTCTGTAATTGGTTGTCATGTAGTGGCTCAGACCATAAGGACTCTGCTTTTAGAGAAGGAAGAGGACACTATGGATACGACTCACCTAGGAGAAGGCTTCATAGGGGCTTAGACCCAAGCTGAGTTTGATGGCTGAATTGGGTGTGGATAAGTGAAAAGAGGGGGTTCTTGGTCCTGGAGATGTCTTCCCTGGTGTCACTGTGGTGTGTAGGGGTCAGAGACATGAATGGTTTGCTGATGCTCAGGAGGCCTCAATGCCTTCCTGGTGTGCACCAGCATTGCCAGGAGAGGTGATACCTCACATGAGCAAACTTCCACAAAGGGATAGGTAATCAAACCTCTGTCCACACTGCCACACCATTCACGGTGTGCTCTGTGATCCATGCATGCCCATCACCATAAAAGCCTCCATGTCTTTTGACCAAGTCAAAGTCAGTGACGTTTTAACTAAAGGAAGAGCATCAAGTCTGAAAACCTAGTTAGATACAAAATAAATGGTTTATTGTTATCATACCAAGCATATGACAAGATAATATTTATGTTTCTAGACTTCATGGCTACCCCGTGTGCATGTAAGTTCATTAAAAGCTAATGCTCTGGGAGAGGTTAGTTGCCAACAAGCTTTATCAAGAATGGGATAACTGAAAGGAATCAGAGTATGAGGACTAAGTGAAACGAGAGCGGCCCACAGGGGAGGCGGGGTGCCAAGAGGAAGAGGGTGCACTCAAAAGCCAGTGGGGAGACAGCCGGCAAATGCTGTCGGCTCCATGGTTTTCCTGAGAACTGTCTTTGTAGGATTGGTCCGGGAGTTTCCCTAGAGCAGCAGGATCACTGTGGACAGTGGTGGGAGCTACTCAGTGAATCAGAACCACTGACAGGAGACCCAGGAGTGTACAACTTTTAAAAGTACCACAGATGGTGCTAATGTGCAGGTACATCCTGTTCTAGAACAATTCTCCCAAAAGAGGCCTGGAATGGATCACTGGAGGCTCACCCACCTGCAGTTTGATCTTAGGCACCACAGAAGTTACAGAGTAAAGAATTTCAGGGTTCTAGACAGTGGTCATCAAACTCCAGTGTGCATAAGAAAAGCCTGTTAAGTGAAAAGTGGGTGCCAGGCCAGAAGTTTAGGATTCAGCATGTCCTAGGACTAGGCTGAGAACATGTGTCTTTCATAAGCTCCTCAGAGGATCTTGATACAGGTGGACTGAGGACCACAATTTGAGAAACGCTGCTGGCATGTTGCCAGGGTGTGGCTCACAAGCCATCTTGTGTACGACCGAGGGCACGCTGGCTGGTAGAGAACTCAGATGACCCAGCACGCTGAGTCCTTCCGGGGAAGTGTTGGGGACGACACCTCCAACCCCTTCTTCTCCACCGTGTGTAGCATGAAATGAACGTTTGTACACACCGCTGGCTCTCCTCACTAAGAAAAGTGTTCCCCTTTCCCTCCTTTTCTTTGTAAAGAAGGTAATACGTTGGCCTCTCGGGTAGATCAGATTGAGGATGGACCAGAGAGTTGTCAGCCGAGCAGAGGAGAGGGTTATTTCACAGACCTGTGGAGGTTTTCCTCAATTCTTATTTGATTATGCTTCCATGTAAGGTAATTTAACTTTCGTTCCAGAAAGTTTTTTTTTTTTTTTGAATGTCAAAGTAGATTACTGTGAAGGCAATTATTTCTATTGAATATTTTTTTAAATACCAATAGTACAGTGACTTGGAATGTACTAGTAAGAAACAAACACAGCCATTTAAAAAATCTTGCAATCTTCATGACAGGTAACAAAGGGCTTTTAAAATTTATGTCTTATTTATATTGTGTGCACGTATTCAAATGTGCATAATTAAGGATCCTCTGAAAAACCTGTAAAAAAGAGAAAATTAAATCCCAGTAGATGGCACTGTTTGCTACTTTTTACAAGTTAATTCAGTAAGGAAACATTCCCCTCACCCCCAAACCTATTTGTTTTTACAATAATATAAATCCAACCTCCATTTTTAAAAAGCATTACTTACAAGGAGCCCGATCATTATGTCCTTTTCCAGACTCACAGTGAGTAACTCTGTCACAATTTATTAAACAGAACAGTACTTAAGGATTATTAATCATGTCTGAGAGTAGAAAGCATTTAACTTGCTCCTTTCTTTCACTTGCTGCCAAGATAGCTGTATTTCTCCTCCTCACTAGTCCTCATATACATTGCAGATACTCTGTCTTCAAAAACTGTGTAGGTTAAAAGTCAATTTCAGGCCAGAACGGCACCTGTGTTTCAATGAAATTATGTTTGTATTAGGATTACACCTAGTTCTCTCACTTCATTTTTTTCAAACAGTGTGACACATTGTGAACAAATACTTTATCGTATTTTTTGACACGAGAATGAACTAATGTGCAGTTAATGTAGGTAGGTCACTGGAATCAGAAGGGGCACTGGTATGGTGCCCTAATCCTATGACCTCTACTCCCATGACCCTGGGTGCCCAGTTCAATGCATGATCCACAGTAGCTACTCAGACTGTTGTTTATGTTGTTCTATTAAACTCAATCTCCTAGAATCAGAGGAGGCCTTATGCAAAACTTTTAGAACTTCAGAAACATAAATTCCATTATCTCCATTAGCAATATACTTAGTCTCCACTCTCCCCCCACCACCCCCATCAACCTAAGTGATGCTAATTTACTGTGTTTTCTGATCATCAGCATCAAACGCATATTTTTAAGCTTCTTGGGCTTTAGAGGCACATAGAGGCAATTCAGCAAGCACCATTTACTGTTGAAGGTTAAAGCAACTGTACCCTGTAATCTCCTACCCAGCTGCCAATACTAATTTAATACAGAAAGGTGAACACGTGGCTGAAACATTTAGCACAGTATCTACTTTCCCCATCTTGGTTTAAGATTATGAAAATTATCTATTATCTACAAAAGTTAGTATTTCCAGTTAGTGATAGTTTCCCAACACCAAGGCACTAAATACATCCAAGTGCCAAGGTATTCTATGAATGAAAATTTTATATCTGTGAGCATTCAATTTGATTAAAATTCAGAAGCAGAGCAGAAAAAGATTAACAAAATGAACAGGAATATTCAGAAGAAAGAAAAATACCACCCAGAAAAGAGAACAGAGAGGAGGGGAATCACCCTAACAACAACTTGAATTTTCTATATTTATCCATGTGTATTTGCTTCACTTGGTTGTCAATTTTAATTGGTCTGCAACATGCTGTGGTTCTAATGTATTCAGAATTTCAATTGTTGTTTCTGTCATCTATTATAGTATCCCCAAATGCAGTCTATTCCTAGTGAATAATAAGGGTTTCTCTCATTATAGAAATAAATAGCTTATTAAATCTACTGGTAGTTTTTATACCTGATGCCAGAACTGTTTAAAAGTGCAGAGAATGGGAAACTCTCTCTTCCACAAGTCATACTTATTTTACTAAGAGTAAGGATGATTTATCAAGGTCGGCCCAATGCTAATTAAGATTTTGCAAAGGTTAAGCCAGGCATGTACCAAAATGTCAGAAGTTCACTACTGATACTCCTGTCTTTCCAATGCAATTTGTGTTTCGAATGCCAAGACTATTTTTAAAAAGGAAAAAGCATCCTGCTGTGTGTGTGTTTGCATGTGTGCAACTACACAGATACATATTAAACCTTGATGGTTTTAAAATTTAACAGCCCACAGGATATACTGACAAAGGTATAGATCTTGGAGGAACACAGATCTGGATTCCTGGATACATACTAATCATTATTAGTCTTCTTACCTTGTAAACTTACTTAACCTTTCCAGAACAGAACTTTGTCATCTATAAAAAATGAGAATAATCATGCATGCCCTACAGAAAGTGTATTTTATCACAATACCTGAAATGTAGGAGAGGCTCAATACTTGATTAGAAATTAGAACAAAGGTGAGCCCTGAAACAACTTCATATACGAGAATCTGGCTAGACAACAACTAAAAACGAGTTGTTAATTACTTTTAAACACAACTTTAAGAGAAATAACAATAGAATCACTTTCAAAAGCATGTATTGGTACATTTGAAGTTTAACAAAAATAATGCTGTACAAAACACATTAAGTAGAGTGAAATATACTGTAGAATTAACAGAACACCAAAGGGAAAATCATGATTCTGCTGCTCCTAGGCCATTCATTTGTTCATTCCTATTAGTAAAAATGAGTTCCTCATCCTTGAGTAATACCTAACAAGTATTTTTCTCTGTTTTACTTTGAATAGGACAGGTTAATAGATATTGAGGTTTGTTCATTTAGCTAGTGTCAATATGTATGTATGTATATTCTTTTGCCCTGTTCAGAGACATTGCTTAATGTGTGCCTAATCAGTACATGGAAATTACGGTCAAGCACAATAAACATAAAGAAGACTTCAGGGAGTTAGACCCACTTTCTCCTGTCATTTTCTCTGATGTCTCTCAGATCTCTCACTTGATAGGAAAAGTTGGGTACATACCTAAAATTTCAGGTTTTATTGAAGGGTTAATGAAATTGAACTGGCACATGTTGATCCTGGATTCACTAATGAATCCAGGGGTTGTATATTCTCTAATACTCAAAATGTTATTAGAATATATTACTATAAGTTATTCATTTTAAATAAGATTTTCTTCTAAGAGAAATAGTTTCATGTTTTGTGGATTTCTCTGGAAAATGAAGAACTGAACTGAGGACAGACATAAGGTTAGTTGTAATTTAACAATATGTGCGTTTTATAGAGGCTGTGTGGGTGAGAAAGGATTGTTGGTCTGTTGAGTTGGGTTTGATTCTAAGAAATAAGACTTAGTGAGTTCAACCACTGGCTTCCTTGATGAACCATTTTGAAAAGATAATTAGCCAAAATGCTACTAAAAGACTAAAATACATCTGCAAAATGACAGCATACATAGAAAGGATGTCGAGGATGACGATTTGGTCCCTAAACTAGTGCTCATATCAAATATGTGCAGTCATTTGATTCTGGCACCACTAAGACACTCTACAACTACTATATGAGCAATGCCTTCGGTTCAAATCTGGTCTAGCTACTTGGATTACTGACTGTTTCCTGCCACATCTAAGAAAAGTAGCCACTGTGTGCACAGCCATTCTCACACCCTTCCCTTCATTATTACTGTTCCCCAACTCATTTACTGCCCAATCCAGCTTGTGTGTTTCACACTTTTCCAAAGCTCAATATAGCACACAAATGTCTTAGACCTTCCATTTGCCATTAGCATGAACAGAGAACATTCATAGCAGACTCTCAATTGTAAGTCATGTGTGTCCTCATATCAGTTTCTGATTTCTGGACAGCCCTGAAGATTTTAGCAGTCAACACATCACATACTTTCGTAATGAAATGAAAGGTTAGACGTATACTTTTTTAGACCCTTCATTTATTGGATTTTTCAGGTTATAGCCGAGTCTATTAGAGAGGTAGTATGTAGGGGAGCTGCTGAACAGAGGTAGCAACCTGGTAGAAGAATGATAGGACGGAGAGTGGTACTGAAAACTGGCATCACAAGGGTCACTAAATGAAACAGAAAAGTAGCAATACAGAATAGTTTTGTGGGTTGAACAGCGGTCTGGACCGCAAGGACATCAGGACTCAATAATTAACTCTTGAGTCCTGCTGATAGAATAGTCATAATATTAATTAATTAAACAACTATTTATGAAGCACTTGTCGGCCAGGGTCAGAGTTAAGTGCTGAGACCCAAAGGGAAGAAAATAGATAAGCTTCTTGATGCTTCTTGACATGCTCACAGACCCGTCACGGTTACTGCTATGAAGTTCCTGCAGCATCAGCTGAGAAGACCACAGGGCAGAGACTGTGCAGGTCTGGATTCCCCTCCAGCTGTGCTGCTGACTTGCTGAGGGGTCTTGGATAAGGCATTTAACCTCTTAGTCTCACTTTCTGCCTTCATACAAGGAGGCTAACAGTAAAGCTGCCCTCTCTAGCTTCCTCACAATGTCGGTGTGATAGACAAACAAGATAATCGATATGAGAATGCTTTGAAAATTGTAGAGTACCCATTTTATTTTCACCTTTCTATACACAGAAATAATAATTTCCACCTATTCACCTCACATGGATGCTGTCGCTTCTTGGCATTTATTGAACAACAATGTTCTCTCTCTGATTTACAAATAGAATTAGACAGAGTTCCTGCCCTGTGATTTTAAACTAGGCAGACATGCATGATAAAAAGATGCGAAAACATTCAAGATAGACAATGTTGTGTGATGATCATTAATGTGTTTATAAAGGGCCAATGTGGTTCTTAGATGGAAAAATGCTATCAGCATTTTTCATAGTCCTTGGGATATTTGCTTACTGCAAAAATATAATCCCAATAACATAAACCAAGAGGAAAGGTACGGGAGGATTGAAAAGAAATAAAGTTGTTTTAAAAGAAGGGGAGGGGCACCTGGGAGGCTCAGTCGGTTAAGCGTCTGACTTCAGCTCAGGTCACGATCTCACGGTCTGTGAGTTCGAGCCCCGCGTCAGGCTCTGTGCTGACAGCTCAGAGCATGGAGACTCCTTCGGATTCTGTGTCTCCCTCTCTCTCTACCCCTCCCCCACTCATGCTCTGTCTCGGTCTCAAAAATAAATAAACATTAAAAATTTTTTTTTAAAAGAAGGGGATAAATAACATGATGTACTGAACACCTTACTACATGCTTTGTACCAGGCTGAGTCTTAGAAGAGTGAATCACTGGTGTGAGATGAACGAACAGCAGCTCACTTTGCAAATGCATTCTTTATTTTGCTCTAGAAACTATGCCAAGTAAATTAGTTCATGGTTGACTGTGTTACTATATTTAGCTTTGAAAATATTAATATTTTAAAATAGTAACAACTGTAGTAATACCCTCCAAATGTTTTAGCATTTATACGATGCCTTAGATTTTACAAAATTTTTATGTGAAAAATTCAATTTAATCTTCATAATAGCTTTGGGAGATGAGCATTACCATTTTCTCTAATTTAGAGATGAAAATACTGAGCAGGAGCTGGTAAAATAATTTACTCAAAGTAAGACAGTAAGTGGGAGACGCATGGCTTGAACCCAGGCTTTCTGACACAAGGATATATTTTCCATCTTCACTCCTCATAAATAAATCAACAGTCTACAACAAAGCACCATCATAACAGGCTAGGAAAAGAAAGACCTGGAAAATAAATTAAAAAGCAAATTCAAAGCATGGATTGAATTTGGAAGCATCGTCCCTTGTACCCCTCATCTTATTCCACTTGTAGAATTTATAAGTCAATTGCATTGGTTTCCAGAGTGATGCAGTCATTAGAAGGATTCTGTGAAATGGTAGTTCTGAGCAAACACTGCCTTCTTAAGGAATGTCAATTAAACCGTGAAGGTTTTTTTTTTTAACGTTTATTTATTTTTGAGAGAAAGAGACAGAGCATGAGTGGGAGAGGGGCAGAGAGAGAGGGAGACGCAGAATGGGAAACAGGCTCCAGGCTCTGAGCTGTCAGCAAAAAGCCCAACTCGGGGCTCGAACTCACGAGTGGCCAGTTCGTGACCTGAGCTGAAGTTGGACACTTAACCGACTGAGTCACCTAGGCGCCCAGACTGTGAAGGTGTGATTGTGATTATGGTTTTGCATACCTATAGTACATATTTCTTTCATATATTTAAGATGCTCAAAAAAAGAGACGTGATGGGAGATTTACCAAAACATTTAAAGCATTTATTTTATTTGCATCCAGCTATAAGTAGTAATGTATAACATGGAATCTGAAAAGAGAGTAAAAAATGGCTTTGAAAAATATAAGATAAACCCAAAGTCATAATTGACATTTCCACTGTAAGAATGAAACAAGGTTCTAGTTAACTGTATTAATGACAAAGATTATATGAGTAAAACACATACACATTCACATAATTATGCATGGTTGTTAGCAAGACGTTAATGATTCCCTGGAAATTCTAACAGTCTTCTAGTCCAAGAACAGATTACTACATGGCAGTTAAAGTAAAAGACAACAACTACTACATTAACTCTTGGGGTAGGGTCTTAGTTCAGGCTATTACAGAATAACACTGACTGGGTGGCTAAAACAACCAACATTTATTTCTTGCAGTTCTGAAGGCTAGTCAGTCCAAGATCAGGGTGCTGGCTGATTCTGGAGTTGGTGAAGCCTCTCTTCCTAGCTTGCAGATGACCATCTCTTCCATATACCCTCATAAAGTGGAAAGCAAGCTTTTGTATTTCTTCTCGTAAGGACATTAATCCCTTTCTTGAAGGCTCCACCCTCATGACCTTATTAGATGTATCCTCCCAAAAGTCCCACATCCTAATACCAATAACGTCATTTTAGGGGGTAGGATTTCAACATGTGAATTTGGGGGAGACACATTCCATCCATAGCAGGTAGACTGGCATATCATATTCCCTCTCTCCCCACCCTCCTACAATAAAAACAGTATCTTTAACACAAGATCATTTACCACGTAAGAACAAAATCTTGTTTCTTCTCTCCCAGACTACTATCTCTATTCTAGAAATCTAAAATGGAGATTATCTCACTAAAACAGCTGCTAAAGTCCAACTGCTATTTATTTTCATTTTTCCTTCTATAATTGTCATTGAATAAAACCATTAAAATGTATCACAATAACATTTTGGTCTGGCTTTTCCTATACTACAGTATCAGAGAATCATCTGAGTAAAAGAGTACTTGAGGGGTGCATGAGTGGTCAGTCGGTTAAATGACTGACTCTTGATTTCAGCTCAGGTCATGATCTTGCGGTTTGGGAATTCAAGCCCCACATGGGGCTCTGTGCTGACAGCGTGAAGTCGGCTTGGGATTCTCTGTCTCCCTCTCTCTCTGTCCCTCCCTTGCTCACATACTCTATCTTTCAAAATAAATAAACATTAAAAACAAAGAGTACTTGATTGACCACTAATGTCTGGATTTAGTAAGTACTGTATATAAACACTTTTATTTAGACCTGTTTATAAAGAGCTTCATATGGACATATATAAAAGGACAATTCCACTGTCTTTCTTAACTCAATTTGGATAGAATCACTTTATCAGGAAACTCTTCTTCATACTTTGATTATAAATCCCTTATATGCCACAGATTAAGAAATATAAATATACACATGTTCCATGTGCAAACTCTTGGAGTATCTTAAATATGAAAAAGAAATTCAGTTCATTTATTTCCAAAAACTTGTGATTTTTATGATAGGAAGCACTGAATGTTTCAGGCTGGATCACATAGGATGTAACCCTTAATGAAACCTTCATGGTCTGGGGCTTGGTCCACAGTTTTGCAGTTTCAAAAAACTGAGTAGTGGTCTGGGCCTGAGGAACTGATTCATACTAGCTGAAATCACAAGAAACTGATTCCTTTCAGGGTGAATATGTGGTATGACGTGAAGGGTGAGCAGAGTTGATCAGGAAGGAGGAAGGTCAGATGTATGCCTTTCTGCTTGGGTTGCTCTTTTACAGATGTCAGTGTATCTGAAAAACTGAATTCCAATAAATACTTTATGTATTCAGAATACAGTCTAGACATGGGAAGTAAGTAAAGCGAGACTATTTGTATTGAAAAATAGATGTTCCCAAGTCTGTGAAATGGAATTCTCTTTGGAGCGGAGGAGAAGCTATGATCAGTTGCACTGATAGAAACTAGAAGAGAGAACTGACATTTTGAAGAAATGTAGAGAAAACAGACATGTGAACTCAAAAGTCCATTTGGTGGTGGAGGAAGGTATGCTGGTCAGGGTTCTGCAGAGAAGTAGAACCAATATCTATATTTAAAGAGATTTATTGTAAGGAATTGGCTCACATGATGATGGAGGCTGAGAAGTCCCACAATCCGCTGTGTGTAAGCTGGAGACCTAGGCAAGCCAGTGGTGTAGTTCTGGTTGGCGTTCAAAGTCCTGGGAATCAGGAGAACCAATGGTGTCAGAGGGAACAAATTCTCCCTTCTGCCTTTTAGTTCTATTTGGGTCCTCAGCAGATGGGATGATGCCCACCCACTTTGGGGAGGACAATCTGCTTTCCTCTACTGATTCAAATGCTAATCTCATCCAGAAACACTCTCATAGACACATCCAGAAATAATGTTTAGCCAAATATCTGGGCACCCTATGGTCCTGTCAAGTTGACGCATAAAATTAACCATCACAGAAAGTAAACTCTATATGCCCTTAGTATCCCCCAGGGGCAGGTCAACATTGGGAAATCCTTAGTGTTGTCTCATTGATCATCACAAAATGTTTTAACAGTTAGGTATTAAACTATCCCTATTTTCAGATGAAGAAACTGAGGCCTAGAGAGGTTAAGAAACATACCCAAGTTTACTCAGAGAGTGACAGACCTGTGACTTAAATCTAGCTTCATCTGATCTTAAATTGCATATTTTTATTTTTCTATGCTAACTATAAAAAATATTCTAGTGATTCTAATTTGTGAAGTTTAGGTTAAAGGATATAAAACATACCATATTTTAGCAGAAAGTAAATTAAAATTATTGTTGCATTTATTTCAATTTTTCTTAGTTCCTCTGGTCAAATGTTTTTATTATAATAATTCAAAGGCTGGTTTTTGAGAATAGAGTCAAACAAATTTAAAGTGCATAGCATCCATCTCTTGGAGCTTCAACCAAGCCGTGTATCACATACGAGGATCATTTCATGGCTACTCAACTCTCAAGGACTTGGTTCTGGAGCACTGGCCTCATCCTGTCTCCCAGTCTGATTTTCTGTTTCTGCCCTCACCTTACCTTTCAGATTTAATGGTGTGAACATGGCATCTTATGACATCTGGCACAGGAAAGAATCAAGGTAAGTAATCATGTGCAATAAGGGAATACCTTTCTAGTTGCTGAAACTCTCTCATTTGCTAAATTTGATGGCTCTCTCCTTTGATTAATGTCAGACACATGCTATCAATTCTTGGAAACTTTTTAATACATATTGTTATTCCCTGTATACAATTTCTAAGATTATAGCTTGTCTCATATGTTGCATTTTATTATCTCATTATTTTCTTTTATGAGTTGTACATACAATGTTGTAACTTATTTACTTAAAACTTTCGTAATTCACAATGTAGGGCATATATTTCTCAGAGAACTATATGTAATTAATCTCACCTCGTTTTCTTTTTTTCTTTCCTTCTGTCAGTTCTTTAGCGCTCGTTTTAAGAGTGGTGGCAGAGGGCCTGGTCTCTTGGATTTGTAGGGGGACAGATTGGGTTGTGGTTGTTTTACTTTGGGAACCTGTAGCCTTCTGTACAACTAGCGAACCAGCAAAATTATAAACAAACATTGTTATATGTTTCATTAATAATGATAGCTTCTGGGTAAAATAGTGAACATGCTCAATTGCGAAAGTTGGAGATTCTACTGGAATTATCGCTGGCATTTGCATTGCGAAGGACTGTTTATAGACTCCTAAAAGCAAAATAAAACAAACTTCCCAAATTTTGCCTGCAGCAATTGACATAAAACATGAACTCAAATAATTCACCACTACACAGACCTTCTGTTGAACCAGTAGATGGTCACTCCAATGCACACTCTGGTTACTTATTGAAATCAAGAATCTTTTTTGCTCCATCAGGGAATGCAGTACCAGATCCAAGGTCAGAGCTGGACCTCATCTTGGGGGTGGAGGCTAAGTAATGCAAAGCACCCACAGAATGGCCAGAGGCCAAGGAGCAGGGCTTGTGACTCCAGATCACGTCAGCTCAAGGTGAGACTAAGTTTTTAAAGGGTCATTAAAAAGGACTCATTGTTAGAAGTGGTGAAAGTGGGGAAATAGGAAGGGAAGTTTTCTTTTTAAAAAAATTTTTTTTAATGTTTATTTTTGAGACAGAGAGAGACAGAGTATGAGTAGGGAAGGGGCAGAGAGAGAGGGAGACACAGAATCTGAAGCAGGCTCCAGGCTCTGAGCTGTTAGCACAGAGCCCTACATGGGGCTCAAACCCAGGAATGGTGAGATCATGACCTGAGCTGAAGTCAGTCAGAAGCTCACCGGACCAAGCCACCCAGGCGCCCCAGGAAGGGAAGTTTTCAAAGATGATTGGTTAAAATCCTGTTTAAGCTGCGTGATGAACAAAGGGCCCATCTTGGAAGAAAAGTGTATGAAAGGAAAAAACAAAACAAAACAAAACTGTTGAACTTTTTTGTGAACCGTTTTTACTAAAATGCTAGTATGCATTTAAATGGCTGAACATTGACTTGAATCACTTTTTAAAGAATGAATCTATGCAAATAAAATGTCTAGAAGGATATATACCAGAACAGTAATGGTGATTGGTCCCTGAGAGGTGATGTAACAGCAATTTTTTCTTCCTTATACATTCTGCATTGCCTTTTTTTTTTTTAAACCCAACGAACACATACACCACTTTTACAGTTAAGGGGAGGGGGCAGAAAACAGTGAACTATTCTTGATTTAAAAAATTACTATTGGTATTAATTTTTAAAATAAATGTTCACATAGGCAAGTTAGCAGGGCAAACCATCACTGGGAAAGGAGAATCTGTGTGACTGAAAAAAAAAAAAAAACAGAGACTAATTAAAAACAAATGAACACAAAAGCTTGGGTTTTGCAATAGCAGTAGAATTTATAGAATTACAGCACCTCTAGAATTATGGAACCCACAATATCCTGCATGTGTCTGTTTCTGCCAACTTTTGGTTGTCTGTGGTTTTCCTAAAATATCCTTGGAAGGGACTCCCAGGAATCATCAAATCATTCAACATTATTTGAGTTATCTTCTAACAAAAACTTCCAAAATTTCTGCAGGAGCCTCCCATTCATGTACATGCTCCAATTTTCTGCCACATACATTTTAAAAAAAAATTATTATTTAGATCCAAGATTTCACAGAGTTACTTAGCTCCTACGACGTGAGGGATCCTTTCTCACGTTATTTCATGTAATTGTCTTAACCAATGAGTCAGTTATTATTATCCGCATTACACGGGAGGGCCACCTGATGCTTCGAAAGTGAGTTGCCCCGGGTTTCACAGTAAGCTGTCGGCCAGAATAGGATTGAACTTAGATCTTATGACTTGGTGCCCAGTACTATTTTTATATGATGCTAAGATGCCGGAAAAGTAAAAAGATATGATTGATGTTCCTGCTTTCCCCACATGAAAGCCTCTGGGGTCCTTGGGGAGGCAGGCTGTGTAAAATGTTCAACACGTGGATGGTTGGGCTTTCCACAGTTCTAATTTTGTGACTGGCTTTCTGTCTGTGCCACTGTATAAGTGGGAGGGGGAATTCATGGTAACACTCTAACCACTGGAAACTTCTTGTTTCCTTATGTTGGTGCTTTTGTACTCTTCATAATTCTGTCATGAATTAAGTGAAGGAGTTGCAGTTTTAAAAATTATATTAACCAAAAGTAATTCTGTGTCAGCAAGCCAAAAGAAACCGTGAAGACAAAAATTAAGAAGTTTTAAGGAGAGTCCTTAGTAAAATATTATGTTAATAGTATGTTATGTTAAATAATAAATATTATAATATTTATTTTATATTTATATTCTATTCATTTATAATTTAAAATAAAATATTATGTAAAATTCTCCAAGAATAGACTGCTGGGTCTCTGTAGACCTAGACTTTTCAAAATGCATGGGTACCCCCCCTAATTCTTTGATCAATGGAAATATGAGCTCTAATATATCCTAATCAATTCCACTTTGCCCAGGGATCCTGTGATAGATAATCCATAGCTGCCATTGACAACATAGTCCATTTTTTCTTGCCAGCAATTTTATTCTTACCTCTAATCTAAAATTCAGAATACAGCAATAAACTAGCTTTTTACATTATACATCATGCAATAGTCTAAGTGATTATTACTAGGGGTGTATGAATATAAAAACATGCATTTAGACATAGGTCGCTAATAACCAATTTTCAACGGAATGGTTTAACAATTGGTTTAAAAAGTTGTATTAGTTAATTCAAATTGAGGCTTGTTGTATCTGGTCAAGTGCTAAAGTATGCTTATGTTAGCTTTTTTGTTCCTAAGAATAATGATAGCTAGATGATAGGCTCTTTAAAGGCAGAAATAGATTGCACTTTATACTTTTTGGTAAAAACCACAGCATAAGGAACAGAATTAATTATGAAGTAGGTACTCAATAAATACTTGCTTGGTTTCCTGATTTGTTTATGCATCTTCTTGGTGTTGACAATCAACTAAATTATCAGGTTAAAAATAGAAATGAGGATATTAGTAAATCTACCAATTCATCTCTCTATAGCTGTAAATCTCAATGTGCAAAGGACGTATGTTAGGGATTCCTTACCTCAGCTTCAGAGTGGATTCCCTTAACTCCTGAAATTTTACTCAAATATGTTTTACATCTTCAGGGGAGCCTGGGTGGCTCAGTCAGTTGAGCGTCCAATTTCGGCTCAGGTCATGATCTCATGGTTCATGGGTTCCTGAGTTTGAGCCCCATGAGAGCACAGAGCCGACTTAGGATTCTCTGTCTCCCTCTCTCCCTGCCCCTCCGCCACTCACTCTCTCAAAAACAATCATTAAAAAAATTAAAAAAAATTGTTTTTACATCTTCATATGTTCACTTTCCTGAGGAGAGGATACATAGCTTTCTTCAGCTTCCAGGAAATCCATAACTCTATCAGAAACTATTAAAAATGGGTGTTATTTAATATATTCACCTGTACCACAAATGTCAGCACTGATGATGACAGAAACCTATCTACTTTTGCTTGGAATAAAGTATAACTTTTTTTTTTCTCTGATTTTTGACTTTCTTAAAGATCTTTATTCAGAATTAAGCACCGTAAGTAGTACCTGGAATAAAGCAACGTATAAAAGCACGGATGCAAACAGGATAGCTCCTGTCTTCTCCTTGTTCCCGAGTGACACTCTGTACCAAAGTGGCACTTTGAGTCCAGGTGCAGGTCAAGGTTGTTTTTTTGTTTTTTTTTTTGTTTTTTTTTTTTTTAATCATATAAAGTTCTAATGGACTAAGTGATCTGGGACCTGATTATGGGGGGAAATTACCTGTCTCCTTATGCATGCTCACAACCATTTAAAACCAACAGCAGCACTTCAACTAACGGTTCCTGCCACCTCACTTCAGAGAATGTGAGGCCATATGCTCCCAGCAGCAGAAGTTGACTTTAGAATCCATGATACATCTCACACCCAAAATTTATGAGTTCAGAGGTAGAAAGCTTTTTCTTTCTTTCTTTCTTTTTTTAATTTAGACTGACAGAATAGATTAGTTAGTTGTGGTCAAATCAGGTTAAAGTGTTTCTCTACCTACTCCACCTTTCCCCAGTACTATGTTCTTAAGAAAGTTAATGTTTGACTAGTGTATTGCATTGTTGCAAATTGAAAAAAGCAGTTACTGTTAAGGAGCATGCCCTTTTTAGGAAGAAAAATAGGACCTTTATGATTATGCTATTGATTCAGTCCTACTTATGATAACATATAACAGTGAATCTCTCAGCAGCACATTTTATTATTATGTAGTGTTTAAGTAGCGTGAGGGCCTATGGTTTATGGCATTTTGATCCTGGCTGTCCCTCTAAACTTTTATCTTTAAGTGGGTCATAAACACTATATATCTTATGTTGTTATCTTTTCTGTTATCTTTTAAGTGAACATAAATTAAGATTGCTATAAGCCTACATTCTTATTTAAAAAAAAATTTTTAATATTTATTTATTTTTGAGAGAGAGGGAGAGACAGAGCATGAGCTGGGGGGGGGGGGGGGGCTGGGCAGAGAGAGAGGGAGACACAGAATCTGAAGCAGGCTCCAGGTTCCGAGCTGTCAGCACAGAGCCCGACACCGGGCCCGAACTTACAAACTCACAAACCGTGAGATCATGACCTGAGCCAAAGTCGCACACTCAGCCGACTAAGCCACCCAGGCGCTCCCATTATTATTTTTAAATGTTGGCTTCTTCTCAATGCATTTATTTTTACAAAGAGAAGACTGCCCCCTTTGGTGGTCATCAGAGAAGTTAAAACTTGGTTACATTCTGCATCCCAAGACAAGCACTTGGGAAGCCTAAAGGCATGTCTCTAAGGAAAACAAAGCTTTAAAATTATTTTGCAAGACTTTGACTCATACCTATTTTAGGTTGGCTGTCAGGAACCCATTTGGGGTGTCAAGAGTTTTTCTGCTCCTCCTGTAAGTTCCAGAGCTTCCTTTCAAGTAAAAGTTTTAAATATATAGGTGTTCTACATAACAAAAAAGCACCTGGCTTCTTAAGAAGATTGTAAACTGAGGGACAGAGAAGAAGTCATTTAAAAGGACCCCCACTAGAGAACACACTGGCAGCACCCAAACAAATCCATTTTAATTGTCACTTTATTTCCACTACATTTTAAAGCTGTGATATCATGAGTGGAGAGGGAAGCAGCTCATACAAGAGCCTGAGTTCAAAGAAATTGAAATTTAGCATGGAATGTAAAACTGAGGGCTTTTACTTCTAAGAGGATGGTTGTGGAAATACCAAGGGTGAAGGACGTGGGTTTGGTGCTACAGCAGAAATAGTCTGGGGTGACCTTGCATTGGTCAGTGTCCATGAAGTAATGCTCTTTATAAGAGAAAAGCTTGCACCCGACAAGCTAGTAGAAATGTGCATTTCTCTTAAAAGTTATTTTTTTCCTGTCCTTCTGTTCTAGAAGAGACATTATAAATTGCTAATGAACAGTGACTTTCACATTTTAAGAGATTAGATTCCCCCAGGACTAAAATAAAGTGTGCTTTAGCCTTCTTACACACAGGATATCCCATTGGGTTCCCTGCAGAGTGCTCTCTTCTTGCACCCTTTGGTAAGGCTGCACAATGGGTCACTATTGTCTGTAGTCTTTTTTTACATTGGGTCTCTGGCAGCCAGAGGGGAAAATAGTCACACACAGGGAAATGGTGCAAGTTAAAATCAAGTAAGCCTAGTGGGGTGGTAATGACTTTCCCATCATCCAAGTCTTTGCCTTCAGGATATGTGAAGCTAAAAAACAATGTCACTCATTCAACGTTTATAGAAAACACACAATGTACGAGGTACTGTGCGAAGTACTGGAGGGCATGCGAAAGTATGCAAAACACAATCCCTGCGTGGAGGAATCCCGCCAGGAAGGGTATTTTCAAGTATTACTCAGACCTTATGATCCTTCAAGAAATTCTTGGGTGAATAAAATTGCACTTCTAATTTAAAATAAGCAAGAACTGGAAAAGCAAGTAATGGAAAAGACGCTATGTCTTTTAGGAAGAAGGTATGTAAATGTGTCTAAAATTTTTGTTTCTAAGGTATACACAACGTGGCTTGGATGAATGAAGGAGTATGGGAGTTAACAGGCCAAGAGCGGCGCCAGGCTGGCCACAAGGGCCCCTTCTTGGCCAAGCCTGACTTCAAAAAGGCGCTGCTCTGATCCTGCACAGTTAGCTGAATCCGAACAAAGAGGCACTTTTACCTGGGAAGTGGATTAACTTTGAGGAAAAGTGGCCTCCGAGGAGGAAAAGAGGCAGCATTCTACCTGGAGTAAGAAGCGCCTTCCCTTCCCCCCGGACCGTGCAAGCTCACCTCCCTCCCGACTGACCTCACCCTTGCTCCCCGCCCCGCATCCCTACACTGGCGAGGCGGTGGGCCGCGCTCGGTGGGGTTCCACCGCCCACTCCACGCCCGCAGCGCTTGCACACGCCGACTCCCGCCGGTAGTCGGCCACGTGCGCTCCGGTCTCCGATCGGCCCACTAAGGGGCCGAGCGCCTCCAAGGTGGCAGTGGCAACCGTAGTGTCCCGATTTCTGTCCCTCCGCGCTTAGCCGAGAAGTCCGGACCGCGGCGGCGGTGGCGGGAGAGAGCGACTCGGCCCCTCCCTAGAGGGGGCCGCGCGACCGAGGGCTACGGGCACCGCCTCTGCTGCATCCGTGGCTGCGCGCTCCGCTCGGCTCAGACCCGCTCGGATCCGGAGCCCGCGC
Organism: Panthera onca; assembly: GCF_046562875.1. NCBI lineage: Eukaryota > Metazoa > Chordata > Mammalia > Carnivora > Felidae > Panthera > Panthera onca. The sequence continues at coordinate 213,878,338 of NC_138339.1, read as the reverse complement.
GCGGCGCTGCCTTCCCTTCCCCCTCTGCCGCCGCCCCGCGGGCAGCTCCCCCCGGCGAGACGCACGTTCGATCCTCCTTCGCCGGATTTACGGATTTCCGGGGGCAAAGAATTTTGCCTCAGTCCCTACCAGCATCTCTTGGCCTCTCCCCCCCCCTCCTCGCGACTCCCCCACCCCGTGGGCGCGCGCGCGCGCGCACACACACACACACACACACACACACTCACACACACTCACACTCGCAGGCGCGCGTGCGCACGCCCGCGCGCCCCGAGCCGCGGAGTCTCCAGCAGATCCCACTCTCTCGGGCGCCGCTACTCACACAGGCTTCCAGTCGCCACGGGGCGTCCTCTGTCTGCGGCAGCAGCGGCGGAGGCAGCACAGGGAACCGCAGCTGCAGCCGGGCCGCGTCTTGCAGCTTCGTGTCCCGGACGGAGTCCGGGAGAAGCGGACGAGGAGGACGACAAGGCGAGGAGGAGCCGCGCCGCGCCCAGCGCCCGGCTCCCGGCTCCGCGCGGCGGGCTGCCCCCGCTCCCGGTATCGCGGATCCAGGTAAGCAAGCAGCTCCGGGGCCCGCAGCATCCCTGGGGTGTCCGGGCTTGGTGCCGGGATTCCCCGGTCCCGCCCCCGCCATGGCCCCGGGACGGAGGCTTGGAGGGGAGTGGGCTCCCGGGAGGGGGAGGGGAATAGAGCTAGAGGTGAGGCTGGTGGGGAGGGGTACGTGGAAGCGTGGAGGCTTCCGCGCAGCCCCCCGCGCCTTTCCCCGCTCTACACCAGCTCCAGCCCTGACACTTTTGCGAGCCTGGAGGTGCCCGGCGCTCCAGACAGCTGTGTCCTGCTCTCCCCGCCGCCGCCAGCCCGTGTTGGCTCTGGGCTCCGAGCCCGCCGCGCGCTTCCCACCTCCCCTGCACCTTGGACAGCGCACCCAGCCGCCCGCCGCCCCCTGCACGGCACCCGGGACGGAGCCCTGCTCGCGCAGCCCTCCCGCTACCCTCTTCTTGTCAGGTTGTCACCCTCTCGCCCTGCATCACTTGTCCTCTCTGTCTTGGCGGACTCCGCTGTGGTGCGGGCCGGAAACTTTACTCCCCTTCTCGTCTGCGCTAGGTACTGTTGTTATTTTGTGACTGTCCCCTTACACGGGGAACCCGGACACCTTGGACGTGTCTTCTTCGGCGGGAGCAGGTCCTGGCCCGCCGAGTCGAAGGCAAAAGAGGCACTGGGCAGCTGGACTCGGTGGCTGCCAGGGTGCAGAGTCCGCGCCTCAGGTCCTGGACGCCTGCCGCCTCTCCGCCTCCCTGCCTCTCTGGACTCGACACGTGCGCGCCTCCCACGGACGCGGCCCCTCCCCGACCACCCCACGTCCTCCCCCTGCACGGCCACGGCCACCCCATAGGTTGGACACCCGGAGTTCGCGGGTCCTGATTGGTTGAAGGCGTAACCCCGCCTCCTTCCCGGAGGGGGTGGTTCTGGAGTGTTGTGGTTGTCATCCCGCGGCGCGCACATGGGGAAAGTGGGGTCGACAGGTGGGGAAGCCCGGGTTGGTAGGATCCCCGTGTCCCACCCTTCTCCTTCCGAATACACTCCTGCTCTTCTCCTTCTCTCTCAACATTTTGCTCCTGTAAGTAAAAAACAAAACAAAAAAACAAAAACAAAAACAAAAACTGGCTTGAAACCCTACTTTTATCAGCATTGCATTTGTTTGGTGGTAGAGATTTGGAAAGCATATCTAGAAGAATGAGGGAAACAAATGCATGTGGGGACGGTTCGTGGCAGACTGGGCTGCAGTTTGAGTCCAGTAGTTTGGAGAAAGTAATGGGTGGCTAAGAGATCTGAAGATGCAGAAAGTGGGAGGGAAATTGTTTCTTGGATAAAGGAAGACAAAGGTGGGTGAACTTGGGAAGCTAAGGGGAAAAAAAACAACTGGGTCATTTATGGGGTGACATGTGAAGGAGAAACCCATACGGGCACTCCCGGGAGGTGAGTGGGTTCTGCTGAAGAAGTCTCCGTTCCAGAAACGGGTAATTTTCGATAATATTTAGTTCATTATTAGCACACTTTGTTTCTGTTTTGCTGGCGTTGTCCTTTTGATAGGAGACTTTATAGTAATGATGTCAAGCCATGTAATGGATTTTGCTTATTCCCGTTTTGTTGTAATATATAGATTTCCAAGTGGCAATGAATTTCAAAAAGTGAACTTAAAAGCTCCTTTAGAGGGAAGCACTAAATAGTTAAGGCAAAGTGCTTTTGAAATATTGGGAAGGAAGACGGATGAGCATTGCATAAAATCCAAAGATTGTTCTGGCGTTATTTAGGTCCTTTGCAGCAATACATACATACATACACACACATACATATATGTATGTATAAATTATGTATAAATGATACTGATTTCTCTTTATTTCAAAACGTGATTGCCTCTAGCATTTTCAAGCTTTAATTCCTTCAGGCCGTTTTGATGTTGTGTCTGTACATCTAAGAATATTGTAATTCTTATCTTTAGAAGCCTTGTCAATGCAAAACAAACAGCAACTGATGCAAGTTAATGTTGACAACTTTATATTGAGTACACTGTGTGTTATTTTATTTGCAAGCTAGTGAAATATGCAAGAGTAACATAGCATGACTGTTAGTCCCCAGGGACCCATATCAAAACAAAGTGGGGAATCACATGAGGCTATTCCAAGGAGAACAATTCAATTATTTTAAAAATGAATGTATTTTAAGATTCTTGGGTGTAAGTAGCAACAGCATTTTCCCATTTCAATTATTATCTTTGTACGCAGTGGTAGCACATAAAAACTCAATAAGTCCTACAGCATGTTAAATATGTTAGGTAATTCCAAAGTAGATAGATAGTGAAGGTTTTCCATTTGATATTATTTTTATATAAGTAGACAAAATTGATTTTATGATTGTAGGACTTTGTATGAAAGGGACAGATTTGATACATCTGGCAAACTGGAAATTATTGCTATTGTTGAAAAAATAGGTCTTACTATGTTTTTGTATCTCTAGGTCATACTTTGATTTGCCTTCAAGGGATTTAGATTCTAGTTTTTGGCCTATCAAAGTTAGATGGCTTTTGAGGTAGGTAGAAGATGAATGTATATAGTCGCACATATGTATATCTGCAAAGTATATGTATGTATAGACCCACACAGCTATATATGTATACACGTCATTTTGGGGTACATTCAGTGTATTTATTTATATATGTGTTATTGTCATTCTTAAATTGTTTCTCATTTCTTCTTGTCCGAAAGGTGGCCCTGTTTTAAACTGTAGAAAGCATTATTACCAGTAGAATTGGCCAATAGATCATGGAAACAGACAATAGTATTTTGTTGCTTGGCAACCACCTACTGTGAATGAAAAACAAAGCAGTGACAGCTGCTTCCACATCCTGATACCCATACTGTAGCTCAAGCATCGAAGCCCTCCAAGTGAGACAGATCTAAGTTTCATTTGAGTCAGGTGAAGCTCTTTCTTTTGGGGGATGTTTTTAAAAAGAGTATTTACATTTTTTTTGTCATAAGAATTACATTGTTACTGTGGGGTGAAATGAAGCATCTAATTTCAGTTGCCCTCTTAATCCTAGTGTAAACTGAAAGATGCAAGATAGGGTGACTTGTTTAGACCCTTCTCATTCTTCCCTTTATAGTCGTTAGACACTGTAAGCACATTTTCTGCTGCTGTCAGATGCTTTTGGGGTTTTACAAAAACTCGAGTTCTCCGTGACACCTAAATAGATAGCTGGATTTCACTGCTAGCAGGGAATTAGAGATTTGTGCTCTGGCCTCATTCTTTAATTTCATGGGACACTGAGGCACAGTGAGGTCATGTGACTTGACCCTGGTGACAGAACCATCTCTAGAATGTCTTCCCTTGGGTCACATTTGGAAAGTTTCCCCCATTTCCTCCCGGGAATTATTCTTGTCCTTTAGTTACATAAAGTTTATAAAAAAAGATTTTTATCCTAATGAAGATACTTAGAAAATACAGCAATATTTGGGAGTACAAATTCAGTATTGACACCAGGCTAGATTATGGTGTTAGAGGCATTGTATATCATGTGTTCTCCCTTCAATATAAAAAGTCCTAGGACTCCTGTCTTTTTCCCCCCAAGTGGGGAAGCCCCATCCCTTGCTTTGGTAATTGTTTATACTTTTGGACAATCTTTAATGATCTATTATTCTCTGAGTGAATTTTAAACAGGGATGAGATTGAAGATTGTGTTGGTCAGCTTGTATACCAGCGAGAGTTTAAACATTACAGCTAATTAATCACTCGTTCTGGTCTTCTGTCTGCAACGTGGTGGAAATACTGTTGGTGTAGTGATTTGGGCTCTTTAAAGTACATGGGGCAGACTGTGTCGCTACAATATTCATTTCAGTCTTTTATCAAAGCTGTCTTGCCAGAGATGCTACCTGAAGCGTGTTGGTGGAGGACAAGTCGCGTATCTGTGGGAGATGTAATCGTGCCAATTGTTTCTTAACTCTAAGATGATAATGAATAAATTACTGGGTGGCAAACTTGGATCACAGATGCATCATTAGGCATTTCTTCTGAACTTAGGAAATGTATTGCCTGTGTGATACATTTTGAGGTTCCTTATGCTATTTTAAAGAATCTGTATTTCATTGTTTATTATTTATGTCAAAGATAGGCATTTAAGTTTAATGTAACAATTGCAGTAGAAAAACTTGAAGTGGTCTGGTTGGAGAAACAATAAAGTGACAGTATTAAGTACCATTGAAGAACCATTTTCACCAGAAAAGCATGCACTTTAGCAGATTTATAGGGGGGAATAAATTGATTTAGAGCATGTTTAACCTAGTTTTGGAAGCCTGCTATTAACTTGTTCTAGCTAGGAGAATTTTCAAGCAGAATAATAATTTGGCAGATTCAAGTGAACTTCACTGAATTTTTTAAACTATTTTCCACAGTCTGGTTATAGTTTGTCCAGGGCAAGTACTTGTTTCGGATCCTCTAGGATTAATCGGAATTTCAAGATTGCTATTATTATTTTTTAAAATTTCTGAGCCATTTTTCTTTGCAAGGTGGGATGTTAAATATTCTGTCATTCATGCATTTAATTTCACTCACTGGAATTTTGATATTTAACTTCCCTATCCTATCTTCAAGTCCAAGATAATGTGTGTGTATGTGAATGTGCAAACACACAATACTTACATTTCCCCCCTTTTGTTGTTTTCATCCTTGTAGTAGAACACTAAAAGACTTGATTTATGGTTTTTTTTTCATACAGTAAAGAGAAACTTTAAACAAAAGATATTTATGTTTTCAATTTCCTTATGTCTGTTTCCGCTATTATAACATGTAAACTCTCACCCACACTAATAGGATGATTGCTAAAAACAAGCATATGTATGTGTATATGTGTGTGTGTGTGTATATATATATATATATATATGTATATGTATATGTATATATATACGTATATATACATATATGTGTATATATATTTATATATATGTATATAGGTATATATACGTATATATAGGCAGCATCCCATTTGTTACCCTCCAAGCTAGCCAAGAAAGCATATTTTCTTATTTTTAGACACACATATCCTTCCACACACATACCTACATAGACATTGAGTTTAAGGTCCTATAGACTCTTCTAAGAGTGGACAGGAATAGTGTGTTTATTGGGAGCTCTGTGCATGGTAATGCTGGTATATTTAGTAAAGTGTATATATTCAGATTTTCAGAAATATAGTAGCATAGGAAGAATTTCATTGAATTATTCCCTTTGTAAGATTTCCAAATTATGCTGAGAACATAACCCACAACCCTTACGACAGTTCCCAGTACCTACAGTAGAGCCTGGCATGTCGTAGACACACAGTACCTATTCTGTGGAATATTCACCTGCCCTCCTTTTGTATATATAATGTTGCAAACACTTCAGTCGGTGTCTGCATGAATAGTATAAGTTGAGAAGATGGAGAAGAAATTACCGTAGTTTTCTAATTGTTTCTGGCACTATATTAAAAAAATAACTTAGTGAGATATTGTGGAATATACTTCTTGTCAGTGTAGAAAGTTATACCAGGAGTATTGATTTTTCACAAATACAGCCATCCTAAGTACAGAATAGCTCTTTAATAGCCCACAGCAGCAGAACAAAGGTTATGGCAGCTAGTCCAAAGGAATACTTTATTTAGTTGGAGCTAGAAGGTGAGGTTTGCTAGCCCCAGTGTAATTATCCAGACTGGAATGTGGCCAAGGGGCTGTGGTTAACATCGCAAACAGTGGGAAAAAAGCCATGGATGAGGTCTTTAGTGACTGTGAGTGGCCAGACCTCTCCTTTGGTCTCATTTGCAAGAGAGCACTTTTAGTAGCTTAAAAACCACAACAACTGTTTTGCACTTAAGGGATTGAGCCCAGAGTTACCATTCTAGATCCCAGGTACCAAATTTCTGGTCATTGGATGAAGTCATAATCCCAAGAGTTCAGTGACATTGAAATAGGTCTTTCTTCTTTGTCCTGTGCCATCCTTGTGAAGTAGGTGGAGAGTGATAGTGTCTCTGGGGACAACCATGGCAGGATCACAAGGTAGGTAAAGTTTAACATGCTTCCAATTAGTCTCAAACATCCTTCAGCTTTCCACCACTACCCAGCTGTTTATCTCCCTTGTAGGGCTTAATTAATAGTTTCGTATCAGCAAAGCTCCGGCAGACTGCTTCCTGAGTTCCCTTTTTCTGTGAGAATTAGTCCTGCTATGTTTTTAAAAAACACCTCTCCCATGGCCAACCTCGGGTCACTCCAGGTTGGGGAGAGGGAGCTACCACATCTGTTGACCAGGGCCAAGTCATGTCCCCTCTTTGCCCATCTCTATCAAGACTCCCTTTTGGGGGAAAAATGTATTAAGGTGTATACTGTTAAAAGGCTATAATACTTTCCTGGAGAGATTCCTGAGTATGTTGCATACACTGGGTTCTAAATATAATTATGTAATATAACATATATATTAATATAATTATGTGTTTAGTTTCACTAGTAGAATTGTACCTACTATTTTGATGCATAGGGAAGGTAGTTTTGTCCAGGGAACACTTAAATAATATCGTATTATTTTCTTTTAGGATTATTTCTTTAACAAACATTTATTGAGCATTTACTGCATGAATGGTACAGTATTTGGCCCTGGGTATCATAAAGATTCTTAAGGCACAGTTCCTGCTCATAGACGAGAATATGCTGCTTGCAGGGAAGTTGCACAAATGTGACTTTAAAGGTAACTATGCAGGAGGATCAGTAGGTCTGGAGAGCAGGACGGGAGACACACAATGGCGGACCTAGTGAAACCCATACAAGATTTTGAGCTTCATGATGTTAGTTTCACAATCTGCCTCTTGAACACAATTCCATGCAATTCCTGCTATACTACTGATTCCTGGGTCCCACCCCAGACCCACTGTACCAAAATCTTCAGGGACATGGCCTGTTGGAGCAGACATGGTCAGTGTCATACTTATTTGCCCAAATGCCCACTGCTCCAGTTCATGTCTGCAGAATGCTTCTGCAAGTACCTCTTGTTCTCTACGCGAAGGCTTTTTCTCCCACATGTAGGGCAGCGTGGTTGGGCAGTGAAGTTAATGGCCTCAGGACTGGACCTAGGCCAATGACAGAAGGGAGCTGGGAGGTAACACACTAGCATCTTGGACTTTCTGGTGTGATAACTGACACATGTTCCACACTGTGTCCCCAAATTGCCTAGTGAAACTGAACCTCAGTTGCCCATAATGGCAATCTGTTAGATATCTGTGCTTTGTTGACTGTCTCTCTTTCCTCTACCAGTGCTTCTAGGATCCTCTGCTAAATAAATAACTTGTACTTACATTCTGTCTCAAGATCTGTTTCTGGAGGATCCCAACATAAGATACTGAAGAATCTGCTTTATTTAATTTTATTTTTTATTAATGCCCCCACTGGTTTTTATAAAGAGGCAAATTTGGGAGACTTGGTCTCAGGTGATGATGGAGAGCCACTGAAGGATTAAGACGTAGGCATTGTCATTTTTCATTTGCTTCTTAGCAAGATCATGCTGGCAGGTGTGTGGCAAGCGGATTCATGGAGGAAGAGTCGGGAGCCTGGAGATCAGTTAGGAGGTGGCATTGCCCAGTTTGTCAGCACCAAAGTGAAGGTGGCAATGTCAGCACCAAAGTGAAGGTGGCAACTGTGGGGATGGAGGTGGGGGAAGGATGCAGGATGGGTTGTGATGGAAAGCTGTCTGGAAAAGTCAACAGGACATGGAGGCCTGCATGTGTGTGGTCACCTAGCTGACTGCCGTTCCAAAAATGAGATTTTAATCCTCTCTCTGCCATGCATCGTGGCCCTGCTTTGTGCATTAAGCTCAGCACCCCTGAAGGGCTGAGACTCCTGTGCCTTGCCTGTAATCTTGGTCAGACTTTCTAGAGTTAAGGAGCACAAGTCTGGGAATAAATAAAAGAAGACAAGAAGATAAATTGAAGAATATAAATAATTCACTACTAGATCATTAAGGGAAGAAAGTTATATTTTACAGGAAGGATTTGTGGAGTTATAGACAAGGAGAGTTGCAGAGATGCCTGTGACGCACGTCCTTTTCTGATGAATAGTGATTCCCCCCCCCCCCTCCCGCCCCCGTACTCTTGACTAAGAGGAGATTTTCATCCACCATCAGTTTCTGGAAGTCCTAGTCTGTACTTAGGTCTATTGTTTTTCCTGCTTCTCTGAGACCCTGTATTTTAGCTAAGTGAATGAGTGGTAGCTGGGGTTGGGGCTGGTTCTTTTCTCTTGCTCTGTCAAAATGCCAGGCTTTTCGTTGCAGTTTCCCCTGCCAGCTCTTAGGCCACCAACTCCCAAAGGAGACCAAAGGGTACAGAGGAGGGCAGGAGAAGGGAAGAGCAAATCCGTAAAAAGAGCTCTTCTGAATTAAATGCTTAATCATGAAATGAACAGGTTAAAGCTTGTTAGTTGATATGAAATAAAAGGAGGCAGCCTTCTAATTGTCCCATGTACAAATGCTTACATTCTGGCTCTGTCTGTAGTCAGACATGCCAAGGCTGAATCGTCAAACAAGAGCAACTTGACACCATCACATTTCTGCAAAAGTAGCCTTGAGCCGATGACACGGAGAAGACTGCATTATAAGAAGCTATAGAATGGGTCAGCAGAGAGCTTACTGGGCCTTGCTTAACAGGCAGAACAGAGTCAAGGTAGTGGAAATACGGGGCATGTGAGCATAAGGAGGCTGGAGAGACTGTGTTCAACACAATTCAAGGAGAGCAGCCTTAGAATATTATGAACGTATTTATGATATTTTGAAATTAAACTTTATTCGGACATTGCTGTAGATTCCCGTGCGGTTACAAGAAATAACCCAGGGAGATTCTGCGTACACTCTGCTCATTTCCCCCCAATGATAATATCTGGCAAACCTATAGCACAATATCATAACCAGGATATTGGTTGATAGAGTCCATCATAGCTTCTTCATATTTCCCCAGTTTTACTTGTAATCATTTGGGTGTATGTGCCAGGTTTTTTCTATTCAGTACTCAGGGGATACTTTTTTACTTTTCAAGGAGTCTTTTTCATTCTAAAATTTTGAAAAAAATTCACTTGTTGGACTTGTGCTGGCTTAGCTGTAACTGAAGAAAGGGTAATGTAGAATAGATTCCTTAACCCCCTTCCAAGTCTGGGATTCTGCAGAGTGGAATCAAGGGCCACCTAACATGGCAGGAAGGTCAGTAGGCCATGATATAGCTTCCACTTTATTACTAGGTAAACACTTTATTACTGGCGCCTTTCTATGGCAATACACAAACCTTTTAAAAGTATGTCTATTGCAAAAGAAGCTTGCTTATTAAATCCTATTGTAACTCATCTTTCTTGTACCAGAGTTTCTGTCCTTTTCTTCTGGCATTCCTTGCCCTCCCCTTTTCCACTTTGTGTCGGAGGGGGCTCACCCTTTCAGGTTGCTCCTAGATTCCTGAGTCAGCTGGCCTGCTGTCTTCAGCCTGTGGGAGGCACTGGTAAGAGAGGGCAGGGAGAAGGGCAAGACCAAGGCATTTTTTTCTTTTCTCTAGCTTTGTGCAGCATCCCTGGCAGTGAGAATCCCCCCCTCTGTAGCACCACTCGTGCTTGACACACTGGCTCTGGTGCTAGCTGCTCACAAGTGACCTTGGCCCATGGACCCCAGAGACATACCCTCCTGCCATTGTCTCTTCAGCCTTGGGGAGGTAGCAGCCTCCTGCTCTTGCTGATCTCTGGATTGCCTAGCTATCCTGTTAGGCTCTCTGCTCCACCATCACCTGAGTAACCAAGTCCCTATATTAAATTTCCTTTGTAAAAAATGCTTGAAGAGATTTCTGTTTTCCTAGTTAGATATTCTGCAGTTCCTCAAAGCATGGAAATGGTATAAATCTGGAGAGGTTTTCTGTTTCCGACATTCTGGCGTATTCCAAGGGAAAAATCTTGCGAGCTCTTGTCAGGGCAGAATTTGTAACTTGTAATCTCACCTCTCCCACCTGGAATCTCAGTCTCTTTACTGATTGTTCACCTGCTCCCAGTCTTTGGTTTTCCAACCTGATTTCCCTTTGTCTAATATATTTGGTAATTTTGCAGCCTCCCCTAGTGTCTTTGTTATTTTGTCCTTGGGCCGCTCTTTTACTAATCTTCCCTATCTTATTTTTTGCTAGCGGTTCTTACTGACCTCATCTCCATGTGTGATACCCTTATGCCCGTGTTAACATATTGGTCTCATGACTCGCTCCTGAATGTTCTTTGGTTTATGGGGCATACATCTGCTACATTAGGATTTGGTTTTGCTGTCACTTCACTTTCTTGCATGAGGATGCTATTTGTATTACAGGGGTCCTCCGCCTCTTCTCCTATAAAAGTATATGTGACTCTATAACAAAAACAATGGTAAGAATTTGAATAAGAATGTCTTTGTCAGAAGGTAATAGGACTCCGTAGAATCTTCAGGTATAAAGCATATTTAGAAGCCATGTCACTGAAAGCAAAGCTGGGAACCACCATGATGGCCACACATACTACCTTAAGGAAGGGACATGAAAGAGAAACAGTATGCTTAGGGAAGGCGTTGGGATGGTAAGGTTGACCACTCAGGCTCCTTCCCCGGTTGGAGAGCAGTCTTATTGGTTGCTACCGTATTGGTCTCATAGTTGGTCACATTGAGCAGCTTTGTCTTTTCTCTAGGCGGGTCCCCAGGTGAGCACAGGGAACTGGGAGTTGGAGCAAGGAAAACGCTTTCAAGCTATCTCCAACTAAGATGTGTAAAAGGTCACACAAATAACCCAGTTTTAGGTGCCCCATCTTCCAAGGCCAGGAATAGTACCCTTAGGCATTGCAGCACACATGGGGGATACTCTTTAAATGGATAGCCATGCAAACCACTACTGGGACTGTGGATTAGGGTCGGGGAAAATCCAAAGCTTTGGCTGAAGAAGAATTTAAATATTGAAAAGTAGCCTGTGGCATGAGCTCTGGATGTGTTCAGGTCCTGATGTTCTTCTGTCCTTGTGGTGGACACAGGGATGGGGAGTGTTTTGCAGCTAGTGCACACAGTTTTGAACAGATGGATCTCTTTGGAAGCTGGAAGGCCACTTGCTTGCCTCTGCTCTCCATAATGATCAGAAGTGGTGAGCGTTGGGCAGGAGAATTGTAGATTAGGCGGCTCTGGGCAAGCTGACAATGGAAAAGAAATAAGGTTATTTTAAATGGGCATAAGCTTTGAAGGCAAGTAATAAAGACATATTTCAGCCTCATGGACAAATTAGGGTTCTAGTTAATACACGTGCAAGATCGGAAAAAAATAAATCACTTGCTCATCTATAATCGCTAAAGAACAGTTTGTTTAGTAACAAAGTACCAATCATGCCTGCTCTTATGCGAGTTTCTCCTCTATTTCCCTTTTTCCTACATCTCTCAGAACTGGCTGAGTTCAGGGTCCTTTTCCCCCTGGGGGTACTCTATACAGTTTTATCCTGGAAAGTGGAACCTATGTGAGAGCCGCCAACAGTTTCCCAAGACATCCTTCTGAATCCTGGTCTTTTACCCACCTCGGTTCCATCTTTCTGTAAATATATAATCCCTGTTTTCTGTGCATTGGTTGTGCACTCTATTATGTTGAGTTGGCCCTGAGTAGTCTCTGATTTTTCTCATCTAGTTATTAAAAGAATAATGTTGGTAGATATATATTTAAATCTCACATAATATTGTGACCTAGCTTCGTACTCATTCTGTAGTAAAGACTTAATGTTTTTGGAGGAAAGCATGCTGCATATTCCTTCTGCCCAATGAATAGGCACTTATTGTGCCAAGTTCATGCTAGGTGCTGGAAATACAGCAGTGAACAAAAATGATCACTGTTCCTGCTCTTCTGGGAGCCCCCAGTTTACTGGAAAGGACATTAAGTAACCCCAAATAATTCTGTAATTGGAACTCTTGACAAGAACTTGGAAAAGACCAGGTTTCTCTGAAAGGGTATAGAGAGGATGAAGTAGTCAGAGAAGGCTTATAGAGGAAAATAATTTACAAATGAAGATCTGAAGAATGATTGGGGCTATCCAGCTGGGGAGTACCATTTGTGAAGCCCTCACCTGAGAAAGATCTTGGGTTTTAGAGCCATTGAAAGATAACTTGGGTTGGTGCAGTGCAGTGAGTGAGGGTAGACTGTACCTGGGGGGGAGGCCGCTGAGATGTGGCTTAGGGCCTGGTTATGCCACACCTGCTAAGCCATGCTGAGGACTTTGGATTTTATCCTAAGTGCAATGGGAAGCTATTGAGAAGTTTTTGGATTTTTTTTTTCTTTTTTAAAGTTGAGATGAAATTCACATAACACAAACTGTGTGAAAGTGAATAATTCAGTGGTATTTAGTACATTCACAATATTGTCCAACTACCATTGGTATGTCTGTTCTAAAACATTTTCATCGCCCCAAATGGAAACGCCATTCCCATTAAGCAGTCATCGAAGAGTTTTACAAGGAGTGATGTGTTACCTGTAGTATGTAAGATCTTTCTGGCAAGTTCTGGAGAAGGGATTGGAGAGGGGAAGAGTGGAAGCAAGACAGCAGACTTGGAAGTAGTGGTCAAGTTCAGATGATGGTGATGGCTTCCTGGACGAGGGACAAGATTAGTGAAGAGAAGAGTGGAATGATCCAATATGGAGTTATATAATCAAGTTTGATTATCTATGTAAGTGACTTAGTCACTGTTTAACTATCTACATAACTGTTTCCCAAAGGATAATTCATCCCCTATTCAGATCTAGGTAGTCTGCTTGTTAAAAGTACAGGTATGTAAGCCCACCTCAAGGTACTGATGCAAATGGACTAAAGAGGGACTTTAAGGGATTCTTCTCGGAACTGAGGTTTGAGAACCATTTATTGTTGTTTGTCATTCTTTCTCATTCTGATGCCCTTTAAGATTGCAGGCTGTCAACAGTCCATCAAGGTGGGATGAATTAGAATGAGACACAGAATAAACAAATGGATAACCTAGTGTATGCTTGTAATTTTGAGTGGATGGATGCTTTTTGGAGATGAATCTTTAACTTGATCTTAAAGACAAGTATGTAATACAGACAGTTCTATGGGTGGTGTTTATTTTTGATTCTTTTCTTTCTTGGAGTGTGTGCCTCTCCCAGAATTAAATGGTGACTGACTGAGAACAATGACATTCTTATGAAATATAGTGTAGGTACAGTGTAGTAATTTATGGTAAGAGACACATACAACTGCTGGAAATTAACATATAAAACCAACCATCCTGGTATTTTTTTTTTTTAATTTTTTTTTTAACGTTTATTTATTTTTGGGACAGAGAGAGACAGAGCATGAACGGGGGAGGGGCAGAGAGAGAGAGGGAGACACAGAATCGGAAGCAGGCTCCAGGCTCTGAGCCATCAGCCCAGAGCCCGACGCGGGGCTCGAACTCACGAACTGCGAGATCGTGACCTGAGCCGAAGTCAGACGCTCAACCGACTGAGCCACCCAGGCGCCCCACCATCCTGGTATTTTTTGCGGTTACCTTGTATCTACAGGATTCCTATTAAAGACATGTTCACTCCAATTAACTGAATTTAGAAGCCAGAGTTTTTTGAGACTTTATAGTCAGAAAATCCTACAAGCTTTGGTAAAAATCAACCAATCAACAAATCAAGATTTTGTCTTTGACTTCTGGTTTCTGTTTGCCGTCGGTAGGTTTTTCTAAGCCATTACTACCTTTTTAGAGCTGTTAACTTGCAGCCAGAGTCTACGACATTCAGATGTTACTGTCCCGTTCAAATAATTCCCTCCCCCACCATAATTTCGCTAACATGTTTGGTTAAATTATAATTTTAGAACTGAAAGATATTACAGAGAATTTAGTTTTCTGTTGTTGTTTTTGTTTTTGTTGTTGTTGTTGTTGAAACTATTACCTTTGGAGATCTTAAAGTAAGTGAAAGAAGACTCCTACTAAGGGAGTGGCGTTAGGTCCTTGGGCATTAGGGTCCCTGAGGAAAGGGTGTGGGTATCCAGCAGCAGTCAAGGGTTAAGCCCTCTATTTTACCCAGCATAACAGCACGCCAAAGTGGTTGTAAGCGGCCTCAATGGTACCTGCTCTTCCTGCAAGTAGCTGGTGTCTCTTGCCATCCTTGCAAGAGATCCCTTCTTCCCTCCCCCACTAGGACTTCCTCTGTTTGAGTATGAAGTGCTCAGCTCCTACAAGATGTTTCATTTTGATTAATATTATTTCCACTCTTCTGGAAAGACACTTGGGCACCTCTGGCTGTATTTCTTTTTCAGCATGTACAAATTCAGATCTTAAAGTGGTTTCATTGCTTCATCATAGAGTTTTATAATGAAATAATATTTTGAGTGCCTGATGGGTTTTGATCTTTTTCCCTGGACCACTTAGGTTTGGAGAGGGATCTGAAGAAAAGTGGTTCATTTATTTTCCACCAAAGATAAACAGAATCAGTAAATAGCCAGCCTTTTTCAAAGCTTAGTTTTTCTGTTCCACAAAAATGCATGTTGTTGTGTAAGAGCATACAATATAGAAGAATACAAAAAGGAAAGTAAAATTCCTCTGAAATACTAGAGTTAGCCATTGTTGACATTTTTGTAAAATTCTTCCAAGTATAATTCTCTATCATCTCTATTTATGTGTGTCTATGTATATTCTATGTACAGATGAAGTTCTCAGTAAATGGGATTTTGCTGTATGTGTTATTCTGTAGTCTATGTTTTTCTAATAACATGTGGTTGGCAACTGTCCATGCCAATAAATATATGTTATCTTTTTAATAATTGAATACTCTTATTGGATGCTTTTCATGTAAGCAATACAAATCCCAGGGCAAAGTAGCTTAAATAATAAGAATATAGTGAAAATCCAGTGGGTAAGGGCTTCAGGCATAATTTAATCGGGACTTAGGATTTCTCTCCTTTATAGTTTTCTTTTCCCTACTCTTTTTCATGCTCCTCATGGTAGCAAAATCGCTGCAGCTCCAGGGGCTCATTATCCAGAGAAAGAGAGCCTCTGCCAGTCACCGAACGAAAATCCTGGGCTTCTTCTGCCTGGATCATCTTAGGTAATGTGACCAAGGGAATGCCATTATTCTGATTGTTTCAGATCTGGGTAACAGTTTATGCTAATCCCATCCAAAATTTGTGAATAAGGAACTCAGAGTTCTGCTGGAAAAGAAGGTGAAACAACTTGCAAAGGAGGCAGCTAATGGTTTCTGTTAGAGTTTACTCTGGGCTTACTGATAGACATTTAAGTTGTTCCCAGTTTTTCAGTCTAAACACTATTGCTGCCCTAAGCTTGCTTGTATGTATACTTTATTCTTTTGCAGTAATCTCATTTGGATAAATTCTTATTAGAGGAATTTCTGGGTCAAAAGATATGCCCATTTTACATTTTTTAATTGACATAAACCATCCAAGCTGGAAAACCATACTCTTGCCAATTATATTTTGAAATCCCTCAACTGCCTGTTGAGAGGCTGTTGTTTGTTTGTTTGCTTTTTTTGTGTGTGGTTTTGTTTTGTGTTGGTTTTTGGTTTTGTTTTTTTGTTTTTTGTTTTTAGCTTCTGAACTGAAGCAGAATTTCAGGCGTCACAATTTCTCCAGGCAAGACAAACTTGACATGACATAAGTGGAGGTTAATCAAAGCTTCCGTGTATAAGATGTTTCACCAGGAAGGCAAAGAGGGAAGGATGGAGAGGAATACATTCTTCCAGCTGCAGGCCTAGTTTTTGGTGGGCGATGGCTCAGGAATTGACCGGGTGCCCCTGAGTGCCACCCTGTGTCTTCTCAGTGGCATGTGCTCTCCAGTCACTCTGCATTGTCTACCTCTTCATTCCCATGTGTGTTATAAAGACCAGCCAAGCATAATTCAAAGGGCTGGCGGATGGTGGCCATTCATGCAGTTAGTCTGCACTTTCTATTGTACCTCTGAAGTTCTTGAACTTAATAGAAAAAGCTAACTCGCAGAAATCAGTGATCTCTGAGATGGTGGGACCTTGGTCATTGTTTTGAGGAAATGAATGGGGCAGCTCATGGGTGACACACTTTCAGGGAACCAATGACAGATGTGATTTGTTAGGATGGCCTGTATTAATGTGAATGAGAAGGACATTTGAGTGGAAACTGAGCAGAAGACCTCAGAGTTACAGTGAATGTCTCTTTGAGTATTTTCTGGCACAGTTGTAGATGCCATGCTGTTTAATCCTCATAATAACCTTTTTTCTGTCAACAGTAAGAGGAAACCAAAACCCAGGAAGATTAACTTGTCCACTGTCATAGCTAGTATGCGGAAGAAGCAAGAATTTTGAACCTTTTATCCCACCACATTCTGCTCTATAAGGGTCCCTCTCTCCCAAATAGAAATTATTAATAACAACTGGCTTTGTTTTATTTTAACTGATGATGCAAAAGAAGGAATATAGTGGTTAGTTCTAAAATTAAGACGGCATTAAAGAGATTCACTTGAAAATTTAAATGATAAAAATTAACCCAAAGTGCAAATGACCTAGATAAGATGTGCAACCTAGAAAATAAGGAATTTGGATCAATAGTGACAAAGGGAACAGGCTCACTTGTGGGCACTGAGAGTTGGGACTTTCTTTCATGAGCTTGAAACATGAGGAAAGGGGCCAAATGGTAAAAATAGATAAGATTAAGTGCATGGTATATGTGAGCATGTTCTAAAGCTGTGAATATGCTAAAGAAAGAAATTATTATTGTTAAATTGGAAAGGTTTATCACGGAAGCCTATTTACATGACAGAATTTTATTACAAAGTAGAGAAGTATAGAATTTTAGAGATGTGTGAACTTGGCTGCTCTGTCTTTTGGGCTCAGACTGCTAGATGGACATGAATCAATTAAGTCAAACACCATCCTGATCAACAAGAAGAAAAAAAAGCAACTTATGTTTTTAAAAAGCAAAAGTACATTTCCACTAAAAAAAAAAAAAAAAGACTGTTAGGGTGTATGCAGCATGTTTAGTAGAGAAAAGCAACAGCTTAAATTCACAGGAATGGAATTACGTAGCACAGGGTCAGTTCTTCTGTCACTTCGAAGAAGGAAGAGTTCCTTGTGGGCAGGGGCCAAAAGGAGAGCTCCACCTTGTGCAGTCTCTCACCACCCTCCGCCTCTCTAATTGCCAAATGCCAGGGGAAGCTGGAGGGCACTGACAGATTGAGTGGTCTTGGTGAGTCTTGTGTTGCATCTGGCAACAAGTGTATTGGTCTTGGGCTCCTGGCGGCTGCTATGCACTGCCCATCGTTTGTGGTGTCTTCCAATGGACAGCCGATTAAGAGCCATGGGGCAGAGGACCGGGCTTTGGCAAATGGCCAGCTGTATATGGCAGACCCTGCTCGCTGTAAGTGCTTTGGTGGGAACCGGGCACGTTCTTTCCCACTGATGCTGTAATGAACCGATGACAGAATACCTGCTATAGTGTCTCCTTCATCACCTTCCCTGGGAATTGACTCCATTGCCCGATTGCACTGATCATGAAAAACTTTAAGTGTGCAGTCTACACTTCTCTCTCCTTGGCTCGAGGCGATTGCTGCTTGCCCTATTTGGCAGTCTCGAGAGTAGCTGTGAGCACCAGTGAGGTTATTGGCTGATGAGTTAAACAGAAGCTGAATAAAGTGTGGCTCCCTGCATAGTCAGGGCAGAGTTTCTAGTCCCAGGGTTAAAACAACACGGAGACAGCAACTGAAAATGCCACTGAGCAGTGCACCATGAATAGCCTTTGATGCCCAATGGCGCCATCCATGCCTCGGTGCTGAAGTGCTGCTGCAGACTTCCAAAGCTCCAAATTTGTGCTCAAGTTTCTTTGGTCTCAAAATCTTAGCGTGAAATATTTAGTACCCTAGGAAAGCTAAATTAATGGTGAGTCAAAGTAATTAAGGCAAAGTAAATAATCTCCAAGGCTCTCATTCCCCGTGAAACTAATTTCATATCTTATCCTTCATGTGTTAAAAATAGTTCTCTGCTAATTCAAGATGCCCGTGCTCTGTGTTAGTGAAGTGCACTTCAGTTCTATTGAAAGGATGCAGATTAGAGAGTTATTTTCAATTGGGCATTTTTTTTTTTTTTTAAAGAGAGACACTCATTTTGGCACCACGAGAGTGTGAATCTCTTTGGGTGAACTGAGAGTTGGATACAGCTGTAGCCGGGCGGATGATGGGCCACCTAGCTTATGATGACTTGCAGCTGGGACAGCCTCTTCATCCTTCTAGTGAGAACTCTCAGTTCCCATCCTTCCATTTGATGATGAGATTAGTTTAACTCCTTTGCAGGATTTTGACTGGCCAGAGCTTGTCCTTGTCTGTGACTACACGCTTAGGAAGTAGATCTGGGTAGGTTTTCTACATGATGGGAACATTGGGTCTTGAACATAATTTGAGAGTTATTTGTCACCTGAAAATAATCAGGACATATAAATAAGGGGATGCTTGTGAGCTTATGGGTTTGTAGACTCCAGTGTAACCAAGCTGATCTTTCTACATTTGAGCCATTCCGGTCATAATGCCCCATTGTCCCAGGGCCTGAGAACACATGGTACTTTGGAGTCAGTGCATGGCTATGATACTGTGCTTCCTCAAGCTAATGAAACTGCTTCAGAATTTATTATTGTTACAGCGGCGGTCTTGATCAAATGTGAGAATTCTTTTCTCTACGATCGGAGAGTATTTTGGTTAGAACGAACAGAGGTGGTTGAAGAGATGTTGAGCAAACAGTCCTCAGTTACCTACAGCTGAAATATGCCATCGTTATCTTCTTGCTCACCTTCAGAATTCCTCAGTTATCTTTTTGTCTTCAAAGAGATGCCTTAGCTTTTCAGCACATCATGGGCCTGTTCTTCCAGAGAAATGCAGTTTTGCTTTTAATATGTTTTGAGATGGCAACCTGGGAGTGGAATATGCAGTACTCTGCTTACATCACAGAGTGGAGTCTATATCTCGCCACACATCCATGCGGAAAAATGCGCATAATTAATAGAAGGAGAATCATATGTAAAGTGATTCTCTTATGTTTGATATTTGGTTTTAGTGTCATAAGAACATTTCTGTGGACAGTGAAGTGTCCCTTTTGCTAATTTTTTATTTCTCTTTCTGAAAAAAATATCAGAATTAAGTTGAGCATAGGTGTGTGGCATGTATGGATAATATTTTTACTGTATGTGAAGCCATCATACTATGGACATCATGGCTTTTTAGTATTTTATCATAATCATTTATAGAGTACCTAACAAAGTGCAAAGCATCAGCTCATTTTTTTGATCATCATGACTTCTGAATGAGCAGGGTAACCATTTATTATCCCTGTTTTGAAGGTGATGAAATTGAAATTTGGTGAAGTCAGTTTGTTGGTAATCCCTTCATTGATTTGTCCTTTATTTCACAAACTTTTACTGAGCGCTTCTCAATGTTTGACAGTTCTGAAGGTACAAAGATGAGATGGTCCCTGCCCTCAAGGATACTAGAAGAAATGGACAGGCACAGATAACCCTGTGTGGCCGGTATTAAGTTGCAAATAGCGTTCGAGTTTCCCACAGCAGGGTGCGGTTCATTCTGGCAAGGGAATTGAGGTACTTTTTCACAGAGATGAGAATTGAACTAGGCTCCAGAGGGGTTCTCCAGGTAGGGAAGGTCTCATCCAAAGCTGAGACACAGAAAGACTTGGAAGAGCACAGCGTGCCCCAGGAGAGCTGTGTGAAGTGGCTGGAACATTGAGAACAAACAAGCAGGTGAGATGAGGCTTGGAAAGGTCCCATAGCTTGTAAATGACAGAACCAGGAAGGGGCAGGGTTTTCTGCTTCCTAGTGTGATGCTTGTCCTGTACATTAGGTTCTCTGTTGCTTCTTTAGGTTTTCTTTTTTTTTTTTTTTCTAAATACATCACTGGCACCCTCTACACAAGCCATGTTCAAGACTACGACAACTAGGGATTTCATTTGACAAGGTTATCTCATATGGCTAGAGGTGTAGCTTGTGTTTTAGTCAGTGTATGAATGTGTGTGCTCCTATGTATTAAGGTGAAGTGACTGGGGGCTGAGGCCCAGTGGTCTCAGTTAAATGTTCTGACAGGAGAAGAGCAAGTGCCTTTTTATCAGCCACAAACAGGTGTGTTTCTGCTGCCTGACCCAGCCCTAGATTGGAGGTCTCCCAGGTTATGTAGATATGGCACTTGGCAATCTAAAGGCTTTAGTCATTATTTGGAAGGGGTTGGTTTTTTGAAGCTGTTGCTCTGGTTGGAAATGATTTTTTGTTCACAGCGCTGAGTAAATGCTAGAAATAATTGAAAGTGACTTGAAGAAGGAGAGTAAAGTGGAGGTAAGGCATATTAGCTGCCGGCTGATGTTACTGCTTGAAAGCAGGCAGTTTTGTTAGATTTTGTACACTGTATGTGGTGTAAAGAACAAACCTTTCCATTTTTTTTTTTCTGAGAACCATGATGTTATCTCAGTAATTGAAAATAATCTTCTAAAGTTGCTCTTTAACTAGATTTACACAATCCCCTTTCAAATCGGCTGTTATCTGCCCTTACATTTCACAGTAAATGTTGCTGTCTGCACAGCCCCTGCTAACAAGAAGATCAAGTGTAACTCTTTTCATGATTTGAAATAAAGTGTTTCTATTGTAATTATCCTGGCTCCTGGTTGTGGTGTTAGAAGGGGGCTCCTCTCTTAGCTGGGTTTACGAGGAATACAAAGCGTTGTGTTCTAGCCGCGTTTCCTTTCACGAACATCTTAAGCAATTGTCTAACTTTCTCAATCATTTAAATTTTTTATGTTTAAAAATGTTTTCATGGATAGTTCATGGTGTGGTCTGGGATTAAGGAGAGGTGGGTTTTGGGAATTTTTACATCTGCTCTCCAGGGTAAACTTGAGAGCCACTATATCTCCTGTTTATATCTTCACTGACCTCATTTTGGCAAAATTAGAATAAACGTTATGCCTAATAAGCTGCAATAGTCAGGTTTTAAATGGGTGTTTTATGACGGTGGTGACAGTGGTAAACAGTAAAATGTGTTACTAGAGAATGTTGTGAAAAGCTGGAATCTTGTTTGAAATTCTTCAGCAACAGGTTAAGTTCTCATATGTTTGGAGCACAGATTCTCTGAGTCTCATATACTGTGATAATACATTTAACTGTCTACTCCTAGATTGTGTTCACATTTTATTTTTAAATTGTGATGTCATCCCCCTGGCATTATTGACTTAGAAAAGCATTTTGCTTATTGGAGGCTAGCACTTTTCAATAAAATTTCCTTTAAATCATATTGCTAATTACTTTCTCACGGAAGAGCCCAACCAACAACCATGGAAGAATAAAAGGACATTAAGTCCTATTTAAATTAGAGTATCGAATCAACTAGTAGCATTTTGTTAACTGGTATTTCGGAAAGGAAGTCCTGAGGGTTGAAGGGTTGAAGTCCTGAGGGATGAAGGATGGGGTGAGGGAGGGAAGACTCCAACTGAGGTTAAATATGCTCTTCTTCATGATGTTAGTTGGGGTGGTTAGATTAAGGCTCAAATCTCAATAATTGTATGAGTCCTTTGAACACTTTAAACCTAACTTCACTTGGGTGCAAAATAAGAGGGTTGGATAAAATGACCTTCTAAGAGTCTCAACTGCTCTTATCTGAAATAATGAACTCTGTTAAATTTAAAGACTATTCAGTGCACCTATATATTAATAATAAAGAGTGGATTTATGAGCCATAGCTAAAAAACTACATGGTCTGCCTTTTATCTCTTGTATTGATCAACTCCTTTAATAGAGATAATTGAGAATGGACTGAATCACTTTGACACCTTCTTAATTACATTAACAAAAATAAAAATATTTTTTGCATTGCCGAGTATTTTACATTGCATAAATATTTCATGTAATACTCCACAGGCTTCATATTATGTGACACCTTTTTCCAAAAAGATCTTCTGACCCAGGTATAATAGGTATTGTTTTGTACTATAAATAGTAAGAGAGTAAATACCTTGTCTAATTCCCACAGTTGGCTACCCGCAGCGTCTTTTTTCGGACTGTAGGATGCCAAGTTAGTGCTTGCCCCAGATGATGAACTTCCTTCTGGTGAAAATGGACACCATGGGCTTACTCTTGTCCGAGGCCAGAGATACAAGTTGTGCTACTTTTCGTTCTACATCACGTTTTGTCTTGTTGAGTACTTACTAGAACTAGTGCTGCTTAAAAGACATAGGAGTAATCATAGGGAATTAAATTCAAATTTCATCCCATGGTTAATGAAACGGGTGAGGAAGAAGAAGACTCAGATCTGATCATTAAAAGAAAGCCAATGTATCCACCCCCAATCATCTCAGGAAACTGAGACTTGGATGACCTGAAGAACAAATAATCGCTACCACCTGCCCACCTCCTTGTCCTTCTCAACAGTAGGCTGTTGACAGCACAGGGAATAAAGGGAAAATTGGAGGGGGGAGGTGTGTGTGGAAGAAGTCAGGTGGCTACATCTGTAGCTTACATGGGTCCTAGAGCTCAGAACAGAGAGTAAGTGGTCGGGAAGTTTAAGTTGTCCTGGAGCCATTTTAATTTATGAGTTTCTCACGTAACTTACAAGTTTCTCATCTAATGGGCATATTGCCAGAAGAATTCTGTAAACTTTTGCCGACACTGAGCTATCCTTTGAGATGGATCTCAGCAGTCATATCCATCCCAGGTAAACCCGGGCACATTAACTATTATTCTCAATTATTCTCAATATTGTTGCACTAATAAGTCCAGCTTTATTTGACATTAGCCGTACAAAAAGTAAAGGAGGAGGATGTGCATGAAATAGATTTGCAGAAGGCAGCATGACCTAGAGAAGGTCAGAAACACATGCTTTTGTTTTATTGTTTTTGTTTCCCTTCCTGTTCTCTGGCCACTTGGAACACCGTGTCCAATTCTTTTGTAGAGGTTTGTAGTATTTTACTAATTGAGCCTGGAAAGTGACACAGACTTGGCCTCAAGCGGTGAGAACATTGGGAACGCTTAAAAATGTTATATCGTATAGCAAGAATCCTGGGTGACTGAGCAGACACAAATGAGGAGGGAGAAGAGGTGCCCAGGTCCCTATAGTTGAAAAGCAAGCAGAGGCGGGTCCTAATGGAATGACTGACATTCACCTGCAGGCAATCCAGTCTACTGCAGGGAACTGAGGAGACATCCAAGATGGTGGGCAGGGAGTTGAGATTAGTAACATGCTAACGCAGGGGTTTCTGTTAAAGTATGCAAACAGTTGTATATAGATTGTTTTCTTCACTGTGTGAAATGTGCCCTGAGAGTTGCTGCATTTATCTGAAGTAATTTCAAGGTGTTTGGAAAGGTGACAAGCACATATGGTGGTATAGAAAGATGTAGGTTTTCCTATGTTTTAGGTACTTTCCGTTAGGTTTCCTGTGAAAAGGTGGTTTCCTTCAGACTGAAAAGATTAAAATTTTTTTTTTTTTACTATTCTTAGTTCTAAGGAACTCGGCATTTTATTTATTTATTTATTTGTTTATTTATTTTCAACGTTTTTTATTTATTTTTTTTGGGACAGAGAGAGACAGAGCATGAACGGGGGAGGGGCAGAGAGAGAGGGAGACACAGAATCGGAAACAGGCTCCAGGCTCCGAGCCATCAGCCCAGAGCCTGACGCGGGGCTCGAACTCACAGACCGCGAGATCGTGACCTGGCTGAAGTCGGACGCTTAACCGACTGCGCCACCCAGGCGCCCCTGTTTATTTATTTTCAACCTCAGTTTCTCTATCTCAGAGGAAGATTAGGTCCCCCTGGGCATTTCTGCTCCGGACGTGTTCTTTCCTAGAAAGAAAATGAGGGCAAGGAAGCAGGAAGACCCTCAGGCCTCTTTCTGTGACTTGGGCAACTCGCTGAGACTCTTGGTAATCACAGCTTGACTCTCAAAGTAGTAGGAATTATGCTCGCCTTTTTCTGCGTCTCAGGAGTTTGGGGAAAATAAACGAGATAATAGGACAAATACTTGAACTCTTTGTAGGGAAAAATGTTGTATAATCATAATTGACATAATTCATACTGCCAGGCCAGTAGTAGTTGCTCCTTTGTTTCTTCTTTGTTAGCACTCTGGAAAATCTGTGATCCTGAAAAGAAGAACCCTTTGGCTCCCTGAAAATTTTTTCTACAAATCTGCTGCATTTGAACTCTGTTTTGGGCAAAGGGGTCTTTTTACTTTAAATTTACGTATAGTGTCTGTTGTTTGGGTTCCCTTGGAAATTTCCATTTTTGATCTAGCTTATGAAATACAAGCAGGAGAGCAGGTTAGAGGGAAGGAATGATGGCAGAGGCAGACAGTATGGATAGAGCCAGTGGAGTTACCAGGCCCTAAAGGAAACAAAGCGTCACAATACTCGGATGTGCAGCGTGGGGCAAGCATGCTGATGTCCTCCCCGGTTAGAGGGAGGGCTGGGGGAGCATGCACAGATAGCAGGCTATGGTGTGCAGTGAGCCTTCCGGTCCTCTGCACACCCCAGGAGAGTTCAAAGGGGATATGTGGTACTGACATTCATAATGGTCACTGGGGGCCTTGAAAGTAAATTACAATCATTTGCCTGTTTTAGTGTTGTAGAGCAGTGCACAATGGCTCGTTTTAGGATTTGGTTTTTACAGGTTTTAAGTAAAATTTTAGCCTAAGGTGATAGTTTTCAGCTTTCTAGAAAGTGCACTGAAACGACCCAGAATACTCTTTGATGATGATCTATGAAGTGTTTATTTTCATTATGTAGATGGCAAAAATAAATGAACAAACAAATAATTGAGCGGTGTTTTCACAGCACATCATTGTATGGAAGAGAGTCTTACGCTGTTGATGAGCAGATGCTTGTGCATCCAATGAGATATTCCCAAAGCTGCTCAGGAATCTCCATCATTGTACATTTTATGAATGATTAAGCAATTCTGTTCCTCTCCTGATAGAATGTAAGTTTTGTGAAGGTAGAGACTGTGTCACTCTTGCTCATAATTGTAGCTCCAGCGTCTAATATGGCACTGAACACATAGAAGATGGTCAATGACTATCTGTTGAGTGGATGGATGGACGTGCCTAAAAATAACGTGGCTTGATTATCCTGTACCCTGGCTAGATTCAGACACCATCAAAGTAGTTACCTTAAAGTGTTGCTGATATCTACACTGAAGAGACAATCCTCTTTATCATTCCAGGGTGATATAAAATGTCATATCATGTGGAAACTATTAACCCTTACTTTCAGTGCTTATCAGATGATTCTCATGTGCAGTTTGGAATGTCCACCTCTGATTTAGAATTTTACAATTACTGGGAAGGGTAGTGGCTTCTCCATTATCTCCATCTCCATCACTTTTGTTAAAAATTTATTACCCTAGGCGCCCCTCTATCATTTTTTTTAAGTGAGACATTTTCCATATCAGGCATTGTAGAGACTATTTCAGCATAACAGGAGGGATTTAGAAGTTAAGTGGGGGATAGATTTAACTTATCTCCACGATTCTGTGATTCTTGGGATATATGTTTAATTATATAGCTTTTAATGTATTTTTTAATGTTTATTTATTTATTTTTGAGTGGGGCAGAGTGAACATGCATGGGAGCAGGAGGAGGGGCAAAGAGAGAGGGAGAGAGAGAATCCTAAGAAGGTTCCGCACTGTCAGTGAGGAAACCGACTGGGGGCTCAAACCCACGAACTGTGAGATCATGACCTGAGACGAAATCAAGGGTTGGACTCTCAACCGACTGACCCACCCAGGCACCCCTAATTATATATCTTTAGGCATATTATAGGGACTAATCAATTTCCAGCCCAGGTTTTCATCTACTTAACTTTCTGACACATGTGTTAACTTGATCCCATTGTATAGCCTTTTCTAGAACAGAGCTACCTTTCTCTGTTTCCTGGTCCTTGAGCAAATAAGGCCTCCTGTTCCTTGCTTTAGGTTTGTTTTCTAGTTAGCACCTTGATAACATATGAATTGCTAATCTTTGCCTTGCTTTCCATGCCCCAAAAATCTGACTGAACTTTAAACAATCAACATCGTTATTTGGGACTATGCTTATTACTTTTGTTACTGTTTGGGTTTGTTATTTGTCACTCTTACTACTAATATAATCAATAACAACATTTATTGAATACTAATCATCCTCTAAGAGTATTATAAATATCACTTCTCTTAATCATCTAATTTAAGCCCTATTACATAGGTACTATTTTATCCCTGTTTTACAGGCAAGAAAACCAGAGCTTACAAGTTACTTCAGTAACTTGCCCGAAGCCACTCACGTAGTTAGCTTTAAATTAAGCTTTTTGAGATAATTATAGGTTCACTTGCAGTTATAAGAAATAATAGAGTTCTCTTGTATTTTTTACATAGTTTATCCACATGGGAGCATCTTGCAAAACTGTAGTGCAATATCACAACTGGGGTACTGATTGATGCAGTTAATATAGAGAGTATTTCCACCATAGGGACGATCCTCCATTTTGCCCTATTCGTTTTTAAGCCCACACCCATCTCCTATCTTGCCCATCCTCATAGCGACCCCAGCGACCATCAACCTGTTTTCCAGATTCTACAATTTTGTCATTTCATGAGTGTTATATAAGTACAGTATGTGAGGGGTACCTGGGTGGCTCAGTAGGTTGAGTGTCTGACTTCGGCTCAGGTCATAATCTTGCAGTTCGTGAGTTTGAGCCCCACATCAGATTCACTGCTGTCAGCCTGTCAGTGCAGAGACTGTCCCCCTCTCTCTGCCCCTCCCACACTTATGCTCTCCCAAAAAATAAATTAAAAAAACAATAATAAATACAATATGTGGACTTCTGGGATTGGCTTTTTTTTTCGTTCAGCATAATTCCCTGGAGATTCATCTAAGGTGGGTGTACCGACCGTTTGTTCCATTCTATTGTTAAGGAGTAGTCCAGCTTTTTAATAATTTTCCCGTCAGAGAACTTCTGGGTTGTTTCCAGTTTTTGACTACTATGTATAAAGTTGCTTTGGATGTTCATGTATAGGTTTTGTTTTTGTTTGAACGTGTCCCAGGCTTTTATTTTTCTGGGATAAATCCTCAAGAGTACAATTGGTGGATAGTTTTATATGTTTAGCTTTTAGTTTTAGTTTTTTTTTATAAGAAACTACCAAACTGTTTTCCACACTGGTAGTACCATTTTGCATTCCCGCCAGTGGTGTACAAGTGGCCTGGTGTCTCCATGTCCTTGCCAGTATTCGGTGTTGTCACTATTTTTTATTTGGCTACCTGATAGGTATCTAGTGATATCTAGTTGCGGTTCTAATTTGCATTTTCCAGATTCTTTGCTGAGATGTCATGCCTCTGTTCACAAGGCAGCATGGCTCAGGGCTAGACGGTTAGATGTCCGGTGGTTGGCGGTCAGTTTGGAGTAATAAGGATGGCAGGCCACATGGCCTCTTGTCTCCCACCAGCCAGCAGGCCAGCTTGGTGACTGGGCAGAGTTCTGAGAGAGTAGGTCTTTTGAGACCTTGGACCTCGCACACCTTTACTTCCCCTGTGTTCTGTTACTCAAAACAAAGTCGTAAGGCCAACCTAGATTCAGGGAGTGGGGGAATAGATTCTGTCTACCTCTTGATGGGAGAAGCTGTAAAGTCAAATATCAAAGGGCATGGATACAGAGAGAAAAAGGGACTTGGCGGGGGGGCATTTCTCAATTAATATACCATATTGGGCATCTGGTATCATTATATTTAACCCATGTTTTTCCATTCATAACACACATTAACCTTGGAAACAGTGTGCCTTAGTGAAAATATATTTGACTGGAAGTTGGAAAATGGTATGTGTAAGAAATTGGATTAAAGATGCCTAGAGCCCAGATATTTTCCTGCTTATTTACTAACATTTACCTTTAACATATTCAGGATTTGCTTCCACCAAAATCACAATGGGACAGTTATAGCTAGAGATTATATTTTCATCTTTTTTTTTTCTAGTGTGTTACATAGGCTAGTTTCTGCCCAATCAGTTTCAGTTCAACTGCTCTGGACAGCCCCTAAATTCATTCAGCATATCCTTACTAAGTGCCAGGCACTCAAGCTAAAAAGGAGTAATGAGACACCTACTGAGGACTTCCAGTCCAGTAAGAGACATGGATGTACATAAAAATGGCAAGTGGGGGTGCCTGGGTGGCTCAGTCAGTTAAGCATCCCACTTTGGGTCAGGTCTTGATCTCAAGGTTCCTGAGTTCGAGCCCCACATCGAGGTTGCCACTGTCAGCACAGGGCCCACTTGGGGTCCTCAACCTCCCTCTCTCTGCCCTTCCCCTGCTGATTCCCCCCACCCTGCTCTCAAAAACAAACAAACAAACAAACAAACAAACCATGACAAGTGGTATGTTTTATCGCCTACATCATACACATGTTTTTTTCTGGATCTCTGGCACTTATCAAGTGTTTCCTTTTTCTCACCAGTAATGACGTGACCTCAACTCTTTTCACTTTCTCAGCCCCCAGGTGTGCAACCACATGCACCTATAGGCTGCTTAGAACTTTTTCTGTGAAACAAAACATAAGAGACTCTTCAATATAGAGAACAGAGGGTTACTGGAGGGGTTGTGGGGGGTGGGAGATGGGCTAAATGGGTAAGGGGCATTAAGGAATCTACTCCTGAAATCATTGTTGCACTATATGCTAACTAATTTGGATGTTAGCATCCAATTTAGCATTTTAAATTAAAAAAATAAATTAAAAAAATAAAAATAAAATGATATTCTATAGGAAAAAAAAGAACTCTTTCTGTGGACAGGTGTTTCATGTGATCTGGGCGAGTGACAGTATTCTAGCTGTGGTTTTCTAATTAGTGGGAGATTTCTCCATTTGCTAGTTAATTCTGCTTGGGCTGGCTGGAGGTAATACACACCATAATTATTTTATAGCTTTGGTTGAAGGTCTGATGTTCTTTGTAACATGTTACTTCTTTTGCTAAGATTGCACCAAAAAGTAATCAACATGTCTTTCTGCCCTATTACCTGCCTGACAACTTAGAAGACAATAGTGGATAACTTTATGATTTCATTTTTGTTGAAAATTTTGTAACAGGAGAAAATTCTGGGAGAATATATATCAAATGTCAGGAGTGGTAATCTCTGGCTGGTAAGCTTAATGATTATTTGTTTTCTTATTTAGGCTTAATTGTGTTTTCTTATGCTGTAAAAATGTCTTATGTTGTAAATTTTTTTTTTTTTTTTAGTTTATATGAAAGAAATTTAGGGCCCACAGGCAATGACAGAGAGAGAGAGAGAGAGAGAGAGGGAGAGAGAGAGAGCGAGCATGAATGTAAGAGGTGTTAGAGCCTCACAGGTGTACAAGACCCCGATTAAAGTGGTGACAGAGGCTTCCTGAATGACTGTTACATCAACACAGAGAAATAGAAAGCAGGCTGAGGGACTTCTGACCAGACTTCATTCTTTGATGTGAATTCTGTATGCATTCCCCCTGGTGTCTCTATTTCTCTCTTCCCTTCATACGGTGTGCCATTCGTACTCAACAATGATGCTTCTGACAGTGATGGCCGTCTAGAGACACGGATGTAGCTGAAAATGCTCATATTCAACCGAAAGTCTTTTCAATTAGGAACATGCCTTGAAGTTTCTGTGTAGTGTGAAGTAGACAAGTGGTTTGTGTTCTGGGGTTGGTAACAATAGAATCCTTTCTTTTGTGTCTGGAGCAGATAGAGCTCTGGTGATGTGAAGGATGGAGAAACATGTGACCTCTGAGTTTTCTATTGTGGAGGATGAGTGCAGCAAACAAGACCTACTGCATTGTGAAGCAGGCATCCCATTTAGGGATGTGAGGTCAGCGGAATATAAGCAGATTTAGTTATGCAGGCAGTCAACATGAGTTAATATGTACAATTTCGAGTCAGGAACCCAAGACTAATCATTCAAAATGCAAATAGAAAAATCGAGGAGATACTCCCGTTTAAGTCCCAGTTCTGAAATGTACGGACTAGATATCTGTTAGGGAAACTCGGTCATAGCAAGATGAGAAAAATAAGCAGAAACCAGCCTAAAGGATTCAAGACCTAAAGAAAAGTGAAGCGTTGTTGCTATTGGTCCCCTGGGGTTCTTCTTCTGAGGCGAGGGATTATACTGTTTCACATTTCAGAAACTATTGTAGCAAGAACCACGTGCATTCGTAGTAGAATTTTTTCTATACCACTTGGCTAATGAGCTCAAAGACTCTCTCAAACCATCTAGGCCAAAGACAGAGAAACAAAAATGCTGAAGATGTGTCTTTGCTTGTCCTCTCTCCCCTACCAGTTGTAAATATCTCCACAGCACAACTTTTTTTCTCTATGTAGCCGTGACCAACTTCCTTTGTCCTTCTAGGCATTGAGATGTTAATCTTAATTCTTAATTCCAGTATCCTCTGGCAAGATTCCAGGATGGCATATCAATATATAAAAATCAATTATAGTACTATATACTAGCAATTAGCAATAAGAAATGAACTAAAAGTGCCATTTACAATAGCACCAAAAATATAAAATACTTAGGGATAAGTCTAACAAAAGATGTGCAAAACCTTTTCACTGAGAAAACTTAAAATATTGCTGAGAAAAAGAAGACCTAAATACATGGAGAGCTAGAACTGAAGTCTCAGTATTGTAATGATGTCACTTTTCTCCAAATTGATCTGTAGAGTCAATGCAACCCCAATCAAAATGCCAGCAGTTTTTAAAATTACAAGATGAATCTAAAAGGTCACACAGGTATGCAAAGAACCTAGAATAGCCAAAGCAACTTTGAAAAAGAAGAACAAAATTGAAGGACTAAAACTACCTGATATCAAGCTCAGTAATCAGAGTGAGGTAGGTTCTGGTATTATAATAGACAAATAGATTACTGGAGTGACTGAGTTAGAAGTAGATCCACGCATATAGAGACAATTGATTTTAGATACGGGTGCAAAGGCATATCAATGGAATAGTGATTGTTTCTTTAACAAATGGCTCTGGAACACTTAGATATCCATAAGGGGAAAAGTAAACATTGAACCATACCTTATAGTATATTTTTTGTTTTTATTAAAAAATTTTTAATGTAATTTTGCTTTTATTTATTTTTTTAATGTTTAGTTACTTTGAGAGAGAGAGTGTGCATGCATGTGGAGGAGGGGCAGAAAGAGAGGGAAAGAGAGAATCCCAAGCATGCTCCACACTTAGTGTTCCTGACACGGAGCTTGATCTCTTGATCAAAAAGATCACAACCTGAGCCAATTTCAAGAGTCAGACGCTTAACTGACTGAGCCACCCACGTGTCCCTATTTTTTAGATGGATACAAAATAGATTATAGACAAACATGTAAAACCAAAAACTATGAATCTTGTCAAAAAATATATGAAAAAAATCTTTGTGACATTGAATTTGACAGATTTCTCAGATATGATACCAAAACCACAATCCATAAAAAACCAAATTGGTAAATTGGCCTTTATCAAATTTAAAAATTTCTGTTCTTCAAAAAATATTGTTAAGAAAATGCAAACATAAACCATAGATTGGGAGAAAATATTTGAAAATATATCTGATGAAGTATTTGCATCCAGAGTTTATAAATTACTCTCAAAAATTAATAGGAAAGTGAACAGTCCTCTAAAATAATGGGCAAATAATTTGAACAGATATTTCACCAAAGAAGAAATATGGGTGGCAAATAAACTCATGGAAAGATGCTCAACATCATTAATCATTAGGGAAATGCAAATTAAAACCCCAATGGGATAATATGATAGATGCATTAGAATGGCTATAATTAAAACAACTAGCTATATAAAGTATTGATGAGGATATGGAGGAAATGGAGCTTTTACACACTGTGGAAATATAAAATGGCACAGTCCTTTTGGAAAGTAGTCTGTCAGTTTTTTAAAAAATTGGACATCCACCTACCATATGATTCCTCTATTCTCACTTTTAAATGTTTACCCAAGAGGAAAGAAAACGTGTCTGTACAAAGACTTCTATATAAATGTTCATAGCATTGTACTTTGTAATAGTCAAAAAGTTGAAACGACTCCAATGCTCATCAACAGAGGAAAGGACAAACTCACTGCAGCATCCATACCCATGCTGAAACTACTCAGGAATAAAATCTGATGAACTATTGATTTGTGCAACAACATGGATGAATCTCAGTATAATTATGCTGAACGAAAGAAGCAAGACAAAAAAAAAGAGAGTTCATACTGTATAATTCCATATATCTAAAACTATAGAAAGCGCTAATGAATTTATGGTGTCAGCAAATTGGTGTTTGCCTGGGGGTAGGGAAAGACGGGGAAGGGCGAGAGGGAAAGATGAAAAACTTCAGAGGTAGCAGATACATATGTTCATTATCTTGATTGTGGTGGCTTCACGGGTATAACCATATATGAAAACTTATGAAATTGCACACTTTAACATGTGCAGCATTCTGAATTTGAGTCATTTCTCCATAAGGCAACTAACAACAGTGTGAAAAACAATTTGAGGACTTGCAGAGAGGTTGAACATCCTTGCAGCCACGGAGGTAAATGAGCCTAGACAAGTAGGTAGGGGCAGACCAAAGAGGTCTTGCTTGTATCCGGAAGTATTAGGATTTTGACTTTTAGGCATAAGGGAGCCACTGAAGGTGTTTAATCTGGGAAGTGACAAGCCACATTGGTTTTAAGGAAGAATATTCTCATACTAGAATGAACACTTAACTATGATAATTAAGGATACGTAGACTTATTTAGTTAAATAAGAAGAGAATTTTCCATTGTTAAAGTTTCCATCTTAAGACTTCCTATGTAAGTATTTTATTTTGAATGATCCTGAAAGAAATTTGATCAAATAGATAATTTGCCACCAAATACCAGTTGTGTGGATGTATAAACATGGATACATATTCTTGGATTTCTCCTTTGTCTTCTCCTTACCCCACCTGTTGATACAGATGGCACATTCGTAATTTTGTTCTAAGGCTTTTTTGACCAAAGATTTCAGATCAGATGTCTTGCCTTAATCTGAATTGTCAAAGCACTCCACTCCACTACAGGATCATATGAGTAGAGTTGAGAACCATGCTCAGCAGCCTGGGGATTTGGAAAGCATCTCAGTATGGTTGAGCTCCAGTGGTCCAAGCACTAAAGACCAGTTCCGCCTCTCCCTGGGGTGCTTTGAAAAGCCCCTTGTGGTATTGAAAGCCAGCATTGCAAGGGCAGCTTTTAATCCCTCAGCTGGAATGTTTTACTTTGGATACCATTAAGGGAGGTTGGAAATAATAATACTGGCATGAGTAGAGCATCAAAGAGGAGAGCCCCTTAATTACCAATCTGCCTAGATTCTACTACTACATGGCACTCTCTGGTCACTAAACTGAGAGCATGCCAAATTTTCCTTTCCTGGTAGAAACAACTTGTTTTTTCTCCTTCCTGGGAACAAACCTTTCGCCATATGTGTTGGAAAATGAAATTTCCAAGGGATGCCTCTGTGTGCATCTGGGGAAAACCGAAAGATTTATTGCCTCTGACTTTTAACATTAATGGTCTGGTAGTCTTTTGATCATTAGTTTAAAACATCAGATTCAGCACTTACATTTTTGTTGAGTACTGGGAATGGTGACGAGCATTAATTAGAATTATTGGGGTATGTACCATAATTTGTTTTTAGTATTCTTTATCTTACATGCTGGGAGGGTTAATATCATATTCAGCAAAGAACCCTGAATTCTTCAAGCTCCTAAGTAAATAACAGTGAAATAAAATGACGGTGACAATAATTTCACCTGCTTCATAATTTTGCTATGATGACTGATTGTTGAGTTACTAATTATTCAACTACTTTAAAAGATGGGGAGAAGTGAATGTGTTTGTTACTATTATTATGGTTGTTTTTACTGTTTTTTAGTTCAGAAAATGACGTCAGTTATATTCTCAGAGATCAGTGGTTTGTGTAGGTTTTAAATTGAGTCAAACCATACTAATTACCAGGTGAGGAGCAAGGCCGGTCCCCTGCTGGGAAACAGGTGCATCTCTGTTCTCGTGATGCTGACGTGGCCCTTGCTGTTGTCACTGAGCCCAGCATTTCCATGGCTCCTTTCTCCAAGGTGAGCTCCAGCCCGGGCCACAGAGGCCCCTCTCTACAGTCATTTAAAGGTACAGAAGCAAAGTTATGTTTGCTCCTACATGACACAGATCTGTGGCCATAAAAGAAGCATTTCAAACTTTAAAGAATCTTCCGTGTGTAAGCTTTGACTTGGTTACAAAACCATGGTAAGTGGGGTCTTCTTATCCCCCCTAAGGCATAATTGTAGCTGAATTTCTTCCCTGCCATGTTAACATCAAAATATATTCCTGTAAATACTTTCCTTTAAGTGGGACTAATTCTACTTCATTTATAATAAATCTTCACTAAAATTCAGGTGAAGGAAAAAGGAAGAGTTCTTGAGTTTGATGAGAAACCATTGTATAGTAACTACTGATGATGATGATAATAATAATAATAGTTGACAGTGACCAAGTATTTACTGTGTCCAAGGCACTTTTTAATGTGCTTCATGTATGGTTACTAATTTGATCCTTGTAACAATTCTCTTAGGTAGATATTATTATTTTCCACATTTCATAGGTCTGGAAGCTGAATCCCAAAAAGTAAGTAACTTAGAGTTACACAGCTTGTAAGTGGTAGAGGTAAATTCAAACCCAGGTAGTCTGTTGTTGGAGTCTGTGTTCTGAAGGAGTGTATTATATTGCTTCTTAATTATATAATCTTTTAAAGAAACCATCTTAAAGACTCAATATAAATTATGACTTAGATGGTATTAATAACTAAAATAAAACAATTTATTGAGTGCTTACTTTGTCAGGTACTGTGCTAAGTACTTTGCATATATTATTTAGTGTTTTGCCTGTATTATTTAAACCTCTTAATAATGCTTTGAGGCAGGTATTATCATTCACATTTTGTAGATGAGAAAAATGAGGCTGAGAGAGGTTTACTGGCCTGCCCAAGGCCAGATAGTAAATTTGAGATAGGATTCAAAGCCAAGTCCTTGACTCAGATACTTGTGTTTTTAACCCTATGCTTAAAGGTAATAAAAAGAATTCAGATTGGATTGTTACATTCATAGGCTGCTCCATAATGTAAGTTATGTCATTAATTTTGAAATTTTTAGTCAATACAAATAACTTGTACATATCAGAATGGTTGCAGATTCTCAAATGTTTTTGTCTTCCCATTTAAAAGTGTTTCGAGCAGTGAGACTGGTGCCTACATAATGCTTTCAATTGTTGGACAAGTTGAAAACCTAGAGTCAGGTTTTCTTAACCTTTTTAGTGTCATGGACATCTTTTATCATCTTTTATAGTTGGCTGGAGTCTATGTCCTGTTTCTCAGGACATCGTGAAGTATGTGAGTGCATGAAATAAAATGCATGAAATGATAAGGAACTGATTCTATTGATTACAATTTTAGCTATTAAATTATTAAATCAAAGTTGTTTTGTAGTAACACATATGCTTTTTTATTAACACATTATATTAGGTTTAAGAGTGGTATAATGACTACTGTAATTTCAAACTGCTTAGAAGTGATGATATACATGATATTTTGAAATATCAGCAACAATTACAAGGAGATATGAAAGTATCTGTGACTTTGTGTTGGTGACAAATGTGGAAGTACCATTACCGCTACCATGATTTGTTGCCTCAATTCATATTGCAAGAAAATGCTAAATTTTGGCTGGATGTTGGTGAAAATACACATCTAATTTTTTTCCATCTGAGTTTAAGTACCCTCATGAATTCTATCCATGGACCTCTTTGGGACCCATGGGCCTAGATTAGGAAATTCTAGTCCATAGGGTATGCTTAGTCTTATGCCTTTCAAGTAAAAGGTATCCTTTTTTGATGTGCTGTTCACGATTAGGTCCTCAAAATTATTTTGCCTCAACATTGCCAAATGTTCTGGGATCTCTCCTTCACCAGTGAGGATCACTCCTCACTACCAAGAGGTTGGCACCGGCAGGGTCTCTGAGGACCTGAGGAAAGCCTGGAAATACTTTCTTTTCTTCATGGCTTTATAGTGTTGGTAGGTTATTTCCTTGAGGTATGAAGACACAGCCGTCACCATTTTAGATTTTATAGTTCTTTTTTTAATTTTTTTTTTTTTTTATTTTAGAGAGACAGTGTCAACATGGGAGAAGGGCAGAGGGGAGGAGAGAAAGAGAATCCTAAACAGGCTCTCCACTCAGTGTGGAGCCCAACACAGAGCTTGATCCCCTGACCCTGGGATCATGACCTGAGCTGAAATCAAGAGTGGGATGCTCAACCGGCTGAGCTACCCGGGCACCCCTTAGATTTTACAGTTCTAAAGAGAAAAAGCAAAAAGCACAGCAATACCCTTTCAAAGTTGAGAATGGGTTACAGATCCCCAGGAAGTTCTCTTATGAAGGGCAGTAACAGTAGTAGATGCAGTAAATGGGAGACTTTACTGTTAAAAGGACATTACTGCAGTGACAGAATCCACCAGGATTTTGCCTTTCCTATAACTTCTTTCCATGCACAGTACTGTATGGTGCCTACACATCGGTTCATTGTTCAGTCAGAAATACTGATTGTGTGTCTGCTATGTCCCAGGCCCTGAGTTATCATGTCTATCATTTGAATCTCAGAATTCTTTGATGTTATACCCATTCTTTAGACTAGGAATCTGAAGCATGTAGTCATTTGAATGTGCCTGTAAGTCACAGAGCCAGTCATTTTACTTTTTGTGCTGAGTGGTGCCATATACCCTTGTCAGCTCTCCCAGCCTGAGCAAATTAGCTGCCCCAATTCCCAGGAACATCTGAGACATGGTGACACAGACTAAAGTGATATATAGGAACGGTGATTTTCAACTGAAATTTGCTGAACTTGTTAAGGGCAGACAAACTGCATTTTGAAGTTCAGATTGCTATTTGGAGGCAAGAAAGCAGGTTTCAGGTTAATGGGTTTGAAGCCAGATTACTTTGTGCTTGACTGGCTCTTAGTAAATCAGCCATATGTTACGAGTCCTCTCATAAATTCTGTTTGTTCTCCTCCTGTTTTTCTTTTGTGCTGTTTTGTTCACTGTTACCCAGTCATTCTCAACCTCACTTTTCCATGATTTTGCTGCCTCTCCTTTTCTACCTTTCTGAAGTTCCCCATCACTTTTTCTCAGGACTCTAGAGGAACAGTGAATCCTTTGTACCCTGTCAAAAACCTTCTCCCAACTTTATATTAGATATTTTTCTCATTCCTGCTACCCCTCAATTTACGGTCATTGTAACTCCTGCTCAAGTTTTAGAGTTTAGCGTGACCCCTTATTTTCATTGCCTTAGTTACACTATCTTCCTGTATACTGCTAATCTTGACCACTCCTCAAAACTCCTCTTAGATTTTACCCCCCCCCCATTACTTCTAAAGTTTCCATATTCTAGTTGTTTTGATTTTTTAAATTAAATTTTTACTCTTTAAAATGTTTTCTCCAGGGGCGCCTGGGTAGCTCAGTTGGTTAAGCATCTGACCTTTGTTTTCAGCGCAGGTCATAATCTCGCAGTTGTGAGATTGAGCCCCACATCAGGCTCTGCACTGACAGCATGGAGGCTGTTTGGGATTCTATCTCTCCCTCTCTATCTGCCCCTCCCCCAGTCACTCATGTGCTCTCTCTCTTTCTTTCTCAAAATAAGTAAATAAATAAATATTTCAAAAATTTAAAATGTTTTTTCCAATGACACATGTAATGCAAGGTTACACAAAATGCAGACATTACAGAAATAGATTAATGTAGGAAATGAAAATATGTGATCTCATAATTATCCCTCCATTTAGGGTCTATTAATCCAAACTCTTTTTTTCCTGTGTGTATGCTCACAAATATTAATATAGTTTTAAATTTTATGTGAATATGATTGTACCATACATATTTTTTTTTTTTGCAAATTTACTTTTAAAAATATTACTTGGCCGTAATTCACAGACATATATTCATGTCAATAGGAATAGATATACTTCAATTTTTAAAGTGGTATAGGAGATCATTTTATGTCTGTGC
Organism: Panthera onca; assembly: GCF_046562875.1. Lineage (NCBI taxonomy): Eukaryota > Metazoa > Chordata > Mammalia > Carnivora > Felidae > Panthera > Panthera onca. Next base: position 213,839,710 of record NC_138339.1, on the reverse strand, counting down.
CAGGATTTATTTAATCTGTCTCTTATAGATAGATATTTGAGTTGTGTACCATTTTTTAACCATCACAGAGTTGCTGTGAATATTCACATATACTCTAATTACCTATAAAAATATAGTGTGTGGGTGTGTACATATGTGTATTGGCAGTAAGAGTAAAGGGAATTTCAAAAGCAAACTGATAAGTCCATAATTCTCCTCTCATCTAGTGGTTTTGAGTTTCGTATATTCCCTTCCAGACTTCAACTTTTTCGTATTCATGATTTTAATCACAGTGTATTTATCACTTTATATCTTGCTTTTTCCATTTAGCATCATTTTATAAACACTTCTCCATGTTGATAAACTCTCTTGGTGTTCCTAATGGAAATGTCATTTTCCATTATATTGATATTCTGGCTGATGTTTTTATCGTCTTCTGCTCTTTTGCTTTCTGTTACCTGTCTCATGATGCTTTACCAGTTCAGGCTTTCTACTGCAGTTCCTTCTCTTCTTGCATGTCCTTTGTTAGGCAACTTCATCTCTCCACTCTTGTGAAACCTGAGCAGAAGTGGTTGCAGCCGCCAACTCCTCTGTGAGGCTCAAGACCCAGCACACTCTTAGTGCTCACTAAATACACGATCATCATTTGTGAAGGAGTGCCTTCCCAGTCATCTCCCTAAGAAGTTCGTTCCTTCGTGTTGCAGTGCCTCTACAAATAGTACCTTCTGGAAGAATGTGTACCCTGTTGGTAATCCATAAATGCTAAGATGCGTTGTAGGTGTAATTCATATTCACAGCCATTTATGCAGTGCTTTAGTTAGGCAGTTCAGCACCAAGGAGAGTGACTGTTTGCTTTAGCTTGGGTTCAAGGTCAGTGGAGGATTTACTGTGTTTAGGCCTTTGTAGTGCTGTTGGCAAGATGTAATTTTTCCATAATAGATGAAAAGCCAAACCTTGTATAAACACACTTTAATAATGGTGAAAGCACTTGTAGAGCTGTACACTGAGGAAATATTAAAGTTCACACTTCTGTAGCTTAGACTTAATTGAAGCAAATAGTCTTCATATTTACATTTGGGTTGTTTGTTTTATTATCACTTCCTGGAGTGGTTCATCACATGGCTTCCATTCCGCTACACATAACTGCTTAACAGCCTATTCCAGGATCCCATTTGGTCTTTGTCTTGTCTCCAGGCCTGGGGACAGATTTACATTTTCCTTTGTGGGTCTTCAAAATCCTTGACATGGTATCCTGGCCTCCTTTCCCCTGAATATCTCCAGTGCTGAGAGGCACTGTTTCCTCATTAGCTGTGGTTCACTGAAAAAAAAAAATGACTTGAGCGGCTTATTAGGATCTTGAACTGAGCTCTTTTTGTCCATTTGTATAACAGGTTCTCAGAATTAGTTCAGGGTTGCCCCAAACCTGTTTTCAGGGAAGGCTCTAAGTCTCATGCTTTCTCTTAAAAGGAACACTAGTGATGCCTTTTGCCCCATGGACTCAGTAGATTTTTACTGAAACGGAAAGCTTGTCTAGGAGAGAAGAGAATGGAAAGCTGCTAAATCCAGAAGAAAATCACCCTGTTTTTATGCAGAAAGAGACAGCTTAAATGCTTCTGTTTCCTCCCTGTGTGTTGCAGCACTTATCCTGCTTCACCTGCCTCTCCTGAGGCCAGGAGAGGAAGATTAAGTCTCTTGAAGGGACACTAGAGCTGCAGTGCTTTTTTCCCCAGTGCAGGGGTGTGAGCTATTTGAGTTGTGCCTTGGCCATCTTCTCAAGAGGCTTTAATAGAACATGAGGATTTATGCCCGAGAACCCCCTGAGCTGGACATATTAGAAAGTCTACTACAAAAGCTGCTTGAAAGAATTTCTCAGGTAATAAGAAATGAGGCTTTCTTGTCTTCCAGTGAAAATGTTCTGGGGGAGTGTGATTTGAAGGATGCCTAAAATCCCCACCAAGCTTATATCTTCTCCATTGACCTTTGGTGAGATTTGTAGTCATCACAATTAATTATGTATTTGAGTTTTGCCATCGTGTCTCTGAGAAGTACTAATGACAATTCAAATAAATTCCAAAGAGGGATTATCACAGTAGCTTTTCACGGGTCCCTCTGCTTCTGTTTTCATCCCTTTACCATCTAATTTTAAAACAGAAGTCCGGGTGATCAAGCCAGACTTCCTTAAGCCAAAATTCTAGTCTGTCTGACTTCAAAACCAAAAACATTGGAGTCAGTTTTGTGTCCTGTATTTCTTTTTTTTTTAATATGAAATTTATTGTCAAATTAGTTTCCATACAACACCCAGTGCTCATCCCAAAAGGTGCCCTCCTCAATACCCATCACCCCACCCCCGTCTCTCCCACCCCCCATCAACCCTCAGTTTGTTCTCAGTTTTTTTTTTGTTTTTTGTTTTTTAATTTTTTTTAACGTTTGTTTATTTTTGAGACAGAGAGAGACAGAGCATGAATGGGGGAGGGTCAGAGAGAGGGAGACACAGAATCTGAAACAGGCTCCAGGCTCTGAGCTGTCAGCACAGAGCCCGACTCGGGGCTCGAACTCACTGACCGCGAGATCATGACCTGAGCTGAAGTCGGCTGCTCAACTGACTGAGCCACCCAGGCGCCCCTGTTCTCAGTTTTTAAGAGTCTCTTATGCTTTGGTTCTCTCCCTCTCTAACCTCTTTTTTTTCTTCCCCTCCCCCATGGACTTCTGTTAAGTTTCTCAGGATCCACATAAGAGTGAAAACATATGGTATCTGTCTTTCTCTGTATGACTTATTTCACTTAGCATCGCACTCTCCAGTTCCATCCACGTTGTATTTCTAACATCCACATTCAATCTCTAAGCAGGTTCTATCAGCTCAGCTTTCAAAACATATTCAAAATTTGATCGTGCTTGCCACTTCTACTCTCCCACTCCTGGTTGAACCAGTATCATCTCTTACCTGGTTTATGATAGTAGCCTCCTAACTGCTCTCTGTTTCTACCCTGGCCCATTTGGTATATTTTCAAGACAGCAGCTAGACAAATCCTGTTAAAATTAATTTAGTCCAACAAAAATGCCAAGATAATTCAGTGTGGGAAAGAATAGCCTTTTGAAAAAATGGTGCTGGACAACTGGGTTTCTACGCAAAAAGAATAAAGTTGCACTTCCTTCTCTCACACCATATATGCAAATTAATTCAAAATGGATTAAAAACCTAAATGTAAGAGCTAAAACTATAGAATGCTTAGAAGAAGACAGAGGTGTAAATCTTCGTGATCCTGGATTAGGCAGCAGTTTTTAAGATATGACACCAAAAGCACAAGTGTCAGAAGAAAAAAGATAGATAGTTTGGACTTCATCAAAATTAAAAATCACCTGTGTGGCTCAGTTGGTTAAGCATCCAACTCTTGGTTTTGGCTCAGGTCATAATCTCACAGTTTCTGAGTTCAAGCCCCACATTGGGCCTCGTGCTGATAGTGCACAGCTTGTTTGGGATTCTCTCTCTCTCTCTCTCTCTCTCTCTCTCTCTCTTCCTCTCTCTGTCCCTTCCCCGCACACACACTCTCTCAAAATAATGAATAAACTTAAAAAATTAAAAACCCTTGTGTTTCAAAGCATATCATAAAAAAAAGTGAAAAGACAACCCACAAGGTAGTAGAAAATATTTGCAAATCATATATTTCATAAGAGACTTGCACCTAGGGTACATAAAGAACTCTTACAACTCAAAAATAAAAAGATATAGCCTAATTAAAAAATGAGCAAAGGATCTGAATAGGCATTTCTCCAAAGGAGATATATGGTCAATAAGTGCATAAAAAGAGGCTCAATATTATTAGCGCATCTGTGAGATGCAAATCAAAACCACAATGAGACATCACTTCTTACCAACTTAGATGGCTATGATCAAATAGACAGATAATTACAAGTGTTAAGGATATGGAGAAGTTGGACCCCTCAAGTACTGCTGGTGGAATGTAATAAAAGTTCAGCCGCTTTGGAAAATAGTTTGGCAGTTCTTCAAAAGGTTAAACACAGAGTTACCATATGACCCAGATATTCTACTTGCAGGTATTTAACTAAGAGAAATGAAAATATATGTCTGCATAAGAACTAGTACATAGTTGTTCGTAAAAGCATTACTCATAATAGCTAGTAAGTGGAAACAACTCAAATGTCCACTGCCTGATGAATGGATAAGCAACACATGGTATATCCCTACAATGGAAAGTTATTCAGCAATAAAAAAAAATGAATTACTGACATAGGTTATAAGAGAGATGAACCTTGTGGGCTCAGGGATACACTGAGTGAAAGAAGCCAGTCACAAAAGACCATATACTGCACGATGCCATTTATATGAAATGTCCATGATAGGAAAATCTATAAAGATAGAGAATGTATTAGTGGTTATGTAGGGCTGGGAGTTTGGAGGATGGGGATTGACTGCTGAGGAGTATGGAACTTCTTTTTGGAGTGATGAAAATATTCTAAAGTTGATTGTGGTGTTTGTTTCACAACTCTGTGAATATACTAAAAACTATTGAATTATACACTTTATAAATGAATTAATGCATGTCAATTATATCTTAATTCAGATGTTCTGAAATTAATAACTGATGTTATCTCTCAAAGCCCTCCAGTAGCTTCTCTGCTCATTGAGAGTAAAAGCAAAGTCCTTTCAATGGTCCTTGGTATCTGTCTGACTTGAATACCCAGTAGACTTTGCCTCATTGACCCCATTCTAGACACATTGGCAGCCCTTGTCTAAGATGTTAGACTTATAATTTGCTATGTAGGAGTCTACTGCTCCCTCTGCCTGGAGCACTTTCCCCTGTATCTATCCATATGACTTTCTTACCTTCTTCAGGTCTTTATCCAGCTATCACCTTATCTAACCATCTTTTAAAATGCAACTCTACCCCAACAGTTCTTCTTTTATGTCATTGTTTCTTTAGTCTTCTCAGAGTCATTGAACTGAATATATATGTACACACATATGTGTACATATTTATTTATTCTTAATTTATTTATGTATCATGTTAGTCTCTAATGAATGTAAGAATTTTGGTCTAGTATCATTCACCGGGATATCCCTGGGAACCAGCAAGGGTGCTGCCATATAGTAGGTACTCAGTGGATATTTGTTGAATGAATGAATAATATAAGATTGTTTGTGAACGGTTGTTACCAACTAATCTGATCAGCAAGTTGGAACCTAAGAAACAGTAGGAGACAGAAGAAATGGGAGATAGGATAGATTTTTTTTCAAAATGTGCTTTTGGAGATTGGGTAAAATTCAAAATGGTTATTACTGCCCCCAAAGGGGCAACTCCATGAAGCCATGGATATGGAGGGCGAGGGTTTTGAGAAGGAGGTTCAGAGGGGAAATAGGATGGAAGGACTACTAAAGCAGTGAAGGTCGGGTTCAAGGCATTGTTTCTTCCTTTGCAGCTTTAATTCGGGTGAGTGTGGGCTTTCTTATGAATTTAGCTCCTGATTAGCAAGACTAGTATAGTTTGATGAGATGGTTTCTGAGTGTTTGAGGCAAACAGTCATCAATACATACTTGTTTGTTTTCGTCAGATATTGTGAAAAGGAACTGAGCAAACATAACCCAAGAAGAATCAGTTGCCATCTTGGTATATCTATTGGACATTAAACTCACCTTATTTTTTTTAAAACATCTCTAATGATATGTAATTAAAGGATTGTTGTTTGGAAGTCATTTCTCTGTGAAATGTGGTAAATGAAAATATTGTTTCTACTTAAATGTGGATGGGAGAAGGATCATTTAAATACAGTGAATTAATATTGTGTTTATCAATTAGCCTTTTTAATTGATAATTTAAGAACTAGTTCCTTTGTAATTCTGTATATGGCACTAGAGAAAGGCAGTTAACTACAGAACAGATATTTTAGGTATAAGATATTTCTTCTTTCTCATTTAATGTCACAGAGCTTTTGCTTAAATTACTGGATTGTTTGACTATACGCTTGACTGTGTAACTACATATTGTAGTGTTGAAAAACTGTTAAAAGACTCATATTTAAAATACTGTGGCCTAATGTATAAAATTATTTTCCTCTAGATTATATCATATACTGTGTGCTCTTCAAGCTTGGGTAAAAAGGCTTTTGAAAGTATTCATACTATAAAATGAAGAATATAGCATTTCCAGTGCTCTAAAATAATATTTGGAAAACACCATCGTATTAGTAACATTTCCTACGCATTTTTTAAAAATTTCAAATACACAGAATTTTCAGGGAAGCTAGTTAGGGGATGCATTTAGGTTTAAGTTCCAGTAGGAATTCTATAGAAGGAAGAGAAAAATGATTTAAAGTCATAGCCCCGGTTCTCCAATCACAATTGGTTCCAGTGAGGCTTGACCCCCTGTGTGGGTGTGGAGCAGAAGGATTAGACCCCCACATTATTAGGTATGTTTGCTGTCTAAGGGCCTGTTGTATTTTCAATGTGATTGGCAAATTAGCTGTACATGAACTTTAATAAAAGCCAAAGCATATTTATGATATTTTCAAATTATGATTTACTTGATAGCATTGATATTTGTGGATATCAGACCTTTAATCAATTGATCATTTCTGGAGGGCAGGCCTCATCCTCTTGTTGTTCTTGTTGAATATGTTATCCTGCTTTTCACTCATGGTATGTAAATCTGTTAAATATGTACTCTGGGTAATGTATATAACCTATGCAAATGGGCGTTGTCCTTGGTCAGTGAGATCGGTTCTGAAGAATGGCTCCCATCTCTCTGGAATAGTTCAGTAAAGGTCTGAGCCAGAAGGAAGAAGCATTCCATGCTCAGAACAGTGAAGCTCAGAAGAGAGTAGAACCCGCCAGACTATTCAGCATCCATGGCCACTGCTGAACAATGCAGAGATATCCTACAGATCCAGACCAACATTTTCTTGAGAAAATCTGCATCAGTCACTAGTCTATGGCCCAGGCTGTCTGGTAATAACTATAAACACTCCAAGATATGGAGCCCGTTCATTAATCTTTAGGACTCTTAGGCCAAAAAGCATCAGTTCCTCCTGCTGTTTTCTAGGACTAGAGAACCCTAAAAGATGGTGGTATTTAGCAATACAAATATAAATAATTTTTTCTAATTTGATCCGTGATTCTTGGGGTGTCTTTTAGAGGTTATACTTGACTTTAATACACACACCATTGCCATGATGTTGGAAAGTGCAAGGGAGTAGTTAAGATATTTGCTGATCAATATTCAAAAAAAATTCTAAGTCTGAGGCTGCCTTCTACCAGAAATCTATGGCAGAGTCAAATTAGATCTAGCCTGCATTAGGACCGTATCTCCTGGTTCACTTGATTCATCCAAGTTTAAGTTGATGATTTGTCAAAACTCCCTGATGGGGGATTTGGGGGAGAGGTGAGAATTTGGATAGGAAAGGATGGCAAGCCAATGTTCCACTTCTTTCTCAGCTTAAGCCTTTACTGCTTCCCAAGTCTTCATTAAGGGCTCCGCACCACCCTTTCCAGTCCTGCTGGAGGCTCCAGAACACATCCTTTCCTGGTAGCCTTGTGGCTGGGTCTGCAGAGTTTCCCACTCAGACAGGCCCCTTCGTGTCGGTTTTTAACCTAGTACCGAGTATCTGAGTGAGAATGAGTCTTTCCCTGGGAGTAGAGGACCATACTGTAGATTAGAGGCACAATGTTAAGAACTAAGGCAAATGCATTAAAGTAGTTCACCAGACAACACAAGCTGAAGTTTTACAGCTGTTAGGACAGGCAGGATCTTAACCTGGTGGCGGTTTTGCAGGTTGCTCCTGCGATGAGCTCTGTATCATCTGAAGATAGCTACACCAAAATGGAACACTTGCTGGCCATTCCCAGGGCCAAATTAAGGGCATGTCAATAAATTTCTAGAAATTGAAAAAAAAAAAAAAACATATTTTCACACAGTGAGTTGTTCAGTCTTGTGTAATTCTGATTTTTAAGAAAAAAAATTCTTATTGACAACACCTCTGAAGCATACCCCGTTGACTAGCATTTTTAGAGGAAATAAGCAAACTATCATGATTCATTGCTGAAATTTTTTTGAGAATTTTCTTGCAATAATTTGGGAAATAAAATATATTTACAATAAAGCTCTTCAGGTTTTCTGGCCTACATTAACAATTAGAAGATCGATAAATGCACTGTACCAAAAGTTTCTACGCAAGTATAAATGTGTATGATTGAATCAATAAGGTACATTAAATGATGTTCGCTGCAGCCAAGCTGACTGAGAGAGTGCAAAGTGGGTTTAAAAAAAAATCAATAAAAGGAGGGAAATGGAAGGAGTTAGTCCTGAAAATGGGTTTTGATCACCATTCTCTATCACTCACTCTACCTTCAATAATGTTGTACTTTTACGGGAAGTCTGGAGGCAAGGATTATTTTCGTCATTGTCTGTGCTGCGGTCAGTACTACAAGGAAGCTCTATGCTGTTTTAAGCCTTAACCTTGAATGACCTTCTGGTCGATTAGATATTTATATATTAACTGTCCTTCCAACTAGGGGGTTTTGAATTATTTTTTCTCCATGGCCTTTCATCGTTTACATTTTATTTTTGCTCCAAGTTTGCCTTTTCCTTTCATGCCTCTCCATTCCACAAGTATTTGTATTATTTAAAATGACTGGTAGTAAATTTTATTGTTTGTTTCAGTTTGGTAAATACTGTAATGTGTTTTATTGATTATATTATTGTTTTGTTATATATAGCAGGGAGGAATTTTTTATGTTCGTTCAGAAAAGCCAAGTTGTAATTGTGCTCTTTAGAGGCCCAGTTACTAGACTGTTACCTTAAATGTCATGCTTTCTGATACATTTCCACAATGAGTATTTTGATTAATTTTTATAGCATGGGAATACGTTCTCTATTTTCCTAAACCCATTTTCCACTTTAAAATGATAGACCTTGCTTGCTTGCTTGTTTTCTGACACAAAATTGGCATTAGCTGGGATATCTAAAAGCGTATTATGAACAAACAACTATCACCCTCCCTCTTTGAAGACAGAGACGTAGACTGATTGCAGTCTGCTAGAGTCTGCCTAGCTCAGGGTTGGCAATGGTGTCCCAGAGATGTGCCCTGAACATGATTTTTCTCATCTATAAAATTATGATATGAGATCTCTAAAAAAAATAACTATCTCTAACAGTAAGTTCTCTGTTTCTTCCAGAGTTGTCCTCTGTCCTTGTGAGTGTATATCATTTATCTTTATTCCGAACAGAGCAAACCGGAATCTCCTTTACATTACATTTTTATTATAGTCTTTTCAACAGGAATACTCCATTTTCCCAGTTGCTGGTGGCGCATGCTGTGATTGCGTCAAATGATACAGAGCAGCCGTCATCTATGTGTTCATACCTGCGGATGCTAAAACATCGAGCTACTAAAGGTTCTTTAGATCTGAGTATTCTGTGAGACAAATAGCAAGGGTCAGAAGCTGACTGCTGGCGCATCTGGATTTGCCTCATTGCCTTCTCCAGGATGACTCCCTTAGGAAAGGAGGGCAGGGTGGCCTCAGCAGGTTCCACAGATACTTCCAGGTTTGAAGGTGGCATGCTGCTGTAATGTGTTTTCATTTCTCTTTGGGTCGCAGATACGGATTTCTGATTTCAGGGGATCTCATCCGCTGGGATAGAGTTCCATAGGGGTTCCGCGGCCTTAACTGAGTCTACCTATCAGGATTAATTTTCATGACGTCCAACTGGAAGGGAAAAGAATGAAAGAGATGACCCTCGTACTCGTTTCCTAGGGCTGCTGTAATAAAGTACCACAAACAAAGCAGCTTCAAAAGACAATTTACCGTCTCATAGTTCTGGAGGCCAGAAGTCTGCAATTAAAGTGTCAGTCAGCTGGCTCCTTCGGACGCTTGTAGGGGAGAATCCTTCCTCGCGTCTTTCTAGCTTCCAATGGTTTGCTGGCAATACTAGGCTCTCCTCAGCATGTGCTTCGACATGTCAGTCTCTCCCTTGTGGTCACATAGTGTGTTCCATCCTGTGTCTGTGTTCTCTTCTTCTCATAAAGGTGTCTGTCATATTGGGTTAGAGCCCACCCTGATGACCTCATTCTTAACTTGATAACATCTTTAAAGATCCTGTTTCCGAATAAGGTCAAGATCCACAAGTACTGGATATTTGAACATACCATTTGGGGCGACGCAATTCAGCCTGTAATGACCCTGAATTTTTTTCCCCATGTCTAACATGCAGAGAGTCTCTTGGTGAGGGGTGAACCTGAAGATCAGTAATCCGAACAATTGAAGTTGGAAAACAAGTCTCTGGTACACGGAAAGATGAGAAAGCTTTTTAAAGGACAGTGCTTTTGGTGCATTGAAAAACTGGGTCTCTATGTTTCTTTGGAGCATTCAGACAAAGTCAAGGATAAATCACCACATTGGATATGGCTTACTCTAATGCCTTTTGATGCTTTGACATGTTTGTAAAGCCCAAGATACGTTTGTGCATGGAGGTTATTATCTTTCAGTTCTTTGTGTGGAAAATAACTGAGCTGATGGTGTTTTACAATAACACAGTCCCTGGACCTTCCACATAGCAATTGCTATCTGGTCTTTGCTCTTTTCTTGCTTAGAAAGGTATTTTACATACCATTTGTTGTATTTTGTTGTTGTTGTTGTTGTTGTTGTTGTTGTTGTTGTTACCCTATGTAGATGGTATAAAATTATTTAGAGTGTGTGAAACTCTTATACTTTTATTCCCCATCTCCCACAGTGCATAAAATTTTTGTGAGAATGGGGTCTGGTCATCCAGGTACAAATGTGTAGCTTGGAGAGAGATTTACTGTTTACCAAGTATGGGGGGGGGGGGGTTCCAGAAGGGACTAGTTAACAGTGAGTTGTATCTTGTGACGAGCCAAGCCTGTTAGGTGTGAGCTGTCTTTTGCTCTGTGCCCTGGTGCAATTAGATTGAATTTGTGTCAGTGATGTGAACTGTCACTGTGAGCTGCCTGGCCGCTGACTTTGCCACATCAGAGCCTGATGGAAAGGTAGGGACCTGGCTTTGTCTCGCCTTCCGGGGCAGAGTGAAGGCGAAAGAGGATCCAGTGGGTGCTGAAGTGAACCGATGCTTCGCCCTCTGAGCTTTTTGAGCCTACCAAGTTCATTCTTTTAGGGATTCTCATTTATGAAAACTTGGAGCAAGATTTAAGGTGAGCACATCAGGGTATTCTTTCATCGAATAGCACATTGTCTTTTCTTTAGGGTACCTGTTTGGTATTGGAATTGGGTACCAATTAGCACTGGAAGTTAATTGGCTTAATTTTTTTTTTTTTTTTTAAATAGTCGGGGGCTGTTGGGTATTCATCCTTATTCGATAACCAGTGTTCCAGGGACTTGGTAGAAGATGAAACTAACTTTATGAAAATGGATGCATATTCTAGAGGCTTAAGTTGTTATACGTCAGTTTGAATAGCCTTTAGTAATAAGGATAAGAGGGTGCATACTTAGGAATCAACACAGTATGCGGTAGAAATTGGTTCAGTGTGTTTTCCGTCATTGGATGCTTAGTCGCAAGGAGAGAGCGAAGACAAAAAAGTAAGAGAACTTTATTGACTCGTAAAACAGGAGTGGGTCCCTGGAGTTTATCTTATCTGTCCTGTGTCTCCAGGCAGGTCTGCCCTTGGCTCTGTGAGGCTGTACAAGAATCAGCCTTGCAAATATGCTGTTTTTAAGTATTAGCTAGAGGAGCAAGCACGTATCAGACTGGGCTTGGTGGTGTTGTAAGCCTCTTAAATTATATTCACATTACAGATGACTCCTATAAGGATTGAAGTGAATTCTGATGCTGTTAATATTGATTTTAATTTTCCTTCCCGTTTCCTTCTCTGCTTGGGATAAAATGTTAATGAACTCTTACCTGTGAAACTTGTGTGACTCATATTGCTTGTTTAATTTAGACTACAAGCCCACAGGGCAAGCTCCTTTCTTTTCTCTGCAGAGCGAAGGACCCCAATGGCAGAAATGTTTATTATTATTATGTATTATAATAATCATGATGTTCTCCTAAAATATTATGCCAATTGCGTTTGCTCAGAAGTAATAGCTTTAGTCCTTTTTAGCTTGAAAATATTTTATTTTGCTTTAAGGTGGTTAGACAGTGATTTCATAAGGAAGACTAAGCTAGGTACTAAATTGAAATGTAGTTTGAATGCATTTTTGAATTATGTTGGTTATTCTGAGCCAAAAGCAGTTACACCTTTGATGTAAAGTATATTTTAATCATTTCCAATCTCTTCTTGCTCCAGAATGGCTAAGTGGATTTTTTTCCCCCTCAAATTATTCCCAAAGAAAGAAAAAAAAAAAAATAGGACCAAAACCAAGCTTAAAAAGGTTTGGCTGAGCAAGGGAGTTATGATTGAGTGCAAACAGGTGGCTGTAATATTCTGCTTAGAAATATCTGCCACAGGAACTTTTTAAAAATTGTAAACTCTGCCATTTACTGTAGAAGTCTCCATTCATAGAGAGTGACAGAGAAATGAGGCACATATCAGAATAATTCAGTCCAAAAAGCACTCTATGTGAAATATCTCAACAGAGAAAAACTAATTAATTAAAACTGACTTGGAAAGGCCAGCCAAATTAGTGAAGTTTAAATTAGAGTAATCTCTAGAGTATGGCAAATTGATGTGATTATCTAGGACCATTGCCTAGAACATGGCAGGGGTTCTAAGAAGTGGGGAGGAATTCAGAGACAAGGTGGGCTTATGGGTCTGTGTTTGTCATAACTGATTACTCACTTTATTCATTCAATAGACATTTGCCGCTCGCCTGTTATGTAACTGGCGCTGTGTTAGGATTGGGCGCATGCGGATGAGTAAGGTACTGCTTTGGCCCTCAAGGATGACACACGCCGTAGGGAGTTAGGAAGCCGTGTTAAGGAGTGGTCACGAGTTATAGGGTATCACAGAAATACCGAGAATGGATAGCTGTGGTCTAGACTGGGAGCCAGGGGACACTTCCTGGAGGAGGGGATGCCCGAGCTGAATCCTGAAGAATGAAGGTGAGGATGAGGGTAAAACACTGAGTACAAGCACTGAGGTCAGAAATAGCCTTTAATATATTCACTTTTAAAGTTTGTTTCTACTTTGTTCAAAATAGTGACTTCTGGAAGGTGATGGGGAGAGACATCAGAGAATATACATGTTTGTCTAAGAATGCCCTCAAAATATTTTTAGTGTCAATTTATTTATCAGGATAACAACAACACAAACAATGTTACAAAAATGTTTTAACAAATAGATGTAAAAACATGAGTTTTTGGTACGTTACTGTTAAGATGTTTGAAAAATCATCTTTTGTCTATCATCGATGAGTAAATGTTTCCAGTGCTGATCATATTTACATTAGACACATGTCCTCCTAAATAATGAAAGGGAGATATTTACCTAGGCCTAGCTGAATTATCCCAGATGCCAAATTTGCAAAGTATAGTTAAGAGGTTTTACTATAATTTAATCAAAAGAGTTGTGTTTTAATCTGAGTTAAATAGATATTTGTTTAGATTGCCTACCTTTATCTAAGCATATATGATTATATTCGTAGCATATAGTGAGTAAACACAATTTTGGAGATTGTTGGATATTGTGGAATATCGCATTTTCTGTTCTGTGTTCTGCTGCTTTCTCACTGAATGACCTTAGACAACGCAGATAAATTCTTTGGTCCTCAGTCTTCTCATGTGGAAAACAAAAAGAGTGGACTAAGTCAATGACTTTTGTGGTTATTGTGATTATTTTTCTTTTCGAATAAATAAAGCTGAAAGAGGGGCTCAAGTGGAGTTGGACGGTAACTGTGGGCCAAGGAACGCACTGGCGGGTTGACTGGTCAAAGAAAGAAAGGGAGGAAACTCTCTCTCCAGCTTCCTCTCCTAGTCACGCAGATTCTTGATGAAGCTCTCCACACCTTCATTTGCCATTTAAAATAATGCAGACAAAATATTTACAAGTGTGTGTGATAAGGATTGTAAATATGTGGTCCACTTGGTCTTCGGCTTGTGTTCTATGAAACATTGATGAGTGACCTGTAACCCCAAAGAAATTAGTGGTCAGATCAACCTGACTTATCTGACTTGGAAGTCAGATAGTACTCACTATTTCCCTCTCTTAGAAACTCCCAGTGCATCTCACGTTCTCCAAGAAGTTCTCCTATAAGCAGCTACGTTTTTCTTTTTAACCTAGTCGTTCTCAAGTGAATCTATTCCATTCCTATTTTAGTCAGAGTCTCTTACCTTCCCAGCATGTACTGATCTCAGTACACTTTATGGGAAACAGTGATGTCTCTGCCCAGGCTCTCCAGGTGTTCACTGAAGGGCTAGAATGTTAAATGCCAGAGAGGTGAGCGCCAGGCTGGATTCAAATGCACATCACCATCCTGTGAATCCTTAAAATCTAAAGAGGCTTGAAAAATAGACATAGAAAGAAAGAAACGAAAGGCTTTTTTCCCCCCACCAAAGTCTTCAAACTGACGAGTGCTGCAATGTGTTTAGATAGTCTTTAACTCCACTAAGCAAAAGAATTGAACTACAACTTAGGAATTCGGGGGTTTCACTTTTTTTTCTTTTCTCATGAGGACATTCCTAGAAAAAGAACGGGCTCTGACTTGTGAGAGTCCAGCCTGGTTTGATTCCCATGTCACTTGCCCTGTCCCGACCTCATTCCTGTCTCTTCACCCCTCTCAAGGGAAGAAGAAAAAGAAAAGAGAAAAGGAAAATAAAAGGAGGGGAGATTGGATTTATAAAAGCCCAAAGGGTATTAAATTGTAGCAGCTGGCACCATGGCCTTTAGTACTCTAGACTACTGTGTATGTTTTATAATAGAAAGCAGTGTTGGGGCGCTTTTGTTTTAAATGTATAGTTATTTATTGTGCTGAACTGGTGATATTAGTATTTGCCAATTAGATATGCCAGTAGATATTAGATATGCCAATATGGTTATTTTGCATCTACAACTAACCCTAAGATTCGATCTCTTTAAAACGAAAGAATTAATAAGCAAATGCCTAAAAATGCAATCCTTTCAGCAGCCAACGTCTTAAAAAAAACCTCAAGGTTGGTAATATTTTTCAAATGGTTTCGTACATCTAACTGACAGTGGGGGCAGTAGGGGGAGGATAGGATGGGAAGGAGAGTAGAGGGAGGCTGCCTAATGCTGTCCTCACTTGGCCATCTAATACAGGACTGAATTCAGACCACACCCTTCTCCTCCTTCTGCCAGTCTTTCCTCTCTCCCCTGTTCTTCCTCAGCAGCCACACATGGACTTCAGTACCATCTTTTGCCATCCCTGTTCTCCTGGTGGGGTGAGCCCCTTGCCTCAGGGAGCCCCATACCTAGAACAAATTTCCTTTCTTACAAAAAATTTTCAAGTTCGTTTATTCATTTTGAGAGAAAGCGGGGAGAGGCAGGGAGGGTCAGAGAGAGAAGGAGAGAGAGAGAATCCCAAGCAGGCTCCACACTGTCAGCGCAGAGCCTGATGCGGGGCTTGAACTCACGAACTGCGAGACCACGACCTGAGCCAAAATCAAGAGTTGGACGCATAACCGACTGAGCCACCCAGGTGCCCCTGGAACAAACTTGCTAGAGCAACTTTGTAATGACAGCCTAGTTATGTTGTCTGCCAGTCAAGTAGAAAAGAACATGGGTGGAATTCGTTTTAATCTATGTCTGTCTCATCTGTGGACAGCGAGGACGGTGTAGTCCTGGGTGTCCTTTCAAAGCAGAGCTTCTGCAGTGTGTGTGTGTGTGTGTGTGTGTGTGTGTGTGTGTGTGTGTGTGTGGTGGTGGAAAAGAATTACCTGTTATTGCTGGGTCTGCAGGAAGGTTTTTAACACATATGATGAGGAATTAGCCACAGAACGATCATAAAAAAGGATGTAACTTGAGTCCATTAAAATGGCCTGGGGAGACCTTTGCTCCGGAGTCTGAGATAGTGAGAAGGGCTCCAGGAAAGAGCTCGATTGTCAGTGCTGACACCCGCACAGGGGGCAGAAACATGGAAAACTTCAGGATGCTCCTTGGCACAAACTTGGCCTTGAGGGCAAAATTCAGACACTTCTGTTTGAAAGAAGTGATGTGTTTCTTCAGTCTCTTAAGGTTTGAATTCTGAGGAGAGGACAATTTCTACTTCCCCATGAAGCCAATTCTTGTCATTTTTCTTAATTGTTTAAAGCGTGTTTATTATATGTTGGGTGATTCAGGTGTTCTTCTGCAGTCCACTTTTTAAACTCAGGCAGAGCATAGAATGGTCACTATTAATTAAATAATTAAAGTCAAAGCATGAAATAATTAAAGTCAAAGCATGAAAAACTGCCTAACAAAAGAGTCGAAAACCTTAAGATTTTTTTGACCTTTGGCGTGTGCTTTTCTGTGGATTTACATTTTTCCATTGCGCGGACCATACCTTGTTTCATTTCTTTGTTGTGTAACAATGTTTGCTTTGAAAACCATGTTTCCTTTGTTTGCTTTGAAAAGTAATATTGTCATCACTGAACCATATCTGGTTACCAAAAAGTCCGGAGCCACAAAACTAACTTGGCTCATAGCTGGTCAGGAGGAGAAGGCGCCCGTGGAAAAAAACAGCAGCAGAGAGCTGGTCTCTCCTCTTGCAGAGATTTCTTACTTGTGGGAGATAAATTTGACTCCAGAGACAAAAGATGATGCTATTTGTAAAATTCTTGCTGCCCAATTCCTGCCCTGGTCTCAGGGAGAGGAACATGACTCTGGCTGACACTGTGTTTAGCTCTTTCGAGCTCTCTGGGACACCTCACAGCAAGAGACTAACATCACTACGTGTGATTCCTAAAGTCCATATACTTTAGATTAGTGGTGATTAGAAAGGCCCAGTTAGCCAGAGACAGAGATCCCTTAACATGCAAGCATTTAAGGGAAGCAGGGTCCTTTATAGGCATTGTGCCAGGCTCGGAGTGATTGGCTGATCATTGCTTAACCAGTGGGAAAGGAGACACCATTTAGCTTCCTTATAAAAACAGAATTAAAGAATAAAATGCTTCCATCACTCTTTCTAAATACCAGTCAGAAAAGTCTTAGCTTATCTTTTCCTGCCAAGGTCAAATGCTTTAGAATTACAACTTAATAATCAAGGAAGTCGGGACACACATCTCGAGGAATCACATTTGAATTCCTGAAATGCAAGAGAATGTTACCTTAGCTTTGCTGTCTCAAACAGAGTATTCAGTGGTGGCAGTCGGGCTGTCTCTTTCCCTTGTCCAAGTGGGTCTGTGCTTTCTTGGGGAGAATAATAGAGTCAGATCACTGTTCTTTTGTAGTTCTCTCATATGTGCTGCATTCATAGCAAGATGAAGCAGGGTAACTAAATAACTAATGTAAAACTGTATTTATTGCATAGATTTAAATAGAAGCTGTATATATAAAGAGAGAGACAGGGAGGGAGAATGACAGAGAAGGAGAGGCAGAAAAAGAAAGGAAGGTCGTGTGGTTTTTGAGGAACAATAAATTAGATAAATATGAATTTAAAACAATCTAGAATCTTTAAGCGCATTTTTTTAAGTTGAGTTTCCTCCCAGACCTGCTACCAGGGTTACAATGCAAAGGCAAACTTGACTGGCTTTGTTTAATCTTTGCATATATATTTGGTGTTTATTGAGCTTCTACTAGTCAGGGGAGATACACAAGTGAGTAAAATAGTACTCGTGCTCAGGTACGTGCTCAGGTACGTGCTCAGGTGATTTCCTCAGCACGGTGCATAGTGTTGCCCAGGAAAGAAGGAGCATACGTGTGATGGGCGTTCCCTGTCCTGTCCTTCCCGTCCTCTTGACTTGGAGGTATTGATGAAACAAAGATGTCAGAAGATGAAACTAGCCATCAGACATATACAGGGCTCAGTCCATAGAGGATAGATAGGTCAGGCCTGAATTCAGCATTCTGGGTCCTGGGGAGGATAGATACGCCATTCCTATTTGTGCAGAAGCATGTGTTACCTTTCATGCATGAAAAGTCCTTTGTATATATTTGATTTATGTAATTTAAAGGAGAGGCAAAGTAGGCACTTCCATTTGGGCAGTAGCAAAAGGAACATGAAAAATGGATCCCTAGAATCTTTTCCTGGTGTTCACAGCATTATTTAAAAGACCTAATGTGATGTCATGTATGATTTATGCTGTGTAGGTATTTTTCTACTGTGTTCAAAGCAGATAGGTATTAGAGTGTAATATATTATGTAGTTTCAAATATAAAAACTGCCTAGTGATGTGAAGAGATAAGGTGTTGTACTGCTGATCAGATAGCCCAGAATAGCTGTTTTCGGTGGCAAAGCTTATATTTGGACATTTTTATCCTAATGAAACATTCAGGAGTCTAATTTCCTTTTTTCCTACTTGTACCTTGAAGATTTGGTCCAATTCTTCTTTCTTTCGTGTGTGTGTGTGTGTGTGTGTGTGTGTGTGTGTGTGTGTCTTTTTTTCTTTGCGTATTTATAGATGCTTAAAGTGCCACCACGAGTTTGAAGGGGAGAGTCTTGGATCCCATTTACACGGTGGTATCACCTTCCTTCTAACTTTGAGTAGAAGTGCCTCCCACTTTGTCTTGGGCTTTTGCTTTTGCGAAAAGCGAAACACAAGTATGTTAAAAATGCATTCACGGAGTGCTTTGTTGCCTACTTGAAATGAATGTAAGAAGATTAAGAGTTTGAAGTGCTTTTAGGAATAGCAGAGTCGGCTGTCTCGCAACTCTTAATTTTCAGTTGAAGTTTGTGGTGATGTCATGTCAAAAACAATCCTAACAGGTAGAATACAGAGCACTTACGTGGCTCCTGAGTGAGTTTTAGAAAATGGAAGCATTTAAATGAGAATCCCAGCTTTGCATTTACAGATGCTAGTTTCAGTCATGTTCTGGGCTTAAGTGGTAGGAGACAAGCCAGAGACAGTGAACAGTATCCCACCCAGAGAGAATTTCACACCTGCTAGACTTCCAAGTGCCGAGTGTGGCTTCCCTCGAGTGATTTTCAAGATGCTTAAGTATAAAAAGCTACAAAACTGGTCTTAAAATGGGACAAAGCTGCTGTCTGGCAGGCCCAGGCTCTCGGTCGCTCTGCCAAGGCGGAGGCTGAGGGCCGTGTTGAGGGATCTTCCGCATAGTGATAGAGTTCTAGAACCTCAGCCGTTTCTTCAGATGGAGGAACAGTTTGGGGAAGGCTTGAAATTCAAGCACTGTGCTGATGCCCTGGGAAAGAGAACCTGTTTTGGCTCCTAGATTTTTCAGAGCCCTGTTTTATAATGATGTGATCCTCCCCAGCGGGTTTAGTGAGTCTTTTAACGATACAGATGAATATCGTCGTGTCTGTGTGAAGTTGAGAAGACCATTCTGGGAGTCTTTTACCTGCAGACATGAGATTTGTAATGATTCTTATTTCCTTCAGCATTTGGGTAAATGTTGCCCAATATTTCTGAATCTCACAATTTGAAGAGAATTCAATGAAAGGTGGCTGGCTTCGTAACATACTACCTTTGTGATCTGGAATAAACTAAGGATAAGTAAGGGTAAGAGCTGTAAGAGGAACATTGCCCACCTCATGGATTTAGGTTGTTATGATTGAATAGAAGATAGTATGTATAGAGTGCCTCTCTTTGTCTGGTATTTAGGATGCACCAACAAACAGTATCTGCCACCATCATTGTCACTGAAATTTTGAAATAATGATAATGGCCAGTCTTTACCTGACAATACGTGTTTCTTAAAATACTCCTCTACTCCTTTAAGGGACAGGGAGCTTATTATGTCCCCAGGCAGGTCCGTGTTTGCCTCTTCAGAAATCCTTCCTTATATTGTTTTTCTGTCTTATACATTTCTTCCCCATGGTCCCTTCTGTGCTCTTTCTTACCTGCGACTCTTAGGCCTTCTGTTTTCTCTGTGACAGACATTCATCTGTTAGAAGTCAGTAGTTGTGTTCCTCCTACGTCTTTTTTAACAGCTTATTATCCATATTTTGCAAAACAGAAAACTGACGGTCACAAAGGTTAATTAATTTCCTTTTGGTTATAGAGCTAAGAAGATGTCAAAATAATGTGAACCCAATACCTTTTGATGAATTCTTCTCTAAGTTCCTTTTTGAATGTGGCCCCTAGTACTGAGCATAGTACCCCAGGTGTTGTCTCTCCGGCACAGAGTAGGTAGAGAGAGGGATTATTGTTTTCCTACTTTGGGACCCTATTAGTTTTTGTTCTTTCACGTTCTGCAACTGACATATGTTTAGTGAATACTGAATGAACCCAACATAGTAGCTGAGGTGCTGCGATCATGTAGCCGTGGGTATAGCAGCATCCCCGCCCTTAAGGAACTTATGTCCTAGTGCCCAAGCTAGTTTCAGGGTCCAGAGCAATTGAACGTGCAGGAGCCCTTGTTCAGAAAAGCAGGGGAAATGGGTCCATTAAAGGTGTAAAATATAAAGTTTCCTTTTTCTTTCTTCTGTAGTGTCTTGACTTAAGTTTTTTTCCCCTTGCTGTTTAATGTCATTCTAAATAAAGAAAAATTAAAAATTTAAATTATTAGCATGAACTTTACCATTCATCTTCATATTGTGCAATGCTGGTTTTGAGGCAGATATAAGGGCACTAAACTCATAGGCAGAATCAATGAAATTACATGATTCATATGTATTCCATTCTTATTAGAACAGTGGAAACACTGCACAAAACTGCCTCCGTTGTTTTTATTTCATTTCTTGCTATGTGCAAATTCTACCTACAGTGTCTACTTACTGATAAATAAGGAAGAACTGAAAGGAAAACAAACCATGGGTTACCTTCTCTTTCTGTGGCTCTATTTTCAGCATAAATGGTTGGGTAACATTTAGAACACTATGGCCTTCTTTCTGCAATCAAATCAAGTTCTGGTTCAAATGGAAAGAGCATGGCCTTTCGGGGCTGTTAGTGGGTCTGCTTGCTCACTACTTAGTCGTAAACATAATACGCCTACTTGGTACTTGCTTTGAATCTTGCTAACCTGCCACACATTGTGGGTCTCTGGAAGTCTGTCATTGTGGGGGCGTGGAGAAAGCTGCATGCAGTGAGGTGGAGAGGACTATGGTCGTACACGTTGTGTATACTCCTCTGCTCGTGCACATGCTCCATTGTCTCATCAGATTTCACTAACACATGGTTTCAGAGATAAAATTATTCCGAATTTGAAGATGTTGACAGAAGGGCATTAAACCGAGTGTGAGCCCTTTAAAGGGTAGGGCTCTGTTTGACTTCACAGGTCACACACATCCATAAGGATGACTCTGCCTTCTGGAGGAACAGATAAACCTAATCCAAGGCGTGTGGAAGCTGAGACAGCTCTACAGACTTGGGCACCTGGCAAGACTGGAGAGTTTCAAGGGGAAGGTGATGTATGAGTAGCCACAGCGAGAAGGTGTTGAAAGAGAGAGGCACTGATTGTATTGTATATTTGAAAGTTGTTAAGAGAGTAGATCTTAAAAGTTCTCATCACAAGAAAAAAAAAATTGTCACTTGTGTGGTGATGGATGTTAACTAAACTTATTTTGGTGATCATTTCGCAATAGGTACACACATCAAATCATTATATTGCATACCTGAAACGAATATCATGTTATATGTTAGTTATATCTCAATAAAAAGAGAGAGAGGCATTGAAAGGGTTTCTACATGAAGGAAAACTTGTGCTAAGGCATGGAGGGATGGAAGTACAGAACTCAGGTTTAGGCAGCATCTGTATTCCAGGGTGGCCTGAACAAAGTGAACATGGAGGGTTAATAGAACATTTACTCTGTGTGGCATGAGAATAATTGAATAACACCCTTGCTTCTTTATTCTCATTTATATTGCATAGGGTCTATAAATCTGCAAACATAGTCCTAAGAGAAACATCAGATTTATATACGTGATTTTTCAATAATAATATAAGTAATTTATATTAACTTTAGACAGTTTCCCCCCAAAATGAAACACTATTAATTCTCTGTCTTGCTTTTAGAATGATTACAGTTAGAGATATAAATCTTGATTTTTTTTCAACTGTATCTGCTTGAAGAAAGGATTAGGTGAACACGATACCAGCTTCTTTCTTTAGATGTGAAAATTCCACTGAGTTTTAAAATATTGCCTTTATCTTGTCTCAGAGATATCATTTGAGTTCTCATACCTTCTCCAGAAACCTGAGACAGGAGCTCCGAACTGGGCAAGAGACTTACTCATCTGGACAGCCTATGGGTTAGGATATAGTATGGTCCGTTGAGTCCATGGCCAAAGGGTGTAGGAAGCCCTTTTAGGATTCTAACTTGTCTCTCAGAGTTTTGGCTGCACAGTTGCATGTTTTGAGGTAAAGCTGCATTTGGGTTTTCTGGCAGTGACTGCTTTGGATTCCCTATGTTGAGGTGGGGGCTTAAGTCAGGCGCTTCTCTATGAATGTCTTAGGACTTGGTGCATTTCATAGTTTCCACTCCTTTCACTTGTGATTTTCTCTATATCTCATAGCTTCCCAGTCACTGTGTCCACAGTGACTGGGAACTGTGGTATGTGGTAACTGTCCACAGTTACCATTGATTTGGGGATGATTCAGGGGGAGGCTGAATGCTCAGTCACTGCATTGAACAGCTCCAGCTCCTAGCAAGACAAAGTCATAGAAATCAAGGCCCAGACTTAACCCTGAACATATGAGTGCTGATGTGTATATGTGCACGTGTGTGTGAATGATTGCATACTTCTGTGTGCATCCATTGGTAGGTGTGGATTGCTACAATTCAATAGGAAGTATGACACAGTTATCACTGCTGAAGGCCATCTGACTTCCTAAGGCAGAGGCTTAGGGGTCTTGGTGAAAGCCAATATCAGGAAGGGTGACTAAGCTCCAGATCTTTATGGAAGGGTGGCCAGTGGGAAGTTAAATGCGAATTATCTTACATATAGATCAGCTTGGAAATAGATCCTGAGCCTTCAGGAGGAGGCAGAGAAGGGTAGTGGTAGGAAAAAGAAATCAGGGGCTAACAACGACGTTTTCCTGTGCACGCAATATTTCTTCATTAATTCATTGCATCTATTGTAGAAGATCTCAACATAGTTTTACAGTGTCTCCATAGAGGTCTTGTGCATTCTGAAGTTAATTTAAAGATATTTTATTTTATTGTATCTGTCTTATTTTCTTTTATATTTTCTACTTGATATTGCTTTTGTAGGATAATATTGTGGAGTTTTATAAGCCAATCTTGAGTTTAATTACCTTGCTCTCATTTCTTACTTTTTATTTTAATCTATGTATTGATTCTGTTACTTCTTATCTATTGTTTTTTTTTATGTTGATGCTCACACTTTCTATTTATCTATTGATTGTGGTAATTTTTGTATGTTGATAATCATAAGTTCTGATAATCAGTTTTTTCTCTCCTTCAGTCATATGCCTCTGATGCCTTCTTCTTGTCTCATACCATGGCCCTGAAGTGGCGAGAGCAAGTAGCATTCTATGTTTAAAGTTTTTCAGTTAATGGTGCTTGCTGTTAATTTTGGTATACAATCTTAAGAAGTTACCTTCATTCTTAGTAGTCTGAGAATTTTTTTATGTGAATCATTGTTAAACTTTTCCAGATATTATTTCTGCATTTGAGATAATTGTATGATTTTATCATTTAATCTATGAATGTGATAGATTACTGTGACAGATTTTCTGATGTCAAACTATCCTAGAATTATCAGGATATTTGTTTTACAGGCATATAACATATCTGGACATCAGGATAAACTCTATCTGGTCATGATTACTCCTCTTCCTTACTTCTTTTAATACTCTGTTAGATTTGGTTGGCTAATTTTTGCTTTAGGATACTTGCATTTGTGTTGATTAGTGGATTTTCTTGCATTGTGCTTATCAGGTTTTATATTTTTTAATATAATTTTTAATATAATTTTTTAAAGATTTATTATTTATTTTGAGAGAGAGCTAGAGAGCAAGTGGGGGAGGGGCAGAGAGAGAGGGAGACAGAATCCCAAGCAGACTCTACACTGTTAGTGCAGAGCCCGGTGCGGGTCTCAAACCCACGAACTGTGAGGTCGTGACCTGAGCCAAAACCAAGAGTTGTATCCTTAACCGACTGAGCACCCAGGTGCCCTATCAGATTTTACATTTAAGATACCAGTGTTTTCATCCTACATGTTGGGCAGCTTTTCTTCTTTTCCTATATACTTTAACAACTTATGTTAGAATTTTCTGTTCCTTGACAGTGGAGCTCGTTGGTTAAATGATCTGTTCTTTTTTGTTGTAGAAGAGATTTTTTAAAATTATTGTTGTATTCTATCATTAAATGCTTATTAAGTCAAGGTTTCTACTTCATCTTAATTTTGACATTTAATATTTTCAAGAGAGTTTGACAATTATCCTTTTCTCATCTAAATTTTTCTGGTTTTAGTTGTGATTTTATGTATTTATTTGAGGTTTAATTGGCATGTAACATTACTTAGTTTCAGGTGTACAGCATAATGATTTGATATTTGTCTATCTTGCAAAATGGTCACCACAGTAAGTCTAGTTAACAGTCGTTTCCCTACAGAGAGGTACACATTTTCTTTCTTGTAGTGAGAACTTTGAAGATCTGCTATCTTAGCAACTATCAAATACACAGTATTCTTAACTACAGTCACTATGCGATTGTACATTTCATCCCCAGGACCTATTTATTTTATAACTGGAAATTTGTAACTTACGACCACCTTTACCCATTTTGCCCACCCCATCCCTATTCTTTTTGTTAATCTGTGAGTTCTTTCGTATTCAGATTTGCCTGAGATATAGTTAATTTAGGCATCTTTTCAAAGAACCAGTTTTGGTTTTGTTAATTGTCTTCTTTCCCTTTTTCTGCTTCCATCTTCCTCCTCCATCTTCTCCTCCACTTACAAGTGTTTTTGCATTGAATTTTGCCCTTATCATTCTTACGTCCTTTTTGCGTTCTTCATTTCGTTACTTACTCTTTTCAGATTCTTGTGTTGAATGTTTAATTTGTTTGCTTTCAGTATTTCTTGTTTGCTTAAAAACATATTGAAAATTATAATTTCCCTTAAGATTTCCTCTATCACGGTTATTCAGTGGTGTGTTATTTATTTTCCAGATATAGATTTGTTTTGTTTTGTTTTGAGCTCCTCCTTTATTATCAGTTTCTGATTTTTATTACATTTTATGGTCACAGAACATTTTCTATATGATGTTTATCCTTTGGAATTTATTGTTTCTTGTAGCCTATTACAAAATCAATTTTTGAGAAGGTTCTAATGAACATTTCTCTGTTTTCATGCAGCATCTTATCTAAACTTATTAATTTCAGTTTATTCATTGTGGTATTGTTTGTATTGTTTTGCTCCCTTATTGTTTGCTTGATGTATCAGTTTCTGAGAGTGTATGTTAATATCACGGTTATGATTTTAGATTTATCCACTTCTGTTCATATTTTCCATCTATTATTTTGTATATTCGGAGGCAAAACTATTAGGTGCATTTATGTACGTGATGGATTTATGGCTTAACCTACTGTTCCTTTTGCTAATATGTAATTTGTCTCTTACGATTTTTCCCTGAATTCTTCTTTCTGTCAAATATTAAGATTGCTATGCTAGCTTTCTTTTGGTTCATACCCTTTTGTTTCTAGAACGTTATATCCCTTTTTAAAAATTGTGATTCTTACAGACAAGATATTGCTTTTGCTTTTTTGGTGAGGAGGATAAAACTAACACATATAAACTGTGCTGATTTTGTGTGTGTTTTGATGGATTTGCTACATGTATATACCTGTGTAACTACTACTCCAATCAAACAAAGGGTAGAGAATTCCAGTCACCAGAATGATCCCTCGTGCTTCTTCCCAGTCACTTTACACACCCTTCTGTGAGGCACAGATACAATCACTTTTCTGGTATCTGTCAATGTACCAGAATTGGACCTGTTGTGAAACTGCATATCAGTGAAATTATGCATTATGTGCTTATATGTCTGGCTTCTTTTGAGACTTCTCCAGATTGTTGTTGGGATCAGCAGCTCGGTTTTTTTTTTTTTTTTTTTTTTTTTTTTTTTTTTTTTTTATTTTTTTATTGCTGTGCAGTATTTGGTTGCATGGGCATACTACACTTTGTTTATCCATCAATCTGTTGATGGGATTTTTAGTTGTTCTGATTAATTGGCTTTATAAATACAGCTGTAAGAAACATGTGTGCAATGCCTTTTAGCGGGGGAGGAAAGGAAGAAATGCATAAATACCTAGGAATGGATTTTTGGGTTGTGACATAGGTTTATAAGAAACTGCGAAATGGTTTTCTGAGGTAGTCATACCATTTTATGTTCCCATCAGTGATATCTGAGAGTTCTAGGTGCTCACAGCGTCAGTCAGATTTACTTACCAATCTAATAGGTAGGTCTCCTTGTGGTTTTAATTTCTATTTCTTAGATAACTAATGATGTCTAATAGAACATCCTTACCTGTGGTAATTAACATTTGTATCTTGTGTGAGGTTCTGTTTAATTTTTTGTCCATTTTTTATTGTATTGTCTATTCCTTTATCATTTGAATTACGGAATTGTAAAATATATTTTGTATACAAGATCTTTGTTAGGTATGTATATTTTGAATATTTTTTTTTCCTATCCATGGCTTGCCTTTTCACTTTTTTTACAAATTTTTAAAGTATTTATTTATTTTGAGAAAGACAGAGGGAGAGAGCAGGGGAGGGGCAGAGAGAGAGAGGGAGAGAGAGAATCCCAAGCAGCCTCCATGTTGCCAGCATAGAGCCCGACGTGGGAATAGAACTCACAAACTCTGAGATCATGACCTGAGCCAAAACCAAGAGTTGGATGCTTAACTGACTGAGACACCCAGGTGTCCCTTGACTTTTCATTTTCTTTTTTTTTTTTTTTTCCTTTTTAAAAATTTTTTTTTTTTTAATGTTTATTTATTTTTGAGACAGAGAGAGAGCATGAACAGGGGAGGGTCAGAGAGAGAGGGAGACACAGAATCTGAAACAGGCTCCAGGCTCTGAGCGGTCAGCACAGAGCCCGATGCGGGGCTCGAACCCACAAGCTGTGAGATCATGACCTGAGCCTAAGTCGGACGCTCAACTGACTGAGCCACCCAGGTGCCCCAACTTTTCATTTTCTTAATGATATCTTTTGAGTAGCAGAACTTTTAATTTTGATGAGGCCAGTATATGAATTTTTTTAATTAAGCTCTAGGCCCAATATGAGGTTTGAACACATGACCCAAGATCAAGAGTCACGTGCTCTATCAACTGAGCCAGCCAGGCACCCCCCAATATATGAAAATTTTGCCTAACCCTTATTGGTTTTGTGTACAGAAAGTTTTCTGTCATCACAAGGACATGAAGGTATTCTCCTGTATTTTTTAGCTTAGGAGCATTGCAGTTTCAGTTTTTATATAGGTCTATGAAACATCTTGGATTACTTTTTCTATATGTTTTGAGGCTCATTTATTCATTACGGATTTATAGTTGTTTAAACATCATTTGTTAAAAGCATTCTACTTTCTCTGTTGAATTATTTTGGTACCTTAATTGGAAGTTAGTTGGCCACATATGTCCACACGTATTTCTCAATTCTTTATTCAATTTCATTGATTTATTTATGCTTACATCAGTACCTTATTTTCTTGATCACTGTAGCTTTTTTTAAAAAAAATTAAAATCAGTTTCTATAAATTCTTCAACTTTGTTCTTTCTAAAGATTGTTTTGGGGTGTCTGGATGGCTCAGTCGATTAAGCATCTGACTTCGGCTCAGGTCATGATCTCTCAGTTCGTGAGTTCGAGCCCCATGATGGGTTCTGGTGCTGATAGCTTGGAGCCTGGAGCTTGCTTTGGATTCTGTGTCTCCCTCTCTCTCTCAAAAATAAGTAAACATTAAAATTTTTTTAAATAAAATAAAAAAATAAAGATTGTTTTAATGACTATAAATCCATATATTTTCTTACAAGTTTTAGAATCAGCTGTCAGTTGCCTCAAAAATTCTGCTGAGATTTTGATTGGGATGGCACTGAATCTATAGATCAACTTTGGGGAATCTGACAGCTTAATGTTATTTGGACATCCAGTTCATGAGTATGCAACATGAAATATCTCTTCATTTATGTAGGTCCTTAATATTCTCTAATATTTTGTGGTTTTCAATATGGAAGTCTTGCATATTTTCTCATTATATTTATTCCTGAGTATTAATGTTTTATGATGCCATTATGAGTATTATTTCAAATTTCATTTCCAGTTATTCATCACTGGTATATACAGTTGATTTTTATGTAGTGACTGTCTATCATCTCACCTTGCTAAATGAATGTTTGAGTTACAGTAGTTTTGTGTGTGTGTGTGTGTGTGTGTGTGTGTGTGTGTGTGTGTATGTGTGTGAAGTAAAATGGTTTCTTTTTCTGTAAACAACATGCTTGTTTATAGAGAAAATCTTAAGGAACCGTGTACAGGGGTTCTCTTTTCTCCATCTCCTTGCCGGTATTTATTATCTCTTATATTCCTGATCGTAGCCATTCTAACAGGTGTGAGGTGACATCTTATTGCGGCTTTGATGTGCATTTCCCTGATGATTAGTGATGCTGAGTGCCTTTTCATGTACCATACAAATTTTAGGACTTTTAAAACTTTCCATGGAAAAATGCCATTGGAATTTTGATAGAGATTACATTGAATCTGTAGAATGTATGAACATCTTAAGGGTATTAATTCTTCTAGTCTGTGATCACAGAATTTCTTGGTTTTTGTCTTCTTTGATTTCTTTCATCAGTGTCTTATAGTTTTTAGTTTATAGATCTTTCATCTCCTAGGTTATATTTATTCCTAAATATTTTATTATTTTTGATGCCATTGTAAGTGAGGTTGTTTTCTTAATTTCTTTCTGATACTTCATTGTTCATGTATAGAAATGCACATCGTTTTTATATATTGATTATGTATCCTGAAACATAATTGAATTCATTTACTAACTCCTAATAGTTTTTTTGGTAGAGTCTTTAGGGTTTTTGATATACAGTATAATATCCTATCATCCATAGAGACAGTTTTACTTCTTCCTTTGTAATTTGGATATCTTTTATCTCTTTCTCTTGCCTAATTGCTCTGGCTAGGACTTCCAGTACCGTGTTAAATAGAAGTGGCAAGAGTAGGCATCCTTGTCTTGTTCCTGAGGTTAGAGGAAAAGTGTTCAGCTTTTCACCATTGAGTGTAATGTTAGCTGCGAGCTCACCATATATGGCCTTTATTATGAAGGTACATTCTGTTTATACTCAGTTTGTTGAGATTTTATTACGAATCTTGAATTTTGTCAGATGGTTTTATGTATCTGTTGAGAGGATCATATGATTTATTATCCTTTATTTTGCTAATGTGGTATATCACATTGATTGTTTTGTGGATATTGAAACATCCTTGCATTCCTGGAATAAATCCCACTTGATCATGGTATATGATTCTTTCAGTATTCAGTTTGCTGATATTTTTTGAGGCTTTTTGCATCTGTGTTCATCAGACATATTGGCCTGTCTTTTCTTTTATTGTAGTGTTTTTGTCTAGCTTTGGTATCGGGGTAATGCTGGCCTTCCCCCTGCTCCTGTTTTTTGGAAGAGTTTGAGAAGAATTAATGTTATTCTTTAAAGGTTTGGTAAAATCTACCAGTGAAACCATCTGATCCCAGACTTTTGTTTGCTGGGACGTTTTTCATTACTGAATCAATCTTCTTCTTAGTAATTGGTCTGTTCAGATTTTCAGTTTCTTCATGATTCCGTTTTATTCGGTTGTATATTTCTAGGAATTTATCCCTTTCTTCCCAATTTGTTGTCATATAATTGTACATAGTAGTCTCTTATAATCCTTTGTATTTGTATGATATCAGTTGTAATGTCTCCTGTTTCATTTCTAATTTTATTTGAGTACTTTCTTTTCTTCTTGGTGAGTCTAGCTAAGTTTTGTCTATTTTATCTTTTCAAAACACCAACCCTTCAATTACTTTTAAATCTCCATTTCACTTATTTGCACTCTGATCTTTGTTACAAGCTTTCTTTTACTATTTTTGGGTTTAATTTGTTCTTCCTTCTAGTTCCTTGAAGTACAAAGTTAGATTTTTTTCTTGAGATTTTTTTCTTTTTTTTTTTAACGTTTGTTCATTTTTGAGAGACAGAGCCAGAACATGAGTTGGGGAGGGGCAGAGAGAGAGGGAGACATAGAATCTGAAGCCAACACCAGGCTCCGAGATGTCAGCACAGAGCCTGATACAGGGCTCGAACTCACAGGCTGTGTGATCATGACCTGAGCCAAAGTTGGATGCTTAACCAACTGAGCCACCCAGGCGCCCCGATTGAGATTTTTTTTCTTAATGAAAGTGTTTATTGCTATAAACTTTTCTCTTAGAACTGTTTTGTTGCATCTTACAAGTTTGGGTATGTGTCTCGGTTTTTATTTATCTTAAGATTTTTTTTATTTCTCCTTTGATTTCTTCTTTGATCTCTTGGTTGTTCACTAGCATCTTGTTTAGTCTCCACATATTTCTTCCAGTTTTCTTTTTAAACTGATTTCTAACTTCATACCATTGTGGTTGGAAAAGATGCGTGGCATGATTTCAGCCTTCTTGAATTAATTAAGACTTGCTTTGGCGCCTAATATATGTTCTGTCTTGGCAAATGTTCCATGTGTGCTTGAATGTATTTTGCCATTGTTGGATGGATGAAATGTTCTGGAAGTGTTAGGTCAATCTGATCTAATGTGTGGTTTCCCTGTTGATTTTCTGTCTTGTTGATCTATCTATTGTTGAAAAGGGGTATTGAAGTCTCCTACTATTATTGTATTTCTGTCTATTTTTCCCTAAAGATCTGTTAATACTTGCTTTATATATCTAGATACTCCTCTCTTGGGTGCATAAATATTTACTAATGTTATATCCTCTTGGTGAATTGACCTCTTTATCATTATATAATGGCCTTTGTTTCTTTTTATAGTTTTTGGCTTAAAGTCGGTTTTGTCTGATAGAAGTATAGCTGTTCCAGCTTTCTTTTGGTTTTCATTTGCATGGAACATCTTTTTATATTACTTCACTTTTAGTTTATGTGTCCTTGAAGCTGAAATAAGTCTTTCATAGGCAGCATATAGTTGAGTCTTATTTTTTTGTTTTGTTTTGTTTTGTTTTCTTTTTTTCTTTTTTCCATTGAGTCACTGTGTCTTTTAGTTGGAGAATTTAGTCCATTTGTATTTAAAATAGTTATTGATAGGTATAGACTTACTGTTGCCATTTTGTTAATTGTTTTCTGATTGTTTTGTGATTCTTTTGTTCCTCTTATTCGTCTTGTGCTCTCTTCCTTTGTGGATTTCTCTAGTGGTATGCTTTGATTCTTTTCTCTTTACCTTTTTTTTTGTATCTACTTTAAGTATTTGCTTTGTGGTTTCCATGAGGCTTACATAAAATATGTCCTATTTAAAATAGTGTAATTTATGCTGATGAGAACTTAACTTCAAATGCATGCAAATGCTCAACATTTTTCAACCCCTCCCCACATTTTGTGTTTTTAGTATCAAAATTTTTATCTTTATCTTGTGAATCCATAAGATACAATTTATATAATTTTGTGTTTTATCTTGTGTAGCTCTGTCTTTGAGTTCACTGGTCCTTTCTACCACTTGATCTGGCCTACTATTCAAGCCCTCAGTTGAATTTTTCAGTTTAATTATTGTATTTTTCAGCTGTGTGATTTCTATTTTGTACTTTTTAATATTTTCTATCTCTGTTGAAACTCTCACTTTGTCCATGAATTACTCTTCTGACTTGGTAAGCATTTTAATGCTTTTGTGTCTTAATCTTCATGCTAGAATTATAAGCGATTTACCCACCGTCGTAACAGCTTTATAGTATTGTAAATTTAACTAAATATTTATTTTTACCAGTCAGTTTTATACTTTTATATGTTTTCCTGTTACTAATTAGCATCCTTTTATTTCATCCTGTAGAACTTCCTTTAACATTTCTTGTAAAAGTGACTTAGTGTTGTTGAATTCCTTCAGCTTTTGCTTGCCTAGAACACTCTTTTTATTTCTCCTTCAATTCTGAAGGATGGTGTTGCCAGGTAGAGGATTCTTGGTTGGCAGTTTTTTGTTGTTGTTGTTTGTTTAACATTAAATATATCATCTCACTCCCTCCGGGCCTACAAGACTTCTGATGAAAAATCTTATAGTCTTAAAAGGGTTCCCTTGTATGTAACAGATTGTTTTCCTCTTAATGCTTTTCAGACTCTCTTCCTGTCTTTAACTTGGCAACATTTTAATTATAATGTGTCTTGGTGTGATCTCTCTGGATTCTTTTTATTTGGTAATTTCTGGGCTTTCTGGATCTGGGTGTCGATTTCTTTCCCCAAGTTGGGGGTATGTAGAGCCATTATTTTTCTGAATAAGCTTTCTGCTCATTTCTCTCTCCTTCTGGGACCCCTATAATGCATATGTTGATCTGTTTGATGGTATCCTATAAGTCCCTTACACTATCTTCACTTTTTTGTCATTCCTTTTGCCTTTTGCTCTACTAATTCGTTGAATTTCACCCCCTTGTCTTTGAGTTCACTGCTCCTTTCTTCCACTTGATCTGGTCTACTGGTGAACATCTCAGTTGAAGTTTTCAGTTTAATTACTGTGTTTTTCAGTTCTGTGATTTCTGTCTCTGATATTTTCTGTCTCTGTTGAAACTCTCACTTTGTGCATGCGTTACTTTTCTGACTTTGGTGAACATATTTATGACCACTATTTTGAATTCTGCCAGGTAAATCACTTATCTCTGTTTCATTAAGGTCTGTTTCTGGAGATTTATTTTATTCTTTTGTTTGGAACATATTTTTATATTTATTCAAGG
Organism: Panthera onca; assembly: GCF_046562875.1. Taxonomy (NCBI): domain Eukaryota; kingdom Metazoa; phylum Chordata; class Mammalia; order Carnivora; family Felidae; genus Panthera; species Panthera onca. The sequence goes on along the minus strand of NC_138339.1, from coordinate 213,806,847 downwards.
TACTTGGCTCCTTGTGGTGGTTTCTGCACATTAAATGAAGCATCCATCTCTCCTTGTCTTGATAGAGTGGTCTGTGGAAGAGGTGAATCTTGTCAATCAGCCTGGCCCAAGCTTCTTGTTATCTCTTAGACTTTTGTAATAGTCCAAGCTACCTTCTTTGTTCTTAGTCACTCCCAGAAGTTAAAGGTGTGCCAAGGCCTGTCAGTTTCTCAGAGGGGAAGACCACATTCAGTACTTAGATGGAGGCTAACTGAAAGCTGGACCCTCAGGTAGCAGCTAGGTAAGTATATAATTAAGCCCTTTCTAGGGTCAAATTGGGAGATGAGTGTTTTTTCCCTGCTTCTTCTGCACTGGGTCCAAATGTATACTGCTAGGGAATAGGGGTGCTCCTGTGCCCTACTCCTACAAAAACTACTGTTTTGTTCGCTACAGTCCTGTAGGACTCATGAATGCAAGCCCCATTAGTTGTCAGAGTCCAGTGATCCAGGTTCTGTCCCTGAGAAATAGCCACAAAAGTTAGAGAGGGTATAAGACCTTTTAGGGAGATACAGATGACATGGAGATGGCTAGAGGGAGAAGGTGAGGGATGTATTTGCCAGCTTTTCCAGTTCTCTGGAGGGTAGCCAGTTCCTTTGTTAGTTTTTAAAATTTACTTCTTTTCAAGCTTTTTTTTTTAGCATAGATTGTTCATTTTAAACCATTCTTATTTTTTAAGATAAACTTTTCTTAAAGATACAGATTTTCCCCTAAGCACTCTAGTTAAGTTCATAAATTTTTTATGTTATGTTTTTGTTATTATAAAGTTATAAATATTTTCTAATTTCTTTTATGATTTCTTTCTTAGACTCATAAACTATTTAAAATTGTGTTGCTTCATTTCTAAATAATTGGCTCAGATTCCCTAGACCTCTTGATGTTGATTTCTGAGGCACCTGGGTGGCTCAGTCCATTGAGCATCTGACTCTTGATTTTGGCTCATGGTTCTGAGATCAAGTCCCTCATCAGGCTCTGTGCTGGGTGTTGAACCTGCTTAGGATTCTCTCCCTCTGCCCGCCCCTGCATGTGAACATACACACACTCTCTCTCACAAAACAAATATTGATTTCTAATTTAAATTCTTTTAAATATTTGTGTGTGTCATACATATTCTGCATGATATTTTAAAGTTTATTGAGATTTGTTTTATGTTCTAATTTGTGGTATGTTTTATTGAATATTCTATAAAGTACTTGACAAGCATGTATGTGTGAATTCTGCATTGTTTAGTATTCTATATATATTTTAAGTTAAATTTGTAAACTGTTTTTCAAACTTTGTATATATGTATATATATATATATATATATATATACATATATACACACACACTATTTTTTTCTATATTTTTATCACCTCCTGAGATATTTTTTAAATGTCCAATTATGTGTGAATTTTTCTATTTCTCCCCTAATTTCTATCAGTTTTTTGCTTCATGTATATTAAAATTCTTAAGTGCATATATATTTGGATTGTTACTTTTTATTAATGAAGTGGTCCTCTAAGTCATACCCCTTTATTATTTTAAAATAACTCAATTTTTATCTAGTAATATTCATTTGCTTGAAGTACTTTGATATTTATATAGCCACATCAGCTTTCTTATGTTTCATATTACATGATATATATTTTTTTCCATTCTTAAGATTTTTCAACATGTGTTTTTACATCGAATGTGTATCGTTTTTATAGAGCATGTAATTGTGTGCTTTCTTACCTAGTTTGATGATCTATGCCTTGTAATTTGATGATTTAGTCTTTGTATATTTAATGTAATTTTGGTGTTTGTGTTTGTGCAACCTTGGTATTTCGTTTTTATTTCTTCTTTTATGTTATTTTGTTCCTTCTTTCTTGACCTTTTTTAGTTGAATATTTTTAGTATCCCTCTTACATCCTTAACTTTTTATTTTTTTTTCTAAACGATAGAAAACTTATAATTGGAAGTCATACCTATTCCCCAGCTGCCTTTAGTTCCTCAAAATAAATGTTTCAGTAAATAATCATTGAAAATGAAACATTTACTGCTAAAGAGACATGAGATTAGAGAAACAAATTTATGATATGTTTATGAATACCTATAAATTAAATAATCAGATCACTTCCTGATAAACCATAAATAGCTCTTTATTTTTCAAATCTATCATCTATCCATCTATCATATATCTGTCATCTCCATTCTTTTCTAATAGCTTTCATTTGTATCTCTTGAATTATTTTTTAATACTTGCTCTAAAGATTACAATATTCAGTTTTATCTCACTGCAAGCTACCTTCAGTTAATGCTATAAAGTGCATATAGAATGGAAGAATCTTGTAACAGTACCTTTCTGTTTTCATCCCTCTTTGCTTTTGTGCTACTGATGTCTCATATTTTTCTTCTATATGTTTTAAAATGCAGAATACATTGCTATTGCTATTATTGAAATGCTATAGCTTTGCATTAGTGAACTGACTTAAAAATCAAAGTAGAAAGGCAGGATTTTGTATCTATCCATATATTAATTGTTTCTGTCTTTTGTTCTTTCCTGGAGATCTCAATATCCAATATATCGCAAATGATATCAGTACCATTTCTCTTTAGTCAAAAATTTTCCTTTAGTCTCTGTTGTTATGCAGATCTACTATAAATGGCTTTTGCTTACCCAAAAGTATCTTCATTTTGCCTTCATTTTTGAAGTGAAATGTACTGAAGGCTATTTTTTTGCCAAGTACAGAAGTTTACATGTTTTTCTATCAGCACTCCAAAAATGTTATTCCATTGTCTCTTGGCCTTCATTATTTCTAACAGTGGATCTGTTATCATTCTCTTCTCTTCAATTTTCTTCCTCTCTCTCTCTGTCTCTGTGCGTGTATATAGACTGGTTTTTATTTCTTTATATTTGCTTTTTTAGAGTGTAAATATGACTTTTCTTAAGCTGTGGTTTTCTTTTTATTTATACCGGATTTGCCATTGTTGTTTTTGACAAACTGTAAAATTTTTGGTCAGTGTTTTTTTCTGCAGATAGTTTTTTTGTTCCAGTACGTCTCTTCACTCCTCTGAGGTTTCCAGTTACAAGTATGTTAGACTACTTTGTGATTACCCTCCGTCTGCTGAGACTCTCTAATAATAACAAATGTATTTATTTCTGCTTCCTGTGCTTTTGTTTGGATGATTTCTGTTGACTTCATTTCCAGTTTATTGATTCCTTTTTGTGGACAGTTTGCTGGTAATTCCATCTATTAAAAGTTTTAATTTCAGGCACTGTGTTTTTCATTTTAGGATTTCTATGTGTCCTGTTTTTATAGTTTTTATACTTTTCCTGTTATTCCCTATCTAGTCACCTTTAGACCTCAATTCTCTTACAGCTTTTGTAACATCTTTATCATAATTTAAAGATTTTTTGTTTGCTAATTCCAACATCATAGTTTCCATTAGCCTGAATTTTCTCTTGACTATCACATTTTCTTATGTACGTTTATGTCTAATGGATTTTTATTGCGTACTACTAGCGTGGATATTTTGTAGATACTCTGCATTATGTTATTTTCTTCTGAATACTTCTGAGTTGTGTTGTAGCAGCCAGTTATGTTTTATAATAATGGTGTTAAACTTTTGGAACTTGGTATTAGGCTTTGGTAGGTCTATTTTGGTTTTGCCTTTAGTCCTAGGACAAATAGGACAAATAGTCCTATATCAATAGTTTTTCTTCTAACTTGTTGTGGCCCTTCTGTAGTGTCATTGGAAAGCCCAAGTTGTTTCTCAAGTTCCACGTAAGGTAGCAGGACTTGTACTGCAAATTTAGTTTCCTTTGAGATGAGCAACTATCAAAATGGTTCTTTCTGTGTTCCACTGGTTGGTTTTCCCCTGTGCACTTCGAAGTCTTGCCCCAGGTATGCACAATTAATAATCAGCCAAGAATTCATATGCAAATTATAAGTCTGGTGTTTTCCTTCTATGCATTTCTTGTTTCCTGGATCCCCATTCTCGCCTGGGCACTTTTTAAAGTGCTCTATTAGCCTCATACAATGTCTTCAGATTCCTAAGATCAATAAGACCATGGATCGCAGCTTGAATTCTATTTACACTATGCTAGGGGAAAAGATGTATAAAAGTAGATCTTACTGGGTGTGGTTTCTTTCTTTCAAAGGTCAGCTCTCCTCTTTGTTTGGTTTCTCTTCAGTGCCTTCAAAGAGTTGTTTTTATATTTTGTATAGTTTGTACTTATTTTCAGCAGGAGATTTAGTCTGAGAAAAGCTATTCCACCATTATTAGAAGTCAGATCTCTTCTCAAGGTCTTGATTGCTGAGTTTAAACCATTTATAATGATTTTAATTGCTGTTAAATCAGGACTTATTTCTGCCATCATATTCACATTTTATATTTACTGGGCTTTGTTTTCACTCTTCTAATTTTCTTTGAATATATCAAATTTTCTTTTGTTTGAAAAATACTCACTATATTTTTATTCTTCAGGTGATTTTCCCTAACTTGTTAACATATATTCTTCTTCATTTTTTTCTATTAGTATCTTAATTGTTGTCCATGATCTTCCCTATCAAGAAAAGTACAACAATACATATATTTTTGGTGATTTTGTTGTCATTTTGGTATTTTAGAGTTTTAGTTCTTTGTTCTCAAGGGTATTTTCTTCAGGTGTAAGCATGGAGAAGGGATCCAACAGCCTGTTGTAGTTTACTGTTTTGCCATTAATTGCATATAGCTTCTTCTAAGATAAAATATATTCCTCTGGATACAGCATCATTGTTTTAAAATGTAAAACTGAGACACTACTAAAGGAATGGCTTCTAAAGGAAGGCTGATATAGAATTTTAAACATTGTGTACTTTTTATAGTCAAGATTCTTTTTTGAACAAACATCAGGGGAAAACAAAAGAGAGTCTTCATTTAGAACTTAATGTAAATTCTCTTAACTCCTAGCATATCACCTGTTTATTATACATGTTTTGAATGTTTATTTATTTTGAGAGACAGATAGAGAGGGACTGGGGGAGGGGCAGAGAGAAGAGGGGAGAGAAAGAATCCCAAGCAGTCTCTGCACTCTCAGCACAAAGCCCAACAGGGAGTTCGAAACCACGAACTGTGAGATCCTGACCTGAGCCAAAACCAAGAGTCAGATGCTTACCCGACTGAGCCACCCAAGCGCCCTTGTTTATTAAAAATTTTACCTTGAGTGTCTCAGCTACTGAGTAAAAATCTACTATTGAGAAATAATGTTGACATATTCTATAGATCTCAGTTAAGAATAAGCTTATCTCTGGGCTTTCTGACAATAGAAGAAATATGTGTAACATTCCCAGAGAAGCCTAAAAGAGGTAACTGATAATACTATCTAAAGCTGCCTGGATTTATGGTCCTGATGAGTGGTTGCTACTCAGGGGGACAACCACATTTCTGGTTACCCATAAATGAAGGGGATAAGTAAAAATAAAGTGAATGGAATGAGAGAAAAAAGCTAAATTCTTGGGTGGAAAAATTATTCCATATTCTTTGTGTTTCTGTAGAGGAGAGTAAATTTGTACACTTTGCTTGAGGAAGGAAGAATATGGAAGGAGCACTACCCATTTCACCGTGTCTTTTCATTCATTCTCCTGATGGGTTTGAGGCTCCTTGAGAGATTTGTTAGGGATTAGGAATTGGGTATGCCCCCTACTTTGAAATCTCCCATCAGTAGTTTTCTAGCTATGCCAGTGAATAAGTTTAATCCTTCACTAGAATGTTAGCCAATCTTTCGACAGCTAATATAAAGCCATGTTCTGCAATCAGATTGAATAGTAAAACACTGATATCTTTATCCCCTACTTATTTGCATCATTTGCCTTCTTACTTTGTTTGGAACTTCAGAGTATCATTTGTCAATCCTTTAAAATCCAACATTTTATTTTTGTGCCCAGTTTGTATGATGATGAATATGATAACAGTATTTCAAAGCACTAAAAAACAGTGCAAACCATTCATACATGCAACAATTTGGATGGATCTAAAGGGAATTATGCTGAATGAGAAAAAAGACAATCTGAAGAAGTTATATAGTGTATGATTCTATTTATATAACATTCTTGAAATGATACAGTTAGAGAGATGGAGAGTACGTTAGTGGTGACCAGGAGACAGGGATGGACAGGGGAGCAGCATAGGAGCGTTCCTTGGTGGGGAGAGAATTCTGTATCTTGATGGTAATGGTGGTTACATGAATTTATACAGGGGAGAAGATTGCATGGAAATGCGTGCACGCGCGCACACACACACACACACACACACACACACACACACACACAAGTGCATGTTAAAGTCAGTTAAGTCTGAAAAAGGCCTGTAATCTGTAGAAGAGTATTGTACCAATGTAGTTTTCTGGATTTGATGTTGTGTCGTACATGTTACCGTTTGAGGGAAACTGAGCTAAAGGTACACAGAACTCTCTACTATTTTTATGATTTTCTGTGAGTTGATTATTGTTTCAAATAAAAGGTAAAAACAAAAAAAATTGCACAAACACTGTCAATTAATCTAAGTTCCTCCATACCTAAAAGCCAACAGGCAGGGGGATGAGTTCGAACTTAACAAAGCTGGGCATGCTATGAAAGCCTTTGCTGTCATCTGTTTTGTCTCAGCTAAAATCATGACACAAGTAATCTTCAAAACCCAAGAAAATATCCTAGTAAAGAATGAATTTCTAAAGTTTATTTATCTCTTCCTACAGACTTTTTTTTTTTTACACTCAAAAGCAGATTTTATTTCTGTCCTTACTGGATGAGATTGTTGGTGCCCTGCTTCCCGGTTTAAAATCCAAGACTTGCGAAACTGGAGCTCGTTTGTGAGCATAAAAATACATTTTTGTTTACTGTTGGCTCTAATAAAATCAAGTGCTTTTTAAAAACAAGTGATTGTTTTGAGGGAAAGAAGTGCAGACTTAGGAACAATTAATGGTTTTGGTAATTATTACTCACTGCACAGGTATTAACCAGTGTTCGCTCTTTAGCAGTAATATACACTTCAAGCCCCTAAATATTCAAAACATGAACTAATTTTTCTTCATTATTGAAATCTCTGTATGCAAACCTAGTAGCATTTGAAAGCTAATCTCCCTATGTGCCAGAGTAATTACAGCAAAGTAAATAATCTCCAGTGTTCTTAGTCCCTATAGAAATGGTTTAATATCTTATCTTTCAAAACTGGTTTTTGGCTCATTCAGAAAGCCTGAGAAAAGTTCTTTAGTATTCCGGAAAGGAGTAACATTGCTATTGTACCAGGGCATTTTCTCCATCAGAGAAGGAGAAAACAAATCCCTTTGCTACTATTCCCAGGCATGTGTGTGTGTGTCTGTGTGTGTGTGTGTGCGCGTGCACGTGTGCGTGTGTGTCTGTTCGTCTGTAGAGCCTCAAACCAAAATCTGAACCAGAAGCCACTGTGTGTAAACACGAAGTGATTTGTTTGGCTTGTTCATCATTCCATAGATGGCATTCTGCCATCAACTCATTTCTAAACCAATGCCCCAGTGTGATGTTAGGGGTCACCCAGCTTTTCCATGACATGTTACATCGAGGTCCCGAGTTGATTTGTTGATTTATTATCCACTGGGATTTTTTAGCCCTTAAAGTTTTGTGGTGTTTGTCCCAGTATCTGTACAGGTTCCAGAATGAGTCATTATGCAGTTGCTTCCCAAGTTATAAGGCAGTAATGAGTTCTTTGCTTCTGTATCTGGAATGTTGGATATCAGACCTCAAAGTGCCAAAGCGATTCTTGCTTTTTAAAACTGTGAGATTGTTTTTCACAGGTCTCTTTACTAGCGTATGGGTTGGAAGCTCTGCATTTTTTCCCCAAAAGGTTAAAACTGTGAGGAGAGCTTCTCAGCATAGATGACTCATATTCCTTCTAGATCATTGGGAGACATTTTGTTTTGAATAAATATATCTCTAGTGAAATGTGCAAAAGACCTGACATGTGCTACTTGCAGTTTTCAGCCTGTTATAATTTCATGAGAAGTGCGGTGTTGATTGAAATTTTCTATTTTTGGTCTTGGTGTTAAGATAGTTTTTTGTTTTACTTTCTGCCTCGATAAAATGCGAGGGGGAAAAAAACAACTGTTCATTTTTATGAAATTGTTTTTTTGTATTAAAATTGTAATGTTTTAAAATTTCAAAGATGCCTTTTTGTAATATAGTTTACTTGTCTAAGTTTTAGTTCACGATATATTTTGTAACCACTGAGTTTTACATTTTGTTCGTTATGCTGTGACTTGGCATTGTGCAGAATTTCTGATATTTTGCTGGCTACTCTAGGAATTAGGGCCTTTGGAGGTCTGTATTTCGAATTTTATATTATTGTTGATGTTTTCTTGGCTTCTAAGATAGCTTCTAGATCAAGATTGGATGTGTTTACTGAAAGGTATTTATATAGGACTTCCCACTCTTAAATATTACTTGTCGAAAACAAAAAGGAACTTTCTAAAATGGGCCAACCACTGGGGCACCTGGGTGGCTCAGTCAGTTGAATGTCCCACTTCGGCTCAGGTCATGAGCTCATGGTTCGTGAGTTCAAGCCCTGCGTCAGGCTCTGTGCTGGCAGCTCAGAGCCTGGAGCCTGCTTCAGATTCTGTGTCTCCCTCTCTCTCTCCTCCTACCCCACTGATACTCTGTCTCTCAAAAATAAATAAACATTAAAATAAAATAAAATGGGCCAACAACAACAACAACAACAACAACAAAACATTATTTATGACAGCGCATCACTGCCGTCAAGTGGAAATTTTGGTGAAAACCAGTGAGATCAGTCAGGAGGGCCCCCTGGTGACCCATACGTTTCTTCTAAATCTTCTCCTCCTCTCGGAGGAGACCGCTTTGGTCTGCTTCTCTTCTGCTTCATTGTCATGTTCTACTGCTATACAGAGTGTTGTTGAACGTTTTCTCTGCCTTATCTTTTTTCTCCTTCTTCCTCCTTTGCCTTGACAAATGTGAATGTTCTTTATGGTTCTGTCCCTCCCTGCCTCTGGAGGAACTGAGTGTCTGTAGCTCACTTTCACTTGGTTTCTGGGCCTCTCCTGAGCAGGACAGAAAAAAACAAGAGAAGCTGTAGCCTGTGGGGCCCCCAATCAGTCTTGCTCTGCGATAGGCCAGGTGTTGAGAGTGAGGAGACAGGGTGAGTCTCCCACATTCACACCAAGCTGTGTCCCTACCCCAGAGGCTGCTGAGTCTGTTCAGTCGGTGTGAACCAGAGTCTTCAGTGAACCCATCCCTTTGGATGGAATTTGGATATTTTGGATAAATTTTCCTAGCTCTTGCTGGTCCTGAGAGGCTGGACTCTGCCTTTTACCTCGTCAGTCAGTCGAAGGAGATCTGCTCTGACGTGGCTCAACTCGGATGGGAAATTCCTGCTGTTGTGCCTGGCCTACTAGATTGAACCTGAAGCCCTGGCCTGATTAAACCCCAGTTTGCTGTGTCCTTCAGAACATGAACCTCAAGGATCAGCCCTAAAATTAGGTCCCTTTCCCAAACTCTGGCCCTACCTAGCCCTGGCCCTTTGCTTCCCCGGGGGACTGAGGTTCCTGTTTGGATGTGAGTTAAAACAGGCCCCCTTCCCCTCTCTCTTCACCTACTCTGAAGGCTTCAGCAATGATATCCATTAGGAAATATTTGCGGAGCTCCAGTTCTGCATTTTCATCTGCCTGTTGGACCTCACCTCCTTATGTTCCTCTGGAACTTTAAATTTTTTTTTTTTTCAATGTTTTTTATTTATTTTTGGGACAGAGAGAGACAGAGCATGAATTGGGGAGGGGCAGAGAGAGAGGGAGACACAGAATCGGAAACAGGCTCCAGGCTCCGAGCCATCAGCCCAGAGCCTGACGCGGGGCTCGAACTCACAGACCGCGAGATCGTGACCTGGCTGAAGTCGGACACTTAACCGACTGCGCCACCCAGGCGCCCCTGGAACTTTAAACTCAATGTATGTCTGAAATTAAACTCTACCTTCCCACTCACGCCAGCTCTTCCAATAGGCTTTCCCGTTATTTTCTGTACTGGCACTATCATCTGTCCTGTCTTCTATGCCAAAACTCTGGGAATCATTTTCTTTTTTTGTTTGTTTGTTTGACTTTGATATTTTGATTTTTTGTTTATTTTTATTTTAATTCTAGTATAGTTAACATGGAGTTATATTTGTTTCAGGCGTGTAATACAGTGATTCAACAGTTCCATATATTACTCAGTACTCTTCACTGAGTGTACTCTTAATCCCCTTCACCTATTTCGTCCATCCTGTTTCACCCCACCCGTCTCCCCTGTGTGACCATCAGTTTGCTCTCTATAGTTAAGAATCCCTTTCCTGACTTGTCTCTCTCTTTTTTCCTTTGTTCGCTTGTTTTGTTTCTTAAATTCTGCATGTGAGTGAAGTCACATGGTATTTGTCTTTCTCTAACTTATTTCACTTAGCATTCTACTCTCTAGCTTCATCCATGTTGCAAATGGCAAGATTTCATTCATTTTTATGGCTGAGAAATAATCCTTTTATATATACACCACATCTTCTTTCATCCATTCATCTGTCGATGGACCCTTGGGCTGCTTCCATATCTTGGCTATTGTAAATAATGCTGCAATAAATACAGGGGTGCATATCTCCTTTCGAATTAGAATTTTTGTATTCTTTGGATAAATACCCAGTAGTGCAACTGCTGGGTTGTAGGGTAGTTCTATTTTTAATTTCTTGAGGAGCCTCCATACTGTTTTCCACAGTGGCTGTGCCAATTTACATTCCCACCAGCAGTGCACAAGGGTTCCTTTTTTCTCCATACCTCACCGACACTTGTTGTTTCTTGAGTTTTTTATATTAGCCATTCTGAAAAATATGAGGTGGTATCTCATTATGGTTTTGATTTGCATTTCCCTGACACTGAGTGATGTTGAGCATCTTTTCATGTGTCTGTTGGCTATCTGGGTGTCTTCTTCGGAGAAATATCTGTTCATGTATTCTGTCCACTTTTTAATTGGATCATTTGTTTTTGGGGTGTTGAGTTGTATAAGTTCTTTATATATTTTGGACACTAACCCTTTATCAAAGATGTCATTTGCAAATATATTCTCCCATTCAGTAGGTTGTTTTTTTACTTTCATTAGTTATTTCCTTTGATGTGCAGGAGCTTTTCATTTTGCTGTAGTTCCAATATTTATTTTTGCTTTTATTTCCCTTGCCTCAGGAGACCTGTCTAGAAAAATGTTGCTATGGCCAATGTCAGAGAAATTACTGCCTGTGTTCTCTTCAAGGATTTTTATGGTTTCAGGTCTTACATTAGGGTCCTTAATCCATTTTGTGTTTATTTTTGTGCATGGTGTAAGAAATGGTCTAGTTTCATTCTTTTTCATGGAGCTATCCCGTTTTCCCAACACCATTTGTTGAAGAGACCTTTTCTCATTGCATATTATTGCCTGCTTTCCCAAGGGTTAATTGATCATGTAATTGTGAGTTTATTTCTGGGATTTCTATACTGTTGTACTGATCTATGGGTCTATTTTTGTGCCAGTAGCATACTGTTTTGATTGCTACAGCTTTGTAATATAATTTGAAGTCTGGACTTGTGATACCTCCAGCTTTACTTTTTCACAATTGCTTTGTCTGTGTGGGGTCTTTTGTGGTTCCATACAAATTTTAGAATTGTTTGTTCTAGTTCTGTGAAACATGCTCTTAGTATTTTGATAGGGATTACAATAAATCTGCAGATTGTTTTGGGCAGTGGAGACATTGTAACAATATTTGTTCTTCCAGTCCATGAGCATGGAATGTCTTTTCATTTCTTTGTGTCATCTTCAGTTTCTTTCATCAGTGTTTTATAGTTTTCAGAGTACAGGTCTTTCACTTCTTTGGTTAATTTTATTACTAAATATTTTATTGCCTATGGCATAATTGTAAATGGGATTGTTTTCCAATTTTTCTTTCTGCTGCTTCATTATTTAGGGTATGGGAATGCAATTGATTTCTGTACATTGATATTGTACTCTGTGACCTTACTGAATTCATTTATAATTCTAATAGTTATTTTTGTGGAGTGTTTAGGGTTTTTTTTGTCTACATCTACAAATAGTTTGTCTTCTTCCTTACCAGTTTTGATGCTTTTTATTTTTGTTGTCTGATTGCTGTGGTTAGGACTTCCAGTACTATGTTGAATAAAAGTGGTGAGAGTGGACATCCCTGTCTTATTCCTGACCTTAGGGGAAAAGCTTTCAGTTTTTCCCCATTGAGTCTGATGTTTGTTGTGGGTTTCTCATATATGGACTTATTATGTTGAGTATGTTCCCTTTAAACCTACTTTGTTGAGGGTTTTTATCGTGAATGCATAGTGTAATTTGTCATATGCTTTTTCTACATCTTTGAAATGATCGTATGTTTTTTTATCCTTTCTCTTATTGATGTGATGTATCCCATTGATTGATCTGTGAATATTGAACCACCCTTGTATCCTGGGAATCAATCCTGCTTGATTGTGGTGAATGACTTTTTAATGTATTGTTGGATTCAGTCTGCTAATATTTTGCTAAGGATTTTTGTATCTATGTTCATCAGAGATATTGGCCTGTGGTGTCCTCTCTCTTTCTCTCTCTTTTGTGATGTCTTTATCTGGTTTTGGTATCAGGGTAATTCTGGCCTCATAGAATGAATTTGGAAGTTTTCTTTCCTCTTCTGTTTTTTGGAAAAGTTTGAGAAAAATAGGTATTAACTTTTCTTTCAGTATTTGTAGAATTCACCTGTGAAGTCATCTGGTCCTGGGATTTTGGTTTTTGAGGTTTTTTTTTTTTTCTATTTTGATTCAGTTTCATTGCTGGTAACTGGTCTATTCAAATTTTCTGTTTCTTCCTGCTTCAGTTTTAGTAGGTTATCTTTCTAGGAGTTATCCATTTCTTCTAGGTTGTTCAATTTTTTAGCATATAGTTTTTCACAATATTCTCTTAAAATTGTTTGTATTTCTGTGGTGTCATTTGTCATTTCTCCTCTTTTCTGATTTTTTTTATTTGAGACCTCTCTCTCTGTCTCTCCCTTCCTCATCTGGCTAGAGGTTTATCAATTTGCTGATCTTTTCAAAGAACTAACTTGTTTTATTGATTAGTTCTATTGCTTTTTAGTTTCTATATCATTTATTTCTGCTCTCATCTTTATTATTTCCTTCCTTCTGCTGGTTTTGGGTTTTATTTGTTCTTCTTTTTCTAATTGCTTTTTCTAACTCCATGAGGTATAGGGTTGAGTTGTTTATTTGAGGTAGGCCTGTATTGCTATAAACTTCCCTCTTAGAACTGCTTTTGCTGCACCCGGGAGTCATTTTTTACTCCACTTTCTACCTCACTTCACATTTAGTCACTTGCCAAAATGTCAGTTCTTTCTTGCTGTGTTTCCTATGCTTTCTAATTCCTCATTCTTATTCCTTCACCCTGCACTTTTTTTGATTATTCTATTTTTTTCTGTTCGAAATGCAATTTCTCCTCACTTTTGCTGTTTTAAGCACGGTTATCCTTTAACAACCAGTAAAAATGCTTTCCTTTCCAAAAGAATCTTTCCTGGTGTGCCCAGATGGAATTATTTTCTCATATAGTAGTTTTTGAAAAAAAAAACAAACATGTTTTTTTGTTATTTATGTTCCTGTTGTACTGTTCTGGTTACATTGTAAGCCCCTGAGATAAAGATATGAGTGTGCTTATATTTATATGGTTTATCATTATAAGTCTAGAGGATAAAACTTTAAACGGCAGCAAAATGCCCTCACCACTTTATAAGGTGGTTCCTGAGCTGCAGGCATCAGTGCTGCCTGCCATGGATGTTTTGGCTGCGTGTTCTCCGGCACTACTTTATGTACACAGAAACACATCCGCCACCTTGTTGTGTTTGTGTCTACCTAAACACTAGGCTAAAAATGGCCCATTCTGTAGAAAATGTCTTTATAATCCCCCTATTATTTTCCCAGCTAAGCTCAAACAACCAGAAAGCCAACATAGAAAGAACCAAAAGTAGTCAAAAAGCAAAGAAAATGGTATAACTCGTTTGGAAAAAAAGTTTGGTTCCTCACAAATTAGGCATACAGTTAGGATATGTTTTTCTCTTAGGTGTACACCCAAGAGAAATGAAAATATATGTCCATCTGAATACCTATACGTGAATGTTCCTAACAGCATTATTCAAAATAGCTAAAAAATGGAAACCAACCAAACGTTCATTAACTGATGAGTGGATAAACAAAAGCTGGTATGTCTATGCAATGGCATTTTATTCAACTACAAAAAGGAATGAAGTACTGACACAGGCTATAAGGATGAACCTTGAAGACGTTATGCTTAGTGAAAGAAGCCAGGCACAGCGGCCACTTACTGATTCTCTTTACATGAAATGTCCACAATAGGCAAATCCTCAAACACAGAAAGTAGAGGGGTGCCTGGGTGGCTCCATCAGCTAAGTGTCTGACTCTTGATCTCAGCTCAAGTCTTGATCTTAGGGTCGTGAGCTCAAGCCCTGTGTTGGGCTCTGCACTGAGCATGAAGTCTACTTAAAAAACAAACAAACAAAAACCCAGGAAACAGGAAGTCGCTTAGTGGTTGCCACGGTTGTGATGGAGGAATGGGGAGTGACTGCTAATGGGGATGGGGTTTCTTTTGGGGATTATAAAAATGTTCTGGGATTAGACAGCAGTAATGGTTACATAACTCTGAACATACTAATATTCACTAAATTGTACACTTTAAATGGTTAACTTTTTATGGTATATGAATTACATACCAATATAGCTATTATTAAAAAAAGAAGAAAGGTTTATAGAATTTAAAGGTAGAAAGGGAAAGGGTTTGAAAATGTTTCATTGAGCCAAGGTAGGCCCTCTGACTGGTTAGGCTAGTTAAAATGCTTACAGATGACAAAATGAAGGTGAGAGAAATTAACCTACTTAGGATTTTGTAGCGTGTGGTGGGGATGATTGAAGGAACCACTGTTCAACACACATGCTTATGCCACTAATTATGTTGCCTTCTCAGAATAGCATACGCCTCATATGAGATATGTCTAGTGAACATATCACTCAGAGAGGCCTGATGACTGTTTGTTTGATGTCTGGACTTCTGTAGGATAGCTACCCACCCCCCCGTCTAACCCCCCCGTCCCCCGACACTCCTCCACATTGTTTACCTTCTAGTGTCTTAAATGGTGTTGTATATGTGTGCTGTTAATGCTTGTGATTGGCTTACTATGTTCTTTCCTCACTAGAAACAGTGGTTGTTGGTCATCCCTGTGAAAGGAGAATGCTTGGGGCTTACGCCTAGGGGTGACCATAATTTCTTAAATGCGCCACGTGAAAGACAAAATGCACCAAACAATTCAGGAGAGGATTTTACGCAGGCTATTGCACAGGAAAGAATGTTCATTAGTGAGGACTGTCAAGGGGGAAAACACTTGGGTTTCATAAAACAAGGGAGTCAGTGAATAAGGGTAGAGGTGGATCTTAGAATAGGAGAAGGCATACCTTCTCCATGCATCAACAACAAGTTGAAATGATGCAGACTTCTGCAGGTATTATAAAGATGGAAGCAATCTTGAAGTGTCGCTTAAGGGAAGACATTGTTCCCTTTCTACACAATTGAAGTGAGGCTCCTGTACCTGACGGTAGTCAGTTTTAAAGGAAACTACAAGATGTCAGGAGATTGAAAGAAGGGGAAGGGGCTGACTTGTGTGAACCAAGTCCTGTAGGTATGTGAGTATCTTGGCAAAGTGCCTCCTAAGCCAGAGCCATGGCCAGCTTGGAAAGCATCAGCTCAGCAGGAGAGGAACTTTGGAGTAAGGTGATGGAATGATTTTTCCTAAGAGCTGATGGAGTTATTTTTGAACATAAAAAGTGGTAAAAAAAAAAAAAATCCTGCAGTTAGGGTCGTTAAGACTGATTTTGTTCCAGCACAGACTAGCTCAGTAACAAATTAGTCTTTCCTAGTGTTTTTTTTTTCCCCTTAGCCTAATTTCCATGATTTTACCATATGGAAACTCTGACTTTTATAAAGAACTTGCTCCACTGAGCAAGCTTGGTGCATTTTTCAAATGTTTTTTGACATTAACAGCTCTATTCCTCAATTAGCAAAGGGAATAAAGTTGATTATGCATATCCATGGGTGACAATTTACATCTGATTAGCCAGCTCTAAGGTAAACATTAAAAGGTCACTATAAATAACTTTTACTTCCTTTGTTTTCAGAAAGACCAGTCACTAAGTCCTGGCTTTGTCCTGCTCCCCATGGTTGAAAGGCCCTATTTTAAAATGATGGGCTGAAAGTAATATTGGGTAATAAAATCTGTAGAATTTAAAGCTTAGTTAGTTGACATTTTGTTTGTTGCATTTTTCTAATCATATTCTGATTCCCATCTGTTTTTGTGAGAACTATTAGCTAATCATAGACATTAAAAAAAAAAAAGGAACATATGTAGACTTACAACATGTTCTGGTAACCTCTTCATGGGTTTACCCTTAGAGCTGAAAGGTCTTTTGGCTTTTTTTTTTTCTGACTAAAAATAGGCAAACTGTCAGAGAGAGGGAGAGAGGAAATTAACTCTACCTCCTCTATTATAAAAATTAACAATTCATCCTTTTTTATGCTCACTGGAATCGGAGGCTTGATGGCTTGTGTATGAGAAAGATTTGGAAAAGGAAATTTATGGTGTGAATTGTGCAGGCAGTAGTTCAGGTCTTTCTTTGGTGTCCCATTGGCAGACCTGTAGTGGATGAACTTCCTCAGGGCTCCTCGTTGGTGGCAGCTCTTTTAGACAGGTGACCCTGCTCTCTCAATGCACTCGTGAACATCGTTTTTGTCTTTCTCCGTTTTATTTCCAAACAATGGAAACAGTCGTATTGTTGGTAGTTTTTAATTGTAAAAGTACTCATGCTGTTGATAAAATTAGATAATATGAAAAGGTGTGAAGACGAAAGGAAGATGTGAAGAAAGAACTTATAGTCCCACTTCTCAGAGATAATGATTATTTCCATTTTGGTAAATATCCTTACAAGTTTGTACTCCCCCCCCCCCCCCACTTCCTGTGTATATAAACAAATATATTTTAACACAGGACAATGTCGTACATTGTTTTTAACCCAATTTTAGAAACTTTTGTAACATGTGTAGTTTTCTGTGCAACTGATTTTGCATATATCTTTCATTTTAATGGGTATATGATATTGCAATATGAAGAGCCGCTATAATTTCTTAAGTAACTCTGTGTTGATGGACATTTAAGTTGTTCTCTAGGATAAATTCTGGTGAAAATTCTGGGTCATAATTTTTGATACTCATGTAAACTACTTTTCAGGGCTCTTTTATCAATGGTGTTTAACAGTACCCATTTTCTCATATCTTCAGTGAAAGTATTTTTAAAATTTTTGTCATTCTAGGGACACCTGGGTGGCTCTCGGTTAAGCGTCTGACTTAGGCTCAGGTCATGATCTTGCGGTTGGCAGGTTCGAGCCCCACGTTGGGCTCTATGCTGACAGCCCAGAGCCTAGAACCTACTTCAGATTCTGTGTCTCCCTCTCTCTGCCCTCCCCAGCTCATGCTCGGTCTCTCTTTCAAAAATAAACATTAAAACAATTAAAATATTTGTCATTCTGATATGCAAAATATTATTTAAAATTTAAATTTCTTTGATTTGGGAGTTTGAAAACTTTACATAAATTTAGAAGCATTTTATAAACCTGTGAAGGTTGTTTGTTTTGCTTTTTCTAATAGGGAGTTTGTATTTTTGTATTGGTTCACAAGAATTCTTTATATATTAGGGAGATGAACCCTCTGCCATATAAATCAACTTACTCAAAATAAATTAGATGCCAGGCAATGGGCCAAATATACATTTTTCTCAATTTGTCAGTTGTCTTTTCCTTTGAATTTATAGTATTTTTCACAATTAAAAAGTTATTTATTTAATCAAATGTATTAATGTTTATAGTTATTGGCTTTAAAGTCATGCTTAGAAAAATCTTCTTCCCCTTGGATTATAGAAATTGTCCCTTGAATTTTCTTCTGGTTCATTTGTGATTTTTTTTTAACATTTAAAGATTTAATCTATCTGGAATTAATTTGGGGGGCAGATACTTGGTAAGGATCCAAAATTATTATTTTTCCATTACCTCAGCACCATTATTCCAGAGTTCGCTGTTTTTCCACTTCCATCACATACAAAGTTCCCATGGGTTTTGGAATCTAATTCTGCTTCCTTTCCTCTGTTCCGCAGATCTATTACCATGATATTAACTCAGAAATACAAAAATATATTATCATCGAGCAGTGCTAACTTTCCCTTACAGAGTGAGGTGGAGAGTATTTGAGGAGTATTGAGAATGATTTCTAAGGCTTTCAGGAGGTGACCCCTGAATGAACTGTAAAGATGTAGCAGGAGTAAGCCAAGTGAGGGTCAGGTTGGGGTAACGGGGAAGTGCATTCCAGGCAGAGACGTTAGCATGAATGGTCTCAGAGGTAAGAAGTAGCAGGACGTGTGTGTGTGTGTGTGTGTGTGTGTGTGTGTGTGTGTGTGTGTGTTATGTGAAATACGGGGCAGATGTCATGAGAAATGAAGTTGGAGCCATGGTCAGGTGCCTAATGCTTGGGGTTCTTTCAACCATGTAAGAAATTTGGATATTTTTCAGATGGCATGTATTGTTAAAGTGTTCTAAGCAGAGGCCTGACACTGTTTGGTTTGAGTTTTAGAGAGATTTTCTTTTTTTAATTTTTCACATGTACGATCCGTTCTAGAGAAATCAGCCTATAAACAAAGAGATCTCTAGACGTTCCTTAGTAATCCAAATAAGGGGTGACAGGGACCTCAACCCAGGCGACATAGCAGATGGGGAGAAGAGGGTTAGATGCGAAGCCTGTTTTGGTGAGTTCCATGAAGAATGGTGAATGATGCCGATGGAAGAGTGAAGGGTGGCTCTGGGTTTCCCAGCACTGTTGGTGAATGGCCTCAAGTTTTTGGTCGTGGAGGAGACAAAAAATTGTCTTGTGAAGAGGAGAAGATGGCAGAGTAAGTTGGTGGCTTTAGGAGACTGACAAGGATGAAGGAGTGATCTGCCTGGACGAAACTGATGGGCCTCAGCCCCAGTGCCCTTTGAAGGCGTTGGACGGAACGTTCACATTGTGTTTTGCATTCCCAGATTCTTTTCGAAGAAACGCCTGTGGCTCTTCCGCAGGTCCCAGACACATCATGGTGGTGAACTCCTGCCCTTCTGCTACGACTCCCCTGTGGACTAGCTGGGAATCTAGAATTACAAAACAAAAAACCCTACATATTTCACGTAGCCGGTGTGAGACAAGTTGCAGTTTCTCAGTTTCATACACAATCTGCTTCAGCAGCTACATTTCTAGATGTGCCTTGCAGATGATACTTGAAGCTAGC
Organism: Panthera onca; assembly: GCF_046562875.1. Taxonomy (NCBI): domain Eukaryota; kingdom Metazoa; phylum Chordata; class Mammalia; order Carnivora; family Felidae; genus Panthera; species Panthera onca. The sequence goes on along the minus strand of NC_138339.1, from coordinate 213,787,428 downwards.
AGACTTTGAATAATGATGACCCTGGAAAAGTAGCAATAAGAAAGACTTGTTGGAGCTGACAGAAAAGCCCACAGAAGCCAGAAGAAGAAACGCTGCTTGCAAAGTTGTCCTGTGCTTACACTCACTAGTTGGCCTCTCTCAAATCAAAGGAAGAATTAATTTTGCTAATTGGAAGGCTCTTTCTAATAGATTCACACCTGATATGAGTTATCATGTGAAGAGCAGTAACGGTAGAATAAAATGCATATGATTTGTGTCACTGAACTGCCAACTGTGTGTCATTAAGTAAGGAAATATGGGTAGCATTGTCGCCATCCTCAATTTATGTTTATTGAACGCCACGAAGTTCGAGGTCAGGCTTATAAATAGTCACTTGGTCAGGTTGAGTACACTAATAATTTATGCTGAGCAAGTAGAAGAGGTTACTAATTTTGTTTTCTTTACCATCTGTGTACCTCCTGGGCAGATCTTTTTTTTTTTTTTTAATCTGCTTGTTTTCTTTTTTAACTTATTTATAAGCAAGGCTGGCTGTTCTGCAAAAAAGAGTGTTCCAGATATAAAATCCTGAGAATCCCCTTCTTTGTCCCAAAGATTTTAGATTCTAAAGAGAGAGAAGGTGGATTGGTAGACAGCTCTTGCAAGATCCCATGTTCTTCTTTTTCTAGCTTAAGTCTGCTTGGCTCAGAATTGCTGAGGGAAGGCAGCATGGAGGTTCCAGCCTGGGTTTTTTTGTTTAAGCTACAGGCTGTGTCTTTTTTTGTGGTAATGGAGCAGTGCCTAAAATGTTATCAGGGAGGAATCCAACCCATTTTCTTCTTGGTCTTCTCATCCGGAGCCAGCAACAGACACACAAACAGGTGGGGTGGGAGCTGGAAGAGAAGCCTTGAGCGAAGCAGAGAGAATGGAGAATTGCAAAAAGTGGAAGCAAAACAGGAGTGCATTGTGGTAATGGATCCTGTGAGTGCCGAGTGTGTGTGTATATGCAGACAGGTGTGTATTCATATTTATATTAATATGTCCATGTAAATTTTTGATACAGAAAATACATTTTACCTACATAGGTGGATTGATGGATACAAAAAGTGAATGAAAAAAAAAGGAATATTGCAGCGCATAGCCCTAAAGCACTCCATCTGAATGGTAATGAAAATCTGGCTCTATTGAGGGGCTGATTTTGCCATTTTCTCTTAAATGCAATTTGGCTCATTTTCATGCCATTTTTTTATGGTATCAGAGGTACCAAATAAGTGTCAGCTTGTTAGAGATGGGATCGATGCTTAACAATTAAGTGTGCATTCCTTTCTACCTATGTACATTAAATGTCTAACACAGTCTTCCGGTTTTATTTTCATTTTGTCATTCTCCTTTGCTACATCTTCTTCCTCCTCAGTTCGTCTTCTCACACTTGTGTTCTGCAGAGCCCTGAACTTGTTCTCACTCTTCACCGTTGTCTGGCTCACTTCTATTCATCTTCATGCTTTCCTGGCCTATTCTTTAATTTTGACTCTTGTGGCAGATCCTGATAGCTGCCCACCAAAATCCATTCTACCTTTATCCTCGACACACAGCTCTAGTGTGTTTCCCAGCCTTGCTTGTAGGTGGGTGGTCATGTGAGTAAGATCTCTCCAGGGGAATGTGAGTGGACGTGGTGCATGCCCTTTTTAGACTTGGGCCATAAAAAGCCCTACAGGCGCTCCTCTCTGAACCTCCCTCCTCTGGCTAAGTGGGATGGATGCTGCTGTTGGACAGGCTCGTGGAATGACTGTCTTCCCACCCCCCATCTGAGTTCCTTGTATCACGATGGGAGAAACTTCTTACTAAATCCATGGATTTTGGGTGGTCTGCTAACAACATCTAGTCTGCCCTAAGACAACTCCCGAACCTATATATCTTTACAAATAGCCTAGGTCATTTTCGTAATCTAGATCCAAACATCTGACTGTTTACTGGACATATCTTACACTCAGCCTGTCTAAAGCCTGGCCACTACCTCCCTCTCTCTGACCCCATTCCTTTTCCAATGTCCCTTCCTCTGTAAAGAGCAGGCCTAGCCAACCAGATACCTAAGTGACATACTTGGGAGCCATTTTTGACTGCTCTTACTGCTACATCCCTCAGTTAGTCTAGGGGTTGGCAAACTTCAGTCAGGCTAAATTTGTCCTGTTTGCCTGTTTTTTATAAATAAATTTTTGTTGGCATGAAGTCACGCTCATTTACCTACATATGTCACCTTTCTCACCAAAACACCAGGGTTGAGTAGTTGTGGTAGAAACCGTATGGCCAGCAAAGGCTAAGGTTTGTTGATCTGGCCCTTTACAGAAAACTTTACCAACCGTGGTCTAGTCAGTTGGCACAGTCTATTAATTCTGTCTTAATGTTCTTTTGAACCCATCCACTTCTTTCCATTTTCACTATCATTTCTATCCTCATGTGACCTACTGAAATGGCATCCAAAGAGTGTCTATCTATGGACATAGTCTCGCATTTTTATAATCCATTCTCCATATGACAGCCAGAGTCATCTTTCTATAAGGACAATGTTGAAGATCCTTATTATTACTCTTAGCCTACTCTACTAATACAGCCCCCAAATCTGTGTGCCTTTACCTATAACCCAAGTCTCTTTCCTTAACCTCAGACCCAAATATCACCGCCTTGGTTAAAATCCTTCAGTGGCTTCCCATTGCTCTGACAGTAAGTAAGCTGAGGCCCAGGCTTGCCCCCTCACTTAAACCCCAGCCATTCTTATCTTCTTAAAAGTGTTTTGCTTGCATTGTGTTCTTCCTTGTCTGTGGTACTTCTCTTTGGCAAATTCCCCTTTTACCTGGTTAAGTCTTATTTACCCACCCAGGCTGAAACTTAAAAGATACTTTGTCTAGGAGACACTTCCTGATCTCCAGACTGGGTTTGATCTCCTTCTTATGTGCTCTCATAACACCTTTTGTTTCCTCTGTATTATAGTCACTATACTCACCTTATTATTTATCTCTCTTCTTCCCACTGACTGTAAATTCTGCAAGAGGAGGGGCTGTGTCTGTATCAAGTCTTGCTGAATATCCAGCATCCATCAAACTTGGAATATGTCACGTTTTCTGACCTTTCCTCTCTCCAACTTACAATAAGAATGCCTTTTTTAAAAAAAATTCTAATTGAATTAGTTAAGTTCAAAGAAAATCCGTGATTAAGGGAGTAAGTTATGAGATATATAGGCTTGGTAGGTGTAAGGTGGGAGAGATTAATTCTATAGAATATAGGAGCAGAGGAGCCTACACACACACACACACACACACACACACACACACACACACAGCCACACCGAAAACATTCATTAAGTGCCAGAACATCCTAGAAACCTAATACTACAAACAGGCATGATTCACCCCCCAGTGTAAGTGTGACAGTATCAACTATCTTCAGTCATAAAGACAGAGGAAAAAAGAACATTTCTTTTTGCCCTAGTTAAAGAGAGCCTTTGAGCAAGCTGTCATTCATTCATTGTTCCATTCAGTCTTTCATTTGTTTAACAAATTTTTGTTTAGCCTGATACCAGATGCATTGGATACAAATATTCAGGGGAGAAAGGGAGCTATTACATTAGTGGGAAGGCAGACACTTAAAATATAATTACAGGACAATATGGTAAGCACTATAATTTAGCAATTTGTACAAAGGAGCATGAGAGCACAGAGGAGGAAGCAAATTCTGTTTTTACCTGTTTACAGCAATATGAAAATGGAAATGTAGGTTCACTTTGTGTGTGTGAGGAGTGAAGGGAGTAAAGCTCACCTCCCTTGTGTAGTTTCGCTTGAGTAGTTTCTCATTGCTGCCTTTCCCCCTTTTCTTTGGGGCTGGGATGGAGATAGTATGCTGTTTTTCACATACATTTGCTTGGCATTCGAATAATTCATTCATTGCTGCAGGATTAGCAGTAGCGTTTATTTGACACATTCAGTTGAGTCCTAGAAGAGAAGACAGATATTGTTCCCATGATGTCACCACCCCTCCCCAGGCTCCCCAAGGAGGAGACACAGTTGGGAAACTCATTTCCTGGGCGTTGACCGCTGGAAATAGGCAAATGGGGACGGATCATACTTGAAGGAGAATGACACCATGTGAGGTGAGGCTTGAGTCTACATGGGTAACTTTAGCAGACGACTCACTTGGCTACGAACAAACCTGTCTTTGTGGGCAAGTGTTCACTAGGTTCAACCTTAGACTTTCCTTTTGCCTCATTAAGCCAGATAACAGAGAAATGAACTGACAGTGTGGTTGGAGAAATCTCGTGTTTTCCTCGGGTTTCTTTTTTTAATTCTTGTCGGAATCTCGTTGTTGCTGTTGTTGTTGAGGAACTCTTGTTTTTTTTTTTTTTTTCTGCTCCCTCTTTTCCTTCATCCTCCAAAATTTCTCAGAAACAGCCTACTCGTGATAGAAAATCTCCCTTGCCACTGATAATACTAGTAATTGATAGCATGTATTCACATCCCATCTCTGCTACTTATTAATTGGGGAGACTTGGATGATTTACTTAACTAAGCTTGCTAAGCCTCAATTTCTCCATCTTAAAAATGAGAATATTTTTGTAACGTTTCTATTTCTTTTTGAGAGACAGAGCATGAGTAGGGGAGGGGCAGAGAGAGAGGGACACACAGAATCCAAAGCAGGCTCCAGGCTCTGAGCTGTCAGCATAGATAGCATAGACTGTCATGGGGTTCGAACTCACTAACCGCAAGATCATGACTTGAGCCGAAGTCAGACGCTGACTGACAGCCACCCAGGCACCCCCCAAAATGAGAATATTAATACTACCGTCTAACTTAAATGATTGTAATGAGGATTAAATGAGATAATACAAATAAATTCCTGGTGTATCCTAAGAGCTCCTTAAAGGTTTGTCATTAGGTCCGAAAAGGTAAGCCTTGCCCGTTGTGTCTTCTCTGGTTAGGGTGTCAGACACTTTTCCTTTGTCATTCAGACCATCTGAAAGATTACCCTAAGGTCTCATACATGACTTTTGATTCCTTGGTTGGTGTATGTTGGCTGAGACTTCACTTATTTTGGGAGACTTCTCAGTGTTAAAAAACATGTGATTTTTTTTCCCCTGCATCTTCTAAAAGGCTGCAGCAGGTTTCTTCAATTCTGGAGGAGGGCTAATGGGACAAGTAATGGGCATGCCCTCTTTCCCTGGAATGCCCAGGAGGCAAGGCTAGCTGGGCTCAAAGTGGACCTAAGAGTCCTCTAGAAGTTCACAACGATGAAACACAGCAGAAGGATATGGATGTCCATAATGCATTAACCCTTACTCCACTACTGGCACCTCAAAGAAAAAACCATGTCACCATTGAACAGTCCTCTTCTCAGATTTGCTTTTGAATTAATACCTTATGTAGTTCAGGTCTGAATTGCCAAGTACACTGACTCATTTCTTCATTATGTAAGCCATTTACAGGTCACTGCTCAGATGTTGGAATACCTGTTTTAGGCTAATGGCAAGGTGCTTAAATGACTCTCAGCTGTGCCCTTACACTTGCATTCACCTGGGCTCCCCAGAGAACTACCATACTGGGCTCCTCACCATTAGCTGGGAGTCCCGCACAGAGGCCTCATTAGCATCAAAAAGCTCCTCCTCTCTGCCTTCCGGGCAGCGGGCAGCGACCTACCCAGGGGAATGGCAAGAAAACTATGCAAGAAGCAGATTGCAGTTACTGGGAAGTGAAACTTTTTGTAGAAAATGCAGATCAACTAGATCTGGATGTCGGGAAGTATGAAGAGACCCAGTGTGGGAAAGGGTCATCCAAGTGAGTTTGAAAGCAGAATCTGGGCACCAAGCTGAGTTTAAAGCAAACACCGTAGAGAATGACCTTGGGGATCCTGGGAAATTGGGGAAGAGCAGCATGATGTACACAATGAGGCCAAAAGGAAAGTAAGTGCTTAAGGAACAGTAATTTCAAAGAGTGTCAGCTCTAAAGAGACATTCTAAATGCGATTTCTTTGAAAACCATTCCAAAGCTCAAATATTTATATTGATACTATTTAGTTACGATCATGAAATGCTTTGATCTGGCTGATACCATATATGTGTTCCCATTTTGTAATTATCTAGGGAAAATACTGTTCCAAAGTTCATAGACAAAGCTGGTTACTGTGATTGGCTGAAGTTGTTGTGCATAACAAAGCATTGGTTTAATTAAGTTCTTAATCCTTCCTACTGTCCAAAGAGGTCATACCATTCAGTGTGGTAAATGTAAACATGGGAATTCAATTGTTTCTGAAGATTACCTGCTCTCTGTAGGGTGAAGGTTCTCAAAGGAGTTCCTGGCCTTCGAAAACAAAGATATTATTATTCCCCAGTCACTGGTATGGATTAGTGCTATCCTGGGATTGATGATCCCATCTTCAAAGGACTCTGATTGCCCTTCATGGCCAATCAGAGGGTCATCAGAACCTGCTACATTTTAAATGTCTGTGTTTGGAGATATCCAAAGACATCAGACTTTTGCTTATTTTCTTACTTAATGTAGATATGCTCTTTCTTCTCTTTGATAATTCAACTCTGGTGTGCTGTTGAGTATAGCTGAGTGAAATCTTTCCTGACCACTTGGGTTCCTCAGTAACTCAGATACTGTGTCTACCATACATTCATGAACTTGACATTTACTGACATATTTTGTTCTTGCCAGTCATTACAATAATGTTCAAATAATTTAAGGGGGAGGCAATAAGACAGGTATATAAACTGCTAAAATACAAAATAGAAAAAGGTACAGGAGCTTAGGTAAGGGAGATGTTATTTCTGGTTAGGACATCAGAACAATCTCATGGAATAGGCTGTATTTAAGGTGGAACTTGAAAAAGATGGGTTTTGAAATGTGAGCTGCTTCCTGCACAGACACACAGACATGTACCTTTTTTTTTTTTATTGAAGTACAGTTGACATGCAATGTTATATTGGTTTCAGGTGTATGACACAGTGGTTCAAAAATTCTATATGTTATTCATTGCTCAACGTGATAAGTATAGTCACCTTGTGTCACTATTCAACCTTATTACAGTATTATTGACTATATTTTCTATGCTGTACTTTTGATCCCCGTGACTTATTTATCTTGTAACTGGAAGTTTGTACCTCTTAAGCCTCCTTACCTCTTTTGCCCATTCTCCTAACCTCTTTCCATCTGGGAACCACCAATTTGTTCTTTGTATTTATGGGTCCGTTTCTGTTTTCTGTTTATTTTTTTTAGATTTCATATATAAGCGAAATCATATAGTATTTGTCTTTCTCTCTCTGACTTAATGTAGAATAATATGCACTATGTCCATCCACATTGTCACATAATGCAAGATTTCATTCTTTACTATGGTTAATATTCCATTGTATGTATATAACACATCTTCTTTATCCATTCATCTGTCAGTGGCCCCTTAGGTTGCTTCTATACCGCAGCTACTGTAAACAATGCTGCACTAAACACAGGGGTGCATATATCTTTTCAAATTAGTGTGTTTCTTTTCTTTGGGTAAATACTCGGAAGTGGAATTTCTGGATCATATGGTAGTTCTATTTTTATTTTTTTTGGGGGGTTGGGGGGAGGTCCACACTGTTCTCTATAGTACCAGTTTACATCTCACCAATAGTGCACAGGAGGGTTCCTTTTCTCCATATCCTCACCAACACTTATTTCTTTTTGATACAAGCCATTCTTACTGGTGTGGGATTGTGTCTTATTGTGGTTTCAACTTGCATTGCCCTGATGATTAGTGATGTTGAGCATCTTCTCAAGACATACAGTTGGCCATCTGTATGTCTTATTTGGAAAAATGTCCATTCAGGTCCTTTGCCTATTTTTTTAATTGGATTATTTGTTTTTGTGTTGAGTTGTATGAGGTCTTTATATCTTTGGAATATCAACCCTTTATTGGATTTATCATTTGAAAATATCTTCTACCATTCAGTAGGTTGTCTTTTTGTTTTGTTGATGGTTTCCTTCACTTTTTAGTTTGATGTAGTCCCAATGGTTTATTTTCATTTTTGTCTCCCTGAGAAGATATATCCCAAAAAATGTTGCTAAGGTTGATGTCCAAGAGATATGTACGTCTTCATTAGCTTTGAGTGTAGTTTCTGTGGAGACAGAATAGGAGTTCTCTTCTCCTGTTGTCCCTCCTGACATGTGATTCAGTGCTTGACACAGACTAGGTGCGGAATCCATATTTGTCACCAGAGACAATGAGATAAGCATCCCTTCTAGAAGGAGAATTGAGGTGATGCAATTGCAACAGTCTACCACATCATAGAACAAAAGCATATGTTTGCCCAGTAGCCCTGGAATGTTTTTCAAGAGGGCATGTTTCCTTTTACCTCTTTGTGGGCTTCTTAGACCCAATTACTTTGATGCTGTATTAAAAAAGTAAAGGAGGGGCGCCTGGGTGGCTCAGTCGGGTGAGCGTCCGACTTTGGCTCTGGTCATGATCTCACGGTCTGTGAGTTCAAGCCCCGCGTTGGGCTCTGTGATGACAGCTCAGAGCCTGGAGCCTGCTTCAGATTCTGTGTCTCCCTCTCTCTCTGCCCCTCCCCCGCTCATTCTCTCTCTCTCTCTCTCTCTCTCTCTCTCTCTCTCTCTCTCTCTCTCTCTGTCAAAAATAAATAAACATTAAAAAAAAAGTAAAGGAGTGAATGAAGTTCTCAAGGGTAGAGTCTGTTTGCTTTTACAAAATCATGTTTGGAGATGGATCTGTGGCTACTTCATCCTTAAATAAAGAGAAACCATCCCAGAAACCCAACTGAAGTTGGTTATTTTAAGGTCTTACTGTCTTTTTGCCTGATTCTGTTGTCTTTGACACACCTGCTATATATCTAATTAAGAAAGGTTATGCCTGATTCATAAATAGCCACCAGATTAGTATAGTGAGCTCTGGAGAGATCCGGGAGTCGGGGACACCAGGTCTTATGTTTCCACCAACAGCTGAAACCCAACTGAGCAGAACCCAACATTACAAAAACAATTGTAAAAATCAAAAGCTTAACACTGGGAAGAGTTGAAACAAGATTTGCAAGTTTCTAAGGAAGAAAAACATTGCCGCATCTTCCTACCCTGCACGCCTACTGGCAGTGACTGTTCAGTCTCTCCAGATACCTTCTGCAACTGCGGAGGCACAATTTTTCTGAGAGCTTCTCTTCCCTAGTCCCATCCTCTCTTGCCACAGGTTATCAAAAGGCCGTAGAGCTTGTCTTCGGGGCAGGGCATGGAATCTGAAAATTCTTGCTTTCTTGCAGGTCTCCCCCTACCCGTGCTTTGCTAGACAATTGCAGGAGCCTCAGAGGAATACACAGGCAGCCATTGGAGGAGTTTCTCTGCAGTTATCTGCCATTGACCTTAGCCTAATTTGTCATGTTTTGGTCGATAATTCCAAAGATGAAGGATGAGGTACCTATTAGATTTGATGTGCCACATTCTTCCTCTGAAGCTAGGTTTGTTTCACCAGCTAATGACTTTATTCAATTATATTAAAAACCCAAGGTTTATTTTATAAGCGTGACAACGAGTCATTATATGAGTAGTATTCCACAGGCCCTAAGCAAAACACATAAAATGTCATTTCAAGTGCCAAGTTTCTTTTCTAATTCCATTTTTTTTTTCTTACAGATTTTTGAAAGCGGCTTAAATCTAATTGGCTCCCCCAGGATCTCAGCTCCTGTTACATTGGTGCATTCCTGTTTTTGAGGGGCATCTGGAGAGACTGAACGGCCACTGCTAGCTGGCATACAGGGTAGGAGGATGCGGCAACTTTTTTTTTTTTCCTCTGTCCTTGGAAACTTTCAAATCTTGGTTCAGTTCTTCTTGAGCGTGAATGTTTGGTTTTTGCGATTGTTTTTGTAATGCTGGGTTCTGTTTTCCTGTTGTTGAATTTCATATGAGTGAGGTGGCAGCCACAACTGTTGCCACCCCATGGTGGCCAGCCTATGTCTTCTGTGAAGGAAAAATCAAGAGAAAAGAAAAACAAAACACATAATAGTAGTAGGGTATGGATTTGTATAAATAATACTTACCAAACAGTGCTAATAAATCAGCCTTATATGCATCTATTCTCCTCAAGGTAAACACCTATTTACACAGCAGAGCTGAGTTACTTTTAGTGGCCCACAGTCAGATGTCCCTGTAGTCGATGCAGCTGTTAAAAGAATGCCTGAATCTTTCCCTTAATCACGGTGACGTCATATGTTTGAAACCCCACGCAGTGAAGCAAATCAAAGAGGAGATTCTACCCATCAGATAGTAGGGAAAGAGAAGGGAGAAGAGGGTAACTAGGGTTTTTTTTTTTTCTTGTTTCAAAGGGTTTCTCTTAGCCAGATACTTAAAGATTTGAGATAAAAAAAAAACAACAGGAAAATATATGTGGTATCTGTTTTTAAGTATGTTATTAAAGTATGTATGTATGTAAAGTATGTACGGAAAGACTCTGGTTTTAGAGCTTCAGTCTTCCATTGTAGAGGTGAAAGCTGGGATTAAAGAAATTGAACATGTAAGAGACTATTGGCCTGATTTGGGCAAACCCATATTGAAGACATTCAGAAGCCAGAAATAAAAAGTGTGTTAAAGGCTGTGGTTGGGCTGCCTTTTGCTGCTGGATTAGAAATAGTAAATGGAGAAATAGCAAGAAATGTGTTCCTCTTTTGGAAGACAAGTGATTTAAAATTTTTGTACTAGGAGAGTCTTATCTTGTAATATTTGATATCTCCTTCTCCTAAACATAGGCCAGGAGAGTGACAAGAATGGGCTCAAAGTTTGTTTTGATTAAGTGCCTCTTGGTTGTGTGCGTGTGTGTGTGTGTGTGTGTGTGTGTGTGTGTTTATGTGTATGGCCCGAGTGGGAATATCTGTTTAATTGAAATCTGATTGTCCTGTTATTGGTTAGGCAGGACCTGCCCAAGCATAGAAAAACCTAATTTCAGGCTTAGCGGGCAATGAAGTTAATAATAAAACATGTCTATTGAATTAAAAACAGTACCATTCTTGTTAATTCATTTAAAAATATTACTCAAGATTTTCCTCCCAAGATAAACATTTATGTATCTGCCAAATGGGACAAGAGCCAGCCAGTCTCCTTTTTGGTAAATGTACTCCTTTTGTTGTCCTAAGGGAGACAGCCCAGACCTAGGGCACAAGGAGCCCAGTTTTAATTGTGTGCCCCTCTGGAGTTGTACCACCAGGGACAATGACTTTGTCCTATTGGCCCTAAGCTTTTCTTATGTATAAAATAAGAGGGTTGGATGAGGTGACTTCTAAAGTCCTTAATGCATATCATGTTCTGTGAAACAGAGTAAACGGTGGAAAGAAACACATGGAAATGGTAAGGAAAAGCTAAGTGAGGTAGCTCAATGCCTGAGGAAGGATTTTCTGAGCAGAGAAGGGAGAGAGTCCAGGCAAGGCTGAGCAAATGACGACGACCTCCTCCTCCTCCTCCTCCTCCTCCTCCTCCTCTTCCTCCTCCTCTTCCTCCTCCTCTTCCTCCTCCTCTTCCTCCTCCTCCTCCTCCTTCTTTTTCTTCTTCTTCTCTCTCTCTCTCTGTCTCCAGTTCAACTCCTATCTGGCAGCTTTAAAGAACTCAGAAATGCTCCTCCATATGTACCCTTTCTTTTTCTCTCCTCTCCTCTTTATCATGTTTCTTTATGTCTTTATCCCTCACTTTATCCCTCACTCACTGCCATCTTTACATCTCTCTGAGGAGCAGATACAGTTAGCATTTGTCAGGAAGACAGGAGGACAATGATGGAACTTGTTGGAAGAGGGTTTTTTTCCCCCACTTTTCCTCTTTTCATTTCCTAGGATCTGTTATAGCTTTGATTTTATTAAATAAAAAATGAAAATGTTTAACAACTGGATTGTACATTCATAATGATGACAATTATAACCATCACGGTGATGATACTGACCTTGAGTGTTCACTGTGTGCCAGGAACTGTTCTTAATGCCTTAGGCATAATGGCTTCTGTAATCCCCAGCACAACGCTGTGAGGTCAGACCTGCTCTCACCAGCATTATGCTGATATAGACACTGCATCAGAAAGGTAAAGTCACTTGCCCAAGTTTCACAGCTAATTATGGAAAAGTTGGGATTCTGTCCTCAGCCATCCTTTTCCAGTGTTACTGCTCTTACGTGCTCAGCCTTGCCGCATCTCCTCTGAGGCAGAGATGATATATTCTATTCACTTTTTTGTATTCTCTTGAGAATTTGGCATGCTTAAGGAAGTATACCTTGAATTCATGTAGAATCGAATTAAAGGAACACCATCCGCCTGGAAGAGAAAGTCGTCCAAGGCTTCCCCACCTCAGGCCTCTGGAGAAGCGGCGTTTGTGATGACCTCCCAACCATGTTCGTGGACAAATGTTTGACTTGTTATTTGAAACCATCTACTTCCTTTCTGTGTGAAACTCATGAACTCGTTTCGTTTAGAAATTTTGGTTTTAAGGGGGAAAGTTAGGCTGTAGCTTAAGGAGGTTGAATTGAATTTATGTGTAAAGAGTGAAACTGTGGTATTATTTAAGCAAATGTAGCTGGTAAGTTAATATATGAACAAAGTGGTGTTTGAAGAAATAGCTTGGAACAAGGAGTCAACGAACGCACTAGATGATAGTTATTAGAAAAAAATTTTCCATTAAGGTTTTATTTGCCTGGATGCAGTTGACTTCTTTTGAAAAAATACTTGGTTTTCCACTTATGAACATTTGACGCACACACAAAATCAATATGTTTACATTCCAAGGCCAATATTTCTACTCCTATATATGATGTTAATGGTGGGAGAAATGAGTAGGAGAGCTACTTCTTTCTATATTTGCTGCCATGGTACAAGGATAGGGCTTTCGTACTAGGGCTCTGGATTACAGGGATTCACTATGTCCTCTAGTGCCTCACTCATCTGGTGGTCAGATTTCCAGCAGTTCTATCGTATGGAACATATATATGTGCCTAGAAGGATAGGGTCATGGTGGGGGGGAGGCTAATGTTGGAAATAACCTAAAGGATAATTTAACCCAGTTGCCTTATTTTGCAGATAAAAAAGTACAGCCTCAAATGAGTAAGGGCCCTAGCTGTGGAGTAGAACAAAGTCTCAAATAGGAAACAGTAATTACATAGGTTGTGTAGTGTTAACTCTATTAATTCGCTGTATAACTATTTGTTGAGTACCTTATAACGTGTAAGACATTAGAGATAGAAACATGAATTCTTGGACTAGGAAGTATATGGGTCTTCCTTGTAGCTCTTACTAAACGTGCTCGTGAAGCCACAGATGAGAAATATCTGAGAATGATCCTCATGAACTCTGAAGATGACAAGGACTTTGTTTTGTAAATTCCACGGTGTCTCATGCCTTCCAGGATATGAAGCTGCTGACCACAGGAAGAAATGAAAGGAATGATCACAGTGTAGGAATCTGACAATATTTAGTATGAGCAAATGTACTGACTTAAAAAGCCTCTGAAAAATTATAACTTTTCATTCCAATGCTGTGTCTTAAGTTTGTGTTGATAACCCTGAGTCAAAAAAAAAAAAAAAAAGGTTAAAGTTCTTTCAACCTGTTATTTTAGCAAAGTGATAAAGGGCACAATATATTTTGGAAAGCTTTCAAATACGGGGTATTGGTGTATAAAAGGGGGAGCTTCACTTCCCTGGGACATTTACTCAAAAGGCATTAAAATTTGTTGAACACCAGCCATGCACAACTTATCTCTAGATCACCAATGGGTAAATTTGATGTTCACGGAAGGGAAAGTGGCCACCATTGTAAAGGAAGTTGATGTTTAGCCATTAGCTTTACAAGGGGGTTTTGTATATGGAAGCACTATTATGAAGGTTGGTGTGCAAGGGGTCACGCTAAATGTGGGCCAGAGGAAGGGGGGGAGGATAACAAAACTGCAGGCGGCCTTGGCAGTGTGCCAAATCTGTGACTTCATTTAACTCTCTCGCCACTTCTGCATGGTGCCCAGGGTTCTCTCCGTCTTGCTCATGAGGAAGCTTAGAGTCAAGAGAGGAGTTAATTTGCTCACAGTGTCACAGTTGGCAAATAGCAGGATTTGAATTTAGATGTACATGATTGCAAAGCCCCAGGCTTGGTCAGCTGGGTCTGACTCAAGTAACATTTCCCTCTTCACCCGACATGGACTGTAGCCTGATGGACACATGCATTCTTTCCCTTGTGTGTCCTTCTATCCCCCCATTCAACAAATATTTAAAAACCAGCTTTATGCCGGACTCTTTCAGGAGAGGCAGATACAAATTAAGAGAAAAGTCGAACTCCAGGGTAATATAAGACATGATAAAGGTACTTGACAAAAGCGTGTGAGGGTGGTTGGTTTTTATTTTAGCCTATAGACTCAGTACGACTCCTTTAAGATCATACTGCTTAGACTTGGGGGCTATTTTTGAAATTTTTAACATTGATGAGCCACAAACACAGAATTACATCATTTGTAGTTAGCAGATCCATCTTTTTTTTTTTTTTTTTTTTTTTAACTGCATGTTGGTGCTAAGTTGGTGATGTTGGCCCTGATGGAATAAACAAAGGCAGGCTTTCTTTTGCTGTACTTTCAGGGCGATAGCTTTCCCGTCCAATATCCTGTACCAATATTGTAGGCACAATACTTATTATAGCACATCCCAGATTTCCAAGTAAGTGGGGTATCACATGGTGATGTTTTATGGCCTCACCAATTCTGAATCAGTGAAGTCTAGATTAATGAAATTTACAGCACATAGAGTTAGAGAGTCAGAAATACACTAGCAGCATATTGTAGAAGCACAGGATCCCAAGTCAGAGGATCTGGGTTTGCGTGAAGGCTCTTTCTCTTGTGTAAGACTATAAATCGCTTTGGGCCTGGATTTATTTAAGTGCTTATGTCACATAGTGTAGCGTAAATTAAATGACACAGTAGATGTGAAAAATGCTTTGCAAAGAAAGTAACAGTGTGTGCTTGTGCAGGGTTTCAGGTGTCATGTGAGGATAATAGGACATTTAACATTGGGCTCAAGCTGTGAAGGAAGAATATAGAAAAATAAGTGGAAAGAGATGGTTTTGACCATGGAGGGTAAAGAGTATCAACATGCACCTTAGTTTTGTCTGCTTAGTTCCTCACCATTTCCTGTAACAGGTACATTACATTGGCATCCTTGCAGCTTCTGCTTTCAGCCCCTGGAGTTGCCTTTAAGATGTCTCATGGTGGTGTCAGAGGGCCACCATGTTGACTGTGCCCTTGGTTTCTCATCCATTGCTTTTTTCCAGTCACTCACTCCTAGTGGTGTTTTGTCTGTACTCCCCAGGGCTCCATCTTGGGCATGGGCTTAGGCTCTCACTAGGAACAGGCTCTCTGAGTCAGGTTCCTATGAATTACTCCCAGTTTGTCCTGACTCTTGCTCTCTGTCTTTCCTGAACTCTCTTTGCAAATCTCAATTACCATCCTACCAAAAAAAAAAAAGAAAAAAAAAATCTAATGATATGAGAAGATGGTGTGTCCAAGCAATAAAAAGCATTCCATAGGGCAGAATGGACAGGAATAGATTACGCCTGGGTGGAAGATCTTGATGTGAATGGAACCTTGGTGAGAGCCTGCAGGGAGTTTCAGAGTGAGCCACCTGAGTGTTTATCTAATAACGGGACAAGTGTCCACTGTCCTTTTGTGTGTGCTGACAGCATATCCCTTGTATACCTTCATGAAAGCATTTGGTAAGAAAATCAGTGCCAGAGGAGAGTGATTCTCATCTTTATATATGATTTTAGCCCCGAAAAATGATATTCTAAATCTCCAGTTTGGAGGATGGGGGCGTAACTGACCAAGCTTCTCAAATTCTTTCTTCTGAATCCCCGTCTTTGGGTGTTCTCGGTCTAGTTATTGTGACTACCGCTAACTGTGGCCCTGTTGTCCATCAGTGGGGCTATGCGTGCTCTGCCGGGGTCCTTTGGAAAAACATGATTAGAGAAAAGCAGTAGAGAGGAAGTCTACAAACCAACAAGAAAACAAACAACCCACATTCAGTAGGAACAGAGAATGTATGACTCACAGGGACAAACACAGAGGCAGACACCCCCTCACTGTTTCCCTTTCAGACTTCAAAATGTTGTGAGGTGGGAGTCCTCACAGCTTCTGAGGGAGAGCCTGGCAGAGTGAAGCCTATTTTTAAAACTTGTATAGGTAGGATGCAGACTCAACAGCGTGTCCAGGCCTCCCAGTCCTGCCCCTTGTGTTTGTCTTCTTTAAATACGATCTGAATTATTTTAGTGATAATTCCACCTGGCTGAATTTCTCTCTTTTAAATGATGTTTCAAAAAACCAGACCTGTCAGCAGTTTGGTTCTATCATTTTTGTTTTCCTTTTTCCTAATATTTGTTTGGGCTTTCGGTGCTTTTTGAGAAACCTAAAGACTGAGAGAGGAATCCCAGATGAAGTATATAAGGAGGTGCTGCTCTGCCAGTGAGTCATGGGCACATGGGCTTCTTCCATTGATGAGCAAGCTCCATCTGCGTCACCCTTAGGAGGGTTTCTGAAGAGCTTGTGCACGGGGGACCTTGTTGTTTGTAGTTAAAATGTCCATTTAGGGGGACGTGGGTGGCTCAATTGGTTGAGCATCTGACTTCAGCTCAGGTCATGATGAAGCGGTTCATGGGTTCCAGCCCTGCATCAGGCTCTGTGCTGATGGCTCAGAGCCTGGAGCCTGCTTCGGATTCTATGTCTCCCTCCCTCTCTCTGCCCTCTCTCTTTCTCTCTCTCTCTCTCAAAAATGAATAAACATTAAAAAATTAAAAAATAAAATGTCCATTTAAAAAAATCTGTGTCACATTTTAGTTTAGGGTTTGATTTGCTCTATGTAAGGTTTGCTTTCGTGTTAACTGATTTTTTTTTTTCGTTTTGTCAGTCACATTTTATAGAGTATTTAAATAGCGTCTAGACAGGATGAGCTGAAGGAAATGCAGCAGTAGCACCCCACCCTTATCCAGAATGTGTGTGCTCACATTGAGAGCAGTGCTCACAGGGCTCCTTGCACATTCTAGAGGATCCCCAGAAGAGTGTGATATATGTATGGTGTCATCTCCTGTGAGGGAACCTGGTTCCTAGCGTTAGCTCTGCCGGTCAGTTGCTGTGTGACCTTCAGCAAGACCCTTCACCTCATTTGCCCTCAGCTTTCTTGCAAGTTAATGGAAATAACACCAATAATAATCTTTCTCTTTCTTCCTTGAAAGATTACTGAAATAATTGTAAATTTGCTTTGAGTTGCAAAAACCATTTACTAAGCATTATATGTATTCATGTATATCCAAATGGATATATGTGAGTGTGTGTGTGTCCATGGATCGCACATGCATACATTTGCTATTCACATTAAGGCAGGAATCAAACAAACAGAACTTGAGTTCTTTGGTGGACGCAGGCACTCTCGCTGCTTCCATATGTCTGCCACATGGCACATGGCACCTTGTGTGGTCTTCGTAGGTCGTTCCCCAGGGATCTTCTGCATCTTAGTAAGTTCTGTCTCCTCCTCTTCAGCAATCGTCTTTGATTTCTCTTCCCCCCACACCCCCCATATCCAGTCTATCTGTCGCCAATCCTGTCAGCTTTTTTTTCAAATGTATCTCAAACCCACCCACCTCTCCCACCCTTGACCAGACCACCATCATCAGCCTCCGTTGACCGCCTCTCTGTAATGCATTTTCCACGTGGTAGCCAGAGTGACCTTTCACAAATGTAAAACACATTAAAATGAGCCCTGCTTAAAACTAGCCAGTGGCTCCTGGTGCTTTTAGCATGAAATTCAAACTCCCAACCATGATCAACTTGGCTCACTTTCATGCCGTTCCTCTCTGCCTCGTTCACCAGACTCTGGTGAAGCTGAACTTCTTCAGCACACCATACTCTTTCTTACCTTAAGGATTTTTAAAATCAGACTTTTTGTAGAGCAGGTTTGGGCTCACAGCAAAACTGAGCAGAAGGTACAGAGAATTCTCCTGTCTCTCCTCTCTCCCCTGCCCCCTACCCCATGCGCATGGGCAGGTGCTTCCCCTGTGGACATCCCACATGGGAGTGACGCTTCTTACAGCTGATGCTCCTACACTGACACATCTTTATCACCCAGAGCCCATAGTTTACTTTAGGGTTCACTCTTAATGTTGTACATTTTATGGCTTTTGACAATGATACAGTGTCATATATCTGCTATCATATAGTATTGTACAGAACAGTTTCACTGTGTAAAAATCCTCTGTACTCTGCCTATTCATCTCTCCCTCTCCCCAACCCCTGGCAACCACTGATCTTTGGACAGTCTCCACCATAGTTTTGCCTTTTCCAGATGTCATACAGTTGGAATTAGACAGTATGTAGCCTTTTCAGATTATCTTCTTTCACTTACTAGCATGCATTTCAGCTTTCTCTCTGTCTTTTCATGACCTTAAGGATTTGCTGTAGCTTTTTGCTTTGCGTGGCTTTTCCTGTCCACCCTGTTTAACTAGCCTCTCTTATCATACTGCCCTGTTGCATGCTCTTCATAGCACTTATTCCCTTCTAACATGTTCTTTCTGTTTACTGCCTGTCTCTCCAGCTACATGTTAAGCTCTGTGAGAGTGGAGGTCTTGTCTGCCTTATTCCTGACTCTATCCCCAGTACCTAGACTAGTCCTTCATCCACAGTAGGTGTTCAGTAAATGTGATGAATTGCCTTGGTATTAAGAACCTTTAGCTTTACACTTCTCTTCCACCCGGTTTTCAAGGTGACAAACTCTTTCATTTACACTGCTTCGGGTTTTGTTCGGAAGAAGAGGCAGACATTCATGTTAAGTCACTGAGTCTGAGAATTATTTCTTGTTCACCTTTGGCTTCTGAAGCTTTCTTGGTTGTCTGCTGAATTTAATGGGTCTCCAGGCGAGTAGCAGTTGGTAGCCTTGGTGGGAATCAGTCACATCGCAAGAGAGAACACAGGCAGTAGAAAATGATTAAGGGAAAATAGCAGAAAAGTATGATTTAACATTTATTGAGTCACACATTGTAGTCAAAGCTGTGTATAACATAAAAGCGAATTAGGAGACGAGTCAGATATAAAATGAGTGAGCACACACAAGCACACAAATACTGCAGAGAGGAGGGTATTTCTTCAGATGCCTTCTCTCATTTACCAAACTGTAGTCTTATCACAATATATAGGCTAGTTCAGGAGGGAAATAATGCATCCAGTGCTTGTGGCCCAGTCATGCCCTATGGGGCACAGACAGGCCTGCAATTTCATTACTGCTTTTTAAAGAAACTTTCTCTAAGGCTAACAGACTTTCTGGGGAGGCCAAACCAAGTGAAGCTGAGTTTAATGTTCTCATTAAAATGTTAAAGAGGCTTTATTCATGAACAACTAAAGCTGTAATTGCTTTATCCTCGTAAACTATGAAAATATGTGGTGATCTCTTACAGAGGCATCCACCCAGTCCCCTCTGTCTGGAAGGTCTGTTTAATGGAGGGCTTGGCTGGATCAAGGGACTGAGAAGATTTCCCGGATTACATCCCTCAGGGACCCAGTGGAAGTGGTGGCAAGGGATACTCCTTCACTGATCTATTTTCATTCTGTAGCTCTTTTTTTTTTTTTTTTAATTTTTTTTAATGTTTATTTATGTCTGAGACAGAGAGAGACTGAGCATGAGTGGGGGAGGGGCAGAGAGAGAGGGGGACACAGAATCCGAAGGAGGCTCCAGGCTCTGAGCTGTCAGCACAGAGCCCCACGCGGGGCTCAAACTCACAGACTGCGAGATCATGACCTGAGCCCAAGTCAGATGCTTAACCAATTGAGCCACCCAGGCGCCCCTATAGCTCTTGTTTCGTATGCACTATTTGACTACTGCATCTGAAGTTCAGATCTGGAAATGACAGACGAACGCATATATAGGCACATGCACACAAATGTTGTGGAAGGGAGTGGTTTTTTATTGTTCCCATAAGCACTAGCTTATTGAGATGAGAATAGAAGAAATCCAAAAATGTTGAGGTATTAGTGAAATTGAACGGAGAATTTATGTTGAAAAGGGGTCATGTGAATCACAGGGGAGAAGGCACTCAGAACTGGCTTCAGGAGGTATCAGCTCCCTTTGCCATTCTTAATGCCCCAGTGCAAAAACATAGCTGTAGAACTTTAGGTAGTGAGTACAGATGGCAAATACAGCTATTTTTTCTTTCTGGAAATGCTTGTCATACTGTAGGGATATGACTGAAAAAGTAAAGCTGGGATTCTTGCACGGCTAGGAAACCATATTGTTGGAAAGCTCAAAATGAAATTTAGGAGGTAAAAAAGAGTTAAAACATGCTGTCTATTCTTCAACTCCCTATTATTAGAAAACCCTATTTGTTGAATGGTAACAAATTGGGGTCTCATGATATGCAGATGTAGTAAAGTAAGTAATATCTAGGGAGTGTTTAAAATTTTTTTTTCCCACTGATGGGTCAGGTAGATGTTTTACTCTGGGTCAGATTTAAATTAAAATACATGTGTCCTAGAGCTGTCAACGTTTTTTTCTTCAAGGGGTCAAATCGTTCTCTTCAGATGAGAGTGCAGGGCATTTGTTAAAAGGCATTCAAGTCTGAGGGAGCAGTGGAGTTGAAATCACAGGGGGTTCTTCCTGTGTGATAGATTAGATAGGTTTCTGAGCAGTTCTTTTCTGGAGGGGTGATCATCTCAGCCTGATGATGTTAATGGTGTTAATGTTAAAAAGAACCTCTTACAGTTTTTGAACATAAAGAAAGTGAATTCCAACTTCTGGAATGCTGTTGATTGTGTGTAATGAAATACATTTTTAAAAACCTATTAGGAGATTCAGAACAAGATGTAACAAATTGCCACTGCGGGCCGGGCCAGCTCTGCCTCTCGCTCCTGCTTGATTGATGGGGCGTGACTTACAGTCTCTGTTTTGGGGAATCACTAATGTGGTCCCTGCGTTCTGAGGTGAATCCAGGGAGATGGGGACTCTGTAGGTTCTGTTTAGGCATAGTTCAGCTGGTCATGTCTCCTTTCCCCCTTATCCAAGGTAGGATCACAATCTACAGTGAACCCATTCTGGAGCTTTCTTGGCTTGCCTAGAAGATCTTAGGGGGATTGTGCCCAGGTTTTCACTCCCTAGTGTCACACAGAAACTGCTGAAGAAGTGTAATGGTATGATGAGACCATCAGAAATTAAAAAAAAAAAAGTGTGTATCATGGGAACAAATGGAAGGATTGACTAATTTCTCCCCAGCTAACTGTATTTTTTTTTTTTTTTGAGAACTTTTGTCTGTTTTTTAGAGTTTTTATTTCTGCTCATTTGCTATTAGAAAGTTGGTTGTCACATTGGGCTATTCTGTGTCCCCATCCAACAAGCCCCTCTTCCTTTTTACTAGATCTTGGAGGTGAGTTACACCCAAGATCCTATGTTGACCATAGGATTAGATGACAATGCCAAAAACCTCAGGGAATTTTCCAAAATGCTTTAGTGTATGACAGTGTTTTCCTCCAGCTACTTAGTTCTGTTGTGTCTTAGGCTTATATTGATTGGTCAGTTGGTTGTTTGATTAATTTACTCATTCATCCATCAAATATTTTGAGAGCATATACTATATGTGAGGGGCATATGCTACATCTAGGGAATGGGATAAAAGACTGGGATTTGTCTACAAAGTTTTGCTGATAGTTCACAGGGGTTGAAAATAGAGTGCAATGCCCAAAGAAAACTAAATTGCTTTTCTGCAAATCAAAGAGTATGTGTGCAATTGCCATATCAACAGCCTACTCTGTGGCATTCTCTGTAAGTGCGTTTCATGTGGGAAGTGGTACCAGACATTTTCTATATTACAACAGTCTTCATATATTTATTAAGCTGTAACTTGTAAGGCTTCCCGATGGGGTGTTAAATGAGCCTTGTTGCGTGCTGCATTGTGTCTTTGTCAAATAGCACTCAGTTAACTCTGACCTGTGTCATTCATCTTCCTTGGGCTGGTAATGAGGCACATTTCAGTCATTCCAGGAGGCTTTAGGGCATCTGCACAAGGAGAAGACTAATGAAAAGGTTGGATTTATGGGGGGTTGGAAGGAATGCACTTAAGGAAAACCAGGATAGAATGAAACCCTTTTGCCTAGTGTGTTTGATATCTTTGTACCCATTCAGCACAGCAGTAGAATAATCCAGAATTGTTCTACATTTTAAAACCTAAGAAAATGCTAGATTACTATGTTTTCAAAGTATTTTTTTCTTCTCAACTGTTCACCTGGCATGTTAGGAGAATTTGGAAACTCTAAGTATAGCAGGGGAACAGTAGAGGCAGCCAACAATTCTGTCATTTCTAAGGTGTATGCTTGGGAGAATTGGCCACAGACTGATAACAGAGGTTGACTCTAGGAGAGGAAAGAGAGAGGAGGAAAATAGAAGTGTGGGGATATTAGTGGAGCAAAGGGAAGAGAGATCAAGGGAAGAGAGAAGAAAGATGTTCTGTTGTCCTTGCTCCTGCCCCTTATCTCCTTCTCACAAAATAAGGGTGTGAAAAAGCCGGCAGATTGAAAGGAAAAAAGATGAGAGTTGAATTAGAGACCAGTGGGCTCCTAGAGGTACTAAGGGAGAAGGAAAATGAATGAGAGAAATCACAAGAGTAAGTGAGAGGGAAGGGGACAGGATAAGAACTATTTAAATGCAGGGAGAAGAGACAGGCAAAGAGAGGGGTGTGCACACGGTGGTCACACGGAGACCCTCGATTGCTGCCAGCAGTGCACCTGCCAAATAGCCAGTGTCCCTCACCTAAGACATTTTACTGACTTTTGTATTCAGTTTAATGCAATTCTCTTTATGGTCCCCAAATTGCTGGTTGCGGTTTCATTGACACTCTCTGTGGTCAAATAGCAAATGTGGAGGCACTGTTCTGTTATCCCTGCCCCCTTGCAGTGTTCCGCAGACTTCTGCGTTAGTGCTCCTTGTATTTGATGTTTGCCATTCCTCCTTGTCTGCAGGTAGGAGAGTTGAAAGGGAAAAAATATTCCTAAGGCTGCCACATTTATAGCTCATGCATACAAATATTCAAAGCAGTTGAACAAAAGCTGTAAAATCAGAGTCAATTTTTTTTAAGTAAGGTAGTTGACTCTTTCATTGCTGGTATAGGGACTTGCCCTAACCTAACACCACACTCGCTATGCCTACAGGTGGGCTGCTTCTTGAAAAAATGTTCATCTTTGTTTGTTTGTTTGTTTGTTTGTTTTTCAAAGCTCAGCACAGGAAACTGCTTTGATTTTCCAGATCTGGGTCAGGTGCTTTCCAAGTGTATACCAGTGCCCAACTCCGTACCCTGCTTTCCTGTGCTGACCTTTCCCTGTTAGACCTATAACTCTGTGTTGTAATCTCTATCCTTCTACTAGACTTTGGGCTCTTTGCACAATGTTAGTTATTGTGAATTACCTAAGTAGATATTCACTAACTGGTTATAGAATGAATGCATGGCCTATGATGCTGATCTTTTGAGTATAAAGCAAAATCCTTCTAGAATTATGCTATGCTTTTAGGTACCAGTTTACAATCAGCCTGCGTGTTCTGGAAAAGAAAAGGTGATTTAGGCAGCAGGAGGGGGTTTCTGGGGAGTTTAGTAAGTCCCCAGATTCTCGCAACTATAGTAAAGGGATTGTGATTTCATTAACTCCTGGACACCGGAGGACAGTCTTGAAGTTTCAGGCAACTTCCTTCTTGTGATTCTAGTAATCATAGGCCAGATGTACTTCAGAACCATGCTTCTCAGACTTTAATGTGCATGGGAATCAGCTGAGGTTCTTGTTAAAATGCAGATTTTATTCCAGTAGGTTTCAAGTGGGTTCTCAGGGACAGCATTTCAGGCTCTTGTGTGATGCTGAGGTTGCTGCTCTATGGATCTGACTTGAGTAAGAGGACTTCAAAATACTTTCTAGAAAATAAAGTTGGGATTTATTCTATGAAAAGATCTAGATGCATTTTTATAGTTTTTACGACAACAGATTTTCTTAGAGACAACTTAAAAGTATTTGTTATTTTATCTTAGAAATTTGTAAGAGGTCTTTCCCACACTTAAAAAATAGTAATCTTATAAAGAAATGGAAAGACATTCCCTGCTCATGGATTGGAAGAATAAATATTGTCAAAATGTCAATACTACCCAAAGCTATCTACACATTCAATGCAATCCCTATCAAAATTGCACCAGCATTCTTCTCGAAACTAGAACAAGCAATCCTAAAATTCATATGGAACCACAAAAGGCCCCGAATAGCCAAAGTAATTTTGAAGAAGAAGACCAAAGCAGGAGGCATCACAATCCCAGACTTTAGCCTCTACTACAAAGCTGTCATCATCAAGACAGCATGGTATTGGCATAAAAACAGACACATAGACCAATGGAATAGAATAGAAACCCCAGAACTAGACCCACAAACGTATGGCCAACTCATCTTTGACAAAGCAGGAAAGAACATCCAATGGAAAAAAGACAGTCTATTTAACAAATGGTGCTGGGAGAACTGGACAGCAACATGCAGAAGGTTGAAACTAGACCACTTTCTCACACCATTCACAAAAATAAACTCAAAATGGATAAAGGACCTGAATGTGAGACAGGAAACCATCAAAACCTTAGAGGAGAAAGCAGGAAAAGACCTCTCTGACCTCAGCCGTAGCAATCTCTTACTCGGCACATCCCCAAAGGCAAGGGAATTAAAAGCAAAAGTGAATTACTGGGACCTTATGAAGATAAAAAGCTTCTGCACAGCAAAGGAAACAACCAACAAAACTAAAAGGCAACCAACGGAATGGGAAAAGATATTTGCAAATGACACATCGGACAAAGGGCTAGTATCCAAAATCTATAAAGAGCTCATCAAACTCCACACCCGAAAAACAAATAACCCAGTGAAGAAATGGGCAGAAAACATGAATAGACACTTCTCTAAAGAAGACATCCGGATGGCCAACAGGCACATGAAAAGATGTTCAACGTCGCTCCTTATCAGGGAAATACAAATCAAAACCACACTCAGATACCACCTCACGCCAGTCAGAGTGGCCAAAATGAAGAAATCAGGAGACTATAGATGCTGGAGAGGATGTGGAGAAACAGGAACCCTCTTGCACTGTTGGTGGGAATGCAAATTGGTGCAGCCGCTCTGGAAAGCAGTGTGGAGGTTCCTCAGAAAATTAAAAATAGACCTACCCTATGACCCAGCAATAGCACTGCTAGGAATTTATCCAAGGGATACAGGAGTACTGATGCATAGGGGCACCTGTACCCCAATGTTTATAGCGGCACTCTCAACAATAGCCAAATTATGGAAAGAGCCTAAATGTCCATCAACTGATGAATGGATAAAGAAATTGTGGTTTATATACACAATGGAATACTACGTGGCAATGAGAAAAAATGAAATATGGCCTTTTGTAGCAACATGGATGGAACTGGAGAGTGTGATGCTAAGTGAAATAAGCCATACAGAGAAAGACAGATACCATATGGTTTCACTCTTATGTGGATCCTGAGAAACATAACAGAAACCCATGGGGGAGGGGAAGGAAAAAAAAAAAAAAAAAAAAAAAAAAAAGAGGTTAGAGTGGGAGAGAGCCAAAGCATTAGAGACTGTTAAAAACTGAGAACAAACTGAGGGTTGATGGGGGGTGGGAGGGAGGGCAGGGTGGGTGATGGGTATTGAGGAGGGCACCTTTTGGGATGAGCACTGGGTGTTGTATGGAAACCAATTTGACAGTAAATTTCATATATTAAAAAAAAAAAAAAAAAAAAATAGTAATGTTATACTGATCAGCCACCCAAACCGGTTTTGAATGATAGTTCCCTTAACTAACATACAGCTTTATTCATTTAGGCTTTCTTAGATTTGGGAGGCCCTGGCTCTAGCATTGGCCCTGATGCAGCTACTTTGGCAACAAGGACCACTTTCAGAGCAGAAATATTCTCTGGAAGATTGACAGTTCATAGGCTGTGTTTCTGTTAAGACCTTCACATTTATTGATCGTTACCAGGTTAGCACCATGCAGAGACCTTCTCCAAGGGCAGTCAGTTGGAATGGCTAGAAATGCAAAAGGGCAGTGTTCAGCTTGAACTTTGCAAGTGAAACCTTGCATCTGCTTACATGTGTTCAAACAGCTCTCTGAATTTGATGTTTAGAGTTTCTTCTAACAAGGTGGCCTTTATTTTACAGGTCCTTTGCAGCCAGCATGATATCATATCTCTAAGACATGGAGGAGAGAGAGCTCACCATGCTCAGGTAAAGGGACGGTGTGGCCAGGGAGCAACAAGTAGGACTAAGGACAGGTTGTTTGTCACTGTAGGAGAGGTGATTCAGCTTAATTATACCATTGACGTCATTCTCTTACGTGTGTTTTACTCACGTCTGCCTGGGGTGCAGAGGGCCTGTCCTGGGTGAGCTCAGTGAACTAACATGAATTGGGGGAACATCTACAAAGTACCTACAACAGGGCCTCTGTAAACAGCCTGTGGGGAAACAGGACTAGTCACGGGAAATCTCCTTCCATTTTTTACAGAGTCAACATAGAATTATTGTTCATCTTACTAGAATTATTCATCAACATAGAATTATTGTTCATCATACTATTGTTCATCTTTATTACCCTATCAGAAGGCTTTCATCTTTTCAACATGTATGTAAATATGTGAATATTGAAACTCTTCTAATTAAAGTCTTATCTCTGTCCCCTTATCTGGAGTTGCTGTTCTAAATATGCTTTGCATCTTCCTTTTAAATAAATGCATGTCTCACAACTTTGATTTGCCCAAATAGGTCACCAAGATTAATTTTCCATTAACCTTTATTGCTTCTGTTTCTTTCTAATCATCTTTTTAGAGGATTAAAGAGTTCCCATTGGGTCAGCCTTTATATAGGATATAAATCATCTTTTTCTTTGACGGCCTTTATGGAACTGCTGTGGAAGGTGGTGATCTTTGGTCTGGTGACTGCACTTGCCCCTGTAACTGAGTCAAAGCATCTGTAGAAAGACCCACATGGAGAGTTCTGTTGACTGGCAATTTTTTCATTGGCCTCCCTTCTTTTGTGACCCAAGTTATATTAGTTACCTCTGGTGGAAACTAACAAAGTAGCTAATAAACTATGTGGCCTAAACAACACACACTTACACTCTTACAGTTCTGGAGGCCAGAAGCGTGAAATCAAGGTCTCGGTGAGGTTGGTTTCTTCTAAGAGCTGTGACGGAGAATGTCTTCCATGCCTGTCTCCTAGCTTCTGGTAACCTCAAGTGTTTCTGGTGTATAGGTGGCCATCCTTCTCCCTGTGTGTTCACATTGCCTTCCTTCTACATGTGTCTATCCCTTGTTCAAATTTCCCCTTTTTAGAAGGATACCTTTCATACTGGATGAGGGCCTGCTTTAATGACTTCATCATAACCTGACCATCTCTAGAGGCTCTACTTCTAAATCAGGTCACGTTTATGTGCATGAGAGATAAGGACTTCAATAGCATTTTGGAGTACACATTCAAAACCCATCACATTGTCAAAGGGATGGAGACTCCATTCGTTTTGGTATCCCTTCAAGAAACTAGCACACTGCCTGTTGCTTAGTATTGGTTGGATGAGTGAAGGACAAAGACCATAAAGGCCCTGGTCAAATTTAAGTTAAGAAATAAAGCGCAAGGATCAGAGGTGGATGGGCATTATGCTGACCCTTGGCCTCAGTGCGTGCTTGCTTTCAGGACATTCCAAGTTAAGCGACATCACGGATGTGCTGAGGTTTTTCCTTTAAAAGTGAGAGCAAATACAGTTCTTACAAAATAGAGCCCTCGGTGTAAACTTTGTCACTTCAGGCCGAATTGCCAATTTACATGCTGCCTCTGTCAGCACGTGGAGATATCCTTCCCGCTAATTCAATACCGTTTAAATCATACTTAGTCGGGCTCTTCTTCCTTCCCAGTCACGTTGCCTGGCGCTTATTAAATGTAATGTTGTGTTCCCTAGCGCTAATCCATAAAGGCTATGCTAAGACACATCTGCTCTTGTTGTGTCAGCTGCCCCCTGTATGCTTCCTTAGCTCAAAAGTATTAAAAGTTATCTTTTGAGTGTTTGGATTTGAGTGTGGATCAAATATGAGGATCCTGGTCTCCAGGTATCACTTAAATGACGCGTTCTTTAGAGCTGTTTCTTTAGAAAGCCCCTTTTTCCTGTAAGGGAAGAGCTTTCTGGCCATGTCTACCTTACTTCCAGGAAAGGATTACTTTTTATACCCGAAGGAAGCCTCCTGCGGAGAGAAGCCAAAGGCCACTGAGGGATTTCCACCTGGGGGTGAAGTAAGCATGTGTAGGAGCCTGAGAATTGATGTCAGCCCCTGGGGTAGTGTTACTTGTTGGCAGGCCAAGGTCTAGGAATGACTGAGTGCCTCAGGCCCTGGCCTTCCCTGAGGACTGCACAGCAGGTGGGCTGGAATAATTTACTTACAATCTTCTCAATCCTTTGGATGCTTTGATGTTCCTGGGGGTGGGGCCGCAGTCTGAGTGGTAGCATTGGCCTAGACAGCATGGATTTATAAGTTGATGACAGGCAGTAGAAAACGAAAAGGAAAATAAACATTCATTTTACCATTTTTCACACCGACATTAGTCCGAAGAAAATTGGTAAATCAAATGACAAATATTTATGGAGTGTGTGATCCATGCAGGCATGGTTCTACCCGATGCTGTATACGGATGTATAACTTCATCCTGGCGCCTGCACTGCTTACCTGGCTTTTCCATTTTGTTCAGGAGCCTACTACCTTTGATTAGAGGCCTTCTATCACTTACCATGAGAGTGTCTACAGGGCTTCGTTAAAATGAAGACAACTGGCAGGCTCAGTTGGTAGAGCGTGCGACTCTTGATCTCGCAGTCCTGAGTTTGAGCCCCACGTTGGGCGTAGAGCTCACTAAAAAATTAAAACAACCAATTTATATTGTTACACAGCGATCGATTCAGAGTGATGATGGAGTCGCCCTTTTGATGTGGAAATGGTGGGGTTCAGAGCAAATGGTCAGGAAAGAATTCTTGAGATGTCTTTGGTGCAAAAGGTGGTTGGCCCACGGGCAAAGAGAGCTAGCTGTACTGGGGTTGTGAGGAGTGGCTGATTATATACTTTGAAGTTGGGAGGGGGTTAGGGATAGCGTAAGTCTCTAAGGAAATTTGGGAGCAAAGTTTCCAGGACCTCGAGGGGGCTAGCTATTGTTAGGAAAAGGTCATTTATTACTGTCTAATAAAACCGTAGTCATGAGACCCTTCAGATGTATATCAGGGGGCCATACTCTTGGAGGATGATTGCTAACATATATCTTGGGGGGTAGAGATAAAGGAACTTTCCAAAGGAATTTTTACATGTTAAAGAAGACTTATAGGATCCTGGAGGTTGTGATTATGTTTAAGCTAAATTTGCCTTTTGCCCTTAGCAAAGTATTAATAGCAAGGCAGTTGAGGTCCTAGAGGAAGGTCACTCTGCCTGTCTCAAGGACTTGTCAATGTAAGTTGTAAGGAAATTTCACTTTTTTTTCTTTTGCCTCTGTTCCCCACATCACTTTGGCAATTACGTGTAGAGTTCAGTGAGCAATTGCATTTTGGTCATTAAACTGTCCTTAAATATCTTGCTGTGTACTCTAAAGTATGCACTACTACAGTTAGAACATTCTAATAAATCCTATTTTAATAGTTAGGTCATTTTATGTGTGCCTAATACTTCTCTACTATTAAAGAGAAAATAAATGAGAAATAAAACCTTAAGTGCGTTGAAAACTAAAAATGAATTTATCGTTGCTGAGTCTTTTCCCCACTTCCATTTTACGTTCTCCACTTTCACTAATCTTAGATTTTTGAAAATTCACATGTAATAGTTTTATGGAATTGGTAAAAATATATTCATTGTTAAACTCTGATTTTCAAAAAAGGGAAAATAATTTTCACGTCCTTTTAGTTGATAATTAACGTGGTAGGTTTTTTTTATACCTCTGAGATTAGAGTGTTATTTATGATACATGGGAAATATTCTAATTAAAGAAATTATACTTTGAATCAAGACTCTATCAAACTTCCACAGAAAATGTTTGCACGTGAGTAATTTAAAATAGGAATCTTAGTGTTTGTTCTGTCTGGGTTCTTCTCTGCCTCTCTCTCCTGATGGTTCCTTCTTTGTTTCTTTTAAACCCATGAGTTTATGTTCAGTGTTTTTAAGCTGATAAAGTGTAAGCAATGAAGAAGGGCATTGTGCTCCTGGCAGAGAACTCGGAAGCTTGGTGTCCTCCTCCTTATTTTGCTCACCCTACATTTAGTCATCACTAAACTCTGTCAGGTTTCTAGAATTCTTTCATATTTTTACTTTCCTTTTCCTTTATGTCTATGGACATCCCTTTCCAGGCTTTTCTTTCATTTTGTTTGTTTCTTTCATTTTGTTCATACCGCCATTCATTCATTCATTCATTCATTCATTCGTTGTCCTTTGTACGTGTGCCAAAAATTACTCTGGCGATAGCATCAAGGATATTATAATTAGGAGATTATCCTGCAAAAGTCGTTGCTCTGATGGGGCTCCATGGTAAGTATAGCTTGCACATGGGAAAGAGGAGCAACTGATTTGGCTTGGGCCAGTCCAGAAATGCTCTATAGAGAAATCGGCCTTCGGGTGGAGATTGGAACGAGTAGAACATTGCCAGATGGACTAGTGTGGTGGAGAGAAAGCGTTTCAAAGGAGACAGAGGGCGGGTGGCTTCGCAGAGAGCTGTGCTGGGCGGAGTGTGTGCTCCTTGCCATTTGGGTGTCGATGGAGCATGAGGTGGGACAGAGGATGCGAGGCTAGACAGGGAGGCAGGAATCACACCTAGAAGGTCCCCTTAACGTGTTGCCGAGCCTGCCTTCCTGTCTCACGTCTACAAGTTGCAGTTGCCTTCAGTTCATTGTGCACATGGTGATGAGGCTGACCTCGTGTTAAGAAGTGCTTATCTCCTGCCCAGCGCCTGCCTGGTCTCCTTGCTTCCCAAGGGAAGCCCAGCCTTCCTAACTGGTCATTTGAGGATCTCAGCCATTTCTCTCTTTTATTTACTCTGAAAGTCCTTGACCCCAGCTGGATTTGCTGCCTTGCTTTGCACACAGTTTGTCCCTTTTTCTTCCAAGCTTCCCTTTTCAAAATCCACCCATACTCCACAATCCCACTCAAATTCATATCCTTTGTATGAAAATTTTCTCCACTCATATGCAATTTTACCCCCTCTGAACTCCGGGGGAACTTTTGAGGGACTCTTCCCATCACAATTTCATATGCTTCTTTATATCCCCCATGTTACTTATAATACTTTCAGAGAACCATTGCGTGGCACAGGGAAGGGCCACCTGCCTATTACATACCCTGTCTATGCCAAAAGAGCAACTTCTTGCATAGAGCAGGCATCGCACTGATGTTTGTTAAAAGAATAGAGAGAAACAGAGTTCCTTTAATCTGTAAGGCTCTTACAGAGGTGGAACTGAGGGATTGATTAATTGTCATATGAAAGAGGCAGTGGTTAATGTAATGTCCAGATGAAACTCTTGCAGGGCAGAATAATTGTTGGTGGAAGGCAGAAGGATTCCATTCAACAAAAAGCAGAATATGTATAGAAAAGAAACACATTCTGGAGACTAGGGCTTAGACACGGGAAGAAGAAACTTAGAAAGCCGTTAAGCCATATGTGAGTGGTCTTGACAGTGAATGACAAATGACCTAACAGGTAAAAGCACCTATATTACATTAAGATGCTCTGCATCTTTATATGAGATGGCCTCTGGAAGACCTGATTCAATTTAAGACTCCTCAGTTGCAGATCTGGAGACAATCACAAATTCAGAAATATATTTATGAATGTCTGTTGCCACTGAGCTCAAAAGACCATAATCCTATTACTTGTGATTTTGAAAAGGGTAAACATGAATAACTGAAAGGAGATATTGATTAAAGAAGTAATATGAACAGGAATAATGGAATTAAGGTAATTGAGGCAATATTGGGCCTAATGGACCTTGTTCTCTTAATGCCTTTCTTCTGCTCTTTGTATTGAGTTGGCCCTAAAGTCGATTGGACCATGTGCACAGAAAGAGAAGGACATAATGGAAGAGTTAGTATTGGTGTCTATAAAAAAATCAATCTGTTGTTCTTACAGAAGAACATCAATCAGTCTGCGAAATCGATTAATTGGATTTTTTTTACATTTGGCTTATAAGATAATGAGACACATGACGGGAAAAGACTACATGCCTTGCACATAGTAGATACTCAGTAAATGTTTCTTGAATTAAAAACCAACGGGTACCATGGATTTAGTTTACAAATAACTTCAGCGTAAGCCCTTTTGTCAGTAGTAATTCAGTCCGTCGTTCCTTTGGCTTGACTATCCGTGGTACCGTAAATTTGGATTCCTCAGTTTCCTAGGATCTCTGAAGTGAGTTCTCTCACATTTCTACTGCCAAGCCGTCCAGGCCAGCTTCATTTAATCGGGGATCTCTGCATGTCTTAGGGTCCGAGTTATTTTCTGTGGCTAGACTTTCTGCCCCATCGTGCCCTGGCAGTTTACATTTTTTTCACACATCATTTTGATGAAGTTACTCCCTGTTCAGTGTCTCCGAGTTCATTCCTCACTCAGACTTCAGCACCTCTCATCCACACTTGCCTTCCCACCACCTCCTACCCGGATCCGACGGGGAGGACAGTTTTGTTTTCATTTTCGAACATGGGCAGTATTCTCCTTGGAGTCCTTCCTCTCATAGCTATATACATCCAATTAAGAGTCAGTTCTGCCTCAGGCAATAGTTATATTCCTTCAAACTGTGGATTACCAAAACCTGTTATGAAGACAATGATTTCAGTGGGATAAATGGCATTAGAGACCACAGAGTTGCAGGCGCATGGCCACGAAGTTATTTTACCTGCAGTTATTTCAGTAATAATGGTGTTTTCAATCTGTGTAAGTCTGTAACTTCAAAACCAGTAGGTCACTGAAAAAAAGTACAATGTTTTACTATATCTCTTTTTACAAGTATGCAGTGCACTAAACCGGTACTTAAAAAAAAAAAAAAATTATTTCAAATCTTTATGAGCCACTATGGTGACAGAGAAAAAAAGACTTAAAGCCGCTGTATTGTAAGCAGAAGAGCTTCTTTTTTCCCTTATGCCAGCAGCCTTAGTCTGCAAACATAAATCTCACTGTTCAATCAATTGATCACTTTATATTTAATACACATTATGCAAACTCCACAGAAGAAATGTTTTTAACGTTTATTTTTCAAAGCTGTGTCTTAGCCCTTTTTCCTCCATTGGGCGTGACACTTGCTATTCGACTCTCTTGCCTGGCAGTTTTTTTCCCTCTGAATACTCTCTTTTTGGCCAATTATCGATTCCAGGATCTCTTCAGTAGTTCACGTTTTTGAGAATTTTTACAGGTGTTCTGAAATAGGGGCATACTTTTATGCCCAATACATACAGGGCCCAACACATTGTTAGAACAGTGAGAAGCATTAGTTGATAAGAGCAGGCAATTATCAAATTCAGTTCCACCTACACCCCAGTTGCTATTTTTCCTACCTCCTGTTCCTCCTGAACATCGAACCTTACTGTCTTAACGGTGAAGAAAAATTGAGTCGGGGCGCCTGGGTGGCGCAGTCGGTTAAGCGTCCGACTTCAGCCAGGTCACGATCTCGCGGTCCGTGAGTTCGAGCCCCGCGTCAGGCTCTGGGCTGATGGCTCGGAGCCTGGAGCCTGTTTCCGATTCTGTGTCTCCCTCTCTCTCTGCCCCTCCCCCGTTCATGCTCCGTCTCTCTCTGTCCCAAAAATAAATAAAAAACGTTGAAAAAAAAATTAAAAAAAAAAAAAAGAAAAATTGAGTAATGCCCGTTTCAGCGTGAAAAAATGAGGAGTGGCTGACAGTTTTCAGGTTAAAGATGAGTACCTGTTTTAGTTCCTGGCCCTTCCTGCAACTCCATTAAAATGACTTTTAAGGGATTTTTTTTTTAAGGCACACACCCATAAGAACAAAGAAATGAGGTTAACAGCCACAGCATTTGGGAATCTGGGATACAGATGGATGAATGTTAGCATATAGAGCAGGCCTGAGAAAGCAGAATTTTAATCTGGCAGGGGAGAAAGGAAGAAGAAGCCCAGTTTACACCAATGAAACCTGCAAAAGCTCAGGAATTTTGAGCAACAAGAACCCTCTGGAAATGGGAGTGAAGAAAGGGTTAACCTTAGGAGTGTTCGGCTGAAAGTTTAGATCTGCTCTCAAACTGTATACATGTAGATAACTGCCCCTCTTCCCCCCCAACAGAGCGATGGAGATTTTTTTTTAATGTAGAAACGATAAAATAGGTTTCTGGGTTAGCAGATATCAGGGAAAGTTAAAAGTGGTATTATATAGTCTTGAAATCAGGGAAATTGCATTGACTTGCCAAATCCTGAGAACCACAGCAGCTACCCTCTTATGCCCCTTAACCTGAGAGCAGGCAGGATGATACCCTACCTGAAGGAGGCTCCAAGAGACTTCCTTGGTGTCGTGACCTAAAAATAAAACTCAAGGATACTGATATCAAGCGTTCCCCTGAAGAAGAGGCCTAACTAGAACAATCCTAAAATAAATCCCGAATCAACAACCCATCCTCTCCAACCTTACTGTTGGCTTTCTAGTTCCCCACTTCTAAATATCAGCACACAGCCAAGGATCGTCAGATATTTAAGAAAAGTATTATAAGAGATAGGAACGAAAACGTGCAAACATTAAAAAAAGCATCTTGGAGAAAACAGAACCTTTTCAGGAAGAAGAAATCTTAAAAAAGAAATCATCTGTATCTACAGAGAGATAAAGTGTGGTATTGAAGCCACGAAAGAGAATAGCATTTATAAGGGTTAGAAGACCAAGGTAAGCAAATTCTAGGATGTGGAGTAATAAGAATAGAAAATAATACAAAAAGATAGAAAATGTATAGGATTGCTTCATGAAGTCCGGTGGCTAAAAATAGTAACCCAAGATTGAGAGAGTATAGAAAACAGAGGACAGAAAACCATCAAAGAAATAATTTAACAAAATTTCCCACAACCAGGGCACCTGGGTGGCTCAGAAGGTTAAGCATCTGACTTGATTTCGGCTCAAATCACGATTCCATGGTAGTGAGGTCGAGTCCCACATTGGGTTTGTGCTCAGCACGGAGCCTACTTAAGACTCTCTCTCCCTCTCCTTCTGCTCCTCCCCAACGTGCATTCTCTGTCTCTCTCACAATTTTTTTCCCTCACAATCAAAGATAGAAGTTTCCAAGTAAAATATTACCAATACATTCTCGTGAAACTTTGCAAAATTATGGTACGCTCTAATAAATGACAGGGTAAGCCCATAAAAACACCCAGGATCCCAGAGACAGGACCAACACAAGAGCCAGGAGTGTGGCAGGACTAGTGATCCTCTAATGTAATTTTGGGATAGGTAGAGGGGTTCAGGAGAGACTTCTTCAAGATGGAGAAACCGATAAGACACCCGCTGTGTGTGTGTGGAGAGGAGAGTTGGAAGTCTAGGGGAGGAGTTGGGGAGAACCTCATGATAAGTATATAGGAAACTAACCCAAATTAAATGTAACAGCGATTAACTCCAGGAAAGACAAAAATTAAGTAGAAAAGGAAATGTTATCATGGCATGTTACACAATTCAATTACTAATAGCGTCTCCATGGCAATAATGATATAAAAATTGATATTCAAGCTAATCAAAATTGTGGTAGAAATCTGAGAGGATGGGAACATGGGGCATGTATATGTGTGTGAAAGAACACTTACCCTTATCTTCCTCCCTGGTAAACCGACGGGTAGTGCCTAAAATGGGAAAACCAAGAAGTGGTACCATAAGCATGTTATTTAAATCAGTTGTTGGGGCACCTGGGTGGCTCAGTCGGTTAAGCGGCCGACTTCGGCTCAGGTCATGATCTCGCGGTCCGTGAGTTCGAGCCCCGCGTCGGGCTCTGTGCTGACAGCTCAGAGCTTGGAGCCTGTTTCAGATTCTGTGTCTCCCTCTCTCTGACCCTCCCCCGTTCATGCTCTGTCTCTGTGTCAAAAATAAATAAACGTTAAAAAAAATTAAAAAAAAAATAAAATAAATCAGTTGTCAATTTTGCCTCATTATAGCACACACAGAAACTGATTACTTAATAATGCCGCAAGCTCAGGACATCCATTTGGAGAACACTGCATGGATAAGAAACTTCCAAATAGAACCTTTTCAGATTTTCTAATGAGAAACCCGAGCTTGCTTTCATGACCGTTACTTTTTAAATATTGCTTTTATTATATGCCTGGGAAAGCTAAATGCACTTCTTTATCAAGATTTCAATGATTCTCTAAATTCTTGTTAGTCGCTATCAAATACTGTACAAGTAGTGATTTAGAAAATTTCAAACCACTTCACCACTATTGTGAATTTTACTAAAGTTAAAAATTTTTAAAAGTCAATAGCTTCAATCCTTTTTTTTTTTTTTTAACTACAGAAGTGCAACACTCTGACATTCCCCACCTGAAGAGAGCAAAAATGATGAAGCTCTACGTGGTAAAATATGTGTTTATTGTTACAGTAGACATCCCATAGGTAGCTTGGTTGCCAACGAAAGTGCACATTAGCCCCACATGGAAAGAAGCAGCTGAAACCCTTTAGGAGAGAATTTGGGGAGCTGCCAGCTGTAGCTTTGCCCACCAGGTCCCCTTCCCAAACTCTTTCAGCATCTTCAAGGGCCACTTCTCCACAAAGGGGAGGGGTGCCTCTTGCAGCAGCCTGTTGAAGCGGGGATCCACGGGCATGTTTAATGTCTCTCTCAGTTGAGCAGGGAGCACTGTGCCTTTGGACTCTGGCAAAGCTGGTGGCCAGTGGTCATCTGTCCCCGGGTGCCAGTTACCCAGACCCCACCTGGTGCCCTGGGGCTGAGGTATGTCAGTACCTCGTGACAAACATGGAACCCGCTCGTAGCAGAGCAGAATGTCAAAACCTGCTACCGGTTGGAAAGCACTGACTTCCGGATGTGGAAGCAGAGTCCACAATAATTACTTAGAGACCTGAAAGCACCTAGGAGGTGCTTACAGTTGAAACTGTTATGAATAAATTGGTACAAACTACCTTAAAAAGAAAAATCTCTCACGTATTCCTATTAGAACTTCCAGACCTTTTGTCTTTTTTTTTTTTTTTTTTTTTTTTTTTTTTTTGAAGGAGAGAGAGACAGAGCATGAGTGGGGGAGGAGCAGAGAGAGAGGGAGACACAGAATTCTAAGCAGGATCCAGGCTCTGAGCTGTCAGCACAGAGCCCAATGCGGGGCTCGAACTCACAAACTGTTAGATCATGACCCGAGCTGAAGTTGGACACCCAACTGACTGAGCCACCCAGGCGCCCCCAGACCTTTTGTCTTATTGAGGCACTGAGGAGAACTGCTTTCAACTCTGTTTTCTTGAGATGAGATGATGAAATGTATACAGCTGTGGAATATGGTATGCTTTTAAACTCAGAAGCTACTCAGTTTGCAGGTTGTCTGTATGCTGCGTGTATAGACCATTTTGTCTATACCATTAAGATAAGGGAAAAAACAGTACATCTGAAGACAGCAAACTTCATGTTATTAATAAAAGAAAAAAAAGAAGTTGAAATTAATGGGGAATATAGCTTGTGTTTTGAATCTTCAGTTAATTGTTTTCCTGCTGTCCCTTTAACATGCTCCTGGGGAAGTTAGCACAAATGTTTTAGGGGAAGAGTTAGGAAATGGACAGCCACTCTTTCACTAAATTAGCTGGAAAAGAAGAAAGGCACTTGAGAATACATAGTGGAGAGCTCCCCTTCCTAATGCAGAGGGGACGGAGAGTGTGGTCCA
Source organism: Panthera onca (assembly GCF_046562875.1). Classification (NCBI taxonomy): domain Eukaryota; kingdom Metazoa; phylum Chordata; class Mammalia; order Carnivora; family Felidae; genus Panthera; species Panthera onca. The sequence goes on along the minus strand of NC_138339.1, from coordinate 213,749,538 downwards.
TTTGGTGCCCTCCATATTCAAGGCTGAAATTGGAAACAATGGCCCTTTAATTCGCTGCTCAGTTAATGGGCCTGCTGATTTACCCTCATTTTTTAGACATCTAATATGTCCTTAAAACCCTCTCAAGGGTTTTATACTTTTAGCCTGAGGTCTCTGTGCTTCATTTTTCCTTTTGTTCTTCAGACACTCTCATTGCCTCTCTCTGTTTCATCTTCTGAGAGGTTCAGAATAATGCATGGTGTGAGCTGAATAATTGGGATGAAGCTTGTGACATGTCTTGATGATGTTAAGCCACTCAAAATCCTAGGAAATAGTCCCAGCTTGCATTAGCAGTAGATTAATTCAGGTGAACTTTAGAGTCTTAATTTTTTAGAAATTTACATTTTTACCAGTGATGATTGAAAAACATTGGCATTCTTTCTGCCCACATTACTGATTACAATTGCAAATACTTGCAAAAAGTGCTAGAATGACTTCTCACTGTTCCATAAGGAGCAGAGTGTTATTTTACCCATTTAATGGCTATTAAATATTTTAAAAAACAATTTTCCAAAAATATATCCATACCCATATGTAACATTGCATAAATCACAATGGGAAATGTATTCTGATATACATGCCTAATAATACTTGTGTAGGTAGGTTTATATGTTTAAGGGAGTTTGCCAAGAGGAAAGGTTACATTGGGGGGAGGTTCCTCATTTGAGACTTCATTATGAGAATGGTAAAAATAGGGGTGCTTTCGGATGAAGTCAAGAGAGTGATTACTCAGGTAGCTGGCAACTTTTTGCCCCAGGATTTCCTGAGTGTGAGCTAGATGTGGGTCCAGGCCTTATGATCTGAATCAAGTGTTGGAAAACCATGGTGAACTAGTTATTTCGTATGTGGGATCAAGGAAACCCAACAGCTCGTGAATTTGCCCCATGAAAAATGAGCAGAGGAATCTATTCTGAGTGGAGATTCAAAGGAGAGCAGGAACATGTCACAGGGAGGCATATTGGGAGAGAAGGGTTGGCCCTACTTTCTGGAGAGCAGAGGCTGTAGCAGACAGGTCTAAGGCAAGGGAGCAGGGAACGGCTGGGAAGGAGGAGAATTGGGGAAAGAAAGGAGTCAGCTGGTGGACTTTTAAATCTGGGATTGAAATTTAATTTCAAAAGAAACATTTGGAACACTTGGTGACAAGTGACACGATCAAAATGACATTTGGGGAACATGATTCTTGCTGTGGGTTGTGAAATAACTCAGAAGAGGAGTATGAAGGCTGGTGCATGATGAGAAGGTCCCCAGCTGAGGAAGGGAAAAGGGGAAGGGATTGGACTTGGTGACAAGATCCATAGAGAAGACACAAGGGAAAGAGAAGTTATAGATAATTTTCAGTCAAGCCTGGGCTGCTGCCTTGAAGAACTCCTCCCATCCTTGTGGGTCCAAGAGAAAAAAAAAAGGGTAGGGTATCTGGAAGAAATGTCCAAATGCCTTCTTGAACATGTCAGTTCTCTTCCGAGCTTGCAAGTCATGGAACAGTGGAAATGAAACGGATTGCAAAAGATAGGAATTTGTTAAGTTGATCAGTTCTCATTTGGATGTGCTCCGACCCTTCCCCTCATTCCACCAGCTCCCAGGAGATCCTAGAGGCAGCAGTAAATAAAGGAGCGTGATGAGGGTTAGCGGTCAGAGAAGGGAATGAACACAGCCCTGCGGATCTTTGTGCACACACAGTAATTGGATGTGGCTGTGTGGATAAGCATTCCATGTCACAGAGAGGAGACGGGAAGAGCAGAGGCTTGGAGGCAAACACTGTGAGCGGCTTTGTGGGAAGGCCAAGGGAGAAAAGAAGCCAGAGAAAGACTGGTCAGGGTGGCAGGAAAGCCGTGAAATTGTTTGATCTAAACTTGAAATAGATATTTGCTTCATTAGAGCCGACAGTATGAATCGGGTTCTTAGGTCATAAATTAAGGGACAGCTTCCTCCCCCAAGACAGAGCATCCACAGAGAATTCCCGATAAAAATATAGCAAGGCAAGCCTCCAAACTGACATAGCTGAGCAGATGTTCAACTGCCAGAGAGATTTTCATGAGCCCCTACTCTTTTACAAATACAATTCACCTTTATTCTTATACTGAACCATGAAAATTCTTTAAATGGATGTCAGGAAATTTTCAAGAAATTCCTGCACTCCACAGTGGTGTGGAGTGGTGTGGTAATATTCTTTTAAATATTAAAAGGATGGGTGAAGGTGGTCAAAAGGTACAAATTTCCATTTATAAAATAAACAAGTCCTGGGGAGGTAATGTATATAATGGTGAGTGTAGGGGCGCCTGGGTGGCTCAGTCGGTTGAGCGTCTGGCTTCGGCTCAGGTCGTGATCTCACAGTTTGTGGGTTCGAGCCCCGCATCGGGCTCTGTGCTGACAGCTCAGAGCCTGGAGCCTGCTTCTGATTCTGTGTCTCCCTCTCTCTCTGCTCCTCCCCTGCTCATGCTCTGTCTCTCTCTCTCTCTCCTTCAAAAATAAATAAAAACATTAAAAAAAAAAAGAATAGTGAGTGTAGTTGACAATACTGTATTGTATATTTGAAACTTGCTAAGCAAGGAGATCTTAAAGGTTCTCTTCTCAAGAAAAAAAATTGTAATTAGCTAGGCTTATTATGGTGATCATTTCACGATATATACCTATATTGAATGATTTATGTCATTTACTTGAAACTCGTATGTCAATTATATCTCAATTAAAAAATGTTTAAAGAGAATACATTAACTTTTCCATTGCAGTGAAGATCAACCAACACTCACCTGCCCACCAGGTTGGCTTATAATACTGTATACTTTGTTAGCTCTAAACTGGAAATCCTTTTGAATCTTCTATCAGTTGGGCTTTTCCAGAGAAACAGAATCAGTAGATATGCATGAATACATGTGTGTGTTTGTAGTACAGTATGTATGAAGAGATTTACTTTAAGAAATTGACTCGTGTAATTGTGGGAGCTGGCAAGTCTAAAACTCATAGGGCAGGACAACAGGCAGGAGTTGTCCAGGTTGACAAGCTGGAAACTTAGAATCTCTGCTATGGTCTTCAGGTAGAATTCCTTCTGGAACCTTCGTTTTTGCTCCTAAAGCCTTCACCTGATTAGATGAGGCCCACTCCCATTATGCAGGGTAATCTCCTTTCCCTAGAGTTGATTGATGGATAACATTAATCCCAGCTACAAAATACCTTTATAGCAACATCTGTACTTGTGTTGGACCACATAACTGGGCACCATAGCCTACCAAGTGGATGCATAAAATGTTACCATGACAAATTCCTTATTTTTACTATAGTGAAAGAGCAGAATCAGCTGTATTTTGCCCCACTTCTTTAATTTGAAATCTTTACACTGGAGAAAGATCCCCTTAGTGATTCAGTGGTGGCTGTTTTAGTGGTGCCTCTGTCTGTGGAACTATTTTAAAAATTTTGTTTGAAAAGCTGGGCAACATCCGAGCACCTTTATTCTGTCCTACATGATGCCAGATGATCCTGTCTGCTCTGCCTGGTGAGTGGGGTGGGCATAGTGCTACAGGTTATTGACTTCTCAAGCTCTGCAGTGAAACTGCTCTGCTGACTGCGTGACAATCACATGGGACTTGGGGAGTTAATATTTCCTTGGAAGAATTTTAATGTTAGAATTTACTGTCTTTTGCACATATAAATTTAAAGCCTTAATGTTATGCTCTTCTGGTTATTTGCATTTAATATGCATGCAAATTCACAATGTATACTATATGCCGAGGATATAATTTATAAATCGGTACTTTCCCTGGTTGTTAGCAATTTTGGCCGCTTTAAAAATTAATACTTTGAAGAAATATATGTTTTCAAATGTATATGTAGTATCTTTAGTTTCCAGGGAAAAATATGTAGTGCATTCTCTACTGAAAAGGTAGATCTCTGCTGTAAAGTTCTCTGTGTTGAAAGAAATTACGCATAATGCTAAAGGTTAGGATATTTTTATTTATTTATCTTTCCCGTGAATGGGCTCGGATTAGGTGTTGCAGATGTTTGTTTCCATTAACGGTGTTGAAAAACATGTGTTTGTGAAGCATGATTGCAACCTGCGGCATTCTGGTACAATTGGGGGCAAGTCATTCCAGCTGATAAACACCCCTGACATAACAGCGCACCATACTGTACTTTTAAGTGGAAGATCAGTTCTGCACTTCATATAACCAAGAGTGGGAGAGTCCCAGAGAGAGGCTCTAGCCTCCCTGGCTGCCATTTAGGCTTGTTGTCTTGGCAACCTGAACACAGCCATCGGTCCTTTCCTCAGGCGGGGAACTCCAGTCATCCTCAGCTCTGCCGTGACCTTTTCTTCTCCCCTTCCCATCTGTTGCTGGGCTCTGCCGGGCAGCTCCCAGGCAGCTGCAGATTTTCTCTGCCTTGCACACCTCCAGGCCACTACCGGCTTCTGTGCTTTCCTCTTCGGACGGCTGAAACCTCATTCCGGGCCCTCTGGCTTATCAGCTCCCTCCTGACCTCTTCTACCCGCCTCAACCAAGGCTTCAGAAACCTTGTGAGGAAAGTCATCTTTCCGCGTGGACCTCTTGGTGGCTCAGCATTCCTTGCAGGGAGCACACGTCCGTTGTCCATTTCAGTGGGCCGCCTCCACGTGCCGTTTAAAACAGTTTTTTTCTCTGAGCTGCACATCTGCGTGGAATGTGAAGTCACCCCCCTCCTATACCTTACCAACGCTGCGGCCCACCTGACCGGTGTCATCTTCGTCGCTCTCAAAAGCAGCCCTCCTTAGGTGATAACGAGCAAAGAGCCTCTGGCTGTCAAGTTTTGTTGGGACCACCCCCTCCCGCACCGTAAATATTATCACTAAGCTCTGTGTCGGCGTCCTACCAGTTGCTGCGCGAAATGAGCTAGAGTCATCTGGTCTGTGGGCAGGTACTCAAGACCCAAGTCAGGGCCTCCGTGTGTTATTGGGCAGCCTGGCAAAAGACGTGAGTTGGGGTGAGACTCCATCTTGGCTCTGCTCACCAACATGTGTATCCTTGGACACAACTGGATCTGCCAGGTGAAAGGGTGACTCCCACCCGCCCCCCCCCAGTCCTCCCCAACACAGGCACCTTCAGCTAGCCAAATTGTACAGAGACACAAGGAGTACCATCTTCTAACCCGTATGGGGGCTAAAAGGGCACCATTGACTGATTTGCAGTTGGGCACCCTATAAGCTCGTAGAGGCCTCGACCTATGATACATCTGGGAAAATCAAGAAGAAATAAAGTGAAGTTTCCTATTAAGAGGGGAAGACATTAAAAGGAAGACCAAATCTCTTCTCTCTTCTTTACAGACCATAAACAGTGGGGATCTCGGTTTTGCTTTTGAGTTATGTGACGCCGTTTGATGAATTGAATGTAAGCACCAGGTGAAGATAATGTTGTGATAATGACATCCCAACCAAATATTCGACAGTGCCTCCTCTTTCCCCTCCTCCCTCGCTCCTCTTGTCTCCTCTCCTTTTCTCCCTCCCTCATCCCCTCTCCCTTCCCCTCCCCACCTCTTCTTCCTTTTTTGAGAATGAACGTAGCAGCCAATAATTGCGCGAAACATCCTGGGTGTCTCAGAGATGCATCTTTACCGACTGGATTGTATCATGGGTAACTCACCACAAGCTCCCATGTGCTGTGGGCAGAATGGCCTCCTAACTGTCATAGAATGTTTAAGGACCTGGAAGCTATGTGCTTGATTTACATTGACAGCAGGAGCCCTGAGTGTAAGAACTTGGGCCTGGCTCGCTTTGGGAGTTCAGGCATGTACTAATCTCTCCGGTGGCTTAGGATTCCTCCGAAGAGGCTGGGTCGAGGGAAGTGACGGGGTCTCCGAGAGAAAGCCATGAGTGAAGAAATCTGCCAGAGTGGAGCAGACTGAGCGACAGGGTCTGGATGTTTGAGGGAGCAGTAGTTCCAGGAACCTTCTCTGACCTAACTACCTTCCACTCAACCCCCCTTACCAAGACCAGGCCCCTCCTCACACATACAAAAGCAAGTATGTTAGGGCACCAGTGAAGGCTGTGGCATAAAGTGGGGGTTGGCAAACTCTAGTCCTTGGGACAAATACAGGCTGTGGCCTGTTTTTTTGTAAGGCCTGAGGGCTAAGACTTGTTTTCAAATTTTTAAAACACTGTAAAGAAAGCAAAAGATAATGTGCTACAAGGACAATATTTAGGCCTTTGAAGGCTAAAGTATTTATTATCTGGCCCTTTACAGGGGAAGCTTGCTGACCCCTTCAAGGAACTGATTGGCAAAATGGCTCTTTTTTGAAATAGCAAGGCCCAAGAGTGGAATTGGTTTCCTTGATGGCTGGACCTTGAGGCTGGTGTTCTAGAGGAAGTTATCTGTCCAGAGAATGTTGTCTGTAGTGTCAGTTGTGACATGTGGATGGCAAAGTGACAGGTCAGTGGAGCAGAGGAAGAGCGAAGGAGAAGAGGAGGGCTGTCGAACGGCAGGCCTTAGGTCTGTTTGTGCGGTAGACATCTGCTCCCACCGCCACCAGCACATCCCAGAGGGAGTAACTGAGGAGGGGAACCCTAGGTGGAGCATAGAGAACTGAAACTTAGGCTTAAGTCCACCTATTTATAGCGCCATCAGCAAGGAGGCCCCTGGGGGACTTTGGTTTCTACTTATGTTCTGTAATTCACAAGGCATGTCTCATTTTGTAATCATGAGAACCCTCTGAAGCAGACAAGAAGGGTGTCGCTTTTGACCTCAATCTATAGAGAAGAAAGCACTGCTGCTTGGTCAGAGATGTGCCCCGTTCAAGGTCATATGTTTATTATATGATGGAGCTGGAAATCAAGCCCAGATACTCCGGTACTAAAACCTGGGCACCATTCTCCGGGTCAGTGAATTATCACTATGAGGTCTCTCTCTGCACCCCACTCCCATGATACAAAAGCCTTCTCACTCACTTTAAGTCACTTTGCACGTTCATTAACCTATGAAACAACAGAAATGGTTAGAATACCTCTGGAACTGGAATCCTTTGGCGTACCTCAGCTTTGCTGTCTTCTCAGTGGGAAAGGTAAACGTGGGAGAAGCTTGTAGTGGGGTGTCTGAAGTAGTCTGCACCGCTCTGAGTTGTTTGTGTATGCCCGGGGACTCTGGGTTGAGACGGATTACTTGGCCATTCTGGTTTGACCTTCCTAGAGAACCCACAAAAGGAACAATTGCGAGAAATAATTAATGACACTCTGACAACCTCAACCAAAATTGGAGCTGTTTTCACTGGTTTATGATAGATGCCAGAGCAAGGCATTGTGTAATAGGTACATTGAAGGACTTGTTCTGTGTATGTATGTTTTAGGCATCAAAAGCCATCATTCCTCCATGATAGGACAGGAGAGAGAATTTTATACATTTACCCACCACCTACATACTTTGATATTTTGTCATAATGAGGCGTGCAGGGGAGCCAGCTGTGGTCTGGCCGGCTGTGGCTCTCCATCTCGGACCCAACCTGAGCGATGGATGAAGTCCTGGGGCCAGAGTCACTGACACAGACAGCCACCGGCCCCAGGGAAATCCATCACAAAACAGCCATCGCCAGGAGTCTAACCACCTCCGGATTCACGTAAGGAGAGCACTGAGTACCCTCCTGGAGAATGATACCCCGAGACTCTGGGATAATGCTGCCTTTACACTGCTCATAAAATATGTTAAAAAATAAAGCCTTAAAAGTCATGCTCGTGAAGAGTGAGGACAGGAAAATGAGCGTAGCAATTCACACGGTGCACTTTTCCTTGGAGCAAGAAGTCCTGTCAATTTTTCAAAGTGGGCATTTCATGTCTCACGGTATCCTCGAGAAGGCCGGGTCAGCCATAGGTTACTGGCTCAGGAGCTGACTTGGATCTTTGTCTTGCTGGCTTCTTGCACTTTTCTTTTTTTTTTTTCTTCCTTTCTTTCTTTCTTTCTTTCTTTTTTTTTTTTTTTTTAAGCTAAATTGTCATTTCTTAGCCTTCCTCCTGCCCAGTCTGGGATTTCCTTTCCCCTCAGCTCTGCCTCCTGTGTTCTCTGTCTCATCATCCTATTTTATTTCTTTCACAGCACTAATCACTGTTTGAAATTATTTTATTTATTGACCTGTTTAGTGTCTCTGTCTCTTACCCCTGGGACATAAGCTCCAAGAGAACAGAAGCCAGCCATGACTCCCGGGTTTACTGTTGTTTTCTGGAGCACATAGAACAGTGCCTGGCCTATGGGAGGTGCTCCATAAATTCATTTAGTGAATCAATAAATGAATTAGTGGGTAAATATGGGCTGTTCTGTTGCTTAATCCCACAGGATAGTGCCCATAAACTGGGTAGCAGTCTTTTCCTGATAGAAAAATCCAAAGGGATTATATTAGTTTTCTTATTGTTGTACTAACAGGCTATCATAAACTTACTGACTTAAGTATGCAGATTTATTATCATAAAATTCTGGAAGTCAGAAGTCCAACATAAGGGGGATAGGGCTAACGTCAAGGTCAGCAAGGCTGCATTTCTTCCTGGAGGCTCTAGAGAAAAATTCTTGTTGTTGTTTTTGTTTTGTTTTATTTTGTTTTGCATTTTTCAGTTTCTAGAAGTCATGTACATTCCTTGGTTTGGGACCCCTTTCCATCCTCAAAGCCAGCCACGGAGTTGAGTCTTTGTCATCCTGCCATCTCTCCGATTCTCTACAGATAGGGGCTGAGGACTTGCATGATTAAATTGAGCTTACTTAAATTGAGCTTAATCTGGGAAAACCTCTTATCCCAATGTGCCTCATGGGAATCACCCCTGTAAAGTCCCCTTTGCCATACAAACTAACATATTCAGGTTCCAGGGAACAAACTGTGGGCATGTGGACCTCTTGCAGAGGGAGGAGGTGTCCTTGTTCTGCCTACCACGCGGATTCACTCACAGAAGAGACAGAGGGATGGTCTCATTTTTCTCTGAGAATATATATTGTGAACCCAAGAGTTCCTGACTCATTTATTCATTCAACAAATACTTGCGGAGCTTGTCACATTTTTCTTGTCACTTTTGTTTCTGGTGGTAGAGTGGGCCAGGCTAGGCTGCTGTTTTGTCGGGTGGGGCAAGGACACCCTGGAGAAGTTCACATGAAGGTAGAACCAGGCCTGACAGTTGGAGATTGGGTTGCTAACCAGAATGGGGTAGGTGTGTCCAAAGGGGACTCAGAGCAGCAGTAGTGATGACGGTGGTAACAGATAACGCTGGTGACAGATAACATTTATTGTGTACAGGCCTGTTTGGAGTAATTTACTTCATTTATGTAATCTTTACCACAATTCTGTGAGCGAGGTACTGTTATTATCCCCATTTTACAGATGATGAAACCAAGGCACAAATAGGTTGAGTAAGTTGTCTAAAAGCACGCAACTAATAAGCGACTGAGCCAGGATTCCAAATTCCGGGCCATCTAGCTTCTAGAGCCTGCTCCCTAACCACCGTCCTCTCCTGCCTGTCATGGAGCCAATCAAAGAGGGGCGGAAGGAGCCCGTGAGGGGCCGAAGTTGGGTGCTGGGGATCAGAGCCTCAGCTGTTGCACAGACGTGCGCGCTTGGTTGTTATTTGCACCTCACGTTTTCTGCCTTGGAAACATAGGAAAGACCCCACTGTGTGTCAGGCATGGCCACTTGCGGCGGGGACATGTGAAGACGGATCTGTGCTCAGGAGGATGCAGAAGCTAGCAGCTCACAGGCATTCCCCGTGAGGGGCCGGTGAGGGAGACATTGGCTACTCTGCAGCTTGCTGACCATCTGCTGAGCTTCTGGGTTTCATGAAGTACGGGGACCGGAATGGTACAGAGGAGCAAGTCAAGAAGCCCCGAGTTTGTGTGTCCACTTTATCAGTCACCAGATCTAGGTCTGGGTCAACTCATTGAGCCTCTGTGAAGAAAAAAATACAGTCTTTTTTTGCCTACATCTCTAGAGTGAGAGAAAGATCAACTTAGTACTGTGAAGTACTCTGTAAATATTGGTTGTTAGTGTCCACGTGCCTGAGCAACAAGGTGAGGAAAAGAAGTATGTATGAGTGCCCCCAAATGGTGTCTGGTTTGTGTTGTCCTGGGGGGCAAACCAGAGAGTGCGAGCAAGAGAGGACATCTTCCCGTGGCCTCTGTGAGAGAGTCTGATTGATGGCAGGGATTTACAGGTCACCCTACGAAAGCATGCCATCGATCAGGGAGCAAGAAGGGTGTCTTGTCTTTACTGTACAGACCCACAGTCCTGATGGCTCTGATGACCCAAAGGTGGTCACCGGAAGGGAAAGCCTTCTCTGCTTGTGTCCACCCACCCCCTTCATGTTAGTAGCTACAGTGTGGCCAGATCGTCCCAAGAATTTCTTGCATGAAAGTGGAATTTTTTAGTAGGTTTGATGTAACTGAGCACAAACGACAGCTGTGAGTTCCAGACTTCAGAGGGAGGTGCAAAAATTTACCTTGGAGTTAGTGAGCCTCTTAAAATACGTATTCAAATAATCAATAATACACAACTGTCAAGAGTTGCAAAGACTTTTAGATTTACCCTGCTCGTAAGCTAATAGGTTAGGCTGCAACAGTTTTACACCTGCTGGCAGAAGGCATGAAACTCCCAGGTCAGACACAAAGGATTTTATTCCTCATGGTGCAGCTTCCTGTTACCATTGGTTTCCTTTGTCCCCCAGCCCCAAGGGGACAGTGCAGAGCAGGCCTAGGTGGGTCTGTGTCTGTGTCACAGCCGAGGAACACAGAGTTTGGGAAATCACCAATCTTATAAAGAGCTACTGACATGCTCGCTCAGCCTTTATTATCCTGGTCAGGAAACAAATCTGTCCTGTCCTGGAGGGAGACACTATCTTCGTCTTTCGTCTTTTCCTTGTGATGTTTGCTTCACAAACATCCTTGAAAAGATAGTCTGGAATAAAAGCTGTCATAAGACATGTAGCAAAGCCTCCCATTAGAAACGAATACGTAATCTGCTGAATTCCTAATAGCGACCTATGGAAAGTATTTGTCTTTAAATATACAGTATTGTATCAGTGAGTGGATATAGTCTGAATTTTGTTTAAGAAAAGAATCCATTTCTAATTCTTTTCACTTAGTGAGTTCTACTCAATATTTTAGGATAGTGATCCAGCCATACTTGTTGCTTAAATAATTGCCGTGGAGTTCAGAACTTCTAATGAATTGGTATTTAAATGATATTTTAATTAAAAGTTGTTTACATGGAGTGTGCAGAGGGCATATGGTTGATTGTCTCTTTGACCAACTTTGGTTACAGGAGCAACAAAAGTAAGAATTTTATGTTTTGACCGTGGATGATACTGATAGGAATTTATGCAAAGATTTTTGCTTACAGTAACACGTGCTTTTTCTGTGATTTTAGTGATAAGTTTTCTAGGCAAATTCTTATTGGGAGAATTATCATTTGTACAAGTTTCTTTATATTTGATTTTTTTAAATTCCCCAAATGTATTAAATTTCATACATGGTCATGCTTAAAAATTGTAGGCCTATCATTGCCTACTTAGTATGTAGTCAGGGATAAATTGAGCCCCAATGATTTGGATAATCCAGGAGATCATTAAACTTTGAATATTTTTAGGTTTAAACTTGATAAAAGGACCCACATGGTACTGAAAGTGTCAGGAAATTCAAGGACCCACATTCTGCCTGGGAGTTGGCATAGTGCTATGAACATGGCTTTAAATGCAGCTGGATCTGGATTGAACTCCAGCTCTTGCTAATTCCTAATTCTGTAATTTACGTAAAATGTCTGTGCCTCAATTTCCTCATCTGAAAATTGTGCATAGTGACTACTGCTTTGTGGGGAGGTTGTGCAGCCTAAATGAGATGAGTTATTCAAAGCTGATATATTTCTTTAATAATGTAAAGGGAATGTTGGAAGTCAGTTCAGGACCATTACAAAGTTTTTTTTTGATTACTTTCAGCTTGGGTGAAGCTTTAAATTCATAGTTAAATTCCTTCTCCAAAGTACTCATTTACTGTCTATTATTTTTCTAGTTATCTAGGTGCATTGGGGAATTAAAATCATCCTTTAAAAATCATCCCATGGATATCAAAAGCTCATCAGTTGCTAGATGCTAATGGGAAAGTTAAGAATCTGCTCCAACTTATTATTGCAGGCATACACAGAACTACCTAGGGAAAAGCAAGGGTTGGCTTAAATTCCCAGAATAAGATGCTTTGCAGATTTCAAAATATGTCACTCACTATAAAATTAATTCAATTATTTACCAGCCACACACATACTAATCAGGTTTGAAAGTACGAAAGACCACAGGGAAGAATGGACGGTTACCTTTCCATTACCCATGCTAGTGTTACGAAATAAGGACAGCTCACGTGTGCGCAGTGCCCTCAGTTTTGTGGGAAATCAGGAGCTGAATATTTAAAAAACTAATTACAATTAATTAAGATGACTACAAGAGCTGTGACAGTTTGGGGTTCTATTTTTATCAATTTAATCAATCTCTCCCATGAAAAGTAGGAGAGATATTTTGGATTTGACAAACAACTTAAGAGCTTTGCAGCGGGGACGGAATGAGAAAGCACAATGAGCAGAGAGTGTTAAGTAAAGTTCTTTACATTTTAAAACAAGCAGCTACTACCTTCAGAATATAAAGGCGGCCAAGACTGAAGAGATAAGGAGAAAGAGAGGGGAAAGTTGGTGTATCACCAGATGGGATGATGGAAGATAAGTGATAAATGATTACACCTGCCTCCTCCCAGTGTGTAAATTACTCACAGCTACCGTGCAGAAAAAAGCACTATGATGACAACAGCTTTAATACCAAATGTGTGTGTGTACCATGGTCCCCCCTCATCTGCAGGGGATACATTCCAAGACCCCAGTGGATGCCTAAAACCTCAGAGGGTACCAAATCCTACACATGTATATAATGTTTTTCCCATTCATACATACCTGCGATAGTGTTTAGTTTATGAATGAGGCACAATAAGAGATTAACAACAATAATAAAATAGAACAATCACAACAATTTACTGTAACAAATGTTATATGAATATGGTTTCTCTCAAAGTATTTTACGATATTAGACTCCCCCTTTTTTTCTTGGGATGCTGTGAGACAGTGAATGCCTACGTGATGAGATGAAGTGAGGTGAGTGGCGTTCGCACCGTGATGCAGTGTTAGGCTACTAATGACCTTCTGATGATACGTCAGAGGGAGGACCTTCTGCTTCAGTTACCACAAGTAACTGAAACCATAGAAAGCAGAAAGGCAGGTGGGGGGAATTGTCGTATTTAGTCAGCGTGTCTTCAGGTTATGCATAAAATGTTAAGGGTTTTACTTAGTAGAGATGGGGTTAAATATTTACTTCTGGCTAATTACATATTACCATATACCTAAACTTTTGAAATGGTAGCTGTTCTAAAGGTGAGAAATGGACAATTTGCAAGATATATCAAAACTAGCCTCAACCGGATGTTAATTAATGGAAGTAAATGGATGATGACACTATTTCTATTTAGTCCAACTCCTATTAAACACCTACCATGGGCGGGGAGCTGCGCTGGCTCTGTAGAAACTAAGCTGTTCATGATCATCAGCGTCTCTCCCCAGAATGTAGGCACCTGCAGGCCTTGGCATCCCATGTGAGACGGGGTTTCTGAATCTAACCCTTGCCCTCAGGAGCAGGAAAATGTGCACATTGGTGAGACAGGACACGTGCACACATTTAAATCCGTTTGGGTCAACAGTTTTTCTTTGTCTACAAATAAATGGTTTGAGTTAATTTTTAAAGGTATGTTTTCCCTACATAATTATAACTGTTTTACTTTGAAACACAGTGCAATTGGAGTATTTCTTCCTTTCCATATTCTACTTATATTTATTATTTGCCTTGGACTGTGTATGATCATGGACACAAATATCCTGCACCTTTTAGTACAAACGCAGCGGTAGCATAAATGAAGACGTAGAATGCCAGCTCAAGTGGAGGAAGTTCAGACTCTGGGCTCTATTGGACAGGAAAATGGATATTCCAATAAATAGGGTTGTTGAGGCTACAGCAAGTTATCTGCACAAAGCTGCAGGGTCAGCATTTTTTAGATGGTATCAGGGATGAGTAGTTAATTAAGTAAAGGCATCCAATCCCAGTGGAGTCTTGGGGAAATGAGGTCGATACTTTCTTCTCCTTGAACATGGGGCCAAATTGGTCTTTTGATTCTATTGTAGTCATCTCTTGGGTGCTTCTGTCCTAAGATCTGCTTCTATTCCTTTGAAAATCTTTTTTGTTGAGATGACCTTACTGTTAGTGACACCCATAGGCTAGATTTAATTGCTTTTCTAAAAATACCATCTTTTTCCCCCAATAATTCCTTCAGTTCACAATTAATTAAAGCATAATGTGTTGGAAACTTTCTTGTTTAAAGTCTACCTATTCTTTACCTTATTGACTTATTTATTTACCACAAATGGCCAATTCTAAATGGGTAGTATTTCTTTCAGCTTCCAGCTCCTAGCTTTTCTTCTGATATTGATTAAATTTTGAGGTATTTAAAGCAAACAGACCTATAGAGGTAGATAAAACTCTGTGTGTGTGTGTGTGTGTGTGTGTGTGTCTGTGTGTGTGTGTAGGTGTGTTGTTATCCCTTCTTAAAAAAACTATAAGTAGAGGCAAGAACTTTTGAAATTGGAGGCTGAATTGCATAGTGATTATTAGCATATGTAAATTTGGACAAGTTTGTAAGTAATTCTCTAATCGTTTTTGTTTACTCATCTGTAAAATTAGGAGAATAGTATCTAAATGGTCTAGTTGTGTATTAAAAATTGGAAAGCATTTAAAATAGTGCCTAGCACACAGTAAGTGCTCAACAATAAATATTATCATTGTGATCATTATAATTCTGGTCATTTTTATCTTGATTATTTGTATTTTAGGGATTTGTCAACTTTTTAATTTGAGATGCCTAAAAGGCACATGAGACTTCTTGTAAAAAATGTTCTATTACTGATAGTGTCTTTAATTTTGATTGAATTGATTTAAATCACACAATGGTCACAGGGACTCAAGGGCCTTGAGGGCGGGACTATATTATTATATCTTTATGTACATCATCTCTGGAATAGCTCTGTATTCACAGCAGGTGCTCAACAAATTTGGACAATGATCTGGGTCTGGATTTAGTTCTTGTTTCTTACCAGCTTAGGGGTTACTGGGTTCACCTTTCTGGACTCAGGATCTCTGAGGTCCGAAAGCCAGATCTGGAGGCAGAAAGACTTGAGATATGAATTCCAGTTCTGCTGCGATCAAGTCCAAGGTACCTGGGGTTTCCTGATCAAACATCCCACCACGTCTCTATTCTTTCAATATTTGTTCAACAGTATTTAATGGAGGCACAGGGGAATGATTTTCAGTAATAAAAATACAATATATTAACAGATTTGCTGATTTATTTTCTCTGGCCCAGGCAGGATCAATGAAATGCAGGTAAAAATATTGAAAGGTGAAAGGTGAAAGGTTTTCTGTTTTAGTTTTTCTTGATTTTACTTTAGACTGCGCATGTGTGTGTTTTCTAGATCAGATAAGTAATAGGGAGGCATATTAAATGATTTACATTTTAGATAATAAAATATCTCACTTGCTTCAGTCAAAGAACACTCGTGCTGATTTGATCTCAGAATTTTAGCAGTGAGGGTGGGTTACTCCAAGATACACTGACAATTTGGGGCAAGTTTTCTTTGGTGGGTGGGTGAGTGGGTGGAAACAAACTTCCTACTTGAGAGCGCTGTGATTTTTTTTTTTAAAGATTTATTTATCCATAATGAGAGAGAAAGAGCAGGGGAGGGGCAGAGAGAGAGGGAGAGAAGGAGAATCCCAAGCAAGCTCTGTGCTAACAGCGAGGAGCCCCACAATATTGGGCTCATCCCAGGAGCCATGAGAGCATGACCTGAGCAGAGAGCAGGAGTTGGATGTTTAACCAACTAAGCCACACAGGAGCCCTGGAGAGTGCTGTTTTTATATTTTGCTAGTTACATGGATTGCCTGATGAAATTTGAGTTGCTTGGTGCCCATTACTCCAGTAACATTTTAGCATTCCAAAGAAGTTGGCTCCTAGGGAATTGGCTTCCTGTCCTGAGGCTGATTTGCCTCTGGCCCTGCCACTTACCAACTGCTTGGTTTAGGGCAGTTGTTTTCACCTCTCTGAGCCTGGGTACCATCATCCTTAAAGGGCAAGACAGTGAGAATGGAGGAAAAGAAGGCACACCAGCCAAGTTTCTTCTCTATGTTAAGCGCAAGCTTTCCTAGACCGCCTATACCCTTGCTTTCTCCCCTTTGGCCAGGACGGAATCACGTGACCACTGCTTGTGGAAGGGTGCTGGAGAAGCAATTATTGCTCTTCTCCGTTTATTTTAGCGGCTGTCACTGCCCCACATTTTCCTCTTTTTCAAGGAAAAAGGTGGGGGGCGGGTGTTGACTGGTGGTATTAGGCCATCATCAAACTGCTTCTGGGGATTTCTCTGCATTAGAAGTACTGTGATGTTAAGCATCTAGCAGAACCTTGAGGTAGAAAAACATGGGGGAGATCGTGTATTTTCTCATGTACAGGAGTTTACAGATTGCTAGACACAATACAGTTTTTAAAATTTAGAGAAGAACATACGCTCAATGTAGATAACATTTGAAGATGTATCTCATTTCCAAAAACATTAAAATGTGAAAAAAGCATGCATCATGGAATTGAGGAGCTGTGGCGGTAGATGGGATTAGGATGAACCTGAAAATTTAATTCATTTTCCTTAGAAATATGACATTTTTAAGTAGTGAATAACATAATGCACGGATTCAACTACTCAGATAAAAACGGATACTCTTTGTAGAGAGTATATATGCCGCTTTGAGTGTGATAATTTTCTGAAAGTATTTTTTTTTTAATTTTTTAACGTTTATTTATTTTTGAGACAGAGAGAGACAGAGCATGAACAGGGGAGGGGCAGAGAGAGAGGGAGACACAGAATCCGAAACAGGCTCCAGGCTCCGAGCGGTCAGCACAGAGCCCGAGCGGGGCTCGAACTCACAGACCGTGAGATCATGACCTGAGCCGAAGTTGGACGCTTAACCAACCGAGCCACCCAGACGCCCCTTCGGAAAGTATTTTAAGAAGAATTTTGCAAGACTGCCAAAATATGTTATAATTTTATGTTTATATATTTTATAATTATATCAAAAATAACAATAAAAAATTTTTACTTATTTAAAACAGCATTGAAGAATTTCTAAGTCGCTTATAGATGTAAAGGGCATTTTTAAAAACATAAAAACAAAAACCATGCTGGATTAGATTCCTAATCTGCCATAGGATATATTATGGGAGGGTACTGTTATTAACCACAGTGGTCAATGCCTGCTCCTAACTCAGACTATCTGGATCAACGCAGTTTGTTTTTGGTTTAATTAAGAGATCAGTGAATGAGTATTAAAGGAAAGAATCAAGTATTAGTGATCTAAGACTAATACCAATCTATCTTCAACGTAACTCTTTTTAAGAAAATATTGACTTATAGGGACGCCTAGGTGTCTCAGTTGGTTTAGCATCCAACTCTTGATTTTGGCTCAGGTCATGATCTCATGGCTCATGGATTCGAGCACTGCTTCGTGCTGAGAATGCCGAGCCCGCTTGGGATCCTCTCTCTACCCTACTGTCTCTCCTTCCCCAAGATAAAATAAATAAACTTAAAAAAAATAAAGAAAATATCGGGTTCTTAACAATTGTATACAATAGCCAGTTTGTTCTCTGTAACTAATTGTACCTAATTTCTCAAACCTTTTCCCTTTGTGCGAGAGTTTGTGTATGTCACAGTTTTTGTGGTGAATGTGTTGATTTTCATGCCAACCCTGTGCTGTCTGTAGTTCTAAAGAGATACCAATATTCCTAGATAAAGCTAAAAATCCAAATGTGTAGATAGTTGTATTCTGAACTGGAAGCCTCAATGAGTTAATAATGCAATGCTAGCCGTCAGTGGTTTTAAAATCCAATATCCAGATTTATTGCACAGAAAATACATAGCGCTCTTTATTCTTTGGTTGTTTTTTAATGGTTTGAATGTATATGGCCTGTATACCCCCCCACCCCCCCGTGTAGTTTTCACATATAATATATGTGAAAACATATTTTTTTCATACAAAAATATATTTTAACAGACTGTGAAACTTGGAGCATAAAATATGTAACTTTTAGATTCAGCTAAGCGATAATGCTGGGAGACATATGGGTCAAAACAAATAGCCATTTGCACAACACAGATTTAAACTTCTTTGGTTAGGTTGGCAAAGAAGTTTATTAGGTTAGAAATCAGTTCCTCCAGTTATAGTCTTTGCTAAAAGGCAGTGGATCAAATATTACAGTTTTCTGAAAAAAGACCCTAGACACTTAAGATGATAGTGTGAGTTAATTCTGTTTCCCTGGGTGAGGTCTCACTGTGAGAACACAATGCACCACTTTGGCTGAGACGCTGTTTCCAATAAATATGGAAATTATGGCTTCCAGTGCTGTGGCCTGGTATGAAATCTCATGGGAAATAACTTGAAACTATGTGACAGGTTTAAAACTAATTCCTACCCCCCTCTCTGAAGTAACCAACCTATATTTACAAGATGTACCATTATTTCGTGGCCATTCAGAAAGATGAGCAAGTGCAGTGCTATTTTGCAGAATGAAACGGTGGGGATAAAAATCTCCTAGTCCATATATATCCTTGTTAGGGCATGGCTTGAATCAAGTAGGCTCTGATTTCGTGGCCTGTGCTTCTGTAAATCCAAGAGTTGCTCTTTGACCCTTCTTCCTGTTCTTTCTTGGGCTTTCTCTAATGACTCTCAGCAGAGAATTAGGATTGGGGTTTTTCCCTTTGCCAGATGAGGATGGTTTTGTCATGATGGGTTTCAAACTACACCCGCATCCTCAACCTCGTGAGATCCTGGCTGGACAAAGGTGAAATGTGCCTGCCATTTTCAGATCTATTTCTTGAGGAACCATTAGAGAGACTTATTATGCTGTACATAGAGGGGGAGACTGTTATCAAGAGTGGGGAGAAACAGGACATGAAGAGTGTCTTTGGACATCTATGTAGATAAAGCAGAGACCCTCAGTGAGTATTTGTTAGTACTGTTCTTAAATGACTCGAATTCAAATGTGGCAACTGCCCACTAAAGTCAGAAGAACCTAATCTATACATGCTCTGAAACTGCCTCCTGCTTTCTTGGTGTCTGAGACTAGGAAGGGTTGTGGGTGGGGCTGGCCCCTCCTGCATGTTTGTGGCCAGTGGAGCTTCAAGGGCAAAGGCTTGTGGATGTGCTGTTGATTTTCTTTTTCTCCTTTAGGGACTGGTATTTCTGAGCATCCTCCTTAAATTTCTGTGTCGCCTGTGGTAGATTGTTCTCTTTAAATCGGGCTACCACAGTTGAAAGAGACATAAGAGATTAACCCTGCTTTTTGTTCATTTCTAACCAAAGGGAGAGGAACTTTGTGAAGATTTAGTAGATTAATAAAAATGAATACTTGTGTGCAATATCTTGAGCTCTTGGGAAGTTGGTTCTGAATAAATTTAAGGTCTGAGTGTCGTGCCGATGTTGGGATTCCATGAACAATGAGGGGCTATGAGATGAGTACACTGGGCTTTATGAAGTAGTGTTCCCAACAGCTTATGCTGTTCTCCACAAAATTAGATCCATATAATAGTTCCCCCTCTCGCGCCCCTTGCTTTCCAGTCTTCCCCCTCTGGTGCCATGACCGTGGTGAAATAATGACTGAGTTAGGCCTGGGAAATTCTTCATGTAGCCATTCAGGGCACTGCTGGCCTGGGAGAGGCTCCTGAATGTCAGGTCTTCCCTTGCATTTCAAGTAGCATTGACCCGAGGGCAGTCTTCCCTGGAGACCTGGGGGAAACCCACACTAGGAAACTTGGGTCTGGCAGAGAAGTCTTTCTGATTGGGTTGCACTGGCCACCTATTGCTGCAGTTAATGTGGGGGCCTATTGCTCCAATTCATAGGGGGACGGGATGCTTTGTGCTGCCCATCTGTCATACCCAGACAACCCCCACATTCTGCATGCATCTAAGACCAGCCTCTCTCCTTCCTGCCCCCATATGAGAGCCAGCACGGTTTAGTTGCTCAGCAATACCATAGTTGTGCCTGGCCAGCCAAGGGGAGACAGGACTGATGGCCCCAAACTGTGGGGCAAAGCCAGTCCTGATATACCAGCTGTTGTCCCAAGGACAGCTGACCGGGGCACCGAAGAGTGAGAGAAAATTGCACGTCGCGAGGATTAACATGATTTATTCCATTATTAGTCTCGCAGGGTTGTGGTGTGCTTGTTACTAAGTCTACTTTTCAAAGGACTTCAGCGAAGGAAGCTGGAATGTTCCGAACATCCATTTTGGAGTGTGATTATTTCCTTTTAATTTGTTGAGTAAGTAGGAATGTCACAATGTAGGCTAATTTTTACCAAGAGAATATTTGTAATAGGCGCCTCATACTAAACATTCATTGGCTTCAATGAGAGTTTCTGAGGTGGCCATGGAGACTGTTGGGAGGAGAAAACTGAAGTCCTGGAGGGTTAAGTGATGATGCTCAGAGTTAGACAGTGCATTACACTGGGGCCTGGACGGACTGCAGCAGCCTGGTAGCCTGAGCCACTGGCCTGTCTGCTCTTCCGTAGTCTTCTTTCCACAATTCCACGAAGCAGTTGTCAGTCACAGACTTTAAATGCAAAATTTCTCCTTTGAGAAGATTCTATCATTTGAAATGGGATGTGATGTTATGCTACTATTAACAAAAGAAACTTTTATAGCGTTTGCTCTGTGTCACTCTGACTTGCATGACCCTGGGTATGGTTCCCGGTTCCCAGGATTCAGTGTCAGCTCATTAGATATTAACCCTTCTGATGCCTCTTGGTAACAGCAAACCATCTGTGCCTGACTTCCTAAATTTCAGGCAGCTTGCATGTGTTCCGGGTCAGAACTCTCTTCTTAGTCAATCATTTGGTCCCCTTCGTAGGAATGAACCCCTACTTAACTCCACCGGCTCCCCTGGTGGCTGTGCTGGGGCTATGCTAGCCCACAGTGCAGATCAGTGACAGTGCCTTTCAGTGTCCCCATCGACAGATAAATGTCTGCTGACCATTGCCGGGGGGCTTCCAAGGACTACCCACTGTCCTGGGTCCTGAACCCCCTAGTTTCCTTTTTGCCCCGAATGGAGGTCAGAGTGAACAGTAGGCTTTGCCTACGGCAGCACGCGCACACACATACGCACACACGCACATATACACATGCGCGCGCGCGCGCGCGCGCGCACACACACACACACACACACACACACACACTGGTTCCCACTGCAAGTCTAGTGCAAAGTTCCCTCCTTTGCTGCCTTATCTTGCTCTGAGTAGCTGACAAGATCAAACAAAATCCTGAGATATATCAGATTTCACTGATACTGGATAATTTTAAACACCCACTTCTCACATGTAGAAATTTTAGGAAGTATATGAACAGAACATGTATTTCGACATTTAAAGTAAAAAGTGGAAGATACCCTTCTGGCACATTTATCTCTGTCAAAAGACCAAAACAAAACAAAACAAAACATATATTCCATCTTTTTATATTATAGTTTTTCCTATGTTTTTTTCTTGCTGGGGACATCACTGTAAGCCAGGTTGTTAATTCAATTGCGACTTTGTTTTTTTATAGTGGCCATTTGTTCAAACAAAGAAATGCTTATCGGTGGAAATGATAACTGTGATAAATTGCCTCAGCTTTCATGCTTACCTACTATTTTCTGGTGGCACTAAATTCCAGTTTTAAGTCCGGAAAAAATTAAGCTGAATGTCTTTTCCAGGAGAGATTCCATTTCCTACGGATAATTTATAGAGGTTTTTTTTTTTCTCTTGCACCCCCTCTTGGATTCTGTCCTTTTCACCGCGTTGCAGGTATTAATCCCCTATTTATGCCCCTCTGTCTACCTTTATTTCCACTCAGATTTCAGCCTCTTTGTGCCCCTTAATTCTTCCACTCATTCCTTTTTCTCCCCTTGCTTCTGATCTTGAGAGCAGCTACCACAATCCTTCCCCTGTTCTTCCGTACCCACAGGCAATAAATGTGTATTTGGTCCTTGCAAGAATTAATACTCCAGAGAGCCACCAAGCTTGATTAGTAAGTGGCAGATACACTCACCCTAGTGCAGAAAAGTGCTCTTGTGCTTGTGTTTGTATACATACACCTTTTGTATGTATGGCCTCTTTTGTCCTCTAGGGTTGTTATGCTGTGTTTTGGGCTTTACTTTTATTTACAAAATAACATGTTTATAGTATCATCTGGCTGATAGGCCCTGAAGTAGCCTCTCCCAGCTTTCCATTTATTTATTTACTTTTAAATTTTTTAATGTTTATTTTTGAGAGACAGAGAGACAACGAGAACGCAAGTGGGGGAGGGGCAGAGAGGGAGGGAGACACAGAATCTGAAGCAGGCTCCAGGCTCTGAGCTGTCAGCACAGAGCCCGACATGGGGCTCGAACTCATGGACCACAAGATCATGACCTGAGCTGAAGTCGGACGTTTAACCAGCTGAGCCACCCAGGCGCCCCCATCAACTTTCCATTTAAGTACCAGAAAAAGATAAAAACAAAATACCAGTGGAAAAAAAGACTGATAGCCTTTTGCAGGTTTCCTAGAGGAATTTCCACTGATTATAAGGTTGAGGGAGCTGCATTGAGAATAAAAACCATTGGCCAGTATTGGGTTTCTGTACCAGTAAGAAAGCCCGAGCAACTGTCTCCTGTAGGTCATGGCTTTCTGACATGTACAAAATAACCGAAACACATCTTCTCGTCTACATGAATTTTTTCCTATCTTCGTAGACTACACTTTCTTGTTTAGCGGTGGTGCTGTAGGGAAACAGTAAAATCCATCCCCGGTGGTAAAGTCCCCTCCCTGCTCTAACACACTGTCAAGACTATGTAGGTGAGGGCAGAAAGAGCTCATCTAGCATTGAGTGCCTGGATTGTGGCTTTTTGGGTGTTATTTGTTTGATGGGGCTTTGGGGTAGAGAACTATGCAATGATAGGGTGAAAAAAATCTCACCTCAGTTACTTAGGGTAGTCTGCAATGAATGCTAATTAAATACCCAAGGTGTCCAGACCAACTTGTACCAGAACAGAGGAACCATAGAGGGTTCAGAAAGTACCACCCAAGGGGCATCACCAGCCTGGAGTTACATGTATTTATCTGTTGGCCAAGTCCAAGTAGGGTTAACTTTCTCCCAGTTCAAGAGTGAACAAACACAAAGACTACCCAAAAGGTTAGGTGATATTAATAAAAGGAGAAGGTAATATTAATAATTACTTTAAAATTTTTTTCTGTAAAATACACAAGTTGTACATGAACATAAGCATGTAATAGATACCTAAAATAATATAGAAATACTTAGGTTAAAAATTATAATCTCTTGGGGAGCCTTGGCAGCTCAGTTGGTTCAAGTGTTGGACTCTTGATTTCAGCTCAGGTCATGATCTCATGGTTGTGAGATCGAGGGCTGGCAGTGCAGAGCCTGCCTGGAATTCTATCTGCCCCTTCCCCGCTCGCGTGCACCAGTACTCTCCATCCCTCTCTCAAAATAAATAAATAAACATTACAAAAAATTATAATCCCTTTTACTCCCTAACCTCACCTACCTCCCTAGAAGTAAATATGATTGCTCTTTTAGTGTCTGTCTGACTAAATACTCTTTATACATATACATACTACCTATCTACCTACACACACAAAGACAGAGATTTTAAAATATAAGTAGCTTTATGTTGGTCATACTGCTCTGAAACTTATTTTTTTATTTAATAATATATCTCAGAGATTTTGTTCCATATCATTACATATAGGTATACTTTGTTCTTTTTAATAGCTATGCAACATTCCATTGTATGCTTACCCCATAGTTGACTTTACCATTCACCTATTGTAACTGGACTTTTATGTGGATTCCATTAGGGGATTATTGCAAGCGATGGCACAATGACCTGCCTTATATATTTGTGTGCACATGTGTAAGACTGTCTATGGGACAAGTTCCTAGAAGGGGAATTGTTGGATCGAGGAGTATGCACATATTGCATTTTGATAGACACAAATTTCCTCCAAAAAGCTACCAATTTCCTTTTTCATTGATGGTCTATGAAAATGCTCATTTTTCCCATATTTACACTAGCACTGGACATTATCAGACTTCAAAATCTGTATCTACTCGTTATGCTATGGCTAGTAGTAAACTCGAATGCCTTTTTATGTGTATACCAGTATAAACATCTTGAATAATCACAATATTTAAATCTTATGTTTAAAATATAAGCAAATTTTCTTTTGAAACTTGAATTATTGATCCTAAAATTCATTTAGAAGAATAAATGGGTGAACTAGTTAAAATTTTGAGGGGAAAAATTCTGTCCTCTGCAACAGAGGACAGAATATTCAGGGTACTCAATTCTCTTGCAGGAAACAGTCTAAGAATCCACAAACAGTACAGTGGCACCCTAGAAGGTCTGTAAAATACCCTATATATGAAATAATTTAGTATATGATGAAAATGGCAGCTAAATCAATGATGAATCAAACGATTTCTCAAAAATATCTTATTGTTTAAAATCATAATAAAATAGTAAAATCACAATAAAACTAGAAGAATAAAATATACCTTAATATACATGTGATTTTGGACTCAGGAATGTATACTAACTATAAGAAATTAAAAAATGCTAAAGTAAGAGATACATTAACATACTAAATTTAAACATCTCTGAATGGTTAAAAAAAAAGGGGGGTGGGGGGAAGAAATGCACCAGGCACAAAATCAAATGGCCCTGAAAAGTGGGAAAAATATTTGGAACAAATATGACAGACATAGGGTTAATATCATCAATATTTAAAGGTATTTCTCAAATCTATAAGAAAAAAAAAAAAAACAACCCTAACTCCTCAATAGAAAAAATGAGCAAAGAGCATGAATAAATAAAATGTAAATCATTCCCTGCTAGGGCTGCTCCAAGAAGAGCAAACAACTGGTGGAAATTGGGTGTTTCAAAGTTAGTTGACAGATGAGAGTTCCTTTTGTGTAAAGATAGTGGTATTTGTGTTGGCAGCAATAGAAAACATTCTTAAAGAATGAAATATTATAAAGTAGCATATGACAAACCACATTTTTACAATTAAATAACTCACACAATTTATTAAGGAAAAGAAAGCAGCTTCGAAAGTGCCTCATTGAAAGCACAACGTGATCAGAGATACACCAGTATAGTCACAGAGTGTGGTGAAACTATAGAGTTTCTAAATTTTATCTCCCCTCCCCCCAAAAAAAGAAAATAAATAATAAAAGCCTACTTATGTATAGTTACTGTGTTCCCAATTTTGTTTTAAAGATGCTATTTCCTTATAGCATGGGAACTCTTTCCTTTCTCCTGAAATAAATTAGTAGATAGGACTTCCGGCAGAAAATGTCGCACCTTTCATTCACACTCTCATCTGATCCTTATTTTACTCCAGTGGTGGAAAGAGGCAGGACTGCAAACACGAGAAAGCACACATTTATGACTCAGTTTCCCTGGTTCCTAGCAGTTTTCCTAAGGAGCAGAGCAGGCAAATCTTTTTGCAAGCAGGAGGAGCCCCAGGCTTGCCTGGTCACACTGCTGCACAGGAAATAAGTACTTGAAAGGGAACCCCAACAGTGTCTTGCTATAAGGATGCAGAATTTGCAATCTCTTCTCAGTGCTGTGGCCAGGAGCGAACGGCTTGTTCTTGACCCACAGCAGTGTTTCCTGCTCTAGGAGGGAAGTTTGTGCTGCAGCAGCCACAGTCCAATAATCCAAATTCTAGCAGTCTATCCTAAGAAAAGAAAATAAATCAAAGATTTATGTAAAATAATATACCTTGCAGCATTATTAAAAACAGCAAAAATGTAGAAGCTTACCCTCACATAGAAGAATGTTTAAATAAATTATGATACCGTCATGAAGGTAGAATATTATTACAGCCATTAAAGACTCATGTTTTTAAAGACCATTTAACCAAATGGGAAAACACATTATTATGTTAAGTGAATAAAGCAGGGTTCACATGGTATTTATAGTATGAGCGAGCCCATTTTATAAAAAGAAGAAAAAAGTGCATGGGAAGAAACTAGAGTGGAATATTCCAAAGAAAAGTTAACAGTCATAGCTAAATAGTATTATGTGGCGTTACATTTTTATGCATTTCTTTTTTCTGCTCAAAATACTTTACCGTGAGCAAATGTTTTATCAGAAGTTTGTGTATGTACACACACACCTACCTTCGTATACTACATTGAGGTACATAAAGAGTTAATCTTTTTATTTTGTGTTTGTGTGTTTCTTTGTAGAGAAAAACAGGAGCTTCAGCTTTTGAGTTAAAAAAAAAAAAAAAAAAAACAAAAACAGGGGCGCCTGGGTGGCGCAGTCGGTTAAGCGTCCGACTTCAGCCAGGTCACGATCTCGCGGTCCGTGAGTTCGAGCCCCGCGTCAGGCTCTGGGCTGATGGCTCGGAGCCTGGAGCCTGTTTCCGATTCTGTGTCTCCCTCTCTCTCTGCCCCTCCCCCGTTCATGCTCTGTCTCTCTCTGTCCCAAAAATAAAAATAAAAAACGTTGAAAAAAAAAAAATTAAAAAAAAAAAAAAAAAACAACAACAAGCAAAATGCATTTGGCGGACAATGTATTAATGGCAATGAGCTTTAACTGAGTGAAGGTGTTTTAATTGTATTCCTGTTTTAAGTGATAAGGCTTCCACACGGTATTGCCGCCTTCTTCATCTTGGAATATACTGCTCATACTAGTGTTGAAAGTAGCGTTTAAGGACTTACAAGACACAAAAGTCTGGAAAACAAAGAGGTGGTATAATCAAGTGTAAGAGCTAAACAAGTCATACTGGATACTCCTCCAACAAAACTGCTGTTGTCCATCCCCAGTTTTCTTACTGGTACCTTCTGCCTCTGAAAATAAGGTATTTATAAAAGGTGTACACCTGAGGCATCTCTGAAAGACAGCAGTTTGCATACACATACTCTTAAAATGCTGATAAAAATGGACAATGAGAAGCATACATAGAGGGTGAGAGAGAATGGAGAGACAAAAGAATTATCCCAATAAAATACCACAAGCATCAAGGAAGTTTTGTCAAATATAGCCTGATTTCAAATAAATGAAAATGAGATACGAGAAATTGGAATAAAATTTCCCTCTTCACGACTCTGTGCGGTGTTTTCTTTTTTTCTGTAGGTGGAATAGGCTTAGAAAAGTTTCACTAACAGTCTTCAAATCAGGTGAACGGTGCTGAGTAGGAGGCAGGCAAATGAAAGAAGGAGAACATCTGTGGAAAGCTTACTTCTGAATGGCAGTCCCTACGTCCTTTCCACCCATAAAGAAGAATTTCCTACCAGAAATGCTTAAGTTGACTCTAAAATGGCAGGCGTGAAACCCCTATAACCTGGACAAATTAGATGTGAGGGCAAAGACAGATAGATGACAGAGCAATTTCTACCATGAAGACCAATAGCAGAAAACAAGACTAACTCTATGGAAATGTAAATCGGTACATCTATAGAAGGCAATTAGATAATCACCAATGATAATCTAAACTATAAATGTAGACTTCTGAGTATTGGAGTAGAAGTACTTTCTCCTGTTCCTCTCATTAAGTTCAACTGAAAACCATGGACGTTATACATAGAATAAACACAAGGTTCTGAAAGGTGGAGACAAGAAGAAAGACTGGTTGAGGACATCAGGACCAGAGGGATGATCCAGTGGGGAGTTCTCTAAATTTTCTTCTGGCTTCATGTATCCAAGACTGAGTAATTAAGAGGACAGCAACACGGGATGCCAATGGCTACAAACAAAAAAACAAATCCCAAGGAAGTCTACTCTTTTTATCCAGAAAGATAGGAAAGGAATAGCCGGTAAAATAGAACACTTTTACTCAGTAACCTCTTTACTCCACCAAACATTATAGAAAAACAAAACAAAACAAAACAAAACAAAACAAAAAAAACTAGCCCCACCACCACCCATGCCAGGAAAAGCAGAGTGGGGAACCTAGACTTTTATCCACTACAGGCTATAACAATACTCCTAATGAAGTGCAGTCAGAAACCAAAAAAGGAGCCAGGACTTTCAGCCCCACTGGCCAGTAATAAGTTGCTCCTTTTTCCCATTGCAGTGTCAGTGGCGATCACTTGGGGAATCTAGACTTCCATCTCCACCTGGAAAAAAAGTTAGGCATCCCTCCATCTTCCTGCTTGGATTGTGACAGAAGAGGCCTTGCAGAGACTCACCGTTGCCCAGTGGTAATGAAGCTACTAACCCCAGCTCAGTGTCTTAGGAGGCCTTATTCAGAGACAGAACCCATAACTGTAACCAACAGTAATGAGAAACTCCCATTTGAGTGTCAATGGAGCGATACTGAGGTATTATCCTCCCTTCCCCTCTGAGATCAGTGTCAGAAAAGGCCATTTAAAATAGAAGGTTTAAATAAGATCCAGATATTAGCAGACCTGTGCTCGCTTCGGCAGCACATATACCAGATATTAGCAGACCTTCCCCCAGCAAAGTAGCTTGAGAACGTTCTCTGAACACAAGGGAAACAAAACAAAAACAAAAAAAGGCGGGGGGGGGGGGGACTTTAGGAAATTAAGGCAAGAAAACATGGTAAGCAAAAGTATGGGTAAATACATTAGACTTTCCTTCTTGTGAGGTTTCTAAATTATAGTAGGTGGTTGAAATGAAAATTATAACGTGGTTTGATGGAGGTTCTAAAGAAACGTAGAAGAAATATTTAATACAACTATATTTTAAATAGAGAAGGAAAAGGGACATAAAAGGTAGGTAAGTTTCCTATACTTGAACTGGTAAAAAGATGCCACCAATAGACAAATTATGTATATATGTAACACCCAGAGCAGCCACTGAAAAATTATACTAAAGAGATATATTTCGGGGCACCTGGGTGGCTCAGTCGGTTAAGCATCCGAGTTTGGCTCAGGTCATGATCTCACAGCTCGAGAGTTTGAGCCCCACAGCTCTGTGCTGACAGCTCAGAGCCTGGAGCCTGCCTTGGATTCTGTGTCCTCCTCTCTCTCTGCCCCTCCCTGGCTTGTGCACCGCCCCTCAAAAATAAACATTAACAACTTTTTAAAAAATAAAGAGATACATTCCAAAACACTAGATACATCAAAATGGAATTCTACAATGTCATCTAATCCACTTGAAACACAAGAAAAAACAAATGAAAAATAGAAAAAAACAGAAAATAAAAAATAAGATGGCAGACTTAAGCCTTAACCCATCGATAACTACATTAATGCAGATAATCTAAAAACATCAAATGAGAGACATAAATTGTCAGGGTGGATTACAAAAAACACGAACCAACTATATGCTCTCTATAAGGAACTCATTTCAAATATAACAATATAGGCACGTTGAAAGTAACACGTATAGGAACATATATAAAATCCTACAATTATAGGATCACCTGGCTGGCTCAGTTGGTGGAGCATGTGACTCTTGATCTCAGGGTTGTGAGTTCAAGCCCCATATTGGGTGTAGAGATTGCTTAAAAACAAAATCTTAAAAAAAATAAAATCATACGATTACATATATATTATGCAAACATTAATCAAAGGAATTCAAGATTATATCATTAGATAATACAGACAAAGAAATTGCCAGAGACAGAGCTGGACATTATATACGGATAAAAGGATCAATACAGATAAAAGGATCAATCCGCCAAGAAAACATGGCAATCCTAAATGTAAAACACCCAACAACAGTCCTACAAAATATGTGAAGTAAAAACTGATAGGACTGAAGGGAGAAATGGACAAATCCATAATTATAGGTGAACACTTCAACACCCCTTTCTCCACAACTGACAAGACAATTACACATAAAATTAGTGAGGATATGGAGTAATTCATAGCACCATCAACCAACAGGATCTAATTAACATTCATAAAACATTCCACTAAGCAGCACAAAATATACATTCTTTTCACAGGCCCATGAACATATACCAAGAAAGACCACATACTGCATCATAAAACAATCTTAAAATTTTAATAGATTTGATACCCTATAGAGTATATTCTCTGACTCCAACCAATAAAATAAAACTAGAAGTCAATAATAGAAAGATAATATGATCCAATGCTTTGAAATTAAACACGTTTCTAAATAATCCATGAGTCGAAGAAGAAATGTCAAGGGAAATTAAAAAAAATACATTGAACTAAATGAACTTGAAAATACAACATAACAAAATTTGTGGGCAGTAGCCAAGGCAGTTGTGAGAGGGAAATGTATGGGACTAATTTCATATTATTAAAAATGAGGAAATGTCTTAAACCAATAATCTAAGTTCCCACCTCAAGAGCCTAGAAAAAGAATAGCAAAGTAAGCCCAAAGCAAACAGAAGAAAGAAAATAACAAAAATAAAATCAGATGTCAATTAAATTGAAGACAGAAGAACAGAGAAAATCAGTGGAACGAAGAACTTGTTCTTCGAAAAGATCAATAAAATTGGCAAACCTCTAGCAAGACTGAGAAAAGAGAAAAACGCCAATTACCAATATCCAGAATCAAACAGCAGGTATCACTGCAGATCCTGCAGACATCGAAAAGGAATAAAGGTAATATGAACAATTTTACCCACATGGATTTGACAACTTAGATGGAATAAATCAATTCCTTGAAAAGCACAGACTATTACAACTCACCCAATACATTGTAGATAATTTGAATATCCCTGTAACTATTAAGGAAATGGGATTCATGATTTAAAATCTTCCCCAAGTGAAATATCCAGGTCCAATTGGTTTCTTGGAGATTTCTATTACACACTTAAAAAATAATTAATACCAATCCTGCACAGTCTTTTCCAGAAAATAGAAGGAAAGTCTTCTCAATTCATTACATCAAGTTAGTATTACCCTAATACTAAAAGCAGACAAAAACAATACAAAAAAGAAAAAGACATACCAATATCTCTTAAAGAGATGCAAAAATACTTAACAAGTTAGTAGCAAATAAAATTCATCAATATATAAAAAGAACTATAAAGCATGACCGAGGGGAATGTGTTCCATGGATGAAAGGCTGGTTCAGTATTTGAAAATCAACCTATGTGATCCACTGTATGAACAGGTTAGAGAAGAGGAGACCCATGACCATATCAATTGATACAGAAAAAGCATTTGACAAAATTCAACACCTATTCACAAGAAACTTTCATTAAAAATCAGGGCTAGGAGAGATTGATTCAACTTGATATATGGTAATCTTCAAAAAATGCTATAGATATCATAGTTAAAGGTGAAGGATTTAATGCTTTCTTTTTAAGGTTGGGAGCAAGGCAAGAATATCTGCTTTTAGCACTCTTATGTAACAGTGTAAGGCAAGAAAAGGGGGAAAAGGCACTGATACTGGGAAGGAAGGAAAGAATATAAATGTCTTTATTTGTAGATGGTATGATTGTGTACATAGAAAATATCGAAGAATTTGTTAAAAAATAAAATAAATCCCAGAACTAATAAGTCAAGTTCAGCAAGGTCACAGAATATAAGCTCAATATAAAAATATCAGAACATATTAACACAAATATTTTAAAATATGATAATTGCTCAAAAAAGAAGTAATTAGTTATAAATCTAACAAAACATGTACAAGATTTGTATGCTGAAAACTGCACAGTACACATGAAAGAACAAAAGGTCTAAATAAAGGGAAAGACATGTCATGTTCATGGAGTGGAAGATGTCTATTCTCCCGAAGGAGATACGTGAAAGTTTTGATAGTAATTCCTATCCAAATCCCAAGGAAGATATATGTGGATATTGATAATATTATTCTAATTTTTATACGGAAAAGCAAAGGACTAGAATAGTTGAAGAATTTTGAAAACTGAGGGTACATAGAGGGAGGTGGGTGGGAGATGGGCTAGATGGGTGATGGGAGTTAAGGGGAGCACTTGCGATGAGTACTAGGTGTTGTGTGCAAGTGATGAATCAGTGAACTCTACTTCTGAAACCAATATTGCACTGTTTCTTAACTAAACTAAAATATTAAAAATAAAAAAATGAATTTGGAAGAAAGCAAAATGGGAGGAATCAGTCTACCCAATTCTTATGGCCGCTATAATCAAGACTGTAGTATTGGTGGAGGGATAGATAGATTGGTGGAAGAGGACAGAGAACCCAGATGAAGATCCACACAAATGTGCACAACTGACTTTTGACAGAGGTTCAAATGCGTTTCAGGGGAGACAGACGCCCTTTTAACAAACCGTGCTGGAGCAATTGGACCTTTATAGGGAAAAGATGGACCTCAATTTCAGTCTCATGCATTATGTAAGAATTAACTCAAAATGGGTCATAGACTTCAAACTATAAAAGTGTTAGAATAAAACAGAAAATTTGGAGGATTTAGGAATAGACAAAGAGTTCTTAGACTTGGCAACAAAAACATGATTCATAGAAAGATCGACCAAATGGACTTAATTATTAGCTTTTTTTTTTTTTTTTTACTTTGAAAGAGTGTTGAGAGATGAAAATAGAAGCTACAGACCGGGGAAATATTTGCAAACCACTTAGAAAAGTCTAGTACCATAGAATATATAAAGAACTCTAAGAAATCAATAATAAAAAAATAATCCAATTAGAAAATGGGAAAAATACATGAAGAGACATTTTACCAAAGAGTGTACGTAGATGGTCAATAAGTATGTGAAAAGATGTTGGACATCGTTAGTCATTTTGGAAACGCAAATTAGAATCTCGATGGCATCTTACTATAAACCTAGCAGAATAGCTAAAATAAAAACTAGTGGCAACATCGAATGCTGGCAAAGATGCAGGGAAACTGAACCACTTACACATTGCTGGTAGGAATGTAAAATGGCACAGCCACTTTGGGAAAACAATCTGGCAGTTTCTTAAACAACGAAGCCTGCAACTGCCGTTCAAACCACGAATTGAATTACTGGCCATTTATCCCAGAAAAAATGAAGATTTATGATCGCAAAAACCTGTACATAAATGTTTATAGCATGTTTATCTTTAATAGCCAAAAATTTGGAAGCAACCCAAATGTCCTTCAGTGTATAGTTAAACAAACTATAACACATCCATACCATGGAATAGTACTCAGCAATAAAAAGAAATGAACTGTTGATACAGGCAACAACCTTGATGAATCCCCAGAGCATTATGCTGAGTGAAAAACGCCAATCCCAACAAGTTACATCCTGCACGATTCCATTTATGTAACATTCTTTAAATGACAAGATTATAGGAATGGAGAATAGACTGGTGGTCCCCAGGGGTTAAGAAGGGGATAGGGAAAAGAGATAAGTGGGTATGGCTACACAGGGGCAACATGAAGGATTCTTGTGGTGACATTCTTGCGGTATGTCAGCTGTATCAGAGTCAATATCTTGGTTGTAATAATGTACTGTAGTTTTGTAAAATGGTACCACTTGGGGGAAACTAGGTGAGTGACACAGGCTATATCTGTGTTATTTCTTACAACAGCATGTATCTGTAATTATTTCAAAATAAATAGTTTTTTTAATGTTTATTTATTTATTTTATTTTGAGAAAGTGAGCAGGGGAGGGGCAGAGAGAGAGAGAGAGAGGTAGAGAATCACAAGCAGGCTCCGTGCTGCCATTGCAGAGCCCAACAAGGGACAAACCATGAGATCTCACAAACCATGAGATCATGACCTGAGCTGAAATCAAGAGTCAGATGCTTAACCAACGGAGACACCCAGGCACCCTGCAAAGTGTGTAGTTTAAAAAATACACATATACTTCAATCCTGAATTGTACTTCTGAGATTTACCCATAGATACTCATTTCAGGTTTACCGGTGATAGCAAAAGATGACTGACACACAGTGTTTTAGTTCATCAGGAGGTATAGGTTTTAAATAAATTCATATAAGGCAGATATTACAAAGGATGAGATAGCACGGATGAATTGATTTATATGAAAATGCAAACTCTAGAACTGTGCTTTGGTATGCTATTTTAAAGACATGTTAATATACCCAGGAGTGTATATTTACTTTTTTTATAGGCACAGATTACTTTTGGAATGGTAGACAAATGACTCAAAGCCATGGTCGAACTTGAGAAGAGTAGCTATGTGTCTGGTGGGCAGGTGTGAAAGAAGCCTTATTTACTATCTTTATACGCTGTTTTTCCTCTTGAATTTTATACTTTGTACTTACATGACCAATTGAAGAATATATTAGCATGTTTTAAAAACATAAGAGAACATCCAGAAAGAGACTCAAGTATATATTTGGGAATTTAGTATATAATAAAGGAAGCATTTTATGACAGCAGGGGGAAAAGATGGGTTATTTCATAAAAGCTCTTGGGAAAATTGCCTACCCATTGAGGGAAGATGAACAGACATACAACTACTTAACTCTTTACATCCAAGTAAATTCCAAGTGAAGTGAAGATACAAACAATGAAAAAAGTATTAGAGGAAAATGTAGGTAAACATTTCATAATCCTGTGGTAGGAAAAGTTTAAAAAAAAATTTTTAATGTTTATTCATTCTTGAGAGAGAGAGAGAGCAAGAGTGGATGAGGGGCAGAGAGAAAGAGGGAGACACAGAACTTGAAGCAGGATCCAGGCTCTGAGCTGTCAGCACAGAGCCCAGCATGGGGCTCGAACCCATACACCACAAAATCATGACCTGAGCCAAAGTCGGAGGCTCAACCCACTGAGCCACCCAGGCACCCCAAGGAAAAGATTTTTAAAGGAGAGCACCAATGTAATAACAAAAGAAAAAGATTGATGGGTTTAATATGTATGTTAAATACATGTAAGTTTACTTAAAAGTTTACTTTTTTGTATGACCAAAACAGCAGCGCCCAAATATGTAAACTACATTAAATGATATAATGTGTCTCAACAAGAGAATGGCAAAATGTGGTATATTTGCATAATTATTACCCACCAACAAAAGTGAGTGAACTGTAGATAAAATGAGCAGCATGGATAAATTTTGTGCATCTAATATTGAGCTAAAGAAGCAATTTACAAAACCAATTCATGGTGTTAAATGTCAGGATGGTGGTTTCTTTTCAAGAGAAAGGGTAGAGTAATGACTGGCAGGGACATGAGGCGGCTTTCATGCCACTAATATTCCATACCTTGGTTGGGACTACAAGGGTGTGTTTGCTTTGTGATAGCTCATTAAGTTGTACACTATTCTGTATGCATATTTTGCTTTATTTTTCAAAGTTTATTTTTGAGAGAGCGAGAGAGCAAGCGAGAGACAGAGAACGAGAGAGAGAGAGCAGGGGGAAGGGCAGAGAAAGAAGGAGAGAGAGAATCCCAAGTAGGCTCTGCACCATCAGCACAGAGCCTGATGTGGGGCTTGAACTCACTCACCGTGAGATCACAACTGGCACTGAAATCAACAGTTGGATGCTTATTAGCTAACAGAGCCACCCAGGAGCCCCCATATTTTACTTTAATAAAGCAGTTTTAAAAACAAAAACACATTTTTTGACTTTCATAATGGCAGATACTTTTTTTCTTAATGAAGTCTTTTGATGTTGCTGTAAATGATAAAACTTTTCAGAAAGCAAACTGGTAATATGTTTCAAAATAGTATTTAACAATTTCTGTTAAAGGTATTTATCCTAAGGATGGAATGAGAAAAATGTAAGAGGAAACATCTATAGCCATTTCCACAATAGCTTTATTTATAAAAATGAAACATCAGAAACAAAGTTCCCAACATTGAGAGATCATTTAACTGATAATGATACATAAGAAATACATTGTAGCCAAATATAAAAGGCAAGGCTGTTTTTCTTTCTCTGGAAAACTATATGAGGAGTTTGGTGGATGAAATAGCAATTTTCAGAACTCTTCAACTCATGTAAACACAAATACACACAAATATACACACTCAAAATCACATTAGAAATATCTATATCTAAATAGTTGGAGACACTAAAGTGTTAGCAGAATTTATCTCATTTTTTCTGTGTATTTTTTAAAACTTTTTTGTTTTACCTTTTGTATTTTCTAAAACACGCAAGCAAGCACAGGTAGATATGACTTTGTAATACTTGAAGAAAATAATAAAGCGGAAGTAAACAAAAATGCCCAGAAAGTATTTTTGTGTATTTCTTTTAGTTATTCCCCTTCCCCCAGCAATAATCAGGTTTTTTAGTTAATTTGGGAGAAAAAGAAGAGCGGAAGAGAAATATGAATAAACCATGTATTTGTTTAGTTTAATGGTGTTACATGATAACTTTGAAAGATATGAATCTTTTTATTACAAAGAACTTCTCTTACCTATGAGCAGAATTATTTCCAGGTCCTCTTTCAATAGTTATTTTCATTTGTAGACTATATGATTGTGATATAATTTGAGGTGTTTTCTAGTATATTGAAAGAAACTAAAAAGTGGTATATTCCAAAGTTAAAAATGGTTTTCATAATTAATTAGGCCAGGGATGGTTCCGGGTTTTATGGAGGTTCAAAGTTATACAGTTTTTGAGTCTGCCTTTAAGAAAAAGAACAAAGACTTTAATAGCATGTTAGTTGCTGGTCCCTGTAAGGGCATGTGGAAATGGAGGGTTCTAGCACTTAGATTCCTTTGACTTCATATAAAATTCATCTGTTTATGCCCTGTTTCCCTTTTGGGGGGAATTATTTCTCAGTATTATTAAATTATGATAACACGTCTATTTGTTACTAATACGATTTAACTATGCCTTATGAAAAGATTCATTAAAATACAAAGAAAAAGAGTATGTATTTAAGTCTCATTGTGGAAGGTTATTAAACTTATTGATGATGCTTTAAGGCCCTATCCGTAAAATAATTGGATTTATTTATTCCTCTTATTTCAAAGAAAGTAAGTAATGCATCCCACAAATAAATATTTGATTAATAGTATTTATTTCCTTATTCTAGAAGTAGCCTTGCACTTACGGAAACGATACCCCCTCCCTGAATTCTAAAATCTGGCTCCAGATATATTCAGATTTTACACCAGAGCTTCTCAAACTGTAACGTCCATTCGACATTCAGTTCATGCAGGGATCTTGTTAAATGCAGGCTCTGATTCAGTAGTTCTGGAGTAGAGTCTAGCAACCTGCTTGTTTAGCACGCTCCATGTGATGGCTCCATTGCTGTTCTGCAGACCATACTTGGCAAATGCAGAGCGAGGCTCCACACCTGCTATCCTGTCCCCAGCATCCCCTCCTCAGAAGCTGCCCTCCACATATAAGGTGCAGGGGAATGTGCCAGTCTAGTGGTTCTTAGGTACAGCTGATGGATACGTAGCCATGAATCTAAATGTAGGACCTGGATTGCTTGAAGCAAGTGACACAACCGAGGACAGTGAGCGAGTGGAGGAGTAAGAGCCAGAAAGTGAGCACAGGTGCCGAGGAAGAAACCACACTGCTTTGAGGAAGTGTTTATGAGTACATGAGACAGGCAGACAGCTTCCATTTCCAGCCTGCCTTCAGAAGCACGGGTGAAGCAGTAAGTGCGATGTTCCTGCAGGAATTTAAGAACCTACAAAAAGAGACGACTCAGAATTGTTCCACCCTGGTCACACGCACGTGGTTTCTTCCGTTTCAGGGTTTAGGGCATGCTGTGGGTAGCGACAGCTGTTCCAGCCGGCAGCCCGCCCCACCTGTGACCTGTGGCCTCTTCTGGGAACTGTCCTCAGGAGCTGACCGTGTCCAGTGTTTCCCAGGTTCCTCGCACCAAGGTAAAGAGTCTTTCCGTAGTGATTTTGACATTGCACTCGCTGTGCTGTGAAGCTAAGTGCAAATGCTCGGTGGGGCAGTGCGGGGGCATAGGGCTCTGAACAGGCTGCTTTCTGGCGAACACTACTCCAGTGATCATAGAGATAGGGCTTGTTACCCTCAGGGTAAACTAAGAAAAGCATAAGGTGCCCTGTTGCTCCTGCTTTTGATATTTGTGCATCCCTAGGAGAGAGCCGATCCATGTATTTTTGACTATTGTTTATGTATATATATATATTGGCTGTATATATATAAAACACCAAAAGTTTCTTCGAGTTGGACTACTGTCGATACCTCATATAAGTGGAATCATGGAGTATTTGTCTCTCTGTGAGTGGTTCATTTCACTCAGCATTATGTCCTCGGGTTTTATCCGTGTCGTAGCGTGATTCAGGATTTCCTTTTTTATGGCTTGGTAACATTCCCTTGAATGGATACACCACATTTTCTCTGTTCATTCATCTGTGGCTAGAAGTATAGGTGTTTTTACCTTTTGGCTATTGCGAGTAATGCTGCTGTGAATACGGGTGTGCAGATGTCTCTCTGAGATCCTGATTTCAGTTGTTCTGGATGCATACCGAGAAATGGAATTGTTTGGTCTCAAATGGTAGTTGTATTTTTAATCTTCTGAGGAACCTCCATCATGTTTTTTTCAGAAGATGCACCATTTTACAATCATTTATAGTAACACTCACTATCTTCTGTTTGTTTGGTTTTATAATGGCCCTCCTAACAGGTGTGGGGCGATATGCCTTAAATATAATACTCTCATACTAGTAACTTACAAGAGTATGAGGGTAATCCATTGGGTTACATCTGTATTTTCACTTCTAACATTTTCTACTACTGCTTTTTTTTTTAAAAAAAAATTAATGTTTATTTTTGAGAGAAAGAGAGTGGGGGAGAGAGAGAGCAGGGAAGGGGCAGAAAGGGAGACACAGAATCTGAAGCAGGCTGCAGGCTCTGAGCTCTCAGCACAGAACCTCATGCGGGGCTTGAACTTTTGAACCACGAGATCATGACCTGAGCTGATGTCGGATGCTCAACCAACTGAGCCACCCAGGCACCACTAACATTTTCTGCTACTGTTAACTGGTTTGCTCACTGTGAGAGTTACTTCATTTGCCCTTCTGGCTGTAATACACGCCACTTTACTCAAAATGAGCCTGCATGGGACATCAGTCGATTCTCTGTGTTTCACAGAAATCAACTTGGAGTGGTTGAAATGGGTTTTGTTTGTCTTGCCTTCCCATGGTCACCCTTGGCCAACTCTCCCTATGAAACAAGTTACCAAGAATTCTTTAATAACAGAGCATTAACATTCATTGATGGCTCTTGACAGTGATTGACTGGATAGGAATGACTTAAAAAATGGCAGAATTGGCAAAAAAGAAAAGCAAGCGTCCCCTCCGAATGTGACATCAGAATCTTGGGGATCATTTAGGGAATCTGTTTACGAGGCCAGTGCGTGAGGCTGAGAAGCAAGATGACTGTGCTGGAATTCATGAAGAAGAACGAGGTACCCCCCAGGGGCAAGCCCAGGCCTCTGGCCAAAGCTCCCAACTGCTGAGAGGTTTACTTGTTTTGTGCACTGTACAAAGAAATTGGTGAAGTCACATTGTGTGGTTGCTGGCCCTGCTGTGCAAAGTGACTTCACACAAGTAGCATTGCTAAGCATGCATTAGAAATGATGATTTGAGATTGAACTGGCTCTGTGGAAATAACCTGAATTACATGCTGCAACACTGTTTTGCCCAAGGGGCTAAAATCACTGACTTAAGATATTTAAAATGTCAGAAACGTATATTCTTAATAAGCTTGGAAAGTCTGCCATACTTCAGGGAGTATCATAGGTCTTCATCATCATCTAAGTAGACCTTTGAGACCACATGGGTTGTGACTCGATTTCTTTCATTATGAATAAATCCAAAATGACTGATGCATTCCGACATCCGGACAGGGCTGAACCAGATGTGTGACCGAGTCATAGTTGCAAGTTCCTTGCTTCAAATCCTTCAGTGTACGTTTAGCATCGTGCATTTAAACACTTAGACTGAAAGATTACTCTTCTTAAGTGTGGTAATTCCTGATGCCTCGCTGATGGATTGGTGGATGCACGTGCATGTCTGGGTGGACAGAGCT
Source organism: Panthera onca (assembly GCF_046562875.1). Taxonomy (NCBI): domain Eukaryota; kingdom Metazoa; phylum Chordata; class Mammalia; order Carnivora; family Felidae; genus Panthera; species Panthera onca. The sequence goes on along the minus strand of NC_138339.1, from coordinate 213,709,513 downwards.
GGGTTAAGGAATGGCAGCTTCCCCGGGCACCACCGTATGCCAGTGGAGTATCCTTAGTATCAATGGCAAATATGGCACCTGCTAACTCAGGTTTCCACATGTAACACTTAGGCGATTGATAATACGACATTTGTTCCAGCTCCCTCACAGGGGTGGGCACGAGATACCAATAAGAATTGTTGCCATTGTTGAACTATCCCTGATGAATATTTTCCTAACAATAACAAAAAATTCTTGGCACTGAGGAATTTCTCTATTGAATATTTTGCATAGTGTTACGGCAAGCCACACCACTACCCTGATTTAGAATCGCTTGAATTTGGCAGTTCATACTTGAAATTCTTACACCGAGTAGTAGTTTATATAGGTCCGTTTACTGGAAATGAGTGGTTTCTTTTTTTAAATTTATTTATTTTATTGACATATGATTGACATACAACATTACATGAGTTTCAGGAATACAACTTAGTGATTCGATATGTATATATATATATATATATATATATATATATATATATATATATATTGGAAAACAATTACCATAATAAGTCTGGTTATCATCCATTACCATACACGTTACAAACTTTTTTTCTTGTGGTGAAAACTTTTAAGAAATACTCTCTTAGCTACTTCCAAATATATATTACAATATTATTAATTACAGTCACAATACTGTACATTTATTTTGAATCTCTATTTCTGAGAATTTTGTTTGGTAAATCATAAAAGAAAACTGAACAGAAAAAAGGACCACAGAAAACTGGAAAATGTTTTGACAAAAAAAAAAAAAAAAAAAAAAAAAAGACAATGTGAAAGTAAACAAACAAAAGAACTTTGAAATCCATTTTTTAACTTTGTAACTGTATCTGTGTAAGTTATCACTTCCCGGGGGAGTATAAGTAACTAATTCTGTCCAGTAATGAGATACCAAATAGTTGTGAAATGAAAGAGGTTGAAGCATGTGAAAGTGATATGTTCATTCACGTACATGAACTAATAACTCTGTTAACTCACCATAAATAGATACACACTTTTGTTAATACAAAATAACTTTCCTCCAGTTCCACTTAATAAATGTTTGGTAAAAACTTAAAAAATAACAGTTTGAATCGTTACTGAATCTTTAGCTTTTCTGGGGGCACTCACATGATTCAGTCTCTGTTACATTGCTCACCACACCCCCCCCCCCCCCCACACACACACAGTTGATCTACAGCACAAGAAAAGTACTCACATGCATGTGAGGTAGGTCCCAGTTTGAGAAAGCTAGAATCCATTTATCACCTGCAAATTTCACCAAAAAAAATTACATAAATGTCAAGAGCACATTGCCTTTATAATATCACATGGGAGAAATATCTGGACTCTGTCCTGATGGCCAGGGCAGATGGTTGATATCATGTGCTAAGAATGGGCACTATGCAGTTCTCAGCATTTGGAGCTCTGCCATGTAAATTTGAAGTGGGTCAAAGTGAAATGCTGGGATTTTCATATACTTATCAGAGGGTGTAAAATTTCAAAACTAGGGGCGTCATAGAAAGTTAATTCCTGAGAAAACAATCCTATTAGTAAAGATATGTTTGAGCCAGAGACTCTAATTTTTCTGGCTCTACCCTGGATGAACAGGAGATAGGAAAAAATCTTACAGAAATGAAGTCCCTAAGAGTATGATGGAGTAATGTTTTTCTGTGTTTGTAATGGTCATTTTTAGTATTTGTGTCAATGCACCTTACATTAATCCATAATAATGCAATAGCTATCACTTTTTAATGCTATTATGTGTGTTAGCTTTAATGAGAGCCTGCAAAGAGATGAAAATAAAAGGATTCCATGATGTGGTTTATGTTATAAATAAGAGCTTTTTTTTTTTTTTTTCAGATGCAAGTATAGAGTTATACGGGTGGAAATAATCATGCTTTGTGATTGCTTTGCCTTTTATTTTTTTTTTAATTTTTTTTTTAACGTTTATTTATTTTTGAGACAGAGAGAGACAGAGCATGAATGGGGGAGGGTCAGAGAGAGAGGGAGACACAGAATCTGAAGCAGGCTCCAGGCTCTGAGCTGTCAGCACAGAGCCCGACGCGGGGCTCGAACTCACGGACCGTGAGATCATGACCTGAGCCGAAGCCGGACGCCCAACCGACCAAGCCACCCAGGCGCCCCTGCTTTGCCTTTTAGATGTGAACCTTAGGCTTTCATGTCCTCTAGAGGTTTGTCATCATTAGATGAGAAGCAGCAGCATTGGAAGGGTGGTGATGCTGCTTCTAGAAAGTGAATTGCACAGCCACACTAACATAACTAAAACCCAGTGTGTATTCATTATAATGGAAATGCAAACTATTTATAAAAATATAAATAACGCAGAAGTGACTCTTTTATTAAATTAGAACCACTGGGTGGAGGAAATTTATGAAAATAATAAGGCACTTTTAGGCTGTCAGAGTGTTCAGCCACAAATGAGTTATTGCAAGCATCGTGAGTGTCTTACTCAAGGGTTAAAGAAAAAAAGAAAACTTTGTTCACAGATGTGCACAAATACACAGCGAGGGATTGTGACCACGTGCTTTGCTGAGCCCTAAGAGGAGCAGTATCTGTACGTATCAACCTGATCATATGAAAGACAAAGAGACTGGGCACAGTGAAAGATCAAAGACTGGCCCGTGAATGGGAACTAGGTGCTTGCATTTCCTGAGTGCCCGCTCTGTGACAGCACTCTGCTGGGCACGCAGTGCCCGTTGTAGGTTGAGAAGAACCGAGAGTGTTGCATAGCCGAGTACCGGGCACAGATTAGTAGGGGTGGTTGCAAACCTTGTGGAAATTCCAGGGATAAAGGGAGGTGGGGAACCGACAGTAGGGACAGAGAAGAGGCCCGACAAGAAGAAATAATGAGCCAGTTTTGAAGACTCTGCGGATGCTCGGTTGTAGGCCACCTGTGCCTCAGTGGCTGCTAAAGGCAGTTTTATACTTGCCCAAAGCACATTTGCCATAACAGCAGGACTTTAGTTCATACATAGATGGGAAAAACAGGAAAAGATAAGAAAGTCAATTGACATCAGGGGTATTTCTGTCTATGTGTCTGTTGTTCTGTCCATCCATCTACCTGTCCATCCATCCATCTGTACATCTACCCAATTCAAGAAGGCAGAAGGCAAGTTCTTGGTTAACTTCTGTGATCAGTAGCCCTTAGTTTCTATGCCTCATTGTTTTCTAACTACCACTGTGCCTGTCATGTGGCCCAGGACAATAGCTGATGTTCATAATGATGACCCTAAGTCACCAAAGAAATGTTCTGTATGCCCTTTTAAAGAAGGTAGATACAAGTAAAATGTATTCTAGAAAGATTTCGATTCTTTTCATTAGACTGATGATTCCTGGAGGTAAGAAATAATCTCTTTTTCATCTTTCTATCCTTCGACACCTAGCACAATGTTTTTCACATAGAAGGTAAAATATTTGTGACACTGAATAGAATAGAAATAATTTAAGTTTTGTAGGAAAAAAAATTGCATTATTTAAAATCCAGTATTCCTATTATCAGGGTACTCAACCAGAAATGGTATATCTTTCTAACCATACTCCTACCCGTTCTCAACCCTCAAAATAAGATGATGTTTTCATGTACTGAATTAAGGACTCAGTTATAGAAGTGTCTTTGGTAATGAAAAGGATATGTTTCTATGAAGTTTTTCAGGAACATTGAACAGAGGAAGATATTGTAATGGTGGGGTCGCACGAAGGAGTTATTCTCTACCTTTCTGCATCAGAGGTGCCCGGCAGAGGCTCTCCTAGTCTTGCCTTTGCCTACAAGGTTCTCAGCTCAGTGACTTAGAAGCTGCTGGCCTTAAACCCATGCAGTACCCTAAGCTCAAGGTGGGATTTAGCCAGATCAAAGTTAGGGATGAGGACTGCAGATCTTTTATAAGACGCCTCTACCTGAATTTCTACCCAAGCCTAACATGCATCCTTGAAGAGACCAGATTATCCTTCATGAGAATCTACATCACATGGTAGAAAGAGCAGTAGGGTTTTTTGTTTGTGTGTTTGTGTGTTTGTTTGTTTGTTTGTTTATTATGGGGGGCGGAGAGAGAGAGAATGAGTGGGGGAGAGGCAGAGAGAGAGAGGGACAGAGGATTTGAAGCAAGCTCTGGACTGACAGGAGAGAGCCCAATGTGGGGCTCAAACTCATGAACTGTGAGATTGTGACTGAGCTGAGTCAGACGCTTAACCAACCGAGCCCTGCGGGTGCCCCAAGAGCCGTAGGTTTTTGAGTCGGTGAACTAGGATGTCAGTGACCACATTTGCTCTCGCTGGTGGCAAGCACAAAGTTATGATCTTCCCTACAGAATTATTGGTCAGATCATATGAAAGAGTATGTTTGGTGGGTTTGAGGGATTTTAAAGCGCTATACACACATTAGTCCCCTCTGTGACCAGAGGATATATTAACTTATTGCCAGCAATATTGGTAAGGAAGATCATAAAGAACATTTTACTAATAAGTTATATATAGTTACAGATTAGTTATTTAGAATATATTGATAACTCCAAGATAAGGAAAAAGAGGTGTTTTTTTTTTTTTTTTTTATAAGAGGGGAACTTTGCACAGATGGTCCAGTACCTTGACTTTATTATCCTTGTTACAAACTGTCCCATAGTCACAACAGAAATCTGCCCGCCTCCCTGGCATTCAGTAAGCTCACCAACACTCGAGTATTTACACTTAAACCTAGCTAAGATCCTACTAACACTTTTAAGTGGGTTAGCACAGTGTTCCCTTTCTAATAGCAGTGTTTTTTACTTACCGCAGAGCTATCCTTGGTGTAAGAGAGAGAAAAGCATTTTTCTTCTATAGCTCCTTGTCAGCTTGGGGTTTCTATCCCAATTCCTATTGAACTACTCTTAGAACCCTAAACAAACAAACAAAACAGTTTCACATTCTAAATAGTGTATTTTAAAGGGGCTCACGCCTTTTCCTACAATTTTATACATAGCGCTCCATGTCACCTGCAGCTTAACAACTTGTTTGAACAAGTTACAATAAAAATGAAAAACAGCTGCATCATGCTTTTTTGCAATTTACCGTTTGCCTTTTGTCCGTTGGAAGTCTTTCCAGAGATGAAGGTTCCCTGGCAATGCCTGTATCTTCTGCTCATGAACCGTGCGGGTGGAGTGGGTGAAGCAGGCTCAGGGACACGGCCAGGCTTTTTTCACCCACAAATGTGTTTTTAGCAGTTCTGAAAATAGTGTTTTGGGGTTTTGGTGCTCTTTCAGTCTGCTTGAGTATGGGAGATACAGTAAAATATTAATTCCTTCAACAAATTTTTAGCTCCTGCAACGTGCCGAGCACTACAGGTCGTGTGGAGAAAGCACTGAGCAAAATAGACAAAATCTCTGCTTCATGAAGTTTTTTTTTTTTTTTGGGGGGGGGGGCATATATTTTTAAGAGGAGAGCGCTATGCTAGTCATTTGGCTCCCAGGGGGAAGGATGGCCTAATTATCAGTGTCTAGTTTGAGACTCTCTGGAGCTAGGAAGAGCTGGGAGAGGTAGCCAATGTACAGAATAAATAAATAGACTATGTAACGTGCCAGATGTGCTATGTACTTCAGAGGATAATAAAGCAGGGAAGGGACAATAGGGAATGTTAGGGGAGGGCTGCGATCATAAATATGGTGATCAGACGGAGCCTTGCGGAGATCGGAGCACTTGGGTCGGGGCCAGAGGAAGTGAGGGAGCAAACGTGCGAATACCGAGGAAAGCGGGTTCCAGGCAGAGGGAAATGAGGTCATGAAGTGAGAAGGCAACCGGCCACGTTAGAAGGGGAAGCACTGAGGCCCATGCGTCCGGACAAGAGTGAGCAGGGCTAGTGAGGGGGCAGGAGATGAAGCGATCGGGACCCACCCTGAGTCAGGCCCGCGGCGCACCGTAAGGATTTGCTCTTTCTCTGACGCCCCGTGAGACCCGAGTGGGTCTCGACTCGAAAGGTGACGCGGTGTGACTACACAGTGTAGCAAGACCCAGGCAGCTGCTGTCTCGAGAATAAATGGAATAAGGGCCAGACACTGGGAGATTCTTTAGGAGCTCGTGTAATAGCCCAGGTGAGGGATGGTTGTGGTTTAGACCAGGGTGGTTAGATGCGGTCACATCCTGGAGTTAACTATGTGCTAGTAACAACATGATTTGCTGGCTGATGGGATGTATCGTGTGACGGGAAGAGGTGAGTCAAAGAGGACTCCCAACGCTCCTGGTACAGAAGTCCGTCAGACCCGAGGTTTTGTGCTTTGTTTCGAGGTCAGACTCAGATTCTGTTTCTGCCTGTGTCCCTCCCTAGCTATTTGTTTTCCTTTGGGTAAGGCCAAGTCTTGCCCATGGATGATAAGCCCCCTGAAGGTAGGGATATGATCTAAGCCTTCATACCATTATATTCCTAGTGCGTAACACAGAGCCTGCCACATAATACTCTGTAAATATTTGTTGACTGAATGTTGTACCTTTCTCTATAGTCTGGTTTCCAAAACTGTGAAGTCTAAATAATAACACTAACTTTGACAGATATTTTTTTTAAGTTTATTTATTCTGAGAGAGAGAGAGAGAGAGAGTGCGTGTGAACATGTGAGAGCTAGCCAAGCAAGCGGGGAAAGGACAGGGAGAGAGGGAGGGAAAGAGGGAGAGAGAGAATTCCAAGCAAGCTTTGTGGTCAGCTTGGAGTCCGCTGCAGGGCTTGAACTCACAAACCCATGAGGCCGAAAACAAGAGCCGGATGCTTAACTGACTGAGCCACCCAGGCGCCCCCAGTTTACAGGTAGTGTTGAAGAATAAATGAAAAATGCTGTGTCCAAGGTGCATTATACATTCAATGTACAGGAAGCATTAATACATGGAAGCTATAATTATTATTGTCCGTATTCTATGCCATTTAAAATGCCGATAAAATTTTGAACATCCAGAAGGAAGTCTTCCTTCTTCATAGGAGAAAGAAGGGTGGTGGCAAATTTTCACCATTTTCATTAAGACTTTTTCACTAGGAGCGATATCTTAATGCAGAAATAGAAGACTTCCATGCCTAAAAGCCATAAAATCCGAATTATTTTAACCGCATTGCGCAAATAGAAGGGATTTGTCTTATCCCTAGTATTAAAGTCGTGCAGAAGCAGGAGACGCATCCCCTAGGAGCTTACCTTCTGCGCATAAATAGTACTTACCATGTTGACTGGTGTTGTACAATGGTGCCTACCCTAGGCGACTGCAGTCGTGTCAAAAGTAGATGAGCAGAGACTGAACGGTTTGAGAGACCATGCACTTCAGTTGTCATGGTAGCCAAGGGCTCCCAAATAGATCCTGTTCCCCTGCCCAGATGTTTAATGTTTGTGATAGCATGCCCTAACTGGTGACAGAGCCAGATGTGAATGTATAATGTCATTTATTTTTATTTATTTATTTTTGTCCTTAACAGTTTAGAAAATCTTTTTAAAACTCAGAGGTTGAATTTAGCTGAGAGTATGCAAGTGAGGATTCAGTAGAACATCTGTGTTTCTGAAGTCTGTGTTTCCAAGTTGTATATACCCCAATTGCCTTTCCAGATGAACTGATTAATTCCACGCATCCTGAAAAAGAATTCATAGAGCCCATTAATAAGAGCGTATCTGGTGACTGAGACTACGGAACTTAAAACTGTCAATAGGAATCTTTTATTTTCCTGTCTCACGGCTTGGGTATCCATTCAGGCTACGGTAAAGAAGAAAACAGACACTAATTTGCAAGTAGCTCCCGAAGTTGATTGTTTTAAGAAAAGACCTTGGCTGGAGCGCCTGGGTGGCTCCGTTGGTTGAGCTTCCAACTTCAGCATAAGTCATGATCTCAAGGTCTGTGGGTTCGAGCCCCGCATCAGGCTCTGTGCTGACAGCTCTGAGCCTGGAGCCTGCTTCGGATTCTGTGTCTCCCTCTTTCTCTGCTCCTCCCCTGCTCATGCTCTGTCTCTGTCTCTGTCTCTCTCTCAAATAAGTAAACATTATAAAAAATTTAAAAAAAAAAAGGAAAGATCTTTGCCTTGATGATAGCTCTTCAATAAGTGAAATTGTATATGCATATTTTATAAATATATTTGATTTTCACTAGAGTTGTATTTTTATTTTATACAAGAAAGCTAATGTTAGCCTATATTTTCCTATGAAAATACCTCTGATGAAGGTAAAAAGGTGTAGCCTGCCCTTGCCATTGACCCAATGACCCTATAAAGGAATGTTAACTGAGGGCCATAATACATGTTAAAAAGAGCAGTTAGCTCTTCTCGAGAAAGAAAAATTCTAACGTTCAATTAATCTGTGTGAAGAACAATGAACATAAAAGTCTAATACATGGAAGAAATAAAATATTTATTGCAGTTACATATATATTTTTTCTGGTGAACGGAGGGCAAAAGAAAAGGAGGGAGAGTAAGTTGTTATTGTTGTTGCTGTTGTTGTTGTTGTTGTTTCAGTAAGGGAATCGGAGTCAGATAATCAAGGAGAAACTGAAGAGGAGAAAACTGTAAATAATGTCCTACTGGGCACTACTCTGTAAGACTCCGTTCTTCTCAGACCTTTGCTCATTTGGGCCCCAGTGTTCCAAGTCACTCAATAGCAACATAAATCCTGTCCGCTAAGTCCCATTCTGACCTGGGAATGCTCCTCTCCCCTGTCTGCAGCATCACTTTTTCCCCAGCTGTGGGCCCAGCCCCAAGAGGGTGGGGTGTCTCAGAGGCATCTGAGGTCCACGTCCCCCACCTATCTGCTCTCCACCCACCTTCCTGATGGATCACCCGAGCTCTTCTTCCATCCACAGCTCCTTTTGAGACAACTGCCTCAAAAGGAAGTGCCTCTGAGGTAAATCTTTCTTTACCTGCCTTTTGGATCTGTACAGAGTTCACCCTGATGATCTCCCTAACCGAGAGTTGTCCTTTTAGGACAGTGCAGATTAACAGGAACTTTCTGCAATAGCAGAAATGTTCTGTGTTTGTGCTGCCCAGCGTGGTAGCTGAGAGCCTCTTGGGGTTACTTAGATTTAAATTAAATAAGATGAAATAAAAATAAACATTCAGTTCTTCAGTGACACTACCCACGTTTCGAGTGCTCCATAGCCACATGTGGCTAATGGCCACCACATTGGAGAGTAGCTTTAGAGTTTTAGAGGCAATCCTGGGTCTGGTAGGAATGGGCCGATGCTGGTACCCCACCGTGCCCAGCCCCAGAGAACTCTGGTCTCAGAGGAAAGCCATGGTGCATGCAGACGTACAGCGGCTGGCCGTCCCTGCAGCAGTTTCTGTCGAAGGGAAACGGGCACCTCCGTGAACACCACATGTACGCCATTTCCCAATGAGTAGTGCTTTAATCTTCAGTATGAGATTTGGAGTCAGGCCTGAGTTTGAATGTTGGCTCTACTAATAGATAGGTGTGGGACCATGGGCAGTCATCTAAATCCTCCCAGCACTTGTTTCTTCATCTGTAAAATGGACATACTAACCCCCTACTGCCCAAGGTTATGATGAAAATCCAGTGAGATAGGAAACGGAGGGCAGGACAGTGCCTGGCATATCCTAACCGCCTACTATATAAGCCAAAGATAAGATGCTGTGGGTCCTGTGTCAACCTCAGCCCCCTCTTCCTACAACTTAAACAAAAAAACTAATTAGCCTTTTGAACGAAAGTACGAAATAGACAAAAGGAGGATTCAAGAATTGTTGCTACATTGCCTATCTTTTCCAAACACTTGATGAATAGTGTGTGTGTGTGTGTGTGTGTGTGTGTGTGTGTGTGTACACAGCTTAATCTATATTCATACTGTTAACACCAGACAGGTGCAGTCTAGCTAACAGTGCATGTGAGAAGAAGTACATGACCTCTGTCTGTGGACCCAGGCCAGCTGCCGTTTTCACCACTGCCATTCCCACTCGCAGACAGTCAAGGAACTGTGCCACCCTTCTGGATACTGCATTCCAGGTTGCAAAGAGAGGAGAGATGTCTGAAGGAGCGGATTATGTAGTGCATCCCGGGAGAATTTCTTCTGCCCTCTTTCTCTGCAATGCCACACGCTTTCGTCCACCCAAGCACAAATGGGGCATGGTGTGGATGAGGCTCTGTGATAGCGAATAGGTCACGTCAAGGCACAACCACTGGCCGACCTTGTAGAGGACAGGACGACTGGACACCAGTCCAAAAACCCAAGTGGATTCGCCCAGCTGAAATGCCAGTTTCAGTGTACTTTTCAACTCGCTCGGCTTCCTCTGTGCAAAATAGGTCATTGAGTTGACAATAGGAGGAGGAAGAGTTAAGAAAACTAATATTTACTCAGCATCCTTGCTATGAATTGGGTTTTAAATAGTCCAAGACCTCCTCCTGAGAGAAGGCTGATGAATTGTTTCAGTCGGGGTCGGCAGCAGAATTACAAATCCAAGTGGGTCCTCGTGGGTGAGGTGCCCCCCCGACTCTGATTCCTGCTGAGTGGGGAACACTCTCTGTAGCAGCTCCTCATTTCTCTTCACCTCCCAGGTGAACTTTGCAGGGCTTCTTGTTCTGTTTTATTTTAAGGCTTTCTTTACAGGCAGGGAACCAGGAGAGCAAAGATGGGGAATTTGCAGCTACCCCAGATATGGAAGGGGCCTCCTCCTGCAATCTCAGACTCCCACTCTCCCCACTCACCCAATCCCTGAAGAATTTTCAGACCCCATCAGGAGGTAAGGCTAAGGAATCATTTCTTCATTTTGGTCCCTCGCCCTGGATGTGTGTACTCCTGAGCATGTGTTTTGGGCAAAACAGTAGAATCTCCTTGTTGCCAATGAAATAAGTCCACAAAAGCTACAGGAAAATAAATAAACTTCCTGGAAGTCGCTCTAGGACATAGTCTCTATCAGACCCTAGATTGTTACTCTCCTCTAAAATAACTATTAGCAAAAATTTTAGACTAGCAATTCTTGGAATTAGTTGGCTTTTATTCTGTTAATGTATGAAACTCTAGCCAAATATTGTTACTGAATAACTATTATGATAGCTACTGATGTTTTTTGAAAACTTTGATGATACAGAATATTAAATAAAACTTCAGCAGTTTCTGAAATTGTTTTTGTATGATTACCTGGCAAAAAAATCATTACTAGGAACTTCTACTGAAGATCGATTTTCAGAATGCTAAATAACCATTGGCTTCATCAGATCCAAATTTGACTTTAGGAGAGTTTATGATAAACATTAGTGTTTCTAGGACCTGTGCACCTCTGTGCACCACAGAGGAGGCTAGCACTCTACCAGATATCAATGCATAAGTTGACTTAGTTGAATCATGTAGGCTGTCTTTGGCAAAAGTCTTATTAATTTCTTCCTTTTTTCCCCCTTCCTTCCTTCCTTCCTTCCTTCCTTCCTTCCTTCCTTCCTCCCTTCCATAATATATTTCATTTAGATTGTATTTGCAGAAAAATCTATAACAATAAGTTTTGCATTCTGATAATCTAACCAAACTAATTTTGATTAATATAAATCACATACTAATTGATATTGATATCCTAGTAAATACAAAAGTTAATCAAGCATAAATCAAATGACCTTGTTCTTAATGTTTTTCCCCCTAGTATTTCTTTTTCCATTCTGTGTCTTTTTATTTTAAAAAGTACAACGATAGTTTTATTTTAAAGCATCTATGAATAAGACCACATGAATGTTCCCATAAATTGATCACACATTTTTTTTTACCCATCCCCAATGCTCAAGATTTTAAATTACTGCATGTACTATGTTTTAAAGACCGAGTGTTTCAGGAAAACATTGATTAGCTGACCTCCAGTAACAAAAGTCTTGAATTCAGAAGTCACTATGTTTATTATTTTTTTTTTTTTGATGCTTATTTATTTATCTTTGAGAGAGAAGGAGAGAACACAGCAGGGGAGGGGCTGAGCGAGAGGGAGACAGAGAATCCAAAGCAGGCTCCAGGCTCTGAGCTGTCAGCACAGAGCCTGACGCAGGGCTCAAACTTACTAACTGCCAGATCATGACCTGAGCCAAAGTCAGATGCTTAACCGACTGAGCCAGCCACCCAGGTGGCCCCCAGAAGTCACTATGTTTAAATGGTAATCAAATTACAAGAAGTTGGACTGGTACACTTTCTTGAAGTCCTTGTACATTTTATATCCAGTCGAAAAGATGTTCAAGTCACATTTCTTGCCACCAAGATAAATGACTACAAACTTACCGACCATACACCATAAAAAATGTATACGAGAGTGTTGTGGTAATTAGGAGTAATTAGCCTTCTCGAAGCAGCTCCAAGAAGCTGTTTGAAGTGGTCTGAAGGCCAATCCTGTAGTCCCCTCCACTGGGAGCCAGGTGTAGGGGCGGCTGCTGAGGGAAGGTGCCTCTGGGCAGATGGGCAGGTGATGGGGAAGGCTTCAAAGCCTAAGCTGGTCTTTTGACTTCAAAGATTCCCTTGGAACAGTTACCTCAAACTTTTATTAGCATAAACCATGATTATCACATAATCCTTTGGCAAGATTCGTGTGTGGAACCTGTTAGATGTGCCTTTAAGGTTGAGAGGAGACACAGGTGGGAGGGAACGAGAGACACATTTCCTCAGGACCTCGGATTTGGTCAGAGTTTGCTCACTCCCTTCCCCAGTGCTCGTTTAAGAATTTTAATGAAATATTTTATACATACAATCAAAAATACATAACATATATTTACATTATGAAAAAAGAATGAAACAGTATTTGTGTGTGTGCCACTCAGCTGAAGAAATGGAATATCAGCAAGAAATCGAACACCTCCTATGTCCCCTTCACCACTCTTTCTCTCGCCTCTGTCTCCCATCAAAACACTCTTTTGTGATGACAATGTTCTGTCTTAGGGTTTTACTACACATGCATGCATCTGTACACAACAGATTATGTTACATAAGTTTATATTGAGTCATACTCTATTTTGTTTTTCTTTAACTCATTATTTTTCTGAGATGTATCCACGTTGATTAGCGTAGCTACAATTCAGTAATTTTCACTGCTGTGAAATAGTCTGTTGTATGACTATTCCAAAAGTTTTTGATCTTTTGATGGACTTCATTTGAGTTCCTCATAGTTGGATTTACTTTCTTTGCTGCTTTTTTCCTTTTTTTTTTTTTTTTTTTTTTTTTGCTTTTACAAACAATCATGCTGCTAAGACCTTTGACCTTTCTCAGGTCAGATTCATATGTGTAAGTGTTCCTCTGGGAAATAGACTTAATCAATCGAAATGATTAGTCAGTGGCTATGTGCATCTTCAGATGTAATGCCAAATTGTTCTCTAAAGTGGTTGTACAAATTTAAATTCCCAGTAGTTGTCAGTGCTCTGCATTCTTGTCAGCATCTGGAAACTACAGGTTTTCTAATCCCTTCCACCTCGCCAATCTTGGGTATTAACTGGTATCTCATGGTTTGCATTTATATTTCTCTAGTTACTATTTGAGCATCTGTTCTTAAGTTTAATGGTAATTTGTGTTTCTTCCTCTTTGAAATGTCTGCTTGAATTTGTGTTTCTTCCTCCTCGACTGTCTGTTTCCGACATTTGCCTATTTCTCTGTTGGGTTATTTATCTTTTGATCAAGAGGCATTCTCTTTATATCCCAAACTAACAATCTTTGTGGGTTTTACCTTCATCGAGTTTGTGTGTTAACCCTTCACTTTCTTTATGGTACCTTTGGATAAAGAAACTTTTGATTATGATGTATTTCTTGTCATTTTTTCTATCGTCCGTGTCTCATAACCTCTCTTCCACATGTTCTGTGTTCTTTGCCACATTGCACTATAATCTGGCTTGGTCCCTCAAGTCTGTCTTCTGGGTTTTTCCTTCTGGTTGTGTTCTCATTTGTGGCGTCAAGTATCCCTGAGTTTTTAATGTAAAAAATTTTCTCTTTAATCTCCAAAAACCGTCTATTTTTACATCTGATGGAATGTCTTTTGATAGTATTATTATTATTATTATTTTTGCTCCTGAGAAATGTTTTCTTTTTTATGTCTTTAGACATTTGGAACATAACTCTTTTACATTCCATGTGAGATAATGCTAACATTTGAGGCCACTGAGGTTTTAAACCTCTGATTTAATGGTGCTTCTGACTGGTGCCTGTGCTGGCTTGGGTCTTAACTTCATTTTGTAATAGTTGATTATGAGCTCATATTTGGCGGAACTTAATCTGTGGGAACAATGAGGAATGATATTAAGTGCTATGGAATGAATTATGTGCCCCCCATTCATGTGTTTAGGTTCTAACTCCCAATGTGACTGTACCTGGAGATAGGATCTTTAGGAGGTAGTTAAGACTCCTTGGTATTAAAGGTAGGACCCTAACCAGATAGGACTGTAGCCTTATAAAAAGAGGAAGGAGAGATCTCTGTCTCTCTCCTCACCATGTGATGACACAATGAAATGGCAGCTGTCTGCAAGCCAGGAAGAGACTCCTCACCAGAACCTGACCATCCTGACATCCTGATCTCAGATTTCCAGATTCTAGACCTGTGAGAACATGAATTTTCATTGTTTAAGCCACCCAGTCTGTGGTACTTTTGTTATGGCAGCCTGAGATGACTAAAGCATTAATGATGCTGGTTTTTCTCCAGAACAGACTTGCCTGTTCTTCAGCTGGGCATCAGAGAGTGCTTTAGGACAGCTTTTATTTAGTTATTTGTCCTGCGGTTTTCCCGACAGCCGAAGTAGTCTAAATTTGAACACCACACCCATGTGAGATCTAGTCTCTTGATATAGATTTTAAGGGAAGACTATTATTTATTATATTCATGATTACATTTTTTATCCCGGGAACAGGCAGGACAGGTAGACTTTCTATCTGTTTCCTCTGAGGTTGTTAGCTTCCAGTGCTCACACACACTGAGAGCGAGGTTTCTTCAAGTACAAGTTGAATTTAGGAGTCTCAGGGTTAATAGCCCTCTTTTTCTCCCATTAATATATAAACTCTGGGTGCCTGGTTTAGTCAGTTGTCCTCAGGGAAGCTTTAGCTTCAGGGTTTTCTTACATTATGATTTTAGTTTGTGGGTCCCAGTTTTTGTTAGCTTCCCTTGTTTTCTAGAGAACTCTGCCATGTGTTTATATGTAAGCTAGTTATAATTTATCCAACATGTAGGTGTTTTTGACAGGGTAGCTTTCCTGAATATTTAGTCCAACAACAGTTGGAAATACAAGTCTGACACAGTGCTTTTTGCCTCTAAAATACCACTTTCTCTTCACATATTGGGTAAGTGCACGATGTTAAGATACACTGAGACTTTAGTATTAGAAACAACCGTGTTTGAATCTCATTTGTTGGTTTTAAGATTTTACAATGTGTGTCTGGGGCTGAGCTAGAGTGAGCAAGACCCTCCATCCACACATCTGCATCACTAGAGTAGCCCTGTTTTTATCATGTATTTGTTCAAGATTCTGATTAGCATTTCCACTGTAGGAACAAAATCTCAAAACAGGCACCATCAGTCTGTTGGGCCGATGAGGAAACTATAGCTCAGAAACCCTAGAAAAGGGGGACAGATAAGACTTTCAGCTTCAAATTTTCCACTTTCTCTACACTGGAGTGCTAGCTCCTTTTCTACAGGTTGTACTGGTCCCCATTACAGCTTTGTATTTTGATCTTATTTTTTTAAGTGTAGTGTGGATTTCTCAGCCATACTCACAAGAGAGGAAGGAAGATAAGGTGTAAACATTACAGAGTGTGATTCCTAATTGCCATTACTGAATAAAAGAAATGCAGATCTAGAGGGGTAATGTGACTTTTTTTTTTTTGATCTGATAGTGAACAAATGAGCTCAGATTGTGATCCAGATTTTTCCACTGCAAATCCACTCATTTATACATGTTGTTTTAATGAGATAATATTAAATCTGTCTTTAAAGTATGTCAAAAATTTTTTAAGAGTGCACGCTTCAACTTTATCACATCAGTGTGAAAAAGTAAAATGAACTAATTTACTTAAATTAATAGAAACATACTTAATCTTCATTGAGATTTTTTTTTTCCCCAGGAGCCAATTAGAAATGAAATATTTTGTTTATCTTGTCCCATTTTACTTCAGAAACGTAATTTGAGCTTCTATTTCCATTGCTTTATCAGAAAGGCAGATTAACTTACAAAGCATCCTCTGTTCTCAACTGTGTCTTTCTCATTGTAGATTTAAAAGGAAAAATGCACAGAAGTTAATGGAATCAGAGGCTAGTCCCTGAAACCATTTCCACATGGTCAGTGTAAATCATTATTTCTAGTGTTTATGGCTTCTAAAATGAAGTATAGCTTCTAAACTGACAAAGAATAGCGTGTATTTTTTTTAAATTTTGAATTAAATCGTTACCCAGATAAATATAACAACATATGTTTAAAAATGAAGAACATGGCTACAGAACTTTGGGAGGCTTTGATTTGAGTCTAATGGTTCCAATTATAGATTGGAACATCAAGTCAAGATGAGCTATACTGCCAGTGCATTAGTCAGTTCTTTATAGAAGTGTGAGGTTTTTGTATTTCTGGGGAAAAAATACTGATAGATTATCCTAGCCATCATAAAGAATGGAATTGACAGGTAAGTATTCTGCAGGTAAAAAGCCATTCTCACCCTGTCACTCAGGGATATGAGTCAGCAATATAGGGCTGTTATCCAAAAGGAGAACACGATCTGGGGTTGCATTAACCATAATGTAACACACAAGAATCATAAAATAATCCACTCACAGTGTTCAACGTTGATAAAGCCCGTATTTGAGTCTAATTTTCATCTCCACATTTTCAACATAATATTAGGAAATTGGAGGTGGGCAAGAGTAAAGAAACGAAATGATTTGAAAGTACAAAAACTTTCTTGGCCGAAAACTGGAATTCTTTATAACTGAGGAGGGAGAGCAAAGGGGTAGCATGAGAGTGGTTTTGAGTCACTCTTCATCTGTAGCAGAATTGGGACTGATAGGGGCCTCTTGTCCTAAGCGTGCCTTTCAGGGTGAAGTTCTTAACTAGAAGCAGTGGCCATGATGCCAGAGCTGGTTGTTCTCGTACCCGTTCTCAAACCTAGCGCCTACTCCTTGAAAGTATAGGAGTATGTTGTCTTACTGGGTTAATTCTCACAGTAATTCCAAAGTCAAATATGAGCCAAAACTAGGAGAAAGATAGAGCCTATCTTTACGCTAGTGGTCATGAGAAGGCAAAACTTGTCCCTGCTGTTTGTTAAGAGTGAGGGCCAGGCTAGGCATTGTGGAGAAAGAAATGGAGAGGTCCCAGCCTTTAAGGAGCTCACTCTCAAGAGATTGCCAACACAGTTGATTAGTATTGAAAGATATGTAGGAGCTTGCCGGTTAGACAGGTGCTAAGAGACCATTATTCAGAGTGAAGATTAAGTATCGTGTTCGCATGGAATGCTGGGTAGGCACCAAGTTTGGACAGAGGGCAGAGATTAAAATTGGATGGTTAGGTGGGTGTCACAATATGAAGGCACTTTACCAGATAAATAAACTTATTGTCACTCTGTTGTCAACAGTGAGCCATGTGACTTGAGACAATCATATTTTTTTCTTATAAGGATCTTCTGGGGACAGTTTGAAGTCTGACATTGCCCAACTTAGAGTTGGGGGAAGCAGTGGCTTGAGGAGACACAGGAAGACCTGCAAAGACTCACAATGCATTTCCTTCTTGGAGAATACCCATGGAGATAAGAACAGATGGGGTGGAAGGGCCGTAAAGAATTTAGGAGGAAGAATCAATAGGTCTTGGAAAGTTATATGGCAGAGTGGTAATTGAGAGAATTGGTGGTGTTAGTATCTTATTGTTGCTGTGACAAATTACTACAAACTTAGTGGCTTAAAATAATAACAAAATTGTTATCTTACAATTCTGGAGGTAGTAAGTCTGAAACGGGTTTCTTTGGGTTGAATCAAGGAATCAGCATAGCAAGGCTATACTCCCTCCAGACACTCTAGAGGAGAATCGTCCTTGCTTCCTCCAGCTTGTAGGGGCTCTTTATATTCTTTGCTTCATGGTTCCCTTCAAGCTTCAAAACCAGCAATGGCCAGTCAAGTGTTTCTCATCAAATCACTCCAACATTGACTCTTGGAAGTGCTTTTGTGACTACCTTGATCTACCTGGATCCACTTGGATAATCTTAAGACCCTCAATTAAGTTACATCTGCAAACATTTTGCCATGTAAGGTAACATAACCAAAGGTTCTGGATATTAGGGTGTGAACATCTTTGGAAGACCATCCTTCTTCAGCTTCTCTCAGTTTGGAGGGAGAAAGTGAGTACACAACTGATAAATGGATAATAAAGATGTACACACACACACACACACACTGGAATATTACTCAGCAATCAAAAAGAGTGAAATCTTGCCATTTACAATGACATGGGTAGAGCTAGAGTGTATTATGCTAAGCAAGATAAATCAGAGAAAGACAAATACCATACAATTTCACTCATATGTGGAATTTAAGAAACAAAACAGGTGAACATAGGGGAAGGGAAAAAGAAGAGAAGGAGGCAAATCATAAGAGACTCTTAATGAAAGAGAAAAAACTGAGGGTTGCTGGAGGGGAGGTGAATGAGGGATGGGCTAAATGGGCAATATGTATTAAGGAGGACACATGTTGTGATGAGCACTGGGTGTTGTCTGTAAATGATGAATCACTAAATTCTGCTGCTGAAACCAATATTACCCTATATGTTAACTAACTCGAATTTAAAATAAAAACTTGAAACAAAAGAAAGACAACAACAACAAAAAGTGAGTATAGTTTATGCATATGAGGCTGATAAGCTGGGGACACATAGGTATATGATTTCTACCTGGAGATAGATTTTGATTTAAGA
The DNA here is from genome assembly GCF_046562875.1 of Panthera onca. Lineage (NCBI taxonomy): Eukaryota > Metazoa > Chordata > Mammalia > Carnivora > Felidae > Panthera > Panthera onca. The sequence continues at coordinate 213,690,671 of NC_138339.1, read as the reverse complement.
CTTTGATCTTCATTTAGTGTTGAAGCCGTGATAGTAGTGAGCTCTGAAATGGCAAAGTGTGCGGCGTGGAATGAGATAAGAGCGGAGTATGGGGGCCTGATGATCACTGAGATATCAGGGCAGATGGAGGAGTTGCGGAGACGAAGGGGCATCAGAGAAATAGGAAAACCAGGGACAGATGTCTCAAACACCTGAGAAGGGCACATTCTAAGCGAGGGATGGGGCAACATGAGGAGGATGAAAAGAAAAAAAAACCAACTGGTAGATTTCCCTACCAGAAAGTGTCAACTATGTCAACTTCTTTGTTTTACGTGGTCTTAAAATAAACTGTAGCTTTTGTACTTGGGACGAACCAGAAATTTGTCATTTCATTGGACTTCATTGCTTTTGAAATTATACCCAGAATAACAGGTTTATATCGAAAGTCCAGGTCTCAAGAAGCATTATCAACACTGGTGGGAATGTGGCCTTTTTGCGCCATTTGAGCTTGATGTCAGTTTCTCACGTTAAATCCCATAGTCTCTGCCCTGTTTAATATTCCGTTCTTCGCAAACCTTCTGGTGCAATTTTGATAGGACTGTTGACCCTGCTGCGCATAACAAATTACACATACGTTTTGAAACTTGACACTATGACTGTCTCACAAGCTTGTACATTTTCGGTGAAATTTTAGAACACAGGTTAATGTTTGAAATTCGTGGAAATGAAACATGAAAAGGATGCATATGTGTAGTGGGGTGTGTGTGTGTGTGTGTGTGTGTGTGTGAAGTACTTGCTTCCAAACCAACAACCTAATGAGACCAACGATTCCATCCTGACTCCATGTCCTGCACTGATGCTTTCTAGCTTCTAGCTGCTTTTTGGCTCCTGCAATAGCTGTTACCGTCAGCTTACTGGCTGGCTGAGGGTAATTAGAGTTTCTCAGTCTGGAGCCGGAGTGAATTTCATGCTGCCATGATTCCGGCTGCAGGATGATAGTGGGGCTGGCGTGGGTACTGCCTCGCTGATGTTCAGATTCTAACTTTTTATTCTGCACACATGCAGTAACATTTTAAGGAAAGCCATTACTCCTAAGTCTTCAACTTGCTTTTGCTTTCATATCTTGGATTTTTGTGTTGTTACACCGAAACATGAAAGTATATAAAGATCTGTAGTTCCAATCTTGCATTGATCGGAACACAGAGACGCATAAGGCATGGGCGCTTCCCCTCAAAAAAGTTTCTAGACTGATAGGAGAAGTAGTGCTTTGCACAGATACCTGTAATACAGGGTAGGCTGCGATAAGTGCTTGCATGAGAGAAGGAAAAACTTCTCAGTTCAGTAAAAAAGAGAGAGCTCAGAGCCCTAGAGTCTGCTTCAGATTCTGTGTGTCTCTCTCTCTGCTCCTCCCTTGCTTGCTCTCTCTCTCTCTGTCAAAAATAAATAAACACTAAAAAAATTTTTAAGCTAAAAAAAAAAGAAGTTTCTGATTGTGAGGAGAATCAAGGGAGCTTTTCTTATGAGCTAATATTTAAATTTTGTTTTGATGGGTGGATAGGATATTCAGAACTGGGAGCAGGTTTGGGCTCATGACATTTCAAACACCGATGCAAACTTGGCAGAAGTCAAGAGATAGGATATGGCATACGTATGTGGGAGACTGAACGGCAAGGTCGTTGGAGTGGTGGCATTAACGTGGAAATGAAAACTATCATACTCTAAAAGGCATTGAATATCATAGTGAGGATTTGGTGCTACCAGAATTTTTTCTTAAATGTTTGATCTTGTTATTTTTTAATTTTTTTTTTCTTACACGCCTCAAATAAATTCCATTTGGCCAGGTACATTATTATTTAAATCAGATTCTATTTGTCAATATTTAGTTTAGGATTTTTGCATTGCTGTTCCTGAGTTTGCTCTATAATTTTCTTTTTGGTGCAGCCTGTCAGGTTTTAGGCTCAATGTTACTATTGCTTCATAAACTCTGGAAGAGTTTTAAATGGTATTGGAATTAACCTGTGTTTTAAAGGTTTGGCATGTTGTGCCATGAACCCATCCAGGCTGTGTGTGTGTGTGTGTGTGTGTCCATAGTTTTGGTGGCAACTATTTAACAACTTCCTTTATTTAAATGGTAATTGTCTAATGCCATCTTCTCTCTCTTCTGGAAGCAGTTTGGCATGCCATATGTTCCATAAATTATTTCTGTCATCTAAGTTTTGAAATTTATTTGCACAAACTAGTCTGTTATGATATTTAAAATATCCTTTATATTGGCATTATTTTCCTCTTATTGTTTCTGGTTTTGTGTAATTGTATCAGCCTTCTTTCTCATCCCACCCCCCCCCCCCCCCACCCCCCGGTCTGATTAGCTAACAGTGTAAGTATTAGCCTTTTGGTTTATTTATTAATCCTCTACTCTTCTTTCTTCCAATTAATTTGTACTATGTATATTAATTCCTTTTTCTGCTTTCTGTAGTTTTTGTTTCCTTTAACTTCCTAACTTGAATGCTTAGTGGATTTTTTATTCTTCCTTGTTTATTAATAAACTAAGTCTGTGAATTTTCCTTTGAGCACTACTTTAGCTATCCCATGAATTTTTTTTTATAAGTTACTTTCTAGATGCTTTCCTTTTTTTGACCCTAGAAGTATGGGGCAGGTTTAAAATTTTCAGAACACAGAGCATATTTTTTCCTAGTGTTGTGAGTAATTGATAGTTTTATTGCATTATGATAAGAGAATGTTTCCTATACTTCCCTGTTTTGGGGAGTGTTTTGTGGGTTTTATTTGTGGCATAATACATTGTTGAATTTTGTGCTTGTTTGACAGATATTGGAAAGGAAAGATATGTTCTCTCTAGGGTGCAGATATGATCCATATTACCTAGACCTTACCATTTTAATTATGGTATTCAGATATTATGTGCCATTATGTATTGTGTGTATGTGTGTGTGCACTTGATTTATCATGAACAGAAAGAGAAAGTTTTCTGCCCTTAATCTGTTTCTATATTTTTCTACATTTTCTCCTTGCTCCCCCTCAAATGTGACATTTTAGGTGGGACAGTTCTTCGTGGTGAATGGCTGTCCTGTGCATTGCAGAATATTTAGCGTTTTCATCTCCCGCCTAGTAAAGTCCAGTAGGGTCCTCCAGTTCACTGGGACAACCAAATACACCCACTAAAATACTAGGGACATTATCATTTAGAATCACTTCAGGTTGGGAAAATAATGCTTTTTAAACTTTTCCCCTCCATCTATGGGACAGTTCTATATGACTTGTGAGAAAACTTAAGATTTTTTAAAAACTCTTTTTTTAATTGTGTCTGAAAGAAATTGTTTTGTTCTTTTTCTTTTTCTTTTTTTCTCCTCTCTGGGGATTGGCTGAAACCAATGAAATAGTGATGCCAGAAGGAGCCATGAAGAATCAGAGATTACTAAAATTGCTTGGGTCAAAACTTTCCCCTTCCAATATTGTGCTCTGTGTTTGGGTACAAGAGACTACAAGGTCTGTCAAATAAACTAACTCTTCCAATAACCTTAAAATAAATCTATATATCATATTTCAACACAGAGTTCTAACTTTTATTATCATCTGCCACAATCAATCTCCCAAAGGGCAAGCCATATTAAATTGACAAGTTCTTGAGTGTAAATATGGCATGCTAAATAACATATATACTTTAAATTGAAAACTTGTCAAGATTCTCAAATAAACTCCTAAGGACTCAAGCAAGTCTCTGTGTATACAGCGCGCACACACACACACACACACACACAGACGATCAGCATGCCATTGAGAAAGAGTGGAATCTTACCTTTTAAAATACACTCTGAAGTTCTTTGAACTTAAGATGAGCTAACTAAAATTTGTGTGCAAACAGTGTGGGAGGAATAGAATAATTTCAAAGCAACTTTTGGCTAGCTCATCAGAATTTCAAAGAATCCCCTCCCCCACCACAATGTGTGTACAGGATTTGAAACAGCTTAGCTGAGGCTAACACACACTGACATCAAAGTCCTTTGTAGGGTGGCTGAAAATGACTTTCACTGCTATGGAAAGGAGAATAAGAGTATTTTTAGATATTCACCTGAGCATACAGGAACTGTTCTTGGTGCAGCTATTCTGGTCAGCACTTGAATAGACCTCGCAGAGAAGCTGCTCCAAATCTACCACTGGTGAGAATTAAGTTATACTATATTCGTTGAATGCTCATAACAGTACTTATTGGTGCTAAAAGTGTCCATTGTTTACAAACAACAACGACAACAACAAAAGCTGAAGGTTAACGGACTAAACACACACAGACTGCTAATTTGCAGTCTATCAGAGTATGATAAAACTCCATTTCACATAAAATTAATGCAGAATGCCATTTAATTGATCTTTTCTGGTGTGGCAGGTGACTTAGGGTTTTCTGTACCTCAGTGATGTGAGTATTCCAGGTTATATCCAGATACCACAAATTTGGAAGAAGCCCATGGATTCATTCTTTGACTCTGAGCCTGGGTTTAGATGTTCAGGTCTCCCCTTCCTTTAAGAAGACCCAGTCACCAGCCGCTCGCATCTCATGTCCCCCTGCATACATAGTTTTTGATGCCCGCCCCCACCCTCTGTGCTAGTCCTGTTGGTGACCCTCTGAAAGAACCCCTGGGAGCTACCCTTCCCTATGCTAAGGCCTCTTTGGGAGAGGTCAGCTTGTTCCCAGTTTCCTATCCCTCTATCTGTAATCAAGATACGGGCTTCTTTGGACTTGGATATATTTAAATTTAACTCTCCCATTAAGAACTGTAGTGTTTGTCTTTTTTTTTTTTTTTTTTTTTTTTTTCTGGCTCATTTACAGCTTCTCTCTTTTAGGCTTATTCTTAGTTTTCTTTAATATGAGCCTACTAGGCAAGCCTAACTTTTTGTGTCTCCAAGAACATCTGAGCCCCAGTTCCCATGTTTATCTACTCCTAATTCAATGTAGTCTCATGAGGAGATCAGTAACGTAGATGTCAGTGGTCAGAGGTCAACAAGAAGTTCCCCATGTACCAAGAGATTGACTGTCTTGTGAAAATAGTACAAATACATGTCCTGGATACAGGAGGCTGGCATGCTCCTCATTTTTGCATTTGGGAATTGTGCTATATACTTCTTAATTTCAGTTTAGAGTGTTAGTCATGACCTTAGGATCGTAGGGTTGGAAGAGTAGGAAGGGCGATATTAAAACTTAAAAGCAAATGACTTTATGGTGCATAAATCCTCTCTTCAGTATCTCAATCAGGTAGATACTTAAGTCTCTGTTTGAACACTTCTGGGTACAGATAACTCACTCCTAAAACTATCTAAGGTTGGAAAATCCTACATTTTGTTAAACCACCATTCTGTTCTCTGTGACTTCAATCCATTGTGGAATTTATATTTAGTGAGTACTTAGTAGGTCCCAGGCACTATCCTATATACTTTTAGTCTTCAAAACACCCTATGACATAGCTAATATTAATAACTTAATTTTACCAGTGAGGAAAACAAGTTATAGAAAGGTTAAGCAGCTTATACAATGCCACACAACTAGAAGTAAAAACTGAAGGAACTAGGACTCCTATTTAGGCTGTAGGATCTCTCATCCAGTGCTATTCATTGACCCTACAATATTCAAAATCTAGTATAATCTCTAGAATGGACGAAATTAATAAGCATATTTCAGTTATAAAGTTTTCTAAATCATTGGAGAGAGGAGATGGGATGTGGAATTAAGTCAGGGAATGATATTTGGATTTCTTGTTTATTCGTTCATCAAATGTACCCACTAAGGTGTGGCACCCTTATAGATGCTGCAGATAAAGCGGTGAATAAGGTATACCAGTCGTGCCCTAATGGAGCTTGCATTCTAGAGAGGGGAGGCAGATGGAAGCAGATAGTGAACCAGAAAGTATCAGATAATGATCAGAGGGAAATCAAGCAAGGTAATATGATTGTAACTGTTGAGTGATTCTACTTTTGATAGGAAGTATTCTACTTTCTGTGGAGGTAACATTTGATCTGAGAACAGATATTTGGTATTTACATGTATTATTATTTCGAATTAGAAATGTGAGCTTTCCAATGTATCAAAAATTTTGGTAATAAAATAAAATCCTCCTACAACATGAACATAATACATTTTCCCCAACTTACCTCTTTTCCTTTATCTACAACATAGTGGGTTTGAGTCAGCTCTGAGTTGAGATCGCTGTTATTGATATTCCCAGGTTATATTTAAATCTTTCCCAAGCAGAAGAGAAGCCAAGGGGGTCTCATGTACTTTGATGTCTATCCTGTGATTTTAATGACTTCTTAGTGTTCCTTCTAAATTATGTTTAGGTCTGTACATCTTTGTGTCAGAAGCCAGATTTGAAACCTCAAATGACTGTCCTGTGTAATCAGATAAACTCTGAGCAAAACTAGTTGTTGTTGTTTTTTTTTTTTATTTCTTCTCTTTCCTGTCTGTAATTGTACATTACATGTGCATTTGACTGGATCACATATAGAGTCAATGTAAGTTTCTGGTTTCCATTTCCCTTTCTCTGTAGTTTCCCATTTTAAACAGCTCTTTATTCCATAGGTTCTGTGACTCTGGGTAATTACAGTAGCTGTGACTTTAAGGATTAAGGCTTTCCTCTGTAAGGACTATCAATTAGAATAGGGATATGGAAGCAGACAGCCGTCAGTCCACAGAGAACGCCAGGAGTTTAAAGAGTTATCTAGAGGTGCCCCAAGTGTTTGTGCTTTCTGTCTGGAATACATCTCCTTACAGAGTTTACGTGTGTGTGTGTTTGTGTGTCTCAGACCCTCCTTATCTCTGAAGATTTAACACAAACAGCCACCATTTCATGCTTTCGGGCTTTTCCTGACACTCGTTTCCTTGTCTACGCACATCCTCCTCCACCCCGTTGGCCTCCCTCCTAAGTAGCTGTATCCTGGATTCGGCTCCGGTGCTTTATGGCACACGCACACGCTTACATATGTACAATTCTGCGCTGCACTGAGATCCTTGACACCAGAGACCAGGGACCGTGCCCTCTTCTTATTCATTTTCTTATGTTTTTATCGAGGTGGAATTCACGTAACAAAAAAAGTAACCATTTTAAAGTGAACAGTTCAGCAGCATTTAGTACATTCAGTGTTGTGCAACCACCATAGCTATCTAGTTCCAGAGTATTTTCATCATCCCCCAAGGAAACCCCATACCCGCCAAGCAGTTGCTCCCTGCACCTCCCTCCCCCCAGCCCCTGGCAACCACTTTGTGTTTATTTTTGTATCCTCGGCGCCTTGCGTAGCACCTGGCTCAGTACCTTGCATAGCACCTGGCTCAGTACACCTTGCATAGCAGCTGACTCAGTACTTTGTATGGTACCTAGCTTAATAAATGTTTACTAGAATAATGAATGGATTACTCGTTTCTAAAAGGAGAGCAATTGTCTTTATTTAAATTGCTTCACTCATTCCCACTATTTTGGACTAACCAGCATGAGCCAGGCAGTGTGCTGGGAGCAGGTCATGGAGCAGTGAACAAAACGGACATGTCCCTGCCCTTATGGAGTTTATGAATGAACCCAATGCCGTCCAACCGAAATAATATGAGATCCACATATGTAAACCTTCTATAGCTACATGTATTAGTTTTTTGTTACGGCCATAAAAATTACCACAAACTTCGTGGCTTAACACAACCTACATGTCCTCTCGTATAGTACCAAGGTCAGGACACTAATGTAGTTCTCACTGGGCTAAAATCAGGTGTCAACAGGGCTACATTCCTTCTGGAGAAATCCATATTAAATCTTCCAAATATTATGTGTGTTTCACACGAAAGCACATCAGCTTGAATTAGCCATATTTCAAGTGCTCAGTAGCCACATATGCGTAGTGTCTGCCATTTTGAACAGCACAGATCACCATGGGGATAGAGAGACTCTGAGAAATAATGACAAGTTTGATATATGTCAAGACAAAGTACAGAGTCCAAAAGATAATACCGTAGGAAGCCTAATCTTCTGAGAGGTGTGGGAATGTTTCCTAGAGAAAGCAGTGACCTAAATGACAAGTGGATTGGGTTTTAAAAGCAAAAGGAGAGATTATATGCTCCCTTCCTCTCCCAGTTTGAAACCCGTAAATAGCTTCTATTGTCCTGTGACAAAAGTTCATGTTAAGGATTTGGGGCTAGCCTAAGTAGAGAAGTGATAGGATTGGATATGCGATTCTTAGAAAAACAATTACGCTGACTGCTTTTAAGATCCTGTTTTCTTCTGTTCTTAATATTTTCCCCTGAGTTGTCTGTTTTACATTGAAGAAAATAGTTTATGTTCCATCAACGCTTCTCTTGTAAGGGTCCCATTAGACCACGAGGTCAATACACCTCAGTGGACAGTAAATTAGTCCATTTTTTTTCTTTGTAGTCTTTAGGGACTTACATATTACAATATATTCTAAGATGTGCTTTCTTAATTCTCCCAGGCCACTAACCTCTGGTTTCAGTCAAGGTGTGTCCTCATCCCTGGTAACCATAGCAGACTGTCATGCCACCTCTGTGGGTTGATTTTACAGAAGAGGAAACTGGCATAAAATTCCAAATGGCTAAGCAGTCATCTGGCACTGTGCTAAGTTCTTGAGGAATCTGCATTTTATTCTTCTGATGCCAGTCCTGGTCCCGCTGTTTTGAGCTGCTGGGATAAACCAGAACTTGCCAGTAACCACAGTATAAAAGCACCCCATAACACGAGCCTCTCAAGAAGAGTTTAAAGAATGACGGTTCAACAGGAAGGCAGAGGCGCTTCTTAGGAACAATCGAACAAAACTGATTTTAGATGGGTTGAAAGACACGGACCGAATATGACCTACTGAAGTCTTCTCTGTCACTTACATCTCTCCGGAGAGTAGCTGATGGCCTTCCATTTTTGGAGGGTAGCGTTGGGAACAGTAGTGCAGTTACCTGTGATTTACCTGGTCTGTTTTATGAAAACAGTCTAAGTCCGGCAAACTTTCAGTCTTATCTCTATTTTCAGACCCTGCTTTGCAGAGGGTCTGAATTTCCACGAGGGAAGAGAAGAGAACATGCCGCTTTGACTAGGCTACATTTTCCTTTCTTCCTTTCCTGTCTACCTATTTCAGTGTGATATCTAGTTTCTAGAGCATTAAGTGGGTGTACGCATAATGCGATTAAGCGTTTCTCAACATAGTGGCCAGTCTTTGTGGAGGAACTTGAATAACCTGGATCTTCCACACCCTGTGTCTCAATGTTGTGAATCCGTGGAAATACCCGTGCTGCGATTCTTGACGGAGAAAGTCCCCTACTATGATAAAGTATGTTTGTAGGAAACCAGCGGTTTCTCTGCTGAGAACTCAAGCAGAACAGGTGTTTAAACAGCACAGATGCCCTGCCTGGGATTAAAGTTGAAAATGTAAGTGTATGCGTTAGTCAGCTGTGGAAGTGTTACAACTCGAGCGTCCTCCCACCTCTCATGGTTTTGGTTTATAGTCAATTTACAAAGATGAAACACTTTGGAAATAGCATGCTGGACGCACACGTTAAATCATTTTCATTCATGTCTTCTGAGCACTGATTTTAACCCAAAACATTAATTTCAGCAGAAATGGATGTATTGCCCATTGGAGGTCAAGTTAATAGAGTGGGTACGTGCCAGTGAGCACTCAGGCTGAAAGGACCCTCGCATTTGCAGAACTCGGTGACAATATTGCACTTTTTCTAATTGGATGGGAAAAGCTGGTTCGTGGTTCACTGTGTTGATGAGCATCTTTATAACCTTTTAAGACCCCTACCTATCTGAAAAGTCCTTCGCACGGGCTCTTGTTTTTCCCTACCAGATTGACACATATAATATTACATTTTAAATAGCACTTAGCCTGTCATATGCAGCATTAGCTTTGAAGATTTGCGGTCCATGTTCTAATTTTGAGGGGAAAAATTGGTTAAATGACAGGAGAAGTATGGCAGTTTGTGAACAAAATTCTTTCTGAGTTTCGCTTTCTGTTAGGGTCATCCATATCCTGTCACTAAACTCATTAGGTCAAGGGCTTAGAGGCATTTTCTGTAGAATTGGCATATGTTTTGGTGACAGTGGTACAACGTTTTAGCATCTCGACAGCGACTTTCTTTCCTGTTTTGGGGGGGGGGGGAGGGGACAATCGTTTTCAAATACCTCTCATTTTTAGCTTAAAAAATGAATATTGCCCAGCACATTTTGCCTCGGAAAAGCCTTTAAAGCATTTTGGAGGTTGTCTCACCTCTCCCGGAAGTCAGAGACCTCCACAAAGCCTCAGCAGCAGCTGTGAGACCCAAGCAATTGAAGTCAACTTCTGTGGCAAGACCGCTTGTCTTTGGATGCTGTGCTTTCGTTTGTCCTAAACTTACCGGGCATCTGAGGCAAACAACATGCTACGGGTTTGAATCTTTAAGGAATGTTCCTCTCCTGGAGTGACGATGGGAGAAGATAGGTTAATATTGAATGTGGACCGTGGAATGGAACCTCTGTAGCCAGGCCTGTCTGGGTAACAGACTGGCAGGGCTGTGGCGCTCGCTTGCATCTGGAATGGTTGATCAGCACTGAACAGATGCTGGTGAGAAATAGGTCGTCGTAGCAGTGGAGCATGAGAACGCACACGTTTCTTTATTCTTGCGGCGACAGGTGTTGCATTTCATTCGTGCTAACTATGGAAATGTCACGCCCTCTTTGCAATATGAATACATGCATGATAGCAAGCCTTGGCAGCCTCCAGAGGTAAAAACCAAACTGGCTGCAGAGGACTCATACAACCCCATTTCCATGGTACAGATAATTCTCTCAACATTACAGAATGGAACTGGTGGGGGAAGGGGGACGCGTAAGAGTGCATGGGGTTCGAATACACACATGCCTGAGTGCCTTCTTAGTTGCAGACACCCAGAAGGACGCCAATTCACAGGGGTCCATCAGTCTTGTGAAAGGAGAAGTCACTGAGATAAGAAAAATGAGCAGCATGAGGACAGGAAGCAGTGACATTCAATGAGTCCTTGTCACCAGCAGTCATTAGCATGCAAGCCTGCTGTTGGTTTTTCATGCTTTATGCGATTTCCTTGACCAAGCAGAGAGCCTTTGGAACGCTAGTAGCAGTTAATATCACACAAGTTATTGTTTCTTTCTGGAATGCCTTATATTTTTTAGTACCAATGAGGTCCTTCTGTGTCCCCATGTGCCTCTAAAATTTTAAAGAGAATCAAAGAATGCATCATTTATATCTGTCCCAGAGGTAATGGAGTGACTCAGTGATATCTATGAAGGGATGATTTTAAATTTCATGTCTTATGCAAGAGGTGATTTTTATGTGAAAACTGCAAGAACTGGCCTCAGGGATAACCAGATAATTATCCCTCTAACAGCAGGGCTAGATTCCAGGGGGATTATGGCTGAAAGCTGTGGTGTATCAGCTTTGCCCTTGTGAATCCTGGTTGCCACAATGGAACACATAGCAACTGATTGCACTGCATGGAACACATCTTACCTCTGCCTCTGGAGAGTGCCTGCTGGAGACCTGTGTCTCAAAAGGCAGGTGAGCAGAGATTTCCTGTGCAAGAATTCAGGACAAGGCTGAGTGAGATTTCTGTTTACAGCAACAGCAGGGGAAAAAAAAAAAAATTGCTTTCTCTACTCTGTTCCTGAAGGCACTCACTGATGAATCAGATAAAACCCATTAATCCTTAAGCCACCAGTGCGATGACCCACCCTGGATCATCATTGTCTTTCACTGAGCTCCCAGCGCTGAGACCCTCCTCCCCTCAGCCCCTGGTATATGGAATGTTGCAACTGGAGGGGTCTCAGAGCTTCCGAGGGACAAGAGAGCAAAATCATATTCTGCTGTCTTCAGCTTGGTTAAAAGTCTCCATTCTGTTCTTTGAGCCAAACCATTTTTAGCATTTGCTTTTAAGCATTTTGTGACTACTTATTTTTTCTCTGGGAAAATTTATGTGCAAAGGTACAAAGTCTTGTAATCTAGTTGGGGAAGAAGCTTGTATACGCATAGCATTCCAGCTGGTGGAATTGGAATTTTTTTCAGCTTGATTCTCTGTTTTTTATTTCTTGTTTGTCTCCATCTTTTTCTGTGTGTCTGTTGGTGCATATATGTTTTATTTATGTAAATACAATTTCTTTTATTTATACATAGACATCTTCATTGTATTGATCTCTTCCTCTCTGAGAGAAGGCTCCTGATAAGGTACCCTATAATCTCTTAATTTCTCTTCATCCTAGGAGACTTTTCTGCTGTATTACCCTGTTGACCACCTGCTTCTACTTGAAACGCTCCTTTTTTTTTTTTTTTTTTTTTTTTTTTTTTTAATTTACTGCCAAGTTAGCTAACACAGTGTATACGGTGTGCTCTTGGTTTTGGGGGTAGACTCCCGTGATCCATCACTTACATACAACACCCAGTGCTCATCCCAACAAGTGCCCTCCTCAGTGACCATCACCCACTTCCCTGCTCCCTGTCCCACCCCCCCGCCCCAGGCCCCTGTCAACCCTCAGTTTGTTCTCCGCATTCAAGAATCTCTTATGCTTTACCTCCCTCTCTGTTTGACACACTCCCTTTTGCTTTTGAGATGGTTCTGACCATGTAAAAGATCATTCCTTCTACTTGTCCGATATACATATGGACAAGCAAATGTTTAGAGGTTGACGAAAGGTATTTAGAGACTCCCTACTTCTACTTCAGATCTCAGACAAGGAATTCAAGGCCTCGCATTTCTTTATCACTTCTTTAATAATCTCCTTGAAAGGTAGCTTTAAGGTGTGGGTTCTCCTGCTTGAGCTCAGATCTAGTTGAGAAGCAAATGCCAGAGTCAGATGAGTGGAGCTCGCACCATAGGTTGATTACCAGTATGGATGAACTGGAGAATTTGGCATACGCCCAAGACCACATGGGCTTCTTAGTACAGCCCCAATGATATAAACCGACCTCTCAAGTATACGCAGAGCTAGACAGCCTCAGCCCCCTGTGCCGTGGCAGGCAACTGAAAGCATAACGACATAGGAGGTCCTGTATCTGCTATGAATTTAAGGGAAGAAGATGATAAGCTGGACAAGCTCAATTCCTTTTCCCAAACTCAAAAATCAGATAAATTACTCCTTGCCAGAAAGAAGTGAATGGGAAGGCTGAGATTGTATCTTCTTGTGAAATTGATGTTCCCTCCGTTCTATGGAAATGTAAGGAATGGGGGGGAGAGGGTAAGCATTCATCCCCAGTAGGAATTTTGGAACCATTTTCTTAAGGCCATCTTGCCCAAAATATAAAATATGTAAAATGTTGCCATGGGAAGACTAAAATCCTTCCAGCTCTGCTCATTTGCTAATTCCTTCTCACTAGGCCTCTCCATCCCTCTCTTCTTCCCCACCTGGGCGACCACTGCTGGCATCATGCATAAGCTGTCTTTCATCCAGACTCCTACTGTCTGTAATGAATCTGGATGAAAGACACTCATTCACTCTAGCCCACTGCAGTCTCTTTCTTCCTGGTCCTTCCCCTCCACTGAGATTGCTCTCGGTGATGTCTCACTTTTCCCTGTATTTGTCCCTCCAAGTTGTAAGATCCATCATCTCTGTGGTTTCCCTTCCACTCGATCATCAGGAGACACTAACGTGGTTGATACTCCTTCCTATTTTAATTTCTCAATGCCTTTGGCTTTGTAAGTGCTCTAGTTTCTTCGATATCTTATTCTTCCCCGAAGCCTTTCTGCAGTATTCTTTACCTTATCCATCCATGGCTGCTGCTACTACCTGTATACTGATGACTCCCAGACGACTGCCTTCAGCTCCCACCCCTTTCTCCAGCTCTAGGCCCAGATTTCCCGACTTTCTTATTTCTACTGGAACCCATCTTATCATGGCTTTAAAATGTGGAGATCTCCAACTTACAAATTAAATCTCATAAGAAAATCTGCTTCTATTCTCTATCCCATCTCTTGGCTAATGTCATCAGTATTCCCTTTGCCTCCTGAACTGAAAACCTTGAGGGTACTCTCGGTTATATTCAGGGTGTCCTAAACTGTGTTGGATGCTAAGAAAACAGAGACAAATTGACACAAAATCCCTGCTCTCAACCAGTTCTCAGATATTAATTCGAACTCATTAACAGAGCACGAGACTGGTACAATGATGAACTGTTTATGGGAAAGGTAAAGAAGGGAATGACTCGCTTTTCCCAGGGTGTGATGTGGGGTAATTGGTGAACTGGGTTTGTAGAACCAAGCTGGAGTTTGTCAAGCAGATGAAAAGGCAAAAACACCCTGCTAAAAGAAAACAAAAAAGCAAAAACAGTGGAAACTGATTAAGAATATGGAAACTAATTTGACAATAAATTTCATATAATAATAATAAAAAAAAGCAAACACAAAAAAACCTCGAACTGGAAACATCACGATGTGGTCAGGGAGCTACGAGGGGCACACTCTCAGGGAGTGAGCACTGGCAGCAGGTGAAACTCCTCCAGGGCAGTGAAGGCCAGATGGAGAAAGATGGTTTGTTCACCGCTGAGGAGCTTGCCCTTTCTACCCCATGCAAAGGATCGTCATAAAGGAAGAGGCGTTGTTTCCATATGCCCTTCCGTGCCGAAAGGCCGGGAGACTCTTTTTTTGCTGGAGTGTCTTCTACCCAAGCCTATGGATTATAACAAAATCAAAGCTTTTAAGATCTGTGGGCCAAAAAAGGGGGAACAGGAGAATAGAAAACAGAGAATAATTGGTAAATTGATTAATGAAGGGATCCTGGTTGAATATCTGGGGTCTGTCTCTCTATCTCTCCATCCCTCCCTCCCCTCCGTTCATCCATCCATCCAATTTATTTATCTGTCTGCCATGACTGGTTTTTATATGCTTGTGTGGTGTATTTTGTAAGAGAGCCCAATGAGAATGAAGAACCAGGGATGAGAAGAGCAAACATGATCTAATACTATTATAGAAAAAGGTCATTTTATTAGCACTGTGGCTTGGAAAGGGGTGATAATGTAGGCCAGAAGAATCCTTAAAGAACTACTGAAGTATTCCTGGTGAAAGGTTAAGTGAGTAGATGAATAAATGAAGGAATACATTTATATCTAAGGGCACACAGCTATTTACTGCCTGTTACCTGTGGGTTTTTTTTTTAAAGCTTTTCTTACAAAGAGACCTCAGCCACGGTGCATAGAATCGTTGTTTCACTAAACATTTATCGATTACCTACAGGTGCTGTAAGTCCTAGGGATCTGACAGACTTGTATTCATAAACGGACAGCATGAAATCATTAGATTGCACTTTCCCATCATACCAGCCTCAGGATTCTTCTTAGCAGACCCTTCAGCAGCCGCTGCTAATAGATCAAAATTGGCTTTCGCAACGAAGTCTGTTTGCCTTTCTCTGTCTAGTCTCATCAATACAATGAGGTCTAAAAACTTAATGATTGCAGTGATGAAAATAATAATTACACTAATGGACTGAAATCAACAGACTAATGTAGGAACTTGAATTTTGGCAGACCCAGAAAAACACAAGTTTTAGGACTTGCTGTGGGTGAAAGAGCAGCCAAGGCGAGACTGGTAACGGTCTGGGTGCGTTGTTTTAGGAGTTTGGTTCTTTCTTATTCATGTCACTCTCTTTCCTTTCAACTTACGATCTGACTGGAGCCTTATTTAGGAGCTTAGGTAGAATGGGCAGATCTCACAAAATGTTTCCCGGAAAAGGTTAAGGTTCGTTTGGTTGAAGTATGATTTTTCTCTTTCTTAGTGGCAGAAATGGCCAGAGGAGTCTCTGACTTTCTTCCAAAGGCACCCCGACACATTGGCTGAGGACGGCGCTTCGTTCTAAAACGCTGAAATTTTGTTTCCTATATGAACGCATGTTCTTAACGCGCGTCGTTCTCCACGGACAGCGTGCTACGTACCAGCTGTTTCCGAAGGCTTCATGCGTGTCAGGGATTATCTTTTTGAGGCAAAGCATTTATCTGACACTTTTGGTCAAAATATTGTGGCTGTAGCCCATATGCTACCCGATTTAGCTGCAGTGTATAAATACTAGTACCAATTGTCAAAGAATTGAAAAAAGTGTTATCCGATCACAAAGAAAGATCTACCACCTATGAGTTTTTCATATTATGTTCCGAAAGTACAACGGGTCAGCATTTTTATAGTAGGAAAGCCTTTTCTGTGGTTTTTAGAGACCCAAAGTAAACGCTTTTAAATGTCAAAAAGCTTAAAAATCCAAACAGGCTGTAGTCTCATTAGAGAACAGACTGGCAAGAATTCACAAATCGAAATATCCTCCCATAAAATTTATTGTAAACAAGAAGTCAGGAAAAGGCATGGACGTAATTCAATAAATATCAGGCTCTGGGTTTCTATCTTCTTAAATTCAAAGATGTTTAAAGTTACATAATTGTACCCTGATACATGTTATCATGATTTACCAATCTTACTTTATAAATTCTGTTTCCCTTCCTTGCAGCTCTGACTATGGGGGAGAAGAGTACACATGCAGATTAAGTGCTAATCCCTCCTCTGCAAGGTGCTATTATCTCTCCATACCTCAATTTCTCTCCTCCAAATTAGAGACATTTATGATTCTCCTTTTCCTACTCTTCATAACTATATAAAAATTAGTCATTGGACCATGTCTAGACAGGGGTAAAATTAACTCTAGGAATTATGTTTATTATTTTAGGTAACTTTAACCTTTTTTTAATGGACATAATTGTGTCCATTTTGAAGCGTACAAACATTTTTTAAAACTATTATATAAAGGTTACATAAAAGTAATAGAACTCTTGGCTGAAGGTGATGTAATTTTTAAAACAATAATGGAGATAGAAATTTGCAAACAAATTGATGTGGAGGAAAGCACTAGATACTGATGTTGTATTAAAATGTGTTACTTTGGGGAGCCTGGGTGGCTCAGTCAGTTAAGTGGCCCAGATGGTGATCTCAATGTTCATGAGTTTAAGCCCCGCACCGGGCTCTGGGATGACAGCTCGGAGCCTGGAGCCTGCTTCAGGTTCTGTGTCTCCCTCTTTCTCTGCCCCTCCCCTGCTCATGCCTCTGTCTCTCCCTCTTTCTCAAAATAAATAAACTTTAAAATAAATTTTTTTTAATGTGTTACTTTGATAACTCTTGAGAGTTAAGTGTAAGGAATATGCCCTGATACTGACTTTCCTGTCAAGGATTTGGATGTCACGTGTTTTTTTTTTTTTAATCCGAGCTTTCAGACCACGAATTATGCTATCAGGTTTTAGTTGTATTTTTCTTTCCATCTGTTCTGGTGAGTTTTAAAAAGTTCTTGGAGAGAACAATCAGAAATTGACATGAGGTACTTTGTTCAGATCATGAATAAACAAATTGATTTATTGGATGGAATAACATTTTCCATTGGCTGCGTCTACATTTAGGAGGATAGATTGTTCCATGCCTTCTTATTTAAGATGCTCTGGGCCTAATCACCACAAAAAAATAATAACAGACAGGACTTTAGACATAATAATTGGTGTAATAAAACAACTCCAGTAATAATAATGGCACGCCCTTACATTTTTACAGTACTCTATGATTTGACAATCATTTTCACACATACGGACATTTAAATTCATCTCATTTAGAATACAAGTACAATTCAGTAAGTTATTAAGCTTTCAAAGATCTCTACCTTCTCTTCTGAGAGTGGACACAATGTCTTATAATTATTCTCCTATCAAATGATCCCAGTCCAGATAACACCAAGTTCTTAGAGTTGTTAGCTTCTAGTCTTAGCTCTTTGTTTCTCAGAAATAGTACTTCATTCCTCAAATAACCAATATTCCTTCTGTTTTGCTGCAGATAAAAGGACTTTAACAAAAGATCACATTCTTTTTTTAAATTTTTTAACATGTATTTATTTTTGAGAGAGAGAGAGAGAGGGAGAGAGAGAGAACAAGCGAGCGAATGGAGGAGGGGCAGGGAGAGAGGGAGACACAGAATCTGAAGCAGGCTCCAGGCTCTGAGCTGTCAGCACAGAGTCCAACGTGGGGCTTGAACTCACGAACTATGAGATCATGACCTGAGCCAAAGTCAGATGTCTAACGGACTGAGCCACCCAGGTGCCCCCAAAAGATCAAATTTTAACACAAGATAGCTATGCTGTTGCCGGTGAGAATAACAATTTGTATATTCCAAATCCAGAAATAAAATATATTTATTCACCCTGGGTGTTCATCTTCCTTAGAAATACTAGTAGAATACTAGTAGAAATTCATGTGATATAATAAGTATAAAATTCTTTGACCTGTGCCCTGATGGTTGGCTCTAAAATGACTATACCTGAATTGTTCAAAATACCTAAAATTTGTGGCCAGGTTCATTGATTTTTTTTTTTTTTTTTTACCCCTTATGACTGTAGAATAATCCTTTTCAAGAAAACAGTATGACCTCATAGAGAAATTTGGCCTTATTATTATTTCAGTGTCAATTATAAACTGGCATATTTATCTAGTCTAATAAATAACAAGTGGGAAAAATGTAAACCATAACGTCTCCAGAGCAACTTAGTTATATTCAACATTTGTATAAGAGAGCATAATTTTAGTAGCAACATCGTTTAGTTGAAAGTTGGCTTAGGAAAACAGGCATTTCTTAAATTTCCTATTCTTAATTGTCACCAATCACAAGTTACTTTCATACTGTAACATGCAAGGTGATCATAAAGATTAAGCATTTAAAAACGAGGCCGACAAATAAAATAGAGAAACCTCTGGAACAGCTGTCATAATAGGTGAGATCCATTTTCCACCCATCAGTGGCTTGGTTTTGCTTCTCGGAGTGATCCTAAGGGACATTTACTCGGATGGCATGGTTGTGTTTTGGTTTTGGTTTTGTTTTGTTTTTAGACGTATCTTAAAAGGCTAGTGATAAGCTGCAATTATTTTAGTTCCCTTGGTCTCCGTTGGCACATAGCTCAGCCTTGGAACTTCTGCGATTCCCGAATGATTTTGTCCAAAGTGCTCCGTTGGAAGCTCCCAGACAAAACAGGTGAGTAAACGGCAGACGTCTTTCCCTTGATTAAACCAGTTACACTGGAATTCTGCTGAAGGTGGATTGAAGTCCCACATCCCACACCCTTCCTCCCTGGAGTGTGTCTTTGTAGGTATGGGGGGGAGGGGGGGCACTGTCCCCTTGTTACCCTTTGCTTGCCCAAGCCTCTCACTCTCCTCCCACCGTGCTCTTGGGACCCCAAGGCCTCTGAGCTTCTGAGGTCCCCAACCTCATGCATTTTCTGTCAACAGCTGAGGAGTCGCTGAACCTCTGGCAAGCTCCGCCAACAAAAGCTGCAGCCTGCAGAAGGAAGGAGGAGGTGTGTGTTTGATGTGCAAAGCTGGAATTCAGAATTACTTTTTGTTTTAGAAGCATTGCCCCCGGCACTTCCCCCCTCCCCTCCGCTCCAGCCTCGCTGGCTGCCTTTTTGTTCTGTGAACACACAAAACTTTTTCCAGCCTTCGCATCTTTGTTCCCACTGTTCTCTCTGCCAGAAACTCCCTGCCACTTCTCTTCCGTCTCACCATTCGGATCTCCTATAGATGTCACTTTCGTCCACATTGAGTGGCCTTGCACCCCATGACAATACTCACTTTTACTTTCTTCCTAGCACTTTTCTTGGTCCGAAGTAATGGCATTCATCCATTTGTTCATGTCTGTGCTGTGTCCCTTGCTGCCCCCCTTCCCCACACTGAAAGTTCAGCCTCATGAGAGTAGACACGTTGCTTTGCTTTGCTCAGGACTGTTGTGCTCCCTTAGGGCAGGCTGGGCACTGGCGGTGGGTGTTCGTCAGATGGGGAATGAGCAAAGGAAGGTCATGGGGAATGAGCTCATGGGGAATGAGCAAAGGAAGCAAACCATCTCTCATTGTGTGAGATGGATGGTTGTGTTTTGACTCTGCCTGAGCAGTTCATAGTCTGGGGCTGCAGGACCAGGCTGCGAAGTTCTCCACCCTGTATAACAAGGTTTCTGTGGGACAGGTGTTCTCTTTTCCAATGCTTGCCTTAGAGATAAACTTTCGAAACACAACTTTCCTGGGGCACCTGGGTGGCGCAGTCGGTTAAGCGTCCGACTTCGGCTCAGGTCATGATCTCGCGTTCTGTGGGTTCGAGCCCCGCGTCGGGCTCTGTGCTGACAGCTCGGAGCCTGGAGCCTGTTTCAGATTCTGTGTCTCCCTCTTTCTCTGACCCTCCCCTGTTCATGCTCTCTCTCTGTCTCAAAAATAAATAAATGTTAAAAAAAATTAAAAAAAAAAAAAAAAGAAACACAACTTTCCTAAGTGAGGGATTAGCTTTACTTCTATGATAGCAGCTGGTTCAGTTTATTAATTGAGAGCAAGAATAAGTAAACATTTTCTTATTTAAATAAATAGACTTGAGATGTTTGAGAGATGTTTGTTAACTCCTTGGCAATCTACCTTTTTAAAGTTATTTCCTCCTTCTGTCTGGATGCAGCCTTTTGTTGTACTCACACGACTGTGCTCATGGTCCCTGCGGGAACGTATGGGCTCCTAGGGCCGTTCGCCCCCTGTGGAGCACACGTTTGTCTTTGCCCATCCTTCCTATCCTCTTCACGTCCTACTCACACCCCAAAGGAGGAATGCTGCTTTGGGGCTCCCATTTCTGTGGTCACATAGTATGTAAGTAAAGCTTATTGGACTTTCTCACACTCTCACTGATACTGCTTTTTGCATTAATTACTATTATCGGGCCGTGTTTATTTAAGACCGGCCATATGCTAGGCACTGCTCTGTCAAGTAACTCCTTTTACTCTACAGCAATCTTATAATGTACCCGCTGTAATTATTTTGACACACCGTACCTGTCTGATAAGGATATGGAGACTGAGCCCTGAGAGGTTAAATGGCTCTGGGTAATAGGTAATACAATGACCACATCGGGGGTGGGAGGAGGGAGTGTCAGGATTTGCACCTTGCAGTTAGCTCCCCATCAGTATGTGTACAGACAAGCTCATTGTCAGCTGGGCTCATGCCCTGATGTTCTTTGTGTGCTAGGGGTGAGTCTGGTCAATGCCCGACACACAGTATATCCTCAACAAATGTATGTTAGTGATCCTGATAAGGAATGGAATGAACCCCCCCCCTCCCCAAATATAAGATCTGGCGTAATCGCTGTGAACATGTAAAAGGAATCCTAGGAATTAGCTGAATTCTTTCATAGATGAAGTAGTAATTTTCTAGATCTGGTTGCACACTCTGCATTCTCCTCCACTCCTCCCAGAATTGCTGGTAGGGGAAAAGGGGAAACAAATAAAAGAGTAAAGAAATTTTGTGTACTGACTTCTGAGTGACTTCTGTGAAAGGAGCAGGTACTTTGGGGTCAAGATCCCAATTGAGATTAAGGCAGGAGGCTGCCAGGTGAGAGTGAGCACTTTATAAATGGCCCTGTGAGCGTGTGAAACTTGAGGAGGGTCTCCACCAATTGGTCCTGGTGACCTTGTGCCTGAGATAAGCGAGATACCCGAAGAGCAGGTCACGGTTGGCATCATACGGTCCGTATTTTAGAGTTACTGATGTTATTGTTGAAAATGTCGTCTTTTCTGGAAGACTGTCCCCCATCCCGATGCAAAAGCAAAGTCAACAGAGAACAGAAAAATTAGCAAAAGTGTTTGCAATACACACGGTCGATGATGGACTGATTCCCCTGATAAACAAGGGCCTCATTCGTATCCATCAGTAAATAGGAAAAGCCCAGTGGAAGAAAATAAGGAAAGAATATTAATGGTCAGCTCAGAGAATAGCCTGCTTCTCAGAAATATGGCCTCATTAATGATGAAAAAAATAGGATAGTATTTTTCACTTGTCAGTTGAAAACAATTTAAGCAGCTGGCGCTATCGAGAGAGGGCAAGAAGTTTCCACCCTGCTGGAAGGAGCGTAGATTGGCAAAATGTATTTCGGAGGAGTTTCCGTTGTGTCTGTACACGATGTGTAGCTGTCACTGTAGGAATGCGTGTTGCTTCTTTTGTCACATGACAACTTGGCAGTGGCCTAAAACTACGCCGATAGAGATCTAGGTTTTACAGTGACCTGTTCATAGGATGCAACATAGCCATTTAAAAAAGCAAGTCAATCTGTGCCAATGATGTGGGACAATGCTGCCGGGGTTTTGTAACGAGCTGAGCACGTTTGAATAAGATAGCATGTTTTCATACAGTTTAAGCGCATGCCAGCAAATATGCACGTGGTTTTATGTGCACGACGGTCCATTAAGCCGTTCGTGGTTCTTAGCTCTAGAAGGTGGGACTGTGGTGGGAGGCATACCTACATTTCTTGCTTAGTCTTTTGACCTCATGGAAGCTTTTTACTTTCTCTTGTATTACTTTTATAGAAACACCCTTGTTAGAGTATATCTAAAGCCCTTTACCAAGGGGGAATATGTTTCAGCATTTCTAAAAAGTTAGTTCACCTGAAAAATTAGACCATTTTCCTTATGGTCCCTGCTCCTGGAATGTTGTAATTCCTATTAGAAATTAAAGTTTCCTTTGTTATACGATATAAACACCATACCTTTTGCTGGCTTCCTCCATGACTTTTCCACCACTGTTCTGGGTGGTTCCTTTTCTGTTACATTACCTTTGACAACTGACGTGAAGGAGGAAGTCCCACATAGTCTCTGCAGGTATGATCCTTGAGCTTCTTCTCATAGCTTTGGATACGTATGATTTGAGACAATTTATATATAACCCGAGAGCATTAAAGGAAGCATATTTAAATAAGTGCTCCTTTTCAGAAGTTGTCTCAGTTGCCTGAGAGACAGTGAGGTCTAAGTCTGCAGAATCTGCGGTGAGTTTGGGGTCCCTAGATTTAAAGTCCCCTTAAATCCTGCGCTCTCTTCCATGTTGTGGAGAAAGTAAGGTTGTGCACAGAATACCAGATTCCAGTGCTTTTTATAAAGAGCCAAATGATAAAAACAGTTTTGAAGAAGAGACACTGCAAATGAAGAAAAAAAAAAAAAAAAACAACGTACAAAAATGTGTTTGGAAGGGGTTTCGTGGCCTGTGACCCTTGCACATTTGAGGGATTAGCAAGCCAGAGGGTTTGTCTCATTCTAAATGTTATTCCCCAGCACGCTTGCACGGGCACAGCTGGATTCTGTTGAGACGTGCCAATTGGCCAGATGTGTGTGAGTTTCCCAGATGAGCTGAGTGGTGCAATGAACCTAGAATGTCCCTGGTAACATATTTTCCCCTGCTTGTGCTTGTGGCACCTTTTTTGTTGTGGAAGCCAAATGGTTTGCAGAGAAAAGAGGGTCAAGGGAGAGGGAGGCTGGAAAAGGAGATGCGTTTTCTCCTCTTTAAGGGGACAAAGTGAGTGTGTTCAGAGGCTAGAAGCAGACAATCACGTGGCAGAAAAGAAATACTCTGATCAGACAGATAGCTCGCTCCCAAAGACCATATCGGCCAACTGGTAAAAGGAAGTCGGCTACATGAAAATATTTTAGAAAGCAAATTCGATAGCTTTCTTACATGAAGACAAACAAACAAACTCTACTTCTCTTTCATCTTTGTATCTTTTGTGGATTTCCCATCTATAATTTTGCCATAATGATCCATTGTGCCCTTTACCTGGAAGAGTGGGGAAAGAAGAAAAAGAATGAAAAAGAATGAACTGTCTGATCTATTTAGTGTTGAAAGGTGGAAGTGTCTATGATTAGGTATCGCAGAGGCGAAAATAAATAAATGAAAACCTGGCAGAGCGACTAAGGCAGATCAGTGACGAATTTGTTGTGATCCGTCATAGAAATGCCAGACTTCCCTCGGTGCCATCCCGAACCCGGACCCAACCTGGAAACATCCTGGCTACTTCAACGTTGTGCTGGAATCTTAGTCCAGCCCGGCAGCCCACCCTGCCCTGGTGTGCCTCAAAGGGAGTGGGCAGCCGGCTAATTGTCTTCAAACGAACTACCACTTGAACAAGGACACCCCTAGAGGAACAGTTCACACTGGAGGCTGCAGAGTTCTTGCAACCACTCCAGCCCTGTCATCAACACCACAGCTGACGGCCTTTCTGCTGAAAAACTGACAGTGGTCAGAGAAGTGCTTATGGAGAAGGGGAAGGACAGCCACCAGCTAGAGGCCGAGCAAAGATGTCTCTTGTTCTGCCCAGAGGTGCCCAAGTCGGCAGATGCTACCTTCTTCTTGACGACTCAGCACCATGTTGGTTCCCTGGCTCTCACACTGTGCCACCGAGGTGGCCTTCCAGGTAGCCTGGGCTCATGGTGCAGCTCTCATGGACGGGACCCGCCCCGATTCCTCTTTGTTGTGGTTTACCACCCTGGGATGCTAGGCCTAGACTTGCTCACACTTCATAAGGCGGGAGACAATGTGCGTGTGGAAGACGTGTAGCTCTAGCTGGGTGCATAGGCCCCATCAGCTGTGACCTTCTGACCAGCAGATCTCCCTGTATTTTGTTTCTCACCATTCCTGGGCTTGGTTTAGTTTGGTTTTCTGCTTTGAGCCACAAAATGCATCTTCCACTTTGAGCCCAACTCCTTGAGCCGCGAGAACCTAGCAGGTTTAACTGAAAGGCATCTTAGGATGTTACACTTGCCAGGGACCAGTGAGGTCGAGGAGGGTGCTGTTTCTAGCCCCGCGTGAAGCCCCTGGACCTACAGGGCACCAGACTCCACTCAGAATCAGAAGATCAGTCAAAGCCACGGGCTCCTCGCCTCAGCCATCTTTGCCCCCTCGGAACATAGAAACCCTTGCAGATGGAAGGTCCTCTCTCCTACACTCATTTCTCTTTCTGTCAGGAAGTTTCTTCCACCAGGACCGTCTTCCAGTGCCCTTCCCCTGAAATCGTGGCTTGCTCCTAGGTCTTCTGAAACCTGTGTTCCACAGAAAGCAAGACCAAAGTTAATGATGTAGGGAGACTTGCCTCCTTTTGTTGCTGGTTTGCCAGCCGTGACCTTCATAAACAAATTTCCTGATGTGACCTCTAAGTTCTCAGCTTTAACTTGCTGTGAGGGTAGACAGAGCTACAGTAAAGTAAGATGAGCTTATAAGAAAAAAATATTTTAAATTAAATATTTACAAAGTAAAAGGTGTAGCAGAATCAAAAGAGTGTCTATATGGACTATCATCTCTATAAATAGACAATATAGTGTCCTTAAGGGAAAGCATCATATTCTCTGTATTGAATGCCGCAAAAATGTTTCTTTTGTCTTTTGCAACATAGTAGAAAAGAAAAATAATGAGTTCTAGAGCTGAAACAATCGGGCAACTAAGCCTAGTAACTTTTTTTAATTGCTTGCTTGTTTTCCTTGAAGGACCATCAAAGAATATGGGAGAGGTTAAGAGTTTGGCAAAAAAAAAAAAAAAAAATACTATTATTTACACCTCGTGATACAGTTCGAGCTCACCACGGGATGCTTTTTGCTATGCTTTGAACGTCCATTGGCATCAAAGTACTTTTAATTTTAGGAAACCATCCCCAACAGAGAGTATCTTAAGTAAGGAAGAGATTTGGGAAGATTGAAAACTGTTAAGTGTGGGAGGAGGTGGGTTATAACTGCTGAACCTTCCTCTGCTTTGATTTCTCTGCTCTGTATGTCATCCCTAGCTGCAGTGGAACAGATTCATACATATTTACCAGTTGCAAATTATAAATGTGCAGCCCAGAGAGTAGCAATGTTCTGTGTCTTTCTTCTTTTCTTCCTGCACTAATGATTCAAAAAGTCTTCACACATCCAGAGTTTGGAGACTGGTTTTGTAACTTGTCATTTCCTTTGTGTTCCAATTAAGTCTTTGTAATGGAAATGGAATTTTATTTTCCATTTTGGAAGCTTCCGTGTAGGTAGGCTGAGATTTTCTCCATCCCGTGTCGGGGCTTTGATATAATGATTTATTAAGGTACTAGGAGAAATATTGATCCTGCTAATAGCTTCTGCCTTGCCACATAATGTTTTACACTTAACTCAGCTGAAAGACCATATTCCTTCTCTCGTCATCTGATTGACCATAAATGCTTTGGCCTTTCCTCTGCAATTATCTCACTTACCAAAGCAGTGGGTAGAAGTCAAGTATTTATAGACTAATTAGTGAAGTCAACATGTCCAAATAGAGTACAATATATAATACAAAGAAGTATTGTATAGTACTGGGAAATTAGCAAAGGTAGGTGCAATGCAAAGAGGTAAGTGTTGAGAACACCAATGGTTGAGGACACATGTACTATGAGTGGCAGTTGTCTTTTATGTGATTATTGGAACCTAGCTAAGGTGACGTTGTGACAATAGAACTTTTCCTCCGTAGCTTCTCTCCTTGATCCTAACTTCTTTTTACTTATGAAAGCTTTGGGATATTAGTGGGTTTCAAGTTCATTTTAGGTTCTTTTTTTTTTTATTATTATTTTAAAGAGAGAGAGACAGTGCATGAGCAGGGGAGAGAGGCAGGGGGTTGGAGAGAGAGGAAGAGAGGAAGAGAGAGAGGAGAGAGGGACTCTTAATCAGGCGCCACACTCAGCACAGAGCCAACACGGGGTTGGATCCCACCACCCTGGGATCATGACCTGAGCCAAAATCAAGAGTCAGATGCTCAACCCACTGAGCCACCCAGGCACCCCTTAGATTCATCTTTTTAGAGTTCCCTATCTCAAGTTCACTATCATTTAACACTTGAGCTCTTGGGGAGAAAGATACCATTAAAAGGTAAATATGGGGCTCCTGGGTGGTTCAGTCGGTTAAGCATCCCACTCTTGATTTCGGCTCAGGTCATGATCTCACAGTTTGTGAGTTTGAGCCCTGTGTCATCCTTTGGGCTGACAGCTCAGAGCCTGGAGCCTGCTTCGGATTCTGGGTCTCTCTCTCTCACTCTGCCCCTCCCCAACTCATGCCCTGTCTCTCTCTCAAAAATCAATAAACATTACAAAAATTTTAAATGCAAATATCATTTTCTTATACATAAAGCTACATTGTAGTTTCAAAATATCTGAGAATCTGTCTTAATTATTGTCCAAGGTATAGTTAGCCCCGTTTTGAAAATAAGAAAAAAGTTGCTGGCATATAAAGTGTACTGGGCTGTGAGTCAGAAGATCAGGTTTGGTTCCTGGCTTTGTAACGAGTCATTGTGTATCCTTGTAGTGGTCACACAAGTCTTTTAGGCTTCAATTTCATCATTTTGGAGCTAGAGATACAAAACTATACATATATATATATATATATATATATATATATATATATATACATGTATACATATGTATATATGTACATATATATACATATATATGTGTATATACACATACACATATACATGTATATGTGTATATACACATACACATATACATGTATATGTGTATATACATGTATACATATACACATATATATGTATATATGTACATATATATACACATATACGTATATAACTTAACACAACATATATATGTGTGTGTGTATGTGTGTGTGTGTGTGTGTTTCCCTTCCTGCCCCAGCTTTATCGAGATTTTATTTACATATAATGTACGTATATTTGAGGTATACAACATGATGATTTGATACACATATATATTTTGAAGTAACTACCACAACAGATTAGTTAATATTCTGTCCCCTCACATGATTACATGATTTTTTGTGTAGTGATAGCATTTAAGATCTACTCTCGACACCTCTCAGGTATACAATACAAAGTTGCTATTACAATCACCATGTTGTGCATTAGATCCCCAGAACTAATTCATCTTACAGTTGAAAGTTTATACCCTTTGGCCAGCATCTCTTCATTTTCCCTACCATTCGTGTATTTCTATGAGTTCGTCTTTTTTTTTTTTTTTTTAGATTCTACATATAAGTGAGAACACACAGTATTTGTTCTTCTCTGACTTCTTTCACTTAGCATAAGTGATCCATCCGTGTTGTCACAAAAGGCAGAATTTCATTCTGCTTTATGACTGGATATATTCTATTTTCTATTTATATATTTATAAATAATATATTATATCATATATAAATGTTATATAACACTATATATACTAACATATACAATATACAATTGTATATACAATACAATGTTATATATATTATATATATAACAGATGTATAGAACATATATATTATACATATAACGTTTTCTTCAGCCGTCCATTTATCGATGACCAATTAGGTTGTTTCCCTGGCTTGGTTATTGTGAATAATGCTGCAAAGAACATGGGGGTGCAGCTAGCTCATCAAGATAGTAATTACATTTCCTTCAGATAAATACCCATCAGAAGGATCTCTGGATCCTATGGTAGTTCTCTTTTTAACTTCTTCAGGAAGCTTTCCTTTATGGCTGTGCCAGCTCACATTCCCGCCAACAGTTCGCCAGGGTTCCGTTATCTCCACATCTTTGCCAAGACTTGTTGTCTCTTGTCTTTTTGAGAATAGCAATTCTAACAAGTGTGAGGTGACACTTCATTATGGTTTTGATTTGTATTTCCTTGATGATTCGTGAATTTGAGCCCCTTTTCATGTACCTGTTAGCCATTTGTATGTCTTCTTCAGAAAAATGTCTGTTCAAGTCCTCTACCCATTTTTTAATCAGATTTTTATTTTTTTGCTATTGAATTTTATGAGTTCCTTATACATTATGGATAGCTTATCAGATAGATGGTTTGCAAATATTGTCTCCAATTCTGCTGGTTGCTTTTTCTTCTTTTTAATATAGAGGTTGCTTCTTCATTTTGTTGATTGTTTCTTTTGCTATGCAGAAGCTGTTTTGTCCCATGCTGATTTTTGCTTTTGTTCCTTGTGATTTTGGGTCATGTCCAAAAAATCGTTGCCGAGACCAATGTCAAGGAGTTTTATACCTTGTGTGTTCATCAGGTAGTTTTATAGTTCCAGGTCTTACATTTAAGTCTTCAACCTATTTTGAGTTAACTTCTGTGAATGGGGTAAGATAAGTGCCCAGTTTCATACTTTTGCATGGGAACAACCAGGTTTCCCAGCACTATTTATTGAAGAGACAGTCTTTTCCCCTTTGTGAGGTCACCCTTGTTGAAAATCATTTGACTGTATACTCAAGGGTTTATTTCTGGGCTTTCCATTCTATCCCATTAATGTATACGTCTGTCTTTATGCCACTATGGTATGTCTTTATACTATACTATTTTGATTAGTATGGGTTCATAATACATTGAAATCAGAAAGTGTGGGACCATTAACATTGTTCTTTTTCAAGATTGTTTTTGACTATTTAAAGTTCCTTAAGATTCTCTATGAATTTTAAGGTGAATTTTTCCATTCCCGCAAAAAGTGCCATTGACGTTCTGATAAGGATTGCATTAAATTTGTAGATCACAGGGTGCCTGGGTGGCTCAGTCGGTTAAGCGTCCGACTTTGGCTCAGGTCACGATCTCGCGGTCCGCGGGTTCGAGCCCCGCGTCGGGCTCTGGGCTGATGGCTCAGAGCCTGGAGCCTGCTTCCGATTCTATGTTTCCCTCTCTCTCTGCCCCTCCCCCGTTCATGCTGTGTCTCTCTGTCTGAAAAATAAATAAACGTTAAAAAAAAAATTTGTAGCTCACTTTGATAGTATTGATATCTTTACAATATTACAACTTCTAATCAATAAACATGGGATTTCTTTTCATTTATTTGTGTTTAATTTCTTTTATCAATGTCTTACAACTTTCAATTTTCCACTTCCTTGGTTGTATTTACTTCTAAATATTTTATTATTTTTGATGCTACTGTAAATGGGATTATTTTACTTCTTTTTCAAACAATTTGTTGTTAGTGTATAGAAATGCCACTAACTTTCATTCGTATGTTGATTTTGTATCCTGTGACTTTACGCAGTTATTTTATTAGTTCTAACAATTTTTTGGTGTAACTCTCTCTCTCTCTCTCTCTTTTTTAATCATTTGCAGTTACATACAGACCAGTGAAGGGTTCCTTCTGAGATGAATGCAGGCAGACATAATATTGTAGCCCAGACTTCTGTTTGGTTAGTCATGTTGCTTCCTATCTTGGCCTGTGTTGTTCCTTCTGATTAAACGTGTAACTGGATCCTCATACACACCTGCCTTTGTCATCCCGTATACATTTTGGAAAGGATGAAAACCCTCTTCGGAATTTCCAGAGATTATGGAATCTCTTAGGAAATAACAAAGAATGTCTCATTATCTAGGACCCCCTTATAATTATATTTTCCCCAAGTTGCAGCGACACGCTTGGCAAGCCACGTTGTGCTTTCCCACGGCATTCTAAGGCTAGAATGGAAACAACAACAACAACAAACCGGTTCTTCAGTACATCTGCCTTAAGTAAATACCACCGTGTGTCTGATTTCCACCATGCTTTTTGTTCGCTCATTACCCTGCCCTTCCTTTAATCCCTCTCCTTGTCATTATCTGCAGGAACTAGCAATTTGTAAACCCAGAAACCAAAGCAAAATTGAATGCTACAAATGACATCAAAAAGGAAGGAGGCAGATATATTTAAGTGAGCCCGTTTTAAGGAATCAATAAGTACTTTGACCGCGGTGAAATGTGCACTTTCTCTTCAGACCTTGTCATCGGGGCAGCCAGGTGTCACATTCGGTCCATTTTACAGGGTAGCATTTTTTTTTCTTGTTTGTTTTGTTTTGTATTGTTTTCTTTTGGAAAATTAAAATCACTGTGAAATGGTGGCAGTCCTACATTCACTACAGCTTTTACCATGACTCCTTCGTAGACTGTTCAATGCAAGTCTCCCCAAGTCAGTATATAGATGCCATAACTCTATGGTCCTAAACTAAATAGTAATATCTAATTTTAATTTAATTTAATTAATTTTGTTGCCCTCTTTCATTTGTATATGCCTTTCCCACCTCCTCATGTCCCTTCTCACCTGTCGTTAGGTGCCCGTAGTGTCCATAATGCAATAGTGTCCTTTAATGCAATCCCCAGGTTGCCTCTGACTGCACAGCGTTCCCATTTTAGGACCTCTCAACCCCCACCTTCACCCCTCTACCTGCCTACCTACAAAATATTCCAGGATCCAAAATTACCTTCTCCTCCTTAGTATCACTATAAACTCCCGTTTATTTCCCTCTTATTATGGCGGGCTAAATTAGAAAAAAGTAATATGATTGAACTAATTCACAATAAGGTGTCAGTGACCGACAGAGGCCTCCCTTAATTCTCCTATGGATGTGTCTCCATTTTAAAGGAAAGTGATCTTCTTCAAATATGCCATGTATTTGGATAAACAATGATTTATTTATTCCTTAACAGAAAGCCGAGCGCCTAGTCTCACCTTTATGTGTTAAGACAGATAAAGGACTATGAGGACTGGTAGATCTTTTTGGCGTGTTGGCCCTGGGCCTTAAATTATGACATTGGCTAGACCCTTGTGTCAGGCTCATCTTGCTTCTACTGTTCATACCCAGCAGTGGCCTGATCCTCCCTATGCCTACCCTGTAGACAGCATTTCAGAGATGAGGGGAAGCAGGCTGGGACCTAGAGATGCAGTGAGAATCAAGGGGAGGAGAAAGTACAGCCAGAAGAATGGAATTATTTAATCTTCCAGGTCTCCTCTGACTCTAAAATTCTGCACAAATGAGCAAAAAAAAAGAGAGGAAATAACACGGAATGAGAGAGGAAGGAGGAAGGTGCTGGGGATCCAGTAGAAAGCCTGCATGTTTTAGCTAAAAGCCTTTCAGTTAATAAATATATTATGATATGCTGTTTACCTCCTAGAGCAGAGGTGAGACTGTTTCCGTGGCTTCTCGGAATTTAAAAAAGCACCCGGTATGCGGCCTCCCTGGCAAGCCCCTTTCATGGCATCAGAGGACATCTCCCATGGTGAGGTTGAGGCTGCCAATAAATACTTCAGCATTTTCTTTCCTGAGCCAGAGCTCTCAAAGAAGGTTGGCATGAGGTCATAACACCTCTCAAGGTGGCAGGGCTAAAGGTCCCTGCTCCCTCCCGGCAGAGGTTCAGACAGCTCAGATACGAGACACCAAGCAGAGGCCAGGACAGCAGGACATTCAAATACAGAAAGACTAAAAAGAAAGCCCAGCTCCTTAGAAAATCAATGTTTTCTAAACTGAAGAAGCGAGTGGAGGGCGGGGGGAGGGGTAGATGCGTTCGTGAAGAGACTCGAAGCACACGGAGCCTACTGCACACCCATTAAGTGAAAAGAAATCCCATCTTGTGTGAATTTGGTGCCCATACACAGTTGTGCTGGGCCCACCCTCTCCTGCTCTGGTGAACGTAGCCCTGGAAGGAGAAAGCTGGACGGAAGCCCCCGGGGGGCTACAACAGCTTCGTGGGTAATTGTGCCCTTATGGTATTGCACGCAATTTAAATGGTGTTCAGGGGCGCCTGGGTGGCTCCGTGGGTTAAGCGCCCGACTCTTGATTTCAGCTCGGGTCATGATCTCACGGTTCCTGAGATTGAGCCCTGCATCACATTAGTAAGGAGCCTGCTTGGAAATTTCTCGCTCTGCCTCTCTCTGCCCCTCCCCTGCTCGCTCGCGTGCGTGTGCACACTCTCTCTCTAAGTAAGTAAATAAACTTTAAAATAACTAACTCTATAAATAAATAAATGGAGTTCGGAAACCGAATGTTCTTCTGCTCTGCCGACACCCCATTATCAAATGCGATCATCAGCTGTTGCAGCTTTTTAACCTTATTACCATCAAATTTGACTAAATTTTAATGTACCTCTTAAGGTAAAAAAAAAAAAATTGGTATATAAAGAAGGTTTATAGCTTAAAAAGTTCAGTAGCTTCCTGTAACAGAAATATGTCATGTAATTTTTTGAAGATAAATGAGCCCCCACACTTGGTTCAGTTGGTCCATTTTGAGGCCTCCCCTTGGGCAAATGTCAGCTTTGAGGAAGGATCTGAGAAGGCACTTCCTGAAGAGGCAGCATCTGCAAGTTTTATTTTATTTTTGAGAGCCAAGTGAAATTAAATTTAGGTTGTCTGTCTTTTTTTTTTTTTTTTTTACTATGAAATTTATTGTCAGATTGGTTTCCATACAACACCCAGTGCTCATCCCAAAAGGTGTTCTCCTCAATACCCATCAAGGTTATCTGTCTTTTTTAAGAGTTATCTGCAGTTTGGTGTTTGTTTGTTTGTTTGTTTGTTTGTTAAGTCTCTTGGGCTATTAGAGTATTTGAAGGATGTTGCTGGGCTCAAACATAGTTACACTAGGGATTTACTCTAAATATGGGTTGTTTACGATCTAAACTTTTAAATAATTTGAGACATATTTTGTGATATGAAACCCTGGCCTTAATAACCCCAAATGGTGATTTGAATTACTGTTGTAATATCTCTGAAGTTTCATCAGACCAAAATGATTAACACTTTTTCTTTTTAACACAATACAAAGTGGATCTCTTTTGGTAGTGCATCTATCCTGAATATAGCTCTTAGAATCTTTGAAAGAAAGAGGATTGTATTTTTTAAAGCACAGGATTATGGGAAAGTTACTCAACCTCTCTGAAGCTCCATGTTTTTCATATATAAACTGGCCAGTAATCATTTAACTCTCAGAGTTTTTGTGATGGTTGCCTGAGATTGTGAGCGTTGGAATTACATCTTATTTCAGCGAGGGACTGGACGTACCTCATCTGCAACCAGGTACCAGATGAGAAAGATGTGTAAGCAAAACTACTCTTTCAAATGCCCCTTAATTTTCCATAAAGAACAGCCAATGTGGTTCTTTGCCTGTTCGTACATCTCTTGAGGAGTCCTGCACAGCCCATCGTCCTTCCAGCACGAGACCAGTGGTTGCCAATAATGTGCTCTAGAGGAAGACGCCATGTTGTATTAACCTTGCATTTGGTGGGACTTCACATGTGCGTAAGATCCGCAGTGCCATGTTTTCCACAGTCCATGTTAGTTTCATTTTCCCTTGCCCCTCCTGCCTTGGTAGTATCTGTCTTTCCTGGACCAACGGGACCTGAAGGTGGGAGTCAGTACAGCTTTTCTCTTTCTTTTTTTTTTTTTTAAATTTTTTTCAATCTTTATTTATTTCAGAGAGAGAGAGAGAGAGAGAGAGAGAGAGAAAGAGAGAGAGATTGGGAGGAACAGAGAGAGGGAGACACAGAATCCCAAGCAGAGTCCAGGCTCCGAGCTGTTGGCCCAGAGCCCGACGCGGGGCTTGAACTCACAAACCGTGAGATCATGACCTGAGCTGAAGTCGGAGGCTTAACCGACTGAGCCACCCAGGCACCCCTCAGTACAGCTTTAAGGCCTTGATCATGAGAGTTCCACTTGACTCATATGGTTTCTGAAGTCTGAGGTGTTGGAACTGGGTTACTGGGAGACAGGACTCATTTTCATCAGGTACTGAGGAGGAGACATAAAGGAATTAGGCTCAGAGCACATATACATTTGCATGATGCAGAGGAGTACCCTCTAGAATCTCCTTAGGCAGTTGCATTTTGAGTAATGATGAATTTAAGTAATGTTAAAAATAACATGCATTGCTGTTTCTTAGGCTGTTTTTACAGGAAGTATCTGTGATCACAGTGAAACACAAAATTTCTGCTTTTGTGAAGTCAGAGTATGAACTGAAAATATAAATGGAGTTAGAGATGAATTAAAGTCCTTTTACTAGATTTTGGATTGAATATATATAGGGACTAGCCCTTCCTAATGAATTAGTTTAAAATACTTTAGTGGTTCACATTTTGCTATTCTTGTCCAAGTTTGGGCTTTAGTGACTAGGTACAAATGAATTGCTCAGTTAATTGAGTTTTCAAATTTCTGTTTACAAACTAGAGACACTCCAGATGGAAGCTTTGTTAGAGACGGTTTCATTGTTATTTCAGAATAATTTGGTGTGACTGATATTACAGTGGACTGATGGATAAACCATGAGAGAGAAGAACCACCCTGGCCACAACAATCTCATTCCATAAATTTTTACTATTTTGTGCCAAGGATTATCCTGGTGACAAGTATAAAAAGCCTTTTGGGAATTTGTTATGTTTAATACACTTAAACAGAGTGTTTCAAAAAGTGTAGTAAATTCAGCAATAGTAGGAAGCACCAGACTCTGTGGGAAGCCCAGAAAGGACCCCTAAGCCACAGGGTAAGAGTCTGAGGAGACATTTTGGTTTGTATGTGTGTGTTTTGCGTTTTTGTTTCTTTGTTTTTGTTGAGATAATTGACATGTGACATTTTGTAAGGATAAGGCATACAACAGGTTCATTCGATACATTTCTGTATTGTAATATGATGACCACTATATGGTGTTAGCTATCACATCATATAATTATTTTTTGTATGTGGTGAGAACAATTAAGACCTAATATCTTGGCAGCTGTGAGGTTTATAATATAGTATGATCAACCGTAATCACTATGCTGTGCGTTAGATGTCCATGACTTATTTATAAACTAGTTGCAAGTTGGTACCCTTGAACATCTCCCCAATTCTCCTACCTCCTCCCCCACCTCCGGTAAATACCAGTCTACTTGCTGATTTTATGAGCTTGGCTTTTTTAGATTACATACGTAAATGATACCATACAGTATTTGTCCTTCTCTGTCTGACTCAGCTTGCTTAACATAGTGCTCTCAAGGGCCATCATGTTGTCACAAATAGCAGGATTTTCTTCTTTCTCATGGCCAAATAATATTCCATTGTGATGCGTGTGTGTGCGTGTGTGTGTGTATCACATCTTCTTTGTCCCATTTATTCATTGATGGACACTTAGGTTGTTTCCGTATCTTAGCTATTTGAATAGGCTGCAATGAACGTGGGGGTGCAGACATCTTTTCGATACCTTGTTTTCATTTTAATTAACCATTTTAAAGTGAACATTTCATTGGAGTTTGGAGAGTGTGTTTTGCAGAAGGGAATATTTGAACTCAGTGTTGGGAGGCTTTTGAAGAAAAGAGGAAAGAAGTCAATGGAGGGAATAGCATAGACATTATATAGTAAATATCTCTTGGTCTCACATAGCAACGTACCTCCCTTTCCTGCTAGCAGCACCTACGTTTTCCTTTGGGAACCAGGTCTTGTTTGAACCTGTGAAACTGAACTGGTGCCACCATCATCCCCCAGCTAGAGGATGGGAGGGTAAGCCCCTGGGCCAATTTCTCAACCATTCAGAATGTTCCTCCCTCCCTGCAGACCAAAGAGATGGTATGTGAACCGAGCTAGGCTCATGAGAGACCCCATCCTAAAACATTTGTTGAATTTGTGGAAAAAGGTGGGGTTTTTTTTTTCCTTTTTTCTTTTTTAATTTAGATTGGTAACATAAATCTGGAGCTTCTCCTAGTGGTTTTGCCTCTATGAAAGATAACCTACTTGGGGTGCCTGCGCGGCTTAGTCGGTTAAGCATCTGACTCTTGATCTCAGCTCAGGTCTTGATCTCAGGGTTGTGAGTTCAAGCCTTGGTTTGGAGCGTGGGGCGTACTTAAAAAAATAAATAAGAATATATTTTAAAAGATCTTAATAAATGAACAGGCAAATGAAGATAACCTAGTTAAAAAATGAAGCCAATGCAGGGGTTGCAGAATTAAGAGATGGAGAAAGTTTCTGATAATATAACTTCAGCACCTAGATTGAGCCATACCTGAATCCATTATCTCTTGGGCTTCTCAGTGAAGTGTACCAATAAATTCCCTTTTGTGCTAAAGCTACTTTGAGTTGGGTTGGGTTTCTGTCATTTGAGACCTGAGTAGTTCTAGTAAAGTGTTTTGGGTGTTTTAAATAATTTTTTTTCTTTTGCTTTTAAGGAATTGTGTTAGTTTTGACTTAAAAAGAAACTGTGGCAGTTTCCAAATAAGTGTGTTTCCTCTGAAAGGGAAACGTATTTCTTCCTCTTTGTAATATGTTCAAATAATCAGAAAATTAAGCTCAATTCTAAAACTATTATCTTATTTCAGAGCAGTATTTTATATCAATTACACTCGAAGGAAAAGAAGCCTTTAACCAAATTTTAGGCATTGAAAGCCACGAATTTCATGCAAAATGTTTATTTTTTTATTCTCTAGCCACCATCTTTGTGGGCAGGACTTAGGTTTCTGGACATGGTGTCCCGGGTCCCAGGGGGAGGTCCATCCTGCACACCCATGTTGGGTCTGTCCCTGCCTTGCCTGACAGCACGTGGGGTCTCAGACCTCCCTCCCCTTTGGGGTTTACAATCTCAGCACCAGAGATTCTCAGCTTCCAGATATGCCTCTGAGGAGATCATCTCTTACACAGTCTCACCAGAGGTTATATGTCACCTGAAGATACGCAGATGCATGTAGGCAGGACGTGGGTTTGTAATACCTGATCATTATTATTAAACCAGTCACTTCAAATAGTAAAATTTCCCGAGTTGTTTGCTCACCGTCTTTTCAAAATGAAAGCATCCCCTTTCCACCTACGAACAAACCAAAGCAAACCAAAACCACTCCTGCATCTGTCTTATCTGCTGATTATT
This sequence comes from Panthera onca, assembly GCF_046562875.1. NCBI lineage: Eukaryota > Metazoa > Chordata > Mammalia > Carnivora > Felidae > Panthera > Panthera onca. Next base: position 213,653,286 of record NC_138339.1, on the reverse strand, counting down.
TAGCAAGTGCACTTACAGCTCTTCCTCTTTGATGTCTTTATCAGTTACGTTTTTCAATCAAAGGTAACTTTTATCTTCACACATCATTAGCGAATATTTTAAAAGTTTGATTCCTTTGTACACATATCTGGTCGTTTATCTGGCAGTACAAATTAAGTTAACGTGTTCTTCTAGGGACTCTCAGGCTGTTTGAAGCGATTTCATTTCCCTACTTCTGTCTCTGGTTTGTTTTCATTAAGGGAGCCACAGCAGATACAGACTTAAGAACATTAGCTTGACGAAAGTCGTTGACTGTGTTAGAGAAATTTTTCCTCTTGGAAACAAAATTCAGACTTCACTAAAGAGCCTTACTCCCCAGGCGGTATGTGGACGTAGGGCAGGGTTCTTGGAGGTGTTAGGCAAGAGAATGGGCTAGGCCTGCCTCTCCTATGATTTAATGGTTGGCTGAGCCAGCTTAACAAACAATGAGTTTGCATGCCTTGTTGAGACAATAATCCTTGATTGATCCAAAGGGAGATGTTGACAACTCATATGGGAAGGAAAGCAGTGGAGCCCAGCTTACATTATCTGTGCCTGAGATACTTTGCAGAAGGCACTCACTTCCACGGACCCCAATCTGACAATGGGACTTGGCAATTCAGTCTTCGGGATGTTGTGAGAAGGATCATTTGCGTCGCTCACCATCTTCTGGTTCCTGTTTCTTACTGTTCAGGTCATTGTGAAGTATGAGAATGGTAAGTGAGAATGTAGTGGTAGGTGAGAGGTCTTCCTTTTTTAGCGATAGGTTTATTTAAATGTAAGCAATTTGTCATCAAAGTTCAGCCTTGACTGAGTCACCAATAATGATAAAGCAGAAATTGGGGGTGCGGGGAATATATCTTTGTGCTGTTGGTTCTGCAGAGGCCCAAAAGGCATGGAACCTTAGAAGATGGTGAGCTGGAGACACACAGCGAAGAAGCAGCAGATGTTTATTTTGGCTTAGATCCCTTCCAGTGGTTTCCCTTTGCTAGAAGTGACATAGGAATTCCTTTCCAGCATCCACAAGCCCCTGTGGGATCTTGCCCTGCTGCCCTGTGACCTCTGCTCATGCCACTTGCCCATTGGTTAGCAGGCTCTGGATACACAGACTTCTCCTCCACAGCCACCACAGGTCATTTGCATCTTCTGTCTGGGACGCTCGTGACCAGAATCAGATCTTGGCAGCTCCTTTGGATCCTTCAGCTTCCAGTTTACATGACAGCTCCTCCAAGAGGTCTTCTCTAAACCTGCCCCCAATTGCCTCCAGTCCATATCCAGCCACTCTGTGCAATGACCACATTTTCCTTCTTCAGAGCACTTACGACTATTTGATGTTATTTTGTAGCTTATCTATTCTATTTTTTTTTTAAGTTTATTTATTTTGAGATAGAGAGTGCACGTGGGGGAGGGGCAGAGAAAGAGGGAGAGAGAGAGAACACAAGCAGTAGAGGAGCAGAGAGAGAGGGAGAGAGAGAATCCCAAGCAGGCTCCTCGCTGTCAGCACAGATCCCGACGTGGGGCTCAGACTCACAAACCGTGAGATCATGGCCTGAGCCGAAATCAAGAGTCGGCCACTCAACCGACTGAGCCACCCAGGCACCCCCGCTTGTCTATTTTCTGTCTCTTCCTACTAGAATACATGTTCCATTAGGGAGGGACCTTGTTCACCACTGTATTCCCAGCACTTAAACAGCATCTGGCAGAATCTGGAGGCTCAGTTAACAGTGAACATTTGAGGGGCTCCTGGCCGGCTCAGTTAGTGGAACATGCAACTCTTGATCTCAGGGTTGTAGGTTCAAGCCCCACAGTGAGTGTGGAGATTACTTAAAAAAATAAAGAAACAAACAAACAAGCAATGAACATTTGAGTTTTCTAGACCTGTTCGAATTCGGATCCATTGTTATATATGGATCAAACATAAACAGCTCCATTGCCCCTTGCTATTGTGGGGAGAATTTCGGCCAACTGAAATAGTACCCCCTCCCCCTCCCTCCACCCTGCAGCAATCAGAGGAATCAGTTGCTCAGACAAGATGGCCGGTTGTATTGTGTAAAGGAGGAGAGAGGACAGTAGATGCCAACAGTGAGATGTGTGTTACTTGCCTGGGGGAAGACACCTTCTCCTGAAGCAAGTTTCAGACACAGACAGGGCTCACCCTCTCCCCACCCCCAGGGCACTTGCACATGGTTACACAGCACATGGGTCAGGTTTTGAAAAGCAACAAGTCTTTGAAAGTTTCTTGCCATTTCTCCATGTGCCACCTTTGGATTTGCTTTACGAAATGTGTGGCCATGCCACCTGGCAGGAAGAAAGGCAGGTTTGGGGAAAGCTTGTCATTCCCAGGGGGCCCTTTCACGGTGACTTGGGGCCCACGGACCAGGCCACTGACAGAGGCCATCCACAGGATTCCGTTTCATCCCTCCCCACCCTAACATCCTTCCTCCCTGGGGCCTCTTATTCATGTATGTAAGAGAAGAAACAAACTTGACAAGAAGATGACTTTTGTGAGGCAATTTAATGGCGAATAGACAGCGAATGCCCCCTGGGGTCAGCTGGAAAGGCTAGATGTATAAGAATTGCATTTTCATTGTTACTTTGAAAATGGTAGGATGGGAGAACTCAGTAGCTTTATACACTGAGGGGTTTTTTAGAGATGACTGTCCCATTTACTGAAACATATATGACCTGTTTCCTTCAGAGGCATAGACATTTGGTTTTGATGGCATCGGGAATTCCTTTGAGATGGCAAAGAAATACCGGGGAACAACATGCACCCCTACTCTCTCAGGCACAGCTCTGTGGTCCTGAGTGACTGGGCCACTGGTGAGATCAGCTGGGCAGGTGCACAGAGGTGCCCTGTCGCCTCCAGGGGCTAAGGATTTAAAGCACAGAACAGTGTTGCAGCTTTAGGGGTGTGAGGTGTGTTTATATAGATGGGATCAGAAGAAAGGAAGTTTTGAAAGGAAAATAAGGACTGTTCTCTACTTAATATGGTTTTTTGTAGGCTTGTTTCAGAGCAAAATGACTGTTCCATATCTTATCAGCTCGCTCTTACCTTTTGAAGATAAGCAAAAATCTCCCACTCTTCTCAGTCTGGGTGCTCTGCTTGTCTTGACTGGCAGGGGCTTTCAATTACTGGCTTCTTCCCAGAGTGCAGAGATGTGTTTAAATTCTTGTCAGGGAAGATGAAACCTACCTGATGAAACTTGACTTGGTTCCCTTTGTAGTTGGACCTTTTGGGAGTTGGGTGTTTCCTATTGAGACTGCCCTCCCAGTCCAAAAAAAAAAAAAAAAAAAAAAATCAAGTTAATATGGGCATAAAGATTGGCTTTTATAATCATTTTGGCAATAAGTATACTCTCTTATCAAGAAAACACAACAGCACCTTTCCTGAATTCAATTCTGCCAACTTTTATCAAGCATCTCCCGCGTGTGTGTGTGTGTGTGTGTGTGTGTGTGTGTGTGTGGTCATGTGTCGCACTCAGGGGATGAAAAGAGATGAAGTACACTCTTCAGGAAGGCAGAGAACAAGATGCCTGCTTATATATGAGAAGGATAAACAGTTGTGTGCTTGGTTCTCATTTTATTATAATTCAAAATAGTCATTTATTGAATGCCTAACTTTTGTCAGGCACTTTGCACGAATCCTCTCCACTCCTTGCAACAATCTGGCTAAGGAGATAGTATTAACTTTAATTTACAGCCAAAGAAACTAAGGCTGAGAGAAGATGAATAACTTTCCAAATTTATACAGTAAGGAAGTGATTCTGATTCATTCCTTTTTTTTTTCTTTCAGTAGGAAAATAATTTCGATGGGAATGTATTTTTAAATAAAGCCAGCTCATATGCCAGCTTTTAAGACCCATCTACAAAAGAGATAAGCAAAGGAGAGAGATGATCTTTATAATCTTTCAAAGCTCAGTGATCCAGTGTGACTGAGGGATTTGAGAACTATTTAACAGAGAATCAACATATAACATTGAATGAGACAAATAAGAGATAATTTCTGAAAAGTTGGAAGGAAGGTTTTCATCTTTGTTCCATTACTGGAAACAGAAATAAAAGGAAAACATCATGTTTTCTTTTGAAGGTGTGAAGCCCAAGTAAAACATGAACAAATCTTTAACATGTCCTTTTTTATCAGAAGGAGGGGGCAAGGAACCTTAAATAGTGTGGCTCAGTGACTCACTGAATACGTATTTAACTCGACGGTTTGTAGTAAAAAGTATAGATGACAAATCAATATACACATATTTACATATTCCCACAATACATACTCACATATATATGAGAAACAGAGTCTAATGAAATATTACCTCTAGTATATATGATATGCTCTGGTGTTTTCTATTCTAGCTAATAAAACAAATTCTGGTCCTGATCCACTCACTGATGGCTCACAGCATGACGTTTGGAAAATCACGGCTCTATCTAATCCCTCAATTTTATTTCTTCTTCTCTCTTTATCCTTTAACCCCAAGAGAATCATCCCTGGCAAAAATAGAAACATTGACACCCTTCACTCCCTTTCACCTCCTCCTTGTTCTACATTCCCACGTACAACACAGGTGACCCTCCTGTCTCCCTCCACACAGACCTGTGCCTCAAACGCTATGGACCACTGGTATCTGTACTCCTTCCTTTCTGCAGATGGGGAAGCGTCTCATCTGCCATTGGTGCTTTGCAGATCATGATAGCTGAGGGGATTTTTTTCCCCAGTAAATGAAGCTTCTCTGATGGTCAGAAAATATTCCTAATTTTCGATGGCTTGTCAACATAATAACTTTTGTGACTAGAGAAAGAAGAAAAACTTTGTCACTCAACAATCTTACGATTCCATTAGGCACTTACCTTTTTATTTTAGACAAAGTTCAAAACCTGGAAACCTAAATGAAATGTAGGTCCAATGAATGATTTGAGGGCTATCATTTCAATTATAAACATAATGGTTTTTCTAATGGAAATGCTTCTTTTGAAAGTGGTGGTACTGAAGTTTTGGGTTGAGGAAAAACAAATTGTCTTTCATCAGAATTGTTTTGAAATATTTTGTTTTCTCATGAAAAAATGCAATCAAATTTGTGTTTTATTCTTAGTAGTAGTATTTTTTGGAGTTAATGTTGACATGATTTCAACCACTAGGAGTGTTCGCCCAAACTTTATAGTGTCTTTTGTGAGAAGAGTAATATAGTATAACATGGGGTGAACTGTTCAGTTTTATTTGGAATCATTTTCAGCACAAAAGCTGCAAAGGGAAAATATTACAGAGAGATTGGGGTTTGTGGAACACAAGCTTGAAATTTTTAAAGTTTAGGAAATAATGGAAGTGAGATAATGAAAAGAAGATAATGAGCAATAGATGCGATAACTGGTCTGTAGGTATTAGACTTCATTGTAGATACAAATTCACTACAAACACTTGTTATTTACGTGTTGCTTCAGCCAGAACCCTGACGTCCTCCGTAACACCACCCTCTCCCTCACTCCTCACGTGAGCCATTATTATGTCCTTGTGATTCTCCCCTCAGAGATCCCTCAAGTCCACCTGCTTCTTCTCAAGTTAAAGGCACCACCTCATTTTGTGGAGGGCGGGGATGTCTTTAGGAGACTTCCTGACTGGAGGCATATGTGTAAGTGATGAATCACTAAATACTATTTCTGAAACCAATATTACACTATATGTTAACTAACTTGAATTGGTTACCTAATAATTGGTTACCTAAATTGGTTACCTAACTTGTTACCTAAACCTAATAACTACCCCCCCCCCAAAATAAAAAATAAAAAAAATATATTAAACAACAACAACAAAGGGGACTTTCTGAAATGGCTACTTTATCCACCACCCTCCTCCCATTCTTGCCTTCTCTATTCAGTAAGAGCCCAAGTAAACTACTAAAAGCACAAATCATACCACATTGTCCTGCATACTGGGAAGTGTATTTCTAACACTGACAATAACCCCATGAAGCTCTACAGGATCTAGCTATGTCCCCGTCAGTAGCTGCCCCTTCTTCCCATACTGGCCTCCTTTCCATCCCTGAACTCACTGAGCCCCTCTCCTCCTCGGAGCCTTCCCACATACCTCCCCAAGCCAAATATCAGAAGCTTTGTTTCTTCTAAAGGAATCATGTCATAAGGCTGTGAGAATATTCTTATGATGCTGCCATCACTTGATGTATTTTTTAAATTTCTCTGAAACAGCTTTTCAAGAGCCTACATCAGTTTTTTGGGTAAAATTTTCAGTGGAAGAATATTCAGTAATACTGAGTTTGGTTTAGGATATTGTAATCTTCAAAGCACTTGAACAAGTCTTCTCATTTAAATTTTGTTTCTTTTTTTTTTTTTAATTTTTTTTTCAACGTTTTTTATTTATTTTTGGGACAGAGAGAGACAGAGCATGAACGGGGGAGGGGCAGAGAGAGAGGGAGACACAGAATTGGAAACAGGCTCCAGGCTCAGAGCCATCAGCCCAGAGCCTGACGCGGGGCTCGAACTCACGGACCGCGAGATCGTGACCTGGCTGAAGTCGGACGCTTAACCGACTGCGCCACCCAGGCACCCCTGTTTAATTCTTAATAAGACCCATGCTTGAAGTTGATATTGATGTTTGGAAAAGCTAAGTACATGGTAGAGTAGCAGACTTAGATTTGAATATATTAGCTATGGTATTAATTGTAAAAAGACATAATGCTCTAATTAAAGGACAAAGAATATCAGATTGGATAAAGCTCGCTTTATGCTGTTTCTAGGAAATATATTTAGAATATAAGAATGTGAAAGGTTGGGGCACCTTGGTGGCTCAGTCGGTTAAGTGTCTGACTTTGGCTCAGGTCATGATCTTGCAGGCCATGAGTTCGAGCCCCTCATTAGGCTCTGGGCTGACAGATCAGAGCCTAGAGCCTGCTTAAGATTCTGTGTCTCCTTCTCTCCTTACCCTTCCCCCACTCACACTCAGTCTCTCTCTCTCTCTGTCTCTCAAAAATGAATAAACCTTAAAAAAAAGGAATGTAAAATATTGCAAGTAAAAAGGTGGAAAAAAAACATAAAATGCAAAAATACCGATATCTCTCCTTGCCCTCCACCCCCCAAAATCAGTAATTGTTATGCTAATACTAAGAAGATTTTTTAAAGCAGAAAACTTTACCAGATATAATGACGATATTTTATAATGGTAAAAATTAATTCACCTGGAAGTTATAATAATCCCCAAAGTTTAGACATTTAATCATGTGCCCCAATTTTTAAAAATTAGCAATACTAAGAGAAGAAATAGAAAAATTAATAAATAGTAAGAGATTATGACATATCTCTTTCAGTAAGTTGAGAGAACAGACAAAAAAGTAAGCATTAGTAAAGTTTAAACCATACGGTGACAAACTTTCCTTATGGAAACATAAAAAGCTTTGAGCACAAAACAAGCACAGAAAACCATTTTTGCCTAGCATGTAAGAAACATATTTTTAAAAAAGTGACCACATACTGAATCAAATATGCAGTCTCAAAATATTTGAAAAGGTTAAAATTTTACAAAGAATTAAAAGTTGATCACTATTCATTTAAGCTACAAATCAGCAGCAACAATCTGGAGAACAATAGTAAAATCTTGAATAGTCCTATATTTAAAAATTAAGAAATATTCTTCTAAATAAATACAGGGTCAAAAAAGAATCATAATGGCAATTGGAAAATATTTTTATCTGAATGGTAATGAAATTCAGATGCAGCTAAAGCCATCTTTGAGGGAAATTTATAGCCTTAAAATGCATGTTGAAACGGAAAATTAATGAACTGAACATCCATCTCAAAAATTTATAAAAAAAAAAGGAAAAATACACTGAAAGAATGTAGAAGGAAGAAAAAACGAAGAGAAGAGCAGAAAATAATGAAAATTTAAAAACAAAAAACAAATACATAGCAGAGACCATCATCAAAGCCAAAATTTTGTTCTTTGAAAAGTCTATTGAAATTGACAAGCTCATGGGACACCTGGGTGGCTCAGTCAGTTAAGTGTCTGACTCTGTTTTGGCTCAGGTCATGATCTTAAGGTTCATTGGGTTCGAGCCCTACATTCTGTCTCTCTCCCTCTTTCTCTGCCCCTTCCCTGCTCTCTCTCTCTCTCTCTCTCAAAATAAATAAGCATTTAAAAAATAAATAAAAAATAAAATTGGCAAGCTCAAACAAGAAAAAATATTAAATAGCCAGGCATTGGGAATGATAAAAGGGGATATCATTATAGTTCCTTGCAGACACTGAAAATATAATAAGAGGATATTATCAACAACTTTAATTAAAGTGTAAAATTTCTGAAGAAAACATTAGCAAGCTGTTGATTAATATATAAAAAAATTAGTACATGAGCAAATTGATTTTAACCCAGAGACACAAGATTGCTTAAATGTAATTTTCTACACTATATAAAAAGAGAAAAATCATATGATTACTTTATTACATACTGATATAGTATTTACTAAAATTCGACATCAGTTCATGATAATAATTCTTAGCATATCAGGAAGAAAAGGAAGTTTTCTTAATCCAAAAAGGATAGGCACCCCAAAATCTACAGGATAGTTTATGTGTATGCACCCCAAATCTATAATTGAAGCTCCTGTCCTGTCAGGGGTCACTCTGGCCTCATTCTAACCTGTGCTGTGCCATTCTCCACATTTAGTTGCTCTTCTTCTCTATGGTTTTGTCAAAAACATTTTTTGATGAAATAAAGGAACAATGAAGAAAATACCTTGTTTATTTTTGAAACCACACAGGATGCCTATAAAGATGATAAGATTAGATTAAATGTATCGATACGATTTTAAGTTACGCATTCTCTTAAGCAAGAGTATATCAGCATCAGCAGGAATGTGGAATTGGCAAGGAGGGCCAGGTCTAGAAGGACAGGTCAAGATCAAGCCCTAGGACAAGCTGAAGGAAATCAGCTAATGCTGCGAGATGGGTAGCTGTCATAGGTCTAGGGAGCCTGGATCCAGAGCGCAGGAAAGACACATTCATAGAGGCAGGGCTATCGTATGATTGGGAGACAGAGGCTAGTAAGTTAGTTCTTCTACTCCTTGGGTAATAAACCCAGAAATGTTTGTGGTCTGTGGTTTATCATCACGAGCAGGTAGAGGAAACATTGATTTTCAGCAGTTTCCTCTACTTGGTTCACTACTTTTGGATATCACGGTGTTGCATCATGAGGGTGTTTATAATTTCACGTGAAAACTTACTAATTTCTACTGGAATATTTTGATACAGTTGTATTTCACAGAAACAAAGCCGATGACGGCATAGAAAATAAAGTAGCTACTATCGCAGTCATCATTATTACTTCTGCACATTTCCTGTTATTTCCCAAGCTGCTCCACCCTGGGAATAAACACGAATCACAGCAACAGTTACAGAACAGCATCCCTTTGGCTCCAGCCAGCTCTCCCAGATTCCTCCCAAATAGCTTTGGAGTCTCGGTGAGTGTCTCACATGCATGTGTGAGGCCGTCCTCTTGATTACTGCTGAAATCGCCAACAATTCATTCCTCCTTCATCCTGGGGGAGGTTTCTAGTCCCTGTGACTCCACGCGTGGTCCCTGTGTCATTGGTAACTGGGAGTTCTACTGACACCCATCCAAGGCCGACAGAGCCTCACATCCAGGGCTACAAAGGTATCCCCTGCTTTTCCCAAGTTCACATCTCGCCACTTCACTTTTGGGAAAGAACTGCATTAGTACCTGTTTTCATTAACTGAAACCAACCAACCAACCAACAAAAACATCCAAAGAGGATTCCTGCCTTTCCGTAAAAAGATAGTGAAAATAGCTTTCAGCACTTGCTCTGCAGTGAGGCCTTATAGAGGCAGCGGGCACCCCAAGCGGAGGGGCCCCCGCCAAACTCCCTCCCTGGGAGCTACACTCAGCATCTCAGCATCAAGCTGCCAGAGCTTCAAGTTCTGTGAGCACCTGTGCTTTATCTCGACTTCTTTTGTGCATCTGTTAGCAAGATGTGACCTAAGGTGTCAGAAAAGCATAAGAGAGATTATTCTTTGGGTCTGGGAATGCCTACAATTTTTTCCATGTATATTAATGGTGAATGCTTCTTTGCTTTACACCATTTTGGCTCAGGAAAGTTATCATGGGAATGCTGTACTTTCGTGGTAGTGGGGGAAACCTATATCCATCCTGGCAATTGTGGTAATTAGGTGCAGCCCAGGAGTGAGTGTCATAAATTGAGAAATGGTGATAAACGAATGCCGTTAATATCTTCTAGTACCCTACTGAGATTTCAGATAAACCACTCCTATCCTTTAGTGTTATATCGATTGCAGTTTCTCTACGTAGGGCCTCTGTGTGCCTGCTGGAGCAGTCTCTCCATATTCAAAGAGTAGACTTTTGGTTGTTCTTAGCATCACTTCTATTTTTCTTGTATCACGGTCCCTTGTCCTAGCAGAAGATAGGCTTTTTTGTCACTGCTTTACCTTCCATGTTTATCCCAGGAGGCCCCTTGGTCCCTCATGTAGGCTAGTTCAAAGAGAATCCACCCCTCCGTCCTCCAGAGATAACAGATACACCTGATGCCGGAGGGCATACAGGACTTCAGCTCAGATTGCTCCTAGGACTGTTCCAACAGGAGAGAGAACACCTTAGCGCTTTTTGCAATTAGAGCTTAAAAAATATTCCTTCCTGAACATATAAGATTGTGAGCGACCAGAATAATAGATGTTACGGAAGGTGATGATATATTTTGAAGGAGGAAGGCTGCCATGAAGACACTTCTCTGCCTCCCTTATCATTCTGACTTGGAATGTGTATTTTTCTTTTTTTTTTTTTTTTTTTTAAATTTTTTTTTTTCAACGTTTTTTATTCATTTTTGGGACAGAGAGAGACAGAGCATGAACGGGGGAGGGGCAGAGAGAGAGGGAGACACAGAATCGGAAACAGGCTCCAGGCTCCGAGCCATCAGCCCAGAGCCTGACGCGGGGCTCGAACTCACAGACCGTGAGATCGTGACCTGGCTGAAGTCGGACGCTTAACCGACTGCGCCACCCAGGCGCCCCGGAATGTGTATTTTTCTTAAAGAAGGGTTTAGAGAGTTGGAACCATGCAGGGTTTTTGTTTTTTTTTTTAAGTGAAACTTTCAGCTTACTAATAGTCCGAAAACCAGCCATCTTGTATCCTCTTATGGTCTGAAGCCTTTTAACAAAATAGAGGATTTTAGTATTACGTGCAAGTAACTCAGCAATAAATTTCTCCAAAGGATATACTGTAAACTTTTTTTATGCTAGAAAACCAAATTCCCAAAACGCAAGACTAGTTACCTGCCGCATTAAGAAACATGAGTGCAAACAAATTTTATGAAAAAAAAAATTATGGAAAGCAATTGGCTAGAGAGTGATTACGGAGGTTAATCTGGGTACTAATTGGCTTGTTCAGGACGTACCCCAAAGCAGAATCACCAATCATTTCTAGTGTAAGTAAATGATACAGCATTATGGCAATTAAAGAACATGATTCATTTTTCCACAGGGTTTCACATTAACTTAAAAACAATCATTGAGGTTTAATCCGAATCAACAAAAAATATACAGCATCTAAATGGGGCTTTTACCTTTCAAGTAATTTTCCTGCTGCTGAATGTGTAGAACAGTGCAAGACAGAAGTTCATTCCTGAACTGCAGGGCTTAACAGATATTCTCGTAAGGCATATGCCCTCCTTACAACCCCCATTTATTTATGTTACAGGTCATTATTCTAGTGAATGTGACACTGCAGTCATTTGTACAGTTACAAATTATAATGTGCATGTGCAAATTATAACTTTCTTGCACAGAGCAAGGAGCAGAGCTGTATCAGGTGATATAAGAGGGATAAGTAAAAGTCACTTGATACAATAAGGAAAATAAATTATGAAACCTTTTTTAATGGGGGAATTTTTTCCTTAGAAGATACTCATTTCTGCTCAATGAATATTTTCCGGCTGACCCATGCTAAAAATGCCACAGGGAGCCAGTGCATGCTGATGGTGCACGCTGACCACATGCTCCCCCTGGGCTGAAACACTGACCCCTGCATTTTTTTTAATGTTTATTTTTTTGAGAGAGAGGAGAGACAGAGACAGAGAGAAAGAGCATGAGCAAGGGAGGGGCAGAGAGAGAGGGAGACACAGAATCTGAAACAGGCTCCAGGCTCTGAGCTGTCAGCACAGAGCCCGACACGGGGCTCAAACTCACGAATCGTGAGATCATGACCTGAGCCAAAGTCAGACGCTTAACCGACTGAGCCACCCAGGTGCTCCTGGCCCCTGAATTTTGAACATGGTGACCCTGTCAGCCTGCCCTCTTTTTGAGGCCCGTGGGAAGCCATTCTCCTTGTGTGCTACTAGGTCTTTGTTGTGAGCATAACTTTTTACCACAGAACACCTGAGGTCCCGAACCAGAGAATCCAGGGTTCTGATGGGAGGGAGAGGTAGCAGAGAAGCAGAACATGAGAAATCCTGCTCAGAACAAGCAGGACTTCCTCTGGGGCTAGCGGAGAATGAAAAGGTGCGTCTGGTCACTTTCTCGTCCTTTTGGCTAAGACCAAGTGAAAAGGCGTGTCTCTCGGAGCAGTTGAAGGGTGCAGAGGAGTGCCTCTTGCTTGGGGAAAGCTCTTTAGGATTTCAGAACTTTGAGATCGGTCTTTTGATTGCATTTTTGCTCAGCTGGATGTCTGTGATCTCCTTAGCGATAGATTCCAAGTCTTTATTCTTTCACGTATCTTCCGGTCCAAACATGGTGCCAGGCACCTGGTAGTTACTCGATGTTTGATGACGATGACGGTGATGATGATGGTGGGGACGCTGTTGATGATAATGATAGTGAAGGTAGTGACAGCTAACATTTATCACCAAGCGTTCTGTTTGTCTCGTCTGATGCAATCTTCACAACAGTTGTGTGGAGGCATTTTTTTTTTTTTTAAGGTTCAGACGTAAAGTACAGAGTTTAAGTTCCTTGCTCGAGGTCACACAGCTAATAAGTATTGGAGCTGGGGATCAGACACCTCGGATAAGGAAAATGGCACAAAAGCACAAATAGTTGAATGAACTATTGAGTAAGGTCAGTAGGCTTCCCATTTACATCCGTGGGCCCCAAAGCTGTGTGTTTTGCTAATGCCGGGGCAGGGTTTCCAACATGTGGGGCCAGAGAATACGGTGTTGTGGGGGCCGTCCTGTGCATTGGAGGGCGTGGAGCAACATCCCTAGCTTCTAGCCACCAGATGCCAATGGCAGCCCCCAACCCACGTTGTCACAACCGAAATTGTCTCTGGAGGACAACATTGTTGCCACTTTCGAAGGGCTGGCCTTAGAAGGCCACCTAAGGCTTCGGCTTGAGCGGCACCCATTCCTACCGTCACCATCTGTGAATATTACAACAGCATCACCTTCAGTATCTGTGAGAAGATCTGCCTTAGATGCATGTACTATCCTTGGCAATGGCACCTTTGTCTTTACCCTTTAGGAGTTAGGGCATGAGGTAGGGAACAGGTTTTTTTAGTTCTATTTTTCTATGTTTTTTTGTCCCCCTTCTGTTCTACAAGAGAAAGAAGACAAAAACATTATCCCCCGAAAATGCCAAGAATCTGTCCAAAGAAATCACTCTCTGACCCTGGAAGAGGAAAAAGGTGATATTTAGGAGTGAGGCCATAGATGAAGGGTGTCATCGCGGTGACAAGAGTGCAATCCACTGGTTGCAGCAACACTACGAGGCCGAGTCTTGAGGACACAAGCCTGTGTCCTGGGCCCAACGGGAAGTGGGAAGAGGACCCAGTGGATGGTTCCCTACCCTCCTCCTATGTTTCCTTAGAATCTGCACGTACTGAGGACCCAGAGTCCGTGATGGAGTCGTAAAACAGAAAGGATCTGTTGGACAGGAGGGCGTGTTTTGTTTTAAAATAGGAAAACCTAGTGTCGGTGTTCGGAGAGCAAATTCAGCTCTTGCGGTTTGAAAATCACCGATGAAAATCCCCAGGTTCGTGCCGCATTAAAGCCAGATCTCACTGGTTTTTAAAACTGGAGTGTGAGCTCCAGTGCTCACGCTTTTGGAACTTTACGTGACTGGACCGTCATTTAAGTTGTGCTCTTTACCATTCTGGCACTGGTACCCTAGACTACTTAAAATGGGTGCTCAAGGCCTCGATAACAATGAAGATTCCTAAGTACTGCAGAAAAGGTTGCAAGGAGTATAGTCTGGTTTAAAGTTATTTAGGTAAGCCCCCCAGAGACGGTTGAGTTTAATGAGGCCAACTCTCTCTATATTTAATTCATTAAAGAGTGATATTAATGCATGAGAGAATAGCCTGTTATGGATTTGTATGCTTTAGGACTGGGCAGACTGTTTTAGTTTTTGTTTTTGTTTTTGTTTTATCCTAGGTTAATTTTAAAAATCAATTCGTTAGCGTAGATAATCCTGATTGAAGAAAATCCAGATTTACGAAATAAACTGGTCCATGAGTTTTTACTATTATAAATATGTTCTTAACCTCATAAAAAAAAAAAGGCTGATTAAATAATACTTCTAATTCATTTAGGATCATGCCATGCAGATTTCCACTGATTCATCTGAGAGGCAGTAGGGATGAAGAGGAAAAAAAAAACAAACAAAATAAAACTAAGGTGGCTGGGATTCAACCTGATTGAGCATTACTCAATCTTACTTACTCACTGGGAGCAAATCTTTTACTAGGCCCTTTAGGATTTACAGTTTTCTTTGCTTTCAAGAATTGTATATTCTGGAGTTAAATAAATTAAGACATGTCCATTAAAAAGAGGACATGGGTGCTCAGTCTGTTAAACACCTGACTCTTGATCTCAGCTCAGGTCATGATCTCACGGTTCATGGGTTTGAGCCCCGAGTTGGGCTCCATACTGACAGTGCAGAGCCTGCTTGGGATTCTCTCTCTCTCTCTCTCTCTCTCTCTCTCTCTCTCTCTCTGCCCCTACTCCACTTGTGCTCTCTCTCACTCTCTCTCAAAATAAACAAACTTAAAAAAAAAAAAAGACCAATATACTTTTGATAAAAATCCTGCTATAAAACAGCATTTCCCAAACATTTTGGTCTCAAGACTTCTTAAAACTTAGTGACGATTCCAAAAGGCTTTTATTCATGTGGTTTATATCTATCAGTATTTACTATG
The DNA here is from genome assembly GCF_046562875.1 of Panthera onca. Taxonomy (NCBI): domain Eukaryota; kingdom Metazoa; phylum Chordata; class Mammalia; order Carnivora; family Felidae; genus Panthera; species Panthera onca. Next base: position 213,638,108 of record NC_138339.1, on the reverse strand, counting down.
TTAGAAACTATGTAGAAATTTTTAATATGTGTATGTACTGATCCATTTAGAAACAACAAATACATATGTATTAACATAAATAACACGCTTTTTGGAAAATGTATTTCTTAAAAAAATATTAGTAAAAAGGTGAGTGTTCTTTTATATTTTTGCAAATCTCTTTAGTATCTTACTTGACTGGGTTAGGAGAAGACATATGGATTCTTATACCTGTTTTGCTATTCAGTGTGTTCTGATGTGTTTCAACTGAAGAATAAAAAGACTCCAGCTCCACAAATATATATGTCACTATAAAGAGAGGAGTATTTTAATAGGCTTTTTGGATAATTATGGATTTGATTCTTTCCAGTGCACCAAACTCAAAACCTACCTGGATTCTTTTTAAGGCTACAACAGTTTTACCCACCATTGCTTTTTTTTTAAATTTTTTAAAATGTTTATTTATTTTTGAGAGAGAGAGAGAGTGGGAGGGGACAGAGAGAGAGAGAGAGAGAGAGAGAGAGAGAGAGAGAGAGAGACTCAGAATCTGAAGCAGGCTCCAGGCTCTGAGCTGTCAGCACAGAGCCCAATGCAGGGCTCAAACCCAAGAACTGTGAGATTATGACCTGAGCTGAAGTCGGACACTTAACCAACTGAGCCACCCAGATGCCCAACCCACCATTGCTTTTGATTCACCAGTGCAAATGTCAACATGGTGAAAAAGGCAAGTAACATTTTAATATTATTATGAAAATAGATTTGACTCCCCAGACCCAAAGAAAGGATCTCAGGGACACATAAAAGTCTGAAGTCTCTACTTTAAGAATTGCTGTTAAGGAAGACCATTTTTAATTGCTGAAAAAAGTCCACAGTGTATTGTTTAGTAATAAAGGGACAGAAATGTCCCATGTTTTAAATAAAAATACAGTCAATAGGAAAACTTGAAAGTGTATATCAAACTGTTAAACAATGGTCATATCTCAGGATAGAATAATTATGGGTAATTCATTTTCTTCTTTTTGTTTATTTCATAGAATCTCCTACAGAAAGTATTTTGTAAGGGAACAAAGTTATTCTTTCAGTGTTTAACATCTTGAAGTCAAATGATTTGAAGATTTAAGCAAAATACAAAACCTCCTATGGTCCCATTACTCTAATAATACTATTTTTTAAAGCATTTTATTGTGGTGTAAGAACACGTAACATAGATCTACCCTCTCAAATTTTTAAGTGCATAATACAGCATTGTTGACTACGACCACAATATTGTACAACAGATCTCTAGAGCTTATTTGTTTTTATTTTATGTTCGTCTTAGCTTTTATTTATTTGTATTTACATTTTGAATAACGTTTTTCACAGAGTGGTAGAAAATTCACTTTCCCTCTTACTCCTGTATGTGGACAAGAAACTTTCATCATAATTATCTATAAAATATTAGCATTCTAATTACTGGTACAAATTTTGGCTCCTATGGAGATGAACTGGCTAATCTCAATGGTATCCAATGATATTAGTTAATGTAATTTCTTCCTAAAAGGAAGTAACAGTGTTTTGCCATTAACTAGGTTTAAAGAAATGTAGTCATTACATTACGACTCTAATAATTTCAGATCCTAAATTATGCTAATTTGATTTTAATCATTTAGCAAGCTTCTGTTTATTCCTAAAGGTTTAAAAATAGCCAAATATACTTTAATGTAGGCAGTTCTGTTTAATGTGATCGTCCCTGTAACTGTACTCTTAACTTTCAGTCATTCTCAATGTGGTTTATTCCACATACAATTCAGGGCTAATATGGAAAGATAACGGTTTTCAGATGCTGGCGTTGCATTATGTCTACACAGGACGGATTTCTGCTGGTTGGCATGCAGCTACAACCATTTGCTAAGCCATACAATTTTCATTTCTTAGCATCACTTGTATGACGAGCTCTAGACGAGGGCACTTTAACACAGGTAGACTCTGCAGGGTCACTCCCAGGTGGCTTCCTATCAGAAGTGATAAGTAAGAAATAATTGAATGGCAGCACCTTTCCTTTGTTCAGCTTTAGTTCTTTTGGAGAAATTTTACTCTTTCTGTCTATCACAGAGTAAATCCCCCAGACATCTTGTCTACTCTGATTACGTACTTTAGTTCTTAACAATATCTATGTCAAGCTTGTTACCTCCATTGAAACAGATGATTTATGAAAGCTGATGGGTATTGTTTGAGATACTGTGAACACAGGATACTCTGTTTAGTTATTTCCTGCCCGCTCCAAGGTAGCCTTTGCTCACATGCCACTTGAAATATTAGATAAATATTAAAACATAACACGCACACAGGAGAGTCACCCTAGCTTTAATAATTGATTCAGAGGGATCCTGAGTCAGAGGCATTGTTGGCATCTAAACTCAGAGTGTTCCAGGTTGGACAACTTAGTGCGACAGCCACATTAATGGTTAAGTTGGGGGCACCAGGATGGCTCAGCTGGTTAAGCGTCTGACTCTTGATTACATCTCAACTCATGATCTCATGGTTCCTGGGATCGAGCCCCGCATAATAGTGTGGAAACTGCTTGGGATTTTTCTCTCTCCCTCTCTCTGCATTCCCCTCTCCATTCACACACGTGTGTGCATGCTCTCTCTCTCTCTCTCTCCCCAAATAAATAAATGAACTTTAAAAAAAAAGATATTTTCTCTAAGTTGAAGATAGACTTTGTGTTTTGAGATTAAATGGCTTGGCAGACTTCTAGCACAATGAAAGAAAAATAACATATAGCTAGGTGCATCTTGATGAAATTTCAGAACTCCTAGGATAAGGAAAAAATTTCTGTTTGAAAAAAAAAACAAATGACCTAAGAAAGAGAATTATGTTAGCAGACTCATACCAATTTTGGAATTTCATATTAAAATAACAATGAAGAAAGTTTTATCCAAGAGAATGGTAATGTCATTGTTGGTGAATATGGGAAATAGATACTCTCATGTATGTACTTTAAGTGAAATTATACTAATTTAGTGCAGTCCTTTTGGAAGATAGTTTAGCAGCATATATTACTGTTTAAAATACACATTCCATTTGATCCAGCAGTTCTAGGTTATCTATAGGAAGACAGTAGGCCTATGTATAGGATGGGCTTGTACTAGGGTATACACTGTACAAGAGGTAGGACTGGACAGAGACAGGGCAATGAATGTGACCTCATCATTATGTCATCATCTTCTGTACCACTTGCATGACTGGAATAATTTTGTTAAGTGCCCAAGAATTAAGGAGAGTGGCTCCTGAAATGTGTCAGAGGCTACATCAAAAAAAAAAAAAAAAAAAAAAAAAAAAAAAAGGAGATTAAGCCTGATCTGTTTTGCTAGGAAAGAAATTCATATGATCAGCAGAGTAAAGGTTGAGTTGAATCTTCCTTCTCCAAATTCAGGTGAATCAAAACACTCCGCTTTGAGTTGAAATCAAGCTTAGAAAGTTTCAACCCCAAAGGAAGCCCTTTTGGAAAATTATGACAGAACGAAAATTGGATTATAATGGAAGTCTATCTACTCTATAATTTTATGGTTTTCCAAACAGTGTATCATCTCACTTTGCATTGTGTTTACCTAATTAGATGTTTGAAATATGGAAAACAATATTTAGAAGAAAGCAGAGACATAGACATTATGAGGTTCAAATAGAATAAACAGAAAAGATAAATTCAGGTGTCTTTATATTTTAATCATACAAATAATAATCCTGGTGTAGAAAGTTACCTGGCTCTCTTATTGCTTTCTATCACTCAGATTCTTTATCACATACGTAATGTCAGTTTTTTTCTTCTTGCAAAAGGCATCAGGCTACATTCAGTAACAAGATGAAACAAAAAATATGTTATTCCTAGATTTCTTCTCAGCTGGGCTGAAATTACCTATGTAATAAGGTCTGCTTGCATAAAAGGATTTAGAGATGGGAGTCCCAAAATCAAGATTAAAAAATACCAAGCAACTTCTCCTTTCCTTAAGTAGCATACAGTAGAATTTTTAGAGGGGGAAAAAGTCCATAACTGGGGGCTTATGGGGAGAAATATGGAATTGAGTGTAAATAGTTTCATGGTCATGAAGTGACAAGAGTTGCCTCTGGCATTGTGACATCATGACTGTGAAGCACACAGCAGGAAGTCTGGCACATAATACCCAACAAATCCTGGCTAATAGGATTTAAATTATTAATTAATTTCAGCAACTTCTATTGAATGTCTGTATGTGTCCATCCAGCACTGTGTGTAACACTCAGGTGTGGGTCTTTGGGAGGCGAAGGGAGCCAAGGTTGAGGGAGGCTGTCTTGCTGTGCCATTTTCCAAGGGCAAATAACTATTCCACACAAAGAAATAAAGTAAGCTGTGCTATGACTGGACGATTTGCGCCATAAGACTTTGAACTGGTACCCGTGGACCGTGGTATCTTTAATCTGGTGTAAACAGGGAGGTGGAAAGAAATTGTATATTAATATAAATTTCTTTCAGCCTATAAAAGAACTTTAAATCCAAAATGTTCTGCTAACCACACTGCTTTTCTTCTTTTTCTTGGCCTTCTAGTTCAAAGAACATTAAAATCTTACGTTTTCTCAATATTTTAGAAAACTGTGCCTTTCTATTATTACAGAGCATGAAAAGCTCATTTAAAAACTTTTGTGCTGGGGCGCCTGGGTGGCGCAGTCGGTTAAGCCTCCGACTTCAGCCAGGTCACGATCTCGCGGTCCGTGAGTTCGAGCCCCGCGTCAGGCTCTGGGCCGATGGCTCGGAGCCTGGAGCCTGTTTCCGATTCTGTGTCTCCCTCTCTCTCTGCCCCTCCCCCGTTCATGCTCTGTCTCTCTCTGTCCCAAAAATAAATAAAAAAAAAAAAAAAAAAAAATAAAAATAAAAACTTTTGTGCTTTTTAAAATTTTTCATCCTCGTTTTTTAAAGACAGAATAAAGAATGAAAATAATGGGTAAGAAACAAAGGCTTTCAAGTGCAAGATGTAGAGGTTTTAATTAAAGGATGATGAAAAAGTGACTAGTCCTCCAAATCTTTAATAAAGCTAGTTAATTCTCCACTAATGCTGTAGGAATTATGCTCTAGTGAGCTGGGACATTTTATTCATAATCAGGCAACATTATGTGCTTTTAATTAACAGTTGTACTTTCATTTGTTGGCCACTATTGAACGAAAAGCGATACCAAATAGTATCCTGCATCGTTTTGTAATCATCCTCAGAAAGCCTACATAGACAGCCTTGTTTGCTAAGACTTGCACGGGTCAAACCGAGGCACCATCTCTCTTCTCTAGGAGTAGACCCTCCAAAATAAATAATGGACAGGTTAAGAGGACACCAGCCAACTCAAGGAGTTAAAAATATACAGTATTTAGCTACCCCCTGAATGAGAGAAAGTAATTTATAAATCATACATCTATCATAAAGGATTAATACCCAGAATATACAAAGAACTCCTACAGCTCAACAGCAACAGTAAGAAACAAACAACCCAAAACTTCAAAAATGGGTGAAGGACTTGAATAGACCTTTCTCCGGAAAAGACATACCAATGGCCAACAGGTATGTGAAAGATGCTCAATATCACTATTCATGAGAGAAATGCAAATCAAAACCAAATGAACTACATCCTCACCCCCCTTAGGATGACTCCTATCCAAAAAACAGAAAATGACAAGTATTGGTGAGGATGGGGAGGAATTGGAACACTTGTTCACTGCTGGTAGGAATACAAAATGATGCAGCTGCTATGGAAAACAGCATGGCAGATGCTCAAAAAAAGTAAAAATAGAATTACCATATGATCCAGCAATTCTACTTCTGGGTATGTGTCCAAAAGAATTTAAAGCAGGGTCTCAAAGAGATATTTGTACACTCATTTTCACAGCAGCATTATTCAAAATAGCCAAAAGGCAGAAGCAACCCAGTTGTCCAGTTGATGGGCAAATGGGTAAACAAAACGTGGTATATACATACAAATGCGGTATCATTCAGCCTTAAAAAGGAAGGAAGTTCTGACACCGAGCTACATGCTACAACGCGGATGAACCTCGAGGACATTATGCTAAGTGAAATGAGCCAGTCACAAAAAAGACAAATACTGTATGATTCCACCTGTATGAGATACCTAGATAGTCGACTTCACAGAAACAGAGGGTACAATAGTGGTTTCCAGGGACTAGAGGTGGGAGAAATGGGGAGTTGTTCTCTAATAGGTACAAAGTTTTAGTTTTGCAAAATGAGAAGAGTGTTGGAGATAGAGGATGGTGATGGTTGTACAACCATGTGAATGTACCTAATGCCCCTGAACTGTACACTCGAAAATGGTTAAGACAGTAAATTTTATGTGTATTTTACCGCAATTAAATTTTTTAAATATATCAATGTACGTTGACATTAAGTGTAGAAGGGTAGTTGATGAAATGAGGGCTTTAAGAACAAAATCAAATTTTTCGCTTTCTTTCCTTTCTAATATTGATCAGACGCCTTCTAAGAGTCTGTATTATTCTTAACACTGGGGATACTGGGTTAAAAACACAGTTACAGTTCAGAACTCGTGTGGCTGAATATCTCAGGAGAACAGAACCAGATAGTAAACATATCAACAAAAGTGTATATAATTGAATTTCAGGTGGTAATATTATGGAAAAAAAAATAAATCAGGGTAAAGATAGAGCAATGGAAGCACCATTTTTAAAATTTTTAAAAATGTTTTATTTATGTTTGAGAGAGAGAGAGCATGCACACACACACAAGTAGGGTAGGGGCAGAGAGGGGGACAGAGGATCTGAAGTGGGATCTATGCTGACAGCAACAAGGCCGATGCGGGGCTCGAGCTCACAAACCGTGAGATCATGCATGACCTAAGCTGAAGTTGGACGCTCAACCTACTGAACCACCCAGGCGCCCCTGGAAGGACTGTTTTAAATAGGGTGGTTAGGTAAGACCTCTATGAAGAGATGACATTCAAACAGAAATCTGAATGGAAGGAACGATTGTATCCATGCAGATATGTGTGTGGGGGGGGGGGTAGTATTCCAGGTAGAGGACCCACCATGGACAAACTGGAATGTGCTTGATGTGCCTGAACAGCAAGCAATCCAGGAAGCTGGAGCAGAGTGAGCTGAGCACGGGGGAAGAAAAGTGGCCATTCTTTCATGGCTGTGACAGGACTCAGGCTGAATAGGACGTGAGGAGAGCAGAAGTGTCAGGAACGAATCCAAAGATTTGACCTCAACACCTAGGTGAACGGTGGAATCTTCTGTCCACCAAGATGGGGACACTGAGTGAAATACATGTCAAGGGTGGGGAACAAGAGGTTGGAGCCTGATTGTTCAGCAAGAGCCCTAGACAAATGTGCTCGTCAATGAAAGCAGCCAGAGAATGTGAGCAGTTTGGCAGGTGATGAGTTTGAAGTATCCCTGTGAGGACTGTAGGGATAGGAACAGAAACCTGATCACAGTTGGATTTGTGACAAGACAAGGAGTTAGAAAGAAGGCTTGCAGTTAACTAAAGGGGTCTGAAGGTCGGGACAGCCTTTTTTTGTTGTTGCTTAACCAATTTTAATAACATGACATAAAGCCCCTACACTTGATAGAATAGTTATGCAAAATACATAGATGAATACTCTCTTCTGTTAAAAACATAAAATAAATAAGCAAGACAGGTGAAAATAGGCAAGTTTCCATTCAATAAATGAAAAATTTAAAAAAAGAAAGTTTTGCTTTCCATGTCATTTGAAGAAGGGAAATTGTCATTTTAAACGATATTCAAGTTTATTAAACACATTTTTAAAAAGTATTATAAAATGTTTAACTGTCATCAGCTTCGAGGTTGATGTTGCTCCCGAATTTTGCATAGAACTGAACTTTCAAATCTGCTAATGCCCCCTGAATCGATTCCACTCTGGCTTCTAGGGGATCAATTTCTTCTTGCAAATTTTTCTTTGCTTCTTCTAACATTTCCTGTGTTTCTTCTTGAGAATGGCTAATGAAAACATCACCAATTTGATAGGGTATCGTTAAGCAATCATCATCCGCAAGCATGTTGTCCTTACAAGCATCTCCTAAGTTTTGGAGTTGTTTCTTTTTTACTCCTATTTCCTCTTTCAGCTCTGTGATTCTACTTGTATTCCGTGCCAATTTGTTTATCTTTTGTTGATCTTCAAAAGTAACATTGACAACTTCTGCAGCCGTCTTCTTCATGGCGGCCGCCATCTTGGCTTTTTGTGTTTGTTTTTGTCTGAAAATGTCATTTTTACTTAAAGCACAAAAATTGAGACATAACATATACATTTATACATGAAGAAAGAAAACACCAGAAAGTTTACAAAACAATCTGAGTGTCTCAGATAGTTTCTAGAGATTTATACTGTGGCTGTGGCCATGGAGGATGGAAAGTAAGAGACAGATTCCATAGGTCCTATGAAGAAAGAAAGGAGACGGTTTACTTGGTTAGAACCTCTGCCTTAAGAACAGTAATGGATTTTTTTTTTAAGTTAAGGGTAGTATCTTCTGATTGTGCTGATGATAGTCACACCAGGGACATTGGTTGATGACTGGTGCCTGATGATTAGATTTACCTTCTCTGGAGCCAGAATGATCCCTCAAAGATCAAATCACTCTGTTATCATCTACTGTGGGGGACCTCAGAGGCTACTGGTATCTGAGAGGAGATGCGGAAGGGACAGGGTGCCTGGTCACGTCTATCAGGGCAACTCTGCATTTATCTAAAGATGATGCTTCATTGAAAGATATTGCTTGAGGAGCGCCTGGGTGGCTCAGTCAGTTGAGTGACTGACTTCGGCTTAGGTCATGATCTCACGGTTTGTGAGTTCGAGCCCCGTGTCAGGCTCTGTGCTGACAGCTCACGGCCTGGAGCCTGTTTTGGATTCTGTGTCTCCCTCTCTCTCTGCCTCTCCCCTACTCATGCTCTGTCTCTGTCTCAGAAATATATAAACATTAATTTTTTTTTTTAAAAGATATTGCTTGAAAATAGTTCAGCTTCTAAAAGGGGGTTAAAAAGTCTCCAGTCTTGTTCACAACCCCTGTTCATAGGATGAGAATACAGACTGTGAAAAAATGAGTGATTTGACTTCTTCAGATACTCTCTTCATTCTTGTCCTTCTTGCTCTTGTTTTTTTCCTGTTCTCATTTCCACTTTTACAGCTGCTGCAGATTCTCAAAGGAATTCTATCCTTGTAATATTACCACCAGACTCTGCAGTGATTAGGACAGATATTATCAACCATCATTTGAAAAATAAGAACCTGGGTTTCCTTAGAATTAGACCCCATTCCTGAGAACTGCACCCAGGGTGGGGCCAAGGAACTTGGGCTTGTAATATGTACCTCAGATGGCTCTGTTTCAGGGAGTCCTGAGGCCACATTATGAGAATAACCAAACTCAATTCTTTGGTGAAGGAATAAACCTAGCAGTGGGTGGAGTTACTGAACTTTGTGGATAGAAGACAGAGATCAAAATGACTCACCTGAGGATGCCCCATAACTATGATGTGTTTAAGACCCAAATTCTATGTTCTTTTCATAAAACAATTGCTTTCCAAATTCAGGTCCACAGAACAGTGACTTTCCGTACTGGCTTTTTCCTGTGATCCTTAAGAAATGAGGACAATTGTGCTTTATCAAGAATCTCCATTTGGGGTGCCTGGGTGGCTCAGTCAGTTAAGCATCCGACTTCAGGTCAGATCATGATCTCACAGTTCCTGGGTTCGAGCCCTGTGTTGGGCTCTGTGCTGACAACACGGGACCCGGAACCTGCCTTGGATTCTGTGTCTCCCTCTCTCCTTGCCCCTCCCCCGCTTGTACTCTGTCCCTCTCTCTCTCTCTCTCTCAAAAATAAATAATACACATTAAAAAAAAGAATCTCCATTTATTTTGAGATTCTGTCCTTCCAAAAGTCTTTTGTATTAAAATATCTCTTCTTAAAAATTTTTTCAGTGTGTACATAAAATATCCCTTCTCTTTTGACATGATGGTAATCGTATATAGTTTTTTGGTTTTTTTTTACTGGCATGAAATCCACAAATCTGGATACCTATGCGCTAAAGTCCAGTGTGCCTACCTGAACAGAAAGCATGAGACCAACAGTGGAACAGTGCCCTTCAAGCCCCCATGCCCTGCCCAGGGTGCCGGCAGGATCTGCAGGACGCGAATTGAAAACCACTAATGTGGTGGAAAGTATGGCAGATACGGGGCTGCAAGACCTACATTCTAATCTTACATTTCATCATTAATTAGCCATGTGACTTGAGCAGATCACTTCATTTATCTGGGCCTATATCGTCATGAAAGATTCTACGTGCTTAAGGATAAACTTCTGTATTTTGAAGTAAGAGAATTATGAAAAAGGACTAGGGGTTATTTGCCTTCCTTACGAGTAATTCATCAACTCTACCATATTTGTGTGAAACGACTAATATGCTTTTTTTTTTTTATTAAGCCTAGTACACAAAAAACTCATTAAGCTAACACTAACTAGCTCACCCAGAGTGAGATTTCATTCAAAACAATTGCTATTCCCTAGTAATCTAGATCTCTGCAGTTTAGTGGTGAAAATACTGAATTATCTGAATCTAGTTAGTGCAAGGCTCATTTTTTTTTCAATTTCCCTATTTCTAAATAGTTTCCCCTCATACGTCACACTGAGAGGTATATGGCAATGAGCAGCAATCTCTAGACCCATCTTGACATCCACGGTTGTGCTCAAATACTCTGGTCTCCAGATCGTCAGATACTTAGGATTTGATGCCGCTGATGATTCCATACAGTCAGTCTCTGTGCTCTCTCTCGTAAATACTTCAGTGCCACATCAGCTTTCAAACTTACGTTATCATTTGGGGGCGGCAGGCCTCTTTGCGTTTGTAGCATTTATTTTTTTTTCTCATATTCAACAAGCATGGTGTGACTTTCACTGTCAGCCCAGCAGTGGCTAAGGCCTTGAGGACACAGTCCCAGACTCAGGGAGCTCCTAGCCTAGTAGAGGAGTTAGGCTTACAAAGGAACCCTTACAATGCAGTATAAATGCGGTAGTGGAAAGTGTATGTTTTCAGCCTTTCTACTCAAACTCCTGTTCACGTTTGCTCCAAACAATGGCTTTTTAGGGCAAAGTACCTTCTGGTGCGGGCCGGACCTACAGGTCACAGGTGTACTTAGCCCCCCCTTGGTAACCTGCAGAGTCTGCTTAGGGCTTCCCTGTTCATTCGTCCTTCCTTTTTAGGGGGCCGGGGCATGAGAGTGCCTTCTAGGGCTCAGGAACAAAGCCCTCCTCCGGCACCAAAGAATTTAATTTGTGTTCAAGCTGTATAGGGCTAAGAGAAACTTTCCAGCCTCCCTCGTGGGGGTGAGGAGAATCGCAGGTGTCCTGGGGAAGAGAAGTTGGGCACAGTCACCCCCACCCCCAGGTGGGAGTGGGAGCACTGGCCCCAGGTTAGTTGTTAAGCAAACTGAGATGAGCCTCTGGCACAGTCTCTGGACGATCGGACTGCTTCTCTACAAAGTTGGTACAGTCCTCCACACTGTGCCTCATCTCGTCGGGTTAGGAGGCAAATATGCCTCCTAGGGGTGGATATCACGTTGTTCTAAAATCGATGGCAAATGTCTCATTTTTCAATTGCTCATGTCGGTAAAACATTAGAGTTTATCAGCTTGTGTCTTTCAACATGGAATTTCGTTGTTCTCTTAGAGAAAAAAAGCCTGTTTCCAGACAGTGTACCTCTACTAGTCAGTGTGCTTCCTGCAAAAGGTCAAGACAAAAGTCAGCTCCAAAGGAAAGAGTGGACCAGAGCATGCTATTCTGGGGTTTGCTTCGAAAATAGTGACATGTTCTCATGTTTCCCTTTGCTAAGGAAAAATGTCTCTGGCAAAGTGTATATGCATGGCCAAATTCCTAGAAGTTTATACACAAGAGTTTCCTTCCCTCCTGTCCTCCTCTCTCTCTCCTTCCTTCCCTCCTTCCCATTCAGCGAGCTATTGTTTCTATAGCTGGATATCAATGAGGGGCGACAGAGTGAAGGAGTGGGTTCTTCTGAAGGAGACCCACCTTCTCTCTGCGTCTGCCAGCCTGGGTAATTCCAGACTGCCAAATCATCTGAGTAGTTATGTTTTTCTACAGTGAGACACTTGACATCAAATTCTGTTTTTAGAAGCAGCATCGGATAGGTATAATTTAAAGCCTTATGGCAAATCTCTACATCCCTCTTTTGCTTCCTCTCTAACACCATCCACCAAGCATTGGCTTCCGTTCTCGTGAACAAGGACATGAGAGTTTTTGGACTCACAGTGGGGTGTGAGTCCTAATTCCAGCACATGCTAGCTCTGTGTCCTTGGGCAATCTAGCCTCACTTCCTTCATCTGTTAAAAGGAAGGTAGTCAAACCTATCACAGGGTTGTAGAAAATAAATAAGGTAACCAGTAAGCTGGTTTTCCCTCCCTTTCCCTTCCCTGGTAGGATTGTAAGTGAGAGAAAGGGAGTGACTGCATTCTTTCTAAGGTGTGGCTAATAGGTTCAGCCTTTATATTTTAACTCTCTGAATTTATATCACGTGTTATTTTTTGTTTGTTTGTTTTTTTGTTTTAGGTAGGGAAGATCTGTTGAATTTAGAAATGATGCGAAAACCCTCTGCAGATAGATAATAAAGGGGAGAAAATGTAGGTTTCCGAATTGGAGAAAGTCGTTTAATTTTGACTCAAGTTCAGATATTGTGATGGTATCTTATAACGTGTCTATGAAAAGAAATATAGTAGTTTAGAATTCTTATACTAGATCTTTAAAACTAAATCTCTAGGGGCACCTGGGTGGCTCAGTCAGTTGAGCATCCGACTTCGGCTCAGGTCATGATCTCGCGGTTTGTGGGTTTGAGCCCCATGTCAGGCTCCGTGCTGACAGCTCAGAGCCTGCTTTCGATTCTGTGTCTCCCTCTCTGCCCCTCCCCAACTTGTGCTCTGTCTCACTCTGTCTCTCAAAAATAAATAAAATGTTAAGAAAAGAATTTAAAACAAACAAACAAACAAAAAAAACTAAATCTCTAAAGAATGGGTATATGCAGTTACACACAGTTGGAGATGATCTTTGGGAAAGCATGAAACTCTGCCATGTTATATGTGTTATATGTTACATATATGTTATAGCTGTGCCCTTCACCTTTACATGTGGCCCATTGTCATTGTTCATCTTCTAAGGTGTTTGCTAAAGCAGTTGGCCATTTGGGGCTCCTGTGTGGTGATTCTCACAACTCTGCTTTCGCCAGGTCAGATTTTTCCTTTGGTATCCAATACAAAAATGCCACACTGAAGAGTTTTCACAGCTTAAAATATTTATTAGCTGTCTTAGCTTAATAAATTGTTGGATGTTTGTTTGTTTGTTTGTTTTGTTTTGATCCTGATGTCTGAAGAAGAAGAGAGTTCCTGAAAGGATTGCCTTTAAAGAGTGACAGTTGGTGCCCTGGGTAAACCTGCTGTTTTGATTACTTGGTTCCTGACACAGAGCCTGCTTCGTCCCTGCCTTTCCTTTGAACCTGACCCTGGCCTCTTCCTGCCCACAGAGCATTCTGCTTGCTGTCATTTCTTTGACCTAAAAAGCCCCATGAAAGGCAAGATGATGTCTTACAATTTTAGGCCCCACCCAGCTAGTTTCTTACACATAGGAGATAAGTCAGTATTTGTTAGAAATTATTTTAGTCTGCGTAAGCTGCTGTAACACAAATACCATAACATTGGCTGGCTTATGAACAACCTCACAGTTCTGGAGGCTGGACAGCCCAAGATCAAGGCACTGGCAGATTCTGTGTGTAGTGAGGGCCCATTCTCTATTGTCTTTTCACTGTAACCTCACATGGCAGAGGAGCAGTGGATCTTCCTTTGGTGAGGGAACTAATCTCACTCATGAGAGCCTTGCCTTTCGTGACCCAGTCACCTCGCAGAGGCCCCACCTCTTAATACCATCACATTGAGCATCAGGTTTCAACTTAACAAATTTTGGAGAGGCACAAACATTCAGACCATAACAGGGGTATCACAGAACTTTTAAGAACTTAAATAAACTGTAATTGTGAAATTCTGTAGACAAAACAAAACAAAAAACAACTGCCTTTTACTTTAGGTGACTTGCTAGTAAGATAATTGGAACATTAAGATACCGTGTATGTGCAGGGTGACCATTGTATTTAAAGGAATATAAAAAATAACCAGAGGCAATACCAGTGAAGAACCTTCCAGCGAAGGTTGCTGGGGAGTGGCTCTAGAAGTTGCTTCTGACCTACTACAGGAGAATTAGTAAAAGGTGGGTATTGTCCAGGGTCATTGTGATGAAATCAGATCACTAAGCTAAGGGAGCAGTCAGCAATTAGGCACCGTCACATTTCTAAACTAGACTTCGTTTATTTGTTCAATTATTTAGTGAACTTTTTAAAAAAGCATTTACCATGGGCTAAGGGCTCTGCAGCGTTTTGAGAACACAAAGATGAATTAGGTCCCTGTTCATTCAGGAAGCTCATAGCCCAGTGGGGAGGCAGACACATTAGTAGGCACTCAAAAAGGCAGTGCAAACGTTCGGGGATGGCGATATTGTGCATATCATTGGGGACCTAGGAGGAATACTGGATCCATTCCTCTAGTCTAAGTCAAGGGCATGGAGAGAAAAGGTGGCTTGTATAGAAGACAAGGGCATTGAGTATGAGTGTGGGACTGCCAAGTGGATGGGTTATGGCACAAGTCAGATCATATGGGGTGAAGGATTCCTTGGACTTCCTGTCCTTGGTTCTGTTTCCTTTTGCTGACTACCTACCTCCTCTCCCTAAGGCCTGCTCCAAGGATCTGCTTTGTGGTCTGGGGTCTCCCGGTCCTTGTTTTCCTAGGCCCAGTTTGTCTGGCTGCCAGCCAAGTGCCCAGTATAGGCTTTCTGCCAGGTGCAGTGGGAAAATGGAGATGAATTTATAATGGTCTCAGAGCTCGATGGTGGTAGATCCTGGAGAGTGTGTACAAACAGGTATTGGGAGCAGCTAGAGCTGAGGCAAGTACAGAGACAGGAAATGGGAAGAAATGGCCAAAGTGGTGGCCAATCAGGCTATACAGATAGGTTGAAGTTTTGTTCTTAGGCCAGAGACTCTGTTCCTTATTAGTAGGCAGGTAAGCCTTTTTTTTAATTGGCATATGATTAATGAAGTGCTGTAGGCTAATGGGTTAGAGGTGATATATAGGATAGGTGGTTAGATTGGGAGAAGCACACACATGTGTTAAGTAATGTTGCCTAATTTATTTTACTCTGTCACTTGTCTTCGTATGCATTAGTAGGCATCATGGGGTGCCTGGGTGGCTCAGTAGGTTGAGCGTCCCACTCGATTTTGGTTCAGGTAATTATCTCATGGTTTGTGAGATCAAGACCCCGTGTTGGGCTCTGCTGAAACAGTATGAAGCCTGCTTGGGATTCTCTCTCTCTCTCTCTCTCTCTCTCTCTCTCTCTTTCTCTCTCTTTGCTCCTCCGCACCCCTCTCAAAATAAATAAGTAAACTTAAAAAAAAAATGCATCTCAGTTGTCCAGACAATACCTTTTAGGGAAACTTTAACACAAAGGTTCCTAACTAATAGGAATCACACGGTTATTTGCATATATGGAACTGGGACCCAGATTTTTGTGTTCTCCACCCATGTTCTCTTCAGACCCCTGGTCATTCATATTCGGTGGAAAGGAAATAAGATTTGGTACAGATTCTTTTTTTTTTATTTTTTTTAATGTTTTATTTTTGAGAGAGAGACAGTATGAGCGGGGGAGGAGCAGAGAGAGAGGGAGACACACAGAATCTGGAGAAGGTTCCAGTCTCTGAGCTGTCCGCACAGAGCCTGACATGGGGCTCAAACCCACGAACTGTAAGATCATGACCTGAGCCAAAATCAGACGCTTAACTGACTGAGCCACCCAGGCGCCCCTGATTTGGCACAGATTCTTGACTTCAGTAAGGGGGAGTTTTTCCATGTACTACCTAGAATAAGTAATCTCAATCTTTAATAAAAAAGATGTTAAAATGAATATTTCATTTGATTATGTTTTCTGTAATTTACTTTTAAGTTCTTGAGTGTGGAAACTGTAGGGTGTGTGTATCACATGTGAATTAATCTGTATCTCAGAGATAGCAAACTAATATCTGCAGCACCTAATTGAGAATATTCAGTACAGGGTGTTTAATATTTGAAAGATTAATGAGATGATTACCATAAGTGCTTCAGTGATCTTTGTTTCGGATCAGCAAGGGGTATTCAGAATTGTTATTTCCCACAATGGTGGAAATGAATGGGGTTCAGGATTTGTGGATTCTATACCATTGTGTGAGCAAGATGTTAAAAATCTAGGTAGCCAAGTATTGGGAACCCTTTTAGAGATAACAAAAACTGAAATAACGGAGAAGAACTTCTCAGGGAGCTGGTTGCATAACTGTTTTTTGTGCTTGCTCACTAATATGTGCAGAATGTGTGTTGGTGTGTGTGGGAGAATTGGGTACCAAGGTCATGGGAGAGAAGACCTCCAGGTCTCACCTACTAGAAGGAATCTAATATCAGTGAGTGATCAGATTAGCTTAGATCAGTTCTCACAATGCATTTCCTGAGAATGAACTGAATGAAAGGAGGGGATGGGCATTTAAAGAAGAGGAAAACTTATTCATATGATTGATGAGTTCTCCTTGGTGAGGAATGCATTCTTTCCATTGGTTTTATTTGGAGATACTCTCTCCAATCACGCATAAGCCTTCCTGGCTTGTCCCATAGGATCCAGTTTGAAGGGAAATAATACTGCATTCATTGACCAGCGGGCACAGCAGAGATAATTGGCCCAAACCTACATCCATGGCAGGGGGCACGCACTCCTGAATTTTTGGTCAAAACATTGACTGGACCTTATTTCATAAAATACGGGTTTCATAGAACTGCATGTTTCACATGAAGCTTGTAGGGCATTTACCTTAAATCACCAGGCCAAAAGCTTCCTAAACCTATTTTCCACCATGAAATATAATTGTGAGGTGCGCCGTAGTCTGCTTTATCTGAAGCACGTTGTTTACTTTTGCGGCGTAATCTGAGCACTCCATCACTGAATTAACATAATGGGTTTAGCCTGCTTTGCTCTCAGGGTATTGTTTAGAAGGAAAAATTAATATGGTCTGTTTCTACTAATCACAAATCCCGTTTTGCATTTTTTTGATATACTTTCTTTGATGCGAGGGAAAAAGTCGAAATCTCTTTTAAAGGCAGAAAAATGTCAGTGAGTCTGTTTAGCATGTACACAATCTAAAGAATGTAAGCTACACAAGATGAGGAGGTTAATATTCCATGTTTGGGGCTGCTTTGCTTATTTGAGGAATTTAATTATAACTCCAGTGGCTTTCTGGGCATGTAAGAAATTCTTACCCTGAGACTATAGAACATTTTGCAACTCTCCTGTTTGATTTCCTAGGCCACTTAGAGACAAGTTAGATAAAAACACCAGCTAAACTTTTCTCGATTGCAGGAGCTGAAGAACCAAAGTCTCGCAGCTTCCCCATTGTTCTTTATGTTCTTCTTGTGTGAGAGAATTTTGTTTTCTCCAGATGGCTTCGGCGGTCATTGCAGAGCAGGGAAACTTGATCCTTCTTCAGTAGCCAGGAGAGCAGAGCTCTCAAAATTTCTCGCTTCTGCCAGCTGGAGAGGAAAGGACTGAACTCACAAGCCAAGCTTCACTTCCCCCATCTGCTTACACATGTATAGCACCAAAGCCAACACCCTTTAATGTGTGCACCTCCCTTTATGCATCAGGAGTGTCCCTGGAAACCTGTGTCTAATTCACATTTTCATAGATCAATAGAAGATTTCCCACTGACTTAAATTATAATTTCAGAGCATTTTATCTGAAATTTGGATGGCTCTCCAGTTGGCAGTGGCTTTCACTTTCTGCCCTCCAGACTTTCTGTCCAGAAATTAATGATATGTAAATGAACACAGGGGTTTGGAAACCTTTGGTAAATTCTATTACAAAGCAAATAACCATTCCTTGCTTTGAATGCAACCTTTCATTTATGCTGCAAGCATCTATAGAGCTCCTTCTCGCACTAGACACCTGGAGCAGAAGATAAATAAGTCCCAGTGTGTGTCCTCAGGGGCTCTACAGTCTCCTGTGGAAGGGAGGAGCAGATCTGTGGGTATAGCTCAGTGTAATTAGCGCCATGAGGCCAGTGAGCTCTGGGCCCTGGGAACGGAGAAGAGGGGAACCTACCTCATCCTGGACACCCAGAAATGGCCTCTAGGTTTGCCAGATGAGGCGGGATTAGCCATGTGCAGGAGGGGTGGTGGGCATGTTGGCAGAGAGAGCAGAGCACGTGAAGACACAGGGATACGGAGCAGGAGGGCGTCTTCAAGGAACTGTAAGCTGGTGCATAAAGCTCAGATCTAAGGGGCCTGCAGGTGTTCTCCCAGTGCTTCTCACGACAATCCCAAACCTGTGTTGGAAGCTGCAGGTCTGTGTTGGAAGCCCAGTGTGGTAGTTGACACATGGGCTCAAGCCACACAGCCTAAGGTCGCATCTTGGGACCCTTGAGGCAAGAACCTCTAGCGTCTCTGTGCCTAAGTTTCTTCATTTATAACATAAGTATCATAATATTATCTAGCACGTAAGGTTGTGGTGAGAATTTAATCATCAATCAATAGGGCCTTACAGGTAGCAAATGCTACATAAGTGTTTGTTAAGTGAAACCTGTGAGGGGCGCCTGGGTGGCTCAGTCAGTTAAGTATCCCACTCTTGATTTTGGCTCGGGTCATGATCTCATGGTTCGTGGGATCGAGCCCCGACGTTGGACTCCACACTGATAGCACAGAACCTGCTTGGGATTCTCTCTCCCCCCCCCCTCAAATAAATAAATAAACTTAAAAAAAACCTGTGAAACCAGGAGGGCCAGAGCTGCGACTTGTTCATAAAAGATATTCAAGTGATGGATAAGAAAAAAACCCCAGGAGTGTTCCTAATGAAAAACTAAGCCTCCAAAGTTTAGAGATAGAAGAAAAGACTTAGATTAGCAGTTTTCTGAGTCTCCTGTGAATAGGAAACACCTAGGGAGCTTATTAAAATGCGGATTCTTGGACCCACCTTCCAACAGTCTAATTCATGGCTCTTGGCTGAGATTCAGGAATACGCATTTTTAAAATTACCCATAGCGATTTTCATGCAGCCGGTCCCAGAATCTTTTTGAGGCATCTCCTGAGCCGTGGCCCTTTTAGGGCATGTGATTCACCGGGACGAAGAAGACCCTGTGTTCCGCTATTCCACTCCTGGTTGTATGGCCTTGGACAAGTCAATGAATGCTCTGAGCCTCTATTTCTTTGAGAATAATATCATTGCACTGCTGTGAGGATGACATAAGACGTGTATCTACACCACTTGTTAAGTCATCTTATTACTGGCACTGAGGGTGCCTCAACTCACATCAGGGCAGACGGGAAGTCTGCTCTCCAGGTTATTTTAACGATTAGGGAGGGATGTGGCCAAACCTGGACCTCTGGCCACTTTCCTCCGTGGAAACCACCTGTTTCTTCCGTGGCGTCTTGATTGATTATCCAGCTAATAGTCTGGTGCTCAGACATAGGTAAGGAGAGTTTACTACTTCATGAAATAAACAGTCCCAGTTATTAGACGGCTGTGGTTGTAAGAAAGTTCTACAGATTAAGCCCAAAGGAACCCGCTGGTAGATTTTGCTATATCATTGTAGACAACCGGGAGTGGAGGGGTTAATTAGAAAAAGCCATTCGGCTCCAGTGGGGCCAGAACCCAGAACTCGGGTGGGGAGAGCTCAAGGAGGGTTGGCTGGCGGAGGGGGCTGGTGCCACGTCAGGCATTGATCCCTCCCAGCTGTTGAAGTTAATACTCTCAACCGATGGCGTTTGGCCACGGCTACAAGTTCATGTGCCAAAATGAAAAGAAAAGAGGATTTAAAAAACAAAAGGATAGGAGAGACATTTCCTAATTTATTAAGATAAAGATGTGTTTGGTACTAGATATAAACATTTTCGTGAAATATAGTTGCTTCTCGTTTGGGAATTTAGCAGGTACCTAGTGGGACTCACCATCCTGAAACAAAGTATTTAAGACTAAAAACAAACAGACCCTCAATTGGAAATTAGGATATGTAACACTGGTTTGAATCACAGTTCATTCTACTTGAATTTTAAAAGAATCCAGTATGAAAAAGAGCTGAAATCCAAAATTGCCTCTTTGTCTTCAGAGGTGAGTATGAAGTGGATGTTGTTGCCCTGTCTTAACCCACAAGGATAAAAGCTAAGTGTGACTACTCCCCTCACTGCCTGGTGAGATATAGATGCACACACAGATGTGCGTATAAGTGTGTGTGAACATAAACAAGCATTGCAAGGGGGCCTGGGTGGCTCAGTCGGTTGAGCATCCGACTTCAGCTCAGGTCATGATCTCACGCTCCGTGAGTTCGAGCCCCACGTCGGGCTCTGTGCTGACGGCTCAGAGCCTGGAGCCCGCTTCAGATTCTGTGTCTCCCCCTCTCTCTGCCCCTCCCCTGCTCATGCTCTGTCTCTCTCTGTCTCAAAGATAAATTAAAACATTAAAAAAAAACTTTTAAAAATAAACAGGCATTGCATCAATCTATGAATTTCATAGTTAACGATTTTGATGTTTTCTATGAAAGCATTTCATTGTTTATGTAATCAACTAATGGAAAGTTATGGTGTTGAAATCTTTATTTCTCTTTGAAACCTCTTGTCTCTCAAACTGTGATCAACAGCTGCGGGAGAACTTTTACTTGAAGGTAAAGGAGTACCGGTGATGCTCCCCCTTTTTAATTTTTTGACATTCAAAGTATTCTTTAGTTTTGCATTATTTTTCCTCATTAAGTAAGTTTCAAAAAGGAAATGTAACTCACAGGCGGAGATGCAGCCCCAGTGCTTAACCTGTCGTGTAAAAAGCTCTCCAGACTTCCCTGGTGGGTAGGTGGAGAGTTGCTTGTGTTTAGTTATGGACAGTTCACAGGGTTGCAAGGAGAGGTTCATGTTAAGAATACTAGAATAATGCTGGCATTGTTTATTGCTATTTCAGGGTATATCATTAGAGCCCTGTCCGGTATTTATTAAAATGATAAACTGTCAGAGAAAAGGGATCGAAGGCAAAGGATGAATCTTAGAAAAACAGGAAGAGTCCCAACCTGTGCCCGTCTCTCTGGTCTTATTTCTTGCCGCCTCTTTCCATGTTCTCTGTATGCCAGCCTTTCCTTCTGTGAGTTTTTTTTAATGTCTTGCTCTTTTTTTTTTTTTTTTTTTTTTCCTGTTGGATCGTTTAATCGTGCTGTTCCTTCTGACCCCTAACTCTCTTCATTGTTTTCTGACTCAGTACCACTTACTCTTAAGAACTCAGGATAAATGCTATTTCTTTCAGAAGTTTCTTTATAACCTTTCTCTCCACTGCCCATCTAGCAGGCTGTTCTTTCTTTATCCTACACTGAGCACAAAGTGGATCTTTCCAGCTACACTATAAACTCCATGGGGGCAGGGAATCTCTCTTGTTTGCCATTGTTTCTCTGAGTGCTTGACGCATCTTAGATACTTGACTAATTAATACTTTTAGAAAGATGGTTAGACGGGTGAATGGTTAGACGGATGGATGCATGGATGGGTGGATGGATGGAAGAATATACATGCTCGTAAAGAAGGACAGACGCTGGCCTCCTGAATCAGGATCTGACCAATCGCAATCTGAGCCAAGAAATGTATGCTTCTTAGGTTCTCAATAATGAATACATGTTGATTGACTGATTGATTTGACTGTCATGCAGAAATGCAAGTGATAGGCAGCCAGGAAAATATGAACATCAAAACATGAAAGCTGATAATATCTCAGTAATTTCCTTGGCCAAAATTGGGGGAAAAAACGCATTGGTTTTGGAAGCTCTTTAAAAATGTATTCTAACGTTTAATTTTTTTTTTTTTGTAAATGATCTTCTTTATTATATAGTATGTTAGACATCTCTAGAATAGTGCTGGCAAGTCTTTCAGTCAATTATATGCTCATTGGCAAAGTGTTTCACAATATTTTGGTAAACTTTGGAGCTGTGTGCCATTCAGCAGCACACATGACATTTCCATGTCAGTATGCTGCTTTTTTATTGCATTTTGTTCACTCATCACTCGAGTGCTTCTTGCCAGCTTTTGTTCTCAGGATGAAATAGGTTTGAATTTTTGGATGGAAATATGCAAGATGGTACAGGAACCTCACAGTGTTGTGTAATTAGAAGTATATAGTATAGTCAGAAGGAAAGCAAGTTAGAAGTAGCTTTTCTGGGCTCTGTTACCCTGGGAGGATTTTTGTTTTTGTGTAACTAATCGTGTGTAAGGGTTTAAAACTCAGCAGCCATTTGTAGACCTACTAGTTATAGAAAAACCCAACCCCTGGTTCTCGAAGACCATAAATGAAAAATAAATCAGTAACAGCTCATGTACATTATATATACATACATAAATATGTATATACACACAGAGAGAGACACACGCTAGTAAGCTTTACACTGGGGTGATGGCATGATCACCTCTGGAAAGGAAATTTGGGGTGATGTCCTCTTGGATCTCTTAGAACAAACCTGAGAGATTATGGAAGTCTGAAGCAACAGCTGCCGTTGACAGTTTTTCCCCTACAAGGAGATGAAATGATGCAGACCAATGGTCTAACATTTCCCAAAGCACTAGAAAAGAACAAACAAGAATCAGTGAGATGGCATATTGCTTTATGCTTTATTTTGGGAATTTTAGAACTTCTCTGGTGAACTACTCCCCCCACCCCCCCCCCCCCAACCCCCAGGAGAACCCCTTGACCTAATTTAGAAGTTGTAACTGAAGGGTCTTGCTCGGAGCACAGAGTATGGTTCAGAAATGGCGTGTTATTTTGTTTTGGGCTTTTCCTTTTAAATACTCGAGAAAAGTTCGGGTCCATCTGATAGGTTTACACTGAGGCGAACTGGCATCTGGATTTCAATACTAATGGAACAAAGAGTCAATATAAATATAACTTCACAAGCTCTATCATGTGTACAATAATAATAAACTAAGCTCTTCTGAATGAAATCGGTATCTGAAAATGCGTTAGCTCACCGACGCTAAGAATGTTTCTAAAGCAAATCTCAATCAAAACGAAAACTGTTTTATGTTTAAAGAAGCTTGTCATGTCCAGGTCACATGAAGAGGACTCATGAAAGTGAAAACGCATTGAAAACCCCGTGAAGAGTGGATGGAGACCCTGAAGCTGCCTCTCTGATTAAAAGCCTCAGCTAATATCCATATTTCCCCCAAACATATAACTTACTGAGCTGTAGCTCCTTGGGGCTCTTTAGGGAGCTAGATATGTCGAGGAACAGTGCATCCTGCTGAAACTCAGAGAAATTCAAGGATACAAAATTTATCCTTAAACTTGTACGGCATTAAGGATGCTGTTTATCCTTAAACTTGTACAGCATTAAGCAGTTTAAAACAAATCAGCGTGTGGACCTTACTGAACTTCCTGCTCTGTGGGAACAGTAACATCAGCCCTAGCAGCACTCTTAGAACTTTCTGTACGCCAGGCCTTGTTTCCAGTGAGTTACATACAGTAGCCCATTTAATTCTCACAACGGCCCTATTAGTTAGACACCGTTATCTCCTGGTTTACAGATGAGCAAACTAAGCATGGAGTTTAAGTAACTTGCTCAAGGTCATTCAGCCAATAAGTGAGTCGCAGAGGCGGCATTTGGTTTTCACCCTGAATACTGTGCTGTTCTCCCTGTCACCTGTAGCTGAGTCTAATTACATAGCCTAGTATTAGGATCCGAAACACAGGGAATGGCTGTTAGAGCTCTTAGGAGCCAGCCCCAACAAGGAAGCAGATTATGCTGAGTAACAGCAACGATAACTAACGTCTTAACACGTTTTAGACTTTGCAAAGCACTTTTCATCTGTCCTTGTCCCTTTGCTTTTTACGATAAAATTATGAGGTGGTTATTCATTTAAAAATTGTACAGAATACCTACTCTATGTGAGATACTCTTCTAGATTATGAAATGTAGTAGCAAATGACACAACATCTTTGCTGTCGTGGCACCTCACCTAAAAGGATTACATAGTAATTATAAAAGTAACGACCGCTGCTACGGGTGAAATACATCAGAAACAACAGAGCAGACTGGCAGGGTAGGAAAATCTCATCCTTTCCTGTTTCTGGAAGGCTTATGAAAGCTCACATGACGTGATCTGAAGGCTCCTTAAGCTCTTATTTCATTCACAGCAAGGCAGTCTTATCACATTTATAGATTATTTACTTTTTTATTGTTATTCTATTACAAAAACATTATGGAGACTTCCCTCTTCTAGTTATATCTCTATATATGTACAGATAAATTCTTTCCATAATGAATTCCAACAGAGATCTGAAGTCTATTACTACTTGGGAACTTTTCTGAGACCTAATTTTTGCTAAAAAGGAGTATTTAGATATAGGACTGTCCAACTCTGAGAATTTACATCTGGAAAGTTAGCAACGGCTGGAAAATTCTCATTCAGGAAGGGAGGATAGAAGCCCATATTTTTTTTTTTTCTTTAGGAAAAGCAAGCCAGCATTCATTTTTAACGCTCCTACAAGATGGGAAGTATTTAAAGTCGGCTGTTGAATTTCAGATGTTTGCCTATATCGAATGACATTGGAAAAACTCTTTATTTGAAATGTTTAAACATGGAGCAAAGGAAATTTGAAGATGAATGAGAATACCATCCACAGACTCTACAATCTTTCTTATTTTGACATTTGTCTCTTTTTAAAATTTCTGACTTCACTTTTACTTTTTTTCAAATCTATATCACACAGTAGTTGTCATATCCAGAAAACTCAAATTCATGCCCTATCAAGTACATCCCTAATTTCAGGCGCCATAAATTCTGTGGTGTCAGAGTATGCCTAAAGTCATTTTGAGCTGCATCATGTTTAAATGGTGGAGGTATTGTGTCCTAGAAATGAAAGCTGGGGATGTGGCTCACAGATGCTGATTCTGATGGGCAGGTTGTCACCTTGCCTACTGGAAATCTCAGAGGGGATAAATGACAGTCTCCAGATAGTCCAGGATGGCTCCAATTTAAGCCGTCTTCTATTGTTGTATTAGTGACCTGATAAGACCAATGTGCCCCTTTCTGTAATATGTGTTAGGGACCATCATGGAGAGTCATGAAGGATAGGCATTTACTCACTTCGTCTATTTCTCACATATTTTAACCACAGTTTTTAATTTCCTTAACACTTACTATACCCAAAGCAGGCTATTTTGTCACGTTTTCTAAAATTACTTCCGTGATATTGTCTGCCACAGGGTAGAATTTGTAGCAGACATTCCTATTGGAGGCTTAAAAATGTTGTCTTTTAATTTCTGAAATACCAAGAGCTTATTTACAGCTGAGGTCTGCACTATGAAGCATAGTCTAGTTGGGTGATTTCCAAATAAATATTTCACATTTATTTTCATCAATAAAATACACGTATCTGCTTCTAAAAATTGAAAAATAGAGTAGGCTTATAATGGAAAACTATAGTTCTGGATTCCACCCCCAGAGTCATTGCCCAGAGAAAAGCTTGTAACTCTTTTAACTGTTTCTGTGTTTATATTTTTGTCTAGAGCCTTTAAAGCTCTAGATATGTAATATTGGCTAAATTGAGTGCAAGTGTGTGTGGTGTTGCTTTGCGTGTAACAACCATTTCCCAATTTATCAAATTTAGGTATTATCTGCTAAATACCGTGATTTATAAGAAATATATATTTCATCATTCAGATGACCAGAATATATTTCTCATATGTGTTTGATCTTTGCCCACAGTTCCTGCCTTACCGCTCCCACAACTCCTGGCATTTCCTGAGCGATAAGATCGATAGGAATGTCTTTTGTTATAATATTTGGTCTTATCCTGAGTTTTTGAAGTCTGCTTCAGAGCCATAAGGGCGAAATGGGGGTCTTGTTATTCTTAATAAGCTCCTTTCTACCACAACTGGGTTTATGTTGATGCGGTGAATTTTGGAAGCACCTAGGGATGGGGGCTGGTCGCCAGGGGACCCAACCATGAATAGAAGGTTGGAACTCTCAGTTGCACCCCCTGATTTCCTGGAGGAGAGAGGGTCTGGAGGTTGAATCTCTTGCCAATAGCTAATGATTTAATCACTCAGGCCTATGTAATGAAGCCTCCATAAAAATCCAAAGGGCAGGGTTCCAAAGGCTTCCGTGTTGGTGAATACATGGAGATTAGGGAGAGTGGCACAACTTAGAGAGCATGGAAGCTCCCTGCCCTTTCCCCATACCTTGCCTTCTCACCTCTTCCATCTGGCTATTCCTGAGTCATATCCTTTTATGATGAGCTGATAGTCTAGTAAGTAAAATGTTTCACCGAGTTCTGTGAGCAGTTCTAGTAAACTAATCAAAGAGGAGGTCTTGGAAACCTCTGAGTTTTAGCCAGTTGGTCAGAAATACAGGTGACGGGGCACGTGGGTGGCTCAGTCGGTTAAGCGTCCAACTTCAGCTCAGGTCATGATCTCACGGTTCATGGGTTTGAGCCCCATGTCGGGCTCTGTGCTGACAGCTCAGAGCCTGCAGCCTGTTTCAGATTCTGTCTCTGGCTCGCTCTCTGTCCCTCCCCCACTTGTGCTCTGTCTCTCTGTCTCTAAAATAAATAAATGTTAAAAAGAATTTTTAAAAAAAGGAAATACAGGTGACAGTCAGGACTTGTGACTGGCATCTGAAGTCCAAGGAAGCAGTCATCATGAGAACCTCTAGTCTGTAGCTGAAGGGTCAGAAGCATAGATAACAACCCAAGCTTGCAACTGTTACTCTGAACTGGTCAGAGTGGGGAGGCAGTATTGTAGGGCAGAACCCTTAATAGAATCTGGTGCTATCTCCAGGTAGATAGTGTCACAATTTGGTTCAATTACTAGACATGTTGCTGGTGTCTGAGAATTGTTCGTTGATGTGGGGGGGATCCACCCTCCCCCACTTTGGAAATTGAGTCTTAGGACACAAAAAGATCTGTTGACTTACTATGATGATAGATAAAGATCTAGCTTATTTGTACCACTACCTCCCTATTGTCCTGATTCTCAAAATACTCCAATTCTTAATTCTCTCGTTACCTATGTACTTTACAATAATATACTTATTTCTATATTTCTATCTTTTTAACTATAGAGAGTATCTAATGATTTCTTACATTATAAGATGAGAATATCACCCTTTCTCAACTTCTTTTCCCTTTAATATCTTCCAGTCTCTCTCATTTGTGTGGTTAGTTCTACATTATTAAAGTTGGTATCATTTGTATTATTTTCTGTAATCCCAAATAGGCTCTCATGCTCAGTGTGGATCCCAATGTGGGGCTGAATCCCACAACCCTGGGATCATGACCTGAGCCAAAATCAAGAGTTGGACCCTCAACCAACTGAGCCATCCAGGTGTCCCATCATTTATCTTCTATTTTTAACCATGTTAAGACTTTAGTGTTTTGTGTGCAGGTTGATTATAAAACTTGAAAATGAATATAAAATTATTATGAATATATAAGTATCACTCAACTGCTCATCTAAGTAGTATGCTATGATTACATTGCCTTATCTGGTATAGCCTTTTGTTTTTGTACAGTTTCTAGTTGCTCTTGTTTTTCTTTGCATTTTATGCCATTATGTTACCATTAAGTACTTTCAGCCTCTCAGAAGGTAGAATGAAATCTTTGAAATTCCCCCTTTATCCGAATACCTCCCTCTGTCCCATGGTGGAGCACTTGCTACCTAGGCATCTTGTTGGACACTGATCTTTCCTGGATGCATGTCTTCCTCTTTCTTACTTTAATCCTATGTGCTGCTAAAGCCTTCTTAGGATGCTTCCTGAAAAGAGAATGTAGGAGGTAAATATTCTGAATTTCTGCATGTGTGAAAATGACTTATTAATGTTTTGGCTAGATCAAGAATTAGAGGTTAAACATAATTTTCCTTAGGAACTGGGAGACATTGCTCTATTTTTTAGCATCCAGTATTGCTGATAAGAAATCTGATTCTTGTCCTTTGAAAGTTACTTTTCCTGTTCCCATTTTTAGACACTTATTTTAGGATCTGTAACTAATAAATAGCTGGTTATGATTCTTTCCTTGATATCCCTTCTTGAAGGGCTTTTTCATTCTGAAAAGTTGTGACCTTTAGTTGTGGGAATTTCTTTTAAATTATTTCTTTGATTATTTTCTCTCTTCTGTTTTTCTTTGGAATTCTCTTTGGAATTCATAGTAGTCGGGCATTCTAGTTAGATTTTCTACATCTTTTCTGTTTTCTTTTCTATTTTCCATTTCTGGTATTTAAAAAATTTTTGAGAGTCTTATTCAAATTGATTTTCTTACCTGATATTGACTTCTAAATTTTTTGAATTTAATTTTCTAGTACTCTTCCTTAGTTTTTGTTCCTTTTTTGAAGAATCTTATTCTTGTTTGTTTTTAATGTTTTTATTGCTTATTTATTTTTGAGAGAGAGAGAGAGAGAGAGCGCGCACATGTGTGTGGGTGTGGAGGGGCAGAGAGTGGGAGACAAAGGATCCAAAGTGGGCTCTGCACAGACAGCAGAGAGCCCAATGTGGAGCTTGAATTCATGAACCCTGAGACCATACTTGAGCCAAAAGCCAGGTGCTTAACCAACTGAGCCTCCCAGGCATCCCTCTTGATCTTATTTTTTAGAGATTTTAAAGTTCTCTTCTGTTCCCCAAATTATTCCGGTTTCCTCAAAGGACATTTTGTCTGTCTGTTCATTTGTTATAGATATTTTCTTTTATCTTTCCAATTTTTTTCAAATGTCTGTCAATAGTTTTTATCTAGTTATATTTAAGAATGAAAATTTTAAAAAAAGAATAAAAATCCTACTGGAAACTCTTCCTCTGTTGTGAGATATTATAGTCTAGAACCCTATTTTTTAGGGAGTTTGTTGGAAATCTGATTGTTTCTCTGCAGTATTCTCCAACTTTCTGGATTCTTTGGATCATCCTCTCTTCCCACATGTATCTGGATTACAGCTTTATTAGTCCTCTGTTCAATTCCATCATCTAGAATTTTTCCGAATTTTTTCACCCATTCCTATTTTCTTTGGTTTTATAGATGTATGGATCTGGCTTCTTGACTTGAATATTAATAGGAACCTAGAAAGGCACGGGATAAATTATGTGATCAGTTTGCCATCTTGACCTGGAAACATATAGAACCAGTATAAATTTCATATATTTTTAAAGTTGTAAAGTTAAAATGTAAAATAATGTGGTACTACTTCACCAAAAGATAGCTATAAATTTCTTTTATGTATTTGTTTCCTAAGAGAATCTGTATTATCTCACTGACTTTTGGAGGAAGAGTGGTTTTGGATATTTACGTTTATTATTTACTTCCCTAATGGTGTCCTGTGTCTTCTTGGATGTAATTGGTATAGGTTTTATTAATGTTGTTACTAATAAGTTGCTCTTATTTAGTCCATTTCTTAAAAATGTTGTGTAGTTTTAAATCCAATCTAGACTGTATTTCACAAAAGGGAGCATAAATTCAATTATTAATATAAATACAAGGACCGCAGACTTCCAGTGAATCCAAACATAAATGTGTGGTCTGATACAATAGATGCTTTTAAAAAGTTTAAAAAGAAAACAACCTTTTCATTTTTAAACAATTTTAATTTTTTACCGAAGAATTAGATAATACAGAGGGGCATGTGGGTGGCTCAGTCAGCTAAGCATCTGACTTCAGCTCAGGTCATGATCTCATGGCTCATGTATTGGAGCCCCATGTAGGGATCTATGCTGACAGCTCAGAACCTGGAACCTGTTTCAGATTCTGTGTGTCTCTCTCTCTCTCTGCCCCTCCCTCACTCGCACTCTGTCTCTCTCTCTCTGTCAAAAATAAATAAAAATTAAAAATTTTAAAAAAAAAAGAAGAAAGATAATACAGAGAGTTTCTGTATACTCTTTACCCAGATCCCCCTAATGGTACTTGTGCTGTGATTATGTAACCTTGCTACACTTATCAAAACTAATGAACTAACCTTGGTCCGGTGCAATTAATTATAATCCATACTTTATTTAGACTTCACTAGTTTTTCATTTCTTCCTTTTCTGTTCCAGAATCCCATCTAGAATACCACAGGGATTACGTCCCCTTAGTTTCCAACAATCTGTGATAGTTTCACAGTTTTTCCCAGTTTTTCTTTTCTTTTTTTTTTTTTAACATTTATTTATTTTTGAGACAGAGAGAGACAGAGCATGAATGGGGGAGGGTCAGAGAGAGAGGGAGACACAGAATCTGAAATAGGCTCCAGGCTCTGAGTGGTCAGCACAGAGCCTGACGCGGGGCTCGAACTCATGGACCGTGAGATCATGACCTGAGCCGAAGTCGGACGCTCAACCGACTGAGCCACCCAGGCGCCCCTTTTTCCCAGTTTTTCAAGACCTTGACAGTTTTGAAGGGTATTAGGTATTTTGTAGAATTTTCCTCAGTTTGTTTTTTCCTGAGGTTTTGTCACGATTGAACTAGGGTTTTGGATCCTAGGGAACAATACCACAGAGGTGAAGTGCCCTTCTCATTATTTCAACGGTACATGATATCTTCATGACTTTTGCTGATGATATGAACCTTGATCACTTGATCTGTCTGCCAGATTCCTTCACAGTTACTATTTTCTTTTTCAATATTATATTTATTTAGAGCAGGTCACTAATGCTAGCACACAGTCAAGGGGAGAGAAATTGAGTTCCATCTCCTGAATAGAAAGAAGAGTATCAAAGACTTTTGGACATACGTTAAAATGACTAGAGTGATTTTAATATTTTAGGGGTCTTCTTAGAGGCTATATAACTATCATGTTCTTGTTTAAGTTTTTGCCCACTAAAATTTTAGTATTCATCCTTAAATCTGGCCTGTAACAAATACTACTGGGTGTTGCAATTATTTTCTGTTTTGACTCCTTCTACATTTTTGTCTGAAATTCTGCGAGAAGACTTGTCTCTTTTCTCCCATTTATTTATTTATTCAATTATTTTTATATCATTATGGACTCACAGGTATTTATTTTATTTTTAAGTTACATAATCCAATGTTATTATTATTTTATTTTGTTTCTCAAATCGGTTCGGTTTTGGCCATTGGAAACTCTTTCAGGTTGGCTACTTTGCCTTTTGACATGCCCCCAAATAGTTTTCATTATTATCATTATTTTTAACACTTCCATGCTTCCTGGAATTATGAGATGCTCCAAGCTTTTCCACAGTAGATGTTTAGAGTAACCCACAGAGTGGGCAAATCAGTACTCTCAAAATATTTATTTAATGTTAAGCAAGCATGCTTGATGCTATGGAGGACAATGAAGTTAAAGATATAATTTCTGCCTTCAAGGAGTCTATTTGCAGAGATTTAATAATGAAAGATAATGAAAAACTAAGGCAGTATAAGATTAAAACAGTAAGGGCTTAGAGAAGCTCACAGAAAAGGAAAATACAACATTTAGCTAAATAAGTCAGGAGAGATGCGTTTGGTTTAGTAAAGTGGAAAGAAAAAGACCTGAGTCCAGGAATTGTTATTATATGATGTGAGAAGCAGTAAGAGACAAAGAAAATCATCTTAGATGAAATGGACAAATTTCTTGTTTAGTGAGATAAAATCTACTAACATTGATATAAGAAGAAATAGAAAACAGCAATAGCTCTGTATTTGTTAAATAAATTGAATTAATAATTAAAAGCCTTCACACAAAGAAAAATTTAGATCCAGATGGTTTCACTAGTGAATTCCTTCAGGCATTTAAAGAAGAAATAATACAAATCTGAAGCAAGTAGACAAAATAGAGTTAGAGACTACAATTTCCAAGTCATTTTCTGAGGTCTGTGTAACTTGAATACTAAATCCTGAGAAGAAACACTATAAGAGAAAATTAGACATTGACATCCCTATGACTATAGACACAAAAATATTTTTTATTTATTTTTATTTCTATGTTATTTTTAAGTTTTTTTAAATGTTTTTATTTATTTTTGAGACAGAGAGAGACAGAGCATGAGCAGGGGAGGAGCAGAGAGAGAGGGAGACACAGAATCCGAAGCAGGCTCCAGGCTCTGAGCTGTCAGCACAGAGCCTGATGCGTGGCTCGAACTCATGGACTGTGAGATCATGACCTGAGCTGAAGTCGGACACTCAATCAACAGAGCCACCCAGGCGCCCCTAGACACAAAAATATTTAATTCACGATTAGAAATAGAATGCAGTGATCTATTTAAAAATGATATATCATGACCAAATTGAATTTATTCCAAGTATGCAAGTATGCGTTTAACATTAAAAAATCAGTCCACTGGGGCACCTGGGTGGCTCAATAAGTTAAGCAGCCAACTCTCGATTTAGCTCAGGTCATGATCTCACGGTTCTTGGGATCGAGCCGTGCATGAGCCATGCTTGGGATTCTCTGTCTCTCTCATTCTCTTTCTCAAAATAAATAAGTAAACTTTAAAAAAAATTTTTTTAAATCAGTATTAAAAAAAAATACATACAGTTTAAAAATCATATGATTATATCGATCGACCCAGAAATAGTATTTGACAAAATTCAGCACCTAATCATGATAAAAAGTGTCAGCAAAACTATGAATACAGGGATCTTCCTTAATCTGATAAAGGACATCTATGAAACATCTACAACCAACAATGTTGAAACAATTAATGCTTTCCTCCTAAGTCAGGAAGAAGGCATGGGTGTCTGCTCTCATTAATTCATTTTAATATTGTCCTGGAGATCCTACCCAATGCAATAGGGTTAACCAGTAAAAGACATTTTTAAAGCTTACAGATTGAAAGGAAGAAGTAATTAAACTGTCTCTATTTACAAATGGCATGATTGTGTATCTATAAAATCCTAAGGAACCTAAAAAGACTATTTGAACTTAGCAAAAATTGATTTAATTTAGTAAGGTCTCAGAATACAAGTTCAATATAAAATACCAATTCTATTTCTATACACCAAGAAACAATTGGAAAATGGAGTTTAAAACAATACTGATTATAATAGTATCGAACCGTGAAGTAGTAATATATTTAAATAACTAGTATAAGACCTGTACGCTAAAAATTATAAAACATTTCTGATAAAAAATTCAAGAAGATTTAAATAAGTGGAGAGATATATCATGTTTCAGAATGGAAGACTCAGAATTGTTAAAATGTTGGGTTTTCCTAAAATTATGTACAGATATAACATAGTCCCAAAAGATTTTATTGTTGCTTTTTTTTGGTATAAATTGACAATTTCTAAAATTTATATGGAAATACAGGGACTTAAAAGTATGAAAACATTTTTCCTTTCTTTTTTTTTTTTTTTTTTTTTTTTTACTGATTCAAACATTTTTGAAAGATAGAATGGCAGTGTTGGGGGACCCGCACTCCCTGATTTCAAGACTTCTATAAAAGACTTCTTAAAGTAATTAAGAAAATATGGTATTAGATAAGGATAGACAAGTGATCAATGGAACAGAATCAACTGTCAGGAAATAAGCAATTATATAGTTAATTGATTTTCAACAAAGGCACCAAAGCAATTTAGCAGGATAAAGGAAAGGCTTATCAACAAATGATGTTGGAGCAGTTTATTAACTGTATTGAAACAAAATGAAACTTAATGCCTACCTCACACAAAAATTAATTCAGGGTATATCATAGGCTTTTACACACAAGCAAAAACTGTAAAGCTTCTAGGAAAAAAATGTAGAACTGTGCTTTAGAAATATGGCAACTCTATCTTAGGGTACCAAAAGCACTACCACCATAGAAAAATAAATGACAAAGTGGACCTCACCAAAACAAAAAACTCCTTCTTATGAACAGACATTGTTAATAGAGAAGCCACAGACTAGAAAAACAATTTGTAATACATATGTATGACACAGGAATTGAGTCCAGAATATATGAAGAAACTTTACAAGTTAATTTAAAAAGACAAAGAACACCCTTCCCCTAAAGGACAAACTACTTGAACAAAACCTTCACAAAAGTTATTACAATGGACAAAAAACATTTGAAGATGTAATAATGACATTATTAGCCCTAAGGGAAATGGAAACTCAAGTACCAGTTCTTGCCCACTAGAATAGATAAAAATAAAAGCACTTGTGACCAGATGCCAGTGAGGGCGTGGGAATGTAGAGACTCTCATACAGTGCTGGTGAAGGGTAAAATAGGAACAGCTATTTTTGGAAAACTGGTGGTTCCTTTCAAACTGAAACATGTACCTGCTCTATGCCCCAGAACTCATGCCTATTTACATAATAAAAACAGAGGATATATCCACAAAAAGTCTTATATAAGAATGTTCATAATAGGAGCGCCTGGGTGGCTCAGTTGGTTAAGCATCAGACTCTTCATTCCAGCTCAGGTCATGATCTCACGGTTCCTCCGATCGAGTCCCACATCAGGCTCTGCGCTGACAGCTCAGAGCCTTCTTGGGATTCTCTCTCCCTCTCTCTCTTCTCCTCCCCAGCTTTCTCTCTCTCTCGAAAGAAATGAATAAACTTAAAAAAAAAAAAAAAAAAGGACTGTTCATAATAGCTTTGTGTATGATGGCCAACGCTGGATTAACCTCAATGTCCATCAACAGGAGAATGGATAACAAATTATGGTGTTTTTATACAAGGGAATACTACACATGTATACAGTGGAGTAATTCTTATGAATTAACCAATAAATTTCACAACAAGAATAAACAATAATGATTATGTTGAGCAAAAGAAACCAGACAAAAAAGAGTATATGCTCTATGATTCTATGTATATATACTTCGCATATAGGCAGAACTATCTATAGTGACACAAATCAGAACTCCCCTTCTGGGAGGACTTAACTGGAGAAGAATTTCCAAGGGTGATGGAAATGCTCTTTATCTTAACTGGTATGCAGGTTCCCTGGGAGTATATCTTTGACACAGCTCATTGAAGTATATACACTGAAGATCTGTGCATTTTACTATATGTAAATTATATCCCAGCTGGAAAAAAAATAAAGACCTAGTCTTTGAAATTCTGAACTAATCTTTGGGGAAAGATTTATCAAACCTTGGGTTTTCAGTATGCATAAACATAGGAGGGAATGTGACATTTCTCAAACTCAGCATACCTCAAAGCCGAGTTCATTATTGCTTTCCACTCCCTAGGCAGGCAGACACTTGCCTGTTCCCCTCTGGAAAAACACTACATTTTGTCAGTGTTCTTACTCTTGTCCCCAGGCCCTGGCTCAAAATATTCTTATAATTCTTATAATATTCTTATAAGAATATATTCTTATATTCACTACTTCTTTTATCTTAGTATGAATAGAAGAAATTCCATCAATTAGATGGAATTCCATTTCCTGCCTTTTTCTTCTGTCTAGCCCTTCCTTAGTATTTTCACTGCTAGCTCTAATTCACTCTCTTAGCAGTAGCCTTGCCCCTTTTTCCTCTTATTCTGAACACCGATGCCGCATTCATCTTCAGAAACACACACTCCGAGACAAAATCCATCTGATACAAAACCCTGCCATTAGCTCTAAGCCACGCTACAAAATTTCACATTTGCGCCTCTGGAGGTCACACCCTGGTCTTCTCCAACTCCAGAAAGCCTCCACTCCAGTCTCCAAACATGTCACAGTTTTCATGTCTACTTCTTTGCTCACCTTTGAAGGGATATACATGTCATCTTACAATTCTTATATTTATTTGTACCTTTTTTGAAGGCGCCTGTGACTACAGACAATAAATTAGGGAATTGCTGCCTTCGTTTTGTTTTTGTTTTTGTTTTGGCAGTGGGTGGTTACATGAAGACACTGCTGCTGAAGCTTTATCACTTACTCGTTAGTTTATTTAACAAATACGTATTGAATACCTGCCATATACCAGGCTTAGTACTGGGAGCTATAAGGCTCTGATTATAGGGGAATTTAAAAAGTAATTATAACTCAGTCTGATAAGTACTAGAGTGGGGAGGCATCTCATATTAGTTATGTATCGTTGTTTGACAGATTATCCTGGAACTTAGCAGGTTCCCCAGAAGAGCAGAATCAAGAGTGTGTATATCATGTAGATGCATGCTTGTATACGTATATACACATACCTTTGCACATATACATCTGTAGGTCTATTTATCGAGAGAGAGAGAGATGTATTATAAGGAGTTAGCTCATGCTATTATGGAGGCTGGCAGGTCCAAAATCTTCAGAGCATGCCAGCAGGCTGGAGATCCAGAGAAGAGTTATGTTTCAGCTCAAGTCCAAAGGCAGTCCGCAAGCGGAACTCCCTCTTCATTGGAATACTTCAGTCTGTTTTCTTTTAAGGTCTTCAGCTGGTTGGAGAGTAACCTTCATATTATGGAGGGTAATCTGCTTTAGTCAATGTCCACTGATTTAAATGTTAATTTTATCTAAAAAATACCTTCGCGGGGCGCCTGGGTGGCTCAGTCCGTTGAGCGTCCGACTTCGGCTCAGGTCACGATCTCGCGGTCCGTGAGTTCGAGCCCCGCGTCGGGCTCTGGGCTGATGGCTCGGAGCCTGGAGCCTGTTTCCGATTCTGTGTCTCCCTCTCTCTCTGCCCCTCCCCCGCTCATGCTCTGTCTCTCTCTGTCTCAAAAATAAATAAATGTTAAAAAAAGTTTTTTTTTTTTTAAATAAAAAAAATAAGAAATACCTTCGCAGCAACATCCAGATTGATGTTTGGACCGAACATCTGAATACCGCGGCCTGCCCAAGTTGACACATAATGGTAACCATCACAATTAGGAATCGGGGCATGGCTTAGGGGAATCTTCCAGCTCACAGTTTCTCACAATCTTCAGTCAAGGTGTTGGGCCACCCAGCAGTCATCCCGCCTGGGGCAGGATCTACGGACACCCTCCTCAGCCGGGGGAGGATCCATTCCCAAGCTCACTCAGTGGCTGGCAGGTTTCAGTTCCTCCCATGTTGGACCGAGGGCCTCAGCAGTTCTTTGCTCGTCATCAGCTGGAAACTTCCCTCGGTTCCTTACCAAATGGGTCACTCCACTGGGCAGTTCACAACGAAGCAGCTGCTGTCATCAGAGTCAGAGCACGAGAGAGATGTCACTTTCCGTCCCCTTTGCCGTATTCTGTTCACTAAAAGTCACTAAATCCAGCCCACACTCAAGGTGGGGAGGACAAGGAGGTTACACAAGGGTGTGATACTAGTAGAGAGTCAAGCAAGAGAATCAATGGGAGATCTTTCTAGTTTAAAATATTTTAAGTCTATAACGAGAAGCCAGGAGAGGGATAAAATATTGTTGTGGCCTCGGAAGAGTCACTGAAGGGGAGGAGGCCTCTAGTGTGCTGTGAAAGATGGGTTCGTACGCAGAAGAGGAGATGGCAGAGGAGGGTAATCTGGCTGTTAACTCTCTTGGAAGGGGATATAAGGAGGATGTCAGAAATTATAAGAAGGGCATACGAATAAGTATGGTTCTTAACAAGTGATGTACATCTGATCTGAATCACCTGTGGAGCATTTTTTTAAAATGCCTATGGTGATACCATTCACGTGCTGATTCCAGTTCGGTAGACTTGGACGATTGGGACGTACCCCTAGGTGAGATTCACTGTAATATAATAAACAAACCATTTCTATTTGACCCCAGGGTTTAGGTCAGAAACAGCCTGTTTTAAAGTTAGAGAGGATGGTGGGAACATCTCTTCTTAACGAGGAGCTTAGATCTGATGCTTGAGAAAATAGGAAACCATTGTAGGTTCTTCGGTAGTGGATATACATAATTAGAATTGGGTTTTATTTCACTTATGTAGTCATTCATTTGTTTTTTTTTTCTCCAGATATTTGTTTATCACCACCATAGACCAGTCAGAGAGGATGACTCCTCTTTTGACTATTCTCAGGATGAGCTACAAGAAGGAAAACCAGCTAGAAGCTTATGGTAGTGCGTGAAGTATAACATCGCGTGTTGGATGAATGGGAAGATAAGTTGGTGGGATTTCCTAATTCAGTGGAAGGGATAAAGAAGGGTGAAAAGGGAAGGATGCTACCAGGTGTTTTGCAGATTCACTCTCCTCACGCAGACCTTCCAGGGCCAGGAAGCAGGGAGGATGGCGAAGAATTCAAGCCTTATGTGCTTTCAGTTCTTCTGTTTAGTACGATATCATATGGGTCCGGCAAGGACAAAGTAGCATGGCTCAGAAAGTCCCCTAAAAAGGGACTTCAGAGGGACTGCATTTTAAATCCATAAATGATGCGATTCTTGCTAAGCTTCTTTTGAATTGAATAAAGTCCGGAATATGAAGGAAATGGGAATGTTCATTAACAGGATAAGACAACATCTCGAAATGAATGATGCAAAATCAAATAGAGTCTTTGTTTTCACTGCTTCTAGAAAATCAAAAGTCACGATCCTTCTGTGGCTCTGTGCTTATAACAATACAGTCCATCTTTTCATTATACTTTCCAGAATAAAAGGGTGTGTAGTTCCTCTGCACAGCGACAGGCATGTTTTCCTGAACAATGCCCTGTAAAGGTCACATTGGAGATTTGAGTCACAAGCCCTATGATTTAAATTTGAAGCTAAGTTTAAAAATGGTATGTCTAGAGCTTGCCAAGTTCCATTAAAAGCCATAGTGTCATTTTGGATTACAGTTGAACAAAACAGGGTTCAGTGAGATATTATATCTTTGTTCGTAGCGATACATATATTTTCTTCTTTGTATCATTCCCTGGCTGTGTTGTTATGGTAGATATCTACTTTCACACCAAATCCTGGGAAATAATGTCTAATTTCATGGGCCTATTTTTTTCCCTAAAGTAGCTCATTTTCTAGCTTTTCAATTATCTTCAGAGGATTTCTATAAAAGCCTAATCATTCGTGCGTGTTTAGTTACGGTCGATCTTGAATGCTACCTTTCCCACTGCAGCCTTGCTGATTCCCTTCATCCCCTACAGAGAGGATCCCCAACTTCTAAAGCTCTGGAGCACTTTTTGCCTCACTGACACCATTCCGGTCTGTTATCTGGCAGTACAGTCGTATTACTTCTTCCTAACATTCGATGGGTTCTTAACTCTGTGCCAGTCATTTTGCCTAACGCTTTATATAGGTTATCGTATAACCTGTGTTCATGCTCACAACAGCCTGCGCGGGAAGTGCATCATTTCTGCATTTTGCAGATGAGAAAGCTGAGGGTAAAGGGTTAAATACCTCGCCCCAGGTCGCGCAGCTAGTAAGTAATGAAACAGGAACAACCTTAGGTAGTCTGGTCCAGACCCCGTTCTTTCAAACACTTATTCGTATGCCCTTCTTATAATTTCTGACATCCTACTTACATCCCCTTCCAGGAAAGTTAACAGGCTTGAGAAGAGGACTGTCTTGCTCATTTCCATATTCTTGGAGTTTTCTGACTTATTGATCACCTCATAAATAAATGGAACAATCAATAGTGGCTGAGTGAATACTTGAAAATTGCCCCTGGGATTTTATGGGAAACAGGTTCTGCAGCTTTAGGCAGAGAACCTGAAACTTTGCTTCTGAGCGATGTGAAGAAAACAGAACGCTAGTATATGAGGTCTTAAGAAGAGTTTCTATTTATTTTCATTCCTGTCATTTCGGTTAGATCCCGTGGTCC
Source organism: Panthera onca (assembly GCF_046562875.1). NCBI lineage: Eukaryota > Metazoa > Chordata > Mammalia > Carnivora > Felidae > Panthera > Panthera onca. The sequence continues at coordinate 213,598,446 of NC_138339.1, read as the reverse complement.
AAATACTTTCCCCCCCTGCTCTTTGTCAAGCCCTTCTTCCTTCTTTTATGCAAAGATAAACTGGCTCTGTTTGGCTCTGTTCTTTTTTCTTTTTTCCCCCCGATGTAACAATCCCAGGCTCCAGTCCTACAGAACTCTGAAAATGCTATCAATTGTCTTTTCCCTATTTCTTTATCCATGACTTAAGCTTTTGTTGCCAAAAATAAAAATAAAACAAAAACTTGTTAAAGTTATGCGTGACCTTCTCGCTCCATCATTCTCAAAGCTTTTCTGAGGAGCTCCCCAAACGCGGTGTGGACATGAGCTAAAAGTCCCAATACTCAGAAGTCAGTGGCATAAAAAGCTGGAACTTCGAGGGAGATTTTGAAGTTGTTATTGGTGGGCAGTGACCCCGAAACACCGTGTAAGAGGGGGTGCTGGGCCAGCCAGTGGGGGGGGGGGGGGGTAGGCGGAGGGGCTGTGTTGGCACTAGAGAGACTGGAAACATGTAGACATTTGACTAAAATTGAGAATAGAAATCTAGATGGTGCCCTGCCCAGCCCTCCCAGTCACCTTCAACCATTAAGATGGATATAGCCATGAGGAGACACAGGAATACCAGTCGGAGATACCACAGAAGGTGTGGCTTCCATTCCCATCCGTAGCAAGAAAACCCAAGATCAAAGATGGGAGAAAGGCTGCCCTGCTTACAACTGGAAGTCTGTATTTCCTGTGACTCCATTATGACGGTACCATACATAAAACTAAAGCAAATTAGGAAAGAAAATGTCCTAAATTTAATGATATTTGGATTAATTTAATAAATTGCTGCATTGTCTGTTCTCTTGTCAATTCTGTTTGTGAAATATTTTTCTAGGGGCAGCTGGGTGGTTCAGTCGGTTGTTCGGCATCCAACTTCGGCTCAGGTCATGAACTCGTGGTTCACGAGTTCAAGCCCCGGGTTGGACTCTGTGCTGACAGCTCAGAGCCCGGAGCCTGCTTTGGATTATGTGTCTCCCCCTTTCTGCCCCTCCCCTGCTCATGCGCTCTCTCTCTCTCTCTCTCTCTCTCTCTCTCTCAAAAATAAATAAACATTATAAAAATTTTTTAAAATATATTTTCCAAATCCCATAGGCCACAGAGTCAAATGAGGAAAAGAGCGAGCCACGAAGCCTTTGGACTTTTACAGACCTGGGTTCTAAGCCCGGCATCAGGAGTCTGTGCTTTAGTTTTCTCATCCGTAAAATGGAGCCAGTTCTCTCTCAGTTGCAGGCCTGTGGTTCAAATTAAAGAGCCCGTATGTATGCAGGCCCTTGCTGTGCTGGTCGGAATCCCTTAAATACCAGTGTTGCTGCCTCTGTCCTCATACCCCATGTACAGTTCTTCAATCCTAGCCTGCTTAGATAATGAGAAAAATAAGAGTTAGTAAAATACTCCTGGCTTTTAAAAGTTTTCAGATACAGAGCTGAGAGCTTACTTTCCTACCCTGCCATTTACAAATAAGAATTGGGGGACACAAGATTACAGAAATTCCTACCATTATATTAATAATAGCAATTGATGCTAATACAATGATGGCTGGGACTGGCAGTAATAGCACTTGGATACTTCCTAATAGCGCGCTTTTTTCTTTCCTTCCAGAAGCACCTGGCATGTCAAAGCCACACTGTCTTCCATGGGACTCCCTTTGTGAACAGCTTCCATTTAAAAGACTTTTGTGAATGCATTATTTCAACCAAGTCCTCAGAGAACCTATTTGTCTTCTGATCCTCCGGAGGTCTTAAGGTTTGTGTTAATTTTTTTTCTAATTTCTCTTAGTGAAGATATTAATTTTGAGGGATATTTTTAAAGTGGATAATAGTCCTACCCCATTGTAATAAGAACTCTGGAAGTAGAATATGCACAGACTGTAATCCCTTGATTTCACTGGGAGACAGATTAAAGAAATGAAAAGAAATTTGATATGCTACTTCTCATACTTATTATTGTATACTCTGTAGAATGTTACAAGGATATTAGAAATAAAATATCCCCCACTTGGGCTTGAAACAAATTTTATTTTTGGGTTCTATAAATTCTAACGGAATAGATTTAATAAATTTATAGTGGATGTCTATATATATCAGATTTTGTTAAGTGCTATCAATTAGTTAGAGGCCTTGTGGATAAATTCTATTTTGAAACACTAAAAATCAAAACCTCATCTGTCAATATCAACTAGTATGATCATTATGACAGCTTTTAAATTATAAAGGCTCAGTGACCAGAGTGTTTTCATGTAGCTCTGCCAAGGGGTACTCACCCTCTGATTTACAATGATAGAACAGGGTTGTTGTTGTCTTTTAGTACGTGTATATTAACAGCTTGAAAAATTGCAAACAATATTGTTGTTTACTCAATAAAAAAAAAGTTTGCCTGCAAAGCAAGCGTTTTATTTTGGAAGTACATGTTTTGCTGTTGAGACAGTGCCAAGTAAAACACTTTTACTTTGAAAGTACTTTCCAACAAAGACCTACCCGAAGGCTGAATTCAATCCATGCATCTTTCATAGGTGGAAAAATAAACAGGGGAGAGGGTAAAGCTTGGTACATTGAATGGACAAAAACTCAATGAAGAGCAAGGGAGAAGGAACCGAGTACTTTGCCTAGAACGACACGTCTTTTTCCACAGGCATTTATTTCATTTGGTTGGACTTTTATTCTGTCCAAGGTGACAAATGTTTTCTCCCCTAATGGCCCTTTTCTGTGGGTTTTCTTTTTATTTCTTTTATTTCTACTGAGAAACCAAAGTAGATTTCACTGCAGTGCTGGTACATTCCCGTTTTCCCTCTGCACCCTTCTTTGTTGGGCCTCATGACTGACACACTTTGAAGTGTGAGGCACGCAGGACGTACTGGGGGAGAGGGATGGGAAGTTGTGCCCCCACCTTCAACTTTCCAGTCTGTCAATTTGGTAGCAAATCATAGTGTGTAGAAACCTAATAAGTGTATCCATAGAAACGGAAGTGCTAGAAAGGACTTCAGAAGTTACCTAAACGTTCTCCCCTCATCTGTAAGCAAGACCCCGCTTGAGCTGTCTGAAACTAATGAGAATCTATTTGCCTTCAAACCTAGGAATCCACTTTCCTTTTTAAACCTAATATAGATTTTCCTTCCTTAGAAACCTTGTTGTCGCGAAAGCCAAGGTAATTCCAGATGTCCTAGCATGATGGTGCATTCCTTCTTCCCTGGAGGGAGAGAACTTACTGGTCAGAGCCCCCTGTATCATCACAGATTCGGTTGCCAAGTGATCCTTTTTCTCTTCAGGAGAAATGAACCCACTTTGTTGAACTTCTTCTATGAAATTGTATAATCCAGAAATTTGCGTAGCCTCACAGTTCTTTTCTGAGTGTCTAAAGATCTCTACACTCTGCTTAAGTTTAAGAGTCCAGACTGATTGAAGGAGCATTAAAAATCATCTATCAGTGTTTGTCAGTGGGGCCATTATTGACATTTCGAGGTGGGGGCAGTTCTTGATGATGCCAGATTATCCCATGCGTTCTAGAATGGCTAAACAGCCCTGGTTTCCTGGGGCCAACGACCAGTAGCTCCCTTAGCACCCAGTCACTGTGACAACCAGATTCAGCCCTCCTTCACATGTGCCTGCAGAGAGGACCGGGACTGCCCAGACTCCAAGCTCCTCACCTGGAATTGAAGATGCTGAAACTGGCAGAGTTGAATAAAGGGTGGGGCTGCACCTAGGAACCCAATTTTTAGCACTGGGATCACTCTCTTCCCTCGCCATCATGCTTCTCTTCTGGGCTTACATTTATTTCCCGGCAGTCCAGAAAGACAGTAACAGGCAGTTATGAATTCTCTTTCGGAAGACCAGAATTTCTGGCTTGGTGTTTTAAAGGAAATCACTGGTATTTGATACAGGAACGTGGATATGGGAAAGGTAATATCGGAACTCAGTGCAGGAAAATAGCAAAGAGAGGACAGTTCTGAGGATTTAGGGAAAAGACAGAACCTGGACCCCAGAGTATTAGCAGGGTTGATGTTACAAAGGTATTATTAGCTCAGTCACTGAGAAAGGAGTAAAAGGAGGGAAGACTGAAAACAGGTAAATAACAAAGGAATATTTCTTCACTGCCTTTTCACCATGTGCCCTAGTTTCAACTCCCTACTCTATGTCACGGGCTTCCTCAGAAATTCGAGGATCCGTTTTGGGGGAGCTTAAAGGGCCCTTGATTGCAGCAGAACCTCTCTCTCCCTTCAATCCCATATCCCTTGCCTCACCTACCCTCCACCAGCATTTCTCTCTCCTCCCTCACTTGCTTATTGGTGGCCCCTACTTCATTCTTCAAGCAGAGACTGGGGAAATGACTTGATGACGTTTATCTTTCTGGATCCTTCCAAGGTCCCAAGGAAAGTTGTAAACTGAAAGAATGTAAAAACAATGGAGCTTTGGGACATTTCTCCCACAGAAGGTTGCTAAGGCTCTGATTGTTTGAGACATTTACCAAAATACAGGTACTTTTCCAACGAAAAATTCTCACTCCCTCCTATTTTTTCTTTTTTGATTTAATGTTAAGAAGTAATTGAATTTACAGAGGTTACTTATTAACAAAATAAGAAGAATTCATGACTTAAAGACACAACGCCAGCCAAGTAGGAATATCTGGATTGTTATAATAGATTATACTTAATACCTGCCTTAATGTCTACAAAATAACACGCGATAAGTACAGGGATGAAAACAGGGCCTGGACTAGAGAACTCTGCTTTCTAGTAAAATGAGGAATCCTACATGATAAAATGTATCGTTTATAAAAAGGCTTACATGCATGAAGAGAGAAATAACATCTGAGGCTTCCCTTATCTTGTGTTATTTAATTATTTAACACTTTATGACTCAGCCAGGTTTTTTTAAACATGGTGATTTTCCTGTTCTGTCTTCTTTTGTGCTCAAGACACCAAGTTATATTTGACTTCTCAGTTTCTCATTTCCTGAAATGCACTACTAGCTCTATAAACATGGAAGAATAAATATTAGCTTTATGAGACCGTGTTCCTCTAGTAGCTGAAAAATAGCATATAATAAAAAATACAAGGATGTGATATTGAAAATTATAGGTCAATATGCCCTCTTATTGTGGGTATATATCTAATCCTCCTGCGTGGAGACTACTTTTTTCAGAAAAATGTGTACCGTGTAACACCACTCGTGTCTGTGATATATTTTCACCCCTCGTATTTAACGATATATCTCATGACTGTTGCCTCACGAGTGAAACATTTCGGGCTTATTTACCACTATGATTTAAAACAAAAACAAAAACAAAAACCTCTCTGGCTCTTTGCTGTTAATTCTAATAATTGCAAATGATCCAAAGTTAATAAAATGTTTGTAAGTTTCCGTCCCGCTTCAGTACTTCAGTACCCGTGAGCTCCTTGGAATTACGTCAGAAAATGCTTAATGGCAGTTTAGGAAAAAAAAAAAAAAAAAGAAAGAAAGAAAGAAAGAAAGAAAGAAAGAAAGAAAGAAAGAAAGTCTGTCTTTGTGAGAGGTAAAAAAAAAAAAAAAAGTCAACTGTGGTCTTGAACAGCTAATCAATACTTTAAATGTCCAAATTGTTATTCCAAAATCCAGTCTCTAATTATACATTTTTAGCAGCAGTGAAAATGTAGCATCCATTAACCATCCCTTAAACCTCACATTTACACCCCATAAGGAAGAAAAGAGTGACTTACATGGATACTGTATGATTGAAACACTCTTTTAAAGCCAGAGGATTCAATATAATTATGTGCAGATAATTCACTTCCATCTGGAAATTATCATCCATTTGCCAAAAGTGCCACTGACTTATCATATCAAGGACAGTCTTTTCTTCTACATTAGCTCTCCATTGTTCCTCTTGCTAAAGATGGAAAATAATCAGCCTTGTATATTCTAGGCTCAAAAGTAAGAAAATTGGACTTACTGGAATAGTTCATTCTTTTTTTTTTTCTTTTTTCTTTTTTGGAATAGTTCATTCCAATAGCCTAAGTTTCTACAATATCTTTCTTTTAAACACCATGATTTTTAAACTATATTTTTATTATGAAGTAGTTTAAACCTATAGAAAGGAAAAAGGCCTATGTATCCACCCCTATATTTTAATATGTTGATACTATTATATTTGCTTTGGATCTCTTTTTTTTAAAGCAAAAAAAAAAAAAAAAATCAACATCCTTCCTATTCATCCATCCCCAGAAGTAATATTAACTATAATAATATTGCTGTATATTATTCCATTTATATTATATTATATTATATTATGTTATATCATATCATATCATATTATATTTATTATATATACTGTTTATGGAAATAAAAATATATAGATATATATCCATAACTATTGTAAGTCGGTAGATGTATCTATATGGAATATTATTTTTAAGTTTACCTAGGTGAGATCATACTGAATGTATACCTTTGCAACTTGTTTTTCTTCAACATGATTTTTTTTATTTTTTAAATATTTATTTTGGGGGAAGGTGCACATGAGTGGGGGAGAGGCATAGAGAGAGGGAGAGAGAGAATCCCAATCAGGCTCTGTGCTATCAGTGCAGAGCTGGACTTGGGGCTTGAACTCACAAACCGTGAGATCATGACCTGAGCCAAAACCAAGAGCGGGATACTTGACCCATCGGGCTGAGTCACCCAAGCACCCTTCAACATTGTTATTTTTTTTTAATTATCTGTTCATATAGGGACATCTGACTCATTCTTAGTAGTTAATTATCATGTAGTCTCCCAAATAAAGTACATCTACCTTCTCATAAAGGGACATTTACCAGCCTTCTTTTTTTCTGGACAACCATCTTCCTGCACCCATTTTATCATTCACGGTAGACACACAGGTTTACCACGTGGTGCTGCTGTTTCCTGCCTTCCACAGAAGAGGTATCAGGAAGTATTTGCTCTTTAAAATATACTACAAAACCTTTTCTTCCTTCTTGTCAGCAAGCTTTTCTATTTTGTTTTGTTGTTACTGTTAGATGTGCCTTCATCCCTCCCTCCTGATTTTTCCAATGGACAGTTTCCAATGTGGCTTCCATCTCACACAAGTGTCAAATGTGTCCAAACAGTGAGAAAAGACAAAAGAAATAGAGCAAAGACAAAGAGAGAATGCAAGAAGGAAGAAGGGATTACTTCCAACCCTTAGACGCTGAGGTGCAGTTGGTGTCCATGAGAGATAGATTTTAAAGTGTATTTGCACATCAACATCTTGGAGGTCAGGTGGTTTTGGGAGGACTTTCCTTTTCCATTTGACCAACCAAACGTTTCCTTTTGTCTCTTGGTTTCATAACAACATTAGAAAAATGTGTGTTAGATATTTTAAAAAGTTAGATATGATGTTAACAGTTTCAAGATATAAAGTTAAATATTTGTTTAGTGCCTGGTGTCTTCAAAACAGGGGCACTATCAAAAATCCTCAAAGGAACATATATTTGTACTTGTTTTTAGCAGATTTCAGGGTTGTTTTGTGAGTGTTTTACCTAGTGCAGGCTAAATAAGTCTTTTTGAATGGTTGAATGAATAAACAAGGTAATAAATATTTGTAGAGGTTACAGTAATAAATATTTGTAGAGGTTGTGTGGTCATTTGACTTGGAGGTATTTTAGCCTTCCTAGTAATCATCCTTCATTTACTAGAACACTTAACTTCAGCATATTTCGACCTCCTATGATTGAAAACTGAAGTCTAAAAACAAATGGAAGATCAGAGTTAACGGAGAGCATCAATTTTCGAGAGTTATTAGAATTAAAGTCTCTGTTTCGGGTTCCCAGATTGTTTAGGGCTATAAAACAAGTGTCCACTCCCTTAAAAATTTAAAAGCTGTGTATATAAGAGTTTACACCCTTCTCATATTCTGTTCTGTTTTGTTATTCTCAGAGATTAAAGCTTTTTTTGGGGGGGGGTCAATCATATTTTTGTATATGACTGTGGGCTGCCCCAACTGACACCACTAAAAAAAAAATGCAACTTTGAAAAATTCAAGAGTAAAAGCAATTATTTCTAGAATTGACAGAGCCTTTCCTGGGTTCAATTCTCACTCTTTTTAATTATTTATTCCCTTCAAGATGCCGGGAATTATTATACTGTAAATTATCTTACCACTTGCCAAATGAAATTTTCTATATGAAAAGATTAATAAGTATTGAGAATTTTCTTTGGTCTCCCTTGCAAGCAATGTCCTGGTCTTTTCTGAAAGTCAAGTCTGTAGGGTTTTTTCCCCCTTGGTCTTTATTTTTTGTAGTATTTGATGGAGTTCTGCTAAGCTAAGATTTGGGCCAAGTTTAGCTTTCAGCAGACTTTTGTAACTGAGTATAAGTCTTCAGAAAATAGAGTTTCTGTCAGAAATTCTTGCTCACATTACTTATGGCTACTGTGCTGGGCATCACCATAACACTTGGACTTTCCTGTATGTGTAGAATCAGCAGGGAAATGCTTTCGATCTTAACCCACATATGTTTTTAAGTAGGGCTTGTTCTAGTAGTCCAGATATTCCCAATATGAGCTCATTGGTGCTATTTTCTAACATTAAATTATGATTTTTATCAGTATCCATTGTAATGATAGATCTGCAGATGGCCTCGGGTTCTCATTTGGCATGTTTGTTAATAAGTGTGGTGGAATTTCCAATAAATCGTACATCCTTTATTTCGGCAGATTTTACTTTAGAAAGTAGAATGTCTGCTCTATCCATCTGTGTGCCTCCAAGTTGTTGTCCTGGGACTCGACTGAAATTATCACCAAATCTGTAGCCTTCCTCGCCTTCCTCTGCAGGCTCATTCTCTCAGGAGTGGGGCAGCTCTGCTCTGATCCCAACCACAAAGATGGAGTTGCAGAAGAAACTGAGGAAATGTGCCCAGTAGTAATGGGCCTACTGTCATCCCTTTATATTTATTTTCCTTTACTTTTATAGTAGAGTCCATAGAATTAAAAAAAAAAAAAGGAAAGAAAGAAAAATAGCAAGGCCATCAGTGGCTTGGCAGAAAGACAGCTGGTCATGATGTTGGATTGCAAGTTTTTCAAACATAATTTGAGAAAGTATCTGTCAAAATTTGAAATGGAATGGAAAACAGTAAAAAACTATCAGGAGTTTGGTTTAGATGAGAGGATCATCAAGTTCATTTTGAGTAAATTGAAACCTAAATTTGGATTCCTCAATAAGCAACTGTGCAAAATGCAAGGGGAAATAATGCATTATTCCTAAAAGTGTTGAGGACAAAATTAGGCTAACAAGTCTAGGCAGAAAACAAAACTGGTAAGTGTTAGGAACCCAGAAAAATTGTAAATGTCAAGTGTGCTCTTACCACCTGAGATATAGACATAAATAATTAAGGACAAAGAATTTCAAGGATGCTTTTGAAAGAGACAAAATTAACATGAGGAAAGCTCCCTAATCTGGGTGAACCAGAAAGAACACACTTGTTGGAATCACATGATGTTTAATCTCAAGGACAGTTATATAAATACAGTAGTATAAGCTGTTGGCTAGTGAAAGCCTCAACAACTGTTAACAACAAAACCCTCTCCGTCCTGCTTCATGAATCCCTAACTTCCCCCTAATAATTTTATTCTAAGATGATCCACACTGGGAGGAATTAACAGAAGTTTGGCCCTTGACCATTCTACGCCATTTGTATTATTTTAGAAAACAGTATATTAACCTAAAGTCAGTGGTAAACTTTATTTGAATATAGGTCTCAATATACTTCTTTGACAAATTTATTACTATTTAAATTGAAACGGTGTTTTAAAATTGCAGGTGTATTGGTGGTGAGACCCAGGAAGATGATTTACAAGTGACTGAGACTTTTCATTTACGTGTTAACATTTTATTTCCCCTCAACAGTAAGGTTTCACTCAAGGGAAAGAATAATAAGACATTAAAGTACAGGGCACCTGACTCACAGCTTGTGTCTCCAGTCAAGAAAGAGGTCATAGAGAATGGACATTGCAGCCCCCAGCCCAGACTGATAAGTGGGAGAAAAAGATAAGGGCTGGGAGAGGTGATTGCCTACCAGCTTTCTCTTCCCTATTATCCCAGAATTTGGCATGCAGCCAGTGTTTCTTTAATTTTATCTTTAGCTTCTATTGATAGCACAGGATTTGTGTGTGTGTGCGTGGGAGCACTGGAGGTAGGAGAGGGAGTTCCTTTTTAAACAGACACAAGCGAACGACATATTTTTATGAGAAAGCCATTTTTCTAAATTCTTTCCTGAAAATATGGACAACATTTGAATAAATACTATAGGCAAAAGTTTTCCAGATTAAAAAGTCTGAGACCATTTTTATTCAGTTGAAATGTTTCACGCACACAAAGGAATGCTATTTACTGAACAATGCCATCCCTGTTAGAAATTCCATCCTAAATTTTAGCAGAGAAAGTGTAATCCCAAAATAAAGATGAGTTAAGGGAATGGAATGTACTTTTCCTTTCATTTAAAAGGATTTCCTTTGTTGTTTTAAAATCCTGGGTAAAAATCGATTAATCACACTTTCTTGGAATTATCGTAAGTGTGTATATTTGACAACCCAAGAAACAGCAGTCATAAAATGAAACAACTTTCAGTATTCTAGAGGTCATTTTTCTTATTAGAGACATCACTAAATTGCAGTTTAGTAAAAGATATCACATTAAGAAATTCCACTTGCATTTATAATATCCATTTATAAAAATATTTATAAACACTATAGAAAATGCAATTTATAAAAGTGTAATTTTACTTACACAATTCTCTGCAAAGATATAACCCCATAAATTCTGCTACCTTCCTTCCTGAGGATTTCTGTCATTTATGAAAATATGCAGTAGCTTAATCTGTTGATTAAAAATGCTAAAATTGCATTTTTAAAGTGAATATTGAAAAAGGACGGGGCCGGTATAGACAGTGCTATCCTCTTAATTTTACTGCATTTAGAATTTTTTTTTCTAAGATGACCTAACCCAGCTTCATTTTCATTAAGTCCTGGAGGGCGATGCTGAGAACTTTGCCCAGAGTGGGCTGTGATTGAAATGTTTACTGAGCAAATAAATAAGAAAATTAATTAAAGGTGGCCTACAAGGGTGAATTTCCAAAAACCCCACGACTTCAGTGGGCTAAATACCAGATGGGAAGGGTTTGGGAGACATAATGCTACATGTTCTCGTTTTATGCTTCCTCTCCAAGGACTCACTCTATTTATTGCCGTGGCATCTGGCAGGCTTTCTTTTCTGGGCCCAGCATGCTCCATGCCGTGTGTTAGTGTTTCCCTGGAATGAAAGTCAAGGAAATACCATGTCTAAAAATATGCTTTATGGGTTTTCAAAAATATAGTATTTCCTTTCTACTAGCTCATTCACTTTGAGGTCCTAATAAATGACATTTATGCATAGAAAAAAAATCACAGTGAATCTGATTTTATCTACACAGCAAATATAACAATTGCTTTCACAAAATGTGCAAACGTTGTCCTCCTCTTCTGTTTCTGAGACGTTTTATTTTTGTGGGTTTATGGCCACAGGCACTCCATGCTCACTGAAAATAGTCCCTAAAACATTTACTCAGTGCTTCTTTGTGCCAGGAACTGTTTTTCACATATATCAAGTACAGTCCTTTAACAATCCTGTATAGAAGGTATTATTTATATTATTTATCACTCACATTTTATAAATAAGGACATTCAGATGTAGACTATTTAAATACCTTGCCAGATTCACATGACTGGTATCTTACAAGCTTGGTGGGGCTTTCTTCTTTTGATTTTTTAAATTCATTTATTATTTATTATGAAAGACTCCGTTTTTAAAGATATTTTTTGCAGCATTTTACTATGACTATGTTTACCCGTACAGAAAGGTTGAAAGGAATTTACAGTGAACACTCATATATCCACCACTCTCATCCCATCCCTCTGTCCATCCATGAATCCATCTTCTTTTGGGACACATTTTCAAGTAAGTTGTAGACATCAGCACCATTCCCCCCACACACAGTCCTTTGCCTTATATATCATTACCAGAATTCAAAGTTTATGATTTTTTTATAATTCTTTTTTTTTTTTTTGGTACAATATGTGTTTATATAAAATGCATAGATCCTAAGTTTACATTTTCATGAGTTCTGACAATGCCTATCCTTGTGCTACTCAAACCTACATCACCTCAGAAAATTCCCTCCTACCCCTTCCCCACAAATCCCCAGCCCTCTTCGACCACCCAGAGTAAATTACTTCTAGTTCTAGAACTTCATAGAAACGGAATCATACACTACATACTCTTTTGTGCCGGGTTTCCTTCACACAGTATGATGTTTTTGAGATTACTCTGTCCCTGAGTTTATCAGTAGTGCATTTCTGTTTCCTGCTTAGTGATACCGTGTTATATGAATATACCACAGTTTATCCATTCTTCCTTGGATGGACACCTGTGCTCGTTCCAGGTTTGACTATTATAGATGAAGTTATTATGAACAATCTTGAGTGAGGCTTTTTGTCAACATAGGCTTTCATTTCTATTAGTTCCACATCTAAGAGTGGAATTTTAAGTCGTTAAGTGCATATTCAGTTTTATAAGAAATTACCAGGTCTTTGTCCAAAGTAGTGGCACCATTTTACATCCCCACCAATAACAAATGATAGGTTTAGTTGTTCCACATCCTCAACAACATTTGGTATTGTCAGTCTTTTGAATTTTAGCCAGTCTGGTGGGTTTTTAGTGGTATTTCCTTGTTATCTAATACGTGTTTTACTTGATGACTCATGTGGAAACCTTCTTTGTGTGCTTAGTGGCCATTCATAGATCTTCTTTATAAAATGTTTATTAAAGGAGCGTCTGAGTGGCTCAGTCAGTTAAGCGTCCGACTTTGGCTCAGGTCATGATCTCGCAGTTTGTAAGTTCGAGCCCCATGTTGGGCTCTGTGCTGACAGCTCGGAGCCTGGAGCCTGCTTTGGATTCTGGGTCTCCCCTTCTCTCTGCCCCTATCCCTGCTCATGCTCTGTCTCCCTCTCTCAAAATGAATAAACATTAAAGCGTTTTTTAAATTATTTTCCCATCTCAATATTGGGTTGTTGGTATCTTTTAAATATGCGCTTTGTAACTATTTCTTAACGGTGCCACTCTATACCTTGCCTCTTCATTCTCTTAATGATGTCTTTTGATGAGCAGAAGTTTTAATTTGGGGGGGGGGGGTTGTAATATTACTGTTTTCCTTTTATGAACACTGTTCCTTGTATCCTAAAATAACTTTATCCCCAAAGCAAAAAAAAAAAAAAAATCTATGGCTTCTTTAAATAGTTTTCTAGTTTTATATTTAGATTTATGATCTGTATTGAATGAACTTTTGTGTATTATGTGAGGTCAGGGTTGGGCTTATTATTTCCTGTATACGACATTAAATTCTTCTAGTCTTGTTTGTTGAAAAGACTTTCCTTTCCCTAATGGAACGACTGCCTTCATGCTATTCTCAGAAATCAAGTGACCATATAAGTGTGCCTCTATTTCTGACCTTTCTATTCTCTTCCATTTATTTTGTTGCTCTCTATGCTAGTACCACCCTATACTGATTATGGTAGCTTTATAGTAAGTCTTCAAGGCAGATGGTATATGCTTTCCATCTTTGTTCTTCTTTCATAATATTGGTTTCGATCTCCTAGTTCTTCTGAAATTTTACATACATTTTAGAATTGGCTTGCCAGTTTCTAAAAATGATCAGCTTAGTGGCGTTGTCATTGGGAATATGTTGAAACCAAGCCTCAACTCAGGAAGAATTGAATATCACCACTAGCCTCCCAATCCATAAGCATACAGACATTCTTTCCCCACTTATATAGGTCTGCTTTAACATTTCTCAACAATATTTTGTAGTTTTCAATGTAAAATTCTTCTAGCCTCTTATTTCATATTCCTCAGAATTTTATGTATTTTTAATAGTTTAGGTGAAATTTAATTTTTTATCTCCTAATTGCTTACTTTGAATACATAAAACTATAATTATAGTATTGTCCTGATACCAAAATCAGAAAAATATAAGAAAACTACAGACCAATATGCTTTATGAATATAAACATGAAAATCTTCAACATAATACTAGCACATAAAATTAAAAACCACGTACAGAGGATTACGCACCATGGCCAAGTGGGATTTATCCCGGGAATGCAAGGTTAGTACAACATTCAAAAGTTAGCCAATGTGGGACACCATTTTAATAGAAGAAAAGGGCAAAAACGATATGATAATTTCAATGGACATAGAACATTTAACAAACTACCTTTCGTGATAAAAACATTCAACAAACTAGAAATATAAAGAAACTTTCTCAGCCTGATGAAGGATAGCTATGAAAACCCACAGCTAACATCATACTTACTGGTGAAAGACTGAAAAAGTTTCCCACCTAAGATGAGGAACAAGACAAAGATACCTGCTCTTGATACTTCTATTCAATAATATTCTGGAGGTTTTAGCCAAGGCAGTTAGACAAGAAGAAAAGAAATAAAGGATGTCTGGATTAGGGAGGGACGAATAAAATAAACTCTGTATACAAATGGCACAGTCTTATATGGAGAAAATCCTAAAGAATTCACACATACACAAAACTATTGGGGCTAATAAATGAGTTCAGAAAGGCTGCAGGATAGATCAGTTATATTTCTCTACGCCAGCAATGAGCCATTGAAAAAATAAAACAGTTCCATTTAAAATAGCATTAAAAAAAACCCAAAATGCTTTGGCATAAATATAACAAAAGAAGCATAAGATGTGGACAGTGAACACTGAAAAAGGTGGTCAAAAGAAATCAAAGATGACCTAAATAATTAGACAGATGCAACATGATCATTGAAGACTTAACGTTGTTAAGATGGCAGAACTCCCCAACTGTATCTACAGATTCAAAGCAATCCCCATAAAAATCTCAGCTGGCTTTTTAAAAGAAATGTATAAGATGATTCCAAACTTTCTATGAAATACCAGAGACGCAGAATAGCCAAAACAACCTTGCCAAAGAGTAGTGTTGGAGGACTCACTCCAGATTTAAAAGCTTACTACAAAACTACAGTAATGAAGACTGTGTGGTACTGGCAGATGGATAGACAGATGGATCGATGGAATAGATTGAGAGTTCAGAAATAAACCCATACATCTATGGTCAATTGATTTACAGAAATGGTGCCAAGACAACTCAATCGGGGGATAATAGTCTTTTCAGCAAACAGTCCTGGGACAACTAGATGTTCACATTCAAAACAATGAACTTGGACCATTCCTCACCGCATACATAAAAATTAACTCAAAATCAATCAAAGACTTAAATGTAAAAGCCGAAACTATAAAACATTTATAAGGAAACGTAACTATAAATCTTCATGACATTGGATTAGGCAGTGGTTTCTTAGATACAACATCAGAAGCATGAACAACAAAAGGAAAAAACAGACAAATTGGTCCTCCTCAACATTAAAAACGTTTAAGGATACTGTAAAGAAAGTGAAAAGAAAACCTACAAGGTGGGAAAAAACATACTTGCAAATTGCATATATGGTAAAGGTCTAGAACCTAGGATATACAAAGAACTCTTACAACTCAGCAATAAACAGACAAATACTCCAATTTAAAAATAGGGAAAATGCTGAATAGACCTTTCTCCAGAGAACATATACAAATGATCAATAAGTACATGAAAAGATGCTCAGCATCATTAGTAATTAGGAAAACACAAATGAAAACTACAATAAAATACCACTCCACACCCACCTGGATTACTATAATAAAAAAGGCAGATGATAATAAGCGTTGGTGAGGAGGTGGAGATTTGGAACCATTATTCATTTTGGCGGGAATGTAAAATGCTGCAACCACTTTGGAAGAGCTTGGAATTTCCTCAAAAAGTTATTCATAGAGTTACCATTTGACCTTGCAATTTTACCCTTAGGTATAGACCCAAGAGAACTGAAAATACGTGTTCACACAAAAACTTGTACACAAATGTACATAGCAGTAAATTCCTAAAACCCTAAGTATAGGAAACCCGAACAGCTAATGAATGGATATACATGAAATGGAATATTATTCAGCCACAAAAGGGAATGAAATAAGGGCACGTGGGTGGTTCGGTCGGTTAACCGTCCCACTTCAGCTCAGGTTATGACCCCTCAGTTCATAAGTCAGAGCCCTGCGTAAGGCTCTGTGCTGACAGCTTGGAGCCTGGAGCCTGCTTTGGATTCTGTGTCTCCCTCTCTCTCTGCCCCTCCGCTGCTCTCTCTCTCTCTCTCTCTCTTTTAAAAATAAGCATTTAAAAAATTTTTAAAAAGGGAATGAGATATGGATACATGCTACCATGTGGATGAACTTGGTAAACAAAATGCCAAGGGGAAGAAGTCAGACACAAAAGACCGCCTATTATGTAATTCCATTTATATGAAATGTTCAGAGTAGGCAACTTCATGGAGACAGGAGGGAGATTAGTGGTTATCAGGGACTTGGGATAGGGAGTTAGTGCTAATGGTACAGGTTTTCTTTCTGGGTGATGAAAATATTCTGAAATGAGATCAGGATAATAGGTGCACGATCTTGTAAATATAACAAAAACCATTGAACTGTACACTTAAGAAGGGTGAAATGTGGTATGTGAATTATATCTCAGTATAAAAATAAGACTGCCCTGTGATGTTATAAATGTACTTACTAGTTACAATTATTGTTTGGTAGGTTTCATTGGATTTTTTTAATATAAACTATGCAAATAGGGACAGTTTTGTTTGTTTCTAATTTTTATCCTCTATTTCTTTTTCTTACTTTATTGTAGTGGTGTAAGCCTCCTCGACAGTGTTGCATAGAAGTGGTGAGATGGGGCATCCTTGCCTTGCTTCTGATTTTATGAGGACTCTTTCATTGTATTAAAAATTGAGTACGATTTTATCTGTAGGATTTTCAGTGATGCTTTTTATCAGATTGGAAAAGTTATTTTCCGTCCCTAGTCGGTTAGTGTTTTATAATAAATGGATGTTTAATTTTTTCAAAAGTTTTTTATTTATCCATTAAGTGCCTCATATAGCTTTTCTCTTTTAGTCTTGCATCTCTCGCTTTATCTTATACCCGGTTTCAATGAAATAGACCGTGAAATAGACAATGAGGTAGAGGATCCCACAGAAGCTTCTCAGGACTAGAGCTACATGTGGCAATTGACATTCTTTTGAGTGGAACCAGTTACATGTTTGCACCTAAATGCAAGGCTTAGTGGGAATTATAGTCTTCCTGTGTGCCCGGAAGAAACTTGAAATGATTTGGTAAAAACAGAACAATTACAGTGATGATAATGATAAAAAAAAAATGCTGTTATACTTCCGTAGCACTATGTACTATACAATTCATAAGTCCTTTTCATTTTCTATGCTTTGTTTTAGAATTCAGCATGTATCTGTCAGTATTAACGTTGGATAGGCTATTGCCCCTGATCTATTGCTTATTCTTCATGCATCCCTGGCCTTTTCATCCAGTCCCAAAGTTTTCCATCTTCCTTATTGGGCTTACGACCCTGAAATTCACTTCTACATCTTGGATAGTTCTCTTCAAATCCAGAACCGTATTCCAGGATGCCTTCGAAGCATGTCCATATGGGTATTCCACTTAAAATGCCCCAGACTCAGTTATTTCCTTCCCAAACCATTTCTTCCCAGTGTATTTTCTAACTCAGATAAAAGCACACCGTGCACCTAATTATTTAATCCACATTCGTGTCTGACTTCACTGTCTCACTTCTCACATTTAATCACTTCTGTGCATTAATCTTCTAAAACCCCTCTCAAATTGATTCCTGCTTTTGTATTTCCATCGCTGCGAGAAGGCCCTTCCCATGTGGAAGGATGTGGAGCATCCTTCCAGACACTTATCCTTACCTCATCTCAGGATAGCATTTCTAAAAATATAAATATAATTGTGTTACTTTTATGCATGAAATAATTTAATGACCTTCTCTTACAATATTTATTTTTAGGCTTTTTTTCCTATTATTTTAAAGAATGGAAATCTGTTTTCAAAAAAAAAAAAAAAGGTTCAGATACTAGAGATGAACAAATAATAAATAGATGGTGAGAGCCAGATTTCTCTCTGTCCGGCATTTGCAGATAAGTAAGGAGGGAAGGCTGGAAAGAATGAACCCTTTAGTGCAGGACTAGAGTTGGACATGTCAAGTACAAACTCACGTTTAGCCTAATATATATACAGATGGACAGATACAGGAACAATTGTAGCTATAGGTGAATACCTGGGCTTGAATGTATACGTAAATTTCCTAGCTCTTTCTGCTAATAGGGCCTGGGGCCAGTGCTGTCCCAGTGGCGGCTAGCATACTGATGCCCAAATACTGGTTTCCTAAATGGTGTCTGAACGTTATCCTCCAGTGAAAGGAACTGTGAATGTTGGGAGAAATGTCTGATTCTAGGGCCAAGGCAGCAAAAATACAGTATAAGCCTGGAGCATTTGATATTCCCTAAAGCAATAAAGTGCTCAAAAAACAAAAGAATGGGAGTATGTCAAAGGGATAGAAGAGATGACCTAAAAAAGTTCCCAATGGCCGAAGCTTGAACAATTTGAGCAACAAAATAGATAACGTGCTAGTGGGTCACAATTGGAAGTATAAAATGAATATATATGAGTTCATCCTAATATAAGCAAATGATTGAACAAGTAAACAATTGGAGTAGAAGGGACAAATCTTCCTTATAAAATAATTCCACATAATATAGGCATATATGGCTCCCACCAGGAAGGGGAGTTTAGTCTCACCCTTCAATGGGGGCTGGACTTAGTGACTGACTTCCAAATAAGATCATGTATGAAGGAGAAACACAGTAACTTTCCAGAGGAGAATCCTGGTAAACACTAGTGATTAAGGTTAGTGTCGCAAGTGGTGAGTCTGGTTGATATCACACGCCTCCTGATAGGACACGATGAAAAATGTACCTCGCCTCTGTTGGCGTTCCTCCCAAAACCTGGAGCCCTAGTCTAGTCGTGAGGAAAACAGTAGACAAAAGCAAAGTGAAGGACTTTCTCTAAAATACCTGGCTAATGCTTCTCAAGACTGTCAAGGTCATGAGTAACAAGGAAACACTGAGACACTGTTACACATCAAGGCGTGTGTACAAGGGATAAAGAGACATGATGCCTGAACGCAGTGTGTGTTTCTCGGTTATGACCATGTGCCAAGGTAATATAACGTGTTAATATTAGGAGAAAGTAGGTGAGACATTTATGGGAACTCTTGTACCACCTTGGCAACTTTCCTGTAAATCTAAAACCATTTGAAATGTTATAAGTTCCTTAAAAAATTAAGACCTGATATAAAACAGATACTAGCAGAGCTTCTGTGGTTGAAACAGAGTTGCGGGACCCAGGGTCCTGACTACCTGGCCTCCCTCTCCCTCCATGCCTTCTCCGTCTGCCTCCGTCCCCTCCCTAACTCTAAGGTTATCTGGCACGAGCGTTGCAAACAACCACCTCCAGAACGAAATCCAAACTCCTTGACATGTCTTCCAGTGCCCTTCATATCGTCACCCTTGCTTATCTTCATAGGTATCTTCATCATCTGTTGATCTCTTGCCTCCCGTATTTATTTCCTTCACGTATTGTGAAGGCAATTTCTTTTTTTTTTTTTCAAGCAGACCATGACCTTCTTGTTGATTTTACCTGTGCTGTTTGTTCTTTCAGCTTAGTTTTTTCTCAAGTTTGTTCAGCCTCAAAAACTCTCCATTCTGTGCCTTCTGTGTCATCCTAGAATTCAGCGGAAGTCTTCTCCCCTCCAAAGTCTGGAAGGGGAGGGAGGTGCTCTGGCAGTATTTCTACGATAACATGTAGTCCCTCTTAGCTGTGTGTATGCATCTTGGCTCCAGTGGTTGACAGGCTCCTTAAGGAGACATCATTCATCTCTTGCCTCAGACACAGTAGTTGTTCAGTACGGATCAAACAAATGGATGAATGAACGAACAGTAGCAAAGTTATTAAAACGAACTTATTTCCTTTTCTGGTGGTATTTACACGCCTTTGAATCTAGTTGTCATAAAGCTACAAACTCAACATTTTAGTAGGCAAGTTTGAACCCAGTTTTTCAGCTTAAAACGCAAAGCATTGGGTTTTGAGGAGCAAGTGGTAGCCTCAGCTCAACCCCTACGTGTATAAAACACATGGAAGGAGTTTGTATTTTACTCCTTTATTTTGGATTTTACTCCTTTAAATAACAAGAGTTCTACATGGTGTGTACTTTACAGGAAAGTAAATGGGTGCTCTAACGTTGCCTTTTCAGTCTTCTGGTGTTTGAAGGAGTTGTCAGTAAAGCTGGCTGCGTCCATTCATCTTCATTAGCCGTTTTAAAGTGATGCTTTTTTGATGCAGGTGGGCCAGCTATCCTCAGGCACTTTAATTTGCCAATTATTGTACCCACGGGTAAGAACAGATAGCGATTAGTTTCACATTTTGCTCACTGGGCAGCTTAATGTTCTTGTCACCTTACATTGAGTTTTAAATGTGCAAAGCGCAAAGAAACTCCAATGCTTTTCTCAGACTTGGGGGTGGGAGGGTGGTCATACCTAGTAACTTCAATTGCTTCTGGACATAGGAATTAAAGGGCCTGATTGATTAATAAAAGAACAAGATAATATGGCAGAGGTATATCAAGGAGAAGGGTGTGTGTGTGTGTGTGTGTGTGTGTGTACAAAAGCTTAGATGTATCTTTTTCTTTCACAAAAGCACTGTTCGCTCGCTTATGAAATCTGAGTGCTAGTTGATGGTTTAGACTGCTGCTATTTAAGGAAAGAACGAATGGTAGGATCTTCTTTACAAAATAGCCTTTAACCTTAATAATTGTCTTCTTTAAATATTCTCAGGGAACGTAGGTGACCCAAAACACAGAATGAGATGCGTCATTTTTTAACGTAATGAATATTCACCACCTTATACTTTGGACAGTTTTACTCCAGCTGTGACTCACTAATGCCTTCTTCTAAAAATTGCCATAGAAAGTTCCCTTTGGAAAAATCCAAACCACCCTGGCAGTGTTGTCGGCTGTTCTTTTGCTTTAATTGTCTGGGAGTGGAGTTGACTTGTTTATGGGAACTAAACCTGGTGCCACTATTAGCAGGAAAGATTATTTAACAGTGTAAGAAGGCATGAGAAAATGTCAGGCACGTAGCATCCCAGACATAAACTTTATTTGCTACCCTCTTGAAGAATTTGTTTGCATATAATGTTGTTCACACCACTGATAACAGAAAATGTATTTAATAACTACTCAGAATTAATATGCCGTAGTATGCATGGCTGCCTAATTTAATTTATCTCTGATTAAGCCTATTATGTTTGAGATCACTTTACAGAAGAGATTTTTTTTTTGCCAGCTGTAAGCTTATTTGAATTGTAATATAAGTTAATAGTGTGTGAAATAACCAGTGGTGCCTACTTCTAAATGTTAATTTTGCCAACTGACTTCCTCAGATCATGCATACCCAGATCATTCATTGACATTTAGTTAATATCTTCCATGAAGACCAGATACTGGAATAAATAGGAAAATTAACTATTTTAGGAGGCAAAGACAAATGGAACAGTAGTGCTTTAATTCTGAAATCCAGAAAAAAGACCCTTGCATTATAAAAGTAATTGAAAGCCAATGATAGGTAATCATATAACATGACAACTAATGCACAACTTTTTCTTGAGTTCTGTTCTAACTGTATTCCTTCAATGTTAAATAATCATTTGGTTGGCTAGAGTGGGAACCTCAAGAGTTCAGCAATGACTGCTGGAGCATCCGCCTTGATGTCTGGGCAATTAGGTCTCTTCAGTGGGCCCAGCACGAGAGAGGGAAGGGACTTCTGCTATTGCTGTTTAGTGAGTGGCTTGTTCTCCAAGCCTGTCTTTATGCCTGTCCTTAACCAGCTATTTCATCGGCCAGTCCAATTCTCTTTTTCAGTGTCACGGGTGGTCACCACCAAAAAAGTGATTGGGTAATTATGACCCCTCGCTCCTCAGCTGGCCTCATAGTGAGCTCTGTGCATCCCCAGATATGGTTTGCATTGCACAGAATGTGAATTCTAGCATTTGTAGGTGTATTTGCATTATTTTATTTTTATTTTTATTATTTTATATTTGTATTTGCTATATTTATATTTATATTTGCTATATTTATATTTATATTTATATTTATATTTATATTTATATTTATATTTATATTTATATTATTTGCTTCTTGCCCACCCCCAAAGTGTCTTTCTCCCTGCTTGGAATGCCTTTCCTGACCTTCTAACTAAAACCGCACCCCGTCCTCAAGGCCTTGTTTAAACCCTACCTGCTGCCCTTCCAGCCATCTTGGGCCGTAGACGTTTCCTCTTTGATCTCCTCTTGAGGTTGGTGGCTCGATAAGTTAGTCACATTTCACGTGTCATACAGAGAACTTGAGTTTTAAATCTCTGTGTCCCCATAGTGCCTGATACAGCTTCTTATGAAAAAAAAAAAAAAAAAGTCAATAGATGGTGGTGATTGTTGGTCAGAATGAAAACATGATAAGACAAAAACTTAGATATCATGATCCTTAGGTGAATAACTATAAGGTCAGTTTGTGGGTTCTCATTTGTTTTAAATGTGCAATGGAAACTTGCATGTAATATTTAAAAAGTCAGAGCTCATAAAGGAGATTTCTCTTTTCTTTGAATGGCTCTTACTAGACCTGTAGTTTGAATCCCAGAATGTATGAAAGTAGTGGATTTTAGCCCGAGATGACATAAGAATCAACTGGGGAAATTTGAACACGTATTCTGATGATTGGGATTCGCCTTCGGACCAAATCAGGGAATAACAGCATTTTAAAAAGCTAACCAGATGATTCTAGTAAGAAACCAGAATTGAAAACCACTGGTGTAAAGGAAACTTAAAGGTCATTAAATTCATTCATCCATCTGGTGTCTGATTGCTTTCTACAGCTGTTTGGCAATGAAAGAAGAGAAATTCTAATAGGGGGATTAAAATTGCAACTTTCTGATGCAGGCATCCAATGCCGCATCCAAAGCCACAAATCAAGGTGACCTACTGTCATGGTTCATCAGACACTGACCCAGTTTTAGCCCAGAAAGCCCCACACAGTGAGAAACCCATCAGTACTGGACAAACCAGGATCGTTGGCCACCTTACCACCAATACGCTCATTCTTTGGATTCCACGGTGTTGTTTTTTGATAAATTTCCTTTTGAGAAGAAGGAAAAGTATGTTTTTGAGACAGAGTATTTAATAGAAAGAGAAATAATTGGAACACTTTAAAACCTTGGCAGCCTTGAGGGGAAAGAGACATATCAAGAGAAAAAAGGGAAAACAGTGCAACAGGTTGTGTTAGAATTCCTGCAATTAAGATGAAGGAGGGGGCTTTATTTCATGTAATTAATTAAAGAACATCAAAATATTCATTCACTTTTATCTCTGCTATGTAGATAAATTAAGAATGATGTTGTAATGTAAGAAGGCATTAAATGAAAATCTCAAATTTGTAAATATAATCAACTTAGCTATAAGCTCCTTGAGGATAGTTATTTTTACAAGGAAGAAAACAAAGACTTATTGAAGGCTACGTGGAAAGTGACTGACAGAGCATCTGGCTCCTGGATAGTTTTCTGGTAGGTTCTTTGGCCTCTTTCCTGCTATACATCCGTTTATTCGCAGCAACATATAGCACAGCCCTTTCCTTTCAGATAAAAGTAAATGTTGGTAGGTTGATAGAAAAAGTGAAAGTATTTTAGAAACAAATAATTTTAGCAGTTTAATTTGTAATTATAGCATTAAGGATTATTCACCATGGATGCCCATGTGGGTTTTATTCTGGTATCATGATACAGTCCTGCAGCCTAAGGATTAACTTATCCCACAGTTATTTTCCATTCAGGTCATGTTGATCACTGAAGAGCCAATCCGATCACTACCCTGTTGATTCATTTCATTCACTGATTGCCAAAATTGCCAGATGTGTCCCAATAATCTGACTGTCTTTATAACCAAATGAAATCCACTGAACTGGCATACGTCCAGTCAGTGTGGTGTTGGTCAGAGATATTGATGGCACCATGCAGATGAGATGTTCACCAAACTTAGAAATGTCTAGTTCCCTCAAAGTCATGATAGACGTTTCTCCCACTCTAAAAGTTACATGCTGCTTCAGAAGAAATCATCCATAAGTAAAACTTCTGACACATGTTGTTTCCCTTTTTTTCCTCCTTAACTAGAACATTTAGCTGAGTTCCTAAAACTCAGAGAAACATTATAGAATGGGAAGTTGCAGGTCAACCCTTCGCCCTTCTCAAAATATGTTAAGTAGTGCCTGAAAAAAAAAAAGTAAGGATGATCTGTAGGCAAATAAGTTTGTAATATGCCAGGTAAAGCCAAACCAAACTGGTACCTCGAATGGGGGAGGGCATGAGACAACACATATCCCAAAACTATCTAACCATAGAACTCTTTATCATCAATATTTGGAGAACTCCATCCAGCCTCCCAATTTTGCAGGTTAAATAAAAGGTTAAGAAACTGATCCAAAGTCAAGTATTTCCTTTAATTGTTTTCCAGGCCTCCTGTTCGCACCCCCACCCCCGCGCATGTTCATATTGCTTTCCCTAATTACCTATAGGAACTTATCCCCATCATTCCTCAGTAACTCACAAGTTGCTTCCAATGGACCAGCTTACCAGTGATGTGACCCCTAAGAATGGAAGTGAAAACCATTCACTTAGAAAAGATGTGCTTCTAGAGAGTGAAAGGTTTTCCTGATGCTCTGATTTTAATAGTTTTTATTTATCGGGCACCTCCAATATTCAGGCTCTTTAGATGCATCATATGATTTAATCCTCAGAAAAACCTGCAGAATAGACAATACTCTATCTGTTTTCCTATTGGGGAGATAATTATCTTTCTGAAGGTCATGGATTCAGCAAGTGGAAGAGTTAGGATTTAAAACAAGGTCAGTCTGACTACAAAGTCTTCAATCTGACCAAGCTGAAAGATGTGATCACAGCTGCATTAGAAGCATCGTTGTTGACAACATAGTTATTTTTTTTTAAGTTATTGGTCCATAATTGAGTATGGCATCGTATACAGAGAATTACATCACTTCGGGTAGACGAATTTGTAAGAAATGTACTCAAGAAAAATAATATATTAAAAGGATAACCAGCAAACTGCCTTACATTTATTTGGGGAATGAGGTAAGGAATATGTACAATATACATCAGTACATACATATATGCATGCATTCTTAAACCAAAAACAGATACTTTTCAGGGCAATAAAAGGACAAGAACATAATTAGAAGATAGTGGGCATATAATTGTGAGAATTTCTTATGTTGACTGTTTTTGCTGGATAATGATGTTTTTTATATGGATTTTGAGTACATGCTGTTGAATGAACAAATGAATGAATGAGTAGATGGAGTTTCACAATAAACATTTAGTGACTTCATCAGTTGACTGCCTTCCTAGTGAGTGATCATTGTTGAGAGTTATCTTAAAGTCAGATGACTTTTCTGCAGTCTCTTTTCTTACTTAATAAACTTAGCTTTTCTTAAAATAGTTATTTGGGCCAGTCATCTTGCTATTTTTTTTAAACCCTTTTCTTGATGTCTGTTTCTTTTATTTCCTTCCCCACTCTATCCACCCCTCCCTTCCTCCCCCCCTTCCTTTCGTCCCTTCCTGCTTACCTTTCTTCCTGCATACTAAGAAATTGATGTGATGTCTGCCTCAAATTGGTCCAAACTTCTGGAACCAAGATAACAATGAGACACTATAAAGATAAATTTGTAGAGGAGTTCAACTCACTTTGCATGACACTCCCTTGAAAATAATAGAGAATTAAAATTATTTTGGCAACATCCTCCCTAAAAATAGTTGGCTGGTAGTCAGTAGTTGATTCTGGGTAACCTAAAATTCTCTGGATAAACAAATTAGATTAGAGTACATAGTAAGTATGTAAAACCCAAGAAAGATTTATAAGACCGGAAACTTGTATTCTATCAGATTGAACACGTGCATTCATACCTTTTTATTCCATACATCTTCCTGAAATCAAAAAAACTACAGAAAGAAAAACAGAGAACGAGAGCAAGAGAGACCAAACCAAGGAGGAGATGCTGTTAAATGAGAGATATCAGCAGATTTGGGGAAGATGGCACAGTGATGGAGGAGCGGGAACTGAGGCACACTGAGAGAAGCCTGCAAATTCATTCTGCAGGGCCCTGGGGAGGCATGGAAGGGTGTGAAGATGAGACAAAAGGGGATGGGTCACAGGAGTTACAGAATAGTTAGCAGTCATTGGTGGAAGGTAGTATATAGGGAGTTGTGAGACTGTGTTCCTCTGCCTGCATCACATTGTCACTACAGTTCTCCATCTGTGCCGGAAGATTGAGGCATAGTCTTGGGCTAAAGTGAATCAGAGATGTGCTGGACTCAGGGAAGCAAGACCGAGGATGGAGAGGTGAAGCCAGGGGAATTAAATGAAACTCCATAGACGGCAGGTTAGACCCTCCTGGACTATTCCAGAGCATAGCTCCAGAGCACCCAGAGCCAGGGACAGGCTCTTTAGGCAAGAGTTTGAAGGATTCTGATCTAGAGAAACTGAACAACCTGAGAAATGATCTGAGTGACGTTTGGAGTCCTCATCAAAATGGCTGGATCCCCCACCTGGCTACCTCACAAGGATGCCTTCCAGATAATAAAAATGCCCTGCCCCCACTTGAGGCTTCTAGTCAGTCTTTCAGGGACTCAATGTTCCCAGGTGTGTGTGTGTGTGTGTGTGTGTGTGTGTGTGTGTGTGTACATATATGTACGTGTGTGTGTGAGCCTTAAATATAAATAGAGTCACCAGATATTTGAGTATAGCTCCCAACATAAAATATAGAATAAAATATAGAGATCAAAACAGAGAAAGAAGTTGGGAGCCACTCAATGAAAATATAGATAACTCAGAAGTAGAAGAAAAACTTTTAAAAACCTAAGTATCTTTAGAAAGATGAGAGCACACGAAATAAAAAGTGCATCCTCTAAAAAAGGAACAGTCCAAAAATAAGAGCTCCTAGAAATTAAACTTAGTAAAAAAATAAAATAAAAAATAAAGGAATGAAAAAAAAAACAGAACAAAAAAAAACTTATTCAGAGATGCAGAAGATAAAGTCAAGTAAACTTTCTCAGAAGTAGCTTAGCAGACAAAAATGGTAAGTAGGGGAAGAGGGAAAAGAAGGTAGGAAATATAGTGGATCCGTCCATGTGGTTCAGCATTTTATCATAGGAGTTCCAGAAAGATAAAACAGAAGAAAATGGTGAGGAGACAAATCTTAAAAAATAATGCAAGAAAAATTTCAAGTGGAACAATAAGGAATTTCCATATTTTAAGGGTCCAGAACAATGGATAAGAATGGATAGAGAATCATTGAAAGTCTTTAGTCTGAGATTTTAGAACATCAGGGATCACAAGGAAGATTCCAAAACCTTCCAGAGAAATAAGACAGGTCATATATAACAGATCAGGAATACCAATGTCACCAGACTCCTCAGGCACAATACTGGAAGCGAGAAGACAATTCAGCCTTCAGAATTCTGAGGGAAATGACTTTTTACTTAGAATTCAATTACAAGCTAAACTAGCAAGCACCAGAGTAGAATTAAGACATTTTCAGACACTCAAGGAAGGTCTCAACGAATTTACCTCCCATGTACTTTTCTCAGGAAGCTACTAGAGAATGTGCTCTACAAAAATGAGGATGTAAACCAAGAAAGAGGAAACCATGGGATCCAGGAAACGGGGGACCCAACACAGGCGAGAGGCGCAGGGATTTCGCAAGATGGTGTTAAAAAGAAGCCCCAGGACAACAGGTGGGCAGCTGGCCTGGGAAAGCGCTAGACCAGATGGTCTAGATGGGCGGCCCCTTGAGGGAAGAATAGATGTGACAGATAAACTAATGGCTTTGATCATGAAAACAAAAACAAAAACAAAACGGTGTAATAGGGCTTTTAAAGTTCCTTTGAAAAGTTCAGGAGCAGTAACAGGTACACACACACACACACACACACACACACACACACACACAAAGAAAGAAAAAAAGGCCACCAAGAAAAATGAAATATTGAACAAGATAGGAAGTGTATTCTTACACTACATGTGTAGTAAACAATTATTATATAGTCCTAACAATGTAAACCTTATAAACACATTTTGTAATTCTGTAAACAGAATTTTGATTTAGTCCCAAATTAATACTTTAACATACTGGAGGGATGGGGGAAGGAGCATGTCAAGAGGTAGTGATGGGATAAGGATGATAATTTTTTTTTCATTTCTTAAATGAGAATTTAAGAGATACCAGTATGTGCATGTTACTTAAATATATGGAATTAAATTCCTGATTCGGAAGTTGAAAATAGTTTTCTCTCCCATGACAGGATTTAACCTCCTTGTGGGATGTGATGGGTTAGTTACTGGTCAGCCTCTCTCCTCTGGACAAGCCCATAGATTTATCAAACTGAGAGTAACTAACCGGGTGGGGCAAAAGTCTTACCTGTATAGCAAGCTCATTCTGGCAAATAACTACCTTTCATAATAAAAACAAACAAAAAGGTGGTCTCGTCTGTGGAGCAGGAAGGGGTGATGGGACAGGTGGCATAGGGGATTTCTGTTTTTAGTTATAGGCCTTTATAAGTACAATAATAGCCCTATTTGCTTTTTTAAACTGTAGGCATACATTATTTTGATAGGTGTTAAGTTGGTTTTAAAAACTACCTGAATCAGAAACAGGTTGTAAAACCCAAGTGTACAACCTCACCCTCCCACCTCCACCCCCCATATATCAAAAAAGCAACAACAAAAACAGAAGGAGTTGATGGTGCTTTTTTTGGATATCTTTCAGAACTAGTTTACTGATCCCACATCTAATAACAAAGCATAGGGGCTTTAGGACCCTGGGCTGCTCTCACTCCAACCAGCATTGCCTGTCCTCCGAGCCCCACACTCTGCTTTTAAGCTCTCCAGAGCCACTGCAAGGTACCTTTACAACACCTGTATTTCCCCTCGCTGGGCCTTTGCTCCCCTTCCACCCACACATATCCACACACACGCTCACCCATTCCCAAAGTTCCCTTGTTCTACCTTCTGCTTACCTGTTTTGGATCTTGGCTCCGATTCCTCTCTGAGGGGTCTTAGAGGGGCTCTGGATCATAGCATTCTCCCCTTCATTTGAATTCTCGTCGTATTGCCTTTGGCACCACATACCACAATTATGCTTTGGTTTGGTTTTGTTTTACTTGTCCTGTCTTTGTTCAAAGGCTAGAAGGTGACCAGGGCGGGAGCCATATTGCGCTGATATTTATTCCTCCTACAGAGCTTGGCAGAGTGCTGACATAATCCAGGTACTGCCTCAGATAATAATTAAATGAATAAATTAATCTTTCATTAAATGTGAAATCTGTTCAGTCATATGGCCCATAGTTAAACATCTGCATCTACCTAAATAAATATTACTGGAAGGTAGGGATTTTGTTTGCTTTTGTTTTAAGAAAGCTTATGAGCTTTCTCCTAAAGGGGAAGATTGTGTTCAGAGCCCAGGGGGTTAACTGCTCCCTAAAATTTTTGCTAATGCTTCCTTTGTGGGGGATGTATAAAACGTGTCACCTGGAGGGCGTTTTTCTTTGACTCTACAAGGATTACAGGTAGCCTAGCATTGAGGAAAATTGCGAGCAGTGTGTCACGTTGACCCCCAGCTAGAGAAGATTCTAGACATCACCCTGTGCCTGATGGACACTAGCAGAGGCTAAGATGTGACAGGAAAAGGGAGACCCTCTCTTGAGGCCAGACCACTAACATAAAAAAGGCATTCTGGAACTACTCAATGATAACATGATCTCTTGGGGCCAGTGGCCCACTAGGACTTGCATCCACAGCTTTTCACACCTAACTTAAGCCCCTTTCTACTTTGTCAGGCTTTATACCACATTCCCCAGATCTTTTTATAACCACTTCAAGGATCATCTTAACAAATTACATAACAGGATTCATCCAAAACGTTCATAGATGCAAACAGTGGACTACGATGGAGTCATTAAGGAGAATGAGGTAGACCTGTTCGGTTCTGATGCGGTGAGGGCTTTAACATATGGTGCTGAAGGGAGACGTCAATGTGGAATAGGATGACCTCCTTCATGTCTTTACTGCACAGATACCATCTTTGCAACGAGGTCTTCCTTAACCACTGCATTTATAAGTGTAAGCATCTCCCCTCCCACTTTTGCTCCATTGGCATTTATCCCTATTTGACGTGCCATATATTTTCCTTGTTTGTTTATGGTCTATATTCCCTCCTGGAGTACGGTACATGAGGGCTTTCGTGTGTTTTATTTACTGCTCTTCCCCCCCCCCCCCCCCAGGGCCTTAAAATAACTGTCTGAATGAATTTGTATGAAAAAGTATATTATTTGTACAGAATGTTATTACTTGTACAGAATTTCTAGAACACTACACAAACTTAACAGTAGTCCTGAGTCATAGAACTAAGGGCACATGGGAGGAAGACCAACTTCTGTTGCATATATCTTACTATGTACGTGCAACACTTCTTAAAAACCCCAGTTTAATAGAGAATCCCATATGAAGTATTTCTCAAATAGCTATAATAAAATATAAGTTATTTACTTATTTATTTCTGGTCCTGAGGTAATGAACACCATTTGGAATTTCCCCTCTTCTCAGAAGTCAAGTTGTAAATGTCCCGTGATTCAAGTTCATGGACTTTATATTTTATGAAGAAGCCTTTACCAGCAGAGACTTTTTATTTTCCATCAGCGTGTACCATCTGTACTTCTGTTGTGATGAGACAAAAAAAAAAAGTTTTTAGGTCAGATGCATTCATATCTTCTTCCTTCTAGCAAAGTGACCCAAGGCAGGTTACTGAACCATCCGGAGCCTCAGTTCTGTTACTTATAAAATTGGGATCATTTTTTCCTGTGAGCAGAAAACGTTGTCCCAATGAATCAAGGTAAAGTCTGAATATTCAGTGCCTAGAAATGTCTGGTTCACAGCAGGGTTCAGTAAATGTTAAGTCCTTCCCTTTTCTCTGCAGAAGGTGACCTAGAGGGAGGACTTTTAGAGATATTATTATCCCTAACTTCTCAAAGTGTGGTCCCAGCAGCACTTTGCATTAGGAATGCAAAGTCTCACACCCAACCTGATCTAATGAATCAGAATGTAGCTTAACAAAATACCCTAGTGATTATTACGCACAGTAGAGTCTCAAAGCTCTATTTTTATGCTTCTTATAGCAGTGTTTTAGACAGGGTTGCATTAATCGTGTTTCTTATTTTCTGTATTTTATGATACTTTGACATCTTGGGGCCTTGAAGTTCTTAGGGGAGGCCCTGCCCTTGCAGGGTTAACTAATTCCTGCAGATATCAAACAGTTGGCCTAGGAACACCCTTTCGATATGCAGATCAGGCAATCCTAAGTCCTCACCCCCCCACAGGCCTCCTTTAATCCGGCTCTCAAATGCAATCCAGAACATTATCCCCCACCCCCCCGCCCTAAATCACCCCAGGGCCAGGTACTGGACAATTTGGAACCAACCCTAAACCACAGAACCCACTTTGCTTTTCTGTGGAAACCACACAAAAAAGTTTGTTGCCCTCTCTCCCCCCTTATTCCCTCTGACCAACAATTCCCTTATTCCAACTGACCCTGGTGCTTCCCAAAGTGGCCCTGCATGGTCTGTCTTGGCCCTGTGTGCCCCTCTCCTCCTGGGAAGAGTAAACAGCAGACTGTCTTTGCACCGGCAAGCATCTCCTAAAATGTTGGCCTCCCCATACCTGAATAAAACCAAAATACCTCGGGTGTATTTTAAAACAAGGCTGCCATTTTTAATTGCGTTTTCTCGTTTTCGTGCCACCAGCCACCGTTCCCCTCTTCACCTTGCCAATGGTAGTTCCATTTGAAGAGTGTGAGGGTGGCCAGCAGAACAAGATGTTCTGAGGGTACAACTAATAAGCTGAAACATCAAAGGATGCTTAAGCCATCTCATCAGCCTGAACTTACTTCTAAATAAAGATGATCAAGGATAACCATGAACGAAGTTGTAAATCTGCTGAAGGTAGTATAACTACGTTAAATGCCGATAATGCTCCTTAAGCACAAGCTTTGAACACTTCAGAAACTGCTATTACAAATGATTAAGACCTCCAAGATAATGGAACCGTTTGAATTGAAACACACAAACTTATTTACAGAATGTCAGGGAAACAAATGAAAACCTGCCATCCACATCCATTCATTTTTCGTAGTGGCTTCAAACTATGGTCTCTGTGTTTTAGGTCGAAGTAACTGCTGCCGGGGAGCAGCTAGTATGTCCCCGAGCTGCTTTCCTTCCCACGTTTGCATTTGCCTCTTATCGCTTCTATTTTGAAAAGAATCTTGATAGGAGCGCCTGGGTGGCTCAGTCGGTTGAGCGTCCGACTTCAGCCCGGGTCACCATCTCGCGGTCCGTGAGTTCGAGCCCCGCATCGGGCTCTGGGCTGATGGCTCAGAGCCTGGAGCCTGCTTCTGATTCTGTGTCTCCCTCTCTCTCTGCCCCTCCCCCGTTCATGCTCTGTCTCTCTCTGTCTCAAAAATAAATAAACGTTAAAAAAAATTAAAAAAAAAAAAAGAAAAGAATCTTGATATATGGAAGTGAGCTATCTGAAGCTGAAGTTAATAAAAGTACGTATTAAAAGAATACAAAAGGGACTTTTCTCCCTATGACTCAAAGAAAAAAAATAATGAGCATTTATTTCAGAAATATCCCACATTTGTCAGATAAGATGATGAGAAAAGAAGATAGCAGTTTGATGGTAACTTTTTCCTTATAAAAGTTTTACTACAGTGTAATTAAGAAATTGGAATTGGATTAGCAGCATTTAATTAGAAATATTAGACAAGGAAATTTTCCATTATCTTATGACTATCCGTTTTATTTCCATAAGATCTAAATCCTCACCACATACACACAAAGGTACTATGTGAGGTGATAGATGTGGTAACTAACTTTATTGTGGGAATCATTTCACTATATATAAAATATATATAATATATATATATGTATATATATATAACATGAATATGTTAAATTTGTATAATTTTTTTTCTGTCAATTCCACCTCAATAAAACTGGAAAAAAATAAACCTGTTGGTTATGACCACAAAAAGAAACTTTGGCTGCAGATATCAGAAGTTTGCTCCCCATCACCGACCCTACCAAATTCAACATTGCTGCCCAAGCAGTGCCTAAAATTTGACTCGCGGCCTGCGTGACTGACGGCATCCCCTGAAACCACATGCTTGTTTCTTGGCAGGTGTTTTGTTTGATTGCTCCTTGACCCTTTTCCAAGAAACCTAATTTGCCCAAGGGAGTCTCACACTGGAAAAGAGTGTTTGCATCTGCTTAGGGAAATGTGCCTGAAATAATGACTTATTTAGAACAGAGAACAGAATGGAATGGAATGGATTGATAAGCCAGTTTGAGCAGGCAGAGAGCAATCTGGGCCTCCTAACTCTTATAAAAGGAGCTTTGCAGCAGAGCAGTTTGCCCAGACTGGGTCTGGCAAGACCCATATCCATTCCACAAATGTTGTCCCTGTGAGCTCCCTACAAAATTCTTAGCCTACAAACGCCTCGAGGCGCGCCATCTCCTCTTCAGCCTCACTTACACCTTTAAGATGGTGCGGATTTCTCGATTCAGCCCTGCAGACCCCAGTGTAGAAATTGCTCCCGGAGGTATGTTGCCCATTTGAAACTTCGTGGAGTGCTGTGGGTGACCACAGAGTCCTGGGTGGTGGTCTGGAAACTGAAGCACTCTCTTGGTTGCTGGCAGGGAGGGTGGGAGGGTGTTGGGGAGTGTGCCCAGGCGTGGATTTTCTGGAGAGAGCTGGACTCAAGTTCTTTCTCACTTACTGAACTTAAAATGAACCAGCAGTTAGAAGCAGGAGCTGACATCTCATCCAGCAGAATGAAGGATGAGTGGAGGCAAATAGAAAGAAAGAAAGAAAGAAAGAGGAAGAAAGAAAGAAAGAAAGAAAGAAAGAAAGAAAGAAAGAAAGAAAGAAGAAGGAAGGAAGGAAGAAAAAGAAAGAAAGAAAGAAAGAAAGAAAAAGGAAGGAAGGAAGGAAGAAAAAGAAAGAAAGAAAGAAAGAAAGAAAGGGAACATTGCCACTGCATCGCTCTTATTTTCTGTTTCTTTTGCTTTGCCTTTTTTCCTTTTTTTTTTTTTTTTGCCAAGGAAATATAGTTGATTTATTTATAACCATACCCTCAAGGCTAACAACTCTTTTGAATCGGCAGAAGTGACAACAAATAGTTTCTTAAATTTAAAAACCTGAAGCTACTTTTTTTTTCCTGTCTTAATCTTTCTCTGCTCTTCAGTTAAAACCAAAAATGGAACCATTGACCACATTTAAGTTAGCAAGGTTAAAGTCATACCGTATGCACAGTGCTAATGGGAGTTTACCTTTCTTTTTAAATTTAAATCTATCTTTGCACAATTAGCAAATTATTAAACGACCTTTCCTTCAAAGTCTGCAAGCAATTGCTTGTTTCCGCTAATAAGAGAACATGTTTTACAAGGTTCACGTTGATTAATTGACAAATGCTGATAAAATCAAAGCAGGGCTCAAATGCAGTGCACCAGCTGTAGTATAAATTACTTTTGTTCAATAGTGTTTCAAGTGGCTATGCGTTTATGGTTTACCTTTCAATAAATATTACCATCTTAATTGAAGCATCCATTGTGGAAATTTATCTCTGAAGATGTCTGTCAGAAGGGACAGTGAGGACTAAACATTGCTATATCTGTGTGTGTTTTTCTGCTCAATTTGATTTGAGCTTTGATTTGAGCTTTGATTGCGTATTTTAAAAATGGATGCTTTATATTTTCTGTGAACTGAGCATTAACACATTCTAATATACTTTGAAAATCTTGCACCCTTGAATGACCTAAGGATCGTGTTCCCTGCATTTCTGGATAGCTTCAACTACAACAAAAAATTAAGTGTTCTAAACCACTAACTTTACACCATTCACTAAGAACATTACATTCTAGGCCCGTTGCCATCCAGCTGTTTTGGCAACTCTGTTGGGCTCCATTAGAGGGCCCGTAGCTGGCTGTTTCATGCTGATAGGTGTTTTCAGACATCAGAGGTGCATGGCCAACCCCAGCTTCCTACTTTTACTTATGAGTAAGTAGCCGTCCGGAAGGCTCTCTTGCATCTGGGGCCAAAACTGAAGGTATAGAAGATCCTAGCAGAGAAATGTAAATTAGGTCACCGAAGAGTTGCTACTCCTCTCTTGTGGTGGTTCTTACCCCTGGTGTAGATTCACAGACTCTAGTGCCTGAAGAATTCTGTAGCTTGTAGATTGAGGGGTCCAACCGATCTGATAGTTTTCCCTGGGCATCTTAAGAGGTCCTACTGCATCTAGATCCTTGGGAAATTTAGACATCCCCCAAAAGTGCCTTTGACATACTTTTCTCAACAAAGTGATTTTAATTCGACAAATACTTATCAACTCCACTATATGCCAGGCACTGTGCCTGACCCTGGGGATATCGGTAGATTCTTTAACCTGAAGGAGCTTCCAGTATCCACTCACAACTCCAAACATTTACCACTTGTTATTTTAAAGGCGTCTTTACATAACTTGTCAGAAGGTTTTTGAGTCCCCAGGCACCAGCCTTGATGTTCAGAGAATATTCCAGATGTCTTCTTTCTTTGGCATTTATCAAAGATCACTGTGTTCCAGTAGCCCTCTGAGGCAAATCTCATTTGCCAGTTGTCCATTTGAGCCTCTGGAGTGCTGGTTAGCAGGTAGTCGTTGTACTCAAGGCTACCACAGCTTGCCAGACCTGAATGGAGATCACTGGGACTGAACACAGATCCTCACTCTGAATGCAGTCAAAGGACACACCATTCTCAGGATGGGCGTGAAGATCGTAGACCAGGAATATGGAGCTGTGGAGTTAAGGACAATTTGGCACAGCCTAGACTCAAGTGAGTTTGGGAATGTGGATCACAGCGGGGGCAGATTAATCCGGCAAGCCAGGGTGCAGGGTGAGGCAGAAGCTGAATTGGGCTAGTAAATCATAGAAGTCCTAGTGACTGGCTGGAAGGTAAGGACTGAAGGCAGACCAGTGACGGAGGTCACAGAGAAGCAAGCTAAACCGGGTTTAGTGAGAAGAGATCAAAGCCGGTGAACGGGCAGGTGAGTTGTTATAGCTGCCAGCCCAGCCAGTATTTGAGAATTCTGAAAGGTAAGCATCCACTGGGAGGGGTTCAACCATCAAGAGAATCAGGCTTAAGTATAATAAGCAAGAAGGAAAGCCTCTGCCGCTGAGAACTTGGTCACAAGACGTGAAACGTGCTTCTAGTAATCTAGGTCACAGGGCTGTGGGCAGGAGAGGCAGCATGATGGAGAATTTCTGCGTTCGGGCTCATTATGTTCTCTCAGCCCAGACATCATTAAGACAGCGTCTGGCATGCAGTAGATACGGCACAAGTATTCCGCTGAACGGACCTGGCGTCTGAGAGGGAGGCAGGTTAGAAAACAAAGCGATTTTTACACGGTGATGTAAAAACTAAATTGCCCCTGCGCTTCGTGGAGAAAAAGATGCACAGGAGGGTTCAGCACGTGGGGAGGAGGATGGTTGGTTTAAATGACGCGTGCATCGCCCCGGTATTTGTGTCGGTTCCCTCCCTTGTCGTCTTTACTGTGAGATGGTACCAAGTCAGAAGAGGGACAGGATGGTGCACAACCTCCAAGAGCATGTAGAGGGGCGCCTGGGTGGCTCAGTCAGTTAAGTATCCAAGAGCATGTAGTTAGCTGTTAATGATCAGACGCGCTTTCCTTGTGGGAGCATTTGGAAAGAAAGAAATGAAAAGGGAAAGGTGAAGTCATTGAAACCCTGCCAAGCTCCCAGATTTTGGTCTGCGAAAATCTCAGCGAGCTGCCAGAATGTGGCTGGATTGTGCATGGCACGCCCAGAAGCTCTTCTCGTCTTCCATGAGGAAGGTACTGCCTTCTGATGGCCATCCCCCGAGGCTCTTCTGTGTCCACGGCCGTAGCTGCCAGTAAAAATGATAGGAAAGATGATTCTGTGCAACCTTACTACAAGCCCCATTGGGCTTGTGTTGTACATCACACCTCAAAGTTGCAAAACCAAGTCTTTTCAAAAATGTCCCATGTCACCAAGGTGGGTCAGTGGGATCTAACGAAGACCACCCGGGCAGCCTTCCTGCCAACGGCCACGCTGCACCCTCAAGCTCTGGTCCTCACTGCGGGCTCCTGTACCAGTATTCCCTGTTTTGACACTAGATGGGGCATTGTTATTATTACAGTGGCTCTACAATGTGAATCTATAAAACCCAGGAGGATGAAAACATTTCTATAACATAACATCGTGCTACTGTATCAGAGAACATTGGATGAGGAAACAGCCGTGAAAAGCATCGCAAATGCAAATGCTGGCTTTTCCTTTTTACCTGCGAAAACTGTGACCAGCCCATGTTCATGCAGTAAGTTAGCAGCAGACCCAAAACTGGAAGCCGGAGTCCAAGCCCCGCCTCGTGAGCCCACAGCAGCCCTGCACTGTGCCTCACAGCCTGCACACCTGGGGCGGAAGCATGAAGGTCACATGGGGCTAAGGAGTCAGGGTCTCAGCTCTCAGAAGCTGCCTTCGTTTGTATAGGGAATAATAAAGAATAAAAGAAGACATCTCCAACGCATGTCTTCCTAAATATATTCTTCCTACAACTTGACTCTACTTATAGATGGCTCAAAGAAAAGTAAACAACACAATCCAGACAGTTTATGTGTTTAACCCTTCTGTCTGTTACACACAGGTGCACACACACATGTACTCACACGTACGTGAAATATGAATGAATTAGCTTCATTTCCTGAAATGGGAATACGCAAAATGTTACCTATTGTATTTAGGTTCTAGCTAACTAAATTTCCCTCAGGTGTTTAAACTCTGGTGTAGTTAGCTTCTGGGCCCTCTGAAAACCCAGCAAAGTCCTGTCCTTTTCTTAATCTCTTGACCACTAACCAGCCATTCTCCCTTGAGCGCTCGAATCCTCTGGACTTAGAGCCGTTGTGTAGAACCCAGCTAATGACGGGGACTTCTCAGAACTCCTTTCCCTCTCCAGGTCTACCTGACCTTGCTTTCCCCCCTCACTGTCCCCACTGGTGCAGAAGAGGGACATAATACAAAACGTGAAGGCTTCACCTCCGCTCAAGGTGCCAGTGTGACTAAATCACTGAAAGGAAATTCTTCATTTCTCCTTACTCTCCTCCCTGCTGACCAATAGGTCCTAGCACAGAGCAGAACTCTTACAGACCCTGTAGGTGACAGCACTTGGCAGGCTTTTTTCTTCACAGACCCTTGTTTTTATTATTTAAGTTCAAGTTAGTCAACATGTAATGTAGTATTAGTTTCAGGAGTAGAATTCCCGATTCATCATTTACGTACAAAACAGCCAGTGCTCATCCCAAGTGCCCTTCCCAGTGCCCATCACCCATTTAGCCCACCCCCCCCCCACCTAACACCCTCCAGCAACCCTCAGTTCTCTGTATTTAAGAGCCTCTTATGGTTTGCCTCCCTCTCTGTTTTTATCTTATTTTTCCTTCCCTTCTCCTGTGTTCATCTCTTTTGTTTCTTAAATTCCACATATGAGTAAAGTCATATGATATTTGTCTTTATTTAACTGACTTGTTTTGCCTAGCATAATACACTCTAGTCCCATCCGTGTTGTCGCAAATGGCAAGATTTCATTCTTTCTGATTGCCAAGTTATATGCCATTGTGTGTGTATGTGTGTGTGTGTGTGTGTGTGTGTGTGTGTGTGTATGTACATACATACCACATCTTCTTTATCCATTCATCATTCGATGGACATTTGGGCTCTTTCCATACCTTGGCTATTGTTGATAGTGCTGCTATAAACATGGGGGTGCATGCGTCCCTTCCAAACAGCATATCTGTATCCCTTGGATAAATACCTTGTAGTGCAATTGCTGGGCCGTAGGGTAGTTCTATTTTTAATTTTTTGAGGAAGCTTCATGCTGTTCATACTATTCATACTGTTCTCCAGAGTGGCTGCACCAGTTTGCATTCCCACCAACAAGTGCAAAAGTATTCCCCTTCCTCCACATCCTCACCAAGATCTGTTGTTTCCTGAGTTGTACATTTTAGCCATTCTGACAGGTATGAGGGGATATCTCATTGTGGTTTTGATTTGTATTCCCCTGATGATGAGTGATGTTGAGCATCTTTTCATGTGTCGGTTGGCCATTTGTATGTCTTCTTTGGAAAGGTGTCTGTTCATGTCTCCTGCCCATTTCTTCACTGGATTCTTTGTTTTTTGGGTGTGAGAGTTTGATGAGTTCTTTATAGACTTTTGTACCCTACCATTTCATAAGATATAGCAGACCCACTTTCTTGAAGAGATTAACTTGCATTTTTAGCAGACCGACAAGGCATGATTATTGCAGTACACTTTTTCTCTTTTCAGTCGTAGCACCTCTCCTCACAGGCCTATAGGGCTGGCTCCATGTCTTGTTTCAGTTACGGAAAGATTCTCACTTTCTCTTTGCATGCCGAGCGACTGTCAGTCCTCTGCTCCTTATTACGCGTACTTCTTAAACATCTAGGGCGCATGGGAGAAGGGCAGGCTGGTGAGAAAGAAACCATCCAGTTTGCGATCTCATTTCATGTTAGGCTTTGCAACCTTAACTCTTTTTGAAGTGAAACACTTTTAAAAGTCTGATTTTTAAAACCTGGCATGTATGGGCTTATTTGTTTCTTCCAACTTGGAATGCTCTCATCTGCTGCCTGGTCTAATCTTACTCATCCTTTAAGACCTAGCTCGAATGTCATCTCCTCTGCTGAGCCTTTATTCCTACCACTGGAAGACAGTCCCAGTACATTTCAACCACTTATCTGTGTGTCTGTCCTGCCAGCCCAGCTGTGGGCTCTTCGAAGAGCAGGAACTACAGACTGTTCCTGATTTGTCTCGTGTCACCTGCTCAGAGGATAGTGGATGAGCTTCATACATATGTAGGGGATTGGATGAAATTATGGCAGCATCAACTCTTGTAAACGATTTTTAAGTTTATTTATTTATTCTGAGGGAGAGCAAGCAGGGAAGGGGCGGAGAGAGAGAGAAGGAGAGAGAGAATCCCAAGCAGGCTCCGTGCTGCCAGCACAAAGCCCGACGCAGGGCTCAAACTCCCGAACCGTGAGACAATGACCTGAACCGAGATCAAAAGCCGGACGCTTAACCAACTAAGCCACCCAGGTGCCCTCAGCGTCAACTCTTTTCACGTAAGAATTCTGAGGTTTACGAAAATGTATCAAATAAAAGTGTACTTTAAAACCCGTAGTCTTCTGAAATTTCTGAAGTTCCCAAAGTGTTAAGTTTTTTTTTTTATATTCTTACTTTTAAGAAGAGAGTGTTATATAAAGCTAGGCATACAGTACTTACGCCCATGAGGATACCGGTCATTGATTTGCTTACCACGTCAGAATAGGGTAGGAATGTTAGTCACAGATTCACTTTGCTTTACGTAGAAGACTACACTGGAATAATTTGTATGTAAATCTAATGTATGTAAACCAAATTATCTATAAAAAATGCACTAAGGGAATAGTTTGAAGAGAACATTTCTTTTCCAAGTGAAAAATATTTACGTAAAAAGGATAATTACTGAATTTATCAGGGAATTTGCCTGTTGTAGAGAAGTATTTTTCCTAGAATGATAAAGGCGCCCCTGTATTCCAGTCACAACTCATCTGGGATTAATTTCATGCTTTTCCATAGTCTATTTAAAACACTGGACTTACTCCTGAGAAGATTTTAAATTTATACAACAGATACTCTAACTACAGTGAATAACTTTTCTTACTGTCATAAAAGTGGTATGTATTATGTATTATTTCAGGTTCAGTTAATAAAAAATTTCCTGCATGGGCATTTCCTGATTTTAACACAAATCTTATTGGAAGGAGTCAGTATATCATACCTTTGATCTGCAGGAAGAAATGAGGACAGATCCAAATGAACGTTTGTGCAGATCCAAATTGAGATGCTGGTCGCCCAAAGAACCAAAGATGTTGTGCTTAGCACTGAGGTTTTATATGAGTTTTATTTAGATGTTTCCATTTTTCTTTCTTTTTTTTTTTTTTTTTTTTTCTAGATTGGCCACAAGGGAGTTGAAAAGAGACAGGGTCCTGTGGGTCTGATGTTGTAGCGGTGAGAGTTGATAGGGAGTGACTCAGTCAGTGTCCCTTTGCATTCAGAGCACAGGGCCACCACTGCCTCCTGTTCTGTCTCACAGCAGAGGGCACAGTTCTTTAATAATGCACTTGCTGGTTGGAAAAATAATATTCTAGCTTCTGGAACCATGTGTTTAACACATTCTCAGCAAATGCCATGTGGCAAACCTAGTGCTTGTAGACTGGGGTTCTGCCGCGCATAAATAAAACATCGGGAGTGTTGACCTTTCTCAGTAAACAATGCAGAAATGTTGAGTACCTTTAAAATTCAAATGCAGCTTTTAAAATGCGTTCTCATTTTCATGGACAGCTGAGACCTGCTGCACTAATCTGAGGTCTGTGAAGAGCTTGGGAATCAGTCAGATTCTGTTCATCTTTGCTTGTTTTAGCCCCATGTGTGGACGCCCTGGGGACTGCTCTGTTCAGTTCCCCCTCCATTTACACGTTTGATTCCCCAGGAGATCTTCAGCGGGTCGGAGTATTTGTCTTGTGAACATCGCGCTTAGGCCAACATAGATGCCTCTACCCAATTTTAATTAAGTAGTAAAGCTGATCTTTATTAGAATTTTACTTCAAACATAGATCTCCCCCTTCCCACTCCTACTTTAAAAAAAGGTTTTTTATTGGCTATGTCTTTTCTCACTCCTAGAAAATATCTTAGGAGAAAACACCCACCCTATTGTGAGATCTCATCCAACTTTTATCACTGGTCCTTGGGATCAGAGCACCCAAAGCCAAGTGGCTGCCTGGAGATTGCATTTACCCAAAGGAGACCATTACTAGCAGACCGGCCATACTGCCTTGGGGCAGGTAGGTTCTGGGCCAGGGCCTCCAGGTGGGAGACCTGCGCCTGACCTATTCCACTGGATTAAAAATTAAAATCTGTTTAGAAACAAGCTGCTCACTTATAGCCCGGAGCATCTAGCAGTATTCACGGGTTAATGAATGTGATATAAGGGAGTAGTGTTTCCTTCCTCCTTCCCCCTTCCTTCAATCTCCACCCACCCCCCAGCCT
The DNA here is from genome assembly GCF_046562875.1 of Panthera onca. Lineage (NCBI taxonomy): Eukaryota > Metazoa > Chordata > Mammalia > Carnivora > Felidae > Panthera > Panthera onca. The sequence continues at coordinate 213,556,075 of NC_138339.1, read as the reverse complement.
TTTTTTTTTTTTTTTTTTCACTTCTCTTGTGTATCCGCTTTCCTATTAGGGCAATGAAAATAACCATCAAAACTCAATAATCTGAGCTCAGATACTGATTTGGAAAGACATACAGCCTTTGTAAGAAATGACATGTAAATTTAGCTCAGTGTAAGGTAATTTTCAGTCCGTTAACTAGAGTCTGTAGTTAACAGAGAATCCTCTTTTGATTATAACTGTTCGGGGAAAATTGCAAATAATATAAAAACAATTTCCATCATAAAATGTAGCTAATATCCTGATGCGATATGGAATTATTCCAGTTTCTTAAGCCTACATTTATGCATCCAATACTACGTATTGCCAACTGGTCTTCAGAATGATGCTCTGGATACACCAAAAATATCAAAAATGAGTAGGACAGTTCTGCGTTTTTTTCTTTTTCTTTCAAAACTGTGACACTTTTTGAGTACTGGTTAGTTATTGGCGGGATATCTTTGATACGGGTTTGTCTGATCTCTTATGATTAAATTGAGGTTACACAATTTGGGCAAGAATACCACAGAGGGGCTATGCCCTTCTCAGTGTCTCATATGAAAGGGCATATGAGGTCAGTATATCTTATTACTGATTTTAATATCTTTTGTGTACCGTCAATTGAAACAATATTATTTTCTCCTTAGTAAACTAACCAAATTATATCATTAGACAAAATACAGTGCTCTGTTGTTCTCATGGTTGAGGTTTACATTTAGTATTTTAATAAAACTGTGGTTCTATACATATAATATACATTTTCACGTGGATCAAGATGATGCTTCAGTGATTTTTTTTTTTTTTTAATGGACACTTTTTTATAGTATTCCAGTTCCGGGCATCCATCTCCAGTCACTCTGATTTCTGGTTTGCTGTTGTGACAGTTAGATGAGCTGACATAAATGAAGGTAACAGCAGGTAGTAGGTGCCTGGCAAATTGTAGGTAAAGTAGAATTCTGATTTTGATCATTTTTGTGCAGCAAACAAGCAAGCAAACAAACAAAAAACTCACATTCAGCCCCAGGGCAGTCAAATGGCCCAAAAATGTCATGAGTTAGTTGAATACTCTAGTAAGTACTATCAGCCACTGTTTATTCAAAAGTATAGAAGCGTATTGATCACAATTGGTGTAGGGAGTTTTAACATTTCTGGATCTTCACGTTGGCCACCTGTTTCTCCTTCTTTTACTGCTCTGCTAGTATGAACTTTGGATTCCCCATCCTGTCCTTCACGTATTTGTTTTGTACCGAATTGTCGGACTTGATCCTTAGCACATAATGGATATGAAAGCCCCCGGTTAATCAGACTTTGAGGCTAAGGCTTCTTAGATCTAGATGAGAAACAGGACCACAGTCAAAATTATACTTCTCAGGTTCAATACTTGGGCCTGTTTCATCCTTTTAGATATTTATTCCGTATTTTAAATTTGATTTATTTTATATAAGGAGCTGTGTTATATAATACTGAAGTTTTGGAAGCAAAATGTTTTCTTGAGGTAAAAAAAAAATCTTAAAATGTCTGTAGCTGTGTGTGTTCTTATCATTTCTGAAACTGTTTTCTGGGTCTATAATACACTCATGGACGGGTCTGTATCTGTAGGCATATTGAAAGTGACACAATGTAGCCTAAAATTTTTTTGTAAGAAAAATTTGGTTCATTGCTCATTTATTTACTCAATAACCTGTGTTTTTCCAGGTAAATGCTGGGTGCACAATAGTGGGCAAAAGAAACAGCGTGCCTGCCTTCATGGATCTCCAGTCTAGGAGAAGAGGCAGGCATTGGGGCAAATACATAAAATGTTACAAAGTTAAAGAATGTGTTGCTAGAAGTCAGGATGGCCGTTAGTAACACAAGAGATGTGAGAAAGAGATCCATTGAGGCAGACCAGTGATCCCTGAGCCAGTGCTGTCTCTTCAAGACTTGAAGCCAGGGACACCATAGCATCACATCCGTGAATCCTTAAGATTGGAAAATATGAAAGGTCACGTTGCAGACTTTTCCTACTGATACCGTACAGTAGAGTGTAGGCCAACCAGCTGCTTCTTCAAAAACTTCAGAAAGCCTCCCCGCCCTCCTTCCTTCTTCTAATTAATTCTTCAGTTACTTATTGACTGTATCCTATATTGGCTGTCAAATTTTGATGCACATCAGAATGTCCTTTGGAGATGTTTTTAAAAATGCCTGGAACCTCACATCAGATGCACTGAAGGTTTAAAAATCTGAGGGTGGAGTCCAGATATATTTACAAAGACCTCCTCGAGTGACTCCAGTGTCCTTCAAAGGCCAAGAATCACTGTGTGCCAAACACAGAGGCTAGCACCGTTGCTATCAGGAGAATCCAATATCTGCCTGGGGGACAGCATGCTTGGATATAGAAGTTCAATAATGGAAACAATTGATTACTCTATAGAAAGCTCACAATTTCCTCCTTTGGAGCTGAACTAATATTTAACTGCTCTTGTGCCTCAGAAATCCCCTGTTTTTATCCACCAACCAGAAACCTGGGAATAGTTTTTGAATATTACCTTCTTGCACCATTACCTCCATATTCCAATTGCCCACCAAGTCCTGTCTCTCTGTCTGCAGAAATGTATCTAATCTACTCTCACTCTCTATCTCCTCTGCCACTGTTGTATTTGGCCTGGTCCCTAGTAATTCTATCAGAATAGGTTAACCTCTTCAAGCTTCTCTCCCCGTGAGCTTACCTTTTACATCACTCTAAGAATTATCATTTGATCCTGTCACTCCCAATTTAAAATACTCTATTAGGGCCCCATTGCCTATGGACATCAAACTCCCGATCATTCCCCCACCTATATTTTCAACTTCACTCCCCGCCATTTGCCGCTTAAGCTATAGTCAAACAAAAACACTCATTTCCGTATATGCAGTGTTCTCTTCACTTGAGTGTCTTTGTTCATAGTGTTGTTGATGCCTGAAACACTTTTTGTTTCTTGTTACTATCCCTCCAGTTTTCACCTTCAGTCATCCATAAAGAAAATCCAAAATCACTTCCACTGGGAGAGTTGGTTGTTTCTTCCTCTCTGTCCTTTATTTTAACCCATGTTTGTTTTTTGTTTTTTTTTAATTTTTTTTAAATTTTTTTTTAACGTTTATTTATTTTTGAGACAGACAGAGACAGAGCATGAACAGGTGAGGAGCAGAGAGAGAGGGAGACACAGAATCTGAAACAGGCTCCAGGCTCTGAGCTGTCAGCACAGAGCCCGACGCGGGGCTCGAACTCACGGACCGTGAGATCATGACCTGAGCCGAAGTCGGACGCTTAACCGACCAAGCCACCCAGGCGCCCCTTAACCCATGTTTTAATTAAAGTATGCATTTGTCTACATACATACTTACATATTGCCCTATCTGACTAGGCCAGTCTTCTTTGGCCTGAGATTTTTGTTTACCTAGAACTTAAAACCGTGCAACACAATAGGGAGTTAAGTAAATATTCACTGAGTCAGTGGGGAAAAGAATGAATGAACCTGAAATGGGTTTGCCATATCCCTTCCTGTTTGTATTCAATCCATCCTTTGGTGTATCACTTAACTAATCTGATCCACCTTCTGTATTCCCTTTCCTTCTAATATGTGAAGATTACCCTCAACTTTTCTCTTTTTTTCCCCCAGGTCACATAGTAAGCGGTCATTCCAAAACTGACACCAACTCTTTGGAATTCTAGTAGTTGTTATGAGCAGTTTCAATATTGCACTAAGTTCTCAAGGTCAATTGACCTAAGCTTAATAAAGTTGCAAACTCAGACTTACAGGGAAGGAAAGTGGGTGGCATCTAACCTAGTATCGTATCATGTAGGTTCCAGGATTCAGCCTCACACGTGCTTCTTGTTCTGAGATTATCTGATGGTGTTTCTAGTGTCTCTCCTCTCCCCACTGCCCCTACCATCTGGGCTGAAATTCCATGCCCATGTGGTTTATTATACCCTTTCCAATGAATGGGGGTTTTTTGCTTGCCGAGGGAGACCCACAAAACGGGAACTGAACAGTTCTTTCATCTTTGTTGTACATTTTTAATGGCCTTCCCCAAAAGCATTTCTATTTGTCCTTGTCCCCCTCTTCACATATGCTTAAATATGTTCTATGTACTCCCTTTGGTATTTTTTCAAAATGTTCAATTTCGTTCCTGCTGGGTATAGGCCTCTCTTGCATTCTTCTAAGAATTCTTCCCACTTTTGTGATTGTCTTTACTTTTGTGTCATTGTTTCCATTTATTTCTATTTCTGTAGAATCAGAACTCATCAGAGCAGTTCTTGGAAAGACATAGCAATTTCTGTAGCGGTATCCCCTTTCCTTCTAAGATTATGACTATAGAGTTATATGATCAAAATTTTATTTTTCAGAATCTCCTTTCTATTAGAGTTGATACCTCTGTGTTCATAGCATACTTACCTTTTCGCTGAACTTTTAAAATGTTTTTCACAAGTCAATGGCATGGATCTGATTAGAATTCATGTTCTCTATCCCCACTATTATGAACACCGGACTTGTATAGTAACTTTCTTCTAAGAGTTCAGTCATCTTCGTGTTGTTATTGAGACTTTCTTTTTTGCAACTGATCCATATTAAGGCTATTATACGGTTCTTCCTGTCCTCAAAGGTTGTGAACAGAATCCTGCCATTCTTAACATGGTTTAGTTAAACCATTATAAATCTATGCTCCATGACTTTATTTAAAACGCTCTTAAAGTATGTATTTCATATATTTTTTGGCCTCTTGTCCAATGAATTTTCAGATTACTTTCTATGCTATAAAAATGTGCTTTATTTTCTTTCTAGTAAAATGATTTCTTTTATTGCGCTTTGAGCAGTGAAACCTTAGTTTTAGTATTTCATGAGTTGGTGAGTAAATGTGTATTTATATTCTCAAGACCTTCCTGATTTCTTTAGTCTTTTACAAAACTTACTTTAGTTTTCTAGTTGATAAACTAGCATCTTTATGTAGGAAAACATTTTACTTAGGAAGCATGAATGTAACTTCCTCGACATCTTTCTCCAAGCAACATTTTAGGGCATACAAACTATCATTGTCATTACACAGATATGGAAACCAAGAGCATCTGAATAACTCCACTGAAATGTAAGGTCGTGAGGAGAGACGCAGCTCGTCCGCTCAGTGGCCTCCACCAACTCTTGATTTCACACATTTGGGTTTATCGTTTCCTTCTTGAGCTGCCGCTTTTCCCCCCTCTCTCTTCCTATCGAGGTATTTTTTATCCCTCAAGACTCAGCCTGTAGTTTTCTTCTCTCTCGTACTTTCTTAACCCTCCAGATAAAAGTAACATCTTTCCTCTTTCCTCTCTCCGCACCGCACATTTCTACAGCAATCATTGGTTGCAGCATCTAGAGACTGCACCGCACATTTCTATAATAATTTTTTTTTTTAAATATTGTTGCAACCTCTAATGACCGACCTCCTAGGTATTACGGAGACATAGCATTTTGTAAATGGAAATAAGAGTGGTTAGTAGGCACAAATTTTCCTTAACCACTGTATTAGAAAGAAGCATATGTTACAAGACCTTTCAGAATACCAATTGCATGTAATAGTTTGTGTGTTTTTTTTTTTTTTTTTAAATTTTTTTTTTTTTTTTTTTTTTTAACGTTTATTTATTTTTGAGACAGAGAGAGACAGAGCATGAACGGGGGAGGGGCAGAGAGAGAGGGAGACACGGAATCGGAAGCAGGCTCCAGGCTCTGAGCCATCAGCCCAGAGCCCGACGCGGGGCTCGAACTCACGGACCGCGAGATCGTGACCTGAGCCGAAGTCGGACGCTCAACCGACTGAGCCACCCAGGCGCCCCAATAGTTTGTGTGTTTTTAAAAAGAAGTGAAGTATATAGGTTGTACGAGTGACATTAGTTAATGTTTTGAAACATGTGAGTCATAATTATCCCCACACATTTCAAAAGACTGAAGCGTCCTTTTTTAAAGGACGGTATTTAACTGAATTTGATGCTGGTTGCAGTGGTTGGTAGCTGAGCAGAGAGGACAGGTGCCAAGAGCCTATCATAGGGGGAGGTGGCTTCCCTTAGTCTCTCGTCTCCCACCTGTTTGTGGCATTGCCTTGGGATTGGGAAGCAGAGAAAGCTATGCATATTCTGTTGCTAAATGGAGTAAGTCCAGATGGTCGGGCCATGTTCTGTCCAGAAGACCACCCTGCCTCTTAACGCATCTTGGTAGTTTCTAACGTGCGAAGCTGCTAAAAGTCCCGAGTTTGAAATTGCCACGGGTCCAAAGCTTTCTGGCCAGAACAATATGGCCCGTTGGTTTCCAGAGTTAGACTAACGAGAAAGAAAAACAGGGCACCTGGCTGGCTCAGTCAGTGGAGCGTGGGACTCTTGATCTCAGAGCCGTCAGTTCGAGCCCCATGTGGAGCGTAGCGCCTACTTAAAAAAAGGAAAACAAATGGTGTTTCCTGGTGAGATCATGCTAAGTGACCAAACAAACCCGTAGCAGAGGTCTGTCTGCTGTGTACAAGGTACTATGCTAAGAGGTCGATCATTCAGATTACTCCCTGCCTTTAAACATCTGGGAAACAACGTTGGAGAGAAAACACAAACACGTAGACCCACAGAGAAAATAACCACAAAAAATTGGGGCTTGTGAAATGGCCAGAGAGGCACAGAGAGCACTGGTTGTCAAAATCCGGTTTTGCAGTTGGACAGTGGACACCAGCGTTTTGTTTTTTTTTTTTTTGCCACATCTGTACCATCAGAACATTTGTTTACATACTGATTTATACATGACTCCGTAAAGTATCCATTTTAGCCTCTTCCTAAGCAGCAATATCAGCAAAGTCCCATGGTTTTCTTCTAATACATTTTTTTTCCTGACACGGATTAGATCGAACTAGGTGAAACTTCCAATATTTGACCATTTTTTTTTTAATCCACCAAAACCTCAATTTAAGGTGGCTAAAAGTAAACATAACTATTAAAAACTAAAATAATGGTTTTCGCATCTCCCATTAAATCCCCCAGACATACCACCCTTGAGTTGGAGGGAACAAGGAATCATAAAGAATTGATCTTGTGGGGCACACAGGCGACTTAGGTGGTTAAGCCTCCAACTCTTGATTTCGGCCCGGGTCACGATTTCATGGTTCATGAGATAGAGCCCCGTGTTGGGCTCTGCACTGACAGTGTGGAGTCTACTTGGAATTCTCTTACTCTCTCTCTCTCTCTCTCTTTCTCTCAAAATAAATGAATACACTTCCTTAAAAAAAGAGAGCTGGTCTTGTAAGGTTTCATGGAGGAGGTGGGCTTTGATGTTTGTCTGGAAGGAAGGATGCATAGAGAAGAAAAGGAAGTACATCATTCTCTGGGCCGCAACCCTGAGTGACAGCATGTAGGAGGCACAGCGTGCCGCCGGTGAGAAAGGAAAGCTGATGCCCTAGAGAGAGCACTCCTGTCTCCCTTGATGTAAATTCCTAATCCTTGCATGTATTTGGAGGGCACGTTTTCGGAGAGCGTGAACACAGTCTTAAGGCCTTTTTGAAGTTTTCTGAAAATTATTCTCTTATTATTACTCACGCCTTAAGCAGGGTCAGGTGTTTCTATTAGGGAGTATGTGGGTGTCAGCAGGGTGGCCGGGGCTGGACAGAGCTGTGTAACCTAAGTACAGGAGGCATGAGTTTGATCGCATGCACACAGCTGCGTAGACGGGAGGGTCCGTGGCGGTTTTCCCCTCAGAGAGCAAGCTTCCCTGGCTATCAGATCCCAGTGAGGGCCCTCCTGCCAAAGACAGCAACTGACAGGTCTTAGGCTCCCTTCAGTTCATTCTAGAAGCTCCCTTTGCCATTCCTGTGGCTGTCTTTCTGCCTTTCTGGCCTATCCCTACAGTGCTAAAGACTCCAGCCTCAGGCTTTCCTCCCGACCAGGGGCAAGTAACGGGTAACCACCCAGCACATTCCTCTGAGCTCACTGCGAGGGTGACTCAAAGGTCAGTTGCCCAGGATCAGTTTCTACGGCTGACACGCCGATCAGGCCCCTGCTTAGCCCTGCCTGAGGTGTGTTCCAGCAGAGGCCATCAAGGCACCTGACCAGTGGGCCACGGAACAACGTGAACTACATTTTTCTGGAACGAAAAGAGAGCAGCTGTGTCCTAACATTCATCAAAAAGCTGACTGAGTGCTTCAAGTCATGGAAACGTGTCCTTGCTACTTTTAAGCTTGTTATAATTCAGCAAATTATGGGGAGGACTTATTATTTCCTTGAATTCGAAGGCAATAAACTTGTGTGTGCTTTATTGACAATGTATTGGTATTTGGTGTCTAGCATTAATTATTTGTCTCTGGCAAAAAGTACAAGGCAGGAGGCTGTTCCCTTGAGTTAATAATGGCGTTTAGATCTAAAACAAAACAAAACGAATAAAACAAAAAGCTTGAAGGTCAAAGTAGCAGCCAACGACAATGACCACTAAAACAAGTCATAAATTAATCTCAGAGCCAAGATGAGAGCTAAATTGCATACAAATCTTTAAAACATCACTGTCATTTTATATCTCAATGAGCCCAGGGCAGTCATGACTCCTGGTGATGGCTTTGTCATTTTCCTTGATGATGCGGTGAACTTGACTTGTTTGAGGCATTCAGTGAATTCGTATGTGTTAAGACGTAGGTTTTAGGGGCACCTGGGGGGCTCCGTTGGTTAAGCGTCGGACTCTTGATCTCGGCTCAGGTCATGATCTCATGGTTCACGAGCTCGAGCCACACGCCAGGCCCTGTGCTGACCACGTGGAGGCTGCTGGGGATTCTTTCTGTCTCCCTCTCTCTCTCTGCCCCTCACCGCCCCCCTCAAAATAAATAAGTAAGCTTAAAAATAAATAAGTAAAGAAAGAAAATGTAGGCTTTGCCGTTATTTAGGTTTGGTGACGCCAAGAAGATTACAGTGAAAAGGTATTTTGTTCCTCGCGGCTCCTCGAGAGCATGCTACACAGCCCTTGGGCCACACAGCGGGGCCACCAAGATCAGTCAGGAGGCTGAGGGAGCGAGAGGCAAACGTGAGCCAGAGGCTTTCTGGTGGTTTCTGAGGGAAGGAATGAGTGAAGCGGCGTAAACAGGTTTGGGATTGACTAGTGTGAATTAATTACGGCAAGCCCTGGGGTACAGAGGTTAGCTCAGCTCTAGTTGTCTGGACCCTGGCCCTGGGGTGATTAGGGCAGGGGTGGGGGGAGCGGTATGGTGTGTGAGCCCCTCGCAAAAGGAGACGCTTGAGTACGGGAGCTCTGCTTTGGTAGGTTCGCATTTGAAGACTGTGCTTTCGGGTGGGTTGTTTGCTGTCTCTAGGAATTGGCTAGCCCCAGAAGGGGACAGTCCCTCCAGTACCAGCAAGGCTGTAGACGTCAAAGCATCGGGAAACACAGAAAATAAGAGACATTGTTAATACGGTGCACGCGCGCGCACGTGTGTGTGTGTGTGTGTGTGTGTGTGTGTGTGTACACAAACACATTCGTAACATTTATTAAGTGAATTTGTGTAGGGGGAAAGGAGGATGCGTGTCTCCCGTGTACCAGGCGCTATATTGGCTGACGGAGACTTAGCAGAAAAAGCATAACTTTAAAAAAAATTTGTTTTCATGTTTATTTATTTTTGAGACGGACAGAGACAGGGAGAGAGAGGCAGAATCTGGAGAAAGCTCCAGGCTCTGAGCTGTCAGTACAGAGCCCGATGCTCAAACTCCTGAGCTGTGAGATCATGACCTGAGTGGGATTCGAACGCTTAACCAGCTGAGCCACCCAGGTGCCTTTTTTTCTTTTTTCTTTTCTTTTCTTTTTTGTAAGAAAGTGAGAGTATAAACAGGGAAAGGGGCAGAGAGAGTGAGAGAGAGAGAGAGAGAGAGAGAGAGAGAGAGAGAGAGAACCTCAAGCAGGCACCACGCTCAAGTGCAGAGCCCAACACAGGGCTCGGTCCCACGACCCTGGGATCACGACCAGAGATGAAATCGAAATCAAGAGTTGGACGCTCAACTGACTTATACCCCCAGGCGCCCAAAACAATTTTTTTTTTTTAAGTCAGCCTGCCCTTACGGAAGACCAACTGATCAAGACATAATCATGTACTATAACCTCAGTTGCTGAGAAATCCTGTAGAGGAAAAAAAAAAAGAAGGCCGGTAGAAGGAGGGAAGAACTGGTTTTAGGTAGGTCAGGGAAGGCCTGTCTGCAGAGGGTGACATTTCAGCAGAGAGGGGACTAAAGGGAGAGAGCAGGTGGTTGTGCAGGCATCTGGAGGAACCACAGGCACGCCGTCACTGAGAGAGCATCCAGCTTGGAAGGCTCAAGAAAAGTAAGCGAGGTCTGTGTCCTGGGGGCCCCAAGAGAAGGGACACTGTAGGAAATGGGCTCGCAGAGGTGACCAGAAGGCAGATTCTGAAGCACCTTGCATGTCATCTAACAGTGATAGAAGCTGTTTGTGTATGTTTCTGTGATGCTAGAAACCTGAGTCATAGGAAGACAAGAGTTAAGCTTTAGCCTCAAGATGCAAATTAAGTAGCCATCACCCCAGTCTATTTCCTTATGTTCTACGCTCTTAATTTTTTTAATATTCATTTGACATGATTAGTTTGTAAATGGGGAAGCGTAATACCTTTCTCCCCAAAGTTTTAGAAAAAATTTTTTGACAGTTTAAAACAAATCAGACAAATAAAAACTTCTCCATACAATAACAAAAGGACAGCAGCATTAGGTCATGACTTTTTCTGTGCCATCAAGTTCATTGGTGTTTAAATAAAATGAAATACAGTTTTAAAAACTGCCACACTTCTGTAAATCTAGGAGAAGAAAAAAAGACCTGTGAACAATCAACAATTTGCTTTTATTTTCTATTAAATCGCGGTGTTTTTTGCATTTGGTATCATTTACTGAATATAAAGTAAAATCCACTCACACTCCACTTACCATAAGTGTGCCTACAAAGAAAACCTCATTTCAAATCTAATTGTGGACATTGTTCCTTCGTTAAAAATTCATAGGGTTTGTGAATGTGTCACAGAAATACTAGAGTATCATTATTTCCCCAGCTCTTTTCCCACTGCCAATTCTGATCAGAATTTTAAAACACCCATATCTCCGAGGAAAAGGAAAAACAAGAAACAAGAAAGGAAAGAAAGAAATTATGAATATAAATAGAAAAACCTCCTGACCAAAGATGCCGAGATTCCGGACTTTGTTTCGGTTTATGAAAGTAAAAGGACAGGGGCAAACAGTCTTCTGTTAACTTCAACCTCTCCCTCTCAGCAAACTTCCAATGTGCTATTAACTAATAGCTGGGCGATTGTTTCAGATAAAGGGAGGAAACTGAAGAGTCAGCAGCTTGCTATCGGTGAACACCTCTCCACCCACATTGGCAAGACCTAAGTCCCACACACAACCACTTGTTAACATGGTGCGTGCTGTTGGAGGCAATGGATCAGACAGGCAATGCTTTGGTTAGCCTCCGTGTTGAGGCCCTGTTGGTTTATACTTTATAAGCTTTCATTGATTTGGGTCAAGAATATACAAGTACAAGAATACTAGAGGAGAGTATAAAATAAGGATACCTGACTGCATATAACAGAACCGTGATCACATGGGATGGAGAAAATGTACTTTTCTGGATTTCACTTATATTTACAACCATTGTGTTATCTTAGAAGTCACCTTTTCTCCTCACGTGAACTTATTTTGGCAATTCAACTCAGCAAGGAGCTTGCAAATTCAGAAACAATTTGTGCTCCATTCAGCTCTGACGGGAAGAACACAACTGTACCCTTTATTTTATCCTGCGTTGCCTTTTCAGTATTAACTCACATTTTCTCTTTAATTTTCCTGCCCTTCTTAAAATGGCCTGGTCATCTGCTTGGTTCCCAGGTGTGTGTTCTAACAACAGATAACATATCCAAAAGGTCCCTGCCGTTGTCAGCCATCATTCTGAATTTCCTTTATTGGATTAGGACATTAAGATGCCACTACAAGTTTGGGGCACCTGGGTGGCTCGGCCAGTTAAGCGTCCGACTTCGGCTCAGGCCATGATCTCACGGTTCATGAGTTCGAGTCCCTCGTCGGACTCTGCTGGCAGCTCAGAGCCCGGAGCCTGCTTCAGAGTCTGTCTCCCTCTCTCTTTGCCCCTCCCCCACTGGTGCTCTGTCTCTCAAAAATAAATAAATGTTAAAAAAAAATGTTTAAGATGCCACTACAAGTTTTTCCCACCGTTTGATCTGCTGGACCACAGGAATTTACAGACCAAAACGGCAATGTTACTGCCAAGCCGCTACCACATACAGAGTCAAGCCACCTAATTTATTATTCCGGTGTCACGTGAACCAGCAATGAATTAAAACCAAAATACTGGTAGAAAAAAAAACAGAAAGACCAGGATATGCACTTTTTGGTGGGGGGAGGTGGGAATAGCAGATGTGAAGACATGTTCACAAAGCTGCCCTTGGTGGAGTTTCTGCTGCTGTTTTGAAATCGAGAGAATTCCTTTATGAGAACCTGCCTGAAGGCATCTGGATTTTAACTACCAAAATATCTGACAGCGTTGCCAGTGAGGAGTCCTTTCTTCCAGCTCTTCCGAAGGACATTACGTGTTAGCCCCTGAAATAACTCGCTGGATGAGAACTGAAGGCATAAGGTGGGAAAGCTCAGGGAACGGACCCCAGGGAACTTGTGGCAGGAGCTTTGCTATGATGCTACCCTGTGTAGTTTTCCAGGAGAGGCCGGAGCAAGAGGGAAGTCCCCAGCTGGGTTCTCGGGGGTGCGGTCTATCCTTACTGAGCTGAAAAGTAACTGCCACAAGGGTGATGATGAGGATGATGATGAGGATGATGATGATAAGCCCATGGCGGGACTTTGATTCAAGCGTATGTCTCACAATAACATAGGTCCTCGGGCCTCCAGCGCCTCCAATATGTCGGTGATCCCTGGGACCAGGGATTAGAAGTTGGGATTTCTGGTTGACTCAGCTCATGGCTTTACCCAGCTACGCAGGACCTTCACTTCCTGCTTCTGTAGCTCTTGTTCATGGTGGACAGTTGAACCCCTGGCCTGCCTTGTCACCAGCTGCCACTGTACCAAGATGGCCTGTGTTAGAGACACCATGTCAGGTAGAGGTAAGAGAAGTAGGGTGAGAGGAGGTGTGGCCACAAAGGGGTAAGGAAAGGAATAGTAACCCTCCTTTACCTCCCAGCCGTCCAGTTCAGATGGCCATGACCAGCCTCTCCATCTTGCTATCCTTATCTGTCAGTATTGTATTTCGTTAGGTAGTAAAATCATGGTGGGTTGGAAATTACACATAGGAGCTACCCACACAGGGGTAACCATTCTGGGCATCTTTGGTGGTGACGATGCTTGCACCAAATCCTCAGGTCAGATCACAGATTTACCCTCAATATATGCATTTTGACAAAGTTAAGCCCAGTTTGAGCCAAGACATCTGTGAGACTTACTCACAGGTGAAACCTAACCTCTAAGGCTACACATCAACTGTAGGTAGACATCTTAGGTGTCTGTGCCCCATTCGCCTTTTCTCTAAATGCACAGTTAACATTCTGACTTTAGGAAAAATGTGCTTCTCAATAAAGCATTGGCTTTGAGATGTTTTCCAGCAGTGATTTCTGATTTGTTCACATTTGAGCCTACTTTTGTCACTGAAGTACAGAGGTCAACATGGCTGCTGGGGACTGGGGAAGAGCCATGCAAAGACAACAGAGCTTCCAGGTCTTGATTACCAGCGGATCCTCAGACTATGGCTCTACCTTGCATGGCAAGGTCTCCTGGTCCTGGCACAATGCTGGTCCTGGCATTTTCCCTTTGAGCAACTCTGGCTTCATGTTTACCTACTGCTCATAGCAATTCCTGGTTTTAGCCTAACTGCCTTTTTTGTGGGGGTCGGCAGAGGGCCGAAGGGGTGAAGGGAGGAATCTTAGTGAGCGTCCTTCCTTATTGTAAGCCTAGCAATACACTAATGGATAGTTGTATCCAGAATCTAATTGTTGTTGTTTTCTTATGATAGGCAAGCTCCTAAAAGTATCTAGTTTGCGACGCTACTGCAAGCTAATGCTTTTTTTAATTTGCAGACTCTTTGAAGACTGGGTCTGTGTCTTGCTCACCATTACATTCCTGATCTCAAGCACATTGCCTTCATTCAGCAAGTATTTAATAAAGATCTGCTGAGTGACTGTGTCCCCGGGTGATGGAAGTAACCCTTTATCCCAGACTTCTCTGTCAAACCAAGTCGGTCAAACCAAGGAGGGATTCCTAGTCTGGCTCTTTGTTGGGGAAAACCTCAGTTCTCCAAATCTATAACAACATAGGCCCGGGCGAAAACAAACTAAATCTTGGGGTTCTGCCATTCATTAGCTTTGCAACCTTGGGTAAATGATCCAAAGTCTTAACTTCCTGAACCTTTTCATCCTTCTAGAAAGTTGCTAATGATACCTATCTCATAGGTTGTGGTTGATATTTCATAAGATCAAAGGTGTGGGACTGTTCTATAATAAGCTTTTTTCCCAGTTGGTGCCTCTAGGGGAAGGGCTGAGGGAATGACATCCTCCCTTGACTTTACAGACTTTGCTTTTTGAACTCATTACAAATATTAGTGCTCATAGTAATACCTTGAAAATAAGAATGTCCTTACAGGAATATTTATTTCCATCTCCCTAACCTACACTGGAGTTTACTCTCGGATGGCAAAGAACCGTGTCGTTGCATTCCACCGCTGCAGATCGCCCTACCGGAAAGAAAGGACAGTTGCGTCGGCTGGTAGAACGGCAGCAAGGGTTTGGGGAGTGTATCTGAATGAAGGTGGTGTCTCTGGTTAGGAAGAGTTTCGTATTCAGAGATGGTACACCGTGAGAAGTCTGGAAAGGACGCTGCATTTAGTTTTATGGTGATTATGTGTCTCTGCTGTGCCTGCCTTGTTTGTAGGTTATTAGCAAGACTCTCTGTGTTGCAGAGATGGTGGCAGGTTGATATGTTGGACGAGTACGTGAACACATGTCTGCTTGATTACGCAAGTAATAAAGTCATTACTTTGATTGCATTAATGGTCGAGGCCTGGTGAATGTTTGCCATTGGCAGCCGCTGCCACTTTCAAACGCCCTCACATCCCCTGCGCTGTTTTACCACCACTGGGTGCTGGGCATTTTCTGAGTCATTATTTTACAATAAACATTATCTCATAATAAACCGTAACACTTACAATTGCACACGAATAAGAACATCAGAGAGCTTGAAGAGCAGGATATCTTTTTCATTAAGGCTAGAGAGGGGAAAAAAAATGTGATAGTGCTGGTGGGGATTCATTTAAAATATTTGTTTAGGTTGGGTTTAAGCCATCTTGCTGGGAAAATAATAAACCGTGGTAGCAATCGCAATATTCTGTAATTCCCACAAAGCACATTCCGCATAATTTCTTTTTTATAAATAATAAAACCATAAGTAAATATGATGACTTTAAGCTAACATGAAATTGCATTCAGTAACACGGGCCAGATGTTTTTCTCTCATATCTGTTTTTTAGGGTCAGTTTTTCTCCCTCCCCTCCCTTCCCCCGATAAATTTGTAAGTCGTCTGTGAATAAGTAACCGGGATGGCGTTTAATCCTGAACTGAGGTTGGCAAACGTAAAGGGAAAATTTAGCTTTGTTTATCTCACACGTAGTAGGCAGGAAGGAGACAACGTCTCCGAACAGCCTTTTAAAACTTTTGCAGACTCGAATGGCCGCCGCTCGGCTTTGCTTTTGGAGGCCTCACCCCACGTTGCATTTAACATACAAAATACACTCAATGTACTCAATGTATCTGGCATGCAGTATGATTTTGTCTATAGGACTTTTGGACAGGATTTCTATAATTCTGCTTTTGAAGTTATCTGCCTACAAGTTATTCCTCTCATTTAAAACGAGCTCTGATTTCTGCATAATTATGCAGACTCAGGAGTTTTTTTGCAACATGAGAAAGCCCCACTTGCGAGTGATTTTCAACTCTAATGATGTCTGTGTGACTATTAAATTTGATAACTAGAGAAGTTGCCATAATACAAAATTTCTAGGTGTTTCATTAAATAAGTACTTGGTTTTGGTGATGCATGTTTTACTGTATGTTGACATGAAACGTTTTCAGCTCTCCAAGATTATTGTGCACCCTGTGCCTTCAGTGCCTAACTGATAACGCAGCCACAGTTAGAAAAACAGGCTACTTTCCCGGGGCAGATGAGTCGTTGATCTGGAAGGCTGGAGTAGGAGAAAAGATTCTATTTGAGGATCTTAGTCCTCCAAATGCCATCCCCTTGTACGGAAGGATTTCTGTATGACATTCTTACGAGGCACGTATCTCCTCCTACTGACAGCGAGAAGGGGTGTTAATGGGAGAAGATAGAGTGGAGGGTAGCGCATTTATACCCTTGTATGGAAATCTGTAACCAAGATAGAGAGCAAGGATGGAATTACAGCTGTGGCAGCAGCATTTTTCAGGGACCTTCAGCCTTGTTTTCAGCACTGGAACCTTCCCATCGGCATCTATCCCGCCCCCCTTTTGGGGGCAAGAGCCTTCGTGGAGCTTTCTGTGTCACAGAAGCCTGGCTGAGATCACTGTGTGCAGTCATTCCTTACCTCCGAGGATGATCCTGACCTCCAAAAGCAGTTAGAACATAAAGCCTTCACCACGAAAGAACTAAGACAGTCTTCCTATTAGATTCTGAGTCACGAATGTCCCTAGAGGCTAGACCCATCTTGCTGTACACCCCCCAACCTCTCGTCTTGGGAACCTGAATATCTTCGGGCCCAGAAGGCCTTCTTCTTTCTGAGCACCTCCGTTTGAATCTCGGTGAACACTGCCAATGGCACCCAAGCTTTGACCCATTTCCCCAGAATGCTCCCTGCTCAACCTAGAACTTCCCAGTTGGATATCTTGCTGCACATTCATTTCCTCCAACTAGCCCACCTTCACGAGGTAACCATACCATCTATGACTCCCCATGGAGTGAAAAGGACTCTCCCTAGGAACCCAAGGCCCCCACCATCCTACTCACTGCTTTTAGACCATAAACAAGGGCTGTGTGTGGTCATTTAGAGAAACAGAAAACAAGGTCTCTGGTCCAGGGCACCCCACTGGAGGCGGGGTGTCCCTGCTGAGTCTGGAATACCTGGGGCGATCATGACTGCAGGGTAATACTTCATCCGTCGTGTTGCAAAGGCATCATTAAGAGCACATTAGTTTAAAGAGTAACCAACACGTTGTTTGTGACCCTACTAGGAGAAATGTTAAACAGGATGGGCAACTGGCTCAGGCTGGTCAGGATCTGATCTGGATTTTATTGCAGGTAGATTTCCATAGATTAAAGAGCTCTAATCAAGCTTTTTTTTTTTTTTTTTTTTTTGAAAACAGATCATTCATTTACCAGAGTTTGCAGCCATTTAAGGCTCAGTTATTCACTCACTACAATTAAAATGTTCCACTTTGTAGCTTAATATGTTTTTCATGGTTGGGTCAAGGTATAAAATGAGTATGTAATGAAAAAACTGAGTACAAAAGAGCACAAATTATAGAATGATACTGTCTGCTTTCCCTTATATAAGAAGATAATAATGTTTACAGAAATTGCTTTCTGTGTGTAAGTGTGGCCAAAAAGACCAGCATGTGACCTACACTATACATGCATTAAAAATTGTTCTTTGATCATTGGCAGTGTCCATGGTTTATAGACCTCACGCTTTTGAGGAATGTATCTTCGAAGCCTGAAATCTACCTAAAGTCTATTTCGGAGGTGTTACCCGTCTTCTAAAAGGACTCTTTCCCCTGGTCTCTGCGTTGCTCTTTCTCTGCAGCCCACATCTTTGCCATCTCAATCGAAGCTTCTGTGTAGTTATAGCATTGTATTTACTTTGTCTCTTCAGTAGGACTGTTTGGGAACTTCAGAACAGAGAATGCAAACAGAAAACAAACTTGTCAGGTGAGGGAAAATGCGAATTCTCTAATGTGTGCATATTTACTTTCATAAACTTGTCTGAGATTTACTTGATTGGCAGTTATGCCTCAATGTCCCTGTTCAGGGGACAGAAGAGTCCCTTTCTCAGGGCCACACATGGTTGCAGAAGCAGAGTTCAAGAGCTTATTTTCCCCACAAGGGCTCAGCTGAAGGGTGAATGTGTGAACTGTTAAGGCTGAAACAGTTTCCTGCCAGTAACATTTTGGGGACTTCCACATCTGGGGGAAGCTGGAATTAAGGAACTCTAGGGTTTGAACCTTGATATTCTATGAACCTGGGTGTGGTTGTCCTGAATCCTCAGGGCGTTAGAAAAAGCTTTGCTGAAAGTGAGACTCTTCTCGTTTTAATGGATCCAGGCCTATGTTTATGGATGAGATTGCTTCCTTTAATAATTCACTCAGCAGCAGAGTCAGCAATGATAACTTTCCCTATGCTAGATGTATTTTGGAAGGTAGAAAACAACGTCTGACAACATATTGTGTATGTGGTTGATGGGTATCCATCAATGGGAGGTATGAGTTGACCCATTACATGTTTCATAAACAGCCTTCAGGTATAATATTGCCCTTCTCAGAAAAGCTGAAATAATCGAAGTGTGGAAGCTCCTGTATTTTAAAACTTGCCTCTATACAGACTTTGAAATTACATATTATCATAGTAGTATCTGGTCCTATTTCCTTTTCTGTCTTTAACGGAAAAAGAAATACTTTATCCCTAAGGTCTCAAGCTTTCTCTTTTATTATTTTGTTCAATTTAGAAATATAAAATGTGATATTTTTTAAAAGAATCGATTTCCTGAAAACAAAGTAATTTTACCTCTGTCATTTCTCTACACTTAAAAATGTAATGCGTCCAAGGACTTTATCTACCTCTCATGCCCATGCTGGTTGAGTTGTCTCTGGCAAATTTGGTAATTTTGTTTGATTTCATGATTTCAGAGGAAACCTTCTCTCTCATTCATATTCTCTGTCTGTCTCTGCCTCTGACTGTCTGTCTCTCTCTCTTTCTCAATGTTGAGTTTTTCAAAGACAGACATGTCTTGGGTAAAACCTTATCATCCATTCAGTGACCATTTCCTCCCTAACATGGAAGAATGACTTTAAAACTGGCTGCTAGACAGAATGGAAAAAATGGAGGATGCAAGCTCAGATCCTTAATGATATTTTGTGTTTGAGAAACGGCCAGACCTGCTTTCTTTCCTCTGTAGTATGTGCCAAATGGAAATTTTTCCTTTCTTCCAATGATATCACTTCTTTAGCATATATGTATGTATGTGCCTTTATTACACTAACGTACTGTTTAATGGGTCTGGAGATGCTGTTATTTATAGATTTTAGCTCATTCAAAGAACAGCTGTAAGAAGCCTCACAAAAGGGGAGCATCCCGGTAACCTGATGATGGCCCCACATTGGTTGCCAGGGAGGTGTGGAATCTTAGATCGTGAAGAATGACGTGTTACGTGCACCAAAAGCTTATCTGGAAGGATCTAACATTTTTAAAAATTGTCTTTCTTTGACACTTTAAATTCGTCTGTGTTCTAGTTTCCAACAACAATTTCCCCTTTTGTGTTCTTTAGTTTTCAAACCTCCAGCCTTTGGAATTAGACCCTGGAACTGAAGTTTATTCCTTTGTTCCTTTGTTATTTCCTTCTTTCTCTTTTTATTTTCCTTTTTAGTTTCCTTCCTTTCTTCTATGACTGAATTCACTTGAAAAACATATGTGTGTGTGTGTGTGTGTATATATACACATACAGTTTATATATAGTTTTAAATATATTTGATAAATGTATAAACATACTATAATTATATATAATTATTACATATAAATAACATATAAGTATATATTATTTACTTAACATCAAACAAAATCATTCTGTTAAATTTTAAAAAATAAAATTTCAATACTTAACTCATCTGTACCCCCATTTTATAGCAATCTATGCTTTGTGGACAGTTACAGATGGGTTTTATTATTCATAGCGTGTGTGTGTGTCCTTGGAACATGTGAAAGTTGGACAGGGTTAGCAAGAGTTGTGTTATTTACAGTGAGAAAAGCTGTGCTGTTTGTCTGTTTGTTTGTTTCTTTTGAGGGAGGAATGGGGGAAAATAGTATTTTCATAGGCTTGGTGAGTTTCAGAAATTATTTGCCCTGTTGACGTAGCCCGGTGAAATCCTGAGCATAAATCGATCTTGTTGCACAGTTATGAAATTGGGTAGGAGATTTTGCATGTGCATATACCTTAACAAAGAACAGGTTAGATTTCATCTGAACCCTGGACAGTGCTGTATTATTAACCTTGGCATTTTGTACATCCGATTGGTTTTGTGATGATCTTGTCTTACTAAAAGCTGTAAATTCAAACTGCTAATTTCACAATTAGTCATCAGTTTCTTGAAAGCTTTCATAGTTGCATAAACAGAAGAATAGCCTAGAGAAGAAAATTCATACATCTTTTAATTCACATTGTATTATTTTATAAAGGATTTGTGGAAAATAAAGAAATATTCTGCTACAATTTAGGTGTGGCATAGAAAACTAGGGCAGTGCTTACTTTTAGAAATATCAAGTGTTACTCGCTGTTTTAGAATTAATTACATAATTATCCCATAGAACACTGAGATCCCAGGGTACCTTCATAGAAACACTACACTTCCAAATAAAATAATAATAATTAGCATCTACTATATTCCAAGTGCTTTATTAGCTATAATTTTTTAACTCCCCACATCTCTGTGTGTAAGTAAACACCATTAACATGATCAATCTTTTCTATAGTTTAGAAATAAGAAAACTAAGGCAGAGAAATGGATTTGAATGATAAATTAGGCATTATGGCTTTGAGTCATGTAAAGAGGCAGGTATTCAATAGGAACGATAGATGTTAGGAGAGTATAAAAATTACTCTTGCAACCATTCATAAATTACTAGGTAGTAATTAATTTAAAATATCATCTTTCTTCCAAGCATCAAGGAAATTTACATTTCTTTAAAAAATTGCCTGGCTTCCTTGAGACTCTTGGAAATGCCTAAGAGGTGATACAACTTACTGTGGAGTCACCATTCTAGGTACATGGCAGCTACATGAAGTTGTATGACATTGAAACCATTGGTTGGTAGATTGAAGGCATGTAATAAATTAAGTGTCACAGAGTCTCATTAGGGGATAAATTCAGGTTTCCATCTTACATCTTGCCAACAAAGCAATGACTTTTTTTGTTTGTTTTTTATTTGTTGTATGACACGGTAACAGTTCATTACTGTTCCCAATGGAACAGCATTAGTTTAGGGTAGGCATGAAAGTGTGGGTGGGCACTATGGGCCCCTGGGACGTTTGATGCCCCCATGTGACACTATAATCACTGAGGAGAAAACTGCCTTTGGAACAGACAGTTATAGAGCCATGGAAAGCTAACGGCATCCCTAAAATACTGTTGCAAAAAGGCAAGGAAACATGACAGGTCAGGTACCAGTTGTAAAGCCTACAAAGTAAAGGGATGTTCTTTGATGTAATATTCCAGAACTGCAGACTCATTGGACAGAAAGTTGTGATTAATGCCCATTTGGAGAGAACCCAGGCTGGAAGGAAGCCAGCCAACTAAACTTCATTTAGGGAGATAAGTAAGACAAATGGTGACCTTGCAACGATCTGAAACAACTCTACTCCATGGCCATTTGAACAAAAGAATGAACAGTCTAGCCAGACTCTGCTGTGGTGATCTGAACTGGTTGGAGGTAGACAGGGGAAAGTGCTGTGAGGTTTCATCATAGAAATATGGCTGGTGTGTGGGTAGCCAAAGGGCAGACATTTAGATCTGTTATGTATTTGTTCCTGAGTTCATTTTCTATGGTGAGAACGTTGTCTGATGGCATCCATTGCCGTGGTGAATAATTGATTCACCACAAGTGAACAAGGTCTCAATTCATTTGGGTAGTAGAGTTTTTGGGTTTTTTTAAATTTTTTAGTGTTTGTTTATTTTTGAGAGAGAAACAGAGCATGAGTGGGGGAAGGGCAGAGAGAGAGGGAGACACAGAATCCGAAGCAGGCTCCAGGCTCTGAGCTGGCAGCACAGAATCCCACGTTGGGGGCTCAAACCCATGAATTGCAAGATCATGACTTGAGCCAAAGTCGGACACTTAAACTGACTGAGCCGCCCAGGCGCCCCATGGGTAGGTGAGTTTCATTGCAAGGTATAAAGCATTTGTCTTGAGTGCAGTTTGCTCTCAAAGTTGGAATCATTTTCTATTGAATGATGATGTATCATCTGCCAACAAGCTATTGGAAAATATTCCCCACCATCTCATGTGCCCCTCCGGTCGAGGGCTAGGTGTTTGTGGAGACTATGGAAACAATTTGCTATCACCCACCTATTCCTTGAAATACTGAAATCTGAGCTTCCATTTGAACTAAACTTATACTCATAAAGTGTGCACTAGACACACACAAACAGACCGTCATATCTAATTCTAAAATACCCAATAGCGTGGGTTAGAAAAACTTCTAAGTTTATACCTAAATAAAAAGAAATCATTAAACTGTTACAACAAATCCACTTAAAATTCAAACTTCGCAGATCCCACACGTAAGCAGTATGTTTTGCCTTTCAGTTTTGAACTGCCGAATGTGCACTTAAAATACGTGTGCATGAAAAACACTCTGTATGTATGAATGCTATGTTTTTGCATTTTTAAGGATGGGGGGAAGGTTATTTTATAAATAGCGGGCTATAGAGGGACCCTTTCCTTTGCAGCTTTATTTAATGCTTTATTATTTGTTTTTACTAGAAGGGTGCTTTGGAAAGTTTAACAAAAATATGTGCATATAGATGTATGTGTGTTTGCGTGTGTGCGTGTGTGTGTGCGTGTGCGCTGTGAGGCTAGGGAAAACCCAGACCCAACAAACTGTGGCCTGTTCAATTTATCTTCATAGAAATAAAAGAAACAACTGTGTCTCTTTGCTGCCCCAACATCCTCTCCATCTTCTTTTATGAGAGGCGCACTATTCTTTCCCTCTGCCTCTGCTGGCTATTGTAATCTGGGCGCACTCCTTTACCAGCTTCACGGCGAATAGCTCCTTGCTTTTCTCTTCCTCTGCCCTCCATCCCCCCCCCCCCCGAATACATTTCACAGACGACCGTCTTCCAAAATAACAACATCAATTAATTTTTTAACTTAAAGAAAATCATATTTAGCCCCGAGTCTGCCCTCTCCATTGATGTGTAGTGAGTGGAAGAGGCTGTGCCGGGGCTGATAAGCCCCGTCTGTGAAGTCTCTTCAGTAGGAGGCAAGGAAGGCCCTGGCCGCTTGCACAAGGGGCTGCTTATTCAGGCAGCGTGGCTCTAGGTGAGCTGACAGCTGGCCCGCCCAGCGCACCCAGGGCAAACCTAGGCAGGGACCGGCTGGGCCGCCTGGGGCTCAGGAAGCAGCCCCTCCCTGAGTCTCAGTCTGTGACTGGAAGTTGTCCTTTGTTGTTCATTGGTTTTTGCCCAGACAACAGTGTTTTCCTCAAAGGATCCCTCAACTAACTGTCGTGATCTCTCACCACCCTCCTCTCCCCTTTTGCAGAATCCGATGACCTCCGTGGGGAACCTGCACTCAGCCATCAGAGCGCACCTGCCCCCAAGGATGCTCATAGTTCAGTCGTAGATGCAGGTGGCGTGGAAAGCATCAGCCGGTGTCCCCAGCAGCTTCCTCAGATGATGGCTGCAGGTAAATGCCAGTGGCCCGCCCAGGACACAAACAAGGCGTTGTGAGTTCTTAGGGGAAGAGCTTGCCGGGCGGTAAATAGGCATTGAACCGGGAACCTGGAATCCTTAAAGAAACCGGGCCATGGGACTAGCATACATCAAAAATCATTAAGTCAAATTTCACATGTTTTGCTGAGTTTTTTTTTTCTGGCCCTGTGCTCTTTGTTTTTAATGTTATTTATTTGTTTATTTGGTTTTGACGAAAGTCTTGAACTTATAAGAAATATTTTGGAAGAGTCATCTTAAGCAGACACCTGCATTTCCATAATGGAATGATACAAAAAGCTTAGAAAGGAAAGAGTATGTTACAAGGTAACCCTGATAAATTCAGTTAGGACCGAACTGAGTCGCTGCTTGGCGACTGTTTTTAAAAATTCTGTTAAATAGCTGGAAGGTGTGCCTGCTCCAAAATTCTACTCAGAAATAGATGATGGCGTTTATTTTTAGTCTACTGAACCAATTGACTTTTTTTTCCCCCTTACTAAAGGAGTGGTCCTGTTCTGCCTCTCCACCTTAGAACTTAACTCATGTTGTCTCACTAAGAGAAAGAAGCAGTTCCTCCATTTTTTTTCCAGGAGTGCTTCCTTAATGGCATGCTGTGTGTAACACAAACTACATGTCATTAAGTTTCCTCCCGGAATGTATTTGGAAACCCTTTATGTTTACGTCTGGAGAAAACATTGCTGTAGATTACAGTGCTTTATTTTCGCGTGGTTGGGGAATGTGCTAAGTGAAGTCTCGCATCTCTAGCAATGTGATCTCCTTTAAAACAAACACTCTTGCCTTTTGACTGGAAGTCACAGTTTGTTTTTCCCCGCAGCAGCTGATGGTTTGGGGAGTATAGCGATAGACACAACCCAGCTCAACATGTCCGTGACCGATCCCACAGCCTGGGCCACCGCCATGAATAACTTGGGCATGGTTCCCGTGGGGTTGCCTGGACAGCAGCTTGTGTCTGGTAAGCTTGGGTTTCAAGGTACTTCGCAGCAGTACCAAAGGGTGTTGGTGACAGGTGTCCAGTAATCTACCCACACGCAAGTGTTGAGCATAGTCAACATGGGGCATGTTTATGACTGGGATTTGTCTGGCAGGTTGTGCTTGAGATTCTTTTCCTCATCACCTTGCTCTCCTGCCCGACAGCTATTCTCAGAAAAAGCCATGTGTAATATATATCATCTGTGGCATTGCGATATCAATTTCATGTTTTAAATTGCTAAATAGAAGAGCTAACGTTTGCTTTGTAATTTGCAAAACTCCTTCACCTACATTATGCCATCTGATTCCACAGTCGTCTTTTTGAGGCAGGTGGATATTGTTTGTTTGCTTATGAATGTTCACATTTCAAAGACGGGGAAACAGAGGGCCAGCATTCAGGTGGCTTTTCCAGCACTGCGGTGGCAGAACTAGAAATTCAACTCAACTGACACTAGTCCACATTTTTCCCGTCACTCTTTGGAATCATAATACGATGCATTCAATAGGGAAGATGTTTAGAAATGTCCCCAAGTAGAAGGCCGTTTAAAAGATTTCATCATTTAATTTAATACATCTTTATTGAGGACTTTCCGTGTGCTGTGGAACAAATACTCCAGGGAAGAGAATAGATATATACATACATAAGTGTTCCTGAGGACCATGTCTCCCTAAATTGCAAAGCACAGCAACAACAACAACAACAAAACCCAGCAATTAGAATAATGTGTAGAATCAGGTGTGAAGTGGTAACACAGGCCAATAATGTAGTAATTTCCAGAAGGGTCAATCACTGGGGCTCTAAGAGAAGATATTCTCAGAAGAGTAGGACTTGGGCTGTCCGGAAAGATACATAAAACTTGCAGTATCCGCTCATTTGCTCATTTGTTCATTCAACAAACATTTATTGAGTTACTGTCCTGGTGTGGGTGCTCCAGCTATAAACAAACCAGGCATGGTCCCTGCCCTCCCAGAATTTCCAATGGAGAGGTGACAGTCAGTTATTATGTTATGGTCATTGTTACGTCAGAGGAACAATTCACTTTTGCCCGTCAAGTCAGATGAGGGTAGATGGTATGCACCAAGTAGAAAGCAGTCGCCATTGGAGAGGTAGTTTCCGCCCCCACAAACCTGTGTATTTTGTGCTGAGTTGACCAAGCATTTGTTTGTTTTTGTTGTTTTTATTGTTTTTCAATAGTGGCCATAGATAGGAAATTCTAAACTAGTTACAGTAAGTTTTATGTGTGTGTGTACCTGTACATATATATGTATATATATGTACATGCACACGTGCATATATGTGAATATATACATAGGGGTTTTTTTTAATATCACAAGAAAGAACAGGAGAGAAGACAGGAGACAGCGACAAGTGGGAGACAGAAAAAAGAGAGTCAGATACTGAGTTACAAAACAGTATTCTTAGGATATTTATGAAATTCTCCAAAGTATAAAACTCACGTTAAGTTGAGGATTAGTCTGGTGCGTGCTGTGTATATATGTGCAGCAGTGACGTTTTCTTTTTTTTTTTTTTGTCACATGCTTTCTTTGCATTTTTTTAATTTTTTTTTCAACATACGAAATTTATTGTCAAATTGGTTTCCATACAACACCCAGTGCTCATCCCAAAAGGTGCCCTCTTCAATACCCATCACCCACCCTCCCCGCCCTCCCACCCCCCATCAACCCTCAGTTTGTTCTCAGTTTTTAAGAGTCTCTTATGCTTTGGCTCTCTTCCACTCTAACCTCTTTTTTTTCCTTCCTCTCCCCCATGGATTTCTGTCAAGTTTCTCAGGATCCACATAAGAGTGAAACCATATGGTATCTGTCTTTCTCTGTATGGCTTATTTCACTTAGCATCACACTCTCCAGTTCCATCCATGTTGCTACAAAGGGCCATATTTCATTCTTTCTCATTGCCACGTAGTACTCCATTGTGGATATAAACCACAATTTCTTTATCCATTCATCAGTTGATGGACATTTAGGCTCTTTCCATAATTTGGCTACTGTTGAGAGTGCTGCTATAAACATTGGGGTACAAGTGCCCCTATGCATCAGTACTCCTGTATCCCTTGGATAAATTCCTAGCAGTGCTACTGCTGGGTCATAGGGTAGGTCTATTTTTAATTTTCTGAGGAACCTCCACACTGCTTTCCAGAGCGGCTGCACCAATTTGCATTCCCACCAACAGTGCAAGAGGGTTCCCGTTTCTCCACATCGTCTCCAGCATCTATAGTCTCCTGCTTTGTTCATTTTGGCCAAGCAGTGACATTTTCTATGGTCTGAACATGCGTTGATCCAGACCCCTTTTCCCAAAAGCTTACCCAGGCAGATACTTCCATCTACTAACTCGAGAGTAAAGATTTGCATTTTTCCACCCAAATTTTCCCAACTGCCTAATTGAAATGCTTATCTAGCAGAAATTGCTCTTGTCTCCACCTCCCACTTGTGTCAGAAAATGTTGTGTAACTTCCAGACTAAGCCACAACCTCAATAATTCATTATTTTTTCTTTATGATTTTGAGTCTTGTGACATTTTAACCATGACCAATTTATGATTTTCCCGGCAACTTACCATGAAAAGAATTACAGCCCCTGCTCGTTATAGAAGATTTACCGTATCTGCCCTGCATTACGTTCTCTATCTCCTGTACTAGCCAGACTGCTTCAACTGTTTTCGAGCCTCTCAGGGCCTTCCTGGGTGTCCCTTCGTCATTTCTGCATTCTGCCAGGTGAACTGTACTTCACGTGGTTCCTCGGGGCTCCCGCTGACCCCGTTTGTTGACACTTTCTCAGGGTCGGGTTCTGTTTTATTCACTTAGTGTGTCTGCAGTTTCTTCCAGTCTTTTTTCCACGGAAACATTTTCATCACATTAAATACTCTAGTGTGTATTTTTATTAACACCTCCAATTTATTTAACCAGCCTAGTGTTTACATTTAGGCTGTTTCCATTGTTTCACTCTTAGAAGGCAAGTTTGTTTGGAGAATTTAATCTCTTCAAGCACATAGAGAAGCATGTTACCTTTTTTTGTAAAATGGTGATTATGTCTAGTTCATGGGACTGTTGCGAGATTTTAATATGATAGTTTACATGCGATAACCACATAGCACCTACACGTAGAAAGCATTCATTAACTATTAACTCTTATTCCTTCCTTCCTTTGTTGCTCATTTTTTAAAACAGGTAATATTATGTGAACCATTTCCATGCATAGAGCTTTTCAGCAGTTAGAATTACTGTCCTTGGATAGACTCCTGTATGTAAAACTAGCAGATCACAAGAAACGAACATTTGAAAGTTTCTTGTTAAATGCTGGGCCATTAATTTCCAAAATATGTGTATGTATTTAATATTTATTTGCTAATTTGATATGTAAAGATGGCATCCTATGATTTTGCCCTCATTTTTTTTTATATCTACCCTTTGTAAATTATTTACCTCCTCTGTTATTAGTACTTCCTCTTTTGTAAATAGATTACTTTCATACTGTATCCATTTATCACACAGAGCTCAAACCTTTTTGGTTTACATTTGGTTATTTATTATTAAGCATTTTAATCTTTGGAATTCATATTTCCTAAAAACACTTATATAGTCTGTTTTTTTGCCTCTTAATGTTGTTTTTTTTTTTAAAAATATGTTTAACTTTTCCTTTATGTGTTCTTTATTCCATTTCTAAATACGAAAAGGCTTGTCCCACCGTAGAAGTTGATATGTATTCCCAGTTTTCTGGGCCTCCATTGGCTTACTTTTATCTTTTTTACCTATCTTTTTTATCTTTTATCAAACATTCCATTCTTATGCATATTTTTATCCCATGTTTGAAGTATCTGTTCTGTACCCCTGATCTATCTTTATTCCAGCACCACATTGTCTCAGTCCTTCCAGCTCTATGGAGTATTTATATGACATCTCTTATGCTCTTTTTACTGGACTGCATGGGTAATGCTGTTTGTTTCTTTCAAGGCAGTCACAGACGGCTGTTTCCTGCTCAGTTCACATGCAGCCGCCTCTGGAATTCTTCGGGGTGCCTGTGGAATGTGAGAGGCAGTCTTTACTGTCTCAGAAGGGGCTTAAAGATTATTTAGTGTAGGCTTCCTTCCAAGAAATCCCCTCTAAAATGTCTCTGACAGGATTATGGAGAGGCTGGATTTTACAAGCACTTGGCCTTCTCCCAAAGTTTCTGATATTTCTAAATGACCAACTACTCTTCCCATGTTTGTTAAAACTGAACTGACACCCAATCCCATTCTCCACCAGTACTTCTGTTTATTGAGAGATTAAAATTATCAGCAAAGGAAGGAAGGCACACGTTTTTCACATCCTCTGCTTTTATCAAAAAGTTTTCCCGGAAGATCAGATCACCCACCACTGTCCCATTGCACCTTTCTGATGTGTTATTGTGGCTTCCACAGTTACAGC
Source organism: Panthera onca (assembly GCF_046562875.1). Lineage (NCBI taxonomy): Eukaryota > Metazoa > Chordata > Mammalia > Carnivora > Felidae > Panthera > Panthera onca. The sequence continues at coordinate 213,526,931 of NC_138339.1, read as the reverse complement.
TCTTCCGTTTCCTTCCCCTCTACCATCCCCCCGTGTTCCCACCATGATTCCAGCCCCATGCTCATGAACTTGCCTGGCTACCTTCTTCCTATCATGTGCTGCTTAAGATCATCATATTGAATCAGTTTCTTTTATCTAAAATATACCATTATGGTGTTTTACTCCAGCCCTAAATCCTATACTTCAATGTCTTGGTTTATCTATAGCATAATATTTACCTCCTTATATTATTGTTTCATGTTTATTTTATTCCTCCTACTTTTAGTTTTGTGGAACTTTTAATTTTGTGCATTTCAACACTTTGTGCATTGATAGAGATCTAGGTTTTCTAAACTGATCTGTTAGAACACCAGTGCCCTGGGGTTGTTAGGTAAAGTGGATGTCATATAAGTATTTATGTGGTCTAATAGCCAAGGCAAACTCTGGGTTTAAAATAGGTAGATTGCGGTTCAGTCAGTTAAGTGTCAGACTTCGGCTCAGGTCATGATCTCATGGTTCCTTGGTTTGAGCCCTGTGTCGGGCTCTGTGCTGACAACTTGGAGCCTGAGCCTTCTTCAGATTCTGTGTCTCCCTCTCTCTCTCTCTGCCCCTCCCCCACTCACACTCTGTCTCTCTCAAAAAAAATTGAATAAACATTTAAAATAAAATGAAAACAGGTGGGTTGCAGAGCACCTGGGTGGCTCAGTCAGTTGAGCATTGAACTCTTGGTTTAGGCTCAGGTCATGATCTCACAGTCCCCGAGGTCAAGCCCCACCCCACGTTGGGCTCCGTGCAGGCCATGCGGAGCCTGCTTGGGATTCTCTCTCTCTGCCTTTTCCCCTGTCTCTGCCTCTTCACCCCTCTCTCTCTCAAAATAAATAAACTTAAAATAAAATAAAACAGGTAGGTTGCTTTCTTTGTGAGTTTCTTCAAAGTCTTTACTATGCTCGTATCCAATGTATACTTTCAAAGAGTAGTATGTAGCATGCGGGCTTCCCCAAACTTAATTTAGCTTAAAAAAAAAATCTCTTGGCATCTCATGAGACACCAGAATAGCCATGTAAACCAGATTTCCACCATCAGCTGGGGACATCCTTTTCCACTACCATCTGTCTCTCTATGCTGTTTCTGATATCCTGTCTATGATCTGGCACACGGCTTGGGTTATGTTTTCACTGAATAGTGTTACTACCTAACCTCAGGTTTCCAAATAATTCTCTCGTGGTCAAGAGTTTGCCTAAAGCCTTCTTCCCAGTTTTCTCTGATCCGTGTTGTCACTTTCCAGGAGCCCCCGCCATGGGTGTCATCAGCCCAAATCCGGAATATCAGATCATGAGCCTTGACACCATCTGTGTGACCAGCTCCTCCCTTCCTATATATCCCAGCTTCTTTTCCAAAGTTATGATCATCAGTTGGAAGAGCTGAAAACTCAGCAGCTGAGTCCCCGGTTTTTAAGTTTCTTGCCCAGGACTACGTGGGGATTGGTAATATTGCCTGGATATTCTCTGGCCATGAGCTTCTACCTTGCTTTTCTCTAAACTTTTTGAAATTTTATTTCCTGATCTCAAAATCTTCCAACACGATGGAAAACGAAAACAAAAGAAGACTCTGAGCATCATCGTTTAGAGAGCCTCGCTATTACACGCCAGGCTGTCTGTATCCCCTTAAATCATGCCCGTGTCAGGGAGTGCCGCCAGTAACACGTGAAGGGACTAAAGAAAGGAAGTTTGCTGGCTTGAGTATTATTGTCCTCTTAAAAACAAGTACGTAGGGCAGTTTATCAAAAGAAAGCCCATCTGCGTATCTCTCCTTAGCTGTCGTTGACTTTGATTGGTAGATATCTTTTACCCCAAATGGCTTGACATGCCATTTGTGTTATCTCAAATACGTGTTCTGAAAAGGCATCGCACTTCCCTATTAGCTATGGAAAGACTTTGTCCAAGACAGCACCACACGCGTTATCATAAGGGATTAACTTAGAGCCTGTAAAAGACTTCTTCCCTCTTACAAGTATCTGTGAACACGGATTGTCCCTTGGCTCGCACCTGTTTCTTCTTTAAAAGCTTTGAGTTCACCGTCACTGCTTCTGTTACTGCCAGAAGTTGAGAAGAGATCAACTTTAAAACTCATGGGGAGGCCAGGTTGGGCTACAGTCCTCTCTTTCCCCTCTTCCATTCGCTGATGCTTCCACTCGTTTTAATTCCTCTCTGCTGGCTCAGAATATTTTTTCTGCTTTCCTTCTTGGGTTGGTTAATCCTCCCAGGAACACCTTGATCCTCTTTAATATGCCCAGATATGAGGAGGCATGTATTAAATCCTTTCATCTCCTGGAGCATTGCTCTTAACTGGGATTTATTGATCCAGACATTGTGCCAAATGCTGGGAATAGGGAGACATAGACCTTTCAGCGCCTAGCGGGAGAAACAGAGAAGAGTGAATAAGCTAATACAAATCAACATGATGAGTGGTTCTGCCACCAGGAGATAAAGGGTGCTATAGGATGTCACCGAAGAGTGTTAAGCAGGGACTAGTGCGATTAAAGTTGCATTTTAACGGAGAACTTTTGTAAGTCCTAGAGAGAATGGATGGCGTGTGGAATGGTTGGTGGCAGGGAGGTCAAAGGGCCATAGCAGTTATGCAGATGCAAGGTACTAATGACAGTAATAATCATGGAAGTGGAGATGGAGAGAAGTGAAGGGACCCATGAGACATTTGATTCTAGAAACAACAGGAATTGATGACTGAGTCCTCAGAATGTTAGGGGAGTCATCAGCAGTGATTCCAGTTTGGGAAATCGTGTAAAATGGTATGGTCATGTGCTGAGACGCAGAAGGCCGGAAGAGAACAGGTTGCGGAAGACGGCAAGATTCTTTTTGCATGTGTTGAGTTTGAAGAACCCATGGAAATGAAATGTGGTGAGCAGTTAGATCTGAGGGTCTAGAGCTAATGATAGAAGGGGAGACGGGGATGTGGCTTTGGCAGTCATAGCACAAGGACGGTCATTGACTCCTTTCTCCCCCAGTCATACTTTTGCTGTGAAATTATACATAAGCCCTCAGCTGCTCATGCAGGTGTCAGTCTAACCTACAACTGAGTCTCCAAGTATCTGCTTCCTCTGTTTCCTCTCTTTTGACCCACTGGATTCCTATCCATTGGTGGGCTCCAAGGTTTGCAATTGGAGAAGTAGTCAGCTATTTAAAAAATGGAATCTAAGAATCTATTCCTGAAACCATCTCATCAGTTTACAGAGACACTCAGATGGTCTTTCTGTTGATAACCATCCTACATACTTGTTTTTAAGATGAGACTAACACTTGGGGCGCCTGGGTGGCTCAGTCAGTTAAGCGTCCAATTTTGGCTCAGGTCGTGATCTCGCAGTTCGTGGGTTCAAGCCCCGTGTCGGGCTCTGTGCTAACAGTTCGGAGCCTGGAGCCTGCTTCGGATTCTGCTCTCCTTCTCTCTCTGTTCCTCTCCTGCTCACGCTCTGTCTCTCTCTCTCTCTAAAAAATAAAGTTAAAAAAATTTTTTTTAAAAGAGAGGAGAATAATACTCAAGCCAGCAAACTTCCTTTCTTTAGTCCCTTCACATGTTACTGGCGGCACTCCCTGACACGGGCATGATTAAGGGGATACAGATAGCCTGGTGTGTAATAGCGAGGCTCTCTAAACGATGATGCTCAGAGAGTCTTCTTTTGTTTTTATTTTCCATCTTGCCGGAAGATTTCTCATTATCAAACATCAGAAAACAAATAGGGCCCTCGACTTAGATTTCACAATTTATGTACCCGATTACATGTATTCCTGACAGCTCAGTTGCACATTCCACAGTTATCTACCCTCTCTTCCCCAGGACATTAGAACAGTACATTGATATGTCCGCTCATTCCTCTACAGTATTACAGAAGACTCAAAATGTACAACACATTTTACAAGGCCCTAGAGAAACAGCAGTTTATATGACAGACAAGCGACATTCCTGTGGAGCATTCATATTTTTTAAAGAAGCAGATGCGTAAATGCCTGTTTCACGACAACAACAGTGGGGTGTTACAGTAAGAGGGATTGGGAGCCCAACTTCGCTTGGAGGCATTAGAGGCTATGCAGAAAAGTCCCTCCAAAGAATATTTAGGCTAAGGGCCCAAAGATGAATTCAAGCTTACCAGGTAGCAGGAGGGGAGAAAAGGGGAATCCGGGAAGCTGAGAGAATTCTAAAAGTATAAAATGCCCCGTGCAAAGGCCTGGGGCAAGAGGAGCTTGGCTCTTGCAAGGAGATGAAAATGGGATGTGTGTGGGCATACATCCAAAAGACTGCTGGAAGTCCAGAAAGAGATGAATGAGGTAGACGGCCTGGATATACGCACTTAGGGCCAGAGTACCGAGCACCTCCCACCCGCCAGGCATTGAGGGGTGCCTCAAGTACTGAGGGGAAACATGGCTGTCATCCGTCCTAGGGCTCTCATCCCGATGCTCGGTACATGACGTGTGTGTCTACGGTATTTCTGGAGATGAGCGAATTTGTAGCAAATTGTTTCCAAAAAATATTTGCTTCTTCCTGTGCTGTGTGCTATATAAGGTAATTGGTATCGCTTAAAACGAATCAAGGCTTGTCCTCAAATCACTCTCCACAAGTGACAACAACGTGTATCTTTGTTGACTAGAGATGTCATGAAATGAAAGTCCTTTTCAAATGCTTGCCTAACATGATCTAGTCATTTGAAGTGTAGTCATTTTTCTCCCCCATGCAATGAAGCACATAAACCCACTCTCTTTGTAGATTGACTTTTTCTGAATTATGAATGTGTAATTCTGTTCTTCCTGTCTATGCCACAACAAATATATATATTTTTTATTTTATACTAGTTTCCATCTCTTGATTAGCTTAGTCTTTATTTGGTCTGTCATACCCTGGTATACATGCTACCCAACTAACTCAACCAGCCTTTTGAACTACACTGGTCACTTTCTTACCCTCTAGACTAAAATTAGAGAAAAATATTTTTAAAGAACTGTCTGTATTTACATATGTATAGGTATAGTAACTATATGCATATTACATGCAAATATATCACATGAAGATGTGCATATACATCACAAACACACACATTCCCTAATTTTCTTGCTTTCCTTTTCTTCCCCTAGAATAGAGATGCTTTCGTATCTTTAACGGCAACATGAGCTAAAGGGAAATATTTGCATTCCATAATGGAAAACGGATTGTCTCCTGCCCCCATAGTAGACATTCTAATGCAGCTGGAATCAGGAAGAAAGATCAAACAGTTAAATTCCTGTATTAAAATTAATTTGTATGTTCCTATCCAGCGTGCACACACATACACACGTACAGGCACATTACCATATATTGCATTTTTGTTTTCAGTTAATGTCAAACCCTTTTATTTGTAAGTATGGAATCATCGTGTAGTGACTTCTCATTTACGCCTTGTTTCCTTTTATTGGGCTGGACCTTATCATTTACTGTGTGTTACACACCATGTTGTTGAGTGGTAGATATATTACACTGTGTACTTATATAACTAGGCTATCGTTTATCTAATAGACTGTGCTAGGCTATCCATTTATATGGGCAAGAATCATATGTTTCATTTTTGTCTTTCCTCTGTCACCAAATACGGAGATGGGTGCTCAGTAACCATGTAGTGGAATGCATGTCTGGGTGGATTCGTTTATATAAATAACTACATAAAGATGTATACATTTTGGAAAAGTTACTTTTACCTGGTCCTTAGACTGTTCTAAAGTGTAGCTTTTATGTTTTTAATCATGGTTAGATATGAAGGGTAGCCACAACCATCAGCCCCTTATTTGACATCTGTGATTTCTTTTTCGAGTAATTGAGCATTATCTTTCCAGATTACTTCTTTTCTTTTAAAAAAAAATGTATCTTCCCCATCTCTCCTTATCATGCTTATGCTTTCATTGACCTTCTTGTACATATGGATGGGGTATATGATAGCTGTTTTAGTGCACTTATGTACTAATTCTGTTGTCTGTGATCTCTCTAAGTGTCTTTCTGTTGGTCCTCATGATAGATCATATTTTCCTGCTTCTTTGCATGCCTAGGAATTTTTCGTTGGATGCCAGACATTGTAAATTTTACCTTGTTAGGTGCTGGATTTTTTTTTTAATTTCCTTAAATATTTTTGACATTTGTTCTGAGATGCCATTAAGTTCCTTAGAAATACTTTCATCCTTTCAAGGCTTGCTTTTTAGCCTAGGTAGGTGGGTCCGGAGCAGCCTTCAGGTAGACTAAAGATAATTTATGCCACTTCTGAGGCAAGATACTTCTAGAAACACTACTCTGGTATATTAAGAGTTATCCTCTCTGGCTACTGGAAACTGGATCTGTTCTCAGCCCTTTTGTGAGCCTCAGAATCAGTTCCACCTGCTCCTTACCCACAGTTTTTGCCTCAGTCTTGGAATCTCCTTCGCAGACCTGATCAATACTCAGCCAAAGACTTGAAGGGAACATTCTGAAGATTTTCAGAGCTATCTTTCTGGTTAGGGCCTTTCTCTGCAGTGCTCTTCCCTATAATTTCCAGCTGCCTTGGCCTCCCAAACACTGAAACTAAGGTATACCTCTGCCTCTGTTTGGGTTTCTCGTGCTTGAGTTACATCCTGGAAACTTTCTAGACAGTAGACGGGGACAATCATAGCTTTTATTGTACCTGTCTCCCTTCTGTCAATAATCATTGTTCTGTACTTGATGTTGTCCATTGCCCAAAAACTGTCATTTCATATATTTTGTCTGACTTTCAAGTTGCTTCAAGCAGGAGAATAGATTCTATCGCTGTTACTTCTTCATGGCTGGAAACAGAAGTTTTCAGACAAAGTCTTTTTAAAGTGTGTGTGTGTGTGTGTGTGTGTGTGTGCGCGCGCACACACACACACACGCATGCCCTAGGGACATAAACAGTGTAAATCTCTGGCTATGATATGAATGACTTTTGTAGGGATGCAGAAAAAGGTGGTAATAAATCCACCAATTCCTGAATACCTAATATGTACCAAATACAGTAAACATCTAGCTTCATTTAATCCTCTGCTAGCTAAATATTATTAACCCCATTTCATAGATAAGGGAACTGAGCTTGGGTGATGTTAATTAACTTACCCCAGGTTATTCACTTAGAGGGAGGTAGTGCTGGAATTGAAATACAGGTCTATCCACCTAAGCTGTTTCCACTATATCAGAATTTGGAGAAAAATCACTGAAGCAAGATTTCCTAGATTTTTGTCTCAGGCCAGCACTCTCTTTACACTTACAAATATCTTAGGTGGAAATATATCGTTGAGGGGGGGAGGAGGAGGAGGAATCATAGAGATTTTTTTATATCACATTAAAACTTTAAAATAGCAATTATTTAATTTTTATGCACATCATTTTTCAGGGTACTTAAAATCCAGAGATTTCCAGGGCACCTGTGTGGCTTAGTTGGCTAAGTGTCCGACTCTCAATTTCAGTTCAGGTCATGATCTCACAGTTGGTGAGATCAAGCCTGGTGATGGGCTCTGTGCTGACAGCACAGAGCCTACTTGGGATTCTCTCTCCCTCTCTCTCTGCCCCTCCGCTACTCGTGTGCACATCCTCTTTCTCCCTCTTAAAATAAATAAACATAAAAAATAATAATAAATCCAGAGATTTCCATTAAGCCTCATGAGTTTAGGACTTATGGTCTGGTGATCTGGAATTGGTACTAACATTTAACCAGGAATAGCTTGGTAATATAAAGTAGACTGTTATGGATAAGACCAGGTAAGTGACCTGCTCCTAGCTAATGTCAGTAACCAAAAATGATCATAAATATGGGGAGATTATATACATTTCAGTCTAAAGGCAAGTAAGAAGGTTTTCCCAAAGGAAAAAAATGACTGTGAGTTTCTCAGCAGTTAACACAGATTAGATGGGCTTGAGTCAACTTAAATATTCACTCTTTGGGAATAACAGAATGCAGAGCAGGTGGGAGCTGGGACACACAGTCCTATAAGATTGTGGTAGAGCATTGGAAAGGGGGTGGATCGTATGGAAAGAGCTGATGAGGGCAAGCGGGGAGTTGGAAGGGTTAGAAGGTGTGAAGGAGAAAAGAGCATTAGCCAGTAACATAAATAGGGACCCTTTCCATGGTATTTGCAAAAGAAAAATTATTTTCCCTAGAAACTGATGAACTGTCCCTGCAAGAGGCAGATGGTGACTGTGAGCCCGATGTCTTGGGTTTGAGTCCAGGCTCTTTCCCTTGGCCATGTCACCTTGGGCAAATTACATTTAACCCCCCCTGAGTTTGTTTGTCTATAAAGAGAGATATAATGGTATCGACATCAGAGAATTGTAGCTTCCAGCATCTGATGATACAAAGTATGGGACATACTGTAGGGATCCAGATATGTTAGCTCCCTTGCCCCTTACTGGACAGCAGTTAGGGAGGAGCAGGGAAGGAGAGAAGAGTGACTTTGGATGACTCCATATTGAAATGCACTGAAAAAGGAAGATTTGGCCCCTGTGAAAAACTGGTTCCCTTGTCCTGATTTTCCTGTGTCCTAGAAGCAGTGACAACCATTCTCCTCTACAAGCCATGTGGAGGCACCCAGATTTGAGTATTATTCTTTGAGTGTTACTCAAAGTATTTTCCACTGATCATCTGTGTCATTATTCCCTGAAATGTAGATTTTAGGGCCACAGACCTTCTGAAACATGAGGCCCTGGAAACTACAAATGAAAATTTGAGAACACAACTCCTTGAAGGACTTTAGGACCTACGTTGGTGGGAGAAGAAGAAAATACCCCATTTGGCCTAGAAATGAGCAGGGAAACTTGTTTTTTTTTAATTTTTTTTTTTTTTAATGTTTATTTATTTTTGAGACAGAGAGAGACAGAGCATGAACAGGGGAGGGGCAGAGAGAGAGGGAGACACAGAATCTGAAACAGACTCCAGGCTCTGAGCGGTCAGCACAGAGCCCGACGCGGGGCTCGAACTCACGGGCTGTGAGATCATGACCTGAGCCAAAGTCGGACGCTTAACCGACCAAGCCACCCAGGCGCCCCAAGGGAAACTTGTTTAATACTAAATTTCTGTGGTCTTAACTACAATGCCGTTTTTACAACTGAAAATGTTTTTATAAAGTAGCTGAGACTAAAAGTACCTAAATGATAGCTGCAGATGCAAATTTAAAAATCACATATTGAGTATCTACAATGCTCAAGCACTGTGCATAATCTCATTTAATCAGGCTTCATCTTGATGGGGCTCCTGGGTGGCTCAGTTGGTTGAGCATCTGACTCTTGATTTCAGCTTAGGTCACGATCCCAGGGTTGTGGAATCGAGCACCACAATGGGCTCCGTGCTGAGCACCAAGCCTACTTAGGATTCTCTCTCTCTCTTTCTCTCTCTCTCCCCACTGCCCCTCTCCCCCACTTGAGTTCTCTCTCTCTCTCTCTCTCTCTCTCTCTCTCTCTCTCTCTCTTTATTTCTAAAAAAACAAAAATAAAATAAAACAGAATAAAATAAAATCAGGCTTTATCTTGAAGAAGATGTCTTGGGCGTTGAGACACATATCCTTGAGCTATAATAAACTGCACTTTCCTCTTCGTCAGGGATATCTGCTTGTTATCACAGAAGTCACAGTTTTGACCTTGAAGTTTTACTTCGGAAAGTTTATGCCTGTGGGGCATAGGGATACTTTATTCTAAAGGGGAAGGAGAAATACTACAGTCTTCAAGTTCGCTATGTCTTCCAGCCACAAGGGCATCTTTAAAGAAATATTCCTCCCCTTCCTGGATGGGACTCTTGTGACCTCCATCAGTTAATGCCTCCTAGTCATTTATTCTATCTCAGCAGGAAAAATAAGCCTCAACACTCTAATGTGAGGCAGCTAAAGCCTCCACAGGGGACCCTCACACAGAGTGAATCATTGCTGACGAGGTTCTAACCAGAGACATTTTTATGAGCTGTGCAATCACTCAAAAATGCTCATTTTATATTTTCAAAACTTAGTGGCCTCTATCTCGGAAACTGTGTATTTGAGAACATCTTTTTGAAGTTGTTCATCCCCAGCTGTGAGAAAATACTGCCTAGTCATGGGTTGGGGAAAAAAGCAATTGAGAGAAATAATAGAGGAAGGCGATGATTTCATCCTTGTCTGGATATCTATGTCATCCTCACTGGTACTTGGCTAAGAGAGAGGCAGGCCAGAGGCGCTGTGGGTCGCAGGAAGGAGGAAGGAGCCCAGTGGGTCACAGGCCCTTACTGGCCAGAGAAAACCAGGAAGGGCACAACGGTGTAAGAGAAGCATATGGGAAACAGAGTTCCGGGGCCCTGGAGGCTTGGTGTTACTCTTCCTCCGCTCTGCCACATGGTGGCCACGTGACCATGGGCCAGTCGCACAGATTATGAGGGCCTTGCTATGCCCAACTGTCAAAGGAAGGTGTCTGGGGTTCCTTAATGCTCTGAAATTCTGTAATTCAGGAAAACCCTAAAAATCAAGAATGTGAGACATTAATATGCGCAATGCTAAAGTGACTAGCATCCAGTTAATATCTTGAGGAAATAAAGCAGGATAATAACTTTGAACAGGAACCGCAGGAAGAGTATCTCTATAATTAAGGTGATCTTTTTTGGTGGAGACGGTGTTTTTTGTTTGTTTGTTTGTTTGTTTGGGTATTTGTTCCTTAATGGATCCAGAGAGCACCTGCAGAGTTAATCACACACATAGCCACCCGAGTCATGTAGGAGAATCATCGTAAGGAACTTGAATCTTTCTAGGCTTTAAAGAAACAAGTTGCAAGAGAGGGCAAGACATACTCCTACGAGTGTCAGGGCCTTTGACACAGCAGTGGCATCTGCGGAATAACCAGTAACCGAAGGCAAACAGGAAGCTGAGCAAGAGTGTAGATGCTAGAAATTGGAGAGTCTCAGTTCAGTCAAGCTCAGGAAGACTGTGAGACGTTTCATATCTGCTCTTCCTGTCAGTGTAAAGGAATGGGCTAAAGACCATATGAAATCTTAAGTGAGTGGTCTTGTTTGTTTTGACGTGTAATTCCAAATCTGCTCCGTGAATTCATAGTTCCTTCGAGAAAATCGGGGGACTTCGTAAAAATAAGAGGAGGAAGGATGCAGGAATGTGCATTTGCTCACCTACCTCTCTCCTTGCAAAGCTCTTGCTGTTCCCCAGAGCCTGTGCTCAAACCGAGGAAAAGAGCCAGTGCAACATCTGTTCCTTGCTTTGCTAAGAGAACCTGAAAACAAGACTTGGGGCAAAATAACTGAAACACGGATAATTAAAAATGTAGTATGATATGGCATCCATTATATGGGAAGATGATAACACCAACTCGGTAGAAATAAGATTTGGCAGTTAGAAAGGTCTTGAATAGTAGCCTCTCATTCTGATATTTAGTGTGTAATTTTTCTGAGAGATTTCAGATAGGATATTTCATTTAAACCTTAATAGTTTGCTCTACAGTGGCAGGTGTGTCTTACACAATTCCCGTGCTCGTGGCAGACGTTGCTAACGTGATTATCAGCCTTCTTTCCTACCGTAGTAGGATATGTCCTTATATCCCGGCATGGCGCTCCAAACAGCCAATACCAGTAGAAACGTGAAGGAGACTTTCTGCTACCCCTGATCTTTCATTTTATGGATGAGGAGATAAAGGTCTGCAGAAGGTCTAGTTAAGTTCTACGGAACAATGTATTTTGACTGTTTCCTCCAGTTTTGATAGGCTTGAGAGGAAGACCTCAGGGTCTCTTGCCTATCCCCTTCCATGCATGGCGAAGAACATGCCAAGTTTAGGAGTGCCCTCATACTTTTTATTGAAGGAAATTGACTGGTTATAAGGGAAAACAACTAAACTCTAACCTTGGCTGCTTATGCAGAAGAGTTAACAGTTTTATCATTTACTGGAAGAAATGTATGTACTTTAAAGGAAAAGCCTATTAATAATTTCACATGGCAACCGAAATATTGGTAAAATTAATGAAGCACGCTCATTTCTTCACATTTAGAATCAGTCTCCCTAACTTTTCTTTGTTTCGTTTCTCGTTTTTGTTACTCTTTTCCCTTTGAGACCATGCGCATTCATCCTTTCCTTATGGTCTGTTTGTCCACCCGCCATCCATCCATCCATCCATCCCTCCATCCATTCTTTCTTCCCTTCCTTCCTTCCCTCCTTTCTCCCTCTCTTTTCTCTGTTCTCCTTTATTCCTTTCCTTCTTTCCTTCCATACTTGTTGGTCACCTTTCACTGTGAGAACTAAAGTTATTTCTATCTCGTGGAGGTCATACTCTGACAGCGGAGAAAGATAATAAACACCTTAATACATATATATTGTAAATTGCAACAATTACTATGAGTGACTAGTAGGATACCACAATGATAGAGAACACAGGGGGGACCCACCATGGATCTTAGTACAATCAGAAGAAGTTTTCCTCTGGAGACAAAACTCCAGCTCAGATGGCTGAGGGTGAGAAGGAGTCAGCTCTGGAAAAGAGGGGAAGGGAGAGTGTCTGAGAGGATGCTAAAGGCAGAAGGGGTTTGACTTGCTTGAAGAACTACTGTAGGGCCAGTTTAGCGGATGGAATGGAGACTGGTGTGAGAGGCGTTTGAAGATGGGGTTGGAGGCCCTGAGAAAGAATTTGGACTTAATTCTAAGATGAACCGAAGGTCATACGTTCACTCGCTCACTCAACAGAGGGATCCCATGGTTGAACTTGAATGTTAAGAGAGAATGGATCTGAGATGGGATGGAAGTGGAAACAATGGAGTCATCGAAGAGGGCAATGCAAGTCTGGGCGCTGGCTCCAGTGTGGCTTCAAGTAGGAGGATGATAGTGAGGTCGAAGAGAGGAGGACATATCTGTGACATATTTTTGAGGTTGAGGCCTCAGGACTTTCTAATTAGATGAGAGAGGAATGAGAGAGAAGGGAGAATCAAGTTGAATCGCAAGTTTCCAGGTTTGGCACAACTGGGTAGATGGCGGCGGCATTTCCTGAAATGAGCCCCACAGGAAGAGCAGATATAGGGAGTATCACAGTCAGATCTACGCGTCTGAGGTTTGTGCTCCTGTGAGCAATCTAAGTGCTGATGTGAAGGAGGCAGATATTCATGCCTGGCACTTGTGTGCCAGACTTCTACAAACACACGTATCTGTGTTTGTCCACATGTAGAACATGGTCTGTGTTCTACACCATGTATATGAGGGAAGTGGCATAAAGATAAGAGAGGGAGGCAGGTGTAAGAGCAGGTTTTGAACATTTCCAGCATTTGAAATTCAGGAAGAAGATGGGGGCACCTGGGTGGCTCAGTCAAGTTAAGCATCCGACTTTAACTCAGGTCATGATCTTGTGGTTGGCAGGTTCGAGCCCCACGTTGGGCTCTGTGCTGACAGCTCAGAGCCTGGAGCCCGCTTCAGATTCTGTGTCTCTGTCTCTCTCTGCCCCTTTCCTGCTCGTGTTCTGTTCTCTCTCGAAAAAAAAAATAAATAAACATTAAATTTTTTAAATTAAAATAATAAAAAATAAAGTTTGGGAAGAAGCCATAAGGGGCTTGAAAAGAAGAAACAGCCAGAAAATTAGAAGGAAAACAGAAATGCGCAATATCGTATGAGCCAGTATCTTGGCCACATCGTAGAAAGATTGATTGCTTCTGAGAGGTCAAGTGAAAAGACTATATAGTGAGGGAGATCACTTGGGTAGAGTTGTGGAGGTAGAAACCAGGTTTGGGAGTTAAAGGTTGAATGATATTTTATAAGGATCAAGTGAGATGGTGCTTAGGGAGGCCCTTTGAAAAGCTAAACAGGGCTACACAAAGAAAATAGATTATTCTAAGTAATAGTACCTCCATGATATTAATGGATTCACTATTTGTCTTTTTTGTTTCATATTTAAATTTGGACCAACTACTTAACCCCCTTCCAAAAAGGGGGAAAGGAAGGAAAAGAATAATGACAGATGAAAGGCAGAAACATCTAGTAGGGTCAACTCTTCGAAGATGTTTGTCTAGAAAGGGAGCAGGTAAACTGAGAGGTACTTGAGGGGAATATGGGCTCAAGAGAAAATTTAAGACAAACTGGGACGATGATACACTTTTGGAAGCAGACCCTTCGATAGGAAGAAGTCTTTGGAGATGTCATGTGAACGTAAAGGAAGAATCCCAAACCTCCTGATTTGGGTAAAGCTTTCCTTTGCATATTAAAAGTCGTGACACTAAAGTGCAGAAAAATAGTGAACCTTGGGTCTAGGATCAAATAACGAGCCACCGAGAGGGAGGGTCTTAAAACACAAAATGAAATACACTATTGATTGACAGTCTTGTCCTTGCCAAAATTTTGTATATAATTCCTGAATTTTTACAGACGTTTTCCTCAATAAATAAGAGAATGATTACATGTGCCCACAGAAGATAGTATTGGACATAGCCATCTGGTTCGACACCACTTCTCTCTTCTGAGTAATCTCCCCTCTGAAGAGTTAAGTTTCCATGTCTAATGCTCATTTATTTACCTTGATTTCCTATCTTTGTGCTGTAACTCATTCTAAATATTTACTTTGGCTAATCAATGGATTATTGTGAGGCCCATTGCAGTTCACATGGCTTTTGGAAATGACGAGAGTTATTATTTCTCCTGCTGTGAAATAATAATGCCTCACCTCCCTGTTGGAACCTGCTGTCCGAGTACATGCAATACTTGTGAATAATAGATCTCTCACAGTCCTCACCTCCTTTTAAGCATTCACGCTGCATCTTATATTTGCATACAAGTTATTTTTGCTTGTTCTTGCTAGGTCACATGGTAGGTCAGAGGACCAACAAATCATTTCTCTCTCTCCACCCTCTCTCCTTCCCCTCTCCACCATCCCACTTCCAAATGTAGTGCAAGCAGTGTTGTTTGTAATCCTGCAGGAAAGAATAGGCCAGCCCAGCCATTACTTCCCCAGACCCTAGTGGTTTGCTTCCATGAAATACAGTTCCACGCCTGAACAAAGAGGTATTTGCACATAAACAAGATGACTATACTTAGCCTGGTGAAATTCCCACCATTTTCACTGGGGAAAACTAGTAAAACATTTGACTTCTCCTTGCTGGGTATCTGAACTTAGTGCCAGTAAGGGTGAATCCCTTAATCTCTGTGACCTTTAGGTTCCCTGTTAGAAAATGGGCCTACCAGTAATACCCATTTCACTATGCTTTTTTTCAAGGATCGAGTGGCTTGTGTATTACGAAATTTAAAACAGGAGAGTAGGAGATGCCTTGGGATGAGTGAAGTCCGTTATACACTTTAATTATCTGACCATTTGCATCTCTGAGTTTCTAGAACGGACTCAGAGGAATTGTGTATTTAACGTTTTGACAGTGCCAAGTTGTCTTCTACAAAAGCTGAACCCACATTACAACTCACACCGATAGTGGGTATTTTTAAATCAGTTGAATCTTTACTCCCTCCATGGGTGAGAAATGACGTCACACATCTCTTTGCATCGCTTTGAGGACCCTGTTGGGGAGTCTTTGGGATGTTTTCAAACTGTATGAATGACTCCGCTGTTGAGTATCTTTATTTCCCATTTGGAATACTTCTTCAGGATCATTTTCCAGTCAACAGACGATAGGGCCATTTCAGTTGCTCTTGAGACATCACAAAATTACTTTGCAAAAGGGTTTCACAATTTATATTGAATATATATTTATATATACAATATATATTCAGAGATGCCTAAATGTTTTTGTTTTAGCATCCTTGCTGACTCTGGGTGTTACTGAAATTATTTTTGCTAATTTAGTACACGCGAAAGAGGTTGCCTTTTTATTGCCCGGGAACCATCATTTAAAGGGCCTCCCGATGGGGCTGTAGCCAGATGGAAGCCTGGCAGTGACACCAGAGGTTTATTTTCTGTTCTTTCACCTGCTGGTTAATAATTAGGCAATATTTCCAGGCCCACAGTTGGATCAGATTGAACTGCTCTTGCTGAGCTGTTAATGATTCGGAAACACCTTCGCCTACCTCCCCGCCTATCTAAATTCTTCCAGCTTCTTTGAGGGCACCTCAATTCCCATGTCATTCAAATAGCCTTCCCTGATTGCCCCTTCCCACCCACCCCAAGGCAATTACTGCTCTTACCATATGGTTTGACCCTGAGCTATAGGCAATTTGTTTCCATTATTTGCTTTGCTTCTAAGAGTTTGTAAAATGGATACACTCCACGGGTAAGGTGATGTTAACGAGATGCCTTTTCTCTTCAGGTTTTACTCTGTAAGTAGACACTTCCCAGAGCAGTGCTGGCCACACATAGGTGCATAATTAACATTAGCAGCTGTGTTGAACTGAACCCCTTGTCAAAGAGATTTTATTCCAAAAGATAATGGAGTGTAAGAAGCACTGTAGCCTTTCCACACACTAGGAACACTGTGTTCCTAGAACACAGAACAGGCAGACCAAATGTATTATTATACTTCGCCTGCAGACATTATTGTTTTTCCACCATTCTGCTGTGCTTCATAGGTCCCTTTCCCTAATGGTCTCTTCTTGTTGAGTCTTCTAGCATATTCCAGTGAACAAGATTAGTTTCTCCTCAAACAAAATACCATAGGCATGCCCACACAGTGGGTTGAATTTCTCCTCTATTTAGATCATGTCTCTTAAGTGACACCGATCCACTTAATCCTGGCAGCCTTCATTGTTATTATTGACTCTGTCTCTAATGTTAGCATTTTCCAGCGCTGCTATTTTCAGAATGTACCTGCTCGTGTCATTCATGCGTCTTTTGTCCAGAATCTCTGGTTTCGCTGACATACCGAGCTTCTCCAGCTGGGGGAGAGTTTCCACGCAACTGTGGCTAACTTTGCCTTCCCGGCGTAAAGTACCTCCAAATCATGGATGTTCAATTTTACCCCCTGTGCTGGGACTTCTAAGCCACTGATTCTCTGGTATGAATCCTTGTCAAATGTTCAAAAGCACCTGGATGTATGGGTCTATCTGTGTTGTGTATGTGTATGTGTGTGTATATGTTTATATGTGTATATATTTTTATATTACATATGTTTATAAATGTGTGTTTATATAATCACGTATACAGATGTGCTTACGTATGTCTATGTGTGTGTCTATATATCTTCTATTAGTTAGAATAGAATTAAAGCTATTAACAGCGGTGTTCAAATCTTTCTTTTTAACCTTAAAACACTTCTGTATGATCACTCAGGCAGGAAGTCAATAGGCATAAAAGGTAGTGATTATCTAGTTGAATAGTGGGGATGAAAAGGCCGTTGGGACATTGTTTTAAACCATGATTTGTCCCCTGCTGTTGATCATATCTCTTCACCATAACCCTCACCCACCAGGCTCCATTCACATTGGCCTCTTTTTACATCTGGAATTTACTAAAGTTGTCCTTTCCCCTGGGGCTTTGCTCTACCCATCCCCCTGTCCAGAACCTGCTCACCTAGACTTTCCCACTTCCCACAACCTGGCTCCTTGTTACTAGAAACTCAAATCAAAAGTCACGTTTCCAGAGAGACCTTCCTTGACCTGCCAAATGGCTCCTCCCCTTCTTTCCCACTCCCAGGTAACCCTTACATCCCTACCCACTCCCGGGAAGTAACTTCTTTCTTATGGTTTGTTTATGTCCCAGTAGGAGGCGAGTTTCCAGGACAGTAGGCAGCTAGTCTGTCTTGCTCCAAGTTATACTTCCAGTTCTTAAAAACAATGCCTGGCACACAGGAGATGATAAATATGTGCCGGGAGGAAAAAGCATCAATGGGGCACTAGCTTTAGAGGAGTCTCAGACCTTCATATGATTTCCCTCTCCTGCTTCTAAATCCATTGGGGTTTACATTTTAACATTCTGTTTTTAAAGGTGTTTCACAAAGCTTTTCCTAGATTTTAGGTTATCAAAGCACATTTTGTTTTTTGAACTCTAATTCCTACTAGGAATTTGAAAGCTTATGGTGAAAAGCTGCTTTGCGGAATAAACTACAGTGAGTTAAGAATCGGTTCTAAACATTTTAAAAGAACAGCTTAGGAAAACTTCTATCTACTAAAGGAAGTGAAATTTCAAAGTTCATTTCCCAAAACAAATCACCAAGACGCCATGTTCTTTTACCATTTAATTTATAATGCCTACAAGTAATTTTTTTAATTTTTTTAAAATTTATTAATATATATTTTGAGAGAGAACAAGAGCAGGGGAGGGGCAGGGAGAAAGAGAGAATCCCAAGCAGGCCCCATGCTAATAGCGCAGAGCCTGATGTGGGACTTGATCTCGCCAAGTGTGAGATCTTGACCTGAGCCAGGATCAAGAGTCAGACGCTTAACTGACTGAGCCACCCAGGTGCCCCTATTTCTAATTTTTTAACTATCCAAACAAAAAGCTAAAAATTTTACCTCCAAGCCAACAATAGGTGATAAAAAGTTGTTTATTAATATTATTCTTTGGCAAACATTAGTTTCAATCAATTTGTCCCAGTTATAGACTTACTGAATGGGAAGCACCTTGTAAGCATATCATTTGCTTGGGAAAAACAATATGTTAATATAGTAATGTAATTTTTGTTCTCTTCATTCTTTTATCATAGAATAGTCTACCAGTGCTGAACTGGACTTATAGCTCTAAAAATTACTTTGTATAGAGTTAACTTTTCCAGTAGGCCTATCTGTCCAATCTTAAATAAGCCCCTTGGGAACACAACAACAACATTGCTACAAAGAAATTTTTTACATCATCATCATGTTTTGGTAATGAGGAGGAAAGATGTGTCATGTGAATCCAGACTCATTCATTTATCATCAAAGATAGAATTAAAAGGGGAAAAAAGGAACTCGGAGTGCACAGAGGAGAACTTTAATAGCATAATAGTATTTTAAAAAATGTAATACATAACAGCTTAAAGGTGAAAAAAAAAATGTTGTAATTTGAAGGCTCCGAAATAACCACTACTCATATCAATGTATTTCATTCAAGTCACTTTTTCTGCAAATGTAATGTATAAGCAAATATATTTGATTCTAAAAATTTGGTTTATCAAATTTTTTTTATCAAAAATTTGGTTTACTTTTCCTTAGCAGGAGGGGAAAAAGACAGTTTCTCATGTCAGGAAATATTCTTTGGATGCAAAATAATTGACTTAGCTACACATATTGTTGGTCCGTTCCTCAAATCCTTGCTAATACTGCTATTATTTATTACATTTTGAGTCTTTGCTAATAAGATGGGTGAAAAGTATCTTGCTTTTATTTAAAACTTTCAAATCTATTTTTTGTTTTTTGAGTATAGTCAATATACAATGTGACATTAATTCCAGGTGTACAACTTAGGGGTTGACAAGTTTATATATATTATGTTCTAAAGTATAGCTACCATCTGTGGAATTATTGGATCATATGATACTTCTCTTTTTTTATTATTTTTTAATGTTTATTTTTGAGAGAGATAGACAGAATGTGAACGGGGGAGGGGCAGAGAGAGAGGGAAACACAGAATCTGAAGCAGGCTCCAGGCTCTGAGCCCCACACAGGCTCGAACTCACAAACCGTGAGATCATGACCTGAGCTATGGTTGGATGCTTAACTAACTGAGCCACCCAGGTGCCCTGAGGATCATATGGTATTTCTATTTTTTTTTTATTTTTTAATTTTTTTAAACATTTATTTATTTTTGAGGGTGAGGGTGGGCAGAGAGAGACAGAGGGAAAGAGGGAAAGGGAGAGAGAGAATCCCAAGCAGGATCCACACTGCCAGTGCAGAGGCTGATGTGGGGCTCGATCTCATGAACTGTGAGATCATGACCTGAGCTGAAATCAAGAGTTGGACGTTCAGTCAACTGAGCCATCCAGGCACCTGGTATTTCTATTTTTAATTTCTTAAGGAACTTCTATACTGTTTTCCACAGTGGCTATCCCAATTTACATTCCCACCAGTGGTGCACAAGGGTTCCTTTTTTTCTACATTCTCACCAACATTTTTTTCTTGTGTTTTTTTATTTTAGCCATTCTCACAGGTGTGAGGTGATAGCTCATTATGGTTTTGATTTGCATTTCCTTGATGATGAGTGATGTTGAGCATCTTATCACATATGTGTCTGTTGTCCATCTATATGTCTTCTTTTGGAAAGATGTCTATTCAGCCCCTCTGCCCATTTTTTAAATCAGATTGTTTGTTTTTGTTGTTGTTATTGTTGAGTTGCAAAATTGTATGTTGGCGTATAAGTTGCATATATAAGTTTGGATATTGACTCCTTATCAGATATATCATTTGCAAATATCTTATCCTGTTTAGTAGGTTGTCTTTTGTTTTCTTGATGGTTTCCTTTGCTGTGAAATAGCTTTTTATTCTGAGGTAGTCCCAATCATTTATTTGGGATTATAATCATTTATTCAGGAAACCAATCATTTGCTTTCCCTTGCCTTAGAAGACATATCTAGAAAAATGTTGCTTTGGTTAATGTCAAGGAAATTACTGCCTGGGTTCTCATCTAGGATTTTTGTGGTTTCAGGTCTCACACTTAGATCTTTAATCCATTTTGAGGTTTTTTTTGTGTGTATGGTGTTAGAATATAGTTTGGTTTCATCATTTTACATATAGCTGTCCAGTTTTTCCAACACCATTTACTGAAAAACTTTTACCCATTGTATACTCTTGCCTCCTTTGTCACAGATTAATTGACCATATAAACGTAGGCTGATTTCTGGGTTTTCTATTCTGTTCCATTGATCAGTCTATTTTTGTGCCATTTCCATACTGTTTTTATTACTATAGCTTTGTAGTATATCTTTATATCTGAAATTGTTATACCTCTAGCTGTGTTCTTTCTCAAGATTGCTTTGGCATTTTGAGGTCTTTTGTCTTTCCATACAAATTTTAGTATTATTTGTTCTAGTTTTGTGAAAAATGCTATTGGTATTATGATACAGATTATGTTGAATCTCTAGATTGCTTTGGGTAATATTGACAGTTTAACAATATTTGTTCTTCCAATCCATGAACATGGAATATCTTTCCATTTGTTTGTTATCTTCAATTTCTTTCATCGGTGTTTTCTAGTTTTCAGAGTACAGGTCTCACATCTCCTTGGTTAGGTTTATTCCTTGGTATTTTATTCTTTTTGGTGCAATTGTAAATGGAATTGCTTTCTTAATTTCACTTTCTGTGACTTTGTTGTATAGAAACAAACTTTTTCTGAGAGAGAGAGCGTGCACACTCAGGGGAAGGGCAGGGGGAGAAGGAGAGAGTATCTTAAGCAGGTGCCCCACTGTCAGCACAGAGCCCAAACCCAATGAGGGCCACCCAGGCAGCCTCATAGAAATGAATCTTTTCAAATCTTTTTTTTAACATTATTTATTGTCAAATTGGTTTCCATACAACACCCAGTGCTCATTCCAACAAGTGCCCTCCTCCCTGCCCATCATCTACTTTCCCCTCTCCCCCACCCCCCATCTACCCTTAGTTTGTTCTCAGTTCTTAAGAGTCTTTTATGGTTTGCCTCCCTCCCTCTCTGTAACTTTCGTTCTTTTTCCCCCCTTACCTTCCCCCATGGTCTTCTGTCAAGTTTCTCAAGATCCATATAGGAGTGAAAGCATATGGTATCTGTCTTTCTCTGCCTGGCTTATTTCACCGAGCATAATACCCTCCAGTTCCATCCACGTTGCTGCAAATGGCCAGATTTCATTCTCTCTCATTGCCAAGTAGTATTCCATTGTATATATAAACCACATCTTCTTTTATCCATTCATCAGTTGATGGACATTTAGGTTCTTTCCATCATTTGCCTATTGTTGAAAGTGCTGCTATAAACATTGGGGTCTGTGTGCCCCGATGCATCAGCACTCCTGTATCCTTTGGGTGAATTCCTAGCAGTGCTGTTGCTGGGTCATAGGGTAGTTTGTAAGAGCGTCCTCATTTAAGCAGCAGAGAATCTCTCCCTCCCATCTGGGAAGCAGGGAAACCTTCCTCTAGCTCTGGACGCCTCAGGCCCTTCTTACCCTGTGGTGCCAGGTGCTAAGATACCACACGTTCCATTTCTCTGTGTTTTCCACATAATATCCTTTTCTGAGGAAGTGAGCACTGAGCAGTCTAATTGGAATTATGGTATCGGGTAAGGGACCAAGGAAAACCCAAGAAAAACTTGAATATCATTTCAAGTATATTTTCCTGACACACCGAGAAGACCCAGCTGTGATGACTGTTATCTCCGCGTTCAGGAGTGACAGGGAAAACTGTGTTTCACCCGGCAGTGCTTACGACTGTCCTCCTTTTAATTATTTCAAAAAGCCTGTGTGCTGTTGGAAACTCCACCTCCCGACAGACGTATTTTCCTCCTGAATGCCTTTGCTCAGAATACACCACCACTTTTGGGGTTGAAAAGCTGCGTGGCATAGTGGAAGAACCATGGGCTAAGAGCCAGACTGCTCTGTGCAGAAATGTTCTCACCAGCCATGTGAGCAAAAGCAAGTTATTTAACTTCTTGGGTCTCAGTTTTCTTGTGTGGAAAAAAAGGGAATTCTATCATCTACCTCATGGGGTTGAGATTCTGGTCTTGTCCAGTCCTCTCTCCCAGAAGATGTTGCTGCATCAGCAGAGGAAGGACTTTTTTTTTTTTTTTAAGTTTATTTATTTTGAGAGAGACAGAGACAGCATGAGTCGGGGAGGGGCAGAGAGAGATTGGGAGAGAGAATCCCATGCAGGCTCTGCGCTGTTCAGCATGGAGCCCGGTGTGGGGCTCGAACCCATGGAACCATGAGATCATGACCTGAGCTGAAACCCAGAGTGTCTGAAGCTCAACCAGCTGAGCCCCGCAGGCGCCCCCTGGAGGAAGCACTTCTATTTCTCGGTCCTCTTGTGCTTGGCCATGGCAGCTGGGAGGTGCTGCTGTCCTCTGTCCTCTACAGTTGCTGTTGCATCAGCAAAGCTGTGTTACTAGTAATAATTAGGCTTACCTTCACTGTGTGTGTGTCCCCCGCCTTTTCCTAAGCAGCTTGTAGTTCTATCTCATCTACCCTTATCCAACCACATGGCTGCTGTTGTTATAAATAAGCACACCAAGGCATCGAGAGGCTGAGGAGTCTATTCTAGGTCCTACTGACAGTGAGGGGTACAGCCAGGATGGGAACACCAGCATCCTGGCTCCCCTAACCATCAGTCTCCCACATTTTGCAACACTGCCTGCCTAGCGCGTCAGCCTTCATATCCCAGGATGGGTAACTCAGAAGGCCATGAAAACACCTGCTGGAAGGAGAGAAGGAGGCTGCTCAGAATGGAGTGTCATTAACCCGCAGGATGGTGTCCAGAGGGAGCAGAGCCACTGCCAAACAAAATCTATGCATTCTGCTAACAGCAAACCAGCTTTGTATTTCCCTCAGTAAAGAATCTCCACAATGCCAGGAGAATTCCTGTGGATGGTAATGGTGTCATTTCTGTAATTGCAGTCCTATAAACATGAGCAGCAGGAGACCAGGAGGGAAGCCTTTGTAGATAGCACCATAGGGTCTGTCGCCTTTGAGTAAATAAATAGACCTTATTTATTAAGCATGTAGAATTTATTTAAAATACTCATTTCTAACGGAAGCAATAGAAGGATATATGAATTTCCCATGGATTGCAAACCTAAAACAGTAATATTGCAATAATAGCAATATCTGAACTAGCTTTGTCTTAATACTCCTTTTAGCACCCGAGATAATGATGTTTCTCTCGATTCTATTTTAATCTGAAATACAAACAGCTTAGGCTTTGCTTGCCTTGAATCATTATTATGGTGAGGTTGAGCCATCTGTGTTTTTCTTATTCTGCTCATAGCTCCAAGGAGAAGTCTTGAAATTGAACAAGTTGGGAGAATTTCTGTGGAGTAAATTCAAACATACAGTGACATCTAAAACCCTGCAAGATTTTTATGTTGCCTGGGAACCTTTTTCTCTCTTGGATTGAGTTAGGAGTGAGAATTAATCTCACCCTGCCAAATCATTTTCACAACTCTTTGAGGTCTGGAGCCATGTTTCTTACCAAATTTTGCTCACTTCGTGTATAATCCCCCCCAATCTGCTTCTTCTTGACTTCTGAGATTATAAAATTGGCTGTTTGTTTAAATCAGGATCTTTCAAGGCTCTTGTTGGGAGACTAAATAGCTTTATATACGCACAACTAGTATTTTTAAATTCGCCTCAGGAAGAACAGCCGTACCCTCCTGTAATTCATTCCCTGGTTGAGACTGAGACTTTGGATAGATTTACCTTAACAGTGCTTACATTACCTGAAAATCTGTTGGTTTTTTGTAGCTTTAATAAAGTATAATTGACATACACTAAAGTGTACATATTTTTTTTATTTTTTTTAAACATTTATTTATTTTTGAGAGACAGAGAGAGACAAGAGAGAGAGAGAGCACAAGCAGGGGAGGGGCAGAGAGAGGGGGAGACACAGAATCCGAAGCAGGCTCCGGGCTCTGAGCTGTCAGCACAGAGCCTGACGTGGGGCTTGAACCCACAAACTGTGAGATCATGACCTGAGCAGAAGTCGGACACCCAACCAACTGAGCCATTCAGGTACCCTGTCAATATGTGACTTCTTTCACTCAGTGCAAATTATTCTAAAAGCCACCCATGTTGTCATGTACATTAACAGTTAAAGGGGACTAGTGAAAGAGATTACCCTTGGCCTGTTCCTAATCTTATAAGGGAAATACAATTAAATATGAGGACACCAGTACATCATCTTTATTAGGTTAAGGAAGTTTCCTTCAAATTTTAGATTTCTGACAGAATGGATATTGGATTTTTTAAAATGCTTTTTCTGCATCTGTGGAGATGATCACAGGTTTTTGTTTTGTTGTTTTTTTTTTTTTCTTTTTCAGTCTGCCACTTTGGCAAATTACATTGATTGACTTTTTTATTTAAACCAATCTTGCATTCCTGGGATGAATTCTATTTA
Source organism: Panthera onca (assembly GCF_046562875.1). Classification (NCBI taxonomy): domain Eukaryota; kingdom Metazoa; phylum Chordata; class Mammalia; order Carnivora; family Felidae; genus Panthera; species Panthera onca. Next base: position 213,502,028 of record NC_138339.1, on the reverse strand, counting down.
GTCATGATGTATTGTCCTTTATGTAGATCATTAGATTCAATTTGCTAAAATTTTGCATTGAAGCTAATGACAGATATTGTCTATAATTTTCTCTGAATGTCTCTTTCTGGTCTTAGTATCAGGGTAATGCTGGCCTCATAAAATCATTTGGGAAGTAGTCCCTCATCTTTAAAATTCTGGAAGAGTTTGTGTACTAGAATTACTGTTATTTTTTTTCTTTAATATTTAATTTCTACTAGGGCAGAATTCCCCAGTTCAATCTTCTGGGATTGAAATTTCTTTGTGAAAATGCTTTTAACTACAAATCCCGTTTCTTTAATAGGGGCTACGTAGATTATTTGTTTTTTCCTTTTGTGACCATTGGTAATTTGAGTCTTTCAGGGAATCTGTCCCATCATTTAAGTTGTCAAATGTATTGACATAAATGTGTTCATGGTGTTTCTTTATACCTATAATTGGTATGGGACCTGTAGTTATATTACCCTCTATCACACCCACTCTTGGTATTTTGTGTCCTTCTCCCTTCTTCCGAAGGCTGACTGGAGGTTTATCGGTTTTATTGATCTTCGCAAATATCTGACATTTGGTTTCACAGATTTTCTCTATAATTTTTCTGTTTTATTTTTCATTGATTCTGGCTCTTATCTTTAATATTTCCTTTTCTGCCTATATTAGACTTAATTTGCTCTTCTTTTTCCATTTTTTTTTTTTAAGGTGGAAGCCAGACTCATTGATTTGAGACTCTTTTCTAATATAGGCATTTATTTAGTGCCATAAATTTCCTTCTGAGTACTGCTTTAGCCGTATCCTATGAGTTACGATATGCTGTTTTTGTTCTCATTTAGTTCAAAATACTTTTTAATTCCCCTTTTGATTTCTTCCTCGAAGGTTGTTCAGAAATATGTTAATTTAGTTTCTAAATATTTGGTGACTTTCCACGTGTCCTTCTGTCATTTTTTTTCTAATTTAATTCCGCTCTGGTCCAAGAATATACTCTGCACTTTTTATGATTTGTATCTTTGTAATTTCCTGAAGTTTGCTTGAGGCCTCGAATATGGCCTGTCTTGATAGATGTACCACGTACACTTGAAAAGAATGTGTTTTCTGCTATTGCTGGGTGAAGCGTTCTGTAAGTGTTAGTTTAGGTCAAAACGGTTGATAGTGTTATTTAAGTTTTCTATATCCTTATTGATTTTTTGTCTACTTGTCCTGGCAGCTATTGAGAAGGGTTATCGAAATCTCCAGTTTTGTGGATTTGTCTCTTTTACCTTTCTGTGCCCCCACTTTTTACTTCATGTATTTTGTTTTTGTTTTTGTTTTAATATAATTTATTGTCAAACTGGTTTCCATACAACACCCAGTGCTCATCCCAACAAGTGCCCTCCTCACTGCCCATCACCTGCTTTCCCCTCTTCCCCACCCTCCCATCTACCCCTTAGTTTGTTCTCAGTCCTTAAGAGTCTCTTATGGTTTGCCTCCCTCCCTCTCTGTAGCTTTTTTTCCCCCTTCCCCTCACCCATGGTCTTCTGTTAAGTTTCTCAAGATCCACAGTATTACTTCATGTATTTTGAAGTCTTCAGTGCATGAATGGTTGGGATTGTTATGTTCTCTTGATGAAATAAGTCAGAGAAAGACAAATACCATATGATTTCATTCATATGTGGAAGTTAAGAAACAAAACAAAGGAACAAAGAAAAAAGGAGACAAACCAAATAACAGTCTCTTAACCACAGAGAACAAACAGATGGCTACCAGAGGGGTGGTGGTGGGTGGGGGTGGGTGAAATAGGTGAGGAGGATCTTTATGAGTACCAAGTAATATATAGAATAATTGAATTACTGTATTGTACACCTGAAACTAATATAACACTAATTCCAGTATGTTAACTATACTGGATTTAAAACTTATAAAATGAAGTAGGTCTCTTATAGGCAGCATGTAGTTAGGTCTTAATTTTTTTAATCCAATCTAACAGGGTTCTGCCTTTTAATTGGGGTCTTACTTATATTTAATATGATTGTCAGTATGATTGGGCATTTATTTTAATAAATCTTATTAATTGATTTTATTTGTCTATTCTGTTCTTTATTCTATCTTTTCTATTTTTGTGCCTTATGTTGAATTATCTTGTAGGATTTTGATTTTATCTCTTTTGTTGGCTTTACCACTTCACGTATAGTATAAGAACCATAAACAGTATAATTTTACTTCCGCCCTCCTTGTCCTGTTATTTGCTGTCATACATTGTATACATATGTTAAAAAGCCAAAATACATTGTTAGCATATTTGATTTTTTCTGCCAATTGTCTTTTAAATAAATAATGAAAAGTCTTTTATGTTGAACCACACATTTCCAATGTTCTTCACTCCTTTGTGTAGATTAAGATTTGTACTTCATAGCATTTTTCCTTGCCTAAAGGGCTGCTTTTATATTTCTTACAGTGTGGATCTGCTGGTGATTGATTTTTTTCATTTCTGTCTGAAAAATTCTTTATGTTGTTTGCACTATTGGACATCTTCACTGGATATAGAACTCTAGGTTGACATATTTTTTAATTTCAGTTCTTAATAACAGTCACTCCAATGTCTTTTAGCTTGCATTGTTTTCAGCATGAAATATGCTTTCATTGTTACCTTTTTTCCTTTGTACATAACACATCTTCTTCCTCTGGATGTTTTTGGGAATTTGTCCCTATCACTGATTTTAAGTAACTTATTATGCTATGTCCTGGTATACTTCTCTTTGTATCTGTTGTACCTCATATCCTTGAACTCCTTGCATCTGTGAGTTTATAGTTTCACCCAATTTGGATGATCTTCAGCCATCATTTCTTCAAATATTTTTCTGACCCCATCTCTTTTCTTCAGGGAATTTAATTACAAGTATATTAGGCTGATGATAGTTTTCCTACAGCTCTTTCTTATGCTGGGTTCATTTTGTTGTTGTTGTTGTTGTTGTTGTTGTTGTTGTTGTTGTCACTTCTTATCCCTGTGTTTTATTTCAGATAGTTTCTATTGCTGTGTCTGCACAATCACTAACTTTTCAATTTAATGTCTAATCTGTTCATTTCATGCAGTATATTTTCACCTCATACATTTTAGCTCTCATCTCTGGACGTTCTGTTCAAGACTTCCATGTATCTCTTTAACACTCTTTTTTCTACATTCTTGAATATATGGAACAGTGGTAACCATCTTAATATCTTCGTCCACTAATTCTGTCATCTGTGTCATTTATGTTTTCTTTCTATTTATTTATTTGTTAGTTTATTATTATTATTATTATTATTATTATTATTATTATTATTATTGTTATTCTGCTGTAACTAGTAACCACAAACTTAGTGACTTAAAAACAAATTTATTATCTTACAGTTCTGTAGGTTAGAAAGCCTCCCTGGTCTTAGTCAAGGTGTCATGAGGACTGTATTCCTTTCTAGAGGCTCCAGGCTCCATATTCCTGTCTGTTTCCTGGCCTTTTCTAACTTCTAGACACTGCCTGTATCCCATGACTTGTGGTCTCCTTCCATCTTCAAAACCAGCAATGACTCTCACATTAAATCGCTCTAACTTTCTCTTCTGCCTCTCTCATCCCCTTTTAAGGACTCCTGTGATTCTGTTGGGCTCCATGGAATAATCCAGGATAGGCTCTTTATCTTTATCTTAAGGTCAGCTGATTAGCAGCCTTGATGCTGTCTTTAGCCTTACTTCCCCTTAGCCACACAAATAACATATTCACAGGTTTAGGGGTTAGCCCAGAACACCTGGTAATTTTTCCATGGTTGCCAGACATGGTGAATTTCACCTTCTTAGGTGCTGGATATTTTTGCATTCCTAAAAAGTCCTTGAGGTTTATTATAGGACAGATTTAAATGTATTGGAAACAGTTTGAACCTTTCGAGACTTGCCTCTTAAGTTTCGTTAGGGCTAATTTTGCCCTACTCCTGGGACAGTACCATTCTGAGTATTCTACACAATACCTCATGAATTCTGAGGCTTTTCTACTCTAGCTGAAGGGAACATGAACTCTTCCCCTCTTTTGTGATCTCTATGGATTATTCCTGGAATCCTTTGGGCGGTTCTTCTCCAGCCTTGACTAGTTGCCCCACGTGCATACACTGATTGGCTCTCGGCTGAAAACTCAAGACAAGCCTGCTTTAAATCTCCGAGCTGTGCATGTGTGTTTGTGCGTGCACGTGTGTGCGCCCGTGTGTCCGTATGCATGTGTGTGTGTGCAGTTCTCTCAGGTACTCCACCCTGCAAACCCTCGTGACCTTGGCCTTCTCAAACTACCGGCTTTATCTTTAATCAGGGAGACTTCTGGGCGCCTCTGGGGTTCCCCTTCCCTGGGCCATAGCCTGAAACTCTCTTTTGGCAGGAATCTCTCTTGGCCAGGCAATCATATGGCTCACTTTGTTTGTTTCTCTACTCTCAGGAATCAGTATCTTGGGCTGCATGAGATCCAATATCTGAGAACCTTGTTTCACACATTTTATCTAGGTTTTTAGTTGTTTCAGGTGGGAGAGTATGTCCTGTGTCTGTTACTCTTTCCTTGCCAGAAGTAGAAGTCAAACATTTGTTACTTGCCACATATTTCATTTCGATAAGGGCAACAATGATACCCAAATATTTAACCACGGCTAGGTCCTGGGCACTGACCAAACAGAACAGATAGATGCTGGGCTTAAACAGTGATATGTCCATACTGGTGTTTACCGGCTGAAGGTCAGTCCTGTGTAGTGCTGAAACTCATAATCCATCCAGCTCAGGGTTTTGTCACTGATGGCCCTGGCAAGACAGCAAGACCTTTGCAGTAAGACCCACCTGGATTTGAGTCCTGACTCTGACATTTCCAGCTGACCACTTAAAACTCCTCCATTCCTTAATTTTCTCTGCACTATTATAGTGAAGGTAACGTAGGATAATATATGTGCAGGTGCCTGGCATCTTGCCTGGCACCCAGAATACTCCATAAAAATGAGAACCGCTCCCCTTCCCAAACCTTCCTCCATGATCCATTCGGATCCCTCGGTGCTCTACCAACAGTAGGGTTTTACTCAGAGGACCATTCACCCAGGAGAAAGAAAGGACCATCCCCCAGAGCTTTGCCTGTGGGGGAGGGGATCCAAAAGACGCAACTGTGAGGCAGAAGGGAGAGTGGGCGTAGTGATCTTTCGAGTGAAAGAAACCTCCCTGTTGGGCTGGTACGAAGTCAGTCCATGGGAGCTCGTACCCAGCCACAGGAGAGGGCAGCGCAAGGCACGTCAGCCCCAGCCAGTTGTGGAGAGGGTGAGGGCAGGGGGACAGGTACCTGAATTCAGTTAGAAGGGAGTGGCAGGAGTTGGTCTGAGACCTCTCTGCTTCTTAAGGCGATGACACTCCACAGCTGCCCCTTGACAAACGGTGGCAAAGGGGGAACAGCATGAGGGATACTTGGTAGGACTGGATTGCTCTGGCATCCTCCTCAGGAATTAGGATTTACCTCTGACACATATGACTCGTTCTCCATAATCCACTGTGAGAGCATGTCAGGCATGAGCTCTATACCGATGGTCTGCCTTTCCATTTTCTTTTAGGGTACTTTCCAACAAATGAAGATACTCTTTTAATTTTCTTTTCAACGTTTATTTATTTTTGAGAGAGAGAGGGAGAGCAGGGGAGGGACAGAGAGAGAGGGAGACACAGAATCCAAAGCAGGCTCCAGGCTCTGAGCTGTCAGCACAGAGCCTGATGCGGGACTCAAACCCACGAACCGTGAGATCATGACCTGAGCCAAAGTCGAACACCCAACCGACTGAGCCACCCAGGTGCCCCAAAGATATTTTTTTGTCACTTTCATTTTCTCTGAAAGTTTCTGTCTTTCTGGAAGCACACAAAGCTCAAACATTCGTCTTCAAGCTTTTTGTATCCCCAGCACCTACTGCACCCCTGAGCACAAGAGCCTGTTGATGACAGACAGTATTTTTGATGGACGTGTCATTGAGTTCTTTGTTCAAAACATGGAATGAAGATATTGAGCAGAAAAGGCCCCAGGATAAATCCTCCTGAGACACACTTGATACATCCTGCCAGTTTATTCTATTTTATTTTAGTAGAACTTAGCTCTGTTTGTTCAACAAACACTTTATGCTTGAGAGTATTCTTGTCCCTCGTGCCTCCGTCCCGTCGCTGTGATGGAAGGAAGTTAAATACCTGCGATAAGGTTTCCAAATTCTTTTGACTGACTTACCAAATGTATTTGAAAGAAAAAAAAATGTGATGACCTGGTATTCTTACCGTAAAAAAATAATATTGAAAATTGAATAAGGGTATGAAAGCCCCAGCTAACTAACATTTCTATTCTGGCTTTCCTGGCAAATGCAAATTCCCCGAACATTCCTGTGATGACAAGCAGATACAGATTAGGGAGGCCTTGGACTCTGTCTCCGACAAATCTATACTTTGTAACCTCAGTCCTCCACACCAGGGGCACTTTTGATGTAAACTCAGCCTGAAGAAAGTCTGCTGATCCGGACTGCCCTCAGTATTAAGAAGAGGAGAAAAATATATAATGATATAGCCAAAGGAAGATAAATAAAACACCCGGCAGTCCTCTGCCCTCAAAACGTCATTTGATAAATGCAGTGAAAATGACTGCTCTTGAGAGTGTGGCCCCCGTCCCGAGGGACAGCTGCTGTCTGACTTGGGTACGTATTTACAGAGTGCTCTGTGCTTGGGTTTGAGGACGCGGTGGCTCAGCTAGATAGATACTCGCAACGAGGAAGGCCACTTGTAATTCCGAGCGTGGACAGGCTCTTTTCAGGATGATAGCACAGGTGCTGTGTGTGCCTCCCTAATTTCGCTGCCACTTTCTAATGCGGCTCTGTACCCGCGTGTCCGTGTCACAGCGCACTGGGCACCTTAGACCAGGGGTCCTGACTTACCTCTGCGCCCCCTGCATCTAGCGCATTGCTTAGCAACCTTGTAGACGATGAATCACGTTCAATGAGCACATTCATCAGGGGGATGCAGGAGAGGGCAGTATGCCACTCAGATCCTCAATTTTTTCAGCTGTAAAACTTAGGGGATGCCCCTAACATGGAGAATGGCAGAGTTCTACCGAGTCCATGGGTTACAGCGCAAAGAGCAAGGACCACACGCACTCACACACGCCGACACACACACACACACACACACACACACACACACACCCTGTCCTTCTCCCTCCCTCCCTTCTCCTCCCTCCTGCCATGTTTGTGTATACTCTAAAGCACAATAATATATGGGATAATATATTGAATTCTCTTCCTGCACAAAATAAGCACTTAGCACCATCGTGGAGCCCCAGAGGCCTTTGAAAGAGGAAAAATCTTAACTATAATTTACATTTGTGTATTGATTTCCTCGTTTGTGAATCACTGGCTTATAAATGCCCATCATATAATTGGGCCTCCATAATAACAATGAGGTAGGCACGGAAGGTTTATTTTTTATTTTTTTTAATTTTTTTTAATTTTTAAAAAAAATTTTTTTAACGTTTATTTATTTTTGAGACAGAGAGAGACAGAGCATGAACAGGGGAGGAGCAGAGAGAGAGGGAGACACAGAATCTGAAACAGGCTCCAGGCTCTGAGCTGTCAGTACAGAGCCCGACGTGGGGCTCGAACTCACGGACCATGAGATCATGACCTGAGCCGAAGTCGGATGCTTAACCGACCGAGCCACCCAGGCGCCCCCGGAAGGTTTTAGCCTTACATGTGAGATGAGGAACCTCTGGTGGATGGGACGGAAGGCCAGATGGGGTGCATCCTGGCTCTGTCCCTCTGCTCTGTGCACGCCTGGAGACCTCACACAGCTAGACTCTCATCACAGCCAGTACAGCCTGGACCACAATTTGCTTCTCCCCCCATTCCAGTGATGTTGCCGACAAATGTCTTTAGTCTCCCTGACCTCCACTTCCTCATTTGTGTGTAAAGGGTGGGGGGAAGCCTTGGAGAGATGTAATGAAAACTAGCTTATTAAATGATTGAAAAAGGATTTCAAAAGTACGGTGTTGCATAAAGGTAACAGTTCAAAACTGGGTGCCTCTGGGGATGGGAATGAGAGGTAGAGCCCTGAATGAAGAACAAAAACATTCTTTGAATTTACAACTAGACAGAAAATGATGAACTTCAAATGAAAATCTGGGTAATGGTCTGTGCTTTCAACCTTGAACTCTCCAGGGGGCATGTTTGGGGTATGTTTTTCATGTGAGAAATGAGTTCTCTGAGTTTTTAATATTGAGGGGTCCACACTGTAAAGGAAAACACTAGCAGACAAGGTGCTGAGAAATACTTCTCAAGGTATGCTACCCTCAGCCCGCAAGGCTGAATTAGTTTTAAATGGCAATCTAGTACTTAAACCATTCCACTTTAGTTTACTTCTCTGAAAAATTACTCAAGGTGTTTGTCAGAAATGACAGGCTATCGGAGACTATGACTTGGCATTGATGCTTTCTTTTTTTGTTTTTAATGTTTATTTATTTATTAAAGAGAGAGACACAGGACATGAGCAGGGGAGGGGCAGAGAGAGAGGGAGGCACAGAATCTGAAGCAGGCTCCAGGCTCCCAGCTGTCAGCAACATACAGGGCGAACCGTGAGATCATGACTTGAGCCCAAGTTGGATGCTTAACTGACTAACCCATCCAGGCGCCCCAACGCTTTCTAAATTAAAATGCATATCAACATGTGCATAACTCAATCTAGCCAGAGCCTTGGATGTAACAGTATTTTTAAAGTCTGGTGCTGCTTGACTTAAATTTATTAAAAAGATGTGTGTGTGTGTGTGTGTGTGTGTGTGTGTGTGTGTGTGAAGAAACTTAATAACATAGGCATATTCATTTAGATGAATAAAATAGTATTTCAATGGAAAAGCTAAGTTTAGGGAGAATGCTATGCCAAACATATGAATGAGCCCAGTTGGTGAATTTGGGTACAAAAAGCTAATCTTCTTGGCAGAAAAAGCAGAGAGGAAATAGCTCTGTACTCTATAATTCTCATTTCCAGGCACTGACAAACATCTTGGGCCTTTGGGGGTAGAGGGGACAACAACAACAAACAACGAACTGTTGGAGAAATTCCTCCGATGGCAAGACTATACGGCACCGCCTCTTCAAAAGGACACTAAGGCAGTGCCGTCTGATCTATACTGTGTAGTATGCACATGCACAAAGGCACACGCGCAAATATATTTATCATTAAAGATTGAATGCAATATAATTAAATAAATATATTAAATATTTCAAATGATGGCTAATATGTATGGAGGGCTTCCTCTACCAGGCACTATTTTAACCCCTTTATATATTTTAAGTCACTCACTCCTCACAACAAGCCTGTCGATGTAAATATTATCTTTTATCTTTTCGCACATTAAGATCTGAGGTGTAAACAGGCTGGGAGTCAGGGCAGGAGGGTGTGAGCCTGTTCTTGAGCCCAGGGCTCAGGTGGCCCCTCCCTCTGTTGCCGCCTGGCCCTTGGATTGCTCTTTTCTTTCCATCTTCCACTCTTATTTCTTCGCAGCCTATTGTCCTGGCCCACACAGTCGAGTAGGAAAATTAAATTAATATTAGATCAGTCTGTGATTTTCAAACAACACACGACTCGGAAGTTTCCTTTAGGAGTGTTCATGATGTGTTTGCTTTCAAAAGAGGCTCTATTTTCTCCCCCAGCCGAGGGCTATATGCTGATCTCATTTAAAGAGACCAACTCTGGGTTGCTTCAATCCCTTCAAGCAGTAAGTTTAAATTGAAACCTACATAAATTGTTTAAAATAATATGATGTGAATGTTTTCTTTGAAGCTAAATATTGAATAAGTTTTCCTTTGTTCTTGTTTAAATTTATGAGATGTTACCTATCTCCCAGATGCCTTTGTAAACTGAAACTAAGGTGGATAAATAAAAGCAAAAGGTTAGCCCTTGCATATTCTCTTGGAAAGATGCAGGTTTCCAAGGGAAGATCTGTGAAGACGTTTACATGCCATGAAATACCACCCCCGCTGTCACGACCACTGACTGCAGAGGTCTCTATATCAATATGACGCCAGGCTATTACCGGACTTCAGAGAAGAACAGAGCGAGAAGGCATTGAATGCCAGAAAGAAATGTGTTGACATAAATTATTTAGTCTTTCCCTCAGACCCTCAGACTCAGAGGGTCCCCATCCTTAAAAAGCTAGCTAGATAGGTAGATAGATAGATGGATGGATAAATACTTAAGAATTAAAGAGTGCCTCTTACGTGCTTGACTGAATATTCAAAAACATTTTCCAAGACTCCATAGCGTTTTGCCTCTCCGTTCTGCCTCTGTGCCATAAGTCTGTCAGTTGGTTCAAAGCACAGAACACCAATAGCTTATTCAGGCCTTTTTTTCCTACCATTATGTAACAGTCCTGCTGTACAAAGTCACATAACGTCGTACAGAGAGAAAATTAATCATCAGCTAATGAGATGGGGATGTGAAAAGAAGTTTGAAAGAAGTAATTTGGAAGCCCCAATTACAGCCTATTCCCGTGGGTCTCCCGTGGGTCTCCCGTGGGCATGACTGGCTGATCCAGGTTCAGGGGTGTAAGAAGGGCGTGGGGGGGAAGGAAGAAGATACAGAAGGCACAGCCTCTGGACATACAAAGCGGCTTTTGCAATCTTCCAGATGAGAACTAATAGGCACCTATGTAGCCGTGGGAACAAAAAACGATGATGTGGGAAAAGCCTTTCAAAGGGAAGTCTGTCTAAAAGGTTCTGGCTTGTGACCACATGTGGTCTTGCTACCAAGGTTTTAAACTAGGAACTGAGAGGAAGGGGAATTGCCGTTAAAAGAAATAGGCAAGGGGCGCCTGGATGGCTCAGTCAGTTAAGTGTCTGGCACTTGATTCCGGCTCAGGTCATGATCTCACAGTTGATGAGTTCAAGCCCCGTGTTGGGCTCTGCGCTGACAGTGAGAAGCCTGCTTGGGATTCTCTCTCTCCCTCTCTCTCTGCCCCTTCCCTGCTTGTGCATGCTTTCTCTCTCTCTCTCTCTCTCTCTCTCTCTCTCTCTCTCTCTCTCTCTCTCAAAACAAACAAAGAAGCAAACAAACAAAAGAAAGAGGCAAGTCCTGAAGCTACTTACTCCATCCAGGCGTATGCAATGGAGATGAGGTCGGAAAGAAGGTCTGGATGCTGTAATCAGGGTGCATTTTGACACATATGAAAAGAAGCATGAGGGTGCCAGCAGGCCACAGAGCAGAGAAAATAACTTAGCAAGAGCTTATAATGCAAGGAATTAAGAGCGACCCCATGCACAGTGAGAATTTGGCATTGGCCCTCAGAACTGGGAATCAATGACTTGAGTTCAGGAGAAGTAAATGTTAGGGGGAAGGAGTCTATGCAGATATGTCTAAGAGGGTCTTCCCTGGCCGAGTCTGACCTGCAAGGAGAAATTAGAAGGGGTGGGAACTTTAAGAAGGAGCTGTCTTGCCATTGTATAGATTTTGAGGGCCGGGAGGGAAAATTCGAGACGGGAGGAGAACCTAAGAAGCAAGGTTTTGGGGGGGGGGGGGGGGGGCGGCACCTGGGTGGCTCAGTCAGTTAAGCATTCCAACTTTGGCTCAGGTAGTGATCTCACGGTTCATGAGTCCGAGCTCTGTGTTGGGCTCTGTGCTGACAGCTCAGAGCCTGGAACCTGCTGTAGATTCTGTGTCTCCCTCTCTCTCTGCCCCTCACGTGCTCACGCTCTTTCTCTTTCTCTTTCTCTCAAAAATAAATAAATGTTAAAAATTAAAAAAAAAAAAAAAAAGAAGGGAGATTTTGGAAAATCCAATGGAAAATGCAAACTCGTGTATTTAGTTTTAAAACATCAACTGCAAAGTTGCATAACGGCATCCTGCAGAGACACAGCACACGTGTTCTAGTTGAGTGAGGTTAGTTGATGCATGTCAGCTCCGTGATGGGACTGTCAAAAGTCTCGTGCTGTGAGATGACGTGAAGCTTTCCACAGAGGCCTGGCACAAAGCAAGCATTCAAACGCGACCATTGCTTTTTAATCATAATGTACCAAGTCAGCCGAAAGCATAGACTTCAGAATTAAGAAGGGTCGAAATCCCTGCCAGTCCTATAGGTCAGCTTCTATTGGGGCCTATTTCTGGGACTAACCCCCTAGACCTCAGAAAGGGTGGGTTTTAGAGGAAGTCACTTGTGGAAAGGCTAAAGGGAGCAGGGTCCCTGAGGCCCGGCGGGCTCTCCTATGAGCTTTCTTCGTGGATTTGACCAGCAGCGCGAGGACAGGGGAACAGACTTGTGACAGCCCAGGAGAGCAGAATAAAGACAATGGAGTTACTCCAGGATATCAGGTCCCGAGGCAACATACGAGACAGGTAAACTTCCCACCGTGAAATCGTTCGTAGTGGAATGCACAGTCTTGGGAAGTAGTGAACATCCTGTCAGTAGCTGCGTCTTAGGGAAGGCAGGGTGGACAGACACTGGGGGACTCAGATGCACACTGGTGAAACAGCAAGGACTCCGGATCCTAATTTCGGTTCCTCTCTTAACTAGCTGTGTCACTTTGGGCAAGTCACTTCACCTGTCTGAGCCTCGGTTTTCTCATCACGAAATCAAGAGGGTAGGACTAGGAAATACTCAGATCTCCTTCAGCTTTGAAAATTCACTGTGGTGAGGCCCAGCATCCTTTGCTTCCTGGTCAGACTGAACCCCTGCACACCTGCCTGGCATATGCCAGCACGGTTTTCATGCCTCAGCTGGCCATGTGCCTCAGTGACTGAAGAGTGGGTGCTAGCAGGTCCAGGGGACAGAACGTCTTACTCTGAGTGTGACAGGTGAGGCCTCTGTACTGAGCTCTGGCACCAGATTCAAATCGCCCAGCCCCCAGCGTGAGTGACTTTCACAGAACCTTTGATAGGCTTTTACCTCCTGCTCACTCCACATTTGGTTTTTGGGTGCAGGCTCCATGCACAGGAAAGATCTGACAGACTTCTTTCGGCAGTCATTGCTTCCCTGAACCAATTTTGGTGCAAATTTTGAAATTCTCTTCACTTGTGTTATAGTTTCAAATATGGACACAGATCTCCTCACTCAAGTCAACAGTACTTAAAATAGCTGTTGACGGCTGCATTCCTCTGTTCTGCCAGCCTTCTATCTGCAGTCAAAGGAGACAGAGGGTTTTATTTATGGAACGAGGCCTTTGTTTACAACGTGAGCACAGCAAGGCTCCAGGAGCTCACTTTGGGTGTACATCTTGGGTGTAAATAGAAAACATATCTCACCACCTTTGGAACTCTTTGGAAAGATCACAAAAACATTTTCAATGTTGCTTTCTTAGATTCTGCTTGTAGGCATTCACTTATCTTATAAAGTACACCGTTATGTGAACTTATCATCTGTGGGGTTGATTTGTTCTTAATAAATACGTGGCCATCTTCAGGGTTGGTTTTTTTGTTTTTGTTTTTTTTTTTCCACAAAGGGAAAACATAAGAGCAATTCTGCCTCCAGGGGACTGGTTTTGAACATTTCTTCTAAGAGAACATTTAGAAATATCTTTTGTATTTATGATCCTAGTAAATATATTTTGAGAATACCGTTTCTACATGCCCATAGACGTCATGCCCTTGAGACTCAGGTCAGCTGTCCCCCACTCCAGCATCCCTCCCATGACCCGTCCCCCATATTAGTTTCCCAGAACTGCCATAAGAAAGTACCACAACCTGGGATGGCTTAAAACAGAAACGTCATTCCCTCAGTTCTGGAGGCAAGAAGTCAGAAATCAAAGTGTCGGCATAGCCATCCTCTCTCTGGGAAGGAACCAGGGAAGAATCTGTTTCCGTGCCTTTCTCCTAGTTTCTGGTTTTTTTTTTTTTTTTTTTTTTTTTTTTTAATTTTTTTTTTTTCAACTTTTTTTTTTAATTTATTTTTGGGACAGAGAGAGACAGAGCATGAACCGGGGAGGGGCAAAGAGAGAGGGAGACACAGAATCGGAAACAGGCTCCAGGCTCCGAGCCATCAGCCCAGAGCCTGACGCGGGGCTCGAACTCACGGACCGCGAGATCGTGACCTGGCTGAAGTCGGACGCTTAACTGACTGCGCCACCCAGGCGCCCCAGTTTCTGGTTTTTGATAGCAGTTCCTTGGCTTGCCACGACATAACTGAATCTCTGCCTCCATAGTCACATGGCATCCTCTGTATGCCTGTGTCCCTTCTGTCCTCGTGAGGACATCGGCCATATTAGATAGAGCCCACCCTAATTGAGTATGACATTATCTTAACTTGATTACATCTGCAAAGACCCTATTTCTAAATAAAGTCACATTCACAGGGACCAGGGGAGTTGAGACTTCAACATACCTGTTCAGGGAGACACAATTCAAACCATAACGCCCATATCCCAGTATGGTTTCTGCGCCCCACCCCCCCTTCTCTGTGTTTCCATAGCACCTCCTATTTAAATGTCTCACAACAGTTGTCATACTCTATTGTCATTTTCTGTGTAGTTGTTTCTGCCGCCGGACTGTCACTTCGTTGCAGGAAGGATTCCTATATTATCTTTACAGGCGAAGTACCTACCAGAGCAGCCAGCATTTACAAGGCGCTCAAATGTTTGTCAAAACAAGTAATTCGCCATCACCATCATGACCCTTTATGTGTATGCAGTATTAATAACATGTTTATAGCAGCTTACATAAATATTATTATACATAAAATACATATTTATAACATTGCCTATAAGTGCTACCATTTGTTACACACTTACCATGTGCCAGACGTTACGTCAAACACTTCAGATTTTGTTTAAATCCCATTTAATCCTCTCAAGAGTATTAAAATTTAAATATGATTATCCCCATTTTTCAGATAGTATAAATGAGGCTTAGGAAGGTTAACTTTCCCGAGGTCATGTAGCCTCAGGAAAGACCCAGGGCCTGATCACAGGGACATTTGATTGCAGATTTGGGCTCCTGACACGCTGATATCCTGCCTTCACACAGGCTGTCCTCTCCGATGCTCCCATTCTGTGGAGGTGGAATCTCTGGTTCATGTTCACGTTTATCTGCAGAAGACCCTGAAGCCCAGAGAGGCTAAGGGATCAGTCAGCCTTAGCTGACTCAGCTGTGCCCACGTCCTTCCAGCTCGAGTTTACCTTTTTAAAAACTGGTTTCCTTTGTGGATCATGAATTTTTCAAGAATATTGGAGAAAAGGAGGACATGTAATGAAAAAAAAAACCATTCCCAGAACGCCTGGGTGGCTCAGTCGGTTAAGCGTCCGACATCAGCTCAGGTCATGATTTCGTGGTCCGTGAGTTCGAGCCCCACGTCAGGCTATGTGCTGTCAGCCCAGGGCCTGGAACCTGCTTCGGATTCTGTGTCTCCCTCTCTCTCTGCCCCTCCCCCACTCACTCTTCCTCTCTCTCTCTCTCTCTCTCTCAAAAATCAATAAACATTAAAAAAAGAAAGAAAGAAAAGAAAAAAGCATTCCTTTAACAGTCTGAGTTTAACGGACGTTGTAGAAGAGTAGGTCCTGTCAATTGCAACGAGAAACTATCATGAGAAACAGTGTCCATCATGTATCCTAAATGTCCAATAAACAGAATGTCCTCACGTACCACATAGTTTCTCTGTCGAGTGATAAGGGATCATATTTTGAGACAATAAGTCCTCTGAAGAAAGGACAGGAGTTTCTGCTCGTTTGCCAGAGCCCCTCCAGCCTGTCTCTCTGCCCGGCCCCCACAAGCTTGGCACCTCCCTGGACTTGAGGTCCCGTCTGGGCCTCAGGTACGAGGAAGGGGGCCCCTGGGGCCCTGCCTTCTAAGACTCAGCATCCAGCTGGCTTTGACACTGGCCGGGCTGTGACCCAGGCCCCAGGACTGATGCCTGGCGTGTCTGCCTCCTTTCACAATCGCTAGGCCTTGCTTCTGGTGTCTGTCTTGCTTCTCCAGCCTGGGATCCAGCTCACGGAACCTCCCCGTCGGTTTCTCTCAGCCTCTGACCCCGACACGTTGTTGCCACACCTCTACCCGGATGGAGTCAGAACGTGGATCAGGGTGGTTCAGGCCCCGTGACCTGCCAGCGGCATCCCCTGGCAAAGGTGGCCTGCGTGTTTTGTCTGCTGCTCATGATCTCTGCCCAGGACTAGACCTAATGCTAACCTTTGGCTAGCCTGACTCCTGCCTCTTTTTTCATATTATTCTCTTGGAACGCTGTGCCCTGCCTTCTGGGCCACACTTGTTCCTGGTGCAGACAGTGCACCTGTGTCCCCCGAGCCTCAGCTCAGCCCAGCATGCACACCCACACCTAACCTAGTTCGGTCCGGGCTTGACAGAGATAGGCCTCGATGGCCTTTCTTTCGAGGGAGGTCTAGTTCTCATTTCAAATAGGTAGACATCAGTGAGGCACTGATGGGAAAGGGGGCTGGCCACTGCTAGGGGCAGCAGACAAATTGAGAAGGAGGGATGGGCGGGCAGCACAGCCGGCAGGGGACCTCTGCCTAGAAAGTGCACATCCGACCTTTGGTGGCCGCCGTCCCAGGGAGAATAAAGCCAGAATGTACTGGCTCGAACAGCAAGATGCGGTCTCATCTAATCTAACTCCCGCGGCCCCTCAGGACACTGGGGTCACACTGTCGCATGCGGACCATGCTGTAGCACGGACGGTTGTTTGGAATTCCCCAGGCCCATCAGGCTCTCCCCAGCGGGCCCCTTCCTGGGCTGACCTCTGAGCCTCGGTTTTCTCAACTCTTCTGCTGAGTTTGGTGCCCATCTTTCATGTTCTCCTTAAACACTGTGATTTCCCCAAGTGGCGGACGTATTACAGTTCGCGACGCCAGATCCTGGCAGCGGTAGGTGCCCAGTAAGTGCCAAATGAATGAGTGAAAGAAAGAAACTGTCATGCCTGAATACAAGACCCTAACCTCCCCTCTGAAAAAATGCTTGCCCAATTGATGAAACACTCACTGGGCTGTGTATGGATCGGTAAGCAGGACTTGTGTTCCTGCTTTTGTCTTGTCCGGTTGGAAGAAGACAACCAGAAAGAATCGTTGGCTCAGCTTTGGCCTTAGCACCTGCTTGCTTGGCTTGGCCTCCTTCCAAGGAGAAGCTGGACAGGGCTGCCGTCTTTGAAACAAATAGCCCTTCCTCTTGTTTAAGTACGGTTTCTGAAAGAAAGTTCTACTCTCTACTTAATTGGATTCTTTCTTGCTGCAAGTTAAGCCTTCTTCCTCTTTTCCGTGAGTGGAATGATAACTCATTATCTCTGAAGTTCACAGGGGCACCTTTTCTGAGCGAGACAAGGAACTGCCTCTTAGAGCTTGAATTCTCTCTTCACCTTTGTCTTCCTGTGCATCTGTCTTTCTCCGACTCCCCAAAATTGTGCGTCTCCTTTAATGAGTTAGTACAGAATAGGTTCCTGTGCCATTTGAGAAAACAATTTCCATCTGTTCGTATATTGTTAACAAGTAATGGGTTCGTATTTAAAAAAATAAAAAAAAGGTCTAATCCTTCCCTACTTCCTCCTCTCAAATACTGAATCTCCGATCCTTTGAGGTCCAACATAATTTAAGTGTTAATTCCTTTCTAAGCTCTTTTCAAGCTACTGTACTCACCATGCAGATTTCATTAAACCTCAGAGTCTCTTCATATTGATGTCTCAGAAAAAGCAAAGTAACGCTTGCTCTATATTAAAATACTTTGCTCAAGAGCAGTGTCTTTTGTCCCCATTTATTTATTTGGCCTCCCAAAAGAAAACAGAAGTGCGTTACAACTAAAGAGAACACAAGCGCCGGGCTTCACATCTCATTTGTGAGAAACATCTGGTTATTACAATTCACAGGGTTTGCTGTCCTGAGCCGTTTCAGCCTTAAATCACCCTGTGTTGGCAAACAACAGAGAGGGCCAGGCCAGGAATGAAACAGACGAACCTTATGTACGGAATGAGATTAAATAAAAACATATGCATGCCAATATTTCGATTTCTAATATATTCACCTTGAAAGGCAATCTGTTGTTTCAGTGATCATCATCACTGAAGTCCTTGCAAGCAAATTTCTTAAGATGAGACAGGTAAGATGGGACACTGAAAGCCATTCTGTTCGGGAACTTCCCCTTCAGACTTGGCATCTGGGACGGAAGGATACGTCTTAACTTTTTTAAAGAGAGGAGTGAATGTTCAGTAGTGACAGAGATCAGGTGAAAGATCAAGTCGGTTCATTCGAATGGAAACTTTGAAATAGTCAAGAGACGCATTTAAATACAGAGCCAGAGACCTAAGGGCCCTTGTGCGGACTCTGCCTTTTGTTTGCTTTGTGGTGTTGGGGATTTCACTTAACTGCTTTAAGCCTTAATTTCTTTATCTGTGAAACGGGAAAAAAGACCTGGGAAACTTCATGAGGACTTCAAATGACTAACCAAAGTGCCAGTCTTGTCTCTGTCACTTCCAAGCCTTTGTGTCTTTTGTGTATCACTTGTTTTGAGCAGTGTCAGCGCAGAATCCCTACTACTGCTCTAAGAGATTATTCAGCCAAACCATCCCATGTTACAGACGAAGAAACTAAGAACCATAATTACAGAAGAAGTACCTAGGATGTCAAGATGACTCCTCCGAACGAGAATGCTCATTTGGCATTTAGATTTAAGACCTTTTTTTTTTTTTTTTTTAAACCAAAGCACAACTGGAGAAAAGAACGCTCATTTTATTGAAGCCATGCTGGCACATTGTCAAGTTAGATGGATCTCCTAATAAATGGGACAGCAGTCCTCCTGGGGTTATAGATCGGGATCACCCTGCTTATGCTGTTCAACCCAGAAAGAGAGTGGAAATATCCAGGGTAGCTGCAGGAAAGCTATGACAAACCTTTTCCCAGAAAGGAAAAGGTTTTGCTGGTGATTTCTATGCACTGGAGTATCTTAGTAAACAGAGGGCGTGACTGTCACTTCATCTGCCTCTGGGCTTGCTGGACCTTTTGGCACAGGTAAGCAAAGGGTGAGGCCATGCCACTAAGGCAGGGGCTTTCCAGGGTCAGAAGGGCCAGGAGGGAGGGATGGGAATGATCTAGGATGACGAGGGAGAAGAGATAGGAGAGTTTCACGGCTGAGGAGTAGTGGAGGGTCACCATGAATACTCCCAGTGATCTGTGCTCCTGTGTGTCTGCCTGGAACATCATCACGCTCCCAAGGAGACTGTCTGCTTTCTGCAAACAGAAAAACTCTCAGGAGAGGGATCCCCTTGCAGCTACTTTTAGGCACTCAGTGCATTATTGTAACAGTCCTTGCTTGTAAATAAATCTTACTTATTTAGGGTAAGAAAATCCCTGTATGGAGTACTGATGCATAGGGGCACTTGTACCCCAATGTTTATAGCAGCACTCTCAACAATAGCCAAATTATGGAAAGAGCCTAAATGTCCATCAACTGATGAATGGATAAAGAAATTGTGGTTTATATCCACAATGGAGTACTACATGGCAATAAGAATGAAATATGGCCCTTTGTAGCAATGTGGATGGAACTGGAGAGTGTGATGCTAAGTGAAATAAGCCATACAGAGAAAGACAGATACCATATGGTTTCACTCTTATGTGGATCCTGAGAAACTTAACAGAAACCCATGGGGGAGGGGAAGGAAAAAAAAAAAGAGGTTAGAGTGGGAGAGAGCGAAAGCATAAGAGACTCTTAAAAACTGAGAACAAACTGAGGGTTGATGGGGGGTGGGAGGGAGGGGAGGGTGGGGGATGGGTATTGAGGAGGGCACCTTTTGGGATGAGCACTGGGTGTTGTATGGAAACCAATTTGACGATAAATTTCATATATTAAAAAAAAAAAAAAAAGAAAGTCCCTGTATATCATCTTTGCAGTTACTTGTTTCATTACTGCACACACGCACACACACACACACACACCAACACCACCAAAAAACAACTCATTGCTTATATTGGAAAACCCATTCCTTTTGCCCCCTTTCATTTTTTTTTTATACAGGGCGTAAATTTGTTGTTTTTATACAGGGCATAACGATTTCAGAAGGGTTGGTCAATTATTTGTTGATTGAATTAGAGGAAGAAAGTGTGATTATCCAATAGAATCCAGAAATGTACAGCTAATTTTGTGCCTGCATGTATATAACCCAGCCATGGTAATTATAATCACTCGTTGTTTTTTATTTCCTGGGGGAAATAGGTTAGGTTGGACCTGAATGTATCGTTATAAAGTATGCACATATAAATTGAACTTTTCTAAATCTAGGTCACTCGGGTAAGAAGGCTCTTTTGATAAAACCAGATTGACAATTAGATTCACAGGGCACTTCAATGTTAAATGGTATTCTTTCCACATTCTGGGTCATAAGGCAGTGTAAACAATACATTGCTGTTAAGAAACAGAAAATCACATTCACAATAACAGCAGAGCTTCATGGTGCGTGGTTTTCCACTTTAATAGGCTGTGTTCTGTTCTGCCATGTTAATATCTTAAGTAATATGATTTTCTTTTCATGTAGCTTTAAGTTCATCTTTTATTTTCTCTTTACCTTTCTGGAATAGCTTTCTATAATGCTACATCTTCAGGAGAAATTCCTAAAAAAAAAAAAAATAGAAAGCATAAAGCCGAATAATCTTTGCAAGCAAACAGCAAAAACAACGATGAAAATTGATTTCAGATCCTCCAGCCAAAATGTTATCTTGTGTACTTTTCAGACTCAATCTGTGTACCAGGCTTTGATCCAGGCCTCAACATGATGACTGGGATCACCCCCATTAACCCGATGATTCCAGGCCTGGGGCTGGTACCACCGCCACCACCAACAGAAGTGGCTGTCGTCAAAGAAATAATCCACTGCAAAAGTTGTACTCTTTTCCCTCAAAATCCAAGTAAGTGTTGCCTGTGAAAGATACTCATCAATTTAAACTTCTTTCTCTTCTTTCTTCCTTCCTTTCTTTCTTTCTTTCTTTCTTTCTTTCTTTCCTTCCTTCCTTCTTTCTCTCTCTCTTTCTCTTTCTTTCTTTCTTTCTTTCCTTCCTTCCTTCTTTCTTTCTCTCTCTCTCTTTCTTTCTCTTTCTTTCTTTCTTTCTTTCTTTCTTTCCTTCCTTCCTTCCTTCTTTCTTTCTTTCTCTCTCTCTTTCTTTCTTTCTCTTTTTCTTTCTTTCTTTCTCTCTCTCTTTCTCTCTTTCTTTCTTTCTTTCCTTATTCCTCTTTCTTTCTTTCTTTCTTTCTTTCTTTCTTTCTTTCTTTCTTTCTTTCATGTAGCATTGTATTCACTTTCAGATCTGACTCAGAATTCTTCCACACGCAGGCACAAAGTGGAGGTCCATTCTCCATGAGGCCTTTGTCTCTAGGTTAGCCCAAATGGACGGGGATGTGTCCATGTGTTGTATCCAGGAGCTGAATTGACACCTGAAGGCAGTATGTGTGATTTGGGGATGTATATCCAGCATTAAGAATCTTTTTGCATGCAATGACATCTAGCATTTGCTGCAAAACATAGTGTGAAATATGTGAGCATTTCCATCCATCGTCACAAATGTAGGAGAAAAACTCCGAAATGTGCTTTGCTAGATGGAAAATTGAATTAATTTAGCAGTTTGCAATTCTGGGGGGAGGCTGCATCTCAGAGTTTCTGGGCCAAATTACATTTGCTTGAAGGAAACATACATTCGATGACATAAACGAGCCAGATTTTTTTTTTTTTAATTTAGGCTCAGATACTAAGTTTATGGGCTTAAATAGCTAGAATTTTTTTTTATTCATATTAATCAGTGTTGCCTTTTTGAAGTGGACTTTTCAGGAGATTGCTTTAGTAATCTACATGTAAACTAGGTAAAATGTTGTGACAGTATAGGTTTTATCTTTTCCTACAGCCTTCCCCCAATGTAATCATTTGCTCATTTAAATGTGAATAATAATTTTTTTTTTAAAAAAGTGGTTTTTCAGGCCCGATGTTTGCTGTTTCCCAGCCCAGCAAGTACTGCTTTCGGGTTGTGTTCCCAGTTTTCTGCCTTGCTGATCCATTATCCCGCAAGGAGACAAAGCCGATAACAAGCCCAAGTTTTCCATCATGTTGTCATTTCATCATGCTTTGTCCTTTGTGAGGTTTTTTTCCCCCCGTTTTCTGGGCTTCTGTATTATGAAGGAGAAATGAAATTATGCTAACACTTGCATTATCTCTGTTCACGGACAAGCATAGCCAGTCTGTGTAGAAAGGAACACAGAAAGTTAAGGTTGGGGAGGGGAGAGGAGGTGAAAACAAGGCAGCCTGCCAGCCGTGTAGGTGGGTGTAGAAATCTATCCTTCCTCAGAATGGACACAGTTACTCTTCAAGTGTCACTTTCACCAGGTGAGCCAGGAAGAGGGCAAAGAAATAAAAGTCAAAACCCCTCTGTTTTGTTGTGATTAATAGATCTTCCACCTCCTTCCACAAGAGAACGACCTCCTGGGTGTAAGACCGTGTTTGTCGGGGGATTACCAGAAAACGCTACTGAGGAAATTATTCAAGAAGTCTTTGAGCAGTGCGGTGATATTACAGCGATTCGGAAAAGCAAGAAGAATTTCTGTCACATTCGCTTTGCAGAGGAATTCATGGTTGATAAAGCCATTTACCTTTCCGGTACTTTGCATTACATCGGGGGTTTTCTCAGCATTTTGTTACGTTTTGTGATGTTAATATGAGCTTATTCCCTTTTGCCTTAATGTACAATAAAGTCCTCACAGTTAAGGGCTGGAAAAGGAGGAACTCTGCCTTTTCCCTTGGCTGCCAGAAGCTCTACGCTAAGTCTGTGAGCGTTCCTCGCTGCACGAAGGGTTGCCCAACACCAGTCTTTAGGAATTCCACTGAGGTTCTAATTAATGTTCTCAAGTGCTTATTAGATGAAAAGGAATATTATGAAGACTGAGGGCCATTATTATTATTGGATGCCATTCCCGGGAGGAATAAAGTATGCTCTCGGCACAATTTCAGTTTTCCGGAAGCGGCTCACTTTCTAGACCCCAGGGTAGCAGGTCAGGATCAGTTCCTCGCAGGAAGTAGCCTGATGTCATTGCCACTTTAGGAGAAGGCCCGATATCATTGCCCAATTGCCAGTGCACTTAGATTGGTGAAGGCTGCCCCGTGGTATCTGCTCCTTTGGTGCCGGCTCATAGGGGAGATTTTTACAGATGCTGAAATTAGACCCAGTGCCACCTATCGCTCTGTGGCTGTTGGAGCCACTGTAGGGAGTCTGTCATCCGGGCCTTTACCAAACCCAAGAACTACGCATCTGGTATTGGTATGTGGCTTTAGAAAGCTGTGCACTTAGATTCAGCTCCCTGACATTCCCACACACTCTCCATCTTGCATGTTTCCCATCCATCACTCTGCACACCACCTCCCCGTTCCGGAGGCAAAGCTCATGAGGGAAGGTGAGAAAAGAATGGGGGAAAAAAAATACCTGAACGCCCCTGCCAGGCTTAATTTCTGCAGGCAGCTCCCTTCCCCCCCACGGAACACTCTTGCGAACCCCAGCCGCCTCGGGGTTATTCCGACACTGCTGTGACTTTGCGGAGTAGAGCTGGCGTAGAGACGTGGAGGACTTTAAAACCCTTATTCCAAGAAAACCTAACAAAGTGGGGAAAAATTCTGAAAGCCTTCTAAAGGAGATGGAAGACGAAACACAGAGGAAAATATTTTACAGCGCACAAACAGCTACGTGTTTTGCTTCCCATATCTTCTTGGGCCACAGCATCAGAGTACTCTTGTTACACACACAGGTGGTGGCTCTGTCACCAGCATGCCTGGCGACGGGTCTCACGGGTCTCACGTGCCTCGGGCTAGAATACCTCTCCCTGGCTTCCATTTTCTCATCTGCAAAACTGAGGCAGCAACAGTACTAACTTATAGGATTATTATGAGGAACGAATCAACATAATGGATATTAAGTGCTTAGCAGGGCACCGACAACAATAGGAACCATCCAGGAAATGGTTGTTTTTAACACAAATATCCTGAAAATGATAAAAGAAACACGGAATCTTATTTCTCATGGACCCTGCCTCGGAAAGCCGGGTTCTAATCACAGCTCTACCAATAAAAGTATTACTTTACCCCACCTGATTAAATGAGAGGGTTAGAGTAGATCAAAAGTGCTTTTCAACGCCAACATAACACAATGTTTAGACCCAGTCAGAAGTGCCTTGAGACATCGCCAAAGATGAACAGGCCCAAATTTAGGCACGTGGAAGGTATTTCTCTATTGATTCCTTGATGCTAGGCTTTGCCCCACTTGGACCCTGGTCCTGCTGCTTAGCCGGGCGCCTGATTGCTCCTTGGTCTGCCCCTTTGCGGCAAGGAGAGCCCACAGCTAAGGCCTCGCCTCCAGCTTCCCTGCCTGGGGGCACAGGGGTCTCCCAGCTTTACCTCCATCGCCCTAGGAAGGTTGCACATCAGTCCGGGGAGGATCTGGAAGGCTGCTTATTTGGAGGGGTGGGGGGGTGTGGGGGCAGAAGGCTGCCCCTCCCGTGTGCAAGCTCCTGCAAGCCCGTGCCCAGCTGGAAGGCCTAATTTTAGGACCGTGTTCACATTTGAAGGCCAAGCTAATTTTAGGCTCAGCCTCATCAGGATCTCTTTTTAAGGCCTTAATGATGATGTTTCGGTGAAAGAGAGGGTACATTTTGGAACAGAAATATCTGAAAAGCGATGCTCTGGACATGGGCAGGAGAAAGTCCCTTGGCCAGTGGGGACTGCTAGCCAGTCTCAGGTGGTGCCACCCGCTCAGCTGTTATGTATATATCACCGTGGCCTGCCGACTTGTTACGTCGCTATGGCCCAGCACCAAGATACACTCTGCTTTAGCATGAATTCTGCTCATCTATGATGGGATGTTTACGTGTGTCGTAGGTATTGTTACATCTTCCCATTTTTAGAGAACACCATTTGAACCTAGGAGGGAGAAGGGTGTAACAGGAATCAGATGTGAGATCTGTTTTGTGTTTGCAACTTCTCAAAGGTGTGAAGTGCCCTACAGGGGAGAAGTCAGCCTCTACAGGGATTTTCAGCTGAGCTCCAACCCAGATGCCAAGATAATCCATTGAAATCTACCATAGAGATCTTGAACATCAGTGCAGGGCAGCCTGGCATTTCACAGTGGTGTCTCATTTGCAAAGCCCCTACACAGCAAAAGTGCTCATTTTGCTGTCTCCTCTGGCAGCCCCAACAGCTGTGATCCTGCTGGGACCTGAATTTATGTTTTTAAAATCTGAGTGCCCCAAACTGAAGAGCAGCCTCAAAGCCAAGTCTTCCTTCATTTGAAGTTAGGCTAGCTGTCTGGTTTCAGTTCTGTTTGCGTTGATGTCTCAGATCGAGTGTCTGCACATCATCTGCTTGTAAGTTGGGTAGCTCACCGCAAATCCCCCAAAGATTCCCAGGCCCCTGTTTTTGGTCTAGCTCTGCGTTCTTGCGCAGGCTCCCGTGGCCTTCAAAGATCGCGTGGACAATTTGTGCAGTGCTGCGTGCCAGATGAGGTAGTGCAGGGCTGTAAGGAAGGCAGCAGCACGGCCTCTTGATTGAAGGTAAAATATTCTCCTGCGTGCCCCAGAGGATAAGTGGAAATAAAACAGCATTGCAAAATTGCCTTGGTGATTGTGGCTTTTGCAGCTGCTGAGAGAGAATTGAGCAGCATTTTCTAGGGGAATGAAGCGGTAACATGTGAATGAGGTGCTGCGGAATTTACTTTGTGGATCTTTTTAAATATCACAGATATTCTTTATTTACCCCTGCTCCACCTTTTTCTAAAAAGAATTTAAGAGCACTTACGCAATGGAGTTACCGTAAATCAAAAATAGAAAAAAAACAAAGCCATAAAATCGGGGAGCCGGGAGGGAGAACGCTACGTGCCAAATTTGTTTCGGAGCTTCCTGGAAGCCAGAGGGAAGAAGGAGTTACCGTAAGTGCCCTGGTTCTTGAGGTCATCCTCTTAGTAACAGTGGCTTGCAAGATGGGTAGGTGACCCTCTGAGATGCCTCCCAGGAGGGGGTTTATCCCCAAATCCCTAATTAGCTGAACTTGGCCGTGCTTCCTGATGGCTGGGGAGAAGGGTAACTGCTTCCCACCTGCTACGGGCAGAGCGCCCTTGCTATGGGCAGAGAAAGAGGCGAAAGCACCCGTATCGCGCCCTCGCTGAGGGCCTGGGCGACGCTTTGCCCTCATCGTGCTGGTGACCTTGTGACGGGACCGGCCTTTCCGTTGCTTTCAGGTTACCGGATGCGATTAGGGTCTAGCACGGACAAGAAGGACTCGGGCCGCCTCCACGTGGACTTCGCCCAGGCCAGGGACGACTTCTACGAATGGGAATGCAAGCAGAGGATGCGCGCGCGCGAGGAGCGGCACCGGCGCAAGCTGGAGGAGGACCGGCTGCGGCCGCCCTCGCCGCCCGCGATCATGCACTACTCGGAGCACGAGGCCGCCCTGCTGGCCGACAAGCTGAAAGGTAGGAGGCCGCCGTCCCGGGCCTGCCCGGGCAGTAGCCCCTGCCCGCTGACTGACGGAGGAGCCCTGTGAGCCCCAAGCACCCCCGGCGTCTCCGCCCCTACACCTGCTGATTTCCTGCAGGCGAGGTCACCCCCGAAGCTTCCCCCTGCCGCCTGAGACAGAGCCCTGCCTCTTCCCGCCTGTGTCCTCCGTGCAGGTGCGTGTTGTCACTGAGCACGACTCACGGAAAGAGGGGAGAGGAGTCGCACGCAGAAGGCCCAGAGCTGGCTCCTGTCTTCCCACCTGTGATGAATGAGCTAGGCAGGTCGGGATCCCTGCCTTCAGAGATGGAGTTGAAGGGTCACTGCTAACACCTATGGAATAATTGGGGGCAGGGGACACTAGTGTATGTCACTTCTTTAACGTTTGCTGTGCTCCTCTCACGTGTTTGATGCTGTGGGGGAATAAAGGCATATGGGGGCTTTAGTACCTGCCCCAGGGAACTACAGATGATTGGGGAGGGGCCGGAATTTTAAGTCAGGACCACGTGTATGTGTGAATTCCCTTCCATCACCCATCAGAGTTGTATCATCTGAGCCACATCTGCATTTTACAGGCAAGTGACGAGTGACAGTCAGACCTTCCTCAGGCCGTTGGGCGTGTCAGGTTTTAAGGAGAGAAGGCAGGTTGCAGTCACTGGCCGCATGTAGGTGTCTCAAGTAAGCGATTAACTCAAGTCCAAAGCCAATGGCATGATTGCCGACCGATGTATGAGCAACGCGCTTTGGGAACACAGGGGCGAGTGTCAAGGAAGGTATATCAAGAAAATCATCACAGAGGAGAACTGTGCGGGGGAAACAAGGGTCCCCCCTGCCCCCCAGGAGAAAAAGGGCCTAAATACATCCTGGTCAGAGGCTGGAGCCCCAGGAGAAAAGACACAAGGAAGCAGAGAGGAATTTGGCCCAGGAGGAGAAAGGCACGTCACCTGTTCCAGGGTACACGAGAGCTGCATGGCAGCTTCTAGAGCGAGGTGAAGTGGGAAGAACAGTTGGGGGCCAGCGGGCAGAGCCCTGAAGGCTGCCGCTGGATTTGGGTTTTGTTCCTGAAGCAGCGGAGAGGCCATTAAAGATTTCTCATGAGAAGAGAGATGTGATTGATCGCTTGGAGTGTTTTAGAGCATAGCTAGTATATTGCTGGGAATGTGCAAAGTGGATTGGATGTTTTCATTAAATGAAATGTATGAAAGCTGCCCCAAACCTATTTTAGGACGACTGGAGGTTGACATTCTATATCTTTAAAAGAGAATTCTTTTATTTCTTCTAAACTTTATTTATTTGGAGAGAAAGACAGTGAGTGGGGGAGGAACAAAGAGAGAGAGAGAGAGAGAGAGAGAATCCCAAGCAGGCTCTGCACTGTCAGCACAGAGCCCAACATGGGGCTCGAACTCACGAACTGTGAGATCATGACCTGAGCCCAAATCAAGAGCCAGACGCTTAACCGACTGAGTCACCCAGGCCCCCCGAGAATTATTGTGAAACGGGCTTCTGCTTCTAGCCGTTTTCCCCCGGTCTGGCCTTGAGAACCCCTAATCAGCTGCAATTGTGACTGAAATGCCCCACTGTGACTACCAGGCCAGTCTTGCTTGTTGTGCTGCTCTGAAAGGGCCTGTCTTACAGACGTAAACACGTAGGTCATTGTCCCTTCAACAAAAAGCATACACAGTGCAAATACAGGCATCATCTCCCCTTTCCAGTCAGGCTACAAATCACAGGGAGTGGCCAGGAGGAGAAAGAACAACATCCTCAGCCGGGAATGTGGATTTTGGAACAAACTGGCTTTTTTTCTTTAATATCCTGTACATTGTGTATTATCGGCTTACGCACTACACCTAGACATGACAAAAACTAGCACCTTGGTTCTGTGACCTCTTGGAGGAGTTTCACAGAAGTCTGGCATCCCCCTGTTCTTTTTAAGAAACCAGCACGGAAACGTCTGTGCACGTAAGAGGAACGTGGCATTGCCTTCCCTGCTGGAGGATCACAGATTGGGATGTCAATTTGGTGAAGTAATTTGCAAGCTTTGCCATTTCAAAAATATATATTTATATAGATGAGTATAATTTGCAGAATTTCGAAGCTGCACCTTTGCCAAGTACTGTGTGATCCCTTGAGAGAACAGATTGGAAAATTTAATAGATGGCAGTTACAGTAGAATGAACTAGCTGGGGATACATCTCAGGCAACAGTCAGGTAATATCAAGCTTGACAATTTCAACCCAAGCACAGAGTTTGGAATATAAACAGCATTTAATTGCCTAGGAAATTGGCTGCCTCAGAGAGGAAATCCACTCCATGCTCCTTATAACGCTGCAAAACCAGACAGGAGGAGCCAAGGAAACTGCTGCCCTGAAGATGATTTCATTGATGTAGGGATAAAAAAAAAAAAAAAAAAAAAAAATGCAGTCAAAACCCAAGGTAAAGAAGCCTGGATAAAAAAGAAAATGGAACTGCAATCTGAAAATACCTAATTGGATTTGATTTTTTTTTTTCCCCCTCCACTGGGAAATCATACTCTCTTAGGTTTATTCCATTTTCCCCCATTTTACATTGTACTTGTTTATTCTTGCAGTTTCCTTTTGGAAAATCAGCTTTATCTAGCAACATCTGTACAAGCCAACCCTATGTATGACCCACAAGGCCCTCCACTGCATCCTGCCTAGTGTTAAAACAATGCACATAGTAAATGCTTAATTCCTTTTTCTCTTCCTCAGCTATTTGGATCTCTTGAGTATGTTGCATTTCTGGGCAGTGGTGCCACCGGGTGTGATCGGAAATGTGCAGGCAGCCATCATCCCACTTGTGGGGCTCTTTACCACATATCTGGGACCTTGCTAAGCACCGCAGGGAAGACAACAGCATGCAAGCCTCTACTTCACAGCGTTTAGGCTTCTGGAATGATAGAGGCAATTACAAAGCACCGTATACTTCCCACTACCGTGTGTGAGAAGTGCCCCGTGCCTTCCCAGGAGTGACTCGGGACCCAACTGGACAGTGACGGGGTGAGGGGGCAGATCTTCTGAAACCAGCTAACCCCAGATTCTGTGGCCACGGGGCCTTCTTGAAGGCGGAGGAAACTTCGAGTTGTAATTGTGTAGTGTCTAAGGCAGCGTCTGTTACGTTAATACAAATTCTAAAAAAGAAAATTAGCGGGCACCCTGCTGATTAAATAGACATTGTTCTGAGACAATTCAACTTAATGAAGACTGACTGGGAAGTAACTGCTCACAGACCCAAAGTTTATAGCATGGCTTTGAGAAAGTGAGCAGGAGCTCAATAACACCATAATTACACTTTATTGGAAACAGTAGCACCAGGCAGATGAGATAATGAATTTCAGTGTGTCTAACACAGACCATCCACCCCTGGAGGAACCCTGTGTTTGGACTGGGGAAGGAAGAGATTGATTAGACGGTGAGAAAGATGATATCCTCATTCACTGGAGATTTCTCCTGGCAAGAGCATTTAAAAGTTTTTGTGTACTTTTCCCCCCTTTGGAAAGCTTCGCATAATCTTTCATTATGCGATGAAATGAAGAGTTTCTCTGTGCCATCAGGTGAAGTTTTGACAAAGCTTTGAAGCAGTGCCCTTGGGATCCCCTGATGTGTCATCATGAATTCAGTTCTCCTGGGATCCGCATTCATAATTTCCGGAGGGCTAGGCTCTGATTTGCATACAGAATGGCCCAGTGTCAGCCTGCCAGAGGCAGAAGGGGAGGGAGGGCTGCCGGCATTTTGCTGCGGCGGTTGTCAATATTTATGGTTCCAAGAAAGTAAAAATCAATAATGCTCTAAGCCAAGTGGAAGTTCCATTAGCTAAAAGCCAGGCTTCCGTCTTAGGGCAAGGGAAATAAGCACAGGAGCCTGTTGGAGAATCACTTCCGTGGGTGTCACTGACCTTCACAGAGGCAAGACAGGCCGTTTCACCTAGAAACGTTTTGCATGACCCCAAAGCAGGAATAATCAGTGCATTTTCATATTGCCACCCCCTCCCTTAATTTTTTTTCATTTTTACAGGTACTGAGTAATTGGGGGAGATTGTGTGTGTGTGTGTGTGTGTGTGTGTGTGTATGTGTTGAAGGGAGAGGAGTGCATTAACCATTTGTCTCGCCTCTCCTGCGATCTGTGATTTGGGGGATAGATAAGGTAACAACACCCCTTTTAATGGTTAATTGAGTAGCCAGAAGAATGGAGACTTGCTTAGAGATGTCCAGGCTTGAGGGACGTTTTAGGACTATTGTAGTAGGAGTGCTTGGGCCATCCTGGAATCCTCATTCTGCTTGGATCACTATGTGACTCCACACTGTGAGCTATTTCCAGCTATCATAAACGCCAGAAATCAGTGACAGCATTCACTGTGTGTGTGTGTGTGTGTGTGTGTGTGTGTGTGTGTACGTGTGTCTGTATCCCCATTTTTGGAGGAAAAAATTGTGTTGTAGAACATCTTCCTTTTATCTCATTCTTGGGATATGTTATTCAAACACTGATCTCCTCTCCTGTTATTCCTTTATAGACCCAGCCATAAATAAGGGTACTACAGCCCGCCTAAGTTTTCATATTCAGTGCTCATGGCCTGGCTCTCATCCTACCTATTGTTCTGAAAATCAAGGCCAGATCTCCCTCTGCACACAAAGGGGGAAAAAAAACCTGCTTACCAATTTGAGGCC
Organism: Panthera onca; assembly: GCF_046562875.1. NCBI lineage: Eukaryota > Metazoa > Chordata > Mammalia > Carnivora > Felidae > Panthera > Panthera onca. The sequence continues at coordinate 213,470,883 of NC_138339.1, read as the reverse complement.
TTTTTCCCCTTGATTATTGGTTTGTCACTTTGATTGAAGTTCACCACGTTCCCACCTGCTGAGTCCTGGGCTCTGTGTCCTTGTCCTAGAGTGACACATGCAACTATTGCATGGACCTGGCCTTTGAGGAGCTACAGTTCAAAGGTGGCTAAAGCATGCTCTGGCAGTGGAAACATAACTTACAAATATATAATTGACACGTGCCTATGATTTTGTTTAACTCATTCATTAATGAGAGAATCAGTAAGGTGTTAAAACTGGTTCAAAAGAAAATGTGCTTTATAATGATTGGTATTTTCTACTGGACGATAGTTCGTCTGTGTTGTTATGGAGAATTATTCACATTGTTATCAGCTCCCCACAATCTATGTTCTGTCCCTAAAGGGTTGTAAGATAGCCTAGTCAAAGGCAATTAAAGATTCACTCCCCTATAGAATCAGATAATTCCGGGGCTGGGGGGCGATGGAGAGGGTCTTCTGGGCCATGCCCAGGATTCCGCTACAAAGATCTGCAGTAGTCTCTATGCCCATTTCCAAGTCTTTGACATTTTTTTCACATTTTCTTTTCTGGGACAGGGATGACGGATGTTTAAGCACCTGTTCTTTAAATGGGGGCAGGGAGGTTAGGGACAGGGATTCACAGAGCTCAGAAGAATCACGTCAAACCCTTTCAGTAACCTCCACTATCTCAGGTGCCACTTTCCATTTCAAGGTCTCGTGATCTTTTAACATAGATGAGCTCCCAGCCAGTTTCCCTGGTTTTCACTGACTGATTTCTTCCAGTGCTTCCAAAACTTTAATGTGCATTTGAATCACTTGGAGTAGGAGATTCTGAATCAGGAAGCCTGAGTCAGGGTGAGTCTGCATTTTCAAGGAGCTCCCAAATGAGGCTCAAGCTTAGTCTTTGAATGGCGAAGATTTATCCCATATGCAGTTTTTGAAGCGCCTCCTATGTCACAGGTGCTCAATAAACATGGAAGAGAGGGACAGAGAAGGAGGTTGATGAGGTCTGAAGGAGCCAGAAACAAAATGAGATGGGTATGGGATTCAGGTAGTGACAGTAAAGGGATAATAGTCATTACAATATTATTTATTCCTCACAAAACTAAAAGCAATCATTATCTTCCCAGAATTAAAAATGCTTTCAAAAAGATTTTTGAGTCATTTGATAAGCTGCTTAGCGCCTTTCTGCAGAAGGCTCTGCTTCTCTGTGATTATCTGACATCATTCTTAACTTTCATTGCCAGTGGCGATGACCTCAGAGGCCTGAAGGGTAAAAGGACCAGCTAGCCTAAGTGCCAGAGAACATTTATCTCTGGGAGACAATGTGAAAACACTCTTTAACATGAAATTAAAATGTTTATTACTGGGGCGCCTGGGTGGCTCAGTCAGTTAAGCGTGTGGCTTAGGCTCAGGTCATGATCTCACAGTTTCAGATTTCGAGCCCGGCATCTGACTCTGCAATGACAGTGCTCCCTCTCACTCGCTCGCTCTCTCTCTCTCTCTCTCAAAATAAATAAGCTTTAAAAAATGTTGATTACTAACTGATGTTTCCGAACTTCTGACCATCGAATTTGTGGCTCTCTAGCGAGAATCACTGCAAGTCTATTAGAAATAGTGTAACCCAATATAGATAAATTGCCAAGTGAAAAACTCAGAGTGACCAGAAGATTGCAGTATGTTTTAGAAGTTTCATTCTCACGTTAGCCCTTCAAAACTGGAGACAGATCCATAAGCCAACCATTGACTATATAGAGTGACTGATGTTTTAGTAGAAGGATATGGAGGGAATTGTGAAAACGTAGCAAATGGACGCTCAATTCATGTTAGGGTTACAGAAAAGCTGCTTTGATGAAAGACACTGAGGCTGAATCTTGAGGGAAACGTAACAGTTACCCAGGTGTCCAGAAACGTGAAGGCTCCTGGAATGAACACACAGAGCACGGAAAGGCAGGGAGGCGTGGCCATGGTGCTTACCAAAGAGGAGAATGGTAAGGGAACGGGGGTTGAAGGGGAAAATGCAAATCAAGAAAAGCCATGAAGCAGACATGTGCGGTAACCCAGGTGTGACGTGGTAAGGACCCTGGTTAGAAAACACTGCACAATTTTTAATGAGCAAATGGTCCATATTCGCCCGTTAATACGGCAATTTTCCCAGCTCTTGCTGTGGAAAAAGGCACGTCTGCCCATTCTAGTTTCTAAACTGCACCCGTGTTCAGAGTTATGCCTGAGCATGTTCACAGGAAGTATTTGGAATTTTTGTAAATGCATCTTTGATGTGATTTTTATGAGCAGTGTTAATTTCTTTTCACATGAATAGCTTTAATAATGCTGCCATCTAAATCCTGTTTAAATTAGTTTATATTGTTTTCTGTTTTCTCAGTGATCTTTCCACTGAATCCAAAATTGAACTTACAGTTGGATATTGAAAATGACCGCTCCCAATACACTTCTGTAGCCATTCAGAGTGAGTTGCTGAGTTAGTCTTAATTAATATAAAGTCACTTCTTACGTAGCAACAGATACTGACCGAACTTACCGATTGTGCCTTAACTAATGTTTTCACATTTAATTTGCATGTCAGTACATCAATTATATATTGGCCTGGAAGTTTCAGAAAGTTCAGAAATGAGGATGAAATTGGGAGTTCTCGAAACTACATACATCTTTTAAGCTAAGCTAATGGCATTTTGCGTGCTATTGACTTGTGCTACATATTTTTTAACACTTGTTAAAATGTGAGCAAGTCTCTTCCCTGCTTACTTTTTTTTTTTAATTTTTTTTAATGTTTATTTATTTTTGAGATAGAGAGAGACAGAGCATGAATGGGGGAGGGGCAGAGAGAGAGGGAGACACAGAATCGGAAGCAGGCTCCAGGCTCTGAGCCGTCAGCCCAGAGCCTGATGCGGGGCTCAAACTCACGAACCGTGAGATCGTGACCTGAGCTGAAGTCGGACGCTCAACCGACTGAGCCACCCAGGTGCCCCCCCACCCCCCGCTTACTTTTTAAATTGTATATTTTCAATTGCCCAGTCCTAAAACTGCTGTTTCTCTTTTTGAAAACTATCAATTAACTCTGATCTGCTGGTGAACTTATGCCCTCCGTCCTGGACAGGAAGAAAAATAAAGTTTGGTTTTCAGGTCCTTTGAGCAAACACACATTTTTAAATTTTAAGTGTGTTCTCCCTGACAGTAAATTAGTGTATTTACGAACTGAGTTACCACAAGCAAGAGAAAGAACAACCAGTAACAGGAGGGAAAGACGGATGGAACGGGGATGTTCTATCTCCTTGTAAGGTTGACAACAAAATCTTAGAGGGTTTTTTTTTTCCCCCCTCTGTGTTATATACAGATAAAAGTCCCAGGAAAGGCGAGAAATGGTACATAAAGTCAGTGTTTTCTTTTTTGTTGTTATTTTTTAAGAGGGGAGGAAAAAAAGACTTCTTATAAGTGTTAGGTTTATTCATGCTGTCTTTTGGGAGGTCCATTCTCCTAACATCTATTGGCGGGGAGAGAGGTAGCGAGTATGCGCGGGAGGCAAAATTTATTCTGACTGTAACGGTCACAGTGGGCCTCTCACAAACATAATGCTAAATTATGGGCCTCTCCATGGGCTGAACGTAATGTTAAGTTGTATGATGGATTTTATCTTACACAAGCCGCTCCGGTCCATGAAATGAGATAAGAAACCACTGCAGCTGGAGTTCACCGAGGGTTGAGCTCAGCCTGAAATTCCGGAGTTAACAAAATTGGATGAGCCAGCTGTGAGACTGCACGCGTGTGTTCTGTGCCTGTGCGTGGAGATTTTCGAGGAAGGGCGTCTTTCCCTCGCAGCGTGCCCAGTGGGCCAGTTCTCTCCTCTGGCCCAAGTGTGAGGGCAGAGGGGGGCAGGTTTGCCCTGAAAAAAGGCTTTGATCCCCAACCCCAGACTGCCTCTGCCTCTGCCTCAGGGGGAGAGGGCCTGGGTGGGTGCTGATGGGTAGCGTGTGTCTGATCGCTACTTCCACCCTGGAAAAAGCAGAGCACGCTCCACGCACCCTGGGTCAGGCTGACCCTGCCTTCGTTCGGGGTGCGTACCTCTGGGCAAGCAACAGCCACAGCAAGGAAGTTGTGCCCCCGTCTGGGAAAGGGACTCTGGCAGAAAAGGTACTAATGGTGTTTCTACGGCGCACTATGAAATTCACAAAGCACCCCCACGAACGAAGGCTTTGTATGCTGTATAACATGCCAACAGCAAGTGGTTGATTAAAGAACATCTGGTGAATGAGATAAAATAGAACTCCTTTACCAAACATGAATCACGCTCCGTCCAGTCATCTGGGGGGTATATATGTATATGCGTTTGTATGCATATATAAACAATATATAACATAGGAAATAAATGCACACACAAACACACACACACAACGCATAAGGAGGTTTTTGATCTTCCTCCAGGAGAGGGAACATAATAGGCACTCAGTATTTACCAAATAAATTCTAAGAATCTACATCGTCCGGTGTAATTTTGCTCCCAATTTTTAGAATTCAGAGTCTACCTCGTTTTCTGGAAAAATGTAGGATATTTTCCTTAAGTCACATGTTCCAAGGGTAGAAAAATTCAAGTGGAAGACTTCTCCCCTCCAGTTTGCCTGGGAAGTACGCAGTGAGCCTTCAGCAGTAGGATCGATTAATGTTGTGATAATTGACATACAGCTTCCAGTTCTAATTAACTTAATTACCTTCAGACTTGCTTTTTTTTTTTTCTACTTCTAAGCCATACAACACAGGTCTGTTCCAGTAACCATTCCCAAACAGGCAAGTTTACTTGTTTTCTTTCAGATAAACTTTATCATTTATTTACAGGTGGAACCTCATTGCCCACTCCGTGCACCCCACCCCCTCCACAGCACACACATACCTCAAACCAAGTTCAAGTGGACTCTAGTAGGCTTCCAGATGGCTTCCACAGACAACACTGACCACTCAGGGAACAAGCCCTCTTTTGTTGAAAACAAGGAAATGTTTTGTTTTTCAGCTGAATCGAGGCTGTTCTATTAAATGTAAAGCGAAATTAGTTTTGAACTGGAGCAGAAAAAGAACTGACTAATTCCTACAACCCCTTTGGGAACAATATCTTCTGTTACATCCGGTTTTAAAATAGTCTAATCTGTCATCCATATTTTGCCACTAACTCAGCTGAATCTAAGTCATATAACTAGTTTCACTGTATAATAGATCTGATAAGAGAATCTTGAAAAATGCAGTAGGGACCCAATAGGTTAATGACAGTTTTCTGAGCCACTCTTGAGAAAGAGAAATCAGGATTTGGTGCGCCATGTTACCAAGAATGCCCAGAACAGATCTAAAACTAAGCTCACCGGGTTGGTAGATGAGAGAGTGAGCTGCCATGTATTTCTTGGATGGCTCTATGACACCATAGAGTCAGATGTGAAAGGGACGGCTAAGAAACGCTAGCACGGTTAGCCTTAGGGAAGCTAATTTGTCAAGTTCCAAAGATGTATCCATTAAGATGGCCCATGTTCTGTCTTTTGAGAAGAACCAGAGGAAAGTACGTGTCCTTGCCTTGGCATGATTTGTACTTGGTGGTTTTCCATTTCCAGATGATAGCAAGTTTTCAGAGGCTATCACAGTGCTACTCTCCTGGATTGAGCGAGGGGAAGTTAACCGGCGTTCTGCCAACCAGTTCTATTCCATGGTGCAGTCAGCCAATAGCCACGTCCGCCGGCTGATGAACGAAAAAGCCACCCATGAGCAGGAGATGGAAGAAGCCAAGGAGAATTTTAAAAATGCCTTAACTGGAATCCTCACTCAATGTAAGTAAAATTTGGGGGGCCATCTGTTTTGCTGTGGTTTTGCCTTTTCTTTTGTATTCATTTAGTTTTTGTTTTCATGTGGGGGTAAGTAGATCAATAATTTCCCATTTTACTCCATATCAAATGGCACACCTCATAACCGATTTCATGTTCTGTGGCAACTTGGAGGAACACGGACCCCGCCCTGAGAGCTTACTTCTCAAGGTGAGCAACATTTCTGTAGCTTTTCCTCAGAACACCAAACCCGGCCACCGGGGCAGGGCACCAGATGCTTCTGTGCCTGCTGGACCCACCGCAGCTCACAGCACACCTGCAGGGTGGCCACCCTTTACCTGGGGGCCGTCCCCACAGACCTGTGTGTCCTCCCAGTGCTGGGACAGTAGGAAGCAGACCCCGAACACATTGTCCTTGAGCTCTGTTTAGGAGGAAGGTATCATCAGAAAAACTCCTCCCCAGGATCCTTTATTTGAGGTGAGCTCTGGCTGTCGACATGGGCAACTCAGGAGTAGAGGAGGGTTTTCTGCAGTATTATTTTTTTTGTCCTTTCTTCATCTGGAAAGCAGATTGCCTTAACCGCTTAATGCTGGCGATTTTTCATGTCCAGACCCTAAACTGATGAAGGGGTCTAAATGGGCTTGCTCATAGAACAATAGTCGGGGTAATTACCCAGGGCTCTATTCAAAAAAAAAAAGGGCGTATATTTTTTTTATGGGCACTCTGTCTGTGTCTGTAGTTAACGTCACAGTGGCATAATGCATTACAGTTGCGGATGTTCCCCGGGTCGGTAAAAGCCACCGAATGACACTGTAACAATGCCGTGCTCCATCCCCTACCAGGTGCAGGGTGCCATGTGGGACGGGGATATATGCGATTTACATATTCATTCTGAGAATAAGTATTATTTTCAATGATATAACGTGCCAAAATGTCGAGCGCCTCTTTCATCGGTGCAAACCCAAGGGATAATGTATCTGTTCGGATGAGGAGAGAGGGGGGCATGAAAAACCAGGCTCTCGAGTGGAAAAGGGTTTTCTATGACTCTGTTGTCAGGCCTTTTTCGCGGCAGCATTAAAATACGTAAGAATCTCTCAAACGTGAACTCTGATAGGTGACCAGATATCCAGTGTGAGATCAACCCGAGACACCTGTCTTTATAGAAAAGGAATAGGAAAGAACAGAAGTGTCGTCTCCTCAGACCATTCTCACACCACCTTCTCGTGATTCCTACTCTGAGGGATGACCCTTCTTCACGTGGCCGTGCCCGTCCAGCAGTTCTGAAGTTAGGGTTACCAGGGATAGGATGAGAAACCCTAATATCAATGCCCCCTTTAAAAGGAGGGCCGTGCAGCATGGATTAGCAGGTGGAGGGGAGGTAAGGCTGGATTGGTAATGGAGAAAAGGAAGAGAGCGAAAGGCCACTCGACTCTTAAAAACACAGCCCTTGCAGAATGATGGCAAACCAGGTGCCCGAACACTGGGATATTCTGGGTATCTCTTGCTCACCAGCATCAATTTCATAATATATTTTCGTTCCCGTGACTTCACTGTCCCACCTGGCAGGGAAGACTCAACCCTTGACTCCAACAGCGAAGGTAGGAAGGGAACCACGCATTAGAATAGGGAAGTTTAGTGCTCTTTGGCAATACCCGTGGAAAGAAGCATGTGTTAAAAAGGGGCCCAGATCCTGTGGCTGAAAGAAGGCCACGCCACGTGCCTAACATTACCCAGGGGTGAGCTGGCCTAGGCTGGGGGATCCAAACATCAGCACTGTATTCCTGATAAATCGAGGCTGAATTGGACCATGAGGTTGAGGTCTGTTGCAACAATGCGCTTCCTACTGTGGGACCTCTGGATGAGCAAGCATCTGGCCACAAGCAGGCCTGAAGAACTGTTCCCACACTGCACAGCCAGGAGGGGGAGGAGAGGGAGGAGGAGGGAAGTAAGGGGAGGGGAGGAGGGAGAAGAAGAAGAGGCAGGAGGAGGAGGAAGGGAGGAGGGGAAAAGGGGGAAGGGAAGAAGGAAGGAGGGAGAAGGAGGAGGCCCCCATCATGTCTTTTTTTACAGGCTCAAATCATGCAAGATAAAAAGAAGGGGAAAGAAAAGAAAGAGGACAGGGTTGCACCTTTAGAGCGAGACAGCAAAACTTGCCCAAAGAGCCCCAACAGCCTTCCGTTTCTGTCTCGTTGTGCAGAATTATTACACGTGTTGGTGCCTAGCTACAAGGAAAATGGGAAATATGCTTTTCTGACGGGACCCATTGCTCCCCAGAATAAAACCGGAGGTCTCAGAGTAAAGAAGGAGCGGGGGGACGGGGGGGGGGGGGGTTGTGGATGGCTGCCCAGAGGCATTTTGCAGGTCCTGCCATACGCGGCCCCTCCCGTCCCACTTTTACTCCTGTCCTATCTGTTTTTCACACGTCGCCTAGTGGGATTCACATCGTATCTCCCCACTTCAGCCCCTTGAGTAGCTTCCCATTGCACGAATAATATTCCCTCCGCAGCCCGCGGGCTCTCCACACCTGCCTCTTCAGCTCCGTCTTCCCTCGACTCTCCACGCGTCCTTCCCATGGGCCTCCCCCCTGCTGAGCCCTTCAGAACCAACTCCCACCCCAGAGCCTTTGCACCTCTGTCCCTCTGTCTGACTTGCACTTCCCCCCACTCCACATGCGTGAATCCTTCCCATCCTTTAGGTCTTGGCTGGGAGCCCACCCTTCAGAGAGGCCTTTCAACACGCCCCCTCCCCCATAGGCTCACCACCCACTGCGAGTTCAAGGTCCTCCAGAGCACTTAGCAAATGTGCAGCGGTGTGATAATTCGTCGGCTTTTGCTGATTAGTCTTCCACGCACCCCAAGTGTCTGGAACATAGGAACAGGATGATGAGTAAGTGAGTGCGTGAGTAATGGGAAGGGCAGCAGGAAGGAAGCCTGAAACCGTTCAGAAGTTCCCGGGGACCTTGGAGAGTAGTTTGGTATCAGTAGCAGCATGGTCCCGGGGTCCCGGGCCTCGACTCTGCAGGCGTAATCACACAGATCGAGAAGCCCAGTAGCTGTGCTTTCGGCGGGAACTGCTGTACTTTACCGGACCCCCCGGAGCAGGCTGGGGGGGTATTTGCATGGAAGAGTCAGCAGAAGAATTCATGTTGGCATTCCTCAGTCCTACTGTCCCACAACCTGTCCGTGAGAGACACCCCCCCTACCCCCAGCCCCGGACTTTAATTCTGGGGAAGTATTTCAGCAGCCAGCAGAGACTGTGAAAAGTCTCAGCGGACGCCACCAGCCCACAGTGCTGTCTCCGTGGTGCCCATCCCAGCCATGGCGGACCTGAGGGGCCTTCGCGGGCCCCGATGGCTGAGACCCGTCAGGACACCTTGAAGGTGGGAGAGACCTTAGAGGGGAGCCTGAGCTGGAATCAAGGCTCTAGGGTAGAACAGGAAGATTGCACGTCCCAGTGAACAGCCTCAGACTTTTCCACTCTTTCCCGTGTGCTTTTGCAAAGATGACTACTCCCCAGACGCAAAGGGGAGCCGAAGCCTACCTTTCATCACGCAAATGTGTGATCCCATCTCATACCAGGTGCAGGGTGCCATGTGGGACAGGGATATATGCGATTTACATATTCATTCTGAGAATAAGTATTATTTTCAATGATATAATGTGCCAAAATGTCGAGCGCCTCTTTCATCGGTGCAAACCCAAGGGATAGTGTATCTGTTCAGATGAGAAGAGAGAGGGGCATGAAAAACAAGGCTCTCGAGTGGGAAAGGGTTTTCTATGCGGCAACGTGGCCAAGCTGCTAGGTGTGTGCACATTTCATCACCCTCTGAAGGTTAAACACATCTCGTTTCATGTCTGGGGCAGTTACGTTTGTCTCAACCACGTTTTCTCCACTTACCCCCAAGCAGTTTGGCGTGGTGGGACAGGGTCGGTGTCCGTACAGGGGGCTGCTTCTGACATAATGACAGTGGAAGTCCACACGGATTGACACGCTTGCTTGCATTTGCCAAAAGCAGAACCAGCCATACTCCCGTTTACCTGCACAAATACTTCCGGAAAACACCCCAGGAATCACATCCTGCCCTTCCCATTTCGAATTAGATCATGATTGTTTAGCCCCAAAATTCAGGAATGGCAGCTCAGTTTTCTTTCTCCCGAGTGGCTGGAAATCTAGTTGTTTGGCAGTTAGCATGAGTGCACCCTCCCATGTAAAAGATCTCCACGGTGCCGGTGCCCTTCTCCACGGCATTCCATGGTGGCCTCTCTGTTGGAAAGCCACGAGTGTCGGGAAATTGTTCTGAGGCCATAGGAAAAGCAGGTATATTGATGAACTGGCTTATCACAGCAGGTGGGGCTGGCCTGGTGTCCTGAAGGGAGGGCTCATTTAACAACTTCCGGGAAGTTCAGGCACATTTCTGCAAAGCTCCAAGCATGGCAAAAGGTTGGCTCCCTGCATAGATTTTACTGGAAATAGGAGAAGGAAAATTTCATTAAGTGTTAGTCCTTTATTTTTTTTTTAAATTTTTTTTCAACGTTTTTTATTTATTTTTGGGACAGAGAGAGACAGAGCATGAACGGGGGAGGGGCAGAGAGAGATGGAGACACAGAATCGGAAACAGGCTCCAGGCTCTGAGCCATCAGCCCAGAGCCCGATGCGGGGCTCGAACCCACAGACCGCGAGATCGTGACCTGGCTGAAGTCGGACGCTTAACCGACTGCGCCACCCAGGCGCCCCAAGTGTTAGTCCTTTAAACTGGGTAAGAGGCACCCATCTCCTCACTTTGCTAGTCATACTTTCCTGGCTTTCGTATTTGAGCAGGTAGCATTTGCTCAAAAGGGGAAAAGAAATCAAGAGCCACGAAGAATAACATAAAGAGAAAGTTGTGATTTATTTCAAGATTCACATCGAGGTCCGGGAGTTACCTCCTAGCCCTGTTGGTTTTCTGTTATGCGGACTTTGTTCAGGTTCTCACCTCACTCCTATCTCTGGCCTTCACCCCAGGACCAGCTATTAAATCTAATCCAGTAGGCATTGTTTCCATCTGAACCTTGGCTTCAGGCCTCAAGGGGCAGCACCTGACCCAACCAAGAGTTTGGGGACTTCAGCATCCATTCACTCTCGTTTGGGATCCTTTTTCACTTCTGACCATGGATGTGCGGTTACGAAAGATGTTAGTTGAGGATGCCATCTATCCCAGTGCGGCAGCTGGGGCTCTCTTGTCTTTTCCAGGCCAGCTGGGTAGATCTCATCTGCTGGATATAGAAACAAAAGAAAAAAAAACGTCAGCACAGGTGACTCATTTCACTCTTAGGACATTTCACCCTTATGTCATCCTTGACTCACGTTTATGTCATTTCTTAGCCCGTCCGTGTGGCAGAAACCTCCCCAGTTTTTCCGACTGAGAGACTTTGGGGTTTTGCTCTTCTTTGCCCTTCAAAAATGTATATTCCATAGGCCTGCCCACTTCCAGTTTTGTAGTTATGAGTAAAGCTTGTCAATTCGAAGCTCAGAGAGGAGCTGTTTGTAAAGTTCAGGAAGCATGTACCACAGCATTCAATTATTAATATGCATGCCAAGATGATCAATTGTGCATGCCTTGTTACAACACACACACGTCTAATGAAAATTTAAACACTCCATGATATTCCCACTTTGGTACTTCCCCAACAAGCTTCCCAGTAAGAGAGAAGAGAAGGAAGGGAGCAACGTGGGGGAAAGGCAATTGGGAAAGCAGACGGCAGTGGAGAAGGGTTTATTAATATTAATTTAAGGATACGTGCCGTAAATATAATGAGCAGGACCGCAAAGCAGAACTTGTAGGATGTCAGAGACCCGTTGGCTCAAACCCTCTCATTTTATAGAGGAGGAAACTGAGATCCCAGAGCAGATGCTACAGGCCTTGGTCATTCAGCAATTTGGGGGCAGACTAGAACCCAAGACGCTTGGCTCATTCTCGTTGTCCAGATTGCTCTCTGTCATCGTGGGTAGGGATGCTTCCGTGAATGGCGAAAATGATCAGAGGAGGATATTATAGCTGTAAATTTATAGCTTACACAGGAGGAGTCGAAGAAGCGTTCAGTGACGTTCTGTGTTGGCTCCACATGGAATACAAATGCTGCGGTCTGGTTACAAAATGCAGCCTTTGCCTCTAGCCCTGCCCTCCTCTCCCCTCCACACTGGTGCCTACGCAACGTCCCTCGCCTCAGGTATTTCCCTCGGCCCCGTGCCAGAACTGGAACCTCGCGTCTGTCACACTTCCTCCTCGTGTAACCCACACCCCCCTGTCCCCGTCTCCTGCCTTCTGCAGCACGTGAATGTCTCATTCCTTTCTAGTTATTTTCTGTGCGTCAGGTTTTGGGGTTTTCGTTTTTTTCTTCTAGTAAGATTTTAGACTAAACAGAAACAGAGGCCGTTTACTCTTCGCCTTTCCCACCTCCCCAGGGAACGTCACCCCCGGGGTCTAAGCGTATCGAAGACCTCAGTACAACCATCAGCTGTTGATCAAAGACCGTAGACGGAAATGAGGGCGGCATTGGAAATTGGCCTGGAACCTAAAACCTGCAGAACACATTCTAAATGTTGGGGCGTTTGAATACGCCATGATCCCAGTGGACTTGGCTCTCATATGCCATCCTCTTTCAAGTAGCATACGCAGAATATACTTCTGTTGAGAATCTTGCAGCCGGTGGTATTACAGTCCTCTTACATCACTTCGACCTGGAGGCCGGAGAGGTTAGAATTACCATGCAAATTTGCCTTATATATTTATGATAGGAAATGGCATCACCCTCATCTTAGACCTTGAAAACGGCAAACAGAGGAGAGGCTTTTGACGTAGCATGAAGAGATCCTTGTTCTAAGCCGAGCTCGACCATCAGTTAGCCAGGTGACTTTCAGAAAGTCAGTTCAGCCTCTTGAGTCTTGGTTTTCTCGTGTACTCTATAGTGAAAGGGCTTGACCAGACAGTCCCCTCAGTTCCATTTTCATTGTGAAAACCCAGCAGTCCTTATCGTATCATTGACTTTGATCCTTTTTTTTTTTTTCTTAATATCTACACAGAGCAAGCATCTGCCAGGACCCAGCCAGGATGCCAAGGCTCCTGAGCTGAGCACAGAACAGTAGATCACATATCCCTCCATGCATGTGCCCCCTTTCTGCCTCACTGGGGGGACGTTGTGTCTGCATGCAGCACTGCGGGTTTCAAGCCCCATTTCAACCCTAAGAGTGCGTGGGCAGCATGCACCCGGGGGTGTGGCAGACCACAGACAGGGCAGGATTCTGGTCAGAGAGGCGGCGCCTTCCCTGGCCACTCTCATCTGTTTTCTTGACTAAAACCGTAACACCTCAGGTGTTTGAATGAATGATGCGATTCATCCACAAGTATTTACTGGGCCCTGTTACATACCAGGCAGGGCACTAAGCACCTGAGTGAAATAGGAGGGGTTTCTGGTCTTCCGTGGACCACGACCCCTCTTTCTGGATGGTGTCACCATCCACGTTTCTTCTGCCTGAAAAGCTCTTTCTGAAACCCTTCTTAGGAACATCTCGGCTAAACCTTTTTTTTTTTTTTTTTTTTTTTTAAATTTCTGCCAAGGGAAATTTGGCTTCTATGTTCCCACTGTCGGAAAAGAATTTTATGAAGTGTTAAAATGTTTTCCGTGTCTGTGGTCGTCATTGCTATCGTTCATCCAGGAGAAAAAAATTCCCCATAACTGCTTTAGCAACTCGACAGGTTTTCTGTTTCTCCTCAAAATCATACTGATGACTATATTTGCCAATGCTTTAAGTGCTGGAAACGTTATTTTCATTAAAAAAAAAAAAGTACCTATTTGCGCTCAGGGAATAAATGTCCAGAGAAGACATTAAAAAAAATTTTTTTTTAATGTTTATTTACTTTTGAGAGAGAGAGAGCATGAGCAGGGGAGGGGCAGAGAGAGGGAGACGCAGAACCCGAAGCAGGCTCCAGGCTCTGAGCTGTCAGCACAGAGCCTGATACAGGGTTCAAACTCATGAACCGCGGGTTTGTGATGTGAGTCTCGAACTCACGAACTGTGAGATCATGAACTGAGCCAAAGTCGGATGCTCAACCGACTGCGCCACCCAGGCGCCCGTGAAAATATTTTTTTAATAAAAACTTTCAAATCAAGAATGAGCACAGAATTTTCTGTTTCACAGGATACCAAAGCTGATAGCAGAAGATGCTGGAAGCCTGCCAGATCTGAGTGTTGAGCCTTTTCTGGCATCTCTCAGTCTCACTGAAAACATATCTACTGAGCCAAGTAATACCACTACAATATTAACATGATTTTTTTTTTTAAACTGGTAGCAAAACGAGAGACAGAAATTAAGCCTTACCCTCTGGACCAATGAGGAGCCATGGAAGGCTAGATTTTAAGAGCTAACATAGGATGTGCTAAGTAAAGCAGAGCAATTCAGGAAAGATAGAACTTTCAGGAGCTAGAGGTGAAGCCCTGCTATCTTGATATGAGCCCAGTTGTAGGGACTGGAAAGGAAGCCTCGACTAAGTGTAAGGAGGAGGGGTGGGGAGTGGTCATGGGTAGGGGGTGGGGCAGGAGGGGAACAGACTATGAGGGAAAAAGTCTCTGAGCTGCTTTGGAAAGAATCCACATGCAACCATTTTTTTTTTTTTTTTTTTTCCCCACAAAAACTTTTTAAAGCCAAGACTCGCCTAAACCTTTCAAACTAGATCCGAGGAAGAGTGAGGTGTCTGTAAAGTCACTTTAAGGCAGAGATGACGTGTTCTGGACTTTTATGTGCAACCGAGAAAGAAGTCCCAAGTTGGTGTCCAGGCTCAAACAAAGGAAAACTGTGCCCGGGGCGGATCATGAAACAGTAGCCACAAAGTGAGAGGACTTCTATTTATTAAGGACATAAACTGCTTAGGGTTTGCGCACTCCTTCTCCGGCAGGGTAGATGTATGATCCACGAGGCCAAAAATATTTACTATTTCTTTGCGGAGAAAGCTTGCTGAACCGTCTTCTGTAGGATCACAGAGCTAGAGAGGATATTTAGAAATAACTAGTCCAGGGGCGCCTGGCTGGCTCAGTTGGGAGAGCGTGCGATTCTTGATCTGGGGGTTATGGGTTCAAACCCCCACGTTGGGTGTACAGATTACTTAAATAAATACATAAACTTAAAACAGAAAAGAAAGGACTGTAGTCCATCCCCCTTTGCCTGGGAACTCAAATACAGAGGCTCTCTTCAGCCCACACAGCCACTTAGTGGTGGAACTAAGACTTTGCCAACAACAAGGGCTCCCTGGCTCTCCCTCCCCACTCCTGTGCCTCCCCACAGTGTTGCATTCCTAAAAGCACTCCCTCACCCCGGCCCCACCTCCTCAGGTTTCCCCTGCTGAGGCGTAGGATTCAGCAACAGTGATGAACAAAAGTAGGGCAGAGTGGATTTTAGATGACCCCGTGCTAAGGGCACACACTGAGCGAAGCCCCTTCCCGTCTGGTAGACACGCAAGAAATAGGGGCCTTTTCCAGGCGCTGATTCCGCTTCTCCGTCTCTCGGATTCCTCGGGACACTTTTGGAAAACGGTCCATCAGCTTCCTGCCCCATAACAATCTCAAATATTTGGCTCCTGGGTTCTAAAGAATTCTACCTACCTAATGGACCAAGGGTCATTGGAGCCTTTCCTGCCTCCTTTGATGCTCTCTGCAAGCTGCTTCTCCCACCATGACTCAATCATGTGTATGGCTGTCTCCGCCCAGGGCTACAAGAACCAGCAGGATCTTTGGATCTGTAGCGCCTAGTACGGTGTCTGGATGTTACACTCCACCGTGCTCAGAAGACTTTGGCCCATAAGTGTAAATACATATACAAACGTTTATAAATGCGCTTGACCCTGGAACAACATGGGTTTGACCTGAGCTGGTGCACAGATGTTTTCAATGCAGTACATTAGTACTCTGTATTTTCTCCAGCCTCCTTTATTGTTAAGAATACAGGATGTACCACATATAATATACCAAATATGTGTCAGTCAGCGGTTTTGCTATCAGTAAGGCTTCCGGTAAACAGGAGGCTATTAAGTTTTGCGGGAGGCAAAAGTTACACATGATTTTTGACCGGGGGAAGGTCAGTGGCTCTCATCCCTGCATTGTTCAAGGGGTTGGATGTGCGTAATTTGGAGTTAGGTGAATGCAATTCCCTCCCTAGGGAAGCCCCTTCAGGGCCTCCGTTCCCTGTCTGCAGAGAGAGAGGGGATTAGAATCATGGGTCCCTTTTGAATTTCACCATTTGCTAAGTATGCGACCTCGGACAAGTGTTTACCCCTCTCTGTGAATCTGTTTCTTCACCTGTGAAACGGGCATAATGGAAGCACCAGACCCAGAGGATTGCTGGGAAGTTTAAAGAAGATCATGTTTTATTAGTTTATTTATTTTGAGATGTTAAAGGAGAGGTTCTCAAACTTCAGCACTCGTTGGAGTGACCTGGAAAGCTTGTTAAAACAGTCCACTAGATTGGTGGTTGCCAGAGGCAGAGGGTGGAGGTACAGGAAATGGGGAGAGGGGGGTCAAAAGGTACAAACTTCCAGTTAATCTGAAAAATAAAACTTAGTGGGCATGAAATTAAAGTGCAATTTGGCAATAGCTCTCAAAAATTTAAAATTCAGACACTCTTGGGCTCAGTCAGTTAAGCATCCAACTTCGGCTCGGGGCACGATCTCACAGTTCGTGGGTTTGAGCCCCACGTCGGGCTCTGTGCTGACAGCTCGGAGCCTGGAGCCTGCTTGGATTCTGTGTCTCCCTCTCTGGCGGTCTGTCTCTGTCTCTCTCAAAAATAAATAAACGTTAAACAAATTTTTTTTAATTCAGATACTCTTTTATCTTTTCCACTGCCAAGACTTTCTTATAAAGACGTTTATATAAAAATGTCCAGGAGCACCTGTGTGCCTCAGTCGGTTAAGCATCCAACTCTTGGTTTCAGCTCAGGCCATGATCTCACGGTTCATGAGTTGGATCTCCCTGTTGGGCTCCATGCTGACAGTGTGGAGCCTGCTTGGGATTCTCTCTCTCTCCCCCTCTCTTTCCCTTTCTCTCTGCCCCTTCCCTGCTCACATTTTCTCGCTCTCAAAATCAACAAACTTAAAACATTATTTTAAAAAGCCCAAAGACGTGTCTGAGGATGTTCATTACAACCTGATTAATGAAGGAATACCCCCAAACTATGCAAGTTCAGTGCCAGACCACCACAATAAAGTGAGTATTGCAATAAAGTGAATCAAATGAATATTTTGGTCTCCCAGTGTATATAAGAGGTATATTTACACTGCACTGGAGTCTAGTAAGCATCCAATAGCATTGTGTCTAAAAAAATGTACATACCTTAAATTAAAAATACTTTGTAGCTAAAAAGTGCTAACCATCACCTGAGTTTTCAGGGAGTTGTAATCTCTTTGCTGGCAGAGGATCTTGTCTGCTGTTGATGGCCGCTGACTGATCAGAGTGATATCTGCTGAAGGCTGGGCTGGTTGTGGCAGTTTCTTAAAATAAGACGACAACGAAGCTTGCCACATCGATTGGATCTTCCTTTCACTCGCACACTTAGAAGCCATCATAGGGTTATTCGTTGGCCCAATTTCAACTTTGGTGTGTCTCAGGGAATAGGGAGCCTGAGGAGAGGGAGAGAGATGGGGGGAGAGCCAGTCAGTGGAGCAATCAGAACACTCACATTTATCGATTAAGTTTGCCATCTTATATGGGTGTGGTTCACAGTGCCCCAAAGCAATTTCAATGGTCATCGTAACAAGTGTAATAATGATGAGGAGGTTGCAATATTGCAATGAATTACCGAGAATGACCAAAACGTGGCACGGAGACATGAAGCGAATGAATGCTGTTGGAAAAATGATGTTGACGGACTTGCTCGACACAGGGTTGCCACAAGCCTTCAATCTGTAAAAGGTGCAATATACCTTGCGAAGCGTAAAAAAGGGAAGCGCGGTGAAATGAAGTGCCTTTAACATGCATATGAATAGATTTCCAAGATATGTTAAGTGAGAGCGAGTTTCAGCACAGTATATACAATGTCAGCACTTTTGTGTAAGTGAAGAAAGGTTATGCTTTTTGTAATTAAAAAAAAGGATAGACACAGTCTATCTACTACACGCGTAAGATTTTTCCCTGGATGGAGATGCCAGAATCTGTTAAGAGTGGTTACCTTTAAAGAGAGAAACTGGATGGGAGGCAGCCAGGATGGGAAGGTAACCTTTTACTTTTCATTTTATTCCTTTTTCCTTGAATACATCTATCACTTTTATCTAGTCAATAGGGCTAATCTAGGCAGGGGGATTTATTGGATTTTAAAAGCCTAATAAATGCTGCGTGTTGTAAGGAACCATTAACATTATAATATTCTCATAGATTTTTGTTTTGATACTTCTCAGAATATTTGAATATATGTATTAATAAGGGGATCTCCAGTTCCTGAAATGTATTGGGATTTATACAAAGCTTAAGAAGTCACCGTCCACCTAATATCTCACCATTTATTTGAATAATGTCACCATTCCGTGCTTGCTTGAAATTTGCTAAAAGCATCCTATTTCTTTATATATATATATATATATATATATATATATATATATACGTGTATATATATATATACGTGTGTATATATATGTGTGTATATATATATATACGTGTGTATATATATGTGTGTATATATATATATATATATACGTGTGTATATATATGTGTGTATATATATATGTGTGTATATATATGTGTGTATATATATATGTGTGTGTATATATATATATATATATATATATATATATATATAAATAATTTGATCGCCACTTTCTCTCTGTCTCCGTCCACATTCCCCCAAAGAACTAAACATCCGGCCTCATCTAGCCAGGATGTTAAGAAAGGTGATGCCCGCCCGTGGTGTCGTGGCCTCGGGTTTAACACGCTGCAATGGATTCACGGTGTCACGCAGCAATGCTCTTTTTCTTCATCTCAGGAGAAAACCCCAGAATGCCCTTTTTCCTCCTCAACTTGAAACTCCAGTCCATGCCTCTCTAATAGATGGGTTTGACCGTGTTAATTCTCTATTTCCTGGGCTTCCTGCCAGACTGACTGGCAGGCTCCTGTGTGCTCAGGACCCAGACTGAGTAGGCAGGAATCTCTCTGGGAATCTCTTCTAGCAGCTTCCCCTGTCTGTGTCCGACACTAACTGCTCCTCCCTCTGGCTTTGTCTTGCTCTTGTGGGTGTCCTGAGAGCCCGAATCACTTACTACATTCCCTGTGTTGTAATTTTTCAGTCCAGAGCCCAGGCTCATCAATTCTACCCTAGCTTTTAGTATTTCAAAGCAACAGGAACCAGCCAGGGTGGGGGAAGTCAACTATTTCATTTGTTACGTGCCTTAGAACATCTTTTATGAGCTCTTCATAGAGGATATGGAAAAGATGTTATCCCTTAAAGGAAAATCAAATTTCCTCTGAACCCTACAGAGTCAGGCTCTATGATGAGCCCAGATAACATTAGAAACAAAAAATTGAGCTTGAAGATTTGTTTGAGGTGCTCTATTTAGGCAAAGCCACTGCCTATGAGGACTTAGCGTCTCCAGACATTTGCAACACTAAGTGGATTGAAGGCTGTTTCACAGCTATTTAGCTGGAACACAACATGAGGACTGAGGAAGTAGGTAGTCAGGGGACAAGGAAGAGAAAGGTCTGGGCTTGTGCTCCTTGGAGGAGCCTAACCTCCGTCTGCCTTGCTTCCAAGGCCTTTCTGCCCCGGAACTCAGAATTCAGGAGCCTCGTGCAGCCCGGAAATCTGAGGTTTTGTGCCTGGCGCTCCGCTCCTTCCCCGAGAGCTTGTTTAAATGTGGCCTGTTTCTGGGTGAATCGATGTCCCCTGCCGAGCTTTCCTTCCCGAAAACTGAACACAAGTGCTTCTAAAGATAACGTGTCAAGTTTTCTGTCAGGTGAGAAGTGTGCTCTGAGTTCAGCAGATGGCCAAACATTTTGAGGTAGGGGACAGTACTAAAAAAAAAAAAAGTTGTTACATTACTTAGTCTTACGGATTTTTTTAATTCTGAAGAATATATACATGCGTGTGCGTGTGATGTGTGTGTAGTGCCTCTTTATGTGCACACATACAAGATAATGAATAATCACTACTGGGATGTTAAATTCTTCAATAAACAAGGAGAACACCAGACGGAGGTGGCCCTGATGTCGTGGTGGTGTCCATCGGCGAACCCAAAGCCAAGCCTATAAATGCCTAAAAGTTACAAAATTGAAACCTAAGGACAACCAATCGCAGGCAGGCAACTAGATTTTAAGCTGTGACCGATCCACGATTGCTTTGCTTTGCTTCCGCCTTTTTCCTGTGAAAGCCTGTGGCCTGTTCCCAGCTCCTGCCAGTCAGTGGAGGGCTCTTACCATTCGGCACTGCCTAATTTGATTGATTTTTGCTCAAATAAACGCTTGCAATTTCTAATCTTTTAACAAGGGGTTTGCAGCTGCAAAGAGTGATTAGCGATTTGATCAAAGCTCTGTTTATCCTTCCTTATAAGTTCACTTATACCTGCTGGATATATGTCAGGGACTCCTTTATGACATCAAAGACTGACACTCAAGCATAATTATTAAAAAGCACTTTTGAGTTTTTCATGATTCTCCAAAACCCTAATTTAGGCAAAACACTTGAAGCATAGAATTTGATGGTGGGTGGAGGGGGGTGGATAGATTCGTAAGGTGTGAAGGATAGATTTAAATTTTCTGGGGGCGCCTGGGTGGCTCAGTCAGTTGAGTGTCTGATTCTTGGTTTCCGCTCGGGTCATGATCTCACGGTTCGTGAGTTCAAGCCCCACATCGGGCTCCGCCCTGACAACATGGAGCCTGCCTGGGATTCTCTCTCTCCCTCCTCTGCTCTCTCTGTCTCTCAAAATAAATAAACTTCAAAAAAATTTTGAAAGAAAGAAAGAAAGAAAGAGAAAAAGAAAGAAAGAAAGAAAGAAAGAAAGAAAGAAGGAAAGAAGGAAAGAAGGAAAGAAAGAAAGAAAGAAAGAAAGAAAGAAAGAAAGAAAGAAAGAAGGAAGGAAAGAAAGAAAGAAAGAAAGAAAGAAAGAAAGAAAGAAAGAAAGAAATTTTCTGACTGAGCTCTTTCTGTTGATAGTACTTCCAAAATGTTTGAGCGTATACCTGACCCAGGCTCACATGTGGCCTTAGAACCAGAAGTCGCTGGCCCACTAGGGTGGCAAAGGCATAGGCTGGGGTGATTTGAATTTGTTCTTCTGTAAGCTGCTTTTTGGAACAAATGCCAGGGCCGCCTTGTTTACGGTTTATGTCGTCTCTGAGCTTTTAGGTAGAACTTTAAAGATTGAGTTTAGTGAGTAACTACTTCCAGTTTTATCAGGTAGAGGACACGTAGTATTAATTATACTGGGGGGGGAGGGTGTTGAGTGGCAGTCAGCTTGCTCTTCGGCGTTCCCTGCTGGAGACGACGAAGAGGGTCTGGTCTTTACCTGGGACCCCAGTACCAGCGGTCATCCTGATTTATGATTTTGCAAATCTGCTGTCTTTGAATCACATTCATTAAGCCCTACTCTTTGAGGTGGTTTTTCCCTAATGATGATGGATTCCTGCTGATCCAAGCACTCTTTCCAGTCCTTTCGTGTGCCCAAGAACTTTCATTTGCAAGACAAATGGCTGGTTCCCGGGCGGTCTCTGCAGAAATGAGAGAAGGAAACTGAGCCATGGAGAAACCTTGAGAGTGTTTTTCAAACCTAATCGGAGTTACAAGGTTTTTTATTTTTATTTGGGGCAGGGGGGGTTCTTTACTATTTGGTATTATTTGCAGAGAAAGTACAAAACTTATTAAGAGGTATAGAGTTCGTCACATTTAGTTTTGCTTTTAATCAGTTACCCCATTGAAAAGAATACGACTGCATGAAATTGCATTAAATTGAGAAAATTTAAGACGTGTCTCTGAGTCGTGACTTCTTTCTGAACCCCCCACCTGTATTTCAGCTCCATCTGGATGACCTTCAGGCATGTCAAATTCAGTGTGTTCCAAGCAGATCCCTTATGTTCTCTCTCCCACCTCCCCCTGGGCTTGTCCTCCTGGTTGCTGAGGTGTCTCCCAAGCCTGAGGCATGCTAGTCTCCCCCCTCCTTCCTCATAGCAGTTCAGCCACCTGTCCGATCAGCTTGCCCCATCATATGACTCCTTGCTCCTGCCTCTGTTTCACCGTTCTGCCTTCACTCAAGCCTTCATCATTTCTCCCAAACAAACCCTACTCAGATATGCCTCCTCAGGTTACGGTGTAAAGTTCACCACCTGGCTTAGCATCCACTGTCCTTCTTGACCCATCCTCACTTAGCACTCGCCCTAGCCTTTGAAGCGAGGAGCAAGCATTGACTCATCGTGTAAGACCTAGTGACAATGTTGTCTCCTTTGGGGGTGTTCCCTGACTGTACCTACCGGGTTAGTTACTGTGGCCCCGGTTACTTACTATGTCCCTGTACCGTCATCCATACCTCTCTTGCATAGGATAATTATCTGCTTATCTTCCTCTCTCCCTAGAGACTGATCCCATCAGGGGCAAGGGCTGTCTTAATCATAGATTTCTAGCAATCAGTGAAGTGCTTGGTAGGTAACTAGAGGATCTCAGATGTTTGCTGAATAAATGAGTGGGTGGATGAATGAATTGAACGTATGCCCCAGGATATGGTAACAACATGTTCTAAATAACTGAGATACTTAGCCTCAAACAGGAATATCTGCAGTGGTACATAGCTTGAGGAGATATTAGAGGATCTATTTTTACCCTTGAACCCTATTCAGCCATTGGGTCTGTCTTCTAAGCGTTTTCCCTTCTTTATGCTTCCATGGGTATTGCTGGCCTCTCTTACCTTCCCCCTACACTATACACACATATGTGATCATTTTCTCTCTAGTGTATCCCCTTTATTAACAGCCTTTCTTGATTGATGGCAGAATTTTGACTATCACCACCAAAATACTTGACCTCAACCCTTACTGCCCCTTCCCCTCTGGATAACACAGTTCTTACTTTTCTTTCTTCTTTCTTTCTTTCTTTCTTTCTTTCATGTTTATTTATTTAGAGAGAGAGTGCAAGCACAGGGAGGGGCAGAGAAAGAATCCTAAGCAGGCTCCACATTCATTGTGGAGCCCGATGTGGGGCTCGATCCCATGACCCTGGGATCATGACCTGGGCTGAAATCAAGAGTCGGATGCTCAATCGACTGAGCCACCCAGGTGCCCCTCTGTTCTCACTCCTCTAAATGATGCCTCTTAAACAGCTCTACTCTGTGGGGTCATATACTCTTTTAACAGTCCCATGATTCCCACCCCTGAAATCTCGTCTGATGGTGCATTTCACCACTGCATATTGGGCTGACTACTCTGTGTTGCCCAAGCAAAAGGAAGCTGAAATTCCCCCACAACCTCAGCCCACATGCAGACAGAACAATAGGAAGCCCAGGTAGTGAGGCTGAACCAGCTCCTCTCCACCTGCCATGCTGCAGTGGAGCCAAGCAGAGCCCGGGGAGGTGGCGGTCAGGTGAAAGTCAGCACCTAGAGCAGCACAGTGTGGCTAGTCTGGCAGCGTGACTTCCTCCAGACGAGGTCGGGGAAGGGAGCCGCATGCGCCCCTGGAGAACGTGAGCTAAGGTGATAGCACCTCCTCCTGGTAAAGTTGAGTGCACCAAGTTCATCATGTGACGTGATGATAAAATTTGATAAATAAGGAGATTTGGAGTTGGGATTCTCTCGAGAGAGAAAAGAGTGAACATAAAAGCCTCTGTGAAAATTACCCATTGATTGGGAAGTGGTTGCTCATTAGCGTTGGAAGATATTTACAATGCGGTAAGTGAACAGAATCTACTTTCTTTCTCTGCTCCATCATATACTTACTTATTCTGTGTGATAATTTTTTAAGTTGTGGCACCAGGTGTTGTTCTGTGGGGATTATTCCATTACTCTTTGCCATACTTTAGACACCTGGAAGATTTGGAAGAGTTTTGATGCCCTTTTTTTTTTATAATAGAGCCTTGGGAATCACTTAAGAAGGATTTATGTTAGAGTAGTAGCATCCATGAGAAGGTAATTCTAACTGGGCCTTCCTGACTAAATATTCAGAAATTCAGGTTTAATCATATGGTTAATTCAGTGCTATAATTTCCTTAATCCCATGCTTACTAGATCGATAACTATTTAAGAAAGATTGGATCTGCAGTTGGTTGGCCCCACCCCTAATAGCTGTCTAGCTTTGTTCAGGGCCCCACACGTTTATCATTCCGATAGCACTTTGCCTGGGAACCAAAGAAATGCTAAATGAAGCCAAAGTGAGAGAGTTAGAACTTCAAGGGGTGTGGGAGGGCAGCCTTAGGAAAGTGAAAATGGCAGAACAGAATGGTATGTAGTCTTGATGAACTACTAGGGAGCAGGACGTCAGGCCGTGTTGAAATGAGATCTGCATGCCTGTGCGGCTGGTTGGGTGAGCCTTGGTCTGTCTTGAAGTGGAGACGATTGCTCCTGTTCCCTGCCAGAGGGCTGGAGGGCTGGCTGCAGAGGGTGCAGGGTAGGGGGGTGGGTAGAGGGGAGAAAGGAGCCAAGGAGTAAAAATGGCCCTTGACATTGAGGGGTGATATGAAACACCTACTCGTTGTCCCAGCTTGGAACTTGGACCCGGTAATGTCTTCAGAGGACTGCAGTTGAGTCCTTGAGATGGAGACCAAAAGAGAAAAAGATGTATGTCTGGCTCTCCCTCATTCAGCCGCCTCGCCCCGGCTTCACTTCTAAGCCCCCAACCCAGGCATCTGTATGCCAACACCAGATCTATATCCATAGATCTAGGTATGTAGACATACCAAGTCACGGTTTTAAACGAAAGCTGCAGAATCTTGGAAGCAGATGCCCATGAACTCTACCCAGTTGTATTTTAGAATTTGTTTTAACCTAAAGTTGTGGAGACAGACTTGAAGGGAGACATCCCCAGCCTTGCTAAAATGTAAGTACGAAAAGGCACAAATTGGATGGATATCGATGATGTTATTTCTACTATGACATCATCCATAGACTCCTAGTGTCTTTGCTTTGCTTCCCTATAGTGATCACAACATAAATTACTTGTCTTGTTTGACTTCCTTGTTCACCAAAGTTGAGCAGATTGTGGCCGTTTTCAACGCTTCTACCAGACAAAAAGCTTGGGACCATTTCTCGAAAGCTCAGCGCAAGAACATAGACATTTGGCGAAAGCATTCTGAGGTTGGTGATTTTATTATTACTTTCTAACCACCATCACACAGCTGGATTGGCAGAGAATAGTGTGGCTGCAGCCATTTCGGTTTTTGTTATAGCGGGCAGCTGTCCTGCCATTGTCCTGTCGCATTGTCAGCTCTAAATCCAGCTCAGATGTGTGCCTTAGCCAGAAAAGCAGCTGACTTAATGCTTAGAAAACAGAGTGCTTTTCTCCCCCTGCAAAGGAAGAAAGGCATCTCTCCCATTGATAGCAAAGAGCTCGGAAATAAGCCAAGACGTGTTGCTTGCGTATTCTGAAGAAAGGTGGAATGTAAAACAGAAGACTAGCTTTTAAATAAATACAGAGGGTTTTTTTTTTTTTTCAGTATTCTGCAACTGATGGTGATGGTCTGCTCTTTGGGCTAGAAATGGCTAGCATGCCTTTCTTCTGTGCCTTCTCTTTGTAAACAGTGCCTTAGTGCCCTATGCTGGCCGGCCAATTATATAGCCAGTCTCCCCAGGGCACCTTTCCCCAGGGGAGTGAATGTCTAGGCTAGCCAGGTCCACCCTTCCGCATCAGTGCTTGACGTGTGAGTATCTACCCCAAGGAAAGAGGCCAGAACTTGACCTTTCTCACCACCTAGAAGGACCAGAATGTGTCATTAGTCATTGGTCGTCCAGCTGTTCTTTTTAACTCCACAGTGTAGTGTACCCTTTGAACCTGTAATTTAAAAGTAAGTATGCTGTCTTTGCTTCTTCTTCTGCTGCTTCTTTTTTTAATGAGAGAATGTTTTCCATTTGGATGCCTCTCCATCACTAGCATGTTAGCACTAAAGTTCTCTAAATGATACTCCCCTCTTTCAAAATCTCAAAACTTATAGAAGGTAAGGTTTGTTTATGCAACGATCTGGGCTCACACTTGTAAAATAAGTGTTTTATGTAGAGTTTGAGGAACCACAAAGCACTATAATATCAATCATTTGGGTAGCATTTTAAGTGCCCATTAACTAATGCTAAATTACAGCTAAATACCAATGGCACGAGATCTAACATCCACATGAATACCAAATGAATTCTTTATTATCACTGTTATTATGGCCAATCCTGAATGACTTCACAATAATGGGACACTTAACATGCTGGTGCAATTTATTGTTAAGAAGGCCATTTTTTGTTTTCGTCACAAAGACTTAAGAAGGTGGCTGGTGACTGATGTAGTTCCATTCCTCTGTTCAGGATTTTGAGTAAGGAGGAAGTGGGCTTTCTCTTTAATTTTTCAGGAGCCAGAAAAACAAAGGGCGCTTACCTGCTGCTCGTCCAGACACTGAACCGAGAGCTGAGTCAAGGCTGATTTTCGGGAGGAGAGAGTCCTCGTTTGTGATGAAACAGACAGATTGAGGGCTATGCAAACACAAATTGAAATCTATAAACTATGATTCAGATTTGGGAGTGACTAGTCTATGAATTGTTCACATATACATCTGTGTATATTCTTTTCCTTCACCTAAAAACCACACATGATTAACAGAAACGTTAAGAGAAAGGCAAGCAACATGATGCTAAATAATCTGGGCATGAAAAGGCTGTCATTACTACGTGAGTGTTAGCAAATATCAGTTATTGATCCAAATCACGCTTCCCACGTGCCTGCTCCCCCTGCCCACCCCCCACCCCCAGCCCTGCCTCCCTGATGGTCCTGCTGCTGAGCAGGGCACACAAAGACTTCCAGCTTTGTTCCAAGGAAGACCCCTTGCTTCGCTCGGTACACATGGAGAGGCAGCCATGGATGCACGCAGTCCCGAAAGATGCTCCCACAGAGGGGCTTTGCGCCTCCCTGCCACTCCTCCCACCTCTTTTGATATACTAGGAAATAGAATTCTAAATTACCTTTGATTTTCTCCCCTCCATGTCGCTTAATTGATTAAATACCAGTTGGTAATTTAACATTGTGGATGATTTCTCTGTTGCGTAGAAGCTTGATAATTGGCTTGATTTTTTCTGCGTTCCCATGTACAGCATCTGTTAATTATCTGCAACACCTTTACAGATTTATGAGAGTGCACTAGTGATTTACTGCTGAACCAGAGGCACCCTGTGGAAACACCCTCGGGTTTTTTTTTTCCCCCTCCCCAATTTTTTTTTTTTTCTTGCCAACACCCTTCCCCACAAGAACCGTTACAGTATGACAATCTGTCATTAATTGTAGGGACTAAACCACAGGCCCTTTCGGCTTCATTTATTCT
Source organism: Panthera onca (assembly GCF_046562875.1). NCBI lineage: Eukaryota > Metazoa > Chordata > Mammalia > Carnivora > Felidae > Panthera > Panthera onca. The sequence goes on along the minus strand of NC_138339.1, from coordinate 213,443,584 downwards.
TTCCACCTGACTTTTCCTTGTTTCAAGTATTTTCAAACCACCTCTTTGGGAGCCGGGTTCTTTGTCCGCGGAAAAATTAGCTGTACACAACCTAAACGCTTCCCCACTAATCACATGTGACATATGCCTCCAAGACCCACTGGTGTTATTTAAGGTGGAATTGGTGCCTCTTTCTACTGGGGGTCATGGCCAAGTGAGGAGGCATTGCCCATCACCCCGGTGACCTCTCAAGACTCCCTGTGATGGGTATCCCTTTCCCAGGAACCTTGACGCTCTGCCCCCTCCCGTTTCCCTGTCCTCTGCAGTGGTGATTCCCAGGGCTCAGAGTTGGCCATGCAAACACTGTTAGCGGTAAATAATTTCCTTTTTTTTCCACCCTACTACCAAAGTTACAATCTGTGAGCTAAGGAGGAGAGGAGAAATCAGAGAACCTATCACACAATAAAATATCACATCCATCAAATGGGCACTAGAACTTTGTTTAAAATCATGCCATTAATACATTAGGTGTTATAATTTATTTTTATTGTTATTCATAGGTTCACGATAAAGCAAAACCATCTTAACTATGTGGTTTTTATTTAGAGACTTCAATGTCAACGGTGGGGGGAAAGAATAATGCACTCATTTCATTGTTGTTGTTTTGAGGACAGTACATGTAAGAGAATAGAATTGGTAAGGATTCACAAACATAGGCTATTCAGCTTAGTACAAAAGTAATAGAATCACTTACCATAAACAACTGTAGTGTCCTGACTTCTAGGCAAGGTAGTGCCTGAAAACACATCAGAAATGCGTTTTGATTCTTTCCTTTTTACGGTGCGCTTTCACATATACTCTGGCATTCAAGCAGCCTTGTATTACTGTTGCCCGTTTTATAAAATGTGAGGAGACAAAGACTCAAAGAAAGTAAATGCCTTTGACTGCAGTCACTCCTCTAGTAAGTAGAGAAAGACATGATCCTAAGATCTTTAAGTGATGTCAGAACAACCAACACAGCAGAAACACTAAACCCCTACATGATAATGTGAAACGCCAAAAAGGTATCTATTTTCATTGGTCCTCCAGCATCTTTTGAATTGTGCCATTTGGATACCTGAATAGTGAGTGTGTGTGTGTGTGTGTGTGTGTGTGTGTGCGTGTGTGTGTGTGTGATCACACACAGGCACATACACACATGCAGGGGCACCGTTTTGCGTGAAGGGTAGTAGTTGTCCACATTGTCAACTTAGCAAACCAAGCGTTTGGCACGACGGTAAGGAGCTTTACAGGCATTCGCTTATTTCCTCCTCAAAACTATTATCATCAACAGAATTCCAATAAGTAAATCAAGGTTAAGAGAGATGAGGAAACATTCGTGAATTGACACGGTGTGTCAGTGGTCGACCTGGCCTTTTATAAATGCCACCGTGCACGTGTCTTATCGTTAGCTCTGAGCCACCGCTGTGCCAGTCCTGACGATAGGCATTTCTGTGGAATCCTCCTAGGTGATGTTATCATCCCCTTTTTTGGCAGATGAGGAAATTGAGACTCAAGAGATTAAATAATTTGCTGAAGGCCCCTTGACTTGTCTTTATCCCTGGATCTTTCCGCTCCCCATACACTCAGACCTTCGTTCTAGATGACGCAGGGCAGTGGTTGGGAGGTGTAAGAACTTCAGATTCCAAGCGTTCGTATGTGCATCCTAGTACACCAAAAGACCATTGAGAGAAGGTAGGTTGACATGTGTGCGTGACTCTAACATCCTCGTATATTGTACTTTCAGGAGCTCCGGAACGCTCAAAGCGAGCAGCTTATGGGTATCCGCCGCGAAGAAGAAATGGAAATGTCAGATGACGAGAATTGTGACAGCCCGACTAAAAAAATGAGAGTCGATGAATCAGGTAAGGCTGGTGACTGCCACACACCTGTGAGGCATCATAATGATCTTCCAGATCTCACATGGGGCGTATGTACTAGGAAATGGCCGCATAACTCACTTTTATTTGAGTTATACTAAACTTTCATCTTTGAGTGACTCTGCCTTTTATTAATAGAACTTTAAACTCCTTCTTCGGAACATGGTGATTTAAATTGGTCCACTTGTTTCTGTGTCCATATATCTGGGGCTGTCGCACTTTCTTCAGGGATATTTGCCTATTCCCATAAAAATCCTTTTCCAGAGTGTGGCAGCCACCGCTGATGCTGAGATACAGATAAAATTTGGTCTCAGTCTGTGTGCTTCTTACATGGGAATTGTTTAATCCCTAAAGGAGCTTTCCAGCCTCTGAGCCAATGTGCTGGAGAATTAGACATTTTTCCAATAAACGTTCCCTAACCTGTAATCAAAGAGGTGGCCTCATTTGGTACCAAGAAAGGGGCATCACTCCTGAGTTGGAAAAAGGAGAGAAGCTTAGAGAGAACCTTGCTTTTCGTGCTCCGCCTACACTCAGATGCTGATTGAAAACTCTCTCCCCGAATTAGATGCAAATCTCTTGGCATTACAGGCAAGAAAGATGCTCAATCAGATATGGGAGACACCCAGGGAGATTGCTTGCTCGTCCGAGGGGAAGCGTGTTGTCTCAAGGGCCTGGGAAGGACCACAACTGCCACCATTTCCAAAAAAGAAAATCAGAGGAATAGCATGGATTTGACCTGTCTCCTTCGACGTACCAGTGAATAAAATACTCACCCACCTCAGGCTCTTTAACAGAATCAAGTGGCCAGGAACAGAGGATCTTTGCTAGTGTGTCCGTAGAAGCCAAAACCAAGACTCCAATACTCAGGTCATCAAGATTGCAAAGTGGTCAGAGTGCTCCCTTTCTCCGGGGTTCAGCGAGTGCCAGGGCCATGAATGATGATCACAAGAAAATCCTTTTCTTTTAGGCGTACGTAGGAGGGAGTTCAATTTCCCTAGCGCAGTGGTTCTTTCAAGTGTGGTCCCCCGTCCAGCACCATCAGGCACCTCCGAGGAATTTGTTAGAAATGTAAATTCTTGGACCCTGCGCCATCCCCAAGGAATCAGGAACTCTAGGAGGCAGGGGTGGGGATGTGAGATCCAGAAATCTGCGATTTAAATTCTCCAGGGAATTCTGAGGCGCGCTAAACTTTCAGGACCACTGCCTTAGAAAATTTCCCTTTCATCCTCAAATGCCACTCATTTAAATCTTTCAGAAGCTTAGCAGAAAAGAAGGCACCGTGCCACTAGTTTTTGAAGCCATGTATCTTTTGTCTGAAAATTGAACCTAGCATTTATGTGTCAGTGTATGTCTCTTATTAAGTGGAAATGAGATTTCTCAGGACCGATTATTGGGAGTGGACTTATTTATTTGAGGACGGCAATTTCTGTCCCGCAAGCCTGCGTATATCAAAAGCAAAGAGCAAGTTTTAGTGTGAATTTCTTACATTTAATGAGCTCTGCTGATAAATAAATAAATAATTTTCTTTTCTCAATAAAGCCTTCATCATTTTTGAAGTTTCTAGATGAGGGGCAAGTTTACATGAAACTTGGATCCTTAACATTCTTATACGGTAGGTGTAGAAGAAAAGAAATCAATCAGGAATTCTTATTTGAACCCGTGGCTTTTTTTTTTAATTTTGGGGTGACATTTCTTTTTAAACAAGTCGTCAACTTCCCAAATGAGGAATGTGTATAATTTCATAGTTTGCTCAGAATAGGACAAGAATAATAATGACTCAGGCAGTAGGCTCCAGTGGGAGGTCTTCTAGACTGTGACAGCAAGCATAGACCCACAGTTCCACTGCAGAAGAATTCAAAGCTCCCTTCCCTAGGCTGAGATGCACGAGTCTCTCTGGCAGCTTCCCTGAAGAGCCTTCTAGCTAGATCTCTGTTGGTTTTTTCCCCCAGGCATCTAATAAGAGCCTGAAGCAGGACCTGAACTTTCAGTTCTCCGGGATTTTCCTTGGCCAGCGCAATGAATGCACACAACACAGAGCATGATCTATACGAGTGCTGGTGGGAGAGATGGAAAAACTGGAGTTCAGATGCCAGGTCCCCAGGAGTTCAAAGTCTTTTTCGTGCTTTTCAGAATGAGATGGACCAGAGGACGCGGCGTGTGGTTTATGGGGAAAGCGCAGGACTGATTAGAGGAAAAGGAAAGCAACTAACCTTTTTTATTCCTCTGGGCCCCGCAGATCCTGCCAAAAGGCTAGCAGCTGTTTTCCTTTCAGCCCAGCATATTCAGGGACACAGCCTGACGGCAAGAATTCCCATCTGGTCTTTTGACCAAGCTTCAGACAGGATCCCTGCAAACTGCTGCTGGGAGGGGAGGGATCCAGGCCCAGCAGCCTCAGGAAAACACACCTTTCAGTGGTGTCATCCGAGACTCTCTGCATTCATTGCAGGTGCAAATTTGCATCTGTCAGTCACCCAGGAGCAGGCATCTCAAAAGGCTCAATTCACTGATGGAAGTTGCTAAGGGCTGACCTAGCAGTAAATCTTTCTATTCTTTAAAGAATCCCTTGCCCTTTTGCTTTCTGCCGAAACAGGGAGCTTCTGCCTCCAACCTCCCGGGCAGTGGGTGACCCAAGACTTCTTGGAAATTCCAGAGGAGGGCATCCTTCGTGGAGCCTCCTCCTGTCCAAGAGGACTGTGGAGAGGCTCACCTGCCAAGTTGCGTGAGGCCGATGCACCAGGACCTCTCTGCTCCTCACCTCCTCCTAGAGCCCACGCCAACCTGCACAGATTTTATTTCTGAAGGGGAGACGGAGAGAATTGACTTTCCTTGGTTTCTAGAAAGGATACAATTTATTATGTTTGGGCTTATATCTTGGGTTTAATTTTTTTCAAATCAGTGTTTTTGGCATATCTCTGCTCTTCTGGTTGTGCAGAATATTTCATTGTACTTTTGCTTTTTACCACCTGTAATAACTTACAACGTGTCGTTAGCTAGGGTTCCCCAGTCCTGCCATAACTGCCATATAATGCTGGGCAGGCAGTTCACTGTTCCTCCTTATCAGTTACCTCCTAAAGGGGAAACAGAGCCGCTGGAGCAAAACTAAGATGCTGATAAAAATGAAAATGAGTTTTGTTAATAAATTTGAAAATCAAGACAGATTTATTGAAGCATTCATTCAAGAAGATTGGCATCCGGCTCCAAAGCCTGTGAAGATGATTTCTGATAAAAATTCAAATTTACTGCTGCATCGTCTGCCTTTTACTGGAATTAAGCCCCACTTTAAAAGCCATATCTATTGCTGCTGCTTCCTCCTCCTTCCTCCAGGTTGGCAGTAGGGGTAGGGCAGGAGTGCACAGGGAACAAAGGGAAGAAAAGAGGAAATCTGTCCAGAGTGTAAGGCCTCATGTGGCAGAACTCAGTTAGCCATAGTACTGTGGAGTCGGTTCATGGAAAGCCCTCCCGACCGCACCAACAGCGTTGAGCACATAGTAAGTGCTCAGTAACTGACCTCCGCTTGTCGTCGTCACCTAGGGCACCCGGCTCTGGGCCTTTCACCAAGTAAGTGAATTGTGTTGACTTCAATTGCACATGCCCCTTCTTCTTCTGGTCTTTGTTTTTGATGCCTTTGTCCCAGAAGTTGATGGGAACATGGTAACCCTGAGAACATTTGCTCTAAACGGAAAGCCTTAAGAAGCTTGTTCAAACGAGGATGATTCATTTCTCAAAATGTTCACAACTTTTATGCGTTCAAAATCCAGTGCCACGTGCTGAATAGGCTGTGGCCCGGAGAGTGGACACTCAGCATCATTCTAATTATCAACAAATATTTGTCAAGCCCTTCTTCTTCTCCAGACACTGTGGACCTGGTGGGGGGGGGGGGGCAGTATGGAGAGGGCTAGGCACAGTTTACCCTGCCCTCAAGAGTGTGAGGTGCTTTTTGAAGAGAAGAAATACACATTTTAAGTTAAAAAGTACAGTGGCTAAATGCCTAAAAGCCTAATGCCAAATATGTTCGAAAGCCATTGCCGTAAATTTGATGTAAACCAAAATAAATACCTCTATCCAGTGTTTGCACCTCATCCAGTATCTGATGAGTGTAGATTGTACATTGAAGACAAATTTCAGAAGGATAAAACTAAAATGTCCTTCCTTAATAGACAACCCTTAAAACATTTCATAATGCGCAAACAAATGTTCTTGGATTGTAATTACACCTCATTTAATCTCTGAGCTCTTCATAGGAGCAAATACTCTTTTAATTATGAAAGGTGTTTTCTAGTTGTCGATTTGCCATGGAAACTTTCCACATGTAGGTACAGATTTATTCTTTTAATTTCAATAACACATCCAGCAAGGATTCCGAAAATCTTTCAGCTAATTGAATCAAATTAGAGACTCACAATCAAATTCAGTTGGACCTAGCAGTATTCAGTGTGTCTGAATAGTTTCATATGTAGCTGGCAGCTTGAGGTTAAAGAAATTAACAACAAGAAGGCGCTCTCTCTGGCTATTCCCTTGATCTCTTTGAACACCAGGACTGCCTTCGTGGTTTTCCTGATTAATTCCTACACGAGAGTGCTTTTGAAAGACATTTAGGATGCCCAACAGATTACAGTTTGTCACAAACCTGAGAAGAGGATTAGTGCTACCCCCCTCCCCCAGCACCAGCCTGGGCACAGAAGGAAGGATGCCAGAGAAGGATCCTGCAGGGGGCCAGCCGAAGGGGGCCACGTCACTGGCAGCTAGTAGAAGGTTTTAGGAAACACTGCATGTGATCTAAGCAGGCTCACTCAGGAGTTGCTCAGAACTCCGCAGAGGGACGAGAGCACTCAGAAGTGAAAAGTGAAGTGACCCAGTGAGGCCACAGCCACGCCGAGATCCCTGCACGAGCAGACCCCCAGGGCAGGTGCACCAGTGGTGAGAGGAAGCAAGGAAGGACAATGTGTTCGCAGACTTTTGTGTTCACATGTGATGACAACCCGAAGGAGAAACAGCGGCGGTGTGTGTCCATCCGCGACCACTGAGTTGAAGACGAGCGTCTTGTTTTCATCCACAGAAGAATGTCTTTTGGGAATCCAAGTGCCAAACAAAGAAATGTGATTAATTAAAACTAATATGGCTGAAAGATGATGAAATGCACCTTCTGATGTGGGCTGAGCAGGCTGTTTCATTTCTGAACTCTGGAAATAGAGCTTCATTCTCAAGGAGCCAAGGCTTTTGCTACCCTCCCACCCCGTCCTTTTTCAAATTTTGCTAATCTTACCAAAGGAAGTCAAGCCAATGCTTATTTCAGGTAGAATTTTCAGTTCCCTCATCTCGTGTGCACTTACAGCTTCCCTTTCATAAAGGACATGGTTTTAAAAAGCATAGAAATAATTATTTTTGTAAATTGCCTTACCTTTTAAATGCAAGAGACGGATGCTATTAAATTGATCCTCTAGCATAGGATTCCTTTGTCATGGAAGCACTCTGGTCCAACCAGACTGTGTTTATCTGTCCTACAAAGTAACATTTGGAGCCTCAGCTCTTTTTAAGCTTAGCCCCTTATTAATCTTATTTTTGTGTAGTACCTGATAATGCCATATTCCTGACATCTCTGTCACATATGCACACATTCTCCATAATCGTGCATTTAGTGTAAAAATTGATTGGTTCTGCTGAAATTGCGTTGTGTCTAGGAGACCGCAGATTTTGTCAGATACTCTAACCCTGCAACTGTGCTGCACCCCCAAAAACCCAGTTGAGCCCTCTCTGAGGATCTCAAACAGTTTGTATTCCTGGTCAACACTGGCTTGGAGCCGGTTTCCTGCTGTGACAGCCCAGCACAGGGTCCCAGCTGCTTTTGCAGAACAGGCTGAGGCTCTGTGAAACCCTAGCTTCTTGCCTAGTGACGGGAGGCCCCGGGAGCTTGGTGACATCAGAGGAGAAAAGGGAGGAAGTTAACAGCCCATCCTCAGAAAGGGAGAACTACAGAGACCTTGACCTGAGAAGAGCGTAGACAAGTGGCCCGTGCACGGGATGAGGTCACAGCACAGCTACTCACGCACAGCCCGTGGTCCCCTGACACCTCGCACCTGCCAAAGCGCCATGATCTAGATTACGGTTTATTATGTTTTCTGGGCATTTCATTCTGATAAAGTTTGAGGCAGGATCATTACATAGGAGAGTAGATTTAATCCAGTTTTCTTAGTAGGCTGTAAGGACACTGAGGGAATATTTATGTAATAAGACTCAAAGTTGCTATGGAAAATACTATAGCAACCTAACATCTTCCCAGACTCAGGCAGCCACTTGTAACCACAGTCTAAATTTACATTTATTTTAGTGTCATTTTATCGACACTCTTAGTATCTCATTCTGACAGGATGTTAAAATATGTTTTCAGCTTGGATTTGAGCAAAATTAACACAGTGTTGTTGGGATTTAAGTGTGGTTTGCACAACTTCTGGAAAAAATCAGAATATTTTTGAGGGACTTTAGATGACAGGATCTGGGTAAGTTTGTAAGTTTTTGTTTTTCTTTCCTAAACATAAGGAAGAATTCCTTAGTAGTGTTTATTCCTAATTGTTCCTTTTCGCTTGTAAATAATAAGTGGGAGTTTCTGATTATGAAATAAGGATTATCCTCTTCGACACTGACTTTTGTCAAGTGTCAGTTAGAATCGAGTGATTCTAGTTGGTGAATCCTAGAAATACTTTTAGTAGATAGAAAATACTTTCAGTAGATCAGCTCATTGCCCTCCAGCAGCATGTAACGTTTTAAAAATAAAAGCTGTTTTTCATATAAAGATAATGCTTGGTCATTTTGGAAAATCTAATGATTAAGAATAAGGAAAGAAGAAAACTGTTAGTTTTAATACTACAAAAGAGAGTTTCGCTTCTAATCGTTTTTCTTCTCCACAGCTTAACTACATAAGCACTTTGCTATATGTTTTTAGGGTTCAGAAACAATAATTCTGTATGATTTTGTTTTCAGACAGTTCTTGTGTAACAAGTGAGTGTTTTTTTAAGCTTCCTTTTTATATGTTAATGAAAGAGAAAACAGAGAATGAGCACGTATCTCTTCTGGATCATAGGCTCTTTTTTCGTGAATCGCTGGGAGTTGAAGCTATAATCTTTGAGGTAGTCAGAGTGGATTCCTGAGGTTATTAGAAGCCTGATAACTGGACCAGCCGTCCCCAAAGCATCTTTTAGATCTCTTAAATGTGAGTATGGCAGAGAGGCTATAGATATGTGGCTGGTTGGTAGTGGAAAGATAGTATCTATTGATTTTCTTCTGTACCTCTCCATCTAAAATCTTAAAATGTGACTATAACACTGTTAAGGTGGGACATTGGCCAAAAGAATCAATACCAGACTATATTAAAACATATGCTATTACCAACTTCTTAGCACTGATGTACTGTTTATGAACATCATTGTCCTAATTCTTCCGTGTGTTCATTCTGCTTTGTTCATCAAAACACACTTGGTGACACGGTTATTGTACCTTGACTGCTAACACTGTCGCCCATAAGCTTCACTAATCAGAGACCTGACGATACTAAGACTACTGTATAAATACGATAAGTGAGGACAAGACAAAGTCCTATAGAATTCCGGGTATCCGTGCACAGCGGAGTGCCACATAGCTACCGAAAAAAGTAATTGAAAGAAGTAATTACTTTCTTCCTGTCTTGGAAACTCCCCCTGCGTGATATGATGCTTATACTTAGAATCCCTGGGCTTTGAAGTTTATAGCAAGTTTGGAAATTATTATTATAGTAAGCTCTCCCATGTCCAAGTGGCTTAGAAACTCTTTTATTTGGGTGAACGTCCTTGACACCAGAGAGGGACTAAGGGCTCAGCCACTCTTCCCCCCAGTTTTCAGGACACAGTGTGTGAAGCCTTCTGGGAAGAGGCTAGGGAAAGGGAACTTTATTTTAGACTCCCCGTCAGTAGCAGAGAAGTAGGAAGAATCATTTCTAGAGCAGAAGTTGCAAGACAGAGTGTATTCATCATAGTGCTTCGGGTGTTGCAGGTTCTTAATGAGCCCACCATGACTTCCAGAGACGCTCGCTGTGTCCCAGAGGCCCTTGCTTTCCACTTAAGGCAAATGGGCCATTGACAATGCAGTTACCTAAATTTTCAGTTATCGAATCACTTTAGAAACATGTAAATATCTAACACTGGGATATTGGTTAATGAATTATATATCCATAAACAGCCTTGAGAAAGATCATATTCTGGAAGACTATATAATGGCATGAGAGATTCTCAGTGTATTGCTAAGTGATAAAATCAGTTACAAATCAATGTACAGATCATGTGGTTTGTATATGTGTTATATTCATAACTTGTATGTTAGGGAAAATATGTAAGGATATGGGTCAAAATATTCAGCGATTACTTCTGGGCGGTGTGATTATAGGTGATTTTTGTTTTCTTCTCTTTGCATCTCAGAAATTTCCACAGTATATACATGTATTATTTTAATAATTAAACTAGTAAGTAGTAAGTATTAATTTTTAAATTACCTCGGAGAACGTGTGATAAAATTCACATTGATTGGGGAATACCTAGCCATTTCCAGTCAAACAAGAAAATTAAAAGTAGTAACCAGTGTCAGATAATGGAAACTTATTATTGCCTCCTTTTGCTTTACATTAGGGAATTTCCACATTTAATTTCCAGACCCCATTGTCTTACAATTTCCTGTTTCAAGGACTGATCATATTTGTATAGCTCTTAGATTAAGAGTCAAGAAATAATTCAAGTTCTAAACCGGGCAGACATGTGCTGTTGAATTCTGTTGAATTCTGCTTTTGAATTCTGCTGTTGAATTCTTACCCGCCAGGAATGGCAATGATGAGTCTCTTCAGATGTGGAAGAGACCCTTAGAAATCATCTTGCACAACCATTTTCTGTTTTCACAGACAGGAAGATGCAGTCACATGTTGAGAAGTTATGTTAGTTCCCCAAGATAGCAAGTGGACAGTCTAGAGCTCAGTGCTACTTTCCTTCTTTCCTGGTTAATGACCTTCACAAGGCACCACTAAATTTGATGGGAGTAAAGCTCCAGAATCTCCCCCAAATGCTTTAAGTGGCTTCGTAAGAGGCTGTAACCAAATAAAATCAACCAAGGATTTTGAAAGCCTGTGACGTGCATGGCACCATGATGCCATTTGGAGGCAAAGGTAGACTGGAGAGTGTATTACCTTAAAATGTTAATCCAGACAAAGCTGACTGGGGCTCGTGTTTAGTCTCCCCATTATTTTCTGTATTTTTGACTAGAAAGAGGTTGACTTCAACGTCGGCAGAGCATCCAGCAAACTGTTTTTAGGCCCATTCCAACAGAAATGCCAGTTTTTAAAAATACGCAGGAAATTGGCACAGTCTCTTTTCTAGTTGAGTGATATTTATTTCCTCAAAAGCAATCTGTTCTATGGCTTTAGGCAAGAAGAAGAAATGCTTTGAAGAGGTGAAGTGCACGGGGAAAGAGCCGTGCCATCACACATTTCCTTTGGCAAACCCTATACCCTGTCACAACTCGTGTTTTTCACTCCCCAGCTCTCCAGAAAAGTAAAGAGAAAAATCAAGGTACTTCTCAAAACACAGGCACAGACTTGATGGTCGGTCTGGAATGATCTGAACCACAATATTAGCCCTTTTATTCCCCATCTCATCCCATATATCCTTTGCATCCCTAGGGTCTGGGAGAGCATATGAGAAGATCACCAGTTTGTTGACCGTCTAATTTCAGGACTTATTGTAGTGCTGTCCCTGTTTCATTGTTCCTGGGGCTTTTTTTTTTTTTTTTTTTTTATGAGATGTACCTCTCAATAAGTCTTAAAGATCAGAGGGACAGCATCTACGATAATACCAATCCTATTGAGATGCACAGTCTCAGGGAAGTTTTGACCCAGGAGAGATCTTACAAGTATTATGCCCTCTCCCTGCCCAACCCATGTTTTAATTTAATGAGAAAAATGTGTTGTTGTTGTTGTTGTTGTTGTTGTTTCCCCCCTAACAGTAATTAGTTGGAATGTCAGATAAATTCTGCAAGTTTCAGGTTTTTGTAATTACAAGCGTTCAGACACAACTTCAGTGACAACACGTATTTGGCAAATCTTGTAGAGGTAGGTTACTCTTCTTTTAGTGATTTACCAGTCCATTTCTCAGGAATTGTCTCCACCTGCCATCCCACGCTTTTCTAGGATAGTTTATGTGACCCGAGCACCCTAAAGTTATCCATTTCTCTGTCCTTAGCTCTTTGCTACCATGCAATGTGCCAAGCAATGTCATACTACAAAGCGGTGATAAAATTAAAACAAATATTCACAAAATTCTTAATGCCATGTACGGGACCACGAGACCACTTGTCTCGAAGTACCAGATTAAGGAGAGAAATTAGCACACAAAGTCTTGTAAGACTAATCAAGACTCGGTCTTTGATCTGAGAGCGTTGCTTGTGTGCTGTGAAGAATCCTAGCAGCACATCATCAGAGTTCTCCTTTCTTGGAATAGCACTGGCTCACAGCCCCCTGGACCCTCAGGAGTTATAGCCCATGCGAGCAGGTACACCCTGACCTAAGGAACCGTGGGGGCTGAGATGATCTGAAAAGAGGTTGTATAAATCTATGCATCAGAACTCCATCTTCTCCCTGGAGAAGGCTGTATTTTGTTGCAAGCAAAGAAGAGTAAAAACATGACACGGGCGGACCTTCCACCCCGTGTGTTCCTTAAAGACTAGTTTGAGATCTTTTCCTTTCTGAATGGCCAGCATGTGGCGTTGCACAGTACAAAGACAAGAGTTTGTGAAATGAAGGGATAGGAAATTAAAACTAGGAAGAACTAATTTCTAATCTGTTGAAGGGCTTTTTTTTCCTTCAGTTTGGGACCACCCCTCCCTCCAAAAAAATAAAAACAACAACAACAACAAAAACCCCACAACTATTGTCTGTTTAATCCTCCCAGTACTGACCATGTTTTTCAGAAGAGGATCCTGAGCTCTAATGGAGGTTTACTAACTTGCCCCAAATCTCAGAAGAGGAGTGTGCCCTTCAAGTCCCTTCTTGCCCTCTGTAGTACCCCCTCTGCCACCCTCCTGTGTGTAATCCGTGTCTCCATGCCTCTCTGAAGTTGGCAGGAGCAGGGACCTAAAAGAGCGCGGCCAGTGTTCTTCTCAGGACTAACGCTCCTCAAAAACAATGCCCTGTAGTCCCCAAACCTCCACCGACGTGTCTGGTCCCCTCTCCTTCCTCTGGACAATCCTGCTTCCATAACTCGGTATCACAAACTCTGTGTGTTACTATTTAGAGCAGGGAGAAGAACCTGTCCCTTCAGACCATTAAAAGGTGGGAGACTATGGCAAGGTTAGGGATGGAACTGAAATGAGGAACAGCAAAGAAATAAAGTAATATGTGAAACTTTGCCCCTAGAACTAGGTTGAAATTAACGCAGATGGAAAATGTAACTTGATTTTTCTTAGTCATTGGAAGTTGTTGGGTCTTTGGGCTTTTGAAACAGAAATTAAAACTTAAATTGGACTTTTTGCCCCTTCGATACAGCATTTGTGACTCTAAGGAATGTTATCATCGATGCCAGCTCATCAGCACCATGTTAACAAAGCACTTTCTCTGAAACTATCCGTGGTGCCTTCTCTCTCGTGTTCAATAAAGAACAGGCAACAAGAGAGCTGGTTTCTCAGAGGAATTCCTTTAACCTTTCGGAAACAAAATATTTCATGCTAATTCCTGCTTAATTGGAGGGAAGTCATTTCTTTAAAATCATTGAATATGAGTTTGAAGTCTGTTCCATCCCTGACCTCTTTAATTCAATCAAGGTCACCCCATAAACTTGCCCAAACAGCTCTATTTCTCAATTAGAAAAAAGGGGGTAGAGCTGTTTAAAAGCATTTAGCATTTGATTAATAGTGCTTAACTGGGGCTTCCGCACTTGCAGAGGGTTTTTAAGGAGTTGCTAGTAAGAATGAAACATTGCTACCTGAGAAATTACACTCATCAAAAACCAAAAACAAATCATTTTAATGAGCAAAGCAAAAACTGCTCTTTTTTTTTTTTTTTTTTGTGGGAATGTGAGAAAGATTATCACACTCAGTACATAGAAGGTTTTAATATCTGAACAACTCTCTCCCAGAGAAAAATTGCTATAATTTAGCCATCTAGACAGTTTTTAAAATCCGTGCACTTTTCCCTGCCCAAGGACTCGGGGAAGATGAATGTGGGGTTTGTTGAAGCAGGCTTTTGTAGCACTCAAGCTCTGGGGGTGAAAGCAGTAACGAGAAGATGTGTCCCGTTGAAGAATATGAACTAGGGGCGCCTGGGTGGCTCAGTCGGTTAAGCGTCCGGCTTCGGCTCAGGTCATGATCTCGCGGTCCGTGAGTTCGAGCCCCGCGTCGGGCTCTGTGCCGGCAGCTCAGAGCCTGGAGCCCGTTTCAGATTCCGTGTCTCCCTCTCTCTCTGCCCCTCCCCTGTCCATGCTCTGTCTCTCTCTGTCTCAAAAATAAATAAACGTTAAGAATGTGAACTAGAGCCATCTTAAGGGAGGGGAAATCAAGGGTTCTGAAAATACGGTTTTGGAAGGCTTCCTTCCACATTTCCTTCCTTCCTATTCTCTGGGCCTAAGGAAGGCCAAGTTCACCCTGACACTCATTTGATGAGGGGGTCCTTTGGGTGGCAAAATCATTAGAAAGGCTCTAAGGAAGTGGATAGACGAGTGAGAACCGGTATTCCTGGAAGCGTTTAGAGACACTGAACATAATAAAGAAATAACTTCGAGCCAGATGAAGTTAGAGGCCTCTGGAAGTAGCTGAGTTTTGTTTCTGGAGTGGCTTGGCAAACAATGTGTCTCTTCCAAGCCCCAGCCTTCTCGATAGTAACGTGCGGCTCATCCTAAGAGAGTTTACTTGAGGTCGTAAGAAATGACCGAGGAAGGGGCTCCGTGGCACTTTGCAAATACCTGGTACTATGGCAACGTGGAAGACTGATACCGGTGAGCAGTGACAGAAGGTGTAGATGAGTGATTCACAGCCCTGGCTCCGCGTGAGAAAGAGCTGGGAAGCTTTCCTGGCAACGGCTGGGAGTTAATGCCCACTCACGTGAGTTATGAAATAGTCCTCAGGTATTTCTGCCACACAAAGGCTTGAAAACCACTGGCACATGACATGGGGACTGATGTCCGTCAATAACAGAAAGAACGGGAAGAAGAAACAGGTTGAGGTAAGGTAATAAAGGATGAGAAGAAAATGAACATGAAGTAAAAGGTGGGGCACCGGGGCAGCTCTGTCGGTTAAGTGCCCGGCACTCGGTTTCAGCTCTGGCCATGATCTCACAGTTTGCGAGTTTGAACCCCAAGTCGGGCTCTGGGCTGACAGCGCGGAGCCTGCTTGGGATTTCTTTCTGTCCCTCCCTCTGCCCCTCCCTGGCTTGCTCGCTCGCGCTCTCTCTCTCTCTCTCAAACAATAAATAAGCATAACAAATTTTAAGGTAAGAAAATGAAGTAAAAGATAAAAATGTTTAGGGGAAAGGAAGTGACTGACATGGCAAATCACCAAGGACCAGAGAAAGAAGAAATGAAAGGGAGCTAGTTTATTGGTTTAAGTGTGGCATGCGTGACACTGGTGGAGAACCCCCCCTCGTCATAGCTGCGTGAGGAACATGTGAAGCATCCTCTGGCTAATCGGAAAAGGGTTGTTTGGGAGGAAAGACAAAAAAAAAATGAGGGTAGTCTGATGCAGAAAAACGTGGGGAAGGCCAAGTACAGAGTCTCTGCTTTTCTCAGACTCTAGGAGAATAGCCAGGAACTGTTTTCTCATCCATCAGTGGTTAGAGACAAGCAGGGATGGGCCCCCTCTCCTCAGTAAGAAGCTGGTGTCAGGACCCCTGGCCAAGGGTCATTAGTTCCCACCGGGCACAGAGGTTGGGCTGGGCCTCTCCGGGGCGCAAGCCACGGACCTGCTGTGGCAGGCACTTTCTCCAGAAATATGGCTGCGAAGAAAACGAATACGCAACAACATCCAGTAGATCAGAAAAATGTGTTTTGGAGACACTGCCGGGAGGATTTATGAAAGCATTCAGTCACAATATCATCACGGGAGAGGCAGTAAGTAGCGTTCAGAGAGGAACAGGTGGATAGATTGATGAAATGCGAGAAGGCAAGGCAGATGGCGGAGAGGCCTCGGCGGCCATGTTGGAGGGTAAAAGCTGGACACGAGAAGGTCCTTTTAAGAACAGAAAAGCTGCCAGAAAAGGCTCAGAGAAAGCAGGTGTCAAAAAAAAATGACGAAAGAAATGTAAGACTGGAAGAAAGTTACGAAGGAACGGGGATCCGGTCCCTACGGGCCAGGGAAGCGGCTCTAAAACTTTGGCATGCGTTCAGCCCGCCCTGGATGGTCGTTGAAAGGCACATCCTCAGACCCCATTCCAGACCCTCAGATTCAGAGGGTCTGGGATGGGATAGCTCCAAGAATTCCCCTTTAAGATACCAAAGTGGAACAAATGAGGGCTGCGGGTGGAGGAAACTTGGAGGAATACTGGCCTCAGTTATTCATACCAATGTGGTTCTACTGTGGTTACGTACTTAGAGAGGACAGGAATTCTTTCTGCCCTAATGTCAGGCACAAATACGTGCGCATCAATCAGTCTCAACACTGGTGACCAGGAGAGTGGAGAGGATGAGACTTCACGGGCAGCCCAAGCACAGTCCCCACCCACCACTTCCCCCCCGCCCCCCCACCCCCCAAAAAAGCTTGAGAGCAAAGTCTTTGTTCTCTCTTAGTAGACTGGATAGTTAACGTTTATATAAAGCACAAAAAACTGAGGGGAGAAAAGCGTTTTCTGTGCAACTCCTCTTTGTTGCCCCAAGTATATGATGTGTGTGCTAAGATTAAAAAAAAAAAAAAAAAAAAAAAAAAACTGTGGGAAAAGTTGCTATTCCTTGCAAAAGATGGTGCCTACATCTGAGAATGTTGAGGTTCAGGCTGAGCTTCTCTTCACATTTCCGAGTGTGGATGTGTTTTATGTGGTGGAAACCACCAGTTCAAGAGTGTGTGTGTGTGTGTGTGTGTGTGTGTGTGTGTGTGTGTCTGGGGAGGTGTTAGTAGGAGCAGGAAATCCCCACTTCTTGAGGGGAAGGTGTCTTGAAGAAAATGAGAAATGACCAAGGAATCCGCAAGTTAGTGGGGGAAGGAGGTGAGGTCCTTACGCCGCAGGCAGGTGAGGAAATGAGAAATGAGACGAGGAATTCCTTCAAGGGAGAGGTTGTGATTCAGGCTTCTCTGGTTGGACAAGACCAACCGCTATGAAGGGTGCAGCGGCCCAGAGCTAAAAGCCAGTGGTGCAGAGTTGTACCCAAGGGGGGCGCTCTGTGTGCGAGGGTGGCGGCCATGGCGGGGGGAGGCGTTCCCACGCCCCCGAAACCTGTGTCGTTGTAAGATTTATCTTGGTCTGAGTCTGCTCTGAAAAGGAATCTCTAAAGCCTTCAGAAGGTAGAAAAGAGGTAGTCCTGACTCTTGGAGGTCAACATTGAAAATGAAAAAGAAAACTGACATCTGATCAAAAAAAGTAAAGGGGGGCGGGGGGGGGGGGAGAGCTGGAGTTGAGGGGAGAAATGCCCCTCTCGGTAGCCCTGCTGCCTGGGTTTGGGACTCCAACAACCCAACCCCCTCTCCCCTCCTTCCCCCTCATCCTGCCCTGGCAGTCTGGCCACCCTCTCCCGGAGACTGCTGGGTCTTGATCTGTGCTCGCCCGAGTCCTTGAAAGGCGTCCCTCACCCCCACCCAGCATCCTTCAACAGTACTTTAAATTGCAGGCTTATCCTGCTGTTGAAAGGAGTGGGCAAGCCTCTCCGCTCATTTTGCCCTGGGGACGATGGGGGAAGCTGGGGGTGGCATCAGAGGAGAATAAGGTCGGTGGCAAAGCAGGAAGGCATGATGTGAATTCTCCATGGTGTCTGCACCCCGCAGCACCTTGTGGCTGCTGCTCTGGGGCGCAGACCCCTTGGTGAGGATGAGCTGTGTGGAAGGGGAGACAGACGGGGCTTTTTTCCTGATTTTCCTGTTTTTTTTGCCAGCTGTGGGTTGTGCCTCCAGACTCGAATTTAAGCCATTATAATAACAGGATCTAGCTTACCTGCACTCTCCAAATTACCCTTATTCCACCGGCCTCACACAAAGATGGAAATAGACACCGCATTGTGCTTCTGTTTAGCTCTCCCTAATAATAGCTAATGTGCAGGCTATAATGCACACTGCAAATATAAAATGTTATGTCAATGCTAAGTTGTAATAATAATAATCCTGCAAAAATGTAGCAGAAGGAATTTCCGTGAGCAATTTGAGGAAGATTGCTGCTTCCGCGGTGATACAGGTGTGACTGAGAAACAGATCGATTACAGTTTGTTGGGACTGTAGGAGGCTGTCTAGCAGGAGCCTGGCCGGGCAGCGGGGCCATGATGCCCTTCAGCTCTGTGTCTGGACACTGGGAGGCACCGACATGGCAGCAGTCCAACGACCCCAGGCCTTCCTTCCCCTGGTCAGCTGAGGGCAGACCCAGGTCTTGTCTTGGGCTTTCCTTGGCCTGTTCAGAGGACATCTTGGGGACGGGACTCGGTGGGAAGAGAGGTTTTTCCATCGCCTTTACTGTAACTGAAGGCACATGACAGAGCAACCACACAGGTGAGGTCAGAAGGTTGAGGGAGGGGGAGGCATATATACATTATATATATATATATAATATATAAAATAATATATAATATATTATATATTTTTATATTCATATTTTATATATAAATATATATTTTATAAATATATATAAATATATATATTTTTTATATATAAATATTTTATAAATATATATTTATATATTATAATATATTATAATATATAAATATATATATTATATATAATATATAAATATTATATATTTATATATTATATATAATATATATTATAAATATTATACATATTATATATAATATATAAATATATATTATATATAATATATATAATATATAAATATATATAATATATAAATATATATTATATATAATATGTATTATATATATTATATATAATATATATAAATATGTATTATATATATAATATATATAAATACGTATTATATATATAATTTTTAAATAAATATATATATTTTAATGTTTATTTATTCTTGAGAGCGAGGCAGAGCGTGAGTGGAGGAGGGGCAGAGAGAGAGGGAGACACAGAATCCGAAGCAGACTCCAGGCTCCAGGCTGTCAGCACAGAGCCCGACGCGGGGCTCGAACTCACGGACCGCGAGATCACAACCTGAGCTGAAGTCAGACACCCAAAAACCAACTGAGCCACCCAGGCACCCCTGGACACAGCTGTCCCAATGGAGCCTTATTAACCAACTGCGGCTCAGGAGCTCGGCAGTTCATGACTATCAGTGTGGCCATTTCAGAGGAGAGAGACACGGGGGGCAGAAGGAGGATCCCTAAGTGGTCTGAGTCAGGCGTCAAGACTGTCCAAAGGGGGCCAGACGGGTCCTTCCTTATGGATCATTCCCAAGATTCTCCTGCAGAAGAAACTTGTGTGTCTGTGTTAAAATAGGGCCTCAAGCAGAACGCTCCCCAAACAGTGCCACAAGTGGAAGCCGTTTTCTGTTTTAGCAACAAATTTGCCACTCTCATGGTGTCCTTGGTTCCTTCCCTCTCCGGCTGTAGCACTTACCCGCGCCCAGGCTACCCCAATGGCATTATGTCGAGGACAGGAGGTAAACTGGGTGGAAAGCCTGCGCCTCCAACCCCTGCATCTCTCAAACCCAGCTCCATCACCTGTAAAATAAAAACTGTGATCATACTCACTATATCGTGTTTTTGGATGCTGCAAGGAGATCGTGCAAGTCACATGCCTCGCACAGTGCCTGGCATGTTAGAAATTGTTAGCTGTTACCACCACTATTCTTATTGCTGGTTTTTATTTGGGGGAAATGGGGAAGGGTGAACTCTCGCCCTCACTCCGAAAAGAGGCGCTCAGGGCATTGGGATGTGGCCAGGGCAGGACTGCCCTCAAAGGTGCAAGGCATGGAGCTTCCTCCAGAAGGTTTTGTCCAAACAAGCCAACCGTAGCCCCAATTCAGGAACCAGGTGACAGAACGAGCGATGGTCTGAGCAGCATTTCTCAGAGCGTGCTCGCGGCCCCGTCAGCACCACTGCCACCTGAGAACCTGGACGGAGGCCGTTACTGGGGGAAATACTGGCTTACAGGAACACCAGCTAGTTTGTAAATAAGGCCCACATTTTCAGGGGCTTCCCAGTGCCAAGAAAAAGCTTATTCTTTTTTTTTTCATTTTTGTATGTATTTGTTTATCTTGAGAGAGCGCGCGCGCATACGTGGGGGGGAAGCAGGGAGAGAGGTAAAGAGAGAATCCCTAGCAGGCTCCACACCATCAGCACAGAGCCCGACGCAGGGCTTGAACTTACAAACTGTGAGATCGTGACCTGAGCTGAGATCGAGAGTCGGACGCTTAACCGACTGACCACCCGGGCGCCCTCGAAAAGTTTATTCTTGAGCACAGAAGAGTCCCTAAGCAGACACTGTCGGTCTCCGGGCACCTTTCCTGTGTGTGGTGAGTCAGAGACCCAGGCCCATTCCAGCAGCGGGAAGAGACATTATTCAGAAGACACCCCTCGCTCCCTCATGCCCCGCTGGTGAGCACCAGCCTCTGGGACACTCACCTGTCAGGAACGACGCTGCACTGAGCAAAGAAAAGCATGAGTTTGGGTGCACCGCATGCTGTCTCTGCCACAGAAGGGCAACCCCCCTCCCCACCCCCCCCTCCCCGCCAGGCAGCCTGCAAGGAGAGGCTTGGGGAGAGGCAGATGGGGCCTGGCCAGTAGCTAAGTCACTAGCCCAGGGGGGCTGGAAGGTGACCGATATCGTGGGGGTGTCTTCCAGGCCTTGGACCTCTCCATATCATCCCGTGTTCTGACTCTGTCAGCACAGCCGCCCGTCTGGGCAGCAGCTGATGAATCCTTGAGAAGGGCTTCTTGTGTGGGGGAAAGAAACACACAGTTCAGCAGCCCTCTCCTGGCATTCCACGTCTGCATCTGGCAGAGCAGAGGGAGAATGTTAAACGCGGAGTTCCCCAAAGACACAAAGATGAACAGTTCTTGAGACATCCAGATATTGTTAGGAATAATATGTTAAAGTGTTTTATTAATTTAGTTACATCTTGCCTGAGCAGGAAAAAAGATATTAACATACTGTCAGCTTACCGGGACATAACCCAAAATAACTTACATTCTTCATATAGGGCTAATTATTTTTCTGAGGCCGGCTCCGGCTGGTAAGAGAGAGATTTCAAGGCTTTCCCCAGATTATTTACTTAAAGAAGTTAAGCCTGCCACTCTCTGTTTCCATGGAAACACAGTAAGTAATACAGGAGACAGGAAGAGGTCACTTTGGCCATAATTAATATAAAGAATAATGGTTTGTATGGAATCTCGTAAAGGGTAAAGCAAGCTGCTGTAATCCCTTTAAACCTCCTTTTCAGCGGTACAATTTAATCTTTGGATCAATTTTCCTACACTGACGTCACTTTGGTAATTTTAGTAGTCTAGTGCTAATTCTTGAAATGTAATTTAATCTTGGTTGGCAAAGTTTTTCTTCTGTTGCTGTTTCATTTTTGATCCAATCAGAAAATCGCGGGAACAATTTTTCTAGGGTCGGAACAACTGCACTGCCCTTCCCCTTTGGATGCCCCATCTTCTCAATAATCTGGTTGGTTGTGAGTGAATTACTGATAATCCAGAGGCACCAATAGATTCAGGTGCCACTAGAATCACCAAAGGAAGATTTCATTGGATTCAGAAGAGTAGTTTACATTTGAAGGCTCATTGTATTCTTTTTGTGTTAATTATTGCAAATGGGTAATCCACAGGTGGTGGCTCTTAGCTAAATATTCCATTTATCGGAACATAGTACACTCCTCAGGGAATCTTACAAAAAGACACACACCGTAGGTTATTTTTAGTCCTTACGCTTATTTGAATAGTGAATCTGTTATGCAGTCTCTCAAGGGTAAATTTTATCATGGAAGCTTGATTACACATTTTTCAAGACTGTTTCATTTAATACAGTGTCCTGGGAAGAGCTAAAGAGTAAAGACGAAGGGAGAGAAATGAAAGAATGGAACTTGGTCAAGTTACTGAATTTTTAATATCCTGAAAAAATGGTATTAAGCTAGGAATTATCAGGACTTTGTTTCTTTCCGGGCTCAAGGAACATAATGTTCCCAGAAGCCTCGTGTGAGGGGTGCATTCAGGGCTGCCCATGACACTTAACAATGTTTACAAACAGGTGGCCTGAAGTTAAGTGGAGTCAATATACAATTTCTCACCCTGTAGAAATAACCACTTTGCTGCCACATGAGTAACCATTTTTTTTTTTTTGCAACTATCAAGCTTGAAATCATTTAATCAGGAATGTAAATTAGTTATATGCCTCAGTTATAAAAACGTTGATGGGATTGGCTATGGTATTGATTTGGGGTGGAGGGAGGAGAGTTACAGCTGCTTTTTAAAAAAAAATTATATATATATATATATATATATATATACACATATACATATATACATATACATATACATATACATATACATATACATATACATATATATATGTGTGTATATATATACATATACATATATGTATACGTATACGTATATGTATATGTATATGTATATGTGTATAATGATATCACATTCCTATTCCAGAAATGCAAACAGCATTGTCTCTTCCTTGGCAAGAATAGTGGCCACTCGGCTCAGCCAAGAATAACTGTCAGCACTGCCGTTACACAGGCTTCTAAGAGAGCCCGTGAAATAATGGATGGTGCACTCTCCTATATGTATTTATGTTCAGATAATTTATTTAAATAATGTTGCTGGCACATGCTTTATAACTGCTTGCATTTTGCTACACAGATTTCAGCGTATCTTGCAGACTATGCAATTCATTTGGAAAATGTAATTTCCATCCCTGCATACTAATCGATTTCTTCACAAACACCTGCTATCAGTTATGATAATAAAAATGCCACTCTAAATTGAAAAAGGGCCAAATAGAGCTTCCTAAGGAAATGACTTAAGTGTCTTTGAATGCTACTAAATGTAGTAATGTGCTTATGTGGTGCCAACATTTTTTTCATCATTTGCATTTTCTGTAATTTTGCCCTATTACAGCATCCCTCTCAAATGATGCCTCATAACCATTTCCTTGCGGATTGGTAAACTGAGTTGTCAGGAGTTGGTGTCATGGGGTGTGGACAAGATCTGGAGTTGGGCAGTGTGATGTTAGAAAACAGTAGCTCATGCTCCTGGCTATACCCTGGGTCGTTTCCGATTTTATGAGTAAGTCCCCGGAAACTGTAAAATTGGCTGCTCCTTGGTTTTGCACACACACAGACACCAAATAAAATTTCCTTCATTCATTCCCTGCAGCCTCTAGTTCATTCCACGCACCAGTGCCAAACTAATCTTACTAAATCACCAATTCCGTTGTGTCCTTCCGCTGCCCGGGCACCTGGCATGGTTCTCCATCAGCTGCCCCACTTGAATCTCACTCTCTAGCCTGACTTCTGAGTTCCATCCCCTCTCATCCCGTGACACAGCCCGCCTTTCCCTCACTGCCTCCAGACCGACATGTGCCTTTTTGGTCAAGCTTCCCTCCTTCCTGCCCCAAGTGGTCTCCCTTAAATTCTCTTCCCTGAACTTTTGCTTATGCTCTTGCCCTGTCCAGACTCAGACATCCTTCCCCAGTTCTTGAGCCTTCCAGGCCCTCTTTTATCATTCTGGTCCGCATCTTCCTTTCTCTTCTCTGAGCCCCAACAGGATGAATTCCCTCGACACTAAGTTGCTCATTTATTTGTTCATTCAACGAGCATTCATCAAATGCCTACCATAGGCCAGCCGTCAGGCTGTTCTCTCTTCCCTTGAACGTATTTGTTTCTTTTCAAATGTATCAGTTTCTCTGATCTTCTAAGCTGCCTGAGAGAAGACATATTCTGGCTCCTCCTTCTGTGCTCCAGGATGCCCAGGCAGGCCTGGGCACAGAGTATGTATGCAGTAACTGCGTGTTGACTAATTGATCCCTAATGGTTTGAGGTAGGGAATTTTCTGGTTAATTGCATGTTCTATTTGATTAGTATTTCCATGTGTACTATACATAATCATTTTGCAAAGCAGAATACTATAAACCACTCAACTATAAAACTATTATTAACATAATTTGAGGTTTGATATTTGAGGAGAGAATTCACTGGGGTCTCAGAGCACTTCTGTAAAGATCTATTATCTGCATATTGTAATGTGAAGGTAGAACATCCAAGAGGCTGACCCCCAGTGGTCTCTGATTGGCACTGGTTGGGGGAGGGGGTGGAAATGAGCACGTACTGAGAACCTGCTGGCCAATAGGCCTCACGTCATGCCCTTACAAACCGGAAGTCACTTCTTTGAAGAAGTTTCTGATAAGTTTTGAAATTTCTCCTTCTCTTTTCTCTTGCTTACAAGAATAGAGAATGCATTTTCTGTGGGAGGGGGAAGAAAGTGTGGGCAACTGGTGGGAGAGTGGAGGGGGAGAGAAGTCGCGAGGGGTTTCAAACGGTCTGATGAGAACTAAACGCATCTGGACGGGCAAAAAGCCCAGCGACTTGAGGACTAGGTTTGAAGACTGTTTACGATACTTCCTTTGTGGGGCGAGACAAGTTCTCTAGCTTCTCTGTGCCTCATTTTTGTCCTCTGTAAAGAATGGGATTAAGAGCAGCACCTACATTCTAGGCCTGAGGGGGGATGAAGTGATGAATCCGTGCGAATCGTCGGGTCCGGTGTCGCTCACGTGCTGGGTGCTCAGTCGGCGGTTAGTATCAGGGGAGAGACCCCAGCCGGGAAGCTGGAAACCATCCCGTGTTGCTTTGTGCCACCCACTCTTCTGTTTTCAGTCTCTGCCATTTCTGTAACGGTCTGGGTTTCTCGGTAGGATGGAGACGTGAGTAAGATCCGAATCCACACATGGAGAGTTTTCGGTTTCGGGAAGGAGTGTCACGGCCTTGCAGGGAAGCAGGGTTTTAATCTGTTGGTGAAACATATGGAGCCAGCCTACCGTCCTGATAAGGAGGGGGCGAGCCATCTGTGCGATTTGTCCCAGCGGCCGTGCGGGGGGGAATGACGTCCGTGTCGATCCCTCTGTCCCCTGGGATGTGGCTGCAGGCCTCAACCTGTGGAAAGGCTGATTCGGTGAAAGAAAGTGGCCCCCGTGCTGTCCCCACCTAGCAGCACGTTCCCGCTTGCGAGAGGGTGCCTCGGACTGGGGGAGAGGCCAAGAGGCCAGCACTGGGGAGGAGTGACTCCTGGGCCCACAAGAAGCATGCCTCCATCAGACAGGACAGATGCAATCGATAAAAATTCCCAAAGAAGTGATGCTCACCAGCCGGGAATCAAAGAGCCCCGGGGCCAGGCATTTGGGGTTTGTTTCTGAGCTGGTGGGAACGGTAAGAATTTGGGTGAGAGACGCCCCATCCCGCGAAATCCCCCCCCCCCCCCCCGCCCCGGTCTAAGCAGGAAGGTGACGGACCTGAACTTGTTCTGTGTGTTTGCCTTCCAGCCCTGGCTGCTCAGGCCTATGCTCTGAAAGAGGAGAACGACAGTCTGCGCTGGCAGCTGGACGCCTACAGGAACGAAGTGGAGCTGCTGAAACAGGAGAAAGAGCAGCTTTTCCGAACGGAGGACAATGTCACCAAGGACCAGCAGCTTCAGTTCCTGCAACAGACCATGCAGGGCATGCAGCAGGTACCTGGGCCCAGACTTTTCTTTTTTTTTCCGCGAGGGCAAGGGGTGCGTGCGTTCCGCGGATGTGAGACGGGAGCCATTTGCCAGGAAAGGTGAAAGAGAACAAAGGACAAGCGCCAAGCTAGCAAGGAAAGGAAAGTGCCGGTGACTGCAGAAGGGCAGAGTCTGCAGAAAAAAATCAGGCTCAAGAAGAACACCCGCGAGGCAGGAAGCTAAGGAAGAGAATCTAGGAGGTCAAAAGGTTTGTAGGGGGAGGTGAGCCGCGTGGAAAATGGTCAGAAAATCCTCGTGGATCACGACTCAAGGGTTTTAGCATCTGAGGACATTTCTTTATGGTTATTGATTTATTTTGAAAGAGCGAGAGCATGCACGCCTGTGGATGAGCGGGAGAGGGGCAGAGAGAGAGAGAGAGGGAGCGAGAGGATGCCAAGCAGGCTCGGTGCTGTCCATGCAGAGCCCCACACGGGGCTCGAACTCAGGAACCGTGAGGTCATGACCTGCGTGGAAATCAAGACTTGGACCCTTAACCATCTGGGCCACCCAGGTGCCCCACCACCTGAGAACTTTTAAGTTAAAAGCACGCCAACAGATTTCCAGAAGCATGGTGAGCTTGTTTTCAAGCTCGGTGTATGTGTAAACTCTGGGTTGGTTTCACTTCTTTTGGATCATCCTTAGGGTCTAGTCAGGTTTCATGAACACACTGTACATACTTAAGACACGTTTGTTGCTGGAAAAGATGAAGTTCCAGAATGGGGGGTATGGGCAACTTCAAAAACAGGCTGGTATCTATGCCTTTGTGAAGGGTGCCAGACCTCAGCCTCATGCACTGAAGTTAAAGATGTGTCTGTGGGAACTGTCAGGAAGAGACAGGAGCTGTGGGGCGTTGGAGGGAGGAGAAGGAACTTGGACTGCTGGGATGAGGACTTGAGGGGAGAGGAGGCCTCAGCGGTCGGGAAATAGAACCAGAGACTCATAGCTGGATTGATATCTGAAAGCATCACTTAACGGCGTTTGAGCCTTCGAGTGACCTTGCAATGATACAGCGTAAATTGTCATCACACACGGTATTTTATATCACCCCTCTGAACGTACAAACCTAACCACTCTTTTCTGGGGGAAAAAATGTGTTTTTATTTAAACAAGGGGAATGGAAATAGAATGATGGGACACTAAAACGTAGAGTACGTAGAATATTGTTTTAATGCCCCTATCCATATGGACTGCTCTCCAAGCTCAGGAGCATGGATTGCCTACAAAAGTGTCTTAATGATTAGAGGTAACTGCTACAGAAACATTAGCCAAGCAGGGAAAAATAATTGAGAGGAAAGGATTATAAAAAAAAAAAAAAAAGATGTACAGATTGGGATATAAGCAAGTTAATGACCAACTCACAGAAATTATGTCTTAAATATCTCCTGCCATTTTAAAGCGATTTTTGAGTCTTGGCTTTGAGTCCTAACTGGTTGGTGTTCACAGTGTGTGTTAGACAAATCACTGCGATTCAGAGGTCAGAGCCAGCCAGGAAAATGTCATTACAGTTGCCGCTCAGGTCCCCGCACTTGGAAATTGGTGTAACAGCTGCTGTGCGAGGCTCCCGGGGTTGTCCATATGCCCCAACATGGGCTGTGTGTCGGCGCCCCTGCCGGGAGGAGAGTCTGTCTGTCAATTTCCCCAAAGACCATGAGGCCAGACCTAGGCCACAGTTACCATCTCATGCCTCATGCAATGGGCCCACTTTTCCTCCAGTAAAGATTATCCCAGTTGCTTGAAAAGTTGATGGAATTGGGGATGCCTAGGTGGCTCAGTCGGTTAAGTGTCCAACTTCAGCCCGGGTCATGATCTCATGGTCCATGGGTTAAAGTCCCGCATCAGGCTCTGTTCTGATAGCTCAGAGCCTGGAGCCTGCTTCTGATCCTCTCTCTCTCTCTCTCTCTCTCTCTCTCTCTCTCTCTCTGTCTTTCTCTCTGCCTCTTTCCCACTCATGCTCTCTCTCTCAAAAATAAATAAACATTAATTTTTTTTTTAAGTTGATGGAACGGTTAAGGCAATCAGAGATTCAAATATGAAGGAAATCTGAGGAGGTAAGGGTGAGCTCAGCCGTCAGGGAGAAGGATGCCCGGGAGTCAGCATCAGGGACTGCGAAGCTGCAGCCCCTTGAGAGAGGTGTTTGGTTATTGTGGCTTCTCATACATTTGCAGAATTTCCTTGTCAGTAGGAAATGTACTTTAAAATAGTTTTGTTTTGTGGGATTTGGTTTTGGTTTTGGTACGATTTGCAGACATTTTTTTTTAATTTTTTAATGTTTATTGAGAGAGAGAGAGAGAGAGAAGAACAAGTGGGGGAGGGGAAGAGAGAGGGGGAGAGAGAGAGAGAATCCCAAGCAGGCTTTGTACTGTCAAGGTCAAGCCCAACGTGGGGCTTGAACTCACAAACGCGAGAACACTATCTGAACTGAACACAGGAGTTGGATGCTTAACCGACTGAGCCACCCAGGTGCCCCAAATAGCAGAAATGTATTGTCTCATGGTTCTAGAGGTTAGAAGTTCAAGATCAAGGTGTCAGCAGGAGTGGTTCCTTCTGAGGGCTGTGAGGGAGAACCTATTCCAGAACTTCCCCAAACTTCTGGTGGTTTCCCTACAATCCTTGGTGTTCCGTGCCTCGCAGAAGCATCACCCTAATCTCTGCCTTCATCTTCACATAGCATCCTCCCTGTGTGTATCAGTGTCCAAATTTCTGCTTTTGATAATGATACAATTTGTATAGGACTGAGGGGCCCATGCTATTCCACTATGACCTCGTCTTACCGAATCATACCTCTAATGACTCTGTTTCCAAATACTATTTTCTGAGGTACAGGGGGCTAAGATTTCAACATATAAATTTTGAATGGAAACAATTCAATCATTAATAGACACATGGTAGCTATATTATATATATATATATATACACACACACACACACACACACATATACGTACGTATATATATATATACGTATATATATACATGTATATATATACGTACGTATGTGTGTGTGTATATATACGTATATATATATACACACATGTATATATATACGTATATATATATATACACACATGTATATATATATATGTATATATATACGTACGTATACGTATACGTATGTGTGTGTGTGTGTATATATATATATATATATACGTACGTATACGTATACGTACGTATATATATATATATATATATATATATATATACACACACACACACATATATATATTTTAAGTAGGCTTCACACCCAGGCGGAGCCCAATGTGGGGCTTGAACTCATGACCCTGAGATCAAGACCTGAGCTGAGATCGAGCCAGATGCTTAACCAACTGAGCCACCCTGGCGCCCCTAGATAAATATGTATTTGTTGAACGTAAGAGTAATGGACAAGAGTACAGGGACAAGAACTACCATGGAGCCTGTGGGGAACTCTGGATCATTCGGGATTCTTGGACCATAAATAGCAAGGCAGACGGTGGGAGCTGACATCCTGCAAGTATTCATAGCTCTTCCTAGCACGTGGGAAGCGCTCACTCAGTGGCAGTGGCTATGACTTTAATTTTCAGTGGTTATTAGGTAGATGTGTGGCAGTCTCTGTGGCAACACGTCTTTAATACAGAGTTCCAAAATATGTGTGCTCTTTAAGAGTCAACCTCTACCTTAATATCATTTTGCAGAAGTTACCACAACTTGCTAATTTGAGCCCTACTGCAAAGAATTCTGCTGATTTTAAAATTTACTCAGTCTGCCCCCTCTCCACTTTATTAATTAGAAAATCATGATCTCACGGGCAAGTCAACAGCTAAAGGAGAGGTTAGCCTCCCACATGCCGTTGTGTTAGCGGTCGATCTACAGGAAATTATTTCTGTAACAAACAGAAGAAAATAAAGTCTTAACAGCCTCAGATCTAGCATACCATTTTTAGAAATGCCCTCAAGTTTAGCGAAGCAGTTTTACCCTTTCTTCTTTTAATCCCTTAAAGATATTCTCACCGACATTATAGTTTCTCTTACGTTCATGAAGAAAACATCATGGGCAGGGGTCCTAAGGCTGAAAACCCTTGGGTGACTTTGGTTGTTTCTGAGTCTACCCCTACATTACGTGTAAGTCATGATTTAATATTAGAGACTTCACACAAAAGGAAATAATAGTTTGTATCCATGGTAACACCGTACCCTTTACCTGATCTTAAGCTGGCAGTGAAGTTAACTTGTCTCTGCCACAAGAGTAGTGAGCTGGTTGGCTTTCATTTGTATTTTTAAGTATACAAGGAAAGAATGTACATATCGCAAACTCTCATTTATCTTCCAGTTACCCTGAATTTATCGAGGCAAAATTTACATATAATAAAAATACTCTCTTTAGGGCTACAGTTCTATGAGTTTTGACAAATCGATAGATACACTCATGTAACCAAGACCACAATCAATATAGGATTGTCCTGTCACCCTCCAGAAATTCCTTTGTGTCTCTTTTAGTCAACCCAACTCCAAGCAACCACAGATTTTTTTTTTCTACCCGTCATAGTTTTGCATTTTCCAGAGTGTCATATGAGTAGAATTACATAGAATGCAACCGTTGAGTCTGGCTTCTTTCAGTTAGCGTAATGAATTTGAGATTCCTCAAATTTGTTGCTGTATATATCAGGAGTTCATTCCTCTTTATGCTGGATAGTATCCCAATGTAAGGAAGAGCCATAATTTGTTCATTTGGTCACCAGCTAATGGACATTTGGGTGGTTTCCTCTTTGGGGCTAATATGAACAAATGTGCTGGCAACATTCACTTACAGACTTTTTGTTGGGACGTAAGTTTTCATTTCACTTGGGTAAAAACCTAGGACTAGGATTGCTAGTTCGTATGGTAAGTGTGTTTAACTAAGAAACTGCTGGAATGTTGCCCAAAGTGTCTATACCATCATGCATTCCCATGGGATACAAGAGAATTCCAGTTGTTTCGTGTCCTTGTCGGTCAGCACGTGATATGATCAGCCTGTTTTGTTTCACTTGTCTTTTTTTAGCCACTATATAGTAAGTGTAGAATGGCATCTCATTCTGGTTTTAATCACACTTGAATTTAAACAATACTTGTATTTTCGTTCATGAGGATAGGTCAATATGTCGTAATTTTAAATAACCAATTTAAAAATCAATTCCTTTCGAAGCCTTGTGTAAATCATATTGACAGGACTGCTAAATATTCACATAACAACAAGATCCCATTATAAGCTGCTGATCGTAAAACTGTGTGTGACTGATGATGATTATGTCAGAAGGGTCCCTCGTAAATACTTTGAGCCAATGCTTTTTAATAGTGTTAGCAAATGTCATCTGAAGACCAACTGCCTTTAGGCCAGTAAACCATTGGCCCATGTAGAGCAGTGGCTTTCTAACAGTCTTGGCTTGACATTAGTAAAGACCAAGGCTGGCTGTCTTGACAACTTTGAGCAAGACAGGACAAAATTTGGGACAAGAGGATTATCATGATCAACAGCATCTTAGAAATTAAGTAACAAGTGTTTTCCCCCCTGGGCTTAAAAGGGAACGTATGTATGGTTTTTCTGTATCTGTCTTACAAAACCTCACCAATCTAGACCAATCTTACAGAAGGAGACAGACAAATATAATACTGCTATTTCCCTAAAATATACAGCAACCCCAGCTAGTTTTGCCAAAGGTTGGTCAAGAGTTGGTCTTTGGGATAGATATTAAGAAAGAAATGAAAGTGTGTTGAAATGACAGCGAGTGTGTCTGACCACTTAAGCATCTCTTCTGAAATCTTCTCTAAAACTGTTCAATTGCTTAGTAAGTACTTTTTAGAAGAGATAATGAAAAGTGTGTGCTCATTTCCCCTCCCAAGTTCACATACAGTGAAGTGTCACGTGTTCCTGTCAAAGCCAGGATGATATCACGGCAGCAGGATTGTGCCGTAGGTGGTGTTTCTGACCATCAGAAATTTCAGGGAAGGAAAGGTGAAGTGAGCTGTATCCAGGAAAATTTTAGACGCTTTAAAAAATTTTTTTTTCTGGAAAATAAAAACCCTGCCCCTTAAAAATTATAAGAATCCTCGAAAGCCCATCAGGCCCATTGCTTCCAGTGAACTTCAAACGGTGTTTCTGTGAACAACTTGGGAGAGGTTCTATAGGTGAAGAACACAGACAGATGTAGCAGGACTTTGCAACAGGAGTTTCTCTGTTTCCTTGATAATTTTCCATTTTTGTTTTCTGTTTTTATTTTCTTTCTGAAATGCCCACCAGTCAGATAATGGACCTTCCTAGGCTCATGCTATGTGTGTATTATCGTTCTTCTCATGTTATCTGTTTAAACCGTGTCTTTTATCCTTTCCTCTGAAGTTTCTATTTGATCATCAGGTTATTTTATTTCCAAATGTTCTTTTTCTTCTTCGATTACTGTCTTTTCATGCAATTTTTTTTTTTTTTTTTGGTTTCAGTATCTTCTCAGATCTCTTTGAGAATACTAATTAGAATGCTTAAAATTCTTTTTGTTCCTGAGTCATTTCTATTTATTCCAGGATTGGGTGTTTGCTTTTGTGTCTCAATCTGTCTCTTGGCTGCTACAGGTTTCTTTTCGTGGGGTGATGTTCGCTGGGGTGCTTCTCTCTGGGAGGGAAGGGATTACTTCCCCAGGAGCTATGGGGGCGGGTCTGCTGGCTGCTGTGTCCAGCTCTCCTCCACTCTCCTCCCAGGCCAAGTCTCCTCCCACACAGTGGTGCGCTCACTGCTCACCACCAGGCTTCACTTTTGGGACAGTTGGGGATCCCACAGATGCCAGAATCTCCCATACATGAGAATTCCCTGGAACTCCCGTCCCATTCCCTTTGCTCTTTTAAGTTTATTCACTGACAGCCATCTTAATTGAGTTTCTGGAGGAAGAAAACCCAAAGAGCAGATAAAATGTACTGTGTCTGACATCTTGAACAAGAACGTGTTTCAGGGGCTTTTAACTTTAATCCAGTCCTCGAATGAATTCTTGATTAACGTGCGGGCCAGTGAAGGAGGCAGAAGAAGAGTGTTGCAAATGATTCTGGCTGTCCAGAAATCCATAGGGAAAGGAAGGACAGCAAGCACATTGTATAGACGTCTAAGAGGAAAGGACATGGGAACTGAAGGCAGCATGTTTTAGAGTAAAGACAGCTGCTTCAGGATTGGGAGGCAGATGCACAAATTAGAAGGGTTTTAGGGTGAAGGAAAGGAAGGCATGTAGTCAGGAGAAGGCAACATGAAGAGGCTGAAATCTGTAATAATGCTAGAGAAATGGTTAACTTTTTGTCCACTCTGCTTTGGTTGTTTGCCCTAGAAGAGTAGAAGAGGCAGGGAATTGCAGGGGATGGGGGGAATGCTAATGGTGTGGAGGGGGCAAGCCTCAGCTCAAATGGATGCGCACAGAGTAGAGGAATAAAAGCTGTTCCAGGTGGAAGGTGGGAAGGATGTGCAGAGGTCATGGAAGACACAGTGGGGAGAACAGTTCTTCTAATGTAGTTACAAAAAATAAGGAAAATGACACAAACATACACATAGAAGAATAAGAAAATGGAAAAAGACATTTTTCTAAAGGAAGAAATTCAACATTCTTATAAATGACAAATTACGTTTTAAGAGCTTTTGTGGAATATTTAGGTAAATGAACTAAGGATCGATTAGTTTGGAATTTAAGTTGCAACGTATTGTGAGGATTTCCTTCTAAGTAGGGTTCATGAACCTCAAAAATGACAGTTAGAAGGAAGAAATCACACATACATCACGATCTGGTTGTGTACTCCTTCCGGAAGAAGCACGTAACAATATTATCATAATATCTTTAATATATGAAGCATCAGTACAGAAAATAATTCAGTATCACTGGACAGGGCAAGAAAATCGCATTATTTAAAAAAAAAAAAAAAGAAAAAAGAAAATCACATTATTACAGTGTAGAGAAAGAGGCTTTCTTTTAGACTTTCATGTGTAATTAGTAAAACCTTTAATCTTAAAAAGTTCAAAAAATATGTGTGTGCGTAAGTACACACACACACACACACACACACACACACACACACACATCTGGAATCTATACAAGGTAAGGGCAGCAGAGACACAGCCTGTGTTTATTTGATTCTATTTCAACTTCCTAAATGACGTTTTTTTTTTTCTTTCTGAATAGAAAACAATTCATAAGACATGGCCCACATTCATATTAAAAGTCTTTCACCTCTGACTAGAATAAGAAAACTTAGGGGCACCTGGGTGACTCA
Source organism: Panthera onca (assembly GCF_046562875.1). NCBI lineage: Eukaryota > Metazoa > Chordata > Mammalia > Carnivora > Felidae > Panthera > Panthera onca. The sequence continues at coordinate 213,409,586 of NC_138339.1, read as the reverse complement.
GTTGGTTAAGCGTCCGACTTCGGCTCAGGTCATTATCTCACGGGCTGTGGGTTCGAGCCCCGCGTCGGGCTCTGTGCTGACAGCTCAGAGCCTGGAGCCTGTTTCAGATTCTGTGTCTCCCTCTCACTCTGCCCCTCCCCTGCTCATGCTCTGTCTCTGTCTCTCTGACTCTCTCTCTCTCAAAAATAAGTAAAACATTAAAAAGAAGAGTAAACTTATGAAACATACACATCTCTCAGATGATGTGGCTTTACAAAGTTTTGAGGACCGGACATGATGGTTCAAAACAGCCATATTTGGGGTCCATTATTGTCTTCCTTTCTTTTTACTTAACTATCCCAGAGTTTATAGTTTCATTTTGTACCCATTCCTCAACCAGGTACCTTGGGGTGATGCATTGTAATAGCAGCCCGTGAGACACTGATGATAATCCTCATTCATAACTCACTGGCGCCTTTCATTAGGCGGTTAAGTCATTTGGAGAGTTCCCGCTGGCAGCGTGTGTATTTTCTAACATTTGCAGGCCGTATCCTGGCACATCCGAAGAGGGTACGTATCCCACTTGGGTGTGAGACTCCTGGAGTGTTGTTAGGTACATTTGGAACCAGAAATAGAAACCGATTCTCCGAGTCTTAGCCCAGCACTTTACATCACAAAGCCCTACCGGTTCGAAATGATCATACCTGACATGTGCACAGGGGTCTGGAAGTTTTAAAAGCACATTCCCGTTTGACTGGGGGCAAGATACAAAAATTAAAAGCAAAGATAAGGGAGAGGAAACCACCCCAAGTTTGTTTTTTGGGGTTTTTTTTGTTTTTTTGTTTTTTTTTTTTAGCAGTTTCACACAAGGTTGGGTCCCAGGGTATCTTGCTGTTTTCTTTGGACCGAGACTATAAGATAAGGAGATAAGCTAGCTGCCTGTATGCCAGCTGAGCCAGGCCAAGCTCTTGCACCAGGAAATAAAAACACTGAACCAGCAGAAGGAAGAGCTGGCTCCAGCCTGACTCTTTTCTGTACAACTTTGCATCAGTCAGCCCCTCGGAACCTCAGGTTTTTCATGTGGACCGTGGGTCCTGCCACGGGTCTGTTGGAATAAAGTGAGATCATGTATGTGAACGCCTTTGGGACGGCTGTTTTACAAAGTGTGATCGCCCCATTTCTAGTGAAAATGTGAAGAATTGTAGGGAGTTAACGGAAGACCCAGGATGTGCAGGGCACGTCTGGACACATCCGAGTTTCCTAACAGCAGGGTGGCCTTGCTCCCACACCCCTTCTCTGAGAGGGCCCCTCCCCACGGTTAATTCACCTCAGTATACTCAGTGCTCACAGTTCAGGAGCATTTGAATTGCGAGTGCTTATCTCAGTGTCTCAGGGAGGAAATTGAGACCTAGACATGTCAAGTGACTCGTCCAGAGTATAGCCTGTTCCTGGCAGAGTCAAAGTGCCAACCCAGGTCTTTCTGACCACAGCCCCCATGTTCGGTCTGTTACTCCAGAACCTTCTACAGTATATTCTAGAAGTGGCGCTCCAGAACTGCAGTCGTCAGGGTAGCCGAAGACCAGCGGGCTGTGCCCTTGCTGTGCTTGTTGATTGTTAGCGAAATTACTGGCAAGAACCCGCTGCCTGTTTTCTGACTCTGCCACAGCCCCTCATTTGGGCTTTGCATCAGCAGAGTAAGAGCTAGCAAAAAGAAAATAACGAACATGCGGCTGTTATTTCTTAAATTTGAACTGCAAAAATAAATCTCTTCACTTCGGGGAAGGGAAAAAGAAGCCCTAATAAAACTTAACTATGGGAGGCTTCATCTCATAATTAGTTATCCAGCTCTTCCATTAATTAATGTGATCATCAAATGCATCCTCATTAGTAATCATCCCTTCTAAAAATAATGAGGCTAGCAGAGAAATCGATGTAGGAGCCGGGGGTAGAAATAATGACATTGCCCTGCAGACCATTAAAATCGTTTGGCTTCTACCTTGTAACTGCTTTTCCCCAACATCTACAACGGGAGACACTGCATCTGCAGCCTTTCCCAGGATAAAGCAACTCCCCTTTTCCCAACACAGTCAGCTGCAGTCCTTGGATGACCTTTGAACGACCCTCCCTTCCACCACCTCTTTTGGAAATTGCCTCCTGACTTCAAGGCCATATCACATCAAAAGTGCCAGATTTATAGTGAAATGGATCTTTTCTTAAACGTAGTAAATCAAAATGGGCTTTTGCTGCAGACACATGCTGGCCTTTCGCTCTGTTTGACCGTTGTCGTCTCTCCCCGCCAGCCACCGACGCTAAAATGAATCCTTGTGGTCTGGCCTTGACTTCTTTTCTCTGTAGTCCGCCAACACAAAGAAGCGGCCTCGTCCCCGTGGCGCCCCAAACCCGGGCCAGCACACCCTGCCGCCTGTATACAGCAGGTGACCCGCTCCCGGGCAGATTGGCGTAATTATCCGGCTCTCAAATTGGGCCCCACTGGGAGAGAGCCGTGCCCCAAGGCTTTCTCCATGCAGCTAGTTAGGAGAGGAAACATAAGGGCTGCAAGACCAGCCGATCTCCTCCTTGGAAATGAGCATGAGCCCAGTGGAGAGGAAAGGGGAGAACTGTAGTAGAAGCAACAATGTAACGTGCAAACAAAGAAGCAAGGAGACTGAGTCAGAGGGAAAAATTCCTCTTTATCTGAGAGGAGAATAAAGAGCGAGGAAGACAAACATGGCGGGGGGCATTCCCATTTTTCTGGGTCTAGGTTTGTCATTTTCATTTTTGTTTTATTTTCCTTTTCCCAAAAGAATATACACTCAATGCAGAAAACTTGGAAACATAAAAGAAGCATCTACAGGAGACAGAAATCATTCCTAGTTTCACCACCTGGATACTGCCCTTTTTAACATTTACGTTTCTCCTATGTTCTTTCTCTCTAATGCATGCCCGTGCATGCACACGCATGCGCGCGCGCACACACACACACACACACACATTCAGTCAGTCCGCATTTCTGGAATTGTAACCAAAGTGTGTAATTGGGAATTCAGTTCCAAGATGCTAGATGGTTAGTTAAAGACTATGTTTTCTCCTCTGTTTAACAAAGCACCCCGAATAGTCATCAAGGGAAACGTAAACAAAGTTAGTGCCCAATCTGGCCCTCGCTTTATAGACCACCCATTTCATTCAGTCGATCTCTGGAAAGACCCTGCCTCCTGAATTTCTTGTTTTGTGCACACTCCTCAGTTGGGTACTGATCTCCGTTTTAGTGCTTTCTGGGTGTCTCTGTGCCTGCCTCCTCTCTCTGTCTTTCTCTTCCTCCCTACCTCCATCTTTCTCTCTGTCTGTCTCTGTCACACACACACACACACACACACACACACACACACACTTAGGAAACAGCCACGACACCTTTATTTTCTGGCGGTACTGGGAAGATAGAAAAGGAGAGTATATTCGAACTCGGCTGTAGGTCTCCGAGAAAGGGGTGCTACAGGTAGTGCTTGAGAGCAGAGTGACTTTTCAAAGCTTTATTATCACTTTCCTTCTCCTTCCTCCTGTTCTCTCAATTTATTCTGCCGTCCTCCCCCGTGCATACACGCTCCACCTTTCATGTCCTCCTCCACCACCGCCACCTTAATCCATCTTAAGCCAGGTATTACTCAGGTATTCTAGTCAGAGGAGTTCCATTAGCAAGCGCGGGGACTCTCACTCGCCTTATTAGAGGTGTGTGTTTTCACCCGTGATTTACATTCTTCCCTGAGTAAGTCCTTTCCTGAGCCGGTGCGTGACAGTCTGTGATCATTCAAACACAGAGGTTACTCTGCAGGTTTGTCCTTCACTAATTCTCTGGGCACCTTGTCTTCTTTCCTCCTGGGTGGGTATTTCGCTGCCCGTGGTTTGTAGTTCTTAAATTGTGCGACTCACGATGGATTTCAGGAAGGTTTTGGTAATGACCTCTAACTGTAAAGTCCATAAAAAAAGCTATAGTGCTGAGTTTCTCTTTACAATATAATCTTCCCCCCAGTAATCCTCCCGTTTATCATGTGGGGGGAAGGGAAAGAGGGGGTTATAATGTAGTCTCACTACTCCACATCTGAGCATATGAGCTCAGATTGATTTCAGAGAAGCACCAGGTCACTGAAGGGCACTCCCAGGTCTCACCCTGCCCCTATAGGCCCTCGGGTCTTAGACGATTAGGCTGGTCTTTCCAGTCAGCTTTTCTGTCCAGCTGGTGACGGACCTGCTTCCTTTTAAGTCCACAGTCTGCTGGCCATTTCTCATGAAAAACCCATGCTTTGTTTTGTCTGTGGGGTCCACGCACAGTAAAACAGCAAGGTAGAATGAGATGATAATGGGAATTCTGCTTTACGTACAAAATCTGGACTGGATATGGGCTCGGTTTTACCAAGGTTGTTACAGCAAGACAACCACAAAATACGGAATATTAAAACCAGGAAGGGTGGGGCGCCTGGGTGGCTCAGTCGGTTGAGCATCCGACTTTGACTCAGATCATGATCTCACGGTTTGTGAGTTCAAGCCCCACGATGGGCTCTTTGCTGACAGCTCGGAGCTTGGAGCCTGCTTCAGATTCTGTGTCTCCCTCTCTCTGCCCCCCTCCCTCTCTCTATTTCTCTCTTTCTCTCTCTCAAAAAATAAACATTAAAAATTGAAAAAAAAACAGGAAGGGCATTAGCGAGCCCCTATTCCGGCATTACTTTCTGCTTGTAATCAAATGGAGAGGTCCAGTCACTGCGCTAAGCACCCCACCACCATTCTTTCACCTCTGCTGCCCCAGGCTCCCAGTTTCTGGTCCTCAGGTCCTCACTCCATCTCCCCCTACATCCCCGCATTCTGAGAAACTTGTCCTTTGCATTCCTTTGTACCCATCTCCCATCCCCCTGAAAAGTGAGTTGAGGCACAGGGGTTATTTTCCTCCACCAGGTTAACTAAGTGTTCATTCCTTTTTTCTTCTGACATCGCAGTTGAAACTAATGTGAGCACCTAAGACCAGTCTCTCAGGGCTAACACAGTACTTCATATCCGACAACTATCTGAATAAATGAGTGAAGAAAAGAACAAATTGTTGGGTCACCGCGCACAATTTATTCTGTGACGGAAAACTCTCAGCCAGCTTCCCTGTGTCCTAATCTCTGCTGCTTTTCCCTACACTTGCCCAAACAAGTAATAATCCTCTCTCCCTGACTGAATGGAACTGGCTTTCTGAGAAGTCTGTGTTGAAATAGAAGGTTTGATGGAGTCCTCCTGTCTTTAGAGGTCATGCATGCTCCCTGCTCCCTGATCTCTCGGGTCCCAGGGAACTTGTTGGCCCGTCATCTCCTCTAGTGCAGCCAGTGAGGCTCCCTCGGGGCTCCCAGAGAATGTCTGCTCGGGGAGTGAGCGCAGAGTTTCCATCCTGCTGACTGGGTGTGTGTGTGGTCACAAATGTTTCTGTGCACACCACACCCTTCTACCGCCAGAATGCTCTAATGGCTTTTAGTGGGCCCTAGGAAACGATATTCTTATTTATTCATTCCATGCTTATCAAGGAACCAGGGATCAGAAACCACAGGGAAGAGGCCTCCAAAGCAGGCAGTACAGTGCTTAAAATTGCCTTCTAATGGTTTTTCCTAATATTGAGAGTGACATTATGTGACAAATTGAGACTGAAAGGACAACAGGGAACATGCCCACCTCGCTCTTTAGTGGAAAGACCCTAAACTATGTCAGGAAATAAAGGACAATTTTCTAAGCAGCTCTGCCATTCCCTTCCTGCTGCTGTTCCTTCCAGTGTTGTAGTCTACCAAGACTTTCCGCGGAACTCAGCCCCCGTAAGTTTGATAGGACATAAATGGAAAACTGTGCCTTTCACATATACCTGGAACATGTACAAAAAATAATCTTATACTACATCTTTTTTTTTTTAATTTTTTTTTTAACGTTTATTTATTTTTGAGACAGAGAGAGACAGAGCATGAACAGGGGAGGGGCAGAGAGAGAGGGAGACACAGAATCCGAAACAGGCTCCAGGCTCTGAGCGGTCAGCACAGAGCGCGACGCGGGGCTCGAACTCACGGACCGTGAGATCATGACCTGAGCCGAAGTCGGACGCTTAACCGACCGAGCGACCCAGGTGCCCCTCTTACGCTACATCTTAAAGCAAATCTCTGCAAATTTCAAAGGAGCACTCTCGCATCTTCTGACCACAGCACAATTGTTAAGGAATCCATGTCACTAAAGATAACTAAAATAAGTCTTATGCATTTGGAAATTTCAAGGCACACATCTAAACCCACAAATCCAATGAAATCAGAAATGGAATTTTAAAATACCCACAAGTAATTGATAGTTAAATTACAACATAGCAATAACTTCTGGGATGCAGCTAAAACAGAACCTAGAGGAAACATTAAAATTTTTATTATTTTTTTGATGTGTATTTATTTTTGAGAGAGAGAGAGAGAGAGAGAGAGAGCATGAGAGGGGGGAGGGGCAGAGAGAGAGGGAGACAGAATCTGAAGCAGGCTCCAGGCTGTGAGCTCTCAGTACAGAGCCCAACGCGGGGCTCAGACCCATGAACAATGAGATCATGACCTGAGCTGAAGCGAGACACTTAACCGACTGAGCCACCCAGGAACCCGCACTTTAAATGTATGTTTTGACAAGAAAGAAAAGTAGAAACAGGAGTAAGCATCCAACTCTTACTAAAAAATATAAACACAAAGAAGGATGATAAAAATATAGAAATGACTAAAATAGCAAACAGCCATACAATAGAGAAGATCAACAAAGCTAAATGCTGTTTATTTGAAAAGACTAATAAAAATGGAAAATCTTTGGTAACAGTGATTGCAAAAAAAAAAAAAGAGAGAGAGAGAGAGAGAAGGACCAGATAAACAATACTAAAAATTAAAATGAGGTATAACTGCATATGTGGCAGATTAAAGAGATGTGAGAAGATCAGAAATGATAAAATTTTAAACTGAAGTGATATAAATTCCAGGAGGAAAAAAAAAAAAACCTTATCAAAATTAAATCAGGGGAACAATGAAAGCCTGAACCTATCAGTAAAAATCATCAAAATCTTAGCATTAAAGCAACAGACCCGAAATGGCTTTAGGGTCAAGTTCTACCAAACACTCTCTTTTATAAACTTCTTCAGAAAATAGAAAAGAAGGAAACACATCGCAACTAATTCAGAAGGCAAAGGTACTTGATACCAAAAAGGGGCAAGGATGGTAAAAAAAAAAAAAAAAAAAAAAAGTTGGGGGGGAGGAGGTTATAAGTCAGTCTCACTTAGGAACATAGATTTAAAATTCTTTTTAAAAAGCTAACTTAATCTGTTTTTTTTTTTTAATTTTTAATTTTTAATTTTTTATTTTTTAATATATGAAATTTACTGTCAAATTGGTTTCCATACAACACCCAGTGCTCATCCCAAAAGGTGCCCTCCTCAATACCCATCACCCACCCTCCCCTCCCTCCCACCCCCCATCAACCCTCAGTTTGTTCTCAGTTTTTAACAGTCTCTTATGCTTTGGCTCTCTCCCACTCTAACCTCTTTTTTTTTTTTTTTTTTTTTTCCTTCCCCTCCCCCATGGGTTTCTGTTACGTTTCTCAGGATCCACATAAGAGTGAAACCATATGGTATCTGTCTTTCTCTGTATGGCTTATTTCACTTAGCATCACACTCTCCAGTTCCATCCACGTTGCTACAAAAGGCCATATTTCATTTTTTCTCATTGCCACGTAGTATTCCATTGTGTATATAAACCACAATTTCTTTATCCATTCATCAGTTGATGGACATTTAGGCTCTTTCCATAATTTGGCTATTGTTGAGAGTGCTGATATAATTAATCTGGTATTTTATAAACCACCCTATTGGATTTATCCCAGGAATTCAAGGTTAGTTCAACATTACAGAAAGCCATTAACGCAACATATCCCATTAACAGGATTAAACTAGAATAATCAGTCTAATAGCTACAGAATATCCACCCGTGATTTACAACTAAAATAGCCAAAGGAAAAAGGAAGGTTTTAACAACTTGCATTAAAAGAGAACGTTCTTATCTGGTTGAGGATTATCCACAGTGAACTCAGTGGCAAAACAAATGATTATTTTTTAACTCTCCCAGAGTAATCCTGACACGATCTTTTCTCATCTTGACAAAATTACTTGGACTAGAAAGGAACTGCTTTGTGTGACTTGCTTTCTATCATAATTTACATTTTCAAATTGTCGTCTGGAAGCAAAAATGGCTACTGCACAAAGTCTACCAGCAGACCCTAGAAATGGTTTCCCTATTCTTTCCTTTTGAAAAATTAAAAGCCATTAACACTAACCTGGGCATTATCCCATGTTTCTAGAATGCACACTTAACTAGCCATTTATCATGGATGATGATCTTTTCTGTGGCATCATTGTCAGGAGGGGTCGTCTAGCTGACTTCAGCAAAACCTGTGATTGAAATTGTCATTAAAGGTACATGGGTAGACTTCCTTCCACCCGTAATGTTAAAATGCACGCAGTCGCTGGTCTTGAATGAGGGGATTGCTAAGGCTGGAGAAACACTTCACAGGGTAGATTGATATTAAGTATAAAGCCACAGCTCTAATTTCTGTTAATTTTTATACCTTGGGAGCCTTTTTTGCTGTTATCATTCATGGCCATGCTGACACCATTTATTGTAAAGGGTCTCAGTAATTCCGGTCACTTCTTTAATGCTTCCTATATTTAATGTTTCCAGAGCAGAGAAGATTGGTTTAAAGTGGTAATTTTCTGTCTGCACTTTTGAGGTCCATGCAAGATGGCTGGTGCCGCATTTTATTTTACCAGATAGAATTCAGCCCAGGTATTAAGAGTAGGGGGCGTCCTTCACAGTGACAGTATTTGCTGAGGCTTTTTACTGTTGCTGCTGCTACTGTTGTTTTCCCTTAAAGATGGTCTGCGGTTCAGAGACAGGGAAAACCTAAGATAGTCCAGGGGCTGAGTAGCTGTTATAGGGTCCACCTGCGGTGGTTAAAGCCCCTGAGGGAACCTGCTCTTCCCTGTGCCTGCAGCTGTCTACCTTGGGCTTGGCCCTGGAGTAGGGAACAGGGAAAACTTGGAGATCTCCGAAGGTTCTAGTTACAATGAGACTCCTATCACGTGGGCTTCCAGACCAGATTCAGTGTATTGAAATAACTTGGAGACTTTGGGGGGAGCAAGCCGCCTTCCCCCGCCTCACACCTCTTCTGTCATAGATGAATGTGCCTTTTTATTTGCAGATCTTGTCCCAGTGGCTTCTAAAGATCCCAAGTGCTAAGTTCAAGGGCTATCCCTCCTTCTCATCCTGCCCCTAGATGTCCTAGTCTCCTACTATAAAGAAATGATAACTTGTGTTAACAAGGAAGACATGGGAAAGTTGCAATCATTGAATTAGCTTCCCTCAAGTTCAGTGGTTAATCGGGTGGTAAGTCATAGAGGCGGTGAAGGCCTTCTAGACCCACAGCAGAGAAAGTTTCCCATCCTTAGGCGTCTAGCGCTGATGCAGAGATAGAACTTGCGGCCATGTTCTCTCACTTCATTTTTCTGCAGAACGTGTTAGATCGTTACAACTTTCTCACCATTATGATTCAAGTTAAAGCTCTGAAGACCCCAACACACGTTCTTATCCCATAACCATTAAGTCCAAAGCTGCTTTCCTAAAACTGCCATCGAGGAGGTCAGTGATGATGGTAATACCTGATGTTAATGCATCTAGAATGAGCATGGCTTGGCTTCCCAGGAGCTAAACTGAATGAGGCCCAGATCACTTTGGATAAGCCACCTCCAAAGATGGGCACAGGACTTTGGTCAAAAGTCACCCATAAAGGGTTTTCTAGCCATAAGCTCTGACCATGACTCGGTTATAAACCCTGCAAAGAAGGAACAAATCTCTATTGGCCTTTAGAGCACGGTGCAAGACCCAGCTGTTCAATCAAGTTCTTGTTTGAAGTGAGTGGGCCAATCTGGCAGGAAAGCATGTTACTATTTTAAATTTCTACATTAACAGCTGTACATGTGCCCAGAGACTGGGGTGATGACCACCTCATATAACTGGAAAAAAAAAAAAGTGAAAGGCATAAATAAAATCCCAGCAAATTGGATTATCATTTGCAGTGGAATTGCCAGCAAAGGCAATGGAGAGAATATCACTGACATAGACTCCTACTTCAGCAAAGCATTTGATGCCTTCTCTGGTGAATTGCATGAATGGTGTTAATTCGAGTTGGCTGGCCCTGCATTTTGAAAATTGGCTGAAGGTGGGTAACCAGCCTGGCCGGGGTGGGGCTGAACCACAGCCCTTTCTCTTAGAATACTAATCCCCAGAACGGCCTGCCCAGTCCACTCACAGTAAGCTAAAAGTCACTTGACCTTGCTGGGTCTTAGCGTCTCCACTCTAGCAAAGAAGATAAGAATAGCACTTTGATTTAACTTGGCGCCCTTTGCCATTCAAGGAGCCTCACATACTTAATGGATGTTCTTTAGTTCCACAGTACCCCACTGGTGAGTATGGTTATCTTTAACATCTGAAGAAAGTGAAAACCAGAAAGCTGAAATAAGCCTGCAAATTACACTATGAAAAAAGAAAAATCATTTGAAGAAAGGAAAATAGGTTTTAGGGCCTGCCAAATCACTTTCGCTTCGGCTTTTCCTGTATTCAGTATTCAAGAAATTAATTGATGCGTTGTTTTTCAAATGATAAATTATTCCTCATGACACAGTTGTGAGAGAAAAGAGGAGACCAGAAGCAGTAAAGTGTTTTGCAGGCCACAGGGCAAGTCAGCAAGAAAGCTAACCATGCTAGCCTTTGAAATGCTAACTAGTGGCTTATTTTTTGCCTTTTCACCAGTATTTGGAAATATGCATGTTTGTTTTTCATACTAATGTTGCTTTATCAGGATATAAGGTATTATGACCAGTAACCTCTTTGGATTAGAAAACTAAAAAGTATCTTTTTAATACAAGTCCCTCCTAGGAGGATATCCAAGTGAAAGAAATGGTCTCTAAAACCACCTCTGATGAAACCTGTCCTTCCCACCACCCCCTCCCCCACCAAACCCAGCAGGCCAGGGTCATGATCTCCCTCTCCTGCCCAGGCGCTGGGCTGCCTGCTGGGGGGGGGGGGGGGGGGGGGGGGGGGCTAGTGTAATTTGACACTCAGAGAAGATCCTTTCCTAAACATCCTCCTCTAAATGACAAAATTATTTTCAGTAATTATCATAACATAAAGTGAATAATAACAACCAGGAAGGAAACACAGACAGTGACATTCCTGTTGATTTTCACATATAATTATGCCTGTAAAAAAAAAAAAAAAAAAACCCAAAAATTAAAACAGTGCAGTGTAAGGGAAAAAAATCTAGTCAGTAGGTTGTTGGTTTGTTTTAATCTAACAGTTTGAACTTGGATTACGGTACAGACAATAGTATGTAAATAATCGTCCAGTAAATAAGTGAGTTTTAATAAAACCAAATGAAAAAGGTATAGTTCAGGAAACTATTAGTTGTACCACTGATGTAATATTTTCTTTGTCCTTTAGTTATAAAGCAAACAATTGAAAAATAATGCATTTTAGGGCACGTGGGTGGCTCAGTTGGTTAAGCGTCCAACTCTTGATTTTGGCCCAGGTCATGATCTCACGATTCCTGAGATCAAGCCCCCCATCCGGCTCTGTGTTTACAGTGGTGGGGCCTGCTTGGGATTGTCTCTCTCCCTCTCTCTCTGACCCTCCCCCCACTCACACTCACATTCTCTCTCTCTCTCTTTCTCTCTCCTCTCTCAAAAATAAATGAAAAAAGAAATACAACAAAAAGAACGCGTTTCAATTTCTAAAACACTGAAAATTCAGTAAGAATACTTAACATAGGACCTAAAGGTTGCACTTTAGTGCAAAAATAAATACCACTCATGGTTCTCACCGTGTTTTACAGTTTACATTCTAAACATAAAAATTCTTTCCTGGATCCGGTACAAGGAACTGAAGTAGCTCAGGTCCTACCTGTTAGTCTTTGTAATAGTCTGTGCTACCTTTGTTGATTTCAGATCTACTGTATCAATGTAGGGATGCCTGTACCCCTAATGGGATTGGAGACACTGTGTCCAGAACAGGCTCAATAGATTCTAAAGCCAGTGTGTGCCGCAGAGACCCCGCTGTGAGGTGGGGGGAGGGCAGGGAGGGTTGGGAGTGGGAGCAGAAACTGGACATTTTCCAATTTAGACTCTGCACAGGGTACGTTTGTTAAAGGCTGAGTAGTGAAAATGTGCTCATTTGAAGATTTCATACATACTAAATCCTAACAATAACTGCAGCAATTTTAGGACAACAAAGGAGTTTTTGTCAGAAGGGAGTGTTTTATCATTGATTTTTATGTAGAATTGCTGGGCCACAGTGATAATAAATGGATGGACCTTTAGGTCGTTTTTTTATTGTTACATTTTGTACAGTTGCACCTGTTTATTTCCTGCACTGAGATACACGGCTCCCGGGGCTCGGCCCTTGATAGCCCCCTGCCGCCTGCAGACTTAGGCCCCCAAATCCGCATGTCTGTGTTTCCCTGTGTTTCCCCACCTCTTGGTCACTCTTGAAGCCTTAATATTTATCGCTCCTGCTTCCCTTTGGAAATTTTGCAAATTTCTCACGAATCTGTGGACTTTTCTCTTTCTCTACAGCAAGGGAAATCCCAGCATCATGGGCCAGCCCCTGGGAACCCGGAAACACCCCTGCTCTCTGCGGTTGTGCACTTCCCCTGGTCTAGAGAATCCACGGCCTGTGCCCACGCCCTGCGAGATCTTGCTCAGATGTGTGCACACTGTGTGTCCTTCCATCAGACCCTTATTCACAGGTTCCAAGAAAGGCCCCCTTGCCAGAGCATCCTGGCCTGGGTGGGGCGGCAGGGCGCCTCATGCCTCAGGGTCTCAGGCATCCCCTGGAGGACCCAAACCCTTGAAAACACTTGCTTTCTCACCAGCCTCCCAGGAACGGCTCAGGCTTCCAGTGTACTGATGGTCACGAGCCTGGGGTGCATGGTCTTGACCTATGAGAGAGGGCAAGCCCAGTCGGGCCTGTTTGGGCTGTTTGGCTCTCTGGCTGACATTAGGATCTTGACAGCCAGGTCAGGGAATAGGGCAGCACTCCAGGCGTCTCTGGGCTGTAAATGACGCCTGATCCCATCACGAGCAAGAGATTGCCTTTCTGCCTAGCAATGAGAATGGCATTTAAAATTCAATATCAGAAAAGATATTGACGAGATTAAGGGCCTGAAGGAATTGATTTATGAGGAAAGACCCAAGGAATTAAATATGTATAGCCTGGTGTAATAGGATATTAGGCTCGGAGCACAATTTCATTTCTATGATCCAGTGTTCCTGTTATCAGTCATCTGAACGGTGGAGCTCTCTCTCCTGGAGATGTTTCTCCCCCAGGGGTCACCGTGCTGGAGGCAGAGTGGAAGGCACCGTGATTGATAAAACAGGCCACAGGCTTGGTTACCCTTGTCCCTTGCCGTAAATTGAAGACCAGTTTCATCCCCAGGTGGAGGCGGATGACATTTTAAACTAGAATAGATCTTGAGGAGTCTTACCACCTTGTGTGACAAGAAAATTCAGGCTAGTTCAATTCCATCTTTTTTTTTTTTTTCTTCCCAAGGAGAGAAGTGAAAGTTGTTGCTACCAGGTGGTAAATGACTGTCCTTCCCCTGAGCCAGCTTTCTCTCCTCTGTCAGGAACACTGTTAGATGTGTTTGCCTTTAGGCACAGCCTTGCTTTTTGCATTATGGTAATATGCACTTGATTTTCCCCATCTCAGACTTTCCCTAACAACCGGGGATTGGCCCGGGATTCACAGAGATGGATGCAAAGCAGGCCCAGGTGACTTCATCAGCAGGACCTAAGGCTGACATTCTGAAGTGGTTCTGCAATCCGTGAGAACCAAAACAGGATTGAGAGGGCGGAGGGTGGCAGACAGCCTCTCCGCTGCCGTCCAGCCCGCTGCTCCCATGCGGCGCAGTCAGTAAATTTCTATCTCCTTTGAAAAAAAAGAGAAGTTGGAGGGTTTGGAGAGTACCGGGGGGGGGGGGGGGGGGCGGCGGGGAGGAGAACAGTATGCTGTGTTTGGGTAGCAGGAACTCACCAAGGAAGAAAGGATTAGTGCATGTATCCCGGCACCTTATGGCAGGACAAGGTGCCAGGGGTCTGGCAGAGCTGGCCGTAGGTGAGGTTCAGATTGCAGACTAAAATATACAGGGAAATCAGGTTGGAGGCAAGGGGCACTCACAGGGTGATGCTGGATACCCTCAGGCGTAGCCTAGATACGAAACCGGCTGCCCAGATTGGTCGGTCCAGACACAGTCGTATCTACCATGGCCTTTGGAAGTCCCTGGACTTCATTTCCTTAGGCGGTGTTTGACTGGCTTCAAAAGCACATCCCACTGAGTAGGGCATCTAATGTAGAGCAAAGTTACGGAGATGGAACAACATTTATTAAAACTGAGTCAAAAGAGCAAAACCACATTTAAATTTAAATCGATGACCCTCTGTGGGTTCAAATATCTCCAGCCTTTTATGCACGAATCTAACCTTCTGTAATCTGTTAGCCATATCAAAACTTTACCTTGGTAGCACAATTATAAAATTCAAGGAAAGAAGACAAAGAAGGGGCTACGGTTTTTAACGCAGAGTTCAATCCACTGCAGAGTTCACAGAAGTGCACACAAAAGCATGTCTGCCACCGGGCTTGCTTTTAAGTGGAAATGGCGAATGCCTAGGTAGAAGTCGTTGCTAGGAGGATTTTAAGTTTGGCATGTCCTGATTTCCATTTTAAACTGACAGTGCCGTGTGGTTGCCAGGGTAGGAACCACGGTTTAAAGCAGGAAAATTGAGACGTGCGAGTGGTAAGGTCTCTCCCAGACAGTGTGGCCCTGGATACATGGCTTAACCTTTGTGTGCCTACGACTCGCCCATCTGTAAAAATGGAGATGCGACCTCACTTATTCTGGGGCTCCAAATAACATTTGTAATGCTCTTTGAATTTGCCAGAGAGAAAGACCCATTACGCGCTGAAGTCTGCATCCCCAAAGAGCATTACAAATTATCCTATTAAATCAGTGGCCTGGAAATACCAAGATGTGTCAGGTGCGGCCTTTATTTACCTGTTATTGTCTGCCAGAGTGTTTGCACTTGATTGGCATATGGATAATTGTCTAATTGGAACACCCTCCATTGTAACCGCCAAAAATTGGAATAGTGCATCTGCTTAATATCATACTGTCCACTGTTGAATTAAAACTATGCTGTAGCTCAGCCAGTCCAACCGAGAGACTCTTCTGATTAAGTTCTAGCTGCCTGTGAACTTCTGTAATTGAGACACGTTAGTACTTGAACATCCTAACTAGAAAGGATATGATACGGTCTCATAAATTTCAAGTGAAAAAGAACCAGGAAGGCGGACTTAAATTATCTAGTTGTGGACCATCTCACCACTGCTTTGAATACATAAATATTAGGCTCACGAGTGTATGCTTTGTAAACAAAAGAAGGCATTCATCTTGAAGAATGCAGAAAACAGCCTAGGGATGTTGATTGTATTTTTCCTCCGGTGGTGGTTTTGTTCTGTTTCTGGTGGAACATGGGGAAGAAGTTATAAAATTATACATTCATTGAGTAGATTCCCTTAGCCTTTTAAGAAATAGTCCCCATTAGATTAAGAAGGCTATCTGGAACCACCAGAGTAATGAATCAAAATGTCTTAAAATGTCTTAAATGGAGCTGCTCTTTTCCTCTGAAAGTTCCATATATCCATATGTCTCCATATGTCTAGAACAATAAATCACACGGTGATAGATTCTCAGGTAGTTTTTGTTATTGTGGTTGTTTTGGTTTTTGTCCATGTGTGTGCAGTTTTTGGTTTTGTTTTGTTTTACTAGATCATGGTTTAATCCCATAGCAGTGGGGAAATCAGAGGAAGCATTCATTCATTTCTGTACTCATTCATTCATTCAGCACCTACACTATGTGTCAGGGACGACCTAACGACTGACCCTGCCATTGGTGGGTATAGTCTCGTTGAGATACCTGTGACAGGTAATCTTTCGTATGAAATGCTTTGGGAGTGTAGCAGTTCGGACAATTAACTTTGCTCGGTTGATTGAAGGAGGTCTTTACTGCAAAAGAACCCAAGACACTGCATATGGTCCTGCAGCTTCTGCCCTGGATAAAGGCACCAGGCCAGATGGGCAAGTGGAAATTAAATCGAGCCCCCACATCACCACCAAACTATGTGCCCTAGTGAGGAGTCTTGTCTTCCTATTGGATGGGGCTGTTTTCTAGTGCATAAAGTCATCCTACGGGTGGTACTCATCGAAAAACATTCTTTTCGATGTTGGCCTAAAAATGAGTAGGAGCCTGCCAAGCAGAACTCTGGGTAATGATCTTGTCACAGAGACATGAAAGGACCTCACACATCCAGGGAAGGATGAGATCAGGGCTTTGGATTTTCTCCAGTAGAGTTTGGAGAACCAAAAGTATTTTTTAATTATATTATTGAAGTATAGTTGACATGCAATGTTACATTAATTTCAGGCATACAGCATTTTTTGGTGTTGAGTTGTATAAGTTCTTTATATATGTCGGATGTTAACCCT
The DNA here is from genome assembly GCF_046562875.1 of Panthera onca. Lineage (NCBI taxonomy): Eukaryota > Metazoa > Chordata > Mammalia > Carnivora > Felidae > Panthera > Panthera onca. The sequence continues at coordinate 213,392,942 of NC_138339.1, read as the reverse complement.
TTGTCAAATATGTTATTTGCAAATATCTTCTCCCATTCAGTAGGTTGCTTTTTTGTTTTGTTAATGATCTCCTTCACTGTGCAAAAGTTTTTTATTTTGGTGTAGTCCCAATAGTTTATTTTTGCTTTTGTTTCTCTTGCCTTAGGAGACACGTGTAGAAAAAAATACTGCTATGGCTGATGCCAGAGAAATTACTGCCTACCTTTCCTTCTAGGAGTTTTATGGTGTCAGGTCTCACATTTAGGTCTCTAATTCATTTTGGGTTTATTTTTGTGTGTGGTGTAAGAAAGTGGTCCAGTTTCATTCTTTTGCATGTAGCTGTCCAGTTTTCCCAACACCATTTATTGAAGAGACTGTCTTTTCCCATTGCATATTCTTGCCTCCTTTGTTGTAGATTAATTGGCCATATATATGACTATATATATATATATATATATATATATATATATATACCTATATATATATATAGGTTTATTTCTGGGCTCTCTGTTCCGTTCCATTGATCTGTGTGTCTGTTTTTGTGTGTGTCTGTGCCAGTACCATTCTGTTTTGATGACTGTGGCTTTGTAGTATATCCTGAAATCTGGAATTGTGATACCTCCAGCTTTATTCTTATTTATCAAGATAGCTATGGCTTTTTGAGGTCTTTTGTGGTCCCATACAAATTTTAGTATTATTGTTCTAGTTCTCTGAAAAATGCTGAGCCAACCATATTTTTTAAGCATGGGAGCACTTTCATTTTTTAGGAGGTCACTTCTGTGAGGAGTACAGGGTGAATGACAAGGGGGACAAGCAGAGCCAGAGGAGAGGAGAGGGGCTGCCTTAACTACGACAGTGAGGCTGGGAGGGAGAAAAGGCAGAGGACCGGGCAGGGAGGTTCCCAAGGTGATAAAAGGGGAGGGGTGGACTTCCGGGTTTTGGGAATGAGGCACCGACTGTAGAGTCACCCTGGTAAGGCATAAGCACGTAAGATGTGGAGTTGAGGCCATGGGTGTGAACAGAGCACCTGGGGAAGGTACCGAGTAGGAGAAGAGAACCCGGCATGCTAGTCAGCCAGTAGAAAAGCATCAGTGATTCAGTGACGATAGTTTGAGTGGAGTACTCTAGATGGAAGTCACAGTGTGGTAGAATGAGGTTTAAATGAGCATTAAAGGAAACAGTGGCATTTATTCCAGTTACACATTAGAATTCTCTGTTAAGGCATTTTTTTAAACGTATCATTGCCTAGATATTCTGAGTTAATTGGTCTTCTTGAGGGCCCAAGAATCAGTCCTATTTTGAAAAGTTCCCCATATTAAGAACGACTGCCCTTGAAGTGTAAATGGAAGCCTCAGCAGCCAGCAAGCATCTGATGAGAGGTTTAAAAATCACAAGGGGTGTAGAGAAGTACCCAAACATATTTCCAGTGAATAACCTTTATATGATTAGACAGCAATTAGAACTATCTGACAAATAGTAGAAAACCAGGTGGGTAGTGCTAAGCGTTAGTGTGGCCGTGGGGCACGGGGACTCTCGTACCCCACTGGTGGGCGGGTGGACTGGCACAGACATTCGGCACAGCAGCTTGGGCAAACTGGCATCTTGGGTACACCCTAGGAAGCGGCATTTCCCCTGCTGAATGCCTAGGGAGTTCTGCCGCAGGTCCGTAAGCTACCATGCACCCGTATGTTCCACTGCAACCTTGTATAGAGTGAGGAGAGCTAGAGATAATCTGAGTGGCTTTCTCTGCGAGAGTGGATTAGGTATAACCGGGTGGATGTAGCTCAGAGATTGTTGTACAGCCATCAGGAGCAACAGATGAGATACACACATATTAACAGGAATGGGTCTTTAAAAAATAATCCCTAGTAAAAACGTAAATAACAAGAGATACGGCAACATCCCATAAGAATGCATGCTCAGGAAACAACAATATGTATTTTAGAAAAACACATTCAAACAAAGATGGAAACCATTGAAAGTGGTTGCCTACATATAAAGAGGAAGTGGGGATGAGAGAGAAAACATTTTATTTTTAAAAGTGTGATTCCACAGAGGGGAAAAGTACAGCCTGGGGAATAGAGTCAATAATAAAGTAATAATTTTGTGTGGTGACAGATGGTGACCACACTTATTGAGGTCAGCTCTGAGCAATGCACACATTTGTCAGATCACTATGTTGTATACCTAAAACTAATATACCATTGTAGGTCGGCTATACTTATATAATTAACATTTTGTATTTTTATTTATTTTTATTATTATTATTTCTTTGAGAAAGAGCGCATGTGAGCAAGGGCAGGGTAGATGAAGAGAGAGAGAGAATCTTAAGTAGGCTCCATAATGAAACCTTTTTGTAACCTGAAGTCTTCGTGGGGAGAAGAGTGTATTGGCAGCTTCTTCTGTGTTGTCCAAAGACCTTTGTGCAACTTCGTTTTCAACGGCTGCATAGTTTCCCTTGAACAGATGCACCATCACTAACGCAGCCGACACCCTTCCGCTGGACATGAGTTGTTTCTGAGCGTTGCTACCCCCAGTGTGGCAGGGAACAAACCTAAGCTACCTACTCTTGAAGACGATTTCCTGTCCTTCCTTTGGCTCATTTTTAAAGGAGGTTTAAGGATCGGATCTGAAACTTGTCTAATATGTAAAAATTCACCGGGCGTCATCGAAAGTCAGAACACCAGATCCCCCGAGAGCTGTTCTGGGGCCAGTCATGAATGACAATGAAGGAATAGAGTCACCCCCCAATGTTTGGAAGCAGTCATTTTAGGTACTTGTCACGGTGCCAGAGGACAATACGGGCTCCTCGGTTTCTGTGTTTCAATCAACTGATGCACAATAAAATCACACAAGGTGTTAAGGGAGCCGGTGTGGGACGTGTGTACTACCTCACGTGTCGTTATGATACGGGCTGGTGGTGAAATAGGGTTTTTAGAGTATTGCAAGGATATCGCCGCTTACGCTAGGGGGCACGAAAGTTGGTTCCTGAATTTACATCCAGTGCCAAAGGAGGGAACAGGGCAAGCCAGCCCAAGGGAAAGCAGAGTGTGTTTTTCTGAGTGCTTCCTAGTCCCCAACACACCCCAAAACTAGGTTTTAAAGACTTAATTTAATCCTTCCAGTTGGTGGGTTTAAGCATCAGAAATCCAGCGCCAGTGTTTATTCAGGCCTTGATAGTTAAGAGCTGGCCAGCAGCCGCACAGCCGGCTTGTCAAGGCCCCAAAGAAGCAGCCTTGATGTTGGAGACAGCCACCTTCGTGGCAGGAATGCACTAACATTTCAGATCATTAGTGCGGCATTTGTTATGTTCGGTAGCAGAAAAAATGCTCCTCTGTCTTTCCCGACTGGTCCTTTGTTGTTAAGAAGCTTTGAGCAGACACAGCCATTGCTACGGCCTGTTTGGAAGCTCTTGAATGTATTTTGCAGCCCACGTTTATAGTCACATACAGCCCTGTTCCAAAGAATTAGTGCCGGGCCGTACCGTGCTTTTGGCAGACAAGGTAAGCCTCAACATGAGTTACAGTTGATAGGGCGAGGAAGGCTCAAGGCAAGGCTTACAGAAATCCCTTCAGTGGCCCTGCTTAAAAATAGCAGCGTAGGCCATAGCTTAGTGTTTTGACAGCTTATATCAGCAGTTTTCTCGGCTGATATATTGATTGCAGTTTGGACTTCAGTCCTGCTGATCTAATAAAACATCACCGTCATAACAGAGAAAGTAAAAGGATCTTTTGTGGACCCAGCCACTGGGTGAGGTGGCTTCACGGAGCCACTGTAAGGCCGGTTTTCCTGTCCTATGGAAAATGAAGAAACAGTGGATAAGTTGACGGATTAGATCCAGGTTTTTTTTTTTATTATTATTTCATTTCTTCGTCTATCAAAACATGTTGTCTACTAACACTGTTCTCTACATGTTGACAAATGCGCATTTGTTCGAAGGATTATGATGATGCCTTTGCAAATAGCTCGAACAGATTCGTTTCGTTGCATAGCAGTATCGCAAATGGCCTAATAATGTGTCAAAACCTGCAATACTCATTACACTAAGTGGTGGGGGCGTGCCGCCTGGGTGGCTCAGTCAGTTAAGCTCTACCTCTTGGTTTGGGCTCAGGTCACGATCTCACGGTTTGTGAGTTCAAGCCCCAAATCCGGCTCCGTTCTGACAGTGCAGAGCCTGCTTGGAATTCTCTCTCTCTCCCTCTATCTCTGCCCCTCCCATGCTCGCTCTCTCTCTCTCTCTCTCTCTCTCTCAAAATAAACTTTAAAAAAGAAAAAGTTAGCTGAAGTCTGGATTAAGCCCTTAAGCCATAAAAAAAAAAATCTTCTCAGGTTTCGAATGGATATTTTTAATATCTTGCCATCTCCTGGCCATCATTCTATTTACCTTAACTATTCTTACTTTCACAGCAACTGCTGACCATCCAGGAGGAGTTAAACAACAAGAAGTCGGAACTGGAACAAGCAAAGGAAGAGCAGTCGCACACGCAAGCATTACTTAAAGTCCTCCAGGAACAAGTAAGTGAACGCAACATCTCTGCTTCGTGCATACGCTGACGTGCACGTCGCTCGTATCAGACACCTGTGCAGACTTTCCCGAAGTCAGTCTGTGGGACAGTCGGCCTGCACCCTCTCAAACCTCCTGGCAGCTTCGCTATGTAGAATCTAAAACCCGTTTTCACTCTTGCACCTGCGGAGATCACCTGAGCCTGCCAGCGGTGTGTCAAAGTTCATTCCAAAAGACAAATGAATTTTGATAAAGTTTTAAACCACCGGAGGTACAGACAGATCCCCAAGCAAGCGGGTAGTTTCCTCTTAAGGATAAGAGTGAGGGAAATGTGTTTAGCATAGCCCATGGCTTTCACGCAGACATCTGAATGGAGAACGACTGAGTCACGGGGACATTAAAAAAAGAGCCTTCCCCGTTTGTGCATCAGGGCACTCATCTAACCACAGTGAGCAACCAACCTTTTATATGAAGTTTGTAAATCTGATCGTTTCATCCTGGCTTTCTTTGATACTGAAGTGTGGCCTGACATTGATAAGTGGATTTGAAAGTATTGTCTTACAGCAGGGTAAGATGGATTGCTCGGCTACAGAGTGAAATCTGAGTGAAATCTAAGCCCAGCACCTACACGGGAGAGCTCTTGAAATGCTTGCCTCTTTCTGGCCTTCCTTGCTGCCAGCAATGTAATGAATGGTAACTGGGAGGGAGAAAATCACATAGCGTAACCCCAACCCTTTGGGGGGGATCAAATTTAGCTTGTTTTACATTTCACACCCACAGTGGCTTATGAGAAGGTTATTTGTATAATATAAATAACTTCAGAAGTGGTGTATCTAAAAAAGTGACGTCGGGAGAATAGTCAGCTGTGACTCAGTCACTTTACAAGCGATTTTTCGTTTTTCATGGTTTGGGGGCAGGAAAATGTAGTTTTGGTTAGTTTCCCCTAACAGTATAAGGGATTTGTGAGTAGGAAGTGAAGATGTTGGATACTTCATAAGCTTTTATAGCTTTGAAGGAGAATATAAAACTAATGATTATGTGATTAGTACAGATAAAATAATGCAGACTGAGGCTGAATCTACTGTGTGATTTTGGAGAAGTTAGACTGAGCTGAAAACTGCTGACAAAATTCGCAGCGACCTGCCATCCAGGAGACTCCCGAGTCTCCAGGCTTTCCTCCTCTACGTTACAAAGAGACTATCAGCATTGTGATGCTGTTTTGGTCCATATTAGCTCCTGATCAGACATAGCTCTGAGCCTTGTCGTTTTGTTCTGACCCCCTCTCTCCTCGATTTGCTGGGATGGGGAGGGGTGGATTTGTCCTTTCTCCACATGACTCAGATCCTTTACGTACATGGTCTCTTTCGACGTAATGCTATTGCCCACTTAATAGACTATAGTGAAAACGTAACTTTTTATTCACTGGAAAGCCAAAAAAAAAAAAAAAAAAAAAGTCAGTTGACTCACTTTATTGCAATTTTCCGGAGCCAAACCCACAACACCTCTAAGGTATGCGTGTTTTGGACTTGAAGTCTAAACCCCAGTCATAAAAAAACAGATTCTGAGTTTCGCAGAAAGCACCGGTACATTCTTGTTGTGGCATGCACTTTTAGAGGGCAAAAAGTGCACGCACAGGCAGTGGTGAAGCATCACACTTCCATCTTACTACTTAAACAGGGAACATGAAGAAGATTCAGAACAACTAAAATCATTAAAGAGCTAGAAAATCAGACCGGGAAGGAATCGTGTTTCAGTCTGCTGTACTAATTTAAACGGGACGGCTCTTTTCAAACAAAGGCATCAGAAAGACATGTGTCTGAGCAGACCGGGGACACACTGCAGCCACGTGCATTTGGCTGCCGTAGCCACCAGCAGTCTATTTTGTGACATCCTCTAGCCCGGAGCCCCTGTCATCCTTGCGGTTGGGAGCACGCATTGGCCGTGTTCCTTCCATCTCCTCGCAGCCACCCCCACGCCGCAGACAGACATACACTTGCAAAGGCACCTGTGTACTTCCAAGAACATTGCCCGATAAGGCTTCCTTTGGACTTATGTAGAGTACGTGTGTAAACACTTCTTCAGTGCCTGCATACATAAGGCCTACACAAATAGCATCGCTCCTGGACAGTATGACTGCACGGGCTTAGATGCTGTCTCACCCACACACACACACACACACACACACACACACACACACACACGAGAGAGAGAGAGAGGAAAAGATACACCTTTTTCTGAAGACTTGGTATTCTGCTATTTAAAGTGATGCCACGTGATGGGAATCCTAAAAAGCAAGACTAGGTTGTGAGGGAAGGCCCTTACCATCCCCATTCAGGGAAGGCAGGGTTATTCCCTAGGCTCCCCAGAAGGTCCCCGGCCCTCCTTGTTTGCTAGGATGCGGCTCCTCCGGGCCCCTGGCTCCCGCCCCTCGCCTCCTGTGCCACGGTGGCAGCGTCCGGCGTCTGGCGCTTGTTCACAAGCCCAGGTACCCACAGACGAGACGCTCCTCTGCTCCACCTGGAGGAAGCGAGTAGCTCCAGGAGAGGAGGACAGGGAGAGGCCGGTGAGGGCATGGCAGTGGCTAGCCTGCCGCTGCAGGAGGGAGCGCTGCCCTGTGGCCGTTCTGGCAGATGAGAGCAGGGGAGGGAACAGAAGCGGCAGACAGGGAGCACCGGGGAGAGCCAGCTGGGGGTGTGGCAAGACAAGAGGGCGTGGAGTGGCACGACGGAGTCTGCGTAAAAGGGAGGAGAGCCATGGGCACGTCTGTGCTGGTAAACACGGAAAGGTGGAGCGGGTCCTTGCCTTCTGCTGCAAAATAACAAAGCTTTCAGAGCTAGGCCCGCTCGACCCGACGGAAGCACGAACCGCGGGACCTACGGTGAGCCAAGAGAAAGACGATAAGGAACACCTGCAACGAGAAAACCTTCGGACGGGAAAACACGGAGGGTCTTGTTCAGTCCCCCTGTGCCCTCTGGTAACGGATGGCCTGGCTATCGCGCTGGCACCCTTTTCTTCTCACATCCGTAACACGTCGCGATTGCTGTGTGTGGAAACACCCGTGATGTAGCCCCGAAGACCAGCGGGCGGAATTGTTGTCCCAAGTGGGAGCCACGTGGAAACGAGCCCAAGAGCCTCTGGTCCATCGTCGGCTGCCCCAGGCTCAGTTTCTACATGTTCCCCTTCCTTTCGCAAAGCCCCTCTCTTGACACGGACAGCGTGTGGCTTTCTTGCCGACGGTTTGACATTGCCTAAACACACACACACACACACACACACACACGCTTTCATTTTAATATGCACAAATAGCCAGAAAGAACCAGCCTGTCAGATCGGACACATCACGGGTGTACGTGCATTTATTTTCTTTCAGACTTTCAGCATTTATTTCCCACCGTTTTATTTTAGGCTTAAAAAAAAACAATGATCCAGCAGGGGCTGCTTCCTAAGCATTAAAAAGCCAGGAAGCAGTGCTGGCAACGGCCGTAAGGCCCGCCCCCCCCTTGCCCTTGCTCTCAGCTCCCAATGTCTGCTTTGATAAAACGCCAATTAAAGGTTTCCAGAAATCTCCAGATAACTGATTATTGCTAAGCCTTCAGAGAGAGAGTAGAGGGAGTAGTGTTTTCAGGTGTTCGCTGTTAAAAATCTCATTTGAGCAATAGCTTTTCTTCTAATGCCTCAGTGACCAAGGAGATGTCTTCCCGATTCTTCCTTTGCAAAAAAAAAAAAAAAAAAAAGAAGAAGAAGAAAATCATCTTTTTGTTTAGGCCTCCAGAAACAATGCCAGTCATTCAAATATGTTCTCAAGGAGGACATGTACAATAGCACTGTGGCATGTTAAAACAACGGAAAATACATCATTCACGAGTAATCATTAGTCTAACATCAGCTGGTGGCAACTTGCAAACACTGCAGGGTTTAAATTAATAGCAATACAACTAGGAAGTGAAATCATTTGTTATTCTTAAGAACCAATTTTATACATTTTATGCCTATGGAACTGCTTTCTGATCTTATTATTTAAAAAATAATGACCAAGACCCATTTATATTTTTTGCCAGCCACCGAGTTTTCTAAAATATTGGTCTCAAGCTTGTTTCAATAAGACTCATTAGAATTATATGCTCCATCTGGTTTTTTTGGTTCTCTTTCCTTGGAAGTTTTATAAAGTGCAACCCCGGATAGATCAGAGTTAACAGGATGATGTATATTTAACAGACATGCTTGCTTACTCATGTGGGGTTTTTGTTTTGTTTTGTTTCTTCTTGAAATTTGCAGTTAAAAGGTACCAAGGAATTGGTCGAGACCAACGGCCACAGCCATGAGGACACAAATGTAGGTACCACTGACCCAGTATTTGCTCTTGTTGCTTGATGTTGGTTGAATGCCCACAGGTATGTGGCACTTTATTTATGACACAAAGGAGATCAGAAGTCCTGCCCCTTGGTGGTTTATTAAGATTACTCTGAATGGTTTGGCAGTAAAGTGTGGCAGACAGGCACTGCTCTTGTTAGCTTAAGTTATCAAATGTCAGTTTTAGAGGTACTTGAGCTAATCTCTACCATAAAAATTCTCGTCTCCGTGAATTTCTTTGAGTCCTTTGTATTTTCAAAGCTATACACTAAGGACGTGTTGGGAGGGCAAATGGAATGAGACCAAACAGAGGGTAATAAGTTGTGTATTGCATGTGTATTTATTGAGTTTGCTGGTCACTGAAGATGGTAATGAAATGATTGCTATGCCGGAAAGGTTTCAGAGCAGACCCCGTCTCTCAGAAAAGCCCTTGAAAGCGACGCCTCTCTTGTTTCTGACCCAGAACAGGAGCATGGTGCATCCATCTTCTTGATACAAGAGTAATGGTGCAAGATCCCAGTTAGCACAGACTTTTTCTCTTAGGGTTCCTTGTGTATCCAGTTGCCCAAGATTAGTCCGGTGTTCTCTCTGCCTTGGAAGTTCTGTAGTCTCAGGTGGAATATTATGCCATGTAGATCATTGTCTCTCCCTATGTATGATGGTTGTGCTTTTGTCTTTTTAAAAATCTCTCTGATATCTGTACGTATTTGATTATCGTCATCACAGAAAATGCTTACTAAGCAGTTCTTTTCACATAACGCAGAATCAGACATGGTAATGAATGCCTGATTAAGCTAGAGCTGGGAGAAATTATACACTTCATGTTCACTCTTGTTTTAATTATATACCGTGGAACGCCTGACATCCAAAGTACCAAAAAAATCCCTCTTTAATAACTACTGTTCCTGCAAAACGGATATTTAACATATGACGTTTATGGAGAGTCTACTGCGTACATAGAGCTCTACTACGTGCTGGGGGGGTGGGGGTGGTTACAGAGAAAATAGAAGGCTTGCTGTCTGCCTTCCGAGAACTTGTAACTGAGTTGGGGATGAGGGAACACACGGGCGATAGACAGGATGTGAAAAGTGTGTCACAAGGGGAGGCAGCTGTGATGCGGTGTAGTTTGAAATCTGGACTTTGCTGCCTATTAACTGTGTCAACTGGGGGCAGGTCAGCACTTCTGAGTTTCATTTTCCTATTTGTAAAATGGATGGCGATACCTACCTCAAACATGTGTCATGAAGTCGTAACGGGCTGAGGCATGTGAGACGTCACTACGATGGTCTCGCGGTGGTGGACAACCGAGAACAGCTTCCCAGATCGGTGGGATTTGGGTTAGCTTTGGAGAACGGAGAGGATTGAGAAAGCAGAGGAGGAAGCCATGCATACAGAGCTCTCCACGGGCAACATTGCCACCTAAATAGTTTCTCTTCCCACTCCAGTATTTCATAAACCCCCGCCTTACCGTGGAGCCTTTTTTCCAGGGTCCTGTCGTCCTGGGACACATTGCTGCCGCATTCGTGACCAGAACCTTCACATGCTTCTCCCTCAGAGTCAGTCCCTCTGTGTCTCCTGAGGAAAGCCGCCGTCAAATCCAACAAGGCAAAGTGGCAGGATGCCTCGATTTCCTGGTCTACAAAATGGGGATGATATTACCTGTCTTTCCTTCTTGTAAGGCTTATGGTGAGAAGCAAATGAGATAATGGATGTGGAGGCACTTTGTAATTGTGAGGTTCTGAGCAGGAGGCTGTTATGATTATAAGCTCATCTGTTGGTCGAATCAAATTGACGATGCGTGTGAAGACAGGCCTCACACAACATCTAGTCCCTTTCGTTTTGAGAAATGTCAAAAGGCATTCATTATTCAATGAAAAAAGTGGAAGGTCATCTTTGAAGTCTTTTATCCTTTCTAGAAGAAAGTTTTTAGCTTTGAAAGAGACCTCTCTAGAATCCAGGGTGTGGGCTGAAAAAGCCCACAACAGAAAAGTCAACAGAAGCAATGACTGTTGAGAGACAGGGTTGAGGCCAAGTAGGAGGGAGGTGCAGCACTGTGACCAAGGGTGGGTGAGAGGTTTGTGGAATGATGGAGCCCAGCAGCACTTGCCAGTGCCCCCCTCCATGCCCCCCTTTCTCACTGCGCCAAAGGTTGGGCTAGTTTCTATAATCGCTGCCTATTCTTTTAGGGCTTTCCCAGCAGGTGGATAATCCACGGGTCTTGCTCTTTTCTGTCTGTAATGTTGTCTCCTTTGGGCAGTTCCCTACTACCTTTGCTGGGTTATGTGAATGAAAAAAAAAAAAAAAGTTATTTTGGCCACACATTAGAAGCGCTTGCACAGTATCGGGTGAAGGTAGTTTTAAATGTCTGAAATGAAGTCTCTGTCTCCTCTAAAGTTTCCATCGGCCTTGTGGTGGTAGAAGGCATCAGGCTTTCAAACTAGATTGAGAAGATTTGGGTTCATTTTGATTCCTGAATAGCCATGTGACCAGGGCAAGTGATTTGACTTTCACCTTCCTCATCCGTAAGAGTGCTCAGGGAAACCAGGTACATAAACACTTGGCTTAGCATATCAATTCCCTCTCTTCATCTAGCCACATAAATAGTAGTTGGTATAGAAGGCAGAATTTTGACAGGATGAATTTTGTATTGTTGTTTTTGTTGTTTATTATTTTTTTTAAATCTACATCCAAATTAGTTAGCATATAGTGCAACAATGATTTCAGGAATAGATTCTTTAATGCCCCTTACCCATTTAGCCCATCCCCCCTCCCACAACGCCTCCAGTAACCCTCTGTTTGTTCTCCATATTTAAGAGTCTCTTCTGTTTTGTCCCCCTCCCTGTTTTTATATTATTTTTGTTTCCCTTCCCTTATGTTCCTCTGTTTTGTCTCTTAAAGTCCTCATGTGAGTGAAGTTATATGATATTTGTCTTTCTCTGGCTAATTTCACTTAGCATAATACCCTCCAGTTCCATCCACATAGTTGCAAATGGCAAAATTTCATTCTTTTTGATTGCCAAGTAATACTCCATTGTGTGTGTGTGTGTGTGTGTGTGTGTGTGTGTGTGTGTATACACACCACATCTTCTTTATCCATTCATCCATCAGTGGACATTTGGGCTCTTTCCATACTTTGGCTGTTGTTGATAGCGCTGCTATCAACATTGGGGTGCATGTGTTCCTCCGAAACAGCACACCTGTATCCCTTGGATAAATGCCTAGTAGTGCAGTTGCTGGGTCATAGGGTAGTTCTATTTTTAGTTTTTTGAGGAACCTCCATAATGTTTTCCAGAGTGGCTGCACCAGCTTGCATTCCCACCAACAATGCAAAAGAGATCCTCTTTCTCTGCATCCTCGCCGACATCTGTTGTTGCCTGAGTTGTTAATGTGAGCCATTCTGACAGGTGTGAGGTGGTATCTCATTGTGGTTTTGATTTGTATTTCCCTGATGATGAGTGATGTTGAGCATTTTTTCATGTGTCGTTTGGCCATCTAGATGTCTTCTTTGGAGAAGTGTCTATTCATGTCTTTTGCCCATTCACTGGATTATTTGCTTTTGGGGTGTTGAGTTTGATAAGTTCTTTATAGATTTTGGATACTAACCCTTTATCTGATATGTTGTTTGCAAATATCTTCTCCCATTCTGTCAGTTGCCTTTTAGTTTTCCTGATTGCTTCCTTCACTGAGCAGAAGCTTTTTATTTTGATGAGGTCCCAGTAAGTTCATTTTTGCTTTTGTTTTCCTTGCCTCCGGAGACGTGTTGAGTAAGAAGTTGCTGCGGCCAAGATCAAAGAGGTTTTTGCCTTCTTTCTCCTCGAAAATTTTGATGGCTTTCTGTCTTACATTTAGGTCTTTCAACCATTTTGAGTTTATTTTTGTGTATGATGTAAGAAAGTGGTCCAAGTTCATTCTTCTGCATGTTGCTGTCCAGTTTTCCCAGCACCACTTGCTGAAGAGACTGTCTTTATTCCATTGGATAGTCTTTCTGGCTTTGTCAAAGATGAGTTGGCCATATGTTTGTGGGTCCATTTATGAGTTCTCTATTCTGTTCCATTGACCTGAGTGTCTGTTCTTGTGCCAATGACAAGATGAATTTTAATGCAGATCATGAGGTTTAAAGCCTCTGGCACAGAGGTTATTGACTAAGACATATAGATTTTTTTTCTCTATAATTAGTCACATGGGCAGGAATTTTACATATTATTTATTAATAATAATTATACAGGACTGGTACAGGCTTAGCTGGATATTCTTATGAGAGTTGACAGTTGCTTTTTAAAAACAATATATTTTATTATAAAAGAAGTAGTCTGCATGAAACTGGAAAATCATAGAAAAAAAATACAGAGGTGAAGAAAAATAACTTAACATCTCATTACTCAGAGATAACCACTATTAATATTTTATTTTAGTTTTTTCCAGTCATGTGCATATATATGACCAGAGGGGAAAAGTCATAAATAAATATTATCATATTGTCTTCAGTTTTGTACATTTTTGATTTCTCATTATATCATAAGTATTTTTCTTGTCACCAAATGTTCCTCAAAGACATGATTCTTAATGGCTGTGTAATGCAGATAGGAAATAATTGAACCACAGACCTATGTGTTCGGCATTTAACTTCCCATTTTTTTACTGTTATAAATAATGCTGTAATTAACATGCCCATAAATCTTGTTCTGCCTCTTTCATATTTGTTTCTGGGGGATACTGTATATTAATAGGCATGTCATGGAGTCTGGCAGGGAGTTTCAGACTTGCAGAATTGTTTAGCATTTAGAATGTCGTGTGGCAGATGGACACTTATGGTAGCCATTAGTGGTCCTGAAGGGACTCATAACAAATAGGTCTCGTCTTGCAATTTACTAACCCTCTTGCCTTAGTCCCGAGCGTTGTCCAGCTTTATGGGATGTTAACCACACTTAGATTTGACCTGTTACTATTCCTTTTCTACTGTTTTTATGTTTTATTGAGCCAACAACAGTATCTGACCAACACTTTGTCTGCTATTCCCGAGGTCCCCAAACTGACCTACCCTGGTCCCCATCTGAAGACCTGCGAGCTTGTGCTCAGGAGGAAAGTTTTCTGAGGTCCAATTTAAACCCATTAGAGCCAGAACCTGAGATCACTGGCAAAGGCCTTGCTCTCCAAGAGTACTGATTTTAAATAGACTTTTCCTTGTGTTTGGAACTGGATATGTTAATGACGGCTGGGCAGTCCAACCTTCTAAGTGTACTCAAGTTTAAAACTAGCCTTTATTATGGTTCATTTAGAGATTTCAGTTATTCCAGGCCCCAGTTTTCTTTCCTAAAAGGCAAAACATAAATTTTCCTTTTATCTCTGTCTCTGAGTTATCTCCTAATCCCTAGAACTTCTGAATACCTAGCCTGGTCCCTGGTAATTAATGCATAACAGATACCAAAATCTAAAAGAAAAAGAAAAATCTGCCCTTATCTCGCATCATTTTTGATGACCTTCCTCCCAGAGCTATCCCCACCTGTGATCCTTACGTGTGGATATTTGGTGAGAAAATGGAAGAAAATGGAGGGGAAGGGAGAGGGTGAGAGAAATGCAGGAATAGGGGCACCTAGGTGGCTTAGTCGAGGCATCCAACTTCGGCTCAGGTCGTTATCTCGTGGTTGCTGAGTTCGAGCCCGGCGTGGGGCTCTATGGTGACGGCTTGGAGCCTGGAGCCTGCTTCAGATTCTGTATGTGTCTCTCTGTCTCTGCCTCCCCCCCACTCATGCTCTCTCTGTCTGTCTCTCTCTCAAAAAGAAACAAACATTCACAAAAAGAATGCAATTACAATTATAAAAAAAAAAAAAGAAAGAAATGTAGGAATAAGTAGGAGAAATCAAGTAAAGTGGCAGCTGAAGCCTGCAGCGTATAAACAATTTTGTCTAAAAGTTTCCCATTAATTTCCACTCCTCCCGTCCTCGTTTCTGCCATACGAAAGCCGCGACACCCCCGTCTTCTGGCTGCACAACCCAGGCTCACACACTGGGGTCGGAGAAATCATTTGCAACCTGTAAAGAGGCTTAATTCATGATGCTGGAGGTTGCCGCCGTGAAGTACAACACCCTTCCCAGCCGACAATAAAACAAAAACACAAAAGAGAGAAACACTTTGCGGTTTTTCGCGCTGCCTCTGTAAGGAAGTAAATCCTCAGAGTTGTCTTTAAATCTGTCAGAGTAAAGACGTTGGGAGTGTATAGAAGAGATGCTGTGTGAAGAACATTGTTCAAGTTGAGCACACCGCAGCAGAAAGCCATTGTTAACCGTGTATTTTAATGACGTCTACGGCTGAAGCCCCACAAGTGCTGGGTCTGTCCTCTGCCCAGGTTCGGGACGTGGCTTTCATCCTTGAGACAGGCGAGCCCAAGAGAGAAGAATATACACTGGTGTATTCGATAAGGCAGGAAAGAAAAAGAAAAGCCCTGCAGGAAAGGCTCAGATTCTTAAAAGGCAAAGACATGAACTCAGTCCCGTCCTTTCCCCCCCTATACAACCTGCTGCCTGCTCTCGGGGGTCCCCAACCTGGAACCGGAAGGGGAGTAGACAAGACAGAAAGGACTCACTCTTCCCACACCCCATTCCACAGACTCTGTGAGGGCAACCGGAGCCCCTGACCTGGCGAGCCGGCGCCTGGCGGGACTGGGTGCGAGACTGCGGACGGACATCACAGTTCCTGCAGCCCTGGAGATCCCTTCTTCTCACTATTTCCCGCCACCCTCAGCCTGTACAGAGTCCCCAGTCTGTC
Organism: Panthera onca; assembly: GCF_046562875.1. Taxonomy (NCBI): domain Eukaryota; kingdom Metazoa; phylum Chordata; class Mammalia; order Carnivora; family Felidae; genus Panthera; species Panthera onca. The sequence goes on along the minus strand of NC_138339.1, from coordinate 213,377,347 downwards.
CTGCCATCCCCTTTTCACTCAGTTAATGAAGTCATCATTGTGGGGGAGGCAGCAGAGTATAGGGCTTTGGAATAGATCCGGGCACCAGGCGGCCTGGCTTCCATCTTGGTGCAGCCCCTTCCTGTCCAGGAGACCTTGAGTGTCTTCCACCTACATTTTTTTTCCACTCCGGAAACGAAAGTAATAATCACACCTGCCTCATTAGGGTTGTTGTGAGCATTGCTTGACGGTGTTGACATCATCGGCACGTGTTAGGCGTCGTTATTACCCCGGCCTTCCACGTGCCAGGTGCCGCACTGGGTTCCGGAGACCCGTCAGTGAGGCGTGTAGACGTGGTTTAGCCCAGGTGAGCTCAGCCCCTGTCATTGTGCCCTGCGCTTATCAAAACTTGCTTGTCCTGTGTTTCGTTCCATCAGGGCTTATTCTCTGCCATCAAGTTAATATCACAGTGGGCATAATGGGCTTGAGGTAATTGACTTGCGTGTTTCCAGCAACTCTCTGGAAATGAGACCTTTACCGTAAGGACTGGCTCCATGGAGAGGAGAATCTGACAGGAATGAGATATATGATATGTAGGTACGTAGGGAGCATGAGGGCCCCTAGAAAGCTCAACTGGAAAACCGATAGCCACTTTGTCTTCCCCCGGGGAGAGACGGACCCACGTCTCCGGGTGACTGAGGTCACCCTCGCTCCGTAGATGTTTGAAATCAAGAAGGTGGACTTGTCATGACTAAAATTTCCTTTCTGTAATATATTACTGTCCTCACATACCAAATGCTGACATCCAGAACTCGGCCTTTTCCTCAAATTATAGCTCCTGTAGCATTACTGCTTTTCTCTTGCTGATGCTTCCTTCCCCATCCTCTACCTCTGCTTCCCTCTCCACACCCTTCTGCCCCCATACAACTGCCTTACCACGTTTTCTGCTGTGAGTTAACCACGTGTCCTGCCGTTGCCATAAAATCCATAACTCCGTCTAAAAAAACCCACATTGGGGCACCCGTGTGGCTCAGTCAGTTGAGCGTCCAACCTCAGCTTAGGTCATGATCTCACAGTCCGTGAGTTCGAGCCCCACACTGGGCTCTCTGCTGTCGACCCGGAGCCCGCTTCAGATCTTCTGTCCCCCTCTTTCTCTTCCCCTTCCCGGCTCACACTCTCTGTCTCAAAAATAAATAAACATTAAATAATAATAATAATAATAATAATAAAACCCACACACATCCCAACCCTGCACCCTTGAGAGGGACTGAGGCCTGGAAGAGGCTCTGTACCACACCCACTTTCCAGCCCGTGCAGAGCCCACAGGAAGGACGAGACATCAAAAACAGGCAGAGGCTGGCTTCATGGTCAGTGCTTGTTTCCAGTAAACACGTGAGAAGCTTTCTTAACAAGCTCCTCGCTGCCAGCCAATGATGTGTTTCCCCATGGTGGAGCTGGGGACTACGTGGTCTGTCCTTTTTGTCAAGACAAGAGTTGGTAGTAGCTGCTTGGCCATGCGTTGGGTTTAGAGGAATGGAAACACCTTCTTTGCCCAGGCCAGGTTAGAGAAGTATAGGTAAAGGAGACATAAGTTTCAGCTCTATGTAAAATGGCCTCACATGGACAGGGGGACCGGTATAGCTAAAACAAAGATCTGAAACAAAACAAGTTTTCTAGTTTGGAGACCAGTTGTACGTAAAACCTTGGCTTGTGAGTAACTTATTCTGCGAGTGTTCTGCAAGACGAGCAAACATCTCTCATAAATTTTAACTTGATAAACAAACGATGTCTCGCAGTATGAATAGTACGTGTGGCCGAACGCCCCAGATCACCACTGAGCCAACGGTTCTTGAAATTCGCTTTGATAAACGAGTGCTCTGGATTACAAGCATGCTTGCAGAAGACATGACGCTCACCCACCAAGGTTTTGCTGTGCTTTCCCCTAAAGGTTGAATGATCCTACCCGATGTAGAAGCAAAAACAGTTGCTCGAAATGGAAGACTGGTGATGTATGGATCCCATAGGCCTATGTATGAATGCTCGTATCTTAAAAGCACCATTTTGTCCTTGTGAAAAATTTAGAAAATGCCGAAAACTGTAAAGAAAGAAAAAAAAAACACTTCCACTCCTTCATGTTTCCCCGTCTTTGTCTATGTGCACGTGCATACATTTTTAGCACACTTGTAGCATATCACGTACCGCCTACACTTTTCCCCTTATAAGCCATTAGCCTTTCCCCCATGTTAAGTATTTTCTTAATGTGACTTTTGATGGCCACCTACTACTTCATGCCACAGATGTGCTCTAGTTTATTTAATCCATTCCTACCATGGGACTTCAATTTTTTTTTTTTTTTGCTGTCACAGACAGTATGCAGTGAATCTTCTTTAACCGTGTGTTAGTTAATCCATCTACCGTTTAAGGACTTTTTAAATGTGGAAGACTTCCATGTGGTTGGGATTTAGGGATGGCATGAGAGCCACTGATTCTTTAAAAATGTTGGCGCTCAAAGCCTACATGGTAAGTGATGAGATACACAGCCAACAATAATGTGTGGTCGTTACCATAGAGAGAGGAGACTGAGTTCTTCAACAGGAGAGGGAAAACAACTGCAAGGGTATTTGCATTCTAAAGAGAAAGGCAAACTGTGTGCTTCATGAACAATTTAGAAGAACAATACCGAGACACGTCATGTGGGGTTCTGGGCTGTGAACGGGAGATCAGACGTCTCGGTGGGCTAAAGACTTATATAGAGCCTGTTCTCTGTGTGGACCCCAGATCCAGACTCACAGAACCAAGCCGCCCGCACCCAAATGAGGCTTGTCCACCCTCCGGAGGAAATACATAAGATCGAGAAGAGTGATCAATTAACAAAATGGGTTCGAATCCCAAAAGGAGAAAGAAGTTTTTATTCCTAATATGGCCCAGAAGACACATGTACGCCCCAAACCAGCAATAAGAGATGCATGCAGAAGCATACAGACATGACTTGAGTACAAGCAACATCATTTTAAAGTCAAATAAACCCAGAGGGCTTAATCACAGTTCTCCTGCCTCCCACGAGATACAGCTTCACACTACCTGATACGCCGATCGGAAGTGAGTAGGAAGAAAGTTTGGGAACATTTGTGAGAAAAGCCACCTAGAATGAAGGCGGACAGAAGCAGAAGCTTGCTGTAGTGCCTCCCGAAGATAGTAGGGGAGAGTGTCGGGAGCCTCCTGGACTCATACAGCTTTGGTTCCTGCTGACACAGCACCTGTTTTAGTGATCTGAAAACAGCAAGGAACAGGGATTCACCAGTGGGTAAAGGTGCCTTCTGAGTTCCATGTCAACCGTGGAGCCACCGGGCTTCCCAGACTGTTGTTGTGAGAATATTAAAGGTCTTCCACGATTGCCGCACCCCTAATTTGTGCCGATCGCACAGGAGACCAGGACGGGGAGAGGGTGAAACGTAGCAGCCGGGGCGGGGGCCAGCGGTGGTCCCCATCTGCCACGTGCTCTTCCCGGGACTGCTCCGCTCAGCCGGCCCTCGCTCTGCCGGGGGGCGCTGTGTAGTTCCACACGCACTGCTCATCTCCAGACCTCATCCATCACGTTGCCACATAACTCACTGGACTGTGGCATTTCTTCGAGAAAGTGTGTAGGAAGATGACACAGAAGAAAAGTAGGTGGAGAGCTGGGAAGAAGAAAAAGGGGAAGAGGGGCGGGAAAGACTACGACAGGAAGTTTCCCTGTTCCATCGCCTTCTGCTGCCCGCCAGCACCTCGAAATCACGCCTGGCAGGTGGGAGAGTGGTGCCTCTCGCCGTCCCCCACACCCCTGCCAGCTCCGATGGTGAGCTTTGCTACACAAAGGTGTGTTTGCGGCTGTGCGAATCTACACGCTTCGTGAAAACTGTATCCAAAATATAAGGTTCTTGAATTTGAAGCAGCAAGCTCGGATGTTAATCTGCCAGTAAAATATCGGGGGGCTTCCTGGGGGTAACTACGAAGACTATACTTGAAAAGAAATACGTCCAGACTATCCACAATCAAGTGAAGCGTGGTCTTGTCTTTCAGCCTCAAAACTCTGCCCAGCTCTGGTGAAAACACTCTCTCCGTTCCCTCCCTCTCTCCCTAGGGCTTGACCGGTGGGAATCCACTGGGTTGTGAGTTCACTGCCCACCAAGTGCGGCTCACCTCCCCTTTCCCAGCCTCCCCCGAGGGACACCCAGCCCAGCGGCTCTCTTGAGACGTCCAGTTTACGGCCACCTGTAACTGAGCATTGCCAAACCTCCATGCAGGTTGCAAACCTCACACTTTTGGCTTTCAGTGTAACTTAAGGTATGACAAAATTTCAGAATTTCAGCAAGCCGAACCTCAGTGTGAACTCCCTCCCACCCGGGTAGGAGCCCAGGTCAAACTGGGAGGAGAGCTGGTGCGCAAAGGAGGGGCCTTCGTGGGTTATGTTCGTTATAGAGAGACTGTGGGACTTTTCCTGCAGAAATGGTGAGTAGTTCTGAGCTGTGCCGGTGTCAGAACCACAGAGGTCTTTGCCTGTCACCCCCACCCCGGGCAGCAGTCTGCTCGTAAACCTGCACAGTCACCTGGAGACTTGCGGGAAGCGCCTTGCCAGGTATATGGAAACCGTTCTCCAGAAACCCTGCAGATTCCCCTGAAAAGACTCACCAGCCTTGGAACACTTAATAGTTGTGTGTGTGTGTGTGTGTTTTTTCTTTCACATTTCTTCCTATTTGATTTTTTTTTCCAAGAAAATCCTATAAGCCTCGGGCTTCCCAGCCCTGAAATTGCCCTTGTAGGGGAGATTTGTGACTGTGATGTTCAGCATCACCGTCATTTTTATTATGTCAGCTTCCCCATGAGTTTGCAGAGTGCCTTTGTTTGTCTGGACAGTTTCCAGACTGTTCAGTGTATGCTGATGAGCTACTTTTTACCTGCCTTGCAAATTCCATCTGTTTCCAAGCCCAGCTCAATTCCCCTTTCTTGGGGCCTTATCCCAGGCTCAGCCCAAATCAGTTACTATCTTCTCCATATTCCCACAGTATTTATCTGCATTTCAAACATTCCGAACAACCCAGTTACGATAGGCCTACCACCTCAATGCAGGCATACGTGCCTTCATGGCAGGTAATATGTATATGCCTTACAGGACCTGTCCCAGTGATGAGCCCACGTAGGTGAATACGTTTGTAACATTTAAAATACTTACCAACGGACGATGTAATTGACATAGAATTTCTAGCAGCCTGGGACAGCTCTGTGAATCTGCCTGGCCTGGTGAGGTGAAAGGTACACACACTTCTTTGTGGATATTATAGGCAAGTGACCTTGAAGGTGAACGTGCTCCATTCTGGTTCACTTGAAGACGTGTACAGAAGTCTTGTAGACTGTGCAAGTTAGAACGGAGGTGATACAGGGACCACCCCACCTCACCTTTATTTTATGCGTGTTCATTTGGCATATGCCTTCTTACCTAATTGGCGTGTGTCCGTGAGTCTTCCATTCTCGAAGGCAGTATTTCTCAAACTTTATCAAGCGGCAGAATCTAATGGAGAGCTTCTTAAAAGTCCAGATTGCTGGACTCCAGCCCAGAGTTTCGGATTGGGTAAATCTGGGCTGGGTCCCACAGATCTGCATTTCCAACAAACTCCCACATGATGCTGACTACACTTTGTGTAACTGCCAGCTGCTTTCCACCCTAGTCCAGGTTAGGGGCTGCTCTGGGCTCCCACGGCACCCAAGGCCAACCCTTGTCATGGCTTCTGTCACACTGTGTTTTAATATATTTGTTATGCCTCTCATCCCCTGGACACATAGGAACTACTATGATTCATCTGTGGCTCTTGTCTAGCACAAAGCCTACCGTATGGTAGACGCTCAAAAAATACTTGATGAACGTTAAGAGGGGTAGAGGCCCAAGAAAGAACTTCTCTGCCATTCAGCCCCCGAAAGAAAATACTACCTAATTCGTAACTGCCAGACTGGAGTTCGTAAGAAATCACATCCTTTCGGAGAGTACGCGAAAGACCGCGGACTCACAGCTTAGCCGGGTCCGTCCACATCCAGGTGCGGGCCAGTGCAGGGGTGTAGGCACAGTACTGCGTGGGGAGCATATGCCACCGCAGCCCAGTCACTGCCCTCAAGGAGCACATGACCCACTGAGGAGACCGCATACGGCAAAGAGCGGAAATCACTAAAGACTGGCTCTCGGCAAGGAAGAGGACTTGGGGCAGGATGAGGGATTTGAACAAAGTGGAGAAGTTGTGACTCCGTGAGAGGTGACTCAGACAGCAGCACAGACTAATAGCTCCAGAGTCTGAGTGTCGGGGGCCCAGTCCCGGAGCCACTGCTTTCCGGGTGTGTGAACTCAGGAAGCTACTCCCCTTCTCTGGGCCTCAGTTTTTCCATCTGTAAACAGGGATGTAATAGTACAAACACCTGGCACCTACCAAGCATTCAGTAAGTATCATGACCATTGCTCGTATGATTCTTTTATTCAGAGAACTTCGTATGCCAGATCCACTGCGCATCAGCCCTCCAGCCACTTAGTTCTCGGAATATTTCTCGCGTCGCACATGCGAGAACACAGAGGAGACAACTGGACTCTGGTGTGTTGGAGAGGGGAGACAATTGAGTGTTTACTGAGATAGTGTGCCTGGCCAGCCTTGTGAAGTTCATTTTACGTGAATAATAATGAAATGTCTTTCTCATTTATCAGATTGCATCCCATCTATTCTCATGACCTAATTTACCACCATAAAGGTCAAAAAACTCTGAATTTTAATATTATCATTAGTAACGTAAACTCCGCAGGTGAAAATTATGATAGTGGGTGCTTTGTAGCGGAGAAAAATAACAAATGTCATACTGAGAAATGAACTGGGAAAATAACATGCCAGGAGCACCATAATACAATTAATCTTTACCAGCAATAGAGTCAGTATCATACAAGATAAATCAAACCAACTAATTCTGGATGCACATACATACATTTAAAAGTAGTTCGCTTTAGTTTCTTCTGTTTGCTTCTCCGTTTTTATTGGTTAAGGAGATTTTTCATGTCAGTATGTTTGCAAGGCTATGAAGGGTATGTACTTGCATAGGCAGAGCGGCGTGGGGGACATTTTTTACACACTGAAGAGAAACACACAACTGTGTTTGAGGCCAAGTGTGTTTGGGAACACCTACAAATGGCATATAGCAAAACTAAAAATAAAATACTACAGCTTACACTTTAAATAATGAACGGAGTTATTAGACTACAAAGGAATGTTTTCCCACCTTTAGCTCATTGGTATTTAATATGACTGTCACAAGACTATGCCAAAAGAAAGCCACTCATTTGCCAGCTTGAGACCCCAGTCTGAGCATGGTGTGAACTGTCATAGCCGTAATTAAGTTATGATCCAGGCAGCAGTGACGCTCTTACTATTTAATGGGAAACTTTACAAAATTGAAATTAGTCTTTCCTGTCAAAGTCTCCGTTCTCTTATTAAAAGTACATGTGGGAGAATCCCTATTTTTCAAATAAGAGCCAGATATGTATACATGTGTGTGTATATATACGTATACGTGTGTGTATATTATGTTCTAGAGAGAGAGGGGGGAGGGTTATATATGAGATATAAAAGGTAAATATCTGAATGTTAATAATGCTTACGGCTGGGTAGGCAAATTTGAGTTAATTTCTATTTTCTTTTTATATTTTATAACTTTTCTCCACTGAAAAGATGTATGTATCAAATTTGTATTAAAAAAAAACAAGAGAAGTTATTGACTAAGAATTAAAGCAAACTGGAGAACTGTCTTAAGTTTGGGAAAGGAAAGGAGAAGAACAAGGTTGTAAGCTTATCATGGTCTCCAGAAGAGTGAATATTTAAATTCAAAATGTATCGAAGGCATTAATAATAGATGCAAACGAAAAATTCACTTTTTACCTTCTTCAATCCAAAATAGTGAAGAAATGATTTTACTTTAAAATGATGCTACAGCAAATGCATTTAGAAACTGAAAGAATGCAAAATAGCCAAAGCGACTGCACTGGCTTTTTCACTGTCCCCTGCAATATATTCCTCAAAGTCTTCTTGTAAATCACCCCAGGCCAAGCGTCCCGACCAGACCCTATGACGACCGGTTAGTTTGACCTATGATTATGCTCTCTCTGTGTGGTAACAGATTGATCAGATTGATTTAATTCACAACTTATTACTGAGAGTCCACTCGTTACTCTTTCAAAAGATACTGGTTGCAGGTACGCTGTGTACAAGGGACTGTTCCAGGTGCCGAGGACGTTGTTCCTGTGTCGCGAAAGGATTAAAGGTAGAGCAGTCTCTCTGAGTCTGGGCAACTCGCGACGGTGACAGGGAGCCTTGGTAATACTTCTGCTGGGACAGCAGGTGTGCGCTGGGACTGTGCAGGAGGGAGAGAGACGCAAGGTGGGCTGGAAAGTCATTCCCGGCCCAACCGCTCTCCTGAGCTCATGCGCCATATTTCCAGCTGCCTTTCCGAGGCCTCACATCCGGTATTTCTAAATTATTGGAGCCTGTACTTCTCATTCTTTGTGCCCTCTGATTCTAGTATCATTATTCTGCTAGTCATCTGGACTTCACTTATTTAACTCTTTTTTAACTCTCCTCTTTCCTCTGTTTCACACACGGAAGCTGTCCATTCTCCCTTTAGAATGGCTTCTGTGTCCCCTCGTCCAAAGAAAGTCTGTCACCACCTAACGACAGCAGGCAGCCGGGCCCCATCCCTGCTAACGCTGCTCCTTGGCCAAGCCCCTGCTGGCCTTCTGCCTTGCTCCGCTTTGCTTTCATGACTATGCAAGAGCCAGTCTGGCTCCGAACGGGCAAGGCCTGTAGGCAGCGCTCAGAAGAGGATTTGATCCTAGTGTTCAACGGGCATTTTTCAGTTGACGAGGATCGTAATAGGTGCCAGGAGGGCGTTCGAGAGAGGCAGCCTCGCACAGTAATTAGGACTCTGGAGTGAGACAGCATTGATTCGAATATGACATCTGCTGCTTCCTAGTTGTGTGATCTTAGGCAAGTCATTAGCCTCTGTATGCCTCACTTTCCTCGTCTGTAAAAGGGGAATGCGGTAATACCTCATAGGGCTGTTATAAGGATTAAATGAGTTCACATTAGTAAAGTTCTTATAATACTGGCTGCATGTAGTAAACACTCTATAGTATTTATTAAATAAATATAACCAGGAATGACAAGACAAGATGGCTACCAGGAGAAATACTGTATCTGGATAGCTCTGGCACCTAAACCACACGGAGCTTTCACCTGTCCTTCTTGAAAGGGTCCACTTAACAGCCTGCAACCAGTTCTCACCTATCTTAATCTTTGCAATTGGAAATCTTAGAAAACGCAGTTCCTGGAGCCTCTGAGGACATAATGCATGCCCTCTGGGTCCAACAATGGAATCCCAAGGAGATGGGACATCTTGGCACGTCACAGGGGGATGCACTGCGAGGCAGCTAACCGCAGGAGCCCTGCATGTCTGCTTCCACATGGTCTCTCTGAGGCTCCCCTCATGCAGACCCTGATCATCAGGCTTCTGAGGAAGGGGCACAGGTCAGTGAGTGCCCATGACCCTTGGGGCTGACGGCACCAAGCTTCAGCAAGTGGGAAGATTAGCAAGGACTTGCGACTTCCTACCCACAGAAAAATTCCCCAGATCCCGCTCACTCTTGGGGACCGAGGCATTCTTACTTTCCTTTGAACCATAAGAAAACTTGAAGCTTCCTCAGGTACTCCTTCTCATCCGTCCTTTCCTCATCCATGTGTTTCTTCACTGCTTTTCTCCCTCTGCTTCCTCTTTCCTTTCTAAACGAAATCCAGGATAAGTACATGTTGTCTGTACTGACTTGGCTGCCTTATCCTGAAGGGAAGTTCCAAGTCAGGGAAAAGGACACAGAGCAGGCATGGGATTCTGGTGCAAGAGGACGCTGCAGAGATTGTGTGCTTCAAATCCCACTTTTTACGAACAAATAATGAAACAAGGGCACACAGCAAGTCGGTAGCAATTAGAACCAGTCTTCTGTGTCCAGATCCATTTTTTCCACTCTCCCAGACCATTATTTAAGGGCCATTCCCTCATTTGTCAGCCACTGGGCACCTGCTCCGTGATAGCCACTGGCCCATCAAGAAAAGTGTGAAAGGCGCCTCCATTCTCTTTCCTCCCCTGACCACAGTTATAATCTTCTGAGGAATAGCTTGACAGTTATTCGAGACTGTCTTGTCACTTGATGGATTGCCGTCGGTACTTAGAAAAAAAACGTGAGTAAAGGATATTGAGGTAGCTGATTAGCATCTTGACTATGGTCTCCAGGGCCCCTCGATTCACAAGGTGTGATGTTTAATGGTAGGGCTTAGGAGCAAACAGCAAAACAAGGCCCCGGAACAAGAAAAATAGGGAAGGAATGCGAGCCTTATGGTGCGGTGCCGGCAGATGGGAGGTGACGTGGTGAATCTTTGCCCTGCTGATCTTGACGACTGTCCCACTCACCTTGTACTAGTGGCTATAGAGCCCACCAGCCCTCGGAGTGCCACAGGGGAGTCACACGGTGAAGGTCTCGCTACTCAGTGTGTGGGGAGGGATGTCACTCATTATGGTATTCAGTGAAGTAGTCAGCTCTTACTGGCTGTGCTGTACCATTTTGTCATCTATATGTGACTGGCTCCTTTGTATTTCTTTTTAAATTATCAGGATAGTGGGAGAGTAAGACAACCTCAAACATTTAGAAAATAGAAAATATGCACAGTTTGAATGCCCCCACAGTCACCACTTTTGCCTACGTGTTTTCATATAATGGCAGTCAAGGTCTTATACAGAATTCTTGCACGGATTCGGTACCCCAAGTATGCGTTATACACCTGTTCTGTATCCAGTCAGTGCTGAGAATAATAAAAGTGAAGACCGATGATAGAAATGATGCCACAGTATATATTTCTTGATGTTTACAGTTCAAAAGCACTGTCTCACATAGGACATTTGGCTTTCACAGCAACTTTGGGTCCTTATCCATGTTTTACATAAGAGAAAGCTAAGTTGAGCCTAAAGTTAACATACATAATGGTGACAGATTGAGAACACAGTTTCCATCAGCCACGCTGCCTCACTTGCTTGGAAATGGTGACTGCCCTAAAGGCGTTGATGATTTTGCTGAAAAAACAAAGTCAGATGAGTCAGTTCTATCAAAATGTATAAATGATCAACTGCCACATAAGTGACATAGAAAATGTGCAGCGATAAGGAAAACTTGCAAACAGCCTGGAAGAAAGGCCTCTGAGAGATAAGGGACTTGTACTATGTGTAAAATGTAAGCAGGAAGTGATGAAGAAAAGGGAGGAGGCTTTCGAAGGCTTTCGAAGAACATATCTGGACATAATATATACAGAAGATAGGCTATTTTTGGTAGGATTGAACCAGAAATGCCAGCTCTGATCTGACATCTTCCCATAGGGCATCAGAAAGCATCCACGTTTTAAACTGGAGAGTGACAAAGTGAACGTGGCATTTTAGATAACTGGTCTGGTAACCTCATGTAAGATAGATTGGAAAAGGAAGAGACCAGAGGAGGAGACAAAGTAGGAGGTTCTCGCGGTAGTCAAAGAGCTGATAGCAGAGTGCCAATAATAGAGACGGGAAGGGGCCAGGAGAGACATTGCACAGAGAGCTGATAGAATTCGGATCTAGAGAGGTCTTAGAAGCACTTAGGGGACAGGAGAGAAAAAAATCAAAATAAGATGAATATTCCAAGCCCCTGCAGGTGGAAGAATGATGGTCCTACTAATAGATATGGAAAAGTTAGAAGAGGCTGCAGCCTGACAGGTGAGATGGATTGGATTTTGGAGAATTTTGGAAGACCCACATCAGGCAGGACCTGAGCTCAGACTTTTTTTTTTTTTTTAACGAGGACATTTGCTTAAATGAAGCTTTACACAGAAGTCCTGTGTTCGAAAACAGAAGAAAGCAGTAAAAGAGTGGGAATTCTAGAGGTCTGCTCTTGGAACCTTCCACATCACCTCTGTAGAGCCGATAGGACTCCCTCGAGCATTATTCAGAGATGACTACTCTGCCCAGCACCCTCATTTGTAGACAATTGATCTGAGGCTTGTAGAGGTTAAGTAACTTGCCCAAGGTCAACCAGTTGTTAGTGGAAGAGTCCAGGCTAAAACTCTAGTATGTGGTGCGTTTTGTGCCACCTCATGGCCACCCTCACGCTGGATTCAAGCTGGGTAGTGGCAGATTCAAGCAGACAAGCCCAGTGGTCAGCCAGTGAAAAGAATAGAAGTTAAAGAGTTCAGTGTGATGACCGTTGAACCCAGGAGAATGAAAGCCCTCTGGTAAAAGGGAATAGAGAAGAGAAAGTGGTGACGGAACTCTGGCAGTTCCCAAAGTTAGAGTATAAGAGGAACAAAGTAACGCCCTTCTCCATGTGTAATGGGTCAGCAGAGGGAATTTAAAAACCAGTGAAAACTAAACAAACTTTAGGAGGAAAAAGACCAGGACCTTTTCTGTAACAGGAGCAAGTGTGACAGATGTCAGCGATGTCAGACATCACATGGTAAGAGACTGAGAAAAACAGTCACTGAGAATAATTCAAAGGACAGCTTCATGGGCTGATGGATGAAAGAGTGGAGATTTCAGGTGGGAAGGCAGTAGACACAGTGGGTGTATACCACATATTCAAGCAGCTTTGTAATAGCAAAGAAATAGCAGCAAAGTTAAGGATTAAGGTCACGAGAATAATGAAATGAAAGGGATAACAAAAGGAGTCTATGAAGCTGGAGAAGCCATGTTCTTGGTTCTTAGGGGTTTGGTGGATGGAGGGGAACGAAAACAAAACAACAGGGACACTTCTAGATCAGCAAATTAGTGAGAAAGAGCTTTTCTACGTGGATCAATTCCTTTGGTCATTTCTCAAAGTGATTGACAAGGATTCTTAGAGGAGAAATTTCTGCCTTCAAGCAGCTGACTCTTAAAAAGTCTTTGAAAAAGTCCATGGTATCTAGTTTCCAGTTATTGAAAACCTCTTCTTCCAGCTCTTTAATGATTCCTTCTAAGTGTCACAGAAATTAGAGTTAAAAGGTGGGCTGAGAAAAGATTTGTTAGGTAATCGTGTCCATTCTCTTGCCAAGTGCAGAATTGTTACCCATTGGGCATTTTGTAGACTGGAGTGCTTTTTACTGTGTCAAGTGAATGGTGTTTCCACCACTTGCCTTGGAATACTATTTCATAATCCTATTGATCTCACCGCGAAGAGACTTGTGATCCCCATCCTCATGTTCTTTCCTACTTACACTTGATATACCATTAACAGTTTGTCCTTAGTAACCTTCTCGTAATCCTGTCTCCTCTTATCCACATCTAGTCTGCAGTCTTCAGGCATCTGAAACCCCATCTCCCTAACATCGAGTAGACACATAATTCTTCAGGGCTTGTCACGTCATCAGGGTAGAGGATTTCGATGTGATAAAAGATAAAGCGTCTTCATCATTTTATGTTTCTAATGATGAAACTTTTCTATTCTGAGAAGGTCCCTTCCATTTTCTAGAGATGTGGGCTGAGAGGGAATAATAAAAGCAGTGATATTTTTAAGAAAGGGGCAAAGCCTTTCTAACTTGCGATCTAATGTCCCAGTAAAAAAAAGTGTCCCTGATTACTTAATAGCTATGTTGGAACATCCTCAGTGGAGAACATGAAATTCATAGGCGGAGTCATAGACTTCAACCACGTTTCTTCCAGGGTTAGATATGAAGCATACACTGGTTATGGCCTCTGATACCCTTGAAATCATATTCTTGAAGTGTACTCTTTTTTTGACTATTTATTTTTTATTTACTATCTATTTACTAATAGTGTTTACTATTATGGCCGATTTGTGCCTAATGTGATGGGTTGTTCTCAGAAAAGGTCTTGGCAAGCCCTCTTTTGAGGAGTTTGGGCCACCAAGCAGCCATCCCAGGCTTCACCAGATTTATCCTCATGGATCCAACAACCTGATAATTGCCCCACAGAGGAGCCCAGATGGAAGCTCATGCAGTGAGCTATGTGACAGGAGAGGAAAACTGAGCTTGGGGAATTCACCTCTTCTATATCAAGTAGTAAGCCAGACTTTTCTTTGTCCCAAAAGGAGGGGACATGAAGGTTGCTGGCTGCAAACACAAATGGCCTACAGAAAGAGCTGTCCGGGCCTTGCTTCTAAGCTCAAAAACCTCTACATCCTATTTTTCTCCACAATATCTTGACAAGATGTCATGGAATACTTAAGTTCAACATTTCCAACCTTGGAGGCATCATCTCCTATACTTGCTGTTTTCCGGTTCACCAAGGTACTTGCTCGTCCTTACATTTACTCATCCACCAGGCCATCAGATTTTTTTAGTTCTACCTCTTAAGTAGCTCTTACACTTTGCACTCTACACACCACTGACGTGGTTTTGAACCCTTATCATGAAAAGTAAACAATAAACAGGCTATTTGCAGTAGACCCCAACTTGGCATCCCTGCCTCCAATTTCCTTTCCCTCCGAACGATTTTCCTAACATGCGGAATCACTCACGTAACTCCTCTGCTGAACAACCTTCAGTACTTAAGCTTTCCAAGTAAAATCCAGACTCCTTATCATCATCTACCTACTTTTCCAGCTTCATCTACCGACATTTCCCGTAAGCTTTCTTACAGACCTTTTATAAAAGACTTGCTTGCCGACCCCGGGGGGGGGGTGGGGGGCACACACTTCTTGACACTTTAGACTCAGTATCCTGAACACATTAGCATTACTTGGCATACAGTAGGCATATAATACACGTATGCAGCGTAAATATTCATTGGATGGCTGAACAGAAAACCGGGCTCAGCTGAAAATGCGACAGAGGTGTGACTTGGGAAATTATTTAGTACCACATTCTCTCTGTATTTTTTGCCTCAACCAGTCATGATGAAGGAGCTCTTGTGACAAACATTGGATGATCATTTAGATTTGTAGGCACTAAGGGGAAACATGGAAAGAGGGGATAGAAGTTGCAAATATGCTGCTTTGTTTTTTGTTTTAATTAATTAATTTATTTATATTTCATTTTATTTTCTTTTAATTCCAGAGTAGTCAGATTCAGTGTTGCATTGGTTTCAGGTGTCCAGTATGGTATTTCAGCAGTTCCACACATCACGCAGTGCTCATCATGGCAGGTGTACTCCTTAATCCCCATCACCTATTTCCCATCCCTCCACCCACCTCCCCTCTGGTAACCATCAGTTTGTTCTGGTAACCATCAGTCTCTTTCTTGTTTTGCCTCTCTCTCTCTCTCTCTTTCCTTTGATCATTTGTTTTGCTTCTTGAATTCCACATATGAAAGAATCATATGATGTTTGTCTTTCTTTGACTCATTTTGCTTAGATCCTCTGTATCGTCATCCATGTTGTTGCAAATGGCAAGATTTCATTCTTTTTATGGCTGAATAATATTCCACTGTATATATAGACCACCTCTTCTTTATCCATTCGTGAACTGATGGATAGCTTCCCTATCTCGGCTATTGTAAATAATGCTGCAATAGCCATAGGGCTGCACATATCCCTTGGAATTAGTGTTTTTTGTATTTTTTGGGGTAAATACCCAGTAGTGCAATTACTAGATCATAGGGTAGTTCCTTTTTAACTTTTGAGAAACCTCCGTATTATTTTCCACAGTGCCTTTACCAGTTTGCATTCCCACCAGCAGTGCAAGAGGGATCCTTTTTCTCCACATCCTCTCGAACACTTGTTTTTTGTGTTGTTAATGTTAGCCATTGTGACAGTTGTGAGGTGATAGGTCATTGTAGTTCTGATTTACATTTCCCTCATGATTAACGATATTGAACAACTTTTCTTGGGTCTGTTGGCCATCTAGATGTCTTCTCTAGAGAAATGTCTGTTCATTTCTTCTGCCCATTTTTTAATTGGATTATTCGTTTTTTGGGTGTTGAGTTGTGTAAGTTCTTTATATAGTTTGTATAATAACCCCTTACCAGATATGTCATTTAAAAATATCTTCTCCCATTCAGTAGGTTGTGTTTTAGTTTTGTTGTTTCCTTTTCTGTGCAGAAGCTTTTTATTTTGATGTAGTCCTGTTTATTTGTCCTTTTGTTTCCCTTGCCTCAGGAGACATCTAGAAAAATGTCGCTATGGCTGATGTCGGGGACATTACTACCTATGCTCTCATCTAGGATTTTTATGGTATCAGGTCGCCCATGTCTTTCATCCATTTTGAGTTTATTTTTGTGTATGGTGTAAGAAAGTGGTCCAGGTTCCTTCTTTTGCATATAGCTGACCAGTTTTCCCAGCACTTTTTCCTGAATAGACTTTTCCTGTTGGATATTTTTGCCTCCTTGATTAAATATTCACTAACTATATAATTGTGGGCTTATTTCTGGGCTATTCTATTCTATTCTATTCTATGGATCAATGTGTCTGTTTTTGTGCCAGAACCATACTTCTTTGATTACTGCAGCTTTGCAGTATATCTTGAAATCTGGGACTGTGATACCTCCAGTTTTGTTCTTCTTTTTCAAGGCTGCTATCGCTATTCAGGGTCTTTTGTGGTTCCGTAGAAATTTTTTGGATTCTTTACTCTAGTTCTGTGAAAAACACTATTGCTATTTTAATAGAGATTGGATTAAATCTGTAGATTGCTTTGTATAGTAGGAACATTTTAACAGTATTTGTTCTTCCAACCTATGAGCATGTAATGCCTTTCCATTATTTTTTTTATCATCTTCAATTACTTTCATCAATATTTTATACTTTTCAGAGTACATACAGGTGTTTCATCTCCTTGGTAAAGTTTATTTGTAGGTATTTTATTCTTTTTTCACACAATTGTAAATGAGACTGTTTGCTTAATTTCTCTTTCTGCTGCTTCATTATTAGTGTATAGAAATGCAACATATTTCTGTATATTGATTTTATATCCTGCAATCTTGCTTATTTCATATATCGCTTCTGGTAGTTTTTTTTTTTTAAGTCTTAGGATTTTCTTTATAAAGAATATTATGTAATCTGCAAATAGTGAAGGTTTTACTTCTTCCTTACCCATTTGGAGGCCTTTTATTTCTTTCTCTTATGTTTACTGTAGCTAGGACTTACAGTACTATGTTCAATAAAAGTAGTGAGAGTGGAGTGGACATTCTTTTCTTGTTCCTGACCTTAGGAGAAAAGCTCTCAGTTTTTCACCATTGAGTATGATGTTAGCTGTTGGTTCTTCATATATGTCCTTTACTACATTGAGTTATGTTCCCTCTAAACCTGCCATTTTGAGGTTCCCTCTAAACCGGCTTTTATCATGAATGGATGTTGTACTTTGTTAAGTGCTTTTTCTGCATGATAATAGGGTTTTTATCCTTTCTCTTGGTTTTATATATCACATTGACTGCTTTGTGAATATTGACCTACCCTTGCATGCCAGGAATAAATCCAATTGATCATGGTGAATGATTTTTTTTTTCATGGTAAATGATTTTTTTTTAATGTATCATTGGATTCACTTTTCTAATATTTTGTTGATGATTTTTGCATCTATGTTCAGCATAGATACTGGCCCATAGTTTTCTTTTTTGTGCAGTCTTTATTTGGCTTTGGAATCAGGGTAATTCTTCTATCCTGGAATGAATTTGGAACCTTTCCTTCCTCATCTGGTTTTTGAAACAGTTTGATAAGAATAGGTATTAACTCTTCTTCAAATATTTGGTAGAACTCACCTGTGAAGCTGTCTAGTCCTGGACATTTGTCTCTGCACCCCCTGGATCTGGATTTTTGTTTCCTTCCCCAGATTTGGGAAATTTTCAACTATTATTTCTTCAAATAAATTTTATGTTCCTTTTTATTTTTTTCTCCTTCTGGGATCCCTATATTGCAAATGTTATTATGCTTGATGGTGTCGCTGGGTTCCCCAAGTCCATTTTCATTTTTTATTTATTTTTTCCTCTCTTCTGTTCAGCTTGTTTTCCATTACTCTGTCCTCCAGGTCACTGATCCGTTCTTCTACTTCCCCTAATCTATTTATTCTATCTAGTGTATTTTTAATTTCAGTTATTGAATTCTTCATCTCTGACTGGTTCTTTTTTATGCTTTCGATCTCTTTTTTAAGGGTCTCACTGAGGTCCTCCACTCTTTTCTCCAGTCCAGTGAATGCATTTGTGATCATTCCTTTAAATTCTCTATGAGGCACGTTACTGATCTCTGTTTTGTTTAGCCCCCTTGCTGTGACTTGTTTTGTTCTTTCATGTGGGACATATTCCTCTGCCCCCCTATTTTGTCTGACTGTGTCTGTTTCTGTGTGTTTGGAATGTCAGCTACGTCAGAAGACATCCTATAGTGCCACGAAGCGCGGTGTCCCTTCTCCACCAGAACCTGGAGCTTCGGGGGCGTCTCCTATGAATGTTGTGTGCACTCTGCTGTTGTGTCTCAGCTGCAGTGTGCCTCCGGTCCAGTCGTCTGCAATGGCTGCCTTTGCCTGTTGAGGGCAGGGTTTTGGTCCCTATGTTGTTAGTGGGCCATTCTGGGCTGCCCCGGACTTGAGTTGAGTCAGACCAGGCATTTGCTAGAGATCCAGTAGCACCAAACTTGCAGGGTGCTTTCCTTGTGAAAGCTTCCTGAGAAGCTTTCATTGGTGGGAGAGGCCTGCGGCCATCCAGATGTCTGCCCCCAGCCCACTTCTGGGGCTGTGTAGTTGGACTGCTGTGTGTGGTTCTCTTCCACGCTCCTTGGGGCAAGAGTCACGTTGGAGCGGTGCTGGCCCCTGTTGCACGTGCTTGTGTCCTGCCAGGCTTGTGGCACGGCTTTGGATGGGCTCTGGCCAAGGGCGTATTGTAGGGGTACGTCTACAGGATAATTTGGGGGCGGGGCACACGGTGTTAGCAGATGCACCCGTCTGCTGTGGACCTGCTTTTATAACACCCCCGCTGCAGGGCTGGTGGGGATGAGTCCACAGGATAGCAAGGGGCCAGGGCAGGGGGTGTAGGCAAGGTCCTGTTGGTCTGCTGCGGGATGTGACCTCCACCTGCCTGGAAGGAGGCGGATCAACAGAAAACAGCAGGGGTGGGGCATGCACTATTAGCTAGGTTTGCCGGGTCTGCTGTGGGAGCAGAGGCCCGGCTCAAGGGGGCGTGTCCACAGGAAAACAAGGGGTGGGGTGCACTGTTAGCAAGTTAGGTAGAGAGTTTGGCACACTGCTGGTTCCCACAACCATTGCTGCTGAGTGTCTATGTCTCTGGCGGGTCAATGGTACCCTCCAGCCCCATTGTTCCTGGAGAAGCCTCCCAGCAGTCTCTGCCCCTCCAGCACATGCTCTCAGATTAATAGACAAATCTCCCTCTCGTATACCCCAGGCTTTTTTCAAAGTGCTGCTTCTGTGTCGTATCTCTGCAGGGCTGTTTTTGTGCTCTTTTAGGGCATGGACTCAGTTTCCTCTTGCCTTGCTGGCTCACAGAGAGAGGAGCCCATTGATTTTTAAAGTTCCAGGAGTTAAGTCCTGCTAATCGTAAGAACTCATGAAATCATGCCCCTGTGGTTTTCAAAGCCAATGGATGGGGATTCGTCTTTCCTGTGCGGGTTCCCTGTGCCTGGGGTGCCTCGGGTGAGAGTGATTTGTCTCCCCACTCCATACCCACAGTGTCCCTCCCTCCCTCCTGCTTATAGCCTCGTGGGTCCATTTAGCTCCCAAACATGTCTCTCTACTTTCTAGCCTCTTTGGTGGGGCTTCCTCTCTGGTGGCATCAGTGGGATAAGGTGAGCTTACTCCACCATCTTCCCTGAAGGTGTTTCTATTTTTAATTTTCTGAGGAATCTCCATACTGTTTTCCACAGTGACGATGCCAATTTACATTTCTACCGGTGGTGCACAAGTGTTCCTCTTTCTTCACATCCTCACCAACACTTGTCGTTTCTTGTGTTCTTGATTTTAGTCATTCTCACAAGTGTGAGGTTATAGCTCATTGTGGTTTTGATTTGCATTTCCCTGGTGATTAGTGATAGTGAGCATTTTTTCATATGACTATTGGCCATCTATTTGCCTTCTTTGGAAGAATTGGCCATCTATAGGTCTTCTTTGGAAAAACGTCTATTCAGGTCCTCTGCCCATTTTTAATTTTTTTTTTTTTTTTTTTTTTTTTCAACGTTTATTTTATTTTTGGGACAGAGAGAGACAGAGCATGAACGGGGGAGGGACAGAGAGAGAGGGAGACACAGAATCGGAAACAGGCTCCAGGCTCTGAGCCATCAGCCCAGAGCCCGACGCGGGGCTCGAACTCACGGACCGTGAGATCGTGACCTGGCTGAAGTCGGACGCTTAACCGACTGCGCCACCCAGGCGCCCCTACTCTGCCCATTTTTAAATAGGATTGTTTGGAGGGTTTTTGGTGTTGAGCTGTGTAAGTTCTTCATATATTTTGGATATTAAGCCTTTTTGGGATATATCATTTGCAAGTATCTTCTCCCATTGAGTAGGTTGCCTTTTTTGTTTTGTTGTTAGTTTCCTTCACTGTACCAGAGCTTTTTATTTTGATGCAGTCCCAATAGTTTATTTTTGCTTCTGTTTCACTTGCCATGGGAGACATATCTATAAAAAATGTTGCTAAGGCCAATGTTTGGGAATTTACTGCCCGTGTTTTCTTCTAGGATTTTTACATTTTAGGTTTCAGGTCTCATATTTAGGTCTTTAATCCATTTGAGTTTATTTTTGTGTACGGTGTTAGGAAGTGGTCCAGTGTTTTTTTTTTTTCCCCTGCTGTATATTCATGCCTCCTTTGTCATAGATTAATTTACCATGTAAGTGTGGGTTTCTTTTGAGGCTGTCTATTCTGTGCCCTTGATTTATATATTTGTTTTTGTGCCGGTACCATATTGTTTCAAAAGCTGTAGTTTTGTAGTATCTCTTGAAATCTGGAATTCTAAGACCTCTAACTTTTTCTTTCTCAAGACTGCTCTGGCTATTCAAAGTCTTCTCTGGTTCCATTCACATTTTATGAGTATTCTCGTTTTGTGAAAAATACTGTTGGTATTTTAATGGCGGGGGGGGGGGGGGCACTAAATCTGTAGAGTGCCCTGAGTAGTATGGACATTTAAAAATATTCTTCTAAAACCACACCTGTTTGTTTGTGTCATCTTTAGTTTCTCTCATCAGTGTTTTATAGAGTACAGGTCCTTCACTTTCTTGGATAAGTTTATTCCTAGGCATTTTATTCTTTTTGGCACAATTGTAAATGGAGTTATTTCTTGATTTCTCCTTGTGCTAGTTCATTATTAGTGTATAGAAACACTGCTGATTTCTGGGTATCACTTTTGTATCCTGCCACTTTACTGAATTCATTTATTACTTCTAGTAGTGTTTCGGTGGAGTCTTTAGGATTTGCTATATATAGTAGTAGGTCATCTGCAAACAGTTTAACTTCTTCTTTACCAATATGGATCCCTATTTCTTCACTGACTGCTATGGCTAGGACTTCCAGTATTATGTTGAATAAAAGTGGTCCAGTTCCAGATCTTAGAGGACAAGCTCTGTTTTTCCCCATCGAATATGATGTTAACTGTGGGTTTTTCATATATGGCCTTTATTATCTTCAGGTCTGTTCTCTCTACACCCACTGTGTTGAGAATTTTTATCAATTGTGGATGTTTAATTTTGTCAACTGCTTTTCTGCTTCTACTAAGATGATCCTATGATTTTTTTTATCCTGTTTTGTTGATGTGATATATCATGTTAATTGATTTGTGACTACTGAACCATCCTTGCATCCCCAAAGTAAACCCCACTTGATTGTCGTGAATGATTCTTTTAATGTATTCTTGAATGTGGTTTGCTAATACTTTGTTGAGGATTTTGCATCAATGTCCATCAAGGATATTGGCCTGTAGTTTTCTGTTTTTTCTGGTGTATGTCTGATTTGGATACCAGGGCAATGTTGGCCTCATAGAATATAGTTGGAAGCTTTCCTTCCTCTTTTATTTTTGGAATAGTTTGACAAGAATATGTATTAACTCTTATTTAAATGTTTGGCAGAATTCATCTGTGAATCCTTCTGCTCCTAGATTTTTATTTTTTGGTAGTTTTTTTCATTCCTGATTCAATTTTGTTACTAGTGATCAGTCTGTTCAGATTTTCTATTTCTTCCTGATTCAGTCTTGAAAGATTATTATGTTTCTAAAAATTATCCATTTTTTCAAAGTTATCCAAGTTGTTGGCATGTAATTTTTCATAGTATTCTCTTATAAGCCTTTTGATTTCTGTGGCATCAGGTCTTCTCGCTCATCTCTGATTTCATTTATTTGGGTCCTTCTCTTTTTTTTCTTGATGAGTCTGGCTAAAGGTTTATCAATTTTGTTTATTTTCTCAAAAAAAAAAAAAAAAAAAAAAAAAAACAACTCTCGGTTTCATTCAGTCAGTCAGTCTCTATGTTATTTATTTCCGCCCTGATCTTTTATCATTTCCTTCCCTCTACTCACCTTGGGCTTTGTTCTCTTTTCCAGTTTCCTTAGATGTAAGGTTAGATTGTTGATTTGAGCTTTTTTCTTGTTTCCTGAGGTCAGCCTGTGTCACTCGTTTCCCTCTTAGAACTGCTTTCACTGCATCCCCCAAATTTTGGACTGTTGTGCTTTAATTTTCATTTGTCTCCAATGTAAATTTTTATTTCTTCCCTGATTGCTTTACTGACCCGTTGGTTGTTTAGTATCATGTTGTTTCATTTCCATGTGTTTGTTTTTTCCAGTGTCTTTCTTGTGATTTATTCCCAGTTTCATACCATCGTGGTCAGAAAAGATGCATAGTATGATTTTGACCTTAAATTTGTTGAGACTTGCTTTGTGACCTCATGCGATCTATTCTGGGGAATGTTGCATGTGCACTTGAAAAGAATGTGTATTCTGTTGTTTTTGGATAGATGTTCTGTATATATCTGTTATGTCCATCTGGCCTTACGTGTCAAAGACACTGTATCTTTATTGATTTTCTGCCTGGATATCTATCCATTGATGTGAGTGGGGTGTTAAAGCCCCCTAACTATTGTATTACCATCACAGTCTCTCTTTATGTTCCTTAACATTTGTTTTATGTATTTAGGTGCTCCAGTGTCGGCTACATAGATATGTATAATTGTTTTATCGTCTTGTTGCAATGATCCTTTTATCATTAGGTAATGCCCTTCTCTGTCTCATTATAGTCTTTGTCTTAAAGTCTGTTTTGTCTTGATGCAAGCATTGCTGTCTCAGCTTTGTTCTGTTTTGTTTGGGTTTTGTTTTGCTTTGTTTTGATTTGCATGGTAAATGTTTTTTTTCCATCGCCTTCACTTTCACGCTGTATGTCTTTAGGTCTGAGGTGAGTCTCTTGTAGGCGGTGTTTAGATGGTCTTGTGTTTCATTGTTGTTTTGTTTTTATCTTTTCTGCCACTCGCTCTGCTTTTATTGGAGCATTTAGGCCATTCTCATTTAATTGATAGGTATATATTTATTGCCACTATGTTAATTGTTTTCTAGTTGTCTTTTTCTTCTCTTGCTGTCTTTCTTCATGATTGATGAGTTTTTGTAGTCATGTGTTTGGCTACTCTCTTTATTTTTTGTGTATGTATGATAGGTTTTAGGTTTATGGTTACCAGGAGGTTTATATATAATATCCTAAGTAAATAGCAGTCTGTGTTAATTTAATGGTCATTTAAGTTCAGACATATTCTTAAAAGAAGAAAAAAAACTCTTTTCCCCCCTTCTCTTCCCTTTTTACTCCCTTCTCCATGTTTTATGTATATTCTATTATATTTTGTATCTTTTTATTCATATTTTATTACAGCTCATGTGGCCATTTCTTTTCCACTTAAAGAAGTCCCTTTAACATTTCTTCTATGGCTGGTTTAGTGGTGATAAACTCCTTTATCTTTTGTTTGGGAAACACTTTTCCCTTCCTTCAAATTTGAATCATAACCTTGCCAGGTAGAGTATTCTCGACTGTAGGTTTTTTCCCTTCAGCACTTTGATTATATCATGGCACTCCATGCTGGCTTGCAAAGTTCCTGCTGAAAAAATCAGCTGACAGTATTTTAATTTTTTTCAATGTTTATTTATTTTTGAGAGAGAGAGAGAGAGAGACTGAGTATGCGTGAGGGAGGGGCAGAGACAGAGGGAGGCACAGAATCAGAAGCAGGCTCCAGGCTCTGAGCTGTCAGCACAGACCCCAACACAAGGCTCGAACCCACGCACCATGAGACGATGATCTGAGCTGAAGTTGGATGCTTACCCAACTGAGCTACCCAGGCACCCCCAGCTGACATTCTCATAGGACTTTATAGGGCTTTATTTCCTTTCTAGGAAATTTTTTGCTTCTCTCTTGCTTTTAAAATTCTCTTTATCTTTAGCCTTTGACATTTTAATCATTATGTGTCATGGTGTGGACCTCCTTGAGTTCATCTTGTTTGAAATATCCTGTGCTTCTTGGAACTAGATGTCTGTTTCCTTCCCGAGGTTAGGGAAGTTTTCAGCTATTATTTCTTCATATAAATTTTCTACCCCTTTCTCTCCCTCCTTCAGGGACCCCAATAATGCAAATGTTTGTTTGCTGAGTGTTGTCCAAAAGATCCCTTAACCTGCCTTCATTTTTTTTTTAATTTTTTTTTTTAACGTTTTATTTATTTTTGAGACAGGGAGAGACAGAGCATGAACAGGGGAGGGTCAGAGAGAGGGAGACACAGAATCGGAAACAGGCTCCAGGCTCCGAGCTGTCAGCACAGAGCCCGACGCGGGGCTCAAACTCACGGACTGTGAGATCATGACCTGAGCCGAAGTCGGCCGCTTAACCAACTGAGCCACCCAGGCGCCCCTGCCTTCATTTTTTTAATTCGTTTCTGTTTTGCTTTTCAGCTTGTGTGCATTCCAGTACCCTACCTCCCAGATCGCTGACGTATTCTTCTGCATCTGATAATCTACCATTGATTCCCTCTACTGTGGTTTTTTATTTTAGTGATTGTATTCAATCCTGATTGGTTGTTTTTTACGTTTTCTATCTCTTTATTAAAGGCCCCACTGAATTCTTGCACTCTTCTCGCCAGCCCAGTGAGCATTTTTATGATCATTACTTTAAAGTCTTTATCAGGCATATTGCCTGTCTCCATTTCATGTAGTTCTTTTTCTGAGGGTTTGTCTTGTTCTTTATTTTGGAGCATATTCCTCTGTCTCCCTGTTTTGCTTAACATTCTGTGTTTGTTTCTGTGGATTAGGTGTAACAGTTACTTCTCCTAAACCTGAAGGAATTATCCTGTATATGGTCATCCTCCAGGTAGATGGTGTGTGCTTGGCGATCTCTGCTGGCTGGCTTGAGCTGTGACGGGCATGGGCTGGGGACCCCAGGGCTTTCCACACAGAGAGTGCCATGTCTGGACAGCTGAAGCGGATGCGGGCCAGGGTATCCTAGGATTCTGTGCGCTGAGGGCACCTGGCAAGACAGCTGAAATGGGTGTGACCTGGGCTGTCCGGGGCACCCTGTGCAAGGGGTGACCTAGCAGCGTGGCTGGAGCTAAGGCAGTGTGGGTGCCGGGAGTTCCCAGAGTTTTCTGCACAGAGCCTTCCTTGACAGTGTAGCTGGAACTAAAGTGGGTGCAAACCAGGGGGACCTGGGGCTCGAAGCCCAGGGGGCACGTTGGCAGGATGGCTGAAGCTGAAGTGGATGTAAACCGGGATGTTTCGGGACTCTCGGCAGAGGATGCCCCGAAGGAGGGGATGGCGTTGAGGTGGGGTACAGGCCAGGAAGTTCTGGGGTGTTCTGTGCAGAGGGCGCCCTGGCAGGACAGCTTTCACTGAATTTGGTGCGATCTGAGGTGTCTCTGGGTACTCCATGCAGGGGGTTCCCTGGTCGGGCAACCAAAGCCAAGGCCCATGTGGGCCAAGGAGTGTTGGGGTGCTCTGCACAGGGGGCGCCCTGATGGGATGACTGGAACTGATGCAGGCATGGACTGGGGTTTGGGGCACCCTGGCAGGGCCACTGGATCTCAAGCACATGTCAGCCAAAACATTCTGGAGTGCTCTACACGGGGGGTGCCCTAGCCAGCCATGTGAAGCCAAAGCGGTGTGGGCCTTGAGCATTCTGGGGGGCCTTGTGACTGTGATCTTAGCACAAAGGCTGGAGCTGTAGTGAGTGCTAACTGAGGATATCCCAGTGTGCGCGCCCTGTGGCCGCCTTGGTGGGCTGGCTGGTAGGGGTGTGGGCTAGGGGTCCAGGGCTCAGTGAGGCATCAGGCCAGGACATCACTCTGTGCTTTCAAAGTGTGTGGGAGGGGTAGTGAGCGGAGACTGTGTATCAGCCCCTCCCACCCGGAGAGCCCTCCCACAGCTACCCCTACCATTAGCAGAATTCTAGAGCGGGCTGTTTTTCATGCCAGCTACTCTTTTAAACTACGGTTTTGTGTGTGTGTGTGTGTGTGTGCGCCCAAGTGCATCCAGGGCTGATGTTTGCCTGGAGGACCTGAGGGTACAGACCTACCTCTGGTCTATGCGTAAACCGTGTTGTTCTCCGGTCCCTGTGACCCAGAGAGTGTCCCCACAGCTCTTCCGCCATTTGGTGGAGCTCGAAGGGCTGGCTCTTAGGGATGCTGGTCACTCTTTTTAAAAAAAATCTTTTTTTAGGTTTGTTTGTTTATTTTGAGAGACAGAAGGCATGAGTGGGGCAGAGAGAGTGGGAGAGAAAATTCCGAGCAGGCTCCACACTGACACAGCGCAGAGCCCCACATGGGGCTTGAACTTCCAAACTGTGAGATCATGACCTAAGCTGAAATCAAGAGTCGGACGCTAACGGACTGAGCTAGCTCGGCGCTCTTTTAAACCATGGCTTTTTTTTTTTTTTTCTCTGTGTCCAAGGACAGAGGAGTTCCAGGTCCCCAGTCCTGTCCCTCCCCAATGCCGTTCACCGCTTCAGAGGTGGGGGTTCCCTTCCTTACCCTGTCCCCATCACTTTTGCTCTCTTGCCATTCTGTCTTTTGTTGTGCAGAAGCCCATGCCGGAGGCCGGCTTGGGCTCCAGGGCACTTGGTCATTAGTACTGCTTTTGAGTAGCCACGGGTTGGTCCACTTCCCCAGTGATGTTGTGGCCCCAAGGCTCTCAGTAGGCTTAGACACCCCTCGCTCTATCATGGAAATGATAGTTCCCCTTTAGCGGGTTCTTGACACCCAAGTTATTACAACATCCAGGCACTTCTTGGAGCCTGCCTGATCGGTTTCATTCGGTCCTGTACTCTTCCCAGAACAGTTCTTCTCCCTGCCGGAGGAGTCAAAAGAACAGCACCCTATGTACCCTGGGCAGAACCCACAGTGATGGGGTGCCTCCTGCATTGCTGTTGAAGCCTTGCAGAGAGGCGTGTCCCCTCTAGAGTCACTGGCGGCGACCATGTAGGAGAACACCGTTTGTGGTTAGCAGAGCACGTGCTGTCGTTCGGTCTCAAAGATATTTCCCAGGACTCCTCTTTCCATCCTCATAGACACGACCCTAAGTCATCATCAAAGCAACAATCAGTGGTAGGCGGTTATCGGCGCCTTGGAGAATCTGCTGGGACTTGCTCGACATGCCCTCCAGCTTTGAATAGGGCACAAAGGCCTAACAGCACCCTAGAGTGGTCTCAGCGTGTTCTGCCCTTGCCATCCCTTGCTGCCTCCTGATGTACTGCCTGCCCCTGGGGTCCAGTTCCCTTCCTAAACCTGGATCCTCACCTGTGTGATGGCTCCAGGACCCCACTCAGTTTTGTCAGTTAACGTGGGCCTGTTGTCTGCTAAATGCTCCCCAGTAATTTCATTTGGCCTCCGGGTACCATCCAGGCTGTGAACAGATAAGCCTCTCCTACAGATACTGTTTCCGCTAATCCCCGAGGTTCATTATTTGTATTGTTCTTAAATGCTGCAGTCATCATCCTCGGTAACGTCTTTCCGTCTCTTTCCTCCAAAACCTCTTCTAGCCCTTAAAACGCAGCCATGTTGTTTCCTCGCAAAGGGTATCCCTACATCTTTCCTGGAACTCCTCTTCTGATCTCATCTACGTCAGCCTTTAGGTTTAGTCTGTTTTAACATTCTGGACTATGTTTCTACCGGCGCTGATTCCCAAGATCCCTTTTGGGAAGTATAAGGACATCTTTCATCTCTAGTGGTGCAGCTGGCTCCAGCCTTGCCTGGGACCATACTGACCCCTGTCCTTATGGGCAACCTCCCGCCGTCAGCCTCAGTCCTCAGGTACCCTCTAGCCAACCAGCATTTCCTTCTGATCAATCCACCACCCCGCTGTGATTCCCTCGATTCTTTACCTTACTTATCTTCAGCAGGTAAGTGGGACCTTTAGAGGAGCCTCCAAAATGTTCACCAAACTGCAATTTCTTAGAGCCTTTTTTTTCCTGCCAATTGCTATAATTACCCCCGATTTCCAAAGCAGTAGCTCGTAGGGTAAATTCAGCTCCCAGATCTTTTGTGATTGATATACACTGAGGTTTGTTATTTTTTTCTTCTTTTTCTTTTATTTGAATGCCTTCAGACAGGGTTTGTGCTCTTTACAGGTTCAACATGCTCCCAACTATTTCCCTATTCTTTTATCTGGCTAATTTTGTCAAGTTGTATTGACTAGATCAGCATCTATCCCTGTAACCAGTTTCTGTCCCGGTACCACCTGCCAAACCTTTTGCCCAGACCTTCTAAGTTCTCCTTTGTCCCTCCCTACTAACCTCTGTCCTTCTGGCAGATTTCTCATCATCTAATGGAGACAGTATCCTTAACTCTCTGCCCAATATGCCCATCCTTCTTTGAGACCTATCTTTCAGTGAGAAATGTCCCTCCAAGCCTCGGCTACCCTAATGATTCTATCCCATATATGTAGGTCTCTGATCGTTGCATTTGATTTTCTATTACATCATTCCCCATTTTGAATCCTAATGTCAGGTCCGGGAGAATAGGAGTTAAATGTTTTTCTCTGTTTCTCAACAGAAAAGACCATAGAAAGAACTAAAAATAGTTCAACTTCAGTGTTCCACATGTTACTGGTTTGTGGTATAATTCTTCATTTTTAGTTTCCGAAGAAAAGAATTTATCTACCTTTTGCAGTTGTGTATAAGGACATCTACTTATTCAACTTAAACACTTCTAATAACAATCCTATCTCACCTTCCCAATAGGCCCTATTTCTCTACACACACATACAAGTTACTAGCATAGTATTATAAATCAGTTTGTACATGCTTTGGGGGAAGGTTTTTTATATTTGAAATAAAAGCATGTTTAAGTGGCTACAATAAAATAGTTTTTGTTAACAGAGATTAATCAAAACATGGACAGAAACCTGAGATAACTTATGCCAAATTTGCTACTTTTGCATAGTTACTTGGTCTGCTGGGAGCAGCGGCGAGGAGCCTAAGTTTTAGTACTACTTTTTGATTGTTGAGCACATAGATCAATTACTTATAAGAGTTGATGTTCGGTTATAAATGGAAGTGATGACCTTTTTTTATAGAGTTGAAAAGACCAGGTGGCTCACTGAAATGCACAAAATCTACATGAACACCTCTGTGGTTTTTGTTTAACTTCATAGGAAATCAACGTGTTGACAGTCGCATTGGTCAACCAAGACCGAGAGAACAATATGGAAAAAAGAAGCCAAGGCTTAAAATCAGAGAAAGAAGCTTTGCTAATCGGTAAGGACGTTATGTTTTCCTCATCTGCTGTCTTAAATAATATTAAAGGAATTCACCTCCAAGTTGTTAACAATGCAGACAGCTCTGCCCTCTGGCCAGAGGTAAGATTAACTTTGTCAAGATTATATTATACTTACATTTCAAATTAGGGATGCATAAACCAAGGTGGGGAGGTTTGCTCTTCTGTAACCACGTGTGTTCGTCAGCTGTACAACATAAAACCGAGTACAAGAAGACAGACTATTTTGCATCCCACGTTTTACAAATCTGAATTCCAAAATATGGACGCATCACTTCCAACAGGAGGCCAGGCTGTGTCCAAAAGTTCCAAATCAAGCCAGACCCCCAGGCTCAAGAGGCTGCATCCTGAGGTCAGCCCTGTAATGCTGATGATATGGGGGCCTTGAGACTACATCTAAGTTGGCTTTTTTTTTTTTTTGGTCTGGACCAGAGACAAAGCTCTGAATGTTTTCTTTTTGAGAGTCCTCGTGAGCAGATCCAAAAATAGTATTTACTCTCCCAAGGAAGAGTTCTTGATGAGGATATGTTGGTGACGGGCCTGGGACCCTACTTTAGAAGCTGGTCTGTTTAAGGCCTGTCTCCGGAATCCCCATTCTACAGAAGGAGAAGCTGTCCCCCTCACTCTGTAATGCACAGCACTAATTCAAACTGCGCCTTGGCACTGACCCTGGTGTGGGGTTCCAAGTTGAAACTGGCTCTTCCTTGGCATAGTTAAGGGTGAGGAATGAGACTGTTGTACATGTGAGACAAATTGTTCTCCTATAGTTCATATTCTGGCAAAAGGAACACCTGGTTGCATTTTCTAGATAATGCACGCACTCACCTCAAAATGACAGGTACGCCAGGGCCTGTAGAAGCTGGCACAGGAGGAATTAAATTCAAGATAGTCCAAACTTCATCCATCATATATGGATTTTTCAACTACAGGGTTATTGAATATGACATCAACTTCGAGATACTCTAAGGAAAACCAATTATTTTTTTTCTCTCTGATGATATACAGCTGCAATAACATGCCATGCACAAGTTTCGTAAGACATGCTGATGTGTTATCAGTGCCAGGAACCCAAAATGAACCCATATGTAGTTGGCGACTGGATTTTTCTTCTATTGGAAAATGTGTCAAACTCCGACAACTGTTTCTCTTCCGCTCCGTGTGACAAAGTTGTGATCTCCCCCCACGAATTCAGGGCATGAACAGAGCACATGGTGATCAGCAGTAAATGTTCCCTCTTTTAAGTCAGAATAATCCAGAGCACCTGAAATTTTAAAAAATGGGAATAAGTCTCTGGTTTTTTTTTTTTTTAATTTCCTGCCTCTCACTAAAGATTACTTCTCCTCATGTGTTTTACTTGCAGAACAGAGTTCATTTACAATGTCTCTTAAATAGTTACTACACACACAAACACACATTTTTTTTTCAATCAGCTACCTCAAAATTTAAAAAGGATATGCTTTGCACACCATAGGTTAATAGGAGTAGATGAGAGGTTACACTTAGAACATCTTAACTCTGCTGATGTCTTCAGTATTAGGGGAAAAAAGTTGTTTTGGGGCGCCTGGGTGGCTCAGTCAGAGTGCCCGACCCTTGGTTTCGGTTCAGGTCACCATGATCTCCTGGTTCATAGGTTCGAGCCCCAAGTCAGGCTCCGTGCTGATGGTGTGGAGCCTGCTTGGGATTCTCTCTCCCTCCCTCTCTCTCTCTGCTCCTCCCTCAAAACAAATAATTAAAACAATTTCCAAAAATTGTTTTAATTGGTAAATTCGAGTGTATTAGAAAAAATTTAGTAAGTCAGAATCTTCAATTACCAGTAGGCAGAACCCACTGTAAATTTTCTAGGATTTTTCTGCTCACTTCTGGTCTTTTGAATTGGTTTACATGTATTAACAACTGACACTCATTTTGAATCAATATATGAGAGTGTTTAGTTAGAAAGAAGGCCAAAGCCAAGTTTTTGATTAAAATAAAGTTAGGAGGTGGGTTTTCCCCCCTTCATTTCTCCATTACCTCTCCTCCTCGACATTTTATTTTACTTAATGAAAGTTTTAATACAGCTGTGATTTCCTGCCCAAACCTTCCCCCCAAATACTTACTTTTGTAGTCAGAGAGAGAGTAATTGTCCAGAAGAATGCCAAGGTAGAAACGAGTCTCCAAGACTGGCAGAATGGATCCTGCTGAAGGACATAGCTGCCTCTTGCCATTAATCGTGCCTCTCTGCTAAGTGAGTTTGGCCATTCACACTTTGTAGAAACTCAAATGCTGGGGTCACAAATACCGCTCTTGCAACTTCTGGAATCTAGAGAAGGGCTGTGACAGGGACAGAATAGGGGTCCAAAACTGCTTTGGACAAAGCTAGATAGAGGAAAGAGTTTCTGGTGCTGGAGCTACTCTTTTCTGAGGAATACTTATAGGTAGAATGATTCCCAGAGTCCTCCAGACTTCTGATATATCTGGAAAGGTTAGGAATACTCTTTGCAGTATCGTTGGAATCTTCTCTTGGAATAATTAAACCCACATAGAGGGTACAGTGGGCCTGTTCTGATCTAGCCTAGAAGGCCCAGGAGCACAGCAAAAAATCTCCCTTGATTTGGAAATACTTATTAGCAAAAGCCTCATCACATCTGGGTACCTGTAGTATATGCTATATGCAAATATATTCAGATAACACCCTCTTGGGACACACAGATATTATATAAAAATGCACGGTGGCACAAATCTTGATTTCCTGGAAGGGAAAGGGGGGGAGTGAGAAATACACTTGTCAGATAGATTCCATATACAGAGAACATAAAACTGAGGCTAGAACTTCCTAAACAACAAGCAATCCCGACTGTCTGTGATTACTTGTGACGCTCATCTATCTGGGCAAAAGTACGCATCCCTTCCACGCATTCTCATGGCCTGTTCATAATTGGAGTCTTTAAGACATGGAAGGTACGGATACGTAACAGAAGGTCAGTGGGATTTCACTGATGATATTACTTGGCGCCATGCCTGTCCCTTGAGAGTTCCATCATTCTGCTCAACTTTCTGCTTGACAAGTAATGGGGATCGAGAGCTGTGTTCCAACTCTGCTAAAACAGATGGGCCCTTGGAAAGCACCTTATTCTTGTGACGTCTGGATTATTTATCTTATAATCAATGCTCGTAAAGACAGGTTAACATATCATTGGACCTAAAAGAATTACATTTGTATGGTGGGGGGGGGGGGGTAAAGCAGGGTACTAGTTTACAGCTCACGGCTCTATGGTAACGGAACATTAGGTCGGCCTGACGTAGTCTAGTATCTATGCCAGAACTGCTAGTTCACTTCACATATGGCCTACACACTGGGTTTGGCATGCACTCATTAACCACCGTTAATGAAGAATGGGTCAAGAAAATTTTTATAGATAGGCAAAGAGCCCTTGAGGAGATGCTAACAGTGTACCTCTGGGTCTGTATCACTCGATCTTCTCTTTCTTTTTAAGTAATTCGAACACAGTAGATGTCCAATCCTAGGAGCCCTGATTGACACCCTGCCAATGCTAGTCATCACTGTAAATCCCATCCAGGTATGGTCAGAACCTTCTCAACAGCTCTGTTCTGCACAACTCCCCCCCGACTCCTGAGAACCGTCCCCAAATTCTTAGTGGTAAGGCACACGTCTTTCCAGATCATCCTGACTCCGTTACAAATCAGGACGTACATAGTACAGATGGCCAGGATGCTGCTTTCCATCACCCCCCCACCCCCAACGCCCCATTTCTATCGCTGTCACCATTTCACACATCTGCGCACAGCCTGTCTATATCAGAATTGGAATGCTCCCCCAAATACATGAGTATTAGGAAGCAGATGAATGGACTAGAGAGAAATACACGTAAAGAAGGTTAAATGGTGATGTTTTGGTGTTTTCAGTGACTGGAATTGAGGCTATATTTAGGCCACACCTGAGAAAAGTAATCTGGGAAGTGCGTGCTTCTCTGAAAGCTACTGACCATAAAGAATGAGTCATTGACCTAAATCTTGTTTCCGAGACACAAATGTCCATATCAATAAATCAACAAACATTTGTCAAGAGCCTACTATAAAAATTACCAGCCTTCCTTGTGGAAAAGAATCATCTCGGCAGCCTGTTTAAAAGGCACAGTCTCTGGCCCCACACACAGGGACTCTGTTCATTAGAAAACTAACATCCGAGGTGATACTGAAACAGGCACTTGGGGGACCACGTTTGGAGAACTACCAGCCTGCCATCTGCCCAAACCTGTGTTCGCTGATGGTGGTGATAAGATGATCTCTTCCCTCAGCTCATAGACTAGTGAGAAAGCAAGCAGTGAATGGCAATGAAATATGCTTTGGACTAAAATCAGAAGCACAGAGAAAGGGCTACTTATGCCTTCTCGGAAGAAAGGACAGTCGAACGAGTCCTAAAGGGATGCATAGACTCTCTGTGGTCAAATGAGGGAGTTGTCAAGGCCATTTCAGACACAAGGAACAACTGATACAGTCTCAGGAGTTTAGTTAAAGTAAGACCAACAGACAGACATTTTTTTTTTTCTTTACATTAAATAAACTAACCGTACAAGATCAGGTACGGTACTCACCAGAAAAGTGGAACAAACTGCTCTTTGGAAAATTAAAGCTTTTCAGCCTTCCGAGGCACGGAGAAGCTTCGGACCAAATCACAGTGTGGGATCACTCTCCTACCACTTGCTCACAGTGGAATCTCCCCGATTCCCACAATGCTTTATCACGCTGCAGCTGCTCAGGATAACCACAGGCTCGGGGCTTAGTGGGAAACCCAGATTTCACAGGGCATCCTCCCTGCTGCCTCTCCAGCCCTGTGTCCCTGAAGCCTTATGGGCTGCAAAATGAAGCAAGAATATTTCCGGCTGGCTTACGGTCAGGCCTCTGCCGGTTTCCGGCATGATATAAGTGTCTCTGGAGAGATAGCTGTTCCTCGGCAGAGCTTACATTCCTAGAAATCCCTGGGATGCCCCCTCCCCCAGTAAGCTGATAGGTCTCAGGGTTTTCTGAAGTTTCCCAGGAGACTGTCAGCTAGTGTGCATGTAGGGAAAGCTAATCTCAGCCAGAACTTTCTAAGCTGACACAGAGTTTGGAGTGAAACTCCAAGCAGCCTGAGGAAGGGGAGAATGTTCTGGTAGGATGCCATTTCTCATTCACCTCAAGGAGAATGCACTGGGAAGGAGCATCCTGAGTATTTGTGGACGGAGGCATGATTCACTGGGCAAATCATCCACTGTGGGTCTAATTCTTCATGTCGTATCAAGTTAGGAGGTCTGATTAGATGGTCTTTCTCAACTCAATAGTCTGTAATCTATGAGGACGATTACGAAAGGGGCACTGCCCTTTAGGCAGTGATCGTATTTGTAAGCAGATGCTGATAACATCCGCATAGTAACTTGAACTCTCCTACCTCATACCTTTAGAACAAAAAAAGAAGGGAGACTTGTCTTCACTCCAACAGCCCGTGTCCCTGCTCCCTATCTAAGCATGACTTTTCCAAAGTCCCATCTATACTAACAGCCCCCATTTCCTTTCCTCCCCTCCCCTCCGGCCCACTCGGGTATAACTTGCACCCTCACCCTGAAGTGGTTTCGTCAGCGTGACGAGAGAACTTCATGCTGCCAATTTCTCAACTCCCTCCACTTGTCATCTGCACTTTAGACAGCTGACTAGCCACATCTTGTGAGTAGAAGTTCCTTCTCTTAGCTATCGTGACGCCATTTTTTCTTACTGATCACTCCCTCCCAGATTCCTTTGGTGAGTTTTCCTCAGCTTAACCTCTAAATCTGGGGCTTCTTCAGAGTTCAGTCAAGAAGTGCTTGGGTTTCAAATCCCTGTTTGTTGCCACTGATTCACACATGTATACCATCTCCAGAAAACATTTGGGATCTCCACGTAGATGCTAGTGGACATCTCAAATCTAGTGAGGCCAAAACAGAACTCTGGACTCCGCCCTTTCCTCTGCCCTCGTATGCTCCTCCCCTAGTACTCCCGTATGCTCCTCCCCTAGTACTCCCGTCTGAGAAAATGGTACCACCCGGCTCAAGCCAAATCGAGGACTCCTCCTCCCAAGACTATGCCACTCACGTGTCGCCCTTCAGCTCTCCTTCACTGCTCTTTGGCCCAAATCACTACTTACCACTTCGGGTCTTGTGCAGACACTTCTAAATGGCCTCTCAATTCCCTTTTCATCTATTCACCAGACAGAAGCTTGAAGGAAGTTTTAAAAATGCAATTCAGATCATATCATGCCCCTACTTGGAACTCTTCTGTTGGTTTCCTGCTATATTTAGAATTTAAGCCAAAACACATCACACTCATTCAAGGCCTTCCATGATCTGGCTCCCCACCTCCCTCTAAATGCCTGCTGTACCACTCTCAGGCCAAGTTTGTTCCTGCCAGCTGCCAGCTCATTTCCACCTCAGGTCTTTTGCACATTCTGGAAAAATCTTTCCCCAGGCTGTCTGTGGCTGGCTCCTTCTCATCTGACCCAGGAGACTTTACCTTCACTCGACTTCCCGGGATAGAGTAACACTCCACCAAGCTTGAACCTGTTGTGTTTTCTTCACTATGTTTACCACTATCTGAAAATATTCCCTTTATTTTTAATCTTTGTGTTTATCCTGTGTTACTTACCTAGAATGTAAATTCCCCAAGAGCAGGAAGCTTGTCTGTCTTGTGCAGTGCAGTGTCCCTGGCACCTAATTGCTGGTAAGGAAATGTTTAAGAATGAATGAACGAAGCAGTAAAAATCTAGCACTATTTGGCTAATTTAAATGCTGCTTCCTTAGTCTTAGTGAGGTCTAAAAATGGGAAAAAACTCGATGATTTTCATGGAGAAAGCTCAAAACGCTTTCATGAGCCTGTTTAAATGGCCTTCCTCATGAGGGGCTTGCCACCGGTTGTACAGAGCTGGTTTGTATGTCCTTCTAGAGTCATTTTTAAGGCCCTGGGACGTGCAGAAAGTTTGAGTTCTGACAGCCTCCTCCACTCCTTTTTTATTTTCTTAAATTAGCTACTTACAGTTGTATTTTCCTGGTTGGAAAACCCATCTTTAAATATGGAGACTTCTGCTTCTCCATGGAAACAGCCAAGACCAACAGTTGCGTCTATCCCTTTGGAGATCCACCAGTTCATCAATGGCTAAGTTCTCCACCCTCTGTTGTTAGTGTTTCTTTTTACCAAGCCTTTAGATGCCTCCCAGAGGACCATAAAACAGTCTCCATCTTCTGGGTTGGTAGCATTTTTCATTAGATCATGAGTTGTATCTATCTGTTTTTCCATTCTCAGGAAATATTCCAGTTCTTTTAAAGGAACGACAAAGAGGCTTTAGTTGATTATTCAGGAAGCCCCACCTCACCCCGCCCAATGAATCCAATCCAAAACCAGGGCCTAGAAACTACATTTTCTCAGCATGACTAATGCGCCTGTGATGATACTGTGATGGGCAGCGGTAAGGGTGGGAGTAAGGAACAGGAGGATATGACTAATGTTTCCCATTTCTGCTGTATCTCTAGCAATACTGAAAAGCTTAGTTGCCATCCATGCGAAAAGCTTGGGAAGCTTTTATTTAACTACCTCTTTTGGCCCCAAATGAATCTAGTGGCAACCGTTCTACTTTTATAAAGAAAAGCTAATGGCTTATTAATATCAGCTACTACAGTGATCATTTTGAATATCCTCCTAAGGAAAGCTATTCATGAGTGGGTCAGGATTTCTGCACTGATTTTAGAAAGATATGTAGAAATCATATAAGCATTTTCCCCTTAATTTTATGAGCAAAAGACTTTTTTTAACTTTTTTTATGTTTATTTTTGTGAGAGAGAGAGAGAGAGAGAGAGAGAGCGAGAGCATGCGCAAGCAGGAGAGGAGCAGAGAGAGATACACAGAATCTGAAGCAGGCTCCCAGCTCTGAGCTATCAGCACAGAGCCCAACACGGGGCTCAAACCCACTAACCGTAAGATCATGACCTGAGCCAAAGTCGGATGCTTAACCCACTGAGCCACCCAGGCACCCCAAGCAAAAGAATTTAAATAAAAAGTTTCCACGGTATGGAGATTCCTCAAAAAATTAAAATAGAACTACCCTACGACCCAGCAATTGCACTACTATTTATCAAAGGGATACAGGTGTGCTGTTTCACAGGGGCACATGCACCCCCATGTTTATAGCAGCACTATCAACAATAGCTGAAGTATGGAAAGAGCCCAAATGTCCATCAATAGATGAGTGGATAAAGAAGATGTGGTATATATGTACAATGGAGTATTACTCGGCAATCAAAAAGAATGAAATCTTGCCATTTGCAGCTACGTGGATGGAACTGGAGGGTATGATGCTAAGCGAAATTAACCAGTCAGAGAAAGACAAATATCATGACTTCACTCATATAAGGACTTTAAGATACAAAACAGATGAACATAAGGGAAGGGAAGCAAAAAATAATATAAACACAGGGAGAGGGACAAAACATAAGAGACTTAAATATGGAAAACGAACACTGGGTTACTGGAGGGGTTGTGGGAGGGAGGATGGGCTAAATGGGTAAGGGGCATTAAGGAATCTACTCCTGAAATCATTGTTGCACTACATGCTAACTTGGATGTAAATTAAAAAATAATAAATTAAAAAAATAAAAAATTAAAGTTATAAAATAAATAAAAAGTTTCCATGACCAAAACATTCAGGTTGCTCTGTCCTTCTGAATCCATAATAGGGAAGGAATCAGGAGTGAATAATGTCTCAAAGTTACCTGATCTTTGAAAGACTGCCCCATCACCAGTTAGTACTGTAGCCATTTTTAACGTTCTTATTTATCCCCATTTACCTATAATAGAACGGTAGAAATTTTAAACAAGTATACTGGCTAGTCTTAGTTCTAGAGGATAAATTCATTCAATATACACTTATTGTACATGTATACTCTACTGCCAATACTGAGCCAGAATACACAAAGACTTTCTGAGGGCAGAGTTCCCTGGGGAACCCAAGACTGGGCCCGGCAGACAGACCGTTACCAGTGAGGGAGTGTGCACACAGAGAGATACCCAGCTCACAGAGGCAACAAAAGCAGCCACCCCAGGTCCTCCCATTACTGGTATCCCTAAATTTCCTCTTTTAACACCTCGTCTCCTAGCCTAAAGTCATCAACTTCTCCCCCATCGCCCACACACATCCTCTTCTGACTCGTTCCGTTTATACTGCTGAAGACATTTAACTTCGCACCACCTTCCATACATGTTTACAGGAGAGCCTGTGGGTTATCTAGGAGATGGTGCTAAGTCTCTGTCTGGTAGAGAGATTAATATGAAAAATGTCTTTCTCTATTTGCTGGGGCCTTTGGGGTGGTTTACTCGTAAGACTGCTCAAGCCTCCCCACCGTCTAAGATGCTCCCTTACCCTGGTGGAAAACCACACATCCTCGTCACCCCAAAGGCTGACCGGTCAGTCTGCTGCCTAAGCCGACATCCAACCAAGGAAGCGAATGCTGCCCCCATCTTGCAGCACCCCTCTTGGCTCTGTGAGCCACTCTCTCGGAGCTTCCCCCTCCCTTGCCTGGGAGAACCTGTGTGCCAGGAGAAGAAAGGAACACCCTCGCCTCCTCACAAAGCCAGAGGTGACTGTTCCTTCTTCCCCCTTGTCTCCTAATGGGGGATTGAGGGGTCTGCCTACCATTTATTGGAGGCTCCCTGTGAAAACTAGTGGACGTAGTGCCACCTGTCCTCAGCTTGGGACAGCAAGGAGAACCCCATTCACCATCCTGAAACAGGAGTTTCCCCTTAAGAATTCTGCCCCCTCGGGGCCCCTGGGTGTCTCAGTCGGTTAAGCATCCAACTTTGTCTCAGGTCACGATCTCACAGTTCGTGAGTTCAAGCCCCGCATCGGGCTCTGTGCTGACAGCTCAGAGCCTGGAGCCTGCTTCAGATTCTGTGTCTCCCTCTCTCTCTGCCCTTCCCCTGCTTGTGCTTTCTCTCTCTCTCTCTCAAAAATAAATAAACATTTAAAAAAAAAAAGAATTCTGCCCCCTCTCTCCCACTTAACAAATGCAAATAAAAGTGTTATTTTAAAAAAAAACTTATTTTTTAAGTCCTTCATGAGCTTCTATACTCGAACTCATTAGTAACAGAATTACTTACAGTGTCACTTCACCAGATTTGAGAATTTCAAAGACACAGGGAAGTAGTTGCCAGATCTATAAATTTAAAATGGAAATTAACAAACTGGAAGGAGGGGAATAAAACAACTCCACTTAAGTGTATTAAAATGGCTATTTGCCACTTAAAGATATTAAAACTATCAATATTACCTTTTACCACTTGCATTATTTCATAAAAGAACATTTTAGCAAAAAAAGGAGGAATATAATTTCAGAATAAAATGGTAGTGCTTGGGGTGCCTGGGAGGCTCGGTGGGTTAAAGTTTCCAACTTCTGATTCCGGCTCAGGTCATGATCTCGCGGTTCATGAGATCGAGCCCCATATCAGGCTCTGTGCTGACAGTGCAGAGCCTGCTTGGGAGTCTCCCTCCCCCTCTCTCTGTGCCCCCTGCTCACGCTTATTCTCTCAAAACAAACATTTTTTTTTATTTTTTATTTTTTTTTATTTTTTTTTTTTTCAACTTTTTTTTATTTATTTTTGGGACAGAGAGAGACAGAGCATGAACCGGGGAGGGGCAGAGAGAGAGGGAGACACAGAATCGGAAACAGGCTCCAGGCTCCGAGCCATCAGCCCAGAGCCCGACGCGGGGCTCGAACTCACGGACCGCGAGATCGTGACCTGGCTGAAGTCGGACGCTTAACCGACTGCGCCACCCAGGCGCCCCAACAAACATTTTTTTTTAAATGGTAGTTCTTTACATCGCAAGAAAAACAGGTCTCTGAAAACTGAGGTTTTAGCATTATGGAGAAATACGATTATTTCTCTCTTCCTCATTTCACTGTAAACCAGTACAAACCTCACATAAGCAGTGTTCTGAAGACAGGTCTTTGAGAGCAGTGGTCTAGACACTTCGGTTCTCTGTCCTCGGACTAAAGCTAAACTGGGAGTTTTTCTTTAAATGCTGGCACTCGTCCCAGAGCATCCCAAGCATCACACAGGAGGTCAGGAGGCCATGAGACCCTATCCCAGATCAATCCAGGGTCAGCCTGCGATT
Source organism: Panthera onca (assembly GCF_046562875.1). Classification (NCBI taxonomy): domain Eukaryota; kingdom Metazoa; phylum Chordata; class Mammalia; order Carnivora; family Felidae; genus Panthera; species Panthera onca. The sequence goes on along the minus strand of NC_138339.1, from coordinate 213,336,505 downwards.
CCCAGGGTGACCTGGTGCAAGAACTATGTGCTCGTCTAGGGCTCACTCCACCTGCATGTCAAACAAATGCAGCTCTTTTTTTGACCTTCAGCTCTCAGGCATCAGAATTTCCCAATAAACAATGTGAGGGCTTAAAAGAGAACTCAAACAATGTCAGTCTGAACACCGTTTCATAACAAACAGCAGCATACAGTCTATGAAGTCGACGTCCTCATTTTCACTATTTTGATTTTGGATCTAGGAGCAGGGAGGATAGAGAGGTAATGCTTTCACTTCAGCCCCGACACCAACCCCCGGCTTTTCATTTGTCAGTACAATGTTGACAGTTGATTTTCACAATGGAAAAGACTTCTGATTTATACTCAGACTCCAGCCAAACCATCCATTCCTGGACCTTTTAAAATGATCTTGTAAATTACAGCAGGGAGGAGAGAGTAAGCCGGTTCCCTTTAAACACCAGCAACAACGAGGGGGAAATAAAGGCTTCGGAAAGGATTTGTGCTTCCTTCAGTGGCAGTTAGGGGAAATATGGATTAAATACTTTTCATAACTGGCAGCTGTAATTATCAGGGAAATCGGAGGCCGTGTGATCTCTGACACCAGCTGTATGAGCGATTTTCATACTGCAAAGCCCACTGAGGGAAAGAAAAGAGAGAATTTTATCCTCCCAATAACTACAATTTTATATTGGTAAATCAAGCATAAAATTGGTAGCTGAAATGCTTCCAGGAGTGTTTGTTTAGAAATACCTTCATTCATCTGTATATTATCTTGGAGTCTAGCTTTTCTAACTACTGTTATTCCAGCAGATAGAGTGTTCTGTTTGCCATGTTACGATGACTGTCTTCAGAACGGGCTGCTATTAAATGCTTGTTGAGTGCTGCTGAACATGGTGAGACTGTGACTCAGGCTGACAAAACCATCGCTGGGGTTAGTAAAGGATATTGTCTGACTCTGACTCTGACTTGCCTTGCAGTAATGCCCAATGTTTGTCTTTTTAACCCAGGCATCATATCAACGTTTCTTCATGTCCATCCTTTTGGAGCCAATATAGAGTATCTTTGGTCATACATGCAGCAGCTTGACTCCAAGGTAAATTCTTTTTCTCAAGCGGACTTATGTTGTTGGGATTTTGCATGTCAACTCCTGGCTGCAGGTGGGCCCTGTGTGAACTGCATCAAGGATCCAATAGCACTTGGAGACTTATCAGGACTTCTCCGCAAGGACCTCAGTTTTGGGCCGATGCTTGTCCCTTTTTCACTTGCATTTGTCTTTAGAGAAAGAAAAGCAGTTATCTACAATGACAGTGACTTTCAGCAGGTGCCAAATGGGGACATGGCATATGAGGGGCTTAAAATTACAGGTTCCCCAAGCCGGGAGAAATCAGGTCAGGGTGGCTAACGTGGAATTATCTTTAGGCCAGATTCTCACAGGGTTCCGTAGTAAGGACTCCACACAATAGGGGGAAAATCGCCTCAAACAACAAAGATCTGATACGACTCTCGAGAAAACTGGATTAGCGGTGGGTTTTCAGCATTCTTCTCTAAATGGAAAAGATGATTGCAGAATTATTCTCAGCTCCACCCCACGAGGGCCACACCCAGCGTCAGGACTCACTCTTCATTTCTCTGAGGCTTGGTTTTCCTCCTCTCCCCGTTGGCTGTGCCCCTGACCCATTGCGATATCTGTGTTCTACAAGGTAGAGGACAAAAAGAGCTCAGTGCACGTATCAATTGATGTAGTAAATTCCAGGCAACAATGAGAGGGGCCCCAGTTGAAATAGTGTCATTAACCAGCACTGCCTGGGGAAGCCCTGGAAGGGGATGGACACAGAAGCAGAGGGTTGAAGCCCGCCACTGAGCGGCTCGTTAAATGTCCTGCTGGGAGGGAAAATGGAAATACATTCTTCCGTAGAGTGCAGCAAGGTGCATGGAATGCGTAGGACCAGGCCCACGGCCCGCAGTTCTAGGACCCTGACGACACACGTACAAATCATTCTAAATCTCCGAAGGCCAGTATCAATTAAATTACTGCACTGGGCTCTCAGTTTGAGTCACATGATCTTACCGATTCATGATGCCATAACTGCTTGGCCTTTCTAATGGGTCTTAAACTTCCCCTCTGAGAGAATCATCTGGAACCAAGAGTATTTTTCAGTCACAGAGATTCACGTCCATTTATTCTCTCACAGCTGGTAATAGGGTAGACCAAAACAGAGTGAAAGGGGATGAGGCGATTATAAGATTCTTGAGGTTCACACTTGTGTTACTGTCCCCTTTGCAGCCTCCCCTCATGTGGATGGGAGGGATAGAAAATGCTCATGTGGATTCAGATAAAATGAGAAGGATGAGCTATACAATGTTACTTTGTTGAAATAATACTTTGTTGAAAATACTTTCTTGAAGGGTTTGGGTTTTTTCCTTCACCAGTATCGTTCTTAACATCAACCCTACCTTTGCCTGAAAGATGAAATGAAATACTACTTTCCCCAGTGTGGCGTGACACGGAATAAGGCCTCGAGAAATTATTCCAATCATTGCTATTATCCTTCCCTGGTATTGTTGACATTTCTTTCCTTCCCCTTCTGGAAATCCCAAGTGGAAAGCCTTTGTTGGGAAGCAGTTGTTGTTTTCGTATATATAGGGAAATATGGGTGGCAGAGGGGGTGGATGAGGATAAAAATCCCCAGTGGGAGTGATAAATAATGAAGCATGTCCCTCCGGACAGAGTGTCCGTCATCCATTTGTTCAGGCAAGATTTGTGTGGTCTCCCTTAGTAGTCTCTGAGGAGAGAATTCACACACCTGGTCTCTGGCCATTAGATGATTGGCCTTTCTGGAAGGGATTCTGTCAAAGGGAAGTCCATTTCATCTCAGGCTGATACTTTTATTTTAAAAGATAAAGAAGAAAGTATTTCCTTCACAGAAGAAATACACGGGGTCCCCCCCGGACAGCCCTCCATCTCCTGAATGAAATGCCCGGTAGAGCAGTCAAATTGTTTCCTCATGCATGAAGTAAAAATTATATAGAAAAAGTGCTCTGACTAAAACTCCTAGGTGCCAGCGATTAGACCAAATATTCTCTCTATCCCAGTGAGGCTGAAAGGATATTTAGACTTCTTAATCCAGAGACCAAATTACTGCTGTATACTGGAATTCTATATCCTCAGGGCTTTAAACAGAAAACAAAATAATGAGAGGTTTGCCCTTTAAGCACCCACCAGGGCCTTGTCCTTGCATCAGCTGCCAGAAGGCTCAGAATCCTGGAGCCACGACCAGCCCAGTGACGCTGAGGCTGGCTGGTCCAGGGACCTAGTACTCCTGCCTCTGGTTAATCAGAATGACTTGGGCATCACCGCTCCCCCACCAAGTCTCGGTTGATGTTGCACCAGGGCCACAGATTCAGCCTGGCCTCCACTGCATGGAGGGTCTACTGACTCTAGGGGGGTTTTCAAACTTCCGCTTAGAACAACACTGTTCGACATCAGACAACATCACCATTACAACAACTATAAAATGATATTTAGATTCTGCCTCCCCCAGTGCTGACGAGAACAAGGAAGGCAGGCAGCCTGTAATGGAGCTGATTTTATTAGGGTTTCCCCAAAGGCCACATAGGAGTCTAAGAATGATTAGAAATGGAAGGAGAGCCAGGAATTAATTTAAATTAGGCTGGGCATGTGAATTGCACATGGCTCCTAAAAGTGCGTGGCCCAGTAATAGGCCATTTTCCAGTTAAATATTATTCCCGCTCTTGACAGTGATGTTTGCATATTTTTCTCTTCTCGGCCTCTTCTAAGCCACCCACTCTCATTCACTCAGCCCTCTTGTAGGTCAATGTGGCCATATGACCATGTCACAAAGACTCACTCAGAGGAAAGCAGAAGGTGGGGGGTGGGGTAGGGGGGAGATGGCTTCCTGAAACTTTGCCAAGTCAAAAGTTGTGCCCTGGGCGCAGGAAGATAAGCTCAAAACAGGCAGCTCTATCCTGCGATGGTTTCTGATCAGAAGCCCCCCCACGTCAACCCACTCGCTGATCCTGAGCAGCAAGGAAGTCACGTTGAGTCGAGCATTAGCAGATGAATATCTCCTGTCTTACAGTCAAGAGGAGGGATTCTTCTGCTCTTCCTCCAATTTACGTGTTTCTTTAGGAGTTAAGACCCAGTTCTCCCAAGTGTGTGTGGCTGTCCCCTCTACCCATGTACAGCCTCGTCCCAAGGCCCACCAAATAGAATATTTGATTCTGAAAACCAGAGTCAACATAATATGGCCGCCGATGCTGGAGGATTTGCAAAGACCTGCCATTTTGACATAATACCACCGTTCACTGACAGGCTGGGTGTTCATCGGCAGGTGTACATTTCCCACCAGAGGGGCACTAAAATATCTGGTCTGTCCCGAGGAGATTCAAATTAGCCTTAATTGGAGAGCATTCTTTTCCAGACTATAGCTAGGCAGTAACGGTAGATGAAGAGTTCTCAGTGGTGTTTGTAAGGTTCCCCACCCCCTACCAAAAAATCTTCAGTATTATGCATATTCTAGTGTTCTCCTAAGTAGCCACTTGTCACAGTATGTCGATGAGTGCAAGAATTTTTTGTTGCTTAGGCTGCAATGAATATGTTTTTTTAGATCTCACAACACCTCTGGAAAGCATATGATAAGTGAAGCATTGGAGGTAACAGCACTTCATTTGGCTACATAAAGAATAAAAAGGAAGTTGTTCACACACCGCCAGAGAAACTGACGAGGTTGCCAGGGACCCAGTAAACACTGGGATAATTCACTGCTTTTCATGAACCCGGCGCGGTCCTAGGGACCAGGGAGGAACAGGTCATGGCGAGGGCACAAAAGAAATCTAAGAAGAATGCTGCTCTCAAAAAGTGTGTAGTCTAGTTGAGAGAATGTAAAATATGAAATAACTAGGTAATCAGACATAAACTAACAAGCAGGCAGATCTTTAGCGAGACAGAAGTTGGAGAGGGGCGAAGTCTGTGCAGGAGGCATCCCCGAGTATGTGCTGTCACACTTCCCTCTAGGATGCTGTAGCCACACTGCTCTCCTCTCCTCCTTCTCTCCTTCCTGCCTCTCTCATTTTCCATCCGGATCCTGCCTTTTCTCCTACTTATCTTCATCCTTCTTTCTTTTTCCTCTTGTCTCTTCTCTCCCACCCCGGTTCCTCTTCCTTCCGGTTCCTTTCTTCTCTCTTCCTAATTCCTCAGTTATGTTTATCTTCTTTCCTTCTTCCTCTCTTACTTCCTCCTTGTGTCTTGCTTCCTCCTCACCTCCCTTCCCTTCTTTGCCCATCCGCATTCTGTATTTCTCTCTGCAGAAGTTTGTTGCGCGGTGTCTGTGTGCTGATGCCATGCATTGCCCAGGGATATGAAGAATGAACAGGATTTAAATGTGCACGAAAAGCCAGCCGTCAGTTTATCCTATGGAAGGAAATCTGGTTTTGCAATTGGCTTCTCTGACTCTCCAGCCTTGACAAAGCCTATGCCAGTGTCTTTTCAGTGCCTCAAACAAGAACTCCTCATCACTCGGCTTCCCTGGCCTGACTGATATGGGACACGGAGCCAGCCAGCCCCATAATAAAACTGATTTATGTCTGCTTGTGTCAATTTATATACACGCTCAGAGGCCTGGCAAAGAGGCAGTGGGCTTGGGCTGGAGTCAGCAAATCAGAAAATAAATCAAGCAGATATTACAAATTACCTCTGCAGTGTTACCACCACACAAGCCCCTTGGTTACACAGAGTCTTTATTCCTTCTCATATTTTCTGTTCTTTTTTTTTTTTTTTAATTAGAACAAATCAATCCTTTCTAAAAGAATAGATGTCAGACTTGGAAAATTTTAAGCAGAACAGAGGGAAGGGGATCCACTGACAATACCAAAGGTTGAAAAGACGCAGACCACCAATTTCCTGGAACAAAAGCAAGCTGAGTAAAAGGGTGATAAAAGCATCATGTCTATGACGATCCTGCCCACTTTCCAGGGCACCAAATACGTGGTGTATGTGTAAATGGGACACAGCATGTCCCTACCCTCTATGGCAGGGCCACACAGAAGTCTGTTAACCACGTGTATTTGATTCTGCTCCCAGCACCCACGAGAAGACCGCAGTGCTGTGAAAGCAGGGCTGGATTGGGCGTCGCGAGCCCTGCACCAAGTTTCAGCCCCTCTGCTCATCAGCAGGGCAAGCATACCCTCCCTGGCCCCCGTGGGCTCCCTCTAGGACAAAAGGGCACAGAGAAAGAAGCCCCGACCTTGGAATGGATTTGGGGAAGGGAACCCTGCGCAACTGATGAGGGGGCAGGTGCATTTCACTCTGAGCTCGGCCAGTGAGGTTTTCTGCTCTGTTTTATGTGATGACCCTACGGCTGCGTCCTCAAACCCAAGAAATTATCAGCATGAGATATTACAAAGGCAAAATTATGGGAGCGGAAAAGCTATGTAGGAGGAGGAGAAAACAGAATTAAAGTAAATGAAAATACCTAATGTAAAAATTCTTTGGCCATAGGGTAAAAAAAAAAAAAAAAAAAAAGAGGACCAATTGAATTCTCTCTTTGTCTTGAAAATCCCAGTGTGATATATCATAAAAGTTATTTTGTCAGGGTAGAGGAAGGTTTAAAAGCCATCAGGCTAACTTGAAAGCAGTTTCTCTTTGATCTTTCTTCTGGCATGAAATAGAAAACGTCTTAAAGAAATGCTCTACAATTTATCTGAGAGCCTCATTAAATGGATATTTTAGGTAGGGGTTCATCTGAGGTGGTGGGTTCTGTGGTTATGACACATCCCTGTCCACATGATTTACATCTTTACGGCAGGGTCGGGCAGTTCCCTTCCACTGCCAACAGTAACTTAGCATTAACAACTCATTTCCATTACATTGACTTCCAGCTCTGTCAAAATCTAAGGAATTGGTCATCCAAACTAAGTCACCCTAAGAATCTCAAGTCCCAGTGTCACACTAATTTATTTGTGTGACCGTGGGCAATTTATTTAACAGCTCGGTGCCTCAGTTGTACCCTCAACTAAAATGGGTTTTTACGGATTACCATTGTGTATTGAGTGACTTAATATATGAAAAGAACTCAATGGGTATTGAAGAGGGCATCTTTTGGGATGAGCACTGAGTGTTGTATGGAAACTAATTTGACAATAAATTTCATATATTAAAAAAGAAAAGAAAAGAGAAAAGAAAAAGAAAGGAAAAGAAAAGAAAAGAAAAGAAAACTCAGAATGGGGACACCTGGGTGGCTCAGTCGGTGAGCATCGGACTTTGGCTCAGGTCATGATCTTGCGGTTCGTGGGTTCGAGCCTCACATCCAGCTCACTGCTGTCAGTGCGTAGCCCATTTCGGGTCCTCTCTCTCTCTCTGTCCCTCCCTCCCTCTCCCCCCGCCTCCACCCCCCCCCCCTTGCTCTCTCTCTCTGCCCCTCCCCTGCTTGTGCTCCTCTCTCTCTTTCTCAGAAAATAAACATTAAAAAAGAAAAGAACTCAGAGCAGTATCTGGTGCACAGTAAGAGGTACCGAGTACTGGTTGCCATTTGTTTTGTGCTTTAAAGTACACAGGAGATCTATCAGTTCGAGATCTTTGCCACAGCCTAGAGGTCAGATGAATTTTAAGTAGCTTGCCCAAAGACCAGTACTAACATATGGCGGGGCCAGCACGCACATTCAAGTCCTCAGAGCATTCGGTGAGTTTCTTTCCAATTCCCTTGTCTGGCAAAGGAGAAAACACCCAAAGAGTTTAAGTGATTTAGACAAGATGATGAAGCTGGCTAAGGGTCATTCCATGACCGGATTCCAAATGTTGTGTCTCAACATTTCTGTCTTCCAGCAAGTGAGGAGTTTGCTTGCTTGCTTGCTGAATGAGCTTTCTGATGAGATCATGCACGTAAGACACACACTGTGCGCCTGGGCTCTGGTGAGGACTCAGGCAGGGTGGCTACCCCTCTCACCCTGCATGCTTCTCCTGCTTCCTCGGTGGTTAAAGTCTAGCCTCAGGTCGAAAGACATCATGGAAAACAAGACTCCCCATGATTTGCTCGCTGTTCTGGTGAACGGTTTATGGGGAGGCCTCCAAGCATTAGCAATGGAACGTGCACGGGCTGGTCAAGTTGGGAATTCTCACTTCCTTGTTACTGGTGTCGACATCTTTATCACCTGCCCTCCAGTACACGGAGCCCTCCCCCAAACAGGGAGACAGCGACCAGGAGGATTATTCCCAGGTCTCACTCACAGTCCCCCACCCCCTGTGGCAGTCGGCATTAATGTTGAAGAACAAGGCCAGGCCAGTTCTGGATCCCCACCCCAGCTCCACACTTAGTGCCTGGGTTATCCTGCGTAAGGCACCTAATCTGTCTGGACCTGTTTCCTCGCGTGTAAGTCATTCCCTGTCTTGTGAGAATGTAGTTGAGAATTAACAAAAGTGTTTTCAGAAGTCTGGCAAGTGAAAGGTTTTCAGGAATTATGAGTTGTCCCACTTTTCACAGTCGGCCACAGGGCTACTGCCCTGACCTGACCCCGGCTGGCCTTCTGCATAGGTGTTATCTTTAGATCAGACTTGTTACTTTACCCTCAAGAATTCAGCTTTTTCTCTCCTTCCTAATAAACAATGCAAAGTCCCTTCCCTCCTCTTCCAAGGGAGATGGTGGTTATCCTGAAAACAACCCCCTGACAGGCTGGCTGTTACCCGGGTCTGTCAGCTTCTCCACGGCTCGGCCTGATCTGGGGAAGGACAGCTCGTCTCAGGGGTATCACTTGAATGCACTGGAGACTCGAGCCTACCATGGATGACCTGTGCTGTCCTCTTCCCGAGGAAAGAAAGGAGGTTGTTAAGAGGAGAACTTGGCTTCAGGAAACTGCTTTCTGGACCAAGTAAAAACTGGGTTGACCACGTACTTCTCTGTACTTGTTTGACTTATGGGCACAGAGCTTGACCCATCTATCACAAAAAGTTTGAGAACAGAGCATCGTATTCTATCAGCATCACTTATATGTACATAGAGAGAAACATCTTGTGCCAGGCACTGTGCTATATTTTGTGTATAAGCCTCACAATTAGGCTGAGAGAGCTATTATACACATGAAGAAACTGGACAGCTATTAAATGACCTGCCCATGGTTACACATCTTGGCCCAGCCCAGATTCAAATCCAAGCCTGGTCTGATTTTAAATCCCCATTCTTAACCTAAATATGCTTGTTCTTAAGAATTACCAGGGGTGATTAGAGTGTATAAAATAGAGTGTATGAGCAACACCCCAGAGAGGCTGAATCAGAGTCTCCAGAGAAGAGACTAGGGAACCTGATTTAAAAAAAAAAAAAAAAAAAAAAGAAGAAGGAAAAAAAGAAACCCAGGTGACTGATATTTCAAAAGAAATCACCACACCCTGCTTCTTCACCCATAACTGCTAAAATCATGCAGAGCTCGCAAAGCATACCAGTGCCTAGTTCCTGTGCACAAGCCATGGGTTCTTTCCCAGTTCCGTGATAAACGCCTCTGTAGTTGACTCCATTTTCTCAGCTCCAAAATGGAGATAGATCCTGACATTTCTGCCCTACGCATCTCCTAGGAGCGTTGTGACAATGAAACCAGGGTGCTAGGAAGGCATTCCACACAGAGCTCACTGAAATAAAATGTTTCAAAATCACATGAACCTTTAACAGGCTTTTGTGGGTTGACCTGGGAATCTAATAATCCCTTTAACATGGCTTCATGGGAAAATGCATTCAGATTTCAAAATAATTCACGCAAAAATTTTAGAATGCAATTTGTTTTAACTTTCAGGGCCACCTCGAAAGGTCTTTTGTTATAGGTCTAAGAATATCAACTATATCATGTGAAATCTTCTCTATGTGAACATTAAATGAACAGTTGGCTTGACTTCCTGGTCTATTCGGTTCTCTCTTTAAAATAAATGTTAAATTTATTTCACATTTAAATGTGAAATGGAAAGTGTAGACTCTAAAATATCTATTCAACGATTGTACCATGAAAAATAATAATAGGTCTGATTCATTAAACATTTCTACATGCCAAGTCTATGCTAAGCCAGTAGTCTTCATACATCATTATTACATGTTGTTATTCCCATTTGCTGAGGCTTAGAGAGACTAATTATCTTGGCTGGAGTGATTTAGCTCCTAACAATAGTAGATACAGGATTCAAATAGAAATGTTAGCCCCACCCTGGTTCCAGGGTCTTAGCCACCTTGCTGTATGAGATCCCCATGCAAACGCATGGATTAGGAAGCAAAGACAGGGAAACAAGAACAGTAGCTGTATTAGAGCAGACGGATTATGGTCGGATTGCCCTTTATTTAAGATAAAATGAATTATTGGTATAAAACTGTATGTAATAAAGAAAAATTGGTAGAAGAAAAAAATGCATTAAAAAATTACCTGGATTGGGGGGGGCGCCTGGGTGCCTCAGTCAGTTAAGCTTCCGACACTTGATTTTGGCTCAGGTCACGATCTCACAATTTGTGGGATCGAGCCCCCAGTCGGGCTCTGCACTGACAGTGTGGAGCCTGCTTGGGATTCTCTTTCTCTCCCTCTTTCTCTGCCTCTCCCCTGCTTGTGCTTAACTCTTACTCTCTCTCTCTCTCTCTCAAAATAAATAAATAAACTTAAAAAAATTTTAAAAGTACCTGGATTTTAAGAATGGATGTTGAGACTTTTACCATTGCAGGTTCTGGATTTTCATTTCTGTTCCTAAACCTTTATGGTCGTCTGGTCCCTGTGAGAATTAAGGAAAGAGAAAGAAGAGAAGTTAGGGCGGCCAGAAATCTACTCAAATGCCGTTTGGCCCTCACTGAGTTAGATAGAAGCGCGTCCTTTGTAGAAGAGGATGAAAACGCCGAGAGTGGTGATGAACTCGCTCTCAGCCCTCCTAAGTCCCATTCTCACCTCCTTTTGTATCAAGGGGGAGAGTGCTGTTCAAGCCTGGCACTACCGGGAAGCTAGCCGTCCACATGAATGGTGAGCCTGGAATTTGCACCCATTCGTCTCCTGCACCCGCACCCCCACCAGCTGCTCAGGGGACGACCAGGATAACCACGTTCGGTGCTTTACTGGTGCTCGTCTCCCAGGAGCCTTACTTGACGGCCAAGTAGAGAGCGTCGCGTTGTTTGGCTCACCGGGCAAGCGCCTCCTCACCCCACCCCTTGCCTCCTTTCGGAGGAGCCTTGTTTCTAAAAGTGACTTTTCTTCCTTTCTAAACAGATATCCGCCAACGAAATCGAAATGCTTCTGATGAGGCTGCCACGCATGTTCAAACAGGAATTCACAGGCGTGGGAGCGACTCTGGAAAAAAGGTGGAAGCTGTGTGCCTTTGAAGGAATTAAGACGACCTAACTATGAGGAATTAAACAAGTCTCTGGAAGTGAAACCGCCTGAACTCGGCCAGGGCTGTGCGCTGTGAGCACTGGAGGTTGGGGCCGTCCGGCGTGGGGCCCCTGCGGAGCCATCAGAGCCAGACTTCAGTGACATCCGTGGCGTCCTCTTGTGAGTGGAAATGTAATTGTGTACCAGTTCCCTAAAACCAAGCTCCATACTGTGACAGATCTGTTTCCTATGAAAACCAACGATTCCACAGTCATCACGATGGCAAAATCTTAAAATATGCTACATTTGAGAATAGCTCACCGAGCAGAATATTTAAAGTGAATGATGGTGTAGCAATGGTTGTTGCTAGGCTACAGAGTTGTATATGTAATGTATAGCGGAAATCATTCAATGACATTTTCCGGAAAGTCTTTCTGTTTTAGTAAAACAAAACGAAACAAAACAAAACAACAACAACAACAAAAATAAAAATAAAAAAGTAATTTTACAGTGAGAAAAATCATACCAAAAGAAAACTTGAATATGTGTCTGAACATTTATTGTATTTTGTAAATTAAGTTATATGCTATTCCAGGGACTTTTGCCTTATTGAAGAGGCAGAAAATGTGATTGGACTCCTTGGACTCCTTGAGAATGCTTTATCAAGAATATTATTTTTCTAATGTAACAATTCTCCATCATCAGTTCTTTTAACATGGACTGCATAACAGTTTTCATAAAATGTAAATAAAGGAAAAGCTAGTGCTCCTGTCTTGTACTTGGTATGTAATATTCAGGTTTATGCATCAAAATAAACATTCAGTAAATATTCCTGTTACAAAATTTTATAGCAAAGATATTAATTTTTTTCAATAAATATGACTTCTGCCATATTGGTTTTGCAAATTATTCTTTGATACATTTTATTCACCCTTAAGAAGTCTTTTTCACATTATCCAGTCCCATCTCATATCCAACCATTTTTAAATGATTTTCTACATGAATGGCACTGAGACAAAAGATTATGTCAAATAGAAATGTATAAAAACTGAAGTGGGAAGTACGATGAAAAGCAGATTATACAGCATTAGAGTATATGTCGTTTCTAAAATACCAACACCTTGATCCAAGTATAATCAACTTAAATATTACCTTTGTCTGCAAAGGCAAGTACAAAAGAGCCAATTAGTTAATTCCTGGGTTTATTTAGTTGTATGTTTGCTGGAAAACATACAAGTTAGAAAAGGAATTAAAGAATTCATACCTGGGCCAACAGTTCAATCAGAATTTGGGCTTTCACTATTTCTTTTAATTACAAGTAGGATACAGCTTTCAATTGTATCTCCTTCCTGCTCTCTTACATAGGAATCACAAAAAGGGAGAATTAGAGAGCAGGGGAGGGGCAGAGAGAGAGACAGAGAGAGAGAATCCCAAGCAGGCTCCATGGTGTCGGCACAGAGCCCTACGTGGGGCTTGATCTCACAACCTTGAGATCATGACCGGAGCCGAAATCAAGAGTCAGACGCTTTACCAACGGAGCCACCCAGGCGCCCTGATACTAACTTCATTTTATTTTTTTCTCACGTTAATTTTAAATGAAACTGTCACACAGACAGCTGAGCAGTGAATTTTCTTTGAAATTTTGAAAAGATGTTCATGATATCCTATTAGGAAATTATTGTCTTCAGGATCTTTTTATTGTGCTGCGTGTTATGTTCAGACTCAGTGCTAATCCTGTGAATATGGTGACAGATAAGAAAAGACCCTGTCCTTAATGAGCTCAGAGTTCAACAGGGAAAAGTGTCCCGAAAGTTTCTATATAACGTGAGCCAGGTGTCAGGAAAGATACAACAAGGGTGCATTGGGATCCAAACTAAATGTCAATATCATATTAAAAGTTGACAAGCCAGAGGCCTCTCCCATACCATCTATTGACTCCCATCACCACCATCACCCCGACAGCTTTATCTCTACGTCAGGAGACACAGAAGGATACAACAGCCAGAAAGGAGGTGACCTCGTTTCCAAATACTGTCATCACAAAACAGAAAACCTAAGATGTTTGTCTTGAGAATAATCAGAAGAAAAAGATTTCCACGAAGCGGCCCGTCGAAGACAATAAGAATGTGACATTCTTATTGATACTTGAAACGAATTATATTAACTGTCTGGAAATACATGAGGGATATGTTTTAACTTCGATTACGTGAATAACTTATTTTTGTAGGAGAAACTTTTGAATTATTTCACAGACATTCAGAAGGGACCTTAGAGGTCACCTGGGGAAGGAACTGACATCGGGACCTTGAGGCCATCTGGAGTCTACATATGCGTGTCACTGCGTTCTCTGTGATCCTTAGGACAGCCCTATATGAAGACACTATTATTGTCCTCATTTGTCACACAAGGAGAATGAGGCTCAGACGTCCTAAGTCATTTGGACAAGTCTACACAGCCAGTAAAGGCTGATTACGGGATTTGAATCCAGGGCTGACAGACTCCAAACCCGTTTTCTTCTTTTCACTATGTCCTGCTTCTAGTTCGGTGTATCCCCACCCTCCCAAGAGCCCAGTGTCCTGCCAATGCTTCTAGATCACTGCTTTTGCTCCATCCCGTGTACATGGGGGTGGGCGTGAAGGCTCTTAGCCTTTCTCTTCCAAACCTACCCGGTGACAAATCATGGTTCTTGGGTTCCTAGAATAAGCGGGGACACTGAAAGTCGGGGACACTGAAAGTCTGGAGGCCCTTGTAACCGGGCCCCATTAGGCCTCTCTGGCTTGTTTTTTCACTGCTTCCCTGAAGAGGACGAAGCGTTTGTCGCCTTTCTGTTTTGCTCAGATTTTTCTATCCGGATAAAATGACCTTACTGACATCCAGTTACCACAAAGCCTTCTGGGGAAAGTGCAAAGAAGCCCCCCTCTCTCCTCAACTCCATTGAGCTTTGCTTCATCCCCCAGCAGAAGTCACTTGTCCAGCCTCTGCACAGCCCGCCCACACTGACTTTTCTTAAGACACCGACGCCCAGCTATCTTTGCCGTAACTCCTTTTAGAACGCAAGCTCTTTGAGAGATCTGAACATCTCCTTTACTTTGAATTATTTCTCAAGGTGGTTTTGCTTATAAACTTTGAGAAAACAAAACAGAGAAAGGAGCCAACGTGGTTTTATGTCTCCAGGAACCAGTCTCCATGGACCCTTAAGAAAGAAAAACCACAAACTATTTGAAAATCCCGCAAATATTTTAGATCCAAGATTTCAAGGCGTAAAATGTGAGTGATAATGTAGTTCATATCACTAAAATGCAAACAAAACAAAACAAAACAAAAAAACATCCCAACCAATTCCTTCTCAAAATTCAAACCTAGATAAATTATCAACTCTTCTACGAAGCCTTGACCCCTCAGGAACCTCCTCTCCAGCATTCCCGCCACTACTCATTGACTTCCGCTACAGCCTTTATACTGTATTTTGATCATATGTGAATATGGCTGTCTTCTCCCAGTCTCACGGGCTCCCTTACTCATCTTTCCAGTCCTCGGTCTAACAAGACATACCATGACTTTTTATTTTTAAATAAATATGTATCAACTGAATGAACCAAATGAAGGAAGGAAGGAGCCCACGCAGGAACTTTTTTAAAAGTTTGCCGAATCAAAACATATTCAGGCAGCAGGCCCAGGAAGAGAGGCGAGAACTTTCTACTCCTCAGTTGTAAGATCTTGGCAGAATTCCTACCTTGTTTTTCAATTTTTTCCCCCCACTGGGGTAACGTGTACGTAATATTTATCACTTAACCCGTTTGTAATTGTACAACTCAGTGGCATTAAATATATGGAGAGCTGCCAACCCCCACTATAATTTTACATCCTCCTCCTGAATGTACCCATTAAAAAATAGCTCCCTATCCCCTCACCGTCCTTCCGGCCCCTGGCACTCTCTATTCTACTGAGTGCCTCTTTGAATTTGCCTCTTTGAGGTCTCCCATGTATGTGGAAACGTAGTATTTGTCCTTCTGTGTCTCACTTATGTCATTTCTGTCTTCAGTGTTCACCCATGTTGTAGCATCTGTCAGAACTACATTCCTTTTTTGAGGCTGAATAATATTCTACTGCATGAGAACTCTGCTTGTTCGCCTAGGTATCCTTCACCTGGTGCAACAAGGAAAGGTCAGGTTGTTTATGTTTCAAAATACTTAAGGACTTTCATTACATACCACATCAAAAGCAACATGTGAAAGTGTAGAGAAGCTTGCTTCCATCTGGTAAACCTCTCGTTTTCATCAAGGGTGATAAAAACGAAATGATAAAAGTAGAAAATGCTGGTAATAACTATGGAGAAAACGAGACTGTGTAAACAAACAGCCATGCGTCAATTGTGATATGCAACAACTTGTTTCTTCTTGGTAAGGGTTGGGGGTGCTTTACTTGCAGGGTTTTTTTTTACTCCTTTTCCTAAAAATGGCTGCTCTGTTTGTTGCACTCAATAAAAGCTGTTTTATCTTGAAACCCTAAGAACCATTTTTTACCCTAATACTCCGTTTCTTCTCATAAACCGAGAAAATGAAGAGACGTTCGAGATGCCTGCAACTTTACAGATTGGCTCCCTTTATATCAAAATGGTAAAAGGTTAACATGAATATTCAATCAGTCTGTCATTAGTATCTGAATAAACTATACTGGCATACCTCATTTTATTGTGCTTCACTTTATTGTGCTTGGCAGGTATTGTGTTTTTTACAAATTAAAGTTTTGTGGCAACCCTGTGTCGAGCAAGTCTGTTGGCAGCATTTTTTCCAACAGCATTTGCTCACTTTGTGTCTCTCTGGCACATTTGGGTAATTCTAGCAATATTTCAAATTTTTCATTATTATTATGTGACCAGCGGTCTTTGATGTTACTATTATAATTATTTTGGCGTGCCACAAACCACATCCATGTAAGATGGCCAACTTAAAGGATACTGTTCTGTGTATTCTGTCAGCTTAATTGGCCATTCCCCCCTCTGCCTCACTATTCCAAGATGCAACAATACTGAAATTGAGGTCAACCAATCACCCTGCAGTGGCCTCTAGGTATTCAAGTGAAAGGGAGAGCTGCACTTCTCTCAATTTAAACCAAAAGCTAGAAAGGATTACACTTAGCAAGAAAAGCACGTCAAGAGCCAAGAGAAGCTGAAAGCTAGGTCTCTTGTGCCAAATAGCTAACTTGTGAATGCAAAAAAAAAAAGTTCTTGGGGCACCTGGGGGGCTCGGTTGGTTAAGTGTCCGACTTCAGCTCAGGTCATGATCTCATGGTTCATGGATTCAAGCCCCACATCGGGCTCTGTGCTGACAGCTCAGAGCCTGGAGCCTGCTTCAGATTCTGTGTCTCCCTCTCTCTCCGCCTCTCTGTCTCTCTCTCTTTCTAAAAAAAAAATTTAAAAATTAAAAAAAAAAGAGGAAAGGCTCTTAAAGAAAATGAAAACCCAGCTGACACATGAATGGTAAAACCAAACAGTTTTATTGTAAACTGTAAAGTTTGAGTGGCCTGCATACAGGATCAAACCAGGCACAACATTCCCTTAAGCCAAAGCCTAATCTAGAGCAAAGCCCTAACTCTCTTCAATTTGAGGACGGCTGAGACAGGTGAGGAAGCTGCAGGAGAAAAGTGTGAAGCTAGCAGAGATTGGTTCGTAAGGTTTAAGGAAGGAAGCTGTCTCCATAACATGAAAGTATGAGGTGAGGCAGCAAGTGTTGATGTAGAAGCTGCAACACATTATCCAAAAGATCTGGCTGAAATAATGAATGAAGGTGGCCACACTGAACAACAGATTTTCAATGTAGACAAAACAGCCTTCTGTTAGAAGAAGATGCCATCTTGGACTTTCATAGCTAGAGAGGAGAAGTCAATGCCTGACTTTAAAGCTTCCAAGGACAGGCTGACTCTCTTGCTAGGGGCTAATGCATCTGGTGACCTAACGTTGGAGCCAATGCTCATTTACTGTTCTGGAAACTCTAGGGCCCCTAAGAATTATGCCAAATCTACTCTGCCTGTGCTCTGTAAATGGAAGAACAAAACCTGGATGACAACACCTCTGTTTACAACTTGGTTTACTGAATATTTTAACCTCTCTGTTAAGACCTGCTGCTCAGAAAAAAAATAATTTCATTTCAGTATATGTCTGCTCACTAACAATGCACCTGATCACCCAAGAGCTCTGATGAAATGTACAAGAGTGATGTTATGTTCAGGCCTGCTATGGCAACACCCATTCTGCAGCCCATGGAGCAAGGCATTATTTTGATTTTCAAAGTATATTAAGAAATATACTTCATGGAAACAATAAAGATTAGAGCAGAAATAAAGAAAATAGAAACTAAAGAAACAATAGAACAGAATCAATGAAACCAGGAGCTGGTTCTTTGAAAAGATCAACAAAAATCCATAAAACTTTAGCCAGACTCGTTAAAAAAAAAGGACTCAAATAAAAATCAGAAATGAGATTAATAACAACCCACACAGCAGAAATACAAAAGACTGTAAGAAAACATTATAAAAAATTATATGCCAAAAAATTGGACAACTTAGAAGAAATGGATAAATTCCTAGAAACATATAACTTCCCAAAACTGAATCAGGAAAAAATGGAAAATTTGAAAACACCGATTATCAGCACTGACGTTGAATTAGTAATCAACAAAAACTCCCAGTAAACATAAGTCTGAGGCCAGACAGCTTCACAGGTGAATTCTACCACACACTTAAAGAAAAATTGGTACCTATTCTTCTCAAACTATTCCAAAAATTAGAAGAGGAAGAAAGGCTTCCAAATTCATTCTAAAAAGCCAGCATTACCCTGATACCAAAACCAAATAAAGACACTACAAAAACAGAGAATGGCAGGCCAATATCTCTGATGAACCTTGATGCAAAAATCCTCAACAAAATATTAGCAAACTGAATGCAGTGATATATTTTTTTTTAAAAAAATCATTCACCATGATCAAGTAGGATTTATCCCTGGGATGCAAGGGTGGTTCAATATTTGCAAGTCAATCCATGTGATACATCTACCTCATCAATAAAAGATGGGGTAAAAACCTTACGATCATTTCAATAGACGCAGAAAAAGCCCTTGACAAAGTACAATATCCACTCATGATAAAAAATCTGACCAAAGTAGGTTTAGGGGGAATGTACCTCATTAGAATAAAAGCCATATATGAAAATCCCACAGCTTAAATCATGCTCGATGGTAAAACAAAAAACAAAACAACAATGACAACAAAACAAAAGCCAAAAAACAAACAAACAAAAAGAACATATTCCCTAAGGTCAATAACATGATAGGGATACCCACTCTTACCACTATTATTTGACTTAGTATTGACTTAGTACTGGAAGTCCTAAGTACCTAGTACTTAGTCCAGAAATAAAAGGCATCCAAATTGGTAAGGAAGAAGTCAAACTGGGGGCACCTGGGTGGCTCAGTCAATTAGGCATCCGACTTCGGCTTAGGTCATGATCTCACAATTCATGGGTTGAAGCCCCAGGTTGGACTCTGTGTTGACAGCTCAAAGCCTGGAGCCTGCTTCAGATTCTCTCTCTCTCTCTCTCTCTCTCTCTCTCTCTCTCTCTCTCTGCCCCTCTCCCACTCACACTCTGTCTCTCAAAAATAAATAAACATTAAAAACAAGAAGTTAAACTGTCACTATTTGCAGATGACATGATAGTGTACATAGAAAACCCTAAAGATTCCACCAAAAAAAAAATCTGTTAAAAGTGATAAATGAATTCAGTAAAGTTGCAGGACACAAAATTCATGTGGCTAAATCTGTTGCATTTCTATACACTAATCATAAAGCAGCAGAAAAAAAATTAACAATCCCATTTACAACTGCACCAACAATAACATACTTAGGAATAAACTTAACCAAGGAGGTAAAAGACCTGTGCTCTGAAAACTATAAAACGTCTATGTAAGTTTATTTATTTTTGTCAGGGGTTAGAGAGAGGGAGAGAGAGAATTCCAAACAGCCTCTGCACTGTCGGTGTAGAGCTGAATGCAGGGCTTGAACTCACAAGCTGCGAGATCGTGGCCTTAGCCGAAATCAAGAGTCCGACGCTTAGCTGACTAGCCACCCAGGCACCACTGAAAACCCTTAAACATTTATGAAAGAAAATGAAGACACAAAGAGATGGAAAGTCATTGCATGCATATGGATTGGAAGAACATTGTTAAAATGTCCACACTCCCCAAAGCAATCTACAGATTTAATGCAATCCCTATCAAAATACCAACAACATTTTTCACAGAACTAGAACAAACACTCCTAAAATTTTATGGCACCACAAAAGACCTCAAATAGCCAAAACAATCTTGAAAAAGAAAACAAACAAACAAACCTGGAGGCATCACAATTCCAGATTTCAAGTTATACTACAAAGCTGTAGTAATCAAGACAGTATGGTACTGGCATGAAAATAGGCACACAGATCAATGGAATAGAATAGAAACCCCACAAATAAACCTATGCCTATATGGTCAATCTATGACAAATGATGAAAGAATATGCAAAATAAGCAATGGGGAAAAGATAGACTCTCCAACAAATGGTGCTGGGAGAACTGGACAAATACATGGAAAAGAATAAAACTGGGCTCCCAGCTTACACCATACACAAAGATAAATTCAAAATGAATTAAGTACTTAAATATAAGACCTGAAACTATGAAAATCCTAGAAGAGAACACAGGCAGTAATTTCTCCAACATTAGTCATAGCAATTTCTTTTTAAATATATTTCCTGAGGCAAGGGAAATAGAAACAAAAATAAACTACTGGGACGTCAAAATAAAAATCTTCTGCACGGAAAAGAAAAGGACCAAAAAAAATGAAAGACAACCTATTGAATAAGAGAAGATATATGCGAATGACATCTCTGATAAAGGGTTAGTATCCAAAAAATATAAAGAATGTATACAATGCAATGCCCAAAAAACAAATAATCCAACTAAAAAAATGGGCAGAAAACATGAAGACAAAAGAAGAAATATAGATGGCCAACAGATCTATGAAAAGATGTTCAACATCACTGATCATCGGGGAAATGCAAATCAAAACTACAATGCATTATCACTCACACCTGTTATAATGGTTAAAATCCAAAAAAGAAGAAATAACAAATGTTGAAAAGGATGTGGAGAAATAGAAGTCCTTGTGCACTGTTGGTGGGAATGCAAACTGGTGCAGCCACTCTGGAAAACAGTATGGAGGTTCCTCAAAAAGTTAAAAATGAAAATAAAATAAAGTTAAAAATAGAACTACCATCCAATCCGTGAATTCACTACTGGCATTTACCCCCCAAATACAAAAACCCTAGTTCAAAGGGATACATGCACCCCTATATTTATGGCAGAATTATTTATAATGGCTAAACTATGGAAGCAGCCCAAGTATCCATCAACAGATGAATGGATAAAGAAGGTATGATATATATATATACTATATAATATATATAAGTGGATATTATTCAGCCATAAAACAGAATGAAATCTTGCCATTTGCAACAATATGAATAGAGCCAGAGAGTATAATGCTAAGCAAAATAAATCAGAGAAAGACAAATACCATATGATTTCATTCATATATGGAATTTAAGAAACACAACACATGAGCAAAAGAAAACAAAAGAGAGAGAGAGACAAACCAAGAAACAGACTCTTAACTATAAAGAATAAACGGATGCTTGCCAGAGGGGCAAGGGGAGGTAGGGTGGGTGGGTAAAAAACGTGATGGGGGTTAAGAGTACAGTTACCATGAGGAGCACTGAGTAACGTGTAGAAGAGTTGAATCACTATGTGGTACACCTGAAACTAATATAACACTGCATGTTAACTATACTAGAATTAAAATTTTTTCATTAATTTTTTTAAAAAAGAACTCTACTTTGTAAGATTATAGCTGCCATGAATAGTGATTCTTCTGGTGGATCTGGGCAAAGTCAATTGAAAACCTCCTGGAAAGGATTCACTATTAAGAACATTCGTGATCCGTGGGAAAAGGTCAAAATACCAACGTTAACAAGAGTTTGGAAGAAGTTCTCCCAGCCCTCAAGGACGTCTTTAAAGGGGTTCAAGACTTCAGAGGACAAAGCGAGTGCAGACGTGGTGGCAAAAGCAAGAGAAACTAGCGTTAGGAGTGGAGCCTGAAGACATGACCACATTGCTGCCGTCTCAAGATGACACGAGCGAATGAAGAAAGAGTTGCCTGTTATGGATGAGCAAAGAAAATGGTTTTCTTAAGATGGGCCCTAGGCCCTGTGAAGATGCTCTGAAGATTGCTGCAATGACAACAAAACTTAGTCGATAAAGCTGTGGCAGGATTTGAGAAGACGGGTTCCCATTGTGAAAGAACTCCTAGTGTGGATATCAGACGGCGTTGCTTGCCGCAGAGAAATCGTTCACGAAAGGAAGAGTCAATCGATGTGATCAACTTCCTGGTCTCATTTCAAGAAATTGCCATAGCCATCCCAACCTTCCGCAACAAGCACCCTGATCAGTCAGCAGCCGTTGATATCAGGCAAGACTGTCAACCAGCAAAAAAATTATGACTCGCTGAAAGCTCACATGATGGTTAGCATATTTTAGCGATAAAATATTTTTAATTAAGGTATGTGTATTGTTGTTTAAACACCATGCTATTGCCCACTTAGTCTACAGTATAGTGCATACACAATTTTATATGCACGGGGAAACCAAAACATTCATTGGACTCACTTGATCATGATATTCACTTTATTACAGTGGTCTGGAGCCTAACCCACAGTTATCCCTAAGACCTGCCTGTGCTTTTAGGGGTAGCACACCAAACAGGAACATTTCAGAGTTAAACAGATTCTAGTGAATTATATATTAGATCACTAGAAATATTGTGCCTCTATTTCCACCACCTCACAATTTCTTCTTATGTTTTCAATTTTCATTTCTGGGCTTCAAACATTTGGAAATGTCTCGTGTTCTGTCAGAGAATGTTCAGGTTGTGCTGGGGTCGAGTCCCGGCCCCAACATTCACTGGACCTCTGATTAAGGCATGTAACTTAACCACGGTGAAGCATGGTCCCAGATTCATGATACAGTAATGTTAAAGCCTACTTCATAAGGTTGCTTGTGATTAAATAAGATAGCATGCATACAGCACCTAACGCTGGGGCAGGCCAACTGAAGGCATTGGTTTCTTCAAAAATAGTACTTTAGATACACCATTCCAACCAAGCAAAGTAGGCAAGCCCTTTTCCTTGCTACCCTGTCCTTTGGGAAAAACAGTCAGTGTTTCTAAGCCAACAAGTGTTAGTTCCTAAATGTCAGAATAAAATAAAGACAAGCATCATCCCCACAAATAGTCCATTATATATGTGCAAGTATAAGACTGACATAAGCAAAATAATTCTAATTCTCTAACCCGCAAAGACTTCTATAACTTTTGTTCGTTTATTTTTGAGAGAGAGAAAAAGACAGAGTGTGGGCAGGGGAGGAGGAGGGGCAGAGAGAGGGCTCCAGGAGGGGCAGAGAGGGGGCTATCAGCACAGAGCCTGACGCGGGGCTCAAACTCACAAACTGTAAGATCATGACCTGAGCTGAATGAAGTCGGACGCTTAACCAACTGAGCCACCTAGGCGCCACGAGACTTTTGTAACTCTTACAGGCCAACGGGCAGTCACAGTCACAGTGACCCTTAGCACAAAGAAAATGTAGAGCAGGAATTCTTTATTGCAGCTGCTTTTTTACTTATTTGGGATATTTCCAGGAAACAGTAATCAGGGTCAAATACATTCAACTGTGAAGAAACTAAAGCACTCTGGGCAAGTGCCGTTTTGAATGGTGGTCAACTAGGTATACAGTATACAAGGATTAAATAAAGTATTAATTATGTTTTTTTTTAACCCAGCAGAAGCATTATCAGGAAAAATTATGGGTATAGCTGAAGCATGCAATAGTATTATTTTAGAGAACCTACACATGTATTATGGTTGCTGAAAATATCAAAGTAAATGACTCCAGTAAACCTACTAATTACAGACTGGTTGTTAATAAAATCAGCCGTTCTGGTCTAAGATTTTAACGGTCTGCTCTCAGAACTGTATAGACCCTCAAACAATAAAGCTCAGATGTTTATACTACACATTTTGCCTCGTATATAATTTATCAGTACAGGGTTATGTAATGGAATGTTCTTCCTTCATGGGAAAAACAGACTTATAAAAATAAATTGCAGACATTTTACAGTAGAAAATGGTACTTTTCTACACAAAGCAAAAAAGTGGTTAATGTACAATAGAAAGTGCATTGCATGTAATGAAATGCATTTTTTTTGTCTAGCAAATATATTTATTGTGTGCTGAAAATTGTAATATCTTCCCCGGCACAAAGAAATTTCTATTATAAAGTCCATTTGCTATTGTAGGGAACGAAACCCTTTTTCTTGTTTACTAAAGTCGTCTATCTTAATATCAGCCCACAACACTGTCAAGTTCACTTAAGAAGAGCTATGTGTAGATAAGAATAGGGCTGAATCAGAAACCAGAATATTCCATTTCATCTGCGTTTCATAGCTGAGCAAGTGCTGTGTAATCCACTACATCTGGTAGCAATCTCTTCTTGGAAAGCTTTCTTCTTTTCAGAAGAAAAAGCTAAAAATTGGTCAATTTGAAGCTCTCATCAATAAATAAATCTTTTGCCTTTGAATATGTTTATGCATAAGTGAGGATTTGTTTCTCTAGTATTTTTGAGCTAGAATGTGAAGTATGGGCTGGAAAATCAAACACTGTCTTCAGGTGGAGATAATGTATGAAAACCATTGTGGGCCGTTTATTAAATAGACATTGATTGTTACATCAAATCAACAAGTCATGCATCATTTTTATGACTTACAATCATAGTAAATCAAGTTTCACACAGGAAGTGCTATGAATTCTTAGGATATTTGTCAATTTCTAACCCGAGCTAGGACTGAATAAGGTTTTGCACCTCATTATCTGTTCCTTGAGCAGATAAAGGTAACTTTGGTTCAAAGCATGCCAAAGAAAAGGCTTTGGGCTGCTGGGTCTGGTAACTATAGGTAGCAAAGGAAAGACAATGAAATCTGTGCCAGTCTGTAGTCAAGTATTTTGTATTGCTGCTTACTCTTAGGGGCTGGCAAATGAGGCTTCCAGACTTTTGGTCATGGAAGGGGTAGATCACCTGGGCGTAGACACAGTATAGTGAGGTATTCAAGAGCATTTTTTTCTGGAATCCGCCCCAGTGAGTAATCATAGTGACTTAATCTCTGAAATAGGGATAATAGTAACACCTATCTCATAGAGTCTTTTTGTAATTGTATCCATTGACTAGGTCTTACTAGGTCACCTAAGATTATAAAACTCTTCTAGCAAAAGTTTTCAAACTCAGAGCCTCACACAGGCCACTGCCAATTGAAAACTATTTCCTTTTAGAGGTTACCACTGACATATCCAATAGAATCAGCTTCCTGAGTCCTCTCTGGAATAACAAATATTTTAATACACTGTAACAGGAAATCCCCCATGGTCCCAAGAGCCCGGTGGACTGTGCAGAACTAGAACCTAGACTTCCAGAGGACTGCAGATTCCCATGGCCTCCCTGGGAGATTTCAGGCTCTCGTGAAATGAATGAATGACCAGTAAAGTTCCTAACTCAAACCAGGCCTCTTGGAAGAGAGCCTTGGCAAAGACAAACCTGGTGTGTTTTCTCAAATATAAAGTATTTCAGAGGAAATAGAACATTCCACTCTTGAGACATAGAAAGGACAAGATATCTTGTCCCCAATCTTCTATCTCCAATAAGGATGGGACATCTTGGTGGGGAAAACCAAAGAGAGAAAATCTATCTTGTGCTACTCTGTTTCATGGATTACAGGAGGGCAGCAACATGGGCGTATTGCCCATATTTCCCTACCATCCAGGTTTAAAGAAGGACATAGGGGGAGAAGGCGTGAGAAACTGCTCATAACTGCCATTTGGAATTTTTCAAATCTGGACGTGTAGAAACACCTGCTTTGTTTTTATAACCCTTTGACTCCTATTTCATATTTCCTTCTTTTACCATTGGGCTTTGCCCCATGAGTATTCGTCTCACTGTCTCACTGTCTCACTGATTTATCAGATCAAGTGCAGTGGTATTTTTTAATAAACTGGGAATAACACTTATCCCATGCATATATACATGCCCTAATGCACACGTGTACAGATATGTATATATTCATACACATGCACACTAATGAAAATTTGTGTACACACAATGTAAATGTACACGCAGGTAGCCACATTCATGCACATTCGCTTCACTGACACTCAAACACCTCTGCTTTTGGCAATCATTTTTTCCCCTCAGGTTCTTTCCTCTCTTCTTTCTATATCGATCAGCTATTCACTCTTCAACTATGACAAGTAAGAGAAGATGCCACTCAACCCTGTAGGTAATAAACATAGGGAACTTACTTTAAAAAGAGAATACTGGCAAGAAATGTAGGTAGATTTGAAAATATTTCAAATAAATTTATAAAGGAGCCAGAAAAGGCAAAGAAACTGAGACAGCTAGCCAATGAGGACATCAGCGAGCCCTGTTCTGGGAGATTCCAATACTTTCACAGACATAATCCCAAGGAGATGGAGTTTATTAACAGGCCCCATTTAATGGCCAATCTGTACTCACACCTCTTTCCCTGTAACTATGTAATCTACCTCTAGATTTGGTCATTTGCCCTGCTTTGGCAAAGAGGTGTTGGCAGAGGCTCAACAAGCACGTGCCTGTTTCTATGCCCACTTGCATTACTGGGTTTGAACACTCTTGCACTATGACACAACTATGAGAACACAGTTGGACTAGCCCATGGGAGGATGAGCTGTTTTAGGTAAGGGGGCAAGCCAAGGCCATCCTAGATTAGCTGAAAGCCAGCTAATGGTTCAACAGAACATATCAAAGACAAGAACTGCAATTCATCTTCAATTGCTCATCCGTAGACTTGAGTTAAATCAGTGGTTGTGTTAAGCTACAGAGTTTTGGGGGTTGACTTGTTATATAGCATTATTTGCAGCAACAGATAACTAACACAGAAATTATTTAGAATCAGGGTACTGTTATAACCAAGACTAAAAAATGTGGCACTAACTTTGAGAGTAGGCAGTGGACAGAGGCTAGAAAAGCAGTAAAAACACTGCTCCAAAAAGATGCAAAAATGACATGGGTTCTGTAGCAGCAGAGAAGGAAAATGGCAAAACCACCACCACAGGTGATCCTTCAGAAGATAGAAAATATATTAGGGACATTCGGGATTTAAGCAGTAACATTTCCAGGCAGAATGTTCAAAGTATCAGTGGCTCTTACTACCCATATATCGATAAGGTTCTACAACAAAGAGAAGGGTTAGAGAAATAAGTGACAGTGTTTAAGCATATTTAGAGGGACCATAACAAGACAGAACTTCTTGGCTGGAAAATAAAATTGTTTCTCACCTCTAGCCTTCTAGTTAGCAAAAAATTCTCAAAGTAAAATACATCCTGGGGCAAGTATCTAATTAAATATTTATCTTTAAGGCTTTTTATTACGACCCCTGAAAGAAATAAAGAAGAATCTGGCAGATCCTGTAAGCTAGACAAAAGGGCTGCTACAAATCTAAAGAGTACTGCCCCACAGCAACCTGACTTGTCCACATAACTGATTAAGTTTTGAGAGAGATAGAGCTCTAACCATATTGTAGGTGTTGCTTTTGGCTCATCAGATTTATAAGAAACCCACAACAAATATTGAGGGTACTGTATTGCCAAAAGTCTCACCAATTTATATTAAAAGAAACCGAGACTGTCCAAAATGTCAAGAAAACCCTTGAGCTTTCCATTTCCACAAGTAGGAAGCAGACTGAGAACACCATTCAAAGCACACAGAAAGAGCTAAGCATGGGAGAAAAGTAAAGATACCTCAGCTGGTACAGCACAGAGCTACAGAAAACAATGGATTGGACAGTCACTCTCAGGGAGAACTAAGGCCTAAGCAAGGAACATTCCACTCCTCTGAATTGGTGGTCCTGGTGGCATTTGCAAGGCCAGACGTTGAGTTGCTATAAACTAGTGCCTCTTATGTGGTTTCCATTCCTCTTCTTTTTAAATGAGATAATGTACTACCCACAGTGCAGAGAGGTGAACTGGGGGAGAGAAAAGCCACGGAGCTGCAGAGGGTAGGGAGCTGTTTTCACAGAGAGAGGACAGAGAGAAAGGGGGAGAGTGCGATGCATTGGGGTCGCCCAAGAAAAGCACTCTCCCAAAAGTAGCTGAAGAGAGAAAGAGTGAAAACACTTGCAGGGAACCAGACAAGAAATCTGTTCCCCAAACTTACTGACAGGAGAAAGAGCAGAGTTTCAATACAGCAGAGTCTGAAGGTTCAGAGCTCAGTACCTGGCGGTGCTCTGGTGGGGAAGTAGGGCAAATCCCCAGGATCGGGAAAGGCTATCTGAAGAGTCTGTGTGCCACACAGGGAGAGTGGTTCCCCTGCTTGAAGTGCAGTTGGTAGAGGCCATATGGCTTCCCTGTGGGCCAAGGTCCTCGTGGACCTTGGAGAGCAGCCATGTTTGCTAGTATTGGGACAAAGACACCAGAGTGCAGTGAACCCTGGCACCAACTGTGTACTGTGATTTGCCATAAACTCTGAACCTCTGCTATCGCATGATCACGTGAACGTATCCAGGGCAAGCTGGCGCCTGGCCATTGCTCAGCAAGACCCTCTCCCAGAGAGGTGGCATGGGTTCAAGCTGCAAGGGTCTATGAAGTGTGGGGTTTTGAAACATAATCCCATCTGAGATAAAACTCTGGAGGGAGGCACCACCTGGCAGGCAGACAGCTTGGACATGGACAGAGTAGAGCCGGGGAGTGGAGAGAGGCCTGAGACAAAGAAGGGATGCTCGATTGTGGGTCAGCAAGAGGGCAAAGGTCCCGCACCAGAGACTAGGGAGCTAGGTGAGGCCATTTTCACCATTACCATGCACGCACTGAGCGTGCATACGTGGGCGTGCGTGTGCACGCGTGCACACGCATACACACCCATCCCAGTATGGAGCCATTACACAAAGCCCCGCCCCCGCCCATCTTTAGTTAGAAGATCTAACACCCTCCAGGCACGTTCCCCAGAAGACCAGCACAAATCCCTCCACCTGCTTAGTCTAAGGACAACAGTGTTTCAAAGTTTCAGTTCTAGAGGAAACTGGATGTAACTTCACTGGGGCTTCTGTGTTTGCTGGATCCTTTATTTGTTCGTTTTCTTGGCTTCTGTTCTTGCTTACATTGTTTTCTTCCTTTTTTCTTTCTTTTTCTCTTTCTTGAATACAGAAAGAGCAAATTTCTTTTTATTTTTTTATTTTTAAATTTTTAATTCACTTTTATTTTCTTTTTTTGATTCTATTTTACTATTAATTTTTAAAATTTTTCAACTTCTTTAACCTTTTTTATTCTTCCCTTTCTCTTTTTTCTCTATTCCATCAAGATAGGCTTCTTTCAACAAGCAGACTAATCCAGCTTCCTTTATTTGGTTTTATTTTGTTTTCTTTTTAACTTTTTAATTTTTATTTTTTATTATTTTTTTTCTTCCTCCAAAATGACAAGACAGAAGATAACTCAGACTTAGAGAACTCAGTGACTTATTGAAGAGGAATAATATTCGTATCATAGGAGTCCCAAAAGATGAAGAGAGAGAAAAAGGAGCAGAAGGTTTATGTGAGCAAATTATAGTTGAAAACTTTGCTAATCTGAGGAAGGACACAGACATCAAAATCTAAGAAGTACAAAGAACTCACATCAGACTCAACAAAAACTGACCATCACCAAGGAATATCATAGTCAAATTCACAAAATACACGGACAAGGAAAAAATTATGAAAGCAGCAAGGGGAAAAAGTCCTTAACCTATAAGGAAAGACAGATCAGGTTCACAGCAGATCTGTCCACAGAAACTTGGCAGACCACAAGGGAGTGGCAGGATATATTCAATGTGCTGAATTGGAAGAATATGCAGTCTAAAATTCTTTATCCAGCAAGGCTATCATTCAAAGTAGAATGAAAGATAAAGAGTTTCCCAGACAAACAAAAACTAAAGGAGTTTATGGCCACTAAACCAGCCCTGCAAGAAATTTTAAGAGGGACTCTTTGAGTGGAGAAAAAACCAAAAAGACCAAACGCAACAAAGCATAGAAAGGATCAGAGAACATCACCAGAAACACAAAGTCTATAGGCCACACAATGGCACTAAATTCATCTTTTAATAATCACTCTAAATGTAAATGGACTAAATGCTCCAATCAAAAGACATAGGGTATAAGAATGGATAAGAAACAAGACCCATATATCTGCTGCTTACAAGAGACTGATTTGAGACCTAAAGACACCTGCAGATTGAAATTAAGGGGATGGAGAACCATCGATCATGCTAGTGGATGCCAAAAGAAAGCCGGAGTAGTCATACTTTTATCAGACAAACTAGATTTTAAAACAAAGACTGTAACAAGAGATGAAGATGAGCATTATATCATAATTAAGAGGTCTATCCACCAAGAAGATCTAACATTGTAAATATTTATGCCCCCAACTTGGAAAACCAAAATATATAAATCAATTAATCACAAGCATAAAGAAATTTAAAACAATATCATAATAATAGGGGATTTCAACATCCCACATACAGAAATGGACAGATCTAAGCAGAAAATCAACAAGGAAACAATGGCTTTGAATGACACACTGGACTGGATGGACCTGACAGCTATACACAGAATATTTCATCCTAAATCAGCAGAATATGCATTCTTCTCAAGTGCACATAGAACATTCTACAGAACAGATCACATCCTGGGTCACAAATCAACCCTCAACAAATACAAAAAGATTGATATCATACTATGTATATTTTCAGACCACAACGCTATGAAACTTGAAATCAACTACAAGAAAAAATTTGGAAAGACCACAAATACTTGGAGATTAAAGAACATCCGACTAAAGAATAAGTGGATTAACCAAGAAATTAAAGAGGAAATTAAAAAGTACATGGAAACGAATGAAAATGAAAACACAACAGTCCAAAACCTCTGGGAAGCAGCAAAGGCAGTCATAAGAGGGAAGTGTGTAGTAATCCAGGCCTTCCTAAAGAAGGAAGAAATGTCTTAGGTACACAACCTAACCTTATACCTAAAGGAACTGGAAAACAAACAGCAAATAAAGCCCAAAGTCATCAGAAGAAGAGAAACAAAAAAGATGAGAGCAGAAATCAATGATATCGAAATCAAAACAACACACCAGATCAATAAAACCAGGAGCTGGTTCTTTGAAAGAATTAACAAAATTGATAAACCCCTAGCCAGATTTATCAAAAAGAAAAATGTAATGACCCAAATAAATAAAATCACGAATGAAAGGGGAGAGATCACAAACAACACCACGGAAATACAAACAATAATTAGAGAATATTATGAGCAATTATATCCCAACAAATTGGTAATCTGGAAGAAATAAACACATTCCTAGAAACATAAAACCTACCAAAACTGAAACAGGAAGAAATAGAATATTTGAACAGACCCATAACCATTAAAGAAATTGAATCAGTAATCAAAATTTCCCAACAAACAGAAATCCAGGTCCAGATGGCTTTCCAGGGGAATTCTACCACCATTTAAAGAAGAGTTAGCACCTATTCTTTTGAAGTTGTTCCAAAAAATAGAAGTGGAAGGAAAACTTCCAAACTCATTCTATGAGGCCAGCATTATCTTGATTCCAAAACCAGACAAAGACCCCACTTAAAAGGAAAACTACAAACCAATTTCCCTGATGAACATGGATGCAAAAATTCTCAACAAAATACTACCAAACTGGTTCCAATAATACATTAAGAGAATTATTCACCATGATCAAGTGGGGTTTATTCCTGGGCTGTAGGATTGGTTCTATATCCACATACCAATCAATGTGATACACACATTAATAAAAAACAAACGGATAAGAACCACATGATCTTCTCAATACATGTAGAAAAAAACATCTGAGGGGCGCCTGGGTGGCTTAGTCAGTTGAGCGTCCGACTCTTGATTTCAGCTCGGATCATGATTCCAGGGTCCTGGGACTGAGCCCCACATCGGGCTCTGTGCTGAGCGTGGAGCCTGCTTGAGATTCTCTCTCTCTTCCTCTGTCCCCCTCCCCCTTCATTCTCTCTCTCTCTCTCTAAAATAAAAAAATAAATAAATTTTTAAAAAAAGAAGAAGAAAAAGGATTTGACTAAATACAGCATCCATTCTTGATAAAAGCCCTCAAGAAAGCGGGGGTAGAAGGAACATACCTCAAGATCATAAATGTCATATATAAAAGACCCACAGCTAATATCATCCTCAAAGGGAAAAACTGAGAGCTTTCCCCCTAAGGTCAGGAACACAACAGGGATGTCCACTCTCCCACTGTTGTTCAACACAGTGTTGGAAGTCCAAGCCGCAGCAATCACACAACAAAAAGAAATAGAAGGTTTTCAAATTGGCAAGGAAGAAGTCAAAACGTTCACTCTTCACAGACAGCATAATATTCTATGTGTAAAACCCAAACGACTCCACCAAAAAACTGCTAGAACTGATACATGAATTCAGCAAAGTTGCAGAATATAAAATCAATGTACAGAAATCTGTAGCATTTCCATACACCAATAATAAAGCAGCAGAAAGAGAAATCAAGGAATTGATCACATTTACAATTGCACCAAACACCATAAAATACCTAGGAATAAACTTAACCAAAGGGGTAAAAGATTTATACACTGAAAACTATAGAAAGCTTATGAAAGAAACTGAAAAAGGTGCAAAGAAATGGAAAAACATTCCATACTCATGGATTGAACAAATATTGTTAAAATGTCGATGCTACCCAAAGCAACGTACATCTTCAATGCAATCCCTTTCCAAGTAATACCAGAATTCTTCACAGACCTAGAACAAACAATTCTAATATTTGTATGGAACCATAAATGACCCGAATAGCCAAAGTAATGTTGAAAAAGAAAACCAAAGCTGGATGCATCACAATTCCAAACTTCAAACTGTATTACAAATCTGTAATCATCAAGACAGCTATGGTATTGGCACAAAAATGAGCACATAGATCAAAGGTACAAAATAGAAAATCCAGAAATGGACCCACAGCTATATGGTCAACTCATTTTTGACAAAGCAGGAAAGAATATCCAACTGAAAAAAGACAGTCTCTTCGGCAAATGGTGTTAGGAAAACTGGACAGCAATGTGCAAAACAATGAACCTGGACCACTTTCTTACACCAGACACAAAAATAAATTCAAAACGGATGCAAGACCTAAATGTAAGACAGAAAACCATCAAAATCCTAGAGGAGAAAATAGGCAACAACCTCTTTGACCTTGGCCAGAGCAACTTCTTACTAGACAGGTCTCTGGAGGCAAGGAAAACAAAAACAAACACGAACTATTGGGACCTCATCAAGATAAAAAGCCTCTGCACAGCAAAGGAAACACTCAACAAAACTAAAAGACAGCCGACAGAATGGGAGAAGATATTTGCAAATGACGTACCAGATGAAGGGTTAGCATCCAAAATCTATAAGGAGCTTATCAAACTCAACACACAAAAATATCATCCAGAGAAGAAATGGGCAGAAGACATGAATAGACACTTTTCCAAAGAAGACATCCAGATGGCTAACAGACACATGAAAAGATGCTCAACATCACTCATCATCAGGGAATACAAATCAAAACCACAATGAGATACCACCTCACACCTGTCAGAATTGCCCTAATGAACAACTCAGGAAACCACAGATGTTGGTGAGAATGAGGAGAAAGGGAATAATTTTGCTGCTGATGGGAATGCAAACTGGTACAGCCACTCTAGAAAGCAGTATGGAGGTTCCTTAAAAAATTAAAAATAGAACTACCCTATGACCCAGCAATTGCACTACTATGTATTTATCCAAAGGACACAAAAATGCTGATTCAAAGGGGCACATGCACCCAATGTTTATAGCAGCACTATCAAAATAGCCAAAGTTTGGAAAGAGCCCAAATGTCCATTGACTGATGAACGGATAAAGAAGTTGTGGTATATATATAAATATGTAATGGAATATTACTCAGCAACTAAAAAGAATGAAATCTTGCCATTTGCAGCAACACGGATGGAACTAGAGTGTATTACGCTAAGCAAAATTAGTCAGAGAAAGACAAGTATCATATGACTTCACTCATATGGAATTTAAGATACAA
Organism: Panthera onca; assembly: GCF_046562875.1. Lineage (NCBI taxonomy): Eukaryota > Metazoa > Chordata > Mammalia > Carnivora > Felidae > Panthera > Panthera onca. The sequence goes on along the minus strand of NC_138339.1, from coordinate 213,302,871 downwards.
AAAATATGAACATAAAGGAAGGGAAGGAAAAATAATATAAAAACAGGGAGGTGGACAAACCATAAGAGACTTAAATATAAACTGAGGGTTGCTGGAGGGGTTTTGGGTGCGGGGATGAACTAAATGGGCAAGGGGTACTGAGGACACTTGTTGGGATGAGCGCTGGGTGTTATACATAAGTAATAAATCACTAAATTCTATTCCTGAAATCATAATTGCAACATATGTTAACTAACTTGGATGTAAATTAAAAGTAATAATTAAAAATGAATTAATCTATTTATAAAAAGGTGTGTGTGTGTGTGTGTGTGTGTATACACACACAATGGAATATTACTCGGCGATCAGAAAGAATGAAATTTTGCCATTTGCAATAATATGGATGGAACTAGAGTGTATGACACTAAGTGAAGTCAGTCAGAGAAAAATAAATTCATATGATTTCACTCATATGTGGAATTTAAGAAACAAAACAGATGAACATAGGGGAAGGGAAGGAAAAATAAGATAGAAAGAGAGAGGGAGGCAAACCATAAGAGAGTCTTCAATACAGGGAAAAAACTGAGGGTTGTTGGAGGGGTGTTGGGTAGGGGGATGGGCCAAATGGGCAAGAGACACTATGGAGGACACTTGTCGGGATGAGCACTGGGTGTCATATGTAAGGGATGAACCACTGAATTCTACTCCTGAAATAATGATTACACTGTACTTTAACTTGGATTTAAATTTTAAAAAAGGTAATTGATTATTAAAAAGGTAATTATTATGAGCAGCAAGATAGCCAGCCTCAATGCACTTTCCAACTCTTTGCTTGAACCAACACTTACTCGCAACTGATTGGCCAAAATAAGCTAATGACTGGGCTCAGAAACAAGGGGTGAGATCGTCAATATAGTCAACCTACCGTTGTTCCCAAACCGTCTTCTATGAAAATCAGTGTCCCACAGATGCTTTAAGATGTTCCAAAAAAGGGTTCTATGGTCATACAAATTTGTGAAACACTGCGTATTATATCTTCCAGGTGAGTCATAGTCCTCATTAAGTTATTAAAGACTCTGAGAATTCCCTTATCTGTTTACCCTGGTTTAATTGTTCTCTGCCGCACTCATTTAGTCATGAAACACACTGATCACACAAAACTTTCAAACACAGCTTACCCAAGTATTCCCTGAATCCAAGCATTCATACCAAGTTATGAAAACTCCTTGTAATAGTTACATTATAATAGAGAGATTTAGGTGACCCAGAAGTTTTCATGGCACCGGTAATATAAACTGCTCGTGGTAGTTATTTTCTCTATTCCTAGACGAGAAAAGAAAAATAAGAAGAGTTCAGCAAGACCCACAGAAAGAGAACGGCAAAGCTGGGATGCATATCCATATCTGCCTGCCCACCCATCATCTTTTTATCTCCCTACCGTCAATGGTGGAATGTCAGGCACCATGACAAAGGGCAGGGGAGGCAGCGCATGACGATAGTCTAGTACTTGAAGAATGTTTGCGTTAGTCCTGGCTTTGCCACTACATGATCTTGAGCAGGTCACCACCTTCTTAATAGAGTATATTGGAAACACCATTCTTTTTGCTCCCTTGTAACTCCAAGAATCTGGAAAATATTTTGATGAACAGCTCACTGGGACATAAGAATCCTCTGAGGCATTCCCATCTGCCACCATAAAAATGACCTAAAACTTACTGCCTTGTCATTAATCTGGTCCTGAACATAACAGATTCATTTTTTCATCTGTTTATTTCAATCACTTAAGATATTCAAAATATCCTTCCAGCCTGAAACTCTTCCCTTGCCCTTTCTAATTTTCCAGTGAAGTCTCGATGATGTATTCCAGTGAGGGCATATTAATATTCTGAGGAAATACAATACCTATGCTGCAGACACTAATTTTAGAACATTCATCACTGAGGATGGTTTTCTTCTTCCTGTCCTAATTTTTTTTTTTTTTTAGGTTGTCAGCCTGTTGGACTACGTTAAGCTAGGTGGTGACTTTCCTTTATTAAACCTTTCTTTCCTGACGGCTTGCCCTTTGTTAGGACTGGCAGGAGGCCCAAAAAAGGGAGAACCTAGAGCCCTGGGACGCTCTAACCTTGCTCTCTAACTAAGGAGATAAAACTTCGAGCAATAGGAGACCACACAGAAAGCACCAACGGAACAGCGGAAACAAGGTCACTTTGTCAGGAAAGCTATTTTACTGTCATGGAATCCATCTTGGCTTTACCTCACCTCATGCTGAGGCAATAAGGTGAACTGGTCTCAAAATCATTTCCAACTCTATGATCTAATGTCTGGTTTGGGTACAGCAGCACCCACAGCACCACACGAGGCATTCGATGAAATACTTTGTCTTGCAGGCATTATCTAAACTACATTTGAGTCTCCTGTCTCCGGAAAAAGCAGTATGACCCCTAACCTTTTATTGCCACCAGCTGAACAGTACACACTAGGATTGTGCTGGAAGCAGTAACCACCAGAAGTCTCGGCTCCAGAAAGCTGCCTGGATCTGGTTATGGAAGGTTCCAGGAGTGAAGCGGCCAGCAACAGGAGTGGCTCCAGGGGCAGCGGCCAACTTGAGTACAACCCACTGGCCAGTACTCCTGGAGGATGTGACACAACATCGGGTTTTCAATGGCAACAATGGCACGAGCTGCCCGCAGAGCTTCTCCCAGGCTGTCTTCAGATTTATGGTGCAGATTCCATATGCAGATATCCTTTTGTAGATATCTGGAAGTCAAGGTTGGTGCCATCTGAGCAGGCTTCCTGCTGCAAGAAATTTCAGGACTTCCTCCTCCTTCATCTGTAGGACCTCAAGGGCTCTGGACATTGTCAAAGTTTCCCTTTAACTTATGACAGAAACTCAGGACAACACTGTGTGGACCCCTCTCTAGGTGATGGGGAAAGGCTCCTTATCCCTATTTAAAGGCTGAGTAAACAGATGCACAGAGATGTTTGTAACTTGACCACGATCACTGGACAGTACTGGACCACTGGCAGGACTGGACAAGTTCTGGAATGCTTTGCTCACCTGCTGGTTCTTTGAAAGAAATGAGAGAGTTCAGTATTAACCAAGTGCATCTAGTGGCCCAGAGCTCTCCGAAGTGACAGAACCAATACAAAGGGGACACATACATGGAGAGAGAAAGAGAAGAAGGCCATGTAATTATGGAGGCTAGCAAATTCAAAATTTGTAGGGCAGGTCAATGGGCAAGTAATTCAGGGTGATGTTGCCATCTTGCCACTGAAAACTGCAGAGCAGGCCAGCGGGCTGGAAACTCAGGCAGAATTTCTATGTGGCTGTCTTGATGCAAATTTCTTCTTCTTTGGGAAAGCTATCTTTGCCCTTGATTCCTTTAGATTGGATGGAGAATAATATGCTTTTCCTGAAAATCTGATTTAAACATTAATACGTCTAAATAATACCTTCACGGCAATACCGAGACTAGTGTCTCACCAAACTCTAGAGCACTAGACAGGGCACAACCACCTATTCGAGTTGACACTTAAAATTAACCACCACCCCAAGAAACAAGAGTAAGGCAGAAGTATTGTTCTTAGCATCCACTGAGTGATCAAAGGGAAGCTGGCCCTTTCAAGTCCAGCAGGAAGGAGGCACGGTGCTCAGTGCATCAAAAACAAGAACAAAGTAGTGGGAAAGGCACAAAGTGGATTAGCACAGAGACTAGAGGGAAAGTGTCAAAAGCCAAGCACATTCAGAGAAGGGAGGCAGAGGGGAATGATACCCCTGGGTAGGGGCAGCCCATGACACTGCAGGAATAAGCCAACCAATGTGGCTTCCTTCCTTGAAATCCATGCTTGCGAATTAGATCTGACTTGTTTTAGATAAGTCTCCGTGTTAACAGATAAGGTGTGGCACAGTCATGGAAATAATGTGGTTTTAAAGAGCTCGGGAAACCTGCTTCCCATCTAAAATTCCTCTTCTCTCAACCCGAATGGCTTTTAAGGGTGTTCATTGATGGTAAGCACATGAACGTACGCGCTGAGCTCTTGCAAATGTTCCATCTAGAGACAAGCATGTGGGGCCTGAGCACAAGCTAACAAGCTTTCTTTGCAAGAGGGATTTCCACTGCCTACAATCCCTTCTCGTGCTGTCTGCATCCCTGGCTTGGTTTCAGAGATTTTATGTTGTTGAGGTTTTCTTGGTTTTGTTTAATATGTTTTTCCCCTAATAAAAATGATTGGTGGAGAGAGGTCCTGAGTGCTGCAAAAATACATTGTAGGATGTTATGTATTAAAAACTGGCTTGGGATCCAGGTGTCAGCTTCTTCTTCCAATTCAGTTTGGAGCTAGTTCCAATGCTCTTTGCTATGTTCAGACTGGCCTCTGGAGAGCAAAATGTCCATGTGTAGTGGTTTTGTGAAATGCTTAAGTGGTACAAGAAAAAAAAAAAAAAGCCCAAACAGATAAAGGGAGATGACTCCGTTGTTCAAGAGAGAGATCGTAATCCCAAAATACATTCCCATTTCTCTTCCTTTGCCATCTGACTTAGGGCACTGAAGTACTCTGTGCCTCAGTTTATCCACCAGCAATACTCAAATGGCTAATAACCTTTGTCTGTCTTCTTCCTACCTAATAAGTCATAAATCAGGATGCTGGAACACTTTGCAATCTTAAAGAATATAAATCAAGCACAGTGAAATATAGAAACCATCAATATCATCACCTTCGGTCAAAAGCAGGATTTAAATTCCAGGCTCCAGTGATAAAAGGCCAGTGGGTGGATATGCTGTCAGTCGGCCCATAGCTCTTGTCTCCATGTTTCACATGTTCACCTTCAGATCAACGAGTCTTTGGTGAAAGACGACCTCACAGTACAGTAGCATCGTTATAATAGCAGATTGACAAAAATGGAGACAGATGGCTACTCAGTGGCAGGTTTTTCAAATGAATTTATTGTTTATGAAATGTGCTAGATTGATGGCACCAGTGACTGAGTCTGCCACTTAAAAGGAGAGATCGAGGGAGACAAGGACAATGACCCGGGCAGCTTCTCCCTAATTCCCCTCCCCAATCTCAGGCAAGAGGCTTGGGCTAGCTGCCGAGTCTCCAAAAGGGAAACAGTATTTGGACTCATGGCGACACCCACCGTGGAACAAGAGAACAGATGCAGCCCCGTTTATTCCTCACGTTGGCAGATAAAATGCCAGTGACTGCCAGTTGTGTGAGGATGGGAGAGAGATCAGGGCCCTTCTCCTGGTTATTGTCTTGTGTTCATTTCTTGGGAAATAGCATGGGGCAGGGGTTGAGAGAATGCATTCCCCCAGATGGGAGCACCAAGTGAATTGGTAATGTACACAGTCATTACAGCATAATGGTTAAAGAGATGGGGACTGTTCCCATCAAATCCCCCGAGGTTTGACAAGTTCCAACCATCATTTCTTCCAATTTCACACAATCTTTAGCCAGTCCTCCCAGGCTTCAACTGAGTTTTACGATGTCCTTCTTTCATAACATCAAAGGATTTCTGCCAATCCCAAATGGCCCAATTCTGTTTTCTGAGCTATTTTCTTGAAGGAGGCTCCAATTTCAGTAAAAGACTCCAGTGTGGTACTCTCCCTTGGCACTTTTGAGGCACCTCTAGCACCTTTTGTCGGACACTGTGAGTCAATGCCATAAAGAGAAATCACATCCCAGTAAAAGTGACTGTAAACGAAGGAAAGCTAGGTCTTACAAGTGCCGACCTGCTGAGAGCTTCCATGATGTTCCCTCTGCTGGTTGACCTGTTCTGCTGTCCTTTCCTGACACACAAGGCCAGTGTTGAATAGTTTATGACTGTAACCTTAAGAAACATTCTGGTTTGATGCTCAAGAGACAGAAGGCATGTAGACCACGCACTCTGACCGCTTCTGGGAAGCCTCAAATACCACCCCCCGCCATTGTCCCCATCTGAGGGGCTCGCCACATGCGGGACACTGGCCCTGATACGGCCCGGTACAAAGGTTCTACATGCTGTGCTGGGGCCTCTGCTGGAGGTAGCCAGCCAGTCCTGTCAGAGCCCTTCTTGAAAGGCTGGACAGTGGGATCTACAGAGAGAGCCATCAGAAAGGAAGGACTCCAGAAGCCAAGAGATACTCCCAGACCAGGCACCAAGCAGAAACCGTGAAGTTGGTGGAGCACAAGAAGTCAGTCAATGGGAACAGCAGAGGCGGACCGCAACTGCTGTCATCCCAGTGATGGAGCGGATCAAGGAACAATCTCTCCTGCTCTCCTAGCTGAGTGACCTTGCATGAAGCCTGGCTCCATGGCTAATGAGCTGGTTTCCAGTCTCCCCGGCTTTCCCCGTGTACTCAGTGTTCCTTAACTGACTTCACCTCAGTATGTCTGCATGCTGAACCTCCTGTTGCCTGCATCGCACAGGCACCTAAGCGGATATCATCTCACTGCAGCCAGGTGAACCAAATGTGAGGGTCAGCGTACCCACCTTGATGTGGATTTATAACAGCTATCTTTAGCGCTAGCGAATCTCCTAGGCAGCGTGCAGTTAGAGGAGGATTTCCTGTGCACTTCTTTATTCAGGCATTCAGTAGTCTTGAATTCCTACCACGTGCTAAGCAATGTGCTGAGTACTACAGATACAAAGAAAAGTTAGAGGTGGGCGATGGGCATTGAGGAGGGCACCTGTTGGGATGAGCACTGGGCGTTGTATGGAAACCAATATGCCCATAAATTTCATATTAAAATAATAATAATAATAAATACAGCTTTAAAAAAAAAAGTTAGAAAGGGATCTCAATCTCAAGAGCATTCGCAGAGCTTGAACTAAGTCCCCGGTCAGAGATTACGGAACAAACTCCGCTGTCCAAGAAACACTGCCGTTGCCAATGAACCAACATAAGCACAAAAGGGTTTAGCTGTACCACCAACCGAGAAGAGAAAATTAGAGTTAAACGTCTAAAGCAAATTATTGAAATGTTGGCTCTTCGACTCGAGTCCCAACAAAAATAAAGGATCAGCAGAAAAAAGATGAAAGAAAAAAAAGAAAAAAGATGAAATAGCGCAGGAACACTGTCTTATGGTATGTTTCTGATACAAATGCAATTCCAACCTGCCCAGATTTGGTCAGCAGGCGGGAGAAAGAGGGCCACGTACGTTCCTGTTGAGATTCAGGGGAAGCCTGGTCAAGAGAAAAATACAAAATGACTGCTTCCCCTGGGAATATTCTAAGGAAGGAAAGAGCTGCTGTTAGCGTCCCCACCCCCCCCCCCCCAACGCTTTTGTGTAAATTAAAACAAGATGTGTCCTCTGGGCTGACAAAGACCCATGCCAGCGCTTATGCCTGGGCAAGCAGGGCGTACGATATATTTCTGCCCTCATCTCTCCTCTCCTCAAGGTGTCCTTGTGCAGTCAACAACCTACAAACCTTTTACGTGGCAGAGAGAAGGGAGGAAGCAGAGAAAGAGACAAACAGGGGTAAGAGGGTCATGCAGAGAGAAATAGAGACTGAGACGGAGACCATGAAACGGAGAGGGAAGGATGAAAAAAGGGAAGAGGAGGACAGGCAGAGAAGGGAGGGAAGGGAAGATAAGGGGACACTCACAAGAAAGGGTGAGACACAAAGACAGAGAGAGAGAGAGAGAGAGAGAGAGAGAAAGGGAGCCAGATGTTTGATATTGTTTCTCCACGGCCATTCAATGCTTGGTAGTGATGGAGAAACCAAGCCACGTAGCTTCTTTAATACATTCCATTCGGTTTACATCAGCACACCTGTCTTGAGGGCTGACTTGTGATGCACTGTGGTTGAAGCTTGGAAACAAATCTGGATGACCAGCTCCCTGTCCTAAGTGGCCTATTGCTGGGGAGAACAGAGACTAAAATAAAATGTCTACCAACCACTCTGAGAGCACCAAGGCACACATGATTCATTCTGACCAGAAAGACCCATTTCAGGCAAGGTACTGGAGGTCTCATAACTTCGTCAGGCAACTGAAAAGTCGAGCCTTGACCAGAACGAAGCTAACCACCTGACCACCTCCCCCAAGCCCTCACCAATCAACCAACCAACAGAACCCTTGCCTGTATGGCATTTATTACTGAGATGGATAGTTGCCGGAGGCTTAATAAAAGTGCCAGATGTCTCATCAAGCATTTTTGAGTATCATGGTTTTCTGTTAAAAACAGAAACAGCTGATCTGATCCAACTCCTTCCACTAACACCACCACACACACACACACAAAAATCTCTCTCACCTACCCCATCTGCTATGTGGACTGATTTTGGAGATTCCTTTGGCAGTCTGGGATCCAAGAATCTCCTCATAGCACATGACATTTCCTACCTCAGCATCTTCATTACCCACTTAGAATCTTCCAAGCAGCTGGCACTTGGAAACATTTTTGGTTCTGGGGCGCCCGGGTGGATCAGTTGGCTAAGTGTCCGACTTTGGCTCAGGTCAAGATCTCACAGTTTGTGGGTTTGAGCCCCGCGTTGGGCTCTGTGCCGACAGCTCGGAGCCTGGAACCTGCATCAGATTCTGTGTCTCACCCTCTCTCTGCCCACCCCCCCCCCCCGACCCCACGTCCCCGCTCATGCTCTGTCTCTGTCTCTCAATAATAAATAAACATTAAAAAAAGAAACATTTTTGGTTTAAGATTCTCCAAAAACACCTTAAAATAACCCTGGTCACCGTCAGTCCAGTTCCTTAACTGAGGAAATACCTAACAGCCAACTGAGAGCTAAGCCTTATGCATCTGAGTCCAGAATTCATTGATGTCTGCAGGAAGACAGACACTGCGAAAGGGAGGTGTGCTAAAAATAAAACCCACCTGCTGCATGCTGTTGTCACAGCTAGTGCCCCAAAGGTCATGTCCTCATTTTTTTTTTCTTTGGTTCTTCCAAGCATTCATTCAACACATATTTAATAAGTCCCTGCCTGAGTATTAAAGACTGAGTCAGACTCTACAGATAGAGCAGTGATGAAGAAAGAGGTAAATCCTGCCCTCCAGGAATTTCCAATCCCATTATACAAAGAATGACATGGTTACGTAATGATTTAGTAAGCAGTAATACATAGTAACCACAAGTGTAACTGAGCCCCAGTACAGGACTCTAGGCAGGCATGCGTAACTGAGGTATCTGAGATATGAGAATAGAAGACAGGTCAGCAAGACAGAGCGTTAGGAAAGAGACCAGGATGACAGAACAGCCACATGGAAAGCATTGTGGCCAGCTGGCTCCCACCCCAATCACGAGAAGTAATGGGGAGGACGATGGAGGGGTTAAGTCGTTGGGGTCTGGAAGGCCAAGTGAAGGGTAACCTCTGTCTACTGTCCTTTAGACTGGGTCATGGTTTTGCTCTTGGTCTCAGTTGTCAAAAACCTAGAAATACGGGAAAGAAATGCCTTATCTCTAGTGCGTGAGCTGGCTACAATGCATAGATCCATTCTAGAGATGCCAACATAAAGAAGTTAACTCCTGAGTTCCAAACCACAGGACTACACGAGACTCCAGTAGCCCTCTCTACTTCCCGGCTCCAAAGAGAGCTGCTGCACTACCCAATAGACCCTTCTGCTTCCGCTGGCAACAGATTCCATAGCTCCCAGTGTCTTCCGTTAGCCTGAGCTTTCTGACAGTTCTCCCGAGGCTGCCCTGCTGCTCTGTGGGAATGTTCACATCGCCATTCCTTCTAAGAAGGTTAAATAGCACAAATGGCTTTATTACATCCTTTTTTGGGTCTATACTCCTTCCATTTAATCGTTTTAATTCCTTTCTTATTCATTAGAAAAGGGGAATGTTAGGAGAGGAGAATCCCGGAATTCATAGAAGTTTGAGTAATAGCCCTTAAAACATAAAAAGATAAAAAAAGTATTTCAATTCTCTTCACTTTCCTTTCTCTAGTCAGATTCAACTAATGGCACACAATAGAGGGAGATGAGGTGTCCCTCTAACACTTACAATATGCAATTTGGCAGTCAGAGTAAGAAATAGGCAGAAATCTTTCTGTTTCTGAGATGGCTGGAATTTGAGGTGCAGTGTAGTCCAGAGATGAGTTCTGCTCTGCATTTCAACTCTGTTTAATCGGCAGTGGTGGTCGGGAGCAGACTCTTGATGATTCTGAGACTATTCTGGTCTCGGCAGGCAGGTCCACTTGGTCAGCCAACGACAGGACTTGGGAGTAGTGAGTCACAGCAAATGTGACACACATTTCCCTACCCTGGCAGAGGGCTTAAGAGGATTCACGAGCTTTTGAACTAGACAGCCTGCAGGTGAGTTCTGGCTTAGCTACTTTACTAGGTTATGATCTTGAAATTGAAAGGTCATAGAAGATCAGAAGATCATACATCAGATCTTCAAGACCTCATCAGATAGGTTGCTACCATCTACTCTGACCAGGGGGACATTTTCCCAATCACGACTATCCTCTGCACACACACATGGTCACCCAAACAATAATAACCCATATTTTATTAGTTTGTGGCCCCATCTGCCACTGCAGGATCACCTGCTCTTTGGAAATTCTTCGCATTTCCAGTCTCCACAGGGTAGGTCTGTTTCTGCCAGTGACATTGGTCTGCCAGGCTTTAGGGATACTGCCACTGCCAGAAGTATCCCATTTCCCTCCAGAATTCGTTAGGACGAAGCAGTCCCCACCAGCCCCGCTATTTGTCTCACAGGTGCAGTGGGTACCGTTGCTACTCTATGAGGTAACACTTCTTAGTACTGAGCTGTGCTGCGATGTGCAGTGAAATATTAGGTAGAATATTAGGTAGCATATTAGGTAGAATTTTAAGAATGATCCCCCATGACCATCCCCTTTATGTCCCTTCCCTTTTGAGTGTGTGCGGAATCTGGAGACGGTGAGGAGACGTCACTCGTGTGATTGTTACCTTACAAGGCAAAGGAAAAATTATCCAGGTGGGCCTAATTTAACCTAATGAACCCTTTAAAAGCAGACCATTTTCTCCAGCTCATGGCACAGGGAGAAGTCAGAGAAAGATGAAGCACCAGAGGATTTGATATACCATTGCTGGCTTGCAGACAGAGGGACAACATGGGGAGAAAGGCAGGTGCCCTCTAGAAACGAAAGGTGGCCCTGGCTAACAGCCAGAAAGAACACCAGGACATCAGTCCTTCAACCACAAGGAACTTGATTCTGTCAACAGCCTGAATGAACTTGGAAGCAGATTCTTCTCCGGAGCCTCCAGGTAAGAGCCCAGACTGGCCAACACCTGCCTGGACTTCGGACCTACAGAACTCTTGAGATTATAAGTGAGTGTTGATTTAAGCTGCTAAATTTTAGTAATGTGTTGCAAAGAAAGATGAAACTAATACATGGTGAAAGGGGAGAAACAGTTCTCTCTATTCAGTAGCCCCACAGCAGTGTTCTTGGGCACCCAAAATTTATAGTTCGGGAAAATGTGTCTTTCTGATTTCCAAGGGTCAGAGATGTACCCAACGGTAGTCATTACTCAATCTTTGAAATTATCCTTCTTAGCTACTGGTTAACACTCTGCAGGCCTTATTTATAATGAGCTCTTGTAGGAGACTTCCCAATTCCATGTTGAAGAGATGTATGGGTAATTTCTCTTCATTAAACAGTGAGCGCCTATCACCTGCTGAGCTCTCTTCTAGGTTCTGATGATATAGAGGAAACACATCAAAGTCTTATCTCTCATAGACCTTGCATTTTCATGAGGAGTAAAGAGACGAACTAATACATAGCTATGTCAAGTGATGCCAAGTGTTACAAAGAAAAATAAAGGAGAGTAAGGGGATTAAGGGCAACCCAGGAGTGGAGAGAGCATTTTATACACAGTGGCCAGCAATGGCCTGACAGGGGAGCCATTTGAGCAATTAAAGGTGAGCCATGTAGATAGGTGAGGCAGAAGAGATTCTAAGTGTGCGGGTGCTGAGGTGGGAGAGTGCTTGGTATAATCTGAGGACTGACAGTGCTGGAGAGGAATGAGCAAGGAGGAAAGAAGAAGAAAATGAGGTCAGTGAAGTATCAGGGGCTAGATCATGGGGTGGCCCCGGGGGCCACTGAAGAACTTTGAGTTTTGCTCTGAATGAGATGGAAAATGTTGGAGGGATTTAAACAGAGGAGTCACCATGGGACTTGCATTGCTGTGGCAGAGAGGAGCCAGAAGGGAGAGAGCAACTTAGTGGGCCAGTGAACTAAGAGGTGATGGGGGTTTGCTGGGGAGGCAGCAATGGAGACACCGAGAAGCTGCTAGATTTTGGATTTATTAGAAGGTGACGTTGACAAGATTTGTGGATAAGTTGGATATGGAGTGTGAAGGAAAGAGAAGAATCAAGAAAAATACATGCCTATGTCTGAACTCCAGCCGTGGATGTGACTTAAGTTCCTTCCCAGGAGATACCTCATGCTATCAGTTCTGTTCTACCTGCTCTCTGGGTGCCATCCCCACATTCTAGAAGCCCAGTGGTTGTGATGTCCCGGCTTAACTTGAGATCCTTGCTTTGGTAAATAAAATTCTGGACACGGCCAAGTTTGTGCTGGGAGACAAAAACCCAGGTAAGGTGAAATCTTCCAAGGAATAAAGATCCTGACCTAGCAATCAGCCTGTACCTTGTTTAACATGAAAAGGCAGAAAATACCATGGCATTTTCGTTCCACAGCCCCTAATTCCAACAGACTTATGCATTTTTCTCCAGCTCATAAGTATGGTGTTAAATCTCAGCATGAGTGTGAAATCTGGAACCCAGTCCTAAGACATCCTGGGTACCAGTTAAAGAACTGGTCCAAGCAGTATTTTCTGGGCTCTGTAGCATTTCAACCCAATCACTGCTTTTTGTATATGAACAGAGAACAAGTCCTGGAGTTTTCCTGGCATGAAAACCACATATGGTCTCTGCATGTAGGGTGTCACTTTATAAATAAGAAGTATTAATAAAAGAAAACCTTTTATACAGCTAAAAATAGCTAGTTTAGACAAGATGGTGTATACCCATTCTCCCGACGCCTCCCCTACTAATTACAAGTATAAAAACCAAAAATGATGGGGCGCCTGGGTGCCTCCGTTGGTTAAGCATCCAACTTCAGCTCAGGTCATGATCTCATGGTTTGTGAGTTCGAGCCCTGTGCTGGGCTCTCTGCTGTCAGCACAGAGCCTGCTTCGAATCCTCTATCCCCTTCTCTCTGCCCTTCCCCATTTCGTTCACACATGTGCTCTCTCTCTCAAAAATAAATCAACATTTTTAAAAAATGGTGCAACAGGCACCAAAAGATTACAAAATGTGGTAAGGAGGAGCCCAGCTGATTTGGGAATCCAGGACCTGAGGAACAACATCTTGCTCCCCACCCCACACCCAAAATAGGAAGGCCATCCAGACACAGAACCCCCAATCTCCAACCTAGCAGCAGAAGGCCTCCCAGGCTATTCCTCCCTGGAAAAGACAGAAAACCCTCTGACAACAAAGGAGGATCATTGGAAACCCACCAGAAATGGCCAGGAAGCACTCTCCTTCCTTGCAGGCCTCACTCTCCTTTCCCTCCCAAACATACCCAGAGATACATAGCAGGAGAGAGAGAGCTGCAGTAGGTAGCCAGTCCTGCCTTCTGAGACTCCCCTCCCCCACCCAGGGACAAAGCTGGTGGGAGAAGGATGAGAGAAAGGGGTAGTCACAGCAACTGAGCTGATAGAAAGAACATGAAAAAGGCTCATTAAAAACTAAAGAGCTGAGGGGCGCCTGGGTGGCTCAGTCGGTTGAGCGCCGACTTCGGCTCAGGTCGTGATCTCGCGGTCCGTGAGTTCAAGCCCCGCATCGGGCCCCTGTGCTGACAGCTCAGAGCCCGGAGCCTGTTTCAGATTTTGTGTCTCTCTCTCTCTGACCCTCCCCCATTCATGCTCTGTCTCTCTCTGTCTCAAAAATAAATAAACGTTAAAAAAAAATTTATAAAAAATAAAAAAAACAAAAACAAAAAAAGCTGAAGAGCTGAAACAAACTTTAGGTTGTAAGTGATTCCGGTATTTTTACAGCGAAGGATTAATAGGATAAACTGGCATATATGGTGGGATTGAGCCGTGGAGCCAATAAAAAGGTCTCTGCAGAAGATTTTATCTAGAAATTGAGATGTCCAGGTAGGGTTGCCAAGCAGTGAAAGCCCTTAACCTTGGCTTTATATTTTAAACGGAGGCAGATTGAGGTTAAAATGAAATACACAGTTTTATTGGTATACAGGAGCAAGAAAGGGACATTGGTCTGTATAAAGCTCTAAACTAAAATTTGATTTTCGGCTAAGGTGCTTTGGGGGAATACACATAAAAAAAAAAGGCTTTCAAATAAAATTGAAATATGCTTTTGAATGACAGGGTAGTAGTACCCTGAATTCAGGGTAGTAGGCTATGCTTACAAGTCAAATTTAAATATGAAAACAGACCATTTCATTAATTAGGGCAGAATTCAGGGTGCTGGGGATACCAGGAAAATTTTTAGCCAAGACGATCAGTGAATAACTTTGGAAAGTCCCCAAACCCTCCATATCTGAAGCAATGAAAAAAGTAAGTTCCACGGTTTTCTGAAACTAAGCTAGAGAAAAAAGAGAGGTGACGGGGTAGAGAAAATGTTAGTTCCTCAACATTTGAAAGAAAACAGAAGCGAGATGGTACCAATTGAATGTTCATGCCCCAAATTCCTCTTTTGAAATCCTAACCCCCAATTTGAAGGTTAGGCCTTTGGAAGGTGACCAGATCATGAACATGGAGCCCTTGTGAATGCAATTAGTGCCCTTAAGAAAAACACCCCAGACAGTTCTCTTGCGCCTTCTGCTTCATGACGTTAAAGCAAGAAGACAGCCATCTATGAACCAGGAAGTGACCAGACACGGTGTCTGTCAGCAATTTGATCTTCGACTTTCCACCCTCCACGACTGTGAGAAATAAATATTTCTTGTTCAAGCCACCCGTTCTATGACATTTTTGTTACAGCAGCCCAAATGGACTGAGACATCAGATATGAGAAACTGGTTAAAGAGGAGTTCAAGAATCTGAAATATAACATCCCCTATGGAGGTGCCGTAAATCAGTCAAGTAACGAATTGTCCCTCTTCAGCCTTTCTCTCTGAAGATAAGATCCTCTGCCAATGACCTACTCTATAAATAAAAGGGGAGGAAATTGGTTCTCTCTTTTTTTTTTTAAGTTTATTTATTTATTCTGAGAGAGAGAGCAAGATCAGGGGAGGGGCAGAGAAAGAGGGAGAGAGAAAGCATCCCAAGCAGGCTCCTCCCTGTCAGCTTGGAGCTCCACGCAGGGCCCGAACCTACGAACCGTGATCAGCACCTGAGCCAAAACCAAGAGTCAAGACACTCAACCAAGTCACCCAGGCACCCGAAAAAATCAGTTCCTATGAGAGTTTTCAAGAAGAGAATTCCCCTAACAATACTCAGATGTTTTCAAAACAAAAATTTTAACTAATAGAAAGGATACATTCCTTTCATGATGAAAAAGACTCAAAAAATAGTTTCTACTTCTGAAGATAAAGAACTGATTCAATCACTAGAACTCGAAGACCACCAAAGCTTCCAGGGTTGAAAACTGCATCAACTACTGAGAAGACAACCAGAGACGGGAAGCCAACAGTCCCCTGGAACATCATGAAGATGCTCAGGGTCACCTCTCCAGCAACCTCCTGTATGGATCCCAAGTGTCTTTGCCTTGATTTCTTCGTGTGAAATATAGGAACTAAATCTTTACAACTGTAAAGAATCTCCAGCTTGCTGGAGACTTTGTGTTAAAGAAAAGTTTATATAATCTGCTAGATTAAAGACGACCCTTAGGATGATCTTTTGTGACGCTTTTTCTTGATTATAGAAATAGTACACACTCAACATAAAAAAACTTTTGAAAACCACAAAAAAAAACATATAAAGAAGAAAAAATAAAATACAACCCTCAGATATAATGTACATGGTGACTACAGTTAAAAGTGCTATATGGGATATTTGAAAGAAGTTAAGAGCATAGATCTTAAGTTATTGTCATCACCAAGAAAAGAAACATTTTCTTCCTTTTTTTATTTTTCTATCTATATGAGATGATGGATATTAACCACATTTACTGTGGTAACCAATTCACAATATATGAAAGTCAAGTCATTATGCTGTAACACCTTAAACTTATCCTGTGCTGCCTGTCAGTTATATCTCGATAAACATGGGGGGAAAGCCATTAAACAAAAAAACTCTTAATCTTCCCAGAGTTAAGTGCATTTAAAATTTCTTTTCATCTTTCTATTATTTTATCTCTGAAGACATACCTTTTTTAAAAATTAAAATCATGCTATTTGAAAAGTGTAATATTCTGTGTTCTCCTTTACCTTTTCGTAAATTTTTTTACGTTTATTCTTTTGTTTTTTATTTTAAAAACTTCTTTAAAAACTTATTTTAAAATGTACTTAAAACCTTAAATAGTTTATTATTTTTATTTATTTATTTATTTAAGACTTATTAAAAACTTATTTAAAAACTTATTAAAAATTTATTTTAAAAACTTTTGTTTTTTATTTAATTTTTTTTTTAATGTTTATTTATTTTTGAGAGAGACAGAGACAGAATGTGAGCAGGTGAGGGGCAGAGAGAAAGGGAGACAGAATCCGGAACAGGCTCCAGGCTCTGAGCTGTCAGCACAGAGCCCCATGCGGGGCTGGAACTCATGGATCATGAGACCATGACCCGAGCCGCAGTTGGACGCTTACCCGACTGAGCCACTCAGGCGCCCCACGTTTATTCATTTTTTGAGACAGAGAGACAGAGCGTGAGTGGAGGAGGGGCAGAGAGAGAGGGAGACACAGAATCCCAAGCAAGTTCCAGGCTCTGAACTGACAGCACAGAGCCCGACGAAGGGCTCGAACTCACGGACTATGAGACCGTGACCTGAGCTGAAGTCAGACGCTTAACAGACTGAACCACCGGGCACCCCTCCTTTACCTTTTTTTAAAATGTTGATTTATTTTGAAGAGAGAGAGAGGGAGATCATGAGCAAGGGAGGGGCAGAGAGACAGTGAAACAGAGGATCCAAAGCGGGCTCTGTGCTGACAGCAAAGAGCCTGATGCAGGACTCGAACCCAGAAACCATTAAGATCACGCCCTGAGACGTAAGTCAGGCACTTAACTGACTGAGCCACCCAGGCATCCCTCTCCTTTATTTACCTTTTATTTTCTCATATCAGTAAATACTTTCCAAAACATGATTTTGAATCATCACATATTATCTATTCTACCTTATAGATGTACCATAATTTAGTTACTGTCCTTATCATTGAATAGTTTACAACAAATTTTTCTATTAAATGTTGTCCTGAACATCCTCGTATACAAAACTCTTTTCTACATCTCTAATAATTTCTTTCTGATTTGTTCACAAAATTGAAATTGCTGGGCAAAAGAGTATAATTTGTTTAAGGCCACGGGTTAACTGGCACACTAATTTTTAGACAGATATACTAAATTACACTCTAATCAGCCATGTGTAAGAATGCCTACTTCACCAGATCCTTGAGAGAACAGAATCTTAACAAGTTTGTGAGTAGGCTTCTGTTTCCACAATTGGCTAACTAAACTGTTTATAAAAACCTTGTACTTGGGGCACCCGGGTGGCTCAGTTGGTTGAGAATCTGACTCTTGATTTTGGCTCAGGTCATGATCCCAGGGTCGTGGGATCAAGCCCTGAGTTGGGCTCCGAGCTGAACGTGGAGCCTACTTAAGATTCTCTCTCACCCTCACACTCTGCCCCTCCCCTGAACTGCCCCCCCCCCCCCGTCTCTCTAATTAAAAATAAAAAACCTACCTTAGAATAACCAGAAATGCTGGGTAAAATATATTAAAAGAAATATTTTTAAAGACATGAAACCTACTGAGAAAATGAAACTTGCAGGGATAAGATAGGGAAGAGGAGAAAAAAAAAATTTAATGTAAATTTAGGGTCACTTGTACAGGTATGGCTATTATTGACATCAAAAGCGACAGTGTCAGCTAAGAGGCTAAGGGTACAGCTTTAGCAGTCAAAACTTGGAAAAGACTAAGGACAGACTCCAGTAAACACCCTAGGCTTTCACGATTGGGAGCCTAAAAGGCCCAAGGTTTAAGGGTGAACCAGAAATAGACCATAGCTCACAAACACTTACAACCAACGTGATTGGATTAAGGTGATCAGTTCCCTAGCTCAAATGCCTTACAGAAGCAAAATAAATCCTCTCTGAAGGAAGACAGCATAATCCAAAGCCACAAATCATCTCTACCATTTTTCATACAGAATATCTGACGCTTAATAAAAATATTACTAAGTATATAAGATAAAACTAGAGAGAAAAAAATGAGAAACAGACCATAAAAACAGAGCAACAAGAAAATCCAAAAATTGTATAGATCATAGATTGATATGTTCATGAAACAAGATAAAAGCTAAAACTAGAAAACATTAAAAAGGAAATCAAATTAGTATCCTAGAGTTGAAAAATATAATAACTGAAATTTAAAACTCAATACATGAACAACCTAAAACAACCCTAACACTGACCGATAGATGTACAATAAATAAAAGGTGGTACGTTTACAAACTATTATTCAAAGAGAAAAAGAAATAAAGTACTGACACCGGGTACAACATGGGCAAATCTTGAAAACATTGTGCTAAGTGAAATAAGCCAGCCACACAGTGTATGTGAAAATCATATAATCACATATTGTATGATTCCACTTATATGAGAAGTCCAGAACAGGCAAATCTATAGAGGCAGAAAGTAGACTAGTGGTACCTGGGGGTAGGCGAGGTGGGAGATTGTAAGAGGATAGCTAAGGAGCACAGGGTTTCTTTGGAGGTTATAAAAACGATCTGAAAACGATGGTGGTATTATTTATGAATCCCGGAGCCTGTGCTAGAGGGGCAGGGATTGTTAGGCGACTTCTCCAAAAACAAAAAAAACCTGGCAGGCTCCATTTCCTTCCCCCCCCTCCCAGCTTCTATACCTAGACGACGACAGAAACCAGCATGGCGCCAACACTCTCCACCTAACTCGGGAACATCACACCCTGCCCTTGACCACTTCTGTAGACACCACTCCTCTGGCCAGGTCTCCTCCTACAGCAGACCCAGAAAAACTTGTCAACACCGCACGCCCCACCCCGGTGCTCTCCTGCAGATCCGCCCACTCCAACCTCGCAGCAGGAGTTTTCTAAAGCGGATCGGGGTCCCCTCTTAACAGCAGACCTGCCCAAACCTTGCTCACTGCCACACGCCCCCACATTCTCCTGCCGACCTGCCTCTTCCAATATGGACTTGGCCAGAGCCCATCCAGAGTGCTACCACAAGCCCGACACTGTGTTCGCAGTCCCAACAGGGGCGAGGACTACTCCGAAGTGACTCCTGCCCCAGGGAGAGAAGATAACCACAAGCACTAGTCTGACTGTGGCCCCAGCAGTGGGCTGGAGGGCAGATACCTGGTCTGACTGAGACCGAACCCACCGACAAAAGGTTCTCAGGGACAACACAGGCAAAGTGGCCCGTGATTCCAACTACTGCATCTCTGGCCAATGCCTGGTCTGACTCAACCGAAGCCCCAGGAAGCCCCAGACTGGCCCACTAACAACACAGGGACCAAATGCTGCTTACGACAGGCAAAAAGAGCAATTACAGATCGGACTGAAGGCAAAAGTGGCTCAGCCACGATAGTGAGGCTCAGACAACACATACAAGAGATACTCCTGAAGCACCACGTTCTGGTGAAGAGGGAACATTGCACTTCAGGGCACTAAATGGCCTCTTTTTCATAAGGCCACTACTCTTTTTTTTTTTTTTTTTTTTTAATTTACATCCAAGTTAGTTAGCATATAGTGCAACAATGATTTCAGGAGTAGGTTCCTTAATGCCTCTTACCCATTTAGCCCATCCCCCCTCCCAAAACCCTTCCAGTAACCCTCTGTTTGTTCTCCATTTTTAAGAGTCTCTTATGTTTTTGTCCCCCTCCCTGTTTTTTATTATTTTTGCTTCCCTTCCCTTATGTTCATCTGTTTTTATATCCTAAAGTCCTCACATGAGTGAAGTCATATGATATTTGTCTTTCTCTGACTAATTTCTCTTAGCATAATACCCTCTAGTTCCATCCATGTAGTTGCAAATAGCAAGATTTCATTCTTTTTGAGTGCCAAGTAATACTCCATTGTATATATACACCACATCTTCTTTATCCATTCATCCATCAGTGGACATTTGGGCTCTTTTCATACACTGGCTATTGTTGAGAGTGCTGCTATAAACATTGGGGTGCATGTGCCCCTTCGAAACAGCATACCTGTATCCCTTGGATAAATACATAAGGCCAATACTCTTAAGAACAGGAGACATAGCTGACTTTCCTAACACAGAGAAATAGATACAGGAGAGTCAGACAAAGTAAGAACATAGAACATGAAAGAACAGGACAAAAATCACAACAATAGGCATAAGCAAAACAGAGATAAGTTATAGGCCCTTCAGAGAATTTAAAGTAATGGTCATAAAGATACTCACTGGACTTGAGGAAAGAGTGGAGGACCTCAGTGAGACTGTTAACAGAGACAGAAAACAAAAAGATAACCAACCAGAGATGAAGAACCCAGTAACTGAAATTATAAATATACTCAATGGACTAAATAGATTAGAGGAAGCAGAATGGATCAGTGACCTGTAGGACAGAGTATTGATAAACAGTCAAGATGAAAAGGAGAGAGAGAAAAAATAATAAAAAGATGATAACAGAGAACACAGCGACATCATCAAGTGTAATAACATTCACATTACAGGGATCCCAGTAGAAAAACATAGAGAAAAAGGAACAGAAAATTAATTTAAAGAAATAAAGCAGAAAACTTCTCAAATCTAGGGAAGGAAACAGAAATCCAGATCCAGGATGCATAAAGAGCCCCCAACAAAATCAACCCAAGGAGGTACACAACCAAGACAAATAGTAATTAAAGTGACAAAAAGGAATAGAGAATTATAAAAGCAGCAATGGAAAAGAAAACAGTTACATACAAAAGAAACCCCATAAGGCTATCAGCTGATGTTTTCAACAGGACAGAAGGGAGTGGCATGATATAGTCAAAGAGCTGAAAGGAAAAAACCTGCAGCCAAGAATACTCTATCCAGCCAAGCTATTATTCAGAATAGAAGTAGAGATAAGAAGTTTCCCAGGCAAAAAAAGCTTAAAGGGATTCATGACCACAAACCAGCCCTACAATAACTATTAAAGCAGACTCTTTAAGTGGGAAGAAAAGATCATAAATAGGAGTAAGAAAAGTAGGAAGCACAAAAGCATTAAGAATAAATATTTATGTAAAAATCAGTCGAGGAATTCACAAAATAAAAAGGTGTTAAAGTATGACACCATATACCTAAAACACTGGACATGGGGGGGGGGGTGGAAGAGTAAAGAATGGGTTCAAACTTAAATGACCATCAACTTAATATGGACTGCTATATACATAAGATGTTATGTACAAACCTAATGGTAACCACAAGTCAAAAACCAGTAATAAACATGCAAAAAATAAAGAGAAATAAATCCAAGTACATCACCAAAGAAAGCCAGCAAATCATGAGAGATGAGAGAAAAAGAAAGGAACAGCAAAGACTACACAAAAACAACCTTAAACAAATAACAGAATGGTAGTAAGTACATAACTACCAATAGTTACTTTGAATGTTAGTGGACTAAACACCTGAATCAAAAGACACTGTGTAGAGGCACCTGGGTGGCTCAGTTGGTTAAGCATCTGACTCCTGATTTAGGCTCAGGTCATGATCTCATGGTTCATGTGATTGAGCCCCATGTTGGGCTCTGTACTGACAGTGTGGAGCCTCCCTGTCTCACATTCATGCTCTCTCTCTTGCTCTCTCTCTCTCTCTCTCTCTCTCTCTCCCTAAATAAACTTAAAAAAAAAAAAGACACTGGATACTGGAATGGCTAAAAAGGCAAGATCTATCTATATGCTTGCGGCCTAGAAGAGACTCATTTCAGACCTAAAGACACATGAAGATTAAAACTGAAGAGATGGAAAAGCATTTATCATGCAAATGGTAGAGAAAAGAAAGCTAGAGTAGCAATACTTATGTTAGAAAAAAATAAACTAAAATAGACTATAACAAGAGACCAGAAGAATGCTATGTTAGAAAAAAATAAACTAAAATAGACTGTAACAAGAGACCAGAAGAATGCTCTATAATCATAAAGGGAAGAATTCAACAAGAAGACATAACAATTGTAAATATTTATGTACCCAACAAGGAACCACCCAAATACATAAAGCAGCCAATAACAAACATAAAGGAAGCAATCAAAAGTAATACAATAATAGTAGGGAACTTTAACACCCCATTTACATCAATGGACAGATCCTCCTAACAGAAAATCAACAAGGAAACAGTGGCTTTGAATAACACATTGGACCAGATGGACCTAACAGTATATTCAGAATAGTCTATCATAAAGCAACAGAATACACATTTTTCAAATGCACATGGAACATTCCCCAGAATAGATCACATAATAGGCCACAAAACAAGTCTCGATAAATTCAAAAAGACTGAAGTCATATTATACATCTTTTCCAACCACAACACCATGCAACTAGAAATCACAAGAAAAAAATCTGGAAAGAACACAAAAGCAAGTTAAATAGCATGCTACTCAACAATGAATGGGTCACCCAAGGAATTAAAGAAGAAATAAAAAAATACATGGGACGCAAATGAAAATACAATGGTCTGAAACCTTTGGGATACAGCAAAAGCTGTTCTAAGAGGAAAGTTTATAGCAACACAGGTCTACCTCAAAAGCAAAAAAAATCTCAAATGAAAACCTAAAGTTACACCTCAAGGAGGTACAAAAAGAGGAACAATACCCCAAACCAGTAGCAGTAAGGAAATAATACAAATACAGCACAAACAAATAAAATAGAAGCCAAAAAAATAACCCACAAAAAATAAAAAACAAAACAGAACAAATCAATGAAACCAGGCTTTTTAAGTTTTATTTATTTTAAGTAATCTCTACACCCAACATGGAGCTTGAACTCACATCCCTGAGATCAAGAGTCACATGCTCTTCCAACTGAGCCAGCCATGCACCCTGGTATCAAACATTTAAAGAAGAGTTAATACCTTTCTCCTCAAACTATTCCCAAAAACCAAACTTCCAAATTCATTCTATAAGGCCAGTATCACCATGATATCAAAACCAGATAAAGCCACAACAAAAAAAGAGGGAGCTACAGGCCAATATCTCTCATGAATACAGATGCAAAAATCCTCAACAAAATGGCAGCCAAATCCAACAATATATTTAAAAAAATCACTCACCACAATCAAGTGGGATTTATTCCCATCATGCAAGGGTAGTTCAATATTCACAAAACAATCAACATGATATGTCACATCAATAAGAAAAAGGATAAAAACCATATGATCATTTCAATAGACACAGAAAAAGCATTTGACAAAGTACAACATCCATTCATGTAAAAAACTCTCTACAAAGCAGGTCTAGAGAGAACATATCTGTGCCTAATAAAGGCCTTATATGAAAAATCCACAGTTAACATCATACTCATTGGGGAAAAACTGAGAGCTTTTCCCCTAAGATCAGGAACAAGACAAGGATGTCCACTTTTACTGCTTTTATTCAACACAGTAGTGTAATGAGACAAGAAAAAGAAATAAAATGCATCCAAATTGGTAAAGAAGAAATAAAACTCTATTTACGGATGACATATTATACATAGAAAAACTCCATCAAAAAACTACTAGAACTGATAAATGAATTCAGTATAATTGCAGGATACAAGATCAATGTGCAGAAGTCTGTTCATTTTCATACACTAATAATGAAACAGCATTAGTGAAATTAAGAAAACAATCCCATTTATGGGGTGCCTGGGTGACTCAGTCAGGTGAGCATCTGACTCTTAACTTTGGCTCACGTCATGGGCTTGCAGTTTGTGGGTTCAAGCCCCATGTTGGGTTCTGTACTGACAGTGTGGAGCCTGCTTGGGGTTCTCCTTCTGTCTTGCCCCCTCCCCTGCTCATGTTCTCTTCCTCAAAATAAATAAATAAACTTTCAAAAATATTAAAAAACAAAATAGAAAACAATCCCATTTCTAACTGCAGCAAAAACAATAAAATATCTAGGAATAAACCTAACCAAAGAGGTGAAAGACCTATACTCTGAAAACTATACAACACTGCTGAAAGAAATTCAAGATGATGCAAAGAAATGGAAAGACATTCCATGCTCATGAGTTAAAGAACAAATATTGTTAAAATGTCCATACTACTCAAAGCAATCTGCAGATTTCATGCAATCCCTATTAAAATATCAACAACATTTTTCGAAGAACTAGAAAAAACAACCCTAAAATATGTGTGGAACCACCAAAGACCTTGAATAACCAAAGCAATTTTGAAAAATAAAAGCAGAATGGAGGTATCACAATTCCAGATTTCAAGTTATATGATGAAGCAGTATTAATTAAAACAGTACGGTATTGGCATAAAAAATAGACACACAGATCAACAAAATAGAACAAAAAACCCAGAAATAAACCTACAGTTATATGGTCAATTAATCTTCAACAAAGGAGGAGTGAATATACAATGGGAAAAAGACAGTCTCTTCAATGAATGGTGCTGGGAAAACTGTACAGCCACATGCAAAAGAGTGACACTGGACAACTGGATTTAAAGTATGTTAAATCTCTTATATTATATGAGGAGAGGTAAAGGCATTAATTTATTTTACTTAAAAAATTTTTTTAATATTTATTTTTGAGAGAGAGAGAGACAGACTGCAAGCATAGAGAGGGGCAGAGAGAAGGAGACACAGAATCTGAAGCAGACTCCAGGCTCTGAGCTGTCAGCACAGAGCCCGATGTGGTGCTCGAACCCACTAACTGTGAGATCATGACCTGAGCCGAAGTTGGTCACTTAACTGAGCCACGCAGGCTCCCCTCTTTTACCTTTTAATATGTCAGGAAGTTAAGACATTCACTGAAAGAATAGAAGAATAGGCAAACATTAAGGAAGATTTGAATTATGAGAAATAATTATGAGAAATAATTTCATTGAAATATACCAGTAAATACGGTACATCTATACTAACCACTCTAAGTACAAGGATTTGTAGAATGGATAAAAGATCAAACCCAGCCATACACAGCTTATAAAAATTGGGTATTAACTATAAGACAATTTAAACATTTAAAGTAAAGAAGAGAAAAGACAGACACCATTTGAATGCTAATCAAAGAAATCTGCTTAGCTTGTTATACATCAGACGTGTAAGGACTGAGGCAAGAGGCATCCCTAGAAAGAAACAAGGATGTTTCTTTCATAAGATAAAATGGTCAATTCACTATGACAATATACAATCCTAAAATTTCAACTACTTAATCTATCTTTTGTATGAAAATATAGAAAGCAAAAATACAGAAGTCAAAGGACAGGTAAAAAATTCAGTCATGGGGCACCAGGCTGGCTCAGTCTGTAGAGCTTGTGATTCTTGATCTCAGGGTTATGAATTTGAGCCCTATGTTGGGTGTAGAGATTGCTTAAAAATTACTTTAAAAAAAATTCACAATCATAATGAGAGATTGCAACATCCTTCCCTCAATAATTGAAGAACAAGCAGACAATACATCAGCAAGGATAGAGATATGAACAAGAGAATTACAAAATCCCAACTGACATATTTAGAACACTATACATAACAATCTCAGAATGCACATTTTTTTCACATAATATTGACCATAGAGAGGCTAGCAAAAATTTCAAAGAAATAAAACCATAGAGACTATATCGCCAGACCACTGTGAAATTAATCTAGAAATGATTAACAAAACAAAACTGGAAAGTATGTTTGGGAATTAGGAAATCCAATTCTAAATAACCCAATGATCAAATAAGAAATTACAATAGAAATTAGAAACTATTTTGAACTAAATGGTATTGGAAGCATATCGAAGTTGGTGGATTGCAGTTAAAGCCTTGTTTAGAGGGAAATTTATCACTGAAGAGTGAAGAAAGGCTGCAAATCAATTTATCGGTGCAAACACTCAAAAAGTTATTTTAAAAAAGCAGATGAAAGAAAATAAAAAGAGATTAAATTATGGAAACAAACATATATACAGAGGAGAAACAAAGATAAAAGTTGGCTCTTTCAGTAGACTAATAGCATAGATCAGGAGTAAGAAAACCTTTTCTGTAAAGGTCCCGATAACTTTTTTCTCCATTGGTAAGCCTTATGATCTCTGTGTAATTGTTTATCTGGCATTGTGGTGGGAAAGCCGCCATAGATAATAAACGAATAGTTGTGGTTGTGTCACAATAAACCTTTATGTACAAAAACAGGCGCAAGGCTAGATTTGATCCAAGGCTAGAATTGGCCAGCCTGTAGACAAGTGTGTGTGAGACAGAGAGAGAGAAACACCAACAACAAAAATTAGAAATTAAAAAGGAGACCTCATTACAGGTCCTACATTTAAAAAAAGTCATAACAGTCATAATAGCTTACTGTGAATAACTTTAGGCTAATTAATTTAAAATTTTAGATGAAATGGACCCTAAGGAAGGCTCAACTTACTAAAACTAAATACAAACTCCAAATGGTTCCTCATCTATTAAAGGAATAAATCGAAAAGGCTTCCCTCAATGAAAATCCTAGATCCAGAAGAATTTACCAGTCACTTCCATCACATATTTAAGGAATAAATTCTATCACACCGACAAATTCCATGGAGCATTAAAAGAAGGAATACTTTCCAGTTCATTTTATGAGGAGAGCAAACATTGAAAGCAAAACTTGCTAAAGATATTACAATAAAGGAAAATTAGAGGTCCATCTCTCACATTTACCTAAAAGGAAAAATCTTACACAAAATTGTAGCAAATCAGGGCACCTGGGTGGCTCCATTGGTTAAGCATCCAACTTTGGCTCAGGTCATGATCTCACGGCTTGTGGGTTTGAGCCCCTCGTAGGGCTCTGTGCTGACAGCTCAGAGCCTGGAACCTGCTTCGGATTCTGTATCTCCCTCTCTCTCTGTGCCCCTCCCCCACGTGTGCTCGTCTCTCTCTGTCTCTCAACACTAAATAAATGTAAAAAAAAAAAAAGAATTTTTTTTTTAATTTTAGCAAATCAAATCTAGCCGTATCCAGAAAGGATAACACACCATGGTCACTTTGGGTTAAAAAAAAAATGTTTTAACATTCAAACATCAATGTATATTAATGAAGAAAGCATAAAATAACCAATTTGAGTAAAAACAACCTTGCTCTCAGGTGCAGCAGCAGCTCAGGTATTTCCAGGTGAAGTGCTCGTGGCTTAAGGAACTCTTGGTCATTGAAAGGACTTACAGCTTTGATTAAAAAGACAGCTCATCGTGAGAGCCCACAGGGGAAAGAGTGTTAATGAAAACAACTCCGTTT
The DNA here is from genome assembly GCF_046562875.1 of Panthera onca. Taxonomy (NCBI): domain Eukaryota; kingdom Metazoa; phylum Chordata; class Mammalia; order Carnivora; family Felidae; genus Panthera; species Panthera onca. The sequence goes on along the minus strand of NC_138339.1, from coordinate 213,275,432 downwards.
TCCCATAGTCAAAGTTGGATGTCAGGCACACCTGAAATGCGCTCTTAGCCTAATCCTTTACTCTGTCCTCCCACATTCCTGCCTTTGACTTTTCTCATTGCTGTATGTTCTTTCTTTTTCCCTCTTAGTCTATTGTTCGGGACTTGCTTAGTTAACTGGATATGAATATTACTAGACAAGAATTCTGCTTTCCATCCAGCATACTAGTTCTTACTGGAGAATTGTGGTCAGAGGGTGTTTGGATAAAGTATCCTATGCTTATCTTCATGGTATTGAAATTTGTGTAAGTAACCGGCTGTGCAGAATGTTATAGAAGCTTTCCATATTCTTCTAGTCTTAAAATCCGTATCTGTTTACAGACAGTATTCTTTCTGCATAATCTTTTTGTACATTGAAGAATATTTTGATTACATTAAATAAGGCTGCTGACTTTGCTGTTTTTGGGGGGGCAAACGCAGGGGGCGGGGGGAGGAGTAGAGAGAGGGGGATAGAGGATCCAAATAGGGCTCTGCACTGACAGGCTGACAGCAGAAAGCCCATCTGAGGCTCGAACTCATGAACCGTCAGATCATGACCTGAGCAGAAGTTGGAAGCTCAACTAAGCCCCCAGGTGCCCCCGATTTTGCTACGTTTTTAAAGGGACCTTCAAGTAAGTACAAAACTGACATTAAAGGTAGAGGAAAGGGGTGTCTGGGTGGCTCAGTAGGTTGAGCATCAGACTCTTGATCTTGGCTCAGGTCATGATCTCATGGTTAGGTTTGTGAGATAGAGCCCTGCGTCGGGCCTGCTAGGGACTCGCTCTCTCTCTGCCCCTCCCCTGCTTGTGTTCTCTCTCAAAACAAATGAAAAAAAAAAAAAAAAAAAAAGATAGAGGAAAAATGTACCTTGAATTTACATCTTCCTTCTCACACCCAAGCTGTAAACAATGGACATATTCTGTTTTAAAACATTTGGCTCAACATATGCGTATTTGTTTTAAAGCCTCATCAAACGCTCCCTTTAGATTTAAACTTCTGTTGAATAGGACACTTTTGAGGAGAGAGTGTACTCAAAACTTAGGATATAGCGGGCCAAGCATCCCAAGGGTACCAAATTTTCTAATGTTACACCCAACACGGGAGATGTGGTCACTAAACAACAAAAATATATATGTAGGAGATAACGTACTGTTGCTTTGTCAAGCCATTTGATAGTTTTCCAGATCATGTCTCCCTAACTCTAAAAAGTGATGTAACCGGGTAGCAGTGCATTAGTTCATCGGCATAACTTTAAAAACCAACGTATCGACAACTTCCAGGAAGGCCAGTCACGGCTGCCAGGGAGGAGGTACTCACCGTGCAGGCAGAAGTTGCCCTGAGCGAGGAGGCGCTGAACTCCCTGAAGCAGAGGCCGGTGGAGGCTCTTCAGAGGCTCTTTCAGCAGAGCTGCAGCTGAGCTGGAGGACTGCCCCAGCACTGCCAGCACAGCCCCGGAAGGCCTTTATTTTATTTTATTTTATTTTACTGTTTAACGTTTAGTTTTGAGAAAGAGAGAGACGGAGTGTGATGGGGGAGGGGGCAGAGAGAGAGGGAGACCCAGCCTCGGAGGCAGGCTCCAGGCTCTGGGCTGTCAGCACAGAGCCCGTGGTGGGGCTGGAACCCACGAACCACGAGATCATGACCTGAGCCGAAGGCGGAGGCTTAACCAGCTGAATCTCCCAGGTGCCCTGGGGAAGGCCTTCCTCCAGGTTGAAACAGCTCAGCTGGGCATGCACAGATCCCCGGGCTGCGACTACCTCGGTGTAGTGGGCCGCGGTGGGCTGGGCTACCCGCTGGTTCAGTTCTTGGCAACTTGGCCTGAGCTGTCTTGGCCTGGCAGACTGCCAGTTGAGAAGAGATGAGCCACCGGGCGCCCAGGGCAGCACGGTGAGGCCTTTTCCACCACCGTGTCGGTCCCGGCCTGGAGCACGTGCCCTGGGCGCAGGCCCTTCGCCAACCACAGCACCAGACCGGCTCCATCTCTAGGAACTGTGACAGAGTGCTCACTTGCCCTCTGGTTAGTGACAGGCGCCTGCCAGAGTGCCGGCCTCCCACCCTGGCCAGTGCCCTGCACTTCTCGGTCTAAAGCAGAGCCAGCCGGCCGGTCTTGCTACCTCTGTGTCTCTCCCAACCTCTCCAGCCGAGACACCGACCAATTGCATGGACGATGCGGTGGTCGGCGTCCTAACTCGGGTGCTGGGCTGCCTGCGGAGGCTGGACCCGCTGGGTGGGCCCTCTCACAGTGACAGTCTGTCGGATGCCTTCAGAGGCATTTCCGCAGGATTCAGCTGCAGAGCCACGGACCCAATTGGACAGCTTTTGAGGAGTGGCCCACTGTGACTAATTTGAAGGACGAGTCACAGGGAAAGATAGGAGTCAGTAAGCAGAAAGGGACAGGCTAAGGCTTGAAGGCCCCTGGGGGTGAAAAACATATTTTAAAACATTTCTCCTGGGAACGTCTGACCTTCAGCAAACTCCCTCAGGCATAAAGTTCCTCTTAAAAATGTGAAGGGGTGCCTGAGTGGCTCAGTCAGTTAAGCGTCCCACTCTTGATTTTGGGGCGCCTGGGCGGCTCAATCGGTTAGGCAGTCCGACTTTGGCTCAGGTCATGATCTCACAGCTCGTCAGTTCGAGCCCCGCGTCGGGCTCTGTGCTGACAGCTCGGAGCCTGGAGTCCGCTTCGGATTCCGTGCCTCCCTCTCTCTCTGCCCTTTCCCACTCATGCTCTGTCTCTCCCTGTCTCAAAAATAAATTAAAAACGAAACAAAACAAAAACATTAAAATAGAATCCCTTGCCTGTAGTCCATGGGCATTTACTTTAGAATGCCCCCTCTCTGTAAAGAGATCTTTCATACTATTGCTACTTTCTGATCTTATATTCTAATAAACTTTTGCCTGCTGATTATTTTATTTTGTATCCACTTCTTCATGCTTCAAAGCAGCGAGACAGCGAACCCTGAGTGTTGAGGTAAAGAATCCTGAAACACGAGGAAGCCTTCTGTGACTCCTAAACCAGCAACAAGTGTCCTCCCTGCAGTTGCGGAGCTCAGAGGAGCAGGCTTCTGCGTGGGCAGCAAGCGACTTCTGGATTCTGGGCGCCCCACCTGTTGCTGGATATCGGGCCTCCGGCGGAGGTGGCCATCTGTCATTTACCTACACATCCCTGTGAAATTCTTGGAATGGAGGAATGCAGGAAAGCTGGAAACTCCTGGAAGACATAATTGGGGAAGGGAACCGAGCACTTAGGAAGTGGCAGCTCTCCCCATTTATGTGATTTGTAAACTGAGCGATGACTTCCCAAAAGCTGTAAACATCCTGCAATCCTAAATAGCAACCCAAGAGTTGGACTCTTTAACAGTTCGGGATGTTGTGAGGGCCTCATGGACAAGGCTGGCAAAATCCACGAAACATCTGCCGTACTGAGGTGGCTAATACGGACAGACCTGAGAAAGAGGTGAATTACTTTGTATTATCTCAAGCATATACTCATTTTCATCTTCTAAAACAATGTAGAAAAGAACCTGGGATTCTACCATATCTACAAATACATAGACTCCTTTTTTGTGGGACTTTTCTACTGCAATTTATTGGATGACTTATTAACCTATTACACTTTCTGAGTATCTTCTTGTTTTCCGCACTTGGAGAGTGTCTTGACCACGAAACTTGTCAATAAGTGAAAAGTTTTCTTTGTTTTCAACTGCAGATTGTATACTCACCTGCTTATTTGCCACCTCTCCCAATAAAAAACTTTCTGTAAAGTGTCCTCTTCATGCCTGGAATTGAAGTGGGGTAAACTGAATTACCAAACTAATCACTGATGATGTACGTAAGGGCAGCTTATTATTTAGTAATGCATCCTTTGAGTCTGATTTCAAATGATAGACTGAGAAATTAGCCCACTGACCCAACCCAAGGAGGGACGCAGAGACTCGGAGCACAGTGAAGGGAGGCTTTAATCAACGTTCTTACAAGAGCAGGTGTCTGATGGACAGGCACACTCGGGACAGTTACAGTAGGCAATTTATCTCCTAGCGTAGCAAGTCCCTCCCCCGGTTCCTCATTGGCTGAGTGCTACAGAGGTTACAGCCTTAACCAGATGTCACCTATGCCCATGTAAGGGAAACAGCCTGATTGGAACAGATGTACATTCCTTGGGTGATGCAGAGACTTCAGTTCTTTGGCGCATGCTCATTGTAAAGCCTGCAAACAGGAGAGGGGAAGAAGCAGGAAGTGAAGTGTCCAAGGGTTTGGGACTCCATTTGGAGGAGGGGAGGGGTTCTTACATTTTCCAATTGGTTGTAAACCTATTGTTAATTAGACAGCACAGCTTTTATTTGGTACTTCTGAAAATGAGTCATCTCCCTTCTCGCATAGACCCTATCCTACATTAATAGTGTTTTAATATGTAAGTTGTTTTAATTATCTGGAAAGTGGTCATTCCAGTAAACATTTCGAATTGATATCAAAGTGAGATCTTTACAGTTCAGCAAGATAAAGGAAACCACCCTTACAGTCTGTCAGTTTCTCTTACAGATGGTTGGCATTTTCTTAGCGTTAGCTGCAGGGTCATGTTGTATACTATATGTTGTATACTATAACATTTCCTAAATTGTCTATCATGGTTTGGCTTGCTTTAGAATCTTAAAAGTCCGAGTTCCAACCTTCTCCACCCTTGCTGTTTAGTTTACCTTTTTCATTTTGGCATAATCTATTCCAGCATGTTATGGCAGTGTAAAATGTAGATGTTTTTATGGTGTTTACTTAACAACATTTTCACGAAATGGCCAGTAGTCTGCCAAGATTACAAGACGTACAAAAAATTAGAAGTAGCAATTTGGTAGGTTAGTATATATCAATGGCAAATTGAGGAACAAATACTTTGTCTTGTCAAAAGGGGGTACTCTCTCCAGCTGACTGTTGCATGCGGGTCCACTCTTGTCAGATATGTATGTATGTATGTATGTGTGTGTATGCATAAGTATAAATGTAAATATAAATATTTAAGAGAAGGCAGAAATCGCAGATGTAAATGTAAAATCTTTGTGTCATTAGCAGTAAATTGTGTGTGTTGGGGGATAGGGGAGGTTTAAAACTACTGTGGGCCAGACAAAACCACTGCAGGCCATATTTACACTGCAGGTCACCAGTTTGCCACTTCTGGTATGCTCTCTTGTTTTATTATTAAAGGCTAGTAGTTTAGGGGGCGCCTGGGTGGCTGAGTCGGCTAAGCGTCCAACTTCGGCTCAGGTCATGAACTCACAGTCCGTGAGTTTGAGGCCCGCATCAGGCTCTGTGCTGACAGCTCAGAGCCTGGAGCCTGCTTTGGATTCTGTGTCTCCTTCTCTCTCTGCCCCTCCCCCACATGTGCTCTGTCTCTGTCTTTCAAAAATAAATAAAAAATGTAAAGGCTAGTAGTTTAACAGTCAACTTCAAAATTAGGATATCATTTTTCAGTTGTGGAATCATACTGTAACTCTTGGCAGTTTTTGAAACAGGTATACTTAAAGTGTGGTATACCCTTCTCTGTTATGAAGACGTAACAGGCCTCATTATTGTTTTTCCTAAGGGGTTCTAGAACTAAACGACTGAGACCAGAAGGGGAGAACCACAACAGCAACAAAATCAATGTATTTTACTACATGAATAGAAAAAGACAAAATACAACCATCTCAACAGGTGCCGAGATTTAACATCCTTTTGTAGTGGGGCAGGGAGGAGAAGAAACCACTTTGTTAACAAAGAATAGAAGAGAATATCCTTCATCTATTTAGGACTATCCATCCAAACCTCCAGTTATCATCATGGTTAATGGTAATTGGAAGATTTTGCTCTGAGATTTGAAATGAATCAAAGATGCTTGGTATCACCACTTATATTCATATTTTAATAAAAGTTCTAGGTAGCTAGTACAATGAAGCCAGGATGGATAGATAAATTAATAATTAATTAATTAATTAATTAATTTTGGAAAAGAAGAAATAAAACAACCTTTTTCTCTTTTCTTTTTCTTTTTTTAAAAATTTTGCAGAAGGCATGATTATATATGTAGAAAGTCCAAAGTACAAATGTATGCTATTAAAATTTTAAATCACATTTATAAGGTTATAGGTTTCATCGTAAATATGCCAATTGTGATAGTTAATTTTATGTGTCAACCTGATTGGGCTAAAGGCTAGTAAATAGCTAGTAAAACATTATTTCTGGGCGTGTCTATGAAGGTGATCCCAGAAGAGATTAGCATTTGAATCAGCAGATTGCTTAAAGATCTTTACCAATAAGGGCAGACATCACTCAATCTTTTGAGTGATATCACACAAAAAAAGGTGAAGGAAAGGTAAATTTGCTTTCTCTGAACTAAGATGTCCATCTTCTTCTGCCCTCAGTGCTTCCGGTTTTCAGGTTTTTGTACTCATACACTGGGACTTACACCATCAGCCCCCTTATTCTCAGGCTTTTTGACTCAGATTGATTAGAACATCCATCTTCCTGGCTCTCCAGCTTGCAGACAGCAGATGAAGAAAATAGAAAAAAGAAAATAAAATGTAAAAGGGATCCCATTTGCAATAACATCCCAAAGCACAACATATCTATGAAAATAACCTCATAAAAGATACGCAAGACCTCTACAAAGAAAACTATAAATCATTACTGAAGGAAATTTAAGAAATATCTAAATAAATGGAGAAATGTACCACATTTGGACATAACAATTGAGAGCCTCAATATTGTCAAGATGTTAATTTTTCTAAACTGATTTCATAAGTCTGTGCAATCTGAAAAAAAATCCCAACCATTCTTATCGTATAAATTGACAAGGTGATTCTAAATATTATATGGAAATACAAATATCTGTCTACTCTAAGATCACATAGATGTTGTCCAATGTTCTACAAATGTTATGCTATCTTTTTAACATTTGGATCTACAACCCATAGGGAATTGATTTTTGTGGGGGGGGGGGGAGGTGTGAATAGGAGTCAAGTTTTATTTTCTACATGTATATCTTACTTCCCGGGCACCATTTAACTCACTACCAAGCTAACTGAACAGATTTTGTGGGCACACATAACAAAAAAATATAGACTTTACAAAATTGGTTCAAAAGTCAGGTAACATATATACAAACTACATCTATAACAACTATCAACAAGAACAAAATAAACCTCAAGTGTGTGGGAGAAACTGAATTTCAGACTTGCCACATTATTTTACTTAAAACATTCAGTTTTCAACAAATTATTATGAGGCATGCATAGAAATCAGAAAGGATGACCCAAAAAAGGGGGTGGGGGGAGAGAAAGAGATAGGAACTGTCCCTGAGAAAGCCTGGATGTTGCACTTAACTAGAAAAAAAAAAAAAAAAAAAAAAAAAAAAAACAAACCCAAAACTTTACAATTAGGCATTTTAAATGTGTCCAAAGAACTAAAGGAAGCCATGTCTAAAGAATTAAAGGAAAATATGAAGATGATGATGTCTTACCAAATAGAGAATATCAATAAGGACAAAAATATAAAAAGAACAAAATTCAAGAGTTGAAAAACAAAAACTGAAATGAGACTACAGTAGTGGGCTCAACAGCTTATTTGAATAGGCAGAATAACAATCAGCACACTTGAAGATAAGTCAACTAAGATTATCCAGTTTGAGTAGTGGGAAGAAAAAAGAATAGAAAAAGATGGATAGAGACTCAGAAATGTGGACCACATCAAGCACACCAATATATGCATAATAGGAAAAGCAGAAGGGTCTATGGTCATAAGAGAGATTGGTCTGTAGTTTTCTAGTAATGTCTTTGTCTAGTTTTGGTATTAAGGTAATGCTGACCTCATACAATGTGTTAGGAACTATTCCCTCTGCTTCTATCCCCTGACAGAGATTGTAGAGAATTAGTATAATTCTTCCTTAAGTGTTTGGTAGGATTCACCAGTGAACTCATCTTGGCCTAGTGCTTTCTGTTTTGAAGGGTTGATTACTGATTGATTCCATTTTTTAAATAGATACAGGCCTATCCGCATTGTCTACTTTTTCTTGTGTAAGTTTGAGCAAGTTGTTTCTTTCAAGGATTTGGTCCATTTCATCTAAGCTATCAAACTTGTGAGCACAGAGCTGTCCATACTATTCTCTTATCATCCTTTTGATTTCCAGGATATCTGTAGTCATACCCTCAATTTCATTTTTTATACTAGTCGTCTGTGTACCTTCTCTTTTTTTTTCCTCTTTTTTGCCAGTTAGCCTGGCCAAAGCTTATGGATTTTATTGTTTTTTTCAAAGAACTAGCTTTTGGTTTCCTTGATTTTTCTCTATTGATTTCCTGTTTTCAATTTCAATTATTTCTGCTCTACTTCTTATTTCTTTTTTTTTCTGCTTACTTTGGATCTAATTTTCTCCCTCTTTTCCAGTTTCCTAAAGTAGAATGTTAGATGATTGATTTTAGATCTTTCTTCTCTTCCAACATACACATTCAAAATCAGACAAGGGCACTATAAGAAAAGAAAATTACAGGCCAATATTCCCAAAGTAGATGCAGAAATCTTCAGCAAAATACTAGCAAACCAAATTCAACAAAACATCAAATGGATTATATACCATGATCAAGCTGGACTTATTTCAGGGATATGAGGATGGTTCAACATCCATAAATCAATCAGTGTGGTACATTAACAACAAAATGAAGGATAAAAATTATATGATCATCTCAGTAGATGCAGAAAAAGCATTTGACAAAATTCAATATCTATTCATAATAAAAACCATAAAAACTTACATATAGAAGAAATTTATTTCAATACAATTAAAGCCATATATGATAAGCCCACAATTAATATCACACTCAACAGTGAAAAATCTTTTTCTCTAAAATCAGGAATAAGACAAGTATGCCCACTCTTACCACGTCCATTCAACGCAGTTCTGGAAGTACTAGTCAGGGTAATTAGATAGACAGATAGATAGATAGATAGATAAATAAGTAAATAAATAAATGGCGTCCAAGTCAGAAAGGAAAAAGAAAAATTCTTTTTTTGCAGATGATCTGATCTTATAGATAGGAGTCCCTGAAGACACCACCAAAACACTTAGAACTAATGAATGAATTTAACTAAGTGGATTGACTCAAAACCAACATACAAACATACAACATACAAAAATCAGTTGCATTTCTATCTACTAACAACAAACTGTCTAAAAAGGAAAGAAAACAATTCCATTCACAATAATATCAAAAAGAATAAAATACTTAGAAATAAATTTAACCAAGAAGATGCAAGATCTGTGCACCGAAAACTATAAAACATTGATGAAAAATTAAGGAAGAAACAAATAAATGGAAAGATAGCCCCTTTTCATGGATTGGAAGATTTAACATTGTTAAAATGTCCACACCACCCAAAGTGATCTACAGATTCAATGCAATCTGTATCAAAATTCCAATGGCACTTTTCACAGAAATAGAAAAAAATTCTAGAAGTCATATGGAACTAGAGACCCCAAATAGCCAAAACAATCTTAAGGCAAGAACACCACAGCTGGAAGCTGTGTATATACAAAATATACAGAAGCTATAGTAATCAAAACGGTATGGTACTGAAATAAAAACAGACATACAGACCAATGGAACATAAGGCAGAGCCCAGAAATAAATCTAGTCTTTATGGTCATCTGATCTTCAATTCGGGTGCCCAAAACACGCAATAGGGAAATAGTAGTCCCTTTGATGAATGGTGTTAGAAAAACTGGATACCCACATGCAGAAGAATTATATTGGCTGTTTTCTCACACAATATACAAAAATCAATTAAAAATGGATTAAAGTCTTAAATGTAAGACCAAAAACTGTAAAAGCACTGGGAGAAAACAGAGGGAAAAATCCTCATGGCAATGGTCTAGGCAATGATTTTTTTTTGATATTACCCCAAAAGCAAAAATGGACAAGTGGGATTGCTTCAATCTAAAAAACTTACAACCAGTGAAGGAAACAATCGACAGAGTGAAAAGACAGCCTAACAAACTGGAGAACGTGTTTGTAAATCGTATATCCGATAAGGGGTTAATGTCCAAAATATTAAATATTTTTACATTTAATATTCATACAACTCAATAGCAAAACAACCAAATTACCCAATTTAAAATGTGCAAAGGACATCAATAGACATTTCTCAAAAGAAGATATACCAATGGCCATCAGGTATGTGATAAGGTGCTAATCATCAGGGAAATACAAATCAAAACCACAGTGTGATCTCTCTTCACACCTGTTAGAATGGCTATTATCAGAAAAGTAAAAGATAAATGTTGGTGAGGATGTGGAAGAAAGGGAACCCTTGTACACTGTTGATGGAAATGTAAATTGGCACAGCCACTATGGAAAACAGTATGGAGTTTCCTCAAAAAATTAAAAATGGAACCCCCATGAGATCCAGCAATCCCACTTTTTAGTATATATCCAAAGGAAATGAGGTCACTACCTTGAAGTAATATGTACACTCCCAAGTTTATTGCAACATTATTCACTAGGTTTGGGAAACTTACCTAAATGTCGCCAGATGAATGGTTAAAAAATATATGTATGTATGTGTGTGTGTGTGTGTGTATATGTGTGTGTGTGTGTGTGTGTATACACACATATATATATATACACATATACACATATATATACATACACACATATATATATACACACACATACACACATATTTTTATATAAATATAAAATATACAATATTATATATAATTTTGATATAAATATAAAATATATAATATAAATTTAAATATATATATTTTTAAATATATACACATATGTGTATATATACATATACACATATATATATACATACACACATATATTTTTAAGAGTCTCATGCTCTACCGACTGAGCTAGCCGGGCGCCCAGACACACATATATTTTTATATAAATATAAAATATATAATATTATATATAATTTATATATAAATATAAAATATGTAATATAAATTTAAATATATGTATTTTTTAATGTATATATTATTACATGTAGAGCCTGTAGCCTGCTTGGGATTCTGTGTCTCCCTCTCTCTCTGCCCCTCCACCACTCATGCCCTGATTCTGTCTCTCAAAAATGAATAAATGTTAAAAAAAAAAAAAAAGACAACCCAATTTTAAAAATGGGAAAGCATCTGAATAGACATCTCTCCAAAGGAGATATACTAGTGGCCAATAAGCACATGAAATGATTCTCAATATCACTAATCATTAGGGAAATGCAAATCAAGTCAGAGTGAGATACTACTTCACATCCACTAAATTGCTATAATTAAAAAAATGGACACTAACAAGTCAGTTTGTGGAGAAACTGGAGCCATCATCATTGCTGGTAAGAATGAAAAACAGCTGCTTTGGAAAACAGTGTAGTTATTCCTCAAAACATTAAACAGAATAGCTCTATGACCCAGTAATTCCATTCCTAAGTATATACCCAAAAGAACTTTTGAAAACATATGCCATAAAAAATTGTGGATCAATGTTCATTGAAGTATTATTTTTGGTAGCCAAAAGACAGATACAAATGTACATCAGCTAATGAATGGATAAGCAAATGGTTACAATAGACTATTATTCAGTCATAAAAAGGAATCGAAGTTGTGGTAAATCCGACACAGTGGATGAATTAAAAAAAAAAATTCACTAAGTGATAGAAGCTAGAGACATAACACAACTAATTATATTATTTCACTTACATAAAATGTCCAGAATAGACAAATACACTCAAGCATAGGTCAGTGATTTCCAGTGACTATGAGGAGGAGAAACTAGGAAGTGACTGCTAATTGACATGGACTTTTCAGAATATGAAAATATTCTGAAATTAGATAGTGGTGATATTTGCAAAGCATTATAAATATACTTTAAAAAAATCACTGAATTACACAATTTTTAAAAGTGAGCTTTGTGATATATGAACTAGATCTTAAAAATGTGTATGTGTTTTTCTTTTCAAAATTTTATTTAAATTCTAATTACTTAACATATAGTGCAGTATTGGTTTCAGAAGTAGAATTCAGTGATTCATCACTTACAACATCCAGTGCTCATCATAACAAGTGCTCTCCTTAATACCTGTCACCTGTTTAGCTCAGCCCCCCAGCTACCTCCCTCTATCAACCCTCACTTTGTTCTCTATAGTTAAAAGTCTCTTATGGTTTGCCTCCTTTTATGTTTTTATCTTATTTTTCCTTCCCCTCCCCTATGTTCATCTGTTATGTTTCTTAAACTCTACATATGGGTAAAAACATATGGTGTTTGTCTTTCTCTGACTGACTTACCTCATTTAGCATAATACACTGTAGTTCCATCCACATCATTGTAAATGGTAAGACTTCATAGCTGAGTAATTCCATTGTGTGTGTGTGTGTGTGTGTGTGTGTGTGTGTGCGCGCGTGCGTGTGTGTGTGTGCACGCGCGCCACATCTTCTTTACGCATTCATCAGTTGATGAACATTTGGGCTCTTTCCATGATTTGGCTATTGTTGATAATGCTGCTACAAACATTGGGGTGCATGCACCCCTTTGGATCAGTATTTTTGTATCCTTTGGATAAATACCTCGTAGTGCAATTGCTGTGTCATAGAGTGTCTATCTTGACTTTCTAAGGAACCTCCACACTGTTTTCCAGAATGGCTGTACCAGTTTGCATTCCCATCAACAGTATAACAGGGCTCTCCTTTCTCCACATCCTCACCAACATCTGTTGTTTCCTAGCTTGTTAATTTTAGCCATTCTGACAGGTGTGAGGTGATGTCTTATTGTGGTTTTGATTTGTCTTTCCCTGATGATGAATGCTGTTGAGCATTTTTTTCATGTGTCTGTTAGCCATTTGTATATTTTCTTTGGAGAAATGTCTGTTTATGTCTTTTGCCCATTTCTTAACTGGATTATTTACTTTTGGGGTGTTGAATTTGATAAGATCTTTATAGATTTTGGATACTAGCCCTTTATTCAATATGTCATTTGCAAATACCGCCTCCCATTCTGTAGGCTGCCTTTTAGTTCTGTTGATTGTTTCCTTCGCTGTGCAGGTTTTTATCTTGATGAAGTCCCAATAGTTCATGTTTGCCTTTGTTTCCCTAGCCTTTAGCAAGGTGTCTAGTAAGAAGTTGCTCCTGCCGAGGACAAAGAAGTTGCCTGTGTTCTCCTCTAGGATTCTGATGGCTTCCAGTCTCACATTTAGGTCTTTCATTCATTTTGAATTTACTTCTGTGTATGGTGTAAGAAAGTGGTCCAGTTTCATTCTGCATGTTGCTGTCCAGTTCTCCCAATACCATTTGTTGAGGAGACTGTCTTTTTTCCATTGGATATTCTTACATACTTTGTCAAAGATGAGCTGACCATATAGCTGTGGGTCCATTTCTGGATTTTCTATTCTGTGCCTTTGATCTATGTGTCTGTGTTTCTGCCAATACCACGCTGTCTTGATGATTACAGATTTGTAATACACCTTGAAGTCTGGAATTGTGACGCATCCCACTTTCCTTTTCTTTTTTAACATTACTTTGTCTATTTGGGGTCATTTTTGGTTCCATACAAATTTTAGAATACTTTGTTCTAGCTCTGTGAAAAATGCTGGTGTGTTTTTTTCGATAGGGATTGCATCGAATGTGTAGATTACTTTGGGTAGGATAGACATTTTAACAATATTTGTTCTTCCTATCCATGAGAATGGAATATTTTTCCATTTCTTTTTGTCTTCTTCAATTTCTTCCTTAAGTGTTCTATAGTTTTCAGAGTACAGATCTTTTACCTCTTTAGTTAGGTTTATTCCTAGATATCTTATGGATTTTGATGCAATTGTAAATGGGAGGATCCCTTGATTTCTCTTTCTGCTGCTTCATTATTGATGTGTAGAAATGCAACAGATTTTTGTGTGCTGGTTTTATATCCTGTGACTTCGCTGAATTCATGTATTGGCTCTAGCAATTTTTTAGTGGAGTCTTTTGGGTTTTCCAGGTAGAGTATCATGTTGTCTGTGAAGAGGAAAGTTTGACTTCTTCCTTGCTGATTTGGATGCTTTTTATTTCTTTTTGTTATCTGATTGCTGAGGCTAGGACTTCCAGTACTATGTTGAACAGTGGTGAGACTGGACATCCCTATTGTGTTCCTGACCTTAGGGGGAAAGATCTCAGTTTTTCCCTTTGAGGATGATATTAGCTGTGGGTATTTCATATAGGGCCTTTATGATCTTGAGGTATGTTCTTTCTATCCCTACTTTTTTGAGGGTTTTTTATCAAGAAAAGGTGCTGTATTTTGTCAAATGTTTTTCAGCGTGTATTGAAAGAATCATATGGTTTTCATCCCTTCTTTTAGGAGTCTAGTGTATTATGTTGATTGGTTTGTGGGTATTGAACCACTCCTGCATCCCAGGAATAAATCCCACTTGATCATGGTGAATAATTCTTTTAATGTCCTGTTGGATTCAATTTGCTAGTATCTTCTTGAGAATTTTTGCATTGATGTTCATCAGGGATGTTGGTCTGTAATTCTCCTTTTTAGTGGGGTCTTTGTTTGGTTTGGTAATACTGGTATTATAGAATGAGTTTGGAAGTTTTCCTTCCATTTCTATTTTTTGGAAAAGACTGAGAAGAATAGATACTAATTCTTCTTTAAATGTTTGGTAGAATTCCTCTAGGAAGCCATCCAGCCCTGGGCTCTTGTTTGTTGGGAAATTCTTGATTACTGATTCAATTTCTTTGCTGATTATGGAACTGTTTAGATTTTCTATTTCTTCCTGTTTCAGTTTTGGTAGTTTTTATGTTTGTAGGAATTTGTCCATTTCTTCCAGATTGCCCAATTTGTTGGCATATAATTGCTCATGATATCCTCTTAAAATTGTTTGTATTTCTACAGTGTTGGTTGTAATCTCTCTTCTTTCATTCATGATTTTATCTACTTGGGGCCTTTCTCTTTTCTTTTTGATAAGTCTGGCTAGGGGTTTATCAATTTTGTTAATTCTCTCAAAAAAACAGCTCCTAGTTCTGTTGATCTGTCCTACTGTTTTTTGTTTTTTGTTTTCACTATAATTGATTTCTGCTCTAATCTTTATTATTTCCCTTCTGCTGCTTTTGGATTGTATTTGCTGTTCTATTAGGTTGTATCTGAGACTTTTCTTCTTCTTTAGAAAGCCCTCTATGGCTATATACTTCCCTCTTATGACTGCCTTTGCTGCATCCCAAAGGTTTTGGACTGTTGTGTTTTCATTTTCATTAGCTTCATTGGCTTCATTGGAAATTTTTAAATTTCTTCTTTAATTTCCTGGTTAACCCATTCATTCTTTAGTAGGATGTTCTTTAACTTCCACGTCTTTCTTCCATGTATTTGTGGTCTTTCCAAATTTTTTTTTGGTTGACTTCAAGTTTCACAGCATTGTGCTCTGAAAATATGCATGTACGATCTCAATCTTTTTGTACCAATTGCGGCCTGATTTGTGACTCAGTATGTGATCTATTCTGGAGAATATTCCTTGTACACCTGAAAACAATGTGCTGTTTCAGGGTGAAATGTTCTGAATATATCTGTTTACATCCATCTGGACCAGTGTGTCATTCAAAAACATTGTTTCCTTGTTAATTTGCTAAGATGATCTGTCCATTGTTGTAAGTGGGGTATTAAAGTCCCTTACTATTATTGTATTATTACCAATGATTTTCTTTAAGTTTATTATTAATTGATATATTTGGCTTCTTCCAAGTTGGGGGCATAAATATTTACAGCTGTTAGATCTTCTTGTCGGATACACCCCTTTATTATGATATAGTGCCCTTCTTCATCTCTTATTATAGTCTTTGGTTTAAAATCCAGTTTGTCTGATAGAAGTATGACTACTCCAGCTTTCTTTTGATGTCCATTAGCATGTAAATAGTTCTTCACCCTTTACTTTCAATCTGGAGGTGTCCTTGGATCTAAAATGAGTCTCTTGTAAGCAGCATATTGATGGGTCTTTTTATCCATTCTGATACCCTATGTCTTTTGATTGGAGCATTTAGTCCATTTACACTTAGAATAATTATTGATAAATATGAATTTAGTGTCATTGTATTACCTATAAAGTTGCTGTTCCTGTAGATTGTTTCTGTTCCTCTCTAGTCTTTGGTGCTCTTGGTCTCTCTTTCTCAAAGCGTCCCCTTTAATAAGCAGTGCCGGTTTAGCGTTCACAAACTCCTTTAGTTTTTGCTTGTCTTGGAAACTCTTTAGCTCTCTTTTTATTCTGAATGACAGCCTTGCTGGATAAAGTATTCTTGGCTGCATATTTTCCCCATTAGCACACTGAATATTTCATGCCACTACTCCCTTCTGGCCTGCAAAGTTTCTGTGGACAGATCAGCTGTGAACCTGATCTGTCCTCCCTTGTAGGTTAAGAACCTTTGTCCCTAGCTGCTTTCAGAATTCTCTCTTTATCTTTGTATTTTGCAAGTTTCACTATGATATGTCTTAGTGTTGACATATTTGATTTTGAGGGGAGTTCTCTGTGCCTCTTGAACTTGAATTCCTGTTTCCTTCCCCAGATTAGGGAAGTTCCCAGCTACAATTTGTTTAAATAAACCTCTCATCCCTTTTCCATGCCTTTCTTCTTCTGGGACTCCTATAATACAGGTATTATTGTGCTTCATAGAATCACTGATTTCCCTAAGTCTATATTTGTGATCTAATAGTTTTATTTCCATCTCCTTTTCAGCTTTATTATTTTCCATAATTTTATGTCCTGTATCATCTATTCAGTCCTCTGCTTCTTCCATCCTCATTGTAATTGCATCCAGGCAGTTTTGCACCTCAATTATAGCATTTTTTATTTGGGCCTAATTTTTAGGTCTTTTTTTCCTGCAGCAAGGGTTTCTCTGGAGTCTTTTATACTTTTTTTTTCAAGCCCAACTAGTATTCTTATGACTGTTGTTCTAAATTCTTGTTCAGCTATATTACTCATATCTGTTTTGAGCAAATCCCTTACTGTGGTTTCTTCTTTATCTTACTTTGGGGGAGAATGCCTCCATCTTGTCATTTTCTCTAGGATTCTGTCATTTGTGCATTATGAAAACTTGTTATATTTCCTGCTCCTGAGAGTAATGCTATACTAAGTAGGGGTCGTACGCTCTCCAAGGCCTGGAGCTTCAGGAAGCGTTTCCGGTATGTGCTGGGTGCACTCTGCTGTGGTGACGCGGCCTCTTTTGTGGTGGGGTTTGGTGTAAGTGGCTCCGGCCTTGACTGAGGGCACTGTGTGGCTCACTGAAGCCTGACTCTGCCGGTGAGTGGAGGAAGATCGCATCACCCAGCTCTCTCCAGAGGAGAAGTGCAGAAACACTGCACCTGGTGCCATTCTGTCCCAGCAAATAGCTGCATAGCTGTGCAGGTGCCTGGAGTTTATGGTGATGCACAGCAAAAAGCTGTGACCACTCTATCCACGCGCTATGCACGCCTCTGTCCCATTGTTGAATAGTCGCTCAAAGGCACCGGCCGGGCCTTTCGTCACTAGGCAATATACCGTCTTCCAAATGCACTCCAGGGAGGGGAACTTTCTCTCCCAGTGCAACCCAGCAGAGATCCCCATATCACACTGTCCACTGTCTGTTGCTGGGCCCACCTCCTTCTCCCCAGGAGGACTGCCACCTGCCCAGATCTAGTCCAGTGAGCAGCGAAGACTTCCAAAACCTCAGAATTTCAGCTCCACTGTTCGTGAAAACTTGCAATACTCGGTTCCTCATGATTCCCCCATCAATGGCTTTGGGGAGTGCTTTTCTTACACAAACCCGATGCGCTGCTCTCTCTCCCCTCTCTCTTTTTCCTCTCCATGGAAAGGGCTCCCACTGGCCCTGCGGCTTTTTGCTACTCCAGTTACCCTCTCCATAACACATACCTGCCACATCGTCTCCCTCAAATGACACAGATTGTTCTTGTAATCCTCAGATCATTTTCCTCGGTATGCAAAATGATTTGTTGTCTGTCTAGCTGTGTTCGAAGAATAAGACGAGCCCAGGACCCCCCTGTGACTCTACCATGCTAACTCCTCCCCCGAAAATGTAGATTTTTTAGATAGTTATCAAGGTCCATGTTGGTTTTCCCCAGAGTAAACATGCCCAGTCCTGTCAGTCATTCTTCATACCATTAATTCAAACTTCTATGTAACGGTGAGTAATTTTCTTTGAGGATATTCCTACAATTTATTCTGAGGCGACCAAAGAGTGTAGTATCGTCTGATCAGTATAAAATAGAAAGGAGCTAATATCTAGTTTCAGACTCTGTATTTCTATCATGGCAGCTGAAGATTATGTTGTATACCTTCATCACGTCAACTCATATTGACCTTACTGTCATGTTAAGAGTTGAAGTCATTTTTCACATATCATCCATTCTATACTTGTAAGATTGGCTTTTGGGATACAAGTGTAGGAGTTTCCATTGGGCCCTATAAAACTTTATCTTTATTTTGGCCCAGATTCTAAATTTTGTAGTTATTTTTTAGATTCCTATGTTACCATCGGGTCCACAATATATCTCTTCCTGTTGCCTCCCAGCTCCTAATTTCATCAACATATTAACCGTGTCCTCATGCAGATAATTTGTTTAAGTAGGCTCCGTGCCCGAAGTGGGGGCTCAAACTCATAGCCCCAAGATCAAGAGTCACACACTATTCTGACAGAGCCAGGCACATGCCCTCGCATCCGGATCACCAACAGGTAGAGAGTAGAGCCTCGTTATAGACTACCGTACCCTTTTCTCCCGATAATGGCAACAGTTCACTGGTTGGCGGTCTTTCAACATTTTTGTACATAAATTAGGATATGCTGTTGTGACAAATACATCCGCAAATATCAGTGGCTTAACAAGAAATTTAATTCTCATTCATGTCTCAGTCCAGTGTATTTGGGCAACTCTCCTGGGTCGTTCGCCTCTATGCAACACCCAGGGAACTGGGCTGGTGGCCGTCTCTTTACCCTGCACATGCAAAGGGCACAGAAAGCGTGAGCTAAGATTCTCACGGGAGATTTCATGAAGCAGGTTTGTAAGTGGCCTATATTACTTTTGCCCACATCCTCTGGGCTGTTATCAGTCATGTGGCCTCAAACTAACTGCTGGGAAATGTAGTCTCTCTGTGTATTAATAAGCAGTCCTATATAAAGAAATAGTATTAATGAGCATATAGCCATAATTTCCTTAATATAGTAAAACCTCAGTCTCTTAAAGTTGGCAATAACAGACTTCCCACGTGGCAAAGGGTGAGTGAACCTTGCAGCCTTATTCTTTCCCACTTAGGATTTGCCTTCCGTTGAAGCTCTTTCATTCGAACCACTGCCATCACCATCAAAACATCAGGGGCTGCTGCAACCCCTTAAATACGCCTACCTATGAGACACTCCTTTTTCACCAACCCCAACAATGTGGACAAGACGCTTTCACCAGTAGAGTTAGATGAAATAGGCCAGCTTGTTCCTTCCACAGCCCAAAGGAATTTAGTGAAAAGTCCACCAATTCATAAGTTCTCTCTGCTGCGGATTCTCAGCCCCTCCAGGCAACAAAACAATATGATCCCATATTGACTCTCTCTTACAGGTGGTCCCACATCTGTTCTAAGCAGAAATACTCTTAGGTGCCTTGCCCCAAAGAACTATGAGAATTTTTCCTCATTACTCACTTTTTCTCCCAAAAATTGATACCTAGGAAGCCCTTCTCTTTTAGGGGGACATCCCAATCCCAGCTCTAGGAATGTAATCTCACCGCCATGGTCCAAACACAGACCAGGACAATTATAAGGGCACCACATGTTCCACTTAGGTGGACGTGGGATGATTCTAGGACAATTCTTTGTTGTGTGCTACTGCTCTAACAACTAACATAACTTGCACTAAATAACCCCTAGCCGCTGTATCTCACAAAGATGACTCCATAATTTCCCTATCCCCTAGGATCCACAACCGAGAATCACTGGGATTTGTGTGTAAACTTATCCAAACCCGACCCTTCCAAGAAGTGCATATTTTTTTTCCAGTTTTTTTATGAAATAATTGACGTACATCACTGTATAAGCTTAAGGTGTAGAGCATGATGGCTTGATTTATGTAACTTGTGAAATGATTACAACAGTATGTTTTGTTAATATCCAGCGTCTCATATAGATACTATAAAAAGAGAAAAAAAAAGTCTCTGTGATGAGAACTCTTAGGATCTACTCTCTTAACAACTTCTCCATATATCATACAGCAGTGTTAGCTCTAGTCATCATGCCATACGTTACATTCCTACTCCTTCTTTACCTTATAACTGGAAGTTTATGCCTTTCGACGACCTTCCTTCAATTCCCTCTCCACAGCCTCCTGCTTCTGGTAAAGACAGATCTGATCTCTCTATCAGTTTGTTGGGATTTGTTTGTGTGTTTGTTTCTAGAGTCCACATATAAGTGAGATCACAAAGTATTTGAAAGACGTGGATACGTGAGCCTTCAGTACCATGCACTTCAAAAAGGGAAAGAGGCTATTTATTTGGTTTTGTCCGCAAAGAAGGAAATAGCACCATCAAATGCCTTCCTCCTACTCCTCCCCCTCTGCCTTCAAGGGAAAATAGACTTGCTGGCTGATGGATGTGGTGTGACCATTCCTGAACTGTGATATGGTGCCTTTCGACTCCTATTTTCAGTTGCTTATTCTATAGGAGAAATACTAGGCATCAAGTAATGGCATCACCTGAACAAATAGCCCTCACCCCCAAAGGAGTGTTCTGAATCAATAATCCCTCCAAACTGAGCCTTCATACAGAGCCCCCTTCCTGTCCATCTCTCCAGGGTCAGCTCCCCACTGACCCATAACCCTCAAGGCCCTTATTGCAAATTCAGACTCTTCCTCAAAGGCCTTTTCAGAGAACAGTCCTTCATTATTATTAAATCACTTGATTAAGTGATTGTAACATTTAGTAATTAATTTAGCATCACTGAAAATTAAAATGTTCTTGCAGCCAGAGTGTAGTAATGCGTACAAATGTACCTCTGACTCATATATGTATAAAAACTTTTCTAAAGCTAAAAAGCTTTCAATACGACTTCTGCTTTTTTTTTTCTTCTTTTGAGGTGAGATAATCATGATAATCATAGCAATATTAAGATGTTACAGCAAAAGGAGTATGAAGACTGTTTTTTATCTTGTATCATCTACTAACCCATGTGACTCTAGCAACGTGCATTATTCCACCAGGCTATTATCAACGACTTTGTCAAATGTCGGGCTTATATCCACAAGCACTTGTGTGGCATTCCCCTAATCTAGTTAATATAGTAACTTTTTCAAGAACAAATGAAAACAAAGGCCATACCATACAAGCTTACAGCTCTTTCAAATTTAAAAGCACACGGGAAAGAACAACCAGATGAGGCTTTCATATGACCTTAGAAAATTCTTTATAGGACGCTTTCGTTGCTATTATCTCTATGGGAGGCAGCACAGACAGCGGACTTAAAATCAGAAAGCAGACCTGGGTTTTGCTTCATGTACCTAGTTGACCTTGGGAAAGTCATTTAATTCTCTCTCCTTATCTCTAAATATTAAAAAAAAAACAACAACAATGCTTTCCTTCTAATTAGAATCTAATTAGGAAAACACAATCCCCCTCTAATATTTACAACCAAGGGATTTTAACGTAAAGAATTGCTTACACAGATGATGGAGGCTCTGAGACCCAAGTGATAGTAAAGGCAAACCACAGATTTGCAACAGAAAGAAGAGAAAGGGGAAAGGAGGCAGAATTCTGAAGTCCAGACACAGAAGGCCACTCACTGCTTAGTGGAGAAGCCCCCTCCCGAAGCCCTTCCCACCAGTGCGTCCCATTGGCCAAACCACATTGGAAGCCTGCTAATAAGGGAGGGGGCGTGACCTAGAGGGTCAGGGCCCTGGTGACACAGAGTAGAGCAGACAACCAATGAGGAATAAATCTGAGGGCAAACGAAGTACATTTACCGTGTTATTGTGAGGAGTGATAAAACCAAAAAATACATAGGGGACACCTTTGTAAACTGTAAAGCTTTATACAACACAATCAGGCATTGATTTATAAAATGCATCTCATTGAAAACATCAGGCACATCTCTTCTGATCTCCTATAGCATTTTACCTTTGCTTGCTTTCCAGTTCCTATTTTCTGCGCAGTTCTCTTGTTTTTTAAGCACATGTCATATCTTCCCTTGCATGGCTGTGCTCCCTGAGGCCAAGTCTATGGTTGATTCATCTTCATAATCCTCACCATACATTTCCTATAGTAGATGTTCAGTAAGTATTGGAGGGAGGAAGAGAAGGCAGGGAAGAAAGAAAGAAAGGGTGGGAGAAGAAAAGAAACACCATATTCTGAAATTAAATTAACTTACAATATAAAAAATGACTCCTATCTTGGGTATTGATAGCATCTGGGCAGAGAATTACTCATCAGAGGGATTGACCAAAGTGTCACAGGATGTTCAGCATCTTGACTCCACCATTAACGGCCACTCATTCTCTAGAGAGAATTAGAGACAAAGACAAGACAAATACAGAATCAAGACAAATACAGCTGCCCGCATTTCAAACTGCCCCTAGGAGGTGGCTGAGACCCACTCTCAGTTGAAGATGCTTAGACATCTCCATCAAGCCTGGCCTCAGGACAAGCTTAGGCATCCCTTCTTCCATGCTCCTACCCCATCACACATCCCTTTGACCTTTTATTTGATTTAATGGTAGAATTATTCATTGTCTCCCTGTTGAGGGAGAGAGTAAATAAATAAAGCGTAAATGTTCTTAATATTCATTACCCACATGCAACACAAGAGAGATAAAGTGGCTCAAAGGAAATTAGGGGAGGTGAGCATTGTCATAGGAGAATCATTAGTTCAGAAAAAAACCCACTAATTCCTTTGTCCTGTTGGGACAGGGCCATTCATTTATTCAATCAACAAATCTAATTAATTGCTATATGCCAGGTATTGTGTTGGATGCTGGATATATGGAGATAAATAAGGGCAGTTATTAGCTCCAAGCCTGGAGTTTGGGATCTAATGATGGAAACTGAAGAAGTAATCAGCCAATTACAATGTTAAATGTATGTTTACAAGCTGTGATGGTGGCAGAGACCTTCGACACATGCCTGACAAATCACTGTGCTCCATTTCTGCAACTATTCAGGACACTTTGAAAAGTCCTGGGCATGACTGGTTCACGTTGCAGGCTTCCAGCAACTTCCCATCCCAGTCGTGGCAGGGACCCTGGAGGGCAGAAGGAAGCTGGTAAGCTGCCTGAGGTCATGGTGATACCTTACCTTACAACCACAGGTTAAGTTCAAGTCCTTGAACTGTAGAACACAGAAACAGCAAGGAGCTTGTGCCAAAGCACAATCCATTTTATGACTTGACAAGATGATCCTTGTTTGTCTTTCCCACTAGGCAAGCTGACACATTAGCCTCTCTGTTGCTTAATGACGCAGTTGTTATTGTTGCTTTCCAAAATGAAGCATCGCACAGATACACAGACACATGTGCGGAAAATATTTACGGCCTCTCCCAGTGAAATACACGTGAAGGCAAGCTCTTCCTCTGAATGCATTCACTTATAAGTGTCACTCCATCCCCCATTCGCTAAGAAATAAGGGCCCAGGAATGGCAACATAACCCCATAAAGATGTATAAAATGCATGCTGTGAATTAGTCCTTAAAGATGAAAGGCCGCGTACTTGGAAGTACTTAAATCTTTGTTCAAACTTCACATTTCTCCTGCTTGAACTATAGACGCTGAGTGTGATTCATCAGGGCCTCACTCTCGTTCAGGCTCCAGACATGCTGGGAAATGACCCGATAATCTGAGAGGAAGATGAGCCTAAGGTTCTCTGTATTTTCAGAAACTCAATACGTGTACCCGCTAATGGCGCAGAGTTGGAATAGCTCCTCGTGGTGGCCCACAGTGTCAGGGGTTTCCAGCCCAGGACTTAGGGTCAATAGGCACTGTACCAACAACTTTGTCTATATATTGATCTGGGGCCTTGTCCCTCATGGAGCTTTATGTGAGCATCACAGAGCCCACACGGAACAAGGAGCTGTGCGCACGTATGCGTCTGTTCATGGGTATTTGTGTGTGTTCCTCCTCTGGTATGAAGCCCTTGCTTGCAAACCCTCCCAAGCATGAAGAGAATAGGGAATTTATTCAAACAGGACAATAAAGAACTCGAAAGTGCTTTGTAAACCGTAAACCACATGCTACTGATAGTTGTTAGTTGCCATTTTGTTATTAGTGCCCATTTGAATCGTTGCTTGTCACAAGTAGTTATCATCATCACCATAGAAAGAGGGGGATTTTTGATACTGAAGAAGCTCCAACTTGGGTTCCTCTTAGGACAAGAGAACTCTCTTTGTTCAAGAAAATCCTGGGAACTTTTAGTGCAGAAGGTAAAACCCAAGGACTTTGCCTTAAGCGCACAGAGAAACAAAGTTAAGGGAAGAGGCAGTCTGAAAAGAGATGGGGAGAGGGCTGGAGGCTGGGGACTGAGGAGTTTAAAGAACTTTTAAGAACAGGATGTCTTACATTTAAATCTAAGTTGTGTAGCACTGCGTTATAAATCCCCTTCCCTGCCCTAAC
The DNA here is from genome assembly GCF_046562875.1 of Panthera onca. Taxonomy (NCBI): domain Eukaryota; kingdom Metazoa; phylum Chordata; class Mammalia; order Carnivora; family Felidae; genus Panthera; species Panthera onca. Next base: position 213,250,817 of record NC_138339.1, on the reverse strand, counting down.
ACTTCAGGAAGCCCTCTATAGCTACAACCTTACAGATCAGAGGCTGCTGGGGGAGTAAAGAGATCAGAGTGGCAGGCAGCATGGAGTGGCGGTGTAGAAAACAATCAGAGAGCATGAGATGGCAGGACAGTCCCTAGAACTGGACTCTTGTAGCTGCAGGAATCTGGAGCCATAGTTACTAGAAGAAAAGTAAACTCATCCACAAGGTTCTTCTCATGGGGCAGAGCTAATGGTAACACTGTGTACCTGGCCCCGTTATTAATGCTTTATTTGCAATACTTTATTGAATCATCATCCCAAATATATAAAGGTATTCTTATGCCTATTTTATAGACAAAAAAAAAAAGAAAGAAAGAAAGAGAGAGGTCAAGTCATCTGCACAAAATCACACAATAAGTAAAGAGAGTACATAGACGTGGGATCTGGGCAGACGGGATCTCATATTTTTTTCAGTGTGCTTTAAAGCCGATGTCATTTGAATCTCAAAGGCACAAGGATCCTAGTTGACATCTGGGCTGCAAATTCCTTGTGACTGACTGTTTCAAACTAATGGATTCAGGGCCATTTGGATGGTATTGTGAGTCCGTTGGCACTCTTGGGAAGCAGATACCAAGTCAGGGCTCACAAATAAGCCCCAGCAGCCTATGGAGGTGCAAGCCCGTTGGGATGGCCTTGGCATGGAGGGCACACAGCATTTCTATTTTGGGGGACTAGAACAGCTCTGGCTAGAGCACGAGCTGGGGGGGAAACAGAGGAACGGACCATGGTCTAGGAAAGACCAGAAAACTGGGGAAGCCAGTTCAAGTTCCAAGATCCAGGGATGATGAACTTGGGGAAGCTATAGGCCAACCAGAGCAGCCTGGGTCCATAGGAGCCTGGAGTGGTTGCTTGGCGGGAGGGCTCCTGTGTTTGGCCCCCAAGCACCAGGAGCAAGAAACACATTGCGTCAGAGAGGTACAACTGAGACAGGTGGGCAAAGCAATGAGAACCTGAGGAGGGAAGCGGAAAACAAGGGATGTAGGTGCGACACGGGAGAGAGAAGTGCGGGGGCGTGGCGGTACCAGCTCTTGTCTGCCTGTTCCCAGCCCTTTGGCATGGGAAGTCTGGGCCAACCGAAAGGACTCAGGCCACAAATGACAATAAGGACTACATGACTGTGTTTGGTCCTTCAAGGCCCCCTTGAAGGCCTCTTGCGTGTGCAAGCTTTCTGGTTTAGACCTGTGGGTCCATAATCAGCCATTAGCCAGGCCTGCTTCCAAAGGAAGTATCTTCTGAAAAAGAAAGGGAATTTTCTTTTTGGAAGGAGTTGCCTTTATTTTTTTCTTAACTGCGTTGAGAATAGGAGGAGGGAAGCGCAGGGGTATCTGGCTTTGGGCCGTCCACCGCCCGTCCTGAAGTAAAACAGACTTGAACTGGCCCAGGGCGAGCCATCATGAGGGAGGGCTAGCAGACCGCACCCCAGATAAGAAGAGCCAGTCCTCTACGTAAAAGACTACGAGGCAAGACAAAACAGACCGCAAATTAAATACGTGACACTTCGATGAGGAAACAACACAAAGCTATTTTAAAATAGAAATAAATACATGTAGCCATTTTCATCCAACAAATCCAGAGAACTGCTTCCAAACCCTTTGAAGAGTCCTGAGACACAGGAAGTTGGGAGGATGGAATTAGAGTGAGGGGCGCCTGGTGGGGGCAGAAAGGCAGATGGGCAGCTTTACAAACGTGTCATTTCAGGGGCATGTAATGGCACAGCGCTTCCCCGATGCTCCATCTTTGCCACCGGTGGCTAAATTCACTCCATGAATAATGTATCTCCGTCCAAAGGCCTTCTCAGGACTCCAGCACGGAGGTTTCTCAAACGTGTCAATCCCCCTGCCCTGAACTTGTAGCCTTAGCTCGCTGGTTACACTGAAACGACTGGAGGACGTTGGGGTCCCATGATTACTCAGCACTGGGGAGAAGGGGGGGTGGCAGAGTGGATTTGAGGTAATTTTCTCCTCCCTCCAATACTGCCGATACATCTTATCCTAGGGAACAATCAGATGCCATCAAATGAGCAATAGAAACTAATATGGGTTTAATGAAATGAGGACCTTGGATTGACAGTGCTTTGTTTTAAGGACTCTCTGGGGCTCTGGCAGCATAATTTATTCATAACTTGCAACTCCCCAGGAAGGGAAAAAGAGATGGTTCATCTCTGTTTTCAAATTGGAGGTTGAAGGACTAAGATCAATAGGCATGATCCCATGGCAAACACTGTTGTCTGGCTCTTCTCCAAATCCCCCTTCCCTTTTGCCCTCCTCCCATTCTAGAGTGAAAACGCTAGAGGCTCATGTTCCAAGCCCCCACTGCCACTGAGGCGGTGCTAACAGAACACTGCTGGGAGGTCTCTGGGAAGGAGTTTTCCTCCCTGATCGAATGTGGGAGGCACACAAGCCAAACACGTGTATGTGACCCTCCTTCCTGCCTTTTGGTCATGATATAGGGCCTGGAGCTATGGCAACCATCTTGTGACCACGAGGAGAAGGCCAAACACTGAATGAGATGGCAGTCATGTGTCTTGATGCCATAGAAACGCTAAATGTACCCAGGAACCACCTACCTCCAGGCGTCTTGTTGAGGAAATAAAAGCATACTTATTGTGTAAGCCCCTGCAATTCAGGTTTTCTGTTACTTGTAGCTGAACACGGTATTTTTACATTTAGTTGAAATAAACAGAGAGGCACAAGTAATATACCTGAAAATACAGAATGACAGAATCAAGGGGGCAGCACAGGGGCAGTGGGGACTTCCGTTAAAGGCTGGGATACTGGTAACACTTACTAGGTGGTGGGAAGACATTTGTTTCAGACTCTTAATTTTCATGCCTGAGATTCAAACTGAAACAGAGAAATTAAAGGGACCCTGTGTAAAACTTTTCATGCTTCCTACATCCCTGCCTGGGTGGCTCAGTCGGTTGAGCATCCAGCTTCGGCTCAGGCCATGATCTCACGGTTTGTGAGTTCAAGCCCCGCCTCGGGCTCTGTGCTGACAGCTCAGAGCCTGGAGCCTGTTTTGGATTCTGTGTCTCCCTCTCTCTCTGCTCCTCCCCCACTCGTGCTCTGTCTCTCTCTCTCTCTCTCTCTGTCTCTGTCTCTCTCTCTCTCTGTCTCTCTCTGTCTATCAGAAGTAAATAAACATTAAAAAAAAAAAAAAAAACAACAACCCTACTCTCACTTCCTCTAGGCTCATGTTTGATTTCCATCCTGTGTGAAGCCAAGGGACCCTCATGGCTGGTCCTGTGGGTCTCTCTCTAGGTCCTCGGACCCAGCCAGCCTGTATCAAAAGCACATGCCTACTGAGGCTATAGTGTTACAAGAAATGGTAAGAAGCATTTAGGATTTGGGGTTATGTTGGCTACTTTTTGCAGCTTCTGGCAAGGTCCTACAAGAAAAAGATAAACACAGGTTAGAGATCTGTCGTGACAAAGGGAAGAAAAAGACCTCTTCTGGGATGTTCTCTGCTGATAACCAGCGATCTAAACTGACGGAGCATTTCACAATTCGGAGACTTACTGGAGTCAGAAGCAGGGAAGCGTGGACATAGCAAAGGCTAAGCCGGGCAAAGTCAGAGCCAAACCTCTCAAACTCCTCTCGTTCAGTTTTCTTCGCCTGTGGGCAAAGGTCTGATAAAAATGAAGCCTCCCCATCCAACACTCTCGTTCTTAACTTCTTCACAGCAGCCATCATTAACTGATAAAGAGAGAACACAAACAAAGCCGGTCAACTATACTGTTGGCCGTATCCTTGCACCTCCACAGCAGCCCCATTCAGGACCCCTTTAAGAAAGAAGGCGCAGTGAGAATGGTTAGCTGATAGCCTCTGGCTGTGAGCCCCTTTGAGATGCTGCTCAGCTGTAGATCAGAAGCCGCAGTCTTTCCGAGAAGCCTCTAGTCAGTGACTAGATAGGGCTGGCTATTTCTGCACAATGTGGGGATCTTCTAATGAACTATCTTTGCTCTGAAGCTCCCTTCTGAGTTAGCAAAGACTTTATCAGATCTGTAGCCAAGCCGGAGGCTTTTCCTGCCCAATCCTACTTCCTTCACCATTTTCTCTCACAGAAAATGGGACTGAAGGCTTTCCTTGACTTGCATCGTATTTTCCTTGCCTTGTATTATAGTTCTTACTGTGTATCATAGGCTTCCAGATAGGTTAACTAAGAAATTGAATCCTCTTGCATTCTTACTGTTTATTAAAGATCAACAGGACTGGGTATGTGCTAAAAACCAGGGACTATTGTGTGTTTCCCATTATGCCTTTTCCAAATGCAAGATTTTATTAAAGACCATTTCTTCCTTCTACATCACCGTGTTCGAAGCAGGTATGTTATCTTTCAGTTGTAGGCTGTTGCACTTTAAGAGTCTACATGGAGACATGATGGAGATTACCAACCACCCAGAGATTGGGGATTTGGCGGTAGCTGTAGTAACTGAGTGATTCTGTACGTTTGTCCTCCCATAGAAAATGGGTGACAGCATTCCATCCACAGTGGCTATTGGGGAGGAGTCATGTCTAGAGATGGTGAGTGGCCAAGGAGATGGATTCTGGTAAACACTCTGGCAGGCCATCCACAGGCATGCCCAACCTTCTTTTCCCTTGTATACCTTCCCAAGTAGAAGCTGAAAACAACAATGGATATTCTCTTTATCAGCTTCCTTTGCCACTGAGATACAAGGGAAGTCTGGAGGGAAGGCTTCTGGAAAAGTGATCTTTCCAATAAAAGAGGTACACAAGGAGAGGTCTATTCTGCTTCCTTCTTGTGGTTACAGTCATGTGGGGAGTTGATATCTGGAGCTACGGTGGCCATTCTACAACTGAAAAAGCAAGAAAATGGCACAGATAGAAACCCAGGCCCTGAGACTTGTTGGGAAAGCAAAAGGTGTTCTTATGATTTCAGTCATTGGGTTTTCAGTTAGCTGTGACTGAATGCGTGTAACTGATCTCATTTCAGACTTCTTTGAGACAAGCATCTACAGTGTCTCCAGTTGATTTGGTTACCTATGTTCATCTGTCTGAAATTAAAAACAACCCAATCTCTATCTTCATATAGATCATATAAAATATTGGAAAGTAAATAAAATTTGTAAGACCGTGAGCTAATTATTTCCTTAAGGCTTCATAATTACTAGGTAAGAAATATATCATCTATTCACTCTCGTCAAACTCCAAATCGCTGGTACAGTTGAAAATGCTAATAAAAAAAATATCCAGCCTTATGCATTAGATTTAAGATAGTATGCTAGGCCTTGAGATGTTTTCCCAGCCTTATAGGTAATGGAAGTGGCCAAAGAATGGCAGCAGGACAAAGCCCTGAGGTGTTGGGAAAGGACCTCCCATTTAACCTAACTTTGCACTGGATTCTTCCAACATTTGCACCATGAGAGGGGACAGTGCTCTCTATAGGTACAAAACTAAAACAAAAGCAATAAAACAATACTTTGCCTTCCTGCCAAAAGGCTCTAGTTACTGGGGAGGGTCATCTGGCTCAATGACTTTCTAATCTCTACTATTCTTTAGATATCATCCAGTCTGATGCCCTAATTTTATAGATAACAAACTGATGTCTTGAGCTGTGGGGAAGACTTGTTAAGTTTGCTTTGCTTCTTAGTGACAGAACAGGGGTGGGAATTAACCCCAGATCTCTTGCTGTCTGTGGGGTGCCTTATCTACCGAACTTTTCTTTCCAAATGGGCAAGGACAGCATGATCTCTTCTTCTGTCTCATTCCTTCCAAAATATCTAATCCAGAGCTGTTACGACCATCTCTAAGAGATGTCCAACAACGCCTTATGGAAGAAAGGAAGGGATGGAGGGAAGAGGAAGGGCTACACAGTAAACTTGAGAGAATCACTTTGCGGATTGCTCCAGTTGGACTTGGGAGCCCAAACTTGTTCAGAGATTTTTTTTTTTAATCCCAAATCACCCCACTGAAATGAAGCACTGTACTCCTACACTATGAGCCTTGGACATCATAGGCACTCAATGAACACTTACTGAATTGAATTGAATGAATGGAATATACTCTTTACGAGGTCAAAAGTAGCACAGACATACATATTTAGATAAACTTCTTTGCTTTTGAATTACGTTATTAACAGGGCCAGTGGAAATGAAGCTTCCTAAAAATATTATTAATGGGAGAAGATGAAGATTCTTACATTTATCAGAAATCCATGAAAAAAGTAAATGCTTTCAATAATCCTTTGAATATGACTCAGTTCAATAAACTTCATATAGCACCTACTATCTACAAGAGCATGATGGGGCATTGTTGGGTACGCAAGGGTGAAATAGATACAATATCCTCCTGCTCTCAAAGAACTTAAGATCTGATATATGAATAAAACATTCATGTCTGTATCAACAAATAATTGTTTTATAAGCGTTATAGAGAGCAATAAAAGATATATATGTATTTGTGACTTCCCAAGAGAGGGCAGGGTCCTTGGAAGCTATGTTAACGATTGATCTTCATCAGAAGAGAGGCAGAGAGCTATTGACGAATTTTAATTAAATGGTGTTTTGATGTGTATTTTAAAATGCATATTAGTGAAGTAAGGCTGAGATTATTTATTTCACTACATTAGAAATCTACTAATAGCACTGGAATACTGGTGATAGACCTTGCAAACTGTTCTCAGATGAGATTCCTTCTCCAGATTTGATGGTTGTGAAAAACCTCAGGCCCCCTTTGCTGTTCATCATCAGAAAACACTTGAGGAGCACTGACAGTGATCTGGTTGCTGATCTGGGCTGGATAAAAGTCTAGGGCTGTGTTTGTATAATGATAGATTTAATATATGCTGGCTCACGGCATCAACGCTTTATCAGAGGAATAAATGGAAAGTTATTCTGGGCTGAGAGGGTAAAGAGATCAGTTTATGGAAAAGAGAGCCTCCTTATGCACATATTCTGTAAACTACAGATCAAAAGCCAGAAGAGGAGCGCCAGCCATGAATAATGAAATCATACATCCAAAGGTCTGGATGGAGTCAGACATCCTGATGATTTCTTTTTAAGGAAAAATCAAGACTTTTGCCTAGTGCTGAATGCTTTGAAGATAAGTGCTCTGAAGGCAGAGCAAGATAGCTATCATATTTAGTAGAGATAGGTGAACTTTCAAATTGGGTTCATTTAAATGGTGTGCCCTAGAGTATCCTGCCAGACAAGAAAGGTCAGAGTGGCTTTCACTGAATTTGAGGGACACTCTGATCCCCAGTAATTTGGCTGTTCCATGATGTCAGTTGGTTAGAGACTAAGCTGACCTTACTGAAGATCTCACTTTGGACTAAAGCCCAAGCCCACATCCTAACCAGTGAAATTAACAATCTAGTGAAATTGTCAGAAAAACACAGCACAACCACGAGAGCCACAATCATACCCACAGGAGTACATTTCTTGATTCCTACTCACTCCCCAACCCATTAAACTTTATCCCTGACTTCTCTCCATCCTCAGTTCCAAAAAACTGCTGATGCTGAGATAGGAAACCGGCCATCTAGGTGGGCCTGGCATTGGGCTGCAAGGGCTGCATCCAAAGCAGCTCCCCACCCCGGCAGGCATGGGTAAACGAAGATGGTTGGTCACCCTACGGAGGTCACCACTACTTCCCAATGGACACATGCACTGACCTATTTGAATCCCTCGCACTTGACCTCTCAACAACTATGGATGTGGGTTAGTAATTGTGCTTCAAGAAGTCTCTTTACTCCTCTGGCTTCCTTGCTTCCCCGCTCTCACATTTTTACTTCCTCTATCTCTCCTCTCATTTCTCTGCTGACACTTCCCTTCTAACCCCCAGAATGTTAGTGCTTCTCAGGATTCTGCCCTTAGCTTTCTTTCATTCTTTTCTTTACCTTTATACTACATTGAATAATGCCTCGCCACACACAATTCATGTTCACTCAGAACTTCAGAATGTGAGCTTATCTGGGACTAGAGTCTTGGCAGGTGCAATTAATTAAGTTAAAATGGGGTCATACTGGATTAGGTTGGGTCCTGAATCCAGCACGACTGATGCCCTTATAAGAAAAGGGGAGGACCCACAAAGATAGACAGATGCAGAGGGAAGGCCATGTGACAACAGAGGCAGAGATTGGATTGATGCAGTTGGCAGCCAAGAAAGACCAAAAATTGCCAGCAACTATCAGAAGGTAGGAAGAGGCAAGGAAGGATTTTTCTCTAGAGCCTTCAGAGGGAGTGTGGTCCTGGCGAAAACCTGATTTCAGGCATCTAGCCTCCTGCACTATAAGAAAACATTTCTGCCCTTTCATGCCACCAAGTTTGTGATAATTTATTCCAGAAGCCCTAGGAAACTAATGCAAGCATCTTGAAATATTTTATCCGGTCTTCATGGTCTCAGTTCTATCTCTTTGCCTGTGACATCTAGCCCTCTCCCAAGTTCTAGAGCTGTGTTCTAAGCATCTGCTAAAACAGCAGAACAGTGGATCCCTGGGTCTTTCATGCACTGTCTGTGGTTAAGTCCAACTCTGAATTTATCTTTTACATACCTGCACTCCCCCTCAATAGGTTTTCTATCTAGGCTTGTGGCCTCACCAAACACCTGCCTCCTCAACCTTAAATCCTGATGTGACCCTTGATTATTTCTCCTCCTTCTCCTCTTCCTCCTCCTCCTGCATTTATCTGGCCATTGAGACCTCATAAACCTCTCTATACAGTATTGAGTGAAGTAGACGGTGTGTCCAGCCAGAGCCCAAGTGATCTCCACGTTTTAGACATGTGTCTGAGCTTGTCTGATGCACTCGGGCACCAGCAGGTGGGAGAGATCCAGCCGAGAGCCAGTCTGGGTAAGAGATTTGAGTGAATTTGTGATAGTGTAACCTACATGTTTCCTGGTTTCACACGCCTATGATTATAAAACAAGGTCACACTTCCCTTTTACAATCCAAATTATTATGGCAGGAGACCTCATCCTGCTTGCCTGCAGGAGGCAAGTCTTCCTCAAAGTGTCCTCATGTTATTTCCCAAAGTCCCCAGAGGGAGGTGTCATCTGTATTCACAAATCACACTGGCACCTGCTGGCATCAGAAAGTGCATTAGTTGGGGCCATTTTGCCACTTGTGTCAGAGGGCATCACAAACGAGCTTATGCAAGACGAGAGAATAAATGGGTCTCATGGTTAAGAAAGATGCTGAAGGTTTTCATTTAATTGAGGTGGCAGTGGAGGGGACCAGGGCCCCAAGGACCAGAACCCGTGTTTGGTGCCTCCATAATACTTCTCTCTCCTCCTGTCTCTCACTTCTGCCATCTTTGTTCTTCTTTATGTACTGGCTTCATCTTCTGTCTTTACTCGCATGGCATAGACCATGCCTACGTGAATCAATCCCAGGGACAGACTCTGATGAACTCTATACGGGTCTCATGCCCATGCCTGGGCTCATCACTGTGGCCAGGGAAAGGGAAGCTATGATTATTAGGCCTGGTCACTTCCCCATCTCTGCAGCTAGGGGACAAAGTCTGTCACTGGGAGAAAGAGAGTGTCAGGCAAAATCAGTCGCTACCCCAGGCCACTACCCATGTGTCTTCCTTTGTCATCCTTTCCTGCATGTCTGTGTCCACTGCTTCCAAAGCCTCGTAGTAAAACCTCACCACTACCAATGCCGTCATGAGACCCGGAACACAAGCAACACTATTTAAGGCCCAGTGACGAACTGCATCCCCAAGAAGAGAAGAAGGGCATTCTTTCATGTGAAAATTCATAGCCTGATACCCAAGGACTCCCAGTAAAGTCAGCAGTGCTATCTAGCATTGGATGAGGGAGGAAGTAGGATGAAAACAGTGACAATATCCAGTGTGTGACTCTACAAGAAGAGGAGGTGAAAGTTTTAGAATCAAGGTCAGTGTCCCAGGACTGGTTTTATGGACAGCTGTTCAGTTAGCACCAAATGAGATAGAGATTTGTGAACTCAGAGATCAAACCAGCAGACGAAGACTTATTGGCCCAGGGGTTTCTTTGAAAGGTGTGTGTGTAGGGGGTTGTATCTGTCCTTACAGGGCCAACTAACCCAACGAACAAGCCAGTTATCCTACACAGGTTCAAGATTCAGTAACCTTAGCATCCCTGACTCTTTACGTCTTTCTCAAAACATCAGGTCACAGAGCTTCTCCGGTGGTCCCATTGCAAGTGTTTGCCTTTTGCCTTCAGGCCCCATTGCCACTTGTCCTGGGTAATGACAGTGCAGCCAGATGCCCCATGCGGATTAGGGACAGTAGAGAGCCAGGTGGGGCGGAAATAGAGGTGTGTGAGCAGCCCTGCCTGCTCTAGGAGGGGGAGCCCTGATTCGACCCGCGGACTGGGTGGGTGGCCACAGAATGTGAGGCTGGTGGTTCTGCCGCAGCCCATTCTGGTCTCGCCAGCCCACTGCAAGCCTTGCCGTGGCCTGAGCCTTGACTATAGATAAGTCAATGGAGCCAAAGTTAGCAGCCAAGGCTGATTTAAAGCTACCATTTAGACTGATTCTCACTTGCGGCGTGAAACACAAATGATCATTCTTACCGAGAGTTGTTTGGGGAATCGAAGTTTGGGGCTTGACAGAGTGTAATTAACACATCATCGGCACAAAGCCCAAAGATGGACTCCGTAGCATCACCATGATCACTCCCAGGAAACACACGGTAATTGTATCATCGCATCCAAATATACTGGGACAAGCATTTTGTGTCTGGATGAACGTCAAGGCAGATTAAGAAGCGCTTATGCCAGAAGCAGCTTCCCTGACCAGCATGAAGAAGCAAGAGGTGAGAGGAACTAGGAGGGCCTGGTTAAGTAAATAATTCCACAGCCACACAATAGAATGTGCTGCATAATTAGGAATTACGTTGCAGGAGAACATGTAACAACATGGAAAATTTCCACAGTCCAATATAAAAAGGGAAGAATAAGAAAATTGAAGAAACCATATAATCGCAAGACCCTCAAATGTTTATTATTTTTGTGTGTTTTTTCTGTATTTCTACAAGTTTTCTTGAAACCAACTTTGAACCAACTTTCTTTGTATAAGGAGAAAATCTCAATTGGCCTGATTTGAAAAACAACAGTGAAGGTCAGAAAAAACTTTCTCAAACTAGGAATTTTTCTTTTTCTTTCTTTCTTTCTTTTTTTTTTTTTTTTTTTATTCCTGACCTTCTTCCCAAGTCCCTGGCCTGAATCCTACCCAGGAGTCTTGCCTGAGAGGTCAAGACCTCCTGTCCCCTTTTCTGCCCCTACTAATAGTTGGAGTCACCTGGGAGCAGAAAGTCCCAGGGTCTAACGTGATATGGGACACACACAGAGACAGTAAACAGACAGCCATTCCAATGGGGACTTGAAAAATAAACCCTTTCACTTGATGATGTTCTACAAAAACTGATTACTAAAAAAAATAAATGATAACAAAAGCAACACCACAAAGAATGGCCATCTGTTGTGAAGGTCGTTAAGGGATTGTCTGCATGGGGAAGGAGGTTGAGCCAAATTATCTCTAAGGACTCTTCTGGATCTCAAATTCTATGAAATAAATGGTGTGCCCATAATAAAGAGAGGTACAGGGGAAAAAAAAGAGAAGCCACCTCATTCTGCTTTGATACATATTCTGCGACTTCTGGCATCACTGCGTGCTCAGCCTCAGACTGGTCAACTGTCCCGTGTTTCAAAAACACTCCCCCATAGATGGTCTGTTTCCCCTCGAAGGAAACGTGGGCACCACCATGCTTTAGCCCACTCTCCCTCTCTGTCCCTGGGACAGTTCTGATGACAACCCCTCCTTTGTCTCCACCAGCTTCTGTCAACCACCAGGTGCCCAAAGGAGGGTGTCCTCTCTGCAAAGGGCTCAACTTCAATCCTTCTCATGCCTCTTCCCTCATCCCTCGGGCTGAGATATCAAATCCCAGAATGTGGCCGGGGTGGTTTCTCACCGCGCAGAGCAATGGCAAAGAAACAAGCACGGCTCACACCGGAAGGGCTTAGGCCTTCGTGTCACATGTTTTAGGCCAGTGCGTTTATGTATAGTGTATGTGGGTTTGTGGCATCATCAGATCTAAAATGGATTGGGGGGGGGCCTGGGTGGCTCAGCTGGTTAAGCATCTGACTTCAGCTCAGGTCATGATCTCACGGTTCATGAGTTCGAGCCCCACGTCGGGCTTTGTGCTGACAGCCCAGAGCCTGCAGCCTGCCTTGGATTCTGTGTCTCCCTCCCTCTCTGCCCCTCCCCCCCTCCGTCTCTCTCAAAAATAAGTCAACATTAGGGGCACCTGGGTGGCTCAGTTGGTTGAGCGTCCGACTTCAGCTCAGGTCACGATCTTGCGGTCCGTGAGTTTGAGCCCCGTGTCAGGCTCTGGGCTGATGGCCCAGAGCCCGAAGCCTGCTTCCGATTCTGTGTCTCCCTCTCTCTCTGCCCCTCCCCCGTTCATGCTCTGTCTCTCTCTGTCTCAAAAATAAAATAAATGTTAAAAAAAAAAATTAAAAAAAAATAAATCAACATTAAAAATTTTTAAAGAAAGAAAGAGGGGCGCCTGGGTGGCTCAGTCGGTTAAGCGTCTGACTTTGGCTCAGGTCACGATCTCACTGTTCATGAGTTCGAGCCCCGCGTCGGGTTCTGTGCTGACAGCTCGGAGCCTGGAGCCTGTTTCAGATTCTGTGTCTCCCTCGCTCTCTGCCCCTGCCCCACTCGTGCTCTGTCTCTCTCTGTGTCAGAAATAAATAAACATTAAAAAAATTTTTTTAAATAAGAAAGAAAGAGAGAAAGAAAGAAAGAAAGAAAGAAAGGAAGAAAGAGAAAGGAAGGAAGGAAGGAAGGAAGGAAGGAAGGAAGGAAGGAGAAAGGAAAGAGGGAAAGAAGGAAGAAAAGAAGAAAGGAAGAAAGTGGATTTTGTCCCTGGCTTATTGGTGAGAAAGGAAGGATGAAGGAGGTGCTAACACTGGCTGACTGCCAGGGACACCTGTTAGGTGCTTATCTGAATTCATCTTGCTCTTCTCGAGAACTGCATTTTATGGAGCAGGAGCTGGAGATCCTCGAAGACTCGAGGATCTTGCCCAGAGGTACGCAGCCAATAAGTGGCAAAGCAAAGGTTAGAACTGAATTTGTCTGGTTCTTACGGTTTATGTAGCTGGTTGAAAACATACGATTTTGTTAAATTTTCCTGAGTGTCACGCCATTTGAAAAAAAAAAAAATAACGCGTGGATGTAAAGGTTATGCTTGTACCTCAACAATATTTCAGTTTAAATTTCAAGTTACATGTAATTAAATTGTATAATTTAGAATATAATGATGCCACTGTATTAGCAAGATAGACACACTTAGTGATGCTTACTACTGAACACAAAAGAGCCATTTAATTTAAACAAGATAATTCAAACATTTGCTTTGCCTAAAGCTCATAAAATGCCATTTCATTAAATCATGTTTTCATTTCTGTAAGATGACTGTCATATCAAAGCTATTTTATTGTTATAGGAGTTAGAACAGTATGGCGTATTGTTATTAAATTATGAACATATAATGAAAAATACTTTTTAGAATAAAATACACTGGGCTATATTAATTTATTTAGTCACTTAGTAAATACCAGCTGAGTATCCGCTATGCTGTGGGCACAGTCTTAGGTGCCTGGGGCATAGCAGATTGCTCCCACTGAGCAATCGAGGGAGACAAATTGCAGGAGGCAGGATAATGCCCCTCCCCCCCCAAAAAAAATATCAGGCCCTAAATCTCTGGAACCTGTAAATGTCAGCTTGCAAGGAAAGAGGTTCTTTGTAGATATGATTGAGTTAAGGGTCTTGGTATGGGAGATTATCCTTGATTATCAGAGGGGGCCTCAAATGCAATTATATGTATTCTTCTAAGAGGGAAGCAGAGGGGGGTTTTGACACAGACACACAGAGAGGAGGTGACGCGGCCGCGGAGCTGAGAGAGCCGGCCCTGGGGGCTGGAGGGGTGCAGCCGCAAGCCAAGGAATGCTGCTGGCCACCGGAAGGTGGAAGAGGCCAGACCAGGTTCTCCTCTAAGAGCCTCCATAGGGAGAATGACCCTGCGGACGGACACCTTGACTTTGGCCCAGGCCCAGCGCTGATTTCAGACTTCCGGCCTGAGTTAACTGTGGGAGAATAAATTGCTGTGGTTTCAAGTCAGCAAGCATGTGCTAATCGGTTTCCGCATCTCTAGGAGACGAATACGCACATGTACAAGTAAACATGAGTACGTTGGTGGCGACTGACAGAACTGTGCATGTGACAGATGGGGACGAGAGGTGCCAGCTCAGGCGACACAGCCGGGGCAGGCCTCCTTTACCAGTGAGCATTTCGGCGGGAGCCCGTGAGCCTGGAAGGATGCTGAGCGAGAGCAGCTGGCACTCGGCGGGGGAGGCAGGGCTCCGTGGGTGTGGGGAGGTGGCAGCCAGGCCGACCAGGGCAGAGGGCTGTGACGCGGGGTCAGACAGACTGGCTGGAGCCACTGCGGGTAGGGTTTTGTCAGCCGGAGTCGGGAACCCAGATTTTTAGAGTGGTGAGCCGTGAAGACACTGAAGGATTTTACCGGGGAATAACACGATGCGCTTCCCATTATGTAGAGCTCCCCGGGGTAAAGGGTGGCTGGTAAGGGGCAGGTGAAAGGAGGCAAAGTAGTAAAAAGCCTCTTGCAGGATTCCAGCCCCAGGGATGCTGGTCCCGGCCACCAGTGCTCCACTTTGCTCTGGGTGCCCGCTCCCCGTCTGGGCGTCCCCATTCCAGCGACACCGCTGCTGTTGCCCGGGGTCTATGGCAACACGTTGGATGGGCCTTTTCACTTACTTCCGGCACCACAGCCTAAGGGTCAGCCCCACCTTTCCCGAACACGCCCTGGATCTGCCTTTTCACCTCCAGGCCTCTGCCCTCGCGTGGGTTCCTCTGCCTGCACTTCCCTCCCCAAGAGCTGCCTCCAGGGTGCATCCTCTGGGGCCAGCCTACATTTAAGCTTTTTTCATCTTTGAAACCTTCAAAAGTTTCTCAGCATTTCCCACGGAGCCCTTACCCTCTATTCCTTGAATCGGTTCACTTATCTACATGTCTATCTGGGGATGAACCAGGGACGCTGCTTCCGGCCTGCTTTTATCAGAAGACCCGGATCAAGACAGTTTAATCCGAGACAGTGCCCCAGGCCTGGCACCACGTCTCCATCTTCCTCTGCACCAGCGAGCACCTCCTGATGGCCTTGGAAGGGCACCGGGCCTGGGGGAGTGGGGGAGTGGGGGAGTGGGGGAGTGGGGGAGTGGGGGAGTGGGGCATGCGCTGTTCCAAAGAAGCAAGACCAAAAGGAGACAAATTGGAAACGCGCCCCTTTCTCCAGGTGGGTTCTAGGATCAGGCTGTGTGGTCTCTGAGGAAATCTTGCTAGGTGCGACATCATAGATGGCCTGGTAAGGCGGTCAGCCTGCCCACAGGTTCCCCCGGGCCAGTCAGCAGTCCCCAGCGCACCTGCCCAGCGGCTGTGATGACAGAGCCGGAGACAGCACTGCACATGGAGGCAAAGCTCTAGGTCAGAGGATTCTTGAAGAAACCCTTTAGAAAGGCAGAGCATTTTCCCAGTGCACCTGCGGGGCCCCTGCACTGAGATCTGGGGAGGTGGCCGTAGGGTGGATGACCAGAGGGAAGAAATTCAAGACCAGCGGAGGGGAGGGGGCGACGTGAGGGGACAACCTCCATGTACAGCCCCAAGTCTGGAAGGTGTGGCAGAAGGACACGTCTACCTAGAATTTCAATTGTAACCCTCCCTACATATTTGCAAACGCTCATCGGAGATTTTGTCTGGCAGTTGTTTGTCTTGCCAGGAACATTCCCGGCTGCCTTTCCTGCCCCATGCACGTACACATGTTCGTGGAGGAAAGGGGATTTCCACCCCAAGATCAGAAAGGAGTATCGGAATGCCTATTTTGGTCCTCTTTCTCACCCTTTCTTCACAGTTCCCAAAAGAGGAGGGATTGACCTGATTGATGAGTGGACAGAGGAAGAAATTCCTGGGATCCTGTCCCATATACCAGCGGGTAGGGGTATGTGGCCTTAAGAGTAGGGAACAGGCTCAGCCCCTCTCTTGCTCTCCTGGCCCCTCTTTGCTCAGGCCAAAGGGTCCTTTGTATTCCCAAGCTGCACAGGGATGAGGTCACAAACCAGACAGGCCTGCTGCTGGAAGGCCTGGCTAGGTGTCTGCCCTCCTAGTTCCTTTTCCTTCATCTGTGACTCAGTGGGGGGTCCGCTGGCCTTCACCGCAGACCTTATAACTTCAATTCTGGGGAAGGGGGTAAGAAAGCACAACTGGGCCCTGGGTGCCCCACAATGCTATAGCCCAGAGTTGCCCAGAGACCTATATTGTCAGGGTCATTGAGCACCTTCCGGGCCCGCAATAAAGCGGATCCAACTTTTTACTTGCCAAGGTGGCAATGTGTACCATTTCTGGATTGATTAGAACCTGCAAACAAATAGCCATGCAGTAAAGAATTTCACATATCTACATTGTAGTCTGAAGGAGTGGACCTGGAAGAGGCTGAAGCATGGGTCTATCTCACCTTAGGTGAGACAGACCTGGTCTAGCCCTTTGGGTGGGTTCCTTCTTAGATAAACCATAGAGCCAGCTGCAGAGAAGAGACTCATGACCAGGAGATGCTGGATAAGACTCCAGATTTGGGAGGCAATATGATTAACCTCTTGACTGTCCTCCAAGGATTGGTAAAAATCCCCCTTACGAACAGAAAATGAAGGGACCCTACCACACCTATGCAATTTATCTAATCCCTCTCCATGTTATAACCCCCTCATCATTTGCAGCTATGTTTTACTTGTCTTTGTATTCAACTCTCAAGCACTGAGTCTGGCATAAGGTAGGAGATCATTCATATTTATTGGACTGAATTAAAGCCAGACTGAATAAGACGTACCTCTGGGCGATAGATTTAAGGATGAGGTTGAAGGGCATGGGCTCTGTCAGTATCAAAAAAAGAAGCCACTGCTCATCTCACTTCAGTAAGAAGTAAATGACACCACTAAATGGAAGTAGAATCTTTAAATACAAAGAACAAGGGGTTGTGAAAGGAGAAACAAAATCATTAAAGGAATTGAGAACCTCTCTAATTAGTTCAATTTTTCATTCTCTTGCCTTCAGTGTATTTTCTTATACATTCTCTAAAAGATTGCAGTGTGGGTCCTCCCCAGTCCTTCAGCTCTGCTGGCTCTGGTTCATGCATGAACACACACACACACACACACACACACACACACACGCAACTGGTCCTCTCAACTGAGTATCTGCTAAGTTGCTATTCAGAAAGAAATCCATGAAGAAATAAAGACCCAATGAGACTAACGTCACAAATCTCTTCCAAGGCACTGGGTCCCTCCTGTCATGGCCTCTTAGGTACACAGCAGTCATCCAGATGCCAGCTATTTGCAAGCGATTAAGAACCAGGTAAGTTAAATTGATGATCTGAGATTCTGCCTTGGGGCATTAACTTCAGTCAATTATTGAAGTTACTGCTAGTTCTGAAATAGTGTTTGCTTTAAATCTCCAATAATGTAAATCTCACAGGCAGGAAGAGTCCCCCAGCAGCCATTCCAGCTCAGTGAGTAACCGGAAAAGATGCTGAGGAGTTAGGACGCGGTGCAGACCAGGGTCTCCCGTTTGACTAACACGATGGCCATCTTTGCCACCCAGAGAGGAGATGAAGACTTTTGTTTTGTAGCATTCGTGCTGCAGAGAGAAGCCACTGATGGGTTTCAGCTTACAGCACAATAATTCACTTCTGCAAATCATAAGTGAGATCATATCATGTCGTAATGAATAAAATATACACACTGATCCAATGCAGGCAGGCATCTCTCCCTTGTTAATTCTTGTATTTTGTTTGTATTTAACATACCATTAAGTTCTAAACTTCTAAAATGTGTCCACTCAACCAATATTTACTTGCAAGCGCTGTGATCTGTGTCGGGGAGTGGGCTGTAGGGAATCTTTGAGCTTTCAGTCTACTGAGTGAGATCGGGTATGCTCACAAGCAAATGCAATTCACAGTCACGCTGTAAGGACCCTAAGAGGCTGGGTTGGTTTGCTAGGACTTCAACAGCACAGTACCACAATCTGGGTGGCTTAAAACAACAGTAATTTTTTCCCTTAGAATTCTAGAGGCTAGAAGTTTAAAATCAAGGTGTCAGTAGGGATCCGGCTTTCTCTGAAGACTCTAGGGGAGGATCCTTCTCTTTCTCTTCCTCGTTTCTTTTTGTCATCGGCAAGCTTTGGCACTCTTTAGCTTGGAAGCTGCATTGCTCCAACCTCTGCCTTTGTGGCCACAGGGAGACCTGTGTGTTTCTGTGTATACGTAGCTTTCTTCTTACAAGGACCCCAGTCATATTGGGTTAGGGGCCTGCCCTAGTCCAGTATGACCTCAGGTGAACTGATGACATCTCTAATGACCCTTTTTTCCTTGTAAGGTCATAACTGAGGTATGGGCGTTAGGACTTCAACTCCCATCTTTTCGGGGTGGGGGGCACAATTCGACCCTTAACAGAGGGATCTCGAAAATGATGCCTTCTGGTGAATGACAGCGAAGCATTAAGGTTTAACTCTTACTCCACTCGCAGGGCTCAAGCATGACTGTAATGTGGCTCATCTGGCCAAAGTGTCAGCAATTGACATCGGGACCAGTCAGGCATCTGTACTGTGAGTGTCAGGGCTGTCCTTCCAGGGGAGGGCTGACCAGGAGGAAGGAAGGAAACTGTTTATATCTTCCTTCCAGGTTTCTGAATCCGGCTGAAGCTAGAGAGAGGGGAGCAGTTTAAATACGGTGACAGATAACAATTTTGATATCAGATTGTGGTGGAGTTTTTAACGTCTGCTAATAAGAATGGCTATTGTCACCTGGAAATAACCAGAAAAGCTATGCACTCTGCCTTAGGTATCGTCCAAGGGCAGGGAACAGTGGGATTGAAAGAGAATGGTAAGAAACCATTAAGTGGCACCCCATTGTGTGCAGCTGAAACATGTATGGTAGTAAGAGGATTACGATGGAACTGGTAAAAAAGCCTTCAGTGAAGGGTCAGGTATAGTTCAGAGTAGCACTACCATGTTGGAGAAACAGACGTTCTCTGTAGATTTCATTTGAGCATTGGCTTGCCATGGAAGGAAGGACCACAGACTTGAGTCTGGGAAAGGTTCTGGTAGAACAGGTGCTTCCCATGGACACCCCCACCCCCGTCCCCCCGCCACCTTCCTTTCTCCCCTGCTCCTCACTCTCCCCGTTGCCCCCACACAGCCCCCTCCTTACAGTTCCCCAGTAAGGGGAACCCCCTCCCCCCCATTCCACCTTGGAAAACACTACCCTTCCCCAAAGGTGTCTCAACCCTTTGGTTTCTTCCCTTGTGTTGCAAAAATGAGTAGCCAGGGTGCAGCCAGATCCCAGAGGAGATGCCCAGCTCAGTCCTGTTGACACCAGAAAGAGAGGTTGTGTTTATCTTCCTGCGTGAGGGAGACGGTGGGTCCTGGGTGTGCAGCCTGAGCACTGCCTGGGAGCTTGATGGTAAGGAAAAATCTTGAGTCTCACCTAAAAACCACTGAACCCAAATCTGCATTTTAACAAGATCCTGTGGGATTCATATGCAAATTAGCATTTGAGAAGCAAAAAAATCAAAAAGGCGCTAAAATCTTGTGTTAACAGACACCCCAGATGATGTCCGTGACATTAGGAGAGGAACCCTAAGCCAGACAGCACTTCCTATATCCCATATGTTGAGGGGGAGCCTGTGTATTCAAAAGCCTTGCCCTTCTGGGTCATTCTCTGAAAAGCAACTTCTCAAAATCCAGATGGTGATGATGACGATGATGATTTTTATGTATAATATATCTACATGTTTTTTTTAATTAAAATTGTTAAGGTTTCTGTAGTCACGTGCCTCCATCCACCTAGGAGGGCCCACAGCCCTTATCACCTCACAACGGGCTATTGAAATCCATTCTCTAGTAAAGTACTCACACACCACTCAGCCACCTTCTAAGCTCAGTGCGTCATTCGAAAATAGCAGGTTGTGAGGAAGAAAGTTCTGGGCACAGCTGGTGCCACCAAAGCAGTAGAAACTTGAAAATATCGATTGGATGTTTCTTCAACATTCCTCAGAGAATGCATTTCACAGAGTGACTAGTTTAAAAGAACAAAACAGAACCTCTGGAGGCCAATGTGACGTTCTCCCGAATTCAAAATGTGTACAAAATCTAAGTCTGACTTCAAGTTTTGGAGGTTCCCTCCCCCCACCACCCAGTAAATATCCATAAAGGTCTCAAGATAGGAATGGAGAACTGTTCTCCATTTCCTCCTAGCATATTTTAGCACTTTATTTTAAAATTCTGAACTTTGTTAGGATCTCCTCCCCAGCAACATACAGCATTGAATCAACAGAATCAGCGGTCCCAGCCTCAAACCCCTCATACAGGATGGGGAGCAAGATACATCCCAGATCTACTCCAAGATACATGACACAAAAGAACCCCTTGAGTAGTCCATGCCCTCGCTCTCAAGATGGACTCTAACAAAATGCATGCCCAGACATAACGAGCTCATTTTTTCTCGGCCAAATTGCAATTCAAGTCTAAGAAGTGTATTCGTTTTGCCTGAAATATTCTTTCCAAGAAGTTCCTCCCAGGTGAGGAATTTTAAATGCGCCTGCCTCGACTGAGAAGGCAGACAAATGGCTTTGGCTGGTCAAGGGTTATATTTCTCACAGCCAGGATATTCCAAATGGTTTCTTATTCCATGGGATCAATAAACAGCCAGGCTCATATGCATAAAACTGTCTTAACGTCGCCAATGTTAACACAGACCATTTCTTGAGCTTCTCCCAAGGTGGAGCCTTAAAAAAGCCTGACATCACTGAAATACGTACAGTAACAAAAACAATAAAAGGTTGAAGATGAGAGAGACAAACTCAGCTCTGGACATGCCCTCAAGACAGTTGTTCAGTGCAATTCAGGCTTTCTTCTTGTGCAGAAGGAACACAGGCCAAATTTAACTCTGTCAGCAAGAACAAGCCCAGATTTCTGTCACAGTCATCGTCGCCCCAGATAGGACCTATAAAAAACCGGCCGATGTGAAATGAATTAATGTGACAGGGCAATCACTGTTAGTCATAAAACTCCTGGAAGGACCTCGGGCCTGCAGAAGATCACAAAGATCAAAAATGTTTAAATGCCATGATCTCCATTTATAGACCTCACTAAGGGCTTGAGAGTCAGGTGGCTAGGCTCAAAATCCATGCCACCCCCTCAGCCACAGCCTGTCTGTGAACATCAGCCATCAGCTCCACAGCCTGGCCCCTGAAGGGCCAGCGTGCACATGGGATACCACACTTCCTTTTATACACACATTTCCTTCTGGAAGCAGAACCATGAGAAAATTTTGTCCGTCTACTTCCTGGAAGGTTTTGTGGGAACATGTGCTCTTTTCAAATATAGGGTGACTTTTCCTATGAAGCTCTTGTGAGGAAATAGGATCAGAACTAACCCGTCATTCTCTTTCACTGGTGTCTTCTAGCCCCTTCTCTTGGTATCCCATCCCTGTATCACTGTGACCGAAAAGACATTGGCCTTAAGATCCTAAGTCTTGGAAGTTAAGCTTCCCGTCGGGTTTGCTTCCCTCCAAAACTTCCCAACAGATGGCAAAGAAGGACAACGGGGAAGACTAGTTTGGGCTTCTGCAAAGATAGCCACTCGTCCATCGTTTGACCGCGGAAGAACCTTCTCCCAGTATTGATATTGACCAGTCAGTTGAGCCCTCGGTAAGAACAAACACATATAAAACTCACTGTAAAAAAGTAGATAAGAATGCAGAATACCAGCAGTCACAAATGAGACACACGAACATGACGGCATCCTTGGACATCACTGCACAAATGGGAAAAGACAATTGGAAATTATAACGGCATTCAGGGGCAGATATTTATTGAGTCTGCCGTGCGCTGACCAATATCCGAGGCCATGCAGGTAGAAAGGGACACACTTGATAGAAAAACACTGATGCTGACCTTGAGGACCTCAGGGATAAGTGGCAATACAGAAAAGCGAATGTTTCTGCGGCACAGCGGGGTGGCGGGAGCCAGGCGTTGTTTAACAACACAGGTGGGAAGGAAATCGTGCAAGCGCAGAGAGAGATACCTGATCATTTTCAAAGCAACCAGGAACGGTTTCTCAGAGGATGTTTATCACTTGGGAATTTTAGAGGACCGGTTAGTCTAACAAACCAGTCGTGTGTGTGGCATATCTGGCTCCGTGAGCAGGAAGTAGTGTTAAAACTCAAATCGGCCTGGGTTTGAATCCAGGCTCTGACCCACTAGCGGGATTTGCCCTGAGCAAATCACTTCGCCTTGCTGACTCTCTACTTCTGAATCTGTAGGATGAGCAGAGTACTGCGTATCTCCTAGAATTCCTATGGGGATAAGATACCACCATGCGTCCAAGATGCTCACTACCGTGCTCGGCACATTCTAGACTTCCAACACAACTTCTGTTCCGTTTCCCACTTTGCGCTTTGGTTCTTAAACTGAGTGGCGGACCAGATTCGCGAGAGACAGAGTCCTGAAGGAGAGGAGACTATTGATTTTCACTGTGGCTACCAGTCTGTTGGCAAAAGTCAGGGCTGCGGTGCTGAACTCCAGAAGGGCAGACTTGGGGAGCTGCAGCTGACCCTTGAGGGGACAGCTGGGGGTCCACCAGTTCTTCTAATTCAGACTGGAGTCATCAGAGTGCTGAGGGCCAGCACCCAAGGTGGCCAAGACAGAGCTCTCCAGGCCAGTTAGTGTCACCGGAGGGGGTTCGGCCCCGGCTGGAGTCCACAGCATTGAAAAGCAACACTTATTCAATACTACATATTAGGGTTGCCAAACTTAGCACATAAAGACACCCGATGTCCAGTTACATTTGGACTTCGTAGAAACAATGCATGTTTTTTCAGTATAAGTATGTCCCAAATATCCCATGGGACATACTTCTATTAAAAAAAAAAAAAAGTCCATCGTTTATCTGAAATCCAAATTTACCTGGGTGTCCTGTTTTTATGTCCCAAATATTTCATGGAACATACTCAGGCTGAAAGATTATCTGTTGTTTATCTGAAGTCCAAATTTAACTGGGTTCCCTGTATTTTATAGCCAGCAAGGCTACAACATACATATACACAGGCCTAAAGGAAAGAGATATGGTTCTGTCTGCTATAACCCTGCCGTCCAAAGCAGAGAATCGCCCCGAGGAAAAGTCCAAACTTCTCCATCTGGCATTCCAGGATTTCCACTGTCTGCCCTACTCTTTGCCAGCCCTTTTCCTACTCCTTCCCAGTAAAGCAATTCCATTCTAGCCTGGGCAGTCTCCTTCCTGAGCCCTGAACATGTACAAAACAGCCTGCTGTCCCTCACACGGGGACATAAATTTGTATCGTTCTCCCTCCTGCTCATAGGTCCACATCTCAGCCATGCATCCCAACCTACTCAAATCTCCCCCTCCTCTATGTGTTCCAACATAATCCCTTCCCAACACTCCCTGCACTCCCCCCCACCGCCACCCTAAGGTCACCTTGAGGTCACCCTCTCCTGCGTGGAACCCAGGGAACATCTGCTTTCTTCCTCACTCATTTGGCCTTGGGTTGCCTTGCCAGGTAATTTTCCTATTCCTTTGTCAGCTATGAACTGGTGACTCTAACTCTACAGGGCAAGAAATGACTCATTCCCTTTTCTTCTACATCTGCTCTGAGCCCCCCCCCCCCCGCCCACCACCCCTTGCCCAGCTGGTGGGAAAAGTAATCTCAGTGACCTTGTGGATTTCCACCACAGGACCATACGTGATTCCCAGGCTTGTTAGCACAGACGCACTTGGGGACAGGGTGGGGCAGGGGTGGGGCAGGGGATAGATGCTGACTCCGGTCAGTCTTCCAGTCTGCAAACACACCCTGGTACATGCAAATGTTGCCTCCCAAACCACACGGTAGGTCTGGCAACACCTCTTTCCATGGGAGAATGCATTAAGACTACTCAGCCTTTAAGACCAAGCTGATGAAGCATTTTCTGACTTCTTCAGAAAGAAGCCAACACCCACACAAGTGCCTGTAGACCCTCCCTGATACCCCATCCTCCCTCCCTCCTTGCTGCATTGCCCATTGCTTCCGCTTTGCTCACTCTGCTCCAGCTACCCTGGCCTGTTTGCTCTTTTTCAAACATGCCGTGCATGCTCCCTCCTCATGGTCTCTACCCTTGCCGTTCCCTCCGACTGGAAGGTTCTCCGGCCTGTTATTCACATAGTGCCCTCTCTCTCCCCTGCCGGGTCGTTGCTGGCAACGTTCACTCTTCAGCCAGGTCTGTGCTGACCTCCCTATTTATAATTGCAGCATCCTTCT
Source organism: Panthera onca (assembly GCF_046562875.1). Lineage (NCBI taxonomy): Eukaryota > Metazoa > Chordata > Mammalia > Carnivora > Felidae > Panthera > Panthera onca. The sequence continues at coordinate 213,226,396 of NC_138339.1, read as the reverse complement.
CAGCCACCCCCATTCCTGTTCCTGCCTCACTGTTCTCCTTCACACTTGTCACCAGGTAACACACATCAGCTTCTCTTATTTGTTGTTTATTGGACCCCATACTGGACTATAAACTCCCTGAGAGCAGGAATTTTTCCATCTGTTTCGTTTCACTGCTGTAGCCCTAGTCCCAAGACATAAAGATAATCAACACATTTTGTTGAGTGAACAAATGATTTTTTTTTCAATATGTTCACAAAACATTATACAAAATCTGTAACCCCACTTAGTTTATTTTCTGGTGTCCATAGGTTGTACCCCCCTCCCCCCCCCCTCCCGCAACAGAGCCTTCAGTTTTCTCTAGTGAATGAACAACGAATGTGCCGGGGATTGAAGCAAAGGAAGTACGTCACGGTCCTTAATGTACGGCAAGTACTTGGCAAATACTTACTGATTAAATACAAAAGGAAAACGCCAAAAACACATGCACAATTAGAGAGGATCAAATAGGGAATCCTGGAGAAAACCAGCGTTGACCTTTGCAGAGGGCAAAGGCACCACAGGACGTAGCTACATTCTTCAGTAGAGGTGTAGACAGTGTGTTGAACCGTCTATCTCCTGCTGCTCCCTCCTTTCTGTTGGCGTGCCCTCCCCCTAGTGTCACACACACAGGCTCTAGCCAGAGTGGCTGGGTGCAGCCCCTGGCAGTGGAGGAGAGTGAAGTTAACTGGCCCCCAGGGGGATTGAACCCAGACTTTGGCCTCATTAGCACCAGCTGCAACCCACCAGTCGCACACAGACTCCGCAAAACAAAGAGAGATCACAGGATGGTTGGGCCAGGCCCATGAATAAACCAACACACCGGTAAAGAATGAAATATTTACACGAGCCACAGGATTTAGCAAGACTTTGTGAGGAGAGCATTGAGTGGGAAAGGGAGAGCATCAGGGTTCTTTCCTCTCAACCAGGAAAGGCAATGCCCCCGCTGTGTGTTTTGAAAGTAGGCACCAGGTCTCTTCAGTCTGATAGCCCCAGCAGTTTGCGACGGGGTTTTGCTGCTGTTGGTGTTCTTTAGATTATTAAAATACATTTCTTTTCTGTTTTAAGAGAAACTGATTGCAAACACCTTGGGTGCAAAGACGCTTAATTTTCTCCTAGTTCAATACCTTTGTTGATGAATAAGAAAGGCCCATTATGCTATTTCTTTTCTTATTAAATTTTTTAAATGTTTATTTTTGAGAGACAGAGAGACAGAGTGCAAGTCAGGGAGGGGCAGAGAAAGAGGGAGACACAGAATCCGAAGCAGGCTCCAGGCTCCGAGCTGTCAGCACAGAGCCCGATGTGGGGCTCGAACTCACGGACCTCGAGATCATGACCTGAGCGGAAGTCGGACACTAAACAGGCTGAGCCACCCAGGCACCCCTCATTACACTATTTCTTAAGAGCAGTTAACCAACCCTTTCTCACACCTCGGCCTTTAGGAAACTTGCAGCTTCCAGAAATCACTGTAGAGTCAGGGATCCTGCAGCAAATGAAGGCGGGGTGGGCAGGTGGTCTATAGACTCACTGAAAGAGAAGGATTGCGCTTTTCCCCACCCATTTATTTGCCTGAAAGCTGTTTAGAGAACATTGCCACAGCCCTGATGACACTTCTAGGCGATTTTCTCAGTCACGTCCTCCTTGCAGAGCCTGAGACAAGGATTATAGTACAGCTATTTTCTTTGGGAAGTAAAACCCTAGAGAGGTGGGGGTGAGAAGAAAAGGGGAAGAAGGGCAGGGAAGACAAGAAGCAATGTGATGCCATGGCGCTGTCCCGACACTGCTTCTTGGTGGGTGGCCAAAGACACAAGCTGCTCTGTGGTGTGTCCCCTCAGCCTGAGGAACGGCTGTAGGTTTGCCAGGAGACGCCACCCCTCAGAGACAGAATAGGTTCCCCATCTCCAGTTACCTGAGTCCACGTTCACTCCCGGGGAGGCAACATCCTGCTCTTCTGGGTGTCTTCTGGTCCCTGAGCAGCCACTCTGGAAACCAGGTCCCATGCCCCTGGCTGTAGCATGACATCTAAATCCTGGAGTAGACGGCATCTGGAACGAATGTGCTCCACAGTGAGGCTGTGAGGCTTAGGGCCTCAGCTTGGCAAGGGGTCCATTCCAGAGCTTGGCAAAAACAGCGATGCTGTTGGTGGGGGATGTGGGGACGGGCGGCCTCTTCAGAAACAAGGTACTCCTGAAGGGCACCTGAGGGCGCCTCCGATGTTTGTGTCCCATACAGGGGGGATCTCAAAGAGTTCTTCCTACTTCCAAAGTGGGTGCACAGTTTCTTCACAGAACACTTTTTTGAAATCCGTCGTCATCCCTTTTGGCTAATTTGTTCGCTTAAATCCAAGTCGGGACACAGATTCACTTGGAACGATTCTGCTACCTTCCCCTTCTTAGGCCCACGTTGTTTCGCACTTTTTCAATACCGTATTCCCAAATTCCTCTTGCTTTAGCCCAAGCGACACCTTGTTTTACTCTCCCACCCAGGCCCTTTCCTCAGCAGAGGACTAAAATTCTCCGAGACTACACCTGGGAACCTGGGTTTCAAGATGGTGACTTTGAACGATACACAAGCCTCAAGAAAGATCGTTCGGCCTGTCAAGGTAGCAGTTGCAATTAAGTTGGCTCCCATGGGAAACGATTCTGAGATGGGAGATGGGGAGAACGAGACTTGGAGTTGGCCCCTCCAGGTTCACGGTCTGTCTCTCGTCATCATTGTCCTAGTGTTCCTTGAGGCTTGAGTGCCTTCTCACTTGCAGAGACTGGTGTCACAGGTAAGCACAGCATCTCTGCGAGGTGCTGGTGAGATGCTGCAGTGACATTTTAATCCACTGACGTCCAAGGCTTCCAGAGAACTCGAGATGTAAGACGAGAAGCGGTTTGGATCCAGTTAGCAGTTTCTTTCAAAAAGGTGATAGAATATGCATATTTTCCCAGATGGAACACAGGCATGTTCCCACAATTTTCCACAGATCATTGATTATTTTGTACTTGAACGCAGCTAAGGTAAGGGTGGGGGGGGGGGTTGTGTACATGCACACGTGTATGAGGGGTTATGAGGCCACAGAATGAGGCAGGAATAAGATCTGAAAAAAGTCTCCACCCCAGCCCCGTGACAACACAAAGGAAATCAATGCAATGCAGTAGGCTATTTTAGAGGCAGCCGATGAATAGAAATCTCTCCGCCATCGCCCTGTGCTCAGAAGAGACAGGGACCCCTCCTGCCCTTTCGCTGTTCTGCCTCCAAGACCCATTGTCATGCTTTTTTCGGGAGAAGTTGAAAATTAATTTGGTTTCCCTGCATCTTGTCCTATTTTTGTCTAAGTGCGAACTGTTCACTCAAAAATAAAAATAAAGGATCACGCAAGATGCATGCAACTGCCTTTTCTACGTAAGGATGAAAAACTGGTTATGAAGGAGGTTAATGTTGTTATTCCAGAGAGATAACCCCGGTTGCTATGGCGAGGAATCTTCTGTCAATCACCCCGATGAAGTTGGCTCTTCTTGTAAGAACAGCCTCGATCAGAGCTACAGTTTGAATATATTTGCCGCTGAGCTTTGACTCAAATGTTTAACTTAGTGGACAGGTCTGTGTTTTAGCAATTGGAATATTGTAGACTTTAAACGTGATGCCTATAGAATGTGGCTGAGTGAAACCTCATGCTCTCAGAACGGGCCAATTTAACCACCAGGCCGGAAATTCTTCAATCTCTGAAAAAGTGTGTAAGGATTTGGGCAAGAATAGAGCTAACCGTTGACCAACGGAGGAAAAGACCCAAAGAATATGTTACGAGATGTGGTGTGATTTGGTTTGTAAAATGGGAGTTCTTCTTCATGGATTAGTTGATTGATTTTTTTTTTTTTTTTTTAATTTCAATGGTTTTGATCTGTGGTGTTTACGGCTTAATGATCTGCCATTCCTGCTGAAATTTATTCAGGCAATAATCCACAAGAAATTGGTTGTTTTCAGCGGTTTATGACTTGTTATTTAACATTTAACAGAATGGCTATTTATTTTGGAAACAACCAATTGTGAGAGGTTTATTGCTATTGTAAACCATAATCAACTGCTTGTATCATTGCTAGTTTTGCACGAGATAAAATGGGCAGCTGCGAGGGGAAATTGTTGAGTAGCTTTAAAACATTTGCATCTCCCATCGTACAGGGGAGCCACTTCACCTTGGAGTTCGCCTTACATTCGCAGCAACTATGCACTTGCCTTTGGTGCGAAATGTTTGGCCTTCCGGTTAAAATCGGATCCAAAAAAGATAATGCTCCAGAAAGTCTCTGCAATGTTTTTTTTTTTGCAATCACTTACATGGAAAAAGAAGATACGATTTGGATGAGCTAGGACAACGCAGTAGGTTACATTTTGTTTATCCCAGTATCATAGTAGGAATGAAGTTTCACGGCATCTCAAGAAACCCAAGCGTTTGAGTAATTTATTCCACCAAACCCTCAGAGAGCTCCTACTGCCACCAGGGTTTCTGCTTTGGCTCTTGCTGTTCCACTTGCTGTAGATTCACTGCAGTGACTAAAACTGCAGACCTGATTAGATCTCTGGGCAGCACTCTGTTTGGAGCCCCGGCCAGCGCATGTGGCCGTAGGTGACAATTTAGAGAGAACACTGTGTGCATTGAAGCCACCCAGACTCTCTGGGGCAAGTTTGGTCTGAGTTGTTTGGAATTTCTTTTTTTTTTTTTTTTAATGTTTATTTATTTTGAGAGGGAGAGAGAGAGAGAAAGAGAGAGCATGTGCGTGAGAGCAAGCAGGGGAGGGGGGTGGGGAGAGAGAATCTTAAGCAGGCTCCACATTCAGCCTGAAGCTTGACCCAGGACTCAATCTCATGACCCTGAGATCATGACCCTCAGCCAAGATCAAGAGTCAGATGCTTAACCGACTGAGCCACTCAGGAGCCCCTTATTTGGAATTTCTGATGGGAACCAGAGAATCTGGGAGCTGGGGCCATGGAGGGGAGTGAGGGTCTCAAGGTCCCCAGCAGATGGGGGTCCTGGGGCAATGAAACTTCGTGAGGGTGAGCAAATCACGGCATCTCTCTGAGCCTCAATTCCCACCTTCAAAAATGGAGACGATAATAATACCACCTCTCCTACTATAAAAAGGTTATCCTAAGAAACAAAGAGTAGGGTAGTAGATCAAAAAATAGATTATGAAAGGGCTAGGATTTTAAATGCAATGCTATAATTATAAACATTTTATTTGTAGTTATTCTGCATGTTTCCAAGCAGACTAAATCAGTTAAACAGCCACAAAGATTTTGTTTCAATACAACTGATATATTTGAAAGTTTGTTTTGTGATGGGACCTCCTCACCCAGGAGGTTTTCCCAGCAAGAGCCCATGTACACTATTTCTCTTTAGGAAAAAGGGCTGTCAGAAGGAAGGGTGCATTTTTATCTCCTGCCTGGGAAAGAGGAACCATTTGCTGAGGTGCAGCCCCCTTCCTGCTCCTGCAGCAAATGTCTATCAAGGGTGTAGTGGAGGTTGGGGGGTGGCATGGGTTTTATTAGTAGTTCCAGACCACAGTCCCCAGAGGGGCTTTGAAGACTCCAGGGACACAAGGAGCCAAAGAGTGACAGGCAAGGGAGGAGGGAACAGAAAGAGATGCACGGAAAAAGACAAAAATACACAGAGAGAGAGAGAGAGAGAGAGAGAGAGAGGAGGAGAGGAGGCAGCTCTTTGGGTCCCCCCCAAGTTGCTGACTGAGGCCCTTATTAATAGCTGCTGGATGTGGGGGCACCTGGGTGGCTCAGTTGGTTAAGTGTCCAACTTTGGCTCAGGCCATGATCTCGTGGCTCGTGGGTTCGAGCCCCGCGCTGAGCTCTGTGCTGACAGCTCAGAGCCCGGAGCCTACTTCAAATTCTGTGTCTCCCTTGCTCTCTGCCCCTCCCCTGCTTGCTGTCTCTCTCTCTCAAAAATAAATAAACATTAAAAAAATTTTTTAGTAAAAAAAATAGCTGCTGGATGTGAAGGGAAAGGAGGAGACAGGGCAACGAAAAGAAAACTGGAGAGTGTGTTTGTTTTGAATGGGATTGCTGTAAAAGACAAAATCATTTGCAAAAATGACAGACTTATAATTAAAAAAAAAAATCCCTCCAAACCTCCATAGCTTAAACCAAGAAGTGTAAAATGGTATGAGAAGCCTGGCAGCGTCCTCGTGCAGGGGGCACGCAACGGAGACTTAGCACAACTGCCCTGTGGGCAGAGGGCTGGGGCTTTCAGGATCCAGAAATCACCCCCAGGCCCAGCACCTTTTCATCCCTGTCCCACAGGAAAGAGGACCAAAGTCATAACACAACACGGATGCCAAGGCTCCTTGATCTTTTATTATCCTGAAGATTTCTAGAGCAAAATAACAGTAATTGCCATCTTGTATTAGCATATCTGATGTGCCGAGGACTGTCCTAAATGTTTTTCATGCATTATCTCATTTATTCGTCATACAACCCAGGGAGTAGGCACTATCACTGCTCTCATTTCACAGAAGGGATCACATCTGTCTGAACATATTCTTAACCACTCTGATACATATATATCAGATATATATAAATATATATATCTGTATAATATATATGTGTATATATATCTGTATATAAATATATATATCAGATATATAAAAATATACATATCTGTGTATAAATATATGTATATATCAGATATATAAAAAATATATATGTATATATTTAAGGAATTTTAGAAGAAAAAAGTCCCATAACACTCTCTCTCTCTCTCTCAGGAATAAAGAAACATTAAAAAAAAATTTTTTTTTAATTGGGGTGCCTCGGTGGCTCAGTCGGTTAAGTGTCCGAATTCGGCTCAGGTCATGATCTCATAGTTCGTGAGTTCAAGCCCCGTGTCAGGCTCTGTGCTGACAGCTCAGAGCCTGGAGCCTGCTTTGGATTCTGTATCTCTCTCTCTCTGCTCCTCCTCCACTCATGCTCTTTCTCCCTCTCTCTCTCGGAAATAAACATTAAAAAAAAATGAGAAAAAAAGTCCCCTAACTCACGCATGCAACCTATTTTTCCATAAGCCCAATGATAATAAGCTTATACCATATACTCCCATTTTCTTCATACATCATCATGTCATCATTATTACAGCGTCTCCCTCACCCCTAAATGAAAGATATTTGGCATGAACATTATTTGACTGTCCTACATAAAGTTCCTTGGGGTCTGCATTAGCTCTGTGCCAACCCAATGAATGTTGGCTGGGTACTTCCAAGGTCAAGTACTGTGCCAGGTCCTGGGTAAGCACAGGGGGCCCCACCGCTAACACATGTCTCTACATGAGGCAGCCTCTGCCCCTCCTGGGCTGCAGAGCACAGTCCAGGTCCTAGAACCGTGAGCATGATGGTCAGGACTAGATTGAAAGTTGCCTTACTTTTGTTTTTCTAGGAAGCAGCCAACAACAAGCAGTACAAAGGACATAAACAAGACAAAAATGCAGGAGGTTAACTGGGGCTCCCCATACCTCTGCCTATTTCTCACAGGGCACACCCAGTGTTTCCGGATCCTGCCAGCCGGTATGGATTTGAAGTCCACCAGGATGAAGCAGCACAGAACTACTGCCTCACTGCCTTTGTAGTCCTAGCCTCATCAGCCACCAGAAAGATGGATGTGACCAAACAAGGCAGTAACCCTGACACTCAAGGGTTTTTTCAAGGGTTAGGCCAGCATGGTCCAATGGAACTTTCTGCAATGATGGAACTATTCTGTATCTTTCCTGTGCAAAATGGTAGTCACTAGGTGCAGGTGGCTATTGAACACTGGATATGTGGCTAGTGCACCTGAGAAAATAAATGTTTAGTTGTATTTAATGTTAAGTAACTTAAATTCATATTTTAACCACCACGTGTGGCCATTGGCTACCATGTTGGACTGTGCAATTCTAGGCTTTGAGATTTCAGGTGGGTCAGTGCTGGAATAGTCTTCCCTCTGTTCAATTCTTCTCTCCATGCCTCTTGGGGACCCTCTGTGGGCAGACGTGAATCGTGTCCTTAGGTTTTTATACAATCCTGATTTTCATAGTAGGTCAACTTTCCTTCGCTGTGTGTGCAAGCAGCCAGGAGGCAGAGTCGAAGAGCTATGCAAATCAGGCAGGCCCTTTCTTGCAAGCAACTGGAACGAACTCAGGCTGATTTAAGCAGAAAATAAACTCATTACGAGGATATCAAGAGGCACATAGAATCACCAGGAAGGCAGAGGAACCAGGTTCAGGGGCCTGCAGCCAGGACAGCGCCTTGGATCAAATGGGGAGGTCACAGTCTACATTACAGATACTGCTAACGTCAGTCACTGGGTGCCACCAGTCAGGGCCGTTACCAGCGCTTGCCCTCAAAAGGTCGTCCTTCCGCAGCTACTACCAGCACCTACGTTGTCATAACTCTGGGGCGAGTTAGAGGTCTGCCCACCTGCCAGTTGTAAAGAAGGCTGATGGAGCAAGTAGCTGCCATTTTCAGCTTCTCCAAGGGCAGGCAGGATTTGCCCGAGCTCAGGGAATTCAACAAGGCTAGGAAGGAGGCTCGGATGCTCGGTAACGAAGACAATGGATAGCCTTCACGACCACCACACGACACGTATCCAAATCTCCACTGAGGCCAGAAAGCCCTGCCGTCCCTCTGATTCGGTAAAGCCCATCTGTGAGTCTAGCCAGGCCAACAGAGCCCGTGTAGCCAGATCTGATTGTATCGGCCTCCCCGCAGAATCGCTTACCCTGAAGGGCACTCGGGTGTGATGTCATAGGGGGACAGTAAAGGATGTCGCATAACACAGCCCCTGAAACGTACTATGCCCGCTCTGAGGACACTGCTGAGGACACTGTTCGTGACCCCTAAAAGAGTTGGGTTGGCTGCTATAAGGCTTAGGGCTGAAGCCGTGGCCCATCTGAAGCCTGAGTAGAAGACCCCAGAGTATGTATTCTATGCATAAACCTCATTCTTCGTTTTTTTTAATTCCCTCTCTACCCCTTATTTCCTTGTGCCCTGATTTTGTCACCTACTTTAAAGTATGTGGCTTATTTTACATTTTAATTGTATATTTGAAATCCACCTTACCTCCCTCTTAGAGGACGTCAAAATTAAAAATATACAATAATGAGAACTCACAATTATGTCAAGAAGTCATTTCAAAATGCTAAGGATACACAAAGAAGCACCAGCGGGCTCTGCCTGGTGGGGTGGGTGAAGGAGGGGCAGTGCTGGGGAAGGCTCCTGAGAGGGGATGACCTTTGAAGGATGGAGAGGTAGACATTTATTCGCAAAAAGGACAAGGCAAGGGAGAGCCTTCCAGGCAGCATGAATAAAAACCAATATTTAATTTTGTTGTTCGGCCTTTTTTTTCCTTCTAAAGAATTGCTGTTGCGGTCCGGAGGTGAGTTTGCAACGCACAGGCTCCTGGATGGTTTTCTCTGACTCAGGTTCTTGCCTTCCATGGTTTTCCTATTTCCAGGGGCCCTCGGAACAGAGTGGGAAAGGACTCTGAGGCTAAATTAAGAGGCTATCTGTTGGCCCTGTTTGGATTCCATCTGCCCCATTTGGCCGCCATCCTCTTGACAGGTGGGCCTGGCACGGCACTCAGGCCTTTTGGCTAATCGTGGGCAGCTCTGAAAAGGCCTGTTCACTCACTTCGGAAGGAAACACCCAAATAAATCCACCCTTTTGGGGAGATTTAGCAGCCAAAGTAGCTTTCCGGAGAGCAAGTGGTGCCAGACCTATTTAATTTCCTTGTCTGCTAGAATGAAAGGACACAGAGATAAGGAAGCAACAACAGATGCAATCTCCAAGGGCTGCAGGAGAGCTTTCAACTCGGCCCCATGGATACTCCCATCAGCAGAGCAAAATGGCAGGCGTGCAGCGCAGTGAAATATGGAGCCGGGTCAAGTGGAGCTTGATGACCAACGTGCCTGAGGCCCACAGAGAGCCCGAGTTCCACGCCAAGATCAAAGTGGGATGTTTCAAAGACTCTCCTGAGACTGGAGGGCTCCCTTCTTTGACAACTTGGTGACCCTGATGGACCTCAAGCAGGCTACAGAGGGTCTCTCACATGCAGGGTTGGTGTGGCTACAGGGACCCATTGGTGGTAGGAAGCACCTTCCGTGGGAAGCAACACCTGTTTTAAAGAGCCTGGCCTTGGTTGTCCTGGGTGTCAGGCAGACCCATCAAAGTCTGGATGCCAACTGTGTTCCTTGCTGCTAGCTGGGTGACTGCCAGAAAGTCATTTACCCTCTCTAGCCTTCAGGGGTTTTTTTGGTCTGTGAAATGGGCAGAATTCTTTTCTGTAAATGCCTTTTTGTGTATTAATAAGTAGAGGTTAAAGTGAATGTAAAATGCACTGTGCTGAGCACTCACTAAATGTTATTTCCTTTCCCTCCTAACCCCGGGCTTCTCAGTGCTCCCTAAATGGTCTGTGCCCAGTAAACCAGCACAGTTTACGTTGGCCTAGTTAGACCATTGTTATGAAGGGTCTGTAATGAAATAAAAATCTCTCAGGGGCCTAGAATCCTGGAATCCCAGGCCAAGAACCACGGAATAAGACACAATCAAACAAAAGGTAAAGCCCATGGGTGCATAATCACGTGTGGATAGAGTCAATTGGACTTCATGATTTTCGTTGTTGGTTTTTGTTGTTATTGTTGGTCTGGCTTTGTTGAGATATAACTGACATACAACATTGTATATATTTAAGGTATATAAGCTGATAATTGGATCCTCTTATATACTGTCATTGCAGAATAATTACAATAGGCTTAATTAACACTTCCATCACCTCATATAATTACCGTTTTATATTTTTGTGGTAAGAATATTTAAGGTCTACTCTCCTAACAACTTGCATGTTTACAACACAGTACTGCTAACTATGGTCACCGTGCTGGACATTAGATCCCCAGAACTTATTCATCTTATAACTGAAAGCTTGTGCCCTTTGACCAACATCTCTCCATTTATCCCATGCACCAGCCCATGGCAACCATTCTACTCTCTGTTTCTACGAGTTTGGTTTTTTAGATTCCACATGTAAGTAAGATCATCCAGTATTTGTCTTTCTCTGACTTAGTTAACTTAGCAAAATGCCTCAAGGTCCATCTGTGCTGTTGCAAATGGCAGGATTTCCTACTTCCTCGTAGTTGAATGATTTTCCATTATATATATATATATATATATATATATATATATATATATATAATTTATATATATATATATATAAACCATATCGTCTTAATCATTCATCTGTCGATAGACATTAGGGTTGTTTCTGTATCTTGGTTTATTGTGAATAATGCTGTACTGAATATAGGAGTGCAGATATTTCTTCAATATCCTGATTTCCTTTCCTTTGGATACCCTCCCAGAAACGGTATTGCTCGATCATATGGTAGTTCTATTTTAAATTTTTTGAGGAGTCTCCATATTGTTTTCCTTCACTGCACATTAATTCACACTCCCACCAATAGTGCTCAAGGATTTCCTTTTCTCTACATCCTTGCCGACGCTTGTTATCTCTTATCTTTCTATTAACAGGTGTAAGGTAATATATCATTGCGGTTTTGATTTGCATTTCCTTGATGAACCTGCTGGCCATCTGTCTTTTCTAGAAGAATATCTATTCAGATCCTCTGCCCATTTTTTAATCAAACTGTTTTTTTTTTTTTTTTTTTTTTTGCTATTGAGGTACATGAGTTCTTTCTATATTTGGGACAGTAACCTCTTCTCTGATAAATGATTTGCAAATATTTTCTCCAGTTTGGTAGGCTGCCTTTTCATTTTGTTGATGGTTTCCTTTGCTGTGTAGAAGCTCTTTAGTTTACGTAGTCCCACTTGTGTGTTTTTGCTTTTGTTGCATTTGCTTTTGGTGTCAAATCCAAAAAACCATCACCAAGAGCTTTCTCCCTATGCGTTTTCTATATATGTTCTATATATGTTCATTGAATGTATAAGAACTAAGAGATTATAGGTGTTTAGTGAGCCAGCTGATATCACTTCTGCTGCCTTCTTGAGCCAGGACGATGCAGGAGCCCTTAACCTATCCCCCTACACCTGGAGTACACATAGCGGTGTGAAGGTTGAATGCCTGCTTTCCCATTCCTGGCTAGGGTGAGTCTCGACAACTTTCCTTCACCTCTCTGACACAGAGCAGACCCTCAAAAAAGAATAATTTTCATTCCATAAAACCAGAATAAACCAGAAAGATGCCTGCAGGGAACGCTGACTAGACACAGTGTACAGGGAAAGGCTGGGGGATCCTTTGGTCCAAGTGTAGGACAAAGCATGATGATGCCAAGGAGGGCAATCAGCTTGCTTTCATTTGCATCCCTGCTAAGCGTTAGACACATTGGATTCCCTTGTGTAATCATCAAACTTGCAAGGCAGGAGAGGGGTTTCTTAAGCTTTTCTTGTGCCCTGAACCACTAAACCCCTTTTCAGAATAAAGTTTTCAAACACATACATTAAATAAATAAATAAATAAAATTCCAAAGGACACCAATTAGTTTAAAACACAATTTTCAAAAAGATAAAAACATTTACGAAGGAGTAATGTAAGTGCCTCATTATAGTTTAAAAAAAAATTTTTTTTAAATGTTTATTTTTGAGAGACAAAGACCCACAGTGCGAATGGGGGAGGTGCAGAGAGAGAGGGAGACAGAATCTGAAACAGGCTCCAGGCTCTGAGCTGTCAGCACAGAGCCCGACTCAGGGCTAGAACTCACGAACTGCAAGATCATGACCTGAGCTGAAGTCGGAAGCCTAACCGAGCCACCCAGGCGCCCCAGTGCCTCATTAATACATTAAATACTGAGAACTAGCAGTGAGTCTAACAACTGTAATTTTGAAGTAGATGAAAACAAACGCATGTAGAGATATCTGCAGCAATGGTAATGTGAGATGCGAATCTCTGTGCCTTCTACTGCTGACAAAGTGGTCAATTGCTAAAACTCCTGTGGTTTGCTGCCTACATTCCTAGTTAAAAAGCATGCTAAATTTCAGGTATAGATTAGTGAAAATAAAAATGCTTTTGTTCCTACCCAAGTTCACAGGCCCCCTGGACTCCATCCACGATTCCCTTGGCAGTCCATTATTATGGTAAAAATATTGACCACCAATTTTCAGATGAGGAAACTAGAGTTCAGAGAAGTTAACTTTTCAAAGATCACTCAGTAAGTGACCGAACCAGGGTTCAAATTCAGAAGCATATTCACCTCTAAACCCTGTTTTATTTTTAGTGTAGCGGTGCTTCTCATTCTTTAATGTGCGCAAGACTCACTTGGGAACTTCGTTCAAATGCATAGTCCTAGGCCCCATCCCTAGAGATTCTGATTCAGGTTTGCCGAGGGATGCAGGTTTGAGAGTCTGCATTTCTGACTAGCTGCCCGGTGATACCTCTGGTCCTGCGACAGACCACACTGCACTTCCCAATAATGATTCGGAGAGACCCCATTCAGTGTAATGAGTCTATCAGCGGTCCTTGACTCCAGAGGAAGAAAGAGGGTAACTCTGGGCACCTTCCACTGAAAGTCAGAGTGCCTGTGATGTCAGGACCTGCAGGGAAAGGCTTGCTCTCACCATCTCCTTCTGCTGTCTCTTCTCCCTTTTTGCATGCCATCTCCCCTTAAGCAGTCTGCTTTGGCCCTGATTCTTTTCCAAGACGCCCTCACATTCCATGTGAAGCTGGTCTCACTTGGATAAAAGTGCTGTGGGGGAAGGAGAGGCCCCAGGGTGATTAACCTCCACCAGGCCCTGGGGACAGCTCTGCCCACAGCCCCCAGGGAGAGCAGAGTCCCTCCCACACAGCACTGCGGCCCTCAGGCCCCACACCTGCTGGAGCTGTGTTCCTACAGAGCCTGGGCACATGCTGGGTCACTCGTACTGTACCCAGCCCCGGGATGCCCAGCCTTGGCTGGACAAGGAAATACCAGAAGGGCTTTAAAGAAACTGTTGCCTGGCTCCCATCCCAGAAAGTCTGATCCGGGGTGCTGCCTGGGCATTAAGGGTTGTAAAAGCTACAGACGTGATTCCAAGGGACAGCCCAAATAGAGGAGCCCTGGCTTCGTGAAAGGAAATCGATGATGTGCAGTTAGGGAGTGCTGGCTGTGCACCAGGAGGTTTTGCTCGCATCACTTTCTTTCATCCTCATGGCAATTGTGTGAAGTGGTGACACGATCCCCATTTTACAGATAAGGAAACTGAGGGCTCAGAGAAGTTAAGTAAAGTCTTATTATGATGAGCCCTGAGTAATGTATAGAAGTGTTGAATCACTATATATTGTACACCTGAAACTAATATAACACTGGGTGTTAACGACGCTGGAATTAACATTTTTTAAATAAATAAAGACCTTGTCAATAAAACAAGAGTGATATAATGGCATATAGCAATAATTTGTGATCTCCTTCTACTTTAAAAGAAATAATTCCTTAAAACTGTAGACCTGCATCTTGAAACAAGAAAGAAAAAAAATAAAGAAGTAGTTAAATAACTTGTCCAAAGCCACACAGCAAGGAAGTGTATGAGCCAGAATTTAAAACCACGTTAGTCTGTCTCCAAAGCCTGAGTTCTTGGAAGCCTGCCGTTTCCCAACGGAGGGGACTTAAAAGGGGTACCACTCTCTTTTGCCCCCAGGCCTGATGCTATCCCTTTTAACTCACAATGTTTATCCTCTTTGCTGTGATCAAGTGCTTAGAAAATGCCATGGATCTGGAAATCCATCAGACAGCGCCTGGAGGAGGCCGGCAGATCTACAAGGTCTTTTCCGGCTCCAGCTTCAGCTCCTTAAGTCTATTTGTCACAAAAGGGCCTCCGTTCATTTCACTGGATGCCTCCTCTGGCATCCTGAACGCAACATGACAAGTGACAAATGTCTTCAGAGGTAGGGAGGCCCTTGGACTGTGATCATGTTGGAATGAATGACCACCCCGAGGAGACTTCATAAAATCCCCAGCCTCCTCTCTAAGCCAGGAGTGAAGTTTTCGGGAACTCAGGCTAAAAGTCTTGAGGGCGAGTTTTGTACTTGGCTGGGAACGCTTCCTGGGAGGCAGCTGGACAAGGGAAAGAGGACGGACTTTGGGGTTAGTCGGATTGGAAGCAGAGGCAACGCCATTCCTTCCTAACTGGGATCCTGAGCAAGTGCTTAAGCTCTTGAACCCCCCTATTTATGGATGAAATGGGGATAAAAATACCTAGTTGAGTGGGTTGTTGTAAGGATTAAAGACATCATGTATATAGCATGTTTTGGGGGTGCTTGGGTGGCTCAGTCGGTTAAGTATCAGACTTCAGCTCAGGTCATGATCTCACAGTTCATGGGTTCGAGCCCACATCGGGCTCTGTGCTGACAGCTCAGAGCCTGGAGCCTGCTTTGCATTCTGTGTGTGTGTGTGTCTCTCTCTCTGCCTCTCCCCTGCTCACGCTCTCTCTCTCTCTGTCTCTCTCGAAAATAAATAAACACTAAAAAAAAAAAATTTTTTTTTAAATACTGTCTGGCACAAATATCAGGCACTCAGTAATTACCAGTTGTCATACCTGGCTCTGCCGTAAAGCTGGCCAAAGGACTGTTTTTTTCTCTAAATTCTCTTGGATCGATTTTTCAGCTGTTAAATAAATAAGAATAAATATTCTTATTTAGTCACAATTATTGATAATCAGTTATTCATTTCAATAAAAACATTCTAATTTTATTACAATGTCATTGTAAAATATAGTTTGATTTCCCATCTAGAGATCTGTGTATTTGTCCACAGGGGTTTTCTAGAAGATAAATTCCTAAGGCTCTATATTAAGATGCACTCGAAGGGGCCCCAGAAAAAAGAAAATGGTTGATGTTCAAATGTTGGAATTATTGGTAATTTGCTATTCATTCTTTTATTCTTTTATTTTTTGTTTGTTTGTTTGTTTGTTTGTTAAGAGAAAGAGAAAGCGCAAGCAGGGGAGGGGCACAGAGAGAGGGAGACAGAATCCCAAGCAGACTCCACGAAATAAAAAAAACTAGTAAAGTCAAAGAGACAAGCAGTAAAGACGAACATTTGTGGAAAAGCTACCATGCACAGGCGCTAACAAGCACGCACATCCGTATCTATGAAATCTTTAAACTCTGGAAATAACCCTCTGAGCTACATAATATTATACCCATTCTATGGGTCAGGAAACAGAACTTCCACAAGATCACTCTACTAACAGAAGGTGGAGCAGAGATTTAAACTTAGGTCTGTGTGACTCGGGAACAAGTGCTTCTCCAGGTTGCATGCATCTGAGAAAGCAGCGCATTCAAGTATTTCGAAAAGGCTGCGTCCTGCCCAAAGTCACATAGCTCATTAGCTGCGGAACCAGGGCAATTAGAACCCAAGTCTTCAGTCCTCAACGTTACAGGAACTCAGGTGTGTTCTTTTCTTTGAGGAAAACCGCCATCTTCAAACACATTGTCCAAAAAGAAAACACAAAATCCTCAAATAAATCCTTATTGGGTAATTTAGGTCAGACCTACAGGATTATCAGAAAATGCCCTGATAATTAACATAAGGATTTGTCGTCCCGTCCCCTCTGGAAGCACTTTGGATGGGCAGATAGTTTTCCAAGAGGCATCTACAGAAATACTAGCATCAGGAAGAGAAACTCGAGGCACCATCCTCGTCTGAAAGCAAATCAAATCAGCAACATGTGTAGGTGCGTCTGCTTAATGGAGTGGGTGGAGAACAAGACCAAAGATGACTCAGTGTCAAGTGAAAAACATCTTCATATAGGGCTGAACATATGCAGATCCCATCAGAGCCACGCGAGTCACTTACAGATGTTACCTGGCAGCTTTGCACCTGGCTCTGTGAAAAATACTAATTGGCTTCCAGGTATAGTTGGACACCTGACTGGCTGGGTTGCCAAGGACAATTTTAAATCCTTGCGCCTGGTGAGTTTGCAGCATAGATGCACAGAGCATCCTGTGCACAACGGTGTGTGTGCTCGACATCAGCTCACACACCCAGCCCTAGGTAGAAAACTTAAAATAATGCAGTATTATCTCCCGGCCACCCACAAAATGGAGCAAAGATTCATGCCTGAAGCTGGAAATAAAAAATAGCAACTTCAAAGTCTGTGCTATTAGGCGGTGGGCCTAATAGGTACTTCACCCATTTATAAGAGAAAGGTTCAATTCAACATTCCAACTCTGTACACATGCAAAATGGTTCTCAGATGAAAAAAATCAATGTTGCCATACTTTGCAAAAAATATTAATAATGACTTGAATGAACATCTCTCTTCAAGGTGTCCAGAACATTCAACGTGTCTCTCATTATTTCCCACTCGTTTCTCATTGGTCTCACCGTCTCACTCTGTGGGCAGGTAGGTGGATGGTATTCCAGCAGGAGCAAACGCGGCGAGGCAGGCTGGGGAGCTGGGCTGTGGGCCCAGAGCTCACCGACGGCCCAGCAGGAATCACGCCCCAGTGCCCCGATGCCGGATGCTGCGGCGGCTCCCAGCCTGATGCAAGCGTGACTGGTACGAAGGTGAAAAAGAGGCCAAGAGTAGGAGATGACAACGGCAGTTTGGTTTATTAGGAGAAAGAAAAACTCTGACTGCCGCGTTGTGGATGTGTAACTCCCAGACAGCAAAGACCAAAAGCTCGGTTTCAGGCTAGGCAGCCTAAGAACCAGAAACGGATGCTACTCGGGGAACACAGGGGGAACACAAAACCTGAAGTCAAGCAGTCAACTGCTATGCATTTCCTTACTGAATCCAGAAAGTCGAAACCGTTACTGTAACACCAACACTGAAAAGCTTTAAACCTCTTTCGGTTGATCAATATGTCCCCTAAAGTCACATTATTCTGATAATTCCACCACCGCCAATGAATGGGGCTCTGGACAATTACTGCCTAAACTCCTGCTGATCTCCATTAACTAGGTTGTTTGTGGCTTCAGATAATTCCTTCAAACGGGTGACGGATTTGTCAGCCAAGTTCTTCTTCCTTCCCCAAGAGTAACTTTCAGCCAGGCTTTGGGGAAAAGCACACTATTCCCTGGATAGTAGGAAGTAGGAGAGACCCTCAGACCTCCTGACACCACACTTTACTCACAGCCCTACGGGAAGAAGCTGTTAACAAACTGAGAGTGTTACTGAGCCATACACCAGACCCTAGGAACTGCCCGTTAGGCATTCTTGCTCTGCGAAAAAATTCAACCCCAAAAGGAAGATGGTAACATATTAAAATAATGTATTTGTCTTTGTATTTCTGCATAGAACATACGTACTTCACATGTGTTCTGAGCAAAAAAATTCAAGTTAATGTTACCAGTTGCGTTGTTTTCAGGTTTCTCTGATTTTCCCCTTCGTTACATTTCTTAAAACTTAACATCCCACACACCGTATGTATTCTTGCAGTTCTCATACCATGGTAATATGTACTCAATTATGTCTGTTCAGAAAATTGATGTTCCATACATAAATCCTATCGGCAGAGCCAAATATAACGCGTTCACCGTATGATTCTGTATACTGTTCTTAATTCACCAGACTGCTGTGAGAAACATCCCTCCCCGACGAAACAAAATTCAAGCTTGTATTGTATGACAGACACACCCTATGTTAGCTCAATACCTTCAGTCCTGGTTCCTCCACCGATTTGAAGAACAGATCACAGGATGGGGCCTCGGGACAACACGAGACCCTCCCAGAACACTTAAGTGACTGCTGCACGCTCTGGCCATGGGAGGTAATTACGAAGCGACCACTTTATGGGGCATGGCATGTGGGGGGGCGGTGGGATGATGAAGGGCGAGATTGGAGAAACAGAGGGTCCACACCTATCTGGACTCCCCTCCTGTCAGAAGCTGGAAACTGAACAAACAGCAGGAGCCTTATCCTTCACTTACACTAAGTACGGAATCAGGCATCTGTGCCCACATACTCGGTAATACATTCTAGGGGTAACAGTTCGAGTTGTGTCCGCATTTCCACTACCAATGCCTACGTTTCGAGTTGTTTAGGCAGTTAGAAGTGCCGCAGACCAAAAACTACTAGGGATACACCCGAGGCAAGGAAGAAGTAAACCAAGGGAACAGGCATTCTCTTTGGTATTTGCATTACAAGATACCTACAAAAATAAAATTTAAAGTATTACTGGGCTGATTTCTTTTTTTTTTCCCCCCTTGCTTATTTTGGTATGCAGGGTAAAAACCCAAGTTTCACTAACGGCTTCTAAGAAAATCGGCATGTTCACAATTTTGGTGCCTGACAGTTATCCTTAGAAGTAAACCAATCAATACCGTGTCCTGAGGGACACCCGGCCAGGCATCTCCTGAAGTAGAAATAAAAGAAATAAAAGCAGCGCCTGCATGAAAGCTCAGTGTAGACGAAGTTACGTTACATATAAGATTAGGGCCTTTTCTACAAGGGTTGTACGACAGAAAAAAATTGAGTGTAAATTCAATTTTAGCAAGTCAGACTTCATTTTTAACTGTGCTGGGAAAATGAGACAGCTAAAAGTATCCTACAGTTTATCCTTTACAATGTTAAAGTGAAACAAACACAAGTGTGTATGTATATATGTATGTATGTATGTATTTAATTTTTACATATTAGGTTAAAAAATCTGCTTGAAAGGGGAGAAAAGCCCAAACAAGTATATAGTATGTAAGCGTAAACCAGAACAGAATCAAGTGCTAACTGAATACCTATGTCCCAAGAAGCTGAGGAACAAGGCATAAAATCAGACCCAAGCAGGGTTAATTAGGGAAGGTTGCATTTCTGTGTGTACATGCGGCTTTCTGCAACACCGTACTACAGAAATGTGCCGGCACAACTTGAAAGATAGAGACCACGCAGATACAGTGTGGCATCTCACCATCACAGGACAAACACTATTAGATTTCATCCTACTCCAGAGGCAGAGAAGCCAAAACGTAAACACTTCTGAAGTCGACTCCTGTTTATCCACATTAACAGATGGAAAAGAACAAAGGCAAGGGTAATCTAAGAGTAGATAGATGGAAGATGCTGGAGTTGGCTTTGGAATGTACTTATTCTTGAATACATGTGTATCTAACATTCAAGGAACGCACAAATCTCCTATGAATAGGAGAGTCGTGCATAGTTATAAATCTCTGGAAGTTTGAAACCTTTTCACCATTTGATTAGAGCACCTTTCTGAAAGCATAGAAAATTGAGTGATAATCTCAAGACACATTCTTAGATTGGCGACTAAAGATCTATGGGTCCTACTAGACAAGCGTATAACTGTGCAAAATGTAATTTTGGAATCTGGCATAAAAGCGTGGCATGAACAAATAACCCAGTCCACAGCTGGGAATATTGGAAAATGATTTTGAAATGTTCTTCTGAGCACTGGCAATTCTCTTTCAAATGCTGTAAGTGATCTCTTCTTGGTTCAGTTGTCTCTCTTGTTAACCTTAATTTTTTCACTACCTCTCTGTTCCTTTCAATAAATTCAGCTTTCTTATTCTCATCTTTATTATACCGAACAATTTCTTCATTTCTCCCCCAAGGTCTGCTGATTCAATTTCACAAGCCATCTTCTGAACGTTGCTCTAGATGTTTTCGTAGGAAACTTCTGCCCATGAAAGTTTCAAATAAAATCTCATCCCCACTGAAGTCAGAAACTCACGCTGCTAAACTCCTTAAGTGAACTTTCGGTATGTGCAGTTGGATGGATATCACAAGCTTCCAGGGTAGAATAAAAGACCTTAGGCACTCCTTGTTCATAACGCCAAATGACACGACCCTTCCCATAAGCCTTTCACAATCTATAACCCAAGGTTCACAAGCAAAGAATGAGTCAAGTCCCTCCATTTTACAACGATTCCCATGTGTCCAGAATTAGTTTAATACAATAGAGCGTGGAAAGAGCATGTGCTTCAGAGTCAAGCCAAACTGGATTTGGATCCCAGTTTCACTGCTTACTAACTATGGAATTTTTGGCAAGGTTCCTAAACTCCTCTGACCTTACCTCTCTTTCTCCATCTGTGAAATGGGGGATACAGATAGTAACTATCTCTTAGGGGTACTGTGAAAATTAAAAGAGAAAATGTAGGTAGGAGGCTTGGCACATGGTGTTCAACAAATACTTGCTATTATTAATAAAATCTCTTAAACTTACACTAACAAGCCGATTCTAATTTCTTAGTCTTTAGCACTACTGCTTAGATGTCAATACTGAACCAATATCTCAGTGTGATTTCCATCTTGTCAAAATCGAATTAAGTTTCCCACTGTTCATTTAAATTTCCAGGGGCATCTTCCCCACCTTAAGTTGAGGAACTAATGTGAAATTTATGGCCAATTTTAGCCTGAGTGATCATACTCTGCCCATCTGAAATAAAACTCTTTCTTGATGTTGGAGATTGCATATCTATATTATATAATAGTCTGTTCAGACTTAAAGTGTTGACCAGTGCGGCTAGGCTCTATTGAATTGAGCAGAGGGGGACAGGGGGTTATTATGGCAGGAAGAGAAATGAATAGTACTTAATGAACTTGCATGTCAATTGAGCAGGGTTTTTAATAAAAAAAAAAAAAAAAGCTTTTTATAAATTCTTTTGCTCAGCAACAATAAAAAAAGGAAAAGAGCACTCAACTGGGAACAATAGCTGCTCAGCTCATAAAAATCATTAGAAGGAACATTTTCTTTGTCTACCATGCCCAGCAATTTTACTGGTGGGCAATGATCCAAATCACTTAGATTCTACCTAAAAAAATGAGTCCAGAGAACTTCTCAACTTTTCCAGCTAATAAGTTAAAATTCTAATTTCCTAATGTGTATAACTCTGCCATAAATAAAATTCAGCTGGTAATTGACGGAATGCTTTTGACAAGTAGATGATACTGATCTAGTGTTAACGGGATACGCTCTTTGGGTTGCCTGTTAGGAGGGAAGCACAATGCTGACACATTCACTTTGCTACCATCAAATCCTCCTTGGAGCCAGAGGCCTTTAAGGAGGTGACTGTGGGCAAGGGGCTGAGTGCCTGTGGATGGCGTGGTTGCCAATGTGCAAAATGAGCCGATCTACTTAGATATTTAAGTTTGCACCACGGCCCCTGTAGTTCATTCTAAGTGAGTTGAGTCAGGGAAACTTCAGTATTTTTGACATTAAGGGCCTAGCTGATTCATCTTCTCCTACGTATGTCATTAAACCACCTTAAGCTAATTGCCAAATGTGTCGGAAATATGTCATTGAAGGCTCTTTTCTGTGTTCAAGGTTCCCCATGACAACAAAAGAATTTCTGTCCTTGGATATGATACGTTATTTCTAATGACCATGCTGGTCATCACAAGCATGACTGGTAATACGACTCTTAATATTTCTTATTTCAAAAGTATCAGGCAAAAAAAAAAAAAAAAGGTCTCTGTTTTTAAGAATCTGTTTTTCTATTTAGTTTGAGCATATTACACATTTTAAGAATAAATGTATTTTATAAATTTACTGCCTGACATAATTTTCAAACCAAATAAAGGAAATGGTTTGAAGACTAAAACAATGTCTTCCAAAATCACCATCCTTTTTTTTTCCTTACTAGACTTCTCTCCACTTTTGACTTTAGGCTGGAGATTGCACCACCAATTATAGTCTAAGTGGCATTCTATGCTCCCTTTAATTAACTGTCCATTTGACTTACACTTTCTCTGGAATCTGGGAAGTAATTGTTTTTTTTTTAAAAGGTCTTTCCCGCTTCCTCAGATTGCATCTAAGATGTTAAGAATAAACAGAAACTGCAGTATCAACAAAGAACCTAATTAAGAAGAATATGCAATGACAGCAAATATGTAAAAGCCATCTTTACTGAGGATAAGTGACGATTCAAATAAGCTTTTTAGATAATAAGGAGTTGAGGGTGGGTAGCTTTTAAAATTCTATTCCGTAAGTACAATGCCATTTGCAGAATGACTACTAAGTTAATATCTACCTAAAGTAGTAGTTGTGTCACCTGAAACTACTCTAGCTAGTTTACTTGAATTCTACACTCCTGACAACATTCTGAAAGCAATGCCTTAACTGACTTGAGTAAGGAGAGGAAAATCTAAACCCTGCCCTGCTACATATTAAAAATGGCCACTAATCCACTAATTCTTTCACTATCCTCTATATCCTCTCCCTTGGAGACTTGGCATTCTCTGTGCCTATCGAAACCACTGCCGGTTTTCAGACCCGGCCTCAGTTTGCAGCTTCTACTTCCTGTCCCTTCACTTTCTTTGTAACACGGCCACCAAAATGTGATGATGCTTCTCTCCACAGCTCCATGGAGAAGCCTATTCGGACAGCAACTGAGGCTCCTGGCTGACTTGTCCTGGTGGACTTCCCAGCCAAAGCCGGTCCCGACTTGCCAGCCACGTGAAGTGGCTCCTCCAGAGACAGCTGATGCTGCATGGAATAGAGACGAACTGTCTCCACCATGTACCCAAACTGCAGATTCAAGAGTAAAATTAATGATTACTGGAACACACCTTCAAACCTTAATTCAAGGTATTCTGAAAGATTTTAAATTAAATGGGCAGTGAACAACGCAATAATTCTATTTTTTGAGCATTTGCTATGTGACTAAATGCTTTACATATCCTTATTTCCTACAATAACCTTATTAAATAGGATTATTTTCTCTATTTTACAAATGAGGTCACTACAGACTTGCAGATTAACTGCCCAAGATCACGTAACAGAAGGAGAGTATTCAAAACTGTATCTTGTCAGACTCTTAGGCACATGCTTAGCAGGAAAATGGGATGAAGGAAATTCCAAGCTAATGCTACAGGCTCAAATTCCAATAAAATACAGTATGGATTAGAAAACAGAATGTCAATTAAAACGTATATCCTGAGGGGCGCCCGGGTGGCTCAGTTGGTTGGGCGTTCGACTTCGGCTCATGTCACAATCTCGCAGTTGGTGGGTTCGAGCCCCGCGTTGAGCTCTGTGCTGACAGCTCAGCCTGAAGCCTGCTTCAAATTCTGTGTCTCCTCCTCTCTTTGCCCCTCCCATGCTCATGCTCTGTCTCGCTCTGTCTCTCAATAATAAATAAACGTTAAAAAAAAATAATTTTTTTTAAAAAGTGTGTCCTGAGAACATCCCAATATTGCTTAAGATAACTTTTCAAATTAGTGGTAGCATTTTTTAAAGCACACTATTTGGAAAACAACATTTTCTCAGTGCTCACAACTTCGTATCTGCTGTGTGCAAGTGCTCCATGCTAAAAAGAGGTTATGAAGATGAACGACAAGATTCTTGCTCCAATGGTTCTTGCATTTTTGAGAAATAAGGCATGTTACACAAAGAGTTTTTTTCCACAAGGTACCAAGTTGTAACTATCATGCGTGAGGAATAAAGTGCTATGGGAATTTATTCATTCATTCAACAAATATTTATTGAAGGCCAACGCAGCAGTGAACAGACAGATATGGTCCCTGCTCTCAGAGAACTGACAATTCATGGTGTTACTTTTGCTGGAAACGCCAGAAAGACAGGGATACATTTTAGCTTGGCCTTGAATATTCCCGGGCTTTTGGCAGGTGGAGATGCAGGGATTAGGGCATTCAAGGTACAGGGATAACAATGACCAGAAAAACGAAAAACCCTAATGCACAAGAAAATTAGGACATCCGTGGGGACTTTAAAGTGAGAACAATATTTTAGTGATCCTAAGATTCAACTGATTTTCAGTGAGATCATTATTTTATGTCCCAAAGGAAAAAAATACTTAAAATTTACAGCAGTGGCTCTCAACCAGGGGCGATTTTCCCTCCAAGGAACATTTGGCAATGTCTGCAAACATTTCTGGTTGTCACCCTGAGGGGGTACTATTGGCCTTTAGCAGTTAAGGGCAGGGATGTTGCTAATTATCCCACAATGCACAGGAGAGAGGAATTACTCAACTCAAGATGTCAATATTGCGAATATTGAGAGCCATCAAACTATATAGGATGTCATAAATTGAGAGATGCAACTAGAATATTAAAAAAGTATTTGAAGATAGATGAAGTATAGTGGCTCAGTTTACCTGGGATGACCCAGGATTTATAAAGGATTACAAGGGGGCGCCTGGGTGGCTCAGTCGGTTAAGCGTCCGACTTCGGCTCAGGTCACGATCTCGCGGTATGTGAGTTCGAGCCCCGCGTCGGGCTCTGTGCTGACTGCTCAGAGCCTGGAGCCTGTTTCAGATTCTGTGTCTCCCTCTCTCTCTGATCCTCCCCCGTTCATGCTCTGTCTCTCTCTGTCTCAAAAATAAATAAACGTTAAAAAAAAAAATTTTTTTTTAAAAATAAAGGATTACAGGAAAATATTGCTGGTACCCTGTATCTGAATCCGTTTTCTCAACGTTGGGATAGTAAAGTGATGATGACTGGGGCTCTATGAGATAATAATTCCAGGCAGTATAAAAGGCTGGCCCTTCATGATCATGCGTCCATCTATCACTTTTGAGAAACCTTGTACTGTAATCACACTAATAAATCTTATTTCTGCTAATTGTGACTGATCTCAGGGGAAACAACACTGACTCACCAATCATGTGGTATATTTCTTACTAACTGTATTTAAAGCCCAGCTCTTAAGCCACTTATTCTCTGAGGCTCCTCCTTATGCTCTCAGCTTAAAATACTCTCTTTTTCTTGGAACTTCTTTAGCATATCACCTGTACTTCCCTAATAGTGTTCCTGTGATTTATCTTTCCTCTAAATCTAATCTTTGGGGGGTCAAGATCCATGGTTAGTTCACACCTGTAACTCTCAGAGGACCCACTATAGTGCCTTCACATCATAGGTGGTCAATAAATACTTGCAAAATGAATAATTGAATAAATATACAGTACTGGAAGGCTATAATTAAAGACAAATTCCTCAGACTTTTCCTACGTCTTTTCAGCCTTTCCTTACAGGGCTCATTTTGCAAATCTTTAATCATTTTAGTAGCTCTCCAAGTTCTCATGCTTCACTTATAGGGTCTCAGAGAGAACAGAGTTCTTTAACAAGTCCTAACCACTACTTTACAAAACACCATTTAGTAAATTCGATTGAGTTTCCGATCATTTCCCCATGGGATGGCAGTCAGTGTTTGATCTCAAAACATGTAAAGCACCTTACACAGGCAGAGTACTAAAGTCCTCTGAGGAAACAAGGGACAGTGTGAATATAAATAGAAGCAGCAAGAAAATCTCTACTAATTGCTCACAAATCCCACATTACTGATGATGACACTTGAGTGAGGGAGGGGAGCTGGGGGACCTTAGGACTAATGAACAAAAATCTTACACTGTGTAACTACCACAGAGAAAGGAGGAAAATAAGCAGAGTGTTCCTTTAAAAGATAATAAACAGATAGATTATTAATATTTTATTATCATATACCTTAATATTGAAATAAATGATTGTGGTCAATACATGTACGGAAATTGTGAAGGTCGTGGCTTAGATTAATTTGCAGGACTTTCTTGCTTTAAATTCCCCCTTCTCTTCCTTCAGAGTGCTTCTTGGGCATCAATCAATGTTTGGTGGTTGCTTCCAGCAAGTCTTTTGCTTCATTTATTTTGGTTGCTAAGTAAGGAGATCCACCTAGGAGGACAAAGAAAAAACAAATGGATTAAAACTTCATCACTGACGTTTTTAAGTCTCAAATAAAGAAAAACACTCGTAATTGGAATCCTCTGATATTTTCCCACACATTCATCCTGTTGACAAATTATTTTACCAGCTAAGTAGAAATCATAACAGCATAAATTAAATTTGTTTAGTGAAGCACTACAGATACCCAACAATCAAAGATAACCTCTGAGGAAAATAATGAAAGAAAGCTATGATCAGGAATAATTTGAAAAACACTCAAACATTTCATTGGTCAGACACTGCCATTCAAATATTTGATCACAGAATTTTCTGAAATTAAGTGGATGGTTAGGTAAATAAAATAATGGTCTCTGTCCAAGACTTTTTTTCTGTAAAGAGAAGAATATTCATCTATGAAGGAAGGTATCTTTCTGAAGGAGGTAAAGCAATCCACAGGAACTTTCAGAGATGTATCAAACCATACATTCCCACAAAAATGAAAAACATGTTAGAAAATCAACTATGTACTATCCAATCCTAAAAATCATATTTCCTAATGTAGATGAATGAACTAATAGATGAGTGGTAATAAAAATAATGTTTAAAGGAAATGCTCTCTGTTCTCCAAAATAATCCTATTAGGATACTTATGTATACTTGAGTATACATAAGATTAGATTACATACATTAGATTCACTGTACCCTAAAATGAAATTACATCAGTTCTTTTTTTTAGAATTCTTTCTAATGCAAATAGTAAGAAGGAAATTGAGCTGATTTTCAAACTCAGAATCATTATAAATCACAAACAGAACCTAAATGACATACAAAAATACTAGCCCCAAACAGTCACATTAGGCTATTTAAGCATTATATGCCTTCTCATTTCTACCCCTGAACATTTTTACTGCTTAATGCTTGAGCTAACAATCATATTATGGTTCACCTATCTCTCTGTTTGTTTTTATTTTTTTATTCTCCCCTTGAGTACAAACCATCTACGGCTTTTGAAAACCTCATAAGACCTCACTAGCTTACAAAAAAACAAAATACACCTAGATAGCATTGGTGTGTAAATTGTCCAGGTTTTATCCAAGCCTTTTATTAATATGATACCACCCACTTATATAGGAATAAAAAAGCAGGGAAACAAATCAACAAACATGGTTATAGCAGAAAGGGCAATGCTGGAGGAAGCTATATTTAGCTTTTTGCCCTTGAGGATAATAATGACATTTTTACATCAAGATTTGAACTGCTATAAACACTCATGGAATATATCAAGGAGTGTCCTTGAATATACAGTAAGAATTACAAGCAACGTTGATGAAAGTTTCCATATGCACTTGGTTATGAAATAAACTGATTTCATGATTATCTTTGAAAAAGATCTTAACTTAGGTAATGTCAATCTTGGAAAGCTGTTTAAATGTTTAGAGTTACCAAGGCAATGCCAGGCATTCTGCATGTCCTCAACAAATATTAAAATATTAATTGAATTCAAATATAACCTGTAATTGATTGATATGCACTCTGGATATTGAAATCGTAACATGCTCATTTAGCAATTAGCAGACAGAAAAAAAGCCCACACTGGGCTCTGCACAGGGCATGGAGCCTACTTAAAAACAAATTGAAACTTTCCCCTTATCTCACACCATATACAAAAATTGATTCCAGTTTATTACAAATACAATTATGTCAGGTAAAAGATTTCAGAAATTATCTTCATGACCTTGAGACAGGCAAAAATTTCGTAAACAGATAAAAAATGCACTAGGTATAAAGGAAAAATCTGACAAACTGGACTTTATTAACATTGATATTTTTTTCTTAAGTGTATTTAATTATTTTGAGAGAGAGAGAATGTGTGCAGGTGTGCATGAGTTGGGGAGGGACAGAGAGAGAGGGAGAGAGAGAATCCCAAGCAGGCTCTGTGGTGTCAGTGCAGAGCCTGACACGGGGCTCAATCTCACAAACCAGGAGATCATGACCTGAGCTGAAATCAAGAGTCAGATGCTTAGCCAACTGAACCACCCACACACCCCTAAAATTAAGAATTTCTGTTCAATAAATGGACACCATTAAGAGGCAAAAGCAAGACACAGAGAGAAGATACTTACAACACAAAAGACTCATGTCTGGAATGTTAGAATATATAATGTTCTCAAACGTCAATAAGAAAAGGAGACAACACAACAAAAAATGAATAAATGGAGAATATATATTCGTACCATGGAATACTATACAGCAATACAAATGAATGAATCATTTCTATAACATTCACTGCTACATAAATGAATCTCACAAAGATAATAAATGAAAGAAGATGAATACGGAAGACTGCACACTACAGGATTCCACTTACATGACATTCAAAAAAAGGCAAAGCTAATCTATGGCTATAAAAGCCTGACAGTGGTCACCTCTGAGGAGTGGGGAATGACAGGAAAAGTACCTGAGGAGAGATTTGTATGGTTTTATTTCTTAATCTGGGTAATAGCTGCATAAATGAATTCATTTTGTGACAATTCATTGAGTTGTATACTTATCATCTATGTACTTTCATGAATGTATATTTCAATTTTGAAAAGCTTATTGAAAAATTTACTGAGGTATGTCGACCTCCTGCAGTCTGATGACACTACAAACTCATACTGTCCAAAAATCACTAGGTTCAACAAACCTATGATCAAGACCATGATGATGAGGGTAGTGACTAGGCATTATTTGGTGTTTCCAATTCTATTTTCATAAATTAAAGAGTCTAAATCACAAAACAAAGTGTAGTAAGTTGCCCAACACCAGCCACAGAGTTCATATGAAGTGGAACCAGGATTCCTAGGAAGCCTGGCTCCTGAGCTGCCCATATTCTTTTAAAAGATTTTAAAGTAATCTCTCTACCCAACGTGGGGTCAAACCGACAACCCCAAGATCAAGAGTCATACACTCCACTGACTGGGCCAGCCAGGTACCCCAAGCTGGCAATCTTCTTGATCACCATACCACACCATTTTGTTTACAAGATTTCTTGGGTTTTAAATTCCTATCGTATCGAACATGTGGTTGTTGTAGACCTTTTCTGCTTTCTTCAAGCCCATAATCCCATCCTAGGCCATCCCCTTCCTTCTAGAGAAGATTGAAATCGTGAGTGTGATTTATCACTTGAAGTATATATCTAATGTACCCATTAGATAATAAATACCTTGAAGAACAACCTTATATCTCTGTATTATCAACACAGCTCTGAGTACACCGATGGGGTTTGAGGTACTCTTTGTGGAGGAGTAGAAAAAGTGATGAGTTACTATCTATTATTTTCTTAAAAGTTTTTCTTTAAGTTTATTAATTTTGAGAGAAAGAGACAACAAGGGAGTGACAGAGAGAGGCAGAAAGAGAACTTCAAGCAACCTTCACATTGTCAGCATAGAGCCAGACACGGGGCTCAAACTCACCAACATGTGAGATCATGACCTGAGCTGAAATCAAGAGTCAAACACTTAACTGACCAAGCCCATCCAGGTACCCCATATTATTTTTCTTGCATCAGGTACCAGCTTCATAGAAGAAAAACCACTCCAAAGACCCAAAGATACGGAAAACAGTAACAAGAGTGTCACGAGTAGGTGCTTTAAAAAATAAATGTCTGCAAAACAGCGGAGTAAGAAATCCTAACAAGTACAAAAGAAAATAAATATTCTATAATTAGTAAGTGTTTCAAAGTTAGGTATAATTGTTAATAATTATATATAACTAATAATATTAGTTATAACTTAATAACTATACCTAATTAAGTAGAATAATTGTTACTAATGTGAGTTTCATAATTAGCACACCAATCTGAGGATTAAGAAAATACAAGTTCCCTTATATCCTTGGGCTTTCCTTAGGTAGATCTTTTCATGGGTTTTTACATATTCTTTAACCTTCATTAAAACTTATGAATGTCTACATTCCAAACCTGTTAAGACAGAAGTAAAAAGTATTACCATCTGCTGATTTGAAGGATCCTTAAAGGCTACCCACAATTCTTAAAAGAAAGATGTTAAAATCATGCGGAGACAGATGGACTTCTGGCATGAGGAGTTCCACTGATCTGCTCCCCAGTGGAACCGGTGAAAACTATGTAAATAACCCCAGCCACTTAAAACCTCTGAAAATGGTCTTAAAAGCAAAAGTAAAAAAGAAACATCTATTCAAGAAAATCTATGACAATTCAGTAAGAAAGGCAGGAAACTGGTATTTGAACCAAAACAGCTTCCCTCCTCTCCTCTCGGCTCAGCCAGACAAACACTTCTGCTGGATTGATGCAGCCAAAAACACAGGGCTCCGCTCTCTCCCTACCTCCTGGACAAAGGGTTTTCTTTCTGGGAGGAGCATGATCTCCATTATTTCTCTTCCTTCCCCCAGCTGCCTGCTGCTGAGGCTAAGTGCTAAGCAAGTGATACAGAAGCTCTACCTTAAGTGTGGCTCCTTTAGAATACTGGGCCTCAAGAGTCCTTCTCCAGTCCATAAAGCGTGGTAGTGCCACACAAGAGAGGCAAGACAAGAAGACCTCAGGCTACTGCTCCCTGTGTTGCATGCTTAGATCCTACAGCGGGGGTTTCATTTGGAGAGAAGACTGCCATAGTTCCCAGTCTCAACTCCAGAGCCCTGGAAGATATTTTTCCTATGAAGTAAACAGGCCATGAAACAGAGAGCCCCAAACCTCTTTCCAAAGGAACTGACTTCATTTACAACAGAGCATGGAGGGTGCTCTCAAGGACGGTACAGGGAGGGACAGCAGAGGTTCTGAAAAGCAACTGGGAGAAGATTCATGAATCTAGTGAACATACACAGTGACTGTATGTTCACAGGACAGAAACAGGGAACAAACAGCAGAGAGGAGTCCTCCTGGGTTCAGAACAAACATCAGACACTGACTCCAGAAACCATTTCATCAAAGATGCAACTAGTTGATTGCATTCATTCGAAGAGAAATTTGTGTCCCAGTGCATTATTGAGAACAACTGAGCAACTGGTCAGCAATTAGTGGAGTTTACAATTGGGTGTGATCAAGAAAAGAGAGGAAGAGTGCCCGACCAATACCACTGTCATCCCACAGTGGCTGAGTTGCATACCCAAAACTATGCCGCCTTGAGGAACAGTGTAAAAAGCTTAACAAGGGGAGGTGGGGGGGTGAGGGTATCGACTTCACTAAAATAATCCAGTTACTAAACAAATAAATAAAAACAATAAGCCCTCCCTGGGGTGGACAAATACCCTGAGCTGCTACAATACATAATCTAAAATGTTCAGTTTCCAACAAAATACTATGAGGCATACAAATTAACAGGTCATGACAGTATGACCCACACATACACAATGAAAAAGCAGCAACAGAAACTACCTGTGAAAATAATCAGATGTTGGATTTATAGGAAAAGATTCCCAAGAAGCCATTATACATCCACAGAACAAAATTGAAAAATCACTAGAGGTGCTCAAGAGTAGACTTGAACTGGCCTAAGAAAGAAGTAGTGAACTTGAAGATAGAGCAATTGAGATTACTCAAGCCAAAGATCAAAAAGAAAAAAGAATGAGAAAAAAAGAACAGTCTCAGACAAATGTGGGACATCATTAAAACCACAAATATACATGTAATGTGAGTACCAGAAGATGAGGAGAAAGAAAATGGAAAAAAAAAAAAATCTTTAAAAAAAATAATGGTTAAAAATGTCCAAAGTTTCCTGAAAAACAATAACCTACTCACCGAAAGAGCTCAACAAACTCCAAGAAGGATAAATAAAAAGAGATCTAAACACAGACACATCACAGTAAAAATGCTGAAAGTCAAAGGCAAGGAGAAAATCTATAAAGCAGTGTTAAATTAATTAAGGTGGCCATTGTACAGAAGTGGCTTTAATGCCTCAGTAGCCTACATAACCAAACCAAAACCTAAGCCTGTAAATCCCTCAACATTAAGAAATTGAAACCTGAGGGCAACTAATCACCAACAGCCAACCAGACTCTTCCAAATAAAGCAAATGCTTAAGCTGTAGTCAATCAAACAATTTCTTTGTTTTGCTTCTGCCTCTTCTCTATACAAGTATTTCCCCTAGCTCCTGTCAGTGGCGTGTTCCTAACCAATTGCAGTTTGGTGCTACTCAATTCAAACAGATTTTTGCTCACATAAACCTTTTTAATATGCCTAGGTTTATCTTTTAATTTTTTTTTTTTTAACGTTTATTTATTTTTGAGACAGAGAGAGACAGAGCATGAACGGGGGAGGGTCAGAGAGAGAGGGAGACACAGAATCTGAAGCAGGCTCCAGGCTCTGAGCAGTCAGCACAGAGCCCGACGCGGGGCTCAAACTCACGGACCACGAGATCATGACCTGAGCCGAAGTCGGACTGACCCACCCAGGCGCCCGCCTAGGTTTATCTTTTAAAAGTAGCAACAGGAAAACAATGTGTCACTTATTTAAAAAACCCTCCAATAAGACTGATAGCTGACTTAACAGAAACAATGGTGGCCAGAAGCAGTGGGATACATAATCAAAGTCCTCAAAGAAAAAAACGGTAGGCCAAGAATCCTAAATTCAGCAAGGCCTTCATTCAGAAACGAAGGCAAAACAAACACTATCCCATATACACAAAACTGAAAGAATTTGTTTTTAGCAGACCACTTGACAAGAAATACTAGAGGAATTTCTTTAGGCTGCGAGCAAATGACCATAGACAGCAATCTGAATTCACACGCACAAAGAACACTAGGTAAAGATCTCCATAATTATAGAAGACAATATAAACACATATTTTTCTTTCTTCTCTTAATTCACTGAAAAGGCAATGAATGGTAGAAGATAATACATACAGAATGTATTGTTGAACCTATAACATTTAGAAACATATGCAAAATATATTTGCTAGTAATAGTACAAAGGAGGTCTGTGGGAACAAAGCTAATATGGACTAAGGAAATAACATGAGATGATGAAGTAGTAATACTAAGCGTACTGTTGGGTTTGTAACATTAGTAGATATAATACGTGTAACAATAATACCACAAAAAGGGTACACAAGGAATAGAGCTATGTAAGACTAATGTTTCTAAATATTACTGGAATCTAGTACAAATATGAAACAGAGTCTGATAAAGGAAGGGTACATATGAGAAACCCTACAGC
This sequence comes from Panthera onca, assembly GCF_046562875.1. Classification (NCBI taxonomy): domain Eukaryota; kingdom Metazoa; phylum Chordata; class Mammalia; order Carnivora; family Felidae; genus Panthera; species Panthera onca. The sequence goes on along the minus strand of NC_138339.1, from coordinate 213,192,667 downwards.
AATCACTTTTTAAAAACCTCAGAAACAGTGAAAAAATAATTAATGAAATTAAAATGCTAGAAAATATTCACTCCACGTAAAAGAAAAAAGTAAAGGAGGAACAGAGGAGTAAAAAAAAAAAAAAAGACATGAGACATAGAGAACAAAAAGTAAATCAGACATAAATCCAACTATATTATTAGTAATAATACATGTGAATGGGTTAAACAATCCAATTAATCAAAATGTTGTCAGATTTTATTTAAAAAAACATGACCCAACTATATGCTGTTTGCCAGACACAAAAACACAGATTGAAAGTAAAAGGATGCAAAAAGATATATCATGAAAAAATCAACCATAGAAAAGCTAGAGTGCATATTCTCAAAATAGACTTTAAAAATGTAAATGAGATTTTTAAAAGGAACACCTAATAGGATCAAATTCATTAAGAAGATATAACAATTATAAACATGTATGCATCTAACAACAGAGGACCAAAATATATGAAACAGAAACTAACAGCATGAAGAAAGAAGCAGATAATTCAACAACAAAATTTAATGCCCCACTTTCAATAATGGATATAACAACTAGAAAAAAGATCAAGAAAACAGAAGAACTGCACAACACTTATACCAACTAGATCTAACAGACATCTACAGAACAAAACATTCCGCCCCCCAAAAAGCAGAATATACATTCTTCTCAAGTGCACATGGAACATTCTCCGGGAGAGACCATATGCTAGGCCATTAAACAAACCTCAATAGGCTAAAAGGATAGAAATAATCACATTATGTTTTCCAAACACAATGGTATGAAATTAGAAATCAATAAGGACAGATTTAGGAAATAAATATGTGGAAATTAAACAACATACTCTTGAACAATCAGTGAGTCAAATGAGTCAAAAAAGGGAAATTAGAAAGTACTTGAAGATAAATGAAAATGAAGACACAACATACTCAAACTTATGGAGCACAACTAAAGCAGTGCTTACAAGGCAATTATAGCTATAAATGCCTATGTTAAAAAAAGAAAATCTTAAATCAGCGACCTAACCTTCAACCTTAAGACAATGTAAGGAGAAGAATAAACTAAACCCAAAGCAATTATAAGGAAGAAAACAGTAAAAAATAAAACAGAAATTAATGAAAGAGAGAATAGAAAAAAAAGAATTACAGAAAAATCAATGAACCCAAAAGTTGGTTCTTTGAAAAGAAACCTTTAACTTGTTGATCAGCAATAAAAACCTTTTTCTTGTTCGACCAAGAAAAAGAGAACAGATTCAAATTATTGGAATTAGAAACCAGTATTACTATCAACCTTAGAGAAATAAAAAAAGGTTATAAAAGAATACTATGAACAGTTGCATTTTAACAAATTGCATTACTTAGATAAAATGGACGAATTCCTTGGAAGACACAAATTACTGAAACCTGACTCAAGAAGGAATAGACAATCGAATAGACCTATAACAACTTAAGAGATTGAATCAGTAATCAAAAAACTATGCACAAAAAAAAAAAACAAAAAAAAAACCAAAAAACAACTATGCACAAAGAAAAGCCCAGGCCTAGACGGTTTATAGAAGAGGAGGAAACACTTCCTAACTCATTTTATAAGGCCCACATTATCTTGATACTAAAACCAAAGACATCACAATAAAACTACAGATCTATATTTCTTATGAATATGTATTCCAAAAACCCAAGAAAATACTAGCAAACTGAATATAGCAACATATAAAAAAATTATACGCTAGACCAGGTGAAATTTATCCCAGGGATCTGAGGTTGGTTTAACAACTGAAAATCAATTAATGGAATCCATTACATCTATAGAATAAAAAACAAAAATAGAAGGGAATTTCCTAACCTGATAAAGGGCATCCATTAAAAAAACCTACAGATAATACCATACTAATGTGGTAAAGACTGGATGTTTTTCCCTAAGATCAGAAACAAGACAAAAATGTCTGTTCTCACAACTTCTTTTCAATGTATATAAATATATATATTCAAACATCAATAAGTACATTAAACATAAAAGAACTAAATACTTGTATTAAAAGTCAAAACCTGTTAGATCTCATTAAAAATCTAAAACCTGCTGCTTAGAAGCGTCAAACTTCAAAAGTTAAAAAAGGCTGAAAGAAAAAGACAGGAAAGGATATACCATGTAAACGCTAACCAAAAGAAAGCTGGGGAAGCTACAGTTTCAAATAAAGCAGACTTTATGGCAAGAAGCAATACTAGATATAAAGAAGGATATTTCAAAACCAGGAGTCAATCCACAAGGAAAATATAACAATTCTAAATCATCTGTCCCCAAGTTATATAACCATACCATCACAGTAAGTGAAGCAAAACAAATAAAACCTAAATGGAGAAATAAACAAATACACAACCATAGTAGGTAAACAAGAAAACAGCAAGGATATAGAAGATCTAATCGACAAAACAATTTACCTTACTCATATATCTTTAATATTGAATTCAAGAATTACAGACTATACAATGTGTTCACAGATTACTTACCAAAAATTAACCATATATATGCTGGGTCATAAAGTAAGGTTCAAACAACTTCTAAAGAACTGAAACCACAGTATGTTCTCTTCCCAAGTGGAATGAAGACAGAAATCACTAACACAGATAACTAGAAAATATTCGGTCACTAGGAAATTAGGCAATATATGTTAACACATGAGTGAAAGAAAAAAACTTTGAACTAATGGTAGCTAAAACCAATGATCTGAATATTCAGTTTAAAAAACAGAAAAAGAACAGCAGGGTGCCTGCGTGGCTCAGTGGGTTAAGCATATGACTTTGGCTCAGGTCGTGGTCTCATGGTCTATGGGTTTGGGTCCCGTGTCAGGCTCTGCACTGATAGTGCAGAGCCTTCTTGGGATTCCCTCTCCCTCTCCCTCTCTCTCCCTCTCTCTCTCTCTGCCCCTCCCCTGCTTGCTCTCTCTCAAAATAAATAAACTTAAAAAAAAAAAAAAGGAAAAAGAAAACGAACAGCAAATTAAAACCAAAGTTAGAAGAAATAAAAATAACAATTCACGATACAGAAAATTAACTTACAAATGCAGAATAACAAAATACGACCATAAGTTTTTAAAAGACTAATACACATATATTGACCTTTAGCATGACCTGTCAAGAGAACAAAGGGGATGATACAAATGAACAAATTACGTTAATACTGAGAATGAAAAAGTAGTGAAAACCACAGCTACTACAAACATTAAAAAGGTATTAAGGGCAGGGGTGCCTGGGTGGCTCAGTCAGCTGAGTGTCTGATTCTTCATTTCTCTCAGGTATGATCTCACCATTTGTGAGTTGGGCCCTGAGCTGATAGTGCTGAGCCTGCTTGGGATTCTCTCTCTCTCTGCCCCTCCATCGCTCTCATTCTCTTGTTCTCTCAAAATAAATAAATAAACTTTAAAAGACAAAAAAAGGTAATAAGGGGATATTATAAACAACCTTGTGCCAATCTGAAATTTTAGGTGAACTGGAAAAATTCCTATAAAAAAGTTACCCAAAACTAGGGATAAGGAGAAACAGAAAATCTGAAGAGATGTATATTTTTTAAATGCTGAATCTGTAATTTTAAACCTTCCCACAAAGAAGTCTCCAAGCCCAGATGGCTTCATTGGTGAATTCTTACAAATATTAAAACAAGAAGTAACACATCTTACACAAACTCATTCAGAGAACAAAGGAGAACACTGCCAATTCCTTTAAGAGGCTAGAGTGACCCTGATAGCAAAATCTATTAACTTTCTAAAAAAGCAAAACTACAGGCTAATTTTTCTCACAAACGGAGGCACATTTTTCCTTGTAAATACCTTAAGTACTATTTATGCCTTATTTAAGAAATCTTTACCTACTCTGTGTTTTGAAATATAGAGATGTATTGCTGTTTCGTATCACACATTTACATTAAAATCCATTAAGAATTAACTTTCTATACGATGTGAGATGGAGTCAACATGCATTTTTCTCATCTGGGTGTACGGACACTTTGGTGCCATTGCCTTTACTGGTGCTAAGGCACTAGCAGTTTACACACCAATGATGTTTTTGCAACATCATTACAAATGTCCACACAGTAAAAGGAAAACAGTTTCACCTAAGAGCTCCTGAAAGGGTCTCAGGAACCCCTGGTGGCCCACAGAGCCCACCTTGCTAAGGCTGCTATATATCAGTGAGAACGAACACACTATTGCTTCACATTACAATATGGATAATTCTCACAAGGATAAATACTGAACGAAAGCAGCCAGGTGCAAATGACTACACACATTCAAAAGAGGCAAGACGAATTTGTGATACTATGAATGAAGACAGTGGTTCTTTTTAAGAGTGAAGTAGAACTGGAAGGGCTCATGAAGGGGTTTCAGGGGTGTGGTGACGTTCTAGTTTTTGACGTAGGGGATGGTTATACAGGTGTGTTTGTAAAAATTTATGTAGATATATACTTATGATTTGTGCACTTTTCTGCTTGCATACTTCAAAACGGAGTATATTTAAAAAAAGAAAAAGAAGCAGAGATTGAGGAGAAAAATTTCTTAAGAAGTAAATTACATCACTCTACTGCTTAAAAGCTGACAGAAACTTCCCACTGTGTTTAGAATCAAGTATTACACACCACCTACAGCATTTCATTATCATAAAGCACACCTGCAGTTTTCAAAATGTGGACACCACCTCATCTCCTGCTCTCTCTCCCCTTGCATATTACACCCCTATCATTCTAGTCTTCTTCCAAGTAATTAAACACCCCTAGAGCCTTTGCTTATGCTAGTTCCCTGGCCTTGCAAGCATTCTTCACACAGCTGGCTTCTTTTCATCCTTCAGGTCTCCTCACGGAGGCCTTCCCAGTCACTGTATGTAAAGCTGCCTCTTTCTCACACCCTTTACTACACTAACCACAATGTGAAATAGGTTTACTTCTTTTTTGTCTGTCTCTCCAGTAGAATTCATGCTCCATGAAGCCAAAGATCCAGTTGTCCTGTTTTACAGTTAAAGCCCCAAGATTTACCGCATCTGGCACATTACAGAAGTTAAATAAATACCTTCTGAATGACTGAAAGAATAGTTACAGATGGTTTCATATCAATCAATAAGTATGTAAAATATTTCATATGATCATTACGTATTATCAATCCCAATTCTATTTTACCTGTAAATTTTATTTGTATGCTTGCTTTTTATCCATTTTCTTATTCATTACTCATGAAAAAAAAAGTTCAAGTGTCAGCTATACAGACTATAAAGATGAATAACCCATGTTCTTTATGTTTTAAAGATCACATCATCTATTTACCAAGGAAAATCAATGTGGATAAAACAAAATCATACATTTACTAAAAAAGTTATTAACTCAAATACACAGCCTTAAATCTAATTAAAATTGTTGAAATAAGGGGAAGAAAAGAAGAGCCCTTTGAAACAAGTATGAGTCTAGTACATCTATCAAAAAAGGAAATCAAGCTAATTAAGCACCACTTTTTCTTAGTGAATCCATTTTGACTCTTGGTGATCATGTCTTTTTTATAAATGTTTGCAGTACATGTTCTAAGTGTAACATATTGTAATAAATTGTAATATCTTATTACTAGGGCTATTTGTCAAATTTAGCTTCTTCTACAATGAGAGTAATTAGGGGAAATCCATTCAATGGTATACTTTGATTTGTCTGTAGCCCCAATATTTAATTTTTATTGAAACACTGTGAAAGAAGAGTGACAATAAACAATGTTTATTGAAAGAGGGCATAAATGAGAAAAGACGGAGAATCTCTGCTGCAGGCAGGTAAACTGCAGCTAAATGTAAGAACTTTCTAGTAGTTAGAGCTGCCTACCAACAGGCTGCTTGTAAAGCAGAAAGCTCTCCATCACTAAAAATCTTTCAGGAGAGCTAACAGGCCATTTTCCCCAGGATGAGCAGAAACAGTCCTGACTTAGGAGGCAACATTGATCAGATCAGTGTCTTTCAAACTATGGTAAAAAAGCACCTTTTAAAATATTTCCAATTTGTAGTGGACCGATACTTTCACAAATTACAAAAGTATCACACATTTGGATGTCACCACAATGTCAAATTGCTACAGAGGCTTCTAAATGCTTACTTTGATTTTTGTTTGAAACTCACTGCATACAGGTGACAAGCCGGCCTGCATGCACGAGCAAACTATCCTCTGAGTAGCACTGGATTAGAGAGTTTGTAAGAGATCGTTGAGGTTCTACAGTTTTTCAAATTTACCTAGTCTGTCTTCCTTTCTATATTCATTCATGAGGCATAATATCAAACTACTTATTTCCAAACATCTAGCCTCTCCAGCAATTTCAAAAAAAACATAATCTAATCTGAATACATTAGATCAACTGAGATTTTATCTCCCTAAATTGAATAGCAAAATTTACTTTTTACCAAAGCACATCTGAATGCTTATTTAAAACGGGTTACAAAAAATGTATTTTCAGCCATTACCACACCTACTTTTCTGGTGTCACTTTCTTTGCATAATCTGATAATGAAATGTGTGACAAATTATAGTTGATCACACATCTGAAGTTCCAACTTTGTTTTACTAGCTGGCAGTAAAAGTGACTTGGGGATAAAGTGGGGGTACATTCATGAATTTCAGAAGCATGGAGTAGAGGATTTAAGTTTTTTCAACTACCTATGTAACAGTCAGTGCTGATCTGGCCAAAGCAATATGGTGAAGAATTAGAAAAAGAGGAGACAAAATTAAGAGTTGCCCATTCTCGTATTTCCCCCAATACTTCTGGCTTTCTCTGAGGACAGTGAGACATTTTTGTTTAAAATCTGTTATCTTCTTCTCATTCAGAACAAAACAAAACAAAAAAATAAAATAAAACAACCTTCCTTCTCAAGAGACAATTTCAGGATTTATGGACTATTATCTCCCAACTCCATCATCTATGAATATTCTCCCTTCAGTAATTCCAGTATTCCTTAATTCACACTACTTGTACTAGAGCAGGAGTTCTTTTTTATGTTTATTTATTTGAAAGAGAGAGAGAATGTATGTGCATGTATGCAGAAGAGGGTCGGGGGTGCGGGGTGGTACAGAGGATACAAAGCAGGCTCTGTGCTGATAGCACAGAGCCCGATGTGGGGCTTAAACTCAGGAATTGTGAGATCATGACCTGAGCCAAAGTCAGATGCTTAACCAAGTAACCCACCCAGGTGTCCCTAGAACAGGAGTTCTTAACTGTGAGCATATGGCTGGGTGTTGAGAGGTCTATGAACTCTCTGAAACTCCAAATGTTTTTTAAAATTGTGGGTGAATGAGCAATTATATGGACAAAATGTACACAGTTGCCAACATATTCTTAAAGGGTACAATAATCCAAAATGATTAAAAGTATCTTTCTTAAAAATGTGATCTGGGGGCACCTGGGTGGCTCAGTCGGTTAAGCGTCCAACTCTTGATTTCAGCTCAGGTCATGATCTCACGGTTTGTGAGTGTAAGCCCCACATCAGGCTCTGTGCTGACATCATGGAGCTTACTTGGGATTCTCTTTCTCTCCCTCTGTCTGCCTCTCCCCATTCTTTCTCTCAAAAATGAATAAACTTAAAAAAAAAAAAAAGTGATCCAAATAGAAATACAGAGTACAAGGGCACCTGGGTGGCTCAGTCGGTTAAACGTCCGACTTCAGCTCAGGTCATGATCTCACAGTTTGTGGGTTCGAGCCCTGTGTTGGGCTCTGTGCTGACAGTTCAGAGCCTGGAGCCTGCCTTGGATTCTGTGTCTCCCTCTCTCTGCTCCTCCCTCATCCATGCTCTGTCTCTATCCCTCAAAAATAAATAAAAGTTAAAAAAAGAAAGAAAGAAAAATACAGACTACAGGTTTTTCATTAATTGAATAGGTATATAAAGACATTACATTCTATAACCAAAAGGACTTTAGAAATAAATCCCTTCATCTTCCAGAACATAAAATTGACATTTGGATAGTTTAAGGAAGTGTTCAAGGCCATAATGCTGGCTGGAAGGCAGAAGCCAGAGAAAAACACCAGCCTCCTGCTTCCAGGTCCCTTCCCTAACATCCTGCCTCCTACACAGGGCCAGACAGGATTATCAGTAAGCAGGCTACAGGCAATCAACAATCCCACCTCTGATAAATATATGAACTCAACACAAATCAAGTAATTTTTTGAATACTACTGTATAAGATACACATTTTCTTTTTTCTTTCACTACAGGTAGCTAAAAATAGATGTTCTCTTAGATCCATTTTAGAACTGGTTTCCTTGCCAGTAGGCACCGTCAACAACTTGTCAATCGTCTGAAAGACCTGAGTGCCTGATCCCACTGCAATCAATCAGAGAAGGGCACACACTTGACCTGGAAGGGACAAAGATGTTTAGGAGAAAGAGGGCTTTAAGGAGGCACTTTAAACACATTTCTGCCTGAGTCGATTACCTCAGAAACCCCACAATACAAAGTAATAGTTGAGTAGATCTTTCAGTAACTGTTAAAGCTATTTGGAAATTTTAAGCAAAACCTCTTTTCAAAGTTTATTTTCTGTTTATTCATACTAAAGAATAGCAAATGCAAAAATCAATGATGATGTTTAGTGAAAAGAATTTTTATAGGAAATAATTAAGTAAGAAAACTCAAAAAGAATGCCCTACTTTGGTGTGAGTTAGGATGTGTAGAAATCCAAAATTTGTTTTTAATTTTTTTCAAAATAATTAGAAAACTGAAATCCTGTAAATAAGACTCCAAAAAACCCTTCACTCCCCTCCGCCACCCTTGACTTCTGAAATACAGTGCAACTTTCTACCATCTGTTATTTTAGAGAAGAAACAGTAATGAACATATGGGCTTTCTCTCTCAAGCAGCTGTAGTGTAGTTAAAGTTATAATAATTGTCTTTCTGTAAGATAAATTTACATTAAAAACCTGGCCAGTTAAAAACAAATGGCTCAGCCTCAGAGCCTTCCAGAATAAAATTAAGAAATACAGAATTATCTATGACATATTACAGAGATTTAGAGGATATCCTCTAAATCTTATGTTTTTATGTTTAAGGTTAAACCAACATAACTCATGATGCCCAAATCAGTTTATACAGAGTCTACAATTCATGTTTTCTCTTTCCCAATCAAAATGCTAGGAGCCTCAAACAGTAGTTAGGTACACATATATAAAAATCAGTAACTAAATTCTTGAAAGCTTATGATATAAACCCACCACTTCTGTGGGTCAATGAACTCTAATCCAAAAGCATATTTATTTATAAGAAAAATCACAATACATGTGGCACATAATCTTCCATTTCAAATATATGTATGTATGTATGTGTGTGTGTGTGTGTGTGTGTGTGTGTATACATATATCACTTATAATGAGTTTAAGTAAACTGAAAAGAAATTCAAAGCAGATTCACATCCACATATTTTGAAAATTAGGAATTTTGCCTACCTTTATCTGGGTGATTCAAAATCATAATTCTCCTATGAGCTGTTCTAATCTTGGCTTTGCCAGCAGATGGGCTGTAAAAAGAAATTAAAGTGCTTATAATAAATAGTGTCAAATGCAGATTATAAATTAACAGTTTATATGGGTTTTAAGGAATTAAAAACTAATGAGAATTTCACCATCTTGTGGATAAATATGAAATTACAGCTTGTCACTTAATTTTACTAACTATCAAAATAAACCGTTGATTCAATGTCACATGCATTTTTCTTCCTTTGTAATGCCAATCTCTATTCTTAATCACTTTAAAAAATAAAACACAATATATAGGGTAGGACAGTCACAGTCTATAGATTATACTCAGTTTGAAAACTTATGCTTCAAGTTATCTGAGGAGAAGGTATTTTATATAGTGTAAAAGACACATATTCAGACTCCAGAGCTCCTAGACTACCAGATTTTAATCCCATTCCTATTTAGGATAGGGGTAACCTTGGTGAAATTTTTTAACCTCCCTGTATTTCAGTTTTCTCATTGTAAAACAGGGCTCAGAAAGACATATTCCTCACAGAGCAACTGTAAGGACTGAATCAGTTAAAGCCAACAAAGTGCTAGATCAAGTGTTCCAAACTAGTTAGCTTTTATTATTATTACATTTCAACAAAGCATCTCAAAACTCTTCATAACTCATAATTTTTTTAATATAATTTATTATCAAATTGGTTTCCATACAACACCCAGTGCTGATCCCAAGTGCCCTCTTCCATGCCCATCACCCACTTTCCCCTCTCTCCTACCCGCCATCAACCCTCAGTTTGTTCTCAGTCCTTAAGAGTCTCTAATGGTTTGCCCCCCTCCGTCTCTGTAACTTTTTTCCCCCCCTTCTCCTCCCCCATGGTCTTCTGTTAAATTTCATAGCTCATAATTTATTTAGCTTGGGAGAAACCTATGGGAAAAGCCTAGCTGTTAGAGCCTATGCTGTAAACAAAAATTAAAGGAGAAAGTTAAATAAACCTAAAATTATTTCAGTAAAAACTAATCTATCCAGTATTGGAAATGTTTCTCACTAGCACATTCTCCAGGCAAGGAAACAAAATTAACACTAACAACAACAAAATTCTGGTATTGCTTATTAATAGCTATATTATCTTATCTAAGCTACTTAGTATTTATGGGTCTCAAATGGGGATAATAGCAACTGACTTAAAGTATAGCATGGCGTTGCAAAACTCAAAGTAATTTAATTCATATGAATGAACCACACTGCAATAGCTAAAAAGCAGGTACTTTTAGAGAGATATTCAGACATAGGTTTAACATCCAGATTCCACCACTCGTTAGCTACAAAACTCTGTCTTGCTCACTTAAACTCTCCTAAGTAAAATGGACATAATAAACCACCTCCCAGGATTATTCTAAGGATAAATTAGATAATGCAAGTAAAAGGATTAGCATAACATCATATACAGTGTTCAAAGTGTTCAAAAATAAATAGTTTTTAGTAATTATTATGAAGACAAAGGATGCTTATGAAAGTACATTACATATTTCCTTTCAAAACTGGGGTATAAATAACCTAATTTGACATCTCTTGAAGGACTCAAAAGTATTATCATGAGTATAAATTAAGTGCAAAGAAATTCTTAAGGTCTGCAGAGATTTGCTTACCCTTGTTTTAAAGAGTTCTAGAATGCTTTCCATTTAAGTTTTTCTATTTACTTTTAGAACTGCCTCCTTTGCTATCAGCTGTCAAGCCTTGATTCTGCCATTGTTCCAGTCTCTAGCTATTCCTTGACCATTACTTACTACTTCTAATCTTCTGAGGTTAAATACCAGATCACCAAACATGTTAAAGCAATAAGCATATAAAACATTCTTCTATGAATAAAAAATGTCTTGAGTCAAAGACGAAATCAAAAGAGAAAAAATATTTTGAGACAAAAAAATGGAAATATAACGTAACAAACTTATAGGATGCAGCAAAAGCAGTTTTAAGAGGAAACTTTATAGTAATAAATGCCTATATTAAGAAAAAGGAAAGAGCTCAAATAAATAACCTCCTTTATCCCCAAGGGAACTAGAAAAAAAGGAAAAACTAAGACCAAACTTAGCTGAAGGAAGGAAATAACAAGGATTAGAGTAAAAATAAATGAAATAGTGACTAAAAAGATGACAAAAGATCAATGAAACTAAGTTATTTTTTTAAAGATAATCAAAATAGACAAACCATTAGCTATACTCACCAAGAAAAAAGAAGACAGTACTCAAAATCAGAAATGAAAGAGAAGACATTAAAAGTGATACCACAGAAATACAAAGGATCATTAGAGACTATATTAACAATTATACATCCACAAAATGGAAATGTAGAAGAAACAGATAAATCCCAGAAACATACAACCTACCAAGATCGAATCAGGATGAAACAGAAAAGCTGAACAGACCAATTATTAATAATGAGATTAAATCATTAATCAAAAACCTCCCAACAAAGAAAAGCTCAGGACCTATGGCTTAAATGAAATCTACCAAACATTTAAAGAATACCAATTCCCCTCAAACTTTTCAAAAAAAAAGAAGAAACATTTCCAAATTCATTTTATGAGACCAGTATTATCCCGACACCACAAGCGGACAAGGACACTATAGAAAAGAAAATTATAGGTCAATATCCCTGATGAACATAGATGCAAAAGTCCTCAACAAAATATTAGTAAAAGGATCATACATCATGAACAAGTAGGATTATTCCAGGGACGAAAGGATGGTTCAACATCCACCTATCGATGTGAAACACCATAAATGTGAAACGAAATACAGGATAAAAATCATATGATCTCCCCAAAGACACAGAAAAACCATTTGACAAAATTCAACACCCACTCATGATAAAAACTCTCAACAAAATGGGTATAGAGGGAACATATTTCAACATGATAAAGGCCATATGACAAATGCATAGCAAATATCGCACTCAATGGTGAAAAGCTCAAAGTTTTTCCCCTAAGATCAGATACAACACAAGGTTGCCTGCTCTCACCACTTTTATCCAACATAGTACTAGAAGTCATAGAGCAATTAGGCAAGATAAAGAAATGAAAGGCATCCAAATTGGAAACCAAGAAGTAAAACTGCAGATTACATGATATTATATAAAGAAAACCCTGAAACTTAAAACTGATCAACAAATTCAATAAAGTTGGAGGATATAAAATCAATATACAAAAATCTGTTACCTTTCTATATACTAATAACAAATAATCAGAAAGAGAAATTAAGAAAACAACCCCACTGGTGCCTGGATGACTCAATCAGTTAAGTATCTGACTCTTGATTTTGACTCGAATCATGATCTCAGAGTTGTGAGATTAAGCCCCGTATCAGGCTCTGTGCTGGATGTGGAGCCTGCTTAAGATTTTCTCTCTTCCTCTCCCTTTGCCCCTACCCCTGCTCACATGTACACACACACTCTCTCTCTCTCTCTCTCCAAAAAAAGAAAAAAAGAAAATGATCCCTTTTACAATTGCATCAAGAATAAAATACCTAGTAATAAACTTAATCAATGAAGTTAAGACCTGTACAATGAAAACTATAAAATTCTGATGAAAGAAATTGAAAACACTAATAAATAGAAGATATTCCATGCTCATAAGTTGGAAGAAATTTGTTAATATGTCCATACTATTCAAAGCAATCTATAGATTCAATGAAAGACCTATGAAAATTCCAAAGGCATTTTTCACAAAAATAGAACAAACAATCTTAAAATTTGTATGGAACCACAAAAGACTCCAAACAGCCAAAGATCTTGGTAAATAACAAAGCTGGAGGCATCACCCTTCCTGCATTCAAAGTATATTACAAAGCTATAAAAATCAAAACAGTATAATATTAACTTAAAAAGAAACACACAGATCAATGAAACAGTTCTGAGAGACCTCAGAAATAAACCCATGTATATATGGTCAATTAGTTTATGACAAAGGAGCCAAAAATGTAAAACAAGTAAAAGATAGTCTTGTCAATATGGCGTTGGGAAATTTGGACAGCTGACATGCAAAGGAATAAAACTGGACCCTTATCTTATACCATACACAAAATCAACCCAAAATAGATTAAAGCCTTGAACTAAAGACCTGAAACCATAAAACTCCTAGAATAAAACACAGGGGGTAAACCCCTTGACATCGTTCTTGGCAGTAATTTTTAAAATCTGAAATCAGAAGCTAGGCAACAAAATTAAAACAATGGGACTCCATCAAAGTTTAAGAAGTTTCTACACAGAAAGGAAAACCATCAACAAAGTGAAAAAACAACCTATGGAATAAGACAAAATATTTGCAAATCATATATCTGATAAGAGGTTATATACAAAATATATAAAGAACTCATACAATTCAATAGCAAAGATAGACGGACAGATGATAGATAGATCTCATTTTAAAATGAGTGGAGGATGGGGCACCTGGGTGGCTCAGTCGGTTAAGCGTCCGACTTCAGCTCAGGTCACGATCTCACGGTCCGTGAGTTCAAGCCCCGCATCGGGCTCTGGGCTGATGGCTCAGAGCCTGGAGCCTGCTTCCGATTCTGTGTCTCCCTCTCTCTCTGTCCCTCCCCCGTTCATGTTCTGTCTCTCTCTGTCTCAAAAATAAATAAACGTTAAAAAAAAAAAAAAAAATGAGTGGAGGATCTCACTAGACATTTTTCCAAAAACATAAAATGGCAAACAGGTACACGCGAAGGTGATCAGCATCACTGGTCATCAGGGAAAATGCAAATCAAAACAACAATGAAATATCACATCACACCTTCTAGAATGACTACCATCAAAAAGACAAGAGACAAACAAGTGTTAGAAAGACGTGAAGGGAACCCCTGTACACTGTTGGTGGAAATGTAGACTGGTACAGCTACTATGGAACAGTATGGAGGTTCTGAAAAAATTAAAAATAAAACTACCATATGATCCCAGCAATTCTACTTCTAGGTATATATCTGAAGGAAATAAAATCACTCTCAGGACGCCTGGGTGGTTCAGTCGGTTCACTGTCCAACTCTTGGTTTCGGCTCGGGTCACGATGTCTTGGTTTTGTGAGTTTGAGCCCCTCATTGGGCTCTGTGCTGACAGTGTGGAGCCTGCTCGGAATTCTCTCTCCCTCTCTCTGCCCCTCCTTCACTCATGCTGTCTCTGTCTCTCTCAAAAATAAATGAATAAACTTAAAAAAAAGTATCAGTCTCTCAAAGAGATATCAGCACCCCCATGTTCACTGTAGCAAGACATGGAAACAACCTGTGTCCATCAGCAGATGAATGAGTGAAAAATGTCACACACACACACACACACACACACACACAACAGAATATTTTTCAGTCATTAAAAAGAAGAAAATCTTGCTACTTGGTGACAACATGAATTGACCCTGACAGCATTATGCTAAGTAAAAAATCAGTCAAAGACAGACAAATACTGTATGATCTCATTTATATGTGGAATCTAAAAAAGCCAAACTCCCAAAAACAGAACAGACTGGTGGTTGCCAGAGGCAAGAGGAGAAGGGTGGGGGAAATGAGTGTCAAAAGGTACAACTTACAGTTATAAGTGAGTCCTGGGGATGGAATATACAGCATGGTGACTACAGTCAACAATGCTGTAGTTTATATTTGAATGGTGATAGAACAGTAGATCTTAAAAGTTCTCATCACAAGAAAAAATACATCTGTAACTATGTGAGGTGAAGGATGTTAACTAAAGTTGTTATGGTAACCATTTTGCAATCTGTACATATTATACATGTCAAATCATTATGTTATACGTCTTAAACTAACATACAATGTTATATGTCAATTATATCTCAATGAAACGAGGGAAATTTTTTAAATTAAAAAAACCTTTTTAATAATAAAAAAGTCTTTTAGTATAAGGACTTTAGGGTATTCCTCTTGGCTTATGAAAGTCCTTTGGGGGACCATTTCAAACTTAACTTTTTGGTTTGTAGATACTTCCCAGATAATCAAGACAGTGTCTGATTCTAAAGACTACTAAGTTTTGAAAAATAAGTCACTAAAATTACATCATGGCTGTGAATACTTTATTAATTGCCTATTAAGAAATGAAACACACATTATTTTTTTAATTCCAGTATGGTTAGTTTCCTGCCGCAAACTTACATTTCTCATTCTCTTTTGTGGTGCTCTACAACCCTTCTTTCCTTTATTAGTTATACTTTCTAGTTGTTCTGCAAGTATTTAACATGTCTTCTTAAGGTAGATACTAAAGAGCAGAAGCTATGATTTGTATCTTAAAATCGCATCCAGTATTGAATATGCAATATGTGCTTAATGCATTTTATATAGTCCTCCAAAACAAAATGGCTCTAAAAGGTAAACTCCTTCAAATAATGGCTCTATATTAGTAAACACTGACACTATAAAGGATTACTGTATTGCAGAAAATCTTAAAATGGAAAAAGAGGCGCTTTAAAAAACATTTCATAAAACAAATCAAATGTGAACCACTAGATAATGAAGATGTAAGTTGGGTAAAATCCAAATGTACATTCTATGTTCTTTGGGGGGAGTATAAATGGTAAGTTGCATCTTATTCTGGATATTAAACTTTAATTTAGCATGTAGGACAAAATCTGAAAATTATCCTTGATAATTATATCTCATAGATTATCGTTCATAATCACTTACATTGCCTTTAACACTTGGTTTTGTACATAAAAGTCCATAAAGCATTATGTACAATGTAGTCTGCCAACCACTGAACTACACTGAAGGAAGTAAGAAACGCAAGGAGAGTTTCTATGTACAAGTACGGCCATTCAAAACATTATGCCTTTAAGATAATAATGATCAGAGTCCTAGTGGTGAGCTCTGGTGATAAGGGAAATATTCTTGTGTGCCTGCAGAATTTATTCCCTTTTCCTGACTGCTATATTAAGGCTCTAGGAATTTAATACACTTTAGTACCTTTATTTGTTAGTCTAAAGATTAAACGGGATGGGAGAATCCTAGCTCTTAAACAGTACAAAAATTAAATAAAGCTCGGATATATCTCCAGTACGGACAATTTCACCGTGAAATTGAAATATAACTTTAAATATCACATTGCCTACATCAAGGAATACAAACTGTTCCCAGGAATGCATGTGACTGGGACTTGGGAAGTGGGGTTCATGGGACTGAGTGGTGTTCTCTAATCTCGTGGCAAATGGAGCAGTTTTGGTTTCATCACTTTTACTATTGGTCTTTTGAATAACATTTAGCTTAACATAATTCCACAGAAGTGTTCAGAAAGTATGAAAATCTCAAATGTTCATCATTTCAGAAAGTAACAAGTATGAACAATAGTTTTCCTGGGCCGCTTGGTAAAATATTTTAGGCTTCGAGAAATCAATAAAAATGCATAGACTCATCTAATAGCATATAGAGTATTTTTTTAATAGGTCATCAACAGTCAGCTCCACTGTGCCTTTACCTACTTGTTACATAGTCTAAGTAGTTTAGATTCAATGATCACAGAGAAGGGAGCCACAGCAACGTATTCACATCTTGAAGAGTCTTCTCAAAAACAACACTACCTGACTGAAAGAAAAGGCTAGAGGAAAGCAAATAAGGGTTACCTTTCTGTTTAATATGTAAAGGGCAAATATTTAGCTTCTGCATTTGTGATACAAACGGGAAGAAAGAGGAGCCAACATTTATTTAGCATCTGTTATTTGGTAGGCACTATTATAAAAAGGTATCGTCATATCATTTTATATTATTTCAACAAGCCTAAATATTACTAACTCCATTCAAAAATGAAGAAACTGAAGGGCAGAAAAGCTAAAAATAACTTGACTTGGATCCTATAATGCAGTGCTTCAGTGACAGAAGCAGGATAAGAATCTGTTTGGCTCAGCTGGTATTTGTTGTTATTTGTTAATACATAAGACATTTATTTGTTATTCTAAAGATTAAACAGGATGGGAGAATGCTAGTTCTTAAACACAGTACAAAAATTAAATAAAGCTCGGACGGATCTCCAGTACAGACAATTTCACCATGAAATTGAAATATAACTTTAAATATCATGTTGCCTACATCAAGGAATACAAACTGTTCCCTGGAATGCACGTGACTGGGACTTGGGAAGTGGGGTTCACGGGACCGAGTGGCGTTCTCTAATCTTGTGGCACTAAGTGCTGTGTTTACGTGCAGAATTATCTATGTATCGGTCTTCACAACAACCCTACCAGACAGAAACTATTACTATCTCTATTTTACAAATGAGGACACATTCACCTGTTAAGAGCATATACTTTTCAGTTTACATTGTGAGAGAGAGCACATGTGCATGCAAGTGAGCAGGGGAGGAGCAGAGAGAGAGAGGGAGTGAGAGAATCCCAAGCAGGCTCCACACTGTCAGCACAGAGCCAGATCTGGGACTCACTCTCATAAACTGTCAGATCATGGCCTGAGCTGAAATCAGGAGTCTGACACTTAACCAAATGAGCCACCCAGACTCCCTGAGAGTATATACGCTTAACCAGCAAATCATCTTTGTGAAATTTTCTACAGTTTCTAGGTTAACAAGATAAACCTTTAAAAACAGAAATCTTAAGTCAACTCCTAATTATCTGTTGTAACAACAGGAATGCTTTGGATGATATCGACTGACAGTCTCAAAAACCTTTGTGTTTGGTTTTATAGTAAGTTCCATATTCACATTTCAAGACTATGAATGGGATGCTATGGGGGTCCAATAATAGTTCCAGAAAAATAACAAGGCCATCCTGAATAATATTAAAGCAAAGAATGGTCAGAAATAGAGCCAACTTCCTAATTTGGTTCCCTCCCCTACCTAAAACCTATTCTCAGTAAGAAACTTCATCTCTTATATTTAAATAAAGCACCAAGCTCAACCGAACCATTTCCTTTGCTCCCTACCCCTTATCTTTTCTTGCTAAGTCAAAAGAAATAATAACATGTTTTGGCCTTAAAAATGTGCAAATCTACAAGAGATCCAAAAAACTGTATCAATACAGGACTTTATGACCTATTCTGCTTAATGATGTTGATTAAATCATCAGAAGATCTGCTGCAGATGACATACTGTAACCAACCCCCACAAAAATTTGAGTGGGCTCTAAGGGAACATAAGGTAAACAAATGAATATAGCGACTAGCAACTAAATGGCAGGGGGCATATTCTTAACTTTAAGTGTTAAATGTTATCACAGAGCAATCACACAACATCATTAGCTTTCTCCTATGTGGTCCAAAGTCACACAATAGATACTAGGGTGAAACAATTATAATAAAATATGCTAGATGTCAAATTGTGAAAATAGAAAAGAACTGTGAAATAGATCCTATATTATAACAGAAAATATGATAGATAATAAATCATAAAACTGAGTTCAGAAAGAATGGGGTATCACAGTAAGGGAGATTTTGACAATTGCTTTGAAATTTTAGTACTGTATTCCAACATAAGAGCTCAGAGCCCCTTGTTAAGGAATAAGGACACATCACATCTTTGCCTGATATTTTTAGGGATTTGGGCTTTTAAAATGTAAAAATTTTGTATTTTTTCCTCTGCTTCCTATTCATAATTTAAAATATAAGGAAAACTTTACTGTAACATTTTCTCCCTTTTTCAAGACAAGCTTGGCCACAGAATAAAATAAGACTTATGTAGCTCACCTACCTTATACCCAAAATAAGACTAGCTTCTCGCCTACTCATTTTCTGTTCAAATCCTCCTTTATAGTAGGATGAAAGGCTCTGTACAGGAAAGAAAGAGCATGAAATAATTAGTTGCATGTATGAGGTGGCAGGACCTCAAACCTATCATAGCGGCAATAAGAGTAATGCATTTTACTACAAGGCAACCTGAAACTGTAGGGGGGGAGGGCACTAAACAAGGATCCTTTACAAGAAACTATGACCAAGACGAACTTAAAAAACATTAACAATTTTTTCACATTCAAATACATTGATTTTTCTACACTAAGATATAACAGAATCAAAGAAATCAACAGAAGCAAAGGCTTGAAGTCTTCCTAAGCTCTGCAATAATTTTCTCATTGGGTAACCTTGACAAGTCATTTAATAATGATATGACACACATCTTTTTTACCCACTGGACTGGTTGATAGAGAAGGAAGAGGAAGAGGAGGAACTGACAAAGTGGGGAGGACGTCAGAATAGCAGACAGCAAGGCCAAGAGAGAGCACAAAACTGGACTGAAAGGTCACTGAAAGGTGGCTGGAAATGCATGAGCAAGGAAGACCATAGTATCAGAGAGGCAACTAGGGGCCAGATTGTGGGGGGCCCTGTAAGTGGCAGCAATCTTTAGGATTCTATTCTCAATGGTAGGAGAAACCAGGGCACTGGAGTCATGTCATTTGGCTTTCGTTTGAAAGGATTACTCTAAATACCACGTGAAGAATAGGAAGAAAGGTGCAGGAGGGAATCAGGAGACCAGTTAAGACGAGATAACAATAACCTAGGCAAGAGATGATGGTGGTATGGGCCAACGTGGTAATAGAGGAGGTAGTTTGAAACTGGTCACGTTCTAGATGTATTCTGAAAGGAAAAATAATAATTTGCTTGGCAGATTACATAAGGGATATGAAAAAGGGATTAAAGATGATGCAGTAAACACTGCTATACACGTGCAGCTCCCCCTTCAGACGTGAAGGACTTACTTCGTGGACGTTGGGGCTGTTGCTGGCAGACAGCACTCAGCTGTCAGACTCGTTAGAGGAGTTGCCTTGGCTAAAGAAAGTCAAGCTCAGGCCCCCTTCCCAGGGCAGTTTTCTATTTAATGACTGGTTGATATGGGGGGATAAACATTGTAGTTCATTGAGTTCAGTCCTTAAACTTCCTATCTATAGTCACTTATCGAGTGACATCATTCAGTCTTGTGGCTCCTTGCCCCAACCTGGGACAACCACAATGAGCTACCCGTGCTCCAGAGCTCACTATGGGGTTGGCTGAGGCCTACTGCAGCCTAAATTGTCCTTCTGTCCTTCCTTCTCTTCCCTTCTGGAGCTGTTGATCCTAAAAGCACTCCCTGATGAACTACCAGCTTGCTAATTTCTGTCTGTCTGCTTTGTCTCAGTTCCAAGGAACTTAAACTGCAAATGACTTTAAGGTTTCTGGCCTAAATTGCCAAACTGCCACTAAATGACTTAGAGAGGGAGCAGTTGTTTATTGAGGGTAATAGGTATCAGGAGACTGGTTTTGGATATATTGAGTTTGAAATGTCTGTTAAATATCTAAATGGAAAAGTCTGACCTGGAGATAACATTTAGGAGTCACGAGTATATATAGACAGTATGTAAAGCCATGAGACTGAATGAGATCACCTAAGGAGTAAGAGTAGGTAAGAAGTCCAAACAGTGAGCCCTAGAGATTGCAGGTTTTAGGGGCACACAAAAGGAGAGGAATCCGTAAGCAGACTGAGTAGGACCAGCAGTAAGGCTGAAGGAAAAGCAGCCCAAAGTAAGGAAGGAAAAAAGTTTCAAACACTTCTGTAGGTGAAATCAGATGTGAGCTGAGAACTGACTGCTAGATTTATCAAAGAGGTCAAAGTCTTTGACAAGAGTCGCAGGGAGTAGGAGTGAGAGTCTGATGAGACTGGGTTTGAGAGAGAACAGGAGAGAAGGAATGGGAGACAGCTCTTTAGGAGCTCGTAACAAAGCAACAGGATGCACGAACTCAACTTTAGAAGGAAAAAAAAAAATGCATCGATGACTGTACTGTATACATGTTTCTAAAACATGAAACTCTATTTTTGTAAGGAAAGATAAATAAGTGTATGTTTACATAAAACAAACTCTGAAAGTATATATACACTAAAATGTTACTTCTGGTTGGTGATGTTATGAATAATTTTTTTCTTCTTTATTTTTATTTCCTAAGTTTTCAACAATGAACACAGACTATTCGTATAATTTTTTTAAAAAGGAGGACTAAATAAAAGACCAAGAAAACAAACTTAAAAATGAGTCCCAGGGAGCCAGATCTGGTCATTTATATAAGCTGCTCTCTTTGAACAGCTTGATATAAATTTCCACCTGGGAATAATTCCCTGGCAATTAATTCATTTCACAAACACTTCAGCACCTATTACATGCCAGCAACATTTCAAAAGAGACAGGTCAAGTTCCATCCTTATCACATAGATGCTAATGTATCAATGCACCAGTGCCGTGA
The DNA here is from genome assembly GCF_046562875.1 of Panthera onca. Taxonomy (NCBI): domain Eukaryota; kingdom Metazoa; phylum Chordata; class Mammalia; order Carnivora; family Felidae; genus Panthera; species Panthera onca. Next base: position 213,171,003 of record NC_138339.1, on the reverse strand, counting down.
GGGATATGACGTACTATTTCAAGTTCCAAGTAATTTACAATCTAGAAAGAAAACTAAAAATACCCGTCTCTAAGTTGTAAGGGGAGCAAAAGAATCAAATTATGGAAGTACACATAGTAACCTGGACAAATTATACACACACATGCACATGGAGATTATATAAAGAACAAGGGGACTTCACAGAGGAATAACAGCTAGTTTTAAGTTTTCTCTCAACAGATCAAAATTTTTACTAGATACGTACCTTACTCCCTGACATTTCTGTAAGTATTTATTTACCTTAGGGAACTCCAAAATCTCAGCATAATAAACATGATAAACTGATGTTTCATGAAGTGTCACCCCACGAGTCAGAAACTCATTAGCCCTAACAGCAGGTAGTGTATCAGAGCAATTGATTTACTTTCTGGTTTGCCCAGGTAGAAAAGGAGACACAGAAAAAACTACTTAAATTTTTTTTAAATTCTTTGTAATGTTTATTTATTTTTGAGAGAAACAGAGACACAGCAGAGTGAGTCAGGGAGGGGCAGAGAGAGACAGAATTCGGATTCCACAGAATCTGAAGCAGGCTCCAGGCTCTGAGCTGTCAGCACAGAGCCTGACACAGAGCTCGAACCCATGGACCATGAGATCAGGACTTCTGCTGATGGATGCTTAACCGACTGAGCCACCCAGGTGCCCTAGAAAAAGCTACTTAAAATATAGCATCTAGATGAGACTCATACCCTAAAACACTGACCTTCTTATGAGTAAGTTAATCTCTGCATATCCAAAAGGAACAGTTTAACTATACAAAAACTCCATCAAATAGAGTAAATGGTTATATTTTTCTAACAGAATTTCCAAGAACAGAAACAGGATGCCACGACTTTTATGCTGCCATTTGAAATATACCCTGCACCTTACAAATTATTATTTTGTGTTATTCTATCTATAAAGCATACACATAAACAACATACCTCAAAATCATTTTCGTTCTGAAATTAGCATTAAATGCTATGGTGTCACATATTATCAAAGGAGATACGAAATGAACCAAGTTCAACAAAACTTCGTTAATTGGCTCAGCCAAGAGCTTGAAATACAAAAGCCCTCCACACAACCAAAGAAGAACTATATCATTCCATAATCTTAAGAAGAAATAAATTTACCATAAACTATAATCTCCTATTATTTACAATAATCTATTTCGTTTATAGAGCCACAGAGGTACGATTTTAATTTGCGTTGTTTCCATGAAATTCACTTAACCATAAAACAAAAGAAGTCCAATTTTTAAAAACTGTATTCAAATAAAGGGACATTTTCACAAATAGAAAAATAAAAGCCTCGGGGTGCCTGGGTGGCCAAGTCGGTTAGATGTCCAACTTGGGCTCAAGTCATGATCGCACAGTTCGTGAGTTCGAGCCCCGCATCAGGCTCTGTGCTGACAGCTCGGAGCCTGGAGCCTGCTTTGGATTCTGTGTCTCCCTCTCTCTCTGCCCCTCCCCTGCTCATGCTCTGTCTCTCTGTGTCTCAAAAATAAATAAAAACATTTTAAGAAATTAAAAAGAAAAAGAAAAGCCTCAGAAGAAGATGAGTGACTTGGGTTTCTTCCCCAGGAAAAAAAATTAGGGGTAAACACTGACTGAGTTTATAATAGACACTAACATATGAAAGGTCAAGCAAAAAAACTACTGGTTCAAAACAGAAGATTGAATAAAAAAAGGTCTTTTGCTTCCTAAAGTGCCTCTGAAATAAGAAGAGAGATATTTTTAAACAGAAAAGTCCATATGAGGCCTAGAAAACAAGAAATGAGACAAAGAGAAAACCAGAGAGCTGAAAACAGGTAAGATTACAATTAAAGACACAAAAACATCACTGCAGCTTCAAACACCAGAGGAAAGTGGAAAAGCCTTCCCAGGAAATAAAGAAAGCACTAACTTTAGAGTCAACAAATATAATAATGACATCAGGATAATTAATTAAACCAGAACAGCAGAGATGACCATTTCTAACTCCATTAACACAGAGCATAAGGGGCCTACCACCTACCATTTTTGCCCTCTGGCTAAGAAAAACAACTACTAGCCTGAGATGTATCTCATTGTGGGTGGTAGGTCCCAACAGAAGCAAAGGAGAGTACTAGCAGATCACACTACAGAACCCAGGAGGCCAGTGAGGGGGACAGTTATGCCAAGGAATGAAATATACACAGTGCTTAATCTTTCCTCAACCTCTCTCTGGAGGTCTCAAGCCTGCCTCTGGGTGCCTTGCTTTGGAAAACATGCCTGTTGACATAAACCATCTTTGTATTCACAGCCCACTATCAACACTCTTGTTCAATTAAAGTGAATGTACAGGGGCGACCTGGGTGGCTCAGTCCATTAAAGTGTACAACTTTGGCTCAGGTCATGATCTCATGGTCTGTGAGTCCGAGCCCCACGTCAGGCTCTGTGCTGACAGCTCAGAGCCTGGAGCCTGCTTCGGATTCTATGTCTCCCTCTCTCTCTGCCCCTCCCCTGCTTGTGCTCTGTCTCTCAAAAATAAATAAACATTAAAAAAATTTTTTTTAATAAAGTGAGTTTACCAAACTGTTATACTATTATAACACTTACATTATTCAACTCAGTCCTCACAAACATACACCAATAACCAAGGATTGTCAGACATTTGAACAAATCCAATACCACGGGGGGCAATAAAACAGAACAAAGATGAACAAGTAACAACTGGCTTTTGGAGGAAGGAGGTAAATCAGAAAGCAGAAGAGGACTTGACAATTTTCAAATTAGTATCTTATATCCATAAAAGAGTAAATTGCTATGAAAAGAGATATTAAATATTACTGAAGTAAAACATTTAGTGATGGATTAAATAACAGACTGGCCATTGCTAAAACCCAATCTGGTGATCTGGAAGATAAGCTATGGAAATACTGTGGAATGTAAAACAAAAAGATAAGAAGATGCAAAATAAGAAAGAAACTGTTCAGTGACATAAAGGATAGACTCAGAGGTCCAATGTGTCTCTAGTAAGAGTTCCAGGAACAGAAAAGAGAGAAAATGTAAAAGAAAAAATAATTAAAGAAAAAGTATAGGAGAATCTTCCAGAATAAAAGATAGGGAATTTTCACTTAAATTTCACTGAGAATACCTGTGAAATTTCAGAACATCAGTAATAAAGAAAAAAAAAACCCAAAACTTCCAGAGTTAAAAAACAAATAAAAATTACCAAAAAACTAAAAACCTAAAACACAAACAACAAAAGAAAACTGAAACAGGCTGCTTACAAAGGAGTAAGAATAAGAACACAAGAAATTCTGGCTAAGAGTCTCAGTTACCAGAAAATGTGGCTGAGAGTATACAGGAAAGCATGTATGTGGGCACTGAGGTTCAGTCTGAGCAGAGATTTTTTTTTTTAAGTAATCTACACTCAATATGGGGCTCAGACTCATGAGCCTAGAGTTGTAGGCTCCACTGACTGAGCCAGCCAGTTGGCCCCTGAGCAGAAACTTCTGTTCTTCCCTCATACTGGCTCACCAGATTTCCAAGGAGCCAGCAGCTGATGACTAACAATGAGAGAAAAGAAACAAACCGTTTAGTAGAGAAGAACTTAAAACATTTACCATCCACGCATTCCATATGAAAAAATTACTCCAGGTAGTATTCAAGAAAAATGGGGGGAAAAAAAGGTATGAAAATACAAAGATGAGATTTAAGGACAAAATGATGTTAAATAAAGTACAGAGAAAACAAACTTCAGAAGAAATTTAAAAAGAACCCATAGAGGGGCGCCTGGGTGGCTCAGTCGGTTAAGCATCTGACTTTGGTTCAGGTGATGATCTAGCAGTTCCTGTGTTTGAGCCTCACGGGGGTGGGGGGGATGGGGGGGTGGGGCGGCTCTGTGCTGACAGCTCAGAGCCTGGAGCCTGCTTCAGATTCTGTCTCTCTCTCTCACTGCCCTTCCCCCACTCACACTCTGTCTCTGTCTCAAAAATAAACATTAAAAAAAATTTTTTTTTATTTTTTTAAATTTACTTTTGAGACAGAGAGAGACAGAGCATGAGCAGGGGAGGGGCAAAGAGAGAGGGAGACATAGAATCCTAAGCAGGCTCCAGGTTCTGAGCTGTCAGCACAGAGCCCGAGGCGGGGCTCTAACTCACGGAGTGTGAGATCATGACCTGAGCTGAAGTCGGATGCTTAACCAACTGAGCCACCCAGGCTCCCTTAAAAAAATTTTTTTTTTTTAAAATATAGAAACTTGAACCTTGAATGCTTTCCAGGTTCTCTTGAGCGACAGAGATTTAGTGGCACACAGTTACAAATTCCTATTTTTTTTAACAACCCTATTTGGTTTAATAATGAATCATATTAATAACATCAAAACATTGTAAATGCTGTGTTTTATGAAGTTTGACTTTTTGGAATCATTAGTGCCAAGAGAAAGCATGCACATATTTAATTTCTCAGTTTCCCTAGAATTATTAATATTTAAAGAATTGTTTAAAACACCCTTATCTTCACAGAGGTATAATTATGATGACAGTGATGATGATAAAGATGTTCTAAAAAATATTTTCACTGCAAACTGCAACAGTAGTATTTTGTGGGGGAAAACAGGGCCAGATTTATCAAAAACTGTTTCTTAACTCAAGCCCACAAAGGAAAAGGAAAGAGGGACACATTATTTCTCTATTTAGTATACCCATGACAATCTCTTAAATTATTCTACCTTATCCGTGAGCCTCCACGGAGCAGTGAAAATTTTCTCATTTTCTTGCTCTCTCTTCCTTTACAATGTTAAATAATGCCGTTCTACAAAACTTGGGAGTCCTTTATTTATAATATAAATATATCTACTGAATATCACCTTAACAGAAGAGAAATAATTTCTGAAATTCTCTCCATTCATTATTTATAAACATATGGAAAGACATAAGTAACACTGAATTAAGGAATTATGCCACTATTTTCATTCCTGTATTTCAAGCCACCATTATCTATTACCTGAAGTATCTCAATACCCTCTTAACTGGATTGAGAGCTTTTACTCTGGCTTGTTCTTGTTGACCCTCCATGCAGCAAAGTGATCATCTAAAATGCAAATCACGGGCACCTGGGTGGCTCAGTTGGTTAAGTGTCTGACTTCGGCTCAGGTCATGATCTCATGGTTCGGGAGTTCGAGCCCCGCATCGGGCTCTGTGCTGACAGCTCAGAGCCTGGATAGAGCCTGCTTTGGATTCTGTGTCTCCCTCTCTCTCTGCTCCTGCGCCGCTCACATTCTGTCTCTCAAAAATAAATAAACATTAAAAATAAAATAAAATGCAAATCACGTTGCCCCCATGCTCAAAACCTTCCAAAAGCTTTCCATTATACTTGAAGTAAAATTCGCAGTTTTGATCATAGTCTATGGGGCCTCAAATGATCTGGTCCCTATCCTACCACTATTCCCTTTGCATATTTCACTGGGGTTATTCTTGCTGCAAAGCTCATTTCCACTTCAGGACCTCTGCAGTGTTTCAGTCCCTAGATAGCTCTTTCTTCAGAGATTCACATCTGCTCTCTCATCTTCTCAGTGAAGCCTTCCCTGACCCATCTAGTATCAATTCCTCTCTGCTGTTATTCTTTAAACTCTTAGCCTGATTTAGTTTTCTTATAAGCAGTCAACACTTCTACATAGTATATACTTTACTTATTCATTCACTTGTTAATTGTCTGTGTCCACTAAAATATACACTCCTAAGGTCAATATCTTTATATGGTCCTTGACTATACCCCACTCTCCACAGTAATGTCTGGCATGTAGAATGAATAATTACTGAACGAATGCTAAATACCTATTAATACTGTAGCCAAATAAAATATAAATAGGAACACAGAAAAAAAAAAAAAAAAAAACACACATGCTCCCTCTAATCACAGACATACATTTATAGGTCTGCAAAATCACTTGCAGTTCTTTTGGACCTGAGTTTAATTATTTGTCAGTATGTCATCCTTTGAAAGTGTGGTCATTGTTCACGGCTAACTAAGCCTCACAAGCCTGTAATGCCTTTGCTAAAACAAGTCATTCATTCTCCAATTGCTGCAAGCCAAGTTGATCTATCCCATATCTGCTTCTATTTCCCAGAAGTCAACGATTATGCTGCAACGCTTCAGTGAGTTTTCTTTGCATTGTGTCCAGTAGTTACAAACCAGTCCACTACGCAGTAGCTTTTAAGTATCTACTATCATTCATTCTTCAATTACATTTAGCTCAGCAGAGTAGCTACAATGCCTATAGATGAATGTATAAGCCCTATAGGATTTCAGGATTGGAATCTTATAATTTTATGTTTGAAATGATCAGGCGGTGGTACACGGGGATCAGTTTCAAATTTTATGATGAAATAAACTCTTGGGTAAGCTCCATCAGGGCAAGGAACTTGTCTGTTTTATTCATCAACTATATCCAGCTTCTACCACAAGAATTAATATAGACAATCACTAAAAGAATTAATATTAATTAAACAAGGAAGATAAATTACCTCAAAGTTGGTGTAATACTACTAAGAGAGATATAATAATTAGATGTCAAAAGCAGGAATAAGATTAGAAATAAAAATAACATGACTAAGAGACTGAAACAAATCAATAAATAAACACCCCAAGGGTATCATGAAGAAAGTAAACTACAAATGTTGAAAAATCTAAGACATTTTCTAAATTACTATCAAATATGGCATATAAACAAAAATCAAAACAAGCCTTCTAACTAAAGCCATCTTTAACTCACAGGAGTGGAAATCTTCTTTGCTGTTTCTGTGATTACTTGTTCTAGAGGTTTCCAGATCTGAAATGCATAGCGACCTAAAAAACAACAGGAATAAGAGCAAACATATTTTCCATAATATGGAAAGACAATACCCACAAGGTAGAAACTACAATATTTATCGATAGTTTCTTTTCTATGTATTATTTCAATAACTATTTCAAAATTTACCAGAAAGTTCTATTTTTCCAAATGTCTAATTTATTGAATGGAGGAAGCATTTCATTTTAACATAATTAAAATAGTTATTAGATTGAGGGATGTCTGGGTGGCTCAGCTGGTTCAGCATCCAACTCTTGCAGGTCAGGTCATGATCCCAGGGTCGTGGGATCGAGCTCCTGCATTGGGCTCTGTGCTGAGCATAAAACCTGTCTGGGATTCTCTCTTTCTCCCTCTGCCCCTCTCCCCAGCTCACACATTCTGTCTCTCTCGAAAATAAAAAATAAAATAAAAATAAAAATAAAGTTATTATTTATCAAGTTCTAATTAATGATTATAAAATTAGAAAATGTCAATGTTTATGTATATCTTCTATTTATACCATATGATAGGTAACAAAAAAAAAAAAAAAAATCCTAGTACTCTAACACAAACTATAGATAAAGTCCTTTTATGTATGTGTAGATTCACACATCTGGTTATTTGTACTGATTTTCCCAGTGATAATCACTTTGAAATACTTAAGAGAACAAATACTATCTAGGATCTGTAAAACATAGGAACAATTTTAATGGAACTATCTACAAAGTAAAAAGCAACTATGTAAGAAATATTCACCAAAGATATTTACTGTCAATTTCTCATCAAATTTAACTATTCTCCTAAAAGCATAATTTATTTTGGTGCTTTCTTTTCTTAGGTATCCTAATAATTAAAACTCCTGAGTCATCAATAGCAAAACAGGTCCCAAACTATTTTGAGGGCATAGAACAAGAATAAAATATTACCTGATTAATTTACCTTTTATACCCTAATCAGCATTATGTACCGATCAACAGTAGTGTCTCTCTTCCCAAAAGTCTTACTAGAAAACCCACTATGATACTCTGGATTTTATTCAATTTCCAACCATAACCTTCTTTGCAAATCAAGATTTCCACTGGGAAAGCTCAATTACATACACCTCTTAGAAATTTCCTGTCTAGGGGCGCCTGGGTGGCTCAGTCGGTTAGGCGTCAGACTTTGGCCCAGGTCATGATCCCGCGCTTCATGGGTTCAAGCCCCACGTCGGGCTACGTGCTGACAGCTCAGAGCGTGGAGCCGGCTTCAGATTCTGTGTCTCCCTCTCTCTCTGCCCCTCTCCTGCTTGCACTCTGTCTCCCAAAAGTAAATAAATATTAAAAAAAGAAAACATTAAAAAAAAAAAAAAAAAGAAGTAGTTACCTGTCTAAACACACTATTATTCCTGTGCAAACAACATGTGAAAAATAGGATGCTAGGTATGGGAGATGGGAAATAGCCAATCCACATAGAAGAGAAAAAGTTCTTGACCTCAAGGAGAGCATTAAATAAAGGGAAATTAAGTTAAATAAGTGACACTGAATAAGTGAGAGCCTAACTCATCCAAACCTCTTGTCCTATAGATGTCAATTTCCATCTGATTCTACAATAGTACACAGTATAGCTTTTAAATTACCTCAAAATTTAAAATATAAAAGCACATATAATCAGGCAGTCTTGATGAAAAAAGTAGGTAAAGTCTTCAACAAGTGACATCTGAAGGTTTACTTTAACCATAAACCAGAAGACCTAGTTCCAACAAGTCTAAGTGTACTTTCTCCTAAATTCCATTATTCAGTTGCATTTGGCTCTGGAAGAGAGCTGCCTGCTATTAACATTCTAGTTAGTAATAAGAACTTGGCAAAAGTGTGGTATGTACACAATTCACACACCAATTCTTCTCATTTTAGAAAGAAAACCCTGGCAAAAGTACAGCATCTGTCTTTAATTTCAAATAAAAATCTTCCATTTGAATTTCAAAATAACTATACCAATTCTGCTAAAATAGTTGATACTAAAATTCACGTTTCATGTTTAGGGCCAAGTTTGTCAGAATTCCTTTTTGGACGATAGTCTTCTCAGAAAACCTCAGTGTAGTCATCACGATGAGACACAAGACGTTGATGGCACAAAGACCAAGAGAATCTGAACCACTGATCTTGATTTTTAAGTGTTTATGCTTAAGGTGCTTTAAGAGAACTGCATGAAATTAAGTATCATATAAAACAAAACAAAACAACAATCTTTTATGTCCCATTTTGCAATTGGATCTTACCAACTCCATATAACCACAATGGAATGTAGCTTCACTTAAAGAGAAGATCCAACAAACAAAATCAAATCCACGAAACTTAAGAGACACAAATGCTAAAACAAAAAATGTAACGAGAGATGCTCTCAGATCAACATCTGATTAGGAAATAGCTATCCAATTTACAACTGGAAGAGATAACAATTTTGCTTTAAATTTTTATAACTATTTGGTGATTTGGACAGTAAAAGAAATTCTCCCAGGTTTTCAGAAGAAATTACACCAATGTGTTAAAAAAAAATGAAGTAATTAATACATTACAGGGAATAACTATACTCATCAAAAAAAGTGACTACAGGGGCGCCTGGGTGGCTCAGTCAGTTAAGCATCCGACTTTGGCTCAGGTCAGGATCTCGCGGTCCGTGAGTTCGAGCCCCGCATCGGGCTCTGGGCTGATGGCTCAGAGCCTGGAGCCTGCTTCCGATTCTGTGTCTCCCTCTCTCTCTGCCCCTCCCCCGTTCATGCTCTGTCTCTCTCTGTCTCAAAAATAAATAAAACGTTAAAAAAAAATTTAAAAAAAACAAAAAAAACCCAAAAAAAAACAAAAAAAGTGACTACTCAGGAAATGTGACATCTTACTGCAAGAAAAAAACAAGAATAAACAAACAAAAAAACAAGGGAGAACAGAGGAACCCCATATCAGTTACATTGCTTCATACTGAACAATGTTTTTATTTTTTATTTTTATTTATTTATGTTTTTTAATGTTTTATTTATTTTTGAGACAGAGAGAGACAGAGCATGAACGGGGGAGGGTCAGAGAGAGGGAGACACAGAATCTGAAGCAGGCTCCAGGCTCTGAGCTGTCAGCACAGAGCCTGATGCGGGGCTTGAACTCATGGACCGCGAGATCGTGACCCGAGCCGAAGTCGGCCGCTTAACCGACTGAGCCACCCAGGCGCCCCTGAACAATGTTTTTAAAGTACATTATAGTTCAAGCTAAAAAAAAATACTATGAAGATCAACTATTATTGGGGCTAGTTTTCCTAGCTTCTTATTGTTAATTTTCTTCACTACACAGTTATCTAGCTTTTGCTACACTGACAAATGTTCAGGGACTATAAATGGAGAAACAAATGAGAATGTATAATGTCTTAAAACCCAAACCTCAGAATACAGAGGGTATCCTCATGAATCACTATAGAAGCTATTTGGAAATATTTCTCCTGCAACATTTATTGAGAAGTATGCTTTACTTATCTTACCTGCAAAGGCAAGAGTTGCAACACCCAGTCCAACAGCTATCAAACTTCTTGCCTATAAAGGAAAAAAATGATTATCACTTACAGTCTTGCACTGGCTTTTTTTTTTCTTCAAGTAAACCATTTAAAATAATGAGAATAATTATGTTAAATACAACATTTTACTCAAGCTCTGCTGTGAAAAACAGAATTTTTTTTAAATCTGCAGTGTCTATGGGATTCTACCTGCTGTGTACCATATTAGCTAATTTTCAGTGAACTTGGGGCACCTGGGTGGCTCAGTCGGTTAAGCATCCGACTTCGACTCAGGTCATGATCTCATGGCTCGTGAGTCCAAGCCCCGCGTCAGGCTCTGTGCTGACAGCTAACAGCCTGTAGCCCACTTCAGATTCTCTGTCTCCCTCTCTGTCTGCCCCTCCCCTGCTCATGCTCTATATCTCTGTCCTTCTAAGTAAATAAACATTAAAAAAAATTAATTTTCAGTAAACTAAAATTATTCTAGATTTCACTTAATTTCTGTATATATGAATTCATTCTACCCAAGATCTTTTATGCTAAAATATTTTCTATAGGTTATTCTTAATAGTGGTTAAATATATTTATCTTCTACAAAAATAGAAGGAACATATTTCCTTTATATTTGCAATAGCATTTGCTATTATTTTAAATTTTGATAAAACATTAGATCTATGTTTAGTAAAGAAGTCAAACTGCCAAAAATTAGTAAGAATTATGAATAATTTAAAAGTTAGTTTATTTCTACCTTTACAGACCAATGTAAAGTTTTTTAAATAAGAGCCAAGAATTTAGAATCCATAAAGTTATGAGCTCATTCTGATAAAAATCTAATTTAAATTGGTTATATTCTATGCTTTTCTCCTTTACCATCTCAGAAAAATATTTAAATCAAAACAGATAAGGTTTACATAACACAGCTCAATAGCTCCCCCACCCCAACATCCATTCCCCCTTTCTTCTCTAGGATCGGGAATTCCTATTTTTAGTCAGACATATTTCCAAGCCTCCCTTAGACTATGACTATGTTAACTAAATACTGGCTTATAAGATATAAGCAGGGTGGTATATGCAACTTCTGAGAAGTCCTTTGGGGGATGGAAGAAATGTCCTTCTCCTTTTCTATTCCTCCTTCTTACCGGCTAGAAATGTAGATATTCTACAGCTAGAGCAGCCATGTTGGATAAAGAAGGAAAAACAATGAGATGAAAGGAGACTGTGCCCCAGATGATCAGGGAGACGCCATAGCACCCCAGGACTGCCTCTATTTACACAAGATAAAAATAAAATTCTATCTTTGTAAGCGCTTGCAGCCAAATCAAATTTTGATGGATACAGAATTCAGAAGAGACACGATAGAAATGTTTTTCTCTAATGGTGAGAGGTAAATCTGTTAAGATCCAGGAAAGACTAAAAAATACATCTAGAAAAAAAATTTCCTCAGTAGGGAACAGAATGGATTCATTTCACACTGGTGCAGAAGTAGTAAGACAGAGGTTGAGCCTGGAGGGATGTTATGAAAGTGGTCTAACTTTAATATCCAGCATCTGTCTCTTAGAAATCTAGAGCTCTTCATAGACAAGATGAAGGAAGTTCATCTATGGTTCTCCTCCTCAGTTCTAATGCTAAGATATACTTTTTTTACCAGGCAGTAACACTGGACACCCTAGTAAAGAAAGATCTTTTTCCCCCAGCAGAGCAGAGGAAGTCTAGAGCTAGCTACCCAGAGAGGCAAAACAGTTTCCAAAGTTCCCTTCAGGTTGTCTAGACAGGTTGTCTGTCCTGAACAGAAGGGAGGTATAGATTTAAAGAGTATAGATTTAAAGAGGATATTCTGTTGAGGTATATGTTTACCATTTTCTAAAGCTTCCCTGAGGCTGTATGGTTTGAAATTTCCAGTCTTATCTTCCACTGGTTCACTTTAATGAACCTCAGTCCTAACAAACTACTCAACTGTTTCATGTGTGAATTTATTCCTTCCTTATAACCTTGTTTAGTCTTTCATCTGTCTAGAAATATTTATCTTTGCCTACCAGATATGTCCTGTTCTTAACACTTTAGTCTAAATCTGCCACAGAATTGGAGAAGTCATTTGTAACACATAATTGACAATGAGCATATATCCAAAGACATGTACAGAATTCCTCCATATTACTAGTAAGGGAGACAATCCAACAGAACCATGGGCAAAAAGGTCAGGGACTTTATAGAAAAACATCTAAATGGCTAATAAACATATGAAAAGGTACTCAACTAAAAGAATACCTAGGGGATGCTAACAACAAAATGCTGCAGAAATATTAATACCAGCACATAAAGACCTCTGGCCTTTGTGGAACTTCTGTCCGTTGAGCCATCTCAAAAGCGCGAAACAACAGTATCTATAATTCCTAAGGTTATTGTGAGGATAAAATGTAATTATGTATGTAAAGGACTTAACACAGTGGGTTGGCACATAGTAAGCAGTCAGTAAATGTGAACTGCTTTTAATATTATCAATAAAATAACTACTATTAATTGAATATAAGTGGTATAGCAGAAAAAAGAACAGTGTTCTGCAAACACTTAAATTTGTCTAAGGGAAGATTCATAGAAGTAATTTTTGAGGTAGGCCCTAGAAAATGAGTTGGTCTTCTCTAAATTAAATAATCCAAATTCTCACATTTCAAAAAACCATATTTGAAAAATACAGTCTTAAAAAGGTGTGTTATTCTAATTTCACATTTTTATAGATTAATAATTGTGTCACTTTTACTATTTTAACTACTCAAAATACAAATTGTTGCCTCTACAATTCCAAAGAGATTTTCATTTGGAGGTATTTATATCAGAAACATTAAACCATTAGGCATCCGGTCACTTTTCCCTTTAATATGTAAATCTAAAATGTTTAACAATATTCAATTGAATTCAACAAATAAGTATTAAGCACTCTGCTGTCATTCTCCATTTGTCCTTCTAGATTCATTCTCCACCCTTCTCTGACTTGCTCTGTACTTCTGCATCCCCTTATCCACATTATCCAAGTCCTCACTTGCCCACTAGTTTCTGTCTGGGCTTTACCAAAGAGAGGAAGTGTCAAAAAGAACACCAGGCACAGGTGACCAATCCCAGGAGAGGACTCCAAACACTTCTGCCTGTTGCATCTTGGTATCAAAGTTGCCAAGGAAAACATTACACAGTCAAGCACTGGATAATGCTTTCCTTACACGAAAGAAGACAAAGTTCAGCTCCAGCTGTATGCATCAGTCCGTTATGGCTAATGGGTTCCCCCTCCCCCACCCCCAGTGCTAGCTAACTAAGGGAAATGGGCCTACAAACACCCACCCCTCTGGTGGCGCAACAGAAGGACTCACCCCTCTCCACCCCACACCATCCCTGGAGTCTGAAATACTGAAAGCTGAGGGCATATGTGAGAGCCATTGACTATGCTTCAGCAGAACAAATCCCACAAAGGTGGTAATCCCAGCACAGGGTATGTGAACTCCTCATCTCTTGGTAGGGAAGTATTCTGAGCCCAGCACCCACTTTTATATGGCCAAGCGGGATTGATAACTGTGCACAAAAGACCGACTTCTTAAACAAGAAGCATCAGCAGAAAAGCAAAAGGTGGAAAAAGATAGAAGTAATGGTACAATTTACTTCCTGTTATGTTTCCTTTTCAGCCACAGCTCCTGTTAAAGGGCTCCTCTTCCATGCCCACGACTCTCACTGGGTTCTGGAACATACATAATTCCCATTCTCTTGCCCCTTTCTCTGGGTGGATAACAGTCTCCAACCATTGCTAGCCCCTGGATGATTCATCACCCATTTCTGGTTACCTTAAACCATGCCTCCCTGTGCAAATAATCTCTTCATTAAACTATCTTCAAAAAAAAAACCATCCATTACTGCCAGGACCCTCACTGACACAAAAATTACTGTATATCAGTCACTATATTATGCACAACAGACATAGCATGTAGCAAGGCAAAGGTCCATATCAAATGAGTCCTATGTAGGACCTGAAACGTGATGGGCCTCCAACGTTTAATCTCCCAAAGACCTTTATTTTTACCCTTATTACAACATTTACTACACTAGTTTATAGTTAGATGTGCTCTGTCTCCTTTAGCTTTTCTACATATAAAGAACTTTTTAAAAATCTGGTTAAATCTATGGGTCACACCAGAAAACCACAGATATATACACACAGCAAATTTTTTACACATAATTTGAAGGGATCCAAAGGTTTCTCTGAAGCCCTTTAGTTCACAAGCCCAACATGAGAACCTCCATAAAAAATATATAAATAAATAAGCTCGCTAAAGTCAAAAAGGGTGTATCATTTACCTTCGTGGTCCTAGAGCACATGAGAAGACCTGCCACATATATTTCACTTTACATTCATTCAACAATACAAGAAAAGTATTAATACAATAATATATCAAATACCAGAAAAATAACACTGACGACAGAGTTAACCTCTGTTTCTCAAGACTAACTTTATAGAAAGATAAACATGAAAGGCCTTACAACCTTTAAAGTCAAAAAGAAACCAAGATCACTGGCGCAAATAAGAATGTTCAATATATGACCAAAAACTGCAGTCAAATCTTATTTACCCACAGTGAATGGACAAAGTTATGCACAGCTTTCATCAAAAACTCATCTTTCTGGGGCACCTAGGTGGCTCAGTCGGTTGAGCGTCCGGCTTCAGCTCAGGTCATGATCTCATGGTTTGTGAGTTTGAGCACAGCATCAGGCTCTGTGCTGACAGCTCAGAACCTGGAGCCTGCTTTGGATTCTCCCTCTTTCTTTGCCCATCCTCCACTCAGGCTTGGTCTCTCTCTCTCTCTCTCAAAAATAAATAAATATTTAAAAAAAACCAATCTCATTTTCCTTATTGGAAGGGACCTATAACTGATTTACCTCTTTAATTATATTTTAATTAATTGATATTAAAATAGTTTACACTTTTTAAGCATAAACCATTTATAACAAATAAAAATATATTATTTGGAAATTGAACTCCACTTGAGATTTTCAAAAAATACCATGTATCTTACACAATCAGATCTTAGACTCTGAAATAAGAACATAGGTCTTTCTCATAAAGTTTTCTATGGAAATACTAAAACTGTTAGATATAAAGCAATTAAGTTAAAACTTTAACATTAACTGGTCCAAAATAAGAATATGATCAATTTCCTAGAAAAACACATTTATCTGCTATGTAACAGTTTTTCATGCACTAAAACATCATTGGTATTTTTTTTTCAGACACAAATTGAGAGAGCTCTAAGGCAACAATAAATTCCCCCAGCCCTCCACATATCTGAATGACCCCAAAGGGGAAAAGAAACTATCTAATTGCAAATGTAGAAAACAGGAAGTACAGGAGATTGAATCTGAAATCTCAGCAAGTAGTTCAGACAGAATTCTTGACAATACCTTTATTCGACTTTAATTTTTAAAAGTAAAATAACATCTAAAACATACTGGGGCGTTTAAATAGCCCATGGTTCATTTGGCCTAACTCTGTAAATATCAGAGAATTCCATCAACATCTCTAATTTACCACTATTCAAAAAAAATTTCACATATGCTCTATCACTATGCTATTTCACATTTACTTAAATTTCAGTATTATATCCTCAGGCTAACAGGATCTAATTTCTTTCTTTTATATAAGCAACATCATATCTGATCCAGTGTCAAGCACACGATATACTTCAATTTTTATTTTGAATGTGTTTTAAATAATGATTCTTTAAAACTAAATTGCCAGTAACAGAACAACAAAAACGACACTGAAAAGACAATTTAAAAGCAAAATGGCGAATGAGGCACAGCATTACTACCACAAAGACAGTCATTTTCTAACAACTAGGCAATAACCAGGTTAAATGTCTAAAATTGCTCATGCGACTAGACATGGTACATCTGTGATTTCACAGAAAACTACAGAAATGTTATTTCTTTGACTTAGGAAAATTACAATAGGTGCTGAAAATAGAAGAAATCAGGCAATGTTCTTTAAAAAGAAAGATGTTGGCACAAAAACAGACACATAGACCAATGGAATAGAATAGAAACCCCAGAATTAGACCCACAAACGTATGGCCAACTAATCTTTGACAAAGCAGGAAAGAACATCCAATGGAAAAAAGACAGTCTCTTTAACAAATGGTGCTGGGAGAACTGGACAGCAACATGCAGAAGGTTGAAACTAGACCACTTTCTCACACCATTCACAAAAATAAATTCAAAATGGATAAAGGACCTGAATGTGAGACAGGAAACCATCAAAACCCTAGAGGAGAAAGCAGGAAAAGACCTCTCTGACCTCAGCCAACTAATTCTTTACAACCGGTCCAGACTAGTGTTTGGGAACAGTGGTCTACATATAAGGAAAACAGAAAATATTCTACTTGCACCAAATTTGGAAATTCAGCTCTTAACAATTTCATTATGGTCACCATGGAAAACAAAGACTATATGTATACACATAATAAATGTATGTGATATTGCCCAATGGTATTTAATTAAGTCTTAAAAATTCATGACAATTTTAGATTATATCTGTGAAAAATGCCACAAAGCGGTTTTCACTTTTCATAAAGCATCACCTTTGACCATACACAAAGTATGAGTATTTTAAATTTTAAAATGTCCAGGCATATGCATAATAGCATATGCAGAAACCAATGAATGGTAACTTCTCAATGAAATCATTGATTGGTTTCAAAATGGTTAGAGAGTTACCAGAGACAATCTTTTCCCTAGACTGCTAAGTCTGGCTGAAGAAAAGTTTTATGTCCACACTAAATGGCATCAGTAGAAAATTATGGCTTCTGATGTCTGCTGACCTTCAAATCTGTTCAGTATCATCATCATCCTCAACCCAAATTCATACCGTTCCTCTTTGCCTTTACTATTCTAAATATTTACTTTTTAAATAAGACTTCATTCATGTTTTTCATCCATGCAGCAGGTATGAACTCTCTCAATCTTCCACCCTGATTATCCATACATTCCACTCCTGAATGTATAGATAAACATGGGCTTCAAAGTTAATCAGGTTCAAAATCCAAACCAACATTTACCAGTTCTGTTACCCTAAGCTGATCTGTCTGGGCCCATTTCCTCATCAATAAAATGGCAATGTGAATGCCTACGTCATAGGATGCTCAAAACGATTTATGAGACAAGATTATAAAAAATGACCAGCACACTGTGCAAACAATAGCAGATCTCTGCTAGTCCTTCTTTACTTTTACTCCTTTCTATTCCTCTCTGCTCAGTCCACCTGGAAAATCCCTACTTACTCCTCAACAAATAGCTTTAAGTCATCTCCCAATGAAGCTTTCCCCATTCACCTCCTCACCCAAGCAAACCTCTTCAGTGCCCTCACTAGTGCTCTCACGGTATTTAACAGATTATAATACATGATACATTATTAATAATGGTTTTATCTGTCTACTTCAAACCCTCCTAAAAGGTGAGCTTTCTGGAAGTAGGGACTGTTTATCTCTGCATTTCCAAAATCTAACAAAGTATCCAGTACATAATAGGTTTTCAAAAACTTGTATAATGAGATAAAAATGACCTTAAGAAGGTTCCCCACTTATCCAGATGCCTTTTGGAGTTTGTATGATTTGTGTACTACATTGGTGTCTGCTACTGAACAGAATTTTATTTGAAATAGGAAAATAAAATGGACAAGGACAGTCACATTTAATTAAGAAAATAACACATAATCATGTCTCTAAATATCCTGGACCAGATAAATACATATCCAAAAGTCTCATGGATGACCAAGAAAATGAATTAAAAAGTCGTACGTCAGTAAATTTCATTACGTAAGTGAAGATAATCCACAGGTCCATATAGGAAAACATGAAGAAATGATTGAGTTGTTATACAAAGAAAAATAAAGAAACTCCCAATAAAAGAGTTAGATAGTTTTCAAGTAGCTATTTGGAGGCCATCTCTCATCTCTGACTGGTTGACTGATTTCAATAAATACTCAGTGAGTGCCTACGATATTATATGCCAGTCACAATTCTAAGTCCTAATGATTTATCAGACAAAATCCTTATCCTTCTGAAGCTACATTTTAGCACAAGAAATAGACATTAAACAATATAAATCAGGAAAAGAGACAATAGAAAGTGTTATGTGCTATGGAGAATATTAAGCAGGTAAAGACAAGGATGTGTATTTACATACTGAGAACAGCAAATTTAGATAGAATAAGCAGGGAAAGATTCACTGAAAACATGATTTTTGGAAAAAAACAAAAATAAAGCTGAAGGAAGTCAAGAAGCCATGCCAATATTTAAGGAAGATAGATCACTGGGCAGGTGGAACAAGTTTGAAGGCCCCAAAGCAGGGATATACCTAGTGTGCCTGAGGAATACCCAGAAGGCCAGGGTACACAGAGCAGAACGTGGGAGGGGGGAGGGGGGGAGGAAAAAGGTAATGAGATCAGAAGATAACATGGGGAACAGCTCATGTCAGGCCTTAAGGATCAACATAAAAACTTTAACTTCTCTCTGAGTGATAGGAGACATGATTGTTTTGAGAAGAGGCCTAACATTATCTTAGTTAGAACTGTAAAATGACCACTAGTTGTCATGTTAAGAATAGAATGTCGGGGCGCCTGGGTGGCTCCGTCAGTTAAGCATCCGACCTCGGCTCAGGTCACAATCTCGCGGTCCATGAGTTCGAGCCCCACGTCGGGCTCTGTGCTGACCGCTCAGAGCCTGGAGCCTGTTTCAGATTCTGTGTCTCCCTCTCTCTGACCCTCCCCCGTTCATGCTGTCTCTGTCTGTCTCAAAAATAAATAAACGTTAAAAAAAAAAAAAAAGAATAGACTGTCAAGGCCGTAGGTATGGAGATGCGTCAGGAGCCTATTAAAATAATCCAAGAGATAATGGTAGCTGGGACCAAAGTGATTAGTGACGGAGATGGGGGGGGGGGGGGGGTCAGATTCTGGATACACTTTCAAGATAAAGGCATTAAGATTTGTTGAGAGACTGTATGAAAGAAACAGTGTCTACTGACAGATGAATGGATAAAGAAAATATGTATATATACAAAGGATATTATTCACCCACAAAAAAGAAGGAAATTCTAACATTTGCCAACAATGTGAATGGGCCTTAAGGGCATTATGCAAAGTGAAATAAGCCAGACACAGAAAGACAAAACTGTATGATCTCACAGAAGCAGAGTAGAACAGTGATTGCCAGGCTGGGGGTAGGAGAAATGGGGATGATGTTGGTCAAATTTTTAGTTTTAAGATGAGTTAAGTTTTACACTTGACTTTGCTAAGAGTAGGTCTTTGAGTGTCTCACCAGACATATCCACACACACAATGTGAGGTGATGTATGTGTTAATTAGTTTGATTGTGGTAATCATTTCACAATGTGTATCAAATTGCAAGTATACCTTACATGTAAACAATTTTTATGTGTCAATTATACCTCAATAAAGCTGGGGGGTAAGAAGAGATGTCAAGGTTATTTGCCTTAAACAACTGGAAAATGAGTTCCCTTTTTCTTGAGAGTAAAGTCTGTGACAGGACTGCAGTCAGAGGAAAGGGAGGCCATAAGCTCTCTTTTGGTACTTATTTTTCTAAAACCATGCCATGATAAGTATAATACATAAAGCCCAACCAAAGCACTATGTGAATTCATAACAACTGGAGAGAAAAAAAAAAAGGTCTCGTCTACGATTGGAAAAGAAGAATGAGCAAGTTGTATCAAAAAAACACTCTTTCTTTGTTATCTTGCAGTGACTCTCAATTCTCAAGGGTTAATCACAAGCAAATCACTTTCTGCTGAACTCAGAGTTTTATGCTGCCTTATTATTTGGTTCAATTTCTACAAAGAAAGCTCTTTGAATTTAGACAACATAAGTGGAAAAGAAAAAAGGAAACAAGAAAGACTGCTGGCAAATCAGCAGAATTTGGGAAAGAAAAGTATTGCACATTCAGATCAAAAGAAAGAGAGGAAGAGAACTGACATTCAAGAAAAAATGTCAGACATGATAAAATGACATTAGGAAGATAATTTTTACAATTACCCTTCCCTAAAATCTTCAAGCTGGCATGAATTTCACAGACTATCATATCTCAATTGGACTAGTCCACATTAATCTACCTGCCTTTACCAGCCATTGCCAAAAACAAACACACTTGAACCTCTCTCAAAATACCAATTCCCCTGAAAATCTTAAATTACGTAAAAAGTGAAGGTAATACTGACTACATCTGTATTTCCTCCACTTTAAGGTCACTTGAGGGGCGCATGGGTGGCTCAGTCGGTTAAGCATCCAACTTCAGCTCAGGTCATGATCTCGCGGTTCATGGGTTCAAGACCCGCATCCGGCTCTGTGCTGAGAGCTCAGAGCCTGGAGCCTGCTTCAGATTCTGTGTCTCCCTCTCTCTCTGACCCTCCTTTCCTCTCTTTCTCTCTCTCTCTCTCTCAAAACTAAAATAAAAACATATTTTGGGGCGCCTGGGTGGCTCAGTCAGTTGAGTGTCCGACTTCGGCTCAGGTTATGATCTCGCAGTCCGTAAGTTCGAGCCCTGCATAGGGCTCTGTGCTGACAGCTCAAAGCCTGGAGACTGTTTCAGATTCTGTGTCTCCCTCTCTCTCTGACCCTCCCCCATTCATGCTCTGTCTCTCTCTGTCTCAAAAATAAATAAACGTTAAAAATAAATAAAATAAAAACATTAAAAAAAATTTTTAAGTCACTTGATTTATTTTTAACTATAGACAAGCATTAATTTATACAAGACTAGACAGTAAATAAAAGGGTAAAACAAAAACAAAGCAAAACAATAAAACAAAACAAAGCCAAAAGTCAAACATAGTTAAGAAACAAAACTCAGGCATGGCCCAATTGAGTATTTCTCCACTTTCTAATATAATTAAAATCCCCAAACTGAAATTCTTGCTGTAAACAGTGATTTCTTAAGAATAGTCTTCAAGTACTATTTTGCATTTCTTCAGTGACCCACTGATGTAAACCTTATCTCCCCTTTTCCTAATAAGATAAGCAGCTTTCTTTGTTCACATTCAACATAGCTTGTCAAAATCCTGCCCCAGTATCAACCTAGCTCTGGATGCCTCAGAGAGCACAAAGAGCTCCTGGGCTCATCACAGGTTTGCCAAACCAGGCTGTACATTTGGTTTCATGTCCTTAAACCTGAAGACACTGTGATGGTTCATTTCATATGTCCATTTGGCTACATCAGTCATTTAAACACTACTGTGTAGGTATTTCATACCTGTGGCTAGTGCGTATTATCTTTAAAGAAATTTATCTTTGATAACATTGGTGGGCCTCACACAATCAGCTGAAAGGCGCTAAGAACAAAACCGAAGTTTCCCTAAGGAAGCAGAAATTCTGCCTCAAGAATAAGCTGCTGTCTGAAAGTTTCCAGCCTGCAGGCCCGCCCTACAAATTTTAGACTTGCCAGTCCACATAACTATTTAAGCCAAATCATCAAAATAAATAGATAAATAATACATACTACTTGGTTCTGTTTTCTGGAAAATCCTGACTGATACAGATTTCTGCTTTAGGACCAGAAAATAAAGCTTTTAGGCATATGCCCTTGATTCATATATTATTCACTAATTAAATCAACATTTAAACATTTAATCTGGGTGCCTACTACAGACCAGACACTGCAGTAGGGATAGAGAAACAGATCAGTAAGATGACCTCACAAAGGTTACAAACTGATTCACAATCTTAAACCATGCATGCCTTCAAATTTTACTAGTTTGCTTTCATTATTTTATTTATCCATAAGCATATTTAATTCCTTTTAAAACTTACTAGATTTTTAGCTAGAAATACTTCTTGGATAATAAAGGTATGCTAATACTAGTTGTCAATGATTCTCAAAAGTTGACATATTGGACACTTTCATTCTTAGGCTCAGATTTTAAGTCAGATTACGGACCACATATAAAGCATGCTCTAGGCTACTTGCAAAAGCACACGGTTGTAAACCCCATCCATTTTCTCGTGTTGCTATATTAATATGTGGGAACATCGAAGTTAAGATCCACCACTTTATACGATTATACTGAGATAACCAGAGCGCTAAGAATAATCCAGTACACATACTTTGCTAGTGTTAACACAGTTCATCAGTAAATTTTGGAACAAGGATGCACTAACTAAAAACTATTCTATGCGTATAAAATTATAATCATATAGTAATTGGAATTAGAAATTTTGTGAAAACTTTCACTTTAACACTAGATATAACTTGAGAGGGGAAGACTTCATTTTAATATCTTTATTTCATTTTCGTTGATGTAGTAAGGAGCAATGGAATTGAGAGGCTGAAAGAGGGCTTTTGCAGATATTTGACAGAGGCTGCCAATAAGAAACCTGTACCTACTCTTACACATTTTCCGTAGGAACTGGTCCCAACCCTGTATCCGGAACACGGCACTTTTTATCAAAATAAGTTCTCTCTCCTCTGAAGCTGCTGGCTGTGAGCAAGGGAGCAGAGGTACCTGAGTCATATCCCCACTACCCTCACTGACTCCACTAGTCCCTGCCCTTCTATGTCACCACCCTTCACGAAAAGGTGATATGATCAATCCTTATCCCTAACAGAGAAGAGTGTTGCGAACACGGCTTTTCAGCTACTAAACAGGAAAGAAGAAAAATGGAACTACTCTAGACAGGCAGCAAGATCAAGTAAACTCTCAAATATGAAAGAAATCAATGTCATTGGAATCTCCCCTATTCCAACATCAATACCACCTATCTCCCAGTTTATTTCTCCATTGTGATCCCAGAATTGTCTCCCTTACTAAATCATGAGCCTCTAGAGAACAAAAAGTAGGCTTTATTCATCTTTATATTCCCAAAATATATTATGGGCTAAATAAGCTAGTAGTTGACAGGATGGATGTATATGGGGACAGATGGTTCGACAGACAGATGGCCAGCTGATTGAGTCCTCTGCTTCTGGGCAATAGATGGCTTCTGAGAAGAGTCCAGATAAAGCTGAAGGACACAGTCAAGGTTAGGCCAAAGAGGAAAAAGGGAAGGTATAGGGACAAAATAAAGGTTAGAAGCTGGGAAACCTGACTTCTGACTAGGGTTCTGCCCTTAACTCATTGTGACCTTTGGTCATCCCAAGTGAATGTGTATGTGTGATAGAGGGCAGGGATCATCTATAGAATATATTAAAAATCTATAAAATGTTAAATACAGATTAGACTAGTTACCTATGGAATATTTTAAACAGATTAGATCAGACAACTCATAAAACATAAAGTCAACCTTCCATCTATTTAACAATACGGAATCATCTCAAGATTAAGCAGACAGACCAAAAACAGACAAGATTTTTGAAGCAAAATTCTGATCAGAAAGCTAACTCAGAATGATACTGAAAAATAACCACAGCATTTGGAAAATACCTATTAAAAAGTAGTAACTATCATAGGCTCTGTATTCTTCCTTTGTAGCTCTTGATGTTAAACACATCAAATCTATAAATACAACTTCTGAAATGTGTTCTTTGATCTGAAGCTTCAGATATACCTCTTCTCAAAAGCTGGGTCTTCTGGGCACTTCAAGGTTCATTTAGGTCTAAGAGTTACTTTAACTTGTTCATCACTGCTATTTAATTTGCTGGCCCTAAATTGATCTCTTTTATGTTTAAGGAGTATCCTCAGTTCTGTTTTCCAAAATTTGGAGGAAAGAGACTTTTTTACCCAATGGATATCCTTTACCATTTTATTACTGTACTTTTATTAAACTATTTCCATGTCCAGTGATGTCCTGAATTAAGAGTTCTAAACTATCCTTGAATTACAGTTCTAAACAAATTTCGCCTTTCTTCAAATGAGCTTTCCCTTCCCCACACCTCCACACTCAATACATACTTCTCCCCTCAATACATCTCTTTCTGGAAAGTTTCCATTTCTCTTTAAAAATGTGTTTTTCAACTGAGAACAAACTGAGGGTTGATGGGGGGTGGGAGGGAGGGGAGGGTGGGTAATAGGTATTGAGGAGGGCACCTTTTGGGATGAGCACCGGGTGTTGTATGGAAATCAATTTGACAATAAATTTCATATATTGAAAATAAATAAATAAACAAATAAATAAATATTTAAAAAGGAAAAAAATCAAAATGTTTTTTTCATGCTTATTATTTATTTTTGAGAGCAAGAGAGAGCACAAGTGGGGGACGGGCAGAGAGAGAGAAGACACAGAATCTGAAGCAGCTTCCAGGCTCTGAGCTGTCAGCCCAGAACCTGATGTGGGGCTCAAACCCACAAACTGTAAGATCATGACCTGAGCCGAAGTCAGACACTTTACTCACTGAGCCACCCAGGCACCCCTGGAAAATTTCCATTTCTATTTGACTGTTTTAAAAGGTACAAGCAGAAATACACAAATTATTCTAGATATAGAGACACCATACTTTTATACAAAAAGATATGTTTCTGTTTTGCTTTATTTCCAACAGCTTCCATAGGGTGTCCAATGTTTTGTTGTCGTTTCTGACTAATACAGTAAGTCAGTGTCACAATCATAGAGCTGAAAGGAATTACAGAAAACATCTAGCATAGAAAAACCCACATTTTATAGAGGAAGACACTGATGTCCTAAAAAGTGACATTCCTTGTCCAAGGTTTAGCATTGGTCATTAGTGTCTGCACCTAGACTAAAATACAAGTATCCTAATTCCAGACCAGACCCTATGTCTTCAAGCAACAATTTAAAATTATTGCCATGCCCTCTCCTGCTTGCACTCTATCTCTCTCAAAAATAAACATTAAAAATTTTTTTTTTTAAAAATGGGGCACCTGCGTGGCTCAGTCGGTTAAGCATCCAACTTCGGCTCGTGTTTCATGGGTTCGACCCCCGCCTTGGGCTCTGTGCTGATAACTCAGAGCCTGATGCCTGCTTCGGATTCTGTGTCTCCCTTTCTCTCTGCCCCTCTCCTGTTGGCACTCTGTCTCTCTATTTCTCCCAAAAATAAATAATAAACATTAAAAAAAATTTAAATTATTGCCATGCTCTTTTAAAAGATTATAAAAATTCGTCAATCTTTCCAGTGTGAGCTGATAGGCAATGAAACATCCCTATCTGACTTCAACACCCATTCACAAACACCTTATAATGTCTTATCCTATTTATTAGTTTTTTAATGACCTAGAGAACATAATGTCATTTAATTATTTCATGCCAAACTAGATTCTAGCACCAGTCCTTGATGCCCTTACTCCTCATAATTCCCTATTTTTTCACAAAATTTTATATTCCCTCACCCACTCCCAATAAGTTGTATTTTCAATACTCTCACATTTAATATAAAATCATTCAGTTTTTAAGTATGGAAGCGGATAAAACTGACCACTTCAATAAGCCAATAAGTGGAATTACTCATATTTCCTTCAACTTTTCTTCTGGATGGGAACATGTGGCACTCTGTCATTCTTTCAGTATAAAGACCAGTACTAACGAAAGGCACACAATTTAGCCAACAACTGAAAGTCTTACAAGTTGTTGAGGGAGTAACTCAATGAACAATCTCATGAACTGATGCTGGGAATGCAAATTGGGACAATCTGTCTTGAAAGTAATTTCAGCATAGGAATCAACATCCTTAAATATATGCAAGACACTAGGCTCAGTAACTACAATTAGAAAAAATTACACTAAGAAAATAATCAGAGAGGTGCATAAAAGCTTATATATGAGAATATTTATAACTGCACTATTCATAATATAAAAAGTTGGAAACAATTAGAATACCCAACAACAGGGGATAATTAAATAAATTAGTGCATATGTGAAACATGCACTGACCTATCTACTTACAAATAAACTTTAAAAACAAATTCTTCCTGGCACTCTCCAATAAAAACAAATGCACTGATCTCTGGCATCTCCCTTTTTATCCTTGCACTTAAGTTTGCACCCTGAGCATAAGAATGATCTTGCTGAATCTCTAGCTGGCCTCTTCTCTATCATGTACTCCTACAAGCTTTTATTACGCTGACTTTAGAGGCCCTGGGCAAGTACTCCCTAAAAACTCTCTTAGATTACATCTGATGTACACCTTACCTGCAACACTCTGTAGCTTTGCTTATTCTTCTTGCTTGGCAAATCATGCCACTTTCTAAAAGCTACTTTTACTCCCTTACAAGAACCTATTTTACTTTAGGCAACAATTTCTTAGAGTGGTAATACTCACAGCTTAAATTTCATTACACAGTATTCTTTTCTTCCTTTCTGAGTTAAGGTGAGATAAAATTAACTCTGCTTCAAGGTTTAAGAATTTTAAACTATCTTGAAGCATCTGAAGACTCTGAAAATTACCACAAATATCAGGGCTATAAATCATTTCTTGGAGCTGGATTTCATCAATTTCCGATATCTAAATGACGAAGCAGCAATATAATTTAGTGAAAAAGTCAAGGACTTCCAAAGTCAAAATTGGTTTCATGTTCTAGTCCTGCCACTTACTAGCTATATGACCTTGAGAACTCTTTGGTCCTCGGTTTTCTTATATGTAAGAAAAGAAGCATCTAACTTCACAGGGTTAAGATGAGAAATGGGACAATGTAATCACAGTGTTTGGTACTTAGCAGACATTAACTGTTAGTTTACTTCCTCCTTAACCATTTGCATGCACATCATGCACTCAGTACATTCATGCATATCATACAGTTTTATCTTCTTTTCATACACGCAATGAATAAAAATAGAAAATATTACTAATATTATGGAAGCAGGAGGAGACAGGTATGAAATTTTTCATTTTATAAAAGAACTTACATTTGAAAAGATTAAGAGGCAGTGTTTTGGGGCAAACAAATCTGGAAAAAACTTGTACTGGCCAAAAGTGAATTAAAAAAAAAAAAACTCCTTTATTTATTTTTAATGTTTATTTTTGAGAGAGAGAGACAGAGTGTGAGTGGGGGTGGGACAGAGAGAGAGGGAGACACAGAATCCGAAGCAAGCTCCAGGCTCTGAGCTGTTAGCACAGAGCCCAACACAGGGCTCAAACTCACGAAATATGAGATCATGACCTGAGCTGAAGTCGGATGCTTAACAACTGAACCACCCAGGCGCCCACAAAAGTGAAAAAGTAATCCTCTACAAAATCTGAGTCAAAAACTCTATGATACCAATATAGACAACTTTAGTATCAGAAATAGATGTGTTAGGGGCACCTGGGTGGCTCCGTTGGTTAAGCATCCAACTTTAGCTCAGGTCATGATCTCACGGTTTTTGAGTTCAAGCCCTGCATTGGGCTCTGTGCTGACAGCTCACAGCCTGGAGCCTGCTTCAGATTCTGTGTCTCCCTCTCTCTCTGCCCCTACCCTTCTCTCTCTCTCTCTCTCTCTCTCTCTCTGTCTCTCTCTCTCAAAAATAAATATTTTTTAAAAATTAAAAAAAAAGAAATAGATGTGTTGACACTTAGAAATGAGAATGAATGAGTCAACAGTTCTAAACTACATGATATTCCATGTAGTTTAAATAGAATAGTACAAGTTTTCTAGAATGGAGGGAAAGGCTGAAACGGGCTACCCTGAATCAGTTAAAGGAATATACAAACTGGGTATCAATTCAGAGCCTTTTTTAAAACTTCTATTTAAAATTCTTCACAGGGGTGCCTGGGTGGCTCAGTCGCTTAAGCGTCCGACTCTTGATCTCAGCTCAGGTCTTGATCTCAGGGTCATGAGTTCAAGCCACACATTGGAAAAGGGGTGTCAGTTGAGTGTCTGACTCTTGATTTCAGCTCAGGTCATGATTGCAGGGTTGTAGGATCGAGCCCTGCATCAGACTCCATGCTGAGTGTGGAGCCTGCTTAAGATTCTCTCTCTCCATCTGCCCCTCTCCCCTACTTGCATGCTCTCTCTTTAAAATAAAAAAATAAATAAAAATAAAAGATTCTCTCTCTCTCTCTCTCCCTCCCTCCCTCTGTCCCTCTCCCCTGCTCATGTTCTCTCTCTAAAAAAAATAAATAAATAAATCTACTCTTTAAAAATCTACTAATTTTACAAAAACCATATATTTAGAAATACTATTAAATACTATATAGTAATAAAGTTTTTGGTGAATAAAACTGTAACATCATTGTATGTAGGCAGTATTTGAGGGGAAAAGTGCTGTTTGTAGTACCATCTGTAACTGATTTCATGGCTGGCTTAGTTCTTATCTCCTCAGTTCTATATGCCTGCTATACAAAACTAATTTTTTAATGTTTATTTATTTTTGAGGGAGAGAGACAGCATGACGGGGGAAAGGGTAGAGAGAGGAGGACAGAAGATCCAAAGTGGGCCGTGCGCTGACAGCAGAAGTCGGATGTGGGCTCGAACTAACAAACCAGGAGAGTATGACCTGAGCTGAAGTCGGACGTTTTAACCGACTGAGCCACCCAGGCACCCCCAAAACTATTTTTTCAGTTGTGATGGTGATGATAGTTATTGTGAAATTCCAGAGATACCAAAAGGAAGTGGAATTATTCTCTGGAAGACCATAATAAATTACTTAGAGGAATATGTGATATTTTACCACATCCCTGGACATAGGCACTTCTGTTCACTGACCTGGTAAAACTATAACAAACTTGAAATATAATGATAAATACAGAACAATTGATGAATCTCTCTCTCTCTCTCTCTCTCTCTCTCTCTCTGATTTCACAATCCCCTGACACTCTCTGTTGGCAGATATTGAAAAACAAAAATAAAGCCAAACCAACAAAACAAAAAAGTGCATTGCTGAAGCTGTAGGAGAAATGCCACATTCGCTAGTGGACTAAAAGCAAAGCCACTTACTCCAAGACAAGGAAATCTTTTAGTATCATACTTCATCAGCTACACAAGAGGAAGATAAGGAAAATGGGGACAAGTTGGGTAAGAGGATAAAAATGAAACTATTAGGATCCAGAGTTGTGACCCAGAATGAAGTTTCCCATGAGATAAAATGTTATACACACAAGGCTTCTTAGAGAAATGGCTGATTCTAGGACAGGAGCAAGAAATATACAAAATAAGCCTAGAACGCCTTATAGTGCCAGAAGTAAGGAAGTGCTCAAAAAAACTCCACAATAATGGGGTATGTCAAAGGTATATGGGAACCAACTGAAAGAGATACCAAGGCCGAAGGAAGAATAATTTAAACAACAAAATAAACAATACTGTTATAACCCAAAGTATAAATATCCATGAATCCAGGCCAATATAAATACATGATGGAATAAATAAATAAATGGGGGAGAAGAGACAAATCTCCTGTGCAGAAAAATTCCAAATACTTTCATAAAGAACTCCACCCTCAAGGAGGGGAAGCATAACTCCCTACTCCTTAAATGTACGCCATACATAGTGACTTCCTTTCAAAAAGTACAGTAGGGAAAGGGAAAGGGGAAAAAACAGCTAACTTTACAGTGGAGAAACCAGACAAATGCTACGTCATCAGATTAGTTCAAGGAGAACCTAAATAGTGAGAAATTATGTTTCTAGTACGTGCCTTCCATATGGACAAATTCCAGTGGAGAGGCACTACAAAATATCGGAATAGCATTCCTCAAATCTGTCAGGCGCATCAAAAACAAGGCAAGTCTGAGAAACTGTCGGCCAAGAGGAGCCAAAAGAGACATGAAAACTATATGTAATGTGATCTCCTGGATGAGATCCTGGAATACATTAGAAGGGCTGTAGGTAAAAACCAAGAGATTCTGAATAAAGTAGGGACTCTGGTTAATAATGTATGAAGCAACAATTGTTTGTTAATTATAAGAAATGTACCATACTAACACAAGATGTTAAAAGGGGAAACTGAGTGTGGGTACATGGAGATTCTGCGTGCTCTCTTCTCACTTTTCTGTAAATCTAAAACTGTAGTTGAAAAAACATCTAATTTTAAAAGAAAAAAAATGTTATATGTGATTAGATTTTCACGAAAGCTAATAATGTTTATTGAATCCCTAACAGCATTTAGATAACATTCAGAGCACATAAGACAGTGAAAATGGAGTTCCTGAAATACTCTGTCTTACGCTGTGAGTTACATAGACCTGTGGGCTAAGGGAATACACACCATTTATAAACTAGTGTTTGGTAACACTGCTTGTAGGAGACTATGCTTTCAAATTTCTCACATCTGTGAAATTCAAATCATCTTACAGCTGAAAATAGATAAAAGTAAGTGTGTTGGTCCCAGACCTGTTTGCATTCACTGATCCATTTCCCGGCTTTTCCCTACTCTGTTCTTTTGGGAGGAGAGCTGAGTCCTGCAGGCTCCTGTGTCACCTGGCTCCAGTTGAGTCTGATGAATGGGGCTCAATGGTGGGAGACAGGAGGGTGGGAAAAAAGGGAAGTCCACGGTACGTCTCCCCTTTCCTCTGCCTTGTAGCAGCTCTCACAGCAGCAGCGTCCCGAGGCTCCAGCTCCCTCCTGCACAGACCCCCACAGTCTAGTTACAGAACAGTGGTTATGAAAACACCTCTTCCTTTTGACCCTGCAGCCGGAGAGAGCTAGTGGCTTTTTCCTGTTCTCAGCCTCTGCACTGCCTCACAATCCCATCTTCTCAACAACTCCTTCACCTGTAAAACCAACTCTCTACATTCCCTTTGTTTTACATAATTTAAATGTGTCTGTTTTCCTAGTTAGACCTTGAGGACACAGACAGGTTGAAGGGCAATGGAGATGGAATATATTTTGAGTAAAAGCAGAGTAAAGAAAACAGAATTCCGGGGTGCCTGGGTGGCTCAGTTGGTTAAGCGACCGACTTCGGCTCATGTCATGGTCTTGCAGCTCGTGAGTTCGAGCCTCATGTCGGGCTCCATGCTGACAGCTCAGAGCCTGGAGACTGCTTCGGATTCTGTGTCTCCCTCGCTCTCTGCCCCCCTCCTGCTCATGCTCTGGCTCTCTCTCAAAAATAAATAAACATTAAAAGAAAAAAAACTAAAAAAAAAAAAAAGAAAGAAAAGAAAGCAGAACACCTTTGGAGCTCATCCACACATCAACTGTGTGGTCCTGGGCAAATTATTTCACTGCTTTAAGCTTTGATTCGTTCATCCATCAGTGGGGGATTATAACAGTATCTACGTTTCACAGGGTTATTACATGGACTAAATTACTTCATGCATTTAAAGAACTAGCCTAATGCCTGGTACAAAACATTTAGCTACCACCACTATTACAGCTGCCATTATGGCTTCTAGACTCCAGAGGACTGTCCACTGTAATACAATCTTAACTGGTCTTGCCCTCTTCTGCTTCTCTATCCTCTACCCTTCTTGAACAATGCCCTAGGCTTTATCTTCCTGAAGCCCACTACTGATCACACAGCTCCTACAAAACTGCAACAGCCTATAGATAAGGTACTCGTTCCTTAACGTGCCACTCAGGTATATCCACAATCTTATCCCAACATATTTTCCCTTATTTTTTCCCCCTTAATATAAGCTACAGTTGGTTTTCTCTCTTTCTAGCTTCTCTCGAAAAATGAGATATTTTTCAAGGCTCTTGAGGAGAAACCCATGTTTGATTCATCTTTGTACTTACTACAGCATTTAGCCTCAGTACTTTACCTAATAAAATGGGACTCCATATCTCACATTTAGGTAGTTTTGCTTTTGTCTCTCTTGCCCGAAAAGACATATCTAAAACATGTTGCTAAGGCCAATATCAAAGAAATTGCTGCCCATGTTTTCTCTTCTAGGAGGTTTAAAGTAGGACAGCACTTAATAGAATCGGTCTTGCATTAGGTATTTAAATTTGATCCAATTTACCTTCTCGAGCAGTGACAGGCAAACTTAAAGCCCACAGGCCAAATGCGGCCCTCCAACTATTTTGTTGGATAAATAAAGTTTTATTGGAATAAATATTTTTTGGAATACAGCCATATTTATGGATTATCTATGGCTACTTTTGGCTTTACAATGGCAGAGTTCTGTAGTGTAGTAGCAACCCTATGGCTGCAAAGCCTAAAATACTACTTAGCCCTCTACAAAATAAATTTGCTGACATCCGTCCTTGAGAGTGGCAATCCTGGTTTATCCATATCCTCCCCACAGACATCTAGTATATAGCTTCCATATATTTGGTGTTCAAAAAAAATTTTTTTTTAATTTTTTTTTAACGTTTATTTATTTTTGAGACAGAGAGAGACAGAGCATGAACGGGCGAGGGGCAGAGAGAGAGGGAGAGACAGAATGGGAAGCAGGCTCCAGACTCTGAGCCGTCAGCCCAGAGCCCGACGCGGGGCTCGAACTCACGGACCGCGAGATCGTGACCTGAGCTGAAGTCGGACGCTTAACTGACTGAGCCACCCAGGCGCCCCCAAAATTTTTTTAATTAAACTGAATTGACAAACTTTAAAAACAGAGTTGGAGACTGTGTTATTGGAGGTAATAAGCAATAAAATAAATAAATAATAAAATATAATAAAATAATATTATAAATAAATAAAAATATATAAAATAAATATAAAATAAAATATAAAATAATTTATTTCTTTTAATAATAAAATATTAAAAAATATAAAAATAAAAAAATATAAATATAAATAAATAAAATAATAAAATAAAATAAAATAAATAAATAAATAAATAAAATAAAATAAAAGCAAAACCTGGAAAAGCACATCAGAAGTCAGAGTATTATGTATACTCTGACTACACATACTATTACTTATATTTTAGCCCTCTCTTTACCATTAAAAAGTGAAACAAGAGAGTCTCATTTATCTTATTCTTTTTTATTCCTTAGGGCTATCAGTTCATAATTCTATAAAACATTTCTCTCATCTTCTATTTTTTTCCTATCCAGTTGTTTTCATTCAATTGCTAATTTAAACATTCAATAAAAATTCATGGAGCAGTAACCAGGTTACTGGTACTATGTTGAGAGCTGAGAGAATGAGGATCCTTAAAACTTGGTCCCTGCCTATGAAGGCTATCTAATCTTAGTTTAAAAGACATATTTCAAAAAGGAGAAGCACTATTTAAACACCAGCAAATCAACAAGTGGGTCAAGTCTGGTATCTGTTACTGTCACCTAATTTCAAATCTTCACCATAAAAAAACAAAAAAAACAAACAAACCAAAAAAATTAAATGTTCCACTACTATGAATCCAAGTATTTCTGAAAATTGGGAAAACAGCTCACTCCATCACAGCTGCCACTGCTGGGGGAGGGGAAAAAGAGCATCAAATTTGTTTACTAATTCCCTAAGGCATTTTATTCTTCCAAAACAGCATAAGCAGTAAATAACCTTCTCAATAAATATAAGTTGCCTGAAAGTGTTATAAAATGCTGAAACTTCTATGGAGACTATAACACTTAAGTTCAAGTTAGACAACAGCTGTACCAGTGGGAAATTAAGAAGGAAAAAAATCATTCTGCCTCAGAAAGAGGCAGAACTGGTGATGCAGAGAGTAAAGATGGAGACTATTCACTCATACCACAAATATTTATTTAGCATTTACCATATACATATACAAACATTTACTCAGCATGCACCAGGCCCAGTGCTAAGTACGACAAAGACTCCTGTTCTCCCTCAGAGGCTAACATAAAGGAGAAATCCTACAGAAAAAACACATTCATCAATGTCAGAATCAAACATTCATGTTTAAGTCACTCAACAGTAATAAAGTTAATAGCTGTTATTTAATAAACAATTAAGTGACTACCCTGGGTCAATTACAGTGCAATCACAGAAGCATAAAAAAGTTCTTGCTCAGAAGACTTCACAGCCTGGGTGCTTATACAAAGATGAGTAACTTTTTAAAGTTTATTTATGTATTTTGAGAGAGAGAGTGCACATGCAGAGAGAAGGGGCATAGAAAGAGAGGGAGAGAGAGAAGCCCAAGCAGGCTCTGCACTGTCAGCATAGAGTCCGACACAGGGCTTGAACTCAAACTGTGAGGTCATGACCTGAGCCGAAATCAAGAGTCAGATGCTTAACTGACTGAGCCACCCTAGCACCCCAACGATGAATAATTTTGATAGATGAAATATTTCAAAAAACTGTACAACTTTCTGAGGAAGTACACAAGAGGAAACATTACTAGGGAAAGGGAACTTGAGTCAGGCAAGGCTTCACATCAGTAACCTGAGTCTTACAAAATGAACAGGAGTTTGCCAGGCAAAGAATTTCAGACAGGAGAAAACCACAAGTGAAGTCAGAGCACAGGGTACAGTGCAGTGTGGGGAATGGAAAATAGGGTTGGGGTAAGTTGTTTGGGGGTCAGTTGATAGAAAGCCCTGTATACCACCCTGAGGAAAGTTTGGACCATGGTACACTTATAAAAGGTTATAAAAATAACTGATGGCAGTGTGAAGTTTAAAAAGGATAAAGTACCAGAAGCCAAGAGGACTGTTTTTTAAAGGCTATTACAATAGGCCAGGGGAGAGATGATAAAGACTAACAGAATAGCAGTGGCAAGGTCAGAGGAAGAAATCAGAGATCAGGATAACGGACTAACAGAAGAAACCTGGAGATAGAGAAGAAACCAGAAATGATAATGGCATTGTTCACGATAGGGGAAAGAAGAGAATCAGCTCGTATGGGGAGAGGACATAATAAGCTACATTTTAGGCAGCTGAAGTTTGTATTTTGGTTTGTAGGACTCAGTGGTGAGACAAGTGGAAATTCGTATTAACTCCATTCACTGAGAGAATAGTTCCCATTCCTTCCCATTCCAGAATAACATTTATTCATTCAGCAATTTCTTTTTGGAAAGCTTATCACATATCAGGCACCATTATAAATGCTGGAAAAACACAGACAGCAAGCAAAGTCCCTGCCCATGGAGCTTAGATTTCAGCCTCCTCTTATCATATAAAGTTAACCTCCGCTTATGATAACAGTGAGGGAAAAAATCAGATAAAATTAAAAATATGGATATACAATATGTAAGTCATGTGATTTCTTCAAAGGGAAGCTTCAAGGTAAACATTTTAATCAAATTGCGATGAAAAATACTAGAAGTGATTTGTTTTGGTAATAAGTAGTTAATGACTTACATGTTTGATAGGTTTTCGTTTCCAAGCTGGCCTATACTGAAATGTGTATGTGGCTAATTACATGTTACACTATGCTCCTGACACTAGGAGTTACGCTTTTTGGGAAAGTACTGAAAACTGAAGGCTATCATTTCATACAAACCGGGTTTTTTTCAAAATGCTTTAAAAATTGGTAATATTCTCTTCCTAACATTCAAGTTCCTTCTCTACTTTTTCATAAGAATCAGTTTTGCTACAAAGCAAAATCTGACCATGACCTCTATTAAAGAATTAATTTTAAGCTACTATTTTATTCAAGGTATGACATGGGTATTTTTGCCTATATTTTTATCTTTTTAATCTCCTAAACTGGTTATTGCACATTAATTCCTAGTCTCTAAAGGGAAGTTTACCTGAGAAAGAGTTATTTAACATGTACAGCTGCTTTAGTATATTTCAACAACTTTAAAATAAATTGGATCTTTTTAAGAAACAATGTAAAAAATTTCTTCTTCAACTCCTTGATATTTTATTTTTTACTACTTTATTTCCTAAGATTACCCATATGTCCCACTCCTGGGTTGTTTCTTTTTTCCTAACACTTACTCTTTGTCAGCTTCCCATCACTTTCAGTACTTCCAAGCTCTCCCAAAATTATTACTATCAGTTCTCTTATCTTCGAACACATCATTGGTCACTACCTGGACCAATGATTCCAACAGAAGCAGAACAGATCCTTAGGGACATTTTGAAAATCTGTGAGGACCTTTTGGTTGTCACAATCATTTGGATAGGACGGAGGGTATTTGGTGGATGGGGAACTATTCATCCTAGAAGTCCTAAAATGTGTAAGACAACCCTGTATAACAGAGAACTGTCTGCATCCCTCAGGATTTTAAAAGATCTGCTGGGCATTAAGTAGGTGAAAAGTTTATTTATGATCATCTTAGTCTAAACTTTTATAATATAGTATATATAAAACATATCGTTTTTGTGCTATTTTAAAGAAGACCAAATTTTTCAGAAGTGCAACTATTATTTATGTAAATTGAGGGAAGCATCCACTTTGTTGTGTTCAAAATTTTACCAAACATTGTTAACAATTTGGGAAAAATCAGTTTGTCAAGGATGATGGCCCTTACGGTATCTGAAATGCCAGAATGCATGTGAAATCAGTCTGCATATATAGTTGTCACATTCATAGTGATTCTTTGCAATATGCCAGCAATTGATTACTTCATTTTATCTTCTAATATAATCATGTCTGAGCATTTACATACCTAAATAGCAAACCTGTTATTTTCTAATAAAATATTTCACCTTTATGTTTCAATTAAAGCACTACATTGGTTGTTTTTTTTTTTTTAATTGATTTATTTTGAGAGACGGGGAGGGAGGAAAGGAGAAGGAGAGAGAGCGAAGACCGAATCCCAAGCGGGGCTTGATCTCACGAACCCGTGCAATCATGACCTAATCTGAAAACAAGAGTCAGACGCCACTTAGCCAACTGAGCCACCCAGGTGCCCTGCATTGCGTTGACTTTTAAAAGTTATTTTTATGAGTATATTTCATTGTCTATGATGATCATTTTAGGATATTACAGAAGACTTTACAAAATATTTATTATAAAAAAGGGGGCACTAGGTAGGACAGGAATCACTTTAGAATCACTGGCCCACACTTTAGCCTTCATGTGCCTGGACTACTGAAGACATCTAACTGATATCTTAAATTCTACACATACCCTCCTCCAAATGAAGTACCTACAGATGTGAAAGATCACCAATATTACTTCTATCTTCAAAATACCAGAGCTGCCAACTGCCTTGCAAGTCGGTCCAGTACTGAGATTTCTACAATTCTCCATAAAGAGATTCCTCTACCTAAGAACTTACCCGGTCTACATCACAGACTGAATATTACCCTCAAAAAGCCTTATTTCTAAGAAGTCAGCAAGTCACAGTGGAAGGGTAGAGGGAATCCTAGGTCTGCCCCTTACTTATTATGACAATGATCCTTGGGTAAGTTACCACTTTTTTAATGTTTTTATTTATTTTTGAGACAGAGAGAGACAGAGCATGAGCAGGGGAGGGGCAGACACAGAATCTGAAGCAGGCTCCAGGCTCTGAGCTGTCAGCACAGAGCCCGACGCGGGGCTCGAACTCACAAACCATGAGATCATGACCTGAGCTGAAGTCGGACGCTTAACCGACTGAGCCACCCAGGCGCCCCTACTTACCACTTTCTGAATCTCCTCATTTCTTAAATGAGAAAAAGAACCTTCCTCCCAAGGTTCTGGTATGAAATGACTCAAACAAGTAAGAGCTCAGAGCTTACTACTTCAAACTTTCACCTGTTTTGTTTACTCACCTATCCCAAGGCCTTAGAATAATAACTGGCACCTAGCAGTGTTCAAGAAGTGTCTGTTGAATGAAAACACATTGCTTCCGGAAACCTTCCCAGGCAAGCCCAATCTGACCGCTCCAGAAATGTATCAGTTAATCAAGTAAGGATAACTGAGTGCCCACAAAGTGAGCGGTTACTAGAAGAAAATCCCCAGTCCCTGCTCTTAGGAAACTTAGAAAAATACCGGAAAACGACAGGTCAACATAAAAAATGTCATAGTACAGTAGTCAACAAATGGTATGGGACAGTTAAGTGCTGTGCATCTAAAGGCAAGGTCTACATCACGGCAGGCTGGCACAGCATGGAATGCCACGTGAAAAAGAAAACAAAACAGCCATGTTTCTAGACTTCTTCCACTCTTCTTACACAAAGCCTGAGAGAACTCTACAACGGCCAAACCTGTCACTTCTCTGCTTAAAGCTCATCAAAATGGTATCACTGCCCTCAGGATATCCTAACTTGTTCACGTGTTTTATCAGATACTTCGCATGTTCTAGCCCCCACTTATATCTGGCAACTGCACGGATTGATAACGTAGCCACTAGCTACATGTGGCTGAGCGCTTGAAACGTGGCTAGTCTCAGGTAAGATGTGCCATTAGTGTAAAATACACACTGGATTTCAAAATATCAATGTGGATACACGGGGCTAAATAAAATACATTGTTAAAACTAAATTCACCTGGGGCACCTGGGTAGCTCAGTCGGTTAAACATCCGACTTCCGCTCAGGTCATGATCTCCCGGTTTGTGAGTTCGAGCCCCATATCAGGCTCTGTGTTGACAGCTCACAGCCTTGAGCCTACTTCCGATTCTGTGTCTCCCTCTCTCTCTCTGCCCCTCCCCCGCTCTCTCTCTCTCAAAAATAAACATTAAAAAGATAATTAAATTAACTTCACCTGTTTTTCACGTTTTAAAAATGGCTACAGAAAACTTAAAGATCTGTATGTGACTTGCATTATGCTTCTACTGGACACTTAACTTTTCCCAGCTCTGCATTTTAGCCTGAAGAAACCACTTGGAATTTCCAACTGGGCCCTGTTTCTCTGGCTTACGACTCTGTAGACACTACTACTGGTGCCTGAAACACTTTTTCCTCTTCCTTTCGCTGAGTTATCTGCCACTCATTCTTCAGATCTTAGTTTTTAACCGTCTTTCTCCAAGAAGCCTCCTCTGACTTCACCCCTTACCCCCGCAAGGCTGGAGTGGGGTCCACTCTAGGCGATAGGTGAATCCATCCTACCTAGGATGATAGGTGATCGGCGAATCCATCCTACCGTACTTACCACGCGGTATCTGCAACTGCCTGTCTCCTGGTCTATCTCCCCGCAAGACTGTAAGCTCCTTGAGGGAACAGAGACTACACACGCCTACTCGTCCACGCCCGGCACGGAGCACAGCTCGGCGCACGAAAGAGGGGGTGGGACAAGGACGTGAACGCCGGGACTACCACCGTCGGAAGGGAGAGAGGGGTGAGGAGTGACGCACGGCCTACAGGAGTCCGCGGGGTGCCAGCAGGCAGGCCCGGAGACGGGCGGGAACGGCTGGCGGGACTCACCAGTCCGTGGTCGATGTCCGCTTCGGCCCTTTTGGTCGCCGGCGGCGAATACTCGGCGTAACGCAGACCTTCGCCGGCAGGAGCGACGCCGCCACCGGCAGCCATGGCAATGGGAGGCGGGGAGGACTCAGGGCGCCGGGGCGTCGCCTACGAGACGGCCGCAGGGACAAACTAGTTAGGGCGGTTCACTCGCGGGTTTAGTTGGCACCGCCCCCCGCTGCCCCAAAGGAGGGCGTGGCCCCAGAAGATCTCGTTCTCACCCAGGCTGGGACCGTTTCGTCCCAGCGAAACCTGGGGTCAGACTCCGAGCTGAGACCCCCTAGGACATGTAGGGTTTTTGTTTGACGGAGATTAGGAGGCCCAAAGTCAAGGTTGGGCCTCTTGGGCATTGTGTGGTGGAGCTGGCTCTTCCCCAACCCTCCTTCCTGCCAGGGGCCAGGACTTAAGCCCTATGGTCTGATGTTATTCTCATCAAATTGCTATTCAAGGGAGACCCGGAGGCTCCAACTGCAATGCCTATAGGTCTCTGACCCACACCAGACCTTTCTTCCCACCCGCAACTACTGATCATACTTCTGTTTAATGCCGCAATTCTTCAACCCATGAAAGCAATAGAAGTGGTAATTTGCATATTCTACACTTCGCTCCGCATGGACGGTTATATTTAAGATGAAATTACAAAGAAGAAACATAAGCAAGGAAATAAACCTCACTCCCCACGAATGGTTTTGTGCTGACTTGGATGTAGAAAGACCCATTTTATTATTAATGTTTAAGTGAAGCCTTTTGGTGCAAAAATTAACCAACAGATGAAGCCAGTGAAGGGTTTTCCAACTCCTGAACCCACTTGGCCCCTCTTTTGCCGTTTGTAACCATTGGAAGAGGTGTGAGTTCTAGTGTATGGTCTATCATTTTTCTGGGCTTGTGTCCCTGAAATACCCATTTACCTCTCCAAATCTCTCCTTATCTGTGGAAGGGGAATGACATTGCCCAAAATTCAGACTCAGGGAAGTTGCAAGGATAAAATGAAAAAAGGCGGGGGGAGGGGGAGGGGGGAGGAGAGAAGGATATGCAGGCAGCTTGTACATGCAGTTACCGTATACTACACACAGTTACTACCACAATGCTGTTGGTATTTATGGGAGGGCATAGTCACTTTTAACAGGGATCTTCAGAGAAGAGTCTGATGACTCCAACTTTATTTTTTTATTTTTTTTTTAAATTTTAACGTTTATTTATTTTTGAGACAGAGAGAGACAGAGCATGAACAGGGGAGGGGCAGAGAGAGAGGGAGACACAGAATCTGAAACAGGCTCCAGGCTCTGAGCGGTCAGCACAGAGCCCGACGCGGGGCTCGAATTCACGGACTGTGAGATCATGACCTGAGCCGAAGTTGGATGCTTAACCGACCGAGCCACCCAGGCGCCCCAGATGACTCCAATTTTAAAGAAAAACCTTCCACAGAGACTATCAGTTCTCAGCTTTTGGTTCGTTGCTAAGGTCCCCCTCACCCCCAAGGAAAGGGTGGAAATGAACAATTAAGTCCCCTCTCACCTCACACAGATGTCTTGAGCTAAATTCACTTCTCTGGTTTCCCCGAGAACGAAAAGGAACGTTTTTTGTGAAACCCAAAAAGGAAGGCACATTAAATTTTCATCAGCCCGTTTTTATTAGTTACACCATTTTAAAGACAGGTTACATTATGTTCAATAGACTTTGTTAAAGAAAGGCGGGTGCTGGTAATATATCTTAGAAACATTTTGGTAAAAGATGTCTTAAACATTTGTTGCTTAAGAATACTTTTAGCAAAAAAAAAAAAAAAAAAAAAACTCTGTGTGCCTCAGTCTCCTCATCAGGAAAATGGGAGATGATCAGTGAGCCCAACATGGGGCTTGAACTCACTAACTGAGAGATCATGACCTGAGCTGAAGTCAGACTCTCATCCCTCTGAGGCACCCAGGTGCCCCGGCTTTTGTAAAGCTCTTAAAACAGTGCTGGATGCCTTGTAAATTCTATGAAAGCGTTAGTTACTATTTTCTGTTTATTACTTCTTTCACCTATTTGTTTTCTATGTATTTTCTCATTGATGCCCCCTGCCCCCGCCAGCGATTGTGTTTGATCTCCAAGTGATTGTCCTGTCTTTGAAATGATAAAATGTGATTAAACATTATATATAGTGAGAAAGTGTAAGTGTGGGGAGAGAAAAATTTATTTTTATGAAAATGAAATTAAATGCATTAGAAATACTTCATAAAAAGCAACTTATGCAACTTATTTTTTTAAAAAACAACTCAGGGGTGCCTGGGTGGCTCTGTCAGTTAAGCCTCCAACTCTTTTTTTTTTTTAACGTTTTATTTATTTTTGAGACAGAGAGAGAGCATGAACGGGGGAGAGGCAGAGAGAGAGGGAGACACAGAATCTGAAGCAGGCTCCAGGCTCTGAGCCATCAGCCCAGAGCCCGACGCGGGGCTCGAACTCATGGACCTCGAGATCGTGACCTGAGCTGAAGTCGGACACTTAACCGACTGAGCCACCCAGGCGCCCCAAGCCTCCAACTCTTAATTTCAGCTCAGGTCATGATGTGGTTTGTGGGATCCAGCCAGATGTTGGGCTCTGTGCTGACAGCAGGGAGTCTGCTTCGGATTCTCTCTCTGCCCCTCCCCCACGAAAATAAATAAATGAACATTAAAAAAATAAAAATAAAATAATAGGGGTGCCTAGGTGGCTCAATGAGTTAAGTGTCTGACTTCTGCTTAGGTCATGATCTCACAGTTTGTGAGTTCAAGCCCTGTGTCTGGCTCTGTGCTGACAGCTCAGAGCCTGGAGCCTGTTTAGGATTCTGTGTCTCCCTCGCTCTCTGCTCCTACCCCGCTAGGGCTCTCTCTCGCTCTCTCTCAAAAATAATAAATAAACATTTAAAAATAAAGTAAAATAAAATGCTGTTAAATGGTAGGCATGGGGTGAGAATCATAACAATGGAGCATGATTCTATATTCAGTTTGTTTTTCAAATGTTTTGTTCCCCCTCTATTTTAAAGGAACCCAAATTAGGAATCATATCAGAAGATTATCTATGCGGAAGAAATCTGAGGCAGAGGACCCACATCCATATAAAAGGCCTTAACCCTGAAGATAGACATGGAGCACATGAATAGATACAGCGTGTGTCTGTTGTGTTATCAAAATTTCATAGGCAATGGGAGGAAGGATGCTTTTAGGATAAAAATAAAAGTCTGAAAAAGCTCTTTAGTGAGGGGTGCCTGGCTGGCTCAGTTGG
Source organism: Panthera onca (assembly GCF_046562875.1). NCBI lineage: Eukaryota > Metazoa > Chordata > Mammalia > Carnivora > Felidae > Panthera > Panthera onca. Next base: position 213,128,431 of record NC_138339.1, on the reverse strand, counting down.
TAGAGCATGAGACCCTTGATCTCAGGGTGGTGATTTCAAGCTTCACGATGCACATAGAGGTTACTTAGGAAAAGAAGAAGAAGAAAAAGAAGAAGAAGAAGAAGAAGAAGAAGAAGAAGAAGAAGAAGAAAGCTCCTTAGTGAGAAATAGTGATTTATAAGGAATCTTTAAAAAATAATGTTTAGGGGCACCTGGGTGGCTCAGTCAGTTAAGCAGCCAACTCTTGATTTAGGCTTAGGTCATGATCCCAGGGTCATAGGATCAAGCCCCATGTTGGGCTCCACACTCAGCAGGGAGATTCCCTCTCTCTCTCTCTCTCTTTCTCTCTCTCTCTCTCCCTCTGCCCCTCACCCCAGCTTGCACTCTCTCCTTGTCTCTCAAAATAAAATAAAATAAAATAAAATAAAATAAAATAAAATAAAACAAAATATTAATAATAATGTTTAAAGCATATGTCATTATCGTTATGATCCCTGATTTATTTAGTTTTTCAATTAACCCATCAACCACTATCCTGGTCTGGTCAGAAAAGAGGGCTCTCCTGTGTGGCAAGTGCAGTGAGCATAAAGGAGGATGGGTCTAAAAAAAGAGGAAAGGATTCACAGAAGACAGCGTTCAAGCTGACTATCGGAGAATGAATACAGATTTGCTGGATTGATAAGACTGAGACAGGCTTGGGGGAACAAGGTATGAGAAAGCAATGTATATGAACGGTACTACAAGTAATTCAGTTCTGCTAAAGCTTAAAGTATAGACAAGAGAATATAGGTAGATGAGAGTGGACAGATAACCAGAGGAGGGCCAGATATTAAACAGCTTTACTTAATAAGAAAAGGCATTTGGAATTGACCTTATAGGTAAAGCCAAGACATCAAAAAATGTAGACTGTGGCAGTGACACGATCAGATCTACACGCTAAGAAGACCATTCTGGTAGTGGTGTGGGATTGATGGGTCAAAACAAAAGGAGGGAAATCTGCAAGAAAGTTATTTCAAAAGTCTCAGTAAGAAATGTCGGGTGCTGAACTAGGAACGTGGGCAGACACGGCAAGGAGGAATATGGTGACCTTTATTAGTTTCCTCCCCACTTCAATCCCTCTTGGCCCCACCCAAAGGGACCCAAGGATTGACTCTGCCCCCAACTGTCAGGGTCGGTCCTGAGTAACCTAAGCCAACCAAGGTATCACATCATTCTAAGCATATGTTTGTTTCATGGATGGCACATATCTCTTCTAGGACATTGGGGTTATAGAAAATATTTGCTGGGTGCTTCTGGGAGAGCAGCTTTTTCTCTCTTCTGCTAGACATGAACAGAGAAGCGTAAAGACCTAATTGTGGTTGGCAATCATGGGACAATCATGAGCTACGGTGACCATTTTACTTCCCATCTCAAACTAGGTTACAGGTGAATGAAAGTCAGTGCTATAAATAATTACGTTAGGACTTTAGGATGAAGCAAACACCGTTGAAAGCCACAAGGAGATTAAAAAGAAACTGAGGCCCTCATGATATTAACTACTATTTCAAGCTTCAATTAAAGTCTACCTCATCTCTGAACTTCTTAGTTTAAAGTAAAAATTCCCTTTGTTTTAATTTCTCTTTAAGTATTTAAAAAGCATAAAGATAGTAGAATGAACCCTCATATTCCGCAAATCCAGACTCAACAATTGTCAAGATTCTGCTGCAATTCTTCATCTATTTTCCTTTTCTGATGAAGTATTTTAAAGAAAATCAAGGTATCACGTCATTTCTGATTATTTCTGATTATTTCAGTAGGCATTTCAGTGTGGACATGTTCTAATGTCACGTCATTGTGAACCTAACAAAAATTGTTGATAGCCTTTTGTGTTGTCGGGGAGGAAGACTGTCCTCTGCCTTTCACAGTTCTTCTAGCTGGACTTGGCATCAAATTGACATGAGACGGATTAAGAGGAGAAAATCAAATTTAATAGGTGTATGTATGAGGAATCCATACAGACATCGAATTCCAAAGACAATGAGGCAACATGAAGTTTATATGAGCTAAGGAGAGGGGTAGGGTCTGAGGAGACAAAAAGTAGGAAGGCCACTAGCAGGAAGGTGAAAGGAGATGTTTTGGAAAAAGTTTGCTCTATTATACAGGTAAGTTTCTTAGGTAAATGGGAGTTTCTGTTAGTAGCTCCCTTTCTGGTACGGGCTCTTCTTTCCAATGTATATCCAGGCAGTTGAGAATCAGGAAGAGGGCTTTTCCTCCATCTGCTGTGTTCAGATTATATTTAACTCAAAATAGTGCTCATGCCAAGGAGACCCACCTTGGGGCAGCCTGCCCTTGTACAGTACAGTGTCATCTAATATCCAGTACTTATCCAAATTTCCCTGATTGTTACAAAAAAAACCTTTAAAATAGCTGGTTTGTTCATGTTGGGATCCGAACAAAATCCAAACAAACATGCAGCAGCTGATGTTTATGTCACATTAGTCGCATTTAATCACAAAATCCCTTTCCCCACATTTTTCATACCATTGACTTGTTGAAGAAACCATCACCCTAGTTTTAAGCCAGGTTTTAGTGGGATTTTCCATATTTGTCACCGAAGTAGTCTTACTAATCCAAGGGGAGAAATCTAAGGAGTGAAGAGATAGTGTCAAGAAGACAGGGGATTGAGCAGATAGAAGGGAAAAGGAAAAGGGAAGAGTTCGAAGTGATTCTTAGATTTCTGCCAGTGGCAATTACTGGGGTAGGAAAACACATATAGAACAAAAAGAAAGAAAGAAAGAAAGAAAGAAAGAAAGAAAGAAAGAAAGAAAGAAAGAAAGAATTAGACTCTGTGCACACCAAGACTGAGAAAGCAGATGGGAGGAAGGGAGAGAAGGAGGAAACTACAAATAAAAAGCCAGAAAGGTAGAAGAGGTAGAAATCAGGAGAGAGTGGGGTCATGGAAACCAAGGAAATTTCAAAAAGGATGAAACAGTGGAAAATGCCAGATACCTGTAGGTAAACCAAGTAAGATGAGGGTCTAATGTGCCCATTGAATTTGACAGGTAGGTATGACATAGGCAGGCCAGGCCCGAGGACCCAGAAGGGGTCCCATAGGACCAGCCAAGGGGGTCCTTGGCTTCACGTAGGATAGAAATCAAACATCAGCTGGAAGGAAGTGAGATCAGGGTTTACTGAAGATAGAGAAAGAATGCAGATACAGACAGAGCATCTGGGAAATTGGGAAAGGAAAGGAGAGTGAGTCTCTCCTTTGCTTGGGGTCTGCGGGGTTTTTTGAGGATTGTGGTCTCATGTACGTGTCCTCTCAGGCAACCAGGAACAAAGACAAAGACAAGTATCTAGGCATCCTCCATAAGTCATTTATGTCCTGCAGCCGGTGGTGGTTGTGTCAGGTATCTGGAGTCAGGGGTCTGGAAAACACACATGACAGTCTTAAAGTGACCTGGTCACTCCTCAGATGTTATCTACTGTGCTGGAAGCTTCCAAAGAAATCATGAACTCTTTCACCCTTACAAAGAGGACATACCTATTATAAGGTATGTGGGGTGGGGGGGGGGGGGGTGCCGGTCCCAGCAAAAAATAAAAATAAAAAAAGGCAGGAAAATGAACAAAAAAGCAATTCTTCATGGAGTCCCCTTAGTTTCCCTATCTCAGGTGCTCACTTGTGACCAGAGCAAAAATAGTTTCATCCATCACCTCCCATCACACACTCTAGAATATTCTAAAAAAATATTCTTTTTAAAAAAAAGTATGAGTTGAGCAATGTGGAATCCTATTCCCCTGTGCACTGATATCAGACAGTTTACATAGCACAAAGAGAAGGCAAAAAATGAGTTAATTTGGATTTTATCATCCATCAGATGATTAGTTTTTTAAAATGACTATTGCTCACTCCATGATGGCTTGGATAATTGCTACAAAGTTCATCCCTTGGAACTTAAGTAGGAAGACAGTGAAATACTCTGCCTTCTTCCCCGTAATAAAATTCACTGAACTACCTAAGGCAAAGAAATACAGCTGAGGCGTGGTTTCAGGACTGTATTTCTAATCTGATAGGAGATTTTAAAACCAAAGAAATAAGCCTCCAGGAAGTCACTAGGGGATAAGCCAAACAAAAATGCATTTTCAGTTTTTCGCTTCAACACGTATTTTCAGTTGACTGACTGCCAGTAGCTGGAAAGCTGGTTCTGGCCTATGTCAAAGGCAGTGAAGTAAGTGCCCTTCATGGAGGTGTCCACTCATGGAAAATGGGAATCTACATCATGTAGGCTCGTCTAATGGTCACCCAGAGCAGCTTCTGCTGTCCAGGTGCCAGCTAGAGATAATCCCATGAAAGAAAAGCTGGCACCCGTACACACATGTTATTTTCTGGAGCCAATTTACATTTTGTGCTTTTGTCTATCTGAGCCAGAACAGCATAAACAATGCCAAACCCGGTTTTCTGATTATTTTCAGGCTGATTGAATCTGGCACATGACATGGTTTTATCTAATTAACCCACATGTGGTACAAAACAAAACAAATTTGAAATGGAAAGCTCTTTCTGCTTTTATTGAAAGACGGAGGTGAATATATAATTATTTTGTCCTTGTCTCTCAGCCAGATTTATAGTTGAGAGAGGAGGTCTTTTTCTACCAGATAGCAAAACAAGTTCTTTGTATTACCTGACTATTATAATTAGAATTTATTATGTTTGACATGTTCCCGAATCTGGCCCTTCCTTTTTCTCTCTCTGTTCCAAAAGGAGAAGAAATGTGTGGAAGACGTGTTCCTAATTGTGGTATAATAAGAAATATAGTTGATCTTTGCCCCTGGTTCCTGTCACAGATCTCCTAAAACCCTTGGAATTGCTTCAGCAATACAGAGGAGCATCTCTTGCTATCCAAACTGAGCTGCTTTGGAGCAGCCTGAGTTTATGCTAATGAGTGGCTTAGGGTGGGTTCCCTGGATAGCCTCAGGATAAGGGGGTCACAAAAACCAAGTAATTAGAAGGTTGCAAATTTCAGCCCCACCCACCAACCTCTGCGAAGGAGAAAGGGGCTGGAGGCTGCACCTTAGGCTGTTAAAAAGTGCTGAACTAGGAGATTTGATGAGCTTCCAAGTCGGTGAACTCAGGAGCATCCTGCACCCCAGTTCTAAGGGGATAGAAACTCCTGTGCTTGGCACTCTTCTGGACTTTATCCTATGCACCTCTTTATCTGGCTGCTCGTCTGTATCCTCTATAGCATCCTTTAGAGGAAACAGGTTAACAAAAGTAAATGTTTCTCTGAGTTCTGTGACTTACTCTAGTAAATTAATCAAACCCAAGGAGGCAGTCTTAGGAACCTCCAAATTCTAGCCAGTCTATCAGAAGCACAGGTAACAACCTGGACTTGTATTTGGCATCTGAAGTGAGACTGAGGTTGCAATTTTCTGGGTCTGAGCTCTTGGCCTATGAGAGGTACAGATACGAAAAAGGGAAGATCAGAAAAACCCTGTGGTATTCAATCAGAATCAGTGTAAATTCCGTTTTATATTTATCTCATAGTCTATCTGTATAAGTTTCTATTGCTACTATAAAATTACCACAAATTCAGTGACTTAAAACAACACTCATTTATTAATTGGCTCCTAGTTCTGTAGGTCAGAAATCCAAGGGAGTTCAGTTGGGTTCTATGTTCAAGGTCTCACAAGACTAAAATCAAGGTGTCCGTCAGGCTAGGCTTTTATCTGGAGGCTCTGGGAAAGAATCTGTTTTGGTCAGGTTGTTGACAGAATTTAGTTCCTTGTGGTTGTAGGACTGAGGTCCCTGTTTCTTTCTGGCTGTCAGACAGGGCCGTTTTCAGCCACCGGAGGCCACCTGCATTCTTCAACATATTGTCCCTTCATCTTTATCTTTAAGCCAGCAACATTATGTCAAACCTTCTTGTGCTTCACATCTTTGACTTCTGCTTCCAGCTGAAGAAAACTCTCTACTTTTAAAGAACTCACCTGAATAGGCAAGACTTACCTACCTGAAGCATCTGATTTGGGGCTTGAATGATATCTGCAAAACCACTTAAGAGCAGTACCTACATTAATGTTTGATTGAATAAATGAGAGACAAGAATCTTAGGGAAGCTATCTTTAGAATTCTTTTTTTCCCCATATTGTTATGGGAATCATGGGAATTAATCCCAATGGATTAAAATATCTGTATGGATGGATATGGAAGAGTGTGTGTGTGTGTGTGTGTGTGTGTGTGTGTGTGTGTGTGTATTTCCTATGCATGTCTTTGGAAAGAGCTTAGAAACAATGATACCCCAGTAAAAATATATACACCTTGCACTCAAATGGTTTCTAAATATCATTCCTCACTAAATGGAGAGAGGGTTTCTTGGATAATTGTATGGTTGAAGCAGGAAAAGTACAAGATAAGCCTGGAACATCTTGTAACAGAAAGTGAGGAAGTACTCAAAAAATGATGGGGACATGTCAAAAGTATCAGGAGCCAGCATGAAGGGATTTCTCATTGGCCAAATGTGACAATCTAAATAAATAATGATAATAATGGATTATACCCCATTGAATAAAATAGATACCCATGAGTCCTTATTTGTATAAATGGATATATAAGGGAAAAGAGAAAACTCTTCCTTAAAGCAGAATGTCACCTAATAAGTGTTGAAGAGATGATGGAGCCAGAGATTAATTTTGCAATCACAAATGACTCAGGAAAAAAATATCAGTGAATGTTAAAACCAGTGTGTAAAAGTCTGATGAGGAAAGGGATATTTACATAGTCTCAGAGTATCTTCCCACAAATGACAGACCAGTTGCTTATTAATTATTCATTAAGTATACAATGGAGAAATTGAACATGTACTATTTTCAGCAAACGATAATAGCATGACCAATATTGGAATAAACTGCCATAATGCATTTCCCAATCTGATGTACTGAGGAAAAAAGACAACCTCTGTTGTATTTCTGCCAAAATGCATAGCTTTATTGGAATCTTGAGGAACCATCAGACAAACCTTTGCAAAGAACACTGCAGAATTACTGGCCTGTACTCTTCAAAAAATGTCAAGGTATGGGGCGCCTGGGTGGCTCAGTCGGTTAAGCATCCGACTTCAGCTCAGGTCACGATCTCGCGGTCCGTGAGTTCGAGCCCCGCGTCAGGCTCTGGGCTGATGGCTCAGAGCCTGGAGCCTGCTTCCGATTCTGTGTCTCCCTCTCTCTCTGCCCCTCCCCTGTTCATGCTCTGTCTCTCTCTGTCTCAAAAATAAAAATAAAACGTTAAAAAAAAATTCAAAAAATGTCAAGGTCACTAGCAACAAGGAAAAATTGGGAACAGGTCTAGCTTGAAAGAGATAAGAGGCACGACAGCTAGATTGTTCTAGACTGGATCTTTGATCACGAAGAAAGGGGGCATGGGGAAAACGTTTACTCTTTGTTTGCTTAGTTATGAAGGATTTTTTGAGGCAAGTGGTAAAATTTAAGTGGAATATGTGGCCTAGATGGTAGTATGTTATCGATGTTAATTTCATGATTTTTATGTGTATACTATGGTTATGTCAAAGAGTGTCTCCATTTTTAGGAAATGCATGCTCAAGTATTTACGTGTAATGGGGCTGTGTGTTGCTGAAGGTTGAATTGCGATCCCCCAAAGAGATAATGTTGAAGATCTAACCCTATCCCTGTGAATGTGTCCTCATTTGGAAATGGGATCTTTGTAGATATAATCAAGGTAAAATTGAAGGCATACTGGTTAGGGTGGGCCCTAAATACGATGACTGGTGTCCTTATAAGGAAAGAGAGATTTAGAGGCACATGGACACACAAGGAAGGCCATGTGATGGCAGAGGCAGAGATAGGAGTGATACAGCTAGAAGTCAAGGATTTCCAACAAATACCAGAAGCTAGAAGGCAAACACAGAACACTTTGTCCCTCAGAGTATACAGAAGGAACCAACCCTGTCAACACCTTGATTCCAAGCTTCCAGCCTCCAGAAATGTAAGAGAATACATTTCCGTTGCTTCAAGCCACCCAGTTTATGGTACTTTTGTTACAACAGCCCTAGGAAACTAAGATAAATCAAATCACTTGCTTGCTATTAACAGCAGCATCTTATGTATATGATTTTCTGAACTTGGATATTTAAGAGGAACTGAAAGAGCTATACAATAATGTATTTCCATGTACATGTAAAAATATTTGTTATTTCCCTAGGCACGTATCTTTTATCCACATACCAATGGAAGTCTTGCAAGTGATGTCACTGTGTCTGCTGTGGTCAGAATATGTGTGTTAGGGTTGAAATCCTAACCCCCAAAGGTGTGTGCTCGCTTCGGCAGCACATATACTAACCCCCAAAGGTGATGGCATTAGTGGGTAGGCCTTTAGAAAAGCAGTTAGGTCATGTAGGTGGAACCCTCATGAAGGGGCTTAGTGCTTTTATAACAGAGATTGACAGAGCTTTCTTTGCTCCTTTTGCTATGTGAAGATACAAAACAAGAAGTCTTACCCAGAAGGCCCTCACCTGACCATGCTGGCACTTTGATCTTGGAATTCCAGGCTCTGGAACTGTAAGCAGTACATTTCTGTCTATAAGCCACCCAGTCTGTGGTATTTTGTTATAGTAGGCCCAAACGGACTATGACAGTATCTTTTAATTTTTATTTTCTTACTGGATAGTATCTCCTTTAAAATGCCCAATACGATGAAGCAGAGTAAGATAGTGCAGAGGGTAGTAGAGAATTAGAGGAATTCAATTTGAAGCCCACTTTGGGAACTGACATAACACAGGTAAAAATGCCTAACCATGTCTGACACACAGCAGTATGCACCCAGTAAATGTATATGTAAATGTGTGCGCGCGCACACACACACACACACACACGTGTGTGTGTGCGTGTGTGTGTAAGAATTCTTATGCAATAGTTCTGAATTGCTTGCTTGAAATTAAAGATCAAGAAACTAACATTCTTCACAGGTTGTGTCAGGGTAAATAATGAGATAATAAATGGAAAATTTCTTTTTAACCTTGAACCTCTCCTGCAGAGAACATTTACATTATCCGTAAAAATGCTACCATCACACTACTGCATGCTTACAATACTATTTATAGATCCAGATTATTGGGTATGCCATTGTTAACTTGTTAAGTAATAACTATATATAAAAAAAAAAAACCTTTATGATTTCCAGTGCGGAAGGATCGCATTTGGCCCTGAAGTCATGTAAAAGCAAATGGGGAAGAGTGGTTTCACACAGAGGGAAACAGGTTCAGAGAGTCGCATAATTCGCTCAAGGTCATGCCGCTTTTAAGAAGAAACAACATGGGGAAATTTCTTGTTTAAAATTCCTAAAGTACCCATGTCAGTCATCTCTTTGGAACACATCCTAGCCAGAAGTAAACACCTGGTTTGAAGCACAGATTGTTGATGGTACCAGAGAACGAATCCACCTATTACTATCATAACAGAATACTTTTGTTTGCTTCATTTATTTTCCCAGCAGGTTGAACATTCCTCTTGGCATATTCCGTAACTCAGGAGCATGTTTTTTTTAAATTTTTTTTAATGTTTTTTAATTTATTTTTGAGACAGAGAGAGAGCACGAGCAGGGGAGGGGCAGAGAGAGAGAGAGAGGAGCATGTTTATTTTCTTGGATTAAATACACCCCCTAGAAGGGAATAACAGCATGATGATGCAAGGCCATTTGCGTCTGAAAAGCATTGCTGACACACACAACTAGGAAATACAAAACATTGGTTTTTTGTTAGGGTCCCGACTTCGTGTTTTGTGGCAGCCTCTGTGTGAGTATGTGAGGTTTTGAGACCAAATCTACTGGGTTGTTTTAATCTACCTTGAGCAGTAAAGAACCCCTATCTAGTACTGACAGAGTACGAACTGTGCCACTTTCCGCACATTTTTCTTGTTCTTCCTACTTTACAGCCGTGATAAGTTATTGAATGCACAAGGGAGTATGGCTGATGTGGGCTTGCTCTTCAAAATACTTTTATTTCTATAACACTGTGCCACAAAAATGTCATCAAGCTGACGTCCCCATATTCCAGCCACAAGAACAGTGTGAGCTTCTCAGGGTCAGCTGCACGGGGGCCAAGCAGAACCCACAGAATCTCTGACAAACAGATTTCCCAGATGTGTGTTCAGAAGGAGTTTTGAAAGCACTGTCGAACCAGGAATTTCTTACATCCATAAACAATGTTTATATCCTTACCTTTTCCACATTCTCCTAAAAAGTGTCAGGTATTCCATTCACGGAACAGCCTGTGTTTTAGTACACTCTGTGTGCATATTTTGTTATCCTTTGGTCACAGGCCAGCCGATGAGTCTGCTCTATGTGGTACAACACCTACTCTATCACAAACCTCAAAAAAAAACAAAAAAAACAAACCCGAATTGTTGTTCTGCGAGCAGCCAGCACCTAGTCTAGGCCTAATGTTCTGAGAAATGACCTACGGGAAGCAATACAAAATATAAGTTCAAGACTTCTCCCTATATATATATATTTTTTTTTTCAGCCTTCTAAGCTGTTGTTTTGTTACAGTTTAGTAACCTCTCTGTAATGTCCTTCTGGACAAAAAGCAAGCCAAGAGCTGCTCCTAAAGGAGCTGATAAGGATGCCTTATGAACTGTAGTGTTTTTCATCTACAGTGTTGATTCTCAACTGTGGCTGTACATGGAAATCCCTGGCAAGTATGTAAAACCCCCAGTGTCCATGCCGTACCCCAGACCAATGAAATTGGAAATCTGGGGTGGCACCCAAGCCTCAGTGATTCTAAAGCTCTCCAAGTGATTCCAAAGTATAGCCAACATTGAGAATCACTGAGCTAGAATATAAAGAGTTGGTTCATCAACTGCAGTGTTGGTCAACAGCTTTTCCACCTTGTCTGTGATTGTGTTCCTGATCGGACTTGAGTTTCAGAGGTTCGGGTATGTCTGTTTGTTCTTACACTCTCAGTGTTCACCCCACACCACCAAAACATTGGCCTGACTCACTAATGCCCACTCCTGGATACCTATACATTCTTACTAACTCATGGGCCTAGATCTGGAGTAAGCAGGGAGAGAATTCTAGTTCTCCTTCGATATTGATGTTTCTCTTCCATAGTGATAAAATTCCTTCTATAATTTAAAACTAGGGAAAAGGACACCCAAATTCTCTTTTCTGTTTAAACTCACTTTCTAGGTAGTCTCATCCAACCACTTGACTTTAAAAACACTTTATAGAAGCCAGTATTACTTTGATTCCTAAACCAGACAGAGACCCAGTAAAAAAAGAGAACTACAGTCCAATATCCCTGATGAATATGAATGCAAAAATTCTCAATAAGATACTAGCAAATCGAATTCAACGGCATATAAAAAGAATTATTCACCATGATCAAGTGGGATTCATTCCTGGGATGCAGGGCTGGTTCAACATTCTCAAATCAATCAACGTGATACATCACATTAACAAAAAAAAAAGAGAAGAACCATATGATCCTGTCAATCGATGCAGAAAAGGCCTTTGACAAAATCCAGCACCCTTTCTTAATAAAAACCCTTGAGAAAGTCGGGATAGAAGGAACATACTTAAAGATCATAAAAGCCATTTATGAAAAGCCCACAGCTAACATCATCCTCAATGGGGAAAAACTGAGAGCTTTTTCCCTGAGATCAGGAACACGACAGGGATGCCCACTCTCACCACTGTTGTTTAACATGGTGCTGGAAGTTCTAGCATCAGCAATCAGACAACAAAAGGAAATCAAAGGCATCAAAATTGGCAAAGATGAAGTCAAGCTTTCGCTTTTTGCAGATGACATGATATTATACATGGAAAATCCGATAGACTCCACCAAAAGTCTGCTAGAACTGATACATGAATTTGGCAAAGTTGCAGGATACAAAAATCAATGTACAGAAATCAGTTGCATTCTTATACACTAACAATGAAGCAACAGAAAGACAAATAAAGAAACTGATCCCATTCACAATTGCACCAAGAAGCATAAAATACCTAGGAATAAATCTAACCAAAGATGTAAAAGATCTGTATGCTGAAAACTATAGAAAGCTTATGAAGGTAATTGAAGAAGATATAAAGAAATGGAAAGACATTCCCTGCTCGTGGATTGGAAGAATAAATATTGGGAAAATGTCAATACTACCCAAAGCTATCTACACATTCAATGCAATCCCAATCAAAATTGCACCAGCATTCTTCTCGAAACTAGAACAAGCAATCCTAAAATTCATATGGAACCACAAAAGGCCCCGAATAGCCAAAGTAATTTTGAAGAAGAAGACCAAAGCAGGAGGCATCACAATCCCAGACTTTAGCCTCTACTACAAAGCTGTCATCATCAAGACAGCATGGTATTGGCACAAAAACAGACACATAGACCAATGGAATAGAATAGAAACCCCAGAACTAGACCCACAAACGTATGGCCAACTCATCTTTGACAAAGCAGGAAAGAACATCCAATGGAAAAAAGACAGTCTCTTTAACAAATGGTGCTGGGAGAACTGGACAGCAACATGCAGAAGGTTGAAACTAGACCACTTTCTCACACCATTCACAAAAATAAACTCAAAATGGATAAAGGACCTGAATGTGAGACAGGAAACCATCAAAACCTTAGAGGAGAAAGCAGGAAAAGACCTCTCTGACCTCAGCCGTAGCAATCTCTTACTTGACACATCCCCAAAGGCAAGGGAATTAAAAGCAATAGTGAATTACTGGGACCTTATGAAGATAAAAAGCTTCTGCACAGCAAAGGAAACAACCAACAAAACTAAAAGGCAACCAACGGAATGGGAAAAGATATTTGCAAATGACATATCGGACAAAGGGCTAGTATCCAAAATCTATAAAGAGCTCACCAAACTCCACACCCGAAAAACAAATAACCCAGTGAAGAAATGGGCAGAAAACATGAATAGACACTTCTCTAAAGAAGACATCCGGATGGCCAACAGGCACATGAAAAGATGTTCAACGTGGCTCCTTATCAGGGAAATACAAATCAAAACCACACTCAGATATCACCTCACGCCAGTCAGAGTGGCCAAAATGAACAAATCAGGAGACTATAGATGCTGGAGAGGATGTGGAGAAACGGGAACCCTCTTGCACTGTTGGTGGGAATGCAAATTGGTGCAGCCACTCTGGAAAGCAGTGTGGAGGTTCCTCAGAAAATTAAAAATAGACCTACCCTATGACCCAGCAATAGCACTGCTAGGAATTTACCCAAGGGATACAGGAGTACTGATGCATAGGGGCACTTGTACCCCAATGTTTATAGCAGCACTCTCAACAATAGCCAAATTATGGAAAGAGCCTAAATGTCCATCAACTGATGAATGGACAAAGAAATTGTGGTTTATATACACAATGGAATACTACGTGGCAATGAGAAAGAATGAAATATGGCCTTTTGTAGCAACGTGGATGGAACCGGAGAGTGTAACGCTAAGTGAAATAAGCCATACAGAGAAAGACAGATACCATATGGTTTCACTCTTATGTGGATCCTGAGAAACTTAACAGAAACCCATGGGGGAGGGGAAGGAAAAAAAAAAAAAAGAGGTTAGAGTGGGAGAGAGCCAAAGCATAAGAGACTGTTAAAAACTGAGAACAAACTGAGGGTTGATGGGGGGTGGGAGGGAGGGGAGGGTGGGTGATGGGTATTGAGGAGGGCACATTTTGGGATGAGCACTGGGTATTGTATGGAAACCAATTTGACAATAAATTTCATATATTAAAAAAAAAACACTTTATAAGCTAATGAGTTCCAAACTTGTATTCAGTCTGGACATCTTCCTTGAACCCACACTTGAACTTCAACAGCTTACTCTACTTGGATGTCTAAACTCGACATGTCCAAAAGTGAGCTCATGACAATACCCTTCCTCACCACCAATACCAGAAACACCCGTCTCACAGCCTTCCCTAACTTCATTGATGGTAACTCTATCTTCTAAGGCTGAAAACCTACATATCATCCTTGACTCTTTTTCTACAAGTCAAATCCAATCTGTTTCTGTCCATCCTACACTTAAAATCCTGTTCATTATACTTTTAAAATATATCAAGAATCTAGGCATTTCTCACCACCTCTACTGTGTGTGTGTGTGTGTGTGTGTGTGTGTGTGTGCACATGTGCATGGTACAAGCCAACATCATTTCTCATCTGGATTATTGCAGCTGCCTCTCAACTTGCCTCCCTGCTTCTACTCTTGCTTTCCTTCGTATCTATTCTCAAAATATCGGTGAGAGTGACCTTGTTAAAACATGCTATATCATGTTACTCCCCTGCACCAAATCCTCCAAATGCTTCCCATTTCACGCAGAGTAAAAGCCAAAAGCTTTACTATAACTTAAAGGACCCTAGATGGCTGGCCCCATATTAGGCTTTTATCCTCATTTCCTAGTACTCTCTCCTTCTGCTCACATCAAACTTTTTGTTGTTTATCAAAGACAGACATTCTCTCACTTCAGGATATTTGACTATATTCCATTTGCTCAAGGCTGAAATTCAGCTGGGTTTCAACATGGGGCCCTAGGGAATGTTTTTGAACTGTATTAGCCTTTATTGGGTGGGACATATGCTGTGATTGGTCAGTACCTGTGACATATTGGTTGTTCAATGTTTTGAGTATCAACACGTTCTTCCTGTACCCTTGCATCCCTGAGATCCCTATTGAGAGGTCACAAGAAGATATTCCCTGGCCACCCTATCTAAAATTTCATACAAATTTTACTTCCCATTCAATTTCCACTTTAATTTTTCTCCTTGTACTTGTATTAGTTATCCATTGCTGCATCATGTATTACCCCCAACATATAGTGGCTTAAAAAAAACATTCAGTATGTGTTTCCCCCAACAGTTTCTGGAAGGCAGAAATTCAGGAGCAGCTTGGCTGTGTGGTTCTTGTTCACGTTGCACCAAGATGTCAGCTAGAGTTAGAGTCATCTTGATAGGGGCTGGACGTTACACCAGATGGTCGTCTTCAAAGTTGGAGGAAACTACTTAAGGGCAAGAATAGCAGAACACAAGAATCATTGGAGGCCACCTTGGAGACCAGCTACCACAATACGACCACTGGTCCTCACAGGTTCACATGCAAGTTATCCTCATCTCCTCCCAAGACCCCCTCCCCCCAAGTCTCATGCCATTACAGCATCAGCTCAAAATCTAGACTCATGTTATCTAAATCAAGTCTGGTGCAGGTGAGACTCCACACATGTAGTTCTTGTGTATAGCTCATCCAGTATGGTTTCTCTTGACCTGAGACCTGTGAAGGGTCAAGTTATCTGCTTCCAACATATCCCACATAAAATGGTAGGATGTGCATAGGATAACCAGTATAGGTGTTTACTCAAAGGGGGAAAATGGGAGGAAGTTGATGCCATTTGGCTATAGCGATTCTAAAATCCAGCAAGATAGGGGTTGGTACTTTCTTGATTAGGACTCAAGGCATGAGAATAATTGTTTGTGGCATTTGGCTACACACTGTGGGCTTTAAGTTCTGCCCTTTGAGTTATCTTTCCTTTTCCATGAAAAACAACCCATGTATGTGGTTGCTGGTGTTCCCCGCCTGATCTCGGGACTTTTCATTTCATCATGAATCTGTCCCTTTCAGTCCAAACTGGTGGTATTTCTGAAAATGCAATTGTCTTAAAAAGTCTGAGGGGTTTTTTATAAATCTTACTTGGGCTTATCCCATTGGACAAAAACCATAACAGTCTTCTGCCAGACTGTTAAAGGACAACATTTATAAGCTTCTGAAAGTTTTATTCTTTGACTGAACGGTTCCTTGAGATATTTATTTCCTTGGATCGTTCTGATGTCTTAACAAAGGAATTAATAGCCACTCTCGCATTTTCCACTTTAAATCAGGCTTTCATGATGGTTCTCTGATTTGATCTTTTCCTGGAGCCAATTCTCAACCTTAGCATAGTTTGCCATTTACAGAGGTTGAGAACTACCAAAATCAGCAATTCCTAGCTCCTTTTGGGGCAATAACCTTTCATTTAGGTTATCTCTATCTTCCCACATCTTACTATAAGCAGCAAGAATGAATCAGGCAGGACCTTCCACCTTCTGTCTGGCTATCTCCTTACCCAGCTCACTTAGGTCATTAGGTACTTTGCTTCCCATGTCACCACAGGTAACGGTGCTGCTATCTAACACCAAATAACAGGGACCCCTTCTATAATGTTCCTAAACTTGTGCCAGCATTTTCCTCAAAGACTTTCCAGCCTCTGCCCTCAGACCAGTTCTGAAGCCAAGCCCATGTTTTCATTTTAGACTGCACCACACTTCCAGGTGCTATAATCTATAAGTTGTTTCCTGCTGCATTACAATTTACCCCAAATTTGGGGTAGGAAGCGAGAATCACTGGAGGCTGGCTTGAAATCTGATTACCTCAGTATTTTTTTTTTTAATTTTTTTTTTCAACGTTTTTTATTTATTTTTGGGACAGAGAGAGACAGAGCATGAACGGGGGAGGGGCAGAGAGAGAGGGAGACACAGAATCGGAAACAGGCTCCAGGCTCCGAGCCATCAGCCCAGAGCCTGACGCGGGGCTCGAACTCACGGACCGCGAGATCGTGACCTGGCTGAAGTCGGACGCTTAACCGACTGCGCCACCCAGGCGCCCCTGATTACCTCAGTATTTAACAGTATCTAACACATTAAATATTTTACTTACTTGCTTTGTGAGTTGCCCATCTAGAATGAAAGAATGTGGCAGAGGGATTTTTTTTAATGTTTATCTATTTTAGAGACAGAGAGAGACAGAACAGGAGCAGGGGAGGGGCAGAGAGAGGGAGACACAGAATCTGAAGCAGGCTCCAGGCTCTGAGCTGTCAGCACAGAGCCCAACGCAGGGCCGGAACTCACAAACTGCGAGATCATGACATGAACCAAAGTTGGACACCTAACCAACTGAGCCACGCGGGTGCCCTGAGGGATTTTTGTTGGGTTTATCCACTACTGTAGCCTCAGTGTCTGGTTTATACTAGATACTCAAGAAATGTGTGTTAGGTGACTAAAGTAAGACTACACTTCCTGGCCTCTCTTGTAACTAGGTGTAGCTGTGCAACTAAATTTGACCAGTGAAGTGTGAGCAAAAGTGATGAGTACAATCTCTGGGTTGTACACCTAGAGGTAAACTCGCCCTGCAGTTTCCCTTTCTCCCTCCTCACTGGCTGGATTATTTATGCATTTGATGTAGATAAGGGAAGCACCCTAGAGAAGGCAGAGCAACACAATAGAAGCCTGGACCCTTGACACCATAGTAAGTAACACCATCACTGTGCCAGCCCTGGTCTGCATGTGCTGGGACTAGCACCTAAGAGACAATTTCTAAGCTGCTAAATCACAGTTATTTTGAGTCTCGACTATTGCAGCTGAACCTGTAGTTTAATCTAGGTGACGTGAGTGAGAGGGGCTGGATAGAAACACCATCATGCCTGAAAAGAGCTTGAGGAAATAAGAGAAATGGCCAACTAGCCCTTTAGGACGACGACTATAGAACTTCTCATATGTAGTATTACACTGTAGGAATATACCACCATTTATTCGTCGGTTATCTTGTCTTTGCCTTATTTCGCGTAGTTTTCTGGTTTTGTTAAGATGTAATTGATATCCGTCGCTGTATAAGTTCAAAGTATACAGCGGGATGGTTTGATTTACAATCCATCTACTATTGATAGGTATGTAAATAGTTTCTGTTTTAAACTCTGATGAATCAGGCTTGTACTGGACTTGGTGAGCACGTGAACAGTGGAATGTCTAGGTATGAAAATACTCGGCCTTAGAAGGTTCTGCCAATTTTCCAAAAAGGCACTAATTTACCAGTCCTCTAGTGGAGCACCAGAATTTCAGTTTCCCATCCTGACGCATGGTAGCTTTTTTTTTTTTTTCATTTTAGTAATTCTGTTGAGTGTATAGAGGTATCTCATTGTAATTTCAGTTTGCATATTCATATATTTACTAGCCATTTGGCTGTCTTCTTTTTTTTTTGAAGTTTATTTACTTATTTTGAGGAGGGGGGAGGGGCAGAGAGAGAGAGAGAGAGAGAGAGAGAAAGAGAGAATTCCAAGTAGGCTCTGTGCTGTCAGCACGGTCCAACGTGGGGCTTGAACCCACGAACCCAGAGATCACGACCTGAACCAAAACCAAGAGTTGGAGGCTTAACTGACTGAGCCACCCAGGTGCTCCTGTGAATTTAAATAGTATTGATCATTATATTTATTGAGGATACCATGTTGGATACACGGTACTGAGCACTTTATGCTTACCTAACATGTATGACAACTATCTTCAGTAGGTTTAGAACTCATTCCATTCTATAGCTGAAGAAACTGAAGCCCTGAGATGTTCAGTGGTTCACCCAAAGTCTCTCATGTTATAAGTAGTGGAGACAAGATCTAAACACAGGTCGATCTGACAAAGCCTGAAGCGCGCATGCTGAACCCTTGTTGAATAACACGGGATTCACTCCCTTTCTTCAGACTGCATGAAACTTCATTATTGTAACCATTTTCATCACCCTCCCTTTGTCAGAGATTGTTTTACTGGAGCCCCAAAAGAGAAGCCATATAGTTGGGTGGCTGCTGAGGACTACTCAGGAGAGTCTTGAACTCTAGCCGCTGTGGTATGCCTGCAGGGAATTCCTACCCCACATCGCACTCTTGGAAGCCTGCAAGGCCAAGGGAATTTCTAACATGACTCCTTTCTACAAGTAAAGTAAAATAGGAGGATCCTAAGTTTTATCCATAGAAATGGAACTCTTGTTGGCTGCCAGAAGATATTAGGGATGGAATACTGCCCCAAAATGTCTACAGAGTGCTCAGGGCCTTCCAGTTATGCCAACGGAATTCCAGCTTCACTGGGGACTGTAC
This sequence comes from Panthera onca, assembly GCF_046562875.1. NCBI lineage: Eukaryota > Metazoa > Chordata > Mammalia > Carnivora > Felidae > Panthera > Panthera onca. The sequence goes on along the minus strand of NC_138339.1, from coordinate 213,109,560 downwards.
TCCTGTGACAGGCGTTTATATATTGGTAGGTAAAACTATATACTGCTTTATTTCTATTCTGAAAGGGATTTCAAGGTAAAACACACTGAGGATATAGCTCTATGATGTTTTAGCAATTGAAAGCTGGGAGCTGGTAGAACTAAAGTTAAGAACTCTTTGAGGACAAATTTAAGTATTATTGGAAAACATATAAAGTGCTTGCATTGACAGCTCAAAAAAAGCCACAACACGATCTTCCATTTATATGGCATCAAGGTGCAATTTACGAACCACTTCCACAAATGTTATCTCATTTGGCCTTCACAAACCCCCGAAGGTAGATTGGACAGCTGGTCTGATTATGATTAATATTTCATCTTACAAATGAAGCAACCAAAGCTCAGAGAGTTTCAGTGTTTGCCCGAGGTCACAGAATTCTTAAATGGCTCTGCCAGGTCTCAAGTTCAGGTCTTTCTGCCCTTTGCCCCTATGCCATACTCTGTGTTACATACCTGGCTATACTTACAAAGGATGTGAATACCCACAGGAGTTGGCTTGGAGTTAAGACGTCAGGACAGTCAGAAGTTCCCTAAGAGAGGGCATTTTTGGAAAAGGCATAGTGGTGGGGTTTAAAATGGGTAGTGCTATGGAAAGTTTCTGTTTGGTTCATTTATCATGGCTAAAGAAACTCTTCAGGGGAATTTCTCTCCCATGCCACTGACAGAGTCTTCAGAACTTTCCCCAGTGAAGGGAAATTTCTTTCATCCCTGTAGCCAGCAGAGGTCTGGTGACAGCTACCATACAGTGTGACAACTCAGAGATGGAAGCCATTACGCTTTCCTCAGATATGAATTTATAAACAAAGAAATGCAGTCACCTTCCGGAAGATCGCAAATATTATTAAAAGCACATTTCTCCTCATTTCCCCAAGTGACAGTATTCATTGTCATCAGAAAAACAGAGCGAACAAATGTACATCTTTCCGTTTCTACACTATGAAGCTCACTATTTTAACACAGTTAAAGAAGAGGAATTCTAACCCAAATTTAGCATGTTTTCTATTCACAAAAATTTGACAAGTTGTACAAAGCACTGTCTATTGTAAAGATTATTTGACCACATAATTATAGGGATGACTGTTGGAGTGCAACGGTTTTTATTAATGTTGATTCTAATAGGTTTACAGACTTTGCCATAACCGTTCTGGGAAATAAGACACAGCTGCTCGTGGGGAAATTATAACAAATGAAAAGCATTCCAAATTCTGGATTTTGTCAAAAGATATATATTGTCACAATCATCTTCCAAAATGTAGAAAGCTCTATGTGGACTCAGAAGACCTAAATTCGGTTCTGCCACAAAGTTGTCACACAATACTGGAAGTCACTTGACTTCTCTAAGTCTCTGTTTCCTTCTGTCTAAAATGAGGTGATCTTAATCAAGGGGTTAGCATAAGAAGGTTCTGTCTGTTCCCCACTGTAGCTGCTGGGTCTGATGGAGTGAATGGTCTGTGCTTATTATTTTTTTTTTTTTTAATTTTTTTTTCAACGTTTTTTTATTTATTTGTGGGACAGAGAGAGACAGAGCATGAACGGGGGAGGGACAGAGAGAGAGGGAGACACAGAATCGGAAACAGGCTCCAGGCTCTGAGCCATCAGCCCAGAGCCCGACGCGGGGCTCGAACTCACGGACCGTGAGATCGTGACTTGGCTGAAGTCGGACGCTTAACCGACTGCGCCACCCAGGCGCCCCGGTCTGTGCTTATTATTAATAAATATTTATTACCTGAACTTAAGGTGACTTATAATTGTAGCATTCCATTATTTATGGCATAAATTTAAAGAATTTCCAAAGAATGTGATATTGCCACAAATATGCTCTTATGCAAACACACACACACACACACACACACACACACACACACAAAATGAGGAGTGCCTAGTAAAGTAGTCACTGATTCACGTAGATCCTTTGTTGAAAGAGAGAAATGAAATCTTTAACTGCTATCCTCACCCTACTGGATTAACCTAACTTTTTACTGCAGAATCAAATTTAAGGAAGCATGACTTTTTGGAATTTTCAGAAATTAAGATCTTTCTTTCTTTCTTTCTTTCTTTCTTTCTTTCTTTCTTTCTTTCAAGTAGGCTTCATGCCCAACACAGAGCCCAGGGTAGAGCTTGAACTCAGGACCTTGAAATCAAGACCTGAGCTGAGATCAAGAGTCCAATGCTTAAACAACTGAACCACCCAGGTACCCCTAGAAACTAAGATTTTCACTGAGACATTTTATGACAAGAAACAGCTGAGAATCTATGTCTGTATTTATTCACACTAATGAGAGAGTAATCGAAGGCAACTAATTTAAAAACCAGATATGTATCTTCATTTAGATCCTTGGAAGATAAAAGACATACTTGGATATGTTAGCATAAGCCCAAATTGGTGAAGTTTCTTTTTGATTTCATCTTATCTTTAATCTTATCCCAGCACGCTGGGCTAAAACTGCTCATTGTAGCCTTGAATTGCCATTTCCTATCAATGTCTCATTTTACAACGTTTTCCTTTGTGTATCCTTTTGAATCCTCTTTTTCTTTCCACTTTAGCTTCCCTCTTCCCCAACCAAAATATCTTTTGCTTAGATTAAACTCCTTTACCTAAGGAATGAATAAATGATTATTTCCCGGATGCAGTTACATTTTAAAAGAAAGCCATTTCCTAAGGGAATCTTTAATTGGCCAAATTTCAGGCCATTTAACCATCTCCCTAGATTTCAGGTAATCCCCCTTGTCCCTTAAAATATACAGGTAGGGGCGCCTGGGTGGCGCAGTCGGTTAAGCGTCCGACTTCAGCCAGGTCACGATCTCGCGGTCTGTGAGTTCGAGCCCCGCGTCAGGCTCTGGGCTGATGGCTCGGAGCCTGGAGCCTGTTTCCGATTCTGTGTCTCCCTCTCTCTCTGCCCCTCCCCCGTTCATGCTCTGTCTCTCTCTGTCCCAAAAATAAATAAAAAACGTTGAAAAAAAAAAAATTAAAAAAAAAAAATATACAGGTAATTGTCTAGTACAATGATTCCTTGAACTTTCAAAGCCATGGAGCTCTTACTCAAACAAAATCAGGTAGCAATCCAGTAAATAGAAGAGATAAGGGCTGAGGCAGGGGTGGGGATCCAGAATCTTCTCCACTCTCCCTATTTCTTTCCACTAGCCATTGCTGCAGAGGCACACATCTCTGAGCAACCCTAGTAAAAGGCCAGCCCATATCTTCAGACAAATACACAGACACATAAGGTGAAAGAATATGTGATATGCAAATAGATAACCCACTCTCAAGTATCTTAAAGGAGCCTGTAATGTCTACTGCAATAATAAACCACATTCACATTTTTTAACACTTTAGGAATGTAGCAAAATGACAAATGAACAGAATAAGCAATCTAGATTTTGCCTATTATCCTCTATTTCTATTTCATGTTTGAAACTTGGGTGTGCTACGCGGTCGGGTTTTAAAATAAATACGGTCAACCGAGTGTATTCCTTGAAGTCAGCATTACTCGTACTAGTTCCTTTAGAAGAACTGATTTTCCTTTATTCAAACTTTGAATTGAATCCAATCACCAAAACAACTTCTTTCTTATCCTCTGAAATGAAAGTTCCAGTGGTATTTTCCCAGCAGTTGACAATCTGAAGAAAATTGCCTCCAGGAAGATCACCCAGATCCACTTTTGGGGGGACTCTGGAACTGCTTTTCTCACCCTGCAGGCACCTACAACCCGGAAGTTCCCCAATCAAAGTCTTTCACCCTTGCCAGAAACCTGTCCCTCCTCTTGGTTACTGATGAATGGTTCCGCTTTCCTCCTATACACAAAGCTAAAACCTTATAGTTACCATCAAACAGCAACCATTAAGTTACTGGGACTCTAAGCTAGGCATATTACCTAGATCAGGATTTTCCAACCTCAGCACTATTGACTTTTTGGGCAGGATGATTCTCTGTTCTGGGAGGCTGCCCAGTCCATTACAGTATATTTAGCGGCATCCCTGGCCTCTACCCACTAGATGCCAGTAGACATACCCCTCTCCCCCTTCTAGGCTTCACAAAAAATGTCTCCAGGCATCGTCAAATGTCTGCTGGAGGCAAAATCAACTGCGTTTGAGAAGCGTTGATGTGGATTGTCTCTTTATTCCTCACAGTATCCCACAAGGTACATATTGTAACTTCATTCCACATAATGCAGATCAGGAAACTGGGCCTCTAGGGAATTGAGTGACTTGTCCTTGGTCATGGCACCGGTATGTGGCAGAGCTGGGTTTCAGAGTACCGTACAAACTGTCTCCCCATCTGTCCCATTTGCTACCTCTGGAGCTCAGGTCCCTTCTGCATCTGGTTTTTGTTTTTGTTTTTTTTTAATCCAACTATGTTAACCTTTCATTTGGAATGTCACGGTTTTGTCCCCTCCTTCCTATTTCCCATGCTGTTGCCTTAGCTCAGATTTCCCACCTAGATTATAATAACTAGGCTTTTAGTTTCTCTCTCAGATTTCAGCCTCTTCATTTTTCAATCTTTCACATTGCTGATAGAACTTTCTCAAACATATTATTACATAACTGCCCTACGGAAAAACCTTCTGTGCCTCCCACATTGCCCACAGCAGGGTTCTCAAAAGGTGGTCCCAAACCAGCCCCATAGGTATCTCTAGGAAACTTGTTAGAATGCAAATTCTTGGGCAAGCTGAGGGCTAGGCAGCAATGATTCTCCAGGCAGCCTTGCTAAGTAATTGATCAAACATTCAAGAAGTATTAATTTCATACCCGGTCTGTGCAAGACACTGGGCAATGATTCGACTATGGAATGGAGATTTTTTTCCTTCCAAATTTGGACTTGCAAGACTCTGTATCTGTAGGTCTGGGGGGTGAGTCTCAGCATCCCTATTTTTAGAAAGCTCCCAGACGATTCTGATGTGTAGTGGGTTGATCATGACTGTCCTAATGCTGGCTATACAAAAATGAGAGAAATCTCTTCCCTCCCATAACCTATGTGGTAGGAGACACGTAAACAAACGCTAATGCCGCCATCATAAATAACAAGAGCTTGCTTCCCCTCTTTTGGGCTTTCTTTGGCTTTTGATTTCACTTTTGGCTTTTGATTCCACTTCACATTTCCTTTAACTTGAAAGTATGTGCACAACAACGTAAGGCAAAATTTTGTTCAGATGATTTCATTTATTCACCTAATCTCTGGCGTTCCAAGGTTAATCTATTGTTCAGGGTCTCAAATTTCCAGCAGTAACCTCAAATTAGGGGTTACCTATTACACAGCCCTAAAGTATCTTTGAGGGTTCTAGTCCCCTTGCGGCTACCCCCTCATCAGGCGTCCGTGGTTGATCACAGGTCTCTTCATTATCCTCTAAGGTGGCTTCGAGACCTTGAACCACCACGGGTAGGGGCGGAGCAGGCTCACTTCTCCCCGCCAGGGCGGCGCAGCGAGAGCCTTCACCCGCGCTGAGGTCAGAGGGCGCCCGAGTGGAGCCCGAATGGGGAAGTCCTCCGGGGGCGGCGCACCTGCCGCTGCTGGCGGGAAATCGAAACTCAAGCTGTTGAAACCGCTGCCCCTGCCCTTTCGAATCTCATCTCGAGACTCCCGAGCCGTCCCAGCCCGCGTCCCCGCCGCAGCGGCGGCCGGGCACCCGCGGACTCAGAGCTATGTTCACCCGCACTCGGGTGGTGGGCTCCGGGCTCGGCGCCCCCCCCGCCCCCCGCCCGGCCCGGGACCCCCCCGGGCGGCCTCGGGAGCCGGGCCAGCTGCAAGGTCCCAGACCGGGTTCGCAGGCGACCGCCCAGAGCCCTTCGCAGGAGAGCCCACGGCTCGCCGGCCAGCGGTGGTAAGTACTTAACAACCTGGCTTGGGGGCGGGAGCCCAGACCTCAGACAGACTCGCGAGCACTTTCTTGATCATCGGAGTTTGAAACCACGGGGGCCCAGTAACGGGGTTTCTGAGAGAGTGCAGGCTCGTTTGCCTACCCAAAAGCTTTCAGGAATTACTACCTTATAAATTGAGTGTGCCAGTCTGCGGTTCTTTGCTAAATAACAGCTCTCGTTCCTTTCAAGAACATTGCTTCCCCGATTCTCGTGACTGGCTACAGGATTGAAAAGACGTGTGGAGAACTCGCCTGAGCTTCCTACGAACTTTACAGGTGTCTCCAGAACTCATACTCTTTAGCATGAATTATTGTTTTCCTTCCTGGTTTAAACCATCAATGCCCTTAAGTGGTGTCTCCGCGTCAGCTGCCAGGGCAAGGGCGGAGAGGGAATGTGTTATGGGGTAGATGCTCCAATTGCTGGCTCTGGGAGCACGCTTGCATCTCAACCAAGTTCCCAGATAAATGACCTCTTAGGACCAGAGGAGTGGGACCGGGTGAGGTCGAGAGTGGCCGCAGTGTTTCCTGTCATATAGGTAACCTTGATCTTGGTCTTTGGTTCAGAGTCTACAGTTGGTACCCTGAAAACGTTTGTTACGCCGCGTCAGTGATCCTCGCTTTCCTCCCAATGGAAGGAGCTTCTTTAACAGGATAGTATGGCTACACAGGGCTCCGGAAGTGCTGCTTCTGTGCATTGGAATCCTCTGCATAGTTTCATTTTCAGTTCCCCCCTTTCCATCAACTTGTAGTCGCACAAAAGGCCTGCTGGTTGCCAAGGAACAGTGTATCACCATATGACCCGTAAACAGTAACTTTTCTTTCATCCCTTAACTTTGAAAGAAGTCATGTGTACTGGGCTTTCGATATTATTCCACTTAGGGTTGCCCTTAGATGGGGTGGGTGACCCAGGTGGTTGCAGTTAGAGATTGCCGCATTTGTCACCTTTGCGGAATGAGAGGTGTCTTGCTACGATAGAGGTTCATTAAATTCAAGTAATCTCAGTAAGCTGTAGCATTTAATGTAGCAGAGGTCATGGGCATACAGTCTCAGGTTGATGATGAACGCCCTTTCCATGCCTTTTTGTTGTTAAAGAGCATCTAGTTAGACACAATCATTTATCTGCAAGCTCATATCATCTCATAAATATTAGCATTTGCATCTATCTGTTTTTTCTTTTCTTTTTTTTTTTTTTGGCTGTCAACATCCCCAGAATCTTGCTGGACCAAACTGCTCGGAAAGGGACGGTTTTCTAGTTCATTGTCCAGGCCTCAATACCTGAAGACCTCACTGCATACTATTTTGTGATTTTTAAGATTTGCCGATAGACCATTAGAGAGTACATGGGAGAGTTGGCTTTCCCAGAGCTCTTTTATTTATTTTTAAAAAATGTGAACCGGTCGCAATAAGTAGAGCGTTATAAGAGTCATTCCCTTTTAGGTGTTCAGTAGAGGAGATCCTGTTTGGACCACTCCGAATTCTTACATCTCCATTAGTCACTTCTATTGTTTACGCTCACTTATATCCTTTAATGGAACTGGAAAACCAAGGAAAATGGTTGAATGGTAAATAATATCTTAGTAAAATGCACACACAAACCCTAAAAGAGGGCTTTATTCTTTTTTTTTTTTTTTTGAGCAGAATTATAGCATTTTCTGGTGGGAAGTAGAGAAAAAGGAAGGATGAAGTGATTAATAAGCTTCATTTGTTAATTCTCAATATGCGCTTATTTACATGACAAAGGATTGGGATTTAACCTTGTATTGTGCACATCTTTCCATTAATTCCTTAGGGAAGTGCCAGTGAGGGCACAGGAGCATGGGCTTTGATGCCAGACTCCATGTTCTCATTCTGCCATTACTTGCTCTCTGAACTTCAGCAAGGTGCTCAAGTACTTTATGCCTCAGTTTCCTCATTACTTAAAGTGAGATAATACCAACCTCTGAGGGCTTCTTTATTTGTGTGTAGGTGTATGCATAAAACAGAACTTCATGCCTGGCAGGAAGGAAATGTCCAGTAAATGTGGGATGCTGACAACCTTAAATTCATTTAACAGATGTTAATTGATCAAGTACTGTGCCGTCACCCTGAAGCGGAGTATTTGTACATTGTAAAAACACACTGGTTCAAAACACCTACTTCCATGTGGAGATGTTAAGGCGATCTCTTAATATTTTAAATGACCCCTGAGAACCTCCAAATAGACTCTAAGCCAAGGCTGTGTTCTTGACTATGTTTGGATTTAAATAATTATAAGTGCTAATTCATGTTGGCTTTCCCAATTATTTTTAGTTGGCGATTTTTATCTTGTCCCTAGGTATCATAAGCAATTTACACAGATTTAAAGAGAAGAAAGGCTTATATATACTTCGAATCCAAAGTAACAATTTACCTTCACTGTCCCTTTCAATATTTTGCTTTTGTAAAAAAATTTTTTTAAATGTTTGTTTATTTTTGAGAGAGAGTGAGAGAGCACTAGCAGGGGAGGGTCAGAGAGAGAGAGAGAGAGAGAGAGAGAGAGAGAGGGAGACACAGAATCCAAAGCAGTCTCCAGGCTCTGAGTGTCAGCCCAGAGCCTGACATGGGGCTCGAACCCACAGACTACAAGATCATGACCGGGGCTAAAGTTGATGCTTAACCAACTGAGCCACCCAGGCGCCCCAATATTTTGCTTTTTTGTAAATATCTCCCACTCACTTATATAATTTCTAGATAAGTATATGATTAAAGCATGGGTTTAATCTTATATATGAAGAAGGAGATTTTTCACCTGACTTTACCCAATTCTGGGCAATAGACTCTTGCTTGTGATAGCAACACAGGGTTCCCTCAATTCAGGTACTTGTCTATAATCATACCCGGAAATAGTCCTTTAGCTTGATGCCATTTAAAGTAAATAAAAAGATATTCTGAAAATGAACCTATAATGTGGAATTTTGCTATACAATTTACTTTAACATCAGGTGAACTGAATTTGTATATAAATTAACATATTTGTGGCCTACTTTATGCTGAGAACTGAAGAGAGTTAAAGATAAGCAATAAAATAACACATGTAACAGTTAATATGTGAAAGTGTGTTATGTATATGAACTCAGTCCTCACAACAATCCTGTAAGAAGAGAGGATATCTAGCTCTGGATATTTAATTACGAATTCAGGGACAAGTAACTACTCAACAAGAGATAAGCCCTTATATGGCTTATAGTCTAATTGATGGGGTACACAGTTATTAGATAATTATAGGAATAACAGTATATGCACTATAAAGGAAAGCCAGGGTCTGAGTTCGTCTTGGGAGCAGGAGAAGCGTTACCAAGAAGTGATGTTTGTGCTGCAGTCTACAGGCTGGTTAGGAGGCGTGTGGTTTTTTTTTCTGACATCAAACACATTATTCCAGCACCAACCAGCTTCAGTTCAGTTCAGTTCTGACACTACCCAGAGTTAGTGCAGACCCCACAGGTTAGAGCTCAGTTTCACAAAACTGCCCCTGTTTCAGACACCAGCCACAAATGGGGTCCCCAAACTACCCACACTTCTGCCTGGCTGACTACAGATGTGGGGGTTTCCATGACCTCTCTTCCCCTAGTTTTCTAGAACGAATCAGAGAAATCATGGAAACTGTTGTACTTACGATTACAGTTTTATTATTAAGGATACAATTCAGGAACAACCAAATGGGACAGATGTAAGGGTAAGGTAGGAGGGCGGGGCATTGCACAGAACTTCCATGCCCTGTTTAGGTGGGCCACCCTCTCCGCACTTGGATGTGTTCACCATTCTGGGAGCTCCTCAGTCCTTATTCAAGAATTTTTATTTAGCTCCATTACACAGGCATAGTCGATTAAATCATCCTCTAATCTCATGGTTGGTTTTCCTGGCAAATCACTCCTATCCTGAAGCATTCTGGGGTCCTCTCGTTAGCATATAATCAACACTCTTATCACGTGGAATCCCAAGGATTTTTGGAGATCTGTGCCGGGAACCAGGGTTAAGGTCTAAGTATTTATCTTTTATTATACCACAGGAGTTTATGTGGCCCCTATGACAGCCAGGGAAACTTTCTGTTCAGATGTCCTTCAAAAGAACTTACTGTGGGGAGCATAGTCAACTGTTAGCCCCAGCTGCCACCATCCATTATGCCCTTTGTTCTGAGAGCACTCTTATTCTGCACCCTTCCAGCCAGTGTCCGAACTTTCCAGGGTACTCATGTAAGCGTGTTCCTGGCCTATGTGGGACTTCTCTATTGGGCAGCTTTTGCCAGAAGACTCCCCACTGAACTCTCCAAGATTTTCTCAGGACTATACAGCAGTCGGAGGCTCTTCCCGCTCAATCCCCGCCTCCCCTGTCTCCTTTCATAGGTATCAGACCTGCTCATGTTCTTGAGGCTTTCACTGCCTACCTGTGTGCATTCCACTTTGGTCCTACCTAAGCGTTTTCCTCCAAAACATCTTGCATGTCTAATCCTGTCCTGATGTCTTCGAATTGGAGGACCGAAGCTGACACAGCCTCTCAGATACACCACAGCCCTGATTACTAACTGCTTAGACTCGATGCTGTTGAAGTGCTATATGAGTATACTAGGGAAACTCACTCCTTTTTCTTATTTCCTCCCTTTGCAGTTCTAGTTCCCTCATTTCCTCACTCAAAACTTCAATACTTTTCCCAGTTTGCTGTGCTCCAGGGAAGGAAATAAACCTGGTAACTCATACCCTTTGTCCTTTTCCCTTTGTCCTCAAAGTCTCAAGGAACAGTGAAGGGAAATAAAGGATGGCTTGATAAGACCACTTATTAATGGCCACTTCCCAATTTTTCTCTCTTTTCTCCTTAAAGAACACTGTGAAACATTAGTATTAAGCATTTTATAGATATAGGATGGGGTATAAAGTGGAATATATGATCATATAGTCATTAAGTTATAGCGTTCAATTTTTATGAGCATCACTATTGGAATAATTGTTGAGTATATTCTGAATCCTGAAATATAATGTCTTAGGTCTAAGACACATCATCAAAAACTTATGTTCTTGACTCACCTCACTTGATTCTGAACTGGCTACATAAAATAGTCTTAAATTAAGTACAAGTTTTTACAAACTTATAAGAACTGCTTTCACTATTTCTTCTTCACCGCAATGCCCCAAATTTCTCTTCTGAATCCTCATATGACTCTGAGAAAGTAAGCTTTCGTTTATAGATGTTAAATGGCATGAAAGCATCAGGTTATTATTCCTCCCTGGGGATGGAGAGCTCCAGGCCCTTTTAGTGCTATGAAATAATAGTACATGGGAAGAGAAAAATCTATGATTGATTCCGATGAGTAATCTTCTTGACGGCTCAATATAGATGGCTATTCATTAGAGGACTATAGCTCAATATAGATGGCTATTCATTAGAGGACTATAACTCAATCTTCAGGCAAGGCTCATAAGCATTCAGAAAGTTTGTAAAACAACAGTGTTTAACTCTTAATGATAATTATATGGCTCAATGAGCTTGTTAGGTGTCTCAATGATTACTATATTCTACTAGCAAACTAATCAGGAGAACTCTGCCTATCTGACTTATTTTTGAAATGAGCTGTATGGCAAAGCATTCCAATACTGTGGTAGCTTAAAGTAAATTACTTGTGACCTAGAATAGTCAAAGTGGGCACCCCGAGAGAATAAAACCGAAATAACAATCAATAGCTTGAACTCTTATGTCTTGAACTCTTAACCATGTGCTAGACCTTGCACTATGCATGTCCTATAATTGCTTTTTCTTGATACAGTAAACACTTTGCCACTTTACAGTTGAGGAAACTGAGTCTTTGGAGATTAAATGATGTCCTGGAGTCTCATGGCTTTTTTTTTTTTTTTTTTAGTAAAAGAAGCAGCACTCAAACCTGAGTCTATCTACCTAAGTCTAGATCCTGAATATGATACAGAGCTGGAGGAAGGAGTGGGAGCGCAGCTAGCTAAGCTTCCATCAGTTGTCATATTTTCACATCAAGAAAATAGAAATTCTGTAGGCTAAAGGGAGTGGCATTGTACAAACGATAATGTGACCTTTATGTACAGCTTTAAAATTATTTGGACAAAGAAGTCGTTTGCAAGAATGAAGTTTCTGTGGGGGTTCTCTTGTCTCTGCTGCTTTTCTTAAATGGCAGCTTGGTGGGCTTGCATTAAAATAATTCTCTTACTGTTTCTGTTTATGAGCAACCTAAACAGCATCCTGCCTTCCAGTGATCTTTCAGACTTCTGACCAAAGGCTAGTGTATGCAATGCATCTGACGTTCATGATCTGGTACAGGTGTGGGTATGTAGGAGTTTATATATAACTGAAGAATCTTCACAAAACAACTCTCACCTTTCTTCTATGTGATGAACACTGACCTTTTCTACACTCATTTGTTAAAAATAAACCCATTAAATTGGTTTCATGACCCATTAGTGAGTTACCTGTATAGTGTAAAAAGCATGGTTCTGTGCATGGCAGAAGAGATTGCTGGAGTGGATGGAAAGGAAAGACAGTCTGGTTTGCTTAGATCCACTTTCTCTTCCTGTTTAGACAGGAGGATCGAAATTATGGTTGTGTTTAGAAGGAATTTCCAACTTTTCTGCACTGGATTTCACCCCTCGGTATGGAATACATTTGGCAGTCCGCCAAGTCTTGGGGCGCAATCACTTTTGCTCAAATACAATATCAAAAATGAGTGGGCATTTCTCAAAAAGTCTTTGACAGCTGAAACAGTGAAACAATAAATCAACAGGATGATGAAAGCCTGAAAATACATAATACCTGCAATAATCAGTAGACGCATAGCAGAAATGAGAAAAAAGAAACTTAGTTCAATTACACAGTAAGGTTACTTAACTCAAAGTCAGTAGAATGCTGTAAGGTTATACATATTGTTAAGGTTAATTGCGTCTATTCAGAATCTATTTGAATCTGAAACAAAAGCTTAACAGGAAAAAAAAAATCATCAAAGATGAAGACTGCTTTTGAAGGGTCTGTTCTGTATCAGAGAATCAGCTAATGACGATCTTCCTTTGTTCTGTACTGTTCATAATTTCCCCCCCAAATATGAAACTTAAAAGGCAGTCCATTAAAATCCGATAGAAAAACTAAAGACGTTTATCATCATTAAAACTCAAGGGCTAGTATTGCCCAGTGTATATTTTACTGGTGCACCAGAGAGTGGAAATCCTATGCCACCTAATCTTGTAATCAAATCTGAGCCCCTGCTTGAAGTCTTAATTTTAAACATTTCCTCATTGAAAAATTCTTTTTTTTTTTTGGAATGTTTCCCCTGATTGTAAAAATAAAGTTATATCTGCTTATTATAAGAACTCAAACATTACAAAAATAATATACAAAGTGAAAGTTCCCTGCAATTCTAATCCTTAGAAATAAACACTTCAAATGGTTTGGTATGATGACATTTTAATTAATTAATTAATTAATTAATTTTAATGTTTATTTTTGAGAGAGAGAGCGCATGAGTGGGGGAGGAACAGAGAGAGGAGACACAGAATCTGAAGCAGGCTCCAGGCTCTGAGCTGTCAGCACAGAGCCTGGTGCGGGGCTTGAACCCATGGACCGTGAGATCATGACCTGAGCCGAAGTCAGATGCTTAACCAATTGAGCCACCCAGGTGCCCCAAGACATATTTATTTTTAAAGTGTAGGCTGTGCTTTTTGACTCTTTAGGCCAAGTAGAAAGTCTTAGAGCCATTATGCCTTCTGATTTCTATTGCCAATAGAAGGTGACAGGCAGGAGAAGATATGTTCTCTTTCTAATCTTTATTTTAAAATGTGATTGCCCGCTAACTTACAGGCAGATTCTATTCTCACATTGATTTATTATTTAGTTGTTCAAGGAAACAGTCCTTGTTCTAACAATGGAATCTTGGATAATATCTTTTATGTAGTACTCTTCCCCCACGTTTCACCTATCTAATCATGAGGAAGTCATCAATGTTTCACATTCAGATTGTGAGGCATTCTATAAATTCTATTAGACAGTTTACCTGGTGTATTAGGGTTCTCTAGAGAAACAGAACTAACAGATTACATATATGTACTATATATTATATAGATTATCATTATAAATATATAATATTTATTACATATATAATATGTATTTTATATGCAATATACTTATATATTATATGTTTGTATTAAGAGATTATTATTTCATATATATAAAGAAATTTATTATAAAGTTATAAGGTATTGGCTCACATAATTATGAAGGCTGAGAGGTCCCACGATCTGTCATCTGCAAGTTGGAGACCCAGGAAAGCCACTGTGTAGTTGGAAGTTGTAAAACCGAGAGCCATGGTGTACATTCCCCTCTAAGTGTGAAGGCCTGGGAACCAGGAGTACCAAGGGCAGGAGATCAATGTCTCAGCTCAGCAGTCAGGTTGAGATTGGTTTCCACCTTCCTCTGCCTTCCTTGTTCTGTTGAGGCCCTCAAGGGACTGGATGATGCCCCCCCCTCCCCCCACCCCAAGAGGAAGGGCCATCTGCTTTACTCAGACCATGGATTCAGATGCTTACATTTTTCAGAAACACCCTCATGGACAACCCAGAAATAACGTTTAGCCAGACACGGGGGTATCCTGTTGCCAGGTCAAGTTGACACACAAAGTTAACCATCACACCTGGACTCTTCAGAATTGTTAGTCATGAAAGGAAGAAAAAGTCAAGGAAACAGCCCTGGATTATAGGAGTCTATAGAGACTTGTCAAATAACAGGCGTGTGTAATCCATGATTGGATCCAGGGTGTGGTGGGGGTAGGGAAGAATACTTAAAAAATTGGAACAGTTTAGGGGCACCTGGGTGGCTCAGTCGGTTAAGTGGCCGACTTTGGCTCGGGTCATGATCTCGCGGTCCGTGAGTTCGAGCCCTGCGTCGGGCTCTGTGCTGACAGCTCAGAGCCTGGAGCCTGTTTCAGATTCTGTGTCTCCCTCTCTCTGACCCTCCCCCATTCATGCTCTGTCTCTCTCTGTCTCAAAAATAAATAAACGTTAAAAGTTAAAAAAAAAAATTGGAACAGTTTAGAAATTTGTACAGAGACTACATAGTAATATTAATTTCCTTGGGTGTGATAGTTTTTAATGTGTAAGTAGGGGAATGTCTTTGTTCTTGAGAGACACAGGTTAAAGTATTCAGGGTTATGCATTAATGACTCTGCAGCTTGCTTTTATATGGTTCAGAAAAAATAAACATGAAGGGAGTGAAAGAAATATGGCCAAATGTGAGCAATTGGTAAATATAGGTAAATAATACATGGGTTTTCATTTTACTAATATTTAAATATTGCTTATAGGCTTAAAATTTAAGATACAAAAATAATTTCAGGTAATATTCTAAAGTTTGTTATGCCTCTCTCTTTTTTCCTTTATTCTTTTGGAATCTGGATAAATTAAAAGGAAGTTTGTCATGGAGCTGTATACTTAAGATTTGTGCAGTTTGCCTAAAAATATTATATCTCAATAAATAATTTAGCAAAAAACCTGGGCTCAGAACCATGCTGTCTTTTACAGAAGACTATATACTAATCTTTAACGAGAGATTTATCAACACTACTTTGTTTCATGTAGTGGTTCTTATGACTCCTAAGACATGGATGAAAGGAAAGAATCAGGAACTAGGATATAGATGTGAGTGGCAAATGCCAGAACCAGGAGGTAAAAAGATAGAAAAACTAACTCACATACATTGTTGAAGAAGATGGGGCAAAGAAATGGAATCGCAGCATATGATTCAGGGCTAGGTTTTATTACATATGGTAAAAGAGGTGTCATATTACACATAGGTTATATGTAATTATTATATTACAATTACATATAATACAATATCTCCAATTAGGTGCCTTGAGCAGAGATGGCTTTGTCTATTTGTTTCTCGCCTATGAGAGAGGTCTGAAGGTAGCTAGCCTACGGGTGATGTAGTACAAATACCAGGAAGCCATAATAGAACATATATTTTCTAGCATTGTCCTAAGTACTTTATGTCTGTACTCTAAGAAGTAGGTAGTGGTTAGCCCCATTTCACAGGTGAAAAAAATAGAAAAACTTAGTAATTTGCCCAAAGTTGTAGTTAGAACGTAACGGAATTAGGGTTTAAAGCCAGGCAGTTTGGCAATAGATTACCACTAATGTGGAGGTTTTATAGTCCCAGAGCACCAGATTGCTTTTGTCTTTCTGTTCTGCCATTTTTAAAAATGTTTATCTATTTTGAGAGAGAGAGAGAGAGAGAGAGAGAGAGAGAGAGAGAGAGAGGGAGAGAACGCACATGCACACGTGAGGGAAGGGCAGAAAGAGAGGGAGAGAATCTCAAACAGGTCTGCACTGTCCGTGCAGAGCCCGACACTGGGCTGGAACTCCCAAACCGTGAGATCATGACCTGAGCCAAAATCAAGAGTTGGATGCTTAATTGACTGAGCCACTCAGGTGCCCCTCAGTTCTACCATTTCTTTTCTTTTTTTTTCATTTATTTTGATAGAGATAATAGAGAGCAAGTGGGGGAGGGGCAGAGAGCGAGGGAGACAGAATCCCAAACGGGCTCCGTGCTGATGTGGGGCTCAAACTCAGGAACCGTGAGATCATGACTGGAGCTGAAGTCAAGAGTCAGATGCTTAACTAGTTGAGCCACCCAGGTGCCCCATTTCTGCCATTTCTGATGCATATCTTCCATAGTCAAGTTGCCTCATCGACCAAGATACCTGTCTGAGCACCAGCTACCACTTCAGCCTTCCAGGTAGGAGAAAGCAACAAAAAAGCTTTTCCTGCCTGTTTCCATTTAAAGGAGCTTTCCTAGAAACCTTTCTCAATAGCTTCCCCTTACATTTCAGGTTTCCCAAACTTAATAGCATGGTCACACCTAACTATAAAAAAGGTTGTGGACTGTAGTCTTTTAATTGGGTACTTTGTGAAGCTAAATACTACAAAGGTGCCATTTAATAAGAAGGAGGTGAAAAATCAATGGTTGGGTAGGGCCAGCATCTCTCCTAGTTTAAGAATTGAGGAGAGTCAGGCACCAGAACAGAAATTAATCATTTGATCATACTGTTTCTGGGATTTTGGAAATGCAAATGAGATAGCTAAGGAAGAAAAATTTAAATGTCCACATTCCTGTTCAAAGTATTGATTTTTGAGGACTATTGTTTATTTATTGTTTTAGAGTTTTGTTCTGGTTAATATTCTTTTTTTTTATTTATTTTATTTTTTTTTAATTTTTTTAACGTTTTATTTATTTTTGAGACAGGGAGAGACAGAGCATGAACAGGGGAGGGTCAGACAGAGGGAGATGCAGAATCTGAAACAGGCTTCAGGCTCTGAGCTGTCAGCACAGAGCCCGATGCGGGGCTCGAACTCACGGACTGTGAGATCATGACCTGAGCCGAAGTCAGCCGCTTAACCAACTGAGCCACCCAGGCGCCCCACGTTCTGGTTAATATTCTGTGCAAAGCTGTATTTTTATGCTTTGTACATGGTGCAGTATTGTTTAAAACTGTGAACAATTGAAACACCTGACATAGTTGAGTGGCTACATTATGATGCATCCATGTTGTGAAATACTATGTAGCCATCTAACATTAAGCTTGTTACATGAATAGTTGGGAAAGCACCTACAAGTGAAAGTAAGACATAAAATTGGACTTAAAATATGTTTGCAATGGTGTAATAATATGTACAGAATATAGATTGGACTGAAATTCACTCAAATGAAACTAATTATAATCTCTGAGGCGTGGGATTATGAGTGCCTTTTAAATACTTAAAAATATATTTTGTGATTTTCTTCTATAAGCATATGTCTTTCAAAATCAGAAATAAAAGATGAATTTTGTTTTTAAATGTTTTATGCAGAGATTTAGATAAAAATCCCTCATGCCTTGCATTTATCTCTGACCCAGGAGTCTCGTGGCTTTTGCCAGTATCTATGAAACAGTAACATGGCTAAGGTTAGCTTGTTAGGTTAAGCAAGTAGTTTGCAAGTAGGCTCAAATCAAGTCCCAGATCCAACATCTCTATGTTCTGAAAATATGAATTCAATTTCATACATTTTGCAAGTATACCTAACAGTTGGTCCCCATCTCCACTCCCATCATTAGTTTTTGGCCTCTTAAAGATGGTGAGTCTCAATGATACTATGTTTCATATATATTCTTTGTATCTTTAGAGTGAATCCTTCTTGCTTTTCTCAAAGCTCTTATCATTTATGTCTGTATATGTGTTTTAAGTGATGAAATGTGACATGTTTCAGGTCTACCCTGTATGGTTGTGCAGGTTGGTGACTACACAAACTTGCCTGGCGAAGATAGTAATTTGGAGCTGAAATACATACCAAACCATGCACCCTAGTGTAGGGTTACCTCTACCTGAAAGAAGGAGCACTTTTCTCTCATTTGCATAAATTTACCATATCCCACTAAACCATGAGCCTACATAGGAATGCTGGGATGGAAGGTGTGTGTGTGTGTGTGTGTGTGTGTGTGTGTGTGTGTGTGTACACCTTTTCGACTTTCCATAAAGTTATTCTATGCACAAAGGTGCTGATGACCTGTGGTCTCTTGCATATCTTTTCCCTCTGGGTGTCTGTTCTGCCCTCTGGGTATCTATTCAATTGTCCACCAGAAGCTGTGAGTTCAAGAACTAACTTGCTTCACATCAGCTTCTTGGATGTGTAGACAATGTTTTGGGCTCTGCAGATTTTGAGGTCAAAGAATTCATGAGCCCTTCCTCACTGGAGTTGTGGAGTACTGGATCAGGGTTGGTGTAACAGGTGTAGTGGTTAAGTATGATTTACTCAGCCGGGTCTTGTTATTTTTTGTTTTTCTTGGGAATATGGTCTGTTTATTAAACTTTTGGAAACCTGAATGCTTCAAGTTTTGACACATGTTGGCTAAAAACAGTAAGCTTCAGATGCCTATATTGAAGGTCATATAACAAAAACCAATATGGAAAGCCATAGCAAGAAAATCCAGTGCCTTTGATTAACCAAAAATCTTTTTTTTCAAGTCCATGCAAGGTTAAGGTTTTCTTGAACTGAGAAAACCTCAAACTAGTTTTTTGAAGAATGGTAGACTTTACATGTCTCCTTTACTGCTTGAAAAGATCTGTTTGTTACTTAATCTTCTGTTTCTGAATTTTTGCTCCTATGTTTCTTTTTCAGTCAAACCAGTGTTGTTCCTAATTAGAAATTTAAATTACATCTGCTGCAGTTTGTACACACCAGGGGATATATTTATGTAATACTTTTAGCCAGCCAAGATATTTTTCATAACTTCAGCATAACATTTTCATAGGGCACTTATTGATGAGATGTTATAAAAATTGTGCAAGAATGGACACGAGAGAAGCAATTGTGTAGCTCAGGAGAGACCTTGCAAGAAAACCATTTCTTAAATATATTTTTCTTCTCTCTCTTTTTTTTGTATGGTGCAAGAACACATTTTCTCTTTGTCTTCTGCTCTTCTTTATATGTTCTCCCTCAGTATGTCTCCTGGATGTGTGCTGTTGGAAAGTGAAAATAATCTTACAAATTGCGAGATTTCATTAAATTTCAATGAGGTAATTAAGGAAACTCATTTTCAAAGATATACATTTACTTCAGTGGCTTGAATGTTGCTTAATCGGGAAATGCCCAGAATACTAAATATAGGTAGGTTGGGCTTGTCTGGATCAGCATCTTTGAGAGTCAGGCTGTTGAAAGGGAAGACATGCAGGTTAACACAGCAGAGGCCCTTGCTGTGGGTGGAAATTAATTGGCTGAAAACATGAATAAGTTATACTTGTTATTCATGTCAAGAAACAGGGAGGAGAGAAGGGACAGATATTTGTATCTACCAAGGCATTACTCTCTGCCACATGATAATAAAAAAACCTAAAAAGCAGATCCTTAGAAGTAGGCTCCTCTTTCCATAGCAAGTCAGAGGACTAGAAGCCCAAATACTTGCCATGCTTTCTTCTGAATATTATGTTTCAGATTTGGCAATTTCAGCCGAGAAAATGTTACTAAGAAGGTTACTAAGGAATTCTGTAACATGAAACATTTATTACTGGGACCTCTCCTTGAGCCTGGGGTTATGTTAAAAGGCTTTCAAGTTAAAAGGCTTTGAATTTAGGGTTGGATAATTCTTTCCCTCTTTTCATGGCCCCACACTGTAGGCTACACAAATTGCAATAGATTGACCGCAGTTCTATTCCTAAAACTAAAGATGCTACTGTGATGTTATCAGACTTGAACATATTCAGATTAGATATTGTGGAATAAGATCTTTTACCTATAGAATGATTTTTCTTTTCAGATCTTTAACGAAATTTAAATTTTGGGCATAAGGGAGGCCCGTGGGACTTGGAAAATTCTCTGTGAAGCTGCTCTTGGTAAAGCCCTAGCAAAGGAACCCTTCTTTGGCCATTTCAAGACCCTGTCTTTTAAACCTCAGCTGGCTATACTTCTCATTTCTTTCCCTCTGTGACTGTCCCCCACCTTGAATTTCTACTTAATGTCCTCTTACTTTGACACTTGTTTGCATATTCTTGTGGTTTGCTCCACAGGCTTCAGAAATTGTTCCTAACTAAAATATAAGCTCCATTAAAGTGGTTGGTCTGCTTTTTCATATCTCCCTTCATTCTTCATAAACCCCTTAATGTGAGTCCATAAATAGGTGCTCAGTAAAGTAGGTTACTTTGGAAGTCTACCAAGAGGCTGGAAATGAGTGACGATCATATCTTCTACTCTCTGTGTCAAGCTGAAGGGTTAGCTGCAAACACCCAACTAATCTAAAACAAAAGTCCTGCATTTGAGTCTGAGTACCAATGCTTAATTAACCTTGTGACCTTTGGTGTGTATCTGTATCTATATCTTTATCAATGATTTAATCCCTGAATTCCCATCAGTCTAAATGTTCAAATATAACTTGATTGATCTACAGCAGTGGTTCTCATAGTGTGGTCCCTAGATCAAGAACATCAACATTGGGACACCTGGGTGGCTCAGTCGGTTAAGCGTCCGACTTCGGCCCAGGTCATGATCTCGTGGTCCATGAGTTCGAGCCCTGTGTCCGGCTCTGTGCTGACAGCTCAGAGCCTGGAACCTGCTTCAGATTCTGTGTCTCCCTCTCTCTATGACCCTCCCCCATTCGTGTTCTGTCTCTCTCTGTCTCAAAAATAAATAGATGTTAAAAAAAAAAAAAAAAAAAGCACATCAACATTACCTGGGAACTTTAAAAATGCCAGTTCTCACCCCTCGCCCCTGCCCCCAGACCTACTGAATCAGGAACTCTGCGCTTTAACTGACCCTCCAGGTGATTCCGATGCGTGCTAAAGTTTGAGAACTGCTGATCAGTGTAAAATCCCTGGGATGGCGAGAAGCTCTGTGCCGCGATGTTGAGTAGGGTCAAATCCCTGGGATGGCGAGAAGCTCTGTGCCACGATGTTGCTAGACTTGAAGGATTGTGCAATCATGTCACGGCGAGCATTTAAACCCAGTACCTTGCGTTTCCTCTTTAAGTACAATGGCTCACCATTGCATCATATTCAAGTGTGCAGCCATTACCCACAGAATTGCAGCTCCCAAGCTCCTATGAATTGAGGAGTGGAAAATCTTTCTTAGGGTGAACAAAGAATATGCAATGGACAAGGGATTAATTTTCAGTAGCAGCCTCCTCATTTTGTATTCATAACGTTGTATGCATGTGAGGCTACAAATGCAACGTCTGCTGATATATGTTAGGTAATTGGGCATCTTGCAGCCCCATTTGCATGCAAAGGTGATTGTACACTTCCCATTTACAAGTCTAAAATTAAAGCCCAGTTTGAAGCAGGCTGAAGTCTCACTGCTAGGAAAATAACAAGATAAGGAAGAAATGACTTCTGTTAATCAGCACTTTTGGCCTCTACTGTTCAATCTTTGCTAATTTGTCCTTTGAAATTGTACATTCTGTGTTGAAGAGAGAGAAGTCTAAGAGTATCTGGGGCTTTTAAAAAAAACAACCTTCACTTACAAGCTGATTATTCATAGCATTCCCCTTAAAATTGTACCCACACATATGCTGCAGTCTGTTGCTCTGTGAGGTATTGGTGCTCTTGTGGGGCCACATCCATCATCTCAAAGAAGAGCCTCTCTCCCCCTGCCAAACAGATTTACAGACTGGGTCTGTGGCATCATTTCATTTCAGTTCAGCCCACAGTCATCAAGCAGGTACCCTGTGCCAGGCATTGTGCCAGAGGCTGGGTGTGTACAGATCAGTCCAGTTCCAGCCCTCAAAAGCTCACAGTATTTTAACAGCCTCCTGGAATCTCAGTGTTGTGTATATTTGGTTAAATGCCATCTTCCCAGATCCGCACCCCATGAATTAAAATGCTTCAAGGATGCTGCTCTGAGCTCCTGATTCTGTTCTATCTGTGTCCCCAGGGGAATAGGAGACCTAGTAGATCCATGCCTAGGAGAGTCAAAGCCTGGAAGCACAAGATGTGGCCACGTGGCCACTCAGATGGGTCATGAAGAGAAGGTGGCTGCGTTGCAAGTGGCATGTATTTCCAGTTTGTAGGAACAAAGAATGCATGAATGTTTTCTGTACTCCCAATGTGGGTCATGATGGAAGAGAATGCCCGGCCAAAGCCATCTCAAAGGGACTTGCCCCTGAGTGCCACCTGGAGGAACGGTGGATCCCTACAAAGACAGTTTACTAGAGCGAACTGTGAAGCAGTCCCTTGTCGGTCTTGATCAGTTGCTTTATATTTCCATATTTGGCCATGTGTACTTGTTTTACTTGACAACTAGATTGTCACCTCCCAGAGAACAGAGCTGGGTCTTAAGAAGATTATCTTCCACAGTACCTATTTGATGGTGATGATCATAAATACAGTATATTAGCAGCAAGAATGTCTGGAAGTTATAGGTATTAGTTTCTCATGATAATCAATTTTTTTCCTCTTTATTCCAGCACAGGCGCATATACCTTGATAACACCAAATGAAAACCGAAGAAATCAGATACAAAGGAGTATGTATATTCATTCATTTAACATTCAGAATGCTTCTCATCTTATAGAGTAGGATTGATTTACTTTGGTTTATAGTTTTATTTTCTGATACGTATAGACTCACCAAATCTTACAGAGTTCTTTCTTTTTTTAACTTTAGCAGCTTTAATTATAGCTTTTAAAATTATTCTATTGTTAATCCTTCTAAATTAGTTTCTCTATGTTAATAGCAGAACTCATAGCACAATGGCAAATCTCAGATTTCTGTTGGACTTAAACAATTTCACATCTACTGCCAATAAATTATCTAGTTCCCATGAAATTGGGTTGACTGCAGATATTTTTACAGGACTATGAATACTTGCAGAGCAGATGAATTATATATGAAACAGATCATGACATAATTTGTCCCTTTCTTGATCTGTCCTGTCCCATCCCTTCTTAATGGAATTTTTCTTTAACCTCTGTGCTCCCATAATTTTGTAAGTATCAGAGTCTGCCCTCAGCTGTTTTTATTTGAGAGCGTCCATTTCCTTGTTCTAGATTACAACCTCTTTGAGGGCAGGGACTACACTTTACTCATTTTTGTCCTCCTTGTACCTAGTGGGTACATAGCCTATTTGAAGTTGTACCATAAAATAAATGCTGCCATTTAAATTACAGCATTATAACTTAGAGGTAGATGGAGAACTCAAGTTCAACCAGTTCACAAAGAAGTTATGAGGCCTGTTCAATTCAAGCTGTGGGGCTAGCACTGACATTCTGTGCTCTCGTGTATTAGATCTTTTTTTTTTAATTTAAAATAATTTTTTTTAATGTTTGTTTATTTTTGAGAGAGAGAGAGAGAGTGTGTGTGTGTGTGTGTGTGAGTAGGGTAGGGACAGAAAGAGAAGGAGACACAGAATCTAAAGCAGGATCCAGGCTCTGAGCAGTCAGCACAAGAGGCCAACACGGGGAACAAACCCACAGGCCGTGAGATCGTGACCTGAGCCGAAGTCAGACGCTTAACCGACTGAGCCATCCAGGTGTCCCTCTCCTTTATTAGATCTTGATAGGAAATTTAATATTGTGACTAAGAATGGACATACAGGCACAACAGGGAAGCAGGTGTCTAAATTAGAGACTTGACTCTCCACCAGACATGTTGCACCCTGGGTGGTACACCTGCATCAATGCAGAGTATGACGGTCACAGCTATGCAGACAGAGACTGTGGGTATTGCCAGCAACTGAACCAGCGACCCAACTGAGTCCCAAAGGTTCTCGCATTTTACGAGCTTGTGATTTAAATACTTTCCAGGAATTTATGCCTTAGTGTGGTCTGGATTTGGGGTATGTTTCAGAAGGTTCCCCCCCCCCCCCTAATTAAAAATACTACATATGGACGTTTGAAACAATGGGGTCTAAGGTGGGGGAGATCTGGATGCGCACTGAAGAACAGAATTAGTATCTCGGGCGCCCCCTGCTGTCATGCAGAGTGTGTATTTGGGCAGTGAGCACTGCTCCACCTAGAGGAGGCTTTCCTGGCTGGTGGTATGGAGTGCAAGGGGCTGGAGCCCTCACCCCTAGTTGCGGTAAGCTTGGGGGACGTTCGAAACACAGTGCTGTGGGCATCAGAATTCTCTGGGGCTTTGCTTACTGTGTGCAAAGAGTTCTTACTGACATACGAATATTCTAGTTTTATACACACTCTCTATAGAAAATTCAAAAAGCTAATTGGATCTAGGGTTTTAAGAATGCCAGAATGAGAGGAAAAACAAAACTCCTTTATTTTAGTAAGAGGTCAGGATTTTCCAGATTTGGACTTTCAGTTCATACTCTTGGAGAGAGAGAGAGAGAGCCTCAGGGGTGGGCGCAGCATCGCCCCAAAGGGTGCCTTCCTTTCCTGGCTATTTTGTGCACTCATGCTTGCATGGAGTTAATTGCCCTCTGATGCTTGTTTCTTGTGCTATCAACGGAACTGTTTTCTTTTCACATTCTAATAATTGATGATTTGACATTTCTCACCTGGCTTAGTTGCTGAGAAAGAGCTGGAAAATCTTGAGAAGTGGAAAGAACAACAGCGAGCGAAGCCTGTTACCCTGGTCCCAAGGCGCTTAGGTAAGCCAGTAAACCAGGTGCCTGGATCTGGGGAGACAGGGCCACCCAGGGATCCTGTTAGCGCCTTGCCTGCATCTGTCTTTGAACGTGCGTTATTGGTTTGGGGGTCATTGTGCTGCTTGGAATACAATGCATTTAAACTTGAAACTCTTAGGTATGCAGGTATGTTGTTTTGGATCTTCTGCGAGAAGCAAATGTATGATGCCCCAGTTATGTGGGAATAAAGTGATGGCTTAATTGCTGAATAATTTAGAGTCTCTTAGAGGATCACTTCTGAAGAAAGTACCTGGGACGCTCCATATGCCTTTTCATAGCACTAGACAGGACGGGAGTAAAAGCTATCACAAGCATATTAATCCTGGCAGTATTGAATGCTAATGGGAAAAAAAAAAAAAACAGATGGAGATTCAATTCTAAAACGAAGATGAGAGTGAGCTGGGGACACGGTGGTGGGTATAAAGAGAACTTCACCTGTGTTTTCATTCTACAGATAGAGACCTTTGGGCCCCCAGAGCACATGCCAGTGTGATGAATTGTGTGGGCTGCCTGTGCCTGGTGTTTGAATCATTCAACAGGGATGCCACCTAATGGGAATCATTCACATCCTTTCTTCGCTTTTCCTTTCTCCAGCAGCAGCTGGGAACTGAAAAGACTGGATACACGGTTCCCACAGATTTCGTTAACAACAAATGCATTAGAGTCAGGGGCTACTTACTGTCACAATAGTTTTAGGAAAGTATTTTTTCCAGGACAAAGGTAAAAATAAGCTAATTCGGAAATGATTTAACGGGTGAACGTAATGGTATTATCACTATCATTCCATTGTATTTCATGAGCGCCTAGGAGGTAAAAAAGAAAATCCTAGAATATATGAAACTTTGAGATGAGTTTGGAACAAAGCCTTCACATTCTTAGACATCTGACTTTCATTATTTCTTTTTTAAAATGTTTTTATTTATTTTTGAGCGAGAGACAGAGCGAGCACATGCATGAGAGCATGAGTGGGGGAGGGGCGGGGGGGGCAGAGGATCTGAAGCAGGCGTTGTGCTAATAGCAGCAAGCCCCACGTGGGGCTTGAACTCACAAACTGTGAGATCGTGACCTGAGCTGAAGTCTGGATCTCAACTGAGCCACCTAAGAGCCCCTTTCTTTATTTGTTTTAACTCTCCACTCCTCCCCTATTCATCTACCCTTTAAACTATTGGAGTAGTTCCAGGAGATACTGACAGTGGCTGTAACATTAGATAATAGCTTCCATATTCCTCACTGTTTCTTTCCCTTTCCCCAGTTCCCCACAACAGAGACCGAAGGGCCACAACCGACTAGGCCTTATATATCTTTGGGGACTCAGAATAAATGTCTCTGTGGTGTGTTTATCAGTTCAATTACAAAAACTACAGTGGATGCAAATTGTTTTAATGCATCTTCTGTGCGAATGAATCTTTCAGAGAACTGACACTTTTAGTGACCAAAGCACCAGAGAATCATTTCAAAGGAATCTTTATAATACACATACCAAGCTTGCATAAACACCAAGAAATCCCTAAACGGCGATTCTTAGATGATTGGCAAGCTGCAAGGATTTCTGTCCCCGAATTATTTTAGGTTCAAGAGAGAATAGGCAAATAATCTCACTTCCATATTTTTCTCTTGAATACCTCAAGAAAGAAAACTAAGGGGTATGGATTGACAGTCACTAACTAAAATATTAGTAGTTTTAAAAACGTGGTTATACAGACTATGTAATTTTCTGGTGGCAAGACCCCTGAGGATATCCTACACTCTGCTACTAAAGAATGAGGCAGTAGGGTCAGGAGAAGACAAGACAAGCAAAGCAAAGCATCATCAGCCTGAGTAGGCTAAGGAATGGCCATCTTCAAGTAGGAGGAATGTTCTAGAGTATTTTTTATTTTAACATTTTATTTATTTTTGAGACAGGGAGAGACAGAGCATGAACAGGGGAGGGTCAGAGAGAGGGAGACACAGAATCCGAAACAGGCTCCAGGCTCTGAGCTGTCAGCACACAGCCCGACGTGGGGCTCGAACCCACGGACTGCGAGATCATGACCTGAGCCGAAGTCAGCCGCTTAACCGACTGAGCCACCCAGGTGCCCCTGTTCTAGAGTATTTAAGACCGGCACCATTTAGCATGTACCTTCAGGTGTAAATTCAGTCTAAGTGAAGACGTGACTACCCACATGACTGAAAACCTTTGTAGGATTCTCCTCTTCTTTTAGGCATATGGTACCATGCTCTGTCCAGAGCATGTTTCTCTTTTAAGAAATTCCCATCCTCTAATGTCTTGTTAAGAAAACTGTTTATATCCTCATTTCCAGGGGCACGAAAATGTTAAAGAAACTCATGGCGTAGACTTATCATGTATTAATTAGTCTCTGATGGCTGACATTTCAGCTTAATATTCATGTTTCACTTTTGTGACTTTTTTCCCTGTAGGTGGAAGCCAATCAGAAGCTGAAGTCAGGCAGAAACAACAACTCCAACTGATGCAATCGAAATACCAACAAAAGGTCAGAATCCATCTCTTTTAGTTCAGTTTTGGCAAGGAATTTGAGTACTGGCACTTTCAGTCGCCATGAAATAATACATTTACCAAAAGCATAAAACCTTGAAACCGATTACAAAAGGAAACTCTCAAAATCAAAGAAGTCAGGAAGTAAATGAAGAGACGACTCTCTAGACTTCTTATCCAAGCTGTACATCAGTCAGCAGGACCCTTCACAAAGGGATTTATTTTTTATAGTTCAACCCCTGCCACGTTTGGAAGGTTTTGCACCAAGAACATGGGTTTGCACAAAAGTAGTACAGAAAAGATTGAAGATGCCAGTGACTTTTTAAAAATAATGAGGCATATGAGTTTTATAATAAGGAAATATCATCTGCTGTCTCTCCTCCCCAACCTGGGTGGGTGGGGTGGGAGGACAGAGAGACAGAGACCAAGGAAGAACCATGAGAGAAATGTCACGGACAGGAGATGCAGCCTGACAATTCTCTGTGATCTTAGTAGTGGGAAATGCCAGCCTATCATCATGGCGAGGTAGAACACAAACAATACTGTAATTTGTCTCTCATCATAATTTCGTGTTCCAGAGGTTCAGACTGAAAAATAGTAACTGTTTTTTGTCCTCTGTAATTTCAATACAATTTAGCTAAAGAGAGAAGAATCTGTAAGAATCAAGAAGCAAGTGGAAGAGGCCAGAATACAACAGATGAAGGCAGTTCAGAGACAGAAGGTAAGATAGTGGAACGGATGGTGAGCTACCACTGACCTAAGGCTCCCTGTGTGTGCCAGGCTGTCTTCTGCACACCGCCCGTATGCAAATTCGTTCAATTCTTGAAACAGCCTTACGAGTATAGATTATTCTTATTACTTGCATTTACAAATGAGGAAACCGACACAGAGAGGGTAGGTAACTTGCTCAAGGGTTCACGGCCAGTAGATAGGAGAAGTAGGATTCAAATACAGGCAGACTGGCCTCAGCGCTAGGTTTTTGTTTTGTTTTGTTTTGTTTTTCCTGTGTTTGTTTAGTTCTTTTGAGAGAGAAGGAGAGTGGGAGACAGAGGGAGAGGGAGATGGTGAATCCCAAGCAGGCTCTGTGCTCTCGGTGCAGAGCCCGATGCACAAGCACAGCTCAAACGCAGGGAACTGTGACATCGTGACTTGAGCCGAAATCACGAGTTGGATGCTTAACCGACTGAGCCGCCCAGGTGCCCCTCAGAGCTGGAGTTCTTAGTGACCACACAATCTCACCTCCCAGGCAAGTGATCAAGTAGTGGCTGTGTATTTGACCAGAAGGCAAAGCGGTTAGTAACACCAGCAATTCATGGTGCACTGCCTTTTCCAGGGTGAGTGTTAGATAGGTGAACATGCCTCTCTTACGGTGCAGGAAAAAGTGTTTTTTTGCATTTGCATTTGCATTTGCATTTGCATTTGCATTTGCATTTCAGTATTAGTGACGTGATAAAGCTCACAGTGATGTGTTTAGTTTTGATAACTCTTTCCAGAGCTTGGCAAAAAATATCTCTTAAAACATGCTTTTCTGCTACAGAAGAAGGAAGAATGTAGTGTTGTTCTACCCCCACCCTTCTTCCTCCTCCCATTCCCACAAGGTCCTAAGCTGTAGTAGGTTTTAAGTATTGGAGGTATGGGGGCGAGGGGTTGGCTCATGATACTGACCACCAAGTATGGCACCTGCTGCAAATATAAGTCATGGAAACACACTTCCTATTCTTGCTGTCCTCCTGCCTGTCTGGCTCTGCAGCTCTTTCTCCCTCCCTCCTTCCCTTTCGTTTTTTCTTTTCAAGATTGAGGGTTGGTCAAAATTTAAGCCTGGTTACCAAGCAATGGATATTTTTACCAGTCACAGTTAATGAAGCCGAAAGGTGATGGCCTGTAAAACACATGAGAGTGTATGAGCCTTACCTGCCGTTTACCTGGCTGGTGAGCAGACTGTCTTTCTTTATAAGGTGTCTTGTTATGTTGTATGATCTCGGGCAGCTCTCTGCCATGCCTCTACACTAAGCCCCACCTCCTCTTCTTCCCTCACGGCTCCGGGAACATCTGTCAAGTGCAGAGATGTGGGCTCTAGGGTAGAGAGAAGACTGGACGTCTGCATGCGGAACTGTAATGAGATGCTGGAGGTGTAAGACAAAAGAATATAGGAACTTTGCTCACAAAATTTGATCTGGCAGAGTCTGTTTCCAATTGATCAGCTATTACACCTTCACTGAAAAGATTTTTGTGACACTAATTTGTTTTTAATCTCTAAAAACATGATTTTGTCTTTCTACCTCTCTGTTCCCCATGCTTTTTCATCCAACCGCCCCCTCCCAATTTTTCTTCAAAGGGAAGTTCACACTTTGGTCTTGTGATTGTAGAGGAGACGGCCCCTTTACATAGTCCTTCTGCATTTCAGTTGGAACTAAGAAAATCGTCAGATCATCACCAGGAATTGAATTAAGAGTCTTGTAGATCCTGAAGAACTACCGTGTTGCAACTTCTTATTCTAAAAGCCATTTACTAGTTGTCATTTAATACCCATAATTAGCTGACTTGTGGGTTATTTATAGCTCATTTCTTCATGGGATCAAATAATGTATACTATTCAGAAATGTTAGTGGCCGAAATGGTCTTCATTTTTTTTAAGCTTGTTTATTTATTTATTTTGAGAGAGAGAGGGGGTGGGGGAGAGAAAGGGGGCAGAGAGAGGAAGAGACAGAATCCTAAGCAGGCTCCACACTGTCAGCACAGAGCCCAACGAGGGGCCTCAACTCAGGAGCTGGGAATTCATGACCTCAGCTGAGATCAAGAGTTAGATAGATGCTTGGGTGGCTCAGTTGGTTAAGCGTCAGACTTTGGCTCAGATCATGATGAGCCCAGCATTAGGCTCTCTGCTGTCAGACTTATGTCCCCAACTCTCGCTCTGCCCCTCCCCTGCTGGTTCTCTCTCTCTCTCTCTCTCTCTCTCTCTCTCTCAAAATACGTAAATAAACTTAAAAAAAGAATCAGAGTCTTAACCAACTGAGCCACCCAAGTGCCCCTGAAATGGTCTTATTTAACATTGAGTAAAAGCAACATTTTCCTCTTTCCAAGTTGTACTATAACACTAGGTGTATAACAATCATTAACTACAGAAATCTTAATTGGATTTGCTTTTCTAATGTGATAATTGTAATGATTATTGGTATAATTTTGTCCAAAAGTGAGAGATGGGGAGAGAAAGTTGATATGTTGATCCTTCCCATTCAAAAGATGTTCCTTGAACCAGCCCCATGGGCATCACTTGTTAGAAATGCAGAATCTTGAGATCCCCAAACCTTTGAACCAGAACCTGCATTTTAATAAGCTTCCCAGTTTATTCTTGTGCATATAAAATCGAGGAGCATTAATGTAATCTACATAACAAGATATGGAGCAGCCTCCCCTGGTCCTTCTACAGACCTGATTTCTTTGGTTAATTGCCCTGCGCTGCCACCGTGACCTAGCTGTTCTTATTGTACATAAATCTGTGGCTTTTCATAGTAAATGTGAGCCTATTTAGTAGCGTGTGTCAGATAAAAGAAAAATGGACATTAGCCATCTAGAAATGGCATACTTCACATTGCCAGTGTGAAAATGGCCAACGGAAGCAATAATGGCTGTGCTTATGGAGCATTTATTCTTTAAAATGCATGGCAAACACACATATGGACACCAGCCTGCAAAATACCGCCCTCCTCCCCAGGCGAATGGCTACTGTCCAGGAACTCCGAGTCAAGTAGAAGCTGAGCAGCCTGTTGCCACCTGAGAACCCCTAGCTTGGCCTCTTGTCTTAACCCTGTTGCCCTTCAGTTTTCCCCTCTCCCAAGAGGGGTCACCTCCCCCCCAACCCTGGGCCTCTAATTGCTTACCACCTGTGTGTGAGTGAGGGTCAAGTAGACTATTCTCTGCTAGCACATGGGGGTGTTCTTTGATCTTTAATAAGCAGAACGTTGTGAAAGGCAGCCAGCCCTTTAGTATCTGGTCTTGTCAATGGGTTCAGGAAGAGTTAGCCCTATAGGTGAAGGGGAAATTTGGAAAGGGCACTAGGATACGTTAGTCAAACTTTTATTCCCAGTCCTAGACTAGGTTGATGTTATGTATTCTTCCCCTGGTGTACGAGAGCCTCCTCAAATCCACCTGTGAGAGTGGATTGTTACATTTTCAGGATTTTTGTAAACTAGTTGACTTCACTGTGGTAGCTTGAAACCCTCCCTGTTGGGAGTATTTTCACCACGGAAATCAGTAAACGCTACAAATCAACTTTCCCCTCCTCCTCTTTGCTAGAGGAGGTTGCTGAGTTTATCAGTATACCCTTGCTTGGCCCTAAGCGAGAGAGGGCCTCGCTCATCTCCCCCCACCACACACATTCCAAAGCCAAGTGCCTGGGGGCTAAGGAGGGCAACAGTTTCATGAAGTATCTGGCATATTATATGTCTGATACTTATTGACTTAAAACTAGATTATAGCTCATGTGGTAGGCAGAGTAATGACCCCTCCCCTGCCCCTCCGTTCTAATCCCTGGAACCTAGGACTATGTTACGTTACGTGGCAAAGTGGAGGGATTACATTTGCAGGTGGAATTAAGGTTGCTAATCAACTTACCTTCAGGTGGAGCTCTGCATTCTCCAGGTGGGTCCAGTGTAATCACAAGGGTCCTTAACTTGGAAGAGGGGGGCAGGAGATTGAGAGCGTGAAGAGATGTTAGCAGGGGGAGATTTGGCCTGCCGCTGCTGGCTTTGAGATAGAGGGAAGGGACCATGAGCCAAGGAATGTAGATGACCTCAAGAAGCTAGAAGAGGCAAGGACAGAGATTCTCCCCTGGAGCCTCCAGAAGGAAAGCAGTCCCGCTGACGCCTTGATTTTAACCCAGTGAGACCATCTTGGACTTCTGACCTCCAGAGCTGTAAGATTATTAGTAAACTCGTGTTTTTTGAAGCCACTAAGTTTTGGCAAATGCGGCTTCATAATGATGTATTCATTTCTCTTTCTGGAATTCCATGAAACAGAGAGAATACCTCGAAAATTAGAACGTCAGAGTGAAAGGAAGTCGTTACATAAAAGCAGTGTACGAGTACTTTGTACATACGACTGCACATACAGGGGTACAAGTACTTTGTTTGCCACTGGATCCTGCAACATAAGTAGACAGATTTTCATAATCCTCCCAGAAAGCCTTTTACCTACAATTCTGCACTGTGGGAGCAGACCTCCACTGCGGTTTCCCCCCATAATCCTATTGATGAATTAGGTAATACTTCGATTCCTCCTCCAACCCCCCCCCCCCCTTTCATAATACCCACAAACTTGCAAAATGAAAACCTTCCGGTTCCGTGTTAAAGAACCTCCCTACCTCCCGGATTACTCTGATTCTGCCTTTGTTCTACTTCTGTTTGAAATAATATTACACAGTGGCATCTAGTTTGTAAATACTTTCACTTAATACACAGAACCTCCTGGGGTCTCATAACGTCAGAAAGGGCAGAAGCCAGCCCGAGATCTGAGTGGCACCTGATGACTCTCCTTGTTTTTTTCCGCTCAACCAAAAGTCATAAAGCTGATAGTTATTTGGAGCACCGGGAGTCACTGGGTTTTATGCCGGCCCTGAGAAACCTTGTTAGTTAATTTTCATGCTGTAAACTGAAGTAGGAACCAACGAGTAGAAAATAAGTAGATGCAGAGATGCATACTTATACACATTTTTAAGCAATCATGTGTCACTATTTCTAGCAAGCATGTAATAGCAAGGGCTAACAGTTTAAGACAGATTGCAGGGTAAAGCCACACTGAGGAACCACTTTCAATATTGTCTTTATAAATTAGGAAAAATGTCCATTTCTGACATCTCAAGGAACACTAGTATTTCCCAGAAATATGGTTCCTATGTTTTGCATTTCATGGTGGATGAATTAGTGTGGGCAGTTAGCGCCTATTGTTAAAATCTAGTAGGATCCTGTTAATCCCCTAACGTTGGGATGTATGTCTTTGAAATATAGAGGTAGTACTAAGAAGGTAAGCTGTTAGCTTCTCTATGCCTCACTTCCCTTATCTGCAAAATGGGTACAGTAATAATACAGTGGACCGGAAGGCTTAGAGGATACAGTATGGGCAAAGCCCTTAGTACAACGCCTAGTACGTAGTAATCACCGACTGGGGGTTCCTTAACCTAATTCATTGTAAAGGAAAAGAAGTGCTTTAACACTATCTCATTTGAGTCTGTTGTATCAAGCTGTTTTGTGGAAGGCCAAGAATTATTCTTGTGTTACATATGAATTGGTTCCATTTTTTCATTTTTACTAAACCTACACGAACGAGGTTGCTGGCGAGAAACAAACACACATGACGTGTGTGTGTGTGTGTGTGTGTGTGTGTGTGTGTGTGTGTGTGTTGTAATTTTGCCCCACCAGATTTGTGGGCTTCCCGCTCAGCTGGGTCTCTAACAATACCTACTCTGCATTCCTGGCCCACCCCTAAGTACCAAGATCTTCCTCTCCTCATGTTCTTCTTACTGTCTTCTTTCATTTTCAGCTCACCATCTCCTCTCTCACTTGCTAGGCAAAAAAGTCCATCAGGCATAAGCACCTTTATCTTCCTGTTTCCTTTACTCTTCCTTCGCTGTTTTTACTCCTATCCCATCTCAGGAGAAATAAGAAAGTGTTTTCTTCATTGCTACGATAGATGCTTCCACCTGTGTTTGTTTTTTCCTCTTTCATCTCCTCAGGAACCTTGCTGTCCCATCGGTTAAGCCTCCTTTTGTCCTGTTTTGTCCCTGTCCCACCCCCACTCCCTCAGTCTCTTGGTGTAAAATCCTGCTCAAATCTCTTCTTTTAAAAACAAAGGATCTCTCCCTGTTCTGGTTTCCTTTCAACTCTTCTGTGCCACGCATCGTGGTTCAGCTGCTTGAAGGCCTTTCTACCACATTTGGTTCCCAAGTGCCAGTCTGTGAACTGACTTCTAGCAATCACCTGAACCAAAGAATCTCTTGTTTAAAAAAAAAAAAATGTCCCTTAGGTGATGCTGAGTGTAGCTGGCCTAGGAACCTGGTGTCTTTGTGTTCTCCCCTCTAATTGTCCCTTGGTGGACTGAGTTTGACTTCTGTCTCTAGTACTCCACGGTACTGATCTAGCTAAGAACACCAGAGGTGCTCTTAATTGAAAAAACCACCACCACCACCAACAATGGAGACTCTTTAATTCCTACCTTACTTAAACTCTTCGTAATATCATAACTGTTAAGTACTCTGTCCTTCGAATTCCACCCCTCTGGATTTCCAGATCCGTTTCCCTCGTGTTTTTCTGCTACTGATGTTCTATCCAGGTGCCACCTGTGGGGCCGTCTCTCATCCCTGTGCCTGTGCCACCATAGTCTTAGGTAAAAGTCCTCACTTTTACACATTTAAGGATTAGTTATTGCTTGTGCTGGCGATTTTTGAAATCTGTATCTCTAGCCCATATTCCTGAGTCCCAGAACCATGTATTATACCGTATGCTCGATAGTTCTTTCCAGATGTTCCCCAAGTAGAGCTCAAATCCAGTAAGTTCAAAATGAAACTTCTGTTCATTCTGATGCTCTTAATGGCCACCCTGTACCATTCCCCCTTGCCTCACCCATTCTCTATGGATGTAGTCCACCTCCTCTTCTTTTCCCCCTGTCCTATTATATCTGGCCCCTGAATGTTTCTGGAATTTGCCCGTCCTTCTCTGTCCCTGTTGCCTTAATTTGGGACTCCTAATTTATGGGCCGATTACCGTGAGAACCGCTCCATTGGTTTTTATGTTTGTGGTGCTTTCTGCAGCTCACTTGTCTACACTGCTTCCAGAGTGAGCTGCTTACTGTCCTGCTTAAAATAACATAATGGCTCATCATTGCCTTTACTGAAGCCCAAACTCCTTCACTTGGCATATAAATCTTTTGTAACCACCCCTTCCCTTTTCCTCAACCTTATCGTCCACCGTGTCACTACGAACACCTTTTAATTTATCCATGAGCTGCTCCAGGCTTCCTTAAATTGGCTAATTCTCTCATGCCTTTGTGTATTGAAAAAATTGTAAGTTATGGGAATATCCCTTCCCTCTCCGGGGCCACCACTAGCCCATCATTGCCTTTGTGCAAATTACAAGCAGATTCTTCATCCAGGTGGTCAGTTCTGTGGGTGCTCAGGTTGGTGATTGATAGTACTTTTGTGGAACATAGAAAAAGATACTTGTGCTGCGCTGAAGCACCCTGTGCTGGGATCTAGGGTTTGGTGAGCTGAATGCCAGCCCTCCTTTAGCCTCCCCAATCCCTTTGCCGGCCCCATGGGTAGTGAGCAATCTGTACAATGGAGTTAAGTTAAGCCCTGTTCCCATCACCTCTTCCTCCTCCTGGAAAACTTGCTTAGATTTGTCTAGAATTTCTACCTCTCGTTAGACCATGGTTCGTATCCTTTAATTTGGTCATTAACCCCTTGGTGAATCTGAACAAAGCTATGGATGAGCCCACTCTCTGTAGAAATGAGCATACTCTTAACACAGAGTTCATCATGAACCTAGGGGTTAGAAACTACATTCTGAATGTCACTCAACTTGGCTCCTGTGCCCAGGGTGGGGTCTGCCACTTAGTAGACACTGAATGAATGTTCATGGAACTGTTGAAAGAGTACCTACTTCCGTGCTTTTTCTCTGTTCATATTATTTGCAAACCTCTAATCCCCCAACATATTTTACAGACTGTCATCGTTGGTTCCTTGTCTGCGTTCCCAGCCAGCCTCTGAAATTTTCCAGAAGAGGCACTACTCTGCTCATATGTATTCTCAGCATCTAACATAGGACAAAACATATAATAGGCATTTGATAAATGTTTGAGCAAATGAGATTTGGTAATATTAAATGATTTGTTTAAGGTCACTCAGCGAGGATGAATCTAGAGCTGGTTACAAAATTTTTTCTTTTAGACCCCATGCTTCTAGACATTTTATACTTGTGTATATATGTATAAGTATGGTTGGATGACTTCTTAACTCTGTGCAAAATGAAAAGACCTAAACAGTATGACCAAACTTAAGTATTTGGATTATTATACTAAAACAGCTCCTACGTTGTTAGGTATTGAATATAATTTTTTTTTGCAGATACTCTGGTATTTTGCAGTACTTCTCCATCAACCTCTGAGAGATAAACAGACCTTTGTTGGACAGAATTTAGCTACTGAATAACTCATGAGTTAAAAGTTATCAGTTATTCATGAGTTGAATTCAATGCTAATCTATTAGTGACAAGATTAAAACTGAGTTTCCATTTTGTGACCTTGCTAAAGGAGCCCCGGTCTCCAGATCCTTGTGTGGTTTTCCTGCCATTTTTGAAGTAGCATTTCTAACAGTAGTCTAATGAATACCTACTGCTTGCTTACTGTCTTTTACTGCCCCCCACTTTTTTCCAGAGATGTAGGGGCTCCTCACAGTCTACCATTTTGGTCTCATGAGTCAGGATTTTTTTCTAGGTTGAGATCCTGTTGATTTATTTTCACAATTCTCTATTTGTTTGCTTCCTAGAACTTGTTTAATTAATAATCCAATTGCTTTGTATTCTAATTGGTTCCTTTGGCAGTAAATTTCGTGTATGTGGTTTTTTTTTTTTTTTTCCTGAAACTGAAATCCTCTGTTTCACTTTTCAAAATGGGACCAGTAAATGGTTCTGTGTGAATGAAGACTTTCATGGAAATGAACAATATGAACTGTTTTCCCCCCTCTTTGAAAGATGGGAGCCAAACTAATGTCAGGGTTTAGAAATGATGAGTTCCATTATTCCCTTTTCACAGGTCTTCCTGCCAGGAAAATCCAATTCCTTTTATTAAAGCAAACCCAGCTGCTTGCTGTCTCCCTTGGATTCATTTAAAAGTTCAAGTCTCTCCTGTGTTGTAGAATTTGTTTCAACTCCCCATTAAGCTTGTTTTCTAAGAACTTTACTTGTTTTTCATAGGCAAGTTTTAAAAAAAAACACAACAGTTTATGTCATAGTGAACAAAAAGCTCCAGGATTATTTAAATTGGATTAAAATATGCCAGAGCCTTGGTGACTGTAATCTCAAATATGAAGTCCTTTGTTTCTAGATTCTCCAAACAACTAATTAAAAAAAAGAACTCTTTTCCATTCCATTTTTTATGACATTTGCTGTTCAGTCTCTCAACAGCTTTAAGTATATGATTCTGAGTCAGAAGGGACTTGAGTTGGCTTACTAAAAATCTTTTTCCGAATGCTTTAGTGGGATGTGGGTTTATATGTATAAATTTTTTATGAACTACTTAACCATTGCTTATAGTTTTCATTTAACATACTTGGTGTGGAAATTTCATGTTTCCCTTAAAACATCTTGAAAACACTTCTTAAAATATAAATGTTGCTATCATTTGAAGTAAAGAATGAAAATGTGAATACTGATTCTGCGATTATACTAATCAGGTTGGGAGAGGGGAACCATGGAAGGAACTTGGGACTCCTCGCTTTCAATAAATAGTGACGATGGGTTGAAAGAGTACATCTGGGAGCAAACCATAAGAGACTCTTAAAAACTGAGAATAAACTGAGGGTTGATGGGGGAAGAGGGGTGGGAGGGAGGGGAAAGTGGGTGATAGGTGTGGAGGAGGGCACCTGTGGGGATGAGCACTGGGTGCTGTATGGAAACCAATTTGACAATAAATTTCATACTAAAAAAAAAAAAGAAAAAGAAAAAGAAAGGGCACATCTTGGAAGTCCTGGTAGGTACCAAACTGAATAACTGAGGCCACTTGAACCTAAGGATTTGGGACCTTGGGTAACTTTAATACCACGATTCTGCCTCAAGTTTCCCTAATAGATTGCATTTTGATACTTGCAATTTCAGAGCAATAAACTAGAGGAGAAAAAAAGACTTCAAGAAAACCTCAGAAGAGAAGCATTTAGAGAGCACCAGCAGTAGTAAGTTTGTATCTTCAGA
The DNA here is from genome assembly GCF_046562875.1 of Panthera onca. NCBI lineage: Eukaryota > Metazoa > Chordata > Mammalia > Carnivora > Felidae > Panthera > Panthera onca. The sequence continues at coordinate 213,071,105 of NC_138339.1, read as the reverse complement.
ACTTTGTACCTTTACAGACATTGTTTACTCTGCTTTTGAATTCTAGGTAACTTTCCAAGACCTCTGGTATTGGATTATGGGCTGTTATATTAATTATATAATTGAACTCTGTCATTATGTAAGGTTTGAGTTTGGATACCTCTGTACCCACCAGAGTATTCTTCATTGATTTGAAATAATACTGCTAAATTTGAGAAATCCTTGATTCTAAATAACTTGGAGGGCTGATTCTTTGGCAATTCAAGGTACTTCTGATAATGTTGACTTTCAAAACACTGATATAAGGAAGATAATATTTGAAAAGAAGCACTCTCAACAATAGCCAAATTATGGAAAGAGCCTAAATGTCCATCAACTGATGAATGGATAAAGAAATTGTGGTTTATATACACAATGGAGTACTACGTGGCAATGAGAAAGAATGAAATATGGCCCTTTGTAGCAACGTGGATGGAACTGGAGAGTGTGATGCTAAGTGAAATAAGCCATACAGAGAAAGACAGATACCATATGGTTTCACTCTTATGTGGATCCTGAGAAACGTAACAGAAACCCATGGGGGAGGGGAAGGAAAAAAAAAAAGAGGTTAGAGTGGCAGAGAGCCAAAGCATAAGAGACTCTTAAAAACTGAGAACAAACTGAGGGTTGATGGGGGGTATGAGGGAGGGGAGGGTAGGTGATGGGCATTGAAGAGGGCATCTTTTGGGATGAGCACTGGGTGTTGTATGGAAACCAATTTGACAATAAATTTCATATATTAAAAATAAATAAATAAAAAATAAAAATAAAAAAAATAGGGATGCCAGTATCTCTCCCATAAGCCATTTGTAAGGATGAAATAAAATAGTTTACATAAATGGCTTAAAAGTACCTGAATTCTATGGAGACAGAAATGAAACTTACAGGAGTCCTTGTTGAATGGATCAGACAACTTATATTTTGTAGAGACTGGGTAGTGATTCTGGTCCCACCCAGAATTGGCAATTGGCTTCCACTTTCAGATGGATTATCATCTGACTTCCTCCTGTTCTCTCTTCCCATTATTGTACCTCATTTTCAGAATTTCAGATCATTCTAATGTGGGTGTGAGCATATGTGATGCCCTAACACGTGTTGCTCTTCTAAGTACAGGGTCCTCTGTTTTTCTCCTCGTGCCGCAATTATCCTGCCTCTATCCTCAGCAGCTCCTCCTTGCTTTGAGTCTCAGAGAGAGGAGTGGGAAGAAGTTTCTCAGGGCTTTACTTTGCTTCTTGGCAAATTAGGTTACTTAGCCTCTGCTACCCAGGCCACAAAATGGGAGATGGGGTGGGTTGGGGACAAGTGCCAATGAGTAACATCATCTTTTTAAAGTTAAAATAGGCATTGCCCTCATCTGAGTCATTGATTCCATAGCGTGTCTTTCCCCGCTGTTCTTCTAAGATAGGCATGGGGGTGAGGGAGCTAGTGGGAAGCTAAACACCAGGAAAGATGAACTGTCTTAGAGCTGGCAGGAGGGAGGCAATAGATTAAGGGTGTATTATTGCCTTTCCCTTCATTGCTTAGAGGATGGATGAGTGTATTTCTAGGCCAACCAGAGGAGTTGAAGGAAATAAGGGTACAGTTGTAGCCTAGAGACACAATAAGAACAAATGTATTTATCCCCGTGTCATTCTAGTTTTAGGCTGGAGAAGGGAAGGCCTGCTTGCCAACGAGGGGTCTTAAGTACAGGACAAGGAAGTTGAACAAACCCATTCTCTGGAGAGTTTTAAACATGGTAAAGTGGAGAATAAGAGGCTCTCAGAGTCTGAAAGGACATGGGAGGTTGTGATACTCAGTCACCTTTCTTTCATAGTCCAGCTTTTTTTATTTTTATTTTTGAGAGACAGAGAGGTGGAAAGAGGGAGAGGGGAAGGGGGAGAGAGAGAGAGAAGCCCCCTCCCCCCCCACCTCATGTGTGCACAGGGGAGGGGCAGAGAGAGGGAGACAAAGGATCCAAAGCAGGTTCTGCTCTGGCAGCAGAGATACCTGTGCGGGGCTCAAATTCACGAACTGTGAGATCATGACCCGAGCTGAAGTCGGACGCTTAACTGATTGAGCCACCCAGACGCCCTGTCTTCCAGATTCTTGAGGTGTGTTTTACTAAACACTGGAGATCAATCACCCTTTTTCTCTGAAGAAAAAAGTTTTACCCTTAGCCGCCTCCTATACCATCAGTGGAGCTGAATTCAATTACACGCACATTTCACTCTTGCTCTTTCTTCTGCTTATCATGAAAGTCCCAGTTAACCAGGAAAAAGGAGTTGAGCAAAAATGAGAAGTATCTCAAATTGATTTTTAAAGCGTATTGAGAAACGTAAAAAATATATGTGAGGGGTTTTTTTTTGAAGAGTATTTTGTTTTGAACTACTTTTGAAATTAAAAGACTAATAGCTCATGAAATGAATGATCATTATATAGCTAGAAATATGAAAGGGACTCCTTGGAAAACATGGACCCTCTGTATATAACAAGCCTTTATCATACCTTCTTATAATCGATTTTTTATGGTACAAAAATTGTCTAGGAGAACTGTTAGGATTTTTAAAAATTTTTTTTTTACATTTATTATTTATTTTTGAGAAACAGAGTGAGACAGAGCGTGAGCAGGGGAGGGGCAGAAAGAGGGAGACCCAGAATCTGAAGCAGGCTCCAGGCTCTGAGCTGTCAGCACAGAGCCTGAGGTGGGGCTCAAACCCACGAACTGTGAGATCATGACTTGAGCCGAAGTTGAACGCTCAGCCGTCTGAGCCACCCAGGCGTCCCAAACTGTTAGAATTTTAATAGCACAAAGATTTCACCAGACCAACCAGGCTACTCTCCATTCCCCAATGCGCCCTTCCCGCACCAAAAAATTTACATTATCCTGAAGCTGTCAAACCAAGGAACACAAAATAGAACACAGCTAAAATTCTTTGAAACCCGTCAATACCTCATGTCCTTGCTAGTTTCAGCATGCTGTGATATGTGGTTCAAATAGCAGACCAGGAATGGTGGTGTGTGTGTGTGTGTGTGTGTGTGTGTGTGTGTGTGTGTGTGTTGTAGAGGAGTGCATCCATGGACTCGAGCAGACTATAAATCTAAGCTGCTGGAGAAAAAGCTCACGATAGTATCCTGGGGCACCACCATGAGAATCTTAATGTGCTCTTTCTTAACACCTTATTCCTGACTTCGTTCATTTGCTTCTGATTATTTTTAGTGTTGTCAATTATTTAGCTAACAGGCAGAAAACTAGGCTTTTATTGACATCCAAAGGGACTCTCCTGAGTGTAATAATGAAGGCAGTTTATTGAATGCCTGTGAGGTTGCTTTCTAATTGTACGCATTAATCTGCCCATGCAAGCTGGCTGGAAATACACAAGCAGATTGCGTGTGCAGATGGAGCACACAGGATGGCTTTTGTGAAAAGACCTCTGGAATGTACTTCTGCAGCACGGTCTTTTCCTTAAAAATCGAAGGACTGTGACTATTTCAATTGGCAGCTGAGAGCAGACCAGATTAATGGTGCATTAAGTCTGCTACCCTGGCTGGGGACAGATTCATTTCACAATTTAGAATTAGTTCTAGGATTCTTGAGCATGAAAAGCAAAGGGCAAAAATAGGCATCTAACCTTGGTGTAGTTTCCCCCATTATTTTTACTCTCTGTAACTACCTATAAAAAGTCAAATGTGGCACTTTTCAGGAAGGCCTTTTCTATTAATCATTATTACTGGTGGGTTTGAGGTGATAGTTAATAAACTTTTGATTGTGCTTTTTAAAAAATATCAAAGGGGGGCGCCTGGGTGGCGCAGTCGGTTAAGCGTCCGACTTCAGCCAGGTCATGATCTCGCGGTCTGTGAGTTCGAGCCCCGCGTCGGGCTCTGGGCTGATGGCTCGGAGCCTGGAGCCTGTTTCCGATTCTGTGTCTCCCTCTCTCTCTGCCCCTCCCCCGTTCATGCTCTGTCTCTCTCTGTCCCAAAAATAAATAAAAAATGTTGAAAAAAAAAATTTAAAAAAAAAAATAAAAAAAAATAAAAAATATCAAAGGGAGGACGTTGGGATATAGGTGATTTAAAACACAGAGTAAATACATCTCCACATTTAAAATTTTGAATGGTAGCTGATTTGGGGGGTTCTAGTCGTTTTTCTAATTATGTTTTTTACATAGATATAGAGACAAGTTTGTATTTTGAGCCTATTTAACCAGTGGCGGGGGCTCACATAGGGTGGGAGCAATGGGATACATTTTGTGTGTGGGTCTTAGGAAAAAACAAGGTTCTCTTAAGGATATGCTGGAGAGCTAACAATTGGGTATCTTCAAAACATTTGAAATGTTAAAAAAAAAAAAAAAAAAAAAAAAAAAACATTTGAAATGTTAATTCATATCTAATAACCATTTAATGTAATAGATTATACGTTTGCACAGTTTTTTTTTTAACTACAAAATGCTTGGCTCTTTGAAATAAGCAAAATAATAATAAAAGCTGCTGTATTGCTGAGAGCCTCTGGAGTATCAGGAGTATTAGGTATATTATATGCATTTTTTATTTTTTATTTATTTATTTTTTAATTTTTTTTAGCGTTTATTTATTTTTGAGACAGAGAGAGACAGCATGAACGGGGGAGGGTCAGAGAGAGAGAGGGAGACACAGAATCTGAAACAGGCTCCAGGCTCTGAGCAGTCAGCACAGAGCCCGACGCAGGGCTCGAACTCATGGACCGTGAGATCGTGACCTGAGCCGAAGTCGGACGCTTAACCGACTGAGCCACCCAGGCGCCCCTATTATATGCATTTTTTAATCTAACTTTCAGATCAGCCCTATGAGGGGTATATCCTCCTCATTTTACAGATGGAGGGTTGAGTAAATTACCTGAAGTCCCTAAGACCATAAATGATGCAGCCAAATCTTGGTCTTGAGATTTGGGGGTCCAGGGGGGCTGGGGAAAAATAGGTCATTGAGAGGCATGATATAGTTGGAAGGTCAGGAATATCTGGCTAGGGTGGGGGGTGATAAGCCCTGGAGTTAAGGGGGGGGGGGGTAAAGTTCAGTTCAGAGAGCAAGATTTGGCCAGTGTTGACTTCTGTTTCCTTCTACCAAGATGTACATTTTGCCTAGGGTAGGTAGGTGAAAGAAAAACTGAGGAAATAAGTTGATTTTCTCTGATTTTCATCATAGATGAATGCTATCCTTTTCCAGTCCCAACACTGGGTTAGTACCACACTTAAACTTACCGTAGGGTATGTGGGTTTTTGTGATCTTTCCAGGCAGTGCTCTGCTCCTATGTACTGTTTCCAATATTTCTAGGTGATGGGGCGGGGGGGGGGGGGGGGTGGATGCTTAGTTCTTTAAAAAACTAGTTGAAAAAGCTCTTGGAACCAAGCTCATTCCAAAACAGGACCTTCCTATTCCTAAACTGCCAAGCACTACCTTGAGCTCAGCCTGTCGATTGAAATGTTGGGAAGTTTACTTCATTTCCACCATCGGAACCATGCATCTCTTTTATTTCCATTTGAATAATAGTGTGATTAGGTCCTAAGAGGCACATCTTCATCTATTTTAGTTTTCTAAGAATGGAGGATCTAGGCAGGTCTGCTGAATATGCACACTTAGGCCCCAAGTTTGCCTTCTAATGTGCTCACAAAACTTCTAATGCCCTTCATGGGAGCTTGCAAAAGACACTTAAGGGCTAAATCGATCCCTTATCCATATGGTAGGCTTAAATCCAACTTCACATTTTATAATCCAAGTAAGGTGAATTGAAAGTCATCCTATTCATAACTTTCTATCTTATGCTAATGAAGTGAACTTATAGATACAAAAATCCCCTATCTATTTTGTTCAGAATAAGACTGAATATTTTATGGGAAATCTGATCTGAGAGGATCCTTGCCTACTGAATGTTAAATCATGCTGATGGTTAAGACCGTATCAATATTTCTACCACTGTCCGTTCTTCCTGTGGATGTCCCAGCACACATCAACTTTTTCATTCCCACTGCCACCACCTTCCGATAGGTATTCCTCACATTCCACTTGCATTATGGCTTCTGTCTCCTTGTCATCCCCTGGCATACTCGAATGGCTTCATTGCTGTCTTCACCAACTGTCTTTTTCTGTCAGTTATCTTACATGTTTTGTTGGATTTCATTTTCTAAAGCACGGCTTTCATCGTGTCACTACCCTATTCTAAAAGGGTATCATTTCCCATTGCTTATAAAATGAATTCTAAACTTCTTAGCTGCATCTTGGGGGAGCTGTGGGCCACCATGGTAAGAAGATGTCAGAACATGCTAAGATTTGGGCCTGTGTCAGGTGACTGCAGGAGACTTTGCGGAAACGGGGCTTCATTCTGGGTTGAACGTTATCAGGAGGCAGGGGTGATTGTGGTTAGGTATCTTTATTTTATTTAAAAGGAGGGAAGACCTGAGTGGTTAATTGCAATTGTAATGTAATTGATAAAGAAGCACTGTCACACAAATCAGGTAGGAATTTGGGGGTGTTTGGTCACTTTGGTGGTTTAGACAGGTTCATGTATCTTTTTTTGCTCAGACATGTTAATGAGGGGGTCTTATTTTTGTCAATATCCATCACAGCCCCAGGGTGACTCTTTTGATGTTGATACTGTGTGAATTGCTTTCACCAGGAGAACACCAAGGCCTAGCTCTGAGTGCTAGACTAGCTCCTGGATGTCAGGGACAGCTTCTAGCTTTCGCAATATGTAATTAATAATTAGTAAAAGGTGAGAGTTGACTAATGTCTCTTTTATAAACTAGTTTCCCTTAGTTATCTCATCACTGTGACCTGGTATACCTGGGGGGACATGTGTGCACCTCCCCTCCATCCTTCAGAAAAGCTGGCTGCAGAGCCAACTTTATCACTTCTGTGTGAGTTCTAAGATCCTTACTGAAAAAAAAAATTAACACCAAATGAACTCCGACCAAAGAATGAATCCAAGAAAAAGGAAGGGAGTAGGTATTAGAACAGTTGTGAACAAAGAATATAGTGACATGTATAGTCAGGTATGTGATAGACTTTTCTCTTTTCTAAAAATTAAGAATAAGCATGATCAAATTAATATAGAGGATTTTAGTGCTAGAAGAGGCACAAGGAAGAGGAGATAGGAAGTAACGTTGAGTATTTTTTTCTTTGTACGAGTGAAGGCTTGTGAATTCCGCATATTGTTAGAAGACTAATATGTGTTTTATGTGTTTAATTATATGGGATATAGGAAATATAAAAACAGGTGAAAAATACAGTGAAATACAATGAATACAACGAAAATTTGATCATCGTAACATAAGGCAGAAAAGAGGAAGAACTATGAACAAGTCAGCAATCACAGAAAAGGTATACACGCCAAATCTCCTTATTAAAAGAAACACTCTCGGGTGGCATAAAAAGATGAAATTCTAGCTATCTGCTGCTATAAGAGATGCCATAAAACAAAAGAGATGAAAATAAAGGAATGGAAAGTATAACCATAAATGCTAACAATAGAAGGCAGATTAATTAATATCACTGTTAATAGGAGACAAAATTAAATTCAAGGTGAAAAGCATTCAACAGGATGAAGAGTATTTTATAGAGATAAAATATGTCAGCCAAAAGATAATGTGAATAATGGGTCTTTATCAATTTGAAACCTATAAAACAAACTGCTAAAGTCTGTAATATAGATAATGGATTTGTCACATTCTCTCTTTTTTTTTAAGTTTATTTTTGAGAGTGAGCAAACATAAGCGGGGGAGGGGCAGAGAGAGAGGAGACAGAGAATCCCAAGCAGGCTCTGTGCTGAGCCCACAGAGCCCGATGCAGGGCCTGAACTCATGAACCGCAAAATCATGACCTGAGCCGAAATCAAGAGTTGGACGCTTAACTGACTGAGCCACCGAAGCGCCTCACATTTTCCTTTTTACTTAACTAATCCTCCATTGAAATTAGCGGATCATGTGAACCAAAAAACGATACAAGGAATAGAAGATTTGAATAACAATCACTCAGTATGATTATATAGTTATAAAGTGTTGTACCTAGTTTATGAAAATACAAAATCTTTACAAATATTGACGTAACTACAATTGGCCTTGACTAAGGTTTCAGAGTTTCTCAGAAAATCCCCCCAGTACTCCCAAATCCTAGAGAACCACCATTCCTAAGGAAAATGTAATAAAATCATAATTTAAGCAATAAGAAATGTTAATGTCAGGGGTGTATGGCTGGCTCAGCTGGAGGAACATGTGACTCTTGATCTCGGGGTCAGGAGTTTGAGACCCATATTGGGTGTAGAGATTACTCAAATAAGCAAAAAAAAAAAAAAAAAAAAAAAAAGAAATTTAATGTCTATTCACATAAATTTTTTTCTAATCACTTTTCTGAATGACTGTTAGGGTACAAATTGAAACCAAAGCTGAAATTACAAATTACTTGGGGATAAAAGAATACAAGTTTGAAAGTATCCCATATTATATAAATCTATAGAATGTGGCTATAAAATTATTTAGAAAATAGTTTTAAAAGCATTTAGTAAAAATAGAAACAAACTAAACATCATATTAAGATAGTAATAGAACAATAAAATAAGTACAAATAGGTAGAAGGAAGGATAATGCAGGAAAAAAAGTTTTAAAATGTTTATTTATTTTGAGAGAGAGCACATGTACAAGTAGGGAAGGGGCAGAAAGAGAGGGAAAGGGAATCCCAAGCAGGTTCCGTGCTGTCAGCACAGAACCCCACACGGGGCTCAGTCTCAGGAACCATGAGATCATGACCCGAGCTGAAATCAAGAGTCAGATGCTTAACTGACTGAGCCACCGAGGCACCCCCACCCCCCAAATTTGTTTTAATGATGTAGAAAACGAATTTATCATCTGTAAATTAACCCCAAAACTAGTTTTTTGCTTTTTTAAAAAAATTCTTATAAAATTTCAGGCCGATTTTGAACTTGTCTGATTTAAAAATAAAAAAAGAAGAGCCCCAAGGATAAGAAAGGAAGTACAACCAGAATTCTGGAAGAGCAAAATACTCCTAATTATCCTACTTCTAATTGTTAATTTTTTGTCACCCAGATTTCCTCATTTATTTCCTGGGGAAAATATACATGACTAGACTTGAAGCCTGAATAGAGTAATAACTAGAAGTGGAAGAGAAAATACAGTTTGGCTTTTACCTAAAAAAAAAAGCCCAATTGGGTTTTTGTTTTGTTCTGTTTTTGTTTTTTCACTGAGTTCTACTAAACCTTCAAGGAAGGTGTTAGATTTCATTTGAAATCCTAAGAAAGAAGCCAGCTTTTCCAGTGAAGTCTGGAACAGGGTGATGAGAATGCTTGTTATTACTGCCCTGTAACTAGAGACTGTTTCTATTTTTAACAAAGAAATAATCTAAATATTGCAAAGAAAGAGATCGGTGTCTCTGATTATCCGTCTAACCCATCCTGAAGGGATCAACTAAAAAGTTACTGGACCTAATACTAACAGTTCAACTAACATGAATGAATCTAAAGCCAATATGCAAATATTTGTCTATCTTCTATACCATCAAAAACTCATTAAAAAATATAATTAAAGAAAAAGCCCATTTAAAATTATCATCCACTGTAAAACAGGTGAGTCGAATAGATAGATCCTACATAAGATACCTAAAAGAAGATGAAAATAAATGTAGACCATTAACTCTAGAAGGAAAAAAAAGTCAGTATTATAAAGATAGTTCTCCTGAACAGGACCTTTTGTGGAATTTGATAAATCAAGTTTAAAGAGAAAATACTAAAAAAAACGATACACTTGAAAGAGAGAAATTGAATGGGGTTGGGAGAGGCTTGTTGTACCAGGTATCATGTGTATTAATATAAAAGTATGGTAGTAATAAAGTGTTATCAGCATTATAATAAATCTATTCAGTAAAGAATCTAGAAGCAGGCCCATGAATATAAGGGCATTTAGTATTTAGGACTTCAGCTATTGATAAAAGTATCCTTTCAAATCAGTGTCAAAAAGACAATTCGACAAATTGTATTGAGCAACACAATTAGAATATGATGAAGAATGTTTTTGGAAAGGAGATTCTACCCCCAAAATCATAAGTCACACACATAACTCAGAAGCCATAAGGAAAAATACAGATTTGACTGCAGGAAAAAATTGTGGTAGGTGACAACAGTGAACAGTATTACAAGTGAGTCTAGGAGAAAATATTTGCCTCAAGAGTAATGGACAAAGGCTTAATTTCACAAAGAACTCTTATAAATTAGTAAGAAAAAGACAACTCTAGAAAAATTGACAAATGGCTTGAACTAGCAGTTCAAAGACAAGAGATATAACATCAATAAAAATATTTAGCCTCACTGATGATCAGAGAAACATAAAAAATTTTATTTTGACACTGGCCAAAATGTAAATGTATTGATAGTATCTAGCATTAGGCAACGGGCTTTCATGTATTCAACTGTGAGCACCTGGTATAGATCAAGCACTATACTAGGTTACTAGGTTCTAGGCATGTATGATGAATAAAGCAAATCTAGCCCCACGACCAAGTGTGGAAATTCAGATAATAAACCAGATGACCAAGGAATATATAGGATAACAGACTATAATTCCTATGAGAGAACATAGGGGAAGATAATGATCTCTACCAGTGATCAAGAATACTGAAACTGGGAGGGGAGAATGTAGGGGAGACCTGCATCTCTGAGAAAATGACAGTTGAGTGGAGGGATGAGAAAGGAACGAGTCCTGCTGAGAACCAGGGAAGTGGGTCCTAGGCTGCAGGAGCAGCACCCAGTATATTCGGAAAGGAAGCTGATATATTTGGGTTGAAGTGGGGGAAGAGAGATCATGAAGTTGACAAGATTGATAGGAGCCAGAGAAATCATGCAGGCCATGGCATATAGTTTGGGTTTTATTTAAGCTACAGGAGCAAACCTCCAGAAGTTAAAGAAGTGATTACTGTTTGCTGTGTCAAGAATAGATTTGAGGAGGCAAGAATGGAAATGGAGAAGCTAGAGACAACATTATGGCGGTAGTCCAGGCAGGAGTTGGTGTTGGCTCTGGTCAGAGTGATGTCCGTGTTCATGAATTTCATGTGAAGCCTGTCTATACCCCTGCCCCCATCCTCCTCCATGTCTACCATCCCCAAACACCTGATAGGTTATTTTTCCCCAAGTTTGATTCACTTGCTCTGGTGCCCATGCAGAGAAAGCAGATGGTCGACTTTATCTTAGAGAGTCAAAGACATTTGTAAAGGAAAGATTGTAAAAATGCACTGTGGGCTCTAAGCTGCACAATAAATAGAGATGGGTAGGAACTGATGGTGAGAAAAAGGGAGGAATGATGGCTTGGAAATCCCAAACCGGGCAGAAAATGGTTGGAGTGACGATGTTTGTGCCAAGAACACGGAATGATAGAAAGTTCTGTCCAAGAGTGGTGTTTGTCAGTTCTTCTGTTGGAGGGAGGATACTTGTTCATGACGGTAGAGTTTAGGGTAGGACTCTAGGAGTGTGGCTGAGGCAGACTGAAGAGGTGTTGGAGATGAGAAAATAAAAAGTGGAGCCTGGGAGCTGGAAGGCAAGGAGGAGATCCGGGACATCCATGTCTCCAACAGTAGTTGAGATGGGGAGGAAGCCTGGTTGTGATGAATGAGAGATGCTTCGGACCAGAAGGTTTGGAGTGTGTAATAGCAAAGAGGGGAGAAGAATGTAGGGTATACTGATGTCAAGGGCACTAACCGGAACAGACTTTTTTTTTTTTTGCAAGTGATGGAGGGAGAAGTAATTGTCTGAAGTAACATGAGGAGCAAAGAAGAGGCCTGTGTTCCCACCCCCCCTCCAGGCACTGAGGAAAATGTATGAGAAATAAGAAGCCTCCATTTAGGGAACTAGGAGGCAAATGCTGTCTTTAGGTTTTGTCTTCTCTTGGTTTCAGGTAAGGAAGAGAGCTGAGGGAGATTCCTTTTTTTTTTTTTTTCTTCTGAAATAATTTTCAGCTTAGAGAAAGGTTACAAAAATAGTACAGAGTTTTGCACTGAGACTTTCTAGCTTCCCCTAATGTTAATATCTTGTATAAACCATAGTACATTTATCAAACTAGGCAATTAAGATTGACACAATAAACTACAGGCTTTATTAGAATTTCACCAATTTCTCCTCAATGTTCTTTTTTCTATTTTAGGATCTGATTCAGGATCACATAATATAATTAATGGTCATGACTATTTAGTTTCCTCTAGTCTGTGACAGTGCCTCATTTTTGCCTTATGTTTCATGACCTTGACACTTTCAGTCAGTACTGGTTAGTTACTTTGTAGAATGTACCTCTAATTTGGGTTTATCTGATATTTTCTTATGATAAGATTGAGGTTTTTTTTAAAATTTTTTTTTTCAACGTTTTTTATTTATTTTTGGGACAGAGAGAGACAGACAGAGCATGAACGGGGGAGGGGCAGAGAGAGGGAGACACAGAATCGGAAACAGGCTCCAGGCTCTGAGCCATCAGCCCAGAGCCCGACGCGGGGCTCGAACTCACGGACCGCGAGATTGTGACCTGGCTGAAGTCGGACGCTTAACCGACTGCGCCACCCAGGCGCCCCAAGATTGAGGTTTTAATTTTCAGCATACTAAGAGGTGATCCTGTGTCCTTGGAGCATCCTATCAAGAGGGTATATGATGTTGATGTCCTCATTACTGGTGATACTAACTTTCATTATTTGGTCAGGGTGGTCTCCACTGTAAAGTTAATTGTTTTTTTTCCCTTTGTAATTGATATTTTGTAGTTGGTGGAAATACTTTAAGACTATTCTAATATCCTGTTATCCTCAAACTTTTCCCCACTGATTTTAGCTTTGAGTGCTTATAAGTATATGAATGTTTTTTGTTCACACCCACTTATATGAAACTGACTCAGTCAAAACCATCTCAGTTTAGTTTATTCGATAACCCATATTACTAAGCACAAAGCAGAGACTGAGGAAGAATTTGTTGCTGGCGCAAATGCGTATGTGAATGTAAGAATGATTACTTGCTCACCTAAACCTCACAGTGGCCAAGTTCAGGTTTGTGAAGCTATTGTGAAAGACAGGAAGAATGTATTGTTAGTCCTCCTAGAGAAGGATTCCTAAGACACGCTAAGATTGTGTTTCCAAATGTGTGTGATAGCATGATTTAATCATTAAGTCAGAATCATGTGGACCTCAGAGAATTACGCATATTAAATATCCATCGGTACCTCTATAGTAGATCCCAAGATCACCAGGGGTGCTTTTGAGAAACACGGGTTCCCGGATCCGATACCAGACATGCTGAATTGGAAAGTTTAAGTCTTGAGTCCAGGGCTTAACAAGAAGCAGCGTAGATGGTTCTTATGGTGTCAGCCACACGTGGGTCTTCCTGTTGGCATTTTGGAAATTATTGCTCTAAGGAATCCAGAATGGTATCTGCAAAACTTTTCCCCATAAGCACCACAATAGTGTGTATGCTTTTTCTCTCTTTGAGAAGCATTGCAAAATCACAGAAAATATGTATCAATCACTAAGGTCACACTTACGATTTTGCCTACATTTGTTTCATTTTTAAAAAAGAAATTAAATGGTATAGTGATGGCTAAAGTGTTAGTTACCCTTTCACTCTCATCTATTTTTTCTCTAACAGCAACAGTGTTCTGGTGTGTAACATTTGTCAGTGCCCTTCAGCAGAAGACCACCAGGGACATACCTGTAGTTGAACATTATGGGTTTATTACAAAAAAGGAAAACATGGGACACCTGGGTGGCTCAGTCGGTTAAGTGTCAGACTTCGGCTCAGGTCATGATCTCATGTCTCATAGGTTCAAACCCCACGTCTGGCTCTGTGCTGACAGCTCAGAGCCTGGAGCCTGCTTCGGATTCTGTGTGTTCCTCTCTCTCTCTCTCTGCCCCTCTTCTACCTGTGTTCTCTCTCTCTCAAAAACAAACAACTAAAAAAGAAATAGGGAAAACACACACTATAAGAAATGGAGGGATATCTCAGTAAGAGTGTTAGAAATAACTGATGAGGATTTAGGTTTCAGTTAGGTAATTTGGGGAAGGGTCTAAAAAAGCAGGAGATTGCTCTAGATTGTGTGTTGTCAGCATGTGGGGACAATTCTGTGATTGGATGTCTCACTAAATGTTACCTATAGGGAGGACAGCCTAGATGACTATGACACTGTAATTGGTAAGGAAGTCTGCATTCATTTAGCAAGATGGGGGATATTTGGTAATTTGTGAGGTCTACTTGGGTAAAGTGGATATTCTGTGGGACCATTTATGTCTATCAGTAGAACAACATGGCTTAGCTGTAAACATCGGATTAGTTTGTAATAACATTGAGATTAAGATGTGTCAGAACAGTTCCTAAATATCTTGGGCTGCTTTTCTTTTTCTCATCATGTACATTGTTCCAATTTTATTACATATATGTGAATCCACACAAGGTACAGACTGTTGTTTTATGTCCTTCAGATACTTTGATCACTGTCTCATACCTTTACAACTCCTCCCGCCCCCCCCCCGCCCCGCACCCCAACTGGATACTGTTTTTTGAGATTTCACCGTATCGATTCTTTTTTTTTTTTTTTTTTTTTTTTTTTTTAATTTTTTTTTTCAACGTTTTGTATTTATTTTTGGGACAGAGAGAGACAGAGCATGAACGGGGGAGGGGCAGAGAGAGAGGGAGACACAGAATCGGAAACAGGCTCCAGGCTCCGAGCCATCAGCCCAGAGCCTGACGCGGGGCTTGAACTCACGGACCGCGAGATCGTGACCTGGCTGAAGTCGGACGCTTAACCGACTGCGCCACCCAGGCGCCCCGCACCGTATCGATTCTTGATGTAGATCTAGTTCATTCTCTTCTTCCTTTCCATTCTCATCTTCCCCTCGCCCCCACTCCACATCTTCTTTCTATCTCTGGGTCTCTCTCTCTCTCTCTCTTTTTTTAATGTTTTATTTATCTTTGAGAGTGAGAGACAGAGCACTAGCGGGGAAGGGGGCAGAAAGGGAGGGAGACACAGAATCCTAAGCAGACTCCAGGCTCTGAGTTGTCAGCACAGAGCCTGATACCGGACTGTGAGATCAGGACCTGAGCCCAAGTCAGACGCTTAACTGACTGAGCCACCCAGGCGCTGCCCCCCCCCCCCTTTTTTTTAAATTCTATATCTGGGACTCTTACAGCAGTGCTGGATTAAATGACCTTGTTCAGGTGTCTTTAAATAGCTATGCAAGAGTTTCTCTAGAGTTGGTACCTAGGCATTATGCACATATTCATCTCTACTAAGCACTGTCAAATTACTCCCTGAAGTGGTAACACCAATTTTCCCTTCCATTAGCAATTTATAAGAGGACCAGTTTTGTAAGACACCCTCCCCAGTATTTGGAAGGTTCATGCTTTTTTATGCTCTGAGCCTAGGTAGCTCCTAGGCCTAACAGGAAGACAGCTCCAGAAGGAAGCCCCTTTCCCACCTTCCCCTCCCCTGACTAAAGTTCTGAAATAGCTGTTTAGCTGAATCCTTGAGAATCCTTGTTTCTCATCTTCCTCAACTCTTCTTGGCTGCCTCTTACACTTTTGGAATTGATCACTTAATTGAGAAATGATTCTCTTGTACATATTTCTTTTCTTTCTTTTTGTTTTTAATTTACATCCAAATTAGCATATAGTGCAACAATGATTTCAGGAGTAGATTCCTTAGTGCCCCTTACCCATTTAGCCCAGCCCCCCTCCCACAACCCCTCCAAAACCCTCAGTGTGTTCTCCATATTTATGAGTCTCTTCTGTTTTGTCCCCCTCCCTGTTTTTATATTATTTTTGTTTCCCTTCCCTTATGTTCATCTGTTTTGTCTCTTAAAGTCCTCATATGAGTGAAATCATATGATATTTGTCTTTCTCTGACTAATTTCACTTAGCAAAATACCCTCCAGTCCCATCCACATAGTTGCAAATGTCAAGATTTCATTCTTTTTGATTGCCGGGTAATACTCCATTGTGTATATGTGTGTATATATGTGTATACACACACACACACACACACACACACACACACACATATACACACACATATACACACACATATATACACACATATACACAATGGAGTATTATACTATATATATACATATATATATACACACACACACACATATACACACATATACACAGTGGAGTATTACAATATATATATACATATACATATATATATACACACACACATATACATATATATACACACACACACATACACACACATATACACAATGGAGTATTACTATATATATACATATATATGTATACATATATACATATATACATATATGTGTGTGTATGTGTGTGTATATATATATATATATACACACACCACATCTTCCTTATCCGTTCATCCATCAATGGACATTTGGGCTCTTTCCATACTTTGACCATTGTTGATAGTGCTGCTATATTTTTTTTTTTTTTCAACGTTTTTTATTTATTTTTGGGACAGAGAGAGACAGAGCATGAACAGGGGAGGGGCAGAGAGAGAGGGAGACACAGAATCGGAAACAGGCTCCAGGCTCCGATAGTGCTGCTATAAACATTGGGGTGCATGTGTCCTTCAAAACAACACACTTGTATCCCTTGGATAAATACCTAGTAGTGCAATTGCTGGGTCATAGGGTAGTTCTATTTTAGTTTTTTAAGGAACCTCCATACTGTTTTCCAGAGTGGCTGCACCAGCTTGCATTCCCACCAACAATGCAAAAGAGATCCTTTTCCTCTGCATCCTCGCCAACATCTGTTGTTGCCTGACTTGTTAATGTTAGCCATTCTGACAGGAGTGAGGTGGTATCTCATTGTGGTTTTGACTTGTATTTCCCCAATGATGAGTGATGTGGAGCATTTTTTTCATGTGTCGGTTGGCCATCTGGATGTCTTCTTTGGAGAAGTGTCTATTCATGTCTTTTGCCCATTTCTTCACTGGATTATTTGTCTTTTGGGTGTTGAGGTGATAATTTATTTATAGATTTTGGATACTAACCCTTTATCTGATATGTCCTTTGCAAATATCTTCTCCCATTCTGTCGGTTGCCTTTTAGTTTTGCTGATTGTTTCCTTAGCTGTGTTGTACATATTTCTTATGTTATTAGGGTAGTCTAGGGGTTGTGACAGACTTTAAAGTATAGAATAGTTTGAATACTATGTTTTTTTTTCTTGCTCATTTAAGGAATGGGTGAACAAGTTTGGGTGGAGGCCCTCTCCACTCAGATATTCAGGCACCAAGCCATATGGGCTCTCCTACCTTCAATATACAACTTCTGGGTTTGTGCTGGGGGTTGTCTTTACTCCAGCCAGCCAGAAAGAGAAAAACATATGGAGGTGCATGTGTAAGAAGTTTGTAATTAGTCCTGGAAGGGGTGTGCATCACTTCCTTTCACAGTCTATTGGTCAAGACTCAACCCCGTGGCCAACCTTAACTGAAAGGGAGGCCAGGGTATGTAGTCAAGTTGTGTCACTAGAATAAGAGAACATGAATTTGATGGACATTTAGCAGTCTCTGCTGCATCTGAATTGCATGGAAGTGAGGTTAGGATAAACTATGGGAATCACCCTAACAACAAACACAAAGTACCCTTGAAGATCTTAAGTTGGATGTGAGTGAACTAAATCTTCTAAACCAAGTCTGACTTAATTGGTTCATCCACTCTGTGGAGAGTAAAGGAAGGAGTCCTGTATTTATGCTTATGTCAGAATGATGAACAAAAGAGGGTCATCCCTTCTACAGGTGGCAGAGTCACAGGGATGACAAAGAGCAAGAAACTCCCAAGGGAAAGGTGACCTAGTGCTGCAGTCAGGGTTCTCAGTCTTGTTGGACTTCCCACCAGGAGATTCTCCTGGGGGGAGGGGCAGAGAGAGAGAGGGAGACACAGAATCTGAAGCAAGCTCTAGGCCCTGAGCTGTCAGCACAGAGCCCGACGCGGGGCTCGAACTCACCGACCATGAGATCATGACCTGAGCTGAAGTAGGATGCTTCACCGACTGAGCCACCCAGGCACTCTGAGATTCTCCCACTTTTGCCCTCAAGAAGGTTCTTCTGTATTTTATTTTTATTAAATGTGACCATAATTGCCTATAAGTATCCCAGTTCAGTTTAGTCAATATAAGGAAATTACATTCTATACCTAAAGCTATACTGACAGTTGAGAAATACCAGTCAGTTAGTTTAGTAACTTGGAACGTGGCTTGTCAATATGGTTCATCTTTGGGAATAATCCACATTCTCCACAGACCCGTACTTGAATTCCTGTGGCAGTCCTGTGGCCCTGTCATTATGATTTAATCCTGTGGCATAAGTGGGGCAGTGATAATTGGTAGAAGGGCCAGGGCTAGTGGTTGGCTACGCAGGCAGTTTTGTCCTAGGCACCAGCAGGTAAGAAACCACTGTCAGAACACAACGTGAGGCTGCCCGTCAACTTGGTCTGAGGTTCTTTCCTTGTTTATCGCAGTGTTTCTTTTTCACCGCTTTTCCTAGGTCTGAACTCAGGATATTCAGAAATCTCATCCAAACTTCTGGCAACTCTCTTCTTTGAACACTTTTGACTGATGACTTCATAAAGCCCCAGACAGTGGGGCAGCTTCCAGGCTCTGAGACTTCATTAGTCTCCTTGTCTATTCTGGGCAAGATAAGCAATCCTAGACAAATGGAGAGGCTGTTTGTCTCCAGTGCCGAAGCCTTATGTTTCTCAGGGTGATGTACGTCGCTTACCTTTTTGCTCTTCCTTTCCCAGCTCAAGCTTCTGACCTTGTTCAAATGCCATGTTCTATCTAAGTAATTATTTGAAGTGATGTTGGCATCCCTGTTTAGTTTTGAATTCCTTGTTTTGATTTTCCTCCACTGGATACCATTTATTTTTACCAGACCATTGATGCGTTTTTGGGTGTCCGTATCTTAAGTGCTTGACAAGTTGAGGACTAAAATATCAGGGGGGAAGAAGAGGGGTAACTGAGGGAAGGAGGCAGGCAGTGAGAGGGCTGCAAGAGGCTGGTGCAATATGCATTAGGCCTCCATGAATGAAGTATTTGGTTGTGCATCAGAAATAAGGGGGGAAAAATCCCACAAATTACATGGGGAAAGGACAAAGAAACGGAGATCAGTGGTAGGCCAAATGGGGAAGTCTGAAATGAGGTCTAGGGAACAATTCTAGTGTTCTCTGCTTGACATAGGTGAGAGGAGAAATTGGGGTGATGGTTTGGGGTTTTTAAGGGAAAAACAAAGACCTTCTTAAAACTGAGGCTATTTCTCGGCCAATCTTTCTGAGCTAACAAGAGATGTCGGAAATGCAGGCCAGAACCAGCAGCATTTCTTACCTTCCATGGAAGGTACAAATCAAATGCGAAGGTGTGTATGTGTGCATGTGTCTGTGTAAGGGGCCATAACTGCTTTCAGAATCCCATAGGGGCTCCACGATCCATATGTGGTTAAGAGTTACAGGATTGGAGGGCCTGTATCCCGAGAGCAGCCAAAGCCATGAGGGCAACGAGAGGAGAAAGCGGGCAAAGGGCCACAGGAAACCAGCGTGGAATGCGGTCTCACAGGGGACCCAACATGCCACGGCTCTATCATGCGGTCTGAATGTCAGGCTTTAAATACTGAGACGGGAAGTTAGGACCCCACACTGTAGAATCTGAGGGAGCATTTATCTCCATGTCAAGGAGATAAAAATGAAATCCCAGTTTCACATGCCACAAACCTAATTTTATACTTTTCAGATGAATGTTCTTCAACAAGGCGGTCTTATGGTAGCGTTTTATTTTGGTTTTCTACGCGACCTTGTTCTCACACTAACCTTTTGTTCTACCCAGGACACTTTAAGTCATCACCCAGTGAATGTCTTGGCTAGTATCCAGAGGCACGATAAGTGATGATATTTCTGTTTTTATGAAGGCCCTAACACCTGTTTGTGTCCCTGCTAGCAAAACTGCGGAGTTCCTGAGCAGACTGGACACAGAGTCGCCAGACAGAAGTACCTGTCAAAAGGCTCTTCATGACCCACAGTCTTCAACTTGGGTAAGTGGGAGGCCATGCAGGGTTGCTGTCTGGTACTTTATAAAGAGGCATTTGGTGAATGAAGGCTAAGGGCACAGAGTGAGCTGTGTATAATAGATGGCTGGAACTAAAGGCAGATGGACCTGGTCTGAAACTTAACTTCAGCTGTTGCTTCCTTGAGCTATAAAACAATGCTTGCACTTGGTTATCTACATTACGGGCACCTGGACCAAACACCACCCTTTGAAAAGCCTTTGATCTCATCCAGTCATCCATCCATTTATCTATCCTCCAAATTTTATGTTTACGTAAGGTTACGTAAGGTCTACCAAGTGCATACAGTTTCTGCCTGGAAGGACTGTAATTTGGGTGGGACAGTTCATTGTCTGGGCTGCCGTGGGTACTGCAGGATGTGGGCACAACATGCTAGAGGTGTCCCCCAGACATCAAGACATCCAGAAATACCTCACATGGGAAGCCAGCAGAATACCACTGCAGAAATTTGTATGCTCCATTGGAGATCTTGGACATGATTCTTTGAGTGCTGAAGGCACTAAAACTTTTCAAACAGGGAAGGTTCAAAGTCAGGTTTGTATTTTAGTGGGGTCACACTGGTAACCATGTGAAGGATGGCTCTGAGGGAATGGAGAGGCAGAGAGGCCTCTGAGAGGCTCTGCGTTAGTCCAGGTAAGGAATGATAAAGACATGAAATAGGGCAGTGGATGGGAGGATGGAGATGAGAGCACAGGTCAGAGAACCGTTTAAAAGGTGAATGGAAAGAGCCTACGTGTCCATCAACTGACGGATGGATAAAGTAGATGTGGTTTATGTATACAATGGAATACTACTTGGCAACGAGGAAGAATGAAATCTGGCCATTTGCAGCACCGTGGATGGAACTGGAGGGTATTATGCTAAGTGAAATAAGTCAGTCAGGGAAAGGCAGATACTGTATGTTTTCACTCATATGTGGATCTTGAGAAACTTAACAGAAGACCATGGGGGAGGGGAAGGGGGAAAAAAAAGTTGGAGGGAGGCAAACCATAAGAGACTCCTAAGAACTGAGAACCAACTAAAGGGAGATGGGGGCTGGGGGAGAGGGGAAAGTGGGTGATGGGCATTGAGGAGGGCACCTGTTGGGTGAGCACCGGGTGTTGTATGGAAACCAATTTGACAATAAATTATATTAAAAAAAAATAAAAGGTGAAGTTGGCAGGGCCTTGGTTATTGACTGGTTAACTGGGGACAACAAAGTAAGTATAATTCAGGATGCCTCTGGAAATGGTTGTAGCTGAAAGAAAGGATGGGTTTAAGTTTTTAAAAGTGTGTGCTTTAGTGACCATGATTTAACATGTCAAGAAGCTATTATGACACTCCTTGGGATAAGTTCATTGTACTCTTACTTACAAATGTTTAAATGTTCCTCCCCCCACCCTCGTCCCCCACTTCTTTTTTTTTTTTTTTTTTTTTTTTTTTAATTTTTTCCCAACGTTTTTTATTTATTTTTGGGACAGAGAGAGACAGAGCATGAACGGGGGAGGGGCAGAGAGAGAGGGAGACACAGAATCGGAAACAGGCTCCAGGCTCCGAGCCATCAGCCCAGAGCCTGACGCGGGGCTCGAACTCACGGACCGCGAGATCGTGACCTGGCTGAAGTCGGACGCTTAACCGACTGCGCCACCCAGGCGCCCCTCTCGTCCCCCACTTCTAAGGTGGTGCTCCAAAGTCTAAGATTTGCCATGGGTCCTGTCACATCTGTCCTCTCTCCTCTCACTGCAGGGCATGAAAGGACAGACTTGAAAACTGTAGGTAGAGAGCTAAATCCTGTGTAGGGACAGTCCTTGACGTCTGTCCAGATACCCTGTGGCCGTGAGGGAGGGAGAGAAGACAGGAATTGGATAACTTTATCAACTGGGTGCTTGGCTGCCAGGATGGTCTTGACTCTGTTTGAAGGCTTCCCGAATCCTACGAAACACCGGGCAGAACGTGTGCCTGGCCTATTGATTTTGGTTTGTTTCTTCAATTTAACAAGATCATCCTGAATTTTAATATTGTCCATAACATGACTAATGTCTCCCAGGACTGCATTTTCTGTGGATTGATTAGTGCATTAGTCACAAGATCCTCAGAGCTATTAATAGAAAATATGGAACAGCATTGGACCCAGGATGATTCTTTATGAACTGCATTCAATAGCTGCTCCCATTTCGACAGCAAACTATTAATAATTTGTTGGTGTTCAATATATTTAAGTGACTTTTTTTTTTTTTTACCAATATTGTACTCTTCTTCTGTCTAATCCATCTGCGTAGAATTCCTCTGAGAATGCTTTGCAGAACCATTTCTAATGCTTTAGGAATGACACGCCTTTACAATGCACTTTTGTAACATGGAAGGAAGACACCTGTAGTTTGCCTTAACTGTGGTCAGTGTATAGAATGTCAACGCTGTGTGACCCCCATTTCTATGGGGGTGTGATAAGCTACAAGCTTTCAAGTTTTTTTTAAAAAATTTAATTCTCACATAATGTACCTTCTCAGAGAAAGTTGTTCTTATTACATTTATTTACGTGTGGATCTTCCATGGGCAGCTGGGAATTTAATACATATTCTATAATTACATCAGTGGAAAAGACGGCAAGAATATTCCTTTCAGCGATACGGAAGAGAACTTCAGACCAAAGATACTTACAGTGTTTACTTACACATGGATTGATACAGTTCTCTGTACTGTGTGTGTGCCTGTGAGAAGTGCCAGAAAATATGCCGCCTTCCTCAGTCATAATCATTGAATATTTCTGGTTGTACACTAAATGGTTTCCAGTCTGCTTTGTTGCCTCTTGCCGCCTCCTCTACAGCGAATAGTCGTTTAAAAACATCTCATCCGGTTGTTCCACTGCCCGTGGCTCCCTGTATCTTCAAGGATAAAGTCAGAATGTCTTAGCTTGAGCACAGAACCCTTTCTGCCCTCTGCCTTCCTCCCTTCCCTCACGACTCCTTTCTGTATGTAGAATCTAGGTCTTGGCTGCTCTAAGTAGGGTCCATGGATCAGTAGCGTGGGCCTCACCCGGGAGCCTAGAGGGGTGTAGATGAAGCTCAGGCGCCACTCCAGTCCTGAGTATGAAGCTGAATTTTAACACGGTCTGTGGCGACTTGTGCACACATTAATGTCTGCGGAGCGCTGCTCTATAGCTTGTGCCTTTCCAGCCATTTCCTCTCACTTCTGCTTGGAACTCCTCGTGCGGATGGTTTAATTTTTATCCACATGCCACATGTTTTTTCAAAAAAAGCCAACACTTGAAGGCCTGTGTCCCTTGCACTCCTTTAATCTCACTCCCGCTCCCAGTATTTTAAACTCTGTGTATTAATTTCCCATTGCTTATAAAATAAGGCCTGGGGGCGCCTGGGTGGCTCAGTCAGTTAAGCGTCCGACTTCGGTTCAGGTCATGATCTCGCGGTCCGTGGGTTCGAGCCCCGCGTCAGGCTCTGTGCTGACAGCTCAGAGCCTGGAGCCTGTTTCAGATTCTGTGTCTCCCTCTTTCTCTGACCCTCCCCTGTTCATGCTCTCTCTCTGTCTCAAAAATAAATAAATGTTAAAAAAATTTTTTTTTTAAATAAATAAAATAAAATAAGGCCTGGCGATGTAATGCACAGCCTGTGGCCACAGTTAACAATACCGTACTGCATATTTGGAAGTTGCTAAGAGAGATCTTAAAAGGTCCATCACAAGAAAAACACTTTTGTAACTACGTGTGGTGACGGATACTAACTAGACTTATTGCCGTGATCATTTTGCAGCACACACGAATGTTGAATCATTATGTTGTACACCTGAAACTAATATAATGTCATGTCAGTTATGGCTCAATAAAACAATTTTCCATCGCTGGTGTAACAAATTGCTAAGGACTTAGTGGCTCAACACAGCACAGATGTATTGTCTTATAGATCTGGAGGTCAGAAGTCTGGAATGAGTATGAAGGGGGTAAAATCAAGGTGTCAGCAAGGCTGGCTGCTTCTGGAGACTCTAGAGAGGAACCTGTCCCTTGCCTCTCCTAGCTCTCCTTGGCTGCGGGCACTCTCGCCCCCTGGCATGTGGCTGCGTCCAACCTCTGCCCTCCTCCTCGTGCCGCCTTCTTCCTGCTCTTTGGCTTTCTTGCCTTCCTCTTACAAGGACCCTTGTGATTCCACCCGGATCATCCGGGGTCCTTTTCCATCTCAGAATCCTCAATTTCTGCAAAGTCACCTTTGCTAGATAAGGTGACGTTCCCAGCTTCCAGGGATTGGGAAGTGGGCATCTTTGGGGGGGCCATTATTCCTCCCACCACACTCGCCTAAGCGGTTTCTTTGTTATGTGGATCCATGTGCCTTTCAATGTATGTATTGCTGTTGCTTGGCTAACCAAGTTCAGATCTTGTTAATGTATGCCTTCCCCTCCATTCCCCTAATTATTCAGTATTTCAGGCTTTCTCTTACTGTCATGACTACATGAATTTTTTTCTCACTGCCAAGCCAGTTAGTATACTTCACCGTTTCTTTCTGTTACGACTTCTTAAAATTTTTGCTTTAACATTTGCTTGGTTTCCTCTGAACGTTTGACTGGCTTCCTTCAGATTTTGTGACCGTTCCACAAAGTGTCTCTGATGCAGATTTCCATACAGTTTTCCGTCTTGTGTCTGTCAGGTAACTTGTCAGTTTCGGATTTCTTTCCCTTCTGGAAACATCCCTCTTCTGCCTTAACCTGGCTGGTGGTTCATTTGGCCTCCCACACAGCGGTTGTTCTGGGACTTTGCTTTCACAGAATGGTTCTCAACCTCCTCTACACATCGGAATCATCTGGGGGACTTTAAAATTCACTGATGCCTGGGTCGTACCCCCAGAGATCCTGCTGTATTGTGGCCTGGGCTTCAGGGCTTTTAAAGCTCCCCCGGTAATTCTAATGTATAGCCTAGGATGAGAATCATTGTTTTAAAGTCATCTGGGGAATTGTTCTTACTGCTTTCCTATGTTGGGTCCCCTGATTTCTAGGCCTTCTATCTTCTATTTTCTTGTTTTATTTCCTTGTTTTGATGGAGCATATTATTTAGTAGCTTCCCAGGAGAAGATGTATGGTCAGGTCATTGCATATCTGAAGGTATCTTTATTCAGCCCACACACTTAGCTTGTAATTTGCTGGTAAGTAATCCAAATTGGGAATCATTTTCCTTCAGAATTTTGAAGGCCTTTCTATTCTACTTTTGCGTATTTGTTCTTGAGAAATCCAAGGCCCTCTGAATTTCAGTCCTTATATATAAGGGCTTTTCCTTGCTTCCCCTGGAAATATTTTAGTATCTTCTTCTTTTTTCTGGTATTCTGTAATTTCATAATGACGTGCCTTAGTATGAGGGTCATTAATATTCATTTTCAGTCTGGAAACTCATTTCTAGTTCTAGGTGATTTTCTTGTGTTATTTCTTTGATTTATTTCTCTTCATTTTCTCTAAGGAATTCTTACTGAAATTCTAGGCCTCCTGGATTTATCTTCATTTTTGTGAAAAAAAATTTTTTTTCTCTTTTAATTTATCTCTGACATTTTTTTCTACTTCTTGGCATATTGGGTTAGAAAAAGAAAAAACCAGTCCTTTCCCCACTGAGTGTCTCCTTTCCTCTCACATGACTACCACATGCACACTTCTGCCAACAGATGTCGGGGGACTTGCTTTACCCTGAGTAATTCTGCGACGCCAGCTGGGGATCCTACAATTTAATTCAGTTCTGACACTGTCTATCTGGAGGTTCCCAAGGTAAAGGGACCCGCATCCCTGCCCTCCCCTTAAGATGCCAAATTACAAGTAGTAGGTCCCCAGATTACCCACAACTTCTGTCTAATATGGCTACAAATTGGGGGTTCCCATGACCCCCTCTTGGGTTCCATTAATTTGCTAGAGTGACTCACAGAACTTGGGGAAACTTTTACATTTACCAGTTTACTAGAGGATATGATAAAGGATACAAATGAACAGCAAGATGAAGAGATACCTAGAGCAAGGTCTGGCAGTGTCCTGAATGCAGGCGCTTCTGTCCCTGTGAGTTGGGATATGGTGACCCTCGCAGTGTGAATGTATTCACTTACCTGGAAATTCCCCACCCTCAAGTACTTTTGGGATTTTGTGAAGGCTTCTTCACACAGGCAAGATCAATTATTAACTCCATATCCATCCCCTTTCCCCTCTCTGGAGGATTGGAGGGGATGGTTGGGTCTGGAAATTCCAAGCTTCTAATTGTGGCTTAGTCTTTCTGGTGACCAGTTCCCATTCAGGAGCGCACCCAGTGAGCCTCATTCGAACAAAAGATGCTCCTACTGCCCTGACGGCCTAGGAAATCACAAAAGTTTGAGGAGCTATGTTCCAGGAACTGGGGTAGAGACGTGTGTGTGTGTGTGTGTGTGTGTGTGTGTGTGTACATACATGTATATTTTTTTCTGTTTTCTCACACATTTTCTTGAGTATCTCCTAAATATTTTACTGGTCACATTTTTGTGAGGGGAGGGAAGATCTTTTTATTTTCCAAGAACTTCTTTTTTCTCTGTTGCTTCGTAAAAAAATAGCGACCTGTTTTTGTTTCATGGATGCAATGTCCCCTTCTAGCTCTCGGAAGGAACCGTGCGGGGAGCAGAAGACGACTCCAGAGAAGGGGGCCCAGAGGCTCACCACTTAGTATGCAGCATTTTATACAGGCCTTTCATTCTCAACCTGGGTGTAACCACTGTGACCTTCTGTGCTAGGTGTGTCCGATTTAGTTTATCCAGAGAATACACTTCTGATTTACTGTCTGGGTTGGGAGAATTAGCGCCTGAATTCTCAGGGTGGGAGCTGGCGTAGGTACTTTCCTATCATCCATCTGTCATCCTTGATAGCTGTTCCATGCATGTCTTGGGCCCTCATGTTGTTCTGTGGAGAATATTGGCTTCTTGTGGGTATCCTACATCCCTACCAGAACACCTTCTGTTTTGCTCTTTTCCTCTTAGTCACTTACCATTTCTTCATCTACTTTGTCTTCATAGATTTTTGTCTGAGAATACAGATGTCTCTTGGTTTCTGAATGTAGAGCTTGTTTCATTTTCTCTTCTGTTTAGCATAATTAAAAAAAATTTTTTAATGTTTATTTTTGAGAAGGGGGGCAGAGAGAGGGAGAAACAGAATCTGAAGTAGGTTCCAGGCTCTAAGCTGTCAGCACAGAGCCCGACGCAGGGCTTGAACTCAGGAACTGTGAGATCATGATGACCTGAGCTGAAGTCAGACGTTTAACCTACTGAGCCACCCAGGTGCCCTAAATTTAGCATAATTTTCGAGAGAAGGATGGTGCAGAAACATTTTTACTCCACTGTCTTGAAGTGGGGACTTAATGTTTGTCAGGGATTGATCTGTGATCTCCCAGGCCATCTCAGAATTCATATGTGGAAGTCCTAACCCTCACTACCTCAGAATGTGACCTTTCTAGGAGATTGGGTCTTTATTAGAGGTAATCAACCTCTAATGAGGTCATTAGAAGGGGCTGTAATCCAACAGGAAAGATGTCTTTATAAAAAGGGGAAATTTGGGATGGACATGCATAGAGGGAAGATGATGTGAAGACACAGGGAGAAGGTGGCCATCTACATGCCAAGGAGAGAGGCTAGACCCTTTCTTCACAGCCCTCAGGAGGAACCAACAGCACAGATACCTTGATTTTGGACTCCAAGCCTCTAGAACTGCGAGTCGATAAATTTCTGTTTTTTAAGCCTCCTGGACTGTGGTACTTCACGGCAACCCTTAACAAACTACTGCAATGCTATTTTTCCTTTGTTCACACACTGCCCCTCCCCCTGCTTAGTCTGTTTCCTATTCACTCTTTAAAACACAACTCGGTGTCACCCACTTTGAGGAGGTGTTCTTGATCCAGTTTAATTAGATGTCCTTTTTAGCTTCTTCTGTCATAATACCCATCACGCTGTGTTTCAATCCTCAGTCCTCCTATCAGCCTTCCACACTAGGCTATTAGTGACTTGCTGTCTGAGAGATCATGTCTTATGACAGTGCCTGCACATAGAGGCTTAAATGTTACTTGTTGACTGGATGTATTATAAACATAGCTTTTGGGGTAAAGCAAGTAAAACATGTATTTTAATTGAATAACAAAAATTTAGTATTAGTATTATACTAATACTTAGTGATAGTGAATACAATGTTTTCAATACAGTAATACTTCGTGTAGGTGAACACAATGACAGAAATTTCTGGGATTTAGAACTGAGAAAAATAGTGATCAAAGGTTTTTTTCCCCCGTTATTTTTGAGCAGAAACTTCCTGTCCTGCCTGGGAATCCTACTTCGGTAAGCCTTAAGATAGCAGGTAACTTTGAACTCTTCATAGTTGATGTGCCATGTGACTGCCCTTTTAAATGACATTTTGTGTCTAATCCCTCCTTTTTTTCTTCTGAGTCAAAAACTAGTACCCATATTCTGATAAAAGACCAACTAAGTGGTTAAATTTTTTGTTTTTAGTTTTTTCATTCGTTTCGTTTATTCATTTTTGAGAGACAGAGTGTGAGCAGGGGAGGGTCAGAGAAAGAGGGAGACACAGAATCCGAAGCAGGCTCCAGGCTCCGAGCTGTCAGCACAGAGCCTGACGCAGGGCTTGAACCCGCGAACTGTGAGATCATGACCTGAGCGGAAATCAGATGCTCAACTGACTGAGCCACCCAGGGGTCCCTAAGTGGTTAAGTTTAAAAGGAAGGTATGCAAATAGAATTTAGGTTCTCACTTAAGCCATCACATCTGCTTTCACCAAGTATTTTACTACTGCTTTTAATCTCTTGAGCAGAAGTTGTGTCCCCTGGTCCATTTTCCTCTTTGAGGTCGTATGTGGAGTATTTGTGGCAAAGACTAGCTTTCTCTAGTGTAAAGCAAAGAGATCACTGGAGAACCACTCTCCACTTTGAGTGTCTTATCACAGTCTTCCTGTGTTTAGGACTTAGATAAGAGAAAATCCGAGGATATGTTTGTCTGTCCCATGAAGCAGGGTTTGAATGTGTGAGGACTTGCTGAACACAGCTGGAGTTCTAACATTCCAGTTGGTAGTGCTGTAGATGATCCCATTCCGAAAGCCTCCCCTCTTTCTGGCAAGTGCCTATTATTTGATGGAATATAATATGGGTTTTTACAGTGACATAAATGGGGGAATGAATTAAGAAGTGCTTGAGAAAAATTATAGTAAGGAAAAAGGCGGGAACCAGCCTTCATAAGCTTTATGGATTATTAGTGTGAAGAACTAGGCCTGAAATATGTGGTCTGCTGCCATGATGCCTGCTGGTAGTTTTATGACAACAGTGGAATTTCCTACGTATTAGCTTATCAGGCTGCCCGCAGAGGGTGGGCTACAAATCACTGTGAGCAGAGAAAGCATATGACAAATGAACAGACAAACTACTTGGAATCTCATAAATTCCAGAATGCATGGTCACTTTGCCAGTGTGTGAAACCCCGCCATGGTGGGTCAGTGGGGCTGAAGGACACCTTACTGCATGTGTTGGTCCTCCTAAGGCCGCCCCTTGAGACTCTAATTCAGCCAGAAGTAATGACTCCTGTGTTCCTGAACAGCCTTTGTTTTTCTTCTCAGAAATAAAAATAAGCTTCAGGTACTGCTTAGGGAGGCACAGACTTGGAAAGAAATGCATCTCTGGAATTCTATGGTATCAGTCACCAGTTGACAAGCTATTTAATAGGGTACCATTAATGAGCAGTAGGCATGTCAGTGCTTCTAAAGTCACTGTCTCTATTGCTTTTCTCTGATATTAAATGATCAGCTACTTGGAATATATATATATATTATATATATAATATATATATATATATTATACACACACACACACACACACACACACACACACACACACATACACACACACACACACACACACACACACACACACACACATACAGAAGAATATAGCTTTGCTGGGCAAGGCCCACCTTCCAGAATCTACATGTGTGAGGCATTGTTTGAGTTCTCTATATGTTGGATGCAGCAGCATTTTAGCTGAGCAGCAAAGCAGTACGAAGAGCTGAAGGAAGGACATTCCAGGCAAGGATGAAAACAGTGGATTTGGGGCTTCAGCGTCAGATAAACAGGAGTTTTAGATCCATCTTCGCCTCATGATCTTGTCAAGTTGTTTCACGTATCCAAGTCCATTTCCTTATTCACAACATGAGGATAATATCAACTTCATAGAATTTAAAGGTTAAATAAAATAATAGAAATAAAATGCCTGGCAGTTTAATGCATTGACACTGCCGTAAGTGATGTAAAGTCTCCTCTTCCTTGGTTAGCTTATTCTGAGTCCAGTTGGATCTCTGTGCTCTCTCCTTACCAGAGTCTAGTTAGAATTGTTGCCAGTTAGTTGGAATATCCTTGAAAAACGTATTTAACTTTCCTCTGTTTCAATCCTTATCACTAGAAGAATAAACCATGTTGATTATCTCTGAGGGGACATTTTTTTTAGGCTTAATTAAACAAACATTTAGATCATCCTTTAAAATGTGCTGGATGATTATGCTTATACTAGCCTTCTTTTTATATATCCCCAGGGACATCTTCAGACGATATGCATAAATCACTCAGTAAGCAAGTGTGTATGGAGAGCTTAGTGTATGCTTAGTACAGAGGTTGAGTTATTAGAACCAGTCCCATGGTAGGGAGACTAGTAAATTGTGGTGGCGATGTTTTTTCCTATGATTTTTTTTTCTATACGTTCACAGGCCAGAAGCTGGGCTTACAAGGATTCTCTAAAGGAAGAAGAAAATAAGAAATTGCAAAAGATGAAGGAGGAACAACGTCAGAAGGTAGTCACAAGACCTTATTGCTCACTGCTAATTGTTTGCTTGTAGTACTAGATAATTTTTCAGGTTTTCTGAGCAGAAATACTTACATATATGAAAATTGTGGAAAAAACCCATTAAATATAAAAGGTGAGATTTTGGTGTGTTTTAAGAGTATGGTGGGGTGTGGTCAAAACTTTGGGTCAAAACTCTCATGACACTTAGCCTCATGGGGTTTGTCATCTAGTATGTGTGCTGGAGGGAGGCCAGCAGTTTGCAGAGAAGTTCTGATTTGCAAAATGTGATCACTGTCACTGCCATTTTTTCAAACCAAAGATGTATGAAATTACATGTCCAGAGAATGTCCAGAGAATAATGAATAATAGATATCCATACAAAGTTATGAAACTGGCTTAAATGTTCACCTAAAAATACACCTGTTATACAACAAAAGATACTCCACACATATATACGAATTTGTGAGGTATTCCAAATTATTTTGAGCAACAGAAATCAGGGAAATGAAGGCAGAGCTTCGTAAGAAGAGCACTTAAAGGGTAATTCTCGTTAGAATCTAAAACTTCTGGTATGTTGACTGAAAACATTCAATGTTGTGACTTGATGGTCATACCTGCCTTTCCTACATCTGCTCAGATGGGGCCAGCGGCTCCTCAGCAAGGGATCAGATGATGATCAGTGGTTAGCTCCAAGGCACCACCTCATTCCAGATCCTTTAAAGAAGCAAAATAGACTATTCAGCTAGTTGGACACCATTACCTTCCCCATCATTATTTTCTAACTTGCCATATTGGTGGCTGATAAATCCTGTCCTTTCGTCCAGAATCTCTCTCAAAGCCATTTCTTCATTTGTACAATTAACTTGACTTCTAACTCCCATTTGATTTCCTTGATTCAGTTCAAATTATTTTCCTTATGCCTTTGCTGCACAACATAATTTATTATAGCAATTGTGTGTAAAATCGTTTTATGAAATAGGCTGTATGTATCGTCACTGCTATAATTTGACCCTTCTAAGTGCTACCCTCCTTCCAACAGTGGTCCACCCCTTCCTTGTTTGTTGTTTCTGTCAGCATGCAGTCTAAATGACTGTGTCACTCAACTGCTTTGTGCATAGGAGGTAATAATTAAATCATTGAAGGAAATAATGTAAGTTGTGTATTTAGTTATTAAGTTACTATGTAAAAAAGGAAGAAACCAGAAAACATTTTTATTCCTTCGTGTTTTTTTAATATCTTTGTTTTGACAAAGACCTCATAATGAAAGCACAATTAAATAATATTATAGTAACAGTCAGCAGTAATTAGGACATAGAAGCTAAGTCTGGTATATACTCGTGGTGTATTTTCAATAATGTCTGTCAAGTGATATGTAAATGTTAGTCTGTTTCTGTGACCTCTGAAGTCAATATCAAGTCCTGAGGTGTTTAGATACTGACGAGAATGTTGTGAAGTCAGCGTAGGATATGATTTATATAAAAATAACTTCTAGTGAATTTTAAATAGTACTTTATAAAGTTTGGGGGCATATTTGGAACGTGAAAACCATTAAAAGTAGAACATTTCACAAAGAGAATGCTCAACAGATTAGAAAATCAGATCTGGGATTTAATTTTCAGGTTGAGCAGTTATTTTAAACAGTGAGAATTAAGCTTTTTATTTCTTAATCTTGTTTTTCTTCTAGAGTTAGACAAATATTGATACATACATATTTTCTGGTTATTGACTGAGCGTATGTTTCTTTTGCATAAATTATTTCCCTTTACTTACTGTAGCTTTCAGTAAAATGAATAACTTTGACATACACATAATTCCATCATTAGAGTTTTCAGTATCAGTAGAATACATAAGGGTATTTACCTTATTTTTATTTCTCTTCTTTTTTCCGCTCTATTATTTACATGTCCACAGAAGGGCATTTCTTGATTGGTAGAGTCTCATTCCGTATCACTTCAATGATTTAGCTCAAAAAAATAAGGATCATGTTTATGGTAAGAAGATACAGGGAAAAAAAAACATGTATAACATCACATCTATTCATGTGTTTGTTCTTTTCATTCATTCAACAAATATTTAGTGAATTCCCGCTATGAAGTGAGTCATCAGCAAATAACCTAGGTTAGGTTGAGATGATAGCACATTCATTTTGTTCTGTGTCTCTTTCATATTCTTTCATTACTCTGGGAACAGTAGGTTCTTCCTTAAAGTTACCCTTTCAATATTTTACATTTGATTCAGTTTCTTCTAGAATTTTTTTTATAATTCCCCTTTCCCCCTATACACTCAATATGTTCTTCTCTTTTCACTACTTTGTGTGTGTGTGTGTATGTGAACAGTTACACTTACTCTTGCCTTTCTAAAATAACCCCTTCCTTGATTCTGCTATCCTCAGAGATACTATCTTTTCTGCTTCTACCAGAAAAAAAAAAAAAGACAAAGACAAAGGTAATCTTCCTGTAATCACATATTTATTAGCCATTTTGCCCTTTGTTCCTTATGTTCTGGTTTATATTTAGCAATGATCATACTGAAACTGCTCTCCAAAGGTAAAGCCCTTCTGACCATTCAATTCAGTGGTCTTTTGCAATCCCTGTCTCTCTCTCTAACTCTGTAACAGTATTTAATACCACTTTAAAGCTTTCCTTTTCTGGCTTTTTTTTTCACTCTATTACTCTGGTGGATCTACCTCAGAGTAATCTATCCCAGTATTCAGCCAGCCAGCCAGCCAGCCAATCAACAAACATGTATTGAGCTCCTATTTTATTTGGAGTCTTTTGTAAGATGCTAGAGCAGGATAGACCAGAACCCTAACCTCCCAAAGTTTACTTTTTAATGGAGAAGATAGACAATTAAAAGGAGACAGAGAAATAAAACACTATATTTTTAAATTTATAGTGATCAATTACTTTGTAGTAATGAATGCTGTGAAGGGATAAATTGTGTGTTGTGATAACTTCAGGGTGATGTATTGAATGCTATCGATTGCCTGCCTTTCTCTTAAAACGCTGATTTTTTTTTCCCTCAGTATACATTTTACTTGGCATGGGCCATGTTTCAGAGAAGGCAGGCACTTCCTGGTTCCAGGGATCCAATCCCAAAAGGTCTAACTGCTCCTGGGAGTTCCATTCTCCTCAATGTGATTGGTTCAGCTATGGACATAGGAAATAGTTCCAACCAATGAGACTTATAGGAAACCTGTCATTTAGTTCAGATTTTTATCAATATGAAATGGACTAGTCTTCCTATTCGGTGATTTTCAGCTTTATTTCTTTTTTTGTCTTTTTATTTTGTCTGATTCTAATATTTTCTCTGCTAGCTTTTTTGTTAGAATTTGGCGATATCTTTTTCTATCACTTAATTTGAACCTCTCTGTGTCATTTGGTTTAAATTATATTTCTAGTGATAAAAAGTGGCTGATTTTTTTTTACCCAGTATCATAGTCTCTTTTAATTTAGTATATTCTCATTTATTGTGATTACTAGTGCTTTTGCACATATTCTTGGTACATAATTTACTTTGTAGCTATATTTTCTTGTTTTCTGTTCTTTATTTTTTTTTTTGATTCTTTGAATTTTCTCTGTTCCATTTATTTACCTTTCCTCTTTTCTTTCCTCTCCTCCTTCCTTTCCCCTGGCTCCCTTCCCCAGTAGTAAGAAATTTCAGTGTTTTTATTATTTTATTTTTTACTTTCTATAATTTATTTATTTTTTATAATTTACATCCAAGTTAGTTAGCACATGGTGCAACAATGATTTCAGGAGTAGATTCCTTAAGCCCATTACCCATTTAGCCCATTCCCCCCCACACACAACCCCTCCAGCAACCCTCTGTTTGTTCTCTATATTTAAGAGTCTCTTATCTTTTGTCTTCCTCCCTGTTTTTATATTATTTTTGCTTCCCTTCCCTATGTTCACCTGTTTTGTATCTTAAAGTCCTCATATGAGTGAAGTCATATGATATTTGTCCTTTTCTGACTAATTTCTCTTAGCATAATACCTTCTAGTTCCATCCACATAGTTGCAAATGGCAAGATTTCATTCTTTTTGATTGCCAAGTAATACTCCACACACACACACACACACACACACACACACACACACACACACCACATCTTCTTTATCCATTCATACATTGATGGATATTTGGGCTCTTTCCATACCTTGGCCATTGTAGATATTTCTGCTATAAACATTGGGGTGTATGTGCCCCTTTGAAACAGCATACCTGTATCCCTTGGATAAATACCTTGTAGTGCAATTGCTGGGTCATAGGGTGGTTCTATTTTTAATTTTTTGAGGAAACTCCATACTGTTTTCCAGAGTGGCTGCACCAGCTTGCATTGCCACCAGCAGTGCAAAAGAGATCCTCTTTTTCTGCATCCTCCCCAACATCTGTTGTTGCCTGACTTGTTAATGTTAGCCATTCTGACAGGTGTGAGGTGGTATCTCATTGTGGTTTTGATTTGTATTTCCCTGATGATGAGTGATGTTGAGCATTTTTTCATGTGTCGGTTGGCCATCCGGATGTCTTCTTTGGAGAAGTGTCTATTCATGTCTTTTGCCCATTTCTTCCCTGGATTGTTTGTTTTTCGGGTGTTGAGTTTCATAACTTCTCTATAGATTTTGGATACTAACCCTTTATCTGATATGTCCTTTGCAAATATCTTCTCCCATTCTGTAAGTTGCCTTTTAGTTTTGCTGATTGCTTCCTTGGCTTTGTGGAAGCTTTTTATTTTGATGAGGTCCCAGTAGTTCATTTTTGTTTTGGTTCCCCTTGCCTCTGGAGACATATTGAATAAGAAGTTGCTGCAGCCAGGGTCAAAGAGGTTTTTGCCTGGTTTCTCCTCGAGGATTTTGATGGATTCCTATCTTACATTTAGGTCTTTCATCCATTTTGAGTTTATTTTTGTGTATGGTGTAAGAAAGTGGCCCAGGTTCATTCTTCTATGTCGCTGTTCAGTTTTCCCAGCACCACTTGCTGAAGAGACTGTCTTTATTCCATTGGATATTCTTTCCTGCTTTGTCAAAGATGAGTTGGCCATACGTTTGTGGGTCCATTTCTGGGTTCTCTATTCTGTTCCATTGATCTGAGTGTCTGTTTTTGTGCCAGTACAGTACTGTCTTGATGATTACAGCTTTGTAATACAGTATGAAGTCTGGGATTGTGACACCTCCAGCTTTGGTTTTCTTTTTCAACACTTCTTTGGCTATTCAGGGTCTTTTCTGGTTCCACACAAATTTTAGGATTGTTTATACTAGCTCTGTGAAGAATGCTGGTGTTATTTTGATAGGGATTACATTGAATATGTAGATTGCTTTGGGTAGTATTGACATTTTAACAATATTTGTTCTTCCTATCCAGGAGCATGGAATATTTTTCCTTTTGTGTGTGTGTGTGTGTGTGTCTTCTTCAATTTCTTTCGTAAGCTTTCTATAGTTTTTAGTGTGTAGATTTTTCACCTCTTTGGTTAGATTTATTCCTAGATATTTTGTGGGTTTTGGTGCATTTGTAAATGGGATCAATTCCTTGGTTTCTCTTTCTGTTGCTGCATTAATGGTGTATAGGAATGCAACAGATTTGTGCATTGATTTTATATCCTGAAACTTTGCTGAGTTCATGGATCAGTTCTAGCAGTTTTTTGGTGACATCTTTTGGGTTTTTCATATTGAGTATCATGTCATCTGCGAAGAGTGAAAGTTTGACCTCCTCCTGGCCGATTTGGATGCCTTTTATTTCTTTGTGTTGTCTGATTGCTGAGGCTAAGGCTTCCAGTACTATGTTGAATAACAGTGGTGAGAGTGGGCATCCCTGTCTTGTTCCTGACCTTATGGAACTGAGACCTTAAGCTCTTAGTTTTTCCCCATTGAGGATGGTATTAGCAGTGGGTCTTCCATATTTGGCTTTTATGATCTCAAGGTATGATCCTTCTATCCCTACTTTCTTGAGGATTTGTATCAAGAAAGGATGCTGTATTTTGTCAAATGCTTTCTCTGCATCTATTGAGAGGATCATGTGGTTCTTGTCCTTTCTTTTATTTTAGTATATGTGCTGCCGAAGCGAGCACTGTCCTTTCTTTTATTGATGTGATGAATCACAGTAATTGTTTTGTGGATATTGAACCAGCCCTGCATCCCAGGTATAAATTCCACTTGGTCGTGGTGAATAATTTTTTTAATGTATTGTTGAATGCAGTTGGCTAGTATCTTGTTGAGGGTTTTTGCATCCATGTTCATCAGGAAAATTAGTCTATAGTTCTCCTTTTTAGTGAGGTCTTTGTCTGGTTTTGGAATCAAGGTAATGCTGGCTTCATAGAAAGAGTTTGGAAGTTTTCCTTCCATTTCTATTTTTTGGAACAGCTTCAAGGGAATAGGTGTTCACTCTTCTTTAAATGTTTGGTAGAATTCCCCTGGAAAGCCATCTGGCCCTGGACTCTTGTTTTTTGGCAGATTTTTGATTACTAATTTGATTTCCTTACTGGTTATGGGTCTGTTCAAATTTTCTATTTCTTCCTGTTTCAGTTTTGGTAGTGTATATGTTTCTAGGAATTTGTCCATTTCTTCCAGATTGTCCATTTTATTGGCATATAATTGCTCATAATATTCTCTTGTTATTGTTTGTATTTCTGCTGTGTTGGCTGTGATCTCTCCTCTTTAAATCTTGCTTTTTATTGGGGCGCCTGGGTGGCGCAGTTGGTTAAGCGTCCGACTTCAGCCAGGTCACGATCTCGCGGACCGTGAGTTCGAGCCCCGCGTCAGGCTCTGGGCTGATGGCTCAGAGCCTGGAGCCTGTTTCCGATTCTGTGTCTCCCTCTCTCTGTGCCCCTCCCCCGTTCATGCTCTGTCTCTCTCTGTCCCAAAAATAAAAAAAATAAATAAATAAAAATAAATCTTGCTTTTTATTTATTAGGGTCCTTTCCTTTTTCTTTCTGATCATACTGGCTAGGGGTTTATCAATTTTGTTAATTCTTTGAAAGAACCAGCTCCTGGTTTCATTGATATGTTCTATCATTTTTTTTTTTTTTTTTTTTTGGTTTTGGTAGCATTGATTTCTGCTCTAATCTTTATTATTTCCTGTCTTCTGCTGGTTTGGGGTTTTATTTGCTATTCTTTTTCCAGCTTTTTAAGGTGTAAGGTTAGTTGTGTATCTATGACCTTTCTTCCTTCTGTAGGAAGGCCTGGATTGCTGTAAACTTCCCTCTTATAACTGCCTTTGCTGTGTCCCAGAGGTTTTGGGCTGTGGTGTTATCATTTTAATTGGGTCTATGTACTTTTTAATTTCTTCTTTAACTTCTTGGTTAGACCATTCATTTCTTAGTAGGTTGGTCTTTAGTTGCTAAGTATTTGTTACTTTTCTACACTTTTTCTTGTGGTTGGTTTTGAGTTTCATAGCATTGTGGTCCGAAAATATGCATGGTATGATCTCAATCTTTTTGTACTTGTTGAGGGCTGCTTTGTGTCCCAGTATGTGATATATTCTGGAGAATGTTCCAAGGGCACTGGAGAAGAATGTGTATTCCACTGCTTTAGGAAGAAGAGTTCTGAATATATCTGTTAAGTCCATCTGGCCCAGTGTGTCATTCAAAGCCATTGTTTCCTTGTTGATTTTCTGTTTAGATGATCTGTCCATTGTTGTAAGTGGGGTGTTGAAGTCCCCTACTATGATGGTATTATTATCAATGAGTTTCTTTAAGTTTGTGATTAATTATATATTTGGGTGCTTTCACATTTGGAGCATAAATGTTTACAATTGTTAGGTCTTCTTGGAGGATAGACCCCTTAATTATGATATAATGCCCTTCTTTATCTCTTTTTACAGTCTTTATTTTAAATTCTAGATTGTCTGATATAAGTATGGCTAGTCTGGCTTTCTTTTGGTGACCATTAGCATGATAGATGGTTCTCCATCCCCTTACTTTCAATCTGAAAGTGTCTTTAGGTCTAAAGTGGGTCTCTTGTAAACAGCACATAGATGGATCTTGTTTCCTTATCCATTCTGTTACCCTGTGTCTTTTGATTGGAACATTTAGTCCATTGACATTTAGAGTGAGTACTGAAAGATATGAATTTATTG
This sequence comes from Panthera onca, assembly GCF_046562875.1. Classification (NCBI taxonomy): domain Eukaryota; kingdom Metazoa; phylum Chordata; class Mammalia; order Carnivora; family Felidae; genus Panthera; species Panthera onca. The sequence goes on along the minus strand of NC_138339.1, from coordinate 213,032,171 downwards.
CCATTATGTTGCTGGTTTAGTGGCTACGAACTCCTTTAATTTTTGTTTGTCTGGGAAACTTTTAATCTCCCCCTCTATTTTGAATGACAGCCTTGCTAGGTAAAGAATTCTTGGCTGCATATGTTTCTGATTCAGCACATTGAATATATCCTGCCACTCCTTTCTGGCCTGCCAGGTTTCCGTGGATAGGCCTGCTCTGAACCCGATCTGTCTTCCCTTGTAGGTTAAAGACTGTTTTTCCCTTGCTGCTCTCATGATTCTTTCCTTGACTGAGTATTTTGTGAATTTGGAAGTGATATGCTTTGTTGATGTTTGGTTTTTGTTGGATCTAATGGGAGTCCTCTGTGCTTCCTGGATTTTGATGTCTGTGTCTTTCCCTAGGTTAGGAAAGTTTTCCTCTATGATTTTCCCTCATAACCCTTCTACCCCTTTTTCTCTCTCTTCATTTTCTGGGGCTCCTATGATTCCGATGTTGTTCCTTTTTAATGTCACTGATTTCTCTAATTCTTAAATCATGCTGTTTTGCCTTAGTCTCCCTCTTTTTTTCTGCTTGATTGTTCTCCATGAGTTTGTCCTCTATATCACTGATTCACTGCTCTGCCTTATCCATCCTTGCTGCTGCAGCATCCATGGAGATTACAGCTCAGTTATAGCATTTTTTATTTCATCCTGATTAGCTTTTACTTCTTTTATCTCTACAGAAAGGGATTCTAATCTGTTTTCAACCCCAGCTAGTATTCTTATTATTGTGATTCTAAATTCTGGTTCAGACATCTTGCTTGTATCTGTGTTGATTAAGTCCTTGGCTGTCATTGCTTCTTCCTATTCTTTTTTTGGGGTGAATTCCTTCACTTTGTCATTTTGAAGGAAGAAAAGGAATTAATAAGGTAAAAAAAAATTAAAATTAAAAAATTAAAACAACACAAAATAAATCAAATAAAGGATGCTTGATCTTAGGTGTGTTATGGTCTGGTTGTTGAAAGGAGCTTGATAGATTAGAGAATAAAGGGAAAGATAAGAAAAGGAAAAAAAAGGAAAATGTTTGAAAATTTGAAAAAATGAATACAGTGTAATAGAATAAAATGAAATTGTGGCAGTATAAAAATAGAATTTGAAATATTTACAAAAAAGGAAAACATTTAGTGGAAAAAAATTAAAGAAAAATATTTTTAGAAATGGGAATAAAAAATAAATTTTTTCTCTTTCTGTATTCAAGAAAAGAAAAGAAAAAAAAATTGAATAGATGGACCAGCAAACAAACTGAAGTACAATTGAAATTACATCAATTTCCCCTAGAAGTCGAACTGTGAAGCACTTTGTAGTCCATAAACTAAGCAGGTGGAGAGACTTGTGTTGTTCCTGAAGAGCAAGGTTGGCCAAGTTGGGCAGGGCTTAGTGTAATGGCTCCATTCTCCACTAGATGGTGCTGCTCAGCTTACTGGGGTGGATTGTTGTGGCGCCTGTAAGATGTGTATGCGCATGTGTGGGAGGGGGAAAAATGGCGTCACCCAGCTACCCAGTCTCTAGTATTAGAACTCTTTGCTCTCCTCAACCAGCAATCATGCTCTTTTGTCTCTGGCTTCCATCCACTCCCCGCTTCTACACTGTCTGTGACCAATCTGTTAGGTTGCCAGGCGGCACTTCCCTCCTAAGTTTTATCTCAGCTGCGGCTGAGTTTCCCAACCCCTCACCTCTGAGGGACTGTGGCTTTGACCTGCTCAGTCCCTCTATGGGAGCGTCTCACTAAGCAATAGCCGAGTACCAGCCAACCCCCAGGAACATTTGGGAGACCGCGCTGCTGATGTCCAGAGACTGCGGCTGGGTGCTAGCCCACTCAAGAAAAAGTTCCACGATCATGTAGCAGCGGTGTTTTGGGGGTTATGGAAAATCTCAACACACATCTGGTGCCAGGTTTCCCCCTTAATGTCCTTGTTCCAGCACCAGGTAATGTGGCTGTTCTCTGGGGTTCACTGGGACCTTTGCCTGTGGGGCTGCTGAATAGCCTCTACCAGATACTCTCCCAGCAGGGCAACTGCCTCTGCCCGTGTGGCCTGAGGACCCCTCGGACCTGGCTCTCTGCTCCTGGAGATTTGCCCTTCCCACCAGAGCACCACCAGTATCGAGCTGCGGAGTTTCAGACTCTGCACTCCCTGTTTATAGAGTCTTAATGGGATTTAAACTCTCTCCTTTCTCCTTTCTCCCTTTTTTTCCCAGTGCCTTGTGTATTCTTCCTTTTCTCTCTAGCCGCTTTCGGGTGAGGGGTGGGGGGTGGGGGGCAGTGAGGGGGGTGCTTTCCATGCTCACCCCTCTCTCTGTCCTCTCTCTGCAAGCAAAAACAGGTCCCTGCCCTCTGCGGCTGTCTCCCCTGGTTCACCTCTCCATGCTGCTGGTACCTGCAGAGTTCTGTGGTTCAGGTTGTGCGGATTGTTGTGTTAATCCTCAAATCAGTTTTCTAGGTGTGCAGGATGGTTTAGTGTTGATCTGGCTGTATTTCAGGGATGAGAGACACACAAAAAAAACTTCCATGCTGTTCTGCTATCTTGGCCCCTCCACCTCAGTGTTTTTATTTTTAATCTTGTATGACCTTTGACCCATTTAATTTCAAAATATATATCTCACTTTAGGGAAATGTCTCTTTTATGTTTATTCTACTCTATCGTCTCTGTTCTTTATTTCTGGGATGTGTATCAAATGGATTTTGGAAATCTGTTCTTTATATATCTTAATTGTTTTCCTGATACTTTCTGTCCGTTTGGCCTTTTTCATTGCGTTCTGGGAGAAATCTTTGATTAGATCATCCAGCTCACTAATTTATTTCATAAGTTTCCATTCTGCTTATTTGGCACATGTATTGAATTTGTTTCTTTACCAAGATTGCTGATTTGTTCATGACCATGTTATGTTTTAACAGTGCCATATTCTTTCTAGTCTCTTCATTGAGGGTAATTACACCAACATTAAAGTTTTCGATTTACTATTTTAACTGTACTCTTTTCCTTTCCATTTTAAGTTTTATCTCCTGTGGTTTTCCTTCTTAAATGTACGATTCTTGGTTATCTTCTTTCTTTGGGCGTGCTGTCAAGTGGGGTATGTGGGAGCTCGGCTTCTGGGAGGAGTAGCCTCTTTTCCTCCTATAGTCAGTAGGCGTCAGGGACATCGTCCCGTTTCTCTGAGCCCAGACACCCCTCCTCTATTCACTGGTTAGCCAGTGGGCCATGTCCGTGCTGTCTCCTGTGTAGTGCAAGTGTGGGAGGAGAAAGGGCCCCGTTCCCAGCTGCTCTCGCTGCACTTCTCCAACTCATCCTCTTAATGACCACCTCAGTATTCCCTCCTGGAGCTCTTTCAGAAGCACAGCTAACTCAGTCCAGTTTATCCTACACACTTGTTTCCCTGTGTAAGTTATCCTGCCTCCTTCCTACCATTCAGGAACTTAAACTTCTGATAGGCCAGTTGCACGTACCGATTTTGCATGTTTATTGACTTCTGTGTAGCCATTTGGAAAGTAAAAACAAGCCAAAAAGTAAGAAAACACTGAAATAATTGGGTGGCAGAGAGAATTATTGTAGAATATATCAAAAAATTATGAGAGCATTTTATGGGGCGTGCTTGCAAAGTTGTATTTTGAGATGTTGTACTCAGAAAGGAAAAATCATAGCTTTTAAATCCAATCAGTACTAAAAAAGAAATGAATTAAGCACCCAATCTAAGAATTTAGAACAAGAACAATAAACGACACTGAAGGAAGTAATTAAGATAAGAAACATAAATTAATAACAACCTCAAGAAACAGCTGTTATAAAAATCCAACAGTTTGTTTTTTGATAAGGTCGCAAAATGAATAAATCTACGGCAAGTCCAATCAAGAAGAGATGAGTAAAAATGCAAATACGCAACATTAGAAATGAGGAGCCAGGACCGTACATTTGGAAAAGATTAAGCTTATATTACTAGAGATAATGGTATGCTAATAATTTGAATATGTGGATTAAGTGAAAGATTTTATAGGAAAATATAAAACTCTAAAATGACTCAGAGTTAAAATACATACAGACAATTGCAAATGCATGTGATCTGTAAAGTTTTATGAGAATTACTCTCCCTCAACAAGCTAAACTTGGAAAATTTTACAGGCAAGTTCATTGGAATTTTCAAGGAACAGTTTTTTTTTCCTATGCTTTACAAATGGTTTTTGAGCAAGGAAAGAGATTAATGTAGAATTAATATTGAACTCGAATCTCTATATGTCACAGCCTGATAAAGGGAGCACAAACATGGAAACTTGTAGAAATTAACATTTGAAAGAAAACTTTAGTTAATGATATTTTTTTCTCTTAGATAATTTACTAAGGCAAAGTAAGGTTTATTCTAAGAACATAAAGATGACTAGCTATATGTTATAACTTTTTATATCTTTTCTCTCCAGTAGGGTAGGTTATGAAAGAAAATCCATTGGATTTTAGCAACAACAACAAAAACAAGCATTGATAAATTTTAATCTTTACTACTAATTAACAACAAAAAAAATTATCATGAACTAGATATTTAAAAGATTGTGTTAACATACATATAGTTTTCCAAACCAATAACCAACATTAATTCAATGGTGAAATATTAGAGCACTAAACAGTATCAGGATATCTGCAACACCTACTACCAACCAGTATTGTTCTGGAAATTCTAACCTAGTGCTTCATGGGTTAAAGTTATTTGATGGAAAAAAAATTTTTTTTAAAGCTGAAAACTCTTAACATAGCGTGGAACAAAGTTTGGGAATTGTTTTAGCTAACTTGATAAGGCAAAAATACAAAACGGACCTTTTCTAATTATTGGAAATAAGTTATTATTTTTGGGTGAGAGCAATTTGCCTGTACAGCCTAAGAGAGTCTACTGAAAAATGATTAGAACAAATGAAATAAAAGAATTGGTTATAAAATAGAGGAATCAACAACTTTCTCAAATATCAGCAAACATTAATTAGAAAATATAATAGAATAAAAAGTCCTTATCAAAAAGCAACTATGTAAAGAAATTACTCCATTCCCTCCCTTCCAAAAAAAAAAAGTGAATAAGCCAAGAAAAAACCCCAGAACTTTCCTATGATCGTGTCAGTTTGAATAATATAGAGATGGGTGATGGTTCCGAGTGGTAAAATTCAATATTGTCATAACTATAGTTCTGTTCAAGTTAATTTGTGAGGTTAGTGCAACTCCAATAAAATTTTCAGGGGAATGAGGTGGTTTGAAAAGACTGTTTCTACATTTCAACCATGAGAATAATCACAAGACTAAACAAGAAGCTTTACAGAATATGGATAATAATTTGTGTGTGTGCTGGGGCAAGGAGAGCTTAAGGTATTAGCTGTTTAAAAATATCTGAAACTCCCTTGTACTGCTGTGCATAAGAGGTGAACTGAAGGGCTCTTTGACAATATCAAATTATAGTTTCCTAAATGTGAAAGTATTAGGTATAAAAGGTGTAAGTTTGTTGTGTGGAAATAATCAGAGGTCAGAGATGAACACAAGGTGTACATACAGTGTTGTTTATTTTCAAAATGATATTACTGGAAAGTTTGAAACCATTTGTTCAAGAGGTAAGAGAGGATTTTGAAGTTCAGAATACCATGGCGCAACTGCTGTGGTTTTTTTTTTTAATTTTTTTAAATTAAAAAAAATTTTTTTTCAATATATGAAGTTTATTGTCAAATTGGTTTCCATACAACACCCAGTGCTCATCCCAAAAGATGCCCTCCTCAATACCCATCACCCACCGTCGCCTCCCTCCACCCCCCATCAACCCTCAGCTTGTTCTCAGTTTTGAAGAGTCTCTTATGCTTTGGCTCTCTCCCGCTCTAACCTCTTTTTTTTTTTTTTCCTTCCCCTCCTGCAACTGCTGTGTTTTAATGACATGGGAATGTGATCACCCATATAAAAATGAAACAAATAAGTTTTATTAAAAATAGACTCTGGGTGAATTTTGAAGGCTGCCTCTTCTTCTTGTACTTTGTGCAGATTATTTCATCCCCCTAAGCTTTATTACGTACGAGAGTTATTTGCCCCGTGATACTGTTACTAGGGTCAGCGGAGAGAAAGATTGTAGAAAGTTTATCTTAATGCCTGGCACGTGATAAGCACGTGATAATGCGACCTGGGGTGCTGATAGGAAGTTATAATCTGTGTGTATAAATCAAGAGATGAAGGAAATACACTGACATGTTATCAGTAGAGAGATTTTATGAGTGATTATTATGTCTGGCTTTATCGCTTCTGTACTTTCTACGCTTTCTACAATGAATAAGTAACTTTTATGAGAAATATTTTTTTTAAAAGAAGAAAGTTGACAGGGAATATTTCTGGGCTGAGAGAGAGCTGTGTGATTCAATGATTATTAGTAGCTGGAAGTCCATATGTCTTTAGATTAAAATGCTAGAACTAACAATAATTAGTAAAAGGGGAATGCCCATTATTGCTATTTTTTGACTCCCCTACTTTACCCATTAATATTTACTTCCTCTGATTTGGTTATCTCCTCTTAATTTCTTGAAGTAGTTTCCACTTTGTTCCCCAGTGAAGGCCATCTTTGCCCTTCTGGGCAAAGGTATTCCTGTGGGGGGCCCCAAAAGCAGGAGTTCTCTGAACTGCCCCTTCCCCCTGGAGCTCTCTCTCTTCTATTAAAAAACATTCAAAGGAAGGGGTTCTTTAACATTCATGACATCACCTCTCCTGCTTCCACTGTCCTCTTCCTCTTGAGTTGAGAGAACATCCTCTCCTGGGAAAAGTTTGTCCTGGCCAGGTGATGGCACTTCAATGTTTACATAAAGCGGTCAAGCTGAACCATGTCGGAACGCGCCTCACTGGGATTCAGACATGATTTCAAAATGACCCTATCTTCGTCTTCAGTTACTGCACGAGAGCCTTCCTCTGGAGTATCCCTTTCCTTCTGGCCTCATCAGGTTTCTCCAGTGCCCAACTTTCACACACCTGGCTGTTGTGTGGTTGACCCTTTGGTTCAATGGACCACAGAGAAGTGATTTCTACAACCTCTGGCAGGAAGTGGTGAGCCCTCTACTTCTTGCTGTTAGCTTGGGCCCCGGCACTGATCCTTAGAGCTCCCCAGCCCCGTAGCCCGTCCTCTGGCAAGAGCAACCCCCCCGCCCAACACACACCCCAGAAGCGTGAGCAAAGGGAGAGGCATGGATGGCTGTGTTGTCTGCATTTCCTCCCACCACTTTGGCCAATGTTCACAGCAGATTCTGCTGTTAGCATCTCCAAAATGGTATTTTATTTATCCTATTACTTTAGTGCCCTCTTAAGATGGAGCTCTGTTAACGTAGGGAGACGTGGGAAGCGTGGGGAGACGTGATCTCTTTCCTCTGGGAGTCTTCACGACATGCTTGCATTGTTGAGCCACACCCAGCACCATTTACTCCTTGTTTCTCGGCATCCCTTCCTTTGTAGCCCCACGCCCTATTGCTTGAACTGGTGTTCAGCAATACATTTCTTTGGGCTCTGTCTCATCGTTGCTTCTGGGTCTGTCTCCCTCACTGCACTTTGGCTTCCTTCAGGGTGGAGCTGTGTCTGTTTGCATCTGTACTTTCAGCATGAATCCAGGTGTCTGGAAAACGCTCGCTGCTTAGCAAATCGGTGTGGAGCGGGACAGGACTTGACAGCGCCTCAGATGCCGTGTGTCACATTCCTCCTGCTTAAGGCATTTTGATTTCCTTAACGTCCAAAGCTCAGCCCTTGGAACAAGAACCACTTATTTGTATCTGTCCAACTAGATATTGCACTTCTGTATGAGAAGCCAGTAAATGAACCGAGGATGTGTTTATAAGGCATGCAGATGCATCTGCAGTGGCTATCAATTCAGCAGAACAAATGAATTAGTCGAAATTATCCTTCGTGGTACCAAAGGAGAACCAGCCTCTTCCTAGTAAATACGCTTTGCTAGATATAGAATAATAACCCTGAGTGCGGTGACGCCAGAGCCTCCCCGCTGCCATCTGGAGCAACGTTCTTGCATGGTGATGCCTCATCAGCTCTGCCCTGGTTTCCCGCCTGCTCTGGGTTTTCTCCTCTCCCTGGCCTTGCTCTGTCATAGGACGATGCGTGTCACTCTCTTCCCGTCCCCTTTTCTTCCTGCCTGGCAGTTCTTGGCTTCGTAATGTAGTGTTTTTGCTTTTTTGCACCTTCATGTATTAAAAACTGTATGAATTGATGAGGATTTTTTTTAAAGTTCGTTTATTTATTTTTAGGGAGAGAGCTGCAGGAAGGGCAGAGAGAGAGAGAGAAGAGAGAGAATACCAAGGAGTGCAGAGCCCGATGTGGGGCTCGAACCCACAAACCACGAGATCATGACCTGAGCCAAAGTTGGACTCAACTGACTGAACTGCTCAGGTGGCCCTCATTAGGATTTTTAAATAGAGGAAAACCTACAGAACCGGAAATGGTCTCCCACACAGATAAACCTCTGTGGTTGGTATGAGAAAGTAATATATGCACATGGATTAAAAGTCAGAAAGCAAAAATTATATACGATGTTAAAGCTTCCTGCCCTGCCCGTGCACTCCACGCTTCTCTCCCCAGCGATAATCACAGTTAACATTTTGGTGTATGTTTCTTTTTATAAAATTGTTTTAAATATGATACACATCTATAGATAAAAGTTGAAATGGATATATGTGTATCTTTTCTATTCACGCGGAACAGTCCCAAGAAAAGTGCTCTGAACCTACCTTTTTTTCTATTTATTTTATTTATTTGTCCCATAAAAATTTTTTTTTTGAGTATTTGACACACAATGTTACATTAGTTTTAGGTGCACAACTTAGTAAATTGATAAGTTTATAATGTTATATGTTATACATTACAAGTGTGGCCACCCTCTGTCCCAGTACATCACTATTAAAATATCATTGACTGGGGGTGCCTGGGTGTCTCAGTTGGTTAAGCGTCCGACTTCGGCTCAGGTCATGATCTTGCGGCGTGTGAGTTCAAGCCCCGCGTCGGGCTCTGTGCTGACAGCTCGGAGCCCGGAGCCTGCTTCGGATTCTGTGTCTCCCTCTCTCTCTCTGCCCCTCCCCTGCTCACGCTCTGTCTCTCTCTGTCTCTCAATAATAAATAAACATTAAAAAAATTAAAAAATATATCATTGACTGTATTTTTATGTTGTACTTTTTATTCCCATGACTTGTTCATTCCATAACCGGGAGCCTTCACCCATTTTGCCCAACCCCAAACCCCTCCACTCTGGCAGCCATCAGTTTGTTCTCTGAACCTTTTATTACTTAATGTATCTTAAAAATCCCCCCATAGGTACCTCTCCTTCTCTCCCATCTACCTTATTCTTTGTATCTCCTGCATAGTATTCCATTATGTAGATGGTTTAACTTTCTGGTCCAGTTCCTTATTAATGGGCAGAGACTTTCTCTTGAACTTTTACTGTTTCAGTAATACAACTGTGACTATCTCTATACGTATATCTTTGAACAGTTCTTCAAAGGATGTGTATGTTTTACATTGATTGTTGTTGCTAAATTGTCCTTCAAAAACTAAATTGGTTTTCACTAATTTAGATGTACCACCAAAGTGCTTGAGTGTACTTGATTCCCTGTCAATCTTTTCTAGTTTTTGCCAGTATGATAGAAAAGTTTTCTCTCCTTGTTCCGATATTTCTTGGATTGTGTGTGAAGATGATGACCATTTTGAATTTATAAGCAATCTGTACTTTGTGAATTTTCTCTTCCCATCTTTTAGTTCTTTTTCTGTTTGGTTGTTGTGTTTTGTTTTTTTTTTTCTCATTAGTTTAGATGAAGTCTTATCAACCTCCTCAGACCTTTCTTGAGCCTTGATCTAAAATTGTAACTGAGTCTCACCTCAGTGTGTTCAATCCTCTGCATAGGATTACAACTGGATATATTTCCCACTTGTTTGTGGGCTTCTCTTTTTCTAGAGTAGAAACTCTTTTTTTTTTTTTTTTTTTAACGTTTATTTATTTTTGAGACAGAGAGAGACAGAGCATGAACAGGGGAGGGGCAGAGAGAGAGGGAGACACAGAATCTGAAACAGGCTCCAGGCTCTGAGCTGTCAGCACAGAGCCCGACGCGGGGCTCGAACTCACGGACCGCGAGATCGTGACCTGAGCCGAAGTCGGCCGTAGAGTAGAAACTCTTAATCATGGATCTCATCTGTCTTGTTCATTATTGTATCCCCATCACATAGATCCACACCTGGCTCATGATAAGCATTCAGGTGTTGTTGAGTGAATGAAAGAATAATTGAATTAGCCTATATGGGTTATAAAAATTTTTTGTTTGTTTTCTAATTTTGTTTATGGAATTTTTCCCAGCGGCAGCTTTGAATTGTTTATGCAACCACATTTATCAATAATTTTCCTTGATGATTTCATCAAATTTCCTTGTTCCACATTTATAAATAAATTTACCTCTGCCTCCTTTAAAGACCCCTGTGGGTCCATCTTTTAAGTTCAACTGTTAGACCTCTATAAAATTTATTTTGATATTTTAAAAATCTAGTTTTAATTTTTCTCACAACAGTTGGCTAGTTCCTTGTCATTCGTTGAATTGGCTCTCCTGCATGCATTTAGCATACAACTTTATGGTAAACTACATTCCCACGGGTTTCTGGCCTCAGTCAGATTGTTTTAATTGCCGCAGTTTCATGATATGTTTTCATATTTGGCGAAGCTGATCTCTCTCCTTTCTTTTCGGTTTTTCATGGTATGATTGCCTATTAGCTTTTTTCCAGATGAATTTCAGAATCATTTTGCCAAGGCTGAAAAAATATTTTAAAGCAATGCATAATAGTATTCACATATACTCAGAATATATGCCTTGTATAGTTTTTGTCTCATGTTTTGAGCTGATGAGAATTTAATTTGTTCAGAATTCATGTTATTAAACTTAGGATGGGCTGGATATCAGAAGTTGCTTGTTGGAGAAATGCATGTGAGAAGAGTTGGCATCCTTTGGCAAGAGGGATTTTGATTTAGGCTGGATATGCTCTGTTAGAACTTTTGAGTGTCAGTGGGTGCTATATTTCTGGGTGTGGCGTTTATACTTGAGTGTGATGAACTCCTGACGAGTTATCCTTAATCTTAACTGCCTGTTTTGGATGCATCTTGCAAGAGACACTAGATACAAAAAAAGCCTAAACTTTAGTCTTTATTTTGCTACTAATGAGCCATTTAGCTCTTGATAAGTTAAACTGAGTTTCTGATCTTGTTCCCTCATCTGTAAAACGAGCATAATCTGCACTCAATTCATTCACTCATCAGATAATACCTTATTTTTCTGCCTACCTTTGGGAATTACTGTAAGGAACAAATAGCAGAATTCTGGTAACATTTTTGTTTGAAAATGTTAAGTCCTGGTTAAGCATTGTTCCTTGAAAAACTTTTCATTTGCTTACCTCCAGTCCCCCTCTCCCCAAATCCCATCGAAAAGATGATAAAGGAAAAAAAAATTAAAGCCATAAGCCAGGAAGAGCAGAAAAAAAAAAACAAAACAAAACAGGCCAGCAATTGCAGCAAAGAAAAGAAATCGGCAGAATTTCGGGAGCTGAAAAGTAGAGCAGAAAAAGCCAAAACCCATTTGCAAGATGTAGTGAGGTGCCAGTTGAAGCAGTCCCAGTGCCATTCTGGAATTGGAGGCACCTGGTGCGTCCAGAGCTGGGGTTGAAAAGATGATGATGAATTGGAAGTCTAAATGAGGACCTGTAGGACCCCAGGAGCCCCTCCCTTGCCACAGAGAATGTTGGAAAATGTGGTAAAAATGAGGGCTGAGGAAGGTGATGTACTTGGGAGGGGAAGTTGGGACTGGGATGGGGGTAGTAATAGAGACATAAATCTTCTCCCATAGCAGGAAGTCAAAAGATATGTTTTTTAAAAGTTAAGACATAGAAGACTTTGCATGCTATTAAGAAGGAGGCAATTGAAAGGTGAAACTACACATAGGAATTGAAAGTGATTCTGTGGGAGGGGCGCCGGGGTGGCTTAGTTGGTTTAGCGTCTGACTCCGGCTCAGATCACAGTCTCGTGGTCTGTGGGTTTGAGCCCCACATTGGACTCTGTGCTGACAGCTCAGAGCCTGGAGCCTGCTTCGGATTCTGTGCGCCACCTCCCTCTGCCCCTCCTGTACTCGCACTCTGCCTCACTCTGTCTCTCAAAAATAAATAAATGTTAAAAAAAAAAGAAAGAAAGAAAGTGATTCTGTGGTTGATGGGGAGGACAGGAGCTTCTTCTTTTTTTTTTTTTTAAGTTTATTTATTTATTTTAAGAGAGACAGAGACAGGGTGTGTGGGTGAGTGGCAGAGACAGCAGGGGAGAGAGAGAATCCTAAGCAGGCTCTGGGCTGCCAGTGCAGCACCCAATGCGGGGCTTGAACTCAAGAACTGTGAGATCATGACCTGAGTCAAAATTAGTGGGTCGCTTATCTGACTGAGCCACCCATGTGCCACCTTTTATTTTTGTATAAGCCTTGGTAGTATTAATAACCAGCACGTTGCTTGGTAGACTTTTAAAACTAGGTACATGTATTATAGTGACAAAAAATAAAATGAAATAAATGACTTCATGCCATTGTAGAAAAGTGAGTCTCTAGCACAAGGCTTGCATAAATGCCTGTAGAATAGTTGAGTGAATATTATTCAGTTATTTAGAAAACTCTTTTTCCCTTGTTGATGGTGCTAGATAGGAATTAGAATTAAATAGTGTTCTTTATGGATTGACAAGTAATATATGTGGAATATCACAGTATATAAAACCAGTCTCTTTATTTTGAGGACTATAGCATGTCAGAAGGCCTTTGAATAAAGTTAAAAAAAATACAAAATGTCAGTCTGGACTTTGGATTTACTTTATACTTTTAATTAAGGAAGTTTTAGGGTTAAAAATACATGTGTTGGTATGTTTTTATCAAGACGTGTCAGTATTTTCTCTACCAGAAAATTCTCTGACTCAGGCATTAATTTATGACACAGTCCTGATAACTCTCTTCCCTTTGCCTTTTTCTGTTTTTGAGAAGAGGTTAAAAATCAGTCTGCCTCAAGGAAGGCAGTTGAGTACTGGAGAAATCCTGGCACCTAGTTCTTTGGTTTAATATCAGAAACAGAGTAACAAAGTTTGGAAGTTGCCTCTTCTAAGAGAATAACTGGAATGTCAGAAGCAGAGGTCTAGTTGTAGTAACATGATCTCCTACCTGAAGCAAAGTACCCCTCCAGGGAGCCCTAAATTCTGCTGGTATTAGAAGTAACGAGTCAATAATTGGTAAGTTGGTTATTTTCCAGGTTGAAGGATGTTTTACCAATGGAATTGTACTACAAAATTGAGTCCAACATTTATTTGCAAGTTACTATAATTTGGGGGGAAAGAAATGCTAGAGAAATACGCGGAAATAGTACTGTGTGGCATTTCTTCAAGAACTAATTTGATTTTTCTTTGTAAGACACAGGTGAGTTTGACTCACATTGCACTTTCCTCTGTGTATGTTGTACCTATTAGTCTAATATCTTGAGCACGCACACTGGCTTTTTAATCTTACGATTTTACACTCACAGAGCTATTGTTTGAGGCACAATCATTTTTGCTACCTAGTTATATAAGAAAATTCACATGGAAATGGTACTTAAGTAAAAGTTTCAAAAATGAAATATTATACCAGCTAAGGTTAAATATGTAATTGATTTGGGTATCTTCTGTACAACCATGTTACTTGAAAGCCATATTTTAAAACTTTTATTGTTCGTAGAGTGAATTACTGGAATTTAACCGGCAGCAACAGGAGGAAGAGAGAACCAAAACCCACCAGGCTGAACACAAGAGGTATAAATGGCTAATAAAATTAGCATCTTTGGTTAAAACAATTACTTATAAAGTTTCTGCAGTTGTTTTAAGACATCACTATAGTTATATTGAATGTGTTTTAGAACGTGTATTACCTTTTTAATCTTTATATTATTGGGGTATTATATGTATATGAGGATGCCCACTGTTACGCGCATGTGCACACGCGCACACACACACACACACACACACACACACACACACACACACACAATCCAGTGTTTCTGGATAGGTGGCATAAATTCACACTAGAAAACAGAATCATGCTCTCAAGCTATTTATTTGGGTTCTACTTAATTTGCCTCCCAGGGAACAAAGCATTTTAATACTTTGAGATGATCCTTTACTGTTTGTAGACCATTTTAGAATAATTGAACTCATCCAGATGGTGAGATACTCGTACGAAAGCTCAGACAAGAACTATCTTATATTGACTAACATATTGGGGAAAATAGCTTAAAATAGAACCACGAAGCAAATTTCAAGTACTCTCTGTCTTATTCCTAACACCCAGTAAAATATCATACTGATATTGGCCTGGTATACTGACTCACACTGGTATACTGATATCATAGATACCTGCTATCTAGGGATAGATACCAGATACCAGATAGATATCAGGGATAGATACCTGATATCTAAGGATAGATATCTATCCTTATTCTAGGATTCTCCTGGGGGCACTTGGCTTATCCCAGTTTACTGCAGTGTGGTTGAAGATCTCAGAAGTATTTAATGTAGAGGCTCTCATGATCTAAAGGAGCAAATTCTTTTTCTAAAACCGAGTGCTTTCACTTACAGGTTTAACCTTCCCACTGTTGCTAATGTGTGGTTTTAAATTGTGGTGCTTTCATTTTGTAATTGAGACTTTAAAAAGTGTTCACGGAAGCTCCCGATTCTGCTGGAGCTGTGAACTATGGATGGGTACTCATATTCTTTTGACTGGATTGTTGTGCTTCCATAATCCAGTCAAATAGTTTTAAAATGTCAAATGTGAATTTATATGTTTTTTTCCAATTAAAAGAAAACATCAAAACTCTGAGACACTGGTTAGGCTATTTTGTTAGGTAAGGGGTAACGGTTACTGCTACCTTTGTTTTTGTTTTTATTTTAATAAAGTAGGTTATAAACTAGCTTAGTCTCTTATTGGTTTTTCTCATTTTCTGTTTAAAATTCTTTCTATTAAAAAAACTAAATAGGGGCGCCTGGGTGGCTCAGTTGGTTAAGCATCCGACTTCGGCTCAGGTCATGATCTCACGGTTTGTGAGCTTGAGCCCTGTGTCAGGCTCTGTGCTGACAGCTCAGAGCCTGGAGCCTGCTTCGGATTCTGGGTCTCCTCCTTTCTGTGCCCCTCCCATGCTCATGCTCTGTTTCTCTCTGTCTCTCAATAATAAATAAATAAACATTAAAAAAATTTAAAACTAAATAGTGTATTTCTTTAACACCGGTTGTTAGTGATAGCCAGTTATTTCTCTTTATTTCTCCTCCCCCCCTTATTTCTCTTTATTTCTGAGGACTGATTGGATTGTAAAGCTTTAAACATCTTAAAGATAGTGTGATATGTCACATTAATAGGCCCTGTTGCTAAGAAATTCATCTTCAATGGGCCTCCAATAAAAATGCAAGTTATTTGATCAGAGGTGGAAAAGATTACTTTCTTGTTATAGGAAACTTGGCCCTCATTCTTTAAGTGTATTTCCATACTGCTGCATACCTAAATATTGGGGGGGGGACTATTTATTTTCTATACTTTATTTTCTCTTTTTATGGATTCTAGTTAAATATAGATACAAATTTAATAGGAAATCTCTCTGGGCAATAAACTCAGTAACCAGTTTTGAGATAACTGATCAAGGTTTTACACACATATTTTATGTTCTCAATCAGTTTTTGAAGACAGTGTGTGTTTGTATTGGGCTTTAGAGTTTATAGTGAGCTTTCCCATATTATATGAAAATACTCATTTGGTAGTCTTATAACGAATAAAATGCTGTGACCATTTCTGCTGAGGGCAGCAACACCAACTCTGTGTGTGTGTGTGTGTGTGTGTGTGTGTGTGTGTGTGTGACATAAGTCAGATTTTCTCCAGGGACATAATTTTATTGGAGTCAAAAAGACAATGTGCTTTCTACTGTTTAGAGGTGAGTGTTATAAGAGAAAGTTTATGGTATTCCTCACAAGTTTTTCAGTGTATCCAATACTGACTGAGCTTGGCTGCACCTGACCTGACCCATCATAACTTTTTGAGTAAGAGAAGAAAGTTGAAACCTCAGAAAGAAAAGACAGAGCATGAGGGTCAAGGACTTGAAAGGATCTGGGCCATGAGCTACAAACTGGAGTGAATTGAATCAATTCATTGAAACTTGAACCATCCTTAAGTAGTTTTTATCCATATATATATATATATATATATATATATATACACACACATATACATATATATATATTTTAAATCTTTATTCACTTTTGAGAGAGAGAGTGTGAGCAGGGGAGGAGCAGAGAGAGAGGGAGAGACAGAATTCAAAGCAGGCTCCAGGCCCTGAGCTGGCAGCACAGAGCCTGACGCGGGGCTCAAACTCACGAACTGTGAGATCATGACCTGAGCCGAAGTCGGACGCTCAACCGACTGAGCCACCCACGTGCCCTGGTTTTTATCGATATTAACCCTTAGAAGAAAATCCAGAGTACTGCAGTAAAGGGCATGCACTTTCTAACGCTAGTAAACAAAACTATATAAACAGGTACTTTTTCTTTCGTTTGTTTTTCTTGATTCCTATTGAGAATTCAATCTCTTTAGTAAGTGACGTCCTATTAGTAACTGGTGCTCAGAGGTGAATCATACCACTTGCGTACATGACAAGCCATCAGTCCTCCCAGTGTGTGAGCAAACTGAGAGCAGTGGACGACGGGCTGTTCTTCAGCCTGTACTCACCACCTTTGGGGGTTTCACGATGCAACTGCAGTCAGAGAAGCAGACAGATGTGGGGACCACGCACCTGCATGATTCATGTATTCACCTTTTACGTATCAAGGCACACTGTGTGAAGGCTTTGTTCTAGGCCCTGGGAACAGGCGTAAAATAGCAGAGAACATCCCTGACTGCATGGAAATTACAATCTGGAGACGAGAAATAGAAGTCAACAAGTTGATAGCAGTGGTATTTCAGACAATGATATGTACCGTGAGGAACACATCCGGGGTGAGATTAAGGGAGAGATTGGAGGTCATAGTTCCTCCATGAAGAGGTAACATGAAAGGACAAGAGACCATCACATAGAGATTGGGGTCCAAAGTATACACTTAGATGTCCCCTGTTATCTGGTATGGGAGAAAATGCAAAGGCCCTAAAGTGGGAGTGACTTTGGAGTTTGAGTCTTTAGTGATTGGATTGTAGATGGTGAGGAAGAGAATACGGTGAAATGAGGTTGGCGGGAGCCAGGAAGTACAAGGTTTTGGAAGCCAGCAATTTTATTCTAAGACTAATGGGAAATCATAGGAGGGTTTTAAGCAAAGGGAAGGCATGATCTCTTTTTTAATTTAGTCAGGTGGTTGTGTGGAGACCAAATTATAGAGGGTGGGAGTGGAAGCAAAAGCAAGGCCTGAGAGGATAATGATTTGGACTAGAATGATGGCCATGGAAAGAAAGGGGTGAATTCAGGATGTGTTTAGCGGGTAGAGTCAACAAAACTTCTAGTGGTTTGGATGTGGGGTGGATGGGGGATGTTGAAGGAAAGCCCATCTTTGCTGACAAAAATACTAGATGAAAACAGTCCCAGGCACATGGGCAATCCAGAATACCCTTGGTTGTGTGGTTAAGGAGGATGAGGATCAGTTTTCTCTCTCTCTCTTTTCTTTTCATCATGATAAGTATACTCTTTAATCTCTATCATCTATTTTATCCATACCCCACCCACCTCCCCTGTGGTAACCATGTTTATTCATGATAGTTAAGAGCTTGTTCCTTGGTTTTCCCCTCTCTCTCTCTCTCTCTCTCTCTTTTTCCCTTTGCTTGTTTTGTTTCTTAAATTCCACATATGAGTGAAATCACATGGTATTTGTCTTTCTCTGATTTATTTCTCTTGGCACTATAACTCTACCTCCATCCGTGTTGTTGCAAATGGCAAGATTTCATTCTTTTTGATGGCTGAATAATATTCCCTTATGTGTGTATGTATGTCCATTCATCTATCAATGGACACTTGGGCTGCTTCCATAGTTTGGCTATTGTATATAATATTTCAATAAACATAGGGGTTCATGTTTCCCTTTGAATTAGTGTTTTTGTATTCTTTGGGTGAATACCCAGTAGCACAATTACTGATCATAGGGGGTAGATCTACTTTTAAGGGTCGGATTTCTCTTAATATTCAGGTCTCTAGCTCAGTAACATACTGTTCAATCTGCATGCTGAGAAGTCTAGAAAAGGGGACATAAATGTCATACTCTTCAGTGAACCAGGCTGACTAGAATATGGCACTTGGGTATACTTTATGGTGAGAGAGGAAAAAAGAAAAACCTTTCTAGCAGCTAAGATGTGACTACCACCTGATAGGTCTTGAAGTTGTTGAGAAAATAGCAACCCAGTAAGCCAGAGAGAGCATTCTGGGTCAACGTGCAGTTGGCATTTTAGCTAGCACTGAACATTTTAGCTAGGCACAAAACAAACCCAGCCTCTGGCTTTGCCACCCAGCAGTCATTATCCTCAAGGTTCCCAAATTCCCCAGTCATTGACTTATAGCCACCTACCATGACTACTTTCTGTTAATCTTCATGACTGAAAAGGAGGCTGTGAATGGGGCCTGCCTACCCTTCCTTCCATAAACATATATTGATCTGCTGCTATGCATCAGGCACTGTGTTTCTTTTCTTTTAAAATATTTTATTATTTTGGGGAGAGCACAAGTGGGGAAGGGGCAGAGAGAGGGGGACAGAGGATCTGAAGCTGGCTCTGCACTGACAGGCTGACAGCAGTGAGCTGGATATGGGGCTTGAACTTACGAACTGCGAGATCATGACCTGAGCTGAAGTTGGGTGCTCAACCGACTGAGCCGCCCAGGTGCGCCAGACCTGTTTCTGCCAAGAAGCTTATGGTCTTAATGACGCTATTCCTCAAGAATCAGTTGACATCATAGGGTACCTATTACAGCATTGTTTCTTCAGCTTCCATGTCCCAGACTCAACAATACATGGGCAACTGAGAGCATGGTGTTGCCTTTAATTTACTTTTTTTTTTTAAGTTTGTTTGTTTATTTTGAGATAGACACAGTATGAGTAGGGGAGGGAAGAGAGAGGGAGGGAGAATCCCAAGCAGGCTCCATGCGGCCAGCACAGAGCCCAATGTGGGGTCCGAACTCATGAATCATGAGATCATGACCTTAGCCAAAACCAAGAGCTAGATGCTTAACTGATTGAGCCACCCAGGCACCCCTAATTTACATTTTTTAATTCAAAAGTTGTAATATGTAACACACAGGAAAGTCCATGGATTAATTATAGGGGGAGCCTCTAAGTAGCCAGTTCCAGAAGTAGAATACAACCATCACCGTATGGTTATTCTGACCTTTATGATAATCATTTTCTTGCCTTTCCTTAAGGTTTCACCTCCTATGTGTTAAATTTAATTTCTGAAATCGGTTGCTGCAAGTATCACCAAACACGAGGGAAAGCCCTGCCCATTCTTTCTTTTGAAAGGTCGAGTTTCCCTCTTCTGATATTTCCCCTTTCTTATACTCTCTTCCCATTTTCCTTCTACTCTTCACTTACAGGATTTACTTTAGTGAGACTGACAGTGGGGTACAGGGCATATGGGAGGGACATCTGTGTTGCAGCAGCAATGCCACAGAGCTACTTCGGGTTCCCCTTCACGTTTTAGGTCTTGCTGAAGCTTCCGTCTTCCTTCAGCCTCCGGAGCTCACACCTGGCATGGCCCGCAAGGAGACAGTTGCTCAGGAACAAAGCTCTTGTTGAACTGGTAGAAGATGAGGGAATGAAGCTCTAAAGTTCAGAACTGTTCCCCCTCTGCCCACATCTGGCACCAGCTCCAGCCGATGGCTCTTAACAGCCTGTCATATTGTCATATGGTTAATGTGAGAAGAAGTTTCTATAGATTTCTTCTAAGCGGTGGGGGTAGGGGAAAGCAATCCCCACGGTCAGTTCATACAGCATCTTAGGTTCTCAAAAATCTCTCAGCCCTGTAGCACGCTTTCCACTTACACACATTTTTCATTGTTTTAAAGGGTAAATAATGCTTTTCTGGACCGACTCCAAGGCAAAAGTCAACCAGGTGGCTTCGAGCACTTTGGAGGCCATTGGAATATGAATAGTGGTAACAGCTGGGTGAGTTTTTTCTTGTCTCTTAAAAAAAATCTTTGAAAGTTGAAAAGTAAAAACAATGAGAATTTTAAAAATATGTTGGGCCTTCTCCCAAGATATTATTTTTTTGGTGTGCTGTTCAGCTGTGTGATGGGCAGTCAGCCAGGGTGATTACTGTAAATTCCACAATAGTTTCTAGAGAGAAGGAGAAAGTCCAGGTTTCAGCTCTGGCCAATCACAATAAAAAATGACACCTGCCCTTTGCTCTCAGGGTAATTGCCTGGACTGTAAGGATTTTTTTTTTATCACCCCTTTCCCAGACCCTACAACAAAAACAAATGAAAAAAAATTTTTTCAAGAAGACTTTAAGTGCAATATGGTTATAAAAATAGTAAGCATTCTCTAGTAATATAGTCTTTCGGTGAAACTACCACATCAAAGAAACCAGTATTTAATTTTTCACTACAAAATGATTTTTAAAAAACCCTACAGCAAAAGGCACTTTCTGAGAATGAAATGTCTTTCTGGATTTCTGTGAAGAAAACATTGCAACTGTGTTGTAATATGTGTTTAATGTGTTTTGCGTGCACATTATATCATTGAACCCACACCAGATCTTCTGAATGTATGATTGCAGGGTTTGCAATGCATACAGAATCAAAACTAACTATAGTGGGTTTTATAATTTAATTTAAGCCAAGTACATATGTACCTACTAAAAGAAATGGAACAGGTAGAGATCTTTAAACTGGTAAAATACAACAAAACAAGTGCTTGCTGGCCCGGAAACTCTAGAGATCACCCTTTAATAAATATTTGATGGACAAAAGATAATTTTTGAGAAGACAATCTGTTGGAAATCTTATGGATGTTTTCTTGAAAGGCGTTTAGTAGTTAAAATTGATGGATAGATCTAACAGTTCTCTTCAGTGTATACACTGGGCATGTCTTTCCATGACGCGTGCCCACGTGTATCACTGTGGCATTGAGAATAGGGACAAGATGGAAGAACAAGAAAAGAATCAACACACAGTATCTTTCCATCATGAATTACAATTTACAAATTATTGACTTCCTTGTAAGAATATGTGAGTAGGAGTCATGTGGAAAATGGGGCATTGTGAGTGAGTTTGAGACGTTATCCAAATTCGTGGAATTTGTATGTCGTGAAACACGACTGGAAGTTTGATTTTGGACAGGACTTGGGAACTCTCTGCACGTTCTCTCCTCTACCTACCAACTCTCAAAATTTAGAAACTACTTAGAAAAATACCTGGGATTGCGGGGAGGATAATAGGAGAGAGTAAATGAATACCACATGAACTGCCGTTAAGGGAATGAGAATTTGGGAATCTGGTTCACCACCGACCATTGGTAGGCCTTATGGAAGTGAGCTCTGAATCTCTGCTTAGATTCTTCATGGGTAAAAAGAAAGGAACATCATTTTCTCATGATAGGAGTGAAGGCTATTAAAGTTTCCTTAGTAGGACAATCAGAACCAAGTCCAAAGTGGTTATCGGCTCTTCCCTTACTTGAAGGAAGCTGTGACAAAGATGACAGTTTCTTCAGGCTCCCGACTCCACCTCCCTATAGACCTCCTTACATATATGCCTGTTTTTCCTTGGAGACCAGATTCTTACTCCTCCACCTACTGAGGGACTTTGCTCTAATGACACTCACCTCTCTTCCGAATCATCCAATATTCATCTCAACTAGAAAAGTCCCATCAGCATAAAATAGAGACACAAATTATATTGATATCCCCCTCCCTCTTGCTACTGTTCTATTTCTTTGTTCCTCTTTCAAGCAGAACTCCAAGAGGTATCTGTCCTTCAGCTTTTCTAATTTCTTTGTTCCCATTTCTCTTACACTTATTTAAATCAGAATTAAGACCTTATCCATCCAACCATAATGCTCTTGTCATGGTCATTTACAATGTCCACATTACAAAGTCTGGTGGTTATTTTTCAATCTTCGTCTTTTGATGTACCAGCATCATTTGTCACGGCGAGTCATTCCCTCCTCTCTGAAACTGTTTACTTGGCTTCTGGGGCACTCGTCTGTCCTGAGTTTCCACCAACCTCAGTGGCTACTCCTTTTCATTCTCCTTTGCTGAATCCCCTGCATCTTGTCCTCTCACCTTTGGAGCACCTCAGAGATCCACCTTGGACCGCCTTCTGAATTTTATGTTCACTTAATACCTTGGTGGCCTTATTGGTTATCATTACATTAAATACAGTTTTTGTGCTTATTACTCCCGTGTTTCTTTTTTTTTTTAATTTTTTAATGTTTATTTTTGAGAGAGAGAGCAAGCACATGAGCAGGGGAGGAGCAGAGAGAGCAGGAGACACAGAATCTGAAGCAGGCTCCAGGCTCTGAGCTGTCAGCACAGAGCCTGACCCAGGGCTTGAACTCGAGAACCGTGAGATTATGACCTGGTCATACTAAGTGTCATACTTAGTCAGACACTTAGCCGAATGAGCCACCCAGGCACCCCTTATTACTCTCACATTTCTAATTCCAGCCTCTACCTCTTCCTTGACTCCAGACTTGCATTATCGATTTGTCCACGCAACATCTCTACTTGTATGTCTAATGGACATTTCAACCTTCACATGTCTAAAACTTGGTAGGACGTGATTGTCCTACTAAGGAAACCTTTGATCCGCTCTACCCAAAGGCTCCATCTGCTCTCTTTGCTGTTTATATAATGGTACAACCCATCTCACATCTCATAACTGATCCATCAACAGATCTTTTTTTCTTTTCCTTCAAAATATATACAATCCAGTAGCTTCTCACCACTTCCACCACTATTACCCTGCTTCTAACCTCCATTATGTTTATCTAGATTCTCGAAAAAGTCTCCAAGATGGTTTCATTGCTTCCACACTTAGCCACTTAGAACCTATTCTCAATATAAGAGTGATCCCTTTGGAACAGAAGCCAGATCCTGTCACTTTCCTGCTTGAAATACCCCAGTGGCTCCCATGACTCTCTAAATCCAATGGAGTAAAAGCCAAAGTCCATATAGTCACCTACGGGGTGCAACCTGATCTAGACCCCACTTTACCCCACTGGTGCTCTCCTGCCACTGCCCTTCTTTCTCATTCCTCTCAGCCATGCTAGTTTTCTTGCTTCTCTTTGAAAACTTAAGGACCTGGATGCTTTCACCTTAAGGCCTTTGCACTGGCTGCTCCTTCTGTACCTTTCTCCATATGATTTATTCTCCAAGCATTTTGTAGAATTCCACCCCATTGAGGTTTCCTTGGCCATTTATTTAATGCTGCCACCTGCGCCCTCATCCCTGGCTCTAGCCATACGTTTTCCAACCTCCACTTCCTTTTCTCTGGCACTCTGCAATTTCTTACATCTTTCTAATATTATTTGCTTATATGTGTTGTTGACTGTTTACTCTTAGTCTCTCCCTGTGATAATGGATGTTCCGTATTGTGTCAATCAGGGTCCTTTGATTGTTTTGCTCACTGATGTATCCCAAGCATAAAACAGTAATTGGAACTTAGCACAGGCACAAGGAAACAGGTGGCTGTGATTGAAGGTTGGCCAAACAACAAAGATTTAGGACCAAATGATTTGATATACCAAAATGCTTAGATACCAAATTGAAAATAGCTATGTATAAAACATTCAATGGACCAAATTTTGGATTTGAGACAATAAGGGAAAACAAGAGACAAAGACAAACAAAAAGATTTGAAAAAAGAACAAAATAGAACTTCTAGGAATAAAGAAATTTAATCTTTGGAATTAAAGCACTCAATGAACTCATCACAATAAAAGGAATTCGAATTAGGAACTAAATCAAAATACCATTTCTCATCTATTATTTTGGCAAAAGAACAAAAGTTTGGCAATATACTCTGTCTGTTGGCAAGGCTGTGGGGATAAAGGTTCATTCACACACTGTTGTTGAGAATTCAAAATGATGTAAACACTATCTAAATTAGTCACTGTCTTTTCATAAAATAAAAACCAGACCTAGACATATTGCAGAAAAGTTGTACGAAATGTTGAAGGAACAGATAATTTCAAATGTCTAGAAAGTTTTCCAGGTAAATGAAAAAAAGAGAAAATATTCTCTCAAAGGATTAATCAAGTGAATATAACTTGAATCAAAATTACACAAACACTATACAGAAAAAAATATATGTATGTAAGCTCACTCATAAACAGATTGAAAATATCACAAATTTTGACAGATTTATCACAAATTAAAAAACAAAAAAACTGAGATGGTTTATCTCATAAATTATAGGAAAAATACCATATGATCATCTCAATAGATACAGGAAAAAGAAACAACTTGATACATTTCAATACTCATTTGTGGTAAAAATTGCTAACAAAGGAGGAAGAGAAAGGACATTTCTTTAGCTAATAAACTGATCGAAATTCTATAATAAAAATACATCAAAAGCATTTCCTTTAAATCATATATAAAGGTTGAAAGGAAAAGAAACATTTATAATTAATAGATGATACAATCATTTACTCAGAAAATCTGAAGGAATTGATATTTAAGTTATTAGAATAAACGAGGAGCCAACAATGTTGGTAGATGCAGGATCAATATGTAAAAACTCACTTCATTTTTATACATTGTGAATAAACAAAAAATTTAATAAAAAGATAAACCAAAAATGCACATAGCCTTTAAAAATATATATAAATTTTTTATAGAAAGACCCTAAGGAACAAATGAATGAAGAAGTTGTACCTTGTTTAATGGGTAGAAATAGGAATGAGCTCTCAAATTATCTATAGATTTCATTAAATCCTAATCAAAGCAAAGAACCAAGAATAGCCAATTCACTCCTAAAGATAAAGAAATATGTACGGGGACTTAGTTAAATATTTAATATTGTCTGGAATTGGCCCAGGTGGACCCAGCCATTTCTGGAATTCTGATGTATGACAGAAGGCAGAGCACATCATTGGGGGAAGATGAACTCTTTAACAAATTGCTGGCAGGACAAATTGAGAACCCACATGGCATCGTAACCAGTTAATTCCAGGTGGATTAAGGCTTATAAGTAGAAATGAAGACTTTTTAAATTTTAGAATAGACTACAAAATGGAGGATTTTGTAAGACCCCAGGTATAAACCAAAAACTAATGATAAATATGCATTAAAATGAAACATCTGTTCATCAAAGGACACCGTACAAAAGAAAGAAGAGAAGTCATATATGAAGATTTTGTAAATAAGTGGACAAAACGTTAGTATACAGAGGTGTTTAGACTGTGTCATTTATTTAGAAGTTGGTTGCTGACACTTGAGCTACCCTGGGAATGATCGAGAAGAGCTCACAGATAGGGCTTGGAGGAAATACTGGAATCAGTAAAAGGCTCAAAAAGAAGAAAAGGAAGAAGGCAGAAAATATGACAAAACAATAATGAAAGCCAAAGAGAGAAAAACTTGATTTTTGAAACATCATATAAGCACTTAAGTAGTAGGCCTTTAATAAGTATATTTTGGGTAGACAAATGAGATTGATCTTTATCTTTAAATCTTTAACATTTAAGTCACATTCTTCTCATATTGCTTTATATATATGTATTTTTTCTTTGATAATTTAAAATTGCTGTTACATTTAAAAACATTTTGGTTTTCTCGACCCCTCTACTTTTCATGAGGTACGTAGGGTAGGATGTTGAAAGAATCACTTCAAATTCTCTTTGATGTCAGTAGGTGAGACCCTTTGAAATGCTGTGGAACCCTAAATCCTATGTCTTCAAGGGCATTTGAGCATTTGCCATGACATATGAGGCAACCTGAGATTTTAGTTTCCCAGAATGTTAGAACAGCAATAGTCTGAATGCCAAGTGTAACTTGGCCCCAGCATTCTGGAAGCCTGATGGAGAATTCTTGATCGTTTGCACATGGTAGGGGGCAGAGGGAACTCATTTAGTCCATCTCCCCAACTCAAGGTCCCCTTAGAAGTCAGCTTTCTGCTGTATAATATGGCGCCATTCTACTCCATACATTTCCATTTAAATTGTTCTGCTTCACACTGTGCTTGTCCTGTCCTTGCTGTAACTATGGAGGTGGGTGACAATATTTGTGAACACTATTATTTGTGACCTATGTTAGCCTATCTCTAAGAACACAGCTGATGAGCTGTCATTCAACAAGCCATTACATTGTTGACAGAGACTATTTTGTGAATCCAATGCAATGGGACTTGAAAATTAAAACATGTCACTGGGACATTAAATCATTAAAAAATAGGCATTAAACTCAATATAGTAAGAGAGTATTCTTTGAAGGAGCTTCAGATTGGACTTTAAAAGGTTTTGAATTTTGTTTTGCTGCTTGTACTAATTTTTGTTTTCTTTTGCTTCCAGGATGTATGAGAAATATTTACTTACATCTGTCCTTTGTCAACGGACCTTGAAGAACATCACTCAATGCTTTTCCTTCATGCTGCTTTGTTTATCCTTACTGTTTTCACCTTGACTTCAACTGCCCACTCACTCAGCCGAACACGTGGGAATGACCCGTTTTCCCCTGTCATTATTTACACATGCTTGCAGGAGCTGATTGCTGAGCTCATACTTAATTTCTACTGCCAGTGAAATGTTGCACTGTTTTTTCTCATTGGTTTCACATCTTATTGGAAGTATAATTACAGCCATGTTAGTAAGATGAAAAAGGAGGGAATCATTTGCTGCTTTCAGGTGTACAAGAGCTATACGGGTGCTACAGGCTTATCTCTCTGAGTAGCTAACTCTTACTTAATTCTCAGATCAGGTTTGGGGAATCTTGGGCATTTTTTTGGATTTTAAGCTCTACTTAATCCAGGGTACAAACTTGAGAAAAAGATAAAAAATAAATCTTTTATATTCTTTTGAACATGCTTTTAAATAAATTTTGAAATACTTTTGTGTAAATGGTTTGTTTTATTTTTAATGAAAGGCTCTTGAGTTTTTCTCTCTTGATGGGTCTCATTTTTATATTCTTCTTCATAGTTCATATAGATTAATTGTAAGACCTTAATCACTATCGGATATGCCTTTGGTCTTGATTTACTTACTAATACTGTTCCTCTGCTTTTTCATAGAGGTTCAGTTAATTCCCTGAAAGGATGTCGTTTATATGAAAATCAACTAGATACAAATGTAGATACAAAGTGTGCTTTATAGGTGTTTGGGAATCCTGTCTTTTCTCTATGCAACCTATTTATTATTTATGATAGCTAATTCAGTAGGCTTCTCTATTCTACTTTTATGACCTTTAACCAAGTTAAAAAACCTTAGAGTGTAAGAATATTGGTTTTCCATGCTTTATGCTCTACCCCACTCCATGTTATATAGGAAAGCATTGCATTTAGTCTTAGAATGAAAGTTGGAAGAGCAAATAATTTTTGCAGGTGGGCAATTAATACTGTTTTTTTAATGACGGGTAGTTGACATACAATGTTATATTAGTTTCATGTGTATAGTTTAGTGATTTGACATTTGTATACATTGCAAACTGATCACCACAATTAGTCTAATTACCCTCTATCATCTCGCAAAGTTAATACAATATAATTCAGTATATTCTCCATGTTGTACATTCTGTCTCCATGACTTACTTATTTTATAATTGCCAGTTTGTGTTTCTTGATCCCTTTCGTCCACTCCCCCATTTCTCCAAAACTCCTCTGACAACTTCTAATCTGTTCTCTGTATCTGTGTGTTTGGGTTTGTTTGTTTTGTTTATTTGTTTCGTTTTTAGGTTCCACATACAAGTGAAATAATGCAGTATTTGTCTTTCTCTGACTTATTTCACTTAGAATAGTGCCCTCAAGGTCCATCCATGTTGTCACAAGTGACAAGATTTCATTCTTTTTTATGGCTGAGTAGTATTCTGTTATATACATCTACCACATTGTCTTTATCCATTCATTCATTTTTTTAAAGAATTTTTTTAATGTTTATTTATTTTTGAAGGTGAGAGACACAGAGTGTGAGTGGGGGAGGGGCAGAGAGAGAGGGAGACACAGAATCTGAAGCAGGCTCCAGGTTCTGAGCTGTCAGCACAGAGCCCGATGCGGGGCTCGAGCTCACAAACCGCGAGATCGTGACCTGAGCCGAAGTCGGACACTCAACCAACTGAGCCACCCAGGTGCCCCTATCCATTCATTCATTGATGGGCATTTAAGCATTGTTTTCATATCTTAAAAAAATTTTTTTTAATGTTTGTTATTGAGAGAGGGAGAGAGAGAGAGACTGTGAGCAGGGGAGGGGCAGAGATGGAGACACAGAACTCTAAGCAGGCTTCCAGTCTCCGTGCTGTCAGCACAGAGCCTGACACAGGACTCAAACTCATGAACCGTGAGATCATGACCTGAGCTGAAGTCAGACACTTAACCAAATAAGCCACCCAGGTGTCCCTCTTTTCATATCTTGGCAATTGTGAATAATGTGGCAATGAACATAGGGGTACATACATCTTCTCCAATTAGTGTTTTCATTTTCTTCAGATAGATATCCAGTAATGGAATTGCTGGATCATATGGTGGTTTTATTTATAAATTTTTGAGGGACTGATGTCAAGGAGCTTACTGTAAAGAAGTTTTCCTTTGGGAGTTTTGTGGTCTCACGTCTTATATTCAAGGCTTTAATTGATCTGGGGTTAATTTTTGTTTATTGTATAAAATAATGGTCTAGCTTCATTATTATTTGCATGTAGCTCTCCAGATTTCCTGGCGCCATTTGTTGAACAGTCATTTACCCATTGTGTATTTTTGCCTCCTTTGTCATAAATTAATTGGTCATATATGCACGGGCTTATTTCTGGGCTCTCTGTTCTGTTCCATTGATCTATGTGTCTGGTTTTATGCTAATACCATACTGTTTTGATTACTACAGCTTTGTATTATAGTTTGAAATCAGGGAGCCTGATACCTCTGGCTTGTTCTTTCTCAAGATTGTCTTGGATATTTGGAGTCTTTTGTGGTTCCATATAAATTTTAGAATTATTTGTTTTAGTTCTGTGAAAAATGCCATGGGAATTTTTATAGGGATTGCATTGAATCTGTAGATTGCTTTGGGTAGTGTGGACATTTTAACAATGTTAATTCTTCCTTCTAACATATGAGCACAAAATACTTTCCATTATTTGTGTTGTCTTCAGTTTCTTTCATCAGTGTCTTACATCTTTCAGTGTATGAGTCTTTCACCTCCTTGGTTAAATTTATTCCTAGCTATTTTATTTTTTGGATGTGATTGTAAATAGAATCATTTTTAAAATTTCTTATTGTTCATTATTAGTGCATAGAAATGCCACAGAGTTTTATATGTTAATTTTGTATCCTGCAACTTTACTGAATTCATTTATTCTAATAGTTTTTTTTTTTTGGTAGAGTCTTTAGGGTTTTCCATATATAATACCAAATCATCTGCAAATAGTAACAGTTTTACTTGTTCCTTTACAATTTGGATGCATTTTATTTCTTTTTCTTGACTAATTGCTCTGGCTAGGATTTCTAATATTATGTTGAATAAAAGTGGGGGGGGGGAGAGTGAACATCCTTTTCTTGTTTTCGATCTTAGAAGAAAAGCTTTCAGCTTTTCACCATTGACTCTAATATTAGCTGTGGGTTATGAATGTTCCCTCTATACTCACTTTATTGAGGTTTTATCATGAATGGATGTTGAATTGCATCAAATGCTTTTTCTGCACCTACTGTGATGATCATATTTTTATCTTACATTTTATTAATGTGGTATATTGCAATTGATTTGTGGGTGTTGAACCATCCTTGCATCGCTGCAATAAATCCCACTTAATTGTGGTATATGATCCTTTTAGTGTTGTTGGATTTGGTTTGCTAAAATTTGGTGAGCATTTTTACATTTGTGTTCCCTAGGGACGTTGGCCTGTAATTTTGCTTTTTTTGTGATGGCCTTGTCTGATTTTGGTGTCAGGGTAGTGCTTATAAAATGAGTTTGAAAGCATTGTCTTCAATTTTTTTTGGAAGCCTGTCCCTCAGGCTGAAGCTCCAAGCTAAGTAAATAAGCCTTTTCATAGGAAGACTGGATTGTTTTTCAGTCTGCCATCTGTACAGTACCGTGGGGGTGGTGGGCTTCCAAGAACTGTCTTTCTTATTGTTCTATTCCTGGGGAGCTCACAATGCTAGCCTCTTTGGCCACCAGGGCCAAGTGATTAAGGCGAATTCCTGTGTGTCCCTGTTGGCTTTAGCTAGGCAGTGGAAAGTGGGGTGGGGAATGCTCTCTGGCTTCAGAAAATGTCTTGACTGAATGTGCCCCAGGGGCTTCAGAAATGCAGCGATAGAGTGCCTTGTCTGTGTGCATGTACCAGCTTTAGGCTGGGAGCAGAATGCCATGACTGCTACACTTGTTAGCCCCAGCCAAGGATTGGGGGAGTATTGCAACCTTCCACACTTCATAGACTTTAGCTGGGGAACAGGAGAATGCTGCCACAGTTCAAATTTGCCGGTTCCAGCCAGGGACTAGGGGAATGCTATGGCCACCTGTGCTCTCTGGCGTCAGCAAGGCGGTAAGATAGTGCTGTGACCACTGGCTTCTGGCTGTCTTAGCAAAGTGCTGGGAGGGTTCTGTGTCCAGGCTCACCCATCTGTGCCAGCGGGCTAGACAGAGGGTCCAAAAATGACATCTGCCAACACCTCCATCTCTGGGGGGAGTTTCAGCTGTCTCCTACCCCTCCAGCAGCTATGTTTAGGTTAGTAAATGTGTCTCTTTCACGTATAGTCTAGGTGCTTTTCAAACTGCAGTTTATTCCTGCTGGGTCTTGGGACAAATGACACTGTATTGAGCCCTTTACATGGAAAATCTCAGTCTCCTACAGTACTTTGAGTCCCTTGGATGTCAGCCCTGTTGATTTTCTAAGTCAGATATTTGGTGGAGGTGGGTGCTCATCTCTCTGGTGCAGATGCCAGGGGTTTGGGTACCAACCCCTCACTCCAGCAGAAGCGCCAGACTGGTAAGATCCCTATTGTAGGTCCCAAGCTGGGGGTGGGGTTTTTTGGTGAGACTGTGCCTGTACTTTGCTACCCATCTCAATATTGGTCTTTTTATCCTTTTTGTGGAGAAGCAGTTCATCTAGTTTTCAGATCTTTATCAAAGAAAAAAAAATGATCCGTATGTAGCTGTAGATTTGGTGTGTCCTTGGGAGGAAGTGAGTTCAGGATCTTCCTATGCCACCATCTTGTGGAAATCTCCCCAAAACTAATAATACTTCATAGCATTAAGAGATCTTCTGTGCTGCCAATCACTCTTGAAACTGACTTTCCAAATGTGTATCCAGGGAAGCGTGGGGACTTCAGGTTCTAAGGCCAAGACTGAGGGGGCTCATTGAAGCAGGACAAAGGTATAGTATAGAAAGGGCTGCATTGGGGTTGGTGGGGGCTGAGAACAGATGGCGCTCAGCTAGCTTCCCTGGAGTAAATAAGGTAGATACGCTTGGTCTTCCTCTTTTCTGCCAGCTGAAGCTGCGTTAGTGCTGTTGACGCTAATATAAAATGTTTGGTCCATTTGAAGTCTTTGTCATTGCCTAATATGGGGAAAACGAAATCCCTCAGCCTGGGCTGGAAGCATCACCAAAACGACTGTAAACGTGTGAATGTTGCAGGCATTTTACTGCTGTGGCATGCCGCCATTTAAGCCCTACCCCTGCCAGCCTGGCTACCTCAGAGTCCATAGTCATGTTCTGGTTTTTGCGTCTAGGGCCAACATTCTTCACTTGCTGCTATTTTCCAGTATGTAATCTGGAGTTGATGTAGGGGAAAGCGATGCCTTCTCACGTTAGTGGATCTCAGGACAGTTGGCATGAATTCCTCTTCCACTGCCTGCTGTATCCTGCCTCCCCAAGTGAAGATTTTGTTCAGGTCTTTGGTCTCACTAAAAAAAGAAAAAAACCATTGTGCCATTGTGCAGGTAGGGAAAATTGTGACTTCGTGGCCAAAATTATCTAGAGTATGTATGGGGTTGTAAACATCTTCCTTGAACAATTCTCTCTGTAGGTGGAAGGAAGCAGAAAAGACACACGAGTTGCTGTGTAAGGGAGCCTCCCATCAGCTTTTCACATTTAATCTGCCCTGTTGAATCAATTGGAATAAAATTTTGACTTGTGGATAACTTTGGAAAGGAATCTCAAAGTTCTCATCACAGTTTCTATGCTTCTGAAGTGCTTTCTTCTTCTGAAAAAGAGAATAAAAATGAGACAAATTGTTACAAAAGAGGTGTTTGTTACAGAAACTGTAGACATATGGAGGAGTAATAAACAGCAAAAAACTAGTGATTTTTTCAGGTTATTTGTAAATAACCACAGTTATTATTTTGGCATGCACCCTTTCAGATACTTTTCTGTATGACTGTATATCAAAATCCCTGCAATAAAAATCCTTACAGATACTTGTCTGAGGATTGGATAAGGACAAACACCTTGATTAGAATTGGTGGTTTAAAGTAATCCGCATTTATAGAGGTTTTAATGTAGGTAGTCAAATTACTTTCTCAAAAGGTGGCACAAATATTTATTACCACCAGAGGCATGCCCTATAGCTAATACTGTTAGTAGTTTGTAAGTCATTGCTTATATCCTAGGCAAAAAAACAACAACAAAAAAACACGTCATTTGGAGAGCTTAACCGTTCTATTTTCCACAGGTTTACTGGTCATTCTTTATCTTCTGTGTGTGTGTGTGTGTGTGTGTGTGTATACAGTTGATTTTTGTTTAATGTTTTTATTTTTGAGAGAGACAGGGTGTGAGTGGGGGAGGGGCAGAGAGAGAGAGGGAGACACAGAATCTGAAGCCGACACCAGGCTCCGAGATGTCAGCACAGAGCGCAATGCAGGGCTCTACTTCCTGAACCATCAGATTGTGACCTGAACTGAAGTTGGATGTTTAACTGAGCCACCCAGGTGCCCCTGTATATAGTTGATTTATAAAAGATCTATGTAATGATACTGTGTTGTAAATATTCTAATTTTTATGGATCTTTTAATACAGCATTATTTGACTTAGTATTGAGTTTTAAATATTTATGTCTTTGGATATATCAGTCTTTTTTCCTTTGTGGTTTCCTCTTGGTCTTATGTTGATAGACTTTTATTTTTTTTTTAATTTTAGTTAATTTTTTTATTTGATTATAGTTGACGCACAATGTTGCATTAGTTTCAGGTGTACAACTTAATGATTTGACAAGTTTATGTATTATGCTATGTTCACCACAGGTATAGCTACCATCTGTCTCATTACACTATTAGAATATAATTGACCCTGTTCCTTATGCTTTGCTTTTTATTCCTGTCACTTACTCATTCCATAACTGGAGGTCTATGTCTCCCTCTCGCCTTTACCCTTGCCCTGCATCCATACCCTTACCCTTGAGCAACCATCCATTTTCTGTCTATATTTATAGTTCTGATTCTACTTTTTGTTCATTTTTTTAGATTCCATTTATGAATGGAATCCTATGGTATTTGACTTTCTCAGTCTGACTTCTTTCACTTAGCATTGTACCCTCTAGGTCCATCCTTGTTGTCTCAAATGGCATGATCTCCTTTTTTTGTAGTTGTGTAATATCACATAGTATGCGTATGTGTGTGTATATGTATATACACACATGTATGGATACACACACATATACAGACACACCGTTTTCCTTATCTATTTGTCTATTAATGGACACTTAGTTTGCTTCTATGTCTTGGCTATGGTAAATAACAGAAGTGCATATATCTTTCCACATTAGCATTTTTGTTTTCCCTGGGTATATTCCCAATAATGGGATTATTGGATCATATGATATTTCTATTTTTAATTTTTTTTGAGGAAACTTGATATTGTATTCCACAGTAGCTGTACCAATTTACATTCCCCCCAACAGTGTACAAGGGGTCCTTTTTCTCTATATCCCCCACCAACACTTGTTGTTTCCTGTATTTTTTATTCTAGCCATTCTAATAGGTGTGAGGTGATATCTCATTGTGGTTTTGATTTGCATTTCTCTCATACTGATGTTGAGCATCTTTTCATGTATCTATTGGCCATCTGTATATATCTACTTTGGAAAAATGTCTATTCAGGTTCTCTGCCCAATATTTAATCATATTGCTCTGTGTGTGTGTGTGTGTGTGTGTGTGTGTGTGTGTGTGTGTGTGTATTGAGTTGTATAAGTTCTTTATATATTTTCTATACTAACCCCTTAGCAGAAATGTCATTTGCAAATGTCTTCTCTCATTCAGTAGGTTGTCTCTTTGTTTTGTTGAGGGTTTCCTTTACCGTGCAAAAACTTTTTATTTTGATGTGGTCCCAATAGTTTAGTTTTGCTTTCGTTTCCCTTGTCTCAGGAGACCTATCTAGAAAAATGTTGCTGTGGCTAATGTCAGGGAAATTACTACCTGTGTTTGCTTCTAGAATTTTTATGGTTTCAGATCTTTTACTATACAAAAAATTTTATTTTGATGTGGTCCCAATAGTTTAGTTTTGCTTTTGTTTCTCTTGTCTTGGGAGACCTATCTAGAAAAATGTTGCTGTAGCTGATGTCAGGGAAATTACTACCTGTGTTTGCTTCTAGAATTTTTATGGTTTCAGATCTTATGTTAAGGTCTTTAATCCATTTTGAGTTTATTTTGAGTTAGAAAGTAGTCCAGTTTCATTTTTGTACATCCAGTTTTCACAGCACCATTTATTATATTCTTGCCTCTTTTGTCATAGATTAATTGACCATATGAATACAGATTTATTTCTGGGCCCTCTATTTTGTTCTGTTGATCTATGTGTCTATTTTTGTTCCATCTGTTTTGATTACTACAGCTTTGTAGTATATCTTGAAATCTGGAATTGTGATACCTCCAGCTTGGCTCTTGTTTCTCAGGATTGCTTTGGTCTATTCAGGGTCTACTGTGGTTGCATACACATTGTAGTATTATTCTAGTTTTGTGAAAAACTGCTGTTGGTATTTTGATAGGGATTGCACTGAATCTGTAGATTGATTTGGGTAATATGGACATTTTGTCAATAGTAATTTTTCTAACTTGTGAGCATGGGATATCTTTCCATTTGTGTCATCTTCAATTTCCTTCATCAGTGTTTTACATTTTTCAGAGTACAGGTCTTTCACCTCTTTGGTTAAGTTTATTCCTAGGTATTTTATTCTTTTTGGTGCAATTATAAATGTGTTTTTTAAAATTTCTTTTTCTGCAACTTTGTTGTTAAGGTATAAAAATGCTGCAAATTTCTGGGTATTAATTTTGTATCCTGCCATTCTACTGAGTTTGTTTATTACTCTAGTAGTTTTTTGGTAGAATATTTAGAATTTTCTATGTATACTATCCTGTTTTCTGCAAATAGTAACAGTTTAACTTCTTTACCAATATGGGTGCTTCTTATTTCTTTTTCTTTTCGGATTGCTGTGGCTATGACTCCTTCTATGTTGAATAAAAATGGTGAGAGTGGGCATACTTGCCTTATTCCTTACCTTAGAGGGAAAGCTGTCAGTTTTTCACCA
Organism: Panthera onca; assembly: GCF_046562875.1. Taxonomy (NCBI): domain Eukaryota; kingdom Metazoa; phylum Chordata; class Mammalia; order Carnivora; family Felidae; genus Panthera; species Panthera onca. Next base: position 212,996,496 of record NC_138339.1, on the reverse strand, counting down.
TTAAGGATGATGTTAGTTGTGGTTTTTCATATATGGCCTTCATTATTTTCAGGTATATTCCCTCTAATTCCATTTCATTGACAGTTTTTATCCTGAATGGATATTTAATCTTCTAAAATGCTTCTTCTGCATCTATTGAGATATCATATAATGTTTATACTTTGTTTTGTTGTTGTGGTTTATATGAATGTGTTATGTGGATATATGAATAGGGAACCATCCTGGCATCCCAGGAGTAAATACCACCTGATGGTGGTGAATTATCTTTTTAATGTATTGTTGTATGCAGTTTGCTAACATTTTGTTAAGGATTTTTGCATCTGTGTTCGCCAGGGATATTGGCCTGTAGCTTTCTTTTTTTGTGGTGTCTTTGTCTGGTTTTGGTATCAGGATAATGCTGGCCTCATAGAATGTATTTGGAAATTTTCCTTCCACTTCTACTTTCTGGAATAGTTTGAAGATAATAGGTTTTAATTCTTCTTTAAATGTCTCATAGATTTCACTTGTGAACCCATCTGGTCCTGGACTTTTATTTTTTGATAGGTTTTTGATTACCATTTAAATTTTGTTACTTGCAATCATTCTGTTCAGATTTTATGTTTCTTTCTGATTCAGTTTTGGAATATTGTATGCTTCTAGGAATTAATCCATATCTTCTAGGTTGTCCAGTTTGTTGGCATATACTTTTTCATAGTATTATAATCCTTTGCATTTCTGTGGTATCAATTTTTACTTCTCTGTCATTTCAGATTTTATTTATTTGTATCCTTTCTCTTTTTTTCTTGATTAGTCTGGCTAAAGGCTTGTCAATTTTATCTTATCAAAGAAGCAGCTCTTGGTTTCACTGATTTTTTTTTTCTATTGTGTTTTTAGTGTCTATGTCATTTATTTCTGCTTTGATCTTTATTATTTCATTTCTTCTACTCACCTTGGGCTTTGTTCTTCTTTTCCTAGTTCTTTTAGAAGATTAGATTGAATTTTTCTGATTTCTTGAGGTAGGCCTGCATTGCTACTGTGTCCCAGAGATCTTGAATCACTGAGTTTTCATTCTCATTTGTCCCTATGTGTTTTAAAAATTTCTTCTTTGATTGTTTCATTGACCCATTGGTTGTTTAGTATCATGTTGTTTAGTCTCTGCATGTTTGTGTTTTTTCTAGTTATTTTTTTTCTCATGATTTATTTCTAGTTTCATACCATCATGGTCAGAAAAGATGCATGGTATGATCTCAATCTTCTAAATTTATTGAGGTATTTTTTATGGCATCATATGTGATCTATTCTGGAAAACATTTCATGTGCACTTGAAAAGAATGTGCATTCTGTTGGTTTTGGATAGAATGTTCTTTATATATCTGTTATGTCCATCCGGTCCATTGTATCAATCAAAGACATTGTTTCCTTCTTGATTTTCTGTCTGGATGATGTATCCATTGATGTAAGGGGAGTGGTAAAGTCCCCTACTGATATTGTATTGCCATCAGTTTCTCTCTTCATGTCTGTTAATATTTGCTTTAAGTGCTTTGTATTTAGGTGCTTCAGTGTTGGGTGCATAGATATTTACAATTGTTTTATCCTATTGTTGGATTTATCCCTGTATCATGATGTAATGCCTTTCTTTGATTCTTATTACAGTGTTTTAAAGTCTATTTTGTTTAATATAAGTATTGCTACCCTGGATTTTTTCTCACATACCTTTGCATGATGAATGTTTTTCTGTTCATTCACTTTCAGTCTGTATATTCATCTTTAGGTCTGAGGTGAGTCTCTTGTAGGCAACATATATATGGGTCTTGTTTTCTTATCCATTCTGCTACTCTGTCTTTTTATTGGAGCATTTAGGCCATTTAAATTTAAATTATTGATAGGTATATACTTATTGGCATTAAAAATTTTTTTTCTGATTGTTTTTATAATTCTTTGTTCCTTTCTTCTTGCTGTCTTTCTTTGTGATAGATGAGTAGCTAATGTTTTGTTTGGGTTTCTTTATTCTTTGTGCATCTGTCATGGGTTTTGGGTTTGTGTTTACCATGAGGTTTATAAATGGCATCCTAAGTAAATAATAGTCCATATTAATTTGATGGTCATTTAAATTCAAACACATTCAAAAAAGAAAAAAAAAGAATGGTTCTTCTAGTTCTCTTCCCTTTCTACTCCCTTCACATTTTATGTGTATGTTATCATTTTACATCCTTTTTTCATATTTTTCTTCTGTGTCATGACCATTTTTTAATGTTTTTTAAATTTATTTTTGAGAGAGAGACAGGGTGTGAGTGGGGGAGGGGCAGAGAGAGAGGGAGACACAGAAGACCTCCTTGGGTTCATCTTACTTGGAACTCTGAGATTCTTGGGTTTGGAGGTCTATTTCCTTCCCTAGGTTAGGGAAGTTTTCAGTTATTGTTTCTTCAAATAAGTTTTCTACACCTTTCTCTCTCTCTTCTTTTTCTGGGACCCCTGTAATGTATTCACTTGATGTTGTCTAAGAGATCTCTTAATCTGCCTTCATTTTTTAACGTTCCTCTTTTTTTCTCTTTTTTTTGCCACGCAGCTTGTGTGCTTTCCAATTCCCTGTCTTTCAGATCACTGATACATTCTTCTGCATCCTCTAATCTGTTGGTTCTTTCTAGTGTGTTTTTTAACTTCAGTTACTGCATTCAATTCTGATTGATTCTTTTAAATATTTTCTATCTTTTTATTGAAGGTCTCACTGAGTACTCCCATTCTTTTCTCTAGTGCAGTATCTTTACAGCTATTAAATTGTTTATCAGGCATATTGGTTATCTCTGTTCATTTAGTTCTTTTTCTGAGCTTTTTTTTTTCTTGTTCTTTCTGTTGAAATATATATCTCTTCCTCCCCATTTTTTTTTAAAAAAAATTGTTTTTAATGTTTATTTATTTTTGAGACAGAGAGACAGAGCATGAACGGGGGAGGGTCAGAGAGAGGGAGACACAGAATCCGAAACAGGCTCCAGGCTCTGAGCTGTCAGCACAGAGCCTGACGCAGGGCTCAAACTCACGGACTGTGAGATCATGACCTGAGCCGAAGTCGGCCCCCTAACCGACTGAGCCACCCAGGCGCCCCTCTTCCTCCCCATTTTGCTTGTCTTTGTGTGTTTGGTTCTATGGATTAGACAAAATGGCTTCTCCACCTAAAGTTGAAGGAGTGGTCTTGTGGATGATGTCCCTCCTGCAGACTGTGTGCTTTGTGACTGCTGGCTGGCTGGAGCTGTGGCCGTGTGTACTAGTTACTCTTTTAAACTGACTTTTTATAGGGAGGATTAAAAAATAAAAGAGAGGGGCGCCTGGGTGGCGCAGTCGGTTAAGCGTCCGACTTCAGCCAGGTCACGATCTCGCGGGTCCGTGAGTTCGAGCCCCGCGTCAGGCTCTGGGCTGATGGCTCGGAGCCTGGAGCCTGTTTCCGATTCTGTGTCTCCCTCTCTCTCTGCCCCTCCCCCGTTCATGCTCTGTCTCTCTCTGTCCCAAAAATAAGTAAAAAACGTTGAAAAAAAAAATTAAAAAAAAAAAAAGAGAAAAGAAAAACAGAACAAGAAAGAACAACCCCCCCCCCAAAAAAAAACCCCAAAATAAAAAAAAAAAAACTTTTTTAAAAGTAAAATAAAGTAAAAATGTAAACCTCCCACAAGATCACCACTTGTTTTTGTGCCCTAGCACTACAGGGTGGCTGGTGTGGGCTTGTCTGAGGTTGCAAGCTCACAGCTCACCCTGTGCTGGACCCTGCTCTGGTCTGGCCCTTTAAGGCGCAAGTGGCGAGAACAGTCCCGGGGTTCTTCGCCCCTTTTAAACTGCGGCTTCCCACCTCCGCGGTTCTCCGTAGCTGGCGCACGCGCGACTGGGGCTGGTGTAGGCTTGAGGGCCCTGTTCTTGCCGAGGTGGCAAGCTCCCTGTGAGGGTTAAAAAGTGCAGGTCAGAAGGGTTAGAAAGCCCCATGGCAGCCAGACCCGGCTCCAGTTGGGGCTTTTAAGGGGGAGGGGGAGAGAGCGTTGTAGCAATTCCTTGGCCCTTTGAAACCTTGGCCTTTTCCGGTGTCCCAGTACAACCTGGGCTGGTGTGGGCCTGCAATGCCTGGGCTTGCGGAGGTTTGCAAGCTTTTTGTGAGATCTGACCCATCAGTTACGGTGTTGAGACCCCCTCCTTATTGCATCAGTTTGGGCTTTTAAAGCGACAGGGGAGAGAGTGTTCCTACAGCTCCCGAGCTCTTTTAACCCCACCACCTGCTTTTTCTGTGCCCTATTGTAGAGGTGGGCTGATGTGGGGTTATGGACCCTGGGCTTGCTACGGTTGCAAGCTCACCGAGAGGACCGGACCCACCCCTTGGGGGGTCCCCCACCGTGCTCTGGTCTAGGCTTGTAAGGTAAGGTGGGACGATGAAGGGTGTACCTGGAGAGCTTTCCCATCACTCCTCTACCGCTTGGCCGAGCTCTAGCACTCTTTTCTGTGCTAGTTCCTCTTTTAAACCCCATTTTTTTCCTGTGCCCAGAAGGACCTGTTTCTGATCCCTCCCTTACTTTCCTTCCTTCCCCACTGCCCTTCACAGTGTCAGGGGGCGGGGCTGAGGTGGGGCTTCCGGTCAGGTAAGCTATTTACCGCGTCTCTGTGTCTCCTGCTGTTCTTTCCCTGGTTGTTCAGCAGCTGTGCAGTCAGTGCTCGGTTTGCTTCCGGACCAGTCATTCTGTTAATAGGTGTGATTCGGTGTGTTCCGTGGAGGTGAGTTCAGAGTCTTCCCAGCCACCATCTTGAACTGGAACCTAGAAGTAGATTCCTGCTTGCTAGATTTTTTTTTTTTTTAATATTTATTTATTTTTGAGAGACAGAGCCCACATGTGAGTCGGCAAGGGGAGGGGATAGAGATGGAAACAGAGGACCTGAAGAAAGGTCAGGGCAGAGCCTAGTGCGGGACTTGAGCTCAGGAACTCAGAGATCATGACCTGAAGTCAGTTGCTTAAGGGCCCAGGCACCCCCCTGCACTGATAGATTTTAAAAGGTGCAAAGCAGCAAGCCGTCCAGTGACTCATCACAAGAAAATGAAAACTGCTGGGGGTAGTTATGGACAATATGGGGCAGCTGGTCTTAATTCCATTCCTGGCATAGACCTGAGCACCCACGTTCGTTTTGTGTGTTGTTACACGGGAGAACTCCTGCGCTCTCCAAACACTTTAAGCTGGGAAAAAAAAAAAAAAAAATGAGATTCTTTCGTCAGATTGATTTTGTTAAATGTTTTAAAAATTTGGTGAGCTTATTTTTAACTTGACGATTTGGTTGGCTTCCGGAAAGTTAGGTATTTCTTTCAGGAAGAAGCCCTGCATTGGAATCGTTTTCTTTTTGAACAGTCCACTGTTTAACGGTGGAGCTTACAAAGGATCATAGGAAGATAATTTCTTTTTTCCCCTCACAGAAATACATGCTCAAAAGTGAGGGTTTTAAAGGCAAATGAAGGCAAACCGAGGAACCTTTTCAGTACACGTATTGCCATGTCATTGTGCCATCTTCTGGAGCAGAGGCTACAGGGAGACTGGTGCGGCTGCAACTCACGTGTCCCAGCAAGCTGCTGCTTACGACTCCTTTGCTTCGCCTCCCAGAGCTGTGTGCATGCACTCAGGGCCTCTCTTGCGCCCAAAGAACTGTGTTGCAGCCAAGCTGTATGAACTGTCCGGTCATCAGAGGGAAGACGTCTCCGTTTCTACATAAATGCTGTGTGAGTGATCCCCACTGTATTACGAACTGGTTAGACCTTTTAATTACTACGAGTTAGAAACCATAATGGTGCCGAAATGGAACGGAAATTGTGCCTCCGTATTGGGGCCGCAGAAACAGATGAGAGAGGAATATTTGAAAGGGAACGTTGTGAATTAGGAAAGATCAGAGATCAAAATTTAAATACGGTATTTATATTCCGGTCTGTTTTGAATATGGGATGTGGAGACTCAAAGATAAGTGGTAATTTCTGTCGTCAGGATACAGTTTCTTCCTCATGGTATCGTGGAAGTGATGGGAATCTTGTGAGGAAGTAGTTGTGGCATTTTAGGATTTCTGCTAGCCAGACAGAAAGCTTGGAATGCTAACACAAGTACTCAACACGTAGAGAAGGCAGATTTCAATGAATTCAAGACAAGATGGTTATCATTCTATTACTGAAGGAGGAATTCAAAGGGATAGGTAAGCTTTCAAAATTATAGTCTGTCTTTGCAATTACACGTTATCCATGCTGAAGACCAAAAGTGAGGGCATCTAGAGCCAACATGGAAGCACTCTCTCTGAGAAACTCAGATTTAAAAAGGGCACGTGCCAAAAAGTGGAAAGACCTGCCACCAAAAATTATGTGAAAAAGAGGCAATGGCCAGTTAACAGGGAACCGAAGGACCAAAGGCCAGAGTGTGCTGAGGCTTTTGAGAAAGAAAAAAAAAAAGTTAAGGGCAGGATAATGGAGGACTTACAACTTCAGAGCGAGAACAAGAAGGAAGAGGCAGGCCGTGTTGCTTGCGGCCAATGGTGTGATGTTGATGGATAACGTGAAGAAAGCAGAACTTGTTTCCTGCTGTTTTTCCTGTTTTCTCTGTCAAGGAGAGCTGTCTTTGGACTAAACAGGGTAGAATGAATGTTGTTAAGAGTTGGAAGCCCAAGATGGGCGAAGAGATTCTGTGTGAGCCATGCGTTGTTTGTAAATGAGTCCAAGGTGCTGGCTCTGAATGAATTTCAGTGCAGGGCTCTGAGAAAATGTGCCAGTGAGTTTACCCACCCACGCAGGGAGAGCTTTGAGGGTGGAGGAAGGGAGAAAAGCAGGCTGGCTGAAGACAGGTAAATTCCACCACCTGGGAACTGTGGAATCCAGACTTGGAAAGGACCTTAGATACCCAGTTCATTCCCTATCTGATACATTATTACATGTACGAGTAGGTGTTCTATGGATATTCAAGGGCGCATTTGATAGGCCCAGCTTATCTGTCTAGTATTTGATCCCTTTCCTTAGCAGCACAAAAAGCCCTTAATGTGGACATTGTTTCCCAGTTGTCAAATAATCCATTCCTTTCTCCCTTTCTTTACGTTCTCTTTCCATAAACATTTGTCGACTGTACATTATGTTGTATTGTCTAGGAAGATAAATAGGACATAGTTCTTGCCCTATAGTTCTTAAAAAAATATGAATTTACTTACTTGTTTATCCAACAAAGATTGACTGCCCCAATGTGTGCTGGGCACTCTTCCAGGTACTGGAAATAGGATTTTAAATAAAACCACAGCCCTGCCCTCATGAAACTTATATTAGAGGACAGATAGACGACTAGCAATAAACATAATATCTAAATTCTATAGTCTACTTGGAGGTGTATATGCCATAAGAGATGTGTCAACAGATGAGTCTGGTGACGGCTCTTTGGGGACAGCGGGTGCACAGAGGAAAGAGGAGTAAATTCTCCTGAGGTGCTTGAGGACCTGATCAGTGAACTGAATCTTGAAAGATGAATAGTTTTGAAAATAGCTGGTTGCTTTAGGGGAGGAGTGGAGCTGGCATTCCAGGAAGTAGAAGATATTTGATCAAAGAAGTGTGAATGGAAACAGTAGAATGTGTTAGAAGACGTCTGAGTAATCAGCATCATTTCATTTGATATCGACAAATAGAGGTAGAGATGTTTTTTTTCTCCTTTTCCTCTTTCTCCTCCCTCTTTCATCCTCCTGCTCTCTCTTCTTCTTCTTGTAATGATTAATACTATTGACTCCTTTTGAGTTTACCATCAGCTAAAATCCTGAATGTTTCCACTCACATTATGCCTGAGCCATATCACCCTAGTCTTTCTGTGTGGGAATACTTTGTATTCTCAATTAATCTTTTATGAGTTTATGTTGTGTGTATTTTACGTTTTGAAAAAGAGTTGAAGTAACTGAAGTAATTAGACCAGAGAAGAGAAAACTCCAGAAACGGATAAAAGTCGTCTCCTCACATTTGAAGATCCATCATGGGGAAGAGAGTTCTATTTTCTCTTTTTGTGGCTGATCTTACTAGTGGGTGGGACTTCAGGGATGTAGAGTTCAACTCCATGCCAAGAAAAGCCTCTGGAAGTTGATTTGAGAAAAGGCAAGCTGCATTTTTCAAAGCTGCATTTGGATCTCCAGGAATCTTTTGGAGAGATGGGGAAGTCTTGGGCAAAATACAAACTCCAGGGCCCCATCATGGACTTTGTGAGTAGGGGCAGGCATCTGTATTATAATAGGCTCCCAAAGAAATCCTGTGCATACTGAGAATTTTAGGGAAAAGAGTTAATCATCTCTTCTTTGAGAGTCCTTTGCATCTTGGGAGCCTTTGTCCCTAGAAGGGGGAGTCAGAGAACATTCATTTTCTTTAAAGTGTGAGGAACCTGATGACTGTGGGTGTCATCATAGGGTGATCATAGTATTTACCACTCAAACCAGAACACTTTTGAGAAGGAAGAAAGTGCTGAAAGTAACCATGTGTTTTTTGAAATATTTATTTAATGACTGATAGTTTCATTATGTTGATGAACCCATAAAAGTTATATTCAAGAATTGTTTAAAAATAGTTTTTCCCAAAACGTGTAATAACATAACTGCATACAATAAACTTTAATACTTTATATTGAAAAGTAAACATTAAAAAATATCAGAATCCTTATTCACCTCTTTAATCAGTTCCTTAAAACACATATATCTCGTATACCACGGTACTGTATTTGTTCTGAAGCAAGTGGGATTTTTTTTCTTATATGATCTTGTTATGTTGAACCAAAAGTTACCTGAATTTTTCTTCAAAATTACATTTTATGGCTAATAAATTTGAGATGAACCTTCAATTAACCTTTCTGTAGACCATATTGTGTTGCAGACTGTACTTTCTCTAGCATACTAATAGGATCGGAACACATTCTAAGTGGATGATATTCTCAATTCTAATGCAGTTTCAAGGGTATTCTTCCATTCCTTTCCTCAAAAAGTATTTTTACAAGGCGAAGCTTGTCAAATTAGTTGTCTCTACTGTGCCATGTTTATATTTTGCAAAAACTTATTTCTCAACTTTACCCTAGTCTGGTACAACGGAAGATAGGAAGGAACTCTATAAAAAAATTCTCTCGGGGCGCCTGGGTGGCGCAGTCGGTTAAGCGTCCGACTTCAGCCAGGTCACGATCTCGCGGTCCGTGAGTTCGAGCCCCGCGTCAAGCTCTGGGCTGATGGCTCGGAGTCTGGAGCCTGTTTCCGATTCTGTGTCTCCCTCTCTCTCTGCCCCTCCCCCGTTCATGCTCTGTCTCTCTCTGTCCCAAAAATAAATAAAAAACGTTGAAAAAAAAGATTAAAAAAAAAAAATTCTCTCTACAGAGATATTCCAAAATGTAGTTCTAGAACTGCATATTTAAATCTTACACATCATTCGAGCTGCCATTATTTAATTTGTTCAGTTCTTCCCTTGCCCTTGTGGGTACAAATTTTAGCGTCTTGCTGTTTTTAAACCTCATTACCAATAATCCCAATTTGCTGAAATTCTAGAAAACTGAAGTTTGATCATCTGCTCACTGAAGATGTTGATAACAACTTCTCCAAAACAGATTTAGAAGGATATGGCCCAAATCTAGAAGGCTTATTTATAAAAGAGTTCAACACCATCATAGGACACTTAGATTGATTTACAAATTATTTTCTCAAAGGCTCATATTTTTCTAAAATCCTACTTATGGCAGCCAGCAAAAAGAGAAACCACGCATTGCTTGGTATTCAAAATCAGACTTTTCACAAAAAGTGTGTGGTTCAGTTATTCCAAGTACTATATACGTTATGCTATTTATAAACTCCTTAGCCATTGCTTATTTTGACAACTTGAGTACCATGTTGCACCACACTTAATTCCAAGCACATTTCTACTCCATCAGTGTTTTTCGCAAAAATGGGGTTTTACCATGGTACTGTGCTCCATCAAAATTTGTACTTATATCGGTATGCAAGGATAACTTTATCTGTCGTTTGAACTCTCTAGGAACTGAATTTACAGCAGCAGTGACTCATTTAGCGGAGTTTATCATGGCATCTCACCCTGGTGATGTCAGGTGTTTACCTTCAACAGAATGAAATCCCAAATGCTTTACTGGTACCGTGAATTAAAAAAAAAAAGAATTGGGGTGCCTGGGTCGGTTGAGCAAGTGACTTCAGCTCAGGTCATGATCTCACGGTCCGTGAGTTCGAGACCCGTGTCGGGCTCTGTGCTGACAGCTCAGAGCCTGGAGCCTGCTTCCGATTCTGTGTCTCCCTCTCTCTGCCCCTCCCCCGCTCATGCTCTGTCTGTCTCTATGTCAGAAATAAATAAACTTTAAAAAAAAGGAATCATTATTGAAAATGACTGTTTTCCAGTTTGTAGCTTCTGATTACATTTCTGTAAAAGTGACGTCATTTAATTCACTTGAAACGCTCTTCTGCCAGGGGAGCCAGCACATTAACAGCTGTCTTTACTTTTTCTATGTGCCCAAGAACAATAGAATGAAATTGATACAGTAAGTTGATTAATAAATAGAATACAGAGACATTAATAAATTAATAATAAATAATTACTAGAATAAAACTGTAGAGCAACGTTTAATTGATCTAGATGAAAGTCTTGCTTTCCTGCATATTTTCCACAGCTGCGCGTGTCAGGTCATTGTGTTCCGGCACAGTCTTTGGGAGCTGACACCGACACTTGAGCAGATGTGCGTCTTCTGGTTTTTGTGGGATCAGCGATAGCATGTGACTCCTCTAGTAGAGGGTAAGTGTCGATCAACCTTTTGGAATTTACAGGTTTGTCACGGACTTTCTCATGAATAGAGTATTTGGTTTTCCATCAAACAGTCCTTTTCCTCTTTTTAACCCGTTAATGCCCAAACATTCGTTGCCAATTTTTAAAGTGCCACCGCGTAACCACACAATTTAATAGTTGTAGATTCATCCTGCATGCCGTTAATGTTAAAACCACTGTAGGAAGAGTATTTGGATTTGTTTCCATATGCTATGTGATGGGACTGCTCAGTGCCCATTACCCATGTTTCATATACATCTAGACTAAGATTTCCCTGGTTTTCCACTGCACCCAGTGGTGACCTGCTGACTTCGGGTAGCTCTCACGTTAAGACGGCAGAGGCAGCTGCACCAAATCTCCTCTCATCATTATCCCAGATGGATGAGAGCTCTTCCCAGCTGCTGGTGTTCTGTCACTTTCTTTGGTAAGTGAGCACCCCACAAGCCATCCTGGAAGGGGAGGTGTTACATTGGGTTGCGGGTTGAGTTACTCAGAAGAAGATGCCGAGAGGAAGTTTGGGGTCTATTTTGGGGATCAAAAGGAAAGGGGAAGAGCGGGATTGGGTAGAGGAAGATGTCCAGATGTCATACAGGCTTGACAAAGCCTAGGCTAAACTAGCTGGGAACTCTGGAGTAAGGGTAACCCCTCGGAGGTGTTCGCGTTTGGCCAAAGAGCTGGACTTACACACACCCGCTTCTTACTCGGTCGCCAGGTGTGGGCTGTCCTGGAAGGTGTGTGAACTTCGATGGGGCCACTCTCTGAAGCTGAGGCTGACCCTGAAGAGGCTGACAGAGGCCGTCTGTTCACTGTGCTGCCCACACCTGGCCAGCAAGTTCCACCTTAAAGAAGCACCTCGACATCAGATAGTCTGCCATACATCGTGTCTAGACAAGATTGGAAAAAATGAGATTGGTTACCTCCGGGCATCCTCTGATCTAACCAGAGTAAGAACTCCATTCACTACATAAGTGTCTCGTGTGCTACCAGACGTGTAGAAAGCCGGTCATTGCCGTGAGCTGCTTGGAAAGTCAACTCTGAGATGGAGATGAGCATCCAGGAGTTTGTTGGGGCGTGTTCTTGGGACCACCCACTCTGGGAGGGGAGCGAGGGAGGTGGCCTGGGCAGGAGGAGAAGCTGGCCTATGAGGGGGGCCTCAACACAAGCCAACCCAAGCTGCCGTGGGGAGCCTCAAAGCCGGGCCAGGCCTTTCTACCTCTCCGTAAACAAGTCATTGAACCTGGGCACCCTGAGAAGAGGACGTGGCCATGTTGAGATGCCACTTTTCATCTGAAGCAAGTCTGAGGAGGGCTGATGGCTGGGGCTTTCTCCGGAAGCCCTCCTGGAAGCTTCAGGAATAATCCTGATGGGTCTCTGAGGGGTACCTCACAGCATCCCCACTGGAAGCGGACTGAGCCTGTCCTGGCTAACTTAGGCCACTGCTACCGTTGCCGCTGCTGCCACCCCTGCTATTACTTAAAAATTCCTGAACAAATGCTGAAAAGAGGTCACGCCTGAGACAGCAGCTGTAAACAGGGCTGTCCCTGAGCAAATCAGGAGGCAGCCACCCTGTCTGTAGCAGAGTTCAAGGCACGATTTCCAGGAGAAAGGACGACTTAACGTTTACCAGCCTTGAAAGGTAAGGTGCCAGTTCAGAAATCTTGAATTTGCACTTGTGTTTCACTTAAATGCAAAAGGATTTAAGTCGATTATTTCATGTTTGTCTAGAGCGTGATGGTGCTTTTTTTAATTTTGCAGCATTTGCTTCCATTTTCAGCAGTCCCCTTTCTGATCCTCGTGTCTACTGCCCTGTCCCGATCACTCAGTAGAACCCACCACTGGCCAGGGCTGTGTGGCTGCAGGTTCCAGCATGCCCAGTGCCTGCACTGTTGGCCCCTGCTCTGCCCGTGGCCTTGCTCTCCCTTAGGCTGTGAGCAGAGCATTTTTTCACAGCTGCCATAAGATGTAGACACTTATCCCCACCTATCCTTTCAAAGAGCCCAGGGACCCCAGGCCGCTCCAAATGAGATGCTTCTGCCAAAAGAACGCAGTGAGAGTGGCTCTGGCTACCAGAGGGAGGCTGGAGCATTCCCTTTCGTGATGAGCTCAAAGCAGGGTCGAGAGGAGGTTAAAATACCTTTTGTTAGCTCTCAGTCATTGTCATGGCTGCCACACAGTGTTGTGGAATCATGAGGGAGGAAGACAGAGCAGAAGGAGTTTGGGACTCAGATGTCAGCAGGCGTGGGTCCCAGCCCCTCTCAGCCCCTGATATTCTGGTTCTCCCTGGACGGATAAGGTCTTATTCACCCTACATGCGTTGCCTAGGAAAGTGTCAGGTTCACGGTGGGCGCTCTTAAGCGTGTGCCTTTGTTTTCAGGGTTTTCCACCCCCGGACACAGCTTGTGTAAAGAAAGAATAGGTGCGGGGAAAAAAAGCTAAGGAGTTCTGGATTTCCATTCATGATGCACATTCTCTACCCCCACCCAAAGCACAATACCTTCCCTTGACATTGCATCTTGCAGCCCACTGAAAAGATGTCTCCCAACCTCATACATCTGCCTGAGGGAAATGCTTATTTGGAATTGCTGGACACACGTGTGTTCCCCCTCAGAGCACACTTTATGTCCGGGAGAATAGAGTTCTGTGATTATTCAGACCGAAATACTGCTTCACCATTCTCTCTTCTTGTTATCCTACTAGATACATGCCTACTAGATACATGCCCAGCCTTTCCTTCTGTTCTACATGTATTTGTGCTGCATTTTGTGTAATTTCTTCAAATATATTTGGAGTTTACTAATTTTCTCTCGAGCTGGTTCTCATCTACTATAACCTATTCATTGAGTTTTTTAAAAATTTTTTTTTAATGTTTATTTATTTTTGACACAGAGAGAGAGCATGAACAGGGGAGGGTCAGAGAGAGAGGGAGACACAGAATCCGAAGCAGGCTCCATGCTCTGAGCTGTCAGCACAGAGCCCAATGCGGGGCTCGAACTCATGGACCGTGAGATCATGACCTGAGCCGAAGTCGGACACTTAACCGACTGAGCCACCCAGGTGCCCCTTCATTGAGTTTTTAAATTGTAATAAACACTTTTCTGAAATACAACAGCTTATTAAAATAGAGACTTGTCCCTAATACCTTTTATTGTGGTTAAAAAACACATGCCATGAATTCTATACTCTTAGCAAATTTTTAAGTGCATAGCACTATGTTGTCAGCTGTATGCACAGTGTTGTACAGAAAATGTCCAAGAACTTTTTCGTCTTGTGTGATTGAGACTCTATAGCCATTGAACAGCAGTTCCTCATTTCTCCCTCTTCCAACCACTGGCAGCCATCATTCTACTCTGCTTGCATGAGTTTGACTACTTTTGATACCTCCGATAAATGGAATCATGTGGTATTTGTCCTTCTTTGCCAGGCTTATCTCATATTATGAGACAATTATGTTCTCAAAGTTGATCCATGCTGTAGCATATGACAGGATTTCTTTCTTTTTAAAAGCTGAATAATACTCCATTGTTTGTATATACCACATTTTCTTTATCCATTCATCTGTTTATGGACACCAAGGTTGTTTCCATTTCTGGTGAGTAATGCTTTATGAACGTGGAAGTGCGCATATCTCTTTGAGATCCTGACTTCAATTCTTTTGGATAAATATCCTGAACTAGGATTGCTGGGTCATACAGTAGTTCTATTTTTAATATTTTACGGACCCTCCATACTGTTTTCTGTAGCAGCTGCACTATTTTATATTCCCTCTAACAGCACGTAGGGGTTCCAATTTCTGCACATCCTCACCAGTGCTTGTTATTTTTTGTTGTTTTGTTTTTTGAGAATTGCCATCTTAATAGGCGTGAAGTGCTCACTCATTGTGGTTTTGACTTGTGCTTCCCTGATGAATTGTGATGTTGAGAATCTTTTCATGTATATGTTGACCCTCTGTATGTCTTTTGTAGAAAAAAGCCTATTCAGATACTTTGCCCATTTTTATAATTGGGTTATTGTCTTTTTTGCTAGAGTTGTAGGAGTTCCTTATGTATTTTGGATATTAACCCCTTATCGTATATATGGTTTGTAAATATTTTCTTCCATTCCATGGGTTGCCTTTTTACTCTGTTGGCGGTTTCCTTTGCTTGTTTGTGTAGTTTCACTTGTCTGTTTTTCCTTTTGTTGCCTTATCTAAGAAATCATTGCGGATCCCATGTTACAAAGCTTTCCTCTATGTTTTCACCCAGGAGTTTTATAGTTTCAGGTCTTACAGTTAAGTCTAATCCATTTTGAGTTGATTTTTGTGTATGGCATGGGGTAAGAATCCAACTTTGCTCTTTTGTATATGGATATCCAGTTTTCCCAGCACCATTGGTTGAAGAGACTCTCCTTCCCCATCATATAGTAGCGACACCCTGTCAAAGATCATTTGGCCATATATGTGTGGGTTTATTTCTGGGCTCTTCTGCCCCCTTGGTCTCTATGTCTGTCTGGATGCCAGTACCACTCTGTTTCGATTTCCATAGCTTTGTAATATGTTTTGAAGTCAGGAAGTATGAGGCCTCTAGCTCTGTTTTGTAGATTGTTCTGGAATAACTATTTTTTTTAAGGTTTAAAGATAATATGTGTTTTTGTCTTTAACTTGTCTCCTTTTTTCCTAGTTCTTGGCTCTTCCGTTTTAGTTTTAGTTCTTATTGTATAATCTTTTTCACATTGTCTTGTCAACTACCCTAGAACATGTGGTGTTAAATCCGATGGTCGTGTCTGCTATTCTCTTTCCAGTAATTTCATTTCTTGTGTGTTTTGTAATTTTTTATTGCAAATTCCTTTTACACTGGGGTTGTTTTTCCCATGTAAGGGACATACTCCCTTGTGGCTCAATTTTGCATTTACTTTTCTTGGACTTCAGGGGGTCCCTTGTACTAGAGTAGGTTTTGTAACATTCTCTTGGTTTGCATTTATTGTATTCTTTGGGCATTGTAATTTCTGATACCATATCTGGTATGGGGTTTTAATTTCATGGAAGATTTTATTTGTTTTCTACTTAGATTCCCAGCAATTTGTAAGGTTTTTTCTTTCCGTTTCCTGAGCTGATGGGTAGGGTTTTTCTAAGCCTCTTTCTGAAGAGAAGGAAGTCCTTTCCAGAACTTTACTCTGTGCGGGATTCTTATTTTTTCAGCTTCCTGCCTCACACCGCCCCCGGGGCATTATCTCCTTTTCTCAGTGCAAGGTAAAGCCTCTGCCTTTAGCTTCCTGGTGGACTGTGCAGACCCGTGCTCCTGTGGGCTCTTCTTTCATCAGTTGTCAGAATTACCAGTCTGGTTTCAGGTTCTTTTTCCTGGGTTTCCCTCTCCTCCTTGCTCTCTCCTTTCCTGTTCTCCACACTTCCCTTCTTCATCTGAGTTGATAATGTATTCTATACAATTGCTCAATGCTTTTATGTAGCATTGCTGTGTTTTCAACAGGATCAGTAGTATCTGTTTGTGTAATGGCGATGGAAGGATGCAAATGACTTCAGTTTATGTTGCCCAAGGATCTTGGGTGATGTTTTGAAAATGAAATAAATCTTGTCTCTCTCCAGATTAAAGTCTGCTGATGACTTGCTATTGCATTTAGATAAATAAACTCCAAACTCCTGATTTTGGCTGAAAATATCCCATAGGAGTCGATTCCTTTTTTTCTTTGCAACCAGAGCTCATGGTACATTCCTGCCCCCGCCCCCAAACCCCGACTCCCCTTAGTCAAAGCAGCCTTCCTTCTTGCCTCAGTGTCATTGTTCCTTCTACTTGGAATGGCTGGTCCCTAGGTCTTTGCATGGACATCTCCATCTCGACATCCAGATGGAAGAATTGCCACCTTCCTAAAAAGGTTTTCCTTGTTGCCTGTCACAAGTAGGCTCTCACTCCCTCCTCTCATGTCCACTTATTTCATAGTCTTAATGACACTTATCACTTTGTTAATACGTATCAGTTTATGTTTTTTGCTTAGTTACTGTTTATTTTGGAGGCTGGCTGTCAGGGATTGCTGATGGAGGAGGAAAGAAATAATCGAGGATGAATCCTGGATCTGGGGCTTGAGCAAGTGAGCAGACTTCTGTAAGAGAAATAGTGTGAAATGGAAATCAAGAGTTCTCTTTTCATGTTTGTGATTCCTTATATTTGTGATTCCTAGTCTTCATCCCTAATGGACAAATCAAGTGGGAAGTTAGATATAAAAGTCTGGAACTCAAGCAGAAGTCAGAGATGAAGATAAGCATTTGGGCATCATCAGGATATAGATAATATTTAAAGCCATATGGCTAAATGGTAGTACCCAGGGTAAGAGTGAAGTGTCCTCAGAAAAGAGAAGGTGGTCCGGTCAAAGCTTCAAGGTTATACCATTGAACCAATAAATGCAAACGAGGGAGGGTCTTTTGATAAAGAAAGTAAACAGCATGGTCAAAACTTTGTCTAATTAGCTTAACTCAGAAGTTTGATGCATGGAACCACCAATGATGGCCACTATAGATTTTCAGAGGAGGAGAAATAAACTTCATGGAGTCCCCGTCCAATGTGACTTAACCTCCTCAAACAAATGTGCATAAGGATTTCATGAATATGTTCTTTCACCCTTTTTCATAAGGATTGGTGTGTGTGGGGGGGGAGTCTGTCAGAGATGACACGTGGATATTGTCCAAAACAAAGTTGTGTTAGAAATCTCTGGGTAGCTTCATCTTCGCAGTATCCCCAAAGGCTACTGAGAATGGACCAGAAGAGCATTTTCTTCCCTCATTTTGGGGAGACTAAGTTATGCATTTGAGCAACTTATTTGTACTTTAGAGGAACAGGACGATATTGCTGAATTCCTTCAGAAAATTTGGTCCAAGGTGGGAATAATGCTCTGATGTTTTGAGATGTGTGATAAGGTTGAAGAATTGCCAACCATAGTCCTGGTAATAGAATGAACAGTCTCTCTGTCTGTTCCGACTTCCTTGAGCTACAGATCACCGTCTCGCTTTTAAATCTAAGTTACTTACTGCTCTCATTGTCTTCTGGACTTATTTAGGCTATAAAAGGTTTGCCTAGAGATATGGATGGTTTATGCAGATGGTGTGGTTACCACTCTGCAATATATATCCATGCCTTTGCTTTACGATTTCAGCCAAAACAAAATTAAAGGCTCATAATCACCCTTGTTCAGGAAGCACTGAGGAATATTTTAAAGTTCACATTTTCATTGATCTTTCATCAAGAATAGGAATAAAGTTCCAAATGAGATGCATTTTCTATAATGCATGTGGCGCCCTGTCCTGAAATAGCTATTGTTTTTGTCATTGTGATTTGCCGGCCAGACAGTTGGATATTAAACAATAAAAAATAAGTTTTTGTACGTGACATTTCGCTTTTGGGTAACTAGCAACCTCAACTCCCAGGCATTAAGATTAGTATATTCATCTCCACAGGTGTCCAGAAATGAAATGAAAGGTCACCTAAAGCAGTAGACACACTTCATTGCTATTACACCCCAAACTTCCTCCAGTAAAATATTTTATTAAAATTAAATGAAAAACCAAAACCTGCACAGTGGTTGTTCAGACAGCTTTAATGGGCTTCAGGAGGGAGTGCACTCCCAACCATTCTGTGGTGGATATTTTATTATGTGCAAGAATATTATACTGTTCTTTCCTCATCTTTTTGGCTGTGTGTTGAATCAATTAAATTGCAGCTTATAAATTTCGGCTTAAAATCTCTGAGAAAATAGCTTTTGTTTCTATTTATAGATGCAGTATGTACTTCCTGAAGATGGTTTCTCTCGCGCTGAATCATTCTCTTCTTTCTCCTCATTTGGTTGTTCATTTAGCAAATACTCATTTATGTGCTGAGTTACTGTGTGTGTTCTGAAGGTGACAGTTGTGAGCAAGGTAATCAAAGTCCCTAGACCCTTATGGAGTTTATAATTTAGCCAAGTAGACAGGTGTAGCACCAAAAACAACGGTAACAGCTATAACTTGTTCTGCTTATTAAATGTTTACTATTTGCCAGATCCTGTCCTAGGTGAGTTCATGTATTACCTCACTTAGTTATGACAATACAGTGTGGGAAGACCTATGAGCTAGGTTCCATTATTATGCCCATGGTATGGAAGAGGAAGCAGAGACACGGGGAAATGTTAAGTAACTTGCCCAAGGCCACACAGCTCAAAGTGGCACTGACAATACAAGGTGACCAGTGTTGTGATGGGGGTACGTTCAGAATATTGTGAAAGCCTGGATTAGAGGCTCCTGACCTGATGTCTTAGACTTCTTCTTGGGCTGCCATAACTAAAGTACCATAGACTAGCCAGCCCCCATCCCAAGGTGGCTAGGTGGCTTAAACAACAGACCTCTATTTTCTTATAGTTCTGGAGTCTGGCAAGTCCAAGATCAAAGTTAGTCTGGGTTCCATTTCCAGCGAGGGCTTTCTTTCTGGCTTGCAGACGGCTGCTTTCTCATTGTGTCCTCACATAGCAGAGAGGAAATAGGTCAGCTCCCTGGCGTCTCATAAAGACACTGTTCCTATAATGAGGGCCCCCTCCTCATGACCTCATCTAAACCCAGTTACCTCCCAAAGGCTCTATCTCCAAATACAATCACATTGAAGGTTAAGGCTTCAACAGTAGAATTTTGAGGGTGGACATAATTTAGTCGACAGCAGCTGGTTTTAGAAGTTTTTCAGGTCAAGGATTATAGATTCCTTTCCAGATCAGAAATAATATTTAATATATGTGCTGCCGAAGCGAGCACAGAAATATTTAATAGCTATTAATGAGACAACTTAATATATATATCTGCTAGATCCCAGTGGCATCATAATGGGTTACCATATGACCTTTAGCTTTTTAATGCCATTAAGCCTTGGTTTTCCCATCTGAAAGTTGGGAGGAGAGTTATGTTGCTGTCACACTTATGTATATACAGCACTTATGTATATATGGTGTGCATTTCTATATGGCGTTGTTTATGTGAACAGTGAGGTGTGCACGTATGTGTGTGGCTGGGGCCAAGCAATCTTTTTTTTTTTTTTTTTTTGGCACTTTCAAATGTACAGCACTTTTAAAAATAAAGTAGATGTATATTATCTCATGAGATCATCGCAGGTGAGCTGTTACTTTTATTCTCATTTTTCCATGTGTAGAAAGTGAGGCCAAGAGATCCAGTTTCTTTTCCAAGGTCATGCAGTGTGTACGAACCAAGGTAAGGTGTCAACAATAGACCTCCGATGCCTGGGTCAGTGCTACCCCTCTGCCTCACGGCTTCCTGGTGCTGATGCACGTTCTGACTGCCACTTGCTTTGAAAAAGATGTTCGTTCTCTTCTGTATGCTCAGCGGACATTTCCTTTTGGTTCCTTGCCATCCACGACTGTGTCACAGTGGTGAGTGTTTCAGTGGATTTTTGAAGCATTGATTTCCAGCCAGCCCCCATCCCAAACACCTGACCACACACCCACTTCTGTTTGTGTCACTTCAGTTCACTGCGCGCTGCTACGGGAGCTCCTCGTTTGTTCTCGCCCAGTTTACATGCAGCTTTCAGAGTTTTATGGTGGCCATGAGGCCCCAGTGCGAGGACAACAGCTTCAGAAACGTGAGCAGGTCGTGCTCTTTCATTTATATCATTTCATATAAATCTATACATTGGATCATAGCATCATGCCTTTTTTTAAGCGAAATATTTTTCTTTATCTGCCCTTTCCTACTCTTTCCCAACCCATATCAGCCTCTACACCCAGCTAGTTCATGTTTATAATCTAGCTTGTGCTCAAATAATTCTCAGTGCTCATCTTATGAAGTCACATGTAAACGTACATATATGTGTGTTTATATATACACACATATGTTTATATACATGTATGTGTTTACATATGTGTTTGTTTATATATGTTTGTATTTATATAACATATATATGTATATATATATTACAGAACAGGTCATCGTTTTGTAAATAACCCCAAAATGGGTTCTTTATTATGATTGTCATGTGTACTTCATCTCGCTCTTTTCACTCAACAAGAAAGCATGAAAATTGCTCCAGGTCAGCTGTCAGAGTTCTAATTTGTTCTTTTATTCTTTATTTTAAAGATGGATTCTTTATTTTAAAGAATAAAAGATGGAGAAAATAACATGATGAATCCCCACTGCCCATCACCTGGCTTCAACAATTATTGGTGCTTTATTTTATTTTATTTCATATATTCCACCTAACTTTAAAATATTTTCATTTTTTGCTGGAATATTTTTAAGCAAACCTAGGCTTTATGTTATTTTTATCAGATAAATACTTTAATATGAATCACTAATGGAGGTGTTTAAAAAAACATAACCATAATAACCATTATCACTTAAAGCCAAATTTATAATAGTTCTTTATGGTTAAATCCCCCTGATTTCCTCAAAAATGTCTTTTTTTTAACGGTCAGTTTGTTTGAGGATTCAGAGCCAGACATTGCATTTTCATGATACGGCTTATAAATCTCTTTTAAATTTACAACTTTTCCCTTCCTCTCTCCCTTTAATGCCTCTATTATTGAGGAAACCAGGTTAATTCCCTTGTAGCATTTCCCATCTTCTAGATTTGGCTTCCTGTATCCTTATAATGTGATTTAATACCTTTTTCTACCCTGTGTTTCCTTTAGGTGCTTGAATATAAAGGATTGACTAGATCCACGTTCCATTTTTTTGGCAAGAACACTGAATAGCAGGTGTTGCATACTGCCTGCTGCATCACATTAGGAAAAACAGAAAGTGGGTGGGCCTAGTTTAAGTGAGGCTGAAATTGATCAGCTGTTTCAGGTGTGGTCAGCTTTATTTCTCCCATACAAACTTCCCGAGAACCCAATTTTGTGAGGACTAAAGGAAAATGACACTTCTTCAGGTGGATAGACATTTTCTCCTCTGCTTCCTGGAGCTGATTTTTAAACAGTTGAGAGGCTGATATCCTTTCCTCCTTGCCTCTCGTGGTTGGAGAAGAGGCCAATCATCAGACAGTGGGCAATGGAGGAAACAAAATTTATTGAGAGCTCTCAGCTCTGTGAGTAGCAATAACCATTCCTGGCTGGTTACAAAGTTCCCCAGATACGCTGTGCTATATAACCCTGATTTTCTAGTTCATTGTAAATTCACAACACTACCCTAACTCTGCCAACTGGCCCTCTTTTCAGTATCTACATAAAAAAGAAAGCTCCTGGTAACACTCTTAATGCTTTTGATAATACTTATTGACTTTACAGAAAAAACTTTTATTATAGCATAATATACATTACAGAAAAGTACATATAAGTGTACAGCTTGATGAATTTCTACACACCGAACACACTCATATAACCAGCATTTGGATCAATAAATAGTACATCATAAGCACCCCAGAAGCCTCTTTATGCTCCTTGGAGTATCTCCCCTTTTACCTGCAAGGATAACTATTATCCTGCTCCCTAAAAGCATAGATTAATTTTGCCTGGCTTTGCACTTACATAAATGGAATTGTAGAGTATATATAGTTTTGCATCTGGGTTATTTCTGTCAACATTTGTGGCATTCAGCCGTTTGAATATATGCAATTGTAGATTGTTCATTCTCATTGTCATATGGGATTCTGTTGTGTGTTTCTACCTACCAGAGAGATTTTTGGTCATGGTGTATGCGGTATGTTCTTTATTAGATAACGCCAAGTAGTTGTCCAAAGCAGTTGTACCAAATCACACACCCACCGGCATATGGGACACATTTGATATTTTCTATCTTTTCTCATTTATAAGGACATAATTTTCAGTTCAAAGAAGATTCCCAGAGTAGAAAAGACTTTCTAATACCAGCCTCCAGGTTCTGTTTGAGTGTAGTGATACAAATGGGGCAGGTTAGACTGGGCCTCTAACAACATCCTCCTTTATTTCACTGATGATAGAGGATGAATGGGTCAGATGGATACACATAGCCCTTGCTTATCAGCAAGGAGAAGAAGCTTATGGGCTTAGTGATTTAAGAGCAGCCAACTTTATTATCATATAAGTTTTATGACAAAAATAAAGACAGTAAAAAAAAAAATTCAACATTATGGAACTATAACACAGTAATATTTTTTGAGTTCCCTCATCCACAAACATATATGAATTTTATATGGTTACAGTCATAATCTAGATATAATTTTATATTATGCTTTTTTGAAAAGATACTATATTTGAATCACATTCTCCTGTTGTTTCAATGTTTATTCATTATATGTTTAGACCATTTCTGAAGTTTTGCTATTCTCTACAGGTCTGAAGAACATATCTTTATGAGCTTACCTCTTCTTCTTTTTTTTTTAATCGATTATTTTTTTAACTTTATTTATTTTGAGAGAGAGAGAGAGAATATCTTAAGCAGGCTCTGTGCTGTCAGCGTGGAACCTGATACAGGGCTAGAACTCAGAAACTATGAGATCATGACCTGAGCCAAAATCAAGAGTTGGATGCTTAACCTGCTAAGCCACTCAGGCACCCATAGGCTAAGTTCTTAAGAGTAGGATTACTAAGTAGAAAATTGTGTTTTTTTGACTCTTGATTTATCATGCATTTTTCTTTGCAAGGCTTTCCACCGTCTATACCAGTGGAATCCAGCCTTCTTGGAAACCACAAAAGCTTAGTTTTATTTATAAGCAACAAAAACTTTGTTAGATTCATAAATAAATAAAATATATAGCATATTGTAAAAAAGGAAATTACTTGTATTTTGAAGATTTAAAACTCTTTTTCTTGGCATTTATGCCGAATGAATAAGCAACCCAAATTTCTACTATTAGGCCAATAGATAAACAAATGTGGTACATCCATATAATGGAATACTGTTTAACAATTAAAAGGAAGGAATCACCGATACGTGTGGCAGGATGGATGAATCACAAATAATTATGCTGAGTGAGAGAAGCCATACAAAAAAAGAGTACATACTTCATGAGTCTGTTATATAGAACTCTATAAAATGCAAACTAATGATGGTGACAAAAAGCGGATCAGTGGTTGCCTGGGGACATGAGGTGGGGGTGGAGAAGGGCAAGAAGAAAAGGTTACAGAGGAGCACATGGGAACTTTTGAGGGTGATGGGTATGTATATTATCTTGATTGTGGTTATAGTTTCATGGGAATATACATATGTCAAAACTTATTAAATTTGTACACTGTAAATATGTGTGGTTTATCGCATATCAATTATACCTCAGTTAAACTGTTTCTTGCCCAAATTTCTTGCCCAATATTTCCAGCTGTTTGAAGCTCAAAAGCTTGATTTATCCACGTTGCCATGAGGAGCATCAGTTGCAGTTAATTCATTATTATTATGCAGTAGTGTGGGTTTAAGGGACACAAACCCATTACACTACATGATGATAATTAATAGCGATTCATGCCCTGATTTTGGGTCCCCCCCCCAAAAAGATATGTTCAGTCCTAACCCCCAGTACTTATGAATGTGATGTTATTTGGAAACAAGAACTTTGCTGATGTGGCTGAGTTTAGATGAGGTCCTACTGGACGAGGGTGAGCCCTAAATCTAATGATTGGTATTTTTATCAGAGGAGAGGTTACACAAACAGATACACAGAGAGAATGCGATGTGTAGATGGAAACAGGCAGAGATTAGAGTGATACAGCTCTAAGCCAAGCCCCCCTTGTTTCTGTCTGCTCTGTCCCGAAGGCAATTATGCTGCTGTCGTGTCTTTATATTAACATATGCACTCAGTGGACATCAGAGTATCGTCCATGGGTGCTTGGTTAATCTGGAGTCTCTTCCGTGGGGTGTGGGAGGTCAAACCGACCTTCAGTTTTGCTGCTTTCGCTGTGCTGACATTCGCAGTGATAGTACAAAAGCACGGGTAGGTGAAACTGCTGACGTCTTAGCACGGATCAAGGCTGTGCTGCACCAGGAGACACTGTGTTCTTCATCCACTTGCACTGGTAGAAAACAACAAAGAAAGAGTTTCATTTAAGAATGACCTTGGTGAAGCAGCCAAATTATTTATTTTGTTAAATCTTAATTCTTCACTGCATGTCTTTTCCCTGCATTGTGTGTGATGACATGGGAGTACAAAAAAGTCCTCCTGTTACATACAAAAGTACAAAAAACAAACAAACCAACAACAAAACCAAAAAGCACTTTGCGTAGTTGAGTTGTGAGCCGAACCAGCAGCTTTTCCCAAGAACACCATTTTTATTTGATAGACGCTGGTTATTCAGAATGTCCAGACTTGGATTTTTGGCAGAAATGCCCTTGCATGCTCAGAGATTCTTCCATCAGAGACAACAGTCTTAGAGATAATGCTTTCTTTACTGAGAATGGCATTTCCTGTAAAAGCCTAAGCACAGGTAAGGCCCAGGGAATGCTAGGGATTTGCTTAAGGACACGTAGCAAAAAGTAGCAGCGGGCTTAGAAACCAGCCTCCCTGACTTCCAGCCCACTTCCCTCCCCATTCCACTAAATGAGACAGGTGGCTTTCCATATTTCATGCACCCTCACCTGAGTTAATGCTGCAAAAGAAAGAAATGCCAGGTGGAAAAACTGACAAGTCAGATATTACACAGCCACTTAATTTTTATTTTGTAATCTTCACAATCGGAACAACCAAGTAGAATACATAAAGAAGACACTAAAACGTGGCATAATAAAATTCATTTGACCAGGAATATGGGCTTCCATGTTTTTGTCTCCAGCTCATTTTTTTTTTCTCATTTTTAATGTCCGCTGTGTTTTGGGTCCAGTGCTCACTTTGGCAAAGGCTACATTTAGCTGCAAATTGAGACATGGTGTGTAGCTGCTATGATTAAGGAATTCAGAATCTTTATCCAATATTAGGCCTTGAGGGTAGAGAGAAATGCTGAGGAAAAAAAAAAAGATTTCAACCTTGCCATGGACAGATGAATGCCTGAAATAAATATTAACTGTTATTTCTGCAAACTTTCCCACTGTTTTATATACTTCATTTCCCCCCATTTGTGAGTCTACAACGTATTCTGGCAACATTATGGGTTTCTATTCATGATGAGTCTTCTCAGCATGGGCTGGGTCAGTGTTTGTAGCTCAGCTGGCCGGTGCCAGAGTGGAGAGCTTGTCTGATTTGATTCCACCCCAGGCACTGAAGGATTTTCAAGATTTTCCTCTTAATATTTGGCTTTACTTGATAATCCTAGGGCATGCTGGGAAGTCTCAGCAAGAGGAAAAAATTAGTAACCACAGGGAGGCCTGTTTGGAGGGTTGTGGGTAAGTATGAAAGCCTATGAGTGTGACTACTAATGACTCTTGAATGTTCTGCTTTTCACAAGATTTTCCTTCAACAAAAAGCGTGTAGGCTTGTGAGGACAGAGGGCTTTTAGAAAACTCAGCCATCCCCAGAACGACAAATGTATGATTGAGTCATTTCCCAAGAGAGAAGCCACTAGTCGGTAAGGTATGTAGAGCCATATGGTTTAGCATGCAATTTAGAATTTCAAAAGCAGGAGTTGGCAAAAGGTTGCACGAGATGTTAGCCTCACGTTTTTATCATTATTTTTCTTTTTTGTTGAGTGCTGACATTGCCCTTGGTATATGCAGGATAGAAGGCATGCTATCTGCCTCTGATCAACATTGGAGAAAGTGCCCAGTTCAGAAACAGGCTTTGCAGCTGAGAACGTGATCCTGAAGGCTTAAAGGGTGTGTGTGTGTGTGTGTGTGTGTGTGTGTGTGTGTGTGTGTGTGTGTGTGTGGTGGGGGTGCACAAACCAGTTTCTCATGTGTTATCTTTAGTTTCTGTTTTTTCCTGTTTTTTGTTTTTGTTTTTATACAGCCACTAAGAATTTCTGTCTTGGAAATGCTTGATAGGCTAGAATCTCCTTTTGTCTGGATGCTCCAGATGTCAGGTGGCCCTATGGAGGAGGTGTGGTAGGGCTGACGGTTTTGCACTATGCAGTGGAGGAGGGAATATTACTGACTGGATGACAAGGCTCTGAGGGAGTCTGTATTTAGAACTAGATTTTTCTGATCAGACAGCAGTTGTGCGAGGCATCTGACAGTGGCTGATCCTGACACGGAGGGGATCCAATCAGAGGTGGTCTGTGCACAGCATGTCCCCTAGAAATACAAGCAGCCTTTCCCCATGACCTTGTACACACAGAGATAACATAGCACGCCAGCCAGGATGACTCGGTGGCGCTCTATCTGCTGAAAATAACTTCACCTTAATTTAATCGAGTTCAGTTCACTTTATAAGGTTCCTACTAAAACACATGCACGAGGCTTAGACGTAATTAATTCTTGTGACTTAGATATAATTAGCCTCATTTTAAGTTGTAGGAAACTGAGGATTAGAGAGGATAAGTGTCTTATCCAAGTTCATACAACTGGTTCTCACCACATATCTTCATTTTGATAAGACGCACGGCTTTCCTTTCTGTGACAAAAATTCAGTCTCATGCCCTGATTAGTGAGTCTATGACTTCTTTTTTTTAAAGACTTAATTTTTTCAGAGCACTTCTAAGTGCACAGCAAAATTGAGAAGAAAGTATAGAGATTTCCCATATATACCCTCCCTCCTATGCATGGTCTCCCCCGTTGTCAACACCCCCATCCAGAGTGGCACATTTGTTACCATCAGTGAAAGTATACGGACACATCATAATCACTTCAAGTCCATAGTTCACATTGGAGTTCACTCTTGGTGTTATGCATTCTGTGGGTTTGGACAAGTATATAATGATAAGTATCCATCATTATAGTATCATATAGAGTATATTTCATATAGAGTATTGCCCTAAAAATCCTCTGTGCTCTGCCCATTCATCTCTGTCTACTCCTACTTCTGGCAACCACTGATCATTTTACTGTCTCCATAGTAAGACTTTCCCAGAATGTCATATAGTTGAAATCACACGGTATGTAGCCTTTTCAGATTAGCTACATTTGATTAGTAATCTGCATTTAAGACCCCTCCACATCTTTTTTATGTCAATGAACAAATATGTCTATAATTAAATATTAATACAATAATTTCATAGAGTCTTACATTGCATGAATGTTTCAAGGGTGAGTATCCCCAAATGGAGAGTCTGTTAGAAGCTGTATTGCTTTTTCTTTTTTTAAAGTTTGTATTTAAATTCCAGTTATTTAATATATGGTGTAATATTAGTTTCATGTGTGGAATGTAGTGATTCAGCACTTCCATATAACGCGTGGTGCATATCACAACAAGTTTACTTCTTTTTTTCTTTTTTAAAATAATTTATTTTTTAATTTACATCCTTTATTGTATGTATGTGTGTATATGTATATGTATGTGTATACATACATACATACATATACATACACACACACACACCACATCTTCCTTATCCATTCATCCATTGGTGGACATTTGGGCTCTTTCCATACTTTAGCTATTGTTGATAGTGCTGCTATAAACATTGGGGTACATGTGCCCCAGGTACATGTAACCCAGGATACAGTATACCTGTATCCCTTAGATAAATACTTAGAAGTGCAATTTCTGGGTCATAGGATAGTTTTATTTTTAATTTTTTGAGGAACCTCCATACTGTTCTCCAGAGTGGCTTCACCAGTTTGCATTCCCACCCGCAGTGCCAAAGAGATCCTCTTTTTCTGCATCGTCGCCAACATCTGTCATTGCCTGAGAATGCTAGCCATTCTGACAGGTGTGAGGTGGTATCTCATTATGGTTTTGATTTGTATTTCCCTGATGATGAGTGATGTTGAGCATTTTCTCATATGTTGGTTGGCCATCTGGATGTCTTCTTTGGAGAAGTGTCTATTCATGTCTTTTGCCCATTTCTTCCCTGGATTATTTGTTTTTTTTGGTGTTGAGTTTGATAAGTTTTTTATAGATTTTGGATACTAACCCTTTATCTCATACGTTGTTGGCAAATATCTTCTCCCATTCCGTCAGTTGCCTTTTAGTTTTGCTGATTGTTTCCTTCACTGTACAGAGCTTTTTTTTTTTTGATGAGGTCCCAGTAGTTTCATTTTTGCTTTTGTTTCCCTTGCCTCTGGAGACGTGTTGAGTACGAAGTTGCTGAGGGCAAGATCAAAGAGGTTTTTGCCTGCTTTCTCCTGGAGGATTTTGATGGCTTCCTGTCTTACATTTAGGTCTTTCATCCATTTTGAGTTTATTTTTGTGTATGGTGTAAGAAAGTGGCCCAGGTTCATTTTTCTGCATGTTGCTGTCCAGTTTTCCCAGCACCACTTGCTGAAGAGACTGTCTTTATTCCATTGGATATTCTTTCCTGCTTTGTCAAAGATGAGTTGGCCATACATTTGTGGGTCTATTTCTGGGATCTCTATTCTGTTCCATTGATCTGTTTGTTTTTGTGCTAGTACCATACTGTCTTGATGATTACAGCTTTATAATATAGCTTGAAGTCTGGGATTGTGATGTCTCCAACTTTGGTTTGCTTTTTCAAGATTACTTTAGCTATTCAGGGTCTTTTCTGGTTCCATACAAATTTTAGTATTGTTTGTCCTAGCTCTGTGAAGAATACTAGTATTATTTTGATAGGGATTGCATTAAATATGTAGATTGCTTTGGGTAGTATTGACATTTTAACAATATTTGTTCTACCTATCCAGGAGCATGGAAGATTTTTGAATTTTTTTTGTCTTCTTCAATTTCTTTCATAAGCTTTCTATGGTTTTCAGTGTATAGATTTTTCACCTCTTTGATTAGATTTATTCCTAGGTATTTTGTGACTTTTGCTGCAATTGTAAATGAGATTGATTCCTTGATTTCTTTTTCTGTTGCTTCATTATTGGTGTGTAGGAATACAACCAATTTCTGTGCATTGATTTTATATCCTGCAACTTTGCCGAATTCATGGATCAGTTCTAGCAGTTTTTTTGTGAAATCTTTTGGGTTTTCCATATTGAGTATCATGTCATCTGCGAAGAGTGAAAGTTTGACCTCCTTCTGGCTGATTTGGATACCTTTTATTTCTTTGTGTTGTCTGATTGCTGAGGCTAAGGCTTCCAATACTATGTTGAATAACAGTGGCGAGAGTGGGTATCCCTTTCTTGTCTCCTGACCTTTGGGGGAAAGCTCTCAGTTTTTCCCCATTGAGGAGGGTATTAGCAGTGGGTCTTCCATATTTGGCTTTTATGATCTTAAGGTATGATCCTTCTATCCCTACTTTCTTGAGGATTTGTATCAAGAAAGGATTCTGTATTTTGTCAAATGCTTTTTCTGCATCTATTGAGAGGATCATGTGGTTCTTGTCCTTTCTTTCATTGATGTGATGTATCACATTGATTGTTTTGCAGATATTTAACCTCCCTGCATCCCAGGTATAAATTCCACTTGGTCATGGCGAATAACTTTTTTAATGCATTGTTGGATCCGGTTGGCTAGTATTTGTTGAGGAGTTTTGCATCTGTGTTCATCAGGAAAATTGGTCTATAGTTCTCTTTTTTAGTGGGGTTTTTGTCTGGTTTTGGAATCAAGATAATGCTTCATAGAGTTTGGAAGTTTTCCTTCCATTTCTATTTTTTGGAACAGCTTCAAGAGAATAGGCATTAACTCTTCTTTAAATGGTTGGTAAAATTCCTGTGGAAAGACATCTGTCCCTGAACTCTTGTTTTTTGAGAGATTTTTGATTACTAATTCGATTTCCTCACTGGTTATGGGTCTGTTCAAATTTTCTATTTCTTCCTGTTTTGGTAGTGTATATGTTTCTAGGAATTTGTCCATTTCTTCCAGATTGCCCATTTTATTGGTGTATAATTGCTTGTAATATTCTCTTGTTATTGTTGTATTTCTGCTGTGTTGGTTGTGATCTCTCCTCTTTAAATCTTACTTTTGTTTATTAGGGTCCTTCCCTTTTCTTTTTGATCAAACTGGCTAGGGGTTTATCAATTTTGTTCATTCTTTCAAAGAGCCAGCTTCTGATTTCTTGATTTCTTCTACTGTTTTTTTTTTTTTTTTTTTTTGTTTCGATACATTGATTTCTGCTTTAATCTTTATTATTTCCTGTCTTCCGCTGGTTTGGGGTTTGTTTGCTGTTCTTTTTCCAGCTCTTTAAGGTATAAGGTTAGGTTGTGTATCTGAGACCTTTCTTCCTTCTTTAGGAAGGCCCAGATTGCTATATACTTCCCTCTTATGACCACCTTT
This sequence comes from Panthera onca, assembly GCF_046562875.1. NCBI lineage: Eukaryota > Metazoa > Chordata > Mammalia > Carnivora > Felidae > Panthera > Panthera onca. Next base: position 212,965,593 of record NC_138339.1, on the reverse strand, counting down.
ACTGTGTCCCAGAGGTTTTGGGCTATGGTCTTACCATTTTCATTGGCTTCCATGTGCTTTTTAATTTCCTTTTTAACTTCTTGGTTAGACCACTCATTCTTTAGTAGGATGGTCTTTAGTCTTGTGGTTGATTTCGAATTTCATAGCATTGTGGTCTGGAAATATGCATGGTATGATCTTGATCTTTTTGTACTCGCTGAGGGCTGCTTTGTGTCCCAGTATGTGATCTATTCTGGAGAATGTTCTAAAGGCACTGGAGAAGAATGTGTATTCTGCTGCTTTAGTTGAAATGTTCTGAATATATCTGTTAAGTCCATCCTGTCCAGTGTGTCATTCAAAGCCACTGTTTCTGTTTAGGTGATCTGCCCATTGCTGTAAGTGGGGTGTCGAAGTCCCCTACTATGATGGTATTATTAATGAGAAGTCCCCTACTATGATGGTATTATTAATGAGTTTCTTTATGTTTGTGATTAATTAATTAATTTGGGACTGCCACATTTGGAGCATAAATGTTTACAATTGTTAGGTCTTCTTGGTGGATAGACCCCTTAATTATGATATAATGCCCTTCTTTATCTCTTGTTACAGTCTTTACTTGAAAGTCTAGATTGTCTGATACAAGTATGGCTACTCCAGCTTCCTTTTGGTGACCATTAGCGTGATAGATGGTTCTCCATCCCTTTACTTCCAATCTGGAGGTGTCTTTAGGTCTAAAGTGGGTCTCAACAGCATATAGATGGATCTTGTTTTCTTATCCATTCTGTCTCCATGTGTTTTTTGATTGGATCATTTAGTCCATTGATGTTTAGGGTGAGTACTTAAAGATATGAATTTATTGCCATTATGTTTCCTGTCGAGTTGGGAGTTGCTGGTGGTATTCTCTGGTCCTTTCTAGTCTTTGTAGGTTTTGGTCTTTGTGTGTGTGTGTGTGTGTGTGTGTGTGTTTTCTCCCCTCAGAGAGTCCCCCTTAAAATTTCTTGCAGGGTTAGCGGTTTAGTGGTCACGAACTCCTTTAATTTTTGTTTGGGAAACTTTAAATCTCTCCTTCTATTTTGAATGACAGCCTTGCTGGGTAAAGAAATCTTGGCTGCATATTTTTCTGATTCAGCACATTGAATATATCCTGCCACTCCTTTCTGGCCTGCCAGGTTTCTGTGGATAGGCCTGCTCTGAACCTGATCTGTCTTCCCTTGTAGGTTAAAGACTGTTTTTCCCTTGCTGCTCTCATGATTCTTTCCTTGACTGAGTGTTTTGTGAATTTGCCAATGATATGCCTTGTTGATGTTGGGCTTTTATTGAATCTAATGGGAGTCCCCTGTGCTTCCTGGATTTTGATGTCCGTGTCTTTCTCCAGGTTAGGAAAGTTTTCCTCTATGATTTTCCCTCATAACCCTTTTACCCCCTTTTCTCTCTCTTCATATTCTGGGGCCCCTATGATTCTGATGTTGTTCCTTTTTAATGTCACTGATTTCTCTAATTCTTAAACCATGCTGTTTTGCCTTAGTCTCCCTCTTTTTTTCTGCTTTATTGTTCTCCATGAGTTTGTCCTATCACTGATTCGCTGCTCTGCCCTATCCATCCTTGTCACTGCAGCATCCATGGAGATTGCAGCTCAGTTATAGCATGTTTTATTTCATCTTGATTAGCTTTTACTTCTTTTATCTCCACAGAAAGGGATTCTGATCTGTTTTCAACCCCAGCTAGTATTCTTATTATTGTGATTCCAAATTCTGGTTCAGACATCTTGCTTGTATTTGTCTTAAGTCCCTGGCTGTCATCTCTTCCTGTTCTTTCTTTTGGGGTCAATTCCTTCATTTCATATTTTTGAAGGATGAAAAGGGATTAATAAGGTAAAAAAAATTTAAAAAAAATTAAAAACAACAAAAAAAATCAAATAAATGATGCTAGATCCTAGGTGCATTTTGGTTTGGTGGTTGAGAGGAGCTTGATAGATTGGAGAAAAAAGGGAAAGATACGAGAAAAAAAAAAAAGAAAAAATGAGAAAAAGATACAAAAGAGAAAAAGGAAAATGTTTGAAAATTTGAAAAAATGTATACAATAAAATAGAATAAAATGAAATGATGAAAGTGAAATAGAAGTAAAAAATTTACAAAAATGTGAAGATATAGTAGAAAATTATTAAAAATCTTTTTATTTTTAAAAAAAAATTTTTTTTTTAACGTTTTATTTATTTTTGAGACAGGGAGAGACAGAGCATGAACAGGGGAGGGTCAGAGAGAGGGAGACACAGAATCTGAAACAGGCTCCAGGCTCTGAACAGTCAGCACAGAGCCCGACGCGGGGCTCGAACTCACGAACTGCGAGATCATGACCTGAGCCGAAGTCGGCTGCTTAATCGACTGAGCCACCCAGGCGCCCCTTAAAAATCTTTTTAATAAAAATGGGAAATAAAAATAATTTTTTTCTCTTTCTATATTTAAGAATAAGAAAAAAAGAAAAAAAATTGAATAGATGGACTTGCGAACAGACTGAAATACGATTGAAATTACATCAATTTCCCCCAGACGTCTGTGCAGCATTTTATAGTCTGTAAACTAAGCAGGCAGAGAGACATGTAGTGTTCCTGTAGAGCGAGGTTGCCCCAGATGGGCGGGGCTTAGTGTAACAGCTCCCTTCTCCACTAGGTGGTCCTGCTTAGCTTACTGAGGTGGATTGTTGTGGTGCGTGTAGGTGTGAATGTGCATGCATGGGAGGGATGAAAATGGTGTCACCCAGCTACCCAGTCTCTAGTTTGGGAACTCTGTTCTCCCCAACCAGCAATCGCACACCCCTCCTTTGTCTCTGGCTTCCATTCACTCCCTGCTTTTACATTGTCTGTGACCAAGCCATCAGGTTGCAAGATGGCACCTCCCTCCTGAATTTTATCTCAGATGTGGCTGGGATTTTTTTCCTAGTCCCTCACTTCTGAGGGACTGAGGCTTTGACCCACTCAGGCCCTCTGGGGAGAGTCTCACTGAGCAATGGTCAGGTGCCGGCCGAACCCAGGAACATTCGTAGGACTGTGCTACTGACGATGCTCAGAGACTGTGGCTGGGTGCCAGCCTGGCCCAGAAAAATTTCCGCTCTCATGTAGCAGCATCGTTTCAGGGATTATGGTAAATCACAACATACATCGGACACCAGGCTTCCTGCTTAATGTCCTTTTTCCAGTACCAGCGAATGTGGTTGTTCTCCAGGGTCTGCTGGGACCTTTGCCTGTGGGGTGACTGCACAGCCTCTACCAAATATCCTCCCAGCAAAGGAACTGCCTCTCCCCCTGTAGCCTGAGGACCCCTTGGTCCTCGCTCTCTGCTCCTGGGCATTTGCCCTTCCCACCAGAGCTCTGCCCAGTATCAAGCTGCAGAGTTTCAGACTTGAAAAAATTGTTCAATGTTTATTTTTGAGAGAGAGTGACAGAGTGTGAGTAGGGAAGGAACAGAGACAGAGGCAGACACAGAATTCAAAGCAGGCTCCAGGCTCTGAGCTGTCAGCACAGATCCCCACACAGGGCTCAAACCCACGAACCGTGAGATCATGACCTGGGCTGAAGTTGGATGCCCAACCAACGGAGCCACCCAGGCGCCTCTGTTTATAGAGTCTTAATGGAATTTAAACCCTCTGCTTTCTCCTTTCTCCCTTTTAGGTTCAGTCCCTTGTATACTCTTTCTTTTCTCTCCAGCTTTCAGGCAGGGGGGAAGCTTTCCTGTACTCTCCCCCCATCTCCATCCTCTCTCCGCAAGCAAAAACAGCTCCCTCTCTCTGCTGCTTCTCTTTCCCCCAGTTCACTTCTCCACACTGAGTACCTGCTGAGTTCTCTGGTTTAGGTTGTGCCGATTGTTGTGTTAATCCTCAAATCAGTTATCTAGGTGTGCAGGATGGTTTAGTGTTGATCTGGCTGTATTTCATGGATGAGAGATGCAAAAAAAACCTTCCATGCTGTTCCACCACCTTGGCTCCCACTCAACAAGTACACTTCTTAGCCCTCATCACCTATTTAACCCATCCTCTCACCCACTTCCCTTCTGGTAACCACCAGTTTGTTCTCTATAGTTAAGAGTCTGTTTCTTGGTTTGCCTCTCTCTCTCTTTTATTTTACCCTTTGCTCATTTGTTTTGTTTTTTAAATCCACATATAAGTAAAATCATATGTATTTGTCTTTCTCTGATTTGTTTCCCTCTGCATTATACTCTCTAGCTCCATCCATGTCATTGCAAATGGCAAGATTTCATTCTTTTTTATGGATTAGTAGTATTCCACTGTATACATATATCACATCTTCTTATCCATTCATCAATTGATGGACTCTTGGGCTGTTTCCATAATGTGGCTATTATAGATAATGCTGCTACAAACATTGAGGTGCAGCATGGAGGTTTCTCAAAAGGTTAAAAATAGAACTACCCTATGATCCATCCATTGTACTACTAGGTGTTTACCCGAAGGATGCAGAAATCCTCCATGTCTTTTAATGGCTTGATAACTCGTTTCTTTTTAGCACTGAATAGTATTCCATTGCCTGGATGAACCACAGTTTACTTATCCATTCACCTACTGAAGAACATCTTGGTTGATTCCAAGTTTGGGCAACTATGAATAAAGCTGCTATAAATATCTGTGTGCAGGTTTTTGTATGGGCGTAAGTTTTCAACTTCTTTGGGGAAATACCAAGGAATGCAATTGCTGTGTTTTATGGTAAGAGTATGTTTAGTTTAGCAAGAAACTGCAAACTGTCTTCTAAGGTGGCTGTACCATTTTGTATTCCTATATACACGTGTGTGTGTGTATATATATATGTATATACATATATGTAGGTATGTATGTGTGTGTACACACACATACATGTAATATGTATATATACTCGTATAATATATATGACATAATGTACATTTATAGACATTTATATGTGTTATACAGAATATATATATATCTATATATCTATATATATATATATATATAGATAGATATAGATATAGATGTATACACACACACACACATAAAGGTATGTATATCTTTTTTTGGTAGAAATTGGCTCATGTGATTGTCAGAGGCTGGCAAATCCAAAACTTGTAGGGCAGGCCAGCAGGCTGGAATCTCAGAAGCTAATATTGTACTCTTGGGTATGAAGTCTTTAGGGCAGTCTTGGCATGCTGGAAACTTAGGCAGGGTACACATGTTACAGTGTTGAGGCACACTTCTTCTCTGGAAAACCTCAGTTTCTGCTCTGAAGGCCTTCAACTGATTGAGTGAGGCTCACCCATATTATTGAGGGTAATCTCCTTTACTTAAAGTCAGCAGATTATAGATGTTAATTGTGTATACAAAACAACTTCACAGCAATATCTCAACCACTGTTTGACCAGTCAACTGGTCACCAGACCCTAGCCAAGTTGACACATAAAACTTAACCATCACGCCTGTGTGTGTGTGTGTGTGTGTGTGTGTGTGTGTGTGTGTGTTTAATTGTAACAGAGATAACCGTTAACTTGGTGGACCACATGTGCAAGATTTCTCTAGAAGTCTCTTGGAGTCTCAGCCTAAAACCAGTTCGACACTCCTAACAAATTTGTAAGGACCTAATCCTTTTTCTGCTTAAAAGAATTAGAGTGGTTTCTGTTATTTGCAACGGAACCTCATTGCTATTCTAGCAAAGTCTTGATGAGAGTATGAGAAAGAAACTCTATAGGCTAAGTATATTCATGAGGATAGATGCAAAAGTAGCATCTAAAATGTTAGCACTTGAGGGGCACCTGGGTGGCTCAGTCAGTAAAGCATCTGACTTCAGCTCAGGTCATGATCTCATGGTCCTTGAGTTTGAGCCCCACTTTGGGCTTTGTACTGACAGTTCAGAGCCTGGAGCCTACTTCGGATTCTGTGTCTCCCTCTCTCTGTCTCTTCCCCGCTTATGCTCTCTTTTTCTCTTTCAAAAATAAACATTAAGAAAAAAAATTAAAATGTTAGCAATTGAATTCAGGAATCCATCAAAAAGCTAATGTATCATCAAGCTGGGTTTACATCAGAAAAGCAAAGTTCAGCATTAGAGAAATAGTTTATTTTGCTAAATTAACAGATGTAGTATTAAAGATATAAAATCATTTGATAAAATGCTATTAAGGGAACTAGAGATAGACATGAATTTCTTTAACCTGATAAAGTATATCTGAAATACCAAACATCAGACATGAAATAACAGTAAATTCAATGCTAAGCACAAAACCTTTCCTTTAAAAATAGTAGCAGGACAAGGATACCCACTATGACCATGTAGGTGCAATGTTGTAGTAAACATTTCAGAAATAGTACTCATAAGGAAGAAGAAATAATCATTGTAAAGATTGTGAAGGCAGGAACAAAATTTTGTTATTTGTGGTTGAAATTAATCATAGAAAACTCCATAAAATATAGAGACAAATATCAGAATTAGTAAGAGTTCAACAGGTTGCTGGATGAAGTTCAGTATATAAAAGTCTATTTCTTTAGTAGCACCAGCAACAGACCTTAACATTTAAAAAATACACTTAACATAATGTGTAGGGGTAAGGAAAAAAAAATAAAGACCATTAAGGAGAAATTTACAACGATTTTATTGAAAAAGCCTAAAGATTGTGATAAATGAAGCTGTATACCGTATTTTAGCATAAGAAGGTTCAATATTATAAAGGTATTAGTTCTCACCAAGTTGATCTACATTTTTTTTTATTTAAAAAAAATTTTTTTTTAACATTTATTTATTTTTGAGACAGAGACAGAGCATGAACGGGGGAGGGTCAGAGAGAGGGAGACACAGAATCTGAAACAGGCTCCAGGCTCTGAGCTGTCAGCACAGAGCCTGACGCGGGGCTCAAACTCACCGCGAGATCATGACCTGAGCTGAAGTCGGCCGCTTAACCAAATGAGCCACCCAGGTGCCCCTGATCTACATTGTTAAAAGAAATTCCAGTCAAAATCCCAACAAGACTTTTTATGGAATTTTTGAAGTGTATTTTAAAATTTATACGAACAGAGGTAAAAATAGCCCAGATGCTCAGATGTTCCTGAAGAAGGAGGTGGTGGGTGGTGTGGGGGGTGAAGTGGGGTGAGGAAGGAGGCCAGACAACTTGCAAACATTAAAAACTATGGTAATTATACCAGCAGATATTAGTATATATTGATAAATAGATATAGAATCAATGAAACAACAGCTCAGAAACAGACATATATATTGAAATCTGATACATGGCAGAAAGCACAGTGGATATGGAAAAATAGAAAATTGATTCCTACATCACAGGATATACAAAATCAATTCTAAATGTAATAAATATGTACATATGATAGACAAAACTTCCAAATATTTTCTAAGGAAATACAGAACAGGCTTATACCTTCAGCTGAAAAATATTTGTTGAAGAAAATATAAAAGGAAGAAACCAATTTAGGAATTAGTTGCTTATTAAATATTTGGTAGAACTTGCATATAAAACTGTCCTTGGAGTTTCTTTATGAAAAAAGTTCAGATGGACCCATGCCTTTATTGGTTATGGGTGTATTCAAGTTTTTTATTTTTTTTCTTGAGTAAGTTTTGACAATTTAACTGTCTCAGGGAATTTGTTGATTTTTCCTATATTTTCAAATTTATTGACAAAAAAACTATAATCTTAAAGAAATCTTGTTAGTCTCTGCTGAATTTGTAATTATGACTTAATTTTATTCCTCATAATGTACCTTTTCTATTTTTTCTTGATCAATATTGCTAAAATTGGTCAAATTTACTACTCAGTTAAAAGAATTCTTTTGTTCAGTTAATCCTCTCTCTTAATATCTTCATTTCCTATTTTATTCCTGTTTCATCTTATCTTTACTATTTAATTTTCCTTTTTTCTTTGTTTTTAGTATTTTTAAAAAAATACTAAAATTTTTTTTTAATTCCTTAGGTTGGACACTTTATTTATATTCACCCTTTTTCTCTAATAAAAGCATTCATGGCTGTGTTACTTCGATTTTTTTTAAAAAAATCCCTTATGTTGGACTCTTTATTTATATTCACCCTTTCTTTTTCTCTAATAAAAGCATTTATGGCTGTGTTACTTCGATTACCTTTTTTTCATTTTGTTCTTGGTTTTGTTTGTTTATTGTACTTTAGGTATAGTTAACATACAGTCTTGTGTCAATTTTAGGTGTTCAATGCAGTAATTCAATAATTCATACATTACACAGTGCTCATCACGATAAGTGTACTCTTAATCCCCTTCACCTATTTCACCCATTCCCCCACCCACCTCTTCTCTGGCAACCACCAGTTCGTTCTCTATAGTTAGGATTCTGTCCTTTCGTTTGTCTCTTTTTTTCTTTGTTTGCTTGTTTTGTTTCTTAAAGTCCATATATGAGTGAAATCTTACAGCATTTGTCTTTCTCTGACTGACTTATTTCGCTTAGCATTATATTCTCTAGCTCCATCCATCCATGTCATCACAAATGGCAAGATTTCATTTTCTTTTAGGGCTAAGTAATGTTCCATTGTGTGTGCGCGTGTGTGTGCGTGTGTGTGTGTACCTATGTATATATATATACATATACGTGTATATACGTGTATATACATGTATACATATACGTATATATATATATAGGTACACACACACACGTGCACGCAAATATATATTGTTTGTTACAATAAAAGTGGTTAAACCCAGGGTCATTTTTTATATTAGTTATGGTATTGAACTTACGATAAAATGAAAGTTTTTACAAAACCACAATTTGGAACAGAAATATATATATACATATACATACACACGTACACACACACTCACACACCACATCTTCTTTATCCATTCATCTATCAGTGGACACTTGGGCTGCTTCCATAATTGGGGTATTGTAAATAATACTGATATAAATATAGGGGTGCGTATATCTTTTCAAATTCGTGTTTCTGTATTCTTTGGGCAAATACCCATTAGTGGAATTACTGGATCATAAAGTAATTCTATTTTTAATTTTTGGAGGAACCTCCGTACTGTTTTCCACAGTGGCTGTACCAATTTGCGTTCCCGCCAAAAGTGCATGAGAGTTCCTTTACAACCACATCTTTGCCAACACTTGTTTCCTGTGTTGTTGGTTTTAGCCACTCCGACAGGTGTGAGGTGATGTCTCATTGTGGTTTTGATTTGCATTTCCCTGATGATGAGTGATATTGAGAATCTTTTCATGTGTTTGTTAGCCATCTGTATGTCTTTGGAGAAATGTGTGTTCATATCTTCTGCCCATTTTAAATTTGTTTACTTGTTTTTTTGTGTGCTGAATTGTATAAGCTTTTTATATATTTTTGATACTAAGTCTTTACTGAATATGTCATTTGCAAGTATCTTCTCCCATTCAGTAGGTTGACTTTTTGTTTTGTTGACGGTTTCCTTTGCTCTGCAAAAGCTTTTCTTTAATTTTATTTTTTTTTACTTTTTTTTTTTTATTTTGGTGTAGTCCCAGTAGTTTATTTTTGTTTTTGTTTCCCTTGCCTTAAGAGACCTATCTAGAAAAATGTTGCTATGGCTGATGTCAGAGAAATTATTCCCTGTGTCTCTCTTCTAGGATTTTTAAGGTTTTAGTTCTCATATTTAGGTCCTTAATCCATTTTTTGGTTTATTTTGTGTATGGTGTAAGCCAGGGTCCAGTTTCATCTTTTGCATGTAGCTGTCCAGTTTTCCCAACAGCATGTATTGAAGACACTGTCTTTTTCCCATTGCATATCTTTGCCTCCTTTGTTGAAGATTAATTGACCATATAATTGTGGGTTCATTTCTGGGCTCTCTATTCTGTTCTCTTGTCCTTTGTGTCTGTTTTTGTGCCAGCACCCTACTGTTTTGATTACTGCAGCTTTGTAGTATATCTTGAAATCTGGGGTTGCAATACTGATGGTGTTAGTCTTTTTCAAGATTCCTTGGCTATTCGAGGTCTTTTGTGGTTCCATACAAATTTTAGGATTATTTGTTTTAACTTCAATTACCTTTTTAAATGCATTCCTCAGATTTTGTGATGTAGTGTTTCTGTTATCTTTCCAAATGTTTTGTGTGATTTCTCCATTGAGTCATGAATTATTTAGTAGTGTATTTTTAACTTTCTAGGGGTGCCAGGGTGGCTTAGTTGGTTAAGCATCCAACTTTGCCTCAGGTCATGATCTTGCTGTTTGTGAGTTTGAGCCCCACATCGGGCTCTGTGCTGACAGCTCAAAACCTGGAACCTGCTTTGGATTCTGTGTCTCCATTTCTCTCTGCCCCTTCTTCACTCATGCTCTGTCTCTCTCTTTCTCTCTCTCTCTCTCTTTCAAAAATGAATAAATATTAAAAACATTTTTCTAAAGTAGCATATTTTTAGCTTTCTAAATATATGGGCCTGAAAAAATCCTCCTCTCACTGATTTGTAATTTAGTATTATTGAGATCAGAGAATGCAGATTATTATAGGATTCTCTGAAATTTATTGAGACTCCTTATGAGGGCCAGTTTTTATAGACAGTCCATGTATACTTGAATAGAATGTTTATTCTCTAATTATATTCTATGTACATTAATGTTAATGTATGGAATATTAATTGTGTTCTTCAAATATTCTATTTTCTGATTCTTTGTTTACTTGGTCTTTAAATTACTGAGAGAAGTGTGTTAAAACCTTTCACTATGATGATGGTTGCTTTATCAATTTTTCCTTTTCATTCTATAGCTTTTTGTTGTATATATATATGAAGGTATTTTATTGTGGTTTATAGAGTTTTAGTATTTTTACGTGTTTCTACATTTTTTTAAATATGTAGAAGCCCTCTCCACTAGTGCAATAATCTTTTCCTCTTAAAGATGATCTTTTGTCTGATATTATTGTAACTATACCAGAATTCTTTGGGTTGTATTAACCAATATGTGCTTAATACATAATTTTTCTACATTTTTAATTTTTCTGTGGTTTGCATTTAGATGTTCCTTTTGCAAATTTCATTTTAGATGTGACTATTTAAAAATATATAGTTCAACATTCTTTGTCTTTTAGTTGGGCAGTTGAGTCCATTTACATACATGTGGATCCATCTCTTCTAACTTCTTTTGTGAGTTCTGTTGGTCAGACTTCTTTTGTGCAGTAAGAAGTTTGAGCTTTCCCCCTTATGTAATTGGAAATTGTCAAGTGTTTATTGAGTGCAGTTTAATACACATACACAGACACACACCCCGTAGGAAGCAGGTTACTTTTACCTTCATTTCACACCCGAGCCAGATGAGTTAATTGTGTGGCTTTAGCTTACAAAACTATTATGAGATTAAATTTGAACCACGATCTGAAATTGGACCCCATATCCACTATCCTTTCATGCTTCCATCTTGTCTCCAGGATAGAGAGGTTCTGTCATCCACAGTGGAGCTACAGATGGCAGAAAAGATCAAAGGATGATGAGGACTCTCAGGAGAAGCTGATAAGGTATGTTGAGCTCAGAACTTTTATTGTCCCTAATTTTTAAAAGGAGGTTGAATAGAATTTTGAAAGTGAATGACGTTTTGCTTTGTTCTTGTTTCTTTGATGAGATTTACTCATCAGAAAGTGATGATGTTTGCTACAATAAGAGTGATATTTAAACCCAGTGTCATTTTTTTTAATTAGTCATGGTATTTCACTTACAAAATGAAAGTTTTATAAAATTATAATTTGTAACAGAAGTACATGGTGATTTTGTCCATTTTCTTGATAAGTGGAGAGAATGAAGATTATTGTTGAACAAGTCTGACAATGACAATAACCCCAAGTCCATTTCAATGGTTCAAAAAGAGATCAAAAGGAATTTCTCTCTTTTAAATTATTGTTTTACTGTTGAATAATTTACTTGGAAAAAATTTCTTGAGAAGTTTCTTAGGGTCACTGAAGCTACTTTTGATAACAAAGTTAGGATTTGAGAGGAAGCAATGGCCTGGGAAAATAAAACTTTGATCAGTAATTGTCTAAAATCATAGAGATTGTATGATTAGGGTGTTAGGAAGAAATTGGAGCTATTTTGGGGGAATTAAAGAATCTATAAAATGCAAACAGCCTGATTTTCTTTATGGATTCTATGAAATTTCAAGGTAATTGTTTTTTCTATATTAGGTCATAGCACAGCTTTCTAGACCCAGTTTCAGGTCCCCTTGTCCAAATTGTAACCTCCCCACGCCCCCCACAGTGGTGTGGAGTTGTGGTAAGAGCTCTAAGTAGCTTGAAAATACTGTGGGAATCACATTGAAGCTGGCTTCAGGATCCTAGTTTTGTAGGACTAGGTCACTAATAAGCTGCAAAATCCATTTTCAAATGAAATATACTTATTCTAAAAGAAAAGGCCTTTCAAATGAGCAAAATGCAATTCTAGGTCTTAAATTGGGGCATTAACAAAGGCTGAACCTCACTTTGATTTACTTAAAAAACAAATCACCAAAACAGGGTGCTGGCTGGTTTTACCCCTTTTCCTCTGTGGTAGGATCACTTCTACTTTGTTTTAGTATGGGACATGCGGGTGGTCTATGAGATGTACCAATAGTTAAAAGATAATTCTTTGGGCTTTTCACTGGTTTCCTCACTTCTGTTCTTGTTCTATACAATTTATGCACATATTGCTATTGAAATATTTTTTTACAGCCAGTTGAAATTTATGGATAAAGTACTACCTTTACAGCTTGGGTTAAAAGCCATTCCTTGTCTAATCCCAACCCGCCATTCTGATCTCACCTTCAATCCTTTATCACCACCTCTAGATGTGTGCACATGCGTGTGCACGCGCGCACACACACACACACACACACACAGTTTTAACCACAACATGGTACTTGCCCTTTTCTTTGCATATGCTGTTCACACTGCCTGAAATACTCATGACCCTCCTGCCATTGTAATCCCAGATTAAATATCACTTCCTCTTTGAAGCTATACTGAACCTGCCTTTCATAGTCGCTCCCTACTCCGAGCTCCCAAAGCATACTATAAACTCATCATTTTATGGAATTCGCCAATCATAGTCTAGTAATCCATAAGCTACAAGACATTGCCCACAAACAATAGCTGCATAGGGATTGGCTTTGCTCTTCCAGTTTGGTACCATTGCTCTTGTAACTTCTTACCTTGCTCCTCTTATATGCTCTGGGGTGAAAAAAGAATAGACTTGCTGGTAGTACCTCTTGGACTTAAGTAAATAACGGAAAATGTAGAAGAGGCTGGTACTAAGAAATGACAGCAAGGAAGCAGGGGGATTTCTGTCACCCCAGGGTGGTCTATCCAGACCGACTATGCTCAAGTGGCCATCCCTATCTGGAGGATGCATGCAAAATAGGCAGAAGCCAATCAGAGATTACCAGTAGAAGGAACACATTCTGCTTAAATCTAAGAAAAACTAGGATTAGATTAAGGATGTGGAAAAAATAATAACCCTCCCCAAGTGTTGAAATTTCTGTAAAACTCACCATTAGTCATATGTTGTTTTAATATAATGATTAGAAATATAAGTACATGTTTATGCTGAGGTATTAACAAACACTAGTTCAGCTTTTACTTATAATCTGGAAAAGTGTAATAAGCTGCTAACCACAGTGTTAGAAAGATGGGCTTATTCAAAGCTATAGACTAGGTTGGTAATACTAGTTACGAGTTGCCATTTATTCAGTTCCTGTTAAATCTCAAGCCCCGTGAGGGAGGCGTCACTATATTTTACTTTGACGTATTTTATTTGACTTAATCCACACAAGATACTTGTAGGCTAGGTACAGTCATCCCAACTTTATAGAGTGGACAACTGATGTCCCAAGAGGTCGAATAATTTGCTCAATGTCACCCACTTTGTGAGTGGAGTCCGAATTTGAATTCCAGTCTTTCTGCCTCCAAAGCACATGCTCTTCCTGTCATACAAGGCTGCCTCACAAAGTAAGTTTCGAAGAAAGAAACATCTACGAAGAAAGACGGAGCTTCTCAAAAACTGTACCTGCAAACTCCCATCTGTACTCAATAGCAAACAATTCCATTAGTTAAGAGAAATGTATTTCAGAAAGCAGTTTGGCACATGAAAAATGTGCCTACCATACACAATGACTACAAAAATACTTGAAATAAATGATCAGATGTAGTTATCTCTTGAGGCTTTTCCATCACTGTCCAGCCCAACCTCGTGAGATCAGGCTGAGGACACCATGTAAAAGTTGTGACCCATGGCCCTGTTGGTCCGTGGCCCTGGCCCCCACTCATTCTTCTCTCTTCTCTAGACTTCCTATTTTCCAACCCTGCATCTGGTCACAGCATTCCATGCTGTCTTCCTCACTTTATTCTCTGTCTTACACAGGGTTCTATCTCTTCTGGGCACAGCCGCAGTGATTCCCTTGGCAAAGCTCTGGTTCTGGTTTGGTAGTGTAGATCCAGATGGATACTTTGTCAGATGCCCCTATGGTGGTGTTTATCCAGGAGTGGTTTGAAGATCACTTCTATACAGATTACATTGGAGGAGCCTTGAAGAATATCTGAGTTGACTGAATCAGGACCTCTGGGGAGTAGGTCCTACAATCTGCACTTTAATAGGCTTTCTCGTTGATTCTCTCTTTTTTTTTAATGCTTTATTTTGAGACAGAGGGCACACCACGTGGGGTAGGGGGAGAGAGAGAGAGAGAGAGAGAGAGAGAGAGAGAGAGAGAGAGAGAGAGAGAATCCCAAGCAGGCTCTGCACTGTTGCACTGTTGGTGCAGAGCCTGATGCAGGGCTCGAACTTATGGCCATGCAATCATGACCTAAGCTGAAATCAAGAGTCGGATGCTTAACCGACGGAGCCACCCAGGCGCCCCTCATTCATTCCTTTGTGACCAGTATTTTACAAGTACTGCCCTCCATTTCATGTGATCCCTGGGCATCCCTACCCTTTCTGTCATCTTTTGCAGGGACTCCCACATGTGACAGCTCACTGGTCTGACCTGAATATACTATTGTTTTGTTCCATTAGTGTGTTTAACTGAGGGTGATCTATATTGCTTGGGCCTTTTAGAAAATCACATACTGGGAGTGACTGTCTGCCCTTTGCAATCACAAATGTAATTTTCTCTCTACTTCACATATAACCTGACTTTCCCCAAAGCCTCATCTGTTTGTGGGTACAAATAAAGCCACTTAATGGTTATAACCCAAATTTCACTGACTCATGCCTGTGCCTACATAATACAAAACCGCAGTTCCCTGCATAATTCTCCCCCGGTATTTCTGGGAGGTCTTGGAAGGTGCCTCGCAGGTGCTCTCAGTCCTGCTTCTCTGCACTGTGCTGCTGGTTGATGTGTGTTGCTTTTGGAGTCATTTAGACTGTGCCTCCCCATGGCTCCAAGGCTGGTGGCCTCCCTGAAGATGCTGATCTGCATGACCAGGACCAGGTGCGCTCTCTCTCTCTCTCCCTCTTTCTCTCTCTCTCTCTCTCTCCCTCTCCCTGTGCTCTTATAGCCACAAGCCCTCAGGGAGCTGAGAGCCGTGCTGTGTTCCCAGGCCTCCTGATGGGGATGAATCCATTCTGTGCTGGACACAGAAGTGAGGAGGATACTGTTTGCTCTGATTCTGTGGGTTTTTTTTTCCCCAACACTCTTACTTTTCTGGATCCCCAGGGTCCCTTATGGAACTATTTCATTTAATTTGTGCGTGCAGCTTCCCCTTGCCGCCCCCCACCCCCAACATCCCAAATAAACACTAGCCTGTATATCCATCCACTTGTCCTGGATGCCCACAAGAAAACCACATACCCCCAACAAAACCTCTGTGAAAAATCTACTCCTTACAGACACTTCCACCCATGTCTGGATCTCGGAAGCTCCTTTCAACTTAGGTTGGGACTCGTCCTCTCCTGACCCATGGCCACATGTGACACATTCCTGAATCCAGTGAACCTGGCTTGAGAGCTACTAAAGGGCCTCCCTGGGGAAGATGTTTTAAAATTTCGAATGTAAGAGAGGCTGTCAGAGTGAGAGAGCCCAGACAGTACTGATCCTGAAAGTGTACTTATTTTTCCTTTAAAAGAGGACATCTGATCTCTAATTGAAGAAGATGAAAGCAAAAAGAGAAGCAGAGAATTGAACCACATGCAGGATTCAGCATTCTAAATGGTACACATTCTCCCCTACCTTCCTCCTCCTTTACCATAGAGTGCCAGCTGTCACCAGAAGCTGTTTCCAAACCAATTACCGTTCCTTTATCAGAAAGGAGGATAAAATCTTCACAAAGGAACAGATGACTGGATGCCATTGGTTCTTCTGACTCTGGAACTGCTTTAGAAAGGAAGTTGCATCTTTGCAGAATTATTATTATCAATCAGCCTTTATTGCTTCAGCTTTCTTTATTGCATTCTAACACACAAAGTAATGAAAACATATAATAAAGAGAATAAAACACGTAATGCATCACTGTGCAGATATTGCAATCATAGCAAATCCAATGTAAATGCCCTACAGGGAATACTTGAGCCTTCCAATACATTGCTAACAGTTTGCATGATACTACATCACATTATTTATCTACTAAACCTGTCATGCTCTGCTAAATATTGTGCCAGCATCAACCCCAAATAGTACTACTCCTTCCCATCCTCCAAACGGAAGGCATATTTCTTTGCTGTCACTGGTTTTAATGTTTGCAAAGAGTAGCTCCAGCTCCTGAATAATTAATGCATAACGATTACTAAGCCACGGGTAGTTTACTATTCTAGCCCCTCTGGTCTTTGCAATGTTGCTTGCTTTAATATGCACTTCGAATTGGAACCAAGAGGTAGTAAAAGTCATTAAGACGGCATGAAGCTAAGTCAATAATGATTTACAGAGTTTGGATGCATTCCTGGGTTTTTCATTCTTGGCTCTCAAGCCCCATCTGCTGCTCATGTTCTGACTTGGTCTCCCTTTTGCAAATGCTTCTCTGATGACAGGGTTTCCGCTCTGTTTATACTTACTTAAAAGAGTCAGCTCTCAAGAGTTCAGGTCAAGTATACACTTCCTTTGTGGTAGTTCCAACTCTGGAAGAATAATAGCAGTGACTCAATACATTTGGAATACTTCTGCCAGATAGATGCATGTCAAGAAACATCATGATCTCAAATGGTATGGGTGCCTAGTAAATGATGATAATACTTGCAAGGGTGATTCACCCTATAGAAAGGTGTTAAAAGCTAAGTAGGAGGACTTTAAAAAGGAGGACGAACTTTTTCATGGTGTAATGGCAGAGTACTAATGTGGAGACTAACTCTTCTATGTGCTGCTTGTGGTTTCTACTCAAAGATGTTGCTATATATCAACTGAGACTTTAATAATTCCTGTGTGGAGTAAGCTGTTTCCTCCCACAGGGCAAAGATTGGTCACTTTAGTGGACTTGCCTTTGAGCAGGAATGATCCAGTGCTTCAGGAGTATCTAATGAGAAGGTGTGACTATGGCAGGGTAAATGCCTCTTGGGTAGACATTGGAAAGAGAACTTGTTGCTTCTAGAAGGCCAGTGACTCAAAGCTTGTTCTCCTTCATGCTCGGTCTGTGGCTAAACATATATACTATAGAAATTTGGACAAAATATTTGTGAGATAGTGCTGAAGAAAAGAATGTTGTAAACACTATGCCATATTAACCAAATGGAGGGCTGCTTACAGCTTGTTTGCTCAGTGTTTTCCTTTTATAGCATATTATGCCATTTCTCTTTCTTTTAGAGTTCCTCAAATCTCCCCAGCAAATGAAAAATGTTTAGAAATAAATATATACATGCTTTGAGTCTGGTTCTGTAGATTACAAAAAATCTCTGAATTCTCTTATGATAGGGATATATTGTTAATTCTTTGAGGTGGTTTGGAAAATGTCTTTGACTTTTAAATGGACCCTGGTGATCTACATGTTAGCTTAAGTCTGAAAGGTCAAGCTTGCTATTTCCTCCTCACCCAGCCGACCAAGCCTTCTGTACTATAATTGGTGCTTTGCCCTTTCGAGTTCTTAAATTGTTGCTAGGTCTAGCACTAGGTTAAATGGATGGGACCCTTATTATTGGTAGAGCAAAGAGAAGTGAGGCTAAGTGTATAAATTGCTCCATGAATGCAACTGGTTTGCCAACAAACCACTTGTTAGAGAAGAATGAGGTAGAAGAGAGATCTGCAGGATGACCTAAAAGACCCCACAGTAGGGTGTATGAATAAATCACAGATTAAATATCAAAATCTCTGAGTACTTTGGAGAAATAGAAGACACTACAAATTAGCATCGCTTTCCGTAACAGATTCCCAGCAGAAGAACCCCAATGAGCCAGGTTTCTCCACCCCTGATAATGTGCAATAGGACCATTGAATGCATTCGTGGTCTAATTGGTTGGTTGCTGATTGCCTTAGTGAAAGGGGTGGGAGTGACAGGACTCGGGGAATCCCAGGGGAGACTGCAAAATGCTTTGATTTGGTCCTAGGGACTCTCCTTACCCCATTGCCCTATCCTTCCAGATATCAGGGCCCCATCTTCCTTTCCATGTGTTTGTGGTTACTTGTGTGAGTGACCCAAGCCATGGAAATTGGGGGGGCAGTGACTGTCCCTATCAGGTGGGTTGAATGGAAGTGTACAAAGGTCAAATGAGCATCAGTCTCGCTTATCATTTGGTGGGTAACGCCCAGACTGTTGGGGTCTGAACCCTGGCTGTGCTGCCATGAAGCTCTTGGGCGGCAGATCTGAGTAGCTTCTCAGTGGTCCTCCATTCCTGTCCATGAGATCTATCCTCCTGCCATCTCACCAGCCATGAAATTATTTTCTGCACTGAATGACATGGGGGTACCAAAGGTCCTATTGTTCCAAATTTGTACCATCTTTTACCTGCACTTCAGCTTGTCAAACATAAGTAATGTATTTGACTCCATTGTTCTCTCTCCTCTGCTTTCCTATTCCTAAGGTCGTGAGTAATTCATAATGTATCACTGGAGTTGGGGGAAACACCTTGTGGAACATATGAAGGAATTCCAAAGAGGGAGAAGGTTGGGGGGAGGAGGTTGAATCTGATTAAAAGTTACAAAAATATTATCCTGCCATACTTATGCTTAGGTATGCAAATCATTTAAAGTGTATGGGATCTCAAGTAAGTAATTTAACCTCCGTGTGCCTCCATTTTTCCATTTTTCACAGCTATAACAATTGCATGTAATTCTTAATGTTGGGAATATTGGAAGATATAATGCATATAAAGTACTTTATGTAAGTACTGGGCATGTCACATAAAGATACGTCCAATGTGAAGGAGTAAGCCATCTTTACCACTCTGGAAAGTTGAAAAGCTAATATAGCTTCCTAAAGCTCCTCGCCATAGCCAGGGATTGGGTCGTGTTCTCAGCATCCCTGGCCATGTGAAATAGGGAAACGGATTTGGGATTTAAAATCAGAGGACCTGAGAACAAACTGAGGGTTGATGGGGGGTGGGAGGGAGGGGAAAGTGGGTGATGGGCATTGAGGAGGGCACCTGTTGGGACGAACACTGGGTGTTGTATGGAAACCAATTTGACAATAAATTTCATATAAAAAAAAATAAAATCACAGGGCCTGGATTTGAATGCTGGGTGAACCTCTTACTATTTGACTTTAGGCCTGTTCCTCAAGGCAGTAGTTTCCTGTGCAAAACAAATCGCCACACACCCTGTGACTTAAGATAACAGAACTTTAGTCTTCTATAGTTCTGGAAGCTAGAAGTCCAAAATCAGTTCCACTGGCCCCAGATCAGGGTGTCCGCTGGGCTGTACTCCTCTGAAGGCTCCGGGGGACAGTCCATTCCTTGTCTCTTCTAGCTTCTGGGGGCTGCTAGTACTTCTCGGTTTGTGGCTGCGTCACACCAATCTCTGCCTCCGTGGTCATGTTGCTTCCTCATGTGTGTTTGTGAAATCTCCCTCTGCTTCCATTTTATAAGGACCCTTTGCGTTTAGGGCTCGCTTGATAATCCAGGATAATCTCTCCATCTCAGAATCTTTAGTGTAATCCCATCTGCGAAGATCCTTTCTCCTTAGAAGGTAACTTTTATAGGTGCCAGCAATTAGGGCATGATATTCTTGAAAGGTCATTATTCTGCCTGTTACCCCTGACTTCTCTTAGTCTTAGGTTTTTTGTTTTTTGTTTTTTGTTTTTTTCACCTCTAAAATGGGAATAATAGTACCAAACTCACAGGTCATTGTGAGGATTAATCCAGTAACCCATGAAAATGCCTTATTAATGCTAATGCCTTAGACAGTAGTTGCTGAGAGATCTTCAAATATCCATTTGAACTTTCCCAGCTGCAATATGCATCCTGCATTCCTATGGCAAGATACAGTATGCAGCCTGTGTTTTCTGAAATGGTGTTAGGATTGTACGAAGTTGAAAACCATAGGAAGTTGCCAGTTTTTGCTCAGTTCAAACATTATAGGCCTGCTCTTTGCTGGACGCTCTTCTGAAGATGAGAATGACAGGGATGAAAAGCCGTGATCTTGAAGAATTCTGTTCTTGATCTATTCCATTTGGGGTGCACAGACACACAAATTTGGGGACACAATGGTGGGTGGCCTGGCAGCATGGTGTTGGAGTGCTGGGGTATGGGCGGGCATGGAGGGGGCGGGCTGCTCATCTTCATGGGGGGTGGGTAGCACTGGAAGAAGTTCCCCTGGTCTGCAGGTCCGACCTGCCTCAGTGGCTTTGTAGTTGCAAGTAGAACAGATCGTCCCTATGCCCTTTGGCTCCTGAATTTGGGGATGAAATAAACAACAATATTGTAGAATGAGATAAAAACACAGACTTTGCTGTTTGTTCTCCAAAACTCGAAAGTCATGAAGACCTGTATCGGGGGGATGCTTTCGATTTAGCACAAAGAGCCCAGGAAGACTCTTAGTCCTTTTCTCCTGCTTCCCAATTTAAACATGCCTGAATCTTTAATAATCAAACCAAATAAATTATGAAATAGCCAGTGACAGCTGGTTGGTTTAATGGAGCTGGCCCTGGAAATAGATTTGTAATTCTGTCGTGTTGATGGGAGAGAAGATGTTGATCAGCATGTTCCTAATTCATTACCATACTAGCGAGGCCTGCTGCCTCGCGATTTCCTATCAGGTTCCTTGTTGAGCCTGCAGTGGAGGTGGATGTGGGAATGTGTCATTCATACCTGTTGGGAGTAAATGTTGTTTTCTCTTCTAAATGTATTGTTTTAGCACTCTAAGTAATTATTATATGAGAGGTAACAATTGTACGTCCAGTTTCAGAGGACTGATAATTTATGGGGATCCTATTTGGAGAGACAGGGCATATTTATCAAAAGATAACAATTCCCAGTGGCATATTCCAAAGTAACAAATGAATGGCTCAGACAAGGAGTTTTAAAGACATTTGGAAGAGCATGGTGTTTGGGCAAGACTCCACTGAAGAGGTGGGCCCAGAGCTGAGCTTTCAAGTGTTGGCAGTTAGGAAGGAGGCATTTAGGAAAGGAGTCTGGAGACATAGGAAGGATGGCACCAGAAAGAGACATAGACAGGAATGTGCTGATGTGCTCTGGGGACAGAATTTATATCCTTGTTGATGAAGTAGTATGATTAGAGCCAGATAAATATAAAATAAATTTGAATAGAGAATTCAGTCCACATTCATTCATTCGTTGATTTATTCATTCATTCGTTGATTTATTCATTCATCGGTATATTAAGAGTACACCGTGTGCTGGCCTTGACCCTGAGGTAAAGAAACTTGTATTTTATCATGTTGGCAAAGAGAAACTAAGAAGGCTTTTTTTTTTTTTTTTTTTGAGCGTTGGAGGAAAGGAAGATCATGTAAGATCATGAAGTAAACTACAAATCATGATTTGAGAAAGTTAATTTGGCTGCCTTGTGTAGAGTGAATTGGACTGGAGAGATCTTGAGAATGGAGAGATGAGCTAGGGAACCATTGCAGCCAAGGGACTTGGATAAGAGAGGTAGCAGAAGGAATGGATGCAGGAGATACTATTGGAGGAAAAGTGGTTGTTCTTCTGTTTCCATAACACTTTGTAGGATGTGTTGTTTGCTTACCTGTCTGTTTCCCCACCAGACTGTGAGCACTTCAAAGACAAAGACCACACCCAATGTCTTGTGTCTCCACAGCCCCAGGCTCTGGGCCCGGCACACTGTAAGTCCTCACCAGGGGTCTGTTGACTTTCTAGTTATCAAAAATGGATTGGATGTGAGAGGTGAGGAGAAAGAAGAGTCAGAGAAGGCTCAAGATCTCAAACCCGGGAACAGGGGAGGGTTGGTTACTCATTATCAACAGGATAAGAGATGGTCACTGCAAAATTGCTACTTAGACATGTTCTGCTGCTCTCACTGGTCAGGCATTTGTGACACTGAAGTGACAGTGAGACACTAGGACTGACTTCAGTTTCTAGTTTACATTTTATTTTATTTTATTTTAGTTTAGTTTATCTTAGTTTATCTTATTTTTTAAGTTTAATTATTTTTGAGAGAGAGAGAGACAGAGACAGAGAGACAGAGAGAGAATGAGTGGGAGAGGGCCAGGGAGAGAATCCAAAGCAGAATCCAAAGCAGAATCCAAAGCAGACTCCAGCTCTGAACTGTCAGTACAGAGCCCGATGAGGGGCTGGAACTCCTGAAACCATGAGATCAAGGCCATGAGCTAAAGTTGGGCACTTAACCAACTTAGCCACCCAAGTGCCCCTCTAGGTTGCATTTTAGAAGAGAAACAAAGGGGCAAGGTTCTAAGAGTTATTTTGAAATCTTAGGTAGGAGGGGGACAGGGAGGAAGTACAGTTTGTAAAAGCATATTCTTTCCTTTCTGGTTTTCTGCTCGGGGACAATATAAGATATAGAAAGGGTCTTAAATATTTGCTTATAAATGGAGGAATGAATTTCTAGTGATTCATATGCTTTGATAAGAAGTCCAGTCAGACTCTTTTCCTAACACCCTTAAAATCATACCTCACAGATCTGGACCATCCTCTTGGAAAGTGGCTTGGCAGACAGGCATAGGAGCAATATTTTACCCCAGTTTTAAGTTTTTACATACAAAAAAAATGAATAGCTTGGTGCCCATTGTGAATAATTCAGTCAGGTAATTCAAACAACAAAGACATATATGGAACAGAAAGTTAAAGTCTCCTTCATAGCTCTCCATCTAATCTTTTCATTAGAACTAGCTATTGATAAAAGTCTGGTTTGGTTTTTTTCTCACATATTTTAATCATCCACACAGGCCTGGAGAGATTTTATAATACATAAGTGAGGTCAGACTATACATATTTGTTTTAGGATATCTTTTTTCTTTTAACATCTATGATCTCTGATATCCATGCATGTAAATCAGCCTTGTGCCTTTAACAGTTGTATAGTATCCCATTGTGAAAATGACAGTTGACATTATTTAGGCATTTGTTGTAAGTCAGCATCTGTGCTAAGCATTTAATATGATAATCCCATTTATCATTATGCCAGTCCTAAAGGGTAGATATTTTTATTATCTTCATTTTGGAGATGAGGAAAATAAGAGAGTGGGTAGGTTTCCCAAGACCACAGAGTTAGCAAGTATCAGAGATAAAACTTTATTTCAGGTAATCTGATTTCAGCATTTTTATTCTATCCTGCCCTTTTATGGATCTACCATAATTTATTTAATCACCATTAATGGGCACTTACTATGTTTCCATTTTTTTCAATTCATTCATTTATTCATTGAACAAATATTTTTTGAGTGCCCACGACCTACCACACATTAGTTTAGGCACTAGGGATTCAATAGTGAACAAACTAAACAAAAATTCCTGCCCTTGTGGAGTCTACTGGAGAAGATAGACAAGCTAAGTAGGTAAATATATATAATGAAGAAAGAAAACAATATAGCAGTGAGGAGAGATATGAACTGTTGTGGGTAGAGAGTTGGAATTTTAGAGAGTGTTCAGTTAAGGCCTTTTTGAGAAGATAATATTTGAGCAAAGACCTAAAGGAAGCAGGAGCTCCAGTCTTGTCTCTGTCTGGGGGAAGAACATTCAAGGCAGAGGGAACAGGAACAGGAACAGGATGAACAAAGGCTCTGAGAAACAGCAAGGAAGCCAGTGTGGCTGGAGTGGAGTGAACAAGGGGAATAGCGGTAGAAGACAATGTTAAGGAGGAAAAGGTGTCAGATTACGTAGTTCTTCTAGGTCTTCTGGTACAGAGTTTGGCTTTAACACTGGGTGAGTTGGAAAGGTATTGAAATTTTTAGCAGAGAAGGGACATATTTTCACATTTTAACATCATCAAACTATTGCGTATAGACTGAGGGAGATAAAGGCAGACACAGGGGTTCTTGCCGTTATCTAGGCAAGAGAAAATGGCGGCTTGGATGATGCTGGCAGGGATGAAGTGGTTGAATTCTGGGAGCATTTTGAAAGTAGAGCCAATGGGATCAGATGTAGCATGTGAGCATAAAAGAATCAAGGATGACTCCATTGTTCTGTTCTTGAGCAATGGATATATTAAATGCGAAAAATCTGTTAAAGGTCCACAAGGAGATAGTAAGTAGAGTGTTGCATATGGGGTTCTGGAATTCATAGGAGAAGTCCAGACTGCGTTATAAATTTAAGGTTGTCAGCATTTACAGATGATGTTTAAGGATAGGTGCCCAAGTAAAATCACTTAGGGAGTAAGAGAAGATAGAGATGTGGGGCAAGAATGAAGCCCTGGGTCACGCCAACTTTATAAAAAGGCTGAAATCAACATTCTTATACATATTCTTTGCATCTACATGACGTTATTTCTTCCAAGATTTTTCTGTTGATGGATCAAAGGACATTTTTTCTTTTTTAAATTTGGTGGTTGCGCATAAACTGGCCTCTGTATCAATCTGTATTTTCAGTTGGAAGCAACAGAAGACCTACGACCTTCAGCAAATAGTTTTCTAATACATTTCCTTCCACTAAGGAAATGTCAGAGTCAGTACTGACTAGAAGCTGGAGTAGTGGGCTTCAAAAATGAATGAAAACCAAAGAAATTCTATGGGCTGGGCAGCAAGAGAGATTTCATCAAGATGGTGCCGCAGCCGCTGTCGACCCTGCAGACAGATGTGCCGAAGGTGGCTTTGACCGTCGCACCATTGGCACTGCTGCTGCCATCACTGAATGAAATTGAACCTGGCCACTGTAAATCGGAAGTCAGCAACTCCGGTCCCTTGGTCAAATCCAGCTGTGTGCGTGTTTTCATAAGTAAGGTTTTACTGGAATAAGCGCCGTCTACTTATTTACATATTGCTTATGGCTGCTTTCATCCTACAGTGGCAGAGTTGAGTCATAGCAATTGAAAATCTATGCAACACTAAGCCAAAATTACTTACTGTCTGGCCCTTGGCAGAAGGTTGCTGGCCTGTGCAGTAAATGAAGTTCAGCAGTCTGTATTAGTTTGCCGTGGCTGCCATAACAAGGTATCACAGACCGGGTGGCTTAGCAAATTTATTTTCTCACAGTTCTGGGGGTTAGAAGTCCAAGATCTAGGTGTCAACAGGAGTGTGTTTTTCTGAGGCTTCTCTCTTTGACTTGTAGATGGCTGCCGTCTCACTATGTACTCACATGATCCTTCCTCTACGTATGTCTGCGTCCTAATTTTCTCTTCTTAGAAGGACACTATTTATATTCGATTATGAACCACTTCCAATGACCTCTTTTTAACTTAACTACCTCTTTAAAGACCCTACCTCCAAATGTAGTTACATTCTGAGGTACTATTGTGGCAAGCACTTTGTTTCAAAACTTTTTGGCTGCTTCTTGATTCCCCACTCAAATGAATATTCGGGCGTTCATATTAAATTCTGTTTGTAATACTGTCTGAGGTTTTTATTAGGATTGCATTGAATATACAGAATGGGAGGAATAGGTGCCGTCATCATATTGAATTGTCTCTGTGAGGAGCACTGTATGTCTCTTAATCAAGAATTCTTTTATATCTCTTAGTAAGGTTTTATCTTTTTTAATATGGGTTTATATACTTTTTGTATATGTTCATTTCTGAGTATTTTACAGTACCTGTGGCTATTATGTGTGTGATATTTCCATTTCATTTTCTAATTAGTTGTTGCTTCTATACGGGAAAACTACTGATTTTTGTAGGTTTATCTTTCATTTGGATACTCTACTGACTTTCTGACTTCTAATTAAGCTGTTGGTTTTCTAGTTGAAAATAATATTAACTGCAAATAAGACAGTTTAGTCTCTTCATTACACACACATACTCACGTACTTATATATTACATGTACATAAATATGAAGATGAGAGGTACAAAAGGAAAGAAAGAACTTATTTCTTTTTATCTTTTTGCATTGACTTGGGCTGTGTAATATTAATTTTTTCCATTGTGGAAAAATACATGTTGTCTCCAAATAGTCTTGTATCTTTCTTCCCTTTCATACTTCAGAGAAATAAAGACAGGGAGGAACAAATATAAAAACATGAAATGCCTACCTTTGAGCATGTTGCTATTTGCAGTTCTGGAAAGCAATAAAAATTGACACAGAAAACCAGGCAACGAATGCCCCATCTAGATGTGTGATAGGTTAGTGTTTATTATGGTCTAGATCAGGACTGTCTAGTAGGCATTTAAGATACATTCACATAAAATAGTCCATCCTTTGCTAGAACACACAAAATGAGTGGATACACTTCAAATGAATTGTTGCTGATTGAAGGAGGAAGTGCAATGGGAATGAGGAATGAGCATTCAGGGGGAATAAATAAATAAGAAAAATTTTGAAAGACTGCAAAAAAGAAAGAATAGGAGTAGTCTCCCAACAGCTGTGCCAACTCCTGCAGATGTTTAGTTAACATAATCCTTCACAAGCTTGGGATGTACAAATGCAAAGCTAAGTTTCCCGAATACCTGTCAAAACTGAATTGTTCCTTAGTTAATTGAAGTCATCAGAGAATTATTGCTTTGTGGTTTCGGTAACTTCTTCGGGGCGGGGGGCGGGTAGCTGAATTATAAATATCAGAGAGCAATAGAATAAGGAGTCAAGGGATGTCTTCACTCCCAAGATAATGCGGCTGATACCTCTTTGCCCATATGTTCTCTCCACCAGCCATTTCTTTCTGACATCCGTGAGCCACGATGGCTCTCTGTTTTGAGAAAGATGATATACTATTGGCAAAATCTTTCCTAGAGTATCTTCTAGGTCGGGTTTACAATTTAAATGGAAGTGGAGGAAAGAGCTCTGTGTTGCGAGTTTGCCGTGAGGAAGCCAAGAGGTTTTTTGTTGTTTTTTTTTTCATTGTTGTATTCCTTTCAACAACCTGCACTGTTTTTAATCATTCCTCATAGTGTTCTAGGCAGGTGTAACTGTCAGATAGCAAAAGATGAACTCAACAGGGTACAATCATAAAATAGCTTTATGTTTCCTCCCATGGCCCTTTCAAACCAATTCAGTGTGCTTGTTTAAGTCCCAGAGATTTTCTGGGAACTCTTAGATTATAAAAAGTCCCCAGTCACTTCAAGTCACAAGAATAGTCTCAGTTCAGCAATTTAAGGATGCAGCCCAATTTAATAATAAAAATCTGAACTTCAATTGAAGTTTGATATTCTCCTGTCCCCCAGCTTTATACTGCTTCTTTGAGCTGGGAATCTAAGACTAGGAGAGGTGAACAATATCAATTTCTATCCATTCCAGTTATATGTGCCTTATCTTCATGCACACCCCTTCACTCTACCCCACTTAGCTGACTGCCTCCACCACGGTTGAAGTTGGGGGCAGGAGAAAGAAGTGAAGGAAAGAAAAGTTCTTCCTTCATTGAAAAAGATGTTATCTGGTATTGCAGATAATTTCTATGCAATTTCTACTTTTACAGATCATAGGGAAATAAATTCTTCCAAAGATTTTTTTTTTATGAAGTGAACATAACATTGTCTCCAAATACTGGAAAGGTTTACCAAAAAATAAAGTTACAAATTTTCCTTTTCAATAGTAAGACAATTATCCTAAATAAAAAAAAAAAAAATGAAGCAGCATTCAATAGCTTTAGAAGATACTACAGCATGACCATGTGAAATGTATTTGAGTGATATGCAGCTGGTTTGGCATAAGAACATGCATCATAATATATCAAAGTACATAGATGTACATTGGTGAAATACTATAATAATATAGATAACCAAACAGGCAGTTGATAAAATTTGGCTGGCTTTCTTTCTTGCTTTCTTGCTTTCTTGCTTTCTATCTATCTATCTATCTATCTATCTATCTATCCGTATTCAAATTAGTTAACATACAGTGTCGTCTTGGCTTCAGGAGTAGAACCCAGTGATTCATCTCTTACATATGACACCCAGTGTTCCTCCCCAAAAGTGCCCTCCTTAATGCCTATCACCATTTAACCCATCCCCACCCACCCACCTCCCCTCTGGCAATCCTCTGTTTGTTCTCTGTATTTAAGAGTCTCTTATGGTTTGCTTCCCTCTCTGTTTTTATCGTATTTTTTCTTCCCTTCCCCTATGTTCATCTGTTGTGTTTCTCGAATTACACATATGAGTAAAGTTATGTGGTATATTGATTTAAAAATTCAATTAAGTAAGCATATGTAGATCCCTCTTTAGCATGATTATAAAAAATACCCATCTCCATCAACAAAATAGTTTCATACCTAGTGGAAAAACTCTAGAAACATTTGCACGGAAGTCATAAATAAGAAAAGAATGTCCGTTAACACCGCTGTTATTTAACATTGTTTAGACTGAGGTACTAGATGTTGTAAACAGGCAAGAGAAATCCACATTTGAAATGAAGAAGTAAAATCTTTGCATATGATGTGAGTTATAAACCTCTGAAACCAAAAATCAAATGAAAAACTAAACAATAAAGTTAAATTGAGGGAGATGACTACTACAAAATTAATATAAATAAACAACTTCTGTATGATCAACCACCAATTAGATAATAATGGAAGACCCCATCTCAAATCACAGTACCACACTGTGCAGAGCCAGACTACAAAACCAAGGAGCACATGCTCAGTGTTTCATCACATCTGTGAATTGCAACAAACATGTGGCATGCCTTAAAGTGTAAAATAAATAAATAAAACAAAATTGCAATAAAAAGATGCATTTCCTAGAATGAATGCAAGAAGAAATGTACAATGTCTATACAAAGAAAACTTCTTAAGACCCTGAAAAGCCATGAAAATGATCACTTTAACAAATGAAAAGGTATACAATATCCTTGGAGAGGAAAATGCTATCTCATAAACATAATTTGTCAAGTGAAATGATGTATGAGGTGCAATTCCAATGAAATTCTGTTAGGGAATCATTGATGGACAAGCTTATGTTTCTCTACATGAATGTTATTCTTTAATATTTAATTTTAATTTTTAATCTCTCATGTTAGACATTTCTTTGGTATTTTACATGGTTAATGATTGTTTAAATTCAGTCGTGTGCTTAGGAAGTTTTTTGCCAATATTTCTTTGGTATAATAAAATTTTCATCTAGGATCATGTTCTTTCTTCCTAAGTATAATCTTCAGAATTCCCTTTATTGAGAGTTTGTTGGTAGAAAATTCCCTCCCTCTTTCTTTCTCTCTCTCCCTTTCTCTTTCTTTCAATTTTGGGATCCTGGAAATGATCTATTTTGGTTGTTTTAATGTTTGCTTAGCTAGGTACAGTATTTGGCTACTGGATTTTTTTCTTCGTTCTTTGATGGTATTACCTGATTATCTTCTGATTTCCATTTTGCTGTCGAGAATTCACTGGTCAGACTAATTGTTGCTCTTACATAGATGATTTGTATTTTCTGTGATTACTTTTTCAAATGTTCCCTTTGTCTTTAACAATCTGTACTTTTACTCTGATGAGTCTAGCTATAGATATCTTTTTTCCTGTCTTGTGTAGGACTAGTTATCTTTCCTGAATTTAAGAATCCATATCTTTCATTAGTTCTAGAAAGTTCCCATCCATCATTTCTTCAACTATTGCCTCTTTCAAAGTCTTTTTGCTTCTTTTCAAATGTCAATTATATCTTTTGTAGACATTTTTTCAATCTATCTTCCATGTCGCTAATGTTTTTTCTCTTCCCTATTTCTCTCTTTTTCTCAATGTGCTACATTCTAAAAAATTTTCAATTCTATATCAAGGACCTTATTTACCTCTAATAAGCTGTGTCTGCTCTACTCTTTGGGCTGCTATTGGCTTTTTAAATTTCAGTGGTTATAATTCTGGGTGGAGATATATTTGGCTATTTTTCAAATCTTTCTTTTCAATAACATGTAATTATTAGCTTGTGTTTTTATTTAGTTTAAATCTCCTTAAATATTTTAAACACATGTATTATATATTCTTTATACATTCTTCATTTTTCTATTATATGAAACAGGCAGAGGTCTAACAGAACTATTATTTATGCTTACCCTTATTTGTGGTGGCTTATTTCCTCATATTTAGTAGATCTTAGTCTGTGAAAATCCAAAGAGGTCCAGTTTGAGGGAACTTCGGCATTGCCTACCTGTGACCATTTAAAATTAATTGTCTCCATGCTTCTTTCTTCCTTCCCCCCATTCACTTATCCTCCAATTTGCTAATTCTTTCTCAAAATGTGTAATCTTCAGTTCAACCTATGCTGAGTTAATTTCAGCTGTTACATTTTTTGGATTCTAGAATTCTCATTTTTTTTTTTTTTTTTTTTTTTTTTTTAAATTTTTGGGACAGAGAGAGACAGAGCATGAACGGGGGAGGGGCAGAGAGAGAGGGAGACACAGAATCGGAAACAGGCTCCAGGCTCCGAGCCATCAGCCCAGAGCCTGACGCGGGGCTCGAACTCACGGACCGCGAGATCGTGACCTGGCTGAAGTCGGACGCTTAACCGACTGCGCCACCCAGGCGCCCCTAGAATTCTCATTTTTAAAAATATTTCAGTTCTTTGCTGAAATTCTCAATCTTA
The DNA here is from genome assembly GCF_046562875.1 of Panthera onca. Taxonomy (NCBI): domain Eukaryota; kingdom Metazoa; phylum Chordata; class Mammalia; order Carnivora; family Felidae; genus Panthera; species Panthera onca. The sequence continues at coordinate 212,934,727 of NC_138339.1, read as the reverse complement.
TTTTTATTTTCTTGAACACATTAGGTACAATTATTTTAAAGTATCTGTCTGGTAACTATTTTATTATTCCCTATAGATCTGTTTATATTACATATTATTTCCCCTTAACTTTGTTCACATTATCTTTGTGTGTGACTGCTAATTTTTGATGGAGTCCTAATCTTTACTTATGAAAAAAATATAGAAATAATGTGAGGCCCAGAATAATTTTATCTTCCTCCAGAGAGGATCCACATTAGTTTCTGATAAGAGACCAAGGGCTCTAGCCATCCCACACTACCTTGATTCAATTTCAGGGATTGAGGTGGCTCAACATTGGGCATCAGTCCCTGTAAGGTCCAGTGTATTCATAAGTCACTTTACTCTTAGGGTACATTCCTTTTGTGACTATACAAGTCCTTCGTCTTTGTTAATCCCTGGACTCTAATGATTGTCTCCTTACTCCCCAAGGCTGTTGGAAACTGGTTATCTTCTCAGCTACATCTTTCAATAGTAACAGATACCCCTAGAAGGAAAGCAACTTTAGAGGTGCGTCTCACTTAGTGGGTTTTTCTATTTTCCACAGATCTGGTCCTCTAATTCCTCATGGCTTTGTTTGTTCTCAGAATACTTCAAGTATATATTTGTTGTATGTTTCCAACTTTTCCAGTTGTCCTCAGTGGAAGGGTTGATTCTAATGACATACTCTACCATTATCAGAAGGAGAAGGTTTTTATTTTTCTTCTGGTAAAAAATCTTTTCCGGATTTTGCACCAGTTCTCCATCAATATTAGTGGCCATCTGATATTGCTAGTCTGTTTTGTCTGCTTATGTCTGGCTACTGTTTCCCTTAAGTGCATAGTTTTCGATGTATAATATATATTATTATTCCCTCAGCAGTTGAGTCATATTGTGAGCTTCTTTGTGGAGCTTACAACCAGTAAAAAGGTAGTGGAAGGCCCAGCAGTGCTACTCTCATCAGTTAATGAATCAACAGTAAACAAACTGGAGAAAATCTTTAACCCTCTGCTGAAGCTTGGAGAGAAAGCTGGTTACCGCCAGATCTCTGATCACAGTCATAAAGATGGAGAACTATTTTTGAAAGATTTCCCATCTAGTTCCACTGGGATTAGAAAGATAGAACTCCCTGGGCAAATAGGTAGTGACTTTCCCCAAAAGGATTCACAGGCCTCTAGCAGCTAAGCTACCTCAGAGAACCATGAAATCTCAGACTTAGATCCCGATGTGAAAGAGAAGTAAGTCCTTGACTCCATGGTTATCTCCTTAGCTCTTGGCAGGCCCCTAAAGAGGTGGAGTTTATCACTACCTTTTTGCCCTGACTCCCTGGGAGAATCCTCGGCCTCAGTGGAAAAGTCTTCTGAAGTCCTTTCTTCTCAGAGTCCTCCTCTCCTTGTGAGTCTACTTTTATGAAGAACACTGGTCTGTGTTCTTTGAGAAGAATATGGCTGTGGTGGTGGTGGTGGTGGTGAGGAGGAGGACGACAATAGCTGGAACCATTTATTGAGCACTTTTTTAAAGTTTATTTTATTTTTGAGAGAGAGAGAGAGAGCGAGTGAGCACGTGCGTGCAGGGAAGGAGCAGAGAGAGGACCCCAAGAAGGCTCCACACTGCCAGCACAGAGCCTGATGCAGGGCTCGATCTCATGAACTGTGAGATGAAGACCTGAGCCGAAATCAAGAGTCAGACCCTTAACTGAATGAGCCACCCAGAAGTCCTATTGAGCACTTCTTAAATGATAGCCACATCACCATATGCTTTGGGTGTGCTGATTTCTTTAACCTCCTTTAAGAAAATCATATGCAAATGTTTCGTTTCCCTTTACAACTGCAAATTGAAGCTTAGAAAGATGAGCCACTTGCCTATGGCTCATGTAGTTAGTAAGAAACAATGCTAGTATTTTAACATGCAAAAGACTCCTCTTTTTATAACTCTGGTACATTTTCTAAATGAAAATTCCCTACATGTGCTGTGATAAATAATTCTTGGGGGGGGGGACATTTTTTTAAAATATAATTTATTATTAAATAATTCTTAACATATACTTATTTTTGTAATAGTCTTGTAAGGACATTTGTAAAATGTATTACAGATAAACACATTTAGTATTATATATTATACTTAGCTACTTCAAGAGTCAAAGTCTAAAATGCAAGATAATCTTAAAAATTTGGCATCTGTTATTGCAAAGCTTTTGATTTCTTCTCTCCTACTACCTAGCTGTAGAAACATGGGAAAATTGCATTATATTTCTATTGGTCTGTTTCTCAACTGTATAATGAAAGGGCTATCTTAAATTATCTCTGACTCCTTGAGATCAAAGACTTTTTACCTTCTTAAAAATATCAAATGACTTTTAAAAACAATTTAAGAAAGTTATTTTGTAAACTCTTTAGTCAAATAGAACTTCCCCCTTTATTTTTCAATCAGATGGTCATATTTTGCAGGTATATGTTTTGCTTTAAACAATATATAAATTTTCTTTTTTTAAAAATTTTTTTTTAACGTTTATTTATTTTTGAGACAGAGAGAGAGCATGAACACGAGAGGGTCAGAGAGAGGGAGACACAGAATCTGAAACAGGCTCCAGGCTCTGAGCGGTCAGCACAGAGCCCGAGGCGGGGCTCGAACTCACGGACCGCGAGATCATGACCTGAGCCGAAGTCGGCCGGTTAACCGACTGAGCTACCCAGGTGCCCCCGTAAATTTTCTTAAATAGAAAAAGGTAGATTTTAGATGTTGGAAAAATGTGTGTGGCAGACACTATTAGCAGCTGTTTCTTCTCTCCATTCTATCTCATTAATAGAAGCCAATTTATGTAATTTATAATTGAAATATAATTGACATAAAACACTATAAGTTTAAGATGTATATAGTGTGTTGATCTGATACATTTGTATGTCACAATATGATTACTACCATAGTGATAGCTAATAGCTCCATCATATCATATAATTATCCTTTGTGTGTGTGTGTGTGGTGAGAATATAAGATCTAGTCTGCTAGTAACTTCCAAGCATATAATACAGCATTGTTAACTATAACCACAATGCTGTGCGTTAGATCCCCAGAATTTAATCATCTTCTAACTGCAAGTTTCTACAATTTGGCCACCATTTCCCCCATTCCTCTATCCACCAGCCCCTAGTAACCACCATTTTACTCTCTGCTAATAGAAACTAATTTAGTTCAGCATGGCAACATGCCCAGCTGTAAATTCTAGCTTCATCGTCACACATGGAAAGGATGAACATGTGGCACAGTACTACTGGCCAATGAAATATAAAGTATAACATTGTAATAACTTTATATGGTGACAGATGGTAACTAGACTTACCACTGGGGTCATTTTGAACCGCGTAAAAATACGGGACCACTTTGATGAGTACCTGAAACTAACAGGATAGTATATGTCAATTATACTTCAATCAAAAAACTAATAAAAACTAAAGTTGCCCATCTCCAGTCAATGCATACATACGTACATACAGAAAGTGACAGTTTCTGGAAAGTGTTTGCTTTCCTGATTTAGACACCTCCTCTTCTTCATTGCCCTTTCTTCTTTCCTCCTACCTGGATGGCCAACAAAAGGCTTATAGAAGCAGCAGCCGTCTTGCAACCGGCTATAGATGAAAGCCACGTGCTAAGGGTGGCAGGGTGGAAAGAAACTTGGTCCTTGATGGCCCTGGTGACAGTCTGAACGGTCTACCTCCAAAATTTCCTGTTACATGAGTGAATAAAGCACCATATTTTAAATCACCAGCAGTACGGTTTTGCTGCCAAATGAGTTCATAGCTGGTAGAGCAGGTATTGATTCTAGTCTACACTAAAATAGTAGAATGAGATATAAGGCACACATTCCCTTTTGTTCTCAATCAAATTTAATCTGTTGTGAGTGTCCACCTACTTGGTTGGTGGGAAATTCATCCTCAGTCATTTTTGTGATTCCTGTCCTGTCTTCTCAAGAACGCCAGACTTATGAGGTCCTTACACACACACACACACACACACACACACACACACACACACACACACACACACAACCAGGGAAAATGCCACATCTTCAGTCCACAGTGGCTGTATTCACGGAACATTTATTTACCTATTTTCCAGGAACCGTATGAAGAAAGAGAATACACAATGAAAATGCCTATAGCTATGAATGTGCTGTTTGGCACTCAGCTCCAAGCAGACGGGGACATGTACCATGCCCAAGATTTGCCTATGAGATTTTTAGCGCCTGGTCTCCTGACCAAGATACAGGGTCCTGGGTTCAGGTGTCCTTCAGTCTACCATTAAGGCACTACCTGATCTCCCCTACTGGGGGAAATGTGTGAAACCCTATCCCTATATTTGATCTTAGGACTCTAAACCTTCTTAGGGTCCAAAAGCTTCTGCTTTGTCCAATTTGAACATTCCCCTCTGCAGAAGGGACCTAACTTAATTTTCACGATAATAGCAAACACTTTTGTGCTCTCCTGGTCATACAGATGAGGAAACTGAGGCGCCAAGGCTAACGTCACACAGCTAATAAGTAGCAGAGGCAGAATTTGGATGCAGAGAGCCTCATTTTCATCCCTGCCCCTAATGATGTATTGTGCTACTCTCTGCTTATCACACAAAAGCTTCTCACTTCTGGTTACGCTTACCTCACTTTTCTTCTGGGTAAACATGTCCCAACTGTTAGAAACACAATGCTGATCTTCTTTTCCTGGGTGTGATGAGGGAAGAGGTGTTAACTCTCAATACTTTTCTTAATAACTCACTCTGTAACATAGCCAATGAAAAACAATATGTTGCTTTAAAACTGCATTAATTGAAGCTCCTTGTGTCTTAGTGTTTTCATAAGTTGGAGATAGTCATTCAACTACAACTTTGCTTCTATATTTTACCTCATTACAATTCAGTGATAGGGTAAGGAAGGATTGTCCAAGAAGGTGTTGGAAATCTTCAAGAAAAAAAAATGATATTATAACTAGAAAATTGATACAACAGCAGGTACCATACTGGTAAAATGAATTTTTGCTTTGGTATCCCTAGATGCTCCCTATTCAATTCTTACTAAAATGTATTTCAGTCTAGAAGAAAATAGGGACCCTGACAACTGTTATTAATGCTCGTTGCCTTTTAATTGAAGCACACTCTTGGAAAATGTCGTATGTATCCGGGGAAATTTAATGCATTCAGCGTAAGAATAAATCTCTTTTTTGAGTGAGTTACATCCAGGGATTTTTTTTTTCACTTTTCAGTCATTCCACAATCTCTCTGGTTTATCAACTCCTTTTTCTTTGCTAAGCGGTGATGGTAATGCATACATTTGCCTTTTCCAGTAAATCATCCTTTTATAATTTGGCTTTCTTTCAATCTCAGATTCCCATCAGAAGGGTTTTACCTCGAGGCATATTGCAACCAATTTCCCTCGTAATTAATGCCATATCTGCCTCAGAGTCCATTTCAAGTCCCAAATGAAAATTGATGAGGCAGCCAACCATGATAATCAGATCACATACCACTGATTAAACTATCAGTCTAGTTTCCAGACTATCACCTTATAGTGCTGCATCATAGCCAGAGGGGGAGTTTTCTGGTCTTTTGCAATGTATATTGCTCATAGTAAGTGTCCATAAATTGCCATTAGCAGACGAAGAGAGGGATTTTATATGACCCCTATCAAATTCTACCAGAAAGACTAATGATCAAAGAGGTTTGTGTTACAGGGACTGAGACGCCACGGCATATGAAAAAAAAAAAAAAAAGCTGTCTAGACTTGATAAAACGAGCCACAGACTGTGACAAAAATCTCCTGGAAAAGAAAAACTACTCACGTAGGTGTTTTCTCTCATCCAGGTGGAATGTGGATGGTTGAGCTGCATTATTGCCCAGGGAACATGGTGACAAAATCTTCCATCCGCCAGCCTTCAACTCCAGACCTCAGGGTGGGAGTGGGATTAGAGGTTGGTGTCTGAGATGACTCTTCACCAAATGGTCAGAGCAAGATTAACTCATTCTCTCGTTCATTTGATTCATATATTCACTCGCTCACTCAGTGGTTTTCAGGCATCAGGAGAAACATGGGGTCACGTAATGAAAAAGATACTGGGTCTGTTCTGGTGGAGCTGATACACTACGGGTGGGTGAAGGGGGACAAGTGAGTAACCAGACCGTTCAATGCAGAAGGGTTAAATGCTAAAGGGGAAGTAAGCATGAAGTACTAGTCAAGTATACAGCTATGTGTGTGTGAGAAGTTCCTGGAAGGGAGCCCTAGAGCCCTCCGTAGATGGGGATAGTTAGGGATTGTTAGCCGGGTAAAGAATAGGGGCAGGGCAGGGCATTCAAGGTAGTGGAAACAATTTGAGTCAAGTGTGGGATGGACTGAGAGTGTAACTTGTTTGGTAGCTTCGAAAAGCTAACCACAGCTGGAACAAAGGTATAAGAAGGGTTTTGTGGAGAAAAAAAGACTAGAGGAAGGCTGGCAGATGTTCTGCCCTGAAAAATTCCATTGACTATCACAGGGAGCAGGGTGGATATTGGAGCAGTTATGAAAACATATATGTATGTGAATATACATGCATAAATTTACCTATAAATGCATTACTTATTTAATCAGTAGAGTATGGTTTTTGTTTGGGTACCACTTTGAAATGTTTTTAAGCAAGTCATTTAAAAAAAATTCAGGACCACTGTAGATAGGAACCCTACCCCTAAGAGACTCTTTGACACTCTCAAGCAGATACTTTATGTCCCAATTTGAATGACCTGACTCCGGTTTATCTCACTAATATCCATAGCTACTCCCAAAGTAATGGCCAGTGTCTTCTGAGATAAGAAATTCCAGAGCTTTTTCCTATTATAGAACAACCTGCATCGGTGGGGACCTAAATCACATTGACTTACTGAATTAAAAAGGTTGACCTGTCCACTTCTCAAAGGCTCAGCTACCCTGTGCAATTTTCTGGCTGCCTGTGACCACTGAGTAGCACAGTGTATAGAAGGCTGTCATGGCAGTCAAGGGGAGGGAACCATGTGGCCTGCTTGGCAGGTATGTCCTACAGCATCAGAGGACACTCAAATAAGGACCCAGGTTCAAAAAAATAAGTTGACAACAAAAATACACAATGAACAAATGGCTTAGTCCTATTGGCTATGCTTGCGCTTTTTTTTTTTTTTAAAGCTGATTTGTTCTTATAATTTATTTTAGGCAACAAACATCTTGTCTCAAAAATGATAAGCTAATTTGATAGCTGTTATAACTCTGAAAACAAACTGATGATGATGGTGATGACGACGATGGTAGGAGTTATTCGTACAGTAACATGCCCAAGACAAATCCCAGGGGAGCAACAGAAACAAAATCAAATGGAGAGATTTGTCTTTGCCCAAGTTCCTCTGAACTGGAAACTTCTAAAGGTGTTTTGTGTGGCACACTGCACTGTTTGCAATTTTTAGCTTTTAAACTTCAGGCACATCAAAGTGTTGGAAGAGATTCAAAGAAAGATAATAAAATTCTTCTGAGGCTGCCTTACAGAACTGGGCTAACTGCCTGAGAGAACAGTGCTGTTGAATCAGCCCTTGCTGAGGAAGCTGCCACACTGGGCCGCTGAGACCCCTCCGTCTCATCCAAAGGACAAGGGCTTAGACCATTATTCATTGCCTGGCCCGCCTTGGGGTGGCTTGCACACCTTAGAAGAACAAGGGCAGCAGGCTTTCAGAGCGTGGGGCCATGCTGTGTGGTTTCCTCAGAGAGGGTTAACCGTATGTTTGCTGTGGAGTTCTCCGCTTCCTTCCTTCCTATTTAGCCCTCAAACAGTAATAAGGGGGAAGTCTTAGGATCTAGTTCCTGATCTGAGAATAGATACATGAATGCCGTGGTTGCTTCAGAGCAATGTGCACCTGCCCGGACACACTGGATTCCAGACCACCTGCCATTAGTTTTACATTGTAAAGAAGTTTCCTTAGTTCCGTTCTTGAGAGCAAGTCTCAGTACAGGATGGGGGTAAAGGCCCTGACACTAGGTTTGGCCCTTCACACAGATAAAGTGAAAGTGAAGGAGAGGCAGATGTGAAGGGAACCTAGGTTCACCGAGTTTCCACTATGTGCCAGGCACTGAGCTAAAAGTCCCGTGCATATTCTTTAATTCAGTCCTCACTGGTGTCCCACGCCTTGCCCTTTAGTAACCTTTTGCTGTCTCATACCATGAAGGTGATATGCTTAAGGCCACCCAGAGAATAAATGGTGGGGCTTAGGTCACACCTGAATCTGTCTGGCTCCTAAGCCCGTGCTGTTTGCATTATGCCACATTTCAAGGACATAGACTATAGGGGTGAGGACTCTTATGGGAACAAACAAAAAAGACGTATCTGTGCTCAATATCCAAAAAAAGAAGTACTAAACCTTCTCCGACGGCCCCTGATTTACTTGCTTATTTTTAAACAGAGAATAATGACCAGAAAAATGAGCAAACAGAAACTTCTGTGTTTTCTACTTCATGCCTATTTTTCTTAAATAATCTCAGTTACTAGGAAATGATCTATTTAAAAACCTTATTCTAGCTAGTTTGTGACCCAGGACAGATTGTGAAGAAGTTTCTGGATTTCCATGTTTCTACATTTTGTTCATTAGATCGTATGGATATTGTATAATTTTGTGATTGTCAACTCTTAATAAAAGTGAACTTGTCATCTAAAGGAGCCCTTTAATGTACCCCAAAATAGATTTCAGGGACCAACTGTCAGTCTCAGTAAATCCCTGCCTTCTTCCATTTTTAACAGGGAACCAAAGGAACTTCCAGTGAATTTGTTCAAACATGAGTAAGATCCGTAGACTCAATATTCCCATCAGGAATCACAGATACTTCAGTTGCCCATGTTAGTTTCCTACATCTCTTCATACTGCAGGATGGAGTATTGGAGGATTGGAGCACGTAGAGATAGAGGCAAAGGACAGAGGATGTCAAGTCCCTCAGGTACTTGAGGTTAGGATTCTTTCTTAACCCCTTGCTATGATCCCCTATGCAGAGAAATGCCATAGTAGAGATAAACTGGGGAGTTTCTCCATGGATTACACAGCCACAGTTACATACATATCAGCGTCTCTGAACCAACCAGAACAATGGCAAACTAGGAAGTAAAAGGAGGTAAGAGATAATGACACAAAGACTGAACAATAAAGTGGATGAGTCAGTTAGCCACGCAGAAGAAAAGGGTACAGCCGTAGGCTGGCAAAGGTTATAATTATCAAGCTCTGTGAATGTCAAGTACTGGGAGAGCAGAGCTAGGGGAGAGAATGGCAGAGGGCAAGGTTAAGGTGGGAGTGACATGGACAAGGGAAAGGGAAATGAGGCCAACTAATTAGGGATGAATCACAAGAAGCAGAATCTGACAACAGAGAGCAGAGATCAGGAGGAGCAAGAATGCAGCAAAATAAGAAAAAGAATGAATTGTATGTGAACATTGAGTTCAGGCGAAAAGCAGACTTATAAATCCCCATGGCTCCTGAGTTGGCATCACTGGATTATAGCAAGGAGTCTATGTAACTGATGCTTAGAATGATCAGGCTGGGCCATCGAGAACATTTTAAAATAGGAGTGTCTTATGGACGACTGCAGAGACGTATAATACATTTTGGAGGGATTTTAATGTAGTCGGATTTCAGTTTTATCAGTGAATGCATAAACATTTAGCTATTTGGAAGTATAACCAGTTCCCAACCATCCTGGGTAAACTAAAGCCTAGCCAAAGAGATCACTTGCCACATTTCCGAAGGCACAGAAATGGAAAGGAAATGGAGTCCTGTTGCTAGATCCTCTGGTGCCTGGGGAAGAGTGGAGGCAGCGTGGAATTGCAAGGCTTGGGAAACCTCTTAGGGAGCGTGCCAGGCTGCTTTAGCAATAACATTCCAGCAGGGCGCTACAGGAACTTGCACTGGGAGGAGGCTTGCCAGTGGAGTAAGGCAACTTAGGCACTTACCTCTGATGCAGAATTTGAGGCGGCACCAAAAACCTCTGGTAATCAAGATAATATTTTGACAGATTGTTTTTACAGATCGAAATTAGTGCAAAAACAATCCATGACGAACAAACTGTCAAACTTTTAAAGACAGAATCAGCAGGGACACTGAAAACATCCAGGAGAGGCTGGATGAACTGGAGAGATGCTTAGGAGGAAGGACAGGTGGTTGATGCAGTGTGCTGAAAGAGCGAGACAGGAGAGTCAGGGACAGAGCCCAGCTTTATGACTCATGTGGCATGTCAGTCCCCGACTTAGGGGATTCAGAGAAGGAGGACATTTGGGGGAGGATGATGATAAGTTCCGCTAGGGCTTTGTCACATGTGAGGTGTACATGAGCTATCAAATGGAGGAAATTCCGCCAATGCCTGGAAATATGAGCTGGTACTTGGCAGAGAAATCTGAGCTGGCTATAGAGAGAGAGGCTCACATGTAGATGCTACTAGAAGCCAGTGTATAGGTGAGCCTGCCCAGGGAGCAAGTACACAGACAGAAGAAACAGATGAATGCGCTGAATATAATAATAAAAAGTAATAGTAAGTAACATTTATTGAGCTTTACTATGTGCTTACCACTCTGCTGAGTTGTTTACAAGCAATATCTAATCAAATCCTCACAAGGACTCTAAAAGATCTATGCTATTATTCTCATTTTACTGATGAGGAAATGGATGTTTAGAGAGGTTAAGTAAGCCAGGATTTGAGCTCGGCAAGCAAATGGCCAAGCCAAGATTTAAACTCGGGAGGTCTGAAGGAAAGAGGGGGGGCAACCTGAAGAGAAGAGCAAGGGCCAGAATTTGAATGCTGGCTTTGTGGTTTACGGGCTGTGTGATCCTGGCCAGCGCTCATCCTCCTGCCGTCTCTGTTTCTTTGTCTGTAAAACGGGGGTAGCAAAGGCTACCTCCTAGGGTTAATAGGAAGATGAGAGAGGGCGTATTAAGTGTCTGGGTGTGCAGCACGAGCTAGCTAACTAGGGCAATCATGAGGAACACACGAGGGTCATGGCAAACATTTAAGGGGCCTTAGAGAAGAGGAGATAGAAGAAAATATAATGGAGAGGGAGAAGCAGAGCCGGGAGAGAAGCAGTCCAAGGGAGGGAGCATACCAGTGTTTGGTTGGTTTGCCAGCCATTGATGCCCTTAGCAGAAGCGGTAAGTTGAGTGAGGTGGTTGGGGGCGGGGGGGTGGGGGGCTCATTAAGTGATGCTGAGGAAGGAGAGCTAATGAATGTGGACAATCCTTCCTGAAAGTGTGGCCCTGAAGGGAAGGGAAAGGCAAGATGTTGCTTGAGGAAGACACAGTGGTCAGGAAGAGTACTCTCCCACCCCCTATACATCTGAGGATGGGGGAGAAATTGGACCGTTTTCCTCCCTGAGAGGAGAAGTCATGGAAAGTGAAAGAAAACATCAGGCCTAAAAATAGTGATGACTTTCTACTTAAACTTGAACAGTAGTTGAATGTATTCAAAAGTGCTTTTATAGCCAATGTGATATGGAGTCTTTAGAGCAATCCTGTGGAGTAGATAAGGTGGTTAGATTCCCCGATTTATAGATGTTGAAATGAAGACTCAAAAGATAAGAGATAAAGGGTTGTCAATGTGAGAAGATTAAGAGACTCCCTCCTCACCCCAGCTGGTGTGCAGAATGGAGGTAATGGACTGATTCTCTAGGATAGCCATGAGAGGGGCCATGTTCCAACAGAGGGCTACTAGCAAGAGGGGTATGCTCCCCGGAGGCAAAAATGCACGGGAGGAAGTGAGTGAGACACAAGAGACCCATGGCTAGCCCCACACAAAGTCTAAACCATGAGAGAGAGATCTGAAAAAGACTGTAAAGTTTAACTTTGCATTAAGAATATACTAAGATCCTTTTGGAATTGTCTTAAGACATTGAGAAAAGATTGGAATTGTTTGCAGTGGATTTTTTCTCTGGAGCCCTGGGCACATGGGGCATGGCAATATTTTCTTTTGTGCAAAAGAAGAAAGAACAAAGGTAGAAAGAAGAGGAAGTAAGTGGAAAGATAAGGGTTTTAGGAAAGGTTGAGGTTTCAGAGAAAGACAGAATTTAGAGAAAGTGGTTGAAAATGAATAAAGCTGGGCCGAGGTCATATTCTGGGAAAGAAAATCTACACTGCATTTGAAAGAAAAACAAGACCTGGAGAGAAGCTGGGGGGAATGGGATATTGGTCTGGGTGCTAGTGACAAACTGAAAGTGGTATGACACAGGTGTGCTATTTCGAAGGGACACATGCACCCCCATGTTTATAGCAGCACTATCAACAACAGCCAAAGTATGGAAAGAGCCCAAATGTCCATCGAGGGATGAATGGATAAAGAAGATGTGGTATATATATACGATGGAGTATTACTCGGTAATCAAAAAGAATGAAATCTTGCCATTTGCAGCAACGTGGATGGAACTTGCCATTTGCAGCTAAGTGAAATTAGTAAGAGAAAGACAAAAATCCTATTACTTCATTCATATGAGGATGTTAAGAGACGGAACAGATGAACACAAGGGAAGGGAAGCAAAAATAATATAAAAACAAGGAGGGAGACAAAACAGAAGAGACTCATAAATATGGAGAACAAACTGAGGGTTATGGGAGGGGGTGTTGGAGGGGGGATGGGCTAAATGGGTAAGGGATATTAAGGAATCTACTCCTGAAATCATTGTTGCACTCTATGCTAACTAATTTGAAGGCAGTCTGGGAGGCTAGAGGTGCTCTATGAGTTTGAAAAGGGGGCCCAGGTTCCTTATGTCTTATTGCTTCCACAGGTGCTGTCCTTATCTGTATGACCAAAGTTGGCCCTCTACATCCATATTTCAACCCAGTGGAGGGGGGAAAGAGGAAGTGAGAGCTCTGAGTTTTCTTTGAAGAACAAAAGCTCTGAATTGTGCACACCACTCTATTTACATTCCGTTCGTCAGAGCGTTGTCAGATGGCCGTATGTAGCCGCATGGGAGGTTGGGCAATATGGTCTCTAGGTGGGCAGTCCTGTGCCCAGCCCGAACTCAGGGGAGCGTGTTACCGAAGGAAAGAAGAGAGGACTGTAAACTGAGAACAACTAGTCTCTGCGCTCACAGTCAGACACCATAGTTAGATAATCGGAAGATTCCAGTAAGTAAGCTTGAGTAGGTTATGCAGAGTGTGAGTGCTAATTTGAGTTCAGATTGTGGGAGTGAGGTGTGTCGGTTTTGGGGAGAAGTAAGACAGTAGTAAAGTGTGGAGGGATGATGTGTGTTTTGGGCGTGACTGAGATTGTACTAAGCGGGACACACTCCTAGGTCCATGACTCTCGTTTATAAATATGCCTCTAGTTTAGGAGTCGGCAAACGTTTTCTGTAAAGGGACCAAGTAGTCAATATTTTAGCCTTTGTGGGCCATACGGTCTTTGTCAAATCTATTCAGCTCGGCTGTTGGAGCATGAAAGCAGCCTAAACAATATAAGCAAACAGGTTGTTTCCCAGTAAAGTGTTATTTATAAAAACAGGCTGTGGGCCAGATTTGACCTGTGGCCATAGTTTGCCGACCTCTAGTCTGTTGCTCTGAAAGTACAGTCCTCTGAACCTACAGTATAACCCTATCAAGAATAACAATTTCATCTACATTCACTAATACATTTATTTAACTGGGTGTGTTCTATGCGAGGCTCTGGGATATGAAAGATGTGAGACACAGTGCCTTAACACATAGGCAAGTTATTGTCTAAAGAAATATACACGGAAATAATTGCAAAACACCACGGTAACTTCTTTCTTTCTTCCTTCCTTTTGTTTTTCTTTTTAACTGAAGTATAATTAACATAGAGTGTTCATTAGTTTCAGGTATATAGTATAATGATTCAACAACTATATACATTATCCAGTGCTTATCAAGAGGAACGATCCCCTTTATTTCACTCCTCTGCACACCCACTTCTCCTCTGGCAACTACCAATTTGTTCTCTGTCTTTTTAAGAGTCTGTTTTTATTTGTCTCTTTTTTTTCTTTGTACATTTGTTTTGCTTCTTAAATTCCATGTATGAGTGAAATCACACACCGGTAATTTCTGTAATAGATGCGTGGGTCAGAATCAGTAGGAACACGAGGGGAGGCATGCCAAAGTTTGCCTGGAGGTCAGAAAAGCCTTCTCAAAGGCAAGGCCCAAGCTGGAGCTGGAGGGGGAAGGGAAGAATCCGTGCCTCACCCAACAGAGAAGGGAATTTCAGAGCGCGTGCGTTGTGTGTGCGAGCGCGCATATGCGTGGGGGTGGGGGGTGGACAGTATGTGGACAAAAATGGAAAATGAGAGAGTCTGGCATGTTTGCAGCACTCCCAACATTTGAGGAACAGAGAGATAAATGCTTAGAAGTCAGGTTATAAAAGGCCATTTATAAGTTGTTCCAAGGAATTTCATTTTATGTTGTAGGTCATGGGGAGCCATCGAGACTGCAAATGAGCTGGGCAGTGACAGTAGCAGATCTGTTAGAGAGCTCCCTCCTGCAGGAGCATGTGCCACGGAGGGGCGGGGGTGAGACAAGAGCAAGGAAAACCAGTAACTGTTATCAATGATCGTATGTTTGGGGGAGGGGAAGGAGGGCCTGAAATGAGTTGTCAGGGGTGGGAAGAGAAGGAAATAATGGACTCAAGAGACTTTTGATATGAATTATTGGCTTACTGGAAGCAAATTGTGTAGGGAGAAGGAAGAATCCGGTGTGACACCCAGGATTCTGACTTGGGTAACCAAGTACATGGTAGCACTTATCAAGACAGTAGGGATTACAGAAGGACTGGGTTTGGGGGGGATTTGATATGTTTCTGGTATGGATTTGACATGGCTGGGAAAATCCAGGTGGAGTCTACTGGGCAAATGGGTGTTTATGTCTGTTCCTTGGGAGAGTGTCTGGACCAGAACTACAGATGTAATCAATTAAGATGCCTCAGTTTTAGGGGGTGATTACACCCCGTTACCTTCTGGAAAACACCATTGCAAGGCCAAAATGGACAAATGTAGAAGTCAGGGGGAATTCAAAATGTGGGTACGAGACATAAAATCAAACCAGAATCTGCCTGTATTAACAGTAGACTTCAGACTCTGCACTGAAATTTCCTATGACCAATACAAAGAATGAGGCCATTGCTTAAGTCACAGTATCTATAGGACAATCAGTTGTTTAGTGGGAGCCAGTTGGTCTTGGTACTGAAATTTAAGTTTCCCAGGTGATATGGTGAGCAACTTCTTCAACAGCATCTTTTTATTTATATAAAAAATAAAATCACTTCAGTGGGTTCTTTCTTCTCTGGCTCTCAAAGGGTTACATTAAAGCAAAGTTGTACAAGAAAGTTGTTCTCAACTCACCTGTCATCTTCATAAAGTCCCTAGATCAGGAACTCTCTGAGGGTTGTGCTGGAGAGAGTTCTGAACCAGGAGGAACCTATATGACATTCTCGTTGTTAGGGTGGGCAACACCAAGTAAATGAGGGCCTTACAGCCTGTTGTCTTAAAAAAGACAGATTTCTTCTCTTATTTCAGTGGATTTTGTTTAATTATCCTTTTATATACATTTAAGAGATTTCTCCAAAGGAGGTCAACATTTTAGTGCAGGTATTTTTAAGGTCACTAGGTTTAGGCCAAAAAAGCTTTCTTCTGTTCAGGATGTTACAAATAGGTCAGCAGAATGCTGTCACCATGAGCCATTAGGGGAACATGGGAACGACTTGTACTGGACTGTTATTATCCAGGAGTCTTTTGTGCCTCTAAAAAAGGTCAGCTGAGTAAACGTGGAGTCTGAAATAGAAGAGGAGCAGATTATCTAAATTAGGACATATGTTTGTCAGTTTTCTTCTCAAAAGAGCATCTCTCAACAGCATGCTTCATCATCTTGACTATCCAGGTTTTAGTCTTTACATTTAAGAATCAGATCCCTTACGTACACTGTGAGAACATCCTTAGTGCACTGCAGTGATCTACATTTATTTATAATTATCCTTCAAACTTTTATGACTAGGAGATGCTGGGAATTGAGTTGGTGGAAGGAACAAAGGCGTTAGAGGGATATGTGCAGAAAATGATGCCGAGAGAGAGAGGCACATAGACATAACAGAGATTTATTCCACTCACACCTGGCTTAGCTTCCCAGGATCTTTCCTCATAAACTTTTTGTTTCAACTTATGTAAAAAAATTCTAAACATAAATGAATAGGTAGTATTACAAGTTGTTATGAGCAAACACTTAAATAACCACCACGTAGACCAAGTAATAAGAAGATATTGACAGAATTCCAGAAGCATCCCCTATTACCCACATGGCCCTGTCACCAAGTCTTCCATCCCATAGTAGTCATGCCCATCAATGTTATGGTAGTCACTATGCATCCCTAAAATACTAGCTTTTGATATAAATAGAATCATAACACATAAATATTTTTACCTGGCTTCTTTCACTCAATGTTATGTTTTTATAATTCACCCATGGTGGTGTGTGTTATAATTCACTCATTTCCTTTCTTTTTTTAAAAACATTTTTAGGGGCGCCTGGGTGGCACAGTCGGTTAAGCGTCCGACTTCAGCCAGGTCACGATCTCACGGTCCGTGAGTTCGAGCCCCGCGTCAGGCTCTGGGCTGATGGCTCAGAGCCTGGAGCCTGTTTCCGATTCTGTGTCTCCCTCTCTCTCTGTCCCTCCCCCGTTCATGCTCTGTCTCTCTCTGTCCCACAAATAAATAAAAAAACGTTGAAAAAAAAAAATTTAAAAACATTTTTAGTGTTTATTTATTATTGACAGAGAGAGAGAGAGAGAGAGAGAGACAGTATGAGTGGGGGAGGGGCAGAGAGAGAGGGAGACACAGAATCAGAAGCAGGCTCTAGGCTCTGAGCTGTCAGCACAGAGCCCGACACGGGGCTCGAACTCACAGTCAGTGAGATCATGACCTGAGCCGAAGTCGGATGCTCAACTGACTGAGCCACCCAGGCGCCCCATATAATTGACTCATTTTCATTGCTGTGGAATAGTCTACTGTTCGAATTAACCCCAATTGCTTATCTATTGTATTATTGATGGAATTTGGATTTTTTCCAGTTTGGAGCTCTCCCCACCCCTCCACTCCCAATTTATCCAATCACTCTTACTGCTCTTCTCTTGTCGTATAGATTCCAAAATATACCAGGATTGGAAATTGGAGATGATGAGACTTTACCTGCTGATAGCCATTATAATCTTTGTCTGGAAAATTATCTTCAAAAACCCATTTGACCACACTTAATCTTTGATTAAGTGAGCTATTTAAAGGTGCCCAGTAAATGACAAAACACTAAAAATACTGAGTATTGGTTGTTCTGTTACCATAATTATTATATTTCTAAAACCAATTTAGTTAGCTAACATTAATATACACGCCGTCAGGCATTGTGTGTTACCTTCCAAAGCTCTTCAGAATAGGAACTGTTATTATTGCCATTTTACAGATGGTGAGACTGAGACACAGAGGAGCAGCCCCTTACGTGCTTCCACACATCTGTTACGTGAGGTATCCAGAATTCAACCTTGATGACCAAACTCCATAACCGTGCTCTCAACGATTGCACTAAGTATTTTAAAGGCAAACATGGGGAGCAGAACGTATACTTCTGCCCAGGTTCTGTTTCAAGATCATGTGACACTTAGTTCTGATGACAAATAATCCTGCCAATGCAGCCACAATAACCCGTGTTAAGGCAGAAGAAAGATTTGTAGGTGAGCTCCCCTGCAGCTTGTGGGGACTCTTCATTTTGTTCTCGCACTGGAGTGGGTCCTGCAGAGGTAGAGGGGCTCTGGCAGTGACCTCACTGAGCACTCCCACAGGAGCCGACCCTGCAGTCCACCGCCACACTTCCCTGGCACCTGTGGAGAAGGTCGCCTTGGGCTTGGTCACAGCCCAGTTAGGTAGTCAGGGTCACAAGGCTGCGAGGTGAACAGCAAAGACAGCCTAGGGAGAGGCGTTTCATTCCATACAGAATCTTCAGGGTCTGCCACAGGACCTGTCTCCTCACCAGCAGTCAAAAAATGTCTGGTGAAGGAGCTAGAAGGAAAAGCTATAAGCTGGTTTGACTGGCTTTATGAAACTGCATCCCTCTGCTGTTAGAATGATTCAAATGCCATGCGTAACAAAGCTCTGATTCCCGTGCTTTCCTCCTCTTTGGAACCATTTTAGTCTTCAGAACCTGCTGTAAGCACGCTCGTCAACACAACTGCACATGCATGGGGCTCCTGCCAAAGTGTGTATTTGTGGCGACACAGATTCAGTTGTGACTGTGTGGCGTTAACTTCCTACATCCGAAAGCAGGGGCAGTCAATTAAAACCCTGATTTATTTACACATCCCCTCTCTTTCTTTCAATTGAATATCTTGTTCAGAAGAATTCTATTAATATGATTTATCACAATAAACAGCATGGTTCCTGCTTTAATTGATTCATCTTTTTCTCCATCTAAAATGTTTCCTATATCTCTATTCTGCATCAACTTTTAGTGTCCTTTTCACAACCCCCCCGCTCCATATCTTCACTGACTTTGATCATTTCTACAGAGTCTAGATTTTTTATATAGTCTACATCTTAAATCACTCATTTTCTCATTTTTAAAGTGCTGATTATAATCATCCCTTAAATTTACTGAAATTAGCATGAGTTTTTAAACCATTAGTCAAAAAAGAAGAGGCTTTTTTAAAAGAAACTCCCTGCTGTTCTTTGTGGATGAAACAGTTGACATTTTGTTAAGAGATTTTTATCTGACTTTAATTCTGTAGCTTTAATGTATTCTTCACAGTTATAAATGGAACGGTTTGTCCTAAATGGAAGTGTATCTATATAAGCATAGTTATATCCAGTCTTTAAAATGGATCATTTCATTTCACACATGCCATAGAATCTTGAATTTCACCTTTACTCATCTCAATTTCTTTACTAAAAACGACTCTGTTGCTCCAAATTCCTATATCAATGGATTGGATATATCAAATTGTAGTAGTAATTGTTCGTAAGTACATATTTTATAACATGTACTAATGGAATAATAAAATATATTGCAATAACAATATGCTCTGCCTGATAGAATTTCATCATGGGACTCCATTAACGCATTCGGCTGGTATCAGCTTTTGAAAACGCCTTCCGTTGTGGTGCAAGGAAAATGCTCTGTATAATAGTGAATGGTGAAAATGGGATTCAAATAGGAATTTCTAGGAAGGCTGAGCAGAATGAAAAAATACAGAAACATGAATGGATGCTGACCACGCAGTTTTGATATTGCTTGAAACTGGATTGATCCTGTGGATCCCTGTGCTCTCATCACACCCCAGCCTTTCACCCCTTACAGGTCAGGGGCTACCCTCATGCCTGAATGACACTGCTTTGCTCAGGTCACCAAAGGGTTCCTAATTGGCATTCCCAGTGGCCACATGTTAGCCTTCATCTTCGTCAGGCAGCCATTAGCCCTTCCTTTTTCTAATTTCCCTCTTCCCTGGACTTGGCTCTCCTACCTCCCTGAAAAATCCCTTTCAAGCACACTGGTCTGTAGGGCTCCATGCCTCACAGCCTTTCTGGTCCCTGGGTTCCATCTCTGCTCTTCTCCCCTGGGGATCTCCCCTCCTCTTGCCTCTGCACCACCCCCAGGGCTGACTTTTCACCCCCCTGCCAATACCTGCAGAATGCAGAGACCTGAAGTTCAACTTGTCCAAAACCAGACAATAATTCACTGTCCCTCAGATCAGCTCTCCTGGGGCTGTTGGCCCTGTGCTTCTCCCCCAGGTCTCCCAGTGGTCCTTTTGGTCTGTTCTGTCACACCCAGCCTGAGTCCCCGGTTCTTCTGCCACCAGATCGTTTGGTTTTTCTCCCTGTATTTCATTCCTGGCTTTGGTCCTCCTTATTTTCTGCTACTGGAAAATGAGGACAGATGCCGGAGTCGTTTCCCTGATTCTTTCCTCATCTTCTCGGATTCATCCTGCTCAGTATTGGAAATCAGTTCTCAGGCCAAGCGCCTACTAAAAACACCACCAGTGATTCCCTACTGTTTACCAATTAAAGTTTATTAAAGTGTCTCCATGACCAAGCTGTAATTTCTTCCCAGAGTTATTTTCCAGCACAAAATATATATTCTCTCTGCACTGCCACCAAATTTAATTGCTTGTAAACATTACAGTTAATAAATATTATTTCCAGTAGCTCTCAGGTACTGTAAATGAATAAATGACATAAGAAGGATGACTTAATATTGCCCTCTCACCATGAGATAGTTAATCATAAAATTATAACTTTGAAATAATATGTAAAGTCTAAAAACTTTTTTTTACTTGTTTCAATCATGTAGATTGCCTTCAGAATTGCACTAAAGACGAAAATCATTTTCTTTTTTTGTGTATGCGCTTCTCCTCTTTCATAGGAAGGAACCTGATACCTTGAGTTTTAACACCTGACCTTTTCTTACCAAAATTAAAGCTCGTTTAACTTACATAGATTATACATAGACTTTTTCGATCTTAATTAACTCTTGGTCTGGTTTCATGTGTTTCTTGACCACCATTTCCATGATCTTGGTCACAATCCATTTGACGTATCTCTCAGCAAAAAGCTGGCCCTTCAGTTAGGAAATGGAGGCACATTTTGCACCTTTTCCCAGCCTTTAGCACACCATCTGACCTCTCAGCAGCTGTCCCTCCCTCTCTCCACAACCCCTTCCTTTCCAACCTTGTGCCTCAAACAGAACCCTGGACTTATGGGACTTTGCCTTCTGATCTTCCTTATTTACATAAATATACAATGCAGCACATACTGTAATCACTGACAGAATTTAAATAGGTAATATATTTACAGTGGTATTTATTTATTTATTTTTTCTCCTTCAACAAAGCCGGGCTTCTGAAACGCCACTGGCTTTCTATGATACTTTGTCAAGACATCTTGATCATGTTTCTGGGCTCATTATATTATTTTCAAGGTGGAAGGTGTCTTTCTCTAGAACCCTCTGTTTGTAAACAGGTACTCATTTCCCCTCAGAGAACCACGCCCCATGGGCCTGGAGGGTGCTGGAACTCACACCATATAGCTGAATGTTTGGCTTAGTTACAATTGGGTAAAGCCTCTGACCCTGCTCCTAAGCTGTCATTTCCAATAGCTACGGGGATTTCCTCTACTTCTGACCTGACTGGACCCGTTGTGTAACTGGTACAGTATGGTAGCCCTAATGGGGAGAAAAATGAGCGACAGTTCTCTGGAGGCAGACAAGGGATTGATTTCGAACATAGGGATTGATTACATTTCAGGCAACAGGACTGTAATTTAAGGGGTAAGGCAGAGTCAATGAGGCCAATATAATGGTTTCCTCTACAAGCACTGATGCAATTAGCAACTCATTTTAATTGAAAAGGTGCAGGAACTCTTGGCCCTGTTCCTATGGCCTTCGTCACAATAGGAAATGGGAGGGAAAACCAAGTCAGGATTCGCTTTGGTGGAATGGTAATGCATATTTCATAATACCAAATCTAGGAACCATAAATCATTTTAGTAGAAAGTACTGTTATAATATGCCATTGGTCTGGCTTTGAATGAGAATAATTGGCATTTTATTTATGTGATTTATTGAAGGTTAGTATGGAGAATCTTTCTCTATCCCAAAAGCCACTCTTATCATGCAGTCCTTGGTCCTAAATCTTTGCCAGACTTGCCAAACAGAAATTCAGTTTATTAAGGCTAAAGCCTTCTGGCTATTGAAGTCCCTTCTTACATGCTATCATACTTTAGTAAACATAAGTAGCACCTAGAACGCTACCTCTCTGATTCTGATTCACTGGGTCGAAGATGGGAGCCAGGAACTTACATTTTCCTTAAGCATCCTAAGTGAGTCTGGTATATGAATTGTATTTTGATAAATAGTGCTCTACATCTAGAGATAACATTTAAGTAGGTAATTATTAAATGTCTCAGGCTTATCTGAAATCAATTTTTCCTTAACAGCATGTTGGAATATTGGAACACAAATCAGCTAAGTTTCAAGAGAGGGTCATGGCAAGAAAAAAGTATGCAGCACAGGGCAGTAGTTCGAGAAAACATGCTCAGACTGGGTGTCTAGGCAGGGAGCCCTGTCAGAAGCTAGCATAAAGGTACTGAGTGCATGTGGAAGGCAGCAGGGTGAAGACTAAAGTTGGATTGGTCTCTGGGGGGCAATTGTCTGGGATTCACTCTTGGGGTCATGTAAGATTAAGTGTTTCTGGGGTGCCTGGGTGGTTCCGTCAGTTAAACGGCCACCTCTTGATTTTGGCTCAGGTCAGGATCTCAAGGTTTGTGAGATCGAGCCATGCGTCCGGCTTCGTGCTCTCAGCGGGGAGGAGATTCCTTGGGATTCTCTGTCTCTCTCTGCCCCTCCAACCCCTCAAAATGAATTAATAAACTTTTTATTTGTTTTTATTTTTATTTTTATTAAAGAGTGTTTCCTTCTATTTTGCACCCTAGGTACCTCACTCACCTCACCCTAGTGCTGGCTTTGGTAGATAGCTTCTGCAATGGCTGTCAGTGGTCCCACCTTGTGGTATTCATGCCCTTGTGTAATCTGCTACTCTTGTGTGTGGACTGAACCTAGTGACTTGTTTCTAATGAGTAGAATATAGCAAAGGTGATGGGATGTCACTTCCAAGAGTAGGTTATAAAAGACTGTGACTTCCATCTCCTACCCCCTCTCATGCTCTTTTGTTTTTTAACTCTGATGAAACATGTTGCCATTTGTGATTTATTGTGGCTTATTGCCATTTCTGCCTTATTGAGAGACCTATGTGGCAGGGAACTGAGGGGAGCCTCTAGGCCATAGCCAGTGGATCCTTCCCTGGTTGAATCTTGACGTAAGACCACAACCTCAGCTGACACCTTGACTGTAATCTTTGGGAGAACCTGAACCAGAAGCCCCAACTAAGTCTTGCCCAGATTCCTGACCACAGAAACTGAGAGAGTAAATCTTGTTGAAGTCACTGTGTTTTAGTATGATTGTTTTTATTCAGTAGTAACTAATACAGTGCATAAAGATTGTGGTGGTGGTGGAGTGTTGGTTGCTGAACCTGAAGAGCAACATAAACAAGGAAAAGAGAGAAGGTACTGAGGACACACTGAACCCAGTATCGTGTGTTTAAGCAGTTTGAACCAGGGATAGTTCTTCCTACAGGGGTTGCTTCCTTTTCTTCTTCCTCACCTCCTCCAAGTCTTTGCTGCCCTAAAAAATAGCTGGACAGTTGCTTAATCAACGTTGACTGCTAAACGTTGAGATTTCTTCTATCGAATCTCCAAGATTATTGCCTTCACCACCTCCTTGTCTATCGTGAACTCCTTCCCTGAAATTTGCTATGGTTCCTAATAAGGAGGTCTGTACTTAACAGTGATAGATAATATCTTCATCCAGCAGCCACAGCCGCTAGAATATAAAAAAAGTAAAATGTCTGACATTGCAAGGATGTGGCGCAACGTGAACTTTTATAATTGCTAGTGGGAATGCAAAATGGGATGATCACTTGGGAAAACACTCTGACAGTAGTGTATAGAGTTAAATCTAAATCTACCATACGACCCAGTAATAATACTTCTGGATATCTATCCAAGAGAAATAAAAACTTATGTGTACACGAAAGCTCATATTAATTTTTTTTTGAGAGAGAGAGAGAAAGAAAGAGTGCAAGCAGGGGAGGGGCAGAGAGAGAGGGAGACAGAATCCGAAGCAGGTTCCGGGCTCTGAGCTGTCAGCACAGAGCCCGATGTGGGACTCGAACCCACCAACCATGGGATCATGACCTGAGCCGAAGTCGGACGCTTAAACTGAGCCACCCAGGCGCCCCTATATTAAAATATTTATAGCAGTTTTATTTGTAACAGTCCAAAGCTAGAAACAATCCAGATGTTCATCAACGAGTGAATAGATAAGCAGACTGTGGTGTTACAGATTATCCTCTGTTCCCCTTTGTCTGTCTTTCTCAGGATTCTCAATGAGCGCCTTTCATCTAGCTTCATAATCAGTCATATTCCTCATAGGCCTTTGGGGTGGGGCTCAACTGGGAGGGCATTATTTTCTCAGAAGGGAGAGCCAGCAAGTGGAACCTTCTCCACTGACTTAGATTTGTCCTTTTTTTTATGGGCCTGTGACATTCACTTACCAATTAGCTCTTAGAAGCCTCTATTGGAAACAAGGTGCTTCTGAGATTTTTGATGCAAGGGATGCTGCTCAGAATCCTAAGTGGCCTCCTTAATATTCTGCATCACTAGCAAAGGCTTACACAGCAAATATTCATGCCCATCAAAAAAAAAAAAAAGTCTAAGATAAAAGTGCATGCATAACATAACACTTAGAGTTGTTGAATCACTATGTTGTACACCTGAAACTAACGTTGTGCGTCAACCATACTTCAATTTTAAAAAGTGCATGCAAGAAGTTCATAGGGATAAAAGGCCCATTTTGGAAGCAGTGGGAAAGCTAGTATAGGTCAAGTTAAATCTATCACGTACTTCAGTCCCTTAAGAGGGCTACTCTATAGCTCATTATAGTTTCATTTATTTTTCTTCTTTTAAGCCTATCTAATGATTCTTAACTTAGAACTGGAAAGCTACATAGAGTACATGAGTCAGGGCCAGGATTTGCAGAGGTCAAGAAACTTCTTTATTCTTTACGAATGGTTGCAGAGAGAACATAATCATCATCATCGATGAGATTATTTTTTTCTTTCTTCTAATGGTACAGCATCTTCCTTCCAGATCACTGTCAGCCTTTCCCTCATCAAACAAGTCTATAATTCCATCTCAAGCAACTCCTTTTACAGGCATGACAAAGTCATTGGCTGATTTAAATGAGGGAGGGGGGTTGAACATTTAGCATAAAGATGAAGTAAAGGCATTTTTAAATTTTTTACTTTATGTGAGCACTGGTGTCTAACTTTCCACACAGAAAAAAAAAAATCACTAGTGATGAAAATAACAATTAAATGTAACGCATATAACACTGTACCACTGTATGTTGTTTTGATTCATTGTTATCTCCTTTTTGTTTTTGTTTTGTTTTGTTTTGCTTATTTGTCTGGTCTTGGGTGCTCGCTTAAAACCAGCGAGGCCACGGAAAGCTTAGACTTGAGACCAGTTCTTTGGGGGCTCTTTCTCGTTCTGCTGAGAGTGTTTCTTCAGCTGCCAGGAAAAGATGCGTGCACGAATTCTTTTGCCTGTGTCATGATCAACTCCAGCTCCGTAGATGAACCCAGCTGTGGCAAGGTGATAAGTCCAAGTTTCAAGATGACACAAAGGGATTGAGTCAGGCAAGACCCAGAAGATTTGGGGCCAAATTAAATGTTACTGCTCGATGGGAAAGAAGAGAGGAAGGAGGATATGGAAATACACAGCCCAGTTTCTGCTGAGATGATAGGCTCTGGAAACCCACCCCGCGTGCTCACTGTTAACTCAGTACTGGTTTGTGTATTTTCCGAATCTGCAGTGGGTGGCTTCAGCAGTCACCCAGGGACCGGGCACCCGGCGCCCTGTGATGACTTTTCCCTTTCACGGTTCTTGGGATTTCTCTGGAAGGTTCTAATTCAAAGGCAGCTTTTATTTGGAAAGCTTCAGAAGTCATTTCACTCTACGCATTATATGAGGAGTAAAAGGCTTGTTTACGTTTAGCTCCACTGCTCTTAAACCCTTCTACTTGTTCTTGCTGGTAAAATTTATGTGAGTGGGAGAGAGATTATTCCTAGGTATGGGGTTTGTGTTAGAAGTTACTTTTTTTTTCCCATTCTCATTCACCAAATAGGTACTGAGCACCCACTAGATGTCGGGGTACATGGGCAAAGCACCTGTTTCAGAGCTTGTGCAAAACCTCAGTTTCTGAGGTAGCCAAGCCCTGCACTTTTAGCCCTGCATTGAACCACAGGTAGTGCTGACGGCCCTGTTCTTGTCATGGCTGAAGGCTTCTGGGAGATGGATCTTTGGGGAGCTACCTTAGCTGAGGCTCTGTTGGTTGAATCTCTAAGCACAGCAGCACAAGCCAAAGCTTCCTGTTGAGTAATGTGGCCTAAGGGGAGAGAAATGAGAGAAAGTTCAAAGTCAACAATCTTACAAAACAAATAAGCAAACAACCTTGCAAATGTTTATGAATCCATAAAATTTCCTCTACTCTGCACGGTAGAAACCATTGTGTTTAACACACCCAGGTTGTAGGATCTTTGAAGACAGGCAGTGTACTTCTCTTCTTTTGCATTGCTCATTCAGTTAAGTTAAAAAATACATGGTCATTGATCAACATGACAAATCAGTTGGGGAGGGACTTGGGCCATGAGTCATCTGAGCCTGACCTGCATATCTTCATTTTCAAAATTTTCCTCAAGCCAGAAACTGATATATTGAATCTCTGTCAGTGTTTTTAGAGTGTAGGCTGCAGACCACCCACGACACAATCATCAGGCTGAGGCCACATTTAATAACGCTGTTTGAAAATTCAGATTTCTGGCTCTATGCCAAAGACTTTCCTAATCAGAAACTCAGAGTTAGGTCTGGAAATCTGCATTTTGATAGCTCACGCAGGTAGATCTTATGCGCACTAAACACTGAATGTCTCTGCTCGGGTTTCCTTGGCCTCTATGCAATTTTACTCTACGAACAAAGCTAGTAGATGATGCTTCTGCAAGACTTCAGGCAATCCTGAGCAGGCTGCATCGAGCTCTGCCACTTACCGGTCACATGATCCTGGCCAAGTGATTTAACTTATTCACCTCTCAATTTTCTTTTCTGCAAAACGTGGGTTATAAAAGCACCTACCTTTGGATGGAGGTGACTGAGTTTCAAGTAAGACAACATTTGCAAAGTGCTCAGAACTGTCCCTGGCAGATAGGAAGGCCTGATAACAGATACCTATTGTTACTGTTCTTGTTATTCAACCATTTGCAAAAACCGTGTCTTTTATGCAAACGCAGGAACAACAATATCAGGTTGATGTGCTAATGTTAAGTGAGCTGCTTAGAAAAAGAAAGCTCTTCCAGTGACAGAGGCCAGCTGGAGACCGAAGACATTTGCTAGAAGAAAAGAGACTCAACGACAGTCACATCTTTCACAAGGTTGCTTAAAGTCTGTGAAGATCTTTTGCAACCATCATTTCATTTGTGCTTCATAAAATCCCATGAGGTTGCTAGAAGAAGAGAGATGTCAGAGCATGGGCGTGAAAATGCATGATCTGTGCAGGCGACGGCCCTGATACTCACTCTACGACTTGAGCAAATTGTACAACGTGTCTGAGCTGCAGTTCCCCACTGCTGTGAACTGGGGAGAAAATGTATAATATATAATATTACATATTATACGTGTAGAGCTCCTAGCACAAGGTCTCTAGCGTGGGAAATGCTCACGAAATGTAACTGTTATTGTTGTGAGTAAACCAAGCCTCTGAATTCGCACATCCAGCAAGCGGCTGACCTGTGGTTTGAGCCTAGACCATCTGCCTAAGCCCATTGCCATCTCGACTAGATCAAGTGCCTGTAAATCTCAGACAGTTGTTGACAGTTTATGGCAATCCATACTCTGATTTCTTGAAGCCCTCTTAATTTACCCATAAAGCCTTGCTTAGTATTGTCAGGGATAATCATTTTTAAACATGGCCTGCCAGCCATGTTATAAAATAGCACACTGGCAGAGGAGGCCATTCTACTTGAATTATTTATCTGGAAACTTGACTTCCGGCTGCAGCACACGAGTCCCTCCCTAAGGTGCCTGGTTTGGGTCAGGTAGTTAAAACTCACCAAGCAGTTGCTGGTGCCGAAGGCTGTGAATATAGCGGTTCTGCAGGGCCTCCCACTGGGGCCTGGAATTGTAAATCCTCATGATGCTGTAAAAATAGCGCTGCTGCCCTTGGGTTAGGTCCTGTCGGAGCAGAGCAGGTGATTTTGATGAGTTGGTGGAATTCTCTACGACTACGAGTGTGATGTATTCAAAGCTGACTTCTTTTGGAAATAAGATATATATATGTATACATACATATGTATGTATAACAATTTTATGTATATGTGTGTGTATATATGTACAAATTGTGTGTATATATATATGTATGTATACACACACACGTATATATATATACACACACACACACATACATGTAACAATTGGAAAACAACAATTGGGTAGTTTCTTCCCCTAGTTTATTTAAACAACTTCCACTGGCCTGTGTGATAGTAAAAATGGATAAGCAAACATTCTAGGTTAAGTAAGTAGGTCAAGATATTGAGCTGAGAGAGATCTAAGGATTTCCAACATCTTATAATTTTATTTATCTATTATGATCCTTGTTGGAGAAGGTAGGCCATGAGAATCTACACAGGGCCTGACGTAGACCTGGCTTCTGAATGGGGTCAAGAGAACTTCCCACCAAGAGTTGTCAGTAAGCAGGGGAGATAGCTGGATGAGTGGATGGGTAATGTGATAAAGGTTCAGCATTATTAGTTAAAAGGTGCTATGAAAACAGAGGAGGAAAATAAACTCTGTGCAAGGCTTTCTAAATGAGTTGACCAAAACATCGGAGTCTTAGGGTGAGGAGAAATTCCCCCAAAGGACCAGAATACTGGTTCTCAAAGGGCATTGGCATCACCTGGGAATTTGTTAGAAATGCAAATTCTCAGGCTCCACCCTAGATCTACAGAAGCCTAAACTCTGGGGAGTGGGACCCAGAACTCTGGGTTTTAACAAGCCCTCTGGGTGATTCTGACACAAGCACACTAAAATTTGAGAACCACTGTGCTGGAAGAAAAAGAAAGGCTAATTAGTGGGAGAAAGTGGGTACAGATTTCCAATGGGGCACGAAATATCTGGATATATCGGGAAGCAGACTTTTTTTTTTTTTCTTCAAGCAAAATATAGAGTCTGAGCTGGGAAAGGCTTAGAGGTAGGCAAGGGAAGGTCATAAGAGCCTTATAGATGTAATGTTCCAACTCAAATCTTAAAAGTAATACTTAAAAAAAGTTTAAAGATTATCTTTTATATGAGGAGCCATTGAAGGTCTTTATTTAGGTCCGTGATTCTCAAAGGGAGTGATTTTGACCATTGAGGACATTTGACAATGTGTAAAGACATTTTTGGTTGTCATAAATGGTGAAAGGGAGGATGTATGGTACTGGCAGTCAGTAGGTAGGAGCCAGGAGTGCTGCTGAACATCCCACAGTGCATGAGACAGCCGTCCGGTCCCTCGTAACAAAGAATTATCCAACCCCAAATGTCATCCTTTCATGTGACCAGATTTTGCAGCTGGCCCTGCTGTGGAGAATGAGCTTCTGGGAAGACAGACCATTGGTAGGGAGAGCATTTAGAAGGCTGACCTCTAGGGCAAGCAAGGAGCAAGAAGGGCTGGGACTACAGTTTCTATTATATACCTCATCTATCATCAATGCTTATCGTATGTAGATGGGGAGACTGAGATAGTGGCATCGGCATTCTAGAAAAATCAAAGAACAAGAAGTTCACCGTAGGCTAAAAAATTCAAAACAATGACAGAATTTTCAAACCAAGTTGTTAACCATTGTAATGAAAACTAAATTTAAGTTAATCAAATGTAAAAGTAAAGTGACTTTCATCTGTTAGAAATTTGGTGTGGAGGTGTGCCTGGGTAGCTCAGTGGGTTAAGAGTCTGACTCTTGATTTCAGCTGAGGTCACGATGTCACCCTTCATGAGTTCGAGCCCTGCAATGAGCTCTGTGCCAACAACAGTGCTGAATTCTCTCTCCCTCTCTCTGCCCCTCCCCTGCTCTCTCTCTCTCTCTCTCTCTCAAAAATAAGTAAATAAACTTAAAAAAAAAATGGTATGGAGTTGAAGCCTGTGTGTCAAATTTATTTTCTGGTGTCTAGAGACCTTAAGCTTGATATTGAAAATGTGTCCAGAGTGAAGGTAGCAAAGCCAAGTATTTCTCAATTTGAGACATCATTTCAACTTTACAGTTTGTGAATTAGATGTTTTAAAAGATAATATCTTTGAAGAAGATAATCGATTCTTAATTAAGCTTTTTCAGATGACAGACAATAATATAATATGAAAATAGCAAGCCAGTTTCAAAAGCAAAGCTCCAAAGGGCAATGGGAATAATCATTATAGAAGATAAAATCTTAGCAGTTATTGTTTTATTTCATGGCGGGGGGTGGGGGGGAATGCTATGTCCTTTCCTTAGCAGGGATCTGAGCTTCCTAAATAACAGTCCTAATATTCATACCCTATTGCTTATCCTTCCTTGAGGCGATGGAAGAGAACTTAACTTTTGCAAAAAGTATTTATGAGAATGGCTTTAAATAACTTTGACTGAAAGGCACTAACATCGTTCTCTAGCAGGGAGCCATAACATGGTTGCTTCCCGCCACCGATTAGTGCTTTCGCAATGAAGACAAGACTGTCCACAGAGCTCCTAAAATGGGCTGGGTATAGGATCGGATCATCCAAGGGCTCATTTATTCACCACACAGGCCGTCAACATGCACTGAGGGCCTATGTCAGGCACGATGTTACCTGATACTGGGTAAACAAAGACATGAGAAAAAGTTCTCAAGCTTTGAAGAAGAGACCTACAAATTTTCTTCATTAGCAAATGATATGCTATACCTTCAGTAAAGGAGTCTCCAAGGCAGAGGAAGGGACGCGAATGCAAGGAATCCGTGGAACATTCCCAAGTTTTTGCTGTCTTTTCTGTTTTTCTCCCATTCTTTATCCTGTGCCTCCAGGGAAAAACAAAGCATAGCATGAAATTGCATTTTGTTCAGCCTATTTTGGGACCTAAGTAAATAAGTAAGCAAGTAAGTAAATAAAGAAACAAATAAATAGATGTTATTTATGTCAAGGGATACAAAGTTTTCTCACATGTTTCCAAGTAATTGGATCTCACCAGACTGCTCAGTTCTGTACTTTTCCCTATTCCCACCTGCTATTTATGGAAGGACTTTTCTTTCTGCTTCATCTTATGTGTGCAACACGTAGACTGGGGAACCACTCCCTGTCACAAGTTATTTCTTCTAGTTTTAAATAATAGTTATTACCTTATCTGACTTTAAAAGCGGTATATGTCATTTTTGAAAATTTATCCACGATCTAACTGTCTATAGCTGTTGGTGGCATTTGATTGATTTCCTTTTATTCTTTCTTTTCTGTGTACATTTTGTATGGTTTTAGAAAAGGGAGATGATACTCTATATGTTGTGCACTTCCCCAGCTCATTGAATATCCCTTAAAAAAGCCTATAATTTTTAGTGGCAGTATAGTATTCCTTTACATTTTTCTCCGTTTCTTGCACATTTTGCAGTTTTATGGCACTGCACTGTCCAAGAAACTATTAAACTTAGCTGTATTTCTTGCCAATTGCCTGACAAAATGAAGGAGACACAAAAAGGACTATGAGTAAGTCTTTTTTTTTCCTTTCCATATTGTTTAAGGTTTGGAATCTGAGATGTGTACAATAATAAAAAAAATTAATAATCAAGGAGTAATAGACATATTAGAATAGGGTCGCCAAGGCATGGAGTGAGAACTCTTAAGTGTTGTCTCCTCTGCTCATACCTTTGCCCTTGCCAACACCTACCCCCATCGGGTTGTTTGATTCACTGAGATCATGGCTATAGAAAGCTCTCCTTCATGCCAGTTCCTTCTCTCTCTCCTCTCCTTTATTATATGCTCATGCACATGCATATATAAAAGCACCCACATGTACACACGCTGAAGAAGTATTTCAACATGTGATAAATCTCTGCTTCTGAATTCATGAAGCTAAGGCTCAGATCTTCCTGAAGAGAAATTTATTAGGAAAACATCAGCCAACATCTCTGTGTGTCTTGTTTCCACGATATAAACTTATAAATTAAACTATAAATATTGTACTTAATACTGCCTTCCCTCAGTGTGCACTTCAGAAACCACACTAACCAAGATAACTCTTTTAATATTCTCTGTGATAAAAGTTGACACTCTATCCTGTACTTAGATCTTCTCAGTATCCCTCCTCCCATTTTCCAGATCTGCAGAGCAAAGCATAAATATTCTTCAAAGCTAGAAAGATTTCTTCTTTCCTCAACTAGCATAAGGAAATGACTGACGATCTTTCTTGTGGCAACAATTCATGGGTGTTTTCTTGGGCTATTGCTAAGGAAATCCATCTTACCTAGTCAAGTGGACTATACCTGATAAAGTTTGACTAGAATGCTTGGAAAATTCAAGGAGGGAAAATCTACCAAATAACTTCTGTCTGAAACAAAAAGATTTGCTTCAAAGACTTACCCTGTATTATAAACTTCCCTCTTTTAAAAGCTGCTACTCCTATTCAGTGTAGTCTGCTTGCAAGGTCTGTTTCTTCATGGGATGGTGGCAGTCGAAATTCAGTCTGTTGATAAGCTGATATCTAGGCAACGTCATGTGATGAAACAAGGAGCTGGGGGCGGGGGTGGGGGATATATTTGGCTGCATGCCTTTCCCTGCTTCTGGGCAACAATCGACTGCACAATTTATCTTTTTCCTTTGAAATTTTGTGTCTAATCAAGTGTCAACTTCTAAATCTACTACATCTGCATTATATGCAGACATGAGAAAGGAAAGTACATGGAGACAGAGAGGCTGAATATTAAAGGTCAAGAAATCCACCAGGGCAATGGGCCATTATATATTTCCCAGATTTGGAGTCAGTCCCCTCACCCACATTGTTCAGAATGAGGAAGAAACAGTTCCTAGATATAGACCTATGGGCTTGAATTTTACTGTGGTAACCTATGGAATTGTTCAAGACAGTACTCCTTTCTTAATTTTTGGAGGAGTAAGATATTCTCATTTTGGATCTTGGTTAGAGGCTGCGTATGATGACAATAAACCTGTGGCACAAGGATCTTGCCCACACTGATGTCATCAGCATAAGCCTCGCATTTTAACCTGACTCATGACAGTAATCTTACCCCTCCCTCTGGAGTAGCATTATTACTACAGACTTCCTTTTTTCCTTCTGAATCCTTCGTCTGAATGCCAGATTATCTGTAAAAATGAATAATTCCTAGGGAAAATGGAAGAAGAAATACCAAAAGAAAACCGCAAATTCAAAATTCTTAAGTATCTAAAGGGAGTATCTCATCAAGATGAGAGTGATGAATTGTGTAGCTTACAGAAGAAAGAAAGAACTCACCAGACATAGAAAGTCCGCATTTTCTTCAATAATTTAAGTTATTGAAGACTGGGGAATAAACATCGCAGACACAGGAGTCTATAAAAGCCTGTGGATACCACAAACCTCTCATTGGATCTGAGAGTTTGGTGATTCTCTACTGAGAGATAAAGAACAATTGAATGCAGAGTTGACATCGTCAATTGAATCTTCCTTGAATGTTTTCCCAGCATATGATGAAATGCCTTCCAGGGTATACCACATCTGCTGACTGTTACACACACGGGCTGATTCATAGCAGTGTGCATCAGTCCCTGCACCGCCAGGAAAACAGAAACAGATCTAGGTGTTTGACAAAGAGCTTAATGTAAGGAATCTGTTTCAAAAGTACTGGAGGGGCGCCTGGGTGGCTCAGTTGGTTAAGCGTCTGACTTTGGCTCAGGTCATGATCAGGTTCGTGGGTTTGAGCCCCATGCCCGGCTCTGTGCTGACAGCTCAGAGCCTGGGGCCTGCTTCGGATTCTGTGTCTCCCTCTCTCTCTGCCCCTCCCCTATTCACACTCTGTCTCTCTCAAAAATAAATTAACATTAAAAAAAAAAAAAGTATTGGAGTGGGTTAGAGGAGCAAAATAAGAAAGGCCCGCTCATGCAATGATAGGCAATTCCACTCCACCACTAACACACCTAGAGCTGGAGGACAAAAGGGAAAATGATTTTCCCCAGAGTCCATAAACACTGTGCCATCCAGGCTGTTTCCGTTGGAACACCGCCTGAGTAGCACCTCAGTACCTGGCACTCAACCAGTGCCCTTGCTTCCCTGCTCTGTCCCAAATGCTGATGTTACAGTGGCTATCACCCCCACCACTGCCCCTGCTGCTACTGTCCCTGACATGGTTGCTGATGCTTCCACTGCCACAGACGCAAGCAGAAGCCATGAAAGCAGTTTCTCCTTTCCTCTCACCTTCCATTTTCTGTCCCCCATTGGATGCCAGCTGGTAAGGGACTCTGCAAAATGCATTTTGCAGTCTTCCCACTGCCATGATAAAGAGAAGGGTATAGAACGGTAAGTGCAAAGCTGGGAGATGTTGACATGAGCCAACACGTGGGGATACCATCAGCGAAAATCTAAGAGGTACCTCTTGTTTCTGTGATGTCAGGTGGGAGGCTCAAGAACTTAGATGTACAGTCAATGCTTGCCTATTACCACTAAGGTTTGTAATTTTTAAAGAAAAAAAAAATACCTAGCTCTGTACATAGTGTCAAGGAATGAAACAGGAGGTTTTGGTCAGTAATTTAACATTCAAGAATGATGAAAACATGCATATCATCAATTTTGATCAAAGAAATTATTTTTCCAAAGACTAGACTTTTCAAAAAGAATTAAAGTTGACTACAAAAAAAAAAAAGAATAAAAACACTTAAAATCTAATTACTATAAGGAATACAGTGTTGACTATTGGTAGAAAATATGCATGCTCTCTCAGAGCTGAAACATTGGTAAAACAATGGAGTAAGACAGTGGTATATCTATATAACTGTCCTTAGAACATGTGTTTTCAGAGAATAATAGAATAATAAAGTGTTTTCATAGAATAGTAGGGTAAATGTGATCTCGTGGTCGTTACCAAGTGAGGAAGGAAGAGGGCCCCATGATTAGAATCCAAGATGAGGTTAATTCAAAGAATCCTAATCAAAGAATCCAATCCTAATCCTAATTCAAAGAATCCAATCTTCTAGAACAAGAGGCAAAGCTTAACTCTATTTCATTGAGATAGGTATTTCCCTGGAAAACCATGAACCCAAGGGGAAATTATCTGTTCATATATTTCTGCTTTTGCTCCTTTCCATCATTTCCAGGATCCTCTTAGCTGCAGAGCTCTCCAGGGAAATAGTTATGCTAGGCACAGATATCCTCCTTGTGCTACCCCAAGCCCTCAGAGGGCCTCAGTGCACCATCATGAAATGAAGGGACTGTCCCTGTCCCCATTCAGAGCTGCTGTATATCACCTGGACTTTTGGATGTTTCTACACAAGAATCTTACACAGACTTTGTTAGACTCTCTTTCTCGTAGGACTACATAGCCCGTTGGGTGTAATCTTGCTTGGTGGGGGTTGGAATGGGTATCAATTATTCCTCTACTATCTTGTTTTTCTTCCCTCTGATCTCTTCGCAGAAAATTGCCACTTCTCCAAAACTCAAAACCAAAGCTCTCACACATACCAACACCTTAGGGGGGTCTGGTCTCAAAAACTAGAACCCTTAAAAGTCCCAGTTTGGTCTATAAAAGCCACTTTCAATGAGTAATAACTACTTTGAACACTTAAATGCAGTGATTATCAGGAAATGAAAAGCTGGATATGGTCATATATGTGCTAAGGACTTTGGGAAAACAGATTCAAAAAGTACTGAAAAAATCTAAAATAGAATATAACTTAAGAACAAAATGGTCTGTGGATTTAATTTTGACTCTATAATCCCAAATAAATGCTATGGAACGAAGAGGTATGATGTCAAAAGAAACTAGAACAGGTGTCCTGGGAGCTTGTAGATAATTCTAGATTCTAGACCTTGATTTTTTTTTTAATTGTAAGAATTTGCAAGAAACTCTTTTTCATTAGGGACTAGCAATGGTCCTCTAAAAATAGACCTTATGACATAGTTATTAAGCAGGAGAACCAGGATTCAAACCCATGGTTACCTGCGGTCTATGGTTTCTCCCCTTGGCCTTTGGAAATAAAAGGGAATTTGAGCAACACACGCATTGCTATAATAGGAAACTCTGTCTCCTTGGGTGTGTTCTGTTCCCATCTGCAATATTGCTTTGTTGAATAAGGGGAGGCTTCAGATTCACAAAGTCTTATGGTCATAATTCTGGAGCAGGTTATTAGTCTTAGGATACCAAGTCATCCATCTTCTAATCAGTCTCCTGGGAAGGTTTCACACAAGCAGGCCATTCCCATCAGTTCTCAAACCTGCCTAGGCGTTTCTGCATTCACAGCACTTAGGGGTTTAAAGCTTAGGTCCTTGTCCGTGAAAACACTTTCCAGATGTATTCTAATTTTCTAAAAAGTGGACTGAATAAAAATACCATCTACTGCTCGGCAACAGATTGGCAAAACAACTTTATAAACATTTAAAAGATCAGTACTGACAGCTATGTTTTCAAGCAATGTCATTTCCTTTTGTTGTTGTTCTTGTTAACAGGGAGACGGTTCTGGGACTCTTAGATGTTGTAGACCTGGTATTTCTGCCGTTGACAAGGTGCCTTGTGCAACCTTCATGGACAGATAAGTACAATTTGAAACCTGTTAAAAATTTTATACTCAAGTGTGCTAATTAATGAGTTCATGACAATCTGGATGGGTTTTTGGTGGCACGCTCTGATCTGTTCCACAGTTTCACCAGCTTATTAAGTTCTCAGATGATGAAGATCTAGGTGGGATGGAAAACATGGCAGATGGCAGATGACGAAAAGATCTCGACAAGTTAAAGTGATGGACTGCATCTAATAGGACGAAATGCAGTAGTAATAAAAACAATTCTGCATCAGAGTTTCATTTCTAATTGGACAAATACAGAAAGAAAATGTGATGCTTAGTAGCAGTTCAGGCACAGGAGTTAATGCATCATGAGTTAATGAGGCTGCCAGAGGGATTCATGAGTGTGTATCAACAGAAGTATAGTATCTAAAACAAGGCAGAGACTGGGACTGCCCTGGTGTGCTTTTTGTGCTTCAGTGTGTGCAGACAAGGGACATAGGCAAACTGGGCTGTGTGGCTAAACTAGAGGTGCTTCGTCATAGGATAAGCTGACACATGCATTAAGAGCTATCGAATCTGGAAAAGGCCTATGGCACAAGGGGGCGCGGTGGGCAATAATGCGTCACAAAGTATTTGAAGGGATCACGCGTTTGAGATTAGACTTACTTTGTAAGTTTTACCCCAAAAAGAAAAAAATTAGGATCCGTAACTAGAAGCCTGCCAGGATATAAATTTCTGGTGTAAGAAACCACCTCAGGAGAGAATGAGCTCCCCATTCCAGATGTCTTAAAAATAAACTCCCTTGATGAAAACGCTGTAAAGGGTATTTACACATTATACTGGGTCGCTGACACTATAATTCTATAATTCCAAAGGCCATATATGAGCCAGAACATCCCAGCTCCCCCATTGCCTGCCTGGCCCTTCCTGATACAGTCCATCCTTCTTTCCATAAGCTTCAACGTTCTGTGCTTTGACTGAAGCCACAAATTTGGCCAGTTCTTATGTAACGGTGGCTCACTGTGTACCATTCCAGGCACCTTTGTAACATTAACCCATGTAAGTCTCATAACATACTGTGAGGCATTCATGATGACTAGCTCCCTTTGGCTTCTGAGGAAATGGAGTGGAAGAGAGGTTACCTAACCTGCCCATGTTCCCACGGCCAGGAAGTGGCAGAACTGGCACCTGAGCTCAGGCATGTATCTCTCCTTCTTAGAGACCTGGGCTACCCACAGCGAATCTCCTCTGGGCAGAAGCGCCCTGAGAGGTAATCTTTGGCTTGGAATTGACACACTCTAGTTCTGAGACGTTCCAAGTCCAAAGTCAATGGGGCAGGAAGGGATACTCTTCTCTAGGAGGTCATGGGAAGGAGTGAATGTTTACTTAAAGGTAATTTGATCTTCCATGAAAGGACTGGATTTAGGCCAACTCCTAGCCCGGGGGCAGGGCTGACTTTCCCAGAAGCTAAAGGATATTTATCCAATGTCAGATGTGGAAGGCTGTTATCCAGGAAGAAAGAGTAAATGGCTTTTAAATGGGGAAGAAACAGTGTCAACAGTGTCTGCCTTGATCTGAAAGGAATTTTTGTAGTTCTATCCACATCTTAAACTATTAGGTAAAAGATGTAGTGTG
Organism: Panthera onca; assembly: GCF_046562875.1. Taxonomy (NCBI): domain Eukaryota; kingdom Metazoa; phylum Chordata; class Mammalia; order Carnivora; family Felidae; genus Panthera; species Panthera onca. Next base: position 212,896,720 of record NC_138339.1, on the reverse strand, counting down.
TCTAAGTAGATAATTATCTTTTTCTGTTTCATACCTCCAGGGACAGGGACAAAGATGAGGAAAGGAACTACCATTTATTATATGTCTAATAAATGCCACAAACTGTGCTAGGAACTTAATAATAACATGATTATTATAATTTTATAGTTGTATGGATAATAATAAAGATAATTGTTACTATTATTATTTTATAGTTGTATGGAGGAAAAAATTGAGGCTTTGGGAAGTTACTTGACAATTTATATTATCATACAAGGGGGACCCAAGATTTACACCCAGGTTTGCCTGGCACTAGGGCTTTATTCTTTCTATTGTACTATGTTGCCTTTACCACATTTTGTTCTATTTATTTAAGAGCTATTTCTAGAACATTCTACGCGGAGTCTCCTGGAAGAAAATTATCCTCAAACAGGATAGTCCTTTATATGTATGAAATCAATCATTGTCTAAGTCATTGCCTCTCCAGGTTAAAAATAGTTTCTTTAACAATTCCTTTTATTATATGTGTAAGCTTATGGTAGTTCCATTTTTCAGAAGGTCCCCAGGTAGTCCGATGTGGAAGAAGAACTCTTAACCAAAACAATCAGGACTAATAGCTGGCTCATTACTCTTGTCATAAGCCTATGTAATATTTAATTAAAGCATGCCATTCCAATAACAAGAGCAATAACACAAACGGGTTTGGGAATGTACCCACACTGGTAAGTACACAGTACAACTGGGAGTGCCATTAGAAAATCAGGGGATGCTACAAAAATATGATCAGAGATCTTCCACAAAAATGTGTTTCTTGGAATCTCTGTTAATGACTGTGGAAAATTCCTTGCAGCCCAGATCGCAGGTGTAGTAGACTGAAATCCATTTTGTGGAGAATTCCCCATCAGGCTTGTTACTGTTTCCCTTCTTTCCCACTTTTGCTGGGTCTTCTGCCTTTGTATCTTTTGTTTTGGTCCTTTAACCCTTTATCAGTTATGCGATATGCAGTATGAACCCCAGAGAAAAGAAGCTGCATGCAACACAGCCTTCCCCCCTGCCACCTCGCAGGTAATAAGAGAGGGCTTTCCATCCTGTCTTCTCTTTCTTGTGTTACCGCCTTCAAATCTAGTGATCCAGTTCTACACACCTCACCTGGTGAAGCCGATGTCTCATCTTACAGCTGTTGCTCCTCCTTCTTTCCAGCACCCCTCCTCAATCGTGGACACAGCTCTCAAAACTCTAGCCCACCTCTCCTGGTGTTGGAGATTGGACTTTGTGGCCATCATCTGCAGCCCTTTCGAAACCCCACGGCTAATATTGTCATCTGCGGTGTGGCGGCTTGTTCACAGTTGTGAGCTGCACTCACAACTGATTATTTTGAGCTCAAATTAGGGACAGTAAAACCCTGAGGTTAAAATCTCAGATGCTTTTAGCAGAAAAACCTGAGTTTTGCAGGATGATTCTATAATATTCTGCCTGTGTAACTTTGGACAGGTTTCTCAACCTCTCAAAACTTTGGCTTCCTCATCTGGAGGAAGGCTATTTGAGCAGTTCCTGTATACTTAAGGGTTGCTCTGAGCATGAAATGAGCCAATAATGCTTGAGATGCAGCAAGCGCTCGATCCACAGGAAACTTTTGTGTTGCCTCTGTGTCATGCGTGAGTCTAAGAAGTTTACATATATTATCTTGTTTAATCCTCACATAAACCCCACAAGCTAAGTACTATTAAGTCCTATTTGATAGACAAGAAATCTGAGGCACAAAGAGTCTTAACAGCTCAGTCGTTTATACAAGCTATTAAGTGGAAGTGCCAGGATCTAAACTCAGGTGGGCTGGTTCCAGACTGTGCCCGGCTGACCACTATGCCATGCTGCCTCTGCACTGGTGGCTCTTACTGTCTACATTACTGCTTATACCTGCATCGCCTCGACAGAGGGAGGAATGGGAAAAGACTGACCCTTCCTTTTTTGCATGAGGTCATCCTTCCTGCTTTCTTTTACCACCAATGTACGCTCCCCTTTTGTGCTTCCTGTACAGAAAATCCATTTGTAGCCCCTTCCCTCTGCCTTGCCACTTGGGCCCAGCACCCTTCTTCATCTTCACCACACTAGGACACCTGATAAGGCAGAAATTCACAAGTTTCTAGGTCATAGCTAGTTAGAGCCAGTCTCCATGTGCTTTCCTTAAAAAAAAAAAAAAATATATATATATATATATTATAATATGTTATAATATATATTATATATTATATTATGTATTATATATAAATAAATATATATAATATATAAATATATTTAAATATATATAATATATGAATACATTTATACATTTATATATTATATATATTTATATATTATAATACATATTATATATTATAATATATATTATATTATATATATTATATATTATATATATTATATATTGTATATATATTTATTTAAATTCAAGTTAGTTAACAGTGTAGTATTGGTTTCAGGAGCAGAGCCCAGTGATTCATCACTCACATATAACACCCAGTGCTCCTCCCAGCAGTGTCCTCCTTAATGCCCGTCACCCATTTAGCCCATCCTGTCACCCAACACCCCTCCAGCAAGCCTCAGTTTGTTCTCTATATTTAAGAGACTCTTATGGTTGCCTCCCTCTCTGTTTTTATCTTATTTTTCCTTCCCTTCCCCTCCCCTGTGTTCATCTGTTGGGTTTCTTAAATTCCACATGAGTGAAATCATATGATATCTGTCTTTCTCTGACTGACTTATTTCACTTAGCATAAAACCCTCCAGTTCCATCCACGTTGCTGCAAATGGCCAGATTTCATTCTTTCTCATTGCCAAGTAGTATTCCATTGTATATATAAACCACATCTTCTTTATCCATTCATCAGTTGATGGCCATTTAGGCTCTTTCCTGCTATAAACATTGGGGTACAAGTGCCCCTATGCATCAGCACTCCTGTATCCCTTGGGTAAATTCCTAGTAGTGCTATCGCTGGGTCATAGGGTCGCTCTATTTTTAATTTTTTGAGGAACCTCCACACTGTTTTCCAGAGTGGCTGCTCCCGTTTGCATTCCCACCAACCGTGCAAAAGTGTTCCCCTTTCTCTGCATCCCCACCAACATCTGTTGTTTCCTGAGTTGTTAATTTTAGCTATTCTGACAGGTGTGAGGTGGTATCTCATTGTGATTTTGATTTGTATTTCCCTGATTGATGAGTGGTGCTTTAAACCTCCCCTATAACTCTAACTGGGCTCTTATGGACTACCTTGGCTTGTCAATGGCCTTTCAAAACATTTCCCTTGAGCCAGACACCATGTAAGTGACCAGAGCCAACCCTGATGAGCCTACTTACTTCCTATGATCTAGATGTTGTGCTCCTCTTTAAACTTCCCTAGAGAGTGTTGATACCCTTAGAAGCCACATCTGGGTTAGCATGTGGCATCATATTAAATTTATAATCAACTATCAAAGATAACTTTCCAAGGATGGTCATCCTCTTCCTATAATAATAAAATTGATAGTTTGTTATTTTTAACCCTAATAAATCTTAGTAATTTTACACTTGCATTCAATCCTGTCAAAGTAATTTTGACTTTGCATTAGGTTGTCTTTTATAGTAGTTACTGCCAAATGTTTGCATAATCTGAAAATCATGTGTCCGTGATGTTGGTTCTTAGCAAAATCTAGACTTTAATAGCAAACACCTAATTTATGAGCATTTACAAAATAAGACAATGGTCACTCAGAGCCAGTGAGTGATCACCAGGACCAGGTCATGTTGTGCTAAACTCATTTCCTTTTGGTTAGGGTCGTTACTTAATTAGAGCAAAGCCATACACAAATTGTGTTGTGACTTCCACAAAGTCCTTGACAAAATCTCGGATTATGTTGCTATGAGTAAGAAAGTGAGCTGTGATCTTTAGGTTGGTACATGCTAGGGGAATTCATAGTTCAATGAACTACTGAGTCCAAGAATCCAAAAAATACTTATGAATGACTTTAGGTCAGCCCAGATGATGTCTCTATAGTAGCATGTAACAACTTAGTGCTGGGCCTTGTTTTACTCAACTTAGGTATGGAAAACGTGCGCCATACTATGCATGTATGATGTGTAGTCCATTCTTACTCCCATTTGAAAATTAGGATACTTCTAAAATTTCTCCTACATTTTCTGTTGTCCAAGAGTGCCTATAGTGTTTCTGAAGTTGATCAAAAGTGCCTTTAGTGCCTGGAACACCAAACAGCTGGGTCTGGCGTTGTGAGCACATACAAAGTGCATGTTCTGAATTGTAATTCCCTCTTTATATCATTGGCTCAGTCCTACCAGTCAAGTTTTAATTTTCTTTTTCTTATTGGGCAAGACAGGAGCAAAATTGGAGTGGAGTAATTTTGCTGTCATCTGTTGAATTGTACTCAACATTCCCTAACCCTCTGTGTGCTCATCTTGTTCTTATTCTTGCCTCTTATTGTTTCTTTTTAAAAAAAATTTTTTTTTAGAGAGTACACAAGCAGGGGAAAGGAGCAAAGGGAGAGGGAGGGAAGTAGGTGGGGGAGAGAGAGAGAGAAAGAATGAATCCCAAGCAGGCTCCACTCTCAATGCAGAGCCTTATGTGGGGCTCGATCCCACAACCCTAGCATCATGACCTGAACCGAAATCAAGAGTAGGACACTCAACCAACCGAGCCACACCGGTGCCCTGCCTCTTATTGTTTAAAAATCACTTTCTGTTGTTCTGACACTTTTTTCAAGTTTTAGCTCATCCTAGAATTTTGCCTGTCTGGCACCATTTTTACAGGTCTGGGATATTTATTTAACAAATTTATAAAGCAAACATCTAATGGAGCAAGAAAGACGATAAGCTTCATAAACAGGTGAATTATGTCATGGGTTATAAGATGAGCGTAGTGGAAAATGCAAAGGAAAGCAGAGATGCGGAATTCTGGGTTGGGGGATGAGTTGCAATTTTAAACAAATTGGCCAAGGTTGCTCAGTGAACCAACATCCTTTAAGCAAAGACTTGAAGGAGGTGAGCAGTCAGTTAACCTTTGTGATTGAAATTAATTAAATGCTTCTTTCTCCCTTGCTTACACAAAAGCTCCTATGTTCTGAATCAGTTGTAGAAAAGGAGCATTACGTTTATTACCCCTCCAATTTTCCATGAACGCTTCTCCCCACCTCTCTCACCTTCTTTCAGTCAGGGACTAAGATCGACAGACTAATGCTATGTCCCAATTCTTCATTTCAGCTGTCAACGAATGCTTTCTTGACACATAGTAAACACTTAGCAAATATTTATTAAGTGAATGAATAAAGAGTAAAAGCCACTCGCTAATTATAAAAGGTGGCAACTAAGAGCTAATTTTGAAGCCTCTAGGAATATATTCCCTTGAATGGGATCCTCTGAAGATACAAGGTAGGTGATGGGTTTGTAGTTTGGGGCTGGAGGCCTTTCTATGCAGTTCCTTGAGGAATGCCTTTAGTGACGTGGGCGTAGAAGCTCGCTCCACGAGCTTCCCGTGAACTTGGGAACTGTACACTCAGACATTGATCCTGTGAGAATAGGAAGTGGGAAAATCACCCACGAGGTATTTTTCCATTTAGTTTTTAATCTTCTGAGTGAGCTTTGCTGCGACTCACCACAAGACAAACATCCAGCAGTGTTTTTCCCAGGGTCCCACATCTTGGGCGGGCTGAATGCAAAAGGCGCTTGCCAGAAGTCCCTGCACTGAGTGTGCTGTTTGTAAGGAAAGAAAACAGGAATTCATAAACCAAGGAGTTCTGAAACACAGTGTAGGAAAACGGTCTGGGATAGAACTTTTTCTTTGGTTTGAAATATGCAAACTATGGAAATCTAATTTATCTCATATTCTGCGAACATAGATAATGAGTGAAAGAAACCTAAAAGATGGGTAACCATCTAACTTATTGTCCCAACTGGGACACTTTGGGGAGTGAAAGGGTCTCTGTTAATCGCTACACTTGGAAAACAGGCATAAGCCAAGGTTTGACTTTCTTAGGCAAACCAGAATATGTGGTAATGCTAGAAGAAAAGTGCTGTGAAAAAGAATGTACAGAGAAGTGTAGGTAAAATGTGATACCCCCTGCTGCTCATTTTACCTTTGACATTGCCATCCCTATCATAGAGTCACCAAATCATAGGATTTGGGGGCACAAATTGTGGTTACAGATCATACACCCTTCTACTCAAAAGATGGTCCATGGCTAGCAGCATTGGCATCATCTGGAAGAAATACAAATCTCAGGCCCCACTCCAGACCTATTGAATCAGAATCTGTGTTCTCATACGATCCTCAGGTGATTTGTGTGAGGGTTAAAATTTGAGAAGCACTGACTTAAGCCATTTAACAAATGAAGAAGCTGAGGCTCAGAGAGGAACAAGGGTTCATCTAAGTTCACTATATCCAGGATATCATCTCCTGGCTCCTAAGGCTAGCTTTCCTTCCATGTGCAGTGGTTCTCTTCTATCAGACCTAAAAATTCCTGAGGCTAGCAAAAGTGGAGCTGAATTCTCGTTCTGGAGTCACCTCAGGGTCAGCAAAGTCACTGCATGCAGTCTGTTCATTGGTAAAATGAGAAAAATTGACGATTTTGCCCACTAGGTTTCCCTTCAAGTTCTAAAGTTCCATAATTTTATGAATTGTGGGGCATCTCGGAAGCCTGAAGCTAAATGAGAAGAGTCCCCCAAAACATGGTGGAGGACAGGTGTCTTGATTAATGCTTTTCATGAGGAAGACATGTTGTTTTTAATGAGAAACAGGAAGGACCTTCCAGGACCTGGAATGGCAGATGCAACTGTTGATCCTAGGAAAAAGTTTTGGGGGACAATGGATAAAGACGGCATGGGATGTTTAAGAAAGGGAAAAAAAAATATCAGGCAGCTTTAAGCATGTCCCTAGTAAATTTAGACCATGGCATACAAAATAGCCTGTAAGTTAACAAAACTTTTCCTTAATTGGAGGTCATATATTCACTGCTTCTGAGACTTTCCCTTGCAACCTTGGGCATCTGTCTACGGGCAATGAGATAGTTAATTTCAAGTGTCAACTTGGCTGGGGTTTGGTGCCCAGTAATTTAGTCAAATACTAGTGTAGATATTGCTATGAAGGTATTTTTTAGAAGTGATTAACATTTACAGTCAGTAGACTTTAAGCAAAGCAGATTATCCTCCATGATGTTGGTGGGCTCTTCCAATCAGCTGAAAGCCTTACAAAGGCTGAGGTTTCCTGAAGAAGGAATTTTGCCTCAAGACTGCAGTATAGAAACCTTGCCTGAGTTTTCAGACCCTGTGGGTTTGGGACTCAAGAATGCAACATCAACTGTTAGCCAAATTTCCAGCCTGTCAGCCTGCCCTACCAATTTCAGACCTGCCAGCACCCATAATTGCTTGAACCTGTTCCTTAAAATCTGTCTGTCTGTCTGTCTGTCTCTCTCTCTCTCTCTCTCTCTCTCTCTGTACACACACACTCGGTTCTGCTCCTCTGGAGAACCCTGTCTAATGTAGGCAGGGTTCACAGATCAGTTCTTATTTAAAGAGAAGTTAAGTGACAGACAGACTTTGGGTGATCTATTGATAAATGTGAAAAGTAGAAAAGTCTTTGTTCTGAAGTTCTGCCTGAAGAAGGCAGGGTTTATTTCTGGCTCACTGATTTATCCTTAATATCTATCTCTGTGCCTGGCACAGAGACAGCAGAGGCTCTCAATAAATGTTTGTGAGGGAACTCACATGAGACTAATACTCATCTGGGAATTTTGAAGGCTTGGGAGAGGGAAATGGAATACCTTGGTATCCATATGCCATAATGATTAAGAACATAGAGTTCATTGCAAGGTCTAATCCCAGCTCTGCCGTTGGTAGCCGTATGACCTTGGGAAAGCTACTTAAACTCTCTTAATCTCAGTTTATCTATACAAAAAAAAATGGGTATAATAATGTGCCTGCCACAAAAGGTTTATGTGGGGCTTCTGTGATTTAATTCCAATAAAATACTCCAAACAGTGCCTGGTATCCAGTTAGCACAACAGAAGTGTTAGCTGTTATGACTATTATCTTCTCACATTCAACAAAGAACACTCATTGTCTGCAACTGTACTACCTGCTGGATTAAAAAAAAAAAAAAAGCAAGACAAAATGACAGCCTTGGAGGAAATCAATCAGACAAAATGACTAAATGCAATGTGATGAATGTGCAAAAGCCTTATGTAAAGTGTTTGGGAACACAGACAGCAGCTGATTATCTAAACCACGTAGCCCATGAGGCCTTTATGAAGGAGGGAAAAATTTAAGCTAAATCTTGAAAAATGAATAAGAGTTCACAAGACAAAGAAGTTGGGAAGGACATTTCTCATGCAAGAGACAGCACATAGAAAAGCATAAAGGCATGGTTTGGGAAGTGATGAGTTCTGTGTTGAGGAGAAACGTCCAGAAAGAAATATTCAGTAGGAAAATGGCAAGAGGGTCTAGAGCTCAGAAGGAGGTAGAGGCTGAAGGAATGAATCTGGAAGTTACGATGTCAGCAAATTTGTTCCAGCAGTTGTGAGCCGTGTGCAAGAATGAGCATGTGGGTGAGAAAATTCAGAGATCTCCAAGGATCATGGTGTTTAAGGAGTAGTGGGGATGTGATATACTTGAAACAGAATTAGAGAGGTAGCAAGGAGACCCAGAAGAGAAGAGTACCACAGAAGCTGAGAAAGAACATTCCAAGAATGAAGGAATGCTGATCTTCTCTCTGTCACTATGGATTTGCTTTCCATATAAGTGGAATAATACGTAGTCTTGTGTCTGGCTTCCTTCGCTTAGCATAATGTTCTGAAGTTTCATCTATGTTGTAGCAGTACTTTATTCCTTTTTTTGTGGCTGAATAATTTCCCAAAGCCACATTTTGTTTATCCATTCACCAGTTAATGGTCATTACTGTTGTTTCCACTTTGTCTATTATGAATAACGCTGCTATGAATATTCATGTACAAATTTTTGTGTGAACATATGTTCTTAATTCTCCTGGGTCCAGCAATTGGAGATTAGCTAAATAATATAATAAATTACTATGTAACCATCAAAAAGAAGAATATAGAGTTGTATATGTTCATATGGACAGAATCATTAAATGAAAATACAAGGTACAATGTGTATTGAATAAACCCTTTTTTATATTATAGACAAACAAATGAATAAATATGCAAAAAAAAGAATGAGGAGATGCTAGAAGGAAAGTGATTGTTTCAAGTCGTATCTTGTCCCTAATACAGACCTTGCCAACATGCAGATGTTTTTAGAACATTCAGAAAGAGATGCACCAATGTGCTTATGTTAAGAAGAAAACAACAGACAAAAAACCCTCACTAATTACATAGCTTCAAGGTAATCTTATTTCACCTCTTTGGTAAGGTTTCCATGAATGTGCAATTAAGATAATTGCCAGTAACTGTGTGAATTTAGTCAAAGCAGGAAGTATGCTGTTCTAGAACTTGTGTGGGTGCAATTAAAAAATAAAAAAGGAAAACATCTGTTAATGCTCTTGAAGAACTTCCAGTGCTTTCAGTCCTAAGTTATCACCCCCCAAATTTCCACTAATCCTGGCTTTGTCCCCACACAGCCATCTATTCCCATTTACCTACTTTCCTTTTGTTTTGCGGAAATCTTTCCCAAACAAATGCTTCTCTAATCTGTTATATTGGTGGCCTCCAATGAAGCTTGCTTCCAGGGTTCACACCTTGGGGGGGTACTCTCCCCTGGAATCTGGATTGGCCTGTGACTCACAATACCAATAAAATGTGGCCAATAAAATGTGGCCACCGTGAAAGTGACAATGAGCCAGTTCTGTGCCTAACCCTTAAGAATGTCTGACAGCTTCTACTTTTGGGCTCTCCAGAGCCCTAAGCCACCATGTAAGAAGTCTGGGAGCTCTGCTGGAGAGACCACCTGGAGAAGCCACGGAGAGAGGTCATGCAAAGAGAGAGACGTCCTGAGATCCCAGCTATCCAGCATCCTTCTAGACCTAGTGACTCAGTGTAGCCAAGCAGCCACTGAAAGGACCAACAGGGGAGCTGCCCAGCTGAACCCTGCCCAGTTACCGAATCCTGGGCAAAAAAAAAAAACCTTAAGCCAGAAGTTTCGGGATGATTTTCTATGCAGCAGTAAGTGACCAAAAGGAATAACTGGTCTTGTTTAGGGAGAGGCGTAAGGAATTTTGAAGGGATGTAAATAACCTTACCCTGAAGGGTTCAGGACCAAATTCTTCATGTTGCAAGTGGGTCCTTCCCTAATCAGCCCTTTCATATCACTGGGAGAGAGACGGAGATGGTTAAAAGCCAGGTGAAGCAAGAGCTTGAAGGGAATTCAACTCCTTCCGCCCACACTTTTTTCATCAAAGCAGCATCCCTTTTTCCATTAAAGCTGTAGATCTCAAGTTTTTCTCACCATCTGCTGTTTTCATGTGTGTGCCTGCTGAGGATACTCAAGTACATGTTCATTCCCTGGAAAATCCCCTTACCTACCTTTCCAGCTTGACTATTCCCCTGGAACCTACTGTCCTACGGGTGTTCCCTCTCGTCTTCTTTTTACCTTCTCCATCCCGTGGACCGTCACAGTCCCTGTGTCTCTTGGACGCTGGTTCTCGAAGCGTGCACGATGGGCCGGCAGCACCAGCAGCTCCTGGGAATTTATTAGAAATGCAGTTTTAGATTCTACCTCAGACCTACTGAAGCAGAAACTCTGGAGACAGGGCTTGTGATGTTTTAACAAGCCCTCTCGGTGATTTCTAATGTACACCAGCGTTTGAAAGCTACAGGCCTAGAGCACAGGTCAGCAAACTTTTTCTGTAAAGTGCCAGAGAGGAAATAATTCAGACTTGGCGAGCCTTATGGTCTCTGTTGCGGCCATTCAGCTCTGCTATTATAACATGAAAGCGGCCACAGACAGTACGTAAACGAATGAGCACAACTGTGTTCTAATAAAATCTTACTTATGGGTGCTGATATTCGAGTTTCATACAGTTTTCATGTCTCACAAAATATTGTTATTCTTTTAATGTTTTTCAAAACTGTTTAAAAAAGTGAAAATTAATCCTAGCTCAAAAAAGCAGGCAGTAGACTCAGTATGGCCCGCAAGCCTGAGTTTGCAAACACTTGCCTTAGAACATCTCTGGTTTGCTCTTACTCAGGATGCCTTTGGCTGAGGCATCTACCTTTAGTTCAGCAATCTTTTCTTTCTGAGGCCCCCCGGGGTGATTACTTCCACACTCTAGGCCGTTGATCTTCTCTGAAGCCATGTCTTAAGGAAATGGCTCCACCTGGGCCTTGGGATCGAAGAAGAGGTCTGTGTATGGCCCTCAGCCAGGGCCTTCCTTCTCCATGAGAACTTACTCAACCTCAGGTCAGCCTTAATGGGGGTGGATTCGGGCCACTCTGCTCCCAACAGACTGACGGTATAGTCCGTGCTGAGCTGGGCCCCCCACCGACCCCAGTAAACCAGAAATAGGGAGTAGAGATGACCTCTCCAGAGCCATTCCAGGCAGGGATGATCTTGGACCAGGCCACATCCCTCTAGGTACTCCCCTCTAGACCTGTGCTCCCGGGACTGAGTGCTCCCAGGCCTGAGTGCTGGAATCACAGTTGTTTGTTTAGTGCCACTCCAAATCACATCTTCCGAGTGGGCTAGGGAACGAGAAAAATGTGTATCTTGGCACGGTTGAGAGAAAGCACACAGGGAACCGTGGGCTGGGAAGGGAATGAGCATTACAGTCTTCTAATTAAAAATTTTTTTTTTTAATGTTTATTTTTGAGAGAGAGAGACAGACAGACAGGGTGTGAGCTGGGGAGGGGCAGAGAGAGGAGGAGACACAGAATCTGAAGCAGGCTCCAGGCTCTGAGCTTCCAGCACAGAGCCCGATGCGGGGTTCAAACTCACAAACCGTGAGATCATGACCTGAGCCGAAGTCACTCAACCGACTGAGCCACCCAGGCGCCCCAGCAGTCTTCTAACTTTAAAAGAAAAAATAATAACACCGAGTCCTGCTGCTCCCTGGAATACGACGTCATTCGTCTCCCCTTCTCTTGCCCACCCCCCTACCCCCCCCACCACCCAGGGAAAGCACAGATACCGTAACAGCAACCGGTATTTATTTTCCCATGCTGCACCCAGTCACACACGCTTGCAGCCATTACACAGCTTCCTCCATCTCTGCCACTGCTCTGGGATTTGTAGTGCTTCCAGACTCCGGTGCTAAATGGCAAGCAGATGGAAATTTTTTTTTTTTTTTTTGTACCATTAACAGAGGCAAACCATTTCAGGGCCCCTCGTTTCTGGCAAAGCTGTTGTTGTTGTTGTTGTTGTTGTTGTTGTTACGGACGTAAAGCAGAAAGGTGATGACTTGGTGAACTTCTTTTCCTGCTTCAGAATCAGAACAGAATCCCTCTCCTGAAAAAGATCAGGAACACAGTGCGTGTATCATTGTATACAAGGTTTTCCAGATGGAGCTCAGTGGGAGCCCTTCACTGGGGTCCAGGGCTGCAGCCTGAGCAAAAGAGTGGCTTCCTACCCAGAGACCACATCACGCTGCACGGGAGAGAAGTAGGGATGGGGGGCTGGAATGACGGGGACCGTGTCCTCCTTAGCAGTGACCATGAATGGGGCACTCCGCACAAGAGATGATGAAATAGAGGCACGGAGAGATCAGGTAGCTCATCAAGGTCACCCAGTGAAGTGGCCAGAACCGATGGCAGGTCCAGGTGTATTTGGTTCCATGTTCCTTCAACCACTCCACGGCTCCCCCCCAGCACCCACTAGTCCTAATTAGCCCTTATCCTAATACTAGTACTTCAGGGTGCCATGCGCCACATGTTGTTCTAAGCACCCCACATAATTAACTCGTTTAGTCCTCATCATTGTATAGTAGACACCATTATTATCCAAATTGACCTGAGAGGCGGCTGAAGTGCAAAGTTAGCAAGTAGCTCAGTCACCATCTGAACCCAAGCCCACTGGCTTTAGACACTTGCTCTCAACCACTGCACTACGAGGCTTGGGAATGAGACAGAAGGCTAGAATCCTTGGTTAGCTGTGTGATCTTGGGCAAGCTATGTAATATCTCTAACCCCAGCTCTTTTATTTGTAACATGGGCTCAACAGGGTGTTAGCAGCAACAAGTAAGTGAACTGTCCCCTAATAGCCTACTTGCCAGGCAAGTAGCAGATGCTTTGATAAGTGGATGCTGTTATTTATTATTACAGAATCCATCCAGGCTAAAGAGAGAGAACCACGGACTTATAAATCTTTTTTAGCGATGTTTTTCTACGGAAGAAATACGTGTACACTATAGAGAATGCAGACGAGAATGAAGAAGGCAGCAGCCTCAAAATTCCAGCAGTATAAGATTAACTATATGCTTTTAATATATATCCTTCTGATGTTCTTCGATGCATATATATGCAGTTATTCTTAGAAGGTTGAGATTATACTCTACATTATGCGGTACACTAAATTGTGTATTATGACCGTATTTCTACATCATTAGATCTTCTTCTACAGTGTCATTTTGAAAAAAAAAAAAAAAGATACAGTTTGCACTGAATGGTGACACTATAATTTTTCCTCTCAGTTCTTTATTGTTGGGTATTCGGGTGGCTTGCAGTTACCCCCTATTTTTTATAATAAGTAAGGCTTTGATGAAAATTCTTAAGTGTAAGAACACAGCCTTTCACAGCATTTGGTACTTAAGGGTCCCATTTGAGACCTGCATTTGAGTCCCTTTCTGGCTACGTATTTGCCACGTAACCTTAACAAGTTATTTGCCCTTTTTGAGGTTCAGTTTTTCCACTGGTGATCGAAGACAGCAACGCTTACAATGTCTTAGTAACCACCTCACAAAATGACTGTAAGGATTAAATTGAGAGACTCGGCATAGACCCCCAGTGTGTACCTGTCAGGTCAAATGATATGCGTATTTCTGAGATGCAGGATAAAATTGCTCTATTACTTTCCAGAAAGGTTGAGCTATTTTTATCCCTGCCAGGAGTGTAAGACAGTACCCGTTTCCTTAGAAACTTGATAACGTTGAATATTAACATAAAAAAAAAAAAAACTCTGCTAATTTGATTGGCAAAGAACATTTCAGTGCTGTTTTAATTTACATTTCTGATCATGTGGATTTTTTTTAAATGTTAATTTTTTGAATGTTTATTTATTTTTGAGAGAAAGAGACAGAGTGTGAGTGGGGGGAGGACCAGAGAGAGAGAGACAGAATCTGAGGCAGGCTCCAGGCTCTGAGCTGTCAGCACAGAGCCCAACATGGGGCTCAAACTTATGAACTGTGAGACCTTGCCCTGAGCTGAAGTCAGAGGCTCAACTGACTGAGCCATCCAGGCACCCCTGATCATGTGGATTTTTAAATAAATGTGTACCTATGTGAGTCCCGTGGTTCTACTGCCTGAGGAAAGAGAATGCCGAGAGTGACCAGAAATACTCAAAATGAAGGATGGCAAGGAGTTCTAAGATATGCAGCTGAAGGGGAGAGGCCAGTCTTGGAAGAATAACACTTCGTACACATATAAACTGTGCCTCCAGAGACCTGGCCTCCTATCGGTCTCTTTACATGGGGTTTTCTGGGAATTCGAGGCCCCCCAAATCCAACACCGGGGTTCTTGAGTCTCCGTTGGAGGGCGGACGAGGGAGATGAATCTGTTCTTCCCAAATGATTTGCCGCAAGCCTCCTAACCTGGCCCTGCTTCCTGTATGGCAGGGGCATCAGCTCCCACAGCCTGTTTCTGGTGCCCTTGCCTCCCATGGCCACAGGCATGGGGTGAAGAAGCAGCAGGACAGGTCCCTCATCTGCTTGATGATGCGATTCCTCTGGAAACTGTCGAGGAGAAAAGGCAAGCCAACTTTTGTCAATTAAGGAGCAGAAAAACTCTGGGAGTGAGTCCTTGGCTCTTTTTCATGACTTTATTCCAGCTCAGAGGAAAATAAATAAGCAGGGTATGGAAACAGGGCTGAACCGAGCCTTTATGAATCTATGTCACCAGACTTCTAGGATGTCACCCACACCCACACACGAACGTCAGTGAAAGATACATTCAATTCTGCTAAGCTCATCTACTGATTTATTTATTGCCTGAGGTCTTTTTCAGTGCACTTCTTACTCTGACCCAGAACCAGAACTACACTGATTCAGTCAGTCATGCCTGATGCCCGCTTCCAAGATCACTCTCCCCTACATTACCGGTGGACAGGCCCCAGTATCCTCTTAGTCTCCCAGGACATCCCGGCACTCTCAAAACACCACCTTTTGGCAGAGGAAGCCAATAAACTCCCTTTAAGTGACAGATTCCCCTTCCTTGCTTTTCTCCATTGTCCCCAAGGAAAAATCTTGTGCCACCTGTTGCCCCAAGGTTTCCTCTGACCAGTTTCTCAGGTCTTTGACCTCATTTGTCCCATTTGTTTGTCTTGCCACCTTCCTGTTCACCTCCAACAGCCTGTCTACCCTTAGGCCTTTCCGATTTTACCTCCCAAACATCAAGTCTCCTCATCTCTGATCATCAGCACTCTCACCTTCTGTCAGGCTGCCATCATTGCTCCCCAGGACTCGTGAAACTTTGGTTTCCACATTGTTAGTCTCCTCTTCAATTCGTTCTTCCCACCATGCTGGGAGATCTTAAAGTACCTCCCATTGGGTTCCCGTTGCTTTTAGGAAAGTTGCGAGGCTTCCACACTAGTCCCCGTGCACATCTTTAGCTTCATCTCACAGCCCTTATTCCCTTGGCGTCTGCCACCCTGACCGTGGCCATCTTTCAGTTTCTTGGACCATCCCTGTGCCCTCCTGCCTCTGCATCCTTCAGATCTCTACCCAAAAGTCACTTCCTCTCAAATGTTCTTCCTCACCTCCGTGACCAAGTCAAACCCCACACGTGTTCTTAGCCCTCCGTGTCATTTGTCTGGCATGGGTTCTTTCACAATTCATAAATTTACATTTTGTGTAATTATTTAACTTATGTCATAGCCAATTAGACTCTAAAATAGGTGAAGGAAGCATGGTGTTCTTACTACTATATTTCAAGCACACGTTTGGCATATAGTAAATAATCAGTAGATGTTTTAATTAAAATAATGAACGAAGAAATGGTTTAACAAGGACCGGGTAGTTTTCTCAAGAAATGCTAAGATTTTTTCTCAGAAATAGAACACACCCACCTATGTATGTAGGAATCTTCTTGGTTTTGTCACATTTAGGTAACATGACCAAGGAGGCATTTATCTTTGGGGTTCTATGAATAGGGAAAAGCACCACAGTTTCTATTCTTTTATGCCAATTTTGTACATTATTATAATGATTTAGTGTGGGCATGGTTTAGGATAATATAATAAATGTGTTTAATTAATTTACTTCTTCTCCAATACCTCCTACCCTTAACTCACCCAACCAGCCCTTGTCACAGATTTATGCGGGGACCATTTCAGCACTACAGAGACAGGCTCTATCTTGCTGCCCCCATCATCGATCACTAGAAAGGTGTTTCTGTCTTTGTCATTACTTTGATGGTTCTCAGGAGTATTGGTCAGGTAGTCCGTAGAATGCCCCTCAATTTGTGTTTGTCTGATGTTTTCTTTATTTTTTTTTTAATGTTTATTTTATTTGAGAGAGAGAGAGAGAGAGAGAGAGAGAATCCCAAGCACATTTCATGGGGATCAAACCCACGGACCATGAGATCATGACCTGAGCTGAAATTAAGAGTTGGACACTCAACCAACTGAGCCACCCAGTAGCCCCTTCTTTCTTTCTTTCTTTTTTTAAATTTAAATATATTTGACATATAGTAATGTGTAAGCTTAAGGTATACAATATATTGATTTGATATATATTGCAATATGATTGCCATTGCAGCTTTAGCTGGAGAAAGGTTATTCAGGAACCTCTCTAATATCTTTGCGACTTTCTAATAAATATAAAATCATATTAAAATACATTTTAGTTAAAATTAAAGATTTTTTTCATTTGTAATAATTCTTACCCATATACATAGGTAAGAATTGAGCATATGGATGTTTTAGAAACATGTGCTGTATTTCCTCCAAGCTTTCTGCTTGGAATATGATCCTTTCTCCATCCATGTATTCTAATCTTACTTAAATTTCTAGGTCCAGCTAAAGTTCTATAAGAATAATCATCCTCTTTCTAGAGTAAGTACCATGTGCCAAACAAAGTGCTGAGCATATGACATGTTATTTAATTTCATCCTTAGTACATGGTGGAGTGGGGATCATTTTCCCTGTTTTTAAAATTAGTGAGAGAACCAAAGCTTAGAGACTCTGAATAACTCATTAGCATCATCTAGCGTGCTCCAAAATCATACATTTAATCTCACTGTGCCCTGCTGCCTCCATTTATCCCAGGAAGCAATTCTTGGTCAATTTTAGTCTTAGTGACCCTCTCTTCTGAATTGCTGAAGTTCCTTCCGGCTGTGACACTCAACTCCAGATTTTATTACATTATGTGCTAATTTGTTGGGGCTCCCTGTAGACTCCCCTTGCCTCCCCATTTCTCCTCGTGCTCTGTACATTCTGCTGAGGTCCATCTACATCAGGCAAGCCCCCTTGATAGTTTGCTTACCCCCCACCGTGGATGGAGAAGTGGAAAAAATGGAGCAGGAGTTCATTGGGGGAACAATCTCCATGAGAAGGATGGCCGAGGGCACATCCTATAACAAATGGGGTGCCCAGTGAGGCAGTCAAGCCTTTGGAAGTATTATGATAGTTTTGTTCACATTTGCACATGTCCCAAGCAAGCTGAATAATCATAAAAGGAAGTGTTGCATCCACGGGAAAGGCAAGCAATAGGCTCCTTTGAAAATAAACAACATGCATCTTATCGATGGGATGGCATTTGGCAAAATAGAAAAACATATGCTGTGGTGGTGAGTGTTAAAATAACAAACCACAGCCCAAACCAAGCATAACAAACCAAGCAGCTTGGTTTCTCTTAATTACAAGTTGTTACAGCTCTTTTCCTTTCTCGATCCTAATTGTCTCACAGACTTGTATGAGGAGGCTCTTCAGCCTGTATTTACATCATCACCCATGCACCATCACATTGTCTTGCTAACCAGTTTTCCTTGCACATGCTTGCTGGGCTTGGTTTGTTTTGTGTTTTTAATTGTATGTCCCACTGCTTAACTAACTTTTTCTTCAGATTCAATCCAAATTCCTAGCTGTGCTTCTGGTCATGAAGCTGCCCTCTCTCAAATCCTTTAGGTTGCAATCATCAGGCTAACTTGCTTTCCCTCTCAGGCACTGTGAATGAGACTTACTCCTCTGAGTCCATTTTCGGAAAAGCAGGTCAAAGTCATCAAGAATAGACTTCCTGAGTGGTGACTTTCTGTCTCGCCATTCATCACTTCCTCGTGAACAATGGGAAAATAAATTTCATGTGACTCTAGGCAGGTATCAAGCCAGATCCTCTGTTGAGTCCTGGGAGGATATAGGCAATTTTATGGAACTGGAAAAAAAAGAAATTTTCCATTTTTCAACCCTGAGATTTCTCCTTTCATTTTAAAATCGCAATTGCTTCCACTTTTATCATTTCAGTAAATCCTAGGAAATGATTCTGAGGAGTTTATTTGTGTAGTTTGAAGACGGAAGAGTGCTCCAGTGAGTAAGGGACAGAAAGGGGTGTTCCTAGTCCAACAGCAGGTGCAGTCTTTTCTCAGAAGTAACTCCTACCCTGTGAGTTGGATTTATTAAACCAGAGGTTATGGCATAGGAAAAAGTAATGAGCCATGTGGACCCGTTAGTTCTAAATTGCTTTCACCTAATTGTGACTCAGCTCCACAGGATGAAAAATCATCTGGCTACAGCCCATAATCAAGAGATATTCACACTACAAAAGAAAGTCTCTAAAGGGTGACCCCGGACTTGACTTGTAATTATTTCCAAAAGGCGTTTGAAAGCTCTGGCAGAGATTTTGACTTAAAATTAGTTGAAGGGAAGGAAAAATTCTTCCTCTACCCTTCAAGGTCTTCCAGCTGGACTAAGAAATTTACGTGAGACAGATGAACAAGAATAAAAACTCAAGTTTTTATTATGTGCACATGGAGCCCCAATAATGAAACTGAGACCTAAAGAAATTACCAAAGCAGACAGTTTTTATGCCTTTTGGACAAATAGACAACAGATCTGTGAGGAATTGATGAGACCAAAGTTAACATTGGGAGCTTTGATTGGTAAGGAATTCTAAACAGAATTTGGGCTGGGGTCGTAACTTAGAAAAAAGTAACAAGGGTTGTTTATGTAGCATTCTTGGTTTTAAATTTCCTATCTCTGGTAATAAGGATGTCTCTTTACTTCCTGGTACAGGGAGGGTACCTTTCACGTGGGAGGTTTATTTCCTGCCTACTGGAGGACAGAGGAAGATCTGAGTGTCCTTCTTGCACAGGCTGTCTCTTAAGTAACTTGTGTTTAAAATACTCAGTGTGACAAGGGGGCCCATTCTGGGGCAGTCTGTCCTTGGCCCCTACATAGTCTAATATCTTTTCTTGGTAGAATGGGCAACTGTCCTGCATCTTTGAGAAAGAGTGAACTGAGAACTAAGGTGGAATACACTGCCCTTGATTTGGCCTGTGGGATTTCAAACAGGACTGAGATTAACCTGCCGACATCCAGCTTCTACAGGGCAGCACAGCTATTTGCAGATGGAGATTGACAGCCTAACTGTGCCTATCTCCGTCAGAAGCCTGGCCCCTAGAACTGAGCCATCAACAGGAGCACCGCAATGTAGTCAGAACAGCTACTGAGCAAAGGAGCCTATATGTGTTCCCTCTGTGGAGAGAGAGAGAGACGCTGGCTCACAACACGGCCTTCTCAGCTACCTCCTTCTGGACAGAAAACAGCATCACCCAGTTCTTCAAGAATAAGCATAAAGCATGGGGCTGCTAAGTACAGGGGTGGGGCACCATGGACAAAATATGCCTGTTTTATTGTGCTTGAGAAGCCCATTCCAAGAAGAAATTCTGAATAGTTCAAATGTGACCCGGGCCAAAACCTAAGGATAAGGGGGAAAAGGAGCTATGCTAATTATGTTTCCAAACTCTACTCTGAAAATGTTGCCTTACTTGTCATCTAGGCTCAGCTTCATTCATTCGTTGATGCATTCACTCATTCATTCATTTGCTCATTCACGAGCCAGGGCCTGTGCAGAGCATGGGAGATAGAATGGTGAATGAGGCATGAGATACTCACAGGCTGAAGGGGGGGAGGGGGTGGGCGGGAGCAGCCTTGTTATCGAACCCACTGCCTCCTGAAGACTTCTTTTAAAATGACATCACAGCATTTGCTGTAGTTTTCTGGAAATAACTTGTTAACCAAATGAAGAAATGTTGCCGTACTTTGGAGAGTCAAGTTCAGTGGTGACACACCCTGAACAAGGGGCGTGCTAACAACTCACCCCAGTAGTTGAGGGGTACAGTCACTCAACTGAAGGCAACTGCTTTTGGGGAAGAATCTTGATAGAAATCTCTACAAGGTTAGTTCCTCGTATCGATGGCAGAGGGGGATGGTCTTCTGACCGAGTTTATTTCCAAAGGAATCCTAGGGGAATTCACCACAGCCCTTTGTGACTGGTGGGTGGATAAAAGAAGTAGAAAACCAGTCGGCAAGGCTACAGGTGCTCTTTCAAACCAAACAACAGGGTAGTTTGCACGTCTTGAATTTTCTCTCGCTGTGTTACAGGATGCAAAGTACATCCACATTGCCGAAACAAGGGGCATGAGAAGGCTGTCTATTTGATGCGTGTGTCTATTTAATGTAGGTGGCTCTGCTGGATGATGGAAGCCCAGAGGGGTGGAGAGAAGGAAGGGTAGATGTTTGTGATTATATCATAGTATCTTAAAATCAGTGTTTGATTAATGAGTTTTCTTGGTGAAAGCGATTTAACATGTTAGACCCATAAGAAGAGACCGCCAGCGATGTGATAAAACTAAGAAAAATTATAGCAGATGACACTCCTAGGGCAAGCCCTCCTCAAAATGCCACACTCTGTGCTTTTACAAAGTCCTCACCGAAGCACATGGCAAAAGACAAGCCTCCCATCCACAGTTGCTCTGAGTGGGAATGTGGGGCTGGAAGAAAATGGACAATGTTATGATTCTCTCAGTCATATTCTTCAATTACAGTATTGACTTCAACAGGCACCACGGTTTGTTTTAGTGTGGTTGAGGAAGATGGCAAGGCACAGCCGTCTCCTCTTACAAAAGGTTTCTGGAAGGTTACTGGTAATGACCTACCAGCTTCAAAGGGAGTCTGGGGAAGTATAATTGAAGGAACTGGGTGAACTCTATGAGGGAGCTCAACCTTCCTTTCTTACAGCCCCTCACCACATGACTGCTCTAGGAACTATATAATCTTTCCCTCCCTTCCCTCTGAGAGGGAGATACGGGCAGCTTCTGTGAAGTAAACTCTGTGTTGTGAGGTTTGCTGTTGTGAAGTGTGCTCTGAAATGCGAAATGCCCTGGGCTTCATTTTTTGCTCATCTCACAGAAGTGCTTAAAAAATTCAGGTGAGATTCCTCCTGCATAGATGGTGACCTTTTGACCTTCTATCTCAGGGCTCACACCTTGACAGCGTCACCCAAAACCCCACCATGTACATGTCCTCATAGTCTCTGCTTTGATCACCTTCCCCAAGTACAGGCACACACAGCACTCCATGAGCAGCCCAGCCCCGAATCCAGGAGCGACAGTCACCCAAACCCATGCTAATGGTAGTGGGCCTCCTGGATGGCTTCAGAGAGCTCTGGACATGTTTTACTTGGGAAACCCTGGACCCCTCCTTCCCAGCTATGTGAGAAGAGAAACTTAAGAGGCTGAGAAAGTTAACTTCGTGCAGAACTTCTCTGGCCTCAAGATCCTTTTTCTCTCCGTGGTCTGAGTCTGTAGGTCCAGCAAAAGCCACAAAGAGCCATGAGCAGCCCCTGGGGAGCAAGCTGGATGGAGGAGATGAGAATATCATGAAGGACCTTTGCCCTGTCGAAAGATCTAAGATGTTCTTCAGTTTAGAGGCCACATCAGTTGCATTATCACCTTCCCCATATCAGGCAAAATGGGGTGTGACAATAGGGCAGCCTGCCTCATCTTTCCTCCAGACCCAGGAGAGTGTTTGGTCTTTGCCACCGACAAAGGAGATTAAGACCATTGGATTAAGAGCTTTCAAAATTTAGGAGCCTTGGAAATTATTTAGTCTAGTGGTTTTCAAATGCTCTTTAGCTATGAAACCCTTTGTTTCAGGAAACCGTTGTGGAAGCACCTTACTAAAAACAGAGGAAGACAGACATGTTCTGACTGAAGCAGGAGCAGGGCAAATTCTGGACCCCGTCTCCTTAGACCCCAGCTCGGACCCTTTAGAGTTGCATGACCCAATATGGCAGCCACTCGCCACATGGAGCTATTTAAGTTTAAGTTAATTAAATAAAATTTAAAATTCAGTTTCTCAGTCACTCTAGCCACATGTCAAACACCCAACAGCCCCTAGGGATGAGTGACTACCAATTAGATAGCAGGGATGTACAACATTTCCATCATAGCAGAAAGTTCTATTGAATAGAAGTTCAATTGAACAGCTATGCTCTAGAGTCTAGGAGATCCCTAAGGAGACTCTGGAACTTCCTGGACCCTGAGAAACACAGGTAGAAAACCACTGGTCCTATCTAACACCTGAGCAAGAAGAAAAAGGCAAAGAGGTGGTGTGGTTTGCCAGCCAGAGTCTTACCTCATAACTCCTACTCCATTTCTGTCTGTTCCCAACGTCTTACCCCACTAGTCTCTGTTGCCTCTCAGGATTCACCAACGCCTCCCCCAAGCCTTTTTCAGACATCCCTACTATTGAAAGAGAGGGCATTCAGGTCCCAGGCATCTCTCAGGTTTAGAAATGGATTTTAAATTTTATACATGTTCAGTCAGCTTTAGGCACTTACATAGAGACATTTAAACTCACATCAGGCCCAAGCAGATGTGGAGGGAAATACTGTCAATTAGTGAGAGGCTAATTAATCTTTCTTTGCCACATGCACTCTGGCAAGATCTAGAAAGTGCTGTTTTGCTCAGAGCTGTGGGATCCTTTGCTATGGAAACAATGCATGATTATAATGTTGATTCCTTGACTTTGTTCAGAAGTTGGCAGAGGAGGGCAGATTGTGCCAGCAGTCACCCCTGCAGTTAGAAAGGAAAGGAATTAGAAAATAGGAAGATACTTTAATTAGTGAAGCTGGGTATTTTGGATTCTCTGCTTATCATAGAATAAGCATATTTTATTCTACGTAGCATCTTCCAATTCAGGTATTTCAAAGTGATTTCCTAATCACATTTTGTTATTTCTCAATCTAAGTATTATTATTATTATTATTTCATGACACAGAGGCTTGGATGAGGAAATGAGGCTTTTCAAGGGCAGAGGCATCCTACACAACATGGTAACTGGCTGTGCTTTTTGCAAGGACTCACAACTGGCCCGGTTTTTCTACATGTTTGATAACTTCTTTCTTCCTGTCCAAATCACCCTGTGGCTGCTACAGAGAGTCCTGTGCTTACTTACAGGGAGATGCCCTAAAGAGGGCCAAGCCAGAAATCAGCCAGCCAGCCAGAGGTCTCGGTAGCCATCTAAGTGTCCCGAAGTTAGGCAAGGTAAGCTTAGTGTCAGGCACTAAATTTGTACCCAGCACAAAGGTGCATCTATGCAAGTGAAGAGAACAGTTTCTAGTAATGGACACTGACTCCTGAACTCACATTTACAATATGGTGTGGTGTTTGTGATAGAAGAATTTACAGTGATGGCTGCTGTAAGCTTTAGCTCTCGTCACTACAATGAAACTGTTTTCTCTCATGTCAGGCTGCTAATCTGTTTGTGTTACTTCCTTGGCTTCTTTACCTGTCTCAATAATCTTCATTCATTCATCAAAGTTCAGTTGAGGTTGCTTTTATCTGTGAATCATCTCTGACCCCACTACCTTCCCGAATGATAGGCAGAGTTGGGTGCATTAGCTTCACTGTCCTTAGGGTAGCCCATACATTTCTCCATTCAATACACACATAGTTTTGAAATTATTTGTGTAGTTTCTATTACCCCTTTGGAATATGAGCTTACCCCCTCTGAGACCCAATTTCTTCATCTATAAAATGGATCAATTTTATACTTCTTCTATACTATACTTCTATACTTCTGTAAGAGTACAAAAGTTCTTAAATGAATGGTAACTAATATTATTATATGACTAGTTGGAAGGATGGATGAATGATATGGAGGATGTGACATATGAGTTGTGTCATAAAAAATGGAAATTGTCAGGTAGAGATGATATCTTAATTCTAGTAACATCCTCCGTAAAGTTCGCAGCGTATCTAAAATTGGGAACTAGTTTGTTGAAAGTCCATTATTCACTTCACTAGAGTGCCTTGATTTTGTTTATTCATTCACTTATTTAAAAAGTTGGAGAGGACGGAAACCCTCTTGCACTGTTTGTGGGAATGCAAACTGGTGCAGCCACTGTGGAGAACGATATGGAGGTTCCTCAAAAAGTTAAAACTTACTCTCATAGAACTACCCTATGATCCAGTAATTGCACTCCTGGGTATTTATCCCCCAAATACAAAAACACTAATTCAAAAGGATACATGCACCCCTATATTTATAGCAGTATTATTTACAGTAGCCAAATTATGGAAGTAGGCCAAGTGTCCATCAATAGATGAATGAGTAATGAAGAGGTTTCATATATATATAAAGGAATATTATTCAGCTATAAAAAAGAATGCAATTCTGCCATTTGCAGTGACATGGATGGAACTAGAGACTATAATGCTAAGCAAAATAAGTCAGTCAGAAAAAGACAAATACCATGTGATTTCACTCATATGTGGAATTTAAGAAAAAAATGAGCAAAGAAAAAGAAAACAGACAAACGAAGAAACAGACTCTTTTAAAAAAATTTTTAAGTGTATTTACTTATTTTGAGAGAGAGAGAGAGAACACAAGCAGGGGAGGGGCAGAGAAAGAGAGAGAGAATTCCAGGCAGGCTCCACACCATCAGCAAAGAGCCTAATGTGGGGCTCCAACTCACGAACATGAGACCACGACCTGAGCCAAAACCAGGAGTTGGACGCTTAACTGACTGAGCCACCCAGGCACGCCCTGCCGCCCAAGAAACAGACTCTTAACTACAGGGAACACCTGATGGTTACCAAACAGGAGGTGTAGGAGAGGGGTTAAATAAGTAATGGGGATTAAGCAGGGTACTTGTTGTGATGAGCACTGGGTGATGTATGGAAGTGTTGAATCACTATATTATACACCTGAAACTAATATACCACTATATGTTAACTATACTAGACTTAAAATAAAATTTTAAAAATAAAAATAAAATAAAATGTATCCTACATATACATATAGGATTTGGGGGAGTTTTTGACAAAGAAAGGACACACAACCCTCTCTGGAAGAGTTAAAAGTCAAAGATACAGGAAATAGTTAATCCTGTAGACATTTAACTCGTAAACACAAAGATGAAAAAATATATAAAGGATACATAAAGGACATATATGATGAATGCAATGGATGTTCAAAGGATGCAGATTTCATTCTGATTTTGATTGAGGAAATTTTCATGAAGGAGGTGTTTTGAATGGGCCTTTAAAGATAGGTACCATTTTGAAGGGGTTTTGGGAAGGGCTGTCCAGTAGTGATAGACTAGGGGCATAGGCCCAGAAGAACCATGGACAGGGCCGACTCAGGAGGCAGAAATAACTCCACCACCTAAGGAGAGATCTTACACTGAGGAATTGTAAGAACTAAGATGCATCCATTTATTCAACAAACAGTTACTGAATTCCTGTCACATGCCAGGCACTGTTCTAAGCATGGGAAGTATAATAATAAACAAGATAGATTCCCGATTACAAGGGAAGACTGTAAAAAATAATCCCCAAAAATGTCCACTGAATAAAAAGGAAGACTAGGTTGTTAGGCCAGATTTGACTTTTCTTATTGGACTATCAAGTGATTGCTGGACGATTGAAGGCAGGAAATAGAATCATTATAATGGGCTATAAAGGTCAAGCCTTCTGAGCTTCCATGATGTAGCTACATGTCTCCATCTGGGAGAAGAAGTGGGTCTGAAAGGGGAAGCCTTCCTATATGTCACATGGTTATTTTCAGGGACTCAATGTAACAACTCATTTAACAGATACTTATTTAGTCTGTACGGTGTGCCAACAGTGATTCACGCAGAGTCCTACTCTCCTGAAGCTATAGTCTGGTGAGGAAAGCCATAAAATAAATAAATAATCAAATGGATTATTTCAGTGTGGTAAGTGCTAAAAGAAAACAAGCAACATCACACAAATGAATGTAACTGGGGTTTGGAGGAAATAGGGGAAGTGCTAGTTTGAATAAGATAATCAAGGAGGGTCTCTCTGAGAAGATGGCATGTGAGCTCACATCTGAAGGTGAGAAGGTGCAGCCACATGAAAATCCAGAAAGAGAGCATTCCAGAGGCAAAGGCAACAAATGCATAGTGCTGAATGCTGGAACGAGTATTAGGAGCTAAGAGGGCAAGGGTCTAGCCAGCAAACTAGAGTATGTGGAATAAAATCTGTATTGTATTTTAACTCAGTGAGAAGATATTGAGAAGTTTTAGGAAAATGAAGTAAAGCACCCAGTCATGAAATTGTAGAGACTAGTAGTCCAAGAAAGAGGTGATAGATATTAGGCTGGGGTAGCAACAGTGGGCAGAGACAGAAGTGGGCAGATTTGAGATACATTTGAGAAGTGATGTCAAAATAGGGTTGAGGGAAGAATTCAGTTGACTCCTGGGTCTTGGGAGAGCCTTGGGAAGATGAGGCAATAAATGCATTTGTGGGCCGAATCCCAAATGGCTTAAGACATGTTGAGTTTGAAATGCTGTAAGACAGAGACGTAGTATGTTAAGCAGGCAGCTAGCTACCCAGGACAGGGGCTCAGGGGAAAGGTCAAGGATGACAATTGGAATTTGGGTTCCATGAGCATTGAAGGGCTATTCAAATCTATGGAATGGGTGAGATAAGTTAGGGAGAGAGTATAGATGGAGAAAAGAAGGTGGCCTAGGACCAGACCCTATACTACTTCAAGAATGAGAGGCTGAATAAAGGAGAAAGAGCCAGCAAAGAATCTGGTGATGAGTCTCTAGAATAGTAAGCAAAAACTCCAGAGAAGAAAGCACTTCAAGACAAAGGGAGTAACAACCACATTCAATGTTGCAAAGAAGCGATGGGAAGTAAGGGCAGAAAAGGGACTATTAGCTTTGGCAATTTGGGAGCCAGGGGTAAATCCCAGCAAGGGGAGTCTTGGGTGTGATGGTGGGGTACCATACCAGACACTTCCATGAAGTCTCAGCATTAGGAAAAGCCCTCCCACTGCAAAAGAGCTGGATATAGCTTAGCACTGCAAACCTTGCACAAAAAAACAAGAGAGAGATTCAGAAGCCAAAACACCCCAACAGGACGCCAAAACAACAACTGACCTACTGACAAATCTAGAAAAGAAAACTAACACCTCTACAGTTTGCAGAATAATGCAGACAGTTCGCTTGGCCTTGAGCCTGGACATGGGGAGAGGCGACGCACAGACCACGTCATGAGACACGCGTCTTTAGTGGATGTCTTAGGAAAAAGACTGGCCTGCTTTCAATAAGGGGGGCGACAGGATATGGCTCCAGGTGGAAAGTTGAAAGGAGAAAATCCATCATCGCCGCCATCATCATCATCATCATCATCATCATCATCATCTTTTTTTTAACCATAGCCTTGCCTTCAAGTGGGCCTGAGGTTCAGATTTACATTATCTGCATCATCAGGGAATGCACAAGTCAAGAGCATTAAATCAAACTAATTCCAGATTAGTAGCAACCTCTACTCAGAAACCTCAATTTCATAAATATGTTTAGAATTCTGCACATCGAAGTAAGAGAACTCGCATTGCTTTCAGGCACATCTGCAATAATTACAAAAATATAGCACATACTGGACCTTAAAGGAAATCTCAAAATTTTTAAGATTGTAAAATTGTAACTCAATCACAAAAGTAAATCAATTATATAAACAATTATGAAAATACATTTTGAATTTTAAAATGTATTTCTGTATAACTCAGATGTAACAGAATAAGTCATTACCGAAATATTAAAATAATGAGAATTTAACTTAAATGAAAATTCTGCTCTTCAAAGCTTGTGAAATGCAAGTAAAACAAAACTCTGAGGGAAAATTATAGTCTTGAATGCTAATATTAAAAAAAAATAAAGAAATGGCTGGGGCACCTGGGTGGCTCAGTTGTTTGAGCGTCCGACTTCGGCTCAGGTCATGATCTTGCAGTTTGTGGGCCTGAGCTCAGCTCAGAGCCTGGATGGAGCCTGCTTCGAATTCTGTGTCCCCCCCCCCCCACCCCTCACTCTCTCTGCCCCTCCCATTCTCAAGCTCTGTCTCTCTCTGTTTCTCAGTAATAAATAAACATTAACAAAAAATTAAAAAAAGAAATGGCTGGAAATGTCCAAGTTATTATTTTTAAAAAGAAAAAGAAATACAAAAAATGCCAGAAGGAGTGAGATGATGAGAATAAAAGAAAAACTAATGAAGTTGAAAAAAAAAAACTATAGAGAAGACAAAACCAAAAGGTGATCCTATGGAACAATTAATAAAATTGACAAATCTCTGGAAAAATTAGTCAAAAGATTGTGCACATAATTAAAAAGTATTAAGAATGAAAAAGGGGACATAGCTAAAAATGCAGCAGAGATAAAAATATATTAAATAAATACATTAAGAAAAATTATGAAGACTCATGTTAACATTTGAAAACGTAGATAAAAAAATTTCTAGAAACATATGGCTTACTCAAACTCGCTCATGAAATATTAAAATTCTGAACATCTATAGAATAACTACAAATTAAGTCAGTTAACAATATTTTATAAAGAAAGATTTAGGCGTGGACAGTTTTATAAGAATTATACCAAACTTTCAGGGGTGCCTGGGTGGCTCAGTTGGTTAAGCATCTGACTCTCGATTTCAGCCCAAGTCACGATCTCGGCTCAGGTCCTGATTCCACGGTTCATGAGTTTGAGCCCTGTATTAGGCTCTGCACTGACAGTGTGGAGCCCGCTCGTGATTCATTTTCTTTCTCCCTCTCTCTCTTTTCTCTCTCTCCTCCTCTCCCCCTTCTCTCTCTGCCCCTCCCTATTTATGCTGTCTCTATATATGTCAAAATAAATAAATAAACTTAAAAAAAAGGGTTATACCAAACTTTCAAGCAATAATTTATTCCAATATCATATAAATTATTTCTGATAATCAAGAAAGAAAAAAAGAACAACAACAACAAAAAAAAGTCCTTAGCAAATATTTTGTCATAAATATAACCATGATATGAAAGCCCCCATAAAGACAATTAAAGACAGGAAAACTATTTATTCATGAACACAGACACAAAAAATCTTCTAAAAACTCAGCAACATATGAAAAAAATATCATCATCAATTTCGGTTCATCCCAGGAATACACCGTTCATTTTACATGTGAAAATCCATTAGCTTAATTCATTAGATTAACAGATTAAATGGTCATTTGAATAGTACTAAATAAACTTCAACCATATGTGGTCCCCCACCTCTCCAAAAACCTTTCACTAAGATGAAGAATAGAAATTCTTCTTAATAAAAGAAGCAATGAATTGCTGTTCCCTAATACCTGTGTTGGAGAGCAGAGAGCAAGGGAGAGAGACAGAGGGACTGTGTATCTGTTCATATATATGCATCCCGTGGAGTGACAGAGTAGGTAACAATGATTGCAATTGAGGAAGGCAACTGGAAATTTGAGGAACAGGGTGGAAGGGAGATTTTTTTCTGTTTACCTCTTTGTGCACTTAAAATCTTGATTTACGTACATGGATTACATACCCAAAATCAATGTTTAAAAAAACAAGGCTGAAGTTATAAAATATTACCAATCTGTCATCAGTGAAAAGCCAGTGTTATTTCAACAGCAGATAACTAGTGAGATACGAGTACTCCGAGGGTTCCTGTGGAACAAAGATACCAGGACATTTGGGAGATCATAAAACACTCCACATTAACTTTCTGTGTGTCCTGACTGAAACATATATATTCCCTAGAGGAAGGTAACAAAACAGCTTGAGGACTTAGAGACCAAAATGAAACAAAACAAAACAAAACAAAAAAACATCCTTCTTCTTATGTATGTAGTTTTCCTGGTAAAATACACTAGTGATCTAATTATCTAATAGAATACTCTGAGTACCCACCCACCATGTACTAAGCACTATGTTAGAGTGTGTGTGTGTGTGTGTGTGTGTGTGTGTGTGTGTGTGTGTGTGTGTGTTGGGGGGAAGGGGATGAGTCATAAAGGTGAGTAAGACATAGTCCCTGCTCTTAATGACCTTATCATCTACTTAGGAAGACAAGTCCAGCATACAAGAAACACTGTTTTTCTATCTGTAAATAATTCAATTTATGTATGTGGATCTACGACCACTTCTTTTATTTTTTTTTAATTTTAATGAGCAAGTAATAAAAGACCATACAAGGTTTTTTTTTTTAATTTATATTTTATTATTTATTTATGTTTCAAGTTCCTTTTTAAATTTTAGTTAATATATAGCGTAATATTAGTTTCAGGAGTAGAATTCAGTGATTCATCACTTACATACAACACCTGGTGCTCCTAACAAGTGCATTTCTTAATCCCCATCACCTATTTAGCCCACCCCCTCCCACCTCCTCTCTAGCGACCCTCAGTTTATTCTCTATAGTAAGAGTCTCTCTCTTTTTTTCCTTTCCCCTATGTTTATCTGTTTTGTTTCTTTTTTTTTTTGCTTTCATATTTTTTTCAATATATGAAATTTATTGTCAAATTGGTTTCCATACAACACCCAGTGCTCATCCCAAAAGGTCCCCTCCTCAATACCCATCCCCCACCCTCCCCTCCCTCCCACCCCCCCGTCAACCCTCAGTGTTTTGTTTCTTAAACTGAAATCATAAAGTGAAATCATAAAGTAGTCTTTCTCTGACTTATTTTGCTTAGCATAATATAATCTAGCTCCATCCATGTTGTTGCAAATGGCAAGATTTCATTCTTTTTAAAAAATTTTGTTTATTTATTTTTGAGAGAGACAAGAGCATGAACAGGGGAGGAGCAGAGAGATAGGGAGACAGAATCAGAAGCAGGCTCCAGGCTCTGAGCTGTCAGCACAGAGCCCAACATAGAGCTCGAACTCAACAAACCGCGAGATCATGACCTGTGCTGAAGTCAGACGCTTAACTGACTGAGCCATCTAGGCGCCCCAAGATTTCATTCTTTTTGATGGCTGAGTAATAGTCCATTGTACATATATACACCACATCTTTATCCATTCATCAGTCAGTGGACATTTGGGCTCTTTCCATAATTTGGCTATTGTTGATAATGCTGCTATAAACATTGGAATGCTTGTATCCCTTCAAATCAGTATTTTTGTATCCTTTGAGTAAATACCTAGTAGTGCAATCCCTGGATCATAGGGTAGCTCTATTTTTAACTTTTTGTGGAACCTCCATAGTGTTTTCCAGAGTGGCTGCACCAGTTTGCATTTGCACCAACAGTATAAGAGGGTTCCCCTTTCTCTGCATCCTTGCCAATGTCTGTTGTTTCTTATGTTGTTAATTTTAGCCATTCTGACAGGTGTGAGGTGGTATCTCATTGTGGTTTTGATTTGTATTCCCTGATGATGAGTGATGTTGAGCATCTTTCATGTGTCTATTAGCCATCTGGATGTCTTCTTTGGAAAAGTGTCTATTCAATGTCTTCTGCCCATTTCTTAACTGGATTATTTATTTTTTGGGTGTTGAGTTTGATAAGTTCTTCATAGATGTTGGATACTAACCCTTTATCAGATATGTTATTTGCAAATATCTTTTCCATTCTGAAGGTTGCCTTTAGGTTTGTTGATTGTTTCCTTGGCTGTGCACAAGCTTTTTATCTTCATGAGGTCCTAATAGTTCATTTTTGCTTTTGTTTCGCTTGCCTCTGAAGACATGTTCTAGTGAGAAGTTGCTATGACCTATGTCAAAGAGGTTGCTGCCTGTGTTCTCCTCCGGGATTTTGATAGTTTCCTGTCTCGCATTTAGATCTTTCATCCATTTTGAATTTATTTTTGTGTTTGGTGTCAGAAAGTCGTCCAGTTTCATTCTTCTGCATGCTTCTGTCCAGTTTTTTTCAACACCATTTGTTGAAGAGACTTTCTTTTTTTTCCATTGGATGTTCTTTCCTGCTTTGTTGAAGATTAGTTGACCAAAGAAAATACAGTTTTAAGAGCACTGAAATAGGAGGTTTCGGTCTAGTAGAATTGAACCAAAGGGAATGATGGGAGAAATCCTGTTCCTGAAGGAAAGCTGTTTCTGGACAGAGGGCTGGGAATTGTCTTACCTGGTGGGCCATCTTACAACTGTAGCTTTTCTGCTCTTTGCATGGAAGGATGCCTCTCCTTCTCTGCGTTAGGCATGGCTGACATTCCAGCCTTCCACTGGTATGCTCAAACAATATTGTTCAAGAGTGGAGAGTAGGAGTCAGTGTTGGAGAGTACCAATGTGTAAGTCAGAAGGGAGCATTTATGGTCATTTTATATTTTATTTTGAGGTGCTGAGTAAAGAACTCTTGGATGGACCTCTTTTCATTCAATGAGTTGAAAAGGAAAAATCTAGGGCTCTCAAGTAGACAGGCCTAGATCCCCACTGACCATTTCCATCTCCTATTAGCTATGGAACGTGGGCAACCCACTGAGCCTTCACTTGCTCACTAAGAAATGGGGAAAACTGGGGAAGACATGTGTGGGGCAGGCAGTATATGGGAAACCTCTGTTCCTCTCAATTCTGTTGTAAATCTAAAACTGTTCATAAAAAGTCTTTTAAAATGGGGAAAATAACTACTTTGCAGTATTATTGTTAAGATTTAGTGAGCTGCAGATAAAGGACTGATTAAATATCTAGCAAGTTAAAACCATTAATTTTAATTATTATTATAACTATAAACTGCCATTTTCTCCCCCAGGGCATGTCCGGGTCTGGAGGAGACATG
This sequence comes from Panthera onca, assembly GCF_046562875.1. Taxonomy (NCBI): domain Eukaryota; kingdom Metazoa; phylum Chordata; class Mammalia; order Carnivora; family Felidae; genus Panthera; species Panthera onca. The sequence continues at coordinate 212,863,600 of NC_138339.1, read as the reverse complement.
CAAACCGTCCCCTCTGAGGGTCTCCTCATCCTCAGATCAGTACCAGACATCACACCTAGCTATAATCTTTTAAAGCTTAATCTGCATTTCCAATTCACATTAGTAATAATACTAACACCCACAACTGTTCTCTTTTGGTCACCTGCATCTGCCAGGCCCTGTGTGCAAGTAGTCTGCATAAATTAACACTACCAATAACCCTATAACATGGGGAAGATCCTTAAAACATTTTAGTCACAATTACTTATGATTTGTTTCATAGACAGCAAAACTTAAAACTTAAATGACTTGTTCTAAATCATCTCATAATCAAAACACATATCCAACATTCTTTTACATATCCAGCCATGTGCTGGGCATTGTACAAAAGAAATTGATGAGACAGCATTCCAGTTGTATAATTTACTACTTGAAGAAGCAAATTAATAGCATATATTACTGAAGACAGGCCCATACTTAAGGTCTACAACAGCTTAAGTCAATCTTGCAGAGAGAAGGAAGGAAAGGAAGGAAGGGAGGAAGGAAGGAAAGAAAGAAGGAGGGAAGGAATGGGGAGGAAGGAAGGTTGGGAGGGAGGAGGGAAGGAAAGGAGGCAGGGAAGAAGAGAGAAAGGGAGAGGGGAAGAAAAGAAAAAAGAAAAGAAAAAAAAGAGGTGAAATTAACAGGAATCTAATTGTAACAGTCAAATAACAAGACATCTTTCCTCCCAGGCCTCCTCCCTCATTTTCTACTCTCTATTTTTAGAACAAAGAAACAAATAAAACAAAACCTCCTATCAGAGATGTAGATGATATTGTTGATGTTGATTTGAATTCCAGGGATGTGCTGGTGGGTGGTTGTCTCAGGGGGATAGTGACTGACAGCAAGTTGCCAACAGACACAGGCAAAGAATACAAATTCTTTTCCTTAACTGGATACAAATGAGAATTTAGCTGCAGGAAGATTGCTGCACAGAGCAGGGGACCCACCATGAGCTCATGGTTGGAGATGCCGCTTCCCTAGCCCCTACATTTCCCGTATCAGGCCATGTAACCAGCGACACCACCTCAAGGGGCTGATGATTTGGTCAGGCCCTGCTAGACTGTATGCTGGACCTCCCCGGGTTGGGAGTGAGATGGGGGGTGTCTTTATGCCTTTCTGGCCGTTCTTGACAGTTGTGAGAGAGGAAAGTAGCAATGCTGTCCAGGCAAATTGCTCTTCAACTGTATCAATAACAAATTAGTATTCAATGTATCAGGGTAGGAATGCATTTTGCCCTAGGGATGCTGACATCCCCTTCTCATCAGTTTAGGAGCTAAAACCGTCCTGCACAGGGTTGGGTGAGGGACGCAGATTCCACCGAAGTGGTCAATCCAGGACTCTCTGAGATCTGACCATCCCAAGTAGGATCACAATTTGATTCTGCTTGAAGTTCAGTCCTCACTGGTAGGCTCAGCAATTTCCAGGACTGAACGATACAGTTGTACAAGTTGTGCACCATACAACTCTACAAAACCTTCACTTTTTATGATGGCCCTGGATTCTGCTCAGATTCCTGTCCTTCTGCCGCCCCAGTGATCACTGAACAGTGATCACTGATGTTTAGGATAATAAATAACCAAAAGTACTGCAAGGTCTCAGTAATCAAAGAAGAATAAGATCTGCTTTCTATTTTATTCAGGTAGAAAATGGATAAATACAATAAATATCATGTTCTAAGATTTTAAAACAAGATATAAAAGAAAATCTCTACTTAATAAAAAAATTGATTCCACAAATTCCATTTACTTAGGATTTTGCAATATACAACTTATGTATCCTATTGTAATCACAGCAAAGAAAAATAGACTCTCTTTATCACCCTTTCCACAATGGAAAATCATTTTATGAAGTTTTCATTTCAGTAGGAGTTGACTTTTCAGTATCTAATATGTGAATCAAAAACCCATCAGTAGAAAGTGCATAGTGGTTTGGGAGGTTAATTTATAATTCAAGCCTATTCCCAGGTAATTCAGGAAGATATCAGTAACGATTGTACAGGAGACACAGAAAATTAATACATTTTAAGGAGAAATGTAGACAGGATTGAATTAAGAAGGATTCAGCTAGGCCTGTCTTCAGTTGGGGTAGAGTATAAACTCTCTCTCCAGATTGCCGTTAGATTAGCTGAAGCAGCAATGTCTTTGATTCCAAAATATAAGCGGTAATTAGCTCATACCCATTTATCTGAAAGCCTGCAGCGAAAACAGAGTTAAAGCCGCTTGCAGTTGGTGAAAGACTAGTGTTGAATTGGAATTACATTGTTTACTACAGCACTTTCCGATGAGCAGCGAAATTTCCACTTTCAGATTTCTCAAGCTCAGATAACACAAATGATTTCATATCAGTAGCTCTCACCCATTCTTCCCTCACAGAGAGCACTCTGGCTAAGCCAACCCCTCGCCCAGATGAGGAAAAGAGTCAAGGACTGAACACCTTGAGTGGGAGGAAATGACAATTGAACCAATTAGCCACGTTACAACCTCCTGCTAGTTTGAAGACAGGTTTTGTTCTAGCTTCTTTATGCTCAGAAATTTTTTACAAATGGTAATCATTATTCTATAATTACACGAAATGCCAGCTTGTGTGATCTCTCCTGAACCCTGTAAAGCTGCAAAGCAATTCATCTAGGCCATGATGAACTTTCTAAATTAGACACAATATACTGATTTACTGTGGATGCAGCTAAAACCCAGTGGGGGCAGCTGATTACTTATGGTTATAAATATTAACAAATGAGCAAGGAAGTTTTTGAATTTCCTCTCTCTCTCATTCGCAGCTGCGCGTGCGCACACACGCACACACACACACACACACACACACAGCCTCCTTTCATGAGCTAAATTGATGTTCAAGTATAATTTTCAAAATGATAAAATCATAACTCTTACAGAAATTTAACATGAGTCGATGATTTTATTTATCTCTTTATTTAAAGGAGAATCAATAAGATGTTTCTAGAGAATTTGAAGATTGGGCAATGGGGAATGAGGAAATGAATTTGCTCACAGATGCAGAGCAGGTTAATATCCTGTAAGGAGATAATGTTTGGGGTAGCCTTCTCCATAGGTCAACAATCCTTTGTCCACTTACCAGATAAAATGTATTTATATTGCTATGGATAAGAATCACGTACACTGAACTCAATTTCCTACAACTTCATTCTCCCACTACAGAGTTACAAAATACTCAGTGGAAACTGGCCAGAGGCAGAATTTCTACAGAAACCAGCAATCCCTGAAGGTCAGGTAGACAATGCCCAGCACACCCAGGGTGCAAGACGCCCAGCAATCTCCTTTGCCATTTGAAAAATGTGGCCTTTTTTTCTGACAGTTAACGTGCACTGATCTTACTCCTATGTCAGAGGGAGAGAAAAGGTATCTGGAGAGAAATCAGGTAGATCATTCAAACCCACACAAAAGGGCTAAATGAGGCTAAGGCCAAGATTTCAGAAATTTAGAGCTAGAAGGGATTTTAGAGATCACCTAAGATGTTCATTTTGCGGGAAATAAGTCTGAGACTGCCTTCCTGGCAGTTGAAAGAAGATCTTAAACCACCTTGATCAGGTGCCTTAAGCTCTGTGGAGTTTGCCTCAGGAAACTCCTTTCTTCTTTGGTGTAAAGAATCTCCTTTTTCCTCCCTCATTCACACCCTGAACCACCCCAGAGAGGTGTCCTTTTTTATTCAGGAATAATCAGAGTTAAAAGACACAGAAAAAACATTTATCAGTGTAATATTGCTTTTCAATCATGTATGCATGCTCTAAGCTTTTTTTAGCTGTTACATTTTTTAATTGAAGTATAATTAATACACAGTGTTATATTAGTTTCAGGTGTACAATATAATAATTCAACAATTCTATATATTGCTCAGTTCTCATCAAGATCAAAAAAGTTTTAATGGAAGGATAGGACATTTAAAATGGGACTGAAAGTGTATGTTAGTTCAAATAACTGATATGGAATACTATGGAAAATAGTCAACCTACTTTTATGTCCAAAAGGTTGACAACCTCTCAACCCCACAGAACTAGAGGATGATGGGGACCCCACTCCCCACTCTGTGTCCTCACTCTTTGGAATATCTTTTTGGTTGGGCAAGCTAATATTCTTCTGTATCCTAAACAGAGCCACCACTCCCCCAAACTGTTATGCTCAGAAAGAACAAAGTATCCCCCCAAATAAAACATCCCAGTTTTAGGTCTGCTTTTTTTTTTTTAATTTCAAAGAGTATACTTATATAATTCATCTTTTCCTAGGGCTTTGTATGCATAGCTCATTCAGATCAGGGGTAGAATCTACATGATCAGACTCCCACACATTTAACATTGACCAAACACAAGATAGTGTTGCTCTGTGTCATTAGATATATGCTATCTAATTGGTAGATTAAAGATACTTATTAGTTAAAATTACATTGGTGCCAGTAGGAATAAATGGCTTCTCAAAATTTATAGTTCATAAAAAGTCAGATTCTGATTACTGTAATTATTTCTTTCAAAGTGTAAAGCATATGAATTTTTCACATTAATGAGAGAAAAACAGAAAGGAAGCGGGACCAAAAAAAAAATGAATCTTATTTTTCACCTTGTCTTTGTCTTCGAGTGTTAGGCTAAATTGCTATTATTTCATTTTTGTCAAATTCAGTGCATCTCTGTCAACATTTTCAAGGCGTGGATGGAATGAACAAAGCTGCATTGTCACCCCCAAATTCAATTTAGAAATTTCATAGTGAGAAATACTTGCGTGAATGTAGAGTTCTGAAAGAGCTAACAATACCTGTCATTTGGTTTCTTGGGCATTTTGCATGTTTTATTCCGAACACTTACATTTTATCTGCACTCTCCACCTACATTATTACTATGTATAATCTATGTATACATATAATTACTATGTATACTATGTATAATTATTACATACATTATTACTATGTATAATCTCCATAGTAATTATTACAAGGAACAAAGAACTTGAGCCTGCCTCCTAGCTCTGAAAACAGCTTAGTTGTACCCCAAGCCTAAATGAGGCATGCAAAAAATGGAATCATTCCTAATGAAGAAGATATTCTGCCCCACTAGGGATAGATAAGCCATTTATTGCCCCAGAAGAAAGAATTTTGTTACAAATTTAGTTAATGATGCAAATAGATACACTTCACCTGTTAAGGGGAACTCGTCTATTATGAAGGGCGGTAAAACAAGGTTTTTTGTGTTGTTTTTGTTTGTTTGTTTTGGTCAAGTTTGTTTTGTTTGTTTTGGCTCATTTGTGAAGAAATGAGCCTTATTCAAAGATGACACAGATACAAAGTAGAGTATACAATGTGAACCTGTATTATTCCCGTGATAGAAATATCAGATACCAGACACAGAAGAGAGGAAAGCTTGGCATATTGGGAAACCAACACCACTATTTCCTCTTCTCCATCACATCTGAGATAATAAGAAATGCTGATCATGAGCCATCAGACTGACAATCATGCATAAATTGCTCTTGACTACTCAGCAGGGGCAAAGTGATGAAATTTTACAACACAAGATGGAAAGGTCTCCATCAGGACTCAGCGTGAGGTTGCTGGGGCAGCCTCCTGTTGCTTTTACTTCTCGTGGGGAAATCCTGTTTCCCTGAAACGTCCCTGGGCAAGCAACCTCAGTACCTTCTGAGCAGTCCAGCCTCGAGAGTAGTCACTTGGGGCTCAAACCCAGGATCAACAGAGGCTTTCTGGCTCTCAGAACTGCCTTCTCCAGAGTATGTCCTTTGCCCACATGTGAAGAAGTATCAAAGCACATTGCCTGCCATCCGGAACTTATTGTTCAATGATTACATTTTGGTGCCAAAATTATGAATTCAAACTTCATTTTGCCTATTCTAACTTTTTTTTTTGGGGGGGGGGGTGGAGTTCCCATCTTGAGGATATCCTGTGTGGCTCTTTCTGAGGCAGAGAACAGAAATAGGCTCAGGGTACATTAGTTAATGAGATACATAGGGAAGTATAAAAACCTGGATGCTGTCTCAAAAGCATACAGCTAAGGGTCACAGAGGATTGGGACACACTTGTCACATGTAGCATATGACCCCAGCTCTGATAGTTTGACAGTAGCTTGAGGGCCAGAATAGAAATTTTATTTCTCAACCAAGTTTATGTTTCAGTTCCTGCATCTACTTTTCCCTTCAACTGCTTCTTTTTGCTACTTTGGTATCAACTTCTTTTGCTCTCCTTTTCTCTGCTTTGCATGCTCTGTACTTAGGTCGCTGCTCATTCATGGCTTCTGCTCGCTGCCTTCATGCTCTACCTCTCTACATCTGGATCATTCTGTATTCTACTGGCTATAAGCCCTCACTCAAACCCTCGCAAAGAGAACCTGCCCAAGGCCGCTAGTCCTGGGGCTGCAGGAGGGTGAGGGAGACGCTGGTCCTTGTCTCACGGAGTCCAAGAATGAAGTTGGCAGACAACAGAGTGAGCAAAACGATAGAGTTTATTAAGGGAAAGTATAAAGCTCTCAAGAGTGATAGGGGTCCCAACTGGGGAGCCGCTGAAGATTTTTGTCCCTGACTTTTTATTGGGGCCTTATCAGAAAGTTTGTGAGACTTCATGCATGGCATCTAGACTGGATAGGTCCGGAACATGTGTATCTTCTCCACTTCTTCCCCAAACTCCACTGCCATTGCTGCTTCCGCAGTCCCCCACTTGCAGCTGTAGCCTGCCTCCCTGAAGGTCCCTTATCTCTCCCTGCCTACTGTTGACCCTTTCCCTACTCACTTGTGCATATGGTGGGCCCTTATTGGCCAGAGGTCTTGTGCTAGGCACCCCGAGCGCCCCTGCCAGCTCACAGATGACAGCCACCTATCTCTGGTCTGGTCTGCTCTGCTGTGACCACAATGACAGGGACACGCAAAAACATGATGACCTACAAGAAAGGAAACATGCAGAAGAGAGGATGGAGTGGGTCCTGCGTATGGACAGTGAGAAGAGGCCAATGAGATCTGTAGCTATAGGAATTCACAGTTCCGAATCTATGACTTCAAGATTTTGAAGCAGACAGGAAGCCAAGCCAGTTTGATGTGATATTTTTGAATCTGACTCTTCACCTACATATGAACTAGACACTGAAGGAGGAAAGAGCCTGGGGGCTATTGATTCCCTGCAGTAAGGAAATGGAAAAAAAGGCAAATAGAGTTTTTATTACTTTTCTCATGTGATGCAGGATAATATCAGTGTTCAAGTGTTTGATTCAACCAGCATTAATCTGATTGCCAACAATCTGCAGTACTCCTTTAAGAAGACAGGATATAGCCACAGAGTAGGGCCATAACTCTTGAAAATGTACCACTAAGGCCATCCCTACACTCACATATACTAAGGTTATCAGACAATTTCAATAAAAATCTATTAATAAAAATTGGTTGGCTAAAACTCTACATATATGTTATAGGACATTTATTAATCACTCTAATCAGATCTCATCTGTTACACTAAATTGTGCAGCTTTTGATCATTTTAAAAATTTCCCCCAAACTCATCTTTTACTTCTAAACAATGAAATGTGTATATCTTTTTAAAAGCTAGAAACTGAGAACAAACTGAGGGTTGATGGGGGGTGGGAGGGAGCGGAGGGTGGGTGATGGGTATTGAGGAGGGCACCTTTTGGGATGAGCACTGGGTGTTGTATGGCAACCAATTTGACAATAAACTTCATATATTGAAAAAAATAAAAAAAAATAAAAGCTAGAGGTCACATTACGTAGAATCCACACTCAGACTATCATATTCATTGATCAATAGATTACCCATGACACTATTTTTTTTTCCTACACAGCCTTTTAGCATTGAAAGTGTGGGGCGCCTGGGTGGCGCAGTCGGTTAAGCGTCCGACTTCAGCCAGGTCACGATCTCGCGGTCCGTGAGTTCGAGCCCCGCGTCAGGCTCTGGGCTGATGGCTCGGAGCCTGGAGCCTGTTTCCGATTCTGTGTCTCCCTCTCTCTCTGCCCCTCCCCCGTTCATGCTCTGTCTCTCTCTGTCCCAAAAATAAATAAAAAACGTTGAAAAAAAAAAAAAATTAAAAAAAAAAAAAAAAAAAAAAGAAAGTGAAACAAAATTCTGACCTGGTTTCTAAAAATTTGTAGTGTAGTTTCTTTGCTGAAAACAAAACAAAACAAAACAAAACATTTCTACCTAGCAAGAGATATTGTTCCCTCATGGGAAGTAAAACATCATGTCCAAGGCACTGATTTCCTTATTTTAAAAAATGGAGAAAATGCTTCATTCCTGTTGACAGCATTCAGAATTGTATTATTTCATCAAAATAGAATGATATCTGAAAGAACACAATATACTGACTTTTCAAAAGGAAATCTGGTATCAAAAGGCAGCTCTGTGTCACTGCTATTAGAAGTAATTATCTTGAATATCAGAACTCTAAGAAATTGTTTTAAAATATAAATATAACCTATGTCCCCCAAACCTTATTATCACTTTCCTCAGGAACTCTGAACCTACTTGTATTGTTAAGTTTGTAACAAAAAGTAACGCTCTTTAAAAATTTATTTTCCTACTAGGAAGATGAAAGTTAGACAAATGCTGTTTAAGTCATGAGCATTATTAAATCATTAAAGAGGTTCAGCATTATTGAGTGCTTCTGCACTGTCAGCCTTCTAGACAATGAATGCTACTTGGAAATCAGACCTATAGTTTACAAGTGTAGTGGGTTGAATGATGGTCCCCGGAAGAGATGTGTCCATGTACCAATCTCCTGAACCTGTAAAGGTGACTTCATTTGGAAAGAGTAAGCAGATCATCTTAGATTATCCAAGTGTGTTCTAAATCCAATAACAAGTGTCCTTATAAGAGGCACACAGGGAAGAGACACAGAGAAGAGGAGAAAGCCATGGGAAGGTGGAGGTGGCCATTGGAGGGACGCAGCCACAAGCCAGGAAATGCAGACAGTCCCTGGAAGTTGGGAGAGGCAAGGAAAGAGGCACCTCTAAGAGCCTCTGGGGAGAGCGTGGCCCTGCTGCTGCCTCAATTTCAGATTTCTAGCCTAGAACTATGAAAAAAATGCTTTTCTGTTTTTTTAAACCACTCAGTTGAAAAAGCAGGAGAGCTTGCAAGCAGAGTACTTATGGGACCATGATGGCTGCTTCAAAAGTAAGCTCTCCAAGGCCTCAGTACGTGTTGCATTTTCTCCTCCAACTATCCCCCTCCAACTTCTTTGTTTGACTGTCTGCTACCTTCCCTTCAGAATTCCACTCAAAGCTCACTTCCTCTCTAAAACCTTCCACATCCAAGCCTGGCTTAGGTGTCCTGCCATGGGCTTCTGGAACAAATCCTAACTGCTTATCATGTCATATCGTATTTACAATGTAAGTTACTCATCTATCCATACCCCTGGACTTTACACTCACGGACCTACAATATTAACTTTGCATTTCCAGTATCTAGCACTGTCCCTGGACAAGGTAACCATTTATTTAACAAATGTTCCTTGAATTATGGAATGAATGACTTTGGAAGTCTATGCTGAAAGTTTTGGATTTATTACTCATGGTAGTATGATTTCAGCAAGCAGAATTATGACCAGAGTACAAATAATGAAGTCTCCACACAAGTAGAGACATCCTACAGATGGGATATACTGACCTACCTTTATATAGGCTGTATGAAGTAGCATGTACCCCTAATTGGAAGTGCCCAAACAAGGGTCTGATATGAGAAACAGTGTTGATGTGACCCTCTGCATTATTCAGTTGGTGGAGTCAAGTATGCTCTAGGGACTTTTCTTGCTCTAAGATTTTTATCACTTTCCAGAGCCTGGAATTTCTGTAAAAGAACTAGTGCTAAGTGATTCCAGTGATCCAGTTCCATTGAATTCATTGAAGTGAAGCTTCGACCACTATCAATTACTGAATGTGTTCACTACTACTAGAATTACTTAGATGGGTAATGTTTCTATCAAGAAACATTAAGCATTACGGTAAAAATGTTCGTGACTCATGTAACAGACACAAAATGCTGTGGGTGTTCACAGGAGGAAAAGATCATATCTACTAGAAGAGAATCAAAGAAAACAGGATGAAGCAGGTGACTTTTGAGAAGGGTCTTGAGCAATAGCTAGTATTTTTAAAGAGTTTAGGAATAAAGCCTTTTTAATGGTTGTTTCCTGTTTCCTAGTTCTTTATTAAGATCCAGCTTGTATTTTATAAAATTTTTTATTGGGAGAGTTAGTCCTACATACTCCTCTTTAGTCATTTTAGCGGAATGACATTTGGCTTATGAATGGGCAATCATTCATTTGCTAAGAAGTAGGATATGGGGCAAGAACGTTCAGCCAGAAAGAAATCCTTCCATATGGTCCATATACTCTGTCACTAACTCTTGAAATTCCAGCACTAAAGAGTCATTCCTTTGACTTATGTCAGTATAGTATGTACCCCCCCCCCCCACTTCCATTAGTAGGCTCCAAGTCCAGCCAAACATGGGACTTGAACTCGTAACCCTGAGATCAAGACCTGAGATGACATCAAGAGTCTAACACTTAACCAACTGAGCCACCCAGACTCCCTGCCCCCTTTCCATTCTTAAGAGTTACAATTTTTATTTGTGCTATATTGATTTTTTCTTGATCAGTCTTACCAGAAAGTGTCTGTTGTTTTAATCTTTCCAGAGAAATGTTTTCACTTTGTTGGTCTTTCCTCTTTGTTTTTTCTTTGTCAATTTCTGCTCTTATTTTTAAAATCAATTTTAATCTATTTTCTTTGGTTTTATTCTTTTTTTGAATATAACTTCTAGATATGAGCACTTAGCTCGCTTATTTTCTGCATTCTTTTTTATGATATAAGCATTGTCTGTGGGAGAGTATCTGGAAAGAAGAGGCTGGAGGATGTTCAAGATGGTGTCCGTGTATCCTGCAATCTTCTTAGAGGGCTAGCCCAGCTGTTTGCAGAAGTGTTTGTTTGCCAGAATGTGCTAGTATGACTTTTCTGATCCTCTATCTATTTTCATTTTCAGGATTTAGACTCACACTCATATTCTCTTTAGGAAATATCCACATTTAATTAGCTGCCCAGAGGAAATTGTGTAGTTCCAATTACTGTCTCATATTCTGACAACAAGTTGCAGCAACCTGAAAGGCATGACATTAAATGTTTTCTCCAGAAGGTATACATTTTTTATCAAAAGCAAAACTTTCCAAGTGACATAAACATATTATTAAGTACTGGTGTTTCTTTAAATAAAAATTAAAGACTGGCGGAAACAAATGTAAATGATTACACATAACTCATTCTAAAAACCATTCTAGTTTACTGCTAGACATCATTGCTTAATCTAGATTTTGTGTTTTTATAGAAGTGAGGAAATGGAGATAAACTGTAATAAATATAGTGGCTCAGGTCATTTCATCTATCAATGTATTAATACTTTTATTCAGCAAAGAACAAACTGCTGAGCTAGGTACTAAGGAGATAGGAATAATTTATAAGAACCAATCTCTGTTTTGGGATATTTAGAATCCTGTACGGTAACTAAAACATCATCTGAAGTAAATACAACATAAATAAAAAAGTGACAAATGTCAAATGGGGATATGGGTATGTGCTCTGTGAGTTCACTGCTGAGAGTTGGCTCTGTCCTTTTGTGGTTCTTATTATAATTTTTATCCAGTATCTAAGGTCTTTGGGGTCCTGGGAACATAATACTTGGTTCAGCTCTCTTGAATCTCTTCTCTTTTTCTAACACTGAGGAAAAAAAAGGCCTTCTTTTTATTTCAGAAACAACAGCACAAAGTTTGAAGAGCTTAAGCTATCACTTATGGTGGCTTATGAAATGAATAAGCCATGAATACTTCTCTGGAACGATCATAACCATTAGGAACTATAAACAAACAAAAAAACCAAATCAATAGTTTACGTCACAGTGAAATAATGCCTCGTTTCTTCTTTCTAGAAGAGACTGCACAAAACACTTCATTCTCTTTAATCTGCTCTAACCCCATCATATCCCATTGTTTATGATACTAACAGTAACGACAATGCAATATAGCATGCTCAGTGACTCATCAGCACCCGCCTTCCAGAAGCACTCAGCTTGCACATACACAATGAGTAATGGCTCACAGACACATTGCTTAATATCTGTAATCAGTTTTAGTCTGATGCGGTGCTCAAAATGCATTCTTCTTTTCCAATAAATGATAAATTATAAGGCTATTGCCTGGCAAAGAGAGAGTCATTTTTCCGCGGCCAAAGATTTATTTCCCAGCCAAGTTGTTTTTGAATCCTAGAATGTCACTTTCAGCTGTTTCCAATTCTCTAAACAAGTATCTGCCAATCACCCAGACATGTGAGAGGCAACGCTTGAGTGTGTAGTTATTTAATGGGAAGTGTTAACCATCAGGACTGAAGAGATGGTCTGTCAAAATCTGAGAGGGTAGCAAGAAGAAATTGGGGAGGAGGTGAGAGGGGAAAACAAGGGAAGGAGGAGGAAAAAAAGTGACCTAGACACAATGAACTAGAAAATTTCACAAGACATAAAACCTCACCAAAAAATTATGGTTTTTCAAATGAGGCTAAAGCCTTTGAAATATTCTTGGAAAAGGATTCCCTTAGCTACAGAAAAATTGTAAACAAGATTACAGAGACGCTAGTTAACCTATAGTAACAATTCTTTACGTCTTTTAGTAGCGTCTATTTATAAAAGCAAAGAGATTGCCTGTTTTCTTGTACACAAGAGCAGCGTTGCTGAGGCTTACTTGACAGTCCTTCATTAATCACCGATGTTTGTCACTCTACTAATTCCCAGAATTGAGTTTTTAAATGTTGCATAATTCAGGCTTCTCTTTACCAGATTGTTTTAAATTAGTGAAGGTATCTGTTAATGAGTTTAGGGCCAATATGCTAATAATTATTATTTCATAATTCTGAATTATTACTTTGCTTGGCACCTTGCTGATGAAGAGTAATAATATAGGTAGAATAAGGATGTCAGGATATTTACAGGGGCTGTGCAGGCGTTCTTGGCTTACAGACAGATGCCTAGACTGCAGGGTCACTGCAAATACCTGCTTTACTTAAGGTTCCATGAACCTGATACTCTCACAGATATGGTGGGGAGACTGCTTTCTCCTTCTGGAAATTTCTCCTCACTTGACTTCCAGTTTTATGGTCTTTGCATTTTTCTTCTTCCTGTATGATGACTACTTCATCGTCTCTTTCAATGGTTTCTCTTTATCTCTCTCATTTAATCAGTTTCCACTGGCCCTTTTCTCCACTTGTACATTTCCTCTTGGGTAATGGCATCATTTCCCATGTAACGGTGAGCCAGGTTATTTTATGGATCTGCTGGTAAATTTAAAATTTGTACTTCCTGATTTAACCTGGTTTCTGGACCTCAGACTGTATTTCCAACCAGACATCTCTACTTGATGAGTTCTGCAGGCACCTAAAACTTGATATACTTAAACTGAACACATCAAGGGGCACCTGGGTGGCTCAGTCGGTTAAGCGTCCGACTTCAGCTCAGGTCACGATCTCATGGTCCGTGAGTTCGAGCCCCGCGTCCGGCTCTGGGCTGATGGCTCAGAGCCTGGAGCCTGCTTCCGATTCTGTGTCTCCCTCTCTCTCTGCCCCTTCCCCGTTCATGCTCTGTCTCTCTCTGTCTCAAAAATAAAATAAACGTTAAAAAAAAAAAATTTAAACTGAACACATCGACTCTTTCTGCTCCCAAACTTATTCCTCCTTTGTTCCTTAACTTGGATGACAATAGTCGCACTCATTGCTTAAGCAAGGCACTCCTCCCACATCTTACCCGTTATCAACTAAATCAGGCCAATTTTATCTCCAGTTTCTTCTCCACTGATCATTCTTTCTACCTGTATCATAATTTGGACTACAGACTCTTTACGATGCATTTTGATCTCCCAAGAAATCATCCCGCTCTCACTCTACCACACAACTTGTGTTTTAAGCACAGCAGAGAATTCACCATTACTTAAGTATATTAATATGTTATGTCCTTCCAATAAGCTTGACCTTCTTTTCATGATTTACCCTCTGCCTGCCTGGAATGCCCTTTTGACTTACCCCTTGTAAAAATCATGTCAAGATTAAGACATGGGCTATGGAGTCAGAGCTGGGTTGATGCGACCATTCTGCTTATTAAACATGTGACACACCACAAATAGGTTTATTCTATGTTTCAGTTTCTTTATCTGTAAAATGGGAAAAAACCGTGCATACCTCATACAACTTTTTTCAGACTTTCTAAAAAATTAAGACTTTGTTTCGGGTTTACAACAAAATTAAGGAGAAGGTACAGACATTTCCCATATACCCCCAATCCCCACACATGCATAGTCTCCACCTCTATCCACATCCTCCACCAGAATGGTACGTTTGTCAAAATTGACAAACCTACACTGACACATCATGATCACCCCAAGTCCATTGTTTACCTTACTGTTCATTCTTGGTGTTGTAAATTCTATGGGTTTAGACGCAGGTATAATGCCATGTATTCATCATTATGGTCATTAGACTTTCCATATGCTTGTTTACCATCTGTATATCTTCTTTGGTGAGATGTCTGATAAGATCTTCAGCCCATTTTTAATGGGCTGTGTCTTATTGTTTCTTATTGTTTGTTTCCTATTGTTGAGTTTTAAAATGGTTCTTTGTATATTTTAGATAATAGCCCTTTACCAGACGTATCTTTTACAAATATTTTCTCCCAGGGTATAGCTTGTTTCTTTGTTCTCTTGATATTATCTTTTGCAGAGATTAGAAGTTTTTAATTTTAATGATGTTTGGCCTATCACTTCCTTGTTGCATGTACTGTGTCTTTGATGTTGTATTTAAAAAGTCACCACCATACCCAAGATCATTTAGATTTTCTCCTAATTTATCTTCTAGAATTTTTACCATTTTGCATTATACATTTAGCTCTGTGATTGATTTTGAGTTCATTTTTTTGAAGGATGTAAGGTCTATGTCTAGTTTTGTTTTTTGTTTTTTTGGTTTTTTGCATGTGGATGTCTAGTTGTTTTGGCACCATTTGTTGAAAAGACTATTGTGTTGCCTTTGCTCCTTTGTCAAAGATCAGGTGATTATATTTATCAGGTCTATTTTTGGACTGTCTATTCTGTTCCACTGATTTATTTGTCTAATCTTTGGCTCATAGCCCCGTATCTTGATTACTGATTATAGTAAGTCTTGAAGTCAGGTAGTGTCAATCTTACAACTTTGTTCTTCTTCCATATTGTGTTGGTTGTTGTGGTCTTTTGCCTCTTCATATAAACATTTGAATAAATTTTTCAATATCCACAAAATCACTAGCTGGGATTTGTTTTGGATTTCATTGAATCTTTAGGTCAAGCTGGGAAAAACTGACATCTTGGCAATATTGAGTCTTCCTATTCATGAACATGGAATATCTCCCCATTTATTTGGTTCTGCTTTGGTTACATTCATCAGAGTTGTATTTTTCCTCATATAGATCTTGTACATATTTTGTTAGATTTAGACTTAGGTATTTTATTTTAGGGGGTGCTAATATAAATGATACTGTGTTTTTTATTACACATTCCACTTATTCGTTGCTGATATATAGCAAAGCGATTGACTTTTGTATATTAACCCTGCATCCTGAAAACTTCCTATAATTGCTTATTAGCTCCAGTAGTTTGTTTTGGTCACTTCTTTAGGGTTTTCTACATAAATAATCATGCTATCTGTGAACAAAGACAGTTTCAGTTTTATTTCTTCTTTCTCAATCATCATACCTTTTGTTTCCTTTCTCCTCTGACCACACTACTAGAACTGATGTTGGAGAGGAGTGGTGAGAGGAAACATTCTTACCTTGTACCTGGTTTTATTCATAAAACTTTAAGTTTCTCACCATTAAGTATGATGTTAGCTGTAGGATTTTTGTAGACATTCTTTATCAAGTTGAGGAAGTTATCCTCTATTCCTAGTTTACTAAAACTTTGTATCATGAATGGGTGTTGGATTTTGTCAAATGCCTGTTCTGTATATATTGATAAAATTTATGTGATTTTTCATTTTAGCTTGTTGATGTGATGGATTAGGTTAATTGATTTTTGAATGTTAAACCAGCTTGCATATGTGAGGTAGAACCTACTTGGTCATGATATATAATTCTCTGTTGCCTTGTTGTATTCAATTTGCTAATATATTGTTGATGATTTTTCTATCTGTGTTCCTGAGAGATATTGGTTTATAATGATCTTTTCTTATAATGTCTTTGGTTTTGGTATTAGGGTAATGCTGACCTGATAGAATGAGTTAAGAAGCACTCCTTCTGCTTGTATTCTCTGAAAGAGATTGTACAGACTCGATATAATTTCTTCCTTAAATATTTGGCAGAATTCACCAGCCAACCCATCTGGTCCTGATGCTTTCTGTTTTGGAAGGTTATTGATTATTGGTTCAATTTCTTTCATAGATATAAGCGTATTCAGATTGTCTGTTTCTCTTTGTGTGAGTTTTGGCAGATTGTCTTTAGAGGAATTGGTCCATTTGATCTAAATTCTCTAATTTGTGGGCATGGAGCCATGTATAGTATTCCTTTATTTTCCTTTTAATATCCATAGAATCTCTAATGATGTCCCCTCTTTCATTTCTGATATTAGTAGTTTGTAATTTTCTTTATTTTTTCTTAGCCTGTTGAGAGGCTTATTAATTTTATTGATCTTTTCTAACAACCAGTTTTTGGCTTCATTGATTTTCTCTGTTAATTTCTTGTTTTCAATCTCATTGAATATCTGCTCTAATATTTATTGTTTCTTTATGTCTGCTTACTTTGAATCTAATTTGTTCTTCTTTTTCTAGTTTCCTAAGGTGGAAGCTTCAATGATGATTTTAAATCTTTCTTCTCTTCTAATACATATATATTCAATACTATAAATTTCCCTGTAAGAAGAACTTTTACTTCATCCCACAAATTTTCATATATTGTGTTTTCATTTTCATTTAGTTAAAAATATTAATTTATCTTGAAAACTCTTCTTTGATCTGTGTGTTAATTAGCAATACGTTGTTTAATCTCCACATATTTCGAGATCTTCCAGTTATCTCTGTTAGATTTCTAATTTAATTCCATTGTTTTCTGGGAGCACATCTTATATGATTTTAATTCTTTAAATTTGTTAAACTATGTTCTGTGGCCCGAATGTGGTCTGTCTTAGTGAATCTTTTATTTGAGCTTGTCAATTATATCCAATTGATTGATGGTGTTATTGAGTTCAACTTTGTCCTTTCTGATTTTCTCCCTCCTGGATCTGTTTCCAATAGAGGTATGTTGAAGTCTTCAACTATAGAAAGAAAGAAAGAAAGAAAGAAAGAAAGAAAGAAAGAAAGAAAGAAAGAAAGAAAGAGGAAGGAAGGAAGGAAGGAAGGAAGGAAGGAAGGAAGAGGGAGGGAGGGAAGGAGGGGGAGAGGGAGGGAGGAAGAAAGGAAGGAAGAAAGAGAAAATCAGTTTGAAGGATGCCATATTATTAGCATGCTTAGTGTCCTTTATGATTAATTTGTTCAGAGAACTGCAGGCCTTGTTATAGCCCTAAGTAGAAACTAATAGGTAATAAAGCCACTTCTTCCCTTTCTTCTTTTTCTCTCCTATGTTCTCCCTGTGATGTTGATCATAACATGGCTACCTTCACACTAAAAGGGATTTAGGCACAAATAGAAGAAAATGTTTGACAAAAATATTGCTTTTTTAATATAGCATGTAGTGAGATATAAAACTACATTTTATCTGTTTCAAAGATTGAATTTCATCAGTTCATAGAACATGCTTCATTATACTGGTTAGTGATGCCTATTAAAAATAAGATTCCCAAATGCCGTGTCAGCTTGCATATTTCTGACAAAGTCGTCCAAAAATATTCCATTGCATGTTCCAATAAAAAGTGTTCAGTTTGGAGTGAAGTTTTAAGGATGATTGGACAGTCTACCCTTTTATTTATATTCCTCTCAAAATCGATCTCAAGCCATTTCAACAATGATTTGATTCAAGTGTTTCATTTTCAATAAATACTGAGTTGCTTGACAGCCACAACTGTATTTTACTTAACTCTTAATCTGCAGATTCTAGCAAATGCCTGGCACACAGTAGGTGTTCAATTCATTTTGACACATGAAGGAAATTTGCGTAATACTTTTGCGGTTGAATTATAATTATTCTGCAGGAATTCTTCCCATGTGACCCACTGCTTGACGGCCACGCTATTCAACTAATGTGACAGACCTCACATCTTCCATTAAATGCAGAATCTGGGACAGAGCCACCCATCCGGGGCATATTAACAAAAGACTGGGTGGTGTTATGATTCCAGTGAGTGGTCAGTTGGATCGAGTTCTGTTCTCACATAAGGAGAAGAGATTTCACAATTCTCATAATTATCTGTGCTTTATTGCTCGTATTCACAGCTTTTTTGTTTTCATAGGACATGAATCTGGTCCATTTGGAATGGACATTTCCCTTGTAAAAGACCCAAAAAATATAATCCCAGATGATTTCTTTTTTTTAGGATTTTAAGTACATTAAAGAGCCAGGCACAATCTGTGTACTTGATACATCTTCTGTATTAAATGTTATCCAGTTGTTTCCTTTGGTATTAAAAAATGTGACTCTCGTGTCTGATAAAGGCGTTGTGTAATAAGAGTCTGACTGCAGTTTTGGTGTCTGAGTGCTGATAGCTTTCAAATCCCCACCACCTCCCCTGCCTTCTCCTCACTCCACGTAAGCTGATAAAGGAGCCCAAGCTCTGCGTCCCTTGGCACTGGTGGAGTATTACACCGTACAAGCCCACTCTCTAACACTGTAAACCCCAAGCCAATCTCTGTTCCAAGCTCTGTTGAGCAATTTTTGGGCCTACTTGGAAACCTGTCCCTAGGAAGCCTCGTTATGTGAATAATAAATCTCTTCCTACCCTTCTGGTGCATGGGTGGCATCATTAGTCTTGACATCTTGAACCAGATTTGGGGGGGAAAGTCCATCTGCCTTTGTTAAAAAAAAAAAAAAAGTACTGGGAATACATAACTAGTATTTGGAATACAGAAAGAACTCTAACCATACAATAATAAAATAGCGACCCAATAAGAAATGGACCAAAGGTGCAAACAATCACATCACAAATTGCACAGAGTCACATGAAACGATGCTTAGCATTATTTAGTTTAATCATTAGTCATTCAACAGGAAAATGCAAACAAAACCATCATGTGATATCACCGCACACTTCTTAAATGGCTACAATATGCTTAAATTACAAAACCAAGTGCTAGTGTCGATGTAGAGCACCCAGATCTCTTGTACACTGCTGATGGGAATGCAAACGGCTACAGTCATTTTGGAAGACAGGCAGTTTCTTATAAAGTTACCCGTGTGCTTACCATACAACCCAGCAATTCCAGTCCTAGGTTACAAAAAAAGAAAAGAAAAGAAAACATATGTGTGCAGAAAAACCTGTACGCATTTGTTTGTGTCGGCTTCATTCATCATCTCCCCAAACTGCAGACAAACCACATGGCCACAAATAGTAAATGGACCTACATATGATGGCCAGAGCAACGTAATTTTGGTACCTACGTAGAATAAAATCGTCCTCAACACTAAAAGGGATGAACTGGTGATACATGCAACCACATGGATGAATTTTGAACTGGATTATGGTATGTGAAAGACACCCGACTGAAATGGCTACCTAATGTAGGATTCCAGTTTTATGGCATTCTGGAAGGGAGAAACTGTAGGGAGAAGAAATAGGTCAGTGGTTGCCAGGGCCTGGGGATAGGGCAGGGGTTGACTCCAAAGAGACAAGAGGTAATTTTGGAGAGTGATGGAAATGTTCTATATCTTTACTGTGCTGGTGATAACATGACATTCACGTATGTCAAAATTCATAAACTAGTACACAACAAAGAGTAATATTTACCGTATACAAATTATACCTCATAAAATTGGGTTTTAAGTACATGATTATTCTCATTCATCAGTATCTTCAACACCATATTAGCCAACTTGTATGAAATGCACAGTACCACTGTTTCCAAATGCACTGGGATGTTTCTCTTCCTCAAAACTGAGAAATACAGGAACCAAATAAAACTCATAGGAGTTTGTTCAGTGAGGACATTAAAAAGCAAAAATGTTTTCCTTTCCTTGTTTGCCACGTCTTATTCAACTTTTTTTCCCTTTGCTGTTTCAGGCTAGTCGGAGTAAAGATTAAATCGTATCTTTTTAGTGCTCACTGGAGATTAAATAAATTCAGAGGTCGGCATGAAAACATTCTAAATGGTTTGAGTTCAGTTAACATTTTGCCTAATGGTATTTTTGCTCATATATCTTATCAATTAAGGAGTAATTTTAGATAAGTGAATATCATTAGAAAGGGAAGTATTAAGTGTAGATATTTAAGTACTTATATTGGCCAGAGCAAGAATAATGTGATTAAATAATTTGGACAGATTCCTTCTTGATATAATTCGATGAAGAAAAAAGGGGGAGAGTATCAGCTCCTGAGGGGATTGAATGGAATAGATAATCTGTGGTCAAACAAGCAAAGAGAAGCACTTTGCTAAAGATGGGCTTTCTGTCTTCATTAGAAAAATTGAAGATGCTCTAAAGAACTCCATTAAGGATAATGGTGTCTCTTAGAAGAACTGTGTGCTTCATGGCTTAGGTACTTGATTAAATGTCTAATTCATCCCTTGCTTATCTAATTGATCTTGTTTTCTCCTCCTTCGCCCTGCCCTTGAGATATTCAGAAGGAAATGACATGTAACCATTAGCAACTTCTTTCCCCCTACTCATCAAGGAATGTTGAACTGTGTCTACTTCTATCATAGGTTGTCTCAATACCTGAAAATGATGAACTGTATTCTGCAAGTGACAGTACTTATTTTGGGAGGACAGCTCCAAGCTGCCCTGAGGATGAGAATCCCTTCTTAAAATGTAATTGGCTATTGTGGGGGAAAGAGAGAATTCCTCTATAAAATTCACTTTCTTTCTTTTTAAATAAAAGATTACTATTATTTTATTTTATTTTAAAGAAAAATTACTATTATGGGTAAAAAGACACTGTTTTTATCAATGACTATTGATCCACCTCCATGTCCCTCCCAGAGACTGATAGGTAAGCTTTATCCTGAGAGAGGGTGAGGGGATAAACCATGGTCAAGCATGGCAGCTGATTGGTAATGTCAACGGGGTCTTTAAAATAAATCAGTATCGATTCCTCCCTTCATAAAATGTGATGTAAGCGTGGTTTTCAACACTCTTCTGTTGCTCTGCATATGCTTGATGACATTTATATATGTGACATAGCTTTTCATTCATTTTGGACACATCCATCAGCACTTGCTATATACCAGGCACTCTTAGACACTAACAAGAAACAGTGAACGAATAGACAGTAATTCCTTCCCTAAAGTTTTCATTCCAGTAATGTGGATAGGTGATAACTAAGATAAATAAGTACTATATATACTTAAAGATATAAAGACATAAATAAGTTATATATATAACTTATATATTAATTATATACCTATATATAATTAGATATATAATAATATATAATTAGTATAACTAAGCTGTATATATATGTAAACTTATACACACATAAACATATACATATACACATATATGTGTGTGTATGTTTATACACACACGTATGTGTGTGTGTATGTTTATACACACACGTATGTGTGTGTATGTTTATACACACACACATATACGTGTGTGTATATGTTTATATATATATGCATATATACACACACATACATACATTAGACAGTAACTAGTATATGAAGAAAAATAAAGCAGACAAGAATGATTGAAGTGTCAGGGCCAAGAGTTATAATTTTGGATTGTGGCTCAGATAGTCACATTGACAAGACATCCCTTCAATTAAAGACCTGAAGGAAGTAAGGGAATATGACTTGGGGATATCTGGGGAAGAGCATTTGAGGTAGAGCAAACAGAAAATGCAAATGCCCAGAAGTAGGACTTCAGCTGGCATTTTCAAGGAGTAATAAGAAACTGGGTAAGCTGAGATGGACTGAATGAAGAGGAAAATGGTAAGGGATAAAGTTAGAGGGGTAGCTGGAGCCGAATCATGTATAGCCTCATACATACAAGGCATATTAAAAACTGTGGCTTAAAAATTTTTTTAATGTTTATTTTTGAGAGAGACAGAGACAGAGACAGAGACAGAGACAGAACATGAGTGGGGGAGGGGCACAGAGAGAGAGCGGGAGACACAGAATCCGAAGCAGGCTCCTGCCTCTGAGCCTATCAGCACAGCTGACATGGGGCTCAAACCCGTGAGCCACTGAGATCATGACCTAAGCCGAAGTCGGACTCTCAACCAACTGAGCCACCCAGGCGCCCCTTAAAACTGTGGCTTTTACTCTAAGAGAGGTGGAAAACCACTGGAGGGTTTTGAGCAAAGAAATAGCATGAGCTGAAGTATTCTTTAATCGTATTGTACTGACGGCTGCATTGAGAATAAACATGGAGAGTAGCCTGCAGATTGGTTTAGGAGGCTCTTCCACAATAGTGGCAGTGGTGATGATGAGAAGGGTTTAAATCCTGGATATCTCATTATACTGGCTTGAATAGTGTCCCCTAAAAATCCCTGTCTATCTGAAGCCTCAGAATGAGAACTTACTCAGAAATAGAGTCTTTGCAGATGTAATTAGTTAAGTTAAAATAAGGCTAGTAGTTTAGGGTGTGTTCAAAAGCCAAGGACTGCTCCCTAGGTAAGAAGGCCACGTGAGGACAGGAGACACTTAGAGAATGCTATGTGAAAAGGAAAGCAGAGATCGGAGTGATGCATTGACAAGCTAAGGAATACCATGGATTTCTGGTAACCACCAGAAGCTAGGAGGAGGCAAGAAAGGATTCTTCCTTAGAGCCCTCAGAAAGCATGGTCCTGTCAGCACCTTGATTTCAGAACTTGAGCCTCCAGAATTATGACAGAATAGATCTCTGTTTTACACCACCCCTACTGGTGGCACTTTGTTACGGCAGCCCTAGGAAACAAATATGTTCGTGAAGATAAAGCTAATAGAAAGCGCTAATAGATCACCGAGTGCCGTCAAAGAGAGAAAAGTAAAGAACACACCAAAATTTTAGGTTGGAGCAACTGAAAGGGACAATATTTGGAGTTGGGGTGTGGGCAGATTTTATTAAAATATCCCTAGAACCTAATCCGGCCATACAATTTTAAACTGTTTACGAAATCCTAACAGAGAATCAGAAGGTAAGTTACGCTGTTGCATGGACCCCAGATAGAAATAAGAATTACAGATTTAACAAAGAATAGACTTTAATGGATTATTTAAATAGATACTTAAGTAATTATTATGAAATAACTTGAGTACAAAGTTATACACCAAATCGTTCTGCTTTTATTTAGTGTATGGATCCCTTTTTCCCTTTCTGCTGCCAATAGAAACCATATGGAATATGGGACCATTGGGTCCCGAGGACAAGTATTAAGTAAGCTACCCACAGTATTATGGCCTAAAACAAGAAGAGTTGCATTTACAAAGCAGCATCATTGAGCATATTTCAATGCAACCCAGAGTTTTCTTCCATTGAGACACCTCAGGGGATATGTGTAATAAGACCACCATGAAATATACTTACAGGCATCTGGTTAAAAATGATGAAGTATTTTATACTCTTCTTTGCCTTAAAATCCATCAAAAACAGGGACGCCTGGGTGGCTCGGTCGGTTAAGCGTCCGACTTCGGCTCAGGTCATGATCTCGCGGTCCGTGAGTTCGAGCCCCGCGTCGGGCTCTGTGCTGACAGCTCAGAGCCTGGAGCCTGCTTCAGATTCTGTGTCTCTCTCTCTCTCTGACCCTCCCCTGTTCATGCTCTGTCTCTCTCTGTCTCAAAAATAAATAAACGTTAAAAAAAAATTTTTTTTTAAAAATCCATCAAAAACAAACAGCAAAAGGAAGGAAGGAAGGAAAGAAAGAAAACTCAAACTACCATTTCTTTGAAATGAAAATTTATTATAATGTAAACCATAAGCCATAGTGAATATTGGCCAAATAAAATGAAATTTGCACCAAAATTAGAAAGGGGGCTAAGAGTTGACACAAACTTTTTCAGACCCCAGTCCCAAGAGAGATTTTTCTAAAAGTAAGTGTAACATAGTATCAAAATGGGAAACTGGCAGCTCAGTTTTAAGAGATCTCAAAACTGCCAAGTCCCCTGATATTCCCAAAGCGAGGTACCAAATGACCAGTACAGAGTTTGCAAAGGATGTGGCTGAAAATTGAATTTGCCTTTATTCACTGCACAATCACCTCAGACGGACATGTGGTCTGAAATTAGAGGAAGCATGCCTCTGGAAAAGGCGATGAATGTCTATGGTATATTCTGTCCTAAATCTGCACTTTTCAGTCCTTCCCTGCGCTCTGCCTTGGGGGAGGAGAGGGGCCTCCTTCTCTCATCTCAAGTCAGAAAAGCCGTCCTTCAAAGTGATCATCCAGATAACTTGTCTGGTATCCCCAAGTGGTGGGGCACAAGTGTAACTGCTAGACTAGTCCGATAAAGTCTGAAGTTGAGCAATTGTGTGGCACGGAGAGCTGGCCATCCTGGGAATAGCCTGGGGTCTGTCAAGGTAAAGAATGCATTAATTTGGAACAAATTGTTTGTTTAAAAGGATCTTAAGACACTATGCTTTTTTCCTAAAAGTCAGCTCAAGGAGAGGTTTAAGAACTCAAGGAAGGGATGATAAAACAATAAAAGGTGACAAGTAAGTTGGCAGAACTCAGAAATAGATGAGAAAAATAAAAACTGCTGCAGGCCTGAAAACCATTTAAGAAACAGCTAGTAGAATAAATATGACTAAAAACATGTTTTGTAAAACAGAAGAAATCACACAAAATAATATAAAAACTAAGGAAAGTGATTGGAAATAAGGTTATAGATATTGAAAACAAAGATGTTCAAACATTGTTCAATTGAGGTCTCCAAAAATAGTAACAGAACAAATGATACATAGAGTCCATATATTACTGTGAGACATTTTCTTATTATAATGGTCTTTTTTTTTAAGTTTACTTATTTTGAGAGAGAAAGTGAGTGGGGGAGAGGCAGAGAGAGAGAGAGGGAGAGAGAGAATCTCAAGCAGGCTCTTCACTGTCAGCACAGAGCCTGATGTGGGGCTCGAAACCACAAACTGTGAGATCATGAATTGAGTGGAAGTCAAGAGTTAGATGCTCAACTGACTGAGCCACCCAGGAGCCCCAAGGCATTCTTAATATGAAGAAAGTCTTGAACCTTTGAAAAGTTAGTGAATTTCAAGGATAAAGAAAGGATCACATGGAAATCCCTATGGAAACTCAAATTTAAAAATTTTTTAAATCACATTACCTTCAAACGTATCCACAATTATATTTAATGCCAAAAGGTGTGTGCAATGCTTTGTTATGAATCATTGAAGTGAGACCCAAGAATTTTATACCCAACCAAGTTGTCATTTGAGTCAAGTATAAAAGTATCAGGCAGACATGCTCAAATATGAGAGAACCCATATACCATAAACCTCACTGGGGAAAAAAAATGACAATATTTATTCAACTGTGAGTAAATCAAAATTAAAAAGAAAAAATCCAAAACGAAGAGGCTAAAATAAAATGCTTTGCCATCAATATAGAATTCATTTGTCAAATTTTATAGAACTGAGGGAATTATGAAAAGAGAACAGAATGTAAATGTGAAAATCAGGAGATGGAGAGAAAGAAAGTTAAGTATAAGAGGATTAATTTTCTGATATTTATAGTAGGAAGTCAATTGATAAGGCCTAAATCTAAATGAAATGTAACTAAATACATACTTCCATCATGGCTTTAATACCATCTTGTTTCCATTACCTTTTTTCTACACTTAGAGAAATATTTTAGAAATTAGTAGCTCTTATGATGAAGAAATATTTTCTTATAGTACAGTCTTATTTTAGAAAATTGTACCTAATTATCCTGCTGTATGTGTAATTGCATACAGAAATAATACAGCTAATGTTCACCAGATGTAGATAGTGATGATTTCTGGGTGGTAGAATTTGGAACCATTTTTAATCTTCTTCCCACTATTTTTCTATATGGCTTGGCTAGTTATAATAAGCATGCATTTTTTTGTGAAAACAATTAATTTATAAAAGCTCAGCCAATAATCCTTTATTCAAAACCCTTGGGACCAGATACATTTCAAATTAGAATTTTTCAAATTTTAGAAAGGCAATAGGGTGCTTATGGAGTACCCTTAGGGGTTGGTGAGCCAGCACCCCAAAGCCAAACCTGTTAATATTGGCACAGCAAAAGTATGAATATTCATACGATGGGGAGAATTATGACTATTTGAGCCTTTTTAATATGAGTTCAAGTCAGATGTTATCAAAAGAGTTTTCTGCAAACCAACACAGTTTTTCCATTTTCAAAGCTATTTCAACTACAGCTTTGTAGATGAGGAAATATGGGTCATTATATTTAATTTGGATGTCCAGTTAACATAAGCAATTTAATGTCTTACAATCATCCTAACATGTTTGTGTGTGTGAGGTAACGGGCGTACATAGTGCCTGGATTCTCCATCCTCAACATGTTCTCTAAGCTTTGCCGTAATCCTGCGCGTCTTTCCTCACCCCACCTGTATCCCTCATTGTTCTGAGTTTCATCAGGATGGGAAGGATGATAGAGTTGGAAAAAACACTAAACTGAGAATTGATTTCATTTTAGCTCTTCTAAGTAACTGTGGACTTTAGACAAGTCAATTTTCTCGATAAAACTCTCTTTCCACACAACACCAAATGTGCAGCACATCCTAAACCTCATTATATGAACCCAGAGGTTACTCTTGAATGAAAAAGAAGGGAGGAATTTGTTAAGAAGAACAGCAGTGAGTGGAATGGAAGATGGTGACCAGCAGCCAGGCTCAGTGGCTAATTGTTTTTCTGGGAGCCTCAGATCCATTTTAGCATGGCTAAAGTTCATGGCTATTAGTCCCCAAAGGCTAATAGATACAGGCTTTGTGAGCATCCCAATCAAAACACAATCTCTCTTCTTTGAAACATACCTGTCATCTTCTTTTTTGTTCAATTGCTTCGAGGCAAGGATACCCTAGGCTACTTAACATTACGCTCCATTTCTCCACCTTAGATAACTGGACACAAGCATCAAACTAACTCAGGATTTAACCTGATGTTTTGTGGGGTTCAGTTGGATTCTAAACCGAATCCTCCAGATCTATAAACATACATATCACCTAGAGAAGAAAAATAAGTACCACAGAAATCTTCAGGCTTCGATTTCTATGAATCATTCAAATAAGTCTAGAAGTAATGAAAACATGATTCTCCCTGCTAAAATTCCTATATAATAGGTATGTAAGCATATTCATCAGACTTGGATTTGGGTAAAATAGCTCCATTCTAAACAGCTTTTGGCTATGAAAGCAATGAAGCTGTGATAAAAAGATCTCTTAAAGTCATAAAAGACAATTGGATTGTTGAAGTTGTATCAGCAGAAGCTCCAGGAAGGCTCTGTGGAGGAAATTTCCAATGTAACAAGATGTTGTCCTATTAATAAGTTGCAACAGGAAGTCGGGCACTTTGCTGACTGACATGGAAAAACCTTTAAAAGCACATGTCCCTTTGGTGGTCACTTTTCACAAAGAGAAATTCTGCCATGAGTGTCTGGTAAGATTGCATCCAACAACTGGGGCCGCCTATGTAAGGGATGCAGGATTCAACGTGACACCATAGTTCTCATGTATCAGAGGAAAATGAAATGAAAAGAACCCAATGGCTTGTTTTCTCCGATTGGCATCCAAATTACTGAGAGGGGTTCTATTCTTGAAGTTTCGTATGCACTGTGAGTACTGGATTAGTACCAAGAGTGTCTGTGTTTCTGGGCTTATGCTCAAACCATTAGACCTCTTATTTCTCCGGCCACAAAATCCGATGATTTCTGCGATGTTGGAGGCTCTGGGAGCACAAGTCAAGGAGGCTGGACCCAACTATGCCAACAGACCATGCATTGAGTTCAACTGTCCCCATCTTTTCAGAATCTTAATTGGCACCAACTCAAGCCCATGCACCTAGAAATAAGCACATGGACACCCACACGCACATGCACACACACACATAACACACAGATTGCGTTTTCCTTTTTAAGCAAACCAATTTCATGTTTCTACAAATACGATGCCACATCAGCAATTCTTTTAGCCTGCAGAATAGTTATTGGATGCCACTAACGTGAAAGCTATCTGTTTTTTTTTTTTTTTTTACTTAACTACCTGAAGAATTAGCCCCTTTCCTGATAGCATTAGATTCTTGTCGCTGAATGTATTTCAGGAATGATGTTTAGATGAGAGTCTTTATCAGAGCACTTTTTATCTTAAACCTTACACTAGCATTCCCAGTGTGCCCCATAGGAGGTAAGTTCCCAAAGGCTAATAGATATTCTGCAAAATAAATAAATAAATAAATTAATTAATTAATAAAATTGCCAGCTCAAATTAAATTGGGAAAATTTTAGGATAAGCCAAATGTCTTTACTGCAGGACTTTCCAGAGCCCATAAATTTAATGTGTTGTAAGAATTTCTAAGAGAGAGGTATACTGTGCAGTTCTGCTCAACCTACCTCACCTGGGAATTATTTTTCAGTAATCATCTCAAGGGATGTTTTTCTAGGACACACCAAACCTTAAAATGCACATCATGTTACAGTGGGCATAAATGAGCTGAGCTACCTAGGTAGACCCTTAATAAAATTAACCAGAAGGCATAAATGACATTCATATTTCTGCTCAAAGGGGAATCAATTTCAGCTTGGAAACTCAATCAAAGAAATGTTTTTTTCATGCTGGAAAGAGATAAGAAGCCTTTATCACTTGATCACAACTTAGGACACTTTATCACTTTATCACAACTTAGGACATGAAGCAAACAGAAGAATGACCCACAGAGCCACTCAGAGTGGACAACAGGGCTGGAACATTCCTGGCTGATTGCTATGTGACTAGTGGAGGCCCTTTGTTGAGCATATTGAAAGAAGCAACCCCCCTGTAATTTCCCCCAGTTTTATTGAGAACTAATTGACATATATCACAGAAGAAGTTTAAAGTACACAGCCTGACGGTTTGATTTACATATATTATGAAGTGATTACCACAATAGGTTCAGCTAACATCCATCTTCTCATATGGATACAATTAAAAGAAAAGAAAAAAAAAAGAGAAAAGGTAAAGATTTTCTCCCTGTGATGAGAACTCATAGGATTTACCCTCTTAACAACTTTCTTATATATCACAGCCATGTTAGCTGTAGCCATCATGTTGCATATTATGTCCCTAGTACTTACTTATTTTATACTGGAAGTTTGTACATTTTGACCACATTCTTCCAATTTCCTCCCCCCTCCCACACTCTGCCTCTGATAACTACAAGACTGATCTCTTTTTCTATGAGTTTGGTTTGTTGTTGTTGTTTAGAACCCACATACAAGTGAGATCATACAGCATCTGTCTTTCTCTGTCTGACTTATTTCATTTAGTACAATGCCTTCAAGGTCCATCCATGTTGTCACAAATGGTAGGATTTCCTCGTTTTTTAAATGGATGAATGTGTGTATGTGTGTGTGTATGTATTCATATATATATATGATTATGTGGCGCATATATATATATATATATATATACATATATATATATATATATATACACACACCACAACTTATTTATTTGCCCATCAATGGACACTTAGGTTGTTTCTATGTCTTGACTGTTGTAAATAATGCTGCAATGAACAAAGGGTGCAGATATCTTTCCTAGTTAGTGTTTTTGTTACCTTTGGATGTATTCCCAGAAGTGGAATTGCTGGGTCATATGGTAGTTCTATGTTTAATTTTGTGGGAAACCTCCAAACTGTTTTCCATAGTGGCTGCACCAATTTACAATCCCACCAACAGTGCACACTGGTTCCCTTTTCCCCGCATGCACACTAGCTTTTGTTATCTCTTATCTTTTTAATAGTGGCCATTCTAATAGGCATAAGGTGATGTCTCATTCTGGTTTTGATTTGCATTTCTGTAACGACTGCTGATATTGAGCATCCCTTCATGAACCTGTTGGCCTTTTGTTTATCTTCTTTAGAGAAATGTCTGTTCACGTCCTTTGCCCATTTTTAATTGTATTATTTTTGTGTGTTTGTTTGTTTGGCTATTGAGTGGTATGAATTCTTTATATATTTTGGATATGAACTCCTTATCAGATATATGGTTTGCAAATATTTGTCCCCATTCTATAGGTTGTCTTTTTGCTTTGTTGATAATATCTTTTGCTGTGTGGAAGATTTTTAGTTTGATGCTGTCCCATTTGTTTACTTTTATTTTTTTTGCTTGTGTTTTTGATGTCGTATCAAAAAAAAAAAAAAAAAATCACTACCAAGGCCCATGCCAAAGAGTTGTACACCTATGTTTTCTTCCAGGAATCTCATGGTTTCAGGTCTTACATTTAAGTCTAATCCCTTTTTAGTTAATTTTTATGAATGATTCATTCACAAAAGATAC
Source organism: Panthera onca (assembly GCF_046562875.1). NCBI lineage: Eukaryota > Metazoa > Chordata > Mammalia > Carnivora > Felidae > Panthera > Panthera onca. Next base: position 212,832,984 of record NC_138339.1, on the reverse strand, counting down.
GGGTCCAGTTTCATTCTTTTACACATGAATATCTAACACCATTTATTGAAAAGACTGTTTTGACTACTGAGTGTCCCTGGCTCCCTGGTCAAATATTCGTTGGCCATATTTAGGTTTATTTGTAGGCTCTCAATTCTGATTTTGTTGGTCTCAAACTCTTCAGTTTGTTTGCTGTATTTTTCAATTCTAGGATTTCTGGTTGGTTTTAGTTTGTTTTATGTTTGCTATTTCCTTATTGAATTTCTCATTTTGTTCATGCATTGTTTTCCTAATTTGGTTTAGTTTTCTGTGTTTTCTTTTTGTTCACTAAACTTCCTTAAGAGAGTTATTCTGAATTCTTTGTCTGATAGTTCATAGATCTCCATTTCTTAAGGGTCAGCTATTGGAGTTTTATTAGTTTCTTTGGGTGGTGTCATATTGACCTGATTTTTTTGATTCTTGACTCCTTATGTTGGCATCTGTGCATTTGAGGTAATGGGGCTCTTCTTCCAGACTTTACAGATTTGTTCTGGCAGCAACAGTTATTTACCAATTTGGGTTTCTGGATGTGTCTGCTGGTAATGTCCTTGGGCAGGTGGGGCCTGCTATTATGATCTGTTTTGAGGTGAAGCAACTGTTCAAGCTCTAGGAACGGGGATGGGGTATGTGTGCCACTGGCTAAGGACAATTGGATGGGCCTGCTGGCTTGGGTACCTACCCACGTGAGGCTGTGGGATGGGCTCCGCAGTTGCCTGGATCTCTGGTCAAGGACTGGGCGCTATATTCATTAATAGTGGGGCTATGAATTAGCTTTCTTGCCCTGGAAGGGCAGCAGGAAGGGACCCAGAGCCTGTACAACTCATTGTTTAGGGGACCCAAACTGGGCCAAGATGTACACTGAATTCCATGGTCAGATGAGGCCACTGGTTTTTCTCTGCAGATAAGGAAAACCATGGTATGCGCTCCCCGTTCAAGTGCCACTCTCTCCATGGAGCTGTTGAATGGGCTACGTACCTTCCTCTGTGCTCTGGTCAGGCCCCCTGGCCCAACAGGCTGAAGGGTGTTTTCAGCAACGAGTGGGGCTATGAAGTAGATTCCCCACCCAGGCACAGTGCAAGTAGCAGCTCTCGATCTGGCAAAACTGTTTGTTGTCATAACTCAGGCTGATGTGCACCCCACGCTCCCTGACCAAACACGGCTTCTGGCTTTGTTCTGCACACATTGGCTCTGCCTGCCCACCTCTCCGCTCAAGTGCCGGGAGGCCGCACAGCTTCTACACGTGGATGCCAGCTTTTCCGGTCAGCTGGGGCCGGAAGACACCCTCCACAGTGAGTGGAGCTGTATCTCAGCTTCTTTGCCTGGGCAGAAGAGGGAGGGGATGCTCCAGGCTGCTCTTGATTTCCCAAACAGGCTCTCAGGCTGAGAGGGGCCAGGTGCTACCCTCAGCCATCGCTGGGAGTGAATCACCCTGCCCGTGTGTAGCATGGATGCGCTCCATGCCTGATACGGCTTTCTTCTGGGGCAATCAGTTTTTCCCGCCCTCCTCTCTGCTTGAATACGGCCGGACCACACTGCTTCTAGGAATTGTCACCACCTCTTCTGGTCAGATGGGGCCAGGAGACACTCTCCGCAGCGGGTGGGGCTGTGACTCGGCTCCTTGCCTAGGCAAGGGCAAACTGGGCTCTAGGGACACCAAAATTCCTCATTAGAGGATCCAAATCAGGCAGATCTGTATACCCTGCTGAGTTCCCTGGTTGGAGTGTACCCCAACCTGATTCTGCAGATGGGCAGATCTGCTGGTCGGGATTACTGCTCGGGCACTGTAGGTCTGGTTTCAGTCTCCCAAGATCCATGTGCCGGTTATTGCAGCCCCTTCCCCCTTTTCCGTCACAGACTCCCAGTGGCTGAGCCCCTCAGATTCCCCTGCAATTCCGGGGGCGCAAGATCAGAATGTGGGCTTCCCCAAAGTGATGCACGATGCTGGGGGGGGGGGGGGGGGGGGGGGCGGTGCTGGTTGTCTCCATTGGGTTCTCTTTTCCTCCTGGAGAAACTAGAGACTCAGGGGAGACCTCTGCATGGTGCTGCACTGGCTGGGGGAGGGGCAATATGGTCAACATGTGGCTGCTTTTCTTACCCTTCTAATGCAGTCTGTCTTGGTCTCTGGTGCAGGGGGTGCTTCCGCCTCACCACCATGTTCTAGAATCCTCTGAGTCATGTCTTGTTTTTTGAATATTTGTTAGTTTTTCTTTTTGTGCAGGGAAACAAAGTGAGGAACAACCTATGTCTTAATCTTGGTGATGTCACTTCCCTCTTACATGCAATATTGGAAAAAATTCTTATTTAAGAATTCTATTGAAAAAAAAAATCTTATGTGACTATGTCACCCTTGAAAAACTTTCAACACACTAACCGACAAGTATTACTAGGGCATGATTGACTCAAGAAGAAGAAAAATCCAACAAAACCAGAGAAGAGAAAAATCTTTTAAAAACATATGGGTTCCAACTTGTACGAATAGAAAACTGAAAATTAGTGTTGGAACACTGTAAGGTTCTCTTCCATTAAATAATTATTCTTAAATTAACTATACGCTAGAATACATTAAACATACATTTAATAGGGTAAATTCTCTTTTTAATGATTATATTTTACATAGTTTTCATGATGTTCCATTCCCTCCAGATGTTATTGTAGGCAAATATTTAGACAAGATGGATCCCATATCCAGGCATTATAGATCGCAGGTGGGAAGGTTTTTCTTCTTTCAGGGTTTAACTCTAACCTCACTACAGATGATATTACTATTATTTATTTGTGCAAGTCTAAGCGTAAATCCAGCCTGGGAATAGAAAAAAAAAAGCCACTAATAAGATAATTAAGATAATTAATTGCTAGGAATGACTTTAGCATAGTATTTACTTCCAGATTAACATTTGAATCAGAAAAGTTGATATTTCCAATTCAAAATCATTGTTACACAGCATGTTCTAGACCTAATCTATGTAGTTAGTATCGGGGCAAAAAACCTGTTACCAATATGGAATGTCTACAATATCATATGTCCAAGTGGTAGAATCAGCATCTGCACCCAGATCCATTCACCCCAAACCTCCCCACTCTCCACGCTGACTCAGGGGGAACCACTTTAAGAAAACTTTGAACAAAGTTAATAGTGAATTCATGCAAGTCTTGAATGATGACCTTAATGCGCCACAATTGTGGCTTCCCAACGAGAGACTCATACCTGTGGAAAAGTGTATAGATGAGACCCTAGAATTTATAAAGTGCAAAAGTATTGGTTTTATTTCTCTGTTAGCAAATGAGTAGACTGATAGCAAAGAGGAGGATAACTAAGCACTTGTTTAGTGAAAATCTATATGGTTTCTAGATGGGGAATACAAATCTGACTCATTCTTTGGTTTTGTTTTTGTTTTCGGAAGGAATAATTAAGCAAGGTAGCAAGGTGAAGACTTCATAATGTAAAGGTGTGAGTTCCTCCCAGCTTGACCTTTGGGTTCAGTGCAATGAAAATCAAAGTCCCAGCAAGTTATTTTTTGTGGATATCAATAGATTTGTTCCAAAGTTTATATGGAGAGGCAAAAGATCACAATAACCCACACAATACTGAAGGAGACTAAAGTTAGAGGACACATACTACCCAACTTCAGGAGTTACTATAAAGCTGTAATAGTTAAGATTGTGGTCTTGGCAAAATAATAGACAAATAGATCAATGGGACAGAATAGATAGTCCAGAAATAGACCTACATAAATATAGCCAACTGATCTTTGGCAAACGGCCAAAGGCAACACAAAAGAATAAAGATAAAGATAGTCTTTTTAACAAATAGTGCTGGAACAACTGGACATCCATGTGCAAAAAAATGAATGTAGACACAGACTTTACACCCTTCACAAAAATTAGCTCCAAATGGATCATACACCTACATGTAAAAAGCAAAACTATAAAAGTCCTAGAAATACCATAGGAGAAAACCTAAATGATCTTGGGTATGGTGATGGCCTTTTAGATAGGACACCGAAGTTACCTTCTATGCAAGAGAAAACAGATAAGCTAGACTTCGTTAAAATGAAAGCTTCTATTTTGGGAAAGACACTGTCAAGACAATGAGGAAGTAAGCCACAGACTGGGAGAAAATATCTGCAAAAGATACATCTGATAAAGGACTGTTATCCAAAATATAAAGAACTCTTAAAACTTAATAACAAAAAATAAGCAACCCATCTAAAAAATGGGCCAAAGTTCTTAACAGATACTTCACCAAAGAAGATACACAGAAGGAAACAAACATGAAAAGATGTTCCACACTATATGTCATTAGGGAAAGGGAAATTAAAACAATGAAATACCACTATACACCCATTAGAATGGCCAAAATCTGACCACTGACAACACCAAATACTGGTGAGCATGTGAAGCAACAGAGTCTCTCATTCATTGCTGGTGTGAATACACCAGCCACTTTGGAATACAGTCTTGTGGTTTCTTACAAAGTTAAGCACGGTCTTCCCATATGATTCAGCATCACACTCCTTGCTGTTTACCAAAGGAATTGGAAACTATAGACCAAAAACCAGTATACAGATCTTTAAGGCAGCTTTATTCATAACTGACAAAACTTGAAAGCAAGCAGGTTGTCCTTCAGTAGGTGAATGGATAAATAAACTGTGGCACGTCCAGACAATGGAAAGTTATTCAGTGTTAAATGCAACGAGCTATCGAGTTTTGAAAAGACAAGGAAGAAATGGAAATGCATATTACTGAGTGAAAGAAGCTAATCTGAAAAGACTACATATTGTGCAATTCCAGTTATATGACATTCTGGAAAAGGTGTAACTATGGAGACAATAAACAGATCAGTGTTTGCTAAGGGATGGGGGTAGGAGAGAGATGACTAGGCGGAGCACAGAAGATTTTTAGAACAGTGTACGATATTGTAACGATGGGACATGCTTTACACATTTGTCTAGACCCCTAGATTGTACAACACCAAGTGTGAACCCTAAGGTAAACTATTGACTTCGGGTGATTATGATGTGTCAGTATATGTTCATTATTTGTAACAAACGTACTCCTCCATCATGGGGGAGGCTCTGAATGTGTCAGAACAGAGGGCATGTGAGTATTCCCTGCCACTTCCTCTCAATTTTGCTATTAACTTAAAACTGCTCTAAAAATAATAAAATCTTTATTAAAAAAAAAGCAATTGGCAGGAAAATTACAATGTTTTAGACCAAATGTTTGAAGTTGTTTGAAAAGAAAAAAAAAATCTTGGGGCGCCTGAGTGGCTCAGTCGGTTAAGCGTCCGACTTCGGCTCAGGTCATGATCTCACAGTTTGCGCGTTCGAGCCCCGCGTCAGGCTCTGTGCTGATAGCTCAGAGCCTGGAGCCTGCTTCAGATTCTGTGTCTCTCCATCTCTCGGCCCCTCACCTGCTCATGCTCAATGTCTCTCTGTCTCTCCATAATAAATAAACGTTAAAAAAAATTTTTTTTAAAAGAAAAAAAAATCTTAGTCTTTCTTACACACTGTCTCTTTATCAACAATCCTGAGCTGGACCATTTTACGATGCTGATCCCAGAGAGTAATTCCTAATTGCTTGATATTCTAAACAGAGGTAGGAAAGCACCAAATGTTAAATACTTGTTTTTCTTTGTATTTAGAAGAAAAGTGAATTGGCCTTTGTCCGTTTAATTTGTGGGTAATACTATTGTGACAGTTACTATTTCTGCAACAAACCACAGCAAAACTTAGGCTAAAACAATCCTGACTTTCATTTTCCTCCCGTATCTGCCCCCCTGGCCAGGGCTCAATGGGGACAGCTCACTTCTCCACTCTGTGTGGGACGAGGGCAGCTCAAAGGCTAGTGGAGTCAACTGTAGGCTTGTTCACTTGTGTGTCTGGTAACTGATGCTGGCTGTTGGCTGGGGGCCTCAGTTTCTCCACGTGGCCTTCTTCATGTGGTCTCTCCACAGGGGTTACTTTGGACTTCCTCGCAAAACCAAGTGGCGAGGTTTTGAAGGCACATGTCTGAGAGAGTGAGGCACAGCTGTATCTCTATTATGCCCTAGACTCAGAAACCAAATAGCACTTCTGTCATGTTGATTTACGGTCAGGACCGTCACAAGGCTCCACCCAAATTTAAGGAAAAGAGATACAGTCCCAGCTCTCAGAGGGAGGAAAATGGTATATGTATATTGGTGCAAATACCATTGGAAACTACAATCTGTTACAGCTTTACTGGAAGCAGAATCTGTTAAGATTTTTTATGTTTCTGTCTAGAGAACTAGAACCAAATGCAATGATAACAAAAGATAGAGCTGAAATTAATTGCTTGATATGACACAAGACTAGCTATTCAGACAGTCTTATTTCAAATATTAAGTTATTTAGAAATAAACAACTTATGAGTTTAGAATTCTGATTTCAGATAGTATAAAAAACCCAGTTGTTTTAAGTTAGTAAAGGCAGAATTTTTTGAAACTCAAATTAGCTCATCATCCATCATTGGTTAATAAATCAGTATAACCCTTCCCACATTTTGGTGTTTCCACTTCATGAGTTTTCAGGGCAAGGCAATAATAGCCCGACATTTAACTTGTTAAAAAGGGAAAATGAAAAAGTTGTTTTACACTTAAAACACAAGATAAAAATTGAGAAAGGCCTCTGATGTCAAAATTAGACTATTCTAATGTTTGAAAAGAGGGGAAATAGAATGAAAATGTTATTAATAATTAATGTCATAGAATGAAGGATAATTTAGAATGGAATGAAAAAGATAATAGGCAGTGTTCCAACATATTCTCCTTTTCTGAATTCATATCAGTATACTATCCAAGTTATTACTTCAGTCATTCCATATATGAAATGGAATACATATATATATATATATGTATATATATATATATGCATATATATACACACACACACACACCATGAGCATTTTTTCATCCTCTTTCATATCAGATGTATACTTACTTCTGGTTCCTAAACCTGTGAATGCTGTGGACAGTTGACGCATGCTGTAAAAAGTTAATGACAATGAAGTGAGGTAGTTATTGTCCACATGGTTTACTTTATGGCGTGTAAGGGTTAACTTTGAACGGCTGATGTGTTTGAAAGACTCACTTTTTGAACAGAGCAGAGTTTCCATTATAGGGTTCTTGCTCCTCTTGCAACTTAAAGTAGAGCATATTAGGAGGGGAAAAAGTGTTCACCACCTTTCACTGCTCGCAGATTACTTCAAATTATTCTCACAGGCATCTGCCTCAGTTAACATCCAATCTATTACTCGTCTACTTTTGTTCTCAAGGATGAACATCTTTACAGCATGATTGGGTTTTTAATCCCGTAAACAAAGCATCTTGCTAAATTACTTTTCACAAAAGCCACTTTTAGATAGATAGATACACACACACACACACACACACACACACACACACACACACACAAAGTATTATTTTAAGATCAAATCCTGAAAGTCATGCTGCTTACTCTTCGGAGAAGGAAAAAGATACACAACACGGTGTCCTGAATGTTTTTCACAGAATTCCCAGAGTATCCAAGAGTTAAGGGAAGGATTTAAACTTTCAATCCATGTGAACTGGGTTTTTTTTTTTTTAGTTTAAAAAAAATGTTTAGTTTTTTTGAGATAGCGTGCGGGTGGGGCAGAGAGAGAGGGAGACAGAGGATCTGAAGCAGGCTCCACGCTGACAGCACAGAGCCCGATGTGGGGCTGGAACCCACAAACGGTGAGATCGTGACCTGAGCCAAAGTTGGATGCTCAATCACCCAGACGCCTCTGACTGGGTTTAAACACCATTTGTGACTTGGACAATATTAATAAGTCACTTAAAATCTCTGAAACCCAGTTTGCTTACATAAAATTGGGAATAACACTCCCTGTCTTGCAGGACTTTCACAGAGATTAAGTGGAACAGTTTGGACAGAGTCTGGTACTAAGTAAACAACCAATAAATTTTATTTTGTCCTCTCTTCCCAACTCAGTCATTGTGTTTTTCTGTTTTTAAGTTTTAAAAATCTTTTATGTTTTGTTTTTAATATTATAAGTGAAGATTTTGAATATATACACATGTCCACAGGTGTGAAGGTGCACACACGTATGTACACACACTTTTATATTTTATTTTATTATTTTTTCTTCATTTTTATCTTTTTTATTTTTAAAAAAATATTTTAAAGTAGGCTCCACACCCAATGTGGGGCTTGAACTCATGACCCTGAGGTCAAGAGTCACACACTCCATCCAGGAGTTCCGTCACTTTTATCTTTTTAAAGAGATCTTTCCTTTTCCTTTCTCCACAGCGCCCCCCCCCTTGCCATCGCCCTTCCTTTCTTCTTTGCACAAATATGTCAGTGTCTGCTCGGTACCAAGCACCTATACCAGGCACCAGTTTTCTAGAACAAAGCAGCAGGTGCCTGTCCTGATGATGGTGTACCATCCATTGTGAGAAAAGAGCATTCGAACAAATAATCAGATACAGCTATAGTTAACAGATGAAAAAGAAAGGAATTGAAAGTACCAGAAGGGATCTAGGGGTGCTTGGGTGGCTCAGTCGGTTAGCTATCCGACTCTTGATTTCTGCTCAGGTCATGATCTCACGGTTTGTGAGTTTGAGCCCCACAATGGGGGGATGGGGGGCAGGGCTGACAGCAAGGAGCCTGCTTGGGATTCTCTCTCTCTCCTCTCTCTGCCCCTCCCCCACTCCTGCTTGCCTACTCGTGCTCTCTCTCTCTCTCAATAAATAAATAAACATGTAAAAAAAAAAGAAAGTACTAGAAGGGATCTAGTCAAGACCATAGAAAAGATGGTCAAGGAAGGCCTTTATGAGGAGGTGATAATTAAAGAGAGTGATGAGAACAGTGTACCGATTAATCTCCAGTTCTCCCACCCACACCCACATACCCTCTCAACCATTCTCTGCCTTTCTCACCCTACTTGTGCCCAGTGGGTGGCATCACCTGTGCTCCCTTGCCCTCGGGCTTCCTGTTCAGTTCTGCCAAAGTGAGACATTGGCTGAGGATTGAAGGGCAGGAGGATAGAGATGTCCAGGTGTTCCTTGGCTCTCTGTCCATGCTCTGATGTCTTCAAAACTACAACTCCCACCAGAAGATTCCTTCCTCATGGGTCTAGCTTACAGGGGCTCAGGTAATACCACTTCCCCCTCTTACTCCTTCAGCCCTAGGTGTGATAATGACTTCCTGCGGTTGCCAGTCCCTGGGAGCCTTCCCTTTAGCTCCCTGACCCAGCTGCCACCTCTGAAGTCCCCTCACGTGGACCATCTGGTGTGAATGTGGTTTCTAGCCTGGGACCTGACCATCACAAAAAGGAGCTGGCCGCGTGAAAAATTTGGGAGGAGCAGCACAGGGAGAGGAAACAGCAGGTGCAGAGGTTCTAATGGGCACAAGAGCTTGACGTGCCTGAGAAATCAAGAGAAGGGCTGCTGTGTGTCTGATGTTCTGTGAGTGAGGAGGAAGTGGAGTGAGGCGACTCCTGAGAGGTGACAGAGGCCAGACCCTAAGGGCCCTGAGGCCATCTGAGAAGTTCAGGTTTTATATCATGAGTGAGCTTACCAGTTCTCACACTTAACGATATAGAAAAGACAAATTACTTGTTCATTCAAGATGTTCTCCCTTTTTAGCCAGCAGGGCGGAAGGCCAGGAGTGGGTTAGGAATTTTCATGTCCCTCAAAAGAAGGATTAGCTTCCTTTTTATATTCTTTACAATGTTGTTTGGTTATCATTGTTGTTATTCTTTTCATGAAAGGCTTAGTTTAGAAGGTATACCTAGACTAAAATGTGCTTTGAACTATAAAAATATACCTTGGTGTCTTGAAATCTTCATGCGGTTTTATTTCTACCATATAGTACCTTACAAAGATAAGGGATATTATTATCACTGTTCTGATAAGGTCAGAGCGTTACTTCTTTATCAGCGGATTAGCTACATTTATTTCTTTATTGCTGTTTATAGTCAATTTATTTCAAGCTTACTCTAGTCTAAAACAGTGGATCTGTGTACCCTCTGTTTCTCGGCTTGCCATTGAAACGTTATCTAAACCAAAGCAGCATGGAGCCTAACAGAGGAGGGAAGCCCTACCATGGTCTGCGTTGCCCAGTTTTCTCACTCACTCCTGCAGATCTTTGCATTGTCTGATTAAAGCGGGGGGGGGGGGGGGTCCAGAGGCATCTGGACCTTATGGAGGGCTGCAACAGTGCTTTCCTTCACTGCCAAGTTGACTTTCATTCTAAACAATGTGCCCCATTGCTTCCTGACTTGCCCTCTTGCCCTCTCCTTTGTCACACTCAGTTGGAGTCATTCCTGGATAATGTTCCTGGGACCTGCTTGGCACCCCTTCTTGTGCCCATGCCCCCTCTGATCTATCACCACCCTCTCTGTGTGCTATAGATCTCCTATATCCCTCTCTTCACTTCATCATCCCCACGTCTTGCTATTCACAAACCCCAAAATGGTTTTTCTTTGGTTACATCATAAGATGCAAACTGTCCTGCCCGGCTTTTCAGACCTCCATTATCCTCTTCCACATTTCCTTTGCATCAGGCCAATGACCTTGGGGTCATTCTCTGCTTCTCTTTTTCCCTCACATCCCACATTCGACCCCTCAAGGATATCATGTAGACTCTGCCTTCAAAATATGTGTACAGCCCAACCTCTTCTTATCAATTCCGTAACTACTACCTGGTCCAAGCCACCATTACCATCTCTTTGCTAGATTCCAGGTTTGAACTGCTATCCTGCTTTTATCCTGGTGGTCCATTGTCCACACTGTTGAAATTCAAGTCAGACAGATGCCATTATTTGCTCAAACTTCTGCAAGTTCTGCATACGTCACTCAGATTAAAGGCCAGTTCATTCTGAAGAATGAACTGGAGGGTTCCATGTGACCTGCAACCCCCCTTCGCATCCCCAACCTCACCTCCTATTCGTGTGCCCTTCACCCCCCTTTTACACATGGGTCTCCTTGGACGTGTCAGGAACACTTCTGACTTGGGGCCTTTGAACTAGTTGTTCTCTCCACCTGGAACAGTTTCTTGTAGATAGGACACAGGTGACTCACCTTCAAGCCCAAGTTCAAATGTCACCTATTCAATGAGCCTACTAGGACAACCTGCATCAGTCAGCATAGGCCATGTTATGCTGTGATGCTAAACAACCCTCAAAGCTCAGTTCCTTAACACAACAAAAATGTACTTCTAGTTCATGCCATGTATCTATACAGGGCAGCAGGGTAATACCTGCTTGTTGCGGTCACTAAGGGGCCCAGGCCAATGGCAATTCCATTTTAACATGTGCTTACTCCATCACCACTCAGAGGAAAGATGAACTGCCTCGTCTTACACAGGTAATTGAACCCCTTCACCCAGAAGAGATGCATATTGTTTCTACTTACATTTCACTTGTTAAAGCAAGTCATACGGCCATGCTTAACTTCAGTAGATCAAGGGAAAGCAGTCCTATCACATGCCTGAATTGAAGACAATCTGAATGCACGGGAACAGCCTGTGTTGTTATCTCTTGGCACAATAATGCTGCGTAAGAAACAGTTGAGATCTTCTAATGGCATAAATGTCAGTGCTTATTGCTTCTGCTGGAGTGACTGGTTAGGCGGTTGTGCTGCTCTTGGCTGTGCCTGCTCACTTGTCAGGGGTGGGAGAAGCTTGTGTTGACTGATCTCATCCGGTCTCAGGTGGTATCTCTGCTCCACGTGTCTCTAATCCTCTAGCAGGCTAGCCGGGCCATGTTCTTATGGTGATGGCAGAGGCATAAAGGAGAACAAGCAGAAACACATAAGAACTCTTGATACACTCTTGAAATAATGCACTAAAGCATCTATTTCTTGATCCACTGACCCACCAAGGATTGCCTTTGGCGATAAGTAACAGAATATCTAGCTAAAAGTCTCTAAAACAGTGAAGAGTTTATTGCCTCACATGATCAGGAGACTCTGTTAATTGATTTTGAATTTAAAGAATGTTTAGGCTTTGGGTGTGATTGCAATTTTCATAGCTTTCCCCTTAGCATTGCATTATTACTCTAGGAGGTTCAGGTATTATATCCTTATAAAACAACATACAGAGTCAAGAACAACCAAGCTATTATCTGTATCCATCTTAAAGAGCGCAGAATTTTTTTACTAGGAACCCTCCCAAGAGGATTTTCTCGTATATTTCCTTGGTCAGGATCGCATCCTCTTGCAACACATGCCACAACACAATACCTACATTAATCACTGGTAAAGAGAATAGATTTCTCATGATTTGAATTAAACTAATCGCCCTTCATGCCCCGAGTTGAGGGCGAAGTGCCTGTAATGCATAGTAATACCTGATTATGATTTTGGTATTGCCAGAAGAAATAAGAGAGGAGAAATTATTGAGGAGGCAACAAACAGGGTTTATCTTTGCTACCCAACATAAATACATATGTTTTGTTCCATACAGGGACTTTCAGAAATTCCCAATCCTACATAGAACACACTTAGCTACTCCTCCAAAGAGAAAACTCCAAGTCTCATCAGTTACTATACTTTCTACTAAGTTCTGTATCTTTGGGGTTGTACTCTAATCTCTATCATAATTAAATGTGGTCTCTTGTGGTCCGGGAACTTTTGTCCAAAAGATAATTATTCACCCTAAATATACCCAACATATATAATGGTGGGAAAGGACAGGGTAACTTCAGTCTTTAAACATCCTATTTGAAGAAACAGAGGATAGTGAAGCACACACACAAAATCACTGGTCCATATCCTGCAGGCTTGCTAATTCTTCTCTCTGGAAGAATTTTCTCTGACTGTTGTTCTTCATGTTCCTGAATATTTCCTCTTGGAAAATAGTGTTTGTTAATCATACCCTAAAGTTACAGTTCAGATGGTCATTAGAGAGTTCTAGAAATTACAAAGATGTAGCAGCTCACTTCCCCTCAGGTAAGTTTAAGAATCTTAGTATTTCCTTAAAAGCTGAACAGTCGTCGGCTGATGTGATTATGTTTGAATTTTATTTGGCCGTATGGTTCCCATAGTAACTAAGTAGGCTTCCAGTGTATCTGTTTCTAGGCAATTTCATAAACGAATAGTCAATGGTAACACTCTGGTCTGCACATTACTGTTAAGAATTCCTGTCTTCTCTCTTTTGCCTTTTGTTTGTGATCCTTCCTCGAGACAAAGTAAAACAAAACACTTAAAAGGGAAGAGACCCCCCCCCAACCCTAAATCTCATCAGTGATGCCTGATTTGCCCCCTTTGTTAAGCAGAGAATTCTTACAAGAGTTTCTTAGGAGAGACTTAGGGACCTGGCTAACCAATCGTACCTTCTGCTAAGTTTATTGCTCTCCTGCCTCTGCTTTTTGTATTTTATGTGGAGTAGAATGTTAAGTATTGGCTTTTGTAATGAGAAACCTAAATCCATTTTTTAATATCTTGTTTTTTAGGGGTGAGGGGCAGATGGAGAGGGAGAGAGAGACTATTAAGTAGGCTCGACGCGGAGCATGGAGTCTGACGCGGGGCTAGATCTCACAACTGTGAGATCATGACCTGAGCCCAAGTCAGTTAAGTCTGACTCTTGGTTTCGGCTTGGGTCATGATCTCACGGTTTGTGAGTTCAAGACCCACATCGATCCTCTTTGAATACTGCTTGGGATCTCTCTCTTTCTCTCTCTGCCCCTCCCCTGTTCATGTTCTCTCTCTCTCTCTCTCTCTTTCTCTTTCTCTCTCTCAAAATAAATAAACTTTTATAAAGTAAAAATTGTTTATTTTTTGAGAGACAGAGGGATGAGGGGGGGAGGGCAGAGAGAGAGAGTTCATGCTGACAGCACAGAGCCCAACTCAGGGCTTAATCTCATGAACTGTGAGATCATGACCTGAGCTGGAATAAAAAATCAGGGGCTTAACCAACTGAGCCACCCAGGCATTCCAGATTCTACATTTTACTATCTGTTACTTCAGCCCCCTACTCCTGGTAATAAATTTAGTGTTTTTATATATAAATCATGACTTCCTTATGCAGCCTTTTAAAAAAAAAATTGGAAGTTTTAGTTGTCTCTTTTTCCTTATGAACAAAAGAGACATATGCTTTTATCTGATTATTTAAAAAATGATGTAAGGAATGTAATAGATTCTGTTTTCTTCACAAAGACAGTCCACGTGGAACCTTCTGTCTTGTTTAATTTGGACTCATTTATTTCTGTGACTGCTGCACAGATTTCTTACTGGAATTTCTTTTCAATTCATTTCCGGTTGGTTCCACTGTTTGTATGAACCCACATTGCCCCTCCTCCCTTGGTTCCCTTTTTTGTTTGGCTGGACTATATCCTCAAGTAATTTTCTCGTAAAAGGTATGGGAAGAATACTTGAAGAATTCTTGACTGGAGGAAAATATCTTGACCTCCTATAGAGGTGGTATTTATCCTACGCTTTTCAGCCACTATGTCATACAGGTAACGTGAAGTTCCTGTCTGCACTGCAGCGTGCATAAGTTGGGCAATATTTCTAATTTGCTAAACTATTTTCTTGTATTTAGAGAAATTATGGTTTGAGGAGTTGGGGAGAGATATTAAAAAAATAACTGTGTAGTCTGCTCTCTTTAATGAATTTCTTAAATTCTTCTTACAACTACTTATTTGAGTCTGTCTACTGTTCTACTTCTATATTCCATTCTTACAACTTGACATCAGTTTGATAAATGTAAGTGAAGAATTAGTTGATCTTGTAGACACTCCTGCACTTATTAATGAACTCTTAGATTCAGATGGACTTTGAGAAGTCGCGTAATAATATACTTGCTTTCAAAACACTTAGTTAAAACGTGATCCTACAAAAGGCCTTTTACGTCATTCTCCTTAATGGTAGGATGAAAATTAAGCCCGAATCCCATGTCTCTCTAGGGACGTAAGACTTTTACTCCCTAGCTTTTCCTGAGGATGTATATTTAGCGTTCATTTCTCGTTAATCTTCATTTTACATGTTTTCTAATATTTCCATATTGTCATCACACTTGCTAGACACATCAAACCACTCAAGTGTAACTTGTCTTACTTTTAGAAAGACTCGTAATTTCTTAATATAACTGAGGAGCTAGACCTTTTTCTGTACTGTGATAAAAGATGATGTTTGTATCTTCTATCACACATTCGGGCAATACAAATTTTCAAGTGCATTACTGAAACTTTGGCCTCTCATATTAAATTTCCTCCAGATATCAGAGTCCACTCCACAGAGGTGGAATTAATCTCCTCTACTGAGACAAGATGTTCCCGTTATTCACCAAGATAACTAGTACCCAGATTTGCTGACAAGATCCTTTTTCAAATGTTCAGACTGAAGAGGAGCAAAACTCACTTAGAAGAAGACGACAGTGGGGTTGAAGATCAACCTTCCTAATATTCAGAACATGAGTTATTTCAGTCCTTCTCCTTTAGACGCATATGACTCAAGGTGTACATACACCCAAGATGCATAATCAGAGGTTAAGTAAGAGATTAGTATGGTTTTCCTGGATAAACGAAATTGTATTTTGTCTGTGTAACACATAAAATCTGGAGAAATTACTCCTCACATATTTCTACTTTGGCTTCACGTTACAGTATGATTTTTTGAGTCTCTATTTATTATAGACTCTTTGGTCATTTTCATATGACTAAGGCCCTAAAACAATGAAGGTATTACAAAAAATTTGGGAAAGAAATCTACCTTAACTTAAGGGAATTAAAAGACTGATACGGCATTTACAAGAGAAGAGTGCATAGCTTATATTGAAAACTTATATAAAGTTAAGTATTCCAAACAAATGTGGCTGAGCTGTTCTGTCAGTCCTTCATATTTTAAAAACATTTCTGGGGGCGCCTGGGTGGCTCAGTCGGTTAAGCGGCCGACTTCAGCTCAGGTCATGATCTCGCGGTCCGTGAGTTTGAGCCCCACGTCCGACTCTGTGCTGACAGCTCAGAGCCTGGAGCCTGTTTCAGATTCTGTGTCTCCCTCTCTCTGACCCTCCCCCATTCATGCTCTGTCTCTCTCTGTCTCAAAAATAAATAAAAATGTTAAAAAAAATTAAAAATAAAAAAATAAAAAAAATAAAAAATAAAAAAAAAAATAAAAACATTTCTGAAGTCGGGACGCCTGAGTGGCTCAGTCAGTTAAGCGTCTGACTTCAGCTCAGGTCATGATCTCACAGTTTGTGAGTTTGAGCCCCGCGTCCGGCTCTGGGCTGACAGCTCAGAGCCTGGAGCCCGCTTCAGATTCTGTGTCTCCCTCTGTCTGCCCTTCCGCTGCTTGCACTCTGTCTCTTGCATTGTCTCAAAAATAAATAAACATTAAAAAAAAATTTCTGAAGTAGTTTGTGGTATAATGAAACTCTCTTTATTGGAAGATTTAGTCCCCAAAAGAGCAGGTGCTTCAGATTTGAGCTCTACTAACAAACTGTGTGAGTCCATCTTTTCAGATCTCAGTTTCTTATTCTACAAAAAAAGGAAGGGTTGCCTCTGATAATCTCAATAATCTATCCCAGTTCAAAAAAATATCTAATTATAGAATTTTAAGTTTGTTGTAACTTTTCTGATCAGTGAGGTTGATGGTGAGCTAAGATCAGCCAACATCAGGGGAAGCATCAAGTACTTCTTGGCCCAAATAAACTCTAATTCTGAACCAGGGGTCTTGAACATAAGGAATAGAAGTACAATTATGAGCTCTTATGAACTGGTTATATGAAGTTGACTGTCGCAAAGAGAGGGCACTTGATGGTAAACTGAAGTCATCAAAAAGTGGCAGTGTAAGTGTGCAGGTGTGTGTGCATGTGTGAGGAAGTGTGCTTGCGATTTTGGAGGAAGATGAAAATATTGGTGTAGACATGGTGAGAAACAGTAGAGCTTCCCTCCAAGGAGCCCTGTTTCCAAGCTCTTTGGCAATCTTGGTAGGATGTGACTTTCTTATAAAAGGTCGTAATTTGGCTCACACATACCACTTTCAGATTACTCTCCTCCCTCTTTCAAGGCAAAGGCATAAGCAAAGTGTCCATCGATCTGGTGCATATCCCTGTGAAAATGTCTGGATTAAGGAACTGTTCAGCTCAAGGACACTTTAAAGTTGAATAACTTGGCATTTTAAGAATTTGTTTTCTTTTTTTTTTTTTTAATTTTTTTAATGTTTTTTATTTATTTTTGAGACAGAGAGACAGAGCATGAACGGGGGAGGGGCAGAGAGAGAGGGAGACACAGAATCGGAAGCAGGCTCCAGGCTCTGAGCCATCAGCCCAGAGCCCGACGCGGGGCTCGAACTCACGGACCGTGAGATCGTGACCTGAGCCGAAGTCGGACGCTCAACCGACTGAGCCACCCAGGCGCCCCTTTTGTTTTCTTTTTTGAAAAAGACGACACACAGAGCAAATTATTCCATTTCCAAATGAAACTGCTACAAATGATGTTTCCAAACTAAGAGATTACATTACAAGAAAAACAATTACAATAGGTAAATTCTTATCAATAATCACATCAACACATCTTAATACACAAAGGTACTTCAGTGATTACCTTTTGTATCAAAAGCTGGCAGATTACAGCTCATGGGCCAAATCTGGCCCACCACCTGTTCTTATAAATAAAGTTTTATTGAAACACAGCTACACACTTTCATTTATGTATTCTCTATGTTTGCTTACTGCTACAGTGGAAGAATTGAGTTGTGGTGACAGAGACCTATGGCTTAAAAAAAAAAAATGTACTATCTGGTCCTTTACAGGTTTACTAACCTCTGATCTAGATCAATGGTTTATTATTATTATTATTATTAATTTTTACACATGAGTGTCCCTGGCCATGTTTTCAAATAACTAGGTAACTATTGTTTTCCCCTGCGATAAATTGTTCCCGAGAAGACTTGTTTTACGTCCCCTGGTACCCACCAGCAGCCTTCTTTGCTAACCCAGCCTTCTTTCCTAACCAAGCACTGATTTTTGCAACTAGAATTCTCCGTAAAACTTAGGTGCTGCCAGGTAGACACATTCATGCAGGTTTTTGAAGGTCTTAGAAACATGGAACATTTCTGCAGGATAGTCCAATGTTCATTCTTTGGCTAGAAATTGAGGCAGTGGAGATGATAGCTTCTGGCTCCCCCGATCACAGCTTTGGTAGTGCATTCTTAAACTCTAGTTCCAGCGGTGGCCTTATAATCCCTTCCCTTCCTGAGAAGGGCTGAGATGGTAGGGCTCCTGGCAGGAGGCTGCAGTATTCTGGGTCGTTCCAGAAGCCTCGTCCTGAAATGGCTCCTAAGCCCTTTCAACAACTTTGTAAGTATGTATCTGAATTGAATCCTCGTGTTTTTACCGTGCCTTTAGTGCCTTTTATTTTCTCTACAACACGGAGCTGTTATATCTGGATCACATGCTGAATTCTCATATACCTGAGTCTGATGTGAGATTCTTTCTTCTCTTCCATCCATCCGAAGTCTCCTTCAGCTCCATTATTGTGGTTTTGAGCTTTCTATTCAGTAGGATGTGGATCCTTCTGTTAAACTTTTTTTGGAGGAAGTCCAGAGCATTCTTGACCATTAACCCTGGCAAACAAATTTTAGAAACAACTTGTCAAATCGCCCTGCAACTGCCCACCGCAAAAAAAAAAAAAAAAAAAAAAAAAATAGCGGAGTTTTTAATTAAAATGGTATTATATTTATAACTTACTTGAGGGATTAACTAACATCTTTACAATATTAGTTCTTCCTGTGGAAGAACATGGTTTGCCTCTTTTTCTTTAAGCCTTCTTTTATAGGAGAACAAAGGAAAGAAAAAACCACAGATTTCCCACAATTATGGTTATTCTTTTAAGATGGATACTGAAACAAACGGTAACATCATGAGGGCAGTATGTATTCTGGAAGGTTTTAAAATAAAATTACTAATCAAATAGCATCTATACATTTGGAAAACAATGAATATAAGTGAAAGATATTAATTTTTATTAAATTTTTTAATATTTATTTTATTTTTGAGAGAGAGAGAGAGCATGAGCAGGGGAGAGACAAAGAGAGAAGGAGACACAGGATCTGAAGCAGGGTCCAGGCTCTGAGCTGTTAGTACAGAGCCTGACATGGGGCTTGAACCCACAAACTGTGAGATCATTACCTGAGCTGAAGTCAGATGCCTAAGCAACTGAGCCACCCAGGTGCCCCGAGACATTATTGATTGGACCTAAAGATATTTGGGGTACATATGGATTTGAATGCCTCTTGAAATAATTCCGAGGATTTCCAAAGTTCTCTAGCTAATGGATAGGAAACCACCAATCTAGACCACCCCCCACGGTGATAATTCTTTGGACACGTTCCCGATTAATCACGGTAGAAGCTTGTGTGAAACAGTAAGGAGAATTCACTACTTGGTGGGGCAGCCATTTCATTCCTAGAAAAATCTAATAAAAAAAGGATTATTCTTCATGTGGAGTGAGATCTACCTACGGTCCTGTCCCCTAGAGCTAAAGTGAACACATTTATTCTCTGGAGCATTCCAGTTCTTCAAATATCTCATAATAATTTTCATCTCCTCTGTGCCCAGCTAGTTCCTTCAATTTCCCCAAACCATTTACCATTCTGGTCACCTTTCTGCAAATATACCTAAAGTTTTTCAGAATCTCGTTTAATTGGAGAAACTCAGCAGGTGCTAACCCAGCACTCCAGATGTGTTCTAACATTGGAATAGGGTATTTTAACTCCGATTACACTCTTAGCGCATATTGCACATTTTATCACCTAGGTTTTGGTTCTTTCCTGCCTGAACTCTAAAGCCAGGTAGCTCTAAGTCTGCACATAAAACATTAATTAATTAATTAAAAGCTTTTTCTTTGGAAATCATTTCTGATCTATAAGAAGAATAGTACAAAGAACACCCACATATCATTTACCCAGATACACAGTGTTTAACATTTTACCCAATTTGCTTTATCATTTGCTTTTTCTCCCACTCCTCTCTCTGGTTCTGTCTCTCATCATTTATGACCACATTTAAATATATTGGTGTCCACATTGTCCCAGATTGGGGCAGTGAGAGCACTTCCAGGTGGCGTTTGTGTCCTTTTGCCACGTTCCCATCACTTTTTTTGAGCACGTCCTAATTTTCTGGCAGAGTCAGATGTTCCGGGCTCTCCCACACTGTGCCAGCACTGGAAACAGCCGCTTCTCCAAAGAGTCATAGTTCCTGTTAGTGGCGAATTAAATGTGTACTTTATAATCAGTTGATATTTTAAGAGCCAGCTATTTGGAAACAGATCCAGGACCAAAGGCAGGTCTTCTAACCCCCAAGTACCCATTCTGTCTATTTTATTACCTTTCAGCCTTCATATACCACTCAACAATAACGTGTGTTAAGTTTCATTCTGTTGATTTTGTGCCATCATTTCGACATCCTGAGACATTTATTTATTAACCAGTATCTTCATTGGCTACTCAATCCTCATTCAAATGCTTCAAAAAGTTTCTAAACTAAGATTGGATCTATTTCCAACTTCAGGGAAGATTTCTTGGGCTGAGTTATAAATCTTTGAATAATGAGGTTTTTAATGAAACCCAGGCTAACACATCGTTAACTGTGGAGAGAGAATGGGGCTCTTATAATCACTATTTTTTTGGCGCTTAATGGAAAAATGCAGAATATTGAAAATGTTTTCTTGTTATTACTTAATTTGTCAAAACCCCATCATTTATGCCACATTTTAAATGAGGTGGAATAGTTTTTAAAGATGTTACAGAGATCATCACAAAGGCACTGGGAAGCTGAATACAGTGAGAGGGGATGGGGGAGGAGGCACAGGAGAAAAACGAATTACTAAGCTCCATGTGAATCCGGGCTCCGGCAGCTCATCGCCAACAGTCCACAGGGGGACATGATATGAAAGTTAAAATGGGATCGAGATAGGTGTGTTGACAGTTCTGAATCCATAACATCCATCCATCCCAAGGCACCATCTGTTACATCTTCAGTCTTTTTGTGAGTGTCAGCAGTGGAGGTAATTAAGCAAATGAGCAGCTAAAATGGAAGTTCCCAGAAAGGAGGAAAGTTAGCAAAACTGTAACAACGGGGTGTCGTCGTAGGAGCAGAGGCTGAACACCTGGGTAAGGCAGAGTGGATCGGTGGTGGGACTGGAGGGTGGGAGAGCCCATGGCTTGGTAGTGCTTCCTGGTTTCAGGAGCTACAGATGGCAAAGGGAAAATGCCTCTGATTTCCTTATTAAGGAGAAAGAAATGTACCCATGATCTTGGACACACCCTGAAGGGGAAAGGGGCCAATTTGTATATCAGTGGCACCAAGGACAGCGCTGCCTGCATTTGCAAATCTCCCAAGATCACTGCTCCTTTGAACAAAGTTGGCTGAGGCACCTGTGGAAGCTCTAGTGTGTTTTGGCAGTTGGTCGGGCAGCGAGGGGCCTGTCTTGGCCGTGGGACACAAGAGGGTCTAGCACGATCCAGGTAAGAGAAGGACCACGTTATCAAGGCTGAGTTAGCTGCAGAGGGTGCTGGCCCCGGCATGAGATCATGCAGCCTCTGTGTTCCTTGTGTGGGGAGCCATGCCTAACCAAACTCAGAGGGCTGGAGAATGGAGAGAAAGGAAGCCCGTAACCTCCCTGATGCCTTAGACAACAAAGTGTTAGTGGACCACAGAGGAAACGGGGTTCCTTTATTTCACATCGTGATCTTTTGTGCCTTTGGTGCTACTGTTTTCCTTATATCTCGATCTCTTAGGCTTTCTTAACTTTACCCCTTTCTTCCCTTCCTTGTTTTTCCAGTCCTGCTCCAAAAGCCTGTAAGGAAATTCAGCCTCCCCCTAGACTCTGTAAAAGTTCAGCCACTAATCCTCTCCCTGGTCTGAGGATCATGAGGAGTGTTTCCTGGGAGCACGCTGTTTGCCTTGATGCTCCTCCTACTCTAACCTTGGACACCGTTTCCAGAGCCTGGGCTCCTGCCGTGTTTTCCCCACCAGTCTCCTGCCAGTAACCAGCTTCTTGCTTTTGTTGCCCTTGCCTGTGTCTCTGCTGTGCTTCCCTGCCCAAGATCCTTCCTCCTCAGGGACCCCCTGAAGGACTCCCTGGGTCGACCCCTCTGTGCTTGGACTTCTTACCAATGTGCGGGCCCCAGATGCCCTATCCAAAGGCTCCATCTGTAGGCTGAGATCTCAGTTTGCTGCACACCTGTTGCAGACTGCTTGCCTGTGACTGCCCAGAGCATCCTTCACACATTTACTCTGTCCCCTCTCCCTTCAGCTGGGTCCTCTGGGCTTCAGTGCTGATGGAAGCTCTTCTTCCAGGCCAGAGCTGAAATGGTGATTGAGGCTTGCGTCTGGAAACAGGTAAATGGTGCCAGTTGAGTATAAGCACATCGCAAGGAATGTTCTAGTAATACGGACATATTCAAAAGAACTGGTGTCCTGGCTGAGACTAGATAGCATCAAAACTGTCCCAAATTCGTGGGCTCTTAAAATAGTTTCAATTAGTTTCAGTTCCCTGAACAGACTTGGGGGCGCGGCATGCCCCACAATGTTCTCACACTGATTCAGCTAATAGATGTCAAGCTATTTGCTCTTGGGGCCTTAATGACTCAGGTAGGCAAGGTAAACAGCTGAGAATCTGCGTTAGGATGCAATTTAGCCAGTCAAGGAGGAATGCTCCTTGGTGGGAGGTGTTTGGTTTCAGGAAAGGAAATGCTGCCTATAAACATGCAGATCGAAACTTTTTTAAAGAGTCCCATCCACCCCCTGAGGACTAGGCATCTATTTGTGATGTTCTTTTTGTCTGGGCGAATCTCATGACCAAGATGGAAGCTGTGTAGACCATCCCGGCCTTTTAGAATGCAACTAAGTAGCCCAAGAAGAATGAAAAAAAAGTGTCTCCAGGTACTGGCCGTATAGATTTGCTATAGAACAGGTCCTGGGATCACAGTATAAGGAAGGTATTAGTACCGCATTGGGTCCTTAATGGGTAGAGTCCAGTCATAAGGCGGGAAGAGAATTCACTCTGTCAGTCACCACATTTTAGGCCAACAGTCTATGGACAAGTCTGGAGCCTCTGAGAGGCAGGTGCCCAGAAGAGATTAAATATGCAAGAAACTTATTACAAAAACATGTGTGACAGAAAACGAGCTGAGATCCAGGAGAGGCTAGGTGGGCCATCAGAGCATAAGGCGGGTCTGACTTGAGTGAAGGAGAGGGGGGAAGAAGGGGATTCCAGTGGAAGCATTTTCTCAGTGCAGTTCTAAGGAAAGTTTGGGAAGGCCATTGGGTCAAAGTTGTTTGTCAGAGGGACACTACATTTCCTGGGAATGGACCTGCCTTAGTACTCCCGTGGCACTCACGGGGAGCAGCCCATGGGAAGGTGGGTTCAGTATACACAAAGCAAAGGATTTTAAAACACAGCAACTAAGGCCATCGGCTGATTATAATCTTTGCAGTCCGAGACCTGGGAGGCCAATTCTCACATTGATCATATGAAATGACCAACCCAGACTCTCACAAGTTGCTTATGTTTGTATCCCGTCCACTATTAACAGATTTTAGGAGGTTTACATCAATAAACAAACAAAATGTCAGGCAAAGAAAAATAAATAAATCAGTATAACACCGGGGAGAAAAAAAGATAAGGTAATAAGAATAGCTACTTTTTATTTAGCACCTACCAAGCACCAGATACACTCTACCCTTACCTTTAATCCTTAACAACAACCTCGAAAAATCATTTTACCAATGAGGGCACATGTGTAAAGGGGTTAAGTGACTGTCTAAGGCCGCACAGCCAGCATGTTGAGTAGTCAAGTCTGAAACCACACCTTTGGGCTCCAAAGTGCACTCTTTCTACTCTGCCACACTGAATACAAGAAGAGAAGACAGCAATTATGTCAGAACATGCTGAGAGAAGTTGCTGCAATGAGCACAGACCTAAACACTGAACATCCTGGCAGCCCAGGAAAAGGGAGGGATGCTGAGTTATAATTGTGTCTGTTGGCTTTTAGAAGAAGCACATGAGAAGGTAACCACTCTCCTAGCCTAGAGTTCTGAAAGAAATTTGGTGAATCATACCTGAGAATAAAGACTACTGGAAGACTCTTGGAAACAGAGGAACAGTAATGGATGGATTGTGTGTCTGCAGTAACTTTCATTTATGAGGAGTACGTAGCATACAGGGTTGAGCACATTTAGCCCCGTGGGCAGGTAGAAGGAATTTGGACTCTTCTATGTCCGTGTAGTAAAGGCTAACTCCCCAGATTGGGAGTGCCCAAATGTTGCACGTTCTAAAGAAACGGCTAGTCCTTGACTGGTTCCAAGAAGATCCACGCCAAGCCCTTGGAATATCCTGCCTGATAGCCGTGTCTTTGTATACCTGGGGTCTTGGGCCATGATAGACAGTTTCTTCCAACCGTGTGATTTATGACAAATGCCTCTTTCTGTATTCCTGGAGTCCCGCAGCATTTCGACCTCTGAGGGGATTGGAGACTGAGGAGTCAAGGCCAGTCATGTGGGTGCTCCTGCCTATGTGACGGGCTGATCCCCAGTAAAAACTCTGGACGCTAAGGCTGGCTGGCAATAATCCATACGTGTTGTCATGCATCATTGCTGGGAGAATTGAGTGCTGTCTATGTGACTCCACAGGGTGAGGACAGCTGGAGGTTCTGTTGCCTGGTCGCCTCCAGAGCCCATGACCCTATGCACCTTTTTCCTTTGCTGACTTCAGCCTGTGTCCTTTTGCTGAAATAACCATAACCATGAGTATAGCAGCTTTTCTGGGTCCTGTGTGTCTTTTCAATAAATCATCAGACCTGAGGGTAGGCCTGGAGACACTTGACACCCTGTCTTTACTCTTGCTCCTTCCCTTCAACTTCCTCCCATCAACTCACATCTTCCCCCTTTCTGATTTCCCTTCCTCCCTGTGCCCCTCCCTGTATTCTCTTAAAGGGGCAGACAGTAAGCTCTCGTGGTTGGGCAGTTTTCTTTCTCCACCTCAAACCTTGCTACCAACTGTAAAATGGAGTGAGGTGCACCCATATTTATAATTCTTTCTATTCTTGGATCTTCCATCACTTAACAAACAGCATTGGACTTTCAGAATAGCAAGGAACCATGCAGTACTTTTTCCACTGCACAGATGAGAACCCCGAGACCCAGGTGTGACGGATTATCTGTGCCGTATGGAGCTGATCCAGGGGCCATGCTTAGGAGTGACAAAGCTGGCTTATTGGTTATTGCTTCGGGTCCCCAAGTCCTTGGCTCTTGTTAAGATCATCTGATTAAATTATGGCTAGATTGAGAAAGATGACTTTGAAAACAAACCGCCTCCAGTTGCTTCTCCCTGCTCCCTGGGGGATGCGTTTTCAGTCAGGTGTTATACCCACCGATTTCATTAGCATTGAGTTATAAGGATAAAAATATCCCACCCTTGTCACTGACAAGTTACCCTCTGCACTGAACTTACCGAGTCATCTTTTCTCTGGCAATTTTGTCAGTGACATGTTTGTTGTTGTCAGCAAGGAAAAGCCAGCGCAACTGATTCAGGGTGACCTGGGCTCTGTTCCGCTCCGTGCATCAATAAAATTGCCAGGTCTGCTTTGATTTCAGAATTTGTATTGTAGGTAATGATGATATATGAGCTCATGGAACAGATTTGATTCTCAGAGATAAGAATGGTTCTGGCAGCTAAGGAGGGGAAAAATAATTTTGATCTACAGGATAGACGGGCTTCTTTTGATATGGATGTCATCAACGGGAAATTCAGATGAGTACAAGACATCATCTCTACCCCGAGGGTTGGCCTGTGTGGACGAAGGAATAGAAGCCACAGTGATGCCAGAGAAGTGAAGAGAGGGATCTGTAGTGGAATGGGTGGGGAGAAAGCCAATTGGGGAGACCAAATTTCAAGTCGGCTGAATTCCATTCATGCTCTATTATGCCCAGCAGCTAGGGTCACGCTGAGGACACAATCAGGTTCAAGCAAATGATTGCCGTCCTTGGACCCTGGTAATCTGAAAAGACAATTACAGCCCAGGAAGGCAGCGTCTGCAGGGCAATCGGGATAACAGGGGCCAACTGACATGCCCCCCCAAATGAGGCTGTGAGGAACAGTCAGGTGCTAGTGATAATTAAAACTGCCAGGCAGCACTGGGGAGTGCTGACCGAGTGGAAGTTTCCATGCGGTAGTTCCCTCCCAGGCCCTGCTCTGACCGAGCAGTTTTGAACTGTCCTAGATAAGAATTTTGGTGTGTGTAATGAAATATGCATAGCCGTTTGTAAGCATGTACTTCAGTAGCATTAGGTATATTCACATTGTTGTGTAACCATTACCATCATCCATCTCCGGGAGTTTTTCATCACCCCAAATGGCAACTCTGTATCCATGATGGCATGACTCTTCATTCTGCCCTCCCTGTCAGCCTCTGGTAACCGTTATTCTCCTTCCTGCCTCTACGAATCTGCTTATTCTAGATGCCTCACAAAAATGGCCTCTTACAGTATCTGTCCTTTGGTATCTGAATTATTTCGCTTAGCATAATGTTTTCAAAGTTCATCCATACCAGTAGCCTGTATCAGAATTTTATTCCTTTTTAAGGCTGAATAATATTCCATTGTAGGTGTGTGCCACCTCTTGTTTATGGAAACCCAACATTTGAATTGTTCCCAGCTTTTGTGGTGAATAATGCTGCTATGAACATGGGTGGAAATACTTATTCAATTTCTTGCTTTCAATTCTTTGGGGAAGCTACCCTGAAGTGGAATTGAGGGATCATATGGTAGTTTTACCTTTTAAAAAGCACGTCCTGGGGCGCCTGGGTGACGTGGTCGGTTAAGCGTCTGACTTTGGCTCAGGTCATGATCTCGCGGTCCGTGAGTTCGAGCCCCGCGTCAGGCTCTGTGCTGACAGCTCAGAGCCTGGAGCCTGCTTCAGATTCTGTGTCTCCCTCTCTCTCTGCCCCTCCCCTGTTCATGCTCTGTCTCTCTCTGTCTCAAAAATAAATAAACGTTAAAAAAAAAAAAATTTAAAAAGCACGTCCTCCTGGCTTCGTTTCAGATCACAGTTCTACAATTTATTAGACCTGTCCGTTCATCAGAAGAAATGTGAAAACATACCATGTGCTTAAATTTCCAGCCACAATTCAGTGCTAGCAATGGGTAAACTTAGAACTGGTCAAGAAGGGGGGCGGGGGGGAAGTGGAATTATAAACTCTTCTAAAAAAATCTTTATCAAACTGTAAGTCCTTAAAAAGTAGGTACATCTGTGGTCCAGTACTTAATTTTATGCAACATATACAATAGGAGCTCAATAAATCAACTTCAGTATTTATTGAGCAATTGTTACATGCTCTGCACGGAAGCGTGAGCATCATTCTCCTGATTTTAAGAAGTGTGCATGGGCCACATGGAAACTGTAAGATGATATGCAACAAGGTGGCAATTACATAAAATTAGTACAAACATCTGGATCCAACAGGGTGAAATCAGTGCATGTAATGAGGGTGTACCCTGTGCTGTGCACTGAAGGACGTAACTTTCTTTACATACATAATCTCTCATATCTCTTACTCCAACCCACTGAGGCAGAGATGAGTTGCATTTCCAACGGAAATATGGAGCACGAGTGGGATGGGCAATTGTCACATGTCACACACAGAGCAAACGGTTGAAGTAGGATTCCATGGCAAGGCTGTCTGACTCATGTTCATGCTCTTCCCTCTAAATTTGGGTTTTGTTTAGGTGCATGGGCTTCCCAGGCATAGGATAGGGCAGTGATGATGGCAGGAACAAGAGGGGTCCACGGTGCAGAGCGACAGTGGAGAAAAATGGAGGCTGGTATCTCAGTGGCAAACATCCCACAACAGAATAATTACCAAGCACAGCAAGGCCCAGGTTCCAATCAGTCCCACCTCCAACATGAGTCTTCTGCTCTATAGGAAATGTCAGAGTAGTAGTCATCAAATTTTAAAGAGGAGGAAGTTGTCCAAGGCCGGGGGGCGGGGGGCGCGGGCAGGGGGGGTAGCGGACATCTCTGCCCATGACCTTACTGGCGGCTCGTGGCAGCCAAAGGTGAGAACGAACCCTGGGCTGCAGATGTGATGGGGCAGGGCTCAGGGACTCGTGAGGATGTGCCCAGCCTCACTGTAACGCTTCGGCAATCAGATTCATGTGAGGCTGAGCTTTGTAACTAAAACAGGCCAAAGAAACCAAGACTCCGTGCTCCATGCTAGGATTACTGTTGGCCTACAGTTGAGCAAGTTGAGCAGAAGGGGAAGGAGCTAAGGGAGCGGCCTCTGGATGCAAATGGACTTGATTTTGCACTGGGTCTTTTCTAGCTAGGGTAGCTGTAGGCATGCCTGCGGCTTCTCTATACAATGAAAAAGGCTAACAATGGCTGTGCAGCCTTGCAACTTGATTCAGTTCAATTGTTTACACACGGAGGCCATTATTATCTTCATCATCATTAGTGATGACGCTTGTCAAGGAAGGAGGGGATAATTGTCAGAATGAGTCTTCTGAGTGGGCGGGAGGGAGTGAAACCCAAAAGGAAGCAGAGGGCTGTCCTGAGACAGTAGGAAAGACGCCGCTTCCTCTCCGACTGGATGTCAGCAGGTACTGATAGAGGCAAACGTAGAAAACTCACCCAAGGTGGCAGGGAAGAGACCAGCCCGATGCCTCTTGCTTTGGAAGAAAATGATAAGATGATTTTCTGACTGGCTTTTCTGATATTTCATTTAGGTGATGTTAACTATACTTTTCATTTCCTGAGACTTTATCATACAACGGGGAGGGGGGGGGGGGAGCGGCTGGGATTCAGAAAAATTCCATATGTCAGGCGTGGGGAAGATCATCTCAGCACTGGAACGTCTGTGTCCAAAGTCAGGAATCCGCTTCCACATGTTGAGCTCTCAATGGATGCACACGTTTGTGTGTCTGTGTTCTCGTTTAAGCGTTATCATTTGCATCTAGAGCCATGTGCCATGCTTCTGCAGAATCAACAGAAAACCCTAGCTCACAAGTGGTCTGAGACAATGCAGCTGACTCGGGGAGGAAACTATTCTGTAGACTGGCTCCATCTCCTGTAGCCACCACACATATTGGAGCTTGGAATAACACGGTATGCCTATGACCAGGGTTAGCCCTGCCCCCAGGAAGGCCATTCTAGGAGCCTTTCCTCTGTGCAGTGACTCAGTGAGTATTCTTCAGAGAAAGAGAACCAACAGGGGGTTTTACGTTTGTATATGTATACACACACGTGTACAGGAGATCATATTATATCGCATATATAATATGTATAACCCACAGACACACACATTGGCAATATGTTTATATCCTGTTGGTTCTGTTTCTCTAGAGAATCCTGACTACGCTAGCTAGAAATAACTTGGGATTAAAATTCACAGCCGAGAGAGAGGATTTATCGTTATGGAATTGGCTCCTGTTACTGTGGGGACTGGCAAGGTCAAGATTTGAGGCAGAATTTCTTTCAGAAACCTCAGTTTTTGCTCTTAAGACCTTCCACTGATTAAATGAGGCCAACCCATATTATTGAGGGTGATTTCCTTTACTGGAAGTCAACAGATTGTAGGTTCTAACCACACCTACAAAATACCTTCACAGCAACGCCTGGATTAGAGTTTGGTTAAATAACTGGGCACCACAGCCTAGCTCTCTATGCACATAAAATGAAACATCACATTCATAAAGATAGCTGGTACACAGGAGTGTTTCTTAATCAGCTACACAACAACGGGAGGGAAATTTCACTGAGCTAGACATCAGCAGACCCGAGCTTTGTACCACCTCCCCAGGGAACCTGGAAGTACATCCCTTAAACTCTCAGTTTTCTCAGGTGTGGCCCGGTAAGTACCTTGTCTGCCTACCCCTCATGTGGTTTAAGGAGATAAAGTATGTAATTTTTTTTGAAAAAAATTCATATTTTAATAGCTAATGTTTATTACAGCCTTATGTTCAGGCATCACGCCAGGTTCTTCACATAAATTACATTATTTAATTATCGAAACAACCCTATGAAGTTGATACCCTTTCTTTGGATGAGGACACTAAAGCTCAGAGAGGTGATGTAACTTGGGTAAGGCACCACAGCAAGTAAATGACTGAGCTCTGACTCTGAAGCCTATGATTTAACCTCTTTACTGTATTCAAATATATTAATATTTACTATGCATTCACATTCATTATGTAGCTGGAGGCAGGTGACTGAACCACATGACCAAATTCACTTTTTAATGATCGCTAAAGTGTGTTATAAAAGGCACCGAACAGTTCTCATTTCATGCGCAGCATCAAGGGAAACCAAATGTTCAAGCACATTGTATGTGCCCAGACACTAATAGAAAACAAACATCCCCCAGTTAGCCTCCTGGATTTGTTTTTTCAGTGCCACTTCTGCACCTAAGCACCTTCCCCATGTCAGTGAGTCCTGACCTTATCTGCTTACACTCAGTTCTTCAGGAAGCATAAAATGTGAAACAGGTAACTTCAGCACAAGTTATTGTACTGAAGCCACTGAAAGAATAGCACACGTTACTACAGAGAGGGAAGGATGCAGAAGGAAGTCAGACATAAAGAAAAACAGACACGTAGACACAATTAAGTTTTCTGGCACTTTCTGCCATAAAATTTCAGCTGTTATTAAATATGCATAAGAGAAATCTTTATTGGTGCTTTGGAAATTCTTAATTGCTACAAAAGCCTTAGCAGCCTACCCCCTACCTAGTCTCTTACATTGCTGGAAATAATTGGTGTATTTCACATACTACCTATCATAATAAAAATATCTTAACACTGTTTACTGTCTATTGTATCAGAAAGGATGTTAGTTCTCTAATTTTTTTCCATAAAGCTATATTCTATATCGCTCTGATCTAGCCTTAGCTTGAAGGGATTTTGCACCCCAATGCGTGCATTAATGCACATTCAATCTCAGTTCTTCATGATGATCCGTGTTTTTATTCATCTCTATATTTAACAATCCCCCACCCCCAACTTGATGAAGCCACTCACTGTCTTCTGTTTCCAGACTTTATGCAGACCATTCTGCAAATTTGGGTAATAGTGCTCATTATCTAAATCTTTGGTTTTCCTCCCCTCAGGGACATGCAGCCCTGTGCTTCCCTGCCCTATTGAATTTAGGGATGCCATTTGACTTGCTTCAGCCAATAAACTGTGAATAGAAATGATTTAAGAATGGAAAAGTGTGCGTTGGGGGGAGGGGGGGAGGGATACCTGAGTGGATCAGTTGGTTGAGCACCCGACTCTTGATTATGGTTCAGGTCATGATCCCAGGGTCGTGGGATTGATCCTGGCATGGGGTCCAGTGCTGAATGTCGAGCCTGCTTAAGATTTTTCTCTCTCTCCCTCTCTCTCTCCCTCTCTCTCTCCCTCCCTCCCTCTCCCCAGCTTGTCTCTAAAAAAAAAAAACAAAAAACAAAGAAGAATGGGAAAGGTGATGTCCTAAACACATGCTGGGCTGACAAAAATATATACATGTACCATAATGTCAGAAGCACTCCTAAATAGCCATCTGTCACCCTGTCCCACTTTTGTACAGAAGTATCCCCTAGGGCATCTTGGGATTGAGCCACTGTTATCAGCCCTGATTCCCTATTTGTGCTAATAAAGTTATTTTAGAGCTTTCACCTTTTGCTTCACAACTGATTTCAAAGAACAATGGTTTTTAATAGCCAGTGACTTCCAACTATCAGTCGTGTGTTCCCTCTGTAGTCACACTTAAAAGATCATCAAGAAGTGCTTACATTTGAAAATGTAGCTTTTCAAGATTGAAAAGTTAAATATGTCTCAATTACCCAGCTTCTGTAGTGCATCTGTAATGATTTCAAAAATCGATTCCAGAATCCCCTTTAAGATAGAAAAAAAACAGAAGCACTTAATAAG
The DNA here is from genome assembly GCF_046562875.1 of Panthera onca. Taxonomy (NCBI): domain Eukaryota; kingdom Metazoa; phylum Chordata; class Mammalia; order Carnivora; family Felidae; genus Panthera; species Panthera onca. Next base: position 212,801,062 of record NC_138339.1, on the reverse strand, counting down.
TAAAGAGGTTTGCTGACGTTGCAGTTATTACATTTAACAGCTTGGGCATATTCATTTGCTGAGAAACATGATGGAGAGTTTGAAAGGGCCTGTAATAAAATGACAGTTTGATTTGTGTGGAGGATAATATCTCTGCTCTGTCTTAATTTAGTTCATTAATGTGCCTGCATAATAAAAAGTTTGCAATTAAGTATGATAAAAACACAAATAAACAGTGCCACCTTTTGGACAATGCTTAAACTTGACGCACGTATATAGTCCTCTATATATTGTCAGGCAAGTACTCAGGACCCACCAGCATCCATCACAGATGTCGGAAAGATCTTATTTTTATCATTAGTAAATTTCCAGGGCATGAGAACTTTTATTGGCACCGTAGGAAGGCAAGCCGGCATACCTAAAAATAGTGTAACTTGCACCTGTCCAACTTACCTCGAATAGCACACTCAGATTGGCTTTTTAAGATCTCCATGGAAATGCCACGGCAGCCATGTGTTTATTTGCTCCTTGGAGCACCTGAGGACATTTTTTTCCCAGTTTAATTTCCTTTCTAAATCTAGGATGAGCTGTATCTGGCTCAGGTGTCAGGTTTTAAAAAGCAGGCGGGTGAATGTCATGTATAAAAATAGAAACGCTATTGTTACCCTGTTCATAGCTGTTATTCATGACCAAAGTGGGAGGAACACACAAGAAAAGCCTGTTTCACCAAAACTCATTCTCCATTGAATAGCACAGATCAGTTCAGTAGTGGGCAATCTGAAAAGATGACCTATACACAGAGATGCAAATATTTTGGAAGAGGAATTCCAAATTATCATTCTAGTCAAGCATTTAATAGCCACCTAGCATTGTGCTAGGAACTCTATATGAAACGGGCCTATGACCCCTGAAATTATTGAGACAGTTGTTACTTAAAGGCTTTATAGTAGGCAAAATGTTTCAAAGGTGTGATTTTAAAGGATTAGATACTATAAAATGAAAATGGAGGTAATTTTCACGATGATGATGATGGCGATGATGATGATAGCTAACATTTACTGGGCATTTACCTTGTGCCAGGCACTGTTTAAATGTTGTACATGTGTAAATTCACTTCACTCTCGTGAAGACTTAATGAGGTAGGTTCTGTTATGATCATCATTCTATAGACAGGGAGACTGAAACAGAGTGCCTTAGTAACTTGCCCAAAGTCACATAGTGACCACTTACTAGAAGATCTCGTGTCAAAGAAAACTGAAACAATTAGTGGTGGCCATAGTGAAGAAATAATGAGCCAAAGCCAGGATAAGGGCATGAATGTCAAATTTGTTCATACAAAAAAGACACAATTATTTGAGTACCTGTTCTCTGCCAGGTACCATTGTCAGAGCTGGAGACTGAACAAAACAGACAAATTCCCTGGTGTCATAAACCCGCCTCATGCTGGAGCAGATAATACGCAGAAACATATTACCATGTCTTGTGATGATTAGGAAACCAGGATAGAGCTACAGAATGCTTGGGAACACTGCACTAGGCTCAAAGGGATATGAGAGGAAATCATTGGTACCTGCCCCCAAAGCACTTCGGGCCTAATGATGAAGTCCGAGAGACTCAGTAAAAAATGTACTGTGACTTGTGCAGTACAGGACTCCCCATCGAGACTAGGTATCGAAATTTCGAAGAAGGCTTTTCAGAGATGGTGATGTTTTCACTGAGCATTATACAACGAATAGAACTAGCCAGACAGGAAATATGGAGACACCTTGGGAGAGAATAATCACAAAACACAAACCTTGAGAAGTGAGCAAGATCTGAGAACAGACGTGTGTTCGTCAGGGTAACAGGGAGAGAGAGAACCAATAGGATAAACGCACTTATGGAAGCTGAGAAATCCCATGATCTGCTTTCTTCAAGCTGGAGACTCAGGAAGGCAGTGGTATACTTCAGCCCTAGTCTGAAGGCCTGGGAACACCACGAGCAGGAGAAGACCAATGTCTCAGTTCAGGCGATCAGGCAGGAAGAACTGAATTCTCCTTTCCTCTGAATTTTTCTTCGATCAGGGTCCTCAGTGAACTGGATAAGGCCCACCCGCGTCAAAGGGGGCAAGTCACTTTACTGCGTCCACATATTTAAATTCGAATTTCATCCAGAAACACCCTCACAGACACACACAGAAATCATGTTTAGCCAAAAATCTGGCCACCCTGCGATCCAGTCAAGCCGACACATAAAATTAGCCATCGCACGAGGGTGGCTCCATATAGTGAGATCTTAGGATATACGTAAGGTGAGTGGCCAGAAATCATGGTTCTGGAAGGTTGCTCAGAGGGCAAGTCCCACCCGTCTGTATCAGGCCTGTGATGGAGCAGTTGCTAATCCTGAGGGCCACGAGTGAACACTGATGGGAACAGAGACTCTGTGCTCTGAGGAGAGCACTCTAACAATGATGCAAGCCATGGGTTGGAGGGGGCCTAGGTAGAGGCCCCCCTCTACCTTGAAGTGCAGAGAAGTGCAGAGATGGTCATGGCAATCCACGGGAGAGAAGTTGGGTTTGGAGAAGAGGAAGCCCATTTGCAAGACTCTTAGAAGAAAGATGGGTAGCTAACTGGATTTGAGGGAGGAATGGAAAGATAGGAAATCGAGAAGATGCGCAGGTGGCTGCCCTGAGTGACTGGGAAGGTGGTAGTGTCATTCACAAAAGGAGAGTATCAGAGGAAGGGCAGGTTTGGATTTGAGGGGCCTGAGGCATGGATGCCAAACACCACAGTTCTTTCATTTTCTTTTTCACATCGAATATTTTATTTTATTTTTCAATATATGAAGTTTATTGTCAAATTGGTTTCCATACAACACCCAGTGCTCATCCCAAAAGGTGCCCTCCTCAATACCCATCACCCACCCTCCCCTCCCTCCCACCCCCCATCAACCCTCAGCTTGTTCTCAGTTTTTAAGAGTCTCTTATGCTTTGGCTCTCTTCCACTCTAACCTCTTTTTTTTTTTTCCTTCCCCTCCCCCATGGGTTTCTGTTACGTTTCTCATGATCCACATAAGAGTGAAACCATATGGTATCTGTCTTTCTCTGTATGGCTTATTTCACTTAGCGTCACACTCTCCAGTTCCATCCACATTGCTACAAAGGGCCATATTTCATTCTTTCTCATTGCCACGTAGTACTCCATTGTGTATATAAACCACAATTTCTTTATCCATTCATCAGTTGATAGACATTTAGGCTCTTTCCATAATTTGGCTGTTGTTGAGAGTGCTGCTATAAACATTGGGGTACAAGTGCCCCTATGCATCAGTACTCCTGTATCCCTTGGGTAAATTCTTAGCAGTGCTGTTGCTGGGTCATAGGGTAGGTCTATTTTTAATTTTCTGAGGAACCTCCACACCATTTTCCAGAGTGGCTGCACCAATTTGCATTCCCACCAACAGTGCAAGAGGGTTCCCGTTTCTCCACATCCTCTCCAGCATCTATAGTCTCCTGATTTGTTCATTTTGGCCACTCTGACTGGCGTGAGGTGATATCTGAGTGTGGTTTTGATTTGTATTTCCCTGATGAAGAGCGACGTTGAGCATCTTTTCATGTGCCTGTTGGCCATCCGGATGTCTTCTTTAGAGAAGTGTCTATTCATGTTTTCTGCCCACTTCTTCACTGGGTTATTTGTTTTTCGGGTGTGGAGTTTGGTGAGCTCTTTATAGATTTTGGATACTAGCCCTTTGTCCGATATGTCATTTGCAAATATCTTTTCCCATTCCGTTGGTTGCCTTTTAGTTTTGTTGGTTGTTTCCTTTGCTGTGCAGAAGCTTTTGATCTTCATAAGGTCCCAGTAGTTCATTTTTGCTTTTAATTTCCTTGCCTTTGGGGATGTGTCAAGTAAGAGATTGCTACAGCTGAGGTCAGAGAGGTCTTTTCCTGCTTTCTCCTCTAGGGTTTTGATGGTTTCCTGTCTCACATTCAGGTCCTTTATCCATTTTGAGTTTATTTTTGTGAATGGTGTGAGAAAGTGGTCTAGTTTCAACCTTCTGCATGTTGCTGTCCAGTTCTCCCAGCACCATTTGTTAAAGAGACTGTCTTTTTTCCATTGGATGTTCTTTCCTGCTTTGTCAAAGATTAGTTGGCCATACGTTTGTGGGTCTCGTTCTGGGGTTTCTATTCTATTCCATTGGTCTATGTGTCTGTTTTTGTGCTAATACCATGCTGTCTTGATGATGACAGCTTTGTAGTAGAGGCTAAAGTCTGGGATTGTGATGCCTCCTGCTTTGGTCTTCTTCTTCAAAATTACTTTGGCTATTCGGGGCCTTTTGTGGTTCCATATGAATTTTAGGATTGCTTGTTCTAGTTTCGAGAAGAATGCTGGTGCAATTTTGATTGGGATTGCATTGAATGTGTAGATAGCTTTGGGTAGTATTGACATTTTGACAATATTTATTCTTCCAATCCGTGAGCACGGAATGTTTTTCCATTTCTTTATATCTTCTTCAATTTCCTTCATAAGCTTTCTATAGTTTTCAGCATACAGATCTTTTACATCTTTGGTTAGATTTATTCCTAGGTATTTTATGCTTCTTGGTGCAATTGTGAATGGGATCAGTTTCTTTATTTGCCTTTCTGTTGCTTCATTATTAGTGTATACTGCATGCATATCAGTATGCAACTGATTTCTGTACATTGATTTTGTATCCTGCAACTTTGCTAAATTCATGTATCAGTTCTAGCAGACTTTTGGTGGAGTCTATTGGATTTTCCATGTATAATATCATGTCATCTGCAAAAAGTAAAAGCTTAACTTCATCTTTGCCAATTTTGATGCCTTTGATTTCCTTTTGTTGTCTGATTGCTGATGCTAGAACTTCCAACACTATGTTAAACAACAGCGGGAAGAGTGGGCATCCCTGTCGTGTTCCTGATCTCAGGGAAAAAGCTCTCAGTTTTTCCCCATTGAGGATGATGTTAGCTAACACCATGGTTCTTTCAAATGCCTGCATAACGTCTATCCCTTCCAGGAACTGGCAGAGGCTGTGGCCCCTACCCGTTTCCCACCATTGTGGCCTCCCCTCTCTGAGCTTTCCTGGGGTGATCCCCCCTCATACCTCAGATCTTGGCTTCAGTGTCATTTCCCCAGTGGCCACCATGACCTCAGGCAGGGGAGGCTCTTGCTAAATGCTCCCCAATAGTCTGTTCTCTGACCCCGGACTGTATCAGAGCTTCTTTTTAGTTTTCTGCCTTCCAAGCTAAACAATAAACTGGATTTCTCCCCACACAGTTCCTGCCACAAGGCACCCCCTAAGAAATGCTACAGCATGCCTATATGAGTGAGTGCCCTATAAACTCCTAGATATATGGGTGCCAAGCTCTAAAGAGGGATCTGAAATTAGAGATATGGATTTGGGCGTCATCAGCTGGTGGAAGCAATTTCCCTTAAATTGACGATCGCACAGCCGTGGGAGAGGAAAGTGTTTTTTCAACAGCACCCTGAAAGGCAGTGCTTAAAAAAAAAAAACCACATATATTTATTATGCCCAAAGCATCTTACATGTATTTCCTTTTGACGCTTTCTATCCTCCCAGGAAAACAGGTGGTATGCACTGTTTCCCTTCTTTTCTTTCTACTGGTTTCTTTTCAGCCCGGCTCCAAGGCTTTTCACACTAACAGCAAAAACAACGTAGACACTCTAAAATGATACACAACCAAGATTTCTCCCCTCAATAGCAGGGAATGGCTTTTCTTCGAGGACAAAGCTGAAAACAATACTTTCCCCCAGTCCCTTCTAAATCCTCTCCCGTCTCTGGGGGCCTTCGGGTCTCCTGAAGTTCACAGTCATCAGTGTCCCTTGTCACTCAGTTTCTCTTAAGGAGTCCTGCCTCTCTGCAGGTTGGCTCAGCCTGAGCCTGAAACCTTTCTGCCCATGGAGCAGGATTTGGCATCCATCATCAAGGTACCTTTTTCCTACCAAGTTCCCCCACCAAGGTGAAGAGATGCTTTTTTTCTGGAGGAGGTTAGTTGAGACACCGTTTCTGTGCCATACCTCATGTTCAGCGCCTGAGCAAGCTACAACCTGGTATGCTAATGAATGCTAATTAGGGTGGATTATGTTGTGGCCATCTGTCACATCAGATTACTTCATTGCACCCCTGTGGGGGAAGGAATTACACTGTCCTGTTCTTGTGAAGATTATTTAATTTAAATATGGAAAAAGGAGGTCTAGTCCTCAGTTAACATCTCTGTAATCATCAGCTTTAAAATTCACATTTATTTTGTACCTTTTTCTTGTATCCCTCTAGATGGCTGAATGTTACACTCTAGGAGAACATGAGAAACGACAGTGAGACCAATTAATAAATACTAAGCAACGCACAGAGTATACATTCTTGCACAAATATAGAATTAGGTACAGGGGCCCCTGGGTGGCTCAGTTGGTTAAACCTCCAACTCTTGATTTTGGCTTAGGTCATGATCCCAGGATAGTGAGATGGAGCCCCTCATTGGGCTCCATGTGGAGCCTGCTTAAGATTTTCTTTCTCCCTCTCCCTCTGCCTCTCCCCAGCTTGCTCTTGCTCTCTCTTAAATTTAAAAAAAAAAAAGAAAACAAAAAAACAGGAATTGGGTACCTAAGAGACCTTTCTGAAATGCTTGGCTGTACATGCTCTGAACGGCTTCTGAATTGTTGGGTGTTATTTTCAGTTGGAATAGAAGTGTGATTCTTAGCTGAATGGGTGATGTCCTTCAAAAGTCTTCCCCCCAAAAAAATGATTATAATATAAATCTTCAGATTTTGTGGTAGATGGCTTTTTACTAAGGAGATATTTCGAGTGTAGATATGCATGTCTTCCAGTGGTTGGAGAAGTGATTTCAATATAGACTGAAATGATTTACCTATTTGCCAGAATGTTAAAATAGGTCTCTTCGTGGTTCAGAAATACAAAAATGTGAGGCAGGCATTCCACGTGTGGGATTTCAGCACACTTAGAACCCCTTCAACTTGGTATCAACCATGAGGACCAGTGCCTAACCCACTTGAGAGGAAGTTGCTGGTGGCAGTGATGGAGAGCGACTGCATTGCCAGTCACCTATATTACCAGAACTTTTAGGGGCAAAGTATTTGTGAGCATTTCCTATGGACTAGACTTGGGCCTGGCAGGTGACAGAGTCATCGTGAAGTGAATATTTCCTGACAGTAATCACAGTTGGCTAAACAAGTTTCAGTCTGTGTAAAGGTTTGCTATAAAATCCTTAGCATACCGTTTAAATCTTGGAAATCCAAGCATTTTCTTTTATAAATGCGGGAACTAAGACGCAGTGAATGATTTCCGCAAGGCCATGGTAGTACAACTTAGAAACTAAAACATTCAGCGGAAGGAACTACAGCTAGAATTTCTGGGTGAGCCAGCAGCCTGCCAATGCAGACCAAATCTAGGTTAACACATGGTGTCTACAACTTTCCAATACCGACTGTGCACGTGCACCGGGAAGCTTGCATATTCTTCAGCAAGCGACAGGTCCTGAGCACTAGCTCACAGAGTTAAATGCACAAAGGTGACACTAACTTACCATTGCCTCAGGATGTGCTTTATATTGTTTTGTTAATAGATGCGATGGATTTGTTTTGATTCTATATTTATGATGGATGGGGAAGGGGCGCCATGTGCTAGGTCTTTTGGACCTGGATGCCTGCCTGAAGCAATCTGATTGAAGTGGCGTGGAATGTAAGATGGGGATTCACGACTTCTTGTTAGAGTCCGGGAGCCTTTTCAAGTCTTCCCCTTGCTGCCACAACAAAACTGTATTACATCCCCAAGAGGATGCATTTCACCATTACCCAGTCAGTGTGAAGAAGGAGCCAGAAAGGCAGAGCCACCAAAGTCACATAGACCGCTTTAAACACCCAGATCTTGGAATAATAGGCTTCCAATAGAACGACGATTCATGTTTTCACATCTAACTGTATTGCCCTGTATTTCGCAAGTTTACAGTCATCTGGATCAATCTTGCGAAGATGTCCAAAGGCTTGAAATCCATAAAATGATTTGTCATTTACCTTCCAGATTCCTATACTTTTTCCTTTTGCATCAAAACCGTTAGATGGGAAACACAGATCCTTCAACTCATCCTCTGATAAATAACAGAAGAGCTGGCAGAGAAGGGGTAAAAGCATATGATTTTCTAAAACGGAACACTTCTTTTCATAGGCAGCGGGCCTTCTAGGAATAGCTATATATAGTTTTTAAAAATCCTAAGTATTACATCTGGAGGGATTTCAAAGGAAGGTAAGTAAACAAACAAACGCTTCACTGTGTCATGTAGACTTTCCCTTTAGTTTAACGAGCATTTCCATTGTGTGACCTGCTTTTCATCAAGCTGTTCTCTAGTCAGTGACCACATTAACCTGTATTTAAATTTTTGCAAGACCAGGCCAGGTCACAAACAGTAACAGATATCCTGGGTTGGCTTTTGTATCACACTGGCCCCTCGTTTGTTTCTTTTTTTCTTTCAACTCCACAGAAATCCACGCAAATGGGAAGGCCCTTGCCGGCCGCATGATTTATTACTCAGTCTCTGCCAGATCCCTATACTTCATTTGAATATTTGCAGTCACATGCAAGTTGTGCCTGGTGCTCTGTATCTGGAACGCAGGAATCTTTACTGCACTAACTGAGATGTATTATTCACCACTCTGGAGGTAGCAGAAGGATTGATTTATCCTGGTGCGTACTGCTCGCCCAGCAGCTGTTAGATTCAGAATCATTTGCTTAGAAAATCCATCAGAATTAAAGAGCAAATTTCAAAATAAATTGTTATCATTTTCATCTGCAGCCTGGCTGCATGCACCGTGGGAAGTACAGAGATCCTTTTGCCCAAACGTTTCTTTGAACCTCTTCTTAGTAACAACAGTTATGAAAGCAAGTGCCTCGGGAGTTTTTCCAGTGACAACAGCCAATGTTGCCTCAGGATGTTGAGGTGAGCTTTCAACTTCATCTGATTTATGTTAACGACAAGCCAGCTCATCAAAATGAGTCAGAACTCTTGAATCATTGTCGGTCTCCAGCTCTGAAGGAGCAAACAGTCTGGAAATGGAAAATGGTGCTCATCTACCCTGCAGAATATTGATAGGAGTCTGGCCCCATGCTCTCCCTCACACAGTAAGGCCAACCTTTTTGGAAGCAACCCCACTGCTTGGACTTTTCCGTGTTGGAAATGTTGAGTAGCTCCTGTCTCCTGGTCCATTCAGCTTACATATCCTTCCAAAGCACCCTTCGAGACGACCAGGATTATTATAGTGATTTAAAGAGGAATATCAGATTCAGAGAGGAAGTCACCTGCAGCAATTTGGTGGCAAATGTGAAGCAAAATGGTCAGAAGTGTACTTAATCCAGCCCTGTTGTTAGTCAATGGTCAATCACTTTGCCTCCGTAGACTTTATGTAAATATATTTTTCTGAACTGTCCTGATGTGATGTGCCTTCAGTGGCTTATCAATTTAATTAAAATCTTGACATATCTTGACATCAGGAACACCCACTCTCATCCTTTAGCTAAATATAGGCAGTGTGCCTCGTGGTTAAGACCCTGGAGCTTGCTTGCATGCTTTATTATTTATTTATTCATTTATTCATTTATTCATTTATTTATTTGTTTACATCCAAGTTAGTTGACATCTAGTGCAATAGTGATTTCAGGAGTAGAATTCAGTGATTCATCCCCTGTGTATAACATTCAGTGCTCATCCCAACAAGTGTCTTCCTTAATGTCCCTTACCCATTGAGCCCATCCTTCGACCCACAACCCCTCCGGCAACCCTCAGTTTGTTCTCTATATTTAAGACTCTCTTCTGTTTTGTCCCCCTCCCTGTTTTTATATTAGTTTTGCTTCTCTTCCCTTGTGTTCATCTGTTTTGTATCTTAAAGTCCTCCTATGAGTGAAGTCTTATGACATTTGTCTTTCTCTGAATGACTAATTTCACTGAGCATAATACCCTCTAGTTGTAGAAACTAGAAAAGTGTCTATTCATGTCTTTTGCTCATTTCTTCATGGGATTATTTATTTTTTTGGTGTTGAGTTTGATAAGCTCTTTATAGATTTTGGATGCTAACCCTTTATCTGATATGTATTTGCAAATACCTTCTCCCATTCAGTTGGTTGCCTTTTAGTTTTGCTGATTGTTTCCTTCGCCATGCAGAAGCTTTTTACCTTGATGAGGTCCCAATAGTTCAGTTTTGCTTTTGTTTCCCTGGCCTCTGGAGATATGTTGAGTAAGAAGTTGCTGAAGCCAAGGTCAAAGAGGTTTTTCCTGGTTTCTCCTCGAGGATTTTGATGGCTTCCTATCTTACATTTAGGTCTTTCATCCATTTTGAGTTTATTTTTGTGTATGGTGTAAGAAAGTGGTCCAGGTTCATTTTTCCACATGTCCCTGTCTAGTTCTCCCAACACCATTTGCTGAATAGTCTGTCTTTATTTCATTGGATATTCTTTCCTGTTTTGTCAACGATTAGTTGGCCATACGTTTGTGGGTCCATTTCTAGGTTCTCTATTCTGTTCCACTGATCTAAGTGTCTGTTTTTGTGAAGACCCTGGAGTTTTGGAGTGAGATTCCTTTGTAATTTCTCCCCCACCATTTCCCCACTTCGTGATCTCAGGCACAGTATTAGGTTCAACCATATGAGGCTGCCACATCTGTAGGTCAAACATGGTCAACGATTTGCAATTTCAGATGGTTCAACCTTAATTTTTCTAAATTCTAGTTTCCTCTTCTGGGAAAAGAGGAAACATAAAAGAACCTACTTTGTGGACTTGCTATGAAAATTGAGCGAGATGATACCTGTCAAAATTTAGTGTAGTGCTTGGCACAGCGTGAGTGTTGGATGCTTGTTTGTTTGTTTGCTTGCTTTTTGTTTTGTTTGTTTGCTTGCTTTTGGAGTTCTTTTGAATGTCAGATGTTTTTATCATAGAGAGTAGGAGTATTAATGAGGATTTCCCATTCTAGGTGTGCCAGACTTTAGTTGAGTCTGCTGATGTAGTCATTGTGGTCAGATTTTAGTGTTCATGTCTATTGTGCTGTTTTTCAATATGGAAATATATATCTGTAATGTTTGTAACATGTTAAAAATCTGAAATCTGACTTACAAACTGTACCTAGAGAACTCAACACTGAGTTAAATTTCAAATAAAACAAGGCTGTCATTGTTTAGAAAGCATTTTCACTATATCCTTCCCATTTAAAACCTTTCAAAAATAACTCGATACTGTCATGGGGCTCAATCTATGAACCATGAGATCATGACATGAGCCAAAATCAAGAGTCGGACACTTAACCAACTGAGCCACCCAGTGCCCCATAACTCAGTGCTGTTTTAAATTCCATTTATTGGGTCCTTGGTGAGATTGAGCATTTTCCCATATATTTATTGGTTGTTTATACTTCAACTAGAACTGTTTGGGGGTCCAAATACACCTGCTGAAGGAGGGGAGGTGAGTGAGTCTCAGACTCTTTGGTAGACCTTCTGGAATGTTACCATTTCCCTTCTGTCTGGCCAAATCCACTCTGCTCTTCTCCATTATATCCTCTCTCCTCAGGGTCTGATCCAGGCACATAGTGTATACCCCCTTCTTTAGGATAATTTATTTTCTCTCTGAATCATCATCACAGGTAAGACTCAAGTACAGAGGGCAAAGATATCTTGGTTCTGGATCCTAGCTCTTCTCAGGTAACATGGCATTGGAGCAGAAAACAGTGGTGACCATGTCTAATTTTTTAAATGCTACTGTTGAGCAAAAGAAATAACAAAATACCAGTATTGCTATTTTGCTTCAATATGCAAGTTAATGGGTAGCCTTGGTCCTGAGATGTTTATTTTCTCACCCAAAGCAACAAGGCGATCATGGTGCTCAGCCTGAAGTTTTTCCCTCATCTAAAAACAAAAATTTAAAAAACCCAAAACAAGAAAACAAAACAAAACAAAAACCCCACAAAAACATTTCATAGCTCCTTCTTTCCTCTAGAAAACACCTTGACAGTAGTAATCATTGAGCTGCATGACATTTGTGTCAGCCATGGCTCCAACATTGATTTCATATAATTTGAACAGGCTAAACAACTAATAGTCAAGTGCTAAATTACATGGTATAAACTCTGAGTACTGTAAACGTTCAGGGAATAGATGAGCCATGGATGGCTTTACAGAAGAGCTAGGACTCAAGTTCTTTCTACTGAGGAATCCAGAAGATGGTGTCTTTTCTATGTTCAGCTTCTATTCTTGACTCTGTTTTATGAAGTCTGGCTTCTTCTCAGAAACCTTAGAAATACTGGCATTTTTTATTTTCTCAAAGCAAATGAAAACTCAGTTTTGAGTTTCAGGATACTGGGCTCCATAACTTACCTTCCTCATGATACCAAATCATCCTCAGCCCCAGAGCTGGGCTCATGGCTCTAATCTAAGCAACCCTTGTTGACCTCATCCAGTCTGTCTCTTGTTCTTACCCTTGAGGCTCCCCTGACAGGCTAACCTCTGCTCCTTTTGTGAATGCCGCTGCTTCCCTTCTTCTTCCTCCTCCTTCTCCTTCTTTTTATTCAAAATCTCCACATTTCCACCTGACTCCATTTCTAATTCCATCTAACTCCGGTCATCCAATCACTCAGACTGACCTAACACAGCTAACTATGTCAGCAAAATGGTGGTTTGGAGTTTTTGTTTTGGTGTGATGGAATGGTGGTTTCTGTCATTTATTTTCTTACATGTCTTCATGTGTGTGCTCCTGACTGCCCCAATAAATATAAAACTCTTCAGGAGCAGGAGCAGTGCCTTCTTTTGCTCTAATGTTCCCCATAGTGCTCAGTGCTCTGCACACAGTGGGTGCCCCAGAGTTGCTGCTGACTGATGGATATAATGAAGGCTTCAACAGCTTGATGAGCCAATGGACCACAAAGTGGTGTAATCACAGTGCTGATTGCCTCAACCCCCAAACTCTGGGCAGAAAGCCAAAGCCCACCCAAGATGTTGTAATGGTCTTATAATGACACAGTGTTTGTTTACAAGGCTTCTTAAGAGAAACTCAATTGGTAGCATCTAAAGCCTTCTAGACATATTGTCTGATTAGCCTTCCTATTGTGTCTCTGGAGTGATCTAACCCTCTATAGAAAAGGAGCAGCCACAGAGGGTATGGGACCTGGTTTATGTGTGTCTTTGATGGCATCTGTAAGACAACTGATAGAGAAACCTCCTATTTCCCTACTCCTGGAAGCCTTCTTTTATCTCTTTGGCCAATGGCAATCATTCCATTTTTTTTAATGTTTATTTTTGAGAATAAATAAACCAGGAGGGGCAAGACAGGGAGGGGCAGAGAGAGACTGAGGGGAATGCAGAATCCGAAACAGTCTCCAGGCTCCAAGCTGTCAGCACAGAGCCCGATGTGGGGCTCAAACTCACAAACCTTGAGACCACGACCTGAGCCAAAGTCAGACACTTAACGGACTGAGCCACCCAATCATTCCATTTTTTAAAACTCTTATTGTGTCTATTGTCTGGGACACACAAATTGGTCTTTGATATTTATAGCAATACGTAAATAATGGCAGTCAATAAAATGACCAATAATAACAAAGAGGTAAGAGATTCCTGTTAATTATCCTCTGAAGCAGAGTTCACAGACCTCTTTTCTTTTTAGTTTTTGCCTAAAATTAAATGGCAATTAGCAAGCAACAATTCCCATTCTTGGCCAGCAATTGACCCACTGAGATGAAGTAAGTTCATATCCTTTTAAGTCTGTCACGGCAGCTCTCTTCTCTCTTCCCCCTGGAAATAGATGTTAGCTAGTTGGAAACACGGGAAGTTCCAACCATTGGGTAGTGATGATATTAAGGCACTTAACTTGTTTTTGTACATCTGATATGTTTCCATGGCAATAACAGTTGGAAGCCAGCAACTGAGAAGTAAGAATTCTGGTTTTTCCTCAGCTTCTGGCTGTTGACAAAGAACCAGATATTCATACAAGCTGAAGAATCTCAGGATCTTTGATCTGGTGCACTTGTCATACTTCATTAAAATAAAAATCACATAGTTCCTTTTTTGTGACCTTCTATTAATCTTCATGACTGTCAACTAATATTTAGGTCTCCCCCACAGATTGAGGAGTTGGCCCCATGTAGTAAAGGAAACAGTTCTGAGCCTATAGTCGGAATATCTGGACTCAAATCTCACAAATTCTAGTGGTGGGAACTTGGACAAATTATCTGGACTCTCAGAATCTCCATTTATTAACTAGAAGGCAGATTGTTATTTACAAGGTGATGATAAGCATTACATGAAAGAAAATATGGAAAGCATTTTATAGAGGGTACACTGTAATGAATGTCTATTGGACCTTAGTGAAGAAATGGAAAAGCAGAATAGTATGTATTTGTTTCCACCTCCACCCACCCCCACATTCATGGACTTTTCCTCATCGACCTGAGAGGCAACACTCCCTTTTAACATTTTGTTGTAATCTTTGACCCAAAATAATTTCATGATATGTATTAGTTTCCTCTTGCTGCTGTAACAAATTACCACAAACTTAGTGATTTAAACTACACAAATTGATTACCTCAGCATCTATAGGTCAGAAGTGCTGCTCATCATGGCTGGATTCTCTGCTCAGGGTCTCATAAGGTTGAAATCAAGGTGTTGGCTGGACTGCAGTTCACATCTGGGATTCAGGGTCCTTTTCCAAGCTCACTGGTTGTTGGTTGAGTTCAATTCCTTCTCACATTTTCCAAGGATATGGATCCTTCTATCTCTGAGCCAGTGACTGTGCCTCAAATCCTTGTCATGCATTGAATCTCTCACATGTCTCTGGCACTGAGGTGGGAGAAAGTTCTGCTTCCCCGAGCTCATGTGACTACATTGGATCTAACTAATTCAGGGTAATTTCCCATGTTAAGGTCAGCTGATTCATAGCTTAATTACAACTTCAAAGTCCCTTGGCCACATATTCATATATGTGAATCCATATATTCAATATGAGTAGCATATTCAAGGATGAAGAATATTTCATATTCATATTTCACCAGACAGTGAAAGTTGTGGGGACCAAAATTCTGCTGAGCATATGATGCGTCATATAGAAAAGGAATATAAGTTCATCCACTTTATCCGTTGCAAGTGGGGAACTGGAAAATGATGTGAAATAACTATGATCACCTAACTGTCCAGGAACAGAACCAAAATGACCCAACTTCCCTCTACATACGTCTGGTAGCCTTGTGATCTCCACACTGAACATCCTGGATCCTACTCTCTCCTCAATCATATTTCCAGCCTCAGCATCAGCCACCTGCTTTCTTACCTGCCATCTTGTAATTCAATTCGATGGCAAGAAAAATAAAATTCAGAAAATAAAAAACCTCAGTGCCTGCTGTGAAGACCGCATACTTAGGTACATGACAGAGAGTGTGCAGAAGACTAGGGAGCTTCCTGCCCTACCTCTTCTGTTCCAGAAAGCAGCTCCCCAGCCTTGTTGGATACAACCACAGACAGACATGAGCCAGGACACGTCGCAAGCGCTGCTGACGCAGAGGCTTGTGGTACTGGTCTGGGGTGGCTATGTCAAATATAATATCACCACAATGTACGTTATACACATCTCACAATTTTATTGGGAGGCTCACACTGGAGAGAGATTTTTGGTGATGCGACAATCGGTGGCGGACAGGCTTCTCAGACTGCTCTTCGTGAAAACGCTTTCAGAGAACCACACATTCTCTGGAATATTTTCTGAAAGTCATGGGGCCAAGGAAGCTCCATTCCCAATTTTTCTATCCACAACCAACAGCATGGTACCTTTGTTCAGCCAGTAAGAAGTCTGAGTGTAAAGAAAGTTGGCCAACTGGTGAAAAGAAAAAATCTGGGCTAACTAAATACGCGGAATCAAAGATCCCAGCACTTCGCCTAAACCATCAAGTTGATGCAGACATGCGTGTGCTAAGAGGGTTCCAGAAGCATGGTGACATTTAATTATTCATGAGGAGGAGAGCCCCTCCCTTTCAGCTCTGTGTTTCACAGGAAAACTGGTGAAGATGGGGCGGGGGGGGGGCGGGTGGAATTTCAGAGATGTTACATATAAGATTATGATCAAACAGAAAATTTCCCAGAAATGTTTACCTGATCTTTGAACTACTGTCTTCTCTAAGTAGGTCAGGAAATAAGACTAAAGTGAAAATGTGGAAAGAGGAAATGGTCCCTCAGGTCCCAGCACAGAGCCCTTGCACTGGCCTCACACACTGATGCTCTACAAGTGAGTGTGTTATTCCTTCAGGGAAAGGATCTTGGGCTATAAATCTGCTTCAGTGCAGCTCTCGTGAAGCTGCATTTTACATCTTGCCACTTGGAGTGCATGTCCATGAGAATGGGCAAAGGCCAGACCAACTCTCTCCTGTTTATTTTCTAACAATACTTTATTCTCTTCGAAAACAAACATCCCCAAAGCCCCCAAGAACATTTGCATTGTGGTTGATTATGTGATCACTGAGGAATACTCTTGCTCACTTTATAAATATTGCTTTGACTCAGAGAACACCTATCTCTTGAAAAAGACCCCCTTCCTCAGAATATTGTCTGTGTTTCCTCAGGGCATTATAGATAAACCAAGTCACAAAGGCTAGAGACCGAGTAGTATGATGTTCATTCCCCATGGGAGAGAGCCATTCGATGCAAAGCAAAGTTTGGATTTCTAACAGTAGCCCTAGTGATATTTCATGAATTTGGAGGTTGCATGAGGCGGTATTTACCCACTACCATTACAAACAAAAAAATTAAAAACAAATCAGTGGCATGGGAGAAGAAGAAATTAAATCTCATTCTTTCTCTAAGCTAAAAATAGAAATTCCTTGTTAAGCATTTCTCCTGGGTGTCTCTCCTTCAGTGGAGGGAGACTTTGGGATCCAGCCTCCACCTTGTTGTCACCATCCGCTACGTCTTCAAAGCTCACCCCGTTCGACTGGCAGGTGGAGGAAAGTAAGAGAGCCGTGGTTTCCAGACTGTGCACAAACACAACTGGTGTGCTGCGGTGAATTCACAGGGGTGTCACAAGCTCTTTGAAAATGTTGGAGGAAACCCAGCAAAAATCAGCATCTTCTGGACACTGCAAAAACCACTGGCTCAAGGTGGTTGCAATTTGATCATTATATCAGGCCACCCTCATTTCTACAATGCTACGTTATTTTCCTGAGTATGATTGACATATAACATTGTGTGAGGTTAAGATGTACAACATATTGATTTGATACATTTGCATATTGCAATCTGATTACAACTGTAGTGTTAGCTGACACTTCTATCACACCACATAATTATTTTTTGTGGTGGGAACAGTTAAGATCTAATCTCTTAGCAACTTTGAAGTTTATAACAGGGTATCATTGCCTATAATCACTATGCTATGGATTAACTCTCCAGGACTTCTTTATCTACTGGATCCCCAGTTTGTGCCCTTAAACAACATCTCCCCAATCCCTCCACTCCAGTCCCTGGTAACCACCATTCTAATTTTCTTTTGCAAGTTCAGTTTTTTTTAGATTCCACAAACAAGTGATACCATACAATATGTGTTTTTCTCTGTCTGACTTATCTCACTTAGCATAATGCCCCCAAAGTCCATCCGTACTATTGCAAATGGCAGGATTTCATTCTTACTTGTGGCTGATTAATATTCCATTATGTGTGTATATCTATATATACCTATATACAGATATCTATATCTATACCTATATATACCTATATCTATATCTATATATATATCTGTATAGATATCTGTATCTATATGTCTCTATATATATCTCACAACTTCTTTATCCATTCATCTATTGGCAGTCACTTAGGTTCTTTCCACAATTTGGCTATTGTGAATAATGCTGCAATAAACAAGGGAGTGCATATTTATCTTTGAACTTCTGTTTTCATTTCCTTTGGCTGTATATCCAGAATTGGAATTGCTGAACCATATAGTAGTTCTGTTTTTTTAAATTTTTTACGGAACTTCCATATTGTTTTCTATAGTTGCTGAACCAATTTACATTCCCATCAACCCAACAAGAGTTCTCTTTTCCCCACATCCTCACCAACACTGATCTCTTTTCTTCTTGATGATAGCCATTCTAACAAGTGTGAGATGACATCTCATTGTGGTCCTGCTTTTCATCTCCCTGATTAGTGAAGTTCAGCATGTTTGCATGTACCTGCTGGCCATTTGAATGTCATCTTTGGAAAAATGTCTATTTAGTTCCTCTGCTCATTTTTTAATTGGATTGTTTGTTTGTTTGTTGTTATTGAGTTGTATGGGTTCTTTACAGGTTTGGATATTAACCTCTGATCTGATATCTTTTCAAAATATTTGCAAGTATTTTCTCCATTATGGAGGTTGTGTTTTCATTTTGAAATTTTTTTCTTTTGCTATGCAGAAGCTTTTTAGTTTGATGTAGTTCTATTTGTTGATTTTTGCTTGGTTGCTTGAGCTTTTGGCATCATATGCAAAAAGTCACTGCCTGGTCCAATGTCAAGGAGTTTCTTCCCTATGATTTCTTCTAGGAGTATTACAATATCAAGTCTTATGCTAAGTCTTTAACCCATCACTAGTTAATTTTCATGAGTGGTGTAACATAGGGGTCCAATTTCATTTTCCTTCATGTGGCTGACCTGTTTCCTCAACACAATTTATTGAAGAGATTGTCCTTTCCTCATTGACTGTTCTTGGGTCCCTTGTCAAATATTAGATGATCGGATGTGCAGGGATTTATTTCTGGGCTCTTGATTCTGTTCCATTGGTCTATGTGTCTATTTTTATGCTGTACCATACTATTTTAATTACTATAAGTTTGTAGCATTGCTTGAAATCAGAAAGTGTGATGTTGGCTGCTTTTGAAACTCTTTATTTTTTTATTTTTGACAGTTTCATTGTAATGTCTTGGAGAAAGTCGTTTTGTGTTAAGATAATAGGGCAATCTATTAGCTTTGTAAAGTCAGATATACAGTTCTTTTCCCAGGTTTGGGAAGTTCTCAGATATTATTTCTTTAAATAAATGGCCTGCTCCCTTCTCTCTTTGTTCTCCTTTCATAAGACCGATTATTCAAATATTTGTGTTTTTTTTTAATTTTTATATTTATTTTTGAGACAGAGACAGAGCATGAGTGGGGGAGGGGCAGAGAGAGGGAGACACAGAATCTGAAACAGGCTCCAGGCTCTGAGATATCAGCACAGGGCCTGATGTGGGGCTCGAACCCACAAACCATGAGATCATGGCCTCAGCCAAAGTCAGACGTTCAGCTGACTGAGCCACCCAGGCGCCCCATGAAATATTTGTTCTTTTGATGGAATCTTGTAGATCATGTAGGTTTTCTTTGCTCTTTCTCATTCTTTTTTCTTTGTTCTCCTCTATTTGGGTTATCTCAAAATTCTTATCTTCTAACTCACTAATTCTCTCTTCCATTTACTCTACTCTTAAAGATACTCTGTATTGCATATTTTTATTTCACTAATTGAGTTCTTCAGCTCCAGAATCTCTGTTTGGTTCTTTTTTTATGATTTCTATATCTTCAGAAAAAAAATCCCATTTGGTGATGTACTGTTTCAAGATTTCATTGAATTATCATTCTGAATTTTCTTGTAGCTCATTGAGTTTCTTCAAAAATAGATATTTTGAATTCTTTATAAGCTAGATCATAAAACTCTGTGGCTTCAAGCTCAGCTTTGGAGAACTGTTATTTTCTTTTTGTGATGGCATATTTCATTGATTTTTCATGTATCTTACAGTTTTTCTACTTCAAATGCAAAAGAATTGTAGAACATGGCTCCTTGAATCTTTGCTAGTTACCTTCTGACAGGACATTCTATTCCATGCTGTTATTATCTGGGGTTTTATATTTGTATGGGTACACCTGCCCCACTCCTCTTGCCTCCTGTTGTGGCAGGATTCTTAAACTTTTATGCCTCTCTGGTTTTCAGAAGTCACCAGGCTGGTTACTGGAATCCTCTTTGCTTTCCAGAAGGTGGCACTATAGCTCAAAGTTGTGGTTTCTCCCTTGCCTGTTTTCTGAGCATGCTCTTTGTCTACCAAAACTCTCACTGCCACATATGGGAGCAGGCACAAGGAGTTAGCCACAGAGTAGGGGAAGGCGTAGGTTTAGCATTTGAGGTGTTGGAGTACCCACAGGCCCCAGTGACCCCACTGGGAGATCCACTGGCATGGTACTACCAGAGGCTCATAGGTGGGCTTTCTGCCCAGCATAGTCAGTGGGAACCATGTCTTATCTGCCTCATTTCCAGTCAGCACCCCTCTACCCACCAGCTGAGTTCCTGCTTCAGTCAGTATTCTGGGTGTTGCTGGAGAGAAGTGGGTTTCTCTAGCCATGACCAGCACAACTGGGGTCACCAGGCACTTACAACTATCCTTTTCCCTTGTAGGAGAGATCACCGCCACCCAATAAATCAACCCTGGGCAGGGTTGCCTTGGGGTGAGGGAGTGAGGGGGTGAGAGGGTCTGGTAAACTTTCTTTTATCAACACTTTTGCTGTGATGAAACTCATATTGTTTTGCAGTAACTTTGGATGGCTGGATTTCTGCCAATTCTCTCTCTTGCCCAGGTCAGTACTCTTCTCATTTTGTCCTGACTGCAGCAGCAAGAGGGATCTGGGTAGTTTTGCCTACTGCCCTGATTCTGCAGCCTATCTATACTAAGGTCTGTCTGCTTGTTATTGAATGCACAGGTGCATGTGACTCCTCCCACATTCCTGGGCTTATGGTGCTAACACCCACAAAGGCACTTTTGTTTGTAGAGGGATGTCTTTGTTGTTGTTAAAAAGGGAGGATAATGGGGCGCCTGGGTGGCGCAGTCGGTTAAGCGTCCGACTTCAGCCAGGTCACGATCTCACGGTCCGTGAGTTCGAGCCCCGCGTCAGGCTCTGGGCCGATGGCTCAGAGCCTGGAGCCTGTTTCCGATTCTGTGTCTCCCTCTCTCTCTGTCCCTCCCCCGTTCATGCTCTGTCTCTCTCTGTCCCACAAATAAATAAAAAAACGTTGAAAAAAAAAAATTAAAAAAAAAAAAAAAAAGGGAGGATAAAAAGGGGAAATGGCTTAGGACACCATGATGCTGATGTCACTGATAAGGCTATTCCTTTTTGAATCTGGGTTTTCAGCCATTGCTATGATAAATATCAAGTACCTCATGAGAATCAATTGCAACAGGAAATGAGAGTGGCTACGTCCAATCTGATTCCCAGGTTTAAGAAGATATGCCGTGCCCATTAGTAAGTAATTGTGGTTATTTAAGAATTAAATAAAATAGTATGTGGCTTGGAATTCATGTGTACTATTTTTTTCAACATCATGAAGTTATTAAGACATAAATATTTATTAAGTTGTTTGGGCCTAGCCATTTTATAACTGGAACTGTTACATATTTCTTTGACCAAGGAATAGCATAAAAAATTTACTAAGACTCCAAGAGCACCACGAACTGAGAACAGAGCGTTGTGCTAAGAAATATTTAAGGGTCAAGCCCAGAAGTAGTATATATCACTTCCGTCTGTATTCCACTGGCCAGAATTTACTTAGATAGCTACATCTGAGAGCAAGGGAGGATGGAAAATGTAGTCTTGCTGTGTGCCCAGGAGAAAAGGAACACAATCTGATGAAAAACTAGTCATTCTCTACTGCAGAAATGAATAAGCAGAGGCACAGAAGTGTTCCACATCTATAGTCTGAGTGCCCTAAAAACCGATAGAGCATATATTCTCAGTAACTCAGCATCCCCATTATCCTTTCCATTTGATAGTTCTTGGCATCCGCAAAGCGCACACACACACACACACACACACACACACACACAACATTGCTTCACTTATTTCTCACAACCTCATGAGCTGGGCAGAACACGGATTATCTCCCATTCTGCAGATGAAGAAATAAATTGCAAACAACTGGATTCTTTTCAGTCATCCAGGTAGTGAGTGACAGAAGTCAGACCCAAATCCGAGTTTTATGCCACCTTATGAGTTCTTTCCAGCACAGTCAACCGCCAGGCCAGTGAGAATTCACGGGACAGGTGGGGGCTTGTGTTTAAGGACAGGGACATGATGTGTTTGGCAGGGGACTGGGATAAGCAGGAATGAGCAAGAGGATTGTCAGACAAGCAGCCCCTGTTCTACAAGCAGAAGATGGTAATAATTTGGGGGACATAAGAGACTGTCACCCAAAGTACGTATGTTCTTCAGCTCCTCCTACCCTGGGCAAGCTCATAGAAGGTGGCTAGCCTCACCCTCTCCCCAGCTTGGATTTGCTCAGGCTCTGCACAATTACAATGACAATTGATCAGGGAAAGGAGAGAGAACTGCCATGCAAATCTTATCTACCGGTTGAATTGCCTTATGACTTGAGCAAATTTGTCTTGAGGACTTTTTTTCTAATATAATTGAGTTATATTAGAAGCTATCTCTCTCTCTTTTTAAGCTCATCACCATAAATCGGGGAGGGGGGAAGGGAGGAGGCTGGCCAAGAGCAGGGAAAAGCCTTTCTGAGGTCTGAAATATACCAGTGATAGCTCATAATGTGAATAACTTTCAGATAGTCTATATAAACATTTGTCTACCAGAGGCGGTTGCTCAGCCACTTAAATTCTCTTCTGCCCCTGTAAACAAGAGGTAAGAAGCCGGAAGCACTGAACCTGAAGAAGTTGCAATCTATAGTTTTCTTTCTCTGAATGGTGGGCACGCAGTGAGAGATAAATGAACTATTGAAGATAGCCGAGAAGGAATTCTCTTGCATGGCCAATCTTTATGTTATTGTATTTTCTGTTCACATTTATTTTCTTCTTCAAGCTTCAAATGAAAGTCATTAGAAGCCGAGATTTCATCACTGAGGAGGTCAGAGGCCAATTGACTTTCTGGTATATTCCCTTTTTTTGGCAGTCAGCTAAAATACGCCAGTTTGGGGGCGTGTGCTAAGACATGATTTGAGACCAGGCTCCGGGAAGAAAACTGAGTTCCCTTGTGCTTATCAGTGATTTATTGCCACTTGAACCAGAACTAGCTTGCCTGCAAAACTCTACTTACAGCCAGGCCATTGAGTCTGACAGGGCCAAAGCTAAAATTATTGATGAAAGACTAAGGACCACATGTGAGAAGTTTATTCTTTTGCTGTGATTTCTAGATGCGCATGCAAGTGGCTCACGCAGAACATTTACACCCTGCGGTTTTCTCTAGTCAAAGACACAAGCACTTGGGGCTGGCATGTGGAGGGCAGCATACAGAGTTCCTCGCTTTCGTTCCTGCCACCTTCAGGAGAATTCAACGTGTGGTACCAGTAGGCCACTCGGCTCATAAAGATTCTTGGAGCACCAGGGAAACAGCGTGGTCCTTGTCTCTGAACGTAGAAAAGAAAAATCCTGACGTTTTCAGTGATTTGCTCGAACTCATTTAGCTGGGGAGAGGTGATCACAAACCAGACCAGAGTTTTCAAGGCCTGAGGAGAAGTTCCCACTGGCGCTCGAGCTTTGGCCTAACCTCGTCCCATTTCATTCCTCTGTCTACATGTTCGGGAATCGAGACTGCTTGAGAACTAACATCTACCGTTTGCCAGGGTGGTGCAAAATGCTTTGTATGCATTGCATCACTTAGGCTTCCAAGCAACACAGAGGGTGACAATGACAGCACTGCTCAGGGTGGGAAGTAGCTGCAAGAGAGGCAGATTTGAACTGTTCGACTTCAAAATCCGTACTCCAAACCAGCATAAAGAAGCTCTGCCTGCTTTATCGGGCTGAAACAGTAACTTTCAACTCCTTTTGCGGCTGTGACACCTTTTCTCCAAGAACAGAATTTTGGGAGGTCACTTAAAGGGATGTTAGGATTAAAAACTGTACTAATTAAGTCAGAAGGCATTTAGATATCATCAATACTAGATTATTTCAGTGTTTCACGGATTCCAGTTAAGAGTCCCCACAGTTCCTATACTGTTCACCTGGCAAAGCTTCAGCCTTGGATCAGTCCCTGTTTGGACAGAACGGCTGTCGCCCTGACCAAGAGAACAAATTCACACGTACTCCAAAGAGCCCTGGACTTGCTTCGATGTTGCCTTGTTCTGCTGTCCCTTGTATCTCTGGAGTACATTATGCCCTGCACAACACATAGCCACACAACAGATACAGCACGGTGTTCCCGCTGATGGTCGTCACTGT
Organism: Panthera onca; assembly: GCF_046562875.1. Classification (NCBI taxonomy): domain Eukaryota; kingdom Metazoa; phylum Chordata; class Mammalia; order Carnivora; family Felidae; genus Panthera; species Panthera onca. The sequence goes on along the minus strand of NC_138339.1, from coordinate 212,776,884 downwards.
TACAGGATATATTTTTAGTTATAACACAGCATCGTAGTATAACAAAGCATTGATGACATTTGACAGCCTACCTAAGAATGTAGCGGTGTGCCGACACAGACGAAATAAAAGCCGCTGGTCTGAGGTCCCCCGGACATCACCCAGGTGAGCCCCTCTCCTTGTTCCGTAGTGCAAACAACTCAGTGGAGTGCCCAACCGCTTTCACTTTAAAGTGGCCCTCGTCGAGGCAGTGGTCGTGCCAAACAAATACAAAAAACCCAAGTTCAATATCTGACTTTGCTTAGAGGAGAGGCGAGACATAGTTATGTATGACATAGACTGGGCCCTCCCTCCGTATATATATGGGCTTATGCTATGAGTATGTGTGGCCATGTGGTATGTTGTTCATACACCATGCTGGCATATATTCTAGTGTGTTCTTTACATGTGACTTCTGTCTATAGAACCATTTTGTCAGTTCCTGAAGAGAGTAAGATGCCTTCATTTCTCTGGCATCCTCCTTTCAGCCTTCATCCTAGCCGTGATTTACAGTTCAGTGATGATCCCTGTGAGTTCTATGGTGTTATTGAAGATTGAATAATGTCTCTTAAGGCAGCACAGCACAATGGGATGGTGAAGATGTAAAGACAATATAGCCCTTTAATTTATAGAACCTTGAAATTCTTGGGACCTGGATGGTTTTGTGATATTAGTGTTATTTAATGCCTCTAAGTTGCCATTTTTTTATCTGAAAAAAAAAATAGAAGGCATAAAATCTACCTGGTAGTATCATCATAGGAATTAAGAGTCGGTTGTGATGGCTGTCAGTAGAGTGGTTCTCCAAAAGGATCGATTACTGAGCAGGTGAGAGAATGAATGAAGTGTGATGGGTTACACCGGCCAAAACTCACATGCGTTGAGTCATTCTCTGTTATGATCTCCTCCCAACTAGGTGAGTCTAAGCAAATCCCTGAAAACTGGGTGAACTGTTTTTGTTTAAATAAATTGAATTTTTAAAACTTTAGGATTTTTTCTTTCCTACATTTAGAAACAGGGACCATGCTGTTTCCCTGGGTCTTCGGGGATCTTTATGAACCCAGTGGATTACTGGTAACACGTATTGAATTCCTTTGAAGGTACCCAGCACAACAGCTGACTCCAATGCTCTCAATAAATGATAGCAATTCTATTACGGTAACCACACGGTGAAGCTATTTGTCGGGGACAACATCTCTGGACTTAGGGTGGTGATCAAAGACAATAAAAATGTTCACTGGGTGAAATATTCTGGGGAGAAGAAGCAAACAATCAGGATTATTTTTGTCTAAAGAAATTAGAAAGTACAACTCTTGGTTAGTCAGCAACAGTCCTTAATCCCTTATGCATACCAAGGCTAGAATACATAATATGAAAGAAATAAAGACCACGATGACTTCAGAACAGTTACCAAACAACATAAAATTCTCTTATTTTATAAAATATAATATTTTATATATATTATGTATTACATGCATTTTATAATATGTTACTCCTATGTATAATATATATGTAATGCTTATATATGAATAATATACTATACTATAATACTATAATATAGATACATAATATATTACTACGTATATTACCATAATGTATTACTGTCTATTACATATATATAATACTTCTATGAGATTAGGCAGCGCAAGACAAGTGGCTATTTATTTAATAAATATTTACTGAGCCCCTACTATGTCTCAGGGCTATGCTATATGGCTGAGATCCAATGATGAGCAAGGCATACCTGGTCACTGACCTCACTGAGCCCAGAGTCAATTACAGGATAGAGAGAAATAAACAGAGATTTTCTTTTAAGGACAATCCATGCTAGGCTAGGGGTAGGTAGAATATTGCAGAAGCACATAGGAGACATATCTAACCTACTGGAAGGTGGGAAGGTGGAGGGGATAGGGCAGACTTCTCAGGGGAGAATGATCTCTAGATTGCAGCCTGATGAGTATATAGGAGTTACCCAGATCACAAAAGATGGAAGCGTGTTCTAGGATATTGGAACAGCATATTTGGAGGACCAGAGATAAGGGACCCAACAAAAGGACATTTGAGAAAATAAAAGATACTCAGTAGATGAAAATACGACTACAAAAACCCTACACATGAATGTTTACAGTAGTTCTATTCATAATCACCAAAACTAAAAAGGAGACTGGCTAAACACACTGTGGTACATCTATACATGGTATATTATGTGGCAATAAAAAGAAATGAGCTAACAAGCCATAAAAAGGCCTGGAGGAACCTTAAATTCATAATACTAAGCAAAGGAAACCACATAGCATGCGATCTAACTATGTGACATTCTGAAAAAGGCAAAAATATGGGGATAGAAAAGATCATTGGTTGCCAGGAACTGAAGGGAAGGGAAGGATTAAATGGGGGGATTCAGGTCAGTGCATCTATCCTGTATAATAATTTAATGGTGGATACATGTCTTTGTACATTTGCCAAAACTCATAGAATATACAACACAGAGTGAACCCTAATATAAACTGTGGACTTTAATTAATAATGTATGAAAATTGGTTCACCAATGATAAAAGTGAACTACACTAATGCGCATGTTAATAACAAGAGAAACTGTGTTGGGGATAGTAGTTAGGAGTATCTGGGAACTCTCGGTACATTCTGCTCAGTTTTTCTGTAAACCTGAAATTGCTCTAAAAATTAAGGTCTGTTAGTGAAAAAGAAATTCGGTGTAGCTGACTCATTGAGGACCAGATACAGTGTGCTTGCCGGATGAAGAGGGCGGGGAATCATGTCTGGGGAAGAGATTGCAGATAGAGGCACTTTTTGGATCATGAAGGGTCTGTCATTAGACTTGACCTGAAAAGCACCAGAAACCATTAGGTAGAGCAGTGATGGAATCAGATCTGTCTTTGAAAAGGATGACTCTGACTGCAGTAAAGAGGAGAGTGCATTTAAGAGGAGGAAGGAGGCCAGGCAGGGAGGCCAGGTGCTATTATGGTCATCAGTGAGGGATACAAGTGGCCTACGCTGGAACCAGGGCAGAAAGGACACAGTGCAGGGGAGGGAGTAAGAGATATGTCACCTGGACTCGACTTATCTGTTGGATGGCTGGGTATAGGAAGAGAGAAAGAAGATTTTGAGCAGGTTGTTGTAAGCGTATTTAAAATCGATCAAAACAACGCATGTAAAGTGTAAAAAGCATGTTTGCCAAAGCGGCTTCTAGAAAGGAAGAAGATGCAATCAAGTTTTTCAATGGGCCATTTTTCCTCCCTGTGGCTAGCTGCCCACTCAGTTGGTCTTGGGGTGCTTTTTAGCAGCTGTACAAGGGCCTTTTCAGAAGCTATGGGAATCACTGGTAATTATTCTTCTAGTTTTCCGTGAAATTTGAAGTATTTTTGATAGATGTCAACCAAGTGTTGAACAGGTCTTATGGCATTAAAAGATAAGAAAAAGCACTCAGAGCTTCTTCGGAGCGTTTATTTGGTCTAACGCTCCTAGCTTTGAAAAAACTGTGGCTATTGAACAAAATGTTAGTAGTTAAATGTGAGGAAGAGAAATGAGGGATCCATGCTCACTTATCTCTAAAAGAAAATAGCACATGTTGGTGCCTTAATCATAAAAATAATGTATACACAAAGTAGAAAACTGGAAAATATGGAAAAACACAAGGAAGAAAATACAGCTATTCGTAATATCACTCTTCAGAAATAGATGTTGCAGTACTTAGCTTTTCAGGGTTTTTTTCTACGCACACATGCCTTTACAAAAATTGTTTTTGGAGGGGCACCTGGGTGGCACAGTCAGTTAAGCATCTGACTGTTGATCCCAGCTCAGGTCATGAACTCTCAGTTCGTGAGTTTGAGCCCTAAATCAAGGCTCTGCACTGATGGTGGGGTCCTGCTTGGGTTTGTCTCTCCTTCTCCCTGCCCCTCCCCAACTTGTGAGTGCGCTCTCTCGCTCTCTCTCTCTCTGTCTCTCTTTTTCTCTCAAAATAAATAAATAAAAACTTAGGGGTACCTGGGTGTCTCAATCAGTTAAACTTCCGACTTCAGCCCAGGTCATGATCTTGTGGTTCACAAATTCAAGCCCCACATCAGGCTCTGTGCTGACAGCTCAGAGCCTGGAGCCTGCTTCAGATTCTGTGTCTCCCTCTCTCTCTGCCCCTCCCCCACTAGTACTCTGTCTCTCTCTCTCTCTCAAAAATAAATAAAACATTTTTTAAAAACCTTAAAAATACATAAAGAAAATAAAAATTAAGAAACAAATAATTGGAGATTATAATGCGCTCACTGGTTTGTTGTGTTCTGTTTTTTACCTGCACAACTGAGTTTTTAGGGTAGATTGAAACTCCCGTACAAAGACCCCAAAACATGATGGCTCCATCAAGATATAAGCTTTCTGCTGTCTCATAGATAAATGCAGAGGTGGACAGGGGTTCCTGGGGTCCCCAGGTAACTCTGCCACTGAGCCTGCCCAGGGACCCAGTCTTGCTCTCTTGTGCCACATCTCCCAGGGCATCGCTCTAATCCAGGTGGGTGAGGCAGGCCTGGTAGCCACCCATCACATTCCAGCCAAAGGGAAGGAGAAGCAGATCAGATGGAAAGCAAACAGCTTCCTCTTTTAAGCATGGGCCCCAATAGTGGCTTACTTCTTTTCTGCCCACGTGTCATTTGCCAAAATTCAACACGTGGCTACACTTAGTTATAAGGGAGGCTGGGAAAAGTGGGTCACCCATTGGCCAGCCATATATCTTGCAAAACCATAGCATGGGAGAGCTTTTACTAAGTGCAAGGAGGACTGAACACTGAGGACAGTGCCAGCCTCTGTCTCGAGTCCCCCGGTTACTCATCTGTGCCTTCCTAAACATACGTAGAACATACCCACTCCTGCCCTCAAGGACTGTCTAAAGGAGCCACCCAGTTACTAAATCCAATTCACAGTTTAAGATTTCCAGGTGACATCAAATCGTCTCCATCAGGGTTGAAGTTTCCCGGATCTGAAGACCTACAAATGAACAGGTATGATTTCTGGTGCCTTCCGCATACTTACTGTCCAACAGTGGAGTCAAACAGGAGAGCCGCAGTAAAAACTCCTATTTTGGAAAAAAAGGTGAATGGGAGACGGGACTGCTGTGGTCCTAGAGAAAGATGACATCTCACTGGGATGGATCTGTGACAAGTCTGCCAGAGCCAACGAAGAAAATTCCTTGGTCTGTAGACACCAGTTCTCCCGTCTGGGAGAAAGTCTTTTGTCCACTGACCTCTCAGAGACTGCTTGCCCACTAAGTTCTGTGGCCACGGCTACAGTGAGTGTAGAAGAGCACGCTTTCCTTGGGGATGCACGACTTTCCTGGGGGTTGCTTTAGGGATCAGAAAATTACAAGCTTTTGCAGGCCAGGTCTGTGGTTTCTTTGATCACATAGTACTTTCAAAATTCTTAGCAGTTTTCTGGACTACTTGGCTACCAGTCATTTCCATAAACATGCAAGGATAACCAGAGGTCTTTTCTGCATAAATCTTAAGTTTGTGAACACTCATTTGTTTGCTCATCTATTGATGAGCTGCCTGGACTATTTCTCTCCAACTCAGTTGCAACTTGGAGGCCGTCTGAATTAACAGGCTCAGATGAGAAGACAATGTGCCTGATTCTGTATTTGCCTGTGGTTGCCTCCTATGGTTCCGTTAGCAGGCCCCGGAGAAAGGTCGTAGACACAGTTATTCTCTCTTTCTGTTTGTGGTACTGAAGCAGTCCAGTTTCCCAGCTCCGTGAGGTCGAAAGTACTGGACTGCCAGTCAGGTCAGACTGTGGTCCCAGGCGCGGGAGACATCCTTGTCCAACCTGGATTTCCTTTCATCTCCAGTGGCAAACTGACATATTCTTGCCCAACGTCATCTCTGCCTTCCTCATTGCCTACTGAAAGCAGCAAGGGACAGCCAACGGAAATCAACATCCTCATTTTGTCTCACTGTTTCCCCCAGAGCTCCAAGCCTGGGAAGCATGTAAATCTGCCTTCAAAGTCATCAACAGGGACCAGTTTTACCAAATGTTCTGCTGTGATTTCATAAAGGTCACCAGCTTCTCAGCTGGCAATATCTGTTTCTTCGCTGCCGATCCCAGGATTGTTAAAGAATCGATCTTAAGCACAATAAATTTTAACACAATTGTTAAAAGACCACACACTTGTCGCAGTGATAGAGTTTAGGTTTTTGTTACTCCTGCAGGATACTATTTCTGATGCCAACTTACCTTTTGTTATGATTCAGACCACGCTACTGTTACAAGCGACCCCAAAATGTAGCATTGCAAAACAGATTGAGAACATCTTTATTAAGCAGTTTTTATATACATCTCTGGATGATTTACTTAAAAGAGATATACTTAGAAATGGAAATGTTATGTGTGAACACTTTAAAGGACTGACTAACCGCCTTCTGGAAAGATTGTGGGAGTTTGTAATTCCAGCTGGAGTATGTAAATCTGCCTCCCCACCTAATCTCCAATACTTAAATATTTTTATATTTTAAAAATCTTCCCCAAATTAATACATTCTTGCCTCTAGAAGGGATTTTTTAAAAATTTGTTTTAATGCTCACCTATTTTGGGGAGAGAGAAAGAGAGAGAGAGAGAGAGAGAGAGAGAGAGAGAATGAGCAGGGGAGGGGCAGAGAGAGAAGGAGACACAGGCTCCAGGCTCTGAGCTGTCAGCACAGAGCCTGGTGCGGGGCTTGAACTCACGGACCATGAGATCATGACTTGAGCCAAAGTCAGACGCTTAACCGACTGAGCCACCCAGGCGCCCCTAGAAGAGATTTTCACTGCAAGAAATGAAATCACGAACTACATTGCTGACTGCCTATAACAGTACTTTCTCTGAAAGACCAAAGCAAACAGGGTGATTTTTAAAGGGCTCTTGTTATTCGAAGGAAAAGTGTGGGGAGGAGAGAAGAGTCAGGTTGGAGAATCTTAAATAAATTTTATGTTGTATGTGATTGTGTGTGACGCTTGTTTTCTGATCTAAAAAATAAATGCAGTCTCACCATGAGAAATTGGGGGGGGGGGACAAAAATATGAAGAAAATGAGAAATCACTCCTAATTACACCCCAATAGAAAATCACCTTTTAATGGTTTATTGTCTGTTCTTCTTCCTAAGGATTCATACTCACATTCACATTCAGATTATTTACAAACTTGTTTTCTTGATACATATATCCTTTCAAATCCTTTCTCACTGAAATACATATTTATACATTTTCCCATGATATTAGACATCCTTCAGAAATCTTTCAGTGACTACAGTATATGGTTATAAAATAACAGAAGCTAGTATGTATTAAGTACTTACTAAAACAGCAGCAATTAAATCTAATCGCTTGAAAAACAATATAAAAACAATTTAATCTTGCCATCATCAACAAGGTTATACCCCTCCCCGTCGCAGTCTCAATTACTGTTCCCCTCTCTTCATCCCTCCCTACAGAGTAGCAGTTCTCAACCAGGGGCCAATTTTGCCCCCTAGGGGACATTTGGCGACGTCTGGAGACATTTTTTGGTGATCACAATTGTGGAGGTGCTTCTGACATCTAGGTTGTAGCGGCTGGGGAGGCTGCTAAAACATCTAATGATTCATAGGATAGCCCCTCACATGAAAGAACTATCGGCTCCAAAAGGTCAGTAGTGTAAGGGTTGAGAATCCGTGCTGTGGAGTCTTAACCTTAACTGTGTGATTTTTTTTTTTTTTTTAAATGCCTTGACTTCAGGTTTGGTCAATGTGACTTGCTTTAGCCAAAAGAATTCCAATGCAACCTCGTCTTACGAGTTTTCACGTTTCCCTCCTGTGCCTTTTCTTTAAAATTTTTTTTTTTTTTTAATTTATTTTTGGGACAGAGAGAGACATAGCATGAACGGGGGAGGGGCAGAGAGAGAGGGAGACACAGAATCGGAAACAGGCTCCAGGCTCCGAGCCATCAGCCCAGAGCCTGACGCGGGGCTCGAACTCACGGACCGCGAGATCGTGACCTGGCTGAAGTCGGACGCTTAACCGACTGCGCCACCCAGGCGCCCCCCTCCTGTGCCTTTTCTATCACCATGTGAAGTACATGCATGTCTATGCCAGTAGGATAAGCAAGAAGGGTGAGTGACCAGAGGACCAGGGCCAGATGCAAGGAGGTGTAGAGGAACCCAGGCCAGCCCTGCCTCCATGGGGCCAACTCCAGCCAACACACATGGGAGGTATGAAAATTAATGAGTGATGTTTTAAGCCACTGAGTTTAGGGGCAGTTTTTTATGTAGCAATAGTTAAATAATACATTAGATGAAAAACCTAATTGCCCCAGGTCACAGAATTAGCGAGCAAAGAGCTACATTTCAGATCTAGTTGACTGTTAAAGCCTATACCTCACTTGCCACTATATTGTTTTCTAATACAGTCATTTATATAGGGGCGCCTGGTTGGCTTAGCCAGTTAAGCGTCCGACTTCAGCTCAGGTCATGATCTCGTGGTCTGTGAGTTCGAGCCCCGTGTCAGGCTCTGTGCTGACAGCTCAGAGCCTAGACCCTTTTTTTGATTCTGTATCTCCCACTGTCTCTGCCCTTCCCCCACTCATGCCCTGTCTCTCTCACTCTCAAAAGTGAATAAATGTCAAAAAAAAATTTTAAATAAAAAAAAATACCATCATTTATGTAATCATTCTTCTGTTGGATAACTAAGTTACTTTCTGTGTTTTGCAATTGTAAATAACAACTTTTTGGTGACCATCTTTTTTACCTTCCATTGTGATTTCTCTGGGATACAATTTCTCTGTCAAAGGATATGGATTTTTTTTAGCAACTTTTTCTTAATGTTTATTTATTTATTTATTGTGAGAGAGAGCATATGTGCATGCACACACACACACGTGAGCAGGGGAGGGGCAGAGAGAGAGAGAAAATCCCAAGCAGGATCCGCTCTGTCAGCACAGAGCCCGATATGGGGCTCGATCCCACAAACTGCAAGATCATGACCTAAGCAGCAATCAAGAGCTGGATGCTCAACCGACTGAGCCACCCAGGTGCCCCAGGATATGGACTTTTTAAGGAACTTGATGCGTTTTGACTGTGTAATTTTTAAAACATATTTGAATCATCCAAGTAACTCTATTAATTTTAAAAGATCTTAGTAATCAAATCAATATATATATGTATGAAATCATCACATTTGTATACCTTAAGCTTACATATGTTCTATGTCAATAATATCTCAATAAAGCTGGAAAAAAAGTAAAATGAACCGCCTCAATTCTGTTAAGAATTTAAATAATATATCACAGCTAATATTGTAATTTTAGACAAAATATACAATCATAAGAAATTACTTAGACAATATTTATAAAATTTAAAAGTTTACAGTTCTATCAAAGGTAACCATGCAATTTCATGCAAAATGCAATATATCTGTGAATCTAAATTATATTATGTATCACTTGTTGCACCTTTGAAGTCAGATATAAGTTTCTTCTTATAACTGGAAAAATGCAACCCTCTTCTATGGAAATTTATTTTGAGGAGCCAATTTTAACAGTGAATCAGAACTAAAATTAACAACAACAACAACAACAACAAAAAAGTCTAAACGAGGCACTCCCTGAAGGTGAAGTTAGCACCAGCTGGATGGCAACAGAGGGGTTAAAGCAGACTAGAGGCTAATGCTTTTCAGTGATCCTGTGTCTAATAAAATGTGTGTCAAACAAAGGCATGTGAATAATGTTCCTCTGCCACTGTAACTCTCGGTAAAAAATATAGATAGATGTAAATGGCTCCCTAATGCCAGCATGTGACCCCAGCGCCTGAGGCAGGATTTATTACTGTTTATTTTCACTTAGCCTAATGACTTTAGCCCTAGAACATCAGTGGCAAACCCTTCCTCCCAACGGGGGGTGGTCAGCTAAAAAGCAAGGCAAAGATAGACTGTCCAGGTCTCCCTACAAAGGGAGGGTGGAGGAGGCTGAACCAGAAGATCAGAGGCAGGGAACCTAATGGACGTTCTTTGACACTGGGACTAGAAACTCCAGCTCGAATGTCGCCTTTAGAACGGGGGGGGGGGGGGGGGGGGGGGGGGGGGGGGTTGCTGAACCCAGCCCAGCCCATCAGCCTAGCGGGCCTCGCCTTGCTGCCTTGCATGAGGCTCCGCCACTGCCCGGCGCGGGGCGCCAGAGAGCAGCGCGGTCTCACCGGGCCCCTAATCACCAAACCGCCAGAGCTTGGGGATTAAGGCTTTGACCGCGCCCACTTGGAAGTAATTGTGTTTTAATTAATTTGTTTTACAGCTGAAGGCTGATGGGACCTTGGAGCACGCGCTGGGGGCTTGGAGTGTCAGCTTACCTAAGGTTCCACCTGCCACTGCCTCGCCTCTCCTCTCCTCTCCTCCCCTCCCCTCCCCTCTCCTCCCCTCCCCTCCCCTCCCCTCTCCTCCCCTCTCCTCTCCTCTCCGTTCCCTTCTTCCAGCCTCTTCTTCTCCCTCTGCAGGGGTGACTGCTGCAGCCCCCATCCTGGTGACCAGGTCGTGGAGGGGGGTGGATTTGGAGGGAAGAGAAGCCCCTTTTTGACCCTTGGCCTCCACACGGAGCAAGCACAGGGAGGGGGAAGAGGAGGTTGACTTGCCCCATTGTCATTTTGTCTTTGGCCCCTGTGTGGGAGGTTCCCCGGGGCTCAGCCACCCTCTTGTCTTCCTTACCACGTTATTCCTAATGTAGTATCTTCAGTGGTCAGAGGGGTCTCGTCTGAATGCTGTCCTCTGACTGGTGGCTGCCACCTCTCCCTGTCTGTCCCAGCAGTGAGGGGGGCTGTCTGTTCACTCGTTCTCTATTCCTCCAACCCTACAGCCCTGCAGAGAAGTCATTCATTTCAAGTATTAGTATCTTGGAGCGGCTCACTCGGTTAAGGTTAAGATCTGGGCTCAGGTCTGGGCTCTGACAGCACAGAGCCTGCTTGGGATCCTCTCTCTTTCCCTCTCTCTCTGCCCCTCCCCGCCTCAAAATAAATAAATAGACATAATTTTAAAAAAAGAAACAGATTTGGGGAGAAAAAAACCAAAGAACAATAATAAGGGACTGATCATCTGACTTCCACATTCAGGTTCAGTGTGATGTGAAAACTGGGGCCTTCTCCAGACCTTGACATCCAGAGTTCGGAAACAACCAGACTAATGAAGAAGGGGAGTTTTTTGATATGAGAAGAGAGTATGGTCTCTGAGCTATCCGGAGAGGATTGAGATAACTAACGTGTCGACTACCAAGGACTGTGTCTAATTCATCTTTTTAAAAATACCAGGGTCATTTGGCACATATCTGGCACAGAAGAGATTCTCAGTAAAATGTTTACTCTGTTCCACAGAGAAGAGAGGGCGGTTGCTTGTCTTTAGGCTGGCTATTGAAGACTGGGACAGCAAGACACCCTCCAGAGGCTACCTTTCGGGTCCTCTCCTTACCTTTAGTCATCATGTTTGCCCCTGGCCAGAGATAAGACTTGAAAGGGAGATAAAGAGTCCTAGGATCTAGGAGAATATGTTGACCAGATTCCTCCCTCCCTCCCTCTCTTCTTTCCTTCCTCCTTTTCCTGCCTCCCTCCCCTCCTCCCTTTCCTTCTTTCTTTCCTTGTTTCCTTCCCCTGCTAAATAGTCTTCGGACAGCTCCTAGTTCCTGGTCACTGTGCTACCCATACCCACAAAAATGAAAAAGAGCCAGTCATTGTAGTAGTGGGGGGAACAAACAGGTACATAAATAACTACAATTCAACTGTTGAGCCCTGGACCAAACTGCCACAGGGGCCCAGAGAAGGGACTACCTGATTGACAGCCATGAGAATAAAGAAAGCCTCTGGTTAAGGGTGATGTTTGAGCTGTAGCCTCAAGAATGAGGAGCAGAGGGGCGCCTGGGCGGCTCAGTTGGTTGAGCATCCAACTTCGGCTCAGGTCATGATCTCACGGTTCACGGGTTCAAGCCCGGCTTTGGGCTCTGTGCTGACAGCTCAGAGCCTGGAGCCTGCTTCCGATTCTGTGTCTCCCTCTCTCTCTGCCCCTCCCCCCCCCCCCACCTCACGCTCTGTCTCTCTCTGTCTCTCAAAAATGAATAAACGTTAAAAAAAAAAAAAAAGGAATGAGAAGCAGATATGAGACAGGGAAGAGGGGTAGGTCCACCCAGAGCCTCATACACACTCACAGAGGTGAGGAAGCACACAGATGCTCAACGAGGCAACAGCTGGTTCTTTGGGGTGACTGGGGCATCGTGTGGAGAGGCCACAGGTCATCGTGTAGAGATTTCAGGAGAAAAACTTGCAAAAAGAGGTTGATGCCAGCAGCTGTTTTGCACTTCATCTGTTTGTGCGGAGAAAGGATGTAAGGCTTGGGGACAAGTGAATGACGGGACTGTAACTGTGTTTTACAAAATTGTCCTGCCCAGCACCTCGGATGAGGATTAGAAGCAGCACAGCTGGGAATATGTAGGAAGAGCAGACTAGGGCTTGGCCACATCAACTTGCTGCCCTGAAATTGACTGTTGCGCTGTTGAAACTTGTCTCTTAGCCATCTTGATGACCAATGTTTGCAGTCATTCGGGCCAGTCGTGCAGCTGATCCAAAGCAGCTGTTAAGTCATCTGGGAACGCAAAAGGGCTACCGATCTAATGTTTTCAGTGGGCAAACAAGTTTGCAAGAACAAGCCCTGAGTAGGGCTGACGTTAAAGCAACAGAACGTTTCTATAGTGGATCCTCGGTGTATTGACTAGAGCAGCAAATTTAAGGAGGATTTCAGATAACATGTGTGCAATGTTAGAAATCCAGCCCCAATGTGGTACTTGTAAGCCAAGTAAACACAGTAGCAAAGGTTCAGGTGAAGGTCACACAGCTGTGAGCGGATAGTGCCCAGTGGAGTTTGCTGCAGAGAAATCTTCCGGTTTGAGTTCTGCACACGAAAGTGGTGTAAAAATCCGTAACAATATGGTCTTCCATAAGCTAAACATACAGCTCCCTCTGCTCTCATCTGAATTCTGTCTAGAAGCCGGTTAGTGAGATTTGTCAAACTTTCTCTGTGTGCCACGGGGAGCACCCCCCTCCCCCGCGCAAGGGCACTGGCCAAGCCTGGGCCAGTTATGCTTTTATTTCTTCCTCTGAACATTGTACTGGAATTTGATGTCTGGGACTGCTAACACCAAGAGGGTGAAGTCAAGACACGATGGAGAACCAATCAAAGAGAACAATAGAAGTAGATTTGGAGCTCTGATGTACTACACCTGTAGCCTGATTCGCCACTGGATTTCTTGTTATACAAGGAAACAGATTTCCTAACTTCCTGATTGTTCAAGCCACTTGAGTTTAGGTTGTCTGTTATTTACAGATAAAACGTGCAAAGTTATACCTACCAAATACACATGGGCGCACACACACGAAATATCTCTTCTCTAACCAGTCCTTGCCATCTGAAATGTTTCTCCTTAGTGAACCATTCTTTTCACTGGGGAATTTTCTTTCTACTATAATACACATATCTCAGGGTGTCCGGGTGGCTCAGTTGGTTAAGCAGCGGCCGGCTTCGGCTCAGGTGATGATCTCACAGTTTGCAAGTTCGAGCCACACATTAGCGTCTCTGCTGTCAGCATGGAGCCTGTTTCACATCTTCTGTCCCCCGTCTCTCTCTGCCCCTCCCCTGCTTGTTCTCTCTCTCTCTCCCTCTCTTTCTCTCTCTCTCTCTTTCTCTCTCCCTCTCTCAAAACTAAATGAACAACACATATTCTCTGGAAGATCCTCTTTAAATCTTTTCATTTTTCTAAAAATTGTTTTAAGTGTTGTTTAATATTTTATTGACTCCTTACCAAATGCTAGACCTTGGAGGCTGTGAGGATTTTCGGTTAAGGGATGGGAGTGGTCTTTAAAGAGTTGCTTACAAAAAATGAAGGAGAATTATCTAAGCCACTATCTTCTTGGACTCCCTTCACTTTCAGCAGTAGGGCTCAGCACAGGCTGATCGGCATCACCAGGCAAAGGGAGGAAAGCCAGAAGTGCCCAGTGGAGAGGGAGAGCAAGGTGGGTTTGGCCCTGAGATTCTAATTCATTGCTACTTGCCTGCAGGAAAGAGAAAGTGATCCATTGCCACTGTGATTAAAGTGTACTTTTTTTGCCTTTCCCCTTTCTCTTCCACTTTAGTAAAGGGAAAGGTTGGAAGAGATAAACTCAGTCTCTAGAATGTGAAACCAGAGTTCAACAGGAGAAAAAGAAAAACTTCAAAATGTCAAATCCTAGGGGCGTCTGGGTGGCTCAGTCAGTTGAGGGTCCAACTGCGGCTCAGGTCATGATCTCCCAGTTTGTCAGTTTGAGCCCTGTGTCGGGCTCTGTGCTGACAGCTCAGAGCCTGGAGCCTGCTTCAGATTCTGTGTCTTCCTCTCTCTGCCCCTTCCCCACTCATGCTCTGTCTCTCTCTGCCTCTCAAAAATGAATAAACATTAAAATAAATAAATAAAATGTCAAATCCTAGTAGAATTAATTTGAAGGCTTGCATCACCATTGAAAGCAGGACATGCATTGAGCTCATGGACCACTAAAATCTTTCCCATAAATGCTTGCTGGTTTGGGAGATGGCACCAGAGAGGGTGTGAATGAACTGGAGGAGGAAAGCAGCTTCAGGGAAGATACTAGATGCCCATCAGGTCAAACTGTGACTGCCGTGAGTGACTTCAAAAACATTGACCCTACCCAATCCATATTACAATTTATTCTTTCTGCCATGTTTGCACATTTCTTTTACTTGAGTTCTCAAGAGCACAAAACAGGTGATGTCGCTGTGATCATCTTAATTTTGTGAATAAAGAAGTGAAGCTACAGAAAGGTTAAGATATGAAACAATTGTTGAAAAGGCAAGCCTAGATCTCTATTCTCCCAACATCAAATTTGTTCATCTTTCCACTCTGTCATCCTTCCCTTCTTGGGATTTTATGTAAGAAGGCACCACACCTGAAAAAGCTCATGATGCAAAAGTGGTTTCTTTAGCTCCATTCCCCTTGCATCCCACACCCAATTCTGTGTAGCCCTAGCAAGAAATGAGGGCAAAAATTCAAGGAGCAAAAAATTAAGAGCCACACAGCAAATAGTGCGCTATGGTCTGTCACATTGTCTGCAGCATCAGGAGGGCAGAAGAAATTCTAGTAGTCTTACATTCTAATCCCAAACACACACACACACACACACACACACACACACACACACACACACACGCTCCAGATGTCACTTACTATTTATGAATCTATAAAATGGGATAATAACAGTCACTACCTAGAATTGTAATGAGGGCTAAAGAGATTATGTGTGAGAACAGCCCTAGAGAGATTTCCTAGAAGAGAAGAAACAAATCTGGATATTTCTTAATCATTGCTTCAGGCAAAGAAAAATGCATGAAAACGCATTAACAGACTATTGATAATCATTGACAATTTGATGATGTAATACAGTCCATCATTATTTTTCATGGAAAGACTAAAGACTACATACATTGCTGTGTTTTGCAGAGCCAAACTGGTTGGGCTGGAGGAGCAGGTGCCTGGGACAGTTGAAATATAAGAAAACAGAGATGGAGGTAATATATTTACTTTTCTATATGCCAGGAAGGAACTCATTTTGGCCCCTGGGGCCATCCATAGGGGTCAGGCTCCCAAGGAGCATGTTCTTCCAAGAAAAAGGGAGGTGATCAACTATTTGGGGGGGGGGGGGAAGGGATTCTGATGGACTTGAAGAATCATTTTACTGAGTGTGATATGCAAGTTTGGACCAGATCATTACTGTTCAGGGCAGTCCAAAGGAGGCTTAATGCTGCCACAAGCAGTCTCCTCTTCCCATTCACATAGATCAATCTCCTCTCCTAAACAAATTGTGAACACATATTTTTAAATATTCATTTAAAGTGGGGTAAATTGGCCTATGCCTTGTGGTTTGGGGCCTACATTCTAGACCCAGAGTATGCAATGACTCATTCCTTCCAGGCACATCAGTGACGCCACAGATCTCTGTAGGTTCCCTATAAAAACAAGATTATGTCATATATGGCTTTAAAAAAAGGTTTGTGTTCCTCCCTTTAGCCAGAAGCCTACCCCACTTTTTAGTCGAGGAGATGCTTTTGCCATTGTAACCTGCATAGTTGAACTTCTATGGGCCAATATCTGAGGATTAAATAAGAATTCCTAGCTTTGGGGGCACCTGGATGGCCCGATCTGACTCTGGATTTCTGTTCAGGTCATGACCTCATAATTCATGAGTCCAAGCCCTGCATTATCCGCATGGAGCCCACTGGGGATTCTCTGTCACCCTCTCTCTGTCCATCCCTCTCTCTCTCAAAAATAAAGAAATAAGCATTAACAACAACGACAAAAAGGAATTTACTAGGTTTTGAAACAATGAAGTTTCTATTCTAAAGGAAAAGCTTTATCACCAACCCTTATATCAGAGACAAAACTGTTCAGCTTTGAGTTCCTTTTGACAATTCAGATGAAAAACAAAAACAAACAAAAACCTTATTAAACAGCCATAAAGGACACCGTCTTTACCCAAGCAGTTTGCATGCCAAGGGAACATTTCAATTAACTTGTCTCTGTCTGTCAAGTTTACTCCCCCGTTGAGGGCAGAAAACAAAGTGAACAAGTTGTCAAGTTATCCTTAAAAAATTAACTTGGAACCTCTTGGGTTTAAGGCGTTCAGGAAAACATTCTCCTTTGAAACTGTCCTGCTTCCTCATCTTGTCCTTCTAGAATCAGGGAGAGTGGTGAAGAAGCCAAGTATTAGGAGGGAAGGAGGGAGTGTTGGATGTGAAATCTGCTTTCTGTAAGGTTGTAGCCCCTAATTCTGACTGTCTTGAGTTCAAGGCTGGGAAGGGTGAAAGGCGACACCCGGGGGAGAAGTCACTTCTTCCTGTTCTAAAACGCCAGCCTTTCCAGCTGATGCAGTCTCCCCAGGCCTCCAGGGCATCCTATTTAAAAAACAAGCAGGCCAGGGCGCCTGGGTGGCTCAGTTGGTTGAGCGTCCGGCTTCGGCTCAGGTCACGATCGCGCGGTCCGTGAGTTCAAGCCCCGTGTCGGGCTCTGTGCTGACTGCTCAGAGCCTGGAGCCTGTTTCACATGCTGTGTCTCCCTCTCTCTCTGACCCTCCCCCGTTCATGCTCTGTCTCTCTCTGTCTCAAAAATAAGTAAACGGTAAAAACAAGCAGGCCTCACATTGCAGGGCCCTAGATTGATTTAGCACCAAAAGCTGCCATATCGTTTCTTTGTTGAAAACATTAGTTTTAATGCTCTTTGTTATTGAATTCAATGGCAGCGTAACAATAGTCAGGGAGATTTTGGAAAGAAGAAAACATCTATAATCCCATTTCCCTAACACAATAACATTCTCATATGCGTCTATCCCCTCTGGGATCTGTCTCATGCATTCACATTTTCAGAATTTTGCAGATCTGGGGATTTTTGTATCATTCAGTATTTTACTTACGAGTTGTTTTCCCGGCCCCAGCCTCTTCTGATGGTTTCCTTGTCCCTCCGTGAAAGCCATAACCACAAGGAGAAGGATATCAGGGTGACTGGCCCCATTAATAATTGTGATTTGGAAAGCTTAGTAGGTTGAATGGTGGCCTCAAAAAGATATGTCTACATTCTAAACCTAGTACCTGTGGATAATACTTTATTTAGGAAATGGCTCATTGCAGGTACAATTAAGGATCTTGAGAGGAAATCTTCCTCTTTAAAAAAAATTTTTTTTAATGTTTATTCATTTTTGAGAGAGAGAGAGAGAGAGAGAGAGCGAGCAGGGGAGGGGCAGAAAGAGAGGGAGACACAGAATCTGAAGCAGGATCCAGGCTCTGAGCTGTCAGGACAGAGCCAGAGGCGGGGCTCGAACCCATGAACCGTGAGATCATGACCTGAGCCAAAGTCAGATGCTCAACCAGCTGAGCCACCTAGGGACCCTGAGAGGAACTCTTTTTCTATTATCCAGGGGGGCCCTAAATCCAATGACAGATGTCCACAACTCCCACCAGAAATGCAATAAAAACTTTAATTTTGTGGGCTCCATACTCACCATGGAGCCCAACACAGGGCTTGAACTCAGAACCCTGACATCAAGACCTGAGCTGTGATCAAGAGTCAGATGATTAACCAACTGAACCACCCAGGCACCCTACAATAAAAACAAACTTATGAAGATGCTGGTTACTTTACCCAAGATTTCAGCATCACAGGTATGGTACTGATCTCTCAACCCCTGCCCTTCCTGCCATCACCCACCCCCTGGTGTGCAGGCAGAGCTCTTGCTAAATGCCAGCCTTGAACACCTCCACGGGCAAAGCTCCATCAAGCTTGGCTGCCTTCCTCTGAGCTCTGGAACTTTGGGTAAGTAATATTTTCTCCATCTGGTTCCCTGTCTATTACGGAGATGAATTCTTTCAAATTGGTTCCTTTTAACTCCTCATCCTTGAGCAAAATCACATTTGCCGTTAGAAAGAAGAGGCAAATCCTGGTGGTGGCCATCAGCAAAGCCACAATGCTCTGGGGTGGGGTGGGGAGCAGAGAGGGAGAGACTTCACAGGGAGGGAAGGTATAAGAGGGCACATAACAGCCTGTCCTGATCCCAGTATAGTCTCATGAAAGTAAACAGCCAACACAAACACAGCATTCTTAATTGGATTCAAATATGATTTCATTCATATTTCAGTGAAACAAACCCTCACTGTGTTAGGTTTATTCAACAGCACCATTGCTCATGCTTCTATTGTGGCATTAATTAATTCTAGTTTAGTTATGGTTTGGTTTTTAGATGTTTATTTCCTTCCTGAAGTCTGCGTATAGCTGTATTGGGTTGAATAGTTTCACCTAAAAATTCACATCCACCCAGAATCTGTGAATGTGACCTTATCTGGAAATACGGTATTTGCAAAGTAATCAAGGTGAGATGAGGTCATGCCGTGTTAGGGTAGGAACTAAATCCAATGACTGGTGTCCTAATGAAGAAAGGATGGTTGTGAGACACACAAGAAGAAGATCCATGTGACAATAGAAGCGGAGATGGAAGCAATGCATCTACAAGTCAAGGAACGGGACTGCTGAACCCATCAGAATCCTAAGGAAGGATTCTTCCCTAAAACCTTCCGAGTGAGCATGGCCTTACCAACACCTCAACTGCAGATATCCAGCCTCCAGAACTGTGAGAGAACAAATTTCTGTTGTTTTAAGCCACTCGGGTGGTGCAGTTGTTACCTATTGCCGCCCTAGAAAATTAATTTCGTATCTATCCTAGTGTCGCTTATAATGCATTGTACAGGGCTTTGCTCCATGTGGCCATGCATGGCAGCTAGACAAAAAAGACCACATATGTGCTTGGGGGGGTGCCACGGTGGCTCAGTTGGTTAAGTGTCTGACTTCAACTAAGGTCACGATCTCCCGGTTCGTGGGTTCAGGCCCCACGTGGGGCTCTGTGCTGACAGCTCAGAACCTGGAACTTGCTTCAGATTCTGTGTCTCCCTCTCTCTCTCTGCCCCTCCCCAACTCATGCTCTGTCTCTGTCTCTGTCTCTCTCAAAAATAAATTAACGTTAAAATTTTTTTTTTCAACGTGCTTGACTCTGGGGACTAAGTGTGTAGCAAATGGGGTGGGAAGACAATACTGGTGACCCCTATTTGTTGAGTCCCTCGCATGTGCCAATCCTCACAACTTGTCCACACAGGTAGGTCGACTCCTACTTCACAAGGTAAAAAACTGAAATCCAAATGGTGGCCACCTGCCCAAGGTTATCAGGCAGCAGAGGGTAGATTCCAATCCTGGGTCCGGCCGACACCCAATTTGCAATCTTTCTTCCAAAAGATGTGTACATTTCATGAGGAATTTCCATTCCACCAACATAAGATTATTAAGTTCAGGCCTTTGAGAAAACGAAGCTTCTGCAGAATCCACAGAAAAAGGAAAAAAAGTAGGCTTTGCCCAAGAGAGTGACATACCATGATTTTAAGGCCCTCATAAGAGAGTTTAAACTATCAATTTTTTTTTCAGGGGAAATTACTGTCTCTGAAGCCGGCCCTGATCCTCAGGTTCTTAGTTCTGGATGCTACTAATGGAGTAAGTAACTACTAGCTCATTCCTTTGCCCAAAGGAAAGGACACCTCTTTCAGTTTTCAAAACAGAAGAGTCTACAGGATTTCTCTATAAACACTGAAAGCCAGTTGCGATATGAATAACATTATAACTGGTCCTCATCTGATAAGATCACAGAGGCTGTCACTACTCATAGCTGGAGTACTGGTCAAGACGCTGACCGGCTCCTGTAAAGAAAATCCTTCAGCAAAGGAGAGGGGAGGGGAGGCGGGTAAATGATTAGGAAATAGAATTTTTAAATTACGAGAGTAGAAGTATCATCAAAGTGTTACTAATCAGAAGGATAGATTTCTGTTTCATAGCTAAAGTCTGGCACTCGCTGTGTACAAATTTTTTATTGTAAGAAGTGACACAAGCCTAAATCATCATAATGTGAATCAATAACTAATTAGCATTTATAAATGCAGCTTCTGGGAAACGTATTTCAGTTTCATAGCAGAGAAGCCAGAGCATCGATTAGCGAAGCCAAAAGTGAGGCTGACACATGCTTGGCCTGCCCCGAATGACCCTACAGACTAAATGTGGAACGGCAGGTTGAGTCAGAGCTGTGTCCCCCAAAGTGTACCAGTGTAACCCCAAATCAACAAGTAGACCCAGAGAGACAGGATGAGGCTTGAGGTGCTCAGGTTTCCCCCTAAGTCACTGGGAATGGGCCGTCTTCCCTGGATACTTTTCTAGGCGGGCCTAATGGAAATGCAGGAGCCAAAAGGAAGCGGGAGGGGAGTGAGGAAAGCAGCTTCACGGAACAGGAGCTGCCTCACACGTAGTGTTTTGGAAAGACGCAAGTGTGCGTGAGTCTGGTGGGTTTGGAGAAGCCGACTCACAAAGACAGACGCCTTTAAAATTCGCATGCGTTCCTTCCTTCAGATTTGGCATGTGTTAGAAAGATGATTGACGTGGGATATTTGCAACGAGCACACAATCCCACTTGCCAGAGCGTCCGGTGTGTGTGTTGGTTTCCTGACATGATTTTGTCAGTCCTCAGTGCATTCACTTCGTCGCTGCTGAGTGTTGACAGGCTCTGCTTCCATCTCAGTCAGATGCGGCGGCCTCCTTATTCCTCGAGGGCCACTAGAGAAACGGAACGTTCCTCTGAGGCAAGGGCCGGGGATTCGAGGCGAAAAGAGAAAGATGAAAACACGTAAGAAGGATGGAAATGGGGAAAGGGGTGAGTGAGAAGACAATACAGCAGTAAAATAGTGTGTGAGGGGAAGTCGGGTATTGAGTCCTGCATTTCAGATCCCGGAAAGCCTCGGGCATCACTAGAAAAGAGGAAAAGCCTTTTCTATCCCTCCACACCCTTGGCACAGCCCCTTGTTACAGCTTACTCCTTCAAGGCACAGGCCAGTTTACACCAACATTTCATTAAGTCATAGGTTCATTCCAGCAGAGCTCTAACAATCCCTACCAGGTTGTTACCATATGCAAGTTCAACGTTACAGTCAGGCTGAATTTTCGAGGTTTTCTATAAAGGATCTCCCTTAGTATTGCAGACCATCCGCCATGTTAGTTCCCCAGTCTGGCTGGTGCCACCATGTATTGTCGCACAAGATCCTGGGTTCTTTCCAACCCTAGACTTTGGGTTTTAGCTCATCTTTGAGAGATTGCACATCAGTTGCCTCTAAATTAAAAATAGTAATGGATATCCTACTCTATATTCACTTTCGGAACCTTTCAGCCCACGTACTATCCAGCCCAATTTGATTTCTGTAACTTCTGTGATTCCCAGGATTGGGTTCAATGGCCATTTCTCTGATACCACAGCGTGCTCTACAGGTCCATGCCCTGGAGCTCACCTCCCACACTCTTATGAGGCTCCTCCCCGCTAGAAGGGAAACTTCTCAAGGGCGGGAAGAATGCTGTAGAATCCTCAGTGCCTGATACAGTGCCTAGCACATAGTTAGTGCTCCGTAAATAATGTGGAACAAATGAACGTTATTCACCTGTGCAAATGACAGAATCACATCATAAGAGCCAGGGCAGCTAATTAGGTTCTTTATATAACAACATTTTGTGTCTGTGGAGAGTGGAGAAATTCCGATTGCACATCATTTTTCCTTAAAGCAAGGCTTAGCGATTGGGATATGCATCACTGAAATCATATTTTGTGCCAATCTACTTCAGATTTCCTGATAGGTTTAAAACAACAGGTGTATTTTGGACAATGATTGAGTGGTACAATCATAGCTTTGCTGTTTTCAATGTACAATTTCTTCTTTAGCATCTGCTATTTCTTTCCTCTTTCCATTCTTCACAACCATCAAGAAACATGTATCCGCAAATGTCAAGTGCCTTATATTATGGTTTCCTGTGCCTTCCTAAGTTGCTTGTTTTCTTACATCTCTTTCAAGTGAGTAACCAGCAGAGTTGGGACAGCTCCCCACATAAATTTCCATGAGGTCGAGGATCTAGTCCATCGCTAATGTTTCCTCACCATGGTAAGCTATAAAATGTTCAGGGGCCCCTCCAGGTCAAATGGTTGTCCTGCAGGGCATTAGGAACTTGTGCACAATATCATTTTCTTCTCATGACATAGCATGACACAAACTGTTCTTTTTTGAGCGATGAAGCCTCTATTTTTGATCTGGCTACGTTCTTGCATACAAATCCCTTATAAATTATTTTTCAAATTCTGAGGTTCACTAATTCAATTAAGTCCATTCTTAATTTTTAATTAAATCTGCATTTCTCCTGGTAACCTTTGGAAAGATGGAAGCCACAATACCATATTGGAGAGAATGGAATCATAGAGCAAGACAGACAGAAAAGAGAGGCACAGTATCACAAGGCAGGTCCTCTTATAAATTTATTTTTGTACCAAAAAAATGAACATTCAAAGGCAATGTTTTTACTGTACAATATAAAATATCATCTCCTATATTAAAAAGGGATTTTTTGCTGATAAGCCACTGATAACTTTTCCATTAAAAAACCCCCACAAAATTTACAATTTGCAGCACTTGTAGAAAAAACACCTGTTCAATAATTATATAAATACTCCTGACAGATTCCAGTAGCCCATTATGTATACTTTTTGGCAATGTCAGCTTTCTAAAGTCAATTAGCTTCTAAATTTGAAAGGCACCTGGTGGCCAACATCCTGCTTATTATTCAAGGTATCCATTTTAATTTTTTTGCACAGACTTGACAAGCCTGAAAAATCTACTAAGTTAAAAAGAATAAAGAAATATGATACAGTTGGTAGTAGCAAAAAAAAACCACATTTTTTTCCCCCTTAGCTGCAAGTTTTCCCCAGGGGATTTACAAAGTGCACCAGTTAAATATGTCTGTACATTTAAAACATTAAATATGTCAACAGCAAGACATTTTTTAAATATTTTGAATCAAATACTATGGCACAAATATAATTTACAATACTTTGCACAGAAAACATTACATCTGAAATATAACTTTAGATATCATATAAAAATACATATATTTTCTCTCCTCATTAGAAAAAGTATTTATCTGCAGGTTCCAGCATGATGTAACAATTCAAAAGAACTTAACCCTTCTGATGATCATCCATTTGCAATGAGAGGACACCCTCTACACTTGAGTGGCACCGTGGCGCATAACCACAGGCCAGATGCAGAGAATTAACCCCTCCCGTAGTCCGCATGAAGGCAACCATAATTGCTCCTATGGCCTAATTCTAGGAATTCGTTACAAAATTTAAAAACCTTTATGTCAGAAAGCCCTCGGACTGTAACAATCTAAGCCAACATCTCCCATTGGCTGTAAATACATGTGCTCTCTATAGTCAAAAGCATGGAAAGAGTCTTCTTGTACCATTATGGGTCATACCCCTTAGTAGTCTCACATCTATATACATCCTTCTTGGCTTGTTTAAAAAAATTTTTCCGTACCTCCTAGGAAATACATAATAACCCTCCAAAAAATGGGGCTCAATCTATATCTAGAACTTTAAAAGCCCCAAAGTATGTTGCATCTTGATCTGGATCCAGTAGTGAAGGGTTGGATACCTCGATGCTTATTTCCTCACCAGACCGTAGCTTAAAAAATCCTCCAACATTTATGGAATAAAAATGGAATTCAGAATTCCCTGACCAGTATTTGGTGCTACCTCCTTTCATCAGGGTATGAGAGCTCGGGATTTTGATGCTGGTTTTAGTGACATACACCATCAGCTGAAGATACTCTGTGGCGAGGTCTCCTGAAGTTTCATGATGTCGAAAGCAAATGTTGGCATACAGGAAATAAAAGCCATCTTGGTTAACTATTAGTTTTCCATTGCTGAAAGTCATGTTGGAGATCTTGGCCCAACCTCGGTCATGGTACCAGGAGGACAGGCTCACTTTGTGGGAACCTGAGGGGAGGAAAGGCACACGATTTAAAATCTGTCCCTCTGAGGAGAAGGACATCCTCATGATTCTATGAGGTTGGAGAAAAACAGCATAATAGTCATGGTTCCAATCGGAGAATACCTCCTCAGAATTTATTTTCTAAAAGGGCAGAGAAACATTAAGATGTGCTTAGTGCTCTCTGCTAGACACCTGAGAGAGTACAAAGACAAAAACCCAGTTTTCCTTCCCTGAAGGGGACTACAGGACATGACCGATAGGTGTGGTGTATTCAGATAAGAAGCAAGGCATATGCCCTGAGAGCCAAGGTGCAGACAGATAATTGCCACGGGAATTCAAAAGAAAGAGAGTTTGGTTCCTCCCAGAAGAATCAAGAATGACTTTGTTGAATTGCAACTGAGTCTGAGAACTTAAAATAGGTACACGAGTCAGCCAACAGAATCAGAAAGATCATTTAAGGTTGAAGACAGAGAATAAGCCAAAGGCAGTTGATACAGAAAAGCAAGAGACAAGTATAGGAAGAGAATTGCCAGACTCTGCTTGATTCCAATGGTTCCAATCCCTGTCCAAGAATAGTATATTTCCTGAACTCCATACCTTATCCACAGGAGGGTGCTAGAGTGAGCCTGAGAAGCCATTAGAGGCACTGTGGCCTCTAGGACCCACGGTAGCACGTTTTTCTTTTTCATTGGAGGTCCCGCCTCAGGTCATAGATTATAGCATCCAGAATGTAAATATCACCCCAAATGTAACTATCATTTCAAATGTCAGTATCATCCCATGGTCCCCAGTGAATCAAGACAAGACTGCAAGACTCACAAACAGTAGTAAAATAATTCCTCCAGGCTGGTAAACAGCCACCTAAACCATCGACAAAGTAAACAAAATTCAAGAAGTTTCCCATCTGAAATTATCCCATGTTTCCCTCTTCTTACTCTACTCTGTGTTCAGTCTTTTTCTCAATTAATGACTTGTCTTATAGTTTATCTCCTATGATGACTCTTAACAGAGAGAAGCAGAAAGGCAAAGTCTACTCTCTCAGTGGGAGAATTAGCTAGTATTAGACCAAGGGCTCAGACATATAGCCTGGAAAGACAAGAAAGGAATATGAAACAGAGAGAGGAGAAAAGACAGGAGCCTTGACCACATATCACTCCCACTGTTAGCCAGTCCATTGGAAGGAATGTCCATATTGCCTACTAACGACCTCTCTTTTTATTCATCCACTCATCCATTCACCAATCCATTAGTTGATGAGTCATTCAATAAATATCTGTGTGGGGTCTTCTATGGAGATTCACTCTGCCCATAATAAAGAACTTTATCAAGCACTATGACCTCAAGGCATTTAGCACTACTAGTGGAGAAAATGAGAAACAAGCAAGTAAAATAAAATAGAAAATAGAGTAGTTTCATTGATGCATATCGTGTGGCACTTGGTTGAAGTTCAGTTAAAGCATCTAACTGCCAAGTGAAAGCTGCAGAAATTAACGGTGATCAGAAGCACTCGGCCCACTGAGGGGACGAAGGAACCAGGGGACAGGGAGAATCCAATCAGATGTGGATGGGCTGAGAAAAGGAGACTGCTGTCAGCAAGGAAAACTGTTGGTGCAAAGAATGGAATGCACACAGCATGCAGAGAAGAAAGGGAGGAAAGCCGTCAGCATGAATGCGAAGGAGGACTCAAGAACAGAGAAGGGCAGGAGACAGGAAGAGAAAAATATCCTGTGATCAGGTTGAGGGACCTCGCATGACAAGCCTGGGTTTCCATGACTGATGAGGCATGCTGACGACCTTTCACCCCAGCCCCTCATCCCCCGTGGTCAGTGCCAGTACGTGCGGGACAAGAGGCTTCTCCAAATATTTAGCCTGAGCAGCCCCCTTAAGAAAGCCATGTCGTCTGGCCTCCCAAAATACTTCCCAGTGCATTTTATTCAAGCAGCTTTGAAAAAACCCATAAGCTAGCAATCAATATAAGGCAGATTCTGGGTTTTTTCTTATGTTTAAATAAACAGAAAACAGAGGCCAAAAATGAGCATGCCAAGTTAAAGCCCCCTTTCTCTGAAGACCACTAGTGGCCCAAACCAGGAGATAAATGGACTCAAGGAGCTGTTGGCTCAGCCAGAGGAGCAAATGCTGTTTTCTTAAACAGAAGCATACACTACTGCATTTCACTCAGTCACAAACTCAATAACCGTCGGAAAATAACTAGGAGTTTTGCCTTGTTTTTTGGCAATGATTTGATGCTAGGTGCCTGAAGAGAACGAAAACACGCTTGCTGTTGCCAAACAGACTTTGGCACACAGAGCAATGCAATATTTATCATATGCCGTTTAAAATGAACCGGAAAGATAAATGCAGAGTACATTCATAGCACACACAGCTGAGACGTCAGTATTAATTTGATTGCATTTGCTAATATGCAAAATAGTTTTCACTCAGAAAATTCGTGTAGCGTCAGTGTGAGGCACGCACACATGCACAGAGAGAACATTTGTTTATGAAGCAGGTACCTGGGACAGGACGGATAGTTTAGGAAAATGTGCTACAAACCAAAGAGCTGGCTTCTCAGCTTCTATGTCTACAGTCGGGAAACATCTCTCTGCGGCCCATGCTATGATAGTGGCTGCAAAATCATTACCAAAACTTGGATATTTTTTTTAACTCCAAGAAAAACGAGCCTTAAATGATTTTTAGAACAAAGTGGAATATGGATAATTATTTAATAAAACTCAAATAATAATAACAACTTGCTTTCATGGAGTGCTTACTGTATGCCAGCTTCTGTAAGAGCATGCTCCGACATTGCCTCATTCAGTCTCCACAGCCACCCCACGAGGTGGATGTGATCACCATCCCCTGAAGAAGCTGATACACAAATTATTCCAATAATTTGCATGAGGTCATACAGCCAATGAGGTACAGTGGGCCTCACACCCCGGCTGTCAGACTTCAGAGCCCCTGCTATTAAAACTACATTCATCTATTTCTTACAGGAAAATAAGAACATAAGAGCTCTGAATTTACTTCTCTCTGACAAAGCCAACTGGCCACAGGGTCCTAATATGATAGACTGTAGTGTAAAAACCGTGGACTTGGGAACGAACTAGAGTGGAGTTCAACTTCCAGCCTTGTCACCACCGTGACCTGGGCAGATGTACCACACGGACCTCAGTTTCCTTGTCTGCGAAATGAATGACAATCACTCACCTTGCGTGCTTGTAGCAAGGATTGGAGATAATGAATTCAGTGAGATGCCTGGTACATAGGGTACATTGAACAAAGGTCATGATGATGATGATGGTAATGTCAACTGACGCCCTATCATAATCTTCTTTGTAACCTTTTTGATGTTCATCTATCCCAAGTAGAGTGGCCAGTGGGGATTACATGATGGAACAGCAGGGGCATTAAAGTAGATAGAGGCACAGAGCTCTGAGTTTCTTCATTTCTAAAAGATAATCAGCTTTCCAGCGCATTGAGCTAAATTCTTGCCCAGAGAAAGCGATAAGCCCTTGGAGAAGGAGGAATATGTTTCCTTTTCTAGAGGGCTACTGCCTCTTAAATATTACTCTGTCAAGCCCCTATTAAATATTACTCTGTCAAGTTCCTGTCAAGGAACTCTGCAAGAGATACATCCATGAACTTCATGGGTTGGCAATGGGGATGTATCAACTTTGGTTTGGGGAAATACAGATGAACGTAACAAGAGACTGTCCTTCCCAGTTGTGCAACCTCAACTGGCAGTCATTAAAAATAAGCACCCATTCTGATGATCTGAAATTGAAGCGAGGACATCCATTCTGGCAGAGTTGAGAATAACTATTTCCACAATAGAGATTATCAACTGAACGCCAAATGATCTTTCTTCTGATCTAGAAGTTAAGGGCTCTCAAAATTTTAGTAACAGGACAATAATACTTTTGAGTATTCAAATGGGCTGATAAAGGACTTTTGAAATCTTTTTCAGGCTGGATGCTAATGGAACTTACCTGATGGGATGTCAGTGGCATTAATAGTGAGATGAGCAAAAGGCTGGGTATCAGGCTTGCCCCTCCTGGCCAGTTCTAGCCATGAACCTTCCATCATAGCTGGAGATGAGAGAAACCACGTTAGCCCAAAGAGTTCTGGCCCTATATGATTTCAAATATTCATGCAGATCCGTGCTTACCTTTCTCTGCTCTGATGTGTTGTGATCTAACTAGATGTTGTAATTCCTGAAATAAAAAGAAAAAAAAATCTTACTTGTATATTCACTCTTTCAATCAATCAGTAAGAATTTAGGACTGTTGGAAATACAATAAATTAATTTTCTTTCCTTCAAACTATGCCAGACATATATAGGCAGTGAAATTCTTTGGTGTTCTAGGTAGCTATCAAGAGAATTTCATCCCTAAGAATTATGTCTATATGCTTAAAAAATAGACCACACACATGCCATCTAATAAAATACTTTGGACGATAAGAGGAAATAAAAGACAATGTAAATTATAAAACCTGGAATAATTAAACATAATTAAGAATTTGTAGCAGGTACACAAATGAAGATGAAGTCACCCAGGAAAAAAACAATTACCACAGAATATATAACCCTCTTAAATCTTTAGGGAGGCTCTTTTTATATCTATTTCATTAGTGAATTCCTGTTATGACACTGAAGCTTGGCCCACAGCAAAGAGAATAATGCCCAGCTCCCAATGATTAATTTTTTATTTAAAAATATCACAGTGTATTTAAAGTACTATATGGAAGTCTAAGAGCTTTTGGAGGATCAATAGTTAAGTTTCAATACTGCCACAAAGAGGTTCAGAAACAAACCAGAAAAAGAAAGAGCACAAGTATGTAACGAGTGTAGGTAATGGCGTAACTCAATTTGAGCCCTGAGAATGAAGCATCCAACTACATGCCCACCTGAATCAAGACCTCAGCTACTGTTAAATAGTAAGGTGGAGTAGGTAAAACACCAGGTTTAACTTCAAATCCCTTATCAGCCACCTACTTATACTAAGGACATTCATAGCACCTCCTCTATCATAAGGTGGGTGTTAAGATTAAATGACATAATGCATGTAGGCACTTAGCAGAGTGTCTCTGGTAATTCAAATACCTAGATACTAGAAACACTCTGGAGAGATGCCTAATTCCTCTGTTACTGGGATGACCATCCATGGTAACCTTCTCCTCAGCCCCCTGCCCCATCCCATGATGTTTAAAACATTAGCCATATAGCTTAAGTTCTTTGAGTGTCTGGAGAGAAGGGCTTTGAGATAAGTGATAGATAGATAGATGATAGATAGATAGACAGACGGAGGCAAACGTAACTTCAACTGTTAACAGCTGGAAGGGTTCTAGAGATAAGATAACACTGAATTGTCTCTCTGCCTTCAGGACTCCCAAGAGAGATAAGAATCTATACTTTTAAAGACCCTTGGAGAAAATAGCACAACTGTTTTCTGTTACCTAAAGAAGTCAGTCTGACTTTTACAAGGAACCATGGTTGCTCATCCAGGGCTACATTCTCCCCTTGCCTTGACCCAGAACATGCACTACAAAGCTCTGGGAGCATGGTTTGCAGGAAGTACTAAGCAAATTGTGGCAGCCCCTTTTGAGCTGTGAAATGGCCCTTACCAGACCTTCTTCTTCCCACTCTATCCAAGATTTATTTTTCTCCCCTGCTGACCTCCAATCACCCAAGTCTCTTCTTGTGACCTTTTGATTCCCAATGGTACTCTTGATTTCTGGAATTTCCTGTATTTAGTCTCCCCTGTATTTACAACAGAGATTTATATATACAAAATATACCTTTATACATTGTGTATATTTTTATGCATATATATGCATATATATATACATATACATACACACACAATGTATCTTTATACATTTTACATATTCATACATTTGTAATGGAGATATATATACTTGTACATTGTATATATATATTTTTTATATTTTATTTTATTCTTAAATATTACATTTATTGTCAAATTGGTTTCCATACCACACCCAGTGCTCATCCCATATATTTATACATTTATAGTATAATATGTCTTTATAGATTGTGAATATCTTTATACATATGTATATGCAATGTGTCTTTACCTGATTACTATCTCTTAAAAGATTGGAATAGGAACCTTGATGACAGAGTAACAGAAATTTAAAGCTACCTTCATTTTCCCTCTAGCCCTGACCTGCCTCATCCTCAGAGGGGAGAGGGAGGAGGGAGAAAGGAAGCAAAATTAAGTGTGTCCACAAATGTCTGGTTCGTGCTTTTCTATGGAGAAAAACACACATCTTATGGAGAAAAGCATGGAGAGAACCTATATGCCAGCTCAGTAGTTCTTGGGCTTGAGCGTGCATCACAGTCTCCCAGAAGGCGTGTTGAAACACAGTGTCTGACCCAGTAAGGTCTTGGGTGGGGCCTGAGAATTTGCATTTCTAACAGGTGCACTGGTGCTCCAGGCCTAAGGCCTCAATTTGAGAACAACATTCCCTCTGACATCCCAAAAGATTTCAGAGATGGGCAAATCTGAAATACGTTTGAAGCTTCAGACCCAGGCAAAGAAGCAGCAGACTAAAGCCAGTGATGAAATGGGCAGGGAAAGGTTGTTCTCTCCCACCTGGGAAAAAACTCCTGTCCATTCAATCAGTGACTTCTAGGTCAGAACCGTGACAGAAACTTTTCATTACAAGAAAATTCAATAACCAGCACCAGTCAGAAGCAGTTTCAATGACTGCTTAAAAAAAAAAAAAAAAAAAAAAAAGCCAAATACCAAAAAAGCCAAAACAAAAAATTAAAAAAAAAAACAAACCCTAATGTGTCATGACCCAGGATGAATTAAAACTCTAGCTAGAGACCCATTAGGCAATGCTGCTTTCATGTTATATTTGTTTTTAGGTATTCAAGACTTGCAGTTCCTCTCAGAAACCCTACAAGGGAAGTTTCCATGTGAAAAGGGAGTACATGATGTGTGTAAAAGCTAAAGCTTATACATTTGTACACACAGTATATCTTTATACAAGCATATATCTTTATAGCTTTATATATATATTCATGTGTATTTTATATATATATATATATATATATATATATATATATATATATATTTATGTATCCTTACCTCACTCCCAATTTTTTGGACTCTAACATGAGTGTTATTTATGTGCATGGATGTCAACCATGAAGAACATTCTTCTCAGACTACTCCTTTAGGGTACCCAGGCCCCAACTCCAGCCAGTCTAACGTAACTAGTCTGATACTGACTTGGTATTTTTAAAAAGAATCTAAGTGATTTTTTTCATGTTTATTTATTTTTGAGCGAGTGCAAGCAGGGGAGGGGCAAACAGAGGGGGGCAGAAGATCCAAAGCAGGCTCTGAGCTAACGGGGGCTCGAACTCACCAACTGCAAGATCATGATCTGAGCTGAAGTCCAACACTAAACCAACTGAGCCACCCAGGGGCCCCTCCAGGTGATTCTAACATAGGGCAGGTACTGACAAACATTATTACTAATTAAGTGCTCCCGTGAATGGTTGTTTGGTGACATCTTCTCTGGTCACAGATTAATTATATTCTCACAACTTACATACATTCTGCATATTCATACTGAAAATTAAATTACCCCTTACATTTGTAGCCAACAAAGTAGTTTCCCTTGTATTGTCGTATTTGATTCTTATTAGAATCAGAGGCTGGGTAATTATCACTAACCTGATTTTTCAGACTGGGAAATGGCTGAAAGAGAATAAGGACTGCCCTAATTAAGGCTGGGACTAGAACCTCTGCCTTCTGACTTCTCTTTTAGAGCTCTATGCCCACCTCCCTTTACAAGATGGAGTCCTCAAATACACACCTGAAAGCTGGCAGAAAAGTTTCATGGGCTCGTGATGAGGTTCAAAACCTGCTACCCCAAAATATAATGTCTTGGCATATTGAATATTTTTAGCTGAAGGAATTTGAGAAATGGCAGGTGCAGTAAGGACTCCCTGACCTTGTCCTTCTTCTCTGAAGCAGGTCATAAGACTGTCATGAGAGAGTGCTGTCCTCATAACTGGCAGAAAGGAGCATCCTTATCTCCAAGATGTAAGGATGCCAA
Organism: Panthera onca; assembly: GCF_046562875.1. Classification (NCBI taxonomy): domain Eukaryota; kingdom Metazoa; phylum Chordata; class Mammalia; order Carnivora; family Felidae; genus Panthera; species Panthera onca. Next base: position 212,744,318 of record NC_138339.1, on the reverse strand, counting down.
GAAGAATCTGAGGGAATGGGCCTCCTCAGTTTACTTAGCTCAGACCCTTTGCCCTATCACATTTTCCCACTTCACCAAACCTGGTATAAAAACCAATCAGGTTAGGGGCGCCTGGGTAGCTCAGTCGGTTGAGCATCCGACTTCGGCTCAGGTCATGATCTTGACTCAGGTCATGAGTTCGAGCCCCGTGTCAGGCTCTATGCTGACAGCTCAGAACCTGGAGCGTGCTTCTGATTCTGTGTCTCCCTCTCTCTCTGCCCCTCCCCCGCTCATGCTCTGTCTCTCTCTCTCTGTCTCTCTCTCAAAAATAAATATACATTAAAAAAATTTTAAAAAATCAGGTTAACCATTTCTTCAGGTCTTCATTTCTTTACGAAGTCTATGTTCAATAAATGTGTACGCTCTTCTCTTATTAATCTTTCTTTCATCAGTCTAATTTATGAAGTCCCAACTGGAGAACCTAAGTGTGTAGAGGGACTGACTACACCTGTCAAGAAATCCTTAGAGGGTGTTTTCCTCCCTGAAGTAGAAATTCTAAAAGGAGGTTTCCCTTCCCCGGGATCTGGTGCCTAGTACCTGACAGCAACCTGGAAAACCTGACAGAAAGCTGCCTTTGTTTTTAAGTTTTTATTTATTTATTGTTGAGAGAGAGAGAGAGAGAGAGAAAGAGAGATGGAGAGAGAGAATCCCACACAGTGCTGAGCCTGACATGGGGTTCGAACTCACGAACCAGATCATGACCTGAGCTGAAATCAAGAGTCAGAGGCTTATAACTGACTGAGCCACACAGGCGTCCCAAAAAAGGAGTCTTGACATCAGGAAATATGGTCTTGGAATTCCCAGGGTCTTCAGAAAATCACTGTCTCAGACCGGGCTGAGCCATGTTCAGGGCTTGGCTGGTCAACCGCCCAAACTACAGCCTGCAGACCTTGGGCATGAGGGGCACCGTGTCTCCGGATGGAACACTGTCAAGCCCACTCCACACAGCAGGAGCCACTCGGCTTCGTCAGTTTTCTCAAGGATCAGATATTTTGCTACGTATATACCGACCACGGACCTTTCTTGAATGCCCCCTAATATTTTTAATTTTTAAGATTACAGGAAACCTTCTAAAGGAGCACTGGTACTCCAGCCCAACTGACAATTCCATTTGTTGTCTAAGCAGTGCATTTACATTTATTTTCACCCACTTTAGTCCTCTACTGCTGTCGCACTAATTAGAGTTAAAACATGCAGTTCTTTATTCCCAAACCTTATCACTCAGACATCACTTCTGGTTTCTTTGAATTCAAAAAGTTCTGATCATTTAATCCGGGGAAAACAGTACAAAGGATATCCCATCTCCTTTCCTCTGAACAAATTATTCAGATGAAAGAGATCTTTTTTAGAATGTTGTGTGTGATTTATCCTACTTTAAAGCCAGCTGTAAGTTAAAAACAAAACAAAACAAAACGCACTCTCTGGATAAACATCCAGTGCATAGTGGATCATAAAGAAGTACAGGTAGTTGAGGTACCTCCCAGCAGGAAGCAGGAAGTTTCCAAGGTGAGGAAGTCAGGCAGAGGGTCCTCCTAAGGTCTCAGGTCTTTGCTAAGAGCTACAAGAGAGAAGCCACCGTCTGCTCCCCCAGGAAGACCAGCGATCTGCCTTCTCAGAAGACAGCGTGTTTAGCATCTATTACGTGCCAGGGACGGAAAGAATGGCCCCGTGGTTTCTATCAACCATCCATGACAACTAGGATCATTACCTATAAGCTACCAAGAAAACTCACACGAATGAATGAATTTATTTTAAGGTCACGCTGTAACAAGTAGGCTTTTCAGCAAAATTATGCATTTTTAGATAAGCGTAATTTGGACCTAAATTATGATAGCTTCATTTAACCCTTCAAAACAGGACAAGAAGGAAAGCAGAACTGCTGGTAGGCAGCCAAAGAAATTGCAGCCAAGTCAGGGACGAAAGAAAGCCTCTGACATACTGCCACCTAGCGGACGCCGTCCCGCATTGACAAGCCTGGGATGCCGCAGCCAGGCTCTGCAGATTTGAAATTGCTGTCGCCCCCGCTCCAAAGTCTAAAAACAATAGAGATGAGGAGATTTCACAACATGTTTTAATCTTCTCATTGTGGTATTTTCCTATTTAGACTGCAAAACTCAGTTTCATCTTTGCTGTCGGAGTACGTCTGAACAGACAGGAAAACAACCGATACAAAAAAAAAAAATTTTTTTAATTTCGACTTTTATTTCGCTCATAGAGAAATGTTGTGATTTCACAATTTCTCCTCCAGGAAAGAAAGCGCACAAAGGATCGATGTGATTGTGTAACTGTGGTCTCTAGGATTGCTTCTTTTCAGCTTCTCCCGAGCTCAAGAGCCAAGAAGCACCCAACCCAGAGTGTGGCAGGGTAAATTTGAAGAGTACAGACCGTGTCTTCAATCTGATGCAACAGGCTCTTTCAGACATCTTCTAACATATTTTAGGGTCTTTCACCAAACCTGGGGAGGTGGGAGACATCCCAGAACCGGCTCAATCTTGACAATCAAAGCCACTTAGGAGAGATTACACTCCATAAGAATAAATACAAATACCTATGAGTATTTTCAACTCCTTTGGGTAGTTAGGGGGATTTTGCTCCAGGTAATTTAAACATTTACAGCAAATGTTCAGCCCGCCTTTGAAAACTCAGTTGGACGACTGCCCCAAACAAGACTTTGAGAACATTCCGATCCGACAGTGAATGTTATCAAGTTGGTCTTATTTGCTTGATTGCAGTGTTTTATTATCTTACAAAATGATACAAGTAGATTTCAGCTCCCACCGGAGGACATTCTTAGCTTTAAAGATTCCCAGAAAAGGTCAAGTTGCTGGAGGCTGGGCTTCTCGGACTGAAAAATCCCACCTGTGCATTGTGCTGTGAATTGTGTGATCCGCGTGGTGCCTGTCAGTCAGAGCACAGAAGAAGCAATTTGTACGGCCAGATGCCTCGGAAACCACTGGCACCAGCTCGTAGCTGGGGTCTCAGGTGGCTGCCTCCCTCTGCAGTACCAGCAGCAGCTGCAGGGACATCTGGCTGGTTGAACAAGGATTTAACACCCCGTTTGCCAGATATAATACAGGGTTCATACACTTGTTAACATATGTAATGCGTTCATTTTAACATCTTAATGATACCCTTCATGTAATTCTTCTCCAACCAAGTTACAAGAATGGTGTATTCATCAGCCGAGTTAGCACATGAATACCACACATGGGTTGTTTCTGAAAATGAATAGGTTTCCTGTTCCTGCAGAGAAGTCCTGCAGGCTTCCGCCTCGCCTCGTGAAGCGCTCAGAGATCCATCCCCTTGGTGCCACCAAGTACAACTGCCTTCCTTCAAGCTTTCCTCCTTTCTCATCAGGATTACGAGAACAGCCTCCTACCTCTCTGCCAGGCTCTTGCTTTCCTCCAACTGATCTCTGCTGCTGGAGCAATCCTAAAGCACACGGAGGAGTATGTTCCCTCTCTGAACATCCCCCCCGGGTGCTGCGCACGGACGTCAGGGGCAAGCCCACAGGCCTCACCTGGGCTTACAAGGTCCCGTACGATGTCCTGGTGACGGCTCTGTGCTCTCTTGCTACTCCTCCCCGGGGCCCCCAGACCCCACCTCTGAGGCCACTCGGGACACCACCGGTGCCAGCCATGCAGAACTACTTCCAATCGGTCTCCACCGCGAGCATCCTGCCCTCCCTTCCATACAGACCTTGTCTCCAAGGGCTCTCCCAGAGAGACACGGCTCACCGTCTTATCAATAGCTCTTTATCCGTAAGGGTTTTATCGTCCATGTATTCTTGGTTTACAAGGTACAGAAAGAATACCCAGCTGTTGTGCACCAGCTAAAGAGACAGAATTAGTACGGGTGTCTCAGCCTCTTGCTTCCCCCCCCCCCAAAGCTCACACCGACCCTCTAATCCACAGGATATGGGGGAACACGTTATACGCACCTGGATGGAGCGGGGGGGGGGGGGGGGGGCCCTTAGTTCCTTTGAGCTGTCAGTGGTAACAACAGTCCAAAGATAGCCTCGAAGCAAAGAGCTTTAAGAGCAGGATCCCTTGAGTGTTGCCTCAATACACGTTATGAAGGGTACGGCACAGCCCATGCTCCTCACCCTTCAGGTCCCAGGACAATGGGAGAGGAGCACGGGGGAGGGGGAAGGGCAGCTCTTGACCATCCCCACTGGGGACGGGGGAGGAGGACCGGTGAGGGGGGCAGGTACACGGGGCGTTGGGGTCACCAATCCTGAAAGGAAGGGCCATCTCTGATGTATTTGTAATTCTACATTTTGATCCCCCAAATTACTTATTTCTTAATATAAACTACTGATTTATAAAATTCACCCAGGGCCAAAGTTTACTCAACACGGATTCTATCCACAGCCCACAGCCCCGGCACCCCACCTCTTAACCGCCTCATTTGTTTGCCTCCTAACTAAATCAGCCACTGCCATCCCCGTGACCACCTCTGGAAATTCTCAGTGAAGAACTTTACCAAGATGTGGGCTGGTCTCCTCCTCCCACCCGAGGACAGTCAGCGGGGGCTTGTTTCTCCCGAAAGAAATCTGCTGATTGGAAAAGACACATCTTTGCAAACAGATAATGCTCTCTCCCCACCAAAGGGCTGGCGAAGAACGTGCCCTTGTTTTCCTAAAAGAGAGTGATGCTTTCCTGGCAGCGCACTGGCTATGCTGGGAATAGAAAATTAGTTTTTATTGTTTAACCTTCATGGTTTAAATGAGGAAGCTTCTGCTACAGTTAAAGGTCCCCTAGGGTTTTCATAAAGTTGCCTTATGACAGCAATATTAGTCTTCATAAAGAGCCCAATTTCAAAATGTCTTGCACTATGGTACTCGTTTACAAAGTTTAATCGAAGGGCCTGACAGAGTAACTGCTGTGTAGCATCTTGGGCCAACCCTGCTATTTACCATGTCTCCGCTTTCCTCTGCCACTTGAAACAATAATGCCACCTTAACACTGGCAGAGCTTTGACATTCACTGAGCCTCGTGTCCTCGGAAGAAGGCGAACCCACACAGACCCTCCCCAAAGTATCGGACGGCTAGGAATGCGACTCCGAGGGGCACAGAGGTCCCGGGCCAGCCACTGCGGACAAATAAGGCCAGGGAGGAAGGGGCGGGGTGGCCAGTCAAGGTCCTCCAGCCTCAAGGTCCTTTAACGTGTTCACGCCCCAAAGGTCGAAACTCCTCTCTGCAAGATGCAGGATAAGCATCAGGCTCAGGAGTGACCCCCGGCCCTTTGCGAATCTTCCTGAGCATGCGTAATGTGGCCAGCTTCTGGCAATATCAAACAACTAGCCATGTGATGACACTAAGAGCAGGGATGAGCAGAGCTCACTCACTTGTTCATTAAACTGGTTCTTCCTTCCACTGGGCACCTACTGTGTGCCTGTCACTGGGGAGGGAAACTAAACATCACACAGCCCCATCCTTGGAAAGTTCACACCATGCTCCTGCAATGGATGTACTGAATGACAGGGGTGAATAACGAGGCTCTGGGCGAGCAAAGGAGAAGCTCCTCACCCAAAGGTGGGCAGGCGGGCATCAGTAGGGGCCTGCTTTAGCAAGTAAGGACTGTGCTGAAATGTGAAAGACAATCAGAGAACTAACTACACAAGAAAGGCCTGGAATAGCATGTAAAAGACTAGGCGCAAACACCCATCTTTCATTCATCCATCCATCCGGTCCACAAAGTTTATTGATGGCCGCTAGGGGCCAGGCATCCTGTGCGGTGCTGAGGATGCTGTGTTTCTGGGACAGATACCATCTGTGCCCTCACTTGCCTTGGGTCACAGCAGGGAAGTAGAGTAGGGCAGGGCACAGCTAGGTTAGGGAGCTTCTAGCATTTTACTGTGGCGGGGCCTCTGAGCACAGGCTGAGCACAGAGTGATGGGACGGCATACAAGATAATGAGGCTGGAGAGGCAGGGGTGAGAATGAGGTTTCCAGAACATAAAAGAGTTTGTGTTATGTGTCCAGCAGCTCAGACTTTATCCTGTTGGTTTCAGGGGTCCTGTAGGACTACAGGATGGGGTGGCCACTTGCAGTGACCCAGGCAAGAAACAATGACAGCGACACCTGGGTTAAGGTGACAATAACAGTGACTGGGTGGAGAGAAGTCACTGAAGGTTTTGTAAGGAGGCAGAACCCACAGGACAGGGGCGAGATGAAGAGTTGGTAATGGAGAGTGTAAGACCATCTTCTGGCTTGTGGTTGGGGTGATGGAGATGATGGTCTGGTCCTTCACCATGAAAGGGTTCGATGAGATAAGAAGCAGGTACAGACACTGAGAGGAAGAGTTCCAGAGCCCACCACAACTTTCTGATGAATATGAGCCTCATGTTTTAGAGTTATTATCATTTTTACTCCTATCAGCACCACCACCATCACCACCCAAGGTTCTCAAAAGGTAAAGATTAGGGGCGCCTGGGTGGCGCAGTCAGTTAAGCGTCCGACTTCAGCTCAGGTCACGATCTCACGGGCCGTGAGTTCGAGCCCCGCGTCGGGCTCTGGGCTGATGGCTCAGAGCCTGGAGCCTGCTTCCGATTCTGTGTCTCCCTCTCTCTCTGCCCCTCCCCCATTCATGCTCTGTCTCTCTCTGTCTCAAAAATAAATAAACGTTAAAAAAAAAATTAAAAAAAAAATTATTATTTAAAAAGGTAAAGATTAGGGGCCACGGAAGCACCCTAGTGATGAGGAAGCTAAGTGCAAACAAAACTTTCTCGGACCCGAAATCTCAAAAAGTTCAAGCAAACCTGTGTCATCATTTTGGCTACAGACTGCTCTCTGCAACTTTCAAAACCCACCTTTTCCACCACATAGACTTGCTCCTACTTCTCAAATATAGTCACTTAAATTCACCAAAGGCTTCCCTGTACCCCAGTGGCTCTCACTTCTCCAAGAAGTTCTCACCTCTTCTTAGGATGCTATCCTGGTCCCAGGTGCTATGTCCGTTCCCACCCCGAAGCCTTCTTTTAAAGACAGGCCAGCCCTTTCCAGGGGGGATTTCTGAAATCACAAAGTCTACTCCTGAACTACCAACGCTTCTCATTTATTTTTTTAAACAAGGTCCCCAAGTGATTCTTAAGATCAGGCAGGTTTGGGAGACTGTTCTAGGGAACATCATTCTCTCCAGTTCCACAGGTTATATTTCCCCCAGGATGAGCCACTTTGGGGGAGCAACCCAATCTATCCTTTGCCACTTCCCCTTCCAGCCAAGGACCCTCAGTTTTATTCATTTCTAAAACTGTAGCTCAAGATCCCAAGCCACAAAATGAGATGCTGTCTTCCAGGCATGTCTCTCCTTACCAACTCCACATATCTTTTCTTCCATCCTAGGGTACTTCTAGCACAAAGATAGGCCCACCTCTGCTGGTGCCACTCACTGTCATTTCCTCTTGCAAACTCTTCTACCTTTTGCCCTGGGTCTCCCTGAGATTGAGCACACCATTAGCCAATAGCCTATTGCTGGCTACAAGGCAGTAGATGGCCTTGGTTTTGTAGGAAAATTCTGTGGGTCTTACTTCAGCTTTCCCATAACAACAGCTTTCATAAATGCTAGATATGATTGGGGTCGATGGAATTGCAGTTCCCAAAACTGTTATGGTGTAGATGAAATCCCATTGGAAAACCACTACATGACTAACATCTTGATTTGGGAACACCAGTGCCCCCAAACCCCAAGTTTCCTTGTGGGTTTACAAGAAGTTTTCTTGGGATACATACATACTCATATACAAAGGCAAAGCGATAATGAATGGGGTTTAATTTTTCCCCTTGCGTTTGTTATGTGTGTATTTCACGAAAAAACCAATTCAGATATAATGGCTATATAACAACTGTCATGATTACAACTTCATAAATATTTAAGATCTACTCAAATTTTAATTGATTTCTTATGTACTTTAATTTTAAAAGTGCAAATAGTCTTCTTATGATAATTGACATAGGAATTCTAAAGGATCACTTCTCTATTTGGAGAAAACAACCATTTAACCTGATAAACTTTTTTGGCTTTAATGTTCTTGAATCCATAAAATCCACTAAAAACTGTGCAGATGACAGTCAAGGTTCATTCAAAGATCACAGATCTTTGGCATAGCTGTATATGCCTAAACAAACCTTTGAAAGTTCCTCCATAAGATGCATGCTGTTAAATCTACTTTTAAATTTCTCTCTCTCCTGGAATCCAGATAATCCTAAAGTACTTTAACTTTTAGAAAATGAAATCTTAGTCATTCAAATTTTTCATAGATTTATGTAACAAAGTCAACTCTGCTCGTAGAGTGAGCCCACTCCTGCCTAAACAGGGTTTGGTGAGTATCGGAGACTGGTCACTGTCCCTTGGAATGAAGCCTCTCCTCTTCCCAGTTATGGGAAACCCCCCTCCTCAAGCCTGGGTGCAAATGGCAACTCAGCTAGAGACGATACGGTGCAGCCTCCCTTGCAGCAAGATGTGGTCGTATGAGTAAGTTCCAGCCAACAGGATCCTGCTAGAAGTGACGGCATATAAGCTCCCAGGGACCACATTTGCCTTCTCTCTCTCCCTGGAAATATCAACAAATGGAAAAGCCAACCTGGACCAAGAGATGGCAGGTATGGAAGGTACCAGCTGAGGATGGGGGAGCCTCCCTGCTAGCCCTGGACTGCTCACCCGGATTATTGCACAAACTTCTGTCTTATTGAGTTATTGAGTGAGGGTTCTCTTTGTTACAACAATGTAGACTGTGCTACGTAACAATGAATATTTCCTTAGGGATCAAAGCCCTGAAAATCCGTGGGTACACCATTCTTCTTTTTTAAGTTGATTTATTTATTTTGAGAGAGAGAGAGAGCATGAGCAGGGGAGGGCCAGAGAGAGAGGGAGAGAGAGAATCACAAGCAGGTTTCTCACTGTTCAGCACAGAGCCCGAGCCAGGGCTCAGTCTCACAAACCATGAGATCATGACCTGAGCTAAAACCAAGAGTCGCACGCTCAACCAACCGAACCACTCAGGCACTCCAAGGGTACACTGTTCTTAATATGAGGAGACGGTTTTATTTACACTGTGAATCTTACAGGAGATGAGACCAAATATGCACTGAGATACTCAGGGAATAAAGTAAGAATTCCAGGTAAGAATTAATTGTTCAATAATGGTGGTTCTGGTTTTACTCCCCATTTTCCACTAAGCTTTTGGAAGCTCAAAGTGGCTCAGTCAGTTGAGCGTCCCACTCCAGTTCAGGTCATGATCTCAGAGCTTGTGAGTTCGAGCCCCATGTTGGGCTCTGTGCTGACAGCTCAGAGCCTGGAGCGTGCTTCTGATTCTGTGTCTTCTTCTCTCTGCCCTTCCCCTGCTCATACTCTGTCTCTCTCTCTCTCTCTCTCTCTCTCTCAAAAATAAACATTAAAAAAAAGAATATGCCAACAAGATAGTTTATTGGTAGTCATTATCATCTTTGGCTTTTCTGCAATGAAATTAGAGAGTTTTATAAAATGATACTTAAATAAGAAGCCAGAGCTGTGTTTTCAATTCACATTACAGGCCTGCCTCTAGGTAGTTTATAAGCTATGGAAAGGCAGAAACCTGAGGAAAGCATGTCTAAAGGAAGAAGCCTAGACGGAGATAATTTTCAACAAAAATTATCTGTATTACTGTATCTGTGTTGGAGCCTTATAGCCTCTGGCTATAATATTAATAATTATCCATTATAACATTGGTTAAGACATCAGATAAATGAGAACCAGGCTACTAACACTGTGGCTTTATGAGTTGGTCGATGACCCATGTTTATTTAAAAATCTTAGCTCAGAGTTCCAGAAGTCATTTATCATTTATTTGTTCTTTCCCTTCATTCTTGAGACTACATTATGTGTGACGTAGTCAAAGGTGAGCAAAAGAGCTGCACTTCTTGTCCTGATGGAGCCTGTACCTTCGTTCCACGACCTCTAAACACTTCGGATTATATGGCTTTTTGGGGGGAAATGTCTTAATGCTCCCAAACACGGATATTTATTAATGTAAGTATTAAATAAAATAGTCCTGTATATTAGGTACATTATAGAATAGTCACAGAAATGTTTTAAAAGCTAATATTAAAAAATCCATATACATGTAGGGGGCGCCCGGGTGGCTCAGTCAGTTAAGCGTCCAACTCTTGATTTCGCTCTCCGCTCATGAGCTCGTCTCGGATCAAGCCCCACACTGCGCTCCACGCTGAGCAAGGAGTCTACTTAAGATTCTCTCTCCTTCTCTCTCTGAACCTCTCCCCCACTCATGCGCACGCTCTCTCTCTCTCTCAAAATAAATAAATAAAGATTTAAAAAGAAACCTTAAAATAAATAAATAAATAAATAAATAAAGTCATATATGTGTAAATCTTCATGCTGCCTTCCCACATCGGGGGGTGGGGGGGGGCGGGAGAGGGGTTATCTTGAATGCACTGAACACCCCACATTAATCTCTCTCCTCCATATCATTCTTTCAAATACTTTTCAAAGTAAGTTTCGGGATGGTTTTTCACAAACAGGTACTCAGTGGGAAATCGACAACTGGACACACTAAAATCGAAAGTCAAGTCACAGCCCTGAGTGCTCAGAATGTACATTTAGTGCATACACACGTGGTTTTCCACGGGGACCGGCCAGGAGACCTAAGGACCAAGGGCCCCCGCTCAGGCCCGAGCTCACCACTCCACTCCTCAGGCTGGCAGAGGCCAGAAAGGCTGCCAAAGCTGGAAACAAGAATTGCTTTATAAATTGGACACCATATTTGTACTAGTGTTTTCTTTATTGTCATAGACTGTTATGATAGACTTTGTAAATTGTGGTTGGTAGAGCTGGATCGCTAAGAGGCTTTCAGAGTTCTGTGCTAAAGGGGAAAAAAAGCCAAGAAAGCCCAGCCACAAACAAAAAAAAAGGGAGAAAAACAGCATTACTTGTCTGACCAAAGACAGGCTAGGTAAACACCGCTTTTGCACACATATAATGTAATATTGTGCTTATGTCTAGCATTTGTTACCACTGGATGGGTTGATCTTTCAATAATGATTGCAGCCTCACATGTAATTTTCTTTTACGGGTTCACTCAATATCTATGTTAGAACTGAAACTGAGATACAGACCTACTTATGGACGCCTGATGCCTCCATTCTATTTTCAGCATTGGCAAGAGAAATGAGAAGTCTGATTATTTTGGCAGGATGTGGAGAATGTCATATTAACCAATAATCTTCATCAAAGGATAACACAGCCGGCAAATCACTATTTGGCGAACGTAAGAGAAGGATAAGTCTTGGGGTACAGGAGAAGTTATGGCAAAGTGCCTAGCACGGTATGTGCACTTAATAAACGTGGCTTGATTCTTTTTTTTTTTTTAATTAAAAAAAAATTTTTTTTTTACTTTATTTTTGAGACAGAGTGTGAGCGGGGGAGGGGCAGAGAGAAAGGGAGACACAGAATCCGAAGCAGGCTCCCGGCTCTGATCTGTCAGCACAGAGCGCGACGCGGGGCTCGAACCCACAGACTGTGAGATCGCGACCTGAGCCGAAGTCGGAAGCTCAACCGACGGAGCCACGAGGGCGCCCCAAACATGGCTTGATTCTAATCATACGGTGTGGAGAACACTCATCTCCTTCCTAAACAGTCTCTTGTCTGGGGGAAGAAATGGCATTTTCCACCTCCAAACACACATTGGTATGTTATGACGGCTCCTTACTCTTTAAAAAGGATTGTCTGTGTGTAGTGTTATTACCCATGAATAATGGGTAAAACCTTAGAGCACAGCAACAAAAAATGTGCTATTAACAATAAACTTCTACTCATCCTCTGAGTCATACTAATCTGTAAATACAATGCAAACTGTGTGCCTTTCATAAGAAGAGTTGATCATTCTTGTCTGCCCACAAATCTTTCTCCTTTGGCTTGCCAGCTACTGAAGCGCTAAGATGAGTTTTACTTATTTGGAACGAGGCACCATGTCTCCAACAGGCTCCTAAAATAGTGAAAATTCTGCCATTGTTGCTCATTTTAAGTACAGACTGGCTTGTCCTACTATCTAGGCAGTCACTTGGAAAGCTCAAAGGAAATGGGACAGTGAACAGGTAAGTTCTGAGGGGGCAGCTGGGGGCAGAAAAGTCCACCGGAGCTGCGGAAGGCGTGGGACTGCCGGAGGGTAGCCATTGGCCACCCAGTACTCTCTCCAGCTGGGATTTGTTTTCACCTTGGACATGAAGTAAGGCTATCACTTTTCAAAAATAGTAAACAAATCCTCCCAGTACTAGTTTTGAATAATTCAAACAATGCCCACTTATTTAAAACAATGTTATATTATACGAAATTGAATACACACATTCACACCTCCAGTAAGGTCTACTTTAAGGTGTTTGGTCTCTTTCTCAGGTCAGGACTTTGCATAGTTACGTCTTTACCTTGTAAATACCCACGTAGAGTTTTCTACTTTAATCTCCATAAGCTTTGTCCATGCCTTGCTAAGTTTATTTTTAGGGCTCTTTAAAAATTACAAACGGAATCTTTCATTTGTGTTTTCTTTGTCTTTCCTTTTTTTTTTTTTAAGATTTTATTTTTGAGCAATCTCCACACCCAATGTGGGGCTTGAACCTGCAACCCCAAGATCAAGAATCACACGCTCCACTGACTGAGCCAGCCAGGCACTTTTATATTTTCTAATTCTCCTGTTTTGTGTTTTCTAATTCTTGTTTGAAATAGGGACAGCTAGTGATTATTACTTATTAATTTTTACAAACTGATTTATTTTGTTTGCAGCCTTTTGGTCCTTTTGAATTTTCCCAAGTATACAATCAGCATATGCAAATTTTGCCTTTTCCATATCTGTGTGTGTATATTCACATATGCTTTCTGACTTCATTCTCTTGTATAATTACATTAGCTAGTATTCTGAACAATGTTAAATAATGCGGGGACACTAGGCATCTTTGTTGTGTCCCTGACTTTAAGAAAATGTTCCTGTTTTTCATCATTAGCTACCTTTTAGTTTGAGGTATTTAGAAAAACATCAAGAATCCATCTGGTTCTGTTTTCTAATGGATTTTAAGCATCAGAAATAAATGCGAAATTTTGTCAACCACTTCTTAGTATCTACGAGATGCTAATGTTTTTCTCTTTTGACTGGTTAAGATGAACCACACTTGCATTCTCCTAAATAAATGTTAATGCTATCTGTTCTTCTTTTTTTTTTAATTGTTTTTTAAATGTTTCTTTATTTTTGAGAGACATAAAGAGACAGAGTGCAAGCGGGAGAGGGGCAGAGAGAGAGGGAGACACAGAATCTGAAACAGGTTCCAGGCTCTGAGCTGTCAGCACACAGCCCGATGCAGGGCTCGAACTCACAAACCATGAGATCATGACCCGAGCCAAAGTCGGACGCTTAACTGACTGAGCCACCCAGGTGCCCTTATCTGCTCTTCCTAATATTTTTTATTTTCAAAATTATCATGGCTGATCTCATTCTTCCAGGAAAACAAAACAAAACAAAACAACCTAAGGATAATTTTTAAGAACGAAGACACCTGTGAAATTAAAAGCTTATCTCTTCATTGTAAGGAGTTACAATATAAGTCAGTTCACACACAAAATAAGGAGACAAGCACTTACCTAAGCAGAATTACCTTAATTAGGGGTTTGGTTTTTAACTAATAGATTACCCCCTCGTACATGTAAATCATTGTTTATAGATAGTTTGCTCAACATTGGGGAGATAAGATAAAAAGCAAGCCGATGAAAATAAAACATAAAATGAAACAAAAATATGAACAGACTAAGTCTGAAAGTAAGATGCAAACAGAATCTATAAAGATCATGTTTAATTTTTTTTCTTCCTTTCTTTCTCTTTCTTTTCTTTCTGATGCATGAAATAATGATGTGAGTTGGAAACTGGTAGTATCTTAGATTTGACAAAATACAGCAAATATCAGCTTTATGGGTCACACAAAACAGCTTCATCTCCCTACTTCTACCTCCGATACACTCTTTTCTAAAAATGCTATTACTAGGGGCATGTGGGTGGCTCAGTCATTTGAGCACCCGACTCTTGATTTCATCTCAGGTCATGATCCCAGGGTCGTGGGATCGAGACCTGCGTCAGGCTCTCAGGCTCTGCACTGACAGCATGGAGCCTGCTTGGAATTCTCTCTCTCCCTCTCTCTTTGCCCCTCCCCAGCTTGCACACACGTGTGCACACACTTTCTCTCTCTCTCTCTCTCTCTCTCTCAAAATAAATAAATAAACATTAAAAAAATGCTATTACTCTATTGGAGTTTTTAAAAAATAAACAAAATTAAAATTCAATTTAGATTTAAGGAGTTTGAGACCTTCAGGATTTACTCGAAGATGATCAGAAATAGACCAGGGAGCTGCAAACTAGAGACTGGGATATATGGGTACATGTAAGAATCCACACGGATGTGCATGCTAGAATTCACTGGAGTCACTGGGTTCTCCCCAGTTTGGTGGAGTCAGTCCGTAAAATAATTCCAAGGCTGCAAAATTCTCAGAATTTTGAAAAAGTAGAACGCACTATTCAGAAAAGTAGAACGCACAGTTATGACAGTTATAACAGTGTTTGTCACTTAGAGCTGTCGATGTAAGAGAAGTCACTGGTCTTCCCCAACCCCATCTCCTCCCTTCTCACCCAGCTCTCCCAGAAAAAGAGAAAATGGACGCAGTTTCCACCTTGGGCGCCACATCAGCTCCTGCTCTGCTCGCTTTACCTCCTCACCCCAGGTGACAACAATGGACCAGTTACAAGCATTTTTAACAGAGTCCTGGATCAACAGATGTGGACCAGGAGAGTCTGCCAATACAAAACCAAATGTAAAGGCAACAGCAGCAAGTCCTATACGCTGAGGGAAAGGTTTCCAGGGCGGGGAATTCACACTAGCAAACTGACCCATGGACCACCACAAGCTATCTTTGCTGTCCTTCAGTGTATGACTTTAAATGCCTCCTCTTAGAAAAGAAAAGGAAAGGAAAGAAAGGATAGGAAAGGGACGAGTCTGTGCATGAAAGTCTCTGGTCACTATAACAAGCCACTAACAGCTTCAAAAGAACTCTACTCGTCTCTTCAAAACAATTCTCTTTAGCTCTTTTACAAATGATTAAAATGAAAAAGAACAAAGTCAACAGCACTTAGCCAGTATTAATTTTCAGCAATAGCAGGGTCAGTGCAGGCCCTTGACTCAGATCCTCATATGGGCTCACCTTTTGTACAGCTGCCCGGAAGGCCTGTTTAATGCTCTTACACGAATCAGGTATTAATTTTGTGTCTTGACTCTCCAGAGTTGTGTCTTGCAAATCTGCGTTTTCGTGGAGTTTGAAAATTCTATTAATGCAGTGAGTGTCATCTTCCGATATTCTATTAGGATCCATCTGAGGGGAGAAGAAAAAAGACAGGATACAGAGAAATTATCTTCGATCATTCTGCTATTTCATAAAGTGTGGCTGACTTCAGGATACAAAATTCACTCTTGCAAGAGTCTTTATGTCCCCAACAATTAATAATTAATACAATCACCCTCGGTGTTGGTGAAACATTGACTTCTAATTCATTTTTATGAGTAGCTATGATTCACAACACAAGTACACACGTGTGATCCATGGGGAAATTATTAAAATTGTCTGGCAATGAAAGTCCTCATAGAAGGAAGGAGCATCAAGGAAAATCACACATGGTCAGTGCAGGTAGAGAAGTTTTTGTCTGTAAGTCATACACAGCATTGCTAGATGGGATGATGAAACCCACTAGGATATTCAAAGCATGAAGCTTACGAAATTAACACCATGTTTAGCCACCATGTTTAGCCACCATGTTTGGCCTTTTTCCGTAATCAATGTATATTTTTTAATCAGCCAAGGAAAGAGGGAGAAATCCATTGCCCAAAACCTAAAGCCAGAAGCGAATTTCCCTTTTTGTTGAAACTCTCATCAACATTTCTTCACCTGGAGTAGTACGTTTGTCAGGGGGTGTGTCCCATGGGATAAGGAGGGCTGCTTGGGGCGAACGGGCTGTAGGGACAGATGCTGGGGAGGGGACATGCTAAAATTTCTACAATGTAAGGGACTGTCCCTCCCAAAATATCCATCCCCCTTGAATTGTTAGCTGGTTTTCTGTCTAAACAGTTCTTCAAGTATTACTCTTCTCTTGAAATTGTCTCCTCCTGGGGCTCTGACGAGCCTTTGTAGTGGTTTCAGCTGCCAGGTAAAGGGTAGAGAGAATTAGCCATCAATTGTTTAAATAACACTTGCTTAATTTATTGTCCTCTTCTTTCAAAAAGTCAAGGTACCTCATGAGCATTTGCTTATTAATAGGTATAGACTGGATGAAAAAAGGAAGAATTATAGAAGTTTATAATATGAGCTCCATCAATTAATACCAGGTCTCTCATTGCCTGATTTGCCTTTTTTAAAGTAATCAAAAAGATGTGCAGGTTTACTAACCAACCATCAGACATAAACTAGAAAGTACTCTCTCCATATCTGAGATTCTCAAATGAAATAATAAGCCTTCAACAAATGTGCACCCACCAATACAAATTTTATTATTTCAGTCTTGCATATATAATAAGGATTATCTATGATCCTGGGAGAGGTGTCATTCACGAAGCAAAACTATTTGCAATCCATATTTATTTTTCATATTTTCTTTAGAGGCGCCGGGGTGGCTCAGCCGGTTAGGCGTCCGACTTCGGCTCAGGTCACAATCTCGCAGTTGGTGAGTTTGAGCCCCGCGTGGGGCTCTGTGCTGACAGCTCGGAGCCTGGAGCCTGCTTCGGATTCTGTGTCTCTCCCTCTCTCTCTGCCCCTCCCCTGCTCACACTTTGTCTCCAAAGTAAACATTAAAAACAATTAAAATAATAAGTACAGATCAGAATATGTGAGTTTTTATATAAGGAAAGCTTTTCAATGGCACTTTTTTTAAAAAGCTCACTCATGCCGATCAGTTTCCCACAAAATCAGAGAAGCCTGGGCAGCTGATGTGAAGGGTCACTCGGTTGAGACCTCAAGAAAGAAGAATGATGCCAAGACCTAGTTGGCTCGCCACCAGAAAATCGCTGAGCTACAGGAACAGGGCGGTGTTAGTGGGGAAACGCCTGGGGAGCCTAAAACTGGTTGAGCTCCAGACCTGCTGACCAACTAAGTGCCATCACACAGAAGCCGCAGTGACGGATGCTGCCTCCACTTCAAGTCCAGTCCAAACACCTGTAGCTTCACGGGCTCCCCTGGAGCTCGTTAGAAATGCAGAATCTCAGGTCCCTGGCACGCTGCCTGGGGATCTGCGTCCTAACTAGACCCCAGGCCCTCTCGACGTACGAGAACGTTTGACCAGAAATGCTTTCAAATACCAAAGTGCACATACAGATGTTCTGCTATTAAAATGTCCCAAAATTTCTCGGACACGAATTTTTTTTTTTTTTTTTTTTTTTACAAGTCATGCCGGCTAGTACAAAAATATTGTGACAGTAATAATGGTTAATGATTCGATGCAAAGAAATGTAACACAAAGATTTTGTTCCCTCTCTCTGAGCAAGTCTCCACACCCAGGTGCCACCCTCAGCCAATGGAACCCACATCCCTCAGGGTAAGAGCCAACTGGCTCTCTCTGCAAGGGCTTCGAATGTTCAGCTGAGAACCACGGTTCAGAAGGTAACACAGGAGCTAAAACATAGATCAAAGCGATCAATTGTTTTCCCAAAAGAAGTGACGAAAGCATGGCATCGTTCATTTTGATAGGGTCATTTATTTTGTTTACTTCAGTTTAGAGCGTATGTTAGGAATGTCTTGTTCCAGGGTCTTGTAGCCCTCCCTTCCCAGAAATGGAGACCAGGAGAAAAGAGAGGAGTTGAGGCGTGGGGGTGGGCTGACCACACACACCAGACCAGGGTCTCTGGTCTGGAGTCTCTGTGCTGGAAAGACTGCTAGCAAGGGGCGGGATTGGTGCCCAGAGCTGGGCACCCCAGGGCTCATCCAGTGGCTCTAGCAACCACTCTCTTACCCCACACCCTCTCTCCAGACACCATGGTCTGGATAGAGAATTTGCAAGACTACATAAAAAGTGCTACTTTTTAGCCTAGTTTAGCTACTCCTTAGCTGACTTACATGTTTGCAAATTTCTAGCATCCTGAATCATTTGAAAAGCTTCTTCAGCAAAAGACACATGCCAGGCACTGGGCTAGATGCTGCCGATAATGTAATGAGCAGAATAGGCAGTCTTTACCTTCTTGAACTTAACTACACTCAACAAAGGAACACAGAAGCTCATCAAAAAAAAAAAAAAAAAAAAAAAAATCACAGTGAACTGGGTTACAAATGAATTCATTATACCTAGAAATGTCTGAACACATTATATAAATCTTGAATATCTGATTTAAGAGACTTATAAATGCATTTACCAGATAATGTAGTTCATACGAAGTGAGACTCTTTAAAAAAAAAAAAAAAAAAACTTCCTAGAAATGTAATCATTTGTAGGGTTAAATGAGGCAGGATGCTTGACATTTGTGCTACTTTGTTATCTGTTTTTTCAAACAGGCGCCTGCACACCTCCACATCAGAGTTGCGGTAGGGATTGCTCCCTTGTTTGGGTAACAAACAGCCAGGGAGGTTGGTGTGCACACTGGGGTTTGGGGGAAGGAGTTAAAAGGGCAACAGAGATTGCGTTTTCTGAAAAGCTTATCTTGTAGCTAACCTCCAAACTTTGAATATGGTTATGTGGATTAAAAGAAGAGAAACAAAACGCACATAAATTTTACAAGCAACTTTTTGCAAGGTTTTCTTCTTCTCCTTTTTCTCCTTCTCCTTCTTCTTCTTCTCCTTCTTCTCCTTCTTCTTCTTCTTCGCAAACCAAAGTATGAATACTATGTGGTAAATATATAGCACAAACCACATGCTATTTTTTTCTTTGGCAACGTTGGTAGAGGAAAAGCCAATCTACTCTAGATCTAGTGCTTTTTTTTTTTTTTTCTTTTCAATCTGGGCACAGGCAATCTGCAAACATCCAGGAGGCTGATTCATTTTTAACTATTCAATCATGAGTTGAGAATGGAAAAAACTTTTTAAACTCACCGTAATTTTTACACTATTCTGGGCATTCTTCTCAAATGCATTTAGGGGCACCTGGGTGGCTCAGTCGGTTGAGCGTCCTACTCTTGATTTCAGTTCAGGTCATGATCTCGTGGTTGTAAGACTGAGCCCCTCATCAGGCTCAGTGCCGGCATGGAACCTGCTTAAGATTCTCTCTCTCTCTCCCTCTGCTCCTCCCCGCGACCCCCCCCTCCCCACACACACACACATGCGTGTGCGCGAACTCTCTCTTTCACTTTCTCTCTCAAAATAAAATAAATACATAAAAAATAAAAATAAAAATAAAAATAAATGCATTTAAAACTAAATTCTACTTTTTTTTTTCCTGAGGAATTGCATAGCTACCCTGTCCCCACTTTAAACAAAAACAATAAAACTGGCTCCTTCTCATTTTTTACTGTAAACTGCAAACAAAATGATTTCATTCTAATTCAGAGGGATTCAGAAACCCCAAGGCGTTGACACCCCCAACTTTAGTGGAAATAAAAAAAAATCTCTTATTTGGTACCAAGTTCTAACCTAAAGGAGCTGATATGAGTTAACATGTTAAATCAGTGACGGGTCAAACGGAGTCTATTCTCTTAGCTAGAACTTTGAAAGAAGGCCTCAGGCACACATAAAAGGAGGAAGAATTGTAGAATGGACTCCACAAACCCATCACCCAGCTTCAACAATTATCAACCCATGGCCAATCTTTTTTCATCTGTAGGAAACCACTTCTCTACCCCTAAAGCTCCCCACTTATTATTTTGAAGCACATTCCGGACATCTTAGCACTTCACTTGTAACTATTTCAGAATGTATCTCTAAATAACCAGGACTCCTTTAGGTATCAGAGGTAGATACTATAACTCAGTAACTTCTTTCCTAAAGAAGATGCCCCTTTAAAAATGCAGGACGGGGGTGACTGGGTGGCTCAGTCAGTTGAGAGTGAGACTTTGGTTCAGGTCATGATCTCACAGTTCCTGAGTTTAATCCCTGCATCAGGCTCACTGCTGTCAGCACAGAGACTGCTTCAGATCCTCTGTCCCCTCTCTCCTTGACCCTCCCCCACTCGTGTTCTCTCTCTCTCTCTCTCTCAAAAATAAATAAACATTTTTTAAAATGCAGTACAAAATGGGGTCCAGAGTAATGGTTAATATATTTTGCATAAGTCTTTAAAAAAAAACCCCAATCTTTATGGCATTTAGGAAAACTGTACTTATGAAATCTGATGACATTAAATCTCCAAAATGAAAATTTTCTAGCTGGGCTTACTAATTTGCATGGTTTTGTTGTTGTTGTTGTTTTGTTTTGTTTTGGGAAAAATGGGGTTGAGAATTTCACTATCACCCATGTAATATCAAGACTGCTAAGTTAAAATGAGCGATCATCAGACAGACCCTTTGGCCTACCAGACCATTGCCATTCTTACAGAAGCAGGTCC
Source organism: Panthera onca (assembly GCF_046562875.1). Lineage (NCBI taxonomy): Eukaryota > Metazoa > Chordata > Mammalia > Carnivora > Felidae > Panthera > Panthera onca. Next base: position 212,723,750 of record NC_138339.1, on the reverse strand, counting down.
CTCTTTTGTACATGGCCACGCCCATCCATGGCTCCCACCAATCTGAGCTGTTGCTGGTGCCTGAGCTCATTCATTGCCTACTGCTCTCTCAATGCTTAACACTCACTTCACCATTACTGCTACGAAAATGCCATGTCCCTAAGGTGATAGAGAAGATAAAAAGTAATAGACAACTTGTGCAGTCCCATCCTTTTTCTGAATCGTGCTCTCGTGTTTGACTAAGAATTTTAAGTCTTTTGTTAATAGGTCTCTCTAATGCCTGGCACCACGTGATGCACACAGTAGGTGGAGATTGCGTGCTGAATTAAGGATTCTTAACCCACACTCCACAGCATTTAATAGTCTCATCTGCAGTGTAGGTACTCAATATATACAGACTTTACATGTGGGGGTGGCAGGAGAAAACTGGATGGGAAAATGGGTCATTCTCCACTGTAGCATACTCTGATGAAAGAAAAAGCATTTTCCATCACTTCCCTATAGGTGGGTGTAATCTTTATAGCAAAAGTTGTGGGCTTTTTTTTTTTTTTTTTAAGAAACAAATATCTTAATAGGTGAAGATTACTTGTATTAATATACAAATACAAGTGTCCTGAAGTATGGCTCATCGTATCTCCACCTTTGTTTTAGTAGGTAAATAAAACTAGCTCTATAAAACACAAAACAGTGGATAATGAATATTAAACAAAAATCCCAGGGGCATTACAAATAATGGAGTTCAAAACTCTGGCACATGTCAAAACCCATACACTCCAAGCAATGCCATGTTTTGATGCGCCCCATTTGGTTTGGTAATCACCTTTGAATCTGAAAACCAATGAAGTCCAAACCCAACTCTCTTTTCCCATAAAAAAAAAAAAAAAAAATGCACAGTCAGCCCTCCACTTCCTCTGAGAAAGAGTTCACAGCACCAGACAAGAACATTTGAATGAATCCAACCAACTGCACTGCAATTTCCAAGAAAACACAAGAGCATAAACCACCAGAAAGCATAATATTACAGATTTACCCCTTCCTTTCTACTATCTTTCACTGCAGTTCCCAGCCGTCTTTCTCATCTTTTAGAAGTTTAGTTGTCTGCTGGATTGTAGCGAGGCTGTATCAGGGGTGAGAACCTCACCACCATCACGCACCCCTGGCTTCCTTCTGCCGCCCACCTTAACGGGAAGGCACGTGGTGCTCCCCTCTTCGTGCCCCCAGGCGCGAGCGGAGCCCGGGTCCTGCCACCAGGCTTCTCCGCCCATCTGGCGCCTTGGGCATCCCCCCGGGTGCTCCAGCGGCTTCCTGCGGTGCAAGCACCGCGACCTTCCGCTCTGCGCTCCCTTCCAGCCGAGCGGTCCGGAGCACACCTGCAAAGCAGCCAGCGCCGGGAACCAACCCCTCCAGGTGGTGGGCGGGAAGGGACAGGGTTGCGCTCATCCCACCCCCCCCCCCGCGCCCCCGCCCCAAGTGGACGTAAGTCAATCCTTAGCTCCTAGTGAGAAATGCAAGGATTTGGGGTTGGGGTGGGTGGGGAGTGTGCAATCATCCATTAGAGGTTAGCAGCCAATGCTGCGTCGCGGGGGAAATTCAAACGCACCCGGTCGGGACGAGCGAGCCCACGCTCCGCTCCCTGCGGGGCCCAGGCGGGCGCGGAGACCCGAGGCCCGCGCGCCCGGCCCCGCGCCAGGCTGGCCCCGAGCGGGGGGCACCCTCTTTAGAGTCCCTTTCCCCGCCAGAACTTGCAAGGTCCGGGGAGCCGAGCCGACGGCAGCCTCAGTTTCCCACCTGCGCGGAACGGGCGAGGTGGGCGGGCCCCCGGGGAGGCGGGCACTCACCTGCGCTCTGAAGTAGAGGAACAGGGCGACGCTGCAGACCACCTGGCCCAGCCCCAGTCCCAGGAAGGCCACGAACATGGAGCGCGAGGCGGCGGCGGGCGGGTGCGGCGCGGGCGGCGCGGGCGGCGGCGGGGCGTGCAGGGGGCCCTCGTGCGGGGCGCCGGGGCCGCCGCCGCCCATCTCCTCCGAGCCGCGCAGGTACTTGGTGTAGTCTCGGCTGGCGCGGCGCATGGCGCTCGGCCCGCTGGCTGCGGCGCTCGCCTCCCTCGCTGGCTCCCTCCCTGGCTCCTCGGCCCGCGACCGAGCCTAAAGACCGCGCGGAGCCGGCGCGGGGCCAGGCGGGCCTCGACGTGCGGCGCTCAGAGCCGGGCGCTGCTCGGGGGGCGCGCGGGCGAGCGGGCTGGGCGCCCGGCTACCCCAACTCTTATAAACCGCTGGCGAGGGCTGGCCCCGGGAGCCAATCAGCCCCGGGCGAGGCTGCCTCTTCCACTCCCACCTCTGGCTCCCCTTCCTTCCTTTCTCCCTCCCTCGCTTTCTTACTCGCACTGAGTGGCCTCCTCCCCATCACACACTGAGAGCATAAGGCTGTGGATTGCTCCGGCGGTGCCGGACGCCCCTCGCCCATCCTCAGCTGCCCCTCAGGGCCGGGCCAGATGCAGATAGTGCCTCAGTTAAAGATAGAGGATAAGGTGACATCACACACATTGCTCTGGCAGTTAGCATCCCTGAGCTTCAGTTTCTGCTAGAGGATGTAGAAAGTTGGACTTGGTGATCTCTGAAGTCCCTTCCCCCTCCGCTCACCCCAAAAGAAATTCACTAAGGAATATCCTTGAGGATCCTGAGGGTACAGCCTCTATCATGCTTCCAAATATAGGTTCCGAATTGTTTTGGCAGCCTTAGAAAACCAGAGCTCCCGTCCCAGATCCCTGCTTCTGCACCCTCAAAAAGTGGTTTTGAGTAAGGCACGTTTTGAATGTGGGAGCAGAGAGCCTACAGGCACCGAGCCTGGCCTACAAAAGGGAACCGGTAGGGAGAGAAGGGTAGGATCCAGTGCGCCTCGTATACAGGACCATGTATTACATTTCCACAGGGTTTGGCACATGCCATTCCTACCGCGGGGTGGTTATTTCCCTTCAGGATCCTGAAGGTAAGAGAGGCAGACACGAAGATGTAAGGAACCCTGGGAGAGCTAATCCACCTGTGCCTCGGGAAAGATGAATGTTACACAAGGTTGAAGGTGTCGTTAAATGTTAGTTTCATTGCTAAAGAAAACTTCCCAGGGTTTTTGTAAAAGCCCCTATTTAGAATTGGGCGCTTTGGTGAGAAAATGAAAATATGGACTAGACTCACAGATTCTGAGGCGTCTTCAGCAGAAGGTAAGAGAAGGAGGTGCTGGACAATTTAGACACCTACAAAAATTCCGCATTTGTGGACGTTCTACATCTTATTAGTACTTTTTAGTTTTGTGTCCTCTTTACCGTTCTGCAACGGGCACTCCTATAGGCAAGATTTATCACAAATGACACATCTCTAAGTTATTGAAGCTTGTGATCTCAGGCGAACACTTAGAACTCAGCACATTTTGAGGTGCCTAGGTGGGTCAGTCGGTTAAGTATCCGACTTTGGCCCAAGTCCTGATCTTGTCATTCTGAGTTCGAGCCCCACGAGGATTCTGTGCTGACAGCTCGGAGCCTGGAGCCTGCTTCGGATTCTGTGTCTCTCTCTCTCTCTGCCCCTCCCCTGCTCACATTCTGCCTCTCTCTCTCTCAAAAATAAACATTAAAAAAAAAAAAAAAATTTAGGGGCGCCTGGGTGGCTCAGTTGGTTAAGCGACCGACTTCGGCTCAGGTCATGATCTCTCAGTCTGTGAGTTCGAGCCCCGCGTCGGGCTCTGTGTTGACAGCTCAGAGCCTGGAGCCTGTTTCAGATTCTGTGTCTCCCTCTCTCTGCCCCTCCCCCATTCATGCTCTGTCTCTCTCTGTCTCAAAAATAAATAAACGTTAAAAAAAATTAAAAAAAAAAAATTTAAACCCCGTATGTTCAAGAACTTTGTCTGTATTATTTACCTCTATATCCCCATTTCTTAGAACGTGGCCTAGCATATAGTAGGTGTGCAGTAAATGTGTCCCAGGTCCAAGCCACACTGGCTTACCTGATTGATCATGTCACCTAACAGGTCCCACTACCTCCAGACTTGCTGGCCCCTGAACACTTCTGCACCCACTGATCAGGATTTCCTTTTAAAGCAAAAAGATCTGTCATTTCCCTACTTCCAATCCTCTAATGGCTTCTAAGTGTCATTGGTATAAAGTCTAAACTCTTGAGATTAAAAAAAACCTTACATGGTCCTTCACCGTCTGGCTCAAGACTCCTTTTCTACATCAGTTTCTTTTTTTTTTTTAATGTTTTTTTTAATGTTTAATTATTTTTGAGACAGAGAGAGACAGAGCATGAACGGGGGAGGGGCAGAGAGAGAGGGAGACACAGAATCGGAAGCAGGCTCCAGGCTCCGAGCCATCAGCCCAGAGCCCGACTCGGGGCTTGAACTCACGGTACGTGAGATCGTGACCTGAGCTGAAGTTGGACGCTTAACCGACTGAGCCACCCAGGCGCCCCTCTACATCAGTTTCAAATACTACACTTAGCTGTAGTGTACGTCTCTCTTTTCTCCCCATAGCTGGATGCCTCTCTTACTCATCCTTCCTTTTCCACTCCAGTGTCATCTCTCTACTAGTCCTCTGTTCCTTCCCCTAAGCGGGGTCGGCTCCCTTTGTTTTATGCCCCCACAGCACCCTTAACCTCTCCTGTCATGACACTCGTGCACTCATTCATTCACTCCACAGATACGTTAGTGGAAGCCCGCCATATACCACACACTAAGCTGGATCCCAGTGACAGAGTGATCAAGATAAATATGGAGCTTACAGTGTGGTGGGAAAGAAACAAATCATCAAATAATTAACTAAAACCCCGATGAGCGCTCTGAAGGCGAAGTGCAAGAATAATGAGAAGATTTTTGTAAATGGGGCGGGGAGGGGCGGCTAACCTATTCTGGAGAGTCCGAGCAGACTTCCTAGGCAAAGATAATGATTAAAACTAATCCCTGAATAATAGCTACCCAGGGAGAGAGTGGCCAGGGGGCTATCTGAGACAGAGGATGATTATGTTACCAAAATTATTTGTTTAATACATCTTCCCAATTGATCATGTCTGTCTTACTGTGAATTCATAAATATATTTATTATTAACTCTAATGTATCGATTAACCAGTTAATCTGTTACCCAAATTGCAAAATAATTAAGTCAAAGCCCGAGTAAACCAAGGTATTAAGAGATGGCAAGACAAAAACACAACTGAAGATGCAAGTGTAGGTCAGTACTCAGCTGCAAAGAGCATGATGATTAGATCAGCATTTCTCAAACTGCATTTCCTGGTACCCCGGTGTATTACGATGAAAATCTTTTGGAGTCAAGGGGCAATTTATTGGTGCGTGTAGTTGAAAAATGTAACGTTAGGTTTAGATCCAGGCGTGATTGGACACACACCTGAATCCGGTGTCTTTCCCTTGAGGCCAGGGGATCAAGTTACCCCAACATGACCTATGGGCTGAGAAGAGGGAAGAAATAACCCCCCAAAAGAAAATTAAAGTGCAAATATCAAAGACAAGGAATTGATACTGTGTTGTCCTTTCTATCTTTAAAGTTAATGAGGACACCAAAGGGCTTTTGTTCATTTGAATTATATTTGCGAATATTTGGCATATTAGAAAACTAAACTGAGAGATTTTTTTAACCTATTGGCATGTTAACACACTAGAGTTTTATTTTTAAAAAATAACCATTTAGGGGCACCTAGTGGCTCAGTTGGTTGAGTGTCTGACTCTTGATTTCGGCTCAGGTCATGGTCTCACGGTTCATGGGATGGAGCCCCAAGTCAGGCTCCACGCTGACAACTAGAGTCTGTTCGGGATTCTCTCTGTCCCTCTCTCTCTACCCCTCCCCTGCTCTCAATCTTTCAAAATAAAGAGATAAACTTAAAAAAAATTATATTTTTTTAAGTAGGGAGAAAAGTGACACTGTTTTACATTTTTTCAAATGACATTGCTATTTGGCTTCATATATCCTCGTATCCATTTCAGTATTTAATTTGTCTTAATACTGAACACCAGACAGCCTCTAGAAAACTCCACTGTACCCTCTGGGCAGAACGAAAATGCAAAAGGACAATAATGCTGTACTGTTACTAGGAAATACTTCTGACTTCACAGAACCTCTGAGACAATCTCAGAGACTCTTAGGCATTCCCTAACCGCACTCTAAAAATGGCACTCTAAAAAAAAAAACTCTAGATGTTGTGTTAGTTTGAACACAAAATTAGTTGGTTTTTATTTGATACAGATCTTATCAGTGGCAGTAATGTACAAAAGTATATTGTAAATCTCTAGAAAAGGGATTTGATATTCACTGATGTTCAAATTTTCTAATTTTTGGGGGGGTGGCGATGGGGTGGAGTGGAGTGCTTTACGTATCAAGGGTTTAAGGACAAGATCTGGTAAAAGCTAGATGAGAGACACCTGTAGGATACAAATGGCTAATACAGCACCAATGGCCTCAGTGTCAGTTAAATCATCAGTAGGCAGGGAAACATCCAGAGGCTGATGGAACAAGAAAAGGAGAGACAAGAGACAAGACCATGGAGAACGTGGGTGACTGGCAAATTGGAGAAAAGCATCCCTATCCATTTTAAAGCACCGTGCTGGCCATACAAAGCATTCCCACAGACTTGTGGTTTTCAGTCCTTGCGAGGGCTTCGTGGAGCCCCCTTAAACTGGCTGATCAGTTAACTATCATGTTTATAGCGTCTTCTGGTTCCTACTTTTTCTTTATGGCCTCTTTTAGCCTTCCAGCCTCACAATTTATGCCCCAGCAACACAGAATTACTTGTACCCTCCCATTTCTTACATCTATACCTTGGGTCATTCAGTCTTTTCTTCCAAGATTGACCTTCTCTGAACTTCTCATCTGACTACTGGCTTATCTCAAACATTCAGCTCAGGCCCTTTGTCTTTATGAAGCTTTTCATGATACCTTCCATAGGTCAGGCACCACTTCATAATTCTTTGTTACACCGTGTGCATATGTTTATCATAGCTCTAAACTTCTTTTATGATCTTTCATTTATTTCTCTGTCTAACCTACTGGATCCTTAGCTCCTGAGGGAAGTTATTATCTTTGTATTCTTTGTATGCCTTCATACAGTGCTTAAAAAAATGTTTTTTAAATGAATGAATAAATAAAGAAAAGAATACACAAGACAAATACCATATGATTTCATTCATGTATGGAATTTAAGAAACAAAACAAATGAACGGAATGAAAAAGAGACAAAAATCAGACTCTTAACTACAGAGAACTAATTGGTGGTTGCCAGAGGGGAGATCGGGGAGGGAAGGGGGGAGGATGTGTGAAATAGGTGACAGGGATCAAGGAGGGCACTTGTGAAGAGATCCGGGTATTGTATAGAATTGTTGAATTACTATATTGTACACCTGAAACGGATATACACTGCATTTTAACTATACTGAAACTTAAAAATAATAGTAAATAATAAAATTAATTAAAATGAAGAAAAGAATATGCAAACCGATTCTGGTATTCTCATAACAGAAGGCTGAACTGGGGAGAAGTCTGAGTGTTAAAGAGGAAAGTGCCCAAATAATGTCGCTCTCTAAATCTCTCTAAATACATTGGTAGCCTAATTAGATTAGGAAAACATACAACAAACTTAAAGTCATAATATGCTTGCATAATAATGAGGAATAAACATATGTATTTTTAATGCTAATGTTGTAAAATTTTAATATCAAACTTATAAAATTTAACACAACTTGAACTTGAGTCACTTTCACATTTTATGTAATTATATAGCAGCAGTTCTCAAAGTTTTATCTCAGGACCTTTTTACTCTTAAAAATCAGAAACTTCCCCAAAGGGTGAATTTTTTAATGTGAGTGATAACTATTAATATTTACCATATTAGATATCCAAACAGAGACTTTTTTTTTTACTCTGTGGTGACAGTCTGTAACATATTTTATGAAAAGTAACTATCATTTTAAAAATAAAAATATTGGTGAATAGGATTGCATTGTTTTTGTTTACAAATCTCTTTAATGGAAGACAACTGTATTCTACCTGCTTCTGTACTCACTCTGATGTGATACATTGTTTTTCTTGAAGTGTATAAAGAAAATATAGCCTCATGAAAACATATGGTTAGAAAAGGGAGGAGTATTTTTTTTTATTTTTTTTAATGTTTATTTATTTTTGAAAGAGAGAGAGACAGGGTGCGAGTAGGGAAAGGGCAGAGAGAGAGAGAGACACAGAATCGGAAACAGGCCCCAGGATCTGAGCTGTCAGCTCAGCACAGAGCCTGACGCGGGGCTCGAACTCACGAACTGAGAGATCATGACCTGAGCAGAAGTCGGACACCCAACCGACTGAGCCACCCAGGTGCCCCAAGGGAGGAGTATTTTCACTGAATTTCCTGATAATTGTGGATTTCTCCTTTTCTACTACACCAAAACTCAATAAGTAGTCTCTTTTTTAGACATTATTTGCACTGTGACATTGAAACCCTTCGGTGGTTTTCTTCCTCCATTACAATAGCATCCATCGGTCATACCTTTTTGTTCGAAGGCATCTCTTCCCCAGGGATGACTTTGTAATATCAGGCATGGTCATTTGGAAAATATCCACTCACTGAATGCCACGGATCTCCCCAATGTTTCCATATTTCATTATATAATACTCCAAACCTACATTCAACTATCATCACCACTGATCTTTTAAGGATAGTTTTTAGTATTGGGAAGTTGTTAGGTTCACAGTGGCAGTTAAGAATTTTTGAAAATACTGCTGGAGAGAGAGATTTACAATAAGCACAGAGCAAATATTTAGCCTTCAAGATATTTGAAACAAGAGTTGCACTGAAACTAAGGCCTCAACCCAGCTGAATTTTTAAAAAAAATTTTTAACGTGTATTTATTATTGAGAGACAGAGAGACACAGAGCATGAGCAGGGGAGGGGTAGAGAGAGGGGGAAACATAAAATCTGAAGTAGAATCCAGGCTCTGAGCTGTCAGCACAGAGCCCGACGCGGGGCTCAAACTCACAAACTGCAAGATCCTGACCTGAGCCGAAGTCGGTCGCTTAACCAACTGAGTCACCCAGGCGCCCCATCCCACCTCAATTTTTGATTGAAGTCCTCTTCACCTTAGCTGCATAGTAATATCTACATTAGTTGTTTTATACATAATGTCAGTTATACAATTAAAAAAATTACTTGACATAATAGAAAGCTGGAATGTGTGGTTCATAATCAAGAGGGGGATAAACACTCAACAGAAGCAGATGAACAGATGATCAAAATACTGAAAATAGGCAAGAATTTTTAAATAACTATAATAAGTACAGTAAAGAACATAGAGGAGAGGGTAAAGAAAATAAATAAAAAGAATTTCAGGCAGAGAAATGGATAGTTTAAAAATAATAAAATGAATATTCTAGAAAATAAAAATAAGGTATATGAAATAAGGAAATTGTTGGATGAGCTTAATAGCAGACTAGATACAAAAAAGAAAAAAAAAAATGGCTCAATGAATTCAAAGTCTGTTCAACAGAAAATTTCCAAACTGAGGCACATAAAGGAAAAATAATTAGAAAACAAAACAATATACCATCAGAAATATGTGGAACATTATCAAATGGTCTAACATATGTGTAATTGGAGTTCCAGGAAAAAAAAGAATAGGGGAAAAACAACATATGAGGAGATTATGTTGAGAATTTTCCTAACTGAATAAAGACATCAACTTATGGATTGAAAAAGTCAGAACATCCCAAACAGGATATATACAAAGAAATCCACATTTAGGCACACCACAACCAAACTGCTGAAACTGAAAGACAAAGAAAAAACCTTAAAACCACTCAGTAATCCATATTTTTATTTTCCTTTTCCCTGGAAGTCTCAGATAAGTGTCATAATTTCTTTGTTAACACTTACATAATAAAAAGTTCCCTGGACACTTTTGTCCTGAGAACACACTCGTTTGCTAATTAAATGAAGGAATTAGTTCAATAATAATAATAAAAAAAAATTGATTCCATTTAAAGTTAAATCTTCCCTCCCACAGATTAGGACTATCAGTCTAGAAACTTGACCATGGCCTAAAGGGCGTGCTGTGTGGGTGGGGTAGAGTTGGGAGTGGCAAAGGATAGGAAACCTGGGCCAGTGCTCTTTGGGTTTGGTGAATGATTATTCAAAGCTGATTATTTCATGGGGCACTTTCATATTTCCTTGAAAAACTTCCCACCAAAAACACCTGGCTGAAGTTTCCTCTCCTTTAGATAACTACCCCCTCAGTTTCTGCAGCTATTAGTATATCCTTTTTTCTTTCTTCTGGCCACAGTCTGCCTCTGGCTGGGCGCCCTCTTGGATGAAATCTCTTTGAATATTATCCTCAGGCTGTCTCCTCCTTGGCTGCCCACGTCTTGTCCCCAGTACACACTTCTGCCTTGTTGTCAATGAAAACACATTTTGCTCCCAGAACAGCTTCTTCTGAGCTCTGCCACCAGACAGGCAGCTCCAGCCACAAGCATTTACTTTTGGTCCTTCTTAGACATTCGAGAAATCCTCGTCTCTGCCATCTCAAACTTCAGAACAAATATCAAGCTCTCCAACTGGTCCCTCTCAAAGTCTTTCTCATAAATTCTCCCAACAAGCCATCCCTTGATTACTTCATCCTCCATCACTTATATCTTTAATCTGGTTTCCAGATTCCTTCTCTGCAAGTATCTTCTGTGAACTATGGGTGTCCTTGCCGCCTAGTATTTGGTCCCATTTTAGCATGCTGTTACTCAAGGAAACAGCCACTTACCAAATAGTGTAATTAGTAAAATGTGCTCTGGGAGCACAGAAGAAAAGCTGTTAACCTAGACTAGGGAGTTAAGGAAGGCCTTTTTTGGAGGACACCATATTTAAGATGAGACTTGTGGTATTGAGTAATAGTTTTCCAAAACTAGTGGGAAGAAACACATATAAAGGCCCAGAAGCAAAACAGGATGCATTCAAGGAAATGCAAGAAGTTCAGAAGAGCTTGGTCAGAGCTTGAGGAAAGAATAGATAAAGATAAGACTAGAACAATAGGCAGAGATTAAATCACCAAGCTTGCCAGTCACGATAAAAATTTGAATTTTATTCTAAGAGCAAGAGAGAGTCCTTGAAAGTTGTTTCCCCCTCAGAAAAATGGCACGTTCTGATTTGCAATTTAGACGTTTCCCTTTCAGTGTGGAGCATGAGTTTGGAAGGAGATGGACAGAGCTGTCCTGGAGGCCACTGGACTGTGGCCAGAAAAAGGCAAGAAACGACCACAGTAGGGGCAGAAGTGGTGGAGAGAAGTGATGGTCCCAGAAGCATTTAGGAAGTGGAGTGCTTTGGGTGTGGTGGCTGACTGGCTGTGGAGGGTGAGGAAGGGGAAGGAGTCCATGATGCCCCACAGGTTTTCATTTTCTGCAGCTGAGGGGTGACCTTCGCTAAAATGGAGAAGGAGCAGGTTGGACACGCTCCAGGTCATACCGTAGGCCCGAGTGCACCTGCGAAGTTTTCTCTGCCTTTTCTGTTTACTTTGTTGACTCTTACTCAACTTTCGAGTCTCGACCCAGGTGATATCTCCTCCTGGCTTTCCCCCCGAATCCTTAGATTTTTCTAAAAGTATCTCTACTCTTATCCCTCACTCCCCTTTAAGCTGTCCCTTTCTTCATTACAGTGATTTCATCTGTTTATAAATGAGTGTCTTCCCAGGAGACCATGAGAGACTTGAGAACATTATTTTTTTCATTATTGTACCCTCATCACCCAGCAAAAGGTCCAGAACACATTAGGCAGTTAATCAGTGTCGTTGAATAAAGTGGGCCCTCTGGAATCTTAAAACTTTGAAACAGCAACACAGATGCAAAAATGTGTATGATGAGATGTTTCTGAGCAAATACATTTCAGAAATGACCGGTAGGGCAGATATCATCATCACCACCACCACAACAAACGTGTATGGAACACTCATGTGCAAACAGGCACTATTAGCCTTGGAAAGGTAGAACAAAAAGACTAAAAACTACGGATACTCAAACGGGTCTTTGTTCAAACTAGTGTGGACTGAATGCCTGAACAAATGTCACACCCATTCTGACTATAGATCTTATGTTCTTTGTTACGCTCATAAAACAGTACATGGGTTTTGTCTAAGGTCCCCATGCAAAACAGGATAGAAATCAGTTATTATTTAACATGCATGCACCCATGCTGTATTATAGAGTGAAAACTTTAGAAATCTGTCCTAAAAACAGTTAGTTTAAAACAGGGACTTTGGGGCCATATATCCTCTGATTAAATCCAAGCTTTTCCACTCACTGGCTGGGTGGCTTATGTGTCTTGTGCTTTAGTTAGGTCCATTAAAGAATAAAGAAAGCAGCATCTACGTTACGGGTTGTAATGAATACAATTAGAGTCCTTGCATACAAATTCTTAGAACGGTGCTTAATATATGCACGTTACGTTCTTCTAGTTCTTATTAGCCATTCAGATTCCTGGCAACATCTATGCACTTTACTTAGCGGCGGTAACGAGAAAGCTTAGATGAATAGCCGTGTCAGATTCTCATCTTTAAACAAATCCAGTGTGCAGGAAAGGAGACAGAAGAATTGAAACCATGGTATCTCCCCTCCGGTAAAGAGTATCCGACTGCAGCCGGAGGTGCTCAGGGAGCACAGTCGGAGGAATGACCAAACAAGGAAGGAACACACAGTAGAGTGGCTTCAGGGTCACACAGCAGCATGGCTGCGACATTGCACGGCCAGTGCACCTGAGTGGTGCAATGACCCGGTGTTGCAAACACCATATTGCTGGCAATGCCGACACCTTTAGGAAAAGCTGGAGCGCATCAGTATGTCCTGCTTACTCAAGCAGAGATACCCTGCAAAAGTACATCTGTCATGACCGATTATAATTCTCAAGGTGTCGGTGTTAGAAAAGGTAAAGATAATTCTTCATCTGGAAAATTTGCTCATTTTTCGATAGTTCAAATATTTGGGGGAAAGAAAATCACTGAGAAATGTTTCGCTGTTGGCAAAGAAGTCAGTAATTTGGCTGTGTTACTACCTCCAAACTTAATTTTTAAATTGTTCTTATTATCATACTGTGGGACAAGCGGGCAGGTGACACCATAGCCTCATTTTATTTTTGACATCTGCATTTACATGGGACATTTACTCCTTCTATACAAATTGCAGGGGAAATTGTGTGACTCCTCTGCAAAGGCATTTGTAAGAATATGGAATCCCTTAATATTTTCAAAGAGCCTTGTACTAAATTATACCAACCATGTTGGACCAGGGGGAATTCACTGATAAAATCCACTGCCTGGAAAGGCAAATATTCGTTGTCGGAATTTTTAAGCCCAACACAGATAGAGGCTTAGTGGAGATGTTGTAGAGTAGATTAATTATCAGATGGGTAGTTAATCTAGGTAATTTTTAAGGTTGTTTCCAGTCCTGAGATATAAATCAGCAACCTTAACTGGCCTTTCCAGATGTCACAGGCAGCAGTTTGCAAAATGCTTTCGAATGAAAAATATTCCATATGAAACCATGTGTGTTTGTTCATTATCTACATCGGCACTGTCTGATAGAACATTCTGCCATGATGGGAACGTCCTATACTCATGTTGTGCAATATAGTAGCCATTAGGCACGTACAGCTATGGAACACTTAAAGTATGGGTAAAGCAGCTAGAGAACTGAATTTCCTCAGTCCATCAGTGACTGAGGCTGGTGGCTCCCATACTGGAAAGCAGCCATCTATATGCACTTTTCTTTATTCCCAATTTATATCTGCTTATTAGTGTTTTCCATTTAAAACATTGTTTCACAGAAACAGGATCAATGTTGCCTAGTGTTGCAGACTTCAGAGGTAGCCTAAGTGAGTAGAGCTCTTGATAGAGCTGAGAAGAAATTTCAGTTTCACTCTGATCCCAGAGCCTAGCTCAGTGCCTGCCCCAGAGTAGCTGTCAACAGATCGTATGCAAATTTTTTTGAATTCCTTGAATCTCTTAATTCGAAGTCATTCACTTCACTCAATCTCACAGGCTTCTTTTAAAAATAGTGGCAGTTTTTTATTTCATCTTCACTGTGCCAGAAGTCCTAGGATAATAAAAGTTCAAGAACTTCATGAACCAGCTCAGCACATGAACTCAGAGATTAGTCAACAGCTTAAACAAACAAGGCTGGCCAGCTGGTCCCTGCTCTATTTTACCACAGTCTGGGGGCAGGGACAAAAGACATTTAGGAGAGGACTTGTGAGTGTGGCTCTTGCCTCATCACCCATCCCCCTCATTCCCAACCCATCAGTTTAATCTGCAGAGCATTTGGTTGATGATAAGTGAGATGGCTTCTGGTCCTGGAGACCCACAACTATGCTCAGGGACATCTCTCTCTATGGGACCCAGGTGAGCTCACGTCGTGCAGGGCCCCTCCCAGGGAGACAAGACCTGAGCCACAGGGGAGATGACTAGGGCTGTATGGGCTCTCACTTTTTTGTTGTTGTTTAATGTCCAAGGGGGGCCGCTCTGCAATACCAAGAAGAGTTTAGACAAATAAACATGATCAGGACATACTGTAATTAATGGGTTCCACCACACAGCCAAACTGCCCAGCTTCATAGTTTCAAACTATTTTGGATTCGCCGTAAAAGTTTGCTTTTTCGGCAACCGCTCCATTTAGAAAGAGAACAAGGTCCGATCTAGGTTGGGATTGAGGAGGTGGCTCCTTCAGTGCCTTCTGTAGGAGCAGAGACTTGCATGCAATGTTTGCTCATCGATGTTTCCACCCTCTCTCACTGGCGTAAAGAGTGAGGAGCCCAGATCTGCAGATATAAAGATTGGAGAATACGCCTGTGCCAGAGTCTGCCACAGTCAGAAATAAATAGACTTTGTTATAGTTGAATTGTGTACCCCCCAAAATTCATATTTTTTGAAGTCTCAACCCCCAGAATCTCAGAATCTGACTGTATTTGGAGTTAGGGTCTTTACAGAGGTAATTAAGTTAGAACAAGGTCATTCACATGGACCCTAATCTGATATTACTAGGGTTCTTACAAGAGGAAATGTGGACCCAAACACATACAAAGAGAAGACAGTGTGAAGACACAAGGGGAAGACTACCGCCTACAAGAGAAGGAAAGAAGCCTGGAAAGAAGTCTTCCCCCAGGGCCTCCAGAAGGAACCAACCCTCCCAATATCCTGATCTTGGACTTCCAGCCTCCAGATGTGAGAAAACAAATGTCTGTCTTTTAAGCCACCCAGTCTATGGTACTTTGCTATCGCAGCCTTAGCAAACTAATATAGGTTTCTTCCAGCTCCTTCTCTGTAGGGCCAGACTTCTTAGAAAGAGTATGATGTCTTTGCCTGGTGTCTTCTTTTACCATCTTGAACATAGAGTGGAAAGAAACGTAATGGCACTTCTCTGCCCCTGGTTGGAGCCATTTTTCCTCCCCTAGATACTGTTATACAAAATGTAGCAATTAAGTTGTAGCAATTCATTCTCTCTCTCTCTCTCTCTCTCTCTCTCTCTCTCTCGTTTTGCTCCTTGCTTCTCATTTTCCAGAATGAACTATTCTTTAGAGCCCAGAAAACATTTCCAGGACCTAGCCTGCCCCTAAGGAGGACAGGGAAGCTCCGAGGTGTTCCCAGAATTCAGGCCAATTCTTACAAAGTTGGCCTTAGGAAAACCAAGCTGCCATGGAGGGTCGCTCTTATCAGGTGCTTCTGATCCAAAGAGTGTTTTGTCAGGATCAGTGGGAATAATAAAATATATTCTCTATGAACACCCTCTTCACATACTGCCCCCAAATAGCCCAGATTATTAACGAAATGCATGGCATTGCTTTCATGTTTACTCAGAAGATGAGATGTCTGTGTTTGCCTTCCAATCACAAGTATTGGATTCCTTCTGCTCTTCGGTATTGCCATATTATTACCACAGTATTTAAGAGTCTGCCATATTTGGAGAGCCCTAAGGGCCACTGTAGACCAGTCCTGCCCTTTCCTGAGGCCTGTCCTAGTCTGGATCTTTATCCAGAGATATAGTTGAGAGTTGAATCTCACAGATTGAAACTAGGGGTCAGAGCCAAGTGCAAGTTAAGAAAGCACTCAGTTTAGGCTCTTTCTGGCTTCGTTATCTATGTCTGTCATTGAACCCCCCCCCCCAGCACCTAGCTAAATGCTAGGTGACTTAAACACCCAGCACTGCACAATGTGTAGGAGGCCGTGGAGAAGTAGATCAACTCCAGCCCTCAGCAGTTCCATCATCTGTTGTACGAAAGGGGACTTGAATGGGAAAGGGGTGCAAAAACAGGGGATTTACTAAGACCACTGAGCCCTTGGGACAGGTATTCCATTCCAGGTATTTACTCCTTGGTAAAACACTTGCCAGAAGAACCATGGCCATTTCTCGCAGCAGCACTAAACTGTTCATGCTCTGTCTCCCTAACACAACACATATTTAGAAGACAAGAGGTATTCTATGGTCCAGATTGCCCAGTCCTTGGATCCACTAACCCTTCAAGGAGAAAAAGGGGTGCCCTTCCCCACGACTGTCAGGGAAGAAGCAGCCACACATTTTACCTGAGGATCTCATTTCAAGTATTTGAAAACATTTTCCATCAATAAGTTCTTATTGTGTATGATTACAAACGTTCACTAGGCTTACCATAGTGATCATTTCACAACATATAGAACATCGAAACATATAGAAATATCGAATCATTATGCTGTATACTTGAAACTAACATAATGTCATACACCAATTATACTTTAATTAAAAAAACAAAAAACAAAAAACCTGACCAGTTCTCTTCAAAACTGTCAAGGTCCTCAAAAGCAAGGAAAGTCTGAGGAACAGTCACAGCAAAGAGAATCCTACAGAGATATGACACTAAACATAATGTGGTATCCTGGATGGGATCTCCACACGTAAAAAGGACATTAGGTTAAAACTAAGGAAAGCTGAATAAACTGTGGACTCTGATGAATAATATTGTACTGATGTTGATTCATTAATTATAACAGATGTATCAGACTAATATAAGATGTTAATAATAGGGGAAATTGAGCCAAGAGGCTTATGGGAACTCCCTACTATCTTCTCAATTTTTCTGTAAATTTAATGAATGAATTAATTTATTTATTTTGAGAGAGAGAGAGAGAAAGTGAGCAGGAGTGGGGGAGGGGTAGACAGAAGAGAGGACAAAAGAGAATCCCAAGCAGGCTCCCCACTGTCAACACAGAGCCTGATATGGGGTTCAAACTCATGAACAGTGAGATCATGACCTGAGCTGAAATCAAGAGTCGGATGCTTAACTGGCTGAGCCACCTAAGCACGCCTCAATTTTTCTGTAAATTTAAAACTGTTCTAAAAATAAAGTCTATTTGCCATAAAAAGTTATTTTTTATAATTAACCCAATCCATCCACTGTAAGTTTAATTAATTTTCAATATTTTTAATTATATTTTAATTTAATATAAAATCAATGTGTGTCTATATAAAATGTATTAAAACATAAAATATTAAAATTAATATTAAATAAAGATTAAATTTTATATATTAAAATATTACGATATGATGAAAATCACTGTAAACAATAGCATATGAATCCCTGTATATATTTATGTAAACTTGTTTATATTATTTATATTACACTGTACATGCACATTTTTGTCCTTTTTTTCTACTTGATATTGTTCTAATATTCCTCCTCATCAATAAACACTCTTTATAAATATCAACCTTACAAGTAAAGGTTTGACTCTATTTTTTTAGTTATCATGTTTATTTTAACATACAGTTATTTGGTAACACTGAAAATAAATCATTAAGCTTTGATTTTAAATTACAAATTATTTGTGCATCAGATAGCTTTGTCCTATCCTTAAAACTCACCCAGTTGCTAAAGTTCCTGGGGTGAAGTTCAAAGGTAGAAAGAAATAGGGTTCCAGAGATGAAGCCTGTGTTAAATATATCAATTTTTTCTTTAACTTATGAATTTAGTGGTTTGTTCTTTAAGGACATAGAATAGCATGGTCTCAAAAAAGCCACAACAAAGTGTCCTACTTTCCACTTTAATGGATGTACCCCATAATTTACTTAGCCAGTACCCATTGCTAGACATTAAAATTGTTTCCAACTTTTGGCTCTCATATACAATAATATGATGAACTTTACTGGCTATGGAACTTTTGCTGATTTCCGTGTTATATCATTCAGCTATATTCCTAAAGAATTACCAGATGAAAAGGTAGATTTTTAAGGCTCTTGATTCATATATTAAGCTATAATTTATAATCCTTCAGCCAACACCATCTTCAAAGAGCATAACCTTTCATAATCTTAAAGTGTGCCATTCAACTTCCTCCTAACCAAATTCAGTAACTTCAGTTTCTTTGAGCTTCTCTCAAAAGAGTGATAAAATCCTAGACACTCAAGGAATGTATAATCTGTCTTGATGGAGAGGCTTGCATACTACAAGTCTCTTCAAATACAATGGAAGTGCCTTTGGAGTCTATTCTCCAAGGAAACACACACAGACTTCAGAGGCTGTTCTCAAATGTATTTGAGACCTTGGAAGGCTGCTGTCCCTATTTCAATAAGAAAGGAAAAGAAAGGAAAGGAAAGGAAAGGGAAGGAAGAAAGGAAGGAGGGAGGGAGGAAAGGAAGGAAGGGAGGGAGGAAGGAAGGAAGAAAAGTAGACTGAACAAAATACTGGCATGATTGTACACAAATATACGTATGAAGACAGTGGGACTGAATATTTTAAAACCAGACCATACCAACTCATATGTATTTACATCTATTAATAGACATTTATTTATTATTCCACAAGTACGCACTGAGAGTCTGATATGTGCCAGGCACTGCGGTAGATGTTGGGCATACAATGGCAAACAGCATAGACACGGCTTCTAACCACGTGGAGTTTAGTTGGTGTGGATAAGTATGTGTAGGACGCACCATAATGAAGCCAGATGGGGAAGCCTGTGGATAACACAAGGCAACCTGATGTTTCTATTGCCAGCCCAACCAGCCTCACTCCCAAGCCCTCCCACACACTCAGAAGTCCTTGTAAGTTTATCTTACGTCTCTATGCCTTGCTTGTTACAGAGAGTAATAAGAGAGGCAAAGCCTCTAGGCAAAGCCCTAAATCTAGGCAAAGCCCTAGATTTAACTGAGACACCCAATCTGGGAAGAGGAGAGGAGATGGCCCTCCCCAGCCCCTTTCAGCCCTGCATTCAATGCTTCCATGAAGGTAGGGGTAAACAGGAAAACTCATTACCACCCTGACCTACTATCTGCAAGGCCAGACTGGCAGGTTTCCTATGCAAATAAAGCCTCTTTGCTGTGTGTCTAGGGCAGGTTTTATCTGCAGAGCAACTGACAAATCCTGGGGCTCTGGTGAGAGCCCAGACCTTGAGGAACCCCAGTTATCCTGAGCATGTCTGCTCATAGTGCTAGTCTGTCCAGGGGTGTTTTCTGTCTATTTCTTTGCTTATCTGTTTGTCTGCTTGTTTGTCTTCACTCCAAATCTTTAGCAATTCAACAATAAACATCAGAAACCTAACTCCACTCAAAACATTCACAAATGCACTGCAACCATGCTAATGGCATTGAAGCGAAGGAAGTGGGGCGGGGGGGAAGCAGGGTGTTGGTGGGTGTTCCCAGTTCCTATGGTCACAGTCTTAGCCACAGCCTTAAAACACACGGTATCGGGTTCTCAGCTAGCCCCCTCGGCGGGAAGAGCTGGGAGTTTCTGACCTCCTTTGGGGTTAAGGCTGCTGGTCTCAGTCTGTGCGTAAGCGGGTGGTCACAGTCCTTAATTGCAAAGGGGAAGTGGTCAGAAAACACACTCTGAACTGGCGAGATTGATAACTTGTAAGATATCTTGGAAAGACGCCAGGAAGCAACAATGAGGTTGTATGTGAAACTAAATATACATGCACCGCTTGTATGTTTACTGGTAATTTCCAACATATTCTGAAAAGAAAAAACAGCAGAAGAAAAGGAGTTTGAGATGGAATCCATAACAGAAGCCAATAATACTCTCTGCTGTTTCCTTTCTTTGGTGAAAGAGACCTTTGAAATAGTAACAGTTAACATTAAATCCAACACTGACTATGTTCTGGTTACTAGACTTTCTGTTTATTGACTCCGTTAATTTATCGTAACAGTCCTTCAAATAGTTCTTTGTCCCCGTTTTACAGACAATGAAATCGAGGCCCAGGAAGTTAAGTCACATCCAAAGTCCCTAAGATCTAATAAGAAGTAAGGATTAGTCCCCATCCAAATGGTTCCGGGTCCCATGTTTCCATTTAGAGCTGAATAATTTCCATCAAGTTCAAAATGAATTTATCCCAGGGAAAAGGGAACATAAGTTTTTGATCATGCTGCTAATGATGTTGTTGTTATCAAGACCAAGCTATGAGGATCAGGACTGCTTTTAAACTGGAGAGTCACTCTCAGTGAGACCCATGAGCTGGGGAGCGTATTTCTTGTGTGCGGCCTTCTGACATTGTATGTTGTTTCTGTTTGGGGCCACCCTGTTATCTGAGCTGTCATTTCAGGACTTGACATAGGTGAAGGGATTGTCGCCAGGGTATGCTGTATTATCAACTCCTGGAGTTCAAAGTAGTTCAGTCTAGAAACAAAATAAAACCTTATAAGTTAGTAGACATTGAAATTGAGACCACAAAACACACTTGGTGATCATAGGCCCACGCTTTGTCTTCCAGGAAAAACATAAGAAAGAGTTTCTCTGCCTTTGTGAGCTGGCTCTGTTTAAAATGAAAGCCAGGACAAGGCCCCTGTTCTTTGCTTCTTATTCCTGAAGATAGGTGAAATTTTTTGGAACCTGTTTGGGAGCCTTCATTAAGGTGACTGCATTAGAATCTAGCAAAACCTTAGTGAGTACCCACGGTATGAAGATCAGTCTAGATGTTGCAGAGGGTACATACAAAATGAAAAGACAAAAGCCTCGTCTCCCAAGAGCTCGTGGGGATAACAGAGTCATAATTATCTTCATTTGAAGGCAGACTGGGAAATAGGCCCTGGGACTTCGACGTAGAGGGGAAATAATTCTACTTGAAGGGATGGGAGGCCTGCCTTTGGGGAATGTAAGCTTGGAACTGGACTTTGCAAACGAGGAGGATGCCGGCAGATGAATAAGGGAAATGAAGGCAGTTTCAGGTCAAGGAGTCACCTAGAGTAAAAGCCCAGGTGTGAGAATGGACCGCGGAGCCTGGAAGGAGGTGGTGAGCCACCACGAGTGTGAACCCGGGACGCGTCTGTGTGAGCACACGTGCCTGCGTGTGGGGAGAAAAGGCCTGGGTTCTCTAGTGGGGACTGAAAGCATAGGCCAGGGTCACGTCCTGCGAGGTAATGGATTAGCGACTTTATTCTGCATGTAAAGACAGTGGATGGGCGTCCAAATTTCTGAGCAGTTGAATGACACAATTAGGACATAAAGGAGAGTTGAAATGTCTTCAGGAGTATACCCCATTTCCAGGCACAGTGACCGTAATCATCAGGTCCAGAGGATGACTTGGGCAAAAGCGTCCTTGAAGTCAGTTTTCGGCTCCAGCGTGAGCCTACAGACTGCAGGACAGATGGACAGGGTCGATTTGGCCCTGGCTTCTCCCTGGGGAATAATCACGTAGTCAATATTTCACCAAGAGCATGACATGGCAGACGAGCAGTTACTGTGGGTATTATTACAAGTACATAGGAACCACTAACCCCATGTGATAGGCTCATCCGATTTCTTGGGGCATGAAGCCCAGGAAGAGATTCTATTACTACTCAGTAGGGACTGTAGAGCATGGTGTTAAACGGAGTCCACACTCCAGACTAAGACACGGAAGCTCATGCACGAGCCACAGACCTCTTTCTCTGGATGACCCTTGACGAACTGCATAACATCAGTGAATTCGTTTGCTGGGACTACTGAGAAAAGTACCACAGACTGGGTAGCCTAAACACAGAAACGTTTTGTCACACAGTTCTGGAGGTCTGGGATCCAGGTGTCGGAGGGGTTGGTTTTTTTCCTGAGGGAGGAATTTGCTCCAGGTCTCTCTCCTGAGCTTAGAGATGGCTGTCCTCATGTTCACATGGTGTTCTCTCTCTATGCCTGTCCCTGAGGCCGTATTTCCCCTTCTTCTCAGGACATCAGTTTGTTGGCTTGGGCCCCACCTGTTGGTCTCATTTTAACTTGATTACCTCGTTAAAGGCCCTATTTCCAAATATAGTCACATTGTGAGCTACTGAGGGTAGGACTTTAACATACGAATTTGGGGGTGGGGCGCAAACACACAACACTCAGTTTCCTCATTTGTGAGATGTCACTACAGTTACCCATTGTATGTGTTATGAGAAATGAGAAATAGGTGGTTAGGGGCGCCTGGGTGGCTCAGTCGATTAAGCATCTGACTTCGGCTCAGGTCACGATCAGGTTCATGGGTTCAAGCCCCGTGTCGGGCTCTGTACTGACAGCTCAGAGCCTGGAGCCTGCTTTGGATTCTGTGTCTCCCTCTTTCTCTGCCCCTCCCCAGCCTGCACTCTGTCTCTCTCTCTCTCTCTCTCTCTCTCTCAAGAATAAATAAATGCCTCGAGCTTATGAGTTGCTTTTAACAGTGCAGGGCACCTAATAAGTGCTCGGTCAATTACAGCTACTCTTACACAAATCCACAAAGGGATGTAGAATGTTCTCTGTCCCTGCCCTTCAGTCCAGGTGGCTCATACCTTGCTCCCAAGGTGAGGTTGGACTGACTGATGTGTAAACAAACCATCAAAATTCCATGGTGGTTCACGAGGAAGGTGGCCACGGCCACTCTTAAGTCAGCTTTCACAGTTCGGAATGTATACATTCTTCACTGAGCAAAACTTCCCATTCTGAAATGAAAAAAAGGAAGCAGGCAGTGCTTTTATATTCTCGCCCGGAAAATATAAACCTTGCTCCACTTTGAAGCGCACACGGACACTGGTCTGACTGAGGAGCTTCTGCAGCCAAGGCCAATCGGAGTTGCAAGGCTGCGGTGCATGCTGCCTTAGCCTTGTCCGCGCGGCTGGAGGGGAGAGCCAGGGCCGCCCTGGGAAACAGACTGTGTTTTTCTGCCAGCGCCGACTCAGCAGCAAGCGCGCAAGGCTGGTTATTTGTGGGAGGCACGAAGAGTGGCTATTATTTTAAAAGAAATTCTCATAGAAAGAATGTTGGATTTAAAATAAATAAATGCGCTCACGGAAGCTGAATAAAACTGTAACGTCAGTCAAATGCGGAGCATTGGATCGTGTCTATCCACTACTCATGAAAACAGCTCTTCCAAGTTCTGTGCTCTGGGTTCTTTCAGGATCCCCAGGAACATTATTGTAGTAAAACAGAATGCATCCAAAATAATAGTCCATATAATTGGCAACGGCTCCTTTATCATTTCTGCACTGTAGCTTGGGCACGGCACACCGCTGATTCCACGGATGGGTAGGATGCATGTACATGCTCTGCTGATTTTTCTTTTTTCACATTTGAACCTCTCAAAAATGGGCATGTACCTTAAAATTGAAGTGATAGGGGCGCCTGGGTGGCTCAGTCGGTTAAGCGTCCGACTTCAGCTCAGGTCACGATCTCGCGGTCCGTGAGTTCGAGCCCCGCGTGGGTCTCTGGGCTGATGGCTCAGAGCCTGGAGCCTGCTTCCGATTCTGTGTCTCCCTCTCTCTCTGCCCCTCCCCCGTTCATGCTCTGTCTCTCTCTGTCTCAAAAATAAATAAACGTTAAAAAAATTAAAAAAAAATTGAAGTGATAAGGAAGCATCGTGTCAGAGTTCACTTTTTTTATTTGTTAGTGGTACATAAATAGCGCTGGGCTAACAATCCATGGTGACACAAATTCAGAGAAATGTGGTAGTGGTTGGAAACTAACTTGCGTTTTCTATGGGACTGGAAACGGGACTTGTTTCATCCTCCTTATATCTTCCTGTATTTCTCCTGCTTGACCTGTATTTATGGCATGAGAACATACTCGAGACGCAAATGTAAAAAAAAAAAAAGAAAGAAAGAAAGAAAGATGCAGAGAGGTTAGTGAGCTAAACGAGATCACACTGTCAATCAGCAGTGGGTAATTTAGACTCAAAACCAGCGGAATGGCTCTATCATACCACGCAGATAATGAACGTGAGATTGTAAAAGAGGAGCCATTGAATTGCTTGTGTGTGTGTTGCTTGTGCATGAGTTTGTATCTGTAGCACTGAGGCATAGTCTGGGAATTGGAGAAAAGAAGGAGGTCGAAGCGATATAAGCGGGAAGCCCCAGGTATAAGAAGCCCGAGCGGGGAAGCCAGAGTCAGCTCCAGCCTTTTTATTCTGCAGAATACTGCCCCCAACTAGATGGCTAGCTTCATACCCAGATTTCAGCTCCACAAAGGGAACCATGCATTTGCAGTTCCTTGCATCCTAAAGGGCTGGACATCTACTTAGTGCTTAACAAACATCTCTTTTCTTAAGAGAAACTTTATAAGATACTCCTGTGACGATGTCTACCGTATGCTGATGGAGAAGGAAAACAAAGGTGGATACATTTTCATCCCCAGGCTCCAGGAACATTCCCCCAGGAGAACTAAGGCCTCCAGCATCACGGAGGGTCAACAGAAAAATTTTAACTTGTTCACAGAAATCCAGAAATGACCAGTCCTGTACATATTGTTGTTTCCTGTAAGCAAGTGACCCTTGCCTCTTCTTAAATCTGTAATGGTGTGAGACAGACACAAATTTATTTAAGATCAAAAAGGACACAAGCGTATTTTAAAACAGAGGAAGGATGAATAGATTCAGCATATGACCCAAGAGAATCCATGCTTTGTGTCCTTCTCCAGCTATGAAAAAAAGGTAATAACAGTAATTAACAAGGCACCTTAATGCTAGCCTAAGGACAATATCATTGAAGAGGAAATATTTTATTTTATTATCTTTTAATGTTTATGTATTTATTTTTGAGAGAGAGAGAACATGCACACAAGTGGGAGGGGCAGAGAAAGAGGGGAGACACAGAATCGGAAGCAGGCTCCAGGCTCTGAGCTATCAGCACAGAGCCCGATGCGGGGCTCGAACTCACGAACCTTGAGATCATGACCTGAGCCGAAGTCTGATGCTTGACCGACTGAATCACCCAGGTGCCTGGAAGAAGAAATATTTTAAAAGAAAATAATGTAAATTCATTTGTTGCCACTTTTCCTCATTTTTCACATTTTCTCCTTCCTATTTCCCATCTGTGTAAGAGGCTTCCCACCCATTTCCATATTGTGTCACTTGCCATACACACAGATCAACAGATATGTACTGGGAACATCAAATGCCAAGCACTATGCTAGGCTCTAGGGAAATGATACCGAAGGAAACAGACACAGTCTGCAATCGTGGAGTTTAAGCCTGTTACCAGACAGCAGCCCAATTCCCCAGCCATCTAGCTCTCCTAGCTCTTCTAGATGAATTTTTCCTGTGAACGTTTCTCCTTGAGTTTTTAAAGCAAACAAGAATGTGGCCCTTGGGGTTAACAACAGAAATCCTAGTAAAATGGAATTTCCAGTGGAGAAGAACATCTCTCGAGTCTCTGTGCAGAGTTTTCTCTTAGCATCCCACAAATGTCATCGGGATGCAGTTATGGATGTGAAAAGTGTCCTATGACCAGTAGATATCTGTAGCAATTTCCCATTGTTATCTTTGCGTTATGATTATTATCAATATCCCCAGCACGGTCTGATCAAGACTGGAAGAGTTCATGACTTCACTATTCTTTGGTATAGGACATTTTCCGAAGCTCTCTCCTGGACGTATACACAGGGAATTTCAACAACCTAGGGACTGAGATAGAAGAAAGACAAAACGGAAACGCAAGTTTAATGTGGAGCCATGTGGAGAAAGAGGTTGAAGTTCAATGAGAGGTGTGAAGTCTTGCATCAAGAGCCATCGATTGAGTGGTACACACTTTTACCAACATGTTCACATCCTGTGAATTCCATGGATTGTCTTAAGAAATGTGATTTGCAATGAGAAGGAAGGACCAGGATAAGCGGTCTATTATTTTATATGTCATTACAGACTTGGGATAGAACCACAAACCAAAAACAGAGGAGCCAGACAAGTTCACGACCCATCAGCAATACCGCTATCAGCCCTTATCATTAACTATACTTTCTCTTGCCTACTGCCAAAAGCCCTGCTGAAGTCAAGTTTCCCTGAAAAAATCATGCAATGAGCTAGGTTTTCTTTTCTGCTACTGTTTGATTTTTTTTTAATTTTTTTGTTTTTTTTTTCTCACCAGCTACACAGTCTAGAGCCCTGGGCAGCCCTGTGGCTGAGATGTAACTGGAGAGCCCAGGACTCCTTTGCTTTGAACAAAATATTGGGGCATTTTCATCATCTTGGAGGGCTCCCACCCAAGGGAGCTTTGGGTGGTATCTTTCCAGCAACTTGGTATTCCTTTAAGAGACCTCTTAACCCACAGAAAGGGTGGGAGGGTTAATGGTAGGTTGCTAGAAAGGGAGATGGGTTGGAAGATAAGTAACTGAAAGAAAAGATGTAGTATTCAGAGATCTTGGGGTGGGGGTTGGGAGGGCTACAGACCAGGCTCAGCCGACTCATGTGGAGGTATGTCCCTAAAAAGCGAAGGGAGAAGGAAGGAAGAGAGGGAGGGAGGGGGGAAAGGAGATCGACATTTATAGCCCACTAGTGTAAAGCCACAAGTGGTAAGTGCTACAAAGTCACTTTCCATACAGTAACGACGGCATTTCGCAGCGGGAGCCTGAGTCCTTCCGAGCAGCCAGAGGAGTCTTCGCCAAGGAAGTGATGCTTACGCTGATGGAGGGACACAGTGCTTCCGCCAGGAGAATATGTGGGGGGAGAGTATCTCAGGCAGAAGAACGGCATGTGCAAAGGCCATGTGGCTGGATGATGGCCCACCCGTGAATGAAAGGAGAACAGGATTGTCAGAGCCCAGGGGACAGAGGAGTGAATGGCATTGAGGAATCTGTAGAGGAGCTCAGGCACACAAGGCCAGGTCAGGCTGCAAAGGATTTTGTCTCCATCCGAAAGAAATGGGATGGCCTAAGGGGTTTTAAGCACAGGACAGACGTTTTTAAAAAGTCCACGTGGCTTCAGGGTGGAGGAGTGATTTTTGGAGGATACACGGGGATACAGGAAAACAGGCTAGAAGCCACAGCAAATTTTCAGGCTGGAGAAGATTATAACTTAGACTCAGGTATTGGAGATGGAGAAAAGAGGACAGATTTGGAGAGTGGGCATAGGGAGGAGAAGGTGTGGGGGAATAGAGAGAGGTCCTGGCTCAGTGGGAGCTTTCAAACAGGTTCAGTCTAGACCAGCAGTTGCGTTCCACAGGGAACACTGGGTAACATCTGGAAATATTTTGAGTTGTTGCAACCAGGGGAGTGGGGTGGGGTGCCACCGGCATCTGGCACATAGAGCCCAAGGATGTCACTAAACATCCTACAATGCACAGACTTGTCCTACAGCAAGGATTACGGAATCCAAAATACCAATAATGCCAAAGTTTAGAAACTCTCGTCTAGATCCACTTTGCTCCTTGTCAGCCCCACTAAAGGTAAACAGATCCTTATCCTCATGTCCCCCCGATGAGGAAACTAAGTCATGAGGTTGGCATGGTCCACAGGAAAGCAGCCAGAAGGACCAGTCAATGGCTACTTAGCATCTACTGAGCTCTCAGCTTGGGCAAAGGAAGGTCCTGGTTACAGGTGGGGGTATTATGGACCATCCTCCCTCCTGTCCTCCCTTCCTGGATGTATGCATCTGTCCCAACGTTTATGAGAGCTGGGAAGTCTTGCCTACCCTCTGCTTCCATATCCTTGTCTCCACTTAGTCCCTGTCCAGTGTTTGTGGCCTTTGTTTCTGGGTCCGCAGCCAGTGGCTAACAAATGACCATAACTTCAGGCTTGAGGAACAGGGGGGGCTTCAGGATATAAGCCAAGGGATTTGTGAAATGCAGAGATGTGGAGACACATACTAATTAGTATTTTGCATAATTATCCCCACATATTACTTTTTTTTTTTTCGGATTTTATTTTTTTTTCAATATATGAAATTTATTGTCAAATTGGTTTCCATACAACACCCAATGCTCATCCCAAAAGGTGCCCTCCTCAATACCCATCACCCACCCTCTCCTCCCTCCCACCCCCCATCAACCCTCAGCTTGTTCTCAGTTTTGAAGAGTCTCTTATGCTTTAGCTCTCTCCCACTCTAACCTCTTTTTTTTTTTTTCCCTTCCCCTCCCCCATGGGTTTCTGTTACGTTTCTCAGGATCCACATAAGAGTGAAACCATATGGTATCTGTCTTTCTCTGTATGGCTTATTTCACTTAGCAACACACTCTCCAGTTCCATCCACGTTGCTACAAAGGGCCATATTTCGTTCTTTCTCATTGCCATGTAGTACTCCGTTGTGTATATAAACCACAATTTCTTTATCCATTCATCAGTTGATGGACATTAAGGCTCTTTCCATAATTTGGCTCCCCATATATTACTTTTAATAAAATAGTTCATCTTGTCCTGCTGGACACATGGTACTTGGTAAATCCTTGGAATGAGGCTAAAAGACAAACCTCAAATCCCTGGTTCTTTGTCCCTTTTCCCTTCTTCTTTCCCTCCACCTCTCCATCAGCCAGCACTTCCCTTCCCTTCCCTGGGCTCCCAGAGAACTTAACTCTCAACCAGCTGTCATAGAGGGTTGGTTAAGCCTTCTCCCCAAAAGTGAGTCATGGTCCCAGGTGGAAAAACTTTCTTAAAAATTTCTCTGCCCGTTCTTCCTCTGCTGTAGACTCCTTCCTCAGTCTCGTAGAGAGGATTATCCAGCTCACCTGTTTCTGTTTCAAGGTATAGAATCACCACCTCTGCTTCTTGCAACATACAATACCCATGATCTCATGAGACAGATCAAAAATGGAAGAAAAGAGCAGGCGAGCAAGCAAGAATGAATGAGGATAAGTGATTGTCAAAACACTAACAATAAAAAAGAAATGTGGTAACTATGTTCTATCAGTGAATACAAATTTTCTACATTTTCATGCAGAGGGAACACCATTCTCATAATAATAGTCTGCCTTGTAGAAACCAAAATGATTTGGTATTTTATAATATCCCAGGTGGAGTTCATTTCTTTTCCAAAGTCCACCTTGACCCTACATTATCATTGTTCTACCATTTCTGAAAGGATGTGATATTACTTTCATAAGAACCATGATGACTCTGGAAGATTTATTGATGACAGTCTTCCACATGAAAAGCTAAAAAAGAAAAAGACTTTGATTTTGGACTGATTGATTTTTCTGCCCTAATGTAATAGGTAGAAGATTGCCTTTCCTCCAGGAAGTTCCAGAGAAATATTTTATTTTGTTGCCTTTCAGACTCTTAAGGAAACAATGATTCATGTTTACCTTACTGTTCGATGATTATGATGAATAGGTGAATTACACCAGCATTTGACATTCACAGCAGGTGCACATAGCAATATGAAGACTATTTCTATTTATATATGATTTCCAAATGTTAACCCAGACTAAAAGAAATGTGTGTGGTATGCAGCGATAGCTAAAGGCATTTCCACATGCCCCATGTATAGCTTTAGGGGAGGAGGAAATAAATCCAAATATGGATAAGCCCAGGACCCATCTCATGAATAGGCAGCTGCTTCTTGAAGTGACTTCAAAGTCACTAGGATATACCTGTCTTCCCGCAACTCTCTCTCTCTCTCTCTCTCTGATGATATTTAAAAATGCTCACATTGACTTCTGTTTAAAGTTGAGCCCTTGCTGAAATATAAATGTTAATGGAGGAACATTTCACATAGTGAGGAAGCTAAAATATTTAGCCATTATGTATGTTAATTCCGCATCAGTCGGGGTTCTTCAGAGAAACAGAACCAATAGGATGTATATATTTAGAAAAAGCGAGATTTATTTTAAGGAATTGGCTCACGTAATTATGGGAGACGGCAGGTCTGAAATGTGCAGGGCAGACCAACAGCCTGGAAATTCTGACAGGAGTCAATATTGTAGTCTTGAGTCCAAAAGTAATCTGGAGGCCAAATTCCTTCTTCCTTGAGAGGACCATAATCTTTTTTCCTTAAAGCCTTTGACCGAGTGGGTGAGAACCACGCACATGACAGAGAGTAATCTGACTTACTCAAAGTCTACTGATTTAAATGTTAATCATATTTTTTAAATACTTTCAAAGAAACATCTAGGTTGGTGTTTCACAAAACAAGTGGGCACCATAGTCTAGCCAAATTGATGCATATAACAAATCAAAGGTCACGAAGGCACCTTGGCTTGAATTAGTTCACTGTATTTGTCAGTTTCCTGGGAGGTCAGTGTTTGGGAAAGGCTAGTTTTGACAAGGCATAACAGAGGGGAAGGAAGAAAAGAACAATAGGACAAGACTAGCTGCCATTTGGAAGCATTAAGTCAAACATTGCAGGGGAGGGGAATCCAAGACCAAAAAGGGCACAGAGAGGGCACAGGATGCTGGGGATTCAGTTTTGCGAAAGGGAAGCGAGGGATGTGAAAGTAAGTTCCCTCCCAAAAGTTGGAGGGTGAGCAGGAGTATGGATGCAATATAAAACAGAATTAGCCGATAGCTTCTAAACTCATCTGCACAGGCCCTTGGACCACTCTTGAACTAGTGCTTTGCTGGATCTTAGTAAGATTTACTGATTAAGACTCATCATGTTCCAGACATGATTCTAATTTCTTATATAGTAATTCACTTAATCTTCCCCACAACGAAATGAAAATGCTTCTATTATTGTTCCCATTTTACAAGTAAGAAAACTAAGACCTAGAGATATGAGGCTCGCCCAGGGTCACACAGGTAGAAATCCTTAGAGCTGGGATTTGAGCCTATGCAGCCTGACGTCAGAGCTTGTGCTCATGAACACTATTCAATTGTCTCTGAAACTGCTGTTGAAGATATTGTCCAGGAAGTGGTCCTGTGTTCCCTCTGTTAGGACATACACATATACAATATGTTCCTTTTAGTACCAGGAAAAAGATTGTATCTCCCAAGGAGCTGGTTTATTCAGATGTATCAGATAATGTAACTCATTTGGTTTTATCCTTTTACATAGTTTATAATTTTTTCTATTTCGAATTACCCTAAACCCTATTTGTAAGTAAGGGTATAAATCCCCCCAAATTTGTAGCACTGTATACATTCTTTCATTATTCAAAATTACCAAGTAGCTATGGACTTGGAGAAATTTCATATTTTTGAGGAAGTCCTATTAGCCCAAAAAAAAAAAAACCAAACCACTCTAAAAGTGATTTCTCTGAAAGCAACATATAGGCACAAACAAACACTAAGATTTCAAGAATTCACAGTGCAACATTAAGTGGGAGTAGATGGGAATAATCTACTGGAAATTTCAGGCTTTGGAAGAACTGGCCCCAGCTCTTTTCTTCAGCATTCAGAGGAGCCAAACTTCCCATATTAGCTAGCCCTCTGGGAGCCCATCTAGAGAATACTGAACACAAGGTTCTTAAGAAAAAAAATTCAGAAAGGTAGGGCCTGAGACCTCTAAGGTGTAGAACAATTCTAGGTGGGGGATTAGGCAAAATAAAAACCCATGTTGGGGGTGCCTGAGTGGCCTAGTCGGTCAAACACCTGATTCTTGATTTTGAATAAGGTCTTGATCTCGCAGTCATGAGTTTGAAACCCATATTGGTCTTTGTGCTGGGTGTGGAGCCTGCTTAAGATTCTCTCTCTCTCTCTCTCTCTCTCTCTCTCTCTTCCAAAAAGAAAGGAAGGAAGGAAGGAAGGAAGGAAGGAAGGAAGAAGAAAGAAGGAAAGAAAGAGAAAGAAAGAAAGAAAGAAAGGAAGGAAGGAAGGAAGAAAGAAAGAAAGAAAAAGAAGAAAGAAAGAAAGAAAGAAAGAAAGAAAGAAAGAAAGAAAGAAAGAAAGAAAGAAGCTCATGGAATCCTGGCAAAGCAAGAAGACAGTGGCTGGTCCCTTGTTCTGCTTCTGGTTTATGCTTCTGTTTCTATTGCTTCTCCAGCCCTGATTTCCCTTGTTGACCAAGCCTGGTTTGTGCTATCTGCTCCCTGGCCTTGATTTTTGTGTATAGAGTCCAGGCCATGCCCTGTCAGGGGCCTCCATCTGACACCAAGCCATCACTCTACTTTTGTCAGTAATTATGTCCACTCCAACTCCTGCCTTCTGTAGCTGCCAACATACAGCTTTGTCTCTGCTCCTGTCCACTGTGACTCAGCCTGCAGACCCCACAGCTAAGACGCCTCCTTCACAGTGGGATGGAAGCCTCCACATTGCCCAGGATACAAAATGGAAGACCTGGACACAAATCAGATCCATCACCTGAAACCCCATGGCCGGAGCTTCCAGAACCATCACGCTGGGACTGTAAGTCCCAGCCTTGGTTCCTCTTTGCAAGTGCCTGAGTTAAGTGCAATAGGATATAAGCAATGTTCAGCTCCTTTCCTAGCTCAGGCTGGAGTGTTCATGGAGCTGTGGACAAGGCGTGTCTTTCCTCCATACAGAATGAACATTCATATAAGCCAGCCAACTGGTCAGGGCTGCCAGTAGGCCACATCGTTCATGTGCTCTGAACCAGAAACGGCAGGAAAACCCAGGTCAGAAAACACTAAAGCCGAGGTTATGAGATAATCCGGAAAGTCCAGAGGACTTTATGAGGGGGTACCTCATAAACCACAGACACATCCTAGGCAATAAAAATCTAACCACATGGTGGTACTTGCAAAAGACAGAAGGATGCTTAGGACACAGGAGTCTCAGATGCTTCCAGTGACCACTGGAAATCAATGTTCCCATTGGTTGGTTGGCAACTCTTTCAAGACCTCAACCAACCCCTCCCCTCTCTCATAGACCGTGGGATCCTTCGTCGAGGAATCACACCATTGCTTGATATCCCATGATCTTAACTCTGGATGCTGAGCCATTCTTTAGGACTATGGGGTGCACCCATATCAAAACTGTCCATTTGGAAGCATCTCTTGGACAATCTTAATCTAAAAAGTGCTGTGTCTGCATTTAAGGGCAATCGAGGGTGTCTGCATTTAAGGGCTTCCAGAATCATTCTCAGATTCATGCCATCAACCTAGTCCTGTGTTCATCTGCGCCTTCTCCCTGACCTCTCATCCAGAAGGCATGACCTTTACGTACTTACTTGAGAAAAAAAATGTACAACTACGACATTTTTATGGAGCCTGAGAGACCCTCATTCAAAAGCTGTGCATGGATAGAAAATTTGGTAATGAGACAGACCATGTGAAACCCTTTATAAGCAAGTGGCCCATCTGGTTGCAAAAGGTAGAAGACCCAAACCAATCTAGATTAAATGAAAAAGGGATTTACTGACCCACATAATGAGAAAATCTGAGAGTAGGCTTGATGACTTCAGATTCTGCTGGATTCAGGGCCAAATCAATGTCATTAGGATCTAGTTGTTTCCCTTCCCTTCATTTACAACTGTGTCTTCCTTCATGGTGAATTTGGGCACAGGGTGCCCATGCTAATAAGATGGTGGCAGTAGATTCAGTCCTTATAAAATTTTTAGGTTTTAGGTCCAACTAGAAATACCAAGCCCACCTTCCAACTGCTGAAATAGTCATTCTGAAATTCCTTATCTTGGCTCTCATAGACCTAATTTAAGTCATACGCCATCCCTGAACCAAACCCAGTGACTGGGAGATAGAACACACTGATTGATTTAGCTTACCCTGCCAGCTCCACCCTAGATCCTAGGAAGGAATCAGCATCAGCTTTCTGGAACCACATGCACAAAGAGTGAGGGAGGAGTCCCTTGACGGAACAAAAGTACTGTAATCACGGGAAGGGAGACCGGATGCCAGGTGGGAACAACAGCAAAAGTCAACCCCGGATTCCTAGGGCTGCCTTAGAACCAGGCTTTGGTTTCTGCCATATTTGTTTCCGTGTATTTTTTCTTTAAGTGAGGTAAAATTGGTATATAACATTATATAAGTTTTACACGTACAACATTATAATCCAATATTTGTGTATCGAATACAAAGTGGTTACCACTCTAAGTCCCCTTCTTGCCAATCACCATGCACCTGAGCCACTCCACTCATTTCTCCCGCTTCCCAACCCCTTTCCCCCCCTGGTAACCACTGATCTGTCCCCTGTACCTTTAAGTTTGCTTTTGTCTTATTTGTTGGTTTTGCTTTTTGGAT
The DNA here is from genome assembly GCF_046562875.1 of Panthera onca. Lineage (NCBI taxonomy): Eukaryota > Metazoa > Chordata > Mammalia > Carnivora > Felidae > Panthera > Panthera onca. Next base: position 212,689,530 of record NC_138339.1, on the reverse strand, counting down.
TACACATATAAATGAAATCCTATGGCATTTGCCTTTTTTTTCTGTCTGACTTCTTTCACTCCCCATAATACCCTCAAGTTCCATCCATGTTGTGGCAAGATTCTTTTCTCTTTTTATGGTTAAGTAGTATTCCACTGTGTACTATGTATATATACATCTTCTTTATCCATCTGTTCATCGCTGGACACTTACTTTGTTTCCAGGTCTTAGTTATTGTAAATAATACTGCAATGAACATAGAAGTGCATGTATATTTTGTACAAGTGCATGTATATTTTACAGTTTTTGTATTCTTTACATAAATACCTAGAAGTAGAATAGCTGGGTCATATGGTAGTTCTATTTTCAATTTTTGGAGGAATCTCTATATTGTTTTCCATAATGGCTGAACCAATTTCCATTCCCAGTAACAGTGTACAAGGGCTGTCTTTTTCCCATATCCTCTCCAACATTTGTTATTTCCTCTTTTTGATTAAAGCCATTCTAACAGGTATGACATGATATCTTCCCTCCATAGCCAGTTTGTTCAGAATTTTCATCATAAATGAGTGTTGAATTTTGACAAATGCTTTTCCTGTGTTTCTCGAGATGATCGTATGATTTTGATCCTTCATTTTGTTAATGTGCTATATCGCATTGATTGATTTGCAGGTGTTGAACCATCCTTGCATCTCTGGAATAAATCCCACTTGATTGTGTGGTATATGATCTTTTTAATGTCCTGTTGAATTCAGTTTGCTAATATTTTGTTGGGGATTTTTGTATCTATGTACATTAAGGATATTGTCTTGTAATTTTCATTTTGTGTATGGTCTTATCTGGTTTTGGCATCAGGTAAAGCCAGTCTTGTAAAATGAATGTGGAAGCATTCCTTCCTCTCCGATTTTTTTGGAAGAGTTTGAGAAAGATAGGTGTTAGATCTTTGAATGTTTGATAGAATTCACCAGCAAAGTAGAAAAAAAAATTCATCAGTGAAGTTTTCTGGTCCTGGACATTGGCTTGTTGGGAGGTTTTTGATTACTGGATCAATCTTCTTACTAGTAATTAGCCTTTTCAGATTTTCTATTTCTTCCTGATTCAGGCCTTGTTTTTTAAATACATTCAGCTACTTTGTGTCTTTTGCTTTGACAATTCAGTTCATTTATATTTAAAGTTATTATTGGTAGGTATGTGCTTATTGTCATTTTGTTGTTTGTTTCCTGGCTGTTTTTGTCTTTCTCTGTTTCTTTCTTCTCTTGCTCTCTTCTTTTGTGGTTTGGTGATTTTCTTTAGTGTTATATTTAAATTCCTTTCTCATTGTCTTTTGTGTGATTGCTATAGATTTTTGCTTTGTGGTTACCATGTGGTTTGCATATAACATCCTATATGTCTAAAACAGTCTATTTTAAATTGATAGTATCTTAAGTTTTGGTGGATTCTAAAACTTCTACATTTTAACCCCCACCCATGTTCTTTTTTGATGCCCTATTTTATATCTTTTTATTTTGTGTATCCTTTAACTAATTATTATAGTTAGTTTTACTGCTTTTGGCTTTCAATGTTCACATTAGCTTTATTCTCTTTTAAAGATTTTTTTTTATGTTTACTTATTTTTGAGAAAGAGAGAAAGAGCGTGAGTGGGGGAGGGACAGAGAGAGAAGGAGACACAGAATCCGAAGCAGGCTCCAGGGTCTGAGTTGTTAGCACAGAGCCTGACACGGGACTCGAACCCACAAACCATGAGATCATGACCGGAGCCGAAATCGGACATTTAATTGGCTGAGCCACCCAGGTTCCCCTTCATGTCAGCTTTATAAGTGGCTAATCCACTACTTCTAACTATGTATTTGCATTTACCAGTGAGATTATTACTTTAACTTGTTTTCTTGTTTCTAGTTAGCATCTTTTCTTTACAACTTAAAGAAGTCCCTTTAATATTTCTTATAAGGCTGGTTTAATGGTGATAATAAACTCCTTTAGTTTTTGCTTGTCTGGAAAATTCTTTATCTTTCCTTCAATTCTGAATAGTAACCTTGCCAAGAGTATACTTACTTAGTTTTTTTCCTTTCAGCACACTCCCACCTGTACAATTTCTGCTGAAAAAATCAGCTGATAATCTTATGGGGGTTTCCTTGTATGCAAAAGTTGTTTTTGTCTTGCTGTTTTTAACATTCTCTATCTTTAACTTTGTATATTTTAATTATAACGTATCTTGGTGTATATCTCTTTGGGTTCATCTTATTTGGAACTCTCTGAATTTCCTGGAGCTGCATGTCTGTTTCCTTACCCAGGTTAAGGAGAATTTCAGCCATTATTTTTAAAAATAAGTGTTCTACCTTTTTCCATCTCTCTTCTCCTTTTGGGAAGCCTATGGTGCAAATACTATTCTGTTTAATGTTGTCTCACAGTCCCTTAAGCTAGCTTCAGTTTTTAAAAAAAAATTATTTTCTTTTTTGTTTGCCACCCTGGTTGGGGGAGTTCCACTGCCCTGTCTTCTAAGCCACTGATCCATTCTTCTATTTCATTTAGTCTGTTGTTTAAACTATCTAGTTTGTTTGTTTTTTTCAGTTAAGTTATTGTATTATTCAGCTCTGTGACTTCTGTTTAGTACTTTCTTATGTTTTCTAGCTCTTTGTTAAAGTTCTCACATGTTCATCCGTTCTTCTCCCAAGTTCAGTGAGCATCTTTATGACCATTAATTTGAATTCTTCATCAGGTAGATTACTTACCTCCATTTCATTAAGCTCTTTTTCTGAGGTTTTATTTTCTTCTTTCATTTGGAATACATTCTTCTGTCTCCTCATTCCCTTGACTCTCTGTGTTTGTTTGTTTTTATTTTTTTTTTATGTTTATTTATTATCGAGAGAGAGAGAGACAGAGAGACAGAGCATGAGCAAGGTGGGGGGGGGGGGGAGGTGGGTGGTGTCAGAGAGAAGAGGAGACACAGAATCTGAAGCAGGCTCCAGACTCCGAGCTGTCAGCATAGAGCCGGACGCAGAGCTCGAACTCACAAACCGTGAGATCATGACCTGAGCCAAGGTAGGACGCTTAACTGATTGAACCACCCAGGCGCCCGTCTCTGTGTTTGTTTTTATGTGCTAGCCCAAACAGCTCTCTCTCCCAGTCTTGAAGGAGTGACTTTGTGTAGGAGATGAATTTTATTCAACCTCGCCCTCACTTTTCGTTGCTTCTCAGAATTTTGTGATTGTCTAAGTAGCCTGTTTTGTCCTTGATAGGTCCCAGGTTTTGAGGGTGTGCCAGAAACCTGTTAGGGCTCCAAAGGGAGAAATCTCAGTCAATACCTAGTTTCAGGCTAATTATAAGCCAGATCCTCAGGCAAAAGCTTTCAAAGTATGTACATATATACAGTCTTGAATATCTGAATCATAAACCCTGTAGACTTCAGACAAGGAGATCTAGAAGCGTCCGCTGAGTGACTGCTGCAAAAATTATGGCTTTAGATGTGTGTATAAGCTGTTTCGTGGGAAGTATTGGAGAGCTCTGGTGAGGCCAAGGGAGGGTGCTGATACTGTGTTTCTCTGCCCATGGTCCCTGAGAGCACATCTTGTAGCCTCTAGATGTGTGGCAACCTGAAGCCTGGCCCTCAAGCTGAAGCTCCTGACAAGAAAATAGGCCCTTTTCACATGAAGACTGGGGATGCGTTTCAGTCTGCTGTTTGTACAATGCCCTGAGGGTCATAGCCTGCCAAGAACTGTCTCCTTAATTCTTTCAGACCCATCAGGACCAGAAACACAATCCCCTTCTGGCCACTGGGGCCAGATGCTCAAGGGACATCCCCTGTGTGGGCTGTGCATGCTTGCCCACTGTGGCAGGGCAGGCCACAGTTGTGACACATGGTTGGCAGGGCACTTGGTTGGCCTGTGGCTGGATCGGCCATGACTGCTGCACTCAGGAGTGGGAAGGTCCCCAGAGCTAGTAGGCTAGAGGTGGGATGCAAAAATGGCACCCACCAGCATCAGCCCCAACAAAGCAGAAGACCACAAAATGACACCTATGAATGCCCCATCCCTGGAGAAAGTCCCCAAAGTCCCCGGAAGATGCTTTAAGATTAACAAATAAGTTTCCTTTGCATATGGTCTTGGCCCATTTCAAACTGTTGATTTTGCACTGAGTCTCAGGGTGAATGTGTGAGAACCTTAAGAGCATATTTTTCTGTTCCCTAGAGCCCTATGGTTCTCTTGGAAGTAAACCCTGTTGGTTTTCAAGGCCAGACATCTTGGGGCTCATCTCTCCAGTGCAGGTCCCAAATGTTGGGTGCCTTAAGTGGTGCACAAATTCTTTGCTGTTCAGGAACAAGTTCCATATTATGAGATCCCACCCGACTGGGGTTGGGTCTTTGTGAGACCATGTCTCCACCTCTCCTACCTGTCTTGATGTTGCCTTTTTATCCTTTGTTTTAAAGGCATTGTTCAGCTAGCTTTCAGATCCTTTCAGAGGGATTATTGCATACATAGCTATAGATGTGTTGTGCTCATGGGATAAGATGAGTTCGGGATCCTTCTATGCTACTGTCATGAATCTTCCTTCTTGTTTCTGTGTTCTTGATCCAGCCTCGGCCTCAGCCTACCTCACTCTTACCTCGTCTTGACTCTTATGTATAAGCAACTCACAGCCTGTCTGATCTGTTCGTCCTGCCTGTGGTTCTGCCTCAGTCAATTTCTGCTTATCAAACCTCAATTCCACGGAAGTCTTGCTGAGATCATTAGCAAAGTCAAACCTGAAGCCTGCTATACAGTGCTTCCAATTTGAGCCCTCCTGACTCTACCTATTACCGGTCATACTAAAAGTAGGCAGAAGCTGAGATTTCTGTGATTCAGACCAAGAGGAATAAAGCTGTATAAATGAAGGGATTATTTAGGGATGCATGCAGGGAAGAAAGAACATAGTCAAGTGATAGCTATAGAGAAACAGAATTGCATTTAACCATAGAACTCTTTCCAGCAATAGTTGATTGACAGACTGCTAGAACTGTAAGGAATTTTAGAAAATATTCTTTACTATAAAGAAGACAGAGAGGACATATGTGTATATCAGGTAAGATTCTAGTGTGTTTCAACTAAAATTCTAGCTGGAAAAAGAAAATTAATTTATATTGAGTTAAACAAAACAAGCAATGTCTAGCTTTTGGTATATAGAAAACCAGATGCTGAAATGATATCCTCAGGAATCTTTTTCTCTCCAAGTTCTGCTTTCATCTATGGAGAAATCATTGTCAGGCACACTCTTCCCCAGAAGGGGAAAGATGGTCACAAGCTGCAGACCCACATCATATCAGCTTAGCACTCCAGCAAAAAAGAGCATATCATCTTTCCCGATATCTAGTCTAAGTCCCAGGGAAGGCTCTCATTGCCCAAGCTTGGGTCACATGCCCACACGTCAAGCAATTGCCGTAGCTAAGTGTGAGAAACACCGTGAATGGCCTGGCTCAGGGCATTTTAACATATGATGATGAGCGTGGAGCTCCTAGGTGACTTGGATTGAAATCTCACTTCCTCTACATGTTGGTTGTGTGCTGTGAGTCATTTTCTTTGACTGCAAAATGGAGATAAGAGTTGGAGCTTATGCGAGCATTGTAAAAACAAAGAGAGTTCATAGATGTTATGTGCTTAGAACAGGTCTGGTGCATGTATACACCCCATAAATCAGATACCTTGATTATTGCTATGATGGTGATGATGATTAGTTCTCTGTATAGGGAGTGTGGTTAGCCACACAAAAACAGCATGTTCTGAGAATGAGAGAGGGGAGGTTCCTGAAAGATAGGGTTCTATTATCAGAAGAAGGGTGAGGAATATTGATCAAGCAAAAACAACAGGTAGCCCCTATAGCATGTGTGGAAACAGCCGACATTCACATATATTGTGTGTGTGTGGTGGGGCGGGGGGGAGGGGGCGGCTGGTGCACGTGAGTGGTGTCTTTTGAATTATGGGAAGAAGGCTTGGAAAAAAAGTGCTCCCTACAGTTCTTTTTTGTAGTTAACTTCCCTGCGATCGCCTATCTCCTCTATCGGGGAGACTGAGGGCAACTCTGAGTGTATTGTGCTTGGACCTGATTTGGCTCAAGTGTGTCCCCCACGTGGATGCTCCATTGTTGCTACCCTGGTGTCAAAGTGATACAGTGATGCACTGGGGACTTGAACAGAGCTATGCCTTATCGTGGAGGTGTGGCTTATGCTGGGAAAAAATCTGAGTAACAATAAACAGTCTTTGACTGTATGCAACAAGAAGGTTTTTATTTTCCCTAAAACTCATGAGTTCGCTCCATAAAATTTACTGAGTGCATAATGTGTACCCAGAACCCATTTAGAGCCTAGGGCTCGAGTACAGAAAAAAAAAATTAGGAATGAAGATAATAAAATCTAAAGCTACAGGCACGGTAAGAGAAAGGAAAAGCCAGAAAACTGTGTTTGTTTTAAGCAAATGTGTTATCCTTTTGAAATTATTTCCTATATTTATCTTCTAAGAGCAGAGTCCACATTAGATAGACCATAAATCCAACTGAGTTCTGAGAAATAATATATTCTCAGACTTGCCTGAGGTGGGGTTTGCATGGCTGTATGTTTTTCTTGGTTTTATTTGCATGAGAAAAAAAAAAGAATAGAAAAAAAGCTTACCAAGCACAGCTGTAAGGCTTTAGTTTCAACAAGCTATTAAAATTACTTCTCAGCTCAAAGGGTGGATTTTTATTTTTCATGAGTATATCTTATACCAAAAGGTAGCCCCATAATCTTCTTCTAACTTTAGATTATTTTGTAGATTTTCGGTCTGTCTTTCAATCATCCAAAATGCTTCTATACAATCATGAGTAAAGGAGAAACGAAGCTGAAGGGTTTTTTTTTCATTCCTTAAAGAAAAATTGAATTTATCCCTTCAGACATGATTCTTAAATAGCTTGGATGCAGGAAAAAAAAAAAAAGAGGCTGACAGATAAATGCTAACATTTTTCTGGCTCGTGTTTTTTAGTTGTTTATATTCCTCATCCAGTAAATGCTTTAAGTTATTTTCCACTTCCTCATTCACAATTATTCTTTGTTCTGAGTAAGAAGGTTGTTTGTCACAGGATGTAATAAAACATTTTAATCAGCTTGATGAAACAGTACAATTATATATTGTCGAGTGGGACACTGTACTTGGAAAAGTATTAGCCTGACCTCTTGCATGTCTAACTTGGGGGGCAATGAATATCTTCTGAAGTGGAAGAGTGATCACCCATGGGGAAGCGAAAGCTGGTGCTTCATTTGAAGATGCTCTTGCTGATAACTTGCTTGCCAAGCCCACAAAGTTGGCTGGAGAGCAAAACCGGTTGCAACACTATGTTTGGAGAAAATTTTGAAGTGTAACCAATTTCCCTCTTCTAATCATAATGTGCAGAACAAAAGCTATGTTCTGTAAAGAATCTATTTGAAAGACGTTGGATATTAAAAATAAGTCCTCATCATTCTCTGTCAAGTCTCCCGGAGCCAAGTTCAGACTCAATAAAAGTTGTACCACATTCTGATACCGAGATGCTCCAGTCCAATGAGTGAGACCGTAGGGATAAAGGGAAGTCTTTGCTCAGCTAGTTTCTTGTTCCAAAATCAATAACACCATGATCTTTTGACTGCTTGAATCTGGGAGGGGGGGAGGGGGAAGAGTGCCAGGCCATGTATCCTAGACAAAAAATAACAACTATAGCTTCCGATAGGTATATTGAATGTCTAAGTGCCTGCCAAGTTTGATTCTTTCAAGTTTTATCCTTCAGGCCTGTATTAAAAATGAACAAAATTGTTCAAGGAGCTCAACTATCGTTTAGAGGACTTGTCAAGTGTACCCCTGGCAATAACAGGAGATTTTGCCTCTCTTGTGCTAATGAAATGCAGCTTGGCCTCACTTTAAGGATTCTCGTTCATTTCAAATTATTTTTACAGAATAAAGTTCTTTCATTTACCTTTCTAATAATTTCGCAAATTAATTTAATGCCTTTCTCTCCCTCCAAACAACATGATAGAATAGGAAGACTATTGATTTTAAAGGAAGATGGGAGATATATTGAAATTAAGAGCTGTGAGGACCAGACAAGTTCTTAACCACCCGCCTTCCAGCGCTAGACGCTTCTCTTCTGTACAATGACAAGAGGTCACCTGAATGAGATATAATACATGTGAAGTATCTGGTAAAGTGACATGAGATAGGTGCTTGATAAATATTATTTCTCTTCCCAGTTATTTTTTGGTTCCCAGAAAGCTCGATGCCTTCACATTCTAATTTTGTTTGTAAGTGCCTACCCTTCCCCAAGGGTCAGACTGTCCTGCTCCCAAGACCAGATGACAATACATATTAATGCACCTGTAACATCACTCCTCTAGCTGCTAATGTTATCCATATATTCAGTGAACCCCTGTTGAGCATCTATTCCCTGCAAGTCACATGCTTGGAGACACTAAGATGGAGAAGATCCAAAGCCAGCACGCAAAAAAAAGGACTACCTTGCAAGGGAGATGAACAAGAAAGTCAGTAATTACGTCACAGTGTCATCACTTTATCCAGGGGGTCTGCACACCATGTATGAGAGGAGAGAGTCTAGTCTCCCTGATGACAATGGAGGGAAGGGGGAAGTCCAAGAATGCTTTAGATGAGTCTAGACCTACTATAATTGTTAGCCAGGCAAGACAGGGGACAGGAGGTCATGCAGGAAAAAGGACTCCAGTAGGGGGAGAAGAAATGACCTCTTTTTCTGGTAGCACAAAACCCATTACAGTCAGTGTCAATAATCTTGCACTTCTATTTATCATGGATAAAAATGAGAAAACTTTTTGAGAGTGGGTTGTGGCCAAGGTAGACTGCGACAAGGATGTAAACACTGAATTAGGGCCTTCAAGAAGCTTGGATTCTAGCTAGAAGAGTGAAACGGACATACTGCAGTCACCATTTAAGGCTGGAAGTCGACGCTTGTGCCTAGAGCTGTCTGCGCCATCCAAGACTGGTGACTGCTGCGCGGTGATTTACTGAACTTTACAGAATTAACAGCTTACCCAGGGCTAAAAACGTTGAAAGCCAAAGTATTAGAGCCCAAGATTTCCAAGCTTAGTCTCAGATGCAAAAACACTGGTCTGCTCAAAAAGGATGTTTTTAAGTTGAGCACATGAAAATGAGTGAATTGTATGTCATCTTATATGTTGAAATAATAGGAAAGTTGCAAAAATGGTTAGAAAATTAAGCAGTGGGGAAGAAAGCAGCTGACCTAGCATCTTTGGAAAACAGTGTTTTGACTGGATACTGTAAGGCTAAATACAAAAAGAACTGCACACAAACGCTGGAGTTGATAAATTTGTTCCTCACGGGGATATGGGTTCACAATTCTGATACCGTTTTATATACATAACAGGGTTGAACTAGTAAGTAAACATATACAAGAAAATGCTAGGAAAAAATATATTGCTGTTGACAACTAACGTTGCATATGTTTTCAAATTACAATATTTACATAGAGAATAAAATAGAAAAAGTTCACTTATAAGATTAATACGGAAATGATATGAACACAAGGTTATATTAGGAAATGTAGTTTGATGGAGATTTAATTTGAGTAAGATTAGTTTAAGTGTTTTGTTGTTGTTGTTTTTGTTTTTTTACTGTTAATGAGAGGTCATCCAAACTTGACCTGAAGAGAAAATCCTTATTTCTTGGTTTCATCCAGGAAGGTCCAATACTCTTTATATTTGGAGAAATGAACCATGAAGGAGCTCACCACTGCATCCAGCATGTGGAGGGGAAGGAACTACCTCAGGGGGGGGGGCTCTCCTGGATCCACAGGCCTCAGTGACCTTGTGATGGAGGTCAGGGTAGGCGAACACAGCCTGGTGGCTCTGGAGGCCTGTTGGAGAGGAGGGCACAGCACTTTAAAACCTAGGCCCTCTCCTGGGGAAGGGACCATCAGCACTTGGCTCTTGGCCCCCTGGCAGGTTTGGAAAATCTCCTTGCGATGTGGTAAGTCTCATGATGTCTTTTGAGGCCGCAGGCATTTTAAACGTCTCTACCATCTCCCCCTTCTCGTTTTGAACATTTGGATCTCCCTTCTTGCAGTTCCCGACCCAGGGGAGTGAATCCCTCCATCAGCATCAAGCCCATCCTCTTTACCTTTCTGTAGGTGTCCATAAGGCTAGTTATATTTAAGAACTCTTTCTCTAGCCTGGCATTCTCTGAAAATGATTTAATCCCTGTATACTCCTTTCTAGTAGCCTTCAGCTTGTCAGCTAGTTGGCATTTCTCCCTAATCCAGGCAGCCCATGTTTCCGAAAGCTGCTTTTCACGTCTTACGGAAAGCCAGCTTCTAACAGACTGAACACGTCTGAGTAGAAATAAAAGACTCATAAATAAGGCAATGACGAGTGAACATGTCACTGTCTCCCACTGGATGTCATCGAAGGTGAGTTGTGGATTCAGGTCTTCGGGCAGGATCTCCTCTACTGGCTTCCCAAGAATTCGCCCAAATCCAAGCTTTGCAGAGGATAGCAGCTCCTCCACGGCACTGATCTACCACTGGGCTTTGCCCAGTTACCGTGGAAGCACCAGCCACAACAAAACCTAGGGAACCCCTCAACATTCTGTCTAGAACCCAACTAGCAACTGACAGCTTGGACTGGTCAGTGATATGGTCAACGGAGGGGGGAGATTTTCAAGTAAGGTATACTCATCTCAAAAAAATAAAGTAAGTAAATATATTGAGTACCACGTTTCTTACTGATGGAGAAATAAGTTCTAAATAAGAAAAGGGAGGAAGTTAAAATAAACCCTATGGTGCAGGACTGGAGTTGGAGAAATCAGTATGAAATGATTTAAAATACACACACACACACAGAATGATACAGAATATATATAAATATGTGTATATGCATGGGTTAGTTTATATACAGTTAGTTTATCTCTAGCTTTGTCTGCCTAGAAGCAATGACACCCCAGTAACAATAAGCATACCCAGTGCCCAGATCTTGGTTTCTAAATATTATTTTCCACTAAAAGAAACCAGGACACTCTTTGAAGAAGTGGTTGATTCCTGGGGCCAAAAAAAAGTCAGGATGAGCAATGCTAAGAGAAAAAGAAAAAGAAAAAGAAAAAGAAAAAAGAAAAAGAAAAGGAAAAGAAAGGAAAGGAAAGGAAAGGAAAGGAAAGGAAAGGAAAGGAAAAGAAAAGAAAAGAAAAGAAAAGAAAAGAAAAGAAAAAGGAAAAGAAAGGAAAGAAAAGGAAAAGAAAAGAAAAGAAAAGAACAGAAAACATGATGAAGGCATATTGAAAAGGCACAGGGTTCTACCTGATAGAGCTCCCAGTGGCCAACTCTGAAACAATTTAAGCAACAAAATAAATAACAATAGGATTGGATCATAACCCAAAGCATAAAATAAATATCCTTGAGTCCATACTGTTATAAATAAATAAATAAATAAATAAATAAATGGCAGAGAAGAAACAACACTTCATTACAGAATGCCCACTAGTAAATGTAGAAGAAATAAGGGAACTACAAAGTCCCCACGATCATGCTCCAGTGGTCATTGCTGCAGGGAAGAATCATCGGTTGATAATAAAATTAGTGGGCAGATGTTTAAAGGGAAACAGGATATTTGTGTATATGTATACATATACAAAAATATATTTTTTTAAAGGAAAGATGGAACTTTATAGTAGAAACACCCGTAGCCAAGTGATCAAGGTTAACATCACCAATAATAAGATAAACCAACACCATGTATCCTTAATATGATGACCTGAGAAAGGCACATCTCCTCCATGGTTTTCTTTGCAATAATACATAGCCTCGACTTAATCATGAAAAAACATTGGACAAACCCACATTAAAGAAATTCTACAGGCATGAAAGACGAGGAAAGTCTGAGAAACTGTCCCAGTGGAGGATACCAAGGACACGTGACAACTAAATGCAAAGTGAGATCCCAGAACAGAAAAAAGGGACTTTGGTGGAAAAACTGGTAAAATCTGTATAAAACCTGTAGTTTAGTTAATAGTATTGTACCAACATTAATTGCTTGATACTGATCATTTTACTATTATTAAATATGATGTTAACATTATGGAAAGCTGAGTAAAGGGGATATGGACACTGTTCTATTTGCAACTCTTTGTAAGTCTAAAATGATCTCCAAATGAAAAGTTAAAAAAAAAACAATAAAATTAAGCATCCTCATCTCTCTACAAATGGATCTGGGATCCTTCAAGGACTGCCTTAGTTTCCCGTTGCTGCTGTAACAAATGATCAGAGATGCGACGGCTTTTAACAACGCAAATTTATTATTTATAGTTTCATACGTCAGAACCCGATGTGGGCACTGCTGGACCAAATAGGTGCCAGCAGGACCACTCTCATTTCTGGCAACTCTAGTGAAGAATCCTTTTACTTGCCTTTTTTCACTTCTGGGGACTGCCTGCCCTTTCTGGCTCCTCCTTCATCTTCAAAGCCAACAATGCAGGTCATATTGCTATCTCTCTGTCTGACTGTAGCTAGGAAAGTTTTTCCTCTTCCAAGGACACATGTGATTATAGTGGACCTACCTGCATAATCCCCATCTCAAAGTCTTTAACTTAATCCCCCCTGCAAAGTCCCACTTGCTATGTAATGCATCATATTCACAGGTTTGGGAATTAGGACAATTTGGAGGTGGGGGGGGGGGCATTATTCAACCTACCATGGGGACTTTTTCACGGAAAATGACTTAATTCTCTCCATGCCAATCCCAGGCAACTCCTAAAAAGCAGATGAGACAAATTCCCAGGGTTTTCCGTATGAAATCAGGTGAAGTATCCTGCACAGGGTTGGCGCATAGGATGTTCTTAATCAATGATCGCTGATTTGCTCTGAAAATGAAATTACTACATTACTACTTCTGGTCCTTTAGTGAATGTTGGACTACCTTCCAGGTGGTTCATTTCTATCTCGATGGTTCTCGCATTTCCACTCGGAAAGTCTCGGCCTTTGTTAGAGCTGCAACTCCAGGCCCTTCCGTTCTCAGGCATGGCTGGGTCTGCGTATCCTCATTCCGTCTTGTGGCACATCTGCTCCTGTGCTCTGCATAGCACCAGGTCCGGGGTAAATATTTAATGGGTAATTGTCAAAATGAACTCTCAGAAAGGAACTCTCTCCCATGCAGCAGACCTGTACAGCCTTATCTCATATCCGCTTTAGCCTTTTAAGAAATGGAAACCCATTTTTGCCCTGCATTCAGAAGAAGAATGTAAAAAAGGAGTGGGAAGTGGTTCTTTCCATAATTTTGGTGTGATAGAGCAGATAATGTTTTTATTACGGTCTTTGATGCAAAAAGGGAGAGTCAGGCTAAAAATACAATTTTCATGGATTATTTTAATGTTAAATCTTTGCACTTTGAAGCCCCTTAAAAAATGCCCACATTCTCAAGTCATTCTCAGATATTTATGTGAATAAATGTACGTTTTATTCATGGGCCCTTCGCATGCGCCGCTCGTAGTTTTTGGATCCATTTGCCAAAGCAGCTATATCTGAGCTAAACCATCACCTGAGGCGCTTTCAAAAATACCGATATCCAGATACTTGTACTTGCCCTTAAACAAATCCTGATTTAATTGTTCTGATAGGGTCTCAGTCATTAGTCTATTTAAACTTCCCAAGTGATTATGATATAAAACCGGGAAAGCAAACCACTAAGTTAAAGAAATGGTGTTTCTTAATATTAAACGTCAGAATGTGCTTTGCAGAACAAATGGGTGCGAGGCAGCCTTCCCACACTGAAATATGCTTCCACTCCTTACGTGCAAGTGACATCCATTCCGTAATCAGATGACTTCTGCTGAGGTCCAACCAGCACAGTCCTTTTAACTCCTTGTCCAAATTGCTCATTCCAGAAACAGCACCCTCTCTCAGTTGTCATTTCTGCCCCCCACCCCCCACCCCGCAGAAGGATGTGAAATCCTTCTGTTTGCTCCGCTGCTGGACCAGGACTAATGCTCTATGCATTGCCCACTCTGCCTCCTCCAGCCACCTTCCTCCATCCCCAGTGGTCACTTTCTTGGCTCTGATGCTTTCTTTCATCCTCCCGTGATGCATTCTCATCCCTTGTAATCCTTTGCTATTTCTTAACACAAATAATGGGAAGAATCACAGTGCAAAAAGAATTCACTGGTATACTGTGGCCACCATAAAAATGTTCCTCCCAACCGCAGGAAGCATAGTTGACATATGGGCCCAGGTGCTGTGCTGAGGAATCCACCGCCCCATTAGTGCGAGGCTACCCTCCCTTCGGGTGCTCCCGAGCAATGGCTGAGCGTCACAGTATGCTAAGTCTGGCCAGTCCCTGGGAGCCTTGAACTCCTCTGACTGGCGACTTGAGTTCAAGGGCTCCTTATTGGCTTTGCCAAATGTTCCCAGAACTGAACCCCCAGCTGTGACTCTTTCCCCATCCATTCCTCCTCTCCCTCTCTCCCCAAGGTCAGGACAACGGCCAGCATCGATGGTCTCCTAGTCCTCCCAGCTCCCTCTCCGTTTTTCCTCCCAGGCGTCTTCCCAGATAAATTTCGTACACACCTAACCCTATCTTAGTGTCTGCTTCTTGGAGAATCCAGACCAGCATGTGTACCATAGGGGGAAGTGGTAAGAATAACTGGATTCTACTCTAAAAGAAACTAACGATTCCCAACACATTTATCTAATCATCATTAACTAATGTGTGTATATATGTATATGTGCACATCCACTCGTTTCAAAGAAAGACTGTCAAGGCTAATGAAAAGCTATAAGGAATGAACAAAGTGGGAAACTGATAGCCAGAGAAAATGCCCGTAATACACGCTATAAGGACTCCCAACGGTGGTTCTCAACCTCGGTTGCACATTAGAATCACTCAGAGAACTTTAAAAATGCTGGCGCCCAGCTTGAGATTCTGACGCAATTGGGCTGGTGAGCCTGGGAATTCGCATTTAAAAAGCTCCCCAGATGCTTTTAGTGTGCAGTAATGTTTGTGAACCCTACTCTATAGGTATGCACACAGATGGGCCACCATTTATAGTACCTATAATGTGTAAGCTACCCAGTTGCTCGGGAGAAATGTGGTTAATCGTAGTCCTGAGGGAAGAGAAAAATTTCTTCAGCAGATCTTCACAAAGGAAACACTGTGGGATGTCATCAACCACATCCTTAACAACATCCTCAGAGTAAACACAAAAATGACTTTCATAGAGTTGCTCCCTATGACATCCTTCAATGTTGCCAGGTTCTTTCCATGTGCTACCACTTAGAGCAAGCAGGTTCTGCTCACGTACAAATTTGGAGAGGAATTTTCCACTTTGGTTAGTGTATCTCACCCTGAAAGGCTTCATGCTGTGTCTTGGGGTAAAGTTCCATGGTTGGAATCCAGGGGTCCCAGAGAATATACACTTTTATCTATTTTTTTTTTTTGATACTGAGATTCTGCATAAAATTGTTTGACCAAAAGATTCTACCTCCAACAAGAATTTGAAAATCACCCCTCAGCCTAAAGAAAAAGAAATGCTCCCACTTTTCAACAATGCTGAGCTGATCCCAATTGCACCCACAATAAATCCTGACTTGAATATCTCAGAAATAATTAACTTCACTGTAGAATGATCAACAAAGGCGAACTTCAGACTGACTTGCTATCCAAACCGATAGGGTACGCCTGACCAGGGGTGATCCATCCATAAAATAAAATCTGAGGTAGAGAGGTAGATGCCATCCATAAAATAAAATCTGAATATGAGGATGAGTTAGTGAAAGTCCAGCTTTCTTGGGACATGATACTAAACCCCATCAAAAAGGTCAACCCCATTGGAATTCTTACAGCTAGGCTCTAATCTGGCCATCCTCTGTCTTCAGAAAGAACACCTCAGGGAGCCTCCTTACCTGGGCACAGAACAGCCCTGCACAGATCACACGGGTGCCCACCGGCTTCCCAAGCCTGGCTCAGGCCAGCGCTGCATACTGAATTTCTGGCTTCTTCCTTCCTCCTCCTGAGTTTTTCTTCCCAGTATCCTTGCAATCAACCTGGAATGGCAGGGTTGAAGATGTTTAATAAATGAGTTCTCCCCATCACTTAAGGTTTACTAATCTCCTTGCTTATTGAGCTGCAGTTCATGGCAACTCTGGTGAAATTGATTAGAAAAAATTTAATATACATTTCTGTTACCTATGAATTAATGTACGCTTCAAGGACATTGCTTTTTAGCTGATAGAGGGTGCATGCTATTAGCATTATAAAACGACCCTAGTAGTGACTTTGAAAAACTTAAGTAGGAAGTGCATTGAAAATCACAGAACCAGGCAGCAACAAACAAGTCCCAGGGTGGGCCTTTATGCCAAACGAATAAGCAAGACTGTCCAAAGAATCAAAGTTCAAGGACACCCAGAAGAAGAGAGAGAGAAAAAAAAAAGAATAATTATATCTGCTGATCATTTCGAGTCCTTATTATTATATCACCTCTATTCTTGGCTTCAAATGGACATACACACAAAATGCTGATGTGTAGCAAGAAACTCACTTTTTAAGCATTGTGATTGATAACTTGAAATGAATATTCACCTACTCTATCCCCATCCCATTTTCACCAACAAACCATCATTATGCATGGGTGGTAGAATTAAAAAAAAAAGCCATCATTACTTTCCTTACAAGAAGAAAGGAAGCTTTGTACGACTGGTAGAATTTCAGGTGCAAGCCAGGTACCTCGCCTCCCCTACCAGCTTACCAACCCTTGCCTTCTGCTAAGGTGTGGGGGTAATACACCTATCAGATTCTTTCTGGAGAGAAAAGTCTTGATAGTGCAGAGATAAAAACAACAAAACAAAACAAAACAAAACAAAACAAAACAAAACAAAACAAGTGAGCATGTGAGTAAAATAAAGCTACCAAAACAGGATAAAGGTAGAGAATGACTGAAGAGCCAAGATATAGCATTTTACCAACATCACCACTGTCTTGGTGTTTACCCTGTATTGGCCTGAGATGTGGACCAGTGGAGCACGGATATGCCAAAGGGCTCACTATTCTAGCCCAGCACTGAGATTCTTCCAGAGTGAGGTTCCCCACTTTTCAGTTTGGGGGTTATGTTCATTCCATCTCTTCCCCTTGATACTATTCGAGGTCCCCATGCTGCTGCCCCAGTGTGGCCACATCAGCAGTCACATGAGACAGGCTCTCCCCATGGAGTCTGCTCAAAGCTTGTGGAAGGTTTACCGGCTAGTGAAATAAAATCTGCTTCTTCCTTACAGTTTTAAAGGCTGTTCAGTGATGCATGTGAATAATGACATTGGGTAGAATTTAAAATCTGGTGATCTGCTAAACTCTTTGAAACTGCAAAACCTTTTAGAGACAATGCAAAGAACACGCTTTGAGATCCCTGTTTCCATCCTGGGCAAGATATTAAAAATGAAGGGCTGCATGGGGCGCCTGGGTGGCGCAGTC
Organism: Panthera onca; assembly: GCF_046562875.1. Taxonomy (NCBI): domain Eukaryota; kingdom Metazoa; phylum Chordata; class Mammalia; order Carnivora; family Felidae; genus Panthera; species Panthera onca. Next base: position 212,672,093 of record NC_138339.1, on the reverse strand, counting down.
GGTTAAGCGTCCGACTTCAGCCAGGTCACGATCTCGTGGTCCGTGAGTTCGAGCCCCGCGTCAGGCTCTGGGCTGATGGCTCGGAGCCTGGAGCCTGTTTCCGATTCTGTGTCTCCCTCTCTCTCTGCCCCTCCCCGGTTCATGCTCTGTCTCTCTCTGTCCCAAAAATAAATTAAAAAAAAAAGTTGAAAAAAAAAAATTAAAAAAAAAAAAAAAAAAAAATGAAGGGCTGCAGGAGCACTTGGGTGGCTCAGTTGGCTGAATGCCCAACTCTTGCTTTTAGCTCAGTCAGGTCATGGTCCCAGGGTCATGGGATAGAGCCCTGCATGGGGCTTCTTACTGAGCATGGAGTCTGCCTGGGATCCTCTCTCTCTCTCTCTCTCTCTCTCTCACTCTCTCTTTCTCTACTTCTTCCTCTTCCCCGCTCTCCCCCTCCCCCACTAGAGCGCCCTCTTTCTCTCTAAAATAAAAAAATAAATGAAGGGCTATAATGGTGCCAGGCTGACAGGAAATGAGTACAATGCCAGCCTGTGGAAAAATCTCAGTAAATCAGTTCTGGAAATTGTCCTTCTCCTTTCTTGCCCCAAGGCCAAAAAAAAAGTGAAGTAAGGAATGGGAAATTTTATCAAATTGGACTTCACCTCATTATTCTCACTATATCACAAATCCACCACTCTCCAGGGCAACCTAACCCCAGGTGATGCTTTTTAAATGAGCTATTCTTTCTCAGACTTGTCTAGTCAGAATCCACTGGTGACTGCATGGGAAGGTCAAGGGTGGGAGGCTCTGTCACTAATGCTTTGAAGATAGGCCTGCGATGTTCTTAAATTTATTGAGCCTTTTCTACTGTGTGCCTGTATAGGCATGTGTGTGGTAAATAGCATTTAAAAAATAATCTTTTAATGATTCTTTTTAATACTTATATCAACAGGAGCATTTTATTTTTTTCGTTAAGCTTCTTAGTTTATGAAAGATTTTTCAAAAGTGTTTCATCTGATTACGAATTTTTAAAATAATGATTACAATAGGAAAGGTACCATAAGGAAATATTCAGAAAGGTACATAGGATTTACTGATAAGGGAGTCTATCCATTGCGTTATTTTTATTTCTAAAACTGTAAATAAACTAAAGGGTCAGAATAGAGTTTAGACAAACATAACTAAGCTGTGCAGTCATTAAAAATCACTGAAGGAGAGGGGATAGTGATCAAAATATATTAAGAGGGAAAAATAAGGTTTTTAAACAATATGTACATTATGATCCCACTTACTTTTAAGTAATTATTCATTTATTTATGTAAAAAAGAAGGGAATATTCCAAAAGATTAAATGTGTTATAATTTCTGGTTGATTCCAAGTGATTTTTATCTTCTTTATATTTCTCTGTAGGGTATAAAATGTTTGCAGTTACTATACATTACATTTGAAATTTGGAGAAAACAATTCTTTATTACTTTCAAGTTCAAAAAAGACAATTACCCTGAGGCACCTGGGTGGCTCAGTTGGTTAAGTGCTCAACCCTTGATTTTGGCTGAGGCCATGATCTCATAGTTCGTGAGTTCAGGCCCCACGTTGGGCTCTGTGCTGACACTGCAGAGACTGCTTAGGATTGTCTCTTTCTGCCTCTGCCCCTCTCCCCCTTTCACACACACTCTCTCTCTCTCTCTCAAAATAAATGAATGAACTTAAAAAAAAAGACAATTACCCCAATAACTGAAGGACTAATTGTGTTCACAGTGGTTAAGTCAGTCCTTTCACGGGCACGGCCTTCCTGTTATAAATTAAAGAATGAAGTGCCTCTGCCTTCCTTGTAGTTGAAGTCAGTGAACTTCCAATCAGACTCTTTGTCCTTCAAGGCTTGGCTTTTCGAACATCTTTGGATGGGGGATGATTTACCCCTCTCAGAGCCTTTGTCCTTCCTCGTCTTCCTGGGCCGGCAGGCTGGAAGAAGATACACAAGCCAGCACCCAGCTGTTTTGTCCAGGCCCTGACTGTCCACCTCCAGGTTTCTCTGAAAGGGAGAGGCTACGAACACCCACCTGCCATCACAGAAAGGCAACATGAACCAACAAGTTCCAGAGAAGGGACCTCAGGACTAGAGAGACGAGGTGGTAAAAATTCTAGAAAAGCACCTCATTTTCCTGCTTCTCCAACACTGCACACATCCCCTCTCATTTGCTTTAGGGAAACCAGGGCACATCTGAGTGAGAAAATGGCAGAGTGACTATTATCCGTGATAGCAAATCCGGGTTTCTTTACCTACCTTCCTTCCCAGGTAGTTAACCACTAAATCAGTGCTCCAAAACTTTAATTTCAACACACATAGATGTATGCATCTTCATCAAAAAATGCTCATTGGGTACCTTCTCTGTACTTGGCAAAGTCGTAAGTATAAAGAAATAACGGCAATTTTCCTGCCCTGAGGAATTACAATCAAGGGAAAGTTACACAACTACATGGGAGCGTGGGTTTACTGTAAGTAGAATAATATATGGAGTACTTTGGCTTTTTGTTTTAAACCACTCTGTGCTATTAATAAACAGAATGGCCAGAATAGTCTTAATCAGTTTTATTGTACAAAATTAAAATTCAAAAACATGTTTTATTTTATTTTCTCCAAATCTCAAGAGAGCAGGGTTTAATGAATATAGCTACTTAGAGATATAAATTAGCCATCAGTTTCCTTTTTCTTTCCTTTTTTTCATAAAGATAGTGAGGTTAATGATATCATTATCTTCACCAGCTTCCAACACTAGGGAACATAAGATTGATCCATTTTCCCTAAATCTTTTGTGTAGTAAGTTTTTATGCAAGTGGAAAACTTAATGCTAACAGAAACAAATTTGACCACGCTTTTTAAATTATAGGATAATTACTAATTCTGTGGTCATTCATTCCCATGCCATCAACTCCAACACAGGAAACTATGAGAAATACAACCACTGGTAAAATTAAACCTGCAATTATAGCACCAATTTCTAGGATATGTTGATTTTTCTCTATTTTGCAACATGTACACAGATATATAAAATTTTCTCATTTATTCCTCACATGTTGACCTTGTAAGTCCAGAGTTTGTCATGTTATGATGATTTTCGTGAATTTAAGACAGTTTTTGATCCTGCTTATTGCCTTCCTTGTTAATTTTTAATGCGAGGGTGGTAGTATACTCAATGTATCGGTACAACTTACCCTTGAAAATACTAATCAAAAAAAAAAAAAAAAGAGAGAGAGAAGAAAAAGAAACAAACATGAAACAAACACGCTTTATCTTTAAAAAAAATTTTTTTTAATGTTTATTTATTTTTGAGACAGAGAGAGACAGAGCATGAACAGGGGAGGGGCAGAGGGAGAGGGAGACACAGAATCTGAAGCAGGCTCCAGGCTCTGAGCCATCAGCCCAGAGACCCACGCGGGGCTCGAACTCACGGACCGCGAGATCGTGACCTGAGTTGAAGTCCGACGCTTAACCGACTGAGCCACCCAGGCGCCCCACAAATACACTTTATCTTAATTCATCATCATTTTAGCCAATGGTTATCCTATAATATCATTTGGATCAATCCCTTTGCAGGGAATTCCCATCACACTTGATATCTTTACTAATACCCAATATCTACTTGCAGAACTCTGTATTTCTGTATTTCTGTACTCTGTATCTCTGTACTCTGTATTTCTCCCATACACTACCTTCAACCCTTCTCAATTCTGAGGGCAGCGTATTCAACATTTCGTTATGCCTCAACTTAAAACCATTCAAACAGCTCCCCAATTTTCCTCACTGATTGAAGCTTCCTCTAACCAGAATCTTCCCTCCACCACCATTCTCTACACAATTGGTTTTTCGTCTTTTTCTTTTTCTATAGCCATAGTAAACTATTAGTTTAAGAAATTTCATCCAGTTTTCCATATTATTTTTTCCTCTCTGATCTCTGGATCAGTACTGTCAGTCTTAAATTATCAGCTCCATTGGCGGGGGTCCTGGCTAATCCAAATGCCACAACAGCACATCTGACATGACATAACTCCACCCACACACTGGAAGTGGGCAAGATGATAATCATAGCAATAATAAAGAGTTAGCCCTCAGTGCTTGGTGTCTACTATCCGAATCTAAACTCAGATAGTCTAAATGTGGAGCTATTACTTTTACTACTACACTCTGCTGTTGTGATGAAGAAGAGGACCAAGAAGGCAGAGGAGGAAGGAGGGAGGGTAGAATAACTGTGGTTAAATTCCTAGTGCTAGAAAAGTACTGGAATGGAATCCTGGCCCCCTAGTTATGGGCTACACACTGTCTAGTGAGCAAAAAGGGGTAAAATTCCTACCCTCACAAAGTTTGCAGTTGAGTAATGGAGATAAGTAAAGGGGCACAGAAAGACACAGAATCAGAGAAGGTTCCCTTGGGGAATGTGTTGTCTGAAGGGCAGGTCGGTGTTAACCAGAAAGAAGCAGGGAAGGGTATTAAAAGAAATAGCATGTGCAAAGGCCCTACCTCATATGAAAGATGAGATTTATTAAAATAGTGCAGAAAAAGCACCCAGCATAGTTTCTGGCACATGTGATAGGGGTTGATAACATTAACAGTGATGATGATAGTGGAAGTACTGGTGATGATGATGGTGATGGAGGTGGTGGTGGTGGTGATAGTGATGGTGATGGTGGTAATGGTGGTGATGATGGTGGTGATGGTGATGGTATTGATAATGGTGGTGGTGGCAATGGAGGTGATTATGGTGGTGGTGATGGAGGTGGTGGTGGTGGTGATGGTGATGGTGGTAATGGTGGTAATGGTGGTGATGATGGTGGTGATGGTGATGGTAATGATAATGGTGGTGGTGGCAATGGAGGTGATGATGGTGGTGGTGATGGAGGTGGTGGTGGTGGTGATGGTGATGGTGATGGTGGCAATGGAGGTGATGATGACCACAACTGTGATGGAGGAATATCTCCTTTCAAAGTATTGCCATCCTGTTCTCTTAACCAACAGTAGAGCTAATTAACGAGAATTATTGTTTTTCCTAGGTTCCAGCTCACCCTTTAGTGAAGGCACTTATTTAAAGTGCATTTCCCTAAAGGCAGGCAAAAAAAAAAAAAAAAGAAAAAGAACTGAAAGTCTAGATTATTTACATTTGACTAATATTTCTTTTATTTGTCAATTATTTCTGTGCAGTATAGCAGGGCTCTCTGAGTTAATCTTCACAAGTGGAAGAGCAAACTATAGACCGTCTATTATGTCTGTTAAGGGATGGGTGCCCAGTTTCTACAGGGAAATATCTAACTAGAACAATTAGGTGAGACATTTACCTAATATGACATTTCTCAGTAGTAGTGGATCAAAGAAAACAATATTTCTTCCAAAGTAAATAATACTTCTTCCAAGCCACACCCCTTTCAGACCACTTCTGAGTGATGATAGTTAATGGCAGTTAGGAGTTTTCTAACGGTCTTACAGATACTATGGAAATCATGGTCCACGCAGTTTTCCTGCTCACTTCACATTTATCAGCCATCTCAAATAGGTAAGCACTTACATTAAACACTTCTGAAACGCTATGGTAAAATATGCAGTGAAATATAATTTGCCTGGATGATTAACTCCCTATCCAATGGCCTTTCCCTCCTACAGCTACTCTACATATAACAACGTTCAAAGGATAAGAGAATCTAACAGTTGCAAACACTGAATTCACACACCCAAAAGATTTCCATAAAAGCCCAATAAAATCACACAGAAAGGTGTGGTTGCTCATCCTTATTTTCTTTAAAGTACAGTGGCTATTTTCTATTAGACTTCACCTGGTTTGTTTATGTAATGTCTATTACCAGTAGGCTATTGCCTGAAAGAGGAGAAAATGATTGCAAGCATGAGCTAGGGAAACTGCCATCTTCTCACCAGTGCATGGGAAATAAATCAATTCCTTAAAGCACAAGATCTAAGAGGAGCATTCCTCCCACCGAAATCCTGAAATTATCTGTCCATATGCATAGGTGCATTCCCCCACCACCACCGCAACCCTGCCACCTCCTTCCCCAGAGGGACCAATGCTTTAAATCTTGGATGGAATCCATAACCACAGAAAAATCGTTAAAATCCATTGCTCAGGAGAGTTTTCCTTTTGTTATTCTTTCACTTGGCAACTTTTAAACACCTAGAAAGATGACTTTAAAAGGGCAGCACCTCTGTTTAATTGCTCATAAATTAAGTATGAGCAATGTAATGTACAATAAGTATTAAAATGATATGGATGTTAAACAGGTAACAGAAAAAAGTGATCCCTTGTCCAGTCATCAGAAAATACCGAGCAAGGTAACAATAAGAATATATGATGACTGGGGCGCCTGGGTGGCTCGGTCGGTTAAGCGTCCGACTTCGGCTCAGGTCATGATCTCGCGGCCCGTGAGTTCGAGCCCCGCATCGGGCTCTGGGCTGACCGCTCAGAGCCCGGAGCCTGTTTCAGATTCTGTGTCTCCCTCTCTCTCTCTGCCCCTCCCCTGTTCATGCTCTGTCTCTCTCTGTCTCAAAAATAAATAAACGTTAAAAAAATTTAAAAAAAAAAAAAAAAGAATATATGATGACTTAATTTTTTTTCAACTGCCATTTAAAAACATTTCAAAATGTTAAGGGTATGTGTGGATGACTGTGTGATATCCTTCTGACAAATTCTTTTCAGTTGACATATAGAACAGGAATTTGAGTGCTGCAGAGAAATCACCACATTTGCTGATATCATGTTTTTTACAATTGTCATGGTCTGTGAATTTTTGGAGTCATTTCCCACACTTAGTCCTTCTATGCCTTGTTCATTTTTTCCAATGAACTTCATGCTTCGGTGGTTATCACTCTAAATTTCCTTAAAAGTGGGATTCTATGGATAATAACTGAGTTCATGTCCACCTATCACAGGTAACCTATACTGGAGAACCAAACTAGCAGATCAGCAACAGAACGAAATGCTGGAGTGGAGTGGTTGTCTATTTACATATGGTGGTACTATTCACTGCAACTGTGCTATATCTGTACTATATCCCTATACATATACATATATATATCCCTATATATATATATATATATATATATATATATATGTATGTATATCCCTATATAGTACAATATAGTACTATATCTGTACTATAACTGCAGGAATATAATGAATACCTTGGATTCTTTCCCTACAAAAGTAAAAGATTTCAGAGTTTATGGTAATTATGTGATGCACTTTTATAAAATAATACAAAGAGTTTTTTTTTTATTTTTTTATTTTTTTAAATTTCTTTTGTTAACGTTTATTTATTTTTGAGACAGAGAGAGACAGAGCATGAACAGGGGAGGGGCAGAGAGAGAGAGAGACACAGAATCCGAAACAAGTTCCAGGCTCTGAGCTGTCAGCACAGAGCCCGACGTGGGGCTCGAACCCACGGACCGTGAGATCATGACCTGAGCCGAAGTCGGACGCTTAACCAACCAAGCCACCCAGGCGCCCCTACAAAGAGTTGTTAAGGAAGAGGAGGAGGGAAAGGAGGGAGAAGGAAAGGAAGAAGAAGAAAAGGAAGAAGAAGAAGAAGAAGAAGAAGAAGAAGAAGAAGAAGAAGGAAGTGGAGGAGGAGGGAAACAAGGGGAAGGGGAAGAAGGGAAGGGGAAGGAGGAGAGGGAGGAGAAGGAGGAGGAGAGGGAGGAGAAGGAGGAGGAGAAGAAGAAGGAGAAGGAGAAGGGGAAGAAGGAGGGAGGGGAAGAAGGAGGGGAGGGAAAAGAGGAGGATGAGGAGAAGGGAGATAGAGGGAGAGAAGGGGGGAGAGAAGTAAATGACCAATGGAAAAAATGTTTGGCAATACGGCCTTCAAAAAACATACCGTAACAATATACACCAATGTCGTGGAGCTAAATTTTTGTGGACAAAAGTTGAAAATTAGAGAAAGAAGCCAGATGAGGGGGCTCTCAGTTTTTTTCTGGTGAGCTCCTAATAGAGTGGGCAACAGACATGAGGAAACAGACGGTGCCCCCATAGTGCCAGGCTGAGCACTGAGACTATGCACAGGTAAATTATTCCTCTAAATGTAGAATTCTAGGAGGAACATTACCCCATCCAAATCCTGAAGTTAGATTCAGAATTGTGTGTTTATATACATCAGTGCATTCTCCTGCCCTCCTAGGAAGAGGAGACACAGCTTTCTTTGGATATTTAATGTAGTCCATGACCTCAAAAATTTTGTTAAAGCACAATGCTCAAGGTCAGGGTTTCCCAGAAGCTTTTCCCAGAAACATCCAAGTTGCTCTGCATCTCCTAAGTCTAGATCATAAAAGAAGGGAGAGAAGCAACACTGAGGGATATTAGAACAGTTTTTTTTTCCTGAGTGTAAAACCTAACCCATAGCCTCATTCTCCTTAAGCTCATGTCTTAACTCGATTAACAAGCCCAGACTTCAGATAACTGCCACAGTTATACGTGGTCAGTCCTCTGCAATTTTCCAAAATCTGTTCCCATTTGCTTTGTTGTTTGTTACTCGCTTCACCTCTGGAGATAAGTAGGTCACCTTACCATTAGTTCTCATTTACGGAACAGGAAATTGAGGCCCAAAAAGCTAAAGTGACTTGCTCAAGCTCACAAGTGGTGGTCGCTTGTCAGGTTGAGAATGTAGGCCTCTGATACCTAGATCCGTGTTGCAGCACACTGTGCCCAGTTTCCGTCATGTGCAGAAAATCAAAGAAGGGTAAGACATGTTTGCCCACAAGAAAGTTAAAATCTAAAAACAGTGTGTTTTTCTCCTCCAGTAGCAAAAAGATTTGTTTAATCACCTCAACCTAACCCTACACATGTCCCTGCAAGATACCCTGCCCTTTCTCAGTGGTACAGTGAATCCAAAGCATTTAAAGGGAAGCAGTGCCCTTCCTAGACAACAAAGAGAGTAGCCACGCAAAACTCCAGGCAGATGAGAAAAGCAAATAACGCTCCTTAGCCCATTTCTGAAGATATCTTTTGTTTCAAAGAACAAGACCACAACCTTGCTGACAGGAGAAACCATCTTCCTTCAATAAAGGTGCATTGTAAAAATTAATATTTTTTAGAGATATGTTTATTTACTGGAATAGAGAGTGTTACTAGCTCTAATATTTCACCTCTCCCTCTATCCACACTATTTTCCATGTAACTGTACAATGCACACCCAGTGTGGGTGGGGTGTGCTTCTATGATTCTTGGCAAAACATTCTTGGGTTTGGACATATGACTTGCCTTTGCCAATAGAATAAGGCCAAAGTCGTATTGTGCTTATTCTGAGCCAAGGCCTCAAGAGGACTTATGTTTTGTCACTAGCCTCACATAAGTCTCTCTTCACCTTGAGAAGACCATGCCAGCCTAGCCCACTGTCACCAGGATGAGGAAGCTGAACATTTGGGACAGAGCTGAACCAACCAAATCACCTTAGCTGAGCTAAATCTACATTAGCCAGTCTCCCAAAAGACACCTCTCTGAAGATGCCTCCAAGACCAAGTCATCAGCTGTGCTTTTTACAAAATGAAGTTCTTTTCATAACAAACCATGTATTTTTTGTCCCCATGCAACAGATAAGGCAGTTTTACTTGAACTTTCCTGTTGAGTTTTGATAACAAAATTTCAAGACTCCTAGTTTCACTTTCATGAGGTGCTTTTATACAGGAAGACAACCAGATATACCTGGAAGTTCAAGCCCAATTATTAACTAGACTGTGAACAAGTACCTCATCTTCCATATCTATCCATTGGTGGAACCATAAAGAGAATACTCAGTTGATAAGCATCCTATGATGAAAATCTGTAGTCTATGGCATTGCCTCAAAAGTTCTAAGGGAAAATTATTTGCAACCCAGAATTTCATGTCCATTTGAGCTATCATTCTAGTATACATGTAGACAAAGACATTTTCAGATATATAAGAACTTCTTGAGAATATGCTTCAGCAAAATAATGGAGTAAATCAAGAAATATGTAGTTAGAAGATTTAGGAAACAGTGGATCCACTCCAGGTTGGGCAGCAAAAGATAGACTGAGGATGACAGCTGTGCAGCAGATTTTGAGGAGTACTAGATGTGATGAGAGCAGGATGATAGAAATCCTAGGTCTCTAGGGTAAATAAAAAGTCAGTATGATGGAGTGAAATTTAGGAAAGTAGGATGGATAGATTCCAACAATGGAAGCTGGGTATAAATGAAAGATAACTGAATCCACACAATGGGTAAAAAATTATGTATATTTCCCTCTAGATAACTTTAGTATTATTATGCAAAAGTAACCTCAAGTCATATTCACTGGATTGTAATATTAATTACCAGCCCTCCTATTTAAGAACTTGGTGAAAACACCTAGAGAAGTATGATAAAAACTTTGCTCCAACCAGGGTTTCTTAACAGAATTAAGAGCCCACGTCAGGCTCTGTGCAGACAGCTCAGAGCCTGGAGCCTGTTTCGGATTCTGTGTCTCCCTCTCTCTCTGCCCCTTCCCTGCTCATGCTCTGTCTCTCTCTCTGTCTCAGAAATAAATAAACGTTAAAAAAAAATAAAACTGGCTAAAAATCAGTGTGCCTTTTATTATCACCATGCGGATGCAGTACAAGATAGTGTAAAAATATCTGTTGCCTAGCATGCTTAAGAACTTCGAGAGCAATCAATACCCAAATGAGCTGGGACGCATGAATTCATTCATCTATTTACTCGGCATCTCCTATGTGCAAGACACAGGGCTATGCAGTGCAGATGAAGTAATAAACAGCACTGGCACACTCTCTGACCTCACAGAGTTAACAGCTGGGCAATGAATGTGCAAGTTGTCTTGAAAAGCAGTTCTCCTCCTTCTTGAGAAGATGCCATCTGAGTTAGAGCTGAATGACAAGGAAGAGGCAATGGTGGAAGATCTAAGAGAGCATCTCAGGCAGAGTGAACATTAATGCAAAAGACTTGAAACGAGAACAAGGCTGCATGGGAAGCATTGTGAATGAGGTGGAGAGTGGAGGGAGAGAAACCAGCAGTGGGCACTAGGCCGAATTTTGCAGGCCATGGTAAAAGATCTGGATTTTAAATCTAGTTGCAGTGGGAAGATACCGGACAGCTTGAAGCTGGAAAGAAATGCAATATGACTTTAGAAAGACCCCTCTGCCTGCTATGTGGAGTATAGAGAGGCAAGAGGAAAGCAGGAAACCAGTTAGGGGGCTGTTGCATTGGTCCAGATGAGGGACGATCATGGTTTGGCTGAGGGTCTTGGCAGTGGATATGATGAAAATGGTCAAATTCAAGAAGTGTTCAGGGGACAGAGAGGTTAAGACTTAACGATGGATTGGATATAGGTTGTGGGAGAAGGAGACGATGCATAAATGGCTCCTGGTTAAACAATTTAACCAGTGGGTGTGAGCATCAGTTACTAAGAAATTGTCTTCTTAGCTTATGTTCTGCTAAACTAGAAAAAGAAAAGGCTAATCCTCCCCCAACTTCCTCCTGCACTGGCAAAAAGTACTAAAGAAACGTGATGAAATAAATATTTCCAGTTAATTAACATTCTCATGTTATTCAGGCTCCCAGGCAATATCATAGACCAATCATCTGGGAGTCACGGTCCTGGAGCATTCAGGACTGAACTCAGACAAACAATTTGATTGGCCCATAGTGGTATCATGATTCTATTTCAGAGTAGAACTCGGGGTCTGGGTGTTGTTGCCCACAGCCTGAGGTCTGCCGCTCGCTGGTCCCTAAGCCCTGGCAGGAGCCATGCTGTGCAGAGACCATTCTGTGAGCTGATAAAAAGCTCACAAAGCTGGCCCTTGGGTCAGAGGGTTGTGTAATGCAGTCCATAATGGCAGTGGAGGTAAGATTGGAAACCAAAAAATATATGTCAGTGTGGTCTGACCCTTTGCTGGGTTCACATGAAAATCCCATTTGCTTTCCAGAAAGTAGTGGTACAAACCATTATTCCTGTTCGTAAAGCTTTCTGGGGCAGTTCTTCTAGGACACAGTCCTCTCTTGTGCTAGAAATTATTTTAAAAGTAAACAACATAAGATACCACTATTTAAAGAAATTCTGTGGTTCTAAGATTCTTCTAGAAACCTTTTACTATTTCACCACAATGGGCTACACTACAAACAGCTTTACTGGTATATCTACAAAGAAGGTGGAGATCATGGGTGCTCTGGCCACACCTAGGAGGCAGAATTAAACAGTGTCACCCCTAAAAGGAGGCAATGATTGCCGAAGCAGATTTCTACTGTGAAAATGGATTACTGCCGATTGCCAGCTTTTAAGAGAATCCTCATATGTCTAACACCGTGTAATGATTTGAGGCTTTCCAAGGGCATAGTATTTATTGTAACTGTACCATCAGTACAATCTGCAGTTTAACAGATTGTGGTGTCGATTTGCCTTTGTGTGTGTGTGTGTGTGTGTGTGTGCATATTTCAAGCAATATGCTTGGAGCTGAAGGGTGGTGGGGCCATAAATCAATCTCCTTAGCTTTAGCCCACTGGCCCTGGTTGTGTTGCAGACATCTCTGCTAAGTGGCTGATAGCATGTCTCTGATTAAGTCATCGTAATAGGATAGAGGAAAATCTCTGCCTGTGGAATCAATGCAGCGTCATGTGGGGCCACAAAATCACATCAGTGCCATTCACAGCAGACTTAACATGTGGAGTGCACATGTGCACGCATGCTCAGTACCTACACTACAACAGGTCCGTGGTCTAGCAGGCAGAACAGCATAGCAGTTAAGCGCTGGGACTCTGGAGTTGCACTGCCCAAGTTCAAGTCGCATTTTTCTCACTTACTAGCTGTAAATATGAAACCTTGGCCAGTCTGTTAAATGGAGTGATGACAGAATGGATTCCACAAGGTTGGTGAAATGATTAAATGAATTAACACATATAAATAACATAGAATAACACCTGACAAATGATAAATACTGTATAAACATATGCTATCATTATGATTATACTACACTCTTTTGTCTAAGGTTACATTCAGTGAGTGTTTCTTTTATGTCTTCATGTGCCATCAGAATTCACCTAAAGAAGGAAGGATATGAAAAATTAACATGCACTGAGCCTCTGCTACATACCAGGTGCTGTTCTAGAAAATGTAGATGCACTGTGTGATCCAGGTACTTAGTGTGTGTGTGTGTGTGTGTGTGTGTGTGTGTGTGTGTGTGTGTATGGCTAATATATATGTTAAAGTGGCTGGCACAGTGCAGGTTCTCAAAAATAATGTTGCTCCTATAATTACTTGTTAGCTTTTCCCTCCCAGGGAACTCGGAAGACCTCAAGGCCAATAGTCATTTTACTATTTAAACCTAATTTATTGTTATTCTTTTGTAAAAACAAAACAAAACGAGCAAAAAAGCGTACCTTTAAAATCATTACACATACAGTAAAAGAAAAAAACTTAATGGCATGTGCCTTCAGAATTAGCACATATTCACTGTTCAGCCTGATATATTTGACAATTGCCTTTTATTCCCCCTGTAGCTTTTTTTTAACCAAAGAATAAGAGTTAATTGAAAAAGAGAGAAAAATGGGATGATGACCAACACTTCTGAAATAACAGGGAGTGATGGTTTTCCCAGTAATCTAGGGGGCTTATCCTGACTCTTCATCCTGAATGAATCAATGGTTTTCTCAACCAAATCTTGTGGCTTTGAGGGATGTGTATCTAACGGTTCTGAAGATAGAGGGGCCATGAAATGACAGCACCTCTAAGGAGCTAGGCTATATGTTTTGGTATCACAAGCCCTTACTTTTGGTTCCAAGGTAGTAATGGGGATGTACAACTCCACAAAATATAAAATTAAGGACGTCAGACTGACAAATATGCCTAGCACAGAAGCAGACCCCGGCCACAACATACAAAGCCAATTGGTGTTACTGATGATTATATATATTTGTGCTGGATTGGATGATGGAAGGTGCCAGAGACCAGGCAGACTGATATGAGGTGAAGCTTGATTAACACTAGCATCAGTATGGCTCGTACTTGACAGGACAGATGGGCACTTGGGGCCAGGAGGAAGAAGCCAGCAGGGACAAGGCAGGAGCCTGGAAAGAGACCCCTTACCAGAAGGGGTCACTTTTTCAGTCTTTTAAATATGATATACCTTTCTGATGACCTAGAGAAATTATTGGGGCTCCCTGGCCCAGCAGGATTGCTGCACTGAAGTCACAGCCAAGCCAATCAGGAATTCATTGCTTCAACAAATATTTAGTGAGTACTTATTATATGAATAAAACATGTGAAATTTCCATGACCTAATGGTGCTTACATTCTAGCAAAGGGAGAGAGATAATAAATAAGTAACTTATTTAGTATAGTGGAAGATTAAAAGTGCTAAGAGAAACAACAAATAATACAAGGTAAGGGATTAGGGATGTAAATGTAGGACTGCAGTTTTAATACAGTCTCCAGAGCAGGTCTCACTAAAAAGATGATTTTATAAAAAAAATTTTAACTTTTATTCATTTTTGGGAGACAGAGAGAGACAGAGTGCAAGTCGGGGAGGGGCAGAGAGAGAGAAAGAGAGAGAGAGAGAGAGACAGGATCTGAAGGAGGCTCCAGGCTCTGAGCTGTCAGCACAGAGCCCCACCCTGGGCTCAGACCCACAAGCCACGAGACCATGACCTGAGCCGAAGTCGGATGCTTAACCAACTGAGTTTCCCAGGTGCCCCATAAGGATGATTTTTGAACAAAGAAGGGAGAGAGTAGGCCACGTTGCAATCTGAGTCAAGAGTGTGCCAGGTAGGCTGACCTGCCAGTGTAAAGACCATGAGGTGTAGCCTGTTCAAGGAGGTCAGTATGTCTGGAGGACAGTAGGGAGGGAGAGAGCACCAGGAAGTGACATCAGAGCTATAACAAGGGATTGACCAGACCATGGAAGACCGTAAGAACTTCAGTTTTTATTGAGTAAAATGTGGAGCCATGCAGAATTTCGAGCAGTGGAGTGACATGATCTAATTAATGTTTTTAAAAGACGAAGAAGCTTTTGTAATAATCCAGGTAAAATACAGAGGCCGTTTAGACCAGATTGGTAGCAGCAGAGGGGGCAAGACGTGGTCAAATTCTGGAATTTTTGAATCACGATTTCCTGATGGATTAACGGTTGGGTATGGAGGATAAGACTTGGGGATGGCTCCAAGGTTTTTGTCCTGGAAAGCTGGAAGGTTGAGGTGGTTATCAACTGAGATTTGGAAGGAGTAGGTTTTGGGGGAAGATCAGAAGTTCGATTTTGGACATGTTAGGTTTGAGTTGTCTGTGAGATGTGCAGACACTTGTGCATGATGAGCCTGGAGTTCGGCGCGGCGGGGAGGGGGGTGTCTACACACTGGAGATACAATGGCAAAGGCTTTATGGCGGGATGAGATCTCCAAGTTTAGGGTGCTGACAGAGAAGAGAGTCAAGGATGGGGCACTTCAACTTTAAAAAGTAACCAAGAGAAGGAACCACCAAAAGAGGTGATAGATTGACCAGTGAGGCCATTTCTTGCAAAGCAGGAGTGAGAGACTTCTCAACGGGCAGGAGGGAGGCTATTTGCCAGGCCTGCCTCCACAATTTGAAATGTGTGATTTGGGGTGATGTGATGTGATCCTTGTGTATGGCTCATGGTGGTTTCATGGAGGCTCTGGGGTTGGGGAGAGCAGCTTGGATTATGTTTGTGTGTGTGTGTTTTAGCATGTTTGGATTATGTGGCTGGGTGGACCCACATGCCCCAAGAGATAGAACCTCGTGACCAGGGAAGTCCTCTGGATAAGGCTGCTTAGGGCATCTCCTTCCACTTAGCAAAAGGAAACCATTTTATTTTTTCTTTTGTCAGTTGAAAGCATTTAGAAAATAATTTCCAATCGCATGCTAATATGAAGCCTGTTAGGTATAAATGGTCTACAAAAGCCTTTTCTTCTGAATTCACTGTATCTAACTCTTCTTCGGAGAAGGGGGTTTTCTAAGGTGTTCTGACTATTACTGTCTTATCCTCTTTTGAGAATACTCCTCTCTCTTCATTACTTTATGTCCTTTTAGTCATTTTTCTCTTCTAAATCATGTATCACTTACTTCCTATTACTTGGCTACAGAATTGACAGTCCTTTTATTTAAGGACTCAGACAAACTGACTCAGTCACAGCAGCAGAATGTAAAGATTCCCTTTTCATGACATGCCCCCTCCATGGGAGCAATTTAAAATTGTTTGGTCCTGGGGCACCTAGGGAGCTCAGCAGGTTAAGTGGCCAACTCGTGATTTCGGCTCAGGTCACAGTCTCATGGTTCATAATATCAAGCCCTGAGTTGGGCTCCGTGCTGACAGCACAGAGCCTGCTTGGGATTCTCTCTCTCCTTCTCTCTCTGCCCCTTCCGTGCTCATGCTTGCTCATTCCCTCTCTCTCTCTCTCTCAAAATAAATAAATAAACTTAAGATAAATAAATACATAAATAACATAACATTACTTGGTCCCACAGACAGAGGATATTTTTCTATAACTTGAGATAGTATCTTCCACGTTTTCCCTACCGTGGAACTGTGCGAAAGGATGTTAAAGTCTCCTGTGTCTTGTCCTATGTATTTAACAATCATTAACAACCATGATGTGATGGGCCAGACCTAAGAGCTTGACACATAGTAACGCATTTTATCTCTCAACAACCTCTGAAGTAGGCATCATTTTCATCATCAGTCGCATTTTAGTGATGAAGGAAATGACTAACAGAGGAATCAACGTACTTGCAAAGGGCATACAGGTAGCAGAGGCTCCCTGCTCTGGCCCAGGGGTCCTGGACCAGCAGCAGCAGCATCTCCCGGGGACAGGTGACAAATGCAAATTCTCGGGCCCCACCCGAGCTTCGGTGTGGCGACAAGACGTCGTGTGATCCTCATGATCGCTCAAGTCTGAGAACCACTGACTTGGAAGCTCAGACCACAGATTTTCCATTTCTCTACCTTTCCCCCTTCCTTCTTTCTCCCCCTCTTTTCTCTTTCCTCCGTCTCTTTCTCTCCCCACAGCTCCCCGTTTGCAAACTATTTGGAATAGGAAAGTTATGCCAAAGCACAGTGATAAGGAGCACAAAGTGTGAGGATGGATACGGAGAAATTATGGGGCCATCTCAGTAATTGACAGTTGAACACTCCGTCAGTTTAGGTATTGTGCACCCCAAGCCAGCGCAACTGGATGCAAAAAAATGTTGTAACTCCTCTGTGTGCACATGTTCACATTTCTGATTAAAACCCATGATGTCAAACTGTGTAGATCACTGGAAAGAAACCAAGTGGGAATTGTTTTAGTAGATGCCTCTGCCAGTCAGCATGTAGTGCTTTTCGTGGGTGCCGGATCAGAACGTGCCCGAGCCCAGGCTGTCGCAGTGACACTGTCATTCAGCCACCAGTGGGCCCCCAGGGCGATGTTCTCAACGGCTGTGGAACTAGGTGTTCCCTTACCATCGTTTTTAGCTCTTGATCTCTGAGACTATCGATCTCTGGATACTTGAATGTCACTGCCTTTCACATCTGAAGAACAGGCAAACATTCGTGAAGGGAAGACTGGCCAGGCTGCCTCAAGGAGGGAGAGCAGTTCCTGCTGGGGAATTTTCTGCCCAGGAGGAAGAGAAGCATAGTGCTCGGAAGCAAAGAAGGCCTAATGTGAACACAGGGTCACCAGGGAAGTCGAGGGCTCGGGGAGAGAGGCCTCATGGGCGTGGCCCAAAGGGGAGGAAGGCTATCTTTTACATGCATTCTGGTTAAGGGCATTAATACTAGGCATTTTTTTTTTTTTTACATTTATTTATTTTTGAGAAACAGAGTGAGACAAAGCGTGAACGGGGGAGGGGCAGAGAGAGTAGGAGACACAGAATCTGAAGCAGGCTCCAGGCTCTGAGCAAGTGGTCAGCACAGAGCCTGATGCAGGGCTCGAACCCACAAACTGTGAGATCATGACCTGAGCCGAAGTCGGACACTCAACCGACTGAGCCACCCAGGCGCCCCAATACTAGGCATTTTTTAAAAACCTTATGACAAAATTCGTATAACGTAAAATTTGCCATCTCGAACATTTTGGTGTTCAGTAGTGTAAGTATATTCACATTTTTGTGCAACCTCCAGAACTTTTTCATCTTGCAAAACTAAAACTCTGTACCTGTTCAATAATGAGCCCCTGTATCCCCTCCCCTCGCCCCTGGCAACCACCATTTTGCCTTTTTGTGATTGGCTTATTTCACTATCCTCAGGTTTCATCCATTGTAGGGCATATGACAGAACTTCCTTCCTTTTTTAAGGCTGAATAACATTTTGCATGTGCATACCACATTTTATTTATCTATTCATCCACCAGTGGACATTTGGGTTGTTTCTGCACTTTGGCTATTATAAATAACGCTGCCATAAACATGGGTGTACAAACATCTCTTTGAGTTCCTTCATTCAATTCTTTTAGATCTCCACCCAGAAGGGGAATTACCAGATCATACAGTAGCTCTATTTTTAATATTTGAGGAACTGCCATACTGTTTTCCAGAGTAGCTGTAACATTTTACATTCCCATCAATAGTGCACAAGGTTTCCAACTTCTCCACATCCTTGCCAACATTTGTTATTTTCTGGGTTTCTTTGATATTAACCATCCTAATGAAGTTATATTTCCATCGTTGTCTTGATTTGCATTTCCCTGATGATGAGTGATGTTGAACATCTTTTCATATGCTTATTGGCCATTTGTATATCTTCTTTGAGAACATGTCTACTCAAGTCCTTTGCTCATGGTTTTAATCGGGTCGTTTGGGTTTTTAGCTGTTGTTGTTGAATTGTAAGTTTCTTTATATATTCTGGATATCAACCACTTACCCAGATATATGATTTTCAAATGTCTCCTCCCATTTTGCGGGTTGCCTTTTAACTCTGTTGATCGTGTCCTTCGATACACAGAAGTTTTAAATTTGGGTGTAGTCTAATTCATCGACTTTTACTTTTGTTGCCCGTACTTTTGGTGTCAACCCAAGAAATCTTGCCAAGAAATGTGGCTTTTTCTGTTTTCTTCTAAGCATTTTACATTTAGGTTTTTGATTTGTTTTTAGTTCATTTTTGTATATGGTGTAAGGGAAAGGTCCAACTTCATTCTTTTGTATATGGATCCAGCTTTTCCAACACCATTTGTTGAAAAGACTGTCCTTTTCTCCTTTGAAACATCTAGGCACGCTTATCAGAAACATTTTGACCATATACGTGAGGGTTTATTTCTGGACTTTCTAGCTATTGCACTGGTCTTCACGTTTGTCTTTATGCCAGTACCACACTGTTCGTTTACTGCAGCTTTGTAATAAGCTTTGAATCAAGAAGTGTGAGGCCTCCAGTTTTGTTTTTTTGGTTTTTTTTTTTCAAGATTATTTTGGCTTTTGGGAGTAATACTAGACAAACTTTTAAGGCAATATTCAGATTACTCCCATCTTAAAACCTTCAAATGACTTCCCCTGATGTGCAAATCCAAACGCCTTACCAAGAGGGCCCACAGCCCTCACCTCTCAGCATGTTCCATCTTGTCCACAGTGCTCCAGCCACACTGGACACCTTTTGCTCCCCAGGCTCGTCTCTCTGCCCCAAGTGCGTTTCACTGACACATCCATTCATCCATTCATCCTGCACTATTTGCTGAAGCCCTACTCTGTGTCGTCGGGCCCTGTTATAGGCACTGAACATACAGCACTTAACAAACACTCATGCTGACCCCTTCCCTTCTTTGCTTTTAATTGAGAGTCCTCCCTCCCTGTCTGAATTAGCTCTCCTCCCCTCCTATATCCCGGTCTCTATCTTTATACTCTGCCTTTACTGCTTATGTAGGCTTACCTCAATTCTCCATTTTGTTTACCTGTGTATTATGTGTCTCCTCCACCAGACTTTAAGCTCCAAAAAGTCACAGACCCAGGAGACACTTGGCAACGGTGAGGACGGCGTGGGCGGGGAGGCGGGGTACCCAATACACATTTGTTGAAATAGTAAACTGAATTGCAGTGACGGTTTTCCAAGAGGACAGTAAAGCTGAGCAGCAAAGCCTCCCTTTTAGAGGACAGAGTGTTCAGTCACGTTTTTGAGCCCTGGGCATTGCTGGAGAATGGGACATCACCAAACCACTATTTTAGAAGCTTACTTTAAACTAGTACAAAACACAGAATAAAGTATTGCAACCGTATTCACTGTTTAAACTGAGTATTTCTGAGGTCCCTGAACTTTTTCCCTTATCTTCTGATCTAATCCTTTCCAAAGGAAAAAGAGAGATAAGAAATGTGCCTACCTGAGAGCAAGAATCTAATGTCTTGGAAAATGAGAGACATTTCCTCTGAAGGACTAGCTTACATTTCTTCACTTACAGATACTACTGACTGATTCCAGGTCATTGACTTAAAGTAGAGAGTTGTAGATTCCATTACTCTCCTGGGGGGGGGGGGGGGGCGGGGGGGAAGGCTTTAAAATGTAAGTCAATCCAGGTTTAACCAAAGGGAAGAGGGAATGACTCCCCAGGGATCCCATTTTTGATGGTCATTTAGTTAGCTGAAGCCATTGAAGTTACAACTCCCCAAATTACAGATGTGCCTGTGTCTTATTTATGTTACCCAAGTAAACTGAAATTCGTGAGACCTTTTTACCAATGTTTTTCCTTATTTGCTCATAGAGATGAGTATAGCATGGACACATGTGTAAGTTTACCTCCTAGTCAACCACAAGGTGAATGGATTTGTCCATATCATGAACTCAAAACACCGTAGTGTCCCTTTACACCATGAAACCTGCTAAAAATCACATCTCGTATCCTTCCCAAATATACAACCCTAAGCAAAATAAGAATGTCAAACTTCGTTTTCCTGTATCAAACAAAACGTGTGAGTTCTAGTATTTTATCATACTTGGTTTTCATTCAGACAATTTCGATCTCCTGCGATACATTCAAGTGAAACCGTTTGTTAGTGCACTCCCCTGGCCTATTACTCATGAAAGAATCAGATACTCTAGTGATTATCTTGTGGAGGCTCACTCATTGCTTTTGGAAACAGGCCACAGATGAAGTAACAATAACCACACTGACAAAAAAAAAAAAAAAAAAAAAAAAAAGCTAAAACCAGCAATAAGTATTATGGCAACAGATCACATCTTGATTTGGAAAAGCAGAGGTGGTATTCTGGCTTTTTTGACTTTGTATACACATATTCTCTTGACATTTGCCCCTATCTGCCACCAATAAATTTTCATCCAAGAAAGATAGTCTAAATTTTCCCTGAGGATCTTCAGGAATGACTAACTGAGTCATGAGAAATTTTATTTCAAAAATAAATATTTCCATTATGCTTCCATAGGGGATATGTGAGGTCAGGATATGTTACAGAATTTTGCTTCACAGCATTTTACTAATTTTCACCACAATTATTTCTCTTCAATGAACATACTAGAGTCCTTGCCAGAATGTTCCTGACAAAACTGCTTAGAGTGACTAAAAATGAAAAGCAGCTGAGATGTCCAAAACCAGGGGATTGGTTGAATAGAACTTGATAAACATGTATCAATCAAGTGGAATATGATGCAGCTATTAAAATGATACTGTTAAAATATTTGTTAATGTGAAAAGGTATTCATTTTTTTTTTAATTTTTTTTAACATTTATTTATTTTTGAGATAGAGAGAGACAGAGCATGAACAGGGGAGGGTCAGAGAGAGAGGGAGACACAGAATCTGAAACAGGCTCCAGGCTCTGAGCTGTCAGCATAGAGCCCGACGCGGGGCTCCAACCCACAGACCGCGAGATCATGACCTGAGCCGAAGTCAGTCGCTCAACCAACTGAGCCACCCAGGCGCCCCAGGTGTTCATTTTTTTAATGTCTGTTGAAGAGAACATACTAATTAATATTTATATTTATAGTAAGAAAAATATGCTTATAATTATGAAATTATGGATTATTATAATGTATGAAACCTTCTATATTACAATGTATGAAATACATTATAACATATGCATATTATTTCCTTAGGAACTTCTCCTGACCTCAGACTACATCATGCCCTCTTGTTAAACACTCTCCTAGCATGCTGTATTTCCCTTTCACAGCACTTATCAGAACTATAAATGAATGTTGGATTGCTTCCTAATTGTTGAGGTTATTTTCCCACCTGAATATAATGTCCTTGAGGACAGGGACATGTCCATCTCAGACACTACTGTATCTAGTAGCATCTAGCTTTTGGTAGGCAGCTCAAAATCTATTTGTTCAATGAAAGAATAAATTAATGTACACAGAAAAAATCTGGAAATATATATATACATATACATACATATATATACATACAACTGTGCTATATATATATATATATATATATATATATATATGTTGACAATAGCTTTTCTCTGGACAGTGGGATTATAGGTGATTTTTCTTTTCTTAATTTTCTAATTTTTCTACAACGATTATGTACTTTTTGAATAAAAATTCAATAAGAATTCTAAAGATGGAAACTGTTTTAGTCAGCTTCTGCTGTGATAATGCTATAATCAATTCCAAAAATATTAAAGTCTTGCAACAATAAATCTTCATTTCTCACTTAGTGTCTGTGGGTGAACTCTGGTAGCTCTGTTCCAGATTTGTGGTGAAGTTCAAGTCTGCACCACAAGTTTGTCCCTGAAAGGAGCAAGGCAGAAGGATTTGTTCCTATCTAAGACAAGCTGTTCTCATGGCAAGAAGCAGCAGCACAAGAGGAACCAGCAGAAACATGCTTTTTTAAAAACCCCTGCTGAGGATTGGCACTCTGTCACTTATATCCATCTTCTATTGGCCAAAACAAGTCACATGGTCAAGCCCAAAGTCTGAAGCAAGGATATGTATCTGCCATCTGCGAGGCATAGCTGTCACATGGCAGTGGGGAATATGTATTTCAGAGAGGAAACAAGAATTTGGGTACAATAATCCAATCTATTAAAACACATAATAGTTTCTAATAAACAACGTCAATTCTACACTAGCAAAGTCCACGTCTAAAAGTCAAGAATCGCAAACAACACGAAGCTCTGAAAAGAAGGGCTGAATCCCTGAACCAAAGCACAGCCTTTCAAATACACACACGCTTCCGTATAGATAATCAGCACCGCTTCAGAATGTAAAGTTAACAATGTAGCAAAGAAAAGGTACTACATCAGTGGTTGTATGTCCTGGACTGTTGCATTAATAACCCCCACTGATTTATACCAGATTCAGATCTCCCTGTAAACAAGTGCTTCTGCACTGAAGGCAATTTTGCAACCCAGATTGGCAATGTCTAGAGACAGGTTCGGTTGTCATGACCTAGGGGGTGTGGAGAGGGCTGTTATTGCCAACTGCTAAGTAGGAGCCAGGGGTGCTGCCAAATAGCCTATCATGCACAGAATAGCTCCCACCCCAAAGAATTATCCAGACCCAAATATCAAAGGTGTGTTGGCAAACCCTTCTGAAAACATACAGCCTTGGTTAGTCCCCTCCCACATTTACTCGGGGCTTGGCCATGTGATTTGCTTTAGCCAATGTGACATGACCAGCTATGACACATGCAGAGGTGTGAAAAGTGAATGCTCACTGGGGCTTGCTATCTCTTGCTGCATTTGGAATTTCAGCCACGATGCAACGAAGCCTAGACTTCTTGGTAACTGCTAGGGACACATGGCTCACTTGCTTCCATTGCCCCAGCTAACTGCCAGTCACATGAGTAAGGTCATCCAGAGCCAGTGATCCCAGCTACCTGCAGTCATGTAAGTGAACCCAGGCAAAACTAATAAAAGGACTTCTCAGCTAGAGCTTTGCCCAAATTGACCAACCGCAGTACCATGAGCTAATATAGGATTGCTGTTTTAAGACACTAAGTTTGTTATGAAGCAAAGATACATTGTGCTTTGGGGGATGCAGGCCAAGACGCTGTGACCAAAAGACTGAGACACGCAGTCTGAGTTTACAAAAGAGGTTTTTACATGGAAGTTCAAGACTCCAACATGCTTTCCATCTCTGAGTCCAAGGTGACTCTTCTAACTCCTGACACCACATCTACATCCCAACCAGCATCAAGGGAGGAAATACAATGGATGTTCACGTGCAACCTTTTTAGGTCTGGACTTGGACATACCATATATCACTTCTGCTCACATCTCGTTGCTAGAACAAAATCATCCAGCTGCAAAGCAGGCCAAGAAACAGCAACTTTATTTAGCTGGGGCGAAATTCTTTATGCCCAGGAAAAATTCTAGTTGAGCAGAAGAAAAGAACAATGAATACCAGAAAACAGTTGACTGCCAGTTATTTGAAACTTTAGAAAATTACTTTAACTCTATCATATGCATATAGCAGATGGGGTAGTTAGCCGGTAGCCAGAGAAGTCCAGAAAATTGTTTCAATGTTCCATTTCACTTTGCTAATGTAATCCTGACTTTGCCACTATAAAAAAAAATCACTTGCTCTTAAATCTATAACACAATTTGTATTACTTTGTGGGGGAAAACGTTGATTTCTATCAAAGTGGAAGATAACACAAGTTTTCATAATGCAAATGTTTCTTCCTAATTTCTGTTATGAAATCAAAATACTTTCCTAAGGAGATATTCCCAATATGTAGAAGCCTCCAATGGAAAAGTTAGTGCCTGACCTTAGCATCTAGAAGGCTTTGGCACCATTTTCCCATTTTTAAATTTTTTTTAACGTTTATTTATTTTTGAGACAGAGACAGAGCATGAACGGGGGAGGGGCAGAGAGAGAGGGACACAGACCGCGAGATTGTGACCTGAGTTGAAGTCGGACGCTTAACCGACTGAGCCACCCAGGCACCCCTACCGTTTTCCCATTTTTATCATCTCCTTTCTTAGACTTTCCCTTCTCTTTTCTAGTCCATGTTAAATTCTTACTGTCTGGGTACCAGACCATAGGATCGTGTAGACCCTGGAAAGGGCTTAGCTTTCACTGAGTAATGTACTCAACATGACATAAAACTAGAGAGTATGTGCATGGGAATGTATGGAAAAAGAAATCTGAAAGATTTATAAACCCAGAAATATGCATATTCTCCCTCCACGGAAGGAGTAGACATGGAAACCACACAGAGATACCAGTTTTCTCTTACAGAATTACATGTCTCAGAACATCTGTGTGGTGAGAATGGAGAGGGACGGTTACTGGTAGGCATTGCTGGTGGGAGTGTAAATTGTCCAACCCATAGGGAGAAAGACTTAGAAGAAACTACAGAATTTCAAAAATTCACATCACTTTAATTTACCAATTCCATTTCTAGGAATTTATCCTACAAAGATACTTATGCACGTAAAAAAAAAATATGTATGTGTGTGTTGAGATGATTTCCTGATGCCCATTTGTCAAAGGGAAAAAAGGAACCAACCTAACTATTCATGAGCCAAAGGGGTTATTAAATAGAACACATCATGGGAGGGGCATCTGGGTGGCTCAGTCAGCTAAGTATCCGACTTTGGCTCAGGTCATGACCTCACGGTTCATGGGTTCGAGCCGTATCAGGCTCTGGGCTGACAGCTCAGCGCCTGGAGGCTGCTTCAGATTCTATGTCTCCCTCTCTCTGCCCTCCCTCCCTTGCTTGCGCACGCGCTCTTTCTCTCTCTCTCTCAAAAGTAAATAAACATTAAAAATAATATTAATAAAAAGAACACATCATGGAACAGGATATAGCTGTAAATGAGGAATATATATGGTAAATGATTACTGAAATACTGTACAAAATTTTAAAAAGCAGGGCACAAAGGCCTGGGATGTTATACAGAGTGCTGTCATCTGTTTTTAAAGGAAAGAGATGTTGGTAAGTAATAAAGCCCTTAGCTGAAGAAAACAAGAGCTAGCCCCAGTGCTAACTTTTTGAGGGAAATGGGAACCAGGCTGATGTAGGATTGGGACAGGAAGGAGAAATTTCCCATAAATGTACTTTTACACTTGGTGGTATTTGAACCACGTGAAGACATTTCCTCTTCGAAGAAAAGGGTTTTGTTTGATTGTTTTAATGAAAAGTACCAGCAAACAATTACCTTTCTTGTTGGGGCCCCTGTGTATGAATGCAGCCTGAGATTACATTTCTTTACTCTTAATCATTACATCATCTTGAGATCTTGGTGATGCTCATCCTCTTGCTCCTGCAGGCACAATGCCTCACTGCAGATGCATTTGGTTCTTTTGTGCCCTACCTTCCTCCAGGAGCAGTGTCTCCCTATTGCCAGATGCTCTTTCATTGCCCTTTTGTGCCCAAAATATGCTTTCCCCTTTGTTCCCAATATATCCCCCATGCTCCCACTCCAAGCTCCGCCCCATCATGGCCCAACACAATCCCAGCTAACCTTTCTAGACTCAGCTCAGAACTTCACTCGTGGATGGAGCTTGACCTGACCGTCCCAGCAGAGTGAGTTTCTTTGGCCCCTTATTCTGAAGGCTCTGGGTTGTTATCTCCTTAAGGGCACTGTGTTCTTTGCTTTGCGATTTTTCTCTGAACAGTGGCTGTGGCCAATGGACCAAGGCAAGAGCTCCGCTGGGGCAGGACTCAGTCTTCTTCCCCACCGCACCCCCAGGACCCAGGCCGGTGCCCAACAGAGGGAAAATACGCAATGAATGTTTGCTGAAAGAATGAATGAACTCTATTATGTAAGTGAGGAAATCAAGGCTCAGTGAGATTAACTTGGTAAAGCGGCAATACCCATTCACTCATACGGTCTTTTCAGTTAGAGAAATACTTCAACGCAAGTTGAATCTGTTAAAATAGGAATGAGAAAGAATGAAAAATACATTGAAAATGTGCGAAGGACGCAGCTTATAAATGGTGACCCAGGACCTGTAGCCACACTTTCTGACTACGAGCTCAGTGCTTTACCAAAAGTGAGTGTATGTCAGCTGGGCTGACTGGCAGAGGTTTATTTCTTATTTATTGTTTAGGTGACTTCAGTCTCAAGGGTTGAACCAGAATACACTGGCAAAAAATACAATATTTTGCTCCAGACCCAGCCATGAAACCTATGGCTTCTGTCCAGTGAACCCCTCTGGTCACCACAATTGCACAACGAGGCAAATGCAACGTGTAAACAAAATGGCTTAAAACACAGAACGCAGGGAACTGACAGTTGCATAAAGTGGTAAGATACTTCAGTGAGTTTGTGCCCTTGACAGCCTTCTGAGGAAGCAGACCAGTGCATTTATCCGGTGGCCACTAGCCCCCAGAAAGCAGCTCGCGGACACAACTTGGCAGTGCTCCCTGGGGCTGTGCTCATTTCTGGTGGCATCGGGCAGGGTGCCAGGCATCACCCTCTGTATGTGAGACAGCAGGGCAAGGTGCCCGAGGGTTAGAGACAAAAACATCTGTTGGAGTCACCGAGTTGCTGGTCGCCTGAGTTCACCCGCGGAGAACGCGGGGGGAGCCAGCTGCCAGGCCATTTCCAGGATGTGTCTCGACCCCGTGAGGGACACTGCAAGCTCCAGAACCCAAGCTCAAAGGTCAGCCAACGTGGAAACACATGCAGAAGCCTCCCCATCAGCATCAGCGAGCAGACAAGGGTGGGGGTCAGAAACCAAGCCCCTTCTGACTCAGACTAAGATGCAGAACACCGGGTTTGATTGAGCCAAGCCAGCGACAGCCAAGCAATGGGTGACAAAGGAAAGAAAAAGTCCATCGCAGTTTTTAGTTTTTAAATTTTGTCTTTTTAACAAGAAACAACTTGACGAATTTTTTTTTCACAGAAAATATGGATTCTAAGTGTGGCTATTTTGTTTAATTTTGTTGGTGTCTATGGATTTAGAACGTTTCAGGGATGCAAGAGTCCATAAAGGTCATCTCCTCTGGCCCCTGACCCACGGAGATACTTCTGTCTTTCTGCTCAGTTGGTTGCTCCCCGCCCCCCTCGCCCATATAACAGAGCCATTGAGAGGTGCAAGAGTTGGTCACAACCCATGCCAGCTAAGGCAGATTAGCTCACTTTATTGGAAGGAGCCCACGGGTCAGAATCCCATTCCTCACCAGGGGACCACCCACAAGTCACTTTGCTCTTCAGTGCATTGTTTTGGTTTTTTAAATCAGGATTTATTCCTAATTCATGTAATGCCCATGCCTTCATTATGATCTGTGGATATAATGTGATCATTTGGAGGGTAAAAACAATATGATCAATTTCTTTCCAAAATAACCTACTTGCTAATCAGCCGATGAATAAATATGTACCGAGTTTTCCTGGGTGGCTTACTTCACGTTGGCAAATCTAAATGCATTCACTGGTTCAATCAAGATATCTCAATGCCCACTGTTCGTGGGGGTATTGTCTTAGTCCATTTGGACTGCCGTAACAGAATACCATAGATCGGGTGCCTTATAAACCACAGAAATTCACTCCTCATTGTTCTGAAGGCTGGGAAGTCCAAGATCAAGGCGCCAGCAGATTCGGTCTGGTAAAGAACCCACTTCCTGGTTCATAGACCGGCCGTCTTCTGGCTGTGTCTCTTCTGGCTGTAATCCTCACATGGCAGAAAGGACAAAGGAGCTGTCTGGGGACCCTTTTATAAGGGCACTAATTCTATTCTTAAAGGTTCCACCCTCATGACCTAAGCACCTCTCAAAGTCTCCACCTCCAGATACCGTCACATTGGGAGTTAGGTTTCAACGTGTGAGTTTTGAGAGGACACAAACTTTCAGTCCAGAGCAGGCACCATGGTCGGCGTTAGGGCTATAATGCTGAATAAAAGCCTGTGCCACCTTCCAGAAAGCTTACAGGTTTGGCAGAAGATTCTTTATCCATCACGTCTAAGAGATCCAGAGATGGAGAAGGTATAGAAACTCTAATTTGGTGAAGTCTGGAGTGGGTAGGGCAGACCCCACGACCACACTGGCTACCAAGAAAGTCCAGCACTTGCCTTGGAGAACTCCGTGAAAACACTGATCTACATAACATGTGTCTTTAGTTGTTTTTGTATTTTTAATCCCTCACCTTGAGTCAGGCTATAAATTCTCGAAGATTAAAGGTGTTAGCCCTCACAATGCAATAGCAAGGTTTTATTTACTGCGTAATTAAAACTTCTAAAGCTCCCCAGTAAAAGAGTACTATATGCAAATAGCACTCGGACCAGATGCCAAATCTGGAGCATAAGCCTGAGGCGGGCTGTATGTAAAGCTGGTTGCTGCAAATGTAACAATTGGAACCGGGTGCTGTGTAATTGTGATGGAAACCCAAAATGGGACTTGACTTGGTTAATGTAACTTTTATTCTAATTGCTCCCCAGCTCAGTAGGATCTCTAGATCATGCCGCTCAGCAACTCTTCCTCCCCGTTCTTTCATTTGTATAATTCAGCAGCTATTTTCCTAATGGGGATTTGGCTGTATGGTTCTCAGTATAGCATAACTAGGAAGAATGATCCTGAAAAATCTACATGTAGCCTACAGAGCCTACAGAGACATTCCACTCCGATTGACTGAGTTTCACAGGAAGCTAGCTGTTGGGTTAAGAAAACATATAGGCCAAACATCCAGTGACATCAGGCCTCCTTCCCTGACGCCAGCTGGGTGTTTGATGTGGTGACATCCTGCAGCCCTGTGATGCCAGCTTCAGCTGCATGATTCACGTTGTTAACCTTTGGAAATGCTGAACATAAGTGAATGACCCTCAATTCTACCCAGCTGTATGAGAAACACTCTTTGTAAATAGTCTCTTCCCTGTGGTAGTACTTTGACTTGCAGACAGTTACTCAGCAATTTCGGCAGCTACTTCAATGGTCCCGAAAGTCACCACGGTCACAGTGTGCAAGTGCCTTGGCTTACCTTTCTTGCTGCTGCTGAACCGTAGGCAGCATTTATCGTAAAGTATCATTATTCTCCCATTCCTACTTAAAAGAAGCGAATCAGAGGCGATAGCTTCATGATTGGAAGGCCAACTTCCCCTCTCGTTACCACCTCATCAACCAGATGGAAGAAATGTTTAGTTCACGTGACTGAACATTCGCATTCTAACACACTCTTCAATCATGCAACCACAGAGAACATTTGGAATGTCAGGCCAGCACCCTCCTGAAACCATTTGCTGTCCTTTCCGAATACACTAGGAGAAATGCTACTATTGTTTCAATGCAGATTCGATTTTCAGTGACCTGTGTTCAGAAAAGTCACATGTGATAGCGTTGTTTTGAAAATCATTTTTTTTTACGTTTATTTATTTACTTATTTATTTATTCATTTATTTTGAGACAGAGAGAGAAAAAGAAAGAGCATGAGCAGGGGAGGGGCAGAGAGACGGAAAAAGACAGAATCGCAAGGAGGCTCTGCAGTGTCAGCTCAGCCCAGTGTGAGACTCGAACCCATGAACCGCGAGATCATGACCAGAGCCGAAATCAGGAGTCGGACGCTTAACCGACCAAGCCACCCAGGTGCCCCCAAAATCATTTTCTTATATAGATTCACAAAGTGAAAATGGTTTTGATAATATCTATTTTATATTTATTTTTTGAATAATCTCTTCTTCATGGGGGGTTCGAACTCATGACCCCGTGATCAAGAGTCACAACCTGCACTGAGCCAGCCAGGCACTCCGATAATATCTATTTTAAATTTAATTTTAGTACCATAGAATAATAACTAACAGACATGCACCATGCAGCACCCAAGAGTGTTCAGTGAGTCATTTTAATAGAGATAATAGCAGAGGTCAAAGTCCATAACAACACTTCTGAGGACCATTTATAGTCTAATTCTTTTATTACCACTTCTAGTCATAACTTCCTGAGAAGCAAGGCAGCAAGTAGTTTACCCAAATTAGTTCTTTATTGTCTTTCCCGCTCCATATCAATTATTCTCCAAAGACCAGTCAGCTCGATACTTAATTTTTCCCACGTTGAGACGCCTCTCATACACAAGCTTCATACAAAGTATCCAATTTTAAGCCTCTAAGAGACTTTCAGATGTGATCACAACTGCCTATGAAAATAGCCACCTGCTAGAGCCTGCTTTCTCTGTGACAGCCTTCGCATTTAGTGCTTTACAGACCAGATCTTTCAACCTCATACCAGGCCCTATTATTTTGTAGAGTATTGTATTATATACTGTAGCATGTTCTCATTCTGTTATTCTTCCTGTTCCTCAGATGATGGGACTGAGTCACAGGGGTTATGACAAGCTCACCACAGCCTGACAGTACGTATATGGCCGAGTTGGGGTTGAGACCCAGTTTTAAGTGGCCGTCAGGTGCCCAAACATTCAACCCCTACCCTGTCTGACATCTTGGTGAAGAGTTCACTTGGTAAAGCCCCTTCCATTGCCTTACCATTTCTTCTGGGGCAAAGAATACCATGCCACTCTGCCTAATTCGTCTCACATTGGCTGAGAGATGAGGATTTGGTAGGAAAGACAAAGGACACTTACAAATCAGGAAAGCTAAGTTGGTGCTGCTGCCATGGTAACTGACCAGGAGAATTTCCTGATAGTTGGGAAACGACTGGAGGGAGAGAAAGGTCCCTGCTGGTTAGCAGGCTTGCTTAACGCCAAGCAAGATTTTTTTAAGACACAAAGTTGGAGCTACATCCTGATCACAGAGACCATTTTCGATATGTTCAATATTCTGGTGCTTTCTGATTTTGATTAGATCACTGGTAGAGATAAGCTGTATAAGCTACATGAAAACTACATAGTAAGTGTGACTGAATTTTAACTAATTGTCTTTATTTTTCAGATAAGAAGCAAGATATGAGTCCAAAGGTAAACTAAATAACACTGAGAAGTTATCTCAATTGTCTACAAATCTAAAACTGTTCAAAAAAATAAAATCTGTCTAAATTTTATTTAAAAAACTGGAGCACCTGGGGCACCTGGGTGTCTCAGACGGTTAAGTGTCTGACTTGGGCTCAGGTCATGATCCTGCAGTTCGTGAGTTCAAGCCCCACATTGGGCTCTGTGCTGACAGCTCAGAGGTTGGAGCCTGTTTCACATTCTGTCTCCCTTTCTCTCTGCCCCATAACACTCATGCTCTGCCTCTTTCTGTCTCTCAGAAATAAATAAATGTTAAAAAAAAAACAAAAAACAAAAAACTGGAGCACCCGGATGGCTCAGCAGGTTGAGCGTCTGACTTTGGCTCAGGTCATGATCTCTCAGTTTGTGAGTTCAAGCCCCACATTGGGCTCTCTACTGTCAGCACAGAGTCTGCTTCAGATCCTCTGTCCCCCTCTCTCTGCCCCTCCCTCACTTGCACTCTCCCCAAAATAAATATTTTAAAAAAACTCAACTATAACCACACCACCCAGAGCAAAGATGTTAACGTATTAGTATCTGTATTTATAAATGTTTTGTCTATGCATAAATTTCCTTTTATAAACAAAAAAGGGATCACACTCTTTTGGACTATGTTTTATTTTTTAACAACAAATTATGAATGCTGTAAGCATCAAGAAATATTTTTTCTACATCACATTTTAGTGGCTATGCATGCACATGTCTGAATTTATTTAACTACTGCTTCACAGTTAGGCTTTCAGTTATTTCCCACTTTTTAATGCTAATAAGCACCACTGTTTAAGGTTCTGTTTTGTCTTTTTGTTTGTTTTACAAACGGAATCGTATCACACATGGTTGTTTTATATACTGCCATGTCACTCACAGTACATTGCAAACATTCCTACAACTCAATGAACATGACCTACAACATACAGAGCCAAAATCTGGGCCCTTAACAGCTGCATGCCTTAGCTAGGAATACTCAAAAGTTCTTTCAAGGTGAGACTTCACAAAAACCATAAAAGAACATAGAATCATATCGTGAATTCAGTACAGTTTATTATCAGAGGAGCTTAAGTAGGAAATCACATTAACAACCCACATCCAGAACATTCAGTCAATTATGATGCAACTCTCCTCTTAACTAGCAATATCTCTCTAATAAGCCATGTGGCCAAGAGCTAGTTCTCTGCTCTGGTTCCGGTTTTTTTCATTGCCCTATTTTTGGGGTCATCTGCTGATCCTTGTTGCGCTCCATCCGTACCTACAAACCACATCACACGTCATTAGATGGTATCAGAATTTACCTAAAATTTCAGAGAATTTCTAGCCTTTCTGCAATTACTCGAAGGTTGAGATATATATATATATATATATATATATATATATATAGCACAGCATCTTCATTTCCTTGGTTCTAACCATGTCTATTTTTATCTGATGCTTCCTTGGCTCTAACCACGTCTATTTTTATTTGCTACTTTATAGATTCCAATCATATGATGAGATAGGCTACATAGGACACTCAGCATGGCACACAGTAATTACTCCATAAGTGTCATTGGTTATTATCATCTGTACAAATGCTGTAAACACAACTGTCCTGTGAATCCACAGAATGGCAGCTCTAAAATATCTCACTGCAGTAGGAGAAAGAGTTTTAAAGCCTCTCCTAGCTTTTGGCAGGAAAGGATCAATTTCTGTTCCGTGTAATTCCTAAAAGACCTCCGACTTCTCCATTTTATAGATGTCAGTTACTCTTTATGTATTTTTCATATATCACAGTATCCCTTCCCAGCCACTCTAATTATGGTTGAAAAAACAACCTTTTTGCTGCCTCACCAGGTCCCTTCTGTGGAATGTTAATGGTAATGATCTGCATGTTATATTTGCACATCTGAACAGTAAACTGGATTTCAGACCTACAGGGGTACCAAGAATGTGTACATCTATTACACAAGTCATAATCTAGCTGTGCCCTCATTACCCTATTTGTGACCTGGGAATTATAAATCATTTGCAATATCCCTGTTTACACAACAACTTTAGAAATACTGAAATAACAGTAATTAAGTTCTGGTGGGTAAAAAGCCTTCAGGAAGAAGTACTCTAATACATGGGCCTCACTTATTAACATTGGTCTGGTTTTGCCACTACAGTATTTAGATAGCACCGTATAAATATAAGGGTTCTATCTGCATAGTTTGCCGTTCCTCAAACCTTGTGTTTAAGTTAAAAGACAATCTATTCCTATTTCCATTCCTTGTTTATTTGCGATCAGTCTGTCCACAGACATTCCAATTCTCCTTCCACTTATGAGTTACATTGCTTTCTTTGTTTTTCAACTCCCCCATATGGATGCTAACCTCTGTGGGTCGTTAGTTATTTCAATCTCCGACCCTCCTTAGCTTCCCCCTTCTGTTCCTGTCATGCTCTTTATTCTTTCTGGGACCCACTTCACACGGAGCTCCACCTGAGCTTTGCACCCGTCACTTTGCTTCTGATTAGATGACATGACAGAGCCATACCACCTGCGCCCACCTGAGGCTCAGTGAGCGGTGTCCACATTGCTGGAATCCACTGCCCAGAGTTCTCAGAGGCCCCACGGAGAGGCTGGCTGGGTCTGCTCCCGCTCTGCTCCTTCACACAGAAGAGGTCCCTGGGAAAATGGAGAAAACAGAGTGAAAGTATATCCTGGACCCACCTGGTCACCTCCCAGCTGAGTAAGCTCATCATCGTCCTTTTGGACAGCATAAGATTTTACTGTTCTCCCTTCTTAAAATGTACTATTCCCGTATTCTAGTCCGGCAAGGTGTTTACCTGACTGACACATGTTCATGTGTGAATGAAAAGGGACATATTCAATAAAGATAACTGGACCTTAACCAAAACCTGCTGACGCTAATGTTGTAACCCAAAGGCAAGCCAGTGAGGAGATCATTTTCCATCTCTACGAAGGCTGCTGGTGGACAGGTATTTGAAGCAAATAAAGCTTTCAGCACCCCTGGAATGACAGGGCGTAAGCAGTTCTTTATTCTTCTTAAGGGTAGGGCTCCTTACAAAGCACACATGTCCTTGTAAGAAGTGTCGCCAGATGCAAAGTGGGCGGGGGGGGGGGGGGGGGAGGCGGGACAGGGGAGTGTTAATCTTATGCACATTAGGCTGGAGGGGGAGATAATCATTAAGTATCCAATTTACTTTACTGCCTTTGCCTGGGAGGAAAGAAAGGGAATGAACATTTATTGAAACTCAACTGGGGGCGAGCCATTGTGCTAGGAACTTCACAGGTACCATTTCATTAATCCTAAGAATAGCTACCATTCATTAAGTGCTTGCTTTGTGCCATATCCCGGACTAAGAGTTTCACATGTGTTACTTGCTTGAATCCTCCTAATAATCCTATAATTAATCCTATACTATCCTAAAATATTATGCCAGTATTGTCGTCTCCCATTTTAGCAGCCAGGAAGTAAGTTTGGAGAAGTCCACTTGCCCAGGACCACAGAGTTAGTAAATGGCAGAGCAAGAGTCAAACTTGGATCTGACTCTAGAACCTGTGCTCTTAACACAGTCCTGGAAGGTAGCTATTATGGTTCCACCTTTCAGAGAAGGAAACGGAGACTCAGAGAGGTTAAGGGGTTTGCTCTATGTCTCAGAGCCAGTCAGTGATGGACCTTGCTTCTTCAAACCCAATTCTACCCAAATATAAAGCCCATGAGCTCCCGACTTGCTGACCCTTGGCAGTAGTTGAAGAGATACTGTTCTTCCAAAAACCTTTGTCTAGGTACATGGCAAATCCAAGATAAGTAATATGAGTGCAAATCTACAAAATATGTACAGAAAGCACAATGACCAGTCCTTAACATAAAAATTGACCTAAATATCTGGGGTCTAATCGCTGGGAATATTAATATGCCAATGTCCAAATCTCTCTCTGTCTCAATTTTATTATGACAACACTTCAGTGCAGGGTGAGGAAGGACTTGGCAGTTGAGGGAAGGCTCTGAATATATTTGCTGCAGGTAATTGCTTATGTTGCTTATTCTGATAAAGTCAAGGATGATAGGAGTACAGAGGACAGAAATGGGGGTAGAGCCAATGTTTGAAATGAAGGGAAAATCAGTGCGTATGGGTTTTCACACATATTATTCTGGAGGAGGAGATTGGTAGGGGTGGGAGGGAAGTGCACAATTGAGGAAAGAACCAAACTTGAGAGGGTGTTGGGAAGAGAGGAAGAAACAGATAAGAGAAACAAACAGGCTTCCAACTCTTCTGTGGTGAGGGGAAAAACACCAGCAAGGACCTCACCTCTTTCTCCAGAGCTGTTCCTGAGTGGAAGCTGGCTCACAGCGATCCGTGGGGGCAGCTGGATGGCCTTGGTTGCACTTCCCTGGCCTTGATTTCATGACCTCATCTCCCTGAACCCCCAACTGTAACCTAGGCTGGGGGCACAAGGACAGACCCTCCACCAATTCAATACAGACATTGGTGGGAATGGCTACATGCAGAAAAGAGCAGAACCCGGGGAAAGAGTAGCGATTCTGGGGCCAGCAGCCCTCGTGCGAATCTTAGCTCTAACATTCAGAGTTTAACTTCTGTGGGCCTCTTTCCCTGATTGTAATATGGGCGTGTTGTCCCAGCGTGTAAGGTCAGAGAAGTAAATGCAACAATGTACATGAAACCGTCTCACACAAAGCCCGGCACATGGAACATTTCCCTCCTTCTCCCTTGCCTGGCACCTTTTAGTGTAAGAAGATATCAGTTCTCCCTACCTTGGCTTTAAATTATGGCTAATTGTTTAACCAACTCCCATAGGATTTAGGTCAAAATATAGTCTTCTTCAAATTCTGTATCAAATTATTTTAAATATTTTCATGATACCAAATCTTAACTCTTTAACCATGGCCTTGATTTGGAGATATATCCAAAAATCATTCAGCACCAAACCTGATAGACAAACTAGATTTTTGTTCTTGTTGTTTAGTTTAAAAACACAGATGGAAGGAAGAATGGGAAGAAGGGAGGGGGTAGGGGGAAAAGGGAAGGAGGAAGAAAGACAGAAAAACACCCTGACTCAAACTGACAAAATGTTAGCCCAAAAGAGTGTTTCTAAAAATGGCTACAGTAGCAACTATGTGGAATAAGAACCTACTTTGAAGGGGACAAGAGTGCCATATTTATTGGCTAATGAATGTCCTTTTGTACTTGAATTAAGAAAAACAAACAAACAAACATGCGGGGCATCTAGGTGGCTCAGTCAGTTGAGCATCTGACTCTAGATTTCAGCTCAGGTCATGATCCCAGGGTCATGGGATCCAGCCCCACGTGGGGCTCCGCACTGGGCACGGATCCTGCTTGAGACTCTCTCTCTCTCTCCCCTGCCTTTCTATTCCTCTCTGCCCATCTCCCCTGCTCACACTCTCTCGCTCTCTACAAAAAAAAAAGGGTGGGGGGATGCAGTCACACCTTATAAGCCTTTGAAAACAAAATAGAGGGAGTGTTGGAATGATGTAAAAATCCCATTCTCCCTCTCCCAAAGACCGTACTGGGTTGACATGCCTCTCGGTGGCTTTCTGTATACCTCTGTATGGTAAAATAGACCGCATCATATTTACTCCTACCGTTATCTCTGCTTTTACAAAGTATCCTGAGAAATCGTACAGAAAACATCAGCCTGAAACATGAAGTTAACAGACGCGGATTCAGATGCTAATTATATGTGTAACATTGGGTGTTACTTATCCTCTCTGAGACTTGTTTCCTCACCTATTTATCTGTAAAACATCAGGATTAATTTTAAGGTCCTTTTTGACTAACACTTCCTGTGGTTCCTGCCACTTTCCTTTCTTCCCAGAGAAGCAACATGAATCTCATCTTCTCTAAATGCAGAAGCAGACTTATGAAGAAGTAATGAGGCTTACGATTCAGGGCCACTCTCCTGCACAGGACCCCTCTTGGCCTCTGTCGGGGACAGTGTGTATCTTTTTGTAAAATTTGCCAAAGTAGATATTTGTGTATTCCTTTTCTTAAAGAGGACTTCCACCACTGTTTAAGGTTCAAGCTCCACAAAAATCCGGCTCTGTCACTGTACAAGGACATATTTCTTGCCAAGTTCAGCAATAAAATACAGAGTTCATGGAAACGAGACAAAATCATCACGTGACCGTAGAAGAAAAGTCCAGAAGCTAGTTTAAAAAGCAACCACTCTCAAGTTCCTCTACTTGTCATCTCCCCTTTGGCTTTTCTGCTTTTTTTAGGGCAAGAAACTCCGACCCAGAACAGCAAAATGGCTGACCCACATTTACAACCTGAACCGAAATCATAAACTGCATTCCTAGTAATAGGGTACTGTTCTCTGCCCTCATACTAGGGGCAGCTGAAAACATGGGGTTGATCTAATTTACTAACAAATTGCAAACTGCACGGAGCCACCGGTGAAACTGGATGTAGCCAGTCTCCATCCCTAGAAGGCTGTTTGTCAGTTTTCACATTCACCTCGTGTTTTTCTACATCATTTAAAATAGAGTAGCTGGTGGCTGTTTTTCAGGCATGGCAGAGATTATTTTTACTCTCAATTACTGTGACCAAAATAGCAACTACGGCGCTGGGAATAGAGAATGGGCTGGCATGTATTTAATTGGTTTTCAAGACAGAGTCAGTTTTCATAAAAAATTAGTACTTGTTTTTTGGGGTTTTTTTTTTAATGGTTTTTCCCAGTTGCTTTATACACCTCGAGGCTTGCTCTGCTGGAAGACATCTGCAAATCCCCAGACTCTGGCTTGCCATTGGGGTGTAACCAGCTGCGGGTGCTCTCCTGCCAGAGTTTCACAAGCCCTCTCAAGGCTCTTAGCATTGGCACCAAAGTCCTGGGACCCTGCTCCTTCAGGGGTGCACCCAGTCCTGGGAGCCCGCTCTTCTAGGCTGCACCCAGTCTGTTTTCCAGCTCCCCTCCTCCTAGAGAGCATCAGCAGTGGGGCATTCCATATTCCCAGAGGAGCCCGTCGCCACGCAATTACTAAACACCAATTCTGAGTCCAGCGTGGGGGAGCCAGGAGAGGCGTCCTTGGGGGGTTAACTACACACAAACATATTTATTCAACTTGTTGGGAATGTAAGCTACTAAGTGCTATTTCACAAGCCACTTATGCAATGGTCGGGCTACTTCCCGAAACTTCTACTGCTAGCCGTGCGGGTAGGAAAAATCTATCAAGGAAAATTTTCTAAACCAACAGCAATTATCCAAGTATTAAACTCTACATTCCTTTCTCCTTGCAAATCGTTTCTTCCCCCTATCTTGTCCCCTGATATGCCTCTGGCTTTCTGCTCTGCTTCTACCCGTATTCAATATTGTTCTCCAGGGACATTAGTTGTCAAACACGTTGAGATTTCATTCAAAAAAAAAAAAAAAAAAATACTCATCAAGTAGTGACTACCTTCCACCAACACTGTGTTTTGAAGAAGAACTGATTTCTGCCCTGAGTCTAGTGGGAGTGCTGGAGACATAAAACAGCACACAACTGCGTTGTAGTAAATGTCGTGTTGGACAGCAAGGTTCACTGCTGGGTCATTTACATCTGAATCCGTACAAGTGCTTTTGGGGGCTACCTCAGAGGAATGTGCCATGAAGTCATGCCTTACATTTGACTGGAGGAGCTCTGCAGTGATCCAAATACTTCGTCTGAAGAAAATGTCTACTGCTTTTAACAGAAATGATTAATATCTGGTGTCTTGGTTTTCTATTACTGCCATAATACATTAACACAAATCTAGTAGCTTAAAACAACACTAATTTGTCCCCTGACAGTTTTGTAGGTCAGAAGTTCAGCAGGCTCAGCTAAGACTCTGCTCAGGGTCTCACGAGGTCAAAGTCAGGGTGTCCGTTGGCCTGGGCTTCTACCTGGAGGCTCTAGGAGAAAACCTGCTTCCAGGATCATTTCAGTTGTTGGCAGAATTGATTTCCTTCTCATGGTCCTCATGTGGCCCCCTCTGTCTTCAAGCCCATAACGGTGAGTTGAGTTATTCTCATACTTCAAATCCCTCTGCCTTCCTCTTCTGATCTCAAGGATTCATGGGATTACATTAGTTTCACCTGTACAATTCAGGATAATTGCCCTACTTTAAGGTCAGCTGATTAGGAACCTTAATTACATATGCAAAATCCCTTCTGCTGTGCAACAACCACAGAACTAAGACCAGGGGCAGAGATCATGGACTACCAAAATTCTGCCCACCTCCGTCTACCCTGTGGACACCCCCAGGGTTCACCCACATGCCAAATACATTCATTCCAACCCAGTTTCTCCAAAAGTTTTGAAACCAGTAACCGAAGGGTTAACAGGACGAACAAGTGCAGCCACAACTTTTTACTCAGACTTTTTTTCCATTTGCCTTCACATCTCCCTTACTCTCCTCGTTCAGAGAGGCAATTTGAGGCTAGCCCTCCTGTCTCCTCCTTTGGCCGCCTCCCGAATAATCCCTTTCCTTGCTGCATGCTCGATGTCTCAGTGACTGACTTTCTGTGCATCAGGCAGATGAACTTTGGGTTTGGATATGGTTTCAATCTAGTATAGCATCAAAATCCCACCTGAACTCATCAGTTCAAAAGTCCCACATCTCGGGGCGCCTGAGTGGCTCAGTCGGTTGAGCATCTGACTCGTGATTTCAGCTCAGGTCATGATCCCAAAGTCACGGGATTGAGCCCTGTGTCGGGCTCCACACTGAGCGTGAAACCTGCTGAAGATTCTCTCTCCCTCTCCATCTGCCTCTGTTCCTCACTAGCCAAACTCCATTAGGTTTCAATGCTCGGAAATACTTCTCCATAGCTCTCACTTCTGCCTTCTGAGTCATCAGGTAAATTGAAACAGCACGAACTATATTCCGGGCACTGTGCTACGGGTTTTACTTACATTGACTCATTTAGTCCTCCAACTACCCTATGATGCACACTGTTATTAATTACCCCCATTTTATAGATAAGGACTCTGAGGCGTATGTGGGTACAGAACTTGCCCAAGGTTGTACCGTCAAGCAGCAGAAGATCTGAACTCCACCCAGGCAGTCTGGCTTCAGGACCATTATGCTTAACACTCCACTGTCCTGCAAAATCAGTAATAATTTTAAACCACTAAGTTCTGCTCAGGAAGGAAGGAGACTGGAAAGCATTCCAGACTTTCCCCATTACACACAGTATTACCTCTAAGATGTGTGTGTCTGTTTATATATCAGTTTGCAGGGGTGCCTGGGTGGCTCAGTCAGTTAAGCATCTGACTTCGGCTCGGGTCATGAACTCGTGGTTTGTGAGTTCGAGCCCCGCGTCGGTCTCTGTGCTAACAGCTCAGAGCCTGGAGCCTGCTCGGGATTCTGTATCTCCTCCTCTCTCTGCTCTTCCCATGCTCATGCTCCGTCTCTCTCTCTCTCTCTCTCTCTCAATAATAAATAAACGTTAAAAAAAAATTATAAATCAGTGTGCAGGGCCCAGTTTCAGTACGGGGAATTAAGAAAATACCTGGAATCTCTGTGGTGGGACGTAGTGGCAAAAATATTAAAGGAAATCCCAAGTCTCGGACTACTCACGTGCAAAGCTCTTCTTCAGAAAGACTTTTAACATGAATCTCTATGTGTCTTCCTCCCACCTCAAAATCATCTGTCTCTTCCTTTTAAGAAAAGAAAATCCTAACCCTTTAGGTACATGAAGACAATTATTTTCGAGTTACCTTTTAGTCTCTGCCCCTGATGGAGGAACACACTTGTTCAGTATCTCCTCACAGGGAGGCAGGATCACACAGTGGTTACCAGTCAGGGCTCAGGGACTGGACTGTGTGTGATCACCTCTTCAGACCTGCCTAATCCTTCACTTCTCTGAGACTCATTTGTAAAATAGGAACATAGTGAACCTATTTCAGGGGGATTTTGTGATAACTAAATACCTACGAACACTATGTGACTGAGATCCAGTAAGGGCTCAATAAATCTTAGTTACCATCATTTTCCTATCTAAAGTCATTTTCCTTGTTTTTATTTTGTACCATTTGCAAGTCCCTCCGTGCTAAATTGCATATAATGTAGTTACAAATCTGTGGATCAAACACCTATTCTCTTTATTTTATTTATGTGTATTGTTTGAAGTACATGTGGCTTAGAAACTTTCACTATGAAAGTGTTCTCTACAACACAGTTTATTCCACGTACTAATAATGACCTGAGCTGAAACACCAAGAGTTTTCCTTAAATTTTATATTTTGCATTGGATACTCATTTTCATACATGCCCAGTTTCGCTGTGGCTTTTGAGGAATAATTCACTGACACGCAATACCTTGCAAACCTCTTTGTCTTGCTTAGGGGCATGTCAGTTTTTCCCAATATTTTCTCTGCAGAATTTTTGTCCTGATACTAAGGAGGAAGTTCACAGTCAACCCTCACATAATTGACAGCCAAAATTCATAGAAGTTCAACCACAAGAAAGAAGCTTGTGGTAGAGAAAAATCAAAGGTTTTGAGTTCTACAGCTTACATCCATTAGGATGGCTACTATAAAATCGTGATAATAATTAATAACAATAATAACAGAAAACAACAAATGTTGGTGACGATAGGGAGAATTCAGAAACCTTGTACACTTACAAAATGGTGGCATTATAAAATGGTGCAACCACTATGGAAAACAGTTGGAAGTACTTATAAAAAAAAATTAAAAATAGAACAATCGTGTGATCCGGCATCCAACTTCTGGGTGCATACCCAAAAGAATTGAAAGCAGTGTCTCAAAGAGATATTCGCATACCCATGTTCATAGCGGCACTATTCACAAGAGCCAAGAGGTAGAAACAACTCAAATATTGACAGAGGATGATTGGATAAACAAAATGTGGGATCCACGTATAGTGGGATATTACTCAGCCTTAAAAAGGAAGAAAGTCCTGATACATGCTAGGACATGGATGAACTTTGAGGAAATTATGTCAAATGAAATAAGCACATCACAAAAAGACAAATACTGGATGATTCCACTTATGTGAGTTACCTAAAGTA
This sequence comes from Panthera onca, assembly GCF_046562875.1. Taxonomy (NCBI): domain Eukaryota; kingdom Metazoa; phylum Chordata; class Mammalia; order Carnivora; family Felidae; genus Panthera; species Panthera onca. The sequence continues at coordinate 212,629,353 of NC_138339.1, read as the reverse complement.
GGCAAATTCATAGGAACAGAAAGTAGAACAGTGGTTATGAGGGGCTGCAGGGAGAGGACAAAAGAGAATTGCCATTTAATGGGCATAGAGTTTCTATTCTGCAAGATGAAAATATTCTAGAGTCCTCTTTTACAACAATGTGAATATACTTAACATGAGCAACAGTACACTTAAAAAGGGTTAAGATGGTAAAGGTTGTATGTTTTTACCACAAGTAAAAAAATCCAAAAGCCTAGAATGAATAACACCAAGAGTGAATCCTAATGTAAGCCATGGGCTTTTGGTGCTGATGATGTGTCAGTATAGGTTCGTTAACTGTAACAAATAGACCACTCTTGTCGGGGATTCTTGATAGTAGGGGAGGTTCTGGGGGGATGAGGGCATATCTGGAAACTCTGTATTTTATGATCTATTTTTCTGTAAACCTGAAAAAAAAATTCAATGTGTTTTTTAGTTGTGAATTCTCCATTATGTAAATGTTGTAAACATCCAACAATACCTTCAGAAAGATTTAGTTTGCTGTGCCAACTAAACGGACGAGGATATCAGCGGATAACCTCAAAGCCATCAGCAGTGTGTTGTAACACAAACTATCACCTATGGTCAATTCATGCTCATTTGGGACTCACTCCTTTGGAATAGGCAGGACTTCCTGTTTCTTCATCTGCAACATAAGGGGCCACATTAAATGACCACGAAGGCCAATTTGACCAATATACGACCTTATGAGGTTATGAGTATAGGTCTCATACATGATTTTCATTGAGTAAAAAGTTGTAAAATAGATGACTTCACTTGGGATTTGTGTTTGTGATTCATGGTTATGTAATACTTCCCAGATTCGCCATTTAGAGATGAATTAAAAGTGACTGTTTCTATGAATTACCACTTAGCTATAAGTTGAATTTTCACTTGCAATACCGAAAAGCAATTTAGTGGTCCTTGTTTTAAAATAATTCCGGCCACAGAATTACTTTCAATAATGTTTTTAAAGACTGAAATTATACAAAATGCTTCTTCAGATCACAATAAAATGAAAGTAGCAGAAGGAAAATTGGAAAATCCACAAACATGTAGAATTAAACAGCACCCTTTTAAACAGTGGGTCAAAGAGTAAGTCACAAAGGAAATTAGAAAATATCTTTAGACAAATAAAAATGAAAGTTGTAGGATGCAGCAAAAGCAGTGCCAACAGGGGTTTCATAGCAATAAACACATACATTAAAAATAAAGTAAGATCTAAGATCTTAAAGTAATAAACTAACTTTTCACCTCAACAAATTAGAACAAGAGGAACACAACAAACCTAAGGGTAACAGAAGAAAGAAAATAATAAAGATTAAAGCAGAGATAATGAAGTAGAAAATTTTTAAAAATCCAATAAAACAATATAAAAACAGAAATAAAACAAAACCTAAGACTTGGTTTTTTGGAAACAACAAAATTGACAAGCCCTTAGCTAGATTAACTAAAAAAGAGAGAGAGAGAGAGAGAAGCCTCAAATCACTGACATCACAAATTAAATGGAGGACATTAAAACTGATCCCACAGAAATGAAAAGAATTATGAATATGAACAACTGGATGCCAACAAATTAGATAACCTAGAAGAAATGTATAAATTTCTAGAGCACACAACCTGCCAAGACTGAATCGTGAAGAAAGAAAGGATCTTAAAGAAAGAAAACCTGAACACACTGATAACTAGTTAAGAAAATTGAATCAGTAATCTAAAACCTAACAAAGAAATTCCCAGGACCAAATGGCTGCACTAGAGCATTCTACCAAACGCTTAAAGAAGAATTAACAATAGGGGAGTCTGGGTGGCTCAGTTGGTTAAGTGTCCAACTTTTGGTTTTGGCTCAGGTCATGATCTCATGGTTTCATGAATTTGAGCCCCTCATCGGGCTCTGTGCTGTCAGCACAGAACCTGCTTGGGATTCTCTCTCCCTCTCTCTCTCTCTCTCTCTGTCTGCCTCTCCCTCACTCATGCTGTCTCTGTCTCTCTCAAAAAATAAATAAATAAATAAACTTTAAAAAATAGAATTAACAACAAATCTCCTCAAATTAAAAAAAAATAGAATTAACAAATCTCCTCAAACTCTTCCAAAAAATTGAAAAGGAAAGAATATTTCCAAGCTCATTCTATGAAGCCAGCATTATCTTGATACCAAAGCCAGGCAAAGATACTACAAATTGATATCCCTGATGAATATTTATGTAACAATTCTCAACAAAATACAGTTGACCATCGAAAAATGTGGGAAGTAGGGGCACTGATGCCCCCACATAGTGCAAAATCCATGTATGACTTTTGATTCCCCCCAAACTAAACTACTAATAGTTTACTGTTGACTGGAAACTCTACAGATAATATAGCCAATTAACACATATTTTGTATGTTATATGTATTTTATCTGTATTTTTATAAGGTAGGCAAGAGAAAAGAAAATGTTATTAAAAAATAATGAGGAAGAGAAAATACATTTACGGTAGTGTACTGTATTTATTGAAAACAATCCACCTATAAGTGGATCCTTGCAGTTCAAACCCATGTTGTTCAAGGGTCAACTATACAAGTAAACAGAATTCAACAGCACATTATAAGGATTATACTCCATGACCAATTGGGATTTATTCTTTGAATGCAATGATTGTTTGGCATATGAAAATAAATCAATACAAAGTGTCACATTAACAGAATGAAGGATAAAAACCAATGGCCATCTCAACTGATGCGGAAAAAGTATTTGACAAGATCTATGATTTAAAAAACACTCAAGAAACTGGGAAAGAAGGAAACTACCTCAACATAATAATAAAGTCTATATATGAAAAACTTACAAATAACATCATACCCAATGGTGAAAGATTGAAAGTTTTTCCTTTAAGATCAAGAATGAAACAAACGTGCTTATTCTCACCATTTCTGTTTAACATCATACTGGAAGTCCTACCCAGAGCAATTAGATAAGAAAAAAAAAAAAAAAAACAAAATAAACATATTGGAAAAAAAGAGGTAAAATTATCTCTGTTCACAGATGACATGATTCATATATAGAAAACCCTAAAGATTCCACACAAAATCTATTAGAACAAATTCAGCAAAGTTGCAGGATACAAAATGAACACACAAAAGTCAATTGCACTTTTATACACTAATGATGAACAATCAGAAAAGGAAATTGTGATAATTCTATTTACATTAATATCAAAAAGAAAAAAATATTAGAAATAAACCTAACCAAGGAGTTGAAAGATTTATATACTGAAAACCACAAAACATTGCTGAAAAAAAATTAAGGAAAATACAAATAAATGGGAAAACACCCCACATTCATGAACTGGAATATTTAATATTGTTAAGATGTCAATACTACTCAAAGTGACCTACAGATTCAGTGCATTCCTATCGAAATCCCATGGCATATTTTGTAGAAATAGAAAATTTCATCCTAAAATTCATATGGAATCTCAAGCAATCTTGAATAGCCACAATTCTGAGAAAGGTGAACAAAGCTGGAGGACTTATACTTCTTGATCTTAAAAATTATTAGAAGGCTATAATAATCAAGACAGTAGTATGGTGCTGGTGTAAAGAAAAACAAATGGACTAATGGGATAGAATAGAGAGCCCAGATTAAAATCAAAAACATAAGAAACAACAAGTGTTGGCAAGGATGTAGAGAAAAAAGAACGCTTATACATTGTTGGTGGGAATGCAAACTGGTGCAGCCACTCTGGAAAACAGTATGGAGTTTCCTCAAAAAATTAAAAATAGAAATACCAGGTTATCCAGTAATTCCATCACTGGGTATTTACCAAGAATATAAAAACACTGATTCAAAAAGAAATATGCACCCCTGTGTTTATTTCAGCATTATTTACGATAGTCAAAATATGGAAGCAACCCAAGTGTCTGTTGATAGATGAATGGATAAAGAAGATATTACACACACACATACACACACACACACACACACACACACAGGTACATGCATACATACCACAGAATATTACTGTGGTGTATATATAAGATGTGGTATGTGTGGTATCACAGAATATTACTCATCCATAAAAAAAGAATGAAATTTTGCCATTTGCAACAACATGGATGGATCTAGAGGGTATAATGAAATAAGTGAAATAAGTCAGTCAGAGAAGGACAAATACCATATGATTTCACCCTTATGTGGAATTTAAGAAACAAAACAAATGTTCAAAGAAAAAGGAGATAAATAAAAAAAAACAGATTCTTAAATATAGAGAACAAACTGATGGTTACCAAAAGGAAGATGGTGAGGGAATGAGTAAAATAATTGAAGGTAATTAAGAGTACACATATCATGATGAGCACTGAGTAATATATAGAATTGTTGAGTCACTATATTGCACACCTGTGACTAATACAACGATGTACATAAATTATACTGGAATTTTAAAAAAGCAAATAAATAGGGGTGCCTGGGTGGCTCAGTCGGTTAAGCGGCCGACTTCGGCTCAGGTCATGATCTCACGGTCCGTGAGTTCAAGCCCCGCATCGGGCTCTGTACTGACAGCTCAGAGCCTGGAGCCTGTTTCAGATTCTGTGTCTCCTTCTCTCTGACCCTCCCCCGTTCATGCTCTGTCTCTCTCTGTCTCAAAAATAAATAAACGTTAAAAAAAAATTTAAAAAAAGCAAATAAATAAATTAAAAAAAACAAAGAGAGCCCAGAAATAAATTCATATATATAGTCAAACGATCTTTGACAATTGCCAGGATCATTCAAAGGGAGAAAGAACAATATCTTGAACAAATGGTGTTGGGGAAACTAGATATCTACAAGCAAAGAATGAGTTTTGACTCTACCTTCTGCCGTATATAAAAATTAACTCAAAATGGATTAAGATCTAAACGTACAATTCAAACTATAGAACCCCTAGTAGAAAATGTAGGGGGAAATCTTCATAACATTGGATTTGGCAATGATTTCTTGAATCTGACATAAAAAATATAGGCAACAAAAGTAAAAACAGACAAATGGGACTATTGTGTGTGTGTGTGTGTGTGTGTGTGTGTGTGCACAATGGAATCTTACCCAGCCATAAAAACGAACACAACTTGCCATTTGCAGCAACATGGATGGAACTAGAAAGTATAATGCTAAGTGAAATAAGTCAGAGAAAGACAAACTCCATAAGATTTCACTCATATGTGGAATTTAAGAAACAAAACAAACGAGCAAAGAAGGGGTGAAAAGAGAGAGAAGCAAACCAAAAAGCAGACTCTTAACAATACAGAACAAACTCATGGTTACCAGAGGGGAGGTTGGTGGAAGGGTGAAATAGGTGATGGGGATTAAGGAGTGCATTTGTTGTGATAAGCAGAGGGTGATGTATGGAAGTGTTGGTTCACTATATTCTACACCTGAAACTAATACTACAGTATATGTTAACTAACTGGAATTCAAATAAAAACTAAAAGCAAACAAAAAAAAATTTTTTTGTTCATCAAAGGACATCATCAACAGATTGAAAACCCAACCTATAGAAGGGAGAAAATATTTGCAAATCATATATCCGATAAGTTAATATCCAGACTCATACAACTCAACCAACAAAGTACAAATAATCCAATTTAAAAATTGGCAAAGGACTTGAATAAGCATTTCTCCAAATAAGATAAACAAATAGCCAACAAACATATGAAAAGAGGCTCAACATCCCCCTAATCATCAGAGAAAGGAAAATCAAAACAATGCGAGATCGCCTCATACCCTTTAGGATAGTTACTATCTAAAAAATAAATAAATAAAATAAATAAAAATAAAAATAATAGTAAGTGTTGTTAAGAATGTGGGAAACTCGAAACCCTTGTACACTGTGGATGGAATTATAAAATAGAGCAGCCATCATGGAAAACAGCATGAAGTTTCCTCAAAAAATTAAAAATAGAAATACCATCTGATCCAGCAATTCCACTTATGAGTATGTATCAATGAATTGAAAGCAGCATGTCAATGAGATATTTGCATACCTACCTTCACAGAAGCACTATTCATGATAGCCAAGAGGTGAAAGCAACCAAAATGACCATCAATGGATAAATGAATGAACAAAATGTGATATATACATACAATGAAATACTATGCAGCTTTAAAAAGGGAGGAAATCCTATCACATGCTACAAGAAATGAGGAATTATTCTAGGTGAAATAAGCCAATCACAAAAAGATGAATAATGTATGATTCCATTTATATGAGGTATGTAAAGTAGTCAAACTCATAGATATACAGAGTAGAGTGATGGGGAATTGTTCAGTGAGGATAGAGTTTCTGTTTGCTAGATTAAACAATTCTTAGATATCTGTTTCACAACAATGTAAATATCTTGAACACTACTAAGTGTACACTTCAAAATTGTTAAGATGGGGGGTGTATGGGAGGCTTAGTCCGTTAAGCCACCAGCTCTTGATTTTGGCTCAGGTCATGATCACATGGTTCATGATTTTGAGTCCCACATTGGGCTCTGCACTGGCAGTAAGGAGCCTGCTTGGGATTCTCTGTCTCCCTCTCTCTCTGCCCCTTTCCCTCTCTCTCCCTCTCTCTCTCAATCTCAAAAATAAATAAGTAAACTTAAAAAATGGTTAAGATGGTAACATTTTTGACATGTGTTTTCTACCACAATAAAAAATAGACTTACAAGTCAGGTTTTTCACTACAGCTGGAGAGTGTCAGTAAGTTTATCACTCTTGCCCCCAAATACACAGACATTGGTTGCGATTTGATGGGAGAGACTCGTCCAGGGTCCCAGGGCTAAAACTACATTTGGGAGGAGGCTTGAAAGCTGTAGAGCTCAGCTGGGGACCAAGGAGGCAGGATCACGCCTCCCTCTCGCCTCTGTTCCTACCAACCCAGTTCACTGCATCAGTGGGCAAATCCTCTCTTCCAACAACTAGGCAGGATTGGATTCTGTTTCTGTCTTCGTGGGACACAGAACAATGTCTCTCCAAGGTTCTGTGTTCTCCTTGCTACCTTCCCTTCCACCATTTATTTTATTTTATTTTATTTTATTTTATTTTATTTTATTTTATTTGTTTGTTTGTTTTTGCCTAGCCCTTTGGAGCCTTCATAGTGCTGTAAACACCTCAGACTCTTCCAAAACCACGTCACATTCTCCATCCCCTGGACTTTGAATGGGTTTTAGTTCTCCCGGGAGGATACCCCTTCTGCTGGGAATCCTGTACAAGGAAGCTGGAATTCTCCCAATGGTGGGGCCATAATAAATAGTGAGTGAGTGAGTGAGTCTCACAGTGTGGCTTCACATTACTTTTATGGCCTGAGAAGCAAGCTATAACTCCCATCCTTCTCAGAAGCTAGTTGATCTTCATCACCCTTCTTCTACCTACAAGCTCTCCTCTCTCCCCTCTTCCTTTTTTCCTCTCCCTCCCTCCGCAGACACATTCAACTCTCTCATCTTAAAAAGGACCCTCCCTCAAGCCTCTTTATCTCTCACTTTCTCGCCTCGTTTTCACGTGAAGTTTCTTTACAAGTGCGTCAGCGCTGGGTGTCCCTACTTTGACCTTTCCTATGGTGCCATGTTGTCACTTTTCGCTGTGACAGAATTATTACATACAGGTGATGATACAGAGTCATAGCACCCTACACACATATTATACAAATTAATAATCTTAACATTTACATTTGCTTCAAATCTTATTTTTTAAGAAATATAGATATGGCTGGCTCGCCTGGGGGGCTGAGTCGGTTAAGCATTTGACTCTTGATTTTGGCTCAGGTCATGAGTTTGTGAGTTCAAGGCCCTATGTCGGGGCTCTCTGCTGTCAGAGCCTGCTTTAGATCCTCTGTCTCCCTGTCTCTCTGCCCCTCCACCATCTGCTCACACACACACTCTCCCTCTCTCGCTCTCGCTCTCAAAAATAAACATTAAAAAAAGAAATAGAGATATTGGTTGAAGTTTCTGTGTTTACCTCCATAATTTAATTTTCCCTTCTCCTCCAAGATAATACCTATCCTGATTTTGATGTTTATCAATCTGATGAAAGTTATTACACTATTATTGCAGATATGTATTCATATACACTTTATAATATTTTTATAGATTTTTTTAACTTTTCATAAATTTTTAACTTTTCATAAAATTTTAACTTGTCATAAATTCTTAAGCTTCTCTGTCTCCATTTATTCTTATTTAAAATATATTTATGGCATCCCTGGTATGTGCCATGAACAAGTCTAGGATCTTAGACTACATTAGCAGAGCAAAACCAAAACCCTGCTTGTCTGGACTTTATTGTTCTTGAAGGAAACAGATAATAAACAGTAAGCAATAAAATAAATTATAAAACATTAGAATGTGATAAATACTATAGAAAAGAAAACTGGAAACAGGTAAGGGGGTTCATAGTGTCAGTGGTGGGGGAGTTTGCAATTTTAGATAGGGTAGTCGGGTCAGGCTTCGTTGAATGGTGACATTGGATAAATACCGAAGAAGGTAAGAATGTGGAAGAAAAGTGCGTCAGGCAGAGGGAACATCCAGTGCAAAGGCCCTGAGGCAGAAATACATCTATGTTTAAGGATCAGCAAGGAGGCCAGTGTGGCTGGAATGAAGAAAATCAAAGGAAAAATTACCAGGTTATAATGAAGGCTGGATTACATACAGCTTCATAAATCATGCTAAGAACTTTGACTTTATCTCTTATATGAAAAGCCACTGTAATTTTGAGCAGAATACCATAATTCAGGTAGACACATTCCTGTTAATGAATACTTAAGTTGTTTCCAATGAACATTCTTGTACATCCTTGAACATTCTTCGTGAGTCCATGTGTAAGTTCCTCTGGGGGAATATATCCAAAAGGAAACTAGCTGAATCATAGCTATGTATATTTTCAGCTTTATTAGAGGTTACCAAATTGCTCTGAAAGGGGGTTGTATCAGTTTGTTATCTTAATGAACACTGTAATAGAGTCATAGTTTCTCCAATTCTCCACATATTTGTTCTTTTCAGATATTTTGTTAATGGTATGATATGACACTGCTCTATTGTTTTAATTTTTATTTCAGTATTAATGGTAAAGTTGAGCATTTTTTGTATGTCTATTGACCATATGTATTTTATTTTTTGTTAATGTCCTGTTTATATCCTTTTCTAATTTTGTACTGAGTTTTTAAAATATTTTCTTATTAATTTGAGGGAGTTTGTATGTTATGAGTGTCAATCTTCTATCAGTTATATGCATGCATTAGTTTTCTTTTGTGGCTGTAATAAATTGCCACAAATTTAGTGACTTAAAACAACACAAATTCATTATGTTACATTTCTTTAGGTTATAAGTCTGACACAGGACTCAGTGGGCTAACATGAAAATGTTGGCTGGGCTGCTTCCCTTTATGGAGCCTGATAGAAAGAATCCATTTTCTTCCTTCTGGAAGCCATCCACCCTTCTTGATTTTCATTATCTTCCTATGTTCCAGTGCTCTCCTTAACTGTGTTCAGTCTGCAATTCACCGTACCTATTGAAGTCTTTGTTTTGGTTTTGTTTCAGTAAGAGATTCCGAGCACGGCTGTGTCTTCTGGATTTTCTTCTTTTATGTTTTCACCACCATTATTCTGTGCTTGGAGCATCGAAATGTGTGTCAAAATAACACTTTACATAATCATCTTCATCAAGATGACTTCTTCTATTCACTCTTCAAGTCCCTCCCATTAAAAGTCTAACTCCCAGAATTCTGCACTCTTTACCACACCTTTTATTGTGAAACTGTCTTCTCCCTCAATTTCATTGGTAAAGCTCCCTCCTCCTTCTCCTCCTCTTCCTCCTCCTCCTCCTCCCTCCTCCTCTTTTCTTCCTTCTCAGTGACAATGTTCCTTCCTCTTCTTCCTCCCACAGATTCTTTTAACTTCAAGGAAATGAATAACAGCTTGTCAGAGATTCCTACAGAGGAAAGAATTTTTTAGATACTACCATGAGGTAATATGGTAACAGATGTATTTCCACAACAGTAAGTGGTGATATATCTAATCCATACCTTTGGGCTGCTGCAGAATTGAAGGTAATAGACAAAACTGTGATATTTTATGCAAGGCTGGCTCTACATATTCCAAGAGCATAATACAGAGATTTTAAAAAGTGATTTGGTGAGATCTACACTATGGTCTCTGTTTCCCCAAAGTAAGTGCTTGCGATGCATTACTCATTCTGTGATGAGTGAAAAAGAAAAAAGAAAACAACAGCATAGATATTAAAGTATGTTTCACTGTGGGGTAAATTTTGTTTTTAGATCCAATAAAACTAACTCCTCTGAAAACCCTCCTCCTCCTCTTCCCCTTCCTTCTCAGTTTCCTTTAGGTTCCTCTTGCCCTGGCTCTCTCTTCAAATGGTGCTTAATGCCATACGATTCTATCATTCTATAGGCAAGAAGAAGTTATCAGAGGTTTTTGAAAAGAATAGAATGCTTCAGACATCTATGTAACATGGATTTTTTTAAAAGCCTATATAGAAGAAGCTATTTGCTGTATTTGGGTCTGTGTGTGTGTATTTCATGCATATATATGAGAAAAAAACGATACACACAGGAAAATTGCCCTTCCCAGAGCACTACTCATTCTTCTCCCCCGTAGAATTAGCACAACAAATTATCTTGTACTGATGTAGGTTCTTTCTCCATAGCAACTGCAATCCGTCTTCGGGACCTGTCATGAAGGAATGCAAGTGCATTGTAACGGTGGCTCCTGGCAGAAATCAGGCATGGGCTATTCTGAAAAGCAGATGCTTCTCTTGGCAATGCAGGTATTTGAGGCAAGATGGGCACCCCAGTTTGGAAAACTATCTGCTGCCCAATACTGCTACCGAATAACAGTCACGTGCATAACTCCCTTGGAAAAAGGGTACACAGTTTCGCTTTTTCTACCCTTCCAAATCATGGGAGTGAAGTTAAAGTCCAAAGGAGAGAGAGAGAGAAAAAAAAAAGACCAAGATGCACCCAGTTGCCTTGGAATAATACTAATCGTCCTAATGATAATAATTAATAATGACAATAATAATAATAATATTAATTAACATGGACTGAGTTTTTAGATGCCAGGTATTGTTGTGAGTACTTTACATATATTGATTAACTAACCCCCAAAACCTTCCTATAATATAGGTACTATTGTTATTATCCTCATTTTACTTAATACTCAGGAAGAGAGAGACCAAATAAGTTCATTTTGGATATAATATATCTTAGAGATCCCAAACCCTTCTGCCTCTTTTCTCTCCTTCAAGAACTATCTTGCGCTCTTCAATCACCCAGAGGAAACGTTGACAAATAAAATACAGGATACCCACTTAAATTTGAGGGTCAGACAAATAGCAAATAACTTTTCAGTACCAGTATGCCTCACACAATATTTAGGACACACTTACACTTAAAATTATTTTGTATTTTTATTTGCTAAATCTGGTAACCCTACCAGAGGCTTTGTGTTCTCTGTACCTCATCAAAATTGCTTGTCAAGAAAATTGTAACTACCTCACTTATTCTTTGAAACCCGAGGTCAATTTGTTTTCCTTTCCAAGTGTAGTTACAATTTAAATTTTATTTCAAATTGTGGAAAGGGACCTGATGAGTTCATGTGGAGCTTCAGTGAAGGAGTGAGGGAGGCTTGAGGGGAGGGCTGAGCGGTTTGTGTCCATAGCTCCTGGAACCCATTGGAGGCCTCCAGGCTTTGAGTCCTGTCTAGAAACATTCTAGGTGGATATTCGGAATGAACATCAGGAGGATGTTTGCCCAGGCTATCCCTGTCAGACCAAGAGCACCTACTCTAGGGTTTCTCAACCCTAAGCCCGTTGACATTTCACTAGATAATTCTCTGTAGTGAGAGGTGCCCTGTGCAGTGTAAGAGGTTTAAGCCCCTTACATTTTGGGCCTTCACCCACTAATATCAGTACCACCCACCCCTCCAAATGTGGAAACTAAAAATGTCTCCAGGCATGGCCAAATACCCCTGGGGGGCAAAATCTCTCTTGACTGAGAACCACTTATTTAGAACAATACCAAAGACAAGAGCCTCCTGGAAGGTAAATCCAAGAACTCTTGAAATGAAATAGGTATTCCTCCATCCTACCTGAAACTGAGTGATCAGTAATCAATGTTGATATCATCGAAGGGTACAGAGCTAACCTTTGCTACATATGCCTTTGTGGGCCTATATGGGGCCCATAGTTTTCAAGGAATGGTCCTATCCATACAAAAAGATAAGGGAGGGATGTAGGAACTGTCTTATCTAATTAATTTATATACAAAACCCGGTGGAGTAAGTCTGGCTTGATAGACTCTATTCTTACTTTGGTTTTGTTTTCTAGAAAGCTCAAGGTCATTAGAACAATGGACACCCCTTAGGAATCCAAAGCAGTTTATTTAGGCCTCAAACAGTTTGGGATGGAAAGCATTAAAAAGAAGTTTATAAAGCTATCCTTTGAAACATAACTATTTTCCTTATATTTATATACTGACTTTTGAAAAAAGTCATAGCATCTTTACTTACAGGTGCAGAGTCCAAATAATGAAGTCTGATGCAATAAGATAATACCTATAAATGTGTAAAATATTAGCATCTACGTAGCCCATAAACACTGTTAATTTTATAGGCTTGGTGCCCCTCTGTCATGCTGAGCTTAGAGAGAGCTAGAGTGGTTTGGATTGCTCTAGAACCCATTCAATTCATCGTTTACTCTTGGTTTTAGTTATGGAATAAACCTCTACTCCCTCATATCTCAAGCTGAAATGATACATCAAATCTCATCTTTACCTCTTCCTTTCCTTCTCACACACACACCAGGCACTGGCTTCAATTCTGTAGCATTTTCTCTAATTTGGGGATCAAAAATGATAAAGTTCGTTAATAATCTTCAGTTCCATTTTTATTGCCAATCTTGAAGAGAAGACAGTGGGACTTCCAGATGACTCAAGCCTCTCCCAGACCCCCCCACTGGGTCTACAGCTGGCTGTTGGTATCAGAATTCATTATGCAGCAGCCACAATAGTTAATAGTTCTGAGACCTTGTTATATGCCAGACTCCATCCAAAGTGCTCTCCATGTATCCTCACACTTAATCTTCCCAACAATCCCATGTGGTACCATCATTATCCCTATTTTACAAATGTGATCACTGAGGCCCTCAAAGGTACAGCAACTTAGTCAAGATAACAAAGCAATAATGATGGAGCCACCTCTGGATTCCAGTGTAGGTCCCACGGAAGAGCATGGAGTACATCCTGAGGGTAACAAGGGGTCATTGACTACCTGATGTGTACTTCCAAAAGATGACCTTGTCCGCAATGTACAGGGGAAGAACTGGAGGCAAAGAGGCCAGTCCAGAAGTATCACAGTGATCAGGCAACAGATGAGGTGGCCTAGACTAGGACAATGCCTGTAGGTAAAGAGAGAAGATAAAGTCAAGAATTGCGGAGGACAAGTCAACAGAATTTGGAGATTGGGTAAGTATAGTGAAAGAAGGGAATCAAGGGTGCTGCCCACATGTCAATTTACTGGTTCAGTCATTGGTCCTAGAAACACAAAAGTACAAGGGTGAGAGGGAATGATAGATTTAATTCAGTGTATGTTGGAATCCCCAAAATGATTTCTTCCACACAAGCTTCTACTGCAAAAGATACTTTTAGATGCCTTATTAAATGGTGCAAGGCTGACCTAAAGAACTAATGGACATGAAATATCTATTGACAGGTGGTGATAAAGGTGTATGTGGCTCCATGACAGAAAGTTGCCTGTTTAAAAAATAAGACAAAAACCGTGAGCCTAGTGGAGTGCTAAGAGCCAAATCCTAGACAGGCATGAGCCGGGGTGGAGTAGCGGGGGAGGAACCAATGGCTCCACTATAGATGTGTCTTTCACTTTCAAAAGCCTGTAGATGGTCCAGGCACCAAGCCTGGCAAAGACAAAAGCTTCCTGAGTCAAACTGAGAAAAAGTGATAATGAAGTTTCTTGCCCTGTAAGCGGTCAGAAGAATAAGAGGAAAAACAGGAAAGAATGCAGATGGAAATAACTTTTGATATATGGAGGTTTCATAGGCATAAAGGGGATTTCCACAGAAATAGTGCATGATTCTAAGGCAAGGGTTGAACAATCAACTAAGCCCTCATTACCCTTTCTAGCCAATGTTCAATTCCAGAGAGACTCAAGTTATCAGAGAACATCCATTAGAAGTGAACTCCTTTGCACTACAACTGCCTCCTAATGGAATGAAAGTTCAGACATCAAGGCAGGAAGGGAGGAAGAAGTTTTAGAACTTTAGCACACAGAGAATATTAATCATCCCCCCCCAAAAAAAACCTCTAAAATTTGTGTAACTAATACCTAGAATATATTCCAACATTAATTGAATATTAAGTATTGTGATAAAGCTCTATGCTAAGTGCATTTCATTCATTAATCACTTAATTTTCATAGTGGCCCAGGTACTTTTAACGTAACCCCAAATAAGGAAACTAAAGCTTAGAAGGGTCAAGCAACTCATCCCATAACATACAGCTAAGAAGAGCCAGAGTCAGGATTTGAACCCAGGTCTGTCTGACTCCAAAGGTTGAGCTCATAACCACAGTGCTATCGCCATAACTTTGTACCTCATGTTAAGGCTCTTGAGCTATTCATACCACCATTGTGAGGAAATCAGTGGAGAGCTATCTTGTGCAGCACTGAGATGAAAAGGGTCTAATTTCTGCCGCAAGAAAATAGCCTCCTTCTTCCTTCTGGCAGTGCAAAGAGCTGTTAGAGGAAATTGAGTTCATTATGTTGATCACACCCCTACTGCTTTACAATTGGAGAACGTGGTTAGGAATGGAGATATTTCATGATGAATATAGCAAAGAAATAAGACCCTGTTATTAAGCCCCCTTTAAAAGGATTGATGCAAGGGAGAAATGTAGATCTTTAAAGACAGCATTTGAAAAGACTTTGAAAGTCTTGGGCTTTTACTAAGCTAGTCTAGACCTTTACTTCTTATCCCTGGACTCTAAAAGGTATTGGAATAAAACCTACGTATGCTCAATAGACTTCACTTAGACTTAAAGGAAACTTATAAGACTTATCTAGGTCAATTCCACTTTAACAAAGCAACTCAGATTCTCCAATTAGTGGATTGAGCAGGTTTCTGGAAGCCAGTGCAAAATATGGAGAAGAGGGAGAGCTCTACCCTCTCCTGTGGGAGAAGCTTGGGGTTTTGCTCCAGTGATTCTCATCGTGTAGAGGGGAGGCAGGCTCTTCACTTTGCTTGATATTCATTGAGTAGCAAAGGGGCAAGGGCTCCAGGCTTCACATAGCCATTCTGGTTTTTCCCTCTGTTGTCTTCAGAGCAGGAAGAAACAACAGAAACATGCCCTTGTGGACCACATATACCGTGCACTTGTTTGTATATTGTGCAAAGTTGCCAATGTGCTTTTTTGAGAGGATCCAATTCACCCTCCATTTTTACCATGAAGAATTTCTTACTTTTAGGAAGAAATGGAACACAAATTCTTGTATTCATTTTCTATTGCTGCTGTAACAAGTTACTGCCAACAAATGGCTTAAAAAGCCCACAAATTTATTATTCTGCAGCTCTGAAGGTCCCAAATGGGTGGGCATAATTATCTTCCCTCTGGAGGCTCTGGGGAGAATCTGTTCCATTGCCTTTTCAAGCTTATAAAGGTTGTCTGCACTCCTTGGCTCATGGAGTTCAAGCCTCCTATTGGCATCTCCTAGTCTCTTTCTGACTTTTAGCCTCCTGTCCGTCCCCCTCTCATAAAGATTGTTATGATTACATTAGGCCCACCCAGATGAGCCAGAATAATCTTTCCATCTTATGTTTCTTTCTCCTCCCCCCCCCCCACCCAATATTATTACCATATCTAACTGCAAGGAAGGCTGGCAATTATAGCCTAGCGGTATATCCAGGGGAATAAATGGGTTTGTTGAACAGCTAACCAGTTTCTGCCAAAATGTATGGCCTAGTTGTAGTCAGTTTCCTGTTTGATGTTTACTTTTTTGAATTATTTTTCTTCACTTCTGCTCACCAAAATTTTCCCCCAATTAACAGTAAGTATTTGGCTTGTTGTTTTTCACAAGTGAGTTAGATTAAGTATCTCACGGTAAATTTTCAATTTGCATCATCTTCAATACATAAGTTATATATTGCATAACAAATCACCCTGAAATTTAATGGTTTAAAACAAAAATAAGATTTTATCATCTCACACAGTTTCTGTGAGTCAGGAATTTGGCTGTATGGTTTGGGGTCAGGGGTCAGGGTCTTTTACCAGGCTACAGTCAAGATTTTCGCTGGGGCTGCAGCATTTTTTCCCCCGGTTTATCTAGAGTACAAAAAAAAAAAAAAAAAAAAAAAAAAAAAAAATGCTGCAGCTCCCGCCAAAAACAAGATTCTTAACTATCACATCTGCTGAGTCCCTTTTATCATGGAAGGGTAACATATTCACAGGTTCTAGGAATTAGGACATGGACATATGGGGCGGGGGGCATTATTTACCTACCACATTGCTGGTTATTTTTATTGGACTTCCTTGTCAGAATAATAAGTTGGAGACCTACGTTAGTCTCGAGTGTTTTTTTTTCACTTTTTTTTTTAATGTTTATTTTTGAGACAGACAGAGACAGAGCATGAACGGGGGAGGGGCAGAGAGAGAGGGAGACACAGAATCGGAAGCAGGCTCCAGGCTCCGAGCCATCAGCCCAGAGCCCGACGCAGGGCTCGAACTCACGGACCGCTAGATCGTGACCCGAGCTGAAGTCGGACGCTTAACCGACTGAGCCACCCAGATGCCCCTTTTCACTTGTTTTTGTTTTAAGTTTTACTCTCCATGAAATCCAAAAATCAGGTTACTACTGTTATGAGCCCTGGAACTGAGCATGTGCTTGGAGAAGAAAGAGACTGGCCAACCAGAGAGGAGCTGTCTGGTGGCCACTCAAAAAGGAAAGGATACAAAAAGATTACGGTTTTTATTCATGCTTTCATTCATCACAGTATTTATCACAGCACAACCAGAGACTTTCATCCATTATTTTGTAGGTGCTCAGCACTATGGAGATGCAAAGAAAGATAAAATATGATTCCCAAAAGGCTTCCGATGAAGCCAGAGCAGAGAAGCACCTAAGGACCAGTGAACGACCTAGAGCAGGGTGATCCCTTTATGTTCGATTGTGAATGCAGAGCCTAGCTTTTATCACTCTTTATCCTGGCTACAGCCGGGACAAAGAGCAGTATACCACCCCGAAACAAGGGAAACATCGCTAGCAGCATTTTGGTGGTGGGTACTCAAGAGCTCAACGTCAGTGGAAACAGAACGCATGCATGGCATGCACCTTGGAACTGCAATAATGTTTTGGCTACCAGAAGAGGGAATCAAAACAAACCAGGGTTACTGAAACGGTTTTCATAAATATGGGTTTAAAAAGGGATCAACCATGCTTCTTTCTACATGGCTATCATCCAAGGAGAGCATACAAAGGGAATTTTTTTTAAAGATACTATACCCAAATAAATATAAAACTGGCTTTTTTTTTTTAATTGATGACTTTTTTTGCAATGACGAATCTATGGCAAAGCTCTGAAAAGCCTAGTTGAGTTCTGCTCTCAAGCTGTTACTGCACATGGAATCTACAGGAACAGCCAGAAGTCTGAGTTCACCTGACTAGTGCTATATACCCAGGAGTAGATTCTGTGGCTCAGCCACTAGAGAGGGTCTCATCTCAGCTCAGAGCTGTGTCAGGATGGGCCCCATCCAGCTCGTTCTGCAGGGACCTTAACAACCCAACAGAGCAAGAAGCATACGTCACCCCACAGTGTAGCACCTGTGTGTGAAAAATAATTCTTCTTACTCCCCTTCCTTTTCACTTGTGCTGCGTCAGCAAATGCTATGACAGGCATAAAGCGCATGATCCAATCATGATAACAGCTCATATTTATTAAGAACCTACTGCAGAGCAGGCAGCGTTCTAAGTGCTTCACCTGTATTAGGTCGCTTAATCTTCTGGCAGTCTTATGAAGCAGATAGCATGATTATAATGTCCCATGTTTTACTGATGCAAAACTGCAGCATAGAGAACTTAAGTTGTTTGCCCACTTAGTAAGTTGCAGAGTTGAAATCTGCACTTAAATAGTGGAAACCATATTCTCAATCATAACACTTGATCACCTTGCTTTACAGACAGGGTCCTGTGGCCAAGAGCAAGGCTTCGGCCTGGGTTGTGGAGTGGAGTGGCTCCTTAGAGAAACAATCTGAGTCAACGGAAAACAGTCCCGGAGTTGGAGCCACACAGATCCATCCAAGCCATGAGCTCTTAAAGGCTTAGTAGAATTAACTACAACATTCACGCAATGGTTTTTCAGGCTGCTCTCATCGGGCCTGGAGTGTGGCAGCAGGCAGGGTACCTCCCGCCCTCTGGATGGAGCTCCAAAAGTTCATCTTCAGTGGAAGAACTCAGCTGAAGTCCACAGTGAGGACTGCTTTCTTCATTTCTACGGATCACAGAACTGGAGAACTGCTTCCAATCCCAAAAATAAAATCAAAGCAAGCTATAGACATTCTGATACAAGAGAGGGCTTCTTCTGCAGTGATTACTGCAGTCACTTACCCAGTGAATGGGTAAGTTTCCAGTTTGCCACTATCTGCTCCAGAAGGGTCACCAGGCTCTCATAAACTGCTCAGAAACCTCCATGGGTGTTGATTATAGCCCTTGGAATCCAATGACAAGCAGAAGGAAAGGCTTTCCGAAAGTCTTCAGACATCTGGTCAATTGGGAACCAAAAACAAACAAAAATTTTCATTCATCCGTCAAAATTGTCAGTTAATTCCCCATATCACCACCATTCTGTTGCAATACTCTGTTAATATCTTTTATATAAGATGCTTGCTTGGTTAAATAATTAAAAACACAACTACATAGCATGTATATTCCAGACCCAAGAAATAAAGACCACCTTCTTGTCCATGCAGATACTTGCTATTGCACTGGTCTTAGCGATCTTTCATGGGTGACCTCACTTTATATGGTTTTCAACCACAGAAAAAGTGTCACGAAAATCTGACGCTCTTATAGCTTACAGTGATAATGACCAAAAAGCCACTGATATTTTCATTAAACTCAACCACCGCAGTGAACTCCAGGGCAACCGCATGAACGCTATCATGAAAGATCTATAGAGCTGACATGGGGAGTCATCCATCACCATTAACTACCTAATGGATATCGTTCCCATAGACCAAATAACTTGCAGTTTGTGTTTTTGGGGTTTCTTAGCAAATGGATCAAGCAGGTGCCAGAACTAATTCTAAATTTCCTTTTAATGTATTCATAGAGAAAGTATTGATTCGTTAGAGAGTTTCTAAGTCAAAACTGCATCTTTCATTGCTATTAGATTTCCAATCATGTGTGTGTCTGCATGTGTGTGTGTGTGTGTGTGTGTGTGTGCATTTTGAAAAAGTATTCAGAATGCCTAAAGTCATTCAAATGGTTCTATAGTTGAAGAAAATATGTTTTGTCTGATGGTTACATATTTGAAGAAAAAGAACCAAACCCTCATTTAAACTACCACCAAAATAGAATGGGAAAAGACCTTAACGTAAATGTTAGTACACTATTATTGCTTTCATTTCATTAAGAGCTAAGAGACTAAAAAAGGTCATCTGTATATAGGGCATAAGGTGTGTGTGCATGTGTGCATGTGTGTGTGATTCAAGAACATTTGATGGGTTTCACTCATATAAAAATCAGAGAAGCATAGGAGAAGAGATGGCGATACAGGAGAGTGGTCTAGAAGCACAAAAAGTAGCCATGAGTCTATAGGGAGGGTATGTAAAGCACAGTTGTGCTGTCCTCAGTGGGAAGAATGGGGACATGTCAGGAATATGGCCCTGAGAAACTATCTGCCAGGCTGGACCCATGGGAACTGGCCCCGAATGCTACCTGGCCTCTGTGTTCTGAGACAGATCGACCGTGGCCCTGACAGAGGAAGAGATGGCAGAGCCTCTGTTCCTTCTAGCTACTTCCTTTGCTCTCCGTTTCTGCAGGAGCACGCTCTAGCTCTACACAAGCTTTGCTTCCATGGCCATGCGTTCAGGCAGCCAGGTCTTTACAGAGATCCGCCTTGTCTTGGAGCATGCACGTAAATCTGCTGACCTGCTCTGGGGACCAACAGCAACCAGCAAGCATTCCTCCTTCATTTCTGTTTGGAGGGACACACAGAATCACTAAGTGGCCACATGAAAGAGTACTAAACCTTTCACACCATTTGACAGAATGCTTGCTGCTACAGATTGCATCACCGCCTGCCAGAAACAGAGAACAGTACTGGCGACATCGAATAGCACACAAATGGTGAGACATACAGCCAGTACACAAGATGATTGCAACTTTTTTTGGGGGGGGGGGCTGAAATATTTACATTGAAACCCAAACCAAGCTATGAGTAAACTCCAAAGGATATTTACTGGGAGCCATCAACGTCTACTTGGCAACTGAAGTTGCACTGGGTTTTGCTGAGAGTAGTCAGAAGGACATTCACGTTTCGGCCTTGCTGACCTCCCCCCAGCTCCTCCCGCCGGCAACCTCACTCAAACCTCCAGGCCTTCGCAGACCCCTTCCCGCAGTCCTGGCTAATGTTAGACTTTCTTTCTTTTTTTTTTTTTTAAACGTTTATTTATTTTTGAGACAGAGAGAGACAGAGCATGAACGGGGGAGGGGCAGAGAGAGAGGGAGACACAGAATCCGAAGCAGGCTCCAGGCTCTGTG
Source organism: Panthera onca (assembly GCF_046562875.1). NCBI lineage: Eukaryota > Metazoa > Chordata > Mammalia > Carnivora > Felidae > Panthera > Panthera onca. The sequence goes on along the minus strand of NC_138339.1, from coordinate 212,608,563 downwards.
CCATCAGCCCAGAGCCCGACGCGGGGCTCGAACTCACGGACCGCAAGATCATGACCTGAGCTGAAGTCGGACGCTTAACCGACTGAGCCACCCAGGCGCCCCTGTTAGACTTTATTTCTTACAGAAAGTGTTTTCTGGTTCCTCCAATGTGTTCCTAACCCCTGCTGCATTTCCCCTCCCAGACCATTTATCACACGGCATTGTAATTGCTTATTAAATCACCCCCACAATTAGACCAGAGCATTGCAGATGAGAAACTACACACATAACATAAGGTTAAGCTGACTTTCGTCCTGGCTGTACACTTGATTAGCTGTGTGATATTGGATGAGATTCTTAACCTATAATGCCTAAGCTTCCATTTCTTCAGGAATAATAATTGTACCTAACTTCAGGGAGTTGCCAACTGATAAAATGCATGGAAACGCTGGCATGTGTCTGAAAAGGGTTCTGGAAATGCTGAAAATGTAGGCTGTTATAATTGTATTCCCAGTTGTTACAATTTTTTTAAGTTTATTTATTTTGAGGAGGTGGGGGTGGCGGGGGGGGGACGGGAAGAAAGGGAGGGAGAAAGAGAATCCCAAGCAAGCTCTGCATTGTCAGCACGGAGTCCAATTCAGGGCTCAAACTCACCAACTGTGAGATCATGACCTGAGCTGAAACCAAGAGTCGGATGCTTAACCGATTGAGCCACCCAGGCGCCCCCAGTTGTTACAATTTTATTCTAGGTTCCATAAAGGCTTTCATTCACTTGCTCCTAATTGTGAAAACTCATTATTTGTTGCATTTTAAGGGTCACGATAAGGTTTCCATACACTCTACACTCCAATGTTCATTAAATAAGTAAATGAAAAAATGAAAGGTTTATTCATGAGACTCGGACAGACCAGCGAACACTATGTCACAGCTCCACTAATTCTGCATTTCTGAGCTAATCTGTATTAGGAATCAGTGTGTGTGTGTGTGTGTAAACATATATATGGACAACATGTAAAACTGGTCAAGTTCCTACTCAGGAAATAGTCCATGACTTAAATAGTTCAATAAAATAGCAACTGCCGGGGCGCCTGGGTGGCTCAGTAGGTTAAGCGGCCGACTTCGGCTCGGGTCATGATCTCGCGGTCCGTGAGTTCAAGCCCCGCGTCGGGCACTGTGCTGACAGCTCAGAGCCTGGAGACTGTTTCGGATTCTGTGTCTCCCTCTCCCTCTCTCTGACCCTCCCCCGTTCATGCTCTGTCTCTCTCTGTCTCAAAAATAAAATAAACGTTAAAAAAAATTAAAAAAAAAAAATAGCAACTGCCCCTTCAAAATACAGCCTAAATCCTTAGTTAACTTCAAATTTAGATCCACTCATCAGTGGTCACAAGTCTAGAAAAGCCATCATAGAATACAGACTGTGATCCATAGTTTTCCTGCCTCACAGCACATCTTACAATCATCTTCCTGTATTCTGCCTCTGCTTATGCTCTCACTTCCCAGAGTTTTTATCTTGTCATATTATTTACGAGCCCGATCTATAAATACACTGAAATGGGGAACATTCATTGGTTTGGTACAATTTAAATTGCTTTTCAGCATCATATATATTTACAACGTCTTATAAATATTTAAAATTATCATGACAATGGCTCCACTGACTCAAAATAAATTCTGTATTTTGTATAAGGATGATTGCCAAGTTGATAACCTAGAAAATTGGAAAACCCCATCAAACTTGGTGACCTGTCAGTCCCAAAGGAATATTTTTCTAATTACTGGAAGAGCCTGAGCATTGACTGTCTTAGAAGTTGATCTTAATAGATAAACAATCTGAATTTTACCTCTTTGGAAGACGATAAGTAAAAGAAATACTTTCTGCTGAAGAATTTGCTCATTGGACTGTATTGCTTTTAAAAGCCAGAAAGTTTTCAGTTACCTGACAGTGTGTAAAGAAAAAAAAATCACAAAATCAGGAAGTGACTGCCATGCTTGGGAATGGAGAGTTCTAGGCATGATGGGGAGAGGAACAGATGTGTGAGGGCACACAAGCAAAGAATGCTGCAGAGGCATCATGGGAGCCCTTGGGAAAGACCCTTGAATGCCACCTAAGGAGTTTGGAATTCATGCCACAGGGCAATGGTTCTCCAAGCGTGACCCCTGAAACCCAGCAGGTATCAATATCACTTGGGAGCTTATTAGAAATGCAAATTCTCAGCCAGACCTATTGAATCAGAAACTTAGAGGCTGGAGCACAGTAATCTATGTTTCCATAAGCCCTCCAGGTGACTCTGATACATACTGAGTTTGAGAAGCTCTGCCATATGGAAGTTTCTATCGTACTTGAATGATAGGAGCGGGTCTGGGCATGCTGCTGGCAATGTGAAAAATGGAATTTTTCCATTGTATTGATTTCCAAAGTATTGGGTCTTTTTTTTTTTTTTTTACTTTTTTGGAAAAGTTTTATTTATTTTATTTTTGAGAGAAGGTGGGGGATGGACAGAGAGGGAGGGAGAGAGACAGAATCCTAAGCAGGCTCTGCACACTGTCAGCACAGAGCCCTATGTAGGGCTCGAACCATGAGATCACGACCTGAGCCGAAATCCAGAGTCAGACACTTAACCAACCTAGCCATCCAGGCACCTGAAAGTATTGCTTCAGTAGGGAGTTTTGCACTCAATCTTTTTCTAAGACTTTTGCGAGTCTAAGATACAATCAATATTAGTCATAGTATTATTTTACTTTCCTCTAGAACGAAAAATTCTACCAATTAAATGATAACACAGTGTCCCTTGTCACTTGGAATTTTTATTTTATACTTCTGGAAAGGGCTTTTTTATACTGATACTGACAGATTTTTATCACTTATCACCCTTGTCCGTATATAAAAAGGAAAATACAAGCTCAATAATTTGGTTAAGGTAGTCCTAGCACTTTTTCCCCATTCAGAGTCTGACTTTTCTGAAACACTGCTCCACTCAAAAGCTATGTGGAGTGTTAATGATGCAGCATCTTTTAAGAATGTCCCCCCTTATTGCTTCTGGGGTTTCCAAGTGACTAGAGCCCATTCTGCAAGTTTGGATGCATGTGCACAGGCTGTGCTTTTGACCTCATGATTGCTGCCTGGCCACAGAAACTCGGAGATGCATCCTGATTTGAGAAATGTTAATTGAGAAAGTGGTATGCATGCTAAAATAGATGAATTCCCAAGGAGAGCTAATCCAGGCTTCAGTGAGGGCAGTAGCAGGAATAATAGGAAGGAGTAGACAGAGACAGAGAACAGTTGAGAGATGGATTCTGAAGGAGCGCGATCAGTTATGTAGATGTTGGAGGAGAGGAGAGGCAGATGACTCTGAAGTTTCTTTATTTTATTTTGTTTATTTATTTTTGAGAGAGAGAGTGTGTATGTGTGTGTGCGCACACACGGGGAGAGGTAGAGAGAGTGAGACAGAGGATCCAAAGCGGGCTCCATGCTGACAGCAGCCAGCCCAATATGGGGCTCAAACTCATGAACCACGAGATCATGACCTGAGTTGAAGTCGGATGCCTAAGCGACTGAGTCACCTAGGCGCCCTGACTCTGAAGTGTCTAATCTGAGTAACTAAATGGATGGCCTGCCCTTAACCAATGCAAGAAATTCAATAGAAAGAGTGGGTTTTAAGAAAAGAAGGGAAGAAGTGAATGAGAGCAAAAGACATTTAGTTTCAAACTTTTTGAATTTGGGGATCTTGAGGAATATCCAGCTAGAGATGACTGGGATGCACATGTGAATGCAAATCTATAAGTCAAGATGGAGAGATTGGGGGGGAAGGAGTCATGATTAAAGATGCATAATTTTTAACCAAAACATGTAATTGAAAGCACGGGAATGAGTACTATTTTCCAAGGAAAGTACAGTAGTCTCCCTTTATCCACAGGGGATACATTCCAAGACCCCCAGTGGATGCCTGAAACCACAGAGAATACTGAACTCTATACATACATATATGCTATGTTCTTTCCTATACATACTTACAATAAAGTTTAATTTACAGCTTAGGCACAACAACTAATAATAAAATGGGACAATTGTAACAGTATACTGTAAGAAGGGTTATGTGAATGTGGTCTCTCTCTCTCTCTCTCTCTAAATATCCTGTTGTACCATAACTCACCTTTCTTGTGATGATGTGAGATGATAAAATGACCAGACGAGGTGAGGTGAATGATGTAGGCGCTGGGATGTAGCCTTAAGTGACTACTGAGCTAGTGATACATCAGGAAAAGGATCATCTGCTTCCAAACTATAGTTTACCACAGAGAGCTGAAACCACCGGAAAGCAAAACCACGGATAAGCGGGGGGGACTGTTGTATACAAAACATTTGAAGAAAGTTGGTGATAGAACAAAAACAAAATTGAAGAAGTGACTAGAATTAGAAAGGAGAATTCAGAGAGAGAAGAAATTGTTAGATTATGTTTACGTATCTTGTGAGCTCATCAAAGACAAAAGCTGTCTTGTTAATCTCTTGAGTCCCCAGGGCAATGCTTAGCCCAGTAATTTTGGTTGAACTAACATGGAAATGGCGGCTCAAAAGCCAAAAAAGGTGAACATTTTAAGAAGGAGGAAGTGGTCAGTAATACCAAATGTTACAGTTGATCGTTTTAGATCAAAGGGCCACTGGATTTAGCAAATCTAGTTTAAGTTGCACCACTATCAGGAGGCCCAGAAACTTGGACAAGGTCAAGGCCAACAGCTGGTTGATGAGTGAGTCAGAGGCAGGACTCTGGACTCTGGACTCTTGTCCAGGGGCTGTTTCTTCTACACTGAGCTTTTCCTCTCAGAGGACGGTTATGCCCACTGCTAGTAAACCCCTGGATTCAAGCAACTTCAGACAGGCTCAAATCCACCCATAAAAACTAACTCTACTAACATGGCCACATCACTCTACAGAGCAGGAGAAGAGAGGTCTAGAGAACAGAGCAAGTCTAGAGTCAGTCAGGCATTCCAGGACTTGCGTTAACATCTGTACATTGCCTGAGCTTCCCCATAAGAGAAAAGATTCATATGACTTGAATCTCTGGGTCATATCTTGAGCCAGAACTTTCTCTAATTCTCGTTACTTATAACAAGGCAGGAAAAGATGCTACAAGCAGGTGGGAAAAAAAACCAACAAACTTCTCTGCTGTGATATGGGGTATTAAACAGGAAGCTTATATCAGTTTCTATACGTAGATGAGGAAAATTTGAATTCAGTGAAGTCAAAAGAAAGATACTGACATCATCTTCTTTAATGATAATGAAGTGATATTGCTGTTCACACAGCTGATGACATCCGGAGAAAATGAGTGATTTCTCAAGAGCAGTGAGTGATTCTCAAACATCAGAGCACTCCACAATTACATGGGGAGATATCCCCTTCAGAGACTCTGGGGTAGCCTAAATGGCCTCAGCCATTAAAGTTCAAAATTCTCTGGAAATTTATTCCAAGAGAAATGGCAAACATGACATTTTCCACATTTTAAAACTCAAAGGTTTCAAAGATCCAGCTCCACAACTCACTTCCCTCTTTGCGATCCTTGCGGAGCCAGAGGGTCTGTAGGATGAGACACTTGTGGTCACAACCCCTGTGGCTTCAGTGTTTTCATCAATAAAGACATGTACAGCAGCTCAGAGATTTCCAGAAGCCCCCATCTGGCAGAGATGACTAATGGGGCTTTCCCACTGACATCCTAGCAAAGGTGCCAGAAGTATATTGGTTCCAGATCACAGACCTAATAGGGCAGTTCCTCCAGGGACATTGCCCTGATGTATGACCTGTCTTCCTTTTACAGCCTACATGCCCCCCACACTGTGCTACCGACCTATCCACAGTGGTGGCCCCAGAAATGCATATCTGATCTGCTCTTCTCAACTGACTCCTTCATAGCAAAGGTCAGCCTCGCTGTAAACAATAGGGCAGTTTTTCTTCCACTATGCAGGTCACAATTGTCACTCACTTTTTTATACCACGGCCACCAAAATTAAAGGCAGAGATGGTCTAGCTAGAATCCTAATCAATTCAAGGGTTCCAAGGGGGTGCAAAGGCAGGTGAAACTCATGCAGTTATTATTGGCCAGTTGCTGAGAATCATCAAAGGCTTTTTTAATAAAGGAGAGGCAAGAAATTGAGTAATGGCTGACTTATTCACTGAAGGCCCTATCCCGTCAGAACTCATAAAAACATGTTGAGCTACAAAATACAGAATACATTTACTCAAAGCCCACCTTCACAAAGATAGGCAAGATCTCAAACTAGAGATAAAGCCCATGTTACCATTGATCTAATCCTAGTCCATTAATAATTGCTTTCTTCCCCTTCAGTATGTGAAGAAAAGATGAACCAACAGCCTTAATGAGAAGTAGGTATTGTACTATTAACTGAGTGGCCTTGGAAAAGCCTTGTAACCTGTCTGGACTTCAGTTTCCTCATAAGCGAAACAAGGAGCTTGACTTACAGAATCGCTAAGGTCCCTTCCACCTCTGAAGTTCTGGGTCTGTAACAGGGAACACTGGCTGTTGATGAGTTTTGCAGACATGAAGCATGGTGAGGTATGCCTTAGAGTATCAAAATAATTAATCTTTCAACAAGGACAAGAACACAAGTAAGCATGTAGAAGCAGGAACAGAATTTGAAGAATCGTAAGGGCACCAGAGGTCCTGGAACACCACAACCAGATGTGAGGTCTATGTCTCCAAGGAGGCCAAACTGTATTTTCTAACTAGCATCTGGCAGAATGGAAGCCCTACTGGACATTAAAAGGTTTGCTATATGAACAAAATTAAGTTCTCTTACCACAGGATGCCTCAGAGCCCTTCCTGCACCTGTTTAATAGAACTTTCTGCAGTGAGGAAAATGTTCTACATATGCACTTCCCAATATGGCAGCCACTGGCCACACGTGGCTATGAAGCACTTGAAATGTAGCTAGTATGACTGAGGAACTAAGTTTTTTATTTTATTAAAAATTAGTTTCTAATTGAGTAGCCCCATGGGGCTACTATGTGTGCATAAGACAGCATAGCTTACGCCGTGCACATTCACAGCATTAACCCTAAGGGGAAGACAACGCATGCAGCATTTCCCAAACTTGTTGATCCATGGAGCTCTGTTTTCAGAGGACTGAAATTCCTTGCAAAACGATTTGGGAAGTACCAGTCTATGAGCCATCTTGCTGAGTAATTGAAACCCCAAGAGAGCTCTTAAGCTTCGACCTTCTAACTAACCCTCAAGCGCATCAGTCACCACCCGGTGACAGACTAGGATGTCCTCTGTTCTCTACGTGTCGTAATGTCACCCCACAATGCGATCATATCACAACTTGCCAAGTCCTGACAGACACACGTTGCCTCCCAGTACAGATCCAGTCAGTGGGATGCTACCTGCTGTTCTTTTCCTCCAGATTGCTACCAGGCTTTGCATCTGGCCCTGCACCCTTACATACACTGGGATGCATCATTATTTCAACAACCCGGTAAGATAAGTGGTATTCCTTTTATAGGTGAGAAATTGGGGCTCAGACGGACGGAAGGATCTTCGTATTTAAATTATGCCTCATCAAACATTCTAACAATATTATTCTGAGTTGACCTTTTCCTCAAAATGTCCAGAGCCCATTAAAAAAGGTGTTGAATGAACACATTCCAAGATACCAAAAAAATCACACACACCTGAGAAGAGCAGTTTGTTTTACAGGGTTTGTTCGTATGCACCTTGAGAATCATGATAAATGCAAGAAATATTTAATAATCATGGCATAAAAGGCCGATGTGATTATTTACCAACATGTATAATTTGCAGCCTCCAAGAAAGCCTCCACTGGACCTGGAATAATCATGTACTTCTCAACTGAAAATCCACATTGCTGTGTAAATAAACAGTTACAAATTTCATTTGCCCAATTATTTCTCCTCTCCTGAGTATGTGATCAATTTGGTGCTTCTAAGTGCCATTTACTCAGACCACAAGAGTGCACACAACTGCTCATTTTTGCATCTAATTCAGGCTTGGCTCCTCAAGTGGTAGCATGTGGGCCAAAGTCCTTGAATCAAATTGTCGTCACATCAGATATGAGTGCCTTTGACTTTGACCTACACAATTATGGAAATCAAGGTTTTTTTCAGTGAAATATTGCTTCTTGAACCATCCTTTGGCCTTGTAGGAAATTGACTGGGGTCTGAAGTTACACTATGACCCAGAATTCCAAATCCAGCCATTGCCCAAAGAAGACAATGCAGGCCCTGAAGCAGAATGTCAATGAGGTGACCCTCTACAAATTTACGGGCATGGCCAGCTATTGGCAGGGCTCATTACACTCATTTTGGCTCTCTAGATTAAAGTACAATCACTTTCAGTCAGATACATAGCAGTCATTATTTCACCTGCAATAAATCCTTATACATTTAATATAATATTGGACTTTATTATGACATGCTATGAAAACAATTCATACTACAATTCAGCTTTCATTACAATGTGGCATACAGGTATGCCTTTGGCTTCATCCCAATGGTCCTGAGGAACCTAAAGGAAAGGAAAAGTGGGGTTAAAAAGTAATGAGTGAAGAACAGAGGGTCAGCTGGAGGGAGATATAAAGGGGTTCAAAGGTGAAGTCTGGGTCATCGGGAAGAAACCTTGAACAAAGGGATCAGGCGCACTGAGAGCCTGGAAAATCTCAGAGAGAGGAGGATTTAAGTAGCCAGCACTCTGAAAGGCACAGTGCAGGAGACAGGGAAGGCTGTGGAAAGGGGTAAAAAGGGGAGACTGAGGGAGAAGAGGAGAACAAAACAGCCCCATGCACAAATCCATTCATCCAGCTGCAAAAGCTCAGAAGGTCCTTGGGAGCTGGGGGTGCTTTGGTACACCATTTCTGGGTCTTACCACATGAGACACTTGTTAATATTGTAGATTCCTGGTCTCCATGACAAAGGCCCAGGAATCTGTATTTTTAACAAGCACCCCCTGATGATTCTCATTATAGGCAAGTTTGGGGAGCCTGATAGTGGAGAAGGACATGAATTGAAGGCTAACAGGCTAAAGTTTAGATCCTGGCCCATCCACCTGCCAGCTCTGTGAACTTGGGAGAGACACATAACTCTCTGAGCCTTGTTTTTTTTGTCTATAAAAAGAAAAAAAAAATAAAATAAAACAATTATGGTCCATTAAAATCCTGCAAGTATCATGTCCATTTTACAGATTAGGTAGCCAAGGCCCAAAGCGATTGGTTGAGTATTTTGCCCAAAGTCACGCTGCTGGTAAATGCAGGATGGTTTCAAACCAGAGGCCACATGGGTCCAGGTGCCAAGCTTTTAAAGAAAAAATTTTTTTAATGTTTCTTTATTTTTGAGAGACAGAAAGAGACAGAGCACGAGCAGGGGTCGGGCAGAGAGAGACGGAGACACAGAATCTGAAGCAGGCTCCAGGCTCTGAGCTGTCAGCACAGAGTCCAACGCAGGGCTCAAATCCATGAACCATGAGATCATGACCTGAGCAGATGTCAGATACTTAACCGACTGAGCCACCCAGGCACCCCCAGGTGCCAGGCTCTTAGCCCCAGTGATGTTCTGCCTCTCCTCCCAGAAAGGAGCACTGCACTGAGAGAGACAGAGGGAAAAGCTTTCCAGAGAGGCAATTTATGTTCATTCTCATTCACGTCAGATAACTTGATGTTCCGTTTACGTAAGTTACTCTGTAAACTGGTGAAGTTCACTCAAATTAATTTTTGAATCAAGCTTTTCTTCCTCACGATTAATAATTTATAAGAATCAAGTCATGGTGCCACCTGGGAAATGGCTCAGGCATATTAATGCTTCAACAAACTTCATAGCTAATAATAATACCACAAGTGGTAGAGATGAATAAATAAGGTACCAAGTGCTCCCCCCCCACACACACACACATAATGGACAGCACAGGTGTAGATTTGGGTCTAGGCGAACAGAATTCACCAACGTGAGACCACCTGCCCAAGTGGGTTCGCTTCTACACTGCTTTACACGGGCATATAGTCTCTGCAGCATATTCCTTGGCTGGAAATTTGCATTCTCTTTCAAATCAGGCCTTACTGGCTCATTTCTGAAGACGCTGCAGTATATATCAAAATGAAGATCTAATCACCCGCTGTTCTGACAGAGAAGATTTATTTTACTAGGATGTGTGAAATGATCGTTTCTCATTTGTCATAGTGCTCTGCACTCTGAGTTGAAAGGAAGATGCATCCTCAAAGATAGGATCTGACACCAGAAACTAATTCTGAATTTTCTGGTTAAAAAATACATGTATATATATTGCAGAAGACAGAGTCTATTGGGGGCAGTTTTTTAAAGCACTACTCAAAGTTCCTAGGACAAACAAATATAGAGAGAAGAAAGACAACAGCCAAACTTTGCGGACAAAAGAATTATAAATTTGTTCAAGCAAAGCAAAGCAGAGATCAACAAAATTATTGAGAAAAAGGGAGGATTCTGTGTGACAACAACAAAGTAAATGATTCTAGAGCAGAGCTAAGGGGGTGCCTGGGTGGCTCAGTTGGTTGAGCATCTGACTCCTGATTTTGGTTCAGGTCATTATCTCACAAGATGGAGTTCCCCATCACACTCTGTGCTGATAGTGTGGAGCCTGCTTGGGATTCTCTTTCTCCCTCTGTCTACTCTCAAAATAAATAAACCTAAAAAACTTTTTTTAAATACCCCAAAAACTAAGGGCAGCAGATAGGAACCTATGAGGTAAGATTTAAAGGGCCCTGGTCTTGAGAAGGGCTAATATCTCCCAGCTAGATATTATTGCCCTCTTTGGCTTCAGGCTATATGCCTCTAGAAGGTATCCTAATGTTTGCCATTGCTCACATACTTCTTAGAGAATCCATCTTCCATCTACTCATGTGATCTTGTGCCCCTAAGCTGTAGCTGATTGGAGCAGGACCAACCCACAGGCTGGGTTGAGCCAGGCTGAATCTTTTCCTCTACACTTACAAGACTAAGAGGCACGGAGAAGCTAATTCTTCAGATGGGAGTTGAAAGATAAACTCAGGTAGAGCCAGGGTTGGAGGTGGTGAGAGATGGTGACATGGCCAGCCAAACTCTATGGGGAAGAGGTTATAAGTAGGGTAGTGTGGAGCTAATCTGAGAAAGAGTAGAGGAATAAAGACAAGTAGAGGAAAAGACCATGTGCCCTAATAATCTTAGTTCTGGAATTTTCAGGTTCAGCTTCCGTGATCAGCCTATACTTTGTTTCTGGCTCATGAGATGGACCATTGTATTCTTACCCTATATCTCCTTTTTACTAAGTTGGTCTCATGGGGTTTTATATTCCTTGTCACCAGAGAAACTTGATTAAGGATAAATAAATGTAGCAGATCTTGACGTTGGTTGGGAACTTACACCTAGCACCAAAGCCAATTCCTAAATCTTCACATTTCCCTCAAGGATTATCTGGCCATACTGAACCAAAAGAATGCTTTCCTTTCATTTCTTCACACTAGCAGATGTTCTGCCTTCCAGAGGTTTTATACCATTCTGTTTAAAATATTTAAAGGAGGCTGTCATGTTCTGGAGCTCTAGGTAGTGAGTTCTGTGCCATAAGAGATATTCAGAGATATTCAGGCCAAGGTTAGTTGATAATCTGGCAGAGATAGGTAGAAGATAAATTCAAACACCAGAGAGGTGTTTAAACTAGGTCAGATTCTAGGATGATTCTGGCCTCTTTAGTCAGGTTGCAAATGCCCAAATCTTCCATCATTTCTCCCACGATACTGTCTTCATATTTTTTCACCCTTATCTGAATGTGCCTCATTTACCAATGTCCCCCTTAAAGGATCCTAAGAACAGACACACGTGATCTGACGAATGCAGAACATCCTGGGATCACCACCTCTTTAAACTGCACTCACTTCTGTACTTGCTGCCCAGGAGAGCTCATCCTATTGTGGGCACTAGGCCTCACCAGTAGCTCCAATTGAACTTGGGGTCTCCTCCAGTGTTTAAAGTAGTGTCAACTTAGACATAGATTTTGATAGGAGGCTGGGGAAGGAGGCCATCTGTGCAATGGGCTTGCACACCATTGCAACCCCACTGGCTTTTGGAAATGCACCATTACCTTGGGAAATAGCATCCAGTAGAGGGGAAGGGAGGTGAGAAACTTCCAGAGGTAAATTTCATTTGACAATTTTGCCTCTCTGTGGCCCTGGGAATTCAGGACCATGGAAACAGCATCCAAAACCTCCAGAAGAAAGTTTTCACCTGCCTTGAACCTATGTAATATCAAGAAGCATCCCCCCAACACTTCTCCATATCTACACCTCAAGGTTTACTGTCTGAACATACTTGGATCCTGGATGTCTAAAGGTTCCACTGTAGAAGCATTTTATGATTCAGAATACATAATCAGAGAAAAGGGTGTTTGGCGTGGTGGAATAATGGAATGATGGAAGCTTCCTTCAAGTGAGCCGTGTGCTGCTTCACTGCAAAACAGTGATTGGATCCAATTTCCCACTCCTCCCGCCACACGCACACAAAATATTCATACTCATATTTCATATTGTCTCTTTGAGCGTTAGGGCAGACAAGGAACCTCTGCAGATTTATGATTCCCGTGTTAAATTCAACATATCAACCAGGGATGATTGGCCAAGTAATTGTCTTGAAAATGATCCATGAGGATTCTACAAGGGGTCCTTCCTTCACTTCAGCCCTAGGACTTCCTCAAGCCCAGTCACATTTCCATGTGCACAAATCACAGGTGTACACTCAAAAAATTCCAAAGAATTGATCTCTTTGGCCGTTCATTCAAAACTAACTCTGCATCTACCACAGGCTTTCCCTCCAAAAACTTACTCTGTAGCCAGGGTCACAAGATGTCTCTGTACTAAACTGTTCAGTATAACACAATAGTTGGCAATTGACTTGTAAAACCCTAACATATTGTAGCAGCTTAAGGGAGAGGAAAGGTAAGGGCTCACCAGCTACAACCTCCTAAAAACCAGGGGATCTGAGCTGGGTTGCAGAGATTCAATCTAAGAATGAGATCACAGGAGAATGGAGGAGTCTGGCTGCCATTTCGACTGCCAGCCTGGAAGGTTGCAGGGAATCGTGATCATCATTGCAAGCCTGAAGAATTATGTCTCGAGTATTCCCGGCAAGTCAATTACAGCATGCAAATTTTCCGCGGAGTTGACTTCTCGGCTTCGGGAGCCACGCACACGCTCCTTTGGGCTTTTTGCACGAGGAAAACATTGTTGGGAAAGGAGCCTGAAGACCAACCACTGGAAAGTGCACTCAATAGCACTTTGGTTGAGATAATTGCTGCGTTTTTTTTTTTTTTTAAATTGTAGGCTTCGGAGGTGACCACAGGCAAAATTTGTGACAGACATTTGACACTGAGAAACTGCCGTGTATGGGTGAAATTTTTCACAGCCCTCCCCCCCCCGCCCCCCCCCCCCCCGCCAGGACTGGTTTATTGACTAACAAAGGAAAATGATGTAAAACCACTGGAAGACCTTAGCCAAGTCTTCTCTTTTGTCGTAATGCTCTTTCACTAGGCTCCAGGAGTTCTCCTCCTTACGGTCATGCAGACTCTCATCCAGGCAAGTCCGTTCGGTCTGCTGCTCGGGTGACACACCCCAGCCCATGTGCAGTGTGGCCTGCTCCTAAGCTCACACATGCAGACTGCAGCGGGACCCCTCACCCATCCTGGGCGCAAGGGACTTTAGACCCCTGCTCAGTTCCTGCAGAGCTGTCTCCTTAGCCTCTGGACCAGACGCCGTCCTGTATCCTTTCTGCCTGGAGCAAGCACTGTCTGGAAGAAAGTTTGCCCCGTGACGGTGCAAAGGACACAAGTCCATCAGATAGAAAAAAAAGCACAATCCAGGGAAAAGAAAAGACAGAGCTTGCAGAGGCGTCTCCCTGCCCACAGTAGCAGGATCCCGTGATGTCAGTTCGCATAACAAAGATATAATCAGAAGAACAAGGGGAGAGCTTTAGGGAGACACTTGAGTGGCATGTCTCCAGCCCCAGCTGGGGCCATGGGTCCAGGCCAGCGGGTGAGAGCGGGCCAACAGCTAGCATAGTTATTCCCCGAGGCACACCCAACATGTTCCGGGGCTCCTTACATCGACTTCCTAAGCAGGTTTCCATCCCAGGACAAGGAAGCATCCCTGCCTCCTAGTCTTGACGATCCTACTTCTCACTGTACAGATGGCATGCCATTTCCTGGCTTTGGGGGGACCCCAGGGAAACTATTTGTGTCTTAGTGCCACCACATAAAAAATTCGAATGATATTTGTCTTCTTGGGTCTTTGGGAAGTTTCAATAAGACAGCGCAGGTGAAAGTGTCTAATATGGCATCTAGTACACAGTTTGCCCTACGTGAGAGTTAACGAATATACAAACTACCTTCACAAATCAATCAGAAAGCATTGCTGGGGTGTCTTCTGTGTGTTAAGCAATGAGGATGACAAAAATGAACAAAGTACTTTTTTTCTCCCTCAAGGAACTTACAGACTAGTTGAGGAGACGATACAAAGGCAAAGATGAATTAAAAAACAGAGAACAAGCACCCAAAATGGATGTGTGCTGTGTTTGCCACGGGAATCTTGAAGGAGAGGCTAGCACAAGCAGGAAACTTAAACGAAAGAAGGATTTTAGCAGCCCCACAAAGGCTGAGGAAGACTTCGGTAAGTCTAGAAGAGGTCCCAGATGAAGAAAGGCTTTTGGGAAAACATTAGGCTCCCGTGAGTTGACACAATACAAGTTGGTCTTCCAAGAGCCCTACTGCACTGGAATTAACTACTAAAACTCAAGACCAAGCCCCACGTATAAAGGAAGAAAGGTATCTACTTACTGTCTCCTCCATGAGGCTGTCTTTGATTCAGTACAGGAGAAAGTATATCTATGCTTTTCCAATCCCAGAAAGGGAACAGAGGCAAGAAAAAGACAAGAGAAAATAAAGCACGCAGAGAGATAACCATCTGTGTTTGCTGGTTTAGTCTTCCTTCAAATGTGTAATTATGACTCCAAGGGCTGAGTTGGCCATTTGGAGAGATGAGAGTCCAGGTCAAGCAAATAACCCACAGAGGAGGCAATGAACCTACGGACAATAGCCTGTATGTGCAGGGTTTTTCCCTTAAAGGAGATTTGTGTTTGCCAGCCAAACACAAGATACTTCCTTAAAACATTTTAATTTAGTAGGAAACACCAAATTCAAAAAGTCTTCAGCAAAGTCTAAAGTGGTACCAACCACCTCATCCCTAGAATAAAACATAAGACTGTATTATTTTCATTTTGTATGAAACATTCAAAGTTCAGGGCTGGAAAATTGTGTGTGGGCTGATGCCTGATAGTGCAGCCAGTGATTATATAGTGACTCACGATAAATTTCCAGGGCCACCACACCTTAAAGTCAAACTCACTCAGGCCAGACAGTAAACTATTAGCAGAGATATTTTTGTAACCATAATTTCTAGTCTTTTAACTAATTTTTTTTTTTGTTTTTTAAACGTGCTTCATGGCCAGTTTTCTAAAAGTCGTAGAGCTCTCTTTTCTGGCATCAGGGTCTCGGGATAATTATCCTTTTAAAAACAATACAAAATAAAAACATACCCATGGGGTATTTTAAGGAATTTTTTCAACTGACCAGCTTGGTCAACCAGCATAATCCTGGAGCACTGGCTCCGTCGTGTCAGCCAGCCCCGGCTCCTCACCACAAGGAAGATTCAGGGCAGGACTCCTGCGGTTGTGGCCACGTCTACCCCAGGTACCCAAAAGGAAGTCTCTCCATGGCAGGGCCAGGCAGGAGAGGGCACCATGCAGGAAGGGCTGCTGACGAGACATGAGAGCTCTCAGAGAGGTTTTCCGTGCAGAGTGGAAGCTGACAGGCTTTGTCCTCATCCAAAATAAAGCAGCTACCAACATACTCCTACCTCAGGTAAAGCCCTCATCCTGGGGTCCGTGTCCGGTTTCAGTCACCTGCCTTCACACCCTTCACATTTCCACATGGAACCCATGAGGAAGTCATATCATGCCTGTGCCCAAAGGGCCCAGCGTTGGAAGCTCCTGTTTATTTATTTATTTTTTAGTGTTATCTTTTTTTTTTTTTCATGTTTATTTATTTTTGAGAGGCAGGAAGAGGGCAGAGAGAGAGGGAGACACAGAATCCAAAGCAGGCTCTGGGCTCCGAGCTGTCAGCACAGAGCCCGACGCCGGGCTCGAGCTCACGCATTGTGAGATCATGACCTGAGCCAAAGTTGGACACTCAACTGACTGAGCCACCCAGGCACCCCATGGAAGCACCCGTGTAACATCAGTATGTGTCTGAGAACCTTGGAAGAGTCACAGGACAGACGCAGGCTCAAGGTCTCTATGTAGCAACTGAATTGACCAGCTTTTCTTCATGTATTTTTAATTCTCTTCATGACACGCTGTCAGGTTCAGTGATGGAGAGAGTTCTCCCGGGCTACTTTGGCAAGACCTTGGGCTGATTCTGAGCTGGGTTTCACACAACGTGTCTGCTGTTAAACCGGAATGAATGGAACAGAAATCATGTACGTGTGTTGCCCACTTAGTCCCATCTCTGACACCACTGTGAGGACCTCAAACGTGTTACAAAGGTCTTTCCTAGTGTGATATCTCTCACTCTTTTTACACACCGAATTAATGGGGTGAATGATTGGTTTTTGGCCTCCACAAAGTCTCCCTGTTCGGGGAGTTGAGGGAAGACCTTGACGGTGTGGAGGCCAGCCAAGGCCTCCTGCCCACGGTCAGCCTGAGGAACCGCATCTGGCAGGGCAGAGGTTGGGAACAGGAGACAGAGGGAGGATGCCGACGCACCGCAGACAGCTCGGAGTTTTTTCCTGGTTAGGAACACAAGCTGTGCGCACACCTCAGTCGTCGGCCCTTGAAAAGGGGAATCTGATGGAGGGGGCTCGAAGGCCATGGACAAAGCAGAAAGGTGAAGGCAGAAGCCATATCTATCTCTTCATTCTTTGGTCCTGGCACCGTGGATTAAAGGCCAGGGGTGGTTGAGGGAATGGAGTGTAGATTATAGGGACATGGATGGAAGGTACCAGCCTCCCGGCCAACGGTGTCTAGACAGAGGGGTAGGCCAGGCTCCCGTGTTCTCTGTGTGCTCTTTCCTGTCCAAATGTCAATTGTGGCTAGGGCTGGTCAGCGCAGGAGACCTCGCTATGGTAAGAAACCCCACACTTCTCCTCAGGTTTCTTCTGATCCCTGCCCTCTGTGCCCTATGTGGGTCAGGACCTAAGGTCTGGGGGTCTCCCTAAAAGTCTAGCATTCCTTGCCTTCCTTGCACACCTTCAGGGCAGCTTCTGGCTAGGAAACAGTCTTCACTCACCTCTTTTTCGTCCTCCTATGAAACCACTTCCTCTCCTGTTCCATCTTCCTAAGCCACCCCCATGCTCTGCCCCCAGTGACAGTTTCAGTGTTTCTGTTCCAATCCATATTAGGATTTAGGGGTCCCTTCATAACATGACGCACAGAAAGAACAAGATTCTAATCTCGCATCAGTCCTCCTCTTCACATCTGCTCTGCCTTATACACTCATCTCTGCGCCTTCTTCCCCTGTCCCTCCTCCCACCCCGCACAGCCTCACTACAACTGTGTGGGCCTGAGTCAGAAGCGCCGCAGCTTTGGCCCAGAGGTGGCAAGCTCAGGGGTTCCCTGTCCTGTCCTCCTTACCTTGAATTTCTAGAAAGCTTACCTGTTCTACAGAAGCTTTCAGTTGCACAGACCGCACACATTGTGTCCTTCATCTATGGGGCCTTTTCTCTTGCTGTTTGTAGAATCTTGTGCCCACTTACACTTTCTAACTGCTGCTTACCTTTTCCCCAAGGCAGGGAGGAAGTGTGGTCTGATGACTGGAGAAGTTGCCTAGAAGTTGGGAGGCTGTGTGTACTAGGGAAAATTACTTCGACTCCCTGATAAATTGGTATTTCTGCAACTTTGGCTGAGGGAACGGAAAGCAGCCCAAGGGTCCAGGGAGGGGCGTCCTCAGTTGCTGGACCTTCCTGCAATACCTCCGGTTCCTGTGTGGTTCCAAGGATAAGTAGGTGCCCTATTTCACGGCCCTATCCTTCTTCTCCCTCTCCCCAGTTTTGACTTTGGCTCCTCCAGCTTGATCAAATAGTTGACTTATCCGGCAAAATCAATGCTTGCCCAATAAGCTTCCTGAGCTGCTAACCTGGGTGTCCCCAAGTGCCAGGCAGCCATCATAAGTACCTTGGGCCCGGAATGGGTGGATATGTGCATAGAGCTTCCTGTCAAAAATCTTGATAAATGGCTTGCACTCCCGACTTCTAAGCATAAGGGTGAGGACACTTTCAATTTTAAGTGGCAGAAATTCAACTTAAATCTGCTAAGGCCAAGAAAGAAATCCACGGACTTACATACTTGGGTGCATTTGACTTCAGCAAGGCTGAATATAAGATCTCAGGCAATGTCGTCAGAAACTGTTATCAAAAAGCTAAACCATAACAGCCGTGGGTGAGGATGTGGTTGGGCAAGGTGTTGGTAGGGGGGTAAATTGGTATAGCCACTAAGGAAAATAGCATGAAATATTAAAAATTAAAAGATTAAAAATAGAGCTATATATAATATAGTATAATCCAGCAACCCCTATCCTAGGTATTTACCCAAAAGAAATAAAATCGGTACCTCTAAAATACATCTGTACCATTATGTTCATTATAGCATTATTCATAATAGCCAAGATATAAAAACAGCCTGAGTGTCCATTGACAGATGAATGGATAAAGAAATTGTGTGATACATACATACATACAATGGAATATTATTTAGCCTGGAAAAAAAAGATCCTACTATTCGCAACCACATGGATGAATCTATACACATTATATAAGTGAAATAAGCCAGCCACAAAAAGAAAAGTACCACATGATCTTATTTATATGTAGAATCTGAAAATGTCAAATACACAGAAGCAGGGAGCAGAACAGTTGGGGAGGGGGTGGTGGAAGAGTGGGGAGGTGGGGGGCATTAGGAGAGATTTTGGTCAAAGGGTATGAAGTTGCATTTATATAGGATGAATAATTCTAGAGATCGAATATACAACACGATGATTACAGGTCAACAATACTGTCTCAAATATTGGAAATTTGCTAAGAAAGTAGATGTCAGATACTCTCCCCACACACATAAAAAAAAAGAAAGGTAACTGTGTAAGGAGATATGTTAGCTTGACTATAGTAATCATTTCACTATATACATCAAGCCATCATGTTGTGTGTTATATATCTTAAATATATACGACTTGTATTAGAAATCAATTTAAAATAAAAATGTAAATGTCTTCAGAGCCCTGCCTCTGTCTCTACCTGCTGGACAGGTGTTCTCCAAAAGGTTGGAAGATGGTTCCCAGCGCACAACCCCGGTGGAATGGAAGTATTTTCCAATAATTGCAGCAGAAACGTCCTGTTTGGGTCATGGACCCATTCCCAAACTATTCCTGGACCATGTGGCTTCTTCTATTGCAGGGTAGACCTGGCTCAGGTTGTGGAATACATTCTCCGTCAGAGAGAAGTGTTCAGTTCCTAGAAGGATAGAAATGGATGGTGAACAAGCAAAAACGTGCAATGTCTCCTGTACCAACTTGAGCCAGCCAGGAGCCCAAACTGCAGAAACTTGCAGCAAACTGGAATGCCCAGTGCCCCTGGGTCTCAGTCTTCTAAATTTCACACGTTTCCAATAAAGGCAAAGAAAGAGCTGAGGCCCTGTGCTAGATATATAGAGCCATAACAATATGGCAATCTTTTCTTTTTTTTTTTTCTGTAGTTGGATAAGGCTCTTCCAGCTTGGTGAAGTTAAATACAAAGAGCCATCAGTTTTGCTGCATTCATCAAAATATTTCTATGACTCACAAGATAAATGAGAAAAATACACAGAACAAAGTAACACTGAAGTTAGATTGTAATCACACCCTTGAGTTCTCACAACCCACTGACAAAGTTTCCTGCTGAGAGCATATCACTGACTTATTTTTCTCCACAGAAGGTACTTGATTAGCCTAAAGCAGATTATCTTCTCTATGGATTATCTGAGATCCACGCAGGTTGCTATCCCACCCGCGATCCCCCATTGAGTTGCCAGCTGAAGGTAAACACTGACCCACTGAGCCATGAACTCATATTTGAAGCTATCAAATCACCTGCTGAAGAACAAATCAGCTTACAGGACATCATTCTCTCTTTCAACACTGACACTGAAGTCTCTTAAGTGGATGAGGACGCTTTTCTATAGTAAGAGGATCAGGACTCTCTCTAGTATTGAGGACACTTTAACACCCCCCGATGGTCCACCAGGAAGTAGGGATTTCTAAGGGTAAGGCTTTCTATTCGGAAAAGAAAGACCTCAGATGCCCAGTGGAGTATATGAAGCCAAGCTCAACATGCAGAACTTTCCCTGCCTTGGGTTTTCTCACCCTCTCACTTCTGTATCTCCAAGAGGCCCACATCTCAGTAGCGGCAAACCATCAACATTCGAAGAGCGCCTGAGCGACAAGCATGGGAACACGAAGATAAACTGGAAGAGGCATTTCTGGGCAAGATGCTGCTGTGAGCTCCAGTTCTGAGCTTTTCAACTCTACTCAGTGATATTTGAAACATTCAGTGATATGTGTCCTGTTTCAGAGAACAGAGCTGCTAGATAATTTTAGATGTTGTTAGAATATACATGTATACAAAAAATGTGTAGATGAATTACCAAAAAAAAATTAGATATATAGTTTCCAAAGCAATGGAGAGAAAGGGGAGTTGGGGGAAAATAAAAATATACATATTTTTAAGATGTTAGCAATACATCCAAATGTCATAACAATATCACAAGAAGTGTCAACATATTAAATTCATTTATTAAAAGACAAACTAACAGGTTGAGTTTTTTTTTAAGCTCACGTGTTTTAGAAAGTTTCACTTTCTTGGCAAAAGGAGTGGAGGGAACAAAACCAGATGTCAGGGCATCAGGTAGGGGCTCTTCCAGACAAGAGGAGGCAGGGGCCTCACCTGAGGAAGCCTTGGGATGGGACTGGGGGTAGATGGGGTACAAATACATGCAAGAGGGCGATGGGCATACAATCTAATCTGCTGAGCATGCCAGCTGATTAGAACAAGCTGAATTAGGGCCACCTGCATGGGTCAGTCAGTTGAGCGTCTGGCTCTTTTTTTTTTAATGTTTACTTATATTTGAGACAGAAAGAGACAGTGTGTGAGCAGGGTAGGGACAGAGAAAGAGACAGAGACAAAGACAGAATCTGAAGCAAGCTCCAGGCTCTGAGCTGTCAGCACAGAGCTCGATGCGGGGCTCAAACCCACGAGCCATGAGACCATGACCTGAGCTGAAGTCAGACGCTTCATCGACTGAGCCACCCAGGCACCCTGAGCGTCTGACTCATGATTTCGGTTCAGAGCACGATCCCAGGGTTGTGGGATTGGTCCCCACACCAGGCTTTGTGCTGAGCGTGGGGCCTGCTTGAGATTCTCTCACTTTCCCTCTGCCCCACTCCCCCACTCACACACTCTCTCTCTCTAAAATAAATTTTTTTTAAAAAATTAGAACAAGCTGAATTCGAAGGACTTCCTGAGGAAGATCCGCGGTTTTACGCTGGGCATCATCTACATGTAGGCGGTAGTTAAAAGTGAAAGTACCAAATTGCCTAAAAAGATGGGAGAAAGGTAAGCATCAAGTCCTTGGCAACACCAATTCTTCACGGACACACAAAGAAAGAGAACCCAACAAAGGATCCTAAGACAGATAAGATCAATTTTGTTACACAGCCATTGAAAAACAGACTTTGCAGGAGGGTGTCACCAATATCAGATACTTTCCGGAGGTCAAAGCAGGAACCGAAAAGCAAGTGTTGGATTTGACAATAAGGTCACTGGAGAGCTTTGCCTTCATTAACCTAGTGGGTCTTGACTGAAGTGTCATATTGAATGCAAGCACTGATCCCTCCAGGTCCATCCACAGGGTCTCTCTAGGTGACCTTGGGTGTTAACCGGTTTAATGCCCATAATAAAATGCCACCATCCACTAGCCAGAAATACCTTGGCTTCTCTTGAGGCTTCTTCAAATTCCACTAGTTTCCCAATACCGACCTTTTATCACCTTCAAAGCAGCTGGCTTAGAGGACAGATCTTTGAGTTCCATTGTCTGACTTCTCTCTTCCCTTTTCAGGACTTTCTCACTTTTTCTCTTTCAAGGAAGGGATGAATCCTTCTTTCTTTTGGAAGGTGGAATGAATCAGCCATCCTGCTTTTTATATTCAGAACAACCAGTATTTACCAAACAGCTTCTACGTGCCAACTGAGCTAGGAGTGTTCACATATTTAATTTACTTCTTCCAAGCCTGTGGTGAGGCTGACAGTATCATCATATTCTGCAGAAGAAATTATCCAGCAAAAAATTTACAAATACTGTCTCTTCTGAGCCAAAGCTAAACGGGAATGCTCATTTCTGGGCCAAAACAGTTCTACGGCAGTCACACGACACACAGGTGGCATCCTATTGGTCCAGTGCCATGAGCCAAATGTTGGAATCAGCAATAATTTTTTAAACATCTTTGGTATTGTGTAGTGAGTGGAACTGCTCAAGGAAGTTGGCTTGGGAAGGGAACTATCTAATCTACTCAGGCTGCTGTAACAAAATACCATAGACTGGGTGGCTTAACCAACAAACATTTATCCGTCACAGTCCTAGAGTTTGAAAGTCCAAGATCAGGGAACTGGCATGATTGAATTCTAGTGAAGATCCATTTCTTGGCTTATAGACAGCTACCTTCTCACAGTATCCTCACATGGCCAAACGAGAGTTCCGGTCCCCTCATCCCTTTACATGGAAACCAATGTCATCATGGGGGTTCTGCCCCCATGGCCTCATCCAAATCTGATTACCTCCTCAAGACCCCACCTCCAAAACCACCACGTGGGGATTAGGGCCTCAACATGTGACCTTCAGCAGAAAACAAATACAAGGTCTATAGTAGGAGGGAAAGAGGAAGGAAGAAAGACGGAGGGGGAGAAAAGGACAAAAAGAAAAAGAGAGCTTGCAGGAGCAGCGGAAAAGACTCTGGTACACCAGGGACTTGGGCCAGAAATGCTCAGCCACCACAGGAAATTATCCTCAGGGCCTAGGCAGCGTCCCAGCCAGGAAGAGGAGACAGCTCACACCTGGCTTCAATAAAGAGCTCCTGCAAACCCTGCCTCGGTCTTGCAATGGTCATGAAATGCTGGGTTTTTCAAAAACCCAAAATGCAACTTGCCTGGCACGCTGCCACTTGAACTACAATCTCTGTATTTTTTGGAAGCAGTGGATTTATTTCTCTTCCACTCATTAAAATGCTGTTTGAGGAAAAAAAACTTGTCTGCTGTTTAAGACGGCCAAATTGAAATGCCCTTTTCCAAAGAAGAGAGTGCAGGTAGAAAAGCTCATTGATCACTTATTTCTCCTCGATACCCAACGTGTTAGTTTTTCAGTGGGCTTTCAAGTTGGACGAACTTCCCACCCTCCGATGTTCTGCTGACACGGGCTCTTGGGGGGCGACGCTTGAATGGCGTTTCTACGCCCTCCCTCCTGGCGGCTCTGTCATCAATACCATTTGAATATTCTCTGTTTTATTGTCTATTTTATTTTTATGGACTCGAGCAAAAGCCACTTTTATACTGGTCACTTATGGTTTCCTTAACTTTGTGATTAAGCCAGAAAAATTCGGTTTGAAACGGCATATAATTTAAGGCTTTAAGATCCAACCATGTATTTCCACTTGCCTGTGGTCCAAAATGATTTCAGTATTTCAACCCGTCTTCGAAGCTCCCCGAATCAGTAGACGTGACCTCCCACTGCCCCACAGCAGCAGCCTAAGGAAACCGAGAAGGACTTTTTCCACCTAAGACCACAATTTCTGAAACTGCTTCCTCTCCTCTCTCTACATGAACTTTCTTCAGCATGAGGCCCCATTAACCACACCCGCCATGAAACGCTCTCTTTGTGTGTGTGTGTGCATGTATGTGCATAAGAGCAAAGATTTTGCATCAATAAATTAGGTTGATTATGAATTGTAGTATGGCACTTGCTTTTTTAAAAAAAATTTTTAACGTTTATTTATTTTTGAGAGAGAGAGAGAGAGAGAGAGAGTGCGAGCAGGGGAGGGGCAGAGAGAGAGGGAGACACAGAATCCGAAGCAGGCTCCAGGCTCCGAGCTGTCAGCACAGAGCCCGATGTGGGTCTCGAACTCAAGAACCGTGAGATCATGACCCAAGCTGAAGTCGGAAGCTTAACCGACTAAGCCACCCAGGCACCCCAAGTCTGGCACTTTCTAACTGCAAGACATTGAAGAAATTGCTTAAAAACTCCGAGCTTCTGTTCTTACATCCATAAAGGAGGGATGAAAATCACTACTTCATAAGAGTTATGGTGAGGACTCCATCAGCTGCTTGTAAAGTGTTTACAAAGGTTCACAGTCTCCGTGAGACCACGACAAGCTGGAGTTCCCCACCTCACATTTGTGTCTCCTTTGCTGGCTCCTAAGTAACGACTTCACCCAAGCTGCTTCAGACGTTAGCCGCCTGCCCATCCCTCTCTTCCCTTGATCAGACCCCCACCCACCACCCTCCCAGACCTTATCTGGCGTATCATCTTATACTCACAAAGTGTCCCTTGGAGAAATGGCTTCACCTCTAGGTCTGTTTCCATGTGTATAAAATGAGATGCTGAGTGGGTGAATGATAAGGCAAGGTTCCCTCTTGTCCCTCCCTAAATAAGTGATTTCCCCTGCCACTTTCCCAGTTCTCCCCTTGTCCCCTCCTTCTTCCTCCCTCCCACAGCTCCCTCATTTTTGAGGCCTGGATTAGAATTTGGATAGTGTACCAGATTACAATAGTTTAGGTTGGAAAATGCTAGTATAAGGTTCTGCCTCTTACCTCCCAACGCCTAGCATACCTATGGCTTTGGAGATGCAGCATAACTTGGATACTTCTGATAAGAAATGGCTTTGAGAACTTTCTTAAGAACTCTGGATTAGTGAAGGGCATAAAATTCATGAGGATACTGAGGTGTTTCCTTCCTCATGAAGCTGAGCTACATATGTTAATAAATAATTTCCACGAGAGAGTAAGTTTGTGCAGCCATTCTGGAAAGCAATTGGCACTATTTGAGCAAACTGACCAGCTAGTTATACTCTACCCTACAGCAGTTCCACTGCAGGTACAAGGGTATTAAGCTGTATGAGAATAGGCACCATGGCAGAAATTTGGAAGCAGTCTTAGTGTCCACTGGGTGAACAGACGGATAAATTAGATGATACTAGTCAACATGTGGAAGATAAGAGCTAGAGGTGCATATAGTGGTATGAATAGATCTGAAAAACAGTACTGAAAAAGGCATAAACAGAATGCGATATTTAGCACAGTACCATTTACATAATTAATAATACATGCCCACATAATTGGGTCACCATTGGATAATTCAAGGGAATCAACTCATTAGTTTTCAAAACTGGCAAACGAAAGGAAAGAAGCAAGCATTTAGCCTGACTTTCCTCTATGAATTATACCATGGATAACCAAATAATGTGTCAGGGGAAGTTTCTTGTTCTAGAAGCGTTCCAGCTAATAAACAAGGAAGGAATGCGAGAATTAGAACATCGCCATTTTGCAACATCTAATTGTGGCAGACTCTAAGACAGACCCCATTTAACCCTGGGACTCAAGCCCTTGTGTAATCCCCTCCCCTGGATTATGGGCCAGGGGGTGACCCGTGACTTTCTTCTAGCCAATGGAATGCGGTAATGGTGATAGGACATCTCCTCCACGTGACATTACATAAAACTGTACTTCCACTTGCTAGCTGACTCTACTGACTCTCTTGCTGTCTTTGATGACAATAGCTGCTATATGGAGAGACCCGGGTGGCAAGGAACTAAGAAAAGGTGGCCTCGAACCACCAGTCGGCAAGGAACTCAGACCCTCTGTCAGACAACCCCAATGATCTGATCCCACCAATAACCACATAAACTTGGAAATGGATCCTTTCCCAGTCAAGCCTCAAATGATTTAAGCCCTGGCCAACACCTTGTTTTTAGACTTCTAAGAGACCCTGAATCTCAGGCCACAGCTAACTCATGCCTGGATTTCTAACTGTGAGAGAACGAATGTGTTTGGTTGCAAGCCACTACGTTTGTGTCAGTATTGTTACACACCAATAGACCACTAATATACTAATAAGCTAACAGAATCCCAGGCTTTGGTCATCAGTGGCCTCTAATATCACACACACAAAAGAGACAACCAAATATTATGTGCATCCTGATGGAAGGACTCAAGACAAACCATGAAATAGTCTTGTCATAAAAACATTCGATCAAGTCCTTCGATTCAACTACCGACTCAAAGGAACTACAGAAAACAGACGTACTTGTTAAACTACATCACAGAAATGCAATCAGCAAAATCACACCATGGTAAATTCTATGGACAAAAACCCAGGTTCATCAACAAATAAGTTGCAAGGGGGAAAAAAACAGATTTAGTGGAAGCCTGTTGATTAAAAGCAAATTTTAAAAATGTCACTTATATATGTATACTTATGTATTCACTTCTTTGAATCCTGATTCATATACACAAAGTGGAAAGAAATAACATTTATGAGAGAATTAAAAATTTGAGCACTGGTTATTTGATGAGATTAAGGAAATATTATTCTTTTTAAGCTATTGATAAGGATATTGTGCTTATATTACCTTGTAGAGATATACACTAAAATATCTATGGATGAAATGATCCAATGCCTGGGAGGAGGGCTGTGGAGGGGGTGTGGATAGGGTAAGATTGGCCATGGGCTGATGGTGGTTGAAGCTGAATGATGGACACAGAAAGTGTATTATACTATTTCACCTCAAATTCCCTATAACACATTTTTTAAAATTACACACAGACAAGAAAACAAACATTTCATAAGAACACTTGCAAGCAAAAGGATATAACATTAGAGTGGTTTCATATGGAGAAGGAAACAAGATTGGAGAATGGGGATAAAAAGAAATGAGTAAAGCAATCCCGGCCTTGGGTAAATAACAGAAGGAAATGAAATCAAGATTTCAAAGACATACCTGCACCCCCATGGTCATGGCGTCGTTATTGACAAAAGCCAAGATATGGAAACCACCTAAGTGTCCACTGACGGATGAATGGATAAAGAAGATGTGACAGGGGCGCCTGGGTGGCGCAGTCGGTTAAGCGTCCGACTTCAGCCAGGTCACGATCTCGCGGTCCGTGAGTTCGAGCCCCGCGTCAGGCTCTGGGCTGATGGCTCGGAGCCTGGAGCCTGTTTCCGATTCTGTGTCTCCCTCTCTCTCTGCCCCTCCCCCGTTCATGCTCTGTCTCTCTCTGTCCCAAAAATAAATAAAAAACGTTGAAAAAAAAAAAATAAAAAAAAAAATAATAAAAAAAAAAAAAGAAGATGTGACAGTATATACAATGGAATATTATTCAGCCGTAAAAAAGAAGGAAATCTTATCGTTTGTGACAACATGGATGAACCTTGAGGCATTATGCTAAGTGAAATAAGTCAGACCAGTTAAAGACAACATACTTACCTTCTCACTTGTAGGTGGAATCTAAAAAAGCCAAACTCATAAAAACAGGAATTAGGTTGGTGGTTACCAGGGGCTGGGGGTATGGGGGGAAGGAGGAGAAAGTTGGTCAAAGAGTACAAATTTCCAGTGATAAAATGAAACAGTTCTGGGGATCTAATGTACAGCACAATGGCTGTAGTTAATAATACTATGTTGTATCCTTGGAAGTGGCTAAGAGAGTCAATCTTAAATCTTCCTACCACACACACAGATACACACAACACAAGCAAAACACACACACACACAAGCAAAAAACAACCATGTGGGGAGATGGCTGTGTTAACTAACCTTATTGTGGTAACCACTCCACAATACACACATGTACCAAATCATCACTTATATGTCTTAAAGCTACACAATGTTAATGTCAATTATGTCTTAATAAATCTGGGGGGGGGGGGGTGCTGAGCAAATAAGTAAATGAACAAATAAAATGCATGGGGGCGTTACCAGCACCAACGATGACAGTGGGTTGTGAACAAAAGGGTATGATTAATTGTTTACTCATTGAGGCCCAAAAGGAAAAAAAAAAAAAGTTTCCCCAGAGTTTTCCCTGTTGGCCGTTCCCAATCCTTCCCTTGTCCGGAGCCTGACTCTGGGACTGTATTTCTCTCAGTCCCATCCAGTTTCCTTCATCATCTCTCACATCCATCCCCACCCACCTTTCCACCGCCAACTGCCCGCTGCCACACTCTAGAACAGTCTTGCACCACCCCGGTCCTTCAGCGGTCTCCCGTCCTCTTGCCGAAACATTCTCTCCCCGCGATCCTCCTCAGCCCCCACCACCCAGCTCAAAATCCAACAATGGCTTCCAGATAGCCTACAAAATACCGTTAACATTCTCTTCCCAATATTCAAGGGCTTCAACTACCGGCTGCAACCGTTTCCCTATCGCTAGCTCCCACTATTTCTCAATATGGACACAATCCCATGTCCCTTGCTGCCTGGCACACCACTGCTCCCCAGCTCAGCCCAGCCAAACCACCCCACCCACCCACCTGCCCAGAAGGGATAGCACGTGGTGCTTCCCCTTTGACTTCTTTTTGTAATATATATATTTTTATATATTTATATTTATTAAATACACATATAAAATATAGTATGCATATATTATATACATATAATATATAAATATATTTATCTTTATTAAATATAAATTTATATATATATAGATATATAGATGTTTATTTTTATTTTTGAGAGAGAGAGACAGGGTGTGTGCAGGGCAGGGGCAGAGAGAGAGGGAGACACAGAATCCGAAGCAGGCTCCAGGCTCCGGGCTGCAGGGCTGGAACTCACCAACCCTGAGATCATGACCTCAGCCGAGGTCTGAGGCTTAACCGACTAAACCACCCAGGTGCCCCCTTTCCCCGTGACTTCTAACCATCTCTTTAGCTGGGGACACAAACCCCTTTAACTCTGCCCCAAGAGTGGAGGCTGCTGATCTGATTGGGTTACATCATTAATGCCAGTTCTAGAGGCGTGGTCTATGGTCCTATACCGAGTCTCTGATGGTGTGGCTTCCCATTGGCTGAAGTCAGCAGAATCTGGAGCTGTCACCCGGGGGGCAGCCCGAGTCCCAAACTTGCAGTCTTGAGGTTTTTGCTCATCTCTCACCCCTGAGGCAGCAAGGTAAACTGAACTAGGACTGCCCTGCTCTGGGCTGACCCAACCATCTCTCTGTCCTCTCTCCTGTGAAGGAACAATTTCATTCAGGCTGTGAGCCAGGACAGGTCAGTGCTGCCAGGACCAGAGAACCCCGCAGGTAATGAAACAGCCTGATTTTGGATGACATAGACTGATGGTAAAGCCTAGGTCAGCAATACAACGAAAATTACGAATTGTCAAAATTACCCTTGAAACTTTCTTAGACTGTCCCTAGAATAATGCCTAGAATAAAAAGCTCTGTGTATAAGATCTTGTGGCCATTCTCCCAATTCTTGGTTGGTCCCAGCTTCTCTATGACCTTCAATTAATTCTTCAATTTATTCATTGAGGGTGCCAAGTCTTCTGTCATCACCCTCAGCCAATTCTCCTGAGAAAAGTGCTTCCCTTCTTGGTTGAAGGCTGGAAAATCATTAAAAACCATTTACAAGAAGGAGAAGGGGAAAGTGGAGTGGCGTAGGGGAGATGGGGGCACAAGGGGAGCTTCTGGGGTTCTCAGGGTGTTCACCTGGGGCGGTGGTTACTCAGGTTGTTCAATCTGTCATAGTTCATCAGACTGGATGCTTGTGATTGGTGCACTTTTCTGTGTGCATATTATACTTCAGTTGTGTGTGTGTTCAGTTATTTAAAATTTTTTTTTAATGTTTATTTAATTTTGAGAGAGGGAGACAGAGCGCGAGCAGGGGAGGGGCCAAGAGAGAGAGACACACACACAGAATCCAAAGGAGGCTCCAGGCTCTGAGCTGTCAGCACAGAGCCCGCCACGGGGCTCGAACCCACGAACCGTGAGGTCGTGACCTGAGCCGTAGTCGGACACTTTGCAGACTGAGCCACCCAGGCGCCCCTGTTCAGTTGTTTTTTAAATACACATCCTTTCTTTGAATTTTCCAGCAGGTCTTGAGTATTTTAGGCTTGGTTCCCAGGACCCACCGCGTTCAGCAGAACAGGTGAAGCTCCTTCTCTCAGTCTCTCTGTTTCTCTCCCCACCCCTCTCCCAGCCTCCCTTTCTTTTTTTTCTTTTACCTAATAGTTGAATTCTGGTCAGTTAAGGATTGGATGAGAGTCAGTTAGGAAGAAGTTCCATCACTTGACTTGCTATGAGTTCTGGCAAACTTTGCTTAACCTCTCACACCACATCAGTTTCTTGTTTGCAGAGTGAAGGCTACAACATAACCTACTACGTACTACCTCACAGAGCTGTTCAAAGAAGATTAAATGGCATGTGGGTAAATTACTTAGAAGAGTGCCTGACACATAGTTAGCGGTCAGTGATTTGAAGATTTTTGTTTTATTTGAAGTTTATTTTGAGAGAGAGAGTGGGGGAGGGACAGAGAGAGAGGGAGAGATCATCCCAAGCAGGCTCCACACTGTCTGCAGGGAGCCTGATGTGGGGTTCAGACCCACGAACCATGAGACCGTGACCTGAACCAAAGTCAGATGCTTAGCCAACCGAGCCACCCAGGCGCCTTTATTTTGTTTTAATTGCCCATTTGTCACTTTTCCCTGAGCATATATTTCCATGAGAAACCTCATCAGGAGGAAGAATGCAGCATCCGGACCAGTCATGCCTCTGGATCACTTGAGTCAAGACTATCAAATAGGACCCAAACCTTAAGAACCCTTCCAACACCCTTTTCCCACCCAAACACCCCTCATCCTCTAGGCCCTGCTCCCATATACCTCTTCAGGAAAGTCTCCCCGAAACTTTCAGGCCCTGGGCTTTGTCCTTCTTCAGAATGCTCACTGGATCGTTGGGAACCAGACCTCTATGGCTCACCGGCTCTGTTGGAGCTGAGCCCTGGGGCAGCAGCGTTCCACCTGTGGCGGCATTCTGTGTCCTGTAGGAGCCAAAGACTAAGTGAACTTCAGTGACTTCAGTCAGCAGTTTGCCTCTGGTCCCAGCTTCTTTCCTGAATCCTTTCCCTCCTTCTCAGCCTCCGACTCCCCCCTTCCTGAACTTCCGGGAAACTTCCTCCATTTTCTCCCTCCTACCAGACCAGCAAGCTCTGTCGCCACTCACTCACACTTGCTGGTTGTCTGCTTAAACCCTGACCAACGTTTAGTCACACTTTCTGGGGACCTCAGCCAGATGTTCATGTTTGAAGCCATTGCTATTTGTACTTGAAGTCATTTAACTCTATCTGTAGAACGGTAGCTTTCTCCTCCTTTAAGAAATTTCAGACATCAGTAGAGTTAATGAATTATTTGGAAGAATGCCCTGAAAGTGATCTATCCCATTGGTGGACATCCTGAACTAAAAATAATTTGTATTTTGTTGAGAACTTACTATGTGCCATTCCTGTGATGCTTTGTATGCATTAACTCACTTAATTCTCAATCAGTGAGATGATTGTTATTCCAATTTTATTGATGAGAAGACTGAGACTTGGGGACTAAGTTACAATGACCAAACCATACAATCATAGATTGTGTGTCTGATGGGACGAGATCCAGAACTATCTAACCCCTACAACTACCCTTTTTGAGTGACTTCTGTGGAGGGCAACACAAGGCTTCTCCTTCCCATTGTATCCCCTGATATCTCTTGTCTCCCTGGAGACCCTCCTGGAGTGCCAGCATTGGGCAGCCCTGTGTCCCTTGACTTCCTGGGAAGCCCTGGGCACATAGCCCAAACTTTTTCTACCAACCCACCTCCCACCACTTTTCACCATTCCCCAAATCTGCTGTGCCCTTTCATTCATTTATCTATTCCATCAACATTTATTGAAAATCTACTATGTGTCAGATAGTAGCACTGAGTTAGTAAGACAGATGCGGTCCTTGCCTCATGGTGCCCATGGTCTGATGCTTTCCATGACTCTATGCAATTCCCTCCATAGGGAGCATTTTATCGTGCTTTGCTTTATCGCACTTTGCAAACACTGCACTTTTCATAAGTTGAAGTTTTGTGGCAACCTTGGTACCAAGACAGTCCATTGATGCCATTTTTCCAAAACACTTGTTCACTTCTTTTTTCTGTGTCATGTTTTGGTAATTGTAGCAAAATTACAAACATTTTCGTCATCATCATATTTGTTAGGGTGCTCTGTGACCCGTGATCTTTGACGTTACTGCTGTGATCACTTTGGTGTTCCACAATCACACCCACATAAGACGGCAAACTTAACCTGTAAATGTTGTGTGTGTTCTGACTACTCCACTGACAAGGTTTCCCCCATCTCTCCTCCTCTCCTTGGGCCTCCCTATTCCCTGAGACACAACAATATTGAAATTGGGCCAACGAATAACCCTATGATGGCTTCTAAGTGTGCGAGTGAAAGGAAGATCCAATCGATGTGTCAAGCTTCATTGTCGTCTTATTTTAAGAAACTGCCACAACCAGCCCAGCCTTCAGCAGATATCACCCTGATCAGTCAGCAGCCATCAACAGCAGACAAGATCCTCTGCCAGCAGAGATTACAACTGACTGAAAGCCCATCAGAGGATTAGCATTTTTTAGCAAAAAAGTATTTCTTAATCAAGGTATGTACTTTGGTTTTTAGACATCACGCTATTGCACACTTAATAGACCATGGGAGAGTGTAAACATTACTTTTACCTGCACTGGGGAGACAAAAAACTTCATTTTACTCATTTTTACAGTGTTCTGGAACCAAACCCCCATTATCTCAAAGGAATGCCTGTATTCATAATGTTCTGCTCTTCCTCCCCAACCTGTTCCCAGCCAGGCAAACTCTACTGACCCACAAGATCCGGTTCACAATCTTACCTCTCCTTCCGCCTTCCCCACTTCCCCAGGGGTGATACGCAAAATCAAACTTAGCAACTAGTTTAGCCATCCTAATGGATACCAGCTGTGAGCTACCAGTCTAGCATATGTCTGAGCCAAATATCTT
Source organism: Panthera onca (assembly GCF_046562875.1). NCBI lineage: Eukaryota > Metazoa > Chordata > Mammalia > Carnivora > Felidae > Panthera > Panthera onca. The sequence goes on along the minus strand of NC_138339.1, from coordinate 212,575,400 downwards.
CCCTGCCACAACCCTGGTCAGAGTCAGTCACCCTGCCCATGGGCGTCCTCAGCACCTGGTCCACACAAATATTGAGGTACTGGCCTTTATCTTTTCCCGTGAAGTGTCTCCTACTTCACGTTCCACCAACCCTCCCTCTTGCAGTCACACCCACAAACATGCACATATGTGCCTGTGGGCTTCCAAAAGGAAGGAATCATTTCTTTCTTTAGCCAGCAGACGAGCACAACCCAAATATGTGATAGGACCTCAATAAATTTGTATTTAAGCAATCGGTTGAGGCAGGAAGTAATCTGGCCCTCATCCTGGCGAATTTCCTAAAATATCACCCCTGTTCAGATCAACAACATTTCTTACTTTGAGACTTGAAACACAATTTGATGTGTGTTTCGGGCTCGTTTTCCTTTATTTTAGTTAGCATTTAAATATATATCGCTTTTTAGTCTAACAGCCCTTATATATTCCCTTGGAATGCATTTCTATGCTTCTTATATTTCTATCTCCGTTTATCAAGTTATAATAAGAGGGTACTGTAAGGAGCTGAATTACGTCCCCTCCCAAATTCATGTGTTGAAGTACATCAGAATGTGACTACATGGGCAGACAGGATCTTTAAAGAGGTATTAATTACATGAAAATGAGGTCATTAGGGTGGGCCCTAATTCAATCTGACTTGTGCCCTTATACAAAGAGGAGATTTGGACAAAGACACAGAGGGAAGGTCATTTGAAAACACAGGGGAGAGGCATCTGTAAGCCAAAGAGAGTGACCTCAGAAGAAATCAGCTCTACTGACAACTTGACCCTGAATTTCTAGCCTCCAGAACTATAAGAATATAAATTCTTGTTGTTTATGCCATCCAGTCTTCGGCATTTTGTTACAGCAGCCCTAGAAAACTAATGTAAATATGATCTCCCTTGCAAATGAACTATTACTATAATAAATAACACAACTTTTCATTGTATATGTACTATTTCCAAGTAAATTGGAAACTTGATGTCAGTGAATATGACTTTCATTCTTAGAATCTCGTATAAAACATAGCACCATTTATATACATAATAGATGCTCAGCAAAATATTAGGAGCCATTTCCTACACCACAAAATATATGAAAATATTTCTTTGTCTTCATCTATTCCAGGTCTTTTCAAACTCAGCCTTAGTGACATCTGGGACTAGATAATTCTTAGCTGTGGAGGGCTGTCCTGTGCACTGTGGACCTTTAGTAGCATCCCTGGTCTGTACCCACTAGATCCCAGTAGCATGCTGTGACAACCAAAAATGTCTCCACACACTGTCAAATGTCCACTAGGATTCAAGACACTCCTGGTGGAGAACTACTGATATGTTATGAAACTATCTTTCTCTTCATCTTGGATATTTTGTTCAAGTACTGTACACATCTGGGAATTCCCTAGAGAAATGTGCTATGACTCCCAAGCATCAGAAGGATAACAAGAAATGGGGCCAAGTTTATTGGTGGGGGGCAGCTGGCGCACCTCAGAATATGAGCTGGTAGAGATAGTTTATCAAATTCGGCCTGGAGGAATAAGAGCCTCTGCAGTAGGACAGGACCAAAGAAGAGGCTAAAAATGTCCGACGGTGGTTTCTGCTGAGTCAGAAGCCCAGCCCTCCATTCCCAAGATTTCACCTCCTGGTCACTGGTCACTCGCTAGGATCAACATAGACAGGGAGTTATTTCTATCTGCAGTAGGATCGACTATTTTAAATGAATTTGCGGTTCCAGGCCATTTCTTAGTGGACAAATCCCCACATCACAAAAACCACCAGGGAAATTGCCACTAATCAGCATGCTTGTTAACGAGCTTAGGAAAGAAGGCAGTGGCTGAAAGGGCTGGGGCCCCAGAACTGTGGTCTCCCCTCTGAGGCTGGCCTGGCACACTGGGGCTGCAGCTGGAACTGAGCAGACAGCACAGTCTCTTCCTTCCTAAACAACCTCTTTCTTGGAGAACCAACTCAGGGTCTCAGAATTGTCCTCCGGACCCCATCAGAGACTCTCATGGGCATAGGAATAAAATGATGGTGGGGAAGCTCATGGGGCCAGTCTTATTTACTAAGAATCTGAAGGAATTGATGGGTCATGCTCTGTGGCCAAAAATCTAGTCTGATGGCTCCAGTGCCTTTACCATCTGAGATGGCGGCAGAAGGCAGAGACTGGAAATAAGGCAGCCTGGAGACTATGAAGGGCCTCTTGTGCCAAAACCAAGGAATTTAAATTATTTCCAGAATTATCGTCATTTTGTCTGATATTGCTAGGTGAACCATGGACAGTATTTAAGACGCAACGTCCCTGCAGTCCCTCTGCTACTAGAATTCTCAGCAATACACTTATCTAAATAACTATAACATAAGACAATAAAAAGCTCCCTGGAGAGGAGAAAGGATCCAGGCTGGATACTCTCTCTAGAAGCACTTTTTGATGCAAATCCTAACAGCAGACACAGCAACACTTTCCGTTTCGGCTTTCTGCATGACTCACGGAGCTATTTACCATCCCAGATGTAAAGGGATGTTACATCCCAGATGTTTCACCAAGGGTATCGGTGAAACAAAAATGAACCTGCAGTTGACTTCAAAGGAAGTCTGTGTTGTATTCTTACTGTGGCCTGTCACACCTGCTGCCTTTTGCTCGGCTCAACCCTGAGTGACAGATGCAAATCTCCTTCCGATTTGAATAAAGGGCACCCATGCATCTGGAGTTTGAGTGAATAGCCACAGGCCACAGACTGTGTCGGGGGGGACTTTCACGGGGGTCCCACGGCTTCTCTATTCCCCTTCAGGAGGAGCAGGATGCACAGGGTTCCATCTGTGGGATGCAGTTTGGGGGTTTGATAAATGCAAGAGAGTGCGTCTCTTTAGAAAAGGGTAGGGCTGGCTGCCGTCAACCATATGGTCAGTACAAACCACCCTTATTTACAGTTTGCATTGTCCCCTATGCCATTTTCCATGGCACATTGAATTCCCAATGCAAAAGTCATTCTTCCCATGGAGTTATTTCCCTGTTGTCCAACTTCACTAGAGAAACAAGTCAAGAAGGGCCATTTTACTTAGTGCTTACCATAGCTTTACTATTTTTGTGCCAGGTTATAAAAGCCATAGCACAGTCATTTTAATTGCATTTCACAAACAACAGGGGAAAAAATGAAAAGAAACAAAGACTGTTGTGAATGCTGAGGACACAAGATATGCTACAAGGACCCATGACAGGAAGTGGAGGTTTGCCCACCACATTGGAAAAGAGCGCTAGAGAAGTTATTTATTTATTTATCTTTTCATTTTAGAGAGAGCAGGAGAGAGTGCACATGATCAGGGCAAAGGGGCAGATGGAGAGAGAGAGAGAATCCCAAGCAGGCTCCATACTCAGCACAGAGTCTGACGCAGGGCTCGATCTGATGACCATGGGATCATAACATGAGCTGAAATCAAGAATTCCACGCTCCACCGAATGAGTCACCTGCTCCATGGACTGAGTCACCCAGGCACTCCAAGAAGTCATCTTTCTTTCTTTCTTTTTAATTAAAAAAAAAATTTTAATGTTTATTTTTGAGAGAGAGGGGAGGAGCTGGGGAGGGGCAGAGAGAGAGGGAGACACAGAATCTGAAACAGGCTCCAGGCTCTGAGCTGTCAGCACAGAGCCCCAGGCGGGGCTCGAACTCATGAACTGCGAGATCATGACCAGAATTTTAAGCCTGAAGCTTAACTGCCTGAGCTACTCAGGCACCCCCTAATTCACTTTTTAAGTGTACCCTCCTACCTTTGGCTCCACCGTCCCCCAAGATGTTGCTCTCATCTGCAGCACCTCTTCTCCAGCCCACCCCGCAGGAAGGGTAAAAGGGAGCATAGCCCATGGCTGCTTTCCAAAGAACATCCCATTGACTAGAATGTAATCACGTACCTAGCTTCAGTGGAGCCTAGGCAAAGGGGTCTGTGTGTCCAGTGGGAACTTGGGAGAATCTATTACTGACAGGATGAGGGGGAAATAGATGTAATTAGGGGACTGTGCCTTGGCATCAAATCTTAATGAAATGTAAGGATTGGGTTATTTTCCAATATCTTTTAACAAATAAGAATGTAGTAGTGAAACACAATTTGCAGATCATCAACAGAGCAAAGAGTTTGTGCAGCAATATCCACCTCTGGCCTCCTTGCTTGTTGCTATTTCTTTGCCTATCGCTTACTTCCATTTTTTCCAAAGATCTGAATCCATCAAAAGCATGACGTTTTCTGTCAAACACGAGAGACTGTTACCACACGGTGTCTTTGTTATCTTCCGTTAGCACAATCTGAAATTCACTTCCAATGACTCTGGCAATCGTAAAATGAAGACATCTGTGTAGCAAGAGACCTTTCAGGTCCAAAACATTTCTGCCATACTTGGCAAGTGTCTGTATATAGTTCAGAGTTATCTGGTGACAACACGAAAAGTATCCTGTCCTATTTTCTGAATCATAGGTTTCCTATGCTATCGGCTATGACTCTGATCTGATCTTAATTTCCCATGACAATTATACAAATGCAAGAAGGATGAAGTTCTGCAGAATGTCAATATGCCTTTGGGTAGTCGTTTTTGTTGAAAACATGACTAGCTGTTGACGGAGAAAACCTTGAGTAAAGGAAAATAAAAGATGCTATCGGTGTGTTAATGAAGAGATTTTTTTTTTCGTGTGCCTATGGAATAATTATACGATGATGTCAATTCCAAATTATCAAAGCAGTAGTTGGTAGCTGATGTTTTATCTGTTCAGAAAATGTCAATGCCTAGGGACGGGAACTGCTCAAGTCCATTGGCATCATGTGCTGTACTGAGTGGATGGCTTACCAGAAGGGGGTTTCCTTTCAGCCTCAAAAGTAGTAAGAACAGAAACAATCACATCAGTAACTATAGTAGCTATAATTTATTTAGCTTTACTATTTGTTGCCACTATGCAATAATATTGCCAGGTAAATATAATGGGCATTATTCTCACTTAGTTCCTCCTGTAGTTGTGATGGTGAAAGTAGTAAGTAACATTCCTTGAGTGCATCTGTGCCAGACCATGTTCTTTTTTTTTTTTTTTTTGTAAGTTTACTTATTTATTTTGAGAAACATAGACAGTGCAAGTGGGGTGGGGGGAGAGAACCCCAAGCAGGCTGCGTGCTGCCAGCGCAGGGCCTGACACGGGGCTCCAACTCTTGAAAGCTTGAGATCGTGACCTAAGGCGAAACCAAGAGTTAAGACGCTTAACCAACTGAGCCACCCAGGCGCCCCCAGGCCATGTTCTAAGCACAGTGAAGCCGAATTCATACCCATGGCATCCTTGCGTGGTCCCTCACGAGGTGAGACCTCTGTGATCAGACAGAAACCAGACGTGTCACAAACCACAGGCTTCAGCCTGCTGTATGCAGCCCCTCAAGTTGCCTCAGAGCGTAGGTTCTGAGCATCCTAGTAAGTCTAGCAGTAATGTAGCCTCCGGAAAAGATCTCTGACCCACAGAGCACTTACGTCTGCAATGCGTCGCACGTGGTTGGAGTGGGGGGTGGCCAGGCTATCAGCAGCTGTGCTTTAATTCTCATCCCCCGAATTTGTCTGAAGCAGAGACACATAATTGTCATCAGAATGGTATCCCCTACATCCTCAACTACCTGAAAGCGAAAAAACATTTAAAGGAAGCAGATTCCAGTCAAGCGTTATGAAGAGGGATTCCTGTCATTTTGGAATTCCTTCTGTACACAGCACAGTGCCTCTCCCATCGCTGGCGCTTCGTCATGGTCAGGAAAGAGATGTGATCGGTGCGTGAGGGGAAAACTGCATGGACCAGGCAGCTCCCTCGAGAGTCTCTCTCTGCTGTTTTGGATTTTAAACAACCGGATTTATGACTAGTAAATTTAACACAGAGATTTGGTTGGCTGATTAAAACACTGAGATGATGGTACCTACAAAAAAAGCGAAATGGCAGGTTTTTCCGTTATGACGGTCTTCCACTAAATAGAAATAAAGTCCTTCTTGCGGACCAATTGTTTTCATTGCAAGAGCCTACATTCAGTCATCCAAAATGTAAGCTTCTGTCTGTAGACCATATTTCGTTTTTTACTTATTTTTTGAAAGTTTATTGATGTGTTTTGAGAGGGGCAGAAAAAGAGGGAGAGGGAGAATCCCAAACAGGCTGCCGGTGCAGAGCCTGATGCAGGGCTCAAAATCATGAACCAGGAGATCATGACCAGAGCCGAGATCAAGAGTTGGATGCTTAACTGACTGACCACCCAGGTATCCCTGTAAACAATATTTTAATAGTTTTTAGAAAATGATGATACGTGGCTAATTGAAGACATAAAATAGTCACAAATTACACTTACTGTTAATTATTTTGGATATGACTAAATTTAAAATAAACGTGTCAAGTTGTATTACTTATTATTACTTTTAGCATTAGTTGTATTTACCTGAATCCTAACACTCCTTGTCTTTATTCTAAAAAAAAAAATTTTTTTAACCCACAGTTGGTTTTTGTAAATTTTTCTTTTAACATTTATTCTTTTCTGAGAGACAGAGTGTGAGCAGGGGAGGGGCAGAGAGAGAGGGAGACCCAGAATCTGAAGGAGGCTCCAGGCTCTGAGCTGTCAGCACAGAGCCTGACGCGGGCCTCAGACCCATGAACTGTGAGGTCATAACCTGAGCTGAAGTCAGACTCCCAACCTCGGATCCACCCAGGTGCCCCAACCCACAGAAGTTTTTAATAGTTAAAATGGCTGTTACAATGTCATCTTTCTCCCACAGAAGGAGATTTTGAAGGGTAGGGTCTCAGTCTTGTAAGAACACACCCTACCCCAGCCCCAGTCAATTCCCACAAGTCTTTCTAAAGACAAATAATCTCCTTAATTTGTCACTTCCTTGAAGGGAAGGATTTTGTAGTTTTTTTTCCAGCAGTGACTACTAAGCTGCTTCTTCAGGTTGGATGTTCGATCACTAACTTTGATAAAAAAGAAACAGAAACCAAAGTGAACATGTTAGTCATCACTGCATTGATATGCAAACCGAAGTGCTAAAATACCAACAAAGGCAAATATTTAGATGTTTTACATTTGCAGTCACTCACGGTTTTTCAAGAATACATCTACTGATACCGGTGAGCTGCGCCCGGCTGTATCTCCAGGGTCCATTGTTGTCATACAGGCCAGAGCCACATAAGTGTGCCTTTGAAGTTGGTGAAGAAGTTCACATTGATTCTGTTCATATTTACTGAGCACCTACTAAGCCTGGCACTACCTTGGGCGCTGTGAGAAATATAGAAAAACAACACAATTCTATGAAGAAGAAGTTACTAACAATCCAAGGTAATTAACCCCTAAATTAAGAGTATAGGTGGTCTTGTTTTCTGTGACTTTTTCAAATTTTCATCTCAGGATCCCTTTACACTCTTAAAAATTATTGAAGACTTCAACCAGCTTTATTTAGATGGATCAATAATTACCAAATTAGAATTCAAAAGTAAAAAAATATTTAATATGTATTAATTCATTTAAAAATATTAAAAACAACCCATTGCATATTCATATAAATAATATGGTCTTAAGAAAAATAACTGTATTTTTCAAATAAAGAAAATCAGTGAAAAAGTGACACTGTTTCACATTTTTGCACACCTCTTTTATGTCTGGCTTCACAGAGGAGAGTTGGATTCTTAAATCCGTCTGTGTATCCAATCTGTTTTAATGTGTGCTTTTGATTGAAGTGTGTGAAGAGAATTCCGCCTCACATAGCTATGTAACTGCAAAACGACTATTTTAATTGCTATTTTAGATCACTGTGGCTATTCTTCGATACTACACCGAACGTTAACAAGTGAGAGTTTCTTAGCTTCAATGTGAAATCTAAAACCAGTATATGAAAATCCATCAATCTTTCTTGCAATTCAAATTTTGTAACACTATGAATTGGCCTTTTGAAAATTATCAACAGATCTTTGAAATGCTGACAGCGCAATTATACAATATAAAAAAAAATCTTAACATTTGTCCATATCACTACTGATCTCACTGGAAAAGTCTTTAAGTATTTAAATGCTGTTGAAATCATTAACTGTTGAACTGGTTTTCATTGAAAAGCTCAAATTTTTATCATTGACCCTAAGTACTGTCGGCTGTTTCCTTTGAAGAGTCAGGCTCAAGTTCCTCTTTTTTCGAGAAAAATGTTTTCATGTCGGTCATTCTTTCAAATAAATATGGTGTTCCGTGGAAAAAGCAGCTAGTTGCTTGGAACTCAATTGCAAAAGTGCTCAGGTTCCTCAAGAGCCTGCATTTATTCATCTAAAGTGTAAACTTCTGTTTATAAAATGTGTTTTAATAATTGCGAGCAAGCTGTGACAGGTGGGTCAGGGCAAGCTATGAGGATAATCACTACCTGGGAGGGAAGAATGAGATGACTTTGGTACAGTTTGGTCCCACTGCCTTGACTGGTCCTCAGGTTTGAGCAACTTCATCCGCCACCAGTGCAAATATCAACCTAGCGAAATGGGCAAAGTATGTCCTTAAAACATTATGGAAATGGATTTTACCTTGCAGTCCAACTGGAAAGGTATCAGGACCCCACCTTGAAAACCGCTGAGGGAAGCAGAATCTATTAAACCCAACACAGCTTGAGGATTTAGGGTTTTAATGTCCCCTGACTTCATCAGTTGCACCAGTGACTGTTAGCCCAAGTATAGAAAGTGATGTAGTTAGTATCTTCTGATTACAGAGCCGTGCTTCTGTGCCATTAAAATCACAGGGGTTTCAGCACCAGATGTTGTATGAAAGGGTTGAATCACTATATGGTACACATGAAACTAATGGAACACTGTATGTTAACTAACTGGAATTAAAGTAAAAACTTAACAAATAATCAAAAATCAGAAAAATCAAATAAAATCACAGAGGTTTCTTTTGTAACTGCCACAGCAGCTACTGTTAGATGAAAAAAAAAAAAAAAATCCCATAACCAATTCTCTTTGGTCCTTAAAGGTAAAAGCATTTTCTGACCTTCTTTCTCCAAATTACCTCTGAAGGATAGCTAGCAAGATGAGTTAGGCTGCCTGATTTCAGCAAGCTCTGCAGAAGCAATCAAAAGGGAGGAAGAGGGTTAAATGTCACCAACCCCACTTAATAAGATCAAAAGGTCCAGAGCCCCAGCAATTCAAAACTTCTTTTCAAAACCTTTTATCAAGTATGCCCAGTGTGCTTGCCATAGACTAATTTAAAAGCAAGAGTGTTAGAAAATGGGCCAGAGATTTATAGCAATGCCAGAAAGAGATTCCGACTTGGTTTTTTAGCCGTTACTCTTTTCTTTATATTGCAAAATATACCCAATACAAGTATTTGGGGACATTTTATATTAAAGAAGATAGTATATTCTATTGACAAATATTTTACTGCATAGGAACAAAAGAGCTTGAACATTCTAAGAATTTGACAGGAACGACATAGGCTAAGAGACTTATAGGAAAGGTTATGAAAGGGGCTCAGTTCATAACAGGATGGGGGAGTTCAACCTGCCTGCTGCCAGTTCAGCCCCTTCTGTATCTTCCTGCACCTTGTTACATCTCTAGAAAAGCAACATTTGGTCATAAATGAGTGGGTCAAATTAATAGACTTTGTATTTTTTAGAACATTTTAGATCCATAGGAAACTTGAGCAGAGAACGTAGAGAATTCTCATATACTGCCTCCCCCCAACACACACACAAGCTTCCCCGATTACAAACATCTTGCATTGGTGTGGTACAATTGTTACAGTTAACAATCCAATATTGATGAACTGTCATAACCTAAAGCTCACAGTTTACATGAATGAAGGTTTTCCCAGATAGTTCTATGGGTTTTGATAGATGCATGATGTCATGTATCCACCACTATAGTATCAAACAGAACAGTTTCACCACCTGAAAATCTCCTCTTCTTCACCTATTCGTCCCACCCTCTTCAACCCCTGACAACATACATCAAAGCCAATAATATACCTTCTTTTCACAGCCCAATGAGACACTTGGTAACTTTCTAACCACAACACAGTGACATAAACTGACAATAAAATAAGGTTTGAAAAATATCTTCTTGAAAATGAAAACTTGATCTATAAATAGTTTTTTGTTCAAAGGGAAACTAAAACTTGAATTACACATTATTTAAGGATTAAGGACCATAAAGAAACAAAACAAACAAGCAAAGGGGAAAAAAAAAGAGAGAAGCAAAACAAGAAACAGATTCAACTGTAGAGAACAAAATGATGGTCACCAGAGGGGAGGTGGGTGGGGGGATGGGTCAAATAGGTACCAGAGGGGAGGTAGGTGGGGCGATGGGTCAAATAGGTGATGGGGACTAAAGAGTACACTTGTGAGGAGCACTAATTAACATACAAAATTGTTGAATCACTATATTGTGCACCTGAAACTAATATAACACTGTATGTTAACTAACTGGAATTAAAATAAAAACTATAAATGAATGAATGAATGAATGAATGAATGAAAGATGAAGAGATGCCCTTGGATAACTGCCGAAACCTCCAAATATTAATTTTAAAAAGTATTTTTTGGGGGAAAAAAAGGACTTTGATCCTGCTATAGAAGACTGAAATAGTTCTGTTAGAAATTTTTTGTTCTGAAAACTAGCATGGAATTTTCATTATAATCTTAATTGTATTAAATCTAAGATTAATTAACTTACAAAAAAGAATTAACGACAATATAAATACTCCATAGAAAACTCAAAAGATACAGCCAATGTCATTTTCAGTAGACAATCCATAGCCTTAGACATTATTACTAATACATAAGAAAAATTTCAATTAAATGGATAAAGCATTCAACTTAAGAAGCTTAAAAAAGCATAATAAACCAAAAGTAGTTTTGGTAAAGAATGAGGAAATATTAAATCAGAAGTGAATAATTTAGAAAGAAAATAAAAGTATTAGAATGAATAAGATTTATCAGTAACAGATGCCAGAAAACTAACCTGTGAGAAAGCACAACTATAGAATACTAGAAAAAAAATGTTAAGAGTTTATAAATCATAGGTATAAATCAAAATTTTTGTAAAGAAACACTGTGTAAAAACTTATAATTGTTATGACTGTTTTATAGAGAAATTGAAATTAACAGAATTTACCTCCACCAAAAAAAAAAAAAAAAACAGTTTTTTAAATTGAAAACACAGTTAAAGATTTATCCCCAGAAAGTAGATAAGACCTGATTAATTTCATAGATAAGTTACAGCGAACCTTCAAGGAATAGATAAGACAATTCCTTTGGTATGTATTCATTTCAAACAAAAAGTCTGGAAGGTTTCCATTTCTCTAGACTTTTTTTTTCCATTTCTCTATACTCTAGATCAGCATGGCCCTGATCCCAAAATCCAACCATGACTATAAACAGAAATAACTGAGGAAATCTATTTACAAAATTGTCTTAGTCCTTTTGGGGTGCTATAACAAAATATCATAGAATGGGTGGTTTATAACCAGCAGAAAAATCAGTTCTCACGATCCTGGAGTCTGGGAACTCCAAGAGCAGGTACCAGTATTTTCAGTGGTCATGAGGGTCCACTTCCTGGCTTATGGCTTTCTTTCTGCTGTGTCCTCACTTGACAGAAGAGGCAAGGAAGAGGTTAGGTGGGTCTCTCTGGGGTCTCTTTCATAAAGGCACTAATCCCATTTGTGAGGGGCTCCCCCTCATGACCTCGACACCTTCGGAAGGCCCCATCTCCAAATACCATCACACTGGGTATTAGGATTTCAACATATGAATTTTGGAGTAACACAAATCTTCTGTCTATACCAAAAAGTTACCATGTAAAGTGGTCATGAGGGAAACATTTATTATATCATCTCTATGGATTCCAAAAAAGACTTTTGATAACTGTTCCTACTGATCAAAATAGTAAAGTAGAAATAGATGGGTACTTCCTTGTCATAATGCTTATATTTTTCTCTCCCCACCGTGCGTGTGTGTGTGTGTGTGTGTGTGTGTGTGTGTGTAATCTAGAGCACAATAAAAGATGTGTTCCAAATTAGGAACTAGAAAGGTGCCTTTGGTCAACATTTATATTTAATATTGAACAATCCAGTTAATATTTTCTTACACCAGCAAGGCTGTGACTTCACTTGCCCAAAATCAGGTCCTGCTAACTTGACTAAGGATCCTGCCCTTCCCAACTCCTCTGCAGACAAGGAAGGCAGTGGAAGATGGGGGTCCCTCTCCTGGTGCTCAAACTCCAGGGCATATCCTGTTCTTACCCACCCATCTATGGACATCCCACTGGCCCGCATCTGAAGCTTTTCACACAGAATCATGTTAGCCTGTCCCCAAGTCCTTTTCCCAGCCCGTTGTGTACTGGTCAGGGAAGAAGAAGCACTGTGAGTCTTAAGAAATAAGGAACTTATTTTTCCAGTTAGACCTTGGAGAGTTGTGAGGTGAGCTAGGAAAGTAAAGTCCCTGAAAGGATTAGAGAAAACTCACTAGCCAGCCCTGTGGTAGGTAACGGAGTCTGGGCTGGCAGGAAGTTAGGCTCATCCAGCAGCTGCATGGCTGAGACTGGTGTATATGTGCATGGAAAATCGATGGCTCCTCATAGCTGCCACCTGTGTGAGCTGCGGCGAAGAATCTGGTGGTGCACATGGAGTTACTATTAGTGGTCAGCAACGAGAGAGAACGTGTGGTGTCCAGAGAAGCAAGGACGAAGCGGAACCCGCCAGCACCTCTGCATCAGTCTCTCACCACCTCAGACCAAAGATGACCTTCAGAACACAATAGCTGCTGATTCATCTCTGACTCCCAAACCTCATGCAAATTTCTCCCATGGCCAATCCTAACCTGGGTCAACAGGGGAAAGAATTCTCAGAAACACAGGTCCTAATTAGCTACCATGACAAAGAACAAAACATCAGTTTGCCAAATGGCCAGAAATACACTTCATCAGTGATACATTGAATTTGTATGTGAAAAATTCTGAAATGCAAAACATTACTGAGAGATATAAAAGAGAAGGTGAATACATAAGAGGTACCGATGGATAAAAAGAATCAGTATTATGGAGATATCAGTTCTAAATTAATCTATAAATTTAGTGCAATCCAAATCAAAATTATAGTCCATTAAGAATGCTTCTAAAAGACTGCTGGCAGACAGACATGAGAAAATACCTAATCTGAAAAATAAGAAAAATCGGAGGTGGGATTAATAAATACAGAGTTTGTCCCCACAGATATTTTAAAACACTATGTTAGTAAATTTATGTGAGTCACTAGCCCAGGAAAGGATAAACTGAGAAATAGAATACAAACAATAAACAATCTAATAATAAGTCCAAATATGTGTAGAAAATAAAGATCACTTTTAGAATTAATTGAGAAATATGATCTATTTAAGAAAGATACTGGAGGGGCACCTGGGTGGCTTAGTTGGTTAGGCGTCCAACTCTTGATTTCAGCTCAGGTCATGATCTTTTGGTTTGTGGGATCTATCTCCAGGTCAGGCTCTATACTGATAGCATGGAGCCTGCTTGGGATTCTCTCTCTCTCCCTCTTCCTCTGCCCCTCCCCCCACTCATGCTTTCACTCTCTCTCTCAAATTAATAAATAAACATTTTAAAAAGAGAGATATTGGAAAACTAGATCAGTATTCAGAGTGGGAAAAGAAATACAGCAAGCCCCCTGCCTCTTCCTTTATATCAAAAGAGGTTCCAGATGTCTCAAAGACTTAAAGATTTGAAAAATAAAATTATATAAAGTACCATAAAATTATTTGGTATAATATTTCTATAGAAAAGCAAACATTTCGAGAGAGAGAGAGAGAAAAAAATAAAAAGACTGATAAATTTAAATATCTAAAGTTTGAGGCTTCCATTTAAAAAATACACCATGAAAAAGAATTGGAAAGAATTGACCTAGAGAAAAATATTTACATTACATGTGGAAGACAATAAGGAATTTGTATTCCCAGTGAGGGTGTGGGGAAAAGATACTCACGTATCACTGTGGAACTATAAATTCATAAATATGTAGCAAAGTATGAATTTAGATAATATTATTTCAAAATGTAAAATGGCCCAATAACCAAACTTCTTAGGTATTTACCTAAAGTAACTATCTCCCAGGTGAATGAGTATTTACCCAAAGATGTTTGTTACCGCATTGTTTATACCACCAATCAAAAGGAAACTCTTCGGGGTGCCTGGCTGGCTCAGTTCAGAAGAGCGTGTGACTCTGGATCTTGGGGACATGGGCTCCAGCCCTACCTTGGGTGTAGAGATTACTAAAAAAAATAAACTTTAAAGAAAAAGGAGACTCTCAGGAGTAAATTACTGAATGATGAAATATTATGTATCCATTAACAATAATGATAAAGACCTTGATCTTTTGACAATAGAAACCTAAGACATCATTGAGTAAAAAATGCAAATTACACAACCCCATTTATGTGAAGTTATATACGTATACCTAAATTATATAAATGCATAGGAAAGTGCCTAGAAAGATGTTTATCACTTTGTTCAGAGCCGTTATCGCTAAAAATTTAGATATCAGGTTCCTACCCCCTCTTTTTTGATTAATGAAATTTTTACTTAAGCATGCATAATCTAAAATGTAAGATTTTTCCAAACACGGCATTTCTTTCACCTCCAGGATAATCCCTCTCCAGGATGGCTGCCTTCTTAGTCACTTGGAGACTCATACTCAAACTCATTTCCATCTAGAGATACAGTATTTTCCTCCAAGTTCTTCCTCTGATGAGCTCCTCCTTTTTTTTTTTTTTTTCAGAGAGAGAGAGAGAGAGAGAGAGAGAAAGAGAGAGAGAGAAAGAGAATCTTAAGCAGGGCCCACAGTCGGCATGGAGCCCAATGCAGGACTCAATCTCAAGACCATGAGATCATGACCTGAGAAGAGTTGGACACTTGACTGACTGAGTCACCCAAGTGCCCTGATGATGAACTCCTTTTAAACATCTGATAATACTCATAACACATGTTGATTGGAAAACATTTTTCAAACACATACTCACCAAATATCGTTAGGGATCACCTCAGTTCAGTGTCTCATTGCAATGTTCCCCTCCCTGTACCCAGACATTTCTTTCCAAATTTCAGATTATGAAATTTGAGAAATGTATCCAGGAAATCATATCATGCAGTTCAGCAGCCCCTTTGTAGAGAGGCCTCGCTGTGGTTTATGCAACAGCAGCTTCCGGACAGCTGCCTTGGGGGACAGTTCCCTGGGTGGAAAATCCTGCAGCAATAAGTTTGTTGATATAGACCCGACTGCCTTTTCTGGAGCTTTGTCCTGGGTCTGGATCCTATATTACTTTAGGAGCTGGTACCTGTAGTCACAGTGCTTCAATAATGGGACATTGTTCCACTTGTATAATGGTCATATCTCATTGGGAATATGGAAGCATCCGTCACTGAGGGTTCTTTTCTGTGTCTGGAAACATTTGCATGAAGAGAGATGAGATTTGACTTGAGGGGGAAGTATTTAACCAGTATCAGCTGCTTCCCTGGAAATTAGGCCAGAACTTCCTAGACAATCTAAATGTCTGAGGCAAGGATAATTTGCTATTCTTAAAGAGCTGAAAGAAAAGGAACGGGAAAGGTAAAAATGCAGTAGCAACAAAATAATCGGAGTGTTTACCACATGCCAGCTGTTTTACTGGTGTTTTCAGATGGTCAGAGACACATATACAACCTCTTGTGAGATTGATACTGTTATCCTTGTTTTACAGAAGACACATAGGACCAGAGAGGTGAAGAAACATGTCCTGAGGTCCCACAATTAGAATTGGGATGGCCTAGAAGTTTTCAAAGACCAGGACAAATCAAAATGTTTGCCCCCCTCTAGTCTAATTATGTAATTTCTTTTGTATGAGTCACCTGATTTGAACAGACGAATCTGGGTGAAAAAGGCATCCAGAGAAAATGATCTAATTCTTTGATTTTTGATAAGGCTGGATTATAACACAGGTACAGCTGAATTCAGTTAAATATATTATTTATTGCTGGTATCTATACACAGGGCAATGTGCTTTCTAATCTTGAAGAGAATAAAATTGAACACAGTTAATTAAAAAAAAATTTTTTTAACTTTATTTTTGAGAGAGAGAGAGAGAGTGCAAGCAGTGCAGGCACAGAGAGAGAGGAAGACAGAATCTCAAGCAGGCTCCAGGCTCATAACCCAACACGGGGCTTGAACTCACAAACTGCGAGATCATGATCTGAGCTTAACTGACTGAGCCACCCAGGTACCCCTGAACACAGTTAATTAAGATACATATCAGAATATTATAGGGGAACTAAATTACCACAATGGAAGGCACCTAGAAATAGCATTTTTTCAGTCCAATTTTTTCAAAATATAATTCATTGTCAAGTTTTTTAACATACAGTGTATACTATGTGCTCTTGGCTTTGGGAGTAGATTCCCATGATTCATCACTTACATACAACACCCAGTGCTCATCCCAACAAGGGCCCTCCTCAATGCCCACCATCCATTTTCCCTTCTCCCCGCCCCCCCCCCCCCATCAACCCTTAGATTGTTCTCTGTATTTAAGAGTCTCTTATGGTTTGCCTCCCTCCCTGGAACTATTTCTTCCCCTTCCCTTCCCCCATGGTCTTCTGTTAAGTTTCTCAAGTTCTACACATGAGTGAAAACATACGATATCTGTCTTTCTCTGACTGACTTATTTCTCTTAGCATAATACCCTCCAGTTTCATCCACTTTGTTGCAAATGGCAGGATTTTATTCTTTCTCATCACCAAGTAGTATTCCATTGTATATATGAAGCACATCTTCTTTATCCATTCATCAGTTGATGGAAATTGGGCTCTTTCCATAATTTGGCTATTGTTGAAAGCCCTGCTATAAACATTGGGGTACATGTGCCCCTATGAATCAGCACTTCCATATTCTTTGGATAAATTCCTAGTGGTGCTATTGCTGGGTCATAGGGTAGTTCTATTTTTAATTTTTTGAGGAACCTCCACACTGTTTTCCAGAGCAGCTGCACCAGTTTGCATTCCCACCAACAGTGCAAGAGGGTTCCCATTTCTCCACATCCTCGCCAGCATCTGTTGTTTCCTGAGTTATTAATTTTAGCCACTGTGACTGGGGTGGGTAGTATCCCAACGTGGTTTTGATTTGTATTTCCCTAATGATGAGTAATGTTGAACATCTTTTCATGTGTCTGTTGGCCATCTGGGTGTCTTCTTTGGAAAAGTTTCAATTTTTATCAAGACTTCCAGCCTACTTATCAAGCTTTAAAAAGATGAAGAAGAAGAAGATGTTTACTTGGCCTTTCTCCTTCTTATGATTAAAAGAATATCAACCTTCAATGGTCTTATATTTGCTATCTCATCTGCTTTTGTAGACTCATGTCTAGACATGTCTTTCTAAACCATTGACTTAACACATTCTACTAACATGCCACCTTCTAATACAATAGATTTTCATTCTGATCAATACTAACCAATCTGAGGTAGCTGGGAGGAGAAGATTGCCATCCATTATAACAACAGGAAGGGCAATATTGACAGAAATGAGAAGCTAATGTATTTCATTTTATAATTATCACTATTAATGACAATGACAATGACCCAGCACGGACATGGGGCCCTGATTTTGGCACAAGTGGTCACTTGGGTTTACAGAAGCCACTGCAATATTGCTTCATTTATAGATAAAGAAACAGTGATCTGAAGAGTTAAGATGTCTAATACCCTTTCTAGCTCTAAGGCGCCAAGATGGTAAATTCCTATAATTGTTTGGAGCCAGCACTTGACATGGTTATGCATTATATTTATTCAGTGTTTAATTTATCAGCCAAAATACTTGGGGAAAGAAAAAAACTTTTCCAAAACTCTTCTAGAAGCTGCCTGCCTTTCCTCCATGTTTCTGCGTTTTCAGTAACCTGAGCTGTCTTCACTTCATGCTCATCTGCTGGGGTTCATCTTCAGACAGTAGCTGGGTGGGCTACTGATTTATTACTCCAACTACTTGTTACTTGTCTTTCTGATAAAGCAGGAAGTTAGGGACCTAAAATTACTCCCATCCTGTCTTCCAATTTTGCTCCCACGTAGATTCTAATTTTCAGTTCAATTTCTCAAACATCTACTAAATGCCAACCCACAAGCCAGGCAAAGGCACAATGCCTTGGAATTCGAAGAATAAACAACTCAGTCCCTATTCTGGACACTGTTGTCACCAGCAAATAATTGGTCACACGTATTGAGTACCTACCGGGCATCAGTCTAAGGACTTTATATGTATTATTTCTTTAATCACCACAACTTGTCAACTAAGTGTTATTACTATCCCTGTTTCACAGATAAGGTGAAGAAAATTACTTAAGATGACTCAGCCACCAGGTGGCAGAGCCAGAATTCAGATGTAGGAACCCCCTGACACCACCTGTGGGGAGAAACCAACAGGGAAGCAAATAAATTCCATATCCGTAGGCTTCTTCTCCGTACCTGTGGGATTTGTAAAATTCCACCCCAACCTCTGAATCAAAATCTTTAGCCATTGGCCCAGGCATCATTCTATGTTAGAAGTTGCACAGGTGACTTTGAAGCAGGTGTCCAGTTGAAAAGCAGCATCACACAGAGAATCCAGTAGACATAGAATCGGAAGCATGGTGGGGGCACCAGAGTGGTTCACTAAGGAGTTCGGGGAAGAGGGTCCAGGGGAATGACTCGTGAGCTGAATCCTTGAGTGAGGAGGAATTTGCCCAGAGGACAAGGAGAGGAGGAGCAAGAGGGTTGTGTGTGCAAAGGCACAGAGGCGCCCATGTGAGGACGCTCTGGTCTAGCTGAATGTGATGCCGGGGGCCAGCAGAGAGCTAAATCGGAGGCAGGTCACAGCAGGCTTGGGGCACCGTGACAAGAGCTTGACTTTAGCCCGTGGACTAAGGATCTCTTAAGCAAGAAAAGATTGGGATCAGATTTGCAGCTTAGAAAAAATGTCTTTGACCTCTGCATGGGAGGAAGGTTGGAGGTGGACAATCGGAGTCCATCAGAAGCCAGAGAGAAAGGTGACGCGGGCTGACCCGAGGCAGCGGTACCGGGGAGGGTAAGGGAAGGGCAGTTCCAGAGTCGAGTTGGAATCAATGTGACTTAGTGATGGGCTGGAGGTGAGGGGGAAGGAATGAGTCTAAGAGGACTCTGCAGCCTCTGGCTGTGGTGAGTGGATGGCTGGAGGTGCTGTTAACCAGAAGGGGGACGGGGAGGGAGGAGGAGGAGGAGGAGGAGGAGAAGGAGAAGGAGGAGAAGGAGAAGAAGAGGAAGGGAAATGCCCAGCACCTGGGGGAGCCCCTGGAGAGCTCAGTGTGGTGCATGCTGACTGGCGAGCACCTGTGCAGTGCCCAGGTGGGACTGTGCAGCAGGCAGCCAGCACAGAAGTCTGACTCACGGGAGAGTACAGGGCAACAAGTTTTTAGTACACATTATCTGACATGATGGGGTGTGGGTGACCCTTCCAGCAGACACAGAGACACCTGAGGAACCTGGGGTCTACTCCCAGCAAACCTCACTATCCACCCACCTGTTAGAGAAGATCTGGACACGTCTCCTCCATGTATAGAGGCATCAGGGCTAACAACAACCCTTAGCTCAAAGCGAAAAGCCTAATGCTCAATGACCACCCGTGGATTATGGAATCAAGTTCATAACCATTAATCTAGCAGGTCCAACCTCATTTCCCAGTCTCAACTTCTTCTACTCCCCTTAGAGAACCTGTTCGTTTCTCCTTCCTCCAAACAAACCCTACTCTTTCATGCTTCTCTATCTTTGAACTGATTCCCCAACACCTAATACCGTCACAAAGTGGGAGCCCCAAAAGTGTGTGAAGAATAAATGGTGAGTGAATGAATGAATGAATGAATGAATGGAAATCCTCCCCCTCAAGGGCCTCATTTTGCCTTCTACAAGTGGTAGAGTCTTCAAAGTCCTGAAAGAAGTGAGCAGCAGCTTTTTACCTGGAGAAGCACAGAAAGGGAAGCCTCCTCTGGGAAAAACAAAAGGGAAAGGCTTGGGCAGAGTGATAAAAGCCCATGGCACTGGGATCAAAGATGATCTGACAAATTACCGCCTGAAACGTTCAGGGTAAAGTGGGTAGAAATGTTTGCCCCCCTGTCGTCTATTCTCAACCTAACAGCCAGAGTGATCCTGTTAGAACACAAGCCAGATCCCCGCACTCCTCTGCTAAAACCCTCCCTTGGCCCATCTCTTGCTCAGAGAAGCCAAGCCCTTATGATGACACTTCAGGCCCTCCAGGATAGGGTTCCCTATCCCCATCTGACTTCCTCTCCCCCTCTTGTCCTCCTCTTATTACTCTCCCCTCCACTATCATTACTATTCACCACTCCAGCCACACTGGTCTCCTTGCTGTTCATTCGAGTTCATCACACATACTCCTACCCCAGGGCCTTTGTACTGGCTCTTCCTTCTGCCTGCACGGAACACTCTTCCTCTTAACAGCCCCCCAAACCACTCTTCTGCCCCCAAACTCAACTATTCCAGGAAAACGTGGTGAGGGCGGTTTGAGGGGCCTCCTTCTTCCTGAGACAAGGTAGCTTCGTTCGTTTTATTTAATTTTTGATTTGGGAACAACAGGCTCATGAGGCTGACTGCTGTGGATGGCAGATGATGCATTTTAGGTTCTCTCTCTTTCCTAAAACACTCGACATTGTAAAATAATCTCAATCCGTTAGAAGGCGGAGCATCTTTGGCCAGCTACACCGTGGCTTTTGTCTTAACGCCGGCAGCCCAAGGCCTCCCTTGGCCTTATCTGAAGACACACTGGGCCGACTTGTTCGTGGTAGCGGGACCACGGGCTCTGCTTCTCAAATCCTCCATTTGCTTATGTTCATTGAGCAACTAGGATGTAGTCCCACACCTGGCACACTTAGCACAGTATCTGCAGGAACACCTGACACCTCGCTCCTCACTAGAGCACAGGTGCAGGTGTATGAGGAAGCACGGGCTGCAGTGTGGGGGCACACGGACCTCGCGCCGCCCCCCTCACTTCTCCATCCCTCTGCTCCCATCATGATCATCTCCTTGGTATTCCCAGACCGCGCCGGCCCCACTCCTGCCTGGGGTCTCTGTACTTACTGCTCCCTCTGTCCGGAACCCTCTTCCCGGCGTATGAACATAGCCAACTTCTTTCCTTCTGCCAGTCTTGGCATTTGAAAAGTCTTCTCATCAAAATGACGCGTGCATACACACACGATCTCCTTTCATTGCTCCCTACCCCCTTATCCTGGTTTATTTTCTTCCCAGAACTTAGCAGCATTAGATATATTATATAGAGATATAGATATAGATGTTATAGATATAGATATAGATATATAATTAATTTTTAAATTTCTGTCTTCCCTTCCCCTATTTCATAATGAAAAATCCTGGTTTATTTTCTTCCCAGAACTTAGCAGCATTAGATATATTATATAGAGATATAGATATAGATGTTATAGATATAGATATATAATTAATTTTTAAATTTCTGTCTTCCCTTCCCCTATTTCATAATGAAAATTCCATGAAAGCAGGGACTATTTTGGTCGTAACTATTGGGAGGTGCTCCATAAATACTTGTTGAATAAATGAACAACAAATTAATACATCCCTGCAGCAGCTTCAGGCACCACGTCCATATTCAAAGCAGAAAGAAGGGGAAAGAATTGTTCTAGCAATCGCTACAGGAAATTCTCAACTTTTAATGTTTGTGGGCCCTGCTCCTGGGCTCCCAGGGAAGCTCTACTTTTTACCGAGGTCAGAATGAGTCAGCAAAACCTCAAAGCATGGGCTCTATTTCTGCCCCAAGCGCTGGACATTGTATTTCTGCTTCGTTAAAAAATAAAATAACCAAAAAAAAAAAAAAAAAAAGAACATTCCAAACAAAAAGATAAGAAAAACAAGAAAACCTCCCTGATTCCCATAAGAAAAAAGTCATACAGCCTTGCACATACTAAAACCATAAGATAAAGTCTGTAACTTTCTGGAATGTCCTTCCTCATGATGATTTGTAACTCTTTATGTAAAAAGCATGTATAACCCTGCATCAAATGTTCCTTTCCCAGAGCGCTCCCTTCTTTGTGAAGAGTGGGTATCCTGGACAGTTGTCCTAACTCAGACTCAAATCAAACTCTTTTCCTTTCCCTTTAATTTTTAAGAAACGGGTTGCTCAGTTCGCATCAGCACAATGTTTGTACTTGTATCAGGAAAGCAAAATTTTGCCGGGCCCCTGACTTCCATTTACGTCCCTTTGGCCAGAATGCGAGTACACTGCCCACCCCCCCCCACCCCCCCCAGCAAGGACAGCAAACAAGGGAGG
Source organism: Panthera onca (assembly GCF_046562875.1). Lineage (NCBI taxonomy): Eukaryota > Metazoa > Chordata > Mammalia > Carnivora > Felidae > Panthera > Panthera onca. The sequence goes on along the minus strand of NC_138339.1, from coordinate 212,553,045 downwards.
GGTGGCAAGGAAAGCAAATATTTAGCTTTTACCACCTGTTAATGGAGGCACCCAAGGGAGAAGGGTTAGGAATGGTGCTGGATTAGCCAAAACAGTGTGGCCACAAGAGACGACACTAATAGAAACAAACACAGAAGGATCACTACATATTTAAAAGAGATCAATTCCATAAAAACACCTAAAATGTCTATAGGGTTTAAATTACATATGTACCTATTTTTTCCCACCACCGTCCAGGACTGGTATACTGGTCGTAAAATAAGCCAATGGGCCAAATAATCCAAACTGTTTTTCTACTGCTATGAGGATACATATTTGCCAATTAAGAAAGAGATCAAAAAGTGGGCTGGAGACATAGATTTGGGGGAACTTAGGGAGGACGTGGCCAAACACTCTCATTTTTTAGCTGAGGAAACAGGAGCCAAATGGTTATGCAACTGACTCAAAGCCACCCAACTAAATTGACTGTATATAAACAATGAAAAAGTTTAAATCTTACTCCAAGGGCGTGGTGAGTGTATTAGTTTCCTATCACTACCGTAACGCATGACCAGAGACTGGGGAGCTTCGGACAAATTTATGGTCTCACACTTCAGGAAGCCAGAAGTCCAAAATCAGCTTCACTGGGCCGAAATCAAGGTATCAGAACGGTGCTCCCTCCAGAGGCATGAGTATCTCTTCTGCCTTCTGGTGGCCTCCAGCATTCCTTGGCTTGTGGCCCCACTGCTCTGATCTCTGCCCTTAAGGTCACACTGCCTCTTCCTCTTCTGTGTGAAATCTCCCTCTGACTTCCTTTCATAATAACACATGTGATTGTATTCAGGGCCCATTTGGATAATCCAGGATAATTTCTTCATCTCAAAATCCTTAATTAGTCACTTCTGCAATCATCATTGTTTTGCCGTATAAGGTAACATTCACAGATTCCAGGGATTAGGATGTGCATGTTTTTGTGGGACCATTTTTCAGCCTGACACAGAGTGATTGGAGAGAATAACCGAGTGTTACAAATTCGTTAGTAGAGTTAGTGGCAGAACTGGGATTAGAGTGTTTGGCTTCAGACCCCCATGGGGTTCAGTGGCCCTTGCAGCCTCTCACACAGGCTTATCTAACGGATTAAGAAGGGACACACATTTGAAATGTTTACAATAATTATAAGGAAATATACCTTCATGGATTCACAGAAGTTTAGCAATCTTCAAGTCTATGCTAGCAATTTATGTATGTTGCTTAATTTAACAACTGTTCTCAAGGTTATACTAAGATGACCAAGGCTGTAGCTTCTATGAATTTAGATGTGTGCAGCCCCATCTGACAATTGGTGGGGCAGGACCCAAATGGGTTCATTTGCCTGAGGGTCAATGAACCTCTTGGGAATGACAACAAGGAGACCTGGTGGGGATGATTTGGGGCCCCTGAAGGTCATTATTGACATTTTCCATTTCCTCCTTAACTACGTGCAGTTCCTCACCAAACCACACCACTGCATTTCCTTTATACACACATACACACATATATCACTTTTTACCATGGCTAACTCCCACTCTTACTTCAAAATTTGGCTAAGGTATTGCTTTTGTCTGGATTGTTTGCCTGCTGGGTGCTCTGTTACCGTATTATCATTTCTCTGTCACCTTATCTAATTCCTTTGGGGTGGGGGGGCCTGGGTGGCTCAGTCGGTTAAGTGGTTAAGTGTCCGACTCTCGGTTTTGGCTCAGGTCATGATCTCGCACTTCATGAGTTCAAGCCCCTCATAGGGTTCTATGATGGCAGCGCGGAGTCTAATTAGGATTCTCTCTCTCTCTCTCTCTCTCTCTCTCTCTGCCCCTCCCCCCCTCACATTGTATCTGTCTCTCTCAAATAAATAAATAAACTTAAAAAAAATAAATAAATCCTTTGGGGGCTGGGACCTTATTTTTTCTGTCTGTATCTCCAGCTTCTAATGCATTGAACGAGCACCCAGTAAATGACAAACGGTATGGATAGATGGATCTAGAGAAAGTGAGAAGTTATAATTCTTACACCAGAGATAACAGCTAAGAATAGGAAGTTAGTGGGATGCCTAGGTGGCTCAGTCAGTTAAGTATCCAACTCTCGGTTTCAGCTTAGGTCATGATCTTGCGGCTTTGTGGGTTTGAGCCCCACATAGGGCTCTCTGCTGACAGAGTGAGCCTACCTGGAATTCTCTCTCTCTTCCCCTCCCCGACTTGCACTGTCTCTGTCTCTCTCAAAATGAATAAATAAACTTAAAAAAAAGAATAGGAAGTTAGCATTTGCTGCATAACAAACAGCTCCAAAACTTAATGACTTAAACTATTTTATTTATTGTTTGTTTTTAAGATAATTTTTAAATGTTTATTTATTTATCTTGAGAGAGAGAGAGAGAGAGATAGTGGGGGAAAGGCAGAGAGGAAATCTCAAGGAGGCTCCGCACTGTCAGTGCAGAGCCGGACTGAGGGCTCGGTCTGACGAACCATGAGATCATGACCTGAGCTGAAATCAGGAGTCAGACGCTTAACCGACTGAGCCACCCAGCCGCCCCCAAACCAATCATGTATTTAGTTTGTGGTTCTTCAGGTCACAATTAGGGCTGGACTGAGCTGCATCATTTTTCTGATCTGATATGGGATCAGATGATCTTGACCGGGTTTGTTTCTGCTTCTACTGACAGCTGGTGAGTTGACTGAGGCTGGCTAGTTTATGATGGCCTTGCTAGGCTAGTTGGGACAACTGGGGCATCTCTCCATATGGCTGTTATCCTCCAACAGCCTGCCCAGGCATGCTTACTCAGTAGATTCAGAGTTCCCAGCAGTAACAGCAGAAGCTACATGATTTCTTGAGACCTAGGATCAGAACTTCCCCAAAGAAACTTGATCCAAGAAAGTCACAAAATGAAATACAAAGGATGGGAAAATAGACTTCAACTCTTACTAAAAAGAGTTGCGGAATACTGTGGCCATTTTGGAAATTGACCTTAGAAGAGGATGAAGGGAATAACCGAGTTCTACTTTTCCACCTGCGTTCAGACTGTTCCTTTAATTTTTAGGTATCTCTTTATCTCCAATCCCCACTCTCATTCCTCTCCCCTGGCCAAACTACCCTGATTTGTGCATCTTTTTGTTTGTATACCTTCCTACAAAATGTATACGGGTATTTGTGTGTATGTTTCTATTTTATGTAAAATTTCATTTGTGTATATCTCTCTATTGTTTTACTCAGCTTTATGATGCCTTTAAGATCAATCTGTGATACTATGATCCATCTAATGCCATTCTCGTGTTTATGGATCTACCCCATTCAATCATAATGCGTTTATAAAGCGATTGTCGGATTCAGTTAGCTAACATTTTAGCTAAGGATTGTGCATTTATTACATTCAACAGTGAAATGGGCCCATGATGAGCACTGGGTGTTGTATGTAAGTGATGAATCACTAAATTCTACTCCTGAAACCAATATTCCACTATATGTTAACTAACTGGAATTTAAATAAAAACTTGAAATAATATAAATAAATAGATAAATACAAAAATAAGTGAAATATGACGATTGCTTTAATGTGAAAAAATAAAAAGAAATGAGCTGATATTGTTTCATAGCTGTAGAACATAGTCTACATGCTACTCATTCTTCGGTATTTCTAGAGGCTTTCTTTGTGGCTTAATAAATGGTCTGTTTTCTTTGTGGAACTTCTTCTGTGTCCCTCTTACAATAAGTCTATGTATGGAGCTTTCTATGTTTTGATATGGGTTGTTTAACCTATTCTTCCACCTGTAATTCTAGGAAATTGAATGCTGGTTCCTTGGTTTCTCCAAACATTTTTCTTCTTCTTCTTCTTCTTCTTCTTCTTCTTCTTCTTCTTCTTCTCCTTCTTCTCCTTCTTCTCCTTCTCCTCCTCCTCCTCCTCCTCCTCCTCCTCCTCCTTCTCCTTTTTAATATTTTTCTCTTTCTGGGATTCCTACCAGATGAATAATGGCACTTATTCTCATATCTTCTAGGTCCTTGGCTTTTATTGTAATGTTCTGTCTCTTGACCCTTTCCTTCTAGGAGAGTTCCTCATCTGATATTCTAACTCACAAGCTTAGTCTCAGCCAGATTCTTCCAAGTATTCACCCCTTCACCATGTTACTGAGCTCAACTACTAAATTTTTCACACCTGCTTCCATTTTGTTCTTTTTTACTTCTTGGCCTTGCTTTGCAACACTTGTTTCGTAGCGTCCCTTATCTCTCTAGGTGTATGTAATTGTGTGCCAGTGCCAACTTCACGCTGTCCAACTTGTCTTGAAGGCAGTTACGGGGACTCAGAGCTCATTTCCCCTGGGGGCATTAGGTCCTTTGTCAGGGCATGTGTTTTGGGGAAGAGCCAGGAGCCCTAGTGTGTGTCACTGTGGATGAGGGGAAGGGGGATGCGGCCCTACTGGGGAGCCCCAGACCCCACAGAAGCTTTGTTGGTTGCTCCCATTTGGTGCTTCTTCACCAAGTCCCTACTCCAGCCAGAGCTATACACTTAAATGCTTAAGGATGCACCAAGCAGAAAAGACACAGTCTTCTCACTTCACAACCTAGAAGGAGAGAGGAGGCTGCAAGTCAGCAAGTCGTCTGCACCTGTTTCCTGATGCCTGAGTCCAGCAGGGCTCTTGCGTTGCCCTGAGGTCACACGGGGGGCAAGGCACGCCACTGTATAGTCTCCTACTGCTGCTGTAACAAATTACCACAAACTTCATGGCTTACAAGCACAGAAATTCATTCTCTTATAGTTCTGGAGGTCAGAAATTCTCAATCGGTTTCAGTAGGCTAACGTGTCAAGGTGTCAGGAGGACTGGTTCCTTCTGGGGACTCTGGGGCAGAATCCATTTCCTTGACTTTTTCAGCTTCTAATGGCCCCTTCTACCTTCAAATCTTTTTTTTTCTTTTAATGTTTGTTTTTGAGAGAGAGAAAGAGTGTGATCAGGGGAGGGGCAGAGGGAGAGGGAGACACAGAACCCGAAGCAGGCTCCAGGCTGTCAGCCCAGAGCCCGATGTGGGGCTTGAACCCACAAACGGTGAGATCATGACCTGAGCCAAAGTTGGACGCTTAACCGACTGAGCCACACAGGCACCCCAACCCCTTCTATCTTCAAAGTACATCCTACCTCTGCTTCTGGGGCTACATCACCTTCTCTTGACTGACTCCTCCTGTGTCCCTCTTAAAGGGAGGGTTGTGATTCCATCAGGCCCCCCAGATAATCCGGGATGATCTCCTCACCTCAAGATTCTTAACTCCATCACATCTGCGAAGTCCTCTAGCTATATAAAGGTCATATTTACAAGGTCCAGGGATTAGGATATGGACATACTGGGGAGCCTTTCATCCACCTACCACAACCACTCAGGCTCATTCAAGCTGAGGAAACTTAGATCACACAAACATTCTTGAAACACCTACTAAGTACAGAGTGTTACGCTAAGTGGGGGAGGGGTGTTGGGAAGCATGGAATTTACAGTAAATGAGGCTGCATGTCTCCCTAGAAAGTCACAGTACAGACGTAGTAGGGAAGACAGATATGTCGAAAAATAGGATGTGGGCTGCCTGTGAAATGAAGCTGCTTCAAGCTTCCAGAGTATCATATTGCAACGTGCTTGGTGGGGTGGCCAGGCTAGAAGGACCTTCAGATTCTCGAGTATCGGTGCTCCCCTGGAGGTGACGTGAGGCAGGGGGCACTCTTCTTGAGTCGTCAGTCTCCCTGACTGGGCAGGTTGTGTGCACCTGGTTGTCAGAAGTGGGGAGGTGGGGTAAAAATGGATATGCAGCTCAGCTCGTGTCCTCATGGGAGTTCAGGCCGGCAAGAGAGACAGCCGCACAGCAAATGGTGGAGAGTAACACGGTGTGCTGGGACACAGCTGTCACCAGGGTCAGGGAGGTCTGGCTAACCACCAGGCGCCCAGTACCAGCGAAAGCTCCAGCGGTTCCTGGATGAGAAAGGAGATAAGGGCGGCCCGGGTGGGAGAACCGCAACCACACGGAGGTCTGAAGGGGCAGATGCATCCTGCAAACGGTGAGCAGGCAGGTGCTCTGGGCCCTTTTAGAGCCTCTCTCTGCCTTCTGAGCTCTGAAGAAGAGATCAGCATCAAAGCCCTCCTTTGCCACCCCCTCTGACCTTCCCTCTCTCTCTCCCTTCTTCTCTCCCAGAGACGTTACAGGTGATCACAGTACCTTTCCACACCACCCCGGGAACCCAAGCCCTTACGTTACAACAAACCGAATGCCCAAGGGCTTGGCAAGGCACATAGGAAAATCAGTTGTACTGATGCTGTCAGCCCTCAAAAGGCCTCCTGACCATCATTCATCTCCAGAAACTCTTATCTCATGTTCTTACAGCACCTGCCTTCAAAGGCCTGAGCGCCTCCCAAATGCCTTATGGCACCTGAACGTAGGCGGGGCTCAGCCCCCTGATCTTCCCTCACTGATGAGAAAAGGGGCCAGCAGGACACCAGACCTCCTATGCAGGCCCTTCCTGGAGCTGCCCAGTGCTCAGACCCAGAAACCCACTGCTTCTGGGCTCAGTGTAGCCAGATCACAGAGGACGCCTAGGCTACAGCTTTGTTGTTACAAGACAGAATCAGAAGATAATAAAGATTCTCCAAGCTGACTTTGGCTGGGGCCTTTATTTTTCCCCCCACCCGATCCTGCTGCTCCAACGGAAAGAAAGACTGAAAAAGCACCACCTCTCTCCATCTTCCTGCATGGTATTATTTCCACGGCGTCACAGAGGAAAACACATAAAAATTGCCCAAGCATGGGAAAATAGAAAATGACTATTGTATGATAGAAATTGGACCAGATACCTCACTAGATATCTGAGACCATGAAGAGTGTGTCTCCTTCATAAACACTGAATCAGGAAATCCACAAAGACCAAACTGACGTCATAGTTCCCTTCTGGCTAATAATCATTCCTTAACTTGACAGAAATAAACAGCACCCAACGGCTGATGCCGAGGGAGTGTGCAACCCCCTCACTGGGAGGGCCCTGGGAGACTACGCGGGCTGCTCTATAGACTGCTTACTTTGTGCACTGATCGAGGGTGAGCAAGCATCTGCCCAGATATATGGGCGGTATTTGCCGTGGGGGACATCACAGCAAGGCTACCCTTGCTCTGTAGGGGGGCTGGGGGCCAGGGGCCGGGGGCCACGTGGATTACCCTAAACAACGCTGGCACTCCGGTCAGGGAATGACAACACGTTGGCTGTGATTCAAGCCCAGTTCAGAAACACAGCTACGGAGAAGGGGACTCTGGCAGATCTCCCATTGTGGACTGACTGGTGGCATTCAGAAAACCACCATCACGAAGTTGTTATGGTCGTTTATTCATAATTTCCGTGGCTTGCTTGAATGGGTTATATTTGCTCCATGAGTAACACAGAAGGCACTGCCATGTTTTTACCCCAGATGTGGAATTAAATCATCCTACTCTTTCAATTATCTATTTCCTAAGTTTGAAAACAAAAAGTGGGTTGTATCTCATCGGATAATCCTGCAGCTTCTAAGGAGTCTGTAATTCTTCATCATTTGATCTGGACACATTTGTAGCATCTAAGGAAATACCCAGACCAGATAATGTGAGAATCTCTAAGGACATTGATGTTTTTGTAGAGCATATTTTGCAAATCGTAAGAAAGCAAATTCAATGATTTTTTGGCCATCGTCTTACAGTAAATTAGGAAAAAAAGAATTCAAATAAAAACTAATTTGTACCCTCTGTGAGGACAAAAAAACCACTCCAAACTTCAATTCCCTTGCATCTCTTAATGTACTTAACATAAAGGATTATGGACTCTCTGACTTCTTTGGCATCAACTTTTCCTACTAAATGGTTGAGGGCTGGGGCTGGGGCCTGAGGCTGGGGCTGAGGCTAGGGACAAGGGACCGGGGCTGCGGACTGGGGCTGGGGGCCGGGGGCCTGGGGTAGAGCTGGGGGCTGGGAGCCTGGGGTAGGGCTGGGGGCTGAGGGGGCTGGGGTAAGGCTGGGGGCTGGGGGCCTGGGGTAGGGCTGGGGGTTAGGGGCCTGGGGTAGGGCTGGGGGCTGGGGGCCTGGGGTAGGGCTGGGGCCAGGGGTAGGGCATGGATTGGAACTTAGCAGGGAGGCAGTTGGTTTACTACAGCCCTTTACAAATCTGTTGAAAAATAGGCTATTGCTTCTATTGCCAAATCTTCTTTCAAGAACCTCTGAATAATTTCTTTTTCTCCATACTGTGCAAATATATTTTTAAAATCTGCATTTCCAATAATGCACGGTAGTTCTGTTAGTGTATGAATCAAACCCTGTCAGTCAAGTGAAATAACCCTAATTCAAAATCTTTAGGGAGAAAAGGGGAACTTACTTGCTCCCATGATTGGGACATCTAGGAGGTCATGCTAGCATCAGGCGCCCTGGATCCCTGAAGTTCACAAGCTGCCTTCAGGATGCCAGCTCTTTTTCCCAAACTTTCAGCTCTGCCTTCCTCCCTCCCGGCTTCATTCTTGGCAAGCTCATTCCACGTGGTGGCAAAGATAGACTCCTACAGCCCCAGGTCTTTATGATTTTTTAGCCCTCCGATCTCAGGAATAAAACTGGCCTGAGAGACACAGTGGGGACTCCAGGAATGTGATGAGGTCATTCTCTCTCTGTACCCACCCCCAGTAATGTCAGCTCTGCAGGTCTCTGTATGTCAGCCTCACTCTCCTGCTGTCAGTTGCACTTCCCCCCAGGCGCAGAGAGAAGGGGCACGTGGGGTCATAGATAACTTCAATCTTGCATCATCCCCGCTCAGCAACTCTGGGGAAAAGACAGAGATTATCATTTCCATGTTCATATAAAATCCCCGGAGAGGTCCCTGATTGCTTTGACTCAAGTACTATTACCAACAGCCCATTACCTTGGCCTGGGGGTAGAATACCATGATTGCCAGACCTGAGTCCTGTACCCACAACTGTAGTTGGGGCAAGGGATGGTTAACTGCAGTTAGGAACCCCATCAAATTCGAATGCATCCCCCTCCCCACCCCCAAAGGATTTGCACTGCTCTTTGGGAAGTGACCCAAACTTTTCACAGTCCCACCTCAGTTACCCACACCCAAGTGCAACTTCAAGTGCTGGCAGCCTCCTGCAGCTCTGGCTGCCATGGACAATGCAGCTGTAAACCTGTGGCCCGGCCTCTCTTTTACACTGAGGAGTGCAAAACGTTTGCTTAAATAAGCAAGTACGGTATTAGCTTACTATTGCTGCTCTGCAAATTACCGTAAACTTAGTGACTGAAAATAATAGAATCTTCTTATCTTCGAGTTCTGGAAGCCAGAAGTCCAAAATGGGCTCCACTGGGCAGAAACAAAGATATGGTCAGGGCCACACTCCCTCCAGAGGCTCTAGAAGAGAGTGTGTTCCTTTGTCTTTCCCGGCTTCTAGTGCTGCAGTCCTTGCCCACGGCACCTTCCTCCACCTTCAAAGCCAGATCATAGCATGTTCAAACCTGTCTCTGCTGCCATCATCACATTGCCTTCTGCTTTTTGTGTCAAATCCCTCTCTGCCTCCCTCTACTGATTACAGTTAGGGCTCATCCAGATAATCAGGGATAATCTCCCCATTTCAAGATCTTTAACCTTATCAGCAAAATCCCTCGTACCATATAAGGTAACAATCACAGGTTTGAGGGATTCGGACCTGGACATCTTTGGGACCATTATTCAGTTTACCACCAAGGTGTTAGAGGTAGAATAAGCATTTTGAAGAAGAAGGCAGGTCCTTACAGCTGCAAGGCCAGTGAGATGGAAGGGTAGAGAGAGGGGAAGGGTGGCTGAGGTGAGGCCAGAAGAGCAAGCAAGAAACGGACCTTCCAGAGCCTGTGCCCTGAGGAAGATTTGGTTCTTTTTCCTAGTGCGTTGTAAGCCCATTTTGGGTGGGAAAGAGGAATGCATTTCCATTTTTTTAAATATTTATTAATTTTTGAGAGAGAAAGAGGGGTTGAGCAGGGGAGGGGCTGAGAGAGAGGGAGACAGAGAATCCAAAGCACACTCTACCCTGTCAGCGCAGAGCCCGAGGAACCCATGAACTGTGAGATCATGACCTGAGCTGAAGTTGGTGTCTCTACTGACTGAGCCACCCAGGAGGCCCTATGTTTGCATTTCATAAGAGATCACTCCTTCAGTAGTGTGGAAGGAGCCTGGAGGAAGAGGGCCAGGGAAGATGGAGGAAGACCAAGTTAGGAAGCCAACACGGCAGTCTCAGTGAGAGGTGGTGACGGCTTGCATGGCGACAGGGCAGTAGAAATGGAAAGAGGGAGACAGGAGAACAAATTAGTGAGAACGCTGGTAAGACTTGGTAATGAATCTAGAGGAAGAGTGCCAGAGAGGGCAGTATAAAAGATAATTCCTGGACTTCTGGCTTACATAAATAATGGGCATTCAGGACAACTAGAAGAAAACCAGGAGGGGATATTGGGAGAAGAGTGGTCAGCATGCGCTTAGCTTGGAACCTAAATTCATGGTGCCCTGGGGAGCTGAAGACCTGAATTTAGAACTCATCAGTATAGAAGTAGCCACTGAAGCCCTTGTCTTAGATGGTGATGCACTGGAAGGAAGAAGGAATGAAAAGAGAGGGGGTGGAGGATCTAGCCTGAAGAAATACCAACACTTACTGGCTGGATACAAAGGGGAAATTTTTCAAAAGAGGCTGAAAAGGAGTAGCCACAAAGAGAGGGTCGCCTTACAAAAGCCTGGGAAGAGTGTTTCAAGAAGGAAGTGCTCAGCAGGGTCAAATGGTGGGGAGCAATTCAATAGGATAAGGACTAAAAGCCACCCATAGGATGTAAATGCAGCATCTAAGTACGGTACATTTACAACCTCCTCATCACCACCAATCACACACACACACACACACACACACACACACACACCACAGCAACTTGCACGTAGCATGTATTCACTAAATATTGATACATCCATCACCTTAATAATCTGCACTGCATCATAGGAGGTGTAGGGGAAAGAGCGTGACTTTAAATCCCAGACCATCCACTTGCCAAGTGTAGTGTTTGGAACAAGTCCTCTCTGAGTCTTAATCTCCTCACCAGTAAAATGCATCTGGTAATGATGAGTTTAGCAGGGACCCAAGAAATGATGACTATACATAGTACTTTATTCCTCAAGGTGTTCTCTTGTGAATAATATCGTTTGATTCCAAGCACAACCCAATGATTTTGGCAAATAATAGGCTAGCAAGGTATCCAAGGACCCAGCTCTGGCCAGTTGCCAAACCAAATGCGAGTCTAGTGCTCTTGGAAGGAAAATGCTCTCAGGATCTCAGAGTTGTTGCTGTTTACCCTTATAGATGGATGGGTCAACCGTCATTCCTGGGCACCTGACATGACAGATTCTGAGTGTGGGGCTAGAGATATAAAGATGAGGGAGATATAGTTCCTGCCCTCTAGGGAGTCACGGTCCCAGGAAGGAGACAGGTACTATAAATAGATAACTATAATATCACATGACAAACTCTCCAATGGGGAGCCTTAAGGACAAAGCACCGTGGGAACACAGTGGAAGGAAAAGTGAACTCTGGAACATGGGGGAAGGAAAAGAGAAACCTGAAAAGCCTTGGTAAGTAAGAAAAAGGCTTTAAAAATATCCCGACTTAAGCTATGATTTTCTTTTCCTTTCATTAGAATCATAGCATTTCAGAGCCAGAACAGACCTTTTAAATTATCACCTTCTTACACCAGAGATGGCAAATTTGAAGACCAGAGAGGTGAGGTAACATCCCAAGGACAAGAGTGGGAAAAATATCCAGGAGTCCCAATGTCCAGTCCAAAGTTCTTCAACCACGGCTGAAAGTCAGGAATGGAGTCAGCTAGCACAAAGGGCTCTCCTGAGCACTCAGATGGGCTGGCCAGGGGGTTCGGGCAGGAATGGACTGCCATAATCTGAAAGAGCCCCTCAAATCATGAAGACCAGACCCTGGAGGCATTGTTGGGCATTCACTGGAAGGTAGTTAAGAGACAAACAGTGGTTTCTCCCTTCCAGTAGGTTATATAGCTGGCATTAGAAAAAATGGAAGAAACAGCAGAACAGAGAGTCTTCATAGAACCCTCAGTAACACTGGGACAAGGTCATGCTGGGAATAGGGAGAAAATGGCTACTTACTCTGTATAGATTGGAGGAGGAACTATTGCAAAGTTTCCACATTAAAAAAGCAAGACTGAAGCCCCATAATTTCTAGGATATTTGATACAGTAAATTCAGACAATGAAGTACTAAAATATTAACCTCAATAATCCAGACCCATTTAAGGAATGACAGAAAATTAGAAAATCGGACGTGGAAAAACAAAATAAAATCAATCATTTCAAGTAGATGAACAGATTGTTGTCAAGTAAAGCCTTTGGAAGTTAAATAAAAAGAGTAGATAGATCAGTAATGTCAGATACCACACACTGTTTGTTTGTGAACAGACACCTGTACCAAAACTTGATGATACTTTAGAAGTTTGTTTCCTGAAAATTTAACCGAAGTCTTTCACTTTGTAAACCCTGTCTTTATAGATGGTAAAAAACATAAGCTTCTATCAGCCCCTTTTGGAACTGCGAATTCCATGTGGAGCTCAAATAAATTAATTTGGAAAGTCCCTTGAATTCTTTGGAAACGAATCAGACCTGTGGGTCGTTTTTCTGAGTCTCACTATGGCCACTGTCAATATTTTATAGTGATGCTTTCTTAAACAACTTGAACAAGGAGGGAAGAGTCTAATCCAAGATAGTTAACGTAGTGATAAGCAAACAGATCTGTCTGAAGACAGCATTTTTTAAAGTAAGAGTATATGGTTAAGAAGACTAAATACAGTAAGGTTTCATTTATCCAGCATTGCTAAGTGATGAGTTTGACTGTATACGTGCGTTTTCCAAATAACAGCTGATTTCCCCTTGATGAAGATTATTTTAATATGTGCTAAACACTTTGCCACTAGATTACATGAGCCAGTCTATTATGTCTTTCCTAAGCCCTTGTGTTAACATTTGCAGTAGTAAAATGTGTTCACAGGGCTGTGGAGTCCCTAGGGTTTCCACTGTGGACCCAACTGCGACACTTTCTTAATTCTTATGTGGCCCTCTTCACTGCTTGGCCCCCCTTCTCACAATTGTTGGTATGCCTTCCTCCCGCGGTCGTTCCCCCCTTTTAATTTGATACATTAAACAGTTTGTCCTATTATTTCCCGTTTTCAATTATGAAAATAACACAGGCTTATTCCATAAAACTTAAAAAGCCATGAACATAATTTCAAGTTAATGGAAAATTTTAAAATATTCACCTGCTCATACACAGATGTTCCTTTCTTGTCTTCTTTTTTAAAACTCATGGATCTGTTTTAAAGTATATTCAGAAAGCACCCGATGCCATAATGACTGATAAAAGGTGTAATCTGGTTTTTTGCGCTTAGTATAACAAATTTTTTGTTATCTATATATTTAAAAATTTTTCAAAAGAGAGATTTTTTTTCACTAACAACAATTCTCCTTGTACCTCACACATGGGCAATCTCTGGTTTTTCTATACCACCTTGAGGATGGATGCAATACTTCGTATCACATCCCCAAAGTAACTCCACCTCACAAAGCACGAGTGGCAAATACAGATTGCACTGAAGAGTTTATGGAAAGAAGGGAAGAATTTACTTCCAAAATTAGAATTTGATACTATCCACCAAGATGAAATGTATTACAATAATCATGGGTACATTGTTTGTAACGCGAAGGAGATATAATATTCCACTGGATTTATATATAAAAGACGAAATACTATGTTGTCATTTAAAATAGTCATATAGTCCATGTTGCAGATATGAAATGATTGCTAAGATATGTTATAAAGTAGAACTGTAAGGTGCAAAATGATTCATAGAAGTATGTATGTATAAGGACACATGCACATATACATATTTCAGATTCAGAGGAAAGAAGGCACATTTGTTTAGATTTATATATAAATATATACGTATATATTTATATATATAATTTATATATTATATATTTTTTATTTTATGTTATGTTATAATACTTTATTATTATATATTATATACTTTATTTATATATCATATATTTTTTATTTTATATATAATATATAAATTTATATTTTATAATATATAATATATAACATATAATATACAAATCTAGAAACTCCACCTGATTCTGGAAGGACACACAAGAGATGTCGCAGTGAAGGCCTCAGGCTGGGGAGGCGCTGGATGACTGGGGATGGGAGAGTTTCATTTACTGTTCGCTCTCTATTTGTTGCTTTGCTGTGTGTATGTATTGTTCTTTTCAGTTCTTTCAACACCAATATGAATAATTCATTTAGTTTTTAAAACACAATAACAATAGCAAAAACTTATTATGTACTCTGTGCCAGGCAATAAAGGCTTTTACATGTATAATTTCATTTATTCCTCACGATAACCCTGAAAAATACCTACTATTATTATCTCCATTCTACAGAAAAAGAAACTAAGCAGCAAGAGAGTCAAGTACTTTGCCCATCGTCCAATGTCTGGGACCAATGCTTGGTTCAAACCCAGGCAGGGTAGCCCACAGGCCTGCATTCTTAAGCCCCTAAACATACAGGCTATGAGCACAAGACAAAAATAAAAGGCATAAAGTCATTTACAAAGTCAAAACAGATTTACACAAATAAATTATTCATTTTCGGGGGAAAAAAATTCCACACAGATTTAAGGATACCTGTGCGTATTGTTTCCTACATCTTCTAAAAAGCTCAGAACTGGAAGTGACAGAAAACTGGTGAGAAAAGCTGCCTTCCCCCTGCAGAGAATTATGCCCAATATCTTTAATGTACGAATAAAGTGCATTTTATGCCGTTACCACAGAATAATAGAAAACACTCTTCTAACGTGGAAGCCCCAAACAGTGTCACTCCTACATCCCCTCTCTTTCCTCTTCCCACATTTAGCTCCAAGTGCTGCCTGGTCATCTGAGGGACCCTGAGGATATGCCCTACTCCTGTGCTCTGCCGTCCCCCAGCCATTCTTACAACTGTATATTCCTGCCAGCCACAGGCCTACCTATCTTCAAGGTCACAATCAAATCCACCTGCCGTAAGACTCTCCTGATCATCACCTTGAAAGCCCACCTCTTCTTCCTTTGGCGCTTTCCTAACACTCCACTCAATAGAAATACAAGCAGACATAAATAATGCAAAAGAAATGTAAATTATGAAAAAAATGTATCCACCTGCCCCTTGCAGCATGGGTCTCTGGAGAGCAAGAACTAAATCTTTCCATTATTTACACTGCCACCCTCACACTGTCTGGCACAATATTTGACTAATTATTCAGTGAAGGTTTGCAAGAAATGGAACACGGGGAATGGCATGAGTCATCAAGAAAAACCAGGCAGATGGAAACACCGGGTGTATGCTGGGTCACCACTGGGCTCTGGGATGTTCGTTATCCTTGCTCTCTCCAAGGAGATGAAGGTGCCCTTCTCATGAGAAGCATGAACTTCCTGCCAAAGGAAGTGCATGCTTTGAAAGAAACAGGGCACATGCATCCTGCTTTAGGGAAACCTGTGTCATGCTGGTCCCCAAACTACATACAGCTGGGAATCCTCAAGACTACTGAAGAATTGCTAATGGAGTCAGAGGAGCCTCCATTCACACTCACTCTCCCAACCTCACTCCCCGTTTGTGTGTGGTGTGCGTTAGGCTGCAAGGGTAGTAGCAGCATACACATCAACTTCCAAATTACCAAGAGGGCTTATTGCTGTTTGGGAGAGAGTGGGGGCGGAGGGGGGGAGGGCACACGTGTGTGTGTGTGTGTGTGTGTGTGTGTGTGCAAGCCAGGGGGAGGGGCTGGGGAAGGGCAGAGGGAGAGAGAGAGAGAGAGAGAGAGAGAGAGAGAGAATCCCAAGCAGGCTCCCTGCTCAGCATGGAGCCAACACAGAGCTCGATCCCACGACCCCGGGATCATGACCTGAGCCAAAATCAAAAGTTGGACGCTTAACCGACTGAGCCACCCAGGCGCCAGTTTTTGTTATTTTAAATCTTGTGTGTACTTGGCTTGGGAGAAGGTTAAGGCTCTAGAGTCAATGGAGGCTATCCACACCCAAACAAGAAGAGAGACTGCCCTCTTTGCAGGAGGAGGCAGAATGCTGAGGTGAGAGGTAGAAGGGGATAATGGACAAAGGGCCAAGAGGAAAGGGAACTTCTGAGAGCCCGTGCAAGGTCGGCTTCCCTTGTCCAAAGGAAACCCAAGAGGAGCCCCCAGAGACATGCCTGCACCACCCTCTGCCTGTGGGTGTGCTCCCATTTGGCCGTGAGGGAGAAGGGCCCCCCTTTTGATGAGGAACCAAGCCAACCCGTGAGTTGTGGCAATCATTGCAGGTTGGGACCCAGTAGCCAGGTCTCAGCATTTCAAGGTTTAAAACGCCAGGCTTCACTGAAGACTAGAAACTGCTTTCATATTTGGTAGCGTTCTAGATGCTAACAATTTAGGAGGAAGAAATGGATGAGGGGGTAGCGTGGAATCACACTGTGACCTCCCAGAGGAAGGGAATGAAGGAGGTGACCGCAAGGTCAGCGCTGGGTGGCCGGAAGCCCAGCTGAGCATCCACAGGGAACACACAGGAAAGTACCTTCTCAGTGGGGGACAGGCCTGGAGAGGAACTGGCGGGAGGGAAGGGAGGGCAGCACAGTGCAGCCTGGGGCCAGAAGAGAGGGCCCAGGAAAGAGGTGGGGAGGCAGCTCCAGGGCAGAAACCCTGGGTCGCCATCCTAAAGACAAGACCCGTAGCTCCACCTAGCGCTTTGCAAATCCACAAAGACGCACAAAGATCTTTTTTTTTTTTAATCTTTATTTGTGTTTGCGCCCCTGTGAGAGTCGCATTCCGGTCGTAATGCGATTGTTGGTTTATTTGCGTGGATTCTGCTGTCTATCAACGTGCAATCATCGTCGCACACCTTTAAGAGTTTTATGAGTTTGAAGGAGAAAAACAAGGAAACCCTTATCAGCAGTTTCCTCAGCTGTACAACGAGGCGGTGCGTCTACCTCGGAATGTCATTATGAAAATGTCATTGAGTTGAGTGGGAGGACTTTTCTCAACTAGACACCATTCAACAGATGCAAGTCGCCTTACTGCCGTGGTCAACGTCACCTTTGCCATCGGGATTCCAGACCTGGAGTGGAAGCTCAAAGGAAAGCTACCCACCCACCCATCCCAAGACACAGATAGTTACACAGATTGTCGGAGTTGCTGGAGTTAGGGGTTGTTGGAGTCGTCGAAGTGTGTTGGCACACCCTTGCATTCGATTATTTCAGATGCAGTTCTTTTTTCCTCTTGACTTCAGGAGCGAAATTACAAATTCCTCCCAGGTGGCAGCAAGAGAATTAAAAGTAGAGCCCATCTGCACTCTTGCCTCAAATGGAAAAAAACAAAAAAACAAAAAAAACCAGACAGCAATCCCATTTCAAATGAATCTCCGCCATAAACTCAAGCCCAGCAACAGATGGGGAAAAGCCCTGAGAGACAATATACAACATCCCCGATCCCCAATAAAGATAATCAATAGTGGCTTAAGCGCTAAAAACCACAAGTGCTTCCAGAATGGCATTGAGCGTGCCAAGAATCATACCTGGAGGACAGCTCCTGCTGACAGGGTAGCCTGCCAGAGGAAGATTACCTGGAGGCAGTCCTTACAAGTCCTCAGCAGAACTGAGGGAGGATGTGTACTGGGGGGGGGGGGGGGGGGGGGGGGGGGGAGATAGGGGGAGGGACATTTGGGTAAAGAGGAGGAAGAATAATCCAAATGGATAATATGGGGGGTGTACATAATAATAAGCAAGCGATTCCTGACATCACTCAGCAGTTTAAAAACGCCATAATGTCAAGGAAGACATGTAATTTGTTGTTACCACAGATTAGAAACACTACTAGAAGCATTTTGCAAAGGTGAACAGATGTTCAACCACAGCAGAGGAGCCAAGGCAAATCTAGAAACCAAGGAAGAGCCAAGAAAAGCAGGAGCCAGTTACCTTCATGGCAGGACGGTTCTGTGTGTTGTTGTGTTTTGTCTTCACTGTAGAATGTTAAGAATTTGATGTGTCTATACAGCATGCCCTTCCCACAGTGACAGGCTTTGAATCTAATCCAGTTATAAAGGGTGGATGGCAGTGGCCAAGGTAGTTGGAAGAAATGTTTCCCCATGTGTGTGCAAGTCTTCATGGACACACACACACACACACACACACACACCACCTGCATACACACAGACACACACTCAATACCCTATGTGAACACAAAGTCAATTCTTTCTCATTTCCATAGCACGGGCTTACCCACAGCCCAGTTTTTCCCTCACACAGCCCCTCTCTGAAGAACACCTCTACCCTACTCCACAGCCAGCCCCCTGTGTTTGTTGTCCAAGGTCTTTTCTGACCGTCTCTCTCATGGAAGTCACCAGAAAGTCCCAGCAAGCAGCTGAGATGGCTCCAGATCCTCTGACAGGGACGGGACGAGCTCAGGGCACCCAGCATCATACCTGTGGCCCAGGAGCCCTGCAGCTCCCAGGAAAATGCTTCATTGATGACTCTCCTCAGATGAGTCCTGGTCTCTTGACTGGGTTTGAATAACTGCCTTTTTGTGCATGCCCTGGCTATAGATGTTACAGAATAAACTGAGGAGATTTTGAAGACACAAGTTATTCTATGAGGTGTTTTTTTTTTAATGACTTTGTCCCCTATCCACCAATAAGCAGGCCAGTTGGAAATTTCTGGTTTTGATGGCTGAGAACAGTAAATATTGAATTTTAGCATGTGCTGGAGCCTGTTGAAAATGTGGATTCTTGGAGCATCTTTCAGTGGAAGAAGGCCCCAGAGTGCTGAAAGAACCCCGCAACAATGGGGATATATCAAAGGGATATGGGAGTCGACTGAAAGAACTCCCCGTGGACAAAGCGGGAGTGATTTGATTAAAAGTAGTATTAGCTTACAACCCAAAATCCATGAGGTTACACTGATATAAACAAATGATTGAATAGATAAATAAATGGAAAGAGTAGACAAATTTCCCATGCAGAAGAATTCCAAATTGTTTTACAGCTACTCTCCCCCTCAAGGTGGACAATACCTCCCCACTCCTTTTGTGTGGACTGCCCACAATGATATGCTTGCAAAGAGTACAGTGTGCAACGGTGGGAAAAAAAGAGTAAATTTACAGTGGAGAAACCT
The DNA here is from genome assembly GCF_046562875.1 of Panthera onca. NCBI lineage: Eukaryota > Metazoa > Chordata > Mammalia > Carnivora > Felidae > Panthera > Panthera onca. The sequence goes on along the minus strand of NC_138339.1, from coordinate 212,533,802 downwards.
GTCAAAACCACCTCAGACAGGGAATCAAGGTTACCATCAACAATGAGTCATGGTGATAGTACATCCCCCTGATGTGATGTGACAAGAAGGGCACTTTACCTCTGTGGTCTTCCTTCCAGAAAGCCATAAGCCCAGTCTGACCATGAGAAAAACGTCAAACAAATCCTAATTGAGAAACATTCTTAAAAAAAAACCCTCTCCCGGACTCCTCAAACCTCTTAAAGGTCATCGAATGCAAGGATCCTCTGAGAAACTACCACGGCAAAGAGAAGTCTAAGGAGATATTTACATGACAATTAAATGAAAGGTGGTATCCTGGATAGGACCCTGTGATAGAAAAAGGGCATGATGTGAATAATGTGTGGACTTTCGTTAATAATGTGTCAGTATTGGTTCATTAACTGTAACAAATGTACCATAGTCATATAAGATATGAATCAAGAAAATTGGGTGTGGCGGGGACGGGACCTCTCTGTACTGTCTTTGCAGCTTTTCTATAAATCTAAAACTACTCTCAAATTAAAAGTTTATGTAAAGCAATTGGGATTCCTGCCTACCCCATCCCCAGAGGTTGTGACTCAGCAGGTCCGGTGGGAGACTCACTAACCTGCTAGAGCAAGCTAAGCAGGTGACATCATTGCAGGTGCCTGAGCAGTCTGTTAAAAGGCTACAATCCAGGTACATCTGTTTAAGCAGAAAGACAAATGGCTCCTGAAATGTCTACCCCCTCTATACTGGAGTGCCACTGGCTTCCAGGACAAAATTAACTGCTTCACATCTGCCTGGCATGGGTAGTATCGCCTGTACTAGGCCACTCTGAAAATGCTGTCATATTATTCCGTGGCCCTTCACCAAAGGCCACGTTTCCTCGGGTTTTGACAACCCTCCGTACAATCACCTCCACAAAGATAAGCTTTAAATGGTGATGATGAAAACAGACCGTGCCATGGCCTCTGCGAGCTAGCAAAATAAAGGAAATAAAAGGGGGAATAAAAGACATTGCTTCCAGGCACCTCTCAAACTGAACATAGTGTTACATGGACAAAAGCTATTCATTCAGCAGGAGGGGAGCAGGGGAGGGAATTCAACATGTGCATCTTCAAAGCTAGAGCCAACTATGCTCAGTCGTTCATGAGCTACTGCTATTTTCCAAAACTCTAAGATATTTTGTCTATGTTTAGTCAACTAAAAGAAACATAATTTTAATGAATGAGTGGTCTCCAGTTTTAAACAAGAGGCTTGGGGCTATTAAAATGGTTTATTTGAAGAGGATAAACATAGATGGCTTAAGGTTGTTATAGGTTATTATGAAATAGTTGGATTGTGTCTCTATTATTTTCTCCGTGGGTAGTTAATGCCTTGATCTCTTCATTAATATAGGCTTTTTGGCGGCCATGTTATTCATGTCCTGTGACTATGCATCTTCATAGTGAGAGGACGGTCGGTTGCTCCCAGGCGATATCGTTTGTTTTCACTTACAGACTTTCTTGAAGCATCAGGAAAAACTTAACTTTGCATGCGTGTGCATGTGCATGTGCATGTGCTTGTGTGTGTGTGTGTGTGTGTGTGTGTGTGTGTTTAACCAACCAACCATGCTGTCTGCCGAAGACAGCTCTGTGAGCAGGGCTATGGATATGAACACACGCTGTCTTCAATTACCAGACCATCAGCACTTTCTCCCTGGTCACACACACCATGCCCCAGCATGGGGGTCAGACTAATGAGCTCGGCCTACGTACCAGGCAACAGTCTCCACTGACAACACCGTCATGACTAATTCACTTTCTGGCTCCTGGGAATAAACGGTGACACTCTGTTTCTGACTAAAATGTAATGCGTTCTGAGCCTTGCCAACCTCAGAGAAGGGCTGACTGTGGTATCCGACAGGCTAGCAGTCTTTCGGAGGGCCCGTGTGTAGATTTGCCTTTGGAAAACAGCCTAGGATTGGAGATTTTTGGTCTGAAGTAGAGAACCATGGAAAAAAAATTCATTGAAGAAATTTAGCCCAAATCCACGTTGCCAACCTCAAATTATTAGTTTCCATATAGAAAACAAAAATAAAGACAAGGACAAGGTAAAGTTTATTCCCCGGGCTGCTCTGCTACATGAATCATCCCAACCAAGTAACCAGGATATTTCCGTCCACAATACCTCAAAACAGACTCAAATGGCATTGCAATCAATTGTATTTCCCCATTTCTAATGGCACAAAGTTCATTTCAGTTAAGCAAATGACATCATACTGGGAAAAATAACCAGCAACATTTAGCTACATATAACCATGGTGGACAACTACAGTATGTTGGACCTATAATAACCATTGAACCACAACAGATCCCACAAATGTCAAAGCCATTGCTGCAGCAAAGCAACTGATCAGGATCCCAAATCCTGTGCCAGGATAATTTGTTTCAGAGGCAAATTATTTCTGCTATTTTAAAAAGTACTTCTAATCAGAGCCACTAATTCATCCTCACAGTGCCCTGTAGTGATAGATATAAACATGTACCTCCTTACACAAGCATGGTGAAAGAAACTAGAGGGAAGCTAAGTCAATCATGCAGCAAATCAGAGGAGAACCACAAGTTCAGATGAAGAATTTGTCTCCCGATTCTAAGCTCAACCCATGTACCCTCTGCATTACTGAGAAATCGCCACCGAGATAAGAAATAGGCCAGACAGAAATGCTGGAATTCTTCTTGGTATTTGGGTTTGACTCTGAGGCTGCCTTTTGGTTTCTAAACCTTTTTGATGTCTTTTCTGCTCTGGAAATGCTAACTGGCCCTGTGCAAGAGAGGTAAGGTAGGGCAACAGATACTGGTCAAAAGGGAAAAGGCCAGTCGTTGCATCTTGTTACCTTTTAGACCACAGTTTCTAGTTCCTGCAGGACAATTGTTCGAGACAAATTTGCCATCTTGTTGTGCCTTGTCAAAGCACCCTCTAGGGTCAGGAACATCAAATGCATGCTCTACAAACACATACTGAGCATGTGCCAGTCTCTCTGCTGGGTGCTGAGGATATAAAGACCTTTAGGACACCTTCTCTTTCAGTCCGGTATAGGAAGACACGAGAAAACCTGGCCTTTCCTCCTGGAAGCCTCTCTCTAATTATTCTCATCACAGCTTGCCACTTGGTTGGAGAACTTTACATCACTGAAGTGACCGCTTTCTATCCTTCAGTGATGCTCTATAGTAATGCTGACCCATAGAGGTATAGTGTGGGCCACAAATACATGCAGGGTAATTTAAATTTTCGAACAGTAACATTTTTTTTAAAGTTAAAAAAAGAACAGGTGAATACACTTTAATTATATATTTCATTTAAATCAATGTATCCAAAATAGTACCATTTCGACATGTAATCGAATGAATAAATTACTAATGAGATTTTTGTTCATACCACATCATCGAAATCTGTGTGCACTCTATACTTAGAGCACATCTCAACTTGAACTGGTCACATTTCAAGTGCTCGGTGGCCACATGTGGCTGGTGGCTCAGCTCTAGACTCCTGGCCTGGCGTCTCTTTTACTCTGGGGAACTCAAAGTTTTCATTCAAACAAGAAAGTAATGTATCAGTTTCCTATTGTTGCTGTAACAAATTACTACACATTTAGTGGCGTAACACAACACAAATTTTATCATCTTACAGTTCTGTAGACCGGAAGTCTGACGTTCTCACGAGGCTAAAATCAGTGTCCTCAGGACCACATACATCCCTTTTGAAGACCCCAAGGGAGAATCCATTTCCTTGCCTTTTCCAGCTGCTACAGGCTGCCTGCTTTCATGGGCTCTTGGCCCCTTCCTCCACCTTCAAAGCCAGCTATGTGGCCTCTCTTTGACTCTCTCTGATCATGTCTTCCTCTGACTACAGCTGTGAAAGATTCTCCCACTTTAAGAAGATTAGATTGGGCCCACCTGGATAATCCAAAGTAATCTCCCCATCTCAAGGTCCTTAACTCTATTATGTCTACAAAGTCCCTTTTGCCATGTAAGGGAAAACATTCACAGGGTCTAAGGATAGGGACTTGGACATATTTGAAGGGTCATTATTCTGCCTACCACAGGCATCACGTTTTCTTGTGTGCTTTTTATTATAAAGAGACAAGAATAGACATTTAAAGTTGGGGGACTTGAAAGGCAATGCCTTTTGCCCTCAAGCTCATTTGGATTACCTCTCTTGGATAAGAAAGGGCCACTTTCATGAATTTCTACCTATGTCTCAGGACATGAGTTTTTTCTCTCACGTGCCATTGACCACTCATTCAAAAAAATATTTTAAGGTTTTATAGATACCAGACATGTACCAATCCCACAAAACAATGACAACCAAGTACCAAGAAGAAAATTATGGCATAACATGGTAGTTCTTTTTAAAAAATAAGGGGTATTATTATTATTATTTTGAAACTTACTTACCGTGTTTGAAACACACTAAGAGTGTGGCATTGTTCCCAAAATAAAGTTACTGATTTTCCAATATTGGGAACCTGAAGCTGTGTCTGGTATAGAATATTCTCAACTCTAGACAACTGGAAATTACTAATGGGAAGAAATAACAGGAAGATCCCAAAAGAAGAACAATAATTTAAGAAAACAAAACTTTGTCAAAAAAATTCAGAATCATCAATACATAGAGCCAGAGACCAAAATGGGAATATAAGCAAAGACCAATACATACAAGATTTTCTTAGGAAAATGATCTTTTAAAGACTTTATGATGCAATTATGTGTTTATTCGCATGTAATAAATGCATCCTTTGAAGCTAGGTTAATATTTGCAACAGTTTCCTGCTACAAATGCATGTTGTTTATCACCTGGTTTATGGTGTTGGCCCTTTTATAAGCTTAATCATGAAACCAAAACTGTCAGGGCAGGAAAGAACTTCAGATCATTAAGTCCAGCCCACTCATTTTCAGATTAGGAAACAGGCCACACACTGGGAGATCAAGTAGTTTGCTCAAAGTCCTATAAGTGACTAGTGGGTCAACTCTAGACTGCAAACTCTCAGTTCACTGCTTCAAACCCTGGCCTGCCGGGGAGGGGTAAATCCTTATCACATCCATCCACCCATCCATCCATTCATTCAACAAACACTTGCCGCATGTCCACTATCTGCCAGATCCCGTGTTCTAGGGCTGAGGACACAATACAGGACAAAACTGGCAAAGTCCCAGCTCTAAGGAAGCTTACATTCTAGGGGGTAAAGAGGTAATAAATACATGCTTATCTCAGATGGGAAAGGGGCTAAGAAGGAAAATAAAGCAATGATGCAATAATATAATGTAAGAGGATAATAAGTGATGGAAGGTAGTTGCTATTTCACGGAAGATTGTATTGATAGGGGGACCTTTTGAACACAGACTGAATTCGGAGTAAAATTTAGAGGACACTTAGGATAAAAGCTAATTATGAGTGGTGAGGACAGGATGAAATGCTAATAGAAAAATCCAAAAAACCTACTGAGGAGTGACGGAGACGGGTGGGAATGGGTCAGATTTATTTTACCCATTTCCCTCCCAAGGAAAGGGGAGGCTTGAACACAGGAAGAATGCAGGTGGTGGCCATCTGCACATGCTCACCTGAGCACCCGAGCAGGCTGTGACCCGAGGTTCCCCCTGGGCGTACCTCTCCTGTGTGCCTGGCACTGTCTAGGTGGTGCCCGCGAAGACAGGTCCCATGACCACAGGGCAGCAGTTCTGACCTGAAACTGAGGGGTGAATCTGAGCAGAAGTGACCAAAGCATTGAGAAAATGGTCCAGGTTCTGGCTGGGGATGGAAGTGGATGGACCAGTAAGAAGAGACCTTGCAAGTCAGACTAGATATTAGGAGCCAGCCTAGCTGAAACAGGGCATGCCCGCCAGAGACTGAGAAATTGTTCAAGCAGTCAGGCTAATCGTGCCTAAGGAAGCTTTTTGCAAAGTTTACTTGGGTTTTTTCCGCAAGCCGTAGACTGTGCTGCTGTACCACCTTGAGGCTCAAAGTAACACTGCAGCTTTAAGAGAGCAGAGTGGATCCTCCATGTACCTGGAGCAGGAGTCTGGGCTTCTGGTCCCTTCCCAGGCTCCCTCATTGTAATAAAATGCTATGTGCCCCTGGGTTGTTTTGAGCACTGCTCTGTTGTGAACCCCGTGGGAAAGGCTGTAGTAGCATCTGCGGAAGGGCAGTGCGTCTGGCCCTGCAGCTCTATGGCCAGGCCAGCTGGCTTGGGGGGTGCACGGGTACCCGCCTTAGCCCACACGGGGCTCAAGCATCTCAGTTCCTATTTCTTCAGCCTGAATCACAGGGCAGCGTCCCGGGAAGCCAGCATTTCCCCACTCTTGGCTGAGGACCACACTGGCTGTGCTACAGCTTTGCCCTTTTCAACATCCCCTGGCTAAATGGAGTCCTGGAGGCTCTGGTGTGAAGTGTCCTCCTCTATCTCCTTCCCTCCTCTGCCCACCTGCCTCCAGCATCTTCTTCTGATCCAGTCCCTTTGTAGGGCGACAGACACTCCTTATTGCAACATCCCCTATAAGGGTAAATAATGAAGCTTCATTATCAGGAGGTGGGGAGGGAATCCACATGTAGGAATACAGACTAGGAGATTCAAGAAAGACATAGAGATAAGACAGGCGATGGTAATAGCTTCCCTTTGATGACCTCCAAGGACAGCAGTCTCCTCCCTCACCCCCACCCGCCCCAACTTTAAGAGGTTGACAAACAGAAAACCCAGGTAATGTTTACCTTTTCTAGGGGGAAATTCAGGAAACACAAAAAAGTGTCCGGACTGGTTTTTTCCTGAATTTTCAGTTGTGCTCGAACATTTTTCTTCAAAGTTTTTCTTTTTTTTGCAAAATTTTTAGAAACCACCTAATTAATACATTCTGCAGACTTCTTTGAATAAATTTTGTTGAGTAATTTATTTTATTTTAAATGTTTATTTTGAGAGAGAGAGAGAGAGCAGGGGAGGGGCAGAGAGAGAGGGAGAGAATCTCAAGCAGGGTCTGTGCTTTCAGCACAGAGCCCAAAGCGGGGCTTGATCTCATAAACCATGAATACAGGACCTGAGCTGAAATCAAGAGTCTGATGCTTAACCGAGTTACCCAGGCACCCCAAGTAATTTATTTTAAATGCATTTTTCCATTGTGAAGTATACTTCACATTAAAAATATTATATAAGGGGGCGCCTGGGTGGCTCAGTCGGTTGAGTGTCCAACTTCGGCTCAGGTCATGATCTCGCAGTTCTTGAGTTCGAGCCCTGCGTCGGGCTCTGTGCTGACAGCTCAGGGCCTGGAGCCTGCTTCAGATTCTGTGTCTCCCTCTCTCTCTGCCCCTTCCCCGCTCATGCTCTCTGTCTCCCAAAAATGAATAAACGTTAAAAACATTTTTTTAAATATTATATAATGGATGTGTCTAATTTGAAGAAAATGAGTTGAACATCCAGGGACTCACCATTCATAAGTAGAATATTACTGGTACTTTGGAAGTCTCTCCTGTGTCCTCTTCCTTTCTCTCCTCTCCACAAGCAATTCCTTGTCTTGAATTTTGTATTACTTATTCCTTATATTTTTATAGTTATGTATATGTATATATATGTGTGTGTATATATATACATATATATGACTATGAAGGGATATGTATATATATACATATATGCATTTGTGTATATATAATAATACAGCGAATTATTTTGCCTATTTTTGAACTTTAGCTAAATAGACTCTTCCTTGTATTCTTCTGTGACTTGCTCCTTTCGCTATTATGTTTTTGCAATGCATCCATGTTGATGCATGTGGCTATGGCCCTTTTCTGCTGTTGTATAAAATTCCATTGGTTGCATATAACATGATTTATTCATCCAGTCTACTATTGATGAGCATTGTACATACCTCCTGGTGTATATATGGCAGATTATGTCTAGAGTTTATTTCTAACAGTAAAATTGTTGTGACATATGACACACAGAAGTCCAATTTAAGTAGGTACTACTCAATCCTTTCCCAGAGCAGTTGTACCAATTTCACAGATCAGGTTGCCCTGGAAACAGATTCAAATATTCCCATATAGGAAATTTATTGGGGGATGCTCTTGGGAACACCCATAAGGGATGAGGGAAGCAGGATTTAGATCTACTGTCTTATTTGGTGCTTCCTAGTTTTTGGTCCAGTTGTGTTTCTTTTTCTATTTTTTTTTTTTTTCTTTTTGAGAGAGAGAGAGAGAGCACATGCGAGCAGAGGGAGAGCAAATCTTTTTTCAAAACAATGTTTATTTTTGAGAGAGCAAGTGTGCATGAGAGCTGAGGGGCAGAGAGAGAGGTGGACAGATGATCCAAAGCGAACTCTGTGCTAACAGCTGAGAGCCCGATGAGGGGCTCGAACTCTCAAACCGTGAGATCATGACCTGAGACAAAGTCAGATGCTTAACTAAATCTTAAGCAGGCTCTCCGCCCAGCATAGAGCCCAACATGGGGCTCCATCTCACCGACCGAGAGATCATGACTAGAGCTGCAATCAAGTTGGACGCTTAACCGACTGAGGCGAGCCACCCAGGCTACCTTTTCTTAACTTCTATTTTTTTCTCTACTAGTTTGAACATATGCAATTTATTTATATTCTCTTACTGATTGCACTGGAAATTTTAGCTTGCTTATTCAATAATCTAGAAAAGTAGATAAATATATGTACAACTTTTCCTAGAAAATTTAATGTGTATTGTTTTTGCTTGAGGGTTGTTGGGTTTCTTGAAAACTGTGGATGGTTCTTCTATCATTTCTGGAAAATTTCTAGCAAATTTCTTTTCAAATACTAATTCTACACTGTCTTCTCCCTCTTCTCCTTCTGTAACTATTGGACATGTGTCAGCTCTCCTTTCCCTCAATGTCACTTAACCTCTCTCTCATACGTCCCATCTTTGTTTTTCTACACTGTATTCTGGAGAATTTTTTCCAAGTCACTAATTCTCTCTCAGGTATGTCTAATCTGCTGTTAAACTTACCCACTGAGTGTTCTCATTTCAATTATTTTAGTTTTCCTTTTTAGAAGTTTGTTTTTAAAGTTATTTTCGTTTTCTGTTGATATTTTTATAAGACTTACTGAAGTATAATTTCCATAGCCCCAAATTCATCCTTTTTAAATGTGCAATTCAATGGATTTTAGTATCTTCAGAGACTTGTACAATCATTAACATGTTTATCACCCGAGAGGAAACTCATACGCATAAAGCAGTCACTTTCCTTTTTCTTCAGTCTCCAGTCTACTAATCTACTTTCTGTCACTATGGATCTGCTTATTCTGGGTATTATGTATAAATGGAATCATATAATATGTGGCCTCTAGTGTCTGCTGTCTTACACAGCACAGTTTTTAAGGTTCATCTGTGTTGTAGCTTATGTCCCTACTTTATTCCTTTTAATGGCTAAACAATCTTCTATTATATGGATAAACCACATCTTGTATATCTATCAGTTGATTGACATTTGGGTCATTTCCACTTTAGGGTTATTATGAGTAATGCCACGAACATTCATGTATAAGTTTTTGTGCAGACATGTTTTCATTTCTCTTGGGTATATATATCCTTAGAAGTGGAATTGTTGGATCACATGGTAACTCTGTCTCACTTTTTTGAGGAACTGTCAAACTGTTTTAAAAATGGCTGCATTTTTAATTCCCACCAATAGAGTATGAGGGTCCCAATTTCTTCACATCCTTGTTATTGTCCATCTTTTTTTTTTGTTATACTATCCTAGTGGGTGTGGACAGGTCCCCTATTCATATTTAAGCTTCCATTTATGTCTTAAAAATATCTAACACAACTACTTTTTTTTTCTTATTTTTTTCAACACTTATTTATTTTTGAGAGAGAAAAACCGAGCATGAGCAGGGGAGGGGGCAGAGAGAGAGGGAGACAGAATCTGAAGCAGGCTCCAGGCTCTGAGCTGTCAGCACAGAGCCTGACCTGGGGCTCGAACTCACGAAGCATGAGGTCATGAACTGAGCCGAAGTCAGACACTTAACCTACTGAGCCATCCAGGTGCCCTCTAACACAACTACTTTTTATTCTGTTTGATAACACTAACATAGAGCATCTTTGAACTGATTTCCACTCTGTCATTTCTGCTGCTTCCTGCTCATGGTCTTGTAATTTGTTTCTTTTATCTAAGCTTCTTATTGTTTGGGGGAATTTAAATTGGAAATAATTGAAACCTAGGATGGAGGGGGACTTTCAAGAGGATTCCTGTTTGCCTCTGATAAGTGCATAGAAGCATTAACAGAAAAATGTTAAACTAAATTCTCAGCTTGGGGCTTTGAGACCACCCAGGCAGGATGAATTTAGACTACAAAAACTCACATGAAAATCAGTTTATCAAGTCTCAGAAAAAAATTTTTCCCCTTGATTCACTGCCAAAGGTTTGAACAGAGAAGTTTTCTTCCAATCCGCAGGGTGGGAGAGTCGTGGGTTTTTTCCCCCTCCCAACTTCACTTTCATACTGTGGGAATGGTCCTTTGGGGTCTTCACTTTGGCCAGGCCCAAAAGCTCGGTGTGATCGTTAAATTTCTGTGCCAACTTTGCTAGGCCACAGCGTCGACACTTTTAACATTTCACTTTCTTTCCCCAATCCCCCAGGAGAGGACTATTTTTTCCCCTAACACCTGCCATCTCTTCTTCCTGTCCAGTATCACGCTCTCCTACTTCTGTTGGAGACAGGCATCAGAGCAGAGAGGGAAAGGTCAAAGATAACGGACTTCTCAAAGGTGTTCAACCCGAATGACTAGAACAACGTATGGGAGAGTGTACCCAGGAGGAGATGCCTGCCTGCTGGGGCAAGACGAACTCAACTTGAAATGCTTACCTTGTAAAGACGGTCAACTTTGTAACTAAGGCTCAAAGCGGCACCACATAACAGGAATGCAAAGAAAATACAACATTATATACACATCAGTCAAACCGAAGAGTTCGGGTCAAGGTATCTCCAGCCAAGAGTGGCAAGATTCATCAACCACCGAACTTGAAAAGCCCAAAGGTGAATGTGGAAATTTTAAAAAGATGTTTGGGCAAACAGTTAGGAAATAAAAGAAATCCCAGTTGTATAACATAAACGTGTGGGAGAAAAACGTGCCAGTGTAAATAAATAGCTGTTGTCTCTATGTATTGTGACAGGTGATTCTGTCACCTTTTGGCTTTTGGTTTTTCAATATGGTGACACAGTGTAATGTAATGAGAACAGGAGCCTGGCAGACCCGGGCATTACCTCTATGCCCACTGGGTAAGACACTCCACTTCTTTCAACCCAAGTTTTCTCACGCGAAAAACAGGAACAATAATGACAAGGTTGGTATCTGAATTCAATAACACAAAGGGCCTGCCATAGACAGTAAGTAGAAATTATAAGAACAGTATTGCATTGGGGTGGTTGCTCCTTCTTGCTTTCATTTTCTGTGTTAATTGTTATTTGAAACACTGCTTCTTCACTGTTTCCATAGCATTCAATACCCTTCTTATGAAAGTAGTATATTCATGGGGCACCCAGGTGGCTCAGTCAGTAAAGCGTCAGCTCAGGTCAGGGATCTCACGGTCTGTGGGTGCAAGCCCCACGTCAGGCTCTATCCTGACAGCTCAGAGCCTGGAGCCTGCTTCGGATTCTGTGTCTCCCTCTCTCTGCCCCTCCTCCACTCACACTCTGTCCCTCTCTCTCTCTCTCTCTCTGTCTCTCTCAAAAATAAATAAATAAACATTAAAAAATTTTTAAAAAAAAGAAAGCTGTACATTCAGCAGTTTTTCTCAGCACAGGTAAGTAAACTGTAAATTCTTTTGGTCTATTAGAAATTACCTTGATTTTATGTTCACTCCTGAGGAATAGTTTATAAGCACATGCCATTCTAGGTCTGACTTTAACCAGCACTGGAAGATATCATTCTTTTATCTCTGGACTTCTGTCACAACAGCAAACTGCTGTGAGTCAAACTGCCGCTTTACAGGTAATCCACCTGTTCTCTCTGGTTGTTTTTGAGATGATCGCTTTGCAGTTGTTTCTATAAACGGCGTGGTGCGTGTGTGTGCACACACATACGCATTAAATGCAACGTATACACAGAATTGCATAGATCTATGCCAACAATTTAACCACTATTCGAGGCAAGAAACAAGAGGATTATTGACACCACATTAGCCTCCTGTATATCATACGTCTGTCTGCCCCAGGAGTAATCACTAACCCGACTTTTACGGTAACCATTTCCTGGCTTTTGACCCTTTCAGACCGACGTCTAACAGTAACTTACAACAGCTAATCCAAGCCTGGAAACATCTTATTTTCGCACAATTGCTGTATAGCATAAACTGGTAATGTGGCGGTCTCTAGGAGGGCTGCTTGGTGGCCGCAGAGCAGCAGTAAGGACTTGTTACCATATGTCCTTATGCCTTTTAGAATTGCATCATCATTTGCATGTATGGCCCTTTGAAAAAAAGATAAATAACAATACAGAAATAAAAGGGGTGTCAAGGATAAAGCACATGGAGGACAGCAAGACAAAATTTTTTTTTTTAAGTATTACGTGTAAATTATTATGAGTAGTTGCCTGGGAGGAGAAATTGGATGAAATATCAAAACATCCTCTTGAACGCATCGAACAGCTTATATATAGATTATCGAGGAATCAATGGATCAAAATCTAACAAAAGTGAAGAACCCCAGGTAAACTCAGCACTTAATACCACTTTTTTGTCGTAGGAATATTTGCCAAACCTGAAGAAAAAACCGTGATACAGACTAGTGTTTTGGCCGCCTCATCAGCGTTAGAAAAGCAAAAGTCATTTCTCTCCACCCGTTCTAACAAAGGGATTCTCAAAAACCACCCCCTTTTGGCTGGAACCCTGAGGGGCTGCACCCTTCATACGCGGGCCCCACCCCAACGTGCAGCACAATTTCCAGCCACCTGACTTATTCAGAAAACTTTGAGGCTTGAATTTAAATTAAGGAGCTCCAAAACTAGTTGTGCGCCCAGGCACCTGGCAGACGCAGAGGAAAGTCCCCCCCAGAGGAAAATACCACCATCCCAGGCCTTCGCTCTCTAGACGATACAGATAGGTTAGAAGTGGCAGAGTTGTGATTTTAAATCAAGCTCTTTTGACCCTAGAGCCTACGTTCTTCAACTTTACTAAACTGCCATGGGAGAAATTAGGGATATATGGGAAAGCAGGTCACCTAATCCAAAGTTAGGAGGTGTTGAGATTTCTTACAAAACTTGCAGAAGTGATCAGCCAGCACGACAGATGTGTCCAAGGACAAGCACATTCTTGTTCATGGAAAGGGTCTGGTCCCTTTTTATACACGTTCAATTTGGGGAGAGCAAGCTGAAATCTGCTGCTATTTTCTACCTCACTGATCCTTACCTGGTCCTCTAGGGCCACAAGTGTCCATCTGTCTCCACTGACAGACCTTTGTATGTTTAAGGATGGTTTTGAGGTCATCCCTCCCTCCCCTGCCTCGCCTTCTCCAGGCCAAGCGGCCTTTTGTCTTTCGGTGAAAACTCAATTAAATCGTTTTTATTTTTAGCTCCTTCAGCATTAGACAGTCACGAATGTGGATGGTTCAGTTTATCTATGTCCTTCGTAAAATGGTATCTGGGACTAAACCTAAAACTCTAGGCATGGTCTATAAAGCACAGGGTCAAGTAAGACTATCACTCACCATGCCACAAGTTTAAAACCAACTGCTACAGTAGAAAAAACCCGCATTACTGCAGTATAGACAACTATAAACACTTTCTTTAAGCATCTGAGTGAGAGCTATCTAAGATGCTCACATATTTTTCAAGATGTGTCACAACTCCTCAGGTTCTAGCCAAACTGGTCTTTGGTTCTTCAAATAAGCCGCAAGCTTATTTGATATCGAGGAAGCCTTCTCAAGGTGTGTTTGCTCTACTGAAAAAGCTCTCTACCTCCCTGAACCACCCTGACTCCCTTTGCCTGGTTGGTTCCCACTGGGCTCAACCCTAGCTTATGCCTCAGCATCACATTTTTAGGGAAGCCCAATTAGGCTCCTCTGTTTTAGGTTCCCATCACCCTTACAACAGTAAATATTTTTATAATTACTCATTTAATGACTCTTCTTCGCTAAACAATAAACTTCATAGAGGCAGGGACTAATATTAGAGCATTTTTCCCCCCCAAACATATTCCACTCCCAAAAGGGCACTGGCAATGGCATACTTTCTCTCCCTGCAGACTTTTAGGACTCTGATATAAGCCTTGAAGGTCTCTCACCTCCCACTACCCTGTACTTAATTACACAGAACTAATTGGGGCGCCTGGGTGGCTCAGTCGGTTAAGCGTCCAACTTCAGCTCAGGTCATGATCTCACGGTTTGTGAGTTCGAGTCCCGCATCGGGATCTGTGCTGACAGCTCAGAGCCTGAAGCCTGCTTTGGATTCTGTGTCTCCCTCTCTCCGTTCCTCCCCCACTCACACTCTCTCTCTCTCTCTCAAAAGTAAATCAAGATTTAAAAAATTTAAAAACTAATAGTCACCTCCTGCCTTACTAGAGCACTTAGCCATTTGGGTCTACTGGGGCATTACTGGATCAGACTCATTCAACATACTGACTCTATCTCCCCAGCTCTACCAGCTCTGTATCCATTGCAGACTCTGCCATTTAACCAGGGACCACTTCTGGAAGCCACGGCTTCTTAGGGTTCAAGGCAGTGAAGAGGTCAGCTGGCTTGCCCAAACCTAGGCAACTTAAGTTTGCCCAACATTTGCCACAATGCTTCTGAGGTGATTTGAAGACATATAGGTTGGAAAAGCTATTGTAACATTTTAGTCTCCCCAGAATCCACATGCCCCACAACTACCCATATTGTTATAAACGGAAATAGAGATGAGGTTGATTTCATACCTAAGGAATTCTGGCAGCTTCTTCCTTTTTTTTTTTAAAGCCTTGTTCTGACTCTTCAGAAGTCTACATCATTGTCAGCCCTTATGGGATCTCTAAGCATCAATTCCTGTGTTCATAGGATTTATGTAACAGGGAGAAAACTAAGTTAATATCAAGAAAGTCATAAAAAAATTATTTGGAGGAAACCATTTGAGCCCAAAATATTCAATTTGTAGAAGTATGAAAACAGAACCTCCCCACATTTGGAGGAAAATGTCAAGTCATAGTTCAGTCACAAGGACGACCAAGGGGGGGAAAAAACAGATTCAGAAGTTCCTTGTCCTAGTTTATTGCAATTGTTTGAATACCATCCTTGGAAATGGAATTGTTACTGTGTAATGCTTCACAATGCTCTTAGACACCCCTGGTTGGTATATTCCAACACAATCTTCACCCAAGGCGGTATAAAACAGCTCTACATCCAATGGCCCATGGTACACCATGTGCTGACCCTCTAGACAAACACTGACCTACCTATTTAACAAGTCTTTGGCAACACATTTGCAAAATGTCAAGAAGCCACAATTGTTCATTCCTTTGTCCATATAAAATGCCTTGTTAAAATACAGATACTAGGTTTCTGGTATTCTAATAGCCAGTTGAATAATTCTATTGAAAAAAGAAATGGACATCTGATACAATCTGCTTTCGGTAAACTTGTGATCTCTCCCCTTCTTTCTTGTCTACATAAAAAAACAAAGCAAAACTGTGCTTTTAAACAACTAGGATTTGTCTTTTGCTCAGGAGCAATAAACCCAAGTTTATAATTTCTAGAACCTTTCTCTCCTCTTTGAGCAATCCTGGAGAATGGAAGAGTTGCTAGAGTATTGTCCAGTGTTGCTAAGCATGTTATCTCCCCTGCTTTAAGTCAGAGGTTGCATCACAAACACCGACAGGGTCCCAATGGGCAACAGAAACGCGCCCAGTGCAGCAGGTCATGCTGGAGGCAAAAAACCCTGCTAAGCCCAGACTAAAGTGGCCATCATTCGGCTCCTGACAAACTGTCACCACAAAGTCCAATGGGTGTTTCCAGAGCTTCAGAGCTTTCCAGAGCTAAATTTCAAGAGAAGCTGAAATACAAAACATATTCAAATGTGACATCTCCTTATTTTTAAGTGTTAATAATTAGCTCTCACATTGGGCCAAACCATTTCAATGGGCAGATATCGTACACAGGATCGTTTAAACCCTCGCTCTAAGCTAACAAGTCTATTTAGGTGTCTGTTTAAACGGCGGGGGGCGGGGGGGAGGTACCAAAAAGTCAAATTTGGAGCTCTGATTCTCTCTTGAAAAAATGTTTATTTTTATCTCTTTCCAATCTAAAATATTACCCTCCTTGCCCTAGAGCACAAAAGTAAAAGGAGGTGATTACAAGCCTACCAAGGAAGGAAAAAAGAATGTAACCACCACTCCTAAGGAGAAAGCTTCACACATTCTTTGCTCCTGTTGTAAACACAATGCTGCAAAAAGCTCTTAGATTTTCACTCTTACCCTTTTTGCACAATAGCATTCCTCCTTGGATATGTGACCTCTTTCCACCTTTCACAATTTGAAAAATCTGCACTCACTCTTCGGGTCCCATCCCTCACCCTCCTCCCTGTCCCAGCCAAGACAGACTGCAAATGAGCCCAATGTGCAAAACTGAGCCCTTTCTCCTTTTCAGAATTACAGGCTAAGGAATCTTGCTTACTTTTTCTCAGCATTTTCTGAATTGTTTTCTTGGTGACCGGGATCCACTCATGCCCAAGTCATTATCTGCTATCGTCACCTCCTAGCATTTTGCAACATTCATACAAAGCTAGAAAATCATTCCCTAATTTCTGGTCTTTACATACCTAAGTCAAATTCCATTAGCAACAAACAGTTAGCATCTAACTTTTAAGCGCCTGATGCTACATGGCATGACAAATATGCTCTCTATATCCTACAGAAGGAGTGCTGGATCCAGGTCAGAAGAATTCCCTACCACGCAAGCATAATACTCTACGGGGCACTTAAATACAGAACAGACTGGGCCAACAGCCTTTGAAGTCACTTATGTCAGCATCAGAGGCACCTGAACATGTAGCTAGAATCTAGTGTCCGACTAAAAATACCTAGCCTCTCTTGTTCTTGGAAACCATGTTAGAAGCATAAGGATCGTGCAATGAGTCTTCTATCATGGAAGTTCCACTTGTATGCCTTTGTTTAGTTCAGAACAGAGAAGTTAACAAGATATTACAGAATGGAAACGAAGGCCAGGCATCTCTTAAGTTTATTGGAGAATTCTTAGTTGGGAGAGGAAAGATCACAGACAAATAATTCATAAAAGATAAAAAGAACAATTAATTGCAAATTATTACAAAAGTAATTTCTGAAATGTTTATTTTGAGCCACTGCAAAAACAAAATTATAGTGCATCCTGAAGTTCATATTTTGATAAATGAACATATTAAATGACTGAAAAGCCAAAAAAAAGTCACCGTTATACAAGATCTTAATGTAGTAATTCTGCACAAATAAACAGCTACGATTACTCAAAGCTGCTTTTACTATATATATATTAAACAAGAATGTGAATTACTTCAAACACTGCACAAGTAACCAAAGTTAGCAAATCCAGCAATATTAAAACCTGATATTAAATAGTATTCAAACATTACAGCAAAAACAAAACAATGAACTTCTAGAACTACAATCCTACCCATGTGAAAGGAATGTACAGGGATGGAAAAAAACAATAATAAATAAATAAAGTGACAAGAGTGACCAACGCTGCATCTGCGTCTTCAGAGCAGGAATCCAGTAAGTGAGTAAATGTGTGCAGGGTCTTTTGCTAAAAACGGAAACAAAAATGCATTTCACTTTTCGCTTTAGTATAATCACGTAATTCCCACTGATGCTCTAACTGTCTTGTGCTGGTGACAGGTGGGCAGGGTTTTCAATGGAAAGCATTTTCCCTACACCCTGAGTGTGGATGCATTAATATTTTTTTTAAACTGTGGAAAGTTTCTTTTGAGAAATATAAAATTTAAAGCAATATACTGATGGGAAAGTGATAGTTATTTGTGAAAGAATACTACTAGCTAAATAATTAACTAAGAAGACATCTGACTCTGGACTCTGATGATGAGTCAGGGTTAAGGTCTGCGACTGGGAAATGTGCACTGATGTCAAAGCCATGTGAGTAAATGATCTTTCACTTTATACATGGTACATTTAATAAGTAATTAAATTCTCCTGCCAGCAACATAAAACCCTTATTTAAGCAAAATGGAAGTATTATGAATTGAATTAATTCACGTCAAATATCTGAAAGGGTAAGTGGAACATTTTTCAAAGTATAAAGATGTTATCACGTATATTCACCGAGTGAATACTCTCAGAGGTTTTATTACTTCATTAAATTCTATCAACCATCCCAATAGATATTTTAATTTTCTTCTGTGATTTACAAATGAATCATTCATTTTGTATAAATCAGGAAGTATTTTCAAAATCAACATTAATAACATCCAAAATATAAATGTAGTTTAAACGTGGCTTGGGAAAAGACTATCAAAGAATTGTTACATTTCGGTCTAAAATAATGTTCTAAAAAAAAAAAAAAAAAACCTATCAGAAGGCCTCGTCCACTTTCTTCCGTCAGATCCTTCAAGGGTTCTGAAATTGATAAACAGAATTCAACTCAACGCACATCACAACTTAACAGTTCTGAGTAAGACATGGTAATTTCATAAGAGCCAAAATGCACAGAATGGCAAGATCACAATGTTATATAATACAAATAGGTCAAGTAGATCTGTAATAAAATAAGACGGGTAGTCCTCAACAAACAGAGCTGTTCTGAAGACTGGGCAACCAAACAGACGGAACATGTCTTTGGAATAATCACAAAGTGCCTTTAAAGAATGTGAGTTTAGACTGCACTTGATTAAAAGATACTTCTCTCCCTACAAGGAGCTTTAACTCACGCTTCTTTTCACATCTGCCAATACTTAATATTTTTCTCTATGCCCCTGCGTGAAACTGATACAGGGGTAGAGTTCCACTAGGATTCTTACCATGCATGCTAACTAACACCTAAAGACTGGTCTGTCCTTACGTCGTGGCTAAATCAGGGAACTCTGAATCCAGCAAAGCTCCAGGTAAATGCAGAGAAACCAAAGACAGGAGGAAAATCTTCAAAATGATTTCTACCATAATAGAAATAAACATAAACACTTTCAAGCACAGAAAGTTTTAACGAAACTAATATATTTTCACTTTAGCTGAAAAGAAAGTCCGAACACAATCTGGCTGTTAATCACACCCGTACATATATCCAAGTTACTAAACACAACTTGATAGTTATATACTTGT
The DNA here is from genome assembly GCF_046562875.1 of Panthera onca. Taxonomy (NCBI): domain Eukaryota; kingdom Metazoa; phylum Chordata; class Mammalia; order Carnivora; family Felidae; genus Panthera; species Panthera onca. Next base: position 212,514,545 of record NC_138339.1, on the reverse strand, counting down.
AAAAATTCAATCCAAGCTTAAGAAACCATAAATCTGTGTTATCATCAACAACCCAGGTGCCAGCATGTATAAACCCAGTCCAGTGCTGCTAAATCTCAAGTTCTGAGAAGCAAAAGACAGAAACAATTCTGGTTATATACATTTCCTGCATTTCTCCACCTTAAAAAATACTTGAAGAAACTTTAGGCAAATTTATTTTTAAGGCTCACTCCATTTCTGTATCTTAAGTTGAGAAAAACCAAAGCTTACAATGTAATCTCAAAATATTTAAGTGGCTTTTGGTATTTTTCTTACAAAGCAAATTTTACTCTCTCATTACAAAATACATTTCTCTACCATAATTATTAATTCAAATTAATGTAAGTGCCCTTATTCCTTGCCCCTTGGTGGGTGCTATGTCTTCTACACTTTGTGCAGCTTCCAGAACAGTCAGTGCTCAGGGAAAAAGAAAATGCAATGGCAGGAAAAAAGAAAATGTAATGGAGCAAAACCAAAGCCCCCAACAAAAGGTGATTTACTCTAGATTATAAAATCCACTAATGGAAGAACCAAAAACTCACACGCGCATACCCTCACGTACAAAACCAACACACAAGCACTATTTGAGTCAACTTGCAGTTTCTAAAGACAAGGTAGTAAAAAAACACAGAGCCCAGAAAAATCATGTCAGTCAACTTTACAAAACAGTGCAGATACTATTTTATCGGGGAGAGGGAGCCTGGGCATCCCTTCTTTTTCTAGAAAAAGCTCATCCTTGCTAAGAAGAGAGTTGTTTGTTTTTCAAAAATCCAACAGTGAAAATTATTGGGCTTCTCTAAATGCATTTCCATATTAACATTAATTTTTAAAATTTTAACATGTTTTGCACCTTTATTTTAATTTATAGGATAAATTAGGGATGCAAAATAGTTAAAAAAAAAACAATAAATAAAAATTCTTACTGCACAATCTTTATAGACAGTTTATTTTAAAGCACCTTTTAAATGTCAACAGTGGGTTTCTAACCAAGAAAACAGTAAAATAAAAAAGGGCACAAACCCACTAGGCAAGTCAAAAATATTCCTCTACACACACACACACACACACACACTTTCATGCCAGATGGATTGGCAACATTAGCAAATAATGTCATTTAATGAAAGGCTGGGGAAACTATCATTTACGGTATTTAGAGAAACCTAAAATACTAACGTTTCTAAGAAATTAAATAGTTTGGGGGGATTCAAAAACCTACCAATAGCTGAGCTATGAAAATAAAAATGACTTTTAAAAATAAGAAAAAAATTCTATTGGGGGAAGAAAAACCATTAGCCTCAAAGCTATTTTGTCAGATTAGTTCTTAACAGGATAGCATTTGTCTGCAACGTCCTTGGCCGCCTGGGTGCGGTTCATAGCAGCACTAACTTGGATGCAAAAAGAATGCTGTCAGTCAGTGTCCCTGAAAACCTCATGGTCAGACCTTCCGTCAAATCAGTGTTCTTAGGATCTTAACACACTATGCACGTGTCTAGAAGAATAAATGAAGATCATATTTGACAGAGATTACAAAAGTATGAACTATATATATACAACGTGGGATGACGGAATGCGCTTTTAAAAAGCTCTATCTACTTCCCTCCCAGTTCACGGTAAGTGGTAACAGTTTACCCTATGCATCCTTATCTGTTACTTCCTCTCCCCAAACAATAAAATGGACCGGCTGTGCGTTTGTTCTATGCGTTTTCCAAGAGCCAGTCAAACAGTGACTTGCACCTCTCCTCCCCCGGCATCTTCTCCCGCATGTCATAGTACCGCAGCACAGCCTGCAGGAGGTCCCCCACCTTCCATCCCTTTCCTTGTAGTCGTTTTGAAAGCTAGGAAGAAAGAAAAGCATGTCCAACATTAACCAAAGACAATTTTCTAACAATCAAGTTTTCATTTTTATTTTTAATAACAGATCACTGTAAGAATCCTGCTACCTGTGGTTAAAATATTATTCCCCAGTTTTATAATGAAGTCTTCTCCACTAAATCACCACCCCTTTACACAAATTAAACCTTCTTGCTTCCTGCCTTTGACAAACACATCTCCTTCACAGAATGACACTTTGGGATTGTTGGGAGACAGAACTCCACAAACCTCACCCACCAGATAGTCTGTGGGAGTCTAGTCTCCATTTCTACACCAAATTCTTGACCTAACTAAATACATCTGCCACACCCTCAATCAGGAACATAAAATAATAAAGATAATGTCAATCTTAATAGAACGATGTGGATTTTTCCTTTCACAACATGCAGTGTGGCTTTTTTCTGGAATACACACTCTGGCCTCAATGGAAACATGGCTTTCTAAGTTAAGAAATGTTAGTGTTTCGACAAAAAACAACCAAAGTAAATAAATATTGTGGTGATCATTTCACAATATATACAAATATCAAATCATTATGCTGTATACCTGAAACTAATATAATGTTATATTTCAACTACACCTCAATTTTTTTTAAAAAGTAAATACAGGTTTAAATAAACTCTATTGTCACCAGAATCAGAACATGTCTTCACTCATTTTTTTTTTCTCTTTAGTCCTGTAAAAACTAATTTTGTAATATAAATATGCTTAACCTTTTTAAAAAGTATCCTTTCAGAGATATAATTCACAGAGCATACACTTCATCCACTTAAAGTTTACTAGTCAATGGTTTTTAGTATACTCCCCCCGTTGAATGCAACTCTTACCACAATCGATGTTAAAACATGTTTCACTACACCAAAAGGAAAGCTCTACTTATTAGTAAACACGCCCATTTGTCACAAACCACTCAACTCTAGGCAATCACTAATCTACTCCAGTCTCTATAGATTTGCCCATTTTGGCCATTTCATATAAATGTAACCATAAAACATATGCTAGGTTACTTGGGAAGAGGTCCCTTGCCCCAAGCACTAACATGCTCACGCTCAGTTCTACTGAAGGCCTTCCTTAGTCCTCAGTTTATCCATGGCTAAATGACTTGAAAATGTTTGCCTCTCTACAGTCAGTTCTGACACTTTTCCTACCCATTCCTTCTCCCTGACAATTCATTCCTTGAGCATCTCTTTCCGTCTTATTTTCTCCTTCTGCTCACAAACAGAAACCTAAACTAGAAAACTCCAAAAAGTCCAAGTAAAAACAAATTACAAAATGCCAAAAAAAATTATTTTTACCAAATGCCTTTTTCACATATTTCTTTCAACAATATCTTTGTAAATCCTAAACCAGGAATCAAGAGTAACTGGATTGTTCCTTTTTTGTTATTACAGATCAATATATACTGGTTACTCATTGGACTATTCTATACCTATAGGAAGATTAAACCAAAATTCTGGTAAGGAAAATTCTGGGACAAAAACCTTAACACTATAAACCAAAACTCTTGACTAACAAGGTGCCTGGCAAACAGTTAAGTAAGTTCTCAATAAAGACATCCTATTAATGCATCGAATCTGACTGTTCTATTATTAGAGCCCTATTAAGTCCTCAAAGTGGTTCATGATCCCTTATGAGATGTTTAAACCTTTACTGGCTTTTGAGTATGCTAGTGTCTCCCACTAGAGAGGCTAGATTAACAGGGTAGGAGACATACTAATTACAAGGCACAATTATGAATCAATTTAAAACAAAGAATAACTCAGTTTTTGCATACGAACACATGTTTATTAACGGCACCTAACTTGGAGTACTTAGGATGTGCCAGACACTAGATTAAGCATCTTTTTACATCCTCACAAAAGCTCTGTGAGGTAAACTCCACAGTCATTTTCACAGTGCAGTTAAGGACACGGAGACTGGGGAGCTTGCCTGTGGTTATGGCACAGCGGACATCTGGACCCAACTATGAGACTCTACCGCCTAAACGTTTACGCCCTCTGCTATCAAGGGGCATCTTACTAGACCAACCACGTGACACAGAGTAGCACGTACGGCGAAACGTATCCTCACAAACACTCTATACGGCAGGTCCTTACTTGTATAAACTCCTTCTTCGCAGAGTCATGAAGACAAAGTTCTGCCACTTCAGCCTCCGAAGCGACGAGCCACTGAAGGATAATCCTTAGCTGGGGGTCTACTGTGCACGGCTCCATGTCGATATTTGTAATGAGCAGAATCTTTCGGTCTTGCTCCAAACCTAATATTGACATGTAAGCAATATAAAGTAAAACTCATCAATTTGATTCTCAACACCTCTGGTTTCCCAGGATAGGTACTTCCCATTTCTTAAGATTCCAGCCAATGCTGGAAAAAAATCCGTCCTTTCTTACTCCTATGTTGACATCAACTAAAACATTTATTTGTAAGGGCAAAACAATTCTACAACAAAGGAGTAACACTGATCGTCTACTGAGAGCACAGATGTAAAACTCTACTTTGAGGCACTGAATTCAGATCCTTTATAAGTGCCATAATTTGTGTCAAAATACAATACACAGGTAAAGAAAGAGAAACCAAACTATAAAGCTATAATTACCACCAAAATAGAAGTGAAACACAAAAATACAATCTCAAATAAATAAACCTATTAAATGGACTTTAAGAAAGCTGCTTGAACTGAGAGAAGGAAGCAGCAAGCCCTTGTATCACACGTATTACATCATAAGCAACGTTCTAAGCTCTTCTGCTATACAAACTCCTGGAATCCTCACACCCACCCTATGAGGTGGGAACTACGTGAGAGATGTGAGGCAAAGAGAGATCCAGAGTATGACAGTGGGGAGGTGGCTGAACCAGGATGTGAACACAGGCAGTCTGGCTCCATGCTCTGTGTAATCACTTCATTCTTTAGGCAGAATGGGGGAAAAAATGTCATATGCAGCCACTTAATTTCCCAAGCGCCAGACTGGGGAATTTTCTGGCACTCCTTGATAAATAAAAAGCTGCTCTCAAGTTTCCTTTTTTAATCAGAAGTACGTTTTCAACATAAGGAAGGATGAATCGCTGTTGATGATAAAACTAATGACCTGTGGGCCCATATCAAGTGTTTACCCACTCCAGCTTAACGATGGCTGAGCAAAAAGCCGAGCTGAGACAAGGGCCCTCCCACACAAGAGATGTACAGTGGGCACACTGGCAGACATCACGCCAGTTTGTACCAGCAATGGAAATTTGGTGGTGGATGGCCCTGATTCTTCTTGAGGGCACTGGAGGGCATTCTAGACTAGCATGTGTTGGTTCCTAATTTTTTCATTTAAAAAAATGGATCTGTGTCACGCTTTAAGATAAACGTACTGCCTTTTTCCTCCTCTCCCCCCACTGACTCTCAATCAAAAACGGGTCTAGTGCACTATGATACCAGGCGTGGCCCCAGGGCCATTCAGTGAATCCTGCAGAGGTCATGGGGTCGGAAGCTAAATCACCTCAAGACTTCTCTGTATTACTGGCTTTCTCAGCTCAGAGCTCCTGGCTCTTTGGAGAGGTTACTAAACTCCAGCAAAAAGGGAAGGAGCTGACCTACTGCAACTATAAACAACAATGAAAAGTAGGATTTCCATAATTTTGAATCTTTCTATAAATTCGTTTCAATCCATCTCCTAATTTACCAATTCCTAATTTAACAAAATTGAAAGTTGGCCACAATTTTCTACATGATGAGAAGACTGGGATCTCAAAGGTGAGTGATGGCATGGCATATATCCACATGTAATTCTGATTTCTATCTATTCACAAAAGAAACCCTAAAGAGCTTGCTAGTGCCAAAAGTAAACTTTGAAAATGAATTTCATTATTTATATTCACCTGTATCTTCTTTTCTCTTATTCATTCCTCAGTAAAGTCAGTTAAGTAATGACTAGTTCATTAGAGAAAATACTCACCACACGCATTTACACCATGTACTGCCTTTGGAATAACTTTGCTCACAGGCATGACTTGGAAAAAAGGATACAATTTTTCTAGACAAAGTCAACACTCTTTAAGTCAACAAAAATAAAGCAAATTATTACCCAGCCTATCTGTGACTCTAAAAGTATTGTCCTACTCCTACTTCATATCTGATGACAAAAACTTACTTCTAGAAGCCCGATATGAAGAATGTCTATTGAGCAGAAGCATTGGCACTAAAAAATAATCACCTCAGTTCGGAGGATTGTATCTCAAAAACCGGTACGTGACCTCCCTAAATAAGGAAGGCATAATTGGTGACAAAACTGATTGGAAACTCAGGTATTATGAAAGTACATTTCAAGAAATTCATTTGGGAAATTTTCTCAGTTTGTCTACTTGCAAAGAAAGGATGAAAAAAATCACTAGTTCAAAAACAGTATCTCAAACAGTATGAATATTTTTAGGTGTCACTAGAGATTGTTGGTATTTTCATAATTAAAAAAAATAAAGATTTTTGGAAAATAAATCAATAGCCATCTAATCACAATGCAAATTCAGCTTCGGCACGGAAAGTTTCTATGTTCGCTCAGATATTCTAATATATTTGAATTAAGCATTATAAATGATGGTCCACAACTCTGTGACCAATGGTGTCCAGTATTTACATACTTAGAACTATATTCATCAAAGAAAGAATTGAGTATTTTCTTCAAATATGTATATGTTTATGTATGTATATGTAACACACATATGTATGTAACTCATATGTATATGAGTTTAGGAATAGAATTGAGAGAGGGAAGAATTTATTTTAAAATATCTTTTAATTTTTATTTATTGATTTATGAAAGATCAACATTAAAACACTAATTCTAGAAGCTACTAGTTTGGGAGGAAAAAGCTAGGGCATATGCCATAATTATAATAAATTATATCTTATAATGTAAGGGTTTTATGTTTTTAAAAAGATAATTATACAGAGAGATTATCATAAATTTCCCTCTCCAATAATTAAATAATTCTTTTAAAGCATGTCAGCCTTTACACCAATGGGCAGGCACTTCATTAGTTTAGCAATCAAATAGTACAAATTGTTTAACAAAGGACCTGACATTGGATACATTAGTACAAGAATATCCTGATTTGTAATGTAAATACCCCGATTTATAATAAAACTGGAGACTGACAAAAATGGACAGGTTAAAGACTCTTCTAGAACCTTATACAAAAAACACGCAAACACTTTGAAAAACAAATCGTCAATTACCTTCTACATCATCCTCATGATCTTCATCTTTATCATCTGGCCCATCACTTTTCAAATAAAAAAAGCAGAAGCAGTTAAAAAAATGGCTTTAGTTAATAATAGTATTAAAACTAATTCTTAAAACGTGGTAAAGAATGAATGTTACGATGATATGTGACACTTAAAAAGGGAAGAAATGCCAATAAAAAAGGAAGCTTTGCTTCTCACACCATTTCATGTTAAAATCTGAATTGTAAATGATGCCTAGATAGGTCATCGATAACTAAGAGGTTTTACCTTACCATGATACAGAACACCAACTAATTTCATGATAAAACTTATTTTAAAATAACGCTGAAATATTCTACTAATTTGGTTTTAGATAACACAGCATTTGAATTATCACAGAATGCCATGAATAATTATTAATGCTTCTGTTGATCCCATGTACATATTTTTTAACAGGGTAAAAAAACACCTTTTTCCTACACTTTTCTTATATATGAAATAAAATTACATACAAAAACAAAATAAACCAATAAACCCAAACCCCAGAAATCCTGTAGGAAGCAAGCTCTTTTTAATGAAATAATAATCGGTAGAATGAAAAAGAGCAAGCAGAGCAACGCATGCATAGACGCAACACATTTTGCAATTAGATGTCAGTCATGTCTTAGCATAATTGAATTTTTTCATTAGATGTAAATTGTCAAGCAGAATCACGTCCAAATATAGGAGAAAAGCAGACTGAAACATACTGGCACTGTAACCCACATTCTTTTAAGAATATGACATCATGCATTAGTGTGAAAGACTCATCAGTTTTTAAGTTTCTGGACTGGACCAACCTGTCTGTTGTTGGAAAGGATAAATTGTCCTCATACAAATCTCCTTCTAAACCAAGACTGCTCCAGCTACTGCTGTTACCATTACTGCCAGAAGAAGAAAAGAACAGAGCTGAACCAGAAAATGAATAGTAAAGAAGACCTTGGTTTTCCTTGGAACAGCTTCTGTCAGTGGTAACTGGGAGGTTCGGAAGCTGCCCCGGAGGAGTGGGGCATCCTTGGAGGGAGAGACCATCACTGCTACTGGAAAAGGTACTTGACAGCTTCGGACATTGAAAGTTTTCTTACTTGCCCTCAACAGATCAGGAAAATTATTCTAAACCTGTATTTATTTTACACATGAACATAACAGAAAGACTTTTAGGACAGCAAATGGATGCACAAAGTAAGAAGCTTCACGATTTAATTAAGGTCTACGACAAATCTTGGGATATAATTTGTAAAAAGCCAATACCCTTCAGTTTGGGTAAAATTTTAAAAAGACCGTAGGTTAACATTCTCTCAGCTCTTTAGCGCAAACACTGATGGGCTGGGTAGGTGGGGATGAAATGACAGGCACAAAAACATAGCCCCGAACAGACCTTTTGTACCTACTTGGAGAAAAGATGTTTTCTGATTTTAAAATACTCTTATTATGTCAATGACCTTCATTTCATACATTATGTATAATTCAGTAGGTGGCAAATATTATACACTTTCTTCAGAATATTGAATAACCAAGGCTCAGTTAAGCAATGCACCTGTCTGGTGGGCCAGTCACCAGTGCCACACAGAGAACTTCTTGAACCACCTAACTAGAAGAAGAAAGCAACTAGATTCTCAAACTGCGGCAAAGCAATAAAACACAAAAAGCGACTGTGTTCAGAAACAAAATTAAGTTAAAAATTTCAGATTAAAACCTAAACATGCAATTTAAAATTCTAAATCACTAAAATAATTAGTAAGCACATTAGTTCGCAGTGATAAGCAGCTTATATTTCCCCACATTATGCTAGGCAATTATAAAAATTAATATTTATGCAAACCAAAATTTTGGTTCTAAAAAGTGAATTAACACAAAATCATCCTCTGTGCATCAGTAGATGTTGACAAGGTTACCAACAAAGGGACAATTATTTAAACGTTATAAAGAGTTTCCAAGCAATTTCAACAATTTGCATATCCATCTTTACTCTGGCACTATCACACTGTCACACACTATAATGTCTTCGAAAATAAAAGCTAAAACTGAGCAGTGCCTTTTCAACCTATGTTCAAAAAAATATAGCTCTATCATAAAACCATTAAAACAACCAGAGTTATGCCTATGTAGCCTGCTGTCAAACAAATCGAGAATGGAAAAACATGGAGATACCGAAGGGACAGACGGCTGTGAGCCAAAGAGAAAGAAAAAATTGATGATCTCAAACACTTCATTTACATCTACCAATAGAACGATTTTTCTAAACAAAGAAAAATACTACAAAATTAAAATTCTTCCTCATTCCCTGACAACAATGACCCCTCCTTTTAATTAATAATAAAAACCCATCACCTAGATTTTAAGTGAACATGAAAAGAAATAACAGCTGAAGAATGTAAAGACCAAAAATTCAAACTCCCTCTATTTAACCTCATTCCCTCACCTCTGCTGCCCCTCAAAATGGATCAGATTTAAAGTTAGGACCATAGAATTTTTCATCTAACCAGGACACTTTTGGAAATGAAAGAAGTCACCATTAATAACTATACCAGAACAGCAGAAGCAAACCAGGACTGTCCTGAGCAATGATCATCTGACATTAATCCAACACAAAACAACTTAATTTCTTCACTTAACAGTCTTCATATTTCATTCTTGAACACTGTCCTGTTTCCACCATTTTCTTTTATACCTTTTCCTATTTCCTATCTCTTCCTATTTGTGTATTTTCCTTTTACATCTTCTCATGTTTCCAATGTCTAGAACAGGCATACCTCCAACCAGTGGGAGTCTAGGGCTAAAATTCTTTATTGTGGTTTTCAGCCATATGAAGATGACTATCGACTTTGACATATCTCATAAAGATGATCTCAAAACTTCTGCAAGCCCGGCCCCACCTCTTACCTAATCCACTATATAACTACTAAGATTCACAGACTGCTTGAAGTACTTGAAGAGATGCATGTACCAGGTCTCTTCCTGATCAAATAACTATACATTCCTCATAAACACTTGTGTACTTTGAAATTATTGGTTTTTTTTAACTGTTGCCCTCTACTAAACTTCCTATTTAGAGTGAAAGCACGTAGAGTGTCCAAACTGGAGTCTTTTATCTCCTATCTGATCTCTGTACCAGAAAACAGCACATGTCATCAAAGACAAAACATGTGAAGTCATGTATTTTAAGCGTGGTCTCTGAAGCACCTGCATTAAAATCATCTGAGGTGGTTACCAAGCATGCAGATTCTTGGGACCTCCGATGACCTAACGAATCTTAATCTCTGGGAGGTGAGGCCCTGGAACCTGTATATTCAACATGCACTCTACCAACCCTGGACAGGCCCTAGTTTTTCTTTGTGCTTGAACCTTAATAACCACACAGCATAAGAGTTCTTATTAAAACTGTGCTAGGGGCGCCTGGGTGGCGCAGTCGGTTAAGTGTCCGACTTCAGCCAGGTCACGATCTCGCGGTCCGTGAGTTCGAGCCCCGCGTCAGGCTCTGGGCTGATGGCTCGGAGCCTGGAGCCTGTTTCAGATTCTGTGTCTCCCTCTCTCTCTGCCCCTCCCCCGTTCATGCTCTGTCTCTCTCTGTCCCAAAAATAAATAAAAAACGTTGAAAAAAAAATTAAAAAAAAAAAAAAAAAGAAAAAGAAAAAAAAAAAACTGTGCTCAGGGGCGCCTGGGTGGCTCAGTCGGTTGGGCGGCCGACTTCGGCTCAGGTCATGATCTCACGGTCCGTGAGTTCGAGCCCCGCGTCGGGCTCTGTGCTGACAGCTCAGAGCCTGGAGCCTGCTTCAGATTCTGTGTTTCCCTCTCTCTGACCCTCCCCCGTTCATGCTCTGTCTCTCTCTGTCTCAAAAATAAACGTTAAAAAAAAAAACAACAAAAAACTGTGCTCAATTAAAACTACAGGTGTGTTTCTGACAAAATGCTATCAAGCTAAGTTTTTCCCATCCCAAATTCAAACAGTTAATTTTCTGAGCCAAATGTATGTACCCATGTTAAACATAATCATTTTAGTCTCAGCCTGATTTGGTCTTTTTGAAACTTGGTTCTGTTAAAGAGATTTTTTTAAATGTTCGTTTTAAGCCATTCACACATAATGAGCACAGTAGTCCCTTCTTATCTGTGGAGGATGCATTCCAAGACCCCCAGTGGGTGCCTGAAACCACAGACAGTACTGAACCCCATATATACTATGGTTTTTTTCTTTACATATCTACCTACGATGAAGCTTAATTTATAAATTAGGCACAGTAAGAGACTGACAACAAAATCTAACAATAAACTAGAATAATTATAACAATATATGGTAATAAAAGTTATGTGAATGTGGTCTCTGTCTCTCAAGACATCTTATTGTATGTACTCACTATTCTTGTGATGAGGTGAAAAGATAAATTGCCTACGTGTTGAGATGAAGTGCAGCCAATGATGCAGGCACAGTAACATAGTAACATAATGTTAGGCTACAATGACCTTCTGACAACATGTCAGAAGGAGGGCCATCTTCTTCTAGACCTTGACTGACTGCGGGTAACTGAAACCACGGAAAAGCAAAACCACAGATAAGGAAGTGGGGAAGGACTACTTACTCTCCAGCACTGATAAAATGCAAAAGAGGACAGAACCGAGGACAGAACCAAGGACAGAGCCATCAAATCGGACAACATCCTGCAGAGTTCTTCTACTGGCGACAGGCCCCTTAATGCCATGGGCCACTAACCCTGGTTCTCTCATTTTAACCCCAGGATTTCCAAAGCAACAACATCAACCCTCACGGAAATTCTAGAAACCTGTATTTCTCCAAGATGAGAGAAGAATTTTAGTGTTAACTTCCTATACCAGGTTAGAGTCATGGAAAAGGCCACATGATGTTTATGATATTACCCCTACGTCCCACTACCACTTTTAAAGACTGCCTTTTGGGAACTTGATTTTAAGATGTATTGGTGGTTTACGCAGCATTTTAAGAAACTATGACAGAACAGATGTTCTATAAAAATATTAATACTGGTTAATCCAAGCATCAAACAAAATGCTCTGAGATGATGTGTTCTAACAGGTGAAAAGCCATTTCTTTTCCTTCCTCCCCTCCTTCCATGGTCTTCTCGCCTCCCCCTACTGCTCAGTCACTTCCAAGGGTTCTGTTCAACTGAAGCCTCACAGGGTCCCTTCCACAGCCTGAAACTAAGAACCCTTTCCTCTCCCTACACTCAGCTGTGGAAGGCATTTATTATTTCCAATTATCAATTAATGTGGGTCAGAATTTATGGCATTTTATAGTTTAGTCAGGAATGCCTTTATAGAGTTAAGAATAGAAGAAAAAAATGTACTGCAATTAATAAAATATTCAAAGGAATGTTATTATGAACAAAATTAACTAAGAAAAGTTATATATGAGGTTAAGTGCCTTCTGCTGTACAAAACCGTATTTTTATGATGAGTTTATGTATTATTTCCAGTCAGTCACATATAAATGCTCTAGGTCATTTTGTTCCTCAATAGCAGGCTAAGTGAGAACTCCTTCTCCAGAAAGATATTACTTTAACTAATAACAAGAAAATTCCAGGGCCATTTTGATACCTTTCACAGATAACTGTCCTTTACCCCAGACTAGAAAGAAAAAAGAAGTACCCTTTTTAAAGTAAGAAATACATTTTTTCCATCAAAACTTCACAAAAGTCTGGGAAAATCCTCAGGGTATAAACCCAAATGTATGCAATATTTTTCATATCAACTACTGGCACACCCAAAGAAAATTAGCTTGGCTTGTTACTGTATCTAATACATGTGCAAAACCATTAGAACCGTATTATGGATAATAAAGTATGTTTTGAAAACAATGGCAGAATTTTCAAATTCATAATTCTTAAACCCCCGGTGTGAAGCTACTTCTGAGGTCTGAGGATCACACGTACAACTTCAGTTACCTTTCACTTAGGTGATGAAAACTGCTGCTCTCATCCTGGTGTTCATCTTCAAAACTTAAATTGGACCAGCTGCCAGTGCTGTCATCACCAATACTGAGGTTCAGCTGCTGGCTGCCCAGAGACTCAGTTGACTGAAAGTCTTCTATTTCTTTTGGACTAGAAGGAAGGAAGGGAGAGAGGGAGGGGAAAAAGAAAACCAATCCGAAAGCATCAGATTCTGAATTCTAAGGCTATCAATTTGACGATAAAGAGGACAAAAACAAGACACAATATTCAGAGCCACACCAGTGGCCCATCCAACACTTTGTGTCTGCTAATGAAGAGACTTTGTAGGAGAGCATACTAATTTCAAAGTGAACTGAGCTCTATCTGTTATGGATCCACCCAAGTGCTACATTTATCTAACTTCTGTTTAAAGCAGTTCATATTTTAACTGGGACCTTAAGTTTACCACCTACTTTTAAGGCTGTACTTTTTTTTTTTTTTTAATTTTTTTTTTTTTAACGTTTATTTATTTTTGAGACAGAGAGAGAGACAGAGCATGAACAGGGGAGGGGCAGAGAGAGAGGGAGACACAGAATCTGAAACAGGCTCCAGGCTCTGAGCTGTCAGCACAGAGCCGGACGTGGGGCTCGAACTCACGGAACACGAGATCGTGACCTGAGCTGAAGTCGGCCGCTTAACCGACTGAGCCACCCAGGCGCCCCTTAAGGCTGTACTTTTATTTGTACTGACAGGAAGCTCTTTCTGGCTTTAAGAACAAAAAAGCAGTTTGAGGAATTCAACTACTGTCAATCAAGCCTACAGTCAAACCAGCCAGATCTCTTTAAAATTTTGAGCATGGATCATAACCCTTCTCATTATTTTTTTCAATGAAGAAGAGACATTTACATTTTTATTCCATCTTCACAAGAAAGACCATTCACTATTCAATTACTCTAACTGCCCACTCTATATTTTGTTCTCAACTTAACAGTTTAAAAATTGTATTTTTAAAGACGATGAGGAAAAATGTTAGTCTTTTGATCAAAACCTTCTGGTGGCCTCTCACCGATCAGAGTCCAGATCCTTATACTTGCTGGTATGATTCCCTCTCGTGATTCCCTCCATCTTGTTTCACCTCTTACTCTCCCCAGCTCACCAACGTCAGCCATGCAGCTTCTGTGCTATTTCCCCAACATGCACAATCCTACCCCTTTGTCTGGTACCAATTCCCACATGACTTCTTCTCTCTTCACCCTGGGCTCTTGGCTCAAATGTTACTCAGTGTTGCTTCCCTAGCTACTGCCCACCATCCCCACCTGCTGCCACTGACCACCACCATCCATCGTCACCCTACCCCACCCCACCCCACCTCTACCCACCTCTCTTTTAGTTTTCCTCCAAAGCCCTTATCACTCTGTGACATATTTCGTATTTTACTTCTTTGTCTTATTCCATTGGAACATAAGCTCCAGAGAACACGTATTTTTGACCGTCTTACTTATTTCTGTATTCCCAGTGCCTGGGATAGATCCTGAACTGCCCACCCCCTTGGGGGCTATCCTCATTTTATATTTAAGATACAGCAACCAGAATTATAGTGGACGGGCACATTACAGTTTTGAGCCATAATGGAGCACTCCTTTGTTCTTTTTTTTAAACACTTCTCTGGAATGTGCCACAATCTAATGGTTTTTTGGCTGAAATGACCCACTAGATGAGGTCCAGAGGAGAGTTTTAATGACTGCTGAGTTATTCTGCCTCATAAATAACAGCTCAGAATACAGTTTAGATGTTTGCTCTTCTAAAAATGCACTACCATATAATTCCCCATTTAATACTCACATACCACCCTTCTGTACATTATAGCTCTGTGAAATATTTATGGTTATTTTCACGAATCAAACATTTGCAAGAAAGGGGACACTAGTGAAAGAATCCAAACGATACCTTTAAAAATAATCCATCTGAATGAATCCCCCTTAAAGCTTCAAAGGCAAACCATTTTAACATCAGAAACAGAAACTGGGAAACAGCACACTATACACACTAGAGTCAACTTTTAACGATCAGCACTTATAGAACCCTAGCCCAGTTATTAAGAAAAGAAGAGAAAAAGGAAAAGAAATACAAAGCAATATTCCACTGGCCTAGACAAAACGTTGGAATAGACAGCACCAGCTTATATGAACAAGTCCAAGGGCTGACTTACTCACCCAAGGGAGTAGGAAGGGAAAGTGAAAATACTGAGCTATCAATAATAGCATTTGCCAGGCCCTCGAGGGATGTCTTAGAGACTCCAATCTAGAGGTGAGTCTCTTTTTCTCCCACAGGCCTGGGGAGGCGCACAGGGAGAAACATTTAAAATAGTCTGAGGCTAATTTTATTTGAGGAAGATTGCTACAGGGGTAGAAAAGCCTAGTTTACTACAACTTATTTATCCATATATTTATTAACCACTTCTTATATGTCTATCATCATATTAAGAACTGATAGGTAATCATGAACAAAGAAAATGCAGGTCTAGGACAAAAGTTTGCAAATATTTACCATAAAGGGCCAAAGAGCAAACACTTAGGCACCGTTGGCCACAGATCTCTATTCCAACTACTCAATTCTGCAACTAAAGCATAGAATCAGCCACAGACAATACATAAATGAATGAGCACAGCTGTGTCCCAACATAACTTTATGTGAGGAACATAAAATTTGAATTTCATATAATTTTCACGTCACAAAATAGTATTCTTTTGATTTATCAACCACCGAGGAAATGTAAACTTAGCTCACAGATGATTACAAATAAAACAAAAAGCAGTGGCCAGATCTGGCCCGTGGGTTATAGTGTGCCAACTCCTGCTCTAGGAGAAAGGAGGCTGCCTGGTAGGGACCGCCCAGAAACAGCTCAAGAGGACGCTATGGAACAACTGCAGTCCAAGGTCCTCAACAAACCATCTCCCTATTTTAAGATGGCTAAGAAGAGAGACAGACATTGCCACGGCTTTGACAAAAGCCACTAAAAAATCTGAGAAAATCCTGTGACTCCATTAAATCCCACCCCGACTCTAGGAACTTTCTCTTTTCAGTGGGACTAGCAAAATCCTACCAGCTAATAACAGTGATGATCCTGATGCTTCCCAGGGAGGCAAAAAAGGTTAAAAGCGCAAATCTGAACTCAAGTGTCAGAGTCTCTGAGCACAAGACACAGCACAAGACCCTGTGAGGCTCTTAGAAATGTCCCCTTAGATAGGGGCCTATCAAGAGAAGGGAGGGGCGCCTGGGTGGCTCAGTGGGTTAAGCGTCGACTTCAGCTCAGGTCATGATCTCTCGGTTTGTGAGTTGGAGACCCGTGTTGGGCTCTGTGCTGACAGCTCGGAGCCTGGAGCCTACTTCAGATACTCTGTCTGTCTGTCTGTCTCTCTCTCCCCTCCCCTGCTTACTCTCTGTCTCCCCCCCCCCCACAAAAGTAAATACAATAAACATTAAAAAAAAGAATCTTAAAAAAAAAAAAAAAAGAAGCAGTGATAGCAGCAGTGAAAATCTTTGTTTTTAAAGCTTTCTTCCTCACAGCAATTGGTTAAATTATGTTCTTTATAAGAAAACTTACCTTTGTGAAGAGAAAAAAATAAAACACTATAAAAAAATCTAATCTCAGAGTAGTTGGTTATCATTTGCTTTTATACATTTGCTGTATAAAACCCTCCAGCTGTTCTTTCAATCCAGCTTTACCTACTTCGTAGCTCTGTGAACGAGGCAAGGTGACCATCCTCCCTAAGCTTCTTTTTCCAGCTTGGGAGATGGTTAACACCTCCCCTCAGAGGGCTGCTGGGGAAAAAATGAGACAACACAGACGAGGACTAATGTACAGGATATGAAACAATACACAAATGTAGTATGGAAAATTTTTTGTTAACTTAGGAGTTAAAAATAATTGTACCTTTGGGAACAGGACCTAAGACCCATATGATCAAGTTTAACGTTTCATTCTATCCTAAGACCCAAAAGAAATCTGAGACTCACCTGCTAACAGCACGTCCAACATTGGTCATCGCCGACGTCATTATCTCTGTGGTAAGGCTTTCGGCAAAGCTAACGCCATCCTGTCCAATCCCGCTGTCAGCCGCCAGACTGGTATTGTTCAGTTCTCTCTCTGCTTTTTCAATAGCTTCAGCAACTATCTTCTCCGCAAGCACTGTCTTCTTATCAAGACCAACATGAATTTGTGGGACATCAAGATGAAAAATTCTAGATTCCTGATAGATGTTGCTAAGTTTTGACTTAGAAGCTGGCTGACTAGTAGCAAGTGAATCCTGCCTGGAAACATGTTGAGATGAATTTCCAGTGCAATCATGTAGTTCTTTACGGTCACAATATCTGCAGGGTTGACTTATAAGAGGTGACAACTTTTCTGCATAAGTGACCCTATCAGCTGCTTTTGTGGACTCAGACGCATGGAAAACTGCAGATCCTAAACTGAGCTCTAAGGTATCATCCGCTACTTTTTTCGCATACTGTTCTATAGCTTGAACCACACTCTCTCCATAACCAAACCCATTTAAGCTGCCTGTACTGTGGTAAAATCTGTGATTTTGCGGGGAAGGCTGAAGAGCCTGAGGAAATTCTGGCTCAGCGGGTGACCTGGTTTCTTCATCACGTCCAGACTTTTCATAAAGGCAAGAATCTGTTAAGGATTTTGGCAAGCCAACTGTAGACACTGTCAGCTCTTTTTTAACATCTCTTGTTACGCCGTGAGCAAGAGAGGCTGAAAAACTATACAGTTCAGAGCAGTCATTTTTGTATGTATCCAGCGTCCATTCACAAGTTTTATTTTTGCAAAGGTAAACTCCACTTCTTTTACTTTGCCGTTCGTGATCTACTTCTTGGTGGTGTCCTTTATTTAAGAATATTAAGAGGTCGTTCTTGGTTGTCACCTGTGAGCTCTGCACGGAGAACATTTTTGAGCCGCACTTCATTTGGGCTGCCTTCGCTGCTTCTCGTAATCCTGACTTAACAGATCGATAGGCAAGTCTATTGGCATACTGATCCATTATTAACTCACTATTACCACCTTCCTGTTTGAGCACTTGGATAATGTGACCTGCATATTCGTCTGTCACGCTTTCGCAGCTGGGATACTTGTACGTCAGACCAGACACACAAGAACTTGGTGGTAATGAAAGACTGGACGGATCTACTTCTTTGAGGTCTGCTAGAGCCTCCATCTCCAACTTCTCTTCTGATCTATCGTCTCGGCCACCGTCCACGTAACAACTATTCCTCCTTTGCCTGAAAAGCACACAGCTTCTAACTTTTGCTATTTTCTCAGCCTCCGTAATGACTTCTGCTGCCAGGTCACCTGCAAAATTGCATAATATTTGTAACTTTTCCTCTGAGTGACTTAAAGCAGTAGGTGACACACTTCTTTGACTCTTCACAGTTAAGCAAGGGCTTTTAACCTTGGGTTCCTGAGTTACTTTATTATCTAAATGGGAAGCTGCCATTTCTGTGGCCAGAGAAATGATGTGCGTAGCTAACGATTCCGCAAACTGAACTTTCTTCCCTGAGTGCTCTGACTTCACATCCACTTCCGGATGCTCTTCGTCTTCACTGCTTTCCACTTCTTCTGAAAGAGATCGCATGAGTTTCAACATGAACTCTTCTTTTTCTATAGTATTTTGTTCACTTTCAGACAAACTACCAACAGATGAGTTGTGAGGCGTAGAGGGTGGTGTAGCAGGTGCGAATTCTTTTGCCAATTCCCCCTTGAGCTTTTTGGTTAACTTCTTGATATCCCATTCAGAACTAGCCTGGGATGGTACTAGAGGAGTGGATGGAGGAGTATCGGGTATCACATTGCCGTCTCTAATCTTCTGTTTATCTTCCACGTGCAAACCATCTACACACGTAAGCACTGTAGAGGAGAAAGTATGTGAATGAGGACAAGGGTGGTCTTGACCAAAACACAAGGGCTCAAGTGCTGCATTATTCAAATTATCCTTTTTCATGGATTTGTCTTTAGCAACTTCCTTCAAATCAGGTTTCTGACCCACAATTGTCGGACAAGGTTGTGGTGTCTCTAAAGAAAATCCATGAACTATAGAACCTTTACATTCTGGAACACAGTCCTTTCCTACTGAAAGTGAACAGGGGGTTAAGTGATCTTGACCATCGAGAAATTTGGGGAACTTTTCCAAGGTCAACTGTGACTCTTCTCCAGGAACAAGCAAGTTTTCCTTGCGTTCAGCATTTTTATCTACATTTGAGTTCGCTGATTTGCTTTTATCGATGGAATGTTTAATAATAGATTTAGATAATCGATCAGCAAACATATCCTTATTGCTAACTTCGCTCTGTTGCACTGTTGCTTGATCAGAACAGAAAGGAAGGGTTTCTCCCTTTACTGTTTTAGTTACACCATCTGTTTGTTCATCAACTGTTTTTGTACATTTGAATGATGTCATTGACTCTAAAGTTTCATTTACAATCGTATGCACCATTGCTGCAGAAAAGTTGTTAATAATCACAGGATCACTTGTTAATTTTGAAGAGCTCTGCACTTCAGCAGCATCATTAGTTGGTTTAAAGTCATTCTGGTTACCTGGATTGTGGTCTGAGGGTAAACAAATATTTCTGAGACACGCTACTTCCTCGTCTTTGTTTTTTGTGGTAACACATGTCTGGATAGGATCGCCATTCAAATTACTATCATCCGATGACCGACGAGATTTTGACTGATATATATTAGATGAGATATGATATGGGAGAAGGGCACTTCCTGCCAAGGGTACTGGTATCGAAGTAACAATTCCAGAAGTACAAAACAAGGCCTGCTGTACTGTGTATTCCTTTTTATGTTCCTGCATGGGTTTTGCCTCCATAAGGGTCTGGTTGTTAAAAGCAGGGGAAAACGTGGAGGTCTGTGTCGGCGGCACTAAATTTCCTGCACTGGCATCCTTTATGGTATCTGTGGAAACACTAACTGCTGCCTTGGTTGAGAAGGTCACACCGGCTTGTGAAAGCTCGATGAATGCTTCCTGTAATACAGACTCAGACAGGTCTTTTGCGTAGGACTTCACTGCTTTGTCTTCATAGTCAAACGGCCAACACTGTGGAGATGCGGGTGTTGGGGGACAGGAAAACTGACACACCTCCATGATGCCTTCAAAAACAAGCTCTTCCGCAAGATCCGCAGCAAACCGAGCGACTGTGTTTGTGAATATCTGCTTTTTTACATACTGTAAATCCCTGAAAGCATTTGATAAAGCTTCACTCACCAAAAAATTAGCCAGACCACTAACAGCACGTTCTCTCAGTGAAAACGCACACTGCCTTCTCAGCTCGTTAAATGCCATCTGAAAAACAGAGGATGTCAATTTGATAGCCAGGTGACACAACGCATTGGTACACGAAGAGACTCCTTTCTGTAAGTCTTTAAATGCACTGCCAAAACTTTTTTCCACAAGGTCTGAGGCAAATTTCTGAATAGTATCTTTAATCATCAAGGATTTATTTTTAGATTTACTTTTTTGATCAAGGCTTCCACTGTGAAGAGCTATGGTTTTATTTTCTCCCTTCTTAATGCTATTAATGTCTGATGTGGCATTAGTATGTTGGGTATGAAGAACAGAGCCCAGAACCTTACATGAGATGCTATTTGCATAATCCTCATAAGTGTAATAAACAGAATCATGATCTTCATGAATCCTATCTCCACCAATATCTGTTTGGCAAAAACATTCAGCAGGAGTACAACCTCCAAGAGGGCTAAAGGCAGAGGATCGAATAGGGCTAAACAAACCACTGTCCTCCCCTGACGCCTTCACTGGGCGAGGTGAATCTGGGGCATCACACAGGTTACTGTAAGGGGATTCTGGTTTACGAGGAGTTGGCTTTCTAACGTTAGCTGGGAGAGCTGGACGCTCAAACTTGAATTTTTGAGGATTCATAGTAGTAGTTACAGAACAAGATTTTTCATGTTTGTGTCCTTTCTTTTGCGACGGCTTCCCTACAACAGGATCTTTTAGAAATGGACAAGAAGTCTCTAAAGTTTGTTCTAACTCATCAAACTGATCAAAACTATCAAAAAATTCACTTACTTCTGAGTCTGAATCCTCTATATCATCTTTCATCACAGGAATTTTAGGTAACTCAAGTTTTGCTTTTAAACTTTTTTGATATCCTTCTTCATCCAAGAAAATAACAGGACTTGGACTTGAGCATTCAGATTCAGAGGAATAGGCAGGAGAAGAAGAAAAAAACATTTTCTGTGTATCACTACCTTTATCTGAAGCATTAGATGATCTATAGAAACTCTTTTGGATCCAAGGCTCAGAAATTAATGTTGTGACTGAAGTTTTCACAGAAGGTAGTTCTTTATGTCCCAGCATATTTATTAAGGAAGTTGAAGGTTTAGCCAATGACTTCTGCCTCCCAGAGCTAACCAGAATTCTTAAATCATGGGTTTCTAGATGGTGACCAGAAGAAGTCTGTGAAGCAGCATCACACTGGCTCTTTAGTGCAGCAATGCTTATTCCTATAGGAAAAGAATAAAGTGATCAAATTATTCTTGAACAGAATCTTTTAAAAATTAATTCACATCAATGGGAGTAAGTAGACTTTAAGCATGAAATATTTATTTGTAACATAAATGACTTCTACACTCTGTGGTTTACCAGATTCCTCCCAAATGAATTTGAGAGCAAATACACCTTTCACTAACATAATTTCATTTTACCTCACACATGGGAATATCTGGGTCTACAAAATGCTTAGTTTCTTGTCGCTGTGTGTTAGAAACACTAATATCGTCCCTCTGCCAGCTAACCCTTCTCAAATTTGAACCCAGGCATGGTCCAAACACTTAATGTAATGAAGCAAACACTGCTTGAACAGTACTACCAAAATAAGAACAGAAAGAGCAAAACTAAAAACCAGGTAGCAATGAACTTAAAAATCATAAGAAAAATTCCTTGCACAATCAAAAAAACAAACAGGTAAAATGCTGAAACGGTATCAAATTTCAAAATAAATTTCAGTGGAACAGGCAGCTTTAAAACTTTTAAAACCAAACATCAGACTTTAATTTCCTATTTCAAGAGAAAGTCTAGTAAAGAACAAACCATCAGTAAATGGCTTTAAAGGCTCTTCTTCCTCTAAGTGCTCAAAAGCAGTGACAAAGTCATCCTCTATGGAAGACACGGACTGGTTGGTGTCGTCATCATCTTCCTGAGCAGTCTCAAGTTGGCGCTTCTGATGCAAGTATGTGTCCAGGGTATATCTTATACCAGTAGCGTATTTACTTAGCAGGCTAAAGATAAAATCAATTCTGAGCCTTGGTAATGTAGGTGACACTCTCATGACACAGAGCATTCCAGAATGGTGACTCTTGGGGAAAATGAAAGATGATAAAAAATAATTTTAATTTCAACATGTATTATACAAACAAAGCACAGTATCTGGAAAGTGAAGTCTAGAAATAACACAATCTCGGGAAAAAAAGAAATGCATGGATCCTGGAAGGCTCCCTGATTTTGTATTGTCTAATTCTTTTCTTCATTCTTTCTCTACATTTCTCACTTCCCAATCTCTTTTCCTCCCAATCTTTCTCCCATCCGGCATTCAAATTCCACCTCCTCTAGCTCCTTAAATGTTACAGAACTTACCACCCATACCCTTGGCAATTATGCTTTCCTATGTTACTATAAGCCCTAGGAGTTCCCTTGCTCATTAACCTAGCTTACCAACTACACTGTAAACTGCATGAGGGCAAGAACCAGGTTCTGTTCTATTTTTGTATCCCATTTTACAGTGGCTTCCAGCATGATACCACCTTCTCTCCTATTATAAAAGAATCTTCCCCTCCTTTGACCTAAATTCCCCTACTTTTACAATTTACCATGATGTTTACAGCTTTGATCAGGAATCTAAGCCATCAGATTTTTTCCATATGTATTACCTTAAAAAACGCAAATATTGACAAATGACTTACTGGAAAAGGTGGAAACTAAATAGCTAATCACCTCTTGTAATCCTAGCAAATAAAACAAAGTAAATATAAATGAAGAATATAATTAAGGAAATGAGGCAAGCAGTTCTATTGTTATCTATAGACCTCCATATGAACACTGTAGTTTTTTAATACTTGGAATAATAAGTAACTCAAATTTTAAACCCACTAACTCAATTTTTAGGAGGTAAAAAATGCAAAGCATTTATCTTTGATGTATTATTAACAAAATAATACTTAGTATAAGAACGGAAAGCTGAAGGTTATAAAACTAACTAGCTGTCTGAAATGGTGACATTTTTATTTACAAATAAAGAACATGTCTTCCAATGTCCACTTTACACTGAATTTTTTTAACCAGAAAACAAGTTAAAGTATGTTCTCTAAAACACAATATTTATGGGGTGCCTGGGTGGCTCAGTCGGTTGAACGTCCGGCTTCGGCTCAGGTCATGATCTCTCAGTGTGTGAGTTCGAGCCCTGCGTCGGGCTCTGTGCCGACAGCTCGGAGCCTGGAGCCTGCTTCCGATTCTGTGTCTCCCTCTCTCTCTCTGCCCCTCCCCCGCTCATGCTCTGTCTCTCTCTGTCTCAAAAATAAATAAATGTTAAAAAAAAAAAACACACACACAATATTTATATAAATTTGGAAATGGTCATAAAAGGGGAAAGTGCCTACAGTTTATACAAAGGCAGAAGAAATTCAAGAAACCCAGAAATGTATTTTCTAAAACAAATTAATATGTATTGGGCATTATCATTTAGGGAACTTCACACATGAAAAATCTAATTGAAAGCTATGGCCAAAGTTATTCAATCCTTCAGTAATTTCAAAGCTTCATGAGTTATGTTTCTTATAAATAGTATTTCCTTGAGACAGCATTTAAAAAAAAAGAAACTTGAAGCATTTAAAAGTTTAATACTCTCCATCAAATGTCATTGTAAAATTTGCCCTGAAAAACTCATTAGAAATTATATATAAAAGTTACCTGATTTGGAGAACCATTGTTTCCATCTGATGATTTATTTATATCCTTCATACAAATAATTTCATTTTCATTTAGACTGCAGAAGTGCAGTGAATTCAGAAGATCTGGAAGTTCCAAAGAAACTGCAGCTAAATCCTAATTTAAAACGATACAATAAATAACACTTTAAAAAAAAATTTTTTTTTAAGTTTATTTGAGAGAGAGAGAGAGCATGTATGCAGAAGGGGCAGAGAGAGGGGGAGAGAGAGAGAATCCCAAGCAGGATTTGTACTGTCAGTGCAAAGCCTGACTCAGGTCTCAAACTCATGAACCATGAGATCATGACCAGAGCCAAAGTCAGACGCTTAACCGACTGAACCACCCAGCTGCCCCATAACACTTTTGTTAAGACTCCTATAATGTGGGCTTTGTCTGAAAATCATAAGGTCCACTGGTTAATGTAATTTCCAGTTCAAAATAGTTAATATAGTTTATCATACACAATTTAACTTAAAAATAAAATGTACTAAAATATTGTAATACCTGCTGTTTCTGCAGTCTTTTCAAGTACTGATATCAAGCTACAAAGCATTTTTACATGGTACCTCCTGAATCCATGACAATTAGGCTTTTAAGAGTTTTTAGCTGCAAATATCAACCTGCAATCTTCAGGTTAACAATGGAATTTTCATACATATAGAGATTCTTCCCAATAGAATGTACTTCTTGGAGCTTAAGTTTTACAATTGCAAAATACAAATCTATTTTTCAGCCTCTCCTCTCCAACATATTGTATTAGATTTTAACTGAAAAATTTATGAAGATATAAAGAAAATAGATTTTGTTATTTTACTTATCTGTCTTTTTTATGTAAATATTTAACCCAGTGAAAGAATTATTAATGTCTTTGACCCCTCAAAGAGTACTTTCCTTTATAAACATGGCTTTATCAGTAACTCTTAAAGAGGAACTACAGTACGAGACAAATACTTTAGGGGGTGCCTGGGTGACTCAGTCGGTTAAGCATCTGACTTCAGCTCAGGTCATGATCTCACAGTTCGTGAGTTCGAGCCCCAAGTGCGGCTCTGTGCTGATACCTCAGATCCTGAAGCCTGCTTCGGATTCTGTGTCTCCCTCTCTCTGTCTACCCCTCCCCTGCTCATGTTCTGTCTCTCTCTGTCTCAAAAATAAATAAACATTAAAAAAAAATACTTCAGAACACTTCTCTTTTCAGCCTTATGTTCTCAGGAATATGTCTTCTCTTGTGCCTTCTGTCTAAGCTATTTCCTTCAGGGGCGCCCGGGTGGCTCAGTCAGTTAAGCGTCCGACTCTTGGTCTCGGCTCAGGTCACGATCTCACAGTTGGCGTGTTCAAGCCCTCCATCAGGGCTGACAGTGTGAAGCCTGTTAGGGATTCTCTCTCTGCCCCTCCTCCACACGTGTGCACACATATACACACACTCTCAAAACAAATACACTTTCAACAATTAAATAAAAATAAACTATTTCCTTCAGGCAAAGGCACAATCAAAACACACGGCAGAATTTTCATTATCACCTGATATGCATTATTCATAAAGAAGTGAACAGTATTACCTCTTCTATTAGGAGACACTTTACTACCACAAAAGGAAACACGTGGCAACCACAAATATTAAGAAGCAGCATAAGGTATAAAAAAAAAGTTTGCCTACCACATCTGCAAGACCTTCAACCCTCTTTATGTAACTGTGAAACTTTCCTTTGCTGATCATAATCTCAACTACCAGTCTCTCTCTAAATACCTGCCAAAATCAGGCTAAAATTTTTGCATTAGCTAATCACTAGTTTTTACAAATTTCGCCTTCTAAATTTAACATTATCTCAATTAAAAATATAATAATCTGAGGAAGTCAGATTTTGAGGCCACCCAAAATAAAAAAGAAGTCTTACTTTCTACGTTATGCACAGAATGGAAGGAAAGTTAGCCTGTGGCTTGCAGCCTTCTCAGATATATCACACTTGTGGTCTCCTAACCTAAAACTGCTCTCTGTAACAAGAATACTCTGCAAATGCTAGAAGTGAAAATGCCCAAAGCACACTCAAAAGCAGATCTCAAAATGTCATCTTTTAGCTTCAAATAGGAATGATAACAGAAGAGTTGAATGTACATTTTAGGCAAATAAGGCAAATTTCATGGTCTCAAATTTTGTTCCAAATAATCTCTCATGGTCTTTTCCAGTTCAATAAATCAACCATACCTGTATGTGAGCGGCATCTGTTTCTTCATTAAAACCTAGAAATGTGACCTGAATAAAAAAGGAATAAATCTCCATTGAGTTTTTAAGTCTTATCTCAATTATTGACAGAGCTGAGAAATAGAAAAAAGCACATAAAATGTTAAAATGCTGACTGCTATATACAAATGTTGAATCATTCTGTAATATACCTGAAACTGATTATGCTACACGTTGATTATACCTCAATTAAAAACATTTTTTAAATGCTGTCATGGACAAAATGATTCCAATTTTCAAAGATCAGCACAAAGGATTTTTACCAAAGAAGTGGCTCCGTAAGGCAGCTCTTCAACCTTCCCCATGTCCACTCCATTCGCAAATTTAATCAGTTCTATTCCACACACCCATCTCCTATACGTCCACTTCTCTCCATGCCCCTGCCACCACCTCCCTGCATGACTACAGTCCTGTCCCACCCGGTCTCAGGAATGATGTCACCTCCTTGTCAAAACCCTTCCACACCTCCCACTGCAAAGTCCTAACTGAGGCTCCAAGGTTCTGGGTTAGCTGGTGCTTTCAACCTTTCCTTGCTTACAGTCATACACATGGGTCCCTTTTCTGGGTCTAAGAGCTTTGCAGTAATGCCTAAGAGCTTTGCAGTAATGCCCCCTCAACCTGGATCACTGCTCCTCGGATGTTTACATGCCTCGCTCCTCCTCATTCTTCAAGAGCCAACTTAAATGTCACCGCCTCAGAGAGGCCTTCCCTGGGTAGGCCCCCAAGACTCCTTACTGACTCCCTGTGATATTACCACTTATTTCCTTCAACACCCATATAATAGAGATTTCTCTGCAAAAGTTTACATAAATTAAATTCCTAAAGAATATCTAATGGCATGAGAAAATGTCACATTACGTAAAAAGGACAAGTTACAGAAAAGATGACACAGGTATATACACAATTTCAACCTTATTTTTAAAAACATACACATGAAAAACAATACTGGAAGGCGACACACCAAGTAAGCAGTGATTACCTCTAGATGGTAGAATTATAAGTGTTCTTATTTTTTGCTACTTTTTTTCACCATGTTTTTCTTTTCCCCTAATTCGTAAGATTAATTACAGGCATTCTTTTTCATGATTTCAGTATTTCTTAATTTTCTATAAGCATTACATACTACTTTTGTAACCCCCAAAAAGTATTATTTTTAAAATTTATATTATCTTTAGGTCTGCCACATCATAGGAAGGAAAATTTTCCATTTGAAGACAAAAATCTACTAAACAAGTACTATGACTAAAAATATGAAATACTTAAATGACAGCAATATGGATAATCAAGTCTCAAGAATTATGGGAAAGCAACATAGTTAAAACAGAAAGCAACACTCAATGTACTTTTTATCCCTTTCTGATGAGTTACAACCAAGTCACAATATTCTATTACCCCGGGATCCTTATTCTGATATGGTTATTACTTCCCAAAAGTGTTCAGTTAATTCCAGGTTTCTAGGTACATTGTTTGGCTCCAAGAGCCAATCTCCTCATCTATAAAACTTAAAGCAATACAACTCCTCTTCCACGGTTGGGAGGGTTAACAAGACAATGTGGAGGAAAGTGCCTGGCACAGCACAGGCACTCAGTAACAAAGAGACACTTAAAAACAAGCTTCCTTTCTTCGAAAAAATACTTTGAGCTACGTACACCCTCAAGTGAGACAGAAATTCCTGCTATTCTTTCAAGTTTCCTTTTACTGTATACAAAAGAGAAAATAAGTTGACATGGGGTTTTGAAGATGCCAGTAGTTTTATATTTCCCATCGACCAAAGAAGGCTTTGCCAAGGAATGTGGGCTCGGAAAGGCACTACGTCAGCAGCTAGAGAAAACAGGCTGGAAAACTGAGGGCAGAAGGACACAGGAGACCTGTCACACTTGGCAACAAGTGAAGAGATTAAGGGTGGCTGGGCTTTACTAAAGTAAAGCAGGAGGGATAACAAAGAAGATAACAGGCAAGAGCCGCAGAAATTAGCAGACACAAATAGAAAAGGCTTGGGTCAGAGAACACTAGGCCTAAAAGGTATGCTCATCATCCTGTGGAACTATCTCAAGTATAGTTTCTCAAGGAGTATGGAAGAAAAGCATTCCCCAAAATAAGAAAATCCATTTGACAATAATTTATATATATATATATATATATATATATATATATATATATATATATGAAAATCCCTATTTTTTATTAGATCCTTGGTTTCAAAAAAAAATTTTTTTTAACTAACATACTTATCATCTTTGAGCTTGAATAACCTAATATCTTACTTCTCTCATTTGGTAACATTGGTAACATGAATGTGTTGATTAACTACAGCTGTATTGCAAGAAAAAATTCACTTCTTTTCACAGTAATAAATCCAAACAAAGACTGGAAACACTGATGTAGCACAGAAATAGGTGAGCAAGTAGTTAGTATACCTTTAGTATATATATTAATTTCAAAATAAATTTATCACTACTTTTTCATTTTGTATCAAAGTGCTGAATTTAAATAACCAAGAAAACTAACAATAGCCAAAAAAATGAATATATGAAAATAGTATATATTTCATGTTTCAGAGTACAGCAGGAATCATCTAATATAGTGCTGTATATCCAATGAGTGATCAACAATGTCTATGCACTGAATTAAATGTGCTCGTTATAATACACTAAGACAATTATGTTGGTGGATATTTAAAACAGGTATTTCTCATACTGAATTAATATAGAGAGATTTTAAACAATTTAAAAATAGACGATGCAGCTTTACAAAGGATGAAAATACACAAAAGTACCATGTGTTTTATTACGAAAAGATATAGAAAGTATTACAAAATAGCATGAAAATACACTGTGTTTTATTAGGAAAAGATATAGAAAGTATTATGTCAAACCTCAGTCAAATTGGCATGTTCCTCCTGCTTTAAACAGTCCTCCGCTGATACACTGCATAGTTCCTTCTCACTCTGTAATAAAGACTTGACCGACTGGAACACATCTTCACTGAAACTCTGAAAATAAAAGATACTCTTAATTTAGTTAATTCTAAGACAAGGTAAAAGACCCTGGAGATATTCTACTTTTAAGTGTACCGTCACTAACTCTCCAATTAATATGCATTTGATAGCTACAGAATATCTACAGAATTCAATAGAGCTGAGAGGAAGAAAGAACAAAAGGCTTATTTAAGTAGAGTTCCAAGTGATCAAAACACACACACACCACAGCCCAGGCATTCGACCTATTAGAAGCTCATGAGGCCCTCACAATGGGTACACTTACTCTTACCCTACACTAAAACCCAACAGACTACATGCCTGATTTCCTAGTCATTGGCAGAACAGAAGCAACAATTTATATAAGGAGTGAGATGATGTGGAAACTGTAATAAGGCATGCTAACCAAAGTGATTACTCTCATAACAAAGTTGGAGATGGAAAAGAAAGAGAGTAACCTGAACTAACGCTTTTCAGGGTCTTAACACAACTAGATGATAAGGCTTTCCAGATTTGGCAGAAGAAAGGTCACAAGTGCAAAGGAACAGATGGAAGAAAAATTTATATAAAGAAAATAATGAGTATGACAGTCAGACATAAAGAGAATGTTAATTTCCTTCTACCATATTCTCCTTCCACTGATTTGTTGATCTGCTCTTCTATCAGAAATGTCCTTACTCTCTAATCTTCCCCTGTAGAAATCCTACCCAGTCCAAGACCTATGAAGATTTTCCCACCCCTTAGTCATTATCAAAGTTTCTATTGTATTGTCTGCACACTGAGATCATGAAGTCCATATCATAACACATCACCATTACGTCTCTACATGTATTTGTCTTTCCTACCATTAAACTAAATTATTAAGGTCAGAGACTACATTTTATTCAATGCTTCCTCAGATTTCAGTACCTTACGTACTATATGAACTCAGTAAATGTTTGCTAATTTTAATAAATTAGAAATTAGTGGAAATCTTTGGTTTAAGAGATACACGTAATATGAAACCAAAGCAGTCAAGAAAATAACGTGATGTTAAATTTGAATACGAATTATCAATATGAACTCATGATTCTTTAAACACATGTACTACATTTTTCCATTAAAAGATCACAGAAGCAGGGTGCCTGGGTGGCTCAGTTGTTTAAGGGTCTGGTTCTTGGTTTTGGCTCAGGTCATGGTCTCGCAGATTCGTGGGTTCCAGCCCCACACTGGGCTCTAAGCTGGCAATGAGGAGCCTGCTTGGGATTCCCTCTTTCCTCTCTCACTGCCCCTCCCAGACTCGTGCCGTCCCTCTCTCTAAATAAATAAATTCATTAAAAAAGAAAAAAAGATCACAGAAGCAATGACCCTCAGTAGTAATGAGCATATCCAGCACCCAGATTTTGGTTTCTAAATACCATTTGCTAATAAAAGAACTACAGCTCCTTAGGAAAATGGCTGGTTCCAAGCTGGAGGCAGAGAAAACATGATGTGTGGATGGAACATCTTAATTGTGACAGAAAGCAATGAAGACCTCAGGGACTAACTGGGTCATTTCAAAAGAACACAGAAGCAATAGGTGAAGGGGATTAAGAGCACACTTGTTGTGAGAAGCACTGAGTGATGTAAAGAATTGTTGAATCACTATATTGTGTACCCGAAACTAATACAACACCGTATGTTACTTTTTAATTCCTTTTTAATTCCAGTGTATGTACATACATACATACACTGGAATTAAAAAAAGAAAACAGAAGCCAACTTGAAGGAATTCCTACTGGCCAAACTTGGGCATCTAAAAAATAAAAATAGTTAATGGATCATAACAACTGGATTAAAAAAAAAATCTATGAATCCATTAAAAGAGACAGATAAAAGGATGGGGGTTGGGGGAAAATATGTGTATATATAAGAATGCTGGATGACAAATAAGGAAAGAATAACAAAATTTAAAAATGCCATTTGTAACTCCCAAAGTAATTAGTGATTTAGGGAAAGATTATCAACGTATCCTAATCACTGGGTTAAAAGCTACTGGAGGAGAACAGGATATTCTCTCTCAGCATCATCCTACAGATTACTTAACTGTACTAATTACAAAGGATACATGTCTTTATATTGGTGATATCTGGTGATACTGGGGGAAGACCAAAGAGACACAATACCCAAGTAAGTGTGAATCTTGACTGGATCCTACCTAGATGAAGAACAAAGTAAAAATATCAAGGATATCTGAGACAATTAGGGAAATTTGTATATGAACTGCATGTTAGATGATGCTACTGAATTAATAATTTTCTGAGGGGCTCTCATGATGCTGATGTTCCTAAGAGATGCCTGCAGCATACTCTCACATGGTTTCAAAAGGGGAGTACGTTTGTGTGTGCACATGTATTTATATACACACACAAACAGAATGGGTTGGCAAAATGTTAACAGAGGGTGAACCTAAGTGAAGAGTATGTATAGTGTTCACTGTACTGAGTTTTTTTTCCTCAGCTTTTCTATGGGCTTAAAAATATTCTATGTGGCGCCCGGGTGGTTCAGTCGGTTAAGCATCCAACTCTTGATTTTGGCTCAGGTCATGATCTTGTGGTTTGTGAGATCGAGGCCCACATCAGGCTCTACACTGGCAGTGTAGATTCTCTCTCTCTCTCTCGCTCTCTCTGCCTCTCTCCTGCTCTCTCTTTCTCTCTCTCAAAATAAGTAAAAATAAACTTAAAAAAAATTCTAAGTTTTAAATGATTCTGTTTTCATTAATGAGTGGAGGTTTTCAGAATAATGTACAAACAACTCAAAAAAGGGAAAAAATCTGAAATCTGAACCTGAACTACTGATATAAATTCATGGCACTGAAAGGACAATGAGTACTCCTAGTACCCAGGGTACTTGGTTCCTAAATACTATTCAGGGTTTTTTGGGAAAATAGCCAATTTCAGGTCTGAGGAAGGGTAAGTAGATGGTGAAGCTGGGTCAATCTGTTATACTAGAAAGTAGGGAAGCAATCAAAGAATTAAGAGCCTGAGACAAAACGACACAGGCACCAGCTTAGAGGGACTCCCAGGGACCAAGTTAGAGACCCTCTGAGCAACTTAAACTAATAAGTAAATGCATAAATGACTATAAATAAAAGATTGGAAAATACAGAATTTTTAAATCCATGCGTCGAGCAATACAAATGAATGAATGAATGAGAATAAACTCACTTGCATATTACACCAAATCACTAATCTGAAAATTGGTAATTCAAGGGCATTTACCATGTCTTTTTAGGAGATACTGTAGTTCATTTAACCTTAATGAGAGAAAGGTTTTCTTTAAGAATTCTCGCTAACTGGGGAGCCTGGATGGCACAGTGAGTTAGTTAAGCATCTGACTGGCTCAGATCATGATCTCACAGTTTGTGAGTTGGAGCCCCGCATCGGCTTCTGTGCTGACAGCTGAGCCTGGAGCCTGCTTCGGATTCTGTGTCTCCCTCTTTCTCTGCCCCTCCCCGCCTCGTGCTCTGTCTCTCTCTCTCTCTCTCTCTCTCTCTCAAAAATAAATAATAAACATTTCAAAAAGTTAAAAAAAATAAAAGAGTTCTAGCTAATAAATGTAAAAGGAATGATAACATTAGGAAAATCATCATTTTGCAGCATCCAGGAAATAAGATTCTGGAAAGGGTCATCAAGGATGCCAAATAGACAAAAGGTTGCTGGAAAAAAACAAGATACTTGCACACAGCCATGTATCACCCTCATAGATTATTTGATAACTAGAAAATATAAAATATACTTTTAAAATGGACAGTTCTGGCAGAGTGATTACCTTCATCAACTGATCAATTTTTGTATCACTGATCACACGAAAACCTGAAATTCTGTCCTCACATCATTCTATAAATTATTCTTGCCAAAAATGTTTAACCTGAATCTAATCAAGCATTTACACCTAACTTCTAGAACCTATGAAATGGAGAAGAAAGAGGAATAAGTTAAATACCACTGTGAGAAAACAACCAGACAGATCCAAAATGTGGGACATTGTACAAGAAACTGGTCCAGTCTGTTCAAGAAGTCAGTCTTGAATTTTAATAAATCAAAAAAAAAAAAAGAGGGGAAACTCTCAGACCAAAAGTAACATAAATAAGTCATAATTATCGAGTGCAACTTAAGGCCTAGAAGCCTAGACTGAATCCAAAATGGGGGTGGGGAGGACTGCAAAAGAGATTTCAAGGATAATAAAGGAAATCTGAGTACATCTGGATATTGGATAGTAGGGAATTATACTGAATTTTCTTGAATGTGATCCTTGCACTACTTTTATACAATAACTGTATTATTGTTATGTGGGAGGATACTGTGATCCCTGGGAGAAGCACACTCAAGCATTCAGGAGTGAAGAGACATTAAGACCATAACTTTCAAGTTGGTTCTGCCACAAAGTAGACACGTGCGTGTACACACACACAAACACACACACACACACACACACACACACACACACACACACACAGAGTAAACAAAACAAAATACAACTGACCCTTGAACAACATGGTTTGAATTGCATGGGTACACTTACATGTGGATTTTTTTCAATGAACATGGTACGATACCATATATGTATTTTCTCCTCCTTATGATTTTCTTAATATTTCCTTTTCTCTAGAATTTACTTTAAGAACACAGAATATAATACATATACAAAATATGGGTCAATCAACTGTTTAAGTTATTGTTAAGGCTTCACATCAAGAGTAGGCTGTTAGTGGTTAAGTTTCTGGGGAACCAAAATTTGTACATGATTTCTGACTGCACAGGGGTTGATGCTCCTAACTCTGACATTGTTCAATGTTTACTTTATTAACAACTGTTGAATATGGTTGATTCGTATGAAAGTTTATGTGTAGGTGTGCTATGAACTTAACTCTTCTTTATGCTTGAAATTTTTCATAATAAAATGTTAGGGGAAAAAAAGGTCAAGAAATGGAAGAGTAACCAAACTGTCTTAAGAGGAAAAAAGAGGGTTCTTCCACCAACTACAAACAAAGGATCAGGAATCATATTTATTTTGCTCACTACTGATTATCCAATACCTAGCACAGCGCCTGGAATATAATAAACACTCAAATTTACATTTGCTGAATGAATGAGTAAATGGTAATATTTTGGGGCAAAGGTAAAGGTACGTAAGAAAACTTATAGCTGATGTTTACATTGCTAAAAGATGGAAGATCTTGAGAAAATAAAAAACAGAAAACTATCTGTTGAGAAGAAATGGGGAGGCATTGCAATCTCTGGGAAATAAAGTTGACTGTCTCCATTACCTCATAACACTATTTTCATATAGGCCAATTCTGCAAGATTTTAATATTACTAATTACAATATTGAGATTCGTTTAAAAATAAGAATATCATACAGCTGCTTAACGAGATCTTAAAAAGTGATCAACATTTTTATTAAAACTATCACTAAAAGAAATCTAACACAGTGAACTTACTTTTCTGACAGATGCTCTAGTCTTCACGTGACTGTTTCTCGAAGTCTGGACGGCTGCCATAACTATATTGCTTTTCTGTGTAATCAATGAAGAATTAGTCCATAAAACACCTAAAGAAAACACATTAAAAAAAAACTACTGATTTCAGCGATTCAGGCAAGCATTTTGTCCTAAAATAAGGTCTTTAAATTCAGTCATTTAAAAAAATTAAAACATAAAACAAAAATTCTGAGACATAAACAATTATTATAAAGTAGTTTACCCTTATTTATTCAATCTCACTGCCTTTGTGAGGTTTTTTTTTGTTTTTTTTATTTTTGTGTTTTTACAAATAAGAAAATACTTGAAAGTCTTAATAAGAAGTGTTTAGAAAACCTTTTAAAATCTAAAATAGTGAAGATTACAAAAAAATCCGAGCTTTCTTGCCTCCCAAAAGTCACTCTAATCCTACAGCAACCGTGAATGTGTGAATGTTTTTTACACCTTCTTATTTCTTGGGTAGAAATATTTGATAATATACAAATGAGAATATGAAATCTGTGTAGATAAAATAAAATCACATAAACAATAACAAATTCCTTATTTAGCCATCTTAACAGCATACCAATGACTAGAGTTAAAAAAAAATCCAAGTTAAATGATTAAGAGTACTTACAACACGTGTATACACATACACACACATACATACACACACACACACACACACACACACACACACCCCTCTTGGAAGAAACTCTGAAACTAAAGGACTTAAACTTTTTATCAATGTTTGAAGGCAGTACCTTTGAGAGTTTTGAATTAACCATTCAAAATTCACATCTGACCACACAGTACCTTGTTCATTTAAAATCTACTTGGACTCGATGCTATGGATACAGGGGAGAATAAAGCAAAATGGCCCTTGGGTTCAGAGCATTGGAAGAAAAACATTTTATTATAGTAAAGAATGAGAATAGGAAGTGAATTCTAAATCATTAAATAACTAAAAAATTTGAATCAATAAAGATTTAAGAAATGGTTAGTTTCAACCAAACTGGCCTTACCAAGAATTAACCTAGTTGAGGTTTTCAAGGCATCCGATTAATGTAAGTTTACACTATGAAAAGATTTATACGCAAAATCAAACATCAACTAGTTTCCATCAGAACTGCAAAAAAAAACCCCTAAATTTCAGTGGAGTTCTAATTTTATACTCTTTCACCGTAGAGATAAAACCAAAGTGTGTATGCATGCGCATAGATTCTAATTTTTTTTATTTATTTAGAGAGAGAGGGTGCGCAAGTGGGGGAGGGGTAGAGAGAGAGGGAGAAAGAGAATCTCCCAATCCGGGACTCGAACCCACAAACCATGAGATCATGATCTGAGCCAAAATCCCACGCTTAACCAACTTAGCCACCCAGGTGCCTCTAGGTTCTAATTTCTAATAAAGAATTATGATGCTATTCTATTCTGAACTAGGATAAATCCTAGTGGTCTCTTTAATAATAAAATGTGACTAATGACTAGAATTGAAGTAGGACTGTGAGAAAGGCAAGGGAGGTCTCAACAGTACAAGATAAAGAGCAACATACCAGGACTCACAAGAGTACCATTTGTGTCCTTGTTCTTCCTCTCATTAGCTTGGTTTCCTCCAGGTAAATTGAAGTATCTTTGGATCTGTTTCCTCAATGCACATATCAACTTACTTACTGGAGAAGTTTATTGTAAGAATGAAATGGAAAATAATTTACAGGAGGCATTTTGGAAACTATAAATAATAGTTAAAAGAAAAATTAAAATATTTACTTACAGGCCAAAATGATCAAGGGGGCCAAATTCTCAAAACGAGGTATAAACATAAAAGTTTATGTGGCCAAGGCAAGACAATAATCCTTTTTACTCCTCTTTACCCATAGAGTTCTCTTCAACTGCCAGAAACCCTCAGAGGCAAAGGGACTTGCCTTAAGTACCATATAAAATACAAAGGCCAACACAAGGGTTCCAGAAAAGGAAAATTCTCAAACACGGCGCCTGAGTCAACTAGCATCTTTCTGGTGGGCAAAAGTGTAATGCAAATCTAAACTCTGAAAATATTCCTGTGCTATGATACAACAATTCTACTTTTGGGAACTCATCAAAGAAAACAATGATCCTAGAGCATCTAGGGTCCTAGCGAGAGCTTCTAAGGCTCCAAGTGCTTTACTAAGAGATTTACATGAAGATCTCATTTAATCCTTAGGACTGGTACAGTAGTACTACTCCAGTTTTACAATGAGAAAAACTGAGGCAAGGACGAGTTAAGCAACTCATGCAGGCCCACACAGTAAGCAGGAGAGCTGAGATTCAAATCCAAACCTTCAAACTCTAGCACCCCAGGTCTTAACCAGTATAAATGTTTGAAAAGGTGTTCAAACACCAGTGTTAAGGTCTGAAAAGGTATTCAAACACACTTTATACTGGAAAGAAATAAGAAGCACTCTAGATGCCAGACAGGAGAGTGACTGAGTAACTGAGATGCATTCCCTGTTGATGCAATCATGTTAAAAATAACACTGAAGGGGGTGCCTGGATGGCTCAGTTGGTTAAGCGTCTGACTTCGGCTCAGGTCATGATCCCCCAGTTCACGGGTTCAAGCCCCACGTCAGACTCTGCTGACAGCTCAGAGCCTGCTCTGGATTTTCTGTCTCCCTCTCTGCCACTCTCTCTCTCAAAAATAAACATTAAAAACAACAAAAGTGTAAAAAAAACCACATCTCTTCCTAAATAACTACAACACTGAAAGACAGAGGAACAGCGCATAAGGCATCTTCCCCTTCTCTGACTCCTGAAAGGGCGGAGTTGGGGAAAGAGATGGGAAAAAGCAATCACCTTTGCAGCTGCTAACCAAAGTCAATAATGAGCAAAGATTACACACTCAGGAAAGAAGGTGACTGGTTATCTAGATGAGCCGCTTACCGGAAGGTGCTGTGACATGCCAGGCCCCTGACAAGGAGGTTGGGGGAGGCCAGGGTGCTCTGAGACAACATCCCGGATTTGACACCTCTAATTACCCCAGTGCTCTACCTACAATACTCCTGAATAGCAGACTGGGGCAGAACACTCTTTTCACAGTGCAGTACTAAAGCAAATAGAATCCAGTATTTAACAGACCTATTAAGGAACATTAAAAACATAAAATAAAAAAGTAAAAATACACTAAAGACAAAAAAAAAAAAAAAAAGCCCAGACAAATATAATCATGTCACCCAAAACCCATATAATCTATTTTCAGACCACTACCTCAGAATTTATATTAATAAAAAAGAAACTATATTTAGTTCTGTATCTTCACTCATTTTCTGAACCCTACTCCATCTCTTTGTGTTTAACGTAACACATGAGTAAAATATTATCTCACAAAGGGAAAAATCTATCAGAGAATAATCTTTGCAACAGCCTATCCAAGTGAATCCAACGCGAGACAGTGTGACTCATACCTCTGGTAAAGCAAAGAAAAAAAAATGTATCTTTGGAAATGATGTGAAGACAGATGGGGGGAAAAGCAACAGAGCACGGTTTCTTCACCACCTTATATATTTCGAGGGAATGCAGTTTTAGCCAGATTTCACAAGAGGAGCAAAACTACAGTGTTTTCCCCTAAACACCTTTGTGTTATGATGATAAACTTTTCACTGAATGCTTTTTTGATTTGTGCCCTATCACAGGTAAATAAACAAGAGTCCTAAGCAGGGAATAAAACAAAGTGTGTTTCTTTACAAAGAAATTAGAGTGATCCAGATCATTTTTTGAAAGCAGATCAGAGAGAAGAAAGTACAGACAGACAGGGCAGACAACTGAAAAGTAAGCTGCTACAGCTCACTGAGGACACAGGATATAAAGACAATACCATGAAATAATCAAAATCCCCTCAGAAGCAACCAAAAGGCAGAATGGATATTGCTAAAGACATCGGAACACCGAGGGAATCTTAAGAAATATCACAGAATACAAACAGATGAAAGCATTGGAAAACAATTATGAAGAATATAGAAAACACACATATGGGGCACTTTGAATAAATTACACTTATCTTAGGATCCTGTGATTCCCCTTCTTAAAATTTATCCTACATATACACTTGCACAAAATTCATAAATATATATGTGAAAGAATAGTCACTAAAACAAAAAAAAAAAAACTAAAAATAATCTAGAAGCCCATCAATTCAAATAAATTATACTGCATTCGTATGACTGATTTTTACCAGCTGTTAGAATTAGATGAATACACACTGATGTGACAGCATTACCACAAAATATTAAGGGGAAAAGCAAATTGCAGAACAGTGTAAACAGTACGCTCTTCACTTGTCATTAAAAAAAAAATTACATGAGCCAACTCTGTGTGTATATTTGTATAGGCCTCGGAAATACCATAATGGATATAGACTAAACTCATGATAGTGGTCATTCATGACAACTGGGACTTTTTTTTAATGTTATGAAATGTCACATACCTATAATATGGGAAGATGATACACTGTTAAGTAAAATAAGTTTCCACATGTTCACAGTATCCCATTTTTGGGTAAAATCTGTATAACTGCACGTGTGTTATTTGTATATGCGACATAAAAGAGAACATGTACTAGATGGGTACAAACATTGTTTTTTTTACCTAAGTAGACGCAATTATGCTGGTTTTATTCTTCTGGATGTACAGAAGTTCTTTTATAATCAGAAAATAAGTACTTCCCACGTCTTTCCTCCTCTCCTCTGGCCTAAGAAATTTTCAAGTTGGCATCATCTATTTCCTGACCTTTTTATAGCATGAGTTAACCAAGCCAAGGAGTCTCTGAAACCCCTTCCTTGTCTTCTATCAACACTCTCGTCCTATTTTGACTCTCTTCCTATGGCACTGGTTCTCAAACTTCAGCACAGGTGTGGATCAGCTTATTTCTAACCCGTTCCACCCCGGAAGATCCAGATTCAGGAGGTCTACATGGAATCCTGAAATCTATACCTTTAACAAGTACCCTCTGTGATTTCTAAATGAGAACACTTCTCTCTCTCTAGGTACTACATTAGTCTCCTTCTCTAAATTTTTTCACAACTTGTTACTCAAACGCTAATATTTCTAACCTTCATCCTTGTCCTTTGTGGTATTCAGTCTACCTAGTTTTCCAAGGATATTCAATCTCTACCTCTGATTTTAACTGTGCAAATAAGTCCCTAATGTCTATCTCCAGTTCAACTCCTGTACCTGTGTTTCAGTTCCTTGGGTCCAATTTTCTATTCAATACTTCTAACTAAATATCCCAGTTACTCCAAAATTGGTACGTCCAAAAACTGAATAAAACTTTCTCTCTAAACAATTTCTCTCCATAGAGCCAGTAAACCAACTGAGCCAGCAGGCTAAGCTGGAAACTGGCTTTTCCCTCAATCCCTATAGACTACCACATCTAGTCAGTCACCAAATCCTGACCTGTCACCCTCCTAAGCTTCCCTCAAACCTACCCTCTCTTCCATCAGCTAAACTGTCATTTACTCTTCATGCATCAGTTGAAGGACCTCCCTCCTTGAGGAAGACTTGGCTCATCTTACCAATCCTTCCTTGCCCAAACAGTAGCCACCACCTCTGTGCTCTCCCAAGGTGGGTTGTCCCAGTCCATTTTTTTTTCCTGCTTCCTTCCTTTTGTGAATTTCTGGAGGACAAAAATGTTTTATTGTATTTATATTCTAACACAGAAGGCAAATCAAACATCTGCTGAATAAATAAAAAGTCTTTGAAGAGGCAAGTATACCTCCAAATGTTTCAATGGGTACTTCTACATTTAATGAATCATTATCAGCTTCCAGTAATTTCTAATTTTACAATATTTGATAACACAGTAAATGCTCCAAAAACACGTGCTGGCCAAATTCCAAATGGCCAAGTGTTAAAATTAATATTCTGTTAAATATAAATACAACAAAGTGGGGCAAAAAATATGTGAAACATTAGTTTTCAAACATTAGGCAACAGGTAACCCAAGCTTTTGACTGCCAAAAGAAGGGAAACACTGGCCGCTGGCTACTTTCAGGTCACAGCACAGACAGGAGAAAGCCAAGTGTTCTGATGGTCTCAGCAAGTTGCAGAGGCAGAGATGAGAGTCTGGGAAGGCCAAGGTGGCTAGAACGCTCAGGGTACAGCACTGGAGAGAGAGCTCACAAAGACTGAGAGCATCAGAGAGTTGCAGATGGGTTCTTCTAGGGACCCTGGTCAAATACTGACCTATGCCAAGTGTCAGAGGTTGGGGAAATAACCACCAAACAGCAGCAGGCCAAACAATACCTGGAGCCAGACAGGGTTTGGAATAATCTGCACCCCCACCAACCGGAGTGGAAAAAAAGCTGTGTAATGTATCAGGCAATGGATGGGCTCCTCAGACGGAATTTACCTTAGCTGGGGGACTAAGGGAGCACTACAGTGAGGCTTTTCTGCAGGCGCACTAACAAAACTCAAAAGCAAGCCTCAAAACAATCTGACAGATTCCAAACAACCTAACCATGAACCCCAACTAAACCCAACACTTAAAAAATACAACAAAACTGAAAAAAAAACCACACACACACAACAAAATCGAGCAAGCAATAGCATAAACCTGAACGGCCAGCACATAGTCAAAAATTACCCGTGGAGGAGAAAAATATGACCCATAAGCAGGAGGAAAGAAGGAAAGTAGTGCAGACCCAGAAATGACAAATGGAAGGACAAATGGAATGAACAGAAAAGATGTCAAAATTATACTACGAGCACGTTCCATATACTCAAAAGGGAAGAGGAAAACATGATCATAAGGAGAGAACAGAAAATATAAAAGACCCAAACCAAACCTCTAGAGTTAAAAATAAATCTAAAATAAAACCATACTGGGTGCAATCAACAGCAGATTAAACACTGCAACAGAAAGTGAACTTCAAGACATAGCAAAAGAAGCAATCAAAACTGAAGCACAGAGAGAAGCCTACAAACAAACAAGGCAGCATCAGTGACTCACTGTGAAAGGTGAGTAACTGGAATCCCCAAAAAGGTGGGGGACAGGAGTAATCTATGAAGATAAAATGGCTCAGAATTTCCAAAAGTTGATGAAAACCATAAACTGACAGATACAAGAGAGATCAACGAATCCTAAGAAAAATGAACATAAAGAAAACCACACCAAGGTACATCATAACCCAGTTTCTGAAAACTAGGGATAGAGAATTCTTAAAAGCAACCAGAGAGAAAAGTATATATTACATAAAGAGGAACAAAGAAAGACAGCAGACTTCTTGTCAGAAACTATGCAGAGCCATAAATAAAACCGAGCAACATCTAAAAAAATGTGTCAACTGAGATATCTATACCCACAGAAAGTATCTTTTAAAAATTAAGGCAAAATAAGTTTATTTGAGCTAAAAAAAAAAAAAAAAAAGCTGTGAGAACTCACCACCTGCCAACCATCAGTAGAATAAAGGTTAAAAGAAATTCTATGGTCAAAAAACAAAAAACAATACCAGATAGAAGTCTGAATCTAAACAACAAGTTTAGAATGCCTGAAAGGGTAAATATGAGGGTAATATAAAAGCTTTTTCAGAGCTATTTTCTTTTTGTTTAATCCCTTAAAAAAAAACTATTTAAACTAAAAGTGATAACAATGTATGAATGGGGTTTACAACATACACAAGTAAAATGTGTTACAAAATAAAACAGAGTGTGGCGGGCTGGAGTTAGAAAAATGCTGTTCCTTCAGTATACAAAAAGTGATACTGATAAGTTAAAGTTATCTTGTAAACCCCAGAGCAACCATTAAAAACAAAACAATAACACCTGACAGGCCAACAGCGGCATTAGGGTGAAATATCTCTCCTTTCTGCAAAAATCAGGAAGCTAAGGCTAATCTTCACAAGATTCTCTAAGAGTGCAATTACATAATATATGTAAAAACAGTACCTGATATAGCAGGAATTGATATAGTGGGAATTCAAACGTTTGCTTCTTTCTTAGGAACAGACTTGCTGTTTAGCTTATAATATCTAAAAATACCATGGCTATCAGTTACTATTTTGTTTTTCCTTTCAAAACAATAATCAATCATATAAAAAGACCTAATTTGTGTTTGACCTAAATGATTATCTATTAAGATATTTGCTTCTCTAATTTCCTGCACACCAACAATAAATACAGCTAAAAAAAAAAAAAAACCTAAAATCTTCAGGCTGTGCTTTCAGTGTGAATACACAGCTTAGAAGTTGAAGCAATATTCTTAATCTTCTACATAACCCCCACCTACATGATTATTTTAACAAAAAATATGTTCAGAATTTTAACCTAGGAAAACATTTCTCTTTATCAGTGACATCTATTCTGCCATGACTCAAAGAATTGTACTGGTGAAAAGACATTTAAGTAGCTCTTGCAAATAGTGATAAAGCTCCACCCTAACCCACCAGTAGCAGAAATGAGTGAATGGATCTGCTTTGCAAATGGCCCAGTGCTTGGCCCGTAACGAGGCATTCTAAAAGCCTGTGCAGAACCTATTAACCGATAGGATATATCAAGCATTAAAAAAAAAAAGAATGTGAAAGATAATTTTAAGGTTTCAAGCTTGGGGATGTGGAAGAAAAGTGGAGCCTTTGCCAATTACAGGGTAACCAGAAGACAGTGTTTATGTCAATGTAATATCCAAAGTCACCTAAAATATATACATTTAGTTGGGGAGGTCAGAACTAGTGATGTTACTACAGGAGTCATCTATATATACAGAGCTTGAAAGCTGATCCTAGAGACTGGGAAAGAACAGAGAAGATCAAGAAAGAATCTTAGGGGGCAACCATGATAAAAGGTTGCCGGGCAGGTAAACAAAGAACCACAAACAAGTGGCAGTTTGAAAAGGAGGCAAGGTAGAGATTTAGAAAAATTTAGTGTCGAGTCAAGAGACAGTTTTATGTCTAGAGTGGTCAGCATTAAACTTATACTAAACTCCTGATGGTAGAAATGATACTCTTTTCATCTCTGAATGCTGCAGGAGTCCATATCGTGGCACCTGCCACACAGAATGCACTTAGTAGTAATCATACTACATCCTTACACTGTGCCAGTGAGGTACTGCTTAATTGCTGTTGAACAGAACTCACATTTCTCACAACAGAAGTTGCTGTTAATATACCCATCTTACATACAGAGAGACTGAGGCACGAAGCATTTACATAATTTGCCTTCATTCAGAAACCTAGAAGAATCCATCCTGAAAGAGACCGTTACTGGAAGCGAGTTCAATGCAGTACTAGAGGGGAAAATGCCAACTGCAGGATGTTAATGGACACCAGAGGTTCCCGTCATTCCTCTCTGTCCATCCCCTCTTTATTCGAGAACTTGTGGTACTCAGTCTAAGAAAGTACAAACTGTGAGACGCACCTAAGTCTCCTCCTCATCCATTTACCCATTCTCCTCTTCGCCGGTCCTCAGCCAACTGGACTACGAGTCCATACTCGACCCACAGGATTATCCGTCTAGAAATTTAGAATTAAGAGACGCAGATACTCGTTGAGACTCATGCTACAAAAGCAAAGTGAGTCTGGTGTTGGCACCACAGCAAACCAAAGTTTCATGCAAGCCAAAGTCAGGGGGAAGCAGAAACCAAGAGCCTTA
The DNA here is from genome assembly GCF_046562875.1 of Panthera onca. Taxonomy (NCBI): domain Eukaryota; kingdom Metazoa; phylum Chordata; class Mammalia; order Carnivora; family Felidae; genus Panthera; species Panthera onca. The sequence continues at coordinate 212,470,206 of NC_138339.1, read as the reverse complement.
AAGAGAGCCAATCGAAAAGGAATTGCTTCAAAAGACATAATAGCGTCCAGAGTGCCAAAGAACAGAGGAGCAGACACAGAAGACCACGTGTTCCCAGAGAAAAACTGGAAGAGTAACTGTCTGAAGATTTTCTAGTTCCCAGGACCCTAAGTTGGACTTCATGCAATGGGCTTCAGAAGCAACCCACCAAATGTGTTGACAAATACTTTTTTGTTTATTTATTTATTTTGAGAGAGACAGAGACCGTGCCAGTAGGGGAGGAGCAGAGAGAGAGGGAGAGAGAGAATCCCAAGCAGGATCCGCACTGCCAGAGCACAGCCCCACACAGGGCTGGAACTCAGGAACCAGGAGATCGGGACCTGAGGCAAAAGGAAGAGTTGGAAGCTTAACCAACTGAGTTGCCCAGGCGCCCCTGACAAACGCCTTTTTTAACTAAGTTCATTCAAATGGGTTTGTGACCCTTGCAGCCAAATAACCCTCAAGCCATTAAAAAGGTCAAAGGAAAACCATTGACTAAGCAGCTACTATAAGCTTCAAAATAACCTTGAGGTATTTTGACTCTCACCATCAGGGATGAGGAAATAGAGACTCAGCTATATTAAGTAACAGATTTGCCTGACACCAAAACCCAAACTCTTTCTATCTTGCCTCACTTTCATTCTAGTTCCATCCAATCTGTTCCAGACCACCACACCATTTATTTACCTTACTTTTTCCCATGAAACATTCTCAGATTAAGCCAAAAGTGTTAACCTTTCTCCTTTTAACCTGTTCAGTTTCTAATCTATTCATTTCAAACATCTTTCCTCTAGTAAGTATTTAACAATAAAATGAACTTTCATATGCAAAGATGAGTGGCAGCATGAAGGCATTTGAATCTGTTTGGTCTGCTTCTGAACTGATACAGTATTTTTCTTTTCCTTTCCCAAATTTACCAGTTGGTACAGCCTTAAGTCAAGCCCGAGCTAAGTGTAGATCACTTCCTGGACTTGTTCCGCTTTCATTCCCTCCAAATGACTGACTCTATTACTAAAATGCAGGCCACTTGACAGAAAAAGGACAAATTTGGCTTGCCTAAATAATTACCCTACCCAAAACTACTTCAATTATTTTTCAAAGGCAAGACAAAACAAATATCTACATCCTAAAAGCTTGAAACCCTTACCAAAAGGTTATAAAGACTAGGAAAAAAAAATTATTTTTCTGTCCTTGAAAACCAGTTTGCCAAGAGGAATGGGAGGTCTTTTAAAATCTAGACCAGTCTCGGGGCGCCTGGGTGGCTCCATCGGTTAAGCGTCCGACTTCGGCTCAGGTCATGATCTCTCAGTTTGTGAGTTTGAGCCCGCGACTGGCTATGTGCTGACAGCTAGGAGCCTGGAGCCTGCTTCCCATCCTGTGTCCCCCAGTCTCTCGGCCCCTCCCTTGCTCATGCTCTGTCTCTCTCTGTCTCTCAATAATAAATAAATGTTTTAAAAAAATGAAACAATAAAATAAAATCTAGACCAGTCTCTTTTGCCCATTAAGTTTTTCACATTTTCTCCAAGCATGGAACAGAACTCCACTGCCGATTTACAAGTGGAAATTTCCCTAAAAATGACCAAAATATATCATCTGATTTGATCTGATTTCTTTTTCCAGACAGTATGTTCCTGGAATTAAAAAAAAAAAAAAAAAAAGTGTACTATCCTTCTTCCAATCTCTAAAGGTAAAGGAGATTCTTCAGATTCTAGATTTATCCTAGGAATTTAGAAGCTAAAGCTCTCACTGTGGTTCAGGGTCTTCAGGAGGTCCCCTATCCTCAACAACCGAGAAATATCACTAGCCCAGGAGTATACCTGTAGGCCCTCAGCAATAGTGCAGTTACTTAGGTATATACACTAATCACTAGTTACCAGTTCAGCCTGGGAATCCGTTTTTCTGACTGCCTTACATTCTTTGATCTCTCATAAACCGAGCTGTTACAGCCACAACCAACAGTGAAATTCCCGGTCAACCCTGGGTATTTCTGCCAAAAAGAACATAAGAAAGTAAGAAAAACCATGTTACTACTTGAAAAGGGGACTAGGTGTTTAAAAAGATGCGTTAAATTGCACTATTTTAACTGACACTAATCGTGCTGGGAACTGTGCTGTCATTTACTCTAAAATCATAAACAAGACACTAAAATCACCTCTGCATTACTGAGTACCTTATATTTTGAATACTCTGTATTTTCTATACATTTCCCTGACATTTAAAAATCACTATGAATCAATGGAACATCCCTAACAAGGTGGAAAGAAGCTAAGAAAAGTTTATAGGTTATGCAAGGGACTGAATAATTATGATGCTGAAAAGAGAACCAAAATTTTTAACTCTGGTTTGCACTAATACCATCAGGTATGTGTCAGCTGTATTTCTCATCCTGAACATCTTAAGCCTAAACCACTTCCAGTTTAATAAGGTTTTAGAGGAGAGGGAAAGCAGAACTGTTACAAAGCTGTACCACGGTAGTGGTTTAGATTCTACTGCCACTGCCATTTTACCAACGTTTTTTAATACTTCGGTCACATCTACCTATTTTTGTGTAAAGCGAGGTAGGTGCCTGGAATTATAAAAGTACACCAAATCCATTCGCAATATGGATGGCCAGCATTTAAACCATCAACAAACAGCCTCGGAGAAATTTTGACAGCAAATCCAAACATCAACACTCCGAGGAGCTGCTTGACGCCTTCCGTTTCTGTCACAAGACTTGGGTTGCGCCTGGTTCCAACGCTCGGAGGTTCTGACAGTGAAGGATGCTGCTCGGGGACAAAGTGCAACGTCCTCCTCCTCCGGTATACGCTCCTGTGCGCGCACTACGAACACAAACTAAGCACACGCACCGCTACGCACCGAAAAGACCCGGCTCGGAAGACCATTCTGGGGATGGAAACTGAGCCTGTCATTCAAAGGGGCTGCATGCAACTCGGCCCCCACGCTCCGGACCCAGAAGACCCGTCTCGAGCCCGAGGATGTCCCCTCCCCCCGAGGCCCGGTGCCATGGGATTCCTCCCTCCGTCCCGCTCCTCCCGCTCTCCTCCCACCGCCGAGCGAAGGCGCAGCTCTGGGCAGCCCCGCAATCAGAGCAGGGACTGCAGACAGAGAGGCTGGGGCGCCCGAGCCGGGCCGCCTCATCCACCGCGGCCCCGCACCACGCCGCCACCCCGGCCAACGCGCGGCTTTTGCTGCGGGCGGTTCCGCACCCGCCTCACCTGGGGGCCGCAGCCTCCGCAGCTCACAGGCATGTCACCGGCCCGCAACGACCAGTCGCGCGAGCCGCCGAGCAGGCGGGCGCCCCCTCACGCACCAGCCCCCGGCCCTCCCCCCCCTCCCCGCCTCCCCGCCTCCCCGCCTCCCCGCCCCGCGGGCCCGCCCCCGCCCTGCCCTGCCCACCCCCGGCTTCCGCCGCCGCAGTTCCAGACCGCAACACCACCTAATCCCCACACCTCCCACTCACTCTCGCGAGAGGGTGCGGCGCCTCTCGCGAGAAGAACTCTGTGACCAAGCCCGCGCAAAAGTGGGTGGGCTTTTAAAAAATGAAAGAACGAACAGGAAAAACCTTCCCACGTGCTCTGGGGCTGCTAGCGGATCGGCCCCGCGCGTCTCGTGACGTCCAAGCGGCCGCTCTATTGGCCAGGATCCGCTCAGCCGTGGGAGCTTTAAACTCCAGGCTGACCTACGAACCTGCGGCGAACGTCTTGCGCGCTTCCTGATCCGTTACCATGGAAACGGTTTAACCCTTTCCTCTGGCAAAATACCCAAGCTGTGGCTGGCTCTGCAGGTTTGGTTTCAGGCCCTTACTCCTCGCTTTCGAACCCTTGGTCTTACCCCTGGGGTCAGCTGGGCTGCTTCTTCGCCACAGGCTAGCCTCGCTTTGTTCTGATTGCCGTGGTTCTTCCCAAAGCGGCAGCCCCACCAGATCTGACGGCCCAAGTAAGGCTCATCCTTTGGGGGTGGCTCCGCCCCTTCTCTCCAGCATCTCTAGGGAGGACCACTCACAGCGCTTCAGGCCCACGGCCCTATCCGAACCTCAACAATTGGCATCAAGGGATCTCCGGGCCCTAGTGCTCACCCTTACCAATTTACGCGGCATCGGAATCAGGAAGTAAAGCATTGGTCACGGAGAAACCAAGCTCTAGATGAAAATCTAATGTGTGATTATTTACATTTGCAATCGGAAGGGCTGGTCCAGTCAAGTTGCACAGTCTCCTCATGGACATCTATTAAAAGGTGGAAATACCTGATAGATGAGAAAGGCATTTTGAAGTATATCCTCATTATGAGTTTTGGACTGTTTGGGAGAGGGGGACAGGGAACAAAGGGTGCATACATACTTTACTTCTTCCTTCAATAAGTTTTTGTTGAGATAGTACAAATGTTAGACACTACTCCATCTGTCTTCTGAGCAGTGATGAAGACAAATGAGTCTAGGTTCTAGGAAGCTTATGGGGGGAGGCAGAAAGAAAAACTATTTGTTTGCCTTAAGCTCAATGCAAAGAAAATACAGTAAATGATGTGATGGTGATTGTGATTGGGTGGCTGCTTGAGGGGCCGACCTTTGGAGGAGATGGTAAGCAGTGATTTGCCTAAGAGTCAGGCAAACATCAGAGGGAAGAGCCTTCTAGGCAAAGGAGACAGCTAATTCAAAGGCCTTAAATTGGATTTGAGGGAAAAAGATGAGAAAGTAAGAAGAAATAAGGTCGGAGAAGTAAATAAATATGTGCCAGATCCTGTAAGATTTTGTAAGCTAGGAAAGTAATTGTTGGGAATTTAAATGCAATGGAAAGCAGTGGAGAATTCTAAAGAGGGAAGAGATACCTATGCTGTACTTTTGTCTTTAAAGCTCTTCCCTGCAGAGAACTGATTGTAGGTTCTGAACCTTTTAGAATCTGAACTGATTTCAGAACCTTTTAGGTTTCAGAGGAAGCAAGGAGATTGAGACTTGTAGTCCAGGACAGACACAATCCTGAAAGACTTCATTCCCAATGACCTTGACATTATCCATTTGGTCAGAGCATTGGTGCCGTTTAATGCCTTCTGTTAAAAACATCTGGCTACATCTTCACTGACTGCTATTTAATGACAGTAAAAGAAATAAATGGAAATTTTTTGTTACTTGGGCACATGAATGTCCCGAAAAGAAAGTCAGATTTGATTTTTTTTCTCATCCATTTATACCACAGAGATAACCACCTCTTTTGTCTATTCCTAAAGTCAGATCTAAGAAAAACAAACATAAAGTGATGTTCAATGTAGATATTTATTCCTGGGTATCAGATTTAAACAGATAGAAGTTGAAGGCTAGAAAATGAAGGTAGTTCACTAAAAAACAGAAATCAGGAACAAGTTTGAACTGGAAGACCTCTCATTAACTGCTAAAGCAACCAAATCAAGGTTCCTTATCATTCTTGAGTCTCAACTTCCTCATACATAAAACAAGGCAATTTAACTAGCCTACACACAAAGTGGTTAAGCCTGAATTACACTTTGGCATGCACGCACCAGTAACACGGAAGCTGGAAAGGGAAATGTGATAAATTTGTATAAAATCTAAGAGGGTCCGTAGCACAAGACAAATGAAATTGGATTTGTGTGCACATACACCACACACACACACACACACACACACACACACACACACACCAGCTGAGGAGCTATGAAACTGATTAATACAGATACCAGGAATGCTTCCCTAAGAAATCTTGGCCTTCTCAGAGTGTGAAAACGGAAGCATTGCCACCTGCTCAACCTCATATTCCCTGTAGCTATTTTGAACCTATGTACTATTTAATAAATAATGGTTCACATGTACCTAATCAAGACTGAAGGAATGGAAAATATTTAAGAGATCTGAGGCAACATTTTAAAGTTAGGCTAACACTTTAATTTTAATGAAAATAAGATTTCAAGGAACATTACAGGGTTCTTTTTTAAAAGGAAAAATGCTAAAAAGAGAAAAGTTCTTCTTTTAACAAATTAAGACCATTCTTTGAAAATGTTGAAAAAATGGAGCACTCTTGAGTGCTGTTTGCAGTCATGATGATTAACCGAACCAGCTGCGTGGTACTGCTAATTTAGATGAACAACGGGCTCAACTCTGTCATTCTAACGTGTATTAATAGAGCCATAAATCCTCCCAACTCACCCTTAGCAGGACAGTCTTTGTGGTATCTTTTGCTAGCTACAATTAGAGTACAACGAACATGAAGGGAGAAGAAATTTAGGATTGATATCCATTTCTACAGATGTCCCTAGTTCCTGGATTCTTTTTAAAATTATTTTGCTTTAGCAGCTTTATTGAGATATAATCCACATGCCATACAATTCATCCACTTGACGAGTACAATTCAATATTATTTCGGTATATTCCCAGAGCTGTGCAGTCATCACCAAAATCTAATTTTAGAACGATTTTGTCCCCGCTAAAAGAAATCCACAGTCATTAGCAGTCAATCCCCACCTCCTCCCCAGCCCGAAGCAACCACTGATCTCCTTTATGTCCCTACCTTTGCCTGTTCTGGACACTTCGTATAAATGGAATTGTACAATATGTGGTCATTGGCGTCAGCTTCATTCACTTAGCTAAATGTTTTCAAGGGTCATCCATGCTGTAGCCTGTGATGACTAAATGAAGAAAGTACTTCATTTCTTTTTATTGCCAAATGATGATTCCATTGTATTCCGTTTATCAGTTAATAGACATGTGGGTTGTGTCCACTTTGGGACTCTTGGGAATAGTGCTGCTTTGAGCATTTGTGTCTAAGTTTTGTGTGGACATTCGTTATTCTTTCTTAATACTTTAAAAGATAAAATGTACCCAGTTTACAAAGTCTATATTTCTTTTCCTAGCACTTTCCTAGCACTTTTCCTAGCATTTCTAACCCTAGCCAGGGTTACTTCGCTCCTGGCTTTGTCTTTCTTGCCTGCTGTTTGAACTGTGTGCTCTCTTCCCCCACAGGGCTGGCATTTCTACTCTGGCAGCTCAGATCTGACAGTGTCATCCCCCTGCTTAAAAGGCTTCAGTGGCTTCTTATGGTTCCACCAATGACCTTTCTTACTCTCTTCTGTTGTTCTCTCTCTCTCTCAGAAAGTCTGGTTTTTTTTCCACTTCCTCAAAATAGGGCCAGATCCTCTCTGCTTTGGAGCCTTCCCACGAGATCTTCCTTCAGCACTGAGTGTTCTCTGTCCACCCCTTAGCCTCTGCATGCCTGAGAATCCCTCAGCATTCAGCTCTACTCTCAAGAACTCAAGAACTCTTGTACTAATTCCCCAGACTAGGTAAGCTCCTCCCCATCTGGACTCTACTTTTTCTCCAGTGCATTTAGCAACTTAGAATGATTTTGATTTGAGTGATTATTTGGTCTTTCTCCTCTGCTAGACCGTAGAATCCATGAGCAGGACCACATCTATTTTTACTTACACATGCCTGGCACATAGTAAGTGTTATTCATTACTCATTATCTATTCATTGGAAGGAAGGAAGGAAGGAAGGAAGGAAGGAAGGAAAAAGAAGGGGAAGGGGGAAGGGAGGTATCTTCACAGCTTATTCTGTGTTCTATTTTTCCTTCCCTTGCTAGTGTTGAAATAAGTTTCTAGGCCCAAGGTGGAGCTGCTCCCGCCCAGGATGCCACCTCAGCAAACCAAAGCTTAAATAACTTTTGTGTCTGTGTAAATGCTCCACTAGACCAAAAACACAGTATATCCAGTCAGCCAGTCCCCCCAAACCAAGCCAACTCTAGGCTCTATGCTTATTTGTTTCTTCTCACTCCAAGCAAAGCTGGGGTGCCTGGGTGGCTCAGTAGATTGAGCATCCGACTTCGGCTCAGGTCATGATCTCATGGTTTTGTGAGTTCAAGCCCCGCATCGGGCTCTGTGCTGACAGCTCAGAGCCTGGAGTCTGCTTTTGATTCTGTGTCTCCCTCTCTCTGCCCCTCCCCCACTCATGCTCTGTCTCTCTGCCTTGGAAATAAATAAACATTAAAAAATTAAAAACAAGCAAACAAAGTTGACAATGTGGCCCCAACCAATCAGATATTTCCCACTTTTCCTTTTCCCTGCTCTTTTTTCTTTAGTCTATAAAAGCTTCCCGACTTCTGCCCCATTTTGCAGTTCTCCAAAGGAAACTGTCCACTTAAGGAAGTGTGAAATAAAGTTTATTTGTATCACCTAAGTTGTTTCCTTTAATCATTTTTTAATACTAGGAATCTTCAGTAAAGTCTTGATAAATGGTATAAACCAAATCTGTCCTGTTATAAGAGGAATTAATGGAAAGCTTGTTCTATGCCTGGGATGGTGTAGGAGGGGCCACAAGTGTCCCCTTCCCATGCTCCCTATACAAGGTGATGTGGAGAGGGGAAGACCAGTACTAAGGAGCCAAGGCAGTGTGTGACCAGAGAACACAGGCTTTGTCTAAGTGCACCTAAGATTGTACCAAGGAACAAGAAACGTCTCACGTGTCCCCAGGGGACATTTTAGTGGGCTAATTTCTAGTAATCAAGTTGGCAGTGTCTCCTCCAATGTAATTTTGCTATTTAACAGAAATGTTACTTTCATCTGTTTGCTTAGTCTAATGGAGCCAAGACATTTGGATTATATGCACAGGAAAGAAATTTGGCCCAGCAAGTTCCAGTGAATTGTTCTAGATCACATAGGGGCACTAAATCCCACCATTTAGACTAAAATTAGCTGGTTTAGTCTGGTTCCACCTATACAAAACTAGCCTCTCAGCTTAATGCCCCTAATGACCTTTAGACTACAAAGGCAGGCATCGGCTTTCCCCTTGAGCTTTACACTAGCAATCTCTGACAGCCAGAAGCAGATTCCATGTCGCTTCCTGTTTGAAAGCTTAGGTCTCCCTTTGGCCCACTTGCCGAATTCCTGTTTCCTGCCTGAGTGATGGCCCCAGCTGGCAGTTCTTGTAAGAGAGAGAAGTCAAGTCCTTTTTTTTTCACATTGCTCAGTTTTTGGATTTTGTTTTTTTGTGGTAATAAATTAATATACACTCATTATGTAGAACACCGGAAAATACAGGAAAAGATAATGGAGCAGACCACCTCTTTTGGTGGGTGATTTACATACATTATTTAATAGTAGTTAATAAACCAACGTAAAACATACTGGAAGTGGAAAACTGTGGACATTATAATTTCATCAGCCATTTAAACATATAAAAATGCTTTTCAAATTTGAAAGATAAAGTACCTTGGGGTGCCTGGCTGCCTCAGTTGGTTAAGCCTCCAATTCTTGATTTTGGCTCAGGTCATGGTCTCAGGGTTTGTGAGATCAAGCCCTGGGGTGGGTTGGGCTCTGCACTGACAGCAGAGATCCTGCTTGGGATTCTCTCTCCCTCTCTCTCTTCCCCTCCCCCCTCCCCTTCCCACCCACCCCTCCGACCCATCCCTGTGCGCACATGTTCTCTCTCTCTCAAATAAGCTTTAAAAAAAAAAAAGCTAAAGTATCTCATCAAGCCTTTGTTTTAAAAGTATGTATATTATACCACAACCTGATATGCCTTTTAACTTACATACTTACCTAATTCTTTTGTAGTGAATCTCTTGAAGAACAGAAACACATCTGAACCATTATAACATAATACCTAGTAATGGCTTCATATATTGTAGGTCTTCATTAAATGCCCAACGACTTCTAAAATCATGACTATAATTATTAGCAAATAGTACAGATGATAATTTAGAAGTGCCACTCCAAATTAGACTTCTGAATGAGCAAAATAAAGTTGACTCCTATTATATATTGTACTAGAGTAAAATGAGTCTTCCTTTCTTTTTTAAGATTATTTATTTATTTTTGGAGAGAGAGAGAGAGAGAGAGAGAGAGCGAGCACATGAGTGAAGGAGAGGCAGAGAATACTCAGCAGGATCCACACTGTCAGTACAGAGCCCAGCACCAGCTTGGAACTCAAGAACCATGAGATCATTACCTGAGCTGAAACCAAGAGTCAGACGCTTAACCAGCTGAGCCACCCAGGCACCCTTGAGTCTTCTGATTTAAATCATCATTGTCATAACTAAATTACTGACTCAACTTCCAATAAATAAAATACTACTTCTGTACTATCTTTTAGGAAAATGTAATACGTTCTTGTCTGAAATTCAAAAACAAATAATCATTCATAAATGTAATTACTTCATAAGAAAGTCTTAAAGATATCATTGCCCGACTGATTTTAAATGGTTGATACAGAATTAATTATAAAATAGAAGCACAAAGTTTTATAAAAAGCTTTCATTATAGGGGTGCCGGGCTGGTTCAGTCGGAGGAGTATGTGACTTGATCTTGGGGTCATGAGTTTGAGCCCCACATTGGGTGTAAAGATTACTTAAATAAATAACTTTTTTAAAAAGCTTATGTTTGACGTCTCCAATTCAAAGAAGCACAGATGTAATCAAACATTTCAAATACACTTAGTATAAGTAAATGGAAAAATGCTTTAATCTGCAAAAAAACATTATACATAACTTTTCAGAAATGTCTTTTGCAAAGATGAAATACACTTCCTCTTCATGTGAGCCAACAGTATACATGCTTACTACTTAAAAAAAGATATTTGATAACTTCTCCTGGATTAGGTATCTAAAGGGCCAGGAAAGTCCTTTGAATAGTGTCATAAATTTATGACAAGATAAAGCAGATCCTAGAACAAGTTGTTCCTGGGTCTATCATTCCTTGTTGCTTGGCTGCTTTGCTTTTCAAAGGAAATATTAACATGCAGATAAGAACATCCTTATTTATTAGTTAACTCACACGAAATTCAGCCGAAATGTCTTTATGTGATTAGATCTTTAAAAGTAGGTAATACTCATGCATGCAAAGCATGAATATTGATTGCATGCCTATTTATGGTCCAGGAAGCATTAAACGTTGTGATAAAAATCTAGGCCCTAAAGTAGCAGGACTTTTAAGATACCTTAAATTCTTCCTAGGCTTTATTCTACTTGGGGTTTTAAGTCATTGAACCATGCTAGAGATGTCTAGTCTAGCCCCATACTAATGTTGATTCCTATTTGTTTTGGGTTTCCTGGGATCAACCTTGAACAAATTGGCTCCCCTTCCCTGCAATGGAACTTGTGACATCAGCCTTCTGCAGGACAGAGTGGGATTCCTCAGAGCCAGTCCTCAAGAACTCCAAAGTAGCCCAGTATCTCTGGTTTGGGCTAGACAAACCACTAAGACAAAAATGTCTTAGACTTTGGTTCTTCCAGAGGGAAGGGTGTGGATTTGGGTTCAAGTATAAAGGGGAAAATAATCAGTACTGCATTAGAATGGAAAGTGTTATCTTTATAAACAGTGGGTATCAAATTTCTTAGCATCTATGCAATTTATTTTTAACATACCCTTTTTACGCCCAAATTTATAAAGTTCCAATCTCTTTCTTTTTCGTATTCTGCTCTTATCTCTAAATTGATTTTAAAATTCTTCCTTTTGAAGATGTGTCCTTATCTCACATTTGATTATACAGGTTGCCATCCTTATCAGTTGCTGTAATAAGATTCTTACCAAGATCTTGTTATCTTGAAACATCATGCCTATAGGCAGGGTATAATGGGCGTAACAGGATTCCTGCAGAGCTCCAATTTAACAGTTTAATGGCCTATAATTTTCTCTCTCTCTTTCAGCTGTTCAGTAGCTATTTTGAAATTGCCGAATAAACTCCTGATGAAAATAGGTGTGCAATAAAATGAAGTCTGATAAATTTTGTGGATGGCTTGAGGAAATGCCATTATTACTATTTTTTTTTAATGTTTTTTCATTTTTGAGAGACAGGGAGAGACAGTGTGCATGGGGGGGGAGGGTGGAGGGGCAGAGAGAGAGAGGGAGACACAGAATCTGAAGGAGGCTCCAGGCTCCGAGCTATCAGCACAAAGCTGGACACGGGGCTCAAACTCACAAAACGAGAGATCATGACCTGAGCTGAAGTGAGACGCTCAACCGACTGAGCCACCCAGGCGCTCAGGAAATGCCAATGTTTTATGGGAAACAGAAGTCAGCATTTTACATGGTGCTGATTGGATTTTGGTTTCAAACCCTGTGCCATTCAAACTTTAATATTTGCCTGCATTTTCAAAATAACTTTTAAAGTTATCAGGAGCATTTCTTGTTCACTGAACTCTTTATGCAATTCTAAGAATTCTCAACAAGGTTCTAGGAGGAATTAAAGTGCTATAATTGAAAGCTGCTGAAATGTACATTACCCTATCCAAGTTTTATTTATTTATTTATTTATTTTTTGATTTTACTTTTTAGTAATCTCTACACCCAATGTCAGGCTCAAACTTGTGACCTTGAGATCAAGAGTCTCATGCTCTTCCAACTGAGCCAGACAGGCACCCATATCCTATCTGATTCTTAATCATTATTACCTCTCCACACCAGCATCCACTGAAGTGCTTGCATTTTTAGCTCTATCTACTTATAAGGTCAACGCTGTTTTCTGCTATAGCAACCCCACATTAAAATATGACCAGACAATGCCATTTTGCAAATAGCTCTTTCTGCAGAAATAACACTTGCTTCTTAGATACTGTACAGAATCCATATACCAGTCCCTTCTGCTAGTACCTGGCAAATGCTTTCCCTCCTTGTTTTCAACAATCTGATTCACCACCTCCATTGGGCGCAGGGTTCTGTGACACCACAATGTTTCATCTTCTGTTCTAGCTTGTATTGGACCTCTTGTCTCTCATCCTGAAATGTCAAATAATATGTGAAGAGTTCAAGTAAATCCTCTACTTGGCCTCAGAAAGAAGTCTCTCGCAAATCACGTGCATGTCATAGAAAATTAACTTGAATTCTGCCCTCTGCTCGTTTGTTCGCTTCAGCCAACTTAAGGTTCTATTTACTTTAACTCATGACTTTTATAACCGCGGGTCAAACAGTGAAAGTAACGGAATGCAACGATATACAACACATATGCAAGAACAAACACCTGCTGGGAGAGGCAAGCCAAAGACTTTCTGTGCCCACTGCCAAGCATTCAGTTTCCCTGGGCCACCTTCATAATGGATTTCCTCACTAAGCTCCCTGCCTTTCAGTAATATAAAACCAGCTCCATGGCTGTTCCAATAACAAGTGGCTGGCTCACTTCCACCCATGCCAGGAGCCACTGGGATATATTCATATTGGTCATCTTTTACCTCCACAAAGCATCAACAACATTGCTCTGGTCTGGGGATCCCCCTGCTTTTATATTCAGGGTGACTTTATACCCTGTTTTTACCCAGTGCAATCACATACAGTCCTGGCACACTCAAAGTTTTTGCCTATTGTTAGCGCCTCTTTTCTTTCTCAAAAATATCTCAGCATAGAAAATAAATTATTAGGACATCTTATTTATATCCTGCCTTGCACAGAATCGCTTCTTTACCTCCCGGGTCTAAAGGACCTGGCCCAAGATACCACCCAGACTGCTAGCTGGGCAGAAATAACCAGCCAAACCTAAAGCTGTCTCTTCAGCTCCACTCTTCTTCCCACTACCAAGCTAACCAACTGATTGTTTCTCCTTCCCACCATCTAACTTGTTTCTTTAAATGTCATCTGCCCTTATCTCAGAACACCAAATGTACATGAGCTACATTTTCTAACTAAGGAACTTCCTGGGCTTTATTCTCTTTGTCAGTGTTTGTGGTCATAGAATAGGTTGAGGAATTCTAAGCCACAAAAGAGCATTCTTGACAGGATCTCTTGAGGAAGCCCAAATGACCTTGAAACCATATGTCAGCAGGGGACCCCAGGACACCCCTAGCGGGATGTTACTAGTCTCCATAACATCTTCATAACTTCTCTTCCTACAAACTTTCAACCAGCTGCATGGCACCCTTATCATCTTCTCAGCACTATAGCTGTCATGTGGGTGACCTACAACTACAGCCCCTAAATGCTCTCAGAATCTACAGCTCTCAAATGCATCAGCCTCTCCTTTGTTTTGCCAAATTCAACTCCTACCCTTCGTGTTAACAAAGACCATTCAGGAATACGCAGTTCATGGCATACTAAATTCATGGATGCACTGGAAACGACAGCAACAACAACACCAACACTCCAAAAAATGTAATGCAAGCAGACGGGGACTGCCACCTCACCTCTGCTTGCCATTTGGAGACCATGGCTACTACCCTGCAGAGATGATGCAGAGGTCCATAATGCTGGGATTTCTATTGCCATCTGGTCCCTAGAAAACTTCAGTCCATTTAAAGGATGTGGCATCACCTCCTATCCCTAAGGATCTGACTCCCCCTGAGAATTCTTGAAAAAATATTTGGCAGGAAGCCTTCATAAGATAAATCTCTCTAGACTCTGACTCTGCCCGGCTCCTGTTTCACCTATCATTTTTTGCTTCTTTACGACCAGTTTGACAGGTATGCCACTTGAAGGTAGGCAGGGACGATGTCTTGTTTATTGCTGTCACAGAAAAAGACTAGGTCTCAGATTTTGGCAATAGCATCAATTATACAACAAACACGTTTCTGCTGCTCTGCTACATCTTTTCACTCTCTCTTTTCATATGTTTGCCTGAAGAATGGGCACAAAATAGCAGCGGAGGTCTGGAATCAGGGTCCATAGATTTGAAGATAATGGGGCTTCAGGTTGGGTACGGCTCAGTTGCTAAAGAAGCTAAATCAGACATGAGCCATAATAGTCTCTAAGAGGACAATAAACAGAGGGATCTTGGGGAGAAGCAAAAAGTCCACCTAGGTAGAGCCAGAAAGAAATCTTCAGACAGCAGAAGGGCCAAGCCGTTCAAAGGCAGAGCTATTCAGGAGACCTAAAGGAATTGCTTACAGATGTTGTATTTCACAAGGCAAGTAGCTTGGGAACGTGCCTTCCTGGGCACACACTTAAAAAGACTCACAATGCCCCAGTCATCTCTAAGACAAATGGTTATATTTCCAAGAAGTACTTTATCTCTAGGCTGAGGAGTGAGTGAAAGAGAGACAGCTGTGTTCTAATAAGTGGATTTCTATTTTGAGGGTCTGGATCTCAAGAGTCTTTAATTTGATCAGTCTGACACAGGTTAGGAAGGAAGTCTGAAAGCTTAGCAAGTGCTGAGAGCTGTAAATTTTCATCACTCTTAGCTGGGCTATCTATTACCCTCCTCCACTAGATTGGGACAGGCTTTAGGCAATGGAGCTGAATGGAAATCCAGTGGGAGCTCTGAGCTTCACATCCAAAGAATAGTTCATGAATGCAACAGGTGTCAAAAGATCCAATACCAGGTATAAGAGGAGATCCAAAAAGCTGATAAGACATCAAGGAATCTAGGCTCAAGAGATACTCAACAACCCAGGCTGACATCTGGCAAGCACTAAGAAAGGGTATCAACAGATAAAATGGCCTCTATCCATATGGGTGCAGGAGTAGGACATCAGCTGGCAAAGAAAAATGGCCCAAACAAGGGAAGCCTCCAATCCCCAGTCGACACCATAGTTACAAAGAAACAAGGTTCAATGAAGAACTACATTATGTGAATAAGGAAACAAAGTTATTAGATTTGGGGCACAAGATCAGAGTCAACACCAAGGGTATTTTGTGCATCCTAAAGAAATTTTGAAGTAAGGATAAATCCTAGAGCTGGGTTCCAGGTTGTTCTGCAGAGAGAAGATGGAGCACAGGTGGGAGTTGGTGGAGTAGAGTTTTAAATTATGAAACACTTAAAACAAACTGAAAATAATATAACATAGTTTTGAAGAAGCAAAATGTTCCAGGTACAGATAAAGCTTTATTCTCACTATCTTTTCTGTTTCCTTTCTCTCCATAGGAAACCACCATCCTGAAACTGATGCATATCATAACCATTCATGTCTTTATACTTTTACTACATAGGTATGAACCTGTAAATAATATATACTATTTGAGGGTATAAATTTTTACATAAATGTTATGTGGTGTATATATTTAGCAACTTGCCTATTCTTAATGTTTGTTTGTTTATTTATTTGTTGAGAGACACAGTATGAGTGGGGGAGGGGCAGAGAGAGAGGGAGACACAGAATCCGAAGCAGGCTCCAGGCTCTGATCTGTCAGCACCGAGCCCAACACGGGGCTTGAACTGTGGAACGGTGAGGCCATGACGTGAGCCAAAGTTGGCCATTCAACCAACTGAGCCACCCAGGTACCCCATCAGTTGTCTATTCTTTTATTCAGCATTAAGAAATCCAACATACTGATCAATGCATTGATTCATTTCATTCAATTGTATTAATAAATGACTTTATTTATCCACTCTACTACTATTAAATGTCTCTATTTTATGTTACTACAATCTTGCAGTAAACATCCTTATACATATCTCTTTGGGCCCATATGTATATATGAGTGGAACTGTTGGATCATAGAACAGACACGTCTTCAACTTACTAGGTATTACCAAATAGGTCTCCAAGAGGTTGTACTGATTTATATTCCCACCTGCAGTGTGCACAAATTTCCATTTCTTTTAATCCTTATTAAAAACAGTTTTGCCAATCTGAGGGACCTAAAATAATATTTTATTTCCCTGTATTTCTCTGGCTACGGTACCATTGAACATATTTTTAGATATTTATTAACATTGATTATTCTGAATTCCTTTGATGGAAATAGCCTGTTCATATAATTTGCCCATTTTTCTAGTGGCTTGTTTGGTTTTCAAAAATTGATTTGTATGAATTTATACAGATGGCCAAGAAGCACATGAAAAGATGCTGATAATGACAAATATCATTAGTCATTAAAGAAATGTAAAGTAAAACCACAGTGAGATAACCTGACCTACCAGAACTTACCTATTAGAATTGCCTTAAAAACTGATAATAACAAGTATGGCAAGGATGGGAGCAACAGGAACAAATACTCATACATCAATGATGGTAACAAAAATGCCACAGAACTTTGAAAAGTATTTGGCAGTTTCTTATAAATACATAAGTACATATCTTCCATATGACCCAGAAATCCTCTGTTGTTTAACTGAAAGAAAACTACATGTTCATATAAACACCTGTATGCAACTTTTTATAAAGGTTGCATTCATAATCACTCCCAACTGAAAACACCACAATGTCTTTGATGGGCAAGAGGACAAATAAACTGGAATATCCATATAATGAAATCCTTCTCAGCAACTAAAAGGAAAAGCTACTGTTATAAACAATGAGATGGATAATTTCAAACTTTTTAAAGCTACATTAATTATATGAGACCTTAACTGCAGTGCTGATTACACAGCTCTATGCAGTTGTCAAAATGTATTGATCTGTACTAAAAGGAATGAATTTCCCTGCTTGCGAATTGTAGTTCAATAAGCCTGACTTTAAAAAATAAGTGATTTGTACAAGATATGTATATATATTACATATACATGTGTGTGTCATGTATCGTGTATCATGTATACATTAGTATCATGTATACTAATCCATGGTGGTTTATTATTTTTTTTAATTTTTTTAATTAGTTTTCTTTATTTTTGAGAGGCAGAGACAGAGCACATGTAGAGGAGGGGCAGAGAGAGAGGGAGACACAGAATCCGAAGCAGGCTCCAGGCTCGGAGCTGTCAGCACAGAGCCGGATTCCGGGCCCCGAACTCACGAACCGTGAGATCATGACCTGAGCCGAAGTCAGACACTCAACCGACTGAGCCACCAGGTGCCCTCTAATCCATGGTGGTTTATATGCTTAAAAACATTTTTTTCAGTCTGTGGTCTTTTGACTTTTATATGTTATTTACTATTTAACAGAACACTTACATGTTTATTTAGTCAAATTTATGAATCTTTTTTTTTAAAATGGGCTATGCTTTTAGTGCCTCACATAAAATAACTCTTCCTTAGCCCACTGACATAAAAATATTGTCTTGTGTTTTCATTTTGACATTTGAAGTTTTGCTTTTCATATTTATGTCTTTTATTTATTAGAATTAATTTTGACTATGGGGTGAGGAAGGGATTTAATTTTTTCTTTTCTTTATGAACATCTAATTATTCCAGCACCACTTACTGGACAGTTTTTTTTCCCCCTTAACTATTAAGCATCAACCTTTTTTTTTTTTTAAGATTTTATTTTTAAGTAATCTCTACCCCAACATGGGACTCAAACTCACACCCCTGAAATCAAGAGTTACAGGTTCTACTGACTAAGCCAGCCACGTGCCCCTAAGCATCAATTTTCTTTCTTAATGTCTAGGGAACATGACTGACACCACCCAGATTTTTCTACATACATTTTTCATCCTCTAAAATAACATGACATTTGGAGTATCTGGCTGGCTGAGTAAGTAAAGCGTGTTCCTCTTGATTTCAGGATTGTGAGTTTGAGCCCCAAATTGGGTATACAGATTACTTACATAAAACCTTAAATAAACAAACAATCAAACAAACAAGCAAATAAAATAACATGACATTCTACAAGCCAAAAACGTTGTCACTTCTGAGAGATGACATTAATAACAAATCAAGTGTTTATTATATGCTCTTTTTTAGAATAAAAATTCTAAAAAAAAAAAAAAATAGAAATCAAAGTCTCCCCCAAAGTTAGTTTTTAACAATTATTATCCATTTAAAAAAAGGAAAATCTGCATTCATGCTCGTAATACATAAACAAACTAAGAAGTATTCTGAGTATATATTAAAAATTCAATGTACAAAAGATGAATCTAATGCTGTGGTTAAAAATAAATACATTTCCTCAATAATATTACAGACCAGATTATTAAAATGAGGACAGTCTAAAATAAATCTAATGTGAGCCATGTACATAATTTAAAATTTTGTAGTTAACAATATTAAGAGTTAGGAGGAACATGCAAAATTAATTCCATAATATATTTTCTTAACACAATATATCCACAATGTTATCATTTCAACACTTAACCAATGTAAGAATTATTATTGAGACATTTTACATTCTTTTTTCGTATCAAGTTGCAAAATCTGATGTGTATATCTAAATTCATACTAGCCCCATTTCAAGTGTTCAATAGCCACACATAACTAGTGGCTACCATATTGGGTAGTGAGATTTGGTCTTTCCTTCACAACTGACTAAAAGTGCTGGATAAAATCTAAATGAAGACAAGAGCCTAGAACGTTAAGCTTATCACTGAAACAGATTTTATTTGAGGGCATTTGCTAAAAGGGCTAAATTGAGCTCACAGGATCTCAGGAGGGAGATAGTCAAACTAGAACCCACCCTAGGTGGGGAATCTAACAGGAAAACCTCCTTCCTCCATTCAGCTAAAATACCAAAAGGTATTTTGACTTACTGGGGGAGAGTGTGAGGGTGAATCAAGGTAAGGGTGAATCAGAAATTAACCTGTCCCATGGGCCAGGACTAGACCATCTCCAGGGTGGAAAGCTACCTTTAAAACATTATTGATTCTTGTGAATAAAGTAAAAAAAAAATCATAAAGCAAATGATTAAATGCTTGAAATTGGATAATAATGAAACCACATGTTAAAAGTTGGGGGTTGCATGAGACCTTGCCCAGGTCTTGCAAGGGCCCAGTCTTTCCCATTCAGTCCTGAGCAGGGCATGGGCCTCTGCCCATTGGAGGGCTTATCATGTGGAATTAGTGTGCAATTACAAGTCTGGTGTCTGGGGGATTTGCTCTCCGGTCTGAACACCCATAGGATTTTTCCACTGAACTCCATCTCCCTGATTTAGAGACCTGTCCTGGGTTTCAGTCCACTGACTTCCCTTATGTGATTGAGCTTGTCCCTTGGATTTCTAGACAAACAGATGACCATCTTGCACCCATGAAAAGTGCCTAAAAAAAAAAAAAGAAAAAAGAAAAGAAGAAAAAGAAAAGAAAAATTCTTTGTGGGATGTAGCTAAAGTAGTACTTAGAGGAAAACTGATAATTTTACATGCTTTTATTAAAAATAAAGATGATATACTAATCATCCAACGAAAGAAGTTAGAAAACTAAAACAGAACAACCCCCCCCCCCCAAATAGGAGGAAGTAATAAAGCTATGAGGAGACAGCTTTATAGATAATTCCTTCATACATTCAAAGAGCAGACAACTCTATTCTTACACAAGTTATTTTACAGAATAAGAAAGAAGAAATACTCTCTCAACTCATTTGAGTTACTGTAAACTTGAATCCCAAACTGGACAAGGGCAGTGAAATATCACTTAAGAACATAGAGGTAAGAGTTTTAAACAAAATATTGGGTGTCTGGGTGGCTCAGTTGGTTAAGCATCCAACTCTTGATTTCTGCTTAGGTCATCATCTCAGGGTTTGCCTGAGCCCTCCATCAAGCCCCACGTTTGGGGGTGCTTCACGCTGACAGAGGGGAGCCTCTTTAGGGTTTTCTCCCTCTCCCTCTCTCTGCCCCTCCCCTGCTTGGGTGCACACAGACTCTCTATCTCTCTCTTTCTCTCTCAATCAATAAATAAATAAACTTTAAAAAAAGAGTTCTAAACAAAATATTACAAGTAAGATATTCTCTTTATTCATTCAACAGACATGTTTTGAAGACCAGCCAGAAGCCAAGCTTTGTGTAATGCAATGGGAATGTGATGAATAATATATATTCTCTTGTTATTAAGAGAAAGCTAATTTGGTGGGAACAAAGCTGCATTAATAATTATGATGCAATATAATCGCTGTAGTCAAGATATGCAATGGGAACACAGGGTAATAAGAACAGAGACTAGAATGTCTAAGTGTGCCTTGGCAAATTTTAGAATGTTCCACTGGGAGATTCCTTGAGCTGAGAATTGATGGATAAGCAGGAGTTTGACAGGTAGAGAAGAAGTGGTGTTGGTAGTAGAGATAGAGAGGAGAGTAGGGATGTATTTTAGGGTAGTTGTGTGTGTGTGCGTGTGTGTGTGTGTGTGTGTGTGTGTGTGTGCGCGCGCGCGCGCGCGCGCGCACGCGCACGTGTGTGTATGTGGAGGCAGGGAAGAATGGAACAGATGAGGACAAAAAAAAACCCTAGCAATTCAGAGGAGGGCTTGGAAGTTTTCCTTTAATTTATACACAATACACAGGGGAAAGAAATGACTTTCGTTAGTATCTAAAATACTCTGTAAAGTTAACAGAGACTATAGAACAAATATGAGTAGGTATAAAAATGAATATAGGTTAGGGGCGCCTGGGTGGCTCAGTCGGTTGAGCATCCGACTTGGGCTCAGGTCATGATCTCATAGTCCGTGAGTTCAAGCCCTGTGTCGGGCTCTGTGCTGACAGTTCGGACCTCGGAGCCTGGAGCCTGCTTCGGATTCTGTGTCTCCCTCTCTCTCTGCCCCTCCCCTGCTCATGCTCTGTCTCTGTCTCAAAAATAAATAAAAACATTTTTTAAAAATTTTAAGATGAATATAGGTTAATATTTAAGTTTACAGAATTTACAATGAATTAATCCACTAATCTTAGTGTTTAACTTTAAATTTTTGCTTAGGCTTATTTTTGCTATTGTTTTTACTTCTATTATTTCAATATATTGAAGTCCATATAGAAAGTCTATGTCAAGATAACTTATTTTCTTGATGAAAATAGAAACTGATTTTTACTTTTAAATTTAAAAATTACTTCAGGCCAAAAAAACTAAAAAACATATTGCCAGCATGCTATAATCACTTTCAAATCAGCTGATGTGCTTTAATAATTTGATTTCCAGTTGAAATGGCATAGTTCATCAAATTATAATTAGGCTAATTACAGTGTTCCATATTAGTGTTTCTTGTTAGTTGAAAAATTGTCATCATGTAATAATGAGCTTTTAGCCATTTATGCCTTTGGGCTGAATGAACTTTTATAGTAGTCTTAAGATATTTAATATTCTTATTATCAGTTTAATGGCCATTGGCTTCTGTCCCTTAATTGGTTATCAGTGTTGCTGAATTTCTGCAGGGATATATATTGAACAAATTATAAGAGATACATTTTATATCCTGTTTCAGATTTCTTATTAATTTCCAACTCAACTGCACTTGGTGAGTTCCCAGTTTGTATGACTTGGGTTTTTGAAATTCATGGACAACTGCTTGGAGCCCAGATCTTAGCCTTCAAGCTTCACTTTATTTTTGTTAGATGGTGGCTGTGGGTGAATGGAGAGGTTGGATCAGATCAGTGGTTCCTAAACTGGCTGCAGATAAGAATCCCCCAGGGAGGGTGATTAGAGGGTGCTCTGACCCCTCACCCAGAGATTGCAGTTCTGTAGGGCTGGAGTAGGTCCTAGACACTTTTACACATGCTTTCTGGATGATTCTCAAGCAGTCAACTGAGCACTGGAAATTGATGAACTAGTGTTGCATTTGAAAACTTGGGACCTGTGGGCGCTGACCTGTCAGTGCAGGGGTTGGGATGTGGTCTGTCTCTGTAAAGAACTTTATTGGAATATAGTCCTGCTCATCATTTATATATCATCTATGGCTGCCTTCCTGCTACAGTGGCGGAGTTGAGTGGACCTGCCAGAGACTGCATGGCTCACAAAACCAAAAATATTTATAGGCTGACCCTTTACAGAGAAAGTTTGCTTACCCTTTCACTACTGGGTTACAAAATCACTTCGATAGGTGGCAATCAGTATTAAAAAAAAATAAAACAGAAAATACCAATACTATTTAATGCATGTAAATACGTGCTGTGTTGTTAAATTTATTATAAACATGCATGTTTGTATATGTGTATATGTGTGTATATATATATACATATATATGTATATATATATACACACATATACACATATGTGTATATATATATATATATATATATACACAGATATCTGTATATACACATACATTTGTGCATAATGGGGAATATGTATTTCTAATTGTGGGTAGCCGCCAAAAAAGTTTGAAAAAACCAAACTATAATCTGAGGTAGCTTTCATCTGTGGACTTTGAGCTGCCAGCGTGCTTTGGCAACATGGATGTGGGCGGGAGAGAGGAGGGAGTGGGACAGGAGCTACACAGACAATATGCTTTACCTGACTCACTCTGTGCTTCTTGGGGGCTGCTTCCTACTTGGTAAGGCAGTGTCACTCCTTTAAGGAATGGTAGTGCTCAATGTCCGTGTTTGTTCAAAATGTCATTGCTAGAAGCAGAACCAACTAAAGTTGTGTGCAGGGTGTGAGGGCGCTCTAATGGGGCGAATACTAAATTTACAGGGTTGTCATAAGGAGTAAATGTACATAGAGGGCTTCAAACTGAGAGGTGCTATATGGTGCTATGATGCTACTAGCTTTTATCTGCAGCCTCTCATTCTTACAGTTGTACCCACATCCCAGTCGTAAGACTAGCTCCCGAATGTTACCAACCATAGCACTGATTGTCATGTTTTGTGAACGTACTAGTGGCGGTACAGGGACTAAGGGAGACAAACACTGGGGCTAGAGCTAGGGAAGGAAAGATGGGGTTCAAATTCTTGGACTGCTGGGACGATTCTTGTTTCTAAAAATAATAATAATACAGAAAAATCTGTATTTAGACTTCCCGGTGAAAATTCTAATTCGCTAGCACTATGCTATGGTCTGCATATTTGTTGGAATCCTAACCCCCAATGCTATTAGGAGGTGGGGAATTTTGGAGGTGATGAGGTCACGAGAGAACATCCCTCATTAATGGAATTAGTGCTCTTACAAATGAGACGCCAGAGAGCTCTCTGGACCTTTCTGCCCCATGAGGACACAGAGAGAAGATGGTCTTCTATGGCCAGAAAGTGGGCTTTCGCCAGACACTGAACTTCCTCGCGCCTCGATCTTGGGATTTCCCGGCCTCCAGAACAGTAAGAAATAAATTTCTGTTGTTTAAAATCCACTCAGTCTATAGCATTTCGTTAGAGCAACCCAAAAGGACAAAGACAGACTATAAACTGTTGGCTGCCAAGATTAGGAAATGGGCTTTCTGATTAATCAAGAATCGTAATTACGTAAACACACTGCTTGTTAAAAAAGAATTCGTATATAATAAGAGATAATTTGCAATGTAAAGTGTAAGTAATTTAATATGATTCAGAAAGCCCTTTGGAATCAAGCCGTGCCTCAGGGTCACCATGGAGATGCATAAAAGTTTCGGTTGCTTTTAATGGGATGCTGAATGACAAGCTTTTTCAGAGTTTAAACTCAGGTTCCTTTGTTTCCTAATTTGGTTAGGGCCCTGGATATTTTTAATTTATGTATAATCAATTGCAGGATTGATAAACAGACCCCAAGGTGTTCTGGTCTTCTGATCAGATGCTTGAATCACTTCTGACTTAGTCAACAAATAGATATTGTGCATGACCATGTGCCAAGTACTTTTCCATACACTGGGTCGTACTAGTGAAAACATTTTCTTCTCACGAGGAGTTCACATTCTTGCAGCCTATGTCTGAACACTTTTCTCAAAAGGGAACACATTCTGTGACACAGCCCAGTGCATCTTTAGACATGGCAGTTTTTCTTGTCAATTTCACTTGCTTCTCACATTTAGAACGAATGCAAAACCAATCCTCTTTGATAGTCCTTCAAAGATTTGAAGACAATTCTTACATCCAACCTCCTATCCTCTTGTATCTACTCCCAATCTCCAACCTTGAAACACCCTCTACGCATTCTCTTCCTCTGTGCTCCCCACATATGTGGTGGCGTATTTTTTTCATCGCATGCCACTCTGTTACAATAAACTGTCTTCATCACTCGACGGTAATCTCAAAGCATTACTCACAGCTCATTACCACTGGAGACAACACCTGCCATGCATTAGGTAACAAGTGCTTGTTGGTGAACTTTAAGGACTCATTGCTATAAGGATAAACTAAACTATATTTTACCATTAAGAATTCCCCCTCCTGGGGCATGTGGGTGGCTCAGCTGGTTAAGTGTCCAACTTTAGCCCAAGTCGTGATCTCATGATTTGTGGGTTCAAGCCCAACGTTGGGCTCTGTGCTGACAGCTCAGAGCCTGGAGCCTGCTTCGGATTCTGGGTCTCCCTCTCTCCCTCTCTCCCTCTCTGCCCTTCCCCTGCTCGTGCTCTTCCTCTGTCTCAAAAATAAGTAACGTTAAAAAAACAAAAAAAGAATTCCCCCACCAGATGGATCTTACCAAAAAATAAAAGAACTGAACTATTGTTACATGCAA
This sequence comes from Panthera onca, assembly GCF_046562875.1. NCBI lineage: Eukaryota > Metazoa > Chordata > Mammalia > Carnivora > Felidae > Panthera > Panthera onca. The sequence continues at coordinate 212,445,123 of NC_138339.1, read as the reverse complement.
CGGTTTGGATGAAATCTCCACGGAATTGGGCTGGGGGGTGGGGGTGGGTGGGAATAAGTTGTATACTGTATGATTCCATTAATATAAAATGAAATGACAAAATTATAGAAGTGGAGATAGAGAGGATGGAGGCAGGAGGGAAGTAGGTGTGGCTATAAAGGGCAGCTTAGGGGATCCTTGTATGGCCTTGGGGTGAAAGAACTGTCCAGCATCTGGACTCTGTCAGTGTCAACAACCTGGTTGTGATATTGTACTATAGTTGTGCCGGATGTTATCATAAGGGGGAAATGGGTGAAAGGTACACATGATCTCTCTCTGTACTATTTTGTACAACTGTATGTGAATCTACAATGATCTCACAATAAAAAGTTTAATTAAAAAAATAAGACTTTCTCCCAGAAAGAAAGTAGGCTTCACACATTCTCCAAATGCATTCTTTTTATTTTGAGAAGGACGATCTCAAGGCAGTGCCCTTTGGGAAAGGCATCTCTCATCATCATATACATCGAGATCAACCATTACTCCCAGCAAAGTACAAAAATACACACATCAGTGACTTCCGTACAATAAATACATAATCATGCATCCCACAATAAAAGGCATGGAAAACTGGTCACTTAGTAGTCATAAAAATTACTAGCTACATTAACAAAGCCACCCAAATTATCTGTATAAGTAACTGTAACAATATATTCCAAAGGTGAAAACACATAAAACATCTTTAAAATAGTATGCAATAAATATCTCAATTGTATATATTTAAAAAATTATGCCATTGTAAACAGCATGTAAACAAACAAAACACATTTCCTTACCATTATTAAAAGTAATTAGAGCCAAAGTTATAACCTCTGCTCTGTCAGGTATATTTCACTGGCGAATGTGCTAAGCAGTTAAAAGTTTCACTCTTTTCTGCAGCAAACAGAGCCCATTGTGTAATAATAAATAGACATGATCTGCATCTTTCAGATACAAGTAAAAGTTTTGAAACAGACTACCAAAATGTAGTAAATTCTTAACTATAAATAATACGGCAAAGGCTAGAGTAAAACTATCTTTTGCAATGTGAGGGACAAAAGGAGCTACACTGTCAGGTTTTCAACATGATAATAAACAGGAGGCAAATAATTATGATTATCTTTATGGGAAGGTAAATTAAGTGTCCAGCCAAGTCTCCTCCTTTTGTGGACCTTTTACAGTATTGAACAAAGAGTAAAATTGTATCAAACTAAAAATTTCTTTTCCTAGAGAACAAAGAAATGGTTGATACTTTATTTATATTGATGGGAAAGAATGACTTCAAAATATGCCTATCAAAAGGTAAAAATACACACACTTAAGGTTTTTTCCATACTTACTGACAATATTTTTTTTTCCTTCTCATAGAGGAACCCTATTGCCTAACCATCAATAAATATGCAGAGAAGTTAATTTTTTATAACTCAAATATTTTTGCTTTCTTTCGTCAATATCAGTGCATTGTGGCATACAAATACTTGTAGTATATTTACTATATGCTCAGATAAGTACGCTACCTGTTAAATATTATTACTCTCTACTCCCCATTAAAAATTAAAAATAATTGAGGTGGAAATATCAACCCATTAACTTCAAACGGAGTCTTTGAACTATACTAGAAAGCATTACTTTATAATTCTTTTCCTTCTGCTGGGAGTTTACAGCCATACCTCATATATTTTGGTGTATGGCATTAATAGGGATAGATGCCTTTCTAAAATGGACTTGAAATTGAATTCATGTTCTAGAAATCTATTAGCCACTTGGACCACACATAGCACCTATAGAGATGGGGTTCTACGGGATTGATGAAACATATACTTGACGAGTGATGGTGAAAAATTATTTATGGCTGACCTCAAAGTGCAAAAACTGGACATAAAAATGGGATTAATTCTTCATGACGCAAAGTTTGTTTTTTTGGGTGGAATGAGATTATGCTAAAATAACCTGAGGAACATTTGGTTTAAACAGTGTCCCCCCAATTTCTCAGACTGTAGAAAATCATTCTGAAGACAGATTATTTTATTGTATAACCAGCATCTAATCAAGTGCCCCGTACAGAGCAGGTGGAAAAATGTCTCTTACATGAGCAAAGGAAGAGGGCATTTAATTTAATTACATGCATTTTTGATTACTGTTTAACCTTAGGAATTATTAACTGTAAAGAATTTTTGTGTTGACCTCTATCACAATTTGGGGACATGGCTGAAGTCTTTTATAGAATCAGAAAACAAAACAAATGCTTAGGTAATAGATTTTAGTCTTTATGTTCTAGAAGGGGGGACAACAGGCACAAACAAGCCATCTTACATTTGCATCATAAAAAATGAAATAATCCTTAGCTATAAATGACCTGAAATCACACCAATTCAGCCTAGATCTCTGGTTGGCTATTACTTTTGAGAAACTTTCACCTTCATTATTAGTTCTGATTCTTTCCCAAATATCCTTCCTTATTTTGTCTAGGTGATCAATGCATGTGTTTATATAGACTGTAGACACTAAATGTGTCTGCGAAACAGCAAGGTGGTCTTTAGGGCATATGCATGAATTACAAACAAGTATTTGACAGCGATTTGAAAATTTTGTAAGCCTCGTTTTTAGAAACAAGAATTCAGGTTTGGTCAGATTTGGTAAACACTTCTGACGAAAAACTAACAAATGATTATCCTTTTCGAAACAATCTCTCTTCCTTGATGTTTATCTCCTGTTGGCACGTGTGCCCAGAGTGCACACATGCTCACCTGCTCATGAATACACATATCCCTGTGTGGCTCAGGGAAGTCTAAGCTTGCATTTGTGAAAGTATAAAATTATAGAGAAGTTTGGGTTCCATAGGACCTTCATTCTTTCAAAAACATTTACTGAAGTCTTATTATATGGTAGCTTCACACTGAGACTACAAAAATGGAGAAATTTGGTAGGGGGAGGAAAGGCAGGCATACACACACACACACACACACACGCACACACACATATGAAATTACTGAAATGTGATGTTATTTTAACAGAGGAAGTTTCAAGATGTTATGCAACATGAATGAAATACTTAACTTTGGTTGGGAAGTCAGGTAGAGCTCCACGGAAAGTTAAATCTGAACCGAGTTTTGAATGAGTTGATCTCTAGCAAGTGATTATGCTAAGGCAATGAATTACAAAAGGCCTCTAGAGGAAATGGCAGCTGAAGATGGGAAGAGGCAAAGCCATAGAGACCCTTATCTATCACAGTAAGGGGTTAGGTTGCTATGCTCAAAAAAAAAAAAAAAAAAAAAAAAAGAACCTACCTAAGAAATTGTAGCAAAGGAATGACAAAGAAAATGCATTTCAGAAAGACCACTCCCACTCCGTTCAACCATGTGGAAGATGAACTAGAGGTAGGAAACAACGTATGTAGGAAAACCAGTTGCTGAAAAACTACGGCAAAAGCCGTAGGAGAGAAAAATCACGAAGGTCTGTATTGGCAGAGGGCTGAACTAAGGCAATGGAATTATCACTTTACTGCATATAATTAGAAATGGAACATAAAACGCCAATGCAACTTTTGAGATGGACAAAAAATGAAATATGCAACTGCATAAATACTGAGAAAACTTTGATATATGAAATGCTTTTGCTCACACAATCCAAAACCAAGATTGGGGTTAAGCACTTGTTTTGTTCCATATTTTAGTTCAGGAGTTTCTTGGCAGAAGCAGGCAGTCACATCATGTTGCTATGAAAATTATGTCATCTCTCAAAAGCTTTTTGAAAGCTTTTCAAGTCAAAGAAGGAGAGGAAACAAAAGAACTGTCCAAGTTCTCAATTCATTCATCATTATGTATATTAAAAAATCGCTGCACAACAGATTTGTAAACAGGGTAGGTTCCAACAGAAGTTATAATTAATGTTAATTATACTAGGGCCGTCTGTATATCAGGTCATTGTGAGACACAAATACCCAGAAAAATAATTTCTTCCCGTCACTCTACCAAATCATTCTGGAATTGTTTAGAGACCCGTCTTCATGAAAACTAGGCTGTGTCATTAAGACAGATCCAAATCCCATGCAAATGAGTTCTGCTTTGGTCTTTTCTCTATATCATCCAGTTTACAGCCTCTTATAATTTCAACATTTTTAGGGGAAGGGGATGTAACAGGACCTTCAAGTTATCATATTATGCTATATTCAGGACAAAATTTTTAAGTTATCAGTTAATGACTGAATTCAAATGTTAGGTAAAAATAGAAGGCAATATTCACTTACCTTCATCGATATTTAATGATTTTAACATGGTTATTCGAATTTTTTCCCCTAAATTGTACTCAGATTTCCATTATGGCAATAATTAAAATAATCTCCAGTTTAGTTTCTTTACAGGAAGTTTTGCAGGTACTTTTCATGAGGGAGTACCATTCCACAGCCAGGAAATGTAGCTAACGATCCATGCTTCAGATCAAACAGCAAGAAAACCATTCAGAATTCATTTAGTACAGAGAGCAAGCGATGTCACAGCACGAAACAAGTAAGTCCCGTATTTCATTTTTGTAACCACTGATTTAAAGTGACATTTTTCTCTTTTGGGTGTTAATCTAAGAAAAGACATGAAGGTCTTAATTAAAAAAAAAAAATCAACCAATCTGCTACTATACAATGGTTGTTTGTGGTGAATGTAGAAAAAACAAAATGAATCTGAATTTCTGAAGATTTTAGAAATGAGAGTTTAGCCTGCCTTTAAATGAATAATATGAACCTGTAGTAAGTAAACAGGTGAAAATACCCATCCCCTACTCTGCTACAGAGAGGATTAATGTAACTTCACTTTCATTTCAAACGCAACATCAGGGATATTAATCTGGACTTGTAATCTTCATGCTATAGTTTTGGAAGTCTTTCTTTGTATATCAAATGACAGTGGGAAAGAACTGGTAAATTTAAGGGGCGCCTGAAGGGCTCAGTCGGTTGAGTGTCTGACCAGCTCGGGTCCTGATCTCGCAGCTTGGGAGTTGAAGCCCCTCATCAGGCTCTCTGCTGTCAGAGTGGAGCCTGTTTCAGATGTCTGCCCCTCCCCCACTCACTGTCTCTGTGCTCTCAAAACAAATACACTTAAAGAAAAAACAATTGGTAAATTTAAGTATGATTCACACTTACATAATTTCTTCGGTAAAAGAAGAATTACCAAGTACTTATAATTGATCATTTTGAGTGCTATGTCTCATTGGGAAAACTGCAACACCAAAACATACATAGTTTGTAGAAAAGGCATAGTGAGCCAGTGCCAGAGTCAGTTACAGAACCACCTAAATCTAAACCATATATCCATCTGCAGAATCATATAATTCAGCTATTTATAATATTGTAAATTCTAATAATCTTTTGTTGTTTCAAGTAAAAGGAAAATCTATCACTGCTAACAAATCTCAAGGCTTAGCAAGTTCATGAAAATCTCTTCAACTTGTGTGGTATGGTCTGATCCACATTTACAAATATTCTGTGGGAACTAGCTAAGTCCTTCTGACTCATTCTCCTTCTGTCAATCACAAAGTTGACAAAGCACAGACATTTGCTTTGTAATAAACACAAATGATGAGGTCATCCAAACTACCTGCCTAAATGACTTCTAAATTGCAACAGTGGGATGAGCTCCCTGAATTCATTGGCTATTTTGGTAACATACAGATACAGTCTCAGACATCATGGGTGTAACTATTTTGGGTTTTGTGGTATTGTGCCTACTAGACATGGAACACATGTTCTGTGTTTCTACCATACAAGGTGAAAGATATCTATGTTCAAACTATTCATTTCCAAATCTTTGGCAAATATCCAGCTCAAGCTCCATTTTCTTTATAATGTTTCCATATTTCCATGTAATGTTTCTCATATGTTTTTTTCTGCCTTTAATCATTGCTTATACAACAGTAAAATTAATACAAAACTCCGTATCTTTAAAATTATAGTAAATTCTTAATCTCCTACTATTGTTCTTAAATAGTTCACAATTCACCTATTGCTCACACTGTAAAACAATAAAATGGTTGAATTTAGGGCTAGTTAAATTGTTTTCTTTGGTATGCAACATTGCCTCACCTTAAGTCAGAACATGTGATTTTATTCTGGTTGGTAGGTTATGCCCTTATGTTTTCAATTTCTAGCTTTTTAAAGAGTTGAACAGAGAATACTTTTTTAAAACAAAAATAACTCAAAACTCAATTCAAGCCTCACTGACTTAATTGACAGAAACAAATAAAGCATTAATCATCACGGTTACTATTTGTAAAGTAGACAAGAGTCAAATGCAAACACGTGTTTAAAAATATTCACCCTGGAATCTAAAGCTGGCCCCTTGAAGTTTGCGGTATTTTTGGGGTTTGAGAATTTCAATGTTCAGTTTAGTGTTATATTGGCATACAATCACAGAGCTCTCTCTCTTTTAAAAGAAAAATGGAAAGTTTATCACAGAAGTTCTGACTTGAAGATAAAATATATATTGGCAAAATCTAGCACAGTGAATCCCTTGGTTACATTAAATTCTTAATATTGGTGATTTTATTTTGGCTTTATTCCTTTTTTCTATATGTATTTTAAGTATGCAAATTATTTTTTAACAAAGTCCCTATAACTATTCAGTTACCTATGATGGTAAAAACAAAAAAATACCATTTTTTTAAGAAGGAAAAAAAAACTGGGCATCTGTTTGACAGAAATGAGTACTTCAAGTATGTAAGTAAATCATTAACAGAGCTATTATACCCTAAGCCACAGCAGTAACAAAGAAAAGAGCTAGAATATGCATTTTGTATAAAGATTAAATTTCACAACATAATAAATAAATGCACTGATTTATACAACTTGAGAAAACCTTCTACTGATGATCACAAGTAATACTGTCTTATTATTCAGTTTGTTGATATGAGCACTGCCTCACACAGAGATTCAAAGGTAGAATTCTCACCTCCAAAGCCACAAAATATACAAAGCTGGTTTGTTATTAAATATTTTGTCTGCCAAAATTCCTGCAAACTAAAATACATCTTGGCAGTTTGAATAACCAGCATGATAATTATTTTGGTATCAAAAGATAAGAAAAATTTTAATATGAAAATTAATAAAACCAGTAAAAGGAGAAACCTGTTGTATAAATAGACATTTTAACACAAAAGTGAGACTTTTATCTCACTTAAGAGGAAGAAACAAATTTGATACAACTTACGTGAAGATTTGAAAATAATTATCATATCTTCCCAGCTCTAGATAAATATATTACTCCAATTTATTAATCATCTTCAATATACAATATATAACTCACAAAACTGGGAATGTTACAACACCAAAACCTTTCACAGCACTAGTTACCAGTTACCAGAACTGTAAGAAATCTTTAGCTACATATCAGCTTAATACTTAGAATATACAAATAGATATGGCTAACCTGTGGTAAACAATAGTGCAAACAGTAAGGACCACAAAATATATTCTTTTTCTTTTTAGCTTGTTTATCTAACTGCATTATCCTACTTCAATAGCATCATCAATGGAATATGAAACTTATCTTAATGCATTTTAAAAGTATCCCTATGTTCTTTTAGGTACGGTTAATTTACTCTTGAAATGCAATTCCTATGAAATACCCAGGCTATTTATAAATTCCTATACAATGAATAACTTGTAGCTAAAATGAAATATTTTAGGTGGAGTTTTTATAGCTTTTAAGTAGTGTCTTGGTTTCTATTTTTCTAACTTAAACTTGGGTGTGCATAAGAAATTAAGAGAGAAGATATAAATATATGTAAATAGAATATCTTAGTTACATAAGGGGAATCAATCTGTCCATCTACAGTAGTAATATGGGTCTTTATCTTAAACATTGTTACCGAGTTGAACGAAGTCTCAGTTACTGTTAAAGTTATTTTCCCGAAAATAACAGAAAGAAGTATACAAATAGGTACAGTCCAGCTGTCTTTTATCTCTCTGTTCTCTGTAATGATAAACATTTACAGTTTTTTCTTCTAACAGAAATATCTCAAAACAAAATCTGGAGACAATAACAAAGAGGAACAATAATAAAGGTAAAGAATCCTTTGGGTATTATAAAAACCAATAATCTTTGCCTTTTTAAAGTTTTGCGTGTTTCTTTAAGAAGGCATCCGATTGCAAAGGCATTGTGTTACCCATCTGACACGGAGATTGCTACACAAAAGTCACCTGGGAGATGCCATAGCAGAGACGGGTCCCAGGCCCCATGGCCCTGGGCAAGGGGAAGCCAGAGGGGGAGAGGTGAGGCTACCGAGTGCTGTGGGAACTGCCCAGAGAGGTTATTCCATTGACCAATAGTTAGTATTTGAGGAATCTTCACTTTTCACTCTTTCCAACTGACTTTAAAAGCTTGGTGTTTTAAAACTGCCACTTGTATTATTATCAAACTCTGAACCCATGGTTTTACCCAACTTGCATCTGAAAAATGCAGGATGAGTTCATTTGGCAGGAAGAGGGCAGGAGAGATCCTAAATGTCAAGGTTGAGAGATGTAACATTTAAGGAACTTTAGTGAAAAACTATATCCTTGTAGGATTCACATCTGTAGAACATGAGAGTCCACTGTGTTGTCAGTTCAGTCAGAAATAACAGATAATGTACTTTAGAAATGATGTATATATAAGTTTCTGCTGTAATTTTCTAAGTCATAGCTTTGCATGAATATTTTCTTTCTTGATGCCTGTTAAAAATAACTTCTATCAAGACTCAAGTGGTGCCCTCTTTATTTATTAAAATTAGCTAAAGAATCTGTAGCCAGTAATGTTTTGGTAAACGATATCAATATGTAAAAATTATTAAGTGAAGGATTATTGACAATATATCATTGGGAAAGATCTTATTACAGAATAAAATAATTTGTATTTTGAGGATCAAAATATATCTCAGGTACTATTTTAAGGAATTATTAACTGTCTGAAAATCAAGATAAATTAGCCTTAAAAAAAAAGTCCAGCAAAACACGCCTTCCCGAGAGCTTTAATGACACATTCACTTTACTTGGAATCATTTTGGCTCTTTTTTTTTTCATGCTTACTGGTTCATTTAATGTGTGTGTGCTGTTTGTATCCTCAAGCATGAACTACGTCAACAGGATAATCTGCTGATAAGAGAAAGTGAAATGTACGAGCTGTAGGAGACTGACCTGGTCTTTACTTATCTCCTTACATATTCTTCTGAAATGTTCCCTGTGACTTAAGTTGTGAACAAATGAGAATGTGACATTAGCAAGAAACTGAGCAAATGTAGATTGTTAGTGACTTCAACATGAGGTAGGGAGCTGGAGAGAGGCCAGTTACGCCTGCCAGCCCATCCCCTTTCTATCTTAGCTACCCAAATACAACTCCTGGGTAGGCAGGGTTTATCTAGAACCAGAATTAGGAATAAGCATTCAGAAGAAAACTTAGCAAAGGTGATGAATGAGCTAAAGCTCCTTTCTGGGATTTCTAGGAAGTAGTGTGTTGGGGAGTGAGCTATTCGAGGGCTTTTTGAAGCATTCGGATCCCTAATATCTGGGAGCGATAAAGTGTGGCTAGGCCAGTGCTAACCACCACCAAATCTTGTTTGCAAAGAAGATTGAAATTCAGTAGGTCTGGAGGGGACCTGAAATTCTGCATTTCTATAAGCTCCCAGGTGGCATGGATGCTGCTGGCCCAGGGACCACGTTTGAGTAGCAATGATCTAGACCAGTGTTGGCCAGTACGATTTTTGCAATGATGGAAATGTTTAACACCTGCCCTGTCTATTGTAGTTACTGCACACTTGAAACGTGGCTGGTGCAATGGAGAAATTAACTTTCTAATTAAATTAATGTAAATTTAAACAGCCACATGTGGCTAGTGCCTATAATACTGGACAGCAAGGGTCTCGACATTCACAGGTCATCTCTTCTCAGCCAGAGCAATCTATATCACGGTCCCGAAATCATCTAACCCGTCGGTTCATTTAGATTAGCAAGTTTCCTTTGTTAAAATGTGAACTGTAAAATTAGTTTTCTTTAAATTGTTTTCTTCCTAGCACTTTGTTCAGAGGATCCGCAACAGGCACTCAAGCGGGGAGAGGTGAAAGCAGTCATTCTGTAGTATGGAAGTTGATGAAGAAAGGGTAACAAAGAGTAGTGAGAATCTGAGCAACCATCAGTGCATTGGGCATGTGGGAAATGGGAGGCCAAAAGCTGGCAAGGAAACTCAGAAAGGGAGGTGGAATAACACTGAAGGGAAGAATTGAGTCCTTTGAAATTTTACTTAGGCCTGACCCTGTCCCTTTCCTTCTTGAAAAGCAAGTTTTGGAATGCCTGGCTGGCTCAGTCACTGTAGCATGTGACTCAGTCTCGGGGTTGTGAGTCAAGGCCCATGTTGCGTAGGGAGATTACTTAAAAATAAAATCTTTAAAAAAAAAAAAAAAAAAAAAAAAAAAAAAGGCAAGTTCTTCCTCACAGAAATAAGACTTGAAGGAAATGGATGCTGGCTGTGGTTCCCCTTCACCTCTCCCAAATTATCCAGGTGTGGGAGAGCATAGCAGGGAGGAACAGTACAGTTACAGCTGACAGTCAAGAGTAGGCTTAAGCTTCTCACCTCAGCTTCTGAATGGACCAGGGTACAGAGGCCACAACTGCACTATCACCTCCCAGAGAGAAGCTCTTTCTACTTTCTATTTATAGCTCCATCTACTGTAAGAAGCTGGCTCCTCTGTGAGGCTGACAGGGGCCTAAGGAGGCTCTGAGGATACTATCCTGGCAAACAGGTGTGGGCAGAGTCATGTGGGTCCTACACAGCCATGCATAGACAAAGCATACAGGAAAGATTGCTCTAATTTAACGACAAAAAAAAAAAAAAAAAAAAGATACTGAAATTGTCATTTTAAAGGATTTTCCTCATCCAAAAGCCATCTGCAGGAAAACTCTAGTTAAGAGTCTATTAACTGAGGTTTTACAACATAAAGAGTTATTACCTAAGAATAAAAAGATCAACATCAGCCAAAAAAATATTAATCATTTACATCTTACTCTCAAATTCTGAACATGTAATAGCTTAAGTCTCTTCTATTGGCAAAGGGGTATTTTGGGTGAGTGAAAATCAACCCAAAATTCATTCGTGAGTCCCATGCCTCTCTGCACCTATACATTTCCCTTTTTGGTAGAGCTGGACAGGTATCTGTGACCTCAGCAGAATTCCGAGACTCTGCCATCTCTATTTTAATTTCACAGGGAAGTGCCTGGAAGAGAGCGGGACAACTTGCAGGGGACAGGGGGTGCGGATTATCAAGGGACTGGAAGAGAAGCCCTTTGATTTCATAGCTGAGGGTAACAATACACTTACTAAGTGAGTGGCTTTTTACTCTTTCATGCTACTTGATATAATTTCCTTTGAAAATTTTCTATTTATTCACAACTTAGACAGGTAGGATATATAGTCAGACATATTTGGTCAGGAACCCATCAGGCTCATTTATTTTTAAGATGTCTTAATTTTGTGATTTTACTAGTAACTATGCAATGTATAAATAAGAATAAAGTGTCAAATGTTTAAACTTCTTTGATACAATTAAATTATGTCTGACAATAGTTCATTTTAAGTGCTTTCCCGTTAATATTTCTCATTAAGCATTTGGCAAATAATTGTCTAGAAAATATCAGTGAGAGTACATTTCAAGATTATGTGTGTTAAGCATGAATATACAAACACGGTGTATGTGTATAGACACATATATGTGTCTGTGTATGTGTGTGTATTTGTATCTACAGAGCACCTGCTTAGAAGGCTACTTCATGAAAATTGTTACCACTGGGTCAATACCCTGTTTACTTCTCTTATATAGGAGATTTTGAAATATTACAATTAATTTTTGGTACATAACGCCTAAAGAAAGATGGTCTGAGGATATTTTGGTGACTTTTTAACACGTATGCCTTTGGCTTTCAAAGATTTGATAATTGTAATGTTGACTCCTAATGAGCTACACTGAAGTAGAGTGGTTTAGAAACAAGCAAATAATACCTGCCTGATATAAGAATTAGGTGAGATAATAGTAATAATGGTATAAGAATGAGATGAGATAAAAGCCCTTAAGAAAAAATGTAAATCTCTTGTTGGGAAGTTGTGTCAGTAGTCACTCTAGCTAGTGGATAAGTCTGGGTGACCAATCAGCATACGATCAGTATACAAATCCCAGCTGAGACCTTCAGAAAACTGGATGTCAACAGCCCACTATATTACAAATACAAACAGAGTATTGAATAAACACTAAATTAAAACCAAAAATAAGAACAAAATGTGGGAATTTTGGTTTGGGAAGCTATAACAAGTTTTGTTCGGCAATAGAACACATACTTTTATGAAAATATCCAGAAAATTTTCCTACTGTGCATACCTAGTGTTGATAATAGAGTGACATAAAATTGGCTTGCATAAAATGTGTATCATTTGTTGATTATGGCACAGACACGTGTTCACAAATTCTCAGATACAGAATATTTATCCAAAATCCCACATCAAAGAACAGAAAAGTGCCTTTAACCAACAAAAAGGTACTTAGGCAGTAATAAATTAAATTACATTAAAACTGACATGGAAGCCAAGTTTTAAGATATTACATGTGACATGCAAGAAAAAGAAAGACAATTCAGGCAGGAATGTCGTGCATTAAGATTTGCATTCATTCATAATATTTCAGGGGTTTTAACCATATTCTATGACCACTGAATGCTAGCAAAGTGAGGCGATACCCATCTAACATTCAAAACACAGCTTAATTTACATCTTAATCTCCTAACCAACTATTTTAAGGAAGAAGCCAATGCCTCCAATAGTGAAACCTAAGAGTTTTAGCCACATATTGTTATGCAGTCACAGAGTAAGAACATTCCATCTGACCAGGTTTAAGGAAAGTAAACATTTCCATCTTTTAGACAATGCAATTGTCTCAGATTCCTCCTACCTTCTTACTTATATGAGCATATTTTAACATGTCAAGTTTGCACAATAAGGAAATGGCTTTGTGGAATGTATTTTTTTGGCACGAAAATATTTTCTAATACCTCAAATCAAAATTTTCACCCACAGCAAAATATCAAGCCACAGAGGTGCTCAGTGGTGCTTACTTTTCTAGGCAGAAGACTACAGAAACAGACAACTGCTTCCAAGAGCTTTGTATTAAGTAGCAATTACTTCCCTTCCAAGGAATAGCACCAATGTGATTACACCTCAGACTGGGGAGTGCTCCTTCCAAGCTCTTTAATTCCCTGGAGAATTCGCTTCATATGGCCCACTTTCGTTATCCCCAGGTCCTGAAAGAAAGAAAGAAAGAAAGAAAGAAAGAAAGAAAGAAAGAGGAAAAAAGGTGGAAAGAGAAAAAGAAAAAAGAAAGAGAAGGAAAAGAAAGAAGTTTATTGACCAGAGAAGACCGAGGTTTAAATATTTCACCAGCAAATAGTATAATTAGCATCCAGTTCATTAAGTTTAGTTTATAATCAATGATTTAGGAAGCAAAAACTATAAAAGTCAATTTATAAAGCAAAAATTGCCAACCAGTAAAAAAAAATCACATCCTACACAAACTCTTAAACGTTAACACTATCATAAACTATACACAATACAGTTCTTCAAGAGTCAAAATTGGTTTCTCCTATTCTTCTTCTTTTTAAAACACAGGTCCTTTTGGGATCTCTGAGAAAAGTGGCATGTGACATCAGGGCATCCACAATTAGTCCTAAGGCAACCGTGCACATCCTTCCTAAAGTAGTAAACTTAAAAGTAAAGCCTAATCCTAAAGAAAGATATTAGTGGCCACCACCTACATGTGGAATTTAAATGCATTTACAGTTACATTTAGAGTCTTTGATTTGAGTGGTCTATTTAAATATCCTTTCTACTTTGTAATGCAGAAGTATAAAAAAATTACATAAACATAGCTCTCTGTGGGTTGATGCTTTTCCTCAAAACACTCGTGGCTCCTTTGCCTCAGAACTCTCCTTGTTTCTTACAGAACTGTCTTTCTATAAAGAGCCAAGAATTCAATATTTAGCTTTCAGAAGTGGAGGATGGTTCCAGAGTGTGCAGCACACAGCAGGCACCTGGCAAAGAAATACTTGTTGCAGGAAGGAAGGAGATGCACACAAGACAGCCATGATGCTCACTACCTGAAAAACTAAAAGAAAGTGTGAAGGCCTCCAAACCCTGTAATTTCTTTTTTGTTTAATTAGCTTTTATTTTTTTTTATTAAAAAAATGTTTATTTATTTTGAGAGAGACAGAGAGAGAGAGAGAGAGAGAGAGACAGAGACAGAGAGCAAGCAGGGGAGGGGCACAGAGAGAGGGAGAGAGAATCCCAAGCAGGTCCCTCACTGTCAGCACAGAGCCCGATGTGGGGCTCGAACTCATGAAACTTGAGATCATGATGACCTGAGCCGAAATCAAGAGTCGGACGCTAAACCGACTGAGCCAATCAGCCGCCATCACCCACCGCCATAGTTAATTTAAGTGTAATGGGTATGATCAATTTGCTAACAGGTGAAGTCAAACAAATTCTGTATAAAACAGAGGGTTTGGTATATTTGAAAATTAGCAAAAAGATGGCTTCCAAAGTAGCATCGAAAACAGGATTATGAGGTACCACAAAATCATGTGTCTGAGAAGATAAAGATTCCAAATATCCATTCTATTTTGTAGGCTAAGAGCATTATTTATTTTTAAGCTTTAAATGAAATAGATCAGAGTATTTGAAGTGAGTGCACACATGTGCTCTCTCTTCCACACACTTTCTGGGCTCTTTGAATTCTATAGCAGTAATGCTACTGACACTTTTTTTTTCTGACAATTTTGAATCTTTCTAGAAAATACTTTTTCTACAGCAAGTACTCTTTTCCAGCCTGAGATCATTTCTAGGTCATGCTTCTACAATATGTAACTGACCCTGAAAAATATTTTCTCATATGACACCAGGTCATTCTTTTTTATTTTTTTTAGTGTCTATTTTTGAGAGAGAGAGAAAGTCAGAGTGTGAGCAGGGGTGGGGAGGGGCAGAGAGAGAGAGAGGGAGACCCAGAATCTGAAGCAGGCTCCAGGCTCTGCACTGTCAGCACAGAGCCCAGTGGAGGGCTCGAACTCACGAACTATGAGATCATGACCTGAGCTGAAGTCGGACACCTAGCCGACTGAGCCACCCAGGTGCCCCAACACTGGGTCATTCATAACCAGTCTTAAGGAAGTGTGTGCTAAAATAGCAAACTCAAGGGGCACCTGGGTGGCTCAGTCGGTTAAGCGTCCGACTTCAGCTCAGGTCACGATCTCACGGTCCGTGAGTTTGAGCCCCGTGTCGGGCTCTGGGCTGATGGCTCAGAGCCTGGAGCCTGCTTCCGATTCTGTGTCTCCCTCTCTCTCTGCCCCTCCCCTGTTCATGCTCTGTCTCTCTCTGTCTCAAAAGTAAATAAACGTTAAAAAAAAAATTAAAAAAAAAATAAATAAAATAGCAAACTCAAAAGCAAGACCAAAACCTAAAGAAAGATAGCTGCTCCTGCTACCTAAATTTGAGATATAAATGCATTTACAGTTGCATTTCGATTCTTTTATTTGAGTGGGATATTTAAATATTCTTTCTGCTTTGTTAACGTAATTATCTGATTAATAAATACACTTAATATTAAATATTTTATTTCAGGCCATATGCACATTGTATTCTTGAGAATAAAAACTTCTCTGGGAGAGGCAGACTCTACTCAGAATTACCAGTTTGGTGTAATGAGATGAATGTTTTCCATAGAGTTACACTAACTCCTAGCTGTATTTTCTTTATTTTGAGTTCAATACTCTCATGTCTTCTAGGAGTTAGGCTGTGATAAAGTTATGCCATGACATCTGTTACACCTTTCTTATTTTTTCATGTTCTTTATTAGTGGTCTTTTCTTTCTTTGGATGAATAGGCCTGATTTGGCAAAAACATACTTTGTAGACATTCAGTTACCTTTGTAGCCACACATATGCAATTTTCCAAATGGAAAAAAACAAAAACCAACCACACAAACAAAACCACTGCATCTTTATCATTTTCTTTGGTGTCCCTCACTTTTGCCTGTCTTTCTGGAGGTGAAATAACGTAATCAGTTTATTTGTCTGCTAAAGCACCTTAGAAATATTTTTCCTTTCCCACCTTTACAGGGTCACATTGCTATCTCTAGTCATCTTGCTAATAAGAAAGTAACACTTGAGCCAAGATCTGAGCAGGAGTTAGCCAGGTGAGGAGGGGTAGCGAGGAGGGGCAGGGCTGGAGTGGGACAGCAGAATAGAGGTTTGGTTTTTGACTGACACCCCTGTGTGATAGGCAAGTTTCAAGTAGAGGTGGTGATATAATCCTAGAGCTCTCAAATGAGGTCAGGGCTGGAAATCCAACCCTGTGAGCCACTGCCATGTTCATGGACCGTACCTGAAGCAATGGAAATGGGTAAGATTACCCAGGGAGTAGGTATTCCTTTACCAACATTGGTAGACTTTATGCCAAAAAGTCTGCTCCCTCTTACAGCTACACCCAGAGAGCAAGGGGAGCTCATCTTCTACCTTCATGAAGGCTTTGTCCGACAGCTGATTCTTTCCGTAAAATTATTTTCCTTTTCTCATTCCCTCAGACCGTGTTTTAGAACCGAAAGAGTTAAAGAGGACAGTGTCAATACAGATTTCCAAAAGACAAGTTATAAGGGAAAGAATGTAGTTTGTATTAAAAATAAAAACAAAGTAGGGGTGCTTGGGTAGCCAAGTCAGTTAAGTGTCTGACTTCAGCTCAGGTCATGACCTCACGGTCTGTGACTTCGAGCCCCGCGTTGGGCTCTGTGCTGACAGCTCAGAGCCTGGAGCCTGCTTCAGATTCTGTGTCTCCCTCACTTTCTGCCCCTCCCCACTCATGCACTGTCTCTCAAAAATGAATAAACATTAAAAAAAAATTTAAAAAATAATAAAAACAAAGTAGAACAAAAAGTCCCATGAAAAGCTAAAGAGAAAATTTACTAAAATAATTCTTAACCATTTCCTTTTGACTCTTACTTTTTTCTAGCCAAGTCCTATCACTCTAACTTTTACTTTGCATATGTATGAGCTTTGTTTCTTCATTCTGCAAATATTTGCTTTGCTCACTGTGTATGTGTGTGTCTATTTGTATGCTTATAGGTGCATATACATACATATATAACATACAGAGATATATTTATATATACATACACACACAGTCTTTTCCTTTAATATACGCTTACTCATGGCAAATGAAATGTAAAGAGAGACTGGCATAGTATATCAATCAGTAGCTAGTCAATAAATATTGCTGCCTGCCAAGGATATGAGAAGCTATCCTTAGATACAATGATGCCTTACATTTATTTTTTTGTGTACTCATTCCACGTTTTGAAGCCAACTTACTCTATGAACTTTAGCACTGTATATTTTGCTTTTTTCCAGATTTGGGACTCTCAACTGTGATAATTAATTAATCTACTTCTTTATTATTATTCTTGTTAAAAACATTTACATATAAATGGTGTCCACTTTTAATGTGCTAAAACTGTATGACTCTGCTTTATAAAATCCTACAGATTACCCATATGTTGTTCAAAGATCTCTGCTAACGTATTTATAGATAAAGGCACAACAGTTCACAAATTTGTTAGGAATTTACTGTACCATAATTCCATGAGAATCAGAATCTGGCCTACTGGAAAAGGATCACTCCAAAATATATCAAAGGCTTTGTCATTTTCTTATTACTCAATCTTGGAATTTTAAAATGGCAGCGTTTGGTAAGAAAATATAAGATGACAAAATTCTACTCCCAACCTTAAGAGAGAATACTCTACTTTGGCCACTGGCAGTCTCCACCCGAAAAATCCAAGAGAACCACTGCTTACCGCTAATTAATGATATTCTTTCTGGTCATAAATGACAAAGGGGCTCTAAGCTGCATTCCAGCAAGAGTAAAGCATAATTTTTACTTCATTTACTAAAGAAAATAATACATTTATTTTTGAGCATAATACAATTTTAACAGTAAATCATGGGAAGGGCATTTGAATTTATTGGTCTAGTTGTTCACGTGACTTCTGAAAGGGCAATCAGAAACACAACAAAATCATAGGACTCTAAGTAACCACTGCTGTGAGTCCCTTATTTAGTTCCATATATTAGGAAGACTTCGTTACTGGTATTTTGAATTGATTTTTAGTTGTTAACCTTTGGTTAGATTTTTAAGTCGTCTTCAGCAACAATTACCACCTTTCATGCCGACTCAATAAAGTGAGCTGATGGAAACATGAGCCATTTGGAAATATTAGCACAGGAACAGCCATATGAATGGATGCAGAGGAAAATTACTAACTTCATGCTAAGCTTTAGCTACAATAATCAGAGAATGATTTTTGATAGGAAAATATTGCTGACATTCTTGTTTAAAAAGCAGAGGAACTCCAACCACAGGACAATGCATATTAGATTACTGCACATTTGCATAACATAAGCCAAGCTAGAAGCACATAACAAAAGAGGTGCAGGATAAAGGATTCTGTTTTGCCAGGAAATTTTCAAAAGCAGAAGAGTAGCACAAAGGAAATACCTTAAGATCTCGCCTTTCCAGATGCAAAAGTTCAGCCCCTCTGATGTCATGACGGATGAAGATTTCTTTGTACTCTCCCAAACTGAGCAGATCCAGCCAAGCAGCAACTTCCTCTGTGCCCCATTTTTGAACTACCAAAGTTAAGAGCAAAACCCCCTTAATTTCTACATGCTCAATGCATTACAAAGCAAAGGTTGGCCAAAGAAGATGCAAAACAGAGTACAGCGGGCAGTGCTAGCAAAGGGAAAGGTTAAAGGTGTTGTTTCAACAAAACTCCAATTTCGTTGTTCCCCATGCAGGTTACAGACCATCAATCAACACAAAGGTCTGACTAGGCAAAAACATTCACTGCTGGGCACCCAAACTACACAATAGGAATAAAAAATGTATTTCTCATGATTAGGATAAATAGTACAAGATCAAAATAAGCTCTGATGATTTCTTTAAGACCATATATGGCACTAATTTAATTTAAGTAGCTACAAGTGCTAATTAAAATATGAAATCTGAAACAGGGTACTGAATTTTACACAAACTTCTGTTTTGGGTCTTGCTGTCTTCAAGTATCGCCTTTATTGATTCTATTACTATTTATAATTATAATTATTGATAATTACAGCACCAAACATGTTGTTAGATCATTTTAATGTCCTCTAAAAGCCGTCAATGCTTCTAAGATTCGTTGGATTGTTATTTTCCAATGTAGACAATCATGGTTGTATACATTTTATTCAACGTTGCTTAGCTGAATTAAAGTTTATTTATTTGCCCTATTTGGTTTTAAAATGCCCTTCAATAGCTGCTCTACGATTGTCAAAAATAAGGTCATGTATCACTTTTTAAAAGGAGTTAGCTAACTCGGAAGAATTATAAAATGACTTGATTATGAAAGGCACCTACTGTCCCATACACAGAACTTGAAGGTGTTTTAGCACCAGTGCAGCATTAACGTTAATTTCTAGGGGAAGGTGGAAAGGGAACCAGACAAACAACATCAAAGGCAGAGTTTAATCTTCGCTTGAGAATGCAAATGTCACAGTAGATTGTCATTACTGAAGGAATGAAATGGTGTAGTAAGTCTTCGAAACAGGAGAAAAAGAACAGGTAACTTTAGGTAGAAGATATATTTAGCAAGTTAAAAGATATATTTAGCAAGTTTCTATATTTCATTTATGAAAATCTCGATTTTGAACTCTGATGAGAAACAAGTTATCCACTGATGCCTTGAATTGTTAAGCAAGACAAAGGACCATCTAAACAGATGCACTGATGTCCACTGAAGGGAGTACAAGCAAACCTCATTTTCTTGTGTGCATCATAACTATAGGCTCTTACTGGTTTTTGGACTTTGCTTGGGTATAATATGATTTACTTTATTATGGTAAAATGAACACAAAACTCTCCATTTTAGCCGGTTTATGGTACACAATTCAGCAGCATTTAGTACATTTGTAATGTGCAATGGTCACCACTAATAGTTCCAGAACATTTTCATCACCTTGGTGACACTGCTTTAATAAGTTATTTTTTCCATAATGTAATACTTTCCCTTCCAGTGTGGATCACCTACCAGGCTGTGAACCTGTCTTCTGTTTCTGAACCTTTTCCTTTTTAAATTTTGGCACTATACGAAATACTGTGCTTCTGCTGTTTCTCTTGGTGCAATCCATGGGGGGTTCCTGTTCGGGTCGAGCAAGAAGAGAATTTTCTCAGGACGTTAAGAGAAGAACAACTCACTCTGATATTACAGACAATGCAGGAATAAATGCAAAACACTGCTGAAATGACAATGCAGGAATAAATGCAAAACACTTCTTAAAATAAAAGTGTACAATGTTATGTACTACCGAAGATGTACTGATTCCCCGAAGATACCTCTGTTCATAGAAAAGCCTTTTCTTGCTTGTTCAAGAACAGCACATTTGAAAGTAGCGTCCAGAATTCGTTTTCCCTGGAATGTCCCTTTTTCAAAAGATGATTTCAAATTCTATTGTCAGAAAGTCTACACTTACAAAGAAACAGGCCAGATTTTACATACCTCATCTTCGTTTGGATGTAAGATATAATAAAGCCAAGGAATCTCTGTTAACTTCTGCAACTCCACCTCCACAGAATGTAAGGCATTAGATACCCGCTCTTCATGTGGGGATTCTAAGTGCTATTTACCAGCAGGTTAAAAAACAAAACAAAATAAAACAAGTCTCAGTGACCAATCTCAAACAGAATAAACATATTTTATTTTTATAGCAGATATCCTCAACTCTTACTAGGCTAGGTTATTGTTGTTGGTAATATAAAGGAATATAGAAAAGAGAACACATTATTTTATATTGAGCTCATTTAAAAAAAAAAATCTGAATTGATTTATCTGTACTTCCCAAAGACAATATAAGTAGTCAGTGTGACTTTAATAATGTCACAGAAAAAAAAAGTATCACTTTGGGTAGTGTTGTTGGTTTTTTTTTTTTTTTGTTTGTTTGTTTCCTATGTAAATTCTTTCCTCTCCCTCCCTTCCAAACCATGCATCCATCCATCCATTCTGCTGCATTCTGGTAACTAATCTCACTATTCTACTTATTTGCGGCAGAAATCCTTCTGATTTCCATAGGTCACTACGTAACCAAATAATGCTATTTTAAAACCTGGTCAAAAACATGTCACATAATAAGAACTGGCTGGTACAGAAATCTCCTGGAGAAATAGAAGAATAAGTTTAAGTGGGGGGGGGGGGGGGTACCCATGAATCTCAGAAAAATTTATGACAAAAAGCTGTTGTCAAAATAAGGGCAAAAGCTAAATGGTTTGAAATCTGGAAGGGGTTTTGGAAACTTTATAGAGAATTTAACCAGTCACCTATTACCCACTTATTTGAAACAGTTATTAAAAAGCATGTAGAAATTCAATGGTAGGGGCGCCTGGGTGGCGCAGTCGGTTAAGCGTCCGACTTCAGCCAGGTCACGATCTCGCGGTCCGTGAGTTCGAGCCCCGCGTCAGGCTCTGGGCTGATGGCTCAGAGCCTGGAGCCTGTTTCCGATTCTGTGTCTCCCTCTCTCTCTGCCCCTCCCCCGTTCATGCTCTGTCTCTCTCTGTCCCAAAAATAAAAATTAAAAAAAAAAAAAAAAAAAAAAAAAAAGAAATTCAATGGTAAAGGTGAAATAAACACTGTTATGTGTAGGTCGGGAAAGGAGGTGACTACATTCTAGTTACTTGTTACTATGCAACCAAAGGAAGCCTGGCTGATTTTAAGAGTCTTAGTTTCTTCCTAAAATAGTATAAAGATTATTTCTAAGGTCTATTCCAGCTAATCAATACTTCCATAAACCACTTTAAAATTGTAGAGTATCTACATATAGCCTTGCAGAATTTTACACTTAAAGTTCAGAGAAAATGTTACTGTTATTTATTATGGTCATTCTTCCCCCCTCCCCCCCACCCCCCCCCC
The DNA here is from genome assembly GCF_046562875.1 of Panthera onca. NCBI lineage: Eukaryota > Metazoa > Chordata > Mammalia > Carnivora > Felidae > Panthera > Panthera onca. The sequence goes on along the minus strand of NC_138339.1, from coordinate 212,423,070 downwards.
CCCCCCCGTTATTCAAGGTATCTATCATTTCTAGTAGTTAATAAAAATTTGGAGATTCTCCAGCTTGTCATGTAAAATTCACCATTTTCCTTTGAGTCTAAGAATATATGCCTTATAAAATTGATAAAATGGTATTACACATTTATTCAAGAAGCAAAATGAAGTGTGAACCTTAGTAGATCTCGAATATAAGTGACTGTATTTTCACATCAATGTTATCAAAGGTTATGGAAAAACTCACTGGTATACATTTTAAACCAAACACCCACATTTGACAATGACAGAAGCAGACTGAAATGATTAAAAGTCTGCGTGGGTGGTCCTTCTATATTAACATAATATAATTAATAAATATTAACCAACTAACACTCAGAGGGTACTTTCAGAGTAGAGAGCTAAAATACAGAATAACTTATGCTTCTAGTTCTCGTCAATCATAAGTTATCTTAATCATGTTTCAAATAAGGCAAAAAATACATGTCCTTCACCTAAACTTGGGACCAAAGTCACAGCTCATTGGATTTCACTGGACACATTTTAGAAAAGCAGCAAAAAGACTCCGGTTAATGACAGAAGTTCCAAGAATTGGCAAAATGTTCCATTGGTTTTATCATAAAAGATACCCAATGTTTCCTCCTAAAAGTTTTTCTTCACAGCCAAAGCATCAGCAGCCACCTGTGACCCAAGGAACTTATATTTCAGCTTTCTCTGGAGGTGGGTAAGAGCAGTGGACACCATTCAACCTTTATATATTCACTCTTCTCAGAGTAGAAGATGCTCCAAGGACGCTCTTCTGGACCCCAAGCAAACAGAAATTCCAACCACAGTCACTTAGTTAGCTAGCTAGCCTGTGACACACCTCCCATTTTCCCACTAGGCCAGATACTATGACTTTTACTACCACTTTTATTTAGGTGTATATTTTCCAAAGCAAGAGATAATATTAGTCAAGAGAAATGTTTTAAGATCACCACCGATCAGTTAATCAGAATTGTTACAAGGAAGTTAAAAACAGCTAACACATTTAGGCTTTCTACACAGTTAGGACAGCACGTGTGAAAACCCACAAGTGAACACTAGGTGACGAGAAGACCCAATATTCTAGAACATTTGAAAAAGGGGAGAGAAGAAAGGCTGACCGGTCAGACTCTGGGCAAACCAAACAGGATGTCCGTGGAACAGTTGCACTGTAGCACTTATGCTTGAGGTCCATGGACTGTGGTTAGATTCACACCTGCCCTAAACTTGATTTCCAGGACCACTCTGAGTTAATCTAGGGATATGGCTAGTTCTTGAATTTAGTTCTTGAAACATCCAGTCTAGAAAGGGTTGCCCTTTAAGCAAATCTAAAAATCATACCAATCACATTTCAAAATATCATGTTTCAAATCTATCAAAGCTGACTGGGGACAGTAGAACTGCATAAAAACATGATGGCATATGCAAGGGGAAACTTCTCCTCCTGTTAGCCTGAATCATTACTCCCTGGTTTAGCCATGTCCTTTCCTGAAGGCAAAAGCTAGGTACAGAGAAAGCTGTAAGGATGGAGGCCAGAAGGCTGATCCTGCCTTAGAATCTGATGAGTGCATGCTCCTGACTGAAAGGGAGGCCCATACATTGATCATCATTCTTGTGTTATCAGTCGTTTCCTCCTTACCAAAGGAACCCTGCCAACTAGTAAAGATTCTGTTTCATTATACAGTGCCTTCACATTGATGGCTATTTCAGTGGCAGTGTCTCTCGTAAGACTCTAGAAAAAAAACACAACAACACATCAAAGACAAGTAGTTCTGTATTAAATTGGGATTCAATCATCAGCAAATACCTTAAATTTTATTCTTCCAAGAAATTCACATCACAAATGTTTTTAAAAACCTACCAAATTTGTATTGTCATTGAATAACTTCACACTCATGTTTGTTAGTATGATTACTTCTTCTGACCTTTAGAACAGAACCAAACAAATGCTCTGACTGTACTGATACACTCAGGACCATATCTCCTACATACAAACGTGTGCCTGTTCCCAACAACATACACATATTCCCACAAAAAAGTTAAGTCAAAGGAAACGATGCCTTAAAGGGGCATTATCAGATCATAGTCAGTTCTATCCACTGACTTTGACTCTCAGAAGTTCCAACCAGATTGCTTTTTTAGCACTTATCTATTAATTTAGGTGACTTCCATCCAATAATTAAAAGGAATAAAATGATGCTATATCCGTTTTCTGTACCCTACAGTCTTGTACTGTGTATCACATTTCAAGAGAGTTATATTGTATCCCTTTTATTCACTATTAATGTGTACATTAAAAAGTTTACAGAAGTTAAAAAATTGTAGTCTCTACATTAAACATTACCAGTTTAGTAGAACAAAATGAAGTGAGAATAGCTTCTGTGTACAACTTCAACAATGAATAAACATCGCTAATAAAATACATAGTATCTACCTGTGCCCACATCAAGGTGTAGGGGAGAAGGTAAAAGAGAAGACAAGGAGGAATGGTAGCAGCCCGAACAGAAAGAGTGGAAGGAAGATGGCAAGGTGACAGATGACTGAGAGTGAAGTGTGTGTGTGTGTGGGGGGGGCGGGGGGGGGTGGGAAGAAGAGAATTTAAGAGCAGGAATGGAAAAATGGCAGGAAAAGAAAAATCAGGAAAAATATGGGCACAAATTTACCATAAGCTTCTGGCAGACACTATTATAGGTGTATAATGTTTTTCAAAGGGCGTGGCACATTTTATAGCATCGAAATACATGTGTAATACCAAACAATCCGTAGAATAAGAATTTACCATGAGCTCCTCACCTCTGGGAACCGCGGGTTGGCTTTATTCAGTGCGTGGGAACACGCATTCACAGCGTGGGCCAGTTCTTGTTCCAAAAGACAATGGATGGTGGCTGCGTCACAGATCCTGTAAGCAAAAGTAAAGCAGACGAACCAAAAAAACTTTGAGCACTGCTGATTTTTCTCAAGTGCAGAAGTGGTACACTAAGGCAAGTAATAATAATAATAATAATAATAATAATAATAATAATAATAAAAAGTCATTATGGACATTTTTTTAATGAGTGCTCAATTACGAATAACAAAGGGTAAATTTAAAAACTTCAAACCCCATTGCAACAAAGAATACTAAACCAAAAATCTTAATAGGAAAAATTAGGCTGAGCATCACAGATAAGCATACTGAAGTGCTATTTGGAAGAACAAAATGTAAGAACACTTCATTTTGAAGTATCATTGTAAAGTGAGACAGGTCCCAAATGTCGGGAGCAGAAACTTAATCTTTTATTCATTGAAGCTTCGACTAGAAAGAAATAGAATGGATTAAGGGAAGAACATTGCTGTATTTGTCATCTACTGCTAAAGTTCTTTACAGACATTATCTAATTTAATATTCACAACTTAAAAGGTAGCTGTGATGAATTTTCTCTACTTTATAGACGGAGACCTTGAGGCTTGGAGAGATTCAGTACGCATACAAAGCTAATTAAGTAATAGAGCTAGGATTTGAATCTATGTCCATCAGTTCCAAAGCCTGTTGTGCCACAGTCCTCTAGAATCTCAACCTTCAAGAATGTCCTGAACAGACAGGATCCTGGAGGGCACTCAGGCCAAAGAAGAGAAAGCAGGAAAAGTTCCACCAATTGCTAGAAAATGATGGAAAGTTTGCAGATAAGCAAGACAGCCAAACTATTCAAATCCTTTGTTTCTGGCATCTTCAAGGAGAACGAGCTACACACAAGAGAAGAGACTAGTCCTGTATGGTTGAACCAAAAGGAAAGGAAAAGAGTTTAAATCTTAAAGATGATACAATTGATATCCAAGGCACAAAGGAATTTGCAAATGTCGTCTCAGTATTGCTACCAATAATCTTGAGAAATGATGAAGAATGGGACATTTATCAGAAGGACAGAGGTGGGTAAAAGTAATTCTAACTTTCAAACAAAGGAAAAGAGGTAAATCGATTTCAGATGAATACTTCGACTGCCTACTAAATCTAGAAATTTCCAGTGTAGTTTAAATTCTGTAAGTCCAACATAGACCCTGTCATTTTCCCTCTCAAATCTCCTTTTCCTCCTGAATCCTATGGTTCCTTGAAAGGCTCCATAATCCATCCAGCCATTTGGTAGAAACCTTAGAGTCGCCCTGTCTCATAATTCAGGCCATTTAGCAATTTTAGATCCTAATCTATCTTAAGTCTCTCTTCTTTCCATCTCTATTACCTCAATCAGCTGTTTCCTATCAGGACCATTCCAAGAGTGTTCACCCTGCCCCTGCTTTGCTGTCTTGCAGACAATGCTCCACATTGCTTCCAGAAACATTCTGATGAAGACTTGGCTCTTCTTCACCTCTCCATCCACATATCCCACTCTCTCACGTATACCATGCCACCCTGGTTTCCTGAGATTTCCTAAAAATACTATGCACTCACACTCCTCTGGGCCTCTGCCCAGGCTTGTTCCCATGTTTAGAATGCTCCTTCTCTTACTCTCCACCCAAGACTTGGCTGGGAGATCACTTCTTCTAGGCAGCCCTCCCTTACTTTTGTGGCCTCCTTTGTTCATCCACAGCGCCCCACTGTGAGTCTTGTAAGTCCTTTGGCCACACTTTTCCCTACTACCCTGCCAGCAAATTAAGAAGAGGGACCAAACACAGCCATTTTGTCATCCCCAGGGCATGTAGCAAAGACTCAAAATTATTTGCTGAATATTAAATGAATAAGTTTTGAAAATAGATGAGTGAGCCTGATTTTCATCTTTTACAAAATTAAACAAACAGACTAGGGAGTATATGGGGAACCAAACTAGGTTGACCAAAAGCAAGTCTGGCCAACCTTCACTTCCCTTTTTTTGATAAGGTTATTTGGTTAGTTGACAGGAAGTTAATATAGGAAGTATATTTGGTTTCAAGGGAGATAATATAGGAAGTATATTTTGGTTTCAAGAAAATGCTGTAGCTCTATTTTTGATTTTTTGAAAAACCACCATATTGTTTTCCATCATATGTTAATTAGCTTGATTATGGTAGTTATTTTACAATGTATACATATATCAAATTATGACATGTATATCTTGTGTATATAAGTGATTTTATTTGTCACTTATCCCTCACCAACCTGGAAAAGAAAGAAAAACAACCCCATTGTAACGTGGAGTCCACAGAAGTTGTCTGTAGTACCCTAAAACTAATCTCTCTGTGAATAAGAAGCTGGGAGGTACAATAATGCAGTTCTGTGCATATAGCTGCCTATTCATTTTCCTTTACCTTGCTTCTAAGCTACTTAGTATCTTTCAGTTATACTTTATTCTAATTCTGAATGTTGGTCTCCAGCTATAGGGAGGAAGGCATATCTTTTCTCTTATATCTCCAACTTCTAGTACACTCTAGGTTTCTAACAAATATTTAAAGAGCTTTGCTTTCCTTCTTTTCTTTTTCAAGATTTTTATCAGTGACCAGATGAAGTGTGGGAAGAATATAATAGCTACCACTACCCGAACACTAAATCGGCCAGACATGATGCGACAAGACATGGTGGGTCTCATTAAACCTTCACAAAGACGTGCAAAGTTAGCTCTTATTATCCCCATTTGGTAGAGAAGATTTAGGTGAAGAGGTGGTAAGAAACTTGTCCATGGTTGCCCACCACCCCCCTTCCTCCATTGAAGTTTACTCCTGCTCATAGTGATTTATATCTGTTCTACATTCATGGAACTTGGTTTTTTGCTGTTTCTTTAATCTTTTCCCTTTTTGTCTACTAAAATTAATTTCTGTGCTGTCTCCCAATCTCCGGATATGTCTTTTGGAAACTGATTCTCGGACTCTTCCCACCCCCACACCCCCAAACCTCCTTGCAAGCAGGATTAATGTCTGTATTTCTTTCTACATTCCATAACCATTTAATAATTACAAGGTAACATATCAGTAAGTAGTATAGTGTAAAGATTGTGTAAAACTGGGAAAATAAACAATAACAGAAAGAGCATTGTGTGTTAGGTAACATTAGGCAAGCTCCCCACTGGGGTTCAGGAAGTCCAAGGTCTGTTCGACAGAGAACACAGGGTGTGCACCTGTATGTGCTGGCGGGGGTCTAATGAAGGAGCTCAGTCCTTAAGGAGGCATGAATGAGGCAGCGAATGAGGAAGGGGAGTAAATGCATCTCTCTTAGATACCCCCGAACAACTGAAATTATGTATCAAAAGTAAAAAAGCACATTTGCCAAGGCTAGAGTTCTCCCCGCCCACAGCCGGCAGGCCCACCATACCTAGTGATGAGCTCCTCTGCCGCCTGGGAGCATAGCTGCATCTGGGATACCTCCTCTGTTGCCAAGTCAACGGCATGCTGGATGTACAAATGGGTTCGAAGAACTGGTTTACCGGAATCACACTTCTGTTTATCTTCCCAAGATTTTAGAGTGCTTTCAAAAGCCTATTTATAATCAATATTGCAAGGAATTGTTAGTTTGAAGCTCTGAGACCCAAATAAGTGTGTATTTAGATGTTACAGGAATGACTTTGAAACTATTGCTGTTTTCCTAATCTAAAGCCTCATTAAAGAAATCATAAGATACAAAAAAGGTATCTTAAAGTTTTCCAGTGTTATCAGAACAAATATGTAATGTGATCAATGACAATGAGTGTATCACTGAAAGTTTTTAAAAAGACAGCTTCAATTTATGTTTCAATCTTTACATGCATAACGGATAAGATGGGTGTCGGCAGTCTTATCTGTTATGGGTGTAACATTAATTAAAACATGTATTCTGGAAAAGGCAAAACTGGGGAGGCAGTAAAAAGGTAGATGGTTGCCAAGGGTTGAGGTAAGGGAGGGAGTGGTGGATGACAGGTGGAGGACAGGGAATTTTTAGGATAGTGAAACTATCCTGTAGGATACTATAATGGTAGATACAAGTGATTACAGATTTATCAAAAACTGTAAAACGTACAGCATGAAGAGTAAACTATGAACTTTAGTTAATAATTATCAATATTGGCTCATCAACTGTAATAAATGTACCACATTAATACAACATGTTAATAATAAGGGACAATATGTCCGTGAGGTAAGGAGGTATATGGGAACAGATTAAGAATTCTCAGTATTTTCTGATCAATTTCTCTGTAAACCTAAAAGAAACAATAAAAATATAGTCTATTAACTTTTTAAAAAAATTAAATGTTGATATTTAAAACTACAGTGACTTGTCAGATTTAAGAGACAATTTAAATATTTTTCCGTGGTTTCTATTTTTCATAACAATTGAATATTTTTTAAAACTCTTGATAAAAATCTAGAAGAATATTTTTTTTTACATACCCTGTCCCTTGTTAGCATCTGAGCTCTGTTTTTGTGCACAATTTTGATAATCCCTGGAGGCTGAACCCATGCTTCGCCATCTACCTGCACTGGGACTCCCTCATCACCAAATATAGTGATTTTTACCGTACGGCACTGAAATAAAACAAGTCATTTTAGAGAACAAATCATCCTGAGAAACCGACAATCGGCATTCAAGCTTGACTTTTTGTCCATTCTGTGGAATGGAATGTCTATTTTTCCACTTACCACGCCACGGTAACAACTGACACGACAAGAAAGTTCATATTTTATAGATGAACAGACAGCGTAGGAGTCATTTGGAATAGCTTCCCCAGTGGCCCGAGTAGTGAGGTCAGGTCTGATCAGAGAAAACCAACCTGGGCTATTCGATGATGCTGCAGTTTAATGACCCTGGAAACTGCCATTTGCATGCTATCAAATATTGCAACGACTTCCAGGATCTTGTCATCAAATGATGGTGCAGCAAATATCTGAAAAGAAAACCTATATTACATTTCCCCTGATGAGGTTAAGGTTTCGATGAAGTGGCACATCAGCAATGTAAAGTCTGCAATATACATAGTAAAACCTACAGAAATAGTAAGCAGGAAAGTAAGTCAATTTTAATAGGAAATGATAGTCCAAGGACCACCCCCCCCAAAAAAAACCCCACTGTAGATGATTTAATGTAAACAAACTTAATACAAAAGATTTAAAACTCACATGGATAAAATGTTCATGCCCTTCATAAAGCACTCTTTAAACCAGCGAACTATTCTATTCTAAATAATCCATCTTGGGGGGACCTGGGTGGCTCAGTTGGTTGAGCATCTGACTTTAGCTCAGGTCATGATCTCCCCATTTGTGACTTCGAGCTCCGTGTAGGGCTCTGTGCTGACAGCTCAGAGCTTGGAGCCTGCTTCGGATTCTGGGTCTCCCTCTTGCTCTGCCCCTCCCCTGCTCATGCTCGGTTTCTCTCTCTCTCTCAAAAATAAAATAAACATTAAAAAATTTTAAATAATCCATCTTGGCATAAAATGCATCAAATATCTGTTCACACATAACTCAGATGTCTTGATAAAATGATGCATGTAATTTCAGGAAACCTAAAATACCCAGTTTACCTGGCATGTTCTAAGGGAAATCCTTCAATGTTTACAAGCAATATGTATAATGTGCTTTATATATTAATATGACAACTTTTTAGGGCATTTGAGAAGATGGTAACAGACACCTCAGAGGATAAAAATGATGCAGGCTTACTTTGTTTTGATGTTAAATGCATTCCCACAAAATCAATTTAATCAAACAATTTAAATTCTGGCTGTCTTACTTTGTCCCCTTTATTCTCTCTTTGACTATATGATAAACAATTATGCCTCGGAAAAAAAAATTATTCAGCATAAAGCAGTATCTAAATTAAAACTGAAAATATCAGGGCATGAATTTGCAAACATTGATGATTTCTTGTCATTAAAAAAATTTTTTTTCAATGTTTATTTATTTTTGAGAGACAGAGCATGAGCAGGGGATAGAGAGAGAGGGAGACACAAAATCCCAAGCAGGCTCCAGGCTCTGAGCTGTCAGCACAGAGCCTGACATGGGGCTCGAGCTCATACACCGTGAGATCATGACCTGAGTTGAAGTCAGAGGCCTAACTGACTGAGCCACCCAGGTACCCTGATTTCTTATCATTTTTGTTAGCAGACTGCGTGGTTATATTTTTTTAATTAATTTATTAATTTTAATTTTATTTTTTTAATTTACATCCAAGTTAGTTAACATATAGTGCAACAATTATTTCAGGAGTAGATTGAGACTGCGTGGTTTTAAATCCTGTCTGTGCTACTTCCTGTGTGAACTTTGTGTCAGTTTCTTCACTGGTAAAATTTAGATAAAAATTGTGATTGTCAGTAATGAATGTGAAGCTCTCAGAACACTGTCTGATTACCTAGGAGGAGTCATTAGCTTTATTTACCTTTATCGCCTTGATTTCTTCCCTTTAAGATATTTAAGAGTGGAAGAGTAGTTATAGGGTGACAAAAAGTTCACAGCTAATGTAAATTTTATAGTTGTTACATTATTTACATTATTATATGCGTTACATTGTTAAGTTGTGTTTTTTAGTCCTTTGACAGGAAAGTCTAAAAGGATGACAAACATAGACCTGAATGTTAACGACCAAATGAGCCCTGTTAACATTTCTAAAAATAAAAATAATAGCCACATAGATGTAGAGTTAAAAATACAGAAAGGTATTTTGGCAGGCAGAATAACGTCTCCCTTTCTACCCCAAAAATGTCCATGTTCAAATCTGCAGAAGTAGTGAATGTTACTTTACATGGCCAAAGAGACTTTGCAGATGTGATTACAGGGGGAACCTTGAGAAGGGGAGATTACCCTGGATGATGCAGTGGGTCCAATGTAATCACAAGTCATTCAAAGTGGAAGAGAAGGGCAGGAGGGGAGATCAGAATGATTCACTATGAGACTCAACCTGCCTTTGTTGGCTTTGGAGACGTTGGAAGGGGCCATGAACCAAGGAATACGGGCAGCCTCTAGAATCTAGAAGGCGCAAGGAAATACTTACATCATCTTCTTTAGTTCCACCCCAAAAGTTGGTGCCTCCGGCATAGCTGGGAATGTTCAACACTGCTATTCCTTGCAGACTGGGGAGAGGGATATACTGCCCATCACACTGTAAGGTAAAAAGCTTAGAAGTTAGAGAAAAAGAGCAAAACCACTAGTTGGGAAGCCACTAGAATGCCAAAGACAAAGGATGATGGAGGGAAGTGTGTTGGTAATGTTTGCTCTCCTAGAAACATATTCCTACACATTACCTTTATCTTATTTTTTTAACTAAAAAAAATTTAAGGTGTAAATTACTATAGTTGTTACAGAAAACCAACCTTAAAAATATTAACTTTTCTGCCCAGATCAGGCGGTACTTTTCTTTTTTTTCAAGTCACTTACATTTTCACTTGTATTATGGTCATCTTTGTGCTTATTATAAGCATCCTTTTGAAAGCAAGCTGAGTGAGGGCGTCTGGGTCCTAGCCACCCCATCTAGCCCCTCTCAGAACTCCTGCCACTGTGCTGGCACTCTGTCACTAATGGTGGCTGGCCAAAACTCCGGGTGAGTTTCTCCAGTAGCCAAAACCAAAGCCAGGGAGAGAAAAACCATGCACGTCAGGAAGTATCTTATACTTACTGTGTCTTCTAATTAATCACAAAAATGAAAACTAAATTAGCACTTAAACAGGAAACAAATATCATATGGCTGGTGAGTAATTATACGTGACATGTAAGTCAATTCTCAATCCTTCACCTTAAAAAAGAAGAGCTTGCAGATGTCATTCTTAAAATAGGGGCTATATTGTCATTAAATAATTCCTGCAATAAAAGATAATTAACGTAACTTTATAACACTGCCTTTTAATACCCAATCGAAATCATCTCCACTCCTTAGAACAAATGAAAATCCAATTCCAATCCATATTCAACCATTTTAAATAACTGAGAACATTTTATGCTTGATGGTACTCCTATAGGTATTTTTTACACCTTCTTTTCTTTTTCATAAAAACATATTCAAAGGTCTATACTCTATCCAAAGGGCCAATCATGGTACACAGCAGGTGCTCAATGTGTATTTCTTAAAATGAACACACATTACGTATTTAGTAGAATAATGAACTTTTTCTGAATCCAATAAATTGAACAGGTAGCTCTGTGTGCTTTAGCACAGCTGTTCAAATCATATCACTAACTTAAAGGAAATGGAAAAAATGCCAGTAACATCCATCTTAATTTTTAAATATATTTTTTAATGTTTATTTATTTTTGAGAGAGGGAGACAGAGCATGAGCAGGGGAGGGGCAGAGAGAGGGAGACACGGAATCCAAAGCGGGCTCCAGGCTCTGAGCTGTCAGCACAGAGCCCGACGCCAGGCAGGCTCGAACTCAGGAATCACGAGATCATGACCTGAGTTGAAGTCAGACCCTTAACCGACTGAGCCACCCAGGCACCCCACATCCATCTTAATTTTATAAGCGGTGATAAATCAAACTAGCTGATCCTGTGGTTATGTTCTAGTGTGGAAGGCATAACGGGTTTATCTTTACTAAAACATTTAGTTGATAATGAATGAGCCAGTGCTCATTCCAGTATTAAGATAACACCTAAAATAATAACACTCTGTTTAATCTACATACTTCTCTGTACGTAGGCTATACCTTAATTTAAAATATCTGGCTATAAAAAGACACAAGAAAGAAAGACATGCATATTGGCATAAACTATGAATCCTGGACCAAGGGTGAAAGAAAATAAAAGTCATAGAAGTCAGTAGACTTTTCAGAGCCATGTCTCCAACCATCTTTCTCCTCTTATTGGAGGAGATTAAAGAACTTTTGCTGTCCTTAATTTCCCATTTAAATTAGTAAAAAACTACTGAAAAATTTAAATGCTCAAGATCTCTTTTTAGTTTACTAACTATTGTTAGAAATAATTGGAACGAATATACATTTGAATTAAAAGAGTCTATTTACTATAAATGTTTTTTTCAGGGATTTCTGAAACATCAGGCCATCATAGAATTGGGTCAAGATTTATAAACTTAAATGAGAAAATCTGTGAGAATCTGTTACAAACGCTCTCCTATAAATGCACTCTCATGGCTGCACCTTCTCACGGGGCACCAAGACTCCACAGTAGCATCCAAATTTCAGGAGCCAATGATAATGATAAGTGTATTGGTCATATCCAGGGTCTAGCCCTCCCTTAGTATAAAGTTGGTAATCACTTCCACTGAGTGTTTAAACACTCAAAGAGGAATTGAAGCCAATTGAGTTGCCCAAATGAAATTATTTTTCTAAGTAAGATAACATGAAATATCTTTACTTCAAGATGAACTTACCTCAAGTTGAACTCTCTGTTCTAAATTCTTATACGACCTTTGTAATAACTCCCGGGTTCCGAGGACTCCATACCACATCAAATTTTTAGTTCGGCTCCTGAAAATAAATATTGGCAGACATTTCAATAGCTGTTATTTATTCATCTTTAAAGGCAGAGCAAGCAAAAGAGGTAATAAATGAAATTAAAGTGAAATTGCCTTCCTGTAATAACATTATAACTATTACCCCAAATTACCTGCATTTTTCAGGGTGTTCTTCTCTCTTATTATTAAATTCTAATGAAATTTTTGCGTCTAATCCAATCCCAAAGTAATTGTTCATGACACATTTTTCTGAATATCCATCTCTGTGATAATATGGAAAAGTACATAAGAGTCAATTTCAGATTCATAACAATTACAACTTGCACACGAAGCAGCACTTAAAACCATTTAAGTTTCCATTCCTTACAGAAGAGGGTAAAACTTAGCAGGAATTATTTCCTGTTCATGTGCCATGTGTACAACCCCAGTACATATGTGTAATTTTTGGTACATGTGTTAAAAGGGATAGGGGGCCAAGCAGAGACAGAATCATAGTAACGCTTTTCTAAAACTTGTAATAAAACCTTGGTTCTTTTACTTCCTACGTGAACCCTTTACTACATACATAAGTGGGAGGGTCTTGCAGTCAGGTGCCAATCCTCCTTTCTTGATCATTAGAAAGTCTCATCCGCTGTACTCTTATCAATGGACAAACTATATGTTAACTAACATGAATTTAAATTAAAAAAATATGGTGACGTCTTTGAGGAGTGTCATTAGAGAAATGAGATGTAACAAGAGAAAAATTATATGCAGAAGTAAAAGTTCATACTGAACTGCCAAAAAAAAAAAAAAAAAAAACCCCAAACAAAAAACAAACAAAAAAACACCTGTACTTTTCTGAAGGGAAGAGATCAATGTGGGCCAGATGCTTCCTGAAATAAATAATACAATATTCCAGGGAAAAGTGAATACAGGTATGCCTCATTTTGCCATAGGGAAATGGGCTAGACAGGACCTACCTCGAGAACAGATCCTGAAAACAACTGTGTTTCAAATGCATCAATGTTCTCATCATTATCAACTTTTGAAATTTTCTGATGACCCCCCTTTTTTTTTTTTAACGTTTATTTATTTTTTGAGACAGAGAGAGACAGAGCATGAATGGGGGGAGGCTCAGAGAGAGAGAGGGAGACACAGGATCTGAAACAGGCCCCAGGCTCCGAGCTGTCAGCACAGAGCCCGACACGGGGCTCGAACTTGTGAACCACGAGATCATGACCTGAGCCGAAGTCGGACACTTAACCGACTGAGCCAGCCAGGCACCCCTGATGACCCTTTTTAATATGGGGAAGCATGTTTCTTGTAACGCATTGACAATTTTACCGTTCGTATAAAGTAGAAACAAGAAAAGTCAAAACGAGATATTTACAAAAGTATTTCCTTACACGGAATCTGGATCTGGGTCAATAAATGGCGTTGCACCAAAAGGATCAATATTTGCCAGTAACATTTTGTTGATAATAGAACTCCCAGCAATTGAGGCAGCTAATCCTGCTCTTAAACCTGGACAGAAAAATAAATACATACAGGATCACATGTTAAGAAAAAGGATAAAGAAAGAGCCAGTGCATTGTTTTCAGGCTTAATCTCAGATACCTTGCCCCCAAAGCATGATTTTCGGTGTCTAATCTTCTCATTATTCAAAACCAAAAACTATAACATTGGTGATTACAACCAGGATCCATATGTTGTCATAAAAAATGCAGCTGATGAAGACTCAGATAAGAGTCTCTTTGTGACAGTTTCTCATTTACCATTCTAGTGATTCTATACTTCAACAAGTAAATATTACCTCCTATGTTATAGCAAATAAGGCAGTAAATCTGTAAGGAATTTGCAATAAAGGCTGAATTAGCAAGAATGTCACGGTGTTACTACTTCCATACGCTCAAAGCATAGATAATAATATTCAATTAAAAGTATTAACAGATATACTAAGTGAAATCCCAGTGTTGGTATCAACGGTAAGTATGAAAATATTAAGCACAAGTATTTAAGAGCAGTATTGAACGTAAAAAAGTGAAGCATTTATCTTACCTCTAAATATGTAAAACCTCAAATTTATTTCAACAAGTAGTTAGCTTTCTACTAAGTAGTTATGATATTCAAAGCTAATCAATTTTATGACCTACCCAACCCAAAACTGAGGCTAGAAGCATTAAACTCTGCAAAGAAGAAAAATAACAAGGGCCTAAGGGAATAAACAAACAAAAAGGAAAGAATAGTGAAGAAAAGTATGTCCTGGAATTGAGAACCACTAGGAAATTAGGAAAAAAGTCCTTTTTTTAAGCCAATATTCCTTTCCTCAACAGTGTGTTCTTCTTAGAAGATAATTATTCATTATTTCAGCTACAAAGTTTAGCTGGTTATTAAATAATCAAAATGAATTTTATTCTGTCATTTATTTTCATAGTTTTGAATATGCCACGGCAGACTTAGTTATGCCAGTTTCTTTTATGTCCACATAAGTAAATAAATGGACAAAGCCACTATTTTGGTAAGAAAAGAAGCACACTTTAGACAGGTGAAGAATCAGGCTCCAGCCACAGAAAAGGATAATATTTTCTAAAATGTTTTAAGGTCAGGCATATTTACAGCTTTAGCCAGAAAGGTCATCTCATGGTTTCAGGTTTGAATAGAAATATAACCTCTAGACGTGGAGGTCTTTTTCCAGAATCAAACATGTTATGGATTTATCTACTTTAATATTTCACTGAGATATAATTCACATACCATGAAATTCACCTTTTAAGTAAGTGCATAATTTGGCTGTTTGTAGTATATACACAAAGTTGTGCAATGATCACTACCATCAAATTTAGAACATTTTTTATTACTCTACAAAAAACACCCCATACCTGTTAGTAGTCATTTTCCTTGCCCCCCCATTCCCCACATCCTCAGACCCTGGAAACCACTCACCTATGTTTTCTCGGGACTTGACTACTCTGGGCATTTTATATAAATGTAATCATATAGTATGTGGCTTTTTATGTCAAGCTTCTTTCACTAGGCATAATGTTTTCAGAGGTATTCATGTTGCAGCATGTATCAGTGCTTCGTTCTTTTTTTTAAAGATTTTATTTTTAAGTAATCTCTACACCCAGCATGGGGCTCAAACTCACAACCCTGAGATGAAGAGTTGCATACTCCCCTGACTGAGCCAGCCAGCACCCCCGTTCTTTGTTCTTTTTAATGGATGACTAATAGTCCACTGTATGGATATTGTACATTTTGTTTTTCCATTCATCAATTGATGATTATTTGGGTTGTTTCTTCTATTTGGCTATTATGAGTAATGTTGCTATAAACAGTAACGTACAAGTTTTTGTGTAGACGTGTATTTTCACTTCTCATGGGTCTATACCTAGTAGTGGGTTTTTGGGTTATATGTTAACTCTGTTTAATTCTTTGAGGAACTGCCCAACTGTTTTTGCAAAATGGCTGCACCATTTCATATGCTAACCAACAAAGTATAAAAGTTCCAATTTTTCCACATCCTTGCCAATATTTGTTATTATCTGTCTTTTTTGATCATAGCCATCCCAGTAAAGTGAAGTGGTATCTCAGTGTGGTTTTGATTTGCATTACCCTGATGACTAATGAAGATGAGCATCTTTCCATGTGTTTATTGGCCACTTGAATATCTTTTTGCAAGAGATCCTTTGCCCATTTTTAAATTGAAGTATTTGTCTTTACTGTTGAATTTTAAGAGCTCTTTATATATTTTGAATACTAGTCCCTTATCACATATACTATTTACAAATATTTTCCTTTATCCTATGGATTGTCTTTTTTCTTTCTTCCTTTTCATTTATCCTCTTTGATTTATGAGAGGAGAAGGTTTCATGGAAAGCCACAACAACCCAGAATCTGCAAAAACTAAAAATCAATGTATCATTTTGATGATGGCATATTGTCAGGTCATCAGACCAACTACCCCTCCTCACTTTGAGGGAAAATTGAAAAGCTGAGCAAAATGTAAAATGAATTTATTTGAAGATCATTAAAGAGGTAGACCAAAGATGAGGGCTTACCAACCAACCATTAGAAAAGGAGAATGACTCAGTCGGGTGAGCCCAGGACTCAGGGATAGCTCTTTTTTTGTTTTGTTTTTAACTTTTTTTCTAATTTTTATTTATTTTTTTTGAGAGAGTGAGCACATGTGTAAATGGGGAGGGGCAGAGGGAAAGAGAATCTTAAGCTCAGCATGGAGCCTGATGCAGGGCTCAATCTCACAACTGTGAGATCGTGACCTGAGCTGAAATCAACAGCTGGACACTTAACCGACCGAGCCACACAGGCGTCCTTAACTTTTTACTTTATATTATTGTGGTAAGAACACTGACTATGAGACCTACCCTCTTAACAATTTTTTAAGTGTACAAGGCAGTATTGTTAACTCTAGGTACAATTTTGGACACCAGATCTCGAGAATTTACCTTGCTTAACTGAAATTTTATGCAGCTTGACTGGCAACTCCCCATTTCCTCTTACTTCTAGTTGTTGGCAACCACCATTCCACTCTTTGATTTTATGGTTTTGAGTGTTTTAGATACTTCATGGAAGTGAATCATGTAGTACTTGTAATGTTGTGACTGAATTATTTCACTTAGCATAATTTCCTCCAGGTCCATTCACATTATGACAGATTACAGATTTTTTTTTTTAAGCTGAACAATATTCCATTGTATGTATATACCATGTGTTCTTTATCCATTCATCACTCAGTGGACATTTAGGTTGCTTTCACGTCTTGGATGTAGTGAATAGTGCTACAATAAACATGGGAGTGCTAATATCTCCTCAAAATTCTGATTTCAATTCTTTTGATAAATTCCCAGAGTGGGATTGCTGGATCATATGGTAGTCTTAATTTTAGTTTTTTTTAAAAAAATTTTTAATGTTTATTTTTGAGAGAGAGAGAGAGAGAGAGAGCAAGCAGGGGAGGAGCAGAGAGAAAGGGAGACACAGAATCCGGAGCAGGCTCCAGGCTCTGAGCTGTCAGCACAGAGCCCAATACGGGGCTTGATCCCACAAGCTGTGAGATCATTACCTGAGCTGAGATCAAGAGCTGGACAGTTAACTGAGCCATCCAGGCACCTCACATCCTCCCCAACACTTGTTGTCTTTTGATTTTTTTTGTTTGTTTGGTTTTTGATAATAGCCATCCTGAGTAGTGTGAGGTGACAGCTCATTATGGTTCTTAATCTGCATTTCCCTGATGGTTAGTGACTTGAACATCTTTGGTTTGGTAACAGGGTAACACTGGCCTCAAAGAATGAGGTGGAAAATGTTCCCTCCTCGTTTAGTTTTTGGAAGAGTTTGTGAACTGCTGATATTAATTCTTTAAACACTTGGCAGAGTTCATTAGTGAAGTGATTTGGACCTGGCCTTTTCTTTGTAAGAAGTTTTGTTATAGGTCTAGTTAGATTTTCTATTCTTGAATCGGTTTTGTGGGAATAAGCTTAGGAATTTTCTGAGCCTCTCACAATGGGTTAACGAGGCATAAAGAATTAGAAAGTCATGGGATGTTCACACCCAAGTTTGGGTAAACAAGATTAGGTAAGTAAGATTAGATAAGGTGGAGCAAAGGCCCCAGTATAGATACGGTGGGGCAAAAGCCCCAGTATAGGTAAGGCCTGGGCACAGGCCTCAGTATAGATAAGGTGGGACAAAGGCCCCAGTATAGGACAAATGTATATGAGGTAAACAAGATTAGGTATTCAGGGTGGAAACAACCCCCAATTTAGTACTTACAATAGCAGAAAGCTGCTTTCGCAGGAAGGAAGGACCAAATTAGGTAAACAGGTAAATAAGGCTGGAGACTTCAGCAGGGCAAAGGTGCCCAGAGGGGAGATAATTAGCAAAAGAAAGGTGCCTTGTTGACCCTGAGGTAGCATGCTCTGTCTTTCTTGTCCCCTAGACCAGTTTAGGTAAACAGAGGTGGTGCCTCATGTCTGCTATAAACAACCTTCTGCCCAGCACCAGGATTTTGTTTTGTATTAAACCAAATCCCTAACCCCCGCCCCCGCATATCTTCAAAACCCCCTTTCCCTCACGCCCATGAGTTAATGTTCACGATTTCACTGTCTCTTTGTGCACACCCATCACCACGTTTGTAAGCCTTCTGATCCTAATAAAAACAGAACAAGGACCCTTACTCGGGGCTCTTGTCTTCTCCTGGACATCAGCTTCTCTTTCGCATTTTTAATTCTGCATCCCACTTTCTTGCTAGACAAGAAAGAACTCCGGACCCAGAGTCTACGACGCAGTTTGAGTAGTTTGCATGCTTCTAGGAGTTTGTCCATTTCATTGAAGTTATCTAATTTATTGCCATGTAACGTTGATAGCTTTCCCTTATTTATAATCCTTTCTATTTCTGTAAGGTTGTTAGTGATATCTTTCCTCTTTTATTCCTGATTTCAGTAATTTGAATCTTCTTTTATTTCCTTGGTCACTCTAGATAAAGACTTGTCAATTTTGTTAAACTGTTCACAGAACCAACTTCTGGTTTCATTGATTTTCTGTATTGTTTTGTATTCTCTTTGTCATTTATTTACACTCCAATATTTCTTACTTCCTTCCTAGTGATTGCTTTCAGTATGTTTGCTTTTCTTTTTCCAGTTTATTAAGGTGGAGAGTTAGGTTTTGAGATCTTTCTACCTCTTTAATATAGGCCTTTACAGCTATAAATTTCCCTCCAAACACTTCTTTAACTACATCAAGTAAGTTTTGGTATGGTGTATTTTTGTTTTCATTCATATCAAAGGATTTCAAAATTTTTCTTATGATTTTTTTTTCTTTAACCCACATATTGCCACATTCCCAAAATTTCCATCTGTTATGGATGTCTAATTTCATTCCATTGTGGCCAAAGATCATCCTTTGTATAATATTTCAATCTTTCTAAATTTATTGAAAGTTGTTTTATGGCTTCATATATGGTCTATCCTGGAGAATGTTCTGTATGCACTAGACAATGTGCATTCTGTGGCTGTTATGTGGAGTGCATTGCAGACATTTGTTAGGTCTACTTGTTTTATGTGTTTTTCGGTTCTTCTATTTCCTTGTTGATCTCTCTCTAGTTGTTCTATTCACTACTGAGAGTGGGATACTAAAGTCTCCAACTATTATTATTTTTGAATTGCAATTCACCTTTTAAAAGAGCATGTAGGAGAGACTGACTTTAAGGGTGTAATTTGGGATCCAATCTACCCTGGAATAAATCTTGACAGTTCTCACTAGGTCAAACAACTGGAACTTAAGGAGACATCTGAGACATCTCTATTTTCCTCCTTCCCTGCTGTACAAGTTCTTTGGTTTTCACTAGCACTGACTGAATCCCGAGGTAAATTCATCTCATCAGAGCTGGCATAGATGCCTCAGATGTTCCAAAACGAAGCAATATTAGTAGTCTAAAAATGACTACAGAGAGACCTGTGGCTTACAACTAAAAGGAAAGCTGTGGAGATACTTAAGAGGTAGTAGAACATAGGATTAGATTTACCCAAGGTGCTTAATAAATGCAGATTCTTGAGCTCTATTCTAGATAAAATTTCTCAGGACAGGGCCCCAAAACATATATTTTAATACTTCCAAGGTAATTCTTACACACACACACACACACACACACACAAGTCTAAGGATCTAGAGTCTGGTTGATAAGAGTGCCAAGAACATTCTCTCAAAGGGACATTTATCTTTCAGACCACATTTCAATTCATGGAAGTGAATACTTAATACATTTTCACAGAAATACTTAAAAAAATACCATGTTTCAGAATCTATCCTACCTGGGCAGATTATTCTGGTGTTGAGCACAGGCAGGTTTTCTTTGCTGGTTGCCACAGCTGGACCAGGGCCAGAGTCAGTTTGGGAACGACTTGCCCGGCCATCTGGAGACCGAGGTGCAGGTGCAGTTTTAACTGTTGGCAAAAAGTCCCAATTATAAAAAAGATAATGATAAAGCTATTAAAGTAAGCAAGTCCTTATAAATTCAGGACATAAGATAGTTTAATGCATGATGAAATCAATTAGCAGAACTGAAAATACTACATTGCATTTACCTATTCTTTTCCCATTGTTTTCACTTTCTTGAGATTTACTGAACGGAGGGATTCTGCCATGGGTCTTGATCACTCATTTCAAACAGATGGAGATCAGTAGAACATAGACGCCTACCATAATTAAAGCCCAGTAATACTCATAATATGAATGTGACCAACCCATATGGTGTTTTATGTAGGTGATGAATCGTGGGAATCTACCCCCAAGACCAGGAGCACACTGTATACACACTGTATGTTAGCTAACTTGACAATAAATTATATGTATATAAACAAAGATAAAAAGAAATTTTGAAGCCTGATGATTTTTGCAAATGGAACATATGTGTTATAATGTATACTACCAATGCATTCTTTTTGTCATAAATGTTGAGTGAATGATCAGAATTAATTAACGTAGTTCCTACAGCTAATGTGTGAAACATGAGTTAACATCGTCTTCTATACATGAAAGGAAGATGGTATTTTTTTTCAAACGAAACCAACATATGTTTCCTGCACTTCTCAATTAATTATAAATTTATAACAATGATTCACCCAGAACGGTTCTATCATATTCTTGTAAATGCTCAATACATTTAAAAAGTTATACCAAACCAGAATTTTTCTCAAAGAAAACAACAAAAAAGGAGATTTAATTCTGTCTAAACTGGGGTAATTTTTAATGGAGAGCAAATAGGATCTTTAACTCAATTAGGAGCTATTGGCAGGTGTTTTAAAAAAACCAGTAATCCTCAAACTCAATTTAAAAATACTTGAAAATTTAATTATCTTTACTCTCCCTTAGACTAATTACAAACTAACCATATTAATCTTACACTCTCTTCTGTCTCTTCAAAAGCAGTCCAGTTGTACTAAAGAAAACTAGCAGAACAGCTCACTGTTTTCTTTTTTTTGGACAGATGTGAGACCTGGGGCTAATTTCTAATAAAAACAATCTTTTGATATTCATCTCTGATCAAAAGCAGACAGCATCTTAGTGACTAAGATTGATGTAATATTGCAGGTAACTAAATTACTGTTTCATGGTTTTTCTTAAACATAACATCTCATTGATCATAGTAACATACTGTATTATACATTTCAGGCATATGAATTATTGCATAATTTAATAATATAATGAATGTTCTTAAAAAAATAATGATTATTTAATACAGAAATTTTTCAATTGCTTCAATTGAAATGCTTCAATTGCTACTGACTCCCACTAAGTTGGATTCCTAGCTAGAAAATAAAATCAAATATTGCAACATTAAAGACTTGTATAAATTTATGTCTATTTCAATATCAATATCTATAGTTGCATACCCATATGTTTCAGTTTTCTTTGCAGACTACAATGCAAGTGCTCAGTTCATGAGACTATAGTAAGATGGGGTGGTAGCTGATTGGAAAACCAGCTACCGTTTTACAGTGAGTGCTGAAAAACCAATCGTCCCAAGAGAGCCTTCCTTATCTTAGGGAAAATTGCCATGCAGCATATTGTAAGAATGCCATTTGCAGTCCTGCTTAAGTCACCTTCGTTAAGGGATGAAAACATACAAGTCAGCTTATTAAATTCTAGATGAAGTAAATTTGAGACGATACAATGAAGCTTCCAAAGATTTTGACAGGATGTAATGGCAGATCCAAATTGAAAAGACAAAAGTTCACAGGGATGAGCATAAACTACTATAATTAGATTTTAAAAAAATCACTTGCACAAAACAGGAGGAAAACAGGCTTATATGGCATTACTATAGAACACTCCATAACAAGAACTCTTAGGGAAGCCTTCGAAAATCAAAATTGCCCAGAATGTGTAGTGTATGGCTAGCAGTGTGCCATTATCTGGAGGGCTGCATTCAAAATGGGGCATCATATTGACCAATTGAGTGCAACCAGAAAAACAAAAAAGTTTGAAATCAAGTTAAAAATTGGTAAAAGAATTAGGAGATAATATGGAAAAGAAGATATAAGGGGTAGAAGAGGATATGATGCCATGAAAGCTGTTTTCAAAGGTCTGCCACATGGTAGAGTTATCTTCAATACTGTGAGGTAATGTATAGGAAATTGTTTTTAAGCTATCCATAAAGCACCACACAAATGCCAGCAGTTGTTACTATTAACATTATCACACATAAAACTCCATTAGTTAGTGTGATCATGGGTAGATACTTAAGAAGAAAATATAAAGCTGAATATAGAGAAAAGCTTTCTAACACTTGAGAGCTGATGTTAAGAATGGGATGTATTGAAAGTGAGTGGTGGGGCATCTGGCTGGTTCAGATGGGAGAGCTTGGGACTCTTGATCTTGAGGTCATGAGTTCAAGCCCCACGCTGGGTGTAGAGATTACTTAAAAAAAAAACAACAATATTAAGAAAAAAACAAAAGAAAGTGAGTGGCCATCTGTCAAGAGGGTTATAAAGTATGCCTGTATTGGATTATATGCTGCGACAGGGACCGTTAAGGTCCCTACAGTCTAAGGTTATAGAGTTGGGTCGTGTGCTGAAATAGGTACACGTAAAGTCTACAAGGGCTAAGGTTGTAGAATATGTATGCATTGGTTGCATGCCAGACATGTGAGGTCTAATTTCAAAGCTGCGAAGAGTTTCACATATAATTAAGGAGAATTCTTTGGAAGTTAATGTAATTAGTAGCAACAGCAGTGGCAGGAATAGCACTGGTAATTGTGATAATGACTGCAAACACTCTTTCAGAGCACTATGTACCTGACTCTATTCTAGGCACTCCACATATCTTAACTTCCTCAACCTTCTCAACAGGTAGGCATGTCATTATCCGCATTTCACAAACGAGGAAACCACAGAGAAATGAAGCAATCTGCCCAAGTGTATGTGTAATGAAAATAAAGCAAAAGCTTAATGAACGCAGTTCTGATTTAATAGTGTTGACTTTTCATTAGTATTATGCGATTACTTTCATATTACTTCTCAGCTTCGTTAATACTTTAATTTCTGCTTTGTTTTATTCTACTAAATTAACAGCTATTCCTTTATACAATCTGAAATATTAAAAATATAAATTCATCTTTGAACTTCAACAGGCAACTACATATTAATTTCCTGGAAAAAATAATTTTAGTAGAGATAGGGTTGTAACTAGATGTCCAGTGATTTTAGAGATTAATGTAGCAATAGGAAATTCGCAAACCATCCGAGCTGATCAGTGGAATTCAAGGGACCGCTAAACTACTGAAATGCCAAATTTTGTGCCTGTGGGACCTACTGCTTTCACAGAATTCTCAAATGCATCTGTAGGCTAAAAACAGGTTAAAATCTGTTGATTTAGGTGTTTCTTCCTTTTTTCTTCAGGAAAATGAAGATATTTAGCTATGGTTGGTCCCAGAATCCTTAGTTTATTATGATGATCTCCAGATTATCTGATAAAAAAGGGATGTGAGTACTTGACAATACTCTAAATGTTACCTTTATTATTTTACTATTCACGAATATCTAAGCTTTAACTTTTGAAAAGCCTTGTTAAAATTAAAATACAAAGTTTATTACAAACCGATAAGCCTTTGGAAAAGTAAAAGCAGAATTACATTTTATTGAATTCCAAAATAATTAGTTTTCTTACCAGTTGAAGGCTCTTTTGCACCATCATCTTTAGATTCTTCTTTAGATTCATCTGTTTCTGTGCTATCATTTTCGAATGACTGGCTAACTGGTTCACAAGGGTGAACACTCTGGTCATCCAGAACTTTAAGTAGTAGGAGAGAAATATGTTTGGACAAGTAAAAGTAAAATCCATAAATATTAATGTATGCTTAAAAAGGAAAATGAAACATAAACCAAAAGAAATTCCATATTCACAAATTAACACTAGTTGATAAGTTTGGGGTGGTGTCTCTAAGTACTAGAGATTATACAATTAAATATTTAAAATTGTAAAAGTTATATTTTTACCAGAAGAAAAAAATAAAAAATTTGAGAATGAAATACAAGTCCAACTACAAGTTATAACCTATAAAAGGGATTTCAATATTAATTTTTAATTAAAGTTAACTTTAGTCCACTATTCAAATTCTAAGAGAGGTATATACATTATATTAATACAAAAAATTAAAATATAAGTGGAGCTTTTACAAACTCTTTAAAAAACAATATAAACATTCAGGAAACAAATTTAAGAAAGTATTTTCAAAGTAGTTTACAGGTTTGATTTTCTTTGAGAACTCAACAGATTCTAATGACATAGAAGATATTTAAAATTTTATAATTATTACTTAATTTTCAATATTTCCAGTGTACTTTATCTCTGAGATGTTACTTTATTTAACATCTTTAACATATTTAACAATAAATATGCTCATCCTTACTACTAAAACAAGAGAGGGGATAAATTTCATTCTAATGGCCCTATCTTCTGTCTTGCCTGAAAATTTTCTATGTGTGTATAGCCTGACCAGTGTGAAAATTCCATTGTGCTTGCAATATAAGAATGCTGCTAACTTCTTCAAAAGCTAATTTCGTTCATGTGTACCTTTGCCGGCTTCTTCAATGACTTGCCTCACTGCTTTCTTTAAACTGTTTGCCCGCAACATTATTTCGTTTGGTCTCACAGCTTTCTGGGAGGAAGGTTTTGCAGGGTCATCGGTGAGTTGTTCTTTGTTTTCACACAAAGATTCTTCACTGGAAGATTCCACGGTATCTTCTTCTACAATGAGAGAGCTGATGCCTGGGAGAACGGGGGCAGCCTGGGAATCTGTGTGCAAAGCTTGAAGCAGTTGTTCAAGCTTTTCATTTAGGACTGAACACTAAGAAAACAAAAATACACTAATGAATCTCCATTTGGTGGGAATGGAAAATGATAATTTAAGTGAATGGCTTCTGATTTTAGAGGAAAGATGCCTATATTAATATTTACCATTAATATTTGCCATCTATTATAAATTATACTTTAGATAGTTTATGGACTAAGTAATCTATCATTTTTAAAAGAAGTACAATTATGTGAATTTTTACATGCACGTCCAGAATATTCCAATTCTACCATCTTTATATACCTATTTTCCCTTAAAAGAAAATCTCTATTATCTTTATATAGTTGTTTTTTCTTAAAAGAACAAACACATTAAAGTGACACATTACGCAGAAAATTTACACGTTACACAGAAAATGTATGCATTATACAGAATATTGCATAAACTTTTAAAAATAATCAATGTATGGTACTGTTTTGAGCATCACAAATTGCAGGTCTGGCTGAGCCTTGGTAAGCTCTCCTTCAAAGCTGTGGTTTTAAAAGGAGTGAAGGGCACCTAAGGGATTAATGGCTCAAAAAAAGAGCAAAAAAGGAAGATGCACAATGATAAAGAAGTAAAAGAAGATGGAGAAAGAAAAACCAGCTCTCGGACCTTGTTTCTGTCTGCTTCTCTTGAATGACTATGGGTAAAGAAATATTTAGGACGGAAGCTGTTGATGTGACTGCCTAATTTACCTTTTATTCCACACAAGTTCCAGTTCGTTCCGCCTCCATTTATTGGCCTTTGATGTCATGCTAACACAAGGTCACAGTGGAAATAGTTAACAGAAAAAAGTGTGGCTACAGAGGCCTTTCTGAAGCTCTCCACAGAGTAGAAAAACAAGAAGAAAAGAGGCTGAAAATGTCAAATGTATGTTTACTTCTATATTCTTTTCCTTTCACTCAGTTAAACCACCATCGACAGCATGAATCTGGAGGAGACCATTCCTTTTCAAGCCCAAGAACCTTTCGTAAGAACTCCCTGTCATGAACATATGAGAGTAAAGAGAGTAGCTTTTAAGTTTCTTATGTTAGCCTCAGAAAGCTCATAAAGGGGGAAAAAATCTATAAAGAAAAAGGCAAAGCAAGAAACAGAACCCTGAAAGGGACCAAGGGCCATACTGTCTGGGGAACTTAAGGAATGGCGCTAAGATGGACGGACAGAGCCTGACGCCCAGTTTGCCTGGAAATGGAAAGCCATTCCTCTCTCTGCACTGGAACACCAGTGGCTCTGCATCTCCCACCTGTGACCCAACTACTGTGCATTTCTCCTTCAAGATGTCAATCAGTGGGAAAAGGGAGTTGAGTTATAAAATTCGTGTTGTCAGATGGTCTTCAGTAATGCAGTTTTCCTACCAGATAACCATAAAATAGAATGTTTTAATCCCTTACATCTGATTCAAAAGGACTTTTTCTCTTGATTTAAGATGTTTTGGTAAGAAAGCCACTTAATCAATCTAGCTGTAAAACACCGTTCAATGCCAGCATTGTTAGTCAAAACTTTCATGCTCTAAAGGTGACCTGCTTACTTTATTGGCCACAGCATCAGCTGCAACAGCATTTTCCAACGTTTTTTCGTATGCCTTCTCTACTTTGGCAACAAAGTCCTTTACAGTTTCACATAGGATCCTTTGAGGAAAAGAAATGGTGAAATTCAGTAAACCCAGTAGGCTGATTTGGTTTGATTGACAAACATTTTAAAAACAAGCACAATTAGGTAAACTATACCTAAAACAAGCACAATTAGGTCAAAATATAGGGACCATTTGTATAAAAAGCCCATACTCTATCTGCTGTGTAACACGTACTATAGAAGTTCAAGACATTCTAAGTGATAAATGGAAATGTACATGAATAAACTTTGCTCTATATAATTTAACTAACAGTCCTTTTAAGGTTATAATAAGTCCTTCTCAAATATTTAAATTAAATTCTTGAGAGGAGCATTTGTAGATTCCATCTAGAAATTTAAAGCATTATCTCCGGCATCTTATATATTTTCATAACAGAACTTGCAATGTTGAAAAAACAAGGATAAATTTGTCACTTAAAGTTGTCACTGTCATTCTAATGTTCATTATCTGGGTATCTTGAAAGTATATTGTTCCTAAAGAGGAAAGAGATTGTGTAACCAACCTGCCGCTTGAATTGAGTTATATTCTCTGGAAATCTATTCCCTTAAGGTGACCAGTATAGTCATAGGCAAGACTAATTTAATTTAGATTTTGTTAGTGTCAACAATATATGCTTTACTTGTTCCTTTTACATAAATTTGGTTTCTTTGCAATAGAAATAGATTAGGAGAAAAAATAATCTGAAACCCCAACACTGACAAAAATCTGTCTTTCAAAAGTCTTTGGGGCTGGAGTTGAAACAATCCAACAGAATGGTATGTGACCAGCTTTGTGTAGCATGGGCTTAGTGAGTCTGAAAACAAAATCAGAATTATTTTAAAACAATTATATTTCTCTTTATTATGGATACAGTTTAGGAATTTGAAGGAAAAAATAAGCAGGTTCCAGCAATTATTTTTTTCTATTATACTCACAATTTTCTCTGGTATGTGAGTGATATAATGATTAAGTTTCCAGATATTTAAGTGTTATGAAATCAAGCCATTCAATAGATAGAGTGTATACACACACACTCCAAACGTTCACATTTATTATCTAAGAAATAAATGAATTTTTCCTAACAATTTAACAATTTTTATTTTCTTTGTTGTTTTTTGGCAACCATCTCTAGATTTCACTCGGACAAAAAGTAGTATTTCCTAACCTTCAACCTTTCTGTTGGCTTTTTCAAAAATTTTTAAATTTTATTTATTGTTTATTTTCTTAATGTTTATTTATTTATTTTTGAGAGAGAGAGGCAGAGTGTGAGTGGGGGAGGAGCACCGCAAGAGGGAGACACGGAATCCAAAGCAGGGTCCAGGCTCTGAGCTGGCAGCACCGAGCCCAACGCGGGGCTTGAACCCATGAACCGTGAGATCATGACCTGAGCTGAAGTCGGACACTTAACCGACTGAGCCACCCAGGCGCCCCTCTGTTGGCTTTTTAAAATCACAATTCTCCAGAGACTCTAGCTTACTATTTATTAGAGATGCATTCATGTGCTCCACCTCAAGGTTTGTCCTCTTTGTTCATGCATAGCATTTTTACAGAACTTGTTGAAATATTAAAGTGAGGCTATCGTGAAAGTTTTTCTATGAAGTTTACTGAAAGTTTCTCTAAGATGTCCCACCTCTAAGAAGAGGAGACACGGACAGTTTCCCCTCTTTACAGAACTCCAAAATAGACCTTTTCTTTGCTATTGTTACAACACTGCCCCGATATAATTTTCTGTCGGAACTTGTGAAATTGCATATGCCATAACATTATCATAACTACTTTTGCTGGCATTTTCCTAATTCTTAGGGACAGAGCTTGTTGGCCCATCGGCCTAGGAATGCAAGGGGCAACAAAGGTACCATGTTGTTGAGGCAGGTGGAGGCTGGAGGGGAGAGTACGATTCTGTGTTAGAGAATACTTGCCATGGAAGTTGTGGGGAAAATTAGAAGAAATGGTCTATCTTAGGATCCAGTAAGTTTCATATTCCAGAAGATATAAAATACGTACACTCGGGAGAAATGAACTAACTTTTTACTACACCTAAATAGTGACTGTAGAATTCTTAAAATTGAAATAAAACGTACACTAGTATGATTTCAAAGTCATATACTACCTGGGAACTTGCAAACTGGACAAAAGCAATTTAAAGACGTATTTACTGTAGGGGTACCTGTGTGGCTCAGTCGGTTAAGCATCCAACTCTTGATTTCAGCTCAGGTCATGATCACCCTGTTTGTGGGTCCAAGCTCTGCATTGGACTCTGCACTGAAGGCACAGAGCCTACTTGGGATCCTCTCTCTCTTTCTCTCTCTCTCTCTCTCTTTCTCTCCCCCTCTCTCAATGGCCCTCCCCACTTGCTCTCTCTCTCTCTCTCTCAAAATGAATAAAAAAATCAATAAATGTATTTACTATAATAACGTAAAAGACATTCTCCAACTGATACAGTTTCTACTTTAATGCATAGACTTCCAGAAAACAGGTTCAAAAATCAAATAAATGAAAGTGGAACATGGATTTTCTCATAGAGTTATAAATATTTTTAATCCCTAATTATATTTTAAATTAATGTTAGTCATAACTTTGACAAGCTATTTCCAAGCATTTTATTTCTTTAGTTTTGTTCTCTTCCTTCCAAGTTGAACACAAATATGTAGTTGATTTTGCACCAAATATTCAGTTGGAGCCAACAATAGTCCACATTTAGCATGCCTGATGATTTCCACTATGATCTCAATCAGATTGTATTCATGGCATCTATACTTTTCATCACTAGTAGCAGTATCTTCATTTATCAGTTTTTCACTTATTTTTTTAATAGTGGCAAATGACAATAAAACATGCAAACACTACATGCAGAAAAATATGGCAATGGTGCCCAAACAGATGTGCATATTGGCAGGCAGGTATCATCTGAAAAATTCATTTTCTATCTGATATAAAAAAGTTCCAATCAGAAATTAAAGATGATTTTCAAATATCAATGCATAATATGTAAAAAAAAACCATTACCTACTTTGTGTTCTGAGGAAAGATTGTAATAACTACATATCTTATCTCATCTATTTAATGGGGGAGAGGAGCTAGCCCAAATTATCTCTAAGATAGATTCCAAATCTAAAATTCTATGGTTCTAGGGGCATCTGGATGGCTTAGTCGTTTAAGTGTCCGACTTCAGCTCAGGTCTGATCTCACCGTTCTTGAGTTCGAGCCCCATATCAGGCTCTGTGCTGACAGCTCAGAACCTGGAACCTGCTTCTGATTCTGTGTCTCCCTCTCTCTCTGCCCCTCTCCTACTCGCACTCTGTGTCTCTCTCAAAAATAAATAAACATTAAAAAATATAAATAAAATAAAATTCTATGGTTCTATGGCAATAGTTCCAATCTTACTATTTTTTTCTGGCCAGCGATCCCATATTCTAAGAAGTTTTATCCTCAGAACAACTTGCATTTACTTAATAACTTTGCTTTGTATTTTTATTAATAAATGACATCTATAATTGCTAGCTAATACTTCCGATTCTTAGAAGGTAACTCATGTTTACAAAATTTCAAAATCAAAGAAATGTTGACATTATGTTGGTTAGTTCATAGTAACTACGTTAGTTAACCTACATATTAGCTATGCTAATGGAATATAGCATTTCCATAGTATTTTCAGCATTTAAAAAATAGTTAAAACAGCTTAGTCTGCTGGGAATTACTATTTTATAAAACAAGTTTAAACCTGCACAAGGAGATTAAAACATTCTTCCTGAATATTATATCATTTAACAAGTAACTAGCATTATCAAAGGAAGGGAATTATTTATGTTATCTAGGTGGTGGTTACAAGAATGTGTATGTGAATGTGTGTGTGTATTTTCTCTCATCACTTAAGTTATACCTTTATGATTTGGCTACTTTACCGTGTATATGTCATGCCTTGATAACAATTTATTTTACCTTATTTTATTTTTATTTACTTTATTTAACTTTTATTTAATTTAATTTAAATTTAATTTTATTTTAGAGAGAGAAAGTGAGAGTGAGTGAACATGACTGGGGGAGAGGGGCAGAGAAAGAGAAAGAATCTTAAGCAGGCTCCATACTCAGCATGGAGGCCGACGCAGGGCTCGATTCCATGACCATGAGATCATGACCTGAGCCAAAATCAAGAGTTGGATGCTTAACTGACTGAGCCACCCAGGTGCCCCGAAAAAAAAAATTTTTTTCAAGCAGGGAGAACTATTTTATACTTTACAAGTCTTAAAGGGACATATAACCCAAATGCAATAATTGAACCTTGTTTGGTTCTTGACTTGAATAAAACAACTGTTTAAAAAAAAACTTTGAGATAATTAGGGCAAATGGAATACGGATCGAAATGGTCTTAGAGAATTATTACTAATTTTATTAGACTTTTTAATAAGATTATTAGGTATATATACTGAAACTAGAATAAAAGGATTTCTGGGATTTGCTTAGAGATACTGTAGCATGGAAAAGTGGAAGTGGATGACAAACTTTTGACAGACACTGAAGCTGTGTGAGGGGTATGGTGGGAAACCATTATACTAGTCTCTCTACTTTTATGTATGTTTGAAAATGTTCATAACAAAAATTAAATTGAAAATATACTATATTAATGGTACAAATTTACTACATTTTGTCCTTTCTTTTCAGTCTTAAATCTTTTTATGGCAAATCCCCTAAAATTTTAATCTGGGGTTATAAAGGCAAGACAGCTGGGCAGTATGGGAGCACACAGGAGTGACAAGAGGGGACCAGGGTTGGAATAGAATCTGCTTAGAGGCAAACGAAGGTCAGAGAGAAATCCAGAGCTAAAGTTAATAATAGTGGAGCCTAGACAAAGAGCCAGGCCAAGGTCAAAGAAAAATTTGAATGTAATTGATTAAAACATGAGATGATGATACCATAATTTAATATAGCACTCTGGAGTTTATAAGCTCTATATTTATTTTATTACTCAACTTAAATCTCCTAGCAGTTCCATGAGAGAGGAAGGACATTCCTACACTTGATAAAACAGACCTGGGCCACAAAGCTACTAAATGGTTGAATCTCAGCTAGGACCTCAGATTTACTTCTACTTGGCCCAATACTGTGACTTTCAAACTGTGTTTTTCAATACTGTGTTTTTCAAACTGTTTTCCAGAAAGACTTCAAGGATTTTGCAAATACTTGATTCAAATTTCACTTAGAAATATAGGATATATATATTTTTTTACATGCTCAAAGAATCATTAGAAATATGAGAGACAAGTAATATGTTAGCTTTCACTTCAGAATTCACAGTTTTTTTGGGAAAATCTTAGACTATATTTGATGCAGTTTTCAGATATTTCTGTATTTTATTTTGGTTACATGTTAGTAAGGAAATTGTCTTCAATAATCAAAATAAAATACAGAAATAATTAGAAAT
This sequence comes from Panthera onca, assembly GCF_046562875.1. Classification (NCBI taxonomy): domain Eukaryota; kingdom Metazoa; phylum Chordata; class Mammalia; order Carnivora; family Felidae; genus Panthera; species Panthera onca. Next base: position 212,390,888 of record NC_138339.1, on the reverse strand, counting down.
TGCATCAAATAAAAAATTATAACTGTTATCTATAATCTCATTGCTTAATTTTTCTCACAAATGGCTAATAATTTAATCTTGTCCAATTTATTAATGACAACAAAATAGATTTTTAATTATTTAAATATTAGAATTCTACATAATATTTTGTTTAAAAGAAGACAAGGTTATAAGCCAATTATATCTCAGTTAAGAAACATATCAAATGTATAGAAGGCAGTAATCAAACACATCAAACACATGAAGGCCAATATCAAGAGATTTGCTAACATCCAAATTTGAAATATTTAAAATATTAACTGCACTAAAGAACAATTCTTTTTATAATTTGTTATAATTTTAAAAAGTTTCCAATCAGCTTTCCATTTTTTCTAGCATTAGCTTCTAAAATGTCCTATAAAAAAAAGCATTTGATTCATAGAGCAAGGGTGGCAAGTGCAAATGTCTTCCTTGTAGAAGTAACTTAAGAAGTACCTAAGGAATGACGTGGGTATATTTATAAATTTGGCCCAGTATGAGGAAGGCCTAGGGAGTGCTGAGGCTTGGGAGGAACTGGAGATTTTTACATTTCACCATAAGCCATGCAACTTGTCAGAAAACACCCAACCAGGGGTGCCTGGGTGGCTCGGTCGGTGGAGCGTCCGACTTCGACTCAGGTCATGATCTCGCGGTTCATGGGTTCAAGCCCCATGTCGGGCTCTGTGCTGACAGCTCAGAGCCTGGAGCCTGCTTCCGATTCTGTGTTTCCCTCTCTCTCTCTACCCATTCCCTGCTTGTGCCTCTGTCTCTCCCTCTCTCTCAAAAATAATAAACATTAAAAAAATTTAAAAAAAGAAAACGCCCAACCAAACAACAGCAGCAAAAACCCACCAGCAGCACTGTGCATCAGAGCATCTGCTGCCCACCTCTCTGGGCAACCATTCTGCTCCCCTGCCTTAAGCTGTTCCTTCCTATTATTCCTTAAGCAATACCCTTCCTATTGCTCAGCCCGGTTTCCTATTCCTGGGGGTTATGGCAGCAAAAGCAGTCGTTACTTTGTACTCTGTCACAAGCAAATTTGTTTGTAATGATTTATCTGGTCTTCCCTTGAGTTTTGCAAATTAAATATATAATATACTAAGGTTTGTGTATTTTTCCTCCCACTACTTCCCCAGTCCCTCACTCCCTTTCTTTACTTCTTCTTTGTCTCCTCTTTCTGTATAACAGTAATATTTCCTTGCTAAGCCAGAATCCTAAAGCATGCTTTGACCTTTGCTTATCAGTTGAAAATTTCAGCGGGTTTCACCCCTTACTCTAGTTGACTTTCCAGCTCTCAGGATATCAGTATAGGATATTTTAAAACTAAATTCTAAATTCCGGGCAGGCAACATTTAAGATAATAAAATCAAGTAGCTTTGGCTCCATGTACAGAATCAACTTAACTAAAATCTGATAACTTTGAATTAAAATATAATTATGGAATTCTAACATGCTGATAAATGTCACTTTGAAAAATCTCTTCAATATTTTCCCTTGCCTGATGTAAACAGTTCCTAAAGAGTAGTGTTTATGGAAATAATAAATTATGGTGAAATGTGTTTTCCATGTTATAATCATAAATGCTTCTTTAAATAGGAACTTAGATTAATTAAACTCTAATTCATATCACACCTTTCTGATAAAAATATTTCAAATTAAGCATTAAAAACCCCCTCTAAATATATACTTCACTGCAAATAAGATGCTAAAGTGATTTTTAAAAAAACCAATGCAAGTTTAGTATATCTAACTTTATAAGCTACTCTAACTTTATAAGCTACTTCACCAATATTTTTTGGGGGGGCGGGGGAATCACAAAAAAAGTGACATAAATGGTAGGAACAAGCTGTCCTTTCATTTTCACCATATAACTCTTTCATGACTTGAACTCCATTACTCACTTGGCAGATGATATGACCACGGCATGTTCATCAGAATTGAGGATTTTTGTAAGATGAGCTGCAACTGAGTCCTCATAAATTGTCATCTGAAAAAGTAAAAAACCTACACTGTATTATTGTTGCTGGCATTTATACAACTCAGTTTATTACCACTTCCAAAATGGGATCATTTAAGACACATGTGACACAGTGCCGTGACTATAATGAATTATATGAAAAGTCATCATACAAAATAGATAAATACTTCCCTTCTATAAAAGGCTTTTAGTTTCTGAAATTCCTTAATCTATAGTCTTAGAAAAAACCCTAAAATCCATTAAATTAGAAAAAAATGTCGAATGGCTGAACACATAAAGAACTCCTCCAGGTAGGCACAAAAAAAAAGCCAGACAACCCAATGAAAAATGGGCTAAAGACTAGAAATTTAAAGAGGAGGATAAAAAAAAAAATGGTCCACAAACAGATGAAAGGAAATCAGCCTCATCAGCTGTCAGGCAAACACAAAATAAAACCACAGTGAAGTTCCACTGTACTTGCCAGAAGAGTTAAAATGAAATAGCAGCAACAATGCCTGGAAAATGCCAAATATTGGCAAGGTTGTAGAGCTACAGAAGTCTCATTCACTGCTGGTGGGAGAGCAGGCATTGGTATAAACACGAGAAAACTGCTGGGTGTCTTTCAAAGCCAAACATATGCATATAGCATAGGATCCAACAATCCGATTTCCATACACACACACACACACACACACACACACCCAGAGAAATGTGATGTGCGTTCACCAAAAGACATGTGATAGAAAACGTTCATAGCAGCATTCACTCAAATGCAGAATGGATAACACATTGTAGTATATCCTCGCAATGGACTAGATGGGGGCAATGAGAATGCGTGGTTTACAGCTATGCCATAACACGGATGAATCTCACAGACATAATGTTGAATAAAAGGATTCAGAAAAGAACTGCTTACAAAATGATTCATTTTATAAAGTGCAGAATGGACAAAAATAATCTATGCTGTTAGAAACCGGGAGAGTGGTTCCTGGGGTGGGAGGGGAGGGTGGTGAATGGAAGAGGGCCTGTGGGGGCTCACAGCACGCTGATAATACTGCCTTGTGATCTGCATGTTGATTACATGGGTGTATTCAGCTTGTGGAAACTTACCAACCGTACATTTATGATTGGTGCACTTTTCTGGGTGCACAATTCAATAAAAAGTTTTTTAGAATGTTGAGTACCCTGTCATACAGCCATGTAAATAAATCTCTCAAATTAGGAAGTAATCAAAATGCTCAGGGAGTCCTGTCTCCCCTTTTCTGTTTGACTCAAAATGTAAGATTCTGTTGAAAGAACAGATCTTCCTAATATGCAAACATGTGCACAGTATTTAAACAGCCTCTATTCAGAGCCTTCCATCAAATGTTTGCCTCCAATATCTACAACGTCCTACAGCTCAAAAATTTCCAGTGTAAACCACCTGCTCTGTTCCAGCTGGCCTCCTGTGTTCTTCCGCCCTTCTCTGATATCCTTTTGTTGCTTCTTACCCATTGGCACCACGTCATTCAGACTTAAATGCAGATTCAGTTACCAACCCCCCTCCTTAAAGCCTTCCTGACTAGCGTCTTTCCAAAGAGATCTCATTCCCGATTTCTGCCCAGTTCCATGAGTGGCTAATCAGTATGTCACTCTTTTACATTTCTATCTTACTTTCTTCAGAGGCAGACCACGTATAGAAAGGAATTCTTACATTAAGGAAAGGATGGGAGGGGAGGAGCCTCAAAGCCTCACGCAATGTTGTGTTCACTTGCAAATCCACTTTATTCATCTTCCAGTGTAAACATTAAAAGTTGTATCTTTATACTCAAGATCAGAAAAATGAAAATACATCTTTTAAAAAAGCAAAGAAAGGAAGTATTTTTCAAAATGATTAGTTTCATTTCTTTTCCCTACAGGATAGATTGTCATAGAGCCTAAGAAGGTAGGGGAAAGTATTTTATACTGTCAGTAATTCCCTTTGAAATTACATGTAAAAATCCAAGTTTTTGCCTGTTAAAAATAAGCAAAGGCAAAGAATACAACCTCTTCCAGAGGAAAATGAAATAACCTCTATGTCCAAAGATAAAATTATTGATGTCCCTTATTAAGCTATTATGTAGTCACTTAGAGTCAGGAAGGTAAGGTAAGAATAATAGTTAACATTTTTATTGTGTACAGACACTGTGATGAAATATTCGATACATATTTATCCCATTAATTGTCCTGTTTTACAGCCAAGGAACCTAAGGCTCAGTGAAGTTGTGTGATTTTCCCACGATCCTGGGCTAATGAAGAAAAGACAAACTAGGGGGCCAGGTCTGCAGCTTATCCCACTATTATTCCCGCCCCACCCCCCACCCCCCCACTCCAAGCAAGTCCTGATCTTTGGTTAACTGTCAAATATAAATTTTGTCATTTCTCAAGTGCATCATTATACCAGCCTTGTAGCTGGGATCCCTATATCTCTCTAACCCCTTTCAAATCATTCTCCACTTCATGATGCAATGATCTTTTTCCAAAACACAAATCTGAGCATGACACATCTCTACCTAACATGTTAGAGGGGATCTTCCTACTTTCCAGACAGAGTCAAAATTCTTCAGCTAACACGCAACACCTTCCACAATTCCCAGGATTCTCCATGATCTGAACCCTCTTTCTCTCCACTGTCATGTCTTTTGATGCTCTTCCTTTGCACCATGAGCTCTAACTCAACAGAATTACTTGTAGTGTCCCAAATGTATGAAGCTCCTTACTATCAAGCTCTACATGATGCTCTTTTTCAACTGGCTAATTCCTACTTCTCTTTGTGCTGAAAACCCAGTTTAGGTACAATCTCTTCTGTAAAGACTTCACTGAACTTACCAGACTGAGAGCCCTCTCTTCTGTGCAGCCATTATACCCTGAAAATAACATAGCTGATCATTTATTGTCTGTCCCTCAAAATATATTCTCCAGCTTTCTCGCTTTGTGGCATCCTTAATGTCTGAATGATTTTGTCACATACCCCTAGGCCTAAAGGAACGGCTAACAGTAGTTAAGTACACACAACTTAGTATTTATGTCCTAACAACTTAATAGCCACTTGAAAAAATAATACACATAAATTAAAAGAAAAAATAGTATCATATTTAACTCTTAAATAACGAGCTGTGAGCCTGTAGGCACTGTGTACGTCTCAAGCCTTGGAATCAGATTGGACAAGAACTCTCTCATTTCCTATTCAACACTGACTTTTGTGTGGTGTTTGCTTTTTGTCACAGTGACTACTGAGAACCCAAGCTTCGCAAAAATGTGATGTCATCAAAAGAAGTGTAGTGCAATGATGTTTCAACTGTCCAGTACTTCAAGCTGTGTGCTGTCCAATAAGATGTTGAGTATTACAATTAAATTCTCTTTGAAATTTGAACACATCTTATGATAGCCCTCTGAATTCACCAGAGTGAGTGCCTGGAGGCCCCCTGCACACAGCTTGGGAATCGGCACCCTAAGCTGACTGGAGCTGGGGGGCAAATCTTCTATGTCTACTCCCGGATGCCAACAGGCATTTAATATTGTTAAGTGAATGAAAAAATAACGTTATAACATCTTAGCATGCTGTTACCAAGCATCTAGGAAACAAAGAATTGAGGGGAGAGGAGCTTTCTCTAAGAGCAAATTAAAAAAATAAACTAATAGGAAGAATTTCGTTTCCAGGGATTTGAAGCCATTCGTTGCTGTTGTCAGGATGGAGGTACAGCAGTTCACATCCTCTTTTTTATGACCTTATCATCAATAAGTGAGCATCTATTGACTCACTAGACTGGTGTGATTTGGGTATGATACAAAAGAGACTAAAAATATGACTCTTACATCAAAAAGCTTTGAAACCAATTGGAAAGCAATAGGAATCTGGCTTCCGAGAAACAGACAAGGTCAGAAGGCTTTGATGCCAAGATGCCCCTAGTTCCAAAAGTGTGTGGTATTTGGACAAAAAATTAACAATAAGAATTTTTTATTAATTGCCCGCTTTGTGTCAGTCATGACACCAGATGACAATATAATGGTGAATGGATAACACGTTGCCGCACCGTGACAGTACAATTGCACCAAGATAATGGCAGGTGATAATGGAAGGGGGCTATGGAACTCCCAAGAAGGAGACAGTAGTGGGACTTGGGGGAGGAGGGGTGGCTGCTTGGAGCAAGTGATACCTGAGGTGAGGACAGGAGTGAACTAAGCATGATATCGCTGGAAGGATACATATCCATTCATAAAGGGGTACGGGAGAAAAGGACATGACAGCATGGGGATTTCACACTAAATATCAACAATGTGTTTTCTACCAGTGAGTATCAATAGCATCATTGTTACTGGAGGAAATCGTGGAATCACTACTTTTTCAATGTTTAAAAAGTATAACAGGAAACAGAATTACTTAATTATGGCCATAAGGAGTTCATCAACAAAACTGTCACAGTTCTTTAAACTCTGCAATTCTACGGTGCCAGAGGAATGCTAAGTTAATAAGATAATCAGGAAGTTCAACCACATTTGTGTCCTTTTAAGGAAAACTGAAAAAGTAGTAATTTCACAGTCACGCATAAAGGAATTTAAAACGGATAAAAAATATATAAGCTGGGAAATTAGGTTGGGCCTAAGAAGGAAGGTTCAGCTTGCTGTTCTTACAGTCTTAAAGGTAAAAAAGTCACATGGTGACGAGTCAGAGTGATGTAGAACACTCACTTAACGTGTATTCTGAAGGCATGCTATTCCTTTGTTATGAAATATTTTAATAGGAAACCAAAATAAACTGTTTCATTCAAAACCTTTTATACTAAAAAAGAGATTTCTTCCATGTAGTTACAACCATATCTCGTATTTAACGACTATACATATGCAATAAAAGTAAAATGGTTTACCTTTATTTTTCATGCTAGGAAGTAGACATCTCTTAAGTAAGTAGAGCAAAAGAATTCCCCCTTTTGTCTCTTTGGGGAGAAAATTAATAGCGTTTACAAAAATACTATTAAGAAAAAAGACTGGTTCCTATAAAAACATGTATTATATTTGTAGTTGGATAAAATAATACTATAAATAAAAATGCTGCTAGAAAGAAAATAGTAAATATATTAATCCTTAATAGCAATTATCCTTGGGTGTTAGGACTAGAAGTAAGATTATTTTTTCATACATTTTTGTATTTTCCATATTTTTAGAGGCAGTTTTTGCTACCTTTATGTGAGAAAAGGGCATTATATAATTAGCTGGTTTAAGGCATAGCCCCATGTTTCTAGTTATCATTCCTTTCCTCAGTTTTGACAAGACCATAATTTTCTTAATGACAAAATAAAGATTTCAACTATAAACAGATGAATTTTCCTAGAGGGAAAAATAAGTTATTATAGACCAAACGGTCTTGTTAGTCACAGAGTAATCCTTTGAAAAGTAGGGTCTGTTTTAATTCTCCAGTGCTTTGAGGTTTAATCAAAATGCTGAATCTTTAAGAACATCTAAAAACTGTAGTTAATGGTCTGTACCAGGGATGGAAAAAAGTGCGCTGTCTTTTTTCCTTTGTTTTTATCATGATCAGCAGGCTTAAACTGGAAACCTATGATGGTGAACACTCAACAGAGCACGCAAAGTAGGAAGAAATTATATAATACTCTGGCCACAAGTATTAGTGTGTTTGCAAATTGCTTAAGGGAGCTGAGCTAACACCTAATAGACAGGTGATCATGGCCAAAGCAGAAGTTGAGTAAAAGCTAACAGGAACCTGTCATCAGCTGGCCTGCCCTGGAGCCCTGTTGGTAAAATGAAGCAGGCAGGTGGAATATCAGGGGGAACCATCAGGGGTGAGGAAGGGGAACTTGCATGCCTGGTGCTTTGCACACATTTGTTACTGCATTAACTCTTTCCAACATTGCAACCTTGTTCTATAGATAAAGTAACAGGGGCCCATGACAGTGAGTGATGTGGCTAACTTCACGTTTCCAGTGTGGGTGGTCATAGAACGACTCTAACCTGCATCGTATGAATTCTTCCTTCTGAGAGAGAAGACTAGAAGCGGTCAATGAACCCATACCCAAAATAATAAAAAATAAAACTAAGCAAGCATGCTACCGTATCTTATAAAGTTTTCTTACTTGGTCAAGATATTCACCCCTATTTCCAAATGATAAATAGGCAAAAGGTTAAAGTCTTACATAAAATTCTTCGGATGCTTCTGGAGGTTCTGGAAGTAGAGAAGCTTTTGGAGGCAACTTGAGTTCATAGGTCATTATACTCCACCTGAAGGGAGAAAAGTCTTTGGTCTAAAATTCCTTTAAAATTTAATAAACAGACTCTGTTCTCATACATATGCACAAGTCTGCACAAACTATGGTTTATTGTATCTAAGACAACCAGATACTGGAAAAAAGAGATGGAATTTTTGGCAATCTCATAAAATGCTGAATTCATGCTTTATGATTTCCATATCTTACCAGTTCTCTGGTTAGTGACTTCCAAACTCCATGAAGTAAGAAATGCACATACATAGTAAAACTTCCCCTTCTTCACTAATGCAATGAATTCTGACTTTTCTATTCTTGGGGTGCAACGAGAACAGTGTTTAAATTTGCAGCAAAAAGCCATTTCAAATACCCTGCATAGTTTGGTAAGCACAGAACTGGGAAATCACCTCTAGGGTCTTTTAAAGACTGGAGACAGAAGCCCCTTTAGGCACCTAAATGACCGGGGTATCCCTCTCCTGAATAGTTTGGGATAACCATAACTTTAGACAAATGCTGTACCACCCAGCTCTCTTTTGAAATATTCTGTCAGCAAAAGAATCGACCATTACAACATTACCTTAGGACAGGCAAGGTTACAATTAATTAGGTTATAGCTCATTTTAGAGTAATTACATTTTAGATTGGTGACTCCCTGATGAGATTTTGTTATTTTCGGGAACAGTTCCACAGATGGCTAATCCTATCAAAGTTGTTTTGATTCATGCTAGCTTAAGTCCATAATGATATTTTGACATTTGTCTTCTACTTATGGTGGTGGTGGGGGGGGGGGGGGGTTGGTTACTGCGTACTGAGTCCTGTTGCTCCTAAACTCCAATCCTAAACACCTCCTCTAGAATATTCAGGGTACACATACGGTGATTTCTTTTTTATACGTGGGGCGTTTAGAGAAAAGAGGTTGAGATGTGGTCAGGACATCATAAACACCTTGATATGAAGAGGTCTTTCTAATATTTCTCGGTCCCTGGGAAAGGATTATCTTTTTTAGTATTCAGTTCTTTGTTGGTTCAATTCATTCTTAGTATGCAATAATTAAGAAGTGATATTCTAACAAATCTAAACTTTATGTGTCTTCCGTAGCTTTAATGAAGCCACAAGATGATGGGGCCTGTTATATGACCTATTATAGTCATCAAAAGCCCCCACACAAAATGAACCATTGAAGCTTTCTGACCTGAAGAACAAGGACAAGTAATTGCTGTATCAGCATAGCCTTCTGTTTTTAAAATAGAGAATAAACTGAGAATTGATGGGGGGAGGGAGAGAGGAGAAAGTGGGTGATGGGCATTGAGGAGGGCACCTGTTGGGATGAGCACTGGGTGTTGTATGGAAACCAATTTGACAATAAATTTCATATTTAAAAAATAAAGATAAAAAGATATCTTCTGTATATAAAATAAAATAAAATAAAATAGTGGGTTCATTAGACTAGTTTTCTCAGTTATTGTTACAATTCATTCATTCACTCAAAAAATATATTTATTGAGTGTCTACGCTGGGCTCTGTCCTAGACCTCAGGCGTGAAAAGAGTAGGTAGGACCAGGAAGTCTCTGTCCTCATGGGGCTTACAATTCGTAAAATTTAAACTGCCAAAAATGATTTAGTAGGCCATATTCAGTCTGGTTTTGGAAGAAAATTCTCTTTTACCTGTCTAGCATTTTGGTACTGGCTCGTTCCAGCTTCTCTAGTATCTGAGGAAGTTGGGTGTCGTCATCATATGAACCTCCCCAGCCCAGAACGCGGGCAAGGTCATTTCCTGTACCCAAGGGCAATACTCCCAGCTGACACTGAAAGAGAATACAACAGGGAGACCTCAGACAAGCTGAGAAACAGGAGCTATGGCATTTCTGCACCTCCCTGGTCAGCAGATTAGCATACGTGCATGCTAATGAGTACATGTTAATGTAGTTAATGAGTCAGGAAAGACTGAGTACTTGCCTGTTTATTCAAGTTGAGCTTATCAATTTCTGACAAAACCCAACCTACACTTCCATCTCCTCCACAAACAAGAATTCGAAAGTTGTCAAACTTCTGGAATAATCTTAAACTGAAAGTAAAAAGGATTTTATTTTAATACAAATAAATGAAAATCACTTCCCCCAATTCTTTGTTATTCTGTATTTGTTGGTATTCATGTTCAGATAACTATAAGAACTCTTACATATTAATTATACTATAAAAATTAAAGTGCAATTCTTAACTCAAGAAAACTTCTTAATCGTAAGGAGGAAAGGGGATTATAAGTAGAAATGGGAGATAAAATTAGGTGGAAAAGGGAGTTGGAAATGAGAAAACAAAGAAGCAGACCCGGGAAAGAGAATGAAAGGTAAGGGATACAACATGGTAAAAGTAGTGACTTTTTTTTCTTTCCATTATAAGGATATGTTATTTCCTTAAGAATAGTATACTACCAACAGGGATGGTGAATCTAGGGCACTGATACTATTGATGCTCAAGGCAGTTTCTAAAGAGACCCACCAAACCTTGTCGATGTATCACTTTTCGGACACCCACTCGCTTTTCCTCTGCCTCATCCCCTAGACTTGGGTCAGTCTTTTTTACTTTTATATTCCTTTTCCTTCATCTCAACTTTTGACACATTGCACCTTCTGAATGTACCTTTGTACACCTCAAGTATTGTGGGAAATCTAAAAAATATAGAGACAATCTCAAGAGGTTTCACAAAGGGCCTTCCTTGGAATTATATAGGTGAGAAAAGGAAATGTTAAGAATGTAAGATATTGGAACTGTGAAGGATTATTAAACAGATGTGCTAGAAAGGAAGACACAGCTAACCAGCAACGGAAAAGACACAAGTGAGGGGAGAAGCCAGGTAAGGAAATACCAGAACCCAGGGAAGGGGTTGGAGACAGATGAAAAAGATGAACATCCATGGGCTCAGAAGGGCCTGAGACTTGGCAAGAAGGCAGTGGGAACAAGGAGAAAGACTCTGAAGAGCTAAAGTGGAAAGAAGCACAAAGACTGAGGCAAGAGATAGAAAGGACAGGAAAGAGTAAGGGCCTTCTGGGGGTACCTAAAATCCCCATTCCTACTTCTGTGTTCATGCTTTAAGAGAAAAGTTGAGTTGACAGAAATAAATCATGGAGAGGTTGCAGGCCCTTGGTTCTAATGACACTGTATCACCTCTTCAACAAAATCATATGCATACACTAAAAATGTATTTAAAGTGCCGGAAGGTATATTTTCCCTCACTGAAAATACATTTAATTTTTTTTCAGATTGTAAGTCATAGGATATTCCAGAAAGCTGAAAAGAACAATCAACAACAGTATTTTTTGTCATTTGTATGAATGAGTCTCCAATCCCTGGGACCTGCAATAGTATCTGTGCTTTGGTTAAATAATTGATTATTTGTATTACATAAAAATCAATGCTAGCCTTCCACGCAGATCATTTTCTAAAATTATCACGTATTTCTATATTAACATAGGTTCCTTCTCAAAGCTAAGTAAACTGTTAGTACTATTTGATGTATGATATATTCTGAAACATTTTCTAAACAAATTTTGGGATTTTCAGCACATAAGGAAGTTGTATAAATATCAAAAAGGGGAAGTTAAAACGTATAATTAGAGCTTTAAAAAGGGAGGAGTGGGAAGATCAACATAGAGATGTCTAGATGAATTGACAATCTTCATGAACTGAAAAATCAAACATTTCATGCTTGGTGCTACATTTCATTCTAATGAGATTAATCAATAATCAATTACCCTAAATGAGGACCTCCGTTCATTAAATCAAACACCTGAGCCGGATTTAGCAACTGTTTAAATCGACGAAGGAACTTTACTCCCTGATTATCTCCACTCTTAGAATTGACAAAAACCAATAGAGGACTAACACAGAATGAAAATGTCGCTCTACAGAAACCTGTAAAAAAAAAAACAAAAAACAACAACACAGTACAATATGTACAGCTGTCTCTATTAAACCATTAATGAAACTTCAGAGAAAAGAACATAAATTCATAAAGAACCTTGTTTATTACTTGAACAATAAATTATAATTTAGCCCCCAAAATGGAGACAGGTTTATTATTTACACAATAAGACTACAGAACTTATGTCTTATAATATGCTCTATAATGAAAAATCCTAGCACAGATGGGAAAAGTGTTAATCATAGATATTTGAGATATACCACTTACCTTAACACCCAATTATCAGAAACCGATCACAGTCTGTAAATTCACATTTGTCAAAGAATTCATATTCATATTCAGCATTATAAGATATTTTAATTTCTCCTTCATGAGGCTTTAGAAAATATTTTGAAAGTTATCATGAGTAATAGAACTTTATTATAGCAGGGCTTGGGGGAGGGCTGTTAACAGCACAGATTTTAAAAAATTACATATTCTGCAGCCAATATTCTTGTATCTATAATACCTATTGGCATAATTTATATAAAAAGTTTGAAAGCCACAGGCACTTTTTCAATGCAAAACATTACTAACGGTATATGGTAAAAGCCTTTTGTAATATGGTTTGCTTAGAAGGAAGACAGGTTCTTCAGCACTTAACAACCAAGTTGTAAGATTCCGGAAAAAGTGATGGAATTTACAGGAATATAAATTCCTCAAGGAAATTATAGAAAAACAGATTTCAATAAGTGCTATGCTGATGGGTAATTTCAAAATTATGGAGGGAAAAAAAAACACAAAAAGTTAACCTTTTTGGATTGCGTTTTGTTACAGAGTAATTTTATTTTATTTACTGAAATGTAAAATGTGAAATGTAAAAAGTCTTATATGTAGGAATTTCACCAGTGTAATAATAACTATGTTAAATTTTAATTTTAAAATGTTATTATAAAAGTTAAATGTACTGGGGCACCTGGGTGGCTCAGTTGATTGGGCCTCCAACTCTTGATTTCAGCTCAGATCATGATCTCATGTTTCAAGCTCCCTGACGGGCTCTGTGCTGACAGTGTGTAGCCTGCTTGGGATTCTCTCTCTCCGCCTCTCCCCTACTTACACAAGCTCACTTGTTCTCTCTTTCTCTCTCTCTCTCTCAAAATAAATAAACTTAGGGGCACTTGGGTGGCTCAGTCGGTTGAGCGTCCAACTTTGGCTCAGGTCATGATCTCAAGGTTTGTGGGTTCGAGCCCGGCGACGGGCTCTCTGCTGACAGCTCAGAGCCTGGAGCCTGCTTCGGGTTCTGTGTTTCCCTCTCTCTCTGCCCTTTCCCCGCTTGCACTCTGTCTATCTTTCTCTCTCAAAAATAAGTAAACGTATAAAAAAAATTTATTAAAAAAATAAATAAAAAAATTAAAGGTACGATTCAGCAATTTGAATGAATTATTATATAAAAACTGACCAAAATAACCAATTACAGTTCAATTTATTCTAGGAAAGTGAATGCACATATCAACATTTAATACCAAGAATATACATATTTACACAATGATACATACCATCAGAATCGGTGCTGTTCAGTGCAATTGGAGGTATGACAGACACTTTACACTGGCCAAGGGGACACACAGGATGGTATAAATCTTTGCAGGCAGTGTGTACCTAATAACAAACAAATAAGCCTTCAAGAACCATAAAAACACACTGATGTTTTCTTTTGGTATAGATTACATCTATGGGACTAATAACTGAAGATCAACCAAATCACAAGATATTCAGTAACTCATAAATTACTTTCATGGTATAATGTTTATAACTCTAAGGAATGAGCTAATTATTTTAGAGATGGGAATCTGATGTACTCTGTGCAGCCTACTTTCATGGTGGCCTCGGGCAAGTAGTGTATATCGAGAAATGCCTGGTGAGGGATGCCTGGCTGGTTCAGTCAGCAGAGCACGTGACTCATGATCTTGGAGTTGTAAGTTTGAGCCCCCCACTGGGTGGAGATATTACTTAAAACACAAAAATAAATAAAAATTTAAAAAAGGAAATGCCTGGTGAAGGCAAGGAGAGAGGAAGAGAAGGGAACAGAGTACAGAGGAAGGGAGAGAAAGAGGAAGGAGGCAAGCTAACTAGTACTTGTCAATATCATCGTCCATAAAAAAGATGATGGGCTCTACCTTATAACATTCTTACGGAATTTCATGAAAATCCGTGAAATTTTTAATGTGTCTCCTCTTTCTGCAGTGGTCCTATAACTTTCTATTCACATCTTTTTTTAAAAATAACATTTTCATGTTCTTATAGGTATAAGTACATCTGTGCCTATGGGCTCCGTAGAGAAAAGGAAAAGGTCCTATCATTATACACTTATCTTGGAAAGTGATAAATATCATAGACACCCAGTAAACATGTGAATTCTGTAAAAACAAAGTTTCAAGGGTAGTCAATATACTATTTCGAACAAGAGCAGGGCTAACTTATTAAGTAGAACCCAGGGAATCTCCAATACTTTAGGTACTTACTCAGAGAGACTTAAAATGTTTTAAGCAGTAAAAGCAGACACTTCATAAAGCATTTACTTAATACAGCTTTATTTCATTAGTCTTTTTAGAAAATTGGCATGTTAATTAAACACATATTTATCAAAACTTTTGAGAAAATAACTAAAATTAAATACTGATTCTTATTCTACTGATGACCTAATTTTGGACAGTTCCTTATTATTATTTATAATAATTAACATCCCCAAATGGATTTCAGAAAAAACAAGCATGCACAGATAGTTTTAAAAAGATTTCAATGGGGAACCTGGGCGGCTCAGTCGGTTAAGCAACCGACTCGATTTAGGCTAAGGTCATGACACATAGAGCAAAACAGAAAAATATTTACAGCAAAGTTAAATGAAAAAAGCAGAGGACAAAATTGTATCTTCACTTTTTTTTTTTTTAATTTTAAAGAGAAAGAGGGAGTGTTAGTGGGGAAATGGGGCAGAGGGAGAGAAAGAGAGAATCTTAAGCAGGCTCCATGTCAACGTGGAGCTCCATGCAGGGGCTTGATCCCACAACCCTGGGGTCATGACCTGAGCTGAAACCAAGAGTCAGTCATTCAACCACCTGGGCCCCTCAGGCTCCCCTCTTCCCTCTTTTTACAGAAAAGGTAAAACTATGTCCAAAGACTGGATGACAACCGAAAAAATTAGCAGTTGACTCAGTAGAATTGTGTAAGACCACAGTTGTGTGAATACCATAGTAAAGACTATGGTCTTACTTTGTTTTGTTTTAAAGTAGATGACTGTTTTACAAATTAGACACTCTGTGGGAAACATTATTTTAAAGGCAAAATAATATGCAAAGACGTATACAGGAAGATAGTGTATAGGAAGTACAAGACCGAGAAGGATGTAACAAGGTGATGGTGGTCCAGAAACCCGCGTGTCTAGTGGACGCAGTACAGGTCAGGAATGACTTCAAGATAAGGTGATATCTAGGTTTGCCAGAAAAAAAAGGGAGAAGACATTCTAGAATACCCGCTTCTACATCCTGTAAAAATCCTTCTATCCTGTTTGTGAAAAATTTTAAAGGTAGGGGTGAGTAGGGTGAGAAAGTAAAATATCTAATCAACTCCTACTGTTAAAATTAACAAAGTTTAAAAATGACTGGACCAATACAAGTAGAGTCCTATATATTGTAGGTAAAGACAACTTTCATAGAACCTTTCTAAAATAATTCGTCACACACAAAATCTGCTTTCTTTTCAACAAGTTAGAAAGAAAGAGCTGAAGTTCTAGAAATAGAGAAATAGATCTACAGACTAATGAAAATAGCAGTAGAAGCATACATCAGTGGTTGCACCCTAAAAAAGAAGTCTTAGGTGGGATAAAGTTTTAAAATCTTATTTATGAGAGCACTTTACTTATTTGTTTATAACATTATCTTACAGGCCTTTGGAGAGCACTCTTTATATTATTAAAAAAAAAATTTCTTTAACATTTATTCATTTTTGAGAGACAGAGAGTGATCATAGGAGGGAGACCCAGAATCTGAAGCAGGCTCCAGGCTCTGAGCTGTCGGCACAGAGCCTGATGTGGGGCTTGAACCCACAAACCGCAAGATCACGACCGGAGCTGAAGTCGGATGCTTAACTGACTGAGCCACCCAGGGGCCAGGAGTACTGTTTTAAAATAAGGAATGTGCCTGGCTGGTTCAGTTGGGAAAGCATGTGACTCATGGTCTCGGGGTTGTGAGTTCAAGTCCCACACTGGGTGTAGAGATTACTTAAAAAAAGAATTTAAAAAAGATAAATAAAATAAGGAATTCCACAAGAGTGTTTTAGGGGATATGGTTGCACCAAAACTGCAAAGAGACACGTCTAATACGGTTTATATATTACATGGGATAAGAGAAATTAGAAGTAACACCTGTGGCTAATAAAAGGGGCAATTGATGAAGAATAACAAAAGCATAAGGATAGAGGGAATCACTTTGATTTATAAATAAAAAGGAAACAGGGGTCCCTAGGTGTTTCAGTTGGTTAAGCATCTGACTTTGGTACAGGTCATGATCTTGTGGTCCATGGGAGCCTGCTTTGGATTCTGTGTCTCCCTTTCTCCCTGCCCCTCCCCTGCTCATGCTCTCTCTCTCTCTCTCTCTTAAAAATAAATAAACATTAAAAAGTTTTTTAAAAAATAAAATGAGAAGGAAACATTACCTATCAGGTTTGACGAAAAAGCTATACAGGACTTATCTTCTTTATGGCCTATGGGATGAATCTCACTCATTGTGAAATCAACGCATCATACTCACATCTTTTTCATTTGATGATCTACATCATACTTATTAAAAGAAATGAGTTTTCCATATTTTGGGGGGGCTGGGGAGTGACTTCCAAGACTCAAAACAAAACCAAAAAAATCAGCCCAATGCAAGGCAATCACTGTCATAGTTGGACAGCATCGCCCAGTGCTAACATGAGCACCCACAGCGGTTGCCTCCTCACCCTCCACGCCACCCTCTGAGTGGCCTGCGTTCACCCTGTAAGTTCCTGCTCTGACTGCCCTCGTGAAGTCTAGAGCCCAGCACTCACATAGTATGGCATGGACAGGACCATTCCTTGCTGTTGATTCCATGTTATGCTGTGTGTACTTCTCACTGCTTCCTTACACATGCAAGAAAACTTTGTAATATATAAATATATATATACTATGTAAATACATAAATAATATATACAATATATAATATATAAATATTACATAATAATACTTATCTATATAACATACATATATCCCAACAAAACTGTGGGAAAGAGGTCTTGACAAGGGAAATATAAAACAACAGTATTGCAAGAAGGATATTTAAAAAGTAACCAGACTGGAAGGAATACTTTGAAAAAAATGAACATTACAATGGGCAGGTATGCTACCAGGCTTTATTATACCATACATTCCTTTCCCCTAAATCACATAGGTTAAAAAAACTATGAAAAGAACGAATTAAAAAGGGCTCTCACCATTGTCTTACACCAAAGGCATTTCCAATCTTGTAGACGCAGAACACTCCCGCATGTTTTGTCACAGACAGCACATTTGGCACTCACGGGCAAGTTACCCTCTAGCCATTGGTGAGGCATAGCTACCTGCGCAGCAGGAGTAAAGAGCAGTCAATTAAAGACTGGAGGACGTCATTCTCACCCTAGGGAAGATCTAAAATATTTCTTACTCAGTGGAATCAATGTATGTACCACTCATGGCATCCATTCATTTCGCCCACATTTATTGACATCTATTGTGCCCAGAGCACTGTAGCGATACAAAAATAATTAAGACTAAAGCCCTGACCTTCAGGATTTGTAGTCTAGCTGAGGAGCAATGAATGTAAAGGCATTATCATAAAGTGATTACAAAGTGCTATCAGAGATTTGAATGCAAGGTGCAATGGAGACAAGGTTTTGAAGGTGGGGGTCACTGTTGAAAGGAGGCCCCAACATCTGAGGAGTGAACATCTGAATAAACACCTGAGCTAAGCCTTAAAGAGTATCTTACTTGTCAGGTCGGGGTCTACAACACCAGCCCAGCACAGCAGCCACTTGTAAGCTCTATTCACATTTCCCTCAAAATTTAAGAGCTGAAGGCAACTATGAAGGATCTAACTGGAAATAGAAACTCATAATTAACCAAAACCTTCCATTTCATCCTGCTAGTAAATATTCCCACCAACTCTGTCATTTTTCACAGGGCAGACAATAAAGAGAGGAGGTACTGGGAAGAGACCAGAGACAGAACTGGGCTTACTCCGTCTTCGTCCTCTATGATGTCCTTCCCAATGGAGGCCAGAGTCGTCCATTTGCAATTATTTGTTGCCCTCACTGCACATCTTTTGTGAGCCTTGAATTTACACACTAAAAAAAAAAGTCAACCATTTCTAAATGAATATATACTTCTGGAATAATGATTAAAGGAAATCATAGCATGAAATTAAAAAGGAGGGGGTAAAGAAAAACAATAATTTAAAATCTTAAATTACTCTTCAACAATAATAAAGGTATTCTGAAAATACCTTTCCAGAAGGTATTCATGTATTTATGATACATATGGCTATGTATGTATAAAGCTTTTTATCAATCTATAGATTGCTACTTAGAGAGGTTCTACTTGTTCATAAATAAAACGTAAAGGAAATGAATACAAAAGAATTAGTTCTTTAGGAGAAAGGAGACAACAGTCACATACGCACACAAACACAGAACTAAACAAAATTTAGTAATACAGAGGTGCTGGTAACATCCTATTTCTTAATCTGGATGTTGATTACATAAATGTGTTTCATTTGTGAAAAATCCTATGTGCTGTACTCCTCTGATATTTGTATTTTTCTGTCCATATAATATATTTAAAATGAAAGATTTGAAAATATCAGTAAGATAAAGAACAGGATAATTCAGAGGAGTTTTAAATTGCAAGTATGTCGAGAAAATATCCAGTCATCATGGGAAATAGGTTGATAAGGGTCACAAAGATGGCACTGTCTTTTAAAAGTATTATTGTTGGGATTACTACATCATAATGTAGACTAAAGTAGTGATGAAGAAATACGCTACATGCATCACTAATTGGCTCAGCAATAATATCAAAAAGGAGCCTATAAAAGAGACATAAGAGACACTGAAGCCTACAAGACATTGATGAAAGAAACTGAAGACACATATAAACTGGGGAAAATATTCTATGCTAATGGACTGGAAGAATTAGTAATGTAAAAATGTCCATAGGACTGAAAGCAATATACAGATTCAATGCAATCCCTGTCAAAATTCCAACGGCATTTTTCAAAGAACTAAAACAAATAATTCTAAAATTTTTATGGAACCACAAAAGACTCCAAATAGCCAAAGCAATCTTCAGAAGGAACAAAGTGGAAGGCATCATGATCCCTGATTTGAAACTATGTTACAAAGCTATAGTAATCAGAGTAGGACACATAGGTCAATGGAACAGAATAGAGAACCCAGAAATAAATCCACACATATATGGCCAATTAATTCATGACAAAGAGACCATGAATACACAATGGAGAAAGAATGATGTCTTTAATAAATGTTGCTGGGGAAACTGGACAGCCATATGCAAAAGAATGAAACTGGACCACTTTCATGAAAACTGGACTGAACTGTACATAAAAGTTAACTAAAATGTATTAAAGACTTGAATGTAATACTGGAAACCATAAAACTCGTAGAAGAAAATTCCTGGACTTTAGCTCTTTGACATCAGTCTTGGCGATGATTTTTTGGGTCTAACACCAAAAGCACAGACAACAAAGCAAAAATACATAAGCAGGACTATATCAAACTAAAAAGTTTCTACACAGCCAAGGAAGCCATCAATAATATGGAAAGGCAACATACTGAATGGGAGAAAATATTTACAAATCATATATCCAATAAGGGATTAACATTTATATACATTAATATACAAAGAACTCACACAAGTGGACTGCAAAAACCAAGCAGTCCACTTAAAAAATGGGAAGTGGATCTGAACAGACATTTTTGTAAATAAGACATACTGACGGCCAACAGAGAAATGAAAAGATACTCAATATCACTAGTCATTGGGGAAATGCAAATACAAAACCACAATGAGATATCACCTCACACCTGTTAGGATGGCTATTATAAAAAAGGTAAGAAATTACTAGTGTCGGCAAGAATTTGAACAAAAGGGAACTCTTGTGGACTGTTGGTGGCAATGCAAATTGGTGCAGCCACTATAGTAAACAGTATGGAGTTTCCTCGAGAAATTAAAAATAGAACTATAATACAATCCAGCAATCCCATTTCTGGGTATTTATCTGAAGAAAATGAAATCACCAACTTGAAAAGACATCTGCACCTTAGTGTTCATTACAGCATTATTCATAACAGGCAAGGTACAGAAACAACGTAAGTGTCCATCAATAGATAAATGCATACAGAAATTGTGGTATCTGTATATGTATTTACACAATGGACTATTATTCAGCCATATGAAAAAATGCAATCTTGCCTATTGAGACAACACGGATGGACCTAGAGGATATTATGCTAAGTTGAAAGAAGTCAAAGAGAGAAAGACAGATACCTTATGATCTGACTTTTAGGTAGACTGTAAAAACAACAACAACAAACCCACAAAAAAAAACCAAGCTCATAGAAACAGAAAACACATTGGTGGTTACCAGAGGTGGGGGCGTGGAATTGGGCCAAATGGGTGAAGGAAGTCAAAAGTACCAACTAAAATAACTAAGTCACGGGAATGTAATGTACAGAATGGTGAGTATAGTTAATATAATGAATTGAATATTTGAAAGTTGCTATGAGAGTAAATCTTAAAAGTTCTCATCATAAGGAAAAAATTCCGTAACTACGGATGGTGACATGTTCCATTTGGGTAATCATTTTACAATGTATACAAATATCAAAAAAAAAAAAAAAAAAAAAACGAGAGAGAAATAAGAGGAAACAACCAGGAAAGAAGCAGCTCATATATGAAAAACAAGTAAACCACAGATTATTTGAGCAATTAACCCTTACTTATGAAAATCAGTACTTGAGTACTACTAAACTGATTTATCCTTTTAAGGACACCAATTATCCAAGCATTAGTGGATACTGACGTTACACCTGTTTCTGACTTCTCAGAATATATTTTTTTATTGTACTAAGTTTTATTTTAAAGAATATAATTAAAAGTTTGAGATCACTTTAGTGGAAATAACAAAGATAACTGCTGCTAAATGCTACATGTAAGGTGACTCCTTTTCACATGATTTTTTAATGTCTAACTGTAAACTAACAAATTTAAAATGATGGCTTATATGTCACTGGTTTAAGACAGTCCTAATTTAATGTGGCATGCAAATGAGAGGGTCAGGTAAAATAATGTTCAAAATGCTTCAGATGTCATGGATAGCCAATAGGTAAAAGGTCACTTAAGCTGAACTGTTTTGTTTTTTTTTTTTTTTTTTTTTTGAGAAATATTAGTCTACATTAGTTTCATTTATCTGCTCTTTTGTGCACCTTGACAAATGCTTTCCTGGAAATCATACAGCTTTTGTTCTAAATGATTCTGTGACTCAAGCACAGATTTATATAGAATAACTAATTTTTTAATGGAATCTCATTGCCAATAAACAGTAGTGTAAAGAAACAGGAAGTATAAGCTTATACTATAGGAAGTATAGGAGGTATAAGCTTAGTTTGAAAAACAGTTTTCGCATGACCTGCTCCCTTTCGCTCTCATGTTCTATTTTAAAATTGAGGTTAATTAGCATCCCTAGGTCTTTTCATCTGTTATGGTGTTTCTTAAAAATGTGGTCCTAGTTTTAGTTTTATTCGCAACATAATCCCCAGGCTTGCTTTTTAAGTACAAGTAAGTATTTGGTATTAATAGTCAATAATTGTTTTTTACAGAGAAGGAAGTAAAAGAGAGCAACAGGGAATAATTTCACAGCTTTTTAAAAATTTCGCCATTAAAAATCAAACAGCTCAGTAAAAACAAAAATTACACTTGTAATAATAAAGTGCTTCATGCAAAGAGTCTTGAAAATTGCGAAGTTGCTTAATATAGCATATAATAATAAAAAAATAAACCAGACTGTGATTATGGTCACTGAGGAATGGAAATTATTAATAAACACTTTAATTTTGTTAGGCGACAATTAGATTTCTCCAAATAAGTTATTGTGAAATAAATCACTTTTCCCTGACCTATAAAGCCATTATCTCAAAACCACAGAGCTTAAAAATATATACTGACAAGTAATCAAATTATGATTTTTTATCTGCAATTTCCAGTCTACCGCACTGAATCTTTCTAAGTGTTCAACACTGGCTATGATAAAAATTCATAGAGTCCCATGTTAACATATTTGATGATATTGATTAAAAGAGAAAAAAATCACCATTTAACTTTTTTTTGTTCAATTACTGTTTAAATAATTGTGAAGAACAATTATGCTTTGAAATTATAATTAACATTCTCAATTGATTTAGGGAATTATTTACGAAAAGTATTCTATCTTCTATTTTTCATTCATTTATTTCATGTATGCAAGGCTTTAAAATAACAATTTTAGTAGTTATTCAACACAAACCCAGAAGACAAATCATTACAGCTTGTTTTACTGTGAAACACATTAAGTAAATGTAGTGATGGTTTCACACACTGGAAACTGATTTCCATTCCAATACAAAGTTATTCATGGTCACAGGTGAATGAAATTTTTTATGTGTGTTTGCATCTTTGTTATGTCTTTTAAAGCTTCTTGTATCCTATGCCTTTGGTTTTATCAAGCGAGCAGTTTATTCAGATTTGGAGGTCGTTTCTAAAGTTTAAGTATAACTTGGATTACAAGAAAATTATGCTAAATAACCACATTCTCATAAAATAAAAAGGTAACTTCTTTACACATTCATAAAACCCTTGGGATTTTTAAAGACTTCTGGTGTATTTCTAACAATACCAAGGTAGGATGCCACAGATTTAAAATTTTTATCAGCAGAGGGGTGCTCCTGGGTGGCTCTGTCGGTTAAGTGTCCGACTTCAGCTCAGACCATGATCTCACAATTCATGAGTTCAAGCTCCACACTGGGCTCTGTGTTGACAGCTCAGAGCCTGGAGCCTGCTTCGGATTCTTTGTCTCCCTCTCTCTCTCTGTCCTTCTCCTGCTCAGGCTCTCTTTCTCTCTCTCTCTCTCTCTCTTTCAAAAGTAAATAAACATTAAAAAAAATAAAATAAAATTTTTATTAGCAGAGAAAATGAGTACTAACAGACATTCTTCTAAAACTATTATTTAAAAATACAATAAAGAACCATAAAGAAGTCAGGAAGACTTCATTATTAACAGAATAACATAACAAACTTATTTAAAGACTTTTAAGTTTCTTATTCTCATCAGCTAATGTAATTTTCATTTTTCCTTTAAAATGTTTAGAAACGACTTAGTCATCCCAGCTTAAACTCAATTCACAAACAAATATATTTAATAATGCCTAATTCTCAAATCGGAAGGGTATCACAGAGTAGCTCAGATCTGATATCTTTTTTTAGCTTTTTTTTTTTTTTTTTTGGAATAAGAGGTTAGGAGGCAACACTAAGGGGACCTTCGAAAGAACACCTCTGAGTATTACAGACCGGGTAAGAGTAGACTCAGAGCTAGGAACCCTTTCAGATTACTAAAGTCATAAAGAGTAATTACACCTGATTTGCAATCATTGTTTACATCTAAAAAACAAAAAACAAAAAACAAAACACGTGTAATGGCTCTTCCAAGTGTTTGTTTTCATGCATTTTCATGCATCAATCAGGCCATGCTGCAATCTTCAATTATTCACTGGATGGATTTCTTACACAGCACAGCTACTAACTTCCCCAAGTTACTTGACTAGAAAAGTAGCTTTCCTGTTTATATTCTCTCACTTAATTTTCATAGTATCTATACATAATATAAATGACTATTATCTCCGTTTTACATATGAGGAAATGGAAGTCAAAAACAGTGGAACTATTTCTCCTGGTCACCATTTGTAATGCTGGGAGCGGAACCAGAATCCTGAGGGTAAAACTGAGGAACTCTATTCTCAACCTCTGTGCTGTCTCATATTAAATAGCTGAAACTATGACGTATCTCAGATTTTATACCTTAAAATGAACGAAAACTGTGACTCTATTACTATTTTATTATTCAAGAATAAAAAGCTATTCAAAATTAAGACGTTTCTGTATTAGAGAAAAAAAAAGCCAGTATTAATATTAGATATAGTTCAGAAAGTAAAGTGTGCTCACTGAGGTACGGAATTAAATAAATCTAAAGAAGTTATGAGTTTTCTTTTGGTAATTATTAGTATATTTGCTTCTATTGGTCACTGCTTTTTAATTAAAAAATGCACAAATCCTAATACGGAAACTACAGCATTGGCCTTATTTTTAGAAAAGGATGGCCTCCATGTAAATGAAACATAAAATGAAATAAAAGAAAACATTTAAAATAACGAAATAGAGGGGCGCCTGGGTGGCTCAGTCGGTTCAGCACTCGACTTTGGCTCAGGTCATGATCTCAAGGTTCGTGGGTTCGAGCCCCTCATCGGGCTCTGTGCTGACAGCTCAAAGCCTGGAACCTGTTTTGGATTCTGTTTCTCCCTCTCTGCCCCTCCCCCTCGCATTCTGTCTGTCTGTCTTTCTCTCTCTCTCAAAAATAATAAAAAAACATTTTAAAAAGTTAAAAAAATAATGAAATAGAAATAACAGTAGAAATAACAAACACCAGAAATTCTGTCAGCGTATGTGCTGTCCTCACTGAAAGTTTTGTTCTCCGCAATCAATTCAGAACAGAAAAAGAATTCTAGAAAACCAGCATGACAGACAAAGTCTAGAGATGTTTTGTGGAGCACCTGCTAGTTCCTCAGGAGCGAAATGCTACATTTTGGTTTCTACTTCCTTCCTAATGATTCGTATCATCTTTCTCTCGGTAAAATATTTCCCCATCAGTCCTGTGTGCTCCGAGCTCCACTTTAAGCTGCAGTGAAACTTAAACACTGTGTTCCCACTGAGGTGCTCCCAGATGCAGCTCCCACCCGAGGGAAACGTTTTCCTGGGGTGATGTTTCTCTGTTCGCGGCACAGAAGTACCCACAAGATGTGGCAGCATCTTGCCACAGTGGTCAGTGCAGAGGGAGAACGCAGGCTGGGCGCTACAGTACCTTCGCAGGACAGGCCGTGGGAGGTGACTCCAGAAAGACTCTCTCTGCACACGTTACAGAAAGTGGGTCGGGCATGGGAGCAAGCGTACCAGTTATGCATCCCTGAGAAATGTTCCACGTTAAACTGGGCCACCTAGAAACGAGACACAGGTTTGGCAAACAAGAGAAGGAGATGACAGCGAGTTAACATTTGGAATGCATGAGTTATGATTAAAGTTTCAAATCCGTAATTTTTACAAGAACATTCTCCTTTAAGTAAAAAAAAAAAAAAAAAAAAAAAAAAAAAGAAAGAAAAACAAGGAAGAAATGTCAATATCAGATTTAAGCAAGTTACTTAATGAATCTACACATACTTTGCTTTGTGGAATATAGCTTTAGTTCTTCAGATAACATTGGTTTTCTAAGAACATGAGGCGCCAGAAGAGAAGCCACTTTACCTCGTAAGGCTCTCTGGTCTGGACAGACTTCAGTGAGCTCATCCAATCCTCCATTTCCTTCCTGTTCTCAGCGCACAGCATTAGTCTTCTGAAGGGAGTGATTATCTGAAAGGGGAATTCAATCTAATGATTGTTAATCACTGAAAGGACAGATTACTGCAAAACTTAGCAATCGCGCGAGGAAATTGTATTTCTAAACTCAGAGTCCTCATTTCCTTGATGAAGCAAGTTAGAGTCTCTGTAACGTAAATAATTTTCTTTCTCTGAGTATGATACAATGGGGTCTAGGAAAGAAAACTTAGTTCTAAGGAGGAATTTCTTGTCTTTAAGCTCACTGCTATTTACTTAGACTTTTTTAGTCCATTACCAAAGGCTGTGAATCCAAATCAACAATGTATTCTTACTTCATGGAAGGTATCTTGAAAAGTGATTTTAAGTATGCTTCGAAATAATTCATGGTAAACTTCAAATTAGTACATAGTTTTCGGTATGGAAATTTAAAAAAATTGAAAACCAGAGGAATGCAACATCGAATGATTCATAATTGGTTTTTGACAATATCAACAATATTCTGTTATTAAATAATGTGGGATTTACATACCATTTCCACTGTCTATTTTAATATGATTTATATGAAGGATTATTTCTTCGTTGTATAGAATTCCCCTATACTACTTTTTAGCGAGAGCCAGGGAGGGAAGAATTAACATAAAAACCCTTCGGTTGGCTTTAAGGGAAGAAAATAATTGTGACTCTTATCTTTTTTCATGTCACTAAAGAACACAGACCAAGAGTCTTACAGCAAATGAAATGAAGGCTTTGTGCTGTTATAGCATCAAAAGTGCTCCAAAGTGAGATTCTGAAATGGCTTGAAATTAGCCCTATTTATGTGTGAATACAATATTCTGTTTGTAATCTTGAAGTTGCTAAGTCCTAAGCATTCACTGCAAAGAAGGGACTACTTATATACTTGTGGAAGAAGAGCAAAATTTACACACACACCTAGAAACTATTTCCAAATAATAAGTTATATATTTATATAGCAAATAAGAACTTTTCTTAAGTTAGAAGCCATTTGATCGAGTGATAATCTACATACTTCATTATAGCACAGATTTCTGAAGTCATGAAAAAGGAATAATCATCTAAAAATAAAAGGAACAATTCCCAACAGGAGTAAACCAGCGAGCCTCAAATCAGTACTGTTCATCATAGGAAATAAGTCCATTATTTAAAACTGTAGAGACCAGCCCAATCTTAGCTACTCACCGCTCATTGCTTCCTTTCTTTGGTCTTTAGTGTAGACTGCACAATCCTTCCTTAAACCAAGGGGCCCTTTCATACATCTGACAGGCACTCACACTTAAATACAGTCAGCCAGAAGTCACATGGAGGAGAAGCATCAACCGTTCAGCTTTGGGTATTTGTTAATTGCATATGAAACTGAACAGAACCTCACTTCTGCATTTTCTTCTGTTTTCCACTACCCTCTTTGGATAAAGCTTTTCAGCAGTTGGTCACTTCTTTTCCTGAATAAATAGTTAATGAAAGAGCACTGACTCCCTCATTACTCAGGAGCTAAATGGATGCTTTATTGCTTCAAAATGTTTTTCTAGGACAGCTCATCCAATGCAGCAGAAGAGATACCATTATATCATAATACTCTCCTGGCTCTGATGACTGGCATGGTACTCCAGAAATCTCCCACTGACTGACTGAATAAATCTGACATTTACCTGAATAACTATTTACCTCTAGCATTTGTTTTTCTTTATTTATTTATTTATTTAGTTAGTTAGTTAGTTACTATACTATATGATGAACTCTAAGGATTCCCTCTCTTTCACTATGATCTTGTAGTGAGACAAATATTATTCAGATAAATAAACCAGGCTTGTTATTTTATTCTTTGATTTTGTTTTGTTGTTGTTGAATTCGAAGGAAAGCAGTATATTTGGTGGTTTTAACTATCTTTAATGCCTTTATATTCATCATAAGTCATCGTGAATTCAACAACAAGGGGAGAAAAAGAATAGGGAAACAGCTTCTAATTTTTCTTATAGCTTTTGGAACTACATAAATGGCTCAATCCTAAAAAAATTTCAGCAATGTATATCACACTGATATGCCAATGAAGTAAATGTATAATTTTGCAGCTTCCTCCTTTTAACATAAATTTGTTTAAAAGTGGTCAATAATAAGCAAGTAAACATCATAACACGTTCTTGGGGCACCTGGGTGGCTCCGTCAGTTAAGCGTCTGACTTTGGCTCAGGAGGTGATCTCACACTTGGTGAGTTCGAGCCCTGCATCAGGCTGTCTGCTGTCAGCACAGAGCCTGCTTTGGATCCTCTGTCTCCCTCTTTCTCTGCTCCTCCCCTGCTCATGTGTACATGCTTGCTCTCTCTCAAAAATAAATAAACACTTAGAAAAAAGATCGTAACACATTCTTAAAAGAAATGTTAAGTTTTTAAGAGCCAGAAATAACTATAAGCAATTTTGATTTATAGGCCTTGTGATCAAGGGTGATTAACAAAGCCACTGATTATAGTTATAAGAAATACGTATGAAAAAGAAAATCTTTTGCAAGTCATGATGCAGAGATGTTTGGTTTTGTGGCTACCATATTAAAAATGCTTCCTCCAAAAGCCTGGAGTAGTCTGGGCCTAACTGAAGAGAAGGCTGGTTTACCAACCAAACCCATAAATTAGTCTCCCAGATTGACCCTTTCTCCTCTGGGGTAATCCCTCACCAGCCCACCAAAGCTCTGAGTTCTCTCCCCACCTTTTATTTGAATTCTTCCTCATGTTCCACCTTTGTAGGAAAGAATAGGATAATCATAATTGTTAGCTGACAGGCTCTGGTTGTATCCTAACTAAACTCCCTTACACTACAGTGGTTTCTCATCCAAATCTTTATTAGGAAAATATTTGAGAAGCAGCAAACTTTGAAAATTATTTGCTTCTCACTCTGAAAGTATATTGAACTCAGCGTTTTTATTATGACAGGTGAGTAGTGTGGGAAGGTGGAAAGACAGAGGTGTGGGAGGGGGCTATTCCTAGGGAGGGTTCTCTGAGCCTGAGGGGGAGGACGTAGGCCAGGAAGTCTAGAAGACTAGAGCCCAGAGCCCAGAGCCCAGAACCCAGGGGTACAAACCATATGGGCTTTGCCTTAACAGTCCAGAAAGGAGATAAGGAGGTAAACCAAGGTATGCTTGTCTGAAAAAGTGCTGTATAAGATGAACACATAGGAGAGCCATCTAAATCAGTTTCCTAAATGCTACCTCAAATAATATACAAACTCTCCATTAATAGAGATATTGCTCCATTTGGAGAGTTATTGGCCTATTTACTATTAATCCAACAACACTATTACCTATGGATAAGAATCAAAAATTTCTCAGTCTGCTAAAGCATATAAATACATAAGAAAGGAGACATTAAATACATAAAGTTCTATAGAAGAGTAACATTATAGTTAAGACTTTAAACACATAAACATGCACAGGGAAAAAACCCCCACAAATACTGTATTGGTCATCTTTCAGTGAGGGGATTACAGAGAAACATAATTGTATTTTTTTGTTTGTATATGGTTTCTAAAGCAAATATGTAGTACTTTTGTAACAAAAACACTAATTTTTTTACTAACGGAAGGATGGGAATTCAGAATTTAAAACTTTGCATTGTTCTGAAGCAGGAGTTCTTTTTTTTTTTTATTTAAAAAAATTTTTTTAATGCTTATTTATTTTTGAGAGACAGAGAGACAGAGCGTGAGCAGGGGAGGGGCAGAGAGCGAGGGAGACACAGAATCCGAAGCAGGCTCCAGGCTCTCAGCTGTCAGCACAGAGCCTTACGCGGGGCTCGAACCCACGAACTGAGATCACGACCTGAACCAAAGTTGGACTGAGCCACCCAGGCGCCCCCGAGGCAGTTCTCAAAGTTGGCTGCACATTAGAATCACCTGGGAGATTTTTTTTAAAAATGCCAATGTCCACGCCACACTCCATACCATTTAACTCAGAACATCTGAGGCTGGGACCCAGCCGCCAGCTTTTTTTTTTTTTTTTTTTTTAACTTCCAGATAATTGCAAAGTGCAAGTATGTTTGAAAACCAGTGTCCTAAAGATATTTTACTTGTTCCCCACAACACTGTTAGAACTTAAGAAATGACAGAAGTTTCTGTAGCTAAGAGAATTACAGGGAATTGCTAGTCTGCAAATTCCCTACTGGAAGCCATTAAGGTAACAGCAGAGTGATTCAGCGCCCAAATTCTGGAGTCAGGCCCACTTAGAATGAAGACCAACAGCGTCCTTTCTTACTTGTGCGGCTGTGAACAATGTTTCCTCCTCTCTATGAGCCATCGTCTTGCACCTGCTAAGTGAGGATAAAGCATTAACTCCCAGCTCTACAGAGTGTGGT
Organism: Panthera onca; assembly: GCF_046562875.1. NCBI lineage: Eukaryota > Metazoa > Chordata > Mammalia > Carnivora > Felidae > Panthera > Panthera onca. The sequence goes on along the minus strand of NC_138339.1, from coordinate 212,360,690 downwards.
GTGGGATTAGTGAGACCATCCAAGTAAAGCATTCAGCACAGCGTCTGTTAGGAAACCAAAGCTCAGTAAATACTAGCATCACAGTTCTTGGCGCTGACAGCAATTATGTATCTATTTACAGACTTCTTCTGTAATGTATATATTTCTTTTTTAAGTGTGGTCCACAGTCCAAGACAACACAAACTGGAAGCAGTTCGCTAACAAAATAGTCACTGACTAGCAAACCACCAAAACCAGAATAATGATAATGAGTTTTCTTTAGAAGATACTAGGAAAATATCAACAAACAGATTAGGAAAAATATTGTCTTCCCCACCCCCCCCCCCCCAGCCCCTCCCGTTAACTGTGCTGGGTCTCAGCTTCCTCACAGCAGGAACATAAGATGGCAAAAGGCTTGGCAGAGTGGAGGGCATCAGATCCCTGTGTAGTACTGAGAGAGTTCAGCATGCCCTCTCTAGTAGGTGTCATGCTTAAGACATTCAAATAGAGAGTTTCTTCTTCTAACTTAGATTTTTGATTCTGCAATGAAGGGCACTTTACAAACTTTTGTGGTAATTTTTTTTTTAAGCTTACTTGTCAGTTTAAAAAAAAATTTTTTTATGTTTATTTATTTTTGAGAGAATGAGAGACAGAGCATTAGCAGGGGAAGAGCAGAGAGAGAGAGAGAGAGAGAGAGAGAGAGAGAGAGAGAATCCAAAGCAGGCTCCAGGCTGAGCTGTCAGCACAGAGCCTGACGCGGGGCTTGAACTCACGAACCTTGAGATCGTGACCCGAGCCAAAGTCAGATGCTTAACTGACTGAGCCACCCAGGTGCCCCAAACTTCTGTGGTAATTTTAAATGTCCAACAAACTTTTTCCACTAGGAAATCCTTATTTCTTTACACCAAACTGATCATCTCTGCTCTATCAAAATACTTAAACTATACACATTTCCTTTTCCTTTTTATTTTTTAATACCGGCTTTATTGAGATATAATTCACAATACTATTCAATCCATCTGCTTAAACGGTACAGTTCAATAGTTCTTACTGTATTTACAGCATTGTACAACCATCACCATAATCTATTTTAGAATGTTTTCACGTCAAAAAGGAACCCTCTTAATAACAGTAACTCCCCATTTTCCTCCGAATCTGGCCCCACCCCCAGCCCTTCGCAACAACAAATCTACTTTGTCTCTAGTTATAGAATGAATACATCATGGAAATAAAAGGCACAGCATAAGGAATATTGTCAATGACATTGTAATAGCACTGCATGGTGACAGAGGGTAGCTAGCTACCCTGGTGGTGAGCATAATGTTTACAGTTGCCAAATCACTATGTCATACACCTGAAACTAATGTAACATCGTGTGTCAACTACACCCAAATAAAAAAAATCAAATATTTTTAAATTAATTTTTTAATTAAAAATTACTTTTTTTTAAAAAAACATTAAAACAATTTTTTTTAACGTTTATTTATTTTTGAGACAGAGAGAGACAGAGCATGAACGGGGGAGGGTCAGAGAGAGGGAGACACAGAATCTGAAACAGGCTCCAGGCTCTAAGCTGTCAGCACAGAGCCCGACGCGGGGCTCGAACTCACTAGCCGTGAGATCATGACCTGAGCTGAAGCCGGCCGCTCAACCGACTGAGCCACCCAGGCGCCCCCAAAATTAGTTTTTTTAATTAAAAAATAAAACTAGGTCTGACATCAAGCAAAATTGAAGCTATGTTTGATAATGACTACATAATTAATCTGTTTAAATCAAATCAGTTTCTTGACCCAAATTCGTCTATAACGTTACCCTGCTCTCCCGACTTGAAATTCAAAATCAGTATCACTTTCTAGAGATGTCATGGCCAAAATAAAAAAGGGAAACTTTAAAATATGGAGTAAGAAAATAGATGGACAGCACTGCAACATGGATGAACCTTAAAAACATTATGCCAAATGAAAGGAGCCAGTTACAAAAGACCATATATTGTGTGATTCCATTTATATGAAATGTAGTACTTATTTTTTTTATCCTTAGTGATTAATCCTGAACTGCCTGATTGAAATAAAAATTCATATGCAGTGAGAAGTCTTTCTTGGATAGCAGAACTAACAGGAAGTCTAAGTGTACTCGTAACAATTTTCTATTGCCTGAATTTTTATAACTTAGGGGATATAATCTGACTTTTGTTAAAGCCAAATCAGGTAGAATTATGTCTTTTTAAAACTAGGTTTGCTATACTTGAAGTTGCCAAATGCTGGGTCTTAACATACCTGCCTCTTCCATCCTCCCTCAAATATATATATCCAACTCTTAAGTGGTGTATGTTGATTTTTTCATTCCTCTTGTATGAAAGGAAATAATTCACTTGAACAATTTAAATGCGCCAGAATGCAATGTAGTCTCTCATCCTAAGTGAGTATCATGAGGGTAGAGACATTTACTCCCTTATTTCAAAGTGGCCCGGGGCACTCTACCTCCAAGAGCACAGGTCCTCAACCACATGGGTGCACCTGCATGGAGCTAAGAGTTTTTCCAAAATATACAAAACTTAGCTAGTCATGCTCCAAACCAGACTTGGTAAATCGAAATCTCATTTTGGAGGAAGGCATGGATAATTTCAGACGTAATCAGTAGTTTGGCAAAGCTATACAGGTGATTCTGATGCACATCTTTGCTTATCAGCCATGAAGGGCAGTGGAAGCATCCAACCTGTCCATTAATCAAGTCAGGATCTGGTCTAAGTAATGCAGAGAAAGTGCTGTTAATCTTTACGGCTCCGTATCTCCCTTTTCAGGACCCTTCTGCTCCCCAGTTTCCAGTGTTCTCATCTGTACCTAACAGTATTCCTTTGTATGCTATCAATCTGAAATAGTCTACCACCTACAGCACCCCAAGGGATATAACAGAGGTCACCAAATGATGACCTCTGATGCTTTTGTTTGGTCAATCTGTTTGAACCCAGAAGTGGTGAGTTATAAAACAACAACAAGTTAACATCCATTTTAGACAGGTACTTTGCTCATCACAGTACAAGCAGCTTAGACCTATTTTCTTCAGCTGGCCGCTTCATACAGTTAAATTACCAAGTGGCCCCTGGAGGCATTTGAGTTCGCAAGTCCTGCATAGATAGACTGACTCCTTTTTCTTCTGGGATCAATACTTCACTGTTTCATCATTCAGTTGCCCCGAGTCCCATCTATTTTCTAAGATGACAACTTCTGACCTAAAAGTAAATTTTTCTGAGGCACTACCAGATGATAAAGGTTCAATGTGTATTTTCTCCCAATGATGCTTGAATTTTAGTGGGAGACTAAGAAAAGTACAGTCACAACAAATGCGCATCTGGCAAAGGAAGAGCTATGGACGTTTTCAACAGATAGTATAATTTAAGTCTGTAAAATAACAGAATTGTATATTAGGAAGAGACATTATTATACTGCTGCAATATAGTAAACACTCATGATATAGCTGTAAACACTGTGGAATCTGCATTACGTGCTCGTGAAGAGAGTAGTTCCATAAAATCTCAGAGCACACATTTAACAATATGTCAAATGATGTAAAATAACATACAAAGATGTAGTGGGCTAACGATAAGACTGAGGTTGACAGGTAATTCACATACACTCAAGAGCCAATTATTAACCCATTGCTGGAATTTATAGGGAAATCCTGCCATGCCGATAGCACACTATTGTGAACAGGATCCTAAATCATATGGCTTGGATGCTGAACTAAGGTCTTCCTATTCCCTTTCAGAATGCTCTACAAATTTTTTCAGATGTCTATTTAGAACTATATTTAGATTTATACACAAAACACACGTGCACACCCTTTACTGAAAGTTAAAGAGGATCTTTGAAAGTCATTCTACCCTTCTGGTTTTGGCTGACTGATCATCCCTCCAATGGATGAGTCATTCTAGCTGAATAACAACGTACTGATCTTTGTGGGCATTCCTGTAATGTAGACTAGGAAGTACCAAACATCTGCATAGGTTCTCAAAATAAAGAGGGAGGCATTAGTCATGAACACAGGGAAGTCTGCCCCAATGCTGCTTACTTTTCTAAGGAGAAGTTATATATCATTTGTATATATAACATTAACTTCAAAAATGAAGCTATAAATCAAGTAATCACCTAAACTTTGGTATAAATAATTGAGAATTCTGTAGCATAGGGGCGCCTGGGTGGCGCAGTCGGTTGGGCATCTGGCTTCGGCTCAGGTCATGATCTCACGGTTCGTGAGTTCGAGCCCTGCGTTGTGCTCTGTGTTGACAGCTCAGAGCCTGGAGCCTGCTTCGGGTTCTGTGTCTCCCTCTCTCTCTGCCCCTCACCCGCTCATGCTCTGTCTCTCTCTGTCTCTCTCTCTCAAAAATAAACATGTAAAACTATTATTCTGAGAAATGTACTAATTATAGAAAGGAAAAAGACCTCTGGACAAGAGCAGAACGTCTTTGCCAAGAAGATGTCTGTCTTCTTATCTACAGGAATACTTGACTACAAACTTATGGCAAAAAGACAGTATCTCATTGATTCTTTAATCAGTTCTGTAAATTAAGTATGGAATTAGTTTTGTTACAATACATTGAAGAGAAAAAAACAAATGTAGATACTAAAGGGGTTGTCTACAATTAGCTAATACACTCCTTATATGAGGAGTTAACAAAACAGTAATAGCAGTGTTATAACAAGTAAAGTAAAATCAAAATCAAAAGAAAAGATTATTCCTTCACTGCGAAATACTAAATTCAGAAACGACGGGCAATCTCTCTCTTCTGCAGCTTCTGCATATCCAGGCTTTGCTTGAGAAGAACGATGGAAAAGAAGCGGAGTTAAAATCTAGCACCGCCTACTGAAGAATGAGGGGTCAAGTAGAATGGTGTGAAAGGTTTGCTTTAAAACATTCCAGAGAAAATAGGGAAAGAGAGAGACGAGATGAAGCAATGTGGCAACACGCAGACGGCAGCAGGAGCTGGGCAATGGGAATGTGGGGTTCACAGTTACCCTGAGTTTGTATATATTTGAAAGTTTTCACAGTGAAAACAACTGTACCCAAACATCGGGGAACCCCAAGCAAAACTCTTCAAGGAACTAAGGAGGTGAGGGACCTGGGAGTCTTAGGGATATAGGCTCTATTCAATCCTTGCTCTGTACTCAACTTGCAGACCATACCTGCCAGGACTCAAGTTTCTGACCTTTTATGGCCTTCTCCTGTATCAAACTCAAATTAGATGAATAATGTGGTCTCCTTAATCAAATGACCTGAAATGTCCATAGAAGCTAAAGAGGTAAGTCTTCCAACCACTGAGTGAGATGGGGTGGGATGGACTGAGCTGAAGACAGCGTTGCAAATCTTACTTCCATATTCTTTTTTTTTTTTTAGGTTTGTTTATTTATTTTGAGAGAGAGAGAGAGCATGAGCAGGGGAGGGGCAGAGAGAGAGAGGGAGATAGAGAATCCCAAGCAGCTTCTGTACTGTTAGTGAGGAGCCTGAACCGGGGCTCAATATCACTAACTGTGAGACCATGACCTGAGCTGAAATCAAGAGCTGGATGCTTAACAGACAGCCATCCAGGTACCCCAACTTCCATAATTCTTTTTTTTTTAATTTTTAAATGTTTATTTTTGAGAGACAGAGAGAGACAGAGCACCAGCAGGGGAGGGGCAGAGAGAGAGGGAGACACAGAATCTGAAGGACACAGAGCCCAACGTGGGGCTCAAACCCACAAACTGTGAGCTTGTGACCTGAGCCAAAGTTGGACATTCAATTGACTGAGCCACCCAGGCGCCCCATCGACTTCCATAATTATTGAGCTTTGATGACTCTGCTTAAGATTAGGTCGGCACAAAACCTGCTTCTTGACTAAGAATAATGGCTTCATAACAAAGTCATTGTCCATGTTAATCTGATTTTCCTCTATAACCTAATGTTGTTTTTTTTTACTGCCTTAAAGTATTAAATATAAATAAAACATAAATTCTGATATGTTTCCATGAAAAAAGGAAGCACAGATTTCAATGCTATCAAGTACCAACCTTCTCATTACATACCCAGGATTTCCAATGTATCTCACATTCTAAAAAGTAAATTTTTCCTTTATTTCAATGTAAAAATCCAAAATACTCTAAAATCAAAATGTTACTGAAAGCGTTTAATAAAATATTAACAATAAAATAGAGACATGTAAGCTGGCAGGATCCAGGTTTCAAATAAGCAAATGAATTCAACATGGTCTAATTCATATCGTGTTAGAATCTATACAGGAAGTGTTAAAGAAAGCCATCTATTTAAAATCTTTTGGGGACTATCTAGTCTTTAAGATTCTGTTTCAGAGTAAAGGACCTACCTGGAACTTCCCAGAAGCCTCTGGTTCACTGGAGAACCAAAGATAGAAGGACATAGTGAAACCGCAGAAGATAAAGACAGTCCCTGTGCAGGCTTCGCTGCCCTGCCCTGCTCTCTCTGGAGAAAGGCCATGGCAAAGGCCTCAGGGAGTCTATCAAGAGAGACTTTCCGTGATGCTTACTGGGGTATCCTATTCTATCATTTATATAGGTAAATTACATGTATAATAATAAACCACTGCTTCTCTGAAGACTTTGATAAAGAAAGTTTGGATTCAAGTCGGTATTAACAGTTTCTTAGAATTCAAAAAAACTGTAGTTATTAATGTTTGATCAATCCCTATTGCATTAGTTTCCTGTTGCTGCTGAACAAATTATTCTCTTCAGTTGTGGTGGTAAGAAGTTTAAAGTCAAGGTGTCCAAAGGGCTGCATTCCTTCTGGAGGCTGTAGGGAAGAACCTTGTTTTTTCCTCTTCTAGAGGCTACCCTCATTCATTGGCTCATGGCCCCCTCCTTGCACCAAGCCAACTTCACATATTCCCTGACTAATTCCTCCTGCCTCCCTTTTACAAGGGCCCCTGTGATTACACAGGACCCACTGATAATCCAGAATGATCTCATCGCAAGATCCTTAACATGATCAAAACTACAAGGTCCTCTGCACCATATAAAGTGACATTCACAGGTTACAGACATTAATTAGGATGTAAATATCTTTGGGATCCATTCTTCAGCCTGCCACACTCACAAAATAACTATGATACACAATTCCAGCTTTTGCTATTGTAATAGTGAACTGGGGAATCAATGAGACTATAATCTATTTTCCTATTATATTCATAATTCTAATTACTATCCATGGATGCAAACAACCTTTCCTCAGAAGAATTAATAGTTAAGTTCTTGAAAAATAAGAAGGGTGTAGGGGGCTATAATCTTGATAAATAAGCAGAATGATTACTTTTGCAGATCTTACACTTTCAGAGTGCTTTGCTGTCAATATGATCACATATATTATCTCATTCCATCTTTCATATGAAAGGTCCATGTAGGATTTGAAAATGAATTCTGTCTGCCTCCCTAGCCATCTACTAGCAAGGAAGGAATATCAAAGAGTTTACTGACATTACCCTGGACGAACAGGCAGAAAAGGCTTCACATGATGCTCACTTTTTCTTCTCTTAAAAATGATCAGGGCAACTGTACAGTTATATCTCAATCCTATACATACTTGGAGATTCTTTAAAGATGAGCAAGAAAAGGTGCTGATAAATTAATAATAATGATAATGATAATGATAATGATAATGATAACGATGATAATAATAAGAAGAAGTTGAAGGAGAAGGAGAAGGAGAAGGAGAAGGAGAAGGAGAAGGAGAAGGAGAAGGAGAAGGAGAAGGAGAAAATTTGCTAACATAGATAGGTCTCTGCAAACCAGGCACCTTTACAAAACAAAATATTGACAAGATATATAATCACATATAGTATCGGAAAGTATCACACTGTACATTGGAAACTGAGAGGGTTTTTTCTTAGCAGTAATTATAATAACAAGGATCACAGTGATTTTAGAAATTATTTATGTAAGCTATCACACACACTTCTGCTGTAAATTAGCCATGAGTACTAGTTAATGGACACATTAAAAGTTTTACCACACATTTAATATTTTCAGAATGTACCAGAGATTGGAACAAAGCATTAGCCTCATTCCCTTGGCACAAGCTCTATTTGTTTGTAACCGTAAATTGCTTTGTACAGAACACATATGCAATGGGAAAGTTCAAAACAAAATAATTATCTTGTTTGTACCAGTCACCACAAAACTAAAACATTTCCAAAACCTAAATTTTCCATTACACCACAATCATACTTAAGGAACAGAGAAGACACCGGATATGCTAGAAACTTACAAAGAGCCATGAAAATGATACCGAAGGAGTACTTTAAGCCATTTTAATAGTTTTTAAAGCATCTTTCAATTGCCTACTAGACATTGCCAAGATACCTTACCATCATTTCAAATTCTCAGTGTCTAATTCACAGTGCCTTCTTTTCACTCCCCACAAGCCTACTTGTATTCTTGTTTTCTACCCGTAATTAAAGGCATCATTTATATAGCAGTCCTCCCAAATTCAACAACTCTATGTTAGTCTCCTCCTCTCCTCATTCCTTTCCTGTTGGCCATGGCTCTCCAGTCTTTCCCACAAGATCTCTCATGCACCTCTTCCTTCCCTCCCATTACAGATGGCCTTTATGATGGTTTGCTTGAACAGTAGAGCAGTGTCCAACATGGGCTTCCTGCTAAATCCATAACTCTTGTCAAATGCATCTGATAAGAAGTTGCCAGAAAGGGCTCTCATGTAGCATTTAGAACTTTTTTTGAATAAGGAATAAGGATTTGTGACACAAACAAAAAAGTTCAAAATACATTTAGGACGAAAAGTACATCTCCCTCCCAAGCCTGCCCCCAGGTACCAAGTCTCCTTCCTGAAGGCACATATCTGTCAGCTTCTACGTATCTCTCCAGAGAAATGCTCTGTATTTACAACAAATATACCATCTTTCAAGGTTTAAATGTATAGCTGCCTGCACATACACACAAACAAGCACAGAGTAACAAACACAGAGTAACATTTTACACATGCTCACTGTTCTACATCTGGCTTTTCACACTGATCACAACTTGGAGTTCGGTGTGCATTATTATACGCAGAGCAGACTCCTTCTTCTTCACGGTTGCGTAACACTGTACTCTGTGAAATATTTCATAATTCATTTCAACCAGTCTCTAACTTAAACATTTGGGGTATTTCCAATCTTGTGCTATTGCAGTGGGTAAGTAGCCTTGTCCATATGCCTTGGCATACATAAACAGTACCTTTCATGACCTCTGCTAATTCTGGATAGTGTGGGCAGGGAAGGCACTGATGAACCCAAGGACTTAAAAAACCTTCTTTACAATCTATCCCGTGAAGTGTGTATCTTGGTCATATTGTATTAAACCTCAGGTTAAAGTCTTTTGGAGGTTTTTCAGTAGCACTTTTGAGGACAGACCTGTGAGTCCTTGGTGGTAGGCATGCTTTTATCCATCCTGAAAAGGCATGTACAACCTGAAACATATTCACGTGAACAACAATCTACTTGTACAAAACAGCAACTCTAAATTCCTACAAGGGTTCTCAAGGGGAGAAGGATTAGCAGATTTGCCCTGATAGCTTTTCTTACATTATGAGCCTAACAAATAGAGCACTCCAAGTTTTTAGTTTAGCTACAAAAGGACCAATGGTTTCTTGTTTCCTAGAACTTTGCTCTGAGGCAGCTCATAATAACTTTAAAGAAGTATTTCTCCAGGCTATACTCTTGGAAAAGATGTTATATCATTACGTGAAAAGATAAACATGATGTACTTACAGAAACAATGATAACGCATTTCATTTCTAAAAGCCTGATGTCCAAGTGAGAGAAAAAAGAATGCAAATTTCAAACTCCACTTTTAAATTATCAGCTTTCATAGTATAAAGCCATCTATACTGCATATAAGTCAATTTTAAGAGGCAAACAACCACTCAGATTGCATTAATGTGGTATCGTTTTAGAGCGCTATAAAATAGGTTAGCCACAGAGACATAAAAAATATGTGGTTTGCCATTATCAGGCATCAGATAATTTTGAGACCACTGCAATCATCAGTCACAGGCAAGAATCGTGTTTTTAAGACTTACTGTTAGCATAAACATCATCTGGTCATGATGTAAAGAGTTCAACGAGGATACAAATATTTATGGGTATATTATAATCTGTCATCATTGAGGAGAAATGAGGAAACTGTGTGCTTTAAGCTAAAACTTGAAATGACACATTTCTCTGAAAGGAAAACTAGGGTTTACAAATATCATTCATTCATTCAACAGCACATTCCTTCCTTCTTTCAACAAATACTTATTGTCTTTCCCCTCTGTTCCAGGCCTTGTGTTAACCCTGGGGATCCATGGTAAAGAAGACAGTCTTTGGGCATGCAAGAAGTTTGAGTCCCCACCATCTCCCCTCACTCCTTGCCACATACACACACCATGCAAAGGTCTCTCCAATAGCATTCTTGAAGGATGGTCACTTAGCTCTTGCTGTTTGGTAGAATGAGCCTGTGTGCAAAGTGCCTGGGAATCTCTAAATCCACTCCTTGCCTACTCCCAACAAACCCCAAGAGCCGGGAGCCCCAAATTCTACATTAGCTGTATATAGCTATCAGCCATCCAACCTTGAGAAATTCATTTCAGCCCTCTGAACCTGAGTCCACTCTGAGAACTCTGTTCTTGAAGGCCCCTTCCAGTTCGTAGGGAATGAGAGGGCTACAGATTTCTAATAATGGACAGAGGCATTACCTCACAAGAGGCCTGTTCTATCAGATGACTCATGTTAGAAAGTTCTCTTTTAAGTAGAGCTAAAATTGTCCCTCTGTGAATTCAACTGTGAATCTTTTTCCTGCACACTGCAGTAACATAAAACCTGTCGACTGCCTCTTAGACATGAGAATCCATCACATATTAAAAAGATGTCATTTCCCCAAATCTTTCAGATAGAAAGTGGCCTCTAAAGTCAGTCAATCTCATGATTCCCAGACCTTTGTATAATATGGGTTGCCTTCCTCTGTGAGCTCTTGATCAACATTTCTATTCAAAATATAGTGCCCAAAATAAAATATAGTATTCAAAATCGGCAGTATGACCAGCAAGTGTTTAGCAGTATATCAGGCAATGCTATAGAAAATTCTGTGATTGACTTGGAGGAGAAGAGGCAACCGAAAACATAAAAAAAAACAGAGGAATACTATCTGACCAAACTCATTTAAAACTCCACAATAAATGGGGCACCTGGGTGACTCAGTTAAACATCCAACTCTTGATTTCAGGTCAGGTCATGATCTCAAGATTTGTGAGATCTGCTGTCTGAGCTGGTGACGCAGAGCCTGCTTGGGATTCTCTCTCTCTCTCTCTCTCTCTCTCTCTCTCAAAATAATAAATAAATATTTAAAACAATAAAAAAATAACTCCACAATAAAGAGTCACAATGGCAGAGTGGTCAGAGCACAGATTGAAGCCAGATGACGTGGACGGGTTCAGATTGTCACTATTTACATGTATTAGGTGTTGCTTCTCCATTTCAGATTTGTCATCTATAAAATGGAGAGCATAATACTACCTACCAGGACTGATATAATTAACTGAATGAATTATCAGCATTTCGAGACGGCACATCGTAGTTATAGTAAATATTATCATCAGAGTAGGTAACTTATTTATCTAAGTGATTATTTATTTAGATGATAATCTAAACACCTGTTTTGTGACATGCATTCACAGATGACATAAAAATAACTTTTCATTCCTTCCTTTGTAATTGAAGATTGAGGTATTAGTGGATAAAAGTAAACTAACACTTCCTTAGGTTCAAAGGATCTGATATCTCTCTTAAGAGAGAAGATGAACTGAATTATAATAGAGAGGAAGCTAAGGGGAAAACAGAATCAACAAAAAGTACACATTAAAGAAACAAGTTCTGGGGCACCTGGGTGGCTGGGTCGGTTGGGCATCCGACTTTGGCTCAGGTCATGATCTTATGGTTTATGAGTTCGAGCCCCGTGTCACGCTCTGTTCTGACAGCTCGGAGCCTGGAACCTGCTTCGGATTCCTTGTCTCCCTCTCTCTCTGCCCCTCCCCTGCTCGTGATCTCTCTCTCTCCCTCTCTCTCAAAAATAAATAAGGATTATCCATTTCATCAGTTGATGGAATACTACATGGCAACAAGAAAGAATGAAATGTGGCCCTTTGTAGCAATGTGGATGGAACCGGAGAGTGTGATGCTAAGTGAAATAAGCCATACAGAGAAAGACAGATACTATATGTTTTCATTCTATGTGGATAGAATGTGGATCCTGAGAAACTTAACAGAAGACCATGGGGGAGGGGAAGGAAAAAAAAAAGAGGTTAGAGTGGGAGAGAGCCAAAGCATAAGAGACTCTTAAAAACTGAGAACAAACTGAGGGTTGATAGGGGGTGGGAGGGAGGAGAGTGTGGGTGATGGGCATTGAGGAGGGCACCTGTTGGGATGAGCACTGGGTGTTGTATGGAAACCAATTTGACAATAAATTTCATATTTAAAATAAAAAAATTAATAAATAATTTTAAAAAATAAGCATTAAAAAAACTTTTTTTAATAAAAAAAGTAAACAAATTCTTAAGAACATTTCCCCCTCCCATTAAACAGCTGCTCATTTCAGTTATACTATGAATGTATAATTTTCAGCATTTTATGTGCCATAAACATTATATTCTCTGTATTGGTTTTCATGCCTACTTTTTGAAATTTCATTGGAGGAATCAAATCTAATGATAATCAACTTTCAGTCATGTCTGCAGTGGCAAGTGACCCCTGAACTAAAATGACTCTGTTCCAGTGCTCATTTAGTTCTAAAAATAAATGCTACCACATGGTTTCTGTGTTTTACACAACCGAGAAAAGCCAGCATGGGTGTGCAGTAACCGCGAGATTCCAAACGCACCCACAGATAGCTCACTGAAAATGTTCAGGGTAGTTAGATAAACCAAATAAATTGCCTCTGTATTTCTTTCTAGTTAAAAAAAAAAAAAAAAAAAAATTAAAAAAGCTTTCTTTACAAACTTCCATAAAAAGTGTTAACAATGTCATACAATAATTTCCTTAAAAATGATGACTCATTTAAGATGTAGCCTAAACAACATTAAAATGTAATGAAAGCAGTCATTTGGACAACACATTTTTTTTTTTAAATTTTTTTTTACCATTTATTTATTTTTGAGACAGAGAGAGAGCATGAACAGGGGAGGGTCAGAGAAAGAGGGAGACACAGAATCTGAAACAGGCTCCAGGCTCTGAGCTGTCAGCACAGAGCCCGACGCGGGGCTCGAACCCACAAAACGTGAGATCATGACCTGAGTCGAAGTTGGACGCTTAACCGACTGAGCCACCCAGGCGCCCCTGGACAACACATTTTGAAAAGCCTGATGTATAAATGTGATTGTGATGGCTTTCAAATCATTAAAAAGCTGTTCTTTATCATATACATCTACATAACAAGGTATGATTGAAATTTCATTCATTATAGCACAGTTGCTTTCCCGAATAACCTATTAATATGAGGTAACAGTGGAGATAAATCTTCACTGCACCTCTGAAACATAGGCAGGGTGGGACGTTTTCTCAAGATAAAGTTCATCCACATACTCCTTCAAAATTCCCAAACTTGTTGGGAATTGGCAACACGCTTCCACTTGTGAGGCGCACAGCGGGGATAATGACCTCAGGGTTATGACAGCCACTAGCACTTGGTAAACTATATGTGCTCGTCACTGGGCTGGGGATTGCGATGTGTTATCACATTTCACTTAATCCTCATAACCCCATGAGGCGGGCTCCGTCGCCGTCCTCAGTTACAGGTGAACTCATTTGTCCAAAGTCACGTAACTAGACAGGGCCAAGCAGGACACAAACCCACACTGTTGGACTTCATGGTCTAAAGTCTGCAACCGAGTAAGTCACAAAAAGCTGGGATATACGCATCATGGTAAGTGAGAAAGAGACAAACAGAGCAGCGGAGGTGAGAAGAGAGAGAGAACAGGGGCAAAGACTAACCAGATGGAAAGAACGCTGTGTGAGAGGGAAGCGCCCTGGCTTACGCATCAGGAGGGCTGGGACCCTTCCCCAGGAGGCACTGGTGTGACCAAGGGGAAGTCAATTCTCTCCGGTCTAAGAGAAGAACACCTTTGCCTACAGCACAGTGGTGTGTTAAAATAAAAACGTGAAAGTGGAAATAAAACACCAGAACACCATGCAGAAATCAATAAAACAAGAAAAAAGAAAGGAAAGGAGACAATTAGAAAATGAACGACAAAATTAAGAACGTCTCGTAGACGCCACCATTGTAGACATGCTATGGTAGAACTTAAACTACACATAAATTCGTGATGAACGTTAATGAATCCTGAAGGATTATAAATTGCCAAGAAGGCTGTCAGCGTTGTCCTTTTCCATTCCCTGATCATATCACTGACACCTAATGTCACGGAAAATGCTTTCAGTTTTTTGTTGTTATTGTCACTGCCGTCTATTGCAGAAGACACATGTAAAACCCGAAACTCCAACCTTGGTTAAAATTAGCCCAATTTAAGGGCTAAATATGCATGTATGGATGTGTACATACACATATCTGTATATATTTAAAAATCTGTTTATTTCAACGCTGTGAGATCCGGAGGAAAGGAATTTGGCGATGTTGTGTGCCCAACAGAAACAGTCAGCTAACAAATGGGCGTTGTTTTAAACCACAAAGTTTGTGGTAATTTGTTACAAAGCAATTGAAAACTAACATGTACCTGAGGTGACTAAGACAACCAAAAAAAAAAAAAAAAAAAAAAAAACACCACCAAGAAAATTATTCATTCCAAGGTTGGGAGCACAGGACTGTGCAAGGAAGGAAAAGTAACCATCAAGTAGGCAGGTCTGAACCATGTCCACAAGTCCTTTGACGCAACGCTCATGGTGTTTATGTTCCCTCCCTTGAAGCTCAGTCAGCCTTAGTGACTCACTCGTAACCCACAGAATGAGGCAGAAATGATGCTGAGTAACCTCCCATGTTAAGTCAGTTTCTGCCGTGGTCTCTAAAACAGTGCTCTAGGACCCGTTCTACTAGAGAGCTTGGCATTGGGTTTTCAGGCAAAGCACTGCATTTCTGTTTTCCATTTGCTAATTATAGATTTTCCATTTACTATTGTCCCTTGTCAATATATCATCCTTAGGGACTTCAAGGCATGGCTGTAGTGAAGCTGAATTTGGCCATTCCTGTATTCTCTAGCCATAATACCACCAAACTACACCATTAACCTTTGACATGAACTAGCTAAAATAACAGCATTAATAGCAGTCAATGCAATCCAGAAAGGTAGGATATTTAAATATTTAAAGATAGAGAGGATTGCCAATTATTGGTTGAAAATCTATCTCTTATTCTATTTTATGCCATAGAAAGTTCTACCAAACTGATTTGCTATAAGACTCTAAGCAATCTGCCTAACATTTTAGTCTCCCCATTTCTGGACCAACAAATTTCAGGAATAACGTTTGGTTGAGTGGATAAATTTGTTGAAAACATTTCAACCAAAAGTCTTCTCATGTGTAAAATAAACTTTCATCTTATTAATTAAATCAACAAATACTTATGGGTAAGGTACTATGAGGTAAAACAACATGACAGTGTTTCTGTCTTCAGGGAGCTGATAATAAACATAAGTACCTAATTAAATAAAAAGGCAGAATATAGTGAGTTCTATAATAAAAAAGACACAACAGGAGAGATTGAATGTACTTGTAGGCCAAGAAAGAGCTATGCAAAGGATCTGAATAACTTCTCTTAAATCCAAGCTTTTCACTTCCTTTTACCTTTATATACACCACCACCTTGGACCTCATCTTTACCTGAAATTGTTCTATCTTTCAAATCTTAAATTTTGGAACCCTCTTTCAAACTAAATTCTAGATCCCTTTTGGGGGGAAACTCTTATTGTCCACTCCCCCATGAGTGTCCAGTGTCACAGAGGGGAGAGGACTACTAGGGAAGGCAAGTGGTTCATCACCCTACCCCACCTTCACTTGGGAGGAAGGAAAAAGAAGCAACAATTTATCAGAAGCTCTGTACTTAATGGTTGTTGGGTCTTGTTCAGCCATGAATAAAGCCGTCCCTCACTCCCTACGTTTTATTCTCAAGAACCGAGAACACAGAGGGGAAGATGGATGAGTTACTGATCCCTCAAACATCCAATAATCCCTTTATCTTTCTGTCTGATACATCCTACAAACCATCTACCCTGGATCAATTTAGTTGTTTCCTCTCCCCATCCTAAAGAAAATACGACAGGCATAGAAATAAGGTGCATTATTAAACTTGACCTCGATCTTTGCTAGACATTATTTACCACCTCATGATCTACTACAGGTCCCTGTTCAGTGCCAACTCTCATTTTCTACAGAAGCGACTCCAAAGCCACCTAAACTCTTACTCAGGGCAGATGACCCTGTCTTCAATTTCATTAAGAAAACAGTAGTATTTGGGTTTGAGATGAATGAACTTCCTGCACACGCCTCACTCCATAAACTTTCTGTCTCCTAATCAATGCTGATCTTTACATGAGCTCTGGCTCCCACACCCTTCAGCTTATTCAGCAGTCATGCTCCGTCCATTCTCCCCCCACTTCCTGGACACTCCAACTTTGAGTCTAACACTTCTTTTCTCTCTTCATACACATTCAAAGCCCATTTTAAAGACAAAGCAAAGCAACAACAACAAAACCAAAATTCTCTTCAAGCCTGAACATTCTTCTAGCTATACTGGTTGTCCTTCTAGCAGCCAAGCTTTTCAAACCAGCAATCCACCCCGGCCTCCCTGCCTTCCCGCTTTGTTCCGGAGTGCAGCCTAATGCATTCCACCCGGTCCCTGAAGTCATTCCCATCAGTGTGACCCAGTCACCTCCAAGGTAACAAATTCCATAAACGCTTTCATCTCTCCTTTGACTTGACCTCTCTGCAGTATTTGATGTTTGAAACTTCTGTCCTAAAACTATCTTCCACAGGCTTTTCCTAACATCATCACCTTCTAAAACTCCTTGTATACTTCCGAGTGCTCTGTCTTTATTGGTCCAACTTGAAATTTTAACATTTTCCCAGGATTCTATTCTTGGCTTTCCTCTCCTCAAACTAAACTCTCCCTGGGGAAGGGGGAGGGGCAGGAATATTTACACCATGAATTATCCCACGTGCCCATAAATCAATATGGCTAAATCTGAATGCATTTGCTTCCTCCCCCACCCCCGCCCCTGCCAGTGCTTACCTCTACCGCGGCACTGCTCTGTGTTTGTTCATCTGTCTGCCTTCCCTGCCCTGGCATGTCTGGGAGAGGGACACAGCTCGCCTCTGTCAGTAGTGGTAGCTTCTTGAGCAGGGGCTGGGAGTGTGCAGGGGGCAACAACATAGCAAGAGCAGTGCATCTTAGAGGGCCTAGGAATATGAAGTTATAAAAAGTACCCCAGATGGACTTCACTGGACTGTATTGTGACTAGCACACAGTGGGTATTCAAATCATATTTTTTGAATGAAAGAAGTACAGGAAGAATGAGATACGTGGATACGCTTTGCAGAAGTGGCAGAATTCCAACAGCTACAGAAGGAGGAGGAATCATTCAAGCCAGAGGGAACGGGAAAAGCCCGAGCGCAGACAGAAAGGCTGGACGAGGGAGCTGCACAAGGACAGAGTCTCAGGAACACGAGAACGCCGAGGCGTGATTTTATACGACTTTAGGATGGAGCCGCAAACGCCACTTGACGGGCAACAGCGAGCCAGTGAGTTCCTTCCAGCAACGTGATTTGTAATCGGGAAGGAATTCGCTGAAACCGAGGCTACCTCTTAAGTAGCTATCAAATGAATTACTTAAGTGAGAATAAGTGAAGGCCTGAACTATAGCAACCACCTGAACTGCAGCAACAGAGCAAAAGTAGAACAGAAGGAAAAAACATTCTTTTTAAGATTGAAGATAAACAACCTTTTTGAATATTCATAAACAACAGAATTAAAGTATTACATTTAAAGGAAGTGAGGGGCACCTGGGTGGCTCAGTTGGTTGAGTGTCTGACTCTTGATCTCAACTCAGGTCACGATCCCACGTTCGTGGGATTGAGCCCCACATGAGGCTTTTTGCTAAGCGTGGAGCCTGCTTAAGATTCTCCCTCTCTCGGGGCACCTGGGTGGCTCAGTCGGTTAAGCGTCCGACTTCGGCTCAGGTCATGATCTCGCGGTCCGTGGGTTCATGCCCTGCATCGGGCTCTGTGCTGACAGCTCAGAGCCTAGAACCTGTTTCAGATTCTGTGTCTCCCTCTTTCTGACCCTCCCCTGTTCATGCTCTCTATCTCAAAAAATAAATAAATGTTAAAAAAAAAAATTAAGATTCTCCCTCTCTCTCTCTCTCCCTCTGCCCCTCTCCCCAACTCGTGCTCCCTCTAAAATAAAATTAAAAATTAAAAAATTCAAATAAGTAAACTTAAAAGGGGTAAAAATGTTAAAGCACAAAAACTAAAAGGTCTAAAATGGAAAACACTGTAAATACTTAAAAAAAATACATTTAATACATTGGTTTATTGACCCAAACAATCATGAACAGTATTGGGTACACAACGTGCTCATCAAGTGTATTGTGTTGGCATGAATTCCAACGCACAACAGTTGACACACAGTTGGTAACTAAGAGGACTTTCTGTACATGTTTAGGAAAGGTCATTCTATGACTTCTGAGAAGGGAGTCAGCAGAATAGAACCATACCGTGAAACTGTTGTTAGCATTTTTGGTGCTTGCTTCAGCTACACTGGCATCTGAGAGGTCGACTTCATCAAATATCAGAGACTGTTAATGAAAAAGAACACAAACACATTAAATGAAAACCTAACTCAATGCTCGTCAATAATTTTGTTGTTGTTGTTGTTGTTGTTGTTGTTGTTGTTGTTGTTATCGGGCCATGACTACGAAGCGATGTCAGGAATTAGGAATAGAAAAGGAAAGGAAAGTCATTCGTGACACTTTGCCATTTCTTCTTAAGAAGAGTGAGTAAAACCATGAAGCACAATTAGCTCTTAAATCACAAACTGGGAAGGTCTTTAAAGAACCCTGGCACAGTGTTTCAATGCAAAATGCTGCGTGCCCTCTAGAAGCATAATTTATGGGGAACCTCCTAACTGTGTCACACACACATATATACAAAGCAACACCTCCTGACAGGCAACAAACAGCCTGTAACAACTTTGCCAGCAGGAAAACATCCTCCTTCCCACATTTGCTAAGTGAGAAATGAGAACTAGTCCTGGTTCGGATCATGGTGAGTTCCTGAACTTTCTGAACCCTATTTTCCTCATCCATACATGGGTTCAGATGAGAAGGTGAATGTGCTCTGCAAATATAAAATGGAAGTTTCTTTTGTACTCTTCAAAATGGTTTCAATCAAAAAAAGTTCCTTGAGAAAAACTCCAGAGCAACGGAATCTTTAATATTAGTGTTCCATTTGGAGATTAGGAGATTCTAGTAAATGAACGTATCCGTCCCACTTTGGGTCATTTGGCCTTTGTTCGCACTCATTCCGCGTCCCTGCAGCAGGGCAGGGATGACAGCACACGTCTGGGGCTGCAGGCAAGGGACCGTCCTCTCATAGCTTCCGCCACCACCCCCAAGATCTCCAGGGCGTTTGTGAGTCCACTTCACTCCAACCAACCTGTTAGACTTGTTCCCTGACCAGAAGGAACTTAAAATCTAGCACAGGAGAAGAAACAGACACAACCCATTTTAATGCAAGAGAGACTATTAAAAGTGGAAAAGAAGAAATCCGACAGAATACTATGAAATTCAGATAATTTCTCCAGCAGAAGACACTTGAACTCTTGCTCTCATGAATGATGGAGTAAGAATATTTGAGGGGATCTTAAAGAAAGCAGGGAGTTTCATCAAGTGGAGACAGAGGGAAAGTCATCTGCCGATGGTACACATGGGGCGAGGCCAAAGGCTGTCAAATGGCCAATGCTTCCCTAGAGATGAATGCGAAAAGTCAGCATGGAGCCAGATCAGGGACAACCTAGAACATAACGACTTTTAAAATAGAATTACTTGGTTTGTTATTACTTCTACAGCTGCACAGACCAAGAATTAGGTTTGTTTGCATATTTGATTTTGTCTCCTAGTATATAACTCTACTAATTATATCAGAAACATACAGTTTTTAATATGGAAATTATCAATTATCCAAGTGAGACAGCAGCAAGACATCTTAATGTTAACTTCTCAAGGAATATTAAAATGTCAGTTTTAAATGGAAGCTCATCTTTACTCATTTTTTTCTTACCCAACCACATCACTCTTATTTTATTCAACTGTTATGTAACAATCATTTAAAGCCTCGATTTTATTTCACTGTGGTTTTTATTCTTAACTGCTAGCACAATGGAATGATTGTTTGTATTATCTCATTTAAGCCTCCTCAGAACAACATATGCTGCCCACAGCCACTCCACTGCAATGTGCTGGAATTGGGATACGAATCTTGTCTGAAACTGGAGTATGGATTCTTAGCAACTATAGCAATTCTCTCTCTCATGGTCAGGGAAAGATTGATAAGGTAAAAAGGTAGCAAGAAAAGAGGGAAACCCAAAATTTTTGACTTTATTACATTTAATAAACTTTACATTTAAAGTTTTACTTTAATTGTAAGGGAAGAGGAAAGGAAGAAAGAAAACTACTTTAGAACCTTCCCATAAGATTGTCCTTTGTGGACATGCCACGAAATTGACTTAAATAGACTCCCTTGGGATTTGATCCAAGGTGGGTCACATTCATAATACTAAATGCACAGAACAGTTAAGACTATCGGGAGCACTAAGACAAAAAGTTTACAGAACCAAAATTTTTAACCCATTCACAACTTCAAGCGCTTGCAAGTAATATTCTCCCAAATTACCTTTGAGTCCTTTGCATAATAAAGTGTACGGCCTCGAAGTTTGAAGTAACGCTTTTTCCACCTCTGGAAAGAACTGGTTTGCTTCAATAGCTGTCCCTCTTTAATACTGGTCTGGGGAGAAACAGAAGCATAACAACATGATGAAAATCAAATTCAAAACCAAGTAAAATTCAGGGGCGCCTGAGTGGCTGAGTCAGTTGAGTGTCCGACTTCGGCTCAGGTCACTATTTCAAAATTCGTGGGTTCGGGCCCCTCATCGGGCTCTGTGCTGACAGCTCTGAGCCTGGAGCCTGCTCCTCATTCTGTGTCTCCCTCTCTCTCTGGCCCTCCCCTGCTTGCATGCTGTCTCTCTCTCTCACCCTCTTAAAAATAAACATTAAAAAAAAAAAAAAGGAAAATTCAGAGTTAATGACACCCTATCATTGACATTTTGAATATTATTTCCCAGGTCTTACAAATTACATGAGGGAATGTTTTCTTCTTTCGACTCAACTAAGGCAGAGCATGTGCAAAGCCCCAAAGAGCTAAGATGAACTTGACATGGTTCCCTGCCCTCCAAATAGTCACAAATAATATAGGAGACACATACACCAAACTAATATTTACAGTCAAGTGTGATGTGTACATTGCCTCGTATATAATAACGGTGGAAAACGTAGAGGGGCAATATAATGTAATGATTAAGAGCATGGGGTCTAGAGCCAGAAACCTTATGTGTACCTCCTAAGGCCACCACTTAGTGGCTGAATGATCTTAGGCAAGTTACTGAACTTCTTCATGCCTTTATTATTCATCTATAAAATGGGGATGATACCAGGGCATACCTTAGAGGGTTGTTGTGAGGAATGCATTAAAAACATATAGAAGACTTATTGCATGGCATACAGTAAGCGCTCATCACATGTTATCATTAGCTGTGTGTGGCTGTAACAAACACACAGTCAAATCACTATGCATGGTGGTCCAGAGAAAGTCCAGAGGGCTCAGGGTGGGTTTTGAAGGAGTTTATCAGAATGACAAAGGATGGAAACGTGTACCTGAGGTGTGTGCAAAAGTAGAAGGGTTTAAAACAGCATGCATATTTGGGAAATCTTCAAAGGACTTTCGGTTATAAACGCAGGGTAGGGTTTGCAGCGATAGAGCAGCAAGAGTTGTGGCTGGAGGAGGTGGGCAGGGGTTCTGTGATTCTGGGCCAGCCCCTGTGGCCACGTGCCTCATGTATGAAGTTCATTTCAGTATCACCAACAAGACTCTGAGAACCCTCTGGCCTCATCTAGTATCTCTCCATCCCTTTCTCCCCTCTGTCCACAATGGTGCTGTGTTTTTAAGCTGCCATCAATGCTCCTCTTAGGTCTGGACACCACCTACTCTCTCCTCCTGGGCCACCCTTCCCTCAGATATCCATCTGAGCAACTCCTTCACCTCCTTCAAGTCTTTGACCTTCTCGGTGAGACCCACCTCACTGACCTCTTATTTAATACCACAACGAGCTCCCCTGATTTTCCCTCATCTTATTTACTCCCTCACACAAAGGACTTTCCTCTTCTAACATATAATGTAATTTTCGCACGTACTACGTTTATTGTGCTACCTCTATTAGAGTAGAAGTTACCTGAGTTTATTATACCTAATAAAGTTAAATTTAATGTTTCATTTTAATCGGAAGGAAAGAAGAAAGGAAGGAAGAAGGAAATTACACTTACAGCAAATTGAACTTAGAGTCTTGCTCTGAGAATGTTCTTAGGAGACACGTCACAGGACTTACTCAAATAGATTCCACTGGGGTGGGGTCCAGGAAGGATCACATTTATACTGAATTCATAAAATGCTATAGTGAGTCTCCAAGTCAAAAACAGCTCATAGAACCAAAGTTTAAAAACCCATCTCACTGGACTGCCCACTGATATACCTCAAGTGCCAAAAATATCATTCAGCACACACGATATTAGGATCTATATGAATGAACAGCGGGTACTGAGTTTAAACACATGTCTGTCTGACTCCAGAGTTTATTCCCCATTTCTGTGCCATATCATCTTTTATTATTAACCAGACATAAAATATTGAGAAAAATCTGTTGCTACCAATAAGGTAGTTAAGGTATATGAACGTTTACTTTCACTTTCAGTATGAGATGTTCTCTATAGCTTGCTCTAAGATTGTCTTCCAGGAATTGTAAATTAAAAAAAAAAATTTTTTTATATTTATTCATTTTTGAAAGACAGAGAGAGACAGAGCACAAGCAGGGGTGGGGCAGAGAGAGGGGGACACAGAATCTGAAACAGGCTCCAGGCTCTGAGCTGTCAGCACAGAGCTCGACGCAGGGCTCGAACTCACGAACCGTGAGATCATGACCTGAGTCGAAGCCGGACGCTCAACCGACTGAGCCACCCAGGTGCCCCACAAATAAGATGTTTACATGTTGAAACTCTAAAATTAAAAATAGCTGCTACTTTCATAATAATCTTTGTTTTGCAAAATGTCTCACCTTATTATGCACGTAAATTTCCATACAAACTCATGTGATAAGTGAAATCACTGTTAAAGATACTAAACAGCTTAATGAAATAGTTGGATGCCATTTCACCTGACTTTCTCTATGCTTATCAAAAATTTTAGGAATTGTAAATTTTGATGATAACAAAATATTTTCGAAACTTCGTACCAAAGAGCTCGATTTGGAGTCAGACAGACAGACTGCAAGCCAGGCTCCATCAGACACCAAAAATAGGAACGTGGGCAAGTTGCTTCAGCTCTCTGTGCCCTAATTTCCTCTCTTGAAATACAGCAATAATAATACCTACTTCACAAGCTTGTTGCATCTAATTTAATTATACAGTAATGGCTGCAGAGCACTTAGCACACTGTCTGGGTTACAGCAAACATTCAATAAATGGCAGAAAGTGTTATTATTATGATATCATTATGCTATTAAGTTCAGGGAGTATTTGCCAGGCACCAAATCCTGAGAGCTTCTTGGAAGAAGAGAAGTGTTTCCAGGCCACCGTAAGGGCAAAGAACAGCTGGAGCAGAAGGAGAACGTCAAGAGATGAGGTTCAGGGAGATAAGAGCCAGGAGATGCGGCCACAACGGGGAGTTCGCTTTTTATTCTAAGTGCAAAAAGCTAGTGAAATGGTTGAAGCAGGAGAGCGAGAATGAGGAAATGTCCCAGGGAGAGGGGCTGGAGATCGAGCGCAGGTGGTAGCATCACTGAGACGAAGGCAAGGACAGCAATTTTATTTTGGAGGCAGAATCCACTGGACTTACTGATTGGCCTAAAAGTCAAGAGAGAGGAGAAGAGCCAACGAAATGTCTAAGCATTTGGCTTGGGCAACTCGATGGGAAAGGCTGAGAGAGAAAGGGGCAGGAAGAGTGAGGCAGTGAGCTGCTTTACTGTACTGCCATAGCATCTGGTGTTGCCCGGGGGAGAGAGTCGGAATTCTTAAATCTGAACACAAAGCACTGAAATGCTGTAAAAAGATAACTTACCCAAAGAACAAATCATTTGTTCTGTAAGCGAATGTATCGGGATTTCTTTTAAAGTTTCCTTTAAAGCAACGAGGAAGAAAACTCCATGTTTGCTCTATTTATATTCTAGAAGCATTGTCTAAGGAAAGCATAAATACCCTACTTCATTCTCCACCTGGTTATCAGAGTGATTTTCTAAAAATGAAAACCTGAATATACCAAAGCTTGACTCTCTTTTGCCTGCAACAGAAAGCCCAAACTTCTGTATGTATCAAAGAACACCCTGCATGAGCTCCCCAACCTCATCACCGCCCCTGCTCATGCTCCTCCCTCTGCCCTAAATGTCCTGTCCTCAATTTGCCTGTCTTGAAAGCTCCTCTTCATGGAAAACTCTGATCCATGCCAGTGCCCCGTGACGGCTTCTCTGACCCTTAGGAGGAAAGAAATAACTACTCCCACTTTTGCCCTCTAAGGCGCCCTTACCCTATTTGTATAGCAGCATCTATGACACAGAATGGCGCCAATTTACAGGTTGTGGCCAACCATGGTGTGAACCTCCCAAGAGCAAAGACTGCATCCCACACCATCTAACGCATTAGCCGACACCTTAGGGCCTCCATAAACGTTGCACTGAACAACTTTTAGCTGAATGTAAAAAAGTATGGAAGAGAACTTTGTATTTTAGAAGAACAAAAGAACTGGAAAACCGAGTTAGTGGCCGGAAATGATTTCACGTTTTCCAGCATTTGGCAGATCTGAACCTGATTCTTCGCATGTATATAACAGCAGACACAGTGCGCGAAGGTGTATGTGGTCCCAGATGCACGCCCTGGGTGAGGGCTGGGGAGAGATGGGAAGAGGGATAGGAAAATGTCTATCTACCCTGATTTTAAGGATACTGCTAAATTCAGAGATGATCCTTACATCATCACTTTCAAAGCAAAGA
The DNA here is from genome assembly GCF_046562875.1 of Panthera onca. Classification (NCBI taxonomy): domain Eukaryota; kingdom Metazoa; phylum Chordata; class Mammalia; order Carnivora; family Felidae; genus Panthera; species Panthera onca. Next base: position 212,335,368 of record NC_138339.1, on the reverse strand, counting down.
TGTAGCTTTTTCTACATCACCTTTTGTTCTTTAAATCTTGCATAAGCATGGGTTAATCTGCACTGTGTGAGGCTGTTGGGGGGGGAGGGGTTACAGACATGTGTAAGACATAATCTTTATCTTCACGCATTTACAAACTTCTTTATGTTACACAGTTCATCTTAAATTCTTAAAAACGAAAAAAGAAAGAACATTCTGAGGCTAGCTTACTTACTTTTAAGAGATGGGGTTTAAAATATTTAACTAGAAGGCAGTTATTCACATGAAAGTCAATCCTCAAAATAAACATCTGTTTATATGCGGCTAGGTAAACAAACACTTCTGATAAAAGGAGAAGCATAACAAAAAAATGATTAATTTGCAACAGTCCTAGAAAATATAATCATATTATCAAAGTGTGGTTCAGAGAAAAACATGCGTGGCTCCAGAAATCTCAAAATACTGCATACGCTAAGAGAACAAACAGGGACTCTTTCTTTAAGATCACAATATTTATTATGTTCAATGTTAATGCTCAACTAGAGTAAATACTTGAGGTTAGTAACAGATACAAGAAAGTTACGACCGGAGAGTTATAATTAAGAGCCTATTAAAATTAAGTATTACATCTTAATTTTATTTTGTTCATAATCTCTAGGGTAAGGGATAAACTCTCTCCTCCCTCAAAAACGGGCTTAGAAATGTTTACATTTAATTGACATTTAGTCGTATACTCTGGCAGAAACTGGTTTAGTAATATCTAACACGTATGAAAAATCAGTGAAGCCATGTAGACTTGACTATATACCAATAACCCAACTTGCAGATGTTAAAAACAAAAAGTCAGAGGTGCCTGGGTGGCTCAGTTGGTTAAGTGGCTGACTCTTGATTTCGACTCAGGTTATGATCCCACAGTTCATGGGACTGAGCCCCAGTCGGGCTCTGGGCTGATAGCGTTGAGCCTGCTTGGGATTCTCTCTCTCCCTCTCTCTTCCCCTCCCCACCCCTCTCTGTCTCTCCATCTCAAAGTAAATAAGTAAAACTTTTAAAAAGGTTAAATAAACTTGGCTTTGAAAAAATTATTTCAATGAGATAAACTTTAAGTTGAAAAGTCTCTTGTTTAGCTGGCTTTCTAAAATGGCCTGCAGCCTCATGTCTCAAAACTGTGGAATTGTTCATTTCGTGCTCCCGGTTTATATCAAACAAAAGTAATTTCTCTTTTAAGTCATTCACAGACACGGTGCTCTAAGAGTTCCCCTAAAGTTTCAGCAACACTTGTGTGTCACAAGTTGAAGCTGCTTGAACGGAACACCACTTTCACGTCCCGAGGAGAACACAACTGAGTCAGTCACTCAATGAGTCTTTTTGTAAAGCTAAGAATTTTCGAAAAATCAGTTACTGCCTGATTTATCTGATAAGTGCACATTTTCGTATGCTGACTTTTTTGGCCATCAAATAGGTGTGGTGAAAAGCTTGATATAGTGAAATGGAAATGTCAGCGATGACTCATCGCTTACAGATGTCTTCAAAAATTCCAGAAGAATCTCTGCTTCTCCTCATGGTGTCCCTACATGACCCCTTAACTTCTCTTCTAAGAAATGGTAATAATAAAATTTGTTGTTATGGACCGAATGTCTGTATGCCCCCCCCCCCCCCAAATGAAATCCTAACCCCCGATTTGATGGTATTAGGAGGTAGGGCCTTTGGGATTTGTGCCCTTATACAACAGACCCCAGAGAGTTCCTTCTGCCACTGTGAGGGTGCAGCGAGACGACGGTCATCTATGGACCAGGAAGCAAGCCCTCACCAGACACTAAATCTGCCGGTGCCCTGGTCCTGGATGTCCCAGCCTGCAGAACTGTGAGAAATGAATTTGTTGATTAAGCTCCCCAGTGTGTGGCATTTGTTGTTACGGCAGCCTGAACAGACTAAGATGTGGTTTGAGAGAGTTTTCACAGCACTTCTCTCCCATCTTTTTTCTCTCTAAAGATTTTATTTTTAAGTAATCTCTACCCCCAAGGTGGGGCCTGAACTTAGAAGCCAGAGATCAAGAGTTGCGTGTTCTACTGACTGAGCCAGCCAGGCACCTCCCTCGTCTCTTGTGACTTCTGTCAGCTCCATCCCCCCCGAGAAGAGAACTTTTCTCTGGCGCCAACATTTCCTTATCCATTTTGTTACATAAGCTCCAGGAAAGCTGTCTATGCCTTCCTGGGTGGACACCTATAAGTGTTATGGGTAGGTGTTATAGGCAGACAGAACCTATAACATCGTGAGTCTGTTTGACTTTCTTTAATGGTGAGTCTCTTTAGCTTTACAGACTTTAATCCCTAAGTTGGAAATAATACCGATACCTGTATATCACTATGTGCTATGATGACACGTGAGACAATGGATATGAAAGCACACACAGTTCTTTAACAATGTGGTATGACAGGGTGCCTGGGTGGCTCAGTCGGTTAAGTGTCCAACTCTTGGTTTCAGCTCAGGTCCTGATCTCACGGTTGGTGAGAGTGAATCCCGTGTCGGGCTCTGTGCTTACAGCGAGGAGCCTGCTTAGGATTCTCTCTCTGCCCCTCCCCTGCACACTCTCTCTCTCTGTCAAAAAAATTAAAAAATTAAAAATTAAAAAAAAAATTTTTAATTAAAAACTGGTATGGCAAGATATTATCTTGGCTAACATGAGTCCCCATCAGAAGCATTATTTATTAGAGGAAGGTTTCATTTCTTCAGTCCGTCTTTTTCCACTTCTCCTGCCATTGCCTTGTTTCAAGCTCCTCTATGTCTCTACAATTCAACAGTCCCCTAAATGTCCTCCACACTCTCGATTTTTCCCACCGCTAGTCCATTCTTCCCACTGTGGGCAGAATTATCCAGGAAGAACAGATTTGGTGCCAGCAAAGTTGGTTTAATATGTCCAGTGGTTTCCTATTGCCCACAGTATAAACCCAGCCCTGTGAGCTGGGCACACAGCCTCTTCCTTCCGCAAGGGACCCACCTCCTTGGACAGCTTCCTCTTCAGGAATCCTCTTAAATTCACCTGACAGCAGGGTAAACGAGAAGCACTCGCTAATTCCCAAATCCCCCATGCTTCCTTATGTCCAGCCTCTTTCACAAGTTCTTCCTTCCACTCATCGTCCTGTCCTCTGCTTCTTCTTGCAACCCCCACTACATACTGTCATCTTTTAAGGCTCAGGCCACCATCATACCCTAGATGTGCCCAGAGCACTATGCTCACACGTCAATCTATAGCATTAATCATGTTCGGGAATTTTTTAAAAAATTGTGTCTCTCTCCTGCATCTTATTTATTTTTCCATCCTCCATATAGTCCTGTCCTTGACATTAATAATTAATACATGTGAATCAATTTATTGAGTAATCAGGAAACACAAAGTAAGAAATTAAAAGGATTAAAATATTTTTCCCTCGGTAAGAACTTGGGGAACTCAATGGAGAAACAGATTTCAATTTTTCTGTCCAGCAAGTCAATATGCTGGCAGAAAGTACAAAAAAGATAGACATGACTCCCTAAGAGAGCCCCGGGTTGGATTCCACTTCTGACTCCATTTATTAGCTTTGTGACCACAAGTAAGTAACAACACCTATGAACTGAAATTCCCCATCTGTGAGGTGAAGATAAAGGTCACCTGCCCTGTACGGAGAAATACCTTTCATAAACACCCAAATGCTATATCAAAATCATATAAAGCGTTGTCAGTAAGGTACTATTTTAGTAGGTCACACTTGGGGGAAAAGGTGTTTTAACTGGGACTGACACAAGTTAAATAAAGAGATAACACTCCTGAACAAGGGCCTGATGCTTACATAGAGAAAAATTATCACACAAAGAACGTGTGTGCACACGTGCGTGTGTGCACGTGGGTGCACTAACCGCTTATTTTATTCTAATGCGTGGTGGATGTAGACAATTGTGTCCGAGCCTTGTATTTTGTAAAAACCTTAACGAGATGAAGAATTCCAAAGAGAGTAAAAAAAATTAATATCGTATCCTAAGGGATAAATGAGACATTTTTAAAGAGTAACATAAAGCAATGTGGGCATCCGTGTGCAAAAGACTACAGTGGCAGACATAACAAAGAGAAGAGAGGATTGCACTTGTACGTAAAATCCCCATTAATGCACCAACAGCAAATGCCAGCTGATACGGGAGTGAATAGTATGGCAACCAGGGACATAATTTTCTGAAGTTGTAATTAGCTCCTGGTAAAGTTCTGGTCACAAACTGAGCTAGAAGCTTCCCTTTTTACACATAGTAGTTATACACCTGGAAAATTAATACCTTGTAGCAATATTTCAAGATTTTGTGTTGCATGACATTAAGTTTTAAGCTTGGTGATTATAAACAGTGTCTGCCCATAATAATACCCTGTAGGATATCTGAATACAATTCTTGGAAGTTTTAACCTGGCTAGTGTGTTGTAGGATTGCTGGCTAGTAACGCTTACTATGCCAAAAGCACTAGGGTGAAGAAAAAAAATACATCCACAAATTTCTGAAACGCCTCTACCGAGAATCACTGAAGGGTTCCAGGTCTATCTGTACTTCTGTCTTTATCTGAGCCATTTTTCAGGAGCAAGTATAGTATCATTTTGGTGACATATCTGGCAAGTTGTGGATTTTGAACCACTTCCACAAAGACCATGTTTAGTCACATAAAGTATCCAGTCCCAAAATGCGCAAAGCTTTCTAAACATTAAACATAAGAACATGATGCAATCATGTACTGGTACTTAATAATGGAGCGGCGTTTACAGCTACTATATAATATCACTGTGTTAAAAAACAATCAGTGTCTTACTTCTTGGACTATTGGTCTAAGAATAGTCCAGTAAGAATAGAAAAGATGGCAACAATTACTGGATAATGCCACCTGGATGCCACTGGCACTCAAAATTCAATTAGCTGAGTCAACCGAACTGCTGTATCTATGTTCCCAACTGGCCTGTGAGTGGAGTAACAGGGCCAGCCCCACTATATTCATCACGGTAGCCCCAGCACTTATCACACTTCCTTGCACAGAGAATAGCTCCTAACAGTTATTCATGGGGACACATGAATGAATGAAGGAAACTTGAACTGTATGTTTTCTTAAGGGCTCTTAAGGGAGAGTCTGGGCAGGAACCTTGCCAGCATTCCGAGAGCTGGATCCAGACGGGCTGCTTTTGTGGCCATCTTTCTCCTTTGCCAATGTCCCTGCAGCAAATACAAGCATTTAGTTGTTGACTATTCTTTCTTTTCCAAATCGAAAGTCATTCTGTTTTTATCCACTACCATTTCATCATTCTTAAGGAAGGCCATCTATCTTGTCCGCGCTAACCTTGTGTTTGGGTGGCATACAAGGCAGATATGCCTAAGAAATGTATAAATCAACTATTACTTGGAATAGATTCTCTAGCCTCCCATATTTTACCCAAGAGTTGAACTTACATCATTTGGCTTGAAAGGTGGTCAAACACACATCACTCATTTGACCCAACATCTCTGAAACTACAAGTCTACCTTCATCATAGGTCTCAACTTAATGGATTGTGTTTCCTATCACAACATTGTTTTTTCTTTTATTAGCCCTTCTAAATAGTCTTTGTGTGATTATAAAACAAGAAATACTGGTCTCCACGAACATGCCAGATGCTGTACTGAAGGATTACTGCCCCTCTTCTCACAGTTTTGGAAGGTCGGCCACTGGATCTCATTCTGATTCAGTCTGTCAACGTCTTTGATCAGTCATGGGTTAAACTGCTTCAAGGCTGGCTCTTCTTTCAGCCTCCAAAATTTCCCTCAGTTCCTCTTGATTCTGGACCCTTTTGGGTTTTGTGCCTTGTATCCTTCTTTCCCCGTTGGAATTTTATTCTACCATAAATTTCCTACTTCCTTAAAAACAAATTTGAGGGGTGCCTGGAAGGCCTGGTTGGTTGAGTGTCTGACTTTGGCTCAGGTCATGATCTCATGGTTCATGGGTTCGAGCCCTGCTTCACGCTCTGTGCTGATAGTGTGGAGCCTGCTTGGGATTCTCTCTTTCCTTCTCTCTCTGTCCCTCCTTCACTGGCATGTATGTTCTCTCTCTCTCAAAATAAATAAGTAAACTTCAAAATAAATTTGAGCCTTTTTAGTAAAAGGAATATACATATATTACATTAAGCTCTATTAAATACACCAGTTGTTCTAAAATCTGGCTGGTCATCTGAATCACATGGAGAACATTATGGACATTAAGAACCTCTATTCATCTGGGAGGTTTTGATTCAATTGATCTTGGATAGGGCATAGAAACTCACATATATTAAATACTCTCTTGGTGACTTTAATCATCAGTCAGGGTTAATAAACACTCACATACACAATCTTTAAGTAACAATTTGTAGAAACTCTACACTTCAAACATGTCCTTCTCTGTGTGTAGAGTCCCATCAATAAGCCACTCCTGCCCTCTCTGCATCCCCACTGGCTCTGCTCCAGCGGAGATTAGGGGAGTAATTTGGGTTTAATAATGGAACATTATTAACCCGCTCCAACTCTCCCCTTCCTCCTCTTGAGAGCCAACTGCCCACAGGGGACCAGGTTCTACTCAACCATCATTCAGAGAGAAAACAGATTTGACTTGCAGAAGATAAAGAGTGAAGAGCTGGGATCTGCACTGGACACTACCACGTGCTGGGTAACAGGGGGTTGGGGGGGAGGGGACACAGGAATTGCCCACCTGCTTAGCCTCCCCCGTCCCCTAAAATGCCTCCAGCCTGCACCACCGCCCAAGGCACGTGCCAACATTGGCCGGACCCGGCCAAGGAAGCAAATGCTGGCAGGGGGGCTGCAGTGGTTACAAAGAGGATGTTTCGGCAAGAGGATGATGCAGTAAGAGAGGGGTATCCCAGCTCACAGCACAGTGGACACAGGGTGCATTTCTAGAACTAGTGTTTAATGATAATGTAATAGTGTGTAACACAACACAGTTCCCTTTTTATAAGCTGCCCCTGGGAGCAGTTGTCCTCAAGCAGTTTTGCGTGTCAGAATAATCTAAGGACACGTGACGGGGCACTTTGAGGAAGTAAAGTGACCAGATCAGCCTTCTCATTCTGGGGTACCTCAGAGGAGTTCTACAGCTCCATGAAATCCAGTGCACGAGCTGGGAGGCAAAATGATTACATGCATTTAAATATAATGACATTTAACATTCATACAACAAAATCTTGATATTTACTTTTCTAGAAGTTTGTGAAATAGTTTTATTTATTTGTATTCTCAGAAAAATATACACTCTATCGGTTTCAATTTTGCCAGAATTAATTATACATGTAACACACACATGCGCACACACACACATTCTGACTCAGGTTGTCTGGGTAAACGTAGTGTGGTCATCCATCACATACCCCCATACCCGGAGCATAACCCTCCAGTGTTGTCAAGTCAAGTGAGGCATAAAACTCTAAAATGGGTCTCTCGGTCTGCAGTTTTTTTCATCCTGCTGCGTTCAATCCAATGATGGAAAAGGCATTCCACCACTACTCCTGTCTAAAAAGGAAAAAATCCAATGTGGCAAACAAAAGCCAGTCGTGCTGCAGCAGGCCCAGACCCGGAGAAGTGATCAGGTCTGCTCTTCAAGAAATCGAGAGGAAACATGCACCGGAAAACAGAATGACGAGCCTATCATTTCCTCGTGCCTACTGAGGTATTCTGAGAATTTTCAATACATTCAAAATATCTTCATTATTTTTTTTGAAATCCTACTAACTCTAATATCTGGGATATTTATATTTAAATGTAAATTAATGCATTCTAAAGCAAAATCATGGAGATTACCCAGCATATTCTAATTACCCTCTTTACCAACAAACCATCTAGTTCTTTTTTTTTTTTTTTTTAAGTTTATTTTTGAGAAAGAGAGAGAAAACAGATGGGGAAGGGCAGAAAGAGAGGGAGACAGGGGATCTGAAGTGGGCTCCATGCTGACAGCAGAGAGCTCAATGTGGGGCTCGAACTCATGAACCTGAGAGATCATGACCTGAGCCGAAGTCAGATGTTTCACCGACTGAGCCACCAAGGCACTCCTAAACCATCTAGTTTTAACCAAAGTATTTTGTCCCTTATATTGGTTTGTAATTTTCTTGAGAAGAGCTATAGATATAAATTACCTTCCTGAGACTGGTTATTTTGTGATGTTTTGTTTATTAATTGCTAAAATTAAGTTCTATCTCTACTTCCAATGTGTTCCTTATTTAGGAGTTTCTAAATGTATTTTCCTAAATAACATTAAAGAAGTAAAAATATATGATCTTATAAAGTGCTACTACACTTTTATTTAAAGGAAAATATATAAAATGCGCAAGGCATATCATCAGACATTTTTTTCATAAAATACACTGAACTACAACAGATTACCACTGGGTGGCAGTGGTGTTACGCCTAACGCTCAGGTTTTCTTTCAGAGACGAACATTGGCTAGGCCTCTTGTCAGAGTTACATGAATCCTTGACTACACCTGTGAGTGGCACATAATAACTGCATTGTAAAGGGGCAAAAAACAAATCTATTTTTCCAACTCTGAATTTATTTCTTCCCTTATCAAATGCCCCTACTCACTTCCAAGAATAATCCCTTTGCCCACACATGACGTTCTGATGTAACCACTTTCCTACAAGGCCACAATGACACAACTATTTTGATGTACAGACATTTTGATGTGGCCTAAAATAAACCACTAAATGTTATGATAATTTTTTTTAAGTAGTAACTAATGTACAAAAGAGAACCGCATGCCCCAGGCAGAAACTGGGGGTCAGTGGTAAGGCCAACCACGGGATGGGAAATGGGGTGAAGCTCAAGGTCTGGAAGACAACTGCATATAACCAGGAGTCATATATTTACCCTATATACTTATTTCTGAATGGGCTATTAACCATTCTATGCAAAATATCTGCTTAGTTTCTGGAGTTTCTATTTTATTTCCCTTAATCTGCCTCTCAAATTCTCTGGTTCTTCTTCAGAGATAATATATGGGTCTCCAATACATAGGAAATTCTCAGATTACTGCCAATTCTCTGAATTCACAGATAAATAGGTAGGTAGGCAGACAGACAGACAATATACTTGTATTCAAATCATAAACTATTTTAACGATGGTTTCAATGAGCAGGACTGATGTACCTAAGGGGATAGCCCACTTCTATCAGATTTTTTATTTTTATTTTTATTTAAAAAAAAAATTTTTTTTTTAACGTTTATTTATTTTTGAGACACAGAGAGACAGAGCATGAATGGGGGAGGGTCAGAGAGAGGGAGACACAGAATCTGAAACAGGCTCCAGGCTCTGAGCCATCAGCCCAGAGCCCGACGCGGGGCTCGAACTCCCAGACCGCGAGATCATGACCTGAGCCGAAGTCGGACACTTAACCGACCGAGCCACCCAGGCGCCCCATATCAGATTTTTTTAAAAAACATCTTAATTGCTTACAGAAATGAATGAAATCGAATGTGAGTGTCCTGTGTGATTAGGATGGGGCAGAGAAAAGGTCAGAGATGAAGTCTGTGTAAAATACTAAGTGGAACAGTAACACATACACACAGACCTCATTATCAGCATGGGTTGGATCCCAGTGAAGGAACCCGTTGTCATGACCAAAGCAAGTTCCCTCATCGGGATCCATTCCCCTCTGAGATCTTCCCTGCCCTACTCTATCCCTTACCAGAAAAATTTAACCCCTCCCTCCTCTGTGCTACTTCAGTAATTGTTCTTCTGTCTCTCTTTACATTTTAGCATAATAATCTGTTTACATGATGCGTAGAGGTGCAGCACTACGGCCTGGGGTGCACTAGTTGTTAAAGACATTGGGCAAATTACTTAACCTTTCTGAACCTGAGTTTCCTCTCCTTCACAGTGCAGATAATGACGATGGTAACTAACTCACAGGGGTGTCATTTTGGACTACAAGATTCAATGCATGTAAAATACGTTTCCTGATACGTAGCTCTCAGTAGACATTAGTTGTTCTCGTGTTATTCTTGTTCCTGTCGTCTAGTAGCAGTAGACTTCCCAAAGCCAGAATCAAATTTACTTCATCTTTGTATGGCTTGTAGCCAGCACCGCGTCCATCATCCCAGGCATGCTCGTTCATAATCAGTTTCTTGATCTAAACTCAACTATCCTTTGTTTACGTATCCAATTGTTCCCTCTCCACCCATTGTTCCCTTAGCCTGTCTGATCTTAAAAACTAAAAAGTTTTTTCACCTGTTCATTACATCCTAGGTCACAATCGATGCCTTCCTCTCTATTACTACACAATTTCTTAAAAAAAATTTTTGTTTTGAGGGGCGCCTGGGTGGCTCAGTAAGCTAAGTGTCTGACTCTTGATTTCAGCTCAGGTCATGATCTCACGGTTGTGAGATCAAACCCCACATCAGGCTCTGTGCTGAGCATGGAGCCTGCTTAAGATACTCTCTCTCTCTCTTCCTCTGTCCTTCCTGCATGTGTGTGTGCTCTCTCTTCAAAGAAAAAAATTTTTTTTTTAATATGCTTGCTGCATATTCAGTCTTACTGGATAGCTATCACTTTTTCTTCAAGAAAACGGCCCTATGGCTATTTCCAATAATACCCTACAGGCCAAATACCTTTGGGTGGACTTACCCTTCGCATAGCTCCAATTATGTCCTGTAAATATACACATAGCTCCCAAAACAAACTTCTACACTTATTCTCCATTTTTCACTCCAGCTCCATTTACAACTGCCTGGTGACATCCCCGCGTGGAGACACTCTCACCACCTGAAACTCAACCAGTACATTTTATCTCACGTAATGTATGTCTTCGTATAATGGAAAAAACATCGCTCTGGTTCCGGAAACCTAGATTCTAATTTTGAAACTTCTAGGTAATGACTATACAACATTGGGTAAAAGTCACCCATCCGGAATTCAAACTGAACACGGCACCCCTTCCCACGGCAACTCTGCTCCTCTTCCTGTGCCCCCATCTGTCAGCAGCAGCATTGTTTCCCGAGGCACCCAATCTCCAAACTTCCAAACTACCATCTACTCTCCCTTGCTCCTAAATCCTTTAGTCTGCCATCAAAATGGTTTTGAAATCTGGCCTTCCTTTCTGCTCTTACCACCCAATTCCAGTAACGTTGTTATTTCTCACTTAGACATTAACAATTACCTCCCGTGACACAGCCAGGACCGGCACTGGAGAAGGAATTGCTTGAGACACGAGGCAGACCAGCCGACTGCCACCAGTGCTAACCCTTCATTTGGAAGTTACTGCTGCTCCGGTTTGAGTTTGACCCAAGGGCGGAAGAGAACTCTACCCTTAATAACTCCTAATAGAGGCAAGACAGATTACTCAGACAAGTCGTTGCCAAAGGTTGGCAGTAACAAAAGGGACAAAACACCATATGAACAAAATACCTCCTGTCCTCCAGGTCCGTGAGCCCAAACAGGGACCCTGGACCTTTCTGTCTGGGTTCCGCCAGCAGGTGCACACCAGGTATTCCCTTATCATCAAGAAGCACAAGCTCAGAGAAACACCACACTCGAGGTCTCCAAACCAAAACCAAGAAGCTGACCCCTCCTGCTGGCCTGTCTGGGGCCCCGTCCTCACAGCTCTGGCTCCTCTGAATAGAGGAACAAGGGATGTTGGCTAACTGGGGCGGGCCTCCACTGAACACCGCAATCCAAGCCAAGTTTCCAACTGTTCACAAAAGAAAATCATATGGACATAAACTACTCCCTCCTTCTAATTAATTATCCACTCTCCTTCCCTCAGGAATTGATTCCTTAAGATACAGCCCTCATCCTAACACTTCCTGGCCCCAAATCTTTGTTGGTTGCTCATAAACCACAAAACAAATCAAAAACTCTGTACGTAAGCCCCTTGCCTGTTTACATCTTTACTGCTTTTGTAGCCTCCCATCAAGGTGCAGTTTCCCTCCTCACTGCCCTGGAGCTTATGCTCCCAGCAGACTGGTCTACCTGCCACTGCCTGAACGGAACACACATCCTCCTATCTAGGGGCCTTTATTTAAGTGTCTTTCCACAGGCCCAGAATGCTTTGCCCCAGGATCTTTCCTCTCATTGACGCATCCTTAAATGCTGGGCTTAAACACTCTCCTTCCAAAACGTGTCACCCAAGTAGAGCTCACTCATTCGCAATACCATGTGCTCAGTCCTCACAGAGCCTTATTTGTAAAAGGTAATGGATTCACAGAGGAGAGCAGTGTGCTAAGATTATGTTTACTCTAAGAAGCTTATCTCTCTCATTTTCAATATTGTCAGCGGCACATGAATTCTGAAAAATATATTACAGTATGAGAAGAAAATAAATCATAAAATAGGTCAAGTTCCCCACTCGGTCTTCAGAAGATGGTTTAACCCTATCTCCCTAACCCTCAAAAGTCCTTCTAGGACCCAAATTATTTTATTTCTTCTTCATCCTACTTGAGAAAACTGCAATCCGCTTGAGAAAACTGCATTAAAAAAGTGAACATTTTTGTTGTTGTTGGGATGGAGTGAAACATTTCCTTTCCCTCTCTCCAGTTCACATATTCCGACATCTTGGATGCTTACGTTAGGCCATGTTACAAATGTGTTACTTTTATTATATATGATTCTTTGAATACACATAGGATTTGTCTGCTGAAGTTATACAGAGCAGGGAGACTCTGTTGTTTGCTGCCTCACTTTCCACTTGGAAGGTGAGGCAAATAAAGACTACTTCACTCAGTTGCCTAAGAAATATGAATTCCTTAAGTGCGGAGCTAAAAATCAGATTCAATGGAATATATTGTGTTTTATATCTCTTTCATTCATTAACACATATGTATTGTCTACTACATGCCAGGAGTTAGTCTAGGCACTAAAGACAGAACAGCAAAAACAAAACAAAACAACAACAACAAAACCCAGCTAAAAATGCCTGCCTTCGTGGAGCTGATAATATATTGAAGATCATGCTTAGGATTCTAGAAAAAAATCTAATTCATAATTCATGAATCTAATTTCATTTTAGTCTGTCTACATATAAAAGCTATGTATAATCTATTCATCAACTTATAAACCTTACAAAACTAGTTCATAAGTAGGACCAAAAATAAAATCTGAAAATAGCATATAAAAGGGTAAATACAAAAGTTTAGGACAACATCCTGTGAATAGTTTCCTACATGAAGAAGCAAGCAGCCACCTGAGGGTAACAGAACCAAGGTATAAACAGGCTTTGAGAAGAAAATTTACCACTCACTTCCAAAGAAATGCCTGTTGTTTTCCTTTCGATTTTATACATCAAATGTACAACCCTAGTTATTCAGTTTAAAACTACACACAGATGCATGCACTCACACACAGCTATACAAATTGTTTTAGAAGGCCAAGATCATGCATAACTTTTTAAAAAGCACCTTTGGAAAATTTTCTATTCAGAATGACTCCACTCATACTGTTTTACTGTTTATATTGGTTTTTCCTATAGTGGAAGAATGGAAAGTAACCAAACTCAGAAATGCGACGATGGGTGACTAGTGGCCTTAGGCATTAAACAGAACTTTGTTTAGTAAATAAACAGTCTCCGGATAGAAAGATCCTATGCAGAACCCAGAGAAACCTTTGTGTGAGAGAACACAGCCTACTGTGATCCATTCTTCCCTTGTCCTGATACCTGGCCTTCCAGCATCACTCCATTTCCTGGCCTCCCTTGCACGTGGCCACGTGACTAAGTTCAGGGTAATGCGGTGTGAGTAGAAATGATGGGTGAAACTTGTCATTCCCTTACAGACACTTCACCTAGGTCTGAACTCACTTTCTGCTGGTGATGCCATGAGCAACTCCGGAAGCTGCCTGGTAACACTACATTTCTCCCAGGTGTGACAGAATGAATATTTGTGTCCCCCACCCCAAATTCCTATGTTGAAGCCTAATCCCCAATATAATGGCATTTGAAGGTGGAGACTTTGGGAGGCAAATAGGTCATGAAGGCAGAGCCCTCATGAATGGGATTAATGCCCTCATGAAAGAGGCTCCAGAGAGCTTGCTCTCCCCTTCTGCCATGTGAGGACACAGGGAGAAGATGGCCATCTGCGAACGAGGAAACCGGCCCTCGCCAGACAGTGAATCTGCCAGTGCGCTGATCTTGGACTTCCCAGACTCCAGAGCTGTGAGAAATAAATGTGTTTTTAAGCCATCCAGCCTACTATATTTTGTTATAGAAGCCCAAATGGACTAAGACATGAGGCTTTTTGCAACTGCATATTCCCTGTGGTTAAGATCTTGCCAATGGAATGTGAGTGGAAGTAAGAGGTCACTTTGGTCTAGGCCTTTATACAGGGGCCCACCTCCTATACACTCTCTTCTGCCATTCTCTGGCAAGAATCTGGAAATGGTGACACAGCTTTGCCCCCATAGGAAAGGACAATCCCCTGGGGAGACAGCAAAGAAACAACATGGACAGAACCAGGAGCTCTGAATGGCCCAGTGCAGCAGACGTATCCTCTCACCTCAGAAGCTTGCCACAGACTGTGATGTCAGAGTGAAACTTCTTTCTTTTCTACATCTCTCATTTGGGGAGGTTTCTTTGCTATCACAACTTGGCAACTCTAATATTCAAACTATGTTAGAGCCACCCCACCGGCTCTGGACCAAGGGCTTTGCACTATTAATTGGGAGAGAACATTTTGGGGTTTTGTCACAGCAGACTAGTTAGCCTACCTAATACGTAATTAGTCATTATATATAATTCTAGGAATAGCTACAAGACCCTACCCAACATCCATTTCCCTTTCCCTCCTTCCTAACAGAACCCTGAATTGGTTTAGACATCCACTCTTTCTCGGCAAGTCGTATGTTTAGGCGATACTAACCCTATTCCTAGTTTCAGCAAGCACCTATTGATTAGTTTAATAAGTTGCTAGGAGGAATCCTTTTCCCTTACCATAGGTAATTAGTTCAGAGGCAGGATGTGACCCATTTCTGGCCAATGAGATGTGAGTGGGGGTCTCTTGGGAGGGGCTGAGGGAGCTGCTTTTGGTATACCTGAGATGAAATTCCGTTGAGACCTGGAATTGATTCAGGCATTTATTAAGGATACAGCTAACATGGAGAGGAGGGCAAAATCTGGACTATCACGAAGAGAAGGGAGTCAGAGCCTGCCCTCCTCCAGATGCATCAGCCAATATGGTTTTGGGTTTTGTGTTACCTGCAGCTGGTGGCATCCTGACTGGTAAAGTATAACAAGGGTCCCCATTAAGTATACATGATAACTGAACCAATCCTGAACTCAACCAATCCTATATTGGTTGAACCAATATACAACCCCAGCCAATCATGAACTGAAAGAAAGATATTTAATTACTACCATCCTAAAAGCATCAAGCAGCACTTGAAGAGCACACTAGAGCAGAGAGGATAAGGGCAGGATGGGGACTAGGTGGGTAAGCTAGAGATGGATCATAAAGACCACTGGCAGCTGGGGGAAAACTCATGGAGGTAATGTTTAGAGCAGAGAAGATACTTACAGAGGAGAAAACAAACATTTGCCTAAGGTCACTCGGCATTTTGTGGCAGAGCTACAGCCACTATCCAGGTTTACTCTTCCCCACAGCAGGGTTTAGTTTCAAGCATTTAATGAAAAAATGAAAAACTTCACTGAAAATTAATTCTGGCAATGGTATACAAGAGAGGTTAGAAAGACAAAGTCTGAAGGTGCTGAAGGCGACTACGATAATCCAAGAGTAAGGCAAATTGAATTCCTACAATTCCTTGGTTTTCAAATAATATTAGCAGTGGATTCTCAATATATGAAATACGTAGGTGAGATGTTTTATTAAATTCATCTTTAGGTTTAATCGGGTAAAATCATATATTATGGAGATAACTCATATGAACAGAACTCGTGGAAATCAAAGTCTTTTTCCAAACATGAGCTTTCACAGTGGCACAAATTTATGTGTCGGTGGAATCTAGCGTGTAAAATTATGTACTTAATGTATTATTTTTTGTCCATACGGTTTCTCATTGCTGTTTTCGAAATGTTTCAAAACACCTTAAGCAATACAATTCAGAACGAATGCTTATTGACACCCTGAAGCACTTCTGGAAGCACCCGGGGCTCTCTGGAGTACAGTGTGAAAAGTAGTCGACGGCAGGTCAGGGCTCAAGATCCCCGTCTCCATCATCCTGCTTTGCTGTTTTCCATCACAGTTATCACCTTCAAACAGACTACACAATCTACTTATTTATCATTCTTTCACTATGTTATATGATTATATAATTTACGTTTATATCTGGTTTCTGTATGTTTTGCTCACTGCTGCACCCAGTTGCAAAACAATTGCCTGGCACATAGTCGATGCTCAATTAATATTTGTTGAATGAATGAGTAGAGTACCTTTTGAGCCTTCACCCTTGTTTACAGTGGTGCTCCGCCTGCAGTGAACATGGCCTCAGCCCCACCACCTTCTACTCCAGCCACGCTAACCCATGTCCAAATACCCTGTGTGGTGTGGGGCCTTTCTCCCTGGTGGATTCAGCATCAACCCCCTGCTGCCAGTAGGATCCTGTGCAAAACACTTTCCAAATACATCTGCTTTTCTCCTGAAATTTTCAAGTCCATGTCTACTGTGTCCATGAGGGGACACAAGCTCCTTGCAGGTCTTTATACGGCCCAAGCTCTTTGCACACTCCCTAGCACATATTAGGAGCTTAAGTAAACATGCTGTGACGCTAGAACTGAATAGATGAACTGGAGACATATTGCAAAGGAGGCATCCACAAGACCTGGTAATGTGAAATAGAGAGGAAAGAGAGAAAGGAGAATGGAAAAATCGGTACTGCCATTACCATAAGGAGACCTCAGTGGGCTGCCCAAGCTCTGTGATGTTCAAGCAGAGGCAGGACAAGCACTTAATGGGGAAGCTGTGGGTTGGAATCAGCCAGGAAAGAGTTGGTGAACTGGGCACCTTTGTGGTTACCCACAAATCTGTGGCTATATGAATCAGTGTGGATGAGGAGTTTTAAACAAGCATTTGTTACAAAAGGATAGCCAAACAGAGATGAAGCATCCCTTTGATGGGTTTCAGTCCACGTGGATTTCTCTCTACTGTGACCTTCCGTAGCACTTAAGTCTAATATAAAATTTGCCATTTAATTATGTGTATATGTGTCTATATAGAAATAGAAAATGCAACAGAAGAGTTGGAAACTGAAGTTGGAAAATCTCCCAGAAAGCAGAGCAAAAATACGAAAAGATGGGAAATGGGGAGGTGGAGGGAAGAGGAAAATGAGATGATGGGTGGAGAAGGTCCAACATTCACATGATAATAATTCCTAAATAAATAAATAAATAAAACAGAGAAACAAAAGAGAAAATTTAAGCCAACTTCTCAGAACTGAAAGGCCATACAAAAAGCCCATACAATGGATGAAAATAAACTGAATATCGCTGTGAAGTTTCAGATTCCTGAGGAAAAGTGAACTTTCCAGAAGCTTCCAAAAATAAGGGGGCTAATAGGCATAAAAAGCATCCGAAATCCAAATTGTACAGGATTTCTCATTTCTGGAAACTAGAGGATAGGAGAACAATGTCTTCAATGTTCTGAAGGAAAAAATGGCTTCCAAGCTAGAATCCGAAACCCAGCCAAGCCACCAACCTATGTGATAGAAAAACAGAATCATCTTGACATGGAAACCCCCCTGCCCAGGACTCTCTCCTCCTGTGTGATCAGACTCATCACGAGTCCCTGAATAATCTTTGCACATTCTCCTTTCCCATGTGGTTCTTTACACCCCATCCAGATGACATCTTCCCTTTGAACCAGTCCTCAGTCAGGTAACAGGAGATTCTCTCCCAGTAGGGCAGCAATTTTATTCATTGTGCAAATCCCACCAAGCACAGCAGAATGCTCAATGCATTACCTACTGAATAAAAACCACTGAAATTCATTGATGGAATGGACTAGGCTATTCTAGAATGATTGTAAAAAGTTTACCACATAAATAAGATTTAAGCTGAATTTGAAGTCTCTCAAGAATTATTTTATGACCTAAAACTACTGGATTTACACAAGTCAAAACAAAATTATTCATAAAATAAAACATTTTCAACTCGGGGTGTCTGGGTGGCTCACTTGGTTTAGCGTCTGACTCTTGATTTCAGCTCAGGTCATGATCCCAGGGTCATGAGATCAAGCTTCAGCATCAGGCTCTTTGCTGGGCGTGGAACCTGCTTGCGATTCTCTCTCTCTCTCTCTCTCTCTCTCTGCCTCCTCTGCCCCTCTCTCTGCTCATGTGCACATGTGCATCTTCCCTCTCAAAAAAATTTAAACTCTATTAAGAAAATAACAACAGGGAAATGACATGATTTCTAAATAAATGGACGTTTGCAAGTACACTGCTCTCTAAATTAGACGAAATTTGGGGAAATCAAACATAATGTTTAAAAACCAGAATACCAAAGAAAAAATAAAAATAAAAACAATAATAAAAAAATAAAAAAAATAAAAACCAGAATACCAACAATATGTAGTTATTTGTCAATTCGTGAAACAAGTCAGGTTTAACTTTAGGTTTAACCTTAAACTTTAGGTTTAACCTTAACTAAACTGTGTTAATTATGACAATATCAGGTCAACGGTTATTCATGGGTACCAAATCAAATACTGTTTTATAGAAGTGCTATGTACAAATACAAATATATATACATTCATAGGTGGACAGAGATACAGTAAAATTTTAAATTCACCCTAAGGAAAAATAGAATAAGCATCTATAACCTTTTCTCTGAAGTGAGAGAATATAGAAGAAGATTGGAAGTAATAAAAAATGACTAATCATCAGTGTTCTAATAATGCAAGTTAAAAGACTGCTCCACATTGCTGAAAACACAATTCCTAATGCCAGCAGTGACTCTGTTCTTCCGACAGGTATTACACACTAAGTAAAAGTAGTCAGCATTTATTGAACAACTGCTGTGTGAAAGAAAGTACTGGTATTTTCCACAGTCACAACAGAGAAAAACACTGCGGAGCAGGTGAAGTATCTCAGGAGCGCGGTGAGTCCTTCCACGCCCCCACCTGCTGTCTTTCAGTGACCTTGCACACCCCAGCCTTCCCTTCCTCTCCCCACTTTACCGCGTTTTCTACCTATATTTCAAGTATAGGTAGAGAGTAAGTCAGGGAACCAACTGGCACACTTCACACTACTTATTGGCTTTCTGCTGCCTCTCTAGGGTTTTCTTTTAAAACTCAATGACTAGGGGCGCCTGGGTCAATTAAGCGCCCGACTTCGGCTCAGGTCATGATCTTGCGGTTGGCAAGTTCGAGCCCCATATCAGGCTCTGTGCACAGCTTAGAGCCTGGAGCCTGCTTCAGATTCTATGTCTCCCTCTCCCTCTCTTTCTCTCTCTGCCCCTCCCCCACTCATGCTTTTTGTCTCTCTCTCTCAAAAAAAAAAATAAACATTAAAATAAATAAATAAACAAATAAATAAATAAAACGAAAAACCACAATGACTAAAAACCTATAAGGAAACCAATGAGGGGTAGCTGTGATACATGAGATACAGATGTAGGAATCTGTCGATCAGCATGTCTCTCTGACACTGTGTAACACAACATATGGGCTTTGCATAAACAAAAATGAGTTCTGAACTTGAAATTTGGCAGCAGTTTGGATGAAAATTTAAGTCTCCCTGTTCAACAAAATTCTGACACAGTGCACTGTTATACACGGATCCCTTAAGGCTACCCAACTGAGAGCACTCAGTTCATGACACAGATCCAGGCCCATGAGAAATAGGAAGGAAAAATATAAACCCTTTACAAAACATGAAAATTGAAACAAACCATCACTAGAGAGATACCAGAACAAATCCCTGAGACCTTTGTGGTGCTTTGCACAGACCCATACTAAATTCTATGTCTCCAAACCCAACTTTAATCTATGATTGGAACAATGCATATTTAAAGATGAATATGGTATTCATCTTTTGAGTAGTTTTGAGTCAAAGTTTGGCTTTTTTTAGTTTTTAATTTATTTTTTTAATTTACATCCAAGTTAGTTAGCATAGAGTGCAACAATGATTTCAGGAGTAGATTCCTTAATGTCCCTTACCCATTTAGCCCATCCCCCCTCCCACAACCCCTCCAGTAACCCTCTGTTTGTTTTCCATATTAAAGAGTCTCATGTTTTGTCCCCCTCCCTGTTTTTTATCATTTTTGCTTCCCTTCCCTTATGTTCATCTGTTTTATATCTTAAAGTCCTCATATGAGTGAAGTCATACGATATTTATCTTTCTCTGACTAATTTTGCTTAGCATAATACCCTCCAGTTCCATCCACGTAGTTGCAAATGGCAAGATTTCATTCTTTTTGATTACCAAGTAATACTCCATTGTATATATATACCACATCTTTATCCACTCATCTATCGATGGACATTTGGGCTCTTTCCATACTTCAGTGATTGTTGATAGTGCTGCTATAATCATGGAGGTGCATGTGCCCCTTCGAAACAGCATATCTGTATCCCTTGGATAAATACCTAGTAGTGCAATTGCTGGGTTGTAGTGTAGTTCTATTTTTAATTTTTTGAGGAACCTCCATACTGTTTTCCAAAGTGGCTGCATCAGTTTGCATTCCCACCATCAGTGCGAGAGGATTCCTCTTTCTCCATATGCTCACCAACATCTGTTGTTGCCTGAGTTGTTAATGTCAGCCATTCTGACAGGGGTGAGGTGGTATCTCATTGTGGTTTTGATTTGTATTTCCCTGATGATAAGTGATATTCAGCATTATTTTCATGTGTTGGTTAGCCATCTGTATGTCTTCTTTGGAGAAGTGTCTATGCATGTCTTTTGCCCATTTCTTCACTGGATTATTTGTTTTTTGGATGTTGAGTTTGATAAGTTCTTTATAGATTTTGGATACTAACCCTTTATCTGATATGTCATTTGTAAATATCTTCTCCCATTCCGTCGGTTGCCTTTTAGTTTTGCTGATTGTTTCCTTCACTGTGCAGAAGTTTTTTATTTTGATGAGGTCCCAGTAGTTCATTCTTGCTTTTGTTTCCCTTGCCTCCGGAGACGTGTTGAGTAAGAAGTTGTTGCAGCCAAGGTCAAAGAGGATTTTGCCTGCTTTCTCCTCGAGGGTTTTGACGGCTTCCTGTCTTACATTTAGGTCTTTCATCCATTTTGAGTTTATTTTTGTGAATCGTGTAAGAAAGTGGTCCAGGTTCATTCTTCTGCATGTCGCTGTCCAGTTTTCCCAGCACCACTTGCTGAAGAGACTGTCTTTATTCCATTGAATATTCTTTCCTGCTTTGTCAAAGATGAGTTGGCCATATGTTTGTGGGTCCATTTCTGGATTCTCTATTCTGTTCCATTGATCTAAGTGTCTGTTCTCGTGCCAGTACCATACTGTCTTGATGATTACAGCTTTGTAATACAGCTTGAAGTCCAAAAAGTTTGATTTTTAAAGCTGCTTAAAATCTACAAGTATAACCAAATCAGAACAGTTGTTTCTGAGCACTGTTTTAACAATCACCGCTATATAATTTCTGCGGGCTTTTCTAAAACATTGTGGTAAGATACACATACCACAACCATACATCTTAACCACTTCTAAGTGTACAGTGTGGTAATGTTACACTCACTGTTGTTCAGCCAATCTCCAGAACCTTTCTCAAGCTTGCAAAACGGAAACTCTATATCCTTTAAACAACTCCCCATTCTCTTCTACCCCCAGCCCCTGGCAACTACTTTATTTTCTGTCCCTACTCGAGGTAGCTCATGTAAGTGAAATCATAAAGCATTTGTCTTTTTCTGATTGGCTTATTTCACTTAACATACTGTCCTCAAGTTTTATCCATGTTGTTATCATGTCAGAATTTCCTTATCATGGTTGAATAATATTCCATTGTGTGTGTGTGTATATGTGTGTGTATATACATATATGTGTATATATATATATGAATATACACACACGTATGTATATTCATATATATATATATATATATATATATACACATATATATGTACACACACACACACACACACACACACATATATACCACATTTTGTTCATCCATTCATCTGTTGATTGACATTTGGAATGCTTCTATCTTTTGGCTATTGTGGATAATACTGCTAGGAATATTCTTGAGACCCTGTTTTTAATTATTTTGGATATATATCCAAAAGTGAAATTATTTTTTTTAATTTTTTTTAATTCAAAGTTTAGTTAGCTAACAGTATTTAGTTAGTTAACATTATTAGCTAACATCATTGGTTTCAGGAGTAGAATCAGTGATTCATCACTTATATACAACACCCAGTGCTGATCACAAGTGCCGTTCTTAATACCCATCACCCATCTAGCCCATCTCTCACCCACCTCCCTCTATCAACCCTCAGTTTGTTTTCTGTCATTAAGAGTCTCTTGTGTTTTGTTTCTCTCTCTTCTCTTCCCCCCTTCCCATTCATCTGTTTTGTTTCTTAAATTCCACATATGAGTAAAATCATATGGTATTTGTCTTTCTCTGACTGACTTATTTCAGTTAGCATAATACATTCTAGCTCCATCCAAATCATTGCAAATGGCAAGGCTTCACTCTTTTTGATGGCTGAGTAATTTTCCAAATTTTCCATTGTGTATATACTGCATCTTTACCCATTCATCAGTCGATAGACATTTGGGCTCTTTCTGTAATTTGGCTATTGTTGGCAATGATGCTATAATGTTCATTAAGGTGCATATACCCTTTCAAATGTGTATTTTTGATCCTTTGGGTAAATATCTAATAATGCAATTACTGGGTCATAGTGTAGTTCCATTTTTAGTTTTTTGAGGAACCTCCATACTGTTCTACAGAATGGCTTCACCAGTTTGCATTCCCACCAACAGTGCAAGAAGGTTCCCCTTTCTCCACATCCTCACCAACACCTGTTGTTTCTTGTGTTGTTAATTTTAGCCATTCTGACAGGTGTGAGGTGGTATCTCATTGTGGTTTTGATTTGTATTTCCCTGATGCTGAGTGATGCTGAGTATCTTTTCATGCGTCTGTTAGCCATCTGGATGTCTTTTTTGGAAAAGTATCTATTCATGTCTTCTGCCCATTTCTTAACTGGGTTATTTGTTTTTTAGGTGTTGAATTTGATAAGCTCTTTATAGATTTTGGATACCAACCCTTTAACAGACATGTTTTTTGTAAATATCTTCTCTCACTCCGTAGGCTACCTTTTAGTTTTGTTGATTGTTTCCTTCACTGTGCAGAAGCTTTTTCTCTTGATGAAGTCCCAACAGTTCACGTTTGCTTTCGTTTCCCTTTCCTTCAGCATCGTGTCTAGTAAGAAGATGCTACGGTCAAGGTCAAAGAGGTTGCTGCTTGTGTTCTTCTGTGGCATTTTGATTGTTTCCTGTCTCATATTTAGGTCTTTCATCCATTTTGAATTTATTTTTATGTATGGTGGTCCAGTTTTTGTATGGTGGTCCAGTTTTATGTATGGTGGTCCATTTTTATGTATGGTTCACTCCCCAGAAGTAAAATTACTGGATCACATGGTAGTTCTATTTTTAATTTCCTGAGCAACTACTATACTGTTTCCCATAATGGTTGTACCATGTTACATTCTCACCATCACGGCACAAGGATTCCAATTTTTCCACATCCTCATCAACACTTGTTATCTCTTGTCTTTTTTATATTAGTCACCCTAACAGATGTGAGGCAATATCTCATTGTGGTTTTCATTTGCATTTTCCTGATGATGAGTGATACTGAGCACCTATTTATGTACCTATTGGCCATTTGTATGTATTTTTTGGTTAAATGTCTATTCAGTTCCTTTGCCCATTTTTAAATCACATTGTTTGGGCTTTTTTTCTATTGAGTTGTGTGAGTTCTATATATATTTTGGATATTAACCCCTTCCCACATATATGATTTGTAAATATTTTCTCTCATTTGGTAAATTGCTTTCCTTGTAATGATGGTGTCCTTTGCTGTTACAGATGCTTTTAAGTGCAGCCCCACTTATTTATTTTTGCTTTTGTTGCTTTTGCTTGCAGTGTCAAATAAAAAAATTACAGCCAAGACTGACATTAAGGAGCTTACCCCCTACACTTTCTTCTAGGAGTTTTATGGTTTCACATCTTACAATCAAGTCTTTATTCCATTTTGAGTGGACTTTGTGTCCATTTTAAACTACTTTTAAAATCATTTTATAATTGAAGTTTACTGAATGCTTTCTACATGTCACCTTTAATTCTTAAAACGTATGAGGTAGTTCTAATTCTTTATGAGGCAGGTATTATTTATTCAGTTCAGAGGAGTGAAGTCACCTGCTCAAGATCAAACAATTGATAGCTGGAGGAGGTAACATTTCAACTCCAATGCTTTCTCATCATAAAACATTAATTTGTAATTATGACTGAAGAAATATACGGATGTCTTACTATGTCTTTTAGGTGCTTTCCTTCCTATACCTTAGCTTACCAGCCATGCTATATGAACTAGGCATCGCTGGCCCATTTTACTGAGCAAAACAAAGCACTGAAAGTTTAAGGGACGTGCGCAAATAACAAGCGACAGAATTCAGAACAGGCCCACTGTCTTCCCACTACGCCACACTGTCTAGTGAAAGAAGCAGAGAAAGCTGACACTCGTCAGAAAAAGGTATAGCTGCCACTTTACAGCATTTTGTAACATCATGAGCAACACGTGGAAATGCAGGAAGTTAGACAAAATTATACAAGAATGTAACCATCTTGCAGGGTTTTTTCTAAGTGTAAGAGAGACAGTTGAGTTGGGTGACCTCAATTTACTAAATTTATGCTGCTCATATTTTTCCTATGAAACTCTATGAAATGGATATTAAGGACTTAACTCTAAGCGTTTGGCTTAATGCCATACATGCTAATGTTCAGCAATGTAAACGGAACTTCTTTCTGAACATGTTCATTTTTTTCCATACCATGCTTGCAAATAAAATATCTTTGTTTATAAAATCTTTAAAGATTGCTCTGAATTGTTTTCATTTATTTTTAAATTTTTTTTAATGTTTATTTATTTTTGAGAGAGAGAGAGAGACAGAGTACAAGTGGGGGAGGGGCAGAGAGAGGGAGAGAGGGAGACACAGAATCTGAAGCAGGCTCCAAGCTCTGAGCTGTCAGCACAGAGCCAGAAGGGGAATCCGAACCCATGAACTGTGAGAACCTGACCTGGGCCAAAGTTGAATGCTCAACTGACTGAACCACCCAGGTGCCCCTGAATTGTTTTTTAAAAAAGTAATTCTTCTATATTTACAGAGATAACATTATTTTTCATTTCCTTTAACTTAGTCATATGATTTAAAACATTTTTTTTTCCTAAAGTACACAAAGATACCTGTTCAATGTATTGGGTTCAGGAATAGTTGATTATCTTACTAAATACCTAATATTCATTCATTTACTAAATACACATTGAGCTCCAGCTATCTGCCAGAAATGGCCTTAGCTGCCAGGATACATTATGGACCTTTGAATGTGACTTTTTCATGAAAAAGAAATGCATATTCTCCTGTTGGATTGAGTGCTCTCTGCAAGATTCAGTCAGATCAGATTGATTAATAGTGGTAGTCAAGTCTTAATATCCTTAATGATTTTTTACTTGTTCTAGCAGTTATTGGGAAAGGGGTGCTAAAATTTCTAAATAGAATTGTAAATTTGGGCATTTCTCCATTCAGATCACTTTTTGTTTCATATATTTTAAAGCTGTTATTGGCTGCGTACACATTTAGGAATTTTAAGTCTTCTTAATGAACTGACCACTTTATTATATGTAATGTACCTTCTTACTCCTTATAATAGTTCCTGTTCTGAAGTCTATTTTGTCTGACATTAATATAACAACTGTAGCCTACTTTTGATTAACATTTGCATGGTATGCCTTTTCCCATTGTTTTACATTTAACACATTTGTATCTTTATATTTAAAGCAGGTTTCTTAGAAACAGTAAATAATTGGGCTGTGTCTATTTACCCAGTCTAGCAATTCATTCAAAAGAGAGTATTTAGAACATTTACATTTAATGTCATTACTGATATAATGAGGTTTAAATCTACCATCTTGCTATTTGTTTTAATTGGTCTCACCTGTTCTTTGTTACTCTTCCCCTTTTTTCTTGTCTTCTTTGATATTAAAAATGAATATTGTCTAGGATCCAATTTAATCTCCATTTATTGACTTATTAGTTATGTGTCTGTTTTTAGGGCTTTGTATTTTTTAAAGTGGTATCTCTATTGTTTATCACAAACATATTTAATTTATCACAGTGTACACTTAGATATTACTTTCTTTTCATGAGAATCTCACAATGGGGACATCCAGTTCCTTCCAACCCCCTCTCCTTTGTGCTACTTCTATCTTACATTTTATTTCCACATATGTTACAAGCTCCACAATACACTATTAGTTTTGCTTTTAAAGGGCCCATTATCCTCTAAGTTTTTAAAAAGAGCATGAAAACAAAAGTCTTCTGTATTTACCCATATACTATTTCTGATGTTCTTCATTCCTTTCTTCATGTCTAAATTTTCATCTGGTACTATTTTGCTTTTGTCTGGAGAGTTTCCTTTAACATTTCTTTCAGTGTGGGTCTCTTGATGATGAATTTTCTCGGTGTTTGTCCAAAAGACTTCATTTTACCCTCATTTTTGAAAGACTTTTGCTTGGCAGACAATTCTAGGTTAACATGTTTTTCCTTTCAGCAATTTAAAGATGTCATTCTATTGTCTTCTGGCTAGCATAGTTTCTGTTGAGGTCTGCTACAATTCTTATCTTTGTTCCACATACAATTTTTCTTTTTTCTCTGGCTGCTTTTAGGATTTTCTCTGTGCCACTGGTTTTACAAGTTAATTTTGATGTGTCTTGGTGTCATTTTCCTCATAATTTTTCTCCTTGGGGTTTATTGAGTTTCCTGGATCTGTACACTTAGCTTTCATTAAATTTGGAAAAACTGTGGCCATTGTTTCTTCAAATATGTTCTCTGCTTCTCTTCTCTCTTGCTCTTCTCCTATTGGGATTCCAGTTATACATATGTTTTAAGTGTGATATTGTCCCACAGCTCATTGAAAAAAAATGAGCAAAGCATCAACTCTTTACTCTTGATTTATATTAGGTATTTAAGTTTACGTCTTCAAATTCACAAATCTTTTCTTCTATAGTATCTAATCTGTTGTTAATCCCACTCAGGGTTTTGTTTTTTGTTTTTTTTTTTTTTCATTTCAGATATTGTATTTCTCATCACTAGAAGTTGTGTTTAAGTCCTTTTTTGTATTTTCCATTCCTCTTCTCATCATGTTCATGGTTTTCTCTGCCTCCTTACACAAATGCAGCATACTTATAATAATTATTTCAATGACTATCGGCCAACTCTATCATCTCTTTCATTTGAGGTTCAGTTTCTATTACTTTTTTCTGCTGTTTAAAGGTCCAATTTTCCTGCTTTTGTAGACCAGGTAACCTTTTTATTAGATATTGGAGATTATGAATTTTGTCACTGGGATCTGGAATTCGTTGTATTCCTTTAACTATCATTGGGCTTTGTAGTGGAATACAATTAAATTAATTTGAGACTGACTTGTAAGCTTTATAATGGCATTTCCAGAGCAGCCTAAAGCCTAGGGCTAATTAGTTCCCATTATTGAGGCAATATCCTTCTGAGGATTCTACCTGATATCCTGTGTATTATAATTTCTTTCCACTCTCTCCAGTGAGAAAATAATCTATTCTCAGCTCTGTATGAGCTCTGAGTATCGTTTTGCCTACTCCTTTCTGGTGTTTCTTTCTCCTGTACATGCACTGACTAATTCTCGGTCAAAGACTCAAGAGGACTCAACAGATCTCTTCAGCTTTCTCTCTGTGCAGCTCCCACCCCCTTCAGGAATTTCCCCCACAAACTCTAACCCCTCCTCAAACTCTGAACTCTGTTTCTTCAACTCAGCAAGAACACAGAACATTTTTTGGGTTTCCCCTCCAGCACTGTGGCCTGGAAACTCTTCTCTAAGCAGTAAGTTGAGGCACTCATGGGGCTCACATCTTGGTTTCCACACACCCCTTCCCCCTTTCTCTAAGGGATCACTGTCATGTACTGTCTGTTGTCTGAAGACCATTGTTTAGTATGGCTTTTTAAGGAGGGCAGTCTCTTTTACTCCATCATGGCCAAAAGTAAACTGTTTTCTTGTTATTGATTTAATTTTTCATCTCTTTAAGCAACTGTTTGTATCAAATCAATTTTAAGTGAACATACTGTAACTCATGTTTGCTTAAGGAAGAAAGTTAGAGTTGGGAAAATATGTATATTAGAGCAACTTTTTCATCAGTGCATAAAAATATTGAAGAGTAAAACAAGAATCTTCTGGTTCACTGAATTCACTCATTAATAAACACTTACTGAAGATCTGATTATATCTAAGCAATGCTTTAGGAACAAAGATTGATACAAAGATGCATGAAATATCTTTGTTCTTATTGCTTTTATAAGAAACTGAAAGTCTAATAGGTGAGGTAAAAAAAATAGATATCACACATACATACCAGTATATAGTAAATGTCTTTGGAAAGGTATTTCTTAAGAGTTACAGAAATTCATAGAGGAAAGGGATAACTCAGACTACGGACTTTAGAGATACCTGGATTTTTCAAGAGTTGAAATAATTTCTTAAAAGCCATTATTTCATCTGCTTACACTAGCTTCAAAAAAAAAAAGCATAGAACTGTGTTTCACAGTCTTAAATCCTGGCGGCACTGTTTTGTTTTCTTTGAAAATGTTGCTTTGACTTTACATTTTTCCCCCCAAACATCCATTCCATCCATATAAAAGACTGCTCTGCTGCAAAACTTCCATCTTTGATGATTTTTTTTTAACATTTCAAGATGCTTGCTGTATCATAGCAGCCTCACTGCTTCTAATGTTTATTTATTTTTGAGGGGGAAGGAGAGAAACAGAACGTGAGCAGGGCAGGGGCAGAGAGAGAGGGAGACATAGAATCCAAAGCAGGCTCCAGGCTCTGAGCTGTCAGCACAGAGCCTGATGCAGGGCTCGAACTGATGAACTGTGAGATTATGGCTTGAGCCGAAGTCAGATGGTCTATGGACTGAGCCACCCCGTCGCCCCATGCAGCCTCATTGCTTCTATTTTGACAACAGTCAGGACTGTCAAACTAACTACTGCCATAAACTCCAATTCACAATCACTGTACTTTCCCCACATCAATATATCCCAAAGTATATTCCGTGGAGCATGGCCATCTTGGGAAGTTTATGGAGGCAGGATGGCCATTATTCTGTGGGGGAGGAGGATGGAAGAAGGGAATACTTGAGACTATTTTGTTCACATATATTTTACAAATATGACATGTTATACTGATTTACAAATAGTTGTTATAACCCCAAAGCTTCCAGATGCCCTATAAATATAATGTTGGTCAGTATCCCCTAGCTATGACTCAGTTGCCATTGCAACCTATTTCTGCTGACACTTTTATCATTTCATCCTACATTAATATAACCTAAATTTGCATTTTTTTCTTATGTTGTAGCATATGTGAAATTCATAAAATGAATCACTAGCTCAAAATGGATGACTACTGGATATTTAAAAGTAGGGATAAAAATAGAAGCATAAAGTACCATGAGCAAAAATAGTAAACAGAAGTCCAGGGTGCATACACAATATCCATTTATGGGATTAAAGGTTATTTTATATTAATAAAGAGCAAGCATTATGAAAACTGTCACCGGTTAATAACACAGGATAACTTTGACCACTAACATTTATTTTCCAAAGTTGCTATACTTCTCTGTTCTACTCAGAACCTAGACAAATATAAAATCTTTGTCATTTTGTCAGAACATTGCTAACCCAAATTATTATAGGTATATTACAGGAAATAAAAATCTAGCATGTTTAAACTACTAGTCTGAAAAAAAAAATCAAATCTTTAGCTATCCTTCTACAGCCTACACAGGATATTTTTAACTGTAAAATTATATTCTAAGAATACATTGGTTGGGTCAAATATAACCATAAAGGTTATTTTAATATTTGTTCAGAGTGAAAAGAATATAGGCGACGCCCTATTATGCTAAAGCTTACAGTAACATACATTTTTCAAGGTAACTACACCTTATTATGTTTATATAAAGTTAACCTTAGTGTCAGTTTTTTTAAATAGTAAAACTCTTTAAGATGAATGAGGCTATTGTGAATAACTTCCTGAAAAAATCTTGGTAGCTTTAAATATTTACACCTAAACTAAAAACATACAAGCACTCTTATATACAACACTGAATAGCAGATGGGATCATTTCCTACAACGCGGTAGCAAAGAAAAAAAGAACAGATTGTACTATTTCTGTTTGGACAGCAATAAAACGAACAGCAAAGAACTTCTAAGATATACCTATGAATAAATAATTCAAAAAAATTTTTTCCTTAAATCACGTTAGGTGCAAACGTTCATAAACATGTAAAGTACATGTATGTATAAGTGTATGTTTTTTATATTATATTAAATATTTAATATGTTTACATAAATATGGGTGACAAGGTGCTCTTTCACTTTGTAAAGATCATTGTGAAAGTTTGGGTATCAGTTTCTATTATGGCTGATGAGTTCGAGCCCTGCATCTGCTCGTGTATTTGGTCCTCTGCTGTGGTCACTGCCTCGATCTGGAATGCCCAGGCTGCCTCCTGTCTGTGTCCTTCATGCTCTTTAAAACTGCTGTTAACACTAACTCTGGTTTTCTTTCTTACTGTGTATAATTCTTGAGAAAATACGAAGAGTTTCTGGTTTGTTCGATTTCCTTCACTCTTTCTGTCTCTGTCTTTTTTTTTCCTCTTGTTTTGTTTTCAGTATTTTCCTTAGCTTTTAAAGACTGAGAAAGCGGTCCGTCCTAGCTCAGGCACCCTAGAAAACAACCAAGCCCCAGTAGCAAGAGTTAAAGATTAAGTGAGGAAAGGAAATAGGGTCTGAAAAAAGAAGAGAGTGGGTTAATGTGCCAGTCATGGATTCTCAATGTGTTCCTCGGGGAAGCTGGAGAGAGCCCAGAGCAGACTGCAGGGGAGAGGGCTGGGCCCTATCCCTACCTCTGGCCACTGCAGGTCAGTGGGTTACCCACCCCCCCTAACTGGGCAATGCCCACTCCCAGGCCCCTCCCACAGGGCGCCCCCTGCCGGGCCGCAGCGACAACACTAGGTGAGGTGGGACTGTGAATCTGGGGAGTCCAGTCACTAACAAAGGCCATCGATCTGTTAAGCAAATGTATTTAGGAAAACGCGAGCCAGGTTTCTTATTCTCCGAGAAGGGAGAAAACTTAAAACGTGTGGTGTTGGATTGAAATGAAGAATACCAGTGTGAAACTATGGTTTTCAATACGAACAGATACACAAATAAATACGACGTAAATGTGCCCGTAACTCTGGCCATTGAGGGATGCTGGCAAGAGTACCGCTGCAACAGCAGCAAACCTACCTGATACTCAGATCTTGATTTCTAAATTCTATTCTCCTTTTAAGGAACTAGGGCTTCTTGGAGAAGGGGCTTATTTCAAGGCTAGGGAAAGAACAAGATGAACCTGGGATATCTCCTCATGTCAGAGTAGACGTAAGTAGACTACTACTTAAGGAGTTCTTAAGAATGATGGGGACCTACCAGAAGAACAGAGAAACTAAGCTGAGGGGGCCGCTACTGGATGCTCTAAGAATTCAGGCATCAAAATAAAGAACAGTAATGGTGTATAACCCACTGAGCAAAATAGGAAGTCGTGAGTCCACATGGACATACACAAAAATAAATTTTAAAATCAATGGAAAGAAGAGAAAGCATTTCCTTAGGATGGCAACTAAAAAATACAGAAAGAATAATTAAATTAGAGAAGCCACTTGGCATATATCATAGTCATTAGTCAAAAAAAAATTATCTCTAGCATTTAAAGATATTTATATAAAATGATAAAATTTTTAATGTTTCTTATTTTATTTTTGAGAGAGAGAGAGAGCACATGAGCAGGGTAGGGGCAGAGAGAGGGAGACAGAGGATCCAAAGCATGCTCTAAGCTGTCAGCCCACAGTCTGATGTGGGGCTTGAACTCATGAACCTGTGAGACCATGACAAGAGCCGAAGTCAGACGCTTAACCGATGAGCCACCCAGGCATCCCTAAAATGACAATTTTTTTTTTTAATGAATAATGATCTGAACTGTGTTTTCCAGCATGGTGTGGCCTAAGAAGCATAAAAACTAGGAGTAAGACTCTGGCTCAGAGGCTCTGCCTCATCCTTAGCTACTTCTCTGATTGTTAGTTTCCTCATTGTAAAGGGATATGAACTAGATTCATGGTTCTAAGCTGTTAAAGTCAAGAGAGCCTTTTTTTTTTTTTTTTTTTTTTTTTTTCAAAATAAAATCTTACAGCAAACTATAATGTGTAAAATTCAGATAAATAGCTTGGGAATAAAATTTTCTGAGGAAAATTTAAGTAAAAATGGGTATACTTAATAGAAAATGCTCAGAAATCAGGAGCTTCCAGACTTCAAAAACCAATGTAGAGGGAGGAAAAAAGAGTGATAAACGATTCTGTTACAACTTAATATTGCCGATCTGACTTAACAATAGTAAGGTTTACTGTGATTTCCATAGTGCAGTGGTTATCAAGTTCGCCTAACAATAGTCAACTTTAGTAGCTTTCCCAGAACCTAAAACTTTTAAGGGAAATTTCTGACAGATGAGTTGACCCATAAATTAGTTTTTAAAAATATTTTTAAGAACTGGAAATAGTTCATTTGTTTTTTATTACATCAAACATAATTATCAAAGTATTTCCCCAGGATATTGCCTAGTTATGGGCTGATACTAGAAGTCACAAAGTACTAATTAAGGAAAATCCAAGCTGGGAAGGAACTTAAGGGTCACCCATTCCAACTTTCTATTCCAGAGGACAGAAACATTTCATTTAACAAGTGCTCAGCCACCTATATGATGGGAAACTCAGCATCTCATAAGGTACAGAGCAAATCTGGAACTGAAAAGTTACATGACTTCCCTAATATTCTTACATTTGATCTGAGAAACATTAGCTATTATATGTAATGCACTACATCAAAAAACATAAAGAAAAGGCACCAATAGGTGAAGATAAAGAAATATAAATCACAGTGTTAAATAGAAAATTTTCTATTTGGGGATAGAGGAAAGTAAGCCATTATTTAACTTCAAGGATAAAGAACGAACTATTCAGGCATCCAGAGAGAAAAAGCATTGTGGGAAAATCAGGCTGTTCCCAGATTTTTCCACAATAAAAAAGTCAGAAGACAATGAAACAAAATTTGGAGGGAAGGAAAATGGGACTCAACAATATTATATACAGCCAAATTATC
Organism: Panthera onca; assembly: GCF_046562875.1. Classification (NCBI taxonomy): domain Eukaryota; kingdom Metazoa; phylum Chordata; class Mammalia; order Carnivora; family Felidae; genus Panthera; species Panthera onca. The sequence continues at coordinate 212,301,980 of NC_138339.1, read as the reverse complement.
CATGTATAAAGACCACAGGCATTCTCAAATCTAAAAAAACTAAACTAAAAAAACAAAAAAACAAAAAAACAAACAAAAAAACCAAACAAAAACATGAGCTATTCTTGAAAATATTTGTAGGTATGAGACAGCTGTGATAGCAAGACAGGTGTTTCCAGAAACAGCATCAGCTTCCTGATCTCTGGATGGCACCAGTGGTGGCCTCTGATTTGTATTCCCCCAAACTCAGGGATTTTGTAAGGACCCAATTCCCTGAATTAAGTCCCTTTCTACTTAAAATACCTAGAATGTTTTGTTTACCTAATTGAAACCTTGCTGACAGAGCACTTTACTACATTCATTTTGATTCTTTACGGTTGCGTGTTGTATCATACTTATTTTTGCAAAAGCAATAACAGTGATTTTTGTTCAAGCAAATAAAAAATATGGAAGCAAACAGGACAAGACATTCATGCTTTTTAATTCTGGATGATACCATATGAAAGACTATCGCCTTTTGCTTTTTAAATTCCTTTTTCCAGAAATATGCCTGCTTTAAAGAAATAAATAGCTCATTTTAGCTGCAGAGTAGAAATAGGATTATAGGGAAGCAAGGCTGGAATCAGGAAAACCATTTAGCAAGCTGACGCGATAATCCCAAACTACCCTTGCAGCCCACACTACAGCTAGGTATTTTTATCCTAATTCTATCTGGTGGAAACAGAAGTAAATAACATATAAATCTGGATGGTCATCAGGCCTTTCTATTTCCTTTAGCCACAACAGCAGATGAATACCTTGAACCTAAAGTCAAACTAGACCAAGAGGTTTCACTCACTTACTTACTTACTTATTTGCTTATTTATTTATTTAAAGATTTATTTTTAAAAATTTTTAAATATTTATTTATTTTTGAGAGAGAGAGAGAGAATGCGAGCAGGGCAGGGGCAGAGAGAGAGGGAGGCACAGAATCTTAAGAAGGCTCCAGGCTCTGAGCTGTCAGCACAGAGCCCAGCACAGGGCTCAAACCCAAGAACAGCAAGATCATGAGCCAAAGTCAGACGCTTAACTGACTGAGCCACCAGGCACCCCTTTATTTAATTATTTTTTAATTTAAATCCAGGTTAGTTAACATACAGTGTAACAATAATTTCAGGAGTAGCATCTAGTGATTCATCACTTACATGTAACACCCTGTGCTCATCCCAACAAGTGTCCTCCATAATGTCCCATCACCCCTTTAGCCCTTCCCCCCACCCAACACCCCGCCAGCAACCCTCAGTTTGTTCTCTGTAAATAAAAATCTCTTACAGTTTGTCTCCCTCTCTGTTTTATATTATTTTTGCTTCCCTTCCCTTATCTTCATCTGTTTTGTATCTTAAATTTCACGAGTGAAATCATATGATATTTGTCTTTCTCTGACTGATTTCACTTAGCATAATACACCCTAATTCTATCCACGTTGTTGCAAATGACAAGATTTCATTCTTTTTGATCACCAAGTAATATTCCATTGTATGTATATGAATATGTGTATATGTGTGTATCTTCTTTATCCATTCATTAGTCGACAGACATTTGGGCTCTTTCCATACTTTGGCTATTGTTGATAGTGCTGCTGTATACATTGAGGTGTATGTGCCCCTTCGAAACAGCACACCTGTATCCCTTAGATAAATACCTACTAGTGCAGCTGGGTTGTAGGGTTGTTCTATTTTTAACTTTTTGAGGATCCTCCACACTGTTTTCCAGAATGGCTGCACCAGCTTGCATTCCCACCAGCAGTACAAAAGAGATCCTCCTCCGCATCCTCGCCAACATCTGTTGTTGCCTGAGTTGCTACTGTTAGCCATTCTGACAGGAGTGAGGTGGTATCTCATTGTGGTTTTGATTTATATTTCCCTGATGATGAGTGATGTTGAGCATTTTTTCATGTGTCTGTTAGCCATATGGATGTCTTCTTTGGAAAACTGTCTATTCATCAGACTAAGGTGTTTCTAAATAGGAGGACCTAAACCTCCATAACATTCCCATTAATCAGATAAAAGTTCAAGGATAAGGCCCATGACAACAAAAAGTTGCTTTCCAATTTCAATCCTATTCCAAATAAACAATCTTCAGAAGCTTGTATTTGTCATTCCTTATATGACTATTAAAATACCTTTTTCTTTCTTGAGTAAATGAGTTTTTCTTTGAGTATTGCAACATTAAGCCAAGTGTCACCAGGATTAATCAATAGTAAAGTTCTGTGCAAGCTTTTAAAGGCCCCTAGTCATAGACTTTCCCTAATGACGTATTTCTACACTAAAGTCTATGACATAATCTGTTTAAGTATTAATAAAATGGAGATGTTTTATTAATACTTAAACTACATTAACTTATTAGTAAACTACATTAATTTATTAATACTAAACTACATCAGAAAAAAAGTTTGTTATTTTTAGAAGTGTTAAATTCATAACATGGGCAGAACAATGAAGCATCTTGTCTCTATATAGTATCTGGTTTCTCAAGGGCTATGTTACATAATTTATTAAATGGTCAAGTGGAAGGATTATTACAAATATAAGCAGTTTAAAAGCACCAAGAAGAACGTCTGAACTAAAGTGCCAGAAGAGAGTGAATAAACACTGTGGAGAAAGAGAAAGTAGTGCATAATTCTATATTGTATAAAAGTTAAGGAAGAAAAAAACTGGGGGACTTTTAACAGAATAAAAGTCTTGGGGTGCCTGGGTGGCTCAGCTGGTTGAGCGTCCGACTCTTGAATTTGGTTCAGGTCACGATCCCAGGATCATGGGATTGAGCTGTGCATCAGGTTCCACGCTCAGCATGGAGCCTGCTTAAGATTCTCTCTCTCTCCTTCTCCCCTCCCCCCACTCACATGTACATGTACACTCTCTCTCTTTCTAAAACAGAAACGTAAAAGTTTTAAGTTACACACTACCAAAAGAAAAACCTACACATACAGACGTACATACAGAAAACAAGCTGATAACCAATAACTTTTTTCTCAATACTATAGAAACTGGAGCTATATCAACTTATTTTAAATAGCAGCCTTAGCTGTTTCCCTTGGATAATTGTACTGTCACGTTCTTTAGCCCAATATTCTGTTCCTTACATATTCTTGGAGTCATTTATGAAAAAATAGTCAAATTCTCAACATTATATGTTAAAATTTTACAGGCCCAGGAAATGGAAACAGTCATCTTCAGTGAAAGCATGGTTGCTGAACATGAATATGAGTAAGATTTCTAGAAAATGAGCAGTAAAAAAAGTTACAATGTTTCCTTACAAAACACTTTTCTGATATAAACATTATATCTTTCCCCTTCCAGCTTTATATTGGAGGTTGATTTTTCTCTTTTTTCTCCAGTTGGTCATTGGCCAAAAGGCCAGTGCAGAAAGTTTCCATGACAGGGAATAGAAAACAAATTACTACGTTAGCACAGATTATACATCCAAATATACATACATCCAAATATACATATTGAATTCTTTTTGATATGTAGTAATTGTCTTAGCTCTTTCATGCTACTATAACAAAATGACAGTAGAAATTTATTTCTTACAGGTCTGGAGACTGAAGTTCACAATCAAAGCACTGGCAAACTCTGTGTCAGGTGAGGGCCAGCTTCCTGGTTCATAAATGGCTATTTTTCACTGTGTCCCCATGGCAGATGGGGCGAGGGAGCTCTCTGGGGTCCCTTTTAGAAAGGCACTAATCCCATTCATGAGGGATCCCTTTTCCTACGTAAGCACCTCCTAAAGGCACAATCTCCAAATACTATTACGCTGGGAATCAGAACTTAACATATGAATTTTGGGAAGACACATTCAGTCTATATAACATAATTCTTTTATTCTACAGGCCAATAAAGAACTGAGCTATTTCCTCTCCAACATAGCAGTATGGAGGCTACTCAATGCCATGAATAACAATTTTACTAGTGAAGTAATTCATTTTAAGTTAGTGTCTTGGAGACTAGAGACTTGTCTTTTTTTTTTTTTTAAACAATAGACTGAATTTTGAGAAGTTTATCTATAAAACCATTTGTACAATATTTACAAACACCATCTGCAATTTCCAGAGAAAGGTTATAAGAGGATTACGTGCAATGATCCAAAATGAAAAGTGTAATCACGTTGAACGTCGGATCACATTAAAAGGAAAAAGCTCTTATCGTATGAGATTCAAAGCTGACTGTGTTATATGTTGTTTAAAATTGTTAAAGACATTTTGAGCCTTCAAAAAGAGAGACAGTTTCAATTAGGAGCACGGAAATCAAGGATGGAAATAGCTCATGCTAGTGGATCCGAGGCGACAGTTGAGTAAAAGGTAGATAGCAGTGTGAAAATAGAAAAGACTAGAAAGAAGCCGCAGAGGCAGGTAGCAGCAAGTGTTCGTGTGGTAACCACTATAATTAAATGAACAGCCAGCACCGTATGAGACGTAAAGGAGTCCCCACCTTCCCCCTCCCTAAATTTCAGTTTGCGGCTCCAGCAGCCCATAGACGTTAATAAAAGACCTTTAAGTCGGCTAAACAGGCAGAAGCAATGGGGACTAGTTGACAAATGTGTTAGGGGCTAAATTTCAAAGGGACTTCTGAAAGATTTGCAAATTAAGGGAAGAGAATGACAGGATTTTATTTACAGATTAACAATCGTGCAAAAGAATGAGAGTGGAAGTTGAGCCAAGTACTTCTTGCACTTTTCACTTAGATCTCATGTTCACTGATGTCCTTAGCCCCGAGAGATGCACTTTCATGATCAAGTAAATATTTTAGTTATAAAATTCTTTCCCTGTAGAACAGTGAGAAACGATGCAGCAGCATAACCACCGCTAGTCTGCCAGCCCGAAGATGAATATTCTAAATGTATCGCCAAACTGGAGGGATTATTACACTTTCAAACACCACTGGTACATTTAACGTCAACTTAACACATTGCAGAAAAATGACCTACCGCGGGAAAAACTTCAAAAGAGACAGACAGCAAGTTGAAGCTCACTTTTACACCTCATCTCATTTAAACCTCAGCAAAGTGATCTACTTATCTCGATTTTAAAATTAGAAAAGTGAGTCTTGAGGTGTTACCTAACTCACTGACTATCATACAACTAGTAAGTGTAAGAGGCAGTAGGGTCTGGATGCCTTGAAAACTCAAGCAATATCTCAGGGCACCTGGGCGGCTCAGCTGGTTAAGCATCTGATTCCAGCTGAGGTCATGATCTCAGGGTTAGTGACTTTGAGCCCCATGTCGGGCTCTCTGCTGACAGCTCAGAGCCTGGAGCCTGCTTCAGATTCTGTGTTTTCCTCTCTCTCTGGCCCTCCCCTCCTCATGTTCTCGTTCTCTCTCTCTCTCTCTCTCTCTCTCTCGCAAAAATAAATAAACATTAAAAAAATTTAAAAACAAAACTCAAAAACTCAAGCAATATCCATCACCAAGCATTGCTGATCTATTGCTCGATGTGAAACAAGGCACCAGGTACAATTCCTTGCAAGCAGGACCTCTACATTCAAATATTCAGTTTTATTTTTCCAAAACTTGCTCTGCTAAATCAAATCATGCATTTATTAGAAGTTTTGAGGTATTATTCAACACTAGAAAGCTACGCCAGATGGTGAGTAGTTAAAATGTAGATGTGTTTTATTAATCTTTGTAATTCTAGTACATACATTGTAGTATGATGTATATTCAAGATGTTAGGGGAAGAGTGGATGGATGGATACTGGACAGCAAAGCAACCTGTTTTGAAACGTCTGAGTTAGGAGTTACACAAATATGTTACAGCCCATATGCCAAAGTAGGGCAAAGACGCCTTTTTTTTTTTTTTCCTTTCCATACTGTGGATGGTTTCAAGCGTCATCTTAATAGTTATTTTAATATGTCATGACACATAGTTTACAAATATTTCCTTTGTTTAATTTATTCAAAGGAGAAAGGAAAAATAACATGTAGTGTCCTTCACAACTGATTTTTGAGTGGAATATCTGAACTTTTACCATCCTCAGGATAGAGTATTGGTAAACGTGGTGATTTTACTGAAAGCATGAAACTGTACGAGTAACAGGGTTTAATCATGGCAAAAATCATACTCTGAAAGATTACTTAATATGTCTACATTACGCTTTAAAAAAACCACACATAACTCAGTAATAATTTTCTACGTCCAAATCACAAAAACGCAAATAAACTAGCACCCTTCAACTGTGACTGTTTTCTACTATGTACCTTAAGACCATAATGACTATAATGAAAATTCTTTACTTCAAAAACATGTATAAGATCATAACAAGAGCATGAACTTTGTAAATTTTCTGATTAGTTTTCCCTGTTGTAGACAGCCTAACAAAAACGTCATGGTAATTTCTGGGAGAACTCCTGAAACGAGCTGTGTGAATTCAGTGGACACACGCAAAAATGTGTTTGAAAATGAGGGTAACAAAGTATTGATATAGCAGAGTAGTAAGAGGAAAAGCCATCGTGCGGTTCAAGCTTGCTAGGACACAGTTCTTCTCTGCCGCCTGACTTCTGTTACTTATGCTTCAAGACTCAGTTCAATAGGACCTCCCAGAAGTCTTTCACATCTGCCCACGAGTGCCATGTCTGTTTCTGCTACTGCATGCATCCATTACCATATAGATTTGTATACAAGGCTGTCTGCCCACCCATCTCCTACAAGAAGGGACTGCATTCTACTAATTTTATATCTCTAGCACAGAATGAACCCTTAATAAATGGCAATGAAAAAAAGGTATTAATATGCTGCATACCCAGCTATATAAAATACTGAGTGTCTACCCGGCAGGACACTGTTCTAAATTTGAGTTACTCCCACCACACAGGTATCAAAGAGAAGGCTGAATATTACCACCACGACTAAAATATATAAAAGAGTTTCTCAAGACTAGGACTACTCCCTTATTCATTCAACAAAGACTTTTTAGGCAACAACTTTGTAACAGGCATTGTTCTAGGTACCAGAGATACAGCAGGGAAAAAACCAAATATCCCTGCCCCTGCGGAGTTTTTATTGCACTGTTTAGAAGATGGACAATAGAGAAATAAATTACTATGTAGGCATTAGATGGTGATCAGTGATGAGGGGAAAAGTAAAGAAGGGAAGAAATTGAAGCATGCCAGCCTGGTGGCAGGGAGCTGCAGGGGAGGGCAGGTCTCACTGGAGTGACATCTGAGGGGAGGGAGGGAATCTGATTAAAGATACCTTTTCCCGTGTTTAAAAATTCACTGGTTAAAAACACTATGTTCTATAAGGTGCTGAAATAAACAAAACTCCAATAGACACTGCTCTATCTACCGTTTTGTAATGACATTTCACAATCCAGTAAATTTAGAAACTATTTTCAAATAGAACTAATGAGATGCCATCGTCTGATAACAATGGGCAGATCTATGTTTCTTTGCAAGCTAAACTTTTTTTTCTTGACCATCACAGAGTAAATGTTGTTTTTAGATGCTGATTTTAATTTAAACATCAAACTTGCTATGGTACGTTATTTTTTTTCCTTTAATAGTAATATAATAAATGACCTCTATTGAGTACCAGTTATGTTCCAGCCACTGTTCTGAATACTCATATTATCTAATTTAAATCCTCACCCAACTCTATGAGGTAGGCACTACTATTTTCCCAATTTTACAGGTGAGTCTGCTTTAGAGAGATTAAGTAACTTTCCCAAAGTCACTTAGACAGTAAGTCAGACAACTGAGATTTAAAACCAGGCCTTTCTCAAAAACAAAGTCCATGTTCTTAACCACAACATGCTACTGCCTCAAAGGTAAGCACAATTGTGTTACATCAGCATTTCAGCATACCTGCTTACTAATTCTTTAAATATAGATTAACATGGAATGAGACCTCATAACAAAAGGTTTTCTTACAATCCAGACATTAATCAGTATGAACTCCCAGAAGCAGAGTACAGCCCCTATTTTTCAAGACCACTTTGGGAATCTATTACATAAACTCAGTGAATGGGGATCCCAGAAGAGTCATTATGACAGGGAAAAGGAAATAAATGTAACTGATAAAAACAAAAGTAAACCACATCCTTCTGTCTCTAAGAATATCTCTAGTCTCAGAGTTGTTCCTTTTAAGTTAAACCAACACAGAAGCAAGAAATGTATTATTAATTGTTGGATCAATTGTAGCAATAATTAATAATTAACCCAAAGATTAAGACCTAATGTAAGCTGTTGGTGTTCACACACACAATGGTGTCTTCTTGTCATTTCAAACTTTTATGATCTTTATGTGATAAAAAGCCATTTTTCTATCACATGAACAGATTATCTCAAAGTCAAATATGTTTGGTGTAGGAAAAATGGATCATTATAATGAAATGAGTAATTCTGTGTTCTACCATCGAAGTTCTTTTTTTAAGTGTATTGAAAATTAAAACATAAACTAGTTTTTCTTCCGTCACTACGGATTTTTTGGTATACTATTCTGATTTGATGGGTTCCGAGGTGACTGGTTTCAACTCAAACACTGGCTCCGCTTTCAGGAATAATAAAAAGTATTTAAAAGTTTCTGATAACTCTTTTCTCCCGAGGAATAAAAATAAGAAATTCAATGAAGTTAAACTTTTTAATAGATGTTTTCTCGTAGAATCATTTCCTAAATTGGATTTCATAGACCGTTTTAGTCTTCTTTGAAAAGAAAAACTTAGAAATGAATGATACTTTTCCTTTGAAATGGTTTAATATATAGTTGATTACTGTTATTTGCAGTAGTTATGCTCTGTAAAGCTGCTGTGGGAACAGCAAATGATACCAATAAGCCAAAGAAATCTTGAAAAAGAAGAACAAACCTGGAGGTAACACACTCCCTGTTCCAAGCTATATTACAAAGCTATAGCAAGCAAAACAGTATGGTACTGGCATAAAAACAGACACAGGTCAGTGGAACAGAAATGAGCTTAGAAGTAAAACCCATACATATACTGTCAACTAATTTACCAAAAAGGAGCCATGAATATATGCTGAGGAAAGGGCAGCCTCTTCAATAAACGGTGTGGGAAAAACTGGACAGCCATATGTGAAAAAATGAAACTGGACCATACATAAAAATTAACTCAAAATGGATTAAAGACTTGAATGTAAGACCTGAAACCTTAAAACTCCCAGAAGAAAACTCCCTGGCAGTAAGCTCATTGTCATCGGTCTTGGTGATTTTGGGGGGTCTAAAACCAAAAACAAGGGCAACAGAAGTAAAAATGACCAAGTGGGACTACACCAAACTAAAAAGTTTCTGCACAGCAAAGGAAGTCATCAACAAAATGAAAAGGCAGAAAAGCGAAAAATGAAAAGGGAAAAATATTTGCAAATCATATATCTGATAATGGGTTAATATACAAAATATATAAAGAACTCATACGACTCAATAGCAAAACCAACAAACAAACAATCTGATTTAAAAATGGACAGAAGCGGCACCTGGGGGGCTCAGTCAGTTAAGTGGCTGACTCTTGATTTTGACTCAGGTCATGATCTCACAGTTTGTGAGTTCGAGACTTGCGTTGGGCTCTGTGCTGACAGTGTGGAGCCTGCTTCAGATTCTTCTGTCTCCCTCTCTCTGTGCCCCTACCCCACTGGCGTGCATGTGCTCTCTTCTCTCTCAAAAATATGTAAATAATCATTAAAAAAAATTAAAAATGTATAGAAGACCTAAATTGACATTTTTCCAAATAAGAAATACAGATAGGCAAACAGGTACATGAAAAGGCGCTCAACATCACAAGCCATCAGGAAAATGCAAATTAAAACCACAATGAGATATTATCTCATAGCTGTGAGAAAAGCTATTATCAAAAAGACAGGAAATAAATAACATTTTTGGCGAAACTGTGATGGGAATGTAACATGGTGTAAAATACTATGGAAGTTCCTCAAAAAAAAAAAAAAAAAAAAAAAGAACTATCATGTGACCCAGCATGTGCCCTTCTTGGTGTTCATCTGGAGAGAATGAAAACATTAAGTCAAAAAGATACATACACCCCTCACCCCCATATTCATTGCAACATTACTTACAACAGCAAAGACATAGAAACAACCTAAGTGTCCATCAATGGATGAACAGATAAAGATGTGATGTATGTACATACAATGCAATATTATTTAGCCATAGAGAAAGAAATGTTGCCATTTGCGACAACATGGATGGAACTTGAGGGCATAATGCTAAATGAAATGTCAGAGAAATACACATACCATGTGATCTCATTTATATGTGCAACCTAAAAATACAACAAAAACCCAAGCTCACAGATACAGAGAACAAACAGATGGGTGCCAGAGGCTGGGGGTTGAGAATAAAACGAGTAAAAGGGCTCAAAAGGCACAAAATGCCAGTTATAAAATAAATAAGTCATGGGGATATAATGTACAGCTTGGTGACTGTAGTTAACAATACTATGTTGCATATTTGAAATCCGCTATGAGGGTAAATATTAAAAGTCCTCGACACAAGAATATTTGCAACTATGTATGGTGATGGATGTTAAGTAGACTTATTGTGGTGATCATTTTGCAATATATACAAATATTGAACCATTATGCTGTACATCTAAGATTACCATACTTTATGTCCCTATAGCTCAATAATTTTTTTTAAAAAAAACAAAATTTAATAGAACAACGAAAAGACATCTCAAAACTCAAACGAAAAAGTCTCTATGAACACTGAGTTAGTGAATACTGAACCATAGCTCCTAGGGGAAATGCAGGGCTAAGTTCCTGTGAGCCTTTCCATCAACTGATCAATACCTAGCCCTGTTTTCTGCCCTGTTTAGTATTTATTGTTGATCCATTAACATTGCACTCATAGCCAACAGCATTTTAACTCACACTTCAAGGAAACTTACCTAACACACCTATTTTTTCCATAAGGCACATGCAGCCTTCCTGATTTCAGGAACTCTAAACAGCATTTCAGCACTAAGCTTGGGGCCAGTTTTGAACAGCAAGATCACCAACAGAAAGCACAAAAATGTGGAAAATGTCTCACTAAGTAGATCACAAAAAGGTCACTTGTTTACTGTATGGGAAGGCAGATTGGCACCTGGATCGACCCCGACTGGTGACATGCCCATGCAGCAACTCAAATTTCCCCCTACTCTACACATGTCCACAAATGACCACATAAGCATTGCAAGTATTTGGAGTAACAAATACATCTTAGTGAGTAGGCAAATTAGCAAATACAGAATCCATGAATAATGAGGATCCACTATATATACAATGTTAAGCATATGCATGTAGTGTTGTGTGCTATGTGAAAAACTGTACTAAATGTTGTGCTGTGTTACAAGATAACATCGGCAAGTTGTAGTAAAAATTGCTGGACATCTGAAAGTATGACTTCTAACCTCACAATGATGCAAAAGCAGCATTTCACTATTTGTCATTGGATGTGTGTCATCACTGGCTTGGGCCATATATTTTGTCCAATAATGTCAAAATGAATTTCAATGCATCCAAAAAATTTCTAGTAGATGTGCTTATATTGTTTCAGGGGCTGAAAGAACAGAATTTTCCACAAAAGAGGTACACTTTATCAAAAAAGTTCCTATTCTGTATTCTGTCAAAACATTATAATTTACTAAAAAATTTTTTGTTCAAATAAGTTTTAGAAACGCTACCAATAGTCAAGGCTTTTTATTATCAGATTTTTAAAAGTTAATATTTAATTTAGGGGCACCTGGATGGCTCAGTCAGTTAAGTGTCTGACTTCAGCTCAGGTCATGATCTCACGGTTCACAAGTTCGAGCCCCACGTCAGACTGTCTGCTGACAGCTCAGAGCCTGGAGCCTGCTTCAGATTCTGTGTCTCCCTCTCTCTGCCCCTTCCCTACTTGCATTCTGTCTCTCTCTCTCTTTCAAAAATAAATAAACATTAAAAAATTAAAAAGTTAATATTTAATTTATTAAAGAAACAAATTAAAAACCTAAGTCATTCTGAAGGCAAGTTCAGCTTATAAGCCATATTATTCTATTTACAAATCTGGCAAATTTTAACATCTTGTTTTAGGAACTACTGATTTTATTATCAATATTTGACCTTTTGCTTATTATAAAAATTAGGTTATGCAGACTTTCAGCTTCTAATATCTTAATAATATCTTTATAATAATCATACCAATAAATATGGAGCACACCAGTAGGAATTTTTTTGTTTTTGCTTTTACAAAAATGATAAATTACTGAATTATTATTCAATTATCCCTTTATATAGACAGAGAAATTAATGCATGCTGCTAGGTGATAATACCATCTATCTTTGATTATTCCTACAGAAATATTTAATCCATCTCTATAAATACGAAGTATTATGCCACCTAATTATCAGATGTTTTATTAATACAAACTGAGTGGTATTTGAATTCCTTTGGTGTATAAGAATTCAAGATTTCTCTTTGCATTTTTCTGTAATGAGGTACATCCAAATTTGAAACCTAAAGGTTTTTCTTATTACAAAAGCAAACAGGTAAACTGTAAAACAGAATTGAAAATAGAAATAAATAAAAACCCTCAGCAAAGTAGGTTTAGAGGGAACTATACCTCAACATAATAAAGGTCATGTATGAAAGACGCACAGCTAGCATCCTTAATGGGGAAAAACTAAGAGCTTTTCCTGTAAGGTCAGGAACAAGACAAGGATGTCCATTCTTGCCACTTTTATTTAGCATGATACTGTTAGTTCTAGTCATAGCAATCAGACAACAAAAAGAAATAAAAGAATCTAAATTGGTAAGAAAGAAGTAAAACTTGAACTATTTGCAGATGACATGATACTCTATATAGAAAACCTGAAAAACTCCACCAAAATACTGCTAGAACTGATCAATGAATTTGGTGAAGTCACACAATACAAAATCAATGTACGGAAATCTGTTGCATTTCTATACATCAATAATTAAGCAGCAGAAAGAGAAAATAAGAGAACAATCCCATTTATAATTGCACCAAAAATATTCAGATACCTAGGAATAAACATAACCGAAGAGGTAAAAGACTTGTAGTCTGAAAACTGTAAAACACTGATGAAAGAAATTGAAAATGACACAAAGAAATGGAAAGACATTCCATGCTCATGGATTGGAATAACAAATATTGTTAAATGTCTATACTACCAAAGCAATCTACAGGTGTAAAGTCATCCCTACCAAAATATCAACAGCATTTTTCATAGAACTAGAACAAACAATCCTAAAATTTATATGGAATCACAAAAGACCCTGAATAGCCAAAGCAATCTTGAATGAGAAAAGTAAAGCTGGAGGCATCACAATTCTGGACTTCAAGTTATACTACAAAGCTATAGTGATCAAAACACTGGTACTGGCAAAAAAAAATAGACACCTACATCAATAGAACAGAACAGAAAACCCAGATATGAACCCACAACTATATGGTCAATTAATCTTCAACAAAACAGTAAAGAATATCCAGTGAGAAAAAGACAGTCTCCTCAACAAATGCTTTTGGGAAAAATGGACAGCAACATGCGTAAGAATGAAACTGAACCACTTTCTTACATCATACACAAAAGTAAATTCAAGCTGCATTAAAGACCTAAATGTGAGACCAGAAACCATAAAAATCTTAGAAGAGAACACAGGCAGTAACTTCTTTGACACTGGCCGCAGCAACTTCTTTCTAGGTATGTCTCCTGAGGCAAGGGAAACAAAAGCGCATAAATAAACTATTGGGACTGCATCAAAATAAAAAGAAAGGAAACAATCAACAAAACTAAAAGACAACTGACAGAATGGCAGAAGTGATTTACCCGATTTGCAAGTGATATACCCGATGAAGGGTTAGTATCCAAAATATATAAAGAACTTATACAACTCAACACCAAAAAAACCCAAAATGATCCAATTAAAAACGAGGCAGAAGACATGAACAGACATTCCTGCCAAGAAGACATACGGATGGCCAAAAAACACATGAAAAGATGCTCATCATGACTTATCATCAAGGAAATGCAAATCCAAACTACAATGACATATCACCTCACATCTGTCAGAATGGCTAAAATCAACAACACAAGAAACAACAGCTGTTGACAAGGATGTGGAGAAAGGGAAACTCTCCTACAGTGTTGGCGGGGATGCAAACTGGTGCTGCCATTATGGAAAACAGCATGGAGGTGTCTCAAAAATTAAAAATAGAATTACCTTATGATCCAGCAATCCCACTACACGGCATTTACCCAAATAATACAAGAACACTAATTCAAAGGGATATATGCACCCCTATGTTTATAGCAGCATAATTTACAATTGCCAAGATATGGAAGCAGCTCGTGTCCATCAATTGATGAATGGATAAAGAAGATGTGGTGTGTGTATATATATATATATATATATATATATATATATATATATATATACACATATACATATACATACATATATATAATAGAATATTATTCAGCAATAAAAAAGAATGAAATCTTTTCATTTGCAATGATGCGATGGAGCTAGAAAGTATAATGCTAAGCAAAATACATCAAAAAAAGACAAATACCGTATGATTTTGCTCATCCATAGGATTTAAGAAACAAAACAAACAAGCAGAGGGAAAAATTAAGAGAGAGACAAATTAAGAAACAGACTTAATTACAAAGAACAAACTGATGAGTTGAACAGGTGATGGGGATTAAGGAGTGCACTTGTCGAGATGAGCACAGGATGATGTGTGGAAGTGATGAATTACTATATTGTACACTTGAAACTAATATAACACTGTATGTTAACTAACTGGAATTAAAATAAAACCTTAAAAAAAGAAAATAGAAGTAAATAGCAAATACCCATAATTCCATAACACAGTGGGAAACCACTATATCTTTGGTATCTCCTTTCGTGGAGCTCCAAGTCTACACATGGTGTTACAATCTCCTTTTCATATATTGTGAGTACCTTCCATGTCAGCATGGTAACAAATAGTAATTTGTCCCTCTATCTACTCTCATAGCACTTGTTGAACATCTACAGCCTGCCAGTTACTGTGTACCTGATGGAATTTTTTTGATATGGATATAGCATAATTAATTTAACCAACTCTTTATTTTTGGACATTTTTATCATAAACACTGAATGAGAAATAATCTTTCTGGCTAAATATTGAATAGGTTTGAGAAATTATTTGCCTTGCCACTTGGTTTATGGTGAGTTTCAATATGTCAGGATTCAACAAGCTTTTACTTCCTATTTTCTTCCTTAGTGTCACATTTTAAAATTCTTGCCAAAAAAAGAAAGAAAGAAAGAAAGAAAGAAAGAAAGAAAGAAAGAAAGAAAATTCTTTCCAACCCTGAAACTGTACAATTACTTATCTATATTTATTCTAGTACTTTTATGATTCATTTATTACAAATGTGATCTTCAACCTATCCAGAAAGTATGTAGTTCATGGTGTGAGGTAGGGATTGGGCTTCCAATTTTTTTTAACTAAATGGTGAGCCAGTTGCCTTAAGAGGAATTACTAAGTAAACCATTTTTCCCCACTGATTTGAAATATTATTGTATTGTGAGATATATTCTTATATATTTATGGACAAGTTTCTGAATTTTTTATTCCGTTCCATTTATCTTTCAATTTACTTCCATATCAGAGCCACATTCGTTGTTTTTGTAGCTTTGTGCTAAGTTCCATTACATCTGATTGGCTAAGGCCCTTTTGTTATTCTTCCTTTTCAGTATGTTACTCGGTATTATTTTATGACCTTGCAGATCATTTTAGTAAGTCAGTCAAAATTCAGATAGCAAACGTATTTGTAATTGTGTAAAATTTACAAACTGAGTAAAACTTAATAAATAGCATTTGTCCAAATTCTTTTTGACTTCAGCAAAGTTTCACTGTTTTCTTGATGTTTTCAGTTTTTGTGATGTTCTGCATATTGCTTAAGCTTACTTTTCATTTTCATCTCACTAAAAAAAATCTTATAATATTATTTGAGTTTATAGCAGGCCATTCCTATGAAGCATACTTATAATTGGTTTTAATTACGGTAAAATGCACTTAACATAAAACTTATCATCTTAATCATGTTTAAGTATACAGTTCATTGGCATTAACTACATTCACATGACTGTGCAACCATCAACACCATCCATTCACAGAACACTTTTCACCTGGCAAAACTGAAACTCTGTCCCCATTAAACACTAACTCCCCATTCCCCAACTTCCCCCAGCCTCTGGCAAACAACATCCTACTTTGTCATTGTTAATTTGGCTACTCCAGGTACTTCATGTAAGTGGAGTCATAAGTCCTTTTGTGGCTGCTTTATTTCACTCGGCGTTACAGCCTCAAAGTTCATCCATGTTGCAGCATGTGTCAGAATTTTTTTCCTTGTTCCGGCTGAATAAACTCCTCTTGCAGATATATACACCATGATTTGTTTTTTTCAGCCACTCGTCAATGGGACATGTGAGTCACTTTTTTCTTTTTGGCTCTTGTGAATAATGCTGCTATGAACAGGGGTGTGCAACTGCTTTATAATTTAAACAGGTTATATATCACGTGCTCATATTGTATAGATGGCTAATGAAAGTGTACATCAAGTTCCCAGGCCTTATCAGCCTGTAGGTATACAAGAGGTCACAGTGAGGACAATAACCCACACTTCGCTGGCTGTTTCTCTTACTTGTTCATATAGAACCCCAGTCCTCCTCCTTCATATAAATATTTCCCAGGGAATGTCTCCTGTATGTTCACAGTTTCCCTTGACAGGAAAGTCAGCACATGTGATTTCCCCTGTTCATTCCAGCTTCTCAACTACACCACACACACTGGGCCCTGAAGGTAATAATGTCATAGAATGAGTATTTTCCTGTCCCCTCATTATATCCACTCTCGTGTTCCTTAACAAAAGAGAATGAAGGTGCCCATCCAATACAGAACGCTCCTCTTTAAGAACAGGAGGGGAAGGATCACGAATGCTTGAATGGTAATAATTTAGGATTGTTGTGCTATGCATGGATGAATGGACGATGAGAAGATTCAACAGGAGAAAGCTGAATCTCCTTCAACATTGTTCCCTTCCTACTGTGGAACCTTCGCTAGATCTATGATAATGGCTCTGGCCCCTTATCAACTCACAGAAAGGTTTATAATTACACAGCTTTGATTCTGGCCTGCCAAAGGCTGGATACGAATGGGGATTTTTCACTATGATCAAAGGTTTCACCAGCACCTCACTGACTTGTCCTTCTGAGTGCAAAGGCACTGAACAAAGGACTTTATCTCTTCAATCCTCACCAGACCCTTAATGAGAATTTACAGACAAGGAAACGAACACTTAGCTTAACCAATAAATACTGGAACTAGGGCTCATGAGTTACTTAATGCATGTTAAGGTTTCATTTGTATGTTTTTTAAAAATTCCAACCCCAATCCATTTATTTCTTCAAGGAACTGTTTTCATGTTCTAAGTAAAAGATTCTTTGTATTTTACTATTGAAGGGACCCCAACTATGCATACATGATCCAGAGATTTCCCCAGCAAAACCCATTATTAAGGCATCCATAAAGCATATTTAAAATAATTAAAACTGCATAGCATTTTTTAGTAGACTTTCTTTTCTTTTTCTTTCTTCTTTTTTAATTTGAGTGACTAAAATGAAATTCTTTGCAATGATTTTCTCTTCTAACTTTCCTTAGCTGCTTGGTCCCATAGTTACTTCTTAAGATGTCTCAAGTGCTCATTCTTTACCCAGCATGAATTCCAGAACTTGTCATTGGAATCTCTCCCTTATATTCACCCTCAATCTCCCTGTCCCCTCTTGTTCTGCCATACTTACTTAACCAAACCACAACCCTGGTTTACCTTAGTTCTCTACTTACTCTGTGCCTACAGCTATGCTGCTGAACATGGTCCCATGGCCAGGCTGACGGTGCTTACCTTAAACTCATGGCCACTTGCCTCAGGTGTGCCTGAAATGCCACCTGATATTCACACTGCATTCCTCTACTCCATTCCCTTTTCCACTCTCCTATTCAAGTATTTCGCACCTTCTCCTCTCTCCCCAGATCTCCAAGATCCTCTCTACCCACCCCCCTCACCCCCCCACCCCCGCCGGCTCTCATTCTGAGCTAAGGATCTAGATTCTTACTCCACAAAGGAAGCTACAAAAAAATCAGAAAAGAACTTCCAAAAGTGCCTACTCCTACATCTACTGCAAACTCTGGATAAATAATCCAGCTCCCAGGAAAGGTCAGCCTTTCACAAGACCCCATCCTGCCCCACATATTGGTGAGGGGTGCATCTATATCCCTCAGTGACCCCCACATGGAAGACTGACAGATACATTTCCTTGGGACCTAGGGAAAAAAAATTCTGACAATAAAATTTGTAAATAATCTTGTTGCTTTGGCTGCCAGGAAGTTTGGGGTCAAATTTACAACTCAGCTTTAATAATAGATAGACTAGATAGATAAAGAAAGAAAGAAAGAAAGAAAGAAAGAAAGAAAGAACGAACACAGACCCTACTTTATAGATTAACCTACTAACATCCATGGTCTCTTAGTCCTATCTATATTTTACCCAAGCTTGATACACAATGTTGAATGTAAACCACTTGAAATATTTTCAGAAATGTTGGGAAATAATAGTACATAAAAATAAATCAGGCAGAGAAGTGGGAAGAAAGGAGCATTTCAGGTAGATGGAATATCATGGGAAAACACTTGGAGGTACAACAGTACCCGCCTTTCTTTGGGAACAGAGGAGAATATGGCATGATCAGTCACAGGATGACAGTGACAGGAAACACAACTGTAAGAACATGGCACTGACTCCGCCTGGTAGGCTCTGACACCAGATATCACTTCATTCAGATCTCTGTTCAAAATCACTTCATCAAAGAGAGAGTCCCTCCTGTACCTAGTCAACCAAAATACATTCCACACACACATATACACATACACCGCCCCTCACTTTCTCTGCCTTTACCCTGTCTTATTTTCCTCTATTGTGCTTATGAACATCTGACACATGTTTGTATATATATGTATTAACTTCTCCCTCAATAGTGATCTAGCAAGCAGGGTTTTTTTATATTATTTTATTATTCCAGCACCTACAGTGGTACTCAATAAATACTGGTTAAATGAACAGAAAAGTAGTTTACCATCAAATTGAGAAAGACCTACTAAGCCCTACAAAGAAATTTAGAACGTATTCTACTAGTAACGGGCAATGTCTAAGGGTTCATGTAAAGTGTTCCCTCTTACAAAGATAACTCTGGCAGCGCACCAGAGAGGAAATCCATTGCAAACATCCAAATGATGAGTTTTGCAGGTCAAATGAAGTTAGGGTAAGTGGCAATGGAAATACAAGGGAAGGGATGGATTCACAACAGACACACGCAGCAGACAGTATATCACAATAGTTAAACCAGGCACCAGAAAGGTCACTGGACAGCGATGTGACCTTGGGCAAGCTACTTATCAAATTCTTGGTTTCCTCGCTTCTAAAATGAGTATGCTAGTTGTACCCACCGACTGGACAGTTTTTGTTATAAAGACTATATGAATAATGTATGGGAAAAAAAACCCAGAATTGACCACATTTGGTGGCTGCTCCATCCGCACGCCTAGCACTCTGCCCAGCCAGAATGCATACGTGCTGACAGCAAATGAGTTAATGAAAATGAGTAGCAAGATAAAAAGTCCAAGTTAGCTACAAGGCAAATCCTGTAAGAGAGAAAAGTAGTGAAGCCAAAAGTACTCAGTAGGTGGGGAGACTATGTACATACCTGTTCAGTTTGAGAATATCGAGGCTGAGAAGGCAATGGGGACCCACTATATTAGGCACTGGTAGGCAAAGGAAATAGAAGTCCAGGTCTCAGAGGCTGGAGAAAGACGGGTGCAGCTGGTAGCTGAAGTCTAATCTAATCGATCGCATTAACTAAGACAGAGGCAAACAGACTTAGAATAAGAATCCTAGGAAACAAAAACATTTAGCATTAGTGAAATGAGTTGGGGCTAGAGACTGACAGGCTGTAAAAAGGTAATAAGAAAGATAAGAGAAATTTAAACGTTGAAAACAAAAGAGGAAGATGCGAGAAAAATGGTCAACATTGTCAAAATTGGTATGAATACGGCAGAGTGACAACTAAAAAGAGACCACAAGATTTTAGCAATTAGGTTGTTAGTAACCTTTGCAAAAGTTTTCATGAAGTGGTTGGGGCAAAAGCCAGATTATATGGACTGAGGAGTAAATAGGAGTTGAGGAGACAGGGAAGGTGTAGGGAAGATCATTTCAGGATAAAGTAGATTTGGCCACAAAATCACCTAAAAGCCTACCTGGCCAATTATTTCCACTACCACCTCTAAGTGGTCACTCATGAAAGTATTTTTTCATAAGAGTCTTGTAACATACATTACTCTAGAAACAAGGGTAACCCTAGCTAAAATCATCAAGTAGAGTAAGCCTATCTTCGTTACTCTTGCAACATGAGTTTTCACCTGCCCAAAGGTAGCTACCCCTTCATGGTAGCAAAGACATTTGATTTTTAATGACAAAATAATGGCCTATAAAATTATAGTCGTTTTATCAAGTCTTTTGAATAGTCAGCAAAGAACAGTAATCTATATACCCTACTGATTAAGTTATTCAGAAGATATATGTATCATGAATAACTGAGTTATCAGAATTTTATACCCATTTTTTAAAATAATTATAAAAATCAGGGATACAACAGCATACTGTGTATTTCTTTAGCCTTCATTGTTCACCTACCACCCTATGAGCAGAAATCACTATATCCATTTTGCATGCCAGAAAGCTGGAGTTCACAGAGATGAAGTATATTGGTAAGAGTATGCTAACTAGTGTAGCAAACCATGCACAAATCTCACTTAACACAGTAAAGGTCTATTTCCTTCTTGTGTCACAATCCAATGTGACCAGTGAGGTTTGGGAGCAGGAACACAGATGCTTTGGTCCATGAAGTCATTCAGGGATCCAAGCTCTTCCCATTAAATTATCTACATCTAGCTGGCAGGTGAGAGAAGGGACAAAACAGAGAGAGTCCCATAAAAGGCTTTGGAGGCCAAATAACAAACATCACTCACACCCATATTCCACTGGCCTGAACTCAGTTACATAACCTCACCATTTCCACCAAGGGGAAATGAAGTCCAATGATGGGCCAGGAAGAACAAGAGAAACACAAATACTGATGAGCACAGCGTTCTCTGTCACATTAAGTGACATGACTAAGGTCATCTAATAGTACCTGAAAGAGCCAAGATGCAAACCCAACTCTGCGAACTCCTGAAAGGAACCTTGCTATTCTATGCTTCTTAATAAGATTCATTTCGTTGACCCACCCCCAATTTTAGCACCTCTCCAAATGACCACGACAGTGATGGGTTATAGCGTGTGTGTGTATTTTTTCATCTATATTTGTTGCCTGTCCTGCAATCCTCCTTACAGATCAATGGTGTTAGTCTTCCAAGAGGTGTATGGCCAGATATAAAATTTGGGGGGCCCTCTGAAGTCCATCCATGCTATGGAATGCATGAACCCCAGGCTAAGAACTCTTCTCTATAGTACCACCTGACTTTTGACATTGTTAACTTACTTCTAACTTTCTACCTGCTTCCCTCTAACTTCAACCACCCCCAACTTCAGTCCCACTGACCTCTTCCTCCTCGCAGCTTCTGTCTCTTGGCCTTCACAGCTGCTGTTCCTTCTGCCTACACTGCTTCTCCCTCAGAGGTCTACATGGTTCATTCATTCCCTCAAGATCTTTGCTCAGATGTTACCTTTTCAGGAAGCTCTTCCCCTCTCCTCCTCCCCCACCCATACTTTTCCACTACAGTACTTCTCACCTTCTACTATGCTACTCATTTTACATATTTATGAGATCATAACCTTTCCTGGCATTAAATTGTGAGCTCCATGAAGGCACAGGTTTTTGTCTATTTTGTTTATTGCTCAATCCCTGGCACCTATGAGGGTGCTTGGAACAACATAAATATCTTTTTGAATGAACTGGGGGGCAACAAAGGACTAAAAAAGAGAAGGAACATACAGGTAGATGTATGGTGTTGGAAGTGTTCTGGTTCTTAAACTGGATTCACAGGTGCTCATTTTATCATTCTGCTTTGCAAACTACAGAGATATATTCATATATATATAACACATATATAACATACTCATACACTATTTTAATTGTACACATTATGTTCATATAACATACAGAACATATATTAACATATGTAAACATATATAAAACACATTTATTGCATATTAATTATATATAACATTATTTTGATGTTATAATTTTAAAGTACTGTATGAGTTTGTACAAACAATCCTACTCAAAACAGTGTCCCCGCTCAGCTATATGCCCTGGCAGCCTTTCTTATCTAAGTAAAATAGGCAGATAGAGAAAATGGCCCCCCAAATGTCATTTGCATTCCTTAGCTAGTTAAAAATAAATTTTACTCATATTTTTTCCTCACCTATGTTTTAATAGGCCATGTGGAAAATTACCTTATATAATTCTTTTTAGTGCTGTATCATGACCTTTTAAAATAACATCTTACCTTATGGAAGTGAAACTAAGAGCTGTCTTTGAGAACCTGTTTGGAAATTTAGATACCTAAAAGCATTTCTTCTAAATTAGCCCTTCCAAAGATGTTTTCAAACATGTTTGTTTGAAATCTAGCTTTATTTGGTCCCTTAAATGCTGATCATGATTTTGCTAACAGTAATTAAAATCTGTATAAGTTTCAGATTTCAGCGGAAATATTTTCTTCAGAAATTTACTTTTCAAACATAGGCTCCAAACATGTCACTGAAACCATGGGATTCAAATGCAGAGAGACATTAAAATATCTAGCACCTTGGTGAGAGATATGCTTACAGACTAAACAAATTGATAAAGGGCAGGGCAGGGAGGAGGAGGAAGGGGCAGGGAGAGGGGAAGTAGGGCTGGGAGGGGGAAGAGGGAGGGGAGAAGAGAAGTTGAGACCGCCTGCGTACATCCGTGTCTGTACCCTGTGGAGGTAAGGCTCCAAAACCCAAACCCAAACCCAAGATGCTCATGAAACTCCTGAAAACAGGCATTTGGAACATTGTGCCCACTGTGCCAGGGAATATGGTGCAGTAGTTGGAAGTCTCGCTTTTGAGTTCCAGCCTGCCCTTTTACTCAGCACATACTAAACTGAGCCTCAGTTGAATCATTTGTAAAATTTTAGATAATTTCACACAACTGTTAAGTAAACTCATGTTTATTCAGTTAATAAAGCTGCTCTGTAAAAAATCAAATGTTAAGTAGAAAGGTATTTTAAAATTTCTGACACAAATGCCCCAAGCCTGTACAAAAAGATTCAGTATAGTAAATTACATCCTGGTGGTTTGAAAAAGTCCTGATACTCAAATGGCACAGTGAGAAGGTTAGAAATCCCAGCTCTGCACATGATAAAGTTGATCATATTTCTTTGGTATAAAACAAGAGCCTAATAGTCTTCCAAATATCCTCATAACAAAAAGCAAAGCAGGGGGAGGATTATTACCATGTATGTTCACTGGGAAAAAATAAACGACTACCTAAAGCAGAAACAACATGCACTGAATCCTAAATTAAGGCTATTATCAATAATGGTTATTGACCATTTTAAGCCAGTTAAAGTAAAAAACACAAATGTGTTTCAAGTAACTGAATATTCATAGAGAAATATACTTGATACCCAGAAAAACCACACAAATTTGCCAAGGGAAAATTATGTGCTAACATGTTATGGCCTTTCTCAAAGGTCTATTCTTGGATAGAAAACAAATGCTCTTTAATTAAAACCTTTGCTTATAAGCACATTTCCTGAGTAAGTAAAGTCTAACAAATCCAATATGAGTGAAACACTGCACCCTGGAAACAGAGAGGAGCCCCGGGTGGCTGACAATAGTCGTTTCATATAACCTTTTGCCATCCCTACCACAACAGCAAACATGCAACCTTAAACTAAGTGAAAGCTTTCTAAATTTAGACACTTTCAAATAAGGTATCTTAAGTTATATGTAAAGGTTTAGTAAATTATTTATTATGCCTCTTATCTTTAATAATGGAATACCATGTTTAACTTGTAATCAAAATGGAAAGAAAGCTGTTATACCATATATTACTGTACCAAGACTCAGAGTTTCCAGTCTATATTTAGTTCACATTAAAATGGAAGCAAAGACGCAAACCAAGCTAAAAATAAAATGTTCTACAAAGATGAGATTTTTAAATGGATTGAAATCTAGCTTTATTTGGTCCCTTAAGTGCTGATCGCATCTAGCAGCACCTTAACTTTGCAGTGCTTTGCAAACCTAACTATACCATTTTCCATCACCTAGAATAGGGGTCAGAAAACGTTGGCCCACAAGCCAAATCTATGGGTCATTTCCTTCTGGCCACCTGATTTTGTACAGCCTATAAGCTAAGAAGGTTTTTACAAGTTTAAATGGCTTTTTTTTTATTAAATGCTTATTTATTTTTGAGAGAGAGAGAAAGACAGAGTGCAAGCAGGGGGAGGGGCAGAGAGAGAGGGAGACACAGAATCCAAAGCAGGTTCCAGGCTCTGAGCTGTCAGCACAGACCCCAATGTGGGGCTCAAACTCATGAACCGTGAGATCACGACCTGAGCCAAAGTCGGGCGCTCAACCTACTGAGCCACTCAGGTGCCCCTAAATGGCTTTTTTTAATAAAGAAGAAGAGGATGAAGCGTATTTCTTAATACCTGAAAATTATAAGAAATTCAAATTTCAGTGTCCTTAAAGTTTTACTGGACATCACCACACTTATTCATTTAAGTATTGTCTATGGCTGCTTTTACACTAAAACAGTAGAGTTGAATAATTTCAACACAGACTTTATGGCCCACAAAGCTTAAAACTTTACTATCTGGACCTCTCCAGAAAAAGTTTGCCAATTTTTGCCCTAGATGAATGTTAATTATTCTTATTATTCAAGACATATTCCTGCTCATTATCCAGCAAAATGTTAAAGTTCTTACTTGCTTCTCATATCATATTGAGTTTCTGAGCTATAAACCTGTCAATATTACTTTATTCTCATTTCTTAACAATCTTCTAGCCATGTTTCTATTTCTCATCATATTTGGATCATTACCGAGCCCAATGATTCCACTCAGAACTGTGGGTAAAAGTTTTAAGTAATATTTTCTTATCTATTCTGTCTCTGTTTCAAATGTTAGATATGAGCCATCATGGCCCACTAATGGGCCACCACCTACAATTTGAAAAATGCTAAGTAAGTCTTCCCTAGACTATTCTAACTACAGTTATGGTGAAAGATAATGTTTTAATTGCACAAATTGTATCTCATAAAGCAATGAAAAATACAAATTAATACTTCCATGTATGGCCTTACCATCAAGGTACAAGAATTTATTTATATATCCTTCGTGTTAAAGTAAAACCAAGGTACTAACTGATGATTGTAGTGACTATTTTCTTAACGTGCTTAAAGACATGTCTGAATGCAGGTATAATGTTGCAAAGTTCTGAATATGTTTCCAGTGGTTAGGTAGGTTTTACCTAAATTTAAATACCCATAAATATTCCATATTAACTGCAAGAAGACATAGAAATATTGGAGAAATGAGAGCACAATAAATCTACCTAATTAGGAGATATTTTTGACACATGAAGCTTCAAGAGCTTGGCTGAGATGACTCATTGTCAGAAAAAGTCATTGACTACGGTATTGGCACAAAAACAGACACATACACCAATGGAATAGAATAGAGAACCCAGAACTGGACCCACAAATGTACGGCCAACTAATCTTTGACAAAGCAAAAAGAATACCCAATGGAATAAAGACAGTCTCTTTAGCAAATGGTGCTGGGAGAACTGGACGGCAACATGCAGAAGAATGAAACTGGACCACTTTCTTCCACCATACATAAAAATAAACTCAAAATGGATGAAAGACATAAATGTGAGACAGGAAACCACCAAAATCCTAGAGGAGAAAACAGGCAACAACCTCTTTGACCTCAGCTGCAGCAATTTCTTACTCGACCCATCTCCAAAGACAAGGGAATTAAAAGCAAAAATGAACTGCTGGGACCCCATCAAGATAAAGAGCTTCTGCACTGCAAAGGAAACAATCAGCAAAACTAAAAGGCAACCGACAGAATGGGAAAAGATATTTGCAAATGACATATCGGAGAAAGGGTTAGTATCCAAAATCTATAAAGAACTTACACCTGAAAAACAAATAATCCACTGAAGAAATGGGCAGAAGACATGAATAGATACTTTTCCAAAGAAGACATCCAGATGGCCAAAGACACATGAAAAGATGCTCAACATCACACATCATCAGGGAAATACAAATCAAAACCAAACTGAGATACCACCCCACACCTGTCAGAGTGGCTAAAATTAACAAGTCAGGAAACAACAGATGCTGGTGAGGATGTGAAGAAATGGGAACCCTCTTGCACTGTTGGTGGGAATGCAAACTGGTGCGGCCACTCTGGAAACCAGTGTGGAGGTTCCTCAAAAAATTAAAAATAGTACTACCCTATGACCCAGCAATAGCACTACTAGGAATTTATCCGAAGGATAAAGAGTGCTGATAGACAAGAGTGCTGATACATAGGGGCACATGTACCCCAATGTTTACAGCAGTACTTTCAACAATAGCCAAATTGTGGAAAGAACCTAAATGTCCATCAACTGACGAATGGATAAAGATGTGGTTTATATATACAATGGAATACTATTTGGCAATGAGAAAGAATGAAATCCTGCCTTTTGCAGCAACGTGTCTAGGACTGGAGGGTATCGTGCTAAGTGAGATAAGTCAGTCAGAGAAAGACAGATATCATATGTTTTCACTCATATGTGGAACTTGAGAAACTTAACAGAAGACCATGGGGGAAGGGAAGGGGGGTAAAATAGTTACAAACAGAGAGGGAGGGAGGCAAACCATAAGAGACTCTTAAATACAGACAACAAACTGAGGGTTGATACGGGGGACCGGGGAGAGGGTGATGGGCATTGAGGAGGGCACTTCTTGGGATGAACACTGGGTGTTGTGTGTAAGCAATGAATCATGGGAATCTACTCCCAAAGCCAACACTGTATGCTAGCCAACCTGACAATAAACCATTTTTTAAAAAATTAAGTAAGATCAATGTATTGGAAATTTCTATATGTATGCTATCCATAAAGTTAACATTACTTGGATCTCTTGGAGAAAAAAAAAGAAAAAGAAAAAGTCATTGAGATGGTTCATTTGTTGATACCACGTGGCTTATGATGGTTCAACAATCTTAGCCTACAAATCTGACCAAGGTTCCTCCAGCGATTCCCTGTATTCATGGGCCACAGTATTCACTGGCCAACAAGAAGCAAATGAAGCTTCTTCCACATTCGTGTTCAAAACCAAGTTGGTCTGAGTTCATATTAGTGTTGTTTCAGAATGTCTCTTTCTCAATAAATACACGTGAAATCCTCTGCAACAGTAAACCTGAATGTAAAATCAACCTCCTCCTTAAGACAGAACTAAGGATTAGGAATAACGGCCAAGAGTAACGAGATAGGAAGAGATAGGATGAATTATAGCTCCTGGTTTTCCCACATCAGCACCACTTTCACTTTTGTACAGTAAGGATTTTTTTTTTCCTTTGGGGAAATCGAAGCAGCCACAAAATTTTCTAGAGTTTACCACCTGGGCAGCCAGATTAAACTACCTGAAATTCTACTTAGCTGAAACAGAGATAGATAAAAAGTAAAAAACAGAAAGAGAGAGAGAGAGAGAGAGAGAGAGAGAGAGAGAGAAATAGTACACAGCAAGGACAAAGAAACAGGAATAAAATGAAAAATGAAAAGAGGAACAAAGATGTGGGGTAGGTACTAAGATGTGCATGAGAATTTTATTATTAAACCACACTAATTTTAAAAGCATGCTAGTTTTATTCTTTACTTTAAAAGTCATTATATCCACTGCAAATAAACCCCGAGATTAGTGTTGTCCTAAAATAACCCGTATTTCTTTCCATAGAGAAGTGGGTAATTAAATGATGATATATCATGTTAGGTTGAACCACATGAAATTTCCCACTTTCAACCTGTATTTTCCAGCTTTACTGAGATATAATTGACAAACAAAATTATATATACTTAAAGTATACAATGTGATAATTTGACCTACACATTGTGGAATAATTACTACACTTAGGTCAATCAACATATCCAGCACCTCACATAGTTAATGTGTGTGTTTGTGTGTTAAGAATGCTTAAGATCTATTCTCAGCAAATTTCAAGGATACATGACAGTATTATTAACTGTAGTCGCTATGCTGAACATAAGAACTTACTCATCCTATAAATGAAAGTTTGTAGCCTGTCTCTAACATTTCCCCATCTCCCCTACCTCCCAGCCCCTGGCAACCCACCATTCTACTCTTGACCATTTTTGACCTACTGACATAGCAAATTCTCTTAGTTCAACCTAATATCATGGAATACTTTCCCAACACTAGGAAGAATGAGGTAGATGTATACACGCCATTAGGGAAATGATCATGTTATAGCTCCAAACAAGACACAGCATGTGTATGGAATGTTCCCGTTTGTACTTTTTGAAAGAAACATATGTATATTCATAGACATTTTCTGGAAGCCCACCAAGAAAAATGTCAACAATTGCCTCTGAGATGGGAGACTACAAGGTCTGGAGGAAGAGGGAGATTACTTGTCCCTGGATACCCTCCCATCACTGAATATCCTCTCACATTGTTAAATATCTTATTATATGTATTATTACTTGTTTCAATTAAAGAAAAACCTGGAGACTTTCCAAGTGCCACAATTAATTTGAAATTATTCAAATTATTTAAAACATTAACCAGCATTTACAACAAAGAACACTTTAAATAAAGTAATTACTTTAGTGGCCTTTTTGACCCCAAACCTAAACTAACCAAACAGCTTTATGCTCATTAAGGCTCTTAAAAGAAACTAAAATAAGTACTCTGTTTTCACAATAATATCCATATATATGAAGCATTATATGCAAGTGTATAATATATACATTATTCATTTAAGTTATTCATTTAAGAAATTTTTTTTTGATTTCTAGGTACAACTCACTCTGCTGTAGGCCTTCTGTATATCTACATACAAATGTTTTATAAAGAGACAGCATATATATGCATACACATGAATATATGTGTATATGTGCATAGGGATGTGTACATGGACCACACACACCATCCTGGGCTGCTATTCCTCCAGGATCAAAGATGCCACTAATAACCATAACCTGTCAGCTCTAATGGTCCCTTGATGCATCAATCGTATGTATGAGCAAAAACGGCTTTCTGTCTTAAAAACCACCAGGCCTTGGGCTAGTCCTGGCCTCCTTTTCCTCCAGACTGTCCCATCTTGCATATCTGTGGAGGTAATCAAGCAAGTATAGTCTTTTTCTAAAAGATTTTTCCCTTAACTTTTAGCTGGGTCATAATTGAAGACTGGGCACCACTATTCAATTTAGCAATTCTCATTCTATGAATCCCCTCACTGCACTAGCTCTCTTCCTTGAGAATCAGTACTGTGTGATAAAGAGATACACCTAATGAAATCTGTAGCAGGTATGAACAGTCTGGATTGCCCGTGGGGGCAGGGAGAGAAGTTGAGACTCACTGGTCTCAAGAGTTTTAGGCCTGGATCTCAGGTGTTCAGATACAAAAAGGCTGATGAACTTACATGCATTTGTATGAGTTAGTATAAAATATAGAATTTCTGAAATTTAAGAAATGTTTCTTGGGAAATTTAAGAAATATTTCATTTAGTGATCACTATGTATAATCATGAGAACAAAATATGTGCGAAATATTTTTATTAGAAAGTGGAAACCCAGTAATAAGTATGCTTTTTGAAATTATTCTTAGTCTCAAACACATGCTTTACCCCCAATCACAGAGAATATAACATTTGAAGAGTATAATCTTAGCTATTACCATGAATTCACGACACCTACAAATTTTAGTTTTACTCCCCCCCAAATTTTTAATTAACTTTACTCAACACAAATTAGAGCCATATATTTTCTTTCAAACAGTATAAATTCACCAGCTAATTTTAATATAAGTTTGCATGGAATTTTAACCACTTCATATGAATCTATAAAATACACCATTTTTTAAACCTGCTGAGTTGCCATTAGTAACACGGTTTTATGAACTTTTTTTTTTAAAGTAAGATTTCAAATGTTAAAGGCACTGCTAGAAAGTCCCTATCTTCTTTAGGCTTAATCTTCTAAAAATACATGAAACCCCATATCCTTAGGTTATCATAAATTCTATAAAGAATATCACTATTAAAATGAATTACAAGATGTGCAGATTTAAAAAAATGACCAAAGTGGGGCACCTGGGTGGCTCAGTCGGTTAAGCATCTGACTTGAGCTTAGGTCATGATCTCCTGGTTGGGAGTTCTAGCCCCCCATGGGGCTCTGTGCTGACAGCTCAGAGCCTGGAGACTGCTTGGGATTCTGTGTCTCCCTCTCTCCCTCTCTCTGCTCCTCCCGCACTCATGCTTTCTCTCTCTGTCTCTCGAAAATAAATGAACATTAAAAAAAAAAATGACCGAAGCAATCTTTGACTCTTTGCTAAGTGAATCTTGCTAACACTTGTGTGTGCTTACACATACTTATTTTAGAAAATAAGGAGGCAGGCTAATAAAAGCACAACTCCACAGACCTACAATAAAAGTTCTATTCTCATACAGGGGTCCACTGACCTTAGGAAACAAATTCTCATAAAAATAACTATATAGTGAATTAACTTTTGCAAATTTATTTTTTTAATGTTTTATTTATTTTTGAGAGAGACACAGAGAGTGAGCAGGGGAGGGGCAGAGAGAGAGAGGCACAGAATCCGAAGCAGGCTTCAGGCTGTCAATTGTCAGAACAGAGCCCCATGCGGGGCTAGAACTCAGGAACCGCAAGATCAGGACCTGAGCCCCAGTCAGAAGCTTAACCAACTGAGCCACCAGGCACCCAGCAAATTTATTTTTAAAGAGCACACAACTCCCGTGATTTGATTCTTTTCAATTTGATTCTTTTCAAATACCTCATTAAAATCCAACCCGGGATAATTGATCGTTAAAGTAAGCCTTTTAAAGTACAATGAAAACTTAAAAATATAAATAATCCTTCAGTGATAAGCATTTGCTATGTATATGCTTAAGATGTAATTAAAACAAATCAACTTTGTTGATTTGTCAAGAGTCAAAAGCACCTGCTACATACACAAGAGTTAACACAACATAGTAAGTCCACATAACATAAAGAGGTTAATTTTCATTAAGTTAACCATCGCTGGTAAGATCTGAACTCTGCACTTAGCAGGAACCCAGGACTCAAAAGCCTGGCTCGCTGTTGTGTCGCGCAGGGTGTGCTTAACCTCGAACATCACTTACACAGGCAGGGAGCCTTGGCTTCTGCCTTCCAAAGGGCAGCGGGAGGCAAAAGGGGGGTGTCCGCTGTCACCTCCTCAAACAACCTTTCGGAGTGGGCCTGGGCCCGCGGGAAGGAAAGGTGGGGGGCTTCTTGCAACTCAGGCTGGTCGGCCTGCACTGGGCTCCCTACGCAATGCACATACTCCACCCAACCATTGCACGCAGGAAAGACAAAAAAATAAAACAGTCCTTTTAAGTTCCGTGAGTGGGAACTCTCAAGAGCGCTTCAGCATTTTCCCACGCTCCCGCCGAGCCGCTGGTTCCCTCTCCTCCACGTCGGCCGCCGAGCTCCCCGGGAGCCCACCCTCGCGGCCTCTCGCGCGGAGCCCGGGACTCCCTTCCTGCCGCGCGGCTGTCCGGCTCCCGCGGGCCCCGCCCCCGGGCCAGGCCCCGCCCTCACCTTGTGGCCCACGTTCCCGGGATCGCCGGCGCGCTCCGCGCGCTCCGGGCGCCCTCGCTCCTTTTCCCCGCCCCGCAGCTTCCCGCCGTCCGCGCTCCCCTTAGACCTCACCTTGGTCCGGATCTGCCCCGAGGTGGACACTTTGCGGATCAGTTTCTGGGGTCCCTCTTGCTCCGCTTCGCTGTCGGAAGAATCGTCTCCGGGCCCCGCCGAGGCACCGGCGGGGGCGACCGCGGCGCCGGCCCCGGCGGCCGCTCCTCCCGCGGCGCCCGGAGGGTGGTGCTGGCCGCCGGCCCCGGCCATCCTCTCCGATTCCTGCGGGGACACAGCACCGCCCTGCGGGGGCGGCGGCAGCGGTCAGTGGGTGCGCTCGGTCCGAGCCGGGCCCAGAGCCCCGCGCCCGGCTGCAGCCGCCATCTTCCGCTCCCCCAGCCGCCCCCGCGGGGAAAGGGTCGCGCGGGATCAGACGCCCTCCCGGCGGCCGCCCTCCAGGCCCCTCTTCCGGGCTCTGGCCAAAGCGGCGACCGCAGTGGCGCACGGGGGACGCGGACCCCGGCCCGCCTGGGACCCCTGCTCACCCAGCCTCGAGACGTTACAGGGTTCCTGACCCAGAATACGACTTGGCGCGGGTAGAGACGATGGGAGTGACAGAGGGATAGGGGCAACCTACCACCTCTTGTGGGGTCTGGGCTCCCCAGGATGGACGAGAGGGCGGGGGTCGGGGGGCAAGAAATCTCCGCAGCCACCCTCCACAGGCCGGGCAGTGGCGATGCTCCCTCCCTTCCTCGGTTCACGGGCCGCTGGGACAAGAACGGCCCTAGGAGTAGAAGGGTAACCTACAGCTTCCTCCCGACTCCCTTGGGTACACCCTGCCACCCCCTAGACCTAGAATCTCTGTCGAGTCTTGGGCCTTACCACACGGTTCCCACTGAATAAAAGTCCCTTCGGCCCCCTAGATGGATGGGCGCTGCCCCTTGTCAGTCTCACGACCCCCCAGCGCATCTCTGATGAACCATACCTCTCCCGCCTCTGCCTTGGGGTTCGGGTCCTTTCAGCTCTCCCGACCGCCGTGTTTAGTTTCTGGCCCACCCCCACCTCCATCCGGCGCACACGGAAGAGAAGAGCATTTTCCGGGAGGTTCCACTCCGCTCTGAGAACTTTTCGTTCAGAAAGAGCGATCCCTTTGGCTAACAGGAAACCGGGAAGGGCGTGGAGAGAGCGCAGAAACAGGAGAGCACACGCAGCCCAAGACCACAGAATGCAAAATAAATGTCTAAACTGAAGCGCTAAGCGAGACTGCCTGGAAGGAAACAATGCACTGAAGCCATGTGAACGCCAGTGCCCGAGCACGAAAACATTGGAGGTCCTGGGAGAGCCACTCCCTAACCCGGACCAGAGCAGGAGGAAACGGGATCAGCAGGCTGCAGCCACAGCTCACAACTCGTCCCAAGTGAGCCGGTTACGCGGGCACTCGGGAATAGCAGCCTTGCGGCGCGTTGTGCATGCTCAGCGTCAAAGAACCCTTGTAGGTGTGGGAGGACTTGGGGGAGAAGATACTAAAATGACAGATTCCTCTTGTCATCCACAGAGAACTCTAAACTTAGCTGTATTTTTAAGTAGGGCAAAAGTCCCCGCCAGACTGTGGAGTCTCTTCACACTTCAGTAAAGCATTTAATCTCTTAAGCGTGTTCAAGTCCTTCAGTACCCATTCCTATTTTTTCGGTTGACATGGCCTTCTACGCTTTCAGTTGACATGACCTTTAAGAGTCCTCCAAACTACCATTCTGTTGGGGTTAGGGTTTTGTTTTGTTTTCTGGGTTTTTTTAGTTGAAATCTTCCAGTAATTTGATTGCTATGTCCAAACAGTTCTAAGAGGTTATAAATTACAATATTCAATCCCAATACTGTATATCCACACTGTTCGTTAAAAGGTAAAATGTGATGGTTTGAATCTTCCAAGGTAGGAGATTGATGCCTTGAAATACTAACTGATGGAAGCTACTTCTCTAGCTTCAGTTGTCTTCTTTACGAAGGGAAGGAGCTAGGCAAAATAAATTTGGAGCCCTTATGGTTTTGTAGATATGTAATTCTATATCTACAAAGAATATTTTGTCGTGAAGGGAATGCTTTAAGAGAAAAAGTGATCAAAATAATGGTCTTTAGCTCAACCTAATTGTTTGGTCAGTGAGGAGTCCAAAGGTTTGAAAGTGTAGCCAAGAACACCTAGTAAAGGGCCTTTTGAAAGAATAAACCTAGTTCAGACTCTTCCTTTAGTGTTAAGTGAGGCCCAAAATCATGAGCTGGGGCCAAAGTCAAAACCATGTGATTAGCTATTCTAATGTTCTACTCACTTTACTGCACCAACTTTTGTTATACAAAAGTTAGTCAATTATGTTTTCATTCATACTTTAGGCTTTCAAGTTTTGTATAGTTAACATTTTCCTGAATCCAGGCTATTAAACTGACACTGTTTTCACACCTATGCCCATTCTGTGGTCTGAATTAGAGAATTCAATACATTTCTCATTCTCATTCAAACACTGGTTGCTTACAGATATCTTAAGAGTTTCATGTGCAAGAGCTGGGCAATTAATACCTCAAAGTAAAGGTATTTATTACTCCATAAAAATTTACCATCAGTTATCCCTGCTCTTCAAACACTCCTGTAACAAGTTCTAAAACTTGGTGGTGACTTTGAAAGCATAGCCAGTCTTAGCCTACTCATGCTAAATAAATTATCCCTGCTCTACAGTTTATAGGACACTCAGAGTGAAAATACCATGTAGGTAAACGAAGGAATGTCACTTCATTTCCCACAAAAGGCAACTCATGAAAACCCTCTTTTCTTCTGAGATTGTTTCAAGTAATCCCTCATGTAAGGTACCCAATCCATTAGATTTTTCTCAGGTCTTATCCATAAATTAGAACTTCCCAGAATGAATATCCAATCCTTATATCATATACCTGCAATGCACTTCACTGCCCTTAAAAATATAATAGCAATGTCAAGAGCTCCATATTTTCAACCATTTTAATGTAGCTCAAAATGACAACTGAAACAAATTTCAAATATGTAGTATATTGCATTATTTCTTTGACAAGATTCCCTTGATTTTTTTCCTTACTTGGTGTTTTCAGATAATTTCTTAGATGTGTCTTACATATTTCTTTTATTATTGTTACTTTGAAATCTTTGTTTGGAACATAACATATCACAAACACACTATTAAAAACTTGGACATAAGCCATGTAGACACTGCATTCAGGATGAAAGGGAAATAGAAGCTACCACTAAATTGGGTTTCTACTTTATAGGGCTTCCTGCCCCATTTAAAGAAATAAAAATTATTACACTCAAGATGTATAAATCACAGCCAATTCTCATTCTGATAACAACTTTATGAATATTAACATATTCTTACTGATAGATATTTTTAATTATATTCTTCTTATTAAGCATTACTTATAAACAAGAGTTTAATATCCACTTGCAACTTTTAAATCCCATATATTCTGTGCTTTTATGTTAAACATTATATCACAAATACATAGAACTCTACCTTTATATACTGAAGAACCCAAGTTGGCACTTTCAAACAGTCACGTCCTAGGATGCACATTCCTAATCAATGGAAACCATGCAAAAAGAACACTGCTGGCTGAATAAGTACAGGCCTGCTTCCATTCAAACTTTCCATAATATACTGTTACATATTTGGAACTTAACATTCAAAACTTTACTCCATTAAAATGTCCTTGGTTGTTACCTGAATGAAAAAGATTTCCTATTAATCATGATATAACTTCATGTACCAATGGTCATCCCCGTGCCTAGGGCAAAACCCACTGTCATCTAGACCTAACGCATAAATACGCTTATAGCCTCTCGTTTACATTTTTGCCCTTTTTCCTTTGGAACTCTTACTTTTCTAATTCTCCATTAGTTTTGAACAGTTTCATCAGAGCCAAGTAGACAAAAACCACATAAAAATAAAAACAAATTTTAGTAAGTAAAATGTACCCTACAATCCTAGTATCACTGTCTAAGGACTACTTTGTAAATACTCCCACAATTTTTAAGTTTTGGCTAGAATTCAAACTACCCATCCCCTCACCCCCACCCCAGGATATCATCTATGATATTTGGCTAAGTGTCTTCCCACCCATCTATTCCCACCACCGAAATATTTTCGTACTGATTAGAAATTTAGGTAATGCCTCTATTTCCACTGATATGATTGCATTCTAAAGCTAGCATTAAAGAAAATACACAGAAACCTGAATGTTAACATTTATCTTCTTTCAGGCCCAATGCCCTGGCTGGAGGAATGATAAGGCTGTTTATTTAAATGCCCTCACTTAACTAAATAATTTCATTTTATCTCCAAATATGAAAAATGTCATGAAGTCCAGTAACTGACTCTCAACTCCAGACATGGGTACATTGCAGGCCAGAAGTTCTGTTCTCCTTACTATTATTCAACATCAGTACCTGAGATTATGTCTACTCTTTTGAGTAGATCCATGTAGAATCATGGAATCATATCATCATGTTTTAGGTTTCATCAAAAAAAGAATGAGGAGAGTAAATCCTTATAGGTATGCTATTATGCACAATAAGGAAGAATTCAGGGTCTGTGTGATGTGAATATTTCCTATTCAATATTAAATGTTCCTATTATAAATATAAATGAGTATACTTTTATGGTAAAGTATTAAAGTTGCCTATATTTGCAATCAAACAGCAGATCTTCAATAACTGCCAAATGGACTCCTAGTCAAAGCAGACGTTCCTTAGTCCAAGGTCTGTGAGGATCCACAGATTGGGCTTCAGGAACTCTGGTTTGCTTGAAATATTATTATTGGTTTTATATGGCATGTTGCATAGGTACATCGTGGGGAGAGACTCCACAGCTTTGGTGAGGTTCTTAAGGGGATCACTGACCCAAGAGACACTGAGGAATCCCTGATTTTGAGGAATTTTGTGTCTTTCAATATATATTTAGATTCAGCTGATATTTCCTCCCTTAGATCCAAAGGTCTGAAATAATTAAAATTTAAGTATTCTTTTTTCCCTAACTTATCACCCCTTTTTCTCCTATACATCACTTTTCAGAAATTTGGGTAACATTTTTTTTTTAAAGAACTTAAATGAGAATTCCTCTTAGACTTTGTGGTCATACATGTATGCCCACAGGTTTTCAAATAAAATCACTTAAGTATCATTTTGTGCCACACATGTAAGACTTCTGAAGATTTTTTTTTTCTTGGACTATCTGAATATCAACTACTAACATATGAAACAAGATGTTCTGTTAAGAATGCATGCTTTGTGAGAATATAAGGATTAATGTCTGTGTTAACTGCTATATCCAACGGTCCCGGGACATAGTAGGTGCTGGATAAAATATCTGCTGAGTAAATAAAAGGGGCTTCAGTGTTTAAAGAAAAAAAAACCTGATTTTTTAAGGACAGTTCTGCAGTCTGGATAAAGTGTCATGGTTCATTCATACATTCCTATTAGGGCTCTAGTTTTAAAGGCTAATACATGAGCGTTTTCATTTTTGCCACTTAAGTAAAACAACATTAGAAGTTTTTCTCTACTTTTCTAGGCACAAAGTAGTTCTGCCATCAGTACCCTAGAGCAAAATGAACATAAAAGGGTACTTTTCCATGTGATTGGTGTTGGCTTACAGCATCCAGGTTCAAAAGATACTTCATATAGGAAAGTTTAAAAGTAAAAAAGTAACAAAATCAGGTCAGTAAGTTTAGTTCTCAATGGTCTTTGATTTAAACTTCAAAACTGAACTGTAGTTTTAGTTTCAGGAATAATTTAATCCCCAGTGATAACCACAGAAGAAATACGAGCAGATGGGCCAACCTAAGGACATGTTCAAATTTCCAAAAGCAAAGACAGCTGCAGATACAGATGGATCAGAGTCCAAGGACACTTCTGAAAGGTCGGGAAACAAGAGGCAGAGAAATGTATTTGGGCAAAGGAGCTGAGGGTGTAACATACTCAGAAAAGAAAAAGGAAAACCAAGCCTGGCACCTGACCTAGAAGCTCTTAACAGGCAGGGGGCCAGCCTGAGCAGACACGCAGAGTCCCTGGGAAAAGAGCATCCGAACACGTTGAACAGAACACGGGTGAGGCCAGAAATTTCAGACGAGGCTTTCCAGATAGGCTCAAGAATTTCACCCAACACGGAGTAGCAAACATCGAGGCAGGGCGTGGAGAGCCAAAATTCGATGCCAGGGAAAAGGCAGCCCACACAGGATTACAGAGCTCTGAGTGAGACGGGGATTCCGGGGTAGAATCCCTGGAGGGATGTGAGATGGTTCTGACTGTCTGAATTAGAAGAAAGAAGGAAGTTGGAGGAGTTTGAGGGAACAAATCCAAAGCCCCCCGGTCTCCTCCTCCTTATCCTCAAACACACAAAACACACGCACACGCTCCTCTCGGTCCCTAAAATTACCCAACCTCCGGGCTGCAAGTGAAGTGAGATTAAGGTTAGCTTCTCACTCCATCCCTGCCAAAACCCTTGAACCCTGGAAAAGCCGGGGCTGTAGCGGCTAGCGGGAGGCGTGGCTCCAGGCTCCCGGCTCCCGGCCGGGAACAGCCTCCGCCGCCGGCGGTCCATAGGAACCTGCGCGCCCAGGTGACGGCCGGGGCGCGGTCTCAGGAGGGAAGAGCGGTCCCTCCCGGCCCGCACGCTGACCCCACCGTCTGGGTTCCTCGTCTCCTTCCTCCAACCCCCCTCCCCCCGGCTCTAAAATCAAGTCAGAAGTTGAGAATTCGATGGAGCAACGGAAACGGTCCTCCGAGGGCCGTCGTCAGCGGTTTGCCAGCGGCCGGCCCCACGGGGAGAGCCTCCGCTGGCCGGACAAAGGCGCTCCGGGCGGCGCGCGAGTAGGAGCCCGGGCGGCGGAGGAAGCGCTGCCCCGGCTGGGAAGCAGCTGGGGACCTCATCCCGGGCCATTTCCTGAACGGAACCCGGCCCG
Source organism: Panthera onca (assembly GCF_046562875.1). Classification (NCBI taxonomy): domain Eukaryota; kingdom Metazoa; phylum Chordata; class Mammalia; order Carnivora; family Felidae; genus Panthera; species Panthera onca. Next base: position 212,263,064 of record NC_138339.1, on the reverse strand, counting down.
GGCGGGGGGGAGCAGAGGAGAAGCGGGAGGGGGTGGGCGCGGGCGCTGTACCCACCGGTTCCTCCCAGGCCGGGCTGCGGGCGCCGGGCGCGGGGCGCACGTGCTGCGGCTCCATCGCGCCGCCCGCGCCCGCCGGCCGCCCGGGCGCGGGGACCCGGGCCCCCGCCGCCGCCGGGGCCGCTGGATGCGCTTCCCTCGCCGCGGTCCTCTCGGCCGCTGCCGCCGCCCCGGCTCCTGCCCGGGGCCAGCCACCGGCGCTCCCGCCGTCTCCGGCTTCCGCCGCGCTGCGCTCTCCCGCCCCCGCGCCGGTCCCTTCCTCCTCCTCCACCGCCTCCTCCTCCTCCTTCTCCTCCACCTCGGTCCAGCTCCAAGCGGTCGGCTCCCCGCCGCCGCTGCCACCGCCTCCCACGGCCACAGAATCCGCCCCTCGCTCCTTCCTCCGCCCCCGGCTCCCTCCCCTTTTCCTCCCCGCTTCCCGCCCCTCCCCCCCCGCCGCCCCCTCCTCCCAGCGGGCGGCCCGGGACGCACGTGACCCCCCTGTCAGGCCTTATAAGGCGCGGAACCGAAAGCGGCCGCCGGGTGGTCACGGGCACCGGGCGGCCCGGCGGGCAGGAGCGGCCGTCCCCGGGGCCGGGCGCCGAGCCGCGGCCGGGCGCGCTGGGAGCGGCGGGGAAAGCCCGGGCTGGGCGGGCCGACGCGCCGGCCACGGGAGCGGCCGTGGCTGAGAGTCCCGGGAGACGCCTCCCAGCGCCCCTCTCCCTCTCTCCCTCTCCCGGTGCTTGCAGCCCGAGCCCGCCTCCCTCCGAACGCCGGCTGCCGGTGCTGCGGGCACCTCCCCCTCCTCCGGGCGCCGAGGCTAGAACGAAGCCACACTGGACAGTTACCGACTTCCACAGAGCAAGGGAACTGCACTCCAGAGCCGCTCCTGAACCAGCTGTGCAGGGATGGTTTATTCTCTGTGATGTTAAAGAGATTGCAGATGGGTTAGCATCTGCAGGAGGGTTGAAGCTTGAAGGAGTGCTTCTTTTACTCATGTTTAATGATTAACGGTTTCGTGGAAAGAACAGGCTACGGAGTCGATCTGCCTTCCAATTCCAGCAATACATTCAAATTTGGGAGAGGGACTGGCTCACAGTGAGTGCTCAATAAATGGCAAGTCGCCTCCTCCAGCCTTTGAAAACAACGTTACAAATGGCGTTTCTGATCATCTTTGTGGCGTAGAAATCGGTTTCCATCTAGTTCCAAGCCAAGAATGGCTTTTCACAGGTTATTCCCTAGCTTGGACTTCAGGCTCCTTCTATCAGCATCTTCCCAGGGCTCTTAATCATGTCAAACACATTCACGCATTTTAAAAACAAACTGCAAAAATTAAAAAAAAACACACACAACAACAACAACACTTACTTGATCCAGTCCCCACCTTCTCAACAGCCAAGCTCTTTTGGAGATAAACACCTGTTCTCATTATTTTCACATCCATTTCTTAATCTACCACTCATTCTTCCCTGCAGACCAACTTTCACGAGGTGACCCTGACAAAGGTCATTTATGGCTTTAAAAAGGCCCTAAACAAGTATACTGTTGTTGTTTTTATTTTCAATTCTCTTCTTAATTAACCTATCTGTAGTGTTTGTCATTGGGGACCAGACTTGAAACTATCCCTTCCATTGGCCCCTATGACACTTCCGTCTCTAAGTTCTCTGTTTCATGCTCAGCCTTCTTGCCACCTCTTACATGTTGGAGTGGCTAAATAATCTGCCCTTGGTCCGTTTCTAACACTGCTTGGTCTTTCCCACACAGCACCCATGACTTCAACTACCAACCATGTGCTGATAACTCATAAACGCCCACCCCTATCCCAGATCTCCAGTTCTGTAAAGCCAATTTCTTACCAGAAATTTCTATCCAGACATCCCATGGGCCTTAAACTCAGCTTGACTAAAACAGAAGTTAATTTTCCTGCCATCTGGCTTTTCTCTGTAGTCTTATGCTCTCAATAAATACCTTCACGATCCACCCAGTTATCTAAAGGAGAAATCTGAAAATTGTCCCAGCTTCCTTCTTCTCTCTCCCATTTGCCCCCTCCACACACCAGAGGTTCCTGTATATCACCTTCCCTCCAATGTCACTGTTCTTGTCTGGTTTCAGATCCTGTGTTTCAAGCCCCTGAAACATTGCATTTCTTCCCTTATTAGTCTCACTGCCTCAAAGCTGGTAGGACCTTCACCCCTGCCATCTCTCACATTGTGGCCAAAGTAAGCCTTCTAAAATACAAAACTGAGTGGGTCATTCCCTGGATAAGCCCTTCAAATGACTCCCCATTACCTGTAAGATGAAGTCCTAGTATCTTAGCCAGTACCTATTTCTCCAGTCTTATCAAACAACTCTGAGGTCCTTGCATGCAGTTCCCTGTAAGGCCACTTAATTTTATGCTGTGCTCTCTCATGGGATGCCCTTCCTCTTACTCAGCCTGTCCAAACACCTGCTCATCTTTCAGGATGCAACCTAAGGGCCGCTTCGTTATGAAATCTTTTGACACTGCTGCAGGTTAGAACTAGCCACTCACTCTAGATGCAATGCACATCCCCTACCCCATTGCAACGCCTTGGAAGATTTTATTAAACTCATTTTTTAACATATAATATCCCTGATGACAAGTTTATGACTGACTTATCTCCATCTTCCTAGTTCTCAGTACAGTTTCTGGTGCATCAAAGTTGCTCAGTAAATGTTGAATGATTTATGTGATAGAATTTGAGTTTCATCTTTTAAGGCTATAGAAAATCAGTTTCCTGGGCAACTGGGTGGCTCCCTCGGTTGAGCATCCAACACCTGATTTCAGCTCAGGTCATGATTTCATGGTTCTTGTGAGATCCCGACCCAAGTTGGGCTCTGTGCTGACAGGGCAGAGCCTGCCTGGGATCTCTCTCTCCCTCTCTCTCTGCCCCTCCCCTGCTCTAAATAAATAAATAAATAAACAAAATTAAAAAAAAAAGAAAATCAGTTTCCCATCATTATCTCATTTAATTCTCACATTTCAGCAAATAAAATATCATCAACTGTTATGGAGATGGAAATTGAAACTAGACAAGAATAAAGCAATTTGCCCAAGGTTTCACTGTATAAATCACAAAGCAGGACTATAATCCAGTTGCCTAGGCAAATTCATTACATGCTTATCTGCCCATTGTTTTTCACCTTAAATTTATTTTGCATGATACCATAGCTTTCTTTTTGTTAGTGGTTGCCTGGTATATATCTTATCATCTCTTTATTTCCAACCATTCTTAGTCACTATGTTTTAAGTATGTCTTGTAAAAAACAGTTGAATTTCGGTATTATTAACTCATTCTGAGAGTCTGCCTTTTATTTTAATCAGTTTTCATTTATCATGTATATTAATTAGGGTAAAGGGTTATTGTAAGAAAGAGATCTTCCTCTCTGACTCCTCTGAAACATAATGTTTATTTCTCTCTCCTGAAACAGTCTTAGGATAAGTGGTCCAGGTTGTCAGGGTGGCTCCTCTGTTCCATATCTCTATTCCATTCCTCAGAGCATTGCCTTTATCTACTTGGTAGAAGCTTCTTAAGGCCTGGATCCAGAAGTGACACACTTCTCATTTGCTCATATCCCATTGGCCAGAACTTAGCTACTTAGTCACACCTGGTAGCAAAGGAGCAGGAAAATGGAGCCATTATCTGGGCAGCCATGTTCCAACCACAACTCTATTACTATGGAAGACAGAAAACAGATTTTAGTAAAAACTAGCACTCTCTTTACATCATGAATACCCTCTTTGAATTTATTACCACCTTCTTGTTTCATATTTATTTAATTTTCTTTTTCTTTGCTTTCTTTTTTTCTCCTTTCTTGCTTTCTACTGGATTAATTGAATTTTCTTTCATTTACTCTCTTTTTCTAAACACTCCTAGTGTTTTGGAATTTATACCTTTTATTTCAATCCTCAGTGATTACCTTTAAAATATTAACATTTATACCTAACACCCAAGATTCCATCAGTATCTTTAACTCCTTCCTTTAAAGATAATCTTAAGCAACAAAAATAAATAAAATACTTTAACTCCCAATTCCCCTCCTATAAACTATGTATTGCTATCTAGCATTGTTTAATTTCCTATTTATTTTTCAATCTTTACTAAATTAGTCATCACCATTACTACATTTATAATTATTTAATTAATTTTCCCAACATATTTCATTAGTGTGTTTCCTTACTATTTGCTCTTTTTATCCCATTCTCTCCTCCTGGGCTCAATTTATGTCTTGGTGAAGCATGTTCTTTAGTATTTTTTTCATCATATCTGCTAGTAAAATTCTCTGTTTCATATAATCACTCTCATTTTATTTTCTCTCACATTCTTGAATCAGAATTTCATCAGCTAAGGAAATCTAAGTTGACAATTATTGACTTCAGCACCTCGATGTTTCTATTTCATGACTTTCTGGCATCTACTGTGGGTGATTAGAAGTCTGGTCGGTCTCATTGTTATTCCTTTATTATAGATTCTTTTTTCACCATAGTAACAATATTTTCTTTTTTTCCCCCAGTTGATGTTTACATTAGTGATTTGTGTCTAGGTGGATTTGTTTTTTAGATATCTTATTTGGGACTTGATATGCATCTTCAACCTGAAGACTCAAGTCCTTCTTCAGTTTTGGACAATTTTCAGCCCTTATTTGCTTCAAGTATTCCTCCCCCGCACCCCAACTCCCACCCCATGCATTTTTTTGTCTCTATTTTATCTTTCTGGAACTCGTATTAAATAGGAGTTTGAGTTTCTCTTTTTCTCAGGTCTTCATTTTTCTTTCATATTCCCCTCTTTTTCTCTGTGCTGACCTTGGGTGATTTTCTCAGATCTCTCTGATTCTCTTGCTCAGATTCCCCTTGCGGTTGTATTATATAGTCTTTAAAATGGACATTGAATTTAATTTGTTTACGTTTCTAGAATTTTTGTTTCTTTTCTTTTCAAATCTACCTGTTCTTTTTTTCATAATATCTTACTTTCGTATTAGTCTATCCTTTTCCTTTATCCCTTTGAACATTCTAAACACATTTACTTAAAAGTCTTTCAAACTGTTCTAATATAGCACACTTATCATGATGAGTAAGGCATAGAATTATTGAATCACTATATTGTACACCTGGAACTAATAAAACAATGTACATTAACTATACTGGAATTAAAATTAACAACATAATTTAAACATTGTTCTAATATCTATAGTTAATAGAGTATCAATTCTCCCATTTGTTGCACTTACTGAGTCACAAATGTGGTGGCCTGTTTCCTTGTGTGCTTTATAATGTTTCGCTGTGAGTTCCTCTTCAATGGGACTTGTTTTCCGTGATGGTTATGCACACCCCATGAGGTGTTACATTTGACTCTGCCAGGGACCTGTAGGTTGTCCTGGCTCACTGTGAATAGCAGTGGATGCTAGAAGACTCAGGCAGATGAGGGCTGGCACAGCCTGGGGCTCCTAAGGTCTCTCTCACTCTTTCTAATAGGCTTCTCCACTACTCTTCTCGGTATGGTGGCTTCAAGATATCTGGTTTGACTTCTTATATATAGGATCAGGGTTCCCAAGGTGTGTGGCAAGAGGGAGCAAGCCAGACGGATGCTATATTCTATTATGACCTCACCTCAGAAATCACATAGCATCACTTTCACCAAATGAATTGGAGTTGTCGCAAAACCCTGCCCAGTTTCAAGGGTATGGAACGTACAGGTCTCAAACTTGTCAGTGGGAGGAGTATCAGAAACACTCGAAGAGAAACGTTTGGGATGAGACATACATACTTGTGCAGTCCTCTTTGGAACATACAATCTCCCATAATGGTAGATCTCAGTAAGTTTCAGGGTCGTGTTTCTCGGCAACCAGAGGTTCATTCTCAAGTTAGATTATATTCATAGAGGGATATTCCTCGTCTCTGACCCAGCACCTGGAGGACATGAGTTATCATTCATGAGGAATACAGCCAACTAAAATGCAGGCATAGAGTGCTCTTCACATTGAAGAAACACAGAGCAGATCTTTTATGGAGCATATTGGAATCTAACAAAACTTCCCAAAGAAGTAATCTGATAAAGATTCTCTGCTTAAGGATTGTGCTTGAGGGTTCCCTGGATGGCTCAGTCGGTTAAGCGTCCAACTTCAGCTCTGGTCATGATCTCATGGGTCATGAGGTCAAGCCCCACACAGAGCTCTCTGCTATCATCACAGAGCTCACTTCGAATCCTCTGTCTGTCCCCCTTTCTTTCTGCCCCTCCCCTGCTTGTTCTCTCTCTCTCTCTCTCTCTCAAAATAAATAAACTTAAAAAAAATAAGGATTGTACTTGAAGCAAGTCTATAAACAGATTACATCTTAGTAATACTGTACCTACCTAAGACAAGAAATAGAAACCGCAGCCCTCATTCCACTTTATCAAAGTAGTGTGGGGCGCACAAAAAGAAGAGCCATAATAAACCCAACTCTCTGTGGGTCACATTGGCTGTTATACCTGCTGCCTTAATAAAAGCACCCTTCATGGTTCTTCATGTAGCAGGGTGCTGGGGGGTGTTTTCTGTTTATTACAGACCACAATTTAAGTGTACAAATTATACAAATGATTTTATCTCATTCTTCTGCCCTCATCCCACACAATATCAAGAGAAAAACATTTAAAAATAATTAAGCATTTGTTGACTGTGAATCTAAGGATACTAAAAATACAAGTGAAAAGGTAGGTTTTAGGGGCACCTGGGTGGCTCAGTCGGTTAAGCGTCCGACTTCGGCTCAGGTCATGATCTCGCAGTTTGTGAGCCCGAGCCCCGCGTCGGGGTCTGTGCTGACAGCTCGGAGCCTGGAGCCTGCTTCGGAATCTGTGTCTCCTTCTCTCTCTCTCTGCCCTTCCCCAACTTGTGCTCTGTCTCTCTCTATCAAAAATAAATAAATGTAAAATAAAAAAAAAGAAAATGTAGGTTTTAAAATACAATGTATAAATAAAATGTAAATATTATGTGAATATGTATTAAGAAGTTTGGCAGGATATACCTCAAGGTGTTTAGTGATTATTCTCAGGCAGTTGGATTCCATAATGTCAGATATTTATTCTTTCTTTTTGATGTCTGGTAGGATTATGCATATTCTTTGACTTTCTTATTTTGCCCACAATAAGTATTTATTGCTTTTTAGAGAAGAAAATTGTTAATAATTGATCATATTTAAGTTAATAAAAATCAGTATATTTAGGGAAATATAAATCCTTAAATGCACAAAAAGAGGTATACTGAGACTAGGGAATAAAGCAGAGGAAAAGTGCCAATTACAGGGGCCTAGGGCTATGTCTTCTAGGCCAGATGAGGGTGAAGAGTTGGGTCTAAAAGTTAAAATAAAATGTGACAAATTTCATTGTGACTCAAACTGGTGAATTGTGGGGTTCCCACCAAGTGAGCAGAGCTGAGGATGGGGCTTTTGTGATCCCTGAGAATACATTCAGTGGACTTCACCTGGGTGGTGGCAGGTGCCCAGCCCCTTTACATTCAAGGTCAGAGTTCTAGATCCCAGAAGGAGGCTGTCAAGAACCAAGTATCAGAAATCAATCAAAGCAAAATGCTGGGAACTGGGGCAACAGACATGAAGGGAACGCTGACCAGGCAGCCCAGCACCCAATTCAGTGGCCCTCAGGGATGTGCGATCGGGGGCCAACAGGCTAGAGAGGGCAATGGGAGCCAGTGGTCAGTGGTGGCCTTCAACACTGGGGATACAAGCAGAGAACCTCAAGAAAGCTACCCCAGATTAAGGGACTAATATTTTTACAGTGGTTTTCTCAGAGCAGATTAAGAATATAGTAAAACCTTGGACTGCAAGTAACTTGTTCTGCGAGTGTTCCGCAAGGTAAACAAACATTTCTAATAAATTTTAACTCAATAAACGAGCCTATGTCTTGCAATTCAAGTAGTACGTGACGCGGAACCTCACATGATTACAAGTGAGCCAATGGTTCCTTCTCTCTCTCTCTCACTCTCTCTCTCTCTCTCTGAGGGATTGTGGGTGATTGTCTCCCATGCTTGGATGCTTGCTCTCAGGCCGTGGTGTTTGGCAGAAATCAGTGATTTTTCAGAGTGTTGGAAGGTGCCCAAAACTGGTACTAGTATATTTTTTTTTTTTTTTTTTTGTCACTTCAAAGCACCAGTGGACAGTCCTTTGCTTTTCCAAACAAGAGTAAGCTTAGGAATGATTTGCTTCTTTCTTGATCAGGCATCCAGCAGATACAGACCCTTTCCTCTGCTGCCTTATTACCAGTTACATTAAATACACTGTATGACCAGAGTTTACTAATTCTGTACTCTAGTCAGCATCCGTGTGAGCATATACAAAGGCCCCCATGCAGAAAAAGATTCCATTGAGCTAATAGATAGCAGTGATTCTGTTAGTGATAGTGAAAGTTGTCCTACACAATAACCCTCCTCTCTCTCGTCTCCCTCACACCAGCCACAAAGGTTTTCAAGTGTAAGTACAGGTTAATTTGTTTATTTTCTTTATATTTTGTATTTTCTTTATTATTTTGTATTATAGCATTAAAATCATTTTTATATGAATATTTTTGGGTTGTGGAATGAATCATGTAAGTTTCCATTGTTTCTTATGGGGAAATTCACTTTGATATATACAAGTGCTTTGGATTACAAGCATGTTTCTGAAATGAATTATGCTCCCAGACCAAGGTTTTACTGTACTTTCTTTTGGAAAACTATACAAGGAAGAGATGAAGGCAAGGAGAGTGAGGTTTGGCACCTTGTCATTTGAGGAGCACTAATATTTAGTGGAAAGCACGTGCCATCTGCTGTTAAAGAGAACCGTGCTCAAACTCCTGCTCTTCTACTTACTAACCGGAGACCTTGGGCAAATTGTTTCCTCCATTGTGAAAGGAGCATAATAATACCAATTTCTCAGTACTGTTTAAGGGACAAGGGAAATCCTGTACTAAAAATGTCTGGTATAGTATAGGTGCTTTTTACACACGTGAAAGTTCCAGCTGAAAAGGAAAAGAAATAAGGGGAAAACTACTTTGCTAAATCTACGTCACCTAGATTAGATGGGGAACATTGTCTTTCATTCCTTCATGGGGGATGTCATACAGTCTTCGACATCAGCAGCTACCGGAATGAGAAAACCATAGATTTTTCAAAAGTTTGCACATAACAGGTTTTTAAAAGTGCCTTTTAGGTACGTGACACTTGGCTTTGATCATCACAACAACAACATGAGGTAATTGTCATCAGCCCCATTTTACAGATGAGGAGAGTAACGTTCAGGGATTGAGCAATTTGCCTGAGGTCACAGAACTTGTCAGAGCTATAGAGCTGGCATGTGGAATTCTCACCATGTAAAGGTCCCATGAAAGAGGTGGAAGAAGGATCAAGAAACAGAGATACAGAGGAAGGACCAACAAGGACCATGGACTACATACACCTCAAGAATTTTGCTGGGGGAAGTTAGTGCCATTTTACAGCATGGGGAAACAAACAACTGTTTATAGAGTGGGCAGGAATTAGTCCAGGGGAAATGATGGAATGCCAGAGAGAGAGAGACTAATTCCTGGGAAAAGGTCTGATGCACAGGTTGAGGAATAAGGCTTCTGAAACCCTGCTTCTTCAGGGCCAAGAATAAAGGAGTCAAGGAAGAAAAACACGCCATAAATGTTGACTGTTATGAGCTGACTGGAATCCAGGTCTAAAGTGTGTATTTCTTTCCTGTCACCCCAGGGTACAGCACCTGCCCGTAGTACAAAGGTCTTAGACTGGCTGGGTCCATTCTTGGTCCTTTTCCCAGACTCTTGCACATCAGGCCCACTTTCCTAGACACTGCTTTGACTCTGTCTCCGGCTCCACCACCTTTCCACCCTGCCAGGGGCCTGGCCAGTCTACCTTGGGTGCCCCTTCCTCTCCTCCACCTTTCCAACTCTAGCCTTTTTAGTCCAGAAAGGGACCTGCAGAATCACAAGCAGATAATGGGATGGGAGCTCGGGAGCCTTTCCTGACCCAGCTGGCGTTGCCTTACGTCTCTGCCACAAGTGGGTCCCAGTTGCACCCAAGCCCAGAGCAAAGTACCTGCCATTCTGTCTGCCCAGTCCCGCCTCTCCCCCTTACCTGGCCCCGCTCCTGTGAGGCTGGCAGCAGTCTGGGAATCACAAGGATGGTGGCCAAAGGTGTAGGGAAAGGGTGGAAACTGGAGCTTGAGGACTGGGGCTGTTTGCATTTAATCTTCATGGGGATGGGGGCCATGTGCCCTGCAGCAAGTCAGGGAGGATATCTTGGGCCCCTAAATCTGATGTGAAAATCATTTAATGACACCTCTGCTTTTTGTGTCACCAAGGAAGTGTATCAATACCTTACGTTTTAATTTCTTTACCAATAAGAGTTCATTGAACACTTACTTTGTGCAAATCATTAACATTAGCTTGTTCAGAATCATGTTAAACAGTTCTCATTAGGTAAGTGTCTCTGGTCACAAGGTGTGGAACTTTTAGAACTTTACAAACTGTTAGACTGAAGTTAAAGTTACAGTTCATTTCGTGTCTTATTTACCAGTGCAATGTGTTTGAATGCGTTAAAGAAAAATGTTTTTTAAATCATGGTTATTCCATGCATGCACGCATTCATTCACTCATTCATTCATTCAACAAATATGTGTTGAGAACTTACTACACCTGAGGCCTGGTACCAGGGAGACATCTGTACTTTTATAAAATAGTGTGGTAAGCGCCACGATGCAGGGAGTACTGGAGCACATAGAAGCGATGCGCAAAGCCATCCTGAGTCATCAAGGGAGGCTTCCTGGAGGAAGTGACATGGAAAGTGAGACTTAACTCTTATGAATTAGCTAGACCACGTTGGATAGGGAGGGGCTGTGAGGCAGGAAGCCGTCCTGTGGGGGAAAAGGAACTCTTTATAAAAGTCTAGAGGTAAAAGAGAGCTCTGCTGGTTCTTTCAAGTTCTGAAAAGAATGGTAATATTATTGTTAACTATAGCATGAGGCAGTGAATGTGAGATGACACTGAAGAAGTGAGCATATGATGGATCATGAAGGGCTTAATACAGCGGCAAAGACTTTATGGGTTCACATCTTTAACACAGTAATAATAGCAAGCAGTGAGCACATCAGTTGATTGACTAATTAATCCTTTTAACTCCTAGAAGGCAACGGAGGTTGGATTATCACAATTTACTATCTTCCATCTCGAACACCCTGATATTATGTCTTCAAAACTAGAGGGCACAGGTACCATTTTAAAATATCTACTTCTCTTCTCTAATTTCTTTTTTGAATAAAGGCTGAAGGAGTGGAGAATCACAGGAATGATGATTGAAGGGGGAGGGAGCCATTTTGAACAGGCTTAGAAATCATCTGACTAACCAGTCTGGCATCTTTGAAGATCTAGAAATTAACCGTCTCCTCCAGGGCAGAGTAAGAAATACATGCTGGAACAGGCTTTACCCTTTGGAGAGCGGGTGAAGGATGAGGTTGGAAACTTATTTCAAACACAAGATTCTTATAATTTCATTTTTTAAAGCACACTGCTTTGAATAAAGAAATCAAAATGAACAAACAATTGCAGGTTCGACTGGCCTATTATTAGAATATGATATTCTTGCCTCACAATCTAAAAAAATACCCTGTCTATGACTAGACATCAGATGAATGTACCTTCAGAGTGAACTTTCCTGAAGAGAAATTTCCTGTTGGAATCAGTCAGTGACTAGGCCTCAGAATTAGTCATGTTGTTTAATTTGTTTAAGCATATCATTAACAAGATTAAAAGCTTTCCAAAAGCCGGGATTGAAGGTCAAGGGTCATTAGCATTAAACGCTTATACTCCAAAAAAATGAAGTGGTGATTTATGATATTAATATTCTAATGTTTTGATGTCAGTATTGAGGATAGGCATAGGTTAGGTTTCTCAGTGAACAGAGAGAAAAACAGACCAATTATCCTGGCCCACCATGGCCAGCCCTCCCCGAAGCTTCTTCAGAGATTAAAAAAAAAAAAAAGGGTGAAAAGGAGCAGTGTGCCTCTGAATTACTATGAAGCTTTGTCCCAAACTGTGATGAGGTCCTTTGCTAAGTTTCGGTGGGCTAAGGCAGGTCTAGAGTCAAAGGCCTTCTTCCCTTGCTACTCTAATGGTGAGGAAAGAACAGTCCAAAGAAAATAGTCCCTGTTTCCTCACCTCTCCTTAACCCATTTCTAATCCAGCTGTCTGTCTTTCCCCCACGACAGAAGCTGGTCTTGTCAAGCTCACCGTCATCCTCCATGTTACCAAATCCAATGGACACTTTTCGGTCCTCACCTCACTTAGCTTTTCAACAATACTTGACCTTTCAACACAGTTGATTACACCCTACTTTTTAAAATACTTCCTTCTCTTGACTTCTATGTTTACAGAGAACCATGAAACTACCCTCGTTTCCTTTTCTTCCCACCTCACTGGGCATTCTTTCTCAATCTCCTTGGCTGGCTCCTCCTTTTTAGCTCAAACTCTGAATGAGATGAGTCCCAAGGCTCAGTTTTAGGCCTCTTTCTCTTCTCTATCTATACCTTCTTCCCAGGTGCTTTTGTTGGGTCTCATGCCTTGACTTTTAAATTATATGCAGAGGACATCTGTATTTATATTTCCAAGCTGACTCTTCCCCAAGCTCTGTTCTTATACACCCACCTACGTACTTGACATCTCCATTTAGGTATCTAATATGTGCATTAGGTTTAATATATCCAAAATAGCTTTCACCTATAAACTGCTTCTCTCTCATACCAGTAAAAAATACCAATATTCACACAGTAGCTCAAATAAAAAGGCCTAAAATGAGTCCTCTTTTCCCCCTGACTCCAATATCCAGTCCATCAGCAAGTTCTGTCAACTTTTCCTCCAAAATTGATCTATCCATTTCTAGCTGTCCCTACTTTCCTTTCGTATGAACCACCACAATTTCTTACTGATTATCGTGCTGGTCTCTCAGCGGGCCTCCCTGCTTCCACTATTACCTCTCCTGTACAATCCACATTCAATACAACAGACAGAATGTTTTTGGGTTTTTTTACAGCATAAATCAAGTCATGTCAGTTATCTGCTTAGCATTTACTAATGGTTATGAACACTACTCCGAAGATATTTGAAATTCCAAAATTCTCAGCGTCCTTTTACTGTCACCTGCCTACTTTTCTGATCTGATGTCATACCACTTTCACTTCATTCTCTGTACCCCAGTTATACCGCCCTTCTCGTTCCCCAAACATGTCATGTCCTGTCTTGGCATTTTTTTAATTGAAGTATAGTTAACATACAATATTCTTTTAGTTTCAGGTTTATATCATAGAGATTTGATATTTTTATACGTTATGAAATAGTCCCCACAATAAGGCTAGTTACCATCTGTCATCACACGAAGTTATTACAATATTATTGACTATATACCCTCTGCTGTACATTACATTTCCATGACTCATTTGTTTGACAACTGGAAGTTTATACCTCTCAATCCCCTTTGCCTATTTCACCTACCCACCCCCAAATGTCTCTCATATCTGGTAACTGACAGTTTCCTGGATCTATGAGTCTGCTTTGGTTTTGTTTGTTCATTTGTCTTTATACTCCATCTATAAGTAAAATCATATGGTATTTGTCTTTCTCTGACTTATTTCACTTAGCATAATACTCTCTAGGTCTATCCATATTGCTGCAAATGGTAAGATTTTACTCTTTCCTAAAGCCTATTACTAGGGCCTAGTAATATTCCATCACATATATCTCACATCCTCTTTATCCATTCATTTAGTGATGGACACTTAGGTTGTTTCCATATCTTGGCTATTGTAAATAATGCTTCAATGAACATAAGGGTGTGTAAGTACCTTCTCAGTCTCTCTCAATCATTCGCCCTGTTTTATAGTCTTCATAGCACTTATCACTGCCGATTACTTTATTTGTTCATTTGTTTACTAACTGTCTCCCTTCCAGAATGTAAGCATTGGACAAACACACACCTGGTCCTGTTCATTGCTTTCTTCCCAGTATTTAAGTGCCTGACACGTAGTAGATGCTCAATAAATTATTGTCGAATAAAGACTTTACCCCAAGGCTTACCAGCTAACACTTGTATAGCAGCTGCTATGAGCCAGAGGCTGTTATAAAAGTTTTACACATATGCCCTCATCTCAACCCCAAGCAACCCTAGAGCAAGGTACTGCTACTTCTGTACTTTCCAGATGAGGAAAATACAGCACTGAGAGGTCACACACCTAGCAAGGAGCAGAGCTGGGATTTCACCCAAGCAACCTAGCTCCAAAGCCCATGCTCTTCAATACTGTATGACATTGCTTGGCTTAGGTTGCTCACCTGTGGCCTTCTCAGGTCAGGAAAGGACCCTCTTGCCTGTCAACCCTAACATCCCTGAGGGAGAGAGAACCCTAAGGCAAAGTAGTAAGAGCTGAACACTGTTAAAGAAAGAACACGCCAGCCTGGGCTAGAACTTTATGGCTTTTCTTGACATAGTGGGGTGCTCTAAACACTGTGTGCTTTGATACAACATGCAGAGTGTATGTGCGTATGGGCATTCACCCCCACCACACTCCACTGCCAGTGCAGAGAGGGAGGAAAGGTGATCAAGAGCCAACATTCCTTTGATTTTTGCTAAGTCACATCAATGGTAAGTCAGAGTGGAGGAGATCGGTACAACAGCTGAAGAACCCTACCTATATCTTCAAGAGGCTGCTGCTCATCTATGTCTTTGTCCATGAGTTATCCACCCAGGATCCATAAAATGGAGGGACTCAGCTTCTCAGGGTCCCCATATGATCTTGCCATAACTCTCAAGCCACAGAACTCAGAGGCCACCTTTCATCTTTCGAGGGACCTGAGACGTCTCTTCAGCAGGGATTCCAGTTTCCTCTCTGAGATCATCCTTCCCCCTCTAGAAACCACGCGCAGTCCAGTCACCAGCCCTGACCGCAGAGCAGTTAAGTGCCACTGCTTCTCTTCCAGGTCTCATCTTGAAAAGCGGTTGGACCCAGATATGCATTCTTCCCCCTTTCACACGGGACAGCCTGACCACTAAGATCTCGAGCCATCACCTCTCTGGATCCTTGTCTCCTGTGGTGAGGTCTAAGGCTAAGATCGTTTCCTGGGAAACAGCTCTCTGTGCATTTGTAACACCCAGTGCCACTCTGCCAAAGACATCCTGCAGTTTCTGTACCAGCCTGGCTCCTCATAGGCAAGACTTTCAAATACAGGGTCTTTTTTAGTAATATTATTGATGGCTAGTTTTTTCCATGGTCTAATTAGTCTTGCTTCTCCCTAAGAAGAAATTACTTTTTGCTACGTGGCAAGTCTGCCTATTCATTTGTATCTGATCACTGATGGCCTTTATCACACTGGGACCCTGAAATCCATGCCCACAATCTAGGTTGACCTAACACCCATGAGGACCTCCGTGAATCCTGATGTCAAATCATATGGACAACCAAGACTGGCCTTGTTGCTTACTTCTCTGACTAGCTCTCCTCTTAATTATAGAGAGCAGAGGTCTGTAACTAGACCCACCTTGAGAACTTACAGGAGCAGGTTCAAAGAGACCAGTGATAAGCCCCAGGTATTCCCACAGTTGAATACTACCCTGGCTCCTTCCTTGATCCTGGATTGGCTCTAAGATGTTGGCGAAGATAGGAAAATGGTAAGGAATATTTATAACAAGGAGCATGACCCAGAGCAACCAATCCAGAAGCATATGGAATTAACAATTACAAGGTCAAAATTCTCACACACCAAGACTGTTTATCTGAGGGTGACCTATAGCGATCACATGGAATTTTACTACTACTGCATATGGCCAGCAGTAGGTAACATGCGGGCAAGACAGACAAAATTAGATAAAGGGAAAAATCTGACTAGAAGACAGAATTTCAATTTTGTCTGTGGACATACATATATATTCCAGTGAAATTACTTTTCTCCTTCAATGGCACACTATTGCTCACCAAATCAAGTTCAAGTTCTATCATGTGGTATCTGAGGTCTTCAATAATTAAGCTTCACCCATGCTCCCTTTTTAGATTATTATTTGCTCACCAGAGTTCCCAGACTCTGGAATTTCATAAATGAGAGAAATTTTTAGTTGAGAGATCAATAGGAGGATGTTAAAGTGAAGAGCACTCATTCATAGCTGCCCCAAATCTTTTGAATAACCTTTCCACAGTGTGATAATTGTATACTTTCCCTCCCAAAGTCCATAAAGCTCCATTTCCCAGCGTCTCTGTTCTCTAGGCTTCAGACTTTAGACTGATAAGACATATCCCCAGGAGACTTTGATCCAGGCTCGTTCAGAGGGTTGGTTCCAACTAGGCAGTGTGGTCCGTGTCAGCAGCTTGTGATGGTGGTGGTGCCTGACTGGATTCTTGATCCTGAGAGAAGCAGCAGTTCATTTGGGAGGCCAGTTCTGCAAAGTGGTTCTGGGAGTTCGAGCTAGAGTTCACCTGTTTAGGCTTCAGGACAAGCTGTCTATATAACTTAATAAATCCCTTTGTACTTAGATTAGCTGGAGTGAATATTTTTGTTTTCAATCAAGAATATCATTCAAGAGAGGTGTTTATTATTTTAGTTTGCCAAATGAAAGTATTCTTTTTTACAAATTTTTTTTAAGCTTTTATTTATTTTTGAGAGAGAGAGAGACAGAGACAGAGACAGAGTATGAGTGGGGGAGGAACAGAGAGAGAGGGAGACACAGAATCTGAAGCAGGTTCCAACTCTGAGCTGTCAGCACAGAGCCCAATGCAGGGCTTCAAACCACGAACTGCGAGATCATGACCTGAGCCGAAGTTGGATGCCTAACAGACTGAGCCACCCAAGTGCCCTGCCAAATGAAGGTATTTTAAGAACAAACCAATTTTGCCTTCCATTCAGTTGGCAACATAGATTCATGTCTGTTTATGACTTTTGTTCTCTGGGGACATAAAGGCCAAATGGCAGTTATTATTCAGAAATATGTAAGTTGGAGGATGTAGTGAAGTGAGATGTGATCCCGTATCAGTCCAGGGAGAGTTAATAAACATGGCACCAGAGAACAACATTAGCTTCTTTTAGACAGTTTCAATAAAGGCAAATAGCACAGGCATCTCACTTCCTCTATTTTTCCCTTACTGCTGTCCTATGAATAATACCCAGCCTGAGTTCTGCAGCTGAGCTCCCAAAGAAAAGATCTCTACAATGAAGACAAGTTGTCACTACCAACTGTCTGTATAATCTGTTCAACTGCTATCGTAGTTTACCGTTACAATATTCTGAATCCATTACCCTTGATGATTTGGACATTTATTTTTCCATTAGTGTCTTTTTCTCTAAGATCCTTGTCTTAGACAGAACAAGAAAAAAAGAAGAAAGAAGCAGATAGATCATAAGGAGAAGTTAGAACTAAGGGGGTTAGGAGAGAAGAACACTGAGAAAGAGAAGGAAAGAACATATTTCAAGTCTAGAGAACATCTAAAACCTAATTCTCTTTTCTCTTTGCAGAGCTAACTTATATTTTCATGTTTGCCTCCAGCTTCTGGAGGATTGGGTCCACCATTTGCCACCTGACATGGGAAATGAGCAAAAATACTGCTTGTGGGGTACTATGTTGACATACTTAATTCTAATAACCATCATTTAGGTGGTAAATGGAATTTGATTTCATAGATCCCACCTAAATGAGGCCAGTGGATGTGCCATTTCCTTGAGACTGCCTTCCCTGACCCCTGAACTCAGGTTGGTCCCTCTTTACAAACTCACATGGTACCGCATCTGTCTTCATTTTAGTACTGATCATTACTTTGAATAAATAACCAATTGTGCAGAAAGACACTATCTACTATCACTATCACTTAATAACAAGATATTTAGAAAGAGACAACTTTATTTTGAGAAGATAAAAATGTTGTCAAATGTAGAAAAATCATACTATAATTTAAAATATACACTTTTTGTAGTAGTTTTTTGATACAAGTTTGTTGACTTTGGCACTTTATAGACACTGCAATAAGGAAGAAGAACTCAATGTCCACCTGGTTTTAGTAGTGTGGTTTTTAATAGGTTTACCAAAGGATTTCAGTCAAATGGATGTCATAGTCTCACATGATCCAAAAATATTCCGGGTGGAGTGAGAAAGGCTATGGAGCAACAGTCCCCACACTTTTCACTGCTGTGTCTGTACTGTCCTCAGAGCATCAAGCCATGTGTCTGGCTGGTCAGGGCTGCAAGAAATATTCTGCAGAAGACTCTCTGCTTAGGGCTGTCCAGCTCAAGCCTCTCATGGCCCTGAACAGTCAGAAATCCATCCCAGAGAGATTCTGTAGGCCAGAAGATAAGGGGATGAACTGGCATTCGTAGGGGACCAGCATTTGAAGACTACCTTGTTCAGTCGCCCTAACTATTCTCTACACATGCACCTTTCACTTCATTCTCCCTGGTTGTTGAGTTAGGAGCTTGTCTTTTATTCATATATAGTTTAGAAGTATTTAAACATGTTTAGTGATTTTTCATCTTTGTCATTTGTCAGCCATACTGCATAACTATGCTATTTTCCAATATAATTTCAAAGTTTAACTGAGGTATTTATAATTTACTTTGGCAGATGCTCTGTAAAGATCATAAGGCTGTTCTTAGTTTGTGCATGAATTTATAAATGGCTTTACCATTTGTTGGAAGAAACATAAAAACAATCTCTCTTAATTCCATATTACTATGCTTTCCATTCTATGCTTGACTTCTGTAAGGCTTGGTTGACTTCCATACATCAATTCGGTAGAATTAATTCAAACAGTAAGCACAATATACAAATCAGGTGTTACTAATACATAACTAGCTCTAACCTTAAGATTTATCAGAATGATGTTAAAGGGCTTCTTCAATAAATATAACAATTTTACAACTGTCAATTGCACATTATTATAAAGATCCAAAAGATAATGATTGAATCATATGTTAGATTTTCACAATCAAATTTCTTGAGAGAAATGTTCAAAAAATCATCCCAAAATTGATGTGCTCAATAACTGTTTGATAAACTTCAACACCCATTCCCAGCAACACTCTGCATAAGCTAGGAAAGGAGGGAAACTGCCCAACTTGTAAAACGGCATCAATCAGAAACAACAGTAAAAATCACACTTAATATTTATCCATTAAAGCCAAGAGAACAAGACAGAAAATGTTCACTATTACTGCTACAGACACTCTTTTACAGAAATCAATAGCAATAATCAGTTGTTTTTTTAAAAAAATCTATTCATGGGGCATGCGGGTGGCTCAGTCGGCTAAGTGTCTGACTTTTGATTTCATCTCAGGTCATGATCTCACAATTCGTGGGGTTGAGACCTGTGTTGGGCTCTGCGCTGACAGCGTGGAGCCTGCTTGGTATTCTCTGTGTCTCTTTCTCTCTGCCTCTCTCTCTCTCTCAATAAATAAATAAATAAATAAATAAATAAATAAATAAACGTTTTTAAAAATCCTATTCATAATGGTAACAAAAGACATAAAATACCTAGGTTAAATAGAAACAATTAAGATTTATATGAAGAAGACTATAAGGGGCAGTTAAGAAGATATGGATATATCTAATTCCTTCATGGTAAGACTTAAAAATATTATATATTTAAATATTTATGTTATTATAAGTTATTTATATAAATGTTATATAATGTTAATTCTCCCTCAGGTGATATATAAAATCAGTTCCTAAAACCATTTGACTACATCCATTCATAGACATTAACATGCAAAGATGTACCTAGTATATTTAAAGGCAACTAATGGGACAATATATACAGTATGGTGCCACAGTTAAAACAAACAACAAAAAAACCTCTGTGTGTACATATAGACATGCATACAAAAAAGCTTGGAAGGTTGCACAGTAAACTATTAGCAGGGTTTTATTAATTCAAGAAAAATTCTAAATATCTATCCACATCAATACAATTAATAAAACCAAATCTATTTCTATATATATAAAATCTATAAACTTATTATATCACATATAATCAATCAATATAACTAATATTAATTTACCCAATAAATCATGTACTAAAATTTTATATTCATTAAGTATCCATTTCATAATATACCAAAAAGTTGAAGCTCCTTTTAAGAATTTTTTTTAAGATGAACCTTCCTTTTTTTTTAAAGTTTTTTAAAGTTTATTTATTTATTTATTTACTTATTTATTTATTTTGAGAGAGAGAGAATAAGCAGGGGAAAGGCAGAGAGAGAGAGAGAGAGAGAGAGAGAGAGAATCCCAAACAGGCTCTATGCTGTCAGTGCAGAGCCTGATGCAGGGCTCAAACTCATGAACCATGAGATCAGGACCTGATCCAAAACCAAGAGTTGGACCCTTAACCAACACAGCTACCCAGATGTCCCTAGAATTTTTTGCTTAAGGTTTTTACTTTTGAATACTTTGAGGATTACTTAGCTAATTTATTTAATATATTTTAGGCAAACAAGTAGATTTCACACTACTAATTGGAACAAAGACCAATACTCTTATAATAATAAAATTAATCAGAGCATTTCACATTTCTTTGTCATCTCCTTTATCTTTTTGTTTTGTTTTGTTTTGACACAATGACGAAGAGGAAACAGAGATTGAGTATAAATGAGGCAATTTTCTCTGGTAAACTATAAATGAGCAATTAGAATCATAGTTTATGGCATATTACAAAATGAACTTGGGTTCATTGGGGAGTTGAATGAAAATAATCAATTTTGCAATTGCCTCTGACCAAGAAAATAATTTTACAGCAAAAGGAGTGATACAATGGGTTCATGTCCATGGAATTCACTGATCTTCCCAAGTCTGCATCATCTAGATGCCCCTAGGGAATGCTGATATGGTACAAGGTTGGAGTGTGGCCCTATAGGATGGAGTACATGCTTTGAATCCATGATCAAAGTGATCAATATACAGCAGTGTGTCTCCCAGAGCCAGAATGCCCAGCCCAGGAATCAAGGTTTGGGGATGGGGATCTATCCTTTCACTATCATGTGTAAGGACCCACAAATGTTTGCCTCCCATCCCTGCAACTTTAGGTTCTGCTGGTTTAAGGTCATGGTTCTCAAGGAAGTAATACTCTCTTCAAAACCTACAACTACATTTCTTCTATTGAAATGGAAGGTGAGACTGTCACTTGGCCATTGGGAACTCTACTGAATTAACCTGTAAGGAAAAAATGAACAACATAGGGGCCACCTCCATCCTAAGCCCACTAAGACAGCAGTAGGTATCTTTAAAAGTTCAGCAGTTATAGAAAATCAAATTCTAAGAGAGATGATTTTAACATTTAAAGCAGTTCAAAAGAAACCTATTGACCTAAAGAAACATCTCGCCAATTCAGTCTGTGAATAGTGTTGCCAGAGAAAAAGAGGAGAAAATTATCACAGAGATCATAGGGAAAGAAATCACCGAAACTAACTCGTCCTCAGTTTTGAAAGAGCAAGAATATCTGAGTCTCTGAGTATCTTGAATATCTGGAGAATTATTCCTGGGTATCTACTTGTCAAATTCTTGAGCTATAGAGACATGTGACATTTAATGGAAATAGATAAAGAGGAGAGAAAGCTATCATTCAAAGATTCAGAGTAAAAGATGTTTGAATTTATGTAATAGAATATAAGCAAGTCCTAAGAATAAAACTGCCACGAATCTCTTAAAAACACTAGATTCTCACTACAAATCCATTATAATGCACTTTAAAATATATATATTAGTTGATTTCTTAGGGCTTTTAGTTGTTGTTTTGTTTGGTTTGGCAAACGTAGAGCCTGAAGGCATATTTTAACACAAACTGCATCTACAAAATAAACTACAGAACATTGGGGTTATCTGGAGGAACAATAAACTTAAGTGATTTAGATAACTATCATAGCAATAGTAATTAAGTACCTTAAGTAAAGTATTATTGTTATGAAATCCAGGACACAAAAGGAGAACAGTGTGAAAACTATTTCTGAACCAAATTTAAAGTATGAAAATAACACTAAGGGAAACATAATCTTGATGTATACTAAAACTTGGTACGTAGTAGAGAGCTCAATAAATGTTAATTTCCTTATTTTTCTATACCAAAAGTATTTGGAAAAACAGAAAAACAAAGCAGAGATGGGGGAAAAATATTGGTTTTATAAAAAAATAAAGACATCATATTGAGAAATTAGAAAGCAATTTTATTGATAGACTGAAGCAAGAGTGATTTTTTTTTGTGTGTGTTACCAAAATTATTCAACAACTAGCAAAACTAGGCCAAAAGAGAGAGAAATCAAATTTAAAAATCTAAAATAAGGGGAAGCCTGGGTGGCTCAGTCAAATAGGCATCCAACTCCTGATTTTGGCTCAGGTCATGATCACATGGTTCAAGTGGGTTCAAGTCCCACATGGCGCTCTGTGCTGACAGTGTGGAACCTGCTTGGGGTTCTCTCTCTCTTTCCCTTCCCCACTTACCTTCTCCCTCTCGCTCTCTCTCAAAATGAATAAGCATTTTTTAAAAATGTGAAATAAGGAAGGATCTACAATAACTGATATGAAAAGTGAGTAGAGACTATCATCAGCAATTTGTACACTCATTTTTAAACCTAGGTGAAAATTCCAAATATAAAACTGCCATGATATAAAACAGATAATTATCCTATTGTTTCAAGTCTCAAAAAATCTTTCATTTCCAGAAGTCTGAGATAGAGTCAATTACATTGTCTTCTCTTTGTAACCTAAGTTACATTGATTCTTCTCAGGTCTCCCAAAGTTTTGGGATGGTCCCCAGAAGGTACTTCTTGGGAGGTGTAGTCAGTCCAAGGTGTTGTCACCTTTGCTTATTGTCAGGTTCTGCAGATGACATTGCCCTTGCCCTCCTGAGGTGCACATCTCCTCAAAGCTCACATGTTATAAGAAACTGGTGTGTTTGAGTGAGTGGCAGCTCTCTTCCACCTAAGTGAGGTGTGTTAAAGGGATCCTACAGTAGATTATTTGGGTGTAGAAGTGTTCCAGAGTTTGTTAAGTTCCCTCTTTTGGTTTACACACAGCTTTTTTTCCCCCTCAGGGCCCAAATTATCCGACTTGGTTGAGACTCACTCATGTTGTGGCCATTACTCTCTTTTGACTCTCAGAGTCTCTTCCTCATGGCACCTGACTCCGTTTTTATGGTGGACTCTCTGCCACAGGGTCCATATTCTTCTAGTAATTTATCACCTCTCATCACAACCCCTACCCTCATAACCCACCCACACATCAGTTCTCCATGTGTTGACATCTGTGTCTACAAGGCAGGTAGAAGCGAGATTTCATGTCTCCGCAGGAGTCTCTTGGCTTCCGTAAAAGTCAGTGATGCACGTAGAGGCGGGCAGGGATAGTAAGCACCACCTATCTCCACCTACCCAGTGAATTCAAACTTCAGTCATGACCTAGCTGTTGTACCTTGTGTATTAATGAGAGCCAAATCAGGAACACAGAAACCACTCTAGGTATTTCAACAGACAGGGCTTAGTACAATGATGAAACACATGTTAGAGTGTTTATAAACACCACACACAATGGACCCAATCTTAATTAAGTCACCAATGAACTCTTAAATGCCAATCTATCAGAAGTTGATAGCATTAACATACTTAATCTCTTTGCAATAGCTGATGGACATTTGCTACCTCCTGAAATTTCCCCTTGCTTTGGTTCTCTGATACTTCTCTGTTCCCTTACCTGTTCAACCACTCTCTCAGACTCTTCACATGGTCTTCTTCTTCCACCTACCTTATTATTTGAGAACTATTTGCTGAGCAAATTAAGTCAGCATTGATCATCAGAAAGATTCATAATTTAATATAAACAACCTTTTTACAAATCTTTCACCAAAAAAATTTAGGCTATCAATGCTTAAGCACTTGGCCCCAGAGGGAGTGAGTGAGCAAGTGAGCAAGGGAGCAGTTTGTTTGTTTGTTTGTTTGTTCATTTATTTTACTTTGCTAAACAGGAAACCTGGGCATGAGGGAAGTCATGCATTTGTATCTACCAAGTGATTGAAAACAAAAGAGCCAGCAGCATTTATACCAGCCTGATCCCTGGTTCTGATCTCTCATTTGAGACAATGGGGACTCTTCAAATAATAAGCAAATAAATATTGCCAGGGAAGTGACACCAATTCAATCAGGCACTTTTTCCCTGTCATTATATTGTTTCTGTTTTAATTTACTTGTTTGTTCTGTGAGAAAGAAGTTAAGAAAAAGCCATATACATGCATATTTCTATCTTGCCCACCTTTTTTCCTCCTCCACCCTTAATACTATTTTTGGTTTTGAAAAGTAGTTTCATTTAAGTAGGTTTAATTTAGTGAGGTGATGATATAACAAACTTCTTCATCTGGATATGTTTAGTTTACTCAATAGTATATTTATTTAATAGTTTAACATTGGATTATTTCACTGTAAATACCCATCCTATTTTGTATTGGATAACATTAATTCCCAATTTGATTGACTCTCCATGAGTTACTTAAATGAACCATTTTAGTGTGAGAAGGATGGGTTTTTAATAGTCTTTTGGACTATGAAAAAAAATAATTAAAAAAATTAGGCGTGATGGCTCCATAATTTGAAAGTAGGCTTTCAAGGGGCACCTGGGTGGCTCAGTCAGTTAAGTGACTGACTCTTGATTTCTGCTCAGGTCATGATCTCAGGGTTCACGAGTTTGAGCCCCATGTGGGGTTCCACACTGACAGCATGGAGCCTGCTTGGGATTCTCTCTCTCCCTCTCTCTCTGCCCCTCTCCCACTCATGCTCTAAATCTCTCTCTCTCTCTCTCTCTCTCAAAATAAATAAATACACATTAAATAAAAAAAAGAAAGTAGGCCTTCAAGGCGTCACATGATCTGTGCCTACCCCTACTCCTTACCTCTCTGGCCTTTTCTCCTTCTACTTTCTCCTCATTCATGTTGCTCTTCATTGCTATACCTTAAAGCCCAGTCATGTCCCACCTGAGGACCTTCACAAGGGCTGTTCCCTCTGTTTGGAATGTTCTTTACTCAAAAGCCCTTATGACTCACAACGTTGCCTCTTACACACCTTTGCTCAAATGTCACTTTTCGAGGAAGCCTACTCTGACGGCCCTATTTAGAATTGCAACCTGTCCCTCCATCCCCAAGCATGCGGGGTCTCCCACACACCCTATTCTGCTTTGCTTTTGTCCTTAGCATTTGTTATCCTCACACATTCCCTGTAACATTTATGTTCATGATAAGTTTGTGGGTTTCACGGTCACTGTGAAGGAATTTGGAGAGAAGCCGAAGGCTCACTCCCACTCTTGAGAAAGGTGAGAAGACATCACCACCTGTTTACTCTGCTCAGAAAGTGAAAGCCAAGGAGGAGGGAAGGTGCTTTAGGCTCGGAACTCCAAGGGGTGTATTTTCCGCATTTTCAGGGCAAGCATTTTGGCTATAACTTGCTCAGAATTGCGACACTGTAGAAGTCATGCAACCTTCCAGCAGAACAGCCTGCTACGTTACTACTAACACCTGTGGCTTTAGCAATAAGCCTTACACTGCTAACAGAAATTGTGAACCTTTGACAAGCAGGACCTTTCTGGGGAGCATCCATCTGTATCCGTTCACAGGAGCTCCTGTCCTTTGGGAGGAAGGAGAGGCAAGTGCTATCATTAGGTTTGGTCTCCTCTCTTCTCCTCTCCAGACACACATAAAAGCAAATACTACTTCTGTTTACCTTCTGGAAGAAATTATAATCTGAAATATTGGGAAAAAGGAGGAAGAGAAGACACTGACCTTGATTACTTTAGATACTCCAAAAATTATTAAGACTAGATTATATAGGGGTACTTGGGGGACTCAGTCAGTTGAGCGTCCAACTTTGACTCAGCTCATGATCTCCCAGTTCGTGGATTAGAGTCTCGCATCGGGCTGTATGCTGGCAGCTCAGAGCCTGGAGCCTGGCTCGAATTCCGTGC
Organism: Panthera onca; assembly: GCF_046562875.1. Taxonomy (NCBI): domain Eukaryota; kingdom Metazoa; phylum Chordata; class Mammalia; order Carnivora; family Felidae; genus Panthera; species Panthera onca. The sequence goes on along the minus strand of NC_138339.1, from coordinate 212,237,045 downwards.
TTCCCTCTCTCTCGGCTCACACTCTGTCTCTTTCTCTCTCAAAGATGCATAAACATTAGAAAAACTCTAATATATAACCAAATTTAGTACTTCTTCCTGAAATATACAAGATATATGATATTCAATAAGTGGGACCAAAACATTTGGAAAAAGATAACATTATAGCCCCACCTACACCTTATGCCTTACACCTGAATAAATGCCAATAAAGTCTAAAATGGAGAAACAAAAGAGGAATATAGTGGTATATAAATTAATATTCATTTATTATGAGAATGGAATATGCTGTTCCTTGGTGTCATGAAAGGTAGAAATGTACAGATTTGATAGATTTCATAGATTTTACTCTAACAAAACATAAACTTTTTATAGAAAAAAAAGACATAAACAGAGTTAAAAACAAAGCAAAAAAAGAAAACTATTCAAAGGCATAATTTCCTTCACATATAAAGACCTTGTACAAATCAATAAGAAAAAAGAATGTTTAATAGAAGAAAATAGTTTCAGGAAATTAATGAGCAATTTACACAAAAAAAGAATCCCCGAAGAAACCAAGAACAATCTCTAGTTCAACAAATGCCTAGTGCTGGTAAATGTTGTAGGGAATTAACATTCTTAAATGCTTTTGGTGGGAATGTAAATTGGCACACATTTTTAGAGACAGTGTGGCAACAAGAACCAAACTGTAAAATTGATATGTTCTGTGATAGAGCAATTTTATTTCTAGTAAAGTATACTATGGGTATCTCATATAAATAACCAGATATGTATTTATAAGTATGCTCATTGTTGCTTCGTTTGAAAAGCTAAAACTTGGAATTACTTAAATATCCATCAACAGTGGACTAGTTAATAAACAATAGCATATATTGAGGCAATGACATAGATGCAAATGTGAAAAGGTATGAGGTAAACATACATGTACTGATTTGGAAACAGATACCTGGTATTTCATTGAGTGGAAAAAGCAAATTATAGAACAGTGAGAATGGAGGGATTGTACTTGTGGGCAAAATAGGGCTATCTATAGGTGTGGTGGGATAATCCTTCAAAATATTTACGATGCACCCCGCCCCCTGTCATCACCACCAGGCCGTGCCCCTCCACCCACCACAGGCAGCACTGGGGCAGCCCAGGCCTCAGGGGAGCGAGGCCACATGGAACAGAGAACAAAAGAATCAATTCTTCGCTTTTTAGTTTCAAAATAGACCTTCTGGAACTCTTGGCAGAGACAATAGGTTAAACAATAGTTTTGAAAAAATGAATGTTGATTTAAGAGCCAATTTTCCTGCTTTAAACTGGATAAAATACTCCAAGAGAGAAAGGAGAAGCAGAGAGGAGAGCTGGCCGGAACATACAGTGATGAGGGTCAGTCAGCACACTGCCCACCTTGGCGTGAGCCCCGCAGCGTGGGGGGCAACGAGAAGGAAGAGCGGTGCCCAGTCTCCTGTCTAGGCCTCCTATAGAATTCTCTTTGGTGTCAGGACACAGAACAGGGGAGAGGCAGGTATAAGGTCTGCCAGGCAGATGGGCCTGGGACAGCTTCACTCACTGGCTGGGACCAGGGAGCAGCCTCTGGTTTCCTGCAAAAAATCAACAGCCAGTTGAGACCTCTGGCTGTCAAGAGACAGCCCCATCAGCAGCTGCCGCTTCAGCTACCTGGCGTGTACCAGATGCCAAGATGGAGGACTCATAGGCGGCAGCAGCCGGGCACCGTGGTGGGTAACATGGTAAATGCCTGCGTGTTCAGAGCTGGCTGATGGCTGGCCATCTCCTCTGCAAAACTTCTGTTCCGTCCCCCTGTGATCTAGAACAACAATCCAAGGCAGGCAAGCAGAGAGGAAGCTCCTTACTTGATTGAGAAAACCTTCAAATGCCTGCATTTCCCTTGCATTGACGAATATTTTCTGCCACTTGATGGAACTGATACTCAAAGCTTACGATGTTATTTGTTTGTTTGTTGTTGTTTAAGATGTTATTTTTTTAAGTTATATTTTTGCACCCCTAAATGTGGTATCCTGAAATCACGCCTGCTGTGTATAGACATATGCTTGTCTATAAATAGAGAAATTCAGAAAGGCATTCCAAAATTTAACAAGGGACACCTTTGGGGGGGTAGATGTGAAGGGATAGAGATATAAGGGATTTTTCACTTCTGTACTATTTGAGTTTTTGAGCATGTACTAATTTTATAATAAATCTTAACGACCCCATCTAGAAAGCACTCAGAGTGTGTGAGGTCAAGCAGGCAGTTGAAGACAAACTTGCAGCAGAGTGTGATACATGCTCCCTTCCAATGCCCACAGAAACACACATGAGACAGAACAAATGTTCCTTAGAGGTAACTATGCCAGGTTCAGATGAATCTTTGAGGACCCCAAGACATGTAGTAGGTGCAGCCTCCATTAGGACTATTTCAGATGTTCCCCGAGGACCAATCTGTGAGAAGATGGTGAACTAAGAATTACATTTTTGACCTAAATCCAGGAAGAAAAGAAAAGGATACTTGAGCAGTCCAGATGTTCCAATTCATTCATTCCCTTACATTGATCCATGCAAAAGCTTGCAAATCTAACTCTTTTTGAAGAATATTTTTGGAGTTAGTTTTAGGTTCACAGAACATTTGAAGGGAGGTTAGAGAGGTTTCCCATCTACCCACTGCCCCCCACATGCACAGCCCCCCCATTATCAACATCCCCCACGGGTGGCACATTGGTTACAACTTAGGAATCTACACTGACACATCATGATCGCCAAAGTCCTTAGTTTGCCTGGGATTTACTCTTGCTGTTGTACCTCCTATGGGTTTAGACAGCTGCATAATAACATGTATCTATTCATTATAGTATCATACAGAGTATTTTCATCAAATGTAACTTAAAAAAAATATCTAATTAGAACCAGTTTTGCAAGTAAGTGACCCCCAAACTGTATCCTCGAAACATTTTTCATCATGTGAATTCCCCAGGGTCGTACATGTGAGACAGTAAAGAACATGTGTCCTTAACTACTGCTTTTACACAGTTTAAATCACACTGAGTGGAGGTACCATTTGTAGAACTTTAAACAATGGCAGGAAAGATAATGTTTTTATTACTATTGTTATTATCATCAATATTCTTCTTCTTACTGGTGGAACTGGGGAAGGTGAAAAAATGAAAAGTATCATCTCAGCAAATTTCAGAGAGATACACGGGAGAAATTAATTCCAAGTTGAGGGAATAACAAAAGCCACAATGTGGGAGCCTGAGGCATTTGAGGAGAGCAGGAAGCCACACTGGTCAGAAAGCTTACAGGGAGCCAGGCTTGAGCGTGACATTTCAAGGACTCAGGTTTTACCCTGACTGAGACAGGAAGCCAAGGAGAGAGATGGCTGTGCAAATACAATTTAAAATCATCACTGGGCTGCTATGATCCGAGTGGACCATCGTTGGCAGGGGATAGTGACACACACACATTCTGGGTAAGACAAAGCATTTGTCTTTCCCCTTTGGTGCTCCTAAACTGCCTCCAGGTGTCTTATTTCTCTTTTTAAGGCAGGCTTCATTATTCACCATGATTTAATCTCATCAAATAAAAATGGTCAAGGTGGGTGATTAGCCCACAGAATCTTTTACCCCTGTAATGTTCATAAAATAACCTCTCTCAGTTATGACTGAAAGCTATAGACAGGGAGACCAGAAAGATGGTAGTCAAGGCAGCAGAGAATGAGGCAATTAGGAAGGGACCAGACAGCCTTAAGGGATGAGGCAAAGACTGAGGAGTCTGAGTTCACCAACTAAGTCTGTGTGGATAGTTAGAGGAGTTCAGAGGCACTGGCTGACAATTCAAAAACTTAACGCCATTTTTAATCGATGTATTATAACGGCATTTGGAAAGCACTGGGCTTCTGTGAAGATTTGGGGATGGCCCTTTGTGCATCCTGACGTTGCTTCAGCAGAATTATAGCAAGAAATCATAGTTACTCAGAACAGGAGGGAACACTTTCCTCAAGGGCTGCCCTAAATAGAATAGGTAGTGAGGAGTGAGTGTTATGTTCCCTGACACCGAAGAGCTTCAGGCCAAAGCTGCAAAGATCACTCGGAATCCATGTGTGTTAGCCTGCTCTGGCCGCCATAACAGAATACCACAGACTGGGTGGCTTAAACAATAGAAATGCATTTTCTCACAGTTCTGGAGTCTGGAGTCCCTGATCAAGTATTGGCAGGTTTGGTTTCCTCTGAGGCCTCTTGGCTTTGCTGGCAGATGGCTGCCTTCCTGCTGTACCCTTGCATGGTCTTTCCTCTGCATGTGCACATCCCTCATGTCTTGGTGTGTGTCCAAATTTCCTCTTCTTATAAGGGCACCAGTCAGATTGGATTAGGGCCCACTTGTACGACCTCATGCAACCTTAATCACCCCTTTGAAGACCCTTCTCTAAATACAGTCACATTCTGAAGTATTGGAAGTTACAGCTTTGACATATGAGTTGCCAGGGAGGGGGGTGTCACACAATTTAGCCCAGAACACAATGATTCTGTATGTTTTCAAGAACCACAAAGACACATAACTAAAAATGGATTTGTACTCCAAGGGATACATGTAGAAGAATAGAGATGAAATTTAAATGTGCTAAAACACATTGAAAAGCAAAGCAAAGCAAAAAAAAAAAAAAAAAAAAAAAAAAAGCTTAGTAGTAAGTTAAAGAGAAGCATTTCCCCAAAGAGTTAAATCACTGTCAAATCATTTCAAGCCAGTGGTAAGCTGGGTTAATTGTCAAATACTTCAGCAAGATCTAGTGGGGGAGTTAACTGCAGTTATTATCTTAAAAAGAACACATTTCTTTGAAATGCTATTATGTTTTAGAAGCACATAAAAGGTTTCCAAGGAGAGTCCCTTTTGTGTAATGATGCAAATTGAGCTGAGTGGTATGCATCATTTCTGGGGTGACATCTGTGGGTAAAGTCAGAGAAATCCAAAGGCTTCACACGATGTTAAGGTAAATCTTCTTGAACTGGAAGAATTGAGACCACTTCTGAAGATGGGACACACAAAGCTTTGTAAAATAGAAATAATAAGAGGGAAAATAGCAGGTTTTAGAACCTTGCAGGTTTCCTGCTGTTTATAGATCACAGATCCAAATATAGATGTATTTTAAGTTTTTAAAACATTCATTTTGTGTGAAAATCCTTCTCTGCAGATAGTCTGCTTCAGTGAAATAGGCCAGGAAAGGAATATATCTGTTAACCTCACAGATCTCTTTAAAAGGAAAAGGCTTGTGCCAAGGAGCCCTGGCTCTCTCGACTTTCTGAATATAAACGAAAGAACTAGAGAAAGAAGGGCAGAATGAAAAACATGAAAATAGAAGAAAGGAAAACGAAGTCACAAATTATTAAAAATTAAAAGGAAAAAAAGATCAAACAAGAAATAGAAGCATGTGCTGTGACTAGTTCTTACTTCTCCTAAATTACCATTTTATTTCCTGGCACTACTCCCCTTCAGAGACCAAGAACTTCTAGCCCACTTTTTTATGCTCTATTACCATTATTTCTCCTGAGATTTGGTATTTGGGTAGTATGAAACAAGTGAGCATTTGCAAGTGCCTTGGCAGTGAGTTTTTTGTTGTTTTTTTTTTTTAAATGTGAACCCATTAAACATCTGCCTTTATTACATTTGTAGATGCACCCTGAGTCTAATAAAGCTCTCGGTGCATCCAGGCCACACATCCAGTATCTCGGAAGTGTTTAAGTGCCAGTGTGAAAACTTCATAAATAATTATATGCTAGGTTATCACATTATTCACTAATGAAGCTTGCTCTCTTTAAAGCAAGCTTTAAGTGGTTGTGAAGAAATCATCTGTGAAATTCCAGTAAAAGATTCATCGGGCTTTTTTTTTTTTTTTTTTTTTTTTAATACCCTCTAAACCCAGCCTACTTTGGCTCTGGTCTCCCATACTCCATCTTGCTTACAAACATCCTGAGGAGGTTGAAAAGCGTTCAGTGGTGTCGCCTCTGTTGATTCCATCTTTACCGCTGTGTCACAGGTACTTTATTCGAATTGCATCCCCCAAAGAACCATTGTTCTGTTTTGTTCACAGCAAGTCTGAGACAGTGTATCACATTTCCAAGGAGGGGCTTAGCCTCATAATCACCTTAACATGAATGAAAAACAAAACAAAACAAACAAAAAGCCCACCCTGTGTCTGTGTCTTACTTTGTGGGTGATTTTTCAACAATATTCTATATTGGCAATGTGCTATTCAAATTTTGTACTTTCATAAAATGAAATGTGTAGCAGTAGGACTAATCAGCACCAAGAAGAGCGATGTTGGCCAAAGGGTCTGTCTTCCTCCCTTTCTTCCATATTTCTTTTTCCTCTTTCTCTCTCTCTCTCTCTCTCTCCCCTCTCTCCTCTGCCTCCCCCCGCCCCGCCCCGACTCCATCTGCTTTTACATATTTTACATAATGTCTATTTTAATCCAGGCTCTATATAAGGGCACTGGGCATTAACGATGCAAAGATGATTAAGGTAAAGCAGCAATGGTAATATAATGAATGTGATGGCAGAGGGATAGACTGGATACTCTTAGAGCATGTCTTAGTTTGGGTACCCCCACCCTACTAAATCAGAGCCTACGAAAAATATTTGGGACAGGTAGTTTATTTGGTGTCATGCCAGGAAGCAGGGTTGAGGAAGTGTGGAAAGTGAGCAAGAAGGAGAAAAGCTAATACGGGACAGCGGTGAGCAATGATGACCTGGGGTCCAATCCCACTGGAGACCCTCAGAATAGAAAGGACCTGAGATCAGCGCTTGGAGGATCTACTGATTCCTGTCCCCTGTTAATTGGGAGCTGGCTCTGCAGGTATTAGCTTCTGCCACACTTCCACGTTGCTCCTGCAACCAGGCTGAGCAGTTAACTTCCTGTCGATTCAGAGAAAGCTGCAAAGCAGTTAAGTGCAGAGACACTTCAGGGATGATTTGAAGTGAGGAGTGGGCACAGCACATACAGCTGTCCCCAGGGAGGCTGAGTGGATGCGGCACAGTGCACCCGCGTACCTGCCACAGAGAGCATCAAGGGGCTCCTAATTTGATCTTGGGGAAGGTATAGGAGGTTTCGTGGAAACAAGGTCTCAGCTAAATCTCAAAGAAAGAGTAGGAGTGCGCAAAAGAGAAAAGGGCATCCCAATCTACAGAGGAGCTTGAACAAAAGAGGGAGATAGCACACTTGTTGAAGTGCAGGTGTTTTGGTTGGCTGGGATAATGTGAGACAAAAGGAAGAGATAAATCCAATGAGCTTTAGGAAGTAGACTGATAAGACTTGTTAAGGACAAATAGTGTTTTAATAGGAGTAAAAGGGAGGAAGAAGTTTCTGGTTAGGGTGACAGAGCAGGTGATACAGACGGAGGCATAAAGAACCCACTTGTAGGGTGAGGAATACGATAAATTTGCTTTGCACAGGAGATGTCTAAGGTGCCTGTAGAACATACAGGTGGATATCTGGATCTTTAAAAATATGAATCCATTAGATACTTGCCTTTATTGCATTTATGAAAGCACTCTTGAGTCTATTTAAGCTCTGGGTACATCTGGCCATACATTAACTATCTCTGAGCTCAGGGGAGCAATTAGGGCTAGAAATGCAATTTATGTAAACCTACCCTCAGGGATTACCCAAGAATGTAGATGTAAGTGAGATTGTGAAGGGACAGTATGTGAAATAATGAGAGAAGAGGGTCATAGGCAGAGCCTTGATGTTGAAATGGCAGGCAGAGGAAGAAATTTTTTTTTAAATTTTTTTAATGTTTATTTATTTTTGAGACAGAGACAGAGCATGAACGAGGGAGGGTCAGAGAGAGAGGGAGACACAGAATCTGAAGCAGACTCCAGGCTCTGAGCTGTCAGCACAGAGCGCGACGCGGGGCTCGAACTCACGGACTGTGAGATCATGACCTGAGCCGAAGTCGGATGCTTAACCGACTGAGCCACCCAGGCGCCCCGAGGAAGAAAATTTTTGATGGGTATTGAGAGCCTATGATTAGAGGTATAACATGAAAACCATGAGAAAGTGGTAAAATGGAAGTCAACAGAAAAGAGACAGTTAAAGAGAGAGAGGTCAACAATGTCAGACATCCCAGGAAGGTCAAGGAAGATAAAGGTGAAAAGTAGCCTTTGGGTTAGTGACCAGGAAGTTGGTGGTGGTCACAGCACGGTGAGAAAACTGCTATTCCTATTTTGTACCAGGCCCAGGGGTAGGTTCTCTGTGTCCATTCTTTCATTTAATCTTCAAATCCACCCTCTCAGTTGTTACCACTATTTTTGGCTGGGTTTGACAGATGAGCTGGGGCGGGGGGCGGGGGCGCACAGAAAGATGATGTCATAAGCCAAGGAAATGGTAGAGCCAAGATTGACATCTAGGCCATCTGATTCCCAAGCCCAACATTATATTGTCACACCCCATAGATGGCATGACGTGGAGAAAGGGCACCTTTCCCATTGAGACAGAAGGAAAGAAGGTAAGAGATGGGTAGAAGCAGATGTTTGTTGTGTGGAAGTGGAGAGAGCTTTTGTAATTCACATCAGCCTCTGTTCTTTTTATTAAGATGCCCTGAGGCAAAGAAGAGCAACATGAAGATATGGTGGGGACAAAACTTTGGGATAACTGGTTGAGGTAGGAGCAAACATGTCTAAATCTGGGACCTCAAAGCCCTTCAGCTTTTGAGAAGTATCTCATCTGTCTTGCCATCTTTCCAGCTGCAATTGGGTCAGCCATGTTATGATTTTTAGCCCACATAACATAAATGCTTTAGTAGTCATAGGTCATCCACTTAGGCCGATGGGTGAAGCTATTCACCCATCAGGTGAATTCAGATATTCAGGATTTGGCATCAGGTTCAGTGCGGTGATTCTGATAGGGTAAGCTGTTGCCCTCACACACTGGGCGATGCATGTTTTAGATGATGGGGCAGTCGTGTCATGTATGAATTCCATGCACACTTGTAAGCACTGTCCCCGATAGCCAGCCTTGCCCAGAAATTCGGTGACGCTTGTTGGACTCTACAGGGCTTGTGCCCACAGTGGCGGCACAGCTCCAGTGGGATGGAGATGCCATGTTACAATTGACTTAACCTTCTGAAACCATCTCTCTTTGAGCATAAAGACTGTGACATATAAAAGCCTGAGGGATGTTGGTGGCTGTGGGGTTTCAGGAGAATCGATATATAAAACATATCCACCTAAGCTCAGAACCAATTGGGAAATAGATGCAGGACTCAGATAATCAGAGATCAAGATATCATATTTATGACTGATCAAAGCCAGCCTGGAGATCAAAGCAGAGTGTGTAACACACAGTCCTGCTCATGCTCCACCCCTAAATTAAAGAGAATTACCCACCCAGCCACAGGCACAGCTGCATGCGAGCTGGCTCCCTCCATGTGTCTAATCCTTTAAAACTTATTGCTTGGAGGAGTGGAAAATGTGTGCTCCCTGCGGGCTGACTGATCTCTAAAGGAAAGGAGGAAGGACATAGCTGAGCCACATTTATCCAATCCCTTTCCCCAAACTCACAAATCACACATTTTGGGGGGGAGGCACTTGAGGAGTCAGGCTGCAGAGAAATGGAAGGAGTGTTAGTTACAGCAACGCCACCCCATGGAAACAGGAAAAGGGCTGAGAGTCTCCCCACCTCCCACCTGGGCACTCTCTTTCCAGGTGAACCAGAGAAGCAGATGAAACTGAGAGAGACAGAGGCAGAAACAAAGCAGACGAGATGCGGGGAGAGCCCTGATAGTATTTGACTCTCTGGTTTCAGTAGTTCCTACTACCTATGGATTTTTCCATTTTGCTGTATTTCACGAAAATCATAACAAAGTGCTCAAACTCAGGTTTTGGCTTTGCTCATTTGGCTGTAATATTATCTTCCATGCATTTTCCCCCCCAGCAGTCACTGAATTGGATCATCATCAGAACCACAGTATTGTATACTGGAGGCTGTCTTCGTCTGAGCTCCCCATAAAGCAAAGCCTCAAGCAAACACTTAAGTTCAAGTACTTTACAGAGGAGTGTGATTTAGAGAGTAGGAGTGAAGGACAGGGGAGCAAAGCAGGGAAGTGGGGAGAGCCAACACAAAGATGGATTCCTGTCTGCTCACTCACTCCCTTACTGGTGATTTGCCTTGTGAAACTCAGGGCTACACAACCAGGGCAAAAAGCAGGAAAATCATTTATTGATAGGCTCCAGTCCATCAAAAGTTTGTCTCTGCCCTTCCAGTTTGTTGCATGCTGTGGGTTCCCACTGTGTCTCTGCCTCAGCATCAACAACAACCCCTAGAAGGGGAAGCCTGTGCCTGTCTGGTTGTGTTTGTAGGAAAATGGAGCGTGCCCAGAACTGGCTGCCACAGTAGGGGTTGGAATAAGAGATAGGTGGGGCCGAGAGAACTCAAGTTGTGCCCAAGAATTATCAGATACAAAGACCTTCTATCTTCATGATGAAATAGACTCAACTGACTAGTATAAAAAAGTAACATACTTGTCTCTTAAAGATATGCTATACATCTCTATTTGGAAATCTAAAAAACCCAACACAGTCCTCATGCGGTTGTAAACAGACTCTTCTTTTCTGATAGGTTAAAATAAAACCATTCATAGATTATCATTGTAAATTATCTTATATTTAATAATATGTCAGGCTCTTCCCCCATTCTCTTCATCCCCACTGCCCCAACCAGTCAAGCAAAAGTTAGGTCTTTTTTGTCATCATGCAACATTTACCAAACAAGAAGAGTGTATCTAAAAACCAACGAACCAACCAATCAAAGGATTGACATTAAGATCCTTTCCCTGACACAATCTACTAATTCCATTAAATGTGCAATAAGAATACCAGTACATTGCCATTTTAAGACCACCCCTCAGCCTAATGGGAGTCCAAAACAAGCACATGAAAGGGATATTACGGTTGGAGTATGGAGTTTTTAGGATTTATCCTTGACAGATCCTCTAGCAGGCCCGGTACCACAGCAACTATGGACTCTTGGTTAAATTGCTTTTTCTTTTGTTCCATTAAGTGTTCCTAAAGTTGTCCACAATTGGGTAAATTCACCTTCCCTGTTTGGCTGTGCAACAATTTTTAATAGTCCCTATATTAAATCTCCTCTGTTTGAATACCTCAAATATTCTTCCCCCTACCCCAAAAAGGACACTGACTAGTATATATATATATATATATATATATATATATATATATATATATATGTAATGTATATGTAATGTACATATATACATGTACACATGTATACATGTAATGTACATGTATATACATGTAACGTATATATGTATACATACATGTGATATATATTACATGTATGTGTATTACGTGTATGTAATATATACACATACGTGTATATATACACGTATGAGTGTGTGTATTTGTGTGTGTGTGCATGTATGGTTAAGATATTTTTTTTGAGAGAGACAGAGAGAGGGAGAAGTCACGGGTAAGCAGGAGGGGGGTAGAGGGAGAAGGAGAGAGAGAATCTTAAGCAGGCTCCAAGGCCAGCATGGAGCCTGATGCAGGGCTCAATCTCACAATCCTGAGACATGACCTGAACCAAAATCAAGAGTGGGGTGTTTCAAGTGGCACTCTTGACTGAGCCACTCAGGTGCCCCCACGATATATCCTTTTATTTGTACTGGTGATATCAAACTATTCCTATTGTCCTCTATTTCAATGTTTTAATTAATCATACACTTTGGAAATCTTTCCATATCAGCTCATCTCGGCTAGGTGCCTCATTGATTTTAAGAGCTACAAAGTATTCCCTTGGTTAGATACACCACCATCTCTATAACTAGGACCCCCACTGTGAGCATTTAGTTGTTTCTAAGTTTTTCACCATTACTAATGGCTGTAACTAACAGCGTTGCATGAATATATTTGCATACTTATGCAAGTAGATTTGTACAATGACATGGAATTTTGGGTTTGCTCCCTGCCTGTGGCCTACTTCTGGTAATTGGGTCACAGATTTGCTTTTCCACTTGGGAGTCTTGCCTTTCTTTTACCAGTACTCCAATCTCTAAAGAACCAAGACCTTGCTCTGCTTTTGTCATTTCCCCACCAGAGACTAAAATCCTGCATCTGAACCTCTAGATATCTCGCTATCTTTCCACCTCCTAACAGATTTCTCTGATGTCTACTTGAATCTTGAAATATTTTCCATACCCCAATTTTTTTTCCATGCTTTGTCTGCCTATTGGGATACCTGTTGTATCCCATTGATGCTGTTTACATTGACTACCATTTTTTTGCTTTAGTTCTTGGATACCCCTTTATCTACTGAGCTGGATTATTTGTATCTGCAAGTGAACTTTTGAAAACACAAAATTATATATTATCTTTTTGTTGTCTGCAGGCCTGTCTCATGATAGGGGTTTGTTACATGCAACGATGCACTTGTGAATCTGAGGATTATCAAAGATTAGAGGATACGGCGCTTGTGAGTACAAAGGATATACTGTAATTAGAAAAATGAATTTAGGATTAGGATACAAAAAGGAAGTAGAGAGGAGTGCAAAAATAGAATTCTTGTAATTCTGGGGGCCAGAGAAATGAAACTGATGGTGTTCATGTCCTGGTTTTAGTGCTACAGTCAAAGGAAAGGCAGAGCTCAGCGGGTTGGAAGGAGAGAGCATAAGAGGATCTGTGGTTTGGTATGAAGTGATCAGCAAGGTTATATAACCTCTTGGTACCGGGGAGTGGTTTGAGGAACACCTACTCTGTTCCTACTGTTCTCCGTGCCATCCAAGTGGCACTCTCTGCAGAATAGGAGAATAGGAGGCAGGAGAAGAGTCAAAACCTCAGAGTTAAAAGTTATAAGAATCCTGGACTATATAGGGGAATCCACACACACACACACACACACGTGCTTGCCCACAGGCACAACCCCTGGAACAAAACCAGGAGAATTTTACAAGCATCTCACTAAAATTGCAGAGGAAGGAAATCCTTAAAATTTTCTACTTAGCAAAGCGTGGTAAATACAGAAAGCAGACTGCCAATCATTAATCGCTGCCAATATTGTGTAGAATATAATTGTTAACTGTCTTTATCTGATAAACTTCGTGTGTTATTTCAAGGAATATAAAACATCGACGAGTACTTTTATACATGTATTCTCACAATTTCAATCTTTATAATCTTATTTTTGTCCCCATATAATCTTAGGATTGTTAATTGAAAATTCTTCCAGTGGAATTTATCAGGGCACAAATTCCTACAGTCAAAAGGACTAATACACAGTAAGTCTGCCTCGGGAGGATAGTGACATTTTCTGGCAGTAATGCCTGAGATAGATCTTGAACATGAAGAGTAGAGTTTGTCCATCTGAACAGGTAAGAAAGGATATCCTAGGTGAGCAAACTTCATGAACAAAACTATGCAAGCCCGACAGCAAGCTATGTTCAGGAAATGCAAGTAGAGAAGTATTGTTGGAACATAAAGGGGCAGTGTGTTTGTTATCTATTGCTGCCTTACGAACTGCTCCAAACTCAGAGGCTTAAGACAACACCTGCTTATTATCTTAGTTTCTGTTATTCAGGAGCCTGGCACATTTTAGCTGGGTCCTCTCCTTAGGGTTTCCTGAGGCTAAAATCAAGGTTTTGGCTGCTGAAACTTCACCTGGAGGCTCGACTAGGGAAAGATCAGTCACCAAGCTCTCTCAAGTTCTTGGCGCTTGTAGGTCTGAGGTCTCCGTTTTCTTGCTGCCTCTTGGCTGAGGACCACTCTCAGTTCCTAGAGGCCACTCTCAGGTCCTCACCATGTGGCCCCCTCCATTCTAGCAATGGAGATCCTGTCTTGTAGTGGATCCCTCTCACTTTGAATCTCTCTGACTTCTCCTTCTGCAATGGGAAGGAGAAATCTCTCTGCTTTTAAAGGGCTCACGTGATTAGTTTAAGCTAACCTGGACAATCTTCCTATCTTACTATTAAGTGTTTAATAAGCTTGATTCCCTCTGCTGTCTTAGAATTCTGCCCAGCACAGTTAGAATCTTAGGAAACGATGCTGAACAAGCAGCAGTTTCAGATGCCTCATTTTGAATGGATATTGACCACCTACTAGAGAAGAAGACCACATAAAATAAAGTCTGTTACTTCAGCAAAACTGAGGTGTTTTGCCTCAAGAAGAGGAGACAAAGTCAAATGTTAAAAGGCTGTCAAAGAGGATGGATTGGCTTTATCTCTGTAGCAGGTAGCAGTGGGTGGAAGTCACAGGTAGAAATAGCACAGTGCAGTGCAAAGAAGAATTTGTATTCTCTGCATTCTTTGCATTTGTTTAAAAAGGCTCTTAAAAAATATTGATTGTGAGACCTTACCCAAATAGGTGGACTCCAGAATCTCTGAGAGCAGAGCAGATAACTTTAACCTAGAGTTGAAACTGCCTCTTCATGCCTCTCTCTATACTTAGCCCACCACCACCGCTAACACTACTCTGTTTTATTGGGTTTCACACCCTAGGCAAACTTTCTAAAGTCCCTTAGAAGAAAATTGATATGAAATATTATATAGATATAAAAAATTAAGTGTTTGGAGCTGCTTTCTTTTCTGCTCAGCCACCAAAATGGGAGACTGTAGACACATCGTACAACATGCATGAACCTTGAGGACATTATGCTAAGTGAAATAAGCTTAACACAAAAGGATAATGTATGATTCCATTTACATGAAGTACCTAGGGCAGTCAAATTCATAGAGACAGAAAGTAGAATGGTGATTGACAGGGGCTGGGGGGAAGGGAAAATAGAATTTCAGCTGTATTGGGTACAGAGCTTCCATTTTGCTAGATGAAAAAACTTCTGGGGATGGACGGTGGTGAGGGTTGTATACAATGTGAATGTACTTACTGCCACTGAACTGTGCACTTAAACATGTTTAAGATGGTAAATTTCATGTTATGTATATTTTACTGGAATTCAAAAAAATGTTTTAAGGGAGACCGTACCAAGGAAAAGTTACAAGAGTTCCTTAGCAAGCTTCTTTCCCCGAGGATTCCTACTACATCCTCATAGAACTAAAACACTTTGAGAGAAAATAATTTCTCGCTCAATTTAATGATTATAAGAACCCAGAGCTTCAGTCATAGGATAGCCATGTTTTGGAGCGTGGCTCCTTGAATATAGCAACATTTAATAAATTTATTTCATTTTATTTGTGTGGTATAGATTATTAAACAGGCACTTGATTAGACTGTGATATAGAAAGGAAACACAAACACCAGGACTTGTTTTCAACAGGCAAGTCTTCACAGAGTGAGAATAGGGTGCATAGAATAGGACCACTTCCTCCTCTGAAATAAATGTACAAGTAAATAAATTTTAGAGTTCCAAATTCCACCTACTTCCATATTTGTGTCTAGGTGCTGAATTTGCCTTGTTCTAGTTATAGACAGAGGGTTAAATGTCATACATACTCAAGTCCTATCTTGAAACAAATGCTGTTGTGCATACAGTGCTAATCATTATTTTATCAGGAGAACTCTTATTTTATAGTCCATTTCTACGCCATGGGTTAATCTCCTTTTTATTTTTTATTTATTTTTTTAATGTTTATTTATTTTCGAGAGAGAGAAAGAAAGAGTGCAAGTGGGGGAGGGGCAGAGAGAGGAGAGGGAGACACAGAATCCAAAGCAGGCTCCAAGCCTCCAGGATCTGAGCTGTCAGCACAGAGCTCAATGTAGGGCTCGAACTCATGACCACAGGATCATGAGGACCTGAGCTGAAGTCAGACGTTTAACCAACTGAGCCACCCAGGAGCCCCAATCTCTCTTTTTTAAAAAAAAATCCTTCTTCCTTAAATTTTCATATGTAATATTAGATTTTAAAACGTCTACCCTCAAGCAATTATTAAATTTGACATCAGCATAGTGTTTGAAGTTCCATTCTTTCAGAAGCCATCAAATGTGTCATGAGACATACTGAAATTCCCCTTCCCCTGCTTCCCAAGCTCATCTTTCCAACACTCACAGAGATTTTTCAGCAAAGAACCTCACCTTATTGGGCTACATGTTTTCTACAAGAGCCTTTCTTATTTTATAAGACTAAGAAAAGAACACCAGTGTTTTGTTGCAACTCATGAATAGATCTGATAGTAAGAATAAATAAAATTTTAGTCTTTCCTAGGGAAACTAGATGTAAAATAGCTACTAAAAGTCAGTAAAAAGTTCACATAAAATCATGTATATAAATGATGACATCAATACTTGTTTGTTTCTGTGGCAGGGGTTTAGAGTCATGTATTTTCTGATTAATCATTTTGGCTCATGCCTAACTCTGCTGTAGAGGCTACTTAAATTCTCCACCCTTAAGTCAGAGAGACTGCCTTCTACGAGTTAAATATGATACTGTGGTTAATTGCATTCACAGAAGCCACCCTCTTCTTGCGCCTGATCTGTTGGCAGTCACATATCCGCATTGTGGGTTTTGGGGCCAAGGCCTCCACTGCTTCTCCAGTGTCATCATGAGGATAGCCGTATTTGGCTATTGTCCTTGTTGGGTGTTTCATCACCATGACTCTGCATGTGAATATGTGTACATGATATAAAATTAGTACAGGCTTAAGGTACTTGAGAATGTTCTGCTCACTGACCAAAAATTTTAATGAAGCATATAATCTGAACTTGGGTTCTGTTCAATTATTTGATTTCTCAAAGTCGTTTGCCTCTGTGGAAACTTGTCAGAAGTTAAGATGCAATGGTTGTTTTTTTTCTTTCTCCCCCTTGGCTATATGCCGAAGCTACTGATTTCTTTTGAGTTCGCATCGGTAGCTTACAGCATCATAGGCTGGTTATTTCCTGCCCAGTTGTGGCATATTTAAAAAAAAAATTCTTCTCTGTAGTATCTCTAGATGTTTCTAAGTTTACTTTTTTTATTATATTGTTTTCATTCCTTAAATATGTGCAGTTATTATTCCTTTTTTTAAGAAATCAAACTGTTTGGGGTGCCCGGGTGGCTCAGTCGTTTAAGCGTCCGACTTCGGCTCAGGTCATGATCTCGTGGTTTGTGAGTTTGAGCCCCATGTCAGGCTCTGTGCTGACAGCTCAGAGCCTGGAGCCTGCTTCGGATTCTGTGTTTCCCTCCCTCTCTGCCCCTCCCTGGCTCATGGTCTGTCTCTCTGTCTTTCTTAAAAATAAAGATTAAAAAAAAGAAATCAAACTGTTTTTTATTTTAAAAGCTTTGCTATATAACTAAAACATTTTTTCTTAATTAATCTATATGAATAAGAAATTACAATATGGATTTTTTGTTAAAGGGAAGGGCTTGAATTAATAAATGTTCAAATTAATAAATTAATAAAGGGGTAAGGCAAAAACAACCACTTGGAAGGGTGTTAAACTGAAAGCATGGCCTTACATGTATTTTATTATTTATATTTCACACTTGAAAATTCAAACTGATAAGCTTAGTTGGACAACACAGCTAGAATTTAACACAAGAAAAGAGAATGTTGGCATTTTCCAAAGTGTATTCCATAGAACCTTAGTTCCTTAACATGTTCATGGCCAAAAAGTGATGGATAACTTTTCATAGCATAAAATGTTCTGCCTCAAAAAATTCTTTTATCCAAAAAAATTGGGAAGCAGTGGGTTAAACAGAGTTAAACAAGCTTATTTATAGTGTGCCTTTTAGGAATATTTATTTCATTAGTTTTTTTTAAAGATTTTATCTTTAATTCATCTCCACACCCAGTGTGGACCTCAAACACATAACTCTGAGATCAAGAGTCACACACCCCACGACTGAGCCAGCCAGGCACTCTTTGGGAACATTTAAAATGTCCATGTGCACTGTAGAGCTCTAAGGGTCCAGTATAACAGGCAGCATCTCTAACATGTGTTTGTACCCGTGTTTTATCTGATAGGACTGGTGTTCTATAATGCACACTTTGAGAAATTTTGGAATATGGAAAAAATTCTTAACCTAGAGAACAGTCTGGCATGGTACAGACTTAGTTGAAGTCATGTTCTAAACCATTTTAGTTGCTTTTTAGAAGCCACTGAAAAACTTCTTAAAAAGTCTTAAAGTCCTAAATTGTCCATTTAATTAGTTAGCTTCATGTTCTTATTCACACAAAGACAGGTGAGACATGAAGGTGTGTGGCCCACGTTGAGGGTGGGACACAAAGAGAATGGACAACAGTCAGTGCTGCCCGGAGAATATCTAAGTTAGATTCTACACCGTAGATGTCCTTGTGATACCTCATGGGAGAATCCGTTTCAGCTTGGACAGCTTGGACCAAATGGAGAGCACCCTCCCCACCCCACACCAGTGACTCACTGCAGGCAGTGCTGGTGGAAGGGATTTAAGTATAAATCTGCCGGTATACCTTTTCTCCTTCTTCCTCTGCACACAATACTGACCTGTGGCTGGGCCAGGCAATAGCCATACAGTGATCATGAGATACTTAAGAATAAAAGCTGATGAGGTAAGGATGGCAGGGCAAGGTGGGGGACAGGGGGGCTGAGAGAGAGAGAACAAGAGCGCATATGGGTCCTTGACAGTCTCCTTGAGCCACTGCACTGGCCCCAGCCTGCTATGTTTGAATGTTTTGTAATGAGACACAAATGAAATCCTATTTGTTTAAGCTACCATTCATTAGTCAGGCTTCGTGTTATCTGCACTGGGAACACCTCCTTAACCAAACCAATGCTCTGTCTTGGCTGAGAAAGGGCTACTGTGGAAATAATGTATCTGTATAGCTGAGAAACTGAAAATCAGATGTGTCTGAACATATTTGACAAAACAGTGGGATGAGTCTTCCAGAAGCACAGTTTCCTGTGCTCTGAAAAGCCTCTTGGGGGAAACTCATCCTGCACAAAGCAGATGCTAGACATTGTAAGAGCTTGACTCCAGTAAGAGAGCTTTGGTTGTTGGAGGAGGGGACTTTATGGAAATAGCCTTGATCCTCAAATATCAATCTCAAATATCCAATACTGATAATGAAATGTGTTTCCTGACCCAGAACTCATTAGAGTTTACACTGGGTTATCAGGAGGAGGGAGTCTGTAAAAGAAAAGGAATGGCGATAACCTCATGGGACAAGCTTAGCTTTCCAGCCCCTGTAAGGGTATAACACGTAAGGGGCACAGCACTCTCCTGCTTTGGAACACAACACTGCAGTGTTTTAACATCTCAAAAGCTCTGTGTCCTCAGCTGTTTCAGGAGGTGCTAATGCCCCAGTAAGGTGGCAGATGCCACGTGTGAGAGGGAATTTGTTTGCAAAGGCATATAAGATATTGTCTGGGGGCTCCCAGAAATATCTAAAGGAAGCTTTGCAGGACTCATAGGTAAACTGGATGGGGCAAAAATCCATTTACCGAAAGAAATTTGGTAAATGCTATTAACATAGCCTTATCTATACCTGTAGCCTGGTGAAACTAAGGCAATTTATGTTATAGAATGTGCAAAGGTGTTAGCCCCCACAGCTTTACCCCTTCATTACAGCCTCCTCAGAGAGAGGCTCCTCAGGGTGGAAGGCTACAGCACCCAGCTGGCGGAGAGACAGGATCACAAACGTCATCTTGCTCTCTCCTTTCTTCATGCTTTCTCTCTTGCAGAATAAGGCACGAGCTGTACATGCCATCTTAGCAGTATCTTTGATTCTGGAATTTTAAGAGGAAACAAGGTAAGGTCAAAGAGAGTAGGATTTACTACTCTCTTAGTAAGGCTAAGGTTGGCTGCTTAGCGCTGGCCACTGGCTTAGGAAGAGGATACACTGCATGTCAAGTATGTATATTCTCCAGCTAGTTCAACAGGATAGAAAAGCAGGCGAAGATGTAGGGATGAAACTCTAGAAGAGTGCGCTTGGGCTGGAATAATTCCCTGTATTGTATATCTTATATATCATAGCACAGCAATAGGCAACAGGCAGGATTCAGGCTCATCTAAGTTGGGAACCTCGATAATATATACTCAGAAACTGAATGGGGAGGGGGCATTGAGACGGTTTCATTTCTCCTTCCTCCTGAGTGTGTGTGTCTCCTGCCTCGGATTCTATCTGTTGACGTACATAGGATGCTCACACACTTGACGGTTCCCCAACTCTGCTAAGACAGCAGCTCTGCCCAGTGGGTGGGTTCCACTCACCTTGATTTTAGTTTCCCTGAAAATCCCTGTAGGTGGTGAAAACCTTTGCTGCTGCAGGAAGGCAACTGGAGCTGATGAGAACTTAAGCTTGGAAATGGAAATGAATTTAGTAGTTTTTCTATTATTTTACTTTTCCTCCCAGAAATAAAGTGAAATCTAGGCTTTTGATTTGTCTCCAGTCCACTAAATGATAGCTTTCCTTTTTCCTGTAACTGATTTCTGTCTCTAGAACTCACACATGATCCCTGTTTTTGGAAGACGCACTTGGACTTGCCAAATCGAAAGAATGAGAAGAGCTATATTGCTCCCAATATTGTCCTGGGAGCTGCTCAGTCAATGGGGGTGGCCCTGTTTCCCTGAGGAAATGGCCACACTCTTATCCAAGGGTTTTTACATCCCTGCAATGTAAGAAAGTCTTTTTTTTTAATGTTTGTTTATTTATTTATTTATTTATTTATTTATTTTTTATTTGTGAGAGAGAGAGAGCATGAGAGGGAGAGCGGCGGAGAGAGAGGGAGACACAGATTCAGAGGCAGGCTCCAGGCTCTGAACTGTCACAGCACAGAGCCCGATGCAGGGCTTGAACTCACAAGCTGGGAGATCATGACCTAGCTGAAGTCAGATGCTTAACTGACTGAGCCACCTAGGTGCCCCTGTAAGAAAGTCTTAATGTCTCCATATCCTTGCCAAGATTTGTCTTTTTTATTATAGCTATCCTAGGAGTGCGAGGTGATATCTCTGAGTGGTTTGATTTGCATTGCCCTAATGACTAATAATGTTGAGTACGGTTTCATGGTTTTATTAGACTTTTAATATCTTTTTTTTTTTTGAGAAATGTATATTCAAGTCTTTTGCCTATTTTTAAATTGGATTATGTTTGTAGTTTTTATCTTTAGGTTGTAAGAGTTCTTTAGATATTCTGGATACAAGTCTCTTATCAGTTATATGCTTTGCAAATATATTCTCCCTTTTTTGTGAGCTGTGTTTTCACTTACTGGAAGGTATCTTTTGAAGCAATAAGTGAGCATAATAGCAAGTTAAAAGTTAAAATTGAGTATAGCCATCAACAAAATTAATAGCAACCTACTCAGTAGAAGAAAATATTTGCAAATCATATACATGATAAGGGATTAATAACCAAAATATATAAAGAACTCATACAACTTAATAGGAAAAAAAGTCATCTGATTTTAAAATGGGCAGAAAATTGAATAGACATTTGTCCAAAGAAGACATAGCAATGAGCAATCAGCACACAAAAAGATGCTCAATATCACTCATCATTAGGAAAATGTAAATCAAAACCACAATGAGATATCACTTCATACCCATTAGAATGGCTATTATCAAAAAGACAAGAGATGACAAATGTTGGCAAGGATGTAGAGAAAAGGGAACTCTGAGTACTTATCCAAAGGAAATGAAAACACTAAGCTGAAAAAATATATGCACCCCAATGTTCACTGCAGCATTATTAAAATAGCCAAGACTTGGAAACAACTTAAGTGTACATCTAGATGAATGGATAAAGAAGATGTAGCATTACATGTATAATAGAATATTATTCAGCCATAAAAAAGAAGGAAATCTTACCATTTGCGACAATGTGGGTTAACTTTGAAGGCATTATGCCAAGTGAAGTAAGCCGGACAGAGAAAGACAAATACCATATTACCCCACTTACATGTGGAATCTAAAAACAAAACAAAACCAGACTCAAAGACACAGAGAACAGATTGTGGCAGCTGGGGTGGAGGGGTGGGGAGTGGAAAGGTACACAGGGTGTGGGGGGCAAATGGGTAAAGGTGGTCAAAAGGTACAAACTTCCATTTATAAAATTAAATCCGTCATGAGGATATAATGTACGGTGTGGTGATTATGGTTAATAATACTGTATTGTATATTTAAAAGTAGCTAAGAGAATAGATCTGAAAAGTTCTCATCACAAGAAAAATTATAATTTTTTGTGGTGATGGGTGTTAACTACACATATTGCAGTGATCAATTTGCAATATATACATATATGGAATCATTATGTTGTACACCTGAAACCAATATAATGTATATGCCACTTATACCTCAACAAAAATTTAAATAATAAAAAACAGAAACAAAAAAGAATGAGTATAACTTTGCACATCACATTTAAGAGCATCATTCATGAATTAAATAAAGTGGACAGATATTGTAAACCATAAAGAATGGCTGAAGGAGGAGTCAGTGCTGACCATGGAAGGAAGTAAGGAGATATGTACCTCAATGGTTAAATATATAAAGGGCTGCAAATGTCCATTGGATAAAGAAGATGTGGTATGTGTGTATATATATATATATATATATATATATATATATATATACACACACACACACACACACACACACACACACACACACAATGGAGTATTACTCAGCAATCAAAAAGAATGAAATCTTGCTATTTGCAACTATGTGGATGGAACTGGAGGGTATTATGCTAAGTGAAATTAGGCAGTCAGAGAAAGACAGAAATCATATGACTTCACTCATATGAGAACTTTAAGAGACAAAACAGATGAACATAAGGGAAGAGAAATGAAAATAATATAAAAACAGGGAGGGGGACAAAACATAAGAGACTCCTAAATATGGAGAACAAACTGAGGGTTACTGGAGGGGTTGTGGGAGGGGGGATGGGCTAAATGGGTGAGGGGCACTAAGGAATCTACTCCTGAAATCACTGTTGCACTATATGCTAACTAATTGGGATGTAAATTTAAAAACAAACAAAATAAATAAGTAAATATAAAAAGGGTTGCCATAAAAACCAGAGAACAGACATGATATGAGTTACTCCCGAAGGAAAAACTGGTACCAAAGATGGAAGTACTAGAGCAGATTCGGGTTCAAAGATTTTAGATGTTAGACTTGTTCAACAAAAACGGGGTTTCAGAGGAGCTCTCTACAGCGGACACATCCAAGTTAAAACGGTCACACCTCAACGACGTATTAGAGAGAACTGAACATTCTCTGGGAAGTTAAACTAGATAATCTATGGTTTTCTTCTTGTCTAAATTCTATGATTCTTTTAAAGTACACATTTTCAAATCATAAGAGATCATACTGGTCAACATAAAAGAATTTTTTCACTTAATCAAGCTGTGTGAGAATTTTGAATAGTCATGTTAAAATTATACTAAAAATATCCATTCTCCCCCCAAAAAGTCATCCAGTAGAAGCCATTCTAGAAACACTGCTCAAAACCTTAAAAGTTTGAAAGTTTCAGGGGTGTCTGGGTGGCTCAGTCAGTTGGGCATCCGACTTTGGCTCAGGTCATGATCTCACAGCTTGTGAGTTCGAGCCCCACGTCGGGCTCTGTGCTGACAGCTCAGAGCCTGGATCCTGCTTCAGATTCTGTGTCTCCCTCTCTGTGTCCCTCCCCTGCTTGCACTCTGTCTCTCTCTCAAAAATAAATAAAGATAAAAAAATTTTTTTAAAGTTTGAAGGTTTCAGTATCTCAGTAAAAACAGTGTTATACAATTAATTATTTCAGAGTATAATAGTTCCTGTCACGTGTTAAATACAAATAATAAACATAAAAGACAAAAATAAACATGAATCTTCCCCATTTAACTTATTATTATAATTATTATTATTTTTGCCTCTTAGTTGCAGAGGTCAGGTCAAATTATCTTTATAGAACAATACTACTCCATTTTCCTTCTGTGGTCATGACAGGTAGAAGGAAATTGCTAAACTGTTCACAGAGCATAACAACCAGGGAATAAAGTTCCAGAAAACACTGGTTAAAATATTTCCTGGCTCATGATACAGAGAATAAAAGAAAAATTCCTTTAGACACAGAGTGGTATAAAGAGCTTGCAGCACTATAAAAGTCAATAAAATCATTGTTCATTTTCCTTGAAAAAGATAAAAAGTCCAGGAGAAAATTGAGCATGAAAAAGAAATCCAAGGATAATTATTTTTACTCCTATAAAGCAGGCTTAGCCATAACCACTCAGTTGTTTGCCCAGGGCAGCTGAGAATTTATACCAGATGAAGACATAATGAAGAATCCTGAATATTTTACTCTGCTTTTCTTTAATGTTTATTTATTATTTTTGAGAGACAGAGAGCACGAGCAAGGGAGGGGCAGAGAGCAAGGGAGACACAGAATCCGAAGCAGGCTCCAGGCTCTGAGCTGTCAGCACAGCGTCCGATGCAGGGCTTACACCCAGGAACTGCAAGATCGTCACCTGAGCAGAAGTCGGATGACTAACCTACTGAGCCACCCAGGCGCCCCTGACTATTTTACTCTTATGGGAAGGCTTAGGTAGCCGAAACAAAATCAGAAATTTGTAATATTTTAAACATTTTCACTTTTGTGTAAGAAAGATGTGACGGCGGAAAAAATAAAATTCCCAGAGGAGCTAATGAAAGAAAACAAGTTACAACTTAAAAAACAAAACAAAACAAAACAGAAAACAGAGTGTGAGCTAGTAGAGCACAGACCCTTCCAGGGTTTAAACAAAGGAGATTCACCACAAATGTTAAAATGCAGCAACAGCGACACAAATTGGGACAGTCAAGCAAAGAAAAGCTAACGGAGTAATGGAAAAGCAACGAAAAATGCGAGACAAGTGCAGCATTACTTCTAACAAGTTCACCAGAAAGGGAAAAGGACAAGGCATTCCTTACCTGTAAGGAAATATTTGTTGCAGGAAATAACGGATTCTGAGGGGAGGCCCGAGAGTAGGAGGAGTTACATGGATCAAAGGGGATCAAACAACTGGGTTCAAAAAACTTAGAATTACTGGGAAAAAGGATTTTAACCTTAAATTTCTTTTAAATAATAAACATATTTAAAAATACCTGATCATTTAAGTCTTTCAACAGAAAGTCCTTTCATAAGATGGATGAGAGAAATAAAACCACGGGGGAAATGCGTACTTTTTCTTTTTTTTAACTTTACTATCACAGACTCTTGCATCCCCTATAAAACTTAACTTACTGCGGTCTTGTTTAAACAAACAAATTCACTTCCTGGTAACACTAAAGGCATCCAATAGTGACAGAGCGCCATGGTGCTGCTCTTTAGAGGACTGACTGCCCCACCTAAAGCATTAAATTATTTCAGACCACTGAGATGCCCTTTGACATTAGACTCAATTATTTAACAGGAAATGGTGACCCGAGAGTTACGCTGTTTTGAAAAGATGGAGGGGGGGGGGGCTATTATGGGATAGTGAAAAGAATACCTAATTAACTTCCAGAATGGTATCTCAATTTTTTCATCTGCAAAATGGGGATAATAAAATCTATCTACCTTTTGGGTTCTCATGGTGCAAATCTAGTGGACTGCAACCCAGGACTGATGGCATAAGTCACCCCTGGACTTATTACTGGGAACAGAGACCTTCAGAGTGACCCTAGCTGTCTGTGAGGGGCCCCCACAGGGCTGCATAGGTGAGCTTTGGATCTGAGCCCTTGGGTCCTCCATTCCAACCTCTTTGTTAAGCTGCCATCCTGCTGCTACGAGGATCAAAGCTCTCCTGAGATGTTCCCTCTCTGCTGTCCCAAGGGGTGGACTGTTTCCCCTTCCTCACAACATGGTGGATACTGGCATGTGCCTTTTAGTGAGATTTTCTGACATTTAAGGGAACTTAGAAAGTATGACACAGAGAATGATCTCTGCACAGGCCCAGAGCCATTCCAGGGCTGTTTAGAGTGACCACTCCCAACTGTCTCCTAGTTGGCTTCCTTGTGGTGGTGTGTGTCAGATCCTTTGGAAAGCAGATGTGGGCTTGGAATTGGCAGTGCAAAAACTTTACTGGGGAATAAGACCCACAGGAAGATTGGGATTGGGTAGAAGAGCCATTAGACTGGGATAGAGATCTGACAAAGTCTCTCTTGTCCAATGGGAGCTCCAGAGCAAAGACTGTCTTTGTTGAGGGTGACCTGAAGGAGCTAACAGCTGGAAGCTATCAGCTGACCATACTCCTCACAGCTGGGCAATGAGTCTTTCTTGAAGGGGTCTCTGAGCAGCGTACATTCCTGTGTCTGCACACAACTCAACACCTCTAGGTATTCACTCCACATCATCAGAAAGGCCTCTGCATCACTTGGCCTCCCAAGTGACCAAACTGACCCCTCACCCAGAAAGGAGAAAAAGTCTGAGACCTGATTCCTTTATCTTCAGGTCCTGCCTCATGCCCTACAGACTCCCCCCTCCACCCCCACATGACTGACAATGGAAAAGTTTATTCCACTCATAGAGACATACTGCCATCCACAAGAGTGTGGCTGGTCTATGGCCCTAATAAGACAATCACACAGATATCTAGTAGTAGTATATTCCCCAAATATGGGCTATTCCATCTTGAAAAGTACCACATGTGGCATTTCAGCAGCTAATCCAAATGGCACTGTGCCAACCTCAATAAAGATCCTTGCCAGTCTCTTTTCTTCAAGGTGCCATAATCTTGGAATCCAGTTGTATCCAGAGGCACCTTATTTAAAAAAACAATATATGTCTAAAGTGCTTTGAGACTCATTTTCTATGTAAATGCAAGAAATTATCCATATAGTGCCAAATATTTATGGATGTATGAAAACATTCTTGACTGAATTTCTCACTTTCCTTCTAAATATAGCTATCATGCACTTTCAAATAGTGAGTAATCAGCAAGAACATGCCAAAGTTTAAGAAGAGAGCATTTAAAGCATTTTTTGATTTTCCTCTTCAGAGCATATACTTAATATGGTTAGTCTCAAGCTCAAATACAGATTTTTTTCAAAAGTTAATTTTAAGACATGTGTTTGAAACTCAGAACATATTTCCCATTGAAACAAGATGACATCTACTTTCCTGGGTGAACCCACAGCAGGAAAAGTACCTGGAACTGTAAGGACTTACCTCTTCTTCAATTATAAAATATTCTTAGGTGTATGATGCATATCAAAACATTTTTAAAAAGACAGATCATTCACCTCCTTCACCATTCAATTCAACCTGGCAACTTACAGTGTAAAGAAGACTCAAAACATTGGAACAGAAACTCAGAAGAGAGGAAGAGACAAGGCTTTGGAAGGTGGACTTGAGGAGGAAGGCTAAGAGGAATTACCCCCTCCCCCATGCCAATCTCAATTTGTCTTGGCTTTCACCATTTCTTACGTCCAACATAGAGTCCATCCCCTAGCAAACACAAACCCGTGCTTCCAGCAGTGGCGTGAGGGCAGTGATGAGAAGTCCCTCCCTCCTTTTCTGTCCACGCCTCTGCTCTTTCTCCCTATTCTACCTCTCACCTCCATTTTTCCTCTTCATTCTCCTCCATCTTCTGTCTCCCCCCTCTCTCAAAAGTCTTCTCTATTCTTCTTCCTCCCTGAGCCACATGTCCCATCATGCCTTATGTTGCCTCATTTCCACCTTTAAATTCTTCTCTGGTCTATCTCTTTCTTGTACCCATGGCCACTGCCTGGATCAGGCTCTCACCATTTCTCCCCTGCAACCCACATGATTCTCCCTGTCTCTACTGTCAGGTGTCCCATCCATTCTCCATCTTATAGGTACAACACATTTCATCACGTAGCTCTCCTCCTTAAGGACCCCAACACTTTGGGGGATCAAATCTAAATCCCTCATAGCTGGCTCCTGCCTCCTTTTGGGCCTCATGTCCTTGCCACACCTGCACCCATTTCATCTGACTGAGTCCTTCCTGACCCCTCAGGCTGGATTGGGCAGGCCTCCTTGAGCCTTCCCTAGTGTAACACCTTTAACTTAGCATTGTTAGTTGCTTCCTTCTGTTTCTCCTATGAGATGGTGAGCACTTTGAGGATGGACACTAAGGCTGTTGTCTGTAGTGCAGTGTTACAGAATCAAATCCATTCTACTACCAGTTTTGGGCACAGTGACAAGAGGAGTGAGGCCCTGGATGAGACGAGAGGTGACCAGGAGTGATGAGTTTAAGGAACAGCAGCACACGTGACAGTCATGTGTCACTCTGGACTGCAGAGGGCCTGCTTTAGCATGAGGGAAAGGATCCAAGTGAAGGAGGGAAATTCTCAGCAGCTGATGTAAGAGAGAGCCACTTTTACAGCAGGCGGCTAGAGCACAGGCGAGCAACTTGGACTAAATTGAGCACAACTAAGTCAGGAAATTCCTGTATTCTCATTTTAATATATCATAGCATCAACAAAAGCAAATGTTGATAATCAGTATCACAGCTCAGATGCTTTAGACCTAGATGTCCCATTGAAAATGAATGCTAAATATCTATCTTGTTTTAAAAATTCTTTGAAATGCAGTAATTTTTGTGAAAAAAAATCTTCCTAGGATACTTTTGTAAGTCATATATATTGTGAATAATGTACACAATATTGTGTATATGAATAATGTACATTCTGAACCAAACCTTGCTGAATGGTGCTGAATGAGCATTATTAATAAGGAATATTAATTAAGATCCCTTTTTGTATTAGAATGCCCTCCTTCAATCTATGAAGCTTCTTCCTCCCAGGCACATCTTGTCTTTAAAAATAGTACTTTTGGGGTGCCTGGGTGGCTTAGTCGGTTAAGCGTCCAACTTTGGCTCAGGTCATGATCTCAGAGTTCGTGGGTTTGAGCCCCGCATTAGGCTCTGTGCTGACAGCTCAGAGCCTGGAACCTGCTTCGGCTTCTGGGTCTCCCTCTCTCTCTGCCTCTCCCCCGCTCACACCCTGTCTCTTTCTCTCTCTCAAAAATGAATAAAAACGTTAAAAAATTTTTATGAAAAAAATAAAAAAGTATTTTTGACCAGAACAACATAAGTAGCCCCAGATTCCTGGTAACACAAACATTTGCCAAGAATTTTTCTTCCTTAGGAGTTGAGAGTGGCTGTGTGTTAACTACGTCAGGCTACAAGGGAAACACTAACTTGCTAATTCTGGAGCAGAAATTCCTTTCTCGTTGTTGTTTTTCTATCTACACCTGCCGATGCACAGCAGCAACAACAGAAATCAGTCAAGGGATACACAAATATGTAGCTTAATACAGGTTTTAAAAAGAGATAGTGTTCCATTTCATGCTTTAGTACAATAAATAATTAATAACCAGAGCAAACAAAAAAATGCTTTTGTACTTTCTTTGGGTGACAGGGCAGGCAGAGGAGAAGGGAGGAGGAGGAAGGGAACAGAATTAGACATAAACAAGAGGGAAAGATGAGAGACAGATAGGCACCGAGAAATCAATATACAAGCGGGAAGATAAATAAAGACAAAAGCAGAACCAGATAGGTAGAAGGGTTAAATTTCGGTGGTTGATTGAATGCGAGGGGTAAAAAGAGAAGACACAGAGGTTTCAAATGTCCGCATAAGGTGGTACCTCTAGCCCTGGTGAGACAGACCAAGAGAGGAACAGGGTAGCGATGAGGCAGAATACTGAGTTCTGTCTCAGGCATAACGTGTTTGAAGGACCTGTCCCAGAACCAGGCTGAGGTTGCCTTTCAGGAGTTGGAATTACAAGACTCAGAGAAAGGGAATTAAATTCAGAGTTCATCCCTTTCGAGATGGCAACCAACGGTGTGAAACAAAAGGAACAAAGTGGTAGGTGGAGAGCAAAGGCAGAAGAGACCCACAGTGAATGCTAAAGAATGACGTTGTTAAACTCTTGTTAATAGCTTTTTCCAGCGAAAGCCATGTGATGGAATATGCTGCATTATTGTGCAAACATTTGGGTTTGACATTTTGTGATACGTTGATCTAAATGTCTATTGCTAATTTGATTTGTGGCTTTACTCTGTTTTAATGGTCCAGGATCTCACAAAGATACACAGAATCAAAAGGAAGAAGCAGCACTTCCTAAATAATGACACTCATTGTCTATCCTATACATTAATTATGCAGAAGTATTTGCTGAAATCCAGGTGGTCGATTTACATCTTCCCTGATATCAATTGGTTGCTCTCTCAAATTGGAAAGTGTATTTTAAAATTTGTAACAAATGGCCTACTGAAACTCTTCATTGGGTAGATGTTTAAATGGGTTAGAAACTTATATTATCAAGTTTTCCCAAATATTTTTGGTGTGCAGATACGAAAGTTTTAGCAGGTGTCATGTTTACATGGATTAGACAAGAGAGTCACTTAATGGTGGAGACATTGCCAAACTTCTGTTTTCAAATGCTCTCTACATAACACAAGTTTCTTGTGAAAAGGAATTAATTTCTCTCTCTTTAGTTGACTTCATTTCAGATCTGTTTAGTATGTGATTGCTTACCCCTCCCAATGTGGCTGATGAAAGAGCACTTACTAAAAGGTCAGTTCTGCCATTTCATAATCTCTTGGCTCACAATATTAGCACCATTTTTAATCAGCAGCTTCTCTGAAGTGATTTTTTTTTTAATTTTACTTAAATTCCAGTTCGTTAGCACATAGTGTAATATTAGTTTCAGTGGTAGAATTTTATGATTCATCACTTACATACAGCACCCAATGTTCATAAGAACAAGTGCCCTCCTTAATGCCCATTTAGCCCATCCCCTACCTACCTCCCCTTTAGCAAACCTCGGTTCTCTATAGTTAGGAATCTCTTATGGTTTACCTCCCTCTCTGTTTTTATGTTATTCTGTTTTTCCTTCCCTTCCCCTATGTACATGTTTCATTTAATTCCACATATGAGTGAAATCATGGTATTTGTCTTTCTCTGACTGACTTATTCTGCAGGCTCCATCCACATGGTTGCAAATGGAGAGATCTTATTGTTTCTTTATGACTGAGTAATATTTCAGTGTGTGTGTGTGTGTGTGTGTGTGTGTGTGTGTGTGTGTGCATCACAACTTCTTTATCCATTTGTCAGTCAGTGTTTGGGCTCTTTCCATAATTTGGTTATGATGATAATGCTGTTATAAGACATTAGGGTGCATGTGTCCCTTTGAATCAGTGTTTTTGTGTCCTTTGAGTGAATACCTAGTAATGCAATTGCTGGATCGTAGGGTAGTTCTATTTTTAACATTTTGAGGAAATTCAATACTGTATTTTAGAGTGGTGGCACCCCTTTGCATTCCCATCAACAGTGTAAGAGGGTTTCCCTTTCTCCACATCCTCTCCAACACCTGTTGTTTCCTGTATTGTTAATTTTAGCCACTCTGACCTGTGTGAGGTGATATCTCGTTGTAGCTTCGATTTGTATTTCCCTGATGATGAGTGATGTTGAGCATCTTCTCATGTGTCTGTTAGGCTTCTGGATGTCTTCTTTGAAAAAAATGTCTTATTCATGTCTTCTGCCCATTTATTAAGTGGGTTATTTGTTTTCTGGGTGTTGAGTTTGATGAGTTCTTTATAGATTTTGGATATTAACCTTTTATCAGATATGTCATTTGCAAATACCTTTTCCCATTCCAAAGGTTACCTTTTAGTTTTGTTGGCTGTTTCCTTCACTGTGCAGAAGTTTTTTTTTGGTGTTTTTTTTTATCTTGATGAAGTCCCAATAGTTCATTTTTGCTTTTGTTTCCCTTGCCTCCAGAGACACATCTGGTAAGAAGTTGCTATGGCAGATGTCAAAGAGGTTGCTCCCTGTGTTAACCTCTAGGATTTTGATGGTTTCCTGTCTCACATTTGGGTCTTTCATCTAAATGATCAGGACAGTATGGCACAAAAACAGACACATAGATAATGGAAAAACTGGAAATGGACCCACAACTATATGGTCAACTAATCTTTGACAAAGCAGGAAGAAATATCCAATGGAAAAAAGACAGTCTGTTCAACAAATGGTGTTGGGAAAACTGGACAGCGACATGCAGAAGAATGAAACTGGACCGCTTTCTTACACCATACACAAAAATAAATTCAAAACGGATGCAGTGATTTTTTTAAAAATGATTTGTCCATTTTTTGAGGGTTGGTTTGTTTAGAGGTGTATATTATAATCCATAAATCCACGTAAACAGTGGTTTGTGGCAGTATGCTGAAAGCAGGTGAATGAATGAGATCACAACGGTGAACCTCCTCATTATGCAAGATGTTACAGTCTTCCCTGGAACATTTTGTGTACCCACGTGACACAGATGGAGTGGAGGCAACAATGTTATTCTCCATATAAATATCGGGAAAGCCTTTAAACTGAAATTCCAAATGTTAGGAAAGCATAATTTCCTTCTCATCTGGAAATTAAAAAAATATATAGATAGGATTTCCATTATTTTTTTCCTATACCCTAGTGGTTTTGTCTTCCAAAACCCAGGGGGACAGGTGTTACCACTTCAGAGACCACTGCTTCAGAGCCGTGGTTCTCACACTTTAGGGTGTCTAAGAACCTTTTGGAGGTTATTTATTCATTTATTTAGGTAGTTTATTGAGAAATAATTTACATATAGTAAAACTTACCTATTTAGGCATATAGTTCTAGGTGGTATGGAACTGCCACCATAGTCAAGATATGGAAACATCAGCAGGTGATAATCCTAGCATCTGAGAGACAGAGAGAGAGAGAGAGAGGCAGAGAGAAAGGGAGGGAGAGAATCCCAAGCAGGCTCCTCACTGTCAGTGTGGAGCCCTATGCAGGGCTCGACCTCACCAACTGTGAGATCATGACCTGAGCTGAAATCTAGAGACTGACACTTAATCAACTGAGCCACCCAGGTGCCCCGGCCCCAAAGAGGTTTTTTTTTTTTTAATGTTTATTTATTTTTGAGAGAGAGAGACAGAGTGCAAGTAGGGGAGGAACAGAGAGAGAGGGAGACAGAGAATCTGAAGCAGGCTCCAGGCTCTGAGCTGTGAGCACAGAGCCTGATGTGGGGCTTGAACCCAGGAAACGTGACATCATGACCTGAGCTGAAGTCTGATGCTGAGCCAAGCCAGGCGCCCCACCCCAAAGAGGTTTCTAAGCAGAACACTACAGTATCCACTACAGCCCACTTTTTATGCCCCTCATACCCATATGCGTTTTAATGGCAAGTTCCCTTGGTCTGTAAACAGCCTACCCGGGATTCTGGTAGGTCTTGTTTCCTGTGGAACTTAACAAAAAAAGGTCAGTGGGAAGAACAAAAGCCTCTACTGCCACAGTTGATCTGGAGACGGTACTAATACTTGATACCCACCTCTTCTTTGCCCATTCCCCTTAACCTCAGCCAGGAGCTATGCCAGTCTAGGTGGCTTGCCTACTACAATGACCCAGACTCTCATTCTTGAGGGGTCTGAACTCCTGTTACCATGATCCTGCAGCTTCTGTATCTGTGAATTTGTTATTAAAGTGGGGCAACTGATGCTTTGATTTCTGTGTTTCCCTTTCTTTCTGCCCCTCCCCAACTCATACTCTGTCTCTCTCTCAAAAACAAAGCATTAAAAACATTTTTTTAACGTTTATTTATTTTTGAGACAGAGAGAGACAGAGCATGAACGGGGGAGGGTCAGAGAGAGGGAGACACAGAATCTGAAACAGGCTCCAGGCTCTGAGCTGTCAGCACAGAGCCCGATGCAGGGCTCGAACTCACGGACCGCGAAATCATGACCTGAGCCAAAGTCGGCTGCTTAACCGACTGAGCCACCCAGGCGCCCCAAAAATTTTTTTTAAAAATGGGGCAACTGAGAACCAAGAGATGCTTCACATGGATTACTTGAGCACCAAGCATATTCTACCCTGCCCTCCGTTGTGTAGCAACAACTCATAACCACCCCTGCAGCTCAACGTCAACTACCCACCCATCTTGCTATAGCAGGGAGGGGATTTCGACAGAAACTATTATAATATTCCTTAAGTCGATGGAGCCTTAAGAGACTGTGATGTGCCTTGAAGATGGTATAATGTATAACTTGTTTACTGGGAAAAAATAATTTCTGTGGAAAGGAAATAATTTGGCAAAATATTTCTGAGCTGCTCTGTCCTGATACTCCAAGCCTTTTCCATTCAGAAACCAAAACTCTTCATTGATTCTGAATCCTTGTCTAGCAACTTCCCACCCCTTACTTTTTTTTTACAGCCAAAATCTTCAAAAGATGTCTCTGCCAGCATTTTCCAAAGCATCCAAGCAATACTAGTTCCATGGTATTAAAAAGCAATTTTAGGGTAAATGTATTTGGAAATTTTAATTATCACTAATAGCTAAGATTCACTGATGGCTTGCTACAAAGTAGGCACTATGCTAAGAGATTTCAGAGTATTAGCTCATTTACTTTATTCAGGCATTCATTCATTCAACAAATATTTACTGAATTCATACTATGTGCCAGTCACTGTAATAGATGTTGGGAATATAATAAAATAGAACAACCACAAAAGACATAGTTGTTACCCCCACAGGGCTCACACTTTAGTGGGAAGACAGGTATTAATCAAAGAATCACAAATAAGTATAAAATTGCAGTGTTGTTGAATGCTATAAAAGAGAGATACATGGTAGTATAAAAGAATATCATCAGGAAACTGACTTTGTCCAAAAAATTATGGAAAACTTCCCCAAGAAATTGGAAATTGGGCTGGGGTTTGAATAATGAATATACATATACATATGTACATATGTGTGTGTATATGTATATGTATATGTATATGTATATGTATATGTATATATAAAGGTGTGGAGAAGAGATGAGAGAGTGACAAGATTGGGGAGAGAAAACTCTAGGAGGTTCCTGCAGCAAACAGAAAAGGCAGCATTGAGGTCTGAACCAGAGCAATGACAGAGGGACTGAGGAGAGGGAAGAACAGATGGCTAGGAGAGAGGTAAATTCAACAGGATTTGCTTATCATTTGGATGTAAGAGGTAAAGGTATAAAAAGGTTTAAGGGGTACCTAAGGCTTCTAATTTGGTTTGAAGGTTAAAACGGGTTACTATTGACTAAGATAGGGACATAGGAGAAGCAAGTTTTGAGAGAGATGGGATGAGTTCAGTTTTGAGTCTAAAATACCTGTGAGTCCTTTAGATTAAGATTATTCCATTTAGACACTATTGGCATTTTACGCCAGATCATTCTTTTTTGTAAGATCTTGTCCTGTTCACTGCGTGATGTTTAGCAGCATCCCTAGCCTGGGACCCACTAGATGCCAGGACTACCCTATCCCTGGTCCTGAAAATCAAAAATGCCTCCAGACATCATCAAGTGTTTCTTGGGGGACAAAATCTGTGTTGAGAGTCATTGGTTCAGATGGAGGCTGTTCCCAGGGTTTCAACTGCCTTGCATATGCTAACATACTCATATTTGCATCTCAGCCCACACCTTCTTCTGAGCTCTGGACTCAGACAATAAACAGCTTACTAGACATTTCCAGATTGGCTGGACAGGATGAGGGCCCCATTCAGTGCAGGATGATATTTACATCCCATCTGCACAAAGTCCATTCAGAACCCCATTCAAGGTGCCAGTTCTTTAAAATGCATAAGAGGCATAAACTTGTCAAATTCTTGTCTGTAGAGAGAAACAGACAGAAATAGAGGAAAATGAGAAAGGAAAACAAATTTTTGGAGCTCTCTTTTTTCCTGGGAGTAATGGCCCCTTAGTAGCTAAATAGGTGGATCTTTCAGGACCTTAGGGAAATCTATGAATTCAGAAACAGACTGTTCAATTGGTGAGATAATAGGGTTGTCCTAAATTCATGGATTCAAATGTGTCAAGGAGAATTCTTTCTACGTGGGAATAGACCTGATTCTTTCCCTCCATTTTATTAGCTTCTCCAATAATACAATGAATATATATTTCTTGTAGAAACATTTTAAAACATAAAAAGGATAAAAAATTTACAATTATTCATGAATTGACCATTCAGGTGTCTTCTAGATTTTATATCCTCATTATATATTTTTAAAAATTGGAATCATGTTGGACATATGGTTTTGCTTTCCAGCATTTTAAACATTATATTGCGAAGATTCTATGATCATATCATAGATATTCCTATTGAGCAATTAGCTTTCAATATTTTAAAATTATAAATAATACCGCACAAAACATTCTTAGGCCAAATCTCTGATAACATCCCTGTATATTTCCTCAAGCCAGAGCCCTAGAGGAGCATAAAATGTTTCTAGGTTCCTAATCCATGCTGTCATATTGCAACCCAGAATAACTGTGCCACTTTATGCACCTTCCTGTAATGTGTAAGATGAGCCTCTTACCCCATTGTCGTGTTTATCATCAAGGCTTAAAAAAAGATCTTTGCCGGTCTGATATGCATAATCATTCTTTTCCACCTTAAATTAGGCAATAAGATTTGTGTTATTCGTTGTTTCCTAAGGGGTACAGCACTCATTGTTAAAGCGGGCTCATCTGCTGCTGGAGAGCCCAGGCCAGGTCACTGTGAGCAGGGCAGCGAGGTGAATTTGCACCCCCAAACTCCTTTAAGCACAGGTGCCTCATCCAATCTCACCTGTCTTGGGGGCATCCAGCATCTTTATGCTTTTTTCCTCTATCAGATTTTGCTCTCAAAAGGAATTCATCAATGTTGGGGAAGGCAAAATGTCTTAACCATTGATGGGTATTTGAACTTCAGTTTTATTTCTTTTACTTACAAACACAATGATATATTTCTTCTGTCCATATGGGGTCCTACGAGCCTTGGAGGGCTTAAGACAAGATCCCTGTTCCTGGAAGACTGAACTGGTCCTGAGAGAGTGAGATCAATGCCTGTAGGTTAAGTAGCTATTCCTGAAACCTGTCGCCAGTGTCTGAGAAGAGGGAAGGGAGTGAATACTTCTGCCTCCCGTGGCTGGCAGACCCGTAGACGGAAGCACTAGCTTATTTCATTGACTTGCTCCTTGGGTTTGGGATTGTGGGGATGGTGGTGTGAGAGATTCCTTCTTGTCTTCCACTTTCTCTCACTTCGCTCCCTTCCTTTTTCAAATTACAAAAACAACACTCTTGTTTGAACCTGCATTTGTTACAACAAGCATGTGTTGTTTTTGTAATTTAAAGTAATATCAAGGGAAATAGCAAAAGTTTTTCTATTATCCCTTCATCTATGCCTCTGAGGCATTTATGTTAACAGATTGGTATGTGACTCTCCACACCTGTCCCTGCTCTTACAAAACATGTACCAACATGAGCATGGGTACGTGCTTTTCCTTTTACTATTATGCCTATTGTTATTATTACGATTATGCCCATTACTCTGCAGCTTGCTTTGTTTACTTAACGCAGTAAGTAAACTGTGCTGACAGCTCGGAGCCTGCTTCAGATTCTGTGTCTCCCTCTCTCTCTGCTCCTCCCCTTCTCATGCTCTGTCTCTCTCTCTCTTGCTCTCTCAAAAATAAATAAACATTAAAAAATTTTTTAAAAAGCTTTTAAATGAATAAAGTAATAGATGCATATGGTACAAAGTTCAAACAGTACAAATGTATACAGTGAAATGTTTGCCTGCCTTCCACCCCAGACACTCAGTCCTCCTCCCCAGAGGCAGCAACTGTATATAATAACTGGGAGGTTAAGAAGGATTTTTCCTTTCTCCCTGGAATTGGCACGTAGGGCCCAGAGCTAAGGACAAAGAGGCAAAATGACTCCACATTCTAAAGACTCCTACCGGGGCGCCTGGGTGGCTTGGTCGGTTAAGGGTCCGACTTCGGCTCAGGTCATGATCTCACGGTTCGTGAGTTCGAGCCCTGCGTCGAGCTCTGTGCTGACAGCTCAGAGCCTGGATCCTGTTTCAGATTCTGTGTCTGCCTCTCTCTCTGCCCCTCCCCTGTTCATGCTCTGTCTCAAAAATAAATAAACGTTAAAAAATAAAAAATAAAAATAAAATAAAATAAAATAAAAGACTCCTACCAACATCTGGAGCAGGACACTTTGTCCAGAGCGGGCAGAAGGTACCTTTGCACCACCAGCAGGCACTGGCCCAACTCCCTAGCGTGTAAGAGGAGGGCAGGAGAGGTGAGAGGAAATGGGAGCTTTGGCACTGTCCACGGCTCAAGGGGAGAGAAGACAGTGTTCTTCTACGTACTACCCCTCCCGCCTCCACAGCCAAGAGAAGAGGGAAGGGTCCAAAGGAAGGACAGTGACTGGAGCTGGCAGTGACACAGTCATTTCCTCATGACTTTACTCAGTGAGGGTGCTGGAGTTTCCTGTGAGTCAGGGACATTGTTGCATGCAGCTGAATGAGAGCCATATGGCTGTTCCACCCCAGAGGGCAACCCCAGCTGCAAAGGCTGTGGAATGTGCCACGCGGCAGAAGCTCAGCTGGCAAGGGCTGGATGGTCTCCTTGGGACAACATGTGGCAGAGAGGGGCCTCTGAAGGAGCTGGGCCTGCGGCACTTTAAGTGCCTGCATTTGGACAATAGCTACTCAGGGCAGTGATGACCACAATTTAGCTAGAACCACTGATAAGCAACAAGGAGAGTAGATGATAATTGTACCAGGTAAATAAAAAGACCTTTGTTCTTTGCCCTAGATGTCTTCTCTGTCTGGGAAGCACAGAGCAATAGCTCCTATCTGGAGTAGTAGTACCTTACAAGGTGCAGCTTGGAAATTTGTGGAGGTGGTTTTTGGAGTTTCCACAATGACAAGGAACAATTCCTGGCCCCGTTGTCAGAGACTAGGGATGCTAGATGATCTGTCGTGCACAGATGCTATCCGACTATAAAACTTGTCCCACACAATTATCCAGTGTTTGGCTCATTCATGTCAGAAACCTACACAGAATTATCTGAGCCTAGGACCTAACTATGCTTTAAACAGAAATATTTTTATAATTTCATTTGAATGTTTATGTAACTGTAGAAATATTAAATACAAAACCAAAGGTTATTTGCAATGTCCTAATATATGCCGAATTTTCTCATGCAGTGATTATGGGTTGTGATTTAGTGTGACCCTTCTCTGAAAATCCTGAACTTTTAGCTAGGGTACATGAAGCACACTGTAGCATTTCTGCTATAATTACAGTATCTCATGGGGGTGGTAAAAGGGTCTTAAAAAACAGGGTAGACACTGAATAGGCTCATGTAGTTGAGTTGTTGTTTTGGGTCCCCGATCATTTTTCCTTTGTGCTCTAACTGTGCACACTAGGGAGAAGGAAAGGGGATTATTATCTGTTGAGAACCTGAAGCGTGCCAAGATGATGCTGGATAACTAACCTGGAGTCCTCGGGTCACTAGCTCTCCACTTTATCGATGGGGAAGCAAAGGCTTTAATGAAGAGTAAAGAGCCTTTTTCCTTACTCCCCCTTTTCGCTCGCATTTGAACTTTAAATGTTTTTGTTTCTCTTTTATGCAAAGTAATCACCTTTCCTCAAAGTGACATCCTTCTTCTTTTGTGGCTGCCCATGTTCCCAAACACTGGTTTCCTTTGGGCGACAACCTTAAGTTAGGTTTGGCTCTTCTTTCTCTTTTGATTTTCACAGATAATTAGCCACCTGGTAATTTCTCTTCCACAGTGGTTCTTGAATTTAACGTTTTCTTCATGACAGTCAAGCCCCTAGCCATTTCATGTTTATATATGGGTAAGTTATTTATCCCCTCTAAGCCTCGGTTTTCCCATTTGTAAAACAGAAATAACAGTGAGTGAAACTAAATAAGCACTCAATAAAGGTCACTCAGGAAGTGAATAAGAAAGACAGGATTTACAACTAGTGTGGAGCCTCCCTCTCCTCCTCTTCCTTTGTAGCCCCCGAAGGGGCTCTCTTCTGAC
Organism: Panthera onca; assembly: GCF_046562875.1. Classification (NCBI taxonomy): domain Eukaryota; kingdom Metazoa; phylum Chordata; class Mammalia; order Carnivora; family Felidae; genus Panthera; species Panthera onca. The sequence goes on along the minus strand of NC_138339.1, from coordinate 212,197,369 downwards.
ATCAACTGGTGTACTACAATCGAATTCTGACACCAACCACCGGGAGTTAGCCCAGACCCCACAAGCTGAAGGATACAGTCCACAGCACGACCATCCTCACCTCACATCAACTACCTACAAATCTGGAGGATTTGCATGACCCCTCCGAGGTATGATAATTTGCTAGAATGATTCATGGATCTCAGGAAAGTGCTGCATTTAAGATTAGGGTTTTATTCTAAAGGATACAAATCAGGAACAGCCAAATAAAGAGATGTAGAGTGAGGTCTGGGAGGATCCCGAGCAAATGGATTTCATGCCCTCTCCCTATGGTACCAGGATGTATCAACCTCGCAGCTCATCAATGTATTCACCAACCAGGAAGCTCTCTGTCCAGAGTTTTGGCCATGTGACTTGGTGATCAGTTTTTATAGGAGCGTTGACTCCATTATTAAACTCAATCTCTAGCCTCCCTGCCGCCCCAGAGGTCAGGAAGTTGGACTGCTATCATGTGGCTCAAAGACACAACCCTCCAATCATACCATTGGTCTTTCCAGCATGGCCAGCCACCATCAGGTTATTGAGGGGCCCACCGTGAGTCTCCTCATTAGCATAACTCAGATGCAATTGGAGGGTGAGTTTAACATTTGAATCAGCAGAGTGAGTAAAGTGACTTGTCCTCCCTGATATGAATGTCCAGTCAGTTGGAGGCCTAAATAGAATTAAAATGTTGACCCTAACCTCTGAATGCCTGATTCTTTGAGCTGGGACATCAGTCTTCTCCTGCCTTTGAACTCAAAGAGAAACATCAGCGCTTCTTGGGTTGTGAGCCTGCCAGCTTTTAGGCTGGAACTGCATCATCAGCTCTCCTGGATCTACAGCTTGCTAACTGCAGATCTTGGGACTTCTTGGCCTCCATAATGGTATGAGCCAATTCCTTATAATAAATCTCTTTGTATCTAAATCTAAACCTATATCTATACCTATGTGTATGTCTACATATTCTGTTAGATCTGTTTCTCTGGAGAGCCTTAATACATATGAGGTACCTAGAGTAGTCACATTCATAGAGACAGAAGGTAGGACGGTGGTTGGCAGAGGCTGGGAACAGGGAGAATGGGGAGTCATTGTCTAATGGGTACAGACTATCAGTTTTGCAAGATGAAAAGACTTCTGGGGATGGATGGTGGTGATGGTCACGGAACAATGTGAATGTACTTAATGCTACTGAACTGTATATTAAAACATAATTAAGATGGTAAGTTTTATGTTATGTGCATTTTGCCACAATTTTTAAAAACTTTTAAAATGTTAAAAAACAACTAATAGTTTTAACTATTAAACATACCAAAGTTAGCCGTGATGACAAGCAAATGTAGCAGTGTGACTGTCTTTGTATTATTTACCAACCTCATTATCCATGGTTTGTGTTATGAAATCTGGTATTGGTGGGTGTAATGGCAGTTATTATCAGCCTTTGCTAATTTCTTGAGATTTGTTAAGAATGTAGAAAAAAGAACATTTTCATTTATTTAAAAAAATATTTAATGAGCACTTAATCTGCCAGGTCATGTGCTAGCCACTTGGGAGAAAATGCTCAGCCAGCCTCCTGCAGCTTAGGGCCCAGTGAAGGACAGAGACAATGAAGGGCATACAGCACTTACAGGTTGTGTTAAGGGCAATAGGATATAAAATAAGGAAGGAGGTCTCCCTTGACAGGGAATAGGGAAGCTTCTCTGAGAAACAGCTCTTTAAGCTGGGACCTGAGACAGAAAGAAAAGCCTGTAGAAGTATGGGGGAAGAGAATTCTGGGAGGAGGGAATAGTGATAGTAAAAGCTCAGTAATCACTGAACTACTGAAGAAAGTGGTACTTGTATATGTAGTTGCGTACCTTGAATGGTGCTGAACGAGGGGGACTTCCATAAGGTTAGGAAAAATAAAATAAGAGATATGATGTTTTCAGCTATAAGATATGAGGCTAATAATATTCTGTGGTAACTAGGTTCTTTGGAAGAAATTTAAAAATAAATCGTGTACAAAAGAAAAAATATCTAAAATAAAGAGAATAGTTCTTGAAAATATGGACACATGTTGATTTTTATCAATTGATTATATACACCATGGATTGACAATTTTAAAGGAATCTTACAGATAATACTTTTATTTCTAAAAAACATTTTTTAATGTTTATTTTTGAGAGGGAGAGACAGAGAGAGACAGGGCATGAGCAGAGGAGGGGCAAAGAGAGGGAGACACAGAATCTGAAGCAGGATCCAGGCTCTAAGCTGTCAGCACAGAATCCGACGCAGGCTCGAACTCATGAGCTGTGAGATCATGACCTGAGTCGAAGTTGGAGGCTTAACTGACTGAGCCACCCAAGTGGCCCTATCCTTTTATTTTTATTTATTTTTTTAAGTTTTAAAATTTATTTTGAGAGAGCCAAAGACAGTGCAAATGAGGGAGGGGCAGAGAGAGAATCCCAAGCAGGCTCTGCATTGTCAGTGCAGAGCCTCATGCAGGGCTCGAACCTATGAAGCCATGAGATCATGACTTGAGCCAAAACCAACAATTGGATACTTAACCGACTGAGCCACACAGGTGCCCCTATATAATCATTTAAAATAGTGAAAATTGGTCTCTAATTTAATTTCTTGATAAGCTCATATATGGTGAAATGAATTTATGATTGTGGTTCTCAGACCAAACACAATATTAGAACAATTGATGTAACAGCTATTAAATCAGAATCAAAGGGTAGTTCTGGGAAATTGGGTTTGTAGAATGCTGGACAGTGTGGAGCAGGGACACTTGGGCTCACTCTGCTCTCCCTGCTGGCCTTTGCTAATGCAGGAATGAAGTCAAGGATCAAAAAAGCTTGACATAAGTATTTCCTTTAGCTTGAAATATATAGATTGATAACATTTTTCCTGAATAGGCCTTGAACGTAATGAGAATTATGGTGCTACAGGAATTGAGCTTTCCACACTTGGCAACACCCTACCTCGAATGAGCGGTTGTGCTGGAAGGATGTGCCCCCATTAGGGATTTTGGGGGCCAAAGGAAATACACATGTATGGCCATCTTGCTTCCACCAAGATCTTTTTCCTTTGTTAATAAATTAGGAGCTTGATGTGACTTACATTTATAATCTACAGCGCACCATATTTTCCCATATAGAGAGAGGTACTGTAAAGTGGTTGATACCAAGGACAGCCACATCTCTTAGCCAAGCCACTCCTGCAAGTCTTCTGGGCTGGGAAGGGGTGGTGGGAGAGCTGGCATCAGTCAGAACTCTTGAAATCACAAGTAACAAAAGCTAAGTTAAAGTTACATTAAATAAACATTTTTTGGCTCATAGACGTCTAAAGGGGTGGTTCAGATTTGGCTGATTCAGAGTTCAAAGTATATTGCCAGGACACCTTGTTCTTTGTTTTAATCATTTGCTTTGCTTTTCTCTTGTCTCAGGCAGGCTCTCTGAATCACAGCAAAGATGGCCTCAGAAGTTCTTGAATTACAAGGGGGATGTAAGCACCTGTAATCTGAGTAAGGAAGAATCTCTGTACCCATTGCCACCCCTGATGAAATTCTCTGACTGGTGCTGGGTCAAGCTCTACGAGCATGAGTCATATGCCCAACCCTCTGCCTGGTGAGGTAGGATAAGGTGCTTCACAGCCTTACCAGGTCTGGAAGATGCAGGTGCCCAAAGGAAAAGGGATTACTCTCATTAGAAAAAGTGGAAGGGGGGGCGCCTGGGTGGCTCAGTCGGTTAAGCGTCCGACTTCAGCCAGGTCACGATCTCGCGGTCCGTGAATTCGAGCCCCGCGTCAGGCTCTGGGCTGATGGCTTGGAGCCTGGAGCCTGTTTCCGATTCTGTGTCTCCCTCTCTCTCTGCCCCTCCCCCGTTCATGCTCTGTCTCTCTCTGTCCCAAAAATAAATAAAAAACGTTGAAAAAAAACAAAACAAAACAAAAACAACAAAAAAAAAGAAAAAGTGGAAGGGGAGTTCTGGCAGGCAAATATAACAGACTATCTAGCAGAGAAAGAAACCAAGAAATTGTTCCTTTGGAGGAAAAGGGCCAGAAGACTGTTGTACCCTTTCATATGCTTTGAAAAAAAAAAAAAAATATATATATATATATATATATAAAACAAAAGCTACTTATCATAGTAATTAAGACTTCTAGATCTCCCCTCCCCTTAATTTACATTTAATATCTACTTAAAATTCTTTAAATTGTCAAGTTGCCTCATGTCCAAAGCTTGGTTACTCAAATTGTAAACATTTCCTGAAAACCTACCGGTGATCTGCTAGACACTTTGCATTTATTAGTGAATTGTCACAATACTCTATTAAGTATTATTTATATTTTATAGATAAAGACATTGAGGCTCAGACAGTAATTTTTCCAGTATCACACAACTAGAAATGAAGTGTAACCAGATTTGCCTGGTTCCAAAGCCTCTAGTTTTACTACTTCACATTCATTCCTTAGTTCAATGTATTTGTTGACAAAGATTTGAGGATTGAGCTAGATAATGTAGTGGAGGGAAAGAGCTATGTAACTGTATCGACAACCTACTAAAAAAGTGTCAATATTCTTAATATGGAGAACTCTTAAAATCAAAACAATATTTCAAAAAGTACATGAAGAATTAGACCAGTTAGTAACAAAAGTGCAAATGACTTTTAAACGTATGTATAAGTGCTCATCCTCACTGATGACCAAAGGCATAAACATTAAAATAACAGTTTCAGTTTGGGGGTACCAAATAGATAATGATCTTCTTTCTTTTCCTTTCCTCCCTCCCTCTTTCCTTCTTTCCTTCCTTCTTTTAATTGTGATATCCTGTGTAGGAAAGGGATCAGGGAAGCAGAGACCCTCATACAAACTGATGAGAGTAAATATTGGCACAATCCCTTTATCTTCCCCAAATCTAGTTTTTGTGATTGCTATGAGAAAACATCCAGTCCTGAAGCCCCCTCCCCATCAATCCATTTCCCACATGGTGTTCATCTTAACTCTTTTTTAAAATTTTTTACTTACATCCAAATTAGTTAGCATATAGTGCAACAATGATTTCAGTAGATTCCTTAGTGCCCCTTACCTATTTAGCCCAACCCCCCTCCCACAACCCCTCCAGTAACCCTCTGTTTGTTCTCCATATTGAAGAGTCTCTTATGTCTTGTCCCCCTCACTGTTTTTATATTATTTTTGTTTCCCTTTCCTTATGTTCATCTGTTTTGTCTCTTAAAGTCCTCATATGAATGAAGTCATATATTTGTCTTTCTCTAATTTTGCTTAGCATAATACCCTCCAGTTCCATCCACGTAGTTGCAAATGGCAAGATTTCATTCTTTTTGATTGCTGAGTAATACTCCATTGTGTATGTGTGTGTGTGTGTGTGTGTGTGTGTATGTGTGTATATATATATATACATATATATGTGTGTATATATGTATATATATTTATAAAATTTGTTCTTCCTATCCAGGAGCATGGAATCTTTTTCCATTTTTTTGTGTCTTCTTCAATTTCTTTCATAAGCTTTCTACAGTTTTCAGCATATAGATTTTTCACCTCTTTGGTTAGATTTATTCCCAGGTATTTTATGGTTTTTGGTGTCATCTTAACTCTTAATATCTCTTACAACATGCTTATATTGCTACTTTGTGAGTTTTCAATTTTAGGTGTTTTCTTGAGTTTTCAGTTTTAGGCATTATCTATTGATTTTTTACTTTAATAGATGGGAATTTAGCTCGGCCCTCACCAGTCACTATCCTCCTATCTTATTAGTGCAGTTATAATTTCAGCTAGCTTAATATTCAATGTTTATATTATTATCATTACTAAATATCAGTCACAGTTAAGCCACATACTATATCATCCTTTACCTTTCCTGCACATTTCGTTTTCCTTGAAATTTATAATTTGTTCATTTAGTTTTTCATGGCTTCATTATTAACTCATTAACTAGGGTTGTTTTCTATTTTCTTGATAATACTAAATGACTTTGATTTTCTTGAAGTCTCTTTGAATGCTCTAACCAGATCCTGTGGAGACTATGGCCTTTTGGCCTGCCACATAGCCATCTCCTTTGGATCTCTCTTCACTGTCAATTAGGAATCTCCTTTTCCTTTTCCCTGTGCTACATCTTTATCTCCCAAGGTCACATGTCTTTCTCTTTCTTGGCTTCCTCTCTCTCTTCCTGAGAAAAGGTGCATTGAAATACATTGTTTTTGAGATTTTTACCTGTCTGAAATGTCTCTCTTCTACCTTCACTCTTAATTGACAGTTTGGCTGGGTATATAATTCTTGAAAATAATTTTCTTTCAGAATTTTGAAGGCATTGCTTCATTGTCTTCTGGCTTCCTCTGTTGCTATAGCAGGCAAATATCTCCCTGGGGACAGATGTAATGTATAGAGAGTATACTTTTTGCTCTAATGTACCCATAAATAAAAAATACACCATGTATGCATTCAACATTCAAAAAATTTAAGTATTTTAACTCGGCGCAAAAGTAAAATAAAAAGTTATCTTATTGCCATCCTAGTTATGCTTTAATAAACAGGCACCTGGAGTTATATTGTCTCCCTCTTTTCCTTTTGGGTATGACTTTGGAAGTTCAATGTTATTTTGATTCTTAATTCTTGATATAAAGCCTGATTTTTCTTCCTGAAAGCTGGCAAATTTTTTTCTTTCTTGTCAGTTTACTGAAATTTCACAAACAGCTCCCTTTGGCTAAGCCCTTTTAATTTGAACACTTGCTTCCTTCATTTGTGGGAAATTTTCTTGAATTTTGATGATTTCCTTCCCTGTTCATTCTGTTCTTTATTTCAGAAACCCTTGAACTCTGAAACTCATATATTAGAACTCCTGGAATGATCCTTTAATTTTTAAACCTTTTCTTTTTCTTTTCTTAATATTTCTGTTCCTTTTTCTGGGAGACTTATTCAACTTTATTTTCCAACATTTCTCTTGAGTTCACTTTATTTCTGCTACAAAAATTAGTCTTTACACATAACTAAATTTTGTTTTTGCTTATTCTTTTATCTTTGCTTTCCATGTCATTAATTTTTGTTTGTCTTTAGTATTCCTTCTTTCAACTTCCTTTGGATTTAATATGTTATTCTTTTTCATACTTTTTAAGTTGAAAGGTTAGTCCATTAAATTTTTAGCCTCTAAGTACAGGAAAACTTTAGCTGCACATCACAGGATTTAATAGGAGGCATTTTCATTATTGTTCAGTTCCAAGTGTTTTCTAATTTTATTTTCTTTTTTGACCGATGAGTACACAGAAACATATCTATATCTGAAAAAAGTCATAAAATTGATTTCTCACTTAATTGCATTAAGATCTGAAATTGTGTTCTCTGTTCTTTGATTTTTGTTGAAACATGCTTTATAGCCTTTAACATAACTCATTTCTAATGTTCTATTTATTCTGGCAGATAATGTGCACCCTTCAACTTATGCTTGCCATTTTTTTGTACATTAATAAAATAGAGCTTATTAATTGTGCTGTGCAAATATCCTATATAATGACTGAGTCAATCTAAATTAAAATTATGGCTTATATTTTTCTTCACAGCAATCAAATCCTGTATATTCAGGCATCAAACCCATCTAAATTTCAGGCAGAAGCCACAAAGTCTTAAGGAAAAAAATCTATCTAGAATCAAGCAGATAGATGTGATGCCTTTTTGTCTACCTCAGCAATTTCCCCCCTAGTTTACCATTTGTGTAGACCTTTTCCCGTCCTGGTTTATGTGGGGTCTTTAGTCCACTCCCTGTCCTGTGTGTCACCCAAAGCTATAGGCACCTGGGACAGTAGAGGTTTTCAGGGCATCCAGCACCTTTGGTGATTCCTCACCCTCCCAGACTCTTCCAGATTTACTCGTTGATTTACAGAATTTTCCCTACTTTCTGATAAGCTTCCAAGTTCATTTTAAGTGCTGTTTTAAACTATTTTTTCCAGCATTAAGTGTTTGCAGGGGGTGGGGGTTCTTCTAGTGTATCTTTCTTACCCTTTCTTACCCTTTTCATCTCTCTCTCTCTCAACTTCTCATGTTCTTGCTCACTTTTATTTCATAAAGGCTATGTATTCTTGTATCCTTAACCATGGCAAGTGGCATTTCCCCCCTCAGCAGGGTAGTAAATTTTGAGTGATTTATGTACCTCCTAAATTGACATGCTACTTTATTTTCTTTGTTCCATAGTATACTATTTTTAAAATGGATTCCATTATCCTCTTTTTTTACTTAATTTTGGATACAGAATGTTCTACCTAGCCTGACCTGGTGTTTGCCAGCAGACAGACTGGTCAAATTGTCTTTGGCCCTCGTTTGTCCACTTGTGTGCTGGTGGAATCCCCTTCACAGATCTTAAGATCTAGCAGGGTATGGATCTTGTGGTTCTGTTGGGTTCCTTCCCATTCTCTGAACAAATGGGAGTTCAAGAACTCTCCAGTTTAAAGTCTTCTCAGGGCTGCTATTCTTGCCATGTCCTTGTCTAAAATCATTTCATGATGTAAAGGGGCCATCACCTGTTCTTTCCTCTCTTCTCCAATTCCCTGTTCAGTTTTTATTTTATTTTATTTTATTTTATTTTATTTTATTTTATTTTATTTTATTTTATTTTACTGTGGATAAGGGGAGAGCACTCACAAATTGTTTTAGAAAAAGTGCTGAAGAGGATGAATAGGTGGGACAGACATAGAGCAAAACAAAACAATTGAGAGAACTGTTATCTAGTTTTATGACTAATCATGTGTGGCATGCAGGTTATCTCTTATAGGTATTGCCAAGAATGCACATTCTTGGGCCTTTTCAGACCTACTAAGTCAGAATCTCAGGGTGGGGAGCGAAGCCTGAGAATCTATAGTTTAACAAGTTCTCCAGATGATCAGGATGCACACTGAATTTTGGGAAGCACAGGTGCAGACCTGTGATTGCCCAGGAGGGTGAACAGTAAGGAGGGATGAAGCACCTACCTTTTAAAAATAAGACATAGCATTATTAGATTATTATTATTAATAATTATTAATATTATTAGCATTATTATATTATATTATATATTATAGATTATAATATATATTATAGATTATTAAATGAATTTTCCAATGAGTTACATTAATATGGTAGGAAAAATATTTCTTCTGGACTCTGGAAAAAGGTTAACAATCCCAGTTTTTGGTAGCTTGGCTTTTTTTTTTTTTTTTTTAAGTATGTGACCAGTTATTTTAGTGAGAATTTGAGAGAAATTACACAGAGGTTGTGATAGACGTCTTTTTAAATCAAGGACCTTTGGTTTATCTTTCAAACATTGCTGAGGTCTACTTTTCCCCATTCAGACTCATTGCCACCAGCTGGGGTTCACTGTTTCAAGCAGAGACTATTTTTACTGCCACATAGCTAGAATTTGATGCTTCCTTTCTTACTTACTCAATTCATAATTCATTTCGTATCTAAACCATGATCAAAACAACCAGGGGACCCAATCTACCTATATGACGAAGTCCAACTTTCCAACCTCATCAAGCCATTCAAGGTTTTTCATTGTATAATCTTTTCCTCCCCCCCTCGTGCTCTCCTAAGATTATGCCTTTTTCACCTGGCTGGTCTCTTTGTCCCTATAAATTGACAATGCTTGTCAGGACTCCAAGCCCCTGCTTCTGCTCTATACCCACTTCTTTGTTTATCCAAATCTAAAGTGGAATTCAACATAAAGCTCAGGTGTCATTTTTTCTCTGGCTCAAATTTCCCCTCATATTGCAGATCTGTCAGTCTAAAATATCTTCATTTTCCCATTTCCTGGAGGTTAATATGTAAACTCTTTCACCTCACATACAACATGGCCCCAATTTCTCTTTCCAGGCTCATCTCTACAAACTTTTATGTACTTGACCTCCAGACACAGCAAATCACTGATTCTCAGTCTTGCCATGTATATTCAGCTTTCTGTACCTTTGTCCATGCTTTTCCCACTGCCAGATGTGACTTGCCCTTTTCTCCACTTGAAAAGATCTCAACTCTCCTTCAAGACCCATTTTAATCATTAAATTCTCTGTGAAACCTCACTGACCTCTCCCTGGTGAAGCACTCTAGCCCAGAGTACCTTGAGTCTAAACATCCTAAACATGTAGTATCCTACACATTGTATTATAACTCATTTGTGTATTTGTCTTCTGCACTTGATGTGAGCCCATGACTACATAGTACCCAGAAGGGTACCATTTATACCACAGTTGCTTGAAAAGTGTTGTCTGTAAACCTGTATTGATTTCCCCATTGCCTCGACTCCAAGAGCTTTTAGCACTTTGCTAAATTACCTTACATTGTTTTTCTACTGTTTCAAGTGTGCACTGGATTCCAGTAAGATTAAGTAGAGATGTCCTAATCAAGGAACTTAATTTCTCCAGCCTCAGTTTCTTCACCTATGAAACAGGATAGATAATAAAGGCCTGTGTGAAATGAAGTAATGCTTTGAAGTATTTAGCATAATACCTGGCACACAGTATGAACTCACGGTGGGAAAAACATTTCATAAACTCCTACATCTTACATTTCTGTCTTCTTCTCCTAGCAGTCTCATAGGGCTGTAGTGAAGATTCTACGAGAACATGCATACGAAACCATGTTGCAATGTACTATGCAAACATTTACCTTCATTTTCAGCCCCTTAACTAGGTTAGAAGCCTGTTTCAGCCTTCACCGTTTAGGTCCAAGGCCTCGACAAGATGCACAAAGCCTTATCCAGCACTGCTTTTCTTTTACAGCCACCCATCACCTCTCAGCACCTGTCACAGGGTTATGACACGGCAGGTGCTCAATATAGATTTACAGATAGGGACAACTCCAGAATTACCAAGGCCTTTAACTGCAAGTGAAGCCTTCTGCATTCTTTTGGTTTGCTGTTGGTTTGGAGTAACCTGATTTAAACATTTTGCGTTGGCCAATTCACTCCTGACATTTTGGAGATGCTGTGGAGACATTTGGAGATATTAGGCTTAGTCTGCTTTGTGGTAGGACCTCTTCTGCCTTTGGCATGTGTGACAGGGAGTCAGCTTTAACCAGTGTCCTACTTTTTTCTCTTACTAACGACATAAATTATGTTTATATAACACTTCCACCGCAGAATGACTGAACAAGTACTTGATTTGGGTCCTTTCTGACATTTTGACAATTTGTATAAATCACCAAGATGTGAGTTTTGCCTTTAAAATACAAGACAACAAGCATACAGGGGGGAAAAAAAAGATAAAGGACAAGGCTTTCAAATGCTGTATGGAAACATAGGTATGGTTACAATGCATCGAAATAGGTGAAAGTTCCCACAATCTCCAGGGTACGGACTCAATTTCTTTAAAGGATTTGAAGCAGCCTACAGGAAAAGGGCAATATAGTAAGACTGGGCCATTAACCAAGAAAGGAAGGGAAGACTTGGTAAAAGCATCTGAAGAGCCACACCATTAAACAGTCCTAGTACCCGGGGGCATTTCCTGAACTCCGAGTTTACAGGACTACAGGGGAACGACTGGAAGCCGGCCTGGTGAGGCCAGGTGAACCGACGCAGGTGCGGGCGAGGCCCGCACCAGAGCCACGTCCCCCCAGCTCCGCCGCAGAGGCACCCGGGCGGCCTGCAGGACTCAGCGCTCAGCCGCACCTGCTCCGGGTCGTCCCTCGGCGGCGGGTGCGGGCTTCCCGGGCTCGCGCTTCTCGGGCTCCCTCAGTCCGCTTGGGGTCCGGCCGGCCCGAGACTGCTGAGCCGGCCGCGCCGGGGGAAGGAGTTTCCGGCGGACGCAGCGCGGAGCCGCTTCCTGTCCCGCTCGCCGCGCCGCCTCACGCTGCCCGTCCCGGACGCGGCTCGCGCGGGACCCGCTCCCCTGCCCCGGCAACACGTCCGGCCCCATGCAGTCCCGGCTCCTGCTCCTCGGGGCGCCCGGCGGCCACGGCGGCCCGGCCGCGCGGCGCATGCGGCTGCTCCTGCGGCAGGTGGTGCGGGGCAGGCCCGGCGGAGACGGGTGCGGGTCGGAGGTCAGACTGCTGCATGCCGGGGCGGGGGCCGACACAGGTAACCCTGGGACGTCCCCGCCGCACCTGCGGTCTGTGCGGGGCCCCTGCGGTCCTCTGCACCCCACTCCCTCCTGCTTCGCTTGGGAAGGAGCGCCGCGCGGGAAGCCAAGACATAGACATTCTAGTTTACATCTCGCGGCTAATGCTGTGTATCGCGAGGCAAGGCGCTTGCACTCTCTGGGCCTCATTCTGTAGTCCGAGGGATCTGGGCTAAGGCTTATGATGACCTGGAATAGTGCATTCGCCTCCCCCCGCCCCCCGCTGCTTTTATCCCTGGGATGCTGATTTGGACTGCAGTACACGCTGGGGTTTAATGCAGGAGCCCTCAGAAATTGTTGAAACCTGGGATTGACCTTGCTCTCAGAGTGTCAAGGGCCTAGAAGCCAGTCTGTGTCATGTTCCAACCAGGGCTAGTGGCGGCTTAGAAGTGTACGTTCTCGCCAAGGATCCCATCGTTAACAGTGTTTTAAATGTATACGCAAGCCTTTCTGAATTTTCCAGGAGTTTTCCTTTCCCAAAGTGTTCACATCTTATTAGAGCTGAAAATCACAACTTAATTTTAAAACTCCTGACTGTACCAATGAGATAATTTAGACCCAGAAGGGAAAACTGGCTTGCAGATCACACAGCTAGTGACTGCTTTAGAATCACGTGTCTGATTTCTTAACTCAGGCTTTTTTTTTTTTTTTTCTTCCCCCTTTTGGTTATACTAGAGCTGGTTTTCAGAATCTTTTTTTGTTACATGCTGGAGTTAGAGCATTTGTGCTGGTTAAGGGGAAGGGATGTATGTTGTTGGCTGTTCTTAAACGGCAAAGTGATTCTAGGCAAGATTTTGTCAGTGTCATTGATGCTTAGAATACCAGAGGTTTTTACTTGGAAGTTGTAGGTTTCATTGTTCTTGCAAAGACTGGCCCCAATAATTTTCCTTGCCAGGTTTAGGTCCCGTATATTCCATCCATTCATTCATTTACTGAACAAAAATTTTTTTTTCGTTTTGTGTGGAGTTGTGATTTCAAATTTTGCTCCTTTACCAGTTATTGTGACTATTGTGATATTAAGAGTTTTTTGTTTGTTTGTTGCTTCTTTGTCCTAGAAAGCAGGGAGGACAAGGGTGGAAGTGCAGCATAATCTGTAACTTGGGCTTTGGAGTTAAACAGTATGGGTTGGAGTCCATTTCTGCACCATCTGGATATGGAGATCTGAGGGTGGGTTGCTTAATTTTGTGTCCCAGTTTTCTTAAATGAGGATAAAAAGAGTATATTTGATAGGATTATTATGAGGATTTAATTAGTTCATATAATTCCTGGCACATGTTAACATTCAATAAAAGTTAGCTTATTATTCTTAGTATATATATTTTTAGCTATGGGAGAATTGTTCCGTTTCCTTGGCTTTAGATGAAATGAAACCAGTTACTTTAGGTTTAAAACTATCAGCTAGCTGGCTAGGCATACGGGAAAAAGTTAAGTCGTATGACCTTTAAAAAAATTGGTCTTTGTACATGAATAATATGTGGTGATTATAAAAACATTAAAACTGTCCTCAACATTATGTCCAACAAATCAAAGTACAGGCTTTGCTTAAAATGTGAGACTCATGAACACATTATAGACAACATATTAACTTTAGACTTAGTCATTGACTGGCAGAATCAGACCACAAGGAGTAAATTGTGCTAAACTTACTTGCCTTGCTGTTGCAAAGATGCCCAATGTTGCAGGTGTGAAGACTGAGTAAATTCATTTGGAAACTTATGAGAGATCTGGACTCTATTAAGAACAGCTGAGAGCCAGGTAAATCGGAGGCAAGCTCTTGGCTACCCCGGGACATAATGTTGGTCATAAAGGTTGGAGTGTCTCATTTTGAACCAGAGGTCATACATAGACAAAATAAAAGCCACAAATAGCACTGTGATGTAATGAATTACAATTTAGATTGGAAAGATGCTCCCAGCTGCATATACACATGTGACCAGTAACTCATCTCTGCATGTAATTGACCTTGCTTCCTTGTAGATTGGAAAAAGAGCACTGGGGTACATAAGCAGTAGATTCATGTTCTATACTGTTCTTATCTTTCCTGGACTGTATGTATGTCTTATTTATCTTTATATTCCTTTGGTACCTGTCAACACTTTGTATCGTGTTGACACGATACAAGCACTCAGTGACTTATAATACTAAAATTCATACAGAGAAGGAAACCAGGTACTGTAGGTTTAAAACTATCAGAGTTTTAACTATCTCCTTCCAGGAGAGGCTGGAATTGCCTTGTTGGCTTTCAAGATAGGAGCTTTATAAAGCCTGGTAAAGAAGAGAGAGTCATTTATGTTAAAAAAAAAAAAAACAAAAAAAAAAACAAATCCCAAAACCCATTGCCCTTTGTCCTTTGCTATTGGATAGTTTTAAGTATCGATAATTTGTAAATTCTTTGTATCTCTTTATGCTTCAATTGGTAGTGTTGTCTCTTAGTTTTAGGAACAAAGAGGCTTACAAGGAGGTTAGCTACTGCAAAGAATTTTCAGTAAAGATTATTGCAGGGTTTCACAGATGGAGGCAAGTAAATTGGCTCAGTGGGACTCTGACAGTAAACTGTTTAGATATACCATGGAGCAGGCTGAAATGATAAACCTGGAAGCATAACTCTGTGTAATCCACCATGACATGTTTAGTGCTGTCATTTAACACCATTGTTATTAAAGGGACTCTGTTTTATCTTTTATGACTTTTGTATATTAATAAATTTGATCAAGGAATCTTTAAAAATACTTTTTGTATAAGAAATTGTGTTCATTGTTGAAAAGTAAAGTGCAGACAAATCCCCTGAGATATAATCTCCCATTCAAAGTCATCATTGTCAACTTTATGGTGTTACTATTATCAGATTTTGTGAAATACATATAATATTTATTTGTACAACTGCACATTTCTTTTTTAAAAATAGGATCATGTATTTTTTATAATTCTCACTTAACCATTATTGTAACATATTAACAAAGTGGTAAATATTGCTACACATGTTCATTTTAAGTAGATACTAAAGTCATATATTTATTCATATAATTTGTTTTACCAGTTTTTCATTGTTGGACATTCAGGTTGCCTACTTTTATTTCTATTTTTTTAAAAGAAATCTCTACACCCAATGTGGGGCTCAAACTCATTACCCTGAGATTAGGAGTTGGATGCTCTACTGACCTGAGCCAGCCGGGTGCCACAGGTTGTCTGTTTTTAAATATATAAAAAGTGCAATAGACATCCACCCATAATGCATTTTTTTGTGATTTTATTCCAGAGCTACAATAGAAGTAATGACTTTGGGGAGGGGAAGTAGAGAACTCCTGCTTCATGAAGAATAGAGTGTAAAGGGAAAAACTACACTATGATGGTTCAGGTCTTAGCTCTGTATTTACTAGGTATTGAACTTTGGGAAAATTATTAACTATTTTAAACTTGCAGTAGGCTATTTTGACCCTGAGGACATTGTGGCCCTTCTATATTAAAGCATTTAGCAGTAAAATCCCAAAACAATTGTAACTTAATAAATCATTGGGAAGACCTGTGTTAGGAACATGCAGACTAATCTGGAAATTGCTGATATATTTGGTTTTCTCTTGGGTCTAAGTTTTGTATTAAAAAAAGTGGTGACACTAAACCAGTGGTTTTTAACCAAGAATGATTCCCTTCCCCCAGGGGAAAACGTGCATAGAAAAACATGGTGATGGGTTCACATAGGTGGGAGATCTAATGGTTTCAGGCTAGATGTAGGATGTTCAAAGATCTTTAGGGCTTGGACCCTCTCTGCCCTTCCCCGTGCCGCCCCCCCCCCCCCCCCCCCCCCCCCCGGCCTCCTTTCTACTCTCCATTTGTTGGATTTGATTTTTGCTGTATTGGTTTCAACAGCTGTTGGGATTTCTTCAAGTGGTAGCAATGATAGCCTTACTGACAGCCCCAGATTTTGAGGGTCCTTACACTTCACACTGTTAGAAAAAGAGGGGGATGCCTGGATGGCTCAGTTGGTTAAGCAACTTTGGCTCAGGTCATGATCTCACTGTTTGTGGGTTCAAGCCCCACACTGGGCTCTGTGCTGACAGCTCAGAGCCTGGAGCCTGCTTCGGATTCTGTCTCCCTCTCTCTCTGCCTCTCCCTGGCTCACACTCTGTCTGTCCACCTCTCTCTCAAAAATGAACATTAAGAAAAAATTTAAAAAAAGAGAAAGAGAGAACATCTTTTCCTTGAGCTCTGACAAAAATTCTTGCGAGAACTCTTACTGGCCAAGCCTGGATCATGTGTCCATCTCTAAAACAATCACTGTGGCCAGAGAGTGGAATATTCTGACAAGTTTGTGCAGGATATTCACTTCTGGAGGTTTTGGTGCAGGGGTAAAGGTTGGGATTAATGGTATAAACTCTACCCAAACAAGATGGGGTGGGTTCTCCACTGGACAGAGGGATTCTGTTGTCAAAAGGGAAAGAATATTGAGTAGGTAAAACAAAACAGCTGTCTACTAAAACTCAAGTGTGTAATATCCAAAGGGGTTTTACAAGAATAAGTGTTATTTAGAATACACTATTGGGGCGCCTGGGTGGCTTAGCGTCTGACTTTGGCTCAGGTCATGATCTCGCGGTTTGAGTTCAGGTCTCATGTCAAGCTCTGAGACTGGAGCCTGCTTCCGATTCTGTGTCTCTCTGTCTCTGTCCCTCCTCTGCTCACACACTTTCTCTCTCAAAATAAATAAATATTAAAAAAATAAAATACACTATTAATTATTATTTGAATATAGAGATTATTTTCCTATAAACCTTTGGGAAATTCCTTTAAAGTAGGATGATTGCAAGTGATAAAATCAAACCTTATTACTTTAAATGAACCTTAAAGTTAATTTCATTTGGAAGGTTTTATCTTTCGGATTCTTTTCAGGGCTTTTAATTTTCAAATCGATACTTTCCATGCCTGAATAAAATATATATCAGTTTATTGGTGGTAGTATTTGTGTGAGAGTTTCTTTGCTGTATACAGGGATTTAAGTAATCTGAGTTACATGTGGTTGCTTTTTTGCATTATTTGTAATAAATGTAATTAAGTGTTAAGCAGTATATTCTATAACAATCTGTACTTGTTAACCCATTCTAGTTATTCTAGTAGTTTCCATTATGAGTATCTTATATCATTAACTACAGTGTCTAAAAAAATGATTGTATTGAACCAAAATAGTGTATTTGAAGAAAGGTATACCTTAGTTTCTTCTAAGTTGTATTACCTATTGTGTTATATAAGTATTTTCACTTCCCTTTAGAACATACTTACACTACTTCATTTAAATCAAGTCTTTACAAATGACTTGATTTCTGAGCTTTTTGAAAGATAGGCTGTTCTCAGTGCAGAAAATCAGTGAACTAGGGCTTAAAACAACACTTAATTAAGAAAACAGTATTTAATTAAAAGCTGTATTCATTCACATATTCATTTACCAAACATTTCTTGAATACCCAGTTGGTTTAAGATATTATTTTTGGCTCTATGAGTACAAAGGTGATTAAAACATAGGCCCTGCCCACAAAAGGCTGCACTTTTACAGACTGAACAGTGGTCTTCAAAAATTTTCACACTTACCTCCTAAAAGGATTTTGAACATATGTATCCCTTTGTATATTTTGAAGTTGATATCTAGAAATTTTCCTGAAAAGAATAAATAATTGCAGAGTACAGTGTTTCCAGTGTGTTGTAAATATTGACCTTTAAAATAAAAATTTTTAACAGTCTTGAAAGTGTATCTTTTAAGTGAAATTAGAATATCCTAGTAATATGTTAGCCACTATCTCTGTTTTGAAAAATAGATTAAAAAGCTCATGTTTAACTATCAGGAAGCTCATGTTACTTTTTTTTATCTCCTTGAATTTATATTTCAATTACCACTACTCATCATAATTTTATCTTAATATTTTTACTCTTAAAATGTTTTGTCTTTAGATTTCTCTGCACAAAAATGTTTAAGTGTTAAAACATACCTATCACTACAATTATTAAAGCATAATTGTTCAAAAGAACATCAATATGTTTCAAATTTCTTAAAAAAATGTAAAATTTTGCGGAAATATACCTGTTAACAACATGAGTGGTGCTTTTCCCCAGTTAAATATTAATGTAATTAATAGCTCCTAATTGAGTACTAATTTTGCTGCAATGTATATAATTTTGATATAGAAATATCACTCAGTTCTTTACAGACTTTTTATATATGAGCCAAAAGTAATATGTTGATTAATTATCAAAAATGTTATTTTTAGTGGTCTATCAACTGACAACTTGATTATAGCCTTTTCAGTTTTATTCATAGCCAATAATTGGAAACCACTTGACTGGCAGGTAGAGTCACTGACCTAACCAGCCAGTACCATCACTCTGCCTCAGTTTCTGGAAGATTCACCAAAAAGGCTTTACCAAAATTTATCAAAAGGTTATGGTTTTTTCCTCATGTAGAGGCTGCTTGTTTAATGTACTCAGAAAAGAGGTGATAAAATGAACCCTTCATTCAGCATACCTTTGCCAGTATAGTATTTGAGAAAATGCTTTTATCATGTTTAAATACTTTTTTTTTTAATATATGAAATTTATTGTCAAATTGGTTTCCATACAACACCCAGTGCTCATCCCAAAAGGTGCCCTCCTCAATACCCATCACCCACCCTCCCCTCCCTCCCACCCCCCATCAACCCTCAGTTTGTTCTCAGTTTTTAACAGTCTCTTATGCTTTGGCTCTCTCCCACTCTAACCTTTTTTTTTTTTCCTTCCCCTCCCCCATGGGTTTCTGTTAAGTTTCTCAAGATCCACAAAAGAGTGAAAACATATGGTATCTGTCTTTCTCTGTATGGCTTATTTCACTTAGCATCACACTCTGCAGTTCCATCCACATGCTACAAAAGGCCATATTTCATTCTTTCTCACTGCCACGTAGTACTCCATTGTGTATATAAACCACAATTTCTTTATCCATTCATCAGTTGATGGACATTTAGGCTCTTTGCATAATTTGGCTATTGTTGAGAGTGCTGCTATAAACATTGGGGTACAAGTACCCCTATGCATCAGCACTCCTGCATCCCTTGGGTAAATTCCTAGCAGTGCTACTGCTGGCTCATAGGGTAGGTCTATTTTTAATTTTTTGAGGAACCTCCACACTGTTTTCCAGAGCGGCTGCACCAGTTTGCATTCCCACCAACAGTGCAAGAGGGTTCCTGTTTCTCCACATCCTCTCCAGCATCTATAGTCTCCTGATTTGTTCATTTTGGCCACTCTGACTGTGTGAGGTGATATCTGAGTGTGGTTTTGATTTGTATTTCCCTGATGAGGAGCGACGTTGAGCATCTTTTCATGTGCCTGTTGGCCATCCGGATGTCTTCTTTAGAGAAGTGTCTATTCATGTTTTCTGCCCATTTCTTCACTGGGTTATTTGTTTTTCGGGTGTGGAGTTTGGTGAGCTCTTTATAGATTTTGGATACTAGCTCTTTGTCCAATATGTCATTTGCAAATATCTTTTCCCATTCCGTTGGTTGCCTTTTAGTTTTGTTGATTGTTTCATTTTCAGTGCAGAAGCTTTTTATCTTCATGAGGTCCCAATAGTTCATTTTTGCTTTTAATTCCCTTGCCTTTGGGGATGTGTCAAGTAAGAAATTGCTGCGGCTGAGGTCAGAGAGGTCTTTTCCGGCTTTCTCCTCTAGGGTTTTGATGGTTTCCTGTCTCACATTCAGGTCCTTTATCCATTTTGAGTTTATTTTTGTGAATGGTGTAAGAAAGTGGTCTCATTTCATTCTTCTGCATGTTGCTGTCCAGTTCTCCCAGCACCATTTGTTAAAGAGACTGTCTTTTTTCCAGTGGATATTCTTTCCTGCTTTGTCAAAGATTAGTTGGCCATACTTTTGTGGGTCTAGTTCTGGGGTTTCTATTCTTTTCCATTGGTCTATGTGTCTGTTTTTGTGCCAATACCATGCTGTCTTGATGATGACAGCTTTGTAGTAGAGGCTAAAGTCTGGGATTGTGATGCCTCCTGCTTTGGTCTTCAAAATTACTTTGGCTATTCGGGGCCTTTTGTGGTTCCATATGAATTTTAGGATTGCTTGTTCTAGCTTTGAGAAGAATGCTGGTGCAATTTTGATTGGGATTGCATTGAATGTGTAGATAGCTTTGGGTAGTATTGACATTTAAACAATATTTATTCTTCCAACCCAAGAGCATGGAATGTTTTCCATTTCTTTATATCTTCTTCAATTTCCTTCATAAGCTTTCTATAGTTTTCAGCATACAGATCTTGTACATCTTTGGTTAGATTTATTCGTACATATTTTATGCTTCTTGGTGCAATTGTGAATGGGATCAGTTTCTTTATTTGTCTTTCTGTTGCTTCATTATTAGTGTATAAGAATGCAACTGCTTTCTGTACGTTGATTTTGTATCCTGCAACTTTGCTGAATTCATGTATCAGTTCTAGCAGACTTTTGGTGGAGTCTATCGGATTTTCCATGTATAATATCATGTCATCTGCAAAAAGTGAAAGCTTGACTTCATTTTTGCCGATTTTGATGCCTTTGATTTCCTTTTCTTGTCTGATTGCTGATGCTAGAACTTCCAACACTATGTTAAACAACAGCGGTGAGAGCGGACATCCTGTCATGTTCCTGATCTCAGGGGGAAAGCGCTCAGTTTTTCCCCATTGAGGATGATGTTAGCTGTGGGCTTTTCATAAATGGCTTTTATGATGTTTATGTTCCTTCTATCCCGACTTTCTTGAGGGTTTTTATTAAGAAAGGATGCTGAATTTTGTCAAATGCCTTTTCTGCATCGATTGACAGGATCATATGGTTCTTATCTTTTCTTTTATTAATGTGATGTATCACGTTGATTGATTTGCGAATGTTGAACCAGCCCTGCATCCCAGGAATGAATCCCACTTGATCATGGTGAATAATTCTTTTTATAAGCTGTTGAATTCAATTTGCTAGTATCTTATTGAGAATTTTTGCATCCATATTCATCAGGGATATTGGCCTGTAGTTTTTTTTTTTTTTTTATTGGGTTTCTGGGTCTCTGTCTGGTTTAGGAATCAAAGTAATACTGGCTTCATAGAATGAGTCTGGAAGTTTTCCTTCCCTTTCTATTTTTTGGAATAGCTTGAGAAGGATAGGTATTATCTCTGCTTTAAATGTCTGGTAGAGGGGCGCTTGGGTGGCTTGGTCGGTTAAGCGTCCGACTTCGGCTCAGGTCATGATCTTGTGGTTCGTGAGTTCAAGCCCCGCGTCAGGCTCTGTGCTGACAGCTCGGAGCCTGGAGCCTGTTTCTGATTCTGTGTCTCCCTCTCTCTCTCTGACCCTCCCCCGTTCATGCTCTGTCTCTCTCTGTCTCAAAAATAAATAAACGTTTAAAAAAATTTTTTTTTTAAATGTCCGGTAGAATTCCCCAGGGAAGCCATCTGGTCCTGGACTCTTACTTGTTGGGAGATTTTTGATAGCTGATTCAATTTCTTTGCTGGTTATGGGTCTGTTCAAGCTTTCTATTTCCTCCAGTTTGAGTTTTGGAAGTGTGGGGGTGTTTAGGAATTTGTCCATTTTTTCCAGGTTGTCCAGTTTGTTGGCATATAATTTTTCATAGTATTCCCTGATAATTGCTTGTATCTCTGAGGGATTGGTTGTAATAATTCCATTTTCATTCATGATTTTATCTATTTGGGTCATCTCCCTTTTCTTTTTGAGAAGCCTCGCTAGAGGTTTATCAATTTTGTTTATTTTTTCAAAAAACCAACTCTTGGTTTCATTGATCTGCTGTACAGTTTTTTTAGATTCAATATTGTTTATTTCTGCTCTGATCTTTATTATTTCTCTTCTTCTGCTGGGTTTGGGGTGTCTTTGCTGCTCTGCTTGTATTTCCTTTAGGTGTGCTGTTAGATTTTGTATTTGGGATTTTTCTTGTTTCTTGAGATAGGCCTGGATTGCAATGTATTTTCCTCTCAGGACTGCCTTCGCTGCATCCCAAAGCATTTGGATTGTTGTATTTTCATTTTCGTTTGTTTCCATATATTTTTAAATTTCTTCTCTAATTGCCTGGTTGACCCATTCATTCTTTAGTAGGGTGTTCTTTGACCTCCATGCTTTTGGAGGTTTTCCAGACTTTTTCCTGTGGTTGATTTCAAGCTTCATAGCATTGTGGTCCGAAAGTATGCATGGTATGATCTCAATTCTTGTGAACTTATGAAGGGCTGTTTTGTGACCCAGTATGTGATCTACCTTGGAGAATGTTCCCTGTGCACTCGAGAAGAAAGTATGTTCTGTTGCTTTGGGATGCAGAGTTCTAAATATATCTGTCAAGTCCATCTGATCCAATGTATCATTCAGGGCCTTTGTTTCTTTATTGATCATGTGTCTAGATGATCTATCCATTGTTGTAAGTGGGGTATTAAAGTCCCCTGCAATTACCACATTCTTGTCAATAAGGTTGCTTATGTTTGTAATTGTTTTATATATTTGGGGGCTCCCGTATTCGGCGCATAGACATTTATAATTGTTAGTTCTTCTTGATGGATAGACCCTGTAATGATTATATAATTCCCTTCTTCATCTCTTGTTACAGCCTTTAATTTAAAGTCTAGTTTGTCTAAGTATGGCTACTCCAGCTTTCTTTTGACTTCCAGTAGCATGATAAAGAGTTCTCCATCCCCTCACTTTCAATCTGAAAGTGTCCTCAGGTCTAAAATGAGTCTCTTGTAGACAGCAAATAGATGGGTCTTGTTTTTTTATCCATTCTGATACCCTGTGTCTTTTGGTTGGTGCATTTAGTCCATCTACATTCAGTGTTATAGAAAGATATGGGTTTAGAGTCATTGTGATGTCCATAGGTTTCATGCTTGTAGCGATGTCTCTGGTACTTTGCCTCACAGGATCCCCCTTAGGATCTCTTGTAGGGCTGGTTTAGTGGTGATGAATTCCTTCAGTTTTTGTTTGTTTGGGAAGACCTTTATCTCTCCTTCTATTCTAAATGACAGATTTGCTGGATAGAGGATTCTCGGCTGCATATTTTTTCTGTTTATCACATTGAAGATTTCCTGCCATTTCCTTCTGGCCTGTCAAGTTTCAGTAGAGAGATCCGTCACTAGTCTTATCGGTGTCCCTTTGTATGTTAGAGCATGTTTATCCCTAGCTGCTTTCAGAATTTTCTCTTTATCCTTGTATTTTGCCAGTTTCACTATGATATGTTGTGCAGAAGATCGATTCAAGTTACGTCTGAAGGAAGTTCTCTGTGCCTCTTGGATATCAGTGCCTTTTTCCTTCCCCAGATCAGGGAAGTTCTCAGCTATGATTTCTTCAAGTACACCTTCAGCACCTTTCCCTCTCTCTTCCTCCTCTGGAATACCAATTATGCGTAGATTATTTCTCTTTAGTACATCACTTAGTTCTCTAATTTTCCCCTTATAGTCCTGGATTTTTTAATCTTTTTCTCAGCTTCTTCTTTTTCCATAATTTTATTTTCTAGTTCACCTATTCTCTCTTCTGCCTCTATAATCCGAGCTGTGGTCATCTCCATTTTATTTTGCAGCTCGTTAATAGCATTTTTTAGCTCTTCCTGGCTGTTCCTGAGTGCCTTGATTTCTGTAGCAAGAGATTCTCTGCTGTCCTTTATACTGTTTTCAAGCCCAGCGATTAATTTTATGACTATTATTCTAAATTCACTTTCTGTTATATTTTTTAAATCGTTTTTGATCAGTTTGTTAGCTGTTGTTATTTCCTGGAGGTTTTTTTGAGGGGAATTCGTCCGTTTAGTCATTTTGGATAGTCCCTGGAGTGGTGTGGAACTGCAGGGCACTTCCCCTGTGCTGTCTTGAATAACTTGCATTGGTGGGCGGGGCCGCAGTGAGACCTGATGTCTGCCCCCAGCCCACTGCTGGGGCCACAGTCAGACTGGTGTGTGCCTTCTCTTCCCCTCTCCTTGGGGCGGGATTCACTGTGGGGTGGTGTGGCCCATCTGGGCTACTTGCACACTGCCAGGCTTGTGGGATCAGGCTGGGGATCTGGTGTATTAGCTGGGGTGGATTGGCAAGGTGCACAGGGGTGGGAGGGGCAGGCTCAGCTCGCTTTTCCTTCGGAGAGCCACTCTGGGAGGGGCCCTGCGGCACCAGGAGGGAGTCAGACCTGCCGGAGGGATGGATCCGCAGAAGCACAGCGTTGGGTGTTTGCGCGGTGCAAGCAAGTTCCGTGGCAAGCAAGTTCCATGGCAGGAACTGGTTTCCTTTGGGATTTTGGCTGGGGGATGGGCGAGGGAGATGGCGCTGGTGAGCGCCTTTGTTCCCCGCCGAGCTGCGCCCTGTCTTCCGGGGCTCAACAACTCTCCCTCCCGTTGTCCCCCAGCTCTCCCGCTCTCTGGGCAGAGCTGTTAGCTTATAACCTTCCAGATGATAAGTCCCGCTTGCTGTCCAAACACACTCCGTCCGGCCCCTCCGCTTTTGCCAGCCAGACTCGGGGCCTCTGCTTGGCCGGCAGGCTTCCTCTCTGCCCTGGCTCCCTCCCGCCAGTCCGTGGAGCGCGCACCGCCTCTCCGCCCTTCCTACCCTCTTCCGTGGGCCTCTCGTCTGCGCTTGGCTCCGGAGAATCTGTTCTGCTAGTCTTCTGGCTGTTTTCTGGGTTATTTAGGCAGGTGTGGGTGGAATCTAAGTGATCAGCTGGACACGGTGAGCTCAGAGGCCTTCTACGCCGCCATCTTCCCTCAGGTCATTTTTATCTCATGCTCTTCGGGCATTTTGATCATTTTACCTCAGTGCTGAGCCACTTATGGATCTCTAAGTTGTTTTGAGAGAGAAGTGTAAAGTGAGTTTACAAATAGCAGCCAGTTGAAACATAAATTCTTAAAAAAATTTTTTTTGTTAGTGTTTAATTATTTTTGAGAGAGAGAGAGAGAGCGCGTGCCTAAGTACTTTTTAATCAAATTTTAGTTTTCATAATTAAAAAAGGTAGCCTGTATTATCAATTCAATCAGCTTAATTAGGCTTTCTGACAGAAAAAAACATTTTTCCTTTCAATTTGAATGAATGTGTTAGTATGTATAATAAGGAATGTTATAAAAACCACTGAATGAGAAATTGCAGGCCACATTTTATAGGCTAGATTACTAAATGCAGTAAAATCTAGTGGTCACATATTTAAGTCATCGATTTCATAATGTATGCTTTGCAGTTTTATTTTTTAGTATAATTTATAAGTAATGTAATAGTTAAAGGAAGTTATTTATGTAGTGAGGTCTCTGATAGAAGACATGATATTGTTTTATTAAATGTGTAATAAACTTTGTTGATGCGTCTTAGAGAACAATTAAAACCATGTATAAAAATCAGAAATAAATGCATCAGTTTGTTTAAACCTCATGATCCAGCTTTGACACTGTATTTAGTGAAATGAGAACTAACTGGTTCAGAAGGTAGTATGTCCTTTTCACCGTAAGAGTTAGAAAATAGCCATTTTATAAGATGAGGAATGACTGTAATTGGAATGAATGGTTCATGATGACATTCGAGAAGAAATTTTTAGCAGGCTTTTGAAAGACACATATCTGATCTGAAACAGACATTTAAAAGTTTTTTCTGTGGTTTTTATCCACCATATTGTGAAAATCTTGGTAGTACTGACAGTTACTTCAGTGACATTAAAACTGAGCAGCGTCAATTATGTGTGCTGCTTCAGGTGTTCAGAAGTGCCTTCTTGTGTGTGTGTAGGAATAGTATGTGTTCTCAAGGTAAGAATTGAGGAGAGCTAAAAAGCAGCTTGCCTTTAAGTACGTAAAAAGCAAGGTTTGCACTCTGAGCTCTCCCATCTTGGATTATTTGACAGTATTAACTCCCACTTCCCTACTCTGCAATATACTGTATCTGACACAGGCCAAAAATACTTCAGGCATTTCTAAGGCTACTCTTCACTTTTAGTAGGAATATGGAAGACATGGAGAAACTATTCTGAGGCAGTTTATGTTGACTTGAATAATCTTTAAAGGAAGCTTCTCCTAGACCATAATTGAAAATGCCTCATTTGTTTAGTCCACTGGAGCAGTGCACCATCCACTGTAGAAATGTAAGGGGGAGGGCTTCTGAAAGAGCCTCTGGGAACGAAGGACCTGCAGGGCCAGTTCTGTCAGGTCAGCATTCGGGAAGAACGGATCTAGAAACTGATCTCCTTAAGACTGCCGTGCTCTGGACCCTTAGGAAGTGTTTATCCTAACCTAAAGAGAATTATTGCAGAGGAACAATAATCAATACTTGTAATACAGTGTGAGAAATGCTATTACAGAAGCATGAGCCAGATACTGTGCTAGCAGAAAGACAGGAATGAGAGGATCAATTCTTGATGGAGGTGGAGATCATGCAAAAGGAAAAGTTAGGGAAAGTTCAACGGGGAGATGAAGAGATTTGAGGAGTAGGGGTCTGAAGGGAAAGGGTGTGAGAGAGTTGTGGAAGAACTTTCAGGCCAGGGAATAAAGCATCAATCACTGAGATAGGAATAGAAGAGGTAGAGCTGGTCGGACATAATTGGACAACACACACAGAAAGTAAAAAGTTCTGATTTTCTCATGTTAAAGTTGAATTATCTCTAGAATATCTAAGCATGTCCAGTAGCCTGCTGATAGATACGGATCTCAGGAGAGAGATCTGAGCCAAAGGGGACGTTTAAGACTTTAGTGTACAGAGGTCAGAGTTGGGCCATTAGCAGGGATTAGATGACTCAGGAAAAGTATAGCATGGTAACAGAAGGTGGCCAAGAACATCAGCTTTGAGGCAGGAAGGTCAAATACCTACCGCCTATGAATGTCATTTTCTTCTTTGCCTACAGCAGGCATGACTAGATCTCTATCCTTATTTCTTCACAAGTCCAATTTTCATTGTGATTGCTTCTTTGGGTTTTTTTAGAAGCCTTTGGTTTGATTTCCGAATGTTGAGAGATTTTCCAGTTATCTTTTAGTTATTGATTTCTAGGTAATTACATTCTGATCAGAAAACATATTTTGTATGATTTCATCCCTTTGACATTTATTAAGATTTGCTTTGCGGTCCAGCCTAAGATCTAGTTTGGTGAATGTCTCATGTGTATTTGCAAAAAATATGTATTCTGCCCTTGTTGGGTGCAGAGTTCTGTAAAAGTCATTTATGTTGAATGGTTAATCGTGTTTTCAGATCTTCTCTATCCTGTTTTCCAGTTGGTTTTAGCCGAAGGCTGAGGAAGAAATATTCTTATTTCTATATCCTTCTATTTTTTTCTTGCTCTTCATGAAGTGCTGAGATATATTAAAATATCCAAGTATGATTATGGATTTATCTAGTTCTACTTTTAGTGCTGTCAAGTTTTGTTTCCTGTTTATTCCCCAGCCTCCTCCTTGCCAGGTCACCACCATAGGTTTGCTGTATTCCTCCACAAAGGGTCACAGTTCACTTAGGAAGCTTTCTAAATATACTTTCTCTGCAGGCACTGTCCCCTTCTACTTGCACTAGGTCCTTACAGGCCTAGTGGTGGCCATGGCTTCCTATTATTGCTAGTCCCAGGATACTGCACTATCCTTGCCCCATCTTCACAAATGGTTGGGCCCTGATTGCTAAATGAATATGTGTGGGCAGAACATTTCAGTCAGTAGGAAAATCCAGTGCAAAAGCCTGAAATGAGTATGAGTCTGATATGTTGATGGAATAGGGAGGAGGCCAGTGTGGCTGGAGTAGAATAAGTCAGGAGGACACTTGTAGGAGATGAGGTAAGAGGAAATGGGGGAGTGAGATCAAAATAGCCTTTTGGACCATTGCAAAGATGAGGATTGAGCAAGGACTTGCATTACTTGACTCCTATTTTATTATGATCACTGTGGCTGCTCTGTTGAGAATAAACAGGGTGCAAGGGTTGAGGCAGGAGATATGTTAGGTGAGAGAAAAGTTAAGAATGGCTGCAAGATTTCTGGTTTGAGCCCCTGGAAGGAGTAAGTTGCCATTTGCAGAACTGGGGAATACTGTGAGTAGAGCATATTTTGGTGTAAAGATCAGAAGCTCAATTTTGAATATGTTAGGTTTAACATATGTTAGGCATCTCAGTGTCTGTTGGTATCCATGTTTGGAGTTCGGTGGTCTGGGTTAGCGATACAAATTTGAGAGCCAGCAATATATTAGTTGCATTGAAAGATGTAAGACTGGGTGAGCTTGTCAAGGAGAGGTGGTAGGTGGAATAGAAAAGAGGCTAGAACTGGGCCTCTGCACACAGTGTTAGGAAGTTGAGGAGAAGAGGCAGAGCAAGCAAGGAAGACTTGGGGTCATGGTGAGGTAGGAAGGAAAGAGAGGAGGTGATGGGGCTAGGAGATGGGGGGAGAGGGAGAAAGTGTAGAATCCCCTATGGTGTAAGTCTTGAAAGGAGGCAGCGCTCTGACTCTACCCCAGAAATCACAGTGGTCAGCTCTTCCTCCTGCCTGCCTCCTGCAGCCAGGCTGTGGGTAGTAACCTTGGCTCCGCCAGTTAACTGCCCTGCCCAGGACTCTTGAGTCATGAGGGAATTACGCAGAGGCTGTATGAACAGTTTACCTGTGGCGGTGTCCTTATTGTTAGAAGATGTATCTGAAGACTAGATTACAGATGAAGAATCATGATTTCTGTAATTTAAGATAGTGTTTTTCCAGCTTTCCTACAGGTTTAAAAATTACCAAAATGAAATGGGGGAAAAAGTTGTCCTCTGGTCATGATGTCCCAGGTGTGGATCTAGTGGTACAAGGGACAGTGTCTCAGTCAGCTTTTCCTAAGATGTGACTTTGTGTGACTTCTGTTTCTCCTTTGCCTTCTCTACCATGCTGTAGACTAGTAACTGAGTCGTGGTCTCTTCAGTAACCCATGGCTCCTGTGAGCTATTTCCTATAACTGCTGTAACAAACTCCAGTGCCTTTAAAAAAAATTATTTAAATTCAAGTTAGTTAACATACCGTGTAGTATTGGTTTCAGGAGTAGAACCCAGTGATTCATAACCCAGTGCTCATCCCAACAAGTGCCCTCCTTAATGCCCATCACCCCCACCCACTTCCTCTCCAGCAGCCCTCAGTTTGTTCTCTGCATTTAAGAGTCTTTTATGGTTTGCCTCCCTCTGTTTTTATATTATTTTTCCTTCCCTTATGTTCCTCTGTTTTGTTTCTTTCCACATATGAGTGAAATCATATGGTGTTTGTCTTTCTCTGACTAATTTCACTTAGCATAATACCCTCTAGTTCCATCCATGTAATTGCAAATGGCAAGATTTCATTCTTTTTGATTGCCGAGTAGTACTCCATATATGTACCATATCTTCTTTATCCATTCATCCATCAATGGACATTTGGGCTCTTTCCGTACTTTGGCAATTGTTGATAGTGCTGCTGTAAACATTGGGGTGCACGTGCTCCTTCGAAACAGCATACCTGTATCCCTTGGATAAATACTTAGTAGTACAATTGCTCGGTCGTAGGGTAGTTCCATTTTTAATTTTTTGAGGAACCTCCATACTGTTTTCCAGAGTGTCTTCCCCAGTTTGCATTGCCATCAACAGTGGAGAAGTGTTCCCCTTTTTCTGCATCCTCGTCAACATCTGTTGTTTCCTAAATTGTTAATTTTAGCCATTCTGACAAGTGTCAGGTGGTACCTCATTGTGGTTGCAATGCCTTTTTACTATGCTAATTTGAGGTGGGGTTTCTGCTGTAGCAGTTATATGAAATAACTCCAGGAATCACAGGTTGCTTAGAGCCAAGATTAAATGAAGTAACATAAATAATGTGTCTATAACAATATTTGCCAAATAGCCAGTATTCAGTAAGTATTAGCTGATGTCTAGACTAATTCACAGGAAAATTCCTTTGATTTACACTCTAAATATACACATATTCTGTACGAGAAGGTACACCTGAGTTTTACATGATGTTTCTACTTTTCTCTCAACTTTTCACGTAGCTATAATACATTTCTTCATCTATAAAATCTTTTTTAGTTTTTTTTACAGAGTTGCCGATTTCCTCATTTGTAAAGCCTCTGTCTCATATGGTTATTCTGGGAATGTATAAAGTATTTAGCAGATAGTAATCATTCAACAAATGTTGGCAGTTTTTGTTATTACGATGATTTAAGGCCTTAGTCTCTGGGACACCTAACTAGCTCACAACTGGCAATGTTGAATTTGTGTTTTGCACAGCTACTTTTCCTAAGTATCATTGAGCCCTTTACAAAGGAAGTACCAGGTGCAGATGGGATCAGTATGTCTATTTTGCTGTTGGAGAGAGCAAAGCAGAGATTGTTTGGTTTAGTCCTGCACTTTAGAAGATCAGCCACAGCCACAAATTAATGCTACTTAAAATTAGAACCATGTAGAATCTACTGAGAACTTTTGCCTGTTTTGTGCTGGTTTCATGTAGAAATTCTTGGCATATAGGCTGGGGCTTTCCTAGAAATACTGAATTTTTGGATTATGTTGCTGGGGAACATGTTTATAGAAAAAATAGGAACCTATAAAGATGTAATAAGTTTGTAATTTGTATTAAAGATGCCACCTTTTGGATGCTTTGGATGATCTTAAAATGCATTCTTCTGTATTGTTGACTTTATTAGTGTTGCTATTAGTGAGAAAATAATAAATTGATAAATTCTGTAGTACCTCACCTTTTTTTGCTAATGTAGCATTTAAAATCTGAATTTCCCCAGTGCTTCACTTCTCCATTATATAACTTATACTTTGGATACAAGTTTTAGAGCATAGTGGCTGACATAGGTGTGTCGATGGGGCCTAACATAGGCAGGCATGTGCATTTCTATAAAGTCCTCAGGGCAGTCATTGTTGGGAAAGGCATAGTGTGTTGTTTTATTGTCTCTTGTAAAGGTGTGTTTCCTTTTTCTCTTTTTAGGTGATACAGTTAATATTGGAGATGTATCCTACAAGTTGAAAACTCCTAAGAGCCCAGAACTTGTGCCACAGAATTACAGTAAGAAATACTCATTTATTTATGAGTGAATGCCTTTTAACTTTTCATTATGGGAATTTTCAAAGATATCCAAAACTGGAGAGAAGAGTGTAAATGTGATGTACTTATCATTCAATTTTAACGTTTATCAGTGTATGCCAGTCTTCTTTTAACTGACTCTTCTAGTCTTTGTTCTGGAGTATTTAAAACTTATCCCAGACAGACATCCTATCACTTCACCCCTGAATATTTCAGTAAAACATTTATTTTTCACATACTTTTCTTTCTTTTTTTTCAATTGGGATCAAATTTACATATAATAAAATGCAGAGACCTTAAGTATTCATTTTGGTTAGTTTTGGCAGTTTTATAAACTTGTATAACCACCAAGATTACTTGCATTACCTCTGAATATTCTTTTGTGCCCCTTCCCCTCTGATTTGCCCTGGAAGCCAATGGTCTTTTTTCCTACCATGATGGATTAGTTTTGCCTGCTCTTGAGCTTTATGTAAATAGAATCATATAGTATAGTTTTCCTGTGTGTGTATTTGGCTTCTTTCCATCAAGGTAATGGTTTTAAATCCATCCATGGTCCTGTACTGATCACTTTTTAATTGTTGAGTAGTGTCCTGTTGTATAAATAACAGCATAATTTATCTGTTCTGTTGATAGGCATTTGGGGGTTTCCATTTTTAGATTGTTGCAAATAAGGTTCTATGAACATTCCTGTACAAGTCCTGTAGTCATGACTTTTCACTTCTCTTGAATAAATAATGAGGAGTTGGGTTGATGTGTCATTGGGTGGATGGCTGTTTCGCTTCATGAGATACAGCAAACTGTTCTCCAAGGTACTTGTGCTGTTTTAGCCTTTGACCGACGGTGATGTTCTGTATCCTTGCCGACATTAGTATTTCTAATCTTTTTGATTTTACTCGTTATACTAGGTGTGAAATAATAACTAGTCATGGTTTTTGTTTTGTAACAGCTTTACTGAGATACAATTAATATACCATAAAATTTACATTTTTTAAAAACTTATCGTCTTAAAATGTACAACTCAGTGGTTTTTAATGTATTCACAGAGTTGTGCAACCATGCCACTCTTTAACTTTTGAACATTTTCATCACACCAAAGAGAAACCTTGTACCATTAACTCCTTGTTTCCTTCTCCAATAACTTCATACACCCCACACCCCCCCATCCTTCAGCAACCGCTACTATATTTTCTGTATCTATAGATTTGCCTACTCTGAACATTTCATATAAATGAGATCATACAATATGTGGCCTGTGTCTGGCTTTCTTCACTTACAATGTTTTCAAGGTTCATCCACGTTGTGGCCTGTATCAGTACCTGATTCCTTTTATGGGTAAATAATATTCCATCGTGTGGCTATACCACATTTTGTTTATCCAGTCATTGGTTGACAGACATTTGGTTTTTCTCTATTTTTAGGTTGCTATGAATAATACTGTTATGGACATTCATATAAGTTTTTTGACAGACACGGGTTTTCAGTTTTCTTGGGTATATATTTAGGAGTGGAATTGCTAGGTCAGATGGTAGCCCTCTGTTTAACATTTTGAGGAATTATCAAACTGCCCTCCGCAGAGGCTGCCCCATTTTACGTTCACACCTGCAGTGTCCGGGGGTTCCAGTTTCTCCACATCTTCACCAGCATTTATTATTACCTGTTTTTATTACGGGAAGTGGTATCTTGTTGTTTTGATGTGCGTCTCCCTAATGCCTCACAGGCAATTTTTTGCTCAAAATCATGCCACTTCTTTTCTCACAATTCCTTAAATGAATCCTAATACTTTAGGAACAAAGATCATTCCTTACCTTTCATGATCTAGTCTCAGCCTCATCTCTTATGACTCCCCTTCCTTATTTATGTTCCAGTCATTGGACAAAACGGCTATTTTTTTTTTTGGTTCACTTTTCAGATTCTTCAACTAGACTATGTGCTCCTTGAGGGAGAATGTCTCACTTTCATCTGACATAAGTTTCCAATGACTCTGCCTCCTGAATGGCTCTGCAGACTGTCCTCTCCTCTTTGCCTCACTTTTATTTTACTGCATTTTTTCTTTTTTTTGAGTTATTTTCTCAGTGGTCACTCCAGGGATCACAATTACCAATTTAGCTTAAAACAAACTTGTTCCTATTAATAACTTAATTTCAGTTGTGTGCAAAAACTTTTTCTAATGTAGCTCTTTTCCCTTCTACTTCCTTTTTGCTGTTATCATACAAAATAGGTCTTTAAAATTTTTTTTAATGTTTATTTTTGAGAGAGAGAGAAAGAGAAAGAGAGAGAGAGAGAGAATGGGGGAGGGGCAGAGAGAGAGGGAGACGCAGAATCTGAAGCAGGCTCCAGGCTCTGAGCTTTCACTACAGAGCCCCATATGGGGCTCAAACTCACAAACTGCGAGATCATGACCTGAGCTGAAGATGGACGCTTAACCGACTGAGCCACCCAGGCACCCCCAAAATATATATTTGTACATTAAAATCTATCATCACAATTTTATAATTATCACTATATGAATTTGTCTCTTAAGTCAAGAGAAAAAAGGAATTACGAATAAAAATATGTTCATACTGTCTTTATATTTACATATTTACTAGTATTCTTTGTTTCTTTGTGTGCATTTGAGTTACCATCTAGTGTAGTTTCATTTTAGCTTGAAGGAGGGACTCACTTTAGTATTGCTTGTAGGGTAGAGCTGCTAGTGATAAATTCTCTCAGTTTTGGTTATCTGGAAATTTATTAATTTTACCTTTGTTGTTTGATGAATTCTTGATTGACAGGTTTTTTTTCTCCCCAGCACATTCAATATGTCATCCTACTGCCTCTGGCCTCCATAGTTTCTTTTTTTATTTACTTAAAAAAAATTTTTTTTTATGTTTATTCATTTTTCAAAGACAGAGACAGAGCGCAACCAGGGGTGGGGCGGAGAGAGAGGGGGACACAGAATCTGAAGCAGGCTCCAGGCTCTGAGCTGTCAGCACAGAGCCCGACGCAAGGCTCGAACTCACCAACTGTGAGATCATGACCTAAGCTGAAGTTGGATGCTGAACTGACTGGACCATCCAGGTGCCCCAGGCCTCCATAGTTTCTGATGAGAAATCAGTTATTGATTTTACCAAGAATCCCTTCTGAGGATGAGCCACTTCTCTGTGCTCTCATACAGTCCATTTATCTTTGTCTTTTGATGGTTTGACTATGATGTGTTTAAGTGTGGTCTCTTTGAGTTTGCCCTATTTGGAGTTTGTTGAGCTTCTTGGATATGCATAGTAATGTTTTCCATTAATTTGGGGGAGTTCTTTGTAATCATTCTTCATTATTATTTCTTCCCTCCTCTCTGTCTTTCTGGGACTCACATGATGTGTGTGTTAATATACTCGAAGGTGTACTCTAGCTTTCTGAGGGTCTGTTAATTTTTCTTTATCCTTTTTTCTTTCTGTTTCTTGGGCTGGATAATCTCAATTGACTTACTCAAGTTTGCTGATTATTCCACCTGCTTACATCTGTTGTTGAGCCTCTTTGGTGATTATTTTTCATTTCACTTATTATAGTTTTTAACTTCAGAATTTCTCTTTGAATTTTTTATAATTTGTATTTATTGATATTTTTTAGTGAGATATTGTCATACTTTAAATTTTTAGACATGATTTCTTTTTGTTCTTTGAACATGTTTGTCATAGCTAATTTAAAGTGTTTGTCTACTAAATTCAGTGTCTGGCTTCCTCAAAGATTTTTTTTTTTTTTTTTGACTGCTTTTTTCCTCTGTATATACTATACTTTCCTGTTTCTTTGTGTTTCTTATCATATTTCTTTTGAAAAGTAGAGCTGTTAACTAGTATAATTGGACGACTCTGGAAATCAGATGCCCCCTTCCCTAGGCTTTGGTTTTGCTCCTGTTTGTTTAATGACTTTTGTAGACTATTTTTCTGAAGTCTATATTCTTTGCCATATGTAGCCATTGAAGTTTTTACTCAGTTAGCTTAATGGCCAGCCAGTGATGGAAGAGAGATTTCTTAAATGCCTCAAAGAAATCAGTTCTCTTAGCCTTTGACTAGGGTCTCTTGTGTGTATGCTGGACATGATTTCAGGGCTTCACAGGCAGCTTACAAGTTTGCTTGTGTCTTCCTGCTTGTGCAAATCTTCAGTGTCAGCTGAAGGTGAGCGATTAGGCCCTTCTCAGAACTTTCCCAGACATGTGCATGGCCTTCTAGATTCCTAGTTGTACACTGTATGCCTTGGACATCTTACTCCCAGTTTTTCCTTTTAAGTTTTTTGTTTGTTTGTTTGGTCATCCTCTTGTTAGCTCCAACTAGTTTTGGTGCCTCCAACTGTGATGTTAAACAGTTGTTGATTTTTTGTTGTTATTTGCACACTGGGAGCTCCGAGTGGGTCACATGAAGTCAAATTCTAAAAAATGGAGCTTTTCGGCAAGCTGTTAGATAAGTCAAGTAGGGATAGTTTTCTGGGGGTGGGACTCCTAGGAAGCTGCAACCCTGTTCTGTCCCCTCCAGTGGTTGCCAGGCTGCTCGTTTTCACCAGCATTGTAGACAGTTGTTTTTCAAGGTTTCCAGAGAGCTGGGGAGAGAAATGGGGAAAGGGCAAGTTAAAATACCACAGAACTTACTGTTCATACTAAGGGTCACCTATTTTTCTTGGATAAATGATCGCCAGATTGTTAGAAGTCTTGTTAATTTCTAGAGTTCTGAAAAAAAATTGATTTTGACAGTTTTTTGCAGTGTTGCCATTGGTTTTTTGGAGGAGTGGATTTTCAGAGGTCCTTACTCTGCTATTCCAGGAGTGCATGTCCTCTCACTGTGGTTGTAATTTGCATGTCGCTGATGAGTAATGGTGTTCAAGATATTTTCCTATAATTAATGGTTATTTGCATATCTTTCATGAACTATCTTAAAATATTTTGCCTATTGAAAGAAACTGAGTTCACCTTCTTGTTGATTTGTAACAGTTCTTTATATACTCTAGACACAAGTCCTTTGTCATGCTTACCTATTATGAATACTTGTTTTCAGTCTCTGCCTTGCCTAATCGTTTTCTCAGTGGTATCATTTAGTTGGCAGAAGTTTTGGTTACATACAGTTTATCTTTTATTGTGGCTAGTGCTTATTATGTCTTAGAAATCTTTGTCTACTTCAAGGTTGTGAAGATAAGTCTGTTGTTTTTTTTTCCTAAGAACTTTAGAGCTCTGTTTTATTTGAAAGGGATAGGTCCATTTCATCTCAGTTTTAAAATTTATTGGCAATTTTTTCATAATGTAGCCTTTATTATTCTTTAAATATCTGTAGAATCTGCATTGCTATTCCCTTTTTTATTCCTAATATTGGAATGAGGGTTTTTTTTTTTCTTTCTCTTTAATCACCCTAAGGAGTTTATCAGTGATATTAACTTTCAAAAAAAATAGCTTTTTGTTGATTTTTCTCTGTTGTTTGTCCATTTGTTATTTCACTGATTTCCACTCTTTAATACTTCCTTACTTTTATTTACTTTGGTTCCTATTCTTTGTCCAACTATTTAACATAGAGGTTCAGATTTTCCCCCCCTTTTTTCCCCTAAATTAGATCTCCAAAGCTATAATTTTCCATTGAAATAGTGCTTTTGCTCTACCTCATAAAAGTTGATATGTTATGGTTTCATTATTATTTCTCTCAAGATATTACTAAAAAATCACAAATTTTTTCTTTGGTTAGAGTTATTTAGAAGTGTGTTTGCTTCATTTTCAGTATTTGGTTTGTTTTTCTTTACCTTACAGTTATTGATTTCTAATTTAATACTATTATGATCAGAGAATATTCTCAGTTCTTTGAAATTGAAATTATTGAGACTTATGATCAGCATATGGCCTCTTTGAGTGAGCATTTCATGTAAACTTTGAAAAGAATTAATGTTCTGCTGATATTGGCTGTTGTAGTCTATAAATACAGATTTGGTCAATGTTGACAATATTGTTCAAGTCCTTTATGTTTTTATTGATTTTATCTA
Source organism: Panthera onca (assembly GCF_046562875.1). Classification (NCBI taxonomy): domain Eukaryota; kingdom Metazoa; phylum Chordata; class Mammalia; order Carnivora; family Felidae; genus Panthera; species Panthera onca. The sequence continues at coordinate 212,160,332 of NC_138339.1, read as the reverse complement.
CCTCTTCAGTCAATAAAGTGGTGTTAAACTGTCTGTTATGATTGTAGATTTGTCTGTTTTCCCCTTTATCCTACTCATTTTTATTTTGTATATTTTGAACCTCTATAATAGGTATGTACACATTTATAATTGTTATGTCTTCTTTGTGAATGGTCCTTTTTATTATGCAATGCTGTCTTTTTCTGGTAACACTGTTTTTCTTAAAGTTTATTTTGTCTGATAATAATGTGAACCATACCATCTTTCTTGTGCTGTTTGTATGGTATGTTCTTTTTCATTCTTTTACTTTCAGCTAGTTGTGCCTTTATATTTCAAGTGTGTCTTTTGAACAGCTTGTTCATCCATTCTGACAAGCTCTTTCTTTGAATTGGAATGTTCAGCCCATTTACATTTAATATAATTATTGATTTAGATGTGTTTAAGTCTACCATCTTGATGTTTTTTTGCTCTTTGTCCTGTTTGTGATACATCTTTTCTTGTCTTCTTTCCAGGGACAATATATCCATGTTGTCTCTTTCATAGGCTATCTCGTTATGCCTCTTTTTCTAGAGTAGCTCTGTCCAATAGAATTTTCGGTAGTGATGGATATGCTTTATATTTGTGCTGTCCAATATAACAGGCACTAGCCACATGTGGTTAGCCATTCAAAATGTGATCAGTGCAATCAAGGAAAATAATTTTAGATTTTATTTCATTTTAATTTAAACTCAAATTTAAATAGCAACATGTGACTAGTGGGTACTCTATTGAACAGAGATGCTCTAGAGATTATAATATGCATCTACAACTTACCATAGTCTACTTTCAAATAATACATCTATTTTAGGAACAATGTGATCACTTTTCAACACTGTGCTTTCATTTACTTCTCACACCTTTGGTAGTCTCGTTTTCATATATTTTAATTTTGTTAAAATTAAATATGCTAAAACACTATGATATTATTATTTTTTTACTTTAGGCAATCAATGGAATTTTAAAGAAATTGAATATATATATGTAAAATGGAGATGGTTTTTAAAGTTTTTAATATTTATTCATATTTTGATGCTTTATGCTTCTTTTCATTTCGTTTTGCAGATTCAGACATCTCTCTGAAGGCATTTCCCTTCAGCCAGAAGAGTTTCTTTACCACTTCTTTTAGTAGATTTGTGATATGAATTCTCTCCTCTGTTGTCTATCTTTTTTTTTTATTTTTATGTTTTTTTTTTAATGTAAGCTCCATACCCAATATGGGGCTCAAAAACTCATGACCTGAGATCAAGAGTCTACTCTGCTCTACTGACTGAGCCAGCCAGGTGCCCTGTATCTCTATAGTCTATCTTAAAATGTGTTTATTTTACTTTCATTTTCAAAGGATTTTTTTTTTTTTCTGGATACAGAATGCCAGGTTTTTGTTTTGTTTTGTTTTTTATATCTTCTGGTTTCTGTTGTTTCCAACAAAACACCAGCTGTCATTTTTGTTGGGCTCCTATTTGCAATTTGTCCTTTTTCTCTATCTGCGTTTAAATTTTTTTAACCAAAAATTTGGCTTTGATGTACTTAGCTGTGGTGTTCTTTGAATTTAACTTCTTTGTGTTTTTCTGAGCTCCTTGAATCTCTGGGTTAATAACTTTAATCAATTTTGGAAAATTCTTGGCCATAATTAAGTTAATTGATTTTCTTTTCAGCTTTGTATGATCTTGTGTTAGTCCCTTTTGATGATTCATTCATTTCTGTTAATACATTTTTCATTTCTATGTCCATTTAGCTTTTCTTTATATTTTCCATCTCTTATGCTGGAATATATTCATGTTTTCCTCCTTTTCCACAAGTATTTTAACATATTTTTTAGGGTCTAATAATTCTGGCACCTAGACTATTTTTAGAACTGTTTTTATTGATTTTTGACCACGGATCACATTTTCTTCTCTGTCTCATAATATTTTATTGTATGCCAGATATTGTGTATAAAGGAACAGTAGAGATTGAAGTAAATGATATTTACCCCAGAAAAGGGCATGTCTCTGCATCTGCTAAGCCCCATGTAGGGAGTTGGAGGTGTGGTGGAGGTGGGGGTGGGAGCATGGGAGGAGGGAGTGTGAGGTGAGTTGGTCTAATATGTGCTTGACTTGGGACTGGCCTTTGTTTTAGCTTAGTTGCATTCCATTTATCTCTACCTTTAAAGGTTTTGAGAAAGACATCAGGACTTTCTTTATAGCAATGTTCAGGATGTGAATTCTGGTGAGATTCCAGAGCTTTCTTTATGGTTTATAGCTGAATCTCTAGCTCTACCAGCCATGGCTAATCTCTCTTAGCTTTATAGCTGCATCTTTGGATTGCTGGGGAGTTTAGTCATTTAGTCCTGTATTCTGCTTTCTCCAACCCAGATCTCCTTTATCCCGTTGCCCTGCCTCCAGCCTCCAGAGGACATGTCAGTGAAGGCCAGGAGTGCCCCAACAGGATTTATCTCAGCTCTTCTGCCCTAATGCCTTGAGTGTGACTGCTCCCTAATACCGTATAAGGCCATGAAGTGCCTTGGAGGGATTTCTGTTGCTTCTGTCCCACTCCCAGCCTTCAATGGGTTGTTGCCTTGCACTAAGAAAAGGTCCAGCATGCTTCAGGAAGAATCCTCTCAGTTCTTGCCCTGCGCCTGGTTTTTAGTGTGCACTCCTGTGTACTCAGTGAGGGCCAATGGGAAAGAGTTGGTGGGTAGGTGTAGACTCTCTTTGTGGCTAAGGCTTCTCAGTAGACTAGTTCATCGTGTCAGCTCGTGTGAGGCCATTGTAAGTTTTAAAATTCAGTTTTAAAGTTCAGCTTGCTTATCCTGATACACCTATGGCAGATTCTTCCTTCTCCTGCCAGTCTACTAGGGGGAAAATTAGCTCTGGGTCTCTTCTCTTCTTGAAAGTACTCATTACTTTCTAGAATTTGGTTCATTCAGGTTTCTTTGTATTCTTAGCTGTATGATGGGTTTTAAGAAACTGTGATTTGGTGGGCCCCCAGGGTGGCTCTGTCGGTTAAGCATCCAACTTTGGCTCAGGTTGTGATCTCGTTGTTCATGAGTTCAAGCCCTGAGTCATGCTCTCTGCTGTCAGCACAGCATCTTCCTCGGGTCCTCTGTCCCCCCCTCTCTCTATGCCTCTCTTGCATGCAGTCTCTCTCAAAAATAAATACACATAAAAAATTATTAAAAAAAAAAAAAGAAACTGTGAGTTTTACAGATCTACTGCCTTGTTCTGGTTGTTAGGTTGAAAGTAAAATTCTGTTGCAATTCTCTTCATCCTAACTAGAAGTGGGAGTCAGGAACATTTATTTTTAATATTTATTATTTAATGATTATACCTAATCATATTATTATACTTGATAGGTTTTCTGGGGGTAGGACTAGGGACTTAAATCTTGAACAAGTTGTTATGTTTACCCAGAGAAAAATTAACAAAATAGATTTAAAACACCTTACATGATACTGGTATGTGATAATTGAAGAAAACGCTCATTTTTTTCCCCCTGATTCCTGGATCTTATCTTATTATGAATGTAGCTAACTTTTACAATTAACTTTTAAAGTGAGGAATAATATCCACTCTTGATAGATGATAGGAAGACTGATACATAGTTTGGGTTCTATATGGAAACATCTATTTGAGAGGGGGAGGATTAGGTTTAAAATTTTGTGTGTACTGTTTCCTAGATAAGAATTTCTTCCCTTCTTTTTCTTTTCTTTCTTTATGTTTTTTTTTTTTTTTTTTAGATGTGTGAATTTCTGTAGTCATTTAACTGCTCCAGATTTCCTTGACATTATGGGAACGATCATTTCAACCTTATGGGTATACTGTAAGGATTGAATGAAATAGCTTATGTGACATGCATGGCATCGTGCCTGGCACATGGTGCTCAATAACTATATGAGTCCCTGACACAACCATTTCCTCAGTCTCCTGATTCTGTTCTTTCTCATTTCCCCATTATCCCATGTCTGTAACACAGTTGTGTATGGTTATTACTAAAGGCTGCTATGATTCTGCTTAAGAGATATGCTAAAAATATTTTCATTGTCATTTATAGTCTTACCCTTAAAAAAAATGAATCTGGAATGCATCTTCTCTAGATTTGATTTTGAATTTGCTCCTACTGAGGTTGTTTCCAGAATCACACGTGGTGGTGGTAGGCTCTTCAAAAAAGCTTCAATATTCTTTTAAAGGCAAACACTTCATGTGTTTACAGTGTGGAAAGAATGTTGGCCTTTCAAGTCTCACCTAGACAGGAAGCATCGTCATTGCCTGACAGCTCTCAGCAGGGGATAGCACTATCCTTCTCTTCTTTTAACTTAAACTAAGATGCCATAGTCTCCCTCCTATTGGGGGTCTGCTAAAATATTTTATTGAAGCCCAAATGCTAAGTTATTTGGGGGATCTTATTAAGTAAGAGAATGTATAATAAGACTATACTAGCTTTAAGGATTCAAGGGATCTCAGTAATAATATCAATTTTAAGACTTACATGCTTTGAATGAATGTATTTTCATATTTTGCAAATGACTAGGGGGCAATACAGCAGTGGCTGGCTCAAATCAAGTTCCAGGTATAAACGATATCTGTTTTTAAATATAGCAAAACTATAAATTGCCACCAAAAACCCCAGAAAAGCAAACAAAGAAAAACCCTCAACATTTTATGGCTTTATATACTTATGATTTTTATTGCTGTTTTCATACATCTCTTATGTAGTCAAAATTTTTCATTTCTTTTGTGTTTAGTTATTAGTAGCTTTCCCTTTGAAATTTATCAGAAGAGAATTTATATTGAAAACTGCTGGATGGTGTATAGGCTCCAACTTTCATTTTCTGTGCTTGCTATCCATTCATCATTGTTCCCACCATATTCATAATACAAGAATCCTTAGATATATTATTGTTTGTATATCAAAATGACAGTAGCACGTTTTACCCACTAGGAAATACTAACGTTGTCTCTACTAGTCTTTTGTATGAGCAACGGTACCCAGATGTAAGGAAAAGACTATTTGGAGTTTGTTTAACTTGAAGTAGGAAAAATGGCTGAGCTAATAAGTCAACCCAAATCTTACATACCCACATAAGCATTACATGTTGCTACATATTTATTAGGTTAGATATATTTATTTATTAATGAAACATGTTTTTGTGCATCTACTTACTATATTAGGTTCAAATATCATATTCTTTAAAATATTTCTCCCTCTCTCAGACTATTTCCAAGATGGGAAACTTATAATTCTTTGACTTCACTCTTGCTATTACATGACTGATTAGAGATTATGGGTTTTTGGCTATGAGAGAACGTTGATAGGTTTTTTTTACCTCTTTTGGAGTTACTTTTTATTTTTATTTTTATTTATATATTTTTTTAACATTTATTTTTTGAGAGTCAGAGAGAGACAGAGCACAAGCAGGGCAGGTGCAGAGAGAGGGAGACACAGAATTGGAAGCAGGCTCCAGGCTCTGAGCTGTCAGCACAGAGCCCGACACGGGGCTCCAATCCACAAAGTGTGAGATCCTGACCCAAGCCAAAGTTGGTCGCTTAACCGACTGAGCCACCCAGGTGCCCCTCTTTTGGAGTTACTTTTTAAAATATTTTGGGGCACCTGGGTGACTCAGTTAGTGAAGCATCTTACTCTTGATTTTGGTTCAGGTCATGAACTTGCGGCTTGTGAGTTTACGCCCTGTATCAGGCTCCACGCTGATAGTGCAGAACCTGCTTGGGATCCTCTCTCTTTCCCTCTGTCTCTGCCCCTCCCCTGCTCTCTCTCTCTCTCTCTCTCACACACACACACACTCTCTCTCTCTTTCTCAAAATAAATAAATAAACTTAAAAAAATATTTTAAAATATTTTGACAAAACAGATGAACATAGGGGAAGGGAAGGAAAAATAAGTGAAAACAGAAAGGGAGATAAATTTAAGTTCCTCTTAAATACAGAGAACAAACTGAGGATTGTTGGAGGGGAGGTGGGGGGGTGGGCTAAATGGGTGATGGGCATTAAGGAGGGTACTTGTGATGAGCACTGGGTGTTATCTGTAAGTGATGAATCACTAAGTTTTATTCCTGAAATCAATATTATACTATATGTTAACTAACTTGGATTTAAATAAAAATCAATAAGTAAATAAATAAATAATATTTTAAAATATTTTCAAAACAGTATTTTGTTGAAGTTTGATACCCTCTTACTTTCCTATCCATATTTATGCTTCAATTCAGCTCTTCGTGTTTGGGTATTCAATACTTTGTTAAGGAAAGGAACTTTAGCTATTATTATCCTCTCTAAAACTCATTTCATAACCAGGAAAATAGGACCACAAGAAAGAGGTCAGAAGACTAATTAATTAGTAGCAAAGCCCAGATTCCCTGACTTCCGTTTGGTTTTCCTTTTATAGTTTGCCACAGTATCTCTGGCTACTTTTCTTTAGAGGAAGTCCTGTAATGAAAAGAAGAATGGTATGTTAGATAATTCTTTTGGAATTTAAGAGTGTGAAAAATATTGAAAAAATTGAAATCACTGAGACATGGCAGTCATATTTTATTTCTTTTTCAGAGTTATTCAGAGCACTGAAAATCAACTGTTGTCTTTTAGTAGTGAAGAAATAAAAATCACAATGTTGGACCACGAACCCTGATATTCATATATAACATCTATTTGATAGAAGTAGTAGAAATCCTGTTAGCTGGCAGAGATGCAATAGACTGAGAATATTCTTAAGTGGAAATCTAAAATTCAATTTATGTATTTATTTAAAATGTTTATTCATTTTTGAGAGAGTGTGAGTGGGGAAGGGGTAGAGAAGGAGGGGGACGTAAGATCCGAGCAGGCTCTGTGCTGATAGCAGTGAGCCCAATGTGGGGGTCGAACTCAGGAACCCGGAGATCATGACCTGAGCCGAAGTCAGACCCTCAACCAACTGAGCCACCCAGGCGCCCCTAAAATTCGGTTTAAAACTACGTGAAAACAGCATTACTTACGAAAGCAAAATTTCTTAATTCCTTGGCCATCTGATTGAGCTGACAAATATATTTTGTAGTCTGTTGTCTGCTTCTCATTGAACTATTTCTGTCTTCACAGTGTTGGGCACAGCAGGGTGTCTTTCTAGCTGCAGCATCTAGCCCAGTCCAGTGCCTGGCACAAAGCAGACAAAGGAGTTGTACTGTTCTTCAGTTTTATTATCTAGGTCTTGTCACCTCCTGCCTTGACCATTATAACTCCCACTTATCATCTTAGTCTCTAGTCTCTTCCCTGCAAGTGCTGAAGTGGATAATTGAAGATTTTTGCTTTTTTTGTCTGAAAAGTGAATCTCAAGGCTTAGATGAAATTGTCAGCTGTTGAAAAGGGGTTCCTTCATGTTTTTGTTCTTGAAGTTAAACTATATTGAGTCAAGCTGGTATTTCTTTTAGTGTTTGCCTTAAGAGGTGACGCTCCAGGGCGGCGGGTTTTCAATAGATGCCTTCAAAGTCGACTTCAGAGTTGTATTTCTGCTTCCTTACATAATCTTCTTGCTGCAGTCAGCGGACCAATTATATGTGAGGTCATTTAAGGTTTACTGGACACACTGAACTTTTATCCAAGCAATTAGCACCCACAAAGGTTTTCTGCAAGAATTACAACATTGTACTCTTAAAATGATGGTTTTTGGCATAAAGTCAACAGTGTGAAAGGTTTTATGGGGGAGGGGGGACATTTGTAAATAATTTTAAGAGGTTTGAGAAATTCATCAGCATGTAAATGACAGAATAGCATGGAGAATCTATGCCATTTTTGTGTCTGTAGATAATGTGGAACAATCATTGTGGCACTTGTCAGTTTTAATGAATGACTGGCAAAGCTTACACATAAGGCCTCCAGGAAGGTGTTAACTAAGGTTCCCTTACAGAACAGAAACTTATTATACAGAACTTAGAGAGCAGAGCCTCCAGTCCTTAAGATTTACCCTATTTTCAATAGCACAGTAATTGCCACTCATTACATGAAAATTTACTTGGAGAAAAGGATTTAATTTGAGATTTCTTTATATAAAATAGAGCCTTCAAAGGGGAGTGTCCCATCAACTTTTCAGGCTCTGTAATATGACCTGAAGTCTTCTCCAGCTTGTCTACAGAAATCTTTATTCAGTGCCTAAATTTTCTTTAATCTTCTTTGTCTTGGGCACCACACTGAAGATAACATTTCTTGATGCATTTTGTTGCTTTTTATTTTCTGTTTAATGACTGTTGTTGCTTTCTGCAACTTTCATTGCAGATGTACAATTTTTGAACTGTGTAATATATAAATAGTCTTCTTCAGGTGTATGTGGTAATACTTTAACCGTCACTTATGACATTATTTGAATGAAAAAATGAATTCAAGTAGTAAACCCCTAGCTTAAAACTCACATTTTAGTGGATATCTAACACATGTGATAGAGGATTAATACCCTCAATAGACAAATATATCTTACAAATTGATGAGAAACACCATATCATCCAGTGGAAAATAGGCAAAGGATTTAAATAAGCATGGCACAGGAGAGGAAATCCAAAGGACCAATAAGTATATGAACATATGTTCTAACCCTGCTTAATAGTTAGAGAGATGTAAATTATGCAATATCAATTCTATGCATCACCTGGGCCAAAATTCAGAAGTATTATAATGTCAAGTAACTACAAGGTTGCAGGGAAACAGTGTTGTCGTTCGTTGTTGGTAGAAGTCTGAGTTCATATGGCTTCTTTGGAAAGTAATACTGTGGTAGCTATTACAATTAAAAATATTATATACCTTTGGATGTAGCAGTTTCTTTTTCAGGTTGTATTCATTAAAGAAAAAAGTCAGTATATAAAAGATATTTGTACATAATATATATTCCAGCATTTTGGTGTTATTGATAGTGACCAAAACTAGAGGCAATGAGTATATCAGTAGAGAATGGTTGAATAAATTATTGCTTACCCATATTATGGAATCTTCTGCAGCTGTTAAAAAAGAATATATTTATATCTGTGGACCTTGAGATGTCTATACCATATTATTAAGCAAAAATTGTAGATTGCAGAGTAGTATGTAAAGTATGATACTATTTTTTTTTTAAACAACTTAAACACCTTTTGCAGGTGTATTGCATGTCTTTCTGTATACAGAGAAAAGTGTGGAAGGCTATACTCCAGGTTCTTAATTTTGAGTTTTATGGGGGGGGGGGGGGGCATTGGGTTAGGAGTAAGGCCAGGAATGATAGGGATCAAGAGAGATAATTTTTCTTTTTACATTTTTGGATTTTTTTTTCTTTGTTATAGTAAGCATATATTGGATTGTAATTTTAAAAATAGTTAATAAAACCCTCATGTTTAAAGTGAAACCTGATTAAGGAATACATCTATTATAACTGCTTTTTCTGTAACCTGACTCATAAAAATAAAAAGTTCATGCTGTATGCTTAAATAACTTGGACTCATTTGACAGGACCTAGAAATTCTTGGATCTTCTGAGATGTGTTTATAACTAAAGGTTATTCCTTTGGTTTCATTTTATGTTTTTGGTTGTTGTAGGTCTTGTGATGAATATGACTAGCTACACTAAGACCAACAAAGATGTCTTCAGTGAGTTATCACAGTGTAACAGTGTCTTATCGATAAGAACTTTATAAGAAGCTGAGTTGCAAATTGAATTTTGGGGTTAAATTGTGATGTATTGATTAGTCAAAATATTCTAATATATGTTATGTATCATATTACAACTTATCCTGTGTATCACAGTTATTCTCTGCTTCCCATTTGGCTGTTATTACTTTGCAATGTGGTTTTTCAAAAGAAATATAATTTTTTGTTCCTATTACAAAAATAAAACATCATCAATACAGAGAACCTGGGATACTGAGAAACGAAAGGATAAAACTGAAATCATTTATAAGAACATTGTTGACATTTCAATGTGTTATTCTAGTCTTTTAAAAATAATATTAGTAAGTATAATTTCCATACAATAAATTTCACATAGTTAAATGTACAGTTTCACAAGTTTTGACATAAGTATGTAACCATGAGACATCACCGTAGTCAAAATATTGATCAAATAAATTCATCACCCCCCAAAGTGTACCTGTGCCTCTTTAGAATATCCCCTGGTTCCTCCTTTTTCTGGGAATGGCTCATCTGCTTTGTAGATATATTCAGATTTCCTAGAATTTTATATAAATAGAATTCTGTAATATATACTCAATTTTTGTCTAATTTCCATCACTTCGCATCATTATTTTGAGATTCATGTTGCGTGTGTCAATAGTTTATAACTTTTTATTGCTGCTTAGTATTTCATTGTATGGAAATAATTGCAGTTTGTTCATTCATTCATCTGTTGATGGACATCAGTGTTATTATTTTGAAGCTCTTGAAACAAAGCTGCACTGAGCATTCATGTATAAGTCTTTATATGGCCATAGTACTTTCTTTTTTTCTTGTGTAAATACCTAGGAGTAGAATGGCTGTATCACACAGAAGATGTTTAACTTTTCAAGAAACTACCATTCTGTTTTCCAAAGTAGTTGTGTCATTTTCTATTTCTGCCAGCGATGTGTGAGATTTCCAGTTCTTCCACATTCTTGCTAGCTCTTGGTATGGTCAGTCTTTTTAATTTCAGCCATTCTGATAGGTGTGTAATGGTATCTCATAGTGATTTTAATTTGCATTTCCTAGTGACTAGAGATGTTGAACACTTATTTATGTGCTTACTTGCCATCTGTATATCTTTGGTGAAGTGTCTGTTTAAATCTTTTGCCCACTTTTTTATTGGGATGTTTGTGTTCTTTTGAGATTTGAGATTTCTTCATACATTCTGGGTAAAAGAAATTTATCAGATATAAGATGTACAAGTATTTTCTTTCAGTGACTTGTCTTTTGATTTTTTTTTAATTGTATCTTTTGAAGAGCAGGTGTTTTAAATTTTAGTGAAGTCCAATTTATCAGTTTTTACCTTTATGTATTGGGGTTTTGGTATCATACCTAAGAAATCTTTGTCTAACCAAAGATCATAAAGATTTTCTTCTTTTTTTTTTTTTCCCCTAAATGTCTTCACAGTTGTATACATAATTTACATTTTGGTCTATTATCTATTTTAAGTTAATTTATTATATATGGTATGAGTCAAAGGTCATTTTATATAAGTATGGATCAAAGTTCATTTTTTGCATATAGATATCTAATTGTTTCAGCACCGGTTGCTTAAAAGACTATCATTGTCCCACTGAATTGCCTTTGTACCTTTGTTCAAAATCAGTTGTCCATATATATTGTGAATCCGTTTCTAAACTGTTCCATTGATCTCTTAGTGTGTCTTGACACCAAAGTCTCACTATCTTGATTAATATGGTGTTACAATAAGTCTTCAGATCAGGTAACGTTCGTCTTCCATCTTTGCTTTTTTACAAAGATGTTGGCTATTCTAGGTCCTCTGCATCTATATGATTTTAGAATAAGCTTGTCAGTTTCCACAAAAAAGAACTGTTGGGATTGGGAATGCATTGAATCTATTATCATTTTGGAGACACTTGATATCTTAATAATATTGAGCTTTCCAATCCATAAAGGTGTATCTCTCCATTATTTAGATCTTCTTTAATTTCTTTCAGCAGTGTTTTGTTGTTTTCAGTGTACAGGTCTAGCATATATTTTGTCAGAGTCATCATTCAAGTATTTATTTTTTAATGTTATCGTAAGTGGTATTGTTTTTTAATTTCAACATAGAAGTACAATTGATTTTGTATATTGATCTTGTATCTTGGCACCTTGCTAAACTCACTTGTTCTGGAACTTGTTTTGGTAGATTTCATCACAGTTTCCGTATAAACAATTCTGTTATATATAAATAAAGGAAATGCTACTTCTTACTAATCTGGAAGGTGTGGTTTTTTGTTTTTTGTTTTTTGTTTTTGTTTTGGCCTTACTGTATTTGTTGGTACCTCCAGTAAATGTTGAATAGAAGTGGTCAGAGGAAGGAATATTATTGTCTTATTTCTGATCTTGGGAGAAAGCATTGAGCCTTTTACTCTGACGTATGATAGGCATAGGTGTTTCATATTCGTTGTGTATCAAGATGAGGAAGTTTACTCCCATTTGTGCTTTGCTTAGAGATGATTTTAATTAGAAAGCTATATTCTATTTTGTCAAATGTTTTTTCTGTGTTCTTGGATGTGATAATGTGGTTTTTCTTTTTTAGTTTGTTAATATGATGAATTATATTTGATCGATTTTTAAGTGTTAAGCTAACTTTGCACTACTGAAGTAAATCCCACTTGGTTGTATTGTGTTGTTGGTTTTACATATTATTGGTTTTAGTTTAAGAAAATTTTGTTTGGAATTTTTGCATCTGTATTTCTGAAGGAAATTGATCTGCAGCTTTCTTTTCATCTTAGATCCAGCTGCTCTAACAAAGCATCATAGTTTGGGTGGCTTATAAAAAAACCTGAAATTTATTTCCCATAGTTATGGAGGCTGGAAGTCTGGAATCAGGGCACCAGTATGGTAGGGTTCTGGCAAGGCCCTCTCCTTGGTTGTGAACTGCTGACCTCTTGTATCCACACATGGCCAAAAGCTGGAGAGACAGAGAAAGCTTCTGTGTCTTTTCTTATAAGGGTATTAATCCCATTATGAGGGCTTCCAATCACCTCCCAAAGGCCCCGCCTAATACTACTGATCATATTGGGAGTTAGGACTTAAACATGGGAATTCTGGAGGAGCACGAACATCCAGTCCATAACACCTTCCTTGTGATATCTTTGTCAAATTTTGGTATTCGGGCAATGATGGTCTTATAGAATGAATTGGGAAGTATTTACTTCTTTCCGTTTTCTGACTGAGTTTGTATAAAATTGGCATTTTTCCTTAAATGTTTGGTAGGCTTCACCTTGAAGCTGTCTTGACTTGGGGTTTTCTTTGTGGGAAGGTTATTCACTAATTCAGTTTCTTCATTAGATATGGTTATTGGGGTTACCTTTTCTTATGTTAGCTAAAAAAAAGCTGACTTTTTAAAGGAATTTGTCTTTCAAGGAATTTGTCCATTTCATCTAAGTCTTGGAATGTATTGGCATAAACTTTTTCACAATATTCACTAATTCTCCTTTTAATATCTGCAGTATCTGTACTTCTTGTCAACCCCAATCTCATATTCCTGATTTTGGAAATTTGTATCTTCTCTTTTTCCTGATTAGTCTTTCCTGATTGGTCAATTTTATTGATTTTTGTCAAAGAACTTTCTTTCGGTTTCACTGATTTTCTAAAAATTATTTTGTTTTGGGGCACCTGGGTGGCTCAGTCAGTTAAGCGTCCAACTTTGGCTCAGGTCATGATCCCACGGTCCATGGTTCGAGCCCTGTATCAGGCTCTGTGCGGACAACTCAGAACCTGGAGCTTGCTTCAGATTCTGTCTTTCTCTCTCTCTCTCTCTCTCTCTCTCTCTCTCTCTGCCCCTCCCTTGCTCATGCTCTGTCTCCCTCTATTTCAAATATGGATAATAAAACCTTAAAAAAAGTTTAAAAATTATTTTGTTTTCTATTTCATTGATTTAAGTTCTGATCAGTAGAATTTCATTTCTTGGGGTTTCACTTGCTCTTCTTTTTCTAGTATCTTAAGGCAGAAGCTGAGGCCATTAACTTGAAGTCCTCCTTTTTCTATTTTTTTTAATGTTTATTTTTGATAGAGAGAGAACGTAAGGGAGGGGCAGAGAGAGAGAGAAACACAGACTCTGAAGCAGGATCCAGGCTCAGAGCTGTCAGCACAGAGCCTGGCTCAAACCCATGGACCATGAGATCATGAAAGTCAGACGCTTAACTGACTGAGCCACCCAGGCTCCCCAATCCTTCCTTTTTCTCAATACAGGTATTTAGTACTATAAAATTTCCCCTAAGTACTGCTTTAGTGGTATGCCATAAATTTTGATACATTGTGGTTTCACATTTGTTCAGCTCAAAATTCTTGGCAATTTCCCTTTGGATTTCTTCTTTGACCCATGCGCTATTTACAAGTGTGCTGTTTAGTTTCTAAATATTTGGAGATTTTCCCAAAGATCTTTTTATTATTAATTTCCAATTTAATTTAATTTTGGTCAGAGAACATAATTTTATGAGTCGAATCTTATAAATGTACCCAGTATTTTTTAAAATGACTATATTTTGGAGTGCCTTGGGCTCAATTGGTTAAGCCAATGACTTGGTTTTGGCTCAGGTCATGATCTCACAGTTCATGAGTTCAAGCCCTGTGTTGGGCTCTGTGCTGAGAGCATGAAGCCTACTTGGGATCGATTCTCTGTCTCTTTCTCTCTGCCCTTCCTCTGCTCTCTCTCACTCTGTCTCTCAAAAATATAATAAACTTCGGGGCGCCTGGGTGGCGCAGTCGGTTAAGCGTCCGACTTCAGCCAGGTCACGATCTCGCGGTCCGTGAGTTCGAGCCCCGCGTCAGGCTCTGGGCTGATGGCTCGGAGCCTGGAGCCTGCTTCCAATTCTGTGTCTCCCTCTCTCTCTGCCCCTCCCCCGTTCATGCTCTGTCTCTCTCTGTCCCAAAAATAAAATAAAAAACGTTGAAAAAAAAAAATTAAAAAAATAAAAAAAATAAAAAAAAATATAATAAACTTCAAAATAAAAATAAAAATGACAGTATTTTGTGGGGTACCTGGGTGGCTCAGATAGTTAAGCATCAGGCTTTAGCTCAGGTCATGATCTCACAGGTTGTGGGTTTGAGCCCGTCATCGGCTTTCTGCTATCATCACAGAGCCTGTTTCAAATCATCTATTCCCCTCTCTCTCTGCCCCTTCCCCCCCGCTCTCAAAAATAAAACATTTAAAAAATGACTATTTGCATACATCATTTAAGAAAATATTCTTTGTTGCTATTTTGTGACCACTTCCACAAAAACTATATATGATATAAATTTTCTTGTGTCAAGTATTTTCTAAAACTTGACTTTAAAAAAGTAACTTAGCTTTTTGTGTGTGGAAATAATACATTTATATGGTTCAGAAGTCAAAATAATATAAAAAACTGCACATTGAGGAATCTCAGTTTCACTCCTATTTTCATCTACATTACTTGCCATGTTATTAGTTTTAGGGGTATCTTTCCTGTATTTTTCTATGCAAGTACAAGAAACACATGCATATATATTCTAACATCTCAACACAAAAAGTAAACAACTTGACAATCATTGTGTATGGATATGCTTTAATGTATTTAATGTATATTGATGTGTTTTTCTAGTTTTAAGAAAAACTGAGTAACTTCTCTATGCTGAGTACTGTGCTGGCCAATATTGTACTTCTCATTTAATTTTGATTACAGCTGTATTGGATCAGACTCCTCAGTCTACATTATAGATGAGTGGCTTTATGTAAACTGAGGCTCTCTATGTATGCAGTGGTTTCCTTTGACACATTCAGAGGACCTTTTGTATTCATTTTGCTGTTCTTGGTGCTAAGCATATATAGTAGATCCTTAATAAATGTAGCTGTGTGAATGATGTAATTTCTTAGTTCAGTTAGCCTGTGTGGTAAATAACGAGGACTTAAGTTCTAAACATAACTGTATTGTGTCCCCTCCTCTCATGTTTTCTCCCTTGTCCATTATATCCAAGTACAGAATGATGTATGATAGATAGGTGACAGTTTAGTAAATGAGCATGTACTTGCAGTGAGATTCGTTGCGATTCTTTTGAAATCTCTCATTGTGATGAGGTAGCAGGAGTGAATGCAGGGGAGTGTGGCAGGCCTGTGTTGAGATTCTTTCTGAACTATTTTGTAGGACGACTATGGTGAATAAGATGAAATGCCATGAGAAGGTACCTGACATAAGCTCTACTAGTCAGGGATATGGTAAATATCGGGTTCATTCTCCTTTATCTCTTCGGGGTGGGCTGTATGTAGGCCCAGAAGGTAGTTTGAGTATAAACTCGGAAGCCCATTCATTACCACCGAGTCCACACTGTACATACAGCCTGCTATCTAGGACACACACCAGGTAGAGGACTTTGCAGGCGAGGATAAGTCTTCAATATCCTTCCATTCGCGGTTCTCACTGGCTGAGGGGTTTGACATGGTGCTTTACCTGTAATCCTCATACTAGCCGTTCTTGTTAAGTATTATTACCTTTATTTTGAAAATAAGAAAAGCCCGGAAGATTCAGAATTCTTGTCCAAGGACACTGATAAAGGACAGGATGAGAAATCACAACTAGATCTGTTTGGCTTCAAAGGCTTTTTTGTTTTGTTTTGTTTTTTTTTCCTCCATTATATTATGTTTCCTCTTCGGATGCTTAGGAAACACCATTAGTTTTAAAGGATTTATTATAATGGGATGAGAACTTAGCATAATTTTCTGAAATGTTAATTTTAATCTTTATATATATGA
This sequence comes from Panthera onca, assembly GCF_046562875.1. NCBI lineage: Eukaryota > Metazoa > Chordata > Mammalia > Carnivora > Felidae > Panthera > Panthera onca. The sequence goes on along the minus strand of NC_138339.1, from coordinate 212,143,962 downwards.
CAAATTGAAGTCTGTGGAGGGAGAAAATTATAATTTGGATTACTTTGATAGACTTATTTTAAAGTCCTTGAATACGCCCGGGCAAAAATAGTACACATTTTTTTTAAAACAAGTATCGGCTAGGGATTGAATAAGGAATGTAGCCCAACATGAACCAGATGTTTGATTTTTACATAGAGAAGGAAATGTTAGACTATAGGATCAAGCTCTCCGGTATTATTTGGACATCAGTTTATCATTATGTGGACTCCTGGAAGGTAGCATCTTGTGCCTGAAAACAATGAAGTCAGGGATTTCTCTTGCGCACAGGGCTGTGTTTATATTAGGTTATGCGTGGCAGTTTGGCAGTTTGTTTTGCAGATGTTCGTAATGTACAGTCTTACATCTTGTTTCTATTTCTAGAATGCTTTTAAGTATGACTCATGTTTTCTTGAGGCCATCCTAAAAATACAGCTAGTTTCAAGCATTAATGTAAAATACACCACAGACACCACACGGCACTACATAATGCGTTCTCTCAGTAGTTTAATGTAATTTTTTGACAAATTAAATATTTTCTTTGACAAAATATACTATCCTAAAATATGAGCAAGTGGAAATGGGAGGTTTTTTAGAGAAACAGCCCTCTCATAACATAATATAAAATAAAATGAATTAGAAATTTCAATAAAAGGAGAAAAACATGGTATCGTTGACATCCTCAAAAACCAAGAAATAAAATTGATGGCCAGAAAAGCAACTCCATTAAGTTCAATGGAGCCCCCATGAGGCACACACTTGTAGGGAAATTCTTGGATCTGAAGGTAGAGCCTGTTAAAAAGATTTTGGAGGGGCAATAGGACATAACGGCTATAGTGCAAACTTTGAACTCAAACACTGAGATCTAAGTCTTGGTTTATGCACATACCAACTCAAGACTGCACCTCAAGAACTTTGATTTTCTTATTTGAAAAACATAGGGAATGAATATTTAATGAAGTGCTTATATGACACTTAACTATTACCAGTCACTGTTCTAAGTGCCTAACTTAATCCTCATAATAACCTTATAAGTAGGTACATTTATTATATCTGTTATACAGATGGAGAACCTGAACACAGAGAGTTTAAATAGCTGATTAAGTTTACATAGCTGGTAAACAGCAGAGTTGGGATTTGAGCAGTCTGGCTTGATTCCGTGTCTGTACACAGTATAGTCTGCTAAATCCCAGGGTTGTCATGAGATCCTGTATGAAAAGTCATTTGTATTTTGTCTGGCACATGAAATGAATGCACTAAATTATAACCATTATTATTACTGTTTATTGGGTAAAGAAAAATAAGGGAAAGGAAAAACTGTTCTTGAAGATATGGCATTGACTGCAAGGCCAGCGACACGATTCAGAAGCTGCTTATACATATTAAGAAAATTATGTAGAATTGGAATGTGATGATGAGAGCCTTAGATATTCTGACATCTAACATCTCAGTCTACAGGTAGAACTTAAATCACTCTTGAGTTGCCTCCCTAACAATGTCATCTTTCAGAAAATAGGGGAAACTAAGGGGAACTCTTCCTCTGGGCTTACTTGTGACTAAATAGAAATAATGCATTTGTGGCATGCAAGCAACAGAAACCCTGAAAAAAAAAAACCCCACACATGTCAACCCAGGCACAGTATTTCTCAACAAGGGTGCCATTAACATACTGGGCAGATGGGACTGTCTTGGACATCATATGTAGAATCACTAAATGTCAGTAGTGCACCCAGTCATCCCTCGTCCCCCAAGGCTTTGCAACAACCAGAAGTACCCCGGACATTTCCAAATGTCTCTGGCGGGCATAGCGTGATGGCGGTATTGCCACTAGTTGAGAACCACTGCTGAGTGGCAAGAGGAAAGGAAGGGATTGCTGAGAATTGTCAGATGTGCCTTAGGCCAGCGGTCCTCAACACATTAGGATCACGTCGAGTGGAAGAACACCTATGAGCATCCTCGCAATTATACTCAGTTCCTAGAATTCCCACTTTAAATAACTATGCCTTTCTCTCCTACTTAAGAAAGTACGTGGTATACAAACTGCTCTGTAAATACAGGCATAATTGATGCTTCTTGACTTTGCTAAAATATATATATTATTCCGAAACCTCAGCACTTTATCGACACTGACAACTTAGGAGAGGCAGACCTCACATTTGATTAGGAACTGGTGCCTTCAACTTTAAAAAAGCCTTGAAAATGTATACAGTTCCAAGGTCAAGGCATTCAAAATGGAATGGAGCTATATAGAACTAAATGGAGACTCTGTAATTATGAATAGTTACAACAGTTATAGATAATAGACAGTGGAAGGAAGTTGAAGAGACCAACTTGGCTTTACCTTCTAGAACTTTGGAAATGTCATATTTTAAGTAGTCAAGTCCAGGTAATGGAAGGTCAGGCACATTGCCAAAGCTGAATACAAAGGAGTGACACTGAAGTGTAGAGAAGGCCTGTGGCCAAAGTAAGTGAAGATTTGTAAAAATATAAAGAAAGAAATCCCAGAAATGTTTATGTTTTTAATTATGTATTTGATACCAGTGTAAGAAGAGATAATAGATCTGCAGGATAGGGAACATTGTGTAATTTATGATAGAGAAGTTAGAACTTAACTTTTATCTTGTGTCATCCTTAAACAGCAAGCAGACTGACTCATCTTGAAATAAGAAAGAGTAGACTATATATCACAAAGGTGGATTTAAGCCTGAAGTAGGAAAGGAAATAGTTAAGTGGACATTTGATAGTTATAAATGAGGTTGAATCTCCGATCTCGGGTGAATTGCTTCCATTGCATCATGAAATTCCTTGATAGATTCTCAGAGGTCTAGGTCTCAGAGCAATGTTTCTCAATATGTTTTTCATTATTGCTCTACTAAAGACATTTACCTCCCCCCTCCCCATTGTCTTTCCCCAATCTCATGAAACGTCAGTACCACAGATATACCGTATATCTTTTATGCACAGCATCCCTTTAGTGGACAACAGACCCTTGTCATATCTAAGAATTCTTTTCAACCCCTCTTTAACTTCAGATTTTGCCCCCTTGGGGGTGATATGCTCCCTATGCATGTTGTAGAGGATTCATAGAGGACAGGAGAGAAACCAAGCACCTCTGATCAGGTGTTGAGTCTCCTTATTTTTAGACATAGAGGCACTTGATTTGGGGAGATTACAAGATGCTTTGGTGTGATCCCAGTGACATGATAAACCAAGCAGGCTGCCCCAAACCTTGTTCTTGACCGTCTCACCCTGATAAAGAAAATCAGAAATTTATCTTTATTTTTTCCAATGATTAAATGTTAGCTTTGGGGGATGGGTTAGGGGGATACTACCCTTGTAATGTGCTGTTGAAGGTGGTCGGGGAAGCATAGCTTTAGCCTTGGCAGGTGTTCTTAGTTTGAATTCTTTCATGGCCTCACTGGGTGATTAAACAAAGTGTAAAAAGTATGGAATATATTCAGTACATGTAAAGGACTTTTAGGATACGTGTGTGTGTGTGTGTGTGTGTGTGTGTGTGTGTGTGTTTATCTGTAAAATGCAACACAATAATAAAGCAAACACTATAAGCCATGTCCAGTATAGGAACTAGAATATTACCAAAATCATTGAAGCTATCTGTGAGAATCTCTGATTCCATGCCCAAGTGTCCATTATTCTCAGTTTATCATTCTCTTGATTTTTTGCTTTTCAAGCACTGTTTTATTACATGTGTATGTATTTCTAATGAATTCAGTTTGCTAGTTTACTGAGCGTTATCAAAAATAGCATCATATGGGATTTATTCTGTGACTTAATTTTTTCGCTCAATACTATACCTTTAAGGAATTAATATTGTTAGAAGTAGTGGTAGTGCATTCTGTTTTTGTTGTTATGTAATATTCCTTCATGTGTATTTTATCCACTTCCAGTCTCCAGTTGTATTTTTATTTTTTAAAGAATTAATAAGCTATATTTTTCTTTGTTGTATTCAGTTTGTTTTGAATAACACTCCATGATTATTCTATATGTCTACCAATGTACAAGGGCGAGAGTTTTTCTTATGTACCTAGGAATGCACTTTCGGGGTCACTGAGTGATTTACAAATGAGCAAACACAAATTAATTGTGTTAATTCAAACATTTATAAAATGCTTAGGCAGATGAGCAGATTGACAGATTTAATAGTAGACTTAGAAGGGCATTGAATGAAGTAGTCTTCTATTCCCAACAGTTGCACACGTAAGTCTTCAAACCTTCTAACTGTGAAGTTTGAGAGATCTCACAACCCATTGCCAACTTAAGTTATAATATAGTTTTCTTAAAATTTTCAAGACTGTGATAATCATTAATTGTCTGGGATGATTTAGTCATGTCCCTTTTAGAACAAAAGCATTGGGCTATAGAATTGTGATAATGATTCTAATTCCTTATATCACCCTTGAATATCACTTGTATTTCTTTAGTGACACTTAAACGTGACCATTCGAATGTTCTTGTAAGCTTTTAAATGTGATATCAAAGGCACCTGGGTGGCTTATTAAATTAAACCTCTGACCCTTGGTTTTGAGTCAGGTAGTGATCTCCCAGTTCATGGGTTTGAGTCCTGCATCAGGCTCCATGCTGGCAGTGCAGAGCCTGCTTGGGATTCTCTCTCTCTCCCTTTCTGTTTGACACTCGCCTGCTCATGCTCTCTTACTCCCTCTTTCTCAAAATGAGTAAATAAAGTAAATAAATAACAAGTGTGATATTATGTGATTCTTTGTGATATCATAAGCTTTGTCCTGTTTTAACATTGGTAACAATGGTTTTAAAGCAGTAAAGCAGTGTGAGAATTCACCAGGTCAATGTATTGATGAATATGTGTGTTGTTCATGTATATAGAGAGATAGACACACTTTTTAAAATATAATACACTATACGCCTTGATTGCTTAGAGGTTTATAAGTAGTAGTCTGATTTGTATTTCACTTCATCTTGTTTTTTCGTGCTTGAAGTTTCAGACTCTCTGGCTCAATCTGTAATTCAGCATCTAAGATGGATGATGCAGAAGGATCTTTTGGGGCAAGATGTCTTTCTCATAGGACCTCCTGGGCCTCTTCGACGCTCTATTGCTATGCAGTACCTGGTAAGCAATCAATTCTTATGGATTCCTAAGGGTCTTAACTTTGATTGATTGCGTTCTAACATAAATTAAGATTAAGAATTTACAAAAATATCAAGATTGTTCATTACTTGAAAAAAATTTTAATGTTGAAGGATGCTTTCTTTAATAAGGAGTGTGGAATAAGTTATTTGGGAAGCAGATGTATATTGTTCATAGCTTTAGCAAAATTTTGTTGTCACTAGAAAGTTCTCAACTTCTGGTAAAAAAGAAATACAAATTCAGGCAATGAGTAGCAGATAGAATCAGCAACTATGAGGTTACAAAACAAAACTTAGTTTTATATTACATTATATAATATGTTGTATTACATTATTATATGATTTTATGTTATATTAATTTCATATTATATATTTTATATTTATATTACTCAAGAAATATCCTTTTTTCTTTTTTAAATTTTTTAAATTTTTATTTATTTTTTTAAAATACAATTTATCGTCAAATTGGCTAACATACCGTGTGTAAAGTGTGCTCTTGGGTTTTGGGGTAGATTCCCATGGTGCATTGCTTACCTACAACACCCAATGCTCATCCCAACAAGTGCCCTCCTCAATGTCCATCACCCATGTTCCCTTCTCCCCCATCCCCCCAACAGCCCTCAGATTGTTCTCTGTATTTAAGGCCCACATTTTAAAAAGCCAAATAATTCTCTTGACTTTTTGTTGTTATATGGTCTTTAAGGAGAGCCTACAGTTTGTCAAATATCTCTTATATGTTACACAGTTTTTTCCTTCACATAGATGAGAAAACAAGTTTATGAAATAACTCACTCAAGCTTTTTTCCAGCTAGTAAATGATAGAGCTAGACTTCAAGTCTTCTTTCTGACCTGTTATCCTCTTACATGTTTGTAGTTTTCTGAATACAGTTGTGAAGTGAGTTGAAATATTAAAATCTCAATCCAAATAAGAAAAAATTGTATAAGACCTTTTCCCCCAGTTTGCCTGCATTAATAGGCATTGCTGTATTGATGGGAGGAAGATTGCCATGAGGTGAAGTTGTTCTGTCTGAAGATATTTTTTAGGATGAAGGGGAAGAACTTTACTTTAAGCTTCCTTGTGTTACTTGATATTGAAGAATTGATTTCTGTGCTATTTGAAATATGCTTCATGTCCTCTTTTATTTCAGTGGTGAATTTATTTTGGTACTTCCAAAATCATGTAGGGTGAGGATGATCAAAATACAATGGACAAATCAGAACTTAACTCTTTCTAGCCCATACCTTCCATATCTTTTATTTGCTTCTGGAATGAGCTTGTGAGGTATAAGGGGTCATCGTAGTATTATCCTCATTTTATTGATAAATAAGGCAAAAGCGGCTTGCCTAAGAATGCAAAGTCAGCTACCGAGAATCCATTCCGCCTGGTTCATTTCAAAGACCATAATATCTCACTCTGATTTTGTTTCTGGGCAAGATTCTGAAGCTTGTTAGGAATGTGGAATGAGAAGGGCTAGGACATTATAGGTGTCTTGTGGGTTCAAAGATGCAATATAACCTGTATCTTTAAAAAAATAAAACAGCAACAAACTTTAAATTGTGAATCAGAGCTAAGGCAGCTTAAGGATGTGGAAATACACATAAGAAAACAGTAGCCTAAGCTGCCTTGCAAACTCTGCCCTGGGTACTGTTGCTGTTAGATATAAGATCCCATGCTAAGTAATATCCAGAGTAGATGAAGTCTTTACAGGCAGAGATTTGGGGGCATAATTTGATAGTTGTGTTTACTTTATATTTAATTTATATAGAAGGAGTTGTATAGATAGCTCAACAAACTCAACACACCCCTGCTGCCTCCTCGATCTGCTGCTCCTGGTACTGTTTGAACTTGCTCATACCATTTCTGGGAAGCAGCATCTGAGGAGACGTTGGCGTTTGTCTTGCCTGAGGAACCAGGATTATATCTTCAGTGTGGCAGTTCAGGGTGTTACTAGGTACAGTTTAACAATAAGAGGCGTCGCTTTGTCAACCAATTTTGACAGGGTTTTTCAGTGATCACATTCAGCCAATCAATGAAATAGACATGAAGGTACCAATGATATGTTAAGAAACAAGAAGGAGGCATCTGCTAAAAAGAGAAATTGTGTCTTTAGTCCAAAATTGTGCTTTCAGAGGCAATTCATTCTTATTTAGAAAAATATTGTTTGGTATCAACACATCTTTACCACTATGGCGTGTGTTTTCTCTATTTAAAATGTTTTCTACTTTCCATACATACTTAAATTTATAGCGCATGGGAACAGGCATATTTTATAAAACCAAAATGACAACTATGATATATTTTTATCAACATTATATGGCAGAGAAAAAAAATTCTGTTGCGTGAAATACCCTCTTTTACCGTTAATGGCGTGCTCATTCAATTTTTTCCCTTATACTTCAGTAAATTAATTTGTTCTCCCTGTTTAATAAGAACATATTGTATGCCTTACTCAACTGGAGAACATCATTGTTTTTAATTCAATGTTATAAAACCAAGGCTAATGTTAAAACCTGTTTGTATATGGTTGTCACATGCAGGGAAAAATGACGTTAGGGATGGATAAATTATTCTAAAAGAAATGGATTCTGGATGATTTCTCCTTCAAATCAAAAATGTTTGTTTTCTATGAAAGAATTCTTTTTTTCCCTCTCCTCCTGCTTTCATCCTTCTTCATCTTTCTCCCCCTGCATAGCTATCTATGTATGTCTTCCTTCTCTCTTCTGTTGACCTGACTACTGGTATTTACCTTATTTTCACACTCGGTAAAGTGTGATCTAATGTATCACAGACAGTTGGTAAACATTGGTTAATGGACTTAATTAATGTAGATCACCCTTTAAAAAGAAGGTGAACATTACTTACTAAAATGGCTATCATTTGTAAAAAAACAAAAAAACAAAAAAACACCAAGTTGGCAAGTTATTACTCGTGATATTTGAAAAGAATTCTATAGAAGACATTAAGATTTATAATATCTGATTATAATAATAATTGCTAAGGAAGTACATAATTATCAAGTAGTCAACTATTGGTGCAGTAGAGCTCTGAGGAGAGGTACATACATGTTTTGATTAATGCTCAATGTTTTGCATTTTTCTCAAAGCTAAGACTCATGATTTCACTTAAAATGCTCATCTCTAGGGCAGTGGCATTGTCAGATAACTGGCTCCCAAGAATATGTTGAGAATTTGTTTTAATTCTGGAACAATTTCACTCTCTGCTCTACAGGAGCTGACCAAACGGGAAGTTGAATACATTGCCCTATCAAGGGACACCACTGAAACTGATCTCAAACAGCGACGAGAGATCCGCGCAGGCACGGCTTTTTACATTGATCAGGCAAGTTCTTATCACACTCCAGCACATGAGTGTTTACTCCAGGGCTAGGCAAAATTGATTTTTAAAGTAGAAAGAGATTAGCTCACATAATAGTGAAAGAAAGATGTACAGTGCTTTCTCTAGGCAGATTTAATTTAGATTTTTCGTTTCCTTGTTCTTAGAAATGCCTTCTGGGTTTAGCACTAAATAAAAAACTGCAGATGAAATTAGTGGTTCTAAGATGTTACCTAAAGAACACGATGCTGATTTCTTAATTTTTAATTGTTTCCTACTACTTGCACATAGAAATTTGAATTTTTAACAAAGAATTGAGATTTTAATATAGGAAATTCTCTAGCACATTTATAACAGTATTCTCATTTTAAAAGTCAAGGAGTTAAAGGTATACTAAACATAATGAAACTATATACTTTCAGGAACTATAGCTTTGCTTGAGGGAGGGTTTCTTAGGTACAGATTACCAACTATAATAATATTTTATGAATATTATAATGAAGTTTATTATACATTTCTTCAAACACATAGCTTAAAATATTAAATATTGTTATCCATTAGGAATACCTAATAGAAAAAAGGACAGAGACCTTATATAAGCAACTCATAGAGGAAAGATTTCAAATGTCCAATGTATTCATGACAAGATGCTTCTTGTTTACAAAAATAAAAATTGAAATATTAATGAGCTGCTTTTTTTCTTTCAATTCTCATATTGGCAAAGATTAAAGAATTTGCTAATGTCCATTATTGATGAGGAAGAAGGAAGGAGGAACAGCATTGCTGTTGATGCAATTTTGAAAGAAAATTTGGTAATACCTATTAAAAGGAAAGAAATTAAATATATCTGGACCCAGAAGTTACGTTTCTGGCAATTTTATCTTCTTCCAAATGTTATGCACATAAAATATACAAAGTTATATGCAATGGTATTTACGATAGCATTGTTCGGTATCATAAAACTGTAAGTGAAAACTGTAATAATGTGTATTTAGGAAACTAGTTAAACTAAGTTAAATAAATAATGGCAAGTAGAATTCTTTATAGCCATTAAAAAGAATGAGATGAATCTATGTGAATCTATATAGATTACTATATGTAGTAATAGGAAAGAAGTCCAGGATAAAGCATAAAAAATAAAGTTGCAAGACAACATAGATAATATGATTGTATTTATGGTAAAAAGAAAAAGAAATATATAAATGTGTATGTGTTGGAAATTTCCCGAAGGATGCACAAGAATCAATTAAAAGAGCTGACTTCTGTGGAAATGTGACAGCATCTCGGGTGGGGCGAGGAAGGAATTTTCGTAGTTCTTTAAATTTGAAGCTTCCTCATGAGCACACTATTACTTTATAATTAAAAGAGTATACGTTTGACCTTTGAGCAATGAAGCAGTTAGGGGTGATGACCTTTGCATAGTCAAAAATCTGCATATAACTTTTAGCTCCCCCAAACTTAACTATTTACTGATAACTTATTGTTGACCAGAAGACTTACCAATAACTAAGTCAATTAATGTATTTTGTATATTATAAGTATTATATACTGTATTATTACAATAATGTAAGAAAAAATAAAATGTTATTAAGAACATCATAAAGAAAACACATTTATAGTACTGTACTATGTTGACAAAAATCTGCATATAAATCATCCGGTTCAGACGCATTATTCAAGGACCACGTGTAACTATAAAACAAAACAAAACAAAACACAGAGTGAAAGAATTTTTGGACACCAGAATATTCATATTGTCTCATAGATTACATATTAATTAGAAAAGAAAAAATGTGCTTAAAATGGAGACATTTGGCCGTCACCACATGAAATGATGGTGATCACATTTAGCATCCTGTAGTGAGAAAATCTGAGTTCATGTTTCCAATTAAAAAGTAATCTTTTGTAGATGAAACACACAAGTACATTTTAAAGAACTCTGTTTTGTTCACATAATGCCAAGGTTCACTTTATACATAGTTTCTAATTACTCCTGGGAAAAGATGTACCTTTACAATGCCTGCTTCTTTTCTGAACCCGTGAGGCTGGGAGTAAGGAACTGGGGAGAGAGCTTAGAAAACAAGACTACAGCCTAAATAGTGCAGAGGAGATTGGGATAGATTTAATGACACCGAAAGAATTGGCTTTGTTTGGTATAGATTTTAAAACATACTTTTTGAATGAATTTTATATCTGAATTGATTATTGCAATGCAAATAGTGAGGAAGAGAAAGTGGACTTTTATATGCTTATTATTTTAAAGGCACTTTAAGACTTTGTATTTCTTGAGGCATAAAGTAAATTATTTATGTAACACTGTGTAATATACTCTTCCCTGCTGTTCTAAAAAGCATATTTTTAGGTGACATTTATTTTACAGTTTATAAAATATTTGAAGTGCTATTATAAATGTATGGTAGTATTTTTTCTTTGTTTTCTTGGCAAATCCTTCTTGTTATGACGAAAATCAGTTGTTCAGGATGTAATGCATTGACACCTTCAGAGCCTGTGATCATGGTATAGGAACATCGGTCCTTTTCCTGTTACTTCAGACTTGAGACTGTATCTGGTTTTCATATTTTTTCTTTTGTCTCTTAATAATCTTTATTCTTTGTTCATAATCAGATCTTAACAGTTCCTTGCTTACACCTGTGCAGTCTCATCACACCCAGAATAAAATCCAATCCCTTTAATATGCCTACAGTATTCTATAGGACTTAATCTTGTCTACCTCAGCTCCTTTCCCTCTTTCCCTTGCTTTCTAGGCTCCTGCTTACATGGTCTTGTTCTCTTAAAAATAGATTGAATGCTTTCCAGCTTCAGAACCTTTGTACTTAATGTTCCCTCCGCCTAGTATGATCTCCCAGATTTGTATATTCCTGCTTCCTCATCATTCAGATTATAAATTCTCAGAACATTTAACTAATCACTGATGATGCCCACCCCCCTGCCATATATATAGCCCTATCATATTACACAATGTGATGTTCTGAGTATCCATCACTATTTGAATTTACCTAATTATTTCTTTGTTTCCATGTTTATTGTCATATTCCCACTAGAATGTAACTTTCATGCTTAACTCTGACATCTAAAAACTGTCTGGAATATAATTGACACTTATATTTAATGACAGATTTCTCCTTTGGATAATCAATGTTGTTAAATTTTCAAGTAAATTAAAAATTAAATTTTTAAGTAAATTTTTTTTAAGTAAATAGGTTCTGGATAAGACCAGGATGCTCACCAGTGGAAAAATATTTGTCTTTTTGACGTCTGTTTGGAGTCCTCAGAATGAATAATTCCCATCTGAATTCTAGATGAAGTTGCCAATTGATTACCAGCTAGTCATATATTTGTTAGACTGAAAGGTCTTTATTTAGAAATTTCTTTTATTTAATATTGTTAACCATAGTCATAGAACAGTAAGAATAATAAATATTCTTAAATTGATGTCTGAGATCAAGGGAAAGGCAGTATCTTCATTCATCAGTAGGTGATGGCTCTAACTTAGGTGGGCCAACATAGTTGGGAAAAATACCTGTGGCCATCAGGTGGGTGCTGGGAGAGGTTTGGATTTTTCAGTGTGGTCAATGTATGCACATATGACTGATGTTCAAGTAATTACTAATTGACATTTCAGCCAGAAACCTTGCCAAAACCTCCGATTCCAATTGAGGGTCATGACCATCAACCTAATCACTTATTTTCCTGCAGGATTAAAGATGATTAATGATAAAGTAAGAGGTTAAACTGAACTGCTACTCTTGAAGGTTGAAATTAGGTTAATAATTCTATAGTAGGGAATTTGTATTATTTTTTTCCGATGATATAAAAAATGTGGGGCACGTGGGCACCTCAGTCGGTTAAGCCTCCGACTGTTGATTTCAGCTCAGGTCGTGATCTCACGGTTTGTGTCTTAGAGCCCCACGTGGGACTCTGCTCTGACAGTGTGGAGCCTGCTTGGAATTCTCTTCCTTCTCTCTTTCTGCTCCTCCCCTGCTCTCTCTCTCTCAAAATAAATAAATAAATAAATATTAAATAAATATTAAAAATGCTTTTTGTAGCTATATGTGTGTGTTTATATATATGTATAGTATTAATAAATATCAAAATGACTCCTATGTGTCAGGCACTATTTAGGGACAGTGAGCAAAAGAAACAAATTCCTGTCATTATGGAGCTTATGATTCAGTGGGGGAAACAAAAACATAGTAAAGAAGGATGGTATGATAAGGTAAATGCTAAAGGGCATTAGGAGGAATATAAAAATTACTTTTTAGGGACGCCTGGGTGGCTCAGTCAGTTGAGTGTCTGACTTGATTTGGGCTCAGGTCATGATTGTAGGGTCATAGGATCGAGCCTCCTGTCGGGCTCTGTGCTGACTGTGGAGCCTGCTTAAAATTCTGTCTGTCTGTCTGTCTGTCTCTCTCTCTCTCTTTCTCCCCCTCCCCTTCTCCCTCCCCCTCTCCTCCTCTTTCCCCCTCTCCCCCTCCCTCCCCCTGTCCCCCTCTCTTTCCCTCTCTCTCTTTTCCCTCTCTCTCTCCCCTTTTCCCTCTCTCTTCCCCCTCTCCACAGCTTGCGTGCTCTCTCTCTCTCTAAAATAAAATAGTAATAATAAAAAATAAAATTACTTTTTATCTTCCCCTTCAAGACTGACAGTGTAAACATTTTTTCTTTTTTTAAATTTTTTTAACGTTTATTCAATTTTTGAGAGATAGAGAACAGTGAGCGAAGGAGGGGCAGAGAGAGAGGGAGACACAGAATCTGAAGAAGGTTCCAGGCTCTGAGCTGTCAGCACAGAGCCCGAAGCAGGGCTTGAACTCATGAACCATGAGATCATGACCTGAGCTGAAGTCAGCTGCTTAACCAACTGAGACACCCAGGCGCCCCAGTGTAAATATTTTCTATATTATTTTCTGTAATGCCTATATGCATATCTATTTATCAAGTACAATAATTTTTACAAAAAATGTATACCATGTATATAAAATTTTATAGTCGCTTTTTTAAAAACCTGATATTTTATAAGGAGCATCTTCTTATGACATTAGATATTCCTCAAAAGTATAATTTTTGGTGTCCATACAGTATTTCATCAAATAGGTGTGCTATTATTTATTGAACATTCTCATTTTATCCACATTCCCATTGTTGGTAATTTAGGTTCTTTCTAAGTTTTCACTCTTCTAAATAACACTTTGGTAAATATCATTGTACTTCTATCTTGTAATCACTGATTATTTTTTAGCTTGAATGCTAGAAGTGTAATTACTAATCAAAAGGTCTAGACATTTTCAAGAATAATTCAAGAATAATATATATTGCCCAGTTGCTTTCCAGGAAGTATGTTCATGGTTTCTTGTCAGTGTTGGGTCTTTCTTTATATGTACTTTGCCAAATTGATAGGTTTTAATTTGCATTAAAAATTACTAAGTAGGCTGAATCTTTTTTATATTTTTTTTGGCTATTGCTTCTGTAAAACATCAGTGAATTGAGTGGATTTGGGAAAGGAGAAAGGGACTGATGAAATAACTTACAGTCTGTCGAGAAAATGTTGAAATTTACACTATGCTTGTCTATGTAGATATTTGCCAAAACGTATCCAATTGTTGATGTAAAGATAATTTAAATATTTTTTATATAATTGCCTTGCTAAGCAGATTATAGATTAAGCTTCTTAAAAAGAATTGGTTAGCTGTTGTTTAATATAGTGCTAGAAGTTCTAGCATCAGCAATCAGACAACAAAAGGAAATCAAAGGCATCAAAATTGGCAAAGATGAAGTCAAGCTTTCACTTTTTGCAGATGACATGATATTATACATGGAAAATCCGATAGACTCCACCAAAAGTCTGCTAGAACTGATACATGAATTCAGCAAAGTTGCAGGATACAAAATCAATGTACAGAAATCAGTTGCATTCTTATACACTAACAATGAAGCAACAGAAAGACAAATAAAGAAACTGATCCCATTCACAATTGCACCAAGAAGCATAAAATACCTAGGAATAAATCTAACCAAAGATGTAAAAGATCTGTATGCTGAAAACTATAGAAAGCTTATGCAGGTAATTGAAGAAGATATAAAGAAATGGAAAGACATTCCCTGCTCATGGATTGGAAGAATAAATATTGTCAAAATGTCAATACTACCCAAAGCTATCTACACATTCAATGCAATCCCAATCAAAATTGCACCAGCATTCTTCTCGAAACTAGAACAAGCAATCTTAAAATTCATATGGAACCACAAAAGGCCCCGAATAGCCAAAGTAATTTTGAAGAAGAAGACCAAAGCAGGAGGCATCACAATCCCAGACTTTAGCCTCTACTACAAAGCTGTAATCATCAAGACAGCATGGTATTGGCATAAAAACAGACACATAGACCAATGGAATAGAATAGAAACCCCAGAACTAGACCCACAAACGTATGGCCAACTCATCTTTGACAAAGCAGGAAAGAACATCCACTGGAAAAAAGACAGTCTCTTTAACAAATGGTGCTGGGAGAACTGGACAGCAACATGCAGAAGGTTGAAACTAGACCACTTTCTCACACCATTCACAAAAATAAACTCAAAATGGATAAAGGACCTGAATGTGAGACAGGAAACCATCAAAACCTTAGAGGAGAAAGCAGGAAAAGACCTCTCTGACCTCAGCCGTAGCAATCTCTTACTCGGCACATCCCC
The DNA here is from genome assembly GCF_046562875.1 of Panthera onca. Lineage (NCBI taxonomy): Eukaryota > Metazoa > Chordata > Mammalia > Carnivora > Felidae > Panthera > Panthera onca. The sequence goes on along the minus strand of NC_138339.1, from coordinate 212,128,790 downwards.
AAAGGCAAGGGAATTAAAAGCAAAAGTGAATTACTGGGACCTTATGAAGATAAAAAGCTTCTGCACAGCAAAGGAAACAACCAACAAAACTAAAAGGCAACCAACGGAATGGGAAAAGATATTTGCAAATGACACATCGGACAAAGGGCTAGTATCCAAAATCTATAAAGAGCTCACCAAACTCCACACCCGAAAAACAAATAACCCAGTGAAGAAATGGGCAGAAAACATGAATAGACACTTCTCTAAAGAAGACATCCGGATGGCCAACAGGCACATGAAAAGATGTTCAACGTCGCTCCTTATCAGGGAAATACAAATCAAAACCACACTCAGATACCACCTCACGCCAGTCAGAGTGGCCAAAATGAAGAAATCAGGAGACTATAGATGCTGGAGAGGATGTGGAGAAACAGGAACCCTCTTGCACTGTTGGTGGGAATGCAAGTTGGTGCAGCCGCTCTGGAAAGCAGTGTGGAGGTTCCTCAGAAAATTAAAAATAGACCTACCCTATGACCCAGCAATAGCACTGCTAGGAATTTATCCAAGGGATACAGGAGTACTGATGCATAGGGGCACTTGTACCCCAATGTTTATAGCAGCACTCTCAACAATAGCCAAATTATGGAAAGAGCCTAAATGTCCATCAACTGATGAATGGATAAAGAAATTGTGGTTTATATACACAATGGAATACTACGTGGCAATGAGAAAAAATGAAATATGGCCTTTTGTAGCAACGTGGATGGAACTAGAGAGTGTGATGCTAAGTGAAATAAGCCATACAGAGAAAGACAGATACCATATGGTTTCACTCTTATGTGGATCCTGAGAAACATAACAGAAACCCATGGGGGAGGGGAAGGAGGAAAAAAAAAAAAAAAAAAAAGAGGTTAGAGTGGGAGAGAGCCAAAGCATAAGAGACTGTTAAAAACTGATAACAAACTGAGGGTTGATGGGGGGTGGGAGGGAGGGGAGGGTGGGTGATGAGTATTGAGGAGGGCACCTTTTGGGATGAGCACTGGGTGTTGTATGGAAACCAATTTGACAGTAAATTTCATATATTAAAAAAAAAAAAAAAAAAGAATTGGTTAGAGAACAAATAACAAAATTTATATGACTGGTATTTTGACACCCATGCAGAAATAAGGAGACTAAAAAATATTTTGTTACCATATTAACTTTCCTTTGCCTCAGAAGATGAAATAGCCTGAAACAAACCCCTAAATCATTGATATTCTAACTCTTTAAAATTCGATTACTGTATTTTTTTTCTTACCTTAGTTGTTGACATTCTCTTTATTAATTCTGTGTATTGCCATGTGACTCCAAAGAGCTGGAGTGGAAGACTTTAAGTCAATAGAAAATTGCTTGCATTACCGAAGTGTGAGCCAATACAAATTAAGCTACAAATAAATTACATTTAAACTTTAATGTCTGGCTGGGAGGAGACACTCAAGATAATCTGGGGAGTAGAAAGGCAGGATGGGAAGTTCAAATGATTTTCTGTAGCTTTTTCTAAGCCAGGAACCCTTTTCACATTAGAATCTTGTTAATTTGTTTGACACGAAACTGCAGTTCCATAATGTGTGATATATGTGTTTAACGTTAAGCATAAGAATGCATTTTAAATAATTATATAATATTAAAAATTTATTTTTTATTATTTATTTTATTTTTTTTTTTGAGAGAGAGAGAGGGCAAGGAGTGCGTGCTCATGTGAGCAAGGGAGGGGCCGAGAGAGGGAGACAGAGGATCTGGATCAGGCTCCATGCTGACAGCAGAGAGCCTGATGTGGGGCTCAAATTCACGGAACCACAAGATCATGACCTGAGCTGAAGTCGGATGTTTAACCGATTGAACCACCGAGGCGCCCCAACAATCATATAATATTTTAATGTAGTCTCTTCTGTTTTGGCTTATTCTAGAGTCTCCCTTATTTAATAGAAAAAATTAGCGTTAACCTTTTTATAACGCACTGCCTAAACATTGTAGGTCATTGAAAGCAATTCCTAATAAATTGAGTAACAGTGCTATTGATCAGAAAATAAGATTTCTATTTTGTGAAAATGCATTTTACTTATGTTAGCAAATGGGGAAAAACATTTACTTGTCAACTTAATCCTATTTGTGGATGCTGAAGCCACTTTCCCCACGTAATCACTGTTAAAATTACAAAGTTGTATTTCAGAAGTTCATTGATAAATGAAGTATTCCGAATAAAATATGTATTTAGTATTCCAAATAAATATTTATTTCAAATAAGCTATCTGGAATTTGGAAGGCATCACCTACAGAAACAAGGCTATTGAGAGTGGCCGAACTCTGTTACTTGCCCTAGGCCCTTTGTAACCATATGGTTATAATATGTTCTCATTGTCACTTGGATTGTTGGAAAAGGTCTCCCTATGTTCTGGCCTCTGTGTTAGAACTCAGGCCTCTGCTTCTTACCGTGTTGCCATCTTGCTCAGGCCAATTTTTATGTACTTATACGATGTTAACTGCTTGGCAGATTTGTGTAAGTCATTAAAAAGATCAAGGCACATAATATAACGCTGTAGGTTAACTATAATGGAATTTAAAATAAAATATAAAAATCAAGGCATAAAAACAACTTTTACTGAGACCTCTGTGCTTCATGTGGCTGCATCTAATCCTCAAAACATCCTTAGGAGGGAGGTGACTTCCCCGTTTCTAAGTAAAGCAACCGAGTCTTGGAGGGCCATGGTCACACAATTGATAAATAGCAGAGGTGGGATTTGAACCAGGATCTGTCCAATTCCAAAGTTTAGGTTCTTTTGTACCATATACTGTTTCCCTGAAAGAACAATGATGATGATACTGCTAATGGCCACAATGACTACAAGGATTATAGTATTGCTAGTAATAACAGCTAATCATTTTGTAAAGCTTTACTGTGAGCCAGAGGTTATGGTCAGTCTTCCCCATAATCTGTGAAATAAGCACCACAAATAGTGTAACTTTAGAAAGAAGTGGAGGCTCAGAGAGGTAAGGGACTAACCTAAATTACCCACAGCCTGTAAGTGGTAGAGCAGTGAAAAACCAATTTGATCCTATTCTGATACTTTAAAATAAAGAACCTAAAATGTAAGTGTTTTCGTTTTTCTTTGGCTTCATCAGTGCTGTTACACTGTAGCCATTCTGAGTCATTTGGAACCCTTTGGAGTCTATTTTCATTGAATTATGTCTATATTAATAATAATTTCTATTTATAGATTCGATCGCTTTAAATTTCTTTTTCCAGTACTGCTTTCTTTCATAAATAGTGACATTGTGCCGTACCCCTTGAGGATATTCTCATTTAGTAAATGAGGACACAGACCTCCAGACTAATTGTTTGCCTGAGGTCTTGTATCAAATCAGAAGCAAATCTAGAACAGGGGCTTAGACAGTTTTTGATTTTTAGGTCATACAGCATCTTTTATCTTGAAACCCTTCATGCCTATGTGTTGGGTTGTTTAAAGCTGTGATATAAGATGGTTTGTCCAGAAGGATTCTTGCTGCATTTTTCTGGTTTCTCTTTGAGGAAATTAGGTCTCTGGAGGTTCTGTAGCTGGAAGGGCAGGAAAGGATTCTATGGTTGATGTATTTTCTACTTTGAGTAACTATCACAAGTATTCACTCTACATAAAATATGTATGCATTGCTCCCTTTTTTTTTTTTTTTTTAGATTTCAAGAGAAAAAGTATACCACAATTATTTTATTTAAAAATCTGTATAGAAAAATTTTGAAATATGTAGCCTAAATCTCTCCTGCTGATAGTTAAACTTGTTCTGTTCTCTTCTTGTAACAAGTGTGGGCACGGATAACTATTATCCTTCATATAAAAATTCTTCCTAAACTTACATAACAGCATCTTTTAACTGAGCCATTACATTTTTATTCCATAAACACTAAAAGCCCTCTGTGAGCCACTTTTGCTCCAGCCTGACATAAAAGGCAGGGTTCTCACCCCCTGAGGACCTGAGAATCTTGCTAGGGAGATGAAACAGGCATATGGGAGAACTAGGAAAACTTCAGCATTGTGGTTCCTCACATATGTGCTGAGCAAACAGAGGGCAAAGAGGGCACCAGTGTAAGGAGGGTAAGATGTTTGGATCTTTCTTGGGCACAAAATTTGTAAAATCTTTTTTTTTCTCATGCATCTCCAATTAAGTTTGAGACTGACAGCAGGGTACAATATGTACTATTACTTAATGGATTTCCTATGTAGCTGTTTTTAACATTCTTCACCGATGTGATGAGATTGTATTAATAAAGTTTGACCGTACTTATTAAAGTATTTTCATCATTCTATAGACTATTTTAAGGAAGGCTACAGGAAGCAAGATGATACTGAATTAATAACTAGCATAATTTCTATAAATTCAGTGATTCAGATTTTGTTACTAAAAAGCATCTTCATAAGGTTTTCTCCTTTTAGCCAGTGTTCTTGCCTACATTAAAAAATTTTAATTTGCATATATATACTGGGTCTATAACCACGTAAATACAGGGCAAGTTGAGAAGAAAGTTAAAAATCTTGGGTGATCCTTTGCATGATAAGTTTTTTCTTTTCTTTTTTTTTTTTTTTTTAAATACCACTCTTACACATTTATATTCCTCTTCTTATAGTCCTATCTCCTATAGTCCTATAGTAGCCATTCTCATTGCCACTTAAATTGTGTGTAAAATAATTAATAATTTAACGTTGAGTTAATAAGAAAAAAGCTTAGGAGGATTTTTAAAAATAATATTCTTAATAATGTTGAGGTAAGTTGTGCAATCATAGTTCTTAGTGTTGAAATAGAATTTACAGATTGCATGATTCAGTTTCTCACTTCCAGCAGGTAAAATACCATCATCTTTAGGACAACTGAGAATTAGAGATATTGAGATATGGTGCCTGTTCCAATTGACTCTTTTAGTAAAGCGAACAGGAAGTGAATGAAGGCTCCTGTTGGGATGGTGGATTGTGGATGGGAAGGGTGATGGATGCATGAGATATTTAGAGGTTATACTTACATTGTTTGAGACATGAGAAGTAATGAATTCTGTATGGCAGAAGAATCAATGAAATTTTAATTGAAAAAGACATCAGGAAAAAGGCCTGATTTAGGAAAGAAGTCATGATTTGATTCAGCATGTTGAGTTGAACACCTTATGGAGATGTTAAAAACAATATTTGGAAATGGGAGTGTAGAGCTCAGGAGGAAGGTTAGGATCTCACAGTATATTTCTCAAGAATAAGGAAATAAAGAAAATGAAACAACTGTTACCTGTTGTTGTTGCTGTTTAGTTGATGTAGCACATAACATAGCACCTGCCATATAATGGGTACTAGATGAGTGAATGAGGATTTGTGGGAGTAGGCTAGGTCTTTGCCAATGAAGTAACAAATGAGAAAAGAGGAGGGGAAAAGGTTAAGGGTAGAGCCTTGGGAAATGCTTGCTTTTTTTCTTTTCTTTTTCTTTCTTTCTTTCTTTCTTTCTTTCTTTCTTTCTTTCTTCTTTTTTTTTTTTTAAGACAGCAGGAGTCAGAGGAAGGGCTGGGGAAAGGCAGAGGGGAAAACCTACTTAATAAATGTTTAAGGCAGAAGATGAAGCATAAGATAAGATCAAGGGAAGAGGGTTGGAAAAAGGACATGAAGATCAAGAAAATACCTGATTTTTGGCTGTTTGATTTTCAATGCTTGCATGTGAACAGTTTGAGTAAAATAAGGGTAATGGAGGCTTATTAGAGGCAGTGTGTATGTGGACTGTTTTTCAAGGGGCTTGAAGATGAAGAGAGGATCTTAAGAGGTATCAGGAGACTGTAGGTTTATTCAAGTACAGACATGTTTGTAGAAGAGAAAGAATTTGAAAATGCAATTAAGAGGTCATATAGTTGGTGGAAGATTTTGGAGGAGGTGGGAGGGGCTGCCACTAAGCTCAAGGTAGGTAGAGGTAGTCTTAGAGCCAGGGTGGGGGGTGGGGGGGAGGAGTGATTGTCAAGAACAGAAATCAGAGTAGAGTAGAAAGATGAGGACACAGAGGGGCTGTGTGATGGAGGGAAGAAAAGTCATGGAATCTCAATTCAGATGACTTTAATCATCATGGGAAAGTACTGGACAAAATCATGTGAAAGAGTTGAAAAAGACTGGCAGCTTGGCTTGGCAATAACTTTTATAGGATGTGAAGGAAATTCTTTCTAAATAGTAGTGAGGATTTAGCTGAAGTTGAGCAATGCGAATTTGTAGTGGCCTCTCCTCACGTTTTATCAGAGATTTGTAATAGAGCTAATGGAAGGAACAAATGTTCCATCTCTAGAACATTGTGATTGTCTTCCCCAAATCATCCCATGGCCTTATGAATTAAGGACTTTTAAAATAAGGTTCTTAAAAGAAGAAGCATATTTACTTGGGGTTTAGTAATTAGGTAAGAAATTGCATAGTTCTCTTATTCTCTTTTATTCCTTAGTCCTAGACAGGGGATTATAGCCTTTTCAGTATATGACACATTGTGGACCTTTCTGTAGGTTAGTAAAGATAGGGCTAACTCATTATTTTTGATAGCTGTGTAGTAGTCCATCCTATTGATTTATTAAGGTTTTTTTTGCCAATCCTCTAGAGTGGCATTTGGGGATTTTTTGCAATTATAAAATTGTTTTCATGTATCACTGTATATTTTCCTGACTATTCTCTTAAGATAAAGTCCTTGAAATAGAATTGTTGGATTAATGAACATAGCCATTTACATTTTTTAAAATATTGTGCCAAATTATTCTCTATAAGGTTGTCATTTTGTACATAGACCAACCACAAATGAGAATGCCAGTTTCCTCCTAACCTTACCAACACTGGGTATTATCATTCCTAAATCTTTGCCAGGTTGAAGTTCTAAAAACATCTTGTTTTACCCTGTAGCTCCTTGTTAACCAATGAAATTGAAAATATTTTATTATGATGTTCATTGGTATTTTATAGCGGTACTATTCATTTCTTAATAATCTGAAAAAATCTTTTTATATTAAACATTTATTTGGCCTTTGTTATATATGTTGCAAACATTTCTTCTAAGTTTTCAGTCTGTGTTTTAATTTTTTTGTTTACTATATGTAAAAATTTTAATGTAATAATTTTGTCTTTTTCTTATTGGCATCTGCTTTTGAATTAGCAGAAAGAATTTCTGTGCTTTAAGATTACTTAAAAAGTCATATGTTTTCACATAGTTATTATGTGGTTTTACATTTACCATTAATTTTTTTAACTCATTTGAATTCCTTTTCCAAATTCCTAATTTCCACTATTTTGAAATGCCATTTTTCTCATATATTAAAATCTTTAAGAATTTTCGTTAACTAGGTTTTAAATATGGAAAAGGTAGTCCATGTGATCAGGCAAAAAAAAAAAAAAAAATGCACGTGGTACACAGGATTCACATGAAAGAATCTCTCACCCCTTATTCTCCTTTCCTAGTGTTTCTTGTTCACACATTAAATTTCTACATATACTACATCATACCATTTGATTCTATTCTGTTCATTTGCCTATGTATTCATTTTTTTCATCTATTTTTTAAATTAAAGTCTCCCCTTTATTCTTTTACAGACCTTCCTGGCAGTGTTTCTAATGAATTATTAAGGGGAAGTTAGAGACATTTAGAAGGCACTGTCAGAAACTGGATCCTTGCCTGATTCGTTTTTCTTACATTAATATTTAGTTGGGGAAAGAAAGAACTTAGGTAATTTTTTGTAAGTAAAATAAAAAAAACAATTTTGTTAGTGAAACAAACAAAAAAAAAAAGAAGCTTAAACTAGAGTTTGTTATATTTTCAAAACAATTTATCAAGAAGTGTCAGTTACTGGTTGCATCACATAGGGATCATAGTACAATAATGGGTTATGTTGAACCACCTCTTTCTCTAGGTAAATTTAGGCAAAAGACTAGTTCACTGCTACTCGGTTCCAGAGATTTCTTTGATTTGACAACGTACTGCCACTAGGATTTGTAGTAGTAGTCATGGGTTTTCTGCACCAAGCAGTTCTCCAATTCCCTGCAGACACCAGCTGGGTATCCCATAATTTAATTCCATTCGGACACTAACTACCTGGAGTTAACACAGACCCCACAAGTTAGGGGTCAGTCCAAGACTGGCCCCATTTCAAGATGCCAGTCACAAGTTTGAGTCATCCATACTTCTGACTGTTGGGCTGTATGTAAGTGATTCTCACAACCCCCTCCTCCAGTTTAATAATTTGCTAGAATGGCTCATAGGACTGAGGGAAACACTTCTATTTACTGGTTTGTTATAAAGGACATAGTAAAGGATAGAAATGAATAGCCAGATGAAGAAGAGCATTAGGTGAAGATAGGAAGGGTCCTAAGCGTAAGAGCTTCTGTCCCTGTGGCATTTGCAGTGTGCCACCCCCCCCCCCCCCCCCCCCGACATGTGGATGTGTTCACCAACCTGGAAGCTCTCCAAATCTTACTGTGTAGTGCTTTTAAGGGGGTTCCAATACATAGACATGACTCATTAAATAAATCAGTGGCCATTAGTGATTAATTAAATCTTGCCTCTCTGGGGCTGGGGCCTAAAGTTCCAGCTCAAACTATATGGTAGGTTTTTCGGGCAACCAGCCCCAACCCTAAAGCTATTTAGGGGCCATTCAGGATATGTCTTATTTGCATAAACTCAGATGTGTTTGAAAGAGGTTTATTTTGAATAAAAAAGACTCCTCTCACCCCTATCACTCAGTAAATTCCAAGGGTTTTAGGAGCCTGCAGCAGGAACTGGGGATGAAGACCAAATATATATTTCTTATTATATCACAATATCACAATTGATTTGAAAAATAATATGAATTTGGGGAAATGTGATTGTAGTTACCTCTAGAAGTCTTTAGGACATGCTGCAGAGTCACATAAACTTTGAGTTGAATGGAATCGCTTGTGTGTGTATAAATGTATTGTGCAGATTTTGTTTTTCTAAATAGGCACACAACAAATTCCAAGGCCTAGTAAAACTAAACTCCGAAGTTATAATCATCTGCGTTTGCATTATTCATTGACCTCTTCTTCATCGACTCCATTTCTCCATCACTTAAGGATAGGTTAAAATTTTAGCATTACCATTTTCAAACTATATAACCTGTCTTCACTTGAACAACTAGGTAAGATATTGTGTACTTTAATTTTTTTTAATGTTTATTTTTGAGAGAGAGAGACAGAGCAGGGGAGCAGGGGCAGACAGAGAGGGAGACACAGAACCCAAACGCAGAATCAGAGGCAGGGTCCAGCCTCTGAACTGTCAACACAGAATCCAGTGGGGGGCTCAAACTCACAAACCCTCAGATCTTGACCTGAGCTGAAGTCCAACGCTTATCCGACTGAGCCACCCAGGCACCCTGATATTGTGTACTTAAGAGGACTGTCATGAAGATTAAATTAAATAACATAAATGGAAGAACTTGATACATACATGCCCGTTACTACTCTGTAGAGACCCTACCACTTTCCCTTTCAGTAGTTGGATCAAACTATCTCCAACATCAAGTACCAACTTCTTCAATTTTATTTCAGTAATTATGCACTCTCTTTTCTGTCTTTCTCTACCAGCTCTTCCTCATCACCATTTGAACGTGTTCAATTTCTTGCTTCATAAAAAAAAAAAAAAAAAAAGGCTACCATCATCCACACTGTCCCCAGCTGGCAGCAGCCGGCCTCTCCCTTCTTTTCATGGCTAGTCATTTTGTAGAATGTTGCTCAACTTGGGCTTGTCTTATGTTTCCTCATGAGTTGATTGAGATCATGCATTTTTAGTAAGGATACTGTAGAAGTGATGTTGTATCCCTCTCAGGGCATTATATTAAAACTTTAGTATGTGAAATTGATACATCTCTTTAGTGGTAATGTTAATTTTGATCACTTGGTTAAGGTGGTAACTACCAGCTTCCTCCACTGTTGCATTATTTTTCCCTTTGTCTCTTTGAGTCTCTACAAATATTCCATTTCTCGTCATACTTTTACCCACTAATTTTACCATCCATTGATGATTCTTGTTTCCAGTAGTTACTGTTATGGGGATTTTCTATCAGTTTTTAATAGTAGAGGTTCTTAACTTGCGGTTTCCGTGGTATACATATTTTGTATCCATATACATATATATTTCGTTCATGCATTTTACTCGGAGAAGAGGTACAGCATTTGTCAGGTTTCCAAGAGGTCTTTAGATAGTATTTTCTTTTTTCATCTATCACTACTTTCTCAACTTTATGGTCACAGCACCTGTATCCATTAGAGCAGATGAAAGGAATTCCTTATGTATTTGGCTTCTGTTTCTGGTCTTTCACTGTAGCTTATTCCACATCTCTCTGAAAAGATTCTGTACATAAGAAACCAAAATATACCTGAGGTGAATAAAAGCAGTATTTGTTGTTGTCTTATGTTGTCTAGACTTTGTCTTCCCTGGCCCACAATTGGGAAACCATTAAATTTTGATATCTGTATTTCTAGTTTTATGTCAGAGAACATGTATTTTCATCTTTATGAAGTTTTTAAAAGTCAGATACAGAATTTAGCCTGTCTTGTAACAAAGGTTGATAAAACTTTTTAAAAGAATATTGCCACAGGTTGTGATAGCTTAATTGTAATTGTTTCTCTTTTATTGCAAGTTATGCTTTCTTGGAGTAAATAGATTCTCATGAAAGAAAGCTTAATTGAGACCTTAGCTGAAACATGAATTTTTATAAGAAGTAGTTTATGTTTTTATTTTTAATTCCAAAAACATTTCTATGGTTTTGTCTTTTATGCAGCTGGCAAAAATGAGATTCTTATATTTTTGTTTTTTAGGAAATACTATATCACTTATATGCATGCATTTTTTTTAAAATAAAGGTATTACCACAAGATGGCTAGTTTGGTAGAAAAGAATTAAAATATATGTGATAATTATAATTCTGAAGGATTATGCATGAATTTATGTTATTTAATGGGATTATCATGTTTAGTCTAATGTAGTTTTCACAAAAGTTTATATTTAAACAAATTTTTTTAATGTTTATTTATTTTTGAGAGACAGAGAGAGACAGAGCAAAAGCAGGGGAGAGGCAGAGAGAGAGGGAGACACAGAATCCGAAGCAGGCTCCAGGCTCCAAGCTGTCAGCACAGGGCCCAATGCAGGGCTTGAACTCACAAACCATGAGATCATGACCTGAGCTGAAGTCGGTGCTTAACCAACGGAGCCAGCCAGGTGCCCCTAAAAGTTTATATTTTTAAATAATACATAAATATCTTACATAAACTAAATTCTACAATACATTGTAAAATTCAACATTTTGTTGCAACAATGCTTGATTAAACAATGTCTGTTTTCTTTTCCACACTTGGAAAGTCAATGCTTTGCTGTTTGAGAAATTTCTTAGGAAATTTCTTGGGGAGCTTGGACTTAGTAGGGAGGAGATCTGAGAGGTAAGGGGGGGCCTGAAGTAGAGAGGTGGTAGAAGGGATGAGTTCAAGAAATATTAAAGAAGATAAATCATCAAGGACATGGTGATAAATTGAATACAGGAGGTAAGATAGAAATCAAAGATCCTGGCATGGGTGAATGGTCTTCCCACCTTAAATAGAAAGTATGAGAGGAAGAGCAGATTTGGGGGAAAAGATGATGTGCTCAGTGTTGCACAGGGAAGGCTGAGGTGAGCTTGTGGTTGGGGACATCCATGTGATGGGGGGACTGTGGTCGAGCTTGGAGGAGCTCAAGATTAAAGAATCATCTGCATAAAGGTGATTGGAACTTTGTTACTGAGTGAGATTACTCAGGCCAGACCTCATAGAGTAAGAAGAGTTGTGGGTTAAAGATGTGATTCTTGGATTACCTACATGCAATGGACAGGCAGAAAAAGAGAAACAGTTTTGTAAGAGAATGCAGTGGCATGGATGCCGAGGAAGGAGACTTTGAAGGAGAGAGTGAGAACATACATTTAGCACATTAATCCTCTGCCTGTTGTTGAATGAGCAGGAGAAATGTCATTGAGGTTTTCGTCCTCTTTTTCTTAAATCAGATTTTCAAGGGTTTTGACCCAAAAGTAGTTTTTTTCTATTTTGTTCAGGATTTATCAATTAAAGAAAGATACTTTTTTCACATCTTTAGTACGTTTTTGTATTATAGTTTTCCTGTCTCTTACCATTTGGGACCCACTTTATTTCCTATTTTTCTCTATTACTAATTTTTTTAACTTTACATGGAAGACTTACAGGACTATGGTTATAACCAGTCTGACGTAAAACCTGACTCTTTCTGGTTTGGTAAGTTTGTAATGTTGTCAGCATTGAACATTACACTAAAGCTGAATTCATTTTGTTGGTGACTCTGTTTAAAAGCTCACAATCCCTGCGAGTGCTCACCTACCTGATTTGATCCTACCAGAAGCTTATGGGATAGATACCCCAGATTGTAATCTTCATTTCTTTGTTCTAGTTAAGGAATTCATTTTCTTGTTTAATTATGTGACTGATTCAAAGACAGCTCCTAGTTGTCTATTTCACCAGGCATATGTCTAAAGTGTTGCAGCTGAAAGAAACCTCAGAGATCATTTCTTCTCATCTCTCCATTTTATAACTAGTGAAACTAGAGAATCACTTGCCTAAGATCACATGGGCAGATAAAGCAAAATCAAGGTCTGGAACCCAGCTTTCCTGATTTCCTGGTCCCTATAACAACGACCACAAGTGTAATTTGCATTACAAGTAAAATTAGGCCATGCTCTGGAATCTTCAATATGCTCATGTTGCTTTTGTTTCTTGGAAATAGTGTGCGGTTCGTGCAGCCACAGAAGGCAGAACTCTCGTTTTGGAAGGCTTGGAAAAGGCGGAGAGGAATGTTCTGCCTGTTTTGAACAACTTGCTGGAAAATAGGGAGATGCAGCTTGAAGATGGACGCTTCCTAATGTCTGCAGAGCGTTACGACAAACTTCTCCAAGTAAGAAAAGAAAACTCTGGCTCCCTTATCTTGGCTATTGAGCTATGGATGGTGCTGTTTGTTGCGAAAGACATGATTGTATCAGAGTGAGGACAGTGTTCAGGTGGCTCATGTCTGTGGTGAATTGCTGTAGTTAACGGTCATGAGTTTGCAGTTTCACAAGGTTCTTCGGTTTGCAGATCATATTAGACGACCTCTCAGATTTTTAGTTTTTTTTTTTTTTTTTTTTGCCCATGTAATAACTATTTTTTCTTTTTTCCCTCTCCTTTAAATTCTGTCTTCTCTTTTTCCCTCCTTTCCTACCTTCCTTTTCTGTCCTTCAACAACTATGTACTGAAAGTCTAATGGCTTCTAGACAGTGCTGGGAAGACAGAGCTGAATAAAGTGTAGTTCTTGCCCTCCAGAAGCTCAAACTCCAGGAGATATTGCCAGAATTGAATATGATATTTAAAAGATACCTAGATGATCCAAGCTATCCATATCTGATGCCTGGATAATTGTAAGAGCCTCTTAAAAAGCCCCAATTTCATTCTGGCTGCCCCACAGCAGTCAGTGATCACTTTAAAACATAGGACGGATTAGGTCAGACCTCTCTGTTCTAAACCCTCTCCTCGCTATGAAAAAAGTTTTACAATGGAGAATAGGGTCTTGTCTGATCTGGGCTCTTACTGCCTCTTTGGGCTTATCACCTGCTATCCTTTTTTATTCCACTCCAGCTGATAGTATTCTCTTTACTAAAACTTAAACCTGCTGGGTAGGCATTCTCCTAGTGCTTTGCCAGTCACTTTGCTCTTCCAGAATGGTTTTTCTCCAGATATCTGCCTGGCTCACTTCTATACTCCTTCAAGCCTTTGCTCAAATGTTACGTTATTGATGAAGTCTGCTCTCACCTCCTATTTGACATTGCATTGTCCTCTCTGCCCCCATGCTCCCTGACCCTGCTCTATTCATTGCCTTAGTCTTCTGACATCCTACATGATTTACTGACTTGCAATGTTTTAGTTCATTCACTGCCTCCCTCCACTAGATTGCAACTTTCACTAGGACAGGGCTTTTTGTCACTGATGCTATTTCAAGCTCTTAGAACAATGCCTGGCACTTGGTGGATGCTCAATAACTATTTGTTGAATGAATGGATGGATAAGTGCAATACTTTAAATGCTGTGATGCCAGTTGATACAAAAAGGGCAACAATAAGAGAGTGTGGGGCCCTTTAGAGGCTTTGGAGAAGGGCTTCACGTGACGTCACAAAAGGACAAAAAAGGGCTCATAGAGCCCTTGCTCTAACCGAGAGCTCTGCCTCTGTATTCCATGACTTAGAGTCTCTCTGACACCTGTGCTGTCATGTGTGAAATACATATGTATGCTAATTTTATTGCCCCAAGTTGGCTACAGATTGCTGAAGAGCAGAATCTGTGTCTTATGTTTCTTGTAGATACAGCTAATACAAGCCCAGGACACACTAGGCACTAAATGATATGTGTTGACACCAGAGGGTCTGATTGACCTGCTGCTCCAAGGCTGGCAGGACCGGAAATATCTCTTTCTGATTTCCACTGTGCAAGTCTGTTTTCTCAGAAATCTGTCTTGCTATCCTTTTAGCACTGTTTCTTTACTGTTTATGGGAGTTTCTAGATGCTGTTTTCATTGTGCGGTATAGTTGTCTTGTTTTGTACCTCTATCTGAAGATGGCATCATGCTAATATAATTAGAAGGGGATAATTGAGGATTTAATTGGTAAGAAAAGTTAAATTTATTCATTCATTCATATTGCTGTAGTTAATTTACTAAAAGATGATTCTTTATTTAAATTTATTTTAAATTTTAATTAATATTTTACAAATAAAATGACTTCAAATAAATATATTAATTTATATTTATTACTTTTAGAGTAGGTACATATTGGTGTATGCAAGACATTTTCTCTTTAGATACTTTCTAATTATAAAAGAACTATTATTTGCCCCTGTGTAGTTATTTGCCATTTTTTTTAGTTATTTCCCATTTTTAATAGATTTTTAAAAAAATATTTATTTTTGAGAGAGGGAGAGAGCACAGGAGAAAGCAGGGGAGGGGCAGAGAGATAGAGAATCTCAAGCAGGCTCTGCACTGTGAGTTCAGAGCCCGATGGGGGCTCAAGTTCACAAACCATGACATCATGACCTGAGCCGAAATCAAGAGTCAGACACTTACATGTGCCCCGTTATGTGCACATGTTATTTTTAGTAAATGATTTAGAATTTAGTAAATGCTTTCATATTCAGAAATGGATTTTTTTTAAGTATAGAAGTTACTTCACAATAAAAGTTTGATATATTCTTTGTGTGAGAATTTTTGCAGAGTTATTGAACATTTTACTTTATGTAAGAATTTGAGATACGGGGTCAAGAGGGTTTTAGTATACAAGGAGTGCTTGTTATTATTGAGAAGGATGTATTACATTGTTTTTCCCAATGTAAATATCAGTATAAATACATAGTTTTAATTCATAATTGTCATTTCTATATTTATAGAATCTGTCTCATAGGAATGTCATAGAATATAGGCAAGATCCCTTCACAGAACATCACCACCTTAAGACAATTTCTATGATAAAAGGATTTCAACACCATTTAAGTCCCACTTATTTCTAGCTAGATTCAATGTACTAAATTTGAATGTCTCAAAATGTTAATGGTTTCATAGAGGTGTTTGTAGTAGAATTTTGTTATTATGGAAAAACGGATATAATCAGTCTGTATAAATTTCATTTATATCCAGATTATTATTTTTGGGTAAGTGGAAAATAAAAATATTTAGCTCTCTGAAGATTACACTCTTGGCTTTTCAGATGGTCTAGATCCAGACTCTTGTTTTCTAGCACATGTGACATAGTATCACTGTTAGTCCTGTTAATTAAATGTGGGGTCATACGTTTGGTTATGTTTTAAATTACTTCATGCAATCAAAAAACATTTGTCCTATTATGTTTAAGAGGTAATAAGTCCTCTCATGAGCCTGGATCCAGCATGAGGTGGTAATGAACAGAAGTCAGTGCACACATGCATAATGGTAGAAGCTTGCATAGGATAGAGCGGAGGGGTACAAAAATGGTTCTGATGGAGGGAGGGGTTAGAAAGAGGCCCATTTTAGTGACGATGTTCTTTGTGCTGAGCTTTAAATGACGCTTGTATTTCTGCTGTGCGAAGTGGAAAGGCGTTCCAAGCAAGTGGGGCAGTGTTGGTGAAGTATCATGGTGTGTCTGGAGAGCCACCATTGTGACATGAACTGGAGCACAGGGTTGGGGAAGGCAGGCTAGGGGGTGGCTATGCAGTGGTTGATGAGACTAGGAGATTCGGACATGAATCCAACCAGGAAGGGCCTTGAGTGTCCATTAAGAGTTTCTACACTGTCATATGGGCTGCATCCCCCGACCCCCTGAAGATATACTGGAAACTGAGGACTTGTCTCTCAGAATGAACATGTACATGTTCTTATAAACTTTATAAGTTCCAACAGCTGAGGACAGTGAAGAGCCATTGATAGGGTCAGGCAGAGAGGGAAGGCATGACATCTAACCGGTGCCTACTGTGGACCAGTTGCTTTCACATACACTGTCAAGTTGAGTTTTTATAATGGCCATAGTAATGCTGGTGATATTATTCCCACTTTATGGATGACAAAGCTGAGGGTCAGAGGGTATAATAAAATGCTCTTGGTCACTTCACTAGAGTTTATGCTGAGCGCTAGAGCCAGGATTTATCACTCCAAACCCTGTGCTATTTCCATTCTCAACTCCAAAATATGCTAGTTGCTGGACAATGGGGAGTTATAGAATTCCTTTGAACATCAGTTTGCTCATCCATAAAAAGGAATTAAGTGTTTATTTGCATTCTGATAAAAGTTAAATGAGTAAAATTCTTTGAAAGTACTTACCGTGTAGTGAGTTTTCAGCACATGTTGGTTGTTATTATTAATATGCCTTGGCAGAAATGTACCCATACATGTAGTTGTCTATTTGAGGTCCACGGGGCAGTCTCTTCTCTGCCAGTAAGCGGTAAGTCTGTCTAGGACTACCTTTTTACATTCTCTAGTCTGAACCAGTATATTTTCTGACTCTCCTCACTCAGTTTCTCTGTGTTAATGACTACAGCTTGAAGGTCTGACCCACATTTTTCTTTGTTCCTTGATGTGTTAGCTACTTGTCTGTTCAACACCAGTTTTCATGTCATGAGCCTTCCCTGGCACCCTTCTCCTGATTTGACTTTGCTTCCTTCCTTGATGGTTTGGTCTTGAGGTTGTTCTCAGATACACTTTACTCAGCAGTCAGGGCCTAAATTCCGCAGCCGGGCAGCTCTTGCAGTTGTAATCTGCATCATTGGTGCTGTGAGTTTTGATCTCTTTCTTTTAGGATCATACCAAAACAGAGTTGGATGCTTGGAAGCTTGTTCGAGTTAGTGAAAACTTCCGAGTCATTGCCTTGGGTTTGCCAGTGCCTAAGTACTCTGGGAATCCCTTAGACCCCCCGCTCCGTTCTCGATTTCAGGCCAGAGATATTTATTATCTACCCTTTAAGGTAAGTACAAACAAGAATAATTTATTTTTTAAACAGTTTGTCTATTTGTATTTGGTTACTATAAAAATGTTACTAGGTTTGTATGTCCCTCTCCGTAGTTAATGGAGAGAAAAGGATATGGGGTAAAGAAAATCTCTGGAAATTCAGAAGAAAAATTATTGGGGCATTACTTATCTGATGGGCTTAAAAAGGCTAATTTTTAGAAAATGATGCGTATCAAACAATGTTTTTTTTTTGCTATTACTTACATAGTGTCTGCTTAATTAAAAGTATGAAGTGTGTCTATAAAATTTGCTTTTGATTTGTTACATTCCTTATTGATTTGGTATGTTTCTGTGTTATTTTAGGACCAACTTAAACTGTTATATTCAGTTGGAGCCAATGTTTCTGCTGAGAAGTAAGTATTTCTGCTACATACACACACACACACACACGCACACACTTTTATATAAATATCTGGACACTTAACATTGAATTTGTTTATTTGTTTTGCACATTGATTAATTCATCCATTCAACAACTATGCTTTGAAGAATTTTTTAGTAACTGTGGTAAGTGCTGATGATAAAGTTAATAAGACATGATCTTTGGAGACAAGAAACTCAAGATCTAGTAGAGTTTAAAGATATGAGAATACATTAGTTTAGCATTATATAGTAAGGGCCATAATTTCAAAAAGGCATTGGCATTTGAGAAGCATCCTAAAGAATGAGTAGGCTTTTGCCATATAAAGAATGGAATTAACGAATCCTAAGAAATTATTTTTAAAGCATGGGATATGAGAGTGTATGCCTTGTTCTTGCGGCTATAAAAAACTCCTGGTGGCTGGGGTTCAGGTTTGGATTGAGAAGGGAGGGAGGTGAGGCTGGCAGGATAAATTTGGGCCAGGTTGTGAAAAACCTCACATGTTGTGATAGATTTAAGAAATATGTCTGTGTATCTAGTCAGCCTCTGAGTTTTAAACAGAATATTATAATATGAAGCTGTTGTTTCTTAAGAATTTAATAGTAAACGTCAGGGTGCCTGGGTGGCTCAGTCAATTAAGCGTCTGACTGGCTCAGGTCATGATCTCACAGTTTGTGGGTTCGAGCCTCATGTTAGGCTCTGTGTCGACAACTCAGAGCCTGGAGCCTTCTTTGGATTTTGTGTCTCCCTCTCTCTGCTCTTCCCCCACTCATGCTCTGTCTCTCTCTCCTTCAAAAATAAGTAAGCATTAAAAATTTTTTTTAAAAAAGAATTTAATAGTAAATGTCATTTTATATCAATTAAGATGCCTCAGCTATTTTATGTTTAACAAGTGAATGCATTTTATGCATTAAAACTATTAGAATAGCATTTAACATTACTTAATTTTTTCCCCTAGAATCTCTCAGCTCTTGTCCTTTGCCACCACTCTCTGTTCCCAAGAATCTTCTACTCTCGGACTTCCAGATTTTCCTTTAGATAGTTTACCAGCTGCAGTTCAAATCCTGGTATGTATAAAATAAATTAATGACTTGTATACCCAAATGTGGCAAAGAGAACTTAAAATCCTTGGGGATTCATCATTTCAGTTTGCCTTGTCATATTCCTCTAAAAATATTACAAGACCTGAGATTCGCCCACCCATGCCGTGCAGTATACTGTACGGAGACCAGCAATGTGTTGTGAGCCCTTACTGAGCTCATAGCCTAGGAGGGAGGTAGGTAGACATGCAGTTCAGGTAAAAACTCCACAGAGAGAAGGATGACTCAGCCTGGAGAGGCCTGAGGAGCCTGCAGAGGCGGCCTGCAGCCTGAGGCAGGGAGCTGGGGCTTTCGCACTCAGGCACCAGCAGTCATTGGTCAGTGGGTCATCACAAGGGACACAAATTTCCAGGCACTAGCTGCTTTCTTGGCTGTGAGCAAAGCTGGCTTTGGGAGTTCAAAAGTAGTCTTCTTTAAAAGCCCTGCAGCAGCTAGCTGTTGAAAGGGAAAGGTGGGAGGCTCAGAAAAGATAAAAACAGATCCGAGGTGTTTGGTAGAGTGTAAACATTGTCCACTACAGTTTAACAAAGGTTGTGACGGTCGTGTCAGGATTGGTGGAAATGCCCTCCAGGCAGAGGGAACAGCATGCACAGAGGTGTTGAATCACAAACGGGCTTGGTATGTTTGAAGAATGATAAATTGTATCGTTAGAGCAAGCGTGTAGGGTGAAGAGAGAGGTGAGAACTTTATCGTGAAGTGTTTTGCATGGTGAGTGAAGTTGTCTGGATTTCATGGTGTGGAGGAAGTGGCCTGTTAGATATTACTAAGTAGGTGAAGCGTGGAGTAATTAGTTCTATGTTGGAGGAAGATACCTCTGTGGGCAGGGAGGAGGGACGGGGAGAGCCTGGTTGCATACGGACCAAATAGGAAACTGTTGTAACAGTCAGTGAGAGACTGTGCTAAGGAGAGCGTAATCCCAGGTAGTACGGATACTGCCGAGACAAGAGACTTATTTTTAAACTTTTGTTCCTATTCATTTAGGTTTCCTGAGACTCAGTGAGTTAGGTTTCACAGGTATTGTTCGCACTGTCCTCTGTGTTTAGAACAGCTTTTCTCTTCCTTTTTATCACATCTGCTTTTTGTTCTTTTTGTTTTTGCTTGGAACATTTTACTTTGATAGTTCTCAAATCTAAAAATAAAAGTTCAAAAACAGTAAAATGAACATCTATAACCCCTTCAAGTAGAATCACCAATTTTTAACATATTGCCACATTTGTTTGCTCTCTCTCTCTCTCTCTTTTCCGAACCATTTGAAAGTAAATTGTGATCAGTATTTTTACATACTTTAGTATGCAACTTGGAAAAAGTCGTAAGACCTTCTTCTGCATAACCAGAACCATTATCACATCCTTCAGTATGTTGACAGAAATGCTATAATATCATCTACAGGACAACCTATGCTGAAATTTCTCTAATTGTCCCTGTTGGGAAAGCAGTTTAACTTGGAGAAAACTTTTGAGAATAATAAACACTTTCTAACTTTGTAGTTATAACTATGAAACTAAGTAAATGTGGATGTGATTAACTCAGATTAGGAATAGCGGCGCCTGGGTGGCTCAGTCGGTTATGCATCCGACTTCAGCTCAGGTCATGATCTCACTGCTTGTGGGTTCAAGCCCCGTGTCAGGCTCTGTGCTGACAGCTCAGAGCCTGGAGCCTGCTTCAGATTCTGTCTCTCTTTCTCTCTTCCCCTCCCCACCCATACACTCTGTCTCTTTCAAAACTAAATAAACATTAAAAAACAAGGAATACAAGTGAAGAGCGTACTTTGGGATGAATAGGGTAGGAAAACATGTTCAGACATGTAGTTTCAGGCATGTTGAATGGAGGTCAATGGGATATCTAAAGGGTCACATTTGGGCAATTGAGAATTCGAGTCTATAGCTCAGGACCAGATACTGAGACATGGGAGCCATTAACAGATAGATGGTAGCTGAAAGATGGGGGTGGGTAGGCTTACCCAGTGAAAGGGTGTGGAACAGGAAAAGAAGAGGGAGTAATGAATATTTTTTGTGGACTTGTGGAAAATATGAGAAACCTCTTGGTTATTTTTTATAATCATATATACATTTTGGATATGTCATATATGTCAAATATGCATTTCAGATAAATTTTTTGTGATTATTTTGGATGTTCTTCATGCCTGTGTATTTTTGCTCCTAAATAGGATTCCTTTCCTATGATGTCAATCAAACATGCAATCCAGTGGCTTTATCCATACACTATCTTACTAGGACATGAAGGGAAAATGGCTGTGGAAGGTGTTTTAAAAGTAAGTATCTGCTTTACTTTTCTTTCTTTTTCCATTTCTCTTCTTGTCCCTTCTTTTCC
The DNA here is from genome assembly GCF_046562875.1 of Panthera onca. Taxonomy (NCBI): domain Eukaryota; kingdom Metazoa; phylum Chordata; class Mammalia; order Carnivora; family Felidae; genus Panthera; species Panthera onca. The sequence goes on along the minus strand of NC_138339.1, from coordinate 212,107,442 downwards.
TTTCTTCCATTTCTCTCTTCCTCCTCTTTCCTTCTTTTTCTCTTTCTGTCTTTCCCATGCCTTCCCTTACTTTTCCTTCCCTTTTTCTTCTAGTCCTGGAGCCACTGGCATGCCAGTGACAGGGAAGCAAGTACAGAGGTGGCTGCTGTGGTTGGGAGACTGGTTATATTGAAAAAATGAGTAAATCAATTGAGGAAATGAGTGAATAAATTGAGGATTATAAGAGCTATGTTTCTTACCATTGGGAAAGGAATTTATAAGCATAGAAAGGGAGAAGAAAAGAAAGACCCCTGAGGTGTTAGATTGGAATTGGAGGAATCAGTATGAACTCATGTTTTTTTTAAAAATATTTTAATATATATAAGCAGAGTAATAGATATAGATACTGTGTATGTATGAATATACAGACACATATTTTCTAGCTCTGTCCCCTTAAGAGGGCCTGAAAACTATGACATTCCAGTGGCAATGATCATACCAAGTGCCAAGACATTGGTTTCTAAATACCACACTTCCTAAAAGGAATCAGGATTCCTAGAAAGTAGTGCTGGTTCAAGGCTCAGCACAGGGAAAGTACATGATGAACCTGGATCATCTTATTGTGCCCAAAAGTAAGGAAATGTTTAACAAATGATGTTGACATACCAAAGTGACAGAGGAGCCAGCTTGAGGTGGCCCCCATTGGCCAAAATGTGGGACAATTTTAGCATGAAAATAAACAAAGATAGCAATTGATTATAAACCATTGAACAAAATAGGAATCCCTGAGTTCATATTGATACAAATGAGTAAATAAAGGGGGAGAAGAAAAATCTCTTCTTAATATAGAACACCTATGAATAAATGCAGAAAAGTCACCATTTGGCAGCCACCAGTGTGGAAGTTGATTTAGGTAGGAGTCATCAAAGGTTTTAAAACTGGTGGGTGGAGGGTCTATGAAGAATAGGATATTGATGTAATCTAAGAATATCTCCTACCAAAATACTCACTTGACTACAAAACAAAAAAATGGCATTGTTATAGTAAATACCAACTTGACCAGGTAGGACAAATCGACATTATGTGTCTCTTGACTGTTGAGCTGAGAAGGGCTCAGCCTCATTTCAGGATATTCTGGATAAGAATTCATTGCATGAATTTGGCCATGAGAAAGTATTGTATAGACCTAGGTTGAGGGCCCTCTTACATAATGAGAGGCCTGTATTCTTTAGAATTGTCCCGTTCATAAAAGAAAAAGAAAAACTGAAAGACTGCTTTAGATTGAAAGAGACTAAAGAGATATGACATGTGATCCTGTGTTGGATCCTGGACCAGATAGGAAAACATGACATTGTTAGCACATTTGGTTAAAGTTGATATGGTCTGTGGATTGAATGACAGTGTTCTATTAAAATGATTTCCTGATTTGGAAGCTTATGTGGTGAATATGTTGGCCACAATTCTTGTTTTAGCAAATATGAACTAGAATATTCAGGGATGATGGAGCATCATATCTGTGGCTTGCCCTTAAATGGTTCAGAAAAAGACCAATTATAATGGGTGTGTTAGGGATGCTGGCGGCAAGAGGGAGGTAATAAATATGCTAAAATCGTAATCTTTGAAAAATCTGAGTGAAGGCAAAATAGAAGTTCTTTCTACAACTGTCCTGTAACTTTCCTGTAAGTTTGAAATTATTTCAAGATAAAAAATTTTACAAAGTGAATATTCATTATAACTCATTTCAAAATAAAAAAAAATTAAACGAATATAACACTTAAAATTTATCTGCCTGTAACTTAAATTATTAACTTGAAAAGTAAGGACTTTATATAAAACTATGGAAATTGCTTGTAGACCTGTCATTTAAATTAATGAAGTTCTTATTTTTGTCAGAGTGGTTCATAATATATAGAGTTGATTTTCTTTCAAAATACAGATGCCATAATTTCCTCATTGTATAGTTAATGGTAGTGTTTTCTAAAGGGCCAATCACAATATATATCTTATGACTATATATTTAAATGGGTTTAACTCCTGGCAGGAATTTATTGACTTACCCAAATTGCTTTTTACAACAGACAGTTTTTGTTTTTCTTTTGCAGTTTGGCTCAAAGAGCAGATTTCTAAGGAGTAGGTAGAATGTGAACACTAAGCTGTTGGCTCTGTGTATAGGCCCTTCGTTTCCTGGAGGCCAGGAGTTTACAACCTTACACAAATGGAGTGGTATTTGTTTCTCCCTTATTCCAATATCTACAAGGGGAGTACAGAAAGAGGTATTCTTTATGCAGCTACTAATAGTGAGAAGAACTTGGAAGTAGATGCTAGGTACTTCAGCAGGTGTTTCCCACATACCAGCTAGCCAAAGAAACATTATTTTCATTTATTGGTGATGTCAATAATGATAACAATAATAGTAACAATAAAAAAATAAAACTAATGAAAAGTTCTTCCCCATAGATGCTGAGAAGTATCATTGGGGATAGAATCTAAATGAAAAGCATAAAGAAGCAAGGAGAAAATATAACCATATAGTTCACTTTAAGTTTATTCTAGACATTGACAAAAAGAACTAGAATTCGTCTTTGATTTAATCAACATCTGAACTAAGTTGGCATTGGTCATTGAATAGAGCACCTAGTGTTGATGAAAAAGGCTGTGATTCCAGATGTGCTCCCTCATTGCCCCTCAGCACAATGCCCAATGCCCAATGCCTGGAGAACAATGGTAGGTAGATAGGGATGAAGAAGATGTCATGGGAAGGGCTGATAAAATGAAGCAAAGTAAACTTTTTCATGACAGAGCTGAGAAGATATTCAGTGCCTAGAAAAGTCAGTTATGAACCAAGGCCTTTATTTTTATAAAGAAGCCACTTCGATGTGCTTCTGAGCTCTTATTTAAAAAACTAGTCACACAAATTAGACTTCCAGTGATGATAGTGGAGTAGGAAGATCCTAAGCCCACTTTGTCCCACAGATACAACTAGATAACACCCACATTCGTGTAAGTAACCCAGAAAACAACCCAAAGACTGGGATAACACACTATCCACAGTTAAATGAAGAGAAGAGAGCACATTGAAGTGAATAGGAAGGGTGAAGATGTGGTCAGGAGCTAAATGGCGGGACTGTTTGTGGAACAGAGGGATGTCTTGGGCACAAAAGAAGGGAAAAGAGCAGACCCTCACACCAGGCATCCCAGGCATGGGAGACCAGCAAAGGGAAGATGAATCTCCATAACATTTGGCTTTGAAAACTAGAGGGGCTGAATTTTGCAAGTTCTTATAATTAGCAGGGCTTACCACGTGGAACTTTGAAAATCTGTGGGCTCAGCTCTGGGAGGGTGATAGGAATCTAAGTCCCCACCATTGTAGAAACAGCATGACAAATAGCCCCACAGAGATACAGCATAGAAACAGCAGTTTGGAAAATGCTGGGGTATATGGGAGGATTTGTTTGCCAATTTCAGAGCACATGCTGGAGGGGTAGGGATCTTTGGGAGACTTCCTCAAGAACAAAAGAGCTGGCAAATACCATTTTCTTCCCCCACCCTCCCAGCCTAGATACATGGCCATCTTTAAGAACCAGCACAGCACCAACATGCCCTGCCTAACTTGCTAAGAGTGCACCCAGGTCCTGCATTCTGCGGACACAACCCCTGCAGTGCATCCTTGGCCAGAGCACACCCAAAGTGGTGCCACAGGATGGCAGTGTGCATGCAGTCCCAACTGTGAGCACCACTCCAAAGTGACTCTTGCCCTAGAGAGAGGAGAAGATAATCGCACACACTAGTCCAACTGTAGTCCCAGTCATGGTCTGGAGGCAGACATCTGGTTGATTGCGGACTCTGCCCACCGACAAAAGCTTCTCAAGGGACAACACAGGGAAAGCACTCTGCAGTTTGGTGCCACTGCATCTCTGGCAAATCCCTGGTCTGACTCAAATCAAGCCCAAGGCAGCCTCAGGCTGGCTCACTAACAACACAGGGATCCAACCCTGCCCACAAGGCAAAAAGACACATTGCAAATGACTGGATTGAAGGCAAAAGTGGCTCAGCCAAAACAGTAGGGTGCACACAACACACATAGGAGACACCTGAAGTGCCAGGTCTTGGTAAATAGGGGACATTGCACTGCAGAGCACTATAGATCTTCTTCATAAGGCCACTACTTTCAAGAGTAGGAGATGTAGCTGAGTTTCCTGACACATGAAAACAGACACAAAGAGTTAGACAAAATGAGTAGACAGAGGAATATGTCCCAAATGAACAAACAGGACAAAATCACAGCAAGAAAGGTAAATAAAATGAAAATAAGTAATATGCCTGATAGAGAATTTAAAGTAATGTTCATAAAGATGGTCACTGGACTTGAGAAAAGAGTGGACGACATCAGTGAGACCCTTACCAAAGAGATAGAAAACAAACAAAAAACAATCAGATGAAGAACTCAATAACTGAAATTAAAAATACAGTAGGTAGAATAAATAGTAGATTAGAGAAGAAGAATGATCAGTGACCTGGAGGACAGAGTACTGGAAGACAATAACACTGAACAGGAGAAAGAGAAAAGCATAATAGAAATGAAAATAGACTTAGGGAAATCAGCAACACCATCAAGCATAATAACATTTGCAACATAAGAAAGAAGGAAAGAAAGAAAGAAAAGAAAGAAAGAAAGAAAAGAAGAAAGAAAAGGAAGAAAGGTAAGAAAAGGAAGAAAGAAAGAAAGAAAGAAAGAAAGAAAAGAAAAATGAAAATGAAAGAAAGGATGAAAGAAAGAAAGAAGGAAAGAAAGCAAAGGGTCAAAATTTATTTGAAAAAATAATAGCTGAAAACTTCTTGAATCTGTGGAAGGAAATAGAAATTCAGATCCAGGAAGCACAGAGAGCCCCCAATAATACATTAAAAAAAATTATTCACCACGATCAAGTGGGATTTATTCCTGGGATGCAAGATAGTTCAATATTTACAAATCAGTCAACATGATACCTCACATCAACAAGAGAAAGGATAAAAAACATATGATCATTTCAATAGATACAGGAAAAGCATTTGACAAAGTGCAACTTCCATTCATGAGAAAAACCCTCAACAAAATAGGCTTAGAGGGAACATACCTGAACGTATTAAAGGCCATATCTGAAAAACCCACAGCTAACAATCATATTAAGTGGTGAAAAACTGAGAGCTTTTCTTCTAAGATCAGGAATACAACAACGATGTCCACTCTTGCCACTTTTATTCAACATAGTACTGGAAATCCTAACCACAGCAATCAGACAAGAATTGGTAAGGAAGAAGTAAGACTTTCACTATTTGCAAATGACATATAAAGAACACCCTAACGACCCCACCAAAAAACTACTAGAACTAATAAATGAATTCAGTAAACTCACAGGATACAAAATCAATATACAGAAATCCTTTGCATGTCTTTAAGACTTAAGAGCAGAAATAGAAATTAAGAAAACAATCCCATTTATAATTGCACCCCAAATCATAAAATACCTAGGAATAAACTTAACCAAGGAGGCAAAAGACCTGTACTCCGAAAACTATAAAACATTGATGAAAGAAATTGAAGATGACACAACCAAATGGAAAACATTCCATGTTCATGGATTAGGAGACCAAATATTGTTGAAATGTCATACTACTCAAGCAATCTATAGATTTAATGCAATTTCTATCAAAATATAAACAGTATTTTTCACAGAACTAGAACAAACAATCCTAAAATTTGTATGGAACCACAAATAGCCAAAGCAGTCTTGAAAAAGAACAAAACTGGGATCACAATCCCAGATTTCAAGATATACTACAAGGCCATAGTAATCAAAACAGTATGCTACTGGCACAGAAATAAACACATAGATCAATAGAATAAAATAGCCCAGAAATAAACCCACAATTATATGATCAACTCATATTTGACAAAGGAGGCAAGAATATGCAATGGGGAAAAGACAGTCTCTTCAACAAATGGTGTTGGGAAAACTGGACAGCTTGTACATGCAAAAGTATGAAACTGGATCACTTTCTTATATCATATACCAAAATAAACTCAGAGTAGATTAAGGACCTAAATGTGAGATCTGAACCATAAAAATCTTAGAGATCATAGGCAGTAATTTCTCTGACATCAGCCATGACAACATTTTTCTGATATATTTCCTGAGGCAAGGGAAACAAAAGCAAAAATAAACTATTGGGAACACATCAAAATAAAACGTTTCTGTACAGCAAAGGAAATAATCAAGAAGAAAACTAAAAGACAAGTTACTTAATGGTAGAAGATATTTACAAAATGCATATTCAATAAAGAGTATCCAAGATATATAAAGAACTTACACAACTCAAAACCAAAAACACAAATAATGAATTAAAAAATGAGCAGAAGACGTGAATAGGTATTTCTGCAAAGAAGACATACACACATGGTCGACGGAAGTATGAAAAGAAATGCAGCATCATTCATCATCAGAGATATGCAAATCAAAACCACAATGAGATATCACCTCAGACCTATGAACATGGCTAAAATCAAATACAAGAAACAACAAGTGTTAATGAGGATGTAGAGAAAAAGGAACACTTGTGCAGTGTTGGTGGGAATGCAAACTGGTGTAGTTATATATACACAATGGAATATTATTCAGCCATAAATAAGAATGAAATCTTGCCATTTGCAGCAACGTGGATGAAGTTAGGGAGTGTAATGCTAAGGGAAATAAGTCAGAGAAAGACATATACCATATGATTTCACTCATATGTGGAATTTAAGAAACAAAACAAATGAACAAAGGAAAAAAAAAAGACTAACCAAAAAACATACTCTTAACTATATGGCACAAACTGATGATTACCAGAGGGAGATGGGTGAAATAGGTGAAGGGGATTAAGGGCACACTGAATAATGTGTAGAATTGTTGAATCATTGTATTGTACACCTGAAACTAATATAACATTGTATGTTAACTGTACTGGAATTAAAAAAGCAAAACAAAACAACTAGTACAAATGAGTTAAAGTTATAGAATACCTTTAAGGAATTGAGTTTTTTAAAGAAAGTAGCTAGTATTGCAGTGTTTTGTTTGGCCTTTATTTTGCCCTTTATGATACAGGGGAACATAGAAAAATGATTGAAGGACTGTATTACAGACAGGAAATAATTTAAATTTCAGAGTCTAAAAAATTGAAGAGGGAATGGTATTACTTAGATAAGATTAGAAAAAGTGGTTATCTTTTCTAAAGTGTGTGAAGAGCTAGTTAAGGAATAGTTAACTTCTTTTTCTAACTCCTCAGTAGATAAATAAGGGTGGGTGGGGACCTTAAATTCATTCATCTGAACCTAAAGAAAAACTTTCTTTTTGTAAGATCATTGTGATATATACAACCAGATTAGAGTGTTAAATTGTTCTCTTTAAAAATGGTGACAGTCTAGTGATTGGTATAATTTTTTTTGTAATCTGTTCTAGGACAGTCCATGTGGTTCATTTGTTATTCTAAGTGTCTCTATTTTCTCAAGCTAATGTTCACAGATGGACAAAATTTTATATATCCTCAAATGATTTTGAATTAAGAGAGGTGAAATTGAAGGCAATATTGTTGAATGGGAAAAAATATTGAATGAGGGAATAGCAATATCTATTGTAATTGCAAACCAGGAAGATACGTATATATGTGTAATAACTTTTCCTTGAGAAATAATCAACCTCTCAGGTCCCTGGGTGGCTCAGTGAGTTAAGCATCTGACTCTTGATTTCAGCTCGGGTCATGATCTCACTGTTTGTGAGTTTGAGTCTCGCCTCAAGCGCTGCACTGGCAGCGTGGACCCTACTTGGTATTCTTTCTCTCTCTCCTTCTCTCTCTCTCTGCCCCTCCTGTGCTCCTGTACTTTCTCTCTCTCCCTCTCTCTCTTCTCTCCCAAATACATAAGTAAACATAAACAAAAATTTTTAATTAAAAGCAATAACTTCTGACCTACATTGTCATAGAAATTCATAGATATTTGCGTATGAATTAGATATCTGTTTGAATTTTAGTCTAATCCCTTAATTAGACTATTTTAAGGAAAAGTTATTACTCACTGAAAAATGCAGTAAGCTAAAATTCAGAACACCTTTGTTTCCCGAAACAAGCAATAAAAACGGTTAAAATGTCTTTCATTCCTAAGATGGTACTTGTCGTATGATCTTGGTACTCTAAAAACATGTTTCTGTAGTCATAAATCACTTCTAGCTTTTAGTTAAGGATGTCTTAAAGAAAATACTCTCACTCTGAATCTGCTCTACTTTGAGAATAGTACGCTTTTGTTACAGGATAGTGACAAGTACATTTGGTCTCCTAGTAGCATGTCTTGGCTCTCTGTTCTTCTTAGGTAGGACCAGTTGGGTCTGTCTAGTACACTTGAAAACATGGATGTGGATCTGGAGCTATTTTGATATTAGAGATAAACACTTGGGAGCTAGTAATAAATATATGGGTGTTAGTTGAATTGATCACGTAAATGAAAGAACTGAAGAGGAGTGTATATGGTGAGAAGTATTGTCTGAAGACTAAACCCTGCAAGAACCAACATTTAAGGATTGGACAGCACACAGAGAACCTTCAAATTAGAGAAAGAGTAGTCAGAGCATGCAAATGGTTCATAGTCTGAAACTGGATGAGATTACTTAAAAAGTGAACACCAAGCAAACATATAAAAGATCCACTCCTGAAGTACCCTGATGGGCACTGGTCAGGTAACTGAAGAAGAACCTGCAGAAAAGACTGAGAAGAAGGGAACAGTAAAATAGGAGGAAAACGAATTTATTTATTTAGTTAATTTGGTGAGTAGGGTATTATTGGTGAACTTAACGGGAACAAAATGTTAGTGGAGTGGGGGGAATGTAAGCCAAAAATCAGTCAGCTGACTGGTAAATCAGAGATGAGAAAGCAGAAACAGTGATTATATACTACTTGTAAAATAAGTGTGATGGTGAGAAGCGAAAAGATAGTGTTCACTCAAGGATTATGTAGAATCAAGAAATGACTTTATTTGTTTCTTGAAATGGGAAGACAAACATCTTCATAGGAAGAGGGGATGAAATCTGTGGAATACATGGAGAATATTTATGGATACGGCCTGAGAGAGGCAGGAAAGGACATTTCCAGAGCGCCATTCTGCCTTGGTTTGGAATGATGGAAGACCATATTTTTCCACCCTGCAGCTGAGGTGATGGAATTATCATTAACCGAGATGGAGAAAGCAGACTTCCAGTGGCTTTCCACTCACTCATAATTAAAGCAGAAGTCCTTTCTACTGAGACACTGGGAAAAGAAGTGAGGATTGATGAAAATATAGAGGATTTTGAGGACTAGGGGGAAAGAATTTTGTGTGTTCATTTAACAAACCTCTGTTGACCGCCGACTGTGCCCCATGTATGATTCTAGATTCTGGAGATTTGGAGTGAGCCAAATAGATACATTATGATATTATCCTAATGGGGTTTATTTTCAAGCAAATGGAGGAGTACGTGCATGAAGGCTCTGTTGTGGGTGGAGGAGGCGGCTAGATGACCAGCTGAGATAGGAACGCATTGGTTCAGAGGACCCCTAAGGAGAGTGATGTTTGTTGGCATTGGTTGCTGATTGGCACTGGAAAGAGAGCCCAGCAGAGACTGGGGGCTGCCTACTTTTTTGGTAGTTAGGAAGTATGGTACTGAGACTTTCTTTCTTAGTTCTTCAGAGCCTAGAAAAAGGTATGAGGAAAATGAATAGCTTAGAGGGACAGGACTGAGAATAGTGAGGGTGAATATGGAGGCCTTGCAGGCCAACACATAATTAACATTTTCTTTTATTACATTATATTTCACAGTTCAAATAATGCAATCCCAAAGAAAGTATATTAAAAAAAAAAAACATTAGTATTGTTTGTTTAATTGAAATTCAAGAATCAACAGGAACTACTCATTAATGTAAAATGGTGAGGCAAATAAACTTTGATTTTCTACTTCTTGCTAACATATGGTCTATGAGAATTATATATGTATTTTGTTTCTCATTTACCTTTTTGGTTAACAGTTCTTTAAACTTCCCATGCCAGCAGATGGTAATTCATCTTGCAACTTGAGTTCTTTTACTTAGGGTGTTCATAGGGTCTTCTAGCCTACTAGGTTGATTCTATTGATATATTTTAGCTTGAATTATTTAAAATGACATAACCAGTTATAGCAAGAGGTTTGAGGCATTAGTATTCATTTCTGGAATATAATTGCTCTGCAGTCAATCCTGTATCAGGTTAGACTGACGTTATTATAGCTGGAGTTAAAAGCATACCTTTAAGCTAATACATTTGTTTTCTTAGAATTTAACGACTCTAGATTCTAAATTCTAAAGAACTTTAATTCTAAGGCCTTACTCCTTTCCTGTTGAACTTCCCTTAAAATACAGTGTAGCATTTTTTTTTTGCATGAAATTAAAGTGTCAATAATTATTATTTGTCTACAACATAGAAGCAGCTCCTACCAAATTATGTAATACTATGGGACTTTGCATGTATAAAATGCATAAAACATAAAACATATTTTTAAATGATAGCACAAAGAGACAGTTTTTCTTAGGTTTGAGGAATGGAGTAAGTGAGTGTCTTAAGTACTTAGGACACCAAAAAGACTTGAATTGGGTTCCTATGCTTAGAACATTGAGGTTGAAAATGATTTTCTTCCCCCAAATCTATTTTCTGGAGTTGTGGCATTCTGTTGAATAAGCAGCGATCTGCCCTTGCATTGAGGTTCAACTCTTTCACAATAGTGATAATGTTCTAAAACTGTGGTAGGATTTTGAGGGGTTAGTTTCTGCCTGTTTATACTGAAAATGAATTAAGCTTTTCATATTGAACATGCTGCTAATCTAGGGCATAGGATTTAATTAATTTTCTATTAGTATTCTCATTTTCCATATACTTATTTGTGTTCTTTGTGTGCATTTTTATATAACCAGCTGGTATGAGGTGTGTAAACAAGTGTTAGAACATTGATAATTGTTCTCTATGGAGAAAGAATCAATGGTCTTAGTCTTTATACTCAGTTTGACAAGTACTGAGAACCTACACCATAGAAGGCACTGTGCCAGATACTGTGGAAATATCTGTGATTGTTGTCATATATTGTAATCAGTTAAGCTAATCACACAAGCCAACAGCAGAATGGTGTCCAGGAAGTTTGGTTTCATGAATTTCAGGCAACATCAACATCAGTTGATTTAAGAAATCAACCAAAGTAAGTTTTATTTAACTTTAACATGCTGTCGAGAGTCTCATCATCCTTTCCTGGAAACTGGAACTTTTGATCAGCAAGAAATGGAGGCTGTGAACTTCTAGCAGTTCAGGAATTAAGTGACTTCATTACTTGTCACTGAGTAAATCTTAGGAGCGATTTGCATATCACCTTTAGTAATTGGCTTAAGTAGAATGACTTTTGTAAAAATAGGAAAAATTCTCATTAATTTTTTACCTCTACTTTTTAATATAGAGTTTCAGTTCTAATTAAGATGAATCTTCCAGATATCCAACATTAATACTAAAATAAAAAGTAAAGGGGCACCTGGGTGGCTCAGTCGGTTGAGCGTCCAACTTAGGGCTCAGGTCATGATCTCATGCTCGTGGGTTCACGCCCTGCGTTGGGCTCTGTGCTGACAGCTAAGGGCCTGGAACCTGCTTCGGATTCTGTGTCTCTCTCTCTCTCTACCCCTCTGTTCGTGCTCTGTCTCTCTCTGTCTCAAAAATAAATAAACATTAAAAAAAATTAATACTAAAATAAAAAGTAAATTACATGATTTTCTTGTAATTTTGCAGCGCTTTGAACTCCAAGATTCAGGAAGCTCTGTGCTTCCTAAAGAGGTTGTGAGAGTGGAGAGGCTGACTGAAAGCCATTCCCCCCAAGCTTCTGTGACTGTCCGGATTGCAGAAAAAGAAGTGACCATTCAGGTAATGGATAAAGTTTATACTTTCTTAGATGTGCTTTGTTCTGCCCATTTATGATCCCCTTTTAAATCTTCTTTGGCTCTATAGTGTCACATCTGTATATCTGTATCTGTATTTATCCATGTATCCACAGTCATGTATGTTTGTAAACTGGAAAAGTTCAGGAGAAACATAAGCGTAGTTTCTCATAAAAAACTAAAGTTGATCTCTGGGAAAATCAAATGAAGTACCGAATAAAGTATTTTGTATTCTGAGTCCTTGATAAGAAATAGTGTTTTCAAACATATTTTAGCGGCTGTGGAACACTCTTTTCAAATAAAATCTTTCGTAACTACATGCAACAGTTAAAAGAGGAGCTGTTCTGGTTGGAGAGGTTTTAGAAAAGGGAAGGATATTTGGTCACAGGGCTCTATATGCTTGCTCTGCCTCCCTTTCTTCCAACCCTTTGAGAGCCCTGAGAACCCCTAGAGGGGATGGGAAACTATCACAAGGAAACACAGCTTGAAAAACACAGACTTAAATGAATTGTAAGTGAATGTGGGGAAGAAGAAGGCTTGCCTTCTTATGTGCCACAGCGCACTTTAATTATATAGACTTTTTATGTGCTCTAATGTGATATTATTAATACTTATTAATTAATGTTGCTGCATTTATTCATTTATCAAGCTGAACATTGATTAATGTCTACTCTGAGCCAGGCTCTGTATTAAAAATTATTAGTGTCTACTGTGTATTAGTCACTATATTTGTCTCTTGACAAATATATAATACCATAAATACATTATGCCATTAAATCCTCCAATAATCCTGGAGGCAAGTTTTATGATCTGCATTTTATAGATTGGAAAACAGATGTAAAGAGGATAATCAGTTCATTCATGGTTGCTAGCTAAGAAATGTCACAGATAAGACTTCTAGACAGGATCACTTTCCACTACACTCTTCTGTCTACTTCAGATGAATGACCTCATTAAGCTGATGGTCTAAATAGAGTCAGATAAGTAAGGACTGCATTGGAATGGCTGTGGGGATATAGAATGAGCTGTCTTCAAGTATGACATAGGAGTTTTCCAATAGCTCAGGAGTGGAAAGGTGATAGGACACTTCAGCACACTTCAGACATGTCCAAAGGCATGAAATGGGAGCAAGCTTTCATTGTTTGCTTCTTTTTGGTGATGGCTTTCTGACTTCATTGCCTCCAGTCCCTCCGGTCAGCCTTCTATGTTACCACTATGATGATCTTTCTTAAATGCAAATCTAATCTTGTCACTTCCAAACTTATAATTCTGTAGGGTTCCTGTTATGATGGGCCCCAAGTTCTCCGCAGAACATGGAAATCTCCTAGTGGAGTCCCCAGGAGACAAATGAGGAGGAGATAGAAAATAAAAGATGCAGGTGTGAAGGATGAGAGGAGAGATTTTAAGACCAGATGCTTCCGAGTTGTAAACTAAGAGTGGAAAAGGATTTGTGGACATGGATTTTAGAAATCAGGACATCATTGGTGACTTTGGAGAGTCCCAGTAGACTGACTTGAAATTCTGTACTTAGCACTGGAACTTGGACAAAAAACTTCATTCTCAAGTAGTGACATTGTTATTATAAGTTATAAATAACCCCCAAATGACATGATTATTATGAAAATGTCTGACAGCACAGGGCTTTAATTTTAGAGGGATGATTGATTTGGAGGGTTGATGATAATGATAATCAGATCTGTGAATAAGAAAATAGTTGCTGCTCTATTGAAATATCAAAAACAGTACAGAATTGAATTGAGCAAGGGATTATTAGGGGCTTCTAAATGGCAGTTATGTTCTTTCATTTACTAATGTTTTGAGAAACACATATGCATATTATATTTACTTCTCTTTAATTATAGGTGCCAGCTGGGACCAGGCCAATAAGTCAACCTTGTGCATCAGAGCGTTTTGTACAGACTTTAAGCCATAAACAACTACTGGCTGAGATGATGCAGTCACACATGGTTAAGGACATATGTTTAATTGGAGGAAAAGTAAGAATAGCAGCAGTCTCACTGCGGATTTCTGTTTCCCAACTTTTGGTTGTTTTGACTTCTCCCTTGAATGATTGTGTTTCCATTTGTAGGGTTGTGGAAAAACGGTCATTGCTAAGAACTTTGCAGATAACTTAGGATACAACATAGAACCCATCATGCTCTATCAGGTATGATGTTCATTTTTAGTACTTGGACTATAAACATATATATTTAGACCATCAGTAGAAGTTATGGATATTCTTCCTTGAGTTATGTATGACCTGTTAATTTTGGTCTACATAAATAACTGAAATAAAAATCAAATTGGAGTACAATTGTAATTACTTGCAACTTTTGAAAGTGCATTTTAGACTGTTGAATGTGCACACCATATCAGCACCTGTGTCTGTTTTTCAAGAGAGATTCAATTTACCTGCATGTGCGCACATACACAGACTGCATTTAGTAGTAATTTGGAAATCGAAATAAAATGGGTTTTAGCAGCAATGGGAGATAAGTAGGTATTCACTGAATAGAGTATTTTCTTATTGTGGAAAAATACACACAACATGAAATTTGCCATTTTAACTGTTTCTAAGTGTACAACTCACTGGCTTTAAGTATATTCACAATGTTGTGTAGCCATCACTACTATCTGTTTCCAGAACTTTTTTGTTTCCTTCCTGCATCTCTTGTTCCCTTTGACCCATTTTGTCCATCGCCCTCCCTCCTCCCCTCTGGCAACCACCAGTTTGCTCTCTGTATTTATAGGTCTGTCTTGGCTTTTTGTTTGTTTTGTTTTTTAGATTCCACATATAAATGAGTTCATATGGTATTTGTCTTTCTTTGTCTGACTTATTTTTAGAACATTTTGTATTCCAGATAGAAACTCTATATTCATTAAATGATAACTTCCCATCCCCCACCCCAGACTCTGGTAACCTCTATGGTACTTTCTGTCCCTATGAATTTGCCTATTCTAGGTACATCATTTAAGTAGAACCAAGCACTTTTTTGTCATTTTGTCTCTATTTTACCTGACATGATGTTTTCAAGGTTCATTCATGTTATAGCATATATCAGAATTTCATTTCTTTTTATGGCTCAATAATATTCTGTTGTATGGATATACTGGCTTTTGTTTATCCAAATATTGGTGAACACACGGTTGTTTCTAGCTTTTGATTTTTGTGAATAATGTGACTATAAACATTGGTATATAAGTATCTGTTTGAGTCCCTACTTTCAACTCTTATTATATATATACCTAGAAGTGATGTTACTGAACCATATTATATTTCTATGTTTAACTTTTTTGAGGAACTGCTATACTGCTTTCTGTAGCAGTGACACCAATTTACATTCCCACCAGCAGTGTGTGAAGTCGTAACTCATTGTAGTTTTGATCTGCATTTCCCTAATGACTAATGAAATTGAGCATCTTCTCATGTACTTATTGACCATTTGTATGTCTTATTTGGAGAAAAGCCTATTCAAGTTCCTTGCTTGTGTTTCAATTGGGTTGTCTTTTTGTTGTTTAGTTGTAGGAGTTCTTCATATATTCTGGATATTAACCCATTTTCTGTTATGATTTACACATGTTTTTTCCCCCTTTCTGTAGGTTGTCTTTTCACTCTCTTTATACTATCTGTTGATGCACAAAAGTTTTAAATTTTGACGAAGTCTAATTTATCTTTTTGTTATTGTTGCCTATGCTTTTGGTGTTATATACAGTAAGTCATTGCTAGGTCCAATATCATGAACTTTCTCTGTTTTATTCTAAGAGTGTTAATAGTTTTAGATCTCACATTTAGGTCTTTGATCTGTTTTGAATTAATCTTTGTATACAGAGAAAAGTAAGGGTCCAACTTTAAATCATTTACATGTGGATAGCCAGTTTTCCCAGCACCATTTGTTGAAAAGACATTCTTTTCCTCATAGGATGGTCTTAGCGTCCTTGTCAAAAACCAGTTCACTATATATGTGAGGGTTTATTCTGAGCTCTCTCTTCTGTTTCATTGCTCTGTCTGTCCTTATGTCATTCTCACACTGTTTGGATTTCTATAGCTTTATAGTAAGTTTTGAAATAAGGAAGTGTGAGACCTCCAACTTTGTTTTCTTTTCCAGGGTTGTTTTGGATATTCAGCATCCCTTGGGTTTCTATATGAATCTTAGGATAGGTTTTTCTATTTATGAAAAAAAAATGCTATTGAGATTTTTATAGGAATTTCACAGAATATATAGATCACTTTGGGTAATATTGTCATCTTAATATTTAAGTCTTTCAATCTGTGAACATGAATGTCTTCTCATATATTTGTCTTCAATAATTTCTTTCAGCAATAATTTCTTTTATAGTTTTCAGCGTATAAGTCTTTTATCTTCTTGGTTAAATTTATTCCTAAGTATTTTTGAATAGATTGTTTTTGTGAATGTCCATGTTGTATATGGTATGATTAAAAATCAAACTTACAGCTGGTGTTTTTACACAGTAAATTTTTCTTTCGTGTATTTGTTTGTAATGATCACTCCTAAGACATTTTCATACTGCGTAATTTATCGATTCTATATGTTAGTCTTTGATTATAGTATCTTTTTACTTACGGCAGAGTTTCCATTTTTATTTTTGAACAGTTTGGGGAGTGGATGTGATATTATTTACTTACATTTTAGATTGTAGTTTGCCTTTTTAGTTTATTTTTTAGTTAACTTTGTTATTATTACTGACACTAAATATACTTATGTTAAAATGTTTTTATTTTTGAAAAATGATGTTTAAACTAGTTACTTATTATGACTTTGGATTATAGAAAATGTTAACAGCTCATACTTTAAATGATTCTGTTGAGAAGATTCCTTTCAATGCTGCTTTAAGGTACTTTGTGTCTATTGATTAAATTGGCCAGAGTTTACATAAAATCTGTGAAGAAGCATATGATTTATGAAATCACTAAGAAAAATTCAGGTGAAGAGATTAAACTAGTAGTGATATCCTTGGTCTTTAGATATACACGTGTAGGGAAAAGAATGAATTTCTACACTCTATAGAAGGTGGCAAGTCTTGGAGCTCACTGAAAATATATTTTGAAATGAGTTTTTATGATTTGATTCTAGGTCTACTGGCTTTTTAAAGACAGTTAAGGAAATTGAGAGAGAGTATATCTTAAACTTAATTTATGGCAGATGCCATGAAGAACACCCTCCCCTCTTATGAATCAGTCCTCTTGGTGTCTTTGTCAGAGATCAGAAGGCAGATGGTTAACTCAGTATGCTACTTCATCTGTCTATATCCTTCCGTTAGCTTGTTAGAAGTGATCTGAGGATGATATTTTATCATCTCACCAACCTGTTAATTATCAACTTTTTAATTTCCAATGAAAATACTTTTCTACCAAGTAATTGGGGGGGGGGGGGAACACCCAAATCATCGATATATTTGTAAAATAAGTTAAATTGTACTATAAATATCTTATATTCCATCTATAGATTAAGGATAAATACAAGCACAGTGTATTTCCCAAGTGCCACTACTTCGAATCATATGGAGAAGAACTTTTGAGGACAATATTTCTTTTCTTTGTGACTCTAACTTAATTTGTTAATAGTATTATTTCTAGAATTATACACATGATTATTTTCTTCATGTTAAAATAAAAATACTCATTCTAATGAAAGCTGGAACTAATTTATGCCTCATCAATTTTTCCACACAATACGGTTTCAGGTTTTTGTAGTCACTTTATGGTGATTTGGTAGTGGTAAATCATCCTAAAATTATATGTTTGAGCTGTGTGAAAATTATGGTCACCTCATTCTGCCCTTCATTAAAAGAAGAACCAAACAAGAGAGTATGTATGTATCCATCATCAGATCTCAGCTCCACTGGAAAAGTACCCAAAGTATCCTGCCATTGAGAATGTTATCTGTACATTTGAAAGCATTAGTTTAAGAGGCTGAGAACAGACTTCTTATATATTATTGGAGAATGACAGCAAATTAACAAAAATACTATTTTAATGTGGTTTTTTTACTCTGTTGTTAAATTTGTTGATTTATGGATAAACAAAGGTAGGAAGATGCTACCATTGAGGATTGGGAAAACTGGCACAGAGATAAGCAAATAAACCACATATTCTGAAACTCCTTTTCCAATTTTGCTTTTCTGCTCATTAGTCTTTATAGGAATATCTAGAAGAAAAGTGATTTTTGAAAGCATAGACTTCAGAAAGGGATAGAGAAGTGTGAAAATGTAGGTGAGTTTGTTTCTGTCTGTCTGCATGAACTGGATCAAAGAATCAATAGATACTGTATTGACATTTGCAGATTTTTTAAACTGTTAATCAGTTGGTTTTCATGATAGAAACCAAGCCCCTGAGATCAAATATAAGACTCTTTGTTCATACTTTCATATTTATTAGTAGAGCTCATTGAGCTCTCTGGGACAGAGGAACTAATTTAATAGAATTCAAGACAGGTTTGGGTTTTATAATAATACAGTCCATATTAATGAAAAATATGGAAAAAATTCTGGAAGTTTGACCCAACATAGAGAATTTAGTGGGAATAAGTAACCCAACATCTGTTTTCCTAGAAGATGTGGAGATTTCCCTGTTATTTGTACATGTATAAAGCTACACTTAATCTGTGGGTTTTGCTTTATTTTTAGACTTGACTATTTTTAGAACTGGATTTCATATGAAGAAAAAGAAAAACAGAGCCTTAACACAGATTTGTGGCAGTACATAAAGTAAGTTTTAT
The DNA here is from genome assembly GCF_046562875.1 of Panthera onca. Lineage (NCBI taxonomy): Eukaryota > Metazoa > Chordata > Mammalia > Carnivora > Felidae > Panthera > Panthera onca. Next base: position 212,088,747 of record NC_138339.1, on the reverse strand, counting down.
AATAGGTTATAAAAATCTTAAATCACTTGGCTCAAGTGTTAGGTCAGATTCTTTTAACTGGTTATTCTTTTTTTAGTGTTGAAGCCAGTGATTTCATAGTGTCAAAGAAATCCAAGTTATTATTCTTTTCCTTCACAACCAGATAAGGGCATGTTTCCAGATTTCTTTCCACATCATCATAAACAGCATCAGATCTGAGATATCTTTCTTTTGTTAAAGTACTATTTGTATAAAAGCCAAGTCAGCTCCAATAAGAAATTTAAGCACAAATAAGTTCATGGGACCTGTAATGAAAATAATCACTATCTAAAACAGATCTTAGAATCATTTTGATTTTTCAGTTAAGTTTTTCTTCCTAGAGCTAAACTCAAACCAAATTCTCTTCTCTATCTTTAATCTACAATTTCTACTTCTTCCTGTTCATCCAGATACAGAAGTATCTTTATTTCTTTCATTCTCTCTCCTTTGTTTTCATTGCTGTGTGTTTTGGATTTATTTACTTGCTTCTTGTCTTTGCCTTGACTTTGTACTTTTCTCTCATCAAGATTGTAAGATAGCTGTATTTATTTAAATGGTTAATGTTCAACCTTGGAGGCTGACTTTCTGCATGATTCTGTGTAACTCATCTTGTTTTCTTGATTTCTTATTTTGCTGCAATCTGTGATCCTTCCTGTCTTCTTTATATTTTTTTCTTTCCCCACATAGACTAACCTTCATAAAGCTAAGAATTTAAGTAGTTTGCTACACTCTAAGAATTTACTTACCTCAGCTCCTTTAAATTTCTTACATTATAAAAGTTATTTTCAAACAACAATGTATGTCATCATCATCAAAATTGTTGACTTGAGCAATCCTTTTCAAGTCCCAGGCTCACCAAGGCTCCTGTCTCATGTGTTTTTCAGTTTCTCCTTGATAATGAGGTTGTCTTGTCTCCTACCTCCTTTGTGTAGAATGTGCTTTAAAATTTATTGTAGTTCATCAAAGTTTAAAATTTAGTGCAATTATAAAATTTTAATTTTTTTTAGTGTTTTATTTATTTTTGAGACAGAGAGAGACAGAGGATGAGCAGGGGAGGGGCAGAGAGACAGCAAGACACAGTATCCGAAGCAGGCTCCAGGATCCGAGCTGTCAGCACAGAGCCCAACACCAGGCCCGAACCCACAAACCATAAGATCATGACCTGAGCCAAAGTCGGACGCTTAACCGACTGAGCCACCCAGGCGCCCCAATGCAATTATAAAATTTTAAAAGTTAGCAGAATAAAACGTCCCTTCTAATTTGAAGGGACATTTTTATTAAATATGATTTCATATTTCTTGCCTATAATATCAGAGTCATGCTAGGAGGACCAGTAACCATAATGTTCTTTGTCATAAATTTCATAGATAAGTTATAGTGCATAATGTTATTTATAATTATAAGATTATAAATATTATACATTGTATAATTGTATGGAATAGTTACCTCAGTAGATTTCATCAGGGTGCTACTAAGCATGTGACAATTGCACACATAGGGAATTTTGCAAATTAAATTGTAAAGCCACAAACTACAACCTCATTCCAAGTTGCTTCACAAATATACTTTATTAGAACCAAGAGAGTATAGATAACTCTCTGTAATGTATCACCATTATTGGAAAAGGTTATTCAAGTTTATACTCAACTAATTTTCAAATCATCATTGTGATTATTGCCTATGCATACTAACACTATTACATTTCTTCATTTTAAATATTAATAATGAAATGAGTGCAACTCATATATATCAAAATCATTTGTAGGCATCTGGCATAATTTTTTTCCTTACCACATTTTTAAATTTTTCACATAGTGCCTGTGCTTGATTTTTATGTAAAAATGCCACAAGCTTTGTTATCCATATTTTGCAGCTTAAAATGAGAAGTGATATCATCTCTAATTATTTGGATGCACGCTTCACACTTCAAATACATGGGAAAGCTAGTTGTTTCATGTAGAAGTTATATAAAGAAGCAGTTTTATAGAGTGTAGCTAATTACTTAAATAAAAGCCAGTGTCATGTCACTTCAACAAGAAAAAATATTGGGGCTCCTGGGTGGCTCAGTCAGTTAAGTGTCCAACTCTTGACTTCAGCTCAGATCATGATCTCACAGTTTATGAAATCGAGCCCTGCATCGGGCTGTGTCCTGACAGGGCAGCTTCTGTCCTGGGATTCTGTCTCCCTCTCTCTCTGCCCCTCCCCTACTCACTCTCGTTGTCTCTCTCTCAAAAATAAATAAACTTGAAAAGAAAAAAATAGGAGGGGCACCTGGGTGGTTCAGTCGGTTAAGCCTCCGACTTCAGCTCAGGTCACGATCTCGCGGTCCGTGAGTTCGAGCCCCGCGTCGGGCTCTGGGCTGATGGCTCAGAGCCTGGGGCCTGCTTCCGATTCTGTGTCTCCCTCTCTCTCTGCCCCTCCACCGTTCATGCTCTGTCTCTCTCTGTCTCAAAAATAAATAAATGTTAAAAAAAAAAATTAAAAAAAAAATAGGAAAAAATACCCAACAAATACATAATTTAAACAATAGGTTGAATTGGAAGATGCGGGGATTATAACATGAGGATTTTGTGAACATTTATAAAAAGAAATCTGTGGCTATTATTTAGAACTGAATATATACTCTTTCCTTTTGGGAGATTTAATTCAGGATCTATTTAGAAAACAACTCATTTCTTGGGCGCCTGGGCGGCTCAGTTGGTTAAGCGTCCAACTTGAGCTCAGGTCGTAATCTCACGGTTCATGAGTTCGAGCCCCGCATCTGAGCTGTCAGCACAGAGCCTAGAGCCTGCTTTGGATTCTGTGTCTCCTTCTCTCTCTCTGCCCCTCCCCTGCTCATGCTGATGCTCTGTCTCTTTCAAAAATGAATAAACTTAAAAATAAATAAATTTAAAAAAAGAAAGAAAGAAAACAACTAATTTCTTTCCTCCAGTTAGTTTGAATAGAGTATTTATGCACATTCTGTTATTGTCTTCCTTTTCGTTTTATGGACAATTAAGTTTTGTTTTGTTTTGTTTTGTTTTGAATGAGAACCATACAAATGGCTGACAATACTCTATAACAGGGTTGATGAACTTTTTTTAAAGGGCTGGATCATAAATATTTTGGTCTTTGTGGACCTTGTTGAAACAATATGATTCTACTATTGTAATGGAATAGCAGACGTTGGCAATATGTGAATGAATGAGTGTGGCTGTGATCCACCTTATCACATTTTTTTTGTGTTTATTTTGAGAGAGAGAGAGAGAGCGAGCGAGCGAGAGTGCTTGCACAAATGTGTGCAAGCTGGGGAGGGACAGAGAGAGAAGGAGAAAGAGAATCCCAAGCAGGCCCTTAACATCAGTGAGCCCAATGTGGAGCTCGATACCATGAACCCTGAGATCATGAGCTGAGCCTAAATCAGGAGTCTGACACTCAACCAACTGTTTTTTCTTTCTTTCTTTCTTTCTTTCTTTCTTTCTTTCTTTCTTTCTTTCTTCTTTCTTTCTTTCTTTCTTTCTTTCTTTCTTTCTTTCTTTTATTGAGGTATAATTCACATGTAGTAAAATTCAGTCCATTTTGACAGATACATTCGGTTGTATAACGACTACCCCAACTGAGGTAATAGGACATTTCCATCAGCTCAGAAAATTCCCTTGTGCCTCTTTGTAGTCACCCCCTCCCTGCCACCTGGCAACCACTGATCTGTTTTCTATCCCTATTTTGCCTTTTCCTGAATGGTGTATAAATGGATTTAAATAGCCTTTTGAGTCTGGTTTCTTTCACTTACATAATGCATTTGAGATTCATCCACATTGTTGTATGTATCAGTAGTTTGTTCTTTTTAATTGCTGAGAACCTTAACACATTTTTATTGGTGTTTATGTGAGTACTTCTCTACGTTCCTGCTACAGTAGCTTTACTTCTGGAGCTCAGCCCTTTTCACCTCACTTATCAAGCCTCCTAGGCTTTCCACCTGTTTCCAGCCTGGGTTTTTCCCAATCCATCCTTCCAGCTCTGAATTTTGTTTTTTCTATTTTCCCCCTGCTTTTAGCCTTTGAATCGCTTTGTGTAGTTTGTAAGATAATATTCAAATTCTGTTGCTTAGCACAGTGCTTTTTTTTTGTTTGGTGTCCCCCCCAGGCCTCTCTTAGCCAGGTTTGAGGCTTCAACCCATACAGCTAACATTCACCTTTGAACTCCAGTCATAAAGAATGATTTGTGGTCTCCTCAGCATGACTTGATGTGTTAGGCAGCCATGCTTTCTTGCACCATTCATGCTCTATGAACCTCCTTCTCCTGAGGACCAGTTGGCTTGCTCTTCAAAACTTAGCTCCTAGGGTGCCTGGGTGGCTTAGTCGGTTAAGGGTCCAACTTCGACTCAGGTCATGACCTCATGGTTTGTGAATTTGAGCCCTGCGCCAGGCCAGGCACGGTGCTGACAGCTCAGAGCTTAGAGCCTGCTTTGGATTCTGTGTCTCCCTCTTTCTTTGCCCCTCCCCTGCTTGCTCGTTTTCTCTCTCTCTCTCACTCTCTCTCTCTCTCAAAAACAAACATTAAAAAAAAAAAACCAAAAGAAAAAAAAAGCCTTAGCTCCACTGCTACCATCTCTGTGTTTTCTGTTAAGTCCCCAGTTTGATTTATATGTACTCCTTTGTTTCAATGGCCCTTAAATGTCCTTTTGGATAGCACTTATGGCTCTGTCCTGTGATAATGACTGTATTTCATTAAGTCCAATGTGCCATCAATTATAAGACATGCCATTATTTTGTGTTCCAATAAGAAAGTAGTGCAGCAAATTAAGTTATGACATAAGACTATCAGCAGTTTTATTTTATTCTTAATGAAAGAACTCTTTCAGATTTAATTTAGATTATCTATCTCTTGTGCATGCAGAAAAAAGAAAATACAACTGGGATGAATGGTTGAAGCATTTCTAAAACTTCTTTACCTTCAGAGTATGACTTTTTTTGGTTCAGCTGTAGATGTTCATGTCACTTCACATACTATTGTCTGCATCCTGTGTGCTTTGTCAACAACAGACATTTCCAGGATATTCTTCCAAGCTACTGATAGCCATTTAGGTTTCAATACTGGTACTTTCTTGATTTTAACAGAAGGTGTTGACAGAAATGTTTTAAGGCAATAGCTGCGATTCCTTTTCCCAAGTGGTCTTTAATTTGTTGACTAAACCATAAATGGGTTATAGTTATCCCTTTTTGCTACAGAGAGATATACAAAGCCAGGTTCAGACATGGTCAGAGAATAATTAGCTGGCCAGCAGTTGTAAGATTCTGTCCACTGAAGGTGCATCCTGATTTCAGAGATGTAAAATTGTATTTTGGAATTGATGGAATTTAGCTGTTTGTCTCTCCCATCCTTTGTAAACTCCTTGGAGGCAGGGACAATGTGCTGTTTAACTCTCTGTTCCCTTAATGGGCACATAGTAGATGTTGGGATGAAAAAGTGAAGCTTGCAAATTCTGTGTCCTCTATGAATTTTGTAACAAATTGTAAACTGAGGGAAGTTGCTCTTTCCTTTTCATAGTGATCGTCCTCATACTTCATTTGTATTTGCCTATTATTAATGCCCTCATATGGACATACCAGAGTTTATCTAACCAGTCTCCTAAATATTAGTTTTATCCCCAACATTTTATAATTACACACGAAGTTGCAATGAATAACCTTGTGCATACGTGTTTTTATATTGTTAGAAGTATATCTTCAGGATTAATTCCTAGAAGTGGGACTGTGAGGTTACTAGGTAAATGCATATGTAGTTTGATAGAAATTGCCAAATTTTCTTCTATAAAGATTATATTATTTTGCATTCCCATCAACAATGTCAACAGACAGGGCTACCAAGCTTTTTCATGTTTTCCAATTTGATACTTAGAAATGGTATCTAAAGAGTAGTTTTAATTTGCATTTCTTATATTGTGAGAGAATTGAAAATTTTTTCTATTTTGAAGGGTCATTATATCATTATATCATGTCTTTTCTTACTGAATTATTTACTCACTTTTTTTGCCTGCTTTCCTGTTGAGTTTTTGGCCTTTTTTCCCATCAGTTTTTGAGTTTATGATGTATTAGCCATTTTGCTTTTGTCTCTGATATGTGCCGCACGTATTTTCTCTCAGTTTGTCAGTTGTCCTTTGGTTGTATGTATGAATAAATTATTTTGTGCCCCCAAAAATTTTAAAAAAGATTGTTTTGTAGTTAAATTTATTAATATTTTGTCTTATTATGTCTAGATTTTGAGTCATGGTTAGAAAGTCTTTCCTTATACCCAGGTTATGGAGGAATTCGCCTGTGCCTTTCCTTTTTCAGCTTCTAGATTGAACTCTCTCCAGTCCTTGCCCAGAGCCCTTATGTTTCAGAACCAGCAAGGGAGCACTGAGTGATCATGCTGCCCTCTCTCTGACCACAGCTGGGAAAGGTCCTGCAGCTTTATAACTCATGTTATAAAATTGGGCCCACATGGGTAATCCAAGATAATCTCCCCTTCTCAAGGTCCTTAATGTAGTCAAATCTGCAAAGTTCCTTTTGTCATGCAAAGTAATGTATTCACAGGCTCCTGGACATCTTTGTTTGGGGGCATTATTCTGCCTACCACACTGACCATTTTAGAAGATCATGTCACTGAAAGCATTGCCATTCATGGTATTTGAGTTACAAATATAGCACACCTGCATCAGCCTATACTGTTTTCATATCCATAGTGGTTCTATATCTGTAGCTATAGACATCTGACTTCATCATTATGTGTTTTGGTGTAGTTGTGCCCATATATCTGTTTGAAGTTATGTACTACTTTATAACAAGTTACTTTCTCCATACTGAAGTTTAGGCATTATCCAATGTTTTTATTTGAAATTAGGTGTGTAAGTACATTGTATTACCTATGATTTTTTCAGGCTTATAAAGCAAATGTTACAAAGTATTGTTTATAAAATAGGGGTATTGAGCCCAGCAGAACTGAGACCCGGTGGGCTAGACCACAGCACAGTGTTTGGCATGAAGAAGATACTCAGTTAAATATGCACCATCTTTGAGGCTTGGGAAATCTAAAAATATTTTAAGTAGAATGACTTTTATTTTTATGCATGTCAGGGATAGGTGTGATTCTTCAGACATTGTTCTCATTCTCATAAAAACATTTCAGAGCTTCTCTATTTATAGCATTCTGTAATATAGAAAAAGGGAGATTATTTAGATCGACTTCTGATTTCTGAGAATAAGTTCTTATAGGATAAAGCAGGAGACTCTATTCTGAGACAAACTCATTTTGGTTCTAGAGTTATAAGTTTCTATGTATTTCCAATGTTTTTCCAAGATAAAGTTTTGTGATAATTTAATAATCTCTTTTTGCAGCCTCTTTGAAGTGGTCAAAGTTATTTACCAAAAGTTAACTGACTAGTTACTCTAAAATATGCCAGTGAAGTGGAATTTCCTGACTTTCAAAATTAAGGATGAGAAAGGTTAAGTGCCAGAGTTTATACCTCAAATTAGCCAAAGCTTGTACAATGGTTTCTAGCTTATTAATTTTCAAGCCATTTTTTTTTTTTTTTTTGCCTGCTAGATTGTACATCTTTAAAAACAATAAGCAGCAGACAATGAGGCTCACTCTGAGATAACAGGGAACTGGGCTGAGGCCCTGCACAACCATCTGTTTTTATTTGGAATGCTTTCTTTCACATTAGCCTCATTTGCTTTAGCATGCTAGGATTCTTGTCACATCAGTTTGGTTTTCAGTATTGGTCTGTTTTTCCACTTGCCAGCTTTTTAAAAACAACATAATGGAATGGAGGAATTTCAAAAAATTAATGGTTGTCTTCAACTGACAGAAGTCCATCTCAAGAGTGTGTTATTTTTATAACTGAAACCTTATAAAATGTACCTTAGGCTCTCATTTTGACAGAGACAGAGTCAAAAGTTGAGGGCAGTGACGCTTACAGTGTTTTACCTTAAGCTCGCAACTAGAACTACTTGGACTGTGTAGATGACAGGATGCAGCACAAAATTAATGTGTTGAAAAGGCTGGATATTTGCTGGCTTAACTCATAATCTTTTAAACTTGTATACTGCAAAAAGGCAAAGTGTGCCTTAATGTTTAACTGGGCAATTATAAAGGTTCATCTTGAAGAACTGCTTTTGTTACACAAATTTTCCACTTAAAAGACAATAGATTTTATATATTTTTTTTTTAAGTATCCAAATTTGATATTCAGATCTTTTATAATTTTTTAAAACTCTGCACTGGACTCCTTTTTTTAATTGAAACCATGTACTTCTTAAATAATGGACAAAATCTTTTGTGTTATCTTAACAAATTTAGTTATCATGAGGTATTTATTAGATTTCTAAAAACGCACTAAGGAGGCCTTTGGGCATGTGCATAAAAATAAACATTACAATAAAACCAAATCCATTAGCCCAAGGAAGAAAACAAGTGACCAAGGAATCCTACCAAATAAGGAACTTTAGTCTGAAAGGTATTTCATTTACTATCATTGGTGATCCAAAAACATGAGATCCGTAAACTTGAAGAGGGAAGGAATCTCAAATTTGGGGATTCTCTGTGGAATGGCTCCAAATTTAAGGACACTGTGTAATAAAATCCGGTACTATTGGTAAGAACACATTGTTATACTTGACCCTCTGTGTTAGCCAGTACTTTGGTTTTAAATTTACTTTACAGTAATTTTGACTAGGGTCTTGAGGTAATCTTTTTTTTTTTCTTTTTCTTTTTTTTTTATTTGAGTATAATTGACACACAATGTTATATTAGTTTCAGGTGTACAACATAGTAACTCAACTTCTCTATGTGTTATGCAGTGTTCAACACAACGTGTAGCAACCTCTATCACCGTACAACGCTAGTACAATATCATTGGCTATATTCCCTGTGCTATGCCTTTTATTCTTGTCACTTATACTTTCCATAACTGGAAGCCTGTATTTCCTACTCTCATTCATGCATTTTGCCTATCCTCCCTACCCGCCTGACAAGCATCAGTTTGTTCTCTGTATACATAGGTCTAATTCTGCATTTTGCAGGTTTGTTTTGTTTGACATATGAATGAGATTATAAGGTATTTATCTTTATCAGTCTGACTTATTTCACTTAGCATAATACCACCTAGCTCCATTCATGTAATAGCAGGTGGCAAAAATCTCATCCTTCTTTATGGCTGTGTAATAGTCTATTGTGAGCGTGTATGTGTGTGTGCATGCACACCACATCTTCTTTATCCACATCTCTTTACTGATGGATACAGTTTGCTTCGATTTCTTGGCAACTGTAAATTATTGGCAATTGTAAATACCACAGTAAATGTAGGGGTGCATAGATCTTTTTAAAATAACGTTATTTAGAGAGAGAGAGTGCAAGCAGGGGAGGGGCAGAGAGAGAGGGAGAGAGAGGATCTCAAGAAGCCGTGCTGCAGGCACAGAGCCCAACACAGGACTCAAACTCACAAGCCATGAGATCATGCCCTGAGTCAAAACGAAGAGTTGGATGCTCAATCGACTGAGCCACTCAGGTGCCCCACATATATCTTTTTGAATTGGTGTTTTCATTTTCTGTGGGTAAATACCCAGTAGTGGAATTATTGGATTGTATGGTATTTCTATTTTTAATTTTTTGAGGCACCTCTCTACTGTTTCCTACAGTGGCTGTACCAATTTCCCACATTTCTGCCAATAGTGCATGAGGGTTTCTTATTCTCCATATCCTCACCAATGCTCGTTATTTCTCGTCTTTTTTTATTTTAGCCCTTCTGACAGTTATAAGGTGACATCTCCTTGTGGTTTTGGTTTGCATTTCCCTGATGAGTGATGTTGAGTATCTTTTCATGTGTCTGCCATCTGTATGTCTTCTTGAAAAAATATCTGTTTGGGTCCTCTGCCCATTTTTTACTCAGATTATTTGAGGGTTTTTTGGTGTGGAATTATATCAGTTCTTTATGTGTTTTGGTTATTAACCCTTTATCAGATATATCGTTTGCAAATATCTTTAACCATTCATTGCATTTTTTTGATTGTCTCCTTTGCTATGCAAAAGCTTTTTATCTTGGGGTGTCTGGGTGGCTCAGTCTGTTAAGCGTTTGACTGTGACTCAGGTCATGATCTCACGGTTCATGGGTTCAGACCTCGTGTCAGGCTCTGTGCTGACAGCTCAGAGCCTGGAGCCTGCTTCAGATTATGGGTCTCCCTCCCTCTCTGCCCCTTCCCCATTCACTCTCTGTTTCTCTCTGTCTCTCTCTTTCTCTCTCTCTCTCTCTCAAAAATAAACATTAAAAGACTTAATTAAAAAAAAAAAAGCTTTTTATTTTGATCTAATCCCAATAGTTTATTTTTGCTTTTGTTTTTCTTGCCTTAGGAGACATATCTAGGAACAATGTTGCTAGGGCCGGTGTTAGAGAAATTATTGCTTGTTTCTCTTCTAGAATTTTAATGATTTCAGGTCTCACATTTAGGTCTTTAATCCATTTTGAGTTTATTTTTGTGTACAGTATAAGAAAATGGTCCAGTTTCATTCTTTGCATGTAATTGTCCACATTTATTGAAGAGACTTTTCCCTACTGTGTATTCTTGCCTCCTTTGTCATAGATTAATTGAACCTATAGATGTGGTTTATTTCTGAGCTCTTATTCTGTTACACGGATCTGTGCGTTGTTTTTGTGCCAGTACCACACGGTTTTGATTACTACAGCTTTGTAGTATGTCCTAAAACCTGGAATTGTGATATTTCTAACTTTGCTCTTCTTTCTTAAAATAGCTTTTGCTGACCTACCCTATGACCCAGCAATAGCACTGCTAGGAATTTACCCAAGGGATACAGGAGTACTGATGCATAGGGGCACTTGTACCCCAATGTTTATAGCAGCACTCTCAACGATAGCCAAATTATGGAAAGAGCCTAAATGTCCATCAACTGATGAATGGATAAAGAAATTGTGGTTTATATACACAATGGAGTACTACGTGGCAATGAGAAAGAATGAAATATGGCCCTTTGTAGCAACGTGGATGGAACTGGAGAGTGTGATGCCAAGTGAAATAAGCCATACAGAGAAAGACAGATACCATATGGTTTCACTCTTATGTGGATCCTGAGAAACTTAACAGAAACCCATGGGGGAGGGGAAGGAAAAAAAAAAAAAAAAAGAGGTTAGAGTGGGAGAGAGCCAAAGCATAAGAGACTGTTAAAAACTGAGAACAAACTGAGGGTTGATGGGGGGTGGGAGGGAGGGGAGGGTGGGTGATGGGTATTGAGGAGGGCACCTTTTGGGATGAGCAGTGGGTGTTGTATGGAAACCAATTTGACAATAAACTTCATATATTGAAAAAAAATAGCTTTTGCTATTTGGAGTCTTGTGGTTCCAAAATACAACTTTTAGTATTATTTGTTCTAGTTCTGTGAAAAATGCTGTTGGTATTTTGGTAGGGTTTGCATTAAACTCGTAGATTGCTGTGGGTAGCATGGACATTTTAGCAATATTAATTCTTTCAATCTGTGAACAGCATGGAATGTCTTTTTCCATTTGTGTTATCTTCAGTTTCTTTCACCAGTTTTCAGGGAACAGGTCTTTCACTTCCTGGTTAGGTTTATTCCTAGGTATTTTATTCTTTTTGGTGCAATTGTAAATAGGTTTTTTCCCTTAATTTCTCTTTCTGCTAAATTGTTATTAGTGTATAGAAACACTACCAATTTCTGGGTATTAATTTTGTATCCTACAACTTTACTGAATTCACTGATCACTTCTAATAGTCTTTTGGTGGAGTCCTTAGGATTTTCTATGTATAGTATCATTTCATCTGCAAATAGTGACAGTTTAATTTCTTCTTTACTAATATGGATGCCTCTTATTTATTTTACTTGTCTGAGTATGATGGCTTCAACTTCCAGAACTATGTTAAATAAAAGTAGCAAGAGTGGACTTCCTTATCTTGTTCCGGATGTTAGAGGAAAAGTTCTCAGTTTTTCACCATTGAGTATGTTAGCTGTGGGTTTTTCATATATGGTCTTTATTATGTTGAGGTATGTTCCCTCTAAACCTACTTTTTTAAGAGTCTTTATCATGAATGGATGTTGTACTTTGTCAAATGCTTTTTCTGCATCTAATGAGATGGTCATTATTTTTATCCTTTATTTTGTCAATATGTATCATGTGAATTGATTTGCAAATATTAAACCATTCTTACATCCCTGGGATAAATTCTACTTGATCATGGTGAGTGATCCATTTAATGTTTTGTTGGATATTGGCCTGTAGTTTTCTTTTTTGTGGTATCTTTGTCTGGTTTTGGTATCAGGGTAATTTGATGTCATAGAATGTATTTAGAAACTTTCCTTCCTCTTCCTTTTTTTTTTTTTTTTTTTTTTTGAATAGTTGGAGAAGAATGGAAGAATAGGTACTAACTCTTCTTTAAATGTTTGGTAGAATTCACTTCTGTCAATCCTTATGGTCCTGGCTTTTATTTTTTGGTAGTTCTTTGATTGCCAATTCTATTTTGTTACTAGTAATTGGTCTGTTCAGATTTTCTGTTTCTTCCTCATTCAGTTTTGGAAGACTATATGTCTCTAGGAATTAATCCATTTCTTCCATGTTGTCCAATTTGTTGGCATATAATTTTTCATAGTATTTTCCTATAAACTTTTGTATTTCTGTTGTGTCAGTTGTTATATCTCCTCTTTGGTTTCTGATTTTATTTATTTGGGTCCTTTCTCTTTTTCTGAATGAGTCTGGCTGAGGGTTTATCAGTTTTATCTTTTCAAAGAACCATCTCTTGGTTTCATTGATTTGATTTTTTTTTCAATTTTTATTTAATTATTTTTGGTCCCTATGCCATTTATTTCTGCTCTGATTATTTCTTTCCTTCCACTCACTATAGGTTTATTTATTCTTCTGTTTCTAGTTCATTTAGGTGTAAAATTAGATTGAGTTTTTTCTTGTTTCTTGAGGTAAGTCTGTATTGCTGTATATTTTTTAGAACTGTTTTGGCAGTATCCCAACAATTTTGGACCATTGTGTTTTCCGATCTTTATTTGTCTCCATGTATTTTTTTAAATTTCTTCATTGGCCTATTGGTTGTTTTAGTATCATTTATCCTCCATGTGTTTGTGTTTTTTCCAGTTTTTTTCTTGTGATTGATTTCTGGTTTTATACCATTGTGGTCAGAAGAGATTTCAGTCTTCTTACATTTATTAAGACTTGTTTTGTGGCCTAACATGTGATATGTTCTGGAAAATGTCAACATGTGTTGAAAAGAATATGTCATCTGTTGTTTTTGGATGGAATGTTCTGTTGTCTCTGTTAAATTCATTTGGTCTAATGTGTCATTCAAACATAGTTTCCTCACTGATTTTCTGCCTGGATGATCCATCTATTGATGTAAGCAGGGTGTTAGAGTCCCCTACTATTATAGTATTACCATTAATTTCTTCCTTTGTATTCAGTAATATTTGCTTGATGTGTTTAGGTGCTCCAGTGTTGGGTGCACAGGTATTTACAATTGTTATATCCTCTTGTTGGAGTGATCCCTATATCATTTTGTAATACCCTTTTTTTTATCTCTTGTTACAGTCTGTTTTAAAAACTATTTTGTCTGGGATACCTGATACTATACTATACCTATTGCTACCCTGGCCTTTTTTTTTTTCATGTCCATTTGCATGTTAAATGTTTTCCATCCCTTAGCTTTCATTTTGTATGTATCTTCAGGTCTGAGATGAGTCTCCTGTAGGCAGTATATAGATGGGTCTTTTTTTTTATTAGAGCATTTCGGCCATTTATGTTAAAAATTTTTTTTTAATGTTAATCTTTGGGAGACACACACGCACACACAGCATGAGTGGGAGAGAGGCAGAGAGGGAGACACAGAATTGGAAGCGGGCTCTAGGCTTTGAGCTGTCAGCACAGAGTCCGACACTGGGCTCGAACTCACGAACTGTGAGATCATGACCTGAGCCAAAGTCAGACACTTAACCTACTGAGCCACCCAGACACCCCTCGGCCATTTATATTTAAAGTAATTATTGATAGGTATGTAGTTATTGCCACTGTGTTCATTGTTTTCTGGTCATTTTTGTAGTTCTTCTCTGTTCCTTTCTCCTCTTGCACTCTTTGTGATCAATGAGTTTCTGTAGTGGTATTTGGCTGTCTTTTTCTTTATTTTTTGTGTATCTATGATAAGTTTTGGGTTTGTGGTGTCCATGAAAGTTAACTTACAACACTCTATAGCAGTCGATGTTAAGTTGATGGTCATTTAAGTTCAAACACATTCTAAAAGAAAAAACAAAAACTTTTTTATTCCCTCCTCCATGTCTCATTATATGCTGTTATTTTTTATATATTTTTGTTCCTAATTTTCTTATATCTAATCATGGCCATTTATTTTCCACTTAAAGAAGTTAGGGCAATCCTTAGGGCAATCTTTTAAGGGTCCTGAGGCATTTATAGTCATCAAAGATTACGGTAAGAACGAGGAGTTTGCTAGAAGTTAGTGAATTTAATGATGATGTTATATATCTATATTCTTTTTATGAGGAATATGTCAAAAAAAGAAAAGAAAGAAGGATATAACTTTGATTTGGTTTTGAAATTCACAATTTTTGTATGTGCCAGTGTATTTTGTAAACATTTTATACCTGGAAATAAAAAGGAAATATATCCTTCTAATCTTTTTTGTCTAGTTGCCTTTTTTGATTCCTAAATGCTTTGTTTGTCTGTTTTTCCTCTGTTCAAAAAATACATGTACTTAGGATCCAAACCACTTTCTGAATATGTAGAACTTTATTGCTGATTTACAAGCCAGTCTCATCGTAGAAACAGGGCTTTCTGAGGTATTTGAAATAAAAGCCACTCGACAAAACTAGAGAGATAGTGAAAACAGACAGCAAAGGGAAAGGTATTCTTTACCAGAGCTCATTTAGTGCCATTGGGGCCTTAGAATTGAAGTAGCTGGGGATTTAAGATGGTAAAAGTTGCCACATTCCTGATTTTATGTTCTGTGGACTCCTGTTAAGAGATTAACAATCTGAAGGGGGCCTTTGACAGTTCCCAGATCCTGTGATGCTTCCTGTGGTTCCCTTAAACTCTTTCAGAATTAGGTCGCTGCAGGCAGACACGCTCTACACAGGAGAGGAGTGATGTCCATTAACGCCCTCGCCCAGGTGAGAAGGTGAGCCACGTGAGGTTGACCGCTATTTCCATCAGTCTGTCTCTTCCCTCTTGGCAAGCCTCCTTCTGTGCTGCTTCGGGCAGGAGACTCCACATTTATCCCTAATGACCCTCCCTGAATCCATCAACTCTTCCCTGTCTCCCACCTCGTGAAGAAGTGCTTGTTTCCCTGCTGCACAGTGTCTCTCCCATGGGGATCAGTTTAGAGAGAGCAGCTCTGGTTTTGCTGGGAAAGTGCCACAGGGTACACATTAAGCTGATCAAAAGAGTTGTCAAGTAATGCAGCCATAGCACACTTCTTAGCCTGCTCCTCATCCACCCTAACCCCCACAGCCAGGTAGCAGTCTAGCATCATTTGCTTTTGCCAGGATCTACTATAGTGATGAACATCTCCAGTAGCTCCAGCCCACTATCTGTAGACCCACTGTTGAGAATTTGGTGGAAAACGTATTTGCCATGTGGAATTTTACTTCATTGGATTTTTAAGAACACATCAGTTATGTTGGTTGAATATTTGTAGGTATTTCTCTCTCTGTCTCTGTCTCTCTCTTTGGATAAAAACATTGAAGTTCTACTCTTTTCACAAGTATCAATTATATAATGCTATAGTCATCACATTTTACATTGTATCCTCAGATCTTATTTATTTTATACCTGAAAGTTTGTACCCTTTTACCAGCCTCTCCATATTTCCTCTCAGCCCCTGACAACCAAACCACTTTTCTACCCTCTTTTTCTAAGAGTTTGACTTTTTTTAAAAGATTCTACATGTAAGTGATACCATAGAGTATGTATTTGTCTGTGTCTGATTTATTTTACTTAACATAATGCCCTCGGGGTCCATCCATGTTGTCACAAATGGCAGGACTTCCTGCTTTCTCATGGCTGAATAATAGTCCATTATATGTGTAAAAACATATTTTCTTTACCGATTCATCTGAGGATGGACACTTAAGTTGTTTATCTTGGCTCTTGTGAATAATGTCACAGTGAACACAGGAGTGCAGGTATCTCCTGCACTAGGAGTGGGATTGCTGGATCACACGGTAGTTACATTTTGAATGTTTTGAGGAACCTCCATACTCTTTCCATAGTGGCTGTACATTCAATTTACATTCCCACCAACAGTGCACAAGTGTTGCCTTTTCTCCACATCTTTACCAGCATTTGTTATCTCTTGTCTTTTTGATAATAGCAGGTATGAGGTGATCTCATTGTGGTTTTATTTGCATTTCCAGATGATTAGTGATGCTGAGCACCTCTTCTTGTACCTGTTGGCCATTTAGAAAAATGTCTGTTCAGGTCCTCTCCCCATTTTAAAATCAAATCGTGTTTTTTTCCCCATTGAGTTGTATGAGTTGTTCATATGTTTTGGATATTAACCTCTTATCAGATATATGACTTACAAATATTTTCTTAATTCAGTAAGTTGCATTTTCATTTTGTTGGTTTTCTTTGATGTGCAGAAGCTTTTTCTTTTTAGTTTGATGCAGTCCCACTTGTTTATTTGGGGGTTTGTTGCCTTTGCTTTTGAAGTCACATTAAAAAAATCCAATACTGGGTGGGGCATCTGGGTGGTTCATTCAGTTAAGTGTCTGAGTAGGATTGAGCCTCATGTTGGCTGTCGGCACAGAGCCTGCTTGGGATTCTCTCTCTCCTCGCTCTCTGCCCCTCCCCGCTCATGCTTGCTCACACTCTTTCAAAATAAATAAATAAACATTAAAAAAAATCCAAGACTGATGTCAAGGAGCTTACTATCTATATTTTCTTCTAGGAATTTTGTGGTTTCAGGTCTTAACATTCAAGTCTTCAGTCCATTTTGAGTTGATTTTTTATGTATGGTCTAAGATAGAGGTTCAGTTTCATTTTGCATATGGCTCTACAGTTTCCCTCATACCATTTATTGAAGAGAATATCCTTTCCCGAATGTATGTTCTTGACTCCTTTTGTTTTTTTTTTCTTTTTTTTTTTTGACCCCTTTGTTATAAATTTGTTTACCATGTATGTGTGGGTTTATTTCTGAGCTCCCTATTCTGTTCCATTGATCTATGTGTCTTTTTATGCCAGTATCATACGGTTTTTATTACTTTAGCTTGAAATGAGTAAGTGTGATATCTCCAACTTTGTTCTTTCTCAAGACTTTTTGGTTAATCAGTGCCTTTTGTGGTTGGTTCCATACACATTTTAGGATTGTTTGTTTGTTTTATTTCTGTGAAAAATGCCATTGGAATTTTGGTAGGGATTACATTGAACCTTTAGATTGCTTTAGGCTTTGGAACATTTTAATAATACTAATTCTTTCAATCCATGAGCATAGAAGATCTTTCCATTTATTTGCCTTCTTCACTTTCTTTCATTAATATTTTACAGCTTTCAGTTTATTTATCTTAAAATTTATCTCTTTTGGTGAAAACATTTAAATTATACTCTTTTTTGTAGATATTAAACATGTGTAGGTATTTAATTAGAATATATTGCATCCCATAATCTATTCTGTAAGGAATAGGAGAAGTAAATCAGATCATGTCATTTCCCTGCTTAGAATCTGTCAATAGCTTCCTGTCATACTTAGAATAAAACAAGAATGCCTTACCCTCACTTATGAGCCCTCCATCACTGCTTTTCAACTTTGGCTGCCTACTAGAATCACCCAAGGAACTTTGAAATCCTTCCAGGGGCGCCTGGGTGGCTCAGTCAGTAAAGTATCCAACTTTGGCATAGGTCATGATCTCACAGTTCGTGGGTTCGAGCCCCACGTCAGGCTCTGTGCTGACAGCTCAGAGCCTGGAGCCGGCTTCAGATTCTATGTTTCCCTCTCTCTCTGCCCCTCTCTATCTGCCCCTCCCCTGCTCGCACTCTGTCTCTCTTTCTTTCTCTCTCTGTCTCTCAAAAATAAACATTAAAAACAATTTTAAAAAAAAGAGAGAGAGAAAGTCTTCCAGTGTCTAGGCCCTATCATCAGACAGTCTGATGTATTTGGTCTGAATGGAACCCAGACTTCAGTATTTTTACAGAAGCTAGCTGGTAAATTCTAACAGACAGTCAAGGTTGAGAACCACCGCCCATTTCTGCCTCTCCAGCCTCCTGGCTCCCTGCTGGACCCCCTGCTGATTATGTTTCACCCTCTTGCTACTTTCAGTCCCTTATATCTGTCTAGCTTCTGCTTTAGGGCGTTTGCACAGGTTGTTGCCCAGGCCTCTAACCCCTGATTTCACACAGACTCTTGTCATTCAAACTGGCAACTTAAATATACTTTGAGAAAACATCCTTGACCCAACAAGTCATTTGCTATCACATTACACGATATTTTCTGTATAGCCCTGACCCACTATGTGATCTTTTTTTTTAGTTGTGTCTCCTCCCTCCCTTCCTTCCTTCTCGTCCTCTGTCCCTTTTCCTTTGTCTATTTTTGTTCTTTTCCCCCTGGAATGTAAGGACTGTTTATTGTTCCACTGTTGTATCCTCAGTACCTGGAACTGTGCCTTGCATGTAGTCAGCAGTCAATATATGACGGAAAAGATAAATAAATTTGGGGTAATTCACATCACTTTTAAGAGACCAGCTCAAATTTGACCTCTGTCAACTTTTCTTTACTAATTCCTACTCGTTTTCCTGTTATGTTTTCTTTAAATCCTAAAATAAGAATATCTTCTGTCATATAGCATTGTTTTATGACTCCTATTAGTATCCTGAACTGTTAACTTAGATTAAATTTTAATGTATTTGTATTGTTTTTTCTCCACTTGGTTCTAATTCAGCTGTTATGTATTAAATACCCACCAAATGCCAGACATCTCATTTAATTCCAAAGATATTTTACTCACGTCATCCATTTATCGCAAGGAAGTGGCAAATTTGGAATTGAAACCCAGCCTTCCTCATTCTGTACCTGCTGTTTCCATGTTGGCTGATCGGAAGGGATTTGAGTGTTGAATGAGGCCAAACCTGTTCCAGCTGTCTTTACTGAATACGGAACTGCTTGTTAGTACTTAAAACAACAAGATTTTATGATCTTGTGACTTGCTTTTAAAAACTAATTTAGTAAAAGGCAAATATTATTGCAAATATTTAAGCTGGAATTGATTGCACCTTTCTCACCTGTTCTTCTAATGGAGTCATACCCCTGTGGTAAAATGCAGGAAAGTTTGCCCTACCATTTGGATAAAATGTGGTTCTTCGGTTTGTGTGTGTTGGGGTTCTAGTCGGGAACATCTCTGCCTTTTACCTTTCTTTTTTGAAAGTCTTCTCATTCTCTTTTATATACTTAGTTGTCCATGAGCATTTCTGCACGAGCTTTAATAAGTTGCTCATTCTTAAAATATTGTTATCTTTAGCTTGTGGTTTTTGCTGCGGACCATGGCATCCATCCTAGCTGTCTAAAATGGAGAGGGATTTCTCACTGGGTACCAGGTAGCATACAAAATTTCTGGGAGAGACAGGGAGCAGTGTTTAGATTTTACCCAGATGGAGATGACGGAGCCAGGAGAACTGCAGCTGTAGCTACCCTAGTCCCCTCTAGCTGGCTGTCACCTAATCTCATTGTTCACTGCAGTTCCTAGTTGTGCCTATGCAAGAATGCTTTAGTTGCATAGTTAGAACTTTAGTTGCAAAGCATCTAAGAAGTAATGTTTCCAGTTTTCTAGCCTCTGTAGTACAAGTAGGATAGAAGGGTATTTGATTGGGTATCTTGACTGAAGACATATGATATCTTTTATACCTACAGTGACCTTGACTTATGTTTTATTTTGCAACTTTATTAAGATGTTCTTTTGTTGGGTCAGTTGTTAGTGAGACAGTGGGTTTGACATCCGGTTAGCTTTAGTGAGAAGAATTTTGTTCTGTGTTCATAGAATAAGTCTTTGACCAGAGGAGATCATCTTGTATAGATCCCACTGGTTACAGTGAATAGAGCTATAAATTATTCAAATCGACTTTTTCCCAATGCTAGCAGAGTAACTTAAAACAATCATGGTAGGCTTGTAAGGCCATCATTGTGTACATAAAGGAGGTATTTATTATACGTGTGATGGGTTAAAAATAGTTCTTTAAGAGAAGAACTTGGGGGAGAAGCATGGAAGGGTTTATAAATAATTTTACAATATGTAAAACGAGAGGCTTCTTTGAGATCAAACATAAATGACACTAAAGAATGTTGGCAACATGCCTTGCATTCTGTTCAGTGAGCATGCTTAGACTGTAAATAATGGCTTCATTTCTATTCTAGGACCTAAAAATTATTAACATTCTGTGTTTATACAGTATTTATGCACTATGCTGCCACTAATAGGTATGGACATAATTAATCCCTTATTGCAAAATTGATGGCTTACATCAGCTAGTCTTGGTGTATTCTTTTGTGCAGTTAAGTCCCAGATTTTCTTGGTATTTATACTCTACTGACAGGTATTTTTTGGCAGGGTATTTTTACTTACTTGAGCAAAACTTATTTCAGATAGAGCTGGAAAGCCCACAGAATTTCAGCTAGTTTCTTTTGGGGAGAAAAATCATTAATACTACTTACCCCAATCAAAAAAAATTAAATGCCCATAGTTTATAAATATATATGAATATATATAAATAAATAAATATATATATATATATACATATATATATATATATATATATATATATATCTTTATTTAATTTTGAGAGAGAGAGAGACAGAGTGTGAGCAGGGGAGGAACAGAGAGAGGAGACACAGAATCTCAAGCAGGTTCCAGGCTCTGAGCTGTCAGCACAGAGCCTGAGGCGGGGTTCGGACCCACGAACTGCGAGATCATGTCCTGAGCCGAAGTCGTACGCTTAATCGACTGAGCCACCCAGGTGCCCCTCACAGTTTATATTTTTGATTCAGAAATAAGAAAGTGAAGAATTATGTAATTACTGTTAACTAAAACATCTTTATTATAATCTTTTATACATGTATTCAAAGATATTTTTAAACAACAGTGTAGACTAGCTGTGTTTAGGGACATCTTGGGGTGTGGAAACATCACAGTCACCAATTTCTGACTCTTCTCAAAGAACTTGATTGAGAAGCAGCGTTTGTGGAGGGTAGGTAGCCTGAGAGGTGTACAGTTGCTACGTTCTTATATTATCTCTGCAATATATCCATGTACTGATCAATCCAAACTAGCCCCTTCTCTGTGGAACTTCTTTCACTGATATTTATTGTAATATTTTTGAGGACAACCTAGCTCCTCTGCTTATTAGCTGCGTGTCCTTGATCGGGTGAGCTAACCTCTTCATACCTTAGTTACTTCATCTGTACGATAAAGGCAATAATTGTTCTTATCTCTGAGGGTTATAAGATTACACAAGTTAATTTATGTACAGTTCTTGGCACCTAGTAAGCTCTCCATAAGTACTGGTGGCTATAATTATTGTTATTTCTATTTTTAAGTTCTTAACATGTTGTTCTTTATATGATGACCTGACCCATGGAAGAAATTTTCCTCTGTCTCATCACCAAGAATTATAGTACCGCTTCTTTTTGGTGTCAGTGCTATGGTTATTAGGACTTACATAACTTTTTTTTATGTCACTTGTTTTGTGTGTGTGTTAGATATTAAAAAGATTAGATCCGCATTTTAGATTCTTCTTACAATGCATGCTTTGTGTATTATCTTTACCTTTCTTCATTTCATCTTCCCTTGTTTAGTTTTCTGTATCCACTTATTTCAGATTTTATAACATACATCATACATATTTTTGCAAGCCAACTTTTAAACCTTTCTGAAATTCTGGGTTCATATATGTGGTGGAAACGTGTATTTTTAATCTAATTAAAGCCATATTCTATATATGCTTTGAATACTACATTTGCAATAATTTAAATTTTCCATCAGAAAAATTACATATGCTTTTTACTGTAAAATTTTACTTGATTATCCATATTTGCATTTCAAGACAGGTAACTTTGGGCTCCTGGGTGGCTTAGCTCGTTAAGCATCTGACTTTGGCTCAGGTCATGATCTCACGGTTTTTGAGTTCAAGCCCTGCATTGGGCTCTGTGCTGACAGCTCAGAGCCTGGAGCCTGCTTCAGATTCTGTGTCTCCCTCTCTCTCTGCCCCTTCCCTGCTCACACTGTGTCTCCCTTTCTGAAAGAAAGAAAGAAAGAAAGAAAGAAAGAAAGAAAGAAAGAAAGAAAGAAAGAAAAGAGGAAAGAAGGAAAGAAGGGAGAAAGAAAGAGAAAAAGGAAGAAAGCTCAAATTCCTCTATATGCTGAAAATTTACTATAATATTTTTATATATCTTTCTGAATGATATGATGCCTTGGACAAGTAATTCTAGTCTTATTCTAGCTCCTTGACACACAGATGCTTTTGGAACTTATTCCATCTAACTAGTGACTTACATCCAGGTCTCTCAAGGAAATGTCAGAAAATTAGCATATATCATTCAAAGGTGCTAAAAACCTTAAGGCATATAATTGCCTTAGGGTTCAGATCTATGTTTTATGATACATTTCATGCAGTTATGCTTCTCATTGTAATAAAACTTTTTTTTCAGTAGGGTTTTTCCCTACTGAAAAATGAAAAGAGCAAAATTATTAATAAAAAAAAGCAAAATTTCAAGTGACCCAGAATCTTAAGAGATATACGGATGTTTTCCAGGAATCTGAATGAGAAGGTGAAGTGTTGAAGGTTAGACAATGGTAGCTCTAAAGGAACTGGATTTCATGTCCTGTTGTTTTAAAATTTTTAAGGAAATGCAGAAAGAGGAAATGGTCCGGGCTCTATGATATCATTAGTACTATTTTTATTCTCTTAAGTTCAAAAGTTTCAAGGATAAGAAAAATATATGCAAAAACTGGGATATGCATCTTTTTTTGGTTTTTATTAGTGTACCTTCAAAATAATCATATGGAGCAAGCACATTTTCTTTTTTTAATTTTGGCCTTCCACTTGCTTTGGGGATGTGTGAGTAGGCAGGAAGAATAAAGAAATGATATATTTTCAACAATTTCATGACCCAGTATATGTTAAAATAAATACAGATATTATAACAATTTCACGGTACTAAAATCCAAATATTCTATTGACAGGAACACTTGAAAATGCTGTTACTCTATTTTAGAGATTAGCCTGTTGTTGAAGTTAATTCATATCACTGAGCAATTCAGACTATGCTGAAAAAAAGCCTATCAATATAATTAGGTTTGATTAGTTTGAGTTGGATGAAAATTCAGCTTTATTTTGGTGTTCTTGCACTCTTGCACAATCAAAAATAATTTCTGATTTTAACTCCTATCATGGAAAGTGGGGACAATTATCTCTTTAAGGAAAAGCTGGAATCTCCCTCTTTTCTCCCAGTACAGGCTTTTAATTATGAAAAGTAGAAACTTGTATTAAAAGGAATGTTTTCTTCTCTTTCTCAGGAGGATTTTTATTTTAATGCGAAGTCATACTAGAAGTGAAGAATGACTCTTTTTTTGCATAGTAGTGTAAGAGAGTTTAGGTGGTAAAACTGAAGTGAGCTAGTCTTCCAAGAAATGCCAAGTGTTTTCCATTTTTTTACTCCTGTAAGGATTGAAGAAAGGGAGAGTATTTCTGGTCTGTAGTTGTGGCTGGCTGGCATTAGCAGCACTGAGCTCTGTTGATCTATGACTGCTCCTTATGTAGCAGCAAATAATCTTGTTTTACTTCAGTCAGCGATGGCTGTCTTACTGGTAAATATTTACTCATTTGAACGAGGCAAGTTTTGGTAGGCATTGAATGAATTAACAAGATGTGAAAGTATTTTGGAATCCTCATCAAATGAAGCAGTTCTTTTTTGTAGCGTTCACAGAATGGTGATTGAGGGTATCTTGGTATGACAGTAAGGAATTTTCTCTACTGAAATTAAAAAAAAAAAAAAGTTACCAGTTGCCAGCCTCAGCCACTTAGGAGTCTGAACATCCCATGGCACCGTCCCATTCCTCACCTCCTTTTCCTGGGCCCACGCAAAAAGACTCAAGAGCTCAGATGGGTCAGGATACCATCTATTTGCAATATGAAGCTGGCATTTTCAAAATTAACACCCATCCATTCCTTTAAAAATATAGTATCAATGGGATGCTCTCTTCATCCCCTCTGAATACCAATAGGAACACCTGAAGGAAACAAGGCCTACTCCTTCCTTTTTTTTCTTTCATTTTTTTCACCTCTTAATTTATACTCTTTTGCTACACATTTTGTACGTCCTTGTATAATCTCATAATTCCTACTAGAATAAGAAAGGGGTATAAATAAATAGGATGAGACAGACTTTCACATTGAGTCAATGTTTCTATTTTAAAGCAGTTTCCCACTTGAGGGGGCATTTAAGTTACCATGTAATTAATGTTTAATTAAACATTATAAGGTAATGTTACAAGGTGGTGAGCCCCACCTTGGATCTGCTGAATCCAGATCTTCAGGGTGAGAGGGGCTTATGCTTATGCTTATGTATTTTCCAAAATTTCCCCCAGCTATTTCTGATATATATCTTTGACTTAGAAGTACTGTGCTAAGACATGTTTTCTGTTTGTTTTATTCTCTAGAACAATACATGATGTAACTCTGTAGTGAATATTTTTCTGAAATAATTATTGCCAAGAATTTTTTTGAATTTACCTATTTTATATTAATTTTAGAAAGATTTATTTGTGTATTTGGTTGTTTTTCAGAATTTGATTATGAAAATGACCCACAATGATTTATTTTGATTTGTCCTATTTTTATCCATTTCTTGTTCTTACATGGCATACCCATGGGTAGGAGTGATCTCATTCTCACTCTGAACCGTCTCAGTAAATGCTGACGATGGTGATCAATTTAGTATTGACTATTGCAACTATCACTGGCCGCATAGAATGCCATGCTCATATAATTTGCATAGAACTTAAAATTCATAGTTGAAGAATTAAATGAAATTAATGAGCTAAGCCAAATTTTGATAAGGTGTCAAAGCCAGACCTTTAGGCCTATGGGGACTTGGTGAGTTTGAATGTTACTGTTCTCAGGTGCTTTTATGATTCAGTATAGGCCTATTCACACTTCCTAAGTCAGTACTTTTTTGATAGTGAGAAAACTGAAATGATGAATACTTACATTTTCATCTTGGCTTCGGTGTAGATCTGTTGCCATTGTGAATATAAGCAAATGTATTAGTTTTCTGTCTTCTTGAAACTGGAGTCGGATATCAAAGAATTTACAAAAGACTTTAAGTTTCAGGATAAAATCGATTGTAAAAGTTGAAATTTTGTTTGCTATAAGTTGCACAAAAGTTATCTGAAGGTGATAACAGAAAGCAAACTATTATCTTCACCATTAATACATGTAAGAAAAAATTATTCATGTTACATGGCACCTCGAATTTTTTAAAGTAAGCAGACATTTATATGCCACTGCTATTATAGTTTGCTTAAATCTGTTACACTGCTTTAACACAAGCGCGTTGCGTGTGTGCTTTGAAGACTTGCTTGTGAGTGCCATGCTATTGTTTGTCAATTCCTGTACCTCATCTAACGACTGTCCTCCTTGGCTTCCTCCATTTTCAGACCTCTTTAAATACACTGAGTCATTGTGATGGGTTCCTAGCATGGTTTTTCAGGAGACTTTAACTATAAGACAATGCACATTATTGATAAGCATCGCCTCCCATTGAGTTTGTATGGCCTCTACTTCTTAAAAAGGAATCCACACATTTTGATCCCTGCAAAAATAAAGCTGATTGAATTGAATTTCATTACAGTCAAGTGGAAATGAATGCCATCTAAATGAGCCAAATGAACATTTCAAGGGAGGGGGAAAATGCTTAATAAGAAGGAGAGGGGGAAGAGCCCTCACTCTTACTATGTTATGTGGATGAGTAACAGGACCAACCTCAAATAACCAGGAGAAGCTTTTGGATATCTCACTCTTTACTGAATTGGAGAAGACGACTTCCCAGTTAGAGTGTGGAATGTTATGTTCAGAGAGGTACCTGACTCTATAGCTAAGTAAGCCACCAACCTTAGTTTCAAAACTAATTCTGCATTTTCTTTGGTGGGTGGTGGCACTTGGTTCCAGGATATGACAGCACGTGATCTGCTACAGCAGAGATACACTCTTCCCAATGGAGACACTGCTTGGCGGTCCTCACCCCTTGTGAATGCCGCTCTGGAAGGAAAGCTTGTCCTCTTGGATGGCATTCACCGCGTCAACGCCGGCACACTCGCTGTATTGCAAAGGTTTGCGTGAGTCACACACACACAGAAAAACACACCATGGAAACAGTGGGTGGGGACTCTATCAGTCTTTTTAAACTGGGTTATGTAGAGACTGAGAAACTTAATTCTGTAACCACCCAGAACAGAAGATGTTTCTTCGTTGTAAACAGTAGCGAAACTTCAAATAATGAACATTTTGGGAAAAACCACTGTCAGAGCAGCAGTCTCTGTATAAGAGTGCAAAAAAAAAAGCTGTCAGGTAGTAATTTTGAAAGACTTCGTATATGCTGGTTGATACATGCAATAAGTTACACAGCTGAAGTTTCTACGATTTGTCAGTCACTGCTTCACTGTTTAGAAACTCCTTATGAATCATAGATCTAAATTATTCGTTGGTCATGTTGGATTTTTTTTTGAGAGAGAAAGGGTAGTTCCTTATATAAAATGTGTAATAGGTGTTTGATGATATTTTATATAGACTAGAAAACTCACTTTGTGGTTATAAACTTGAACATTTATGTAACTATTGTTTCCTTATTTCCCTTTAGGTGGGGAAAACATTTCTAATTAACTTCTTTAGAGTGTAATGTTAAGAGAAAACTTCATGTGTAACTTTCATGGGAAATATGTCTATCCCGTTATTTAAGAAGATGAATGATACCAACTTTTTGTTTATTCTGTCTTGATTCTGTCATTTGTAGATTTTTTTTAACTATGGCATAAGCCATTTCCCCAACTAAATATTCAAAATTTTTTGTCACATCCTGAGTATAATTAAAAATTCCAAAAATAAGGGTGCCTGGGTGGCTCAGTTGGTTGAGTGTCCGACTCTTGATTTCGGCTCAGGTCATCATCTCCTGGATCACGAATTCAAGCCCCACATCAGGCTCTGCGCTGACACCACAGATTCTCTCTCCCCACTCTCTCCCCACTTGCACTCTCACTCTCTCTCAAAATAAATAAATTTTACAAAACTTTCCAAAAACATTGTTAGTCCTAATTAGGTTTGAGAGCATTTGAAAATAATAATCACAACCTTTCAGTGATTTGCCATAAATATTCCATAGATTTACAGTATTTTTTTTTTTCTTCTGAACGGATAAATACAGACACAAACAAAATAATAGCCCTCTCCTTTTATTGGTTATCCCTTGCCCTTAGGCCAAGCGCTTAAGAAGAGTGGCTATGAGTGCTTACTCTGTACTGGGCATTGTGCCAGGCCAGTGCTTCTCAGGTTCTCAGCCGTAAGCACCTTCCAGGGATGGGGCTTTAAAACTACTGAGGCCTGAGCTCTGCCTCCTCAAATTCATATATAATTGATCCAGGGTGAGGCCCGGAAATGGGCATTTTCAAACCCTTCCTAGGGGATTCTAATGTGCTGCCAAGATTGACAACAACTGTCATAGCGTCTGCCTTACATTAGGTGTTTACTTTTCACAGCGATACTAGGAGGTTGGTATTATCGCCCTAATTTTATAAAAGAGAAAAATTTAGAGAGATGGAGTAGCAGTTCTCCCCCTCCCCAGGCAGCTTATAAGGTGCCGAGCTGGATTTGAACACAGATCTGACTTGAGTCTGCTGTCCATGCTCCTGACCCCTGCGTTATGCAGTCTCCCCTCTCCTTGGTGTTCACCGAGTGGAGGTCCTTGTGGGCCAAGTGTAATGCAGGCTTCAGGAGACTTCAGTGGTTGGTGCTTTTCACCTTCTGCAACATCTGGAAGGGAGTGCTCTTGGTGCTATGGATGGTCAGGTCACCATCGTAGTTTGTAGATAAAGCAGCACCAGTTATTTCATTATAAAGATCTTTGATATTTTAAAATCCTATAGTTCCAAAGATAGAAATTTTTTGGAAATACTATCCCTTAAAGACTTAAATTAGAGTCAGAGCATGTACCACTTGCCTTGGTCATTAATATGCACCTCCTGATGGTCCTGAGTCGCTCATTCGGCTGTTTCCTTGCATCTCCTTCCTCCTTCCCCTTTCCAGCTTCTCCTCGTCCTTCTCCTCCCCACTGTCCACATCTCATAACCATGACGACCGCTCTCCAGCACAGAAACCAATAGTTTTGCCAAGTACAGCAGTACTAGCCAACTTGAAGTTTCAAAAGGCGCCGCTAACAAAATTGTTAGACTCCATTGCCCATAAGAATAGACGTGATTAAAATGTTAGCTGATTCTACCTCCTGTAACTTCAGCATTCAAAACAGATGAATTTGTTCCCTGACTTTTGCCTCTCCCATTAGGTTGATCCACGACCGGGAGCTAAGCCTGTACGATGGCTCCAGGCTGCTGAGAGAAGACAGGTATATGCGCTTAAAGGAGGAGCTACAACTGTCTGACAAGCAGCTGCGGAAGAGGTAATGTTGGGTGCACTGCCCTCGTCCTTGTGGTCAAGTGTGCCTTCTTTTTATTATCCTTCTAAACCGAGGGCCAAGCCAGGCTAACTTCGAAGAATTTAATAGTTTGTTGTCCTGGGCATGCTCATAATCTGGCCTTTCTTAAAACTTGGGTTTACGACCCAAGGTATGTTCTGCCCTCTCAGCCGAACTTTCACCTAAGTGTTTGAACACTTCATAAGCTGCTTAGTGCTCAGAAGGTAACCCCTATTCATTGTCCTGGTGACTCAGTTTTTGTCCCGTACTTTGTTTCCCTTCAGCAAGACAAAAACAAAACAAAAACAACACAAAAAACTCTCATAATTTACTGGGTCCTCCCTCCCAGGAAGTGATGGGTTATTACTGAGGTAAGCCACCTGATACAGATGTACCCTTTGTGGCTTATTTATTTATATATTCCCTGCTAGAAATGTCACAACCAAATGCTATGTGTGAGGCTTGCTCGGATCCTGAATCAGGAAATAAATGGAAACAGCTATAAAAGATACTTCGGGACAAATGGGAAAGTTAAATTTGAAATATATACTATATCATATTGAATTAGTATTAATTTTCTTAGATATCATAATGGTATTCTGGCTATGAAGGAGAATATTCCTGTTCTTAGGAGATGCACACTGAGATATTGAAGGGATAATGTAAAAAAATGTCGGTGACTTACTTCCCGACGTTTCAGGGGGAAAAAGACATGTACGTGTGTGTACATGCACACAACACACACACACACAGAAAGAACAAGTGGGAATAAGAACACAAAGTGGTAAAATCTTAATAAGTGGTGAAACCTAGGTAAAGGATGTATGGGTGTTCATATTCTATTCTTTCAAATTTTCTGTGTGTTTGAAAAATTTCAAAACATTTCCTCCAACTACACACTACTTTCCTTCAGAGGAGGTTTGGCAAATATAAGTTTTCTGTCTCATTCCATTTCCATGGATATTTTGACATAATTAGAGATTGCTACCTTGGCAAATATGTAGTGACTTAATTGAATCTTATTTAATTAAAGCTTCCCCTCCCCACAAAGGGCTTGCTGACATACTGAAAACGTTAAAATTTTACAAATGATAATTAAGTGTGTTTCTTATTGTGTTTATGTTTTAAGGAGAATTTTGTTCAAAAATTTTCTTGGAAGTTTTTATAGAGAGGAAATATTAAATTCCTTACTGCTTCTGTGTAAGTTATTAAAAAATGCACTTGATTATACACAGCTATTTATGCTTCTAGGATAGACATCCTTGAACTCCTCTAGCCCAGTGAATAGTTTAGTTGAGTGTCTAGGGAGGTAAGTTTTAAGCATTCCTCTCATTTCATACCTTTTGTATTTTGTATTTTCAGGGAGCTGGATCAAAACAGTGGGGCAGTAGCAAGCCTGCTTGTCAGGCTCCCTTAGGACTTCAGGAACATTTGTATTTGTAGTCAAATGTCCAGGAAATGACAGCCCTGTTTCCTGAGAAGGACCCAAGTTCTCCCTGATGGTCACAAGCGGTTTTACAAATGAAAACCATTTCAGGAACAGAGTGGCCTGTACATCGTGTTGAGGTTGTGGCTCAGACTGGTCACTAGGACTTCCTTCTCAAAGTGTCCTATCTTCATCACTATTGATTTTCATCACTCCCATGAATACAAACCAGGCTCAGTTCTATCTCAAGAGGTTTCTCCGAGTAGGTGGAAACAAGTCATAAGAGTGTTGCTTGGTTTCTGTCATTTACTTTTTATTTTTGTTTGAATTTTGTGTCATTGTTAACCATGCATGAAACTTGAGCCAGATAGTTTTTCAAGGCATCTGGCGAAAAATACCAGTCCCCTCTCATCGATCCTCAGACACTTTCCCATTTCCCACACCCCAGAGACTACTACTTCTACTCTGAGCTGTTTCTTCAAGGTACTTACCTCCATATCACTAAATAATATACTTTTTTTTTTTTTTGTAGTACAGTTGACACACAATGTTACATTAGTTTCAGGTATCCAACATAGTGATTCCACAAGTTTCCATATTATGCTGTGTTCACCATAAGCGTAGGTAGATACTATCTGTCCCCATACATCACTATTGCAATATCATAATGTGCTTTCATTGATACTTCTTTATCTTGCAGTATTTAGAACTTCACTCAATGTCTGCATTATTATCACAGTATAAGCACTGTATACAGTCGAGTCATTTAGTAAAATACAGTTGTTTTTCCTGTCTTGCATACATTTTGTTTTTCCTAGAGTTATCGATTGTATACATATGAAGAGAGGCAGATATGTA
This sequence comes from Panthera onca, assembly GCF_046562875.1. Lineage (NCBI taxonomy): Eukaryota > Metazoa > Chordata > Mammalia > Carnivora > Felidae > Panthera > Panthera onca. Next base: position 212,057,730 of record NC_138339.1, on the reverse strand, counting down.
GGTAAATAATTACAATGCAGCTTTTTTTTTTAAGTTTATTTTTGAGAGAGAGAGACAGAGCAAGCAGGGGAGGGGCAGAGAGAGAGGGAGAGAGAGAATCCCAGGGAGGCTCTGCGCTGTCAGCATGGTGCCTAATGTGGGGCGCGAACTCACAAACTGTGAGATCATGCCCTGAGCTAAAACCAAGAGTCAGATGCTTAACCAACTGAGCCCCCAGGTGCCCATTACAATGCAGCTTTTAAATGTTAGAACAGAGATCTCTACAATAATGCTATGGGAACACAGAGGAGGAAATGACCCTGTTTTCCATGTATTTATCACTTTTTCATTCCAGATATTTCCCCTCTTGTCTCAATCTCCTCTCGGCGTGTGCAGGCACATCAGGCTTTTATCAGGTTTCCATCTTGTCTTTCGTAGTGCATCCTGACTAGCCCTAATCCGGACCTGCTGTCCTTCATACTTACAGCACAAATGTCATGCTAGATCTCTGTCCACTCCCACTTACCCATTTCCTCCAGTTTCTCCTTCTGCAACTTTGATCTGTTAGGTGCTGAACCTCTTGGGCTGAACTTTTAATTTTCTCTCTTATGTTCAGCCAGTTTGTCTTTTGTCTTCATTGACTTTTCAGGGGCAAAATGTCTAGGAGTTGATACTTCTCTGTCTGAAATATTTCTACGAGTTGAAATCCTAATTCCTTTCCTTATCAGTAGTCCTCCTTTTTTGTTTTGTTTTGTTTTGTTTTTTTGTTTTTTGGTTTGTTTGTTTTTTGGCCTGAGAAACATGCTATTTATTTTCTTATGAACATAAACAGTTTTTCTCTATTTCATTGTTAAAGAGTCATGTTACAGAATCTTCTTCACTCTGATGGATGTGGATTGTTAGTAAATTTCTTTATCTTTTCCTGGCTAAACTTGATTTAATTTTGTGGCCCATTTTTGTCTTACTGAGAATAAATATGTTCTCTTTTAGGGTCATAATAGGTTATAATAGGGTAGGTTATAGTATGTTAATGCCATTGACAGTATTTCTTTCAAGCCTGTGTTTATTAGGTAGGAAGAAGACAGTTTGACCAAAAAGAATACAGCATAGTATAAAGTGGGAAATTTGTACTCAGTGAGGAAATTGATTTATTTCATGAGTTGTTCCTATAAGTCATATGACCCATTATCTAGTGTGAGTTGATCCTATATGCTGTGCATATCTAACATGTTACTCTTGGCATTAGTATTTGAATTCTACATGAGAAACTCAGCGTCTGAATCATCTATCCCTTTATTTCTCTACCTAAGCACAGACTTGAAGTTCAGTGAAATCATTATTATATCTGATAGCCTTTAAACAAACTTAGCTATGAATGCTTTGTTTCCTTGGGGGATTTTGAGATAGAGGAAAAGTCAATGTAGAATGAAGGGAAGGCAGATTTAAGAGCATCTTTGCCTCTGGACCCACTTTGATAAATTTGGATACCTGTCTCTTTTCAGATAGGACCAATTTTCATATTTGTGTTTAGCAAGACTTCTTTAGTTACAGGTAACAAAAAAACCGTAAATTTTTGCAAATCATGTGTTCAAAGGAGAGGCAAGGATGCAGTTGGACCTCAGGAAATAACTGCAACCCAGGACTTGAATGTTGCCAGGACATTGTTGCTCTGTACTTCATCTCTTTGTCTCTAACATCACAGCACCTGGCACATAGTAGACCACTTAGCAAATGTTTTTGGGCAAGTGAGTAAATCTTAACCTAGTATAAATTCTAGGAAACTCAAGGTAAAGGTAATTCCATTAATCCAGTTTTAGACAACCTTCTGAGCTAGCAAATGTTTCTGATACCACAGTGCCTAGTAATTAACAGCTACTAGCAGTGGGTTACTGTGCCTGTCAACTTCATAGTGTGAAACCCAGTTTCTAAAGAATTGTACTTGACTCCTTTGCTGACCTCTGTTGTATTCTAATTCTAATTCTTCATGAAGATCATATGTCTTGATCTGAATGCTCTGCAGGCATTGTCCGCAAGTAACTACATAGCTAATGTGCTCTTAAATATGGTGTAAGAAATGTTAGCAACTTTCCTTCCCTTGCTGCAAGACACCAAGAATACAGTGGACGTGGTGGTTAGAAATAGCATGATGGCCATGCACATCAGACACCATGCCTGCATTTCTCACAGGAAACAAGGACCAAAATAGAAATGCTTCCTTTGATGAGAAAAACTTCTTTGGGGAAAGGGAGAGTACAAATACTATAAGCTGCTAAATATGTCCCTTCCTGCCATCGGTCAGAGCCTAGATGAGGGGGCTGAGAGTTTCTGTGCATTACTAATAGTTTGTTTTGCCAAGAAAGGGTTTATGGTTATCTCAGGGAAGCAGTAAAGATTAGTGGCCTATTCTCAGTTATAATTATATATAGTCTGGTGTTTTGCATTTTTATTGAATATTTTATTAGTATTAATTATGAGTGAACATCGAAAATGGTTTACAGTCTCCAGTTTTTCTAGATCGGTATTGAACCATAACTGGACGTTGGGCGTAATCCTTGATAGATTAGCTTCTCTAGACCCTTTTATTTTTACTCCTGTGTTAGAAGATAGGTAGGATCTCAGCATTCTCTCTGCCTCCCCAGAAACCTCAGCATCTTTTTAGTAGCAATGTAGGCCACGTAAATTTTTAAATTCAAGATAGACCCAGGATTTTCTGCCCACGTCTTTGTGTTTGATTCTCAGCAGATTCTGATTTTGAAAAATTACCGTTTTTTTTTTTTTTATGGTCAAGGAAAAGTTCTAAACTCTGTGTCTATAAAGAATCTAATTATTATTGTATGTTGTGGTTTTGTCTTTTTGATACAGAGGATGCACCTTCTCTAACAAATTAATTCATTTAGATGAGCTGCTCTGCTTTGGGGTAGAAAATCATTATTCTCAGTCCTTATCAATTACCTCCATTGTCCTTGACATCAGAGGTCTTCAAAAAGTTTCTTGCTGTGATGGTTCTTAACAACAGTAATATATTTATTTAGTTATTTAGCATCTGCTGTCATCCAAGTACCACCCTAGACCTCGTGTGCCATAAAGATGAGCAAGAAATGTGCCCATGCAGTTTGCTACATTGCATCGGGGAAAAAAAGGTGAAATATGGGCTGTAGATAGAACTACATAGCCTGTAGGTTCAGCACTAGTCTTATAGTACAGAAAGCCAATTACAAGATCCTCTTCTGGTTTATGATTAATGTCTTTATAAAAACCTTCTATGTCATTCTCAATATACACATTTGACAAAAATGTACTGTATAATTTCCTTCCAAAGATTAGACTTTACTGAAGTCTTTCTTCTTTTATTAAATGAATAGCTTTTTTTGACGTATAATGACATATAATAAACTGTGAATATTTATAGTGTACAGTTTGATAATTTTTATATTTATATATACTTATGAAACTATCATCACAGTCAGGATAATGAATACATCTGTGACCACCACCCCAGAGTATCCTCAGATCTCTTGGTAATCCCTCTCTCTCTTGACCCTTGTCACCCTCCTCTGCTACCCTCAGACTCTGCTTCAAGTTACTTGATTTCTCTTGTATTTTCTAGAACTTTATATAAATGGGATCACACAGTATATACTCTTTTTGATCTAACTTCTTTTATTCAGCATACTTATTTTGAGATCTTTCATGTTGTTATGTATATCAATACTTCATTCCTTCTTATCGCTAAGAAGCAGTGGAAAGTGCTTTTCTCTCTAAAACTTACGTGCCCAAACATGTTGACCCCAATACTTCTATTCCTGAAATCTTTTTAAAAGAGCACTTTGCTTTTCTCATCTTTAATTCTTATGAAATAGTTATTTATCTCAGTCAAGCCATATCTTTAGTTTCATTTGTTATTTGTTGTTGTTAGATTGTAGTAAAATGAACATTAATCTTAGTTTTAACTTTTGATAGTGCTTGTTTCCTAATTCTCAACTATTTACCACGTATTCAGCCTTTGTATTACACACCAGTGTCTTAAAGCACCTGAAAGTACATGGCAGATCCTTAGGAGTACTCTACTCAGCGGCTTTCAGAGGTGGAGATCCTATCACCATCAGGAAATGACTTTCCATATGACCTATTTATATGTAAGGAAGCCTTTGGGGTGACCTAGCAACAAAATGGTCCTTATCCTGTTATTCAGTAGTTTGCTGGCTGTTTTCATAGTCAGTATACACTTCTCTGTCTGATACATCAACAGTCTCGGAAACTGCCGCTCTTTAAATTGGGCCAGCTCACTTGGGTGTACCCAGCTAGAGTCAATACCAAAAAGCAAGCCACAGACAATGTATGTTCCAAGCAATGATCATCACCTATTTAAAGTCAACCCCCCTAGCTTGCTCTCATGTTGCTTGTTCTCATGTTAATTGCTCTTCTGGTACTAAATCCACAGCTCAGCTGTGGTCCCTGCTTCCTGATCTTTTGGTTGAAGGATATAAATTAGACTTCCTCTTTTGGCTTACTTGTTGGATTTTGGCTTTGTTTATTCCCTGATTTAGTATCCCTCATTATCTTGAGTAAGAAACTGCATCTGCAGATTTAATTTTGTGCAGTGAAAGCACAAAAAAGCAGCTCTGTCTCTCCCACCTTCTTTTGTCCCAGCTAGGAAAGAGGAGGAGCAGGGATGAATCCAACATCTGTTGTTGGGCCACGAAGCAGGAGTTTTCTGGATTGTAGCAAACCACTTGGCAGGAGTGGAAAATGGAATAACCTTCCCTTTTAGCTTTTAGATGACAGGATTCTCTGTGTCCAGGTTCTCTTGTGTGACTGTCTAATTGCTGGCGGTCCTCAGTGATCATATTATCCTCAGGCCTTCCGGGCACTGCTCATGCTGCTGTTCTTTCCTGTTTTCCCAGAACAACTCCTTTGGACAGATCATTCCCATGCCCTGCTTGAATATCTGTAAATAAGGATTTTTTTTTCCCACCTGGAGAAATGAAATGATATCTGGTAGCTTTCATGAATTCCTCTAGACCTTTCTCATATGACCATTTCCAAAAACTGCTTTTCCCTGGTTTACAAATCAGGGAGTGGCCTCTAAATGTACAGATCACATGGTCAGAGAGTCCGTGGACCTACCTGTTTTATTGGGAGGACATGGTCTTATCTGAAATCTTCAGAGTACTTATCTGATTCTCTCCACACATTTCCTACCTCCTGATATTCTAGCCGCCTAAGCACTTAACTATTGGTTTCTATTATAACAGTTAATGGCAATGAGTATTCCATTTCTGGAGAAATGCCAGTTATGTACCTATATTTTTGTTTTTGTGAAGATCTTGGCAGGTGTTTGAGTTTCATATCTTCTTTCACATAACAAGGATGATACTACCCTCTAAAGTTGTATTTCCACTGGGGTTTAGAGTACAGTTCATAAGAACTGACAGTATCACCCCATGATTAGATCATGATAAGGGGTGTCTAGTCCCTTCTCCAAAATATATTAAGTCATTTCATAAACCAAGGCAAGTCTTATCTTCTTCCTCTGTGTCCCCTAGAATATTTACATCGTCAGATTCCCTAGCAGAGATTTATAAAAGATCACTTTAAAAAAATCACAATATTTCCTAAAAAATGACAAAAGAGTGAATGATCTAAAAGTTGAATTTTCTCTACTTTTTGAAGACTATTCTTATTGTCAATTGCAAATTTTAAATTTAATCCAGCCCCTGTGCTGCTTAAATTTTCTGTGTTGTAAAAAGCCTTCTCATCCTGGATCATACTTCTTGGTCTTTCTACGATTTACATAGAGTGGGCTCCTTGCAAGACAGGAGATTTTGAGGGGATTTTGAATAAAGAAAAGGAAGCTGTGTAATGAATGTGAATTGGAGGGGATTTTGTTCTGAGGGACTTTGGAGAAATTTTGCTGGATATGTAACAGCATATCCCAAACGGTGGTTTGTGCAAGGCATGGAGACCATCAGTGGAAATAATCCAACATATTTTAACAGTAGGTGATTCTTTTTTTGTGTTAATAATAGGTTCTTAGGATGTCCTGATTTTTTTCAAAGCTTGTTCTTTGGATAATAGCTTTGACTATATTAACAGCAACATGATGGGGTCATCACTGCCTAGGCTTTAGCTCCCATGACCTAATTTCTAATATGAATGATTATGTTTGTTTGTTTTATTTTTCCCCCCCTTAGATCCATTTTTCCTGTCCACCCCTCCTTCAGAATCATCGCCTTGGCAGAACCCCCTGTCTTTGGAAGCACCACACAGCAATGGCTGGGACCAGAATTCTTAACCATGTTCTTTTTCCATTATATGAAACCACTTGCCAAAAGTGAAGAAGTTCAAGTGATTAAGGAAATGGTAAGAGTGAGGCTAGCTTTAGCCTGTGGCCTTCAACTGTTCCTTTTTTAAGGCACTCTGACACCTGCTGGAGCAGAGTTGGACATTCCTGGCTTTTTCTTCCCATTTACTCCCACATTTCCTGATATAACGGTCCTCATACTTCAGCATTTTTTCAGAAACATATGGAGGGTCTGATAAAATACAGATTGTTGAGTGTCTAGGTCTGGGGTGGTACACGAGAACTTGGCATTTCTTAGGTGATGCCGATGCTGCTGATCTGGGGAACACACTTTGAGAACCATGGATGTAAGCTAGCTCTTCACTTTCCTCATATGGAGGCAGATTTGGATTCCTTTTCCTCTTCTAATCAGCCAAAGATGATCATTTTAAGTTCCTATACAGGGAGGCCAAATATATCTTAGTTCCTTAGATTTTAGAATATATAAAGTAATGCTGTTCCCCTCGATACTGTAATATATCCTGTACTTACCTGACCAGTTACCTGGTGGCTTGCAGTATACATAATGCATTATTTTCAATGTCTGCCTTAACCAAGTATTGTGCTTAACACTTGTGGAACTCCAGAACTTCACTGTTCAGTGTAGCTCTAGCCACATTACAGATATTTTAAAAGTTCAGTTTCTCAGTCATGTTTCAAGTGGTCAATAACTATATGGGGCTTCTGGTTACCATGTCAGACAGCATAGGTAAAGAACATTTCCATCATCATAGAAAGTCCTCCTGGGCACTGTTGTTCTAGATCACGAATAATTAACTTTTTATATGAATGCACCCATCCCCTCTGAAAGACCAGAATGAGCTGATTAATTTTAGGTCTTGTGAGCATGATGGTGAATAAGGGCATAGGCTTTCAAGTCAAATAGCTTGCTTTTAAAGTTTTTTTTTTCTTTTTTAATGTTTATTTATTTTTGACAGAGAGAGACAGAGTGCAAATGGGGGAGGGGCAGAGAAGAGGGAGACATGTAATCCAGAATCTGAAGCAGGCTCCAGGCTCTGAGCTGTCAGCACAGAGCCTGATGTGGGGCTCGAACTCACAAACTGTGAGATCATGACCTAAGCCGAAGTCGGATGCTTAACGGACTGAGCGACTTAACCCAGGTGCCCCCAAACAGCTTGCTTTTAAATGCCAAATCCGCTATTTATTAGCTCCCAGATCTTGGGTAAATTACTCAACCTAAGTTGGGGATATATCACAGGACTGATTAAAAGAATAAATGAAATAAAGTATATACTGAAAAGAACTTAGAATTTTCAAGTTCCAGTCACTTAAAAATCATCAAAGGAATCCTGAGCAGTTTACTTCTGAAATGGTTGCATCATACCAGTCATTGTTCTAACATCTCTGTGATATTTTTATTTATTTCAAATGTTTATTTATTTTGCGAGAGAGAGAGAGAGAGAAAATGAGAGAATCTGCAGTGTTAGTGCGGAGACTGATGTGGTGATCTCACAGTATATGACCTGAGCTGAAATCAAGAGTCAGATGCTAAATTGTTACAGTTCAGGCAACAACTGTGTGTTATTTGGGCCATTGTTCTTCACAGTTCACTGATAAACTGATTATACCCCTTAGGTGTGTGGTTTAAAAGCCCTTGAAAAAATGAACAGCTTGAACATCCAGTCTTTGTACAAGGATACCTTATGTCACTTTGTAGATACAAGATGATGATTAAATGAGGGAGTTTGGTTTCAGTACGAAAAAATGCTGAAATTAGAATTAAAAAAATCATGCTGAAGCTAACAAACAGGGAAATCATTATGAAAAGTTTTTTTATGGGCACACTTTATGCCAGTTTTTAATTGAGCAACTCCTTTCATCTTTTATCCTCGTGATGGAAGTGTAAATGAAGGGCGGCTTCGCCTCAGTTACCTGATCCTTAAAGAGAAAGTAGAGGTGTAAGTGTTTCCTGAGAAAAATGAATAAGCAAATTTATCTAGGAGTTAAACATGTTACCTATCATCAGAGACTTTCTAAAAATGTAATTCTAATATCGTTTGCTAACTAGCCATAATTTCTGGTTGATTGATCAGATATCCCAACTTATTCTTTCTTTCTTTTCTCAATTCTCTCATAAAATAGGTCCCAAATATACCTCAGGAAGCTTTGGACAGATTGTTATCACTTGCACACAAACTCAGAGAGACACAGGATCCCACGGTAAGTCTGGGCTTTTTCCCATAGGATTTTTCGTTGTTGACATGCTGCTGCTTTATGTTCTCAGAGTTTAATGCTTAAAAATCTATTTTTCGAGCTGGTATTTTTATCTCTTATGCTGTGCTTTGCCCTGTGCATATATTTCACTCTCTTGGTGGTTTGAACATTTACTCCAGCCACTCGTGGCTGGTATCATACAAAAACCAGTAGCTCTAGAGGAGTGCTTGATGTTCTTAGGGGTTTCACTTCTGCTACCCTGGTCTCCTGTGCTGAGTGGTCTCACCTAGTACTTTGGCTTCAAGTATGACCTCTTATGTTAACGCCAACATATTTCTCTTCAGCTTCTAGCTTTTCTTTTCTCATTGATTCTCTGTTTCTATCTGTATTTCCGTCTTGGGATGGTATAGGGGCAGAAAACTTTCCCTTTCCTTCCTTCCTTCCTTCCTTCCTTCCTTCCTTCCTTCCTTCCTTCCTTCCTTCCAGGTTCTTTGGTCAGCCTAATGATTAAATGGACATGAGACAGATTAACAGGAGAAAACCCAATTTGATGTCATATGTACGGGAGCCCTATAAAAATATTAGACTTAAAGAAATGACCAAAGCAGGCAGCTTTTATACCTTTCGGACAAACAATAAATTTGTGAAGAATTGACAAGACAAAAAGTTGGAGCTTGGGAAGGTAAATTAGTGACAAAGTAACAAAGTTTGTTTATATTGCCATCTTAGCCCTTTGTTCCCTATTTCTGGCATTAAGGATGCGCTCTACCCTCCTGGGACAGACAGGGTGCCTTTCAGGTGGGAGATTTATTTCCTGCTTTTGGGGGACAGAGGAGGGTCAGAGTGTCCTTCTCACACCGACTGTTTCTTAGGTGACTTTAATTCAAAATAATAAACATGTCAAAATGGCATACTTTGGGGTGGCATACTATGTTCCCCCACCCTTTTTAAAATTTCTTGCCTAACGTTTATTTCAGCATTCACAGCTGAAAACATTTTTGCACTGTTATAAAAACTCCCCCCTGTCAAAAGTCCAATACACTCTGTATAATTCATGCGCTATCAGGGGTGAAATGAAAAGGTGATTCGTTTTTAATCTGAAGACTTCAAGCAATAGTTAATATTTTAAATAGACCAAAGCAAGTTGTATATTTTCCCACAGAGGAATAAAAGGACTAATGAAAATGTTATTGGCTTTGGGCTGGAATTTTAATACCTAAGCCTGGTTATATTATGCCAATCAGAAACACGATTGGTGACTATACATGCATTTGAATAGCAAAAAATAGAGAACTAATTCTTTAATAAATGCAGCTTGGTAAGCAAAACCTTTTAAAACACAGGGCACAGGGGGCACCTGTGTGGCTCAGCTGGTTAAGCATCCCACTCTTGATCTCAGCTCAGGTCTTGATCTCAGGGTCATGAGTTCAAGCCCCACACTGGACATGAAGCCTACTTAAAAAATACACAGGGCACATGGGGAATAAAAATAAGGGACTTGGTGCTTAAAACATTGGAAATCACTGTGTATGTTGGAAGGATCAAGGACTGTCACTAACTCTATGAATCTCGGTGTTCTCATCTGTAAAATGGGAAGTGCCATCTACTTCATAAGGATGTTGTGATGATTAAACATGAAAATGTATGTGAAGAATCCTTTTCTTGGTAGCTGCTTAATAAATGTTCATTTCTTTCACTGCTCAACGGGATACTCTGGGATTGCTATAAATTCAACCTATCTTATACAACTGAACTGTCTTTCCCCTTTAAATCTATTCCTACTTCCCTTTTTAATCCCCCGACTTTGTTAATCTGTCTCCTTGCTTTCCCACTATCTCCACTTACCCTGAAAGAAAATCTCATCAATTTAGCATCATGATGTCTCATCCATTCTCTTACCTATTATCAGAATTGTCCTGGTATTTGGTTTCATAATCTTTCTCCTGGAATATCGTTATTTCCTTTTGACTGCCCTCATCACCAACAATTCATTCCTAATATGACCCTGTGTTACTTTCCTGTGCCTGTTTAACAAATTACCATAAATGGTTTGTAACACTGGAAATTTATTTTCTCAGTGTTCCGGATGCCAAAAGTTTGGAATGCGTATTACTGAGTTGAAATCAAGGTATTAGCAACACTCCCTCAGGGGCTCAAGGGGAGAATCTGTCCCTTGCCTTTTCCAGTTCTGCTGGTGACCAGCATTCCTTGACTTGTGGCCTCGTTATCTTAACCTCTGCCTCCGTCTTCACATCACCTTCTCTTTTGTGTGTCTGTGTCAGATTTTTCTCAGCCTCCCTTTTACGAGGATACGGGTGATTGCATTTAGGGACCACCCAAATAATCCAGGATAATCTCTTCATCTCAAAGTCTTTAATGTGGTCTACAAAGTCAGCGTTGCCATATAAAGTAAAATTCACAGGTTCCAGGGATTAGGATGTGGGTATCTTGGGGTATAGGGGGTGGGAGCATTTTCTAGCTGTCACAGGCCCCCTATTAATAACTCCTGGGACCTCATCTGCAACTCTGCTTCCTTATTTGTTCTTTTCAGCTATACCATTCTCTTTCTTGTTCCTTAAACCCACTAGTGTCTGCCTCAGGGCCCTTGCCACTCAGCATTTCCTCTGGCTAGATTGTTCTTCCCCAGATAACTGTAGCTTTGCCCCCTCCCCCTTTTGGATTTGCTCAGATGTCACCTCTTCAGAGAGGCCAACCTGAAGCACTCTGTTTAGAATCACACTTTCCGCCCTTTTCATTCCCAGCTCTCTTTGGGCTTTCAAGTTCCTCCTGAGGCTTAACCCTTTGAGATAATATATGTTTCACTCACTTTTTTAAATTGTCTGTTTTCCCTGACTCAAATTTATGTTCCAGGATGACAGGGATTTTTGTTGTGGTCCCCGCTGTATCCCCAGCATCTGGAACTTGCCTACTGTGTAGTAGATGCTCAACAAATATCTATTAAATAAATGAATGAGTGACTCTTCCTTGTTATCTCTGGAGTGGCCTTTCCTGAACTGTTAAGGGCTGAATTCTCCGCGTATAGACTGAAGGACAACCGCTAAAACATGCATGCCTGCCAAGTTCCATTTGGCTGTGTGCTGCCCTCCTCAGCCTCGCTCTCTAGAGCCTCTCTTGAAGCACCCTCAGGCCTCCCGCACTCCTCTTCTTACTGGTTCCTGAGCCCAGCACATAACCAGATGCCTCCACATCAGGTGATGCCCGAAATGTGCTTTCTCCCTGTCTGCTCTCCCGCAGGTCCTTGTTCCGTCAGGTCTCTCTCAGCCCCTCAGGCAGAAGTAACCTCAGTCTGCAGTCTGTTTTCGTGACACTTGACGTAGGATTCTCTTACGGACCTGTGGTGGCTCTATCTCTGTTTATTTTTATCTCCCCAACGACTGTTTGAACTCCTTGTTCATTCTTTTAGTTAAAAATTTTTTTATTACATTTATTTATTTTTGAGAGATAGAGCAAAGTGAGAGTGGAGGTGAGGGGACAGGCAGAGAGAGAGGGAGACACAGAATCTGAAGCAGGCTCCAGGCTCTGAGCTGTCAGCACAGAGCCCGACGCGGGGCTCGAACCCATAAACTGTGAGATCATGACCTGAGCCGAAGTTGGACACTTTACCGACTGAGCCACCCAGGTGCCCCAGTGTTCATTCTTTTATTCCCGTTTCCCAGCCTGGTGCCTGGCACATAAGAGACACTTAATAAATGTTTGATGAATGAATGAATAAAATGACTAATCAACTAATTACTAATTTATTAACACATTGTCCCTAGAGTTTTCTCTCCCAGAGAATGTTACATTTTCATAAAAGAAATAATTCTTTAAGAGGAAAAAGAGAATTTATTTGAAAAAATTTCTGATCAGAACCTTCATATTTTTAAGCTGAATTACTGGTACTAATCATGCTAATACAAAAAACCCTTGAAGTGTGCTCTTAAACTCCATAACCATGGTAACTAAGAGAATGTGCTCATATCCTCACATTCTTTTTTGCAAGATGAAACTGCACTTAGAAATGTAATTTTTTTTCAATATATGAAGTTTATTGTCAAATAGGTTTCCATACAACACCCAGTGCTCATCCCAAAAGGTGCCCTCCTCAATACCCATCACCCACCCTCCCCTCCCTCCCACCCCCATCAACCCTCAGTTTGTTCTCAGTTTTTAAGAGAAATGTAATGTTATAAACGTTAAACATGTTAGGAATTTTGTAATTAAAGTGCATTCTCAATTTCTAATTGATAATGTGAGAGAAGAAATAACCAAACCCTTTATTCCACACTTAAATGACTCAACATAAAGCTTTGTTCTGATTTTTTTGACACTGGATGTTGTCATAAAGCATTTTGGTATTATCAACTGAGAAAGCTCGTGTTTTTCAAATTCATGAGAAAGTCCTTACCGATCACTGGAATGAAATGTGAAGCCTGAATTCAATGTCATTCTTGGATGAGATTAGAATATTGTATACTAGGAAGTTACTGTACTGTTTATTGGGACTCTTGTCATGAGAATGCTCGGGTTGGAGTCATTAGTCATACATTTTCCATGATGAAAATAGGAATTTTTGTGGACCCAGGTGTTAAGAATGGGAATTGCTGAATCATATTAGGCTTCTGATACTTTAAATCATACTGGCTGAAATAACCTTATCCTCCCTTCTTCCTTCTTTCTCATATCCATCAGGTGCCAAGTTCTCTGAAATAGTTGTTGATTCCTTTTCTCTACTCCTTTTTGCCAGTGACCTTACTGTAGTACCTCATCATTTTATAGACAGATCATTGAAGGAGCTTTCTGTTTCCTATCTCAGTTCCCCCCGTCCTTCACTTATTTTGCATGCTCCTGCCAGATTAATCTTTCTAAAATCATATTACCACTTTGTGCACAAAAGAAGTCCTATTGCCTTTCGGGGTAAAGCCAAACTCCTCCAGGAGTCAGTCCCAGGTCTTTGTTACTTAGGAGCAAGTTCTCCAGCAAGACCCTGTGATAGAGCTGGGCTGGTTTCCTCACAGTCTGCACGATTTCTGTTTCTTTTGCTTTCATGCCTTTGTTCATAGCCTTTCTCCTGCCCACTTGAACAATTTAATTTTAAGCCCCTATAGCAGTTGTCAAGTGCTTCACTTGCTTTGGAATTAAATTATATGCTATTTTGAATTGCAATTTCTACTTTCTTATATTTAAATATTGCCTCCATGTCTAGAATGCAAATTTGTTGAAAACAAGGATGAACCAAATGTTTGCTTACAAATGAGTTCTTTGAGACATCGAATGTGTTTTTTAATAGAAAAAAGGGTACATTGTAAATGGTGATCTTGCCCCCAACCTAGTCCCCAGAGGACTATTTAACCTATGTTGTAGCTGAAATATAACTCTAGTATTAGCATAACAGCATCTCATGGAGCTGTGAGATACCCAAGGGAGAGAAATCACTTCCTTTTGTTCTTCCTTGGAACATGCAGAAATCACCTCAAGTGAAATGTTGAAACAAGCAAATAGACTGTGTCTCTGGCATTGTGGCATCCTACCACCATCCATCCTGAACCCTCTGTTCACTTCTTGGGGTCCTCTTCTGTGTTCCCTTAGGGGCTCACATGTGCCCTCATTTCATTCACCCTGGCCTGTTCTTTAAAAGTTCTTCTCTCTTCTGGTTTTCAGTGAAAACTGCTGTTTCCTAATGCTGCTGATCTAAATCCAATAATAATCTGATACATTAAATTCATACTAAAGTGTAGGTCACATCACCTTCCTGTTAGATTTTCTTCATTTTGAAGAGGCTGACTTTTAATAATAATTGGTGACATTTGTTGAGCATCCATGTGACTGACCTCTGCTAAGAGAACAATTTTCTCTGTTTTCCTTTTTCTTTCTTTTTTGTTCTTTCAAGTTTTTATTTTAATTCCAGTTAGTTAACATACAGTGTAATATTAGTTTCAGGTGTAGAATTTAGTGATTCATCACTTACATATAACATCCAGTGCCCATCAAAACCAGTGCCCTCTGTAATACTTACCTATTACTCATTTTTAACCCATCCTCCTCCCATCTCCCAGCAACTCTCAGTTTGTTCTCTATAGTTAAAATCTACTTTATGATATGCCTGTCTTTTTCCCCCATGTTCATCTGTTTTGTTTCTTAAATTCCACAAACGAGTGAAATCCTATGGTATTTGTCTTTCTCTGACTGATGTATTTTGCTTAGCATTATACTTTCTAGCTCCATCCACATCATTGCAAATGGCAAGATTTCATTCTTTTTTATGGCTGAGTAATATTCCATTGAATATAAACACCACCTGTTCTTTATTCATCAGTCAGTGGACATTTGCATTCTCTCCATACTTTGGCTAATGTTCATAATGCTGCTACAGACATTGGGGTTCATGTATCCCTTCAAATCAGTATTTTTTTATCCTTTGCATAGATATCTGGTAGTTCAATTGCTGGATCATAGAGTAGTTCTATTTTTAACTTTTTGAGGAACCTCCATACTGTTTTTCAGAGTGGCGATACCAGTTTGCATTCCCACCAACAGTGTAAGAAGGTTCCCCTTTCTCCACATCCTCCCCAAGAGTTGTTTTCCTATGTTGTTAATTTTAGCCACTCTGACCAGTATGAGGTGGTATCTCATTGTAGCTTTGATTTGTATTTTCCTGATGATGAGTGATGTTGAGCATCTTTTCATGTGTCTGTTAGCCATCTGGATGTCTTCTTTGGAAAAATGTCTATTCATGTCTTCTGCCCATTTTTTAATTGAATCATTTGTTTTTTGGGGTGTTGAGCTTGATAAGCTCTTTATGGATTTTGGATATTAAACCCCTCTTAACAATCTTAAAGGTAAAGGCATTATTATCGCCAACTTAAAGATAAGGAAACCGAGACTTTAAGGTGTTAACTAATCCACCAAGCTAATACATGGGAGGGAGCCTGATTTGTCTGATTCCGAAGCTTATGAACTTTATATTATGCTGCCCACTAAGATAATTTCAAAATCAACAACAAATATTATTGGTACTCACATGTCTTGATTTCTATACTAGCAGCTCTATTAATTTTAAAAGTGAAATTATTCTGACAGTGTAGGGAAAGGATTTCAAACTGCAAGCTGCTGCCCAGGTGATAACACTGGTTGACACCTCTGTGATCAGCAACCTGAACTGTCCACATTTCCTTTTCTCCCTTTTAGAAACCATCGATTTACTTAAAGCTCTAAGCATTTTCGGGATATCTTAACAGTGCAGCTTTGTGTAGGCGGGGGGGGGGGGGTTGGGGGGGTGGGGGTGGGGGAAAGAACAAATAATTCATGGCACAGAAAAGCTATTTGTAAGTCAGGTGTGAACCGTATTATGTAACATCTTTCCTTCCTCCAACCTCTTCCCCCCCCAACCCCCAAAACGTGTGTATACAACACTTAGCTCAATGAAAACACTTCTATCGAATTTAACTTATAAACACTTTTTATAGATTTTTTTTAAAAACCTATCTTTAACAATTTTTTTTAAATTTTTTTTAACATTTATTTATTTTTGAGACAGAGAGAGAGCATGAACAGGGGAGGGTCAGAGAAAGAGGGAGACACAGAATCTGAAACAGGCTCCAGGCTCTGAGCTGTCAGCACAGAGCCCGACGCGGGGCTCGAACCCATGGACCGCGAGATCATGACCTGAGCCGAAGTCGGACGCTTAACCGACTGAGCCACCCAGGCACCCCTCTTTAAGGATTTTTAAAGTGTAAATCGGCTTTTGTTTATTTTTATTTGTAATTCATTAACAGTACATATTTATTTTAAGTCTGGCCTTGTCCATCAGGAATAATGAGCTGTGCCCTGATACTCATCTAAAGGGACTTTCAGCAGGCAGAAACAAGACTGTCATCAGGCTGTCCTTGTCTTTTGATAGGCCCAGTCATTGGCAGCATCACTATCTACCAGACAGCTGTTGCGGATTTCTCGTCGGCTGTCACAGTACCCTCATGAAAATCTTCACAGTGCAGTTACTAAAGCCTGCCTTTCCAGGTAACCATATTCCCCTTTCTCACTGAATTCAAGCTCCTGGGTCTTTGCTAAAACGATAACGTAAGTTTAATTGGTAGTCAGTTCTCACAGGTCTGGAGAATGTATTGTCTGAATATGTAGCTATTTCAACCTTGTGTTCAGTTTTTAGAACATATTTTATCATACACATAACAGCAATTTTAAGAGATAGTTTACAGATAAGAAAACTAAGTCACTTGCTCTAGTCAGAGTAGTGAAGAAGTAAAGGTGGATTTGGGATTCAAATGCTGTGTGTCTTCTGAGCTAGTGTTCTTAAGCACTACGCTGAGCATCTCCCAAATTAGCTTGGGAACCTTCCATGCTTGATATACTGTTCTGTTGCCTAAATTTAACAAAACTAATGTCTTTTCAGTCTATGCTAATAATACTTTTATACCTGTTTGGAAATTATTATAAAATACTGGCTTAAAGAATTTTCTTACAAAATCACACTTACATGAAATCATTTAAAAAAATTTTTTTTAACAGGCACCTGGGTGGCTCAGTCAAACATTCGACTTTGGCTCAGGGCTCAGGTTATGATCTCACAGTTTGTGGGTTCGAGCCCTGCATTGGGCTCTGTGCTGACAGCTCAGAGCCTGGAGCTGCTTTGGATTCTGTCCCTCTTTCTCTCTGCCCCCCACCCCAAAATAAATAATAAACATTTAAAAATTTTTAAAAATTTTTAACATTTTATTTATTTTGAAGAAATAGAGAGGGACAGAATGTGAGTGGGGGAGGGGCAGAGAGAGAGGGAGACACAGAATCCAAAGCAGGCTCCAGGCTTCGAGCTGTCAGCACAGAGCCCTACACAGGGCTCAAAACCACGATCTGTAAGATCATGACCTGAGCTGAAGTTGGGCACTCGAACCAACTGAGCCAACCAGGCACCCCTATTTTAAAATTTTTTTTTTTAACGTTTATTTATTTTTTAGACAGAGAGAGACAGAGCATGAATGGGGGAGGGTCAGAGAGAGAGAGGGAGACACAGAATCTGAAACAGGCTCCAGGCTCTGAGCTGTCAGCACAGAGCCCGACGTGGGGCTTGAACTTACGAACCGCGAGATCATGACCTGAGCCAAAGTCGGACGCTTAACCGGCTGAGCCACCCAGGCGCCCCCAGGCACCCCTTTTTTAAAATAACAATAAAAAAAAGGATTAATAACAATACCCAATAAGCCCAGAGTTTTCTTTTAGGCTCTTTTCATATAATCTGGCAATTATTTTTATGGTGGTTCTGACTATTGTCCATTCATTCCTTGATATATAAAAGGAATTAAAAGAATCTATTTTCAGCTTACGAGAATTTATAATTGCCTTCTATCAATCTTCAGTTTGGTGGACAATTTTTCTTATAGTTTAAGTAAGCTTACTGCATTGCAACTTAAATTTGTTCTCTCTATGCTGTATCCAGCTAAAATAAAGCTCCTTTCCAGTGTCTTTAATTTTTTGAAAAACTGGTAATCCAAAGCATTTTACAGACCATTCCAAAGAACAGACAAATAGCAATTCACTTTTAATCTAGTATGATTTTGGTAACTGAACCAGACAAGAATAATGTATGAAAGGAAAATTACAAATCACAATCATGGAATAGGTGCAAACTTTTAAAAGAAATGCTAACAAACTAATTCTAACTAATTACATATATACATATATATATGTCTGTGTATACATATATATATAAAATCATGAGCAATTTTGAATTATCTCAAGAATGTGAAGGAAGTTTAATATACTGTTTTTTAGTTCATTATATTAACAAATTAGAAAAAATATTATTTTAATAAATGAGTAAAAAGGATTTGATGAAACCTAACAACCAAACCTAAAAACAAACCGAAGCAAAAACACCATTCTTAGTAAACCAGGAATATTCTTAGTAAACCATGAAGAAATGGAAAATTCTTCAATCTGATAAAAGGTATATACCCCAAATTTAGAGCAAACATATTTATGATAAAATACACATATTTTCTTTAGAATTAGGAACAGAACAAGAATGTCACCTATCTGTCCTTTCAGTCAGAGCATTTGCCCAAAATTATCTAATTGGCTACATAAAAAATTCAAAAGGAGCACCTGGGTGGCTCAGTTTGTTAAGCATTCGACTCTTAGTTTCAGCTCAGGTCATGATCTCATAGTTCATGGGTTCAAGACCCATGTCAGGCTCCACACTGGCAGTTTGGAGCCTGCTTGGGATTCTCTCTCTCTCTCTCTCTCTCTCTCTCTCTCTCTGTACTTCCCCCTCTCAATCTCTCTCTCTCTCTTTCAAAATAAAAAAAAATCAAGAGAAACTATATATAAATCATTAGAACAAATAGAGATTAGTGAGATGACTTATAAATCCATATCAGCGACTTTTCTATATTCTACTAACAATCAACTGAGGAAGTTTTTTTTTTTTAAATAATCCTATTCAAAATAATAGTAGAAATCTTTGAGCACCTAAGAACAAATCTAATGATATGTAATACTTTTATGGAGGAAAGCATAAATCTTTATTGAAAGCCATAAAGACTTAAATAAAAGGGAAGCTATACCATATTCATGAAAAGGAAGATTCAGAATTATAAAGCTATTATACTCCAAACTTATATATAGTTATTATTTGGTCAAATTCCACCAAGGTTATACAGAATTTGACAAGCTGATCTCAAAATTATCATGGAAATAATAACAAAGGAAGTTTTGGGGAAGATTAAGGAGTTGTACTTTATCAGATATATCAAGATCCATTATGAAGCTATATTCATTATTACAGGATGGGATTGGTACAAGGAAAGACAAATGGACTATTAGAATAGACTATGGAGCCCAGAAGCAGACCCATATATTTGTGGAAAGTTAGTACATGTTAGAAGTAGCATTATAAATCAGTGTGGGAATGGACATACTTATCAATAAATGGTTAAAAATTAAAAATACCCATTTTATCCCTTACAAAAAAGTAAAATATGTATATATGATATAAACCCTATAAGCCAGTCTACAAGTTATGAGTCACAAACTAAGAGATGTTTGATAAAATTTATAATCACAAAAGGATTGGTATTCAGGGACTATAAAGTATCCAAATTAATGAGATGAAAGAATCAACCATAAATGGGCAAAGGATGAATAGACATGCACAGAAGTTAATTCAGATGACCAATAAATATTTGAAAAGATGTTCAACTTTATTATTAATTGGGGAAATGAGATTTTAAAATAATAATCAGCTATCATTTCATACTTTTATAATTTTTACCTGTAAAAATTAACATTTTTTGTCAATAGAAGAAAATGGAATTCTATTAAAGCTGTTGGGATGGAAGTCTCCTCACTTTAGAGTTGCCTCACATTATCTTTATACTTAAGTATATTAATACTCTATGATTTGGCAATTCTTTTTCTTGATATCACCTCAGAGAAAGACTTAAATGAATGTATAGGAGGCATATGTAAGAATGTTCACTGCATCATTGTTTGTAACAGTGAAAAATTGGAAACAACCCATCTATCCATCAGTAGGGAATGAATATATAAATTGACATATTCACATAATGAGATAGTACACATTAGTTAAAATGAAGTAGGTCTGTCTGTAATATCAGGCAGAAAATGGACAGTTTGCAAGAAGAAATTTGGGATATGTTGCCATGTATAAAAATGCTAAATGTGACAAAAATGCAATATAGTTTTATTCATACTAATATAGCAAAATAAAAATGTGGACAGGAGAGATACATAACACTTTCAGCGTGAGAATTACCTCCAGAGATGAAAAGAGATTAATAGACTATTTAATATCCTCTGTAACTTTCTATATGCTTGCAATATTTCATAGTTAAAAAAATTCAAAAACTTAAAATTACTTACTTTTAACACTCATAAATATTTTACTGAATTAAATAGTCAACTAATTTTTCCAGTGTTATCACCTGACCACAATAAAACTCTCTTTGTCACCACCCTATGGCACTTTGCAAAAAAGTAAAACAGCTATCTTGTTTATTCATTATCTGTTGACTTTAGCAAGGCTACAAACTCAAAAACCTTTTTTACTAACCTTCTATTCAAGATAGCACAATTGCAGGAAGGAAAAAAAAAATTATGGGCACATAAAGTTTTTTCCTTTTTTTAGTGACCTCATTCCATATTGAAGCACTGAAAAGAAATTGAGTTTCGCAAAAAATTTTTATTTTATTTTTTTAAATATTTTTATTTATTTTTGAGACAGAGAGAGAGATAGAGCATGAGCAGGGGAGGGGCAGAGAAAGAGGGAGACACAGAATCTGAAGCAGGCTCCAGGCTCTGAGCTGTCAGCACAGAGCTAGATACGGGGCTTGAACTCACAGACCGTGAGATCATAACCTGAGCTGAAGTCGGACGCTCAACCGACTGAGCCACCCAGGCACCCCCCCCCCCCAAAAATTTTTGAAAGTTGACATAATTTGGGGCACCTGGGTGGCTCAGTCAGTTAAGCATCTGACTTTAGCTCAGGTCACGATCTCATAGTTCATGAGTTCGAGCCCCATGTCGGGCTCTGTGCTGACAGCTCAGAGCCTGGAGCCTGCTTCAGATTCTGTGTCTCCTGCTCTCTCTGCCCCTCCCCCACTCAGGCTATGTCTCTGTCTGTCAAAAATAAAATAAATAAACATTTTTTTTAAAAAGTTGACATAATTTATATTAATGAAATCTATTATTTAGCAGACACAATCCAAAGAAATTCTCTAGTTTAAATTTGTTAAACATTAAATTTATTAAGTATTAACTTGGCTTTTAAAAATCTTGTTAATTTTGGAGTGCCTGGGTGGCTCAGTTGGTTGAGTGTCCAACTTCAGCTCAGGTCATGATCTCACAGCTTGTGAGTTCGAGCCCCGCGTCAGGCTCTGTGCTGACAGCTCAGAGCCTAGAGCCTGCTTCAGATTCTGTGTCTCCCCCTCTCTCTGCCCCTTACTCACTCACGATCTGTCTCTCTCTCTCTCTCAAAAATAAATAAACATTAAAAAAAATCCTGTTAATTGAATTTTTAAAATGCTTTTCATTTATTTGGGGGTGCCTGGGTGGCCCAGTCAGTTAAGTGTCTGACTGTTGATTTTGGCTTAGGTTGTGAGATTGAGCCCCATGTTGGGCTCCTCGCAAACATGGAGCCTGCTTGGAATTTTCTTTCTCTCCCTCTCTCTCTGCCCCTCCCATGCTTGCATTCTCTCTCTGTCTCTCAAAATAAATAAACTTAAAATTTTTTTTTTATTTACTTGTGTATGGCAGTTGAGTTCGGACTGGAACATTTCTTCATCTGAGGGAATGGTTCGCTAAGTGCCTTATCCTCATATCCTATAATATATACACCAAGTCTTGGAGCTAGATGTATATTTAATTTTCTGGATAGTTGAAAACCTAAGAAGCCAAAGGAAAGAAACTTTAGAAGATTAGGAAGTTATTAGGTATTTTACATTTTAAAAGTTCTTTTATTGTGGAAGAGTTAATTAGAAGTTCCTATAACAAGGGTTCTACTCCATGCAAGTATTTTGTATTCCATTACATTATCTGCTTATAGAAAATCTTGGGGTAATGATCCTTTAGCATAGAAACTTTAGGCAGAGCTATAAGAATTAGAAATGAAGATTAACAGTCTCTGACATGGAGGTAATGAGGAAATTTTCCCAGTCACCAAAAACTCAGTTTACAGACAATATTTTTCAAGAATTCCCTGTAACATAAAATGAATGACATCTATATAAAATTTCCACTCTTTTTGCATTATTAACCAATTAGTTTTTAAAAAATCATTAAGCCTGATAGAACTAATCATACACAGTGTTAATAAGGATTATCGTTGATGTGTATTTTTTGTTCTGAAAAATTTTTTTTCTTTCTGGAGAGACTAGCGATTTATTTCTGGCTTTACAATTGCTGTTCAGTGTTTTAAGGTGTTTTAAGTGCTGTTCAGTGTTTTAATTTCAAAAATCTAGATATTCTTTACGTGTTTCTATTATTCAACTTACTCTTATAAGCCTAGCAGATATGAATTATTTTTATAGGCCTTTGAAAAATGTTTGATTCCATTTATCTTCCAAATATCTTGGCTAAATTAACTGTCTTCAAATATTTGAAATTTGTCGATAAACTTTATGTATGCTATTTCCTTTTAAGTACTTCAGATAGCTTAATTAACAAACAAAACCTTTCCAGAAAAGTAAATAACTCACAAAGATAATGAACTAACTTTATAAATAGAATGAGCCATAAGTTACTTTAAATATTCAAGTGCTGTTTATAAACTTAAGATTAAAATCACAGGTATCAATTAATTAATTACACACTCTAAATAGAAATCACAGTCTACCTGATAGCCCCTGACTCCCACAGTCTTTTTCTCCCTCTCTTACTACTAATAGTAATACCTCTCTTTCCTGCACTGGTAATTTGGGAACATCCCTGTCCTTACTCTAGCTTCTCATACTACCATCCTGAGAAACCCTATCTTACTCCTTAATCCAAAGATTGTATCTGACTTTCAGTTAGCCTAGGGAAACTACCTCTGTTTTTGTTTCCTAGAATGTGGTTGAATATTTCTTTAGTTTTTTGTTCAACCAAGACCGTAGAGACTGGAGACTTTCCAATTCTATTTTTACTGATAGTAAATGAAGATAATTTCCAATTCTATTTTTACTGATAGTAAATGAAGATAATGACAATAATGATTTTAAAAAGGCATTATGGTGCTCCTAATAGTGATAAATACCCTTGAAAACTTTACAGCAGAGTATGTGTTTGTTTTTGTTATAGGGAAGTAGGACAGAAAGAGTGATGTTTCATTCATTCACTCACTTATTCTGTAAAAGCCCACAGAAGGAGAGGAAAAAGCAAGTAGAAAATATCAGTGAGCAATGGGAAAAGAAGCTGTTAACTAGAAAAAAATCGAAACCTAGAAAAAATTAAGGTTGACCTAATACAACCTGACACACTTTATTTTCTTCATTTGTGGGATGAGCCAGTATCTTTTTTTTTTTTTACATTTATTTATTTATTTATTTATTTATTTTGAGAGAGGCAGAGACCGCACAAAAGGGGGAGGGGCAGGGAAAGAGGGGGAGAGAGAATCCCAAGCAGGTCCGTGCTGTCAGCACAGAGCCTGGTACAGGGCTTGAACTCAAACTGTGAGTTCATGAAAGCCGAAACCAAGAGTCTGACACTTAACGAGTGAGCCATCCAGGTGCCCTGAGCCAGTGTCTTTTAAAATGTAGGTTCTAGAAGTGGCATATTTTCAACTTCCATACTACCTCTGATTATTTGGTAGTTGTATCTGGGTGTGAGGTTGAAAACAGTTCGGAAACATGTTCAGTAGAAAAGAGTATCACATTGGCAAGCAATGCCTACCACTGCTATTGGAAGGGAGACATGCATACCTTTTGCAGTTCTCTACAGGCTTTGGAGGGCAATCTAGAAATGTTTCAGTACAGGGGCAAAGGAAAATGTGTCGACAGCAGACTGTATAGATGAAAGGGGTTTTGGGGGATGGTGATGGAGTCTCAGCTTGCAAGTGGTTATTGTCAATCATGATGGTCTGACAGGAAGTAATGGAGATGGAGCTGCAGGGCCTAATGTTACCAGGCCAGACTCCAGTTTGTGGTGTAGAGGAGAGAGGAAAGGGGGGCATGGTGCCAAGATAAGGGCTCAGGAAACAAGATAAAAACCCAGTTATTGGGTCTGAGAGAGAAGGTGAGGCCTTGGTTTTGGACACAGTCTAAGAACTGTGATGAAAGGTCAGAGGTGAGCAACAGTAAGTCCTACTTGATGCTGAACCAATGAGCTACTGACCTAGAGTTATAGAAATCCCCCTGTCATAGCCTGGAACCAAAATGATGCAGTAGGTGGGAGATAGTGTCAGATATGTGGATTATATCACAGGGTCAGGAAATCTATCAGTTCTTCACACGCTCATTCATTTGCCTTCTCACTCACACCAACATCTCTTTTATTCGAGCGCACACTCAAGGCTGTGGGAACCACCACCAAGGATTTAGAGCTATGGAAAGCCTAAATTAGAAGTGTTATGTTCTTAGTATGTTTATTTGGAATATCGTGGCACACAGTGGTTAGCTTATAGTAGTATAACACAGGTAATGGGTTAAAAATGATTTCTGTGGGCTCACTTGGGATCATAAGTTTCAGATATAACTTTGTGTGGCTGGGAAACTCCATTTTCATCATCCAAGCTCATGATGTTCGTACAATCTACCTGTAGATGAAGAATGCCTCTGTCACTCACCAGATTATTATTTTGACAACATTCATATAGTTTAGACAAGCAGGTGTATTTTTTTTAAATGGAAGGAAAGACCAAGCTGGATAACCCTAAATTGAGTAATTTGTGTTAGAAAGTAAACATCATTAATCCGCTTCCACTAATTTGAATTTCTGATTGCCAGGTTGGAGCAGGTTAAAGCGTTATTTTATCTATTTAAGAAAATTTGATAATCCAGTTAAACAGTTAAACAAGATTTATGAGGCACACTGAATCCATTTTAAGAAGTAAATTATTTTAAGTCTTGTCCTATAAAATATTGTATATAAATGAATACTGCTAATTACACATAAATTTTACTTATTCAACAAACATACTTCATCTTCACAGGTGCTTGAAATTTATATTCCAAAATTTTTCATGGGTTTCACAGAGCAAGACTGACACTCCATAAATGGTTATATTGAGATAGAGAGGGAGGAGAGAAAGAGTTTACGTGGGTACGTGCCAAAAGATATTTAGGAATCACAGAAACCTTTGACTTTACATTATATCCTTCCCCACCCCCTCCCCCCATCCACCAGGTTCTTACCAAGCCTTGCAAGGTCGGCATTAGAAAAAAACCTGGCAGATGCTGCAATAGAAATAAGTGCTGATAATAATCAGGAACCAGAATTGGAGGATTATAAGTGTAAGTATTAAATTTGTTTCTTAAGTGAAATAGTAATTATCAGATATTTGTATTATTGTTTTAATTTCAATAAAAAAATGGTTTTGTTTTCCATCTACTTTGTTTTATGCATTGGGTTGAAGAAATGAATCTTTTCTTTAAAAAAAAAAAAATTGAAACCCACATACAAGTTAGATCTTAGAATATTTCCTTTGTTTCAATGCATACCAGATACCGGTCCTTCAGTCACAATTGAGACAAACCTGTTCAAGGCCCTGAGAATCCCTGCCATAAAAAAACTTATGTGATTTTGTTTTACCTTTTTTTCCAAACGTATTTCACTGTAGAATCTAGAATTCTGTTTCCTTTGCACAACATTTACATTTTGAGGACCACTGGTGCCCTGCAGGATATGTTTGGGAAACTGTTCTAGTTTGATGTAGACTAAAATATTCAGAGTACCATTTCATGCCTTCTTATCTTTCCATTTCCACCCTTACTGTCTTTTGTGATTCTCTTCTTCTGGATAACCATTTAAGTATAATTTTAGGGAGGTTTGCACCTTCCTATAAATGTTCCCTGTTCTTCAATTAAAACACAACAAAAGGTTCTCTATTTTTAGAGGTAATTACCTGTTGTGTGAAAAATTCGTGTGACCACGGTCTAATGAGGGCTTATTGTGACTCTCTTTGTAATAGATGTTTTTAATAGTTGGGGCTACACCGAGACAGGAATTTGGTGTTGAAGAAATGAGATGACTTTTTTAGAGTAAAATTATAAACTCCACATACCAATGGATCTGGGCACAGATAGGCCCAGCCACCTCAAGGAGATGGAATAACTCTGGGGCCTGGAGACTCATATGTTACTTGACTAAACCTTTTAACATATCCAAAGAAAGCCCGTGCCGTTCTGACTGTAGATTCTTGTTCAGTCTTGGTACCAGGTCAGTGTCAGCAGTTCCCATCTGTGCCTTGCGTAGGGGATAAAGAACCTAAAAGACTTTTGACTCATATGGTTCCATTTATCTTTGATGTCATCTCTCTTGAGGAGAATTCATTTAATGTACTCTCCTTGTTCGAAGGACAAGGTTCACCAAATAACCTTCTGATGAGGATTTGGCTTTCCGTGTAGGTCTCCCCCTCTGAATAATATGCTGCTATGGCAACCAGTGTACCCTGTGGTCCATAGGAAAGTTGCAGTTTTCATTGTGTTGTAGTATTTTCAATTCTTATTTTATATATCAGATTTATGTATAGATCAGAATATGTGTGTTTAATAATATTCTCCTGGGAGTTAGGTTTGTTGTCAGTTGACATGACAAAATCAGGTTTTGAGTCTACGAGACTGAGGACCTTGACAAATGGACCAAAATAATGCCATCCTATGAGATTTCTTAGCAGACACAGCTAGCCACCTTTCTCCTAGGAAGTATAAGTATGACCATTCTCTGAGTGCATTTCCCTTTTCAAGCTTCAAATTTTAACAACCAACGTGAGTTGGGTGAATTACATTGTTCTAAAGCCCAAAACCAAACTGAACAGATGTGTTCCATAAACTAAACCATAGATAGTTTCAGATGCTACTTGATTCTGAAATTATATTTGTCATCTCAACATAAAAGTATATAGTTAAGTCACTGCCACAATTCTGGTCTTTCTCTGTACGGTTTTATATTGGGTCTGTTTCAGAGACCTGATGGTAGTAAATAAACAATAGATTCTCAGCGTGACAGCTCATCGTTCTTCTCTATAGAACTTGTAAATAAAAGGGAAATGTCAAGGATCTATTGGAGAGAAAGGTCTACTTTGCTTTGGCAAACGTGTGGCACTCAGCACTTGATTAAACAGGGTGACAGTTTCATTATTTTTAGCTCAAAATAGTTCACAGCACTGCAAAACACAAATGTTGCTTTCCCCCCACCCCCCTCCCTGGTCTTTCAAAATGCTTTAGCACAAAAGAGCAGTTTTCTTATTTGAAGTGGGGCGGGGTCAGGAAGAAGACAGGTCAGTTGTTTAGGCATTGTAATTATCTGTCTGCTTGCTCCAGTATTTCCACAGGATGGAATATTATTTGGAGTCAAAGGAGTAAACGTTTAGTACCCCACTCAGCAGAAAGAACATTATACTTAGTTCTATTTTTAGCTCTACCCATGTTAGCTGGGTGGCTTTAAGCAAATTACTTAATATATGTCCTTAGCTTCCTCATAATTCTTGTCTCATTGTTAAGAGAATTACATGAAATTATATGAGAAAGCATTGAAGCTTCTAGTTTGAGATCTGGACTGTAGAAGGTCCTCAATAAATTATGGCTTCTGTTGTGATCATCGATGTTACTTTAACAACTACCACTATTAATGTTATGATTGGTAATCTTGGAATATGTCAGGCAGTGAACATGTATATCTCTTTACTATAGAAATACATATGAGATGTGTTCCGTGACTTCAAATTTATTATTATTTTTAAGGAGCTCATATTCTATTCCAGACCAACTATATAAAGCAAATAGAAGACAATAAAATAGTAATTATCACGGAATAACAGTGTGACACATGGGGTTCTTACTTGAAAATACAGATCTCCTGGACCATCCTGGAAAATAGTAATTTGAGAGGTCTTGGGTGGGGAGGTTGGCTAATCAATATTTTTTACTAAAACTCTAGGCAATTCTCATTTGGAGTTTTTTCAAAGGGTAGGTTCCCAAATATTCAAAGTACTTCAGAGCTTTTGAACGTGTATTCAGCCTTGTTTATGTGATAGTCTCTGATAAAAGAAGCTTATGAAGGCAGCTTGACTGAGTTCTGGTGGGGGGAGCAGTTCTTCTGTAATTGTGTCTATATGCTGTTTGCTACATACTTTATTTTAAATAAGTTTTATTATATTTTGCAACATTTTAAACATTTTATGTAGAGGTTTGGTGTTTTATTACCACCTTCAAGCTTACTTCATTTAGATGTTAATTTAGAAGTCCTTAATGAGCCCACAAGATGTTAAAGATGCTGTATTGCATTATGTCACGTTGGACTTGGTTTCTCTGAAGACAGTGCTACGAGTAATCCTCTATCCTGTGGGAAATGTTTAGGTGAAGTAGCTTCTGGATCTCTGAGGATTGGAGCTGTTACTGCACCGATCTATAATGCCCGGGAGAGAATGAAAGTGCCTGATGTTCTGTTCTATGACAACATTCAGGTAAGATCACTGCTTTGCGTTTATGGATAACACCTCTTACATTGTGGTAATCAACTCCACAGTGAAGCTGATATTTAATTAGTTTTCTAATTTGCCAGGTTCAATTCACATGATGCAAAATGAGATGTTGAAACTTTTTTTTTTTAATTTTAATGTTTATTTATTTTTAAGAGAGAGAGAGAGAGACAGAGCATTAGTGGGGTAGGGACAGAGAGAGAGAGGGAGACACAAAATCCAAAGCAGGCTCCAGACTCCGAGCTGTTAGCACAGAGCCCAACGCAGGGCTCGAACCCACAAGCCATGAGATGACCTGAGCTGAAGTCTGATGCCCAACTGACTGAGCTACCCAGTTCCCCCGGAACATCTTTTACTAAGGCATTGTAAACTTTTCAATTCATTCCAAAGACACTTGAAAATTGGAAGAGTTGCTGCTGTGACGAGAATCATATGTTTTCTATGTGCACATGCACTACACTCCAGGTAAATAAAATGAATGTATCATGAAATTAAGAACAAAAGGAACTGATACTCATCCTCTCCTTTGCTTTCCTGTCAGTTAAATTATCTCAACAGTTCAAAGAGGATGTGTCCTATGTATTCTTTTTCTCATATTCCTTTTCTTTTCCCTGAAAAGTCCTAATATTTTCCTATCCTTTTCCTTTTTTTTTTTTAAGGGAGAAAGATAATTTCTCACTTGTAAACTAATCAATAATTACAGACCTTCCACTAAGCCCCCCAAATAAGTGTATACCCAGAAAGCTTTACTGTAGACATTCACCTTAATAAGAATGTTTTCCAGAGAAAATTACCCATACTATAAAAGGAGATTTTCCTTTTCCAGATTTTATGTCAAGTGGTTATATATTTAAATTTTTCTCTAATAATTTGTCCCTAATCTGCATGTAGATAATAACCTTACATTATGTTAGAAGAACTTCTACTTGCTGTTTTTACTATATTAAGGAGTTAGAAAAATTAAAAGTTTTTTTGCTGCCATTTCCCATATTTGTTGTTCAGTTAGTACCGTAATTTATATCCCTAGATGATATTAACAATGCAGAAGGTATCTGGGAAAATTTTTCTTCCTCAATAAAAATCTTGATTAAATATTTTGAAATCTGTCAAAACTGTAATTACTATCTATGACAAAGACAAAAGCATAACCTGAATTTATTTTGTATTCGTTCTATGGCCCACTAACTAATAACATAGGTCTGATTTTTCTTCTGAAGCATTAATACTCTTACGCAATCAGTAGACAAATATGCAGACAAGAAAGTTACTTTTAGGATACAGAAGGAAAAGAATCTTGCCTATCAAGAAAGACAGAAACATGGTTGTAAAGAAAATATACTATTCCCAAGCATTGATAGTAATGTACTCTGTTCATGTAGTCAAGAGGAATAAAGACAAACGAATCAGGAAATCTTATAAGTGACAATTTGAAAAAGTCCATGGTAGCAAAGGTTGAAAAGACTTCCCGGCGTTTAAGAATGTAGAAAATTCAGTAACAGGGAGGGCCATTGTGCCCTTGAACACTGTCTGTTGCCATGGTATTTGTGACACAGACTTTGAGGACCACAGGGCTGCTATGAACTTTACACAGTGGCCCTGAGGGATTTTCTGCAGCCTGTCTCCAAATGTACCTTTTCTTCATAAAGCATTGTGAATTAACCATTAACAAATTTTAGTATCAATTCAAGGAACCTATACCATTCTATACCATTCTATTCTATGCCCTGAGGTCCCTTTGCCACATTGTATTGAAATTGATTTTTTTAAAGTTTATTTATTTATTTTGAGAGAGGCAGAGACAGTGCAACTGGGGAAGGGGCAGAGAGGGAGAGGGGAAGAGAGAGAATCGCAAGCAGGCTCCACACTGCCATCATGGTGCCCGATGCAGGGCTCAAACTCACAAAACCACGAGATCATAACCTGAGCTGAAACCAAGAGTTGGACATTGAACCCACTGAGCCACCCAGATGCCCCTGAAATTGATTTTTTAAATATGGTCTCTATACCACTGAAGTAAAGTCTATGTTTTCTTTAGTTTGAATCTTCACCAAATATCATGTGCCCAGCACATTGGGAATGCTGAGTAAAATATGTGTTGAGTGGATTAATAAAGAAAGAGTAAGATTTTGAATGTTCATAATCAGGAGTATTATTTTATTAAATGGGTCATTAAGAAATGTTACACTTCCAGTAGTAAGGAGAAATTGGAGGAAAGGAAAATAATAGCCTCTTAAACCTAAGGAACTTTAGATCTGAAAAAATGTTTAAAATATCTACCATGTGTCAAGCCTTGTTTAAGGTATTTGGATAAAGATATTAAAATACCCACACATACGCAGCTACACATAGGTAGCTCCAGGGCCCACATTGCCTAGGTCCATCAGCAGAGAAAGAAAAGAAAGGACACATGATTACTGGATAGTGTGACGAAAGTGCACACAGGTTACTATGGTAGCATCGATGAGATGATAGTCCCAGATTGAGCCACCCAAGTGCCCTGAAACATCTTTTACTAAGGCATTGTAAAGTTTTAAATTCTTTCCAAAGACACTTGAAAATTGGAAGAGTTGCTGCTGTGACGAGAGTCATATATTTTCATAGAAATGAAAATACATCATGGAAAATGATGTGAACCCGGCAAAGTTGAGAGACTCTCTCAGGCAGAGAGACTAACATTTGCATATGTGACTTAGCATATGTGACTTAGCTATGTGTAGTTAGGAAACTACATATAATTAATTATCACTGGCACAGAGCTGAGGTTGCAAACAGAAGAGTGACAGGCGATGCAGCTGATGAGTTAGAAAAGGGTCAAATCATTTTGGCCTTCTAGTTAAGGAATCTGGATGCTATTCGTAAGAAGTGAGGAAGCCATTGGAAGATGTTAGGCACATTTCCACTAGCTAACTTTGCATTCACTCTTTAATGTTGTCCATGTGTTGGAACCAAGACAGAAAGAGACTTGTTAGGGGGCTGTTGCAATAGTCCAGGTACAATAGTCAGGTCCTTATGAAGGATCTGAACGAAGAGGGTGACAGTGGGGATAGAGTGGAGAGGACAAATAGCAGGGCTCTTTAGGCAGTAGGTAGAGTCAATGGAACTATGTGTGAGATGAAAGCCAAGATTCTCCCTCAGGGAGCACATAAGCCTGGTGGAAAAGTAAACAGAAGAGAAGAGAGTAAATTATTCTAAATTTTTGGCTGAATATAGTGTGGGAGGAGAGTGACAGGAGAGGAGGCCAAGACTAAATCAAGAAGTTGAGAAGGGGAGGGCGGTTGAGGGGAGTGGCTACATTGGTGAAAGGAGTTAAGTACAGACTTCCAGTTATAAAATAAATAAGTCATGAGGATGTAATGTACGGCATGGGGGAATATAATCAATAATATTATATTAACTTTGCAATGTGACAGACGGTGGTGATCATTTCACGATGTATACAAATGTTGAATCACTATGTTGTACCACCTGAAACTAATTTAACATAATGTCGATTATATCTCAACACATAAATAAATAGCCTTTAGCAAAGAAAAAAAAAGGGAGGGAGGGAGGAGGGAAGGATGAACCTTTGTTTCAAAGGTATTAGGAGTCATTTAAGGAATTTTAAAAAAAGAAGTGACTTTTTTTTTCCTTCCCCTCCCCCATGGTCTTCTGTTAAGTTTTTCAGGATCCACATAAGAGCGAAAACATATGGTATCTGTCTTTCTCTGTATGACAACAACAACAATAAAGTTAGGGAGGGAGCCAAATCATAAGAGACTTAAAAACTGAGAATAAACTGAGGGTTGATGGGAGAAGAGGGGTGGGAGGGAGGAGAAAGTGGGTGATGGGCATTGAGGAGGGCACCTGTTGGGATGAGCACTGCATGTTGTATGGAAACCAATTTGACAATAAATTTCATTAAAAAAGAAAAAAGAAAAAAAAAGTGACATGATTTTGAACAAAGAAGTGATTGTCAGTACTATAAAGAGCACATTGCCTCAAGGAGAGACTGAAGTTAGAGAAGCCAAATTGGTGATAAAAATCTAGGCCAGAGGTGTAAAAACCTAAATGAAAACTGGGGATAGAAAGAGAGGGATAAATACAATTGACTTTTGGGTGACTTAATAGCTTAGACTTGGTGTTTAACTGGCTCTTGATAAGGAAGGAGTGAAGCGTGCAAGATGATGGTAGAGGTTTGGTCGGATGGTAGGAAATGATGCTATTAACAGTGATAAGAGATACAGGAGAAAAAACAAAGTTGAGGAGAAAGTAATGAGACAAGTTTTGGACGTGGTGAGTTTGAAGAGACTGGGAAATAACCAAGTACATGGTTTGATAATTGCTCAGAATATGAGGCTGGAGCTGAGGAGGAGTCTTGCTGTTGAAGATCATCATAGAGTTGGTAGCCGAAGCAGTGGAATAGGTGAGAGTATTTAGGGAGAGTAGTCACACGTAGCTCTTCAAGCACTGACATGTGGGTACCCAACTCTGCACACAGCCCTCCCTCCCCCTTCGGTGGGTGCCCGTGTACAAGTAGGCATGAGCTACTCTGCCCTAAACCTTGACCCCAGGAGACCATTTAAAAAGGTACTGAGATGGGGCGCCTGGGTGGTGCAGTCGGTTAAGCGTCCGACTTCAGCCAGGTCACGATCTCGCGGTCCGTGAGTTCGAGCCCCGCGTCAGGCTCTGGGCTGATGGCTCGGAGCCTGGAGCCTGTTTCCGATTCTGTGTCTCCCTCTCTCTCTGCCCCTCCCCCGTTCATGCTCTGTCTCTCTCTGTCCCAAAAATAAATAAAAAACGTTGAAAAAAAAAAAAATGTAAAAAGGTACTGAGAGTGATCAAATGAAGGAATATGGAAGAAATCAGTATCCAAGGAATTGCTACAACAAAAAGATCCAACCTGAAAGACTGTGGAGAGAAATTGTTAGAGAGGTAGGAGGGATTCAGGAGAGGTGAACAAGTGGAAGGGGCAACTTTTAAGAAACTGTCTGTGGTACATGAGTGGGCCAAGAGGTTAAGAGAAGAATTACATAGGCAGTGTGACCTTAGCCTTAGCTAATGTTTGTTGATTTGAATACTCTAGTTGGATGGAATGAGGGCATTAAGTAGGAGAACATGAGTACACTATAGAAGAATACAACTATAGTTTGAATTTTTCAGTATTTACATGGCTTTTCTTTATCTGGTGATACAGGTGCTCCTTCTAACTTTTCTGTCTATTCCTCATGTGGATTAGCCCTTTTGTTACTGGAAAACTTTAATGTCTGGAAATTGGCACTGAGTTTTCATCTTAGAAGGAAGAGGTCTCCAGACCACATTACCAGTAGAACCCAGATTAGAGGGGTATTCTAGGCCTCCCTAGGGTAACCACACACATTGGCCTGCTTAAGATAATCCCTAAAATAGTCTCTGTTTACATTTGTTGCCCATTATTATTAACGATATCTCTTTTTAGTCTTAAAAGTGCCAGGGTGGACAATAAATTGATGTGCCCACCCTACTTCAAGCTTTGTTAAAACTCTAGTGCAACAGCGTATCTGAAAGCTTTTTAAAAAATAAAAACTACAAAGGTAAACTTTAGGAAATACTCATCTGTTTTTGAAGGAAAGAAAAAACTTTCTCAGTTTTTCTAAGAAAGAAACTCTGAAAGAAAGTATGGCTTAATTTGACAAGTAAAAGGAAAATATTCAAGATGTCAAAAAAAATCCATAAGAAGTTAAAAAAAGAAAAGCAAGCATAAGCTAGAAAAATATCTGCAGTGTGTATTAAATGCAGTTAATTTGCCTTTTTTACAAATGAGGAACTTCAGTAACTCAGTACTTATGAAGCTGTTATTGTTTTGATACAGAAAACCACGAGAAAGAAATAAGGATATTAATTGTTCTAGGATATATTTCTTCCCCCCAACCCCCGCCCCTGAGCCTTCGTGACCTACTTATGGTTGTCCTATTTTGCAAGATACAAAAGAGCAATGTAATTTCCTCTGTGGCTATTGTGAGCAACCTTAATCTTGTTCTTGTATTATATTGTGGCCTAATTCAAATAAAAAACATGGAAACTAAGTCATGTATTTCTAATTCTAAAGTTACGCTTCCTCTGAAGGTAATCGTTAAGAGCAAGTTAGTGTAACATGTTCCGTGGAAATCTCCAATTATTTTAGAGAGCCTTTGTATATTTACATTATTAGCAAGTGTTAATTTAAATATTATATTAAATTATAAGCCAACCCTAATAGAGCAATAGCTAAAATATGTTAGGGTTAAATTATGCAAACTCTGAAATAATGGTCAGTGGCTTAGTCTTGCTTAGGTGGACTGTTGCAAGCTTTCAGTGTCAGTGACCTAATTGGTTATATAATTTACAACCAACATTAATTTTTTTTAAATCAAATTGAGTATTGTCGGTTACAATAGATGTTTTACTTTCTTTTGTATTCAGTTTGTTTAAACTAAAACATAAAAATTTACCCATTTCTCCCACCCCTACCCCCTGCCTCTAGCAACAGCCAGTGTATTTTCTGTACCTATGAGCTTGATTTTTTTTAGTATATATATGTTAAATGTATTTTATTTACATATTATAAATATACACATATTTTTTAGATTCCATATGTAAGAGATCATACAGGATTTGTCTTTCTTTGACTTAAGCTTCTTCTGCATCTGTTGAGATGATCGTCTTCGTATCTACATTAGCTCATTTGCAGATTATTCTTATTATTATATTATTATTATTATTATATTATTAATATATTAATATATTAATATATTATTAATATATTATTATATTATTATTATATTATATATATTATTATTCTTATATTCTCTTCTATTTTTTGTTATTTCTTTCTAGTTACCATGAGGCTTACATATATCTACAACAGTCTATTTTAAGTTGATAACAACTTAGTTTAATCCCATTATAAAGCTCAACATTCTTGTTCTTCCCCCTCATGTTTTGTTTCTGCTGTCACATTTTTTATCTTATATGTCAATTAATTATTATAATCAAAGATGTTTTTACTGCCTTGCCTATTAACCTTCATACTATCTTTGTAAGTGATTAATCCTCTATCTTTACTATATATTTACCTTTCTGGTGAAATTTATTTTCATGTGTGTCCTCGTTACTAATTAACACCTTTTCTATTCAGCTTAAAGTCCTTTTAATATTTCTTGTAAGGCTCAGTTAGTGGTGATGACTCATTTAGCATTTGCTTGTCTGGAATACTCTGTTTTTCACTTCTGAATGATAACTTGCTAGGTAAAGTATTCTTGGTTGGCAAGGTTTTTTTTCAGTCCTTTGACTACCTTGTGCCATTCCCTC
Source organism: Panthera onca (assembly GCF_046562875.1). Taxonomy (NCBI): domain Eukaryota; kingdom Metazoa; phylum Chordata; class Mammalia; order Carnivora; family Felidae; genus Panthera; species Panthera onca. The sequence continues at coordinate 212,021,782 of NC_138339.1, read as the reverse complement.
TGGCATGCAATATCACTGCTGAAACACCTGCTCATTGCTTTATGGGTGTTCCCTTCTATGTAACAAGTTGTTTTTCTACTGTTGATTTTAATATACTCTCGTTGTCTTTAACTTTTGACATTTTGGGAGCACCTGAGTGGCTTGGTTGTGTAAGTGTCCAACTCTCAATTTTGGCTCAGGTCATGATCTCACAGCTCATGAGTTCAAGCCCCGCATCAGGCTTTGTGCTGACAGAATGGGAATAAAATTCCAAGACCTTTATATATGCTTTCTCCCTCTTTCTCTGGTCCTTCTTCTCTCTTTCTCTCTCTCTCAAGATAAATAAATAAACTTTAAAAAATGACATTTTAATTATAATGTGTCATGGTGTGGGTCTCTCAACTCCTCTTCTTCGGAACTTGCTGGGATTCTTGGGTCTGGATGTTGGTTTCCTTCCCCATGTTAGAGAAGTTTTCAGTTATTATTTTTTAAAGTAAGATTTCTGCCTCTTTAACTTCTCTTTCCTGGGGCCCTATAGTTCAAATGTTAGTTTGTTTGATGTTGTCCCTTAAGTCTCTTAAACTATCTTCACTTTTAAAAAAATTCTTTTTTCTTTTTGATGCTTTAATGGGGTTTGTTCCACTGCCTTGTCTTTGAGTTGACTGATCCTTTCTTCTACTTCATCTGTTCTGCTGTTGAACTTAATTAGCTCAGTTACTATATTCTTCAACATTGTGACTTCTATTTGATACTTTTTATATTTCTCATCTCTTTGTTGAAGTCCTCACTGTGTTCATCCATCCTTTTCAGTTTTGGGGGGTGGTTTTCCTTATGACCATTACTTTGAAATTTTATTGGGTAAATTATTTATCTCCATTTTATTAAGATTTTTTCCCGAGGTTGTATCTTGTCCTTTCATTGGAACATATCCTTTGTTCTGTTTTTCATCTTGCTTAACTCTATTGGTTTTATACAATATATGAAATAACTACCTCTCCCAGTCTTAAAAGAGTGGCCTCATGTAGGAGATGAACCTTATCATTCAACGCTGCCTCAGCTCTTGATTGTCTCTTAAATCTATATGCTTGTTCAAGCTGCCCATTATATTTTTAATAATTCCCAGTACCTGAAGATGTGCCAAGACCTCTTGTCCCATAGGGGAGGATCTCAGCACTTGGACTCAGGCTGACTGGAAGCCACACCCTCAAGCATTAGCTTTTAAAAGTATGCAAATATATACAGTCCTGTGTACCATAACTATAGCCTCTCTGACCATGAGAACCAGGTGATCTAGAGGTGTCCACTGGATGACAGCCATAGAGATTGGGGCTACAAACAAGTGTCCAAGCCCTTTTCTAAGTGATACTAGGGAATTGGAGCAAGACCAAGAAAGAGAAAGCCAAGATGGCATCCATAGCCTACATTTCTTGATAGTGCTCCATGGGCTTCTAAATGTATGCCAAACTGAAGCTTGTTCCTCAGGCTGAAGCTCCAGGACAAGCAAAGAGGCCTCCTTCACAGAAGATTGAAGAGTATGCCTCAGTCCGCTGTCTTGCAGTGTCCTGGGCTGGTAGCCTCCCAAGCACCATCTTTATGATAGCCACAGTCTCATGGGACCCAGAAATGCAAGCCCCCCCAAGATACCAGAGCCAAATATTAAGGAGTGTCCCTGGGTGACAGCTGCATTAACCAGGGCACCAGACACAAAAACTAGGGCACCAGATGTGTGTAAAGCTCCCTTCCAGGAGACACTGGTGCTTTGGAGCATGATAAAGTGTGAGTACAAAGATAGCGCCTGCCCTCCAAGGTCTCTAGACAGGATTACAGCCAACCCTAGGATGCATGTTTTATTAGAATACTGCCCCCTCAGGCCTCAGTCATGATGATTAGCTAATAGTCCTCCTTCCTAGAATAACTGAGCTCCTGAATTTGTTGCCTATTGCTATGCCCTAGGGGTGGTAGCTTTTTAAGACCTCTCTGTCCTTTGGTTACAGTCCTGTGGGACTCACTGTATAAGCCCCACTGGCCACCAGAGCCATGTGATGTAGAGGTATCTTCTGGCAGAAGTCACAAAAATCAGGGGCCACATAGGGGTATGAGCTTCTTTCTGGGTGATGCCAATTATCAGTTGTATGGGACCAGGAATGCAAACTCCCCGGCCTCCAGAGCCAGGTGATCAAGAGGTGACTCCCAGGTCGTAGTCACAAAAATTGAGGCACCAGACCCATGTAAAAGCTCTCTTCCAGGAGATACTGGTGTTCTGGAATATGGGAGAGGGAGAGCATGAAGATGGCCTGTGCCAGTCTCCATCCCCAGAGAGTATTCCAGCAGGCTTCTACATGTGTGTATTAAGTTAGATGCCTGTACCTCAGGCCAGTTCTTTAATATAAGCAGGTGAGCCTCCTTCACTTTAAGTCTGGGCACAGTCAGCTGCCTCTGAGCTGGGCCCCGGGGCAGGGGAGTCTGAGCGCACAATCCTCTAAGAGCAGTTTCTCAGATCACTAGAGTCTTGTGGGTCTCAGGATGTAAGCCCTGTTGGCTTTCAAAGTTAGATGTTTTGGGGGGCTCATCTCTCAAGTATATGTCTTAAAAGTTGGGATGCTCAGTGTGGGGTTCGGACCCTTCGTTCCTCAGGGTGAAGCTCCACATTTTGAGATCCCTCCCAGTTACAGGATGCTGCACTGGGGGTGAGGTTTATGGTGAGACTGTGTCCCAGCCTCTCCTCCCTGCTTTGATGGTTTTCTTCTCATTTGCCCAGTGTGTAATCATCAGGCAGCTAGCCTTTAGATTTTTCTAAAAGGAAATTATTTCATCTGATGCTGTACAATCTGTGTGTCCACGGGGGGAAGTGAGTTCGGGATCTTCCTACACTGCCATCTTGAATTGTCACCCTAGATGTTTTACTTAGCACAAAGAGGTATTTATTGTTAACTTTATTATTTCACCTTGATTATGCAAAACACAATTAACCTCTAGTTCTTTTCTCTCTAGCACATGATAGTGATGGAAGACATGCTGAAAGACTTTCTTCTTGGAGAACACCTATTATTGGTTGGCAATCAGGTGAGTTATGGCTGGAACTCAGGTACTAATGAATAAATGATAGTAACAGTTTAAAAGCAGTAAGTCTCTTCTTGTTGGAATATGTTTTTAGAAGTGATTCTTCTTTTTCCTACCAAAATGACTGATTTAATTAGGCAAAGAGGGCCTTCTACCTTCTAAGTTTTAGAATTATGTCCGGGCTTAAATCCCCATTCAGTCACCCATCAAGTTCTGTCCCTTCTACCTCCTAAGTATCTACTCTTCTTTCCTGTATCTGTCACCCTAGCCCAGCTCGCCGTCGCCTGTCACCTGGTCTACAGCAGTACTTTGCTAACATTTCCACGTCAACCTTACTCTCACTCCGATCTACTCCTCACTCTGCAGCCAGGTTGATACTTGTCAAATTAAAATCTGATCAGGTCTCCCTTTTTCGCTTAAATTGGCTTTCCATTGCTCTTAGGTATAGTCTTCAGTATGGCTTACAGTGTCCTGCAGGATCTGGCCTCTGCCCACCTTTCTAGTCCTAAGCCTTGGCTCCTTCCTTTCTCTCACTCGGTGTTAGCTTGAGCCACTCTGAACTTGCTTCAGTTTCTTATCTCTGCCCTGGTCCTTGCTGCCTGCCCTTCTGTCTACAAGGAGCACTCCCAGTCCTCTTCCTCCGCCCCTTTCCCCTAACTCCTGAGAGGTCTCCCCTTGTCCCTAGCTGAATTCAATTTATCCTCCTTCTACACCCTTCTATGTTTCTGTCCTCACACTAGTCATGTTACTGTGTCTATGTGTAGAATGACTGTCTTTCCAACTTGTCTATATGATCTTCAAGGGCAGGGACCATGGTTTTCTTGCTTCTCTCTGTATCCTTGGTTACTAGAACAGTGTCTGCTACATTGTAGATACTCACCATGTGTTTATGGAGGGACGGGATGGATATTTTCTGTTTAGAAGGTTCTGATAATGTTCCCCAGTTGAATTGTCAGATTCACAGTGAACAGCACCTTTGGTTTTTTTAAATGGGTCTTAAATTAATGATAAACTTTCAGAAGGAGTTTAGCCTTTATTTTTCCTTTTTTTTTTTTAAACTTATAAAGACAACACATGTTCTTCATATATTTAGTCCCTCAAACTTATAATTTTAAAGTGTTGGGTTTTTTAAGTTTTTATTTATTTATTTTGAGAGAGAGAGAGAGAGAGAGAGAGAGAGAGAGAGAATACACGTAAGTGAGGGCAGGGCAGAGAGAGAATCCCAAGCAGTACAGAGGCAGATGTGGGGCTGGATCCCACGAACCGTGAGATCATGACCTGAGGTGAAATTAAGAGTTGACAGTTAACCGACTAAGACACCCAGGTGCCCCAAAGTGTTGATTTTTTTTTTTTTTTTTTTTATTAAACGTGGGCCAATCGAATGGCTTACTGATCGAGTACATAGGTTTAGAAGTTAACTGGTTCAAGCTGCAATAGCAACCCTGTCACAGATGGCTGTGACTGTGGGAAAATTGCTTATCTTACCAAGGCCCAGTGCCCTGATATCTAACCTGGAAGTGAAAAGAGTATGCACTCAAGTAAGAACCACAGGAGGTAATGCGTGGAAAGTACCTCATGCAGTGCCTGCCTCATAGTAGGTGCTCAGTTAAAATTAAATCTCTGTATCACTGTGCTGTTAAAAATGACTTTAGTATTTTCTTGTTTCATTTTTTTCTAAATAAGAATTACAAGAAGTGTGATAAATTATTCAGGTTTTTTTTTCCCACTGTTTAAAAAGTCCTGCCTACCTTTATGTATTGAAAAATCATTTTCCTCCCTGAGTAAGGATGGAGAGCAATTATCCAGTATTCAGTCCTTGATTTCAAGTTTTTCATCTGTCTCTGAAAAATGGTGACTCTCTGAAAATTTCTGACTATCTAGCCCAGAGTATTTCACAAACATTTTATAAGTGGTTAAACCTTGGTGCACTCAGTGTGTCCTTTTTGGGACTTCTGCCATCACCTGGATGACCTTAGACAGAGCCTCTCCTGGCATCTCAGCAGCAGCAGGCCAGACCAACAATCTACAGAACTGGGACTTGGGGAATAATTTTGCCGAGAAGCAGCTTTTCAAAAGGAAGGTCCCTAGAGGTCAAGCTGTGAATTCAAGCAGCACGGAAATATCCTAGGTTATACTGATGCCCTAAGGGTTTAGTGGGTGGGATGGAGTAGAAGTGTCTTGCTAAAGGCAGAGTTGACAGTTGAGCAGCTAAGAGAGTCAGGGTTTCAGAAGAGTTGTCTAGGTTGAAAGGTTAAAGTTAGAAGCTAGCCAGTAACCAGAAAGACAGGAATCACACTCTAATCTCTGGGAGGGGAGGGGGGCTGAGGAGAGCTATGCAGGACGAGGGTGAGGTGGAACAGAGGTTTGCTTTTACTTTGTGGTAAGTGGAAAAGAGGCAGTGTGCTTTGAAATGACGCTAGAGTCATGTTGGTGGGAAATCCGGTAGGCTATCTCTAGTTGATTTCCAGTCCCAAAGAAGAGAACAGGACAGTAGGACACAGGGCCAGCCAGTGGGGTGGAGGCAAGAGCAGCTACCACTCTGTAGGCATGTGCCTGGCATCACGAATGTCTCTCCATAACTGCTGTCACAAACTGTGCCTGTCATCAGCGGGTCTTGCCTTCTTTCGTCCTTGTTCTGCACCCACTTGGGAGAAAGAAAAATTGACCAAGGGAGATTGTATTCAGTGTTAAATTTGGTATGTTTAACTGGCCTTTTTCATATCAGAAGGGTTTTTCTGTTCATTCATTATATACCTTTAAGGCCATCAGTCTCATATAATAAGACTCTTAAATACAGAGAACAAACTGAGGGTGGATGGGGAGGCGGGGGAGGGGGGAATGGGTGATGGGCATTGAGGAGGGCACTTGTTGGGATGAGCACTGGGTGTTGTATGTAGGTGATGAACCGCCAGAATCTACCCCCAAAACCAAGAGCACACTTTACACACTGTATGTTAGCCAATTTGACAATAAATTATATTAATAATAATAATATTACCAATGTTGAAGGAACTTTCAGATTTCCCAAGTCAGTTCTGCTTCTGTGTCCATTAAATTATCTAATGAACAAAACTAACTCTCTTAGTCTGTTGTTTGATATCCTCCTGTCATTTGTCCATTATCTATTCCTACCCTGCTTGCAGCCTACTGTCTCATTCCTCCCCCTCAAACTCTTGTCCTCAGATAAATATAACTGCTTTCCAAACATACCTTTGTATCAGTGTCATATTCCAACCTTTGATCTTATCAGCCTTCTCTCTTATTTCCCCCATCTTTGCCTTTTGAAATCCTTCCAACCCCAGAGTGGCAATGTGCTATCATAGAAGAGCGAAAGCTGGGAATCCAAAGACCTACCTTCTTGTCCAGACTTTACAATTCTCTAGGTGATATTAGGTAGATTGCTATTACTCCTTAATGGGCTTTGTCTTTTTTCTTCTCTCTCTCTTTTTTCCCTTATCTGTTAAATGATAAGATTGAAATGGGTATTTTCTTTTTTTTTTTTTTTTAAGTTTATTCATTTATTTTGAAAGAGACAGTGAGAGAGAGTGAGAGAGGAAGGGGCAGAGAGAGAGGGAGAGAGTGAATCCCAAGCTGGCTCCATGCTGTCAGCGCAGAGCCCAATGAGGGACTCAATCCCATGAACCATGAGATCATGACCTGAGTCAAAATCAAGAGTCAGACGCTTAACCAACTGAGCCACGCAGACGCCCCTGGAATGGGTATTTTCTAAGGTCCTTCTGGCTATAATATTCTATAATATGTTTCTTTAATAAAGTCTTCCTGAACACAGGCCTGAAGCTTTGGCCCTATTCCTTGAACTGTTACAGCAGGTCAGTTATTGATTTCTTTTGGCTTCTCTTAGACTTATGCCTCTACCTGCCATCTCTCTACTAAACCGAGAGAGAGTCCCTTGAGAAAAGCCTTAATTATTTTTGCCTTGCATACATAGATAGTCAACAAATATTTGCTGAGTAAATTGCTGGATTGTAGAAGACTAAGAATAAATTCCCAATGAGTAGTCAAAATGATTTAGAAGTAGTATGAATTTAAAATTCAGGTTAACTCGGATTATTTTCAGGAGAGTCTAAGACAGATGGACTGAATTCCTTATTTTGTAAATTTGTAACTATCAATGAAGGAAACAAATTAGGTAGAATCTAGGGAGTGCCTACTTAAGAGAGTAAATAGTTAAGTGGCCCATTCAACTGGATATGTTTATATATACTGATGGGATCAGAGACTGGAAGCATTATCACTAGAACAGAATAATGGAATAGTAATCATTTTTAAATTTCAAATAATAATTAAATGGTGATTAATATTTAGCTAATTAAGTGACATATAACATTGTGCCTGCTTACATTTACCAGGTCAAGGAGTAGAGATTGAACCAAAGTGGCTAGTTAAAATTTAAACAGAACTTTTTAAATACTTTAGCTAATTTCAGTTCCTCTCACACTTGTTTTCAACCATTGGTGTTAAGATCTGGGGCGCCTGGGTGGCTCAGTCGGTTAAGCGTCTGACTTCGGCTCAGGTCACGATCTCGCGGTCCGTGAGTTCGAGCCCCGCGTCGGGCTCTGGGCTGATGGCTCAGAGTCTGGAGCCTGCTTCCGATTCTGTGTTTCCCTCTCTCTCTGCCCCTCCCCCGTTCATGCTCTGTCTCTCTCTGTCTCAAAAATAAATAAACCGTTAAAAAAAAAAATTTTTTAAAAAAGATCTGAGCAAGATTCTACAATTTGACTCTTTTTCTCTCCCAGCCTTATTGAGATACAATTGACAAAATCATAATATATTTAAAGGGTACAATGTGATGATTTCATATACATATACATTTTGACAAGATTCCTCCCACCTAGTTGATTAAACATTCCACTGCCTCACATGTTTTCTTTTGTCATACGAACATTTAGATTCTACTCTCTTAGCAAATTCTATTATGTAATACAGCGTTATCAACTATAGCCACCATGTTATACATTAGATCTTCAGAGCCTGGTCATCTTATAGGTGAAATTTTGTACCCTTTTCCCAACCTCTCCCTATTACCCCACCCCCAGCCACTTTTCTACTCTGAGTCTGGCTTTTTCTTTATCTTTTTCTTTTGTAGATTCCTCATATAAATGATATCACGCAATATTTGTCTCTCTTTCTCTCTCTGGCTTATTTCACTTAACATAATGCCCTCCAAGTTCATTACAGTTAGACTGTTGACTGCTTCCATTTAGTATGTACAAGGGAGTGTAAAGTCACCTACACGATTTGTTGGCAAATAAATGCAGAGCAAGTACGACCCAGAAATGTGTTTTGCCAAGGATGGAGTTGTGTGTTCTCTTTCCCTGTGCTTTCCTCAGAATTCTGAGCATCTAGGAGGTTTCTTTTTCATGAACGTACTTTTGCAGTCATACTAACAGGCCCTTCATCAATGGCTTCGAAAATGCCTAGCTTCATTTATCAGTGGTATTTCAGCACCTCTGAATATTTTATGCACCTTCTCATCTTCACCTTTATTTCTATCTTGTAAAACAAAATAATAAATAAAGGAAAAAGGAGAGTGAAGGCATAGCTGGTAGGTTGAGGACTACTGACAGTAGTGGTATCATTGTTTTTATTAGTGTTTTTTTCCTAAATGCAAAGTGACAAGTGGGAAAATGCCTATTTTAATCACATGATTTATTCTGAAACTAAGTAAACTATTTGTAGCAATTGATCAGGCTCCTTTCTTTCTTTTTTTTAAATGTTTATTTTTATTTTTGAGAGAGAGAGAGAATGAATCCCAAGCAGGCTCCAGGCTCTGAGGCACAGAACCCAACACGGGGCTCAAACTCACAAACCAGAAGATCATGAGCTCAGCCGAAGTCAAGACACTTAACTGACTGAGCCACCCAGGCACCCCTTTCTTTCTCCTTCTAAGACATTACATGATGACTACTCCAAAAAAAAAAAAAAAAAAAAAATCAAAAGTGAAGCTTTGAGGATTAAGTATTGGCAGAGAAACCAGCAGTGGGCTGGCAATAAAGTGTGATGAATGCTCTTAATACAAACTATCTATGGATACATTCAGTCTACCCAGCCTTCTGTTTGCAAACTAGAATCTGGCTGAAGTCCATGAAAGAAACTTTTAAATAGTTGAAGTTGTAAATTTGGAGATGCCTTGAAAGATTTCTCTATCACCAGTAGCAGCTTTTACAGTGAGGAAGTTAAGGAGTAAATGTTGATTTTGAGATATCTCACAGTTTATTGTCTTTATAAGCCCAAATCCACCTTTTCTTTCCATATAATACTATATTTTCTAAGAAATCTGATATTAGACAAGATTTTATCACTGTTGGAAAGCTGAAAACAGTTCCATAAATGTCACTTATCGTAGCAAAATTAAGTAACCCACATCTTATTTTGGTGAAGTGAATTGATTTTTGTTACCCTTTCGATTTTCTATGTAGGATTTTATGGCTCAGTGCAGCAACTTTCCAATAAGAGAAGCAGAATGGCTGCCTGTTAGCCAAAAGGGACAGGTGCCTGAAATGACACTAATCTGATGGTCCCTTAGTACATAATGCTGCAGAGTGTAGAACCACTTTAGTATGCCGCCACATGCATTATTTTCTACTTACTTTAATTATAACATTACATGTGCCTTTCGTGCAATTAGGAGTTTTCGTGAAGGCTTTTTCTTTTTTTTTTTTTTTTATCCTAGCATGACTTTCTATTTATTTAAGCTTGACTGAGAGGGAAAAAAAGAAATGCCTATTTATTTTTGAGTCAGTGATGCTTCTTCTGTCCCAACTCTACTGGAGAATAAGCTTCTTTTCTTCCCAGATTTTCTTTTCTCTTGATTTATAGAGCTATATTCTATTTGATAGGCAAAATATTGATTGTGGGTGTTTGGTGTTATAGAATCAACCTATAGGTGCGTAGTTTTTATTGTTTTTTAAAAACTCCCTAAGAATAAACTTACATTTTTGTGTAAGAACCCTTGAGTTTTGAGAGACAGTTGCATTTTATCAGATATTAGAAGGAAGAAATATTTCAGCAATATGGTGTTCCAAAGTGCTCAGCTATCCCTACCTAAGAGTGTTTTTCTAATATGCAGTATTTTAAGAGATGAAAATGTAATCATCTATATATAATGTGAGATAAAATTGCAAAGCAAATCATCACATTTTGATTTATGTTTAATGAAACATAATAATTTGTAGTCACTTCTAAATGAATATAATCCAGTAATTTGCCAGATCTTTCTTTTTTCTCTTCTTTCTTTCTTTCTTTCTTTCTTTCTTTCTTTCTCTTTCTTTCTCTTTCTTTCTTTCCTCCCTCCCTCCCTTTCTTTTCTCTTCTCTTTTCTTTCTTTCTTTCTTTCTTTCTTTCTTTCTTCCCTCCCTCCCTTCCTCCCTCCCTCCCTCCCTCCCTCCTTTCTTTTCTTTTCTTTCTTTCTTTCTTTCTTCATTTTAAACTAGCTTTTTGTATCATTTTACCAATAATAGTGGTCTGGTGAAAATTTTATACTTAGGCTCTCCTTGTATTCCACAGCCCATACTTTTGCCCTTATCAAAATTCTATTGTGTTATGTCTTCCTTATAAAATCAAAAGTCAGCTCTGGCTGATTTTTCACATAGGATGTCTTCTCTATCCCTGACTTTCATGTGCTTCATGTTTTTACGGTACTGATTCTTTAGATATTCTTTTCACTTCCTTGGCAATTTCTGATCGATCAGCAGTGAGATAAATCTTAGAAAGTATCTCTTAATTTTATTTTCCTGGTAAAAGTTGTAAGTGGCTCTTCCTTGCTTATCAGATAAAGTCTCCGAGGGAGACACTTAAAACGATCTGTAACCTGGCTCCAAACTCCTTGTATAATTTTAAGTCTTCCAGATTTGAGTTTCTTAGCCTCCCTGAGTAAACCAGGCCCTTTTGCTCCCCCAGCCATTTTTCATATTGTTGGCTTCACACAGTACTTCTCTCATCTTTGCCGATGAAAATCCTGCCAGTTTTCAAAGCCCAGATATTTCTTCTTCAGCAAAACCTTTCCTAGTCTTTCCCAAGTAGAAATAATCTTGGGGTGCCTGCCTGGCTCAGTAAGTAGAGCATGCAACTCTAGTGTTGGGGTTGTGTGATCAAGCCCCACGTTAGGTATACTGATTACTTAAAAATAAAATCTTTAAAAAATAATAATAATCTTTTTTTCTGAAATTTTATAGTATTTTTCACTATTTTGATACTTTTGTTAAGTTGTGATATGTATTTGATTTTATCTACAACTGTAGATTTCATCTACAAGTTTCTTACGAGTATAAGGGTTAAAAATGGTAATATTTGTACATTTTACAATTTCCAATATCCTTTTTTTTAAAACCATTTCATTTAGTTCTACACCAGCCTTTTGAGGTAAATGTTTTTAGGTTCCACATTTTACAAATAAGCCTTCTAAAACTCAAAAAAGTTAAAATATTTGCTCAAGATCACATAGCTAGTTAGTGGCAGAGTTAGGGCTCCGACCTCAAAGTTCACACTTATTTTTCACCATACCACAGGAATGCTTACCCTAGGAATAATAATGGTAATAGCAACAAGAATAATAATATGTAATTGCTAACTTTGGTTGAGTGCCACAGGCTAAGGAGTATGCTTTACATACAGAGTACAGGGCGTTTTGTAATTTTCTATAAAAAGCGGAGTATGTAACGAACCCTTTTACTGGTTACTTAGCTTTAACAATTAATAGCATTTTATCTAACTTGTTTTATCTATTCCCCCAACGCTTTTTTATGTTGTCTTTTCAAGCATTATTCTTTTATTTTTTTTATTTTATTTTTTTTTAACGTTTTATTTATTTTTGAGACAGAGAGAGACATAGCATGAACGGGGGAGGGGCAGAGAGAGAGAACACAGAATCAGAAGCAGACTCCAGGCTCTGAGCCATCAGCCCAGAGCCTGACGCAGGGCTCGAACTCACGGACCGCGAGATCGGGACCTGAGCCGAAGTCGGCCGCCCAACCGACTGAGCCACCCAGGCGCCCCAACATTATTCTTTTACATAATGCGTTTTTCTCATAGCCATCCCAGTATTTATTTCTAATATAACCACAATTCTGTACACCTAACAAATTAATAATAATCCCTGAATATATTCTGATACCCTTTTTTCATTTTTCCACAGCTATCTCCAGACAGTCATTTTACACTTGGTTTATTCCAATCAGCATTTAAACAAAGGCTGGAAATTATATTTAGTTGACGTCCCTCCCAAGTCTCTTTGAAAAAGGAATGCAATACTCTCCTGTCCTCTTTACCCTGAGCAGGGTAACGAATTTTCACGAATGTAAACATTTTATTCAGAACTACACCAGTGTTGATGAACGTCTGAGGAAATACTGTCTAGAATAAATTTTGTTAAGCCAGTTTAAGTCCCTCATTAATTTGTACAACAGTGACCTCAAACCATATCCATTTTTTTCCAGGTTAGAAATAACTGCTTTCTTTTCTTGATTTTCATAGCCTTTGACTTTGAGATATTTATACATTATGAAAATCAGTAAGCGTATCTTTAGTGCCAACTAAGCAGAACTCTATGCACGTTGTTACTACATAACCGTATATAATCCTTTGTATCTTACTCCACCCATTAATCATAGGCTTCTTGTGATCATGGACTTAGTTTTTCTCCTGGTAAAGTCATGTTTGTTGAATTATTTAATATTGAGATGCTGTGAATATTTTATTGCCAAAATTAAAGAATGTGTGAATTTTGCTAATTAATAATTTGAACTGAGCCCTAGCAGATTGCTACTGTGCAACATTAGAAATATAGCACGTTGCTATGCCAGCAGAATTGTCTGATATCTGTAACGGGACTGAACAGTTTGTCCAGAAATCTTGTCTGTAGTCCCCAGCTGGTAGTGGCAGCAGGGAATTTGATAACTAAATGTGCTACGATTCTAGGAGCTCTAGCAGCCTGGGAGTCCCAAGGGTATGAAATACTTGGGTTTATCAAAGATAAGGACAGTCATCTTTATTTTAGATTGTATTATGTTGTGTCCCTTCTCCAACCCCTTGCTTCCTAATGAAGTTGTTTGTATTACGATCTGGAAATTCTTGACCATTCAGTGTTTCTTAGTGAATGTTCTTTTGCACTTATTTTGAATTTGCATGTTGTTCTTGCACACATATTGATTTTTCTTTTCCCTCCACAAGATTTGTCATGGTTGCTTTGGTCATACCTAATGACCAAACTACCTAAGAGTATACCTTTGCCATTTATAGCAGCACAGTATTTCAAAGAGGAGTTGCAGGGATGTGGATTTCATCATTCCTGTTTGAAAAAGAGATTATGACTTTGACAGAAAGTTTTATAAGTAAGTGTGTTTTCAAGCCATGCAAACTCATAGTGCAGTTGAAATGTATGTCTTTCCGTCTGGCTTCTGGGTATGTTTATTGGCTCTGTTACGAATAAGCCACTTGTGCACATGTTTAGGATTGTTTACTATTCAGTTTTAATAATTTTTTTCTGATTACCTAAGTAGTGCAGGTTCACTGAGAGAATTTGGAAAATAAATTTCCGGTGATTTATATAGCAGTAATCTCACATTTTACTATGTGATTACAGAATATTAGAATAAAAGTGTTTAGGGATCAGCATGTCTAGGCCCTCTTTATTCAAATGAACAAATCTAGGCTCAGATGGTGGTAGAAACCTCCATCTGGAGAGAGATAAAGCAGAGATCATAATCCAGGTTTCTTAACTGCTAGTATATTAAGTATATTTTCAGGCAGAAGCAAAGAATTAGAAGGTTCAACATTTGATAGAACTTTTAAGGCTTAAAAAAAGCAGCCACAATTTATTTCTCTCAATTTACTGTAATATTAGTCTCTTTGTTATTTTTTTTATTGCAGTTGGTATTTGTTAATGGCATTCATATAGTAGCTTTTTTTTTATTCTTTTTTTTTTTAACGTTTATTTATTTTTGAGACAGAGACAGCATGAATGGGGGAGGGCCAGAGAGAGGGGGAGACACAGAATCGGAAACAGGCTCCAGGCTCTGAGCCATCAGCCCAGAGCCCAAGGCGGGGCTCTAACTCACTGACTGTGAGATCGTGACCTGAGCTGAAGTCGGACGCTTAACCGACTGAGCCACCCAGGCGCCCCATATAGTAGCTTTTTTAAAAAGGAAATTAGGACACTGTGCAGAAATTATCTGTAAATATTATACAAACTGGCCTAACTGTATGAATGTTATTAAAGAATTAGGGAGAACTGGAAGGAATGCCCTAAGTTGAGGGAAACACATGAGAGAAAGCAGAGCACTGGCAGTGGTAAACACTCACTTGGAGTCGATTTTAAAAATTACTGCAGAAGGAAAGATCGAACTTGACTTTCTCATTGTTCTCCCTCCTGAACCTTGGATTCTATACAGGGAGTTGCTGGACACATGTTTTAGTATATCATAACTGTGGAATGACTGATCTTGACTGATGTATGACATCAGGATATAAACTCCCATGTAAATCAGTTCAGTGAGGCTACCTCCTGACATTTTGTTTTGCAATATGGTGAAACAGAAAACAGCCCAATCTGTTGAATCAGAATGGATATGCCTTCAAATCCCATTGTGTGCTGGGTTCTTAACCACTTGAAATTTAAGTTTGCTTCTCTCCAAGCAGGTACATTATCTCCCGCTCACATGGGCTAGCGTGAGGATTCAAGTGATTAAGCACTGAAAGGGTGTGTATGCATACAGCAGAGGGCTCCATAAATGTTAGTTTCCTCCTCTTTGTTTGCACAAAGGGAGCAGAAGCTTCCTGGAACAGCTTTCTACCTCCTTTTGCAAGAGCAAGTCGCATCACTTCCCTTTCCTTTCTTACTTTCTTCTTTCCTCAAATTTTAGTAGTTATTCCCTGCAGGTTATACGTGAGGTGAATGAGGTGTGCGAACTGGGGGACCGATCCTGGCCTCAGGGAGGGAGTTTTGCCTCCCAGGCACCAGACCTGTTGCTAAAGTACAGTGTAGTGAGTGCTGTAAGACAATGGCTTGGGAGCCCAAAGGAGGAGATTGTTCTGATGCTCAGGGAGAGAAAAGAATGGGAGAGTCAGGCAAAGCTTCCGAGAAGCGAGACATTTGATCAGAACACTAAAGAGTGAGTGGAAGAATTTGGATAGATGGGGGAAGGATGGGCTATTCTCAGAACGAACAACGTAAGCAAAGCTGTGGGAGCGCGAAGGTTCAGGAGACTGTTGGTTGATTAAGAACACATTTGAGTGAGACTTGCAGAGGGCTGCCAGCAGCTTTCAAGTTTACCTGCTATGACATATCCTTCAACATCTGGACTGGCCCAGGTCTCATCCCTGGATTCATTTTCTCTTACCTGCTCTCCATTCTGCTTTAGGTCTTTTCTTCTGCTCCACTCCTATCTCCCCCTCCCCCCTTGATGGATACAGATGGAGTTTCCGAAATTCTACAGCCTTTTCCTTTAAAGGATTTTACCGCTAATCTCTCTGAGGAAACAGGATAATTAAAATAAGAAACCTGAGGAATGTATAAGAATTCCAGAATCTTTCAAGTCCTTTAAGTCATGGTCCCTGATGTTTTCTCTCACAGAAACTGGAAGCATGTTCACTTCCTATCCTTGGTTTGATTCGTGTCTGTGGGACGTAACATGTTCCCTGCTTCTCTTAACCCTGTAGTTGAAGGACCATCTGACTCTTACATCTGCGAAGGTCCTTCTCTCCAGGATATTGCCACAAAGAACACAGTGAGACGGAACAGTAATGATACAAGAAAGTGCATTCTCATGAGACATTTTGTATTTTCTCAGACTTCTCATTCCACAGCTTCCTTCTCCCTTTTTAAATTTTCAACTCACTAAATATTATCCCTAATATGAGTTAAATATGATGTAAAAACTGTTAACTTCATGCTAATTTCTATTAGAGAATACACATTTTATTTACAGAATAATGACAACTGAACATAAATTCTCAGAGGCACAAGATGAAAATGGTAGCAGGTTTGTTTTAGCAGCTGCACGTTGTATAACGTTTTGTTTTTTACATTTCCCAGTGAGAAAAATGAGTGTGTGTAACTTTTATGATGGAAAAATAAGAGACTATTTATGTATTTATTCAATTAAAGTAATCCTGAGGATTTTGTGTTCTAGGCAAAAACTGATTGGAAAGCACAAATCGCTGTAACTGGTCCTTTCTGCTCCGCATATTTATAGAAATTCCTTTTGAGGTTATGCTTTTAGCATTTCCTCGAAGGAACCATCAGAGCTTTCAAAATGAAGTCAGAAATGACCTGATGAGATCTCTATTTTAGAAAAATAACTAAACAAATTGTGGGCTGGCCTATTGTGAGTCCAGAGGAGGGAGACCAAAAGACTCCTGGCACAACGATGGGCTGCCCTTGAGTAGTGACAGTGAATTGGAGAGGAAGGAGCAGATATGGGAAGCAGGCACTTCAAAGTAAACAAATCCAAAATTAAACTGCCTTTTTTAAAAACTAGGCTTCCCTCCTCCTCCCAGCAAATCCACTTCTCCTCCCCTGTTTCATTTGTCAGTAAATGGCACCACCTTCCACCCTGTGGCCCCAGATAGAAACTGACTCCTCTGTCTCCTCATCTCCACATCCAGACCATCACCAGATCCCATTAGTTCTTTTCCCTAAATACCTCTTAAATCCATCCATTTCTTCTGCTCCTTAGTTTAAACCACCATCATCTCCTGCCTGGATTTTTTTAAGGCATTTCTAGGCTGCTTTCTTAGGCTTTCATTCTTTCTGTCTGCCAGATCATTCTACAGAGTGGTTTTCCAAAAATCAAAATCTGATCCTATTACTCCTCTACTCTACTTCTACTTTTGGGAAACAGCCCAAACTCTTTTAACTGGCTTCCAAGGCTTTGCCAGAGCTAGACCCTGCCTGCCATTCTTGTTTGATTTCTTACCATTCCCTTCCTCATTCCTGCTCTAGCCTTTGCCCTCTCTCAGACCTGTCCAGCGCTCCAGCTCACGATTGCCCTCAAGTCTTTACACATACTCTTCTCTCCATCTGGAACACTCTTCCGCCTCCTCCTCCTCCCCATTACCTCCTTAACTCCTTGACATCCCCACTAAACAATATTATGTGTGGTGGGCCTGCCTGAGCCCTTTGCTAAAATCTTCAGGCATCTCGGATATCCCATAGCATAACACTTATTATAGGTGTACTCGTTATATTTGCTTAATTGTCTTTGTTTCTTACTGGATGGTAAGCTGTGAGTGTGACCATGGGCCATGGCTATTTTATTTACCATCATATCTTGCTCAGCTAGTACATTACCTGTAACGTTATGTGTTAAAATAGTTGACTTATTGGACAAGGGAGGGAGGGAAGATAGGAAATAAGGAAGAAAAGGAGAGAAAGGAGTGAGAAGAAAGAATAAAAACATTTTGCAGGTAGAGACTGCACAGGTTGTAGTGACATTGAATGGGGTCATAGGAAAAAGTAGACTAGTCAAAAACGTTCCAGGGTTCGTTCATTGAGTAGCAGGGTACATGGTGATACTCTCTTATACTGGGATTAAAAAGAAAAAGGAGTGGGTTTCGGTGGCAGCATAATGAGTCCACTATGAACATCTGGTGCAGAAGTTCAGTTGACAGGGATAAGGGATCTCAGCTGGAGCTTCGGAAAGAGGTTTGAGCCCTATGTGATGACTCCAGTTATGGGAGTGGGTGAGATTGCCCAGGGAGAGTATATGGAGCAAGAAGATAGCTGAGCTAGAAGTTCTGAAGTTCTAAAGACTCTAACATAAAGAAAAAGAGATCCCCGGTGGCAGCTGGAGATTTCATGTCACGTCCCACATCTCTGGGACTTGTAAGCCCCTAAAACAGTGTGTTGCTCCAGAGCAGTTTGAAAAGCATGGCTGATTAGGTAACTTTGGAGGTGGGCAGGGAGCAGGAACTCCTGGCAGTAGCTTTCCATGATCTGTTTCTATCAGGAGATCCTTTGTATTTCTGACATTACAGTGCGTTTATGATACTTGCTTTCTGTAGATTCTTTGAAGTTAGCAGACTTGATATGTTAACAAACACATTTTACTCTTCTGAATGTATCTATTTAAAATTTTATGTTTGTTAGAACATGCCATTTAAAGCTTACAGAGCTTTGTAGTATATGTGCAAATGTGAAAATATTTTCCTTCTCTTTGTTCCTGTGTTAGACTTGGAACTATCTGGGGAGAAATCCAGTTAGATATCAAAAAGATTCCTAGAAGATGAAATGATCCATTGTTCTTACATCAGTGAATTTGTCAGTTTAACAGTCAGCTCTAATAACGTTGAATCTTTTGTAGGTGAAATGTGTAAATTGGATCATTGCAAAACTTGGCCAGTTTTTACTAGTCTGGAACTCATCACAGTTTCCAATATTCACTATCTTTATTAACATGATCACAGTTCATATCTTACTGGGATTTTATACCCTTTTCCAGTACTTTACAAATTCTTTGTATTCATTCATTGGACAAATGTTTATTGAATGCATTATTGTGTCAGGCTCTGTGCTGGGCTCTGGGCAAACCAGCAATAAATAGTCCTGGACCCTGCCCTCAGGACATTTTCAGTTCACAGAACAGTGGATGAGAGAGACTTTATAAACAAGTTGTCACCCATATAAATCCTACTTATGCTTAAGAAGGAAAAATAAAGGGTAGTGTGGGAGGTGAGGAAGAGCCTAACTTACACTGGGAGGTAGGAGAAGCCTTTGTGAAGAAGGGAATTAAGGTAATGAGTGTGAATGACTAAGATGGTGAATGATAGAAAAGCTCCCCAAGGAGAAGGATGTGCATGTGCAAGTCCCCTGAGGTAGGAAGAGCTTGGAATCTTTTAAGGACTGAAGGAAGCTGAGTGTGACTAGAACAGTGTTTGGGTGGAGAAGAGTGGACACTGGAGGCCTGGAGGAATGAGTGGAGGCTAGAGCATGTAGGACCTTACAGGCCACAGGAAGAATTTTCACACTTACTCTAAATGCGGTGAGAAGCTACTGAGTGGGGTTGAGCAGAATGACATAATCTAATTTATCTGTTAAGAACATTACTCCAGCTGGCAGTGTGGAAAATACATTCAAAATAGCATGAATGAATGAATAGAATGAACAAATGAATAGAGTGAATGAATGAATGAATGTAGGGAGCTCAGTTGTGAGACTATTGCAGGTACATATTCTTGCTGCACAAAGTCTGTGGATGAGCAGTGTTGGTGCCACTTGGAAGCATCTTAGAGATGCAGAATCTCAGACTCCAGCCCAGACCTACCAAATCATTCTGCGTCTTGTTAAGATCTGAGAGATGATTCATTTGCTCATCAAAGCTTGAGAACCACTGTTCTAGACAAGATAAGATATTCCTTTGGTTTAAGATGATTCCAGAGAAATTTGACAGACTTAAGATCTATTTTGGAGATAGAAATGAGAGGAATAGTAATGAATTGAGAGGGAGTCAGAAGTACTGAGGATGACTGGGGTCACTGCCATAAACACCTGGGGAGATGTAGATATCATTAATTCATTAGACAAATTAGCTGAGTACCTATTTAGTGTGAGCACCGTTCTAGACACTAGCAATACAGTAGTGTACAAGACAAGCTTCTTGAGCTAACATTTCCAGTCCGGGATAAAGGTAACACACAAGCAAATAAATTGACGGAATGTTAAATGATAATAAATGCTTTGGAGAAAGATAGGGTTAGCTCTTGATTTTTCCTCCTGAAAAAGGTCTTCCTCCCCTAGTCTTTCCTATCCATTTGCTCAAGGAATTATCTAGAAGTAACCTTTGATCTTTCTTTTCCTTTACCCTCCCTTATCCAGTTCGTGAGCCAGTTTTGTCAGCTTTACTTGCAAAACAAGTTGAATCTATCTTTCTCCACTTGTACCTCCCTAATCTAAGCCATCACTGTCTCTTGCCTGGATTCTGGAAGTAGCATTCCAACTGGTTCCCAGTTTCCATCCTTACCCCCTCCCTTATAATTCACTCTCCATACCTATGTATTAGTTCATGTCACTTCCCTGCTAAAAAATCTTGTAATGGGGGCTCCTAGGTGGTTCAGTTG
Organism: Panthera onca; assembly: GCF_046562875.1. Lineage (NCBI taxonomy): Eukaryota > Metazoa > Chordata > Mammalia > Carnivora > Felidae > Panthera > Panthera onca. The sequence goes on along the minus strand of NC_138339.1, from coordinate 212,001,670 downwards.
GTTGGGCGTCCAACTTTGGCTCAGGTCATGATTTCACAGTTCATGAGTTCAAGCCCCACATCAGGCCCTGTGCTGACAACTCAGAGCCTGGAGCCTGCTTCGGATTCTGTGTCTCCCTGTCTCTCTGCCCCTTCCCTGCTTATTCTCTCTCTCTCTCTCTCTCTCTCTCTCTCTCTCTCAAAAATAAATAAATAAATATAAATATATAAATATATAAATATATATATATATATATATATATATATATATATATATATATATATATATAAATGGCTCCCTATCGAATAGAATAAAATCCCACTTCTTCACCTTGACTTGTAAACTTGGTTGGTTAGACCCTACTTACTTTTATTTCTTTATCTTGTATATTCTTCTCTTGCCTACAACACTTGAACACATGGGCTGCTCCTCAGATATCCTAAGCTTATATGTACTTTAGGGGATCAGCTGTAGCAACTCTTCTCCTGGAATGCCCCTTCTGGAATCTTGATAGCACAGGCTCCTCGTCATCTAGATCTCAGCTTAAAGTTACCTGAGGAAAGGTCTTCACTTCTAAATCAATGTCAATAACCACCCAGTTAGTATTACCTCACCCTATCTTAACTGTGTGTAGAGAACATCACTGCTTGATAATTTTCTTTATTTTGTTAGTTGTCTAACTATATGTTGCTGGCTTTCTACCTACTTTTCTAATCTACCTTCCAATCCTTCTGTCTCCACACTTCTGAAATGGGAGTTCCAGAAGAGTGGAAACCTTATCTGTCTCGTTCACTGGTCTCTCTCCTGACATGTGCCAACACTCAGTAAATGTTTGTTTATATGTTGAGTGGATAAACAATCAATCTCCTGGATTCCAGTCTCTCCTCTTTCAGTATAGTTTGCATATTATCGTCATATTGTCCTTCTTTAAATATTGATTTCATTCTGTTTCCCTGAATTGAGGGTATACAATGGATCTTAATTGCTTGCTACTGTGTGTTTCTGTGTGTGCTTCATATCTCTGTCGTATTTATTAATTGGTAATCATTCCAGCCCTCTTAGTCTCTCTTGCATCTGTCATCTTATGACATATTTAGTGGGCCAAAGAGAAGAGAAAGATTCTAAGGTTATTAGAATCTATGTCATATAAGTTAGCAGTTATTTATCTACACTGGCGACTTGTCTTCTGTGCTCCCTTTGTATGTATCTTGCCTCCTTTTGAGAACTGTGAGGGACAACTTCTCATATTTTCTTTGCGAATTTGTTTATCTTAGAGGAACTGTCACAGTTCTTGGACTATGAGAATGCTCAATAAATACTCATTTGATTGATTTGAATTTCTATCCTCTGTACTTGTAGAATGCCTTTCTTTACAAGATATTTGAGCATGTAGCAGAAATACCAATGCCTGCTTCCTTCTATTGGGGTCCTGCTCTTACTGCTTAGCGCCATGCATTTTCCTGATCTGCCTAATGATTTCCTTAGGATGGACTCCTAGCAGTAGGGGAGGAGAAAATTCAAGGCCCCATTTCCCTAAATCAATTTCAAAGTGAGAGAAATATAATCCATAATGTTGGGACTAAAAGCATGAGCATCAGAATCAGACAGACCTGGATTTGAATCCTGGCTGTGTGACCGCGAACATGTTGCTTGGCTTTTCTGAGACTTGGTGTCTTGATTTGTGAAGTTGGAATAATCAAAATACTTACCTCATAGAGCTGTTATGGTAATTAAATGAAAGAACACAGGTAAATACCTAGCATAGAGCTTGGCAGGGAGGGTATAAGATATCAGTAAGTGTTATTTATCGCTATGACTACATATGACTATGGAATTTAGCTTTTTGACGACTTCTACTCTTCCCACACAACTCACTTGTTAAAAGAGTCACATTCCGTTAATAGAGTATTCCACCTCTAAGAGAAAACTTTAAAATGGGGAACTAGCATGGGAGTGGTTTCCATTTTTAACAGTCTGTCTTCTACAAAAGGATGGCAACAACTCTCAGCATCAATAAGTGGTAAGGACATGAGGACGTTCCTAACAAGAGCAGATATAGTTGAAACTTTTTTTTTTTTAAGAAAGAAAGAGTGCATAAGAGCTGAGAAGAAGGGAGGGAGAGAGAGAATCTTAAGCAGGTTCCATGCTCAGCACAGAGCGCCACGTGAGGATCCATCTCATGACCCTGAGATCATGATGTGAACTGAAATCAATAATTGGACGCTCAACTGACTGAGCCATCTAGGTGCCCCGAGTTGAGACTTATTAATAAACCTTGGTTATAATTTAGGTTTCCAAGGTTTTAAAGGACTGAAAGGGGGATAAAAGGAGAAAAATAAATGAGTGATTAACACCGAAGTACGGTGTTGTATTCATCTGTCTTCAAAAACCATACTTCTGAAGAACCACTGGCAAAATCGTTGTTTTTATACTTAGTTTATTGCCTTTGATGCCATTCTTCAAATTTGAAATAATTAATATTGTACTATAGCATCTATATTTAAGTGTAAAACTGTAGAACAGAAAAAACAAGCTGTAGAAGGCTAAAAGTTATTATGAAGTTCCTTGTAAATAAAAAGAATGCGTTTAGTGTATTTTATGTAAATTAACCTAGTGTACTTAGAAGTAACTTTTTAAAAAATCTTTCTGTCAGAAGTTGTGCTGTATTTGTTTGCTGTATGTAAACATATATATATATATATATATATATATATATATATATATATACGTATATATGTATGTTTTCATTAACAATAAGCTGAAACAGTACAACTTTGAGAAAGTACATTTTGGCAAAAGATTCTTCTGGTTTGTTTTACCTCCACAAAAGTCTCTTTTTGTTTAACGCTGCTTGTGTAATTACAGGGTGTAGGAAAGAACAAGATTGTTGACAGATTCCTTCACCTGCTCAACAGACCTCGAGAATACATTCAGCTGCACAGGTAAAAGTGTAAGACCCACAACCTCTTGAGATGTAGTTTAATTATTTATTTTTCTCCCAGTACAATTTAAAAATACTTTTTTAAAAGCCCATTTTATAAGCCAGTTTTATTTCTGTTCCTCCTGTCCTTATCTTACTCCTCCTTAAAAGGCAATAAAACATGGCAAAATTTATTTTTAAAGTGACTAATGCTTTATAAACATGAATAAATAGATATTTTGTGGACAGAGAGTGATGAACATTACATTCTAGGAGCAGATTTCATCAACATAAAGGCCCTTAAATTGGAATAAAAATATTAGAGGCTAAGCCCATTCACTAACAGGAAGCTAAAATAGCTCACAAGGAGAAACAATATACTATATGATCTCAGGAATGAGGTAAGAAACCAAAAATATAGAATAAGTTATTGGTCTCCTTGCCTTCCTTATAAACACTTTGTGGATTATTTAGTTTTGTGTGGTCAGAATGCTGGTTCAGGGATAGCTTTTAATCAAATAGATTTTCTTGACATGAATTGTTTTTACCTGTATCAGCCAACCTGCTCTAAATCTTTCTAAAATAAAAGTAAGTAGCAGATCCACCAAAATAGAGACAGAGACAAAGAGATGGGGAGAGAGAGAGAGAGAGAGAAATAGAGAAATCAAGGAATATACCAAGTAATAAGCAGGTTAAAACTAGATTTAATTGTTATTTTAATCCCAGGAGATAAAACATATTGTGTAGTGGGTGTTACTCAGTTACTCACTTAAGCATCTGACTCTTGATTCATGCTCAGGTCATGATCTCACAATTCATGAGATCAAGTCCCACATTGGGCTCTGCACTGACAGTGTGGAGCCTGCTTGGAATTCTCTTTCTCCTTCTCTCTTTGCCCCTTCCCCACTCACACTCTCACTCTCTCAAAATAAATAAACATTTAAAAATATGTATATATTGTGTAGTGGAAAAAACATTGGATTGAGTTGCAAGAATTAGTTTCTCATTTGAGTCCTTCTATTAAATAATATGTTCTTGGGAGAAAAATGTAAGAAAAAAGAAAGCAGAATTAATGAGTCATGAAAGAAAGAGAAGAGAACCAAAGTAAAGCTGAGAGATAGTAAAAAACAAAAAACAAAATCTCCCTCTTGGGATTTATACCTCTGGCTATTATGGAGATGGAGTAAGTGGTACCAGATTAGTCCTACCATAGTAAAGAATTATAAAACTGCACAAGACTCACAAATACTGGGAAACTTACAACTACCTGGGATCTGTGAGCTAAACAAGTACCAGAGGTCCCACATGATTAGGAGCCTCCATTAAACACTCCTGGCATTTGGAAGATATTCTATAGAGTGTGTGCTTTAGAAGTACAACCAGTCTGTCTGTAAAATAAAAGCTGCTTTATGCTCATCCTTAATAAGTTTAACTGGGTGTTGTATGGAAACCAACTTGACAATAAATTTCATATTAAAAAATAAAATAAATAAATAAAAATGAAAAAAAAAGCCTTGAGAAAACAAGGATGCTTGCTATTTAGCAGTATTTTTGGACGCTTTTCTCATGCACAATGACTTTAAAAATTAAAGGGATGGATGTTAGGGGGGAAATGTCTTTAAAAGATCCGTCTAATTCACAAGTACATTAACTGCCTAGCCAAACAAACTTCACATGAAATGAAGGAAGACTGTAAAATCCATTCAACAATATATAGCATCCATAATGTCAAGCATTCAATAGAAAATTACTAGACATACAAAGAAGCAGGAAAATTGGTCAGTAGAAATAAAACCCAAAATGACAGACGGTGGAATTAGCAGACAACGACTATAAAACAATTGCCATAAATATATTCAGGCATTTAAAGGAGAAAAAATGAGTATAATGAGGGAATACTTAGGAATTCTCAATATAGACATGGCAACTCTAAAAAAAGCAGTCTCACATATGAGCAATCGGAGTCTCAAAAGAAAGGAGAAAGAATGAGTCAGAACAATATTTGAAGATATAATGGTGGAAAAATTCCCAAATTTGATGGAAAGCATAAAATCACCAATCCAGGAAACTCAGTGACTTTCAAGTAGGATAAACAGGAGACCTCAACAAAGTACACTATATTTAAATTGTTGAAAATTGGAAGATAAAAATCTTTAAAACTGCCAGAGAGGAAAAAAGACATATTACAGGGGAAAAAACATTACAGAAGGAAAATGATAAAAATGACTGCTGATTTTTCATATGTAGTAAATACAAACCACAATTCAGTGAAATGATTATTTTCAAAGTGCCAAAAGAAGAAAAAAAAGTGAGAAGTGAGTGTCAAATAGTGTGTTTGGAAAAAAAAAATCTTTAAAAATAGATATTTTCAGATAAACAAGAGCTGAGGGTATTTTTTCAACAGCAGACCTGCATAATATAAATAAATTACAGCGCAGCATTTTCCATGAACATAGATACAAAAATCTATAAACAGTATTAAAAAATCAACTTCCAGGGGCGCCTGGGTGGCGCAGTCGGTTAAGCGTCCGACTTCAGCCAGGTCACGATCTCGCGGTCTGTGAGTTCGAGCCCCGCGTCAGGCTCTGGGCTGATGGCTCGGAGCCTGGAGCCTGTTTGCGATTCTGTGTCTCCCTCTCTCTCTGCCCCTCCCCCGTTCATGCTCTGTCTCTCTCTGTCCCAAAAATAAATAAAAAACGTTGAAAAAAAAAAATTAAAAAAAAAAAAAAAAAAAAATCAACTTCCAGAATATATAAAAAGGATAATACATCGTAATCAAGTGAGTTTTATCCCAGGATTGTAAGGTTGACTTAACATTTGAAAATCAAACAATGTGACTCATTCAATCTATAGCATAAGGGAAAAGCTATGTGATCATCTCAATCATTGCAAAAAAAAAAAAAAAAGTATTTGGTAAGATTTAATACCCATTCATGATAAAATGTTGTAACACATTACAAATAGCAGGAAACTTCCTCAACTTAAGAAGAGACATTTATGAAAAACCTGCAGCTAACTTATATTTAATGGTGAAAAGCTAAATGCTCTCTTTCTATAATGGGAGAAAAAGCAGAGATATTCACTATTCGACATTATGCTGCAGGCCCTAGTCAGTGCAATAAGACAAGAAAAAACTAAAGCTAAAATACATATTTAAATGAAAGAAGTAAATTGTCTTTATTTAAAGATGACATGATTGTATATATAGAAAATTCTAGGAAATCTACAAAAAAAAAAAGCCATCAGAATAAGTGAGTTGAGAAAGATCACAGGATACTAGGTCAATGTGGAGCATCAGTTTTATTTTTATATAATAGCAATGGACAAAGAAAAGTAATTTTTAACTATTATTTATAATAGGATAAAAACATAAAATACATAGGAATAAATTTAACAAAATATGTGCAAATTTTAATTTGCTGATTTTAATAGGGCATAGCAAGGCCATCTCAATCCCTTAACTTGCATAGGTCACCTGCATAGTTTTGGAAATTTTCTAGCCTATTCCTTCATCTTCTCATGGTTCTTCTTTATTTGAATAATAACTTATATAAACCTAGGAATTTCAACTCACCTTTTTTAGGAATTTACTATGTCAAGATTATAGAACTATGTGTTTTAGGGGATTTAGAAAGGAATAAGAAACATGATTTCTATCTTTAAAGAGCTATAACACTGTCCTTGTTTATAGTTATTTCAATATTTTATGTTCCCCTGAATCTGAAGAACTACCTTTTCCCCTCATCCTTAAGCTTTAAAACAAGTTTTTCTTCCTACATGGACAAAGTTTGAAGAAAATAATGAAAGAATCAAAGTTTGACTAGTTTGCTAGTTCTCACCTGAATAACTTTTGTTTATAACATCACAGTTCTAGTTTTTGAGCCTTAAAGCACATGGCAAGACCCATATTTTATATTTTTAAGGATGATAGAGTGAGCATTGCAGTTGTTCATTCTTAGAATTTGTGCTATTTTATTTTGGTTGCATTGTGTTTAGTTTCTACTGTTTAGTGATGCCCTTAAAAATATGTAATTACTTGGAAGTTTTAATTAGTGTATATTCCCATGCCACTTAAGCATACAATGTCAATTTGAGCAAAAACATATGAATTTAAATTTTAGATTTTAAAATAAGCAGAAAGCCAACTTATTTTAAAGATGACATCGGGGCGCCTGGGTGGCTCAGTCGGTTGAGCGTCCGGCTTCAGCTCAGGTCATGATCTCGCAGTCTGTGAGTTCGAGCCCCGCGTCAGGCTCTGTGCTGACTGCTCAGAGCCTGGAGCCTGCTTCGGATTCTGTGTCCCCCTCTCTCTCTGTCCCTCCCCTACTCATGCTCTGTCTCTGTCTCAGAAATAAATAAACATTAAAATAAAATTAAAAAAAAAAAAAAGATGACATCAAAGATTGAAATTGGCTCACAAATTTATGCCCCAGAAATAAGGAAGTCACTTTATGTGAGAGTCCCTTTGTATGATGGGACAGTTTTTCCATTTCTATATATTGGACACCAAAATACTTTAAAAGAAATAGGCTGTGTTAGGCTGAATTATATCAATTAATTTTGATTGTGAATTATGGAGGTTACTTAGCACAATCAGTAAAAAAGAAGACAAAGAAATAAAACAGGTACTTAGTAATTATTCCTGGGTGTATGTCATCATCACACTGATTGTAAACAGGCCTTTGTTTATTATTCATTATCTTCAATAGTTCTAAGAGGTTTTGATCTTATTTTTCTAGGAATTATTCATTGTCTTCTAATTATTGGTATAAAGTTGTTATAATATCATCTTATGATATTTTAATGTCCTTAGGCTCAGTAATGATGTCTTCATTTTTATACCTGGTATTGGTTACTTGTCTTCTCTTTCTTTTATTCGTGATCAGTTTTTCCAGGAGGTTATCAATATTATTGGTCTGTTCAAGCAACCAACTTCTGGTATTACTGAACCTCTCTTTTGTGTGTTTCTTTTCTAGTCAGTATTTTCTGATTTTATCTTGATTATACCCTTCCTTTTATTTCCTTTGGATTTAATCTGCTTTTCTGTTTTAAACTCTTTTATATGAATGTTGAAGTAATTGATTTTTTTACCTTTTATTTATGTATGTTTGAGGGTATCTATCTTTGGGTCTCCCTTTGGCTCTCAGTTCCTTCATCTCTGATTAAGAAAGGTAGACAAGGTAATTTGTAGCATCTTTTGGCTCTATATCCCAAAATCTTTGAATAAGCAAGAAGAAGATGGTATTCAAGGTACTTTAGAAAGCTGGGAAGATTAGCGGTGCCTGGGTAGCTCAGTCAGTTAGGGTCTGGCTTCGGCTCAGGTCATGATCTCACAGTTCATGAGTTCAAGCCCCATGTTGGGCTCTGTGCTGACAGCTCAGAGCCTGGAGACTGCTTCAAATTCTGTGTCTTCCTCTCTCTCTGCCCCTGACCTTCTCACTGTCCCTCTCTCTCTCTCAAAAATAAATAAGTCATTTTTTAAAAAGTTCGGAAGATGAGAGAGATACCACATGCATTTTCTGCCTACAATACATTTTATACCTACTTTTTGTCTTAAGGTAACAAATGATCCATAAATAGTAAAGAATTGTGTTCTGCTTATTTGTGTTCTGTGGTAAATTTGACATTGGCCACATAAATGTATAGATGTGTTATCTATGAAAAAACTTTCTAAATTAAAAATGTAATAACAATTTCAAAGCCTAATATTTGTATAATTTTTGTTGATAGTACCCATTGCTACATTACTGACTGATGATTTATTATAAATAAAATATCTACTCACTGTAACAGGGACTCAGGTATCTCTATTTTGCAATATTTGATACTGAATTTGTTATATAAAGTTGGAAGTAAAAACTCTCCATTTCTATTTAAAATATGTAATATTAATGGATTTTTATTAATTAAATTTGACCTTCTCACAAAGTTCAATGTGGGGAGTTTTTTCATTATACACAGCTTTGGGGCTATATTTGACATAAAATTTAAAGTCATAAAATTGCTTTAAGAGAAACATATGTTTTAAAAGACCTAAAAATAGCAATCAAAAAAATATCCTGGACTTCTCTGATCTACGGGTGACCTACATAACATCTTTACTTTGTTTATTTTAGATTCCTTTTAATGGATTTGTGCTATTACCATCTAAATAATAAGTCACATTCAATTTAGTTTATAGATGCCATTCCAACAAAATTAGTTATGGGCCACTCAAACATAATCTTGATAAGCAAAAGCATCACCAAACATACATGAATAAAACCTACAACCCGTGTATTTTTTAACTATTACCATCTTATGTTTTAATGATCAGATCCCATAAAATGAGGAAGCTGGGCAATTTAATTCATGTCTTTAGTTAAAATCAGGATGTTGTCCTGAGTATGATTTAGGTAATTTAAAAGATTAATGGATATAATTACTTTTACGGTGCGTATTGCAAATAGAAGAGACTACATGGCTCATATTTGTGAAGTACATCTGTTTACTTGTTTTTCCACAATGTCATGTTACTTTGAGGTTCAAGAGGACACTTGATATGTCACCTTTTGCAGCTGTATTTCCTCTGTGGATAAAAGTACACTTCTATATTAAGAATTATCTTCAGGCTTTGAAATACTTATTTTACCAGGTTTTTTTTTTTCATTTGCTAACTTTCATATATGAAGATGATGGCACAGATCATCATCAGCATGACCTATATGCTCTTGGTTATTTTTTTTAATAGTGACGCCCATTGTAAATATAGAGTTCCCAGGTTCTCTGTATAGTTCAAACTTTCTCTTTAGTGGGATCTTCCTCATCTATGCTCACCTTATTTCAGACTGGACTATTCTATGTCCTACTCACAAGTTTTGAACTTGTAGCCATGCCTGTCTTTTGTCATCTAAAATGCACTCTTTCTCATGGGGCGCCTGGGTGGCTCAGTCAGTTAAGTGTCTGACTTTGGCTCAGGTCATGATCTCACAGTTCATGAGTTCGAGCCCCACATCAGGCTCTGTGCTGACAGCTGAGAGCCTGGAGCCTGCTTTGGATTCTGTGTCTCCCTCTCTCTGCCCCTCCCTTGCTCACACTCTGTCTCTCTGTCTTTTTCTCTCTCTCTCTCTCTCTCCCAAAAATAAATAAATATTTTTAAAAATTTTAATAAAATAAGTAAAATGCACTGTGTTTCTCTCCTAATCCTTCAGATTGGGCCCAGTTTTACTTCTACATGGAATCTTTTCTGATTTGTCATTCTGGGTGTAACCATCCCTTCCTTTGAAACTTCATAGTATGGACTAAATGTGTACCATTGTGAAAGAAAGAACGTGAGTTTCAGAGATCAAGTCCTATCTTTACCACTAACTTTTTGGTGGCCTTGAACTTCTTGAGTCCTATTTTCCTTACTTACCAAATTTAAATAATAATATTTCAATATTATTATTACGGATAATATTCAATAAGATTATTATGGATGGTTGTGAAAATTAAAGGAGAGAATGTATGGAAAGGAGCGTTCACATGTCTGACATATTTTAGGCACTTAAATATGTAGGCAAGCTAATAAATATTAGTTTCTTGCTACATGCCCCACTTTTTTTTTATCTCACTCTGATTTGCATTATAGTTAATTTCTATATCTCATTTCCATCCACTCCACTTTCCCCAGTCAAGCCTCCCCATCTAAATAGGGAATTTTTTGAGAGCAGGAGTCTGGTTTATTCATTAGATATTAATTCATTTATCTAACATGTATTTATTAGATTCTTACTGCTTGTCAGTGGCTGTCTTAGCACTGATGCCCTATAGATGATGATACTGATCTTGACCTAAAGGAGCTTGCTTGCTTGTCAGTGGGTGAGACTACAACATTTGCCATACAGTGTTGAATATAAGCTATGAAAAAGGCACTTGCAGGTTCTGTGGGAACCTTGAAGAGAGGTGCCCAACAGTCTGTGTACCCGTGTGTGATATGGGAAGGTGTCTGGAGAAGGTGGCACTCAAACTGAGTGTGAAGGGAGAAGTAGGAGTTTTCTAAGTGTAGAGCAGAGCATGGGACATCATGGTTATTAAAAACATGCTATCTAAAAGCCAGGAGGTGAGAGAGGCAGCGTGGTATGGCATGGGTTGTATGTGCATAGATGCAAGAGTTGTTGCCAAGAGGAAGATACAGGCACAGCATAATTGAACATGTAAGACTTATCCTCAGGCTGAAGAAAACTGAATATGACAGCATAAATTTAGAAATTCACAAAGTCCCAGAGGGAAAATAGATGTATCGACAGAAAATAGAAGAACTGAAAGCTTTTCTAAGTCTCATAGAAAAAATTATTTTTGAGCCATCAAGCCATCCTTAGCACTGATAAGAGCATTAGAGAATTGGAGGCACGTCACGTGTCAGCTGCTACGCAAAACCTTCTGAGATACTCCTGTCTCACCCTACCCATTATGAATTTGAAAATCTATTTTAGAAGCTCCTATTTTATCAGCAGTTGGACAGTAGTTCTCCCACTAAGAATGCCTTCTGCTGCCTCTTTTTCACTAAAGGATTTATGTCAGTCCCTCCAACCTTTCCATGTAGATCTTTAGGCTTGTAATAATTTTTTACTCTTTTCCGGATGATCTTCAAATCCACTTATATTTCCATATTATTTTGGTTTCTTTATTTAACAAATATGTACATAGCAGCTACTCTGTACTGAGCATTGCTGTAAACTCTTTTCAGATTGTAACTCATTTCTGCCCACTGCAACTCTACAAGATCAGTACTATTCCCATCTCTGTTTTGCCAGTGAGGACACCGAGGCACAGAGAAGTTAAATAACTTGGCTGAGGTTACAGAGCAGGCTTCTTACAGTCTGGGGTCAGCCATGTGTTCTAATCACTGCACCATGTTGCTTCTTGACTTTGTTGTGCTAATCAAATAGTATTTTAGGGATGATAGTGTTTTAGTAAATTCCTTACTAAAGTACCAGCCATGTGGAAAACTGTCATATAAGTCTTACTTTCTAGTCTTACTTTCTTACTTTCTAATCCATGTATATACTAGCTTGATTTTTTTACTTCTACCATCCTATTTCTAATCCTTGCTCAACTTGACCCCAAGTTCTTTCCTTCGGCCAGTTTTCCATATTTTTCCATTTTTTCAATAGTAATCTCTTAATGAAATTTCTTTTTCTGTTTTCTTGACCACTTTTCCAGATTACTAAACTGACTTTGCCTCCTCATCACACCTCCCCTGGGGTGTATCATCAACCATCACCCAGGTAATTCATAAAAACATTAACCAAATTAATTCTCGTGGCCTTTTACGTGATGTCCCTCCTGGGCCGACACTGCTTCTGACCTCTCGTGCTCCCGCCGCAGATTGAGGGTTAGAGAGGTGGCTGAGTCCAAGCTGCACACACACCCCTGAAACTAGGAGAATCAGCGACCAGCATGCTCTAGGCTATTTTGGAAGAGAAGACTGGAAAGAAGGAGGAGATTTCATTTCTACTTCCTAAGTCCCAAGCTAAATAAGCTTGAGAACCACCAGTGCCTTGTGCATTTTTTCTTAGTTCTGTTCCATCCCTTGCCATTAGAGAAGAGCTACATTCCTTTCAAGTGTTATGTACTTTTTTTAGATTGAGAAAAACTTTAAAAATCCAAAAAATGTAAATAGAACTATGTAACACCTACCCAATCTTACCCCTGAGATTTAACAACTGTTAATATTTTTCTCAAATTTGATTCTACTCTTCCTTTTACAGAAATAAAACACTGTGATTAGAGCTAAAGTCCCCTTCAGCCACCACCCCAATCCTATCTCCCCTTCTTCAAGTCAATCACTAATGTCAGTTTAGTCTATAACCTTCCAACCCTTTGTGGGTGTTTTTCTTTTAACTTGTAAAAGACATTTTTGTTAAGAGAATTATTATCTCACACTGACTTCCATTATAGAATTAGTGATACTCTGATGGGAGAGAGATCAAAAAAAGTTTCAGTCCTTAGCTGTAATAAAAATCAACTCAAACTTACAGTTGTTTCAATATCAGATTCTCTGAACATGCTTACCATCACATCCTAACCACTTAATCTGCTCTTCTCTCTTTGGGCCTCTCCAGCTAGCATCAGTGGCTGGTTTCTCACAGCACCCTGAGAAGCAGGGAGAGTGAAGAAGTATCTTGAGCTGGTGCCTTATACTTCTCACCAGTCTTTTTACTTACTAAAATCTAAAATGCTTCATAAAGCGCGGCTCCTCATAAGGAAGGCAGGTATTGCTGTGGCCAGACACTCCAGATGCTGCCAACAGTGACAACATGAGCAGACGGGGCTGGCATGACATGTTTAGATTAAGTAAGCCGATTTGTGTCTCACTGGGATTGCTCACTTCACAGCTCCATTAAGTAATTTCTATTAACTGAGATGTAACTATAATATTTCATACAGGATGAACGAAGAACATCACTAGAAAAATCTAAGAATTGTTGTTTGCATTTTTACATCATTCATGCCTTCAGGCCGTCAACAAATATCTAGGCTAGGTATTCTAGAACCAGAGCCAGAGATGGAAATGTTTGTGTAAGTAATTTTAGAGGGAGAGCTTTGAGGTAAAACTTGCAGGGAGGCCAAGGAGTTAGGTAGGATACAGCTGTGGAAAAGAGAGGTTTTAGGCCATCTGGCCTCAGCCAGAGAGCTCTGGAGCATGAATGGTACTGCTCAGCTATCCCATTTGGAAGCAAGATGGGCCAGCCTTTTTTGCCCCCATATCAGTAAGTCATTGGTTACGGGCTGTCCCCTAGGGGAGGTTAAGGGGGACCCTCTAACTCCCAGGCATTTCTGGGCAGAGTAGCTCCCCAGTGGTGGAGGGCAGTTCTTTGGAGAAGGGTGCAGCTATGAGTTGTCAGAAGTCATGCTGCAGTAGCCGGGGGCCAGGTGTATTTGGTGGTAAAGGAGATCTGTGCAGGGTGCCAATGGCATATACTGTAAGGAACCTTTTCTGAGGGACAGCACAGTCCATAGCACTGTTCTAGGCCTTGAGAAATACAGCATTGAACAAGACAGCTGAGGTCATTTCTGTCATGAAGCTTTCTAGTGGTAATGAGGAAACATGCAGTAAATAACACAATAAACAGGGAAGTATCAATGCTGTGAAGGAAATTATGTGAAAATGTTTTAAAGGCTGATGTGATAAGGAGTGAATGGGTAAGCTTGGCAGCAATGACCATCTTCATAATTGTGGTGGAATTTGCAATAAGACATTCCAGCATTTCAGTAGCTTTGTCTGTTCTAGAGATTCAGTGGATGAATTGACCCAGTGTAAGATGAATCCATAAAAGATTGCAGATGACCGTGAGCTGTGAGAACATGGGCTAGTGATAGGTTGGAATAACACTCCAGCCAACAGCCTGAGGTCCCAGGCCTAGCTAGGGTCTGACCCAGGGTGATAGGATTAGAGGAAATAGGATACCAGGGATACAGATACCAAGGGGAGTATTGGTGTGATAATCAGAAAATGGAGAGAACAGAGGCAGAAGTATATGCAACTTGTTATAAATCCCCAAATATGAGATTTATAACCTCTATGGACAATACCAGTGAGTCATGTGTCTTATCCCCTGATTAGAATAGGAAGTCAGGAACTGAGCAGGGCTGAGCCTATAGCCAAGTGAAACTGAATAAAGCAAGGGACAGGACTACAAGCTTTGCACTCCGTACGAACAAAGGTGTCTTCTGTATTATATACACACACGCATTCTGAATGTGAGGGTTTTGTTTTATTTTTAACCAACCTTCAGGGGCAGCTGCATATAATTGAATATCATTTTCTACCGAGGACTTCAGTTCTGCTGCTGCATCACTGGAACTAGTAGCACTTTTTACCGGTTTCTGCTCATAACTGGTTAAATGGCAATAATGCTACAGTCCAGGCTATGAGTATGTTTTCAGATACAGTTTTTAGGAATGCCTTGTGTCAAAAATCAGAAACCATTTGTTATACAACTGGGCTAAAATAAAATGGAAGCCTCACATTTTTGAAGGAAAGCATGAGTTTGGGTAACTTCTTTGAGCCCAAAGTTTATCAGAGAGTTATTATAAGGATTAAATGATATATGTCACATGTAACTAGGACAGTGCCTGGTATGTGGTAAGGAGCCAGTTAAAATTAAACCTCCTATCTATAAGTCTGTATCATCTTCTATCCATATATAGGTGAGAGCCACATCTTCTGCCCCTTCTTCTATTCTTAGCTTTAGATCTGCATTTTTCTTTTACAAATATCCACGTAAGTATCTCTGGGGCATTTCAAATCCAAAATATCCATCTCTTCTTACCAACTCTTCTTTTTCAATGTTCTCCAGCCCCCTTTCTAGACCTGGTTCATGGCAGGTGTCAATTATGGAATTGGTGAAGGAAAGAATAGATGTTTCCTCTCCGTGCTTACAGAGCCCTGTATCCAGTCACCTGGCCTGTAAGCCCGGTACCTTTTGTCTTTCCCTACTCTTCACCTTGACAGTCATTCATTATGAAATCATGTCTTCATTTTTTAAGGTCTCCTAAATATCTTCCTCTTTTCCTTTCCCACAGCCACAGGCCATGCCCGGACTATTACATTCGTTTATTTTCCTGCACTCCAGAGTTGTAAACAAGTCCTTTCAATTCCATCCTTCTAATAGATATAGTATCTCCTTCCCTCCTTCTCTGGGCCATAATTCCATTCCTCTTCTCTTGCTTAGATTATTGTGGTAGTCTCCTGGCTAAGAACTCAGCCTCCAGTCTATCTTTCTTATGTTTCCCATTGTTCCAGCCAATGAAGTTGATAACTTATTGTCCTGCTCAGAACCCTCTAATGACTCCCATTGCCAACAGCATCCAGTCTGTACTCCTTAGTTTGAGCCTCATCTGCTTCACTGGTCTTACTTCCAGCCTTTTTCTCCCACATACTTATGCTTAAGCCAAATGAATTGCTTATGATTCCTGAGTATCATGTGCAGCTCTTATAGCCTGGAGTGCCTTTCTCATCAACTCTGCCTGGGAAAGTCTTACTTAACCTACTTTTAACTAAGCTAGCCCTCGCATAATGGACAGTGGTTTTAAAGATTCTTGAAAAAGAACTCCAGTTTGAAAATAGTATTAACAATATAAGCATAAATGAAATGAAACCGACAGAAAATTATGTAAGTAAAACCATCAGATGGTGCATCTGATTTGATTGAAAAGAGAAAAGACTCTGGAGTAAGGTTACAGAGGACACCACACATGAATAATATTCTCTTCATAATGATTCAAAACAAAACATTGCTGCAGAGAAGTTGAAAGTGGACTTACACAAAGTCCTACAGGATGACACCAGCTTGATACCATATTTAAAACCAAGACTTTTAAAATAAAGCCATGGGGCACTCTGGTGGCTCAGTCAGTTAAGCATCCACTCTTGGTTTCAGCTCAGATCATGATCTTGAGGTTTGTGAGTTCAAGCCCCATGTCAGACTCGGTGCTGACTGTGCAGAGCCTGCTTGAGATTCTCTTTCTCCCTCGCTCTGTGTCCCTTCCCCACTCGCTCTCTCTGTTTCTCTCTCAAAAATAAACTTAAATTTAAAAAAAAGTAAACTAAAGCCAGAATTATTTCAATATCTTGTTATGAGATAGGAACTAACAATGAAAATCTTTTATACTACAGTCTCACTTAAAATTTTATTGTAAAGTATTTCAAAGATCTGCCAAACCTACACATTCGTCTCTTACAAAGTCAAGAGGTCAGCTTGTTGATGTGTGTTAAACGACTGTCAGAGAGATGCCCCATAAACAAATATTTTAAAAATGAAAAAAAAAAAAAAACATTTAATTTGGTCCTTCAAGGTAAAGGTCATGCTCTAACAGTAAAGTAGAAAATAATTACTTTAAAAAATCTCTGGAGAGAGCATTTTAAAATCAGATGTTTATAAGTGTTTCAGTTGCTAGGCTTTTTTGTTGCTGAAAATAATACATATCACCCTGTGATATTGTGATATAATAAGAAAAATATATTTCATCTTCATTCTCACTTCTGCCACAAGAGCTTCTAAAACCCCTGTAATTTCCTGAGAAATAAGGGTTATCTTTCTGTTATGACACTGATCTTCTTTCCCAGTTCTAAAACCCTTGTAATCTCTGGAGTGAGAAGACTCTTTTTTTTATGCAAATAAGGTAACTCTTGGGGCCCTGGATAGCTTCAGACTGCCCCCCCCCCATTTCCTCAGGAAACCATGTGATTGGAGGGTTGGAACTTTCAGCCCTGCTCCCTAGCTCTGGGGAGAGGAAAGGAGGGGTACTGAAGATTAAGTTAATCGCCAGTGGCCCATGATTTAATCAATTGTGTCCACTTAATGGAACCTCTGTAAAAATCCCGAACAGTGGGGTTTGCAGGGCTTCTGGGTTAGCGAATACGCTGAAGTACTGGGAGGGTGCTGTGACCAGAGAGGACATTGGTCCTCTCAATGCACAGCCCCTCACGCCCCATTACTTGCCTTCTGTATCTCTTCCTTTTGGCTGTTCCTAAGTTGTAGCCTTTGTAATAAATCAGGAGTAGTACGTAAAGTGCCTTCCTGCGTTCTGTGAGCTGTTCTAGCAGATTATGGATCCCGAGGAGGGGATCGTGGAAACCCCTGACTCAGAGCTGGTCTGTCAAAAGTAGGGGAGGCCTGAGACTTGGAATTGGTGAGTGAAGTGGGGACAGTCTTGTGAAACAGAGCCCTTACCCACTGGGATCTGTGCTAGCTCCACCGTGTAGTTAGTGTCAGAATTGAATTACCTTGTAGACAGCCAGCTGGTGTATGCAGAAACTTAGAGATTGTCGGGTCTGGAAAACCCACGTTCGGTGTCGGAGTGCTGAAATGTAGAAATAGATCATACGGTCCTAAAAGGTCTCTTCTATGCGCTAAAACAGTTTGAAATACAATTTCCTCAAATGATTAAAAGCCTTATAAATGAAGATTTTCAATGATGTTTGAACCCATTGGTTCAAAATATAAAATGTGGCACTGATTTGTTTGCCAAACCACTGATAGACTTCAGGAAGGATGGAAATTCCCAAGGCTAATAGTACTAAAATCCTTTGTATGTTTGATAAATGAGTGAAAAGTGTATGTCGTGCTATAGGGGTGCAGTGAATGCTGCATTTCTATTTGGATCTGTATGTCTTTGTGAGCTCTTTTTCAGCTATAATAACCATTAAAGCAGGCATTGAAATAAATTGAACTTAGGACTAGACCTTTTAATCACACAAATAATAATAAAGTATATCAACCACGTTGTTCTCCCAAAAATGTCCTTTATTTTATTTTATTTTTTAACGTTTATTCATTTTTGAGAGACAGAGACAGAGCATGAGTGGGGAAGGGGCAGAGAGAGAGGGAGACACAGAATCCGAAGCAGGCTCCAGGCTCTGAGCTGTCAGCACAGAGCCCGACGTGGGGTTCGAACTCACGAACTGTGAGATCATGACCTAAGCCAAAGTCAGACGCTCAACTGACTGAGCCACCCAGGTGCCCCCAAAAACGTCCTTTAATTTTTAATAAGAATGAAAGTTGTTTGTATTATCAACAAATAAAGTCCAAGAGCATTTTTTAGATATTGTTTTCCATAGTTGGCTCAGTTTTTGTTACTGTTTTCATATATTTTACAGTGTATCTTCTCAGAAAAAACTTTGATTGATAGTATATTTAGAGCTACTGACCTAGAACAGTCTCCACTATTGTACATGTCATTCTTTATCACAATTACGTGTTCCCACTTCTGTCTCCCTGGCTGATCAGTGAGCTCTCCCTGAGGGCAAGGATGGGTCTTTGAACTGCCTCCTTCCAGCACAACGTCTGGAACATGGTGGGTGTTTGATAAACATTTGTTAAACAAATGAATAAATGCAATATCTCTTCCTTCCCACCCATCTTTGAGACATCTGCTTAGAGAGTCCTCTCTCGGAAATGAACAGGTGATTGGTTCTTCATTTCCATGAAATGAAAATCAGCCTCTTGAGCATGATATTTAAGAAAACTGTGCACTCTGGCTCACCTCACCTGGCCAGCTCGACTGCCTTCTGTGCAACTATATTCTAGACATACTCTTGTTCCCTCAAATTTCTCTTGTATCTTGACCTTCTACATGTTTGTCTGTTTCTCTGTCTGGAAGCATTTTCTACCCATACCTATCAGTTAAAATCATATTGAATCATCAACACTCTGTTCTCTTTACTCAGAATTAATTGCCTTCTCCTCTGTGTTCTCACTGAACTTTGATTTAATTTCTATTATTGCCCTTATCACCCTCTGACATGGATTATATTTGTTTTACATCTATCTTTCTGTCATGTGTGCTTCCTGAGAACAGAATCTCTGATCTTTTATAATCATCATACCTAAAAGTCTGCCTTATACATTGGAAATATGTAATATTTGTTTAACACACTCTTGCCTCATTCATTCTTTGAGTGAACATTGATTGCATGCCTAGAAGGTATGAGGTGTGGTGACAGGCACTAGATATATAGGTGATACCCCCTTGTGTATAGATGGTATGCCTTGTCCTCACAGTGAAGGACAGTCATAGGAACAACTAAAAAGTTTCTTAAGTATAAAGTCCTTTCGAGCAGTTAGTTCAAGTGGAAGGATAGAAGTGAGAAACAAGTTATCATTCATTTATTTGAATTTGGATTCAAGAAATATGATAGATACCAGAAGAGCCAAAGTGGCCAGGGGCAGAACTTTCTCTGCAGTGTCCACTGTCTTAGGCTCAACCCTGTTTCCTGCGGGTGTTGGCTCAGCTCCTTGTTGCTGTCTTCCTACTGGTGACTGAAACATTTTGGTATTGAAACACCTAGGTATGTTATGGAATAGCTTTCAAAATCCCCAGCAAATTTTAAGATAAAACATAAGATCGCAAAAAGAAGAAGAAGAAGAAGAAGAAGAAGAAGAAGAAGAAGAAGAAGAAGAAGTGCTTAGAGCTCTGCTTCAGTCCCCTGACCTCTAAGTCCTTGGAGGTGTTTGTTCCTTCTCTGCCATTCAAATAATGCTGGAAAATGGCTGTGACTGAAATGAATGAACTCTAACTTTTGCTTCTGAATGTTATATATCTCATTTTTCTTATGATTCAGTAGTGTCTTCCTTTAAGAAAATCTATCATAAAAACTTAATAAAATAGGTACATTACAGAAAATTTAAACATGGATCTCCTTGAAGAGTTCTCCAAATATAATGCTTATTTACATACTATTTTCTATTTGACTTGAGTAGTTGAAGTGTGATAACTTTAACACTGAGCATTGTGAGTTTTTTCAAGTTGATGAACAGTCAGAAATGAGGATAAAAATAATTCATGATTATAATATACCAAATAATATTATGATATATGTAAAATGCAACTTACATAGTGAGTTTTAGGCAATAAGTGTTATACGGAAAATGTATTTAGGGTTGTTAACCATGAGAGACGTGCTAAGCCGGTCTCACGGAGAGCTGGTGGACTTAAGTCCTCTGATGGATTTCCTTAGCAGCAGGCTATTTCTCATTTGTCTTAGTGATCAAAAATAGGTATTTCAGGGGTGCCTGGGTGGGTCAGTTGGTGAGGTGTCCGATTCTTGATTTCAGCTCAGGTCATGATCTCAGGGTCCTGAGATCCAGCCCCACGTCGGGTTTCACACTGAGTGTGGAGCCTGCTTAAGATTCTCCTTCTCTCCCTCTGCCCCTCCTGCGCGTGCTCTCTCTCTCTCTCTCTCTCTCTCTCTCTCTTTGAATTGCCTCTGGTAAAATATCTTTCGATATTTAATCTCATGCAAGATCTAGTTCATACTGTACCAAAGATGGTACATTATTAGTATGATGAGTTAGGTTCGCTTAAGTATATTATGAGTTTAAGCTCATCAGGGGAAGGAATGTCTACCTATTTTGTTCACAGATACTTCAGCATCCAAAGCAATGCCCATGAATAAATGCTGAATACAAATTTATTGAATAAAAGAGTAGATAATATCCTGATATGAAAAGATACTCACATTAATTTTTGACTCTCTCATGCTTTTCTGTTGTGACCCAATTAATGAGACTTTTAAAAACTATAAACTACTCATTACTGTATTTTCTGATAAAGCTTTACTCAGTGGACACAGTGTTCCCTTGCCTCGCGCTCTGGTTTCATCTGTGTGTACATCTTTGCCCACTCATTAGTTTTGCATTTAATCTGCATTTTTGTTCTTCTATTCCTTTTTTAGAACTGATTAGAAAATGCATTGTTTAATGTTAGGAGCAAAGGGTAATAAAGGACCTGCATACTGTTTTTCTTTTGGGGGCTGGAAAAGAGGAAATGAAGTTCCCACAAAGAAATTAGGTCATCTTGAGTTCCTAAAATTTACCAAGCCAGAAACCTAGCTTTCAGAGGAAAGACAAAAGATCCAGTTTTTAAATATATCATTTTAGTAGATGTATTTTTAAAGATTAGACAACTCACATCTTTCAGATTTTGGTAAGAGATTTGATTATCAGCATGGCTTTGAATATTAGAGGAGTTTCTTTTTAAATAAGTGTTAATACAGTGCTAGGAGATGTGGGGAGGGAAGTAGATTTTGAAAACTAAGCATATTTTGAAATGTTTAGCTTCCATCAGATGACTACTTTGCTGTGGCTATTTTCTACCTGTTGTTCCCAGTAAGAAGCTACCCCTGAAGAGAACAGTGTTGCATCACAGTAGACTTCCTTCCATAAATATTATCCCCCTAATGTCTTCCTTTCTTTTATGGTTTGTTAGGATTTTTTGCATCTGGACACATTAGTGATGAGTGATTGACTGCTAAATAAACTATTTGTCCTCCAAAACAGCTATTTTAAGAGCTGGAGTCTTTTCAGTCACTTTGGCAGAAATAATATTTTGCTTATCTTATTAAAAAGACTTTTCCCTCAAAGCATTCAAAGCACATATAACAATAATATTCTTTCTGTCTCCACTTTATCTTCCTTGCTTTTTACTCTACTCTGCTCCCTCATTTATTCTCTTTTAATTCCCTCTTTAGACACGAGTAATCTTGAACTTCAAGAGGTGAAGTGATTGGCCAACGTCTAAATCTGGACTCAGAGTTAGGCCAGTGGTGGTTTTTAACAAACACTGCAATAATCACCGTTAATTTGTGTCTTCCTTTTTTTGTATTGTATGGTAACACTGCTTATATTAGTGGCCCTTTCTGTTTGACGTCCTTGAGAAGTTGCTCTTCCAACATGGCAGAAGTACATTTGCCTTTTACAGGCAAGAGTAAGAAAGGGTGTGTAGCTATTCAAGAGAGAGCCCAGACCGCTTGTACACATTGTTTACAACTTAACGTTTGTTTGCCTCAGCTATGTCTAAGTAGCACTCTGTTTTATTTTTGAAAATTATCAGTGCCCCTTACCTTCATTTCATTGATAGTTAAAATAAGCCTTTGGAAATGATATTCTTGATGATGCCATGAACTCTTTTCCACTTGGCAATATTATTCAGCAGCGTTACTTCTCAATGGGTAATGTTATGCTTATCTCTTATTGGCAGAAATTACTATTTACTTCTATTTTCAGGACCTTCCCTCATTTAGAAATATTTGGCAAATATTTGTTAAGTGTCTCCTATGTGCCATGGTCCAGCTTTCCTTTCCCACGTTTGACTTCTATTAATGACTAGTCTATTCCTACAGCCAATTTTATTTAATGAACCATAAAGTTAGAGATAATTTTTGTTAGCTATTTGAAACTCTTATATGCCGTCTTTCTTCTTTCACTCTTATGTTTAACTACTGTTGCGTTTCTAAAAGAAAGCTAACCATAGCCAATTTAAACACAGCTTACTAAAATATCATTTTTAAAATAAACATCACTATTTTGAGATCATTTGCTCTTCAGTAAATTAGCAGATATTAGCTTAATGTACCTTTACAAGCAACATTTCAAGAACAGATTGTGCTTGCTCTCCAGAGGCCAATTTTCTTTCCTTATTTTGACAAAAACCTAGTCTTTATACAACTTAATTATTTTTATTGCATGTAGAATGATTTTAAATTACTATCAAGACATTAATAACTCTATTTAAAAAAAACTTTAAAATTACAGGATTAAGGGGACTCTAAGGTGACTCAGTCAATTAAGCATCTGACTTAGGCTCAGGTCATGATCTCACAGATAGTGGGTTTGAGCCCCGCGTTGGGCACTGTGCTGACAGCTCACAGCCTGGAGCCTACGTCAGATTCTGTGTCTCCCTCTCTCTCTGCACCCCTACCCTGCTCATGCTCTGTCTCTCTCTCAAAAATAAATAAACATTAAAAAAAATTGTTTTAATCACAGAGTTAAAAAAAGAATAGAGTTTAGCACCATATTCCTTTGAGTAGCTCCTTTATCTACACAGGCTTTAATTGATAGAAAACTTTAGTTTGCAAGATAGTGAGAAGTGAGAACATTTATGTCAGCGATTAGCTAAACATTCTAATTAATTCAAGCATTACAGATAATAGTTATGTACTGAAAACCATTTTTTAAATTAAACCGTAGGCTAAGAAAATGTGATTTAGATGTGTTTTAAATTCCCTTCTCTTCTCTATTGTTGAAATTACTAGTTCTATTTAAACTTTTATAAGCTTATATTTCAGAGATGTTCTTGAGAGGAACAAATTGTAATAGAATTGAAATTGTAGCAAATAAAATACTCTCTTAGGGTTATTGCCTATTTGTGTGGAGAACTAATATCTTTTGATCCAAGATGCTCCTAAACACAGAGCAATGATTTTAATCAACTTTTCAGAAAAATAATCATTATATTGGCTTTAAGAGTCAATTCATATGCTGCTTGTGACAATAATGCTTATCACTTCACTAAGTTGAAATTTATGATATTGTAAGATACCTTGAAAAACCAGCTTTCTCTTATTGTATTAAGTACTATGCAAGGATAGTAGGTTATTTGCCACCCTTACATCACCAGTGAAACTTAACTGACATATAAGCCAATCCATTTTTTAATAGCATATCATTTTACACATTATACTAACCTCTGCTTTTCCTTTGATGTATATGATGAAAGATCAATAAAAAGAACAGAACAAAACCACCTTTTTTCTATAAATTCCTCTTTCTCACAGACTACTCCACTGAAAGCCATGATTTCCATTTGTGTTTATTCTCATTTGTAATCCTTTTTAGAAATCATCTGATTTGTGCATGTTCCCTCAAACCTTTGGTTTTTAATTCTAGCACAAAAGTCTTTTGATAAATCTAATTTGGCAAGTTGTATCTTATCAGAATTCAAGTGTTATAGAACAATTTCATTTGCCTTTTTAAAATTGGAATTCAGCTTGAATTTCCTTCCCACTGACAATGATACAAGAGTTCCTTTTTCCATTTTGGTGCTTGAAGGTGTCATGTTGTTGCCCATTAAATATGTGACAAATGAAGTGAGAAATTCATTATATAGCTATAAAAATCTGTGTGAACACACTCTTTCTCTTCCTCACCCAACCCCCCTTCTGTATTGCTAGAATATTAACAACGAATTTAAGGGAAATTAGTTAAACTGTGTTCTTGTTTGCTTAAAACTCTAAAAATTAATTTTTTAGGAGAAGATAGCATGAAGTATGTCCTATAGGAAACTTGTAAGACCCAGGAATAGAGAAAATGGACATATGACTAGATATCATTACACTGCATAAGAAACATTGTGTTCATACTAAAAGTGGATAAGCACCAATAAATTGTCACCGTATGTTTTGTTTTCACTTTTCTTAACATCCTCAAGGCTTTATTTCAAACACATCTGAATTTGAATTTTAGCCAACATTAAAAGTAGTATCTGATTCTTTGTAAAGTGTTAGTGCTTGGGCTATAGGAAGCAGTAGATAATAAGGCAGGTATCAGACCCATGAGAGCCAGAATCATTGGGGTGGGAGCTTGGAATAGAGGTCAGGAAGAGCAATAGACCAGACTCCAGGGAATTAGCTCAAGAAGCCACTTGCCGTTTAGTCAAATTAGAGGGAAAAGCCTTTCAAGCTAGGTGCAGATAAGTTAGGTAGTCTAGAAATTATAAATGTCAGTAATTGTATTGCCAACGTACCTGTTCAAGCCCTGGTAGGTGAGGACACTGATGGAGGAGTTACTCACTACAATAAGTCTAAATTCAACTCAGTTGGAGTCCATGATGGATGTAAACAAGGTCTTCCATACTCCCTTGACTAGTCAACTGCAAGTGTACTTCTCAATATGACTGTACTTTCTAATAAACACTTATAAATTAATAAAAAAGATTTCTTATATCTAGTAGAGTCAGCCTTAATCTAACCCAACATTTACTGAAGTGGATTCTATAGTTCCAGATTCTCTGTTTAAAAAAAAAAAGGGGGTCCCTGGTCCAATAAATTTGGAAATCCACATACTATATGTTGTGTTATAAGCCACAGTGTTGACTTTTAACTTTTAGCATTTTTGTCATTTTATTCATGCATTCATTTATTCAGAGAATATGTATTAAATGCATTCTATGTGCCAGATATCCATTAGATGCAGGGAACTGGATGAGGGACAGATAGATATGGTCTACCTTCTTAAATCTTACAGTCTATGTAGAAAGATATTAAGATAAGTAATTAGAATATAGTGTGTTAAGGGTTGAAATAGAGGAGATCCAGGGCTCAAAGGGAACATGCAATAGGGTCACCTAACCTGGTCTTTTTAGAAAGGGTCATGGTGGGGATTTCCAAGAAACACCATCTACACTCAAGACCTGAAGATCAGGTAGAAGTTAGACAGGCAAGAACTTTCAGTCCTAACAGCAGAAATAATGATAACAAACTGGTGAGGCTGATGTGTAGTTACACTCTTTATATCTGCCATATGCTGTGCTAGGTACTTTCCAAGTATTCTGTCATCGATCCTCCTGGGTGGATTGTATTACTTACCCAAGATCAGGTGGCTAATAAGTGATAAGAACTAGAATTTGAATCCTGATTGGTCTGACTCCAATGTCTTCTTTCTACTACCCCACTGCTGCCTGTCAAAGCAATTCACTTATTTTGATTAAATTTGTTTTGCTAAAGCAAAAACTTACTTGAAAGATATCTTAAGTTTGCTTGGTTTGTCATTGTCATATAGTATTTATCAGTTTTTTAAATAAATACACATTTTATAATTTTAATAGATGGTGATAAATGTTAGCATTTGGGGAGAAGTTTCAGAAGCATATTATAACACTAAGGTCTGAAGTTCACATTCCAAGTATGGCCTCACACATAGTAGGTACTCAAAAGAACACAGGTATAACTCCACATATTACTTGGTAAGTGATAAATTTGAAAAGGCAACCTTCAATTCTTATAAAGAAAAGTGCTACTCACATTTTAAAAGTAATTTAATTCTCTACATGATATGATCAAGATGGCCATAGAATTTTTTATTTTAAAGAGAGCATATATGTAGAAGATGAAGATATAGAATTGATCCCCTTAAATGTGTCTGGACCTGCCTATCACCTGAAGCTTATAAACACATTTTTGGTAAAAGTAATTCATAGATGATATGAATTTCCTATCTCATCATGTGAGAACGTATATAACATCAAGAGAGCTCACTATTAATAATTTGAATATTCTGATCTAAAGGAAGGTCTGGCACACTCTAGCAAATAGATTTAAGAAAATGGAATGGATTGTCTTAATCCTAGCAGAAATGTTCAAAAGCCTATGGTTGCTGGAGGGAGGTAAGACAGTCTGGCTTTTTGCACATGCTGAGGGCAGATTAGGCCAGAATGTGGAATTCATACACTTGCCTTAATTGGTCATGTCAGGATGCCAGTCATCACCAAAGTCACCATCAAAATTCCTCTCAAATAATATAAATATTATTTCTCTAATGCAAATATATATGTTTTTAATTTCTCCTCCTCACCCTCAGGAGGTGATTTTGAGGAGTGAAATGGTCACAAAGGAAATTACTAGAAAGGAAAGGAGAAGTAAAGAACCTGGATAATCTGTAAACCTGGATTGATTTCCAAACCCTATAATTCATATTTACATCCACAAAATACTGTTGCTAAATGGAATTTCATTTGTTATTATTCATTTTGAGAAAAGTGGGTGGTGAATAAAAATTTAAAAAGAAGTCCTCCTGTGCTATATTTTTATTCATGTCTGTTTATTTTCTTACTAACCATAAAATGTTTCGGTTTAACTTCAGGGACACCACAGTACAAACCCTTACTCTTCAGCCTTCTGTTAAAGATGGACTGATTGTATACGAAGACTCACCTTTGGTTAGTAATCCAACTATATGAATATTCTCAACTCTATTTTTCTGAATGATAGTTGTATTTCAGCCTTTGAGAGGGATTTGTAAATATCCCATAGATTTCAATGAATTTCAGTCTTAACTGGAAAACACTCATTCATATGTCATTTGGGGAGTAGATATTTAAATACAAATTATTGGAAAATAAAATGTTTCCTTATTCTGTTCTTTTCTCTTCCAGGTGATTTAGGGAATGATAGAAATCCTCTAATGGTTTCTTTATCATTCCAGAATTAAGGAAAAAAAACTTTGCTGTTTTCAAATGTGTAGTGTTTAAAATTAGATAATGTTTCTAGAATTTTTTTTAATGATTTTAATGAATAAAATATAGCCCAGTGTTTTGGGTAGCTGGAAAGACCCATCCCTCAACTTCTTACATAAGACCCAAAATAATCCTGGCCTGCCAGGCCTGTCCGTCTGTGTAGATAACTCCTTTGTGGTAATGGCACAAATATGCCAACATAAGAACCTCTCTGGTCCAGAGCTTTTTGAAGTGATTGAAGTCTTTAGAATCTCACTCCTGAATTCTCCCAGGTTGGGTCTGACTTTCCCTGAACAGAGATGTGAAGGCTGGAGTTGGATTAGTGTTTGAAAGCTATATGTTTTCTCCCTCTTTTTTAATTCAGTTCATTTTTGCCCTAAAATTAAAAAGAAGAACCCTTATCAGTTTTTTTAGAATATGAATATTCATTTGTGGTAGAGGCAATCATCTGTTTCTCAATCTGTAAAATTATTTGTCAAAACTATGTAATGAGGAAAATTTATTATATGGTTCATTAAAAAAATAAGCTTTGGGTTTGTATTTAAATTCATTGAGTATTTCCCCCATCTACTCTCTTAAAATGTTTTTTTTTTTTAAGTTTACTTATTTATTTTGAGAGAGAGAGGGAGAAAGCAGGGGAGGGGCAGGGAGAGAGAGAGAGAGAGAGATTGAGAGAGAGATTGAGAGAGAGAGAGAGAGATTGAGAATCCCAAGCAGGCTCTGCACTGTCAGCCTGGAGCCCAGTGCGGGGCTCAGACTCATGACCCATGAGATCATGACCTGAACTGAAATCAGGAGCTAGATGTGTAACCAACTGAACCACCCAGGTGCCCCCCTCTTAAGATGTTTTTAAGAGTTTTTCCTAGCTTTTATTTTTACCTTTCTCTTCATAACATCACCACTTATTCAGACACCTAAGACCTAGGATTCTTTCTTATTTTTCCTTTCCTTACTTCCCATGTAATCAGTTGCCAAGACTATAGATTATATGTCCAAAAAACTTCATACCAAGGTGCCTGGTTGGCTCAATGGGTTAAGCATCCAACTCTTGATCTCGCTGCAGGTCATGATCTCACAATTCATTAGATCGAGCCCCACATCAGGCTCTGTGAGCCTGCTTGGGATTCTCTCTCTCCCTCTCTCTCTCTCCCCCTCTGCCACTTGTGCCCCCATGTGCACTCTCTCTCTCAAAATAAATTTTAAAAACTTAAAAGAAGAAAACTCTTCAGATCAATTTAATACTTTTTATTTCCACTTTTCCATGCCTCTTCCCTTAAAACCAGGTCCCTCAAACTACTTTTTTACCAGATTATTATGGTAATCCCCTTTTAGTCTACTCTGCATATCGCTGCAGGATTAAACATCCTAAAGTGTAGTTCCAGCCTCCATTCCTATCATGTCTAAACTCATAAATCTTTACGAATTGATTACTTAATGAGATAAAGTACATATTTGTCACTCTGGTGACAAATTAACAGAGACCTGATCTACTCTTTCAGACCCTGTTTTCTTTTTTCTTTCTTACATTTAACCTCTGCTTCAGCCAAGATAGACTACTCATATTCCCTCTTCCCTCAATGTGCCTCAGGATTTCTTGAGTTTGACCAGTGATTCCCTTTATATTGAATACCCACCTCTTGACCATCCATTCTGATCTATTGAAATCCCCCACTCCTTTAGAGCCATCACAAATGCAGTGTTCGGATATCCACTCTTGATTGTGATGTCTCAGTCTTCTTAACCTCCATGGAACTCTAGTTTCTGTATTTGTTTCGCTTGTTTTAAATCTCCCCTACTCTGGGGTGTAAAATGTGGACATTACCAACATAGGAATAATTATCTTGCCAAAGGGGAATAAATTGATTACTGCAGAGTTAACAATTTGGTAACTATGTGAAGCTTTTAGAGGTGATCTATAAATTTTGTTTCCAGCTCTGCTACACATTTTTTTTTTTGTGATAGTGTATCCATAACTTAAGTAAAACTAGCTACTAGTATAAAGCCAAAGCAATGAGTGAAAAAATTTTAAAGACATTTGCTTTTATTTTTTTGTTTATGATAAATGTTCTGTCTTCAAAGGTTAAAGCAGTAAAGTTGGGTCATGTTCTGGTGGTAGATGAGGCAGACAAAGCCCCAACAAATGTCACCTGTATTTTAAAAACTCTAGTAGAAAATGGAGAAATGATTCTAGCAGATGGAAGACGCATTGTTGCAAGTGAGTATAAAAAAAGCTTTCAATATATGCAAATTTCACATCTTTGGTATCAAATCACACACTTAGCTGGCCATTTTTCTACAAGTAACAAACATAAGTTCCATATAACTAAAGTTGTCTGCATTGACAGTCATTTATAAAACTCAATACATCTGAATCAATCTTTGTCTCACATTTTTATAGTCAGAGAGCATCTGTGAAAATTTTCATAGTAGTTTTAGGTCAAATCAGCTTTATATTTTTCTACTCTGAGAATACTAAGATATAATTTTTTTAATGTTTTTTAACATTTATTCATTTTTGAGAGATACAGCGTGAGCAGGGGAGGGGCAGAGAGAGAGGGAGACACAATCTGAAGCAGGATCCAGGCTCTGAGCTGTCAGCACAGAGCCTGACATGGGGCTCAAATCCACGAACCATGAGATCATGACCTGAGCTGAAGTCGGGCACTTATGTGACTGAGCCACCCAGGCACCCCTAACATATCATCTTTATTATACTCATTTGTCCATGATTTGTATGTAATTTAATTTCCTTCATCATTATCTGAATTTTTTAAAAAGCTCTAGCATGTTCTATTGCTTATAATGTTAAAATTAATGTCACTATTACTCATTATAATTAGAAAAATTGCCACGCATTTTATTATATATATATATTTGTCATACATACATGTGAATATGTGTACACACACACACACACACACACACACACACACACACTCCTACCACGGGAAGAAGTTATCCTCTGTTTTGGACTACCTTCTTCCTTTTATTGATTGATTGATTGATTGATTGAATTTTTTCTTGTTAGCAAAAATGTAGATCGATGAATCTGATCAGTCTGTTTAACCTACAAAGAAAAACTGTCTAATGTAATGTCAGAATATTTTCTAGTTTCTAAATTTTTTAATTTTTTTTTTACATCTTATTTATTTTAGAGAGAGAGACCGAGCATAAGTGAGGGAGGGGCAGAGAGAGAGAGGGAGACACAGAATCTGAAGCAGGCTCCAGGCTCTGAGCTGTCAGCACAGAGCCCGATGCAGGGCTTGAACTCACACTGTGAGATCATGACCTAAGCCGGAGTCAGACGCTTAACCGACTGAGCCACCCAGGTGTCCCTTTTCTAGTTTCTAATTTAATTTTTTTGTGTGATGAGAAGACTTGAACATCTATAACTAGTCACTGAAAATATATATAGCTGATAGCAGGGTAATCAAACAAATTGAGACTAATAACTAAAACCTTCAGTATGCAAAGTGAGGATGTAAAGAAAACCCATTAAAAATGTGCAGGTGCATCACCAGAGGGGTTTTTCTTAGATGTTAGTATTTCAAGATGGCTATTTCTGAGCCTAGGAAACTCAGCACTAATAAAGATATTCTAATATTTCAACTTCACAGTGAATTTGTGGGAGAAATGAGCATTTGAGTTAGACAGCTTGAATACGAACTCCTAGATCATTCAGACTTTCAGGATTAGAATTCTGCCTGACTTTTGGGGTGCCTGGGTGGTTCAGTCTGTTGAGCGACCGACTTCAGCTCAGGTCATGATCTCACGGTTTGTGAGTTTGAGCCCCGCGTCGGGGTCTGTGCTGACAGCTGGGAGCCTGGAGCCTACTTCAGATTCTGTGTCTCCCTCTCTCTCTGCCCCTCCCCAACTCATGCTCTGTCTCTCTCGGTATCAGAAATAAACAAACATTAAAAAAAAAAAAAATTCTGCCTGACTTTCATAGATGCATTTTGAAAACAGTAAATGGATAACAAGAAAGAATTGCTGAAACAAAATTGTAGTTAAAGAGTAATTATCTCTTGGTAACCCTTTACATTATCCAATACATTTTTGGAGAATAGTCTAGAAGAAAAAGAGTCGTCCTAATTTTTAAACTCAAATTTAATTGTAGACAACATTTTAAACACAAGAGCCCCTGAAGCTCTTCCCTACATGGTTTCATAAAGCATCACTTCTCAGGCTATGTTTTCCATTTTCTTTCCTTTTTAAGTTTTTATTTTTTATTGTCATTTTCATTTTAATTAACTAACTAATTAAATTTTGCCTGTGACACATACTGGTTTATTTACCACTGCTAAATTAATGGAGATCAAACATTAAGATTGTTGATTGTATTTAGTACACGAATATATGGCATATTTGAAAGATTATATTAAAAAGTAGAAGTGTAGGTTCGTACAGGCTGATCTCAAATAAAACTGCAGGTGCTACATAACTATTCATTTTAAAAGCTGGAATTTAAATAAACCCAGATGACAAGTGTTTCTTCTTAAAATAATCACAATAAAGTTTTTACCATCTGAAATTATTGTCCAGACTAGCAGTTCTATCTGAAATGTACATTAGCCAGGAGAATATCATATTCAGTTTCCTTAAGACAAAGAAAGCTTCAGTCAACTTGAAACTATGTATTTTAGGGGCGCCTGGGTGGCTCAGTGGGTTAAGCGTCCGACTTCAGCTCAGGTCATGATCTCACGGTCTGTGAGTTCAAGCCCCGCGTCGGGCTCTGTGCTGACTGCTGAGAGCCTGGAGCCTGTTTCAGATTCTGTGTCTCCCTCTCTCTCTGACCCTCCCCCATTCATGCTCTGTCTCTCTCTGTCTCAAAAATAAATAAACGTTAAAAAAAAAAATTTAAAAAAAAGAAACTATGTATTTTAAGAACTAAGGTAGAATCCTTTAATTAGAAATAAATCAACATTGCACGAATGAGCTGACTAGGTGTTCAAGACCTTTATTCTGTGTTAAGTTTCAGGGCACATAGTCTAAACCAGGAATCACTTCCTAGCTGCATGATGGCAGGCTGTTAGCAAAGTGATGCAGCTACTGATTTGATGAAAATAGAAGGATGTTTGGATTATCTTTTGGGTATCCTTTGGATTATCCTTCGTTATAGATTCTTACCTCTTTTTTTTTTTTTAAGGAATAATGTATCTCAAGCCAAGTTTAAATACTGTAAGATAATATTTGGGCAAGTTTGCTTTTTAGATTTACATTGAATTTACATAAAAATATAAGTTCCTGTAAAATTCAGTATATGCGTAATCAGTGTTCTGTTCTTAAGCAAACTTTCTCAAGGAAGTTTTTTTTTTCCCTATAACCAAATTGACAAAACCAGATTTTTAGGGTTTTTTTTAATTGACTACTTATATTATTTTAAATGCTGTAACGAAATTCTTAAGAATTATTAAATATCAATAAAAACTAAGGAGAAATTATGTTTTTCAGATTCTGCTAATGTCAATGGAAGAGAAAACGTTATTGTGATTCATCCTGATTTTAGAATGATTGTTCTGGCCAACAGACCTGGATTTCCTTTCTTAGGCAATGATTTCTTCGGCACTTTAGGTAAAATAATAATGATAACAATAACAAAAACAATAGCAATAACAATAATAATATTGTCTTAGTAACAGTATGAGGTGGCTGTCGCTGAATGCCACCATGTGCTGTGTCATCATCGCAAACACCTTGTGAGAGTATGTGTTATCTCCTTTTGAGAGAAGGAGAACAATCAGATATTCAGAGAGAGTCACCTTTTCTGGAGTCACTTACACAATGAATATGAGAATTGGGCTTCATATCTAAGTCTGTCTGATTCCAGAGCCTGTAACTGCTCAAACAGTTATACTATGTTTGTTGCTTGGGGTCTCTTAGAATAAAACACAAAATCAGAAATGATTTTCAGTGTTTGGTTTTTGTCACATCCCCGTAAGTACGAAAGAGTTTGAGACCAGCTCTGAGGAGACTGATTAACACAGATCAGAGAGGCCCTGAGACAGACTTCATCAACAAGAGCCTTTAAGAAGGAATTCACTTCTCTATGGCAAGTAGGTGATTCTAGATACCAGTAATTTTCATACTCAACATGGAGCAGGCTCAGTAGGATTTTTGATCTAGCAATTCTGTATCAGTGAATTTTTTCAAGAGAATTCACCCATGCAATGATTGAAATACAAAGATAGGCAATATGGCATTGTTTATGGTAGCAAAACAATGGAAACAACCCAAATGTCCATCCAAATGGGACTGGATAAAGAAACTCTGTGCTGTCCACACACTAGGGTGCTATGCAGCAGTTTAAAAAAGAATGGGGTAAGTTTACCTATGCTGATCAAAAAAAAAAATCTTTAATAAAATATATTAAGTGAAATAATAAGTCAGAAGAGTAGTCTACCATTTGAATTAGTTAAAAAACCAAAAGGCAAGAGGGATATGTATATATGAATATGTTTGTACCTGTGTAGAATTTATACAGAAGAGCATTCAATATGTCTCCCACATCCTCTTATCTCCATGACTTCGTGTCAGTTCTATTCTATGATGCTCTTCCCGTCACTCATTCTTTTTCAGCCATTCTGTTCTCCTGTGTCTTCCTTGAACATATGAAGTATGCTTGCCTTGGGGTCTTCACTTTAGCTGTACCCTCTGCCTGAAGTGCTCTTTCCCCACCAATAGCTGCATTTGCTCAGATGTTACCTTCTCCACAAGGACTACCTGACTCACCTCCACCATCATTACCATTTCTGATATCCTATAGTATGACTTTTTTCTTCTCTGAAACAAATGGTTTCTAATATTTATACTTTCTGTTCATTGCCAGAACATAAACTTCATGAGGACAGGAACTTCTGTGCTTTTGATCACTGATGTATATAAAATAGCTAGAGTAGTACTTGGCTCATGGAAGATACTTAATAATTACTTGATGAAAAAATAATAATAATTACTTGATGAATGAATGAATGAATGAGTGGTTAATTATCATTTTACATTCATGTTACATTTGATCTTCAGCAAAAAAATATACTTTGTGTTTGTGTTTGAACAGGTTTAGTCTATGAGCTACAAGCTTGAAGTTATCATGGCTTGTGTTTTATTCAGTTACTTTTATAAATATGTAATAATGATAAATTATGATTTGAATGATTTTTGAGAACTAGAAAGTTCTTTCTAAAATGAACATATTGGGGAACCTGGGTGGCTTAATCAGTTAAGCACCTGGGTGGCTTAATTTCAGCCTAAGTCATGATGTCATAATTCATGGGATCAAGCCCTGTGTCAGCTCTGCACTGACAGCATGGAGCCTGCTTGGAATTCTCCCTCTCCCTCTCTCTCTGCACCTCCCTGACTTACATGTATGTGTGCACACGCGCTCTCTCTCTCTCTCTCTCTCTCTCTCTCAAAATAAATAAATAAATAAACTTAAAAAACATAAAATGATCATATTAAATAATGCAAAGCTATTTACTTTAACTTCCTTCGGCCCCCAATCTCTTGGTTTGTGCATCAGTAGAATTACATGAACTTTTAATATGAGAAACCCATCTCTCTTGAGCATAGATTATATGGTACTAGTATAATTTCAGTTGCCTAAATTATGGTTGAAATATTTTGTGTAAGTTCTAGCAATCTGCGCAAGATATAAATTGTGTATAGAGCAGTGATACTAATTCCCCCATCTTGGTATATATAAAGAAACATGCATATGAGATAGATGTATGTCATTTCTGAAAATGTTCAACATGTGTTAAAATTAAAAATTCCAGAACTGTATGAAGAATATTTTCATACAGTTCCAGAACTGTATGAAGAGTATTTTCCAA
Source organism: Panthera onca (assembly GCF_046562875.1). Classification (NCBI taxonomy): domain Eukaryota; kingdom Metazoa; phylum Chordata; class Mammalia; order Carnivora; family Felidae; genus Panthera; species Panthera onca. The sequence goes on along the minus strand of NC_138339.1, from coordinate 211,966,405 downwards.
TTAATAGAAAATGAATAAATCACCAAAATTGTGTTTGTATGTATGTATTTTTTAATTTATTTATATTGAGAGAGAGAGAGAGAGAAGGAGAAGACATGCACACATGCGTGTGCACAAGAGGGGGAGGGGCAGAGAGAATGGGAGACAAAATCCCAAGCAGTCTCCACACCATTAGTGCAGAGCAGGATGTGGGACTGGAACTCATGAACTGTGAGGTCATGACCTGAGGTGAGATCAAGAGTCTGATGCTTAACCGACTGCGCCACCCAGGCGTCCCATGTATTTTTAAAAAGACTAATGCAGTTATAGAAGAACAAATACTGAACTGTCAATATTGGGTGCCTGTGGGGGAAAGGAGTGGGATTGGCAGAGACACAGGCCTCTCTATTTTTGGCTTTTATATTTGAGCATCTCCCAGTGAAATTGTATTTAAATATTATATAATTTTTAACAGAAATCTATGAAGAATAAATCACACATCTGTCAGTTTCCTTTTCTTTTGTTCTAGTCATTTCTTCTCTGTACCGTTCTATCATTGGACGGGCTTTCTGTGCAGTTTTATATATTTAAAAATAGAAGTGCTTTGATGAACAACCAAGGTCTCTTTAAACGACCATTCTGTATCTCCTATGGCATTTTAATGGATTACTTGCATACTGAATGTGAATCTTTTTTTTTCTTACAGGTGATATCTTTAGCTGCCATGCAGTTGATAATCCCAAACCCCATTCAGAGCTTGAAATGCTCAGGCAATATGGACCAGATGTGCCTGAGACCATCCTTCAGAAGCTCGTGGCTGCCTTTGGAGAACTGAGGAGTTTAGCTGACCAGGGGACTATTAATTATCCTTATTCTACCAGAGAAGTCGTCAACATAGTGAAGCATTTACAGGTATGGCACGTGCCTGTGCATAAAGATTTAAAAGAAACCATCAGTCTTCTTTTTTTTTTTTTTAGACTGCTTAATTTATACCAAGTCTTTTAATTTCTAAAATATAATACCGATTTAGGTGATATAATAAGAAGTATTTGTAATCTAAATTTTAAATCTGTAAGACTGATGAACATTTTATGTTTAAGCCTTTGAATTGATGTAAGTGAAGGTCTGTGCCATGGCCATAACCAAGAAGCTAGGAAATTTGGTGGAGGTTTTTTGGGGGGTGAGGGAAGACAGAATGAGACAAGCAGGCAAACTTTACCACTATTTGACTTGATACAACAAGCATGAGGTATCTGAGTGAAAAATATTTTCATTTTGAAAACAAAAGATGTGAATATAGAAAACACAGTAAGAACAGTATTTATTATATGCCTGTAAATACTGTAAGAAAGTTTTATAAGATAGAATAAATGGGCAGGAGAATGTAATTCTTTGTAGCTGTGTACAATATATGGTCCACCTTCGTAAAGAAAACAAAAAACCCAGGTCAGGTCTACTTTTATAACAAATAATGGTCTTTAAGCTAAAAGTCACAACCTAATGACTCTTGACCTCTGACCCATCCTCAACTCGCTAAGGAAAATCTAGAAAGGGAAATAGAAAGCTTTATTCTGCGTATTAAAACCATGAAAAGTCCAGCTCAGACCCCAGTGCCTAAAGAAAATCAAGACACAGCCAACAAGGGACCCAGAGTGCACAACCAGTGTAAATGTAGCTGTTAGTAATATTTCTTTCCCTCTGCCATTTGGTTTCTTTATTCACTGTACTTTTTATATTCTTCTTCCCTTCTTTTCTTGCTCCTTTATCTATTCTTTCATTTATTCATAGACCTGTGACTTCTCTAAATACTTCTGTACAGATATTCAACACTTTGCTCTATCTATGTAAATAGCATTTTTTTTTTTTTAATTTGGTCAATCTGCTACTCATTTTAAAGGCCGGAGGTTTCAGAAAGCAATGGAAGTCACCAAACAGGATCTGAGCACTGATTTAACATTTGAGGGAAAGAACTGTTCCCCTTCAAATTCTAATATTTATTTGAAAAGGAAAATACCAAGATCACAGCAAACATTAAAAAGAAAATGTATATATTACCTCCTATCTAATTATCTGACCAGGCTAGTAAACATCTGTTAAAGTTTATTTGATCATTATTGTTCTATCAGTTTTATAAATTTTTATAATACTGTATATTTTATCACATGTGTAATAAGGAAATTTTTTTTTAATACAGAAATTTCCCACGGAAGGTCTCTCCAGTGTGGTTCGGAATGTGTTTGACTTTGATTCCTACAACAACGAAATGAGGGAGATTTTGATTAACACTTTGCACAAATATGGGATACCTATTGGAGCAAAACCGACCAATGTGCATCTGGCAAAGGAGTAAGGCAAACTAATTATTGATAAAATACTCTTGAGGGTTACTGTTCTGATTCTTAAATGGTGACAATTCTGAATCTACTGTTACATGCTGCTAAACTGACCTGGTGTGGAAATTCCATGAGTAAACTTTTCAAATGCGTGTTGCTATTTGCTGACTGGATTTCAGTTAAATAGCATTATTTGTAGGCCTGTAAATTGAGAATTTCAATTACTTTGAATATCCCATGAGTAGATGTAATGTAATCAAATAAAGGGAAATATTTGTTTCTTTAACAGTCTCTGTCCTTTTGTTGAATTACTATGACTCTCATTATTTCCTAGTCTAGTGCAAAATCATTGCACAAACATGAAAACTACTTAAAGGGCTAATATGTATTTAGTTAAGATGTTCTTATTTGTGTCACCATATATTTTTCTGTTATGATAGTTTTCTAAATTTATAATCATATTAACTGAAGAGAATGTTGGTTACTTATTTCAGCTCAATGGATGAAAGAGGTAGTGAAAACAAGTGGGTTTGTTTCATGTAGGCCAGTTGCCTTTTATTTTGTAATTGTAGACTACATACTTAACCTTAGTAGAGAATTCTTGCAAATATGTTGTTTACCAGAATGATTGTTGATGTAGTTTACTAGTAATTAAGTCAGTGAAAATTCAACAGTTTTAGATACGTATCACTTAATTGATAATGCATTTAATGCCACCTTTGTCTATAAAAAATAGTTAATTACCATAATTCTTAAGGGACAATAATTACTTTTAAATTATTATTTAAATTTAATCTCATACAGGAGGTACTCTCTACCCTCCTTAGAAAAAATTGTTAAATATAAATTGATGATTAGTCCATCTATACACACACACATATATACATTTACATCCTAAGTTTAAATATCATCCTTATTTATTTCTTCTTTGAAGTTATTATAAAAACTTGTCAGGATAAGTACCAATAAAAATAAGTGGTTAAAGCTTTAACAGTTTCTTCAAGGATTCTTAAAGAGAAACAAATATTTCCCTTTTGTGGTAAAAGCACAAGATGCAGTTATGTTTGAAATTATCGGTGAATTGGTTTATATTATTAATGAGTGAGTAAATTTTTCTTTTTGAAAGGAGTGATTTGGTGTCACTAATCACTAAGTTGCTAATACAAACAATTTTCTCTAAACTATTGTTTTACTGATTGATTAGCAGTGTTTGTAGGCATTTTGAAGCTCGTTTGCTAATTTAAAAGCATACCTTCTATGTTAGAGTTCAGGAAATTATCTTTAATATGGAAACCTCTGTAAGCACTCATGTTTTTTACTTCCCTTTTTATAAACTGGATCTTTTTTTTCAATTGGAAATAAGATGGGTTTGTTGTTGTTTTTTTACCACTAGCAAATTTCTATAGAGTTCTGGCTTCATGGAAACGAGGCTTATGATTTTAAAATAACATCTTTTGTACACTTGTACAACTTGAAATAAAAATTAAAAGAGACATCAGTTGGTAAGATCAATCAAAAGGAAATAGAGAGCATTTTAAGTTTCTAAGGAAGACAGATAAAATGACTTAACTTATGCATTACAGTTCTCACTTCTAAACTGAAAAAATTCTTCATGGCAAGTTAATTCCAACTCTAGTACTTGTGAGTGGAAACAGTATATTGAGCCTAGAAACGAGATGGTCATGCTCATGCCTGACATGGGGATGGAAACATCTAGCTGTCCACCCACTGCATGTAGCTAACAGTAGACTCAGAGATGTGGAGGATGAGTGGATTTTCCCTTGTGGTGGAGTTAGCAGTAGACCACAGTTTGACATTCAGGGCATTGTTTCCACGTTGGTAAATTGCAGTGACTCGGGCAGCTCTAAAGTAGCTATGTCATTTTGTTGCCCTCTAACTGAAATCCACAGCTTCCATATGTCTGTTTCTACTGAACAGTCAGTCCTGTACGTTGATAGAGGAGAATGGTAAAGTGACGAAGCAATGGCCTGGGAGCTCAGCAGTTATATATTCAACCTGTGTGGTTGGTCAGTGACGGAGAAACAGATTTTTGGCCTGTTGGTAAAATGAGGGCATTTTATTATAGACAGCATAACCATATAACTTATCTAATGAGTACATGTTTAACAATGGAAGGGGGTTCTGTTAATAATAGCTCTGTAAAAAGAGGTATAAAATAAGACTGTCCTAGTGAGGCTAGAATATAAGGTCCTTTTCATAAAGTTAATAAGGTTAACTTTATTAATAAGATTCCTTCCTATTCTAACATCCTTTGCATTTTAACGTAATCTTATTTTTCTCTCGTTGGAAAAACAAAAACGAATAAGAAAGGAGTGATGCTAATGTTTTCTTTTTCTCTCTAGAGTAACACACTGTTAATAGTAATCACATAGCCCTCTGAAGATTTAAAGTTGTCCCCATGCAGTCTTATGATTTGCTTTGACTTTTGTAGACCTTTTGCTAAACCTCGTACTAATTCCCTAGACCTTTTACTAAAGCTCGTACTTCACTAGACTTTTTGCTAAACCAGCTCCTGCCCACCTCTGCGTATATACTATGTCAGTGAAGAAGCTCCACAATGGGTTTCTGTTCTGAAGAAAGAAAGACAAAATGTTTTACTTATTGTTAATATCCTTTTGCCCCAAATGAAAAATTCTTGCTACAGCCTCTTAATTTTCTTGTTCTCTAATCCAATCATAGTGTTTATTGGTTAGGACCAAAATTCCACTGAGTCCGAATAGGGTGTTCACATTCACATTCAAGTTGGGGATGGAAGAATAACTGGCCACCCACTGTATATAACTAAAAAGAGAGGTATGGCAAAAATTGTAGAAGGAAGTTTTCACCTGGGCAGAGATGACCGCTGTTGTTACAGTCTTCTACAGCACCTTCTTCCTCAGCTGAAATCAGGATATACTTTGGCTGTTTGGTGGTGTCCAATTAGTGATCTTTAGTGAGTTCCCAGAAGAGATGCTGTCACTTCCCCTTTTGTTCTCCTAAAGAGTACAGTGATAGTACCTATCTCATAGGTCTCTGGACATTCTTAAAAGGCCCAGTGTCATATTATGAGGTGAATATGACTTACCTTCTTTACTAAACCTTTGCTAAACCCACTATTAGGCTGAATCTTACCAGGTGCTTATTTTACCTAGCTCGGGCATGCCATAATGCAGCTCTTCTTCCTGATCTACAGCACACTCCCAATTCTTAGTGCTGAGATCAGAATTGGCCACCTAGACTCCCACACAACATTGGCCTCTTCCCACTGGTACTTCCTGAGATTCTTTTTTACTGTTCCCTTTTCAGTTTCTAATATACGAGATAGGATAGGCCAAAGAGATGGCAAACACAGCCGAATAAGGAGACACACTGGGAGAAATTTAGGCAGAGATAGGAAGATTTGGGTTAAAATCTGAGCTCTTTAAAAATAATCTGAGCTATTGAGTTTCAAATGTTGTGGGGGGGGGGGGCGGAAATGAGTGCAAACACACATAATTAGGTCCAAACATCCAACCAAAGGCGTATCGATTATCTACTGTAGTAGAGATAGGTAATAAATTTCAAAGTAAAGTTTTTTTGTTTTTCCCTAAAATGAGCTTTTATTTCTGAAGTTTCTTTTATCTGAGAGTAAACATACAGCTAGTGCATTAGTTCTTCTTAATTTAAAAGTGTGTTTCAGAGCAATTTATGAGCTCTAACATGCAGGAAAACATTTGTTTTAAAGGAAGAAAAAAAATCTTATTTTTTGTAACATAATTTTAAGTGACTTGTATAATATTTTATCTTAAATATGTATGCCACTTTCAATTTGACATTTCTTAAGATGAGAGAATTGTCATTTCATAAATTCACAGGAGAGTATACTCTACCTGTGAACATCTTAATTAATAACAATAATGATGATGGTAATACAAGCAACTTATAGAAAACTACATGCCCAGCACATTCCCAAACACTCATTTTACATGAATTTAGATAATCTTCATAACAAACCCATAATAGGTAATGTTTTATGTATACGTATAATATTAGTATTACATTTTGTAGATGAGGAATTTAAGACACAGAAAGGTTATGTCACTTGCCTAAGATTAGAAAGCTAATTGGCAGTGGGGTTGGGGTTGGGGTTGGGGCACCTGGGTGGCTCAGTGGGTTAAGTGTCTGACATCAGCTCAGGTCATTATTTCACAGTTTGTGGGTTCGAGCCCCACATCGGGCTCTGTGCTGACAGCTTAGAGTCTGGAGCCTGCTTCGGATTCTGTCTCCCTCTCTCTCTGCCCCTCCCGTGCTCGTGCTCTGTCTCTGTGTCTCTCTGTCTCTCTCTCTCAAAGATAAATAACGTTAAAAAAAAAAAAGCTAACCAAGATTAGAGCTGTAATATAAAGACTAAAATAAGCACATTGATATGCAAATTATAGGTAATTTTAAATCAGTTACTCTTTGGATACTGAAAATTACTGAAATTGGTTTAAAAGGGCCTTAAGATTTGAGGTAAGCACCTTGGAATCATTATTGACTATGATGTCCTACATGTATAATGCACAAATTCTTCACAGAGTTATGAAAGATTCAGGTAGGGGGGAGGGGGCTGGCCCCCAATGATATTTCACAAAGAAAAATGAGTCAAAAAGTGGATTAACATAGACTTTTGGCATACAGAGATCATTTTAGAGACCTCTTCATTTCCCAGTTAAGTTTTCTCTTTGTTCTTTGTTGTTTTGTTTTGTTTTTTGACATAGTGAAGGATCATGAAATAAAACACTAGGTAATTCATTTAGAAAAATAAAAATAAATTTGAAAACTTTATTTGGCTGCCATATATAAAAAACATACTAGCCATTATCCTTTCCTGATTTGGAACACAAAACTAATTTGTGAAATCTTCTCAAAGGTTGTGGTCATTTTTAAATAAATAAAACATTAGAGAAATTATCTCTACCCTATGAAGTTATTGTTACATGTTTTTCTCTCCCTGTCTTCCCTAGGAGACACACATCTACAAAATATTGAAATGATCATCCTCCTTACTCTAAATTCTTTGTCCTCAACTCTGTTGATTTCCTTTAAAAAATTTTTTTTAATGTTTATTTATTTTTGAGAGAGAAATAGAACGTGAGTTGGGAAGGGTCAGAGAGAGAGGGAGACACAGAATCCGAAGCAGGCTCCAGGCTCTGAGCTGTCAGCACAGAGCCCGACATGGGGCTCGAACCCACAAACCGTGAGATCATGACATGAGCTGAAGTCAGACGCTCAACTGACTGAGCCACCCAGGCGCCCTGTTCATTTCTTTTTTAATGCTGCTTAATTTTTTCTTAAGCTAGCATCTTTTTTTCCAAAGCATTTACTGCCTATTTGTCACTGGCAAATTATAATCTACCAATCATTTATTTGTATTAGCCAAGTGGAATAAAAAACTTGAGGAGATTAAAAAGGTTTTATATGTAGGATTTCTTTATGATGCATTTACAAAATGAAAAATAATGTCCCATTCATTTTTAAAGTAAATTAGCAAAAAGGCAGAACACTTACAATTTCACCATCCAGAAATAACCATTGTTAAATCCTTCTAGATCTTTTCCTATGATTCTATGTGTTATTGCACACACACAGAAAATATTCTTTTCAGTTTTTTTCTTTTTTTTTTAATGTTTATTTATTTTTGAGAGAGAGAGCATGAGTGGGGGAGGTGCAGAGAGGGCCAGAAGATCTGAAGTAGGCTCTGTGCTGACGGCTGAGAGCCTGATGCAGAGCTCAAACTCATAAGCCATGAATGAGATCATGAGCTGAAGTCAGACACTCAACCGACCGAGCCACCTAGAAGCCCCTGAGTTGTTTGTTTGTTTGTTTGTTTTTCCTTAATAAAAGAGACATTGAACAATATGGGGATTCGTGGCACCAACACCAAGCATGCAGTCAAAAATCCACATATAACTTTTACTCCCTCTAAAACTTGACTATTAACAGCCTACTGTTGACCAGAAGACTTATCAGTAACATAAACAGTTGATTAACACATATTTTGTATGCTATATGTATTATTACTGTGTTCTTAAAATAAAGTAAGCTAGAGAAAAAATGTTCTTAAGAAAATCATAAGGAAGAAAAAATACATTTACAGCACTGTACTTACTGTATTCTTTGAAAAAAAACTGCATGTAAGTTGGACCCATACATTTCAAACCCATATTGTTCAAGGGTCAACTATATATCTATAATAAATTAGATTTGAGAATGTATGACACTCCTCCCCCAATCCCACTCTTTCTCCATTCTTATTGTTTCTTGAGATTTTAGGCCTACTTATTCGTTTATTCTAGGCTTAATGAACACATTCATAAAGCATGTAAGATATTCTCATAGAGAATTGATATCAACAACTCTCTTTATATATGTGTTTAAACATCATTATCCTGTTCAGATATATAAAAATGCTGTTGCCAGACAGACTGCCCCTCTAAAAGTGTTATGTGTGACTACACGTAAAGATTGTCCCATAGCTGGGGCACCTGGGTGGCTCAGTCAGTTAAGCATCCCACTCTTGATTTGGGCTCAGTCTCAGGTTACCATCGCACAGTTTTGTGAGTTTGAGCCCCACGTCGGGCTCTATGCTGACCCTGCAGAGCCTGCTTGGGATTCTCTCTCTCTCTCTCTCTCTCTCTCTCTCTGTCTCTGTCTCTCTGTCTCTGTCTCACTCTGCTCCTCCCCTGCTCATGTTCTCCCTGTCTGTCTCAGAATAAATAAATAAACTTTAAAAAATTATTTAAAAAAAAACTCTCAGAGCTGATGAAGAAGCCCTATTGGAGTCTTGAATTACTCTTCTGATGTCCTATTGACACCTGTATTCTCTCTCTGCTTTCAAATGCTTAAATTTTTTTAATTTTATTTTTCAGGTAAAATAAAGTAACTTTGAATTAATAAAGTTTAGTTCCATATTAGCCAATATTTTTATTAAACTTCTTAAATAGGTTCACAGTTTAAACAATTTAAAGATACCATTGTAGCTATTGATAGTAGTTGCCTTTGAGAGAGGCCCTGGAGTAGAGAAAAGAGGCTCTACTTTCTGTACCCTTTTAATATTCTAACATGTTTTTATTTTCTATATTTTATTTTTTAAATGTCCACCCACTATCTGAGCACTGGAATTTTGCATTTTTTTTTTTTCTTATTTAAATAAAATAAGAACGATAAAGTAAAGGTCTTTTCTGAAATTGCTATATTTGGGGACCTTTGCCTCTGGCACAGCAAAGCTTACCACCACACTGCAATGCCTACTCTAAGGGCAGAACATTGGCTCCCTTACCAATGGCAAAGGAGAAATCCAGTTAACTAGGCTTTTTTTTTTTTCAGTTTATTTATTTTGAGAGGGAGAGAGAGAGAGAGAGCAAGCGCACGAGCCGGGAAAGGGAAGTGAGAGAGGGAATCCCAAGAAGGCTCCACCACAGCGCAGAGCTCGACATGGGGCTCAAACTCACAAACTGTGAGATCATGACCTAAGTCGAAATCAAGAGTCAGACGCTTAACCAACTGAGCCACCCAGGCGCCCAACCAGGCATTTCTATTGCATTTCCACACAGTATAAGTAAATTTATACATTGGTAGACATCAACATAAACGTATCAAGTGAGGAAAACACTTTTAAAGCAGCAGAAATAAAAACAGTTGTGTGCATTTGCAGACAGAACAGCTTCATCTATAGTGAATGTCCTTGAAAGAGTATTTGCCTAGAATTGGTTTCCTGCTTTAAAAACTTGTTCGGTGTAATTGGGACATCAATAGCAGTGGCTTCTGCTCTGACCACGACCAACCATGGGGTACCAGAGGCATCGAAGAGAACGTTCCAGCCGGGGCCTCTCTTTGGAGTAACTTCATTAGGTTTGTCTTTGAAACTAGGAATGATTATTAGTTTACTGTTTATCGCATTAAGACTCTCTTAAAGTTTTGTGGCTCACGTTCCATTTTCCAAGCTATAATATGCTATCATTTTCTTTTCATGTCTTGGTTTTTACAAATGAGTACATAGTACTCATCATGGAGTTCTAAGGTGTGCAATTCCACTCTGCATGATGATGGACTTCCATTTCATAAAAGAGCTTAGTTTTCAAAAATAATAAGATTTACATAATGACATTCCAGAACTATCATAAGCAAAAGATGGTATTAGATTTTATAGTTTCATAGCCCTTTGCCCTATATTCTCTTGGTATATTATTAAAGTAGCTTCACAGCCATTTCATTTGTTTTTAATTCCTTTATGAAGGTACAGAAAAATTTTAAATATAACCAATCTGTATATAGAAATTGTCAAGAGCTATGAATCTTCTATCATACTTACCTTAAACAGTCTCACAGAACTATCCTTGGATTCCCTTAAGCATCTATAAGTGGTATCTGTCACTTGGCTGCATAGACATCCCCAGTCCCTATCTATAACCAACTCTTCCCAATATACCTGCCAAAGTAGATTGCATCATCTGTTGAGGGTAATGTAGTCAGGATGCAATGGGGGAAGAATGAATGCTATGGTGGTTTGCATCTTGCCAATGAGATGAGAGATAAGTAGGTAAGTGAAGATGTTGACCGTTCTAATGCAGCCAAGCATTCACTTAGCAAACACTATTGAGCATTTATGTGGTAAACACTAGGTAGGGAGTCAGAATTAGAAAGGTGAATGAAGGAAGGCTTTACCTCCACCTTCAAGGAGGTCACAGTTGAATTGGAGAAGCACCCAAGTAAAGAGTGACTTGTGTTAGAGCCACACTAGAGAGAATCAAAGAGGTAGGCTTGCTGCCTTCTGCCCTTGGGGGGAGAGTCAGGGAGGATAACAGGGCTGAATGCTTAAGGGATTAAAGGAGAAGAAAACATTGCAAGCAGAGACACTTTTAAGAGGCTGTGGTGCATTTTGGAAACTGCAAGTAGTTAGGTGACTAAAACAAAGGGTTAAGTGAGGGCATGCCCCATGATGAGGCTAAAAAGGGAGAGAAGAGTCAGAGGGAATCCCAGAAGAATTTTAAGCCTGACAGTAGCATGGTCAAATTCATAGTCTCTTGGTTTGAAAGGCAGTCTCTTGGTTTGAAAGGCGGTGAAGCTGGCAGCAGGAAGACCTGTCGGGAAGCAGCTGCAGTAATCTTAAGTGACAGTCAGGGAGGCCCTGCTGGTGGCAGTGGGAAGGAAAGGAGGCCCACGAGCAAGAGAGATTTCAGTGGCAGAACCGATGGGTTCCGAGTGCCAGAGAGTCAAGGATTCAAGTAAGATGTAAGCCTTACCCTCAATGAATTAACAGTCTTGCGGTCTTTTTGTCAGAAATAACAGAGGTTTCTTGTGTATGGTGTGGGGGGAGGGTAGGAGGGGGTTAAGTTTCCAATTGGGAAAGATTCAACCCCAGTCATCATTCTTGATGTGGATAATTAGAAAAGGAAAGAACTTAAGGTTAGAAAATACTCAGATGTGGTTGGTAAAGCAGATGGCAGAAAAAAGCGAGGTTTTTGCAGTAAAATTTCGTGAAAGAGGAGAGAAAGGAAAGCCAGGCCCCAGAACCGTACTCAGGCAACTTCTGTGAGGAGAAGGAAAGCCAGAGATGTGTGGAGCAAGCTGACAATATCTGCTTTAGCACAGAGTGACGCTAGGCACCAGCTCTAAGACAGCACAGTGTCATTCTGGATCTTGGGGAGCATATTTGAGAATTGTCAGCCAAGAATAGTAGGGTTCCCCAAATCTTTTTCCATCTCATGCATCCAAATGAGTCATTTCAGTGGCGTCAGTGGGACCTGGGTGGCTGAGGCGTATACGTCTAAGTTATAAAGTGGAAACCATCATGTCTAATGCAGAGCCACCCAAAGAAAGGAAAAGCATACACATATTTGTTGTGTGCACATCACTTACAATGAAACAAAGTTAATTTACCAGTAACACGTGAGATTATAGGGAAGGGAGATTCAGAAGCTTCTAGCAAACAAGGGAGGGTAACTGGGAATAGTAATACCCATTATCACCAACTTAAAGCGTTTTGAGGGTTTTTTTTCTATTTTCTCTTTTTAAGTATGCTGAAACTGTTTATTTTAATAAATATAAATATTTGCAAGAGACTCACTTCTGACCTTGCCCCCTAAAACTTTATTTTCTATCAGGCCTTAAACCTGAAAATTGCAAATTTCTATAAAACTGTACCCTAAGAGTTTCTAACAGTTCCAAATGTGCAAATTTCCATGGAAACACAGAAGAGCAAGAGATTCGTTCTGCCCAGAAAGAAATCTGGGCAAGAGATGCAAGGGGAAGTAATGTTTGAATTGGGCCTTAAGAATGAGAAGGATTTCATCAAAGAGGCAGTAACAGCGAGGAGTTCTGGGCAGAGGTAATGGCCTCATGGAAGCATGAAAATGGGTAGCATGTTCAAGAAGAGCAAGTAGCAGTTCAAGGTGGCTAAGGCCTAAGTTGGCTGGAGAGTAAGAAGAAGGCATAGGAGCCAAACGTGGAAATGCTTGTCAGGGTTATTCTGTGAAAGGCTCTAGCAAACTCAGTTGGACAGTCGAACCTAATTTTTACCAGAGGTTAGATTTAAAACATTAGGAGTGAATGAGGACTGCTAAAATTGGAGCTGTTCTTTTTCTTTTCCGAGATGGTAGTAATTGATGAAGTTTGGGGAGTTGGCGGAACTACCCTGAGAGGTTCCACTATTCCCGTGAAAATTAGTAGTTGTTGTGGTAAGGAGATATTTTAGGAATTGTTGACAATAGGTACGTCAACAACTTTTAATTGCATAATGCCCCTAGAAAGATCCAAATCTTTTTCGTGTGTTTCTTTCCGACTCCAGAAATAGTATTGGCAAATGTTCAGAGAAGGCAGAAATTTGCCAGAACATACTCTTCAAAACCCCAGCTCACCTCTTTATGGAAACAATCTTAGACAAATCGCTCGCGTGTCATTCAAACTGTATTACTCGGCTTTGGTGTCCATATGCATCATGTTATGAATTGTATGCATGCTTAGAAAGAAAATTTTTTTCTTTTTGTAACTTGCTCAAGTGCTATAATTTGATCTGAGTCATAATTTTGGTGTCCACCTTTCTTTTAGTTAAAACTTTTACTTCCAGGCCTTTATTAATACTTCCACAAGGGATTAAGAAACATCACAACATATGAATTGAAATACTTCATTGTTTTAAAAAACATAAATTCATGAATGACATTGAAGATAAAAAGTAATGCTATTTATAGGCCTTAAATTCATCCTCCTCCCCCTTCAAATCAAATCCAGACATCAGTCCAGCTAAGACTTTAATGGAGTTAAATAATACAAGTGTCAGGATCTTAAAATCATGGAAAGTATCATTGTCATTTCTGTCACATCAGTGTGGTTAGAGTTAGATGACAGATTTCAGTAATGAAATATAGGGCCTTTCGTTTAGAGTTAGGTCCAAATTAATGTTGATTATGTTTCTAATTCCAAAGCTTGCTCATTCACCCAAATACAATGCTTCCCCTGTCTCCTGGCTATTAACTTATTGAAGGGGAAAGAGTTAGTAATAGATTTTTGCACAGCTTACTGAGAGTACTTAGTCATGAAAAATAAATGAGGGGCTTTGGTTTACCTCAGCTGGCCAGTCTGGGGCCCACAGGAAAAGACTTAGAACAACACTTCGTATTACCAAGGAGCAGGATGGATGGAGTCAGTTTGTTGTACAACTCCAGAACACCCCACATGTGTCTTTCTTTTATAGCTACTATTGCATTTGCAACTTTGTTGTGTGGTTCCAGAATCGTTTCTATATGGGGTACCTGAAGGTCCTTCCCATACCCTGCCAACCAGTTAGTGCTATATTTAGATGGAAACAGGCAGCCTGTAATTTCTGTATTAATGTGGATTGAGTTTGTGAGTTCAAACCAGATTTCATGAGTATCCCAGAAACTGTCCATAAAAACTGGAAGCTGAATAAAGTTACATTTTCTCAAAGGGATGAAGTGTTTTTTTAAGCGTCTGTATTTTTTGTGAGATTATTAAGGGATATTTTAGATCCATTGTTTAGGGTAGATAGCAACCTGTCAACCAAGGATCATTTTGTAAAGCAATTGTCCACTTCTAATTAGATTTCAAGATGTGTAACTTTTTCTGTTGTCTTCAAAGAGCTAATTTGGGGATGTATTTAGAGTCTCTTTTTATAAGCTTTAATAAAGCACATACCTGTCTATGAGGGCACTGATTCTATTTGTAGGTATAGGTATTTTCACTCTGATTACTTTTAACTTCAGAGCACCAAGGTGATGCAAGACTATTGAATCTAACACTGAGGCTTGCCTCTACTCACTCCAGTGATCATCCAAGATTCCTCAGGCTGTGAGGACCTTGAAGATGACACCCGTCATTTCACAGAGGAAGAAATTAACACTCAGAGCAGTTAGCTGACTGTTCCCTTCCCGGGTTTGTAGAGCTGATTAATAAAAGAACTAGAACTAGAATCCAGGTCTCCTGCATTTTGTTACACTAAGTCTTCTAGGCCAGAGGGAAATTAGGTGTGTCGTTCCTCTGTTTTCTCCTTCTCTATTTGAAAATCTAACTCTCCTTTAGTGAACTGCCGAAAGCGAGTGAAGAATACTGTTTGTTCCCTAAACAAGAAGAGAGAGATTCTAGTCTGCAAGATGTTTTCAGGATCTGCCCCTTTGACACAGAAATGTGTTTTTATTACATTTAAAAGAGAGAACACGAGAGCCACAGGGTGGATCAGTCGGTTAAGCGTTTGACTCTCGGTTTTGGCTCAGGTCATGATCTCACGGTTTGTGAGTTCAAGCCCCACATGGGGCCTGCCTGGGATTTCTCTCTCTCTCTTTTCTTCTGCCCCTCCCCAGCTTACTCTCTCTCTCTCTCTCAAAAAATAAACATAAAAAAAAATTTTAATAAAATAGAGAACACAATAACCGTAAATCCCGTAACTCAGTGCCCCTCCCACCTCATTTCCAGTTAAAACAGGGAAGTGGGTGACCAATCAGGATAATTGTCCAGACACTTAAAATGTTATTTGAGGTGATAGATAAATAAGCACATATGTCCTTTTGAGAGATTTATGTCATATGAATTAGAAGAATTTCACTGTAAATTTCTTTTTAATTTAGTGTATATGTTAAACATTAGCATTTCAAAGGGACAAAACATATTCCACCAGAATGTTTGGTTCTGTTATTTTATGTAAACAGTATCTGAGCCTTACATGGTCTTAGTATGCATATGGAAATATTGTGTATTTTACTGAAAATAAAATAATTTCTAAATACAAATCTATACCCTTTTAATGATTATCAAACTCATTCTGAGCATGCATTTTAACTTATAGCCATACATGCATTATTTTTAAACAACTTCTTAACTGTGAATCATTTTTTGCTTTATTCCTTACCACAGAATAAGAAATTTATAATAAATTAAATGACAAATTAATGGTTCTTTTTTTAAAGATTTGAAGAAAATATAGTATGATTAAAATGCAAAGGCTTTCTTCTCAAAAATTTGTCTGTGGTTTTATAGTTTAGCATTGCCATATTTTGACAAATCACTTTATTTAAAAATCACTTTAAATAAAAAGGAATCTAAACACAGAATAATTCCATTAAAGTCAGGACAATAACTCCCTTGGTGGAGGTAATGACCTGGATACACAGGTGTGTTCAGGGCTAAGTGACACATTTATATGAACGTTTCTGTATGTATATTATACTTCAAAGTAGAAAAAAAAGTTTAAAGAGCTAAAATACTCTCTGAGACTTGCCTTGTACAACTTACAAATATGTGATTGGTATTTTCTTTACTGTTTATAATTTGATGCCAAATTTAAAAGAATAGAAGTGCCTGGGTGGCTCAGTTGGTTAAATGTCTGACTCTTGATTCAGCTCAGGTTATGATCCCATGGTTCATGAGTCCGAGTCCCTCATCAGGCTGTGCTCTGATCGTGTGGAACCTGCTTGGGATTCTCTCTCTCTCTTCATCTCTCTCTGCCCCTCCCCTGCTTGCACGCTATCTTTCTTTCTCAAATAAATAAACTTAAAAAAAAAAAGAATAGACTAAAAGTATGGTTGGATTGCTTCATTTTTTTTCTTTAAACCCTTCCTATACTCTGCTAGGAACTAAGATGTTAAATTGCTAAGTATTTTACCCATTCAAGGAAAAATATGTAAACCTTAATTATGTTTGTCATCAAGATAAAAACCAAATAGGACCTTAGCTTCTGAGTTTCAGAAATGTGAAGTCTTTTTTTTTAACTTTTTATTTTAATTCTAGTTAGTTAACATACAGTGTTGTGTTAGTTTCAGGTGTACAATATAGTGATTCTACAATTCCATACATCACTCAGTGCTCATCGTGACAAGTACAC
Source organism: Panthera onca (assembly GCF_046562875.1). Taxonomy (NCBI): domain Eukaryota; kingdom Metazoa; phylum Chordata; class Mammalia; order Carnivora; family Felidae; genus Panthera; species Panthera onca. Next base: position 211,949,740 of record NC_138339.1, on the reverse strand, counting down.
TCCTTAATCCCCATCACCTATTTAGCCCATACCCCCATCCACCTCCCCTCTGGTAACCATCAGTTCTCTATAATTAAGAATCTGTTTCTTGATTTCTCCCCCTCTCTCTGCTTTTTCCCTTTGCTGATTTGTTTTGTTTCTTAAATTCCACATATGAGTGAAATCATATGGTATCTTTCTCTGACTGACTGAATTTTGATCAGCATTATGCTCTCTAGCTTCATCCATGTCATTGCAAAGAGCAAAAATGAAATCTTCTTAAAGTATATTCCAAGTGTTGTATCATAGACTTTCTTTTAATAAAATAAAATATAATTCACTTGTAAGTAAAACATTCTTCAAATTTACTTGTATAATAGATAGGTTGGGTTTTTCCTATGACTCGGAAACAAGAAATGTTTACTTTTCAAATCATCCTTGACAGGTTGCCTCTGCCAGAGCAGACGTTCATGGGCTTCTGGACGTTTGGTCAGTCAAGAAATGGAAAGCAAAAACTGTTGTGTCCAGCAGTAACTCATCACATAGACGTAAAGGTTGACACCATCATTTCTTCATTCAAATACTGAATGTTACAACTTTTTCTATATGTTCCCTGGGGAAAACTCCATACAATCTCCAAAATAACTTGTTCTGAGGTTATTTTAGATTTAACTTCCACTCCAACTCTCAAGCCAGCCTGGCCTCTGAGGAACTCAGTGTAGGTCATTGTCAGTGACTAGTAGAATTCCTAAGAGCCAACGTGAATTAGAGTCAGGTATGTTGTGTGTCCTCCTAAAAGAGTTACTCCATGATCCTTGTTTTCATGTAAAAAGGCAAAGGAAAGGAGTATCAGTTGTTAATTACAACAGAAACTCCTTTAGGTATTCAAGCAGAAAGGGATTTACTGTGGGGAATTGGATGCTTGTAATATCATTGGAAAGGACAGAAGAAACAGAAGTCAAGGGGCCACCACTGGACTTTTAGTCTCAAGTTCAGTGTGTCTGCTTCTACTACCATCCCTGCTGCTGGCAGCGACACGGCGAAGCAGGATCAGCAAACTTTGTCTGTAAAGAGCCAGATGGTTAATGTTTTAGGCCATACAGATTCTGTTGCAGCTACTCGACTTTACTGTGATAGCACAAAAGCAACCATAGGTAATAGGCTAACAGATGAATGTGGCTGTGTTGTAGTAAAGTTTTATTTACAAAAGCAAGCAATGGGTCACACTTGACCTGTGGGCCATTTAAGTGCATTTAATTGGCAGAACCGAAATCACATCCAGAACCCTTACTGCAAGGGAGTTTGAGGAATGTTGTTTCTAGATTTCCAGCTCCAGAGATACAGACTAGATAGAAAGGGGCAGGATGGAGGATGGCAGGGATGCCACAACAGTCACCATCTAACCCAGACATTTTTGATTAATTAAGGACTGGGGGGCACCTGGGTGGCTCAGTCAGTTAAGCATCCAATTCTGGATTTCAGCCGAGGTCATGATCTCACAGTTCATGCTGACAGCGTGGAGCCTGCTAGGGATTTTCTCTCTCCGTCTCTCTGTACCCATCCCCTACTTGTGCATGTGCTCTCTTTCTTTCTTTCTCAATAAGTAAATAAACTTTAAAAAAAGGACTGTATGGCATGGGAATATTGAAAGTGTAGTTACATCTATATAATTCTTCTATATAGTTGTTTTCTCTAAGTACCAGCCCTAATATCAATAATATTATTAAATTAGATTCTCTGCTTATGTTTATATTGAATAATTTTCACTATGTGTATAATATTCTACCTTTTGTAAACAACAGTAGTTATCAGCAAGCTTTTTTTTATTTCAAAGACTGAAGTTTAGCCATTATATTCTATATAATGGTATAATAATCATTCTTTACAATGGAACTATATAAGGCCCTGATTCATGCATTTACAGATTATTTTCCTAGTTTGGCCAGCTCTGGGTCCCAACACTTGGAGTTCAAACCTTGACCATTGTTTAGGAAGGAATAAAGTAATCAGAAATCCTATGGGGTTTTTCAGCTGGTGTACCTTGTGAGTAAAAAGAAAAGAAAGTGAGAAATTAAGATAGGACAATTGAAAGCATTTATAAATGCAAGTATATGGCATTATTATTGTTATAGGTACCATGATAGTCAACAAAATAAGAAGAGGTATATCAAGATGTTGGGTATTTGAATTTAAATTTCATATTTTAGAAAAACTTCAGTTTTTCTACATTTTAGTAACTATCCAAATTCCTTAACTCAGACAACTACTTTATTATAGGGTCCAGCACTTATAAACATACAGGAATATCCAATAGAAAGATATGAAGAAAGATCCCAAACCTTTACTGAAGAATGTGCCTCCTGCAAATTACCATTGGATGAAATTAACTTAATCTGTGACATTGCTACGTCATGTGGTATGTCAATTTATTCTTTTGATTTTTCCTTCCTGTACTTACTTTTTTCTAAAAGAGGGATTGAAAGAATCTCTAGACATCAAAAAGTCTATGATAGACTCAGTAACTGTGTCATATTGGATTGGATAGTAATTATATGCAATTTAGACCTAATTTCCTATAACAACCTAACAAAATACTATTGTGGAATCCACATAAGCACTGCTAAGTTTGTATGCATATGTCTGTTTCTCATTACAACTGTAGCACAAAGTTAAACACACCCAGGCATGTGCTAAAAATAGAAGGGAACAAGAAAAAGAGAAACATTGGATTTGGGGGCTGGGATTCCAGTTTGATGATGGCGTGAACCACCAAAGCACGGCTGGAGTGCTTTGCAGTCATTACATTTATTTTAAAGAATGGCAAATGAAGGACGTGAATTTTTGGCATCTACATTTCTGGACTGCTGCCATTTCCTACTGACTCATACAGTGTGCCCTGGGTAGTTTTTGGCAGAAGTTTTCAATCGAGGGCAGTTCCTAAGGTCCTATTAAACAGAGGTGATGACAGAAGAAAGGGAGAGAGTTTCTAACTTGCCTAGGATGGGGATTGTTGAGGGGAAAATTCAGAAGCAAGTTTTTGTTATCTAAGTTCTATGAATATTATTTATTCCCAAAATCAGCTTTGTGGAATAAAAATATATGCTTTAAAAATATACAAGGTTTTGGGGCACCTGGGTGGCTCAGTCTGTTAAGGGTCTGACTCTCGGTTTCAGCTCAGGTCATGATCTCAGGATTCACCAGTTCGAGTCCCACATCGGGCTCTGCGCTGACAGCCGGCTTGGGATCCTCTCTCTCTGCTCCTCCACCCCACCCCCATCAAAATAAGTAAAATGAGGGCAAAAAATTATATATATATATATATATATATATATATATATATATATATATACACACACACACACATATGCACATATATGTATGTGTATATACACACACATATATATATACGTGTATATACACATATATATGTGTGTGTATATACGTCTGTGTGTGTGTGTGTGTGTGTGTATATATATATATGTATGTATGTATGTATGTACATATACACAGGGGTTTTTGGTAACAGACAGGTGCTCTTATGAAGATATTTTACATTCACCAGTAGAGAATAAATACAGACTTTATGCATAAAGCTTGAACTTTGGCCCTTGTCCCATCTTTCAGAATTGGAAATAAGTATGCTGTGATCCTCTGCCCCATGCCAGTGAGAGGCATTGCTAACCAGGAGCGCTTTTCTGGTTAAACCTTGTCCTGGCCTCATGGTTCTCAGAACAACATTCCAGGCAGCTGCCGTCAGTCAGAATTGGCCCATAAAAATAATGCTGCCCTTTCTGTAATTGAACTCTCTGTTTCAGTATTGTCCACTTATGCAAACTAGAGTTTTAATTGTTTTTTGTTTCTTTGTTTTTATACCTCTTCTGTATTTTTGGGAGAAAAGAGCATGTTGGGAGGTTAGAATCAAAGTTAATTGATATATATACATAACGTATGTATATCCTAATCAATCCATCTACAGTTTGTCCACTGAGTTCCAGCTGTGTGCTCAGTCTCATGATTCAGATTTCACTGGACCTCTTGACCATTCAGAAAATCTACTGCAGATCACACAGTTAACACCTTTTTGTCATTACAGAAAATGAGGAAAATACCCTCTATGTAGTTGCATGCAATCCCATCACCTTATACTTTCTGAACATGACGGGGAAAAGTGGCTACATGGTGGACCTCTCTGACATCTTCCCAAGAATGGCCAGTAGAATTTGGCACCCATTTGTGACAGTGGCACCACTGGGAAATCCCCTCAAGGGTCAAGTGGTTCTCCACGAGCAGCAGGTAAGGCATCCCGGGCTACTCACATGGTACAATTACGCCAAGAGTAAGCTGTGTGAAGAAAAAGGCAAAGGTGATTCGCAACCTACAAGTGAAAATACGTGCTTTCATAAACATCAAGGAGGGATCAGAGCTGTGTTTTGTCAGTACCACAAAGGCAGGCTAATATCTTCTCTGCGGAGACTTCAACATGACCTATAATTCTGGAAGCATGTAAATTAGGGTTTCTCAACCTCAGCACTAATGACATTTGAGGCCGGATAATTCTTTGTTGTGAAACTTGCATTCTCTTTGGGGAGACAGACCATAAAGTAAGCCAACAAATAAATATGCTGATTTCAGGCGGTGATAAGTGCTGTATAGAAATGAGACAATGTCCTGGGGAGTGATAGGGGTGGGGGAGGAGGAAGTGGAAGGTGGAAGTAACAGTATGAAGGGGTGCTCCCCTTAGGAGATGCGTTTTATTTGAAACCTGAATGACATTCTTAATGTAGACACAGCCACAAACATATAGTGAATGGACTTGTCTTGGTCTTGTTTGGGCTACTATAACACAAGTAGCATAGACTAGGGAGCTTATAAACAACAGAAATTTATTTCTCACAGTTCTGGAGGCTGGGACGTCCAAGATCAAGAATAAGCAAATCTGGATCTGGTGTCTGGCGAGAACCCACTTGCTAGATAGCTGTCTGTTCATTGTAACCTCACGGGGCAGAAAGAGCAAGGGATTGCATTGGTGTCTCATTTATGAGACCGCTAATCTCATTCAGGAGGACTCCACCCTAATGACCTAATCACCTCCCATAGACCCCTACCTCCTAGTAATCCTAAATGCCAGGGTTTAGGATTTCAACATATGAATTTTGGGAGGACATAAACCTTCCGTTCACTGCAAGATGACACTGAACTCCTTTGGTATGTAATGAAGCTCAAGTTTTAACCATCACTACTAGTGTAAGATAGCACTAATTAAAAGTACAGGTGTTTAGAGTCAAGCTTAAAATAATTCCAGGGGCACCTGGGTAGCTCAGTCGGTTAAGTGTCTGACTTTGGCTCAGGCCATCATCTCACGCTTCGTGGGTTCAAGCCCTGGGTGGAGATCTGTGCTGACAGCCCAGAGCCTGGAGCCTGTTCAGATTCTGTGTCTCCCTCCCTCTCTGCCCCTCCCTGCTCGTGCTCTGTCTCTCTCTGTCTCTCAAAAATAAATAATAAAAAACACTGATTTAAAAAAAATAATAGTAATTCCAAATAGAAGGTATAGATCAAAAAGCAGGCTGTGTCTCAATTAGTGAGAATTCTGAAGGTCTAAGTTAATCTGTACCATACCAATAGAAAGGAGTGTAATGCTTTTGCATGTTTATTATCCACCTAGTATCTACCAAATACTATACTATTCATTCAAGCATATTATTCATTCAACAAATTATATCATGTGCCTATTACTGGGGATGCTGCAGCAAAGAAAACAACAATAATTTTTGTCCTGAAAAGCTTACATTGTGGTACAGGAAGACAGACAATGAGCAAAAGAAGTAAATTATATCTCAAGCTAGAAGAGGAGAAGCAAGGCTGGCAGGAAGATTTCCATTCAAAGTAGGGTAGATGGGCAGGGATCGCCTAACTGAGGAAGGGATATTTAAGCAAAGGCTTGAGGGACGTGAAGGGGAGAACAGATATCTAAAATAAGGGCATTCCAGGCAGAGGCCCAGAGGCTGGAGCATGCTTTTGTTCCATCTTTAAAGAAGTGTGGTGGGGAAGATTGAGCAAGGGGGAGAGAGCATAAGGAGGTGAGATCACAGGTTACTCAGCTAGTTGGAGCAGGGACGTGGTGCAGGGAGTGAGGAAGCAGACTGTGCAGAGCCTCGTAGACCACTGTAATGTCCTGGGCCCTGACTGTGGGTGGAAGAGGAAGGTGTTAGAGCATCTCAAGCAGAGGAGTAGCGTGACCTGACTTATATAATTAAAAGATTTCTCTGGCTCCTCTGCAGCAAATAGTGTGTAGGTGGTAAGGCAGAATGAAGGAGACTAGTAAAGAAATTTTTGCAGTGATCCAGCAAGAGGTAATTGTAGTTTAGGGTATGGAGGTTGTAAGTAACGATGGGTTCTGGATATATTTTGAAGGTAGAACCAACAGGATTTCCTAACAGATCAGATGCATGGGTGAGAGAGGATGGAGCTAATTAAGGGCAACTTCAAAGTCTAGGGCATGAGCAACTGAAAGAACAGAGTCGCCATCAACTGAGATGAGGAATTGATTTGGGAGGTAGTAGACCTTTGATTAAATGTGAGATGCCTGTTAGACATCCCAGTAGATGAGCCTGGAGTTCAGGGGAGAGATCAGAACATTTGGGAGTCTTGGCATGTACATGTTACTGAAAACCATGAGGCTGAAAGAGGTCACCAAGGGAGTGAGTGTGGGCAGAGAAGTCCAAGCCCTGGGGCAATGAAATATTAAGAAATCAGGGAGATACGGGAGAATCAACCAAGGGGATTGACGATGAGTGGCCAGTGAAGTAGGTGGACAGGGCAGGGAGTGTGGTATCCCAGAAGGCTAAGTGATGAGCCTCGCAAACAGAAGGAGCAGTTATTAAATGTTGGCAGTGTGCCAAATGAAAGATTACATACATCATCCCATGCTATTCTTCCAGTAGCCCACTGAGATACCCATCAGCCAGATTTACATTTGAGAGAATGGAGGCTCAGAGAGTTTCATAACCTGCCCAGTAGCTACATAATGAACTGAGATTCAAACCAGATTGGATTGGTCCCCCCAGAATTAAACTCCATCCACCATCTCACTCACTATAGCTACTTGGGGAAAAGAATAGTGTGAAAACTTAAAAAGTATTCATAATAGGAAAATATTAAAGAAATGCAGTGTTGCTATTTACGAATACTTAAAGTCACTAGGAGAACAAAGTGTTACCAAGAAACAATACTTTTAGACTGTGTCTAATCAAGAGGAAATGTTGCATAAATAACATGTCAGTGTTTCACTGAGTAAATAAGTCAACTTTAACTTTAGGCCTTGCGTAAATAATTATCATGAATTCTGAGTTAAATTTTTTCAGGTTTTCACTTTTTTTTTTCATTTTCACTTTCTCCTGCAAGCAGAGTTTATAAATATCCACATATTGCTTATAAAAGTTTGTATCCATCACATGGAATAAGGGTTTTGCTTTATAGGTTCTTTTTTTTTTTTTTTTTTAGTTTATTTATTTTGAGAGAGACAGAGAGAGAGAGAGAGAGAGACCATGAGCATGAGCAGGAGAGGGGCAGAAAGAGAATTCCAAGCAGTCCCTGCACTGTCAGTGCAGAGCCCAATGTGGGGTTTGCACTCACAAACTGAGATCATGACCTGAGCCAAAACCAAAAGAGGGATGCTTAACCGACTGAGCCACCCAAGCACCCCTTGTGTTATAGGTTTCTAATAAAATATCAGTGGCATTGAATTGAATTCTACAATGAGAAGAATCTGTCATAAAAAAACACATGCTATCTTGATGATTTTTAATTCAGCAAGTCAATTGAGTAAGAATTTAAATTTGGAGTATTTATTCAAACAATCCTGCCAAATTTTCAGCTGTCAAATTAACTTCCAATTTTACATATACCAATTCTTGGAAAGTACTAGATTTTTAGATTCTTAGCAAGTATTTTATTTTCTCAGAAGATCCGATTATTTGGCAACATTGCCGATTAATACTCTGTTCAGTGTAATACTCTGTTCAGCATTTTACAACTGTCGTGGCCAGACTGTCAACTTCCATGGCCAGCACTTTGTCTCCTGACATTCTGACTTGTCCCTTTGACCACAGCCTGAACAGTTTTCTAGAAAGCTACCTCAGCACCCTGAGAAGGCATGCCTAGCTTATAGGAATACTCCCACTGTACCCTCTGAACTGCCTCTTCTTTTCCCAAAGAGGGTATCGTAGCCATCATATTAAAACCCTGTTAGGAGGTAAGACCTCTTTAATTTCAAATGAACAGCATGCGTCTGTAAAATTGGACAAATGATAAATAATTCTAATCAAATAACAAATGTGTGCACTGCCATCAGTTCCTCCTTCCCCATCCTGCCCTCACTGAGAGCAGAGCTAAAATATTGCAGAGAATCACTGCCATTAATTCCACTATCCCTTGTCTAAAGCTTGCTATGGATGCATTTCCCTGGTTAAAGAAGTTGTTCAAAGCTTCCTCGCTAAAATAAAATCTTAAGTGAGGAAAGGGAAACTTGGCCATGCCTAAAAATAAAGACCCTCCACCCTTCCCCCTCTCCTGCCATGAGATTACTTATTACATCTGTACGAAGTTTAGAATTTCAGACTTTAGGACATTGAGGTCATCCAGAGGTTACTTTTCTCCCAGTCAGATACAAACATAATAAAATTGCTCACTTCTTCTCCCTGCCCCCCTTAAAGGAGCACCAAAGCCACAGTTACATGTACTCGTGTGTGACGCAAAATTCTATTTTTAAACTCAGAATATATCATTAGTCATTTACAGAAGGAAACCATTAACATCCAAAAGGATGGACCAACAGAACTCCTTCATGTTGCCAATTGTTTCTAAAACTAATTCTAAGTCCAACGATGGCTGCAAATACATATATGCTTTCTGTCGTTCAGAAAGGCACAGGTTTTCAATTTGCTTATGCCAAGTTATGAGTATATAAGTATTAGACCCTAAAAAGGAAGAAAAATGCAAAACCATACTTATTTTTCTGCTTAATCGTATCTGTTTAATCATCTGCTTATTCTTCTGCTTAATTATATTTTGGAATCAAACATTATTTTTAGAACCTTCTTTTGCTTAGAAAAGTTAATATTATCCCAAACTGCTAAAGCGCTAAGAATTCATGTTAATGTTGTTCATATTTATCACACAAGAAAGAGTTTCTCCTTTAAAAAAATACTTTCTCAAAAAAAAGATTTAATCTAGAATGGAATAAGACTGTCACTTTTTAATTTGTTAATTAATACATTTTCTTAAGTAACTTTAAGGTACTTTAAGGTACTGCCATCCTTTTCAAACTTTCAAAGGCCAGAAATAATACCTCTCGTATGAAATGATTTTAAAAAGAATATCTGTAACACACGTCCTGAATGGAAAATTGCCTGTCATACCAATGATGCATTCTAAGAGTGATGTTTGTGGAGAAGTTTAAACTCTGTCAACATGTTTAATAGAATTTTTTAACAGCCAGGATTCAGTGAAGGAAACTGCACGGTACAAATACTACTTTAATTTTTGAGCACTTCAGTACAATTAGCTGGTAAAATACACTTGAAACCGCACTATGAGATCCCAGGTTAGTGGATGAATCATCAATCTTTCTGCCTTTCTTTTTATTTCTTTTTTTTAACTTTAATATAATTTATTGTCAAGTTGGCTAACATACAGTGTATACAGTGTGCTCTTGGTTTTGGGGGTAGATTCTCATAATTCATCGCTTATATACAACACCCAGTGCTCATCCCAAGTGCCCTCCTCAATGCCCATCATCAATCTTTTTGCCTTTCTTTTTATTTCTAACTGTACCACATAAGAGAGGGCAAGGGTCATGGTTAATTCATTATTGTGTTCTCCTTTGTGCTTTAAATATAAGCTACTCAGTAAATACTAAGATACAAGCCAACAAACATTTTTTATTTTGTCTCCTATATTTCACAAACTATACAGTAATTCTTTGGGTGCTTTATGACTTCATTTTCCCCAAAGAAAGTTTTTGAAATGAAAAGTTCCTAAGGGTTAGGATAGCTGGATAAGCCCCAAATTTAAAACAAAACAAAACAAAAACTTTCTAGAAAAAGACCATTGCATAACAATGAGGCCTGACAAACAGCTTGTACGTGCCCTTTTGCGAACCTTTTTGGGGCTCTCGGAGTTTTTTTATTTTTGTTTTATTTTAGAAAAAGAGTGTGTGTGAGTGGGGGAGAGAGCAGAGGGGGAGAGAGAGAAAGAAAGAGAGGGAGGGAGGGAGAAAGAATGAATCCCAAGCAGGCTCCATGGTCAGTGGTTCAGCATGAGTCCAACATGGGGCTCAATCCCAAGACCCTGGGATCATGACCAAGAGTCAGACGCTCAACCAACTGAGCAACCCAGGTGCCCTGCAAACCTTTTTGTCTAATCTTCAAACATGTTTAAATTTTAACTTAAAAAAAAAGCCAAGCTAATAGCATCTCTTTAAAATATTTAATCTTTTCTGGCTTTCTCAATTTTAAGTTCTTATTCATGTATTTCTGTTCATTGATTGTAATGCTTGAGATTTACTTAAATTTTTTTTCTTGAAAAAACACTGCTAATTACTGGGAGATTATTACTTCATTTGCAAAACTGTGATTAATACCGCTGGAGAGAAATCTCTTGTTTGTACATTATTACAGCACCAACTGTGAGTTTTGAAATGAAGACACACTCGTTATGAATTAAGTTCTTGAGATCCTGATATTTTCTTGCTAACCCATCTATTTATCATTTACACATTTTCTGAAGTAAGTCTGGATTTGTGAAAAGCATGAGTGAGATTTAGTTATGCACAATGTAAGACAATTTTCAACAAAACACTCTTGACATGTAAGTTTTGATAGTAAATGGACTTTAAAAAATATCAATCCTCTTAATTTCAAGTATATAATAAAACAGAACCATGGTTAAAATAGCCTGTGTATAGAAGGGGATGGTTTTAAGATAAAATCTTCAAAGAGAATCCCTCTGCATTACAAAATTGAAATATTTTCATAAAACCATCTACTACTTTAAATTGTGTATTAAGGAAAACCATTTAGTATCTTTATGTTGTCTCTTAAGTATTTCAGTATTGTCATCTTCCTTTCGGTTTACCACTATATGTTTTATTCCCAGGTTGTCAAGAAGCTGCTGCTTAAAAAAACAAAAAACAAAAAACAAAAAGAACATCTTGAGCTTTTTACTGTTCTCTTTATTTCCAGAGTAATGTCATCCTCTTGTTAGACACCACTAGCCGAGCCCTTCGACGTCTCATCCTCCCTTCCGAAGAGGTTACACCTAAGAAATCTTCCTGGTGGAACAAGGAGGAAGCTGTAAGGAATACCCAACTAGTCCAGCAAGTTGCCAAGGACTTCTGTAGTTTTCTACCTTAAAGATGCATGCATGCCCATTCTTCTCAGGGCCTTTTATTTACAGCACAAGAGAATTCTCTTGTGCGCTTGTAGATTTTAACGCAATATGAAAAGACACTGATACACATATAACTAACACCAATAGCTTTTTTTTGTATACGTCATACTCACATGAAGACTTGTCAGGACTGAGCTATAATAATGACAGAGCTTCGTGGGCTTCTTGAGGGTGATATTCATGACAAATTCCTAATCATGCAGTCACTGAACTGTTTTTGAGTTAATATGTTTATGTTTTGGATTTATATGATAAACTGACAAGTATGACACTCGAGTGCACCTACTAGATGAATAAACATTTGAACTTATTAACTAAATTAAACTAGTAAATAAGTTTCAGGCCAACCCAAGAGAATTTATTCTGCCATTCAGAGAAAGGTAATGGATATAAAATACGACTTACCTTCTGCCCTGCAATACATAAGTCTTAAAAGACCATGGAAAAAAAAAAGAGAGAGATGTTTTAAATGCCGTAAATACATCCAAATCTACAAAAAGCAGTATTTCCTTTATGTCTATATTATCGTATAAATTCCACAGTTACTCGCCAGATAGCATATTTATCTCTAACCAGTATTTGGCATTATTTTTTAAACTTTTATCCTAAAAGATGTTTTAGCACATAGTTCACAATAAATTTTGAATTATATTTAAATCCACATCACCGTAAGAGCCTTGGAGTAAATAAAGAGGCGGCTTCTCACAGGATTACATGTTTTACATGTTGGAGAACTTTATTTAAGGGAAAGCAACTAAAGAGACATGACTGCATCTCACACATTTAATGTGAATATTTTGTTTGGTTTTGTCTTTAGGAAACTTATAAAATGTGTAAAGAATTTTCGCACAAAAACTGGCTAGTATTCTACAAAGAAAATGGGTGAGTGCTTTGCTATAGAAGATTTAAACTGGGATCCTTAGTTTGCCCATTCTGTTTCCTCATTTAATTATACTTGCTTATTATAAAACCAATATAACCGCATTACAAATATGCTATTGTAAAAGCAACTCATCCCACATTGCGAGAACATTTAAATCCAGACCTAAGAAAAGACAGTGCTCTTAATTTCAAAGTACCACCACTGCCAGCTTGGTGGTTATCAGCATCCATTATTTCTTCTTATGCATACCCCTACAGAGTTTAGAGTTTTATAGATCTGTTTTCTCAATTAACATTTCTCTTTATTATTATTTAGTCTTGAAAACATTCTCTTTAGGGTTGCATGAAGTATCATGAAATGACTGTGCCATCGTTACTCAATTGTTACCCTCATCATTTCCTTTCAGATAGTTTTCTTCTCCTCTTTCAGGAACAGCCTGACTGTGCTGGATGTTCTCGAAGGGCGAACACACACCATCTCACTTCCCATCGACCTCAAGACAGTCTTCCTTGTAGCGGAGGACAAGTGGCTTCTGGTGGAGAGTAGAACACACCAGTGGGTGGATTTACGTAGCATCTCATAGAGCATTTACCCAGCATCCTTACTGTTCTGTCTTCCAGTCTGTCTTTTCACAGTTTCTGAATTTGGCATCTCTATAGGTGAAAGAAAAAGGGGAGGGAAAAAATGAAAACCAATTAAATATCACTTCACGGAGTAATCATGAAAGTGTTTCAGAGAATGACATTGAAATGAACAGTAGAAACATAATGACTTTTATGTCTGATCCATATTTCTTTGGATTTTTCCTATTAGTACATTGAGAATCCACTGTATTCTTACCAAACCAGAGATGCTTCAAAATAGATTTTTATTTTATCCTCTCTTCAGAGGATCATAGTCTCTGCCCTAGAGCTGTTGCCTTTTTGGAACTTCACAGAATTCACCCCTTAGAAGTTTCTTCTTCATTCTATCTTGATTGCTCTTAGTTATGTTCGTGTTTGTGTTGCCTGCCACCATTGGACTATATACACTTCTTGATGAAAGGGCCATTATATGCACTTGACATAAATAGGGTGCACAGTAAATTTTAAGTCCCCCTCCCTCACACATTACCTCTACTGGCTAAATACAGACTCTTCCCCTCGGGTCACAAGCAGAAGTAGCCTGCTGCAAAAGATTTCTGCCTATTTATACATCCCTATTTTAGAAATCTTAAAAATAAGTAGATCAAGGGGATTACAGTGGTTACAATGGTTAGGTCTTCTGTCCCTCAGCTGGTCAGAAATCAGAGACCAGGCTCCCACTTGACTGACTGACTGATGAAACAGTCATATCAATAGCGGGTCTCATGATACAGGGGTGGGGGTAGTTTCTCATTAGAATTGCTTTATTTATTTATTTATTTATTTTATTATTATTATTATTATTATTATTATTATTTTTGCAGCCCTTCCTCTTACAGGAAGTGTTAGATTTTGGTTCATATTTATTAGTGCATTGTTATTATGCGCTGCTCCTTATACACAGTGTTGAGAAGTTATTTGTTAATTCATGAGGTAACTCAGAAACTACAAATTTTACTCTGAATATAAAAAAGAAGCCTTGGGGGAAAGGGGTAGAATTCTGATTTTTCATAGCCTGGACTCACAATTATTAAAAAAGAAGAACTTTTTTCACTTAGATGTTTTGTTTGTTTGCAGGAAATATCTTTTAACTAAGCCTGCACGCATCGAATCTGAGGACAGCGGGGTTTGCCAGTTGTACGCATTGAAAGAGGAGCTGCCTAGCACAGGATTTGGAGTCATACAAGGTAAATCCCATGTTCTTTGTGTTTATGACCGTATGGGTACGTGCTTACAGTCCCCTAGAATCCTTTTAGAGCAGTAACATCAACATATGTTAAGTTCATACTAAAAGGGAAAGCTTAGTAACTACTTTAGAAATAGTAAATGAGAATCTACTCTTTTTTTAAGTTCTGTCATTGATTTTTCTAACTGAGAAATCAGAATTTTTATATACATTCAGGTGCCAAGTCTAATAGTCTTTTAGGGTAGCATCTTTTCTTTTTTTACACAGACCATCAGATGTCTATTTAATTCATCACAGTTTTGGGGGGTGAATAGTACTTATGGAAAAAAATCTGAAACATACCATTACCAGCACTGGTTGGGGCAGTTTCACATCATTTCTGCAGGGTGCTATTAGTGATAATATGCATCGCTAATAAATTTTTTTAATGTTTATTTATTTTATTTATTTATTTATTTTTAATATATGAAATTTATTGTCAAATTGGTTTCCATACAACACCCAGTGCTCACCCCAAAAGATGCCCTCTTCAATACCATCACCTACCCTCCCCTCCCTCCCACCCCCCATCAACCATCAGTTTGTTCTCAGTTTTTAAGAGTCTCTTAAGCGCTAATAAAATTTTGAATTCAGTAAATACTTGCATTCACTTAGAGAAGATGCCTTGACTGTAAAAACGGAGTTTTCTCAAACAAAAGGCCATGAATATAATTAAACTGTTTTCTCTTTTTTAACTTGTGCTTTTCTATTTGAGTTGGCAAGAATGAAATCTTGCAAAAATTAATTCCTGGAGCATTGTAGGGGCATATGGTATCTAATGTTTCTCTGCCACTGCAGAAACAGATTTCAGCATACCTCATAAAATTTCAAGTGATCAACTATCATCTGAAAATCTAAGTTCAGCAGTGGGACAAAAGATTGCCTCTCCTAACCGAATTCTCTCAGATGAGACTAGTTATGCTACGGTTGTTGTTGGTTTCCCAGATCTCATGGTAAGCACCAATATTTTCAATTATTCAATAGATGTTTTTTTTCTACTTGGTTTAGCCTCTAATCTATAAGGCTAGTTGAGGAGTGATTAAAAATGTAATGATATTCTGGTAAACATTTTAGATCAAGACTATATTCCAAATCAGTCATTAAAAAATGCATTCTACATAAAGAGTTTCATTGCTTTTTTAAAATTACCATTTATAGGGTAATGTAATTATATTGGTTCGTAAGGGAAAGCCCGTATTCTCCGTACATGGGAGTTCATGTGATACAGTTAACTGCTTAACCTACTGATGGTAATTTTATATCATATTGTCTTGTTGTGTGCTCGTGTAATCTGTCAAGAGGAACATTGGAAACTTAACAAAATAACATGTCTTCCAGAATTTTTTAAAGTTAAATTTGTTGGGGTCTCATTACTGTCAATTAAATTTTTTCAACACTCACGAACATCTATTCACCTTCCGCTGAGTTTTGCTCTGACTTATTGTGTCTTTGCAGCATCCAGATTAGGGCGATAGTCTCAACTTAAATCTGCCTTAGATGGTCCCTCCTACCATTACGTACTGTTATCTGTAAAGAAGGGACTATTTGTAATTGACTTCAGGTGAAGCTAGGTCCCATCTTCCTCTGATGGAAATGTGGGAAAATGAAATATAAAGGTGATTTAAGTCCATCTTGCCATCTAATAACCTTAGAGGTAGCTCCATGTGTTTTGATTAAACATTTAATTTTCATAATTTCCTTTGTAGCTTTTGTTTTTAAATAGAATCATTTAAAGATAAAAACATGGGCTCTGCACGATGGTACACCAATCTCACATAAGCTCAACTTTTTAATGTAATTAATGAATGATGAGTACTTCAGGGTATAAGGCATTTGAAATCCAAAACCCAGTGGATAATATGTGGCTTAGGATTTTGCCATATGTCTTCCTAATTATCAAGGAGAAAGCATTTGCTATGGTATTATGTAACTGAAAATGAAACATGTTGTTGGAATATAGTATCTACTGCAGCCTTGACTAAATGAGAGTTGTGTTTAGTATGCTTTCTTAATGAGTGCTGTCATCAATAGAGAAAATACTAGAGCTATTTTTCTGAAGGTGGAATCATTTAAAATACTGATCTTCCAATTGAAGAAACTAGTATAGAAATGTAATGTCACTATAAAGATTTAGAAAGTAAAAGTATTTTATACTGAGTATAAGACACCATTTGTATTAACCTTATAGGAATCCTTTATAGCCTGTAGGACTAGTAACCTTGTTAAATTAAAAGCTCTATCCCCACTTCTCCCTCTCCTCTCTCTCTCTGCCCCTCCCCCCACTCAGGTCCTCTCTCTCCGTCTCTCGAAATAAATAAATAAACATTAAAAAAAGCTCTATCTCCCCCTACTTAATATGGCACACAACATACAGGAGGTGTTCAGTGAATATTTGTTAAATGAAAGACTAGGGTCAGTTAAGGAGCCTTTCAACATTTTATGGTAACAATCATACCTTTTAGGACCTAACACAAAAGTCAGGCATTGCACTATTCTAAAACCTTTCATGCGTGATAATTAATTTTTAAAATAATTTTACAAGGTTTTATAGATGAAGAAACAAACAGAGAAGATATATCTCCTGGGCCACACAAATTATGAGTGAGGGAGCTGGGATTTGAGGTCAAGTGTGACTGACCCTCAAATCTGTATCCTTTCTCTTGTATCACAGTGCCTTCCTGCTTTTATGTGAATTTCTTTTAATCCTTCATAAAGCTATCAATAAGGGGGTATGTCACCTCTCATTAACTTTTTATAGCATTATCAGAGGTACCTAAATTATTATAAGCTTATTATCACTTTCCTAACTTAATGCCACATAGCCACAAAAACCTATAGCAAACATCATCCTCAATAGTGAAACACTAAAAGCATTCCTTTTCACATCAAGAATAACACAAGGATACCCATTATCGCCACTTCTATTAAACATTGTACTGAGAATCTTAGACATAATCCATAACAAAATTTTTGATCAATTGAATTTCATCAAAATTTAAAGTTTTAGCTCTGTGAAAGACACTGTTAAGAGAATGAAAAGATAAGGCTGGGAAAAACTATTGGCAAATCACATTTCCAACAAAGGACTTGTATCTAGAACATATAAAGATTTCTTAAAACTCAAGAGCAAGTTGGAGCACCTGGTGGCTCAGTCGGTTAAGTGTCTGACTTCAGTTCAGGTCATGATCAGTTCAGTTCATGAGTTCAAGCCCCGCATTGGGCTCTGTGCTGACACTCAGAGGCTGCAGACTGCTTCAGATTCTATGTCTCCCTCTCTCTCTGACCCTTTCCCGCTTGTTCTCCCTCTCTCCTCTCTCTCTCTCTCTCTCTCTCTCTCTCTCTCTCTCAAAACAAAACACCTCTAGAGCAAGAAAACAAATATTCCAATATAGAAAACAGGCAAATAGTGGCCCAGTGTGAGGTATCAGAGGTTAGAGACTGAGCAGGTGAGGACATCCGTGATGGGGGAGGGTGTCGTCACTCGTGATGGGAATTCACTCCAGGCAGGATGCAGACAGTGCCCATGAAGATGTAGAAGTAACATGGTGTAGGCGCCCAAGTAAGGCAAGGAGGGCATCCTTTCATGAGCGTAGCCCAGTGTGGACTGTCAGGACCAAGGAGAGTAAGGAGGGCATTTGCTCAGGAGGCAAGGTTAGTAATGGGATGGGATATGACTCACATACAGTAGAAGTGAGCAAGAAAGTAAATATATTAAAGATAATGAAATCTAGTTTCTCATTAGAAGGGGGTTACAGATAAAGAAAGGAAAAAAACTAAAATGAATCTCATAGTTGTTGAATTGGAATTGGATTTATTTGTGTGAACTCACAGTTTTCAATATATTTAGATAGATACAGAAATAACTTTGGAGGTAAATGTGAAAAAAAAAAAAAGGGCAAAAGACTTAAACAGAGACTTTACCTGAGAGGATACAGAGATTAAGTACATGAAAAGATGTTCACCATCATTAGTCATTTAGGAAATGCAAATTAAAGTCATGATGTGAGGGACACCTTAACTGACACAGTCAGTTAAGCATCTGACTTTGACTCAGGTCATGATCTCACGGTTCATGAGTTCAAGCCCTGCATCGAGCTCTGTGCTGACAGCTCAGAGCCTGGAGCCTGCTTCAGATTCTGTGTCTTCCCGTCTCTCTGCCTCTCCCCCACTCACACTCTGTCTCTCTCTCCTTCAAAAATAAATATTAATTTTTTATTGACAATAAATTATAATAAAAAAATTAAAAAAAATGTTTTTAGATCATGATGAGATACTATACACGCCTTTGGAATGGCTAAAATAAAAAAAAAATACTGACAGTAACAAGTGCTGACAAGGATACAGAGCAAATGCAACTTTCATACATTTTTATGGAAAAGCAAGGACAAGTAATAATCAAGACGTTGCTGAAGAACCTACTAAATGTCAAGGTTTATTATAAAGCTTCAGTAACTAAGTGTGGTATTGGCGTGGGGGAAGAAAAAGAAATAAGAGAGCAGAATGAAGTACCCAGCAACAGATGCATGCATATATAGAACTGTATTTTATGATAGCAATGTTAATCAGTGCCATTTAGTATCTGGTGGTATTTAGACAATTAGCTATCCATGTGAAAAAAGGACGAGTATGAATCCCTGCCTCATGCCATTCACAAAAATAAATCCCTAATGGGTTAAGGATTTAAATGTGAAAGACAAACTTTAAAATGTTTAGAGAATACATAGGAGAATGTCTATGATCTTGGAGTAGGAAAGGACAAATACATATTTGGTAAAAATTTGAAGTCAAGCAAGAGGGAAAAAATAACACAAAATTCCAGAAGAGTTATAAACATCTAGGGCAGACAGGAGATATGAATGGGATACAGCATTCAGGGACCTCAGAATGTTGGTAATGTCCTGTTCCTTATGCTAGAGAATGAATGAACCGGATATTTGTTTCATTTATTTCAAGGTAAAAAAAAAAAAAAAAAAAAAAAAAAAAAAAAAAAATATATATATATATATATATATATATATATATATATGTTTTATATTTCACATTTGCCTAAAAATTATAATTATTGGTGAAGCAGCTATTTTCTACACCAGAAGGTCAAGAAATAATTTGGTTTTCTTATACTTGTGAAATACAAGTTTACCACCGGTATCTGCTTAAAGGGCTGCATTGTAGCAGGTGTGGTGAATATAGTTTATAGTACCATAGCCCCTTGAACAATAAGAGGGGATTTAGGGTGCTGACCCCCTTCACACAATCACAACTCCACAAATATAACATCTGACTCCCCAAAACATAACTACTAATAGCCTACAGTTGACTGGAAGCCTTACTGATAACTTAAATGATCAACACATATTTTGTATGTTATATACATTACATATGTGCAATAAAGTGAGTTAGAAAAAAGAAAATGTCATTAACAAAATCATAAGGAAGAGAAAATACACTTATTGCAATTAAAGAAAGAGAATCATAAGGAAGAGAAAATACACTTACTGTAATAAAAATCCACATGTAAGTGGACCTTCACAGTTCAAACCTGTGTTGTTCAAGGGTCAACTATATTTCGGTACTTTAATCTTTTTTTTTTTTTCTGTCAGTCACCCAGTGAAGTCTATTCTTGGAAAAGGCCATCATCTCTTCATAAACCAAATGTCACTGACACAACATTCTATGGAGGAAAGAAAACAAGTGAAAGTCCAAAGCAGAGCAATTGTGTGACTCTTTTAGATACTAATCAGATAGTCAGGATTTTGCCCCCAGGAGAAGTCCCTCTAAAAGATATCTACCCAAAAGGTAAGAAACTTACCAATTCCTAATTTGCCAAAGTAGTAAACCTAGTTTTCTTTTGGTAGGGATATTTAACTTATCATTGTCATTCTGTATTTATAAATGTGGATAAGTCTACCAGGATCTAACAGCTTAAAAAGTCCGAGGTGTGGGCTCATAAAGCTTTCAGTCAGTTTCTCGCAGTCTCTGATTGAAGCCACTGCTGTTAGAACTCTTTTTCCTTTGCTTTATAATCTGAACAATAACTTAACTTAGAAGATGTTTTCAAAGGGACTTTTAAAAATTCTTAGACTAGTAGGCATAGAAAATGGGGCCCGACTTATGATGAAAGACCAGGGACTCATGCAGACTGATTCACTTAGTAGTTCTCTCAAAGTCGTCTTATATTTATTACCGCAAGATATATGCCAGGTCCTGTGCCACTTTTCCTCATATACATTTATTTAATCTTCAAATCCCCATTCTATCATCAGTGTACTCTCTAGCTTATATGCAGGGAAGCTGACAAAGGAAGGCAAGATGGCGTGCCAAGGGCCACACCACCGGTGGCTGGTAGAGCCCAGATCTGCGCTAAGGTCTTCCTGTCCCAAGTCTAGAGCTACTTTTGCTGGACCACACAGTCTTTCATCATAATGGATAATTATGAAAATGTTTGATCATTGAGCCACAGATTATTTGCATCGTAGTGGTAGTAATATGTTGTCCTGTGTTTACATTCATTATATCACCGTGAACTTAAGAACTATAATGCTACATGTATTATAATCTATTACTGGGTTTGGAAGTCCTGGTTATATGATAATATTTAGAATTCACTTCTTCCAAATAAATCACCATTTCCTCAAAATGTTTTTTACGGTAGAAGAGGCAGGTGAAGAAAGTGACAGTCTCAGTACAGTGCCATGGTAGGAATACTCACAAGGTGATCTATGAAAGGGGAGGCTTACAGTCCAGACTGGTGATGATGAGCTGACCCTTGAAAGGATAAATGGGATTGAATCAAATGAAGGAATTGTTTCAGGAACAGGGAATCCTATGTGAAAGGTACAGAGCCATGAAGGCATCCCAGGAAATACAAGAAATTCTATACCAGAATTTAGTGTTATCTCCAACTACCCAGAAACCTGGGAGTCAGACTTGATACTTCTTCTTCATCTTCCTCTCTATCTAATCCAATCACAAATCATCATGTCCTTTTAATACAGCCTGACTACTGTATTTTGTATCTACCCACTTGACTAGAGTTCTATTACCAACATCCAAATCACTGCCATCTTGCACCAGAATATTGCAACAGCCTCTTGAGAGTTTCCTCTTCCAACTCTTTCCGCATCCTACCCATTCTCCACACATCAGACAGAGTGATATTTTTAAAGTATGCATTTGTTATTATTAAGTTTCAGATTATACAGAGTAACATTCACCCTTTTTTGTATATAGTTCTGTGAGTTTGACAAACACATACGGTTGTGTAACCATCACCTTAACTGAACAGAGGACAGTTCCATCTTTCCAGAACCCGCCCCCCCCCCCCAGTGCTTCTTTGTGGTCAACCTGTCTACCTACTCCCTAACCCCTGACTGATCTGTTTCTGTCCTTATGGATTTGCCTTTTCCAGAATGTCATATAAATGGAATCATATAGTATATGGTCTTTCAAGTCTGGCTTCTTTTACCCAATATCATGTATTTGAGAATCGTTTATATTGTTTTGTGTACCGGTAGTTCATTTTATTGCCAAGTAGTAATCTGTTGTGTATATGTGCATGCTTTGTTCATGCTTTGTTGGTAGATAGTTGGATCATTTCCACTTTTTGACAATAATGAATAAGCCTACTCTGAACATTTATGCACAGATCTCTAAGTGAACATCAGTCTTTGCTTCACTTGGGTAAATACGTAGGAATGGCATTTTTACATTATATGATAAAACTGCCAACCTGTGTTCCAAAGTGGCAATCATTTCGCATTCCTACCAGCAATGAATGAGAGTTCTAGTTGTGCCTCCTCACCGGTTCTTGGTGTCGTCAGTCTTTCCGGCAGGTGTGTAGCAATAGCTCATGACGATTTTAATTTGTATTTTCCCTAGTGCCTAATGATGTTGAGCATCTTGTCACGTGTACCTTCTTTAGTGAAAGGTCTGACTATTTGCCCTCAGGTTATTTGGTGTTTTTGTTTGTTTGTTTGTTTTAGGAGTTTTGTGTGTTCCTTATATATTCTGGATACAAGTCCACTATCAGATATATTCTTTTCAAACATTTTCTGCCTTCTTGATGAAGGGAAAATCTTCCCTTCTTGAAATTTTATAGTTTTAGATGCTCCATTTTGAGATAATATTTTTTTAAATGGCACAAGGTGTGGATTGAGACTCATAGTTTTGTATGGAGATACTCACTGTTCCAGCATCATTTGCTGGAAAACCTGTCCTTCTCCATTGAATTGCAGCATTCAGACCTCTGCTGAAAATCAACTGACCACATGTGTCTGGGTCTGTTTCTGTATTTTGTATTGTGTTCCATTGATCTCTGTATCTATCCCTTCACTAACAGCACATTCTTGGTTATTTCCTAGCTTTGTAGTTTATAATGAGTGTCAAAATCAGGTAGTATAGATCCTCTAACTATTGGTAGGGATCAGTGGATAGAAAATTACTAAGAGGAAATCAGGGATAAGGAAACCTATGGGCTAAATTGACCTAACAGGATTCTTGCTGAAGTCAGGCCAGGGTGATCAGACCTTACCTGGGGGGAGTAGAGGATGAGGAACCTGATCACATATTGAGGCGGGGGAGAGGATTCTTGCTAAACTTACTTATTAGCAGGACTCTCACTGAAAGTGGACAAGACAGAGATGGACACAGAAGCCCAAAAGTCGGGGTCTGTTTGGGAAGAGGATCCAGAGGAGCCTGACTAGAGTTTGGTCAAAGGAGATAATCTTTGTCACCATCCATGTCAATAGCACTTTCATTTACTTTCACTGCTGCACATATTACAGTTTATTCATCTGGTCTTTGTTGATGCACAGTTAGGTTCTTTCCAATTTTTGCTGTTACAGATAGTGGGCAATGAATATTCTTATATCCCTCTCCTTGTATATATGCTGAGAGTCTATCTATCTATCTATCTATCTATCTATCTAAAAGTAGAATTATCAAATTGTTTCCCAGCATTGTTCCAGCAACATAAAAGGGTTCCTGATGCCCCAACCTTATCCACTCTTTCATTTTTTAATATATGAAATTTATTGTCAAATTGGTTTCCATACAACACCCAGTGCTCATCCCAAAAGGTGCCCTCCTCAATACCCTCAATACCCTCCCCTCCCTCCCACCCCCCATCAACCCTCAGTTTGTTCTCAGTTTTTAACAGTCTCTTATGCTTTGGCTCTCTCCCACTCTAACCTCTTTTTTTTTTTTTTTTTTTTTTCCTTCCCCTCCCCCATGGGTTTCTGTTACGTTTCTCAGGATCCACATAAGAGTGAAACCATATGGTATCTGTCTTTCTCTGTATGGCTTATTTCACTTAGCATCACACTCTCCAGTTCCATCCACGTTGCTACAAAAGGCCATATCTCATTCTTTCTCATTGCCACGTAGTATTCCATTGTGTATATAAACCACAATTTCTTTATCCATTCATCAGTTGATGGACATTTAGGCTCTTTCCATAATTTGGCTATTGTTGAGAGTGCTGCTATAAACATTGGGGTACAAGTGCCCCTATGCATCAGTACTCCTGTATCCCTTGGGTAAATTCCTAGCAGTGCTACTGCTGGGTCATAGCGTAGGTCTATTTTTAATTTTCTGAGGAACCTCCACACTGTTTTCCAGAGTGGCTGCACCAAGTTGCATTCCCACCAACAGTGCAAGAGGGTTCCCGTTTCTCCACATCCTCTCCAGCATCTATAGTCTCCTGATTTGTTCATTTTGGCCACTCTGACTGTGTGAGGTGATATCTGAGTGTGGTTTTGATTTGTATTTCCCTGATAAGGAGCGACGTTGAACATCTTTTCATGTGCCTGTTGGCCATCCGGATGTCTTCTTTAGAGAAGTGTCTATTCATGTTTTCTGCCCATTTCTTCACTGGGTTATTTGTTTTTCGGGTGTGGAGTTTGGTGAGCTCTTTATAGATTTTGGATACTAGCCCTTTGTCCGATATGTCATTTGCAAATATCTTTTCCCATTCCGTTGGTTGCCTTTTAGTTTTGTTGGTTGTTTCCTTTGCTGTGCAGAAGCTTTTTATCTTCATAAGATCCCAGTAATTCACTTTTGCTTTTAATTCCCTTGCCTTTGGGGATGTGTCGAGTAAGAGATTGCTACGGCTGAGGTCAGAGAGGTCTTTTCCTGCTTTCTCCTCTAAGGTTTTGATGGTTTCCTGTCTCACATTCAGGTCCTTTATCCATTTTGAGTTTATTTTTGTGAATGGTGTGAGAAAGTGGTCTAGTTTCAACCTTCTGCATGTTGCTGTCCAGTTCTCCCAGCACCATTTGTTAAAGAGACTGTCTTTTTTCCATTGGATGTTCTTTCCTGCTTTGTCAAAGATGAGTTGGCCATACGTTTGTGGGTCTAGTTCTGGGGTTTCTATTCTATTCCATTGGTCTATGTGTCTGTTTTTGTGCCAATACCATGCTGTCTTGATGATGACAGCTTTGTAGTAGAGGCTAAAGTCTGGGATTGTGATGCCTCCTGCTTTGGTCTTCTTCAAAATTACTTTGGCTATTCGGGGCCTTTTGTGGTTCCATGTGAATTTTAGGATTGCTTGTTCTAGTTTCGAGAAGAATGCTGGTGCAATTTTGATTGGGATTGCATTGAATGTGTAGATAGCTTTGGGTGGTATTGACATTTTGACAATATTTATTCTTCCAATCCATGAGCAGAGAATGTCTTTCCATTTCTTTAAATCTTCTTCAATTACCTTCATAAGCTTTCTATAGTTTTCAGCATACAGATCTTTTACATCTTTGGTTAGATTTATTCCTAGGTATTTTATGTTTCTTGGTGCCAACCGTATCCACTCTTGTAGGCATCTGACCCCGTTATTGTGGTTTCAGTTTATCTTTCCCTAATTTCTAGTAACTTGAAGAATCTTTTTACATGTTGCAATTTACTCTTCTGAGAATTGCTTGTTTATATCTTTTACCATTTTTCTCTTAGATGCCAGGAGTTTTATTTCCCCTCACTTGTTTAAGTAGAATTCCTTAAATATTCCAAACATATATAAAGTGCTTAGCATAGTGTCTAACACACAGGAGGAATTTTATAAATGTGGGCTGTTAAAACAAAAACAAAAACAAAAACTAGGAGAATGACAAAAGGAGATACCAGGATGATAGTTGTGCACAGATCTAGGGATCAACCCATTCAGATGAGAACATATGAAAAAAGAATAAATATGTGACTAACAAGCATTATCATAAGGGATAAAAAGTAATGAAATTTTGTGAAATTTTAAGAAGCATATATCAAAACTATGAGATAATTATCATCCACAAGTTAGGAGAGGAGTAACTGATGTTAAAGTGTTCTAGTGCCTTACATTGTTCAGGAAGAAGGCAATGATACTAAGTTGATGTGTTGGTAAGTTAGGAATTGAATATATAACTTCCAAAGTAGTAGTGAAAAGATTATAGCGTCAAAAATACTTTTGCTGGTTAAGAAGCAATCTTTGAGCTGATGCTGGTATAAAAAAATAGATAATTTTTTTTAAGTAAATAGAATCCAACCATCTATCTGATTAGCCAGGAACTAATGCATATCAGCCTTTTATTAAAGAAATCAATAGAAACCGTAAAGGCTACTCTCTTGGTGGCTTTTACAAAGATGGTATAGCTTTTGTTTAATGCAAACGAGGAGAGATTTACTGCTTTCTTCCAATCATTTTTCATCTAGGGAAATGTTAGCTGTTTTTTGGTTTTTTTTGTTTTTTTATCACAGTTCTCGGCTCTTTAAGCACAAAATAATGACTCTGGATTGAAATTGATGCCCTGTGTTTTGAACTTTGAGTGAATTCAAAGATTTGGCATTGGCACGATTGCAGGGCACACATGACTCTTAATCTGTAAACACAGAAGTGCGTTAAACCTGGCAGTTAACAAATGTCCATCAAATTACATTGCTAGAAGGAGTGAATTTTTTAATATAATTTCATCTTCCCTCTGAATGTGTTCGTGGTTGTTTTGTCTGACAGCTTTTATACCTCCTCCTAACCTTGGCACTGTGCACATAAGCTGTCCCCACTGTTTGCGGGAACTATGCAGGAAGCACTGCAGCCGTGACTTCCCTTTAATCATTAGTGAACTCATCCTCGCGCGTAGCTTACACCTATCTTGGAAATCCACCTGGATTATAAATGTAATGGAAATTTACTGAGCCTCCGTCCTCTCTACAGCGTTGAAACATTTAAAACGGATTGACAAGGATTTGGCTAAGTTTGTAGGGAAGTCTGGCCACGATTTTCACTTCCTTAATTCAATCATGTATTCTAAGCTGATTCGTTTTCAAATCAGTAAACATCAACTCTGATCATTTTTCAAGCACTTACCATTACCACCGCTACCATTACCCTTAATATTGCTTTGATGTGCTTTATAACCATGAATTGCCTTTTCTGATACATGAAAATATTTTTTAGCACCAGGAGTAAAATTCTTGCTTTCTCCTTCTTGAAATAGACACAGTCATTATTGCATTTTCTCACCCTCTTTATGCCATGGAATTAATTTGCACAGTGAAAGAAAAAAACGATGTAGGGAAAAAAAAATATTTTAAAATAAGTTGACTTACTTTGTTTTCACAGGCCATCTAAAAGCATTGATGGCCATAGCTCAGCTTCATTCTGCTATGTATGAAAAAAGTTCCCATGAGTGACAAGCCAAAAATATAAGTCTGTTAACTAGACAGCTCTAGGCATCCCAACCTCTTCAGTAACTGGTCATTTTTGGCAAAGAACCTGGGTCCATAAATAATTCAACCTACTTCAGCTGGGTCTTAGCCGCAGGAACTGTCAAAAATGATAGATGGTGCAAAACTTTATCCGAGACTGACCTTCTATCCTAGGCAGCATTTCCAGTGCAGGCCTGTGTGACAGATGATAAGCATGCTTGTTTTCTGTAAATGGCCATCAGGGGACAGCCAATTGAGCTGGGTGGTCAGATTACCATAGTAACTCTCTTGTCTTACCCTCTGTTATCCCTGGACATTACCTCCATTTCCTCCTAAACCTCTGACCCCTGGCACTCCTTCTTGCCTTGCTCTGCAACTCATACCTGGCCCCAGGCCCATGAGTCTCACCCTGGAGTCTTTTCCAAGTCCCGAAAGGCCCTCGGTGGGTTGGATTCAGTCTGGTTTGGTTAAAAGGAACTTTCCTCATTGTGCTGTGGGCTCCTTGAATAAGGGAGGAATCAACCTCCTTCTTCTCTATCCTCAGTGCTTTGTATAGTATCTGGTGCAAAGTGAGCTTAACCATGTTTGTTGAATAAATAAGAGATATTTTGAGTTTTGAATTTTTCAGATGGTCTAACTCAGAAATCTTCAGCTAAAAACATGAAATAAAAATGCCAAGTTTTTAATTTTTTTGTAAACTACATTGGATAAATCCAGTGTGAACATCCTGGATATCTCATTCTAATCTGGAATTGTAATAAGATATAGACAACCGAAAAAATCTTTAAGAGTAAGGGTTCTGGGGGCGCCTGGGTGGCGCAGTCGGTTAAGCGTCCGACTTCAGCCAGGTCACGATCTCGCGGTCCGTGAGTTCGAGCCCCGCGTCAGGCTCTGGGCTGATGGCTCGGAGCCTGGAGCCTGTTTCCGATTCTGTGTCTCCCTCTCTCTCTGCCCCTCCCCCGTTCATGCTCTGTCTCTCTCTGTCCCAAAAATAAATAAAAAACGTTGAAAAAAAAAATTTAAAAAAGAGTAAGGGTTCTGTAGAGGCGCCTGGGTGGCTCAGTCAGTTAAGCATCCAACTTCAGCTCAGGTCGTGATCTCCTGATTCATGAGTTTGAGCCCTGCGTCAGGCTCTGTACTGACAGCTCAGAGCCTGGAGCCTACTTCAGATCCTGTGTCTCCCTCTCTCTCTCTCTCTCTCCGCCCCTCCTCAACTCGTGCTCTGTCCCTTTCTCTCTCTCAAAAATAAACATTAAAAAAAATTTTTTTGGGGGGCGCCTGGGTGGCTCAGTCGGTTGAGTGTCCGACTTCGGCTCAGGTCATGATCTCGCGGTCTGTGAGTTCAAGCCCCGCATCGGGCTCTGTGCTGACAACTCAGAGCCTGGAGCCTGTTTCGGATTCTTTGTCTCCCTCTCTCTGACCCTCCCCCGTTCATGCTCTGTCTCTCTCTGTCTCAAAAATAAATACACGTTAAAAAAAAAAAAAATTAAAAAAAAATTTTTTTTAAAGTATGGGTTCTGTGTAAGGGAGATTTTTTTAAGAGACACTGATAGCCAATATTTTGTAAAACAATTTTAAATGTTGCCCTAGGGTCAGCCTAGGTAGGAGCTGTGTAGAGTGGTGGACAGAGCAGAGACTTCAAAGCTGGAACGGCCTGGTTTGAAAGCCGCCTACATCACCCTCCAGCTATGTCGCCACAAGCAAGTCACATTATTACCATAATTCTGTAAGCCTCAGCTTCCTCATCTCTCGAGCAGGAATCATAAGTCTTTGTTGTCAGTATTAAAAATACTACCTGTAAAGACTAAGCAGAGTCTGGGGCACCTGGGTGGCTCATTAGGTGAAGCGCCGACTTTGGCTTAGGTCATAATCTCACAGTTGGTGAGTTTGAGCCCTGCTTCGGACTCTGTGCTGACAGCTCAGAGCCTGGAGCCTGGAGCCGGCTTCAGATTTTGTGTCTCCCTCTCTCTCTGCCCCTTCCCCACTCCCACACACTGTCTCTCTTTCTCTCTCTCTCTCTCTCTCTCTCTCTCTCTCAAGTATCAATGCACATTAAAAAAAAAAAAAAGGGCTAAGCAGAGTTTCTGACACAGCAGTGGCAGCTAGGGATGATGGGTGGTGTAACTCAAGGCTTTGGAAAAGAAATCAGCAGGCCCCTGGAATCCTCCTGGAAACACCTCCAGAACTGGAGATGGGAGCTCTGGCCCCTCTATGTCATTCCCCTCTTCTTCCCCCACTGTTTCATAGTTTCCGTGATCCAGAGCCCTCACCCCACTGGCCCATGCTCACCTCACCCTCTCCCGTCTTGCATGGCCCTCATCACTACAGGCACCGTGTGTTGAGCAACTGCTAATTAAGTGCTTTGCAATTACCCAATTCATCTGACCCCCCAAATAATGTTTATGATGCTCAGATGCTGTTGTTACCCCCATTTCACAAATGACAAAAGCAGTGAGATCATTAACTTGACCAGCCAAAAACGCAATTAGGACATATCAGAGCCAAGATTTTATACCAGGCCAGTCTGATTACAAAGTGGGTACTGATTCCACTACGTTATACTGTCATTGTGACTTCCCAGGAAGGAAAAACAGAATTCACGTGATGAAATAATTTCATATAAACTCTAAGTGCTGAAACTTTTCATCTTGGGAAGCTAGCAAAGACAATGAAAAGAACTTGGGTAATTTTCTGACAGTAAAGAATCATAGCCTAATATGCATGTATTTGACAATCTTTGTGTTTCCTTGACAAAAACATAACCTAGAGACTAGACTTGGCCCAGGACCTTGTCAGGTGGGTCTCAGAGTTTTGCCTGAGTGTACTGGTAACTTCATTCCACTTTTAGCAACATTCATGCTTTCTTTTGGTCTTATTTTGCTATCCTGCTGTAATTTAATACTCTGCTCAATGCTGTGACTTGTTTGCAGATGTTACCCCTCCACAAACAGCTGGTTATATGGAAATCACTGACCTTCAATCAAAGAAACTCCGATACATCCCTATTCCCAGGTAATTCACTTTCACCTTTGTCCTCCGTTTGTATGTCAGATAGAAAGTGAGCCAAGTCTTCCCAAGTGCTCTGAATAAATGTGTGCTTTTGCTTCCTTAAATAGCAAGCTCTTTTTTCCCCCCAGTTGCACTTGGCTTATGTCTTGCTGCTGTTCTGCATGGTTTACTGCTATTTTTATTTTCATTTGGGAAAAATGTCATATAGGTATAAGTCTAACAAACTTCAAGGCTTCATTTCTCTTTTTTGATCTGTCCTAATGATAAGTTTTTCTGTAACTGAAATAGCATTTTCAGTATTGCAGAAATCTTTGGGGTTCTTAAATGTTTTTAAGTTTTTATTTAATTCCAGTTAGTTAACCTACAGTGTAATATTAGTTTCGGGTATAGAATATACTGATTCAACAATTCCACATATCACCCGGTGCTCATCACAAATGCACTCCTTAATCCCCATCACCTATTTAACCCATCCACCCACCTACCCCCCACCTCTGGTAACCATCAATTTCTTCTCTACAGTTAAGAGTCTGTTTCTTGGTTCATCGCTCTCTCTGTCTTATTTTTTTCCCTTTGCTTGCTTGTTTTGTTTCTTAAATTGCACATGTGAGTGAAATCATATGGTATTTGTCTTTCTCTGACTGTCTTATTTTGCTTAGCATAATACTCTCTAGCTCCATCCACCGTATCTATTAACTTTACATATTAGTTTTTGGAGGCAAATGTGTTCAAAATGTCAAAGGAATTTAAACAGCATTTGTTTAATATTGTTTTTAAATGTGCTACTGTGCATCTGCGGTTGTGAAGGCTATGTAGTAGCTAAAGGCTTCCAGAGATTTAGAATGAAACTCATGATCATTCACTGCTCTTATTATTGTCCAATGATGGAAGCAAAGTATTCAAACCAGTTGGATGGACGATACAGAAGGAAAACAACGTGTTTGGTGTCTACCCTTGAGGAGCACAGGTGTCCTCTCCAGTAGCCCATCCCTTTCTGGATGCATCCATGCCTGATCTCCCTCTCTCAGCCTAACTGAGCCCCTGCTCTGGTCCACCTGGCCTAGATTCTTCCTTACATTGCCCCCCCGGGGCCAACTACTCCTTCTTCTAATTTTTTACTCTGCTTTGGCCTAGATTGACATCACATCCCCTACTAACATATACTTCCTGACAGGCAACTGAGACCTCACAACACAGGGGTGAAAGCCTCAGCTGAGATGCCAAGCAGAGGACCCCGGAGAGCCATCCAACAGGAGAGAAAGGCCAGCCACACCAAGGCTGTCAGTCATCCACGGCACCCGCAGGCCACCTTTGCACCCATTCCTCTAACCCCTAGAAGTAAATAGCTCAGCATGACAGTACACAGTAACTCAGAAGCACAGCTTTGTTTCTTAGGACCCTTACTCAAGGTCAATAAATATGAAGAATAAAAGCATTACTCAAAAAAATAGGTTTACTTGTTCCAACATATAGAAGTATGGCTTCTTAGAGCATCTCACCTTGTCAATTTCATGGAAAATGGCTTTTGGTCATTTGGGGAAATTCCTTACTCCATATGAATTATATGCTTATTAAAATATACTATTAGTTCAAGCAACAGAAGCAAAGAACAACTTTTTGCTTTTTACATTTCTAAAGCATTAATAATCTTTTCCAATATTTCTCTTAATTTCTCCCTCATTGGCCCTAGGCTTTATTTTGTTGTTTTTCCGTTTTAACTTTCTATGTGGACCATGTTCTACCTGCCATAGGAACAACATCTGGAAGAGCAGCTGTGTATATAGCCAGTGCCAACTGGTCACTGTAATGCATTCATTTAGAGCTGTACTGTCCACCGGAAATATAATGCAATGTCATTTTATGTTCCTTCCTAGCCATATTCAAAGAGGAAAAAGAAATCGGTGGAATTAACTTTAACTAAACATTTTATTAACCCAATGTATTTAAAATGTCATCATTTTGACACATATTCAATATAAAAGTTTTAATGAGATATTTTACATTCCTTTTTTCTTCTAAGTCTTTGAAATCAGTATTTATTTTACACTTTGGGAACATCTCAGTTTGGACTTGCCATATTTCAAGTGCCACGTGATTTAGAGTCTGTTCATTATCAGTATATCCTGAATTTCTCTTGAGATTAGCTATTGCCATTTTTGGCATATATGCAGTCCAAGAGAACAACCCATCTGGATTTCAGTTTTCCTGCTAGTTGCTTAAATTTAGCATTCTGCTAGATAGCTGGAATTTTCCATCTGATGGCTAACTTCAGATAACAGAAAATACAGTGACACTGCATGTAACTACAGAACCAAAATGAGTACATCACTTTTGCCCCCAGTAAAATTTGAGTATTTTTCCTCAAATTTTTGTATTATTTCCATCTGTAAAATGATACTGCCTAGCTCTCATGTGTGGGTGTATGTAAATCTGGGCTTCCCTCTACTATGATTCTATGTGTTCCTTAAAGACCTTGCTATTACATATAAAAGAGAATATGCATTTAAAACAAGGTGAAGAAGGGGCGCCTGGGTGGCTCCGTCAGTTGGGCATCCGACTCTGGATTTCGGCTCAGGTCATGATCTCACAGTTCGTGAGTTTGAGCCCTGCATCAGTCTCCACAAACAGCACAGAGCCTGCTTGGGATTCTCTCTCTCCCTCTCTCTGCCCCTCTCCTGCTCATGCTCTCTCTCTCTCAAAATAAATAAATCTTAAAAAAAAAAAAAACAAGGTGAAGAAGAGATTCTAGAGCAAATTGCAGTAAATGTGATTTTTTCACCCTTTTTTTGACATATTTTGACATTAATCAAGTTTCATACTATGAAGAGTTAAACATTTAGTCAGTAGATACAGTACTCAACAGTCATACATCTTGAGTGCTCTTGGAAGAATTACAAACATTATTGTTTCACGTAGAAAAATTTCATTATTCTTGAATAGCCCTTTACTTCACCATGTGTACCTATTAATTTTTTTCCTAAGGCAAATATTTCTGGCAGAGCACCGTGAGATAAATCCTGTATTATGTCAAATGTTGCCTTCTTTGAGTCCTTCTATTATTGTAAAGTAGCTCTGAAACACTGAAGCAGTAGTTACCATCTTCTTCATATAAACATATTTTAAAGCTTCTGTGTCCCAGAGTAGCTGGCTGTGTCACCTGTGTTTAGTATCTACTAAGGCAGACTGGAAAAAAAAAAAAAAAAAGGTCAGGTAGTCTCGGTTTATTCTTTAGGAGGTTATAAGATTTGACCCAACACATAGTGGTTTTGTGGTTTCCCAAATCTACATTGATAGTTTATTATGTTTTTATTATCTGATAAGACTCCGCCTTTAGACCATTTATTTTACATAGAAAATATCAGATGTATTTAGAGAGCCAACGCTGGTAATTCGAATTTCTAATCAGTTTCTTTTGTATAGTGAAGGCTATGCCTAGAAAAAGGAAGTGTGCAGTTGACTCATAGAAGCAAAACTGCATTCCTAGAAATGAATATATAGCAAAGAAAACATGTATATGTATGAAATATATATAATATGACAAATATATAAATTCCTTGTTATAAATTCTTGTAACTTCCTAAATTAGAAAATGCAAAATATTAAATATAAATGCAGGTAAAGCCCATAGAAAAGATATCAGCTTTAGCACTTAGACTGAAACTTAGACCCCTGAGGAGTGAGTCTAACATTGCAGGTGCATGAGATATGAGTTGGTTTAGAGTTCTTTTCTTTCTGACAGTGAACGCCAATACAATCGGGGGTCCACAAATACAGAAAAATGTAAGTAACCAATAGATATCTGTGCATTTTTTTTCTTACAGATGGATCTCTTGGTATCTTTTAATATGTTTACTATTAGAATTCTTTATAGCAAGTTTAATGAACCACAATTAGGTAAACTAGCTTCGTTATTACCAACTGATTGACTACTGTAATTTCCTTTTCAGATCAGAATCTCTCTCACCATATACCACATGGCTGTCTACTATTTCGGACACAGATGCACTGCTAGCTGAGTGGGGCAAAGGTGCTGTTATTACTGTCGATATGGGAGGTCACATCAGGCTTTGGGAAACTGGACTTGAACGTCTGCAGCGATCACTCATTGAATGGAGAAACATGATTGGACAAGACAGTGACAGACATATGCAGGTACCACTCTAACCCACTTTCCCTCTTAAAGGTGCATATTTACGTATAAGGTTAGTTCCAAATGGAAGTAAACCTCTGGCCTCAAAACTTAAATATAGTTACTTAAATACCTAATTTCTCATAATAGAAAAAGACGTGTCTTTTTCTAGATAGTGGGAAAGTTAAAAGGTGCCCTTTTTGCGGTCAGTGCTTAAATATACAAGTTCCTCACATCACAGCATGAGAATACAAGACAATTGCTTCTGTTTGACCCCAAGCATTAATCAGCTTCTAGCATCACCTTTGCATTTGTTCTTTTACTACCATCATCTTGGGCATCTCTGCATGTTATGCTACCAAGGAGGCAGAAATACTGATATAAAACGCAGCACATTACCATAAGGTCAAAACCTTTAGACTAGAGAAGATACGTATATTATGCATCCAGCAAAGATGTGTTTTTACCAACTTCCTTATCTCCAGATAATGCAAACTTAGCAGTAGATAGACCCAGCCCTGCCCTGGAAAGAGATATGGAAATAGGTCACCAAAGTGAGAGGAAACTCCAGAAATGACTCAGTCACCACCTAATCTAGTTGGTCTGGAACCAATGAGGAAAGCTGTGTACCCATAAATACTAAAGCATATAATAAAAGGATTTATTTGTAATTGATTGATTTTAATCTTCAGAAGAAAACTTCTCTGTTTATGCTTCATTCTTATCCAGCAAGATGGTAAAGAAAGGCGGGTTCCTGCCAGCTGTGTTGCTCTGCAGAGAGCCAATTAACAAGATAAATTTCTACAAACTACTCCATTGATACTTGATTAATAATTACTATTTTGTGTGGTTATTTTTCTGATTTCCCTTAAAGGAGAATAATTGTGAATGAATAATACATATTTCTCTTAGATTCTTAAAACCTTATAGGAACATTCTGAAAATTCGACACCAATGTAGGCAAGCAACTTCAACTTCTTTTGAAAGGGTATGAATATATTAATTTAATTAAGCTAAAACAAATGTATTGCTCTAACATAAACATGCCATTAAGTGCAATGAATCTATCATAGCAACAGACTGAATGTTGGTCACTATCCATAACAATAATTAGAAAATTAATTAACTATGGTTCTGATTCTCTTATTATCCTGAACATTAGTTTCTTCTCCCTTTGAATTAAGCTCCTCTTTTCATTACAGAGATTGGTAAATACTATTGTATTTAAATTTCTTGTATTTTATTTCAATTCCTCATGTGTCATAGAGATGAAAGGTCATATTTTTCCTATGGTCAAGAGTGTGGCCTAAATTAAGTGTCTTCCACAACAGAACTTTAAAAAAGAATTTTACACATGATTTTCATAACTAGTCTTGACTGCTACAAAAATTAACCCCTATTTGTAGTTTAGCCATACACTCTTTTTTCCCAGCGACTTCCCCGACTCTGTTGTTCATCTTTCTATTCCCAGCATAGTGACTGATACACAACAGGCAATTAATATATTTGTGTATGCTCATACTCATATATCCTAATTGCACTAGCCTTTGAAGCTATTTGACAAAAAATGGAACTGTTCTTTTAAACTGTCACAAGTTATTCATTCGTTTTTGTGTAACTGAATAAATATTTATTGGATGAATATATATAGTTATTAAGTTAGAAATGAACAGAAATATATTATCTAACATCTCAAAAATAATCAAAAGGTTTGGCTGCAGTATGCAGAGCAACATCTGATCCTTCCCAGACCTAACATTTTCCAGAAAATGCATAACTTTATGTCTCCTGTTCAAAGTTCAGCTATAACAGAAATAAGACTTATTCAGAAAGAAAGTTACACAATTCAGAAGTGAATGTTAGTTTCATTTGGAAAATTAGAATAGCTGTTATCCAACCTTCTCCTAACATCTCTGATGTTCTTTGATCCATTTTGGTCGATATTGAAATATATATTTATCTACATACTCAAACTGAGAAACAAATTGTAAGCATACGTCTTTATGTCTAAAGAGACAGGATTAATTGCCCAGATGGTCTGACGTCGTTTTATTTTTTGGTCGGATCTGTCCTCTTCTCCCTGCTTGGTCAATAACGAGACAGCACAGGGACGCCTGGGTGGCTCGGTCGATTTGAGTGTCCCACTTGGGCTCAGGTCATTATCTCACGGTTCGAGTGTTCGAGCCTCGCGTCAGGCTGACAGCTTGGAGTCTGGAGGCTGCTTCGGATTCTGTGTCTCCCTCTCTTTCTCTGCCCCTCCCCCGCTCATGCTCTGTCTCTCAAAAGTAGATAAACTTTAAAAAAAAATTTTTTAACAATGAGAGTATATTTAACTGCTCATATGCAGACCAGTTCTTGTTATTATTTACAAGTAGTGTACACAACCAGACCTAAATGGGAATCACTGTGGAGCAGTAGTAATAAGAAGCAAAATATGTCTTTTACAGTTTCCCGTACGGTGCGATCCCTCAAGCTCTTCCTCATTTATGGGCCTTTTATTCAGCATATGTCTCCTCCTGGTTCAGGAGCTTGAAAAATGCCTTTCTAGAAATATTGAGAAAAGAGAATATGTTCTTAGTACCATACTTCTCGCTGGCTAAGTTCCAGCCCTCTCCCTGTTCCTGGCAGAGTAACCCGATCTCCATCTAGTGGCAAAATGGACTTACTTTACATCGTAGAAATTAAAAGACCTGCTTTGCATTCACTAGTTTAAGGAGGTTTACACACACCTGTATTGTTTGGTTCCTGTTGGTCACGAGATGCTCCATTAGGTCAACAGTGAAGGCTGGGCAAATACCCCACCACTTACTGACCCACTTTTTTCCTTGAGTCTTTTGAATGATAGCAAAAGAACTGTTTATATTTAGATTAACTATGTCAGTTACATGCTTTACCACTTTCCTTTATATCTTGCTTCACTTCAGCCTTCTAGAGTTATCAATTCTGAAGCCATTGTTGCTTTGAATTTTAGTTTTTGCTTAATGAATTCATTGATAGTTCTCCTTCATGAGTAGTTTGCAAGAGAGTGTTTATTGAGCTCTTCATATAAAATGTGTTCATTAATTTTACATGCTATGATAGGAAGTGTGTTTTTCTTACAGCAAACAACTAGAACAAATTCAAAGTGTCACTGTAGCTGTGGTTCTAAAAGCCCATGATTAAGAATTCATATTTATTACTTTTAGACTTCATATTTTCAGAAGCATGTGTTAATTATAAGCCAAAATTTTTCTGACCATGCTTCATAGTGTTCTCTCTAAAGCATATTTTTCATATTTTTATTTAGTTACACTTGGATTCATCCCAAGAAGGCTGTTAAAGCTACACCACAGGTTTCTTCAGAAATCAAACCATCTTCTTTAAAAAGCTCCTGGTGACTATTCTTGTGGGAACACAAAAGCTAAAAGGTTATAGCTTTCAAGTGTTATTGTCTGATTACAATAAACTAATTCGAAAGTAAATCCTCTGTATGTTACTGGTAGAATCTCTTTGAGGCCCTTGAATAGTACTTCCTTATCTGTATACTTTTAAAATGGATAGGATCTTTGAAACACAGTGTGGGACTACAACTTACTCATTCTTACAGTGAAGATAGTGCCTGGTACACAATAGATACACAGTAGAGGCATCAGAAAACATACTTAGAAAAGATAACTAATTTATATTAAGCACCACTAAGACTTTCCCCCTTTTAAAGAAGATATTCTAGGAATATGAGTAAAGGTAGTTGTTGTACTTTGGTAAACAAGACTGGCCTTTTCTTTAACTACAAGCCCAACAGTAAGGATTTTTT
Organism: Panthera onca; assembly: GCF_046562875.1. Lineage (NCBI taxonomy): Eukaryota > Metazoa > Chordata > Mammalia > Carnivora > Felidae > Panthera > Panthera onca. Next base: position 211,911,982 of record NC_138339.1, on the reverse strand, counting down.
TAAGATATCAGTAAGATGATAAGTCCTTCTTCCGGTTTTGGAAACCACTAGATCATTTCATTGGAGCTGTATTAGTACCTTTAGGTTTTCACTATGCAGACTATGTTTTCTCCACATACGCTGAGAGGGTTTACAATTTTTTGTTCTTTTTTTAAAGAAATTTTTTTAATGTTTTTTTTATTTTTGAGAGAGAGAGAGAGAACAAGTGAAGGAGGGATAGAGAGAGAGGGAGACAGAATCTGAAGCAGGCTCCAGGCTCTGAGCTGTCAGCACAGAGCCTGATGCGGGGCTCGAACCCATGAACTGCGAGATCATGACTTGAACTGAAGTTGGACACTCATCCGACTGAGCCACCCTGGAATACAGACGAATTCTTTCTTCTTTTTAAGGGTAGCTTATAGTTTACTCTTGCACCACATTCTTCACTTTGGCCAGTAACTGAAAATACTTAGCAGTCTGATTCAGTGGGTCATTATCATTATCGTACATATAACAATGTATATTTCATAGGATTGTTATATGTACATGTATCTTTGGGGATATTCCTTGGCCCAAAAAGGCAATGCTTTTTTTTTTTTAATTTTCATAAAAACATTCGGCAAGATGGTCTAGCCATTTGCCTATGCGGTAGCATTTGAGCAATGCCTCTAATGATTTTCCCATGTTTATTCCTGCTAGAGAAATTCCCAGCCATGGAAATCCATTTTGAATCTAGATCTTAAATAAGGTTTTCAGACTTGAATAAGGTACACTGGGAGTGTACTACCCGGTGGTGTGCTGATAGACCAGCCCTCTGGTGAGGTAAAGGTGGGGCAGTTTATAATGTTTGCCAATTTCCCTGGTGTAACTACTCCCTCCGTGGCCGATTTCACGCTTCCAAAGGTTAATAATCAACTTGCTCAATTTCTGAGTATTTAGCAGCCATCAGAGAAAGGAAAGAAGTACTAGGAACACAGACAAGATGGTGCCATCTTATCTCTGGGAAGTACTGAAGCCCATAGTTGTCCCAGTTACAGACTGGCGATGCTCTTTTTGAACCACGAATACAGTTTGAGCAAAGAATTAGAAAGAAGTCTGCAGTCAAGTAGGATGACACTCATGAGTTCACAAGTACAAGCCTCCTTTCTTATAAACATCATTTCAGAAGGAAATTACCAGATTTTTACAGTCCTCCAGAAGCCGTGCTTCCATTAGATCACAACTTTGTCAGTGATTGCTAAATATAACTAAAATTAAATGAGCAACCACCTCCCTCAGACAAGCAGATCAACAAGCTTATGACTTTCAGGGAGGCCATGAGTTTTCATTAGCCTTTTGTGCATATCCAACAAAAATAATAATCCTACAAATTATAATAATTGGAGGTACTATAGAGTCTTAAACTAATATTAAAAACAGAAATAGCACCTAGATTTCTCATTATAGAAAAGACCTAACCTTAGGAAATTGCTTTTCAAATCATCACTGACAGAAGCATTTCAACTCCTTTCTCTCATGACAGGCCTTAAGATCATTCTTTTATATGGTACTATATCTTCAGTGCGTATATTTATATATATATTTATATATATTTATATATCAGTGATATATTTAACAATATATCAGCCAGTAAAGAAGTAATCTTAGGAATATTTAAAGTATAAGGAAAACAAATTAATTCTGTAATATATCAGTTATAAATTGAGATGTCAAATTCAATGAATATGTTGACAATTAATGGCTCTAGAATTTTTATGATTCTGAGCCTATTATGTATATAGTTACATGTAATCAACACATCACATTGGCTACAGAAATAAAATCCTCCTGTTATATTTATAAATAAAATTGTAATTTTATTCATAAGCAGGCATAGCCTATTGGCTATGCTTTCCAGTTAAAATATAAAGATAATACCATTGTACCTTACAAAGTTGTCGTAAGACTGAAATGCATCAGTACCTGGCACAGAGTAAGTAAACAAATAACAACTAGAAACTTAGAATTTAGAATTTGGGCCATAGAATTCTTTAATGCTTATATGGAAATGCAAAGCCAAATTAAAAGGAAGCAGTGTTACCCAGTCACCTAATATTAAATCATGACCCAATGAGTTACATAATGCATCATCTATCTTTGTGTTATAAGGTGTGAGGTTTGTTTATAATCCTATTTAGGAAAAGTTTTGTCAGGCCCATAAAAGGAATTTTGGTCTGTGCCTAAACCTGTCAACTTGAGGAAAAGCAGGAAATGAATGATAGGACAATTGTCAGCAGAGGATTATAGTGTTTAGCCTTATTCAAAAGACAAATTAGAACAGGACCAGAAAACACACAGCAAATATATACATCATCTTTAGTCCTGAGTTCTGAGAACAGTGAAAAGAGCAAGTCAAATTTGGAGTTGTCTCTCTTAATTTTTCCATATGCAGTACTCTTTGGTCTCTCCTTATAACATTCCAAAAATGTCTCTCTTTTTATTTTCTATTTCCTCACAAGGTCAGGCCACAGGTACCATTCTCTAACCTCTCTGAATAATCCCACCCATTCTTTCATTTATTTAATTAACATTTGCTTAGTACCCAGAATTGCTAGGATAAAGAAATAAATAAGATACAGGTGCAGACCCAGGGAACTTACAGTCAAGTAGAGCTATAATGAAATAAGTTGTAGTGCAATATGGCAGATAAACTGATAGGAGCATGATCAAAGGATCAGAAAACAGCCTAACCCCAGTTTTTCAGGAAGGGGGAAGGAGCTCTTGATAAATCAAACGCATGTGACTAGTTTTGTCTCTTGCCAAAATCCCAGTAAAAGAGCAATAAAGGATCAAAAAACAGTCCCAACCCACCAGGGCAAAGAGAACTACAGACGCAGCAGCGCTTTGGAGGATAGAAAATAAATGGGTGGGTGATAACGGAGTTATCAGCTGGAGAGAGCTGAAACCTATTCTTCCAGAGGGGGAAGCCAATAAGATGCAAGCTGCCGTACTCTGCAGAAGCCCACAAAGCATCAGGGCTTGAAGGCACCATGTACCTCTGAAGGTTGGAGTGCAGGGTGGCACCAAAAATTGGGAGATGAATTGAAATTCTGTATAGAGACCATTTAGATAGCCAGATTTTCTCCTCTATTTTGCACCTGGGCCACTGGCTCTTCTCTAGGCTTACCAAAGACAGGAGCTGTAATGGAGATTTGTACAATTGAGGACAAGAATGAGACCACGTAGACAGTGAGAAGATAAAGTGAAAGTTTACTTTTCTTACATAGATTCCATGAAGCTGACTTCCACATTTATACCCTTTGAACAGAAGAGTAGAAAAATCCTTTCTAGAAACTGACATATCCAAAAGAAAACCTTTCTGATCTAATATTTGGAAGTTTCTCCCTAGTAATCTTACAAGAAGACCCACTTATTGTTGAGACCAGCCTTTATGCAAAAACTTCAGTCCACTTTTTAATGCCTTCTTCTTAAATATTAATGGATAGCCTCTTATACAGAAAAAAAATGGAAATGAAAACAAATGAACAGAGAAAATAGAGATGATGCAGAAAGAAGAAAAACATGTCACAAAGTGACAATTGACATTCTCAGACAGGCAAGAGAAAATATGATGATCATAAAACAAAAATGTGATGCTTTTTTAACATAGGAACCTTCAAAGAACAAGAAAGGTGTCTTGGAAATTTAGCACCGAGTAATGTATAGAAGTGTTGAATCACTATATTGTATACCTGAAACTAACATAACACTGGATATTAACTGTACTGCAATTAAATAAACAACAAACCAATCAGACATGGTATATGGAGAAATAAAAAGTGGTAGCAAAAATAAATTCAATAGGAGGCGTTGGACATTCACTGGCTAGTGCTTCGCTTAACCAAGTCAACTTTCAGAACTGCATTCGTTCAATGTGTTGTCTCACATCTCTATAACACATTTTAAGTTTTAAAAGTTAAGGGGCACCTGGGTGGCTCAGTTGATTAAGTGTCCTACTTCAGCTCAGGTCACTATCTCTCAGTCTGTTGAGTTCGAACCCCTCATTGGGCTCTGAGCCCAGAGCCTGGAGCCTGCTTTAGCTTCTGTGTCTCCCTCTCTCTTTACCCCTCCCCCACTCACACTCTGTCTCTTTCTTTCTCAAAAATAAACAAACATTAAAAATATTTTTTTTTTAATTTAAAAGTTAAAAGACACAAGGCCTGATTGGGGGTTAAAATGATTTTCTAGGGGCACCTGGGTGGCCCAGTCAGTTAAGCATCCCACTTCGGCTCAGGTCATTATCTCACCATTGGTAAATTTGAGACCCGCATCAGGCTCTGTGCTGACAGCTCAGAGCCTGGAGCCTGCTTCAGATTCTGTGTCTCCCCCCCTTCTCTCTCTGCCCCTTCCCCACTCATGCTCTGTCTCCCTCAAAAATAAACATTAAAAAAAATTGCAATAAATAAAATGATTTTCTAGAACTAGTTTCATTTGAACCTCTGTAGGACTTGCTGATAGGAAGATAGGGGTAGGAAAATGGATCTTCTCCCATGGACTTCTGCTCACTTTCCAGGCAGAGCACAGCCCATGTATTTCCCCCTTGACCTATATAGCCAAACAACAGAGCTGTCGATACTCTCTGCTTCCATCAGAAAACTGCTAAAAGCATTGCATCCCATGGAGAAAAGCACACTGTATCTGGAACAGGAGTGTGAAACCTTCAAGCTATAGGGCAGAGCAGACAACCGGCTGGGGCCCAAAAGCCAGAGGAACTAGACTAGTTGGTCTGTCCTAGAGGAAGCAGGCATTTTATTCATTTAGAAGTTGCTTTTCTTTTCCAAACTGCTGTGTTCTCATGATTTTATTTAACCAGTCAAGTATCAATCTTATTTCAACCATGTTTGTATACCCACAAAAAACGATCACTGCATCTTTTCGATTAATTGATTTATCAGTAATTGTCTGCATATAAATATAGTGAAAACCTTTAAGTATATTCTCAATAGGTACTAGTGAGTCACCTCCCAGCAACAAATTTCAACCAACATTTGACAACTACAGATACAAATATAATTACATATTTGTCATCATAAATACTTTTTTTAGTGAGGAAGAAGTTTTCCTGTCATGTCATTATATCTATAATCTAATGGCTGTATTAGTTGAATCTCAGTTCCTTAAAAGCTTTGTTGGTTCCCCCACCTGCATCCGGTATTTCTAGTTGATTTTCATATCACAGCAGTGTATATGCTCTAGACCTGGCTTCAGGAAAATAGCAAACCATAATTTCCTAGGGAGATGGTGGTGATCCAAGCTGTAGAATTTCTTTGTGGGATAGGCAGGTGGTCATCTATTGAATTACAGCAATTCTGGACAAACAATAGATATTTGAGTCCCTTGGGAACTCAAATATCTATTATTTGAGAACCACCATCCAGAATGTTCTTGTGGAGCACTTGCTCTGTACCCACCAATGAAGGACCTGTGGGGAGGTGGTGGAATACTAAAACATAAAGCATGGTTTCTACCCTCAGAGAGTTTATTCTATGTGATTGGGGAGTTGAGGATGATCGTCATGAAACAGCAGCATGTAGTACAAAACAATGTGTATTTCAATGGTAAATTGGGGAGTTTTGACCCTGTGCTATAGTAGTTCAGAAGGGAAGTATATATGTATGATGAAAGTTGTAAGTGAAGGAAATGGGGCTTGGGTTGAACTTTTATTTTTGTCTTTAGATAGTTCAAAAAGAGAGGTCAGAGAATTCTAGACATTCTGAAAATCATACCACAGGCATAGATATAAATGAGCACTGTGTGTTTCCTTAATAAGAGGATGATTTGTGCCATAGGCATGGATCACAACAAATCCAAGAGTGACCTGGTGCAGATACCAGAGGAACAGTAAGCAAATATCACAGCCAGTGTGATGCTCGCACAAAGCCCAGGGGGCAAATCCAGGTTGAATACCAACTATCCCAAGGAGACAGTGGAGGGGATACCAGAGCAGGGGTGGGTATTAAGAGCTGGGTCTGGGACCACCAGACACATACCCGCTGGGGGATCTCAGAAGACAGGGTGCGATTTAGTTTCAGCACAGTCTTGCTGGCACAGGACACTTTTAAAAGCAGTTGAAAGGATTTTGGCCTGTTTAGGCATATCTGTAGCATATTCTAAGACAAACAACTAAAAGCAAAGGGTATCTTCTGGGGAGTGGTGTAAGAAGGAGTCACCCAAATAGGAGAAATTAGGATGTGTGAAGATCCAATGAGGCTTTTAGGTTCCCTACTCCTAGGATTTGCGGAAGGTCCTTGAGTAGGAAAAATATAATAGTGGCGGCTAGATTAGAAAGAGGGACTTGGTAGTGATGTGCAGTCTGGGAAAGAACCCCGAGTGAACTAGGGCAACTGTGAGGGCGGGTATGGTTTGGTGGGGAAAAGCTGAATATGGGTCATGGAGGCAGACATTATGGACATTTCTAGTTTGGATATCTGGCAAAATGGCAGATCATTGTAGGAACCAGGAAAGTTGGAGAGGAGATAGGATTCAGGCATTTTGTATATGCTGAGTCTCAGGTAATGGTGAGATACTTCATTAACAGTGTGCGGTTAGTAATTGGAAATAGATTATTGGGCCCAAGATCAAAGCTAGTGAGAGTTACAATGATCTTTAGCATGGAGCTTTTAGCTGAAACCATGAAAACAGTTAGATGCTAAGGAGAATAGAGAGAAAATGAGCAGAACAACTGAGCTTTGTTTTTAGAAAAACGTACAGTTGTTTTTGAAAGCATATTCTCAGAACCCTCTTTAATAAGGAATCCATGTTCAAGCTGTTGGAAGACACTATAACTTACTAGCCTCTTAGAGATGAAATTACAATTAGTGAATATCTGGCTTTGAGAAGTCCCAGTAAATAAATCTCCTTAATTTATTTAACTGAGTAGTCCCCAAATGTATTCAGAGTCTTTTTAATACTTCAACAAGTTGCCAGTCTTTATATTCCTGGTTTTCTTTGCTTCAGTTCGCCGTGCACGCTGTGTAGTAGATCTCTTAGGACAAGACCTTTATGCTAATTCTAAACCTGACTCAGGATACAAGCATGTTGCATGACATTTATGACTTCAGAGAATAAATCTGGAATGCTAGGGTTGACTGTTAAAAGAAGAATGTATCCCTATACCTTTGAAGAGAGAACCTAGGCCTTAGGCTCAGCTCAAACCAAGGGCTCAACGTACGTCATGTGACCTAGTCTCTCTCCTCTTGGCTCTGCTTTTTTCTGGCTTCATTGTTACAAAGCCTTTCTCCATTTAGTGGCAGCAATAGCCCTGATGGCGCTAGGTAATACATGGTTCTCACAGCTGGCAATCTCAGTAAAAGGGGCACGTCTCTCCGAGTAATTTCAACACAGTCTTTAGGGGTATTACAATAGGCCCATGAGGTCACGTGCCCATCCTGAACCAATCACTGTGACCAAAAGGACAGAATACTCTTAATTGGTCAGATTTTGGTCATGCATGTCTTCACTCCTAGAGTTTGGGATGAGCGAGGGCTGTATCAATCCCATCCGAACTACAAAATTATGAATTAGGAATAGGGGAAATACCCCTAAAGAAATACTGAATAAGCAAAAAATTTGACCATGTGTTTTGGGGGCGGGGGGGTGTTGTTGTTTTTGGTAGTTTTGACAGCTAAAGCCACCCTCTTGCAAGTGACAGCTGATAACCTTTCTAGGTTTGGGCTTCCTGGAGACCAGAACTATCATCAGATTCATTTTGTTTTGCACTCAGCACAACATTCATAAAACATGACTTTTACCAGATGCAATATGAAGGTAATTAGACCAGTGATGACCTATAGCATTCATTAATTTCATCTTCCACTTAAGTCCTAGAGTGAATACTTCAGAAACACATACTTAACTTTCTAAACACATGTAAGGCGGACATAAATATTCTAGTTACAATTGTCTTATGAGACTTTCCAGTTGCAAGAGTTCTGAATAAAATTGTCAGGTCTGTCTTGACAGTGCTCTGATGGCATTACGGTGGGTTTTTCCCCTAATGAAAAGAACTTACTAATATTGGATCATTTTCATTATTTTTTTTTCCTTTAGATATTTCTGTTTTAAGAAGCAAACACAACACTATTAAAGGCCCTACATTTCACATTGCTGGTATGGGTTGAATAATCCTTTCCATAAAGAGGAATGACATCTATAGAGCCCTAATAGGAAAGTCTAAAACTTAATAGGTTTTGTGCTAGCCAAAGGGGAAAGTGCTGCATTTGACTATGAGTCATCATTACCTCAACCACTCTGCCATCATATTTACATATATAAGTCATTGCTCAGAAAGGGAAAACCCTGACATAATATCAGAAACAAATTTCACGTGTTCTGAATCTGGTTGGAGTTAACCCGTAGAACTCCCAACAAATATATAAGGACTATTTAACAGCAATAAATAGAAGTTATTATTGTTACTATGACTCTCTTAATACTAAAATATAATATTTTTCCTATCCTATATTCCAAATTACTTAGAAGTTTAAAAATCAGTTGATTATAGGGATAAGCTTCTGACTGCTCCCAAGATTAAACAGACTTCAGACTTCTGAATATAATTCTCCTCACTCAGTTTGAGAAATATTTAGGTAGGTAGGTACGTAGGTAGATAGGTAGGTAGAAATATTTAGGTAGGTAGGTACGTAGATAGATAGGTAGAATAGAAAGAACGTTTATATTTATTTATTTTTATGTTTGTAAATATGAGACCTATAATATGTCTTTATATATATGAATGTGTATATATATAAAACCTTTCTAAAGTTGCAATAGAATATCTTTTACGAAATAGGCCTTGATTCTTCCACTCTGAGTTTTTCACTGTTTCTTCTAAACTTTGGTGAATTTGAAAGAAGCATATTGTTTGTTTAGGACAACTGCTGATAAAAACAATAGAAAAGTGGGGCCTCTGGGTAGCTCAGTCAGTTAAGCATCCAACTCTTGGTTTCAGCTCAGGTCATGATCTCATGTTTTATGAGTTTAAGAACCACATAGACTGCCTGGGATTTGCTCTCTCTCTCTCTGCCCCTCCCCCACTCATACTCTTGTGCATGCTCTCTCATAAATAAATAAGTAAATAAATAAATACTTTTTAAAAAAACAATAGGAGGGGTGCCTGGGTGGCTCAGTTGGTTAAGCGTCCGACTTCAGCTCAGGTCATGATCTCGTGGTCTGTGAGTTCAAGCCCCGCTTAGGGCTCTGTGCTGACAGCTCTGAGCCTGGAGCCTGCTCCCGATTCTGTCTCCCTCTCTCTCTGCCCCTCCCCCACTCATGCTCTGTCTCTCTCTCTCTCTCTCTCTCTCTGTCAAAAATAAATAAACATTAAAATAAATAAACAAACAATAGGAAAGAAAAGCATTCCCTTCAGAGCCTTAAATCCATGCCTATTTATAAGTTCTGTCTTCAAGTATAGACAAATAATTTAATTTTTTATTTTTCCTCACCAAATCTAATTACATATTTTAAAACTGTTTATCTTTCTCTCCATATATTTTTTTCCATGAACCACTTGAAAGTAAGTCAGAGACATGATACCCCATTACCTCTGAATGCTTCAGGGAGTATTTCCTCAAAACAAAAGCACTCTCCTACATAACCACAATACAGACCTCAAAATCAGGAAGTTAACGATGATACATCATTAATGTCTAATCCACAGAGTTTATTCAAATTTCACATGTCCCAAGAGCATCCTTTTAGCACAAAGAAGCAATCCAGGATCATGTTCTCTGTCAATCCAAAAGTTTCTCATCTTTCCTTGGCTTTCATGACCTTGACATTTTTGAAGAGCTTAGGCTAGTTACTGTATAAAAATATCCCTCAACTTGGCTTTAACTAATGTTTCTGCATTGTAGATCCAGTTTATGCATCTATGGCAGGAATATCACAAAAATGATGCTATATTTCTCTCAATGTGTCCTATTAGGTGGCACAGAGTATTGGTTTTTCCCATTACTGGTGATGTTAACTTCAAATATCTGGTTAAGGTGTTATCTCCACTGTGTTTCTCCACTGTGAAGTTAATATTTCTTCCTTTGATAATTACTATATGTCTTTTGTGGGTTTACATTTTGAGACTATGTAAATATCTTATTTCTCATCAAGCTTTCTTTCATTAATTTTACCATCCATCAATGATTCTTATTTGAATCAATTATTATTACTGTGGTTGTCAAACAGTGATTTTTTTTTTTCCAATTGCATCATTTCTTCTACATTAACAGTTGGCATTCTAAACTAAGGAAGGACCCTCCCTTCTTATCCCTCTGTTTTTTTTATTAGTATTACCTCATGGATTTCTACCTTATTTGATGGGTGATAGTCTATTGCCACTCTTATTTATTTTGATGTTCAGATTGTTCGTTTAGCCAGTGGGGACTCCTTCAAGCCAGTTCCTTTGTCCCTTTGACATGCTTCAGTCATTTTTTTAGTACTTCTTTAATTTGTGGCATAAAAAGTAGATCCAATTTCTTTTGTCTCGATTTTCTGTGCTGGTATAAATACTGTTTCATTAGGCGGTTTCTCTGGGTATTATCTGTTGACTTAGATCACCCTGTTAATAAAAAAGAAGCATTCTAACCTACTTCCATTTAACCAACTCTCCAAATTAACCTGCTCTCTTGAATGGATGTCCAGAGCACCCTGAACATTCACAGCTCATCAGCTTCCCTCCAATATTCCCTCATACTTCTGTTCCCACTAGTTGAATTGTGCTTACATTTGACAGGAAACGTTTTAGCAGAGCCTTCAGGTTGAATGACCCATGCATAACAGTTATATTCAGAGAGTCTCAGAATGTTCTGTCGCTCATAATCATGTATATTGGAGAAAAATCAACAAAGATGTGAGATCATATAGCCACCATATATGTTGAATATTTTTCTTCGTGTTATTACAGAGTTAGGTTCTGAATAAGGCCTAAGAAATCATCCATTATAATCTTTCAGTCTCATTTGGTCAGAGAGAGAGAAATAATTCTTCCTCTGGCCATTGGCCAGGGCGTAAAATAATATTATTATAGGGACTCCTTATTATTGTTATTTGATGCCTATCTACCCATCTTGCTACACTTTATCATTAACTTTAAGTAGCTTCAGATTTTTCTTGTTCATTTGGCTGGAATTATTATTTCTACTGACCACACGAGGGTGTCTGTGAGCTTAGAACAGGAATATTTCAGATAATTTCAACAACTAATAGAACTTCCATAACTAATAACTGTTGTCCTTTCACTATATTTGGAAGTTATAATTTAAAAAGTAGTTGAGGTAGCCAGAAGACATGAGTCAATGCTCTCTCCATTCGAAGACCTTTGGCTATGACATGAACGGCATTTATGAGAAGAATTCAGAACTTCTAGTGAAGTTATGCTCACAGAATTTTCTCAGGTCAGGAATTAAGAGATCCAGATCCTCTTCCTGGTTTCACCACTAATGTGTGACTTTAAGCGGTCACGCTGTCTCTGGACCTTAATTTCTTGTTCTATAAAATGAGATAGATTGTAAACTGATCCTTCAGCCTTTCCACAAAAGGCAACAATGAAGATAGGATCTAAAAATAAGACATACATCAGGGCATCTGGGTGGCTCAGTTGGTTAAGCATCTGACTCTTGGTTTCGGCTCAGGTCACGATCTCATGGTTCATGAGTTCAAGCCCTGGATCGGGCTCTGTGCTGACAGCACAGAACCTGGTTAGGATTCTCTTTCTGTACCTCTCTCCCTGTCCCTCCCCTGCTCGCGCACACGCCCTCTCTCCCTCTCTGTCTCTCTCTCTCTCTCTCAATCTCTCTCTCTCTTTCAAAAATAAATAAATAAACTTTTAAAATTTTTAAATTAAGGTATACATTGAAGAACTTCTCCATACTAGTGATTTTCTTTTAATTGACTGCTTAGGATATGCTAGGTGCTATCAATACATAACCACCATTATATTGTTCTATTCTGAGGTTAGATTAAGTACTTTGCCCCAGATCACTCTCCTAAACAACGAACAAAGCTGAGATTTCAGCTTAGCTCTCTCCAACTCAGAAGCCCATGTTTTTATTCCTCTTCACCACATGGCTTCCCTAGGTCCAAAAGACTAGTTTCAGTGGAGACTGTACCCTTAGAGGAGAAAGTCATTCTTTGTCTGTCCTGGAGACCAAATGCTTACAGGTGCTGGATAGGGAACACAGATCTGGAGGGTCTGAGGTAAACAGGAAGTCATGCCCCTTCGAACTAAGAGGGCAGTCTCTACTTCGCTGTGGCCATGTGAGAATGCAGGCTCAACTTGGACAGTTTCAAGAGAAGACCAAAATCCAGACTTTTAAATGAAATCTCATTAATTTGAAAATTTGGCAACAACTCAGCATTTTTTTGTGGATAGAGTGATGACAGAACACTCCAGGACCCACAGATCTCTCTTTCTTCTCACCAGGTTGGGGATGTATCAAGAAATGAAACCCCATTCGCTTACAAGCTTTTTTCAAATAACTTACCTATGTTGGTAAATTCCCTTACTTGCTCTATAAAGTTTTTAAGTTCTCCTAATGAAATTAGGAGAATTCTAAACCCCCAGGTTTAGAATAAAAAGCCAAAAAGATGGGCAATCTACTGCCATGTTGTATACCTACCCTGAAATTAAAAAAAAAAAAAAAAAGAATCTAGCTAAATCAGAGGAAAGGAAAAGGGGGAAACAAAGGGAGAAAAGTAAACATAAATATCTCAAAATATTATCCAGGCATAAAGAGATAAAAATTATGTTTCTTCTTCCTAAGTTGTGTGCATATCCTCTAAGAAAAGCCATAGTATATCAAATGTACTTTTTTTTTTTTAGTTTGTATGCTGTTTAAGTTATAATGAGGAGTAATGTAGCTCTTAATTGTTTTTTTTTTTTTAATGTTTATTTATTTTTGAGACAGAGAGAGACAGAGCATGAACGGGGGAGGGTCAGACAGAGAGGGAGACACAGAATCTGAAGCAGGCTCCAGGCTCTGAGCTGTCAGCACAGAGCCTGACGCGGGGCTCGAACTCACAGACCGTGAGATCATGACCTGAGCGAAGTCGGACGCTTAACCAACTGAGCCACCCAGGCGCCCCATGTAGCTCTTAATTGTAAGGGGAGGAATCTAACTGGTCCCAGGGTGGTTTTGTTTAATGCGTTTTATGAGTGACAAAGCAAAATTCTCTACTCATGACAAGAATGAGAAGGATGAAACTAGAAGGCTCTCCACATAGCTCTTCCACATGCATTTTCATGTCCTGTGTCTTCCCTCACATTGTCCCCTCTGGCTGGGATGCCCATCACCCACTTCTGTGTCTCACCCTTCAAGGGTAAGCACACATGGCTCCAGCCTATCCACCCCCAGCTGAATTCATCCCTCCTTCCTTGGTATCGCTGTGCCCTGGCCGCATGTGATCTCTAACTGCTGTGTGTCAGAAGGGCAAGCTGCCCCACAGCAGAATTTGTGTCCCATTGAGGCATCTGCCTGGTAGCCTGACATGGGACCAGAGCTCAATAAATTTGTGATGAATCAGTGAACCAATAAATGAATGTATGATTAATTGGGGCATTAAAGCTTTTATAAGATCCCTGCGAGGGGTCATAAAAGCTGCAAACTCCTTTGGTGTTTCTTAGAAGGCTACATCTTTTGTTTCTGTAAATGAGCTCACTGTTCACAAGCCGAATATTGCCTAAGTTGGCAGAGAACCAAATGGTAATAAATCTCCCACCCTTCCTTTTTTCCTACACTTGTTACTTTGTGGCTGCATCATGAACACCTGTGAACCAGGTGGCCAAAACTGAGTTTAATTCCCAGTTGTGTCCAGTCCCTTAGGCAAGTCATTCAACTTCTCTGGAGCTCCATTTTTGCATCTGTGAAATGCAACTACTCAGAGCAGCTACCTCACAGAATTGTTGTAAAAACCAAATGAGATAACATATGTTCAGGCGCTCTGTCTGCAAACTGTAAAGTAGTCTATGAATGTGAGATGTATTATTTATGATAATTAATCTGTATGATAAGTAAAGGAATGAGTATAGAGCATGGGGAACTAATTTTAAACTTCATAAAGAGCTATTGAATTAAATTTGAAATTTTTAGGAATCCTGTTGAGTATATGTAGTAACCCTTTTATTGGAGGGAGAGGGTGATACATTTGATCCTAAATTAAATGGATTGAGATGAACAGTCCAAGGATTTAGGTTCTTTCCTGCCCCAGCCAGTTTTGTGGAGGCATGATATTTGTCTCAGTGATCATTTTAATTTACCTCTCGCTCTTGCAAGAACCACTGGTAGTAGAATGTCTTCCTTGTGAGATGTGAGGCTGAGTGTATACATACAGCATTCTAGTATATCTCCTTGACCTCTAAATTCTACGCTTCAATATGTCTTTTTACTGGAAATAAATTTTTTTAACACTAAGAAAAATTATAAAGTTGGAAGTGCATCTTGGTAGAAATAAAATGCTAATTTTATTAAATTAATAATTTTTGTAACAGAATATATTTTATTATACAATAAATATATAACATATGTAATAATTTAATAAAAATAATTTTATTTTATTATTTTATTTAAATTTTCAAATTAAAAAAATTTTTTAATGTTTTTATTCATTTTTGAGAGAGAGAGCATGAGCAGGGGAGGGGCAGAGAGAGGCGGGGACAGAGGATCTGAAGCCGGCTGTGTGCTGACAGCAGTAAGCCCAATGCGGGGCTCAAACTCTCAAACCACAAGATCGTTACCCGAGCCAAAGTCAGACACTCAACGAACTGAGCCACCCACACACCCCACCTTTGGTAATTTTAATATTGACGGAAAAACAATAACCTGGTAATTAAATACTAACAATAAAAAAAAATCCTTAACAATACTCAAAATACTAAGAACAAAAAACCTGCTATACTTAAAATTATTCACAAAAAAACATAAAGTAAAAGTAGCCCACAGGAAATACAGCTAATATGATTTTCTGCCTGACTCTAACTCATAGGTTGTTCATCTAATACAACAAATGTGCCTCGCTAGCATTCTATCATAGTATTCTCGAGTAACTAAAGAGTTACATCACAATATCTAATCCTTGCCTAAAAATGGAAATGTGCTTGAGGTCCAGAGTCCTCCTACTCGAATCCATTCTCCATAAACTGCTGAATTAAATGCTCATAAATAGTAGCTCTGAACATGTCACTCTAGGTCAGAAACCTTCAGAAATCGCATCACTGTCAACCTGAGGTAGAACCCGCTCTTGCCGGGGTTCAGGGCCTCCACAGCATGCTCCAGCCTAGAAGCACCCAGTTTCCACCACATGCTAAACTAGTGGCTATTTCCCAATCGAGCCCATCCTTGCTCCTTCTGTGCTTAGGCTCATGCAGACTTTCCATCTGCAGCATGGTCCCTTCTGCCGTTCTCTCTTTCCTCTTTCTGTGGGTCACAGCCATCCAGTCTCACAGGTCCATCCCAAATGCTACCTCCCCTGACCCACCCCACCCACTAGGTCCTTTCATGTGGTACTTATCACGACCTACCTTGAATTGCTTGTGAGACTGCATTACTCTTCTTTGTAAGCTTTTGAAGTATTTGAAGCCAGGGATTGTGTTTTCCTCATATTTATTTTTTCTAGATCCTGGTATGTATTATACTTAACAAATTATCAATAATTTTAAAAATTAAACCACTTAATGTCCAGCAATGATTGGTATTGGCGGTTTAAGCTGAGGTGTTTCTCTTTAATGACAACTTTATTGAGATATAATTCACCCCTTAAAGTACACAATTCAGTCGTTTTTAGTATATACTTGGAATTATGCCACCATCAGCACTAATTCCAGAACATTTTCATCACCAAAAAGAAATTCTGTACCCAGGAAGTAGTTGTTAGCC
Source organism: Panthera onca (assembly GCF_046562875.1). Taxonomy (NCBI): domain Eukaryota; kingdom Metazoa; phylum Chordata; class Mammalia; order Carnivora; family Felidae; genus Panthera; species Panthera onca. Next base: position 211,896,101 of record NC_138339.1, on the reverse strand, counting down.
ATTCCGTCTTCCCCTCAGCCCTGGCGACCATTAATCTACTGTCTATCTCTGTTGAGAGTCTGACTCTTGATTTTAGCTCAAATCATGATCCCAGGATTGTGGGATCAAGCACTGCATTGGACTCCATGCTAAGCGTGGTGCCTGCTTGATTCTCTCTTTCCCTCTCCCCTTGCCCCTTTCCCAACTCATGCTAGCTCTTGCTCTCTAAAATTAAAAAAAAAAAAAAAAAAAGGAATCATACGGTATGTGGTCCATTTTCACTGGCTTCTTTCACTTAGCATATTTTCAGGGTTCATCCATGTTGTAACATGGATCTGTACTTAATTTCCTTTATTGCTGAATAGCTTCCATTTCATATATGTACCATATTTTATTTATTCCATTCCTGGACATGTGGGTTGTTTCCACTTTTTAGCTACTGTAAACAATACTGCTATAAACATTTGTGTACAAATTTTTGTATAGATAGATGTTTCCAGTTCTCTTGCATACATATCTATAGGAGTGGAATGGCCAGGCCGTATGGCAACTTTATGTTTAACTTTTTGGGGAACTGCCAGACTATTTTCCAAAGTAGCTCCACCATTTTATATTCCCACCAGCAATGTATGAGGGCCCCAATTTATCCACACCTTTGTCAACAGTTGTATGTCTTTATTATGGTCATACTAGTAGATCTGAAATGGACCTCATTGTGGTTTTGATTTGCATTTCCCTAATAGTTAAAGATGTTGAGTATCTTCTCATGTGCTTGCTGGCCATTTGCATATCTTCTTTGGAGAAGTAAGTATTCAAATCCTTTCTCAATTTTTTAATTGGGTTGTCTATTACTCAATTATAAGAATTCTTTATACATCTGGATGCTAGACCGTTATCATATATATGATTTGCAATTATTTCCCCCATTTTTTAGGTTGTCTTTTCACTTTCTTGCTAGTATCTTTTGAAGCTTAAAAGTTTTTTAATTTTGATGAAGTCCAATTTATTGACTTTTTTCTTTGGTTGCTTGTGCTTTGGGTATCATCTCTAAGAAACTATTGCCTAATCCAAGGTCCTGAAGACATAACTTTTGTTGTCTTCTAAGAATCTTATATAGTTTTAGTTCTTATATTTAGGTCTTTGATCCATTGTAGTTAATTTTTCTATATGGTATGAAGTAGGGTTATAATTTCTCGTTTACATGTAGATATGCAGTTTCCCCAGTACTACTTGTTGAAAAGACAGTTCTTTCTTAATTAAGTTGTCTTGGTATCCTTGTCAAAATTAATTGACTGTAAATGTATAGGTTTATTTCTGGACTACCAATTTCATTCCAATGATCTATATGGCTATCCTTATACTACCAACCACATAGTTTTGATTACTATAGCTTTTTACTAAGTTATAAAATTGAAAAGTATGAGTCCTCCAACTTTTTTCTTTTTCAAGATTATTTTTGCTGTTCCAGATCCTTTACATTTCTATATGAATTTTAGGATCAGCTTGTCATTTCTGTGAGAAAAAAAAGAAAAACACCAGCTGGGATTTGAGCAGGGATTGAATTGAACTTATTGCTCACCATTCTGGAGTCTGGCAAGTCCAAGATCAAGGCGCCATCCTGGTGAAGAACCTCTTCATGGTTCATAGCCAGCATTTTCTCATTATGTCCTCATCTGGTGGAACGGGGTTAGCAAGTTCTCTGGGCCTCTTCTATAAAGGCACTAATCCCATTTATAAAGACTCCATTCTCATGACCTAAGCACCTTGTAGTGACCTGGTCTCCTAATGCCATCACATCAGGCATTAGCATTTCAACATAAGAATTTGGAAGAACAGAAACATTCAGATCATAGCACAATCTAAACATTAAGCCTCCTGACCCATCAAAATGAAGATACTTCTATTTATTTAGTTTTTCTTTAATTTTTGCAAGAATGTTTTATAGTTTTCAGAGTTTAAGTTTTACAGTATTTTTTGATGCTATTGCAACTGGAATTGTTTTCTTAATTTTTTTTTTTTTCAACTTTTTTTTTTTTTTTTTTTTTTTTTTAATTTATTTTTGGGACAGAGAGAGACAGAGCATGAACGGGGGAGGGGCAGAGAGAGAGGGAGACACAGAATCGGAAACAGGCTCCAGGCTCCGAGCCATCAGCCCAGAGCCTGACGCGGGGCTCGAACTCACGGACCGCGAGATCGTGACCTGGCTGAAGTCGGACGCTTAACCGACTGCGCCACCCAGGCGCCCCTGTTTTCTTAATTTTATTTGCAGACTGTTCATTGTTTGTGTACAAATGTATAATTGACTTATTATCGATCTTGTATCCTGCAACTTTACTGAACTTGTTCATTAATTCTATTATATTTCAGTGGATTTCTTAGAATTTTCTAGAAATACAAGATCATGCTATCTGCAAACACAGATGCTTTATTTCTTCCTTTCCAATCTGGATGTTTACTTCCATTTCTTATCTAATTGCTCTGGCTAGATTCTCCAGTAAAACATTAAATACGTATGTCATGGACATCCTTATCTCGTACCTCATCAAGAATGAAAACACTTGTCTTTCACCATGAAGTATGATGTTAGCTGTGGGGTTTTTGTAGCTACCCTTTATCAGGTTGAGTAAGGTCCCTTCCATTCCTAGTGTGTTGAGTGTTCTTATGAAGTAGTGTTGAATTTTGTCAAATGCTTTTTATGCATCTACTAAGATGATAATGGTTGGTTTTTTTTTTTTTCCTTCATTCTACTAATGTGGTGTATTACATTAATCAGATTTCATGTGAAACCAACCTTGCGTTCCTGGGATAAAGCCACCTTGGTCATAGTGTGTAATCCTTTTATAATACATTACTGGACTCAGGTTTGCTATTATTTTGTTGAGGAGTTTTACATCTATATTCATAAAAGGTATTGGTCTGTAATGTTCTTGTGATGTCTTTTTTGGTTTTGGTACCAGAATAATACCAGCCTCATAAAATCGGTTGAAGAACGTTCCTTCCTCTTCAAGGAGTCTGTGAAGAATTGTTACTAATTCTTTAAATACTTGTTAGAATTTAATGGTAACGAATCGGGGCCTAGACTTTCCTTTGTGAACAGTTTTTAAGCCACTAATTCAATCTCCATACTTGTTATAGGCAACCTGAGATCTTGAAGGTATTAGATATTAGGCAAAGATTTAGGAATGCCTTACATATTGCTTACACTTTCTGTCTTCAGGATTCCCAACCAAGAGATCTATAAATACAAGAAAACTAGCCAAATGGGACACCAAGTACCAATGTATATGATTTAATTTGTTAGTAAATGGACCAGCACTCAGCTATCCTCAATGCAGGAATAGTTAAAAACAAAGAAAGCAAAACTTGAGGCTGCAGGCTGAAGTGGGTTATTGCTTCCTCCCCTAAACTTTAAGGGGAGAAGCACCAACCTGATCTCCCCTCTCAGATGCAAGCACGGAGAGGTAGAGCAGAAAGAAAAAGATTGGTTGGATCCCCATGATGGAGATAAGTCCTTTACCGGTCAGCTCACTTCACCAAAGTAGGAACTACCAGGGAGCCTATTACATGTTTAATGCACAGTGACTCTGCACACTCAAAATGTAGCCCAGTGGATGCCCTGGTCTTTGCCAAGTCAGATTGGCAATTCTTCCCAGGGAGATATGGCAGACAAAACCTGAAGGAAGTTTTGCTCTTACAAGGAGCAAACCTGTAGCTTATGTCTAGTTTATTATTCTTGTAGAGAAGTAATAGTTCCTTTTCTGTAACAAATGACTCACACCTGTTCATTATTGTGAAAATCATGGAATGGGGCAATCTGGCATGACGCCTAAAAGGACCAACTCTGGAATTGAACAGACTTTGAATACTGGCTCCACTCCATACAAGCTATGACTGTGAGTAACTTACTCTATTTCTCCAAGCCTCAGTTTCCTCACATTAAATGAGAATGACAATACTTGAAAGAGGAGCTATAAAGGTAAAGGAGATAATCCATACATAGAGTCTGTTTCATCATATGGCAAATATTAATGCTTAGTAAATGTTTAGTATTGTTACTGACTCCAGGAATCTCAGGGATCACGAGGCACTCGAGTAAACTGAGCCCCAGAAAGATTAAGTGAATTTCCTGAAAGTATACATTTACTTCATGGCAGAAGCTGAAAAGGCAATTCTGTATTTTTAGGAAGCTTCCTTTCCTTAAGAAAAGGGAACTGAGGAAGAGGGAATCTGAGGGATTGTTCTTTCTTACTGTTTTTAGGACATGAACTCTATGACTCCTCTGCCTAACTCAGTCCATTCCAGGAACCTGAAATCACATGCTCCTCCCCCAGGAAGAGCACTGGACCCACTCAGGCCAGGGGTGGTTTCCAGGAGATGTCATCACCCTTTCTCGATATCATACTCTCTTTCGTCCACAAGGAGTAAGTCACTCAGGATCTCCTCAGTGTCCCCTACTCTCCCAGGGACTCTGAGGAAGCACCAAGCCCCTGTCTCAAGGATTTGACTAAATGACACATTCCTTCCATGATCCTGGTTAAGAACTGCCATGGCACAGACCCATGGGAGTGGGGGTACAGAGGGAATGTCACACAGAGGCTGATCTCTGAGGCACAGTAACCTTGCCACTGCCCCCACTCTCTCACCCCAAACCAGAGGGTCCCGGAGAACATCTTATTGAAATTTTATACTCGTCATTTGAAAATAGAAAGCCCTAAATAGATTCTCCACATCCTCTGACCCTGAGTTTTACTCCTTATAGATCATTTACTAGAACTTGTCCAACCCTCCTGTAACGGTGGGAGAGAGAACCCCAGCAGCTGGCTACAATAGGATTTGGACTGATAATAGTAATAACCATTTGATTTAAATAATTTAAAAAAATAAAATCTGCAGATAAGGAAGGAAAGATCTCTGACCTTCCCATAATAATTCTATAATTTGATTATAGCATATAGTTCTGTTAAATATTATAAACGTCATTATCAGGGTCAATTTTAAATTTATTTATTAGAACCCAGAGGTTGGCAAAGAATAAAAGTTTAATAAAAGGGAAAGTTGAATATTTACTTTAACTGATATCTCATGATTCCTGTCAGTTTAAAATATTAATAAGTCCTCTTCTATGATCATAACAAAATCTGCTTTAAAAATCTAATACCCTGTAAGTTTTAAACTCTTATGCTAAATGGAAAATATCAGCCTATTATTTTAAACTTTCTCCCAAAACATTTCCTTATTCCTAAAGACTCTAAGCATAGATGATGTTATTTGTAATTTATAACATTACTTGCCTTTAGCAGTACTCTGATCTACATGTTATTATTGCTGTTATGAAGGTAATTGTAATTGTATCACTCCTGAGACGATAAAAAAGTTTTTGTAGGTCTGTATGCAAAGTGTCTGAAGAAAAGATTATTTTACTTGCCTGCCAAATGTAGCTTCCAGCAAGAACTATTGTGCAGGACCTTTTATAGACATAGATGAAATTCCTTTTGCCATTTGAACAGTATTTACATTCAGGAAAGTTCACAGTTGAGTCTTTGACATACTGTGAAAGGATCTTTTGTTCTCTAGAAAAACATACTTCCTCATCCTTTGAGTCACCTTGTTTTTATTCCCTTGTTTGCTTTTCGGGGGGGAAATAATGCCCACCTCCCAAGTAATGTCAAGGGAAGAGCTGCTTCAGAAATCAAGGTTGTTCTCTGTGAGGAAAGAGGGCTTGGTTGTTGGCAGAAAAAAATCAGAAATATTTTTAAAACCCGAAAGAGATAAATAATGTAATCTCAAGCTTCAGAAAAGTTATTTGGATGGGATGTTTTCCAAGGCTAAAAAAAGGGAATCTTTTTTTATTGTCATAATTAACAGTGATCAGGCTCAGGAAATAGGAGACGCTTTACTTGGGGCTACATAGTCCAAAAGCACTTTTCTATTGTGTCGGGAAAGAGCCCCTCTGCTAATTGTGTTGATGCTGTAAGATATTCATAGGTCCATGTTTTCTCCTCGTTGGTGGGATCCGGAACTAGTTTTATGATCGATTCAGGCTAAGACCACTCCAATCCGAATTCTCTATGTTATTTATCCAACCACAAATACTGTGACTGATCCCACATATATGTGAACTGGCTTTGAAAGAGACAAAACATTGCTGTTTTACTCATCACCATATGCCCAATGCTAACACAGTGCCCTGAGCTTACTGGACACCCACTCGACGTTTGTTAAATGAAGGAATGAAAAAACTACATCCACTTTCAGGATGACAGTTTCAAATTACAGTCTTTTAAATGAACATGTGTTTGTTTGTTTTTCAAATCTTATTGGTCCAAAGGTATACTCTATGTGTTTATCAGACCTTACCTCATTTGCATAAGTGGGAGATTACTTGTGCTTTAGGGATTAGCCATTCAAATCCTTCTTCAGTCACCCTAAACCTGAGTCATCTAGAAGCAGTATCCTAACAGCTTCTAATCCTTATTTATATCTTCTATTTTACCACAAGCAGGGCATCAAAGTCAGTGATCTTCATACTCCGGCACGTTTCCACTGGAGGTGTTTTTGGTCTGTAAATGCTAAACAGGGGTATGCTTTACTAGCATTGTTAGAGAAGCTGAGATGTTGTGGTGGGGGGCGGGAGGGAAGAGGCTGAAGCATGCCCACCACTGTTAAGCACTTCACGTACTTTCCTCCACTTACTCTTTGTAGCTCTCCATGTGGTAGGTAATGATATCCCCATTTTACAGATGAAAAAACAGAAGCTCATTATGTAATGTCCTGTGGCCAGCAAGTGACACTATCAGATTTGTGCCACCAGAGCAGGCGTTGAGTTTGCAAGTTATGTTCAAGATTGCCTGCTGTAAAACTGGCTCAGACAGTATGTACATACTATATTTTGCTAGCCTTCTGAAAACCATACTAGCCCTTTGATCTGGTGTCCTATTTCCTGATACTCATTGTTTTCTATAAATCTGATGTATATGATAAGGGAAAAAGCAGTTGCTTTTGAGAAATATTCCTTGCTTTCTTAAACTGTGAGATGCTTTATAAAACACTGAATTCTATGACTTTCAAGAACCCATTTGTTATTTAAAGCTAGTGTGATATAATAAAAAGAATCTAGTAAACCTGGCTTTGGGAATGAGACGGACTGGGATCTGAATCCTAGCTCCACCGCCTGAGAGCTTGGTGACACTAAGTTGTTTAACTTCTCTAGGCTTTAGACTGCTGGCCCACAAAGTCAAGGTAACAATGCCTAATATGGAGAATTGTGAGTATTAGGAATAATATGTGTGAAATACCTAGATTGTGAACAGCATGAGGGCAGGGATCATGGATGTATCATCCACATTATCTTCCTAATGCATGGACAGGGACAGGAGGCCCTCACCACCAGTATTCACTGAGTGAAGGAGCAAGGGAATGCGTGAAGTCTCTTCAGCAACCAGATCAGGTAGTTTCTGTTGTTCAACTCCACGCATATTAATAAGGGAAACTTCTATAAGAAGTTTTAGCAAGAGGAAAAATAGTACACATTTTCACCTTTGCGTTGTTGGAAATGCCTTTCTGTCCTCCGGATGCACTCAGGAAAATAGGAAGTCAATGCAAAATTCACACATAATATCATCTTATCTTACTTTATTTTATCTATAATATCATCTGATTTTAAAAGAGAAATGTTTAATCTAACAAGTGAACAAGTAAGGTACACTGAAGTGAAAATCCTAACTGGAAATTTGTAGGCAAAGAACTGCCTTTTCCTTGACACTCCAGCCCATTTTATTCTCATTTTCTAAGGTATCCATTTCTCTCAGGTCTTGCTTGGAGCAGCTTCATGGCTGGAAATGTGAGTCCCCTTCATGTCATATCTTTTGCGGCTGAGAGCAAACATGTTTTGGGGAGCTCTGAAGGAATCGAGTTTTCATTCTAGCTGCCAGAGCCATAAAAGAGGCCTCTGCATTCTGGGCAGAGCACTGCACTAGGAAACATCAATTTGGTATTTGTAATACTTGAGCAGCATTGAACTTCCTGTGTGAGATCATGAATGAACAGCAGATCGTGAGTGTTAGTATAAGAATTGGACAGTGTTGAATTCTCATTCAACTTAAATTTCAGAAAATATCTTTGATTAAAACCCTGAGTTACTTTTTCCACAGTGCTGATATTAACATGATATATATCTGGCACATCTCTACTGAAAAATAAATGTTTTATACTGAGCAATACCTTTTTCACTCTCAGAAAATAAAGCAGGGGTAATAATAGCTAACCTATATAACACTTACTATGGCCAGGCTCTGTTCTAAGTGATTATGTATACTAATTCTTTTTAACCCCCATAGTGACCCTATGAGGTAGGTACCGTGCTTATCCTCATTTTACAGATGAGGTGCCTTACCTAGCTAGCAAGTGTTAAGAGCCAAGGTTTGAATCCAAGCAATCTGGTTCCAGTGTCTGTACTCTTAACCACTACCTCAGAAGACATTTTTGAGTAGCAGTAATAGAGAGCTCTATTAAGATTGGTCTCTAGGGGCCTGGGTGACTCAGTCAGTTAAGCATCTGACTCTTGGTTTCAGCTCAGGTCATTATCTCATGGTTCATGGGATCAAGCTCCGCATTGGGCTCTGCATTGACAGCATGGAGCCTGCTTGGGATTCTCTTCTCTCTCTCTCTCTCTCTCTCTCTCTCTCTCTCTCTCTGCCCCTCCTCTCTGTCTCTCTCTCTCTCAAAATAAATAAATAAGTAAACATTTAAAAAAAAAAAAAAAAAAAAAAACTGGTCTCTATTTGACCATCCTAGCGAAGTGCATATGGGCAGGCAAACCACCTCCCTACACTCTATTTTTCTTCACGTGGAACATGCCTAGGTTTCACGTGTAGATTAGAGGCTGAAATGAAGAGAGCCTACCAAAGAGCCCTTCAAGGGTTCTCCCAAGGCAAAGAGTGTTCACCTTACTTTCCTGGGAAAAAGATGCTTTTATACAATTGACACAATAAAAACATCTGAGTTAGCTATCACACTGAAGTTCTTTAAACTTGGATGGCGTCTATCTTTATGAACTTTCCAACAAAGCAGTCAGGTTTTACCTATAATAAGAAGCAAGAAAAGGAGATAATAGACTCACTCCTTCACACGTGCTTGTTCCTTAAGAGCTGCCCTTGCCAAAACTCGGGTCAAACATTTCTTCGTGGAAGTGAGAGCCCTAAGAGAGCCTCTTCCAGCACACCTGGTCCACTGTATACAAGTGGACAGAGGTTTTCCCACAGGGAGGATGGATTGCCAAAGAGCCATCTCTGGACAAACCAGTTAGGGGAAAAACAGAGCCTCCTTCTCTAGGCTGTCCTCCCATGCCTGGAGCTGGCAACACGACCATGGTGTGAACCTCAGCCCTGCTCACACTGCCTCAGCCGACACAGCAGCAGCCCAGTGAGGGACCAGCCAACCACCCGGGCCCCGGCATCCTCTAAACTCTGTGTCTGTCTTGTCTCATGCAAGAGGAATAGATACAAACAACATTAGCTCCCTGAGCCCTGTTTAATGTCTATTTATTTTTGAGAGAAAGAGAGAGAGTGTGTAAGCCAGGAAGGGGCAGAGAGAGGGAGACACAGAATCTGAAGCAGGCTCCAGGCTCTGAGCTACCAGCACAGAGCCCAATGCGGGGCTCGAACCCACGAACTGTGAGATAGGGACCTGAGCTGAAGTTGGACACTTAACCAACTGAGCCACCCAAGCACCCCAGAGCCCAGTTAACGATGGAGAGAGCCAGGGTGGAAGTGGCCCTTGTAAGGAAACACAGGCTCAGTCAACAAGAAGAAGCTGCAGCATTCATCCATCCTTCATTCACTTAACAACTGTTTGTGGAGAATCTACTATGCTCCAGGCGATGCACCAGATTCCAGCTCTTCAAAGGTGACAAGTTCTGAATGTCTAACCTTACAGTCAGCACAAGCAAAGTAGAGTCAAGAGTGTGGTGCCTAACAATGGCTGGGAGTCCAGGTAGGAAAGGTTCAAGATCACGCAGAGAGATCCCTAAAACTCCAGAGAAAGGAGAAGTCAAGGAACCAAAGCAGAGGTTCATACAGTAGGAAATGGAACTGGAGCCTGGTTACAAGACGAGGGATTCAAGTCGGGGCTTGTTCCCCAGGAAAAAGTCAGAAGGTTGGTTAAGACTTCAAGTGGAAAAAGAGAAGGGACCTGCGGCAGGACTGGTCTGAGGCTGAGTGGCATCTGGGGCTGAGTGGCCAAAAGCTGTCAGACCACCTTAGTCTAGAGCCTATAGCATTATCTTAAAAAGCTGGAATTTTCTATTACCTTTTCATAAAGAGGCACTGTAAGAAACATACCAGAAAATTTGTCTGTAAATTTTGAAGACAATTTAAAACTTTAAATTTTTTTATTTCAAAATTCAAAAACTTCTGCATTCAAAAAAAACCTGCTATTAATATGAGCCTGGAATAAACAGATATGTATAGACAAAGATAGACAATCACGTACACATTGTTCTATCAAATGGCAAGACATGTATAATCCAGTATGACCCTTGGCAGTTGCTGTCCAGAAACAGAGTTTAAGTCAATACCCAAATGGAGTCATAAACTCCTCCAAGGGGCTAGGTTATATGTACAATCCTCAGTTATTACAGGATGATTGTATAATTCCACTTATGAGACTAAATTGGTGCTATTAATAATTACCCTGGGACAGCAGGCATTAACTGGGACTGTCTCCACACAGCAGGACATATGATAAACTGGTTATTAGTCATTTTATTTCCATTTGTTCTATTTTATTTAGAATGCAGTTTTGTAGGATTCCTCTGGTATTTTGGAAATATGAATCCAGAACATAAGATCATATAAGACATTTGCATACCAAGAAAAGATTTTGCCCACCCCTCCCACTTGCTGCTTTTTTAAATAAAAGTCTTCTTTGCATTATAAATCTATAATGCATTCTAGAACACTACACAGTGTGAATACAAATTAGCTTGTCTAGCTCACCACCTAAGATCCTGAAGTTGCCAGGGGAGATATCAATCCCATGTTCAGAATCTCCCAAGATTGATGGAAATTGCTTTCTTTTAATAGTAAGAGAACATGGAGCACCTGGGAGGCTCAGTGGGTTAAGCATCCAACTTTGGCTCAGGTCATGATCTTGCGGTTTGTGAGTTCGAGCCCCACATCGGGCTCTGTGCTGACAGCCCAGAGCCTGGAGACTGCTTCAGATTCTGTGTCTCCTCTCTCTGCCCCTCCCCGGCTCACACTCTGGCTCTCTCTCTCTCTGTCTCTCAAAAATAAATAAACGTTAAAAAAAATTAAATAGTAAGAGAACATAACAGCCATCTTAAAACTAATAGCACCACAGCAGTACTGGCCCCTCACTAGTATATAGATGTTATAATAACTCTTTTCAAAAAAGCTGAGCCAATACAGATAAGGAGGTTCAGAATTCCAGACAAACTTGACCTTCTATGTGTGACCCTAAGCAGGTCCCCCAAAAATTAAATTTCTAAAGAGATTCCAAAGCGAAATAATCTACCTGACTTTGGCATTGTAATTCTCTTAAAAACCAGTCATCTCTAAATGCTTTGAAAACTAATTGTTCATCATAAAATTAATATTGTAGTTGGCACTGGTTTTGCTTTATGAATATTTAATATTACCTTTTTTCTAAAAGAACTGTATTTATTACTTTACTTTTACACTCTGGTATATACTTTCCCCCAGAAAATGCCCCCCCCCTTTTATCTGTATCTTGTCCACAAACAACAAACCTCCCCCTCCCCTTGCTATTCCTCCTTATCCTTTGTCTTCATTCAAGCTGGTGCTTGAGATTTTTTTTAAGTATGCATGTATAACTTGGGGGAAAGAATGAGGGTTCTTTAGAACGGAACGTGTGCTGTTCAGTATCCACAAGCTGTTGATAAACTCAGTGGTTATCAGAGATAGAGACTGGATAGGAGGACTTCTCAGACCGTTTCCCTCCTGCTTCCTCCAACCTGTTCTTGTTTATTTTGTCCTCTTTGTTTTTGTGGGGGTTTTTTTTCTTGTTTTTTATTAAGTTTTTAATTTTAATTCTGGTATCATCAGCGTATTTTTTTTTCTTTTAAAACATAAGAATAAAGCAATTAACTGTTTGGATACTTTGCTCCAATAAATTAGAAATACCCCTTTCCCCCCAAATCTAAGATTTTCATCATCATCAGAATGATCAACTGGATTAATTTATTCTCTGGCAATAATTGCCACCAACCAATAGACAAATCTATAAGAAGCCTCGGATTCTGAAATTCACTCTACCTTCTATTTTGAGTATAAACAAGACAGAAGCTCCAGTTGTAGCATGAAATGGCCAAATCACTAGAGAAAGCTCCTCTGGTGTGTTTTAAAATAGGCAGAAAACTAGAAAGGGAGATTTTTAACTAGCAAGCATATGATTTTTAAATCACTGAATTTGATCTCTTATATGTTTCAGTTAATCTACCAGCACTTTGAATGATTACTTTTTCTTGCCACATTGATTTATTTTCCCTTGTAGTCAAGCTATCTTTCAAGTTTAAGGCATTCAGGTTTATTGAGTAAAGGGAATATCCTTAAAAAAATCACTGCATCTTCGTTTATGTAAGTCTACCAGCAGGAGAATTTTATCACTCCCCGGGGGTGAGTATGAGCCATTCGGGTCTGGCCGCCTGCTAAACTATGCCTATTTATTTATGGTCTATGTAACATGAGGGAGAACAAAAGTTGGCTCCTGTGAGCATTCTCGAAGCCTGGACATGGCTTTGCTTCTGCTAAAAACACTGACGTGAGTAGACTCTGTCACAGACTCAAAGGTCACTTTTCCATTTTGTTCATATTGAGAAACAATTTAGATAATTATCTGTCTTTTGTATCTTAGAAGAATAGGAGCAGGGGGAGGGAGTTGTTTCATTTCCTTGAATTTTCTTTGCGAGGCTGCATCAGGCTCTTGAAATTGTAAAATGGAGCAGAGATGTGGCCCACGTAAAGAGCACATTGCTTCCAAGTGTGGCCCACCCATTTGTTATGTTGCTGTTTCTAGAAATCCTTTGTTCTTACAAAGATACCTGACTTAATGCCATGAGAGTCTTCTCCAACATGTAGAAGGCCAGTTTGTATACATCAGATACCATTTCCTCTTGATTATATAACCATTTCAAAGTTTGCAAACATGTACTGAAAGACGCACTGTACAGTTAAGCTTTGGCATGTGGGCTTTTGCTTTTAAAGTACCTAGAGGTTGGCATGTGGAAGGGACACACATGTGTTGTCAGATCGTTATGGCACAGAGGAAGGACAGTATAGTGAAGGAGTGCTACAAGAGCCCAGAGGAAGAAAAGCATTTTTTGTTTGGGAAATTCAGGAAGGAACAACTTCTAGAAGGAAGCATTTGCAGGATCGCTCTCCTCATGGCCAGATATTTGCAGTTTGTCCAAATGATAGCTTTAGATTTCACTAATCTAGCCTCCTTATCTTTTTTCCACAACCAACATATCTGTCTAATACTCAGTCTCCAAACAGATGGTTATACTCCACAAAACTCCCATTTAAAGGATCATATTTGGAAATCTTAAAATTCTTTTGAGATGAAAAAAAAGTCTTTTCAGCCTAATCTCCATAATGACTTTCATACAGTCTCTACTTTCTTCAAACTTGAAGCTACTCTCTCCCAGGTTCTCAGGCAATATTCTAGTCTCATGCTTCCCAAGTATAACAGAAGCCACCAGAATGCAGCTCTTCCTACTTCCCAAGCCCATCTGCAGATGTACCTGCCTCACCTCCCACCTTCTCGGGTACATGGCTCCATCCTGTGACTCCTTTTTCTCAGGTATCCTCCTTCTCTCTCCCTCCGGATCCTTCTCATCAGCATTGAAACCTGCTCTAATATTCTCTGGACCCCACAGATCTTACTTGCTAGTACTCGAACTCTAATCTGCAGAACTCTAATCCATTTCACAGCAAACCCTCTTAAAAGAATCATTTCCATGCACTGACTCTACTTCCAGACCTCCACTCATTCCTCTCTCCTTCTCACATGAATTCTGGCCCCTCCTCCCCATCTACAGAATTGCTCTCGCTAAAGTCACAAGGACCTTCAATGTTGCTAAAGTCCATGGGCCTTGCTCGGTCATCACCCTATGTAGCCCTCACTTGCTCTGAACTCCGCATACTCAGAGTTGAAGCTCAGTCTTCCCTGGGCTTCATGATAGTCACAGTCTCCCCCTCGCTTCCTTCCTGCCTCTCTGCTTCCTCTCAGTCTTGTCTGCTGTTTCGTTTCCTGGGCCACTGCCCTTTTCACTCCACATTCTCATTCAAGGCAACTTCACTTCCTTCCATGATTTCAGGCGGTTGGTGCTCGTAAAGAACCCTAACAAATGAAGAAGCCAGCGAAATGGCAGGAATTCCTAAAAGTGCATATTAAAAAAGAGAACGAATTCTCCCTTCTCGTCTGTTTTATTTGGGAACAATAACAATACGTCTCAACTGCCTCACATATTTGAATGGGACTTTACATTTTGGGAAAGCGTCTTTGCATAGACACCCACATAGACATAGACATAAACGACATGAGGGATCAGGTCTGAATCAACCCCCTTCATTCCGTTGATGCAGAAACTGAAGTCCAAAGACAGTGAGTACGTCTCCTGGAGTCGCATAACTGCTTCACACCTTGTTTGAACTTCACAAGAACTCCGGGAAGGCATGTGTACTTCTTCCTATTTAAGAGAGGAGAACACTGTGGTTCTAAAAGTTTGAATCTTGCCCACTGTTGCACAGCTCATAGGTAGAGACCAGAGACCTAGAACCAGGACTCAGGTCACCTAGTTTCTCAGGCTACTGTGATGCACCGTACTGCTTCCCCACATTCCTAACATGGGTGCAGTTAAATAGCTATACTTTTAGATTGGATTTTCTCTAAATAGAGAGAGGCAAACCCACAGCAACAACAAGTGCACTGTGTACTACTGTAGCACGGTGTGATTACGGGGAAGAGAGGCAGGGAGGAGGAGTTTCACATAGTAAAAATTCTAAGTGTTTATCCATGCTCAGAGACTCAGTTAGGCTATTTGTTTATTTTTTTAATTATTTTTTTAATGTTTATTTATCTTTGAGAGAGACAGAGCGCAAGCGGAGGAAGAGCAGAGAGGGGTGAGAGGGAGACAGAGAATCCAAAGCAGGCTCCAGGCTCCGAGCTGTCAGGACAGAGCCTGACACTGGGCTCGAGCTCACAGACCGTGCAATCATGACCTGAGCCGAAGTAGGATGCTGAACCAACTGAGCCACCCAGGCGCCCCTGTTTGTTTATTTAAATGTACATACTGAATACAGGTGAACTGATTCCACAACTATATATACATTCCTGCCTGATGTTCTTCAATAAAGGAGAATAAGTGTAGGTAGGAGTGATGATGAGCCCTAACTTCTTTGGTCAGTAGGATTTTCACATAAACCTGTGTGTGCTCAGATTCGTTTATTCAACTTAGACTTGGCAGAATGGGTGGACTTTAGGAGGAGGTGTTTCATCATCATAATCCTCATGAATATGTATTACACAGGTGGATGGTCCTGGCTGCTCAGCAAGAGCTGTATTAGCATGAACAAAGGGCTCTCCAAGGCTGCTATCATGTAACCCCCCTTGTTTTTCAATCCAGCGCCCCTACTGCCTGAAATCTCCAGCCTCCTTACACTTCCTTCAAGATTCTCCTTGGGCATTACCTCTTCCAGGAAACTTCCCCTAATAGTTCTCCTGACCCTCAGTCTTAGGAGCCCTTCCAGTATGTTCTAACACACTGTGCTTACCCCCAACCCCCCACCGGCATGGGGCTCCACCCACTCTCTGCGATGATTGATGAGCACAGAGGCTGAAATCTCCCCAGGGTACAAAACTGGGTCACGGGTCTTTGTATCCTTAGCCTCTAGCAGAGGGTCTGGCTCATAGTCCTTGCTTGCTGAAAACTACTCCAGGCAGGTAGACAGTCTGACAGGAAAGGAGGAAAAGGAGGGAACTGAAGGTTCATCTAAGCTATATATATGTACACAGATTTTAAAATCAAATTTAAAAAACTTGTGAAAAATGGTTCAGAGACAAACACTTTAAACTCTTTTTGCTGACTTATTTTTTTGCCCTCATTATCCCTCAATAACATGTTTCTTCTTGATTTTTCCATTTTAAGTATTATCTCTTCACTTCAGCCACGGGAGTTCAAGTTTGACACTCTCACGCTTTCCCATCCCACTCCGTGATGCACAGTCCACATCTCCCTGTCCCTGCTGTGTGATACATGCCTCCCCCAGCAAACTTGTGCTGGAATTTGGGTTAGACCATCATTCAGGTTCCATGTTCTACTAACTATGTAAAATGTTATCAGACAGAAGAACTATGTAGTGTACTTGAATTACATGTCTGCTAGTCACCCCCCCCCCTCCTTTTCTGGGTACAGAAAGCTAAGAGAAAATAAGTAACTTTAGCCAAAACCATTCCACCAGTTAGTACCAGAACCAGGATCAAAAGCCAGCCTTCTATTTCCCAGTAAAATGGTTTTTCCATGACATCAAGCTGCCTCTCAAAAAACTTTTTTTTTTTATTTTAAAATCTTAGTGAACCGATGTGAAGAAGAGCCTAGCGTTTATGTGACTGTATCAAAGTATTCTTTACACTTAACTGGCTTTTGTCAAATTGATCCCTGGTGACAGCTTCTATTTCTTATAAACTAGAACTAGAGATAAATGTAGATAAGGGCCCACGTAAAGAACTTAGAGCTAGAAAGAATTTCGTCTTGTTTTTCATTTTGAAGACAAGAAGACTAAGGCCCAGAAAAGTTAAATGACTTGATGAGTATCACACAGCGAGTTTGGAGCCCCACTGGGCTGAAATTCCAGTTCAGCTTTCAGCCCATGCTCCTTGGGCTGGGGACCCCCAACCCCCCAGACACCTCGTACCTCCTCTTGGACACTTTGCTTCGTTTAAAATCTCTGTTACACATGCCCAAGCCCATTCTCTACATTAAACTTACTCATCCCCAAAAGCGACATTAAAGCCTGTCAGAGTAAGACAAAAGTGAGGCGCCTGGGTGGCTCAGTTGGTTAAGCATCCAATTCTTGATCTCAGCTCAGGTCATCATCTCCCGGTTCCTGGGTTCGAGCCCTGCATTGAGCTCTGTGCTGACATTGTGGAGCCTGCTTGGAATTCTCTCTCTCCCTCTCTCTCTGCCTCTCCCCTGCTCCTGCGCTTGCTCTCTCTCTCTCTTTCTCTCTGTCTCTCTCTCTCAAGATAAATAAACATCAGAAAAAAAATCATTCAAAGCAAGTAAAAAATGGGATATAAAATACATTTTTTAAATTTTTTTTTAACGTTTTATTTATTTTTGAGACAGAGAGAGACAAAGCATGAGTGGGCAAGGGGCAGAGAGAGAGGGAGACACAGAATCGGAAGCAGGCTCCAGGCTTTGAGCGGTCAGCACAGAGCCCAACGTGGGGCTCGAACTCACGGACCGCGAGATCGTGACCTGAGCTGAAGTCGGCCGCTTAACCGACTGAGCCACCCAGGCGCCCCTAAAATACATTTCTTAAAACCAGGGTTGTGTTAGGCTACCTCGCATGGCTGCACAACTAGAACACCACACTGTGTGAGGACCCGGAAGACAATGATGTCAGAGGATGGAGACCGACATGAAAACATTCCTAAGTGTCATGAACAATTAATTTCATGAATAGAAGACAGTACCGGCACCGGGAAGGCACAGAGGAAGGACTGGCTGCCACCCCGCTCACCCCAGTTCAGCCCCAAGGCCCCAGGTTAACTTAGTCTTTACAGTGTTCCCTCCTCTCCCTTCCCTGTGATTCCCTTCATTTCCTGGGACCCTGTTGCGGCACCCCTGGAACATACACAGCTTCAGGCTCCGGAGTCCGTGCTGCCTTCTGCCGTCGGCCTCCAGGCCCGCTGGAGGAATCTTTAGATCTGGGGCACAGAGCAAGGTGCAGGGAGAGAGGGGGAACCACGGGAGACAGGAGCACAGGGAACTTGTTGGGAAAGCATTCAGGGCTTTTGTCTTTTGGGGCATAGGAGTTTGGGGTATAAATGGGAAACTGACAGATTCACACTGTTGAAAAAACTGGAAAACTAACACAAAGAAAATGGCAAACTCGTGTTTGATGATATCAGCCCCTAATTAATTATAGCCCTTATAGGAATCATTTGTTTGTATCTAATTACCATGTAGCTCAGTATCGATGAAACATAACATAATTTGTGTCCTATAACTATGCCTGAAATTTCATAAGCCTTACCTGTCGGTGCTTAGCGTTCTTAGTCTATTGCTCATGTCGCCAGCACAAGTCAAGTTAAAAGAATGTTTCATAAAGCAAAAGCCAATCGTATTCTTTTCTCCTGCCCCAAAGTTCCTGCTCTGCAACCTGCCTCCTTAAGTTCCAGGAGAGCAATCATCAGGATTATATATTATCAGAATTATATACTCTTGTGGCATATACACCACTGGAGCTGCCCTGCAGCTTTGAAATGGCCACAGTGGCTGTGCCAGCTGCAGAAGACGATACACACAGGTTATTACCTAGTCCTGCCCTCTGCATGGCCACAGCATAGAATCCACACCAGTTTACCTGTCTGGCCACACATTCCAATATGCCCCAAGTGCCGATTCACTGTAATGCTATTTATCACTTAAAGAAATCTTTTCTTTTAAAAACGTACTATCACAAAAATGCACATCACGATCACTTAACATGTGTATTTTGCCCAGGTTCCACATAGCGTTCTACACTCTCAGCCCATTTGAGCTAGTGCAACAGCCTGGAATGTTCCCTTGCTCAGTGAGCCTTAGAGCCCCAAACCATAAGCGCCCAGCAAATGAGCAACATAACACCGCATCCTGAGTTTTGTGTGTGTGCAGCACGTGCAGCTTATTTCTCTCTGGCCTCTCTTGGTGCCGTTGATTTTGCATTCTGATGACTGCTTCTGGCCCAGAGTGGCTGTCAAAGTGTGTGAGAATGTTGGTCCTGTTGGAAGCAAAGGACGATGCGTTGCCAGATGTCACAGCGCAGGTTCCACAGGAACCGCATGTGCCTGAGGAAAAGGTCAAGGAAGCCCAGGGTAAACGGCAGTAGGCAATACCATAGGAACATTATGAGAGCCTGAGATGTGGAGCCTGTCTGCAGGATAACTGGAAGAAATAATCGGCAGAATGCGACTTCAGCGGAAACAAAGAAAATGGAAAACCGGTTGCCAGTGTTTGATACTCCACAGGAAGTATGCTATAAGGACCTGCCAGCACTGATTCACTTAGCGCTCCTCTTTTCAGAGAATTCCTATGTCAAGTGCATTTGCATGAGGCTGTGATCATTGCTTCCAAGAACTTTTAGAACGTAGGTCATATTAAAAGCCCCTTTTGCTTCTAACCACTCAGTGGTAGGAATGGCTTTTCTATCCATCCTTCCGGTTCCTTAGCTACACAGCACCTCAGAGAATCCTGTTGACATGGAAAGCACAATAGCTTTAAAAATTGCTAAATAGATGGTGTGTCTTAGAACACAAAAGTTCGGTCTAAGACTGAAATCACCTGGCCAGGAAATGGCACGAGAGATCACTTCGCGGCAGTAATGATAAAAGTCCACGGCAGTAGCTGTCTCTTGCCAGGACCATCTCTCATATTTAACAAAACCAAAGCAGCTGCGCACGATTTGCTGTAGTTGAGGTGACCTTGCATCACTAACCTTTGCCTTGACTATGGACATCGGACGACCGGGCTAGTGTTGAATGTTAACCTGTCGAAGCCTCCTGAAAACAAAAGAGGCAAAAATAGAAAGGGTGGAACATGTAAAGACCTGACGGTTTGCCCTGCCTCTGCTGTCTCTGAATTGAATTAGCACTTGATTCCGTGAGGACGCTCAGATCACTGGATGTGCTGGCAGGTGGCAGCAGGAGGGGGTGCGTTTCCGTGCCAGGCAACTGCCGCCATGCCAATTATTTGTGGTTTCTCAACATGTGTTTTTGACACTCACCTACGCACAATGATAACAACATTTGGTTTCCCTTAAAGATTTGTTTGTAACTACAGCCTCTTTTCCCATGAAACATCCTCCCAATTCCCTCATGTGCGTTCCATATTCTCACATTTTCCAAAAGCCTCCTTCATCTCAGGGCACCGGGGTGGCTCAGTCGGTTAAGCGTCCAACTCTTGATCATGATCTCGTGGTTCATGGGATCGAGCCCCGTGTCAGGCTCTGTGCTGACAGCTGGAGCCTACCTGGGATTCTTTCTCTCTCCCTCTCTCTCTCTCTGCCTCTCCCTTCCTCCCTCATTCTCTCTCTCTCTCTCAAAATAACCAAATAAACTTAAACTACACAGTTTAATTTCGTTATTTATTGAGAGAGAGAGAGAGAGAGAACATGAGCAGGAAAGCATGGAGCCTGACGTGGGGCTTGAACTCAGGAACTCCAAGATCATGACCTGAGCTAAAGTCAGATGCTTAATTGACTAAGCCACCCAAGTGCCCCAAAATAAATAAATAAACATTTTTTTAAAACTTTTCCCCATCTTTTGTTTCTATTTGAATTTAAAGAGAAGAAAGAGATGAATAAATACTCTAAGTAAAGTGAGAGGTTGCTTTGGATGGATTCTGCAACCTTGTAATTTTATTTTGGAAGGCCATTCAAAGAGCTCTATCTGGGTCAGAGAGCAAGGAGGCCACTACCCACGACAGGGAGTCATCCCAGGCCCAGTGACAGGTCCAGCCAGAAACTGAGCTGAGGCCTTGCAGGGATCAGAGTCAAGCGGAGGGAGGTGCAGGATCAGGAGTTAAGAACAACCCCGAGCCCACAGGGCCATGTGTTTCCTGCCTCTATGAGGAGACGGCTCTCTGTTGCCCATGGCTGAACCCTGCTGTGCTATTTGCCAATTAGAGGCTGGCAGGAAGGAGCCAGGAAGAGTCCCAGCAGACACCCAGCTGACAGCTTATTGTGGAGAGGTTTGTACACAGAAGATTAAACTCATTTCTGTTGCGAGCAGCCTCACACATGTGCATTTAACATATTTATTAAGCATCTATTATGTTTAAGGATGTACGTATAAGCCACTGTGCCAACTACTGCTGTCGGGTAATAAAATGTAAAATAAAATAGTAAACTGATAGGTGGCCCCCCCTTTTAGCCGAAGCTGTGAAATCTTTACAGTGTCATTTATTTTAATCAGACTGGGTATTTTTGTTGCATAATAATAGACTTAGTGAAGAGGGGCATTTCAGTGAGAAAGTTCTTTATCAGAAACTGTAAACTCAGATAAAGAAATAACATAGGATATATATAGGTATGTGTTCCAGAACATCATATCAGATAGAGGAAGAGAGATGTTTTAGATTATCATTTCAAATGTTTAAAAATACTTACCAAGCACAACACTCATGCCGGAAAACAAAATACACCCAAGTCTCTAGGAGTGGTCAAGCAGAAAGGAGGAGGGTAAGACAGAGTTTGGTTGAGTCTGGGGAGGTGGGCCAAGTGGTCCAGCCCACAGTCAGGAGAAAGGAGCTGCTCGTTGGCTTGAAAAAGCCCATGAGAAAGGACGGGAACCCTTTCTATGCCAGAAGACTCCACCCACCCCATCAGAGCAAGAGTGTCTACAAGATAAGACCATAGACCACCTAGTCTGTGTCTTACATGTAGTATTACAATCACCCTAAGAGGCATTTGTCTTCAGGGCCAGGGAACAGACTTAGTATAACCCCACCCTTGCCCCATATGTTCACCTGCCACCTCTGCCTATTTGCTTCTTCCTAGACTTTCAAACAAAAGAAAGACCTAATTTCTCAATTAGGGACAAAGGCACTTAAAATGTGAATACCCTTTGGGGTTATTCAGTATGGGTGTATATCAGCTATAGTGTAATTTCTTAACATCAATGAGCAAAAATCAGGCCCTTCCCTGCTTTGTGAGAATGAACAGGGATTAAAGAAGGCAAGGGGTCACTGAGTATTTGAAAGCAAATGTTGCCACCAGCCAGGGAAGAACTGAAGATAACTTCTTCAAAGTTGATGGCTTGCCAGAGATTGAAATTGAAATCCATAGAAGGTACCTATGGACAAAGGGATCTTTGTCATGCATTTCATTATAGAAGCTACATGTTATTTATGAAAATTAGGTGAGGGTCACCTTTTTTTTTAAGCCAGTTATCTTCATATGAAAGACCATCATCATTCCTCAAGACATAGTAATGTGTCTATCGTTGTGTCTATCAAGGCAATTTCTAATCTGTAAGAATAACCTCAGACAGTAATATGTTTTAGGCTAGTATGCTCAGTGCCTTATTATGGCCTGTATCACCCTGTGCTGTGACTTTGTTCCCCTTTATAAGTATCCTTCTAGAAGCAAAGATCCTGTTTCATGTATCTCTGTGTCCCAGTAAATAGCAGATGTACCATAAACATACCCAGAAATGTTGGCATAAGAGAATGAATAAATCCGTTCATTCAGTTGCCTGTGAATCAATCAAGAAAATTGTAGGCAACTATATTAAGTAGGATTTCTGTGCTGATATTATTATGACAATTTTGACAATTTTGATTCTTTGCAAGAATGCAAATAATGTCTTCTTGTTAGAAATAGGACATCCTCCAAAAGGTCAGGACAATAGCTTCCGCCCTGCTGCCCGTCATTCATCCTTCAACATATGAATTTATTAATGTGCGTGCAATTGACTCCAAGTAGCAGAAAACCCAACTGACAGTAGCTTAAACCATAAGGACATTTATGATTTGCTTATGTGGAAGACCAGAGTTACATGACTCCGGGCTGGTTCAGCAGCTCAACAGTGCCATTTGGGGACATTAGCTCCTCCATCCTTCCGTCCATCCTTCCTTCGACTTATTTCCACATGGTTTATCAGATGTAGGCTGCAGCTCTGGGCATCACATCCTGACTCTGTTTCCCAAGGCAGCAAGTGTGTGCGTGTTCCAGGGCAGAGAAGGGCAGTGCATCCGGGGCAGCGAGAGAGCTCTCCTTTTACCTGGGAGGAAGATCTTTCCCAGAAACCTCCTGATAGACTTTCTCTTCCATCTCAGGTCTCATGCCTTTCCCTAAACCAGGCACTGGCAAAAGGGAATGCTATGTTTAATCCCAGTCAACAATGATTCATCTGACTCCCGTTTAAAAAGAAGAAAGAGGGAGTGGATGGGTGTTGGGCAGGCAGCTAGAAATATCTGCTGTGCCCCACCTAGTCTCCCGCTGGAAAATGAGAATCAGCTATGGTGGCCAGTCATACCTCCAAGGGCTAACTCTTCTTCCAGCATTATAATCTGACTATTTATATCATTTTACTGATGGTTTTTAAAAATCCTGAACTTGAGGAGGAGCCTAAAATATATGAGCCTTGCCCAGAATTACAAGGTTTTAGTGAGTCATGTCCCTTTCCTGCTCTGACTTTGGGTTGCTTTACTCTGGAACATTTTTATGAGTTATATGTTACAAGATTCATGGTTTTTTTCCAATCTAATTCATATGTAAGAGGACTCGTAGGATTACAGCTTTTAGGATTACAGCACACTTCCCTAAACGGAAGTAGATTGTGTCAGCCGTGAGAAACACATCAGAGGTCTTGGCACATGCATCAGTTTGCATCAAAAGCTGTAAGGGGCCATGATATTTGTGGTTTGGGGGAAATTTTGATCCATTTAATGAATATAGTAATGTCTATTTCAGTAATTGGAATGATTTACTTGAGCTCTTTCTAGATGAAACCATCCCTCATAGGAAATGTATTCCAAATCCTCAACACAAACTTCAAAGTATTCAGTAGTTTATCAACTTTCAGAATGACCAGTGGCTCCATGACACATGTCTGTCCCCAGGAGACAAGCTTCCTCAAATGATAGGCCTTCCCAAGTATCTGTTTCAGTTTCTGTCCTGGGTTGGACTGACCTAGACTTCCTGCCTTGTACTTTTTATGAATCATTGTCAATTCATGTAAGAGATGCCCTAAAATGCCTTTGAAAACCCCTTGGCAGATGTGCTAGAGAAATATATTCCTGTGAGTCTAATAGCATTCATAAAGTGACACAAAATTAGATAAACTTCCCAAAATGCCTTTTTTTTTTTTTTAAGCAAGTGTCCTGGAATTTTGTGGTATGTATTTCTCTGGAATAAATCACGTTTGGGCTGATAATTATTGTTAAGAATTTGTCGATTTTGAAGCATCTCTAGACTCCCACTTGGGATTGGTGTATGGCTGTCTTCTTAGCCATGTACGCAAGGCCATCTCCCTTTCCCAGCAGATGGCCTGGGAAGACACAGGCGGCAAAGAACATACCAGTTCCTTTCTCCCCGGGAATTTCATAGCCAATTTTCTGCCTCCATGGTGGCCCATTTTGATTGAGTGTCTTTGCAACTCCAAGAGCATGATTTCGGAGGTCACAGAGGGACAATTTGCAGGGCTTTTCCTTTTATCTTGTGCCATCATTTTTAGTATTTGTTCTTAAAAGACTGTTCTCAAGGCTCAGTTGGTTGAGCATCAGACTCTTGCTTTTGGCTCAGGTCATGATCCCAGGTTGTGGGATCGAACCCCACATCAGGCTCCATGCTGAGCATGGAACCTGCTTAAGTTTCTCTCTCTCTCCCTCTGCTTCCTTCCCCACTTGCACTCTCTCTCTCAAATAAAAGAAAATAATAAAAAAAATTAAAGACTATTCTCTTACACTAGAATATCTGGATTGTAGGAAATATCTAAAGAAGATAACTAATTTTTGTTAAAGTTACTAGACACATAGGAATTTGCTTTCTTTTTCTCTTCTGAAGTTTTTTTATTGAATTTTTTTTTACATTCATTTATTTTTGATAAACAGAGCACAAGTGGGGGAGGGGCAGGGAGAGAAGGAGACACAGAATTCGAAGCAGGCTCCAGGCTCTGAGCTGTCAGCACAGAGCCCGATGCAGGGCTCGAACTCACAAACTGTGACATCGTGACCTGAGCTGAAGTCGGACGCTTAACTGACTGAATCACCCAGGCGCCCCTGAATTTTTTTTATTTTTAAACAACATACCTGAATACACATGCGCGCGCGCACACACACACACACACACACACACACACACACACCTAAAGTGAAGAATGATATTCAGAACAATTTTTCCAATAATGCTGTCATTGCTGAGACCATTTTTGGAACTTCATCTTTTAGAATTGGCCTAAAGAAGACTCACAACTCTTATAAGCAAACTAGTCTCATCATTGTGTAAGTGTACCTTGTTTTGACTAAAGCCACAGATTGATCACCTTATTTACAAGGTTTGGAATCACTGAAATCAGAGCATCTCAACACTAGGCAAAATGGCAGAAACCATTGAGTTCAACTCCCTTAGTTCTGATGAGAAAGTTGAGGGCCAGAGAAGTCAATTGACTTGCCAACAGGTACATAGCAAGTTAGAAAATAGTTTATACCAGAAATCAACTCCAAGTATCCTTTTACTGTTTATTAAAAATCAAACCTAGTTTTAATACATATTTTCCACCATTAAAGATATTAAAGAAGAATCTGTCATGGACTCTGTAGATCCTTCCAGAAGCAGTCCACAATTTGTTTTGATCAGTGATAATATTGTAATCAAAGCATCTTTTAAAAAGTTTATATTATTATTATTATAGTAATAATAATATGTAAGTTCCATTGTATTTGTTTTTAAAAAAAACCTGTTAGACTATAGTTATAGGTTTAAAAATATTTTTTAATGTCTTTATTTTATTTTGAGAGAGAGACAGAGTGCAAGCGGGGGGAGGGGCAGAGAGAGAAGGAAACACAGAATCTGAAGCAGGCTCCAGGCTCTGAGCTGTCAGCACAGAGCCTGATGTGGGGCTCGAACTCACAGACTGTGAGATCATGACCTGAGCTGAAGTCAGACACTTAACCAACTGAGCCACCCAGGCTCAGCTAGTTACAGCTTTTATATAGATTTCTTAAATTCAAAACAGAATAAAACACTATCCCAGTTTTTAAATGTTCCTTGTTTTTCTCATTTCTCATGGAGAACGTCTACAGAATGCTCCAAAGTGCTCCAAACAGTATCTGCTGGACTGAGGCAAGCTTGTCCTTGTGCTGTGCTGTCCAGTGAAAAAGCCGCTAGCCACATGTGGCTATTTAAATTTAATTTTTAGTTAACTAAATAAAATGTAAACGTCAGGTCCTCAAGTACTCAGTGGCCACATTGGGCTACTAGCTACCATATTACACACTACAGCTGTAAACATTTCTATCAACATAGAAAATTTTATTGATTAGCGCTGGTCTAGAATTCTTACAGTTCGTAAGTATTTTAATCTACCGTTTATCTCTTATATTACCTCTGGATAAGTTAGAAGGTGGTGACAAGTTCTGGGAAAGTTTTTTAAATGTTTATTTGTTCTCTGAATGTTTCTAGCTTTTCTGCATAGTTTAATTTTAAAAAGGAGAAAATATTTACTTTCCCCCATTTTTAGAGCATGATTGTGTGTGTGGAATTCATATCAATTGTCTTGTCCCGGCTGCTGAATTTTCTTAAAGTATGCTAAAATTGTGGCCAAAACCCTGTTAATGCTGCCAAAGCTATTGGCAGAAATCTCTTTACGATGGTCTAACATTTGAAATTAACTAGTCTGGACATAGACAAGGGAAGTTATGTTGAATTCATTCTTAATAGCCATTTTACTTGCAAAGACTCTATATTACCCACCTACCTTCATTAATCCAACATCTAGAATGAAAGTCCAGGCACTGACAAGGAATGGGTCAGCTCTAAAGACTGATCTGGCATCATGCTTCTGGTCCAGGTGCAAGCCCCACCCTGCTCTACCCTCAGCAATTAGAGAGCAGTGACCAATTCTCCATGGCTTTCTACTTCGTACGATGTCCTGCCAGAACATCTTCCAGAAGACTTTTTGAACAAATAAATGCATATTTGATTTGGTCTGCCCTGAAAACCATTACATTTAACAGCAGACTCATAGGATTCATGAAGTGTGACTGCTTTGAGTTCTTTTTATTGTGGAACGGTATCCAATGAATGAACTTAGTACGACTGGAATCCTTGGGTGATTATCAGCCCTTTTGCTGAATCTGTGCTGAGTGAAATTAGGGACCAGTGAGTCACAGGCTATCATGGAAGAGGGCTAAAGTGCAGCTTATTCTGTTTGCCATTGCAGGAATAGTAAATCCTGTATTAAAATAAAGGTGAATTAGGAAAGCTACAAAGTACCATAATAAATTAGAGAGGGTCCAGAAAATAAGTAAGCAGTTTTTAGTTTCTGTGTGTATAACTTTAATATACCACTGCAGCACACACAGATACATTTGCTATTTTTGTTTTCCACATGTGTTATACAAAGTATTTCTCAAAAGGATCGAATGTCTTTGAAAATTAAAGAGGTAAATGTGTATCTGCTGAGACTCAGCTGGGCAGTGATCCTTTTAAACCGTCCAGAGAGTGTCAGTCTCTGGTGAGATCCACTTTCCCTGCTTCTCGAAGGTGTTTGTTGTTCCTGGTGTGGTTGCTCGAGGCACGTGCTGCCCCAAGAGAATTCTGAAGCTATAACTCAGCCCAGTTTCTTTTCTTTTTTTGCTTTTTCAAAGAATTTTTTTTTTTTAAATCAAATGTCTCCTTGCCAACTGAATGGATGTGAAATCTGATGAAGTTGTTTGCCAAACTCTAAACAGCATCTATTGTGTCCTGTTGCCTGAGGTTATTCTTCTTTCTGTCCTGCAGTCTCTGGGGTTGCTCATGAGATAGTGATAATGTCTCAATTCTCCGTTTGTAGATAACAATCAACAGAGATAGTGGTGAAGACGTGAGTTCCCCCAAACACGGGAAGGAGGACCCAGACAACATGCCCCACGTGGGCGGGAATACTTGGGCTGGTGGAACAGGTTGGTAGCACCCGCATCCTCCTGGGTCGAGCTTCCCAAAACCTCACAAGCCCAGGTAGAATGCACACCACCCCTGAGAAGGTGCAGGGACCCCTTCCTTTCTCTGCCTCCCCCGTTAGTCAGCGGGACTGTGCTTTTGCCCTGAGTCCCAGTGTGACATCAACACGTGACAAAGCTCTAGCCTTTGGAGCCCCACAGATGCTGCCACCTTGTGACGGGAGACCATTCTGACCCTCCCAGGGTGGCTTCATCAGTAAATTGGAAACTACTACCTGCCTTACCAGGTTGTGGTGAGGATTGAATGAAATCACGATTGTAAAGTGCTGCGCACAAGCCCTGGTCTGAAGAATGTATTCATTAAAAATGTTAACCCCTTCTAAATTCCATGCCCTTGGGATCATGCCAGCAATCTATAGTAAATTCTTTCTTGACCAGCTGACTTGGAAAAGAAGTGGTCCTCGCCTTCCACATCTCAGAAGTGAGTGTGTTGAGGATGCAGGATTTTGAGATAAGAGAGTCG
This sequence comes from Panthera onca, assembly GCF_046562875.1. Lineage (NCBI taxonomy): Eukaryota > Metazoa > Chordata > Mammalia > Carnivora > Felidae > Panthera > Panthera onca. Next base: position 211,867,695 of record NC_138339.1, on the reverse strand, counting down.
GCTGCAGTTTGAACTGATGGCCGTGGTCCGTTCCTTCCTCTTGGCTGCCTGATGAGAGCATTGTTCCCATGACTGCTGCCTTCCTCTTTCCTCTGCGGCAGCTGGACACACACATCTGCTGGGCCTCAGGAATAGGGCCAGACTGTGTGTGCACCGTCTGATCTTATCTCTGTCTCGTGTTGGCACGAGCTCCATGCTTCTCCTTCCCAAAGGATGGTGTGTGCCTCTTGGCCTTGACAGCCTCGGGAGGAAATGGGTTTCTGTGCTGAGACAATGTGCTATCAAATAGGCCCGTAGACTTCTTGCCTGTTCTGTTTATTCATCAAGCATCAGCTTTAAAGAAAGGGTATTTTTAGAAATGTCCTTTGATCTCGAAATCAGTGTCAACGCAGCACGATTTAATCCATGTGGAATGCGTTGTGAAATGAGCTGGCCCGACGTACATTTCCCAGCAGTGGACTACTCTGGAGCCGAGGGTCTCGCTTGTTAATCACGTTGAACAGAGTTCTGACCCAAATCACCTGATCCCTCTTTCATCATCTGAGCCCCTCCCTTTCTTGTTCTCCCCATACATTAGGAGCTGATTTAAATTGCCTGAGATTAGCTTCAAGATGATGCCTTGAAGTCTAGAACCTCTGACCAGTGTTTTCATTTAAGTCATACAAGTTAAAGGCTCTCAGAAGTAGAGGTCATGAAGAGCTCCCCCCTGTTGCCCTCTCCACCCCCATGGGACTTCCCTGAGGGCCCCTGTGACTCATGCTGACTGCTCACACCAGCCTCTGAATGTTGTCATCTCAGCACCTAGGAGGTGTTAAGTTCTGATCATGATCCACCCATGCCTAAGGAGAACCTGTAGGAAGGGAGTCAGGTCACAGAAATAGCTTTTCTACCTCTGTAGCTCATCGTCATTGTCCAGTTACTGGTCCCCTCTGCCTACAGGCTGTCGCTGAGTGAGAACCAGCAATCACACCATCTAAGAAGAAATTTTCCACCATCAGTTTCCAAATAAAAATGAAGTCAGATATTCTCAAATCAAAGGGTAAACATACTGTAATTAATAGGCTGTTGTCATGGTGCTTCCAAAAGGAAATGACCTACCTGGACTTTGGTCAGGGAAGCAGTACATGCTGAGTTCTTACTTTTAGTTTATTATACCAGTTAAGGCTCCGAGGGGGAAAAGGTCAATGTAACATAATTTAACAAAAGCCTAAAAGCTTTCAAAATTTCCACTTTGTGAAACTTAGAAATGACCTCATTCTATGTGATGAGAGGTTGTCTAATTAATAATAGTAAGAGCAACCACTTCTATATTTTCCACCAGATACTGTTCTAAGCATTTTAGCTTCATGAAAATCCCAAGAAGTTAAGTAGTATTAGTATCTCCATTTTACAGATGAAGAGACTGAGACACAGAGAAGTTAAGGGACTTCCTTCAAGGACACATGACTAGTGCATTGGAGCCAGGATTCAAATTCAGCCTGTCCGCTTAACTGTACAGTGTTGTATTATATAATACGGGTATACGATACGACACGATGCGATACTGCACTGCCCCTCCCAATATTGAATTCTCTTCTGAGTGCCCAAGTTATGTGTGAGTGAACAAAAGAAACTGATTACTAGTATTTTCATCATTATAAAACAGAGGTAGCCCAGAGGCCGAATCTAGCCAATACATGTATTTTGAGGACCAACACGATATTTTAAATAACTTGAATTTGAATGTATTTAGACAAGGCAAGTTTGCTCTAGCTAGCCAAAGGCGTCACCAGTTTTTATAGTATCATCTACCTGGTCCTCTAGGCATTTAATTTATATTTACAACACAAACAGTTTCTGTAATATTACATAACACACACTTACAAGCATGCAGACTTGGGTTTATATTGGAAAGCTGTCCTGCCGCTGACAGTGTCTAAAGCTGACTGGATCTATATCCTGGCTGTCTTTCTCTTATTTTAAGGAAAAGTAAGGTAACGTGCAAGGGACAAGAAGCGGTGCTCATTTAGTTGACAAATACATACCAAGTTATCTATGGTGCCCAAGCCACTCTTGTAGGTGCAAAGATTTAAAATTATGTAAGATATAATCCCACCCATCATTAACAGTTGGTGAGAAAAGAAAAAATAAATATTAAAGGGTAACAAATAGTGGCCAGGAGTGATCCCTGTGAGGTAGTCATCGGACGAGATGTCTTGAAATATGGGTAAACTTTGGCTGGACAGAGAAGACAAAAGGCACCCTAAACAGGGGGAAACTCTTTGTTTCCAGGAGACAACTCATTTGAACATTTAATCACTAAGTGGGTGCCATTCATATGCTTCACAGGACTGCTTTAAAGGTACGATCTGACTTTTGTCTTGTGGTCTGCATCAGTCTTGTCACCTGGACTTTCATGGTTTCCTTCCAGGGGGAAGAGACACCGCAGGCCTGGGCGGCAAAGGAGGTCCTTACCGGCTGGACGCGGGCCATGCGGTGTACCAGGTGTCTGAGGCCGAGAAAGACGCGGTTCCCGAGGAGGTGAAGAGAGCCGCCAGAGAGATGGGCCAGAAGGCCTTTCAGCAGCGGTGAGTGGGCCGCTGCAGTGAGAGCAGGGCGGCTGCTGGGGTGTGGTGTGGCGGCGGTCCCCGAGTAGATCCCGCGTCCCCTGATTTTCCACCTCATGCAGCAGCGGTGACCACAAACGGACACCCCCACTCCTGCCTCCCGGCAGAGACCAAATGAACATACTCCCTTGTTCTTTTTGCTTGATGTGAATATGTTAAATGTATTCATTACGTACGATTGTGTAGGAAAAGGAATTGAGCACATTGGAAAGTCAAACCAAAGATACTGCTCTGAAGAGGGGTGCCTGGGTGGCTCAGTGGGTTAAGCGTCCAACTTCAGCTCAGGTCATGATCTCTCAGTTAATGCATTTGAGCCCCGTGTCAGGCTCTCTGCTGACAGCTCAGAGCCTGGAGCCTGCTTCAGATTCAGTGTTTCCTCCTCTCTCTGTCCCTCCCATGCTTATGCTCTGTTTCTCTCTGTCTCTCAATAATAAATAAACGTTATGGGGCGCCTGGGTGGCTCAGTCAGTTAAGCGTCCGACTTCGGCTCAGGTCATGATCTCGCGGTCCCTGAGTTCGAGCCCTGCGTTGAGCTCTGTGCTGACCGCTCAGAGCCTGGAGCCTGTTTCAGATTCTGTGTCTCCCTTTCTCTCTGACCCTCCCCCATTCATGCTCTGTCTCTCTCTGTCTCAAAAATAAATAAACATTTTAAAAAATTAAAAAAATAAAATAAAATAATAAATAAATGTTAAAAAATTTTTAAAAAAGATACTGCTCTGAAGAAAAATTAAAGTTCAAATCACTCTATCCACATCTGTTCTGTTCCTAGGCCCCATAGGGAATTTAGAAAACTCTACGTGATAGTCGATAGTGCCTTCCTGCCCTCGGGAATCTTGTAGATGTGGGGATAGGACTAGTAAACACACACACACACACTCAAACTTGCACACTCATGCCCACATACACTCTGGAAGTTAAGGCTGCAGTCACGTGGTACAGAGCTGTGCCCCCTGCCAGTACGGAGAAGGGTGAGGTCGGTGAGGTGGGGCCTGAGCTCAGCCAGGATTTGGCTCTTCCAGGAAGGGATAACACCAGAGTAGAATGAACATAGTGTCTATGGCAGAGAGAGCCAGCTTATCTACCCAGGATAACGGGGTACCAGCTGGAGTGGAGGGGAATGAGGTTGAATGTGGAGTCCCTCTCAAAGGGCAGAGGCCTTGAAATCCAGGCCAACGAGCCTGTGGCTTTTACACGATCCGGAACCATTCTGGGCCACTTTGATTGGAACCATCTAAAAAATAAGAATCCACATGATGCTTTCACTAGGCATCCACATGTCTAAAAGCAAAAAATACCAAAGGACCCGCAATGTCTCCTTCACGTTTGAGGGAATTGGTAGTGGTTCGGGAGGCTGGTTTACATTGTTGTGCTCACTGAAAGGGCTGGGTACAGTCGGAAGAAAGCACCCTCAAGTGTATGTGAGTAATGAAATTCCTCCCACGTAGAACATCTGGTACTACGTTACATGCTGTGCTTACACATCCTGCAAGTAAACAGGACAGAACAATAGGGACAGAAACGCAGGCCCCTCCGGCCTTGCCCTCAGGAAACCCTGCCAGCAGTAGGACCCTCATATACGCAGGAGGTCAAACAAGGCAAAGTGTTCCTCGCAGCTGTTCTGCTGCCATCTCTGGAGGCCTGGAGCAGGTTATTTATCCTCACCGGGCCTGACTTTGCTCTTCTGGGATGGGGGACTTTCTTCTCTCTTCCTCTCAAAAAAGTTATGGGGGACAGATAACTATGTTAGATGTGAGAGCAGTTTAGGGGCACGTGGGTGGCTCGGTCCATTAAGTATTCCACTCTTGATCTCAGTTCTGGTCACGATCCTACGGTTCATGGGATTAAGCCCCAAATCAGGCTCTGTGCTGGTAGCAGAGAGGAGCCTGCTTGGGATTCTTCCTCTCTGCCCCTCCCCGACTTATACTCTCCCTGTCTCTCTCAAAATGAATGAACTTAAAAAAAAAAAAAAAAAAAAAGGAAATGAGAGCAGTTTAAACTTCTTAAAAAAAAAAGTGGTAGGAATGCTATATGGAAAATCTTGCTGGGATTCAAATACTGCTCTACATTTCATACAAACAATAAAATATCCATTAGGAAAAGAACCAAAACCACATTAGGAACCAAAACCACATTAGGTATGCATCGACTAATAAGTTCCTATTGTTGCTATCCTCAGAGCCTCATAAGTAATTATCCCGTCTCAAGTTTTGCCTAAGTGGACAAATAGATTACTTTGACACACACATAGTTCATGGGAGGAGGCAGAAAGACCTTTCAGTAGTGCTTGGGCACAAGTATACAATCCCTTCTCTAATCTCTGTAATAGGGAGAAGGAACCTGGTTCTGTTAACCACTGCTGACAGGGAGGGGAAAGAAGCATCTGTGATAATAAGGCAACTAAATGTAGTAGCTACAAGAGAGGAAAGAGATGAAATGGGGAAGAGAGTGAGAAAACCATACACGTCTACTCATTACTGCAGAGAAGAATCTAGTCCATGTAAAAGAGAAATCCATAAGGTGGTTGAAAGACGAGAGGTGGACAAGAGTACGAGAAAGGAGAGGAAGAAATAAAAACACATGAAGATCCTGAGAAAGACAGGGCATAGCAAACACAGGAAAGAGGGTGCTTTCTGCTTTCATGGAGTAAATACTCCTATTTGGTGAGTATCCAGGTTAGTCCTGCTAAAGATTTTCTTTCGCTTTTTAGTATGAAACTTCTCAAACATAAACAAAAGTGGAGAGAAAACTTTAAGAACCCTAAGTACCTGTTCTCCCAACTTCAAGAAGAAAAATCTGGCTCCACTCCTAGTCCCCACCCTTGGTTTGTTTTGAAGCTAATCCAAGATGTCCTATCCTTTCATTGTAAATATTTCAGAGTGTATCTCTGAAAGATAAGGATTTTTAAAAAATAAAAATAAAAACACACAATACAATTATCGTGTCTTTAAAAAGTAATAATTCTTGGGGCGCCTGTGTGGCTCAGTTAGTTGAGCAATTGACTCTTGATTTCAGCTAAGGTCATAATCCCAGGGTCATGAGATCAAGCCCCCACGTTGGGCTCCTTGCGGGGCATAGAGTCTGCTTAAGAGTCTCTCTCTCTCTCTCTCTCTCTCTCTCTCTCTCTCTCTCTCTCTCTCCCCCTCTGCCCCTCCTCTGCTCACATGCATGCACTCTCTCAAAAAAAAAAAGAAAAGAAAGAAAAAGTAATAATTCTTTACTGTCATCAAATAGTCTGTTTTAAAGCTATTTTGCAATGCTAGGCATATGTGGAATGAGGTCAGGTCCCTCCATTTATGCTTTTATATACCCTGGACCTTTTCTCCATAGTTCTTATTCCTCTTTCCCTTTATATTGTTATTTATATGAAAAGTTGATTTCTCCTCCACTGGCTTTAAGTTCCTTGATGGCAGAGTATTGTGTTCTGTAATATATCCCCAGTACCTATACCCCAAACCTAGTGCATGGCAAACACTCGTACACTTGTGGAATAAATAATATGCACAAATAATGCTTTATTCAAAGACGGGCTGATACTTAATTCAGAAACTGGCTAAAACTAGATGGAGTGGGGCAATGGGTTAAATAGGTGATGGGGATTAAGGAGTGCACTTGTGATGAGCACAGGGTGATGTGTGGAAGTGTGGAATCACTATATTGTACAGCTATAGCTAATATAACACTGTATGTTAAGTAATTGGAATTAAAATTAAAACTTAAAAAAAAAAGAAGAAACTGGCTAAAACCAGACTGAAAGCCAGACCCATCCATCAGCCTAGAGGTCCCCCATATTACCTTGAAGAGCCTAATCCTCCTGATAGGTTCTTGACATCATCAACATAGCCTCTAGTTAGCATTCATTTGTATCTGGATTCCAGTTCAATACCTGTTCCTATGCATCAAGAATTGATTGATATTGTACACTGAAACTAATATTATGCTGTAAATTAACTGGAATTTAAGAACTTTTTTCTTTTAAAAAAAAAAGATTCATTCAGGAAGACAAGCATAAGACATGCAGAAGGCAGAACAGAAACATTAAAGCAACAAAACCTGAATGAAATCGATGGTGAGGTATTTCACGTGCCTAAAAGAGTATTTAAGGTGGGTGCCGGCTGTGGAATGTACCTACTACCATTTGTAAAACTCATCAGCCTCACACCATAGATCTCAACTTATGTTTGTTTTCCTCATAACTGATCCAAAATTATAGTATTTAAGGCTGACCTATAAGAAAAGTAAAATGAGAACTAAAATTCCCAGACTGTTACGTAACAATAAATATACCCTTTAAAAATATACCGTGCCAACAAAATGCAGTTAGTCCACATAGATTACTAGGATGTGAAGCAGCTGTGCCCTGCAGTTTTGATCAGTTAAAGCAGCAAAAAGACATATTTCCAGATAGTTTTGTGGGCTTGAGAGTATTAACACCAGGAAGCTTATCTGGTCCAGAGGCTAAGATTTCCTATTTTCTTTCCCCTTCCCTGCTTCGGTCTTCATCTTTCAGAATTTATCAGCTTTGAGCACCTTGTAGGCGATCTTTCTGAAAGCTGAAACAACCTGGAATATGATTTCCAGACTTCTTCATAATTAAAACAGCATGTGATGTGTTTTGGGGTGCAATGTGACCGTGCCAGAAGTAGCCCTATCACTGGAGCGGATTCTGATCTCACTACAAAGACCAGTCCGCCCAAGGTGACTTACCAACTGCCTGACTCCTTTCCGTGTGTGTGTGCATGTGTGTATGTGTGTGTATGTGTGTGTGTGTGTGTGTGTTTCTCCCTGCTAAGGGCAAGCTATCTACATTTTTTTGTACTAACCTCTCTTCTTTGAAAAGTATTAATCTCCCTTCTATGGGACAGAGCGTATTAGCTTCCTATATATGAAAGAGGGGAAGTTGCATGTCCCACAGTATTCATGGTGCCCAGCTTCTGTCAGCCTTGAGACTTGAGACGTAACTTAATCTAATGAAAATTTATAGAGAGGTTTAAGAGATTGCCAAAAAGCAAACATAAAGAGGTATTGTTAGGAGGTCAAGTGCTATACTCGTATTCCTAGCTGTTCTTCAGAACAGAAAGTAAATTAAATTTAGAAGGCCCCTTGGCATGTCACCTTGGGGAACACCACTCAGTTATTATTTACCTTTTGATAGTCAGTGCTTTCAAATTGCTGTCTGATGGCATTTATTGAGTGCTACCATGTGCCAGGCATTGCGCTAGGTACTGGAGATTCAAAGAAAAAATAAGACTATTTCTTCTCTCAGAGGAATAGAAGAGAAAATATCCATGTAGTAAATCACATGTAATAAATGTGTTTTTCATTGTATTTTTGGTTTAGTTATACACACACGTGCATACATACTTGTGTGCACTGGATCTCAACGTAAAGCATATTTCCTCCTGTGGAAAATAAAGTTTGAGAAACACTATGATAGAGGGAAATAGACCTATGTAGTAAAAGCAGTGATGTGCAGAGGTTTCATAGTAGATAGCTGTAGAAGATTATGAATAGGGATGATCCGTTTTACCAGAGGGATCAAGCAAGACCCCATTGGATGTGGCCTTCAAGCGGGATCTTGAAACCTGAGTTAGTGTTAGCTGACCCCTCCAGGTGGTTGGGCAGGAACTGCAGATCTGCCCTTGGCAGTGTAGCCCTAATGTTATGTGATTCTAGTAAGCCTCCAACACTCTGCCTCATGATGGCTGGATTCTTCCCGGTGCTTGGCCTGACATGGAGGAAGAGACACCGTTCATTCTCATCTTGCATCTGGGGTTTCTGTCCAGCCTGAGATGACAAATCTAGATTTTAGATAAGAGTTTCAGCTGTGCACACAGGATCCATACCTGCCAGCACTACACACACGTATACACGCCCATGCACACATGCAGAGCAGTTTAGAATACTGTGCCATTGCTAGGCTTTGTAGACATGCATTCATTAGTGCCTGTCCTAGTATCAGCACCCTTTCATTTATAGAAATTTCTAGAAACGTGATCAAATTAGCGTATTATGAATGCAACACTGTAAAGTCCAAGAGAGCCTCATTCCGTGAAGGAACCTTCTCCTTATGATTAGTTTGAGATGCTGCATTTTAAATAATCCTGAGTCTTATTTTTATTTCAGTCATTCATTTGATTTCATTTTGAGCACCTATTATGTGCTAGGTACCATGCTAGGCACTGCACATATAAAAATGAGAAAGACTCAATCCTTCTCCTAAGGGAGCCTAGTTGGGGAGACAGGTGGCAGACACGTATAGCATGAGTAGTAAATGCTCTGATAGAGGGAAGCCCAAAATGCTCTGAGGCTACAGAAGACAGACCTGGGATCAGTGCAGGCTTCCTAGAGGCAGTCCTTATTGAGTTGAGTCTTGAAGAGTAAGTGGGAATAGAGACAAAGAGGCAGAGAAAGGAAGTTCCCAGTGGGGGAGAAGCCCAAGCTCTGGGTGTACAGTGTGTTCAAGGATTTGTGAATGTCCTGCTGGGGCTACAGTGGAAGCTGATGATAAAGAACAATAAAAAGGAGCACCATGCTGGCAGGTTAGAACCTCAAAGCCACAATAATATGAAAACATAATTATCCTATTAAAAGTACACAGCAATTCCAGAAAACTCCTGTATTCTACATAACAACACATTAAGTTACATTCTTTGGGCCTGAACTGTTATCTTGGTCAACCAAATATATGTCCTTGGTCTCTAAAAGCAACCCACGGAGCTCTTCTAGGAACCTGCCACATGAACTGACCAGCTGCCAACATCGTGACACGTCTTTGGGATATGGCAGTGGTTTGCTATAGAGCTGACTCACTGGCTTACGAGAGCCAGTTGCGCACATTCTTTTCCAAGTCAGTGCTTGGTGATCTTACTGTTAGTATTTTGGAGTTGATCATGGTGGGAGTATCTACACCACAGAAATCAGCAAATACTATAAATCAGAGTTTTTTGTTGGTTTGGTTTGATTTGGTTTGTTCTAGAAACCTACTTGTTAACTTTTTACCAGCCTACCACTAGACATTTTCTTCCTTAGACTCTCCTAACTGGAAACGTTGCTTCTTGAGTTTTCTCCTTCAAGGCAACATCAGATACCAAGGACCTTGCTATAGTTCTAGCAGAAGACGAATGGACGCAAGGGACCACATACACATGATTTCAGCTACTGTCTTTTTCATGCCCTCTGATTACAGGCTAAAGGAGATCCAAATGAGTGAATATGATGCCACAACCTATGAAAGGTTCTCAGGTGCTGTTCGACGGCAGGTGCGCTCCCTCCGAATCATCCTGGATAATTTACAGGTAATCTCCAATAATGGGCTAAGAAAATAATCTGGGCCCAAAGCTGGGCCCATCCCAAAACTACTGGAGAAAAGTTACCTAAACCCTAATCAACCAGTCAGAAAAAAAGTAATCAGTGCCAAAATGTTTGTGTAAAACTGCAGATCACTCCCTGGCCTTCTTAGGTCAGTTCTCCAAGGAAAATATTTGACCTCTCCTATCCTGTCCAAGAAGCAATAATTTGACCAGCAATCCTAGAAGACCCCAGACTCCCTGATTCCCCTATATATAAGATCTATGAGCGTCCCACCTCTACTAGAAATCCACAGATAGAATTCTTTTCCTACAAATCATTTCACTGTTGTTGACTATAGACAGAGGAACATTTCTGATCATCCAGACTGTGCACTCTCTATGTCTCCTGGCATCTCCTCCGATGCTCCCCCTGCCCCTGCATTGCCTGCCTGTTTTTTCAGTTTTAGACTGTGGTTTCCTCAGAATAAGTTAATATTTGCTCTTGCCCCTTAAAATACTAATTAAGATGCTTCAATATTTCCTAAGCAAAGACTTGTTATTTGGAGAATTTGCTTTAAAAAAATAAATCCATATGCAAATTGTGTGAACAAAGTAACATTGAATGGTTGGATTTTTTCCAGTAAAGGCACTCACTTTACCAGTGCTCATCACCCTGGGCATCGAAGGCAACTTCTAGGTGGGCTCTGATCTCCATGGCAAGGCAAAAGGTGAATAAGAGCCGAAATGAGTGGTTCACACGAGATGAGGGCAACAAGAGATAGTGTTTATATTAAAACTGAAGAATGAGTGGTTTAGTCAGTCATTCATTTCTTAAGTTCTTGATGCACACCAGACATTAGGGATAGAAAAATAAAGTGCAGGGGCTCCTGGGTGACTCAGTCGGTTGAGCGTCCGACTTCGGCTCAGGTCATGATCTCACAGTTTGTGGGTTCGAGCCCTGCATCAGGCTCTGTGCTGACCACTTGCTCAGAGCCTGGAGCCTGCTTCAGATTCTGTGTCTCCCTCTCTCTCTGCCCCTCCCCTGCTCATGCTTTGTCTCACTCTGTTTCTCAAAAATAAATAAATGCAAACAAAAAATCTTTTAAAAAAGAAAAATAAAATGCAGCCCCTGCCCTCAAAGAAGGATTTCAAAGAAGACAAATAGGCAAATGATTTCTTACATTCGTAGGGAAATATGTGCATGATTCTATGGAATGAACGAAGAAGGGCTTCGTGGAGAATGTAAGCTTGAGTTCACACTTGAAAGAGGCTAAGGATTTTCCAGATGGTTGAGGAATCAGGGCATTCCAGACATAGGACACGTGATGTACAAGTGCAGGTTGTTCAGTTTGACTCTGAAGCACATGTACGTGGTGGGGGACAGTGGCAAAGGAGAAGGCTATCAAAATCACAAAGACCAGATCATGATCTGGCCCTGGCTTCCATGAGAACATGCAGACAACACTGGGTTTTACCCTGTGTACAAATAGGCCATTAGATTACTCATAGTACTGGAGAGAAATACAAGAATACATTTTATTTTATTTATTTAAAAAAAAAAATTTTTAATGTTTATTTTTGAGAGAGACAGACAGAGTGCGAGTAGGGGAGGGGCAGAGATGGAGGGAGACACAGAATCTGAAATAGGCTCCAGGCTCTGAGCTGTCAACACAGAGCCTGATGTGGGGCTTGAACCCACAAACTGTACGATCATGACCTGAGCTGAAGTCAAACACTTAACCGACTGAGCCACCCAAGCACCCCGCGAATATATTTTTAATTGAAGGAACGAGAATCCTCACCTGGTATTAGTTCATGTCTTGACTGGTATTCATTGGGCACCAGGCTATAGTTACTTTTACAGACATCGCCACATTCAATCCTCACATCAGCTCTTTGAGATAAATGATATTATGTTCACCAGATCAGCCAAAGGACGAAAAGGCAGACCCACTACTGTGACTTCTTCAAGTAGGAATCCACTTATACCTGGGTTAGAATTAGGGTTATCGTTAAGGAATGACCCTTCTGCTAAAGTCCACAGCAATGAGACCAGCATCAGAAACTGCCCAGTTTTGCTTTCCACCCTCAAGAGAGAGGTGAAAGAAAACTGTGAAGGGCTCAAAGAAAAGCAACAAATAAGATGAAATGGATGGGAAACAAGAAATTGGCACCTATTAAAAAAACCATAAGGGGATCCATAACTTTCTAGATATCCTCAAATAGAGTAATTATTTCAGGGATGTTTTTCTTCTCTTCTTCCTTGGAAATCTGAAAAAGAGAAAATAGGCTTAAATAATAGCAAGAAAGAGTTTTAAGATATAAGAAAGGGAATAAAAGTGATGTAATCCTTGGATGAGGACCTAAAATGGTTGTAGAACTACCATCCCTACAAATCTTCACAAATAATACAAGCATTTTAATAACAGCAAACATTTACTGAGCAATTACAATGTGCCAGAGACTCTACTAGTTGTCTTACATTATCAACATCATTATCAAGATCTCTTCCATCACCATCATCACCACCACCACCACCACCACCATCATCATCATCATTGTCATCACTTAGTGACTAATAGTGCCAGCCCTGGAGCCAGACAGCCTGGGTTCTATAAAATGGAATGATAGATAATAGGGCAGTTATGCAGATTAATTCAGATGAGACATGTAAACCATTTAAAACAATGCCTGGCACATAGCGTTCTCTACAGAAGAATTTGTTTCATCATTACTTCCGTTGTATTTGCTAATATTCATCAGCGTGGACTGCAAGCCAGTCAAATGCTTTACATTCATTATGCTATTTAATCCTTATGATAAGCAGTAAGGACTATGTTCTACATTTCTTCTGAAATGTAGATATTTTGTTCCTGCAATATCCTGTAGATATTTTGAGGAAACGGAAGACTAGAAAGATGATGTAATTTGTCCTGGGTCATGTGGCTAGTGAACCAGGTATGTGGGCCCAGAGCTTGGGTCCCTATTACCTGTGAGGCCTCTGTTATCTGCTGCCAACTCTACAATTCTGTGAGAAGTATCATGCTCACCTATGCTCACGACGCACTTTGCATCATTATCCTGATGCCGACGTAGCATTGTCAAGTGCTTCCCTTATTGCATGTAGGTATTTTTGAAACCCACAGGAGTGTTATTCTCAGGTGAGCCTTCTAGTCCTCAGTTTAGAGAGATGTGCTAGCTGAAAACGCAGCTACCGGCCAAGGACAGACAGGGCCTCCTGCAGAATATGAATCTTCAGATTGTTACCAAAACAAGATGGCTTTGTTTGGTCCCCTTTTCGCCATCTTCTGACAGTCCTGTGTGGCTCTGATTGACTAATAGCTCCCAGCTGTGTTGAGGTTGCTGTGTAATCCCAGTAACTATGGGTGTTTCCTTGGTGAACAGCAGAAAGTCTGGCCAGGAACTAGCAAATCATCATTTGAAATGACTTTTCAAAGTACATTTTCAAGCCCACGCATTGATTCCGGGTGGCTGTGCTGAGATTTGAGGAAAAGGAATGTTGTTGCCACTCCTGCTAATGTCTGCTTCAGTGAGTGTGTCTTTGCAACATGTGTCCTTCTTCTCAGTTGAGATAGCCATCACCAGTGACCTCTCTGCCTCTTGACTGGATCATGGAATATCATAGAGTCCTGGTTTTATTGGACCTTTTATGAATCAATAGCAAGAATCTTCTTATTAGAATAGAGTTTATAATAAATTCAATTATACTTGGTTCAGAATCTGAATCTCTTGATTCCAGCATTCCCTAACAAAAGAAAATACCCATTCCACAAGAAGCCACTGATTTTAATCATATCTTCTCTCCAGTGTTTTGCTGATCTACAATCAGGCTAATTTCATTCTCAGGCTGAACGAAATTAGCCTTTCCCTGACTGCTTTCGCTAGCATGATATCTACGTGAACCAACAATTATGTTCCTTTTTTTTCCTTTAGTAGTTCAAAATGAACATTAACATTTGGCATGCACTGTGTTTGGCACTGAGGGCAAAAAGATTCATAGGATACTGTCCTTGTACTCAAGAGGGCTGTAGTTTTGAGGAGTGGGAAAGACAGGTACCTGAACACATGGTTTCAGTTGAATATGGTGTCTTGGTAGACAGATGTATAGAATGCAGTGGAAGCCCAGAGGAAGGAGATTCCAGGATGGATTTTTCAGGAAAGGACACATGAGCTGGCTCTTGAAGGATACACAAGTATTAACCAGTTAAAGGAAAGTGAAAAAGTGCCCCAGCAGAGAATATGGCATAGACAAAAGCATGACACTGTGCAGTCTCAGGGGTATGCTGAGGGCTGGTCTCCAGTATGAGCAGGATTCCATTCAGCCTAAAACGCATACAGAGACTTGGGGCTAAGAGGCAGGTAGGTGCCAGGCAAGGAATTTAGACTCTATTCTGAGCACCCACTTCGCTCATATCTAAAGAATGGAAAGCATTTCCCCATTCCTTTTATTTAGTTGATAATAACTGTATTTCATCCAGTAGACATTTATTGGATATCTCTTTTGCCTAAGGGTTCTTGCCTTCAATGACTGACCTAGGAAAGAAGATACATGTGTAGTTATAATAGAAGACACAATATGGTGAATGCCACAGCAGTGTTTTAAATAAAGTGCTGTGTTATGTAGACAAATGTGTGTGCAATTTCTAGGCTGCACAGTTAGGGAAAACTCAGAGGAAGTGCCGTTTGAGCTGGACCATGAAGGATGAGTATGGTTTTAATTGGTAACTCTTCTAAGGATTGGCATGGAAGGACAGCCTTGACCAGAGCTTCTCAAACCTTCTGTGGAGAGAGGCCAAGTATTTTTCATCAATCATGGGCTGAGGCTTTTATAAAATAAAACAGAAATGAACTACTGAAAAAAAAGATGTAAAAATTAGCATACAAGATACAAACCCATATTACTTAATATGAGATTCAGCAAGCATGAAAGCACTTTTTCAAATTGCCATATACGTTTTTAAATGCTTACTGTTCGTTTCTGTTACTGATTTCATCATGGACCAGTAACAAGTGTTTACTCACCAAAGGCAGTTTGCATAGCTCCGGGCTGGACAGAAGGAATCTATGAGCAGAGGAAGAAGCCTTGAATACAAGGCTATTTGGAGCGTGACAAACTGCCTAGAGACTAGAGCTCAGAGTTTGGGGATGAGGCTGGGGGTAGTGGAAGAGAAAATGAAGGAGAAGGTGAACCCCCAAGGGCCTAGAGCACCATGCTAACTGAATTCTATAAGCAGTGAAGAGTGTGAACATGACTGAGAAAGGGAGTGGTATAGTTAGTTACATCTTCTTTAGGAGGCTTCAAAGCCATGGAAAAAGAAAGTGTCAGAGAAAGAAAAGAGAGAGGTGGGGGAACCTGGAAACCAAATTATTAAAATTACTTCAGTTATCCAGGTGACAAGTGATAAGAACCCGAACCAGGGCAATCAAAGTGAAAAATAGAAAGGGTGGGACAGTTTGGAGGCTGGACAAGAAGGTAGGTAAGAAGACAGTGACTGATCGAATGTGAGGTAAGGGGAACAGTGAGGTTTTCAAGCCCTAGAGGCCAGAAATAAGGAAGCCAGGAAGAGGAGAGGCTTGTGGAGAAAGCAGATGTTTGCTTTGGACGTTATCATGTTTCTCTCACTACTGGGACTCCTACGTAAAAATGTCAAGCGTGAGATTTGAAGAGTTGAAGATGTGAATCTGGAGTTCAGGAGCAAGGTGAGGACCAGATAGTGTTGCATATCCACATGCATATCTACATCTGCGTTCTTATCATCATCTGTGTAGAGCAACAGCCCACGCCAAGAGAGAAGGTGTGTTGACTAAGGTTGAGACTACAGACCAGAGAGAGGAAAGGTAGAAACAGCATGTCAAGGAACATCTGCATGTTGGGGAGAACAGTAAGATGCCAGTTACTCTTCTTAGCACCCGAACGGCTCATCACTCAGCACAAGGCATCCATAGCCACTAGGGGACAACATGGACGAAGTGCAGCCATCAAATACAGTCCTGACTTCTAGGCTACTTGAGCACAGGCATCTAACTCGGTCTTCACTGGATGACCATGAGAATGTTAAAATAACAAAAAGCTGTAAACAGTGAAAAACCATATGACAGCAGAAATTAGGGAAGGGTGCTAGTGACGTGCAAGAAGCTTTGAAGAATATTTGCTAAACGGATGGTGATGAGCCCCTGTGAATGGTAGCACTAGCAACAACTCAAAAACCTCCCTAAGGAATGGCATTACTAGGAAGGAAGTGCATGAAACCCAGCAGAATCAAACTGACATCCCTTACTTGGAGAGGTGGAGAGTAGACGCGAGAGCCCTAAAGCTGGTGGGAAGCAGATCACTTGACCTCCATTTTGTCACTGCCAAGCAGAAGCAGTTGAAAGTAGCAACACTGGGAGCAGTGGGGCTGGGGAGATCTAGATTTTATGCAGTGGCTACGACAAACAGAAAGCTGGAAGGGGAATAACACCGGGAAAGGGGCCAGCCCAGCCTTAGCTTATACTTGGCCTGAAGACAAGATGAAAGAAATGCCAAGTGGCCCCATTGCGATGGCTTTGCCAAACAGTAAGAAATGATGTGGAGATGAAGTTCTCATGCTGTGACTGTCCACAGTTCCAACTCCTTCCCTACTGAGTTCCTGAGCTAAGTAGTAAATAGATTTAGTTCCACTACGGACACCAGTTCAAAATCTTCAAGGAGAACTCTAATAATAACAAAATGGTAAGTGAATACAAGAAAGGAGAGTCTATCCAGTCTGTTCCTAAACAGTTTTATGGGGCCATCTCATCATTCAAGAATAGGAACACCCAAAAATGAAATGACGTGGGATCTATGAAATGATTCTGCAGTGAGATAGAGTAACAAGCATCCAAGATGTAAAGGCAGAAGGTGCCACTGGGCTAGAATATTTTCTTCAGAAAACACTGGATTTTTAGAAAACATCTGCTTTGTGTTCTCACAATTCAAAGAAACTTGAAGTATGTGAAATGAGACGTAGATTTAAAAGGGTCTGGCTAAGAAGCAAGCAGAAATAATAAGGGAGTTGAATGCAATAAGGAAAGATTATTTTAAAAACTAAAAATGCAATGCCAAAAGTGAAATCTACATTAAAAGTAGAAGGAACAGACTCAATCCAGTCCTAAGTCTAAGTACTAACATGAGTGGAAACTTGGAATTGTTATTCCAGACTGTAGAGGAAATAAAGAGATAAAACACAAAAGAAAGCTGATCAATAAAAACAGAGCAGAGAGCTAACACACAGAACCATGATCCATCCCCAAACGTAGAACCTTGGCACGTAGAAGTTGTGCAGTAAATACACGCTGTATGAGCCAATGATATTCCCAAAGAGGACCAAAAGGAACACATAAGCAATAATCAAAGTAACAACAACAACAACAACATAAACTGCACTGAGCTAAAGACCGGCCTAAATCTATGGATGAAAACAACTTCACTGAGTACCAGGCAAAAATAATGAAAAGAGGTAAGTGCCTTTTTACAGCTTCATGGAACGTTAACATCTCAGAAACAAAGAAAATATCCTAAAAGAATGCCAGCAGACAAAAACCAAGCTATTATTAGAGACAAATTAATCTTACATTAGTTGTCAGAATGTTTGCAAGATCTGGGGGACAAGGGAAAGTTGTGACCTGAGAATGCTATACTCAGCCAAAGTACAAAGAGATAAAAAGACATTTTCAAATATCGAGAGACTTAAGTACTTAAGTACTCTTTTTGAAAATGATTTTGAGGTAAATATATATACACACATGTGCACACACATACGTATGTAAGCACATATGTATAAATATTCCAGCCAATTAAGAAGAGAATCTGAATTCTTTAAGAATGGGAAATTCATGGTGTAGAAGGACTAGCAATGAACCTCAGAAGTCAGTTAAACACAGAATCAGTTCTAAATAATTGTGGAAAATGCGTTTCAAAGAAAACTCAAATATCAAGAATAGTGCTTTGAAAAAGATGCACAATATTAAAAAGTGAATTTAATGATAATAGTAATAAGTGGGGCCTAAATTCTCATGGTACCTCAAAAATGAAACAACAATCAAGAAGTTGTTACAGATGAGGGACAGAAGTAAGTGAAAAGCGTGATCATTTGTACTACGTGCAACAGAGACAAATACTACTTCATTCCTGAAAATAACTAGAGAAAGAGAAGTTCAGTTGGGCTTTTAAAAAATTTAATCATGCCGGAATTTTTTTTTTTATGTGTTGCCTGCAAATTACAATGTGTTATTCTAAAGATTCTTCTGATTCCTGTGTTGAGAGAGGACCATGGAGGCCAGGAGAGAGGCAAGGAGGCAGGGCGGCCAGGGAAGAGGCTACGGCAGCAGTCCAGGGAAGAGAGAAAGATGTTTGCACTGGAAATAGGCCCGGCCACGGGAAGAGACGGTGGGTACACGGGAAGCCACGGGGGTTGGCCGGCCCACTAGGCATGAGCTATGAAAGAAAGAGGAAGCAAAGATGCCTCTGTACATGCACACTGACGTGTGTAGGTCCCAGTTTCTTTATTCATAAAAACAAATTATAAAATGACGGTAAGTGATGACTCAAAGTCATAGTTTAGTTCCACATCGGCATCCAAGAGAACAGACTCTTCTAACGAAGGTCGTCTTTGTTAAGTACATGAATCACTAGTTAACCTTGCCATGAGATGTCCCTTCAAGAACCGGGGGACTCCTTAAAAAAGAAGGTCTGCATCTTCTCTTGTCTGGGCAACACTGTTTCCACCATTTAGAGCAGCCAGCAACCTAACGGGTATTTAGGAAAATATTTTTTGCTATGTCAAAATACTAAGAACCACAGAGAAAATTTTTTATTGTTTTTATTTTTTATTGTTTCCATTGATTTATAATTTGTCATTTTATAAATACTATATAAAAGTTTACCTCAATCCAGCATGTTATTTTTTTTAATTGTGCAGATTAATAACATAAAAAGTATATCTTGGTGGAACATGACTAAATGTTAAAAATAATGGGAGCTAATAATGTTTAATAAAAGAATCATTGTTCCCAGGCACGTATCCTCAAACACCCATTACATTTATTCATTGACACAATGTTTATTGGTGAATATCTCTATGCTTTATTCTATAGAATGTATGTGCTTTCTACAAAAACTGCTACTTAAATCTTTCTAATCTCTTCATTAAATTTTGAAGGAATAAGAGAAAACTGACTTACCTGTAGAGTTTATAGGTAAAGGAAGCCTTGAGTAACCGTAACCCAGATAAGTGAAGACTTAAGATTAATCAGAATACTTTCAGTGCCAAAATCACAAGATCGAGTGTCACAAACCACAAGATAACTGGTTTTTGTCAAGTGTATTCCTCCTAATGTCCTCACTGCTACAGATGAGTGTGTGTGTGCTTTCTGGTTAACCAGTTTTTTTCCCAGAAAATGAATTAACCAGAATACGTCATCCTCTGAGCATTTCAATTAGTCTTAAACGTCCCTTACATGAACATAATAAAACTATGTTGTTGTTTTTTTTTCTAGAAAGCCTGTAACGTATATTTTTACTAGGGAAACATAGCTTTATGTATAATAAGTTCTCATTAGTTTGGATGTATTGCATAATACAAAACAGATGGACATATTTATAAGAATATTTGCAATAGGAATATACAATAAAGATCATGTTTGGCCCTTTGTTATAAATGAAAGCATATATTTAAATACAATAGGAACTTACTTGTTAAGTATGTATCTCACTGAGATACAATACACAGTCTATAATAATAAATATTTCTGTTCCATCCCACAGTAAGTTTTTCAAGTGCTCCCCCACTTGCCCCTTGCTTCCAAGAGTATCCATTCTGACAGGCCTCTTCCTGTTTTGAATTTCCAAATATTGGTGGGCTGGCTAGATGACAGATAATAAATTATCTGCCCATATTTATCTGCAAGTTCTAGGCTTGAAAACTAATGAATAGTGCTACTATTATAAAAATGTCTTTGTGCCCAGTAGTTCTGGATCAAAAGGCTAGCACATATTTTCACTTCTCAAAATCAGAAACTACTGGTTCATGTTCCTTAAAAATACCAATGACACGCAGAACCAACATTCATTTTTCCACAGATAAAAATAAAAAGGAAGGGAATATGCTATATACCCACCAGAATGGCTAAAAATCTTTTTTAAAAAGCCACCAGTGTCAAGTGTTAGTGAGGGTATAAGCAAATGAGACTTGCTTATACACTGCTCATGGGGATGTAAATTGGAAAAAACACCTTAGAAAACTGTTGAGCAGTATCTACGACAGCTGAATGTATCCAGGATTCCTACCCAACAGAAATACACACACATCTGCTCCAAAGACATGTTCAGGAACACTCCTGGCGCCATGATTCGTAATAGCCCCAAACTGGAAACAGTGCCATTGTAGAATGGATAAATTACGACTAAATCATAGGATTGAATATCATTAGAGCAGTGAGAGAGAATAAAGGGCTGCTCCACAGCTACATAGGGAACCTCACAGGAGTTATGTTGAGCCAGAGAAGCCAGACAGAAAAGAACACCTACTGTGTGATTCCATTTTTATGAAGTCCAAAGCCAGACAAACCCAATCCATGCTGATAGAAGTCAGAATAGGAGGTCACCTTTGGCAGGAGGAAAATAAATTCCAGAAGGAGCCCTGGGGGGCTGTGGACATACAGGTGGTTACATGGGGTGTTCACTTTTATTTTTTAATGTATATTTTATGTATTTTGAGAGTGAGAGAGAGAAAGAATGAGAAGGCGTGTACAAGCAGGGTGGGGGCAGAGAGAGAGAGAGGGAGAGACAGAATCCCAAGCAGGCTCTGTGCCATCAGCACAGAGCCCGACGCGGGGCTCGAACTCACAAACCATGAGATCATGGCCTGAACCAAAATCAAGAGTCAGACACTTAACCAACTGAGCCACCCAGGTTCCCATGTTCACTTTTAAAGTTCATTGAGCTCTACATTTAAGAATCATATACTTTACTAAAAGTGTGTTATAATTAAATTTTAAAAGCTGACCCCAGGGCACCTGGGTAGCTCAGTTGGTTGAGCGACTGACTCTTGATTTCAGCTCAGGTCATCATCTCATGATTTGTGAGTCCGAACCCTTCGTTGGGCTCCCTGCTGACAGTGCAGAGCCTGCTTGGGATTCTCTTTCTGTCTCCCTGTCTCTGGCCCTTCTCTCTCTCTCTCTTTCTCTCTCTCTCTCAAAATAAACTTAAAAAAAATAAAAGCTGACCCCAAAAAAGAAGAAAGAGATAGCATATTAATTGGAAAAAGCATATTCCTTCCCTCACTCTCACCCCAAATTTTACTAAGTTTTTTTTTTCCTTCCATTGGCACACATAATGGAAATAGTCTTCAAGCTAGAGAGCACATTACAGGATGATAATCATATATAGGAAAAGAAGCAACATCGGCCTAAGAAAATTAAGACCTAAAATCCCTAGGTTCTTACATGATGCTGAATCCAGACACAGCAGACAAACATAATATTCTAAGAGAAAAGTAAGCATTTTACAATTCTGTAGCCTCCCTACCAAGGGCATTAATAGGTCTCCTAAAAAGGACCCCTTTTTATCATTTTTACTAATTATTAGCAAAAAAAATCTGCAGTGATGTTGGACCAGTTATTTAACAAAACCTACTGAATCAAAAATTGCATTTTGTGGGCCTCCTGGGTGGCTCAGTCGGTTAAGCATCCGACTTCAGCTCAGGTCATGATCCCACAGTCCATGAGTTCAAGCCCCATGTCAGGCTCTGCGTGGACAGCTCAGAGCCTGGAGCCTGCTTCAAATTCTGTGTCTCCCCCTCTCTCTGCCCCGCTCCTGCTCACACTCTGTCTCTCTCTCTAAAATTAAATAAAACATTTTTAAAAAATTTGTAATTGCATTTGGTCAAGATCTGTAAGTTATTTGTATGCACATTGAAGTTTGAGAAGCCTTGCTTTCCATAACTTGCAAACTGGTCTCAAAGATAATATTTCATTAAAATATAAAGGAATTGTTTTAAAACTTTTGACAAAAAAAGAACTCATTTTTGCTTATTTCAGATTATAAAACTCATGAGTTCATTATATGAAAATTAGAAAATACAGAAATTAAAAGGGGCACCTGGGTGGCTCAGTAGGTTAAAGCGTCCGACTTCAGCTCAGGTCATGATCTCACAGTCCGTGAGTTCCAGCCCCACATCACACTCTGTGCTGACAGCTCGGAGCCTGGAGCCTGCTTCAGATTCTGTGTCTCCCTCTCTCTCTGCCCCTCCCTGCTCCTCTCTCTCTCTCTCTCTCTTTCTCTCTCTCAAAAATAAACATTAAAAAAAATAAATTAAAGAAAACAGTTATCATCCATAACCTCACAACCCCAAAATAACCATGGCTGTTAATGTTTTGTTTTCTCCTGCATATTTTTCTTTGCATGTATATAATGTACATGCATACACAATTAAGATAATACTGTATAGACATGCTTTTCTATCATATGCTTATCACTTAACATTTCTTAGTGGTAACTTTCTGTCAGTAAATTTTTATTGAACACCAACTATGTATCAAGCAAGCACTGCTCTAGATGCTGCAGTTACATAAGGGCTCTTATCCCATACACCTTACTTTCTAATGGAGCAGAGAGCTAATAGAGATAAAGAGATAATAATACATTTGTAAACAGTGATAAGAATGAAGAAAGTAAAACAACGATGAGCTAAGAAGTGACACAATGGTTTTGTTTTTTTTTTTTACTTTTTTAATAACCTATGCTCATTATCTGAACCTCTTTGATTCCTTTAGGTTTGACATGTAACTTTTAGCCTTATCAAAAACTGTGATATTTGGTATATTTGATATGCTATTTGGTTAAGTTGAGAGTTCTATATTGTACTTAATTGAGTTACATATCACTGGAAATGTAACAGGTTCCCTTGAACTTCTTCAATGTCATTGCCTTGTCAATGTATTGATGAAAGTTTGAAAATCAAGACTAATGATAACAGTGGCACAGCTGTTACATTACATGCCACATAATCTTGTTTCTGTTGTAATCCCATATTCCTCTTAACCCAGCTCTAGAATACAACCTCCATGTCACTTTGATGACAGCTAAGTATTGCTCCCACATTCTCTAGTATTTTTTGCAGTGCTTATGTTCCCAGTCTAGACTGGTCTGTGAAAGTCTGTCCTCATCTATGAAAGGCATTAGAAGCCAGTGCTCTGCAGTTTCGTATCTCCAAGAATCATAGAATCTCAGAATTGAAAGGTAGTTCAGTGCTCACCCCCAAACGCATTTCCCAGCATGAAGTATCCTGGAAACCTGAGGAATGATCCTACTCCAGACATCAGGAATGATGGGGAAGGGGAAATAGAAGCTGAGAAGAATAATAGCCTGAGAAGGAAAATATCCTGAGAAGGATAGCACTGTGTGGTCAAACTTGTCTGTCTGATTCATAGCCCAGTGGGAAAGGATTCTAGAAGACTCCGTTCACCCCTTCCTCCTACCACCTATAGCTGTGTATCTCACAGAGTTGCATGAGCACGTTGAACTATACTCCAAGGAATCCCATTTTCCTATAAGATCATGGGGTTCTTACCAAGAACACACATTAGAAAAAAAACATAGTCCCGAGGGGCACACGTAAGATAATTCCTGGAATTAACTGCCCACCAAATGGTGGTGACTTTATGCTGCTTAGGACTTTCTCTCTCTTTGTTTCACATTCACATTAATATATTTGTATTCAAATGAGGGAATTTTGCCCTTGTTTGCAGCAAGGCTATCAGGAACAAGAAATTAATATTATATAGCCCTGCCTAGAGTAAAACTGTGTGGAGCTTCTTTGTGTAGTGGTTGGTCTATGCCTAAAGAAGCCTGCCTAAAGCTTGGCTTTGTATTTTCTTTCTTTTTTTTTTTTTTTAACGTTTATTTATTTTTGAGACAGAGAGAGACAGAGCATAAACGGGGGAGGGTCAGAGAGAGAGGGAGACACAGAATCTGAAACAGGCTCCAGGCTCTGAGCTGTCAGCACAGAGCCCGACGCGGGGCTCGAACTCACGGACCGCGAGATCATGACCTGAGCCGAAGTTGGACGCCCAACCGACTGAGCCACCCAGGCGCCCCGTGGCTTTGTATTTTCAATGACGGTACTGTCATACAGGCACTCCCAATGAAACCGTGATGGAAGTATGCTTAAGTTAACGTGCACTTAGTTGTCCCTAACGTGTCTCACTTGATGATAATGGCGATGATGATGATGATACCAGCTGACATAGATTGCCAGGCTCTTTCTCAACCAGTTCCATGTAGTATCTCATTTACTCTTCACAATCACTCAAAGTAGGAACTAGTGTTATCTTTATTTTAGAGCTGAGGACACTGACATGCAGACAGGCTAAGTAACTTGCTTGAGGTCAGATATCTGAGCATGGGGAAGGGAGGATCGGAACCAGGCTATCTGACTCCAGAGCACATGATCTTAACTACTACTCGCATTTGCACACATAAAAATATTTCAGATATTCTTCCCACTTCTTTTTTTTTTCATTTACTTATTTTTTTTAATTTACACCCAAGTTAGTTAGCATATAGTGCAAAAAGGATTTTAGGAGTAGATTCCTTAATGCCCCTGACCCATTTAGCCCATTCCCCCTCCCACAGCCCCTCCAGTAACCCTCAGTTTGTTCTCCATATTTATGAGTCTCTTCTGTTTTGTCCCCCTCCCTGCTTTTGTATTATTTTTTTCTTCCCTTCCCTTATGTTCATCTATTTTGTATCTTAAAGTCCTCATGAGTGAAGTCATATGATATTTGTCTTTCTCTCACTAATTTCACTTAGCATATTACCCTCTAGTTCCATCCACATAGTTGCAAATGACAAGATTTCATTCTTTTTGATTGCTGAGTAATACTCCATTGTGTATATGTGTGTGTATACACACACACACACACACACACACACACCACATCTTCTTTATCCATTCATCTGTCGATGGACATTTGGGCTCCTTCCATACTTTGACTATTGTCGATAGCATTGCTATAAACATTGGGGTGCATGTGCCCCTTCTAAACAGCACACCTATATCCCTTAGATAAATACCTAGTAGTGCAATTGCTGGGTCATAGGGTAGTTCGATTTTTTTTTTTTTTTTTTTTTTTTTTTTTTGGTATTCTTCCCACTTCTTAATGTAAATAAAGTCCTTGGCTGTAATAAACCTATCTATGTCTTGATTGGGATATTGTCATTCTTTATTGTTTAACTACCTTCTCGGTCCCCCTGGCATAGTTATAAGTTATTGTGGGAAAGTATTACGTGGAAATACCTTTGGGAAAGTAATTCAGAAGATTTCTGATCAGGGAGACATGGGGGACACAACATGTTCATGAACTATTGTTTTCAGCTGTTTCCACTTGCACGCTAAGTCACAGAGAGCTCAAGTATCAACTTCTCTTCTAAAAGGAAGAGTTCTGAAGATCACATTTTCTCTGCGCTTGCAGTCATTGTTAACAAGTTCAAGCTGATTATTTTGTTACCTAAGAAATCTGCTAGGTGTACCGTGACAGAAAATGCTTAAGAAATGCATCGCCACTACTACATTTCTGGATTTTGCACAGCTCTCCAGGGGCCCATTTGCATACTGTTTTCCCATTCGTATGTGCATTGAGTTCATTTTATCATTCCATGTGTTAAAACAATTAAAATTGACAAAATCTACACAGAGGGCATTCTTTGTCAGCAGAGCGGAGACCAGTCCATTTGTGAAACTGTGTTCATGCAGAACCATCACTTATTTAAAAAGATCCTGTGTGTGTTTCCTGTTTATCATGCAGAAAATGTGTCACGTACCCTGCAGAAGTAATTAAAATAAGGAGTTGTGTGTGTGCATGTCGTTGTAGGCTAAAGGTAAAGAAAGACAGTGGCTAAGACACCAAGCTATGGGGGAACTAGATGATGCCAAGATCATCGATGGGCTCACTGGAGAAAAAGCCATCTACAAACGCCGGGGTGAGCTGGAACCACAAGTAAGTAATGGTGAACTAGTAGCCTCAGGTAAAGTTCAGTCTTCTTTACAGACAAATGCTTTCCAGAGTTGCCATCTTTATCAAAACACCATAAACCCTGAATATGGCAATCTGGTCTCCTGCCAGGGCCTCCCACCAGCAGAATCCACCAGAAGCTTGCAGCTGAGCAAGAGGCTGATGCTTGTCCCTGCAGATCAGCTCCCAGGACACAGAGCAGGGTGCCTCTGGGGGGAGGGGAAACTGAAGACACTCAGAGTCCATGAATCCTGGAGGACTGTGCGAGTAAAAGCCCTGGAACACTCTTGGTGGTTTTCTGCTATCCTGTTACTTCAAAGATCTGTGCCCATCCCAAAACTGAAGAAAATTTTAGAAAATAAGAAATTCTCTCTTAAATAATTCCAATTGTAGCATGTAAAGCTTTAGACAGCCATAATATTAAAGTGTTTGCAGTCCCATGGCAAAAAAAAAAAAAAAAAAAAAAATGGCAGCAGTTGAAATACTGAGTCTCTTGGAGGGCCCCGTGGCTTCCTGTATTCCTGAATAACCAAAATTGCTGAGTAGCCACTGAGAGCTGGGGGTGCAGTGACTGGTGGGGAAAAGCAGTCACTTACTCCATTTAAATGTTTATTCAGAGAGGATCTTTTGGTAATTTGGGCAGTACTCACTTCTGTGTCATTGGCATGAGTCAACAACTACTTTCTATACTGACTCATTGCGGTCAACAAATGTGTTTTTAGATATATCTGAATTGTGAGTGGTCATGGAATCATATGTGGCTCTGTTCTTAATTTAGGCAGACACAAGTTTTTAAGAAATATACTGAATTCTGTCTGAAATCACTGCACTCCAATACCCACACAATCTTTTGAAATTACTGATTCTGCTCATTAGCCTTCATACCTGACAGCAAGCATATAATAACAGAATAATCTGGAACTTTTCTTCTTCCTTTTTTCCTATAAGTAAAACTGACAAACGTACTTTTGTGTTTAATTCTGCAAATTGGCAGGCATGAGTCCACAATCAAACTGAAACTTAAAGGAGTTTTATGTTTTAATTGACAGTTGTTGCTAAATAGCAGTTAGATGCCACTTGCATGCTTTAACTGCCAAGAAAAGGAAAGAGAAGTAGAAATGCAGCGACTGGAAGGAAGCAGAAACCGAAAGCTTGTAATGACAAAAGACACTGATGAAATCTATTCCCTCTGTTCTTTGCCAGACGCCCTCTCACAGAACCTTGTTTTAGGAATCTAACATTTCTCACAGGCTATGTGGAAAATGATTTGCAGGACACTACATAAAAGGCACTAGCAGAATCAACGTGGCCTTCCAAAACAACTCAATCTTGCTAGTGTAACTGACTCCGAGGCATGACATGAAAATGACATGTTGGGGTTTGTATCTTTCCAGATTATTATTTTTAAGAATAACAGCCTCAGCAAGGCAGTTTTACTAGACTAGGTTAGGCCTTGGAAGGCCCATATTCTAAAGGAAAATCTCTCCCATATGGCCCCAGCACAAATGTGAAATTCCATCTACTGAAATACAGTCCTTTCCACCTGCCAGGACAGCCTCGAGCCACACCCAGCCTCCAGCTGATCTGCCTGCCTCATGGCCGGCACACCGGGGCCGGTGTGGGACCCTCAGAACTCCAACCAGGGGTGGTTTCCTGGCTCACGAGGCTTTTCTGTTGTTCCTCCCTCAGCTGGGCAGCCCCCAACAGAAACCCAAGCGCCTGCGCCTGGTGGTGGATGTGTCTGGCAGCATGTACCGCTTTAACGGGGTGGATGGCCGGCTGGAGCGTTCAATGGAGGCCGTGTGTATGGTCATGGAAGCCTTCGAGAACTATGAAGAGAAGTTCAAGGTATGGCATGAACTGAGGATGATGAGGGGCGCCACTGACCACTTATGCCCACGGGTCACTCCGGGTTAGGGCACGGTGGTGGAAAGGGGGATGCAGGCTCCACCGGAGTGAACAAAAATCTTCATCTCCTCATCAGGTCACTTATCAGCATGGAGGAAGAGAGCCTTTTGTTTCCTGTGCCCTAACCATCAGAAAACGATAATACCAGAATTCAAAGAACCCATTATCAGAAGAAAGCACTGCACTTTGCCAGTGTGTGATGTTAGCCATAATGTTAGGGGCAATAAGCAGGCATTTAGAAATACCACAGATCGGGGCGCCTGGGTGGCTCGGTCGGTTAAGCATCTGACTTCGGCTCAGGTCATGATCTCGCAGTCTATGAGTTCGAGCCCCACGTCGGGCTCTGTGCTGACAGCTCAGAGCCCAGAGCCTGTTTCAGATTCTTTGTCTCCCTCTCTCTCTGCCCCTCCCCTGTTCATGCTCTGTCTCTCTGTCTCAAAAATAAATAAGCGTTAAAAAAAATTTTTTTAGAAATACCACAGATCTCTTCCACAAATTTCTAGAACCGCCATCCTCATCCCAGTTTCCTCCACAGCCCATTCGTCCCCATCACTGAGCAGACAGCCTTCCCAAGGGTTGAGGACACCCTCAAAGAGCACTATTCTCAGCCTTGCTTTCCCTTTCCATGTGCGCGAAGATTAAACAGTAATAGATGACCCTCCACTGGGAATGAAGACAGCAACCCTGGGAGAAATGCAGTTGCCCGTTCCAACTGTGTCCATTTTGCTGCACCCTCCTTCAGAGGCCTGAGTGTGGAAAGGGGATCCCCTAGAGCCATGTGACTGCCCAAGTTGCCCATCGGTCCACTCTTAATCGGCCACAGGAGCACCTGCACTTCTGGCCCTTTACTAGAGCAAATAACACAGTCACATGCTGGGTAATTATTATCAAAAGTGCAGGGGGCAGAAATGGTATATGTGCAGACATGTATAGAGGGTGCTCAGTCTATCCATAGGTATTCTAGATCATATGCAGGATCCAACATGTCCTTCAGAAATAGGCAATCGTAGATCATTATTTAGCTTGACATCCCACGTAGAGGATTACTATCTGTGTATTACGGTCTCTATTATCTTTTTACTTTAAAGATCTGTGCCGGAATGCACAGCAAGCAATAGATCAATGTAACCCATCATTGCATTTACTTCAAGCCCGTTTTTGAGCTCCAACTCTCCCAGGGTCCCTTGCATGAAGCTCTGTGTGAGAGATTCCTTTTAGAATTAAGTGGTAGGAAAAGGCAGCTTTGGTCAGGGAGTGCTGTGGGTTGCCAGGCTCTGTACAAGTTCAGGATACAAATACAAATAGGATGTAGACTTTCACGGTAGGGAGCAGCTTTGTTTCCCTCCCAGAATGAAGAACAGGGTTGTGATTAGTGAAAACCATGGAACTGTTCAAGATTCCCTCTTGGTTTCCGTTGCCAGAAAGGTCAAAGCCAAAAATCAAAGACCACTCTGGCAGCTTTATGTCCTGTGGCTTGTGCACTAGTATTCAGCCTTTTCCTTCCCCTGACCCTCCCTCCCTTCAGATGTAAGTGTGTCTTCGTTTTAATTTTTGTTTTTTTATGTTTTAGGGGTCTCTGGGAAATATTTATTTTAAAATATTTTAGATCTTGTCTAGTAGGAGTTTGAGTATAATTCCTAAATCACTTGGACCATGGATGACCAGCAGATGGTTAAACATCTATCCATCACATCAGCATAAGTCTCATTGAATGTTTTGAAACCCTTGGGTTCTACTAATATTTGGATCAGCCCATCTGCCTCTTTTGTGAGTCTTGAAGGTCAGCGTTCCTTAGCTTCTTTTGACTTCTATGGAAATTGTGATCCATTATAGATGGTAACCAACATATCACTATTAAAATTGGTATACATACTCACATTATCTAGAATAAAATTTCCAGTTAGAGGATTTTTATGCCTTTGAGAACAGAACTGCTCCGATAGGTGAGACTACTTCTTCTAAGTTTTTAGGAACATTTTTAGGAGCTAACCAAGAAATTGGTTGACTCAGCTCCCCAGGACCGTGTAAAGAATTAGACAGAAGGTAGAAGGTGGCAAAGCTAATACGGAAATCTGAGAACCATTCCAACAGCCTGCAGGTGGATGATGTGACTATCAGGAAGCGTGTTGACTATTTCATTTCATCTCACACAGCGGAGTGCACAGAGAGATTGGTATTTCTCCAGTTCTCACTGTTACAAGGCTGGCATTTGGGACAACATTAATGAGACTGGACATGTCACACCAAAAAGAAACAATATCAAGGAAAATCAGCCTTTCACAAGCTGTTGTTTTGTTTTGTTTCTAATTGACAGTTACAACCCAATTGTGGCCATATAAGTGGATTTTAATAAAATTACAAACATAAATTGAGCACTTGCTAAGAGGATAGTACTCTGCTAGGTACAGAGTTCCCTGCCATCCTGGAGCTTATAGCCTAGTGAGGGAGACACATAAAAAGTACCAATTCGGATAGAACATTCAATGAGAGATGTGCAGTAACAGAGGCACATAGAAAGCATGCTCATCTCCAGACACCCCACTTCAGCACATATTTTGCTTATAGTCTCGAATTCCCACAATAGTGTAAATAATTTCCCCAGTCTTTATTAGTAAAACCACAGATATATTGAGAAGATAACCATGGTAATATATGACTAACAAATCCAGGCAATATTTAGAGCAAGAAATTATAGCAAGACACCAAGATAAGATAAGCTTTATTCAAGGTTTGAAGTATCTTTATTGGTTTTTTTATGCTATTAGATTCTTAATTTTTTTTAATATTTTATTTTATTTTTTTGAGAGATAGAGCACAAGCAGGGGAGGGGCAGAGAGAGAAGGAGACACAGAATCTGAAGCAGGCTCCAGGCTCTGAGCTGTCAGCACAGAGCCCGATGCAGGGCTTGAACCCATGAATATAAGATCATGACCTGAGCCTAAGTCGGACACTCTACCAACTGAGCCACCCAGACACCCCTATGCTATTAGATTCTTAATAGCACTTTTATGAAATGGATTTTGTGCATTTTTTTGTACTTCTAAACATACTCCCTACCTTCACTATAGTTCCTTTAGAACTTTTTTAAGAGCATAGAAAGTCTCCACTCCATTAAAATCTTTCCAAGAAAAGACATCAAGATTTCACAAAACAAGCTCTGTGAGGAAAAATGGCATTTGGGCGAGTATCTCGAGGGCTGGGGAGGGACAGGATACGGGGAGAACATAGGAGTCCTGCTCCTGCAAATTCATTACCATGTCCATGGACTTCAGAATTCACAAGTCAATACTCAGTCTCCCCAGTCCTCAGACAGGAAACTGAGACCCAGGAACATTAAGGACTTTTTCCCAAAGTCAGAAGGCTGTTGGAGACAGCACTCCTCTCCTGTTTGTTATTCCCTTTTGGTATTTTGATTTGTTTTTAAAATTTCCCCTTTTTATCCCAACATTTTTATTCTGAAAAAATTGAAACCTACAGAAAAGTTGAAAGAGAAGTAAAATGAACACCCATATGCCTTTACTTAGATTCGCCAAATGTTAATATTTTCCCTTGTTTGCTTTATGTTTCTCTCTAAATATACACTGTCTTCCTTCTTCTAAATCATTTAAAAATAAATCATAATGCTTTACTACTAAATATTTTATTATGCTTCTCCTAACAGGACATTCTCTAGCACAACCTCAATACCATTATCACATCTAAAAATATTGTCAGTAATTTCATAATATCTTCTAGTGTCTAGTCCAAATTCACTTTTCCCAACTATCTCAAAGGTGTCTTTTTTTAAATGAAGTAATTAACATACAGGGTTATATTGGTTCCAGGTGTACAATATAATGATTCAACAGCTCCATGTATTACTCAGTGCTTACCACAGGAAGTGTCTTTTCTAATTGGTCCCCCCCCCCCCCCCCGCCACAATCCAGGATCCAAAATCCACACTTCATTTTTGGCTGTAATGTCTCGTTAGCCTCTTTTCACCCAGAGCGGCCACGTCACATCCACTGCCACTACCATCTTTGCTTGTCCTGATGCTTGCTCTTGAGAGTTCAGAACAGTTGTTCTGCAGAACGTCCTTTATTCTGGATTCATCTGGCTATTTCCTCATGGTGCCACTTACCTTATCCCAATATTCCCCATGTTTCCAGAACTCCCGACAGCTTCTCCCCTGCACTGGGTGCACTGGAAACTTTGTATAATGTTCTCACCACCCCTGCCAACATGTCTGAGTTTAGAGTGGCCACTGGCCACCCAGTCTCTGCTGGGGTCTCTCCAGCCTCCTTTGTAGAGTATATGAAAAAAGTGGGGTGGAGCCACCTGACATTCTGTGAGAGCGTTTAATTAAATACGTTGGGGTAAATGTGTAGAAGGTTCAAAAAGGAGCGAAAGTGAAGCCCTCTGTGTAAGCCTCTGACCCCTCTCAGCTCCCACTTACCCCTCCGGTGTGGATTTTTTTGTGGTGTCTTCTCAGAGATATTTGACGCATGTACATCAAATGGCAGCCTTCCATTCACTGTGTTCTGTATCTGTACACCATCTGGTCACGTCCAACTCACTCTATCTGTGCTTTCATTTTCCCATTTGTGAGAGACGCATAAGGACTAGGAATAACTAATGAAAGTATGTAATTTTCTCAGCAAACATAAAATGATGCATGAACAAATGACAGTTTTAGGAGTTCCTAGTGAAAAATTTATATTCCGTAGCCCAGGATGGCATCGCGTGTGGTATCTTTAGGAATTCGGCAATGTGCTCTGAGACTTCCTGCTCCGCAGTTCCAGATGGCTTCTAGCATGGTCTTCTTGCAGTTGGATCCCTCCTTCGTAAAGGTGTCTAGTCTATATTTGCTTTGAAACCTTCAGAAGCCACCGACCTGGCCCAGTGATCTGGACTCTTCCCCGAAACCTCTCTTTTGGCATCTGTGTTGTATCTTGTTTGGCTTGGGCTCAGCTCCCAGGCTCTGGGTCATTACAGTCCAGGTCCAGGAGGCTCATTTGGAGTCAGCCTCCACTTTCTGTTCCATCCTAGCATGAGCCATGCCAAACCACAGGGACCCTTGAGTAAGAATTACTGAGAAGAAAAGGTAGTTCAGTGGCAGGACACATTTCAAAGCCATCTGGAGTTTTTAAAGTTTCTCATAATTGGTCTACCAATAGAATTCAGTTATTCGCAGAAGCAGCATATATAGTCTGGTCTCTTAAGATGAAAGTGACATTATTTGCTAATAATCATCATAAACTCCTCTAGTCTTAAGCAGCAAAATTTTTAATGTTCACAGAGCACTGAAACACGGGAGTGAAAAGTGGAATGGTAACTGTTGTGCGAACCATTTTATTTCAGTCAAGGAACATTTTTTCCTTCATCTCATGATTTCTTGTTTGTTCCTTGTGATTTCTGCAAGCCCATGGGAATGTTTTACTAAAACCCTAAAGTAGACCTCCTTTTCAAAAGCTCTTCATGCCTTTATTTTTTTTCTTCAAAGCACTCCATAACATCAAGAGTTAGGTGACTGTCTCTCCACTGAGCACTCAAGTGGCGAGTCCAGAAAAGAGACAGATTTATTTAGTTTTTGAGAAATGGGACTTTGAAAAGTAGTGTTCAAATTTTTTTTTTTTTTTTTTGGTGGAGAATAACTCCTATTTTAAGACCATGGTTTCCTAACAGTGTAACAAGGAATGCTTGAAGGGTGTTGGGGGTTTGATGACGAGCAGACAGGACTTTTTACCCTTTCCCCTTCCATCTCCAATTAAACCAAAACAATTCCATTTATATTAATTTTGTGTGATGTTTCATAATCTGGGCTTTTGTGCAGTGTTTCCATTGGAGAAAGACTTCCACTAGAGCCAGTACTGGATTGTTATTTCTTGTAGACTCTGAGAGCTTTCATTTTAGAAAAGACTTCATCAATCCTCAGGTAGATTTAGGTGATTCATTCCTTTGACAAGAGAAAGCAAGGCACAGATTTTCCTATGAGAAGGGAAGCAGACTTTTCCAGTCTGTTTCTAGAGTGAACCATTGACTTTTCATAGAACCTTAGGAGCAGGAATGGTCTTGGCAATTATTTTCACCAACTTCTTTGTTTTACAGATGAGAAAAATCAGGATCCAGAGAGGTAACATGCTTTGCTCAAGGGCACACAGCTACACGGTAGAAAAAAACAAAACAAAACAGGACTTCTGACTCCTACTTCCGGGCCCTTTCTTAAGAAGTTGATGTTTTATCCCCGGTTTTTTGCAACCATTTTACTTCTGCCCAGTCAGTATTTTTACAATGCTGTAATTCAGGAGCAAATGTACCATTTACATAAAAGACTCTATATTTTCCTTCCCTTAGCACTTCTTCGTCCAAGTGAGGTATAGTAGGCATAACTTTTCTCAAAGATATCTTGGTCAGAAAGGCTGGGTTAATTCTCAGAAGGATGTGAAAAGATATGATTCACAAAACTAGCACCTGCTGG
Organism: Panthera onca; assembly: GCF_046562875.1. NCBI lineage: Eukaryota > Metazoa > Chordata > Mammalia > Carnivora > Felidae > Panthera > Panthera onca. The sequence continues at coordinate 211,833,382 of NC_138339.1, read as the reverse complement.
GAAGATTCCTTCTATCAAAAACTTAGCTCTGTGTCTGTAATTAACCTTTTCCCCATGCCTCAGGAATGTTTCACACATTTAGAAATGGAAACCATTTATCTTATCAGGCTTAGGCTTTGAATAAACTCTTCTTGGTACATGGAGATAAGACCCAAGAAAGGGGTACAGAGTTCTCTGAATCCATTCACAGTGAAACAAGAATTCAGAATTGACCCAGTTGTTGCTATGGAAGTACTGGCCAAAGAGACTGGGGAGGGGGATAGGGAATGATTATTTCTCTACAGAATCAGGGCACCTGGGTCTGGCTTCCACCTCTGCCAACACTACATCTCTGAGCTTAGGAAAGGCTGTTGACCTCTCCAAGCATTAATTTCTTCATTTGTAAAAAGAGGTAAATAATTCCCACCACAAATCCTGTGAAGAGAATCAAGATGAGTTGAGACATGAAGAACTGTACAAACATTGACATTATACTCATTAAATGTATTGTCCTATACTTTCAGTGACCCTGTGAGGTTAGATAAAACAGAGATTATTCCTATTTGCCAGAGAGGTTAAGTGACTTCTAAGCATATAATGTTAGAGGTCATTTAAGCCAGCATTATTTACAAGATAGAAACAAGATTTACAAAAGTTAAGTGACTTGTGCTAGGTCAAAGAGGTTGTTAATATCAGAGCTAAGCCTAGAATCCTTGACCTTCAGAACATTATTTTTTTGTTAAGTTTATGTATTTTGAGAGAGAGCAAGAGAGAGGGGGAGAGAAAGAATCCTAAGCAGGCTCCATGTGGTCATCACAGAGCACAGCTCAGGGCTCGAACTCTTGAACCAAGCCATGGGATCATGACCTGAGCCGAGATCAAGAGTTGGCTACTTCACCAACTGAGCCACCTAGGTGCCCCAGAACAGTATTCTTTTTACATTGGCTTCTAAGATACAAAGAAAGGTTAGCTAGCTACTACTGTAGCTTATCGGCTCACTAACACCTTAGGGGTTCTGTTGGCACTTCCCTTGACTCTTTTGATCACATATTCATCTTCTAATCCTTTGCTGCCCACTGTCAGTGGTGCCACCTTAGAATGGTGTACTTGGATTTGTAGAAGGAGATTAAAATTTCACACATCATCAGTCTTCAGAAATAGCCTCAGACGATTGTCTCATACCTAGTTATAATGTGGATGCACAATAAAGCATAGCCTTTCCTAACTAGCAGATGATTATCCTTCCCCACAGAAATCTAAACATAAATCTCACTTGTTAAAAAAAAAAAAAACACCAATAGCTCTTTGTTCTAAGCAGACATTTCTTTGCAACCTATCACAAATCAGCCTTCTTATTTCCTAATACATCTTTGTGTCTTAGACTGAAACTCAGCATTCGTTTTCATTTGTAAGACCTTTCTCTAAGTGAATGCGATTTTCAAAAGAAAATACAGCAAGGGGGCATTTAAACAAGTTTCCAAAGCAAAGAAGTATTAAAATTGATCTTCTATAGTCAAAGTTTTTCTTACAACTGTGGTTTATTATTTATGTTTATGCTGCAGTGCAAGACCCCACAAGGACTTATGGGAGGCCGTGAGAAGCGGTCATTTTCGTGACCATAAAATTTTGAGCTGCTCAAAAAAGTTATGATCTGAATGTTAGGTGGTTTGGTAATGACAGTGAGGCTCTTGTTTAGTGACTTTGTGATTCCTCCACAGATGCATGCTTGAGACCCTGTCAAGTCTGATTTGACGGTGGTCACAGCAGAAACGAACCAGACTGGGTGAACAGTAGGATTAAGTATCAGAGAATGGAAAAGAAGGAGTTTATGTAGCTTTTCTCCTTTAGCCCAGCCCGTTTTGAGGATTAGCAAATCTCTGCCTGTAAAACGTGTTGGGATCCTTGGATAGCAGATACTAGATAATTATGACATAGAAATATTGTTTTTAATGGAAGCTTACACTGATCTACAGTAACACCAGGGAATGTTCCACACTTGGATGTGCTTTGGATTCCTCTCAAGCATTTTATTTACTTTGGGCACAGAATAATCCCCAAGCCTGTCTGGAAAATGAAAACCAGAGCCTGCAAACCATTTTATAAGCCTCATCCTGTCCCTTAGGTGTGTCTTCTCAGCCTTTGCAATGCTAACCAGGCACAGACAAAGGCAGATCGTTCTGCAAATAGAAATTTCCTTACTACAAATAAAGAAAGGAAGGAGGAAAAGGAGAAAACAGAAGAAGGAAGAAAGGGAAGAAGGGAGGGAGAAGAAAGGCAGATTGGCAACTTACCTTTCTCTCACTTGTATGAAAAAGTATAGTATGCTTTGTTCTCCTGGACAAATAAAGTGGTTGGTAGGTAGGTAGGTAAATCAGTCCAGGGAATGATAGATGGATAGTAACTAAAATGTTCCCGAAGCCTTTAATCAGCCAGTATCTGTTTTTGAGAAAGAGCTCATTTGACTGCTATTTGTGTAATAATCAACTTTTTTCCTCACAGTAACCAGTTACGTCAACCCTGTGAGCAGACCATATGGTCAAAGATGTATTCATATAGTCTCATCCATGGTCATCTGATTAGTAAGATTTTGCATCTCCAGTTAAAGGGAAGGAAAAAGCTTAATACATTTATAGCCCTCTTGCCTCAGCCAAAAAAGGAGAAACCTACTTCTGTTTCAAGGAACTGATCTTATCCCCTCCTGTGTAAGATCCTGTTTAACAGATTACTTCACCAGCCCCGTAACGAAAGCAGTCTGCCTGGCACCTTCTCAGGAGAACTTTATTCTTGGCTTAAAATAGTTCCGGCCGTGACCATTGTCAGATGAGACATGATAGGGCCTCGAGCATGCTTCATGGAGGAATCCGACAGGCTTTCTCCATACCCGGCCCAGCACTGAACACGTGGGTGACCTTAGACATCTACTGAAGCCAATACTTTACTAGTTGCCATTGGCAAGAGCTGTACAGCTTTTAGGGTTCAAATTCTGTTACCTTTTCATAAGATGGATAACAAACTATCCAAGGAGATTTTTTTTTCACATATGGAATTTATTACATCCTCTTAAAAAGCATTTATTATCAAGCCTTTTTATTGTATTGGTAAATTTCCCTTACAATTCTTTTGTATCATCTTTTGCATAAATTAAAAAATCTGAAAACCACACCCAAGATCTCACTCTGGTCCTCCCCTAACCATGTCCCTCCCATGAGGTAAAGAGCCTATGGGGCCAAGGGGGTATACTCGGTTAAAGCCAGTTTCTGGATCATGTTCCCAGTTTCTGGGCTCCCCAAGAAACCTCTGATGACCCCGCAAGCCTGCTTCCTATGTGGTCCCCTTTCTTATGCCCATCTTCATAGGGCAGACTGGCCAATGGTGTAAACACCCAGGTCTGAGGTATGGCCAACGGGCAACTGTAGGAAGGAATATGATGGCTGGGTGCCCATACATATGTGAAGCGCCTCATGGAAATGGGACAGAGCCGACTATAGCAAGCCAGGGGCCGGTGCTGCCCACACCATTCTGTTCTTGCACAGAACTTCAAGGACTCCTGGCTCTCCAGGTCATTATAATCTGTATTTACTTATCAAAGGAGGACAGAATATATTTTATTTAACAATTTATATCCTGATTTACAGGTTTTAAATATTTAGGCATCTTACATCGGCCTTCATTTGTACACTTGTCCCTTCCAATTACACACTTATCTCTGTCCATTCCCATTCTTTCTGCTCGTTTTCAGTCTCAGAAAAAGGAGTGTCCTCCTTCCTTCTCCAGACTAGACACTCTGACTCTGACCATGATCTCCTTCCTGACTGCCTCCTCTCTGCCACCTGTAACATGCCCAGACACCTCCCCGCCAACACCCCTCTAGATGCTGTTCCATTTTACTTTTTATCCCACAGACTTTTCACTAACCTTGTCCCCACAAAGGTGTCTGTTGATTCTGAGGCCCAGAGGTCACTAGTCCCCATTCTCTGGGATGGCTGACGTTAGTGTGATTCAGCACACTTGCACAACCACTTCCGGAGACCCTCCACACAGATTCCCCAGGGCCATCCGCTTATCCTACTTTGGCAAGTGCTGTCTCCCCTGTCTTCCCCACTCAGCTCTGTGTCCTTCTTCCACCCACCAAAGAGGATACTCCTCAAAGTTCAGGTGAAGGGTTCCTCTGCTCTTCTCTGTCTCTGCATTTGCCCTTGGCAGTCATGTGTCCCTCCTGGGCAGGGACAACCACATCTCTGACTCCATGAAATACATTTCTACTCTGATACCTCCCTGGATGCATAATTTCAGCACATCCAAAATGGAACTGATCTTCTGCAAATAACCCAGCTTCTCTCCTGGCTCCCTATCATCGCATAAAAATTATTTCAACAGAAATTCTTCCACTTCTTTTCATTTTTAAATACAATGGTTTTGGTTACTGTATGGGCTTTTTGGTCAGCCAGCTTGGGCTAACCACCATTTATCACATGGTGGCTATGGGGGGTGGGAGGTGGGAAAATGCATTCCAGCTTCCAAGCAGCTTATTTGCAAAAGAATGTAGCCCACATGGGAAAGGAAAGCTTCTTATTGCCCCAACATGATTGCATTTTTGCCATAAACACACCAGGCACACTCACAGATACTAAAATTTGAAGATGAATAAGATATGGCCTCAAAGAGCTCAACAGTTAAAAAGAAATAGACATGAAAAGAAATAAGTGCATTCCCCTACAATACCTAGAGTCATGTTTTGCACATGGTTGGTGCTCAAAAGATAGCTGTTGATTGATGGGCAGTTGGTGAATAGAAAGCAGTGATTCTAAAGCATTTTGTCCCTCAGTAGTATTCCAGATATTCCTGAAAATCTTTTGCCCCAGGCCCACACTCAGAATTTTCTTTCCAGATGCCCCAATTGCCCAGATACCCTAACATCTATTCTAACTTTCACATCAGAATCACAAAAATTCTTAGAGGGACGTGGAAGGGGAGAAGGGAATTGGGGAGCAAACCCCAATAGTTAGAACCACCTTGCTCCAGTTATGGGGTTGCTTCAGGTCCCAAACTTCTTTCCAGATTCCATTCAAATGCTGCACCCCACACTCAGCTCTAGTTTTCTCATGTGCATTGTGAGATAGAGAAATAGAAAGGTAGTTCCTAAATTTTAAAAATACATGTCATACACTAAAGTAGAAAAGCAGAGGGGCACCTGGGTGGCTCAGTTGGTTAAGCATCTAACTTCAGCTCAGGTCATGATCTCATGGTCCATGAGTTCGAGCCCCATGTAGGGCTCTGTGCTGATTGCTCCAAGCCTGGAGCCTGCTTTGGATTCTGTGTTTCCTTCTCTCTCTCTGCCCCTTCCCCTCTCCTTCAATCAATCTCTCTCTCTCTCTCTCTCTCTCTCTCAAAATAAATAAACATTAAAAAATGTTTTTTAATTAAAAAAATAAAGTATGGGAATGCACACTGGTGCAGCCACTCTGGAAAAAAGTATGGAGGTTCCTCAAAAAACTAAAAATAGAACTACCCTACGACCCAGCAATTGCACTACTAGGCATTTATCCAAGGGATACAGGTGTGCTGTTTCAAAGGGACACATGCACCCCCATGTTTATAGCAGCACTATCAACAATAGCCAAAGTATGGAAAGAGCCCAAATGTCCATCGATAGATGAATGGATAAAGAAGATGTGGTATATATATACAATGGAGTATTACTCGGCAATCAAAAAGAATGAAATCTTGCCATTTGCAACTACGTGGATGGAACTGGAGGGTATTATGCTAAGTGAAATTAGTCAGAGAAAGACAAAAATCATATGACTTCACCCATATGAGGACTTTAAGAGACAAAACAGAGGAACATAAGGGAAGGGAAACAAAACTAATGTGAAAACAAGGAGGGGGACAAAACAGAAGAGACTCATAAATATGGAGAACAAACTGAGAGTTACTAGAAAGGTTGTGGGAGAGGGGATGGGCTAAATGGGTAAGGGGAACTAAGGAATCTACTCCTGAAATCATTGTTGCACTATATGCTAACTAATTTGGATGTAAATTTTAAAAAATTTAAAATAAAATTAAAAAAATAAATAAAGTAGAAAAGCAGATTATAAAACAATATTATCCATTGCAGTTAGAAGTTATGTTGATGTAGATGTGTGTGTGTGTAAATGTGCAACCTTTTTCACATGTAGTGAGAGGAAATAAAAGCCTCAGAACTTCTACAAAACTTTGAGAGATGTTAGCTTTGAATATGGGATTATGACTAACTTTTACTTTCTTTTTTGTGCTTTACTGTAATTTCGATGGTGAATACATTTCACTTTGTGTGTTCAAAAAAAAGTTTATGTATTAGTTTTCTACTGCTGTGTAACCAATTACTGCATACATAGCCTTTCAAAGCAATACCCATTTACTAGGTCTTAGTTCTATAGTTTAGGGGTCTAGGAAGGCTCAGCTGGGTTCTCTGGTTAGGGTCTCATAAGGCTGAAATTGCGATCTGAGCCAGACTGGACTCTTACCTAGAGGCTCTGCTTCCAAGCCCATTTGGATTTGGGCAGAATTCAGTCCCTTGTGGTCATAGGACTGAGGTGCCTGTTTTGATGTTGGCTGTCAGCCAGGGTCCCTCCTAAATGCCACTCTCAAGGCCTCACCCCATAGTCACCTCCATCTCAGCCACAGATAATTCCCACATGTCACATCCCCCCAGACTTCAAGTCTCTCTGTCTTCCCCTTCTACTACCATCCAGAAAAACTCTGCTTTTTAGGGCTCATGTGATTAAATTGGGCCCACCCAGGTAATCTCCCTTTTGATTAACTCAGAGTCACCTGATTAGCGGCCTTACATCTGCAACATCCCCTTTGCCACATAACATAATCACAAGTAAACATCCTACCCTATTCACAGGTCCTGCTCACACTTAAGGGGAGAGGATTATGCAGGCCACGTATGCCAACGGGCAGGAATCTTGGGGGCCACCTTGGTACTCTGCCTACCACAGTGCGTGTGTATGTGTGTGATTTTTTTTGAACTCTCCCCTGATGGTTAAGAATGGAAGTCTTGGTAGCCCATGAAGCCCCCATCATACTTTCTCCCTCCTGCTAGGGCAGAAATCACATGAGGATGAGCCAGAAATGAAGGAGCCTGGAATTTGTCTGCCTTTGTTGATAAGCACACATCCATCTCTCTGGACTTCTCCATGGCCATCTGTTGAGCAATTGTGTATGGTGGCAGACCAAAGATTTGGAGGCCAAAAGGTCTGATGACAATTCCCTAGTGGGCAGAGGCTTCTAACTCTGATTCTCTTATCTATAGTATGACATCGCTGGACACTCTGGAGATGGCTACAACATTGGTCTGGTTCCAATTAACAAAATCCCCAAGGACAATAAGCAAAGACTAGAAATTCTGAAGGTAAATACATTAAATCACCTCTATATTGTGAAAACTTCCACCAGATTAGGTAAAGTATCTTCTGATGACTGGAAAGATTCACTGAAGCAGCAACAGATACAGGAAAGAAAAAGACTTTCTGTTTTACAAGCATTCAAGCCTTAAACTGAGAAAACGCTCCTGGTGCCTAAAATCCTCTTCTCCACACTACAAATTTTAAACTCTCTTCCCTACATATTTTTAGTGTACTCAAGATTATGTCAGGATTCCACAGCCTGAGTCCCCCTCCTAAATCCTATACAGTTCTTCTCAGTCCCTAAGTATTTCAGTAAAAGGAAAAGAATGACCCCTTTCAGCGTACTCTCCCAGTTTTATGTACTTCGTAGTATTTTCTAATGATAACTTCAGTTTCACATACTCAGATCTACAATAGAAACACACACACCTTATGAGGTTAAAGTAAATGTCCTCCATTGCTATTGTTGTAAGTACAGTGTTTAGTGTTACAACTTTGTTTATTAGAAATTCAACCCATTTCTCATTTTTCTCTTGTGTCACATCCATTCACAGGTCTTGCCCACATTTAAGGGGAAAGGACTATGCAGGCTGTGTTTACCAGGGGCAGGAATCTTGGGGGCCACCTTGGAATTCTGCCTACCACAGCGTGTGTGTGTGATATCAAGTTTTATGTTTTCTTACATTTTCTCACTTTAAATGGCAGCTTGAGTTTGAGGAGTAAGTGCCAACTGGGAGAGTTTGGGAACATTTCATGTTTCTAACAAAAGTCTTAACCGCATACAAATATCACATGTACTGTTGTCACTCTGAGGTGCAAATGAAATAGAACTTGCTCAGAGATTTCTTATTCACATGGAATAATTGGTATTTGTGCATTCTCATGGTCAATAGAAAAACCATTATGAGGGGCGCCTGGGTGGCGCAGTCGGTTAAGCGTCCGACTTCAGCCAGGTCACGATCTCGTGGTCCGTGAGTTCGAGCCCCGCGTCAGGCTCTGGGCTGATGGCTCGGAGCCTGGAGCCTGTTTCCGATTCTGTGTCTCCCTCTCTCTCTGCCCCTCCCCCGTTCATGCTCTGTCTCTCTCTGTCCCAAAAATAAATAAAAAACGTTGAGAAAAAAAAAAAATTAAAAAAAAAAAAAAAAGAGAAAGAAAAACCATTATGTTGGCTTAAAAAGTTTCTCACCTGTGGCTTTTGTGCGACATTTCTTACCTCCAGACAATGCATGCCCATGCTCAATTCTGCATGAGTGGGGACCACACGTTAGAGGGGACAGAACATGCCATCAAGGAAATTGTCAAAGAAGAAGCTGACGAGTACTTTGTCATCGTCTTAAGTGACGCAAACCTGTCACGATATGGAATACATCCTGCCAAGTTTGCCCAAATCCTGACAAGCAACCCTCAAGTAAATGCTTTTGCCATTTTCATTGGATCTTTAGGTGATCAAGCAACCAGGTAAGGGTCTCCTCGGGATACAGCAAAGGACAGGTATAGGGACCTACCTGGCGCATGTCATTTCACGGGATTGGCATCAGGCGGGGCAGTGGAAGAGAAAAAGGAGGAATGGCCTGTAGGGTTGCTGCTGTCATGGAGCTGATAGTCCAGTTGGAAGGATATAATGCTCCGGCTTATGTTTGGATGAGCAGTAATCATTTGAAATTAACGGTTTTCCATTGTGTGTTTAGACCAACAATAGGATAATTAACAAATTGATTTGTCCACAAATAAATTAGACAGTATTTTATATATTTTCACTTAACATCAAGGTCTCAAGCTCAGTTCTAATCAGTTCATGTTCAAATCATATTCAAAGTTAGCAAACATCTATTTTCCCAGCATAAGAGATTGCATATATATATGTTTGTGTCTGTAAAACCTGTATATAAATAATATATAAAATACACACACATACACACACACATACACATACATATAGCGAGACATATACATAAATATACATGGACAGACATACATGGATATAGATACATAGATTGTAGATAAATATCACTTCTTAAATATCTCCCTTTGTATGTGTGTATATCCCTTTTTACTGGGGGGACAAGCAGGTAAAGCACTTGGAGACAATGTAAGAGAGTATATGTGGTAAAATTCTACACTGAACATGCTAAATATTTAGTAGAGAAGGTGTGGTCAGATAACAAATACCATTGTGGATGAGCTAAAAGGAGAGATCTGGAAACACTTTCATTTCTCAAATATACTAATGTTTATTCTTTTGAATTATAAACAGAAAGAACTTCTGATTTTTCTTTGCTTGAAATATTTGTATGAGGCAGAAAACACAAATGGAAGTATATTTTTCCCACCCCCAAAAATAAATTTCCTGCCTAGAATGCATACCTTTTTATTATTCCTGTCTCTTACCTGTCATACTCTGAAGTATAGAGTCCTGTATACACTACAAAATGCTTTAGTGTCCAAAGAGCTGGCATCTTTTCCTATTCCCTTCGCCTTGCTGCAGGATCACCAAGTGAGGTTAAGAACAGCCTGAATATCATGTAATTACAGTCACTTTATTACAACTGACTTTGCATTCTTCCCAGTTTTATACGTTAGCCTCTTCTAGAACTTCCATGTCCTCGAATGCAAACCGTGCCTTTTCTACCCAGATTTCCTTCAGGACCAGCCCAGTATTTAGCAGACGGCAAGTTCAACAAATACTGGTTGAGCTGAAATAGCTATTTTGTCTTTCTAGTGAACAGATCCTGTTTGAATACTTAAGAAAGTACAATAATACCCTTGTGGTTTCCTAGGGAAATGGTCCAACATCCACTGGCAAAAGATACGTTGCAGAATTAGCTGGTCTACCAGGCATGCCAAATGTATGATACTACACAGGACGGTTGACTTTTATTAAATGTCATTCCAAAACCAAACTTTGTTAGCACAGTGAAAGAAGGCGTTCTTTTGGATAGAACTGTGTCTTGTCCTTTCATTGCTTTCAAAAAATGGCCCTTTGTTCCAGATGATAAATTGCCATTTAAAAAAATTATCATTAGCCTGTATAACCTTGGTGTCATCAAAGCTGCAATTGCATAAGTCAGAGTGTACTTCATGCTGTATAATGTGAGGCAAAAAAGAACGAGAGAGCAGGGAAAGAAAGAAAGAACCACCCGGGGTTTGGCCAGGCAGCATTTTTCGGGGCCTGTTTTCTAAGGCAGGAAAAACACTTAGTACAGCGTATGGATTTGCTGGACCTAGGTGAGCCAATCTCAAATGCGTCCCTAGCGTTCTGTTCTACCAAGGGAATACTAGAAAGTGACAGTAATAAAAGGAAGGAAATTTCTTCTTTTCCAATTAACTGATTTTCTCACCGAAAAGACCTTTCTCTGGGTTCACTGCTTTCAGTGTGCCTCGCTCTGTTTTGTTGCTTTTCCAAGCCTTTCACTGCCCAGTGACAGCCAGTTCAATTGCCGGCAGGGGCAAGGTATTAGAAAGTAAAAACTTCTTTTCCTAAGAAACCATCCGGACACTGTGGTTTGTGGGGGCAGGAGGTGGAAGGGGAGCCTCGATTTGCAATGGTAATTTTCTCTCCCCTTCCATCCTGGCAGGCTTCAGAGAACTTTACCAGCTGGCCGGTCTTTCGTTGCCATGGATACCAAGGACATCCCTCAGATTTTACAACAGATCTTCACCTCCACCATGTTGTCCACTGTTTAAGCCGTGCCCTTCGTCACCCTGGTGCCCCCGGGATTTGAAATAAGATAGGGATAAAGAGTACTCTGAAGAAAAGAAGACATCTATAAAGGGAACCTGTGCAATGACTGGATAATTCTGGCATTCCTGGGTCCTCCTGTGCTTGCTCAGCAATCCGAATTCAGGAAAGCAGCCAGAGGGAGGTTTGTGCATGGAAACCGACAACTGTTGATGGGTTCACAGGGAAGTGAGTTGACCTGCATTTTATAAAAGGTCAGGGTTAAAGGAAAGTGGTTTGAGAACTGTGGTACTTGGTTTATATCTAGAAACCTGAAGGAAAGAGAATTCCTTGCTTTTGCCTTAACATCTGGTCACCTGAGGTAACAGAAGCGACCCCATCAAACTAAGCTTTAGTTGCCGTATTCTGACGTTGAGTTACAAGTCTGTGCAAACCCACCCAACCTGCTCCTATCCAGTAATTAAGTGTATTTTCTTCTCCACTCTTGGTTGCCCAGAAGACAATGATTTTATAGTATGTAACTCACTGGAAAGCTTTCTAACAGACATATTTTATAAACAGGTTTTTTTCAATAATTCCATTCTCTTGGCAAAAGCCAAAAGGAATCAAAAGATCCCTGCATTGCTATCTTTCCCACCTGACTTTTTAAAGACTCTTTAAATAATAAAGAGCAAACCTCCCATTTTCCATGCTGCCAGCGTGGAAGGATAAAGGATGTCTTGCCTTGAACTTCCTGTTTCCTCTTGTTCTTCCAGTGCTTCTCACAAGTCTCACATATTTTGGTGTCCAAAATGTAATGTTCAAAACAACAAACACTTATGTTTTTACTTAAAGCAAAGTAAAAACAAGGCAGTATGTTTGAATTGAATGGTAACTGGAGATCTCTTTAGCTGTGTGTGTGTGTATATATATATATATATATATATATATATATATATATATATATGCTTTTTTTTGTCAAGACTCCTCTTTTCTTTCAAAGTGTACCTCATTCCCACCTACTCTTGGGCTGACCTTCATTTACCAACAGGCTCATTGTCCCTTTGTTTAAAATCAAATGCCATAGCCAAAGTCAGGGTCTGTGCAAGCACCTAAGAAGCTAGAGATGCAAAGTCAAAATTGCAGGGGGCACCAGTGTGTGCGTGCTTTCTTGTCATGAGTTGGAAAAACTAGTCTTGTTAATGAGGTTACCCTGTTTACCCATATGTAATGGAATTATACAGATCCGTTTCTTTTTAATCAATTGTAGAGAAGAAAAGGTATCACCCATTTGTTCCACCACCCTCGATTCCCCATCAGTTGTCAAAGAAATAAAAGTAATTAGATTTCCAGTGCAATCCTGCCCAATGAGTTTGCATAGCTTCTCTTATTTTTCCGGCCAGATACTTGCTCTGTGTACTGAATCATCCAGCCATGCAGTTTCAATCCAACGAGTACCTTTAAAAATGTAATTGCATTAATAACAGTAATAATAACAACAACAGCAGCCGGTAGCACTTACTGATTATTACCACATACCAGGTATGTATGCTAAACGATTTCATGTATCATTCCATTCAATCCTCACAAAGATGCATGTAAAATAGAAGCATTTTTTTTTCTTTTTTTTATCTCATGTTACAGATGAGGAAAGTAAGTCACTTCCCAATACCGGACTACTGACTATTCATACTTTTCACATCCTCCTTGATAAATAAGGAAACTGAGGTGTAAGGAAGTTCAAGAAAACGGGCCTCAGTCACTGGCAGGCAGGGGCGGAGCTGGGCTGTGCTGGCCTCCCTCATGATGTACTCGAGCTCTCGTTGCCTTGACTCCTTTCTCTTCTTGCAACCTGACCACAGTTCACAGAGCTGTCTTCCTCTCCCTGGGACTCAGAAGCCACCTGCACACATCCGGGCACTCAGAGGAGGATGTGGGGAGCAAGGACACAAGACACTGCTGGAGGGACATCTCTAACCAGCCCTTCCTGGGCTCAGCAGCAAACTGAGGAAGTGCCCGTTCAAGTGGCAGCTTAACCCCTAGGAGTGCCCCTCTGAGGACAGTCACAGCCCCCAAAGGCTTTGGACCAGAATCCGAGAATCATTAACACAATGGCCATGTAACAAATCCTGCCTGTGCCCTGACTACCTGAGTGAGCAGAGGCCAGTTTTCCTTCACATGGGAAGAATGTTCTCCTGTAATTTAATTCACCTCTCCTCACTGGCCAGACATCCTTGCAATTGTTATTTAAAACAAGCAAACAAACAAACGTGTAACCCCTGACTTTGCCTTTTTGTAAAAGGGAGAGATGATGGGGTGGGGGGAGGGGGGGTGGCCAAGAGAGGAGATGAGAAGGGTTTATTTTCACTTCTTAGAATACCTAAGAAGTTTGTGCCTTTATTATGAAATGTACTTAATTGTAGGCCACTCCGTGCTGTTCCCAGGCCCTTCTTGGGGCCAAGACATTATAATAAATGCATTGTTTGCCCCAGGGAGGGAGCTCCACTGAAAGGCATCTAAACCAGCTTGTCTCCGTAGTGAGCCCTGTAATGCTGAGAAGGTTCATTGTTACCCCTGAGCAGCCAGGAGGAATGAACGCCATGAATGGCCGCAGTATATGGTGTATTCCCCCTGGAATCTTTTGTGTGCCCCAGCGAGATGACCTCATCACACACGGGGCACCTCGAACACAGCCGCAAGAAGTGGATCAGAGCGGGACTACGTGAGGCTGTCACATGTGTGGAATGAATCATCTAATTCTTTACACCCTTTCCTGTGAACTGTCAGAGGAGGAGAAATCCATCAGTGCCAGTGGGATTTTCTCTAAACAAACTCGAGGGCCTTGAAAGCCATTTAGAAGTAGTTTTCCGTGGACACCACTGTCAGTGTTCTTAAAAGGGCAGCTCCAGAGCCTTCAACCCTTTCTCTGCCTGGCTCCTTCCTGTGCCTGTCAGATCAGCCAGAATTAAATTCCGCCTCAAACAAAACAGAGAAGTGTAGGACTAGAGGAGCAAGAGGGTGGCGGCCTGTTGGTTGTGTCTCCATTGTGGCGCAACAATGGCAGTTAGAGGGATTCCACAGTTCTTTTTCTTTTTTTTTTTTTAATGTTTATTTTTGAGAGAGAGAGAGAGAGAGAGAGAGAGAGAGAGAGAGAGATCATAAGGGGGGAGGGGCAGAGATAGAGGGAGACCGAGAATCCCATGCAGGCTTCTTGCTATCAGCACAGAGCCTGACATGGGGCTCTAACTCACAAACTGTGAGATCATGACCTGAGCCGAAACCAAGAGTCAGATGCTTAACCGACTGAGCCACCCAGGCACCTCAGATTCCACAAGTTGTCAGCCAACATCTCCTGCCTGGAAAACTTTTTTCTGGAACTGCATCAAAGAACAGCCAAATGTCCACTTGTATTTAGTAAATTGTATATAACTTTTTCATCCTAAGCAATAAAATGTCCACTTTTAAAAAGTTATTCCAACCAGTAACATATCTGGCTTGTTCAATGAAGCATCTAATTTGCTCCCACTTTCTGGTTAGAGTCATATCATAAAGTTCTTACCATTGCCTTTCCTTTACCTTTCTTTCTAAGACTGGCTGTGGCAAGAGTCCTGCAGGTAATAGAAAGGAATTCCAGTGTTCCATCTTGTGGTGGGAGAATTTACAGACTCTAAGTAAGTACAATTAGTAGAAAGGAAGTTCTAGATGCTGCTTAGCTACCTGTATGAACTTGGGCTTGTCACTTCTGGGTCTGAATTGCTTCACCTATTTAAAATTAACTTCAAATTTAAATTTCAAAAGTTGAACAAAATTATCTCTAACACTATAGTCCCTCTTTCTATATCTCATACAGCAATTGACTCTGTCCCTCACGTGTCTTACGAGAACAACATCATTTTCATGTATTTTTGTCGCCTGAACCCCACAAACAGCTCCAATTATACAGAGGATTTTAGCACCCAAAAATACAGTGTTACAACTGAATATGCATTCTAAAAGCTACAAAGACATCATTAGAATTGGACAAGCAAGCTTTCCCCCATCATCTGGACGGGTATTTCTGCTGGATAGTAATTCACAAGATTTCTACCCTTTGTCTCTTACTTTGCATGTTGCTACCTTAAAATAAAACTCCGTATCTGCTGATCTGCCCAGTGGATCAAAAAGGATCAGGAATTGGAAAACTACTGGGTGCCGAGAGCTGACCTTTGTGCCCCGAGCTGAACAATGCGCAATTGTGTGTGTGAGTTTTTTTTAATTGTTAAATCCTGTAAACAAAAATCTCCTCCAGAGGGGAAAAAATGCTTGCCGAGCAAACCTCTCAAGCTGAAAATGATTTGACACTCTTTTTTGACACTGAGCACCGTCTGGGGCTTTCACCTTCGAACACTGCGTCTGTTCCTGCAGCCAGGCACGTCAGCTCTGGAATGCCAGGGTTACATAATTTTTAAATTGACTAGTGCTTGTGGTATTTGGCCACGGGGAGCAAAGTAGAACACTCTTTTAAAGGGGTTTGGATCCGGATCGTGGTGGGAACGTCATGTTCATCTCTAAGAAATCTCATCAAGGGACACGTCCTCTCTAAGGAACCTCAGCCACCACCCGAGGTCCTCCTCCTGGCAGGCGCCAGAGTCACCTTGAGGCTCCCCCCTTCTTACCGGCTTTGTGAAAGTGCTTTGGAGCAGCCAGCTTTTACCCTGAAAAAAAAAAAAAATCAGTATTTGTCAATAAACTCGGACCCCAGAGATGGTGGGTGTGATCCCATAGGAGTTTCAGAATATCAGGATGTATTAAAGTTCCCCGCAGCCCTGAAGCATTAGTAATGGCAGCGAGAGTTTGACCTGTGAAAAATGTCTGTCTGAACATCCCAAAGGGTCTGTCTCTTTATGCACGCCACAGTGGGGCAAGAAAAGAATGAGCCTGTCAAGAGTACTTTGTGTAATTGGTCCCATGATACCATACATGAAGCCTTACAAATTTAAATGAAAAATAAGTATATTTACTCAGGACATTAAAGGCAGCCTTTTACGTGCAATGTGTTTATATTAACAAATACTGATGCAATGTAATGACACTATTTACTTCTTCTTTCCAAAGCTAATTAAGAAGTCTTCTATCATCAGGGTTCCAGGAATAGAGTGAGTCTTAGCAAAGCTAGTTGGTCCATTTCCTTTTACAAAATATTTTCTGGCCCGTATCGCCCCTGAAAACACTGGCCCAGAAAGGAGCACACGCGGGCCCAGTGGAAATCAAATGGCAACAGTGGGGAAGCAGCCTGCTGACCAGCCTTCGCCTTGGCTCCTGGGGGCAGCTCCCACAGAACCCAGGGCTGGTGAGGACACTGAGGGTTTCCACGGCAACCAGGATGCTCAGATGGCAGGGTATTCTCCGCATAAAATAGAGGGCAGATGACAAGGGATACCTGGGAGGGTCAGGGCTTCCTTAGTTAACTGACACACGGTCTGGAAAATATACCTGTTTATTTTGCAGTTGACAAAGGGATTTTTATCTGAAAAGTGTCCTCTGGGGCTTCTATGTTTGAACAACTATTTTCAAAGCAGATAGAATGTGCATGTCCATACCTTGCAGCCTCAAGTACAAAGATCTGCTATTCGATACGTAGTGCCCGGACGAAAGAATCTCTTTCAGTGGAGACGGGAATGGGCACGCAGTCTGCAGAGGTGGGAGTTTGTGGCGGTTCCACAAGACCGCCTGAGAGCAGGCAGTCAGTCACTTGGCTGGAATACAGCCCCATGCAGCTGGCCTGGCTCCTCGCCCCCTGACATCTGAAGTCTGTCTTTAGAGTGGCGTTTCCCAGAGAGAGGGGCTTCTCTTTTAAAATACAAATAGCCCTGAGAGGCTATCCATCATGCTCATCTTGGTTTGAATTCCTTCATTCACATGCTTTCGTCCAGGCCCCAGCTGAGATGAAGGTTCCAGACAGGGCCTGTGACTGGTGAGGAAGTGGGAGGGGGTGGGGGCGCTTGCAGCTTGGAGCATCACCCAAGCAGGGGCCTGGGCCCGGGACATGGCGTGCAGGCATGTGACATGCATACATTGGGGGTGACATTCTTGCTTGGGGCTGCATATGTGGCCTCTCCGTCCCCTTGAGAGAGCGCTCAGTGAAGGCTTTGTCAGGTGTGGATGGACGCTGGCTTGGTCCTCTGAAGCCCCGCTTTTTTAGAGACACCCAGACTTCCACTTGCATTTCGCCCTCCGTCTTGTGGAAGCTCCACCCTCCTGGCATCTGGGTTACGGGAGTCAGGAGCCATGCACATGTCAGGGAGGCAATTCCCCAGCAAGGCCTTTCACCACTGGGCACTTGCCTCACAGCACCCGGGCCTTGTTTCTGGTGAAGTAAACAAATCAGATTTTTTTTTTTTCCAATTTGCCAAGCGGACTTTTACCCTGTGCTGTAGGCTTTTCAAAAAAGAATTAAACCCCTGAGAGGCCACAACCGTTATTGGAAGCCACCTCCCTCCCCTGCAGGAGCAGGCCTGGTCCACACCCCACAAGGCTGCTCCACAAGCCCTGGGGACGGTCCTGAGGAGGGAGCTGAGAAATTCCTGAGTGCCTTCCTGGTAAGGACTGGAATGACATCAGCGTGAGCCTCTCAAACCCAGAATGTTCCTCCCGTACAAGGAGAGTATTGAGCATACTTACACTGGGGAGTTTTCTGAAGCGTCTGTAATTCAGACTTTTGGAAGAAGCTATTGTCTAAGTTTCTAAAAACATTTGTATATTGGGATGCCTGGGTGGCTCAGTGGATTAAGCCCCTGACTCTTGGTTTGGGCTCAAGTCAGATCTCATGGTTCGTGAGCCCCACGTCGGACTCTGAGCTGACAGTGCGGAGCCTGCTTGGGATTCTCCCTTTCTCTCTGCCCCTCTCCCACTCATGCTCTGAATCTCTCTCTGTCTCTCTGTCTCTCTCAAAAAAAAAAATAAACTTTAAAAACACTTACGTATTATTAGCGCTAAAAAATCAGGTACCTTTGAAAACTGAGCATGGCTTCTTAAAGATAAAAGCTCCTTTGTTTTTCTTTGAGACGGCTCACTTTTTTCCTCTTCGAAAGAGAACCAGTTTTTTAAATAAAGGTATAATTGACATATAACATTATATTACTTTCAGGTGTACAACGTAATGATTCAATAGATGTATAGATTGTGAAATGGTCACCACAGTAAGTCTGGTTACCATCCATCACCACACATTTAAAGAGAAACAGCTTTGCATTTCCTGAGCCCGCCAGTGACCGCGCCCCCCCCCCCCACTTCATTACTGCCATTCCCAAAGGGCTTCTAGAAACCATGACATCAGTGTCTCTCTTAAAACCGCTTCAGCTCCTCCTCATGACAGTCTCATTTGTCCTGTCATTTGGGCATCATTCAATGAGACTATCCCAGCAAGGTCTGACTGAAAGGCCACGTGGCTGGCACCCTGAAAATATGACATAAGTCAGATGAACAACAGGATGAGCACAGAAGGCAGAGACGATGAGAAGACTCACCCCAGTTTCTGTAGTCAGATCCATTCCTGCCAGGCCAAGAAACTCCAAATTCCCCCTCTGCATGGGGCAGGCAGAGTCCCCATGACTTCAGAAGCATTTTCTGGCCTCTCTGAGCACTGTTTTCTCACCTCTGAGATGAGGATAATAATCATATATCTCGGGGTGTATGTGAAGATCGAGATAAAATAATGAGGGCACTTTATAAACAGAAAGTGCTATCCAGTTCAAGTGGCATTTTCCCAAGAGGGACATGGCCCCTTGGGAGGTGAGGGACTCTGACCAACTTTGGGGGCCAGGACACTCTTTGGTCTGGTCAAACACCTCAGAATGGATGGAGAGCCCAGAGCATCCTCTCCATCAGGGTGAACGAAGTGGGGACCAAATACAGGAAAATAAAAGCAGAGTGGTCTGGGGTCTGGGGGCAAGTGATGGGAGGCCATTCAGCTCCAGGGCTTTCTGTCCCTCCAGGACAGCACAGAGCCCATGCTCTCTATTTGCAGATGTGGTTGCAATCAAGAGTTTGTCTCCTGGCTCTGCCATCACCTGTCTCCGGGGGAGACAAAATGGCCCTTCTTAGGAGTGGCCCCAAGCCATTCACACTGCAGCCACAGGCGTCTGTCCAGGAGGCTGTTAGTGCTAGAACTGTATTAAAAATAAAGACTATGGGCCGCCAGGGTGGCTCAGTCAATTGAGTGTCCTATACTTGGCTTTGGCTCAGGTCATGATCCCAAGGTTGTGGGATTGAGCCCTGCATTGGGCTCTGTGGTAAGCGTGAAGCTTGCTTAAGATTCTTTCTCTCTCTCTCTCTCTCTCTCTCCTTAAGAGTAAATAAAGACTATAGTGAGTCCATCTGGATGTCTTCCTGGCCTGTACCCCTTCCTCAATCCAGGGAAGAACCCCCAACTCAGCTAAGTATTCAGATAGCCCTTGAAAGAATTGCTCCCGGGACGCGTAGGTGGCTCAGTCAGTTGAGCGCCCGACTTTGGCTCAGGTCATGATCTCACAGTTCATGAGTTCGGGCCCCGCATCAGGCTCTGTGCTGACAGCTCAGAGCCTGGAGCCCACTTCAGATTCTGTGTCCCCCCCTCTCTCTGCCTCTCCCGCGCTCATGCTCTGTCTCTCTCTCTCAGTCAAAAATAAACATTTAAAAAAATGTAAAAAAAAAAAAAGAAAGAATGGCTCCCTTTCAGTCGGACCCTTCTGGAAGCAGTGACTGAGGAGTCTTAGAAGGCTATGCCTAAGGTGCCATGTTCTGTCACATGCAGGGAGAATAATAAAAATTATTATTATTATTATTATTATTATTACACTAAATAATAATAGATCACTATTATTTAGCATTTTCCATGTGCCAGTCACCTCCTAAGCATTTTGCATAAACAAACTCATTAAACCCTCACAACAACTTCATGAGACAGGTACCATTCCCCCTCTCATTTTATTTAAAAAGCAAAGACCACCAGTCTACCCTAAAAGGGAAAAGAAAAGGCCAACTTGCTGCCTGAGGGCGAGAGAAGCGCATATGGCACCCTAAAAGTCAGTAGGAATAGCTATGAGTGCTTAGTATGCTGTCCCATAATTGTTTCCACATCTACATTCCTTATTGTGGGAAGGGCAAGGATCCAGTCTTATCTGTCTTTAGCCTGGCCCTGAAAAACTGCTCCATAAACTGCTATTGCATGAGTAGTTGTAGGATGCAGAGGCTCTGGGGTCCCAGAGGCAGGACTCCTACTGGCTCTCGAGGATGAGCGAGATTCTATGAGCCGAGAGGTGCGGGAGTTTTGGGGGAAGGCAGGGGTAAGAGTGGTATGAGCAAAAGCCTGAATTTGGAATGTTCCAAGGGGTAGCTGAGATGGGAGTTCTGACAGGACTCTTCTCCCATCCTTGGCTGCTACTGACCAGCCAGGAGTTTCTAAGTGAGGCCCAGCCCTGAAAAACAGCCTGTTTTCAGAGCCTCCAGGGTGGCCTTCTGGGCTGTCCAGTTGGCTAACTCCAGCCCTGACTGGCCAGGGTGAGGTGGAAGGCCAGGCCCTCCTGGAGCCCAGAGTAATGACAGCTCAACAGAGCAACCTCATTACATGGAGGACTTCATGATATGTCTGTTTTGTTTTGCTTTGCATTTTTTTTTTCTCTTTGAAAATGAGTGGAGAACCTTCTTTTACCCAAGATTACAAGTTGGGTTAGTGATGAAAGGTCTGTGCCATGCAGAAGGAGCCCTCGGGGAGGAAATTTTACATTTGCAAACCCTTTTATTGAAAATGGCTTGCTCTGTGAACTCTGTGAAAGAGAGAGAGAGAGAGAGAAAGAAAGAAAGAAAGAAAGAAAGAAAGAAAGAAAGAAAGAAAGAAAGAGAAAGAAAGAAAAGAAAGAAAGAAAGAAAGAAAGGAAGAAGGAAGGAAGAAAGGAAGGAAGAGGAAGGAAAGGAAGGAAGAGGAAGGAAGGAAGGAAGGAAGGAAGGAAGAAGAAGGAAGAAAAGAAAGAAAGAAGAGAGAAGAAAGAAAGGAAGAAAGAAAGGAAGAAAAAAAAGGAAGGAAGGAAGAGGAAGGAAAGAAAGGAAGAGGAAGGAGGAAAGAAGAAAAGAAAGAAAGAAAAGAAAAGAAAAGAAAGAGAAAGAAAGAAAGAAAGAAAGAAAGAAAGAAAGAAAGAAAAGAAAGAAGAAAAAAATCAGCAGGAAGGATCAGAATTATTTCTGCCTTTGTGAGGCTGCCTGGGACCCCTGGCTGATCATCATGGCCGCCAAGCATTTCAAGCCTACACACAACCCAGAAAGACAACCCCCTGAACTCACAAATCACTAGAAGACTTAGAAAAACTCAGTTGGCACATGTTCCTAAACCTAGACAAATCTGTGCTTCAGCAAGTTGCTTTGGAAAAAGCCTAGCACAACATGGATTGGTCAAATTGAATGGATGGATGGATGGATGGATGGATGGAAGGATGGAGGGAGGGAGGGAGGGAGGGATGGGGTGGTGGGTGGGTAGGTGGATAGATTGAAGAGAAGAAAATTTACCCTATTTAAAATACCTAAAATAGGGGTGCCTAGGTGGCTAAGTCAGTTGGGCACCCAACTCTTGATTTCGGTTGAGTCATCTCATGGTTGTGAGATCAAGCCCCACATTGGGCTCCAAGCTGAGCATGGAGCCTGTTTGATATTCTTTCTCTCTCTCCCTCTAACCCTCTCCCCCACTTGTGCTCGCTCTCTCTCTCTCTCTCTCTCTCTCTCTCTCTCTCTCAAAAATAATAACAACAAAATACCTAAAGGAAAGGAGATTAGCACCCACAATAACAATATTGTAGCAGAGATAGAGATTAAGCTTTAGTTTAAGCAGGAATTCTGTCACATCTGCTAGAGTGGCAGCATAGGCCCACCCCTAATCCATTTACATGAGAGATGAGGAACCACAGGGAAAGATGTCATCCCAAGAGAAGAATAAATCAGACACCCAAGCTTGACCTTATAACAAAATATTGGAAGTGGGAGAGGCAAGTATGCTGTGTGGTATTGAACATGAATTTGTGTCCAGGTCAGCCCCTGGTGACGAGGAGACATCTAGGTAGCTGTGCCCAGAAGACACCACATCACCCAACAGAAACCATGTTTCTGTGAGTAACCGAGTCGGTTCCAAGGGACCACATGCTGCTTACCAAGGCACAGAGGACTTGGCAACAAATGTCCTTAAGCTCTTGGGCATTGGATTCAAATCATGACTACCATACTAACTAGTTTTCTGTCCTAGGGAAGTTTTCTAAGACACTTTTTTTATTGAGATACAATTCACATACCATATCACCCTTTTAAAGCATACAATTCAGTCAGTGGTTTGGAGTATATTCAGAAAGTTGTGCAAATATCACCACCTAATTCCAGAATATTTTCATCACCCCAGAAGGAAATCTCATATTCATTAGTAGTCACTCCCCACTGCCCCTCCCCCATCCCCTGGCAACTGTAATCTACTTTCTCAATGAATTTGCCTATGCTGAATTATTTCATGCAAATAGATTCATACTCATGGGACCTTTTTTTGCTTCTTTCTTTTACCATAATGATTTCAGGAGTCATCCTTGTTGTATCATGGATCACTACTTCACTCTTTTTTATGCCAAATATTATTCAATTGTCTCAACATACTACATTTTGTTTTTCCATTTATAACTTGATGGATATTTTGGCTGTTTCCACTTTTTGGCTAATATGAATAATGCTGCTATGAGCATTCATGTACAAGCTTTTATGTGGACATGTTTTCAGTTCTCTAGGAGTAGAATTGCTAGGTCATATAGTAACTCTATGCTTAACTTTTCGAGGAATTGGGCAGCTATTTTCCAAAATGGCTGCACCGTTGAATTCTCACCAGCAATATGAGGGTTCCAACTTCTCTACATCCTTTCTAACACTTGTTATTTTCTATCTTTTTGATTATAGCCATCCTAGTGGATGTGAAATGGTATCTCATGTGGGTTTGATTCTCATTTTCCTAATAACTAATGATATTGAGCATCTCTTTCTTAGCTTATAACCATTTGTATATCTTCTTTAGAGAAATATCTGTTCAAATCCTTTGCCCATTTCTTTAATTGGATATTTGTCTTTTTGTTGTTGAGTTGTAGGAACTCTTTATATATTCTGGATATTAGACCATTATCAGATATATGATTTGCAATTATTTCCCCCATTCTATGAGTTGCCTTCATTTTCTCAATAAGGGTCCTTGAAAGTACAAAAGTTTTTAATTTTAATGAAGTCCAATTTATCTATCTTTTCTTTGGTTGCTTATGCTTTGGGTGTTATATCTAAGAAAAAATTGCCAGGGCACCTGGCTGGCTCAGTTGGTAGAGCATACTTCCCTCGAGCTTGGGTTGTAAGTTCAAGCCCCATGCTGGGGGTAGAGATTACTTAAAAATAAAAATAAAAAACCTTAAAAAAAAAAAAGAATGAAAACATTGCCTAATCCCAAGTCATGAAAATTCATGCTTGCATTTTCTTCTAAGAGTTTCATAGTTTAACCTCTCACCTTTGATCCATTCTGAGTTAATTTTTGTGTGAAATAGGGTACAACTTTTCTTTTGCATGTGCATATCCAGTTTTCCCAGCACTACTTGTTGAAAAGACAGCTCTTTCCCAATTGAGCTATCATGGCATCCTTGTCTAAAAGTAAATGACGGTAAATGTTTGGGTTTATTTGTGGACCATTAATTCTATTCTAATGATCTATATGACTATCCTTATGCTACTGCCGTGAAGTCTAGATTGGTAGAGTTTTGTGGTAAGTTTTGAAAACTATGAATCCTACAACTTTGTTCTTTTTCAAGATTATTTTTGCTGTTCTTTACATTTCCATATCAATTTTAGAATCAGCTTGTCATTAAAATCCCTACTAAAAAGCTGGGATTTTAGTTGGGATCGCTTTGAATCTACGGATCATAATGGGGAGTATTGCCGTCTAACAATATTAAGTTGTCCAATCCATGAACACAAGGTGAGTTTTTATTTCTTGAGGACCTCTTTCATTGCATTCAACAATATTTTATAGTTTTCAGTTGTCTAAGGCTTGCACGTCTTTAATTTTTATTCCTAAGTGTGTATGTGTGTATATTTATTTATCCCTAAGCATTTTCTTCTTTTTGATGCTATTGTATACGGAATTATTTTCTCAATTTTATTTTCAGATTGTTTGCTGCTCAAGGACAGAAATACAACTGAGTTTTGGATGGTGAACTTTCATCTTCCCGTCTTGCTGAGCTTGTTTACTAGCTGTAACAGGGCAAGTTAAAGCACCACGAAGCTCATGGTTCTTAGTAAGATTCGGCCACTTTTCTTAAATATATTCTCTGATTGTTGCAAGTCTTTAGTTAATTTGCAGAATTTTGAAACAATTAATTCTGACTTTTTTTTTTTTTTTTTTTTTTTTTTTGCCCGTGCTGTCAGGGCTTTTATGGAGGGGAGGATTTCCAGAGGTCTTGACCCCACCATTTTCACTCACATTACCCCCCTCTCAAGGAAGTTTCTCATACCTCCATTTCCTCAACTGTATTACTATCTTTCCGTAGTTTTGGGTGTAAAGCACCTAACACCACCTGGTGCTAGCAGTTAATTAGGAAAGTTATTATCACCGGAGAAATAGATGGCAGTGAATGTGCTGGGGCTGCCTAACCTTGTTCGGGAACACACAACCCAATCCTCTGGTGACTCCATTTATACCCAAATAGCTCTCCACATAGCCCCACCTAGTCTTCCATTCAATTCCTCACAAACCAAACATCTCTTTCATTCCCTTTCCCAAGCTGTACTCCCTCAGTGTCTGATGTGAGCTAGCTGGCAATGTGCTAATTACTAACACGCCACTTCTCCAGGTAACTCGGGGTCTTACTGAGTTCTGCTCACGGATCTCAGGGAGGTTCCCGAGCCTGAGTCAGCCACAGCCAGCTCAGGCCACAGGAGCCTAGGGGAGGCAGGAAAACCTTGCTCCTCTCAAACCCACCCCAGCTCCATCCACCTTCACTTCAGGCCAGCCCTAGCTAGGAAGACTTCCGTGGTTTATGAATGGTTCTAAGAAGACTAAACTCGGAGGTTATGTGGCCTGTGGTATCAACCAGGAACAGCAACTAAGTAATCGCAATAAACCTCCTCTCTGTGCAGAACCTCTTCCGGGCTGCGCAGGACTTCCATCGTCCCAGCCTCATGGAAGCCCTGCAGGTTACTGAGTTAGCAAGGTGCCACGCCCCTCAAGGACACAGTGCTCCTCCAGCCTCCTCTCCAGATGGTCCACCCATGCCCCTCACTGTAGTCTGCCATAGCTCCTGACTGACCGTGTCTGCTGTCCCCTTTGCTGGAAACCCCCTCCCACTCCATCCCCCATGTGACCACCTCTCAGTCCTTCAAAGCCTAGTCACAGGATCTTCAGAGAGGATTTCCCAAGAATCTTCTTTGCCACTGCTTCGCCTCAAATATTTGTTGAGCACTTGCTATGTTTCAGGCCCTATCCTAGGCTGGGATACAACAATGAACTTATTCTATGAAACACACATTCTAGTGGCAAGACCAAAAATAAACAGAAAATATGCAGGTAGTAATAAGCTCTCACAATAAAAATAAAAGAGAGTTAAGGTTGGGTTGGGGGGGGTGGTGTGCTATTTTAAATAAGGTACTCAGGGAAACCTGAGTCTGATAAGACAACAATTGAACAGAAACCTGAAGGAAGTAAGGTCCTGGTCCTGGGCTGCACCAATATCAAAGATAAGAGCATTCCAGCCAGAGAGAATAGCATGTACAAAGGCCCTGAGGTGGAAGCGGGTTTCACAAGCTTGAAAAACAGCAAGGAGACCGATATGTCTGAAGTGGAGTGAACAAGGGGAGAGTGTCAAACGATAAGGCCAGAGAGATATCACATCCCATACTATATTGGGCCTTATAGATCATGGTAAGGACTTCATATTTTACAGGATGTAAATCTGGAAGCCAATGGAGGGTTCTGACACAGTAGTGACGTACTCTGAATTTCATTTTGAAAGGAGCACTTGGGCTGCCATATTGAGAGACCATGGAAGGCCCAGGATGAAATTAGACCAGTTAAGGAGCTCGCTGCAACAGTTAAGACGTGGTGGTATGATGGTACAGGGACCTGGGTGAGCAGTGGAGGTGGTGAGACGTGGTCAGAATCTGAATATGTTCTGAAGATGGAGCCAACAGGATTTGCTGATGGATTAGATGTGGAATGTGACCCCTTCTGCTGCAGTTTCCTGAACCATCTACAGACACTACAAGTTGTAGCCTTTGACTCTCCATGGTTGTGGATGGGAGGCACTTTGGCTGTCTCCAACTAAGATCCTCTTTCTGCAGGTCACACTGTGTGACTACACTGGGAACTAGCAGAGTGTGACCAGCTCCCAGCAGCTGACAAGAGGCAACGCCACGGACAGCCATACGAGCAGCCCCCAAGCTGAGGCATGGACAGGTCCCAGCAGGGCTGGCAGAGGAGAAGGAAAGGACATCAGAGTGGGAGTTTGCCACCTTGTCTGTACGTTGGCGTCACGTGGGAGAGTTCTCGTCAGATGGTACTCCAGACCAATTTGTCAGAGTACCTGTGGGTGGGAGCCTGGCATCCGTGCTTTTCAGTTTCCCAGGAGATCCCTAACATTCAGCCAAGGTTGGGAGCTACTACCTTGAATCAACAAGTGCTTTTTTTATGCCTCCTGGTGTTTGCTGATTCCAGTTGCGCTTAGCAAGGGGCTAAGTGCGGGAGGGGGGCATGAGAACCCCCAACACACACCATCCTTGCAGAGTAAGGGGAACCACACAAGGGCTGCAGAGCGTTCTTCTGCTCACAACTGAAACCAAATCAATCTCTCCAAGAAAGCATTGCAAATCAACCCGACCTCACTCCACACCTCCACCTCCAGTCCTGTTTTGAATATAAGTGTATTTCAGAGACTTTTTTTAATGCTATCCAGCCAAGCTCTGCCCAGGAATGTCTCCCAGCAGAGCCCACCTGTGTGTGGAATGCGGCAGAGAAGGGAGAGAGCCCGGGGCTGAGCCCAGCATGTTGAAGTGTTCATTTCCCACCTGGGCACTGGGACAGATGGGGTGGTGGCCAGGAACCTGAGGAGAGTGAAAGAATGAAGGATTTCTCCAAGACATACGGACTTGGAAACAGGTCAAATCTCAATTACAGACCCAGGAGCCAGAGCGACCTGCTCCCCTCTGCCCCCCTGGTGAAGCCCCTGGGTCGGCCACTCCAGAGCCAGCAGACAGAGGAGCCATTCATTGCACAGACCCTTTCCCATTTATCCAAATCCCCAGACACTTTGTGGATAGAACCCAAATAACTTGATTAAGGTAAGGTGAAATGAGACACGTTCGCTGCTTGAAAATTGAGAACATCTGTCCCGGGTAGCAAACCAAAGCCAAGGCTCTTTGTAACTAAGGAAAGGGCATCCCCGAGGAGTCCAGGCATGAGAGCAGGGCCGGTTCTCTCTACATCCTCCTCCTTGCCCACCCAAAGGGCAGCCAGGGGGATTGTGACTCAGGACTGCGGGGAGAGGGTGAGTGCAGTGGTCAGGCCAACCTGGACTTGACCCTTGACTCCACTACGACTGCTTACGTGCCCTTAAGGTCCATGTTTAACCTGATAGCTACAGCGTCCTCACAGGCTTGCAGGAAGATTAAGCAGATGCTGACATGTGAAGGTATTCTGTTATGTTGTCTCCCCTAGGCTCCCCTTGGCTGCCCACTGGACCCATGATTTGGCAGACTCAGTTAAAGCTGAGTCAGGCTCTCATTCCCATGCCCTAAAGGCCTCCTTTCTGTGGGTCCAGAAGGAGGAGAGTAAAAGAACCAGGTTATAGACAATGTCTTTTTCCCCCCAGAATTCGTAGGTTGAAATCTTATCTCCAGGACTTGGCATTTGGGGATAGGCCCTTCGGGAGGCGATTGGATGATTAATGCCCTTATAAAGAGATCCCAGAGAGTTCTTCCACTGCTTCCATTTGAGGACACAGTGAGAACATGGCCATCAGTGAACCAGGAAGTAGGACCTTGCCATACACAGATTGCTGGCACCTTGATCTTGGACTTGCCAGCCTCCAGAACTAAGGGAAATAGGTGATTTTTGTCTAAGCCACCCAGTCTATGGTATTTTTGTTATAGCAGCCCAAACAGACCAAGGTAGGCCAGGTTGTGGCCATGCTGTCACAGAAGAGGCCCCCAGCATGTGGGGAAAGTTCTGGCTCCAGAGTCATGTTGGGTGAATGACTTTCAAGAACAGTGAGGTGGTAGCCCCAGCACTGGTCCCAGAGAAAGTTCATCGTGACACCACTTCATGAATGATGACATGAGGTCTAGAGAAGCATCTAAAGATGTTACAATCATCCCCACGACAAAATGGGGAAGGAACAAGGGATAGCAATGCTGGGATCTCCCCCACCCACAAGGTGGCATCGCTTAATATGACTGCAGCTCACGCCTTCTTCCAAGCAGACTCCAAAATAGGGTTCCTGTAGGGGATTAAAGGTGGCCGCAATTCTTCGTCATTCTCTCATCGGGAGGTGAAGTTTATTTCCCTTCCCTCAAGCCTGAGTTGGCTCATGACTGCTTGAGTATCAGAAGGTGGTAGGAGTGATGCTGGACCAATCCAAGCCTGAGAGCGCTTCTGCTGTGACACCTGTGACATTTTTGGGAGACCTGAACCTCCATGTTGAAAAGCTGAGCTCCTCTGCCAAAAAGTCCACATGGAGACGTCACGCAGAGGCCATATGGGAAGCAGATGCCTTGAGATGACATGGAGAGGCCAACTGTTCTCGGGCCCCAGGAGCCTCCAGGTGACTGCAGCCCCAGGTGCCACCTGACTACAACCACGAGTGAGCCCAAGAACTGCCCCGCTGAGCCTGAGAAGCAACAAAATGCTCACTGTTTTAAGCCATTAAGTTTGGAGGTGGTTTGTTGCACATCGATAGATAACGGATGAGAGTGCTGCTCTTGAGTACCTTCCTGCTCCCCCGTCTATGAGACAGGCCCCACAGTCAAACTCCCCCACCCCTTGCACACAAAGTGTAGGTGCAGAGGACCCCAGGATGGGAAGGGCATCAGATTGTGAGATCTCGGCTGCCTGTTTCTGTGTTACTGTCGGCAGGTTTAAAACACGAGAGTCCTCCTCTGATCCGA
This sequence comes from Panthera onca, assembly GCF_046562875.1. Taxonomy (NCBI): domain Eukaryota; kingdom Metazoa; phylum Chordata; class Mammalia; order Carnivora; family Felidae; genus Panthera; species Panthera onca. The sequence continues at coordinate 211,804,186 of NC_138339.1, read as the reverse complement.
TCCCCTATTCACCATCTGCTCACTGTCTCTGCCCAGGGCCCACATTGAAGCCCTGAAGGCCGACTCACCCTCCCCCGTTTAACCAGACCCTCCTGCTTCATGGTGGGTAGTCCTAAGGGGTGGTCTATCCCATCCTCACCAGCACATCCTGACAGACCCTCCCTCTATCCTCCCTCTTCTCCGACTCTGCCAGCCCTTCCGCCCAGACCCATCTACCTGACAGGAGCTCTAATCTTCCACATACATAGGACGATATTAAAAACTCTCAGGGCTCCTGGGTGCATCCGTCCATTGAGCGTCTGACTCTTGATCTCGGCTCAGGTCAGGATGTCATGGTTTGTGAGTTCAAGCCCCTTGTCGGCTCCATCCTGACAGCGTGAAGGCTACTTAGGATTCTCTCTCCCTCTCTCTCTGCCCCTCCCCAACTCACGCTCTGTCTCTGAAAATACATAAAGTTTAAAAAAATAAAAAGTCTCATTCCAAACCCAAGCCTGCAGTCAGGAATGAAATCAAATAACACTCTCTGAAAGAAAACTGGAAGGTCCCTTCACAGACTTGGCACTTACCCTGTGCCTTGCCCTGCTGTGAGGGTCAAGCGTGGCTTATAGAGATTTTATGGAAAATTCCAAACAGACACAAAAGTACAGTACACCCCCATGGACATCACCCAGGGCTCACAGCAAATCTTTTTTCTTTTTTAAGTTTTTTATTTATTTATTTTGAGAGAGAGAGAGAGAGAGAGAGAGTGAGGGAGGGGCAGAAAGAGGGAGAGAGAGCATCCCAAGCAGCCTCTCTGCTGTCAGCACAGAGCCTGACATGAGACTCAAACTCATAAACTGAGATCATGACCTGGCCTGAAATCAAGAGTCAGAAGCTTAATCGACTGAGCCCCCACCCTGGGCGCAGGCAAACCTTGTTTTCTGTCACCTCACCCCCTCTCCCCTATGCCCACCTTCCAGATGATTCTGATACAAATCACAGACATCATATTGCTTCATCGCTAAATACTTGGAGAAGCCTCTCTAGAAGCAAGGACTATCCTTTCTCACCACAATACCGTAGTACACAGGCTTCGAGAAGTCTAACGTGTGCCAGGCCTGACCCAGGAATGCGTCCCCGTAGGTAAGGCCCACCTGTGGAATGTGGCAGAGAGATGACAGAGCACCAGGCTGGCCCCAGGGTATTAGCTGCAGTTCTGGGTGCCAGATGGAACGCGGGGGACCTAGGAGCCTGAGGACAGTGAGAACCACAGACAAACAGGAAAGAGGCTCCCCAGAGCTGACTGGACTTGGAGGCAGCCACAGTGCCGCTCTGCGGTCACACCCACTCTTGTCATCTTCCTCCATCAGGGCTGCGTCTCACGGCCCTGGCGTTCTCGGGTGGGCTCAGAGCTGTGGACCACCTGAAGGGAAAATGGGTCTAGTCGTTCACTGTCACCCTGAGAAGAGTGCAGATTCCAGTGGCTGCCAACCATAGTAAGTCACGCCCGTCGCCTCAGCCCCAGGCTCTGCCGCTCGGGCCTTACCCAGAATGCCTGGCTCAGGAGCATGGCGGGACTCCTGTCTTTTCCATGAATCTGAAACAGGGACCAGAACAAGGAAAGACGTGGAAGATTAAAGTCTATTTCTGTTATGCATTTTAAAAATGCTTTAGTTGGTGAATTCCTAAAAAATAGTAACTGTGCCTCAGGCTTCTTTATCTCTCTCACAGTTTCTGTCCCACAGTTCCTCACCCTCGGCACTATTGAATTTTAATTCTTTATTGTGGGGACTTAGGGAAGAGCAGGCTGAGCATCGAAGGATGTTGAGCAACATCCCTAGCCTCTACTCCCTGGGAGCCAGTACCAGCCTCTCTCCTTGTGACAACCAAGAATGTCTGCAGACATTGCAAATGTTCCCTGGGAAGCAAATCTGCCTTCGAGTTGAGGGCCACCCATCTACACAATAGTGAGTAGTCAACTTGTTCATTTGTATCTTTATTCCTGTAATTCGTGTTAAATCCCTTCTGAAAGAGATGTTGACTCACTGTGTTAGATAAATTAGAAATGAGTGGATAACAGGAAATTTTCTTTAGAAGCCTCTTATCTGTCTTAAGGATTTTGATCAAACTTGCCAGTTTTTTGGTCAATAATAATTGTTATTTAGATTTCAAATATCTAAATTATATTTAAGTCAGAAGCACCTCAAGTAAGTTAAAACCAAGCCATCAAAGCAAATAACTGTGGCATGTTAAGTGACTGGGTTCTGTGTAAATTTTTTTTGTTCGTTTTTTTCTGCTATTTTTTTTTATTTTTTTTTAATGTTTATTTATTTTGAGAAAGAGAGGGGGAGAGAGAGCACAGCTGGGGAGGGGCAGAGAGGAGGAGAGAGAGAGAGAGAGAGAGAGAGAGAGAGAGAGAGAGAGAGAGAGAGAATCCCAAGCAGGCTCCACACCATCCACGTAGAGAGCCCAATGCGGGGCTCGAACTCACAAACTGCGAGATCCTGACCTGAGCTGAGATCCAGAGTCGGATGCTTAACCAACTGCACTACCCAGGCCCCTATTTATTTTTACAATTAAAAAACAACAAGAGACTGTCTCTGGGGTTGGGGCTACAAATAAGTCTACATATCATGACATTTTTCCTGTGGACTCTGAGAACCTACATCTTAGTTTTTGTAAGCCTTGAGTAGGAGTTCCAGTCACCTTCATATTTTATTTCTTTTTCTTTTTCTTTTTCTTTTCTTTCTTTCTTTCTTTCTTTTTTTTTTTTTTTTTTTTTTTTTGCATTCCTAAATGAGGCAAAACACCCTTCAGGATGTCCACATTGCAGCAAAAACCACAATAGCTGTGGAACAATTTACTTCCGGCTGAAAATTTAGACTTTCCTCACTTATTATTTCCTCACAAATTTAGAATTCGTCTCACTTCCACTGATGGTTCCAGTTGATTATGATTTCTCTCTGACTCTACTATCTGAAAGTTGCCTTATTTGAACCCACAGACGTTAGTGCCAGAGAAGTCCCCCAGGTTAAAATATCTTCAGACCAAAGATAGGCTGGCCTGAGTCACCGCAGAAACACTCACCATGAGGCCCCAGACACTCTGCAAGTCAACTCAGAGCACACGTTTTCCCAAATCTTGAGGGCCTCATGACCATGAAGCACTGCTCCCCCATCTCAGGGTCCGCACCCAGCTGCAGGCAGTTACTTCAGAACCCTGGGCCCCTATCCAAAATAAAAGCCTGGATGCCACAGACGTCCTGTGAGAAGCCTCTTAGTTTGAAAAATTAAAGTAAGGGAAAGCTGACCTGAAGCCCCTGCTGGGGAAAAAGTCCTTATTTCCCAAGAAGTCAGAGTGAGTGAGAAAGCCCAGGACCAGAGGTACTCAGACTCCTGGGGGTCGGCCTCGTCAATGCCCTGGAGGCCCCAGAGCCTTCCAGGGTTAAGGTATGGCATCTCCACAAGTCCCCACCCACACTGCAAGGGTTTCTCTGTAAATGAGCTGTCACCTGAGAAAGCAGAGAGCAGAGCCATGAGGTAATGAGGGAGGGCAGGCCGGGCTGATGAAGAAATAGAGCAAGGGAGGGCGAGTACCCTGCAAGGGTACCTTGCAGGGAGGCAGAGAGACCGGGACAGGGATGCTGCCAGGCTCACCTGCTTCTCCAACCTGCATGAGACCAGGGGTCTCTCGGGCCCTGGGCCCAGGGCTGCCTGTCCCCGTGGCCACATTGGGGTGGAGGTGGCAAAATGGCCTTGTCCAGCGGCACATCCAAACTGCTCCATGTTGTCAGCCTCTCTGCTTTGAATCCCCAGCTCAGACTCCGCCCCGGAAGGTGGGAAAAAAAGACTCCTGTCAGAGACTGAGTCACAGCAGGAATTAAGACAGAAGATGGAAATTTTAACCTTTTTGATTTCCTGAGCAGGGCAGTGAAAAGGAAGACTGTTCTGAAGGAGGCAGACTCTGGGCACACACTGGGCTTCAGTTTGGCAAGGGATGTGATGTGCCCTTGACCAGGGCTCCCAGGGCAGGGGGTGGGAAGCACTGACCCCCTGGGACAGGGGAGGCATTCAGGCCCCTGGGATCCCACCGGGCTGGCAGGATCAGCCCCTCGATGGATGCCCTGGCCAGGCTGGGGGCTGCCCCTCTCCCATGGTGGGAAACAAGGCCAGGCCTTGGGGGGCCGCCCCTGACCACGTGGTAAACCCCACTTGCCGGGCCCAGCTCAATCCACTGCAGCCACAGGGACCCCCAGGACTTGAACAGAAGCCCATGTCTTGCAACAGAAGGAACTTTGTTTCCTGGACTGGGCTGAGCTTTTTTCTCCTCTCTCTTCAGGGGCTGTCGGGGCTACTGAGGGGAGTTTACTGTGATTTCCAGCTTGGCAACGATGTAAATGTGAGGGTTCACGCTGACGGGAAAGAGATGGCATTTTCTCTGGGGACTGGTTGCTCAGCCATCACCCACTGCTCAGACCCAGGCCCCTGAGAGGGTCTGAGGCTCCAGGAAGACGGTTCAGCCAGTTCTCCTCCTCTGAGGAGATCCATACCACAGTGGTGGCTGAAACTTCACACAGAGGTCAGAAGTGAGGAGGCCCCTGCTGAGGTGCTGCCACTGGTTTGAGAAGCACCTGGAGACCTTCCCGCAGTAGCCAGGCTCTCCCACTGCACCAGATGCTCAGACCTGGGCCTCTGCCCACCCCACCTGTCCCAGACGAGCTGCTAACGGCCCATCCATTTCCTTCCCCAGATGAAGTGTCCCTCTGTGCCTGAAGTTTTCACAGCATCTTATTTAATTATCATGACAAGTTTTCTCTTTCTTTCTTTCTTTCTTTCTTTCCTTCTTTCTTTCTTTCTTTCTCTTCCTTCCTTTCTTCCTTTCTTCCCTTCCTCCTTTCTCTTTCTTTCTTTTCCTTCCTTCCTTCCTTCTCTCCCTCCCTCCCTCCTTTCCCTCTTTCTTTCTTTTCTTTCTTTCTTTCTTTCTTTCTTTCTTTCTTTCTTTCTTTCCTTTTTTCTTTCTTTCTTTCTTTCTCTTCCTTCCTTTCTTCCTTTCTTCCCTTCCTCCTTTCTCTTTCTTTCTTTTCCTTCCTTCCTTCCTTCTCTCCCTCCCTCCCTCCTTTCCCTCTTTCTTTCTTTCTTTTCTTTCTTTCTTTCTTTCTTTCTTTCTTTCTTTCTTTCTTTCTTTCTTTCATCAAACTATATGTATTGACAATCAGGCTCTGGAATCAGAGAGGAGGACAGGACAGAAACAGAGCAAGAAGCTCCTGGGGAAGACAGAAAGTAAACAAATCATTACAAACGGAATGAGTAGGCAGTAGCAACAGCAGTAATAACTCCCAATTATTAAGAACTCATGGTGTGTTGGCCTCACTTATGCTCCCGGCTCCAGTGCCAGAGGACTCAAACCATCCCAACTGTACAGAAAGGGCTAGGCCACACAGTTGGTAAGTGGCAGAGGTGAGGTGACAGCCTCAGAAATGCCCAAAGGCTCTTCCCCCAAAGACAGCCCTCAGCTTTCAGAAGCCAGGCCTGTCAGCTGTGAATAATACTCCAAAGCTTCAAAGCAGAATGCACCAGATGCAGAAGCCTGTAGGGCAACCCGGGAGCCCCTCTGGGAGTCAGGTTGTTTGCATAGCCCTGGCCTGTTCTGCAGGACCAAAGCCCAGTCCTCTGAGGAGTTTAAGCTTACTGGGAAGGACCGGTCCTAACAAGGTGCTTCAAGAAGTGACTAGGTAGGACTGCCAGCATGCGCACGGCCAGTGCCCAGGTCTTGGCCTGAGAGGACAGGGGGACAGAGCTCGGGCAGTGTGGCTCATGGAGCTGAGGGGAAGGCCGAAGTGCCTGGGGGCATTACACAGGCAGGGAGGCTGGAGACTGGGAGATGAGCGGCGATGGGTAGCACAGGGCAGAGTGAGAGTTGAACAGAAGTCCCATTTGAACCCAGAGGAGAAAGTCTCCCTTTGGTTTTGTCTGCTAAACAAGTGAGATTAAGAGAGAGTGACCCAGCATCTCCAGAAAGCAACCATCCAGGGACAGAACCAAAAGTCAAAGTCCAGCATGTCAACCAAGGTCGATAGCTATGAAAACCCCAAGTCTGCAGGGACCAGAGAAGGTATGAGGGTGCCACCATGGTCACTGGTCCCCAGGCCCTTGCCGCACCTGGGAAGAGCCAAGGGGAGCCGCCTGAACCCGTGGCTGCTTGTGCAGTCCCCGCTCTGAGATAAGATCAGGTTCAGAGAGGGCCCTCGGCCCTCTGTCCGTCACTGACTTTGGTGAAAACTCTCTCCCATTTCTCATAATCTCCTGCTTTGCCTGGCAAATCAAACCAAACCACAAACCATGGCTTTCTCGCACATGAAGCCCCACGTGAGTCATCTCCACAACCACTTTTGAATCCAAGCGCTGGGAGGACGACCCCTTGCTCAATAGGGAGAAAATCCAGTGGAAAATCACCCCCAGAACCTGGGCTCCTGTTGAGCCACCGCTCTGGGAAAGTCATGTGGTGAGGTAGGCAAGGGCAAGTCAGCCGTGTACCTGGGGTGTTAAGTGTGTGTGGGCCCCCTACAGCACCAGCAGGCCCGGAGGAGAGCAGTGGAGATGTGGCCAAAGAGGCTGCAGAGATCCGGAGGCTGTGCCAAAGGGCGCAGTTTATTCTAGATGCAACGAGAAGCCGTCACAGGGTTTGAAGCAGGGGAGACACATGATCTGATTATAATTTTTTTTAAACATCACACTGGCTAGTGTGTGCAAAGGAACGGGAGGGGGCATCAGGGCAGTGGTGGAGTAGGGAGAGATATTGTAGCAGTTCAGGGGAGAGATGAGAGTGGCAGGGATGCAAGCCATGGGGTAGAAACAGAGACGGGGGGGTGGTGGCGGGGGGCGGTGGTGGCTCAAGATGTATTTTGAAGGTCGACCCAACAGAACTTGCATATGAATTAGGTGTAGAGGCTGAGAGAAAGGCGAGAATTGAGGATGACATCTCAGTTTCTGGCTTGAGTAGCTGGGGGGGGGGGGCTGATGGTGACATTTCCTAGGACAGGAAGACTAAGATGAAGTTTTTTGGGGGGGGGGTTCATTCGTTTGTAGTGGGAAACTGAGAGTTCCATTGTGGACATGTTGAGTTTGAACTGTGTGACAGCTAAGTGAGTGCATCAATGAATTACAAACCATTGAAAAACTCATGTGTTCATACCAGTAATAAGTTGATAAGGAAAGAGGGAGGGAAGGAAGGGAGGGATGGATAGGGGAGAAAGACGACTCTTACTCATAGCAGAATGTCAGGGGTTGACGGGGCAACATGTAGGTGGTGCCTGGAATTAGAAAAGGATCATTTTCTTGGGGCTCCTGGACGGCTCAGTCGGTTAAGCATCCAACTCTTTATTTCAGCTCAGGTCATGATCTCAGTTTGTGGGTCTGAGCCCCGTGTCAGGCCCTGCACTTGCAGCATGGAGTCTGCTTGCGATCCTCTCTCTCCCTCTCTCTCTGCCCCTTCCCTGCTTGTGCACTCTCTCTCTCTCTCTCTCTCTTTCTCAAAATAAATAAACTTTAAAAAAAAATTATAAATATAGGGACACCTGGGTGGCTCAGTTGGTTAAGCGTCCAACTCTTGGTTTCAGCTCAGGTCGTGATCTCACAGTTTCAGGGGTTCAAGCCCTGCGTTGGGCTCTGCACTGGCAGTGCGGAGCCTGCTTGGGATTCTCTCTCTCTCCCTCTCTTTCTACCCCTCCCCCACTCATGCTGTCTCTGTCTCAAAATAAATAAATAAACTTAAAGAAAAATTTTTTCAAAATTATAAATATAAACTAAAAGCATCATTTTCCAATCATCCCAGCACAGGATGAATCAGGCAAGAATCATCAGTGGATATTAAATCTAGAGGCAAATTTTGATGGAGAACAGGATATTTGCATGGTTTGAAAATGTCTCCCCATAGACCATGTGTTAGTTACAAGGGAAAGAAAACAAAACAAAACAGTAATTGCACAGTGGAGCAATCAGAGAGCACCTTGACAAGATGGTCAAAATTAACATCATCAGCAAGGGGTACCGTGTGCTCCCAGATGTGATACTCTGAGAAAAACACAGCCTAACCGAGGCAGTATTCCAGCAGAGTATAAATAACCTGACGCTAATCCTGAGAAGACATCAGGCAAACCCAAAGTGAGGAATGTTCTATTTAAAAAAAAAAAATAGGAAGGGGACTGTTTTCTTCAAAAACGTCAATGTCGTAAAAGACAAAGGCTGTGGAAATGTTCCAGATAAAAGGAGGCCAAAGGGGCATGACAATCCAGTGCCAAGTCCGCCCCTAGACCAGATCCTTTACTGAAGGTGAAAAAAATGCCATAGGAAATATTTTTGGGCTAAATGACAAAACTGAAATAGGAATGGTAGGTAGATGAGATCAAGGTACTACAGCAATGTTACATTTACTGAGTTTGAAAACTGAATCTGGGTAAAGGGAATACAGGTGTTTTGTGTGCTATTTTTATTTTTGCAACCCTTCTGAAAGTTTGAAATTATCTCCAACTAAAAAGATTTATTGCAATTGAGTATACAAGTCTGGCGTTCCAAGGAGAGAACTGGACTAGAGACACAAATGCAGGAGCCATCAGGACGTAGATGGTGTTTAAAGTCCTAAGAACAGCTGAGCTAATGGAGGAGATATCAAAGATGGAAAGAAGGGCCAGGACCGTGTCTGGGGAACACCGATGCTCAGAGATCAGGCAGAGAAAACAGAACCAGCCAAGACGTCAGAGGAGGAGGTGGGTGGAGGGAAACCAGTGAGGTGAGGTGTCATGGAAACCAAGAGAAAACAGTGTTTCAAGGAGTGACTAACTGTGGCACATGTTGCTAAGAGGTTGCCCAAGATGGAGGCAGAGATATGACCACAGATTTTAGCAAGATGGAGATCACAGGAGACCTTAACAAGAACAGTGTCAGTGAGCTCAGAGTGAAAGAAGCCAGATTATAGTGGTTCCCAGGCGAAGAAGTATGACAGCATCAGAAGCCCCTGCAGTCATTTCCGATCCCTTCATGACTTAGAGGGAACAACCGTCATCTGTGTTTGGTCCCTAAGGACCTGCACCTTTTTCTGTGCCTGTGGCCCCCACCCACCTTGTGAGGCAGAGCCCACACGTCATTATAAAAACCAAAAAGGCCAGACACTGGCTTCTCCAGCTCCCTGATAGATAGGCAAGGTAAGTGGTCTGGGCTCTGTCACCTACGAGGAGCAGCTGGAAGAGCTCAGAATGTATTCTGGCAACGGGTGATGACGGTCATAGGAGCAGGGCCTCCAGTTTCTAGAGGCCGCAGGGGCTCTGTGTCCAGCCAGCACCCAGTGCCCAGTGTTGAGGTGTTGGCTGTGGGCCCTTCGGCAGAGCAAATGTCTCTTCATATGCAGGTCTTACGGCAGGAGTTGTGGTGCTACCCCTGGTGTGCAGCTTCCAAACCAGGTGCTCCCGGAGATGCTGTGAGCTCCTCAATGTCTTACTCATGAATTCTCTCCCCACTTAATCAGCCAGGGTTAGTTGCTTTTGCTTGCAACTATGAACCCCGACTGAAGGAGGCTTTTGCATTTTCTTGCCTAGAGGGGGAATTCCTCTATGCCATCTTCCCCAAAGTCTGCCTCTCAGGGGTGTATCAAGTATCCAGTGTCCTTAGCCAGTGGACAGTGTAGACAGAATGGCCTCCCAGTGGTTGCACTCTTGAGGATCTCCCTCCACCCTAATACCTGATACCCTATCTCCCCTTTTCAGATCTCAAGACAGTAGCCACCTTTCTGCCATCACTGAAGCAAAATGTCCCAATGTGGATGTGTGTGCCTGCTCCCCATTTTATCTTGGCTTTCTAGAAAACAAGCTCTAACCACCACCACCACCCCCTCTCCAGAGACTCCTTGGAGCCTGTGGTTTTCTAGCTATTTTGCCATTGAGTATGGGAAAGGAGATAAGGGAAGAGCACAAAGTTGAAATGCCTCCAGAAGCGTCTAGTAGGTTTCTCTCTTATTAACACTGGTTTGTTGTTCCCTGCCCGAAATCAGACCATGTCTGTCATCACCCTGGGCTGGGGCAGGATGAATCAGACCCTGTACATCTAGGGAATCCTCAGGGATCTCCCCAGCCACCCTTGGCACAGAACCCAAAACAACTGAATGAACCAGGGTGAATTTCCAACCATGACACTGACAAGAGCCAAACCATGCATGAGAGCCACCTCCTCAGTCCACTGAATGTCCACATTGTGGGACTATTCCTTCACTTATGACTGTGTCTAGAAGCCTGACGCCTTCCCAGAAGCCCCAGTTACATGTCTGGTCTCTGAGGGAGATTCACACTGACTGTGGGGCTTGGAGACAGTCAGCACTAGACAGCAAGACACGCTGTGCTGGTCCTGCTCCCCTGAGTACAAGATTGCCAGGTCAACATTCTCTTCCAAAGGGCTCTTTTGCCACATACCTTAACCCATTGATGTACCACAACTTGCTTTGGGTGGAAAAGGCAGAGATTTCATAATCCAGCTGGGAAAAATGAGACTTGAGAAGGCAAGAAGGACTTTCAGTGTGACAGAACCATGCCAACTGAGGGCTACAGGTGCCAGCCCTGGTGATCCATCCACATCAGCTGTTGATGGCATCATCCACCGGGCTTACCTTTTGGTAGGTAAAGGTTCCCATATGCTCCCTTCTATTCTTCCTCTTTCATCTAGTAAATACAGCATTTGGGGGGAAGTGCATAGTTCTCTGGAGATTCACCAAGGCAAAGGTATGAGCACTAGAATATAGACCAATGAAAGGATGTTGTTGCTTTGCCCTCAAGAAGTGGCTTATTCTCCAAACAAAATTTGTTCATTATCTCCTGGGTTGTTGATCTGCTTCTCTTAGTGGGACTGGTCTATACCAAAGCTGGTGCATCTTCCCACCCATGGAGCTGCCTTAAAGGAGGCTAGACAGAGGGTAGGGGTTGGAGACATGGAATCACCCAAGACACCAGAAAAATGCCACCTGTGTCAGGCTGTGAGAGATGGTCACCCGAGGCTAACTTTGCCCATCTTCCTCCACATCCTTTTGCAAGGTTGGGCTAAGGGTAAGAAGCCCTCAAATGCTCTGGCCTCATTGTTTCTGGCTCCAAAAATCTCTCTTACATGTCCCTTTCCCAACCACAAGCCATGGCATTTGGAAGCTGTAAATCTTTGAGACTGTTCCCAACCCGTCATTTTATAGTCAAGGTGACCTTTGCTCCAGACGTGCTGCAAAGGCTGAAGGCAGAAGACATGTTCCAGGCTGCAATGTGGAGAATACATTCGGGATTCATGCATGGTACTCCTTGGCCCGGCCAGAAGCCCAGCATGTGGCAAAAAGGAGGAAAATGGCTGGAAATCTCCCCAAAGCTGAGTGTGCAGTTCTTCTGAATTTTCCCACCACAAACCTAGCCAAGTGTCCGGAATGGATGAGAAACAGATCAGTGGCCTATTGGTGTTAGAGTCCAACTCTGATGCTCATATTCCCTGAGAGATGCCCAGGCACCCTGATCTCAGACTTTCTGGGGCTCTGACGTCAAAGAGGGTCCTCAAAAGCAGTGAGTTTCTAAGGAAAATCTGAACCTCATTTAAGCCATCTGGTAGGCCTCTGACAACATCTTTTTTAGCTTGACAACACACTAGGCCTCTATTTCTCTCCACTTTGAAGTAACTAAAGTTCACTCTGTATCCACAATTCCTGTGTCTTTCTGACTCAGGCTCTCCTCTCCCACCAGGAGCAGATACTAGACTCAAGCAGAGTCTCCCTAGTTGGCGTTGGGAAATACCAGGTGAACAGGGTTGGACTGGCGGTCTGTGCAAGTTATGCCCTGGAGGGGGCACCACAAGAACGACCATCATCTGTGGAGCTGCGAGGGGATGTGTGGATCACCTTTGATGAGAGAGAGTGTTAGGCTGAAAAACATCTTCCCAAAGATGTCTATGCCCCAATTGGCAGAACCTGAGAGGATGTCACCTTGCATGGCAAAGGAGTTCAGTAGATGGGATTAAATTAAGGATCTTGAGATGGGGAGACTATCCTGGATTATCTGTGGGCCCAACTCAGTCACAAAGGTCCTTACAAGAGGGAGGCGGGAGGTCAGAGTGAGCAGCAGGAGATGTGATAAGGGAAACAGAGATCTTGAGTGATGGGAGGAAGGTGTCACGAGTAAAGGAATGCTGAAAAGAGCAAAGAACAGTGTTCTCCAGAAGCCTGCAGAAGGAATACGACATGGCAACACCTTGATTTTAAACTTCTGACCCCCAGGGGTCCCAGGGGCTTCTGTCAGTTAAGTGTCCAATTCTTGATTTCAGCTCAAGTCATGATCTTGTGGTTTGTGGGTTTCGAGTCCCGCATTGGGCTCTGCACTGACAGTGCAGAGCCTGCTTGGGATTCTCTCTCTCTCTCTCTCTCTCTCTCTCTCTCTAATAAATAAATAAACTTTAAAAAAAATGTCTGACCTCCAGAAAGGTAAGAAAATACATCTGTTTTGTTTTAAGTCACTATATTTTTGGGAAGTTATTGTAGCAGCAATAGGAAACGAATACAGAGACCTAGGGTGGGGATTCATAGGACAAGGAGGGAGAGCTAGGGGTGGCCCCAGCAGGTCATAGATATTCTGGCTCTGGGTGATTCAGTGCCAGAGAGTAATAGAAAAACCCAATTCACCTGGCTTACACACAAGGGAAAGTCCAAAGGCAGGTGGCTGCAACCAAGCTGGGTTGGTTTGACCACTCAGTGATGTTACAGAGGATGTTGATTCTTCCTATCAGTCTGTTCTTTTTTTTTTTTTTTTTTTAAGTTAGCTCTATATGCAACATGGGGCTGGAACTCAAGACCCTGAGATCAAGAGTTGCATGCTATACTGACTGAGCCAGCCAGGCGCCCCACCCATCAGTCCATTCTTGTAGGCTCACTGTTCTCAGTCACAAGATGGCTGCCAAAGTTCCAGATATTGCATCCAAGGCACTCCATTGCCAAGATTCAGAAAAGAAAACCATTTCACCTTTGAGTCTCTTTGAGAATGAGGAAAACTTTTCCAGAACACCCACACCCATCTCTAGAGGACTACTCCTCACATCTACATTGTTGGCCAGAATTGTACCACATGCCCATGCTTAAACCAATCCCTGGCAAACAGTATGGGAACATAATATGGCTCCCAGAAACCAGCCTCCCTGAAGCATTTGCCTTTTAGGCTTTCTAAAGTTTTATTTATTTATTTTGAGAGAGAGAGAGCATGAGCAGGGGAGAGGCAGGGAGAGGGAGAGAGAGAATCCCAAGCAGGTGCCACACTGTTAGGACAGAGCCCAACACAGGGCTTGAAGTCACAAACCATGAGGCTGTGACCTGAACCTAAATCAAGAGTTGGTTGCTTAACCAACTGAGCCATCCAGGTGCCCCTGCCTTTTAGACTTTTAGCCAGGGAGCAGAGACCTGAAGTAAATCGGAGTTGAGGTGGCAAGGAGGAAGGGTGTAAATCCATGTTGGGCAGGCATCCAGAAGTGTCTGTTCCACTTCTGTATGGGGCGGGCTTCACAAAACGCCAAAAGTGTCTCTCCCTGTTATTCCACACAGCTCTGGAGCTTACACAACCTGTTCTATGTTCACCTGGCTTTCATCCTTCATCTGTGCATGGAATGGGGTGGTTAGCTTGTTTCAGTCACCTTGGAGCACACACTCTGAGTGACAACCCCACCATACCACCTTGGTGCCTGAGCTCTCCCTCACCTGGCCAGTTGCCTTGAATTACAGCGTGGAGCCTGAGTGAACCATCTGGCTCTCAGGTAACAGGGCCAGTGTTCTGCTGTCTCACAGGCACACTCCACCTGCAGCCACAACTGAGATGGGAATAGTTGGGGCTACTGTCCTCAAGAAGTGGCTCCTCAAGCTTCATGGGTTTCTCTGTCTTGTTACTCCCCAGAAGCAGACAGCTGCTCTTTCAGCCTGCCCGGCTTCAGCTTCCTCTGCCTGCTCATCATGGGTGAGCAGGTTCCCCAGGTCCCTCTCCATCTGGCCACATTGTGGACTTCTCTTCCTGCAGTCACTGCTCACTTCACAAAAGGCATCATGGGAACTTGTCCCCAATACAGAGGACTCCTGCACTCACTTCACTGTCCCCTTCACCTACTTTAGTCTCCCTGTCCCATCCACGAGATGGGAGAACCAGGAGGGACGGGGACACACACACACACACACACACACACACTGAAATGTGGGGTGGGAGAGATAAGGAACGAAGAAGGAAAATGACCTAAATGTCATGATGTCATGTGGTGTTACAGATTGGGTCCTGGAACAGAAAGAAGACGGAGTAGAAGAACTGGTGCGATGGGAATGAAGTCTATAGACAGTCAAGTGTACCCTTGCGATGTTCATCTCTTAGCTTTGACAAAGGTACTGTGGCATATGTGTGAGACATTAACATTACGGGAAGCTGGGTGAAGGGCATATGGGAACTGTCTATCCTATCTTTGCCACTTTCCTATAAATCTGCAGTTATTCAGAATTAAGAGGTCTTTTTTTTTTTTTTTAAGGGAAAGAAAATAGTGTCAGGCCCACCCCATGCTCTTACAGTGTTTCCCACAGCCGGGCTGCTGCCATAGCCTCTGTCCCAGACCCAACCCTAAGACCGACGCTCTCCAGAGGAAGCAGGAAGGTGGAGAATTTTTAAACCAAAAAGGCTCTGGCATGGATAGTTCCTGGGGTTGTTAGTAAGTACTCGGGGAAAGGGGGGAAGTGAATATGAGAACCAGTGAAGCTAAAAAGGCTTCTGAACTGCAGGACTCTAACAGCCATTAATAGGATCGAGGTTTTAGAACTTTGCAAGAAGGAGCCATATCATGCAGTGTTTCCCTCCAAATTTATTTAACAAGACACCTTCCTGACCCTGAGGCCCAGTTCTGACCTTCCAGGCCCAGGCCTCACTGGTGCCTCGGCTGGAGAACCCAACCTGTGCCCTGCTGCAGGAGCAGCCTGTCCGGAGCCCAGGCCCGCCATCGCTGTAACCACCTCACCTCAACGGGAAGCCCAGTCAGGTGCAGAAGAACATAGCCATCCTTTTGCGGATGACGAAACTGAGGCCGGGAGAAATGACATAATTCTCCCACGCTCACCGCGGTCAGCTGATGAGGCTGTGCCTTCCCTACCTGTGCTCTCCTCTGAAACCTGCTCCCAGAGAAAGCCCTCGTACCCGTCACCTGACTCACCCCTGTCACCTGACTCACCACCACCATCCTGCTATCTCCACACCAGCAGGACTCACTGGAACTTCATGGTTTTTGCCCACTGCCAGCTGCTCCCTGCCTTGTCCTTCCTGTTCCCACACCTGAGGCCAGATTTGCTGACCCAAGAGTCTGAGCTCCACCAACTGGCCCCTCTCCCCACCGCTGCTACAGTTAACCTGCCCTTCCCTCAACCAGGTGATGACCAGAGACAGGATTGGGGACAGAAGGGAGCGAGGAGGCACAGAAAGCAAGGATCTTCACTGCCGGGTGCCTGTGCTGGACCCCGAGGGACAGTGAAGGGATGGTGAGAACCCAGTGTGGGGCCTGGTGTCCCAGACCACAGGGCACCGACCTTCCTTACCTGCCGCTCTCCTTTAAGCGACCCAGATGTTAACTAGGAGATATGACGGGACCCTCTCCTGCAGATTTTAAAGCTCAGAGGGCTGGTGGGTGTGGGCCTTGTGTGACACTCCACTACCTGCGAGCCAGTGACACTGTCCCCATAGAACTCTTGAAATGCTTCTATGCTCCATATGTTTATTTTGCAGAGGGAGGTCCCATGCAAAGGCACTGACCTTTCTCTGGTATTTACTTTGAGTTGCATTAAAATTGAGGGGCACCTGGGTGACTCAGCCAGTTAAGCATCTGACTCAATTTCAGTTCAGGTCATGATCTCAACGGTTGTGAGTTCGAGCCCGTGTTGGGCTCTGTGCTGACAGCGCGGAGCCTGCTTGGGATTCCCTCTCTTCCTCTGTCCTTCTCCCACTTTCTGTCTCAAAAATAAATAAATCATTAAAAAAAATTTTTTTAATGGTTTATTTATTGTTGAGAGAGCGAGAGACGGAGTATGAGCTGGGAAGGGGCAGAGAGAGGGAGATAGAATCCACAAAGCAGGCTCCAGGCTCTGAGCTGTCAGCACAGAGCCTGAGGTAGGGCTTGCACCCGTGAACCACGAGATCATGACCTGAGCTGAAGTCGGACGCCCAACCGACTGAGCCACCCAGGTGCCCCAATAAATAAACCTTTTTAAAAAATTGGAATACTTTCCCTTTCCACTCACAACCCATCCCAGAATGATAACATCAATGATAAACTGATGATAAACTTTTCTCGAGAAAGACCAGTAGCTTTAGGATGCTTAGCAGAGCGAATATTATTATTCAAAAGTTATGATTCTTTGTTCCCAAGGGATCTCTTTTTGAGTATAAGCAGTAATACATTTAATGATAGAATAAATGCATAATGAAATAACCAGACTAAAAGTCTGACATCACTGGACAAATGGGGAAACGATTTTTTTAAAAACACACCTCAGGCTGCAGACTGTGAGCGTCAGGTGCTTAGGGTTGCCTTAATTTATGAGGTACCTGTTGGCCTCCGAGCCCCCAACTGCTCATTCATACAGTCATCCATTCAGTGAGTGTTCCCTGAACTCCTCTCTTGTCCTCCTCTGTCACAGGCCCCTGCCTTAACTTTCTATAGCATATGTCACTCTCTAAAGTTATTTTTTGATCTATTTGTTGTGTGGTTCTCTTGTCTATCTCTCCACTAGATTATCAGCCCCGCAGAGCGGGGACTGTGTTGCTCCTGTTCAGTGCTGACTCTCCAGAACCCAGAACAATTCCAGAATAAACCACATACCACGTGCGTGTTAATGTCATCGTCATTATCTTCCAGTGTCACTGAGAGGCAGGTACTGTCAGATAGCTTGAGTTCAAACCCTGGCTCTGCTGCTAACAAGCTCCGTACTAGGGAAGTTACTTAACCCTCCCATGCCTCAGTTTCCCTAAGTAACCATGGGAGTGTATTGAGTTAATGTATGTGAAACACTTTGGAAGGATTCTAGCATATAAACGCTTCATAGCATTAGTTATAATTATTTAGTCAAGGCTAGCCCCAGGCCAAACTGTCTGTCTCCAAACCCCATCATCACTCCCACGCTGCTGGTCTGCTCCCCCCCACTCATTGTCAGCCCCGTTTGATAGAGGTCCCTGACGTCCTTAGACTTCCCCAGCCTCTGAGAGTCTCCAGCCACACACCCACCAGGAGTGCCCTCTGGGGCCATGCGCCATGCTCCAGAATGAGCTTCTGGCTCCAACACCCTATCATCACCTCTCCACAGAACGTTCTCCATCACCTCTCCACAGAACGGTCTCCATCCCGTTCCTGAGGACTAAAACAGCCGATCAACCGAACTGCATCTAAGTATTTAAGCACACCTGCCATTTCCCTTGACAAAGTAGTCCCTGGATGGTCCCACATTGGCAGAAGAGTAAAAAGCTCATGGTGAGTAGACTCGGCTGGAAGGCCCAGTCCCATGTCCTCCAGAACTCCTGCTCCTTGGGGACCTCTCTGTAACGACCACAGTCACCACGCATGGGCTCAAAGGGAATGGCCCAGGTGCAGGCACCGGATGCCCCATTTCCCCACAAGATAGCTGAGGACAGGTTGCAACGTTTATCAACTCTCCTCAGGCTCAGGGATGATTGGCCTCTCAGGCCCTCAGTGCCACCCTCATGATGCATCCTCAGCTGTATAGAGAAGGAATAATTTGGGGTGCCTGGGTGACTCTGTCAGTTGAATGTCAGATTTCTGCTCAGGTCCTGAACTCACAGTTCATGGGTTTGAGCCCCTCATCGACCTTACTGCTGTCAGCACGGAGCTCACTTTGGATTCTCTGCCGCCCCCCCTCTCTGCCCCTTCCTCGCTCACACACACTCTCTCTCTCTCAAAAATAAATAAACACTGAAAAAAAAAGAGAAGGGATAATTTCCTTCGGTTCTCTTAAGGTGGAGCTAGGAATTAAACTGACGTAAGATCAGTAGGAGAAAAGCGCACACATTTTATCTGATATTTTTACATGTACATGCAAGTCCTCAAAAGGAAAATAAAGACCTAAAGAAGGCATTGGGCCCCAAAGCCTGACCAATTGTGGGAATGTGGTAAGACAAGGTGCCTCGGGCTGGGGACAGTAAATTGTGCGGCAGTGACTGGGAAATACATGGGGGAAACCAATAAAAGATAAGTTATTTTAGTGGGCTGGTTTGTACAGAGCCTTTCCAGCATTAACTCTCTACACTCTCCAGTGATAAGAAGGTTCTCATCCTGGTACAGGGAGGGCATTTCTCTCAGGGGAAATTTTATCGCCCGCTTTTAGGTAGAAAGGGGAAAGTCAGGGAGCCCTTACTGCATTCGCTATTGAAGTGCCTTCAGCTGAGAATAATCTGTATACTAAAGCTGCATATGACAAGTGAGGGGGATATCTTCTGATCTTCTGATCCCCTGCAGCTGGAACACTCTTTCTTCTCTCCTTCTCCTGGCTGTATCCACTCACAGTGTCTGTCTGCAAATCTTTGGGTATATCCACTTCCTCCAGGAAGCCTTCCCTGATAGCACAAGCTGGAATTCCTTTCCTGTGCCTCCTGTCCAGGCCCCCGTTCACACAATATCACCTGATGCCCTGTCTGATCCCCTGAGAGGGGCCGCGGTAATCTTATCCTAATTGCTATCTCCAGCATGGGGCCTGGCATAGAGCGAGCCTTTTCTTACTATTTGTTGAGCTGCTAAAGAAAAATTTATTTCAGCTCCAGTGCTCAGATGATGTGTTTCTTGCTTCTGGTTAAAAAACTAAGCTGCTGGGGAGCCTGGGTGGCTCAGTCGGTTAAGCTTCTGACTTCAGCTCAGGTCATGATCTCGCGTTTCGTGAGTTCGAGCCCTGCGTCGGGCTCTGTGCTGACAGCTTGGAGCCTGGAGCTGCTTCAGATTCTATGTCTCCCCCTCTCTCTTCCCCTCCCCTGCTCGCACTCTGTCTCTCTCTCTCTCTCTCAAAAATAAACACCAAAAAAAAAAAATTTTTTTTTTAAAAACTCAGCTGCTGACGTACTGTTGGAAAACAGATTTCTGTGAAACATGAAAAAGTGAAGAGCATTAGGGAAAAACAGGAAGATATTTGTCTCCATTGTCCTACCTGTGGCTCCCAGGCTCTACCCCCAGACTTTTTCCCATAGCCAGTGCTGCCCTGAGAGACGTTCAGGAGGTGAAAATAGTCTGCAGTGGGTTGGGCGGCACCATTCAGCTCAGGTCTGCGGCAAAACATGTCATCTCACTTCATCTTTATTTGATAGATATTTTTAATCTGAATGGACGATTTTAATTAAATATTAAATAAGTGTCAATGAAACAAGTATAAAGTAAAAGTGTTCATTCTCTTTGAAAATATTAAGACATGATAAAGACCTTAATAACATTTTATGTTTACTCCTCTCTTACCCCTCCTTCACCATCTTGTTCCCCATTATGTCTGACCCCTCCTGGGATAGTGGGTGGGGGGTGGGGAGGAGGGGAGAAGTGAGGCATTAGGGGGGAAAGAAACCTCCTTGTCAGGTACTGTCATAAACTGACATGGCTCTCTCTGAGACAAGAAGGTGTTGGAAACTGAATCTTCCTCTCGTGGGGCAGGAGTGGGTTCGTAGCAGATACCCCCAGTCAGTGGGGGCACTCTCTTGTAGTCCCCTTGACAAGAACACCTGCATCTATCCTCTGGTTGATCTGTTACTCCTCTCTGTAAAGGCCTTTTCACGGTGGCCCCTTCCGGGACACCCAGGAAAAGAGGCAAAAAGGAAAGGAGGCTAAAGCAATGAGCTAGCTGGGGAAGAACACCCTGACTGCATAAACAGTGAGCATAAAGGCCCTAAGCTGAGCATGCCTGAAGAACAGCAAGGAGGCCCATTTGGCTGGAGCACAGCGAGCAAGGGGGCGGAAGGAGGAGATGAAGGTAGAGAACAGCAGGGACTGGTGGGCACGGGGCCTGTAGGCCAGGACCTTGGCTTTACTCTGTGTGGGGTGGATGGCAAGCCATGGGAGGATTTTGCCAGGAGGAGTGACATGATCTGAATTTAGCTTTAAAAGGATGAGTCAGCCACTGTGTGGAGGATAGATGTGGGGAAAAGGGGGAATGGGAAAGCCGAATGATGGAGATTAACCGGGAGGCTTTGCAGTCATCCAGGTGAGAACCAGTAGTGGCTCAGACCAGGCTGGAAGTGCTGAAGGGAGTGAGAGGGGGATGTGGCATCCTTTGGAAGTAGAGTCAACAGAATCCCTGGCAGACTGGATCAGAAGTATGAAAGAAAGAGAAGAATCAAAGCTGACTCCAAAGTTTTGGGCCTCAGCAAATTCGTGGAAGGAGAGTGTTTGCCTGAGGAAGACTGCGTATTGATGATAAGGACGGAATCAGGAGATTGTTTGGATGTGATAATTTTGAGATGTTAGATTATCAATTGGCAAAGTCACGCAGGCAGTTGGATGCATGAGTCAGGGGCTCAGGGAGAAGATCATGCTGGAGATATCAATTTTGGAGTCATCAGGATGTAGATGTCATATAAAGTCATGAGACTGAACTGGTCAAAAGGCAATGAAAGTAAATAAAGAGGAGAGGAGGTCCAAGGGCTAAACCTTGGAGCCTCCAACCTTAAGATATGGAGATACAGAGAAACTGCAAAGACTCTGAGAAAAGCGCCCAGTAGGCAGGAGAATCAGCAGTATCTCAGAAGCCAGTATGAAGCAAGTCTTCAGGAATGACCGACTGTGTCAAATGCTACAGGGGTGGAGAAGATGCGTTGACCACTGGCAACATGGGATCACTGGGGACCTTGACAATGGCCCTTTGGGCAGAGTGAAACCTGATTAAGTGTGGCCAAAAGAGAATGGAGAGGAGAGGAAGCAGAGACAGTGGCACAAATCTTTTGAAGACTTTGCTGTAAAGGACAAAAGAGAGGCAGTAGCTAGATGTGGGAGGGAGATGTGAAGTCAATGGAGGTTTGGAGGTTTGTTTTGTTTTTAAGATAGGAGACATTAGAGCGTGTTTGTTTGATAACTGGAATAATAATGTAGGAGAAAAAGAGACTTGCCAGAGTGAAGTGCTTAGGTGGGCAAGAAAGGATTAAATCTAGAGAGCATCAAAAGGGACTGATCTCAGATCATGGGCATCATGATAGAGTAGAGTAAATGGGCATCAATACAAGCAGGATGGCCAGGGTAGCATGTGGGAGCTCTATTCATGTTCTCAATGAAATATGGACTGAGGTCATCAGCAGAGAGTGAGGAGGGAGACGAAGGTTGGAGGAAAGAGGAGAAGGTGTGAAATAGTTTAGGAGAGTGGAAAATGGAGGCAGATTGCCAGGCAAAAACAAAAGCTCACTTGAGATCACTAGTTATGGAGTTGAGTGAAACCAACCAGCATGGTTGTTTTTCCAGCCAACTGAGCAACCCCAGAGGAGGCATGGAATCGACACAGACTTCAAAGAATTGTGATAAAATACCTTTTTTAAAAAATTTTGTTTTAACAGCAAAGATGTTTAACACATCCGCAAAGTATATTGGGAAAAGTGAAATAGAAACTCTCAAAAAATGAAAGTAAAAATTTAATGTAACTTCATTTAACTTAAAGTTAAAAAAAAGGAAAGAAACTCTCACATATATCAGGTAAGACTGTAAATTGGTGCAATTAACTTCAGAAATTATTTCCTAAGTCTTCAAAATATTCATTTTGCCCTTCTTCCGTGAAACAGATGTTTACAAAGTCACAACATGAAAAAATCCTCAAGATATAATGTCATGTGCTAACAATAAGTAGGATAAAATACATTTTGAAAAGTCACAGGGAAAATCCCCAAATGTTGATTGTAGTTATCTTTGGCTAGTAGGATTATAGATTATTTTCATTTTTTTCGTTATTGCTTCTTGTATTTTCCAAAATGGGATGTATTTCTGCCAAATCAGAAAAAGAAAATACTATGTTTAAAAATATGATCCTTCCTGGGGCACCTGGACGGCTCAGCTGGTTAAGCAGCTGACTTCGGCTCAGATCATGATCTCATGGTTCATGAGTTTGAGTCCAGCATCAGGCTCCCCACTGACAGTACCGATGGAGCCTGCTTGGGATTCTCTCTCTCTCCCCCTCTCTCTGCCCCTCCCCCATTTGTGCTTCTCTCTCAAAATAAATAAATAAACTTAAAAATATATATACGGTCCTTTCTGAAAGCAGGAGGATGGATTTGAAGGCAACAGAGTTTTTCCCAATCCTGAGATTCATGTAGAGTCTCCACAGTCTGGTATTCCAGACTGTGCAAATTCCAGGCACATCCAAAAACTCCCTCTCAGTCTGTTTACCTCATCAGAGTTAAACACCCTAAAGTTTTAACCTAAAGATAAAAGGAGTATTTCATGTACAACGAACTATTTATTCAAGGTGTAATAACAGATTCTTATTCTAGAGTGATCAGCGTCTCCCAACTCCTTCCTTTCCAGACTTGCCCCAGCCCTCGCCAGAATGTAGAGAAGGCTTTCTGAACTTGGGAACATCTAAATCCAGGAGGTATCCTGCCCAAGGTTTGTCAAATTATTTTACTTATAAATTCACCAAAGAAAGCATTAGAGTGCATTAAAAGAAACTTCTAGTAATGTATCAATCAGCTGTTGATAACATATGTTGGTAACATAACAAACAACCATAGAATGTCAACAGCACACAATAAAAAGCATGCATTTCACTTGTGTATTTGTGTGTTGGCTGGAGCCAATCTGATACAGGCTGAGCTCGTCTGGGCAGCTCTAAGCTGCAAACTGGGACCAGATCTGCTCCATGCATCTCTTATCCTCCTTAGACCAGTGGGCTAACTTGGCATATTCTCATGATGGCGGGGGGGAAATGTATGAAAAATTAAGCCCAACCATGCAAGTAGATGTCAAGTGCCTGCTTGGATGTCTGTTAACAGCCCATTGGCCAAAACAAGTCACATGACAACAAATAAGTTATCTCTAGTGGGAGGAACTGCAGAATCACAGGGAAAAAGCATGTGAATATCTGGGAGGAGTGAAGAACCTGAGCCAATAAATCAGCCTACCATTAGCAGTAAAGAAAGAAAAATTTAAAAATGCAAACATGGAAGGTAGAAATTAATTTACAACGACTTAATTCCTTAATCAAAATCTAATTGTGGATAGCTCCTATTCCTAGTTACTTTCTCAACACCCCTGTTGAAACTCTACCCCCAAAGCCCCTGTATTCAGTCCTTGAGCGGCATTTCTTATACCCATCTCTTCCAGAGGAATGAGTTGAGCCAGAGACCCAGGCTAGATCGGTCAGCAGGTTAATGGACATCAGCCTAGGGAAAAAAAAGAAATCTTGGTTTTACTATCCTGGGTATACCAGCGTCTGAAGCCCCTCTAAGCCCTCCAAGCCAGTCTCAATGCCATCCAGTCTGCCTAGCATTCCAAAGCCCCATCAAGTGACGAGGAAACAGGTCTAAAGGGTCATTTCTCTAATCTTTCCTGGAGGCTGGAGGCTGAAGCCTGAGCTACATACTATCAGGTTCCTTCAGTGGGAGATGAGGTTTGGGAATTCTGTCATCATAGGGAGACCACCATTCATCTGAAACACCCAAAAAGAACATGCCTTCATGGGCATTAGAATATGCTTAATACAGCCAGAAATTGTCTCCCTCCACCTCCCCCACCTCCTCCCCCCCCCACCACACTCACCCCACTCTTTCTCTTTCTGCCTTTCCTTCTCCTTCTTCTTTTCAAGCCCACTTCCCAACTGACCTGAACCTGAACCTTCAACAAAGGCCCAGCGTCAGTCCAACCACACAACCTGGGGCCCAGAAGTGCACCACAGTAATGATTTATATCCCAATGTCACACTCGTGTCACTCACACAAGTCAAGAGTTCCTTGTTCTGCTGTGAAACGTGGTGGTGGCCAGTGCTGGACTGTGGGGTCAGACAGACCCGAATGGAAACCCGTCTCCCTCCTCTCACCTATCATGTGACCTTAGGCAAATTGCTTAACCCCTCAGCGGGCTTTTGCGGTCTCAGCAATAACATGCAAAAATGCAGGTGTCTGTGGCCAGTGACCTTAAATGTGAAACAACGGTCACCCAGCAACAAGTCAGAAACACCTGGTGGTATCTGTTAGATGTCACCACATGGCACAAACCAGCTCTTTCCTTCTGCATCACTGGTGGACCAACAAACTGTTTCGTGCAACTGGTTAAGATACTAGTTGCCCTCACAGCTCCACGTTTAAAATAAAGTGTACCTTCTTTTAGTCAATTTAATGTATTTCCTAGCACCCTTGATTCAATTCAATAAAGACGATGTGTGGGGTGTTTACACTGTGGCAGATATTGTGGGTGCTTAAAAGGCAGAAAGAAAGAAAACAGGCACTTTTTTAGTTCTTGCTGTGATAAACAACTTTATGGGTATTTATAACCCCTGCGCTACTCTGTTTAAAGCAGGTGGATCCAGAGGAAGATTACTTGTGTGACTAGGAGTAAGGGGGTCAACTGGAAAATACTAATGTTTCATGTAAGGAAAATGAGGCCATTTCAGCAGACTAAGCCAACAGAAGTTGATTTCTCACTCCTGTATCAGCCCAGGGTGATGTTCCTGGTCAGCGAATGGCTTCCTTCCACATGGTGATTCCAGAACCCAGGTTCCTTCCATCTCATGAACCTGCCATCCTTTACAGCCTCAAAGTCCCTCCCTCTCAAACTACAGAGGGAAAGAGAGAATAATGGAGAACACCCACCCACTCCTTAAAAGCTCCACTCAGAAGCAACATACATCACTTCTACCTACAGTCCATGGGCAGGAAGTAATCATATGGCCACTCTTGGATACAAGGAAGGCAGGAAAATGTAATCCTCGCTCCTGTTGAGACGGTAACAATTCTACACCGTACAAAGAGAAGCATAGGCTTTGGGCAAATCGCCAGCTACCTATGTATGTGTGTTAATACAGCGCCCTATTTCCATTTGCCTATTTCCCCCACTCTGACATGAGTTCCATAAGAGCCGGTATTTGGGTGGTGACCACAGAAGAGAAAGAGAAGGAGAGATGAAATAGAACACGACAAAACTCTGCTACAATAACCGGACTTATTCATTGTATTTTTTTCAATAGCACAAAAATTGTCCACCTTGTGGCTCCCATTTACAAGTATTTTCATCTGTGTGATCTCATGCAATTCTCTTAATAAGCCTCAGATTAATTAGGACACATATTTTATGCCAGAAACTCAAACTCAAATGGATTAAATAACTTGCCCGAAGTCGTCCAACTAGGAAGTAGCAGAGTCACTACTCAAGGCAGTTCCCCTAAGTCGTAGTTCAGCCGTATTCTCCCTATTCCATGCTAGTTTAAAAATAAGGAGCTATTAGTTTCATCTTCTAACTACCATTTGCACCAAGAAGGCCTGGGAAGCATCTCTTAGCTGCTTCTAACATGAACTCCTTTCTCAGTTTAGGCCAAGCCTCAATTTACCAGGTGCCAGGCCGAAACCAGCTCCCAGGGGAACCTGGTGGGGGGACACTACTCACACCTCCCAGCAGCTAATGGGGTAATGGAGGAGACAGGTTGTACAAACCTGGTTGTGGCCAAAGCAGAGTGAGACACGGGTGCTATGCTAGGGAGACAGATGTGAAGCTAAGGCGGCAGTCATGGCTTCCAGTTGGCATGAATCTCATCCCAGTAAATTTGGCTACCCTGAGAACGAGGCTGGGGGGCTGCCAGATTAGCTGTCTCTATTGCTTGGCTCCTGAAGAAGCTGGTTCGATGCACTCTTCAGGTACTTTCTGTGTTTCTGCTTTTCCACATTTGCTCAGGGCCTAGCCTGGGAAGCAGGGCCCCGGAGCTCCACTCATCAGCCCCTTCCTTCCCTGGAAGTCAGATGTTAACCATGGCAACACTGACCTTGGTTCTGAGAGTGTCAGCCATTGGCTGGAAGATGAGTGATAAAGAGCAAAGTCTCTGAAATTTCTGCCTAATCAAAGTCCCAAAGAAGCCAACCTCTGAGCCTTGAGTGGCAGGAGACGAACTGACCCAGAACTTTCCTTGGGGGCTGGCTGGGATGACAAAAAAGAGCAGGCATTTAACCCCAAAGGGCCCAGACGTGGTCCTGCTCTGCCGCTCTCCACCGCCATGACCGGGAGCCTCAGTTTCCTCAGACGAGGTCCTGCTCTGCCGCTCTCCGCCGCCATGACTGGGAGCCTCAGTTTCTTCGTCTGTAGACTGGCAATGATAAAGCCTGCTCATCGGGCTGCCCTGAGAATGAGGAGAGGCCACCTATGGCACAGGCCCCACATGTGGTACTGTTAACATTGGCACTGAATTCCTGCCACAAAGAGCTCTTACACAGCTTCTCTTTATTTTTTTAAAATGTTTATTCATTTTTGAGAATGTGCACGAACAGGGTAGGGGCAGAGAGAGGGAGACAGAGGATCCGAAGTAGGCTCTGCACTGACAGCAGAGAGTCTGACGCAGGGCTCAAACTCACAAACCATAAGATCATGACCTGAGCCAAAGTCGGACGCTTCACCAACTGAGCCACCCAGGCGCCCCACGGAGCTTGTCTTTAAAAGCTCTAGAGTGGGCTCACTCCAGCATTGCGTTCACGGAAACATCCCTCCTTAAGTGGCCTTCTTTGAGGATTACTTCACACTCCTTAAATGCCAAACTTATCTATTTAAATCCCAGAACAGGATGTCCTTGCCTCTGGAAACCCCAGTGTGACCTCTGAGGCTATGGTGCTACGCTGGAAACAGCGCCCTTCGCGTGACAGTCCCCTCAATCCCATGGCCAAATGAGACATAGCTGAAATGGTGATTCTAGGCGGGGCCCACATCAGGTTCTCATTGTTAACCTGCCTCACAGCCTCTGTGCACAGAGGCACCAGTTCATGCACTGTTCAGCTGTCAAGGTGGGATTGAGTACTCGAAAGTGGAACAGCTCAAGAGGCCCACAGTGAGGACCGGAGGGAAACCTGGAAGGAACAGCCACAGGACCGGAAAAACCTTGTTAGATCAAAGACACCCCCCTTCCTTCAGAAAGACTCTTCCCTACACCCTTTCAGGCAAATGATTATCTAGCCTTTAAAAACAAAAAAGCCTCAGGAGAAAGCAAACCCCAGCCCTCCCACAAACTCACCACCGATTGGTGTGTCCAGCTTAGCCCAAGATCCCTAGTCCATCCTTGGTGATATGGAAAGCAGGCAGCCTCCCTTAAGTGGCCTTAAATTCCCATTCAGTCGTTCGGGACAGCAGGACAATGTAAGCCCAGCCCTTTGAAAGGAGAGTTTTCTTTCCTGACACCTCATACCTCCCCTCAGACCATCTCCACGTTCCCTGTGTCTCTCCTGGACCGTGCAGCCACTAAGAGACTCAGAAAACCAGTGTCTGAGCTCGGGCCAAGAAACGCAAGCCAGGTGCTTCTCATCTTAAGAGAAATAAAGTAGTGATTGTGTAGCGCAAAGTCTTAATTATCAGGAGAAAATGCTAATCCAACCTTTCAGATCATGGTAGTACATCTGTCTCTTTATTTCCAAGGAGGGAACAGTTTTACCTTCCAGAACAGGGCTGAAGACAACACGAACAGAATCCTAAACCCCAGGGTGTGGCAGGATTGAAAAGGCAGAATTCGCACAAAGAATCGCAAATTACAAACGGTGCAGCCTGAAAAACACCCTGCAGCAACCTGCCAAGGAGAAGCCATCTCTTCACCGTCTCAATCAAGATTTAAAAATCAGAGAAGGATCGAGATCTCATTTTCCCACGTGCCCTGGGACCCGTGAGGCTGTGGCCCCGAACCAGTGCCACGGCCCCTCTGAGGGCAGGCTCTAATCTTAGCACAACGGGCCTCCTCAAATCAGAGTGACCTCCCTTCCCAGGCGGTTTCCTTGTCTGTGTGCTCCCTGGCTCCCTAGCCTGCCGCCGGCCTTATGCAACTTCTCTTATCTGTGCACAAGCAATTGCAAACAAATGTCCTTCCGGGCACAGCTAATCTCTCTATCAGTCCTGGATCACTTGAGATTATGATGGTTAATTATAATGGTTTGGGGAGCTCATTTTCCCCGTGGTACATTTACGTCTCTGATTTCCCCTTCCTGAAACTTGTCGTCTGAGACTTTTGTCTAAGGGTCACTTAAACCTTTGGCCCCAGCGTCCAGTTTCTGATGCCTAAAATGAGGCAGCCTCATTTTAGATGAGGCTTTTTGTGTATCAGCCCAAGGAAATAGAGCCAGTCAGGGGCAAAGGTGGGACAAGGGATCAGATGGCAGCCCTTGTTCCATCTGAAAGGTGTGCTGCTGACCCGCCTTCCAGAATGATCCTGAACTCCGTGTTCTTTCAAGATTCCTTTCCTTTGAGTCTGCTCACCTACCGCCACCCTCACTGGGTAACTCATGGGTAAGAATGTTTCCCACATTCCTCTGCGGCTCCCTGAGTTATCCCAGGAACTCACTCCACACTCCCACTTTCCTGAGCAGGGCAGCTTCTCACTCAGAATCCCTCCTGTCACAACACTGCTGCTCCCTTCCCCTCCCGTGGCTCTCAGGGCCTCCTTCCGGCAGCACCAGACCCTGCCTGCCAGATACCCTTGACAAGTGAGGGGTCACACTCTGGTCCTCCCCCTCCCAGACCTGTTCTTGGCTGAGCATGGGCTTCCTTTGGCTTAGAATCTACAACCAAGCCTTGACTCTTCTGATTCCAGAACAGGCTTTGGCCCTGGGCCTAGGACAACAGGTCAAATGCCTCCTGGGAGCACGTAGGAATGGGCCCTTCCCCATATGTTGCATGAAACCTCAAATACAAAGGTGATCCTGTTTTGAAATGTTGATAAGCAAGGACAAGCCCATAGGCGAGCAGGCCAGTCCAGGCCTAGGAAGCAGAACTGTCCAGTGAGCAGCTCAACACCAGATCCTCCAGGGATCTGGAACGGCTCTGCTTTTTCCCCTGGGCCTTCCAAACCAGAACCCACATTTTCATCTCTTTCCTTCCAACTAATCCATAACATACACATGCACACACATGCACATACATGCACACCCACGCATACACACACGTGCACATGTACACATATATGCATTCGTTCACATGTTCAGATACACACAGTATGTTAACAATATTCTGTCACCATGGGGCTCAGAAGATTTTACTGACTTGGGAATTTTTGAGTTCTAGGAAAAAGTATTAACACTGTGTCAGGATCAGGGTCGGCTTAACATCAGACATCTCCCTGGAGAGACTAGGACGTCTGCCTCTTCTCCCTACTATCAGTGAGGGTGTCTGAAGTTCCACCACTAAAGATTTGTTTCTTTGGGCCTCAAAGCTCTCTCTGTCTTCAGAGGTCCCTTCTCCCCCTATAAATGATAGGAAAGCTGGGAAAGGCCTGTTATGGGCCCTCCAGCTGCAATCTTGGTCCTGGATCAATTCTTCAGATGCTTTGGAAGGGTGGGAGCAAGGCCCTGGGGAAGGGAAAGCAGAAAAAAACCTACAAGGGAAGTGAGAGGACAGCACAGACAAGACAAATGAGCACCCACGGACACTGTCTCACTCCTGATCTGCCTGGGCTGTGCAAGAGGTGAGAAATTTCACCCATGCCCTCAACAGGTATAGACTGAGCACTTACTATGTGCCAGGAGCCATGTCAAGCACTGGGGATACTATGGCAAGCCAAACCAGAGATGGTCCCTGCCTTCATGGAGTTTATGGTCCACTTGCAGGAGGGTGAGTAGAAATCAACCCCCAAAATCACACTAATGACCATTTCATTACAAACCAGGATGAGTGCACTTAAAGAGGGCTCTATAAGAATAGCAGTGAGGAACCAGCCTAGACTGGGGAAGGGGGTATGGGCAGGAAGGCTTTCTGAGGACATGATGCTTGAGCTAATTCTAAAGAAGTAGAATTAACAAGAAAGGCAGAGAAGAGTGAGCACCCTAGGTAGTGGGAACTGCATGTGCAAAGGCCCTGTGGTAGAAAGAAACCACCTAATACTGCCATTGTGCATAATCCCTAACCTTTAGTAAACTTTGAACTTGAAGGAAAATGCTCCTTTCTAAAAATGTGTTTCCCTTTCCCTTTCCCCTTCCACTTAGCCCTGCACCTAAATCAACACCAAGCAATGCAGAGGTGAGCTATGCAGGAGAAAGCCTAAAAAAAAAAAAAAAAAAAAAAAAAAAAAAAAAAAACAGAATTGCAGACAGCAGCTATGACAGCCATTTCCTGTTTGGTGTCTGTCACCACAAACCTTCTTAGCCAAATAAATTAGCACAGGAAAACATTTGGAGAAGGGTGTGGAAGAAACACATACTGAAAAACCAAGAAAAATAGTCCATCTGCTTTTCAGAGAAGAGCTGCAAGTCTGAGGTAGGGTCAGAGCCCACTCAACCGTAGGGGCTGAACCTGGAGGAAGCTGAGGCCCAGAGAGGGGCCAGAATCCAGTCAATGGCAAGGCTGCGGCTTGAAGCTTCTCTCCCTGCCCTTTTTCCTGTGCTCTCTCCCTGCCTCGCTCCCTCTGGCCCTATCAGACTAGATCTGCTGGCTTTCTTCTATCAGATGAGGAACTGGGTGGTTACAACTGGCCTCTGGGACCCCTGCAGGGTAAGATGGAGCTTAATTTTGCCTTGGGTACAGGAGCCCAATGTCCTTGTGATATGAGGGGGTGGGGGGAGGAAGAATACTAGACGCTTTACATCTTCTATATTTGATCTTCACAAGGACCCTGGGAGACACAGACCTACACTCCCATTTTATAAATGAGGAAACAACCTCTGAAAGGAGATAAACATGCCCAAGATTGCCCAGATGCTGCATGGTATGGTGAGATTTAACCTGGTCTAGTTTGAAAGCCCATACTCTCTCTTCCTTTGTCCCATCCCATACCCAGAAGGATATTTCTGTGGAGAAACTCAGGGTCCCCAGTCTTGACTGATTGCCAGTAGGCCACCCATCACCACCTTCTGTGGTGATGTGCCTTCTAACACTTGGGGCCAATGTTCTGTGTAGCCAGGCTCCGTCATAATTTCCCAATAAGTCATGTCCATTGAACCAGCAAGGCACTCACCCTGCACTGCTCACCTGTTAGTGAGAAACTTCCATATTGTTTAAGCCACTATAATTGGCTTTGCTGATTCCAACAGCTTAGACTCAACCCTACCTAAGTATTTTATGTACTAATGTGCATAATTAATCTCAAAGTAGGGTACATATCATGCAGCGTTTTTCAAGTACGTATGATCTTAATACCTATTTTTCAAAACAGGTTAGGAATGTGTTCCTTAAAATGCATCTTGGGAAGTATTGAAAACACTCTTTTCAACATACCCAGAGCCCCAAGCTGCGACATGACCCACAGCTTGCTTGTCTCCAGTTATTCATCTAACAGAGGTTTATAAAATATAAACTACCCTCACCCCAACAATTCCCTAAAGGAATTCGCTTCTTTTTTTTTAAAAGCATTTTTTTAAATGTTTATTTATTTTTGAGAGAGACAGAGTGTGAGCAGGGGAGGGGCAGAGAGAGAGGGAGACACAGAATCTGAAGCAGGCTCCAGACTCTGAGCAGTCAGCATAGAGACCAAACACAGGGCTCGAATCCACGAACTGTGAGATCATGACCTGAGCCAAAGTTGGATATTTAACCACCTGAGCCACATAGGTGCCCCAAGGATTCACTTCTTTTCCCCAAACCACTGACCCTAACCTCACAACAGCCCAAAAAACCAGATACCCTGCACTTCTAACTTTGGGAGTCCCAGTTCCAAGAGACCATAAAGAAAGAGCTGACAAATGCAGATAGGTCCACAATTCTGGAAGAGGCTAGTAATAAAAATGACAGTGACAATGAACAGCCACTGGTATCCTGATGAAAAAGATTTATCCAAACGTGAATAAGAAACAGTTCCACATAATGGAGAAGTTATGTTTAGACAACAAGCCAAGGGCTTGTTTGATTAAAAAAGAAAATATTCCCGCAACTACCATCATACTTAATGGCAAAAGACCATCAGCTTTTCCTCCAAGATCAATAACAAGACTAGGTGTGCCTTCTCACCACATATTTTCAACATTGTGCTGGGAGTTCTAGCCAGGGCAGTGAGGCAACAGAAAGAATGGAAGATGCATTCAGACTGAAAAAGAAGTGAAACCATTTCTATTTGCAAATGGCATGATTTTGTATACAAAATCCGCACACAAAAAACTACTCAAACTAATAAACAGTTACAGCAAGGCTGCAGGATACAAAATCAGTATGCAAAATCAAGTGTATTCTGTACAATAACAAAAACAATCTAAAAAAATTATGGAATAAAACAATTCTCAAATGTTTTCTTACGTTGTCATCAGAATGAATAAAATACTTAGGAATAAATTTGACCCAAAAAGGTGCAAAATGGATACAGTGAAAACTACAAAGCAGTTGAAAGAGATTAAGAAGACCTAAATAAACTGAAAGCTATTTCACATTCATGAATTAGAAGGAAGACATAATGTTGCTAAAATGGCAACCCAAACTGATCTAGAAATTCAGTGCAATCTCTAGGAAAATCCTAGCTGCCTTTTTTATAGAAATTGACAAGCTGATCCTGAAATTCACATAAAAATGCAACAAATCCAGAACAGCCAGTATAATCTTGCAGAAGAACAAAGTTGGAGGACACACACGTTCTGATTTCAAAATCTACTACAAAGCTACAGTAATGTAGTCTGTGTGGTACTAAAATAAGGGTAAACATATAGATCACTGGAAGAGAACTGGGAGTCCATCAATCAACCCATACTGATTTTCAACAAGGGAGCCAATACAATTCAACGAGGAAAAAAGTGTCTTTTCAACAAATAGTGCAATGACAACCGGATATTTATACGTAAAAGAATGAAGTTGGACCTCAGCTCACATCATATACAAAAATTAGCTCAAAGTCTTCAAAGACTTAAATGTAAGACTTGTATAATGTAAGAGTTGTAAAAAATTATGCAACTCCTAAAAAAAACCATGAGTAACTCTTTGTGACCTTGAATTAGGCAATAATTTCTTAGATATGACACCACAAGCACAAGTGACAAAAGAAAAAATAAATTACATGTCATCAAATTTAGAACTTTGGAGCTTCAAAGGACACACAAAAAAGGTGAAAACATGATTTACAAAATAGGAAAAAATATTTGCAAATCATATATCTGATAAGGGACCTGTATACAGAATACATAGAAAATAGAAAACTCCTGCAACTCAATAATAATACAGACAACCTAATTTAAAAGTGGACAAATGAGGGGAGCTTGGGTGGCTCAATCAGTTAAGCATCCAACTTCAGCTCAGGTCATGATCTCACAGTTCATGAGTTCAAGCCCTGTGTCGGGGTCTGTGCTGACAGCTCAGAGCCTGGAGCCTGCTTCAAATTCTCTGTCTCTGTCTCTCTGTTTCTCTCTCTCTCTCTCTGCCCCTCCCCTGCTTGCACTCTCTCAAAATAAATAAATAAATAAACTTTGTAAAAATGGGCAAAAGATTTTAATCAACATTTCTCCAAAGAAGATATACAAATAGCCAATAAGTACATAAGTAGATGTTTGACATCATTAGTCATCAGGGAAATGCAAATTAAAACCACAATAAAATACAACTTTACAACCAATAGGATGCCTTTATTCAAAAATACAGACAATAACAAGTGTTGGTGAGGATGTGGAGGAATGAGAACCCACGTATGTTACTGATGGGAATGTAAAAGGGAAAAGTTTGGCAATTCCTGAAGAAGTTGAATATAGGATTATCAGATGACCTGGCAATTCCCCTTCAAGTTATATTCCCAGGAGAAATTTTGAAATATGTCTACATAAAAATTTGTACATGAATATTCATAATGGCATTATTCATTAGCCAAAAAAGTAGAAACAACCCAAATGTTCCTCGACTAATAAATGGATAAACAAAATATGGCATATCCATACAGTGATTATTCACTCATTAAAAGGAATGAAGCACTGATTCATGCTCAACATGGATGAACCTGCAAAATAGCATGCTAAGGGAGAGAAGCCAGACCCAAAGGGTCACATACTGTATGATTCCAATAATTCCAAACATCCAGAATAGACGAATCCAGAGAGACAGATAATTAGGTACTGGCGATGGCTGCACAACTCTGTGAATATACTAAACGTCACTGAATTGTACGCTTACAGGGATGAATGTTAAGGCATGTGAATTATATCTCAATAAAGAAATAAAGAAAATATTTGGGGCTCAACCCCAAAGTTTTCCCAGAACCTGAGGAAAAGACAAAGGTTAAAGAAAAGGCCATGGAGTTTTCTGATGCCCTAAAAAGCAGATCAAATATAATAGTTACCTCTCAAAGATATAAATAAAATTCCAAGGAGTTATGTTTTAGATTTGTGGCCTATAGAAACAAAAGGATTGAGTTTGTAACTACCGTGATTCTGATTATCAAAGTAATGCTTGGTTGTTTTAGAGGTCTTAAAGATAGAAAAACATAGATAAGAAAATTATGAACTTCCCTGTTTTGTGCTCTCTCCATCCTCCCCAAAAGGCTGGTGGTGGGAAGTAGGGGTGGTCATTGCCTTCCACATGCAAAGCCCACCCTGTGGAAGACCTTGCGTCTGGACCCTCCAGCTCCACAGAAGCCACCTGAACCTAAGTATCAAGCCAGTGCCATCAGCTCTTGCCTAACACACAGATCTGGTAAGAGCACCATAACTTTCAAGTCCTCCAGCTGCCCCAACGTTCACTCCTATTTCAGTCCTGGATTTTGAGTGCAAATAGTGTTTCCCTTAATTGAAGGAAAGAGCCCACGGCACCTAAAAAGGTGGTAAGATATGAGGAGAAGAGAGGTAGAAGAGAAACCCAACTTCCATCGAAACCACAATCCTCAGTCAATAAAACAACCCATGGCCCTCAAATTAAGATTCTCATGAGGAGAGCCTGGGTAGCTCAGCGGGTTAAGCATCAGACTCTTGACTTCAGCTCTGGTCCCCATCACACAGTTGTGAGATCGAGCCCCGCATCAGAATTCTTTCTCTCTTCCTCTTTTTCTGCCCCTCTCCCACTCTCTCTTTCTCAAAATAAACAAGCCTAAAAAAATAAATAAAACCAAATAAAATAAAATTTCCCATGAATCGCATACCAGCATTTCCCTCTGGAGTACTGAATGAGGTTCAAAGTCACACTTCCCCACCCTATTGTCTAGAGTGATCTGGAGCATTCAATGCCCTCATTAGGCATCAAGAGGGGTGTTATTCCCACTAGAACATTATTT
Organism: Panthera onca; assembly: GCF_046562875.1. Classification (NCBI taxonomy): domain Eukaryota; kingdom Metazoa; phylum Chordata; class Mammalia; order Carnivora; family Felidae; genus Panthera; species Panthera onca. The sequence goes on along the minus strand of NC_138339.1, from coordinate 211,768,858 downwards.
GAATGAGAATACATTGAAAGATATTTTAAAAAAAAAAAGTTTACAACATACAGACTCCAGTTCAAATTTTATTTGCATACAAAAATATATTATACTGGGAAAAGCATATTACTGTTTCCAACTATATATAATTAATTACAAATATTTCCATAAATGCACTTTAAATTACAGGAAAGCTATGTTTTGAGAGAAAATACAATATTAGCATGGGTCATCTGTTCTAATATGCTGCAAGCTGGTCAACAAAGTCAGTTTCACTCTCTAAATTGCCCAGAGATGATCAAAGGCTGGTTTCAGAACGAGTCTGAGAATGGCCTGCTGGTAGGTGAGTTCTCATCTCTGTCTGCTCTGGCAGCAAATTCCGTAAGCTGATTTTACCAGGGTCCTCGGAGCTTTCTGAAGCTTCTCCCTTAGGATGAAAGGACCCAGAACTTCTCCTTGTTTCACATACCTGTTAAAAGGAGATAAATAAGGTTATCATGCACTCATAAGAGTTTCCAATTCCTAGGCTTAACCAGAGCTTAACACCGTCGCAGACAGGCATCAAAGCATCACACTTAATGGCAGGTTTCCCACGTAATGTATGTCTGATTAACTGGTACAACCGGGAGGCCAGCTGCAATTTCCATGAAGTAGGCAGGCTTGTTCCATGGGACTCGTACAAATTGTGCTGTAATTACAATAATCTCTGTCAAAACAGGCGTGGGTCTTCTGATGTGGGATGGTATAGCAGGTAAGAGAACGGGCAAGAGAAGGTAGAAAAAACACAAGGACTTTCCACTTGAGATTTACGTCTGTCTGAAACAGTATGAGGAACAGGGTCATTTTTACATAATCAGCTTTGGATCTAATTTTTCAGGTTACACCTGGCTATTTAGCAGAGGATACCATAAAACATTCCTTATGGAAAATCAACTCTTTCATTAAAAAAATTAAGACCCTAGGACAAAATTCTTCTGCTCTGTGACTGAATGAGACCCCCCCCCCCCCCCACCCAAGAGTAGAGCTGCTGAAACTTTTATCCCAGAAGTCCTAGCTGATTCTTCTGGCTCCTGTAATCCTTTCCTCTTGAAACAGAATGGGTAGATTGGTTCTCAGGGCCCCGTCTTCTGGACACCCCCCGCCCCCATTGTAGTTATGGTCTGATATCTTCAGTTCCCAACATTTCCAGTCACATAAAGGGGTACCATTAGTGTAACTGCCAAATGGGACACAAAGTAGTGTGTACTTAATCCAGGTTTTTCACTAATTGGTGTGAGCCTTTGGCTATGGGGTCTCCCCAGGCCAATTCTTTCTTTTGGGATTCAACCCTTTAGAAGTCAGACCTCCCCAAATCCTTGGATCTAACCTGGGAACACTTCCTTGGCCCATGGGATGGAACCATCTGGCTTGTTAGCACATTGCTTTTGTAGTCAGTCGGCTCATTTCTCCTCCAAAAAGCCTGCCAGGACATCGTGATGGTAAAGCTCCAATCTTGCTCTAATAACTACTCTGCATTTTTCAAACAAAATGTCATTGTTTGCTGGTAACCTGTTCTCACTGTTTGGAAAGGCACACGGTCTACATTAATGCAAACTTGTCCTCAGAATTTCTTTCTGAGCCACTAGGGTCCTGTTTCTGAACCTAAAGAAGCCCAGTGATGTAACTTCCTGCCCCCAGGCAAGCTGGTAACTATTATGGCACTTTATCAGCGGTGTTGGTTGGTTTTCTGTTTGATTTTTTTAATACGAGGCGCGTACTCACTCGCTAATGTTCTGTCAAGATCAGCAATAAAGTCTTCTAGCTCTTTCGTGTCTCCTAGTTTAGCTGAAAAACAAGAGTCGACCTTCAGTTTCCATATCAATGACAGCTCAAGAAGCCCTCTGTTCCCAGGATTATGCGACCCCATTTTGTATCTCTGGATCTTCAGAGACGTTATTTCAGACTGTCCCGTACCAACCCCAAGTGTCTGCTCCAATGTTTATTTACAGTCAACTCAGACACTGATTCTGAAGATTAACCTAGACGTCCCCTTCTTGTGTTTTTTCAGTTCATCATCCCCTGTGCCACCCTCACCCCAACAACCTAGAAGAAGAATCTCCCTTCACTACCTTAAAAGTCTGAGGGGCAGGGGAGAGGAGAGGCTGGAAAGGAAGATGAAAAGTTTTGATTTTTTTGACTCTGTAGGTTTTGAGTTATCAGTCAAAAATGTCCGGTAAGTGTGGCACAGTGCAGAGTGGACACCCAGATTCAATATTCCCACTAAGCCTCACCTTTGACACATTCTTGTTTGTGCCACCACCCCAGGGCAATACCACAGCCCTCGGTACGAAACGAAGGAGGAGCCACTGTTCTTTGTCAAAATGGTACAGAAAGGCAAACTGAGGCCTCTGGGTCTGGGACAGCCTCATCCCATCCAGCTGTCAGGACAAGGCAGCCAGTCCTTGTCTTGATTTTGTTCCCTCTATATCCTGAGACATATACTCGTTCCTGTAGGGTTCGTCATTCATGCCTTGTCCGAAACGCATGCCTGGATATTTGTATTAATTAACCCTTGCTGGCTGGCTACAAATGGCTCGTTGTTCTCAGCTTTTAAAGTCAATTTGCCACTAGGGCTTTTTCCTCCTTCTGTAATTCCTACCTCTTAAAGATCAGGTAGCAAATCTCGGCACGTTTTCAGCCACTTCCTAGACTGCCCTGTCTCTCTGAATTCAATAGCTCCGTTTTGCAGAGAGCTGGACAACAGCAGAGTCCCTAGTGACTGCTCAACACGGCTATGTTGAGAGGAGAATTTAAAAATCAGTCTTTTGAAAAAGAGGGAAATTCTGCCTTTAATGCCAAGAGTGAGAAAAGTAATAGAATCTTCATATTTCTTTTTAACCATGTTCCATTTTTATTGCATTCTGCAACTATTTTCAGCAAGTATAATGTTTCTTGAGGAGAAAAACTCCTTTTGTTTTCAAGAGGGCACTTGTCCAATGTAACAGAACATTCAGCTCTCTAGCTGGAGACACTTTACAAGTTCCAAAAAATAAGAAACTGCTCATGCATCTTTAAAAACTTTTTAGGTCTATTAATATCACAGTAGAGACAGGCTGGAGCTGCTATTTTAAATCATGTGAGATCATGGCCTGCCTCATGATGATGACCCCCTTGAATTGCTAAATTGGTAATCTGAAAGCATTGGTTACATAGTTAATGCAATAAAAAGGATCTCACTTTCTGCAAACCCTAACTGCTGAGTTTTCAATTCTCGAACCAACCAGTCTGAGAGAGCACTGTCATTTGGCATGGTCTTGATTACACCACGTGAGAGAAAGCAGAGCGTAAAGACAAGCGTTCTTTCTCCCTGCGGATCTGGTTCCTTGCCCCTCAATTACCTGATTTCATTTTTACACCGATCAGAATCCTGAGAAAGGACAGTTCCACCTCACACCATACGAAGATGTTAGTTTTATCTATTTATTTTGCACATTTGGGAAGGGTCGGGGGTCAGACGGAAGAGACAAGAGACCGGGAAGGGTGAGAGAAGAAGGAAACCAAAACCCTCATACCACCACTCAAGAGCCTACCTTTCCGAGGAGGGACGGTGGGGGAGAGAAGAGCTGGAGCAGCGTCTGTTGGAGAATTCAGTTTTTCATCACTGAAGCTGAAGCTGTTCCTATAGAGTGAATCTGCACCTTTCAGGAAAGAAAATGTAACTCGTTTGAGATGGTTTTCAGCTCATCTCCCAAAGGAGCAAAGTCGTAAAGAAAACAGGTTGATTTCCAGATTTTATAGTCATGCCCCAAAATGATTTGAGATAGGGGTGTGTGCCTGTGTGTGTGTGTGTGTGTGTGTCCAGTCAGGCACACTGAAGGCCTTGCTTCCCTAAAAAAAAGGAGAGTGTGACAGGATGATCACGACCAGACCAGCCTCCTTTGCAACACACAGGATCCCACTGCCCAGGAGTCTAACTGACAGCTGAGCCGATGCTTGGCTATTGTGGGGTGGGGGGCTGGTTCAGGATTTTAGACCTAAAGAATCGTCTCTCCTGAAAAATGTCCCTTCTGCCCTCTGAACTCCCCGAAATACAAACATAAGGTTGGGTCCCATTACTTCAGAATCCTCCCTGACTGCTCAAGACTGTCTTTGGCCTGGTTTTCCTGAGAACCTACATTCTGAGGATAAATAAGCTAGAGGGTCAGAGACAAATATTTCTTCTAGACGTTGTCAATTATAGACACTTGGAGTGATCCTGTGGCTTCTTCTATTGCCGTACCCCAAAGACCAGAGCAAGAGCAAGAGCAAGAGCAAGAGCAAGGCAAGGTCCCAGAAGCAGAGTTGTGCTGGGAGTCAAGGGAACCAGCTCAGCTACTTAGATACTCGGGCGCCCTTGGGCAAGACTGCATCTCTGAGCCTCGGCTTAGCCATCAATAAAATGGGAAGGCTACATAATCCTTAAAGTTCCTTCCAGCTCTGAAGTTCTGAGACTCTACTTCTCTAAATCCTGCCAAAAATGAGGAAACCAGCCCACAGCCAGTTCAGCCATGTGGCCATGACACCAAAAGGGAGCTGGTGGCTGAGCTCCACCCCCTCAAAGGGCTCAAAGGCAGAGCAGCCAGCGGAAGCAGGATGTGGCCTGTGAGGTCACAAAGTAACAGTCTTCCTGGCTAAAACAAAACACAAAGCCAGGCACACTTGTAGCAGATATGACCTCTGGAAAGTCTCTGCAGGTGACGGAGGGCGGCTGAATCAAGAGGGCCTGGCCAGGGCTCTATTCCTCTTTGGGATTCACTCACTTGAATCCAACGACCTCCAACTCAGGAGGAGGCAAAAACTTCTTTCTTTGGTCCCCATAACTCAAAGTGAACATGAATAAGTTATAAAAGATAAAAAGCGTTTTCCAAAGCAGAGGTTTCTCATCACACAATAATTGAGCTTCATCCCTAAAAGACTACTGCAAGTTCTCAGACCCTACACCTGGCTCCCTTTCCTCCCACCCTCCTCTGACCAGGTGGCCCCAGTGCCATCTTATCTTCCTGACCTACGCATTCATCTTGTTCACTTTTCCAGACATGCCCAACTCTCACGATCTTTTCTCCCCTCAGAGTTCCAGCCTAAGTCACCTAAAAGGACCACAGTCACTTTTCAGGGCTTTGGTGATGAACACCTAATGAGATCCAAAATACCAAACCCCACACATAATATTTCCCCCCAAAAAATGTTCCTCAGAACACTGGTCCTTGGGAAAGAAGAACCATGTATGTGATCAACTAAGTTTGAGAAACACTGAGCACCTTTGGAGACTCCTACTGGGTCTTCCCGCTTCAATGTCCCTGAGAAGTCTTGTTTCTCCAGTTTAACTATGGGACACCTTTTTTGTGGCAGCCCATTAACATGTCTCAGGACACTTGCACAGGAACTCAAATGGGGAAGCCCTTCTGCTTGCTTTTCCAGCTGAGCCCACCCCTAGAGCAGTCTGGATTTTCTCAAGGAAAAGCCTTTCCCTTACATACAGGAAAGCGGCCGTGTCCATGGCAGACCTACGGCAGGGCGTCACTGTTTGTCACCACGCAATAGGTAGGAGAATCGCCACAAATAGAACCTGAGAAACTTGTAGGGGAAAAGATGAGGTAAGACCCAGGGGCAGGAAAACCACAGAGAGCCCTGTGGAGGCCGGCTTCATGCCCAAACCCCGGAGCCAGAAGGAAAGAACATGAGGCGTTTGGCACATTATCTTTGGCTCTGAGGACACCTGACAGCATCGCTCCCATCCCTGGCCCAGACCGCCGAACCCAGAGACTCGCTGGCCCAGGCTTCCATGGCCACACCTCTGGTCTCTATCTCTTAGAAACACTTGGCCCTTGAGAGCCAGTTTCACCAGCATACCTCACTCCACCCAGCCCTGCACCACTGGCCCTTGCCCTGACTTTGGACTTCATCCCTATTCTGCTCCAACTTGCAGCAATTTTACATCCACATACAGCCATCCTTTGGGGGGGGAGGGACACACTCACACACAGTTTGTTTACCTCACAGGCAAGTAGACCAAATGTCATTGAACTTTCGGGGAAGGAATGATCTAGACAGGAAAAAGGCCATTGCAAAATGGTAGGAAAAAAAGAATCCAGTGAGGATTCAGGAAAAACTCAGGTGGTTTGGAGACTCTGTAGAGAATGAGTCATGGTACTGGGATGTTGTCACTGTGTACCTCTTAGCCTTTACAGCCTGGTGCTAATATGCCTTTTTGATCCAAGTATTTTCTTCAAACTCAGAAAATATATAGACAAACTGGCTGTTACTTGCCTAATAAATTCAGTTGCAAATCAAACTTAACATAATCAGAAGTTCCTCTTACTGCTAATGAATGGGGGAATGCTACTCCCCCAATGAGGGAGAGAGAGAAAAAAAATTCTGGCTACAATATCTATCTATATATACATATATATATATAGGTATACCCCTATATAGATATATAGAGATAGATAGATACACGCAAACACACACACACACACACACACACACACACACACACACACAAGCATGTCAACTTAGCATACACTCACTTCCCCACTTCCCCTCTCCCCCACACCTCCTAACCAACCACACACACAGGTTCACACAGAAGCTCATTGCCACACCTTGATTCCTCTCTCTTTCCATGAGTTTCTGTGCACAACCTGAGCCAGACCTAACTCCAGGCTCCAAAATATTCAACCATCAACAGGAAGCGAACCCTCAGCATCCTGAAGCCAAACCTGCCCACAGTTCAGTCCCACCCTGTGGTAATATTCTACATACGTCATTCATTAAAAAGATGAAAAAAAGTTACTTCAGGAAGCCCAAAGCTACCACAAGGCCCAGCAGAAGCTGCCACAGTAAGGCCGTATGGGATAAGGGGCCATATGACAACCGCGTGGCCCTGTGCAAATCACTTCACCTCTGAGACTTAGTCTCTTCCTTAGCAAAAGGGAAATAATAAGCTAGCCACTCCGTGTATGATATGTATGGTTTTCATGATTTTTTTAATTAATTATTTTAATGTTTATTTTTGAGAGAGAGAAAGATGTGAGCAGGGGGGAGGGGTGGAGAGAGGGGGAGACACAGAATCTGAGGCAGGCTCCAGGCTCTGAGCTGTCAGCACAGAGCCCAAGGCGGGGCTGGATCTCATGGACTGAGAGATCATGACCTGAACTGAATGAAGTCAGACACTTAACCGACTGAGCCACCCAGGCGCCCCTGGTTTTCATGATTTTATTCTAAAGTTCCTAGTTAAATGGAGGATAACCTGTCCAGGAGAGCAAAGGGCCCCACAGCGAATGGTTAACAAGCAAGATTCTGAGCCTGGGCTTCCTCCTCTTCTTTAGATAGCAGCAAAATTCTCAAGAGAGGCTTATCTTCTGAGGCACCCTCGAATAAACCTCCCTAAAACAAACCACCAACACAGAAGTGCCCCCAAGCTGTAGACATCACTTTCCTTTATCCCATAAAATTTCACTCCATGGACTTTTATTAAGCACCCTCAATGAACAAGACTTCACGGTAGGCATTAGGGTAGATTAAAAGGTAAGTAAAGCCTAACTTCCTGTTCTTTTCACACCTCTGGAACTCTATCCCTTGCAAAACAACAGCCTGTTAGTCTGATAAAATGATAGCGATGTGTTGCTGGCTGATAGCATATTAATGTATTATGGCCCCACCCCAATATCAGGTGGTGCCATTAACAGGGGTTCAAGGACACAATCAGTGATGATTTGGGGAACCTTAGCAGGTGATAAGACTACATTTCAGGGCTCCACAAAATCTACTTCAATCAGCTCTAAAGCCCCATCTCACAGGCATCTCAAAGGCCCATTAAAAATGTCCTTGGCCGGTCAACTTGGCGTGCGGAATCCAGGAACCTCAAACTTAGGTACCAAGTTCCCTAAGACACCATCAGAAGAAATGTAAGCATATTCAATATACAAAGATCTAACTTTAAGAGCACCAACAGAGTTTGAGAAACTCAGCTGTAAAAACAGAAGCTTGTTTAAAAGGTAGTTGTGCTCTTTTAGTTTGGGGGTGGGGAGAAAAGTAATTTAGGGTTAGCACCAACATGTGCTACTCCAGAGGGAAGTAAAACCACAGACAGTAAACCTTGCCCAGAGCTCCTGTAAATATAGAACAATCCCACACGTTGAAGACAAGCAAACTATAGTAATTAACTGAGAAAAAGAAAGCCTTGGACCTCTTTCCCTTTTGCCACAGTGAATGGTGGTGGGGAGGGGTGAATCTCCTCCACAAAATCTAAATCCTGAAAGCCTCACTAAAAGTAGGATAGAGTAAGAAAGAGCCCTTTTCCCTTTCACCAATATTGTCCCAGCTTCCCTGACCGCTGGGTCCCTTTGGACACCTCTCGAGGTCTCCGCCCGAGTGAGACCTGTCACCCATCTGGAATTCCTAACAGTGCCAGGGCAGCCCGAGAGCTCCTAACTTCTCGTTCTCTCAAGGCTTGAACAAGTTCAGATTCCAGTCTCTGGATCTCCTATGCCAAATCAGCCAATATGCTACCTGTCATGCTAACACCCACTGTCCACAAGGTACCTTCTCCCAGGGCCAAGCTGGAGCAGACTAGGAAAAGATATACAAATGTTCTGGTCTTGCACCTGCTGAAAGAAGCCAGTTCCTCATTCCCTAAAACAGCTCCACAACATCACAATATCTCTTGCAGTCCCAGCAGCCTTCAGACCCTTCCTGTTAAGTAGCAAAACACGTCCTCTCTTCAAAGGAAAAAAGGTAAGTGAAATCCCAATACAGCAGAGATAGTTCATACCACCATTTAAAGTTCAAGGTCATACTGTAAACTTCATATAAAATCATTCAGTGGAAACATAAATTAACACATTGGCTAAAACTTGGTAATTAAAGGGGCGCCTGGGTGGCTCAGTCAGTTGGGCATTAGTCTGACTTCAGCCCAGGTCATGATCTCAAGGTTCACGAGTTCAAGCCTGCATCAGGTTCTGTGCTGACAGCTTGGAGCCTGGAGCCTGCTTCGGATTCTTTGTCTCCCTCTCTCTCTGCCCTTTCCCCACTTGTGCTCTGTCTGTCTCTTCCTCTCAAAAATGAATAAACATTAAAAATTTTTAGAAAACCAGTAATTATGAGTTAAAATTTCATTAAACATATTTGAGAAATCATGGTGTGCCTTTACAATTTTGAAAATACTGAAAACAATATATTTTTTTAAAAGTTAAAACCAAAGAAGTTTACAATCCCTAAAATCCCTCTAAGGGTGAAGTTTGAACAACACTGCCCTTCCACTGCTGATGTTAAAACTGCTCCCACTAAAGTGTCTGAGATCTCACCTGCTGGACCGAAGTCTAGGGGAAAGGAACCAGCCTGTTTTGATCAACCCCTATTTGAATGCCATCCTTAATGTGGAGTTATCTTGCAATTTTCATTTTGGTCTTCTTCACATCTTTGGAGGACCTCCCCCTCCCACCCCATCAGTAGGAACAGGAAGGAGTGTTTCTTTTTTTCTTTTTCTTTTTTTTTTTTTTTGAGAAAGAGAGAGAGTGTGTGTACAGGGCAGGAGGTGGGGAGCTGAGAGAGAGAGAGGGAGAGAGAGAGAATCCCAAGCAGCCTCTATGCCCAGTTGGATCTGACAGAAGGCGTGATCTCACAACCATGAGATTATGACCTGAGCCACGATCAAGAGTCAGACGTTTAACCAACCGAGCCACCCAGGTGCCCAGGAAGGAGTATTTCTTTTTAAATGTCCATTCTTCTCTCCTATCTAAATAACTCGCTTCTTTGGGTGGAAGGAATATCTATGTTTCTCCTTTGTATGAAAGCAACCCTAATTTTTTTTTTTTTCTAATGAGAAAAGGAAGGGTTCTTCAAAAAACAGAACTGCTACTTTGAGCTATCTTGGAAGGTGGATCTTCTGAGTGATAGAGCAGTAAGTAGCAGGCAGAGTGAGAATCAAGGTGCTGCTGGTTTGTAGCTCATATGTAACATTTGCATGCAAGACACTGGCTCAAATACATCTGACTTATGTGATAGAGCCTGGTGTATGCATTTTAATGTCTTCTTGAGAGCATGAAACAGTGATTTTTTTCTTCCTCATCATGAGCTTATGGATGTTTCTAACAGTACTACTAAATAGCATCCTTTCCATTTTACAGGTGTAGAAACCAAGACCTTCCAGACCCAGGCTGATGACGACTGCCTTGAAGAGACACAACCACTGTTGATAAACAGGTGAATGATTTGGGTCCAATGGGACTTCAGGTCTATTCCTGAGGACCTGGTTCCCATTCCAGCCAACCATCCATGGTGACAGAGCAAGGTCTTAGAGACAGCTCACGCGGTTCTGCTGTCTTATCAGAAACATGGAGATAACAGTGCCTATCTTATAGGACTGTGGTAGAGGTCATATGAGATAACACAGTTAAAGCCCAACAAAGAAATCACTACTGATAAGAGCTAATAAATAATAACAATAATCATAGTAAGGGCTTGGTAAAACTGAGCTGCTCTTATTATCATTATCCTGGTATGTCTCCCTTTTGGCGGCCTAAATCTCAGTAGGATCTACTTCTCTCAAACATTCTCTTCCTCAGAAAAGCATTGAACAGACAAATACGCATAATAAGTGTCTGTGCTCAGTACTTGGTGGCAGTTAAGATACACACAGTATGCTTCCTTAAGAAATTACTGTTTAGATATACACCAATTCTGCCAAGACTATTTCTAACCAGTCTTATGGGGGATAAGCTACACATTTATGAAAAAAGACAAATATCATCTGAGCCTTCTTTATACCCTCCCCATTACTCTCTAGCCACCAAACTAAGGGTTAGCTGAGCAGTTAGCAACAAGGGCAGAAAGCAAAATGCATGCACGCACATACACCCCAAGAGAAACTATAGATTATTCCAAATTTCTCCCCCAAAACCATTAAGGATGGGTTTCTGAGTACCCTCTCTTTGAGGCCCCTGAAAACAGGTCCCAGATCTGAAACCCTACCCAGAGGGAGCTGCAATCACCCAGGATGGGCAAGTTCAGACCACATCCTAGCCAAATGAGGCCCTGTGTCAGAAAGGACTTGTTCTTTGCAATAGTGCAGTACTGGACAGTCTGTCCCAGCTTTCTTTCTTGTGGGAGAGAGAATTTGCACTTGATGAATAACTTGCTCCATGACCCAGCAAAAGAAGACATATTTAAGTTTGGCCACAGCTTTGAGACAAATTTCAGAAGTTTTGAGATTTCTCTTTGAAATTGAAAACAAGCGGTCTGGTCATTAGCAATCAAGTCCAAAAATGCAAAACAGAATATTAGCAGCACACTATTCCATCCCTGTTCACTTCAAAAGCTTCAATTAAATCTAACCCTTGGGCAGGACTGCCAAGGAAAGTCATGATGGACCTCAGGTTTCTGACTCAATCCCTGAACAGGGTGTCAAGCACTTTTATTCATTCTCAGGAGGACAGCTCACATGGGGTCTGGGACTATATCTTTGCTCTGGAACAAGGAAGAGCTTCAGATTTCAAAAGAAGAGAATCACAAGGAAAGGTCCTTGGGTCATTGCTTTCACTTCCAGAGTCAAGGGCAGCAAAGGGAGTGACATTCGTGCTGGTAACCCATCTAGAGAATGAAGTCTCAAGAATAAGTCAGAAAAATTTAAATTCACTTTGAAAAATAGTAAGTCTTCCAGAATTTGAAAACCAACAATTTGAAAAGTTACCAAATTTTCTATCTGATACCTAAACAGATACCCATATCTGTTCGAACAAGACGACTTGTTCTCGAATTAAAAAACAAAAACAAAAAAAAACAAAAAACAAATTGTCCCGCTACTTGCAAGGTTGTTTAAGACAAAGAAACCCTGTAGTAGTCTCCCTTCTGAGAAAAGCCGCCAGGAAGCACCTCTGTGCCCATCTGCCCTCTGGCTCCTTCTCCAGCCTGAGTGGGGGTGGGGGGAGCTGTGGAAGCCAGTGGTCCCGGTGGTGGACCTGCCTGAAGAAGGACACTTCCGAAAATACTCGAGCCCCGCCGTGCCAAGGAGTCTTTCAAAAACCGCATGCAGGGCACCAGCCGGTCTGGGAGCTCGGAGCCAGAAGAAAACGCAAGAAGTTATTTCAAAAATCCCAAGAACAGCCGCTTATGAAACTTCTGGTTTCACAAATTTTTCGGTATTGTGCCCTCCCATGTCTCCCTCCACCCCCATTCCTGTGGCACTTTCTACACATACTCTGAAAAACATGCAGAGAGAGAAAAGGGCAAAGGGAAGGGAGGGGAGGTAACGGTGGGAAGGCCTGGCTTGCGTCCCGGGAGCCCGGTCTGGCTGAGTCCGGGCAGCTGCTTAAACCCTCCGGCCTCAGGACACCTGCAGGCAGCAGGTAGACCCGCGTGCCTCCAACAGCCTTCGCGTGACAACCCGGGGGTTTTGCCTGTCTGCGGGCGTCCTAGGGACTGCGCGGAGCCTTAGGGCTCGCTTGGCTGGGCTCCCCACCCCTCGGCTTCCAGAGAAGCAGACTGAGACTCGAGCCCCTAGGACCCCTGGTTGGGAGTTCCCGGCGCTCCCGCGCCTTCCCCGGTGGGGCCACACTTACTGTCGGAGTCGCTGAAGCCGCTGCTGTCGCTCACGCTGGCGCTGCTCCGCCGCTTCATGCGCTCCAGGTGCTCCTCGTAGTGGAAGTGGCGCTCGTGGAAGGGCGACGCGAAGTCGGCCAGCACCGCGTCAAACTCGCACAGCGCATCCGTCAGGTCCCCGGCGGCCGCCGAGTCCAAGGCCGGGGCTGGGGACAGGGATGACGGACTCAGGTGCCGGGGCGGGACGGCTAGCCCGTCCCCGGGCCTGGAGGGGGCCGCCACCATTCCCCAAGATAACTAACATTCAGCGCGCGCCTGCCGAGTGACAGCCACGCTGTCACTGCCCGTTGCTTATCTTTTCATACTCCCAACCAGCCCCTGAAGCGGTGGTATGAATCGTGCCCGTTTTAGAGATGGGGAAACTGAGCCTCCGCTGAGTGAAGCTGCAGACCAAAGGTCACCCAGCTAATCCACGCGGCCGAACTCTTTCCCACGCGCTGTAGGGTACTTGTGCCCACGCTCGTCCCTCGGGGGCGCGTGCGAACGGGTAAGCGGTGGCAAGACGGGGTCAGGCTGCGCCCGTTAAGTGGCCCCGGCCAGGCGCGGGGACGGGAGCTGAACCCGCCAGGGGCAGGGTCCCGCAGGGGAGGATGGGGACCCGCGGGTAAAGGGACGCCCCCGGATCCCCCGCCTTTCGCCCCCCACCGCGCCCGAGGGGCCAGGGCTTTCAGGGTCCCGCACTCACCTGCGGCCGCGGCCGCCGCGGGACTGCTCTGCGCTGCTGGCGGCTTCATGGGCAGACTCGGCCCCGCGCGCGCGGCGGAGGGTCCTAAGAGGTGCTGGGCTCGGAAACGGTGCAGCCGCTCGCGCTCGCGCTCGCGCCCACGCCGGGGCTGCTCCGGGCCGGCTCTCGCGCTCCACGCACCCGCTCTGCCGGCCGCCCTCGCCCGGCCGCGCTCCCGCCGCGCCGCCTGCAGTACGGTGCGCACGCCCGCTCTTTCTCCCACCGCCGGCACCCTCCCGCTCTGCCGTCTTATAGCCGCTGGCGGAGGCGGGCCGGGGCGGGGCCGCGAGGTCTGTCCCAGCCGCCACGCGGGGACGCCCCTGTCCCCCAGGCGCCGCCCTCGCCACGCGCCCGCCGGGGAACCGCAGTGACGGTGAGTTGCCGGAACCCGGGTTACAGCCCCAAATATTTACTCGCCGCTTCGCCCGCGCGCCCTGACAACCCCAGTCGCCAGTGTCTCTGTCGCCACCGGAGCCCCAAAGAGTTTACGGCGGGGCTGGAGCTCCCCCGCTTCCTGCCGCGCGCCCTTAACCTGGAGCCTTAGTTTCCTCAGCTGTGAAATGGGAAGTGCCGAGCCTCTAGCGTTTGATGCGAAGAATACAGTAGCCCTAGGAGGCCCAGACGGGTGGCGGAGACGCAGAGGGAGGCTCCCGTGTCCCCACCGCATTTCACCAGGGGACTTACTGATTGTAGGCAGACTGGAGAGAGTAGGGGACGAGGAGGGACCGAAGTTGTGGAGTCCACGCGGTTACAAACCTTAATTGCTCCCATCCCGGAGCTCGGAGTTTGACCTCAGTCCTGGGCTTTCACGCCAGCCCCGACTTTATTCAGGAAGAGTTTTTTCAGGGGAAGAAATGACTGCGTAAATGCGGCGCATACCCAGCGCCTTTCAGTGTCCAGACCAATGGGCCACCCTGCCCAGCCGCCTGGCGGGGGAGCAGTCGTGCTCTCTTGAATAACTCTCCTTGCACTGCCCCTTGCGGCAGCCAGCAGTCACAGGTGACTATGTAAATATATAACAGCTGAAATAGAATACAATGAAAAACTCAGTCCCCAGGGCTCACCAGACACCTATCAAGTGCTCAACACCCATCATCTCAGAAAGTTCTATTGGACATCCCTGCCAGCGTCTCTGACCCACAAAACTGACCTCAGAGGGAAGAGAGGCCTCTTCTTACCCCTCTCCCCTGTTATGAAGAGCCTCCTAGGTCAGGTCCTGGCATTCCCCATTTCCAGACCCTGAGAGGTGGAATTAATGCTTGTTTCACCGGTGAGGAAAGGGAGGCACCAGAGGTCAAGCAGGTTGCCACTCAGTGACAAAAAGGCAGGTCTGTCTGGTTTCGGAGCCACTTTGGGCTTTACCACACCCTCCCTTCCTCCACAGTGTAAGGTGAAGAGCTGAGCCCATAGGAGAAAGAGGCTCCAAAGAAGGAAGCAGATAACCCACCCAGGTCCTTGAAGCTGCAGGGCAAGGCATATGCATCTTTCATTTTACCTCTTTTTCTTATTTTTCCCACCTCCTTAAATTCTTTGTACCTCTCTTTTCCTTCCTCTTGACTTGCCATGCACCCAATATGGGTGATGCCCTGGGCTAAATGGAGCAGCAACCAATCTGGAAGCTGAGGCCACGGAGCTGCCCTCCAAATACCATTCTGCCTTCTTTGGGGGGGCTGGGGTGCAGGGAGGCTGGCGCTCTAGTCCAGCTCATGCGTGATGGCTCAGGGTCCCTGTCAGCTCAAGAATCAGCCACACTGACCTTCAAAAGACCCTACAAAACACCCCACTTTTTAGCAGCCACACCAATTTCCTGAGAGAGTGACCATGAAGATAACCTTGTCTCCACTAACACAGGCTGGTTGGTTGTTGTCACCTGTACCCCCTTATAAGGGAACTCACCCCCTTGTTGGGGAGATGGCTGGGCAGAGGGCCCCTCTAGGATGGGTGTCACTTTGGCTATGGAGAACTATTGCTCTCTCTCTTTCCTGATTGTAAATTTTAACGTAAAGAAAACATAGAGAATTAAGTAATAGCACTCTATACCCACCACTGAGAATTAACACATGTTAACTAACATATTGTTATTTTTGCCTTGGATTTTTTTGTATGTGTGTGTCAAAACTGACATACAGTCAAGTGCACAAATCTTGAGTGTATAGTTGATAAAGTTGCCCTATGTATACACGTGTGTGATTACCAACCGGATCAAGATACAGTATTTTGTCAGCACCCCAGAAGGGTCCCTATGCCATTTTCTAGTCAATAGCACTCCTTTAGTAAACCCCTATGGTAACTCCTATTCTGAATTCTGTCACCAGAAATGAGTTTTGCTAGTTGTGAAACTCCTTAAAATCACACCGTATGTGTTCTTTTATATCTGGCTTCTTTCACTTAACATAACGTCCTTGAGATCCATCCATATTGTTGCAGTAATAAGCCGTTGTCCTGCTGGTGGGCAACTTGCATTGTTATTTTGCTGTTGTTGCTCCTGTAAGTGGCTGTACAATAAGTATTCTTGGGCCTCCTTGTGTACATGATGAAGAGTCTCTAGGATATATATCTAGAAGTGGAATAACTTAATTGGTTTGATTGTCTCTAGTCATCCACTAACATAAACAAAGGTGCTATGAACAGCCTTGCAGATTTCTTTTGGGGCCCCTCCTCACTTCTCTTGAGCTTATACCTCGGAGTGGAATTTCAGAATCACAGGATAGGCATATATTTAGCTTTCAAAGATACTGGGAAACAGTTTTCAAACCAACAGTGATTGAATGAATCTACACTCCCTGCAATGTGTAAGAATTCCAGTTGCTTCATATTTGTGTCCACATATGATATTGTTAGACTTGTTAATTTCAGACATTCTAGTGACTGTGTTGTGGTACCTGACTGTGGTTCTTCCTCTCTACCTCCTCCCCCTCCCCCTTTTCCTCCTCTTCCTCCTTCCCCCTCCTCCCGCCCTCCTCCCCCTCTTCCTCCTTCTCCTCCTCCACCTCCTCTTTCTCCTCCTCTTCCTTCTTCCTCTTCTTCCTGTGGCTTTAATTTACACTTTACTAATAAGTAATTAAATTGACCACTTTTTCATATGCTTCAAGTACATTTAATAAGAGAAATATAACAATATAGGTAAGGTCGATATCCCCTTGGTTGTCCTTCGAAGCCCTATCCCCTTCCCTCTCCAGAGACAACCACTACCATGAGCTCAGTAAGCACCCTCCCAGTCCATGTTTTTATAGTGAAACTAAATTTACTTATATGTTTACAGAAAAAAAAATGCATAGTATTGCTTTATGTGTTTTAAAATTTACAGAACTACTTTAATGCTGCAACATGTTTGTTTTCACTCAACATTGTTTTCACATATGTTGATACACACAGATCTAGTTTCTCCACTGAATCTGCCAAATAGAATTCCATTGAATGACTGCAGAACAGTTTGTATATCCAGTCTCCAGTTGATGGACATTTGCATTGTTTCCAATCTTTCTCTGTCACAAACAATGCTTCAGTTAACATGCTCTTACCTATCTCTTATTGCTTACATGAGTCCACCTCTGTGTTTTTTCCTTCTGTAGAACCAGACAAAAGACAAAGGTTAAACCTCTAGTCCACTGAGCCTTCTGGCTTGTTCCATTTTCTATTCCAGGGGCTCCCACGGTCCCAGCCACATGGCCATATTGACAAAGATGATAAGTGACCTCACTGTTCAACTGTGATCTTGTCCCTTCCTGAGGAGGGGTGGGGGATATGTATTTCACCAGCCCTGAACCTAAATTAACCATACAGCCTTACACTAGGATTAACACACTTTTCTGGTTCCAGAAGGCCATTTGGTCACACAGGTCTCCTTCTAGAAAAAGACTTGAGGCAGCTTTTTGTAAAGCAATCACAACTGGATGTCCCGTCCAAATCCCCATAGTAATGTGCCAAAATGAACATGATGTGATGAAGGTTAAGGGTCTTGAGGTGAAGAGATAACTCACACAAATCCTTAAAAGCAGAGAACCCTTCCTGGCTATAGTCAGAGGGAGATGTGACTAAGGAAGAATGATCAGAGATACTGACTTTGAAGATGGAGGTCTCTGGAGGCTGAAAATGGCAAGGAAAGAGACTCTCCCCTAGAGACTCCACAAAGGAGCACAGCTCCACCAATACCCTGACTGTGGCCCACTGAGAATACTTACCGGATTCCTAATGCACAAACCTGTAAGATAAAACATTTCTATGGTCTTCAACAGCTAAGTTTGTGGTAATCAGTTACAGCAGCAAAGAAAGAATCTTCTCTGATTTTCTTTTTTTTTGAGAGTTGATTCAAGCTTACATTTTTTAAATTCCTTCAAACGAATATTGTCCTACTGTTTTTGTTGGTTTGTTTTTGTGTTTGTGTTTTTACTCATAATCTTTCTATCTCTGCCAATCTGTCTGTGCTCTGTGGCTGTCCTGTGGCCCTCTATTTATGTGTGCTGCCTTTTCTCTTCTGCTTGGTGTATATCTCTCCAGTCTGTTTTCTTTAGGCATACATTGGTGCATATGCTTTAAATAGAATCATGCCTTATATGCTGTTTATAACCTGTGACCATAAGATCAGTCCCCATGTCTTCAAATATTGTTTCTCATCATTTTAATGGGTATGTGCATAGACTACAATTTAATCAGTTCCCCATTTTCCACATTCAGATTATTTTCACTTTTTCACTTTTACAGATGATACTTTGATGAATATTTTAGTAGCTATATATTTAGGCTCATTCATGATTGCTTCCTTAAATAAAGTTATGAATTTACTCATGGAATAAATTCATAAGTTGCTGGGTCAAAGAAAAAACAAAATTCTAAGTCTCTTAGTATGTAATTTCCAACCAACCAACACAAAGATTATACTAATTAAGTTATAGCTTCTGCAGAAAATACAAGGTAATATTAGCACATCCGTTTCCTTTAGATACTCCCCTCCTGACCAGTCTTCAGAAGTATTAATATCCTGAGCTGTTTTCCTAAGCAAAAAATTGTCAATAAAATACAGTGAGCTCACATGTTAACAATCTGATGCAAACGAATTACCTCCTCTCTAAAATGTCACCTTTATTAAACTAGTGCTGAGGTCACCTTACAATATAGTGCCTGTTTTGTAAGAGCACATTTGTTTGATTTCAAGGTCCCTATGTGGGGGTGGGCCCTGGGGGCATTCCCATCCGCTTTTGTGCTCTGATTCTCCCTCGCAATGCCGCAATGCCGACTAAGCACTTTGTTTTCAACCACAGGGTCTGGGCTCTGCATAGCTATACCATGCCTTTTAGATTAAATCTGAGTTCTTCCTTCGCGTGGATGCTTTATTCTTATAGCGAACAGGGCACAGAGTTCAGAGAAGGAAGGTCACGTTTTATAATGTTTCTTAATGTCTTAAAACTATGTGCCCCATCTGTTCCAAGTCTGAAAGAAATCAAAGTTAGGCTTACAGAGAACCAGGCACAGGAAATCAATCAATTAATTAACCATTGTTGAATGCCAACAATGTGTAAGGCAACAGGAATAAGCAAAATCAGAGAGTAAACTTAAAATACATTAGTAAATATTTTACTTTCCTTGAGTTTTACTTTTCCCTGAGTATTAGAGGAACGTTTAAGGTTGTATTGTGTTTTTCTGGATGTTTGGCTTTTGCTTAGCCTGGAAGAAGACTATAGTAGCTTTTATTTTTTTTTTCTTTTATTTTTTTTCAATATATGAAATTTATTGTCAAATTGGTTTCCATACAACACCCAGTGCTCATCCCAAAAGGTGCCCTCCTCAATACCCATCACCCACCCTCCCCTTCCTCCCACCCCCCATCAACCCTCAGTTTGTTCTCAGTTTTTAAGAGTCTCTTATGCTTTGGCTCTCTCCCACTCTAACCTCTTTCTTTTTTTTTTTCCTTCCCCTCCTCCATGGGTTTCTGTTAAGTTTCTCAGGATCCACATAAGAGTGAAACCATATGGTATCTGTCTTTCTCTGTATGGCTCATTTCACTTAGCATCACACTCTCCAGTTCCATCCACGTTGCTACAAAGGGCCGTATTTCGTTCTTTCTCATTGCCATGTAGTACTCCATTGTGTATATAAACCACAATTTCTTTATCCATTCATCAGTTGATGGACATTTAGTAGCTTTTAAACTCTCCTGTTTTCGCTCAAAAGATGCTTTTCAAAATTGAGGAAATTGAGTTTGCCACATGAGTATTGGCTCTATGTGTTTCCTCTTCTATGAAAATGTCTTTTGCCTATTTTTCTACTGGGTTGTTGTCCTTTCCTTTTTGATTTTGTAGCAATTCTTAAGCTATTTTTGATAGGTTCTTCGTTATATGTGACATGTCTTCTCTCAATTTGTAGCTTTTTACCTTCTTTACCATGTCTTTTGATGAATACAGGCTTTTGATTTCATTCTAGTCAAATTCATCACACTTCTTTTTTATAGTGAGGGTTTTTTTTGGTGTCCAGTGTTTAAGAAATCCTCCCTTTCCCCCAAGATCTAAATATATTTACCCATATTTTCTCCTAACAATTTTCAGGTTTTTGCTTTTGACATTTGAATCTCTAATCCATCTGGAGTTGATTTGCATGTCTGATGTGAGATAGGATCTGACTTACTTTTCACATGGATAATCATTTTTTTCTGTTCCATTTATTGAGTCCCTTGTAAATAATCTAGGAGATGCAAATCAAGACCATAACGAGATATTACTTTACGTCCATTCGATTGACAAAAATTAAGACATCTGGCAATACCAAGTTCTGAAGAGGGCAGATCAATAGGATGTCTTACATGTTGCTGGTGAGAGTAGAAATTACTACAACTGCTTTGGAAAACAATCTGGCATTGTTTTGCAAAGTTGGATTTCATATACCCTGCCATCATCCCACATTCCATTCCTAGGTATAAACCGTGGACAACTCCAGCAGGTGCGCACCAGGAGAGAGAACCGCATATGTGAATCTCCACTGCAGCTCTCTATTACAGCAAGAAATGTGAAAGCCTAAACTCCAGTGTTCAGGAGACCAGATAGGTAAATGCTGGTGTGTTCACGCGATAAAATACGACATAGCGGTGAAGATTAGTGAATCACAGCGGCCACAACAAATGGATGACTCTTAGTAATAGAAAACGAAATGGGAACAGTGTCCCCGAAGATTATACATGGCATAATGTCTTTTCTATAAAAGTCATAAACAATTAAAACTAATCATTATATGGTTTGCATGCATGTAATGTGTGATAAAAAATAATTTATATCAAGAATGAACAAAATACAAAATTTGGAATTGTGGTTACATCATGTGGAAGGAGTCCAGGGTAGGGGGTAAATGGGCCAGGACAGCGCTGTATGGAAGATGGAAGTTATGGTCGGTGTATTCCTTCTCTAATTGGATAATGAGTTCATGGGTGTTCATTATATTATCAACAAATAAACACCCAAGTAGATAAAATAAAAAAGGGCCATGCATAGACCAGAGAGCAGTGGGAGATAAACTGAGGGTAGTGAGTTCAACGTAGTGCCTGAGTCCATTGAAAATACAATTGGGGCAGATGCGCCTGAGTGGCTCTGTCTGTTGAGCATCTGACTCTTGATTTCAGCTCAAGTCATGACCTCATGGTTTGTGAGATCAAGCCCCACTTCAGGCTCTGTGCTGACAGTGCCTGTTTGGGATTCTCTCTCTCTCCTTCACTCTCTGCCCCTCCTCTCACTCTCTCCTATTTGGACGCATGTCTAAATAAATAAACTTAGGGGCACCTGGGTGGCTCAGTTGGTTAAGCGTCCGACTCTTGATTTCAGCTCAGGTCACGATCTTACTGTTTGTGAGTCTGAGCCCTGCCTTTTTCGGCTCCACACTGACAGCATGGAGCCTGCCTGGAATTCTCTCACTCCCTCTCTGCCCCTCCCCTGCTCATGCTCTCTCTCTCTCTGTCTCAAAATAAATACATAAAACTTAAAAAAATAATAATTCTAAATAAATAAATAAATAAATAAATAAATAAATAAACAAACTTTAAATAAGAAAATACAGTTTGGGGAGAAAATCCCCCCAGACCCTTTGTAAAATGAGCTGGCTTACAGGTGTGAAGTGACAGTGCTCGAAAACAAAGATCAAAAGCTATTTGGTATAGAGACACCAGAAACTCATTAGGGTGAGCTTCTGACTTCAGCTCAGGTCATAATCTCACAGTCCAGGAGTTTGAGCCCCACGTTGGGCTCACTGCTGTCAGTGCAGAGACCACTTCAGATCCTCTGTCCCCCTCTCTCTGCTACTACCCCACTCATGTGTGCATATGCACGCGCTCTCTCCCTGCCTCTCTCTCTCTCTCTCTCCCTCCTTCCCTCTCTCTCTCTCTCTCCCTCCCCCTCCCTCTCTCTCTCTCCCTCCTTCCCTCTCTCTCTCTCTCTCTCTCTCCCTCCCCCACTCTCTCTCTCTCTCAAAAATAAATAAACATTTTTTAAAAACCTATTTGGTATAAACAACAGGTAGTAATAAGTCAAAATTCCTCCCCTAGTAATTTTTTCACTGGCTCCAGATTAGCTTTAATAAATATGCAGTCTACCTAAATTCCATGTGCTTCCAGGTCTGTTTGGACCAGAAGGACAAGAAAGATCTATAAATCAGTTCTCTAGGGAGGTGCCAGATAGAAAGAGAACACTCCAGATTCTTTACAGACTGCCATTCTATCACAAGAATAAGGTAAAGACTGAGTTAACTAGCTTTTATAAGTCAGAAGATTGGCTTAAACTTTTCCATGATTTTACGATTTGCACAGTGTGCTCATATAATGCTTGGTCATGGGGCAAGAAGCCTGAGAACTTATAAAATCAAGGCTGTCAGATGTTTGTGACAAAAAAATAACATTAAAAATAAAACTGAGTTCTGATGTTATTTCAAAACTGATTCTCTGGATAAAAGTTAACTAAAGGCAACCGAAAAGTAGAATGGAAAATACCAGAATGATCTTTTTGTGCTTCAACTTCTTTAAATCTTCATCTAAACAGGAGGCTATCTTACTGTTGTTCTAAAACCCCAGTTCAACAAATATTTGAGTTGCCAAAATATGCAGGGATCATGCTTGGATCTAAGAACAAAAAAATGAACAAGAAAGACAATAGCCACGGAGCTGTAGATGAGTAACATTGAATATAATTAATATATTTTTAATGCCTCATGCATGGTATCTTTTATGAAGCTTTATTTGGCGTTACCGCATCCAGTAAAGTTGATAACCCCTTCCATGTCCCCAGTGGACCTTGCTGTGTTTCCTTTATCATACCCATCCATCATGCGGACTTACAATTATTTGCATACATGTCTGCAGCAGACATCTGTTACTTTTGTTCTGTCCAGGATCTTTTATTTTCAAAAACTCCTTCCTCCACCTTCTGAGGCTGTCAGTTACATGGCCCCACCTCTCCCACACACAGGGGAGGCACCAGATGCAGGCTGGCCACACAGAGAGGGTGGATCTGACCCTGGGAGAGAAAGAATTCATCTCTCCTCCTCAAATACTAGCACTAGTAGTATTTATCACAGACACCTAGAACTTGGCCTCCATAGGAAAATCTAAGAACCCATTGGAGAGCAGAGTTGTGGGATGGAAAAAGACTCAATCCTGATGATACACTTGAAGCCTAAATCTGGAGGTGCCTGAAACCCACAATCCCTGACATTTCCAGTTAAAAGAACCAAATATATTGACTTTTAACTTGTTTGTTAGATTCGTTTTTTATCACTTAAACCTGGGAAAGTCCCAGCTAACACTGTATGTGTCTCCTCTATGAGTGAACTTCTAGAAGCAACTATGAGTAAGGCCTGACTGGTACCGATGTTGGCCACTGCTCACATAGCACGCATAACGCCGAGATGAAATTGCCTAGCCTCTAGAGCAGGTGCATGTAATCCTAAATCCACAAACTCCTGGAAGGATCCACGAGAGGATATGGATGTGTGGATTTTCTAGGTGAAAAAGTTAATACCTATCATCAAAGTATTGCTTCAAGTATCAAAAATGCTCAAAGGAATCCCAAAACACAAAAATTCAAGAACTCTCACTGGTGGAAAGGCTCTGCCTAGCAAATTCAGCCCGGTTTCAGTGATAGCAGTCATCACATCTGTAGACATAGAGCCAGGGAAGAAAGAGCTTTGCTGGAGCTTTCCAAGTCTAGAGGATGCAGAAGCTTGCTCTATTCCAGATAAAATCATGCCATATTTGTTTGGTTAGTTTGTTTTTATATGGGAGGGATGCCTTCTGGTTTGTTCTTTTAACCCCACTGAAGGATACAGATGGGGAATGTAAGATAAGACAAGATATCCAACCCCTCTGGAGCTCAGCCCCCACCCCACATCACATGACAGAGTCCTCTTGCACACATCGCCCCCCCAGTCCATGGGATCCCTTGAGGACTGACTAAATCTAATTCTGTTATTAATCTCTAGCTTCCATTATTTTTTCTTTATTTCTACTTTGTTGTGGTGGTAGTGGTAAATATAAAATTTACCAACTTAACCACTTTCAAGTGCACAGTCCAGTGACATTAAGTACATTCCCACTGTTGTGCAACCCTCACCACCATCCTTCCCCAGAACTTAGTTTCCTGTGGCTGCCATAACAAACATTACTGCCAATTTGGAGGCTTACAACACCAGAAGTTTATTTGCCCACAGTTCTAGAGGCCAGGCGTCCAAAATCAAGGTGTCAGCAGGACGTGTTCCCTCCAAAGGCTCTAGGGGAAAAATCCTTCCTTGCCTCTTCCAGCTCTTGGTGGCTCCAGGCATTCACTGGCTTGTGGCTTTGTCATTCCTGTCTCTGCCTCTGTCTTCCCATGGCCTTCTCTGTCTCTGTGCCTTCTTTTCTTTCTCTTATAAGGACATTTGTCTTTGGATTTAGGGACTCTTCTCTGGTAATCCAGAATCATCTAGTCGTGAGATTTTTAACTTAATGACTTTTGCAAAGACTCTTTTTCCAAATAGGTCATATTCATAGGTTCTGGAGTTTGGAACGTGGACATATTTTGTGGGGGCTACAGTTCAACTCACTGCAGCTGGGTTATCCCAGAAGCATTGCCAAGGTCAAGAGTTGAGGGCAAATGCAATATGAGGGAAGTGATCCCAGGAAGCATTAGCAAGACAGTGAGAAGTGACAGGGAAGAGAAGGAAGCCAATAGAGAATGCCCTAATGAGCAAGTTACCACTGAGAAAAATGCACTCACTTCCATAGGGAACCTTGGGAAGATGATATAGAACACATTCAGGACTATCCCACCTGCAAAAGCAAGGAAGCTCAGGATCTCTTGTCATTGACTGAAGGCTGTCCTCAGGGGCATTAACTCCCTGACACTTGTCTCCCTCACACTAAGGCAAAGGGAAAGCTCTTGGAGACAGTCATACATATTTGTAATAAGACACTATTTTTGTATCCTGAAATGCTTGGTGTCTCAGAGAAGTGGGTGGGGCACTGACAGTATCTGCCACTAGGCAAGTCAGAAGTTTCCATTTTATTGCTTATATCAAAATTGGACGAAGGAGCTACTAGAATTGTCCACTGATAGATCATTAAAATAATATTTGCTGGAAGATCACTAAGGCATTTGGGGCATAAAGCTGAGAAGAATGTCAAAGAGTTGAGTTACATTGATATGCAAATTACTTCCAGTTTCCTTTGCATGTTATTTGAACAAAGTCAATCATTATATATAGTGATTACAGATACTAGTTATAGATAGGATTTTTTAAATGGGGATAAATAGGAATATGTGATATTCATCAATATGAACTATTTATCACTGAAAATAGGTAGCATATTGTTTTTAACACACTTAGAGCTTTATGGTCACTGCAAATTTTTAAATTTCTTATTTCAACTTATGTAAGTATTTTTCTTCTGGAGAATTAAGATACTATGACTAACACAAAATGGAGAATTTGGAATGTAAACATCGGTTTAAAGAAAAGAAAAGAATGATGTATAATGTCCTGTTGTTGATAAAGTACTTGTTCTTTTTTTATGGATGAATTTAGATATTTAGGTAAGAGTGATATGATTATTTTATTTTAAAATGTAAGAATTTGGAAAGCCCAGGAAATAACCTCCTTTGCAATTCCATAAACATATATAATGAAAACTTGCATAAGTCACTCTAAAATTCTTTTAGGATGCATATGAACTAACCTCTATATCCAATTCCCAAATTTCCAGGAAGGAGAATCTGATGGCCCAGTGTGGGTCAGACATCTGCCCCTGGTGGAATCCACTGTGGCCAGTGAGGTGGGGTCACAACCCTTGCTGTCCACTCAACAGGGTCTACGTGGGGGTGGGTAGTACATGATCAATAGTTTTCAGAGAAGGGATTGGTACCTAAAAAAAGCTTGACTACCTGATGAAGGCTTTTATTTAATATGAAAGTGGTTTTTTTTTTTTTAATACATAGACTCCTAGAGAATTGATTTGTATGTTTAACCCATTCTCTAAAAAAAAAATTTTTTTTGAGGGAATGGACTGTGGCCACTCAGGAATATATTGGCACCAGCTCTCCGAAGAATCTCTGAGGCACGCTGATTTTCAGAGATAATTGAAGGCGCTGGATGTGCAGCCGGCCCCCACCACCTCTGTCTCCACGTAAGGTTGAAAGCAGGTCAGCTCTTTGTTCATGGATGGAAACACTCAGAACATGAAGTATCATTTAAACCTCCCTCATATAATAAATTTCCATCCTCCTTCTAGGCAGTGGTCCAACGTGTATTTTAGACTCTTTCCTTAGCATCTGTCAGCGTCTCTACCTCTCACTTTATAAGCCGACCTATATTTTGCTCTTATATTTTTTAATCAGGTTGAGTAATACAGCTACCAGTCTAGGACAAAACTGGATTGATTTGCTGTGACTATGAATAACACAACAGGGAGCAAAAAGGAAACATGTACAGACAGTGTGTCTCCAGAGAGGTTCACAAGACTCTCTGAGGAACATCAGGCTCCAATTCAGCGTTTCCCAGAATTTCAGACGTATTTGTACTTTCTTCATGAACTCTGTTGTATCTGCCTCCTACCTAGAGTAAAAACAAAAATCTGTATTGACATATAATTCCCCTATTTAAAGTGTACAGGTCAGTATTTTTAGCATATGAACAAAGTTGTACAACCATAACCATAATCTAACTTTAGAACATTTTCGTCCCCTTGAGAAGAGAGTCCACATCCACCAGCGGCAGCTCCCCATTCCCAGCACCTGCCCACCTTCAGCCCTAAAGAACCATTAATCTACTTTATGTCTCTATGGATTTTCCTGTTCTGACTTTTCAGATAAATGAAATCATAACATTTGTGACTGTTTTTTTTTTCACTTACATCATGTTCTCAAGATTCATCCATGTTGTAGCATGAATTAGTACTTCATTATTTTTTATGGCCAAATAATATTTCATTAAAGGTATATACCACTGTATTAGTCAGAACCAACAGGATGTGTGTGTGTGTGTGTATATATATGTGTGTGTGTGTGTATATATATATATATATATACATATATATATACATATACATATATATATATATATATATATATATATATATATATATATATATATATTGGCTCATGTTTGTGGAGGTTTAGTGAGTCCAAAATCTGATGGAGTAGGCTGGTAGGCTGGAGACCCAGAAAAGAGGTAGTTTGCAGTTTGAGTCCAAAATACAATCTGCTGGCAGTATTCCTTCTTGCTCAGGGGAGGTCAGTCTTTTGTCTTATTTAGGCCTTCAACTGATTGGATGAGGCCCATCTACATTAGCGGTGGGGGGGGGGGGGGCGGGCAGTAACCTGCTTTACTCAGAACCCACCAATTTAAATGTTAATCTCGTCCAAAAAATAGCTTCACAGAAACATCCATAATAATGTTTGACCAAATATCTGGGCCCTATGTCTCAGCCATGTTGACACATCAAATTAACCATAACAATCACGTTTTATTTATCTATGCACCAGGTGATGGAAATTTGTGTTCGTTTCCACTTTCTGGTCATGTACAAATTTTTGTGTGGACATATGTTTTCATTTATCCGGCAGTGAAATTTCTGGGTTAAATGGCAACTCCATGCTTAACATTTTGAGGAACTGCCAAACTGTTTCCCAAAATAGTTGCACCATTTTACATTCCAACCAGCAATGGATGAGGGTTCCAATTGCTCCATAAGTTGGCTAGTACTTGTTGTTATCTGTCTTTTTTTAATATTATCTGTCTTTTTTTTTTATTATAACCATCCTAATAGGTATGAAGTGGTATCTCATTTTCATTTCCCTGATGATTGATGATATAAGTCTCTTTTCATATACTTATCGATTGGCCTTTTGCATATCTCCTTTGCAGAAACAACTATTCAGATTCTTTGCCCATTTGTTAACTAAGTTATTTCTCTTTTTATTATTAAGTTGTAAGGGTTCTTTATAGATTCAGAATACAGGTCATATATGTGATAGATAATTTGTAAATATTTTCGCCCATGCTGTGGGGTTGTTTTTTTTTTTTTTCATTTTCTTGATAGTATCATTTGTAGCACAGAAGTTTTTACTTTTGATAAAATTCCATTTATTCATTTTTCCCTTTGTTGCTTATTCTCTTGGCTTCATATCTGAGAAATCACTGCCTAACGCAAGGTCTCAAAAATCTGCTTTGATATTTTCTTCCAAGAGTTTTATAGTTTTAGCTCATATATTTGTGCCTAATTTTGAGTTAATTTTTGCATGTGGTGTAAGAAAGGGATCCAACTTCATTCTTTTGCATGTGGTTTTCTGGTCAACCCAGAACCTGAACTTATAACTTTATTTACTTAATTTTTCCTTAAATCAACTCATCTTTTTATGTAAACAAGTTATTTAAAATGTTATAGCAATACTGTAAATGAAAAACAATCATAATTTGTCATAAAAAGAAGAGAACATAAGTATAAATACTGAGAAAACAAAACTACGAAAATACTGAGAAAAAATAATAAAAATGTTTGAAAACACTATAAAATTTTAGGGATACAGATGACTAC
Organism: Panthera onca; assembly: GCF_046562875.1. Taxonomy (NCBI): domain Eukaryota; kingdom Metazoa; phylum Chordata; class Mammalia; order Carnivora; family Felidae; genus Panthera; species Panthera onca. Next base: position 211,740,503 of record NC_138339.1, on the reverse strand, counting down.
TGAAGGCCTCCTTTCTTGTGAAAAAGGGGATCAGCAAATGTTGGCAAAGTAGTAGAGATACACTAACACCAAACCGAGTTGTTCCCTGTAAGTAGGATTAAAGGAAGGAATTAAAAAGGAAACAGTTGTCTCGTTGAGTAGTTTGAGGTGAATTAGGGTCTCCCTATGAATGAATAGGCGAATAGGGAATTCCCTTGGCCCCTCTTGGATTCCCAGTGGGAAGCACTTCTCTGCATTGCTAGCATCAACGGTAATAGAAAGAACCTGGGGTGGGGAGAGGCCATGGATTTGATCCCAGGCTTCTCACTAATTCCTGAACCTCAGCAAGTTACTCAGCCTGCTGCACCTTGTTCCTAAACTGTAGACAACCTCTTCCTAAGGGGCGGTATGAGGATTCAATACTACGGTACGTGGAAGGCAGTCCAACACAAGGTAGGCATACAGAAAAGTGAGAGCCCTCCTGGCATTCTTGCCACTTCCAGAAAAACAGAGAATCCGGTACCCAAGCAGTTTGTCCCAAAATGGGGCTGGAGGTCTAGCAACATCAGAAATCCCTGGAAGAGGAGCCAGCCCCCACCTCACTGACTCCACTGCACACAGTTTGGAGATTGTTCCCACAGACCTGTCTTGGGTCTCTATGGCTTCTGCCACTTCTGCTTTGACAGACTGGCCTTGGTGAATTTTCCCAGCTGAATCTGAGTCCTGTCTGTTCCTGAAGACACAACCTCTGACAACCATTCCCGAGGTCATTTTGAGACTTGGGAATTTTGGTTTAACGAATGACAGGGGCAAAACAAAGCTGAAAGCACAGAGAATCCAAACACACTGCCAAAGTTCAACTTTCCTAAAGGCAGTAGCAGCAGCTGTGGTCTGTCCCATTCTCTTCCTCTTCCCAGCCTCTGGCAACAGATACTAAAAAGCAGACATGAGATGCAAACACCATCCACGGGCTGCAGAAAGGTGGCAAGGGCAGGCAAAGCTGGAAAATCCCAACCAAGAATAATCAGTCCCTGAAAAACCGCACGCTGATTCATACCATGAAGAGCTGCTGAGCCCTTCCGAGACTGTGCCAGGAACTGTGGGTATAGATGCATGAGAGGATATAGGAATCCCAAGCGAGAACCTTTCTGCGTGGGTAGGGAGATATACTGCACATCACATTAAGTATCTTCACAAGAGAGGTCCCAAGATGTGGCTTCTGGTGTGAGTTCGGGGAAAGGGTAAAGAACTAGCGGCTGGTGCACTTTCCAGAAGGAGAAGAGAGAGCAGACATTCCAGGAAAGGGATGGGTGGGGAGGCTGGAGCACTAAGTTTCTCAGAGAGATTGAGGGTTGGCATGAGGAGGGAGAAAGCAGAACAGAAGCAGACATATAAACACCGTATAACCTTGGTGTTTTCTTTCTAAAAAATAAAGTAATTCCTTTGTCCCCCTTTGGGTCCTGTATTTCTGATTCGGGGTGGCAGGTGGTATCCTGATGGTAGTCTTGAGCCTACATGGTCTCCTCGTTGGCATTTGTTAATTAAGATAGACACTGACAGACAAGAGCAGCTGTTGATGGAGGAACATGGAATAGACAAAATGCTAATCAGAGCTGTTTAAAACCGTCTAGACAGGGGCGCCTGGGTGGCTCAGTCGGTTAAGCATCCAACTCTTGGTTTCGGCTTAGATCATGATCTCACGCTGACAGCATGGAGACTGCCTGGGATTCTCTCTTTCTCTCCCTCTCTGTCTCTGCCCCTGCCCTGCTTGTGTGCTCTGTTTCTTTCTCAAAATAAGTAAATAAACTTAAAAAAAGTCTTAAAAAAAAACTGACTAGAAAGATCTGAGGGCTGAAGATATTCAGAAGAAAACCCTCTACCAGTTTGTCTTTCCACAGGGCCTTGCCTGGAAAGTATCTACTTGTACCCGTGCTGTTGTGCATTTTGTATCCAGGAAGTTATCCTTATGGGATCCCCTGTGCCAAGTTCCCTTGGAAGCAGGTGGCCTTTTAAAGTTTACTACTCTCAAAAACTAAAAAAAATAAAGTTTACCACTTTCTTCTGTGTCATGTAAGCTTTAATCCCAAAACATTACATGTGGGGTGGCAATGCTATGGTGTTTAGAAGGGAGAGAAAACCCAGGTGAAAGGACAGGATATCTGAATCTGGAATTTCCTTTATATGTTCTAGAAGATAAGAGAACAGGTAAAATGAGATTGGCAGCCACTGGGGCCAAGTCAGATGGACATGGACCCCATTTTTCAATTCATTTCTCTCAGTTGAAGCTGGGCAATCAGTACATGAGGGTAGTTATCCTATTCTCTCTACACTTATGTACATTTGAAAATTTCCATAGTAATTTTTAAATTGCCTGACTCATGAAGCCGGACATACTAAATTGTATTTAAACTGTATTTAAGAGTCATCTGTTACTGCTTTAAATTATTTCAAGTCTAAATTATTTTGTTCAACAGGAGATCCTTAAAACTTCATCCTTTCCTCTTAGCCAAAGAAAATTAATAAATTGATTGCTCTGGTACATTCTCTGTTTGCAGCGATGAGTTGAGAGATCATTTTACCTGTAACATCTTGGAGCAGAGAACTACAAAGTGGAATGTGAGGGGGTGAGGTTGAATGTGGAAGATTGGGGCAGAATGTGGAAGTCAGGCTGAATTGTTTGGATTTTTATAAGTTTGCAAGAATAAGTTGATGTTCCAAATTGTAAGATGATATAACAACATTACCAGGTTTTTTTTTTTTATTTTAACCTTTTTTAAAGTTGGGGCGCCTGGGTGGCTCAGTCGGTTGAGTGGCCGACTTTGGCTCAGGTCATGATCTCACGGTCAGTGAGTTCAAGCCCCACGTCGGGCTCTGTGCTGACAGCTCAGAGCCTGGATCCTGTTTCAGATTCTGTGTCTCCCTCTCTCTGACCCTCCCCCATTCATGCTCTGTCTCTCTCTGTCTCAAAAATAAATAAACGTTAAAAAAAAAAAATAAAGTAGACTCCACGCCCAATGTGGGGCTCGAACTCATGACCCCAAGATCAAGAGTTGCATGTTCTACCGACTGAGCTAGCCAGATGCCCCAACACCACCAGCTTTTAAAAGGAAAAAAAAAGTCACCCATAATAATACCACTGCTTTCTGCTGACACCTTCCATACCTCCACCCCCAGACAGACATGAACAGAGCAGCAATCAGAACCTTTGCCTTTTTTTGTTTGTTTTTAAAATGTTTACTTATTTTTGAGAGAGAGAGAAAGAGAAAGACAGAGCATGAGTCGGGGAGGGGCAGAGAGAGAGGAAGACACAGAACCTGAAGCAGGCTCCAGGCTCTGAGCTGTCAGCACAGAGCCTGATGTGGGACTCAAACTCACAAACCATGAGATCATGATCTGAGCGAAAGTCGGATGCTCAACCAACTGAGCCACCCAGGTGCCCCTGTACCTTTGCCTTTTGAACAATATGCTAAGTGTATTCCAGTGATTCCATACAGCCTTCATAATTGGAATCTTAATGAGGACATATGATTCTACTTTTTTTTTAAGTTTATTTATTTATTTTGAGAGAGAGAGACAGAGAGAGAGAGAGTGCGCTTTCCATGGGGAACAGGGGAGGGAGAGAATCCCAAGCAGGCTCTGCACTGTCAGCAGAGAGCTCGACACTGGGACTCAAACTCAAGAACCAGGAGATCATGACCTGAGCTGAAAACAAGAGTCAGACGCTTAACCAGCTGAGCCACCCAGGTACCCCCATACAATTCCACTTTTTAAACAATTTTCCTGCTGTCAAATATTTCAGGTTGTCTTCAGGTTTGAATTTTGGTTTTGTAGTTCTTCTGGCTATTATAGAGATCAAGTATAAGAAACATTTAGCACAGTGCCTGGGTGTGTGGTGCTTGAGGGTTAGTTTTATGTGTCACCTTGACTGGGATACCCAGATGGCAGGGAAAACACTATTTCTGGGTAAGAGATTAACATTTGATTCAGTAGTCTGAAGAGATCTGCCCTCATCAGTGTACATGGGCATGCCCCAACTCTTCTTGAACTGGGGCACCCGTCGTCTCCTGCCCTCAGACAGCAGAGCTCCTGGCACTGGGGCCTTTGAATTTGTACCAGCAGCCCTCGGTACCGGCCCTTTGGCCAGGATTTGTACCAGTGGCCCTCGGGTTCTCAGGCCTTCAGCCTCAAGTGGAATGACCCCACTGGCTTTAGACACTGGCTTTAGACACTGGCGTTAGACTCAGTGCGCAGACAGCAAGCTGTGGGACTCCTCAGCGTCCATAACCAGGTGAACCAGTTCCTGTAATAAATCTCCTCTTTTATCGATCTGTCTATCCTATTGGTTCTGTTTCTCTGGGGAACCCTGACTAATACAGTGTTCTCTAAATATTTTCTATTATAATGTTATAGTAACTATGTTGATGAATGCGGTTTTTATAAAATACCTATTTATAATAATAATCCACGTTCACTATAAATAAAACAATATGGAAAAATACAAAGTAAACATTATCCAGTGCTAACACACATAGATGTGTACATGTGCATACTTAGAGGTGTACAAAGATATAAATGGAGTGTTATATATGCTATTATGACTTATTTCATTCAACAATAGCAGTGGAACTCTTTTCTCATCCGAATAATTGTCCATATCATCTTGAATGGCTACATACTGTCCCACTGTACACACCATCGCTATCCTACCAATTCTGTATTGATCAATATTTAGACTGCTTCTCTTTTCTCAATTTTATAAAAATAAGTTTAAACAGCTCTCTTTTTTTCTGATTATTCATGATAAGTTCCCAGGAGTGGAATTCATGGGTATTTGTGTCACAAGATCATTTTACACAAGAGTAAAAATAGCTGGTGGGAGGGTGTCCCTCTACTGAAAGAGAGTAAGCCAAGTTCCGGCCATCTTTAGATGGCAGAAACACACCCCAACACTGTTACTCTCTCTGTCTCTGTCTCTGTCTCTCTGTCTCTCTCTCTCTCTCTCTCACACACACACACACTGTTGGTGAGAAGAAAAGCACCCTGCCCTCAGGCCAGCATATAACCTGCAGAGCAGCTCTTATAATGAACTCCATTGTTAATTTGGACTCTCACAAGCTAGTCTTGAGGATTTCATAATACGCTTTTAGGCAGCATCGGTGGTAACTCTAAAGACCAGTAGGAAATTGGAAGTGAAAAAAGAATTATTAGCAATAGACCATTTATATCTCCAACAACAGTGACTGTGGATAAGAGAGAACAACAAGCCAGAAACTGAGAGCCTTGAGATCTTTACCTGTCTCCATAGATCTCTGAATTTGGTTTCTTTCTTGTTTTCATTTTCTGAGCACCCAGGTGCTGTGAGAAATATAACAGCAAGGTTAAACATGCAAGGTTAGAACCCGTGACTTGAATTTTCCAGACTGGCTCCAATTTTACATAGTAACATACTATATAAAAACCAGAAATCTATACATCCTTGCATTAAAAAATATGAAATATTACCTAAAGTCATTGAAATTTCATCCCTTTATAATCTTTTCCTCTAAACATTCACAATTTTTAATATGCTTTATAAGGTTTAGTCTGGCTCTTTGATTCAGGAAACATGGTTGCTGTATCAGGGACAGTCCTGATCCCCAGCACTTGTGGGGATCAAAGGATTGCAACCCTCACCTCATGTGCAAAGGGCTTTGAAGAAGCAATTGCCTCTAAGGGCTCAAAAGCTATCTTGCAGAGACATGAAAAAGAGGAGACTCAAACATTTACTAAAGATAACAGCTCTCATTCACAGAGTGCTTCTAGGCAGGTTACGATCAGATCAGGCTCTCACCTTAGCACCAAGGAGGCACAGCGGGTAGATGACCTGCCCAAAGTCACCCAACTTTGGGTGGATTGCCACGCCTGTCTTACACCAAAAGCTGTGTTCTTTCCTCCATGCGCTGGTCTCAGATCATGTGCTGGGAAGAGATTTATTCATGTACTAGGAAGATGTTGCTCTCACATAAAGGCATGAATGGTTTCCCATGATCCTCTTGCTACTTCCCTCCAGCCCGGCCACCTCCCGCTCTGCAGGCTTATCATCTCCCATCCCACCCTGCCTTGTGGAGAGCAGAGGATCTCAACATCAAAAATAGGTGGGCTTTTGTTTTTTTTTAAAGGGAGCTTTTAAAAAATGCCAGGGTCCAGGCTCTACCCAAATCAATGGAATTGAAATATCTGGAGGGAGAGTCTGGAGTTCTTTTTTTTTTTTTTTAACATTTAATATACATTTTATTTTCAATTTTTTTTTTAATTTACATCCAAGATAGTTAGCATATAGTGCAACACTGATTTCAGGAGTAGATTCCTTAATGCTCCTTACCCATTTATCCCATCCTCCCTCCCACAAACCCTCCAGTAACCCTCTGTTTGTTCTCCATATTTAAGAGTTTCTTATGTTTCATCCTCCTCCATGTTTTTATATTATTTTTGCTTCCCTTCCCTTATGTTCATCTGTTCTGTGTCTCAAAGTCCTCGTATGAGTGAAGTCATCTGATATTTGTCTTTCTCTGACTGACTAATTTTGCTTAGCGTAATACCCTCTAGTTCCATCCACGTAGTTGCAAATGGCAAGATTTCATTCTTCTTGATTGCAGAGTAATTCTCCATTGTATGTATGTATGTATATATATATATATATATATATATATATATATATATATATGTGTGTGTGTGTGTGTGTGTGTGTGTGTGTATACATATATATATATATATATATATATATATATATATATATATATGTATGTATATATACACACACCACATCTTGTTTATCCATTTATCCATTAATGGATATTTGGGCTCTTTCCATACTTTGGCTATTGTTGATAGTGCTGCTATAAACACTGGGGTGCATGTGCCCCTTCGAAACAGCATATCTGTATCCCTTGGATAAATACCTAGTAGTGCAATTGCTGGGTCATAGGGTAGTTCTATTTTTAATTTTTTGAGGAACCTCCCTACTGTTTTCCAGAGTGGCTGCACCAGTTTGCATTCCCACCAGCAGTGCAAAAGAGATCCTCTTTCTCAGCATCCTTGCCAACATCTGTTGTTGCCTGAGTTGTTAACATTAACCATTCTGACTGGGGTGAGGTGGTATCTCATTGTGGTTTTGATTTGTATTTCCCTGATGATGAGTGATGTCGAGCATTTTTTCATGTGTCGGTTGGCCATCTGGATGTCTTCTTTGGAGAAGTGTCTATTCATGTCTTTTGCCCATTTCTTCACTGGATTATTTGTTTTTTGGGTGTTGAGTTTGATAAGTTCTTTATAGATTTTGGATACTAACCCTTTATCTGATATGTTGTTTGCAAATATCTTCTCCCATTCTGTCAGTTGCCTTTTAGTTTTGCTGATTGTTTCCTTCACTGTGCAGAAGTTATTTTGATGAGGTCCCAATAGTTCATTTTTGCTTTTGTTTCCCTTGCCTCCGGAGATGTGTTGAGTAAGAAGTTGCTGTGGCCAAGGTCAAAGAGGTTTTTGCCTGCTTTTTCCTTGAGGATATTGATGGCTTCCTGTCTTACATTTAGGTCTTTCATCCACTTTGAGTTTATTTTTGTGTATGGTGTAAGAAAGTGGTCCGGGTTCACTTTTCCGCATGTTGCTGTCCAGTTTTCCCAACACCATTTGCTGACAAGACTGTCTTTTTTCCATTGGATATTCTTTCCTGCTTTGTCAAAGATTAGTTGGCCATACTTTGTGGGTCCATTTCTGGGTTCTCTATTCCGTTCCATTGATCTGAGTGTCTGTTTTTGTGCCAGTACCATACTGTCTTGATGATCACAACTTTGTAATACAGCTTGAAGTCCAGGATTGTGATGCCTCCTGCTTTGGTTTTCTTCTTCAAGATTGCTTTGGCTATTGGGGAGTCTTTCCTGGTTCCATACAAATTTTAAAATTGTTTGTTCTAGCTCTGTGAAGAATGCTGTTGTTATTTTGATAGGGATTGCATTGAATATGTAGATTGCTTTGGGTAGTATTGACATTTTAGCAATATTTGTTCTTCCTATCTAGGAGCATGGAATATTTTCCATTTTTTTGTGTGTGTCTTCTTCAATTTCTTTCATAAGCTTTCCGTAATTTTCAGTGTATAGATTTTTCACCTCTTTGGTTAGATTTATTCCTAGCTATTTTATGGTTTTCAGTGCAGTTGTAAAGGGGATCTATTCCTTGATTTCTCTTTCTGCTGCTTCATTATTGGTGTATAAGAATGCAACCAATTTCTGTGCATTGATTTTACATCCTGCGACTTTGCTGAATTCATGGATCAGTTGTAGCAGGTTTTTGGTGGTATCTTTTGGGTTTTCCATATAGAGTATAATGTTATCTGCAAAGAGTGAAAGTGTGACCTCCTCCTGGCCAATTTGGATGCCTTTATCTCTTTGTGTTGTCTGATTGCTGAGACTAAGACTTCCAATACTATGTTGAATAACAGTGGTGAGAGTGGACATCCCTGTCTTCTTCCTGACCTTAGGGGGAAAGCTGTCAGCGTTTCCCCATTGAGGGTGATATTAGCAGTGGTCCTTCATATATGGCTTTTATGATCTTGAGGTATGCTCCTTCTATCCCAACTTTCTTGAGGGTTTTTATCAAGAAAGGATGCTATATTTTGTCAAGTGCTTTCTCTGAACCTATTGAGAGGACCATATGGTTCTTGTCCTTTCTTTTATTGATGTGATGAATCACATTGATTGTTTTGCAGATATTGAACCAGACCTGCACCCCAGGTATAAATCCCACTTGGTCGTGGTGAATAATTTTTTTAATGTATTGTTGGATCCGGTTGGCTAATATCTTGTTGAGGATTTTTGCATCTATGTTCATCAGGGAAATAGGTCTATAGTTCTCCTTTTTAGTGGGGTCTTTGTCTGGTTTTGGAATCAACGTAATGCTGGCTTCATAGAAAGAGTTTGGAAGTTTTCCTTCCATTTCTATTTTTTGGAACAGCTTCAAGAGAATAGGTGTTAACTCTTCCTTAAATGTTTGGTAGAATTCCCCTGGAAAGCCATCCGGCCCTGACTCTTGTTTTTTGGGAGATTTTTTATTACTAATTCAATTTCTTTACTGGTTATGGGTCTGTTCAAATATTCTATTTCTTCCTGTTTCAGTTTTGGTAGTGTATATGTTTCTAGAAATTTGTCCATTTCTTCCAGATTGCCCATTTTACTGGCTATAATTGCTTATAATATTCTCTTATTATTGTTTGTATTTTTGCCGTGTTGGTTGTGATCTCTCCTCTTTCATCTTGATTTTACTTATTTGGGTCCTTTCCTTTTACTTTCTGATCAAAGTGGCTAGTGGTTTATCAATTTGGTTAATTCTTTCAAAGAACCAGCTTCTGGTTTCATTGATCTGTTCTACTGTTGTTGTTTTGTTTGTTTGTTTTGGGTTTTGGTTTTGGTTTTTGGTTTTGATAGCATTGATTTCTGATCTAATCTTTATTATTTCCTGTCTTCTGCTGGTTTTGGGTTTTATTTGCTGTTCTTTCTCCAGCTTTTTAAAGTGTAAGGTTAGGTTGTGTATGTGAGACCTTTGTTCCTTCTTTAGGAAGGCCTGGATTGCTATATACTTCCCTCTTATGACCGCCTTTGCTGCGTCCCAGAGGTTTTGGGCTGTGGTGTTATCATTTTCATTGGCTTCCATGTACTTTTTGATTTCCTCTTTAACTGCTTGGTAGCCCATTCATTCTTTAGTAGGATGGTCTTTAGCTCCAAGTTTTGTTTTCTTTTCAGTTTTTTTTTTTCTTGTGGTTGATTTCGAGTTTCATAGTGTTGTGGTCTGAAAATATGCACGATATGATTTCAGTCTTTTGTACTTGTTGAGGGCTGATTTGTGTCCCATTATGTGATCTATTCTGGAGAATGTTCCATGTGCACTGGAGAAGAATGTGTATTCTGCTGCTTTAGGATGAAATGTTTGAGTATATCGGTTAAGTCCATTCAAAGCCATTGTTTCCTTGTTGATTTTCTCTTTAGATGATCTGTCCATTGTTGTAAGTGGGGTGCTGAAGTCCCCTACTATTATGGTATTATTATCAATGAGTTTCTTTATGTTTGTGATTAACTGATTTATATATTTGGGTGCTTTCACATTTGGAGCATAAATGTTTACAATTGTTAGGTCTTCTTGGTGGATAAACCCCTTAATTATGATATAATGCCCTTCTTCATCTCTTGGTACAGTCTTTATTTTAAAGTCTAGATTGTCTCATATACGTATGACTACTCTGAATTTCTTTTGTCGACCATTATTAGCATGATAGATGGTTCTACATCCCCTTACTTTCAATCTGAAGGTGTCTTTAGGTCTGAAGTGGGTCTCTTGTAAACATCATATAGATGGATCTTGTTTTCTTATCCATTCTGTTACCCTATTTCTTTTGATTGGAATCTTTAGTCCATTGACGTTTAGAGTGAGTACTGAAAGATATGAATTAGTTGCCATTTTGTTGCCTGTAGAGTTGAAATTTCTGGTGGTGTTCTCTGGTCTTTTCTAGTCTTTATTCCTTTTTGGTCTTTTTTTTTTTTTCCTTCTTTTCTCCCCTCAGAGAGTCCCCCTTAAAATTTCTTGCAGGGTTGGTTTAGTGGCCACAAACTCCTTTAATTTTTGTCTGGGAAACTTTTTATCTCTCCTTCTATTTTGAATGACAGCCTTGCTGGATAAAGAAGTCTTGGCTGCATATTTTTTCTTATTCAGCACAATTGAATATATCCTGCCACTGCTTTCTGGCCTGCCAAATTTCTGTGGATAGGTCTGCTCTGAACCTGATCTGTCTTCCCTTGTACGTTAAGTACTTTTTTTTCCTTTGGTGCTTTCATGATTCTTTCCTTGCCTGAGTATTTTGTGAACCTGACTATGATATGCCTTGTTGATGGTCAGTTTATGTTGAATCTAATGGGAGTCCTCTGTGCTTCCTGGATTTTGATGTCTATGTCTTTCCCCAGGTTAGGAAAGTTTTCCCCTATGATTTGCTCACATAACCTTTCTACCCCTTTTTCTCTCTTCATCTTCTGGGACCCCTATGATTCTCATGCTGTTACTTTTTAATGAGTCACGGATTTCTCTAATTCTTAAACTGTGCTCTTTTGCCTTAGTCTCCCTCTTTTTTTCTGCATCATTATTCTCCATAAGTTTGTCCTCTATATCACTGACTGCTCTGCCTCATTCATCATTGCCACCATGACATCCATACAAGATTGCAGCTCAGGTATAGTATTTTTTATTTCATCCTGACTAGCTTTTACTTCTTTTATCTCTGCAGAATGGGATTCTAATCTATTTTCAATCCCAGCTAGTGTTCTTATTATCGTGATTCTAAATTCTGGTCAGACATCTTGCTTCTATCTGTGTTGATTAAGTCCCTGGCTGTCGTTTCTTCTAGCTCTTTTTTGGGGAGTGAATTCCTTTGTTTCATCATTTTGAAGGAAGAAAAGGAATTAATAAGGCAAAAAAATTAAAGTTAAAAAATTAAAAACAACACACAAAAAAAATCAAATAAATGATCCTAGATACTAGGTGTATTTTGGTCTGGTTGTTGAAAGGAGCTTGATAGATTAGAGAAAAAAAGGGAAATACAAGAAAAGAAAAAAATTTTTAAAAGAGAAAAAGAAAAAAAGGAAAACATTTGAAAATTTGAAAAAATGAATACAATGAAATAGAATAAAATGAAATGATGGAAGTAAAATAGAATTTGAAACATTTACAAAAAAGTAAACAATATAGTGGAAAAATTAAAGAAAAAGATTTCTAATAAAAATTGAGAATAAAAATAAATTTTTTCTTTCTGTATTCAAGAAAAGAAAAGAAAAAAATTAAATAGATGGACCAGCGAACAGACTGAAATGCTATTGCGATTACCTCAGTTTTCCCTTGAAGTCAAACTATGAAGCACTTTGTAGCCCGTAAATTAAGCAGGCAGAGAGACTTGGGGTGTTCCTGAAGAGCGAGGTTGGCCCGGCTGGGCAGGTCTTAGTGTAACAGCTCCGTTCTCCATTAGATGGCGCTGCTTTACTTATTGGGGTGGATGTTGTTTCGCTTGTCGGTGTGTATGCGCAAGCGCGGGAGGGGTGAAAATGGCGTCCCCCAGATCTCTGGTGTCTGGTACCAGAACTCTGTTCTCCGGGATCAGCCATCCGCACCCGTCCTTTGTCTCCAGCTTCCGTCCACTCCCCGTTTTTACACTGTCCGTGACCAAGCCGTCAAGCTGCCGGGCAGCACCTCTCTCCTGAGTTTTATCTCAGATGCGGCTGTTTCCCGACTCCTCACTTCTGAGGGACTGCGGCTTTGACCGGCTCAGACTCTCTGCAGGAGGGTCTCTCTGAGCAATGGCTGGGTGCCGGCCACCCCCAGGAACATTCGTAGGACCATGCTGCTGCTGAAGCCCAGAGACTGCGACTGGGTCCAGCCCATCCCAGGAAAAGTTCACACAATCGTATAGCAGCGGTTCAGGGATTCTGGTAAATTGCAACACATATCTGGTGCCTTAACGTCCTTGTTCCAGCACCAGTGAATGTGGTTTTTCCCTGGAGTCTGCTGGGACATTTTGCCTGTGAGGTCGCTGCACAGCCTCTACCAGATGCCCTCCCAGCAGGGGAACCACCTCTGCCCGTGACGTGAGAACCCCGAGGACCTCGCTCTCTGCTCCTGGGGATTTGCCCTTCCCACCAGAGCTCCATCAGGTAAGGAGCTGTGGAGTTTCAGACTCTGTGCTCCCCCTGTTCATAGAGTCTTAATGGAATTTAAACACTCGTCTTTCTCCTTTCTGCCTGTTCTGTTCGGTCCCTGCGGCTGTTTCCACTTTTCCACTTTCTCTCCAGATGCTTTGGGGGGGCGTGCTTTTCCTGTACTCTCCCCCCCCACCCCGCCCCCATCTCTGTCCTCTCTCCACAAGCAAAAGCAGTTCCCTGCCCTCTGTGGTTTGCTTCTCCCCCAGCTCACCATTCAGTTCCATGTACCTGCTGAATTCTGTGGTTCAGGTTATGCACATTGTTGTGTTAATCTTCAGATCAGTTTTCTAGGTGTGCAGAATGGTTTACTGTTGATCTCGCTGTCCCGAGTGTGTTTTATAAGCTTTCAAGTGATGAGCGGCTGAGGGTAGAGAACCATTGTCCCAGAGGCACACATGGCGATTCTCTGCCCAGGCTGCACAGGTTCTTAAAAGAAATATTCACCAGCTTCCGGCCCAGGCCAATCAATCCGAATCTCTGAATGTGGTATTTTAGATGAGGTCACTGTACAGTCCAATATCGGGTATTGTTAGAATTGCCATTCTTTGTAAATCTGTTTGCATGAGTTGACCTGTGGATATATTTAGACCATTATTATACTCTGATAACTAAGAAAGAATCTCTGGGGTTCCTGCGTGGCTTGGTTGGTTAAGCATCTGACTTCTGCTCAGGTCATGATCTCAGAGTTCGTGAGGTTGAGCCCTGCGTCAGGCTCTATGCTGACAGCACAGAGCCTGCTTGGGATTCTCTTTCTCCTCTCCTGCTCACTCTCTCTCTCTCAAAAATAAATAAACACTTTTTAAAAAAGAAAAAAGAATCTCTGTGAGGGGCCCTGGATGGGTTTCTAAAGCTCCCCAGATGAGGGCTATGGGCTGCCTGGTGGGGAGTTCCTGAATGCAGCACTCAGCTTCCTTCAAGGTAATAGCGCCCTAGAGGCCTCAGAGGTCCCAGGAGAGGTGCTGGCCAAAAGTTCCTGTTGTCTAAAAATAAATTCCTCAAGGCACAGTGGAAAGCCATCTTACTCTGTAAAATCCATCAGAAGCCCAAGTCCCGGTAGGAAGCCCTCCCAAAGTGCTGCGGGAAATAGGAAGACAGCGATAATAACAGCAAATACTGCTACGGCACTGAACTGTGCTCAGGCACTGTTCTGAGCGCTTTGCTTGTGAACTCATTTAATCCTCACTGCAGCCCCATATAGAAGGTCCTATTGCCCCACTGTGCAGATGAGAAAACTAAGTCATAGAGAGTCTAACTAACTTGACAGAAATCGTACCACTGCTCAGTGGCAGAGTAGAGACTTGAACCCAGACAGTGAGGCTCATCCCTGTACTCGAAGAGCTTACAGTCCAGTAGTGGTGATGAGACATGCATCCAAATAAGGCCCCACCAGGTAAAGCACGATAAATGCAGCGTGATAAGTGCCGTAAGGTGGCTCGATGTATATTTGGGGTGCATTAACTTCGCCAGAGGAATCCGGGAAGCACTTAGGGAGGGGTTGCAACCATAGCCGAGCCTTGAAAGGTTAGCGCTCCTGGGAGATCTGGACACAGTGTCATTGTTTTGCCGCTGAAATGGAATGTCAGCCTCATACCATTGGTGAGAAAATTAAACAACTCATGGTGTTTTTTCCACTTCAAGTTTTTCTGCCACAAATTTTCCTAAAGCTTTGATGCCTGCTAACATGCATGTGCTCGTAAGTGAGAAGAAGTAAAAAAGAATATGTAACCAATGAATATTCACAAAAGCCACCGTCAACCCTCAGTTCTCCATCTTGTTTTGTTTGTTGTTGTCAGGGGTTACCATTTCACATTATACAGATAAGACAGTTATTATATCTGCTAGTAAAACGATTCCTTTTATGAAGTATAGAATTAAATAGCTGACAGTGTTGCAGTGCTCTCGAAGTATTCTCTGACTCCAGGTGCCCCTCCCTGAGTTGAGCGCCTGATGGAGTGCTGCATGCTGCTGACTAACCTCTCCCCCCACCACAAAGACAGATGGAAGACGAGCTGAGGGCATCTCAGAACCCACTGAATACAAGTCACCGTGGTGATAGTGACTGATGGACATCATGCTTGAAAGAGGCTGTGTTGGGTTCAGATGCCCTGGGGACTATGGGAGAACGTGTGTAGTTGTGCCATGACACATTCCTCAGGGTCTGCAGATGGAGGCCTTGTGGCGAAGCTTAAAGGCAGACCCATAGGTGCCTGGAGACAACCTGGAATCTCCATGTGCATGACAATAGGCAGCTAGATTTGCCTATATAAGCTGCCATGTCGTTCTCAGATGTGGAATAAGTTGGACTGGTGCCATTAAAAGTTCACTTTTGTCCCACATTCAAAACTCCCATTGTCTAGACTTTTGAGCCCAGGAAGAGAGCCAAGTTCACTAAATGGTGCCCAGAACTATGGCTGCTTCTACCCTTTAATTAGGAGAAGCCTGCTGAGCATAACTTCCCCAGTGCTCCTGGGGACTTCCTCTGTGCCAGTGGAGGTAACTGTGGGGTAAACTGAAATGGGCCTGATACAATCCTGGATTCTGAGGGCCTTCTAGCCTGAGAGTCCTGAGCCATGGGGCACTGGTGCCTTGACAACCCTCCTAACTGCAGAGAAAGGAGGGTGTGACCTGCCCGAGAGCGGCACCCATTCTCCCACTCTCCACCCAGGGCCCTCTGCCTCACAAAACTCCACGCTGACAAGCCACAGGGCAGTGTAGGCTTTCCACTTAACAAATGCTGCATCTGGACTGTGTGTTCTCTACAGAAGGCAACTTATTGAATCAGAAATGTATATATTACACAACTTCTAACACACGGGAACCATCTCATTTCCCTGCAGCAATTAAAGCACAGAAAACACCTCAGGCCCTTGTACAGTGCTTCTTGTCATTCTTAAGAAAGCAGAAAAGTACATAAAACTGGACAAGTTTGCCCTCCAGTGGGGAAACGGTGAACTAACCACATACTTCAATAGTTGTAGCCTTGAAACCACACGTAAGTGCGCAAACTGGTTAATAAGTATGTCAGAGAACACGGAGTGGGCTTAGCCTTGGCATGGCCCTCAAGGAACTGCTCTCTTGCTGAGCCGACAACACTTTAAACACAAAGAGAGCCAGACCAATCCGTAAGATACATGATTACTGAGCATCACCACCAACAGGAAGCAGCATGATGCAAAATTGGAAGAAGTAGGTTTGAATCCTGCTCTGCTACTGAAAAGCTGTGTGGCCCTGGGAAAAGCTAGTATCCCTACTTGTTTTAGTGTCCTGTAAAATGAGGGTGATAATGCCTCTCCCACAGGGCAATTGTGAGGGTCAGATCAGCGACAGCACTTAGTGACTGTAAGCATCTATCAACAACATTATGGGTACTTACTTTGTGCTCAGCTCTGGGTTTCATACTCCGGACAGACCAGGTAGGTGACCTTAAGGAGCTTAAAATCAAGCTAAGTAAATAGAGAACCCAAAGAAGTCCACAACTGCTAACACACATAGCTGTCTTAAAAAGAGATTTGGAAAAGGCATCCCTCTGGATGGATAAATTGCCAAAAGATGCCCCTTTGGGAAGAACTGTTAGACGGATGTCACTAGTATGGTAGCCACTAGCCACCTGTGGCCATTTAAATTTAAATTAAATAGAATTTAAGGTCCGGTTCCTCAGACACACTAACTGTAGTCCAAGTGCCACATGTGTCTAGAATTACCGAATTGGACATTGCAGATTAGACAGACAATAGATGAGAGAGAGAAAGAGAGAGAGAATAGGTAGAAACTGTTTTGAACTCATTGCTCCTGTTTTGTTTTTTGTTTGGGGCTTGTCAGGGGGGTATTTTTTTTTTTTTTTTTTTTGGTCTTCCTTGCCTTCTCTGGTTTTATTTTATTTATTTATTTATTTATTTATTTATTTATTTATTTATTTATTGGGTTTTATTTATTTGGGGGGAGGAGAGGCAGAGCATGGGAGGGGCAGAGAGAGAGAAACAGAGAGGATCCCAAGCAGGCTTCTCACTATCAGCACAGGCCCCTGATGCAGGCCTCCATCCCATGAACCTGTGAGATCGTGACTTAAGCCGAAATCAGGTGTCTGAAACTTTTCTGAGTGAGATACCCAGGTGCCCCTGCCTTCTTTGGTTATAATTGAGCATTTTATATGGTTTCATTTTCTCTCCTTTCTTAGCACATTAATTATACTTCTTTTACCATTTTTTTAGTGGTTGCCCTAGTGTTTGCAATATATATTTACAAGTAATTTAGCTTTCTGTTTTTAAAAGTTTTTATTTTTAGTTTTTGTGTATATACATTATTTTTACATTTATTTATTTATCTTGAGAGAAAGAGAGAGTGTGTGTACATGTGCGAGCAGGGGAGGGGCAGACAGAAAGAGAGGGAGAGAGAGAATCCCAAGCAGGCTCCTCACTGTTAGCACAGAGCCTGACACGGGCCTCAGTCTCACAAAGCATGAGACCATGACCTGAGTCAAAATCAAGAGTTGGACACAACTGACTGAGGCACCTCTAAAGTTTTTATTTTATTTTATTTTTTATTTTTTTCAATTATTTATTTTGAGAAAGAGAGAGCATGAGCCGGGGAGGAGCAGAGAGAGGGAGAGAAAGAATCCCAAGCAGGCTCTACACTGTCAGCATGGAACCTGATGGGGGCTTGAACTCATGAACCGTGAGATCACATTCTGAGACTAAGAGTCAGATACTTAACCAACTGAGCCACCCAGGTGGTCCCTAAGCTTTTTATTTTAATTACAGTTAGTTAACATATAGTTACATTAGTTTCAAGTGTACAATACAGCGATTCAGCAATTCCATATGTCACTCTGTGTTCATTATGACAAGTGCACTCCTTAATCCCCTTCATCTATTTAACTCTTCTGCCAACCCTCTTCCCTCTGGTAACCACCAGTTCTATATAGTTAAGAGTCTGTTTCTTGACTTCTCTTTTTCCCCTTTGCTTGTTTTGTTTCTTATATTCCACATGAGTGAAATCATGATACTTGTCTTTCTCTGACTTATTTTGCTTAGCATTATACTCTCTGGCTTCATCTGTGTTGTTGCAAATGGCAAAATTTCATTCTTTTTATGGCTGAATAATATTCCATTTTATATGCATACCTCTTCTTCTTCATCCATTCATCAATCACTGGACACCTGGGCTGCTACCATATCTTGGCTATTGTACATAATGCTGCTATAAACACAGGGTGCATGTATCCCTTTGAATTCGTGTTTTTGTGTTCTTTGGGATAACTAATCTAACTTTCAAGTAACACTGTACCACTTCATGGGTATTTTATAAGAAAGTATTCCTAATTACTCCCTCTTGTCTCATGCGACATTGTTGTCATTCATACCACTTATCCATATACTATAGTCATCCAATATGTTATTGCTCTTATTATTATGAAAAATTGTTATCGGTTAGATCAATTAAAGATAAGAATTAAGAAATAATAAGAAATAATTCAGGATAAGAAAAATAAAATACTGTGTTTTACCTTCATTTATTCCATCTCTAATTCTCTTCCTCTCTTTATGTAATCTGAGTTTCTAAGATATCATTTTCCTTCTCTGAAGAATTTTAACATTTCATACAAGAAAGGTCTACTGATGACAAGTTCCCTCAATTTTTGTTTGTCTGAAAAAGTCTTTATTTCTTTTGAATATCCACTTTTGAAGGATAATTTTGCTGCATACGGAATTCTTGGCTGGTGGGTTTTTTCTTTCAACACTTTAAATATTTCACTCCATTCTCCTCTGCTTGCATGTTTTCTAAAGGGACGTCTGATGAAATTTTTGTCCTTGTTTTACAGATAAGGTAGGGTTTGTTTGTTTTCTCTGACTTCTTGTGAGATTTTCTCTTTGTCTTTTATTTTCTACAGTTTGAATATTGTTTGGTTAAGTGTGGTTTTTTGGTATTTATCCCTCTTAGTGTTCTCTGAGCTTCCTGGATCTGTTGGTTTGTTGTCTGTTAACAATTTTAGAAAATTCTTAAAGAAAAAGGGAAGTGAAATGTTACAGATGTGGTAGATATTAATCCTACTTTATCAACAATCACTTAAAATGTGAATGATCTAAACATACCAATTAAAAAACACAAACTATCAGAATGGGTTTATAAAAACAAGACCTTACTATTTGCCGTGTATTAGAAATCTACTTTAAATGTAAATACACAGATAGATTAAAAGCTAAGGGATGGAGAAAGATATACCATGCTAACACTAACTTTAAAAAAATCTGGAATAGCTACATTAATTTCAGACAAAACAGACCTCACATCAGGAAAAATTATAAGGGATAAAGGAAATATCACATAATGATAAAGGGGGTAAATTCTCGAAGAAGACATAAAAATCTTTAAGTGTGTGTGTACCTAACAACAAAGCATCAAAATACATGAAACAAGAACTGATAGAAGTACAAGGAGCAGGTGCCTGGGTGGCTCAGTCAGTTAAGTGTCCGACTTTGGCTCAGGTCATGATTTCGCAGTTTGTGAGTTGAGCCCCCGTCAGGCTCTGTGCTGACAGCTCAGAGCCTGAAGCCTACTTCCAATTCTCTGTCTCCCTCTCTCTCTGCCCCTCTCCTACTCACACTCTGACTCTCTCTCTAAAAAATAAGTAAACATTAAAAAAGAAAAAAAAGAAGTACAAGGAGAAATAGACAAATCCACTATTACAGCTGGAGACTTCAACACCACTCCATCAGTAATTGACAGATCCAGCAGCCAGAAAATCAGATTCTAGTTGAATTGAACAGCATCATCAGTCAGCTGGATCTGACATGTATAGATTACTTCATCCAGCAACAGCAGAATACATGGAATATTCACCAACATAGATCACATTCTGGGTCATAAAACAACTTTAATAAGTGTAAAAGAATGAAATTCACACAAAACACACTCCCAGACTATTAAATTAGAAGTCAATAATAGAAAGATAGTTGAACAATCTCCAAATATTTGGAGACTAGCAAAACACTTCTAAATAACACATGAGTCAAAGAGGAAGTCTCAAGCAAAATATGAAAGTATTTTGAGCTAAATGAAAATACAACTTATCAAAGTTTGTGGGATGCAGCAAAGCAGTACTTTGAGTGAAATTTATAGTACTAAATGCATATATTAGAAAAAAATCTAAAGCAAATAATCTAAGCTTCTGATAAAACTAGAAAAAGAGCAAAAAGAAAAAAATTCAAAGTAAGCAAAAAACCAGAAACAAGACATAATGAAAATTTGAGAAGTCAGTATCATTGAAAGCAGGGAATCAATGAAACCAAAAGCTGGTTCTTTGAAAAAAATCAATAAACTGATAAACTCTAACCAGGCTAACCAAGAAAGAGAGAAGACACAATAATACGAACATCAGAAATAAAATAGGGGCCATTACTACTGGTCTCATGGACATTAAAAGAATAATAAAGGAACATTATGAATAATTCTGTGCCCACAAATCTGATAAATTAGATGAAATGGACCAGTTCCTTAAAATAAGTAGATAGATGATAGAAAGATAAAGGACCATGTGATTTCATTTAGAGCCTACTCTAGTAGTCCAGAATTATTTTCCCATATCAAGATCTTTAATTTTTTTTAAGTTTATTTATCTATTCCGAGAGAGAGAGAAAGAGAGCAAGCGAGCTAGCAGGGGAGGGGCAGAGAGAGAGAATCCCAAGCAGGCTCTGCACTGGCAGCATAGAGCCCAACTCTGGGCTCAAACTCACAAACCGTGAGATCATAACCTGAGCCAAAACCAAGAGTCAAACGCCTAACTGACTGAGCCACCCAGGTACTCCACCATCCCAAGATCGTTAATCACACCTACAGAGACTTTTTGCCATATAGACAGGTTTTGAGGTTTAGGACATGGACATCTTTGGGCAGGGGAAGGGGGCTAACAGAAAAGGCATACTGAGAACTAAGTGGAGAATTTTTTAAATAGCTAAGTAAGAGACAGCCTACTGGAAAACCAAGAATGAACTCTGTGAGATTGGAGCTCACTAATCAGTCTATGATACTGGATGATCCTTGTTCGCAGTCTTGGTGTGGCTGAAGAACAAGCTGAATTCAACCAAGGATGGGATTTTTTTCTTGGCCTATGGAATAGAAGAACAATGGAATGAGGAAGTTGTTGACAAGCGTTTTCAACTGATGGAACTATAAAAGCAAAGATAGAAATGGGAAGTATTAAAGACTGGTGGTAAAAGTTATTTGGGAGAAAGTCATGGGAGGGTTAGGTGAGGTGCAACAGCTATGGAGGAATAACCAAGTGAACACTTTAAAAGAAACAGGAGATCAGAGTCAGCATGGCTTTTGTAAGTTCTTTCAGAAGTGAAAGTTTCTACCAATGACAAGAAGTGGATATGGCCTGGGGATTGGTTAATTTGATGAGGATGAAGATGAAAATCACTGAAGCAAGGGGGATCAAGGAACTGAGAGGCAGGTATTGAATGAGTGCACCAAATATATCCTAAAACCATCCAGAATTTCAGCATGATTGGAGAGAAGAGAAAGTCTGTGAGTCAGAGAGAGGACAAATGACAGCAATAAGGAGGGGTCTAGGATAATACAGTCCAGTGGCATTCATCTCAAAGAAACATAGGGTTTTGTACAATAGTGGAAGCGTAATGGGCTGGAAGAAGTTGCAGTGAGTGAAGATAATGTGAACTGTCTCTCCAAGCACATGGTGAGAAAATAAACAGCCCTCCATTTGAAAGGGCTGCATAATGGAGATCTCAATTACAGTTATCAGTTGAGGTTAAAAGATAAAGGGAAAGTGTTAAGAGCAGAGACAAGATGTGTAGAACTGTGTTGACCATGAGTGGAATACTTCCAGAAGATAAGTTGCAAAGAATACAAGGAAGAGACATAGAGGGAGGCTTGGCTAAGGAAGAGAAAAAAGATGCGGTTGAGAGTATGGGAGAGAGCAAGCCAGAGGGATTTATGCCTTAAGTGGTCACTAAAAGACTGGCCACAGATCTGCCAAAAGTATTAGTCCTAGAAGATCCCTGGTGGATTAGAAGCAGGGTGAGGATAGGGGGATAGGCTTTCAGGCTTTCAGAATTCAGTGATAGCCCAGATAGGATTTATTTTAAAGGTATTCCTGGCCTTTGATAATTAGAACTCCAGCTAGTCCTAAATCACCTGTGGGGTGTACTGACCATCTGGCTGTAGGTTCAGAGTTTCCCAAAAGCCAAAGGCAACATACAATCCAATTCAGGTGCCAACAAGACACTTTAGCTACTTAAAGATAAAAAATGTCCACTTGCCAACCTTACCTTGATCCCACAACCAAAAACAACACTAGAAAGGAGAACTACAGACCAATTTCCCTGATGAACATGGATGCAAAACTTCTCAACGAGATACTAGCAAACTGAATCCAACGACACATTAAAAGAATTATTCACCAAGATCAAGTGGGATTTATTCCTGGGCTGTAGGGCTGGTTCAATATTCATAAATCAATCAATGTGATACATAACATTAATAAAAGAAAGGATAAGAACCATATGGTCCTCTCAACTGATGCAGAAAAAGCATTTGACAAAATACAGCATCTTTCTTGATAAAAACCCTCAAGAAAGTAGAGATAGAAGGAACATAACCTCAAGATCATAAAGGCCACATATGAAAGACCCACAGCTAACATCATCCTCAATGAGGAAAAAGTGAGAGCTTTCCCCTAACGTCAGGAACATGACAGGGATGTCCACTTTCACCACTGTTGTTCAACATAGTGTTTGAAGTCTTAGCCTCAGCAATCAGACAACAAAAATAAATAAAAGGCATTCAAATCAGCAAAGAAGAAGTAAAACTTCCACTCTTCACAGATGACATGATACTCTATGTGGAAAACCCAAAAGACTCCATCAAAAAACTGCTGGAACTGATACTCAGCAAAGTTGCAGGATACAAAAATCAATGTACACAAATCTGTGGCATGTCTATACACCAATAATGAAGCAGCAGAAAGAGAAATCAAGGAATGGATCCCATTTACAATTGCACTGAAAACCATAAAATAGCTAGGAATAAACTTAACCAAAGAGGTAAAAGATCTGTATGCTGAAAACTATGGAAAGCTTATGAAAGAAATTGAAGAAGACACATAGAAATGGAAAAATATTCCATGCTCATGGACTGGAAGAACAAATATTGTTAAAATGCCAATACTACCCAAAGCAATCTACATATTCAATGCAATTCCTATCAAAATAACAGCAGCATTCTTCACAGAGCCAGAACAAACAATTCTAAAACTTGTATGGAGCCAGAAAAGAACCCAAATAGCCAAATCAATCTTGAAGAAGAAAACCAAAGCAGGAGGCATCACAATCCCGGACTTCAAGCTGTATTACAAAGCTGTCATCATCAAGACAGTATGGTACTGGCACAAAAACAGACACTCAGATCAACGGAACAGAATAGAGAACCCAGAAATGGACCCACAAAGTATGGCCAACTGATCTTTGACAAAGCAGGAAAGAATATCCAATGGAAAAAAAGACAGTCTTGTCAGCAAATGATGTTGGGAAAACTGGACAGCAACATGCAGAAGAATGAACTTGGACCACTTCCTTATACCATATCCAAAAATAAACTCAAAATGGATGAAAGACCTAAACGTAAGATAGGAAACCACCAAAATCCTAGAGGATAAAACAGGCAACAACCTCTTTGACCTTGGCCATGGCAACTTCTTACTAGACATGTCTCTCGAGAAAAGGGAAACAAAAGCAAGGACCTCATCAAGATAAAAAGCTTCTGAACAGCAAAGCAAACAATCAACAAGACTAAAAGGCCAGGAAAAGTTATTTGCAAATGACATATCAGATAAAGGGTTAGTATCCAAACTCTATAAAGAACTTATCAAACTCAACACCCCAAAAACACAAATAATCCAGTGAAGAAATGGGCATAAGGCATGAAGACACTTTTCCAAAGAAGACATCCGTATGGCTAACGGACACATGAAAAGATGCTCAACATCACTCATTGTCAAGAAAATACAAACCAAAACCACTATGAGATGCTACCTCACACCTGTCAGAATGGCTAAAATTAACAACTCAGGAAACGAGATGCTGGTAAGGATGCAGAGAAAGGGAAACAGTTTTGCACTGCTGGTGGGAATGCAAACTGGTGCAGCCACTCTGGAAAACAGTAGGGAAGTTCCTCAAAAAATCAAAAATAGAACTACCCTATGACCCAACAATTGCACTAACAGGTATTTATCCAAAGGATACAAAAAATGTTGATTTAAAGGGGCACTTGCACCCCAATGTTTATAGCAGCACTATTGACAATAGCCAAATTATGGAAGGAGCCCAAAATTTCATTGACTAATGAATGGATAAAGAAGATGTGGTGTATGTGTATGTATGTTTATATATATATATAATGTTTATATATATATACAATGTTTATATATATATAATGTTTATATATATATATATAATGTTTATATATATATAATGTTTATATATATATAATGTGTATGTATGTTTATATATATATATAATGGAATATTGCTTGGCGATCAAAAAGAATGAAATCTTGCTATTTGCAACAACGTGGATGGAACTAGAGTGTATTATGCTAAGTGAAATGAGTCAGTCAGAGAAAGATAAATATCATGTGATATCACTCATATGTGGAATTTAAGAAACAAAACAGATGAACATAGGGAAGGGAAGGAAAATTAAGGTAAAAAGAGAGAGGGAAAAAAAAAAGAGAGGGAGGCAAACCACAAGAGACTCTTAAGTACAGAGAACAAACTGAGGGTTGCTGGAGGGTTCTTGGGGCGGCGGGGGAAGAGCTAAATAGGTGATAGGTAACAAGGAGAGCATTGTTGGGATGAGCACTGGGTGTTATATGTAAGTGATAAATCACTAAACTCTATTCCTGAAATCATTACTACACTATATGTTAACTAAATTGGATTTAAGTGAAATTTTAAAATAAAAAAAATGTATTATTAGCAATCATCCTTTTCAGAAATAACCGTGAAATCATTCCTACCCTTATTGAGTAAATTAACAAATAGGTGCTGAATGCCTACTAGGTGGCTGGCATATATGCCAATTGCATAATTGTGAACAAGATGCTCACAGTGTCTCTGGAGGAGGTACATAAAAACCACTGAGCTGATAAATAGTGTAATGATGGGAGGTGCACAGTATTGTGGATGCATTTGGAGGGGGCACAAAACACTTTTAGGGATTTAGGGATCAAAATCATGAATAGGAGTTAGTGTGGGAAAGATAGGGAAAGAAGGAGCTCTGCACTTTCAGAAGAATGTGTTCTTTTTATTTGTTTTTATGTCTTGTTCTGATCAGGTTGTTGGTTTTAACTGGTGATTATGAATGCTTTCGGATCATTTGATCACATTTTCTGAATGCAACTTCCTGTCTATCTTCTTCATTAAGCACTTCTTTCTCTGGGTCAAAATTAAATAGAATCAGTTTTTTAAAAATGTTCACTTTATTGCAGTAGTTATCCAAAAGTGCAAAATCCCAAAGTACAGCTATAATACTAACAGAAATTTGTGTGCTAGGACTAACAGCTACACATTCGGGGGAATGAGGTAGGTAGGGCTAAATAGGCATATGGTTAGTGATTCAAACAATTTTCTTTTCCTTTTTTTAATGTTTATTTATTTTTTGAGAGAGAGAGACAGATTGTGAGCGTGGTAGGGACAGAGAGAGGGAGACACAGAATCCGAAGCCGGCTCCAGGCTACAAGCTGTCAGCAGAGCCCAACATGGGGCTCGAACTCACAAATCGTGAGATCATAACCTGAGCCCAACTCAGCCACTTAACCGACTGAGCCATCCAGGTGCCCTAAAACAATTTTCTTTAATAAATAGCAGAGAACCAAATCTATTACTGACACTATAGAAGTTGAAGCTATTTCACAGTTAAAAACTTACCAGACCTAACAATCTTCTTAGAGGACAGGGGTCAGTAGGCACTGAAATCTGTTATTCTTTTTTTTTTTTTTTTTTTAATGTTTATGCACTTTTGAGAGAGAGAGAGAGAGAGAGAGAGAGAGAGAGAGAGAGAGTGAGCAGGGAGGGGCAGAGAGAGAGGGAGATACAGCATAGACACAGCCTGAAGCAGGCTCCAGGCTCTGAGCTGTCAGCATAGAGCTCGACACGGGGCTCCTACTCAAGAACTGTGAGATCATGACCTGAGCTGAAGTTGTAGGCTTAACCAACTGAGCCACCCAGGTGCCCCATGAAATCTGTTATAATTCTTATACTAAGCTTCATAGTTACTTAAATCTACACTGTCCAAATGTTTTCATTCTATGACATATTAAAGAACTTAGAGACACACTGACAATCAGTCCTTTATTAACAATTCTCACCTCAAGACCTGGAAGGAGCCTTTCTAGTCCTTCTGGAATGCTCTTTGCCCAAATATCTGATCTGCAAAGCCATTCAAATGTCATCTCATTAGAAATGCCTTCTTAGTCCTTCCCACTTAAAAACAGTATGCCATTCTCAATCACTCTATTTGGTGTAGAGTTCTACATACATAATAGCTCAAGGGAATTGTACAATTTATGTTCAGTAACTGCTCTCTGCTTCTCTTTCTCTCTGCTTCAGTTTTTGAGGGGGAGAAATGTGTATTAAAACCTCTAACTATAATTGTTGATATTTCTATTTCTCCAGTTCACTGCTTTTGCTTGATATAATTTAAGGGTATGTTAAGTGCATATAAGTTCAATAATAGATATATACTTAGTATTTTTTTCCAGATAAAATTGACATATTAGTCTCAGGTGTACATGATTCAAGATAGATATATACATTCATATATATATATGTATATATATATATATATATATATATATATAAATGATTGCAATGTTTAATTAGCATTAAACATAATTATTAACATTAATTAATAGATATATACTTAGTATTTTTTTCCAGATAAAATTGACATATTAGTCTCAGGTGTACATGATTCAAGATATATATATATATATATATATATATATATAATCGCAATGTTTAATTAACATCATCACCATACAGTTAAACATTTTACCATTAATTTTTTACAGTTTAATTTTCAGCATTAAAAATTCATTTTTAAAAAAATTCATATTTTTTAAACCAATATACAGTTGAACAACGCAGGGGTTAATGGTATTGACCCCCTACGCAGCTGAAAATCCTGAGAATACATATATAACTTCTGACTATCCAAAAACTGCTAAGCCTACTGTTGACCAGAAGCCTTACCAATGACAAAAAATTGATTAACACATATTTTGTATGTTATGTTATACATTGTATTCCTACAATAAAGTAAGCTAGAGAAAAGAAAATGTTAAGAAAATCATAAATAAAATACTTCTACAGTACTATACTGTATTTATAAAAACAAGTCAATGTATAAGCAGATCCATGCAGTTCAAACCCATGTTATTCAGGGACCAACTGTGTAATAATGTCTCTGTCATTATATTTTGCATTAAAATCTCTTATTTGAACTACTATTCCACCTTATTCTGGTTCATTTTAGCCTGCTATATCTATTTCCATCCTTTTATTTAAATTTTTCTGTTTTTAGGTGTCTCTTGTAAACGATTAATACAACCAGAATCTTCTATTTGGTTATTTAACCCATTCATATTTACTTGTAATCAGTGCTACATCCAAATTTCTGCCACTTTATTTTCCATTTACTGTAATCTTTCTCTGTTCACTCTTTCTGCTTCCCACTAGACAAACTGAGTTACTTCTCATTTTTGTTTTACATTTTATTTGTATTCTTACAGTTTTTGTAACCAAATTCATGTTTGTTTACTCAATTTCTTAATCTTTTCAATCTCTGTAACTTCCTTTTAACAAGAGGCATTACAGGGGCACCTGGGTGACTCAATCAGTTAAGCATCTGACTTTGGCTCAGGTCATGATCTCGTGGTTCATGGGTTCAGGCCCCTTGTCAGGCTCTGTGCTGACACCTCAGAGCCTGGAGCTTGTTTCGGATTCTGTGTCTCCCCCTCTCTCTGCCCCTCTCCCTGCTCATGCTCTTTCTCAAAAATCAACATTAAAAAAAAAAAGGCATTTTAACTCTCTTGTATGTCTTAGTCAATACCTCCAACTCCAATCATGATAGTAATGCCTAGAATTTTAACAGTTGTAAAGTTTCTCTAAAGATAACAGTACAGTTTACAAAAATACTTGATTACTTTTCTTCCATATCTCTTGTAGCATCTTCCAGATTTTGTATCTTTTAATATTGCTCCAAAAGCATTTTTTGTGATAACATTTGTAAGGGGAAATCTTCTGAAGTCTGTATACTTGAGGATATTTATGCTGTCGCATTCCAATACTAATTTGGCTGGATATAAAATTTTAAATTCAAAGGTATTTTTCTTCAAAAAATCCAGAGGGAATGTTTTCTTCAATATTCAATGATGCCTTTCATAAATCTGCTTCTCTTTCAAGAATAATCTGCTCTTTTTCTCTGTAAACTTTGAGACTGTTCTTTTTCTCTTCTATTCTAAAATTTCACTATAATCAACACTACTCTCATACTGTGCTTGATTATTCTTCATGGTAGTTATCACTACCTAATATCATATCCTATATGTTTCTCTCTCCTCCCACTAGAAAAAAAAAAACTCCATGAAAATAGGATTTAATTTTGTTCACTACTGTGTATGTCATACCTAGAATAGTGTGACACATAATAGGTGTTCAATAAATACAAACTGAGTTATGGTTCTTTATCTTCTATGCTTTGCCCATGAAACTCATTCAGTTCCTCAAGAAAGAAATCACAAGAAACTTGAAGCCAAATTCTTAAAGTACCACATTATGCCTTGACTCTGTGTCTGTTCCTATCTGTTCTGATAAACTTGGCAGGTTCACCCAAGACAAAGGACTTCTCACTTTTCTCTTGAGACTAGACACTTCTCTAAGTATTTGGGTCTCAGATGCCTGTCCTTTAGCTTTCTGAACTGTAAAGGGCAATCTGCCAAGGTCGGAGGCAGGCAGGGTGGAGATAAGAGGTGGGGGGGGGGGGGGGTGTGGGACATGACACACCCTTGCCTCCCTTAACTAAGAAGGATCCCCAACCATATCCCAGGATTATTTAATGTTTACACTCAAAGTGGGATGGGAGTAGGGAGAACAGATCCAACCTCTATCCGCTGACTAGATTTCACCCTGTATCCTGCCTTCCATACCTTGAACCTGACTCCTCACATTTCAAGTATATCCACCCAATAATTCTCAGAAACCCTAAATGATCCCAATGGAATACTTTTTAAAAGACTGCTGCTGCTGCTGCTGCTGCTGCTGCTGCTGAAAAAAATAAAAATAAAGAAAAAATTTAAAGACTGCCACTGCAGCACATATTCCACATTAATTACAATTAACGGGAATCTCTATGCAAGTGGCTTCTTGCTGAAAGTAACATAACACATTACAGATGTGCCAGGATTATTTAGTGACAAAGGTTACCTAGTTCTAAAATTATTAAAACACTAAAAAAGAAGTCAAGCTGCTGTGGCACCAGAGTTTATTGGTAGGTGTTTATTTTAATATTTTAATATTTTTAATAACCAACTTTCTTTTTAAAAACTTGTAAAAATTAAGATGATTAAGTTTTTATTCCCTCAAAGAAAAAGAGAAAACATTTTGCAAAAATATTTTGTGTGAAGTAATAACACAAATACAAATAAGCAACTGTGTACAAAATAATTTATTACAGCATATATAGGTTGGCATTATTTTACAGTGAGTTTTTTTTCTCTTAACAATTATGAATCTAAACAGCTTAGAGTGAAGGAAAATCATTTTAATTAGAATGGCTTCTCTAAATAAAATCTCCCTTTTTGAATTTGTATTTGCCTCAAAGGGAAGTATTAATATTAGACATATTTACACAATTCTGAAAGAAATCTACTGAATGATTCCATTATTGTTTTCTGTACAGACAGAACAAAAACCTTTACCCCCTCCCAAAAAAATATTGCTGAACCATGTTTTAATAATTAAACTAACAGGAGTTTAAATTCTCATTTTGCTGATACAAAAACATTTAATAGTCAATGCCTGGCTGTAAGAGTAAGAACGAATGTTTCCTTGTCATTTGCATTCTTCCCTATTATGCTCCCTTGAAGCACACTGTTCAGATATCAAATACTTGTTGACACGCAAGCAATTTAGTCAAGGAAGCATAAGTCTTACCCGGGAGTCTTTAAAAGACTGGTCTAGAGATATGCAACAAACTTACCAGTGAATTTCCATGATTAAGAAGCAAACCAATCCCCACATTCTGAATCATCTACATAAAACTGGAGTACCCTTACTCAATAGAAAGTATCATTTTCATGGATACTAAAAAAGAAGTGGTAAATCACGAAAAAAATTAAGGTGGAAGGAAGGGCAAACTGAAATAAATTTTAAAATAAACCCCAGTGTCTGCCAAAAAAGTTCCATATTGTTTTTAACAGTTAACACTTTATAACTGACATGCTTTAATTAAAAGGCAAGCAAATAAACAAATACAACAAACCAGTAAGAGATCAAAACATAGTTTCTGAAACCAGCATCTAAAGAAAATAATACAGTGGGGCTGTATACAACTTAGCTTAGTAAGAAATTATATTTATGATACAGAAGTGACAGCACCCATCACAATGCTGATAATTTGAAAGTTTAAGAAAACTGTACAAGTATAAACAGGTAATTTTTAACAGATGTTTATGTAAATTGGCAGAGTCAGATAAAGAATAAAATAAGCTTACAGAATACTCCATTTATTAAAAATTCTATCCAAAAAAAAAAAATTCTATCCAATTATTTCATTTCATATCTATATTAAAATACACCCTGAAAAAGAAACCCTGATCTGAATTCAGCTCTGAGTCTTACAGGAGTCAACCTTCTATGGGATTTCAAATCTCATTTGCCAAGACATCATAGTTAGCTGTGTGGTTTAGTGCCACATTGTGACTGTCGACCTCATTCACAACGGGCAGGAAAGCGGAAGTAAAAGGAAGCAGGTTATGACAGGCCATCCTGTATTCTTCATACTGGGAATTACAGTTCCCAAAGCTGCCATCAAGCAGTGCCTCAGAAACCTTTATTAAAGTCTATTGGAAAAGGGGAAAATAAAAATTATTTTTAAGAGAAAATGTTGGTTAATCATCACTTTAATCAGAAGATGCAATTTGTTAATTAAGCAAAAGAAAACTGGTTTCGCCTCAGTGTAAAAGAACTTCTTGCTACCCACAGTAAGAAATCACCTCAAAACAGGAACACTTTAGAAATCAAATCGACAGAGCCTTAAAAAAGCCATATGCTGGGGCGCCTGGGTGGCGCAGTCGGTTAAGCGTCCGACTTCAGCCAGGTCACGATCTCACGGTCTGTGAGTTCGAGCCCCGCGTCAGGCTCTGGGCTGATGGCTCGGAGCCTGGAGCCTGTTTCTGATTCTGTGTCTCCCTCTCTCTCTGCCCCTCCCCCGTTCATGCTCTGTCTCTCTCTGTCCCAAAAATAAATAAAAAACGTTGAAAAAAAAATTAAAAAAAAAAAAAAAAAAAAAAAAAAAGCCATATGCTTCTAATACTTGAAAAAGTGAATCTCTGAACCTAATCACTAAACTGGAAATATCCTTTATTAACAACAATCAATAGTTCCCATGTACTGAGTGTTTACTGTGTGCCAGGCAGGTGCCAAGCCCTTCACAGTTTATCATTTCAATTAACCCTTAAACCAAGTACATGAGGTCAGGAGTACAGACACACCTCATGTTATTGTGCCCGCTCTGCTGTGCTTTGCAGATACTGTGTAGCAACCCTACACTGAGCAAGTCTATCAGTACCATTTTTCCAACAGCATTTGCTCACTTTGTGTCTCTATGTCACATTTTGGTAATTCTTGCAAATATTTCAAGCTTATTCATTATTATTATATTTGTTATGATGATCTGTGATCAGTGATTACGACTCACTGAAAGCTCAGATGATGGTTAGTATTTTTTAGTAACAGGTTTCTTTTTTTAAATTAAGTAGGCTCCACACCCAACATGGGGCTTGAATTCATGACCCTGACATCAAGAGTCACACCCTCACTGACTAAGCCAGCCAGGAGCACCATAATAAACTATTTTTTTAATTAAGGTATGCACATTTTTTTTTAGACATAACACTTTTGCATACTTAACAGACTACGGTATAGTACGAACAGAACTTTTATAGGCACTGGAAAACCAAAACGTTGATTTGACTCACTTTAGTGTGATATTCACTTTATTTGCAGTGGTCTGGAGCAGAACCCACAGTATCTCCCAGGTATGCCTGTATTTTCACCCTCGTCGTATGAGGAAAAGGAAGCTAAGAAATGGAAACTTGCCTAATGTGACTCAGATCCAGACCCAACTCTGAAGGCCCACTTAAGAATTAGGTTGTAAAGACACACATTTTGCCAGATCACTCAGTATCCATCAATTTGTAAAACTTATTCTGAAAAATCTTACCTTTACATTTTTATCTTTTATAGTTTCATCCAGTCTAGTGGCAATAGCAATTGCTTTTTCTTGCCTTGACTTGTCCAGAAAATACATCATTTTAGCACCTGAAATACCAAGACACTACAAAATGAGCAAACTCCTATATCTTACAATTGATTTGATTGACATTAACCAGTGGCTTAAAATCTGGTTCCAATGACTTAAAGTCAGCAGTGAGTTGGAGCTGCCTCCTACCAGAACTGGTGAGCCAGGTACAGTGTCTCTTCCCAACTCCCAATTTAATGACATCCTCTTGACAGCCTGGCACCACAATGGGAGTGCTTGTAAATGGCAAAACACTACAAAGCAGGGCTTCTGTCACAAAGAGATGGTTGTTAAACACTTACCAGGAGACCAGATTTAACAACCGATCCTTTCCCAAAGAAACACTATAACTGGAAATATAAATATGGGCTGCCCTGTAGTATCAATCGACATTTCAGCTAAAATAATTTTTTTAAGATGATACGCTAAAATAATACATCTAAGGAACAAATTACTGTCACAGAGAAGTGTGGTGGAGGGACAAAAGGAAAATGGTTGCATGTTCACAAAGAAAATAAGTATTTTTTAAAGCTTTTTTAAAAATCCTTATTCCTATGTAATTTTTCTGCATCTACTGAAATGATCATATGGTTTTTATCCTTTCTCTCTTACTGATGTGATGTATCACACAGACTGATTTACAAATAGTGAACCATCCTTGCAAGCCAGGAAGAAATCCCACTTGATCATGGTGAATGAATTTTTAATGTATTGTTGGACATGGTTTGCTAATATTTTGTTGAGGACTGTTACAAGTATGTTCATCAGGGATACTGGCCTGTAGTTTTTTGTTTTTTGTCTTTATCTGGTTTTAGTATAGGGTAATGCTGGCCTCATAGAATAATCTGGAAGTTTTTCTTCCTCTTCTGTTTTTGGGAATAGTTTGAGAAGAATAGGTATTAACTCCTCTTTAAATGTTTGAAGTCGCCTGGTCCTGGACTTTTGTTTGTTGGGAATTTTTTGATTACTGATTCAGTATCATTACTGGGTAATTAGTTTGTTCAAATTTTCTGTTTTTTCTGGATTCAGTATTAGGAGGTTATACGTTTCTAGGAATTTGTCCATTTCTTGTAGGTTGTCCAGTTGGTTGGCATGTGCCTTTTCATAGTATTCTCTTACAGTCCTTTTTATTTCTATGGACTCGGTTGTTATTTCTCCTCTTTCACTTCTGATTTTGAGTCCTTTTTCCCTTTTTTTTTTTTTTTGAGTCTGGCTAAAGGTTTATCAATTTTGTTGATCTCTTCAAAGAACCAGCTCCTGGTGTCATTGATCTGTTCTATTGGTTTTCAGCTTCTATTTCATTTATTTCTGCTCTAAATCTTTATTATTTTCTTCTACTAGCTTCGTGCTTTGTTTGCTCTTCTTCTGTCTCCTTTACGTGTTAAGATTAGGTTGTTTACTGGACAGTCTTCTTGCTTCTTGATGTTGCTCTGTGTTGCTATCAACTTCTCTCTTAGAACAGCTTTTGCTGCATCCCCAAAATTTTGCACCATGTGTTTTCATTTTCATTTTTTTCCATGTATTTTTTTTATTTCCTCTTTGATTTCTTGGTTGACCCATTCATTGTTTATTACCATTTTATTTAACCTCCATGTATTTGTGTTCTTTCTACATCTTCCAGAAAATGCTTGCATATTCACAAAGAACATATTTTTAAAGCTATTTTTCAGTAATATTCAGTTTACATTTCTCCTGTAAATTTTGGAGATTTTTGTTTCACACCTGGGGTATATGGGCTCAAAGCTCTTAATTTCACCATTAGTTCCAGCTAGGGTAATGGGATAATGACCAGTTTGGGTAGTGATGCAGGGTCACAGCAAGCTGGCTCATTCATTCACCATTCACTAAGCTACTACGCCTGGCTCTATACTGGACAATGTAGGAGACACGTTAGTGACCAAAACAGCTCTAAGCCTTGCCATCAGGGGCTCCCAGAACAGCACATCAGACAGTGCCAACCAGTGTGTCAGGACTGGGATGAGGAGGTACAGGCAGAGGGGTCAAGGCCAGGGAGGGGGGAAAGGGGATACTTCTGGTCAGAAACACCACAACGTATGGTGTCTCTAAATAAGACCCTTTGCTGGGCACTGGGTACACAAGTGACCAAGAGAGACGTGTTCCTTCCCTTTCAGAATGGAGGCAACCAGTATTCATTCAATTAATAACCTCTTTCTCCATGACGGTATCTCCTGCTCCATGTTCTATGCTCATTTTTCTACTGGCCTTTAATCAATTTATATTTTTTATTGCTAATCTATACGAACTCTACATATATTATTAGCCTTCTATTAGTTACATATCTGTAAATATTTTTTTTCCAACTGGCCTTTTGACTTTCTTTCTTTCTTTTTTATTTATTAAGTAACCTCTAACCCCAACATGGGGCTAAGAACTCACAACCCCAAAATCAAGAGTCGCATGCTCTACCCACTGAGCGCCAGCCTGGTCTTTTGACTTTTTTTTATGGTGTTTTAACTTTTATGTGGCAACATTTAACTTTTCCTTAGAATTTCACATAATATTTGGGAAGGTATTTCCCTAAAAACAATAAAAAAATGTTTTCGTCCATTATCCTGTGTTCTTGAGGAGAAGTTCTTATTTCCCTTTGTACCAAGAAGTTGCAGTTTTTCACAGGAATTAACTTTTTTTCCCATAGATATCAGAATCAAGAAGTTTCCCTTTAGAACAAGAAAGCTTAAATTAAAATATTTAAGTATATGCTTAACGTAGGAGCTTAGTTAACTATATTATGTACTTCATTTTGTCTCCAATTCCTCGTCCACAATCTTTTGTCCAATTTACCATCTTGTCCATCCAAGCCATTCTGTCATTTTATGAAACTGAATAAACTCCCTAAAATCCTTCTGTACAGGCAGGATATAAGTAAATCCTCAAAATATAAAATATGGCAAGTAATAAAAACACAAGAAAAAATAAATCACTCATAACCACAACACACGAAGGCAACCATTAAAGCTTTCATATGTATTTCTTTTCAGCCTTTATCCCATGTATTTTTTTTTACAGTTGAAATTATATTGTATGTTACTTCCGTGTACGTGTTATGAAATTATTTACCCCCATTATTACAAATCATCCAAATTAACATCCCTTTACAGGACTGCTGGGTTTTCCATTCCACTACAAACCTGCTACTATTTCCCCTACTATCAGACATACATCAGCTTTGTTTCCATTCTTTTCCCCACACTTACAGCATTTCAGTTAACGTCTTTGCGCTTAAAGCTCTATCTCTGCTTTGGATTAATTCTTTAAAATTATTTACAAAAGTATGATGACAGCGAAAATCACAGATAATGTGACGCTCCTCATAAGAGGACAGGTTGCTTTCCTAAATGGCCGGGCCAGTTTACATTCACAGCAGCGAGATACACGAGTGCTTACCCACCACATCTTTACCGTACTTCCGTCTCCTTTTTCCAAACAAACAGACCTTCCTTAACTGGAAAGATCAAAAATGGTATTGCATTCATTTCTACTTCTAGGATAACTTGTGAGGTTGAACATCTTTCCAAACGTTTATTTTCACCACATTCTAACCCTTTCCAGAACTGTTTTACCCCTGGGAGTCCAATACCAACCTGAAAGCAGATGCTGAAGAGAGGTAGCATTGTGTCTGAGAAAATCCTCATTAAAACTTTCCAAATCCTTGTTGACAAATATTTTCTGCATTTCTTGAGATAGAACTTTACTCACAATGTCTGGAAGATTACTATGATTAGACACTATAAAAACAAAACATTTGGAATTAAAAAAATTTTTAATCTATCCTTTGAAACAAAATCAATGGAAATACATTTATATTTGTTATTAAGCTTGATACATTTCACACAGTAAAAATATTGCTCCTTTGGAATACTAAATATATTCTAGCTTAAAAATGCACTAATTTCTAACATATCTTTGCTAGCATGTTTAATTTATAAACACACCGTAAATATTATCCTTTCCTTGCTTCACATTAATGTAAATCTCTTTAATATCCAGCTTAATGAGAGGCCTCTGAACTGTCATACTTGCTTTTACATAAATATTACCTTTTTTCATACTTACCAGATTTAGAAAATTTAATTAAGCATTCATGTAACCATGGGTTATTACTGTTGATGGCAAAAGCTCGTTTGACAGACTGCAGCATTAACAGAAACTTCCCTGTGTCAGAAAAACATGGAAAGGTAACAGCATCAAATATTTATGTATGTTATTTTAGTCACTTTATTTTAGCCTCACTTAAATTCCAGTAACAAAATGTTACCTTTCCTATAACATTCATAAGTAAAATTCAAAGCTGACTTTGGTTATCAAAGACAACTTTTATTTTCTAAAGAAAAGTTTGAAATCATGTAGAACTGCTTCAGGTAAACAATTTGTATGACTGTTCAAACTCTTCTTAAAAGGGATTTGAACATAATTTTCTAACTAGTTACCCCAAAAAGTTTTGAGTAGCAAAGGAAAAAGGGATTGGGAGCCTTTTGTGGAAGGCTGAAATGGATCTTTAAGAAACAAAAATCAATCTAACTTGATAAAGATTATGCTGAATATGGTCACCAATATAAGTAAGGATTAACAACTGAATTCAAACTATTACCTTTTCTAAAATATATTTCAAATGCTAATAGATGAGTGTCAATGTTATCAGCAACAAGGTTCTTAAGAGGTATAAGGAACTTGATAGCTTCTTCTAATGGATTTTCTATCTATTTTGAAACAGAAAGGAAAATTATTACATTTAAAAACAGCTACACAAGTCAGTTTCCCCCAAAATCTCATATTAATATGTCTCTAAAGTAATTTACCATTCTCTTTATATGACGAAATAAGCAAGAAAACATTTTAAAACTATCATCTGTAAACAAATTCAAAATAGTAATTTCAAAATGGATATGGCTCCATTGTTTCTTCTGATTATAAAATCATTATAATCTCATAAAAATCCAAAAAAATACAGGAAATTATTCCATAGGCTTAAGGAGATGGGACACCAAATACTGATAGCCCCTTATTCTTCAAACATCTATAGTAAAGAGGCAAATATAACTGTATCGTGTGATTGGAAAAAATGACAAATTTGAAATACACTAGATTCTATAGTGAATAAACCTGAAAACTAAAATATTTCCCTAAACCTGGTCCCTAAATAACTACCAACACTTTTAGAAAATCCCAGCCATGAAGTGCTTTCTCTTTGTAGCTAAAACATATCAATATATATAAAATGTTTCCAGATGTAATAATTATATTGCTGCTGTAACACATTACCAACAAGTTAGTGTTCATAAAACAACACCTATTCATTATCTTGCAGGTCTGTAGGTCAGAAGTCCAACATGGGTCTGGCTGGGCTTAAAAATCAAGGTGCCAGCAGGACCACCTCCCTTTTGGAGGTTCGAAGGGAGAGTATGTTTCAAGGCCCTTTCAGCTCCTCAAAGCTGCCCACAATCTCCATTTGTGGCTCCCTCATTCCCTCTTCAAAACCAGTAACAGGCTGAGTTCTCCTTACAGGACTCCAACCCTCTCCTGTCTCCCTCTACTCTAAAGATCCACTGTGATTACATTCGGCTCCCCAGACAATCCAAGCTAACCTCCTTATTTGAAGGCCAGCTAATTACAATCATAAATCCCATCTGCCACCTTTATTCCCCTTTGCCATGTAATGGAACATATTCCCAAATTCCAGGGATTAGGATGTGAAGAGATTTAAAGGGACATTATGCTGCCTACCACAACTACAATTCTACGTATAATCTGCATTAACCAAAATTTGCGTATTATCACTCAAAACTAACTGACTAGTATCATGACCTTGAAATATTACAAAGGGCTTCTGATCTACAGATGTAATTAAAACACATTCGTGACCAAAACAGAACCAAGTAACATAAATTCTACCAAATAAAGACAGTAAGTTTATCTCACCCTTTCTAATTTTTCAGGTATAAGTTCTTCTTTGAGACCACTGCCTTCTTCTTCTTCTTCATCTCTTTTTTTCTTTGGATTTTTTTGTTGACGTTCCCTTTCCGCATGCTTTCTCTCTTCTTCCAGTTTAGCCTTTTTCTGAGCTCTTCTCTGCTTGCTAAGCATTTTCTTCAACTCTTTGGCTGACAAGTTTTCTACAAATATCCAAATGAATACAAATTCTAAGTCAGTGTTTCCATGTTCCTCACATTCTTCTGCAATTTTTAGTACAGCTTTTACAAGGGAAAAGGGGGAAGAGGCAATGATATGGAGGTTTTTAGGAAGTGCCACCACCTATCACACACCTGACACACAAAAGGCAACTGGTAAACACTGCATTGACTAAAATGAACCGATTCTAAAAAAAATATATAAAAATAAATAATAATAAAATAAAATTAACCAATTATGGCCTAGTTCTGCCTCCCAACATGATAACATGACTTTATTTAGGTAAATCACTTCATCTCACTGAGTCTCAATCCCAATCTGCGCACAGTGGGGGTGATGACACCAGCTATCCTCTTGGAATATATCAAGGACAAGTGAGACAATGCATACACACAGAATTGTGATCTGATCCGAAATTTTCCTCCACATTACTATCTCTCAAATACCTGTAGATACTAACATTCTAGTGAATAAAAAGCTGGACAAATATCCTCATTGGCAGTATTATTTTCAATTAACTAGGCACTAGAAACTGTAAGAACATGTATTTTTCCCAAAGGGGCTCAAAGCTATTTTCACTTACAATTTAAAAAAAGAGAGAAAAAGAACCCAGTCCACAGACATTTCTATTTTTCCTTAATTGGCCTTACTGAAGATAAAAATAAAAATGATTGCAGGGCACCTGGCTGGCTCAGTCAATGGAGCGTGCGACTCTTGATCTCAGGGCTGTGAGTTCAAGCCCCATGTTGGAAGTAGACATTACTTAAAAAAAAATAAAATCTTAAAAAATTTAAAAAACATAAAAAAATAAAATAAAAATAAAAATGATCACAAGTCATCAAATTAGGGCTATTTAGAATTATTAGCTACAGAGCATGATCCTGCTGACTTTTTCTAAGCTCCCCCTATCCCCTGCACTGTTTTGGGGGCATACAGGCTACCTGATGCCGTCTTCACATACATTTGACAAAATGCTTTTGTATGTATTGTTATGCTAAGGACATTCTGAAATTTTGTGTTCTTTTCCATCCTTTTACATCAAGTTCCTTTTCAGTTACCTGAATTTATTTCTTGCTGTTTGCTCTCACTGGTTAAGGGGTTATCATACAATTTCAAGTATATTTCAATCGCTGATCTAGCAGCCTTGAAATAGAAGGCATGTCTTCTGAGTATATCTTCTAATCTCAAAAGGTCAACATAGGCACGAAGGGTCATCTTTCTCATGCAGTATGTATGGAAGTCAAATTGATCATCGGTTATCTCAAAAAAATGCTTCAAAAAAAACACAAAATTATCCCTTATATATATGTCAGTAATGTCTATTTTTTGAAAGAAAATCATAAAAAACCCCAAATACAATGTTAACAGTCACAATTTCACTTAGTTGCCCCTCTCCACTGTTCAACACTACAAAGAACATCAAATTATTCTTTGCATTCAACTTAAGTTTCTGTTACTTGGCCATTCCCTGTATCACTTTTTGTGACGACACTCAATTTCTGTGTAATAAGTCAGATAATCAGATTTTTTTTAACCTTGAAATCAGTACATATTGATAATTTTGTTTTAGTGAAATATTTCTCCTCCATATTCCCCCAAAATGAGCAAGGCAGAGTTAAATGGAGCTCTGAATGAAGGTCAAATATACACAGGTTCACATTAAATGTTTACAAATCAGACTGTTCTACTCAACTTTGAGGACAAGCCCTGTCATCTCTATCCCTACTGCATGGCACAGGCCTAACATTCAATAAGCACAGTTTTTGCTAACTCAAGAGAGAAAATGCTTATCACTCATGTGACCTCTTAATTTCCTACAGCTTCAATTATTTAAATTAGGTAGGAATAAAGAAATCCACATAGCCAATTTCATAAGGTTGTTAAGTGATCAAATAAGATAGTTTAAAAATTTCATTGAACACAGAGCATTCTAGCTTTTTCTCATTTAATAAACTCCCATTATTCTACCAACATTCCATTTTAGCAATGGTTCCTAAACTAGAGTCTATGTATAAAATAAGCATAATAACATTGTCCTAAGCAGAGAGTTCAAGGCTTTCATCCAATTCCCAAAGGGTTCATGGCCCGAAAAGTTAAAGAACCAATTCCTTACATTGCAAGGAGATGATTAACAATTCAAAACAACTGATACTTTTGTTTTCTTTCCTATATGCCTCTCTGCCTCCATCTTCTTTCTATTCCCCTATTTTAGCTTCTCCAAAAATATACACAAAAATGAATGATTCAATACATGAATACAAATTAAGCTCTTCTGCTACTTCATCTCCCCTCTGTCCTGGGGGCCTAAGTACTAACTCACTGTGCAGAAGACACATTAGCAACTGTCCACATCATTTCATAATTTTATTTGTGTTGGTAATTAGAAATACACTACACACAGAATGACATTAAGTACCTGAGACTTTAAGGGAAGAATTCTAAGGTAAGAAGTATAAAAGCACACAGTGTGGAGGGGAAAAAATGGGAAAAAATAAACATTCAACATTAGTTTATAACTTCAAGAATCATGCTTTAATGTGTTATATTTGAAAATTGCACTCCTCCCATCAATAAGACAAATCAATTCATAAGTATCAACATAAACTTGTTTTTTTATCAAAGGATTACAGGTTTCATAAAGCTGTTCGTGGTTAATATAAATCAAGTTATGTCTAGCACCAAATCTTAAAATTCAATACAACTGAGGAAAAATGGCAGTGCCCACATCAAGGAATACATAATGAGATGATAACATCTAAGAGATTACAGGACCTTTTTTTAAGTTAAGAAACATTTATGTGTAAAAGGCAGACACAAGTTTTAAGAGATACTCTAGCAGCTTTAGTAGACGTATATTCTAGGTCAAGTCTTAGAGGGAGCAGTAGAGAACCACAAACATTTAAGCCGCCTCTTTATCAGTAACAGCCCACAGGCTGCCTCTCTCCAGTTAGTCTTCCATATATAGGGTAACCAACTTATCCTGGCTAGCCTGGGGCTTTCTCAGTTTTTCCAAGGAAAGTCCAGTGTCTTAAGAATACGCTTTGCCCCGGGCAAACCTGGATGTTGATCACTCTATAGTAAGCTCATAGTTGTGGACAGGATATGGCCAGAGTTAATTAGAAAAAGTAGGATACTAACAAAATAATTTTGCTTTGGGAAGAAACGCTATATTGTAGAATCCTTTTAAGAAACAACTAAATAATCTTAGCTTGACTTTCTTTTTTTTTTTTTTTTTTTTTTAATTTTTTTATTTTCAACTATAGATACATAAGAAGTTACAAAGGTAGTGCAGAGATACCCCGTACACTGGTCTCTCAATTTCCTCCTAAGA
The DNA here is from genome assembly GCF_046562875.1 of Panthera onca. Classification (NCBI taxonomy): domain Eukaryota; kingdom Metazoa; phylum Chordata; class Mammalia; order Carnivora; family Felidae; genus Panthera; species Panthera onca. Next base: position 211,698,687 of record NC_138339.1, on the reverse strand, counting down.
GTTATATCCTCCATAATTATAGTGTGAGAACAAAATCAAAAACCTGACATTGATACAATGTGGGTATATAGTTCTAATGCGATTTTATCACATGTGTAGATTCATGTAACCACCACCACAATCAAGACACAGAACTATTCCATCCCCACAAAGATCTCCCTTATACTATCTTGGGGTGATTTTTAAGTCTCTAGATTGGTAAAACATAAAAATAAGCTAGATGACACAAACAGGTGAAGTTAGCTTCCCCATACTCCAGCATAATATGGTCACTTATCAGCTTCCTGCAGAAACCAGGTAACCAAATTTTAATAGACAGCTCACACTCTTAACTCCATTTTCCCCTCATCATAAATTACTAGTTCTTTGGGGGAGGGGCAGGAATTGCTTAATTTGTCAAAATTAGGCTTGAATCAAAATAAGACGAGTCAGTAGAGAATAAAGAAATGCTATTCGTGGCCTAAGAGCACGGTTTCCTTTAGGAATTCCGTATTAGTCCCTCTCTTCTTACCCAGGTTCCCCCACCCCCTTACTTCTCGGCAACCCTGGAGGAGCCCAACAAAAGGTCATATACAGAAAGGCAACAAAAACCTCTGATTTGAAAAATAATAATAATTAGACGAACTAGGGTAGTAAGCAACTCTACCCCCATTATAGAAAATCTGTTATTATAAAACACACATCAACTAGATAAAGGTTAAGATATGCTAGAAGATAAAGTTATGAACTGCCTATGGTTCTGATCTATCAGAAATCCTAGATCTTATCATCAAGTTTTAGAAATAAGTATTACTGATCCATTTCAGACATAAATCAGCATACTAAAATGAGAAACTAATCCCTGGGAAAAAAGAAAAGAAAAAAGTCTTGAAATATAAAATTATTATGAACACATGTTTATATCTAGTATCTTTAAAGATGGCTGTTTTATTTTTAATAAACCTCAAGTTCTAAACATCAGATTAGGCTGGACTTCATAACCTTTACATATAATCCTAAAATCCTATGAGGGCTGCAAGATGAAAGCAAAAAAAATACTATCCTGGGCCATTCTAGAATTCTAACATTACAAATGCAATTAACTAAAAGCTTACAGCAATACATGTCATGGCTGAAACTGCCTTCAAGGGGAGAATTCTTGAGTAAGTTCTTGAAGGCAGAAGAAAGGCCTAGACCTTATTTGAACTTACATCCGTATTCACTGAAGGTGAAGGTTAACTGCAAAGTTTTACTTTTGAAAGGTCATCATTTCTTTACTAAAATACTTAAAATCCAGGCACAAAAGTAGGTCATGAAGATATTTATCATAATAAATCACTGAATTCTGTAATTACTCTTAAATCCTAACAAATTATATCATTAAGAATTCTTTCAGATTATGTTAATTTTATTAGAAATGAAATTAATAGCATTACTAATTTAGTATTAATCAATCGGCAAATATTTAATCACCTTATTTATACTAAGCACTCACATTTCTACATACACTAGAAGAGTTAAGTCTTACTTTTACTATGAATAACTCACTATAAAAGACTAGCTCACAAATGGCATAAGAATAGGCTCTTCCCTCACTTATCTGTGTCTGGTTCTTTCTGTCCTCAAGCACTAACAAATCCAAAACAGAAACAGTAAAGTTTCTAGAAATGATTATATAACATGACCAGAGGGTGACAATTTCTGCCTATTTTAATCTCTGATAGCCAATGGTTTTCTATTTTTTTTTTCTTCAAAAATGCTTTCTACCAGTCAAATCCTATTTCTTGAACAAGAGACACAGTTTATCTGACATTACAGACTTTTATTTCATGTCACTCAGACAAAAGTCACTAAAAATTTAAGGGAGAGCATAATCTAAATGAAACTTAGTAATGGAAGAGCTATTAATCATATTCTAACAATCCTCAAGAAATACCACCAAGAGAACTATTGATAGTCATGAATATTAGGAGGGGTGGGCCTGAAGCTGGAGACACTCATAGTTATAATGACCCTAAGGATGTGCAAATTTCACTTTCACAGAAAATCTGGTAAATATCTAGCCATGCCCTTGCTGGAATTACTGATCCATAAGTGCCTAGTAGCTTCTTCATTCAGGAAACAATCTATTGCTCCCTGAGAACGTCCTGGGTAATAAGCATGTATCTTTCCTTAGTAACAAGAATGCTTTTAAAGTGCTGGTCATCTAAGGAATGTTGAAACAAACTGGTGATCTATGGTTTTATCACAGAAATAAGAGCCGGGTTTAAATTAGAATGCTTGGATATTGCCTAAGTATTTCGCGTATCATCTGAGGGCTTTATATTTTTCAAGGAGAAGATATGGATTTTCCCCCAGAGATATAGCCAGCAAGCCCAGGCTCAAAAAGAAAAAAGCAAAGAAACCAAACAAAAACAAAAAACTAGGTTATTTCCAAAAGGGATCAGGTATAATCCTAGTTCCAGTTCCCAGCAAAAGCCACCCCCTAAGATTTAGGCTTTCTTTTGGGTAACCTTGGAAGTTTCACATGGGGAAAAAGGCCAAAGTGACTGCTAGAGTGCAGACATCAGGCTCACCTGACTACGACGCCTGTGGTTTTATACTGCGTCAGCATGGGAACAGTGCTGCCGATTGACCCCACAACTGAGGGCTGCTGAGGACTGCCTCAGGGGTGCTTTTGTGGCTCTTTTCCTCCTGTTGTCCATTTGGAAGGAGAGTGCTTCAGAGATGACAAAGAACAGGAAAACAAAATTCACACAAAGGAAAAGAAAAGTCCCCTCACTAGGACACATCACACATAATCCTAAAAGCAAGTAATAAAATAAGCCTGCAAACCAGCCACAGATTGCTGTACAAAGTATCGGACATGAGAACAAGTATCCTGGGAAGACAAACTGGAGAGAGGCTGGCTCCAGAGCAGATCCTGATGTAAAGGGGAAAGAGGTGGCCATCAGCTTGTGTGTCCTTCTGGGCTAGTGAGGAGATCAAATAATGGCCGGATTAGGAAAAACAAATTTTGAATATATGTTAACAATAACAGTAATGGCTTGATAAATTCATCTTTTCCTTCTTCCCTCAGACCAAATTACGCAGACCTGTCTCAATCATAACCATTTGAAGATCAAAACAAAGCAATCACTTATTCACAACTTCTGAATGTTTGAAAAGCTAAAGACCAAGCATGTTTTTCACAGTGAAGTTTCCAAAGCAGAACAGGTAGATGATCCCATGTAGAAATCAACCCGCTTTTTTCATCACCTTACAGGAGAAAAGTAAAGTCAAAGTTCTACAACTTACCCTTTCTACTTCATGGCATTTTTTCAAGGCATCCCCATATCTCCCCAAACGCTGGTAAGCTGAAATGCATTCTGTCTGAAACCACATGCATTGCATCTCATTTAGATTTTCCATAGCAGATGTTCCTTCCTGAAACAGAAGCATTCATAAATATAGGACACAAACAACAAAAGAGATCCTAAAGACCTCATTTTCTCTTTTACAACTGTGGCTACAAGTATCATTATGACAATACATAGCAATAGACAAATAGCTCAAGGTTCTTCCAAAGGCTCCTACTGATGCGAAATTACGTAATGTCTTATTTACCCAGCTCTGTTGGGGTATTCAACACCCTACCCAGAAAAGACTCCAGATTGCTGAAACTAAGTTTTTGAACACTTTTATTTAAAATATTCATTTATTTGGATATTTAAAATATTTAACAGTAATCCTTAGGAAGCACTGCTTATTTTCTTTTTAAGCAACCGCTGCTTAACCTTTCCTTGCTGACTCGGTCACTGTGATGTACACCCAGTTACTGCTGAATCTGTTAGTTCCAGGGCTCCTTTGGTTTCCTGGTCTCCTCCCTCCACCTCAGGCTATCAGCTGGCACTATCTTTGTGTCCCTGGGTCTGCTTCTTGTTCCATACCAACTCCTCCCATTTGCATTAGGCTGACAAAGCCAAATAAGGGAATTTGTAAAGAATATCTGTTAACTTAGGGGCACATGGGTGGCTCAGTCCGTTAAGTGTCAGACTCCTGTTTTGGCTTAGATCATGATCTTGCAGTTGTGAAATTCAGCTCTGCATCAGACTCTGAGCTTGGCATGGAGCCTGCTTAATTCTCTCTCTCCCTCTCCCTCTGCCCCTCCCCTACACATCCTCTGTGTGTGTGTCTCTCTCTCTCAAAAAATAAAAATAAAAAATAAATAAAAAGAATATTTGTTAACTTGGGTTCAATGAGAATTCTGAGAAGAGTGTAAGACCTAAAGTACCTAGTTTCAATGGAGGGCCACTGGAGTTTTATCACAATTTAGAAGAGTTATTTCAAATATATTTTATGTGACCCCAGGGAAAAATGGCAAAGGTACATATTCATAAATAATTTCAGTCTTCAGTTCTTTTTCACACCCATTTTTGTGACCTGTTCCAATTTCAGTATTCTCATTAAAAGTGTAAAAACTGGTTATCTCTCAGTGAATGGAATTATGGGTGTATGTTATTTCTTCCTTATGGTTGTATATATTTTCCATCTTTTGGTGACTACATATTTTTATAAGAAATCTACATTTTTCATTTCAAAATCTTTACCAACTAGAACTGTCCAGCTTGCATCAGCAACTCTGTACACAGGTTCTAAAACACTGAAAAATCTGCCAGAAGAAAATATGCACACTTCACTCACTTATTAGTGATCAGATAGAATCACTTATAATCAGACATAAACTGGTTATTTGAGGTTAGCAGTCTGCCTCTGCTGGCTCACTCCCTGGGCTATCCACCACACGTTCTGGGCCCATCTGGCCCAGGAACGAGGGTGGCTGAGCAGACCCAGGTCTCCATCCAGCAGGACAGCTTGTCAAGAGTGAATTACCAGAGGCAATTCTGACAAGCCAGCTGAGCCACGGGGTTTGATGACTCCTCTCCTCAAACAGACAACCATTCCCCTTCTTCTTCATTCTGTGGTGCCTTTTCAAACACATCCTGGTTGTCTGTGACTTGGGTGCGTGCGTGCGTGCGTGTGTGTGTGTGTTGGTTGGTTGGTTTTTAAAATCACTGGACTTGATCTAGTTAAGAAGTTTTGTATATTCGTTTTATTTTTTTTTAATATTATTATTTGGGGGAGAGCACAAGGTGGGGGAGGGGCAGAGAGGAGGACAGAGGATCCAAAGCGGGCTCTGCCCTGAGGCTGACAGCAGCGAGGCGGATGTAGGGCTCGAACTCACAAACTGTGAAATCATGACCTGAGCCGAAGTCGGACGCTCAAGAGACTGAGCCACCCAGGAACCCCTGTATATTCATTTTTTTTTTTTTTTTTTTTAATTTTTTTTTCAATGTTTTTTATTTATTTTTGGGACAGAGAGAGACAGAGCATGAAAGGGGGAGGGGCAGAGAGAGAGGGAGACACAGAATCGGAAACAGGCTCCAGGCTCTGAGCCATCAGCCCAGAGCCCGACGCGGGGCTCGAACTCACGGACCGCGAGATCGTGACCTGGCTGAAGTCGGAGGCTTAACCGACTGCGCCACCCAGGCGCCCCTGTATATTCATTTTAACTGCACTTTCCTTCCGATCTCTGCTTTGGCTTCCAGGTGGTACTTTCCTGCACAGACACCGCCTGCTTCTGTATCTACTCCTGTACTTCTTACCGTCTCCAAATCTGTGCCGCAGGGCAAAGGGCATCAAAGAGTTTGAACCCCTGCACTATCTACTACATGACCCCTTCAGAGCCTCACCCACCTTGCTGCAAAACGTCAGACAAACACATGAGTCAGTGGTAGGTGAACATGAACACTAAGACGATTTTGCTCATTTTAGTTTTCTTCTCCTAATACCCATCACTCTTGCTACTTCTTTCCCTCTACATTACATCTACCACTTCGCAATCTATTGATCCTGTGGTGTGTGAATTTCTGAAACACTAGTCACTACAGTTTCTGCTCCTATTACCATTCTAAAACATGGGCTTTAGTGTCAGAGACTGCTAAGCTAGAATCCTGGCTCCAAAAGGAGTGACTAGCTGGGTGATCTCCAATGGGCACAGTACCTGACTTCTCTAAATATTTTCTAAGTATAACATGAGAGTAATGATATCAGAGGACTGATAGGATTAAATGAGATTATGTATATAACATACTTAGCTCAGTGCTTAATAACTGTTAAAGCTACTTTACATTTCCCCTTACAAATGGTATATAAATTATTAGCATTACTCTAAATATGAGAAAGGAGAGCTCAGGCAGGTTCAGATGCAAAAGCCATTTTTATGATGAGAGAGAGAGAACAGATGGTCTATAAGTAGTAGCCATTAATGAAAACTTAAATGTCTGTACATACACACACAGAGCTCTCTCTCTCTCTCTCGCTCTCTCTGAGGGGAGAGCAACAGCTGAGAGGGAGAGCGAGAGCTGTGTGTGTATGTACAGACATTTAAGTTTTCATTAAACGCTACTACCTATAGACCATCTGTTCTCTCTCTCTCTCATCCTACATATACAGGACATGTATTTCGTATACAGTAAAACCTTGGTTTGTAACTATAGTTCATTCCGGAAACATGCTTGTATTCCAAAGCATTTGTTTATCAAAGCGACTTTCAAGAACCATTGGCTCAGTTGTGATCATGTGATGTTCAGCATCACGTACCACTCATATTGCAAGACATTGCTCATTTATCAAGTTAAAATTTATTAGAAATGCTTGCTCGTCTTGTGGAACACTCGCAGAACAAATTACTCATAATCCAAGGTTTTGCTGTATGTGATCCATATGTATACATAGGAGATATGTGTATATATGATATATATGACATATTATTTACCAATACCTATGAATACTTATGCCACTTTGATGGTACGAAATGAGATCTTATTGTTTCTCTAATTACTAATGCAAGCATCTTTTTTGGCCATTCCATTTTCCACTTGTGTGAGCTAACTATTCACATCCTTTGCCCATGTTTCTCTCATCTTGTCTTTCTCTTATTGAGGTTTAGTGTGTGTGTTTTTGTTTCTATGACATTCTTGTAAGTAGTTAAGATTTCACAACAAAATTCAAGCTATTCTGTGACTTCTAAATTATAAGCAGTTTTGATAAACACCCAAACACAACCAGAATCTAGTTAACATTTAAGGAAGGTGGTACGCTGGGGCTGCATGAGGAAAACATTAGTATCACAGGGCACAGGGGTAACTTACTTTCATCCTAAATCACTCACAAACACCAGCAATAAGGCCCTCCATTGTATACATAATGTGCACTCGGAGGTAAAAGTTATTTATTCCAGGGTATCTTAATTAAAACTTGGAAATTAAACTTGGAAATGTGGTTTCCTCTTTATGCCTCAATGTCACATTCAATGTGTATTAAGGAACTATTTCAGTGAATTCTTTGTGGAGTTCTTTATAAATTCTTTTTTTTTTAATTTTTATTTTAATGTTTATTTTTGAGAGAGAGATAGAGCACAACAAGCAGAGGCAGAGAGAGATGGTGACACAGAATCCGAAGCAGGCTCCAGGCTCTGAGCTGTCAGCACAGAGCCCAATGTAGGGCTCAAACCCACAAACTGTGAGATCATGACCTGAGCCAAAGTCAGATGGCCAACTGACTGAGCCACCCAGGCACCCCTATAAAATCTTATTCCATCATATGGTTTGGAAATACCTTCTCCAATTCTATGGTCTACCGTCTCATTTTGTTGATGGTTATTCCTTGTTATATGTACACTTTAATTTTTAATATGGTCAAATATATCAATTTTACCTTTATACTTAAATTTTTTTAGTTTCTTAACAAATGCTTCCTACCTCAAACTCTAAAGATAAATTTAATACTTTCTTTAATCAACCTGGAATCTATTTGTGTGCAGGAGAAGAATGTCATTTTATTTTTGTCAGTTGTGCCAGCAATATCTTTTCATCTCTGATTCTGAAAGCACCTGTGGCTATATACCAAGTTTCCAAATACATGTCAATCTGTTTCTGAGCTTACTATTGTGTTCCATTAGTCTACATATATTTTGAACCATAAACTTACTATTTTCATAATGAGATAGAAAGTTCATGTGGAAAGAGATGTACGGATGGGGAAGGAGGGACAGGAAAGGAACAGATGTTCAGCCCAACAATTTCAGAGAACTTAAATTCTGAAATGTCAGAAATTATAGCTCGAAGAGGCTGGTTCTATATAGAAAAAACTCTATGAGCAATTCAAAAGAAACTGAAAAGAGAAATAAAAAGCAGCCACAAATTACTAATGAGACAAAAGAGTTGTGAATTGAATATTACATATAAGCACTGAAGTCTGGTATATTGCTTATTTTCATATAATGATACTGTGCTCCTATCATTGTCTTTCAACCGTCCCCCACCAGAAGCACACGCATACACACACTGAACCACAGTAAGAAACCATCCTTAGGACACAAGCTAGATGGGATTAATAAAAATAATGACAAAAATGAATTCTTATGAACTTTAGTGGCAAACTTCACAAATCATCATAGAGCTTAAGTTTAATTGTACTAACTCAGAAAAGTACACACTCGCATATGGCATTTCTTACCCTTGTGAACTTGGAACACATTTCCTCTGCTTCTTTTATCATGTTTGCTCGAAGCATATATTTTGCACATTTGGAGTTGATGAATCTATCAGCTGTGTCCAAAGACTGCGCTTCATCCATCCACTTTACAGCTTCTTTGAGATTACCTATATGCTTTAAGAAATGAAAGCATTATTAAAGAAATCACAGTATTTGTTACTAAAAGAATATGGGTGAATATAAATCATACAGACAAACTAGAAATCTGGTACCATTTCTGTCAAACTTCTCTAGAAATCCTTAGATAAGTTATAATTTACATTTACTAAGAGATGATTCAAGTAATTAACACTGATTATACACTGCTTATACAACTATGTAACATAAAACTCCCTAGGACTATTAGAGTATTAGAAATAGATTATCAGGGTACCATAGGAGTTATTTCTATATGGAAAAAACTCCAAGGGTCCTTAAAGTAGCCAAATTCTTCAGCTATTCAAAAAACATGACTAGGATTTTACCTTGTAAATTTTTGCCTTCATATAGAATAATTCTATTAGAGTGGGAGTACCAGCAATTGCAGCATTAATGTAATCCAAAGCTAAAGAATAATGCCCAAGTTTATCAAAATGCTGTGCCAGGAAATACTGAACCCAGAGAAGTGTTGTTGGGGGTTCCTTCTCTCCATTTTCTGCAATCAAACAAATATAAAATTATTATAAAGAAGAAGGCAAAGTAAAGTAAGTCATATACTTTCTCTCCCTTAATGCATGATGAAATTAATAATTACTATAAGAATAAGCAGTAAAAAACCCAGAAAAATGACCAATGTCAACAGAGAGAGGTAGGGCTTTATGCCATAAAGTTCAAAAAGTAGCAGCCGGGAAGAGAAACAACATGCTGGTTTCACAGACTTCTGACCTCTACTTCACTCCAAAGAAACAGTGCTGGGGAAAAGAGGTGAATCAGTCTAGCCAGATGCATTCTCCGGCTGAGAACATAAGGCAGCAGGCCCAGAAAAATCAAGGTCACAGCTTGTGAACAGATGTCCCTAAATACCACTGCAAGACTGTCACAAAGACAAGAACTGCCAGGGCTTTGCACTTCCTAAGACTCAACCCCAAATCAGGGAAACCCCAAGTTGAAGGGTATGAAGATACCTTCCTGACAAGGTGGAATTAGCCCTGCCATGTGACAAAAGCAGTCACACATAGTCAGCTGAGCTCCATGCCATTCCTCAAGCTACAGAAGAGTAGATAAATAAATATCAAGCTCTCAAAATGGATTTTAAAATGGATACAGGTATGAAATCAGGTAGAAAAAGTAGAATGGAGGATTTACCCATACCACAGAAAAAAAAAAGTCTTGTAAACACAGAAATTAACATAAATTAAAACAAATAATAAAGGAAAAGACAAGCATTTATCTTGTTCTTCTTATATAAACTATATCCCAGGGAAACCAAACATTTGATAAAGAAAAGTTCCTTTTTTAAAAAATTTTTTAATGTTTATTTTTGAGAAAGAGAGAGAGAGAGAGAGAGAAAAAGAGAGACAGAGCACAAGCAGGGTGAGAGGCAGAGAGAGAGGGAGACACAGAATCTGAAGCAGGCTCCAGGCTCTGAGCTGTCAGAGCAGAGCCCAACATGGGGTTGAACGCACGAACCATGAGCTCATGACCTGAGCCTAAAGACACTCAACCAACTGAGCCACCCAGGCATTCCTGATAAGGAAAAGTTGTTTATAAGAGAATTCTAGCTATTATAAATGTAGAGGGGAAATGATTATAGAATAAAAGGGATTGAGGCAGTGATCCTCAGTGACTGCTAAAATCATTAGGTAAGAGGAACTTTTTAACCAGCAGATCAGGCTGTAACATCTGAACCCTGATCAATCTTCACATCACAAAGACAAATAACCAGAATGTCTTCTGCCTCCAGATGTGATACAACAGGAAGTACAAAGCATCACATAAGAAGTATTCACAAGGAACCTGGATCTAATCAAGCCTGTAAATCTAACTAGAAGTTCACATGAAATCTGGATAGCAAAATATATTAAATGATACCAGGAGAAAGCATTCAGCCAAATCCATAATATGGGACATTCCAAAATACAAATGACCTACTACAAATAGTGATTGTAGTTTTTTTAATGGCAGGAGGTTAATTATCACGATTAAAAAATTATCAGAGACATAACCAAATATAAAGTGTGGACCTATGCTGGAGCCAGATTCAAATAAGCCATTTATGCAGAGACAGTTTTTGAGGAAACTGGGGAAATTTACATTTGGACTGGGTATTAGATATTAGGATATGAGTGTTAATACTATGTGAGATAGCACTGTGGTTGTATCTTCTAAGTGTTTTAAACAGAGATGTACACTAAGGTACTGACAGGTGAAACAGTATGTCTGCTTTAAAAATACCCTAGAAATGGGGGGCCTGGGTGGCTCAGCTGGATAAGCATCTGACTCTTCATTTTGGCTCAGGTCATGATCTCATGGCTCATGAGTTCGAGCCCCACATCAAGCTCTGTGCTGACAGTATGGAGCCTGCTTAGGATCCTCTCTTTCTCTCTCTCTGCTCCTCCCTAGCTCATGCGTGCACACATGTGTGCTCTTTCTCTCAATAAATAAATGAACATTAAAAAAAATACCCCAGAGAAAAAACTAGACAGGAGATAACTTTACATAAGACTGGCAAAATACTGGTAATAGAGGCTGGGTGAAGGGGACACAAGGGTTCATAATTCTATTTATTTCTGTTTCTGATATTTCATTATGAAATTTATTTCAAACAAAAACAAAAGAGCAATAACATGTAAAAGATACATGAAGAACTCAGACTAAAGTTACCATCTGCATGACTGAAAGCATTCTAGAGTGTTTTCTAAACTAAGATGCCTTGAATTACACATGTCCCTACAAAGAGAGAAAGAACCAAATCATTCAGAATTTTAAAAAAAATTTTTTTAATGTTTATTTACTTTTGGAGAGAAACAGAGCATAAGCGGGGTGGGGGCAGGGGGAGCAGAGAGAAAGGGAGACAGAATCCGAAGCAGGCTGCAGGCTCTGAGCTATCAGCACAGAGCCCAACGTGGGACTCAAACTCACGAAATGGGAAATCATGACCTGAGCTGAAGTTGAATGCTTAACTGACTGAGCCACCCGGGTGCTCCTAAATCATACAGAATTCAAAGTAATGAACTAGTAGAAAGAACAGAGAAGTAGGAATTTGGGAAAAATAGGTTTCAGTGTAAACTAACTATATGACCTTAAACAAGCCACTCAACCTCTCAAGCGCTTACTCATGTTAAAACAGAGTTAGCTCCCACCTCACAAGATTGTGGAAAACTTAAGTAAGATTGAAAGTGATCTTCTCAAGGGGCACTGGGATGGCTCAGTTGGTTGAGTGTCTCTTGATTTCAGCTTAGGTCATGATCGCAGGTTTGTGGGATCAAGCCCTGCCTCAGGCTCCTTCCTGAACATGGAGCCTGCTTAAGATTCTCCCTCTCTCCCTCTCCCTGCTTCCCTCTCTCTCTCTCTCCCTCTCCCTGCCTCCCTCTCTCTCTCTCCCTCTCCCCTCCCCTCTGCCTCTCTCCCCAACTTGTGTACTCTCTCTTTCTCAAAACAATAAATAAATAAAAGTGCCCTTTTCATTATTCAAAAACAACTATTTAGTAAATAGGTATGTGTAGCACATACATAAAATATGTTAGTTTTACTTTAAGTGATTAAAAATGGATTGAAATGAGTATTCAAATTCCAGTTTAATCTAATTTAAACTTACCATAAGGGCTAAAAAAGTCACACGTTTTAAGAGAGGCTTCATAATTCGTAACAAGCTCCTGGATTATAGAAATCTGTTAAAGAAACATAGTTTTAAATTTTAAAAATATTTTATTGAAGGTTATTTATATTTACTGTGCAGTATATTAAATTTGGAAACAATGTGAAGGTTATTTCAGGACTATAAATTAACTATTAGTATATCTATTTCCCCCCTCCCCCTCCCGCCCCATCGTGTGAGGGGAAAGCAAGAAAAACACAGAAAATATACTGCTCTTTATTAATAGTAAAACAGCATCTCAGTCCTCAATCTCCCATCTCAGTAAGTAGCTTTGAGTTTTCAAAGGACAAATCATAACTAATTACTACAAAACCTTTTTTTTTTTTTTCCAACAGTTTGCCTTTTGCTTCTCATGGTTATATTGTGAAGTTGTAAACCATTACATATTCAGATTTTCTAAAGCCACTCATAACAAAAAATTCAAGTGCAGTGACCCAAATGACACAGTGAGTTGATGGAAAAGGTGAAGTAAACTCCTAAGCAGATGTTTAAACCCCCTTAATTTTTAGTGATCATTTTAAGAAAGAGTTACATTTCAATACTCCCCTCAAGTAGGACTGAAATACTAGAAACCACACTGTTAATGTGCTATGCCCTGAAAGAGGCAAACTAAAAGTGACATGAATTAGAAGTGGCAAAAGGAAAAAAAAAACAGCTTATATATATAACTGATTTTAAATGCCTATTGATGTTAACTGTTCAGAATAAGTTGGAAAAATATAACTATCTTACTTGTGAAGTTCAAAAAAAGTAATGATTTAAAAGTGAAGGGAATCCATTAAAACGCTTAATAGTATCTGACAAATATGGTATTATTTTAATTGTGATAATTTTTTTTTTTTAAATGTTTATTTATTTTTGAGACAGAGAGAGACAGAGCATGAACAGGAGAGGGGCAGAGAGAGAGAGGGAGACACAGAATCTGAAACAGGCTCCAGGCTCTGAGCTGTCAGCACAGAGCCTGACGCGGGGCTTGAACTCACGAACCGCGAGATCAGGACCTGAGCCGAAGTCGGCCGCTTAACCAACTGAGCCACCCAGGCGCCCCAATTGTGATAATTTTTTAAGTTTTCTAGTTTTAAAACATCGGATGCTGCTAATACCACCAGACAAAGGGAACATACCAGACAAGGGAACAACAATAAGAAGCCACGAACTGTCAAAAGCACTTTACATGTATTAAAGTAATAATTATAGGGGCGCCTGGGTGGCTCAGTTGGTTGAGCGTCCAACTTCAGCTCAGGTCATGATCTCATAGCTCATGAGTTCGAGCACTGCATTGGGCTCACTGCTGACAGCTCAGAGCCTGGACCCTGCTTCAGATTCTGTCTCCCTTTCTCTCTGCCCCTCCCCCCGCTCATGTTCTGTTTCTCTGTCTCTCAAAAATAAACATTAAAAAAAACTGTAAGTAATAATTACAGTCAACCCTACATGGCACTGTTTTAGGTACTTTACTTATATTAACTCACTTGTCCTCCAAACAACCCTATGATAGTATATACTATTATTAACTTGAACTTATAGGCAAAAGGAAAATAAAAATAAGCTGAAAGTATACAACAGTGGAGCCAAAATTTAACCCAAGTAATAAGGCTCCAGAATTTAGCTTCTGACTACTTGCTGTATCAATCAGTGGATGGGACGTGGCACATTTATAACTAAATGGCAATTCTCTCAGATTCACAGGGGGTGCATTAAGACTAGAGACTAATAATAACAGGGCAAGAAACTTTCCCCAATCAGTTTTAGTGCTCAAAACACCAAATGGTGCATATTAAATCAGCCAGAGCATGGAAAACATACTAAATGCATCAAAATTAGAGAGGGGGTAAGCTTTAACACACACACACACACACACACACACACACACACACACACACGAGGGACAACAGGAAGGGGAAAATATACAAGAGAGAAAAAAAGTAAAAGAAGGTTTAGGAGGGACAAGCTTAGTACACTCTGATGTGGCATTAAGGCACATATCTACAAATACACATTTCCAAATTGAGTGCCCAAAGAATGTTATTTTTTTTTTTAATTTTAATATTTATTTTTGAGAGAGAGACAGAGACAGAGAGACAGAGCAGGAGTGAGGAGGGACAGAGAGAGACACACACAGAATTGGAAGCAGGCTCCAGGCTCTGAGCTGTCAGCACAGAGCCTGACGTGGGACTCGAACTCACGAGCTGTGAGGTCATGACCTGAGCTGAAGTCAGATGCTTAACTGACTAAGCCATCCAGGCGCCCCCCCCCCCCCCAAAGAATGTTATTAATAAGTTCTTGAAATTGAAAGAAGTTCTGTTCTGTCTGATCTGGGAGTGGGGGTAGGGTGTGTTTCAGAGGGACAAGCCAGCCAATCAGTCTCTCTGGGAAGTCCTAACTACCTACTTTCAGGGCCCTGTATGTATTATGATCTCTAACATCAAATGTTGTTAGTAAGTCTGTTATGTTAGTAAATAAACCATGATCTCTTTTTTCAAGTTTGTAAACATCTAGGACAATCTAAAAATGTGAAAATATAAAATTAGCAAGTGACTGCATCCATTGATGAATCCTTAGCATATCTACAAAAAAAATGAAAAAGGCTTAGTGAAATTTCACATGACTGTTAGCAGCCTTGGTAGGCAAAAAGTGAGAATCTCTACTTAAAACGATTAGTGGTTTTCCTACCCAAATTCATTGATCTACCTACTATTAAAATAAGATCTGAAATCTTACTATTTCATAAAAATTGAAACTTTAGACATTTTTATTTTCAGAAAGACAATTATATTCCTTTTCTTTCCCTAGACCTCTTTATAAACTAACCAAAATTCACTATATTTCTAGTGCCACTGGAGAGCAGACCATGTATCAAAAATTCCTAAACCGATTTTGATATGTATGGCTACAAAAGAAATCTCTTCACACATTCAATGTAACATAAGATAGTATGTTTTAATCATATTAATTCTGAATCCAAATTAGAACCCCATCCCACAGAGTCACAGGATATAGTATCCATGAAGTCATGGACCATCCCACTGGCATCAGTAAAAAAAAAAAAAAAAAAAGACCAAATTAAAACACTTCTACATGAGATAGCATCATATGGCATAATTCTCTAAGATAGAAGGCAACAGGGAAATAGGTAAAATTATACATTCATAGTGGGGAAAAATATGTAAGCAACAAAAAAAAAAGAGAACATGAAAAGAATTTACACACATTATGACTTCACTAAAAAATGTATGTATAGATACATACTCAGCAAAAATGTGACCAAATGGTTTAGGGTAACAGAATACAGGTACATTCTTTTGAAACACAATAATCGTGCTGTTTTGTATTAATAAGGCTTTTAAATGAAGACTGTTTAAAAAGAGTAGTACTTGGAGTGTCTGGGTGGTTCAGTTGTTTAAGCATCCGACTCTTGATCTCAGCTCAGGTCATGATCTCACGGTTTGTGAGATCAAGCCCCATGTGAGGCTGTGTGCTGACAGCACAGAGCCTGCTTGGGAGTCTCTCTTGCCCTCTCTCTGCTCCTCCTCCACTCATGTGTGTGCTCTCTCTCTCTCTCTCTCTCTCTCTCTCTCAAAGTAAATAAGTAAACTTAAAAAAATAAAAATAGTCTTTAAAATATAAATAGGTATACAACTAAGAAAGAAACTGAGTCAGCAATTAAAAATCTACCAACAAAGAAAAGCTCTAGACTCAGTGGCCTTACTGGCTTTACTCCCTCTCTCTGCCCCTCCCTGCTCAAGCTCTGTCTCTCTTCTCTCTCTCTCAAAAATACATATTAAAAATAAATAAATAAATAAAATGGAAAGCAGTACGGTTAGTTCCTCAAAAAAATTATAAACAGAATCACCAAGTGATCCAGCAATTCCACTTCTGGATATATACCCAAAAGAAGTTAAAGCAGGGTCTTGAAGAGATATTTGTACACCCATGTTCATAGCAGCATTATTCACAACAGCCAAAATGTGAAAGCAGCCTAAATGTCCATGGACAGATGAAGGGATAAACAAAATGTGGTACATACATACAATGAAATATTATTCAGCCCTAAAAAGGAAGGCAATTCTACAATATGCTACAACATAGATGAATCCGGACCAGAGCACGCTATGCTATGTGAAATATGCCAGTCACAAAAAGACAAATGCTAGGATTCCACTTATATGAGGTACTTAGACTTATAAAAATCATAGCAACAGAAAATATAATGGTGGTTGCCAGGTGCTGAGAGAAAGAGGACATGGGAAGTTATTATTTAAATTAGAGTACAGAGTTCTAGAAGATGAAAAGAGTTCTGGGGATGCATGGTGATGATGGTTGCACAACAACGTGAATGTATTCAATACCAAAGAACTGTACACTTAAAAATGATTAAGATGGTAAACTTTGTTTTACTACAATAAACAAACAAACACGTGGTTCTTAAAGTGTGGTCCTGAGATCATGTGCATCATTAATGTTAGCATCAGCATCACCTGGTAATTTGTTAAGAGATGCAAATTTTGGTACCAAACCCCAGATTTACTGAATCAGAAACTCTGAGCGGCACAATCTATTTTTAGCAAGCTGCTTTGTTAATTCTTGTGAACTGATAAAAAAAAGTTACTAAAACAAAAGCAAAGACAAACAAAATAACCACCTATTATTATAAGACAAAATGAAAGGTAATAGACATTTTTAACCCACCATGACCAAAACTGCCCCATCAATCTCACTTAGAATATCTGTAATTTTATAACTTTCCAGGCTTAGAATTCAGTATTCAAGTTGTTGAATTTATGGAGGCAAGTATTTTTTCATGAACTTACAATGCCATCTACTGGTATTTGCAAAAACTGCAGCTAGAGCAGGTTTTAGGTAAAGGTGTATTTTTGAATTTTTAGAGTGAAACATTTGTTTTAATAATTTAAAAAGTATAACAAAACACATACTAAAGTTACATATAATTCTTAATAAAGGAGTATAAGAACTACTGAATGAAACAGATCTCCAGCTTCAGGACTTCACAATAAATGTGATTAAAGAAAAAAAATCAAGATAATAGAAAGTCCACATTAAATCTCCTAAATAAATTAAATTTTAAAAAAGTGTGGCTAACACGAGCAATCCTAGTTCATTAGTCATGTTTGTTCAATCCAAAAAATGCGTATTATAATCATCAAGTTAGTAATTAAGTGAACAATTCAATTTTCCAAATTTGTCTATGAAAGGTAGTCTAAGGAATTTTATTCAGATAGAAGGATCCATTTTATTTCAAGTTTACTTACCATTTATATCTCGATGAGAAAATATACTCAACTCCTTTCACATAAAACTCAATATGTAATGGCTCTTTTTCTTGAAAATAGTATTTTACCACGGTCATTTAAAATCAAGACGGGGCATCTGGGTGGCTCAGATGGTTAAGCGTCTGACTCCGGCTCAGGTCATGATCTTACAGTTTGTGGGTTCAAGCCCCACATCGGGCTCTGTGCTGACAGCTCAGAGCCCGGTGGCCTGTTTTGGATTCTGTGTCTCCCTCTCTCTCTGTGCCTACCGCATTCGTGCTCTGTCTCTCTCAAAAATAAATAAACATTAAAATCAAGAAATCCAGGGGCACCTGGGTGGCTCAGTTGGTTGAGCGTCTGACTTCAGCTCAGGTCATGATCTCACGGTTGGTGAGTTCGAGCACCATGTCGGGCTCTGTGCTGATAGCTCAGGGCCTTGTGCCTGCTTTGGATTCTGTGTCTCTCTCTCTCTCTGCCCCTGCCCCACTGGTGCTCGGTCTCTCACTCTCTCTCAAAAATAAACACTAAAAAAAGAAAATTAAAAAAAAAGAAAAGAAATACTGGGGCACTTGGGTGGCTCAGTTGGGTAAGCATCCAACTCCTTATCTCGACTCAGGTCAGATCTCACAGTTTGTGAGATCAAGCCCCACATCAGGCTCCAGGCTGGAGCTCCATGTTTGGGATTCTCTCTCTCCGCTCTCTCTATCCCACCTCCCTGCTCACGGGCTCTGTCTCTTAAAATAAATACACGTTTGAAATCAAGAAATCTAATCCACTTGAGTTAGATATCTAAGATCACAATAAAAATTTAAAATCCTTAAAATGGACATCTTAAATTATAAAGCCAAAATTTTTATGAACCGAAAAAATTTCCAAGTTTAACCACCTTCTCTTGATTTAAATATCTGATCAGGATTGAAGCAGCTTGATTTTGCTAATAAAATCTAACCTGAGCAAATACTGTGACTACTATAATTTCCTAAAGTATGGCCCTTGACTCACTTTTCTTATGTGCAAAAGAATTTTATTAACCTCACTTAAAGACAAAGTTCTAAAACACCATATCCGATACACGATTTTACGCAATACAGGTTTTTCGCATATAGATATATATCACATGGTTAAAATGTTATTGCAACACAAAAGCTACTGAAACTTTTTGGTTTTTACCCAAATTAAAAAACTAAGCACAGTAGTTTATCAACAAGGACCAAAACTGCTAGATTAATTTCCAATAAATGTGTAATTGTAGTGACAATTTTGGTTTTGAAGGAGTTAGTCACAGAGATAAGTTGTCCAAGAACTATGACATCAAAACAAAATTAAGTAATTTCCTGCAGAGATGAGGCGTAAGGGATGGAGTGGTAACAGAATGATAGTTCTGGAACATCTCTGAATCAACAAGCACTTTACAAATGTTATTTGGGGTGCCTGGGTGGCTCAGTCGGTTAAGCGTCCAACTCTTGGTTTTGGCTCAGGTCATGACCTCATAGTTTGTGAGTTTGAGCCCCACATCGGGCTCTGTGCTGACAGTGCAGAGCCTGCTTGGGATTCTCTCTCCCTCTCTCTCTGCCCCTCCCCCCACTTGCTCTCTGTCTCTGTCTCTGTCTCTCTCTCTCAAAAATAAATAAATAAACCTAAAAAAAAAAAGATAACTACAAATTTATCATTTAATGAAAACACACGTTTAAGTTTTATTTTTAAGTGTTTTATAAAAAATATATTAGCACAAGCCCATGATTTTTACAAAAACAAAAAAGTAACCAAATTTAGTGAAAATATGAAGTAAATAACACTATTGGTATTACCTAAATTTGGCAAAAATCACGAGGGAGATTAATAAATGAATGTCAGCAGACATTATACTATACTGTGACGCCTTCCTAGGTAGGAAAAACACTTGCTTTTATTTTCCTCTCCCCAAACTTAAAACTCTCTTTAAACAAACAAAAAACGAATTCATGCACATAATTACAATTATCATTAACTGTTGATCAGAGTGTCTCAAAACTACTGGCTGCTTCGGCTTCTGTGTCTCCCTCTCTCTCTGCCCCTCCCCCACTCGTGCTCTCTCTGTCTCTCTCAAGAATAAATTAATTAAAAAATTAAAAAAAAAAGACGAAAGTATAGAACACTAAGAACATGTTAGAAAAAAGACACTGGAAAAAGGCAAGCAAAATAAACTTAAACGGAAGTAAATAAATAAAAAAGATCAGAGTGAAAATTAATGAAATGGGGGTGGGGAGTAGTCAACAAACCCCAAACTTGGCTCTCTGAAAAGATCAACAAAATTGGCAAACCTGTGGTGGATTGACCAAGAAAAGAAAAAAAAATTTGAATTATTAAAATTAAAAATGAAAGAGGAGACATTACTAGTGACTTTACAGAAATAACATGATTATAAAGGAATACAATGAACAACTGTATGCCAATACGGGATAACTTAGAAGAAATGGACAAATTTCTAGAGACACAAATTTCAGAAACCATGTCAAGAAGAAATAGAAAATATAAATAAACCAATAACAAGTAAAGAGTTCTAATAGGTAATCAAAAACTGCCCACAAAGAAAAACCCAGGTCCAGATGGCTTCACTGGTAAATTCCACCAAATATTTAATAACAATACCAATGTTTTACAAACTTTAAAAAAAAAAAAAGAGGAGGAGAAGAAGAGGAGGAAACACTTCTCAACTCCTTATAAGGCCTTTACTACCCTGACACCAAAACCAGACAAAAACCTCACAAGAAAACTACAGACCAGTAGGAAGAGACAAACAAAAATCCTCAATAAAATGTTAGCAAACTGAACCCAGCAATATATAAAAAGAATTCTACACCATGACCAAGTGGGTTTTATCCCAGCAATGCAAGGTTGCTTTAACATCTGAAAATTAATTCATGTAATACATCATAGCAAGAGTATTTAAAAAAAAAAAACCACATAATTATCTCAATAGACACAGAAGAAACATTTGACAAAATCCAACACATGGTCACCTTAAAAATGCTCAGTGTCCTAGGAATGGAAGGGAACTTCCTCAACATCACAAAGGGCATATATAAAAAATTCATGGTTAACCCAATACTTAATGGACAAAGACTAGATGCTTTCTCCTAAGATCAGGAACAAGACAAAGATATCCACTCTAATCACTTTTCTTCAACATTGTACTGGAGATTCTAGTCAGGGCAATTAGTGAAGAAAATGAAATTAAAAGGATACAAAAAGGAAATGAAGAAATAAAACTTTCTATTTGCAGATGACATGATCTGCAAATCAGAAAATTTGCAAATAATTTGCAAATTAATAACAATACCAATGTTAGAAAATCTGCAAATTTAGAAAAATCTGGAAAATCCTAAGAAATCCATTACACCAACTATCAACAATAAATAATAAACAAATAAGTTCAGCAAGGCCACAGAATCAATATACAAAAACCAACTGTATTTTATACACTAGCAATAACAAAATGAAAATAAAATTAAGAAAATAATTCCACTAGAATAGTATTAAAAGGAATAAAGTACTTAGGAGTAAATTTCACAAAAGATGTACAAGATGTATGCTAAAACCTACAAAATACCGTTGAAAGAAATTAAAGAAGATATGTCTAGATGCAAAGACATCCAAAGTTCATAGACTGAAAAACTTAGTATTGTTAAAATAAAGTAATCTACAGATACAAAGCAATGCCTGTAAAATTCCAGCTGGCTTCTTGCAGAAACTGAAAGGCTAATTCTAAAATTCAAATTGAAAAAAAAGCAATCCTGAATGGTCAAAAGAATCTTGAAAAAAGAACAAGCTAAAAGATTCACACTTCCTAATTTCAACTTACCCCAAAGCTACAGTAATCAAGACAGTGTGGTACTATAGCATAAGGACAAATATATAGATCAGTGAGTCCAAAGATGAACCTTCTTTATGGTCCATTTATTTTCAACAAAACTGGCAAGACCTTTCACTGGGTAAAGAACAGTGTCTTCAACAAATGGTTCTGGGAAACTGGATAGTCACATGCAAAAGCTGGATTCCTGCCTCACATCATATATAAAAATGAACTCAAAATGTATCAAAGACCTCAGTATAAGAACTAAAAATATAAAACTCTTATTAAATATGTATAAATCTTCATTACGCTAGATTTGAAATGGTTTCTTAGATATGACACAAAAGCTCAAGCAGTAAAAGGAAAAAACCATAAAATGGACTTTAAAAACTTTTGTCATCAAAGGACACTTTAAAGAAAGTGAAAAGATAACCCACAGAATGGTAGAACGTATTTCCAAATCACATATCTGATAAGGGACATGTATCTAGAATATACAAAGAACTCTTCCAACTCAAGAATAAAAAGACAACTCAAAGAGTCTGAATGGACTTTCTCCAAAGAAGATTTACAAATGGCAAATAAGCACATGAAAAGACACTCAACATCATCAGTCATCGGGGAATTGCAAACTGAAACCATGAGACAGCACTTCACACCCACTAGGCTGGCTATAATCAAATGCCAAATAATAGCAAGTGGATTATTGGTGAGGATATATAGGAATCAGAATCCTCATACACTGCTTGTGAGAATATAAAAAGGTACAGTCACTTTGGAAAACAATCTGGCAGTCTTTTTAAAGTTTAAACACAGACTTGCCATTCGAACCAGCAATTCCATTCCTGGGTATACATGCCCAAGAGAAATTAAAATGTATATGGAAAACTGGCACACAAGTGTTCACAGCAGCATTAGTCATAATAACTAAAAGGCAGAAACAACCAAAGTGTCCCTCAACTGCTAAAATGTGGCACAGCCATACAATGGGATGTTATTTGGTGATACAGGGAATGAAGTAGTCATCCACGCTACCACATGGATGAAAACATTATGCTAAGTAAAACACACTACAGAACAAAAGGTCACAAACTGTATGATTCCATTTGTGTGCAATGCCCAGAATAGGCAAATCCTCGGAAAGAAAGTAGACCAGTGGTTGCCTAATGTTGCGCGGGTGGGGAAAGGATTTCTTTTTGGGGTAATGAAAATTTTCTAAAATTACAATGGTAATGGTTGCAAAACTCTGAATATATTAAAAATCACTGAATTGTACACTTCAAGTAGGTAAATTTTATGATATGTGATTTATATCTCAATAAAGCTGTTAACAATAACAAAAATACTGGGGGGGAAGCAACTGGTATCTAGTTGGCAGAGGCCCAGGACACTGCTAAATATCCTATAATGCAAAGGACAGCCCCTTATAACAAATTATCTAGCCCAACAGGTCAATAACAGAATACTTCATTGTGGGGAGCTGTCCTGTTGATCCCTGGCTGCTACCCATTAGATCTCCATAGCATACTTCCCAACAGTGACAAAAATACCCCCAGACATTGCAAAATGTCCCTTGGGGGGACAAAATTCCCTCCCTCATTGCACCTTGAGAAATACTGCTCTAGAGGAAGAGGACCTTCCAAACTGTTTCTATGTTAAAAAAAATACATCTGTCCATGGAAAAGAAAATACAAAAAGGGAAAATACAAAAAGGGAAAATATTAGAATACCTAATGCTGGTGAGGGTACAGGGAACCTTGCACACACATACACCGCTAGTGACAATACAAATTGGTGTTTACAACCTCATATAAACCAAAGTACCATTATTAACTGAGAACCACAGAATGCACATACCTTTTACCAATTAATTTGAGAATTTGTGAGAAGGAAATAATCCTGAGTAAAGCTATGGGTACAAAGATATTTATAATGTTTGCTTGATTTTAACAGTGAAAGTTTGGAAACCCAAAGTTCAACAATAGAGGAATGGCTCTGGTATGTAGTCATCAAAAAGGAAGATAATGAAAACCATACAGCAACATATAAAATGCTTGTGCACTTGCTAGACAAACTTTCAGGTCAAAATTATTACAGCTACCTACAAATACCACAAATAAATTCATGGGGAAAAAAACCTTGACAGGAATTACACAAAAAAAATGCTCTTCGTGTCCCTAAATTATATATTCACGTTTTAAAATGCTGCAGATGTTTTTAAAATACTTTTCTATAGTTGTGCTATATCCTGGGCTGACTTCAAAAGATGATTTTATTTTCATGCTACCTAACATGGATCATTCTTTAAGATCTGGAAGTTTATGAAGCCATAACTTTATCAGCCTTCACCGCTTTTTAATACTTCCTCCAGAGTTAAAATGCAATCTTTAGCTAAAAGCAAGACTACCAGTTAGAAATGAATTTTCGAACACCCTTATGAGACGTCACAAATCTATGTGGCCGAAATTATTTGAAAAGCACGTCCCAGACTTGTACATTTTTTACTATACTAAGTTCTGACAACCTCAGTTTTCTGAGGTTTGATTCAATTCTCAAAAGCACTTGGTCTCTCTCTCTCTCTCAAAAAATAAATTAACATTAAAAAAAATTTTTATAAAGGAAAAAAAAGTACTTGGTAAACACGCCTATTCCATGCTTAGAAAATAACACTAAAGAGATGTCAAAGGTTCCTATATAAATCAATACATTTTCAGTGCCTTCTTTAAAAATGCAATTCCCATGCTTTATAAAATACCAACAAATGCTTTACACCCTTATGATGATAATTTTGGATCTATATTGGAGGGATTTTAAATTTTTTTTTTTCCAACGTTTTTTTATTTATTTTTGGGACAGAGAGAGACAGAGCATGAACGGGGGAGGGGCAGAGAGAGAGGGAGACACAGAATCGGAAACAGGCTCCAGGCTCCGAGCCATCAGCCCAGAGCCTGACGCGGGGCTCGAACTCACGGACCGCGAGATCGTGACCTGGCTGAAGTCGGACGCTTAACCGACTGCGCCACCCAGGCGCCCCTGGAGGGATTTTAAAAAACGAAAAGTCTGTGCCCCATGTGAAAATGGACAAAGCCAATGAAAGCTTAGTGATAGTCCAAGAGGAACAAATTCTTTAATGACCACTATATTTAGCAGCTTCTGCAAGATGTTATTACAAAAGCAGTACAGGTAGCCCTCTGGTTTTGTGAAAGTTTGTATTACACCACTTTCACTTTTACCAAAGACCTACAGTGGTGCCTTCGCTTTCACGGAAAAAGGCAAAAAGTGAAAACAGCGCTCAGCATTGGTTTTGCAGGGAGCCCTCACAGAGGCATCGCACACTCTCAGCAAGGAGAGGGACACCATCAAGTTCCTTCCTCCAGGAAGGACACTCAGCATCAGGCCACCATAGATTTGAACTGTGTCTGTGAGCATCTGTGCTTTATCTCGATTTATTTTGTGCATCCATTAGCAAGATGCATCCTAAGAGATCAGAAAAGTCGGAGAGGTTATTTTTGGGGTCTGGGAATGTTCAAGAATTTTTAATACAAACTAATGCTAATTGTGCTTCACTTTACACCATTTCAGCTTGAGAGGTTTCACAGGAACGCTCTACTTTCAGACAGCAGGGAAAATCTGTATTCGAATTCACACATGTAAGCTCTTTACCATTTCTGACATCTCACCTCCCCTTTCTTCTCTGTCACCCTTATCCGAAAGAGTAAGTGGCGAATTTTGGCAAATGCTACCTTAAATAACCTACAGAAATTATTGGTAGGCACTGCTCCATGTTTTCACATGAATCAACCACTATTTACCAAAAACTCAACAGCAGTGCCATTACAGTCAAATAAAGCATACTACACACATATAATTTCAGCTCAACTATTATTAAACTAAGGTGAATAGTTTCTCTATTAACAGAATAGAAAAAATTATTAAATCATAGCATATTATTCACATGGAAATGTTTCTATAATAAGTTAGTAAAAAGATTACAGCAAAACTGAGTAAAGACCAAATTTTACCTTTTCTGTATTGTAATATAAAGATTTCAAAGTAGTGAACAAGGGTGGGCAGCCTTTACTGAAGTTAATCCTCAGGAACTTATCCATTAGTTCTCTAAATTTTTCACCTAGAAACAAAAGTGCACTTTGTTATATTTCAATTGATGCAAACAGTTCTCAGTGATTTTACAAATAAAAATAAACCTCCCTCAAAAACAATGATCCCCCCCCCATCCTATTTTTAAACCCAAAAGTCTGTCAGCATTTATTGCTTGACTGTTACCACCCAAAAGGATAACACTAAATATCTTAGTTGGCAACTATCCTTTTCCCTAGATCTAGGTTAAAATATCTTCAAGGAACACTTCAAAAGATAAGTACACCAAATAACTGTGCAGCTTTAAGTAGTAGAAAAAGTTACTCACTATCCATTCTGAATACAGTCCCCATAGCAAGTCTCTTTCCTAACCTCACTGACTAGCACAGACTCGTCCTCATCTGCAGATACCTCATAAGGCACGCTGAAGACTATAAAGAGATCCTACTGTAACCAGCAGCATATTTAATTGACAGCCAAAATATATTTTTAAACACTAAAGTAGTATTTGAAAATGTTTTCCAAACCAATTAGTGATTTACCTCAACATTCATTCCACAATCATCTTTCAAGCACCTACTATGTGCCAGGCACTGTTCTAGGTATTAGGGATATAGCGGTGACTAAAACAATTAAAAACAAATTCTGGGGCGCCTGAGTGGCTCAGTCGGTTAAGTGTCCAACTCTTGATCTCCGTTCAGGTCACAATCTCACACTTCATGAGATCAAGTCACGCTGTCAACGCAGAGCCTGCTTGGGATTCTCTCTCTCCCTCTCTCTCCCCCTCCCCCGCTCATGCTCTCTTTCTCTCTCTCAAAATAAATAAATGAATTAAATTCTGCCCTCTTGGAACTTAACATTCCAGTGGGTACGATGAATAATACATAAAATAAACATATGTTAGACATTAGACTGAGCCCCAGAGCTTTTTAACATTAGAAGTAAATAATTCTATCATTATTAAACCCTTCCAAAAAAAACTTGGCATCACTTTCTGGAAGCAGGGGAAAAAATGGAAACTTTTTCATTTTAAATACAACACAAAGGCTTTAACTCAGTTAAGGCTTTAACTTTTTTGACAGGAAGAGTTATTATATAACAACACGGATTTGCCCACTCATTAAAAAGAAAAAGATTACAGGGGCGCCTGGGTGGCTCAGTCGGGTTAAGCATCCGACTTTGGCTCAGTTCATGATCTTGCGGCTTGTGAGTTCGAGCCCCACATTGGGCTCTTTGCTGACAGCTCAGAGCCTGAAGCTTGCTTCAGGTTCTATGTCTCCCTCTCTCTGCCCCTTCCCCAGCTCGCTCTCTCTCTCTCTCTCTCTCTCTCTCTCAAAAATAAACATTAAAAAAAATTTTTTTAAGAAAAAGATACATATGTCATAAATGGCTTAACCTAAAGTAAAACTATTAAACAATCCCTTAAAGTTTCATTATGAATCACAACACTTCACAAAAAAAATACCAGCAACCCAAAGCGGTTATTTTTATTTGTTGTGATTGTATTGAACAAAACATGCATACTCAATATAATTAGATGTTACAAAAATTTAAAAGAGATACTTAAATTTTATTAAGGGGAAAGTTTACCAAATATAAAAACAGGTTTAACATTCGTTAATGTACTATAAAAACCATTTCCAGATAATCTCTAATCTTTTATTAGATCATACACAAAGTACATTCTGGGTTAAATAGACATCATTACTTCTTTAAAAATCAAAAGTAGTTTTAGAGATCAAATCTTTCCAGCACTTCCTCTGATATAAGGCAAAAGTTAACAATACTGGGGCGCCTGGGTGGCTCAGTTGGTTAAGCATCTGA
This sequence comes from Panthera onca, assembly GCF_046562875.1. Classification (NCBI taxonomy): domain Eukaryota; kingdom Metazoa; phylum Chordata; class Mammalia; order Carnivora; family Felidae; genus Panthera; species Panthera onca. The sequence continues at coordinate 211,671,293 of NC_138339.1, read as the reverse complement.
CTCTTGATTTCAGCTCAGGTCATGATGATCTTAAGGTTCGTGAGTTTTGAGTCCTGCCCTGGGCTCAGCACTGACAGCTCAGAGTCTGCTAGGGATTCTCTCTCTCCCTCTCTCTCTCTCTCTCTGCCCTTCCTGTGCTTGCTCTCTCTTTCAAAATAAATACTTTTTTTTTTTTTAAGTTAACAATATTGTGGTGGACCAGTGGGATGCAGCTGTTTAGAGAAATGTGTATTCTTCCACTTCTGTGTGACCTTGGACAAGTAACCAACCTGTCCACTAGAATCCTCACTTTCCCCACTGTAGGTGAGGGTAACAATGCTAGCAGCCTCAAGAGCCCTCCTGCATGGCTCAAACCAGAATATAAGTATATAGCAGTAAAGAGTGTCTGGCACACAGTAACTATTCAATAAATGTTGTCTATCATTACATGCCCTGATAACCTGACAGCTACTGCATTTCTATAGTTAAGAATCTTTTCCATATTTGCAGACATCCACTGAGAAACCAAGCATTGTATCTTCATGTCAGAGGCTATTCTGAACTCCTCTTCTTCCTCAACTTTCTCAGTCAATTCAGATCATCCTGGCAGATTGAAGTTAAAAGACAATGTAGTCCATTCTCAATTATCCATAATTTTGAAAGCCCCTTCTCCCGTTAAACTGTTAGACTGTGCAGCTGTGAGAAAGAATGGGGAAGTTCTTCATGTGCTGACGTAAAGCACAGACACAGAGTTCAGTGGAAAGAAAACCCAAGTGCACAGCAATCTATGCTACCATTTTTGTACAAAAGAGGGAGAAAAAAAGAAAGCTATACACAAACCCACACACACAGTTGTGCTTGTATATGCACAATATGTTTATGGAAGTATACACCACCTACTGGTAACAATGCAGCCACTAGAGAAGGAGGTGGTCAGAGGAAGGACAGGAAAAACTTTCCACTTAAAAAATCATTTTACCTGGAACTATAATGCATTATCTAAATAAGAAGCCTATAGACAGCTATTCAAATGCTCAGTCACACACTATATTCTAAAATTACTTACCATGACTCAGCTCATAAGGTTTTCTTTAGGCATAAGAAAAACCCCTTCACAAAAGCAAATAATCTCTCTTCTTCCTAATTATTTTTAAATAATCTTTAGTACCCCCCACAGTGTTTCCTTTAGGGGTAAAAAAAAAAAAAAAAGACTGTCAATCATTAAGTGCCTGCTTAGCATTACCCCTTACCGAACAGGTTATCTGTTTACACAGATGCTATGCTAATTCTTCTCCAGATGTGTAGTATAGATTCAATAAAAACTGCTGTCTCAAAAACCAGTGCTAAAATAATACAATCAGCAAGATCAGACTGTATGTGATTCACTGGGAATTTATTCTAAATAATGGAGAATGTTCTCAATATAAAAAAGAAATAATTATATGACCTGATGAAGGTGTTAGCTAGCATAATATGGTACCACTATGGTAATAATACAATGTATAAATGTATCAAATCAAGAGTTAAACACCTTAAACTTCTATAATGTTATATGTTATTATATCTCAATAGTAAATAATCCAATAAAAAAGAATGGAGTAAAATTTGATCAGAACTTTGTGTTTAATACTCTGGATTATCTCCTTCCCTCTCTCCCCTGCCTTGGCCAGTGAAGACTAATAGAACATGATGAAGTAAACCAGTTCTTTTGAAAAGTAGCTATATCCCTGCATTATTTTCATAGCGCTTAATATTTTCGACGGTTGGAGAACCTACCTAGGAGTTCTGTGTTCACTACTTGACAGTTTTAAGCCTTTTTAACTAAAAACTGAAAACTCTTTTTTAAAACTTTCACCTTGCATTCTCAAGTTCCATGTTTCTTGAATAAAAATCTTACTGTTTCTGACAATATCAAGATGCTTTTCTTATTACACATAAAAATATTTCTAGACAGGCAAAACAACATGAAGTATTTAGCTTCTACAGAGGTACAATTAGGTATCTGTGTGATTTTACATATGCTCACTGGAGCTTTGTAAGTCCATGGATGTTAGAACCTCACAGTGATGTTGACCTTGAAGTCCGTGCCATCAGACCCTTCAACTGAGCCCTATGTTGTATAAAGATGCCTTTAGCCTTTCAAAGACAGAGTGCCCAGAGAGTCCAAGATGATTCCACTTAAAGCTAAATTGCACTTTATAATCAACAGTTGGTTCCAAGCTATCTTTCAGTAAAAATATATTTCCTGTCATGTACTAAGAGTTTTTAGCAAACTTTATTAACTATGAGAAAAACTCAAGGCAGTGTAAATTTGAAGTTCCATGTTCCATTAAGGAGTAACAGAACTAAGATATCTTGTTAATAATCTTAAAGTTAGGGGTGCCTGGGTGGTTCGGTCGGTTATGTGTTCAACTCTTGATTTTGGCTTAGGTCATGATCTCAAGGTTTGTGAGTTCAAGCCCCGCTATGGGGACTCTGTGCTGACAGTGAAGAGCCTGCTTAGGATTCTCTCTCTCTCTCCCTCTCAAAATAAATAAATAAATAAACATTAAAATAATAACTATAAAGTTAAATGAGTTTTCCTTCTTTCCTAAGAGGCACATAGATGCATCTGAAAACTCCAAACTAAGAGAATATCCCCACCCACAACGTGACACAAGACATACATTATATATGGAGACCAATTTTAAAAAAAAGAAGCCAGACACAAAGGCCTCATGTGGTATGATTCCATTTGTATGAAACGTCCAGAACAGACAACTCCACAGGTACAGGAAGTAGATTAGCGGCCGCCTGGTGCTGGAAGTGCAGGGGGAGTGCAGCCTGATGCAGGGAGTGCGGGGAGTGAGGTTTCTTTTGGGAGGGACAAAAACTTTCTGAAACCAGATCGTGACAACAGTTGCACAATTCCATGAATACGCTAAAACGTGGAGTTGCATACTTTAAAAAGTGAATTACATGGCACGTGAATTCTATTTCAAATGCTGTTATTTAAAAAAAGACATATAAAAATGTGAAGCCAAACATCCTCAATGAAACACACATGGGAATGCTCCTCCTTGCATAGGACATCCCATCTCAGAAATTCACAATGCAGGTATGAACGTTCTAACAGGCCCCACAGAAACCTGACTGCTGTGTTCAATCCAAAGTTTCCCCAACTCACTCGACTGACGAACATCTCAGCACACCAGTACCCTCCCCACCGAGTCTGATACTAGCCACGTGAGCATAATGTTCCCTGAAAAACATCAGGGAAATCTGCTTTCGGTATTCATAAAGCCAAAACAAAAATGAGAGCATCAGAAGAATACCATTTATCATCTGTGGAACTAAGATATACTAGTGGAAAATGAACTGTTTACAATAAACTTGTACCAACTATCTGATACATTTCTAACAGGGACTTCATACATTTTTAAAGTCAGTAACTAAAAACTTTTTAATTTCCATAAATCTTTAGATAAAGAAAATTATAACCCAATTATCTGCACTATAAGTGAAAATTCATTAGAAAATATACCCCCTCCTCACCCCATGCCTAGAATAGATTTTTTTTAAGTTCTATTAGCTTTCTAGGGTCTGACTTAATATCAAAAGACATGCCAGAAGTCCTAACAAATAATTCATAATCTACAGCACTTCCAGCTAAAAACAGAGATAACTGACAACTTTAAGAAAAAGGCACAAATCTTCAGATGTTAACTATCTGAAGAACTAATATACTTTTACTTCCTCTAGACCCCAAAGTGAAGGAGTTCAACCACTTGCACAACTTGGATCACTGTCATGCATATACTGCTGTTCGATAAAAGCAAGTCACAGAATACAAACCATAGTGCGCCAATTTACATTATGTACAAAAGCAGGGAGGGACGGGGGGGGGTTGTTTTTCTAGGGCTACAAAATACATGGAGCTCTGTAAAAACAAGGGCATGATAAAGGCGAATTTCAGGGAAGCAGACAACTCTGAAGACAGAGTGCCTTCACAGGGAATAGTAATGTTCTTAAACACTGTGGTGGACACAAAGGGCTCCCCACTCTTTCTCTGAATTTGTGCTCTAAAAAGAAGACCCAGGGGCACCTGGGTGGTTCAGTTGGTTAAGCATCTGACTTCGGCCCAGATCATGATTTCTCGGTTTGTGAGTCTGAGCCCCACCTTGGGCTCTGTGTGGACAGCTCAGAGCCTGGAGCCTGCTCCAGATTCTGTGTCTCCCTCTCTCTCTGACCCTCACCCACTATCCTTTCCCTCTCTCTCTCTCTCTCTCTCTCTCTCTCAAAAATAAATAAAAACCATTAAAAAAAAAAGACCTAAAACTTCAAAACTTCTACCACTTAAATCATAATACCTCACATAGGATTTGTCGTTTCTAGGGAATTTAATTGATCTTCTAAATCTAGTGTTTAATTTTTAAAGTCACATGAGAAAAACAATCTCTAAAAAGGTAATTTCAAATACTTGAGACAAACATATAGCCATATGCTCAACATTCTTATTAACACATGCATAATAAATTCATAACTGATCACTCCCACCCCCAAGATTGGTGACGATATAAACTCTGTACAAGAAACAAGTTTTTTAAATGTGAATGATGTTGAATAACAAATAATTATTAGTGTTACAAAAGATATCCTAATATTACCTGGGGCAAGATTCAAAGGTAATCTTCTAGGTGAAATTGCTCTGGGGTGCTGCTTACTAATTTCTTCATAAATTTGGAGCCTCTCTTCTAAAGTGCCTATTATCAGTAAATATGTGTGAGATTCAAAGCATCAGAACTTTTTATCTATGAAAAAATGCTAATAAACTTTTTAAAAATGTTATAAATAAAGATTGCATTGTCAATATTAAAGCTGTGCCCAATTTTTATAAGAATGACATGAAAACTCTGTGGTGGTGAAACACATAATCAGCAAAACACCATTTTAAACCCAACCTCCAGATAAATCCAAAACTTCTTTCATCACAACAGATTCTGAAACCAACTCAAATCATACCCATGCAAGACACAGAGACTGAAGATACACAGCACTTCGATTCGTTAGCGCACAACCCATGAAAAAGAAAGTCCTCCTTCAAGACTTATCTTACACAAACTCTCTAGCCCGAGGAAGCCTACACACCTCCCCACAAAAGGCTGTAACACCCATTGATTAGGTTTTAAAAAGCAACTGTTTCAGCATCATGAATGTGAATGTCTTATAGTTTAAAAAGTGAACTAAATTTCTAAGGTAGCTTTAACACTTAAAATCTTCAATGAAACTCCATTATAAAGAATCCGATTCATACAGATTGTTTAAAGTGGCAAATTATTTCTCCCAAATATAGTGATACAAAATGTACTTCTAACAGAAAGTTGGGTCTTCCCTCCCAAGACCAAATTAATTTTATAGTACTGAATAGAAAACATATATATATACATATATATATATACATATATATATATACACACACACACACATATACATATACATATATACATATACACACAAACTACATGTGACTCTGCAATAACAATTTGCAAGGTAGGATCTGGGTCCAGTTCATTATTCTAAAATAATATCTACCATAATTTACAAAGAGAGATTATATGCACTGTTTCATATAATATAATATATTATAAAATATTTATATTTATAATATAAAATAATATATATAATAAGACAATTTACAACAGAATTTTAAGAGAAAGCAAACAAATTTGATTTTAAACTGTAAGGTTTTTAATTGATTTCACCTCAGAAAACGGAAATATTTTGTAAGAAGAACCCATGGCGCTAGCAATCAAGGTATCTCCATCCTAAATGTAGTGTTCACTATCGAGACTATAAATGTAACACTTAAAAAGGTAATGTTTGATTTTGTTTAAACTCTTTCCTTCCCCCAGTAGTATGTTTTGGAGCTCCAATGTGGTAGGATTCAAAACCTGGGATACATGAAAGATAATTTTTACATTCTGTTAACAATCTGGAGACTTCATGAAATATCAAGGACCCTTATACTAAAATTTACATGAAGGCTATTTACTGCTTTTAAAAGGCAGGTCTCATATTTAAGCCTAATCCTAAGAATATAAGAAAAAAAAATTCCCCACTATCCCAAATATAACAAGTCTTATAAATGTAGTTAAGTTAAGACAAAACCAAACCATTCCAATGTCCTATTTGAAGCCACAAGTTGGAGCTCCAGAACTTACCATGGGGGAGAAAAGGTCCTATGGAACCTAAAAAGATAAAGTAATATAATTAGTTTGTAATCAAAATATTTTATAGTAAGCATGGTTCTTGACATGGAACAGGTTATATTCAACTTACTAAACATTTAAATATCTGTATTATTAACTACATGTCAGTAACTGATAGTTTAAAGAAAAACATCACAGTTATCTTGCATTTCCAACCTTCAAATAGAAAACTTTTGTCCTGATTTTTTAAAAACACAAATTATTGATGTAATCAATAATTTTTGTTTTCATCATTTTCTTAAAAACAATTTAAAGGAAACAATTAACGACCTGTGATATTAAATTTTAAACACTAACAGAAAACCTGGTAATTTATAGTGATGAGAACACCACAAAAAATTTTTCTCATGGCTTACGCTTCTATAAATGAGTATGAGTAGCTACCTATTTTTACCATATCTTTAAATTTAAAAGTTCTGCTGTTTCAACACCCTTGAGCCATATTTTCAAAATTATTTCAGCCATGTATTTATCCATGAGTAAATATACTAGGAATATTAACTGCTCTGAACAACATTTAATTATGAAAATACTAGGGAAAATTGCAATTCTAGATTTCTAAAAAGGATAGTTTACCTAATTTGAAAAGAAGATATGTGACATTTTGCTCTATGCAAAGTAGCCCAACCTGAAATTAAGAGGATAATTTTCATGCTGATGCTATACAATACATATCCTCAGCAAAACTGCTTTGGCCTAATTCTTATGTTTAAAGGCTGAGGGTAACAAATCTCTAATTCTTTAAAAAATACTAAATAACTACGTTTCCCAGAAATGGAACGGCTCACTTTCCTCCCCAGCTCTCTAGTTAGCCTAAATTGGTAACATTTTAATGGGTCAAGGAACTTAAAATTATCTGTGAGCATTTATCACTAAAGTATAAATAAATATCTGAACTCATCTTCACTGCCATGTTTAACCTGTAATTCTCCTAAATGGAAAAATAAATGCTAATGCTAAAAATATCTGTCCTCAAATATTATTACAACTTTGCATTCACTTCAAGCACTAGTGAAGATAAGGTAGAGGAGAAAAATAATTACATACTAAGTTGCAGAGCTTTTTCCAAGCCTTCATAATAACACCAATTTTCTGCATTCCGATCAATCAAGTTTTTGAATACTTCACTGGCTTCTTTTAATCTTCCCAATTTCAACAGCATTTCCCCTAAAATTAAGTTTAAATTCACATTCATTTTACTCAAACATTAAATAACTTTCTGATCTCATAGATTTCACTAAGCAGTATTAACACACTGGATATTTATGAAAAAACTGTTTGTGCTTCCCTTTGGGACATGTTGCAGTTTATACCACTAGACACAGATTAATTCACAGCTTGCCTTCAGAAGTGAACCTTCATTTACACATTCTATTATATACTAACATTCTAATATTATAATTATATTATAAATAGCATAATAAATATTAATATAATTATTAATTATATATAATTAATATTCACTTCAGAAGTGAACCTTCATTTACACATTCTATTATATACTAACATTCTAATATTATGATATTATAAATAGCATAATAAATATTAATATAATTATTATATATATTATATATAATATTATAATTATAATTATAATTATAATATTATAAGCTAACATTTTGGCTCCCTCCCACACTCCAAATATACATATAGTATATTAAGTTCTTGGTAAAAATATTTGTATTATACACATTTTTATATACCCTTAACAACAATTAAAGACTCCCAACACAGATTGGTAAGTAATTCGAATGAAATATCCCTACATTCCTACTGCTAGATTTGAATGTACTTTTCCTGATCGATTCCTATATTAAAATTTTTCCATTCAATTCTCTTAGATTCCTTTCTACATCACTAAAACTGCCGAAGTTTAACTCAGTGAAGCAAAAACACTAAGTACCACTTCACAGCTAGAAACCACATAAACCAGATTCACACGTGGATCACCCCTAAGGTCCATATCCTTTTACCAAGCCACACAAATTGGAAGTAGGTTTGGAAAATGAGTATCTAAACTTCTCAGGTAGAATACAAAGTGCACGTAATCCAAGGTAAAAGAGAGATTCTCAAAAAAGAGTATACCTCAACTTCCTATTGCTATTTCCCCTTCCCCAAACAATCTATTTCAAAGGAAGAAACCTTTGAAATGTCTTCAGACATATTATTTCAGCTTTCATCATCTGGGAGGGGACAATATATTAAACTGGTTATTACATGCTATTATTTTACTATTTTTATGTATTACTCAAGCTCTAGAAGAAGACTAACTCGATATAATTTCCAGCTTTACCATTTTCTAACTCTGTGACCCTGAGCATGTTACAAGCTTCCAATGTCCACTTACCTATAAAATATCGACTACCTCTGTCTGCTTTTGTGATATATTAATTTAAACTAGTTAGTTAGCACAATGCTTGGCACAAAACGAATGCACACAAGTGTTTGCTACTTAAAAGTATAAACATGCCACATTCCTCCACAATTAATTTCTGGCTAGTCCAGTTTTTACCTGGCTTACCCTAGGTAAATAGACAACAACACAGATTTCAATTCCAAAAACCTTTGTTTTCTGCTACCATCACAGGCAAAGATTATTACTAGAGGACTACACAGAACAAGAAATACATTTGCATATTCATAAAGTAAGTGAAGATTTCTAACATTTTTTGTTTATTAAAGGATCTTAATATGCTAAGGACTACAAAAGACATCAATGTGTAAATGTCAAAGGTCTCTCTGGGCCCTGCGAAGTTCACCAAAAAAATAATACTCTAACTTGTCTCTATAAGCAGTATAAAGTACTGGCTTTACATTCAAGATGATGGCCCCCAAATTCCCCTCACTAGCAACATATGGATGAATGTGGCCACACTGCAACTTGCACACTGTTTGAACTAGAACTGATCTCACTATATCTTATCTACTTTTTAATCACTGCATTCTGGACTGCTGTTACAAGAGAGAGAGAAAGCAACCCGAGTTAAGAGTTAATCAAGAAATAGCAATAATACATCAGAATATAAAAATAATTGCCATTTTCTTTGCTCCCATCAATTATAAGCGATAGAAGAAAGAAACCAGAACATTAAATAATTTATCGCCATTTTACCACTGGTTTGAAAAATACTGTTGTTCAATAGCCAAATAATGAAAAGAGCCCAAATGTCCATCGACTGATGAATGGACAAAGATGTGGTATATATATACAACAGAGTATTACTCAGCCATAAAAAAAGAAATCTTGCCATTTGCAACGACATGGATGGAGCTAGAGATCATTATGCCAAGCAAAATAAATCAGAGAAAGGTAAATACCATATGATTTCACTCTTATGTGTTATTTAAGAAACAAAACAGATGAACACAGTGGGGGAAAAATAGAGAGGCAAACCATAAAGCAGACTCTTAACTATAGATATCAAACCGAGGACTGACGGAAGAAGGTAGGCATGTGGAATGGGCTAGATGAGTGATGGGTACTAAGGAGGGCACATGTTGTGATGAACATCGCGTGTTGTGTCTAAGTGATGAATCACTAAATTCCACACGTGAAACTAAGTATTACACTGTATGTTAACTAACTGGAATTTTTTAAATAAAAACTTGGAAAAATATAAATAAATAAATAAATAAATAAATAAATAAATAGAAAAATAGTGTTGTCATTCGTATTATCCACAAAAATTAAATCAGTAAGTTGCTATACATTAACTAGAAGAGTTGAGAATAGCAGTTAAAAGTAAGGACTCATGAAAAGAAATGAAGGAATCTTAAATTACTATGTGAAAAAAGCTAATCTAAAAAAGCTACATACTACATGATTCCAACTATATAACATTCTGGAAAAGGCGCACCTATGGAGATAGTAAAAGGATCAGTGGTGGTCAGGAGCTGGGGGCAAGGAGAAACAAACAGGCAGAGCCCAGAGGGTTTGTAGAGCAATGAAACTACTCTACGTGACACTACGGTGGTGGACATATGTCAAAACCTAGACAGTATATAATACCAAGAGTGAACTTTAATGTAAACTATAGACTTTGGGTGATAATTACATTCAGTGTAGGTTCACTAATTGCAACAAATATACCATTCTGCTGGGGGATGTTGATAATGGTAGGGGAGGCTGTGCATGTGTGAGGACAGAGAGTATATGTGAAATCTCTGTACCTTCCACTCAATTTTGCAGTGAACGTAAAACTGCTCTATAAAAATGAAGACTTTAAATTTAAAACAAACAACAATAAAAAAAAAAAGTAGGGGCACCCGGCTGGCTCAGTTGGTAGAGCATACGGCTCTTGATCTTGGGGTCCTGAGTTCAAGCCCTATGTTGGGTACAGAGTTTACTTTAAAAAATAAATAAATAAAATAAGTTAAATAAATAAATAATAATAATAAATAAAAATAAAATAAATATAATATACAATAAAATAAAAATGAATAAATCATAATCATGATCATCATAATAATAATAAATTAAAATAAAATAAAATAAAATAAGGGCTCTGAAGCCCAGGAAGATGTATTTACAAATTAACTCTACCACCTAAAAGTCTGGGTGACTTTGGGCAAGTCTTTAACCTCTCTAAACTTTAGTCTCCTCAACTATAAAATGGGGATAATCTACCCATGTTAGAAGTGCTAAAAAATTAAATGAAATAAAGAAGTTTAAGCAATTATCATACTCTGAGACACAGGGAAAATAAATAAATGTTAGCTATTATTTTTATGAAGTTTAGAAGTCCCGCAACTATATGAAACTTTAGTTTTAAGCTAATTATTGCTTTAGTTGGACATTTTATTATGTACTGTTCACAGAATGTTAACTGATGAGCAAACTTTGTTTTAAACAAATGTACTTGACCCTTTGTTGATGAACATTTTAAACAAACTATTTATTATCAGGATCCTGCCTTCATAATTAGCCCATATTGAAAATAAATCAATCTTACTTTCATAATGACCCCAGTGTCATCATTTCATGGATATATATTTGGGGGTGAGAAGTATGAAGGGAGTATAAGACACTGCCTATGAAAATGGAATCTGGAGCCAAAATCCCTAGACTCAAATCCAGCATTACCCAGCTTACTTAGCTATATGACTTTGGGCAAAGCACTTAACCAGTCTGATTCCTCAGCCCCTCCTCTCTAAAATGAATATAAGAACCATATAATGATATTGTTCTGAGGATTAACTTAATAGACATTAGATTAATAATAAAAATGTTTTTTATTACATACAAAGTCTTATTTAAGTACTAGGGCAGAGTAAAGTATGTAGCTTTTATTCTTTTCTTTAATTGAGGCCACTGATAAAGAAAAAGCAGATCAACTTACCTTTAATTTCTTCCACCAAAAGTTTATCACATATCTGTTTCTCATATGTTTCTATATGTTCCAAAGATTCCTGAAATAGGTCTGCCTCTCTCATCACTTGATTCTGGTATAGTATCAGTTCACTATATTCATAGTCTATTTTGTTGGGAGGAACCTGAAAAAAATTAACAAAAATTATTTATATAATTATATAAAACAGTTATACACCTTTAATCGCTTCCTCAGAAGAGTCACTCACATAGATTAAAAAAAGCAACTGAGATGCAATTACAAATAGAAGAGTGATTAATAGTGAAGAAAATTAATATTCTTTTTAAGTTTATTTTATTTATTTATTTTTGAGAGAGAGACAGAGAAAGCAGGAGGGGCAGACATAAAGGGAGAGAGAAAGAATGAGAGAGAATCCCAAGCAGGATCTGCGCTGTCAGCACAGAGCTCGATGTGGGGCTCAAACTCATGAGCCATGAGATCATGACCTGAGCTGAAATCAAGGTTGGACGCTTAACCGACTGAGCCACCCAGGTGCCCCAATACATTCTTTAAAACAAACAAAAAGGTGGCACTTCTGCCTATGGCAAAGTCAAGATTCAGGTCAGCAAATCCTATACCCACAGAATATGAAAATGGTTAAAATCCTAAAGAATTTAACAAAACCTACTAGAATAAAAAAGTTTAGTAGGGTGACAGAATACATGATCAAAATACAAAAATCAATTATACTTCCATATGCTAGAAATCAACAACTCAAATAATTTCATTTATGATAACATCTAAAAGAACAAAATATTTAGGAATAAATTTAGGAAACAAGACCAATACACTGAAGATAACATGCTGAGAGAAATTAAGAATCTATTGTAAATGGAGACACTCTAAACCCTGTGCATGGGTCAGGATACTCAATACTGTTTTGATGGCAATTTCTCCAAATTGTTCTACAAATTCAATGCAATCCATATAAAACTCTCAGCAAGCTTTTCTGCAGAAATTGACATGCTAATCCTAAAACTCAAATGGAAATAAAAGAAACCCTGTATAGCCAAAAGAATCTTGAACAAAGTGGGAGGACATGCATTTCAAATTTCAAATATACTATAAAGCAACAGTAATCAAGATAGTATGGTATTGGCATAAGGAAAAAGTGGAATTGATAAACTATGGCTTATTTATATAATGAGATACCAAATAGCAGTTAAAAACAGATAAACTTGGGGCACCTGGGTGGCTCAGGTGGTTAAGCATCCAACTCTTGGTTTCGGCTCAGGTCATGATCTCATGGCTTGTGAGTTTGAGCCCCCACGTTGGGCTCTCCACTGTCAGCACAGAGCCTGCTTTGGATCCTGTCTCCCTGTCTCTCTGCCACCCCCCACCCTCCCTCCCTCTCTTTCTCTCAAAAATAAATAAACATTTTTTTTTTTAAATGGATAAACTAGCCCTACATGTATCAACACAGATATGTCTCGAGATGCGAAAACACTGCATATTGTTCTGTCAACTTTTAAATACACAAAGTAACAGTTTGTAATTTTTATGGGCTTATATATAACCTAAACGTGACTAGGAATGATCTATAACAATTTCAGAATAGTGGGTACCTCTAGGGATGTGGGAGAACTTTGTAACTACTTCTCTAGTATTTCTTTCTTTATAAATTTTTAAATTTTTAAGGTTTTTTTAGAGAGAGTGAGAAAGAGTATGCACATGCAAGCAGGGGAGGGAGGCAGAGGGAGAGAATCTTTTTTTCTTAAAGTTTATTTATTTTGAGAGAGACAGAGATATCCCAAGTGGGGGAGGATCAGAGAGCAAGGGAAGAGAGAGAAAATCTCAAGCAGGCTCCGCCCTGCCACAACACAGAGCCTGATGTGGGCCTCAAACTCACAAAACTGTGAGATCATGACCTGGGCAGAAACCAAGAATCGGACACTTAGCTGACTGAGTCACCAAGGCACCCCAGGAGAGAAAGAATCTTAAGCAGGCTCCACACTCAGTGCAGAGCCCAATGCGGAGCTCAGTCCCATGACCCTGGGATCATGACCTGAGACGAAATCAAGAGTTGAGCACTCAACCATCTGAGCCACCCAGGCGCCCCAAATATTTCTTTAAAAAATAATAAAATCTGGAGAAAGTGTGGCAAAATGTTAGCGTCTATTTATCTAATGATGCATAGTATATATTTTTTGCATTTTTCTACTTTGCATATGTATTAAAATGTATTAACATATTTACATAAAACATAAAGCTATATGTATGAGGAATAATTCTGTAATCACAAAACTATTTTCATTTTTATGTATCCTTTTCTTTAGTCATTTGAATATCATCAAAATAATAGAGTACAAAATTTTTCATAATATTTATTCTCTATCAAGAATTCAGTGTTTTAGGAGCACCTGGGTGGCTCAGTCAATTAAATGTCCAACTTTGGCTCGGGTCATGATCTCACAGCCTGTGAGTTTAAGCCGCGCATTGGGCTCTGTGCTGAGCTCAGAACCTGGAGCCTGCTTCTGATTCTGTGTCTCCCTCTCTCTCTGCCCTTTGCCTGCTCACACTCTGTCTCTCTCTCTCTCTCAAAAATAGATAAGCATTAAAAAAAAAAAAAGAATTCTGTATTTTAATTTTTACCAATTATTTCAAAAATTTTTTAAGTTTTTCCATGGGTCCCAAAGACTTTAATGCATAATTGAGAATCAGAGCAATATAGAAGTCAACTATTTTAGTTTGTGTGGGTAGGAGAAAATGTAAGAATGAAGTTCTTACTTGCTGAGTTTGTCTAAACTCTTCCAATAGTTTTAGTGCCATATCATAATCTTTCAGCAAATGGTATGCAATAGCATATCCAATCCAGGAAGCACGCTGCGTTGGGCGCAACTGAAGAAGCTGATACCTTGTCTCCTAAAAAATAAAAAAATAATTAAAAATTGTCTTTTTCTCTTTTCACTTTAACTGTCTCTAAAATATTTGCATTTCAACACAGAGCTGTAAGAAAACAATTTAATGCTTTTAATTCCTTTCTAATGAATTCAAGGAATAAACATCAGTTCCTGAATAGAAATAGTTTTTATGTTCTTATCTAAATTACTTAAGTTCTAGAATACTCTGTTAATGCTCACTGTAAAGCTTTTACTAAAAAGCTATTCTTGGGGCCCATGCTTTTGGGTTGCCTTATAAAATTAGTTTTATATAATGCATATTTCTTTTGGTAACTAAACATCTTTGAAGAGAGACTAAGATACCTTTTTATTAAACTAAATTCTGCTGTTTATAAAATCACTGTGAAATTATAATGTATTCACATTGTTACAAGAAGCTCCAGAAGCAGGGCGGACAAAGCCTGAGCAAATACTCAAACATCAGCCTGGAATTTTCTAACAGAACACTGCTGCTACTCGAAGACAGTGTAATAATAATGTAAGACATTAGCGAGAAAACCCCAGAAATTCCACCAGGGCTACCCCAAAGAATCCAGACATCTTCGCTAGCACAAAATACAACCTTCCTACACAGCCCCCACCCCTTCACAGCTCGTATTGACTCTGAGTTTTAGGTGCGTACAACTGCGTGGGGAAACAGGGTCTCATGAAGAACACTAGCTGCAATGAAGTTCTGAAAATGTAGTGTTTTTAGCTTCTATTGTTGGAATAGGTGCCAAGTGAGTCCATCCACACTATATGTCACAAGGAGAACATGATCAGTCTTTTCAAGAAAAAGATCTTTGAGCAAACGACTTAGACAGTATCACTCCTCTCCCCTTGTGTGCCTGGTTCATTTTAGGCACATGAAATTAAGCTGTGTTACTCCCATCTCTCCTGTTCACCACTGTTTCTGTCACTTCCTTTCTTCATTAAAGTCTGGTCAGTTTTCTTCTCTCTGCCAAATCCTGCCACTATCCTGCTGCAAATGCAACACTGTGGATCACCCATCCAAAACAAGCTATTGTCTTAGAATCAAGATTTCCCCATCTTTAATGATCTCCTTTACCCCTTCAGGGACCCATGAGACTTTACTGCAACCACACCCTAGACCTTACTACCACCCAGAAATCATAAATTCAGATATCTCACTCTCTGGCCAACACTCTTATTCAGTGACATTCCTACCCTTTTTCTGGGAAACGACCAGTACCTCTGGTTCCTCAGGTCCTTCACTTCTAACCACTGCTCTTGTATCTTCACTACCCCTTTTAGCAAGCACGGTTTGCCAGTATTCTTAATTTCCTTGCCTCATTCCTATGGATAACTGATTTTAACTCCCACCGCACCTAGGCTAAACGAAAAAATCATGATCTGGAAGAATGATACCTTTATTAAGCTCAGCAGAATGCTCGAAACCTGCAAAAATCTAGGCACAGGGTATAAGGATTTGTATGGTAGTAGAAGACAAAAGTAAAAAGTAAATGAAAGAACTTAATTTATTTAAAGAGAACTGTTAAGAGTTGGTGGTCTCCTTCATACAAGGGAGAGAATTCCATTGTGGACGTACTGAAGTCAGGGTACTCAATGGAGTAAGCACACGGAGATACCCAGCAGATTGGAAGGTGCCAGTATGAAGAGGTCTGGACCAGAGAAAGACTGCTTTATAGCAATCCTGCCACATCATTTTATATTTACTAACCCATAACAGAGAAAGCTAATTAATCCCTACATTTAGCTTTCAATTATAAAAGCTTTGTTTACCAAAGCTGTAAATAGGAGGTAGTCCTTGCACATAGGAGGTAGTCTAGTTTTTTAAAAAGCATTAAATGAATAAACAGTTACCCTCTTTTTATGATTAACTATGTAGTTCCACAACTGTTAACTGGGGAAGAATGTCTCAGGTGACTTTCCCCTTCTGCTATAGATGATAATGAACAATCAAATCTACATAGTCTTGGCCTATGCTCATCTCATTCTGAACCCAAATGTTTTCAAATTATGTCTGTTGTAAGAACATGTACACTTAAGACTAAAGTACTTACTCGATAACCTTCAAGGTCTCTCATTTGAATCTGCAACAGAGAGAGATCTCTCAAAATTTGTAGATTATCTTTATCTAATTTGAGGGCATTTCGATAGCACTTAATAGCTTCATCATACTTCTTATCAGAACGTTGCAAGAGTCCATAAACATGCCAACCTACTAAGTTAAGGAAATAGAGACATTCACAGATACTAAAATATGCTATGCTACATATCTAATATAAAGCTTACCTTAACGAAGTGGTAAGTTGTCTTGGATTTTACTTCAGAATAATCTGGGGTCAGAGGGAGGGGGCAGTGAGCAGGTGGTAAGAGATCAAACCAGATTAGTCCTGACCGACAATTGTTAAATTATTAAAGTTGGGTGATGGGCACATGGGGTTCGTTAGTCTATGCTCTCCACTTACACGTGTTTGGAATTCTCCATTGTATTTATGTAACCTTAGAAAATTCTTGGTAAAAATTCCTCACGTTTCCTACCTCTTATCCCCTTAGTTCCTCACCCCAGCACCTCAATACTTACTGATGCTTCATTACTATACACACAAAAGCTGCCAACTATCTTTTAAATCTAGTTTATAGTCAATCAATTCTCAAACAACACATAACCATCAGTTAATTCAATAGTGACACTAACAACCACAAAATTTTATTTACTATAAATTAAAGTCTGAGCATATCTTAGAGCCAAAAAAAACTATCATACTTACATGCCCTTTCTCTTCATTCTGGGGTAGGCACTGAGATAAAGAAATAAGTATTTAGTATTTTGAGAGAACCCTAAGCTAAATACATGAAAACACTACTTAGACTACTGATGTTCAATACTGGCCAATACCTAGATGAATAAAATATTAAGATCCAAGGGCAACATGTGAAAAGATTGTGAATAAGCACACAGATTAGCCAAACAAAAATGAAAGTCAGTTTCGATGACCCATCCTTAAAAAGTACTTTTGGGGGCGCCTGGGTGGCTCAGTCGGTTAAGCGTCCGACTTCGGCTCAGGTCACGATCTCGGGGTCCGTGAGTTCGAGCCCTGCGTCGGGCTCTGGGCTGATGGCTCAGAGCCTGGAGCCTGCTTCCCATTCTGTGTCTCCCTCTCTCTCTGCCCGCCCCCGTTCATGCTCTCTCTCTGTCTCAAAAATAAATAAACGTTAAAAAAATAAAAATAAAAATAAAAAAGCTTTAAAAAAAAAAAGTACTTTTGTCTGTTCACATACTGAGATATCAGCCAATGAAAAATACAGTAAGTATCCAGTGAAGTTACCAGCTTTGTCCCTGTGCAACAGAAACCAAACTGAAGAACCAGTATCATACTCAATACTAAATAAACTCTGTTTTAAAACAGGGTGTTTCTGAATTTTTCTTCCGAAATGTCTAAAACAAAGTTTAAAGAACACAAATTTTACTATACAAGTCAGTTGGAATAACAGGTTTATGGATATGTAAGACAAAAATGGGTTTCAAGTCACGTATCAGTTCCTTTTCCCTCACACTAAGCACAACTGAAGTGAATACATACTGTACAGGGATTCTCTTTCAACCAACTGTAATAAACAAGGGATGGGGACTAGAAGAAACTAATATTACAAAATGTTGATGATTATTGAAGCTGAGTAACGGTACACAGAGTTCATTGAATTCTTTCTTCTATGCAAAACTTTCCATAGTAAAGGTCTGTTTTTTCTGAATTAGAAAACCCCACTAAATGGAAAGTAAATGAAATAATAAAGTTCAATTATTGCAAAAGGATACAGACATGGCTCTTGACATCATTACGAAGTCCTTTACGAACAAATTCATACGCTTCTTCTTTTTTTCCTAAGCAGTTCAATGTTAATCCCTTCATAGCCAAAGTCTCTGAAAAATATTTTTAACCTCTATTCACGCACAAAGAATTCATATTTTCTTAGCACTATTTTATTTTGTTTAGCTCTTAATACTATTTTAATATGATATCTGCCAATGCTTACATTATTTGTCTTTTTAATCACATAGTTAGAAACTTCTCTCCAGAGAGCCAAAGCATAAGAGACTCTTAAAAACTGAGAACAAACTGAGGGTTGATGGGGGGTGGGTGATGGGCATTGAGGAGGGCACCTTTTGGGATGAGCACCGAGTGTTGTAGGGAAACCAATTTGACAATAAATGTCAAATATTGAATAAATAAATAAATAAATAAATACATAAATAAATAAATAGAAACTTCTCTCCAATACAAAAAGTAAAACTACATTTAAGTATTTACTGAAGCTTAGCCTGAATCCTTTTCTGAAATCCCTTAGGCTACAACTGAGGACTAGGGACTGAAATCCCTTAGGCTAGGACTCCTACAATGCTTTCTGCCTTTTAGAAGACTGTACAAAGGGGGTGGAGATTATTCTGCTGAGAAAAGGTAACACAGTAGGCACCGAGTCCTGTTGAGTTAACTCTACTACAGTGGCTCCACAGCTTTCATCCAAGAGCACTTCTATCCACCATCTGATTTACACCCCACAAAAACAATCTTCCTTAGCAAAGAGATGTATGCAATGTAAAAATAAGCCTATTCAGTACTGGAACACACTTTATTTTTGGCCACAAGTTTATTCCAACTAATTCTAGTTGGAATATCAGTTTGCATTTCAAGAGTATAAGACTGGTGAAGGAGTAGCAACCCAAGAATATATTTAAGGCAGCTAATGAAAGATGGCTTATAATGAAATGATTCTCTGAATAAATCCACAAGCAGGGAATTAGACAAACAATGGTTTTCAAATGATCTCTGTGGACTCTGGTTTTCAGAACACAGTGATTCAGCAGTCAGACCCCTACAAACGTCTTCATTTATCTGTCATTTTATACACATTTATCTGTTTTTTCCACATGCTGCACTTTGGATAAGGGTTCCCTGGAGAAAAAAACTTGAAAACAAGCTTTACATTTTTAAAATTCTATGAAATGAAGACTTCTTTCCATTTCCTTCAAAGAATGCTTTTAATGTTATTCGAAAGCTGAGCAGAGTTAGCCTATTTTCTCAAGAAGATGGTCTCAAGAGTTACCCTCGTCTAATATTCAGAGACCCCAATTAGCTGTGCTCTGCTGTAGGACCATAACTTGCATGTCTAACCTGATCCATCCTTTAAATAAACACTGGTCACCAGTGAAAAAGGATGAGACAAGCAAATACAGACCTATTAACACCCTGCTAACAACTCAAGATAAACAATTTAATGGTAAATCAATAGTATCTAATTTAAGTATTTATATAGAAAGGTCAGCATATATATAAAAAAGACATCTACCAAAGAATAAAATACATCTGACTATTTTTATACTACTTCTGTATTGCAGATATGATCCTCATTTCAGACAAGAAATCAAAGTATAAATTTAAGTCCTACTCAAAGTAATAGATGAAATGACATCTATAAAAGTACTGTTATATACTCCAATTATTCCCCAACAGATCAACCAGTCACTTATCTGAAAGCAAAGACTGTGCATACACCTAAGCATAATAAAAGGAAAGTGACCTAGAATAAGATTGATAAGACACATAACCAAAAATGTTTATATACTCTAATAGAGAGCTACAAGGCATGGAATCTGGAAGTATTCTTCTTTCACTGTTAGGAATCCTATCTGTCTGATTTTGGAATTACAGTTCCCCAAAGCAGTCTCTCACAGATGAGGCAATACCTCCATGTTCAGCAAATTTTGGATTTGAAAGAATCATCTTGCAAAACTTGAGGCCATTTTTGTACTGCTTCTGTTCGTAACATTTCTGTAAAGAAATATGAACAAGAATTAATTAATAAAATGAACAGAGCAACTTTTCTTTGCATTATATATATTCTAAATTTAAGATCCAAAAGTAGGTTTAAAATATATACAATGGGAAGGTTTTATACCAATTTAAATCACTTATAGCATGAAGTATATTTTCGTAAACTACTCCTTGCCAAGTTGTGCTAGTATGAGTATTTTCACTTTTATAGAAGAAAAGGAAAAAAAATACTTAATAAATAGGGAATTTAGGGGCATCTGGGTGGCTCAGTTGGCTAAGCGTCTGACTCTTGATTTTGGCTCACGTCATGATCTCGCAGTTCATGGGTTTGAGCCCCGTGTAGGGCTCTCTGCTGTCAGTGCAGTCTGTTTCAGATCTTCTGTCCCCTCTCTCTCTCCCCCTCCATCACTTGCTCTCTCTCTCTCTCTCTCTCTCTCAAAAATAAACATTAAAAAAAATACAAATAAAAATAGGGAATTTAATTGCCAACCAACACTGCTACATTTTGTAAAAATTCAAATCCAAAAGCAAAAAATATGTGATAACAACACAGAAAAAAACCAGAAACTGCATTAGTGCCACTTCAAATATGGAACCAAGGCGGGGCGCCTGGGTGGCTCAGTCGGTTAAACATCTGACTTCAGCTCAGGTCATGATCTCACAGTCTGTGAGTTCCAGCCCCACATCGGGCTCTGTGCTGACAGCTCAGAGCCTGGAGCCTGCTTCAGATTCTGTGTCTCCCTCTCTCTCTGCCCCTCCCCTGCTCATGCTCTGTCTCTCTCTGTCCCAAAAATAAAAACATTAAAAAAAAACGAAACCAAGGCATGCCCGCGCGCACACACACACACACACACACACACACGAGCAACTACTGTATGTCCATACAAAACCTATTATATCTCATAAGTATTCCTTAAGGTAGGTGTCATTACCTCCTCCCTACAGACATAGAAACTGAAATGTAAGAGTTCATAAAATTTGTTTATAAGTGGCTCGGCGTACTTGCAAACTCTGGTCTGACTCCAAAGACCATGATCTTTCCATCACTAGTCTAATACATGTGTGAGCAACACCTAAGTGCCACCAGCCAGGCTCAGTAACCAGCGACTGTCCACCACAGCCACTGATCACATGAACATCTCATCATCTTCCAAATGAGACAGGCATGTCTCATTTAAACTGCCATGCATGCTCTTTCCAGCACTCAACATGCCAAGTTTATGCCCACTTAAGGGCCTCTGCACGTGTTCCTTCTACACGTGAAATGTTCTTCCCCAGAGCTTCCTTACTAGTGGAATCTCACATGTCACCTGCCTGACCACTCTAACACTGCCAGTCTCCCACCCCCCCCACCCAAAACATACACTCTCTATCATGTTACTCCATTTTCTACACCGCACTATCATTCCCTGAAATTGTTATTTGATTACTTATTTAGTGTCTGTCTTCTTCACCATACTGTATAACCTCCATGAGAACAGAGATCTTATCTATTTTAAACGCTGCATCCTCAGAGTCTACACAAATTAGAACTGCTCAATAAATACAGTATACTAAAAAATATAAATAAGAGGCATTTGGGTGGGTCAGTCAATTAAGTGTTCAACTTTGGCTCAGGTCATGATCTCACGGTTCTTGAGTTCAAGCCCTACATAGGGCTCTCTGCTGTCAGCAAGGAGCTGGCTTCTGATCCCCTGTCCCCCTCCCTCCCTGCCCCTCCCCAACTCATTCTCTCTCTCTCTCTTTCTCTTTCTCTCTCTCAAAAATAAATAAACATTGTTTTAAAAATTTAAAATAAAATAAAATACATACATATAGTCTATAAGGTTCAAAGCAAAACAGTACCAGGAAGGAAGGAGGAAGTGGTTAATCTATGCAGCAGGGGTGGGATGTGGAGAGAATTAGAAAAGTGTTCACAGAAAATGTTTAAATTGAGACTTCTTGGGGCACCTGAGTGGCTCAGTCAATTAAGTATTGACTCTTGACTTCAACTCAGGTCAAGATCTCACAGTTGGTGAGTTTAAGCCCTGCAACTCTTGATTTCAGCTCAGGTCATGATCTTGCAGTTTGTGAATTCGAGCCCTGTGTCAGGTTCTGCACTGCTTAGGATTCTCTCTCTTTCTCTCCCTCTCTCTCTCTCTCTCTCTCTCTCTCTCCCTGCCCCCCCCAACTCTCTCTCCCAAAATAAATAAATAAAATTTAAAAAATAATAATAAATTGAGGCTTCTTGATCATCTCTAGGGAAGGAAACTTAGTTGGAAGACAAAGATGGGAGACAAATCTGACTTTTGAACCATCTGAATATATCCCCTATTCCAAAAATATTTAAAATAAAATAAAAATAATCTGAGTTTGACTTTAGGAGTTCATCTGACAAATGACAAGAAAAACACAAGCAGAAGGAACCACTAGGGAACAGGAAAAAAAGAAATATTACAGGTTTTTTCTGACTTAACAAGTGATCTGGAAATACTAATACTTGTATTACCAATAACAACAATAATAATAGTTAATACTTATTGGAAGCATTTACTAGTGTCTGGTACCATTCACTTAATCCTTATTTAAATCCCAGGGACACCTATGAGGTTATCTCTCCATTTCAGATGGCGAGAGTGAGGCACATGGTTACTGAATTTACAGAGCTAGTAAGTGTCGGAGCCATAATTCAAACCAGGTAGTCTGGGGGCACCTGGGTGGCTCAGTCGGTTAAGCATCGAACTTTGGATGACTTACTACTTCAGGTCATGATCTCCCGGTTCATAAGTTAGAGCTCCACATCAGGTTCTCTGCTTGGGAGCACAGATCCTGCTTCAGCTCCTCTGCCCGCCCGCCCCACCTCTCCCCCTCTGGTTCTCTCTCTCTCTCTCTCTAAATAAGCTCTAAAAAAACAAACAAAAAACCAGGTAGTCTGTCTCTAGTATCTAAATACACAGGTTAAAGAAAAGCATTAAGTTTGGTAAGGAATATATACTCAGTACAAAAGATAGATTCTGGTTTCAACTTTGCTACTAACCAGACAGAGAACCTTAGACATTTAGTCACTTACCATTCCTGGGTTTGTTTCATTCGTAAAAGAATGCATGGAGTAGCTCCAAAATTCAACAAAACATAACGCCAATAGCCAGTTTGGGGAATAAGACAGGCATGTACAAGCCATGCAGAACATGTAATCAGCTAGCTGGTAAATTTGTACAGATGTGTTCAAGTACATTCATAATTAATTTTTAAAAATTTACTGGCAAAGCACTTTGGTCCACCAACCAAACTTGAAAAATAATTTTGTGACTGTTCATGGAGTTGGTGTAGCAAAATGATACCCACATTTATTGCAACTGTGAAATGATAAAATCATTCACTTTTGCTGCACCTTCCTAAATTCATGTAACCTTATAGTAAATATTACAGACCCAGATAAGAACATGTTTAGCATTTCCCAATTTACTTAGGAATAAAGTTAATTCAGCAGCTATAACTTTTTTGTAACTAGAGTATAATAAATCATATAATTGTTTTTTTATAATCTATTGATAACACGATTGGAACTAGAAAATATCCATATAGAGTGAAAATAAGTGTTGTCATCTTTTAGGTACAATGCCAAATGTCCTTAAATCCAATTAACAACTTATAGATGAACCTGAATGGGTCAAAAAGTTCACTTCTCCAAATCCATCCTGTGATAAGGGTATGGAAATAAATGAAAACTAAACTAACAAAAAATATATACAAGGCCCAAGGAAGCAATCTGCCAAAATACTTCAATTAGAATTTTTTGTTTTTACACTTGTCTCTCATTGTTTGCTCAACACTAAGTACCACGTAAAATTAAGACTTAAAATATTAATCCCATCTATTATGTATCTTTTTAACATTTTGAAGAAGCATGAAGTTTCTATTGGCTTGAAACAGAACAGTTAATATGAGTTCTTACCTTCTAACCTACCTTGATAATGCTTAAAACTATTCTAAAGGTAGGATTTTATTTGTAGTAAAGGTAAGCAACAACTTACCACGTAAGTCATGTAAGTAACACAAGCTCTAAGTAATAAATTCACTCTTAAAATCTAAACGCTCATTTTCAGATGAAATGATACACTAGAAAAGACACTATTTACAATATCAGTTTAAAATCTACAGTCTCCAGCGCACAATGAGAAAGGCAAAAAGGCATGTTGCCTCTCCTCCCTGGAAGAATGGCCCTGGGAAACAATTGAAGGCACCAAGGACACTGGCACAGAACCCACGGAAAGCTCTCCCGTCTGGGCAGCAGTCATCTCTTTCCGGGTCCTATTCAGGTTTCTGCTTGGAAACAAAGTAAAGGCTCCCCTCAAGTGTGAAATCGGCCAGTCGGCGCGACTTAGCCAATGCAGGGCCTGAATAAGTTAAAAGAGACCAAAGAGCTGTGTTCGACTTTTGACTTTGAAATGCAGTTCAAGTCACTTGGTCTCTTCCAAAGGGGGTAAGTACGGCACATCAAAAACAAAAACTCTTTCTACAAGGGAGGCTTGGCCTCCTAGGATTTAATTTTCCCGTAACCGGTATAAGTCGGAGCCCCACTGCACCAGAGGATCGCCCCCTCTTTAGCAGGTATCAGCGTGCACTGTGCAATAGGTTAAGCACGAATCAGTGAACGAACACACCTGGCCAAGGGGAAAAGAAACAAACGGGAGGACCGGTAGGGCTGAGGTCTTGAGTTTGGCCGCAGAGCGCCGCAGAGGCCAAGGGGGCCACTCCCGGCCGACGCGTCCCGGCCCAAAGGTACTGCGGAGCGCGGCGGGGGTGCAGCGAGAGACGCAGCGAGACGAAGCGCGCGGGGGCAGGGGGAGGCCGGCCGAGGCGGGGAGTCGGGTCGAGACGGTTCGGAGGTAAACAAAGAACGGAACCGGGGCCGAGCCCAGCTCGCGGTGGCGACGCCGCCTCCGGACCGATCGCCGCGCCTGGCCGGGTCGGAAGCGCGGCCTCGGCCACTCACCAAGATGCGCTTGAAAAGGTTGCTCTCCTTGGGCGGCAGCTGCACGTTCGGCATCGCGGCCGGCGGGGAGACCGGGTGCCCGGGCGCTCCGTTCCGCAGGGGTGGGCACCGGGGCGGACCAATGCTAGGAGTCGGGCAGCGGGCGATGGGTCACTTCATGGCCTGGAGTAGGGGCTGGGCAGGCCGGGCAGGCCGTTGGGCAGGGCTGGCAATGGAAAGGGAACGCGATCTGGAATGGACAACCTCGACTCCGGTCTACGGACTGGTGAGCGGCGGTGGCTCCCGCGCGCGGCAAGATGGCAGCTGGGGCCCGTCCCCTAGAGCGGGGCGGCGTGCGCCTGCGCGGGGCGCTCAGCAGGCCACAGGCGGCGGGGGCGTCCGGGCGGCGGGGACCGCAGTGTGCGGAGTGTTAGGTTGCTTCTGTCACCGGCACCTTGGACGCTTAACCGACTGAGCCTCCCAGGCGCCCCAAGTGATGTTTATCTTTTATGAAAGTTTCCTGTGGGCCTAGTACAGCCTGACTCATTACAAATCGTAAGTTACTGATTGTACTGTGCTCTGATTGCTAGGCTTGTGGCCCAAGAGAATGTTTGTTATACCGCACTCACTTTTTGATTTCTCTGCACTCAGGAACTTTACACAGTGCTGGGCTCAAAGTAAAGTCTTGTAGGACGAACTTGTTTCCCGTCCTTTCCCCTTCACTTAGACTTTGAGAGAAGGCTTCTCTTTTCAGTGCAGACCAAAGACGTGTTTACAACGTATGTGAAGTCATTGGGTGGGCCTGGAAATGGACTAATGTGAAAGCATGTTTGAAGTGTCAGTAAACAATACTGCCCCCAGTTTAGAACACCTAACGTTGTCAGTGAAAAACCTTCTCGTCAGAAGGTTCCCCTTCATACAAGCCATATAATCATGACAGAAACAGGATTCAAACCCAGGATCTTCAACTCTGGGGCACTATCATATGTAAACAGTAGCACAGTGATAGAAACGCGTGAGTCTAGAAAGATACGGATATGCATCGATGACAAGCATAACCATGCGTACGATGTAGGTTTAATATTATGGAATATGTAAATATTAGATGCATAAATTTAAGTACACATGTTCTGAATCTTAACTTGTGCATATTTGTGTGACTACAGAGTGACTGATGCATACTTGCATTTAACAGGCTGTAATCAAAGCTGGCTTGAGGCTTATTTGATTTTCCCTCTAGCCTGAGTTGGTTGGAGATGGGAGAAGTTATCACAGGAGTCTTTTGAAAGTTTTTTTTTTCTTTTCTTTTTTTCTTTCTTTATTTTGAGAGAGAGAAGCCGGGGAAGGGCAGAGAGAGAGGGAGAGGAAGAATTCCAAGCAGGCTCGGCCAGCACAGAGCCCGACATGGGG
Organism: Panthera onca; assembly: GCF_046562875.1. Lineage (NCBI taxonomy): Eukaryota > Metazoa > Chordata > Mammalia > Carnivora > Felidae > Panthera > Panthera onca. The sequence goes on along the minus strand of NC_138339.1, from coordinate 211,644,638 downwards.
TCTGATCTCATGAACTGTGAGATCCTGACCTGAGCCAAAATCAAGAGTTTGTCACTTAACTGAATGAACCACCCAGGTGCCCCAGGAGTCTATCAAAATAGGGTAGGAGGGGGCTTGTCTGGCTCAGTCAGTGGAATATGCAACTATTGATCTCAGGGTTGTGAGTTCCAGCCCCATGTTGGGTGTAACGATTACTTAAAAATATACATATTTTAATAAAATAAAATAAAATAAAATAAAATAAAATAAAATAAAATAAAATAGGGAAGGGACTTATTAAAAGGGGGAAAGTCCATAAGGGCCTATGTGTTCTAGACAGACCCTAGGCTTCTCTGCAGCTTCCCACCCACTGCCAACCTCTCCCCTTCCCACAGCCTCCCCAGCATCTCCCAGCAGTGCAAAGGAAACCTTTAATCCCAAACACTGAGAAGTGGTAGTTATTAATACTCATATTTAATATTTTCCCCATCTGCCTTTCATACACCATGACATGCAATGCACGCATAGTGTGGTTGTCTACACTAGGATGGGAGTGAAGGCAAAGACTTGAAAATGCCAATAGTGTTGCTGGTAGTTGTCATCGTAAGCCTTGGAGTGTGTGAAGGATGTAACGCGTGCACAAGTCAGAAAGCCTGGATTAGCCACTGACTGTAATTTTTTTTAACGTTTATTTATTTTTGAGAGAGAGAGAGGGAGAGAGAGAGAGAGAGAGAACGAGCGGGGGAGGGGCAGACAGAAAGAGAGACTGAGAATTCAAAGCAGGCTCCAAGCACCAGTCAGTGCAGAGCCTGATGTGGGGCTCAAACTCACGGACCACCAAACCGAAATCAAGAATCTGACACTCAACTGACTGAGCCATCCAGGCACCCGAGGGACTGTAATTTTTTATTACTGACTTCTTGTATAGTCTGGAGCAAATCTCATTTCCCCCTTTCAACAGAAAATGAGGTTATAATAACATTACTGTAATCTTTCACAGCAAGTTTGTGTGAATGTAATGCTTTATCATTTCTAAGCCCCCAGAAAACAAACCAAAAAAGCACCTGCATTATAAATCTCAGTCCATTGTCTCTCAGAAAGAATGCTGAAGCCCCACTGGGGGCATCTCGGGCGTCCACCCAAATGTTGCTTCCTGGTGCTTCAGGCAGCATGTACCTCCTTTAGAATTATGCACACAGTACGATAAAAGCAACAATGTCTGTGAAGACCTTTTTACATATAAGACATGGGCCAGTGAGTCTCTTGCTAAGCTCAGTAGACCTAAGAAAAAAAGAATCTAGAAAAGGATGCTCTCCACCCCCATATTCACAGCATATTTTACAGAACCAGCTGACAAGGTAAAATCAAGTAATTTGCTGCTATTCCTACAACCAGTTTAACCATGTAATTAAAGGCTGATGGGAAAAGAACTCATCAGGTTGCCTAATGCATTACACCTCAGATTCCCTAATGTGTCTGCTCTTGTCTACTTTCCTTGCTCTTGTTTTAGAGGAAGCAAGAGTTCTTCATTCCTCCCTTGGAACTCTTGATCCCATCTCCTTTTGCTTCTCCTGAGCTTTTATTCATCGGTTGTTCCCTCTGCCGTTTGCATTTTCTCCCTCATTTTCTAATGGGAAGAGACTGTCAGTAAACACATAAATAAACAAGATGTTCCAGACTAAGAAGTCTTAGGAAAGAAAGAAAACAAGGTCGTGTGAGGGGAGTGGGGCTTGAGGCAAGGACTACTTTAAACCAAGTACTCAGGAATGATCTCTGGGAGAAGTGGTAACATGTGAACAGACCTAAAGAATGAGAAGCAAGTTAACAAGTAAAAAGCTGGGACAAAAAAAAAAAAGCTGGGCCAGCATATACTAGCCAAAGGGAACTACATGCAAGTGCCCTAATACAGGGACAAGATGGGCATGGTCAAGGCATTAAAGGGACAGGTAAGAACTTCAGGTTCAAGTTGGTGACTGGAGGGTAGTATATGAGAGGGATAGTGGCCTATGGTTCAGTTGAAAATATAAGCCAGGCTGCACCGGGATGGCCAGTTCAGGCAGTGTGGTTTGTATTGGTTTGGGTTGGTTTGGTTTGGGCTAATCCTAAATTCAGCAAGAAGCCGTCTTTAAGCAGGAAAGTGGCATGCCATGATTTATTTTTTAAAAGGTCACTTTGGGGGTGTCTAACTGGCTCAGTCCATAGAGCATGCAACTCTTGATCTCAGAATTGTGAGTTCAAACCCCATGTTGAGCATAGAGCCTACTTATACACACACGTACACACACACACACACACACACACACACACACACACTTAAAAGGTCACCCTGACTACCTATGGAAAATGGACAAGAATGGGGTTTCTTCCGGGAAAGTGGCAATTCTATTTGTTCCTTTAGATTTGGCTTCTACCTCCAGAAGTCTTCTGAAAATGTCTGAAATCTCAAGAATTAATTTGTTGAATACTTAATTATTGAGCACAATGTGACAGGCAATCTTCTAGCAAACAAAAACATCTACTGTCATGGAGCTTACATGTTAAGGATTACCCACTAGCCAACACTAAAGATTAGTTTAGCCCACAGTGTACCACCTTGTCCTGCTTGACTTTTCTGCCTTAGGGCACCAAGACCCTGCAGAATCCTGGGTTTTTTCCTCTTCCCAGTCATTCTCTGGTTCCTCCATCAACTCTTCTTCCTTCTAAATGTTGGTTGTCTAGACAATTCTGCTTTCTTTTTCAACATCAGCAATAAAATGTGTCCATCAAGGGGCATCTGGGTGGCTCAGTTGGTTAAGCATCTGACTTCAGCTCAGGTCATGATCTCATCGAGCTGACAGCTTAGAGCCCGGAGCCTGCTTCGGATTCTGTGTCTCCCTCTTCCTTTGCCCCTCTCCCACTCATTCCCTCTCTCTCTCTCTTTCTCTCTCAAAAATAAATAAACAATAAAAAAAAATTTTTTTAATGTGTCCATCGAGTACCTCCTACTCACCAGCAAAACAGAATTAATAAATCCTCCTGCTCCCATACCTTCCATTACTAACGCCAAACAGATTTCAAATGTGTCTCCAGTTCCAAGCCTTCTTTTGATCTCCTAGCCTTTGTTTACACTTGTTTGTTAAACTGCTCCAAGTCTTCCAAGCATTTTCTACCTGGACATAAAAATAAAAGTTATCTTCCCATCAAACCAGTCCAAGTCCTGCCTTCTCTGTTTTTGTTAATGACAGCACTCTTGTAGTAAAAATCCTCTGGTCACCTTTGGCCTCTATTATTCCCCACATCCAAGTTGCCTAGTCATTCAGATTTTGGATCTGTCACGTTGCTCCCTTTCCTCCCCTGCTTTCCATTCCCTCTCTATCTTAAAACTAAATATTGTAAAAACCTTGTAACTGATCCCTCACTTTCAGACTGTTCTCTTCATTTCATTTTGCACATTGTTTCTAGACATGTCGTTTCTATCCAGATCTCTAAACGGGTCTCTCGGTCGTATCAAAACTTTCAATAGCTCCCCCACTGTCTAGAACTAAGTCTATTCCCAGATTTTTCTTTCCCTTTGCTCCTACAATTACCTTATGTTGCAGGGGAACCGGTAGCTATAATCGATCTAGTATTTTCTAAATTCCATAGTCATATTCAACCTGATAGTTTTATCAGAGATTGTTTTTCAATACCTGAATCTTTTTTTTTTAAATCCTTCATCTCAGATGTCATGATTTTCATAAAGTCTTTCTAAGTTTTTCCAGTGGATCTGATCTCTCTTTTCCATGAATTTACATAGCATTTTGTCCTTCTCTTATGCCTTTATCTTACTGTTTTCGGTTTTATAAATTATAAGTTGTCTGAAGGCAGTGGTTCTCAAACTTAGCTGCACTTTTGTATCACCTTATCCTTAAAAAAACTCATGTCCAAGGGGTGCCTGAGTGGCTCGATTGGTTAAGCATCTGACTTTGGCTTGGGTCATGATCTCATGGTTCGTGAGTTCAAGCACCACATCGGGGTCTGCACTTATAGTGCAGAAAGGTAAGGAAAGGAATTCTCTGCTACAGCCTCCAAAAGGAACATAGTCTTGCAGACACATTTCAGATGTCTAACCTCCAGAACTCTAAAATATAAAAATAAAATAAAATAAAATAAAATAAAATAAAATAAAATAAAATAAAATAAAATAAAAACAAAATAAAACTGATGCTCAAATCCTACCTCCATAGGCGGATTCAGTTGGGGTTGGGTGGAGATTCAGTTGGGGTGGGGTGGAGAATAGGTTTTTTTCTTAAATCCTCCTAGATGATCATAATGTATAACCAATTGGGGAACCACTACTTCAAGACCATTCATCCTAACCCAGGTTTAAACATGCCCCCCATTCTTGAAGTTAAATTTAGATATAAGGCACAAAAACAAACAAAAAACGCTCATCACCAAAATTCAATTTGGAACCCTAGGTAAAAACCATTGCTGATGGCCCCACAAACAGTAGGTGGGGTCTAGAATTGGCATCATTTAAAGTGTCTGGGTTTGGGGTACCTAGGTGGCTTAGTCGGTTAAGCATCCGACTTCAGCTCAGGTCATGATCTCACGGTCTGTGAGTTTGAGCCCCATGTTGGGCTCTGTACTGACAGCTCAGGGCCTAGAGCCTGCTTCGGATTCTGTTTTCCTCTCTCTCTCTCTGCCCCTCCCTGGCTTGTGCTCTGTCTCTCAAACATAAATAAACATTAAAAAAATTTTTTTTTCAAATAAAGTCTCTGGATAAGCACAGAAACATTATTACACAAGAGTTCACTCAAAACCAGTCAGATTTACACCCCTCCAGGCATCTCACTTCAACAGACTTACCCTCGTAGCACTGTTCTCTATGCCATACCTCCCCACTGGGCTTCATCCTCAACCCCTTTACTGAGTACTCTCTTCCTCCTCCTTTTAACTGCTACCCAACCCTTCACCAAGGACTTTGTCTCTCATTTTTCATCTTCCTCTCTGCATGTACCATAGGAGTTGGTGGGGGGAGAATCAGCATTTTTTCCCATCCCCCTGCCTCCTCCAAATCATAAGACTTCACCTTCATTTAAGGAAAAGGAAATCAATTTTGAGTCTATACCCATCAGCTCTGTCACTCTCTTCTTTTCATCTTGGTCACTATCCTCCATCTGGTCATTTGCCAAGTGACAATAGATGTCCTTTCAACTTCACTCATAATATCCATCTACTATGACTCCAATATCCATGTGAGTGATTCAAAACCCTAGCCTTGGACAAACTGTGGTCCATCCAGACAATGGAGTACTACTCTGCACTTAAAAAAAAAAAAAAAAAGAACTATCAAGCCACAAAAAGACATGGAAGAATCTTAAATGCATATTACTAAGTAAAAGAAGCCAATCTGAAAAGGCCACATGAGTCCAACCATATGACATTCCAGAAAAGACAAAAGTATGGAGACAGTAAAAAGATCCATGATTGCCAGAGGTTGGAGGAGGGAGGGATAAATAGAGCACAGAGGATGTTTAGGGTGGTGAAATTATTCTGTATGATACCATAATGGTAGATACATGTCATTATACACTTTTCAAAACCTAGAGAGTTTTGACCAAATTTTTAATCAGCAACACTGGCCCTTCCTCTCAAATCAGAAATTCCAGGAATCTACTATCTTATTTTTCTAATTACATTTATTTTTTTTAATGCTTATTTATTTTGAGAGAGAGAGAGAGATTGTGAGCAGGGGAGGGGCAGAAAGAGGGGGAGGGAGAATCCCAAGCAAATTCTGAGCTATCAGCACAGAGTCTGACATAGGACTTGATCCCATGAACCGAGAGATCATGACCTAAGCCAAAATCAAGAGTTGGACACTTAATCAACTGAACCACCAAGGCGCCCCCTCATTATTTTTAAAATACAAGAGATTTGCCAATATTCTTTCAACTCCAAGGAAACTTCCTACAGTAGGCATGATGTACCTTTTATTAGAAATGAGATGCCAGCTTGTGGGATTAATAGCCTGTTAGTGTAACATTGAGAGAAGTCTTTTTGCCATTGCATCAAAGCTCCAGCATCCTGCCTTCAGCATGAAGCCAAGAGCTATTGCTCTCAGAGGGTTGTTCTATATACATCTGTAATTTCTGACGATAGTGACTCCAATCAGATTCTCCTGGGGTTACCCCACATTCTGATGACAATCTCCTATTGTTCTTTCAACAAATTCAAACAAATATTTGTTGACTCCTTTTTAAGTGCCATTCACTCTTCAAGATGCAGGGGATCTGGGCTCACTCACTCTTCTATCCTCCATACACCTCTTCTTCAACTGCATCTAACTCACCAGTGCATCTAACTCACACCATTATCTCCTTGTCTATTCACTCATTCAACCCACAGTTGTTGAGCACCCATCTGTACCCATTGTTTTCTTCTTTCTTCCCTTCTCAGCCAAAACAGTGCCTTCTGGCCTATGCCAGAATTAGTTTCTCCATCTGTGCTTAGAAGAGAATACGTTTCTACCTTCTTTGGAGACTTTACTGCTCTCTCCTTATTCTTCCTTCTCTTCTTAATTACTTTTATCATTTTTTAAATTACTGTTATCAAACAATTATCCTACTTATACAAATGAGAACTGAAGTTTTAAAAATAAATTTGGGGCTCCTGAGTGGCTCAGTCGGCTGGGCGTCCAACTCTTGGCTTCTGCTCAGGTCATGATCTCGTGATCTTGCAGTTCATGAGTTTGAGCCCCACATCGGGCTTCGTGCTGACAGTGTGGAGCCTGCTTGGGATTCTCTCTCTCTCCCTCTGTCTCTCTGCCTCTCCCCAGCCCACTTTCTTTCTCTCAAAAATAAATAAATAAACTTTAAAAAAAAATTTAAGTAAATTTGCACTAAATTAAAAAACTGAGAAGTAAGGGCCATCTTGCCAAAGCTCAGGCACCTAGCCTCTGTGCTACACTGCCCCCCACAGCATATGAACTAGTTTCCATGGCTTCTTGACCAACCTCCTTCATTGTCTGCATAGCTGCCGAGGGAGTCTGTATTAATTTCCCATTGCTGCTGTAACAAATTGCTATACATTTAGTGGCTTACAGCAACACAGATGTATTACTGTAGAGTTCTGGAGGTCAGACGTCTTAAATGTGTTTTGCAAATTATGTTCCTTTTGGAGGCTGTAGCAGAGAATTCCTTTCCTTACCTTTCACAACTTCTCCAGACCACCTGCATCCCTAGGCTTGTGGCCCCTTTTTCCATCTTCGAAGCCAACAGCATAGATTCTCTCTCCTCTGACCTCTGCTTCCCCCTCACATCTTCTCTCTGACTCTAACTCCACCACCTCTCTCATCAGGACTCTTGTGATCACACCCACCAAGATAATATAGGGTAATCTCCCCATCTCAAGATCCTTAACTTAATCACATCTGCAAAGTCCCCTTTTTCCATGTAAAGTAACACATTCACAGATTCCAGGGATTAGGATGTGAATTTTGTCAGGAAGCAGGGCATGATTCAGCCTGCCGAGTTATCTTTGTAAACTACAAAATCCTTCTGTGGCTTTCAAGAGAAAGCTGAACCTCTTTGCCTCAGTATGCGAAGCCCTTTATGATTCTGTTCCTGCCTGCCTGTACAGCCTCGTGTCCCACCACTCAACCAGACTGTGCCACTTGTCATTTCTCAGATTCTCAGTGTATATCTGTGATGCCCTGTCTGTGACTCGCTAACTCCATCTTGTCCTTCCAAACTCAGATTAAGTATCATCTTGTCCCAGAAGCCATCCCTGCTCACTACTCTAATGTGGTTGAACCTCCTCCACATTGTCAAAACATTCAGCACTCACCTCTAATACAGCACTCTTCACACCATGTTGAAGTTAATTTACTGGTCCATTTCCCCCATTAGACTGAAGATCCTCTGGATTGGACACTATGTCTTACTTGACTGTACTCCCTGTGTTTTACAGTTGGTGCTCACAGGTATCTTTGCTGAATTAATCATCTTCCTGCCATGCACATGGCATAGAATTTTACATGTAGCAGAGAATCAACAAAGTCATGTTGGTTACATTGAAAGGCCGTTGTTTTTACCTCCTCAAGAATCAAAAGATAATGTATCATCTTATACAAAAGATATTCAGAATTTGGGACTTGTGTCCTGTTCCCCAGAACTACAAAATCCAGTGTGAACAATACATTGCCAATTAAGTATGATACAAGAAAAGATTGAGCAGCATCACAAGAGATGTAATGAGTAATCACATGGGAGCTCAAAAGGAGGTGGAACTAACTGTGATTAGGTGGATGGGCTGATCTATAAAAAACGGTGACAGCAGGAATGGTGTCTATCTTCCTCACCACTCAACTCCTAGCACCGAGCAGCATGCTTGGCACATAGTGGGTATACGCCAAGTGCCAGTTTGATGAAGACAATTCCACTGTATTCACTCCAGACAGAGAAATTAATGTGAAGAAAAACCGTAAGGCTTTGAAATGGGCAAAAAGATTATGGGACAGTCCGGCAGAATGGACTGTTTTCCCTTGCCTTTGAGCTGTTTTATAACTCTTTTAAGTTGCAGAAAACTGCTAACAATGCAAAGGATTCTTGTTGCCAGCAATGCAAATTGTGTGTGATAGAGATGCAAATTATTACTGTCTTGTGTATATTGACCAGCTTTTCATCTTTTTTTTCTTTTCTTTTCTATTTGAGAGAGAGTGTGCACCTGCATGAGCAGGGAAGGGATAGAGGGGGAGGGAGGGGGAGGGGGAGAAAAAGAGAGAGAGAGAGAGAGAGAGAGAGAGAGAGAGAGAGAGAGAGAGAATCTTAAACAGGCTCCATGCTCAGTGTGGAGACTTACACGGACTCAATCCCACAACCCTCGAATCATGACCTGAACCAAAATCGAGAGTTGGACACTCAACCAACTGAGTCACCCAGGCGCCCCCGATTTTTCATCTCTTAAACAAATTCATTTTAGTGTTCTTTATGGCATATTTATGTCTTCTCTCAGGATTTTTCTTTAGTTGTAACATCCTTTATTCATAATCAAAATTTTTAACAGATGTACATCTCATACCAGTACAAGGATCATAGTCTAACCTTTAAAAAAAAATACCATTTAGCAATATGAACAAAAAGACAAGTTTGAAATTGTGTTTTGGGGAAATAAGGAGTCTTCTGGTTGAACTGAGACATGAGGTTCTTGGAGGGTATCACGAGCAAAGAAAGGTTGATTGGAGTCAGATCAGTGCGGTGCTGAGGGGATGATGCACCATTAAATGAGACAGAAGACAGGTGGCAGAAACAAGGTCACAGTGTAGCCCCCCTGTCTTGGTTCAAACCCTTCTGGCCAATATATTGTCTCTTGGGCACAACCTAGAGCAAATCATGTAGGCATACTGTGTCTGTTTCCTAAACTGGGCTTTGCAATTGAACCTACTTCATAGGGGTTTTGAAAGATTGAATGAGTTAGTTCAATGTAAAACATTCAGAGCATTACCTGATAAAGAATAAGTACTCAGTGAATGTTAACCACTGTATTGTTGTCACAGTTCACCATTCTTTGTCTGAAGTACTTGGGAGCACATGTTTTCAAATTTTGGAGTATTTTGGACTTAGAAAGGAAAATGTGTGTGCTGTTTGTTACATAAGACTGTTAGAGGGATCCGTGCCAGCACCCTATAAATACATGAATATTTTTTCAGTAAAATATATGAACATTTATTCCAAGTGAGATAAATAAAGATTTAAATGGCCTCACATCAGTCCAAGTCAGGATTGCCTGACAAATTCGGAAGCTTTGCCCATCCAATAATTTACTAAGACTTCAGTTTTCAGACATTTTTAAATTCAAAATAAAGTTTTTCAGAGCTTTGGGGACTTGGGAATTACAGACAACTGTCATATTACTGAAGTAAGAAAAGATCAGATTGAAATAGAATTTGGAAATCCTGGAAATGGTTTGGAAAGGAAGCTTTTGAATTTGATCACCTCTCCACTTTGGCAAAGTTTTCACTTTTCCTTTTAAAAATTTCAAAGCAAGGGCAAGCAGTAGTTGAGGAGGATAAGTTTTGTAACCACACTCAAGGGTTTCACTGCTTGGGGTGCATTAAATTGAACACGACCCAAAAGAGCATTGAAAGCAAAGAACTTGCTATTACTTATTACAAGTAAGGAGACAGGGAGATAGCTCTCAAAGCACTGTCTCCCCCAGAGGGTTAGTACAGGAAGCTTTTATTCAGTATATTGGGGACAGGGTCAGGATGCTTGCAGAGACACTGGTTCCATTGTGCATGCCTACCATGTCGACACACTAGGCATACATTTTTCGTTCAAAAAATGGCAGAAAACCCCACCCATGGCAGATCTTAATATTATAATGAGCTAAAGGTACCCTCGGGACAACTGGAGGTCATCGGAGCAGGTACTCAGCCCCAATTTGGCTCAAACCTGCTCAAGGGAAGGGCTGTCAAGTGAGACACACCTAGCCAGATATCTCCTTGGCTAAAACTGTTGGTTCTGCAAAACAAAACACATTCCATCCCGGTTTTGCCCCCTCCTTTTCCTCCCTTCTGCTTATAGCTTTCAGCCCTCAGATTTGAGTAACATCCCAATTGCATCCTAGTTAACATTTTCTCTTTGTAGACATTCTAGCTAATAAATTAAGAAAGAATGATAAAACACCACCATTTTGCAGCCTCTAGTGAAATAATGGATCTAGGCAATCAGGAGCTGCTAGTATCATTTTTAAAACACACAACTAAATATTTTGCACCTCCCTTTGGAAGCGTCTAACCCACCTATAAGGTACTTTTGCCTCAAAAATTGTAATCTGAATTGATCAAGCCAAGGAGCAGTTTATAGGAAATACAGGTAACAAAGGAACATGATAAACACTGCAACACAATTCTGGGAAAATCCAGATTGTGTGAAACTCCTCAAGGCAAAAGATCTGGTTTCTTCAACACATATATTGCAAGGGGAAAAAAGGTGGGGGGGGGGGGAGACCTGTGGATTAAAATAAACCAAAAATATAGCAAGAAATTGCAATACGTGGACCTCATTTCAATACCAATATGAACAAACTGCCAAAGAAAAAATCTGATACAGTGAGAAGAATTTGAACATGAACTGGGTATTTGATAATGTTAGGAAGCTATTTTTTTTAATATTTATTTTTTAGAGAGAGAGAAAGAGAGAGACAGTGTGTGAGCAGGGGAGGAGCAGAGAGAGAGGGAGACACAGAGTCCGAAGCAGGCTCCAGGCTCCAAGCTGTCAGCACAGAGCCCGAAGTGGGGCTCGAACCCATGAGCTGTGAGATCATGACCTGAGCCGAAGTCGGACACCCAACCGACTGAGCCACCCAGGCACCCCAGGAAGCTATTTTTAATTTGAGGAGGTAATTATATTTTTAAAAAGGCTTTATTGGGGCGCCTGGGTGGCTCAGTTGGTTGAGCATCCGACTTCGGCTCCGGTCATGATCTCGCGGTCCGTGAGTTCGAGCCCCACTTCAGGCTCTGTGCTGACCGCTCAGAGCCTGGAGCCTTTTTCAGATTCTGTGTCTCCCTCTCTCTCTGACCCTCCCCCGTTCATGCTCTGTCTCTCTCTGTCTCAAAAATAAATAAATGTTTAAAAAAATTTTTTTTAAATAAAAAGGCTTTATTTTCTGGAACTACCTACTAACATATTTACAGATGTTTTGTATTTGCTTCAAAGTAATTCTGTGAGGATATGGGGAGCAAGGCTAGGGAGGAGGGCAGGTTAACACTGCATTGATAACTTGAGAATTTGGGACCGGTGCATAGAGGTTCATTATATTGTTCTCCCTAATTTTGAACTATTTGAAAATTGTTGTAATACAAAGGGAAGAAATGGAAAGATAAATATCTACACATACACACACTATAGATTTCCTCCACGTAGACTACTTTGGATCTAAGACAGAAAAGACTTTAATGCTTATAAAGGGTATTTAAATACCACTGTTAAGAGAAAAAAAGAATAAAATTTACTGAAACAACTATATGAAAATATATGATTCAAAACTGAAGTAAATGATTTAAGAAAAACATTTAGCCTGAAATTCAGGATGATATATGGAAGAGATGAAATTACCAAGGAGTCTTAGGAGAGCTTATCAAAGCTGACTTCAACCTAGGCTAATACCAGTTTAGGATAGAATAAAAATGAGTTCCCAAGATCGCTTCTTTGTCCTGCCTATGCTTTTTCTTTTCTTTTCTTTTCTTTCTTTTCTTTTCTTTTTTCTTTCTTTTCTTTTTTCTTTCCTTTTCTTTTTTCCCTTCCCTCCCCTTCCCTCCCCTCCCCTCCCCTCCCCTCCCCTCCCCTCCCCTCCCCTCCCCTCCCCTCCCCTTCCCTTTTTAATAGGAAAAGGAAGAGAGTAGGTTGACTTCTTTAGACATCTCTGACTCTGCAAATAAGGAGAGATCCAGTTTCAATAATGCCAGCAGGTGGCGCGTTTCCTAGCTTTTTTTTTTTTTTTTAAATCAAAGCTAAGAAAAATTTGAGCACCAGTATGAATATATGAAAATAAGAAACGCTGCCTTTTCATCTTCGTATTCTGCTTCTTTCAGGGAAAATACTTTACAAGAATACAGGTAGAATAACCTTTGTTTTGCTGTTTCTTTTCCATGTAAGTGAGGGCTTGAATTCTGTATTAAATTGATGGGGTGCCTGGGTGGCTCAGTCAGTTGAGCGGCCAACTTCGGCTCAGGTCATGATCTCGTGGTCCGTGAGTTTGAGCCCCACGTCCGGCTCTGTGCTGACAGCTCGGAGCCTGGAGCCTGTTTCAGATTCTGTGTCTGTGTCTCCCTCTCTCTGACCCTCCCCTGTTCATGCTCTGTCTCTCCCTGTCTCAAAAATAAATAAAAAAAAAAAAAATTGTTAAGTAATTCCTAGTTTCACTTTTTCTAGAATAAAATATAGCTGGTTAAAATACCAAATGGCTGCCAATCTTCACATTGTGGAACGCCTCAGGATGTGGTAAAGACCCTAAACTGAACCAGAGAGCCAACATGCATTTCATAGTGGGCTGTGACCCATAGTGTTTTATGGCTTGCGTCCTGGGATTTTATGTTGCTTTCAGTACCTCGGAACATTTCCCAGATGGGCCCAAAGGTTTCAACTTAGCCTGGAACAATCTCTACACCCACCCTGGTTTGACTCCCCAAAGAATATCCAGAGCTGAGGAAACCCTGGTGCTCTGCTTCTCTCAGGGAAAAAGCCCTAAGTGGATGCTTTTTGATGTGGAATCTCTGTAGAAGGACATAAATCAACCTTCTCTTAGTACTGCAGAAACAAGAGTGTCCCCAGAATCTTTAAAACAATCTGGAGGTTGAGGCGCCTGGGTGGCACAGTTGGTTAAGTGTCCTACTGGCTCAGGTCATGATCTCACAACTGGTGAGTTGGAACCCTGCATCAGGCTCTGTGCTGCCCCTCCCCTACTAGCGCTCTGTCTCTCCCTCTCTGTCTCTCTCAAATATAACTAAACATTAAAAAATTTTTAAAAAATAATAAAACTATCTGGAGGTCTCTGAGAAGAAGCTAAGTGAAAATCCCCATTCTCTACCCTTTGGAAATTGGGCTAAGTTTGCTGTATGTAAATGGATCTGAAAAATTGCTGCAAATATTTTGGTGTTTGAGCTTGCTCCAAGACAGAGGAAAGGGACATAGGTCATTTAGTTTTTAAAGGCATACCAAATTGTCAGTGCCCATTACACATATATTCTTAAAAGAAATTTTTATGAGATCAACTTTATAGTGAGAAATATTTCAGACATAATAGCTCTTGTTGCTAATTTAATCAAATGCTATTATTTTCACTGAATCAACCTTTTTATTACTATTTCCAGAAAAATGTTTCCTGTAATATATCAGGCTCTTTGGAAGTAGAAGTTAGCTTTATAAAATGATTCAATAATAATAACTCCCATAAGGCTTTTTCAATCAAACACTAAAGAATGTACTCTTTTCCTCTTTTGTAGCTGTCTTATTTATAATAATGCTTATTAAAAAACTTCAGGAAATCCAGAATACTATAAAGAAAATAAGAATTACCTATAATTCCACTGGACTTTTATTTTATTTTTAAAGTTTATTAATTTGTTTTGAGAGAGACAGAAAGTGTGAGTGGGGGAGGGGCAGCAAGAGAAGGACAAAGACCGAATCCCAAGCAGGCTCCTCACTGTCATCAACAAGCCCAACATGGGGTTCAAACTCACAAACCATGAGATCATGACCTGAGTTGAAGCTGGATGCTTAACCAACTAAGCCACCCAGGTACCCCTCCACTGGACTTTTAAATATATATGCATCACATGTGTTGTTCAAATGGAATAGTTTGCTGAGTTGTTTTTTTGTCCCCCTCACACCTCCCCCCCCCCCTTTTTTTGGCTGAGCGTTTTTTTAGCAATGTCCTTTTCATTTAATGATTTATTGTGGACATTATTGTGTATTAATAAATGTAGATATACCACATTATATTCTTTTAAAAAAAAACATGGAGGAGGAAGCAGTATTTATAACACCAAGGATAAACGTCTTTAGGGATTTTTTTTTTAATTGAGAAATAAAATACATAAAGTACGTAAAGTTTCATGTACTATATCTCAATAAATTTTTACATATGTAAATGTCTTAGTCCACCTGGGCTGCCATAACAAAATACCACAGCCTGAGTGACTTAAACAACAGAAAAACCTTCACACTTTGGGAGGCTGGGAAGTCCAAGATCTAGGTGCCAGCAGGGTAGGTTTCATTCTGAGGCCTCTTTTTCTTAGAGAAAGAGGGACAGAAAAAGAAGAGACAGCTTGCACTCGCAAGCTTCTTACAAGGGCACAAATGCTACTAGATCGGGCTTTCACCTTTATGGCTCACTTAGCCTTAAAGGCCCGATTTCCAGTGCAGTCATATTGGAGGGTAGCTTCAACATATTAGATTTGGGAACGCAGGGGACACAATTAGGTCCATAGCAGTAAGACTTATTTTTTAAAGAGAATAAATCTTTATATACTATAATACTTAAATTATTATGTCTGCATACACAAATCAAAATAAAGAATTAAAGGATTTCATTGGATAATTTAGGAGAATGATTTATGTGGATCCTTTGGAATTTGTTCTCTACTGGAAAATAAACTCCATATAGGCAAAGTTTTGTCTTTTCTAGTCATTGTTAAATTTTCATATCCAGAACACAGTGAGTAGACATAACTGGTACTCATTATTGAATGAACGATTGTTTTCCTTTTTCTTTCTTTTTTTGAGGGAAGGAGAGTATCAGAGCTTAGGAACCACAGATCATTAAGACAGACTGCCTTGGGGCACCTGGGTGGCTCAGTCGGTTAAGCGGCCGACTTCGGCTCAGGTCATGATCTCACGGTCCGTGAGTTTGAGCCCCGCGTCAGGCTCTGGGCTGACAGCTCAGAGCCTGGAGCCTGTTTCAGATTCTGTGTCTCCCTCTCTCTGACCCTCCCCTGTTCATGTTCTGTCTCTCCCTGTCTCAAAAATAAATAAAACGTTAAAAAAAAATTTTTAAAAAAAGAAAAAAAAAAGACAGACTGCCTTGACTGAATCTCAGTTCTATTACTCATCAGTTCTTTTACCTTGGACAAGTTACTTAAGCTCTCTATGCCTTAGTTTTTTCCTCTTCCACAAAATGGATATTTTAGGGTTGTTGTAGTATGGATTAAACTAATAGGCTTAAACCATTTAGTATATAATTTAATATATACTAGATAGAAGTAGATACCTTTAACTAGGTAATGTTAGATATTTACATTTAGGGTTAATTGTCCTTTTTATATGTGGTTGTAACCTAAGAAAATATCCTATGAATTTGGTTATATGGGTTGATGTTTACCTTGGCTTTTCAGAAAGTGATATTGAGACACAGCTGTCGTGTAACTTGTAAATGTGATCGCCACTGGAATATCCAAAGTAAGGCAATATGTTTGCATTCTCCTGGAATTGTCTATTAGTTGGTTTATTTAATCGGTAGTTTACAAGCTATGAACCTAGTTTGAGCCCCTAAATTCTGTATGTGCATGCAACACCTATAAAGTCATTAATTTGTGGATATATGTAGTCTTCTATCTTTAAGATCCTGTTATGATTTTTAAAAATATAAATTTATATCCTCCTTTAGTTACTAGGTATTTTCTCAAGCAGTGGAAGTTTAAAGTACAACTATTAACATGCAAAATCCTGGGGCGCCTGGGTGGATCAGTTGGTTAAGTGTCTGACTTCAGCTCAGGTCATGATCTCACGGTCCATTAGTTCAGGCCCGTGTCAGGCTCTGTGCTGACAGCCCAGAGCCTGGAGACTGCTTTAGATTCTGTGTCTCCCTCTCTCTCTGCCCCTTCCCTGCTCACGCTGTATCTCTCTCCCTCTCAAAAATAAATAAATAAATAAATAAAATAATAATAATAATAATAATAAACATTAAAAAATATTTTGTTAAAAACATGCAGAATCCCACAGGAAAAAAAAAAAGAAATAAAAATGAAAAAACCATGCAGAATCCCCAAATTTGGGGGTGATGAAAAGGGAGTCCTCAAAAAAAAACAACACTGCTTTAGTGCTCCACATATAAGGAAATTCTTTTAATTTCAAATTACTATATTGTAATTGTTGATCTCCTAATCAGAATGGTAGAGAATCTCTCCCATGTTATTTGCCTGTAACTATGAAACCAAAGGTCCATCAAAGGCAGCCTGGGCATAAACTACAACTCCCAGGATTCCCGGGTGGGAGCTCCGGGAGTTGTAGTTCATTCTACATTTCACCACCGCCCACCCTCCTTACCCCATCGCAACCCACGCCCTGGGCTCAGGTTCCGGATAAGTACTGCGCGGGTGGTCATCTCCTGGGATATTCATTTTTGCCTTATCATTTTTTTTTTCTTTCCCGATTTGTCATTTTTCCCTTGCGTTTCCCCCGTTAGCTGTTAACACGCACGCCCACGACGACTCCGCAGAGGCTGAGAGCAAGCGTCCACCGGAAGGAGTGATAACGGAAGTGAAAGTAATCCCGTGTGTGTCGGGCTGAAAAGTAGCAGGTCACGGAGAGTTACGGCTACAGTAAGGAAAGCTGTCGTACTTTCTTATATTTCTTAGGTACTCACTTTTTTTTTTTTTTTTCTATTTTAGATCTTTTAAAGGTCTTTTTTCTATCCCCATTTTTCTTTCATGTTGCCTCTTTGGGATCACTCCGTATTCTGAATTACAGAATCTGGTTTACGTGTGCTGCTCTGGCGCAGGCTTAGTATCACTTCTGACCTGCCGACTCTTGAGAATTGTCCTTAGAGTACCTACTAAATCCTGCTCCTGTGGTGGGTGACGGAGAAGACTTGCCGTTCCCAGGTATAGGTAACACTAGCGAGTAAAACGTCTTGGGTTTTTTTTTTTCCCCTCTAAACATTGAGGTTCATGACCTTAAGAGTTATTTACTACTGTTCCTAGGATGGAAATTTTAGCTAGAAATGTTCTTACAAAAATTTGTCATCCTTTTGATTTGTCCTTGTTTTCAATTGGACACTCTTCTCCGATGTGCTTGAGACTGCATGTAAAGACATTGGAAACCTGCTGAAGGACTGTCACATTTATGGCTGTTGGGTATTGGTGCATCCTTCTACAGTCTTTTTCCAAATGTGATTCAGTATGTTAAAGTTTGTTAGTAGAATCCTACAAAATCTGTAGATTTTGGAGATCATTCTGAATATTTTATTTCCTAGGAGATTATGATATTCAACTTAGCAGACTTACAGTGATCAAATGAGTTAATATATGAATGTACCTCCTAGCATAGCAGGAACACCAGAGACAATAAAGATTGATTCTGATAAAATTTTGACCCTTACTTCAACTTTGAACCTCGAATTTTAGGGGCAAAGTGTTTTTATCTTTATCTTTCCCCTTTCTTAATAAAACTACTTTGTGCTTTTGTTAGCTTCTGATTACATCTATTAGAGGGAAGAATAGGTAAATCAGTAATAGGTAAATCAGGTAAAACAATTTCACCTAACTTGTAATTTTTTTAAGTAACTGTTTTTTCCTGATGGTGGAAGTAATACATGCTATGCATATAGAAAAATTTAAAACGCCGAAAGGTAGAAAAGCTAGAAGGCAAGCAAAAGGTATCCACAAGCCCACAACTAGAGATCACCTTGTTAACATTTTGCTCTATTTCTTTTTTAGGTCCCCCTCCCAAAAAAATACTCTGTTTACCTTTTTTACATGTATACCATATGTCATAGAAAAATTTAAAAACCTAATTGAGATTATATTGTTTTGCATTCTGCTTTTTTCATTTAATGCAGATATCACCACTGTCCCTTTTTACCAGACCTACTTTCTTAGTGTAATATTTGAAGTTTTCTTCCTTTAGGGTCTCAGCTAAAAGGGAAGCACCTGATTGCAGAGTTGAGAATGGAAAGCACTGAGCTTTGAACAAGCAAACTGCAGTCTAGTATTAGCTCTGCCTGTCTGGCTGAGTGAATAATCATGATTAAGCCAGTTGACTTCCTTGGACATCTGGATACCTAGAATTAATGAGTTAGACAAGAAAACAGTTAATATCTTCTTCAAACTTCAGGAATCTATGAATATGTGAACTACCTAAAGCTTGCATGATTATTTCATACCTTTCAAGTGTTTGTTCACATAGTCAATTCTAGATTCCAAATACTTTCTAGAAAATAGCTGATTTAATCCAGTTTATTAATGTATTTATCAGTTGTGCTCCTACTCATTTGCCTTAGCTAATTATATACATTGGATGAATAGGAAACAGTGCTATATTCATTTATTTTAATATGTTATACTCAGATGTTTGGAGAATTATTTTCTTTTTATGGATTATTGAATTTCAGGACAGTGTTTGGAGCTGGCTGCGGCTGTGAACTGAGCAAGATTTCTTGAGACTTCTTCCAGCTTTTGTATTTGCAGAGTTGATTTTTTTTCAGATTGTGTTTATTATATTTCAGATGCTGAGATGAATCGTCACCTGTGTGCTTGGCTTTTTAGACTTTCATCTCGTAATGGTTACCACCAGTGCCACATCCACCCCCAGTCTCATCAGTTTACACAGAGACATTGTGATACAAGACTATGGGTTTTTAGACAAAACAGGCATCCCATTCTCCATCATCTGTTAAATAAGAATTGTCCCAGGAGATATTGTCATCAAGACACCAGGATGCTGTGGAAGCATAAAGCACTACAGAAATATATGGAGGACCTGAGTAAGGAGCACCGTATGCTTGATCAGTGTTTGCAGCGAGTGTCTCTGAATGAAGGGGACCGAAGAGCCTTGAATAGAAGGCATGCCGAGTTGGCACCACTCGCAGCCATTTACCAAGAAATTCAGGAGGCTGAGCAAGCAATTGAAGAATTAGATTCAATGTGTAGAAGTAGGTAAAAGATACGTGTGTGTATAAGAACATGATTGATTATAGGTTAAAGCTTTATTGAATTGCAGTCTTTTAAAAAACCTACACTCAGCGAAGACAGGATTCTCCCCTGGGTGTTTAAAGTATTTCAGCTACTAAAAATCAACTACTAAGAGACCAAGCTCCTTGTGGTGCTTGCCAAGTTTTTAGGGTCTAGGAAACTGAATATTAATCTTTTCAGAAATTTTAATTTATTGAGCAGGACTTTATTGACCACTGTCCTACGTGTATAGCAGAGACACAAAAATACGGTTCCAGCCCCATCAAAAGGCTCATATGGTCTAGGTGTTATTTCATCTTCCCAGAAAGAAACTCTGCACCCTGTAGCCATCTTGTCCCAATTCCCCCTTCCCTACCAACCAGAAGCAACTGCTAATCTACTTTCTAGATTTACTCACTTCAGGCATTTATAGAGTCATGCAATATATCCTCTGTGATTGGCTTATTTCATTTAGCATAATATTTTCAAGGTTCATCTATGTAGTAGCATGTATTTGTACTTTTTATTGCGGAACTGTATTCCATTGTATGGATATACCACATTTTCATCTATCCATTCATCAGTTAATGGATATTGAATTGTTTCCACTTTTGGTTATTAAGAACAATGGTGCTACAATTTCTGAGTCTTGTAACTCTACATTTTACCTTTTGAACAGTTGGAAGACTGTTTTCCAAAGTGGCTTCACCATTTAAATTCTGCCCTTTTGATTCTAGCTATCCTAATGGGTGGAGATGGTATCTTATTGTGGCTTTGATTTGCATTTCCCTGATTAATGATGTTGAGCATCTTTTCGTGTGCCTGTTGGTCATTTGTAATTCATCTTTGGTTAAATGACTGTTCAGATCCTTTGCCTATTTTTAAATATTTTTCTTGCTATTGACTTGTGAGAGTTCTTTATATTATAGCTACAAGTTTCTTATCAGATATATGCAAAAATTATCTCTGTGGGTTATTTTTTGAATCACTATAATTTTTTTTAGGATCTTATTTTTTTTAATGTCTGTTTATTTATTTTGAGAGGGGGAGGGGAAGAGAGAGAATTCCAAGCAGGCTCTGTCAGTACAGAGCCTGATGGGAAGCTTGAACCCACGAACCGTGAGATCATGTCCAGAGCCAAAATCAAGAGTCAGACGCTTAACCAACTGAACCACCCAGGCTCCCCTGAGATTTTATTTTTAAGTAATCTCTACATCTAACATGGGCCTTGAACTCACAACCACAAGATCAAGAGTTGCATGCTCTCTCTACTAAGCCAGCTAGCTGCCCCTTCCCCCCTTTTTAAAAAAAGATTGAAGCACCATAATATTTAATTTTCATGATGTCAGATTTATCTTTTTTTTTCCTTGTTGCTTGTGTTTTTGGTGTCCTATCTAAGAAACTGTTGTGTGATCCAAGGTCACAAAGGGTACATCGTGTTTACTTCTGAGAGTTATATTTTTAGCCTTATATTTAATTATTTGATCTATTTGAATTAATTTTATATATGATGTGAGATGTGTATTTTTAATTTTAGTATTTCTTAATATTGCTGTTGCCTTAACATTTTTCCTTATATGGAAATTTTCCAAAATGTACACAAGTTGAGAGAAAAATATGATGAACTAACCTGGGATTCAACATTTATCCAGATAGTGCTTTAAGCTTTTAGTTTCTAAACTTTCCCCTGTGCTTCATCTTGTTTCATTAAATGTTAGAGACATTAAGCAACGTCAAGGCCAGTCACAGTTACACCTATAAATTTCTGGATTTCCAAAGACTTGTATTGTCCTGCCTTCTGTTGGTGGTACCATGAGTTTCTCACCTATTGTTTAATGAGGGCTTTTTTTACTCTTCTGTATTATGCCAGTCAAATTTGTAATTCATTGGTTTTGGGAAAGTTCTTTGCACATAATAGGAACTGACTAAATGCTTTGTAAATTAAATTGACATAACCTTCTTCAGCCTTGGTTGTATCATGTATAATTAAGACTGGATTGGATTGCTTCTGAAATGTCTTCTAGGTCTGCAATTCTGCTATTCTCTAATATAAGCTACATTTCCTGTCTTACTATGTGCCAGGCACTTAAGCTAAGTATTTTACAAATATTACCTCATTTGAATATTCACAATAATCTGCTGAGGTAAAATCTTCATTTTATAGATGAAGCAACTGAGAGCTTAAGATGTTAAAGGTCACTCGGCCAGTCAGGTGAGGAGTAAGGATTTGAACCCAATCAGTGAGACTCCACAGCCTCTGTTCTTATCCACTGCACAAAGATTCAAAGTCCAGGAGGCTCTACCTCTGTGGTATACCTTTCAATAGTCCCCTTCTATTCTTTCTGCTCATTTATATCTTTATTATATCTCATCCTGAATGATTACAATAAATTCCTAACTTGTGCCACTTACAGGCTTTCCCAGTCCAAGTGCAACCTTAATCTATTACTCCCCTGCTCAGCATTTTCAGTAGCTCCCATTGCGTATAAATACATATTTCTTGATTTGGCATTTAAGAGCCTCTGCAGAGTGACACCAGCCTCTCTGTGTAGTGCGTTAATTCCCATTGCATACGCTACTTTCCAAGAAAAATAGATAACTCACCGTTCCCTGAATATTCCAGTATCATCCCATGTCTGTCTTTGGCACTTACTGTTACCCACCAATGTCACCTTGTTAAAATTCAGTCCCCTTTTATGTATGGCTTGGATGTCATACTTTGGCCTCAATCCCCTCTGTAAAACAAATAAGTTTACCTTTCTCTGTTTTAAATTTTGATCCTTTGTCTTAAAAGTTAATTGGTTTGGGGTCCCTGGGTGGCTCAGTCGGGTAAGCGTCCAACTTCAGCTCAGGTTATGATCTCGCAGCTCATGAATTCGAGCCCCGTGTCAGGCTCTGTGCTGACAGCCTACTTTGGATTCTGTGTCTCTCTTTTTCTGCTCTCCCCTGCTCTGCTCGTACTCTGTCTTTGTCTCTGTCAAAAATAAACAAACGTTAAAAAAAAAAGTTAATTAACTTCTGCCCCTTCCCTCATCATCTGTTCTCAAGGACAGAGCCTGTGTCTCACTCATCTTTATATTTCCTGCAGCACCAAACATAGGATACAATAGACAAACCTTTGTTGATATAATGAAATTGAATTAAGTTGGATTTTATAGATCAGTAAACAATTAGAGGCCACAAAAATGATTTTATGTGACTGCAAATCACGTTTTTCTTTTGATTGATCAAGTATCTATACGGAGTATTGTCATGCTGGTTTCCATTCATACTGTGGGGCCATTAGTGATATTACAATTCTGCAACAGATGATCCATAATTAGAATTTAGTTTGGCACCTTATCAGAAAGCCTTTCTCAAGTGCTGAAGTCTGGGTTAGACCCCCTCCTTTATGCCTCCATGGCACTGTCATCACATGTTTTAATCGTGTACGTGTCCATCTTTCCCACCACGCTGAGCCACTTGAGGCCTAGAATCCTGTTTTATTCATCCTTGTGTTCCCAACAAGTAGCAGAGTATCTGGTGCATAATAAGTGTTAAATGTTGAAAGCATGAAAGAGGCATAGAGTCCCACCAGACCTTAATGGCTTCCATGACTAGGGAAGAAGTTTCAAGAGCCTTCTCTCTTTTATGATTATGATTTTTTCATTTCTGTTTTCTTACTAAGAATCAACAATTTCTACCTCAATTTGCAAGCATTGCCACCAACAAATGGAGTCTCGGTATCTAGCAATGGAGGCAAAGGTTATGAGATCCACCAAGCTTGGCTACTGTCTCTCATTTGTTAGCTTTCTTGTTGGGAGTTCTATGATTTAACTTTCTGCTTTTGAAATGATGTGAAAAGGACCATTGTTTCCATAAAGCAGAGGTTACAAAGATGTTTTGTTTGACCTGCATGGTGTTCTTAAAAAATGTTTACTAGGGATAAACATTTCAAGAGACTTCAAACTTTGAAGAGTTCTTATTTCTGACTTTGAAAAATATGGAGGCTCTACTAGCCATGCTAGATTACCCACCGTGTGTGGAGTAATGGCTGCCACCTTGAAGACAAAAAGTGGTCACCCCAATTTTCTCCAAAACTCTCCTTACTTGGGTTTATATTTAATTAACCAGTTCCTTAAACAATCATCGATTTCTAGAATTAATTGTACACATTCAAATCATAAACTCTTTGGGGCACCAGTCATACTTCTTTTCACACTGACTTTTTTAGACAAAGTTCACAAGTACTTATTAACTGATATTGTCTATTCTAACTGTTCTTTTGTATAATCCCTTTACTTCACAACTGAAATAAAACTTAGTAGGCAGAGATTAGGTAGCTGTTTAAGGGTTTCTCTATGAGTATTTAAAAACATTTATCATTTCTGTTGCTGTTTTGTAGGTCTAAATCAACAAGATGAAAAGCAGTTACAAGAACTTGCATTGGAAGAGAGACAAACCATGGCTCAAAAAATCAATATGTTATACAGTGAGGTATGTTTTAGGTGGCAGACTACTCAATTTTGTTAATATAAAAGAATATTGTTTTGCTAGGATATATTGTGCTCAAAGTACTTTCCAACACCAGTTTATTAAGCCTTCTTTTATAATAAATGATTAAGCTGGGTTTAATACTGTAATCTGCTACAGATTGAATAATGAGATTGAAGCCATTGGGATGCCAAAGAATAAAATATCACCTTTCCCCCTCCTCCAAGAGCAACCATATTCCAAAGCTATTAACTTGCCAGGCAAGGAGACAGATGTTGGTAAAAAAATTTAGTTCACCAAGAGGAAGAATCAACAGTTTTTAAGCCTTAGAAAAGGGGGAGGTATTCGCAGTGATTGTGTTAATTAAGGATTGAAAATTTGCTTTCTGGATAGAATGGGATGAATCAAAGGGTGTAGACACAGTTGGTTCACACAAGTCTTTAGCTTCCTGTAGTTCAACAGATGATTTGTTTAAAGGACAGTGAGAAACAGGGCTGTCTGTATACTGTCTTTGCTTCTGTCCTATTTGCCGTCTTCCTGCATTCAGTCTCCCTATTCTGGGATCCATAGTGGGGCTTGTTGAGAGGAATGAGGTGGAGTTATCGGTTCTGTGATTTAACCAGCAAGTCAACCAGAAGTAGGGTGTCACTCTTGGTCTGATATTCTCTCCCATAAACTATCATTTCTAGCAGAGACGGCGTATTTCAAAAATTAGCAGTAGAGAGAGTCATGACACGTAGGTACTTTTAGTTTGATTTGCAAGACCTTTTAGTAATAAATAAAAAATAAAACTGCTTCCTTTTTCTTCTTTAGAGGGAAGCTAGTTACTTTCTTTATTAGGAAGCCCCTTGTTTTCTTTTCACAGCTCAAACTATTTGGGCCTTATCCTGGGGGACCTCAGTACATTCTTTAAGCAGAGCAGCTCTCCTGAGAACACAGGGCATGACCTGGGGCCTGCTGTCCTCTGTGGCAGGAGAGAATAGTCATATGGAAAGAGTCCTTATTTTCAGCAAGTGAAGACTTTCAAAGCTTTACTTCATTCATTAGATGAAAGAAGCTACTGTTCAGAACTAATAAGAGGCAAAATCTGAAAAAATTGAATGGAACACTCTGGACTTTGATCTACACTTGGTAGAAAATTAAGATTGTCTGATAGCATTGTGGAGAATACCCTGACAAGTAATTCCATTGTTAGCATGAACTGATCACTTATTTTAGGTCCGGTCCACTTACAGCATTTAATGACTAGACCTTGTTGGGATGCTATATGATTGTGTTATATATTTTTTAATGTTTGGAGGTCTTTTATCTAAAATCAAGCAATAGTATACCATAGAAAATATACACACAAATGCTGATTTTTCCCCCTTTTTCAGCTTTTCCAGAGTCTAGTGCCAAAGGAGAAATATGACAAAAATGACGTTCTTTTAGAGGTGACATCTGGAAGAACTACTGGAGGTCAGTTAAATAATTTTATTGTAAATGATCCAAGAAAAAAATACTTAAATTTTACCTTGGTTTGACACACTTTAACTTTAAAAGTCCGTTAAATGTGTTTCACTGTAGAAACAGTTACTCATTTCCTAAGGGGCCTGTACCTAAGAATGGCTCTCTTAAAAATTTGTGCTGAATATTTTTTGTATGTATATATATATATATATTTTTTAGGTGATATCTGCCAGCAGTTTACCCGGGAAATATTTGATATGTACCAGAATTATTCAAGCTATAAAAACTGGAAATTTGAACTTCTGAATTATACACCAGCTGATTACGGTAGGCATATTTGAGGATTTTGTCCATAGAAGATGCTAAAAATTATTTTGCGTCTGATCTCCATTAGAACCGTGTGGGCCCATTTTTTATTTAAACTTTTCTTTTTTATTTTGAAAGAGAGAGAGAGTGCACGCATGCACAAGTGGGGGAGGGGCAGCGAAAAGTGGGCAGAGAGAATCTCAAGCAAGCTCCGTTCCGTGAGCACAGAGTCCAACACGGCTCGAGCCTACAAACCGTGGGCTCATAACCTGAGGTGAAATCAAGAGTCTGATGGACTTTTAACCAACTGAGCCACCCAGGTGCCCCTCCCATTTTTTAAAACATTTTATCTGTATCTACTAAATGCTGTGATACAGGCTCATCATTCTCAGCGGCTTTACCCTAATAGGGGTCTTAACCAGGAGTGGGACGTAGTGAAGGAAGGAATGTCTGAGTTAGAGAAAACTTCTCTGGGAAGGATAGATATACCTTGCCTTGAAACTCATTGTTCTCTATTCAAAGAAAGATGTGTTAAGGTTTTTGCTGCTAAGAACTTTATCATTTATGGGATACAACCTGAAAGCATTACCAGTTAGACTGAGTGGCTAATGATGTATTAGATTCTTTTTTAACTTCTTTAATTTTTATAATCTGAAAGGTTAAATATTCATAACAAAATAGTCTTTCCAAAAATATGGTCTGCCAATGGTTCAGCCTTATGCTTCTCTGCCAAATCCATAGAAATCGTTCTTCATAAAGGATTTTAACTTTCTGAGCTTTCTTCAAGCTCTCTTTTGAATATATTCCATCCACCTTATATTCTTATTATCGTAATGTTGAAGTTAAAAAAAGAATCTTCTCCCTATTTCATATTATCTCAAAAACTTTTCCCACATTTTTATTCTCTCAACTTCTCTCTTCATTTCATTGCCCTTAGTAGTGTTTTCTCTACCTTCCCTCAGCACCATGTGTGAGTTTCCTGACTTTGCATCTATTCTCTTTTTTTTATGTGTTCAATTTTTATGGAAATGCAGAAAAAGTTAATCATTTGTCTTTATTTTTAAGATACCACTCTAGTTGGGCAGATAAAAACTTATACAATGTAAACAATAGCAAACAATACAAGTCCTTCAACTTTTGAATACTCAATTATGTTAAATCAGAATATCTGGTAGCAATTTTTTTCCCCCATTCTTTTAAGCCATATGAAAGTTTTTATCTTCTTGGTTGTACATTGATACCCAATAATAAACTGCAAACTCTCAGGAAAAAGGAAGAAGGATTGAAGTAAGTTAAACAGTGGAGGAAAATGAATGAATAAGAAAGTTGTGCTTGGTACAGGTTTTCAATACAGCCAGTGGTCAGGAAAGAGGAATTGAAAGCAGAGGGAAGGAGCTACCAGAGCAACAATGTGGAGGTAGGAAAGATCTTGGTGTGTGTGAAGGACAATGAGGACCCCAGTTTACCCAGAGCGCATTTGTGTTAGGAGGTCATAGGAAATGAGTTTAAGGGAGTAGAGTTTGAACAGCCTTGAAAGCTGAACAGGCCTTGATTGTTGGGGAGTAGAGAGCTGTTGGAGATTTTATCAATAAGCATATGACTTGATAAATACATATTTTAAGATTATTTAGACAGCAATTTTCAGGATGGATCAAGAAGCTAGATTTAAGCAGACTGCAGAGAGGTTATTAGGGAAATCCAGGTATAACTAAGATGTACACTTGGCAGTAGACACATGGGAGATCTTCAAAGGAAGAATGGACAAAAGAGGGCCTAGTGCTTGCCCCCATGTCCAGGGTGCAGTGTAGGTGGTTTGATCTTCATAGCCCTGTGAGATAGGTATTATTAATCCCATTTTACAGATGAGGAGTTAGGCTCAGGGAGTAAATACCTAATCCAAGATCACATGGTAAGTAATGGCAGTCCCAGGATTAAACTTAAGTTTGTCAGATCCAGAATCATACATCCCCATCCTCATAGTCTATTCTGATACAAACAAGATGAGCCACCGGGATTCTAATCTTTCTAGCTGGGAAGACTACAACATTCATTCAAGATGGAACGCAGAGTGAATTACTAAATCTCTGGTTATAGTGAACACCCATTCAGAAATATGCACTAAATGCTGAAGCTGTGTAGCCAGAGCTTGGGTGAGAGAACAGCATCAAGGAGAAAGATTCAATAGCCACATCTAACACTGAGAGAATACGTGAGGGAGAGTCTATGGAGAGGGAACATGTAGGGCATCGGACCTTAGAGAACGGCCACATTTAGAAAGATTAACTAGTTGGCAAAAGAAAGAGAGGAGTCAGATAAGCAGAAAAAGGATGAGGACTGCATAATAGTATGTTTAGAAAGTAGTATCTATTCCCAACATGGGGCTTGAACTCATGACCCCAAGATCAAGAGTCACATGCCCTACCGACTGAGCCACCCAGGCGCCCCAAGGACAATATAATATTATGGAAGCAAGAGAGGAGAGAGTTTAAAGGAGAATATAATCAGAAATAGCAGCATTATGGGGCACCTGGCTGACTTGGTTGGTGGAGCATGCTACTCTTGATCTCAGGGTTACAGGTTCAAGCCCCGCGTTGGGTATAGAGATTACTTAAAAAAATAAAATTTTTAGAAACAGCATTATAAAAGAGAATAGTGGTAAATGTCATCATGACCTCTCAGATGTATATTTTGAATCCAGTTTTCAAGAACAAAAGATGAACTCAATAACAACAGGGAAAGAGATTCTGTTCCAGGAGTGTAGAGCAGCCTAAACAATTCCTAGACAATGTTTGGGAAACCTTTCTTTTAGATAGACTGACTTACTGGAAAAATAAAATAGAGATACCTTAAAAAGTAAAAAAGGCTTTTTTTAAAAGTTATTTATTTTGAGAGAGCGTTCGTGCAAGCAGGGGAGGGGCAGAGAGAGAGGGAGAGAGAGAATCCCAAGCGCAGAGCCCCATGGCGGGCTTACAGACTGTGAGATTGTGATCTGAGCCGAAATCAAGAGTCAGACCCTTAACCAACTGAGCCTCTCAGGCACTCCAAAAAGGACTTTTTTTTTAAAGGAGGAAAAATTTAAATATTTTACTCTATACCTTTAAAATTAAAGACTAAGTGGGGTGCCTGGGTGGCTCAGCTGGTTAAGCATCCGACTTCGGCTCAGGTCATGATCTCACAGTTTGTGGATTCAAGCCCTGCATCGGACTCTGTGCTGACAGCTCAGAGCCTGGAGCCTACTTCAGATTCTGTGTCTTCTTCTCTCTCTGCCCCTCCCCTGCTTGTGCTCTGTTTCTCTTTCTCTCAAAACTAAATAAACGTTTAAAAAATTTTTTTTAATTAAAGACTAAGAATAAACCTCTACTTATTAAAATTATTAAATACTTAAAAGTTGATTTATTTATAATTAGGAGAAGAAAAGATGTGACTAGGAAGGCTAAAATAGAGGGGTAAAAAGTACCTACCTTATAAACTATGTACGTTAAATTCTCTCTATATATTTTAATATTTAATTGAAATGGAGAGGAACTCCAAAGATTCACACAGCCCTAAAAGCTAAGGTTGAAAGGAAACACTTTCATGCAAAAATTCATGTATCGAGTGACTTAAAGTCTTGTAGTTTTGTGACCGTAGGTACAGATAGGGATAATACTCAGTCATTCCATAAATAGTCCAAACTAAATGATTAAAGATAGTTTTTGTGGAAGCAGTAGAGGGCAATAGCTCTGGATATGTAGTATAAGTCTGAACTGTGTTATTTTGTATACTGGGTATCTGATAAATTGAAATATATTCCAAGTTAAAGGGATTCTATGATACATTATCTCCTCCCTCCCAACAGTTTAATGTTTATAATTATGTTTTGCTATACTCTGCTTGCCAGTTAAATTCAGGGAAAGGTCGCTTAACGTAATGTGATGATTCATTTTATGTGTCCAGAAGACATACTTTTTACCACAGATGTGAGAAATAAATTTGTAAGGGGAGCCCTGGCATCCTTGAAGAGCTCTATGATTGCTCTTCTCTGTCGGCCAGACCTTAGAGTGGGGACTTTGGTAGCTCAATTGGGAAACCTAAATGCGATGGGAGTAATTGGATTTCAGGGTGGCAGTGGGCAAGTGGCAGCACCCAGCAGCAGAGGCAAGGTGGGTACAGTTGCTGTCATGGACAGCAGAGTCAAAGCAGCAGTCAGTAGTCTGATGCGTATAGACCTATGGCATTGGCTAGTTGACCATGGCGTCTCTAGAGGGAAAATAGATAGGAAGCCCCGTAAATTCTTACTTGATCTGTATAAGCAGAAAAGTGTTAGGTCAAGTGAACAGAAATCTAACTTTAATCATAAAAACAAGTCATGGCTCCTCAATCAGTTCTCAGACCTGAGCCAGTTTACAGGCCCAAACCCCTTGAATAAAGGGGACGCTGGGTCCCCTTGAGGAAAGACCCCAGTATATTGCCAAATATTTATACTCTTCACTCTTCTCTCAGCATTCTCCCAAAAGGGATCTGTGGCCTTTTCCAAGGGTAACTGTGTCCTGCAGAAAAGGAAATAACCAGACTTTTCAGGGACTACTGGACACTGGCTCTGAAATGACACTGATTCCAGGAGACCCAAAACATCACTGTGGCCCAGCACTTAGAAGAGAGGCTTGTGGAGGGCAGGTGAAGAGTAGTTTTAGTACAGGTTCCTCTCACAGTGGGCCTGGGGGGTTCCCAAACCCATCCTGCAATGGTTTCCCAGTTCTGGATACATAGCTGGAACAGATATACTCAGCAGCTGGCAGAATCCCATATTATTTTCCTTGACCTGTGGGGTGAGGACTAGATGATGAGAAAGGCCAAGTAGGAGCCATCAGCATTGCCTCTACCTAGGAAAATAGTAAACCAAAAGCAATGCTGCATTCCTAAAGAGATTGCAGAGATTAGTGCCACCATCAAGGACTTAAAAGATGCATGGTTGATGATTCCTACCTCATCCCTTTTCAGCTTGTTTATTTGACCTATAAAGAAGGTAGATCAGATCCCAGTGAATGACAGTGGATTATTATAAGCTTAGCCAGCTGGTGATTCTAATGACAGCAGCTGTACCAGATGTGGTTTCATTGCTTGAGCAAATTCACAGCCCCTGATACCTGGTATGTAGCTGTTGATCTGACAAATACTTTTTTTTCTCCACACGTGCCAATTAGGACCACCAAAAGCAGTTTTCTCTCAGCTGGCAAGGCCAGCAGTGCACCTCACTCTCCTACCTCAGAGGTATATCATTTCTGCCCTACATCATAATTTAGTTCACAGGATCTTTGTTTGTTTTTGAGAGAGAGAGAGAGAGAGAGAGAGAGAGAGAGAGAATGAGCAAGCAGGGGAGGGGCAGAGAGAGAGGGAGACCCAGAATCTGAAGCAGGCTCCAGGCTCTGAGCTGTCATGACAACACAGAGCCCAACACGGGGCTCAAACCCATGGACTGCGAGATCATGACCTGAGCTGAAGTCGGCCGCTTAACTGACTGAGCCACCCAGGCGCCCCAGTTCACAGGGATCATCATTCTCTTCCACATGATATCAGACTGGCCCAGGAGAGCCAATGATACACTCTCAGTAACTGAACTACTGATACTTATTGATGGCTGAATGTCAATACTGCTAAATGCTCTACAAGTGTTTATCTCAGTTATTCCTCACAACAACCCTTGGAGGTAGGTTGAATTCAGCACTGTATCATATGCTTACTTATGCCTTGAAGCACTACTCACATAGTCTGCAATGTGAATGGCTTTCCATACTGTAGCCCTAGTTACAATTACCTTTTACAAGTAAGGAAACCAGAGCATGAACAAATGAAATAACTTGCCTGTGGACACACACCAGGAAGAGGAAAAGCTTAAATTTGAACCCAGGCAGCCTAAGATTGGCTCTAGTAGTCTGTACAGTAAAGTTGCAGCCTTCTCCTTTCAGGTCATATAAATTCAAATATGTGCCCTCAACATGAAGTAGGTAAAGGGGGGGTGAGGGGAATAATATTAAAAGTACAGAGTGAGTATGAGATGGAAAATTTAATTGTTGTGGCCTCACTCTGTCTCAGTTTCTAGGTATCTTTCACAATATGACCATCTGACTACACTGAGTATTAATGATAAACAATTACATTTTTCATATCATCTGACTGCTAAATGCTAGTCAGCTTCTTTATCTGGTATTCAAGAAGATAAACAGTAATTTGTTCCATCGCTGGAGGAAGACCAGCTGTGTTGGACTTACTAAGAGACAGTGTGTCAGGGGCGCCTGGCTGGTTCAGTCAGTGGAACGTGCGACTCTTGATCTTGGGGTTGTGAGTTTGAGCCCCACGTTAGATGTAGAGATAACTTAAAAATAAAATCTTAAAAAGAGAGGGTATGTCAGTTTCTGATAAGTTACCTTCCTAAGTCATTTTCTAGGGTAATCTAAAATTATGGCCAATTTTTGTCCACCATGCTGACTTTAGAAACCAAGTGGTTAGATCTGACGTCAGAGCACTGAGTCTTCACTGGAAACATCTTAGGAACATGGCAGCAGCAGTGGCAGCATAGTTAACCCAGGGGAAGGAAGTTTGAGTTAAGGATTTTATAAGCAGCAAAACTGACTTATAAGTATACAAACTTCTCAATATGCAGGGATTCAAGAAGTCCTTTTCCCATGTTTCCTTTCTGAGGAATCTACTAGAAGATAAAAGTTTAGACAACTAAAATATGAAGTATCAACATAAGGAGTAGAGGTGAGCATGCATGTGGTTACCTGCAGAACTAGGTCTATTTGAGGACTAAGGAAAATAATACAGTGTTTTAGAACTGTATCTGACAGTATAGAATACAATCATTTGAAAAATGGGAGAACAGGAAGAGCAACTTTTAATGTTTTTAGTAATCATGTTGTGGCAGAACTAGCATAGTTATTCTAGACTGTTGTATGTGTACTATGGGATAAAATAGATGAATAATTATGAGATATTGTAGTATCTTCCCTGTCCTTAAGAACCAAGATTCTTGGAATGGAAGACAAGAGCAATAGAGAAGAGGCTGTCATCTTGAATTTACCCTGGAAGTATTAATTGTCAAGAACTGCCAATGGTCTGAGATTTTGCCCTACTTGCAAGCTAACAAGTTAGCACGCCACAGTTTTGTGGGTCAGAGACAGAGGACAGGTTATTGCTCGCAATAGCAGTAAGCAGAATATCACCATTTTTGTTTTGGTTCAATGAGCCCCAGGTCCTATAAGGCAACTCGAAGCCAGATAACTGCCTATGCAGTAGGTTTCATTATATGAGAGGAACTCTGAGCTTAGAGATCTCAAAATTTTTAAGTAAGCATGCTTGCCCATTGCTCTAACAAGGAGACGCTACCTTTACCTTCCAAGGCCATAAGCAAACTTGTCCTTTGCTGTGGAGGGAGATGCACCTCCAAAGCTGTTTCCTATGCAAACACTCTTAAAAATATTTTCTGGAACGAGAGGACAGGCAGTGCCTTATTTGCAAGATGTGCAGAAATGCAAGAAACCGATACAGAGTTGTCTCCCAACATCGGTATGAACTCGACGTATTTCCTGTCTCTGTCTACGCAAAGACCTGGAATCAATGACCGACCCAGTAATAGTGAACATTCCTATTGCCCAAATATTAAAAATATTGAAGTATTATTTCTCTCTGAAAGGGATGAAGTCTTCTTGGAGAGATCACTGGTTCCAGGTTTTGGGGAGGAAAAGTTCAGGATAATCCTGGGAAATTTTGTTATACCATAGTAAGAACTCTGTTATACTCTACAAGAACTCAGAAATTACCTTGAAAAAGCACCTGCTGGACAAAGATGGACAATTTGAGCTTCATTGATAATAGTTGCAATTGATTTAAACATTATAGATATACTCAAATCCTGGATTTATAGTGGTATTTTAAAAATAGTATCTTCATATGATTAAAATGACCCTAGTTCATTATAGTGTCAGAGTGTAGCCTGATGCAGGGCTCAAACCCAAAACTGTGAGACCATGACCTGAGCCAAAACCAAGAGTCAGATGCTTAACCAACTGAGCCACTCAAGTACCCCATGTCTGTATTATTTTATAATAAAAATATTAAAAAAAAATATGTCCAATAAGAAAAGGCTAACCTAGGCATGAAGATTTTTTTGTGTTTATCTTCACGTTCCACAGATAAATAAGCAAGAGCTAAATTTCAACAGATTCTTGAAAACTTGGGAGGACCTGTATAGAATTATTCATCATGCAAAAATAAATAAACATTAAAAAAATATTTTTTAAATGAGCACCTGAGGGGCACCTGGGTGGCTCAGTCGGTTAAGCAGTTAAGCGTCTGACTTCGGCTCAGGTCATGATCTCATGGCTCGTGAGTTTGAGCCCCCCCATCAGACCCTGTGCTGACTGCTCAGAGCCTGGAGCCTGCTTCAGATTCTGTGTCTCCCTCTCTCTCTGCCCCTCCCCTGCTCACACTCTGTCTCTCAAAAATAAATAAATGCTAAAAAAATTTTTTTTTTAATAAAAAAAAAATAAAGGTGTACCTGGATGGCTCAGTCGGTTAAGCATCTGACTTCAGCTTAGGTCATGATCTCACTGTTGGTGAGTTCAAGCCCCACGTCAGGCCCTGTGCTGATGGCTCAGAGCCTGGAGCCTGCTTCAGATTCTGTGTCTCCCTCTCTCTCTGCCCCTCCCCTGCTCATGTTCTGTGTCTCTCTCTCTGTCTCTCAAAAATAAACAGTAAATAAATTAAAATAAATACATAAATTCTTATGTTAGTGAGCCTTCTTTTATATAGGCACCACACTGGCCTACCCTTGCATAGGGTAGTTCACTGAAGAAAATGTCCCAGTATTTTTTTTCTAGAAGAATTTTTATAAAAGTAAATTTTGTTCATTACAGAATGTTTAGAAACAAAAGGATAAAAAGTAAAATAAAAAAATATATTGTTCTTCTGTTCCCCAGAGATAAACATGAATAATATTTTGGTATATTTCCTTTTATATATTAATACATTGACCTTGGGAAGATACAGTTTTGTACCTAGTTTATGTTCTCATCTTTGGCTCTGTACTTGGATTCAGGCCTGGGAGTAAGGGCATTTAAGATCCAAATCCCTTTCAAAGTAGAACTAGTTAATATTTTTGGATTTTATGTTCCTAGGTGGGCTACATCATGCAGCTGCCCGAATTTCTGGTGACAGTGTATATAAGCATTTGAAGTATGAAGGTGGGATTCACCGAGTTCAACGAATCCCCGAGGTGGGCCTGTCATCACGAATGCAGCGTATTCACACAGGAACCATGTCAGTCATTGTCCTCCCTCAACCAGATGAGGTAACCTTACCAGGAGGCATTGACAACTTCAGCTTAATAGGTGTTTTGCTGACAAGCCTTAGCTTCTAGGAAACTGATTTTTTTTTTTTTTAATATATGAAATTTATTGTCAGATTGGTTTCCGTACAACACCCAGTGCTCATCCCAAAAGGTGCCCTCTTCAATACCCATCACCCACCCTCCCCGCCCTCCCACCCCCCATCAACCCTCAGTTTGTTCTCAGTTTTTAACAGTCTCTTATGCTTTGGCTCTCTCCCACTCTAACCTCATTTTTTTTTTCCTTCCCCTCCCCCACGGGTTTCTGTTACGTTTCTCAGGATCCACATAAGAGTGAAACCATATGGTATCTGTCTTTCTCGGTATGGCTTATTTCACTTAGCATCACACTCTCCAGTTCATCCACGTTGCTACAAAGGGCCATATTTTGTTCTTTCTCATTGCCACGTAGTACTCCATTGTGTATATAAACCACAATTTCTTTATCCATTCATCAGTTGATGGACATTTAGGCTCTTTCCATAATTTGGCTATTGTTGAGAGTGCTGCTATAAACATTGGGGTACAAGTGCCCCTATGCATCAGTACTCCTGTATCCCTTGGGTAAATTCCTAGCAGTACTAATGCTGGGTCATAGGGTAGGTCTGTTTTTAATTTTTTGAGGAAACTCCACACGGTTTTCCAGAGTGGCTGTACCAGTTTGCATTCCCACCAACAGTGCAAGAGGGTTCCCGTTTCTCCACATCCTCTCCAGCACTAGGAAACTGATTTTTGATGATACACATTGAACTTTGTAGTCTATATTGGGAAATAACTCTTCCCAAGGTAAAGTTGCCCTTCTTATGCCTCACCAGGGTATTTTCTTTTGCTTTTTAAATAGAAGCCAATTCTCTTCATAAAACAGAATTCACAAAGTTTTTATAATGTTGCTTAAGTTTTATCTGTGGAAATGAATTCCATAGATAATATGTTGAGGGCAGTGACATAATATCTATATGGGGTCTATTATCTTATTAGTTGAATACAGCCATATTGCCTATTTTTTTTCCTTTTTAAAATTTTATTTTAAATATACAGAAAATTGAAAGACTGCCACTAAAAACTTACATAACCTTCACCTGTAGTCAATACCCATTTACATTTTGCCATATTTGCGGGATTCCTATGTGTGTACGTGTACACATTTTTTTAAATAACTATAAAGAGTATAGCAGACACTATGAGGCTTTATCCTCCAAATCTTCAACTTAACATCTTTTAAGATTAGGACATTTTCCTACTTAAACAATACCATTATCTGTGAAAATCAGCCATAATTCTGTAATATTATCTTCTAGGAAAAACTCCTGCACATTCTGTTTACTCACAGAATACTCCTCCACTCTAAGTGTGTCGAGCTTTTTTTTCCACGAGCAAGCAATTTCTCAGTAATCTGTGGACACCAAGTGGCTGTCCTACAAGTCAACTCAATTCTGACATGACCTACCAGGAAATAGCATCAGACCCCACAGGCTAGGAGCTCATTCCCACCGGTCTCCCTTCCCTCCCACCTCAGAGGTCAGTCACCAGTCCAGGGTGTCGCCTGTGCTTCTGACCAAGTGGCTATGAATTGAGAGGTTTCCACAACCCCCATCCTTGGGCTCGATAATTTACTGAAGTAGCTCACAGAACTCAGTTACTATGAAAAGTTGTTTATTACAAAAGATACAATTCAGGAACAGCCATATGGGAGAGATGTATGGGGCAAAGTACGTGGGAAGATGTGCAGAGCTCCCCTACCCTGTCTAGGTTCACTACCCTCCTTGCACCTCCACGTGTTCACCAGCCTGAAAGTTCTTTGAACCCTGTGTCTTGAGGATTTTCATGGAAACTTCTATACATAGCCATGATTAATTAAACCATTGGGCACTAGCGATTAATTTGACCTCCAGCTCCTTTCCCTTCACTGAAAGTTGGGGTGGGGGCAGTAGAGCTGAAAATTCCAGTCCTCCAATCACATGATTAGTCCCCCTGGCAGTCAGCCCCCATCGTGTGGTTACCTAAGGGCTTTAGAAATCACCTCTTATTAACATACACTTAAAAGGGGGCTTGTTGTGTACAACAAAATACCTTCATCAGTCTTTATTTTTTAATAATTTGTTTTTAATTTACATCCAAGTTAGTTAGCATATAGTGCAATAATGATTTCAAGAATAGAATCCAATGGTTCATCCCTTACATATAACACCCAGAGCTCATCCCAACAAGTGTCTTCCTTAATGCCCCTTGCCCATTTAGCCCATCCCCCTACCCACCACCCCTCCAGTAACCCCGTTTGTTCTCCATATTTAAGAGTCTCTTATGTTTTGTCCCCCTGTTTTTATGTGGTTTTTGCTCCCCTTCCCTTATGTTCATCTGTTTTGTATCTTAAATTCCACATATCAGTGAAATCATATGATATTTGTCTTTCTCTAATTTCGCTTAGCATAATTTTGCTGACTAATATTCCCTCTGTGTATATATGCCACATCTTCTTTATCCATTCATCCATCAATGGACGTTTGGGCTCTTTCCATGCTTTGGCTGTTGGTGATAGTTCTGCTATAAACATTGGGGTGCATGTGCCCCTTCAAATCAGCATTTTTGTATCCGTTGGATAAATTCCTAGTAGTACAATTGCTGGGTTATAGGGTAGTTCTATTTTTAATTTTTTGAGGAACCTCCATACTGTTTTCCAGAGTGGCTGCACCAATTTGCATTCCCACCAGTAGTGTGAAAGGGTCCCTTTTTCTTTGCATGCTCACCAACATCTGTCATTGCCTGAGCTGTTAATTTTACCCATTCTGACTGGTGTGAGGTAGTATCTCATTGTGGTTTGGATTTGTATTTCCCTGATGATGAGTGATGTTGAGCATTTTTTCATGTGTCTGTTAACCATCTGGATGTCTTCTTTGGAAAAGTGTCTATTCATGTCTTTTGCTCATTTCTTCACTGGATTACTTGTTTTTTGGGTGTTGAGTTTGATAAGTTCTCTATAGATTTTGGATACTAACCCTTTATCTGATGTGTCATTTGCACATATCTTCTCCCATTCTGTCAGTTGCCTTTTAGTTTTGCTGATTGTTTCCTTCACCATGCAGAAGCTTTTTATCTTGATGGGGTCCCAAGAGTTCATTTTTGCTATTGTTTCCATTGTCTCCAAAGACATGTTGAGTAAGAAGTTGCTGTGGCCAAGGTCAAAGAGGTTTTTTCCTGCTTTCTCCTCTAGGATTTTGATGGCTTCCTGTCTTACGTTTAGGTTTTTCATTCATTTTGAGTTTATTTTTGTGTATGGTGTAAGAAAGTGGTCTAGGTTCATTCTTCTGCATGTTGCTGTCCAGTTTTCCCAGCACCATTTGCTGAAGAGACTGTCTTTATCCCATTGGATATTCTTTCCTGCTTTGTCAAAGATTAGTTGGCCATATGTTTGTGAGTCCATTTCTGGGTTCTCTATTCTGTTCCACTGATCTAAGTGTCTGTTTTTGTGTCAGTACCATACCGTCTTGATGATTACAGCTTTGTAATACAGCTTGAAGTCCAGCATTGTGATGCCTTCAGCTTTAGTTTTCTTTTTCAGAATTGCTTTGGCTATTTGGGGTCTCTTCTGGTTCCATACAAATTTTAAGATTGTTCTAGCTCTGTGAAGAATGCTGGTGTTACTTTGTTAGGGATTGCATTGAATATCTAGATTGTTTTGGGTAGTATTGACATTTTAACGATAGTTGTTATTCCTATCCGTGTGCATGGAATCTTTTTCCATTTTTTTGTGTCTTTTTCAATTTCTTCTGTAAGCTTTCTATAGTTTTCAGTGTATAGACTTTTCACATCTTTGGTTAGGTTTATTCCTGGTATTTTATGGGTTTTGGTGCAATTCATCAGTCTTATCATAGGAAATTCAGAAGGTTTTAGGAGTTCTGTGGAGTTATTTCTAGGTTGTTTTTTTTTTAAATCAGGATTCCATCAAGTTTCATACCTTGTCATTAAGTCATATATATCTTTAAGGTTGGAACAGTCTCCCAACCCTTTTTTTTTTAATTTTCTGAAGCATCTAGACCATTTGTCTTATAGAATTTGTTTCCTCATGGTACTCTTTAACTCATTCCTTTATCCTATTGCATTCAGATTATATGTTTTTTGTGTTTTTTTTTTAATGTTTATTTATTTTTGAGAGAGACAGAGCATGAGCAGGGGAGGGGCAGAGAGAAGGAGACAGAAGATCAGAAGTAGGCTCCATGCTATGAGCATAGAGCCCGATGTGGGGCTCAAACTCATGACCGTGAGATCATGACCTGAGCTGAAATCAAAAGTTGGACATTTAACCAACTAAGCCACCCAGGGCGCCTCAGATTACTCATTTTGATCAAGGATACTTTATAGGCACTTATATTCGTGTTGCATTTTATCAGAAGACACATAATATCAGATTGTCTGACTTTAGTGAGGATTAGTTTAAACATCGTGACCATAAAACTATCACCGTTTTAAAATTATATTTTTCTCTTTGCAGTTCCTGAGGAATCTCTAGGGTACATATATCCTATTTCCAACAACTTTTCAATGATCTTAACATCCATTAGTGATCTTTTTGCCTGAATCAGTTATTTTCTTTGGGGTTGCAAGATGGTAATATTCTAACTGTCTTTTCTTCTGCATTTATTAACTGGCATTCTTTTCTGTAAAGAACTTTCCTCACTAATATATCCTCTCTCCTCCTTCCTTCTTTCTTTGTCTTTTATTTTACCTCATTATAAACTCAATATTATTTCATTATTGACCTCATTATAGACTTACAGTTTGTGAGTTCTAATCACTGTTGTGTTTAATGTTCAATTTGTCCCTGATTTGGTCAGTGGTAGCCTTTTTAGGGCAGCTCTTTTTGAAATGACCCCATTAGTTTTTGAGCATACCCTTGCTTTCTGGTATAATTAGATATCCTAAGCCCAACTTCTATCTGTCTGCCTCAGACTTGGCATCAGATCTCATTTCTTTTGGTGAGAAATATACCCAGAAATTAAGAGCTGGGTGCTATGTATGCTCATTATTATTAATGTGTGCTTACATTTAGATTCTTTAATGTACAGAGCTAGGATATACATATGATTTTAAATAACTGGTACCAATCACTAGTATTACCAACTCAAATTTAACATTAAGGGAGTATTTCCTCCTCACCATCTTGCATTTTGTATTTATATCTCTTTACACTTGAGTAAAAATTTTATTTCTTAATCACATTAATATATTTATGTTTTTCTTTATTATGTAGCATATATAAAATGTTTTTAAAATTAGCAAACTACTGAGTACTGTTTAAGAATTCTGTCCTTAGGATATTGCCTACCAGGAAAGCATAGTCAGAGCACTATGTTCAAAGACCATCTGAAATAATGTTTTTCTATGTGCTTATGATATCATTATGGTAAATATTTTGATTCATTTGTTTCTGTTCCTATTAAGTATTAGCATTTGAGTTTTCTTTCCTCTTTTATATAATTTCACTCTTGGTGTATGCAAACATTTATGTAGTTCAGAAATCAAAACCATAGAGTTTTCTTGCTTCCCTCCTTATTCCTTCCACCCCATTTTCACTTATCCTCTTATTCTCTTCATATTCTTGAAAATTAAACTCATGTAGTGGAGTTTCATTTTCATAAAAGAGCAAAGTCTTATTCTCTTAATTGACATTTAAAATTCTTTGTATTTCGTTAAGTCACTGTTTCTTTGTTCAGCATTTTCCAACAGTCATTAGGTAGTTATAACATTTAAGAGACTAGGACATATAATATACATATATTTACTACATGACTATTTAATATACTGTAACCACAAAAAATGGGAAATTACTCTTCTCTTTAGTGTTTGTTTTTAAAAAAGTATTTATTTTTTGGGACCGTGCAAGTCGGGGAGGGGCAGAGTGAGGGGGACAGAGGATCTGAAGCAGGCTCTGCGCTGACACTCTGAGAGCAGTGAGCCCAATATGGGGCTTGAACTCACAAACCACAAGATCATGACCTGAGCCGAAGTCGAATGCTCAACCGACTGAGCCACCCAGGTGCCCCACTTCTCTTTAGCATTTATTGAAATTTTAAGGTAGCCAACACTGGCATATTTTAACAAAAGCTGTATAATCTTTTCTTCACAGTATAGTATTCATTTTAGAGGAAACAAAAAAATAACCAAATTGTATATTAGAGTCTAAAACTGACCCTGTTATTACTCTACAAAGAGAAAAATCATACTCGCTGCCATTCATACAAATAAATGATAAATGTGGAACAAGATGTTAGTTCTCCCCTGAAAAACATCGTATTTTGTAATGTGTGTGTGTGTGTGTGTGTGTGTGTGTGTGTGTGTGTGTGTGTGTAACAAATTACCACAAATTTAGGGGCTGGAAACAGAAAAAAAAAATTTATTTTCTCACAGTTCTAGAAGCCAGGAGTCTAAAATCAAGGTATTGGCAGAACCATACTCCTTCCAGAGCTTCTAAGGGTGAATGCTGCCTTGCTACTTCCAGTTTCTAGTGTCTCTAGGTGTTCCTTGGATTCAAGCTAGATAGCTCTGAATGCACACGTTCCTCTCCTCTACTTTCTCCTCTAAGGACACTTCTTACTGGATTTAGGGCCTATTTGAATAATCCAGGATGATCTCATCTTAAATCAATTACAGCTGCAAAATCTCTTTTTCCAAATAAGGTTCTAGTGGTGAGAACATGAACATATCTTTTTGGATGCTACCATTTAGTCCACTAATAAGTACACATAGTCGATTCTCAGTATTCACAGTAGTTATGTTTTGTGAAGTCTCAGCGAACACTGATTTAGCAAATATTGAACCATCATTTCCCCTAGGGGAAATATGTATGTGTATGTATACATATATTTATATACCTATATATTTCTGTATCTATTTATCTTACATGGATTATAATCTTAAAAGTAACCTGTCATGGTAGAGTCTATTTTCTTTATTTTACAAAGAGAAAATGAGGTTCACAAGCATTAGGTGACTTGCCTGAGGCTGCTTCATTAACAGATGCCTAAGTTGGGGTTCAAACCCCATCCAACTGACCCAAGAGCCAAAGCTTCTTGCACTACGCTGCTCTGCCCCCTCCTGTCTTCATTCTCTGGCCATACTGAAAAAAGAAAGCCAAGTGTCACCTTGTTCGACCTCAGCTGGGAATATGCACATATAGAGCAGCTTGGAGTTTCTACAGTTCTGCGCATGTCACCTTGTGACTGTGAAAGTGCAGCAATAATTGATATGGGGAACAAATAAAGTAGGTGAATTTGCATATAGTCAGGGAATTAGGATCAACTTTATGCATACACGCATACGTATATATGTATATTTTCTATCAAATGTGGCTTTGTGGCATGGTGTGTGAGGAAACTTGAGAGATTGCCTAACCCCATGATCTCATAGCAACATAATCAGTGTCAAAAAATAGCATCAGTTGATATAGGGAGTTTACGGTTCTTTCTTGGGTATAAGCTCTTTCTTAGTTTAAGTATTAAAACATTTGTTGGACGTAGAATTTACTTACGTTGTACTTTTGGTTCTAGGTAGATGTGAAAATAGACCCCAAGGATTTGCGAATAGATACATTTCGAGCCAAAGGAGCAGGAGGTCAGCATGTTAATACAACTGATAGTGCTGTCAGACTCGTCCATGTCCCCACAGGTAATCAAGTCCCTTTGCTTTTGTACTTTTAACCTGTTTTTACATCTTACAAAACTATTCAACATTGAGAAGAAAATAGTTTTGTGTTAGTGTCTTGTTTCTTGCACCAACTCTTTAAGTTGACATTGGGATCATGGGTCTGAGGTCCCCAGTGTGTTCATATTCCACTTTTTTTCTCCGTTTCAAATTTTTATTTAAATTCTAATTAGTTAACATATAGTGTCATAGTTGGTTTCAGGAGGAGAATTTAGTGATTCATCACTTACATATAACACCCAGTGCTCATCCCAACAAGTACCTTCTTAATACCCATCACCCATTTAGCCC
Organism: Panthera onca; assembly: GCF_046562875.1. Lineage (NCBI taxonomy): Eukaryota > Metazoa > Chordata > Mammalia > Carnivora > Felidae > Panthera > Panthera onca. The sequence goes on along the minus strand of NC_138339.1, from coordinate 211,601,670 downwards.
ATCCCCCCCGCCTCCATTCCAGCAACCCTCAGTTTCTTCTTTGTTTTGAAGAGTCTCTATCATTTGCCTTCCTCTCTATTTTTATCTTATTTTTCCTTCCCTTACCCTGTGTTCATCTGTTGTGTTTCTTAAATTCTACATATGAATGAAATCATATGGTATTTGTTGTTCTCTTATGGACTTACTTCACCTAGCATAATATACTCTAGTTCCATTCGTATCATTGTAAATGGCAAGATTGCATTCTTTTTGATGGCTGAGTAATATTCCATTGCGTATACATACACACCACACCTTCTTTTTTTTTTAATTTTGTTTTTTAACATTTATTTATTTTTGGGAGAGAGAGAGAGAGAGAGCAAGTGGAGGAGGGGCACAGAGAGAGGGAGACACAGAATCTGAAGTAGACTCCAGGCTCTGAGCTGTCAGCACAGAGCTTGATGTGGGCCTCAAACCCACAAACTGTAAGATCATGACCTGAGCTGAAGTTGGATGCTTAACCAACTGAGCCACCCAGGAACCCTGATATACCACAGCTCCTTTATCCACTCATTAGTCAATGGAAATTTGGGCTTTTTCCATAGTTTGGCTATTGTTGATAATCCTGTAATAAACATCAGGGTGCATGTGCCCCTTCAAATCAGTATTTTTCTATCATTTGGGTAAACACCTGGTAGTGTAATTGTTAGGTCGTAGGATAGTTCTGTTTTTAATTTTTTGAGGAACCTCCATGCTGTTCTCCAGAGTACCAGTTTGCATTCCCACCAACACTTTAAGAGGGTTCCCCTTTCTCCACATCCTCACCAACATCTTTTGTTTCCTATGTTGTTAATTCTGACAGGTGCAAAGTGATACTTCATTGTGGTTCTGATTTGTATTTCCCTGATGACGAGCAATGGTGGGCATCTTTTCATGTCTGGACGAAAGCCATCTGGATGTCTTCTTTAGAAAATACATCTATTCATGTATTCTCTATCCCTTTCTTAACTGGATTATTTGTTTTGGGGATTGTTTGGGGATTGTTTTGGATACTAACCCTTTATCTGATATGTCATTTACAAATATCTTCTCCCATTCTGTCAGTCGCCTTTTAGTTTTGCTGATTGTTTCCCTCACTGTGCAGAAGCTTTTTATGTTGATGAAGTCCCAATAGTTCATTTTTGCTTTTGTGTCCCTTGCCTCCAGTGACGTGTTTAGTAAGAATTTGCTACGGCCTGGGTGAAAGAGGTTGCTGCCTGTGTTATTCTCTAGAATTTTTATTGTTTCCTGTCTCACATTTGGATCTTGCATCCATTTTGAATTTATTTCTGTGTAGGGTGTAAGAGACTATATTTTTTCCATTGGATATTCTTTCCTGCTTTGTTGAAGATTAGTTGACCATATGGTTGTGGGTCATTTTTTCTGGGTTTTCTGTTAAGTATTCCATTGATCCAGTGTATGTTTTTGTGCCGGTACCATGTTGTCTTGATGACTACAGCTTTGTAATACAGCTTGAAGTCCATAATTGTGGTGCCTTCACCTTTGTTTTCTTTTTCAGGATTGCTGTGGCCATTCAGGGTCTTTTGTGGTTCTATACAACCTTGTTTGTTCTAGCTCTGTGAAAAATGCTGCTGGAATTTTGATAGGGATTGCATTAAATATGTAGATTACTTTGAGTCGTATAGACATTTTAACAATGTTTGCTCTTCTAATCCATGAGCATGGAATGTCCTTCCATTTCTTTGTGTCATCTTCAATTTCTTTCATAAGTGTTCTATAGCTTTCAGAGTACAGATCTTTTATCTCCTTAGTTAGGTTTATTCCTAGTTATCTTATTATTTTTGGTGCAATTGTAAATGGCATCAATTCCTTGATTTCTTTTTCTGCTGCACTATTGGTGTATAGAAATGCAACAGATTTCTGTACATTGATTTTGTATCCTGTGACTTTGCTGAATTCATGTATTAGTTCTGGCAATTTTGTGGTGGAGTCTTTCATGTTTCCTACATAAATGACATCATGTCATCTGCAAATAGTGAAAGAGTGACTTCTTTCTTGCTGATTTGGATACCTTTTATTTCTTTTTGTTGTCTGATTGCTGAGGCTAAAACTTCCAAAACTATTAAACAACCATGATGAGAATGGACATTCCTGTCTTGTTCCTGATCTTAGAGGAAAGGCTTTCAGTTTTTCCCCATTGAGGATGATATTAGCTGTGGGTCTTTCATATATGGCCTTTATGATGTTGAGGTATGTTCTATCTATCCCTACTTTGTTAGGAGTTTTTGTCAACAATGGATGCTTTATGGGGCGGCTGGGTGTCTCAGTCAGTTAAGTATCCAGCTCTTGATTTCAGCTCAGGTTGTGATTTCACGGTCATGGGATCAAGCCCCACGTCAGGCTCTGGAGCATGGAGCCTGCTTGAGATTCTCCCTCTCCTTCTCCCTCTGCCCCTCCCCACTTTCATGCTTGCTGTCTCAAAAAAAAAAAGAATGGCTTCTGTAGTTTGTCAAATGCTTTTTCTACATCTATTGAGAGGATCACATGGTTCTTATCCTTTCTTTTATTAATGTGGTGTATCATGTTGATTGAATTGCAAATTATGACTCACCCCTGTAGCCCAGGAATAAATCCCATTTGATCATGGTTAATAATTCTTTTAATGTACTGTTGGATTCAGTTTGCTAGTTTCTTGAGAATTGTTGCATCCATGTTCATCAGGGATATCGGTCTATAATTCTCCTTTTTAGTGGGGTCTTTGTCCAGTTTTGGAATCAAGGTTATGCTGGCCTCATAGAATGAGTTTGTAAGTTTTCCTTACATTTCTATTTTTTGGAACAGTCGAGAAGAATAGGTAGTAACTTTTTTTACATGTCTGGTAGAATTCCCCTGGGAAGCCATCTAACCCTGGACTTCTGTTTGTTGAGAGATTTTTGATTGTTGATTCGATTTCTTTGCTGGTTATGGGTCTGTTCAAATTTTCTATTTCTTTCTGTTTCAATTTTGATAGTTTGTATGTTTCTAGGAATTTATCCATTTCTTCTAGATTGCTCAATTTGTTGGCATATAATTTTTCATAATATTCTTTTACAATTGTTTGTATTTCTGTGGTGCTGGTTGTGATCACTCCTCTTTCATTCATGATTTTATTTAGTTTGGTCCTTTCTCTTTTCTTTTTTGATAAGTCTGGCTAGGGCTTATCAATTTTATTCATTCTTTCAAAGAACCAGCTCTTAGTTTTGTTGATCTGTTCTACTTTTCTTGTGTGTCCATATTGTTTTTTTCTCCTCTACACTTTATTATTTCCCTTCTTCTGCTGGCTTTAGGCTTCATTTGCTGTTCCTTTTCTAGCTCCTTTAGGTGTGAGGTTAGGTTGGGTCTTTGAGATTTTTCTTCCTTCTTGACATAGGCCTTTATTGCAGTATACTTCCCGCTTAGGACCGCCTTCGCTGCATCCCAAAGGTTTCGGACTGTCGTGTTTTCATTTTCATTTGCTTCCATGTATTTTTTTTACTTCTTCTTTAATCTCCTGGTTATCCCATTTATGTTTTAGTAGGATGTTCTTTAACCTCCATGTTTTTATGATCTCTCCAAATTTTTTCTTGTGGTTGACTTCAAGTTTCATAGTGTTGTGATCGGAAAATATGCATGGAATGATCTCAGTCTTTTTGTACCTGAGGGCTGATTTGTGACCCAGTATGTGATCTATTCTGGAGAATGTTTCATGTGCACTCGAAAAGAATGTGTATTCTGCTGCCTTAGGATAAAATGTTCTGAATATATCTGTTAGGTCCATCTGCTCCAGTGTGTCACTCAAACCTATTGTTTCCTTGTTGATTTTCTGCTTAGATGATCTGTTCATTGCTATAGGTGGGGTGTTAAAGTTCCCTACTATTAATTGTATTATTATCAATGAGTTTCTTTATGTTTTTTTATTAATTGACTTATATATTTGGGTGCTTCCAAGTTGGGGCATCAATATTTATAATTGTTAGATCTTCTTGATGGATAGACCCCTGAATTATTATATAGTATCCTTCTTCATCTCTTGTCATGGTCTTTGGTTTAAAATTTAGTTTGTCTGATGTAAGTATGGCTACTCTGGCTTTCTTTTGATGTCCGTTAGCATGATAGATGGTTCTCCATCCCCTCACTTCCAATCTACAGTTGCCTTTAAGTGTAAAATGAGTCTCTTAAAGGCAGCCTATAGATGAGTCTTGGTTTTTTTGTTTCGTTTCATTTTGTTTTTATCCATTCTGATACGCTATATCTTTTGATTGGAGCATTTAGTCTTTTTACATTCAGAGTGATTATTGGTAGATATGAATTTAGTGCCATTGTATTACCTGTAAAGTCATTGTTTCTGGAGATTTTCTTCATTCCTTTCTAGTCTCTGTAGCTGTTGTTCTTTCCTTCCCACTCAGAGTCCTCTTTAATATTTCTTGCAGGGCTGGTTTAGTGATCACAAACTCCTTTAGTTTTTGCTTGTCTAGGAAACTCCTTATCTCTCCTTCTATTCTGAATGACAGACTTGCTGGATAAAGTATTCTTGGCTTCATATTTTTTTCTATTCAGCCCATTGAATATATCATGCCACTCCCTTATGGCCTGCCAAGTTTCTGTGGACAGATCTGCTGCAAACCTGATTTGTCTTCACTTGTAGGTTAAGGACTTTTTTTCCCCTTGCTGCTTTTTGGATCTTTCCCCTATCTCTCTATTTTGCAAATTTCACTAGGATATGTCTTGATGTTGACTGGCTTTTGTTGATTTTGATGGGAGTTCTATGTGCCTCTTGCATTCTGATGTCTGTTTCCTTCCTCAGATTAGGGAAGTTTTCAGCTATAATTTGTTGAAATAAACCTTCTGCACGTTTTCCCTCTCTTCTTCTGGGACTCCTATGATACTAATATTATTACACTTTGAGGAGTTGCTGAGTTCCCTAAGTCTTCATTCATGGTCCAATACTTTTTCTTCTCTCCTCTTTTCAGCTTCATTGTTTTCCATTATTTTATCTTCTGTATCATTGATTCATTCCTCTGCTTCATCCATCCTCAGTGTCATTGACCCCTCAATTTTACATCTCCATTATAGCATTTTTTTATTTCAGCCTGACTAGTTTTTAGTTCTTTTATCTCTGCAGTAAAGGATTCTCTAACATCCTCTATGCTTTTCTTAAGCCCAGCTAGTATCATTATTATCGTTGTTTTAAATTCTGGTTCAGGCATCTTACTTGTATCTGTTTTGATTAAATCCCTGGCTGAGACTTCTTCCTGTTCTTTCTGTTGGGGTGAATTCCTATGTCTTGTCATTTTGTCTTGGTCACTGTTTATGTGTGTGTATGTCAGGAAAGCCTATTATATTCCTGCTCATGAGAGTAATTGCTATATTGAGAAGAGGTCCTATACTGTCTTGGTACTGGTGCTTCAGGAAGTATTTCAGAGTATGCATTCTGTTGTTGTGCTTTAGCTGCTCTTTCCCTCAGGTCAATCCTTTGCAAAGTTTCTCCTTGCCTGCATTGGGGAGTGTTTGGACACTGTCCACTGTGTGCAAGTTTTAACTAAGTATGTTTCAGTCTGCTTGTTAAAAGAGGCTAGATCCTATTTCCCCTAGAGCTGAAGCTTTGCAGCACTCTGTGATCAGTATACTTGGTGCACATGAGGGGTTTGTGGTCTTCTGAGGGAGGATCCTGCTGTACTGGTTTTCAGGAGGACTTGCCTAGGAAAGATGCACCTGCAGGGCACAGGGGGGCAAGAACTTGGTGTAGGCAGTTCCAGCCTTCACTGGGGGTCTTGTGTTGCTCACTGAAGTTAGTCGGTGCCGATGGGGAGGGGATAATGGCATCACCCCACTCTCTTGTCTCCAGAGCAGGGAGTTCAAGCCTGCTACTCTTCAGGAAGCCCTCACAGAAGAGTGAACAGCCTCCCTTCCTGTGTCCCCAGCTTCCATCACAGCCCTGCCTTCACCCTGTCTGCGTCCAAGTTTTCTGCCTGCCAAGAGGCACAGTACTCCTGTGTTTTATCTCAAGAATGTGGCTGGGTGTCACAGTTTCAAATTTTAGGGACCTGGTGCAGCATGGACCCGCGCTGATCCTCTGGGGGAGGGTCTTGCTGCACCGTGACTGGTGCTAGTTTGTCCCTGAAAAGCAGTCACTCAACCACACAGTGGTTGGGAGTTTATGGTAAAGCACATCAAAAAGCCAGCACAAAGATTTGCTGCCCTCAGCAGGTGTCTCTGTTCCTATGCTAATGAACAGGGCAATACCTTGGCACTTTCCAGTTTTTTTGTCCCTGGAAAGTCCATGCCACCTCTCCAAAATGCACTCCAAGAAGGGAAATTGTTTCTCCCCATGAGACCAAGGGGATCCTCAGACCACGCCGTCCACTTCCAGGCTTTTTCCCTCTTTCCCTAGAGGAGTAACACTGAGTCCCCCAAGCATGACCCCAGCAATGACCCAAACTTCTAAAACTTCAGACTTTGAGCTCCACTGCTTATAAAAACTTGCAGGAGTCAGCCCCTCTCCTTTTCCCAGTCATTGGTTTTGGGGAAGACTTTTTCTTGTACAATTTCCTATGTGGTTTTTTTTCTCTCTTTCTCTCTTTCTCCCTCGCTCCTCTCTCCATGATCAGGGCTCCCTCTCCTCCGCAACACCTGCAGTTCTTTTCTCCCTCAAATCAACTCTGCAGCCTCTTCCTTCCACAGGGTGGCCATTTTTCTCCCTTTAGATGTGCAGTTTGTTCTCAGTCCTCAGATCAATTCAGTGTTCAGAATGATTTGATATTTATCTGGCTGTGTTGAGAGACGAGGCAACCCTACCCCTACTACTCTGCCATTTTAACTCTCCCCTCCCTATTCCACATCTGTTTGGTAAAGGTACTTCTCTCAAAGGATGCAGATAGTGAGTGGACCTATTGAGAGAAGCCACCAGGTATTCTGGACAGCGGTGAACAACCAGAGATGTCCCAGCCTAAAAATAAACATGAAAGCAGTATTGGACATGCTACTGTTATGGATCTACAAGTCACCTTGGAGACTGAATGCTAGCTCCATTGGGCTGTGTTGCATTAATGCTGTTATTTTGAATGTTGGTAATTGTGGTATACTATGAGGTAGTTTTGCAGCCCTTGACGTGATTTCAGGTATTTCTATCATTTTTCAAATTTTAAACTTACTTTAAGCTTTTAAAATTTCCTTTTTATGTTTTTATTTATTTTTTAATTTTTAAAATGTTTATTTATTTTGAGAGAGGCAGAGCACAGTGGAGGGGCAGAGAGAGAGAGAGAGAGAGAGGGAGAGGGAGAGAGAGGGAAAGAGAGAATCCCCAGTAGACTTTGCTATCAGCACAGAGCCTGACATGGGGCTCAGTCTTACCAGTCATGAGATAATGACCTGAGTTGAAATCAAGAGTCAGATGCTTAACTAACTGAGCCACCCAGGAGCCCCTAAAATTTTCCTTTTTAAAATTAATTTTTACATTATATATTATAAGGTTTTCAAAGTCAATGGTAAAATCCTATAACAAAAAACAGCAGCTCCTTAGACCTCTTTTTCCTCTGCCTCCCTCCTTCCTTGACCCTGAAGTCCCATTACCCACAGGCAACCAATTTAAACTCTTAGCTATTTTTTCTGATAATTACCTCAGTGTTTCTAAATATTAGATTGTGCTCTTTTTTTTTTTTTTTAACAGTTATTTGTTTTTGAGAGAGAGCAAGAGCACAGGGGAGAGGCAGAGAGGGAGAGGATCCAAAGCAGCCTCCACACTGTCAGTGCAGAGCCCAATGTAGGGCTGGAACTCAGAATGACCTGAGCCCAATCAGATGCTTAACTGACTGAGCCACCCAGGTACCCTAACATATCGTGCCTCTTCTGATCAATTAGTTACAATATTACATATTGACTTCTTAATGTAGTAGGTAAAGATTGGGGCTCTTTTATTATATCCTCTTTTCTTCTACCTAATATATTTCTATTTTGGCAAAATTAACCTTCACTGCTTTCATACACAGAGTAAATCGTGTTCACTGCTGAGCCACATAGCACACAAGTATCCCCCCAGCTTTTCAAAAATTCACATTAAGCTGCTTCACTTTTATGAAAGACCTACATTATGCCTGTTTTCACCAACCAGGAGAAGTCCAAAGAGGATTTTCCCTTTTACAAAACAAAAGGTGAAAAGAGAAAATAGTGTTCAGCATTTATTTTGCAGCCAGCTGTTGTTGAGGCTTCACATACGCTGAGCAGTGAGAGTGGCCCCACCAAGCTCCTTCCCCAGGAACTACACTCAGCACCTCAGCATCAAGTTACCACAGATTTGAACTCTGTCTCTGAGCATCTGGGCTTTATCTCAGTTTATTTTGTCCATCTGTTAGCAAGATGTGTTTAAGGAATCAGCCTTAAACAGAGGTTACTTTTTGGGTGTGGGAATGCTCAATAAATTTCCCATGTAACTTAATGGTAATGGTTCTTCACTTTACACCATTTCAGCCTTTGAAAGCTTTCATAAGAATGTTCTACTTTCTGATAGCAGGCAAGACCTGTACTGTGATGTCGTTTCCTAGAGTTAATAATTACCTCATTGGTTTTACATTTGCTTAGTTTTCTTTGACTCTGAAGTCTTGCTTGATCTTCCAAAAGCTCTATAAAATGAAACTTACCAGATTTTCTATGGAGCTAACGTGTTTTGGCAACACCGTTTATAGAGCCCTGGATTATCCTGCTCTAGTCTGGGTGATTTACTCTCCAAGGCTACGGCACAGGGGCTGTTCCGGACACTGACCGTCTGGGAATTCCCCTCATGTCTGTTCTGTGTTGGAGCCTCTCGTTTCTTGGATCCCATCTCATCTCTCTTAGTTTACTCCCCCATTTTAGTGAAGCCCTCCTCCAAGTGGTTTCCTAAGAAAAGATGCATGAGACAGACATACTTTGAGACTTTGTACATCTGAAAATAGCTTTATTCCAAGCTCACACTTCATTGATCATGAATACTTGATTGGAAGTAATTTCCACTTAGAACATTTAAGGCTTTTGTCATTCATTGTATTTGTTGTTTTCAATTTGGAGACTCATGCCCTTCAGTTCCAAAATATCTTCCTCAATAATTTATTTACTGTTTTCTTTCTTCTTCCTGGAATTTCTGTTACTCCAGTGTTAGATCTCTTGAATTTATTGTTTGTCTTCTTTTTTTCTCTCACATTGTCTATCACTTTGTGTTTTAGGTTTTTTTTCTCCAGCGCTTTTACTGAGTTTTAAAAATGTGGTTTTTTTTTTTTAAATTTTCACAAGTTTTTTTATTCTCAGAATTGTCCCATTTTGATAACATCCTGTTGTTGTCATTGATGGAATTTTTTTGTTGTTGTCGTTCAGATATTAATTTTAGTTTCCCTGAAGTTCTTTTGCTTCCTGCAATGTCTGTGTTTCCTCTAAGTTTATTTTTTCTGTTTTACTCTTACTTTCTTGTTGGAAATGTCTAGGAATTCCTTACTGTCTATATATACATACTAGAGGGAGGTTCTAAAAGCTCTGGGGTGCTTGGATGCCACTTACCCAGTAGGAAGTTTCACTGAAGAGCAGTTAGATGATTAATTAGCTTTTTTATTAGGGACTACCAGATGTCAGTGTTTATAGATCTTTTTACTTGAGTAGTTTGTTTTCTCCCATATAGGATTGTCCGTGATATATTTAAAAGTAAGGTTAAGGTCTCACCATTCACTAAGCAACCTTACTTAATTCTCTTATTTTCAGTCCCATGTCTCATACTTACTCTCCTTTGTCGCAAGTCTCAAGTCTGAAACTTACTTAATTCCCTTACTTAATTCCCTAAAGACTATACCTTCTTCTGCCTCCTACAGATTGAGGGAGGGGACTTAAAGATACGCTTCAAGACTTTTTGTTTTTAGTGACCAACTTCCGAAGTACCTGGTGCCTCAATTCCTGAGGCTTTCTGGCACTCAGCAGGGCAAATAGGCTTGTTACTGGTCAGCTCTCCCTCTACATGGAGTTATGTTTCACTTCCCCTGCCATAGCTAAGTCATTTACCATTCTTCATGTGCTTTCTGTCTGTATATATCGTGTTTGGGGCTACATGCATCATATGTTTTTATTTTGCATTTCTGTTTCTTGTTGTTTTAGTATGATTTTTAAAAGAAAGAGGAGGCCATCTTGAGATCAGATGTCACCTTTAAATTTTCAGCCAGTTATTATTGCTTGCACTGCTCGTAATAGCAAAAGTTAATATAGCCTAGGGGCACCTGGGTGACTCAGTCAGTTAAGCATCCCGACTTTGGCTCAGGTCATGATCTCACGGTTCATGGGTTCAAGCCCCATGTCAGGCTCTGTGCTGACAGCTCGGAGCCTGGAGCCTGCTTCAGATTCTGTGTCTCCCTCTCTCTGTTCCTCCTCCACTCACAGTCTGTCTGTCTGTCTCTCTCTCTCTCAAAAATAAATAAACGTTAAAAAAATTTTTTTAAGTTAATATAGCCTAAATATCCAACAACAGGATAATTTTATAATCTCAAGTTCTCTTTGATTTGTATTCCATAAGAAACTGTAAAAACCTAGAATATATACAGGAGCAAAAGAACAGAAAACATCTGTCACCATTCCAAATAACCACTTTGGTATATATCTTTAGTGTATATCCTTTTGAATTCTTCTCTATGCATATAGAAATAAATCCCTTTCATCAAAAATTAGATGATAAATTTTGTAGCCTACCATAATTTACCTATGAAATCCACAAACTGTTGGATACTTAGTGTGTTTCACCTCAACCCTGTATTGTGGAATATTGTTCTATATTATACTATCCAGAATAGTAATAATGAGTGTACACTGAATTAAAATTTTAAATGAGAGAAAGTCAGGTAGAAGTGATAAAAATTCTGACAAAAATGAATCAAAATATTTTTAAAACATACACCTTATATAGCTATAAATTACTCACTTTACAAAAAGTGGCCAATGGTTTGTTGCCAAACTTACCTTGAGCCAAATTATTTTTTAGCTACTTAGATCTGGTTCCTTGATTTTAGAGAGGCGTGGGGTGCCTGAGTGGCTTGGTCAGTTAAGCGTCCTACTCTTGACTTCAGCTCAGGCCATGATCTCATGGTTCGTGAGTTAAAGCCCACGATGGGCTCTACACTGACAGTGTGGAGCCTGCTTAAGATTCTGTCTTCCTCTCTCTCTGTCCCTCCCTCATTTCCTCTCTCTCTCTCTCAAAATAAAAAAATTTTTTTTTTTTTTAAATTGAAAAGAGACCTCAAGGCTTACCCTCAAACTTCCCTTTAAGCAATGCATTACAAAGCCTCCTAACTTTTATGAGTCCATGTTGTTAGGAGCAGGTGATTTCTTGAATCTACTGTGTACTTTGAGGTCGACCATCATTTCAGCATCTACTGCAAAGAAAACTCAGCCTTTCTTCTATCTTTTCTACTCCATGACCCTTAGAATGGGAACCGTGTCCCTGCTGGACTTGAAAGTGAGAGCTATAGGTCATTCTTCCATTTTCTCCTTGCACATGGACTCTGAAGAATCACATTTTTTTCGACCTACTGCTTCTATATAACTCCATTTTTTTACCATTGGAAGAGAGTAGTACTGTAGGGGTATGACTAAATGTTTGTTCAGGGAAAAGTTACTTTTGTGTGTGTGTGTAAAATTTAACAAATCAAGATGAAGACAAATTAATATTTTGTGCTTTAAAGCAAGCTTTTTGGTTTTTTATCAGTTAGTGAGTGAAAGTGGGCCTCAGTAATTCTTACACTATATTCCTTCATCATTGTAGATTATGGATAATACCTAATTCTTCCAAATCAGATTTAAGTTTTTACATCAATTTGCATTTAAAAAAAATTTTTTATGTATATTCATTCTTGAGGGAGAGAGAGAGAGAGAGAGAGAGAGAACACAAGTTGGGGAGGGGCTGAGAGAGAGGGAGACACAGAATCCAAAGTAGGCTCCAGGCTCCGAGCTGTCAGCACAGAGCCCGATGCGGGGCCTGAACCCACAAACTGCAAGTTCGTGACCTGAGCCAAAGTTGGATGTTTATCTAACTGAGCCACCCAGGTGCCCCTTCATCATTTTGCATTTTAAGATTACAGGGTTTTTATTTAACCTTTGATTATATATAATTTCATCTAATGTAAGAACCCAATGATTAAGACATCATGATTTTGTTACTATGAACATAGAAAACACTACCAATTAAGCAATGATATGTCAATGAATGTAAGATGCACTTTAATTTCAGAGATGTTAATTTTTTAATGGGCTATTTTAGAATGAAATATGGTATATTTGTTCTCATTTATAATTAAAAATCCTAAATAACAAATGTAGTTATTTAGCAAACACACATTTAATACCTACTTGGTACCATTGCTACTTGGAATTTTGGAACCTTTTTTAGAGTATTAAAACAATACTGAGAAAAGTTTTAAATTTATTTAATTATTTTTATTTTAGAAAGAGAGAAAGAGACAGCACAAGTGGGTGAGGGGGCAGAGAGAGAGAAAGAGAGAATCTTAAGCAGACTCCATGCTCGGCATGGAGCCTGACATGGGGCTCGATCCCACAACCCTGGGATCATGACCTGAGCAGAAATCAAGAGTCAGGCACTCAACCAACTGAGCCACCCAGCTGCCCCTAAAAGTTTTTTTTTTCCAAAGCACTTTTACAGTTTTTTAATCATCCTAGTACCTTATTCAACAACTCTTCTATTATTCAGCATAGTTCCCCCGGACCCAGGTCCTCTCTTCCTAAGGGAGTACTTGTGATTAAGTACTGGTCTTTAGAAAGTGTATTAAAATATAAGACCAAGTGATTTCCTTGGGAATCACTGAGCTGGTAAGTAAGAGTTTTAAGCTCAAAGTTCTGATCCGAGCCACTGGATGGGAATAGTATCGATGTTTAGGTAGAACTTACTGCTGGTCAACTGAGAAGAAGAAGAATTTGAAGGAAAGCTTATGAGCGTCTAGCCATCTTGAAATAAATATTTTCATATCCTTTTAGATGGTGAAAAAAAGGATACCAGATTCAGGACAGCTGCAGGAAAGTGCCCCAGCCCAAACAGAGGGCTGCATGTGACTGTACAGCAGTCAAGAATAAACTAATAGAGGTGAAACCTAGGTATCCTAGTAAAAGTATTTAGCAGCTGTAGATTGTAGCTTATTTAGACAGGGCAAAAGCACAATTTAGAGAGTTAAATTTGGGGGGTTTTTGGAGGGTAGAATTTTACAGAAAATTTTTAAGTCTCCAGCAAAATAGTTACTTACGACTGTATCAGTTTAGCTGGCCTAAGCCAATATGGATTTTGGGTTTTGTGGCTCACCTCTAAGGTACTTGAGAGCAGGATCAGACCTAGACCTTCAGAATGGTAGCTGCAAAGTTAAGAACAGCACAGCCTGAAGTATCAAGGGTCATTATTTCAGGTCGAGATTCAGGCTAGTAACTGGGCTACACAACAGGCAAAACCCACCCAAATCCAGAAGGTGGCTAACCAAAACATGTATGATCAGATGTGGGATTAGCTGATTTTAGAACCAGGACAACTGAGAAACATTCACTATGAACTCTTCCTTATAAAGAGTTTTATAAATAGTTTCTTCTCATTAGTTTCTATAAACAATTGACCCTTGAACAACATGGAACAACATGGAAATTAGGAATGCAACCCCTTGTTGCCAAAACTACACCTATAAATTTGACTCCCCCAAAACTTAATAGCCTACTGTTGACCAGAAACCTTACTGAAAAAATAAACACATACTTTGTGTTGTATGTATTAAATACTGCATCCTTATACTAAAGTAAGCTAGCGAAAAAAAAATGTTACTAAGAAAATCATAAAGAAGAGAAAATATGTTTACAGTACTGTACCGTAAAAAAATAAATCTATGTATATACGTGGACTTGTGCAGGTTCAAACTTTGTTCAAGAGGCAACTGTATCAAGTCATTTTTTTTTCTTTTCAACTTATGTTTTTAATTCCAGTATAATTAATTTAAAGTGTTATATTCATTTGAAGTATATAATGTAGTAGTTTAACAATTTTGTACATTACTCAGTGCTCATCACAATATGTGTATTCTTAATCCCCTTCACCTCTTTCACTCATCCCCTCACCTACTTCCGCCTGGTAACCACCATTTTGTTCTATATATTTAAGAGTCTATTTTTTTGTGTGTCTCTTATTTCCTTTGTTTGTTTGGTTTGTTAAATTCCACATATGAACGATATCATATGGTATTTGTCTTTCTCTGACTGGCAGTTCACTTACCGTTTGTACCCTCTAGATCCATGTTGTTGCAAATGGCAAGATTTCGTTCTTTTTCTTAATTCTTTTTTATGGCTGAGTAATAGTCCATCACACACACACACACACACACACACACACACACACACACACACTTATAAATGAATATACACCAGCACTCCCCACATCTTCTTTATCCATTCATCTATTGACAGACATTTGGGTTGTATAAAGTCATTTTTAAAACATCAGCTCTGTGTGTATTTGTGGCTTAACGGGGAAAAGCTGAGTGCTCTTTGACTAAAACAGAATGGAGCAGCACTGCATGGGGGTAGCAGCAGTTCACTCTGTCGGGCTGTTGTGTGAATGAGCTGGGAGGGAGAGGCAGAGCTGTGGGATGCAGATGCTACTGCTTCCACTCTTCTCATCTGAAGTATCTCATTCAGATATCTGAATCTAAATGGCCATCTGCTGCTGGTTTCTAAAGTACGCTAAGTCTGAAATATTCCTGAGCTCAGGGCACCTGGGTGGCTCAGTCAGTTGAGCATCCAACTCGATTTCGGCTCAGGTCATGATCCCAGGGTCATGGGATCAAGTCCCACATCAGGCTCCGTGCGGAGCGTGGAGCCTGCTTACGATTCTCTCCCCTCCACCTCCACTCCCCTGTTTATGGTCTCCCTCCCTCCCTCTCTTTCTCTCTCTCTCTGTCTAAAATAAAAATATATTTTTTCCAGTTTTATTGAGATATAATTGACATCTCAGGTCTATCTTAATTTGGCTTCTGGATGCTACAGTTTACCTCTGATTCTTGTTTTTCAGGGCTTGTAGTAGAATGCCAACAAGAACGATCACAGATAAAAAATAAAGAGATAGCTTTGCGTGTGTTGAGAGCTAGACTCTACCAGCAGATTATTGAGAAAGACAAATGTCAGCAACAAAGTACTAGAAAACTGCAGGTAAGATTTATTTGGTATAATGATACCTCTGCACAAAAAGTCATCATTGTATGTAGAAAATACAGCGTTTGTTCTTGATCAAATGGGAATATCTGATAGCATAGAGAAACTTGCTTATTTGTAAATAAACAATAATTTTATTGCATATGGACTGGCAGGTTAGCGCTAAATTTGGATGTGTCAGTTTACAAATGAATAGATGAGAGGGGCGCCTAGGTGGCTCAGTCAGTTAAGCGTCTGACTTCGGCCCAGGTCATGATCTCACAGTTCGTGGGTTCAAGTCCCACATCGGGCTCTGTGCTGACAGCTCAGAACCTGGAACCTGCTTCAGATTCTGTGTCTCCCTCTCTCTGTGTCCCTCCCTAGCTTTCTCTCTCTCTCTCTCTCTCTGAAAAATAAATAAAACATTTAAAAAAAAAAATGAATAGATATGCATAAACTCCGAATTATTTCCCAGTTGTTTCCCTCCAGTGTTTGTATCGTGACTATCTTGAGAGGAGATTAGGTTAAAAGATAAAAAAGTTCTCTGGAAATTAGGATAGTTGCAGATTTTTTAATTTAAAAACCTATGCTTTTTTAAAAACTCTGTGGGATCAAAGGTAAATGTCACTGCAAAAAACCTATAATGGTGATTGCTACTGATGGGATGTGGGGTGGGGGTAGAAGAGAGATTTATTGGCCACTATATATACCTTTTGTACTTTCTGAATTTTGTACCATATAGATGTATGATATTTATTCAAATATGTAGATGAAGGTTAAACAAAATGAGTAAGTGTCATTGATATAAGTAAACAAATTATTGTGGGATTTTAAATCCTAAAAAAGGTTAAGTTTGTCTTTGAGAGAGGTTGGAAGAGAAAGTGTGCTTTGTATTGTTTGTGGATAGGTATGCTACCCTAACTTGGGAAGGATAATGAATCACATAAACTTTAAACATTATTCTTTTTACCTGGTCTCTTCACACTTTTGTCCTTCTGGCTTTCCTTATGCACATTCTAACTTCCAACTAGTAAAAGTGATGGGATAAATGGGAGAATAATCCTCTGTTTGTGGGAATCCTAGACTGTGGTTCAGGATCAGTATATACATTTGCAGATAGGAATGCTCATTAACAAACCATTGCTTCTTGGCAAGTGAGTGATAATGTAAACACGATGAATTTTGTGACATTTGGATTAATAAAAGACATTGGGATTTACTTGCTATTTGGCATTTCAGTACCAAATGTTCACACAGTAATTTTTAAAATGAGTATTTAATATTGGTCTGATACAAATTGTGTGTGTGTGTGTGTGAGTCTTCAGAAATTTTTGGCTTCAGGCAGCAGAAAAGGCCTCCCAATTAACTTGTCCATCTGTGTGAATTTTTTAGTAGGTATTTCTAATGCTTAGAGAAGTTTTGGTTCAGCTAATATATACAGTAGCTTTTATATGGAAGGCATTATATCAGGTTCTCAACTCTGGCTCCATTTATCACCTAAAGAGCTTTGTAGATCCCTCAGCCCCCCGCCCCCCACCCAGAGTCTGACATAATTGATTTGGGTGGGATCCTGGGCATTAATATGGTGATAGTAGTTTCCATACCTGGCTGGTTGCAGAATGGATGGCCTAGGGAATATTCTAAATCTACATAATCCATGATTCAGTATATCTGAGGTTGGGCTTTAGCATCTTTAATTTTTAAAAATTCTCCTGATGGTCAGTCATATTTAATTTAGTTCCATATCATTTGCCTAAGGGGTTAAGAAAATAAGTTATAGGGGCACCTGGGTGGTTCATTTGGTCCAACTTTGGCTCAGGTCATGATCTCACGGTTTGTAGGTTAGAGCCCCACATCAGGCTCTGTGCTGACACCTCAGCCTGGAGCCTGCTTGAGATTCTGTGCCTCCCTCTCTCTCTGTCCCTTCCCTGCTCACGCTCTGTCTCTCTCTCAAAAATAAATAAACATTTTTTGAAAAAAAAGTTATAGAAATGTCTTTTTTTAGTCTTAAAAAGTGGAAGTGTGTGAGAGGGGGTATTGTGTTGGGGAGGTAGTGGAGGTGAGATTAGGAAGAATACAAATAACCATGGGGTACCTGACCTGCAGCGGCCCAGGCGGTTAAGCGTCCGACTTCGGCTCAGGTCATGATCTCACAGTTCGTGGGTTCGAGTCTGGCAGGCTCTGTGCCGACAGCTCAGGGCCTGGAGCCGGCTTCAGATTCTGTGTCTCCCTCTCTCTGCCCCTCCCCCATTTGCACTCTCTCTCAAAAATAGACAAACATTAAACAAAAATGCAAATAACCATAACATAAGGCAAACTGTAGTGTGCTGTGGAGAAGATTCCAAGTGTAAGGAGTTTCAAAGGAGAAAGTTAACCTATTTCAGTCGTTGCTAGCTGGAAAGGTGGGGATGATAGAGTGTTTGGGAAGGGCATCCTTTGAGATGATGTTTTAGCTGAGTTGACAGAAATGCACATAATTTTGATATGGTTTAATAAGTGGCATTATAGTGGGTCACGTAGTTTTAAGAAATGATGTTGGGAAGGTTGGCCACATTATGAGGTACCTTGAATGATGAATTGAGTTGTGTCTGCTTAGTAGACAAGAAGAAGCCGAAGAAGAAAACTTATCAGAAAACTGTTTTAAGCAGGCTAAGCAGGGCAACACAATGTAAGCAGAGAAATGGAAGAGGAATCAGGAGATTTTTACAGGAATGAAGGTGAGAATAACAAGCCCTTGAATGATAGAAATGGAAAGGTCAGGATGTAACAGGTGACCCATGAAACCATTGGGAATGGGCAGGTAGAGAATACGATGAATTGAAGAGGGATTCTCCCCTGGTGTCTGTGTCAAGCTCCCATGAAATGTGAGCTAAGTTGCGGGATGTCAGAGTTTCCCACTTGGAGCCAAGGGCATGTGGTGGTGTTATTTATAGGACAGGAGGAAGAACTGATTGGGATGCAAAGATAATTTGGTTTTATTTTTTATTTGTTTTTTTAATGTTTATTTTTTGAGAGAGAGAGAGAGAGAGAGAGAGTGGGGGAGGGGCAGAGAGAGAGGGAGACCCAGAATCCGAAGCAGGCTCCAGGCTCCGAGCTGTCAGCACAGAGCCCGATGCGGGGCTCGAACTCACAAGCTGTGAGCTCATGACCTGAGCCGAAGTCAAACACCCAACCGACCAAGCCACCCAGGCGCCCCAAAGATAATTTGGTTTTAAATATTTGAAGTTTAAAGTACCAAAGAGACATTCATTCTTATTCCATAACTAAGCTTTACAAACCTGTAGTCTTAAACAGTAAGTTTTGCCCATTCTTGTTCCTTGTTTGTCACTTTGTATATATGACTTTTAGAAAAAATTGAAACTGTTATAATAGAAAAGTCATTTACAAGTATGTTGCCATTATAATAAAGGTAATTATAAATTTAAAATATGAATTGCCTTTTTGTTATGACACAGGTGGGAACAAGAGCCCAGTCAGAGAGAATTCGGACATATAATTTCACCCAGGATAGAGTCACTGACCACAGGATAGCATATGAAGTTCGTGATATTAAGGTAATATTACTGAATATGCTTTATGTACTTTGCTTTTCAAAGAAAGTATACTCAAATTCTAGAGAGTTATGTCTAAAATCTTACCAAGTAATTTAAAATCATTAAGCCAGTTTAAGATAGTACCCTAAAATTTGCAGATTCTCTTTGAACTCCAGATTCTTTGCTATGCAATCACAGTGTACTAAGGTATATTCAATATGCATGTATACACTGTATCAGTTTCCTGTTGCTGTGTAACAAATTACCACAAATTTGGTGGTTTAAAATGTTATCTTAATGGTTATATAGGTTAAAAATCTGGACACAACAGAGATGAGTTCAGAGCTCTCAGGTCCAGTTGCTTGCTCAGTGGCCCTTCCATATGCCCAATCCCACTTTGAATCTTTTGCAGGAATGGCGCAGGCCTTTTTAAGGGCTCATCTGCTTAGGTCAGGCCCATGCCAGTGATACTCCTTTTGAATGACTCAACGGCAACTGATTAGTCACCTAATCACTGGAGTGATATTCTGTCATATTCACAGCTTCTGCCTTGACATAAGGGAGGGACTTCTGCAAGCCCTCCACCAGGGGGCATCTTAGAGTTCTGCTTACCACGATGTATTATTGTTCATTAGATTCAGGAGTTATAATTATGCTGTTGGGGAAAGACCCTCTCATTATGGTTTGAACATTAACCTAACTAAATCCCATTTGGCCGGATCACTGACATAAATCATTAATGATGAAGCACAGGAAGATTCCCCTTTTGCTTCCACTGAAGGGGAAAACAAAGCGGTTCTCATAAAGGACTGTGTACAAAAGGCAAGGGATGGAAAGTTCTGATCTTTTTCCTTGATGCCATGTGATACATAATGCTTCTTTCATTTGATTCTGTCCCATTCTATACTCAAAATTAAAGTCCTCATTTTACAAGGGGAAATGTCTGTGTTTTCAAAATATTTAGAAATTTCTGTGTATCTTATGCCACTTCCTCTGTCTTCTCAGCAATTTAATACTGTCTTAAATAGGAACATAATAGCTTTGTCAAAAAGGAGAAAATATTTGCTCACTTCCCTTTCCTCAGGAAACACACAGCAATAACCAAATATGTTTGGCCATATTGTTGTAATTACGCCATACTCTTTCATTTGTTTTCTGGTAGTGGTGATGGTTTTTCCTGAGACAGCTGCATTCTTATGACCAGTAATATTTTTTAGAATAGCCCTTAGGTCCTCAGTTGGTATTCAGTATTGAAACAGGCAAATTAAGTAGCTTTTATAGTTATAAAATACCTGGCTTTGGCCTGGTTATAATAACCAACATGTTATTACTGACGAAACTAGCATGCCAGACTCCGAAATGTAAGGGAAATTATATTTGTGTGCTCTCATTATGACTAACCCACCTATTGGAAAGAAAGAAAACATCCCATATTGGTGAAAGGAGGAAATTTGGAAATGTCATGAAAAAAATGTAGTAAAACATTAAAATTTATATGAAGGACAGTAAAGAGACAAGTAGAAGTGAATAATTTAGGAACTGTAAGAGTTGTAGATGAGGGAGGAAAAGTGATTGAGGGCCTTAATCCGAGGGCAGTAGCCCCAGGACAGAATGGAAGGCGTGGAGGGGAAAGAAAGTGGATGTCTGTGGGACTTAGCTCAGCTAAGCTCAGCTCTGCTCCTTTATTTTAGAGCCTGACCTCCTTCCATTTACATAGTTCTTGATGAAACTGTTCTGCTCTTACACGATTGAAGACAATAATTGGTTTGTTTGGGGAGGAAATCTGAACAAGCCCCCACCAATGAGTTCCTTCCTAGCATTTTTAAACGGGAGACAAAGAGGGTTAGTCTCTCTCTTGGCTAAAGCTGAAATACGTAAGATTTACAAGAGGCTAGAAGCCACATTTCCAAACCATGAGGAGAAGGCAGTGTTCAGTAAGAGATGAAGCTGATGAATTGAAAGGAGCAAAAATAGAACTGGATGGAAAGAATCTTGATGATATTAATCCCCGCATTCATTTATTCGTAGGCTGCATTCCCAGGGTGGTGGCACCAGCCTTTACATTCCTATCCTTGGGTTCTGTGAGATCACCTCATATTCTTAGTGTGAGTTCTCGTGTAGGTGATTTTGTTTTTATTTTCATTCATCTAGATAAGAAGCACAGACTACCCTATAATATATTGTTTTATGTTTCTATTGTTTCTCAAAGTCCTTGTGCAAATTCCTGAACATCAACCTATCTCCTGCCCTGTATTTCCCTTAAACTGAAAATTTTCCCTTGCCCTGAATACTTTGTTTTCATGCCTTTCTTCATCCTCCTTTTGACTGAAATGCTCTGCTCTCTATTTAGAGAAATACTATTATCTTTTTAAGGTCTAATGCAAATTTTTTCTTCCTGCCTAAACTCTTCCCTGATGCCACCTTCTTTTTTTTCTTTTTTAATGCTTATTAATTTTTGAGAGAGAGACAGAGAGTGAACAGGGGAGGAGCAGAGAGAGAGGGAGACACAGAATGTGAAGCAGGCTCCAGGCCCTGAGCTGTCAGCACAGAGCCCGACATGGGGCTCAAACTCACAAGCTGTGAGATCATGACCTGAGCTGAAGTCAGACACTTAACTGACTGAGCCACCCAGGCGCCCTGCCACCTTCTTTTAAAATTAACCTTACAACACTCAGTTGCTTCCTTGATTTCTTGCTCTGATTGTGGTGCCTCACTCTGTCACTAGATTATGAGCTTCTGAAGGTTAGGAACCACAAGTCATTCACCCTTGTTCTATCTCTAGCACTCTGGTTAATCCAATTGAACTCTACGTGTGATGTGATTATCATTTAAGAGGGATGATCCTTTTGATACAATTTCCAAATGATGAAATCACCTTGGCAATACCATGATCATTTGAGTTCTGGGCCTGCTAATTTTATAAGCAGTTTCCATATTATGCTCAAAATGGTTTAAATCTTAATTTAAAAGCTTATCATAGTGCTTTTGCTTTACTTTTAAAGTTTAATTGAGGTTTTAATATATGCTGGTGTTTTGTGGAATGCAAAGATAGAAGGCATGGTTCCCCCTATAGTTTAATCGGAGAGATAAATGTATACGCTTAACCTAAAATTCAACTTTAAGATCATTCAAGAAAGACCAAAATAAGATTAGTTCATACCTACATCAAAACTTTAAATGTTCTGTGTTCCGGATGCTGACATTGAAATGGTTCCATTAGGCCAATGTCTAGATTTTGAACATTTCTAAAATATAGGACTCTGCTAATTCACTGTTCCCAACAACTCTGTTACACAGAACTTCTGTAGCACAGGAAAGGTACTTAGTCATTATTTTAGTGACTTGTAGAGATGAACTGTAGGGAAGACTACAAGGAAGTCTAACTGAACAGTTTTCACCCAATAGATATATTTTGAGGTAAACATAAGAGCATTTATTTTTCTGAACTTTTTATTTAGAAACTTCAAGTATACTTTGAAGGCTGGTTCAAGGGGCGCATGGGTGGCTCAGTTGGTCAGGCGTCCAACCCCGGCTCTGGTCATAGCTATGGGTTTGAGCCCAGTGTCACAGCTCAGAGCCTGAAGCCTGCTTCTGTCTCTCTCTGCCCCTCCCGCATGCATTCTCTCTCTCTCTCTCTCTCTCTCTCTCTCTCTCTTCCCCCTCCTCTCAAAAATAAACATTAAAAAAAGAATCAGTACACACGCTGTACCTAGATGCAGCAGTTGTTAACATTTGCTGCCTTTGCCTTCTCTTCCTCCTCCACCTCCTGTGTTGCTGGTGAACCATTTGAAAGCAAGTTGCAGACCTCAAGACGTTTGTCCCCTAAATATTTTGGCATAAATATTTTTTTGGTTGCACAGGACTTCTACATTTTAAAACCACATTTCCAATTTAAGAAAAAACAGAACTAGTAGAAGCCACTTATGGATTAAATACAATCTAAATTCGAGGGTTGGCATGAGAAGTTTGAGCTTGAAATGGTCCTGGGAGGTCCAGAGGACTTGGCAAGGCTGAGAAGGGCAAGGAGGGGCTGTGCATGTTAATGTGGCAGCAAGGTGCCTGGGGCATTGATGGAGGCATTTCAGTCTTTCTTGCCCTTGGGAAATAATGTGTTATGAATGAAAAGGGTGGAATTTTCAGGGCAAGAGTAAAAAGCCTTATCTTTTCTGGGGAACAAAAGAAGGCAAACATCCTCCCAAAGATGGTTTGAGACCTAGAACCCTGTTAGGAAAGTCAAGCAAAGGAATTTTAAAGAGAGAGGTGGTAAATTTCAAGTCTATTCAGATCTCCTTTGTTTTGGTGTCTCCAGAGTTGGAAAGATCCAACTTCTAGAAGATTGATTTTTAAATAAAATGCTAATGGAAACAAAGAAAGAGTAGAATTCCATTTACTCTTTTGGATTCACTTTTTACATAAAAAGCCAATATAACAGGATCCTCCCAAGTTAGCAATTGTGTTCATTATGTTGTAGAACCACTTCAGTAATCCATTGTTGCTATTAAATATGGACTGTAAAGAAACAAAGTAAATATACATCTGATTCTTTGCTTTGTTTCTCTTATTTCTACTAATCAGGTTTTTATAATAACTGTCTCTTTTACCAGGAATTTTTATGTGGAGAGAAGCATCTGGATCAGCTAATTCAAAGACTACTTCATTCAGCAGACGAAGAAGCCATTACTGAAT
Organism: Panthera onca; assembly: GCF_046562875.1. Taxonomy (NCBI): domain Eukaryota; kingdom Metazoa; phylum Chordata; class Mammalia; order Carnivora; family Felidae; genus Panthera; species Panthera onca. The sequence continues at coordinate 211,578,286 of NC_138339.1, read as the reverse complement.
TTTTGGATGAAAACCTTAAATCAGCAAAATAAATGCTGATTTATTATATATTCTTCTATAAATGAAACAGACCTATCTCAAGAAGCAGCTGTTCATAAAGTGCAGCTAAAATTACACAGTACGTACAAATATATTTTTTAATGAATTAAGTCACATTTCTTGACCTAAGAATTTATAAAATACAGTCCCAACTCTTCAAGCAGAAAACAAGCATGCAATGAACATTGCAAAAAACAAAAAAATAAGCATGTATTTTTGAAAAGAGAAATAAAGTATTGGGAATTGATTATGTAATATAGGTCACTTGTTCTCTTTATATGCCTTTTTTTTTTTGAGAGAGAGAGCACGTGCAAGTTGGGGAGAGGGGCAGAGAGAGAGGGACAAAGAATCTCAAACAGGCTCCATGTTCTGCATGGAGCATGAACGGGGGCTCGATCTCATGACCCCAGGATCATAACCTGAGCCAAAACTAAGACTTGGACGCTCAACCAGCTGAGCCACCCAGGCACCCCCAAACATGCCTTTTTTTTAACCATCTATAAATTAAATACATTTTCCATTTATTACTTCAGGATTTTACCACATGGTAAAATTTAGTGATACAAGATTTATAAACTTCTTTGTAAACCCCTATTTAAAGAAAAAGTATTATTAACCATGTTAAAATTAGGCTTTAAACTGCTGCTTTTATTTTTTTATTTTCTCTCTTTAAACTAATTTTTCTTATTTTTTTTTTAATATTGGTTTATTTTTGAGAGAGAGAGAGACAGACAGAGACAGAGTGTGAGCAGGGGAGGGGCAGAGAGAGAGAGAGGAAGACACAGAATCCGGAGCAGGCTCCAGGCTCCGAGCTGTCAGCACAAAGCCCAACGCGGGGCTCGAACCCAGAAACCACGAGATCTTGACCTGAGCCAAAGCTGGACACTTAACTGACTGAGCCACCCAGGTGCCCCAACCTGCTACTTTTAAATAAAAAATAAATATTGTGAAGAATATGAGTCAAAAATAATGATTTTAGAGCTCTTTGAGAGCAGAACAAATTCTCTACTGTATAAACTACACGCCAATGTTTAAAGTGAACTCTCTGCTTGGCTTTTATTTCTTATTTCACTTTGGCTTAATTTATAAGCATCAACAGATGTGGTGTAATGTGTGTAATTCTCTATGCCTGGTTTTGTGCAGTGATACATACAAAACCCCGTCCTTACCTTACGGAGCTTCCAGTTGAGTGACAAAGCCAAAATATAAACCGCCGACTCTAATACAAAGTGGCATGATATATTTAGTAGTTGTGCTCAGGAAGTTTCTTGAGTTCAAAAGAGAAGGGTTATTATTTTAGACATTCCTCAGAGGGAAAGACTAGCTAAAATAGAGTTTTAAGACCAATGGAATTAGGAGGTGAAATTTTTTTCAGTGAAATTTTTTTCTCAGTTTTTTATTTTGAAACTTTTCAAGCACATGGAAAAGTTTTTAAAATACTTTTTAAAAAATAGTGCAACGAACAGTATATACTCTAGTGTCCTACTATTACCCTTTTGCCATGGTTGTTTTTTTCTCTCTATATACACATATACATACCTGTGGTGGTTATTGGACCATTTAAAAGTTAGTTGCAGGGGCGCCTGGGTGGCTTGGTCAGTTAAGCGTCCGACTTCGGCTCAGGTCATGATCTCACGGTCCGTGGGTTCGAGCCCCGCGTCAGGCTCTGTGCTGACAGCTCAGAGCCTGGAGCCTGTTTCAGATTCTGTGTCTCCCTCTCACTGTGACCCTCCCCCATTCATGCTCTATCTCTCTGTCTCAAAAATAAATAAACGTTAAAAAAAAAAAATTTAAAAAAATAAATAAATAAAAAATAAATAAATAAATAAAAGTTAGTTGCAGACTCTGTAACACCACGCCAAACTATCTCAGCTTGTCCTGAGAATAAGGACATTCTCCTACAAAATCATAACTCCATTATTACACTTAGTTATGTAATAATAATTAATAATGACTGTATAATATAGTTTAATATCTATCACATGTTAAAATTTCTTCAGTTATCCCTAAAATGTCTTTCTAGCTGTTTTTTGTTAGTTTTGTGCAATCCAGGATCCAGTCAAGATTCACACATTGTATTTGGTTGTATCTCTTTAGTGTTTGGATTAATCCCCCAACCTTTTTTTCCCACATGACATTGACCTTTTAAAGAATCCCACAAGGTTGTTTTGTAGAATGACCTACATCCAGTTTTGTCTGGCTGCTTCCTCGAGCTATTGGTAACTTTTATCCATCCCTTTAATGTACTGTGAAGTAATATTAAGTCTAAAAATTAATTAAATTTAGTAAACACATTTGACAAGGCTACTTCATGGGTAATATTGTGAAATTCAGTGTATTGTGCCAGGAAGTACTATGGAGTTATACTTTGGCATTATATAAACATTTCATTCCTTGGGGCGCCTGTATGGCTCAGTCAGTTAAGCGTCCAGCTTCAGCTCAAGTCATGGTCTCACGGTTCGTGGGTTTGAGCCCCATGTCGGGCTCTGTGCTGACCATGCGGAGCCTGGAGCCTGCTTCGGATTCTGTCTCTGTCTCTCTCTGCCCCTTCCCTGCTCGCACTCTGTCTCTCTCTGCCTCTCAACACTAAATAAATGTTTAAAAAAAAAAAACCATTTCATTCTTCATTTAGTGTTAGGCAGCTTCTGAGATGACCCCAGTGACCTCATTCTTGGCCTTCGTGCACTTTTGTAATCTGTTCCCCTTGAACATGAACTGGATTTGTTGACTATCTTCTAACAAATAAAATGTATAGAAGTGGCAGGATTGTCACTTCCACTATTGGGTTGTAAAGAGACCTGCCTCTGGCTCAGGCTCTCTGGCTCTGCCTCTCTTTCTGGCCACGCACACTGTTGCTGGGTAGATTGGGGAGACCCTGGGGCCCTGAGACCTCCACCCAGCCTGTCTCCAGAATGTCACCAGAGGCTCTTGGCCTCATCACAAGAAAGAATCTAAGACCAGACACAACAGTTGAACAGTGCAAGTAGGAAAGTTTATGAAAGTGAGAGTACACTCAGGTGAGCTCAAACGAAAGCTGGTGGAATATTTATTGCCTGGGGAGGCGATTTGTGGGGGAGCAGGTTTTTGTGCCTTTTCTCCCTTACTTGGTCAAGGTTTCTGGTCTTCCTGGTCTTGGGCCTCTCTGGTTTGATCCAGCTTCTTGTGGCTTTGTTTCTGGAGTGCTGCCAGGACAGGTCTCTACTTTCCCCGGGAGCTGGCCATGACTCCCCTTTTGCTGGCCTACAGGCATTCTGTTAAAACCTAACTAACTTCCTACTCTAACAACACAGGCGGAAGCAAGGGGATGTGAGCAGCTCTATAGAATAGCCTGCGCTGTGTGACAGAACTGAGGACCATGTTCCAACAGCTCTCAAGAAATTAAAGTCTGCCTCCTAGCACATGTATGAGCTTGGAAGCAGATCATTCGGCCCCAGAGGTGTCTTGAAATGACAGTGGTCCTTGTCAGCAGCTTCACTACAATTTCATGAGACCCTTGAGGCAGAGGCACACCACTGAGCTGCTCAAGGATACCTGATTCTTAGAAATTGAGTAAATGTTGTTTTTAGCTGCTAATTTGGGCGTAATTTCTTACACTAAATATGTAACTAATACACCCGATGACCTTTCATCTCATTGATTTAATATCAGTTAATGATGCTTGCTTTGCCTGAATCAGCTGTTCCACTGGGAGTTACAAAATGGTGATGTTCTCATTCTTTCTACATTAATAGCTGGCATTCTTTAAAGAAAGCTTTCTTTTGTTTTTCTTCTCACTTTCTCTGAGTTGAGAGATAATTTAATCTTATTTGAATCAGTATCATTATTATCTCCCTAGGAGTAGGCATTGCCCTCTAAAATAATTGATGTCTCTGGAGAATCTGATTTAACTTGAAGTAATGTTCAATTAAATAGGGAGTTTCAGGGTAAAGGTTAGAAACACAGAAACTAAATTTTGTTGTCACGTATTTTACATAACAGAAACATTTATCCAAGAAAATGTAAATATTAAAACATTGTGTGAATCAAAGCAAAATGAACATGGTCTAATAAGCTATGCTATGTCAAGTGTTAGATCATGTCATTTTCATAATTCTTTTTTTCCCCAGAAGAAAACCAGTAAATACATAAACCCCAAAACATGATTTCTGCAAAACTTCACTAAGAAAGTGAAAAATTATAAGAGGGAAAGCAGTAGAAAAGGATATTGATTTGTTAGTATTTATTCATTTGGTGATCAGTGTTAACACTCTATACATGCCAAGGAAGGGTGGGCTCTAAGAGGGAATGAGGGCAAAAGGAAAAGTACTTCTTCAGCCAAAGAGAGGCTCCACCTTCCTGGAAGGAAGCCCAGACCTTAGAACCACCAAGGTCTTTGCCCTTCCCTCGTCCTCCAGCTCTGGCTTTTCCTTCAAGCACACACTTTATTTGGAGGGAAAAAATCAAAAGTTGGAACTATGAACCTATTAAAATCTTGGATGCTCTTTTTTTCCAAACCTCTATATATGTACAAATCACTTGGGGATCTTGCCATGACGTAGATTTTAATTCAGAAGGTCTAGGGCCTGTCGTTCTGCATTTCCACAATTCATTTCATTTCCACAAGGTCCCAGGTCATGGCAGGTACTACTGACTAACAAACACCACTTGGAATAGCAAAAATCTAGGATCTCTATTATTCAGTGAGTACTTTCAGTTGTCATGCATACTATTTTTGGACAATGAGTTTCAATTAAACCTGTAATCCTGCTTCATTCAGATAGGCTGATTAGCCTCTCACACTATGAAGATAAACTTGACATCTTTTAATTGTTAGTAGAAAAATGTTAGGAATCAACTAATAAGCCAATAATAAATCAGGGTTCTTTGTAAAAAAAAAAAAAAAAATCTGGAAAGCCAACGTTTATTGCCTCATACGCACAATACCTTTAGAATACCAAGAAATAACAAACTTTATTTAAAAAATAAACTTAGGGGCACCTGGGTGGCTCAGTCGGTTGAGCGTCCGACTTCGGCTCAGGTCATGATCTCATGGTTCGTGAGTTCAAGCCCTGCGTCGGGCTCTGTGCTGACAGCTTAGAACCTGGAGCCTGTTTCAGATTTTCTGTCTCCCTCTCTCTCTCTGACCCTCCCTCGTTCATGCTCTGTCTCTCTCTGTCTCAAAAATAAATAAACGTTTTTCTTAAATAAACTTACGGGTGGCTGGGTGTCTCGATGGGTTAAGTGTCGGACTTTTGATTTCAGCTCAGGTCATGATCTCCATTCATGGGATCGAGCCCTGAATTGGGCTCCACACTTACAGCACAGAGCCTGCTTGGGATTCTCTCTCTCCCTCTCTCTCTGCTCCTCCCCTGCTCACACACGCACTCTGTCTCTCAAAGTAAATAAACTTTAAAAAATAACACATAGGGGCACCTGTGTGGCTCAGCCAGTTAATCATCCGGCTTTGGCTCAGTCATGATCTCACTGTTCATGGGCTCAAACCCTGCATGTGGCTCTGTGCTGAGAGCTCAGAGCCTGGAGCCTGCTTCAGATTCTGTCTCTCCCTCTCTTTCTCTCCCCCTCCCCTGCTTGTGTGCTCTCTCTCTCTCAAAAATAAATAATTAAACATTTTTAAAAAATAAATAATAAGTAAATAAACTTAGAGATATTTTTCCTCTTTTTTAAAAGTCTATTTATTTTGTTTGTTTTGATGCGGGGTTCGATCCCATGAACCGGGAGACCATGACTTGAGCCAAAATGCAGAGTCAGATGCTTAACCAACTGAGCTACCCAGGTGCCCCAACTTAGAGATATTTTTAATTGACTTTGAAATTGAGTCAAGGGATCTAAAATCAACAAACTACTACAAACAGTCAAAAAATTAAAAGACATGGTCTTTAAAAGCATATTCTTGTGTTGGTGGTCAATAATGATTAGAAGGATATGGAGGCGGGTGCTTCCAGGTTGCTGGCAATGTTTTATTTCTTAAGCTGAGTAGGGTTACACAGGTGTATTCATTTTGGAACGAAAACTGGGAGGAAGGGGTTCCAGAAAGCAGAGTACTCAAATACATGGAAACCAGTCCACAGAAACAATTTCCAGAAGTCCATGAGACATACACGCATGCGCATACACACAAAGTCAATCAGGAGCAACATTCAGAGGGAAAGGTGAGAGGCGTTGCCCCAGGGAAGAGGATGTCTGATCTGTAAGAAAGGAATGTTGAAGTCACCCAGAAATGGAAATGGTGGCAGTACCAGTGAGACACTTCAGCCTCCTCAGAAGAAAAGGGCCAGAGTAGATCCTGCTGTTGGAAACATTCATGAGCAGAGTTGAAGTTAAACATTTCTGAAGAACTAGGGGCTCCTGGGTGGCTCAGTCCGTTAAGCATTCGACTTCAGCTCAGGTCACAATTTCAAAGTTCATGAGTTCGAGCCCCGCATCGGTCTCTGTGCTGACAGCTCAGAGCCTGGAGCCTGCTTTGGATTCTGTGTCTCCCTCTCTGCCCCTCCCCTACTCATGCTGTGTCTCTGTCTCTCAAAAATAAATAAATGTTGGAAAAAAAAACATTTCTGAAGAACTAAAACCATGATTGTTGATGACTGAGGTGTAATTGCCAAGCAAAAACAGTTCTTTTATCTTCCTGTCAAGAAGAATATGGAGTCCATTGTAAAGGATTATGCAAATTGTAAGAAATCTTGAGGAAACACAGAAAATAGAGGACTTTATTTTAGTGCTGTTAATGAAGTTGTGGCAGGAATTTAAAAAATAAAGTCTTTAAATAAATAGGTAAAATGGGTATACCAATTTATATTCCTATGATTAGTATATAAAGGTTCCAAAGAGAACCTACCAACACCCTGTCTCTATCATCACCAACATTAGCATTTGTGACCTTTTTAAGTTTAGCCATTCTCATGGGTATGCAGTGTTTTCTCATGAATTTAATTTGCATACATCTGAGAATGAATGACAATGAGCAGCTTTTTCATGTTTTTATTGACCACTGATTTGTGAATTACATATATATATATATATATATATATATATATATATATATATGTAGCTTTTGCCTATCAAAAGCAGTGAAAAAAAGGGCAAGCATAGCAATATATGACTTACCTTTTTTTTTCACTGCTTTTGATAAGCAAAACCTTGTAATTTTGTCGAAGTTCATTTTACCATTTTTTTTTTAATGATTGGTGTTTCCTGTGTCCTAAAATCTTTGCATACCTCAGAGTCAGATTTTTTTTTTTTTTTTTTTTACATTGTGCACCAGTTGTTCAGCACCATTTGTTGAACAGACTTTCCTCTCCCCATTGAATTGCAATGATACCAATGCTAGGTTTCTAAAATTTTAAATTCAGTACCTCAGTTGCATTAGCCACATTTCAAGTACTCAGGTGCTATCCGTGGCTTCTGGCTACCTTATCAGCACAGACGTGAAATGTTTGCAGCATCATGACCTACTGTGGCAGCACTGCTCTAGAATTTCGGGCACAGTACCAACTAAATACTTTGGATTCTGTAAAAGGTTATCTAAACCAACTAACAAAGAGCAGATATAAGGAAGTTAAAAATCAATCACTGAACTGATACACAGTACCTAACAGTCAAATTCAAAGAGACAAAAAGTAGAATGGTGGTTGCCAGGGGTTTGGGAGAAGGGGGAAAGGCGAGTTACTGTGAATGGGGACAAGCTTCAGTTCTGCAAGGTGGAAATAGTTCTGGAGATGGATGGTGGTGATGGTTGCAAAACAACATGAATGTACTTACTGTCAAAGAAATGTACTCTTAAAGAATTGTTTCAAACGGTAACTAATGCATATTTTACCAATATAAAAAAATTGTAAATTGCTTTTTTCCCCAGCTGTTTTAGGGCAGGGGAGAAGCAATCAGTGTTACTAATGAGCTTATTCTCTCAAATGTATCAGAGGGATACCCAACAAAGGTACAGGAGCCCAGAGCCCTGGAGTATTTCCAGTAGAAGCTCTTCAGCTAATAGGAAAAGAGAGCAAAACAACTGTTATTCTCCTGCTATGTGTTATCCACCTATCAATGTAATACTAAAGATTTCATTAAGTTGTGGTAACACATGACAAGCTAGCGGCAAAAGCAACATACTTTTTAAGTAAAACTTCTCTAAAACAGAACAAATCTCAATCTTTAAGCACTTGATTTTAACAATTTAATAATATTAGTCAATACATATATAAAACACTTTTGTAAAGCATAGACTGAACTATATTAATTCAAAATATCAGGACATGTACGAATAGGAAGCTCTGAGGATCTTGTGCTTTAGTACAATACAAGGTCTGTTTAAATATTTTATTTTAAAATTCTCGTTTAAACTCCTTAATAAAGACAATTCCATAGTCTTCAACTGATTTGTGGAAAGGAAATGAAAGGAGCAGTATTAGACGACTTGAAAACACTAATATTAAGAACTTTATGAAAATAATCTTTATATTTCATATATATATATGAAAATAATCAAATATTTATGAAAATATTTGGTGAGATAACCCACCTCTTTATGTGCCTGCTTTGCATTTTTGAGGCCACCTGTATGTGATCCTCTAGGACCTCATCTTTGAGACATCCTAATGAACCTACGGATATCGTTTAGTATTGAAAATATTGTAATAACCTTCGGAACCTTTCAAAAGAAGTGACACTAAGAACTGGAAGTTTTCTTGCAGAAATTGCTCACGGTTTCACATGCGGGTACGTTATTTTTTAATAAATTCCAAAAGAAAGGCTAACAATGAATCTATATTCTAGGTACGGTGTTCAGCATGTAATTATTCTAATCAACAAATATGTATTGACGCGTCCTATGCAATTTATCTCATTTCACTCCCACAATCCTATGAAAACCATTATCCCCATTTTATAAAGACGAAAAAGTTCTCAGAGAGTAGTCACATAACGAATACTAAAACAGAGATCTTGCCCTGGAACTTCAAAGCCAATTCTCCAAACCAACAAACCCTGAAGAATTAACGCTTTCAAATTCTGTTAACTAAAACAGTCCGCCCTAAGAAACCTCGCGATATCACTCAAACTACTACTCCCAACATGCACAGCGGCTTCGGTCCATCCGCCTATCCCCTTTATTCTGGAGGGCCCCAGCGTGCCTCGAGGCACGAAAGGCAGCCTGGGGGTTGTAGTTCTCGTGGACGCCTACCGGTATTGCCAGCGCGGCAGTGGCGGCTTTCTCGGTTCGGTCCAGCCGGTCTTGTAAGGTAGCTGAGACGGAGAAAGGGCGCGGAACTGGAAAAGGGTGAGTCAGGCACTGTCTACGCGATAAAGGGAGGCGGCACCGCGGCGTAGAGCTGAGTTAAGTAAGTGCGGCCCCTGCTTATTCAGGGACGCCGCGATCTAGCGCCAGCGAGAAGAGGGCGAGGAGGAGCCAGAGCCCGGTCCTTGCACCCATTCTCGCCCTCGCACCCCGCCGCCATCTCCATCATGCAGTCCCGGGAAGAAGCTCCGCGCTCTCGCCGCCTGGCCAGTCCCCGCGGCGGGAGGAGGCCCAAGAGGATTTCCAAGCCTTCAGTTTCGGCTTTTTTCACGGGCCCGGAGGAGCTGAAGGACACGGCTCATTCTGCAGCTCTGCTGGCACAGCTGAAGTCTTTCTACGACGCGCGGCTGTTATGTGATGTGACCATCGAGGTGGTGACACCTGGCAGCGGGCCTGGCACCGGCCGCCTTTTTTCCTGCAACCGTAACGTGCTAGCTGCCGCGTGTCCCTACTTCAAGAGCATGTTCACTGGTGGCATGTACGAGAGCCAGCAGGCGAGCGTGACCATGCATGATGTGGATGCCGAGTCCTTCGAGGTGCTTGTCGACTACTGCTACACAGGTCGCGTGTCGCTAAGTGAGGCCAACGTGCAACGCCTTTACGCGGCCTCTGACATGTTGCAGCTCGAGTACGTGCGGGAAGCTTGTGCCTCCTTCCTAGCCCGCCGCCTTGACCTGGCCAACTGCACTGCCATCCTCAAGTTCGCTGATGCCTTCGACCATCACAAGCTGCGATCACAGGCCCAGTCCTTCATCGCCCACAACTTCAAGCAGCTCAGCCGGATGGGTTCAGTTCGGGAGGAGAGTCTGGCAGACCTGAGCTTGGCCCAGCTGTTGGCCGTGCTGCGTCTGGATAGTCTAGACATAGAGAGTGAGCGGACAGTGTGTCATGTAGCAATGCAGTGGTTAGAGACGGCTCCCAAGGAGCGCGGTCCCAATGCTGCGGAAGTCTTCAAGTGTGTCCGCTGGACACACTTCAGAGATGAAGATCAGGATTACCTGGAAGGGCTGCTGACCAAGCCCATTGTGAAGAAGTACTGTCTGGACCTTATCGAAGGGGCCCTGCAGATGCGATATGGTGACATGTTGTACAAGTCTGTGGTACCAAAGCCAGAGAGCAGCAGCAGCTCTGTTGTATCTGTAGCAGAAAATCCACCTCAGAGACTGGGTATGTGTGCCAAGGAGATGGTGATCTTCTTTGGACACCCTAGAGACCCCTTTCTCTGCTATGACCCATACTCAGGGGACATTTACACAATGCCATCCCCTTTAACCAGCTTGGCTCACACTAAGACTATCACTTCCTCAGCTGTCTGTGTCTCTCCAGACCATGACATCTACCTGGCTGCCCAGCCCCGGAAAGACCTGTGGGTGTATAAGCCAGCCCAGAATAGTTGGCAGCAGCTTGCCGACCGCCTGCTGTGTCGCGAGGGCATGGATGTGGCCTACCTCAATGGCTACATCTACATCTTGGGTGGGCGAGACCCGATTACCGGCGTTAAATTGAAGGAAGTGGAATGCTACAGTGTTCAGAGAAACCAGTGGGCACTGGTGGCTCCTGTGCCCCATTCCTTCTATTCCTTTGAACTAATAGTGGTTCAGAACTATCTTTATGCTGTGAACAGTAAGCGCATGCTGTGCTATGATCCTAGCCATAATATGTGGCTGAACTGTGCTTCTCTTAAACGTAGTGACTTTCAGGAAGCCTGTGTCTTCAACGACGAGATCTACTGTATCTGTGACATTCCAGTCATGAAGGTCTATAACCCAGCCAGGGGAGAATGGAGGCGGATTAGTAATATTCCCTTGGACTCAGAGACCCACAACTACCAGATTGTCAATCATGGCCAAAAGTTGCTTCTCATCACTTCTACCACCCCTCAGTGGAAAAAAAACCGGGTGACTGTTTACGAATACGATACCAGGGAAGACCAGTGGATTAACATAGGTACCATGTTAGGTCTTTTGCAGTTTGACTCTGGTTTTATTTGCCTCTGTGCTCGCGTTTATCCTTCCTGCCTTGAACCTGGGCAGAGTTTCATTACTGAGGAAGACGATGCACGGAGTGAATCTAGTACTGAATGGGACTTAGATGGATTCAGTGAGCTGGACTCAGAGTCAGGAAGTTCAAGTTCTTTTTCTGACGATGAAGTCTGGGTGCAGGTAGCACCTCAGCGAAATGCACAGGATCAGCAGGGTTCTTTGTAAATATTTTGAATCACTAAGATGTTTCTACTGCTATGGAATGTATCTTTAAAAGATATCCTTTCCTTTTCCAAAAAAAAAAAAAAAATGTTGATTAGGACTGCAGATTTGGTTTAGAAAGGGTATGTTTGTTTGAATTATTAATGTAATGTTACAAAATTTTAACAGTCCAGGAGATCAAACTATATAATAATTTACTGTGCTAAAAGTTGAGATTAAAATATGCAAAAAACAAACTATATAATTGATTAGAATGCTTGGTGGTTTTTTTCATTGTTTGAGTATTTGTTGCACCAGTGGATTGTTTTGGTTAGTTACACCGTTTATATTTTAACGATCTACCTTAGTCTTCTGTTAACTTCATAATTCTGTTTAGTGCTGCAAGGAATTTAACTTTTTAATTTTCATAGTATAAAATTGGACTAGAAGTTGTTTGTAGGGAGTTGAAGGTTTATATTTTCTTTCAGAGTAATGAAGGTAGATTTCCCAAGTTTTGAACTAGCCAGTTTTTAGTATTATAAGTTAATACAGTTTGTTCAATTTGGTTTGGTTTTCTCCTCAATGCAAAGGAAAAAATCGGATATATATATAGAGAGGTTATAAAATAGAGATTTCGTTCTGATAATGTGCAGAATGGTCTTAAGAGATCACAGAAAGTAAAAAAAAAAAAAAAAAAAAAAAAAAAAAAATCAGGATTCTACTGCTTTAAAAGAAATTTCACTTTTAATTTTGGAATATAAAATGTATTTTCTAAAAGTGACCATTTTTCTATCTTAAAAAACATCCATTCTGGTAGTGTCACCAATTATTTAAACACCCTTCTAAACCAAAGAAAAAAAAAGAAAAAGTAACTTGCTTTGTAAGATCATATTTTTAATCTATCTCTTGTACATGCTTCATTGAATCAAAGGAACAATCCTTTTGTTCACTGGACATATGCTTGAGTAATGTAAATTTTTATCCATTGGTCATTCCTAGTCTTAAAAAGTTTATATGCTCTCCTAAAATATTTTGGCTGTATAGTTTTGGTGTTCATCTTAGAGGATTCTTCAGCAGGAAGTGATTTATTCTTTACTGTTTTTGTGAGGTAATACTGGTTTTGAAAATACGTTTAAGCTAAAAAGAATATTTTATTGAGATCAGTGGTTACTGTGTCTATCAACTCTAAAATCAAGTGCCAGCAGAGAACTTTAAAACTTTAAGCTGTGTATGGAGCTGTTTTGTGTAGCATTGAAGTGTTCTATCAAGTTTTGTCAGTCACTGTATGTGATTATCAGCTTGAAGGTATTTTTGTATTAAAAGTTGACAGTTAAAGAACATAAGTGGATGATGGCATTTGGGGCCAATAGTGAAAGTATGTTTCCTCTAAAATATTTCCCTAGCAGTGGTATATATACATGGTTATTTTATTAGGGTATTTCTCTGTGAACCATGCTGCAGTCTTTGTTTTTTGTCTCTGCTTGTTTTTGTATCACCATAAAGTAAGGGAAAATCCAGAAATAGAGACTAAATCACACAAAATTGATCTTGTTAAATACAGAGAAATAGAGGTGCTTACCTTTTGAGGATCTCTTAATACATATGATTGTCACAATGCATATCCGTGATAAATGGTGTACATAATATAGATGCTTATAGCCTATAAATTTTTCTATACCGACGTAGAATCCTCTTTCTGCATCTTTGTTCAACATGTTAATTCCTCTTCTGTTTATTCTCTAGTAGCCGAATGCCAGCATTTTTTACACCATGGCACAGTACTGAGAAGTGTGCTCCAGGATAGGGAACTGAATTTTGAATGAAAAAAGAGAGGGAGAGAGAAAAGAATTTAAAAAAACAAGCACACAAATGTTTTCTTAGCCATTTTCATTGGGCATCTGAAGAGTCCATAGGACGTTCCTGTTTAACATTATTTCTAGTGAAATAAGATTCTTGCTCTAGCAATATGTTCCTAAGAATGTCTTCCCTCAAAACAGTAAACGTGCTCTAGTGGCCTAAGGCTACTGTTTGTTCGTTGTGATATCAGGGATGTTGTTATAAGCACTGGTCTCAGCTTAGAAAGCTGTTTCTTAATAGTGTTATTTTTTGGCCAAATTTCTTCACCAGTAACTTCTTTTTGATAGCTTTTTGTTTTGTTAGGTTGAAGTAGGACAGTGCTGATCTCAACCAGATTATCCATCTGCAGAATTAAGGTATGCAACTAATTGATAAAAGACAAATTCTGTAATTTGTCATTTTCATCCTTCGAGTTAAGTATAAGCTAATTAGCAGTAATATCGTGGTTTACAAAGAAGTTTTTTGGGGGAAGAATTTTGGTTTCGTGATATATTTGTGAATTAGGGAATAGATGTTAACCATTATTTTATAGATAAGTGATTTGTATATGGTTAGTTACAAATAAAAATGGCACTAGAACCCAGGCCTTCTGAACTCTTAATTTAGTGTTTCTGATAAATGTAGATTACTCTTGCTTGTGCAGCAAGTGACCCAGCTAGCAATGTTGAAGTCCCTTCTTGATGGGAAAGCAACTTTGTCTCAGTTTTACAATTAATTGACACACCTTTTAGCAAATGCTCAATAAAATATTGTTTGCAGGGGCTCTTCTTTGTGAGATTTAGAAGGATCTTAATTATTTTTTTGTATCTCTATGTCTGAAAAGCTCAGAGAATCCAAATTATTTTACATACTTCAAGTGATAAGTGTCACTGGCATTTTCAGGAGGATAAAAGACTAATTTAGCAAATAATTTGCTTAATTTGGGTTTAGGATTAAATTTAAATGATAGTTCCTTTCTTTCTCATCTAGTTGTAATGTTTTTTCTGCTTTGTACCTGGACCTGATGAATGTGTTGAAAGTTTTTGACTCATTGCCCAGAAAAATGTACATGTTCATGTTTTCATAATTTTAAGGGTGTTATGACACTTCTGAAGTTCTTCCACACACCCAGGATAAGAACACTTGTGACAGAGTCCCAAGAACACTTCTACAAAAGGAATTTACATTTTTTTTCACAAGGCATATTGCTCAAATGTTTGTAAGGGGAGAAGAGCATTATTAAGTTGTTCCCAAAATAGAGCTAAAGAGATATTATATACTTACCATCTGAAAGGGATGTGAATATTAATGGGTACCTCACAACTGAGACAAATTTGACATTTCTGCAGTGCAAATTTCTTCATGATGATTAACATAAGAATAGTTAAGTAACTATGGGGCGCCTGCATGGCTCAGTTAAGCGGCCGACTCTTGATTTTGGCTCAAATCGTGAATTCATGGTTCGTGAGTTAGAGCCCTCTTGGGCTCTGTGCTGACAGCTGTGGAGCCTGCTTGGGATTCTCTCCCTCTCTCTTGCCCCTCCCCTACTCGTGCTCTGTCTCAAAAATAAATAAACATTAACAAAAAGAATAGTTAAGTAAATGTAAGTGGTGTAAAGAAATGAATAGATGCTTATAGCCTGTAAATTTTTCTAGACCGACTTAGAATCCACTTTCTGCATATATGTTATGCATATGATTACTATCTAGGACAACTGTGTATAATGAGAATTCAAAACAAAATATAGGTTCCAGATGTTTCAAACTGCCAATATCATAGCTTTTTATTAGACATATACCTAAGTAGCAAGAGGTGTTTATCTCCTAATGACCAGGTTAATAGGTGGTTGGAAGAGGGCATCTACCCATAAGAAATCTATTTAAAATATAATCAATTTGCTACTCACTGCTCAGTAAACTAGAAACCAGTGCTTTGCCTGATGTCATTTTTATCAATTTGTACTGAAATGAGGAAAATATATAAAACATGGACGAATGAATTGTAAAATTATTTAATGGAACTTGTTTTAATGTTCATAAGTTAGAAATTTGTAAAAAGTTTGCAGCTTTATATTAGTCCATTAAACTTTTTTTTTTTCATTTTCTTAAGTTTATTTATTTTAGAGAGAGAGGGAGAAAATCCCAAGCAGGCTCCATGCAGTCAGCAACAGAGCCCGATGTGGGGCTCAAACTCAACAAACCGTGAGATCATGACCTGGGCCCAAATCAAGAGTCAGATGATTGACTGACTGAGCCACCCAGGTGCCCCAGTCCACTAAACTTTAAAAGAAAGTTTGTCTTTAACTTTCTGAAGTGTGGTCACCAGAATGTAGACATCTCTAGTCTGCCTACATTTGAACTTTGGGGATCATTTTATGTTGTTTCTTAGCTGTTTCACTTTGCCTCTGTCCTCCCATCAGATCTCACCCACGTCTTCAACAACACCATTTCATCATTACAACTAATTTCAAGAAATATTCATTATAGCAAATATGATGGAGCAGGAAAGTATTAGGAAAAATTATTTCTAGAGAATGTAACTAGCAATCCTAAGAGAATTGATAAGCTACTTTTAGAACCATCAAATGGTTAAATACGTACAAACTAGGTTTTTGTTTGTTGTTTTTTGATGAAGGAGAAAAATGGTGGTCATCGAAGCTGCCAAGTCTTAGAGAACCATATTGGCAATAGGTTCTGTGTCCTTTCCTTGACTCTGGGCCATCCTGTCACCCGTATCTATTCCATCAGCTCCAGTTCCTTGTTTCTTTAACCTTATGGACTAAACATGCCTTAGACACAGGGTGGGTAAGGAACAGATATTGTAGCATATCATTTCCACCATTTTGAGACATATTTTCTCAGTAACTATTCCTACTCTGGATGGTCACCTCTGCAATGGAATTAACAGTTTATAGATTCACCTCCAAAGCAATTTTAGCAGCTTGAAATCACCATATCTTAGTCCAGAGTGTTGAGGGAGGGGAGAGAAAACTATTCCTTAATTCTGAGGTAACTAGCAAATAGCAACGGCTCTTACCTCAAGGCACAGTCTGATCAGAGTCTCAATGTCCTTATGGCTGTCTTTGTATAGAGAAGATACCATGGGGCAATATTTTCCTCTCAGTTATACACTAGTTATGATCTAGGTGTTGTTGTATGTATGTGGAGACCCTAGAGCTGTTTTAATAAGATAGAGGATTCTCCTATAAAACTAGTCTGTTATGTTGCCCCTCTTCTAAAAAGCCATGTGAGGACAGGCTCTCTGTTTTCCCATTCTGCTATCCTTAGGGTATAGTTTTGGTCCACATGGTCCAAGCTGGTTTACACTCATGTCCATATTACAACTATAAGGAAGAGGGGAGGGGGAGGACACGACCCTTGCCTATAAGGGAAGTTGCATACATCGCTTCCAGTCACATGACACTGGCCAGGTCTTAACCACGTAGCCACACTTAACTGCAAGAGTGTCTGGGAGAGGGGTGCCTGGGTGGCTCAGTTGGTTAAGCATCTGACTTCAGCTCAGGGCATGATCTGACAGCTTGTGAGTTTGAGCCCCGCGTCAGGCTCTGCTGACAGCTCGGAGCCTGGAGCCTGCGATTCTTTTTCTCCTCTCTGCCCCTTCCCTTCTCATGCTCGCTCTCTCTCTCTCTCTCTCCTTCCTCTGTCTCTCAAAAATAAACATTAAAAAAAGAGAGAGAGAGAGTGCCAGGAGAGGTAGTCTTTTATTCTGGGTCAACATGTATCACATTAAAATTTACAGATTCCTTTTTGTAGAATGCTGAAGACAGATATTGTATAAATCGCAATCTCTACTGTATCATCTGTCAGGCTAGATTTTATGACATGACAGCCAAAATTATTCCCAGGATGCCCAATACCCACACCCTACCAACTTACAAACCCTAGGGGGAAAACGCAGTATTTTCTGATATCTCTGGCAGATATTCCTGTCTGGATAGCCATCATTTGTAATAGATGAAGTTGGGGGATTAGAATGTTGAGGAAGACAGTTAAGGAAATACCTTCAATAAAGAGATATAGTTCCTACGGACAGTAATAGTTCCAACAATGGGAATGTTCAGGTTACAGCATGTATTTTGTTTTGACCAGATCCTAGGATTTGAGGGGAAGTTTGGAATGAAAACAACCTGGCAATGTTGGTTAGTTAGGATCAGATCATGGAAGCTTTGTATGCCATGGCAAGGAGTTTTTGCACAGAGTGTGAATTTATTGAGAATTTTTAAGTAGGGGCTTGACACAATTGAATTTGTTTTCTTGAGACTCTTCTCCTGAATGAATTGACAGTGCAAGACTGTGGGGGCAAGAATGGTTAAGGGAATACTGTTGTAGTCCAGTGAGATGATGTGGTCCTCAGTAGGGGCGGCAGCGGTGGGCTTGACTAGGAAGACACAGATATGAAAGGTTAAAGAGATTGAGCTGGACCTATAATTGTATGTTTGGGGATGCAGAGAGCCATCGGGTATATGAGAAAGGAAGGACTATAGACTATCTCCCAAGATTCTTGCTTGGATATTGTGTTAGTGTATAAGCCAAACTTCTGTGCCAAAGAGGCCCTAAGATCAAAGATGGAAACCTGTTTCTGTCCGTTGAGTCCAGAAGTTAGTAGTAATAGGGCTGGCAGGGTGGTTCTGCCCAGTAAGGTTCTTCATGAGTCCAGGTTCCTTTATCATTTTTCCTCCAACTCCTAGTGAGTTGTCCTCATCTTCACAGGCAAAGCACACTCACTAGAATTATATCTATATTGTGGCCTGCAGGAAAGAAGAAAGAGGAAATGCAAACAATTCCTTTTTTAATGGACTTTTATATAATTTTGCCATTTTTCACTGGGGAGAACTTAATCTTATCACCATATCCACCTGCAAGATCGACTGGGAAATAGTCATTAAAGGGGTAGCTCTGTGCCCAGCTAAAACTCGGTGTCTATTACTAAATAGAAATAAACTAACATATTTTAAAATAGACATGTCCAGGCTTCCTGTATTCAAATACAGGCAATTCACAACAGCATGCAGGCTTTATTGTAATGGTGGTCATTTCAAATCTCCCTCCTTCCACAATAAGTTCACACCCACAAGTTAAATTCCACGTAATCCTAGGTAATGATTTTTCACAAACAAATGTGCCCCTGAGATGCTTTACACACACATACACACACACACTCACACACACACTCATCACATCCTTGTCATTCAGGTCTGCCTCAGCCCAAGTATTCCTAGAAATGGCAGAAATTCAGCTTTCAGAGGTCAGGGTTCTCTCCCTGCATGCCTAAACTCGTTTCCAATCCCCTTTTCTCTGGACACCTACTGCTTAGTCTTTTCACTCATCCCACACCCCAAGAGCTCTCCATGTTACCAAAAGGAAAAAGAGAATGAAGAAGGGCAATTAGATGTTTCTGTCATGGTTGACTAAGTGGACAGCGCTGTCAGTGTATTTGAGACTCTAGGAGTCAGATCAGATTTGGAGACACTGGTAGATGCATGGGGTGTCCCATGTCACACCAACTTCTGATTTCAGCTGAAGCTATGGCAGGCACTCCCAGACCATGATAACAGGCCACTTTGCTTTTCTGGCTCAAGGTTTTCTCTTGAAAGATCGTTCTCTTTGGCAGTGCTCTTGCAACAGCACAGGAGTTCAAGGGGAAGTGCATGCCCCCAGAACAGTCCTTAAGCAAGGGATGATGGGAATTGGTAGATCTATGCTACGGCATCCCAGTTTCAAGAAAGGGACAGCTGTGCAGTGCCTTGTACATGGATCTTCAGAGGGCTCCCTGCTGGACTGAACCCCAGTCTCTCACCACAGTAATCAGTTCTGTAACACATCTTCCCTGTATTGCTTCAGGGTACAGCCAACCATGTCACATCACAGAAACTTGATTTGGTCACTGGTGGTATTTTGCAAGAAGTTTCAGATTTGAAGATTTGCTTGGGGGCAGAAGCCAAGAAAGAATTAATTAGAATGAGTGAGATGAAGCTTTGCCACGTGCCAAATATAGGTATACTCAGCCACTAAAGGACACAGGCAAGTTCAAGCCTCACAGCCCTTCTTATAACACAACAACAATAAAAAAATTCATGCTCTTATAAAACCTGCGCTGACAAAAATGTTCTGCCTGAATCTAATTAAGCCATTAGAACAAACTTCCAGTTGACAGGAAAGACCTGCCAGAAGGATGAATTAAAATCCCTATAAAAAAGCAATCAGCAAAATCCAGAATGTGAGATATCCAGCAGGACAACAACACAGTGTCAACGGTAATCTATCTTCCCTCACATGGTAAGATGTGAGGAAGTGGAAACAGCAAGCATGGGCTCTTCTTTGCAAGCTTGGATGGTACCTAGTGAAGGAGAGAATACCTCAGGTCATGGTTTTGGTTGCTTTGAGTCTTAAACACTTTACTATGCATGGGAAAAAATCCGTTGAGAAAATAATGAGGAGCCTGAGCCCAGAAGCTCAGAAGAAGGGAGGAGATGGACCAAAGCACAAGGGCCAGGATCATACCGGAACAAGAGCCACAACCCTTCTTCTTCCAACCTTGGAGGAAGAAAGGGAGGCTTATAGAGAGGGACCTGGCCTGGCTGGCTCAGTCAGAAGAGCGTATAACTCTTGATCTCAGGGTCATGAGTTTGAGCCCCACGTTGGATATAAAGATTACTTCAAATAAATTAAAACTTTAAAAATTTCTTAATAAAAAAGAAATTTAAAAAGAATCTCACAGAGATAGAGATGTATTTCTTAATTCTTTATTTGAATTAGGATGCAAGTTTTTCTGCTGAAAGAAAGGGAACAGCTTGGAGGAGAGGGCGCACCTATTCAAAGGTGAGTTTCATAAGAGATGGGGAGATAGGGTCAACTTCATCTTTATATCCTTCATAACACCAATCAAAGTGCCTTGAACAGAGTTGAGAAAAACATTTAAGACTGGAGCTGTTACTGTAAAATAGGACTGCTCATATCCTAGATTTTAACAATATAATGTATATTACAAAAATTTCTATTTTAAAAATAATCTTTAAGTAGCTTGAATTTCTTTATATCATTATATTGTTTTAGGGAGAGAGAATCTCAAGCAGGCTGCATACCCAGTGCAGAGCCCGATGTGGGGCTTGATCCCACGATTCTGGGATCATGACCTGAGCCGAACTCAAGAGTGGGACCTTCAACTGACTGAGCTACCCAAGACACCACTTTATATTGTTTTAATCACTAGGTGATTCTTGATTTTTTGTCAATTAGAATCATAGAATACTTTTCTTATTTAAACCTAAAGAACTTTAAATAATATAGCAAGGGTCACACTGCTAGTTATTAAGAACACTGGGATTAGAACTATGTTTCCTCTCTCTTAAATCAGGGCACTTTCTAGTGCACCCTCTTGCCTCCCAAGTATGGTTTATGATGAAATCTACACCATTTTTTGACATGTACACCACCATAAGCATAGGACTGGGAAAGTAAAATCTCAGTTGTTCTACTTGAGATATATTCTGTCCTCCAATCTAGTTTTTATGCACCATAGAGCACTAAATCTGGAATCTCTGCACCCCATACTAAGAACTCTGAATAAAGAGATTTCCAGACTTAACACAAATTCATCTCAGCATAATTGAGGAAGAAAATGAAAAATTAGTTTTAGTTCAAAATAAAACCCAAGAAAACCTCCAGTGATGAAATTATAAATTTTATATATCAAAAGACATAGTATGATTTTTTAGTATTACATTATACATTTATTTTTAATATTATATTTGATATTTATACTATTTATCTTCAGTATTATATTTTGACCATTTCAGTTCAGATACAGTTCAGTAATCTGAAATCAGAGCACTGAACTAATTTAATAAATGTCAAAGTTTTCTTACATTTAAATGCACAGCTATGATATTAAATATGTCAGGGTAATAATAAAGTGTACTTTCTCAAACACTACCTCGATTCTATGTGTTTACTGAAAACCTTTTTAATATATGTTTGATGAGCAATAAAGCAGTCTCTAAATTTGAATCAGTTTGTACAGTATTGAGGTTCAGATTTAAAGATATGATTATGTCATTTTACTTCAAAATATAATCTAAATTTATCAAAAGTCTGTATACATTTCTCATCATGAAATTTTGAATCACAGCTGGAATCAATATGAAAATAACTATGATATAATGTTTGAGGTCTCTGAAATGTCGAAGACTCTTAATACAGTCAGTTTCTGATTTTCTAGGAACTCAGGTCCTTCCTTTTTTCCATGCTGGCTGTCTACCAGCTGTGTTTGTGAATGTTCAAGAGAAGATAAAGGATGGAGAGCTGGAATCAGTCAACTGAATTGCTTGTCAGGAGACTCAGAAGATTTGGAGAAAGGTGAGGCACAACCAAGTATTTAAAATAAGATCTCTAAGCTCAGGATCCTGTTCATTTTTCTCTATGTGGTTACATCAAGTTTTCCCAGCACCATTTGTTAGAGACTCTCCTTCTCTCATTGGGTATTCTTGGCTCCCTTGCCAAATATTGATTGCCTTTATATGCAGGAGTTTTTTTCTGGGCTCTCTACTATGTTCCATTGATCTGTGTGTCTATATTTACGCCAATGGCATACGGTTATAATTATTATAGTTTTGTAATACAGGCACACTTTGATTTACTGTGCTTTGTTTTATTGTACTTCACAGATACTGGGGGGGTTGTTTTTTTTTTGTTTTTGTTTTTGTTTTTTACAAACTGAAAGTTTGTGGCATTCCTGCACTGAGTCTATCTATTGGCATCATTTTTCCAATAGCATCTGCTCACTTTGTGTTTCTGTCACATTTTGGTAATTCTTGCAATATTTCTGAATTTTCACTCTTATACTTGTTATGGTGGTCTATAATCTTTGGTGTTACTATAGTAACTGTTCTGGGGTACCACAAATCTCACGCATATAAGATGGAAAACTTAATTGATAAAAGTTTTGTGTGTTCTGACTGCTCCACCCACCTGCTGTTTCCCTGTCTTCCTCTCCTTGGTTCTCCCTATTCCCTGAGATACAACAATATTGAAATTAGGCCATTGAGTAACCCTGCAGTGGCCTCTAAGTGGTCAAAGGAAAGGGAGAGCTGCACTTCTCTCACTTTAAATCAAAAGCTAGAAATGATTATGCTCAGTGAGGAAGGTATGTCAAGAGCCAAAATAGGCCAAAAGCTAGGTCTCTTGCACCAAACAGCTAAGTTTTTAACACAAAGGAAAAGTTCCTAAAGGAAATTAAAAGTGCTACTCCGTTGAACACACGAATGATAAGAAAGTGAAACAGCCTTGTTGCTGTTTTAGTGGTCTGGATAGAAGATCAAACCAGGCACAACATTCCCTTAAGCCAAAGCCTAATCTAGAGCAAAACCCTAACTCTCTTCAGTTCTAGGAAGGCTGAGAGAGGTGAGGAAGCTGCAGAAAAAAATGTGAAGCAAGCAGATATTGATTTATGAGGCTGAAGGAAAGAAGCTGTCTCAGGGCACCTGGGTGGCTCAGTTGGTTAAGCCTTTGACTCTTGATTCCCGCTCAGGTCATGATCTCACAAACCGTGAGCCCAAGCCCTGCATTGGGCTCCATGCTCACAGCACAGTCTGCTTTGGATTCTCTCTGTCTTTGTCAAAATAAATAAAAATAAACATTAAAAAAAAAAAAAAAACCAGAAGCTGTCTCCATAACATAAAAGTGCCAGGTGAAGCAGTAAGTATTGGTATAGAAGCTGCAGCAAGTTATCCAGATCTAACTAAAATAATTAATGAAGGTGGCTACACTAAACAACAGATTTTCAGTGTAGATCAAATAGCCTTCTATTGGAAGAAGGTGCCATCTAGGACTTTCATAACTGCTATGCTTTTATAAACACACCTTTTCCCTCCTCACTTCCATAACCCTTGCCAACCCTAGACTGTAATCCATACCTATAATTTTTTTTATTAACAGAATGTTATGTAAATGGAACCATATGGTATGTAACCTTCTGAGACTTTTTTTTTTCACCCAGCAATTTTCCTGAGATGTATCCAAATTTTCTGTTTATCAGTAATTCACTTTTTGATGTAGACATTCCAAATGTAGTAACAATCCCCGCAAAATCTTCTCCTCCATAAAAGCAATGAAAACACTAACAAAAACTCTTAAAATAAATTTATTGGAACTATGGAAATTAACTAAAGGCCCACTACATTCTGAGAAGTGTTTATTCAAGAAAAACAGATGAATCTTAATAAGAACAATAAGTCTGGTGGCATTTTAACACACCCTAATCCCATCCCTCTCTCCTCAGCTTTATGGGAGCCTTAAATTCAACAGTTTCACAACTATAGTACCTGTAAAAAATAGCAATTTAGCAGCCACCGGAGGAGACATAATGGATTTGGAGATCCCTAAAAGCCCTATCCCCAGAGATTTGCCTCTCTGATGGCTCACTTTAAAAGCTCCATTACCAGGACTCATCTTTATTTGACCTATTTCAGAGTACACTCTGTGAAAAAAGCTTAACATACAGGGCTTTTGGGGGAAAAAAATCAGTGACACAACAAAACAAAAAAATAGGTAAATTGGACTTAATCAAAATTAAACTTTTGTTCTTCATATGATACCATCAATAAAATTAAAAGACAATGTAAACAGAGAAAATATTGTCAAATTATATATCGGATAAGAGATTTGTGTTTAGAATATATAAAGAACTCATACAATTCAATCATAAAAATATAAACAACCCAATTGAAAGTGAAGAATGGGTTTGTATGGACATTTCCCCAAGTGGCCAACAAGCACAAGAAAAAATGTTCAACGTCAATAGTCATTAAAGGAAATACAAAATCAAAACCATATTGAGATACCCCTTCATACCCTCATGGATTGCTAGAATCAAAAACAAAATAAGGGGTGCCTGGCTGGCTTAGTCAGTGGATCATGTGACTCTTGATTACAGGGTTGTGGGTTCAAGCCCCTCACTGAGTGTGGAGACTACTTAAAAATAAAATCTTTTTTAAAAAATGAAATGAAATAAACAAGAACATCAAGAAACTGGAAAATAAAAAGTTCTGGGAAGGATATGGAAAAAATTACATCCCCATAACCTGCTGCTGGGAACCTAAATGGTGCAGTTGCCTTGGAAAACCATTTGCAGTTCCTCAAAAAGTTAAACAGAGTGACCATATGACCCAAAACTATCACTTTTAGGCATATACCCAAGAGAACTGAAAACATACATCTAGAAAAAACTGGTACACAAATGTTCATAGAAGCATTATTCATAACTGACAAAGAGTAGAAAAAACTAAATGCCCACCAAGTAATAAATGGATGGAAAAATGCCAATATCAATGCAATGGAATATTATTTGGCCATAAGTAGGACTAGAGTTCTGATACATGTTATGGCTGGATGAACCTTGAAAACATTTTGTTAAGCAAAAGAAGCCAGACACAGAGGACACATATTGTATGATTCCATTTAAATGAAATATCCAGAACAGCCAAAAACACGGAGACAGAAAGTACATTGGTAGTTAACTGGACTGCGGGGCTAAGCGTATGGAGTGTCAGGAGGAAACAGACATTCACTGCTAATAGGCATGGAGTTTGGGGAGGGCACTGAAAATATTTTGAAATTCATGGTGATTGTTACACAACATCTAACTAGATTAGATATCTAGTTTTTACATCATGACTATACTAAAATTGAGTGAATTGTAAACTGTAAAATGATGAACTCGGTGGAGACTTCCAAGGAAGATGGTGGAGTGGAGGATCCTAGACTCACCTCGTCCCATGAATACACCTAGATAACACCCACATCAGTGTAAATAACCCAGAAAATGCCCCAAAGCCTGGCAGAACGGTCTCTCCACAGTTAAATATAGACAAGAGACCACACTAAAGAGAGTAGAAAGGATAGAGATGTGACCAGAAGCCACAGTCCCTGGGAGGGAGGGATGCCACTGGGCAAAAAGAAGAGAGAGGAGCAGACCCCCATCAGGTACCCCAGGCATGGAGAACCCACACTAGAAAGACAAATCCCCATAACTTTAACACCTAGCACTTTAAATATCAATCTCAGAGCATGTGCTAGAGGGACGGGGATCTTTGGGTGACCTCTCCATAAACATCTGACTGGTGGCCAAGTGCCATTTCCCTCCCCAAAGCCCCAACCTAGATGTACAGACACCTATGGTAACCAGCACAGTGCCAACACTCTCCACCTAACTTGGTAACAGTGTGCCCTGCTACTACCCATGTTCTGCAGATACATGCCCTCCATCCCAGCCTTGGCAAGAGTTTTCCCAGGTACAAGGCCTCTCCCTCAAAGGACCAGCACCAACCTTGCTAACTGCATGTCTAGACCCTGTGTTCTTCTACAGACCTCTTTCCTCCAACATGCCCTTGGCAGGAGTCAATCCAAAGCAGTGCCACAGGCTTGGCACTGTGCAAACAGGAGCACCACTCCAAAGTGACTCCTGTCCTAAGGAAAAGGAAAGATAACCACACATATCAGTCTAACTAATGCCCCACCAGTGGGCTGGGGGCAGACATCTGGTCTAACTGCAGGCCACACCCACCAACAAAAGCTTCTCAGAAGACAATACAGGGGGACACCCTGTAGCTCAGAGCTACCACAGCTCTGGCAAATGTCTTATCTGACTCAACACAAGGCCAAGGCAGCCCCAGACTGGCCCACTAGCAACACAGAGATGAAATCTTACCACAAAAGGCAAAGAAAACCATTGCAGATGACTGGACTGAAGGCAAATGTTGTTCACCCACAACAGTAGGATGTATGCAATACACATTAGATAAACCCCTGAAGAATCAGGTTCTGGTGAGCAGGAGACATTGCACTGCAGGGCACTACAGGATCTCTTCTTCCTAAGGCCACTACTTGTAAGAGGGGGAGATGTAGCTGAATTTCCTAACACATAGATACAGAGAATTTGACAAAATGAGGAGACAGAAAAATGCGTCCCAAGTAAAAGAACAGGAGAAACTCACAAGAGAGCTAATTGAAACAGAGATAAGTAATATGACTAATAGAGAATTTTTTTTCTTGATAGAGTATTTATTTTTTTTAATATGAAATTTATTGTCAAATTGGTTTCCATACAACACCCAGTGATCATCCCAACAGGTGCCGTCCTCAATGCCCATCACCCACTTTCCTCTCCCTCCCACCCCCCATCAACCCTCAGTTTATTCTCAGTTTTTAAGCATCTCTTATGGTTTGGCTCCCTCCCTCTCTTTTTTTTTTTCCCTTTCCCCTCCCCCATGGTCTTCTGTTAAGTTTCTCAGGATCCACATAAGAGTGAAAACATACCTGTCTTTCTCTGTATTTAAAGTAATGGCCATAAAGATGCTCACTGGACTGGAGAAGAGAGTGGAGGACATCAGTGAGACCATCAATAAAGAGATGGTGCAGAACCGGTTTGGGATTCTGTCTCTCCTCTCTGCCCCTCCCCAGCTTGTGTGTGTGTTCTCCCTCTCTTTCAAAATAAATAAACTTAAAAAAAATTTTTTTAAGAGATAGAAAATGTAAAAAAGAACCAGAGATGAAGAACTCAATAACTGAAATTTCAAATACACTATGGAAAATAATCAAGCTGAAGAAGAGAGAGAAAAAAGAATAATAAAAAATGAAAATATATTGAAGGAACTCAGAGAAACCATCAAGCATAATAAGATTACCATTATGGGGGTGCCTGGGTGGCTCGGTCAGTTAAGCTTCCAACTTCAGCTCAGGTCATGATCTCACAGTCCACAAGTTTGAGCCCTGCATCAGGCTCTATGCTGACAGCTCAGAGTCTGGAGCCTGCTTCGGATTCTGTGTCTCCCTCTCTTTCTGCCACTCCCTCATTCACATTCTCTCTCTCTCTCTCTCAAAAATAAACATTAAAAACATTTTTTAATAAATAAGATTAACATTTATAGGGATCCCAGAAGAAGAGAGAGAAAAAGGTGTGAAAATGTATTTGAAAAAATAATAGTGGAAAACTTAACTGAATCTGGAGAAGGAAACAGACTTCTGGATCCAGAAGGCACACAACCCAACAAAATCAACCCAAGGAGGTCCACACCAAGACACATAGTAATTAAAATGGCAAAAAGTAGGATAAAGAGAATTTTTAAACTACCAAGACAAAAGAATACGTTTACATACAAAAGAAACCCCATAAGGCTAACAGCTGATTTAGGAGCAGAAACACTGCATGCTAGAAAAGAGTGGCATGATTCAAAGTGCTGAAAGAAAAGAACCTACAACCAAGAATACTCTATATAGCAAGGCTAACATTGAGAATAGAAGGAGAAATGAAAAGTTTCCCAGACAAACAAAAGTTAAAGGAATTCATGACCACTAAACCAGACCTATAAGAATTGTTAAAGGGGGTAAGGGCGACTGGGTGGCTCAGTCAGTTAAGTGTCCAACTTTGGCTCAGGTCATGAACTCGCTTTTGTGAGTTTATGCCCTGTGTGGGGCTCTGTGCTGACAGCTCAGAACCTGGAGCCTGCTTCGGATTCTGTGTCTCCCTCTCTCTCTGCTCCTCCCCTCCTCACACTCTGTCTCTCTCCCTCTCAAAAAAATAAATAAAGATTTTTTTTTTTAATGTAAAGAATTGTTAAAGGGGACTCTTTGAGTGGACAGGAAAAACCATAAACAGGAGTAAGAAGTAGGTAAGACGTAAGAAGGAGTAAGAAGTAGGAAGCACAAAGCAGTAAAAATAAGTATATTGATAAAAATCAAAGGATCCAGAAAACAAAAGGATGTAAACTATGACACCATATACCTAAAATATAGGGGGAAAGGGATAAATAAATTATAGTTTTATAATGGGTTCAAACTAAAGCTACTATCAACTTAATATAGACTGATATGTGCATAAGGTATTATATAATAAACATAATAGCAACTACAAGTTAAAAACCTATAATAAATTTGAAAAATATAAAGAGAATGGAATCCAAGTATATGACTAAAGAAAGTCAGCAAACCATGATAGAAAAGAGAGAAAGAAGAAAGGAACAAAGAACTACAAAAACAAAACATGTAACAAAATGCCAATTAATACATACCTGTAAGTAATTATTTCAAATGTAAATGGTTTAAATGCTCTAATCAAAAGACATAGGGTGATAAAAAAAAAAAAAAAAAGATATAGGGAAATGGAATAGATGAAAAAGGAAGACTCATATGCTGCCTACAAGAGACTCATTTCAGAGCTAAGGACACATGCAGGTTGAAAGTGACAGGAAGGAAAAGCATTTATCATGCAAATGGAGTGAAAAGAAAGCTGGGATAGCAATGTTTATATCAACAAAATAGACATTAAGACAAAAGCTGTAACAAGAAACAAAGAAGGATACTATATAATCATAAAGAGAACAAAAAGAAGATATAATAATTATAAAGATTTATGCATTGAACATGGGAACACCCAAATACTTAAAGCTGCTAATAACAAACATTAAGGAAGTAATCAATAGTAATACCATAATAGTAGGGGACTTTAACACCCGAATTACATCAATGGATACTTCAGACAGAAAATAAAAAAGGAAACAGTGACCTTGAATGACACATTAAACCAGATGGATCTAAAAGATATATTCAGAACACTCCATCCTAAAATAGCAGAATACACATCCTTTTCAAGTGTACATGGAACATTGTCTAGAATAGATTGCATAGTAGGCCACAACACAAGTCTCAACAAATGAAAAAGATCAAAGTCATACCATGCATCTTTTCCAACCACAACACTATGAAATTAGAATCAACCACAAAAAAAAAAAAAAAAAATCTGGAAGGAACACAAATACATAGAGGTTAAATAACATGCTACTAGATGATGAATGAGTCAACAAAGAAATCATAGAGAAAATTAAAAAATACATGGAAACAAATGAAAACACAATAGTCCAAAATCTTTGAGATATAGGAAAAGCTGTCCTAAGATATAAGTTTATAGAAAAACAGGCCTACCTCAAGAAGCATCTAAATAAACAACTTAAGCTTACACCTGAAGGAGCTAAACAAAAGAATAAACAAAACCAGTAGAAGAAAGAAAATAATAAAGATTAGAACAGAAATAAATGAAATAGAAACTAAAAAATAATAATAAAACAGATCAATGAAACCAGAAGCTAGTTCATTGAAAAGATCAACAAAATTGATAAATACTTAGACTCATTAAAAACAGAGAGGACTAAAAGAAAATCAGAAATGAAAGAGGAGAAATAACAACCAACACTACAGAAATATAAAGGATAATAAGAGATAATTATGATAAATTTTATGCCAACAAATTGGACAACCTACAAGAAATGGATAAGTTCCTAGAAACATATAACCTTCTAAAACTGTATCAGGAAAAACTAGAAAATTTGAACAGAGTGATTACCAGCAGTTAATTACCCTGATAACAAAACCAGATAAAGACACTGAGAGAGAGAGAGTGAGAGAGAGAGAGAACTACAGGCCAGTATCTCTGATGAAGATAGATATAAAAACCTTCATCAAACTATTAGCAAACTGAGGGGTACCTGGGTGGCTCAGTCGGTTAAGCATCTGACTTTGGCTCAGGTCATGATCTCACAGTTCCTGTGTTCCAGCCCCATGTAAAGCTCTGTGCTGACAGCTGGGAGCCTGGAGCCCACTTTGGATTCTGTGTCTCCCTCTCTCTCTGCCCCTGCATTCGTGCTCTGTCTCTTTCTCTCTCTGTCATAAATAAGTAAATAAATAAATAAATATATTTTTGAGGAGAGAGACAGAGCATGAGAGGGGGAGAGGCAGAGAGAGAGAGGGAGACACAGAATCCAAAGTGGGCTCTGGCTCCAAGTTGTCAGCACAGAGCCTGACATGGGGCTCGAACACACGAACTGTGAGATCATGACCTGAGCCAAAGTCAGATGTTTAACCGACTGAGCCACCCAGGTACTCCCAACAGTACATTAAAAAAATCATTCATCACGATCATGTAGGGTTTATTTCTGAAATGCAAGGGTGGTTCAGTATTCACGAATCCATCAACGTGATATATCACATCAACAAAAGAAAGGATAAAAACTATATGATCATTTCAGGAGATGTACAATAGCATTTGACAAAGTACAACATCCATTCATGATAAAAAACCTTCAACAAAGTAGGTTTATAGGCAACATACTTCAACATAATGAAGACTATATATGCAAAACCCATAGTGAATATCATACTCAATGGTGAAAATCTGGAAGATTTCCCCTATGATTAGAAACACAACAAAGATGCCCACCCTCACAACGTTTATTCAACATTGTACTGGAAATCCTAGCCACAGCAAGCAGACAACAAAATGAAATAAAATACATCCAAATTGGTAAGGAAGAAGTAAAACTGTCACTATTTGCAGATGACATGATACTATATAGAGAAAACCCTAAAGACTCCACCAAAACACTACTAGAACTGATAAATGAATTCAGTGAGGTCTCAGGTTACAAAATCAATATACAGAAATCCACTGCATTTGTATACAGTAATAATGAAGTAGCAGAAAGAGAAATCAAGAGAATAATTCCATTTATAATTGCACCAAAAATAATAAAATACGTAAGAATAAACTTAACCAAGGTGGTGAAAAACCTGTGCTCTGAAAACAAACACTGATGAAGGAAATTGAAGATGACACAAACAAATGGAAAGATAGTCCATGTTCATGGATTAGGAGAAAAAATACTGTTAAAATGTCCATACTACAAAAATCAATCTACATATTTAATGCAATCACTATCAAAATACCAAAATTTTTCACAAAATTAGAACAAATAATCTGAAATTTTGTATGGAACCAGAAAAGACCCTGAATAGCCAAGGCAATCTAGAAAAAGAAGATCAAAACTGGAAGTATCAAAATCCCATATTTCAAGTTATACTGCAAATCTGTAGTAATCAAAGTAATATGGTACTGGCACAAAAATACATAAATCAATGGGACAGAATAGAGAGCCCAGAAATAAACCCATGCTTTTATGGTCAATTTATCTTTCACTAAGGAGACAAGAATATGCAATGGGAAAAAGTCTCTTCAATAAATCGTGTGGGAAAACAGGATAGCTACATGCAAAAGAATGAAATTAGACTATTTTCTTATATCGTACACAAAAATAAACTCAAAATAGACTAAAGACCTAAATGTGAGACCTGAAACCATGAAAATCCTAGAAGAGAGCTCAGGTAGTAATTTCTCTGACTTGAACATAGCAATATTTTTCTAGATATTCTTCCTGAGGTAAAGGAAACAAAAGCAAAAGCAAACTATTGGGGCTACATCAAAATAAAAAGCTTCACAGTGAAGGAAACAACCAACAAAATTAAAAGACAACCTACTGAATAGGAGAAGATATTTGCAAATGACATATCTGATATATGGTTAGTATCCAAAAATAAAAAGAACTTATACCATTCAACATCAAAGAAAAATCCAATTAATGGGAAGGAGTTAGTGAAGATGGCAGAGTGGTGAGAGGACCCTATGCTTGTCTCATTCTGGAATACAGCTAGATATATATCAAATCATTCTGAACACACAAGAAATCAATCTGAGGACTAAGAGAACAAACTACATGACTAGAGGGAGAGAATAGGCCACATCATGGGAGGTAGGAGATGTGGAGATGTTATTTGGGGGAGAAAAGAATCTTAAGTGCTGTGGAGGGAAGGGAGCCCTAATCATGCAAAAAGGGGGAGAGAGCGCACAGCACGCAGGAAATTGCATAAGAAAAACATTTCCCCAAAACAATTGACTGGGAAACCAAAAAGGGCTGATTATCACAAGTTTTTACAAGCAGCAGAGCTCAAAGACTGAAGTTTCAGAAGTCCATGCCATAATGGGGGTGGAGCCTGGTAAGCCTAGCAATGCTCCTGTGAAGGAGCACATAGGCCTGGGAGTGGACAGTGTGGTCTGAAGATCCTATGGGACACACTGGAGAGACAGTGTCCTTTCTTGGAGTGCATTTGGGACAGGTGGCCCTGCCTCTCAGGGGACAAAAGAGCCAGTGGGCACTATTGCACAGCTCCATTCACTAGCACGAGCAGAGACACTTGCTGAGGACAGCTAACCGGGAAGCCAACTTTTTGCTGCACTTTATCATAAACTCTAAGCCCCTGTATGTTCATGAGACTGCCCTTCTGGGACAAACTGGCACCAGCCATAGTGTGGCAAGACCCTCCCCCAGAGGATCAGAGCAGGTCCCACGCCACACCAGGTCCCTTAAATTTGGAGTTTTGAAATCCTGCTGGTGCACCTGAGATAAAACAGGAGCACTGCGCCTCCAGGTGGGCAGACAGCTCAGACACAGGATGAACACAGGGATCTGAGAGATGCCTGTGACACATGAGGTGAGATTGTCCACTCTTCTCTGAGGGCTTCCTGAACAGCAGCGGGCACAAATTCCCCTCTCCAGGGATGAGAGAGAGGGGGCTGATGCATTCCCTCCCTCCCCCCGCCGAGCAACACAGAAGGACTTCTGTGAGCAGCACAGTGCCCAGAGTGGATGTTTGAGTTGCTTACACCAAGCCCCACCCCTCTGTACCCTGCAGATGCTTTTTTACTAGGTCAAGTGTGCCTGAGAGCCAGAGCATCAGCCTGCTCCTCCCTCCCCCTCAAGACCAGCACAAATCCCCCTTAGGCACCAAGTCTACTGACCATGGAGTGCTGCAAAGCTTCAGCTCTAGGGGAAATAGGATCTAGCCTCTTTTAACAAGCAGACCAAAGCACACCTGGTTAAAACTCGCCACACAATGGACAAAGTCCAAACACTCCCCACTACAGGCAAGGAGAAACTCTGCAGAGGATTCACATAAGTAAAAGAGCAGCCAAAACACACCAGCAGAGTGCACACAGCATACACCAGAAACACTTCCTGGATTGCCAGGCCCTGGACAGTATATGACCTCTACTTAATATAGCCATTACTCTCAGGAGCACAAAACATAACAGGCTTTCCTAACACAGAAGACAGAGAACTAGACAAAATGCCAATATGGAGGAATTCATTCCAAAAGACAGAATAAGAAAAGGTCATGGACAGGGATCTAATCAAAACAGACATAAGTAATATGACTGAACCAAATTTTAAAAAATCAGAAGGATACTGGCTGGGCTTGAGAAAAGCATAGAAGACACCAGGGAGTCCCTTGCTGCAGAGATAAAAGACCTAAAAACTAGTCAGGCCAAAATTAAAAATGCTATAACTGAGATACAAAACGGACTGGTTGTAAGATCACAAATATGGAAGAAGCAGAGGAATATAAAATTATGATATATGATATGAAGTGATATAGAATAGAAAATTATGGAAAATAATGCATCAGAAAAGAACAGAAAAATATCAAATCATAAATTTTGACTTAGGAAAAATCAATGACTCCATAAAGGATAAAGACATTAGTATCATAGGAGTCCCAGAAGAAGAGATTCTTCTTATATAATTATAGCTGAAAACTTCCCTAATCTGGGGAAGGAAACAAATATCCAAATCCAGTAGGCACAGAGAACTCCCATCAAAATCAAAAGCCAGCCAACACAAAGACATATCCTAGTGAAAATTGCAAAATAGAAAAGGGGGAAATCTTGAAATCAGCAAGGCGGGAAAAAATCCCTATGCAAGGAGAGACAAATAAGGTTAGCAGGAGATCTATCCACAGAAACTTGGCAGTCCAGAAGGGAGTGGCATGATATAGGAAAAATATGCCACCAAGAACACTTTATCCAGCAAGCCTGTCATTTGGAATAGAAGGAGAGATAAAGAGCTTCGTAGACAAACAAAAACTAAAGGAGTTCGTGACCATTTTTTAAAATTTTTTTTAATGTTTTATTTTAAGGAGTTTGTGACCATTAAACCAGCTCTGCAAGAAATATTAAAAGGGAATCTTTGAGTGGGAAGGAAAGATCAAAAACAAAAAGACTAGAAAGGAACAGAGGAAATCTCCAGAAACAACTTTATAGGAAATACAATGGCACTAAATTCATATCTACCAATAATCACTCTGAATGTAAATGGACAAAATGCTCCAATCAAAAGATATAGAATATCAGAATGGATTAAAAAAAAAAAAAACAAGACCCATCGATAGGCTGCCTATAAGAGACTCATTTTAGACCTAAAGACACCTGCAAATTGAAAGTGAGGGGTTGGAGAACCATCTATCATGCTTAATGGATGTCAAAAGAAAGCCAGAGTAGCTATAGTTATATCAGACAAACTAGATTTTAAACCAAAGGCTGTAACGAGGTGAAGAAGAGCACTATATCATGAGTAAGGGCTCTATCCCATAAAAAGATCTAACAATTGTAAATATTTATGCCCCCAAATTGGAGTTCCAAATATATAAGTCAATTAATAACATACATAAAGAAACTCACTGAGGCATGCCTACGTGGCTCTGTTCGTTAAGCATCTGACTCTTTATTTTGGCTCAGGTCATGATCTTATGGTTCATGAGATTGAGCCCAGCATTGGGCAGAGCTTGCTTGGAATTCTCTCTTCCTCCCCCTCTCTCTCTCTGCCCCTCCCTTGCTCACACATTCTCTCTCTCCTCTCTCAAAATAAATATAAACATTAAAAAAAAGGAACTCACTAATAATAATATAGTAATAGTAGGGGACTTTAACACTCCATTAGAGCCAAGGACAGATCATCTAAGCAGAAAATCAACAAGGAAACAATGGCTTTGAATGACACACTGACCAGATGGATTTAATAGATATATTCAGAACATTTCATCCTAAAGCAACAGAATACACATTCTTTTCGAGTGCACATGGAACATTTTCCAGAATAGATCACATACTGCATCACAAATCAGGCCTCAACAAATACAGACTGAGATCATACCATGCATATTTTCCGACCACAACACTATGAAACTTGAAGTCAACAACAAGAAAAAATGTGGAAAGACCACAAATACATGGAGGCTAAAGAACATCTTACTAAAGAATGAATTGGCTAACCAGGAAAGAAAAAAGAAAAAAAAATACATGGAAGCAAATGAAAATGAAAACATGACAATCCAAAACCTTTGGGATGCAGCAAATGCAGTCATGAGAAGGAATTATAAAGCAATACAGGCCTACCTCAAGAAGCAAGAAAAGTCCCAAGTGCACAACTTAACCTTCCACCTAAAGGAGTCAGAAAATGAATAGCAAATAAAGCCTAAAGCCAGCAGAAGAATAATAATAGGGAAATAATAAAGATTAGAACTGAAATAATAAAGATTAGAACAGAAATAAATAGAAACATAGAAACAAGAAAATCTAATTAATAAGTGGGCAGAATACATGAATAGACATGTCTCCAAAGAAGACATACAGATGGCTGACACATGACACATCACTCATCATCAGGGAAATTCAAAACAAAACCCAAATGAGATATCACCTCTCATCTGTCAGAATGGCTAAAATCAAAAACACAAGAAATAATAAGTGCTGGTGAGGACATGGAGAAAAAAGAATGCTCATGCACTGTTGGTGAGCATGCCAACTTGTGCAGCCACTCTGGAAAACAGTATGGAGGTTCCTCAAAAAATTAAAAATAGAAATATCAGGGTGCCTGGGTGGCTCAATAGATTAAGTGTCTGGCTCTTGATGCCAGCCCAGGTTATGATCTCATGGTTTGTGAGATCTGTTTGCTGTTCTGACAGCGTGGAACCTGCTTGGGATTCTCTCTCCCCCTCTATCTGCCCCTCCTCTGTGCTTTCTCTCTCTCTTTCTCTAAACAAATAACTTAAGAAAAATAGAAATACCCTATGATCCAGTAATTCCACTACTGAGTATTTACCCAAAGAATATGAAAACACTATTTGAAAGATATATGCATCCTTATGTTTATTGTAGCATTATTTACAATAGCCAACTTACAGAAGCAACTCAAGTGTCCATCAATAGGTGAATGGATAAAGAAGAGGTAGTATTATACACAATGGATTATTATTCAGCCATTAAAAAGAATGAAATCTTGCCATTTGCAACAACATGAAAGGTTCTAGAAAGTATAGTGCTAAGTGAAATAAGTCAACCAGAGAAAGACAAATACCACATGACTTCACTCATATGTAGAATTTAAGAAACAAAACAAATTAACAAAGGAAAAAAGAAGAGACAATCCAAAAAACAGACTCTTAACTATAGAGGACAAACAGATGGTTATAAAAAGGGAGGTAGATGGGGGTGGAGGAAATAGGTAAAAGGGATTAAGAGTCACACATATCATGATGAGCACTGAGTAATGTAAAGAATTGTTGAATCACTATATTATACACCTGAAACTAATATAACACTGTATGTTAATCATACAATATTAAAATTTGATAAATAAGTAAATAAATAAGATTAACTTTATGGTATGTGAATTTATATCTCAATAAAGCTTTTATCTTTTTAAAAAATATTTAATTTCCTTTTCATTGCTGAAGAGTACATAGAATGTATGTACCACAGTTTGTTTACCCATTCACCAACTGAAAGACATTTAGGTTTGTTGCCAATTTTTGACTGTTATTAGTAAAGGAATGATTGATATGAAAAAATACCCAGTTTTGAAATACACAAACAATTCTTATTCTCATGTTGAATCCACCCAATTTGAGCCAAAATAATAATAATGCTTTAGTTAGCAGTTTTGTTTCTTTTTTTTTTAATGTTTATTTTTGAGAGAGAGAGAGAGACAGTGTGAGCAGGGGAGGGGCAGATAGAGAGGGAGACGCAGGATCCAAAGCAGATTCCAGGCTCCCAGCTATTAGCACAGAGCCCCATGCGGGGCTCGAACCCACGAACTTTGAGATCATGACCTGAATTGAGGTCAGATGCTTAACCGACTGAGCCACTCAGGCTCCCCTAGCAGTTTTGTTTCTATTCTTTTTTAGTTGTTGTTGTTGTTGTTTAGTGTTTATTTATTTTGAGAAAGAGAGAGCAGGGGAGGGGCAGAGAGAGAGGGAGACAGAGAATCTGAAGCAGGTTCCATGCTGTCAGCACAAAGCCCAATGCAGGGCTCGAACCCACAGACCATGAGATCATGACCTGAGCTAAATTTGGACACTTAACCAACTGAGTCACCCAGGTGCCCCAGCAGTTTTGTTTCTTAAATATTTTTTATTAATAAACTGTAAGACCCATTCTCTATTTCTTCACTTTACTAAAGCTTATACTTAAAGTCACTACTTATAATATATCCATATTCTGTACTGGAATATAGAAAGAACAGGAGTTCTCTGCTTTGTCAAGTGTCAGGGTCTGTTGTTTTATTTCCTATAAAGCTCTTCTCACATGTTGGAAATATTACTGTATTGATGTGTATACTCTTTATTTTCTATCTCCTCCACTAGAATGTGCCCTCCATCAAAAAAAAGGCCATGTTTATTTTTTTCACCTGTTCCTAGCATTGCATCATACATAGAATTGGTGCTCACTATTGAAGAAATAAATGAATGTGTTTGGTGGTTGTTTGCATTTATATGACAAACACCTATGCTTATAGATCTCATACTTTAGTGAGCTATCTATCTTTGAGAGAAAGCTATTTATTATTGCACCATTTTTTTCTGGTTGTTATAGCAACCCACTGTCCTCCAGAGCTACAAGTTAATTCTGATGTATTTATTTTCCCAGAAGAACAAACAGCATTTTCAGTTATGAAATAATGATGCTGTTATAAATCACATTTGTCATACTATAAAGGGGGCATTGGAGGTTTTCTCTTTATCTTTTGTAAAGATGGCAGAAGACTAGAAACTAAAACAAATCTGTTCAATCCAATATATGCTAGGAAAAAAACCAACCAAACAAAGCAGTATGACTCTTATCTCTACCCCTACCCCTTTTTATATTTCCTCCAAGTTCTCCACGTTTCCACAAGCATCTGTGTATTTGGTTGTGTTTTTTATACAAACTGTTAAAGCTTCAACAAAATTTATCTTCAAAATCCTAGTCTCATTAAATGAAATAATGTATGTAGTATATAATACAACGTTTAGCATGAAGTATATTATCAATAAATATTAGTGCTTAATAATATTATAGACAAAATGTTCAGCATACCATAAGAGGTATCAGTCACACCAAGAACCAAAAATATCACAACTTGAATAAGACAATCAACTAAAGTCAACATACATGAATCATAAGTTCAAATTAAGTTACTTTAGTAACTTACTATAACGTCTCCTGAAGTGCCTGGAAAAAAATAAAAAAATCTCAGCAAAGAGATCAAACTTATAAAAAAAGTACCAAGTGGAAATTATAAAATTAAAAGATACAGAAATGGAAATAAAACAACTGTTCTACTGGATGGACCCCAAAGTATAGTGGTGATAACAGAAGATAGAATCAGTTTCGTTCAGGAAAGATCAGTAGAATTCATTCAATTCGAAAAATAGACAGTAAAGTTAACTAGAGGAAAAAATGAACAGAGCCTCAGGGACCTGTGGGACAATAACAAAATAGCCAACATTTGTATTATTAAAGTCCCAATGAAGATGGGTGGGGGAGGAATATATATATATATATATATATAGAGAGAGAGAGAGAGAGAGAGAGAAAAGAAAATATATATATATTTAGTTCAAGACTCTTCCTCCCCACCCCCCTTCATGGGACGTTAATAATATATATAAAATTATATATATGTATATTTGAGGAAATAATATACATTTATATGTATATGTGTATATATTATAATATATATGTATATTTGAGGAAATAATTGCTGAAAATTTCCCATATTTGTACACAAACTTACATATTCAAGAAGCTGAGCAAACCCCAAATGGGATAAACCTAAAGAAATCCATTCCATGACACATCATAATTAAAATTCTCGCGGGGCGCCTGGGTGGCTCAGTCGGCTTAAGCGTCTGACTTCGGCTCAGGTCATGATCTCACGGTCCGTGGGTTCGAGCCCCATGTCGGGCTCTGTGCTGATAGCTCAGAGCCTGGAGCCTGTTTCAGATTCTGTGTCTCCCTCTCTCTCTGACCCTCCCCCTGTTCATGCTCTGTCTCTCTCTGTCTCAAAAATAAATAAACGTTAAAAAAAAATTAAAAAAAAAATTCTTGAAACTAATGACAGAGAAAAACTCTTTAAAGAAGCGAGAAAGAAATGACTCATTGCCTATAGGACAATATCAATCCATCAGTGGATTTCTCATCTGAAACCATGGAGAATGGAAGCAAGTGGCACAGCACTTTTTAAATATTAAAAGAAAAGAACTATCAACTGTAGAGCCTACATCCAGCAAAATCATCCTCTAGAAAGAAAGGGGAAATAAAGACATTCTCAGATGAAGGAAAAATAAAAGAGTTTGTTGCTAGCAGATCTATTCTTAAAGACTGGAAAAGAAATTATAAAAGAAAGTATCTTGTATTAGGAAGGAAGAAGGAACAGAGAAACCAGAAATATGAATACACACAAAAGTATGTTATTAATCATACAATGGCATATTTTATAAATCATAACATTTGTAAATCATATTTGACGATTGAAAAAAATTATAACACCACCTGATATTCAAGATAATGATGATTAAAAGTAGATTTCCATACTTCACTCAAAAATGGTAAAACGTTGATTATAGTAGGCTGTGATAAGTCACATATGTATTTTTAATACCAAAGCAACCACTAAAAAACATACAGGGGCTCCTGGGTGGCTCAGTCAGTAAGCATCTGACTCTTGATTTCAGCTCAGGTCATGAACTCACGATTTGTGAGATCCAGCCTTGTGTCAGACAGGCTCTGTGCTGGCACTTGGGATTCTCTCTCTCCCTCTCTATTTCTGCCCCTTCCCTGCTCGTGTGAAAGAAGAAAGAAAGAAAGAAAGAAAGAAAGAAAGAAAGAAAGAAAGAAAGAAAGAGCAAAGAAGGGAGGAAGGAAGGAAGGAAGGAAGGAAGGAAGGAAGAAAAGAGAAAGAAACATTATAAAAACATACACATATATGCATTCAAAAATACTACAAATAAATACAAATGAATCCCTCAAAATGTTCAGGTAATTCACAGGATGGCAAGAAAAGAGAAAAAGAGGAAAACCCACAAGAACCAGAGAAAACAAAGAAAAAATAAATAATAAAATGGGAGGCTTAAATGCTAGCATATCAATAATCACCTTAAATGCAAATGGTCTAAATATACCAATCAAAAGAGAAAGACCAGCAGAATAGATAAAAAACATGACCTCATCATATACTGTTTATAAGAAACTCATTTCAAATTCAAGGACACAGCTAGAGTAAAATAAAAGTTTGTAAAAACATATACTACACAAATATCAATTTTTAAAAAGCATAAGTGACTATATTAATATCTGAAATAGTAGATGGTAGAGCAAAGAAAATTTCTAAAGTAGAATGGAGATGATAAAAGGAAATAATACATAAGAAAATCAACAGACTAGGAAAACATTAATGATCTTTAATGTGTATGAACCAAACAACTGAGTTTGAAATACCTGAAACCAAAACTAATAAAACTGAATGGAAAAATAGGCAACACTTCATTTATCATTAGGGAATTCAAGATGATCTCTCAACAACAATTACTAGATTGAAAACAAACAAGGATAGGGAAGATTTGAACAACGCAACTAGTCGAGGAGTGACCTATCACTCCACCCAATAATAACAATACACATTTCTTTTTGTCTGCCCATGGAACAATTACCAAGATCTATCATGTCTTATACCATAAAACAAACCTTGGTGCACCTGGGTGGCTCAGTCAGTTAAGCATCCAACTCTTGATTTCAGCTCAGGTCATAATCTCAGGGTCATAAGACCAGATCAAGCTCCCAGTTGGGCTTTGGGCTGGGCATGGAGCCTGCTTAAGATTCAGTCTCTCCCTCTTCCTTTGCCCCTCCCCCATGCTCAGGAACTCACGTGCACACTTTCTCTCTCTCATGAACTCATGCGCACCCGCGCTCTCTCTCGGGAAAAAAAAAAAGAAAGAAAGAAAAGAAAAAAAAACAAACTTTCACAAATGTATAATAAGTCAAATCACACAGTGTATATTTTCTGGACCTTTGGAATCAAACTAAAAATCAATATCTAGAATGACAGTAAGATGATCTCTAACCACACAGAAATTAAACAACACAACTTAAAATTACCATGCATCAGAGGAAATCTCAAAGAATGTTTAAAAATTTTTTTAATGTTTATTTATTTTTCTAGAGAGAGAGAGAGAGAGAGTGAGAGCAGGAGAGGGGCAGAGAGAGACACACACACAGAATCTGAAGCAGGCTCCAGGTTCTGAGCTGTCATTACAGAGCCCACCATGGGGCTCAAACTCACTAACTGCAAGATCATGACCTGAGCGGAAGTTGGACGCCTAACCAACTGAGCCACCCAGATGCCCCAGCTCAAAGAATATTTTAAAATAGAATTGCCTGAAAATAAAAATACAGCATACCAAAATTTGTTGGATGCAGATAAAACATTGTTGAGAATGAGATTTGTAGCATTAAATGCTTACATTAGACATGACAAAAGGACTCAAGTCACGAATCTAAATGTTTACTTAAGGCGGAATTCCTGGCTGGCTCAGCCAGTGGAGCTTGCATCTCTTGATCTTGGGGTCATAAGTTCGAGCCCCACGTTGGGTGTAAAGATTACTTAAATAAATAAATTTAAAATAAATAAGTTTTTGCTTAAGACACCGGCAAAAGAAGAGAAAAATAAATCCAAATAAGTAAAAGGAAGGAACTCATATAGATCAAAGCAGTAATTAATTACATTGAAAATAAGAGAGCAATAGAGAAAATCAATGAAGTAAGAGAATGGTTTGTTTTAAAATCAATAGAATTGATAAAATTTAGTAAGACTGACAAAAATTAAAAGAGAGAAAACACATATTACCAACATAAGGAATGAAACATGGATGTCACTACATATGCAGCACTTAGATAATAAGGGAATACTATAGAAAACATTACATTCATAAATATGACAACTTAGAAGTAATGGACTCCTTTTCAAAAACCACAGACTACAAAGCTCAACAAAACTCAGGATGAAATGGATTATATCAATTTAGAGCTTTATACCAATTTTTAAAATTGAATTTATTTAAATAGCACCTAAAAAAAGAAATTTACAGTCCCAGATTATTTCACTGCAGAATTCTACCAATCATTTAAAGAATTAACACCAATTTCACACTATCTCTTCCAAAAGAGAAGAGAACACTTTCCAATTCATTTTGGGAGGGCAGTTACACCCTGATATCAAAACCAAACCATACAAGTACAAAAAAGAAAACTGCAGGCAAATATTTCTCGTGAACATAGATGTAAAAATTCTCAACAAAATATTAGCAAAGTGAGCACAATAATGTACAAAAATAAATTATGCACTATGACCAAGTGGGATTTATTCCAGGTTTCAAGCCTGGAATAAATTTTAAGCCTGGTTAAATAAATATTTAAGCCTGGTTCAAAATTTGAAAAATCAATGTAATACACCAGATCAACAAAGTAAAAAAGAAAAATTATATGATTACATTAATTGATGCAGAAAAAGTAGTTGAAAAATTCCAACATCCATTCATGATTAAAAAAAAAAAAAGTTATAAGGAGTGATACCATGGAAATGGTAGAGTGGAGAGATCTAAGAACTCATCCTTCCACTGAAGCAACCAGTAAGCTGACAAAAAATGACAGAACCCATTTCTTTGGAACTCTGAAATCTAAGCATAATCTTACAGTAAGCAGGAAAGTGCTTAGTGAAGAGACTGTGAAACTTCAATAAGAAAACATTATGTTCTTATTTACCCACCTATCATCTCCATTCCCCAGCTAAGTGGTGGCTATGCAAATGGCAGATTGAAATCGAGGTGCACCTTGCTGGTGCTATGGGGGCAATGTGGATTTTGTTCTCAAAAAATTGTAGTAATGCATTTTGGTCTGCCTGGTGATCAGCATAGAGGCTGACTTTTGTTTTATTCCCATTGGGCTGGAACAACTACCCAGGAGACATATGACAAAAACATTTAAAGGTATAGACCACCTGTAGCCACCTGAGCCAAGAGACAGCAGAGGTAGCAAAGCCTGGGAAGATCCAGAGCTTGGAAAGTAAGAGGCTGTGGAGGAAGATTCTTGGGGGAATAAGGGCTTTGAAGGGCTA
Source organism: Panthera onca (assembly GCF_046562875.1). Lineage (NCBI taxonomy): Eukaryota > Metazoa > Chordata > Mammalia > Carnivora > Felidae > Panthera > Panthera onca. Next base: position 211,534,779 of record NC_138339.1, on the reverse strand, counting down.
CTGTATATACCACTGAATACAAAATTCAACACATGCCTAGAGCCATCAGCTTGGTCAGAAAAGATTTGAGATGACCATTGGCTTGCACCTCTGGCTAATTTTTGAACAAACAGGAGGGCAGAGGTGGAGGTAAAGGCTAAGGCAGAGTTGGAGGCAAGTTGGTGTGGTGTTGAAGAAGGGCCCTAGCTTAGTTTCAATCTACAAATAACAGGTATTGTTTTTCTTCTTCCTTTGGCCTCACATGTTTAAGGAAATCTGTCAGCCTTCTTGGCTAACTGCTGAAATAACAGAAAAGAGACTTCGGTGACCACACATGACACCAAAGACAGTGTTTGCAGAGATAGTTTGGAAAAGCCACTATACAAGGACAAGTGCTCACCTCAACAATCAACAACAGTACATCATGGAGAAGAGGAAATTCTGACTTCCAGAGTTACTTAATTATAATATTCAAAATGTTTGGTTTTCAACAAAAAAATTACAAGGCATGAAAAGAAACAGGAAAGCATAGTCCACTTGCATGAAAAAAAAAAAATTGACATAAACTATCCCTGAGGAAACCCAGACACTAGATAGAGTAGACAAAGACTTTAAGACAGCTGTCTTAAAAAAAAAAAAAAAGACAGCTGTCTTAAATATGTTCAAAGAGTTATAAAGGACACCGTAGACAAAAATATAAAGGAAACCTGGAGGGGGACCTGGGTGGCTCAGTCAGTTACGCACCCAACTTCTGCTTAGGTCATGATCTCCTGGTTTGTGGGTTCGAGCCCCACGTCAGGCTCTCTGCTGACGTCAGCTTCAGATCCTCTGTCCACTCTCTCTCCACCCCTCTTCCACCCACTCTCTCTTTCAAAAATAAATAAAAACCAAAAAAACTGAAAATAAAACAATAAAGGAAACCTGGAAAACAATATGTGAGTAAAATGAAAATATCAATAAAGATGTAGAAATTACAAAATGAAACCAAATAGAAACTCTGGAGTTGACAAGTAAAATAATTGAAATGAAAAAGTCGCTAGAGGGCTTTAACAGCAGATTTGAGAAGCAGAAGAAAAAAAAAATCAGCAAACTATAGGACTATTGAAATGACATTGTGAAGAGAAGAAAAATTAACATAAAATTAACATAACCTAAATGATCTTGGGGACACCGTGAAGAATACCAATATTCTCTGGGAGTCCCAGACAGAAATGAGAGAAAGAAAAAAGGGGACAGAAAGAATACTGCAGGAAATACTGCCCAAAGACTTACGAACTTTGATTAAAGGCTGAATCTACACATCCAAGTAGTTTAATGAACTCCACATATGATAAGCTCAAAGAGACTGACACTGAGACACACAGTCAAAAATTTGAAAGACAAAGACAAACAGAATCTTGAAAGTAGCAACAGACAAGCAACTTCGCACATAGAAGGGATCCACAATACAATTAATATCCAATTTGTTATCAGAAACCCTGGAGCCCAGAAAGCAGTGGGATAACATATTTGAAGTACTGAAAGGGGAAAACAATTGTCACCTGAGAATTCTGGCAACACTTTCTTTCAAAAATAAAAGAGAAATTAAGACATTCATAGATAAACAAAAACTGGGGGCGCCTGGGTGGCGCAGTCGGTTGAGCGTCCGACTTCAGCCAGGTCACGATCTCGCGGTCCGTGAGTTCGAGCCCCGCGTCGGGCCCTGGGCTGATGGCTCGGAGCCTGGAGCCTGTTTCCGATTCTGTGTCTCCCTCTCTCACTGCCCCTCCCCCGTTCATGCTCTGTCTCTCTCTGTCCCAAAAATAAATAAAAAACGTTGAAAAAAAAATTAAAAAAAAAAAAAAAAAAAAAAAAAAAAAAACTGAAGGAGTTAGTTGCTAGTACACCCGCCCTACATGAAATGCTAAAGGGAATCCTTTTGACTGTACTGAAAGGACACTAAATAGTAACTTGAAGTCGTACAAAAAAATAAAGAACTCTGGTAAAGATAGTTACATGGGTAAATATAAAGCATTCTGTTAATGTTGTAATACCTTCTTTCCTCCTATATTATTTAAAGCACATGCAAAAAAAATAATTATAAATCTATGCTAAAAAGCATGCAATATGTGAAGATGCAATTCATGACTATAACAACACAGAGGACAGGGGTGCATGGGTGGCTCAGTCAGTTAAGTATCCAACCCTTAGTTTTGGCTCAGGTCATGATCTCAGAGTTTGTCAATCCAACTTCCACCTCGCACTGACAGTGGAGATCCTGTTTGAGATTCTCTCTCTCCCTCTCTTTCTGCCCCTTCCTGGCACTCTCTCTCTCTCTCTCTCTCTCAAACTAAATAAACTCAACAACAGCAACAACAGAGGACAGAGCAGTATGGGAACAGAGTTTCTGTATGCTATTGAAACCAAATTGGAACTGATTCAAACTAGATTGTTATAAATTTAGCATGTTAATTATAATCACCATAATAACAACATAGAAAATAACTATAAAATAAAAAAGAAATTAAGAAGGAAATAAAAATGTTATACTAAAAAAAACTTAAACACAAAAGAAGGCTATATGTAAGGAACAAAAAATGAACAACCAAAAAGCTCATAGAAAATAGCAAAATGGCAGAAGTTAATGCTTGCTTATCAGTACTTTAAATGGGAAGAGATTAAACTCACCATTAAAAGATAGATTGGAAGAATGGATTTTAAAAATAATTCATATTATGAAATTAATAATTCATGATATTATGAATGATAATTCACTTGCATTGAAAGTGAAAGAGTGAGAAAAAATATTCTATGCAAATAATAACTAAAGGATAGCAGGAGTGACAATACTAATATCAAAAAATATATACTTTAGGTCAAAATTAATACAGAAGGGGGGCACTTGGGTGGCTCAGTCTGTTAGACGTCTGACTTGGGCTCAGGTTATGATCTCACAGTTCATGGGTTCAAGCCCTGCATCGGCTCTGTGCTAACAGCTCAGAGCCTGGAGCCTGCTTTGGATTCTGTGTCTCCCTCTCTCTCTGCCCCTCCCCTGCTCATGCTCTGTCTCTGTCTCTCTCAAAAAATAAATAATAAACATTAAAAAAATTAAAAAAATTAATACAGGAGAAAAAGAAGAATACTATATATTGAGGAAAGGGCTAATTCATTAGGAATATACAACACAACAATTTCAAATATATATACACCACTAGCAGAGCCCCATAATACATGAAGCAAACATTAAAAGGGAGACTTAAAGGGAGAAATAGTCAACTCTGCATAATCATTTGAGACTTCAATAACTCATTTTTTTAAATATTCTTTTCTTATAAGTTTATTTTTGAGAGAGAGTGCATGCGAGCAGGGGAAGGGCAGAAAGAGGGGGAGACAGAGAATCCAAAGCAGGCTCCATACTGTCAGCACAGAGCCCCATGTGGAGTTCAAACTCACGAATCGAACCGTGAGATCATGTCCTAAGCTGAAGCCGGAGGCTCAACTGACTAAGCCACCCAGGTGCCCCAATAACTCATTTTTAATAATGGATAAAACATCTAGATAAAAGGTCTATAAATAAATAGAGGTCTTGAATGACACTAAACATCAATTAGACCTGACATACATTACATATAAAACATTCCACTCACCATAGCAGAATATACACTGTTATCAAGTATACATGGAACATTCTCCAGGATAGATATTTTAGGCCACAAATTATACAAAGCACTTTCTCTGAACACCATGGAATGAAGCTAGAAACCCATAAATGAAGGAAAACTAGAAATTCACAAATGTGTTGAAATTAAACAACACCCTTTTAAATAATCAATGGGTTAGAGAAGAAATCAACAAGGGAAATATGAAGGTACTTGGATATGAATTAAAATGAAAACACATGGGATACAGCAAATACAGTGCTCAGAGTGAATTTATAGTTATAACTGCCTACATTAAAATAAATAAGATCACACATCAACAGCCTAACTCTACAATTTAAGGAACTAGAAAGAAAAAAAGAAAATATTAAATAATGAAGAAAATTAAAAAGATTAGAGTGCAGATAAATGAAATGGAGAGTAAAAAAACAATAGAGAGTATTAAAGAAACCAAAAGTTGATTCTTGAAAAGGTCAGGAAAATTGACAAACTTAAGTAGACTGACTAAGAAAAAAGGGAGAAGGCACAAATAATTAAAACTAGAAATAAAAGTTAACATCAATATTAACCTTACAGAATTAAAAAGGATTATGCTGGAGCCTGATTTTGATTCTGTGTCTTCCTCTCTCTCTGCCCCTCCCCAACTAGCACTCGTCTCTCTCTCTCTCTCTCAAAAATAAATAAACATTCAAAAAAATTTTTTTAAGGATTATGAAAGAATACCGTGAGCCTACATCAGGCTCTGTGCTGTCTGACAGCTCGAGCGTGGAGCCTGCTTCAGATTCTGTGTCTCCCTCTCTCTCTGTCCCTCTCCCCTTGTGCTCTGTCTCTCTCTCAAAAATAAATAAAAAATTTTAAAAACAAACAAAAAAACACTTTTGAAGCTCACATTCAGAGGTATAGGCTCACTAAAAGATTGAGACCTAATCACACCTTACCACAGGCCTATTTACAGGCGTATATCATGTCTGGCTATCAAGAAAAAACTGAAAGTCATACTAGAAGGCAAAAAACACAATCTGTAGAGACACAACAAGTATCAGAACCAGACATGGCAGTGATGTTGAAATTATCAGACCAGGAATTGAAAACAACCATAAATAGTATTCTGAGGGCTACTCTAATATTCTAACTATAATAATATTCCACAGATAAAGTAAACAGCATGTAAGAACTGAAAGGTAAAGAGATGGAAATTCTAAGACCCAAAAAGAAATGCTAGAGATCAAAACAACTGTAGGAGAAATGAAGAGTGCCTTTGATGGGCTTATTGATAGACTGGACACAGCTGGGGAAAGAATCTCTGAGCTTGAAGATATATCAATAGAAATTTTGAAGACTGAAAACCAAAGAGAACAAAGATAGTGGGGTGGGGGTCAGGAGTGGGGAGGAGAATGGAATAGAATAACCAAGGACCGTGGGACAACTACAAAAGGTGTAACATACACAAAATGGATTTAATCCTTTTCAAGTTAATTGTTGTGTATGGGTCCAATTTCATTCTTTTGCATGTGGTTATCCATTTTTCAACACCAATTGAAGAGACTATTCTTTACCCATTGTATATTCTTGCCCTTGTCAAAGATTAGTTCACCATATATGCAGAGGTTCATTTTTGGGCTCTCTATTCTGTTCCATTGGTTTATCTGTTTCTATACCAGTACCATACTCTTGTGATGACTGTAACTTTGTAGGATACAGTTCCTTGAACAACATGGGTCTGAACTGCATGGGTCCACTTATACACAGAACTTTTTGATAAATACAGTACTGTAAATATATTGTCTCATCCTTATGATTTTTAAATAACATTTTCCTTTCTCTAGCTTACTTTATTGTAAGACTACAATATAATATATATAACACACAAAATACATGTTAATTGTTCATGTTATTTGTAAGGCTTCCAGTCAACAGCAGACTATTAGTAGTTAAGTTTGGGGGGAACCCATAGTTATACTCAGATTTTGACCGCACAGGGCACCTTCACTTCTGTGTTGTTCAAGGGACAACTGTACTTTAAAATTAGAAATGTGATGCCTGTGACTTTGTTCTTCTTTTTCAAATTGCTTTAGCTACTCGGGGTCTTTTGTGATTCCATACGAATTATATGATAATTTTTTTTCTATTTCTGTGAAAAATGACATTGAAATTTTGATAGAGATTGCATTGAATCTATAGATTGATTTGGGTGGTATAGACACTTTAACAATATTAATACTTCTAATGCCTGAACATGAAATATCTTTCTATTTGTTTGTACCTACTCAAATTTCTTTCATCCATGTCTTATGTTATGCCTTTCAGTGTACAGATCTCTTACCTTCTTGTTTAAATTTATTCCTAAGTATTTTATTGTTTCCAATGCTATTTTAAATTAGATTGTTTTTTTAAATTTTCTAAAAATGTTTTATTTATTTTTCTTTTTTTTTTTTTTTTTTAATTTTTTTTTTTTAACGTTTATTTATTTTTGAGACAGAGAGAGACAGAGCATGAACGGGGGAGGGGCAGAGAGAGAGGGAGACACAGAATTGGAAGCAGGCTCCAGGCCCTGAGCCATCAGCCCGGAGCCCGACGCGGGGCTCGAACTCACGGACCGTGAGATCGTGACCTGAGCCGAAGTCGGACGCTTAACCGACTGAGCCACCCAGGCGCCCCTGTTTTATTTATTTTTGAGTGGGAGAGACTATGAGAGAGAGAGAGGGAGGGAGACATAGAATCCAAAGCAGGCTCCAGGCTCTGAGCTGTCAGCACAGAGCCCGACATAGGGCTCCAACTCGTGAAGCACAAGACCATGACCTGAACCAAAGTTGGATGCTTAACCTATTGAGCCACCCAGGTGCCTGTGAGATTGTTTTCTTAATTGCACTTTAAAATAGCTTGCTGTTAGTATATAGAAATACAACTGATTTTTTAAATTGATTTTTGTATATTGATTTTGTGTCTTGAAATTTTATTGAATTTGTTGTTTAGATATAACAGTTTTGGGTGGAGTCTTTAGGGTTTTCTATATACAAAATGATGTCATCTGAAAACAAAGATAATTTTACATCTTCCTTTCTAATATGGATGCCTTTTATTTATCCAATGTGAATTCCTAATTGCTCTGGCTAGGACTTCCAGTACTGTGTTGAACAGAAGTGATAAGTGTGGGCACTCTTGTATTGTTCCTGATCTTAAATAAAAAGCATTCAGCTTTTCACCATTGAGTATGATGTTAGCTGTGAGCTTGTCATACATGGCTTTTATTATGTTCAGGGGCATTCCTTCTATACCAAATTTTTGAAGGTTTTTATCATGAAAGAATATTGGATTTAGTCAAATTTTTTAGCATCCATCGAGATGACCATATAATTGTAATCCTTTGTTTTGTTAATGTGTTGTATCACATTTATTTTTTTTAATGTTTATTCATTTAGAGAGAGAGAGAGAGAGAATGAGCAAGGGAGGGGCAGAGAAAGAGGCACAGAGCCTGACATGGGGCTCCCTCTCACGAACTGTGAGAACAGGACCTGAGCTGAATCAAGAGTCAGATGCTTAACTGACTGAGCCACCCAGGCACCCCTGTATCACATTCATTGATTTATGTATAAGCCAACCTTGAATTCCAAAGATAATTCCCAGTTAATCATAATGAATGTATGATCTATTTAATGTGCTTTGAATACAGTATGCTAGTATCTTTTTAAGTATAGTTGACACAATTTTACATCAGTTTCAGGCATACAACATAGTGATTTTGCAACTCTATATGCTATGCTGTACTGTGCTAGCATTTTATTGAGGATTTTTTAATCTATGTTCATCAGGGATATTGATCTATAATTTTCCTTTCTTATAGTATCCTTATCTGGCTTAGGTCTGAGAGTAAAGATAAAATGAGTTTCGAAGTGCTCTCCTTTTCAATTTTTGGAAGAGTTTAAGGAAGGATTGGCATTAATTATTTAAATGTTTTGTAGAATTTACCAACTTAGCCATATGGATGTGGGCTTTGCGGGGGGTAGTTTTTGATTACTGCTTCGATCTCCTTATCTGTTATTATTCTGTTCAGATTTCCTTTTTCTTCCTGATTCAGTCATAGGTTCTATGTTCTAGGAAAGTGTCCATTTCTTTCTAGGTTATATCTAATTTGCTGACTTATGATTGTTCACTGTAGTTTCTTAAATTTTTTTAGTGTTTATTTATTTTTGAGACAGAGAGATATAGAGCATGAGCAGAGGAGGGGGAGAGAGAAAGAGGGAGATACATAATCCGAAGCAGGCTCCAGGCTCTGAGCTGTCAGAACGGAGCCCAACCTGGGGCTCAAACTCAGGAGCTGTGAGATCATGACATGAGCCGAGGTCAGATGCTTACCCAACTGAGCCACCCAGGCGCCCCTGTTCATAGTAGTTTCTGAGGATCCTTGGTTTTTGAGTCTTCTTTTTCTTCCTACTTAGTCTAGCTTCAGGTTCATCATTTCTGTTTCTTTTGAAAACGCAGCTTTTACTTTTGTTGATCTTTTCTATTGTTTTTCTAGTCTCTATTTCATTTATTTCTGCTCTGATCATTGTTTTCTTACTTTGCTATGTTTACTTTTTGTTTTCATTTTTGTTTTTCTAGTTCCTTGAGATGTAAAATTAGGTTGTTGATTTGAGATATTTTTTTTTCTTAACGTAGGTATTTATTGCTATAAATTTTCCTGTTAGAACTTCTTGTCCTGCATCCCATACATTTTGGTATTGTGTTTTAATTTCCATTTGTCTCAAAATATTTTTGGATACCCCATTTGATTTATTCTTTGACCTATTAGTTGTTCAGACGTGTGTTGTTTAATGTACACATTATTTGTGAATTTTCAAATTATCCTTCTATTACTGATTTCTAGTTTTATATTATTGTGGTCACTAACATATTATCTATCCTGGAGAATGTTTCCTGTATGCTTGAGAAGAATATATATCCTGCTCCTGTTGGATAAAATGTTTGTACATGTTTGTTACATCTATTTGGTTTATGGTATTGTTCAAATTTGCTGTTTCCTTCATTTCCTGTCTGGATGATCTATCCATTGTTGACAGCGGAGGGGGGGTATTAAAGACTCATACAATTACTTTATTGTCTTTTATTATTGAATGCTTTTATTTATTTGTCTTCCTTAATTGCTTTAAGACTTTCCATATTGTGTTGAATAAGAGCGATCAGAGTGGGCATTCTCATCTTGTTCCTGATCTTTGAGGTAAAGCTTTCAATTTTTTGCTGTTAAATCTGATGTTAGCTGTGGGTTTGTCGTATAAGACGTTTATTATGTTGAGGTATGTTCCTTCTGTACCTTATTTTTTAAGCATTTTTATCATGAAAGGATGTCATATTTTGTCAAATGCATTTTGTGTATCTATTGAGATGATGATACAATTTGTATCCTTCATTCTATTTAATGTGGTGTATCACATTTACTGATTTGTATTTGTTGAACACTCTCTTGCATCTGGGTATGAATCCTACTTGATCATGGTGTATGATTCTTTTAATGTGCTCAACTAAAGTTTGCTAATATTTTGTTGAGCATTTTTGTATCTTTATTCATTGGAAATATTGGTCTGTAGTTCTCTTTTTTTGGTAGTGTACTTATCTGGCTTTGGTATCAGGGTAATACTGGTCTCATAAAATGAATTTGGAAGTGTTCCTTTCTTTTCAATTTTGTGGAGCTTTGAAAAGGATTATCATTAATTCTTCTTTATTTGATAAAGAATTATCAAATATTTGATAGAATTCACCAGTGAAGCCATTTGGTCCTGAGCTCTTCTGTGTTTTGATTACCGATTTGATCTCATTACACAATATTGGTCTGTTCAGGTTTTGTATTTCTTCCTGATTCAGTCTTGGTGGATTGTATGCTTTTAGGAATTTACCCAATTCTTCTAGATGATCCAATTTATTGGCATGTAATTGTTCATAGTGGTCTCTTACCGATCCTATGAATTTCTTCGTATCAGTTGTAATGTCCCCTCTTTCATTTCTAACTATTTGAGTCTTCTGTGGGGTTTTTTCTTAATTAAACTAGCTAAAGTTTGTTATGTTTATCATCTATTTATCATTTTGAATTTTGTTTATCATTTTGAAAAAGCAGCTTTACTTTCATTGATCTTTCGTATTGTCTTTCTGGTCTCTATTTCATTTATTTCCACTAAGATCAGTGTTATTTCTCTTCCTTCTGCTAACTTTAGGTTTAGTTTGTTCCTCTTTTTCTAGTTCCTAGAGTTGTGAAGTTAGGTAGTATTTGAGATCTTGCTATTTTCTTAAAATATGCATTTAATGCTATAAATATCCTTGTTAGAACTATTTTTGCAGCATCCCAAATGTTTTGGTATGTTGTGTTTCCATGTTCATTTGTTTTGAGATATGTTTTTTTATTACTTTTTTCATTTTTTGTTTGACCTATTCATTGTTCTGGAGTGTGTTATTTAGTTTCCACTTGCTTGAAAATATCCAGCTTTCCTTTTGCTGCTGATTTCTAGTTTCATACCATTGTTATCAAAAAGATATTTGGTATGATTTCAATTATCTTAAATATTCTAATATTGTTGCATGGCCTATCATGTGATCTGTCCTGGAGAGTATTCCATGTGTGCTTGAGAAGAATGTGTATTCTGCTACTGGGTGGAATGTTCTATAAATATGTGTTAGATGTGTTTGTCTAAAGTGGTTCCAGTCTGGGACATCTGGGTGGCTCAGACGGTTGAGTGTCCGACTTTGGCTCTGGTCAGGATCTCAACTGCTTGTGGGTTCTAGGCCCAAGTCAGGCTTGATACTGACAGGTTAGAGCCTGGAGCCTCCTTTGGATTCTGCGTCTTCCTCCCTATCTGCCCCTCCCCCACTCGTGCTCTGTCTCTTTCTCTCTCTCTCAAAAATAAATAAACATTTTTAAAAATTCGTAAGTGGTTCAAGTCCAATGTTCCCTTCTTGATCATTCCCTGGATGATCTGTCAATCGCTGAAAGTGTAGTATTGAAATCCCCTACTATTATTGTATTTTAGTCTGTTTTCCCTTCTAAAGGGAAAAACAGACTAAAATACAATAATATATATTGTATGTATATTGTATATATTGTATTGTATATTGTATATATATATTGTATGTATATTGTATATATTGTATTGTATATTGAATGGAATATATTTAGATATTCCATTCTGGGTGTGCATATTTATAATTATTATATGTTCTTGATGAATTGACTCCTATATCATTATATAAATATCTTCTTTGTCTCTTGTTACTGTTTTTGGCTTAAAGTCTATTTTGTCTGAATCTTTTGGATTCCGCTTTCATGGAACATCTTTTTCCATCTCTTCACTTTGAGCTTATGTGTGTTCTTAAATTTGAAGTGAATCTTTTATAGGCAGCAGATAGATGGTTCTTGGTTTTTTATCCATCCAGTCATTCTGTGCCTTTTGATTGGTGAACAATCCATTTATATTTAATTATTGGTATGTAGGGACTTACTAATACCATCTTATTAATTGCTTTCTGGTGGTTTTATAGTTCCATTGTTTCCTTCTCCTCATGTTTTGCCTATCTTTGTAAATTGGTAGTTTTCCATACTTGGATACTCTGTTTCTTCTTTATCTTCTGTGCATCTGCTCTAAGGCTTTGCTTTGTGGTTACCACAAGGCTTACACAAAACATCATATAGAAAAAATCATTTATTTTAGGCTGATTGCAACTTAACTTTGATCACATAAAAAAACTCTACCTTTATGTCCACCCTTTATATTTTTGGTGTTATGACTTACTTCCCACTAAAATGTGTACTTATTAACTAATTATAGTAGCTACAGTTATTTTATTTTACTCTATTCCTTCAACCTTTATATTTCAGCTAAGTACATCATCCTATTACAAAATTAGAGTTTGCTCCTTTTTAAATGTTTGTTCATTTTGAGAGAGCACAAGTGGGAGGGGCAGAGAGAGGGGGAAAGAGAGAATCCCAAGCAGGTTCTGCGTCATCAGCACAGAGCCCAACATGGGGCTTGATCCCACAAACCTTAAGATCATGACCTGAGCTGAAATCAAGAGTCAGATGCTTAACTGACTGAGCACTCAGATGCCCCCAAAATGAGAGGTTTCTAAATCTGACTGTGTATTTACCTTTACCACTGTGTTGGATGCTTTCACATGTTTTATTGTCAATAATTAGCATCTTTTCATTTCACTTAACATTATAATGTCCAGATCCATTTATATTGTTGCAAATGGCAAGATTTCATTCTTTTTATGGCTAAATAATACACATTACCTCTTCTTTATTCATGTATCTATTGATGGACACTTGAGTTGCTCCCATATCTTGGCTATTGTAAATAATGCTGTAATACCATAGGGGTTAAATTCATGTTTTTGTTTTCTTTGGGTAAATACCTAGTAGTGGTATTACTGGATCATGTGGTATTTCTATTTTTAACTTTTGAAGAACCTCTACAATGTATTCCACAGTGGCTGCATCAGTTTGTATTTTGACCAACAATGGATGAGGGATAATTTTTCTCCACATCTTCACCAACACTTCTTGGTTCTTGTGTTTATGTTAGCCATTCTGATGGGTGTAAGGTAATATCTCATTGTTGTTTTGATTTGCATTTTCCTGATGATTAATGATGTTGAGCTTCTTTTCATGTGTCTGTCAGTCATCTGTTTGTCTTCTTTGGGAAAATATCTATTCATGCCCTCTCCCCATTTTTTAATTGGATCATTTGGGTGTTTTGGTGTTGAGTTGTATAAGTTCTTTATGTATTTTTTATATTAACCTCTTATTAGATATATCATTTGCAATTATCTTTTTCCCAAAAAGATTCCCTTTTTGTTTTAGTGATAATTTCCTTTGCTGTGCAAAAGCTTTTTTTTCTTTTTCATGTAGTCCTAATAGTTTAATTTTCCTTTTATTTCCGTTAACAGTGGAGACACATCTAGAAAAATGTTTTTATGGCTGATATCAGAGAAATTACTGCCTATGTATTCTTCTAAGAATTCTATAGTTTCAGGGGCGCCTGGGTGGCGCAGTCGGTTAAGCGTCCGACTTCAGCCAGGTCACGATCTCGCGGTCCGTGAGTTCGAGCCCCGCGTCGGGCTCTGGGCTGATGGCTCGGAGCCTGGAGCCTGTTTCCGATTCTGTGTCTCCCTCTCTCTCTGCCCCTCCCCCGTTCATGCTCTGTCTCTCTCTGTCCCAAAAATAAATAAAAAATTTAAAAAAAAAAAAAAAAAAAGAATTCTATAGTTTCAGGTCTCATTTTTGGTTTTTAATCTATTTTGAGTTTATATTTTTGTATGGTGTAAGAATGATATATGGTGTATGGTGTCCGGTTTCATTTTTATGGCATGTAGCTGTTCAGTTTTCCCAACAATATTTGTTGAAAAGACTGCATTTTTCCCATTGTATATTCTTCCTTCCTTTGTCATAGATTAATTGACCAGAAATTATTGGGTTTATTTCTGGACTTTCTACGTGGTTTTCCATTGATCTATGTGTCTGTTTTTGTGCTATTACCATACTGTTTTGATTACTGTAGCCTTGTAGTATATCTTGAAATCTGAGATTGTGATACCTTCAGATTCGTTTTTTGTCTTTTGCTTTTTCAAATTGCTTTGGCTATCAGGGTCTTTTGCGGATCCATATAGATTTTAAGATTATTTGTTCTAGTTCTGTAGGAATTGCTGTTGGTGTTTTGATAAGGATTGAATTAAATCTATAGATTGCTCTGGGTAGTATGGAAATTTTAACAATATTCGTTCTCCAAATCCATGAGCATGGAATATCTTCCTATTTATTTGCATCATCTTCAGTTTCTTTCATCAGTGTTTTATAGTTTTCAGAGTATGATGTAGATTTCTCCTCTTTGGTTAAGTTTATTCCTATATATATATTTTTTTTTTTTGGTGCAATTTTAAATGGTATTATTCTCTTAGTTTCTCTTTCTACCACTTTTAGTGTATAGGAACACAACACATTTCTGCATGTTAATTTTGTATCCTGAGACTTTACTGAATTTGTTTACCAGTTCTAGTAGTGTTTTGGTGAAGTCTTTAGGGATTTCTCTATATAATATCATGTCATCTGCAAATAGTGACAGTTTTACTTCTTCCTTACCAATTCAGATGCTATTTTTGTTTGTTTGTTTGTTTGTTTGTTTGTTTGTTTGTTGTCTGCTGTAGCTAGGATTTCCAGTACTATGTTGAGTAAAAGTAGTGAGAATGGGCATCTTTGTCTTGTTCCTGACCTTAGAGGAGAAGCTCTCAGTTTTTTACCATTGATATTAGCTGTGGATTTTTTTATATGTCGTTTATTGTGTTGAGGTGTGTTCCTTCTAAATGTACTTTGTTGAGTTTTCATCATGAATAGATATTGGACTTTGTCAAATGCTTTTTCTGCAACTATTGAAATGATCATACGGTTTTTAATCCTTTCTCTTCTTTTTTTTTTAAATTTTTTTTTAATATTTTATTTATTTTTGAGACAGGGAGAGACAGAGCATGAACAGGGGAGGGTCAGAGAGAGGGAGACATAGAATCTGAAACAGGCTCCAGGCTCTGAGCTGTCAGCACAGAGCCCGACGCGGGGCTCAAACTCATGGACCGCGAGATCATGACCTGAGCCGAAGTCGGCCGCCCAACCGACTGAGCCACCCAGGTGCCCCTAATCCTTTCTCTTCTTAATGTGAGATATCACACTGATTAATTTGTGAATATTGAACCACCTTGCATCACTGGAATAAACTCCACTTGATCACAGTGAATGATTTGTTAATGTACAGTTGGATTCAGTCTGCTAATATTTTGATGAAGATTTTCGCATCTATGTTTATCAGAGATATTGGCCTGTAGCTTTCTTTTTTTTTTTTTTTTTTTTTTTTTTTTTGTATTGTCTTTATCTGGTTTTGGTATCAGGGTAATGCTTGCTTCATAGAATGAATTTGGAATCTGTCCCTTCCCTTCTATTTTTGGGAATAGTTTGAGAAGAATAGGCACTAACTCTTCCTTAAACATTTGGTAGAATTCACAGTGAAGCCATCTGGTCCTGGACTTTTGTTTGTTGAGGGTTTATTACTATTACTACTACTACTACTACTGATTCAATTTCATTGCTAGTAATCAGTCTGTTCAAATTTTGTATTTCTTCCTGATTCAGTTTTGGAAGTTTATATATTACAAGGAATTTATCCATTTCTTGTAGGTTGTGCAATTCTTCTAGGTCTGTTGGCATATAATTTTTCATAGTATTCTCTTGTAATTCTTTGTATTTCTCTGGTGTTGTTTATTTCTCCTCCTTCATTTCTGACTTTATTTATTTGAGTTCTCTCTCTCTCTCTGTGTCTCTTTTTCTCTGCACCGCCCTCCACCCACAACCCCATCTCTTTTGATGCTGCTAGCTAAGGATTTATCAATTTTGTTGATCTTTTCAAAGAACCAGCTCCTGGTTCTGTTCTATTGTCTTTTTAAGTCTCTATTTCATTTCTTTCTGCTCTAATTTTACCCTTTCTTTCCTTCTACTTGCTTTGGGCTTTGTTTCTTCTTCTTCTCCAGTTCCTTTAGGTGTAAGATTAGGTTGTTGAGATTTTCCTTGCATCTCGAGGTCAGCTTTTATTGCTATAATCTTCCCTTTTAGAATAGTTTTTGCTGTATTCCAAAGATTTGGGACCATTATGTTTTCATTTTCATTTGTCTCCATGTATTTTTTTTTATTTTTTTAAATTTATTATTATTTTTTTAATGTTTATTGGTTTTTGAGAGAGACAGAGACAGAGCTTGAGCGGGGGAGGGGCAGAGAGAGAGGGAGACACAGAATCTGAAGCAGGCTCCAGGCTCTAAGCTGTCAGCACAGAGCCCGACGCAGGGCTTGAACCCATAGACCGTGAGATCATGATCTGAGCCAAAGTCGGACACCCAACCAACTGAGCCACCCAGGTGCCCCTCCATGTATTATTTTTAATTTCCATTTGATTTCATGGTTGACCTATTCATTGTTTAGTGTCATGTTATTTAAAATCCATGTATTTGTGTTCTTTCCAGATTTTTTTCTTGCGATTGATTTCTAGTTTCATACCATTGTGGTTGGAAAAAATGCATGATATGATTTCAGTCTTTTTGAGTTTGTTGAGACTTGTTTTGTGGCCCAACATGTGACCTATTCTGGAGAAGTTTCTGTGCTCTTGAAAAGAATATGTATTCTGCTCTTTTAGGATGGAGTATTCTGAATATATCTGTTAGAACTATGTTGTCTAATGCATCATTCAAAGCCACCATTTCCTTGTTGATTTTCTGGTTGGATGATCTATGCATTGATATAAAGTAAGCTGTTAAAGTCCCCTACTATTATTGAATTGCTATCAATTACTCCCTTTATATTTGGTATTAGCTGCTTTATTCATTTGGGTGCTCCCATTTTGGGTGATAAATATTTACAGTTGTTACATCTTCTAACTGGATTGGTCCCTTTATCATTAGGTAGTGTCCTTCTTTGTTTCATATTATAGTCTTTGAAAGTCTATTTTTTTTTCCAATGTTAGGAATGCTACCCCAGCTTTCTTTTCACTTCCATTTTTGCATGATATCTTTCCATCCTTTTACTTTCCATCTGGATGTGTCTTTCAGTCTGAAGTGAGTCTCTTATAGACATCATATGGATGGATTGCTTTTTTATCCATTCACTAACCCTATGTCTTTTGATTGGAACACTTACTCCATTTGCATTCAAAGTAATTATTGATAAGTATGTACTTACTGGCATTTTGTTACTTTTTTTATGGAAGGTTTTTGTAGTTCTTCTCCATTCCTCTCTTCTCTTGCTCTTCCCTTGTTGTTTGATGGCTTTCTTTAGTGATATGTTTATATTCCTTTTTCTTTATTTTTTGCATGTATATTACGGGTTTTCAGCTTGTTGTGACCATTAGGTTTATATACAACATCTTACACATATAGCAGTCTATATTTAGTTATTGGTTGCTTAAGTTTTAACCCATTCTAAAAGCTCTGAGTTGCTAGTCTCCCCACCCCTATTTTACATATGTGATGTCCTACTTTACATTGTTTTATTCTGTGACTACTTTGACAAATTTTTATAGATATAATTGATTTTACAGCTTTTGTCCTGTTCTTTCATTTAGGGTATATTCCTCTGTCTCATTTTGTCTAATTCTCTGTGTTTATTTCTATGTATTCGGAAAGTCAGCTACATCTCCTGCTCTTGAAAGTAGTGGACTTATGAAGAAGAGGTCCTGTAGTGCCCTGTAGTGCAATGTCCCCAGCTCAGCAGGGGTATCTCCTGTGTGTTTTGTATGCCCTACTATTGTGGCTGAGCCAGGTTTGCCTTCAGTATAGTTGGCTGCAGTGGCCCACTTTGCCTGTGGCGAGCAAGGTTTGTTCCCTGTGCTGTTAAGAGACCAGTCTGGGGTACCTTGTGTTTGCAGTTGGGTCAGACCAGATACCTGCCCTCAGCCCATGTGACAGGGCTGCAGTTGCACTAAGCTGCAAGACACTCTCCCTGTGTTGTCTCCTGAGAGGAATTTATTGGGGGTGGAGCCTGCAGTCAGACCAGATGTCTGCCCCCAGTCCTATCTGTTGGGGTTGCAGTGACCCCAAACTATAGGACTCTCTCCTTGTGCTGCCTTCTGTGAGGTTTTGCTAGTGGGCAGTGCTGGCAATAAGATCAGATGTATGATCTGTAATAGCTTCTCCAGCCTACTCCTGGAGCTGCAGCTGCACTGTTGTGTGTGTGCTCTTATCTTCCCGTCTTCCCAGTGCAGGAGTCATTTTGGAGCGGTGCTACTCGCTGTCAGGGCTGCTTGCAGAATGAGACACATCAGGAGCACTGTGGAGAGATTCCTGCTGAATGGGCAGGTTGGAGTAGGAAGATCTGCAGGAGAACATGGGAGTGGGACATGTGGTATTAGCAAGCTAAATGGAGAGTGTTCAAGCTGGTTCCTGCAGGTGGCCAGCTATCTAGGCTGGGTGGTGGAAGTGGGGAAGACATGGCACCCATCATCTTTTTTGTTCTTGGAAAAGCCTCCTAAAGATCCCTGACTGACTTGCACATGTTCTGAGATTAGTAAATAAATCTCCTTCCCCTATCCCCCAGGCTCTTTTCAAACTGCTGCTTCTATGCTGTATCTTGGCAGGATTGTTTGTTATGTCATCTCTTTAAGGACAGGAACTCAGTTTTTTATCACCATCTGGCTCTCCCAAGAGCCGAGCTTGTTCATTTTTAAAGTACCTAGAATTAACCTCCATTGGTTTTACAAACTCTTGAAGTTAAGCCCTACTGGTTTTCAAAGCCAAAGGTTATAGGGACTTGTTTTCCCGGTGCAGGTCTCCTGTTACTGGGATGCCTGATGTGGGTTCTGTTCCGCTCCCTTCTCCATGCTTGTGGTGTCCCTCCCTTTTGTGGTTAGTCTCACAGGAGAGTTTGGTTCATCTCGACTTCCACCGCTCCTACTCTTTCTGATGTGACCTCCTCTCTATAATTAACTGTAGAGACTCTGTTCTGCCAGTCTTTGGATTGTTTTCTGGGTTAGTTGCACTGATGTGACTGGTATCTAGGTGTATCTGTGGGACAAGATGAGCTTAGGATCCTCCTACCCCACCATCTTCCAAGCTCCTCCTATCTTTGATTTTTGACAGTTTTAATATAGTTTGTCTTAGACAAGGTTGTTTTGCATTGAGATTATAGGGTGATCTATTATCATTATGTACTTGGATATCTAATTCTCTTCCCAGGATTGGAAAATTCTCAACTATTATTTCTTTAAATAAACTTTCTGCCCCTGTTAACCAGAGCCCAAGGGTGCAAGAGCGCCTAGTTCCCAGGGTCCCAACAGACCAGGTTCAGCAACTCATCACTGACAAATCCAGAGGCATAGAGATGAGTGGTGGTGAAATTAGAAAGGAATTTATTTCAGTGAGGCCAACACTGGGGAAACAGCAGACTAGCTTCTCAAAGACAGTCTCCAAAGTGCTGAAAATTCTTTCAGGTTTATATAAGAAAAATGTGGGATCAAATTTGGTGGGTACATGCATCTGGGCAGTAAAGATAGATCACTGTCTAGGGGTCAATTACATGGGGTCTGTATTCCTTGAGGAGGTAGCTTCCGTTCTCATCACAGGATGCTTTTGGCTGCTAGGTCTTTTGCCTGAGTTAGAAGATAAGCTGGAAAGAACTTAATTAAAAAATACAGACTGAGGTCAAATGGAGGTAGTTGAGGTCCTCTTCCTCCCAACCCCTTCTCCCACTATTCTCCATCTGGAAATCATGATTTTTCTAATATTTCTACATTTGACACAGTCCTCTTTACTATATAGGCTTTCTTCACTTCTTTTTGTTTATTCTTTGTTTTCCATTGATGAGTTTACTTCAAAGTTCCTATCCTCTTCTTCATTTATTCCCTCTTCCATTTGGTCTATTGTGCTGTGGATACTCTCTATTGCATTTTTCATTTTATTGATTCTTTTTCAGCTCCAAAATTTATTTGGTTCTTTTTTTAAGTGTCTCTGTTAAATATCTCATTAAATATCTCATTTTATCTCTGTTAATATCTTATTTTGTTCAGGGGAGCCTGGGTGGGTCAGTCAGTTAAGCATCTGACTCTTGATTTTGGCTCAGGTCATTATCTCGCAGTTCATGAGATGGAGTCCTGCGTCGGGCTGTATGCTTACAGTGTAGAGTCTGCTTAGGATTCTCTCTCTCCCCCTCTCCCTGCCCCTCTCCTGCTCTTGCACTCTCTCTCTGTCTTTCTCTCTCTCTCTCTCAAAATAAATAAATATTTTAAAAAAGAAAAAAAATTTAAATATCTCATTTTGTTCATGTATTATTTTACTCATTTTATTAAATTGTGTTTGTGTGTTTTCTTTTAGCTCATTGAAGTTTCCTCAGAACAGCTATTTTGAATTATTTATCAGCTAGATCATTAAGTTCTGTGCCTTTGATTTTGGTTATTGGACAACTTTTTTTTGTTTGATTTTGATTATGTGTTTCCTTGATTCTTTCAATTCCTTGTAGTTTTTGCATTGCTGCTTTCACATTTGAAGCAGCATAAAATTCTCAGATCTTTATGTCTTGCCTTCATGTGGGATATGCTGTTTTTTGGTCCTCTTATATCTGGGTTTTACTCAGACCTTCTATGGATACAATTGCCCCATACTTCTTGCTCCCTCTCATGGTATATTTCTTAAGCTTTTATGTCTTCTCTGGTTCTTAAAACACACAAGGCTGGTTTATAGAAACCTTTCTTTTACTTTCCAGAAGGTGGAGATACAGCTCAAGATTGTGCTTTTTCCTTTGCCTGCAGACCCTGGTCTATTTTTCTGAGAGCACTCTGTTTACTGGAGAGAGCTCACTCTCACCATCACACTCAGGAGCCAGATATGGGACAAGTGTAGGTTTAGCACACAGGGCATTGGTAGTGCCTATGCGCCCAGTGGGGGATCCTAGGGTAAGGTTCTTCCAGAGGCTTCAGGGTAGAATTCCTGCTGAAATCCTGAGTGCAGTCAGCAAGAATGTGTTCTTTAATGCCCTTAGATATTCTTATCTGCATCTTTCCCAATCTCCCTCTTCTGAATCATGGAGGTCATACCTCAGCACCCTGGGTGCTGCTGGAAAGAAACAGGTTTCTCCAGCAGCATACCTCACAGCAGGGGAAGCCTAGCATTCACTCACTGCTCTCTTTCTTACCATGGGGGAGGTCACTGCCAGCTGATCTCATCCCTTGCAGTGTTACCTTTGGGGGCGTGGTGACACGGGAAAAGTTCTTACTCTCTCCAATGTATCCAAACCCTTTCTTTCTTTCTTTTCTTTTTCTTTCTTTCTTTCTTTCTTTCTTTCTTTCTTTCTTTCTTTCTTCTCCAACAGTGTATTCAAATCTTCCCTTGGGAAGGCTGGACTTCTACAAACTCCCTATTACCTGTGGGTTTCTGCCCAAGTTCAGCACTCTTCCAGGTTTTCCCCAAATGCAGTCTGGAGGCACTGAGACAGGTTTGCTGGAGTTTTACTGTTTCTGTCACCCATACTGAGGGCTGTCTGGATATTACTGCATACACAGGTGGGCAAGACTACTCCAAGATCCCTTGGCATATGGTGCTGGATCCCACAGTGCCTCCCACAGAGGCATTTTTATTTATGGGTGGATGTCTCTTTAGTTGTTTAATAGGAGGACAAAAAGATAGATGCCTTACACTGTCATGATCCTGGTGTTACTCTTCATATAATCAGTTTTCCATTATTCACAAAATAACTTGGTGGTATATTGGATGGAGTTGCTTGAATCTATGGATCAAGTTGGGAAGAAGAGTGCTACTGTTATTTTAAAAGAGTATTTACAAATTATGAAAAATCTGAGTTACTCAATGAGGAGCTCTAGGACACAGATATAAAGTTCTTTGAAAGTTTAATGAGTTCTATAATGTATAAACCATATTTAGAGTGTTGGCTTACCACTACTTATGTGCTTAGCTTCTAATTCTTGTTTTTCTTTGGCTTAACTAAAATGAGCATCAACAGATGGTCTAATAAGAGTAGTCTACTGTGTAGGTTTATAGAAATGGCAGTGATAAATAAAACACAGTCCTTTTTTCAGGAGTTGCCAATTCAGTTCTTAGAAAAATAACTGCACAAAAATTTGGCATGATATATGTAGTAATTGTTCTGAGAAATGATTTTGAGTAAGGGAAACTATTATTTTAGGCATTTCCCAGAGAGGAAATATATGCCAGAAAAGACTAGCTGAAACAAAGCCCAGTGGAATTATTTGAATGAGAGAGATTTTCACCAAATTTTTATTTTGAAAAATTTCAAGCATACAGAAAAAATTTTTAAGTTTATTTATTTTATTTTGAGAGAGAGAGAGAGCACACTTGAACAGGGGAGGGGCAGAGAGAGAGGGAGAGAGAGAATCCCAAACAGGCTTCCTGCTTCAGTACAGAGCCCAACATGGGGCTCAATCTCACGGACCATGAGATTATGACCTGAGCTGAGATCAAGAGTCAGAGGCTTAACTGACTGAAGCACTCAGGTGCCCCCAAGCATACAAAAAAATTTAAATACTTCAATGAACATTATATATGCCACACATATTTTAATGACTGTTAATTTTTTTACATTTGCTTTTCTCTTTTCCCTGTACTTCCTCCCTCTCTCCCTCCCTCTTCATATATATATACATATACATATGTATATATAGTGTACATATACATATATACACATATATACGTATATACGCATACACAGTTGACATTTGAATAATATGGGTTTGAATGGCATGAATCCACTTATGCCTGGATTTTTTTTTTTAATATTTATTTATTTTGGGGAGAGTGAAAGCAGGGGAGGGTCAGAGAGAGGGAGACAGAGGGTCTGAAGAGGGCTCTGTGCTGACAGGCCAACAGCAGTGAGCCTGATATGGGGTTGAACTCACAAATCACGAGATCATGATTTGAGCCAAAGTTGGATGTTCAACTGACTGAGTCACTCAGGTGCCCCATGCCTGGATTTTTTACAGTACAGTACTGTAAATGTATTTTCCTTATGGTTTTCTTAATAATATTTTCTCTTCTCTAGCTTACTTTATTGTAATAATACAGTATATAATACATATACAAAATATGTGTTAGTCGACTTATCAATTTTATTGATAAGGCTTCTGGTCAATGTAGGCTATTAGTAGTTATATTTTGGGGGAGTCAAAAGTTATGTGTGGATTTTCTTTCTTTTTTTCTTATTGTTTATTCATTTATTTTTGAGAGCAAGAGTGTGAGCAGGGCTGGGACAGAGAAAGAGAGACACAGAATCCAAAGCAGGCTCTAGGCTCCAAGCTGTCAGCACAGAGCCTGATGCGGGGCTTGAACCCACAAACTGAGATCATGACCTGAGCAGAAGTAGGACACCTAATCAACTGAGCCACCCAGATACCCCTACAGGGATCTTCAACTGTGTGGGCAGTCGGCACCCCTAATGCCTGCATTGTTCAAGGGTTATGTTTGTTTTTTCCAATCCAGAATCTAAGATTCATGCATCACACTTGGTTGCATACTTTTATTTTCTAGATTAATTCCTCTAACTTTTTTTCATATAACACTGACTTTTTAAACAATCCAGCAAAATGGATTTGTCTGGCTACTTCCTTAGGTGTTAGTAATTGTGATGTTTAATTTCATATGTCAACTTGAGTGGATCACAAGGTGCCTGGATTTGGCAAACATTATTTCTCGGGTGTGTCTGTGAGGGTTTTTCCAGAGGAGATTAGCATTTGAATTGGTAGACTGAGTAAAGCAGATTGCCTTTCCAATGTGGATGGGAATTATCCAATCGACTGAGGGCCTGAATAGAATAAAAAGGCAAAGGAAGGGAGAATTCACTCTCACCTGACTGAACGGGGACATTGGTCTGTCCTCTTACTGGGACTTGCACCAATGGTGCTCCTGGTTGATCTCATACCTTCCAACTCTGACAGGAACTACACCGCCAGCTTTCCTGGGTTTCTAGCTTGTAGAAAGTGGATTCTGAGACTATATTTGCATGAACCAATTCCTTGTTAATAAATCTATTCATATATATGTCCTATTGGTTTTATTTCTCTGGCATACCCTGAATAATCCAGTGACTTTCATCTATCCCCTTGATATATTATAAATTAAATTAAGCCTAAAGATTAGTTAAATTCAGGTTAAAAGCATTTGGCAAGATTTTCATAGATAATGTTATAGAGTTCATATTGTATGTATTATATTACATTTGTACGAACATAATCCAGAAAGTCTCACTAAAATAACTGTCATGTCTCTTTATTGTAATGGTTCATTTTCCAATTAATAATTAGTATGCAATCTGTGGCATCATATAAACATTTGGTTCCTTGATGTGGTAGGCAGCTTCTGAGATTATCACCAATGATCTCTGCTCATGTTACGTACTTATGTAAACTCCTCCCCTTGAATGTGGACTGAATTTATAGCCTCTCTACTAATAATAAGATACAAAAGTAGTGGTGGGATGTCTCCACCAAGATTAGGTTATGAAAAAAAAAAAAAAAAAAAAAACTGAAGTAGCTTCCACTCCTCTCCTTGTCTCTCTGTCCCATCTCTCATGCTGGGGTAGCCTGGCATGGGGAGAACCTGAGGCCCTCATTCCAACAATTCTTTTTTTTTTTTTCTTTTCTTTTTTTTCATTCCAACAATTCTTGAGGAACTGTAGACTATGGAAGCAGATCCTATAGCACAAGTAGAGGCTTGAGATGACTTCAGTCCTGCCCAATAGTTGCCTCCCAACCTCATGAGAAAAGTTGAGTCAGAAAAACCCAGCTAAATCCCAGCTAAATAAATGGATTTCAGGTCTGCAGGAACTGCAGGACAATAAATTTTACTTATTTTAAAGATGCTGAATTTGAGTGTAGCTTGTTTTCCAATGATAAATAATTGCCCCAAAACTTCGATCTCATGATTGTAGCAACTGCTAACAATCATTCCCTGACTCAACTCTTATACTGACATTGCAAATGGTGACTTTCTTTTTTTTTTTTTTTTTAACGTTTATTTATTTTTGGGACAGAGAGAGACAGAGCATGAACGGGGGAGGGGCAGAGAGAGAGGGAGACACAGAATCGGAAGCAGGCTCCAGGCTCTGAGCCATCAGCCCAGAGCCCCACGCGGGGCTCAAACTCACGAACCGTGAGATCGTGACCTGAGCCAAAGTCGGACGCTCAACCGACTGAGCCACCCAGGCGCCCCGCAAATGGTGACTTTCTAATTCCACCTTTCTTTCCATTCTTCTGTAAAGAAAGCATTCATTTATTTTTTTCCTCAGCTGAAAGATAATAAAATCTTAATTGAATAAATGCCAGTACTTCTATTTTGAAAACAAGATGGCGGGATAGGAAGTCCTGGAATTTAGTCCCCCTTACAAAAAGACCAACAAGCAACTATTCACAGAAAATAACATCAATGTGAAAATCCTAGAACCCAGGGGTGAGGAAGACGCACCCTTGAACAACAAAAATGGATAAAAGCCACAATTAGAAGTCTAAAAGGAGTGGTTTCACTTTGACCAACGTGCCTCTCCCACAGGTTGGCACAGTGCCACACAGAGTTCCCCTGGACCCATGGTTTCTCCAGTGGAGAAAAGGGGGCCTGGGGTTGACATCTAGTTTATCCAGCCTTCCAGCATGCTTCCCAGAGGCTTGGCTCTGTCTCACCTCACATGGAACACTGGGAAAATAAGCAGAGCTATACAAAATGGGGTCAGCTAGAAACAAAGAAGGGACAAACTCACAGCAATCAGTGCAATGATCATGCTGTGGCACTGCATTCCTACTGGTGGTGGCGACCCAACCAGAGAACCCAGCTAGTGACTTCATTCACCCATGGATCTGAGCCAGTTATTCCATCTGGTCAGGGAACGCAGTTGGCAGTTCTGTCTAGTATTGATCCTCAGTCAACAGTTCAACCCCGCTATGGAGACCATTCTAACACCCCAACTGAACAGAAAGCCAAGCCAGCAGCCTCACCCAATTGCAAAGCATGGCCTCTGGCCCCACCCAACCCAGAGACCCTAACTGTGCAAGGATCCTGGACAGCAACCATGTCTATCTGTGGAGCTCAGCCTTTAGCCCCACCTGCTTGCAGAGCTCAGCCTATGTCCCTGCCTGTTTCCTGAGCACAGCTTGCAAACACACCCAAACAGAGAGGTCAACCAGTGACCTTGACCAGTTGAGAAGCATAGCCTACAGACTCATCTCACCAGGGACCCTAGACAGTTACTTTGCCTGACTGCAGAGCAGTGCCTTTCTCAACATCAGAGCACAAGCAATGGCCCTGCACAACTAGAGATCCAGAGCAGTCCCTGCCTTCCAGCTGAGACACCCAGAACCCCAGGCTGGGCTGACTGGGGAAGATCTTTCCCGGTTAAAGTAAACCAGTAAACAATGGAGGAAGACACCTCTTCCTCAAATATGCAAATACCAGTGCAATGATCCAAGAATCATGAGTAATCAGACAAACATGACACCATCAAAAGAAACTAATAAAGCTCCAATAACCCTTTAAAAAATTAGATCTATGAACTGAGTGACAAAGAATCCAGAATATTCATCTTAAAGAAGTTCAGTGAACAAGATGAAAACACATATAGACAACTAAATGAAATTAGGAAAGCAATACATGAGCACAATAAGAATTTCAGCAAAGAAATAAAAATCATTAAAAAGAAAACAAATCTTAGATCTCAAGAATACAACACCTGAAGTGAAATAGTCAATAAAGAGCTTCAATAGCATGCCAGCAGTCAGATGAAAGGAGCTGTGAAGTTGAAGATACGTCCTTTGAAATTTTCCAATCAGAGAATCAAAAAGAAAAAGAAAAGAAAAAGAATGAAGAAAGCATATGGGACACCATCAAAGGAAGCTTTATATGCATAATGAGGATCCCAAAAAGAGAAAAGACAGAGACAAAGGAGAGAAAGTCTATTTAAAAGAAAAAATGGCTGGGGGCCCCCTGGGTGGCTCATTTGGTTAAGCATCTGACTCTTGATCTCAGCTCAGGTCATGATCCCAGAGTCGTGGGATCGAGCCCAGTGCAGGGCTCCACACTGAGTCTGGAGCCTACTTGAGATTCTCTCTCTCTCTCTCTCTCTCTCTCTCTCTCTCTCAACCTCTTCCCTTCTCCCCCACTTGTGCTCTCTCTCTAAAAAATGAAAAAGAAAAAAGAAAAGACAAGAAATGTCTGGTATCAAGAGCAATGTGTAAAGGAAATAAATGTCCAATGCAATGACATCTACCCACCGACCTCTCCCACCCTCCTCTCTCCCTCTAAAAGTTTATTTACTTGGTTTTGACTCACTTGTGACCTTTTATTATATTTCTAAGGGGCCAGAAGAAGATATTTATGTCACAGAGGTCAGAGGCACTTGAGCTAGGAGGCCGCACCCCAACTCTGGCATTTGTGGCTTGGGGGGTAGGGGGAGGCATTTCTGGGGAACACAACCAACCTAGATAACAGGAACTCACAGAGCACCAAAAGCTGTGACAAGTTTAGTAGTTTCTAAGTGGGTTATACCCTTCCCCCATCACATCAGAATCTTGTGAAATAGGAAAACAACAGAAAGAGTGATCAAAGGAGGCCAATCTCACACTTTCCAGGCAGAACAGAGGTGGGAATCAAACCAGGATGAGAGGTGGGTGGACAGTCCTGTTTGAGGTTGTGGCTGATCTCTGTGGAAAGCTTTCCCTGGAGGAGGAAGCGCTAAGAAGAGGGGGACCCCTCTGTAGGGTCCCCAGGGGATCTTTCCTCCTACCCCTGCATAAGGCAAGTTGCCTGCCAACCCCCTCCATCAAGGAATGGCCTTGCTTGGGAATGTTCACCACACATGCCCTCTTCTATTTTCTAGTCAAACTCTGTTTACTCCTTGGCCTGCCTCCCTCCCTCCCCTCTAATGTACTTCTGATTTCTGTTTCAGAAATTTGGGATTGAAGTTAAACTACAACAGTGCTGTCAAAACAAAGTCTTGCAGGAAAAAAATACAAAGAAATTTAACAAAAATATATTAATAGGGGCATCTGAGTGACTCAGTCAATTGAATGTCCAACTCTTGATTTCAGCTTTGGTCATGATCCCAGGGTCGTGGGACTGAGCCCCTCATCAGGCTTTATGCACAGTGTGGAGCCTGTTTAGGATTCTCTCTCTCTATTTGCCCCACTTCCCTGCTCGTCTCTCTCTCTAAAATATATATATATATAATATTATATATATATAAATTCAAATATATATGTACACACACACACACAGATATATGTATATTAAAAAAATGGCTGAAAACTTCTCAAATTTAGGGTGAGACTTGGACATCTGGGTTCATGAGTCCCAAATGTCCCTAGTATGAACCTGAAAAGGTCACCAGGATGCATTAAAATTGTCAAAAGTCAAAGATGAAGAGAATTTTGAAAGCAGCAACTGATTCATCACATACAAGAAGTAACATAAGATTAGCATATTTCTCAGTAGAAAGGCCTCTACTGAGAAAGGCCTCTTGAAGGCCATGAGGGTGTCTGAGAATATATTCAAACTATTAAAGGAAAAAACTGCTAAACAAGAATATTATACCCAGAAAAACTGTCCTGAGAGACAGTGTACTCTGAAACAAGCAAAAGCTGAGGGACTTTATCACAACTTGATCTGCCTTACAAGAAATGGTAAAGGGACTTCTTCATAGTGAAATGAAAGGACTCTAATTAACGATGAAAAACATATAAATAAATAAATAAAAACTCAATGGTAAAGACAAATATATAGTCAAAGTCAGAATTTTTTAATGTTGTAATAGTGGTGCATATATTACTTTCAACTCTAATTTAAAAGTTTCAAAAATTAATATAATGGGGCACTTGGTTGGCTCAGTTAGTCAAGTGACCAACTCTTGATCTCAGCTCAGGTCTTGATCTCAGGGTCATGAATTCAAGCCCTGTGTTGAGCTCCATGTTGGGCATAAAGTCTACTTTTAAAAAAATTAGTGTGTTAAAAATAAATATAACAATAATAATTTGATAGTGGATACACACTATTTAAAATATGTATATTGTAGGAGTGCCTGGGTGGCTCAGTCTGTTAAACATCCAACTTTGGCTCAGGTCATGGTTTCACAGTCTGTGGCTTCGAGCTCCCCACCAGGCTCTGTGCTGGTGGTGCAGAAATTCTGCCTGCTTGGGATTATCTCTCTCCCTCTCTCTGCCCCTGTCCTGTTCGCGTGCTTGCTCGCTCTCTTTCTCAAAATAAATAAACTTAAAAATAAAAAGTGTTGTTATAAAAAAAATGTATATTGTAACATCAATAACCAAAAAGGGGGGAGGGTATGAGTAAAGGTAGAGTTTTGTATGCAGTTGAAGTTTTTATCAGCTTAAAATAGGATAATTATAAAATACTTTATGTATGCTGATAGGTTACCACAGAGAAAAAAACGTGTAGAAAAACACAAAGATTGGGGTGCCTGGGTGGCTCAATCAGTTAAGCACACAATTCTTGGTGGTTCTCATCAAGAATCCCATCCCATGGGATCTCACGGTTCATGGGATCAAGCCCCAAGTTGGACTCTGCACTGAGCGTGCAGCCCACTTCAGATTGTCTCTCTCCCTCTCTCTTTGCCTCTCTCCCACATACGTGCTCTCCCTCTTTCTCAAAATAAATATACTTTAAAAAAAAAAAGAAACACAAAACATTAAAAAAAAAAGAATCAAAGTATACCACTACAAAAAAGTTCATCACATCACAAAGAAAAATAGCAACAGAGGAAGTACAGAATAAAGGAACTACAGGGGTGACTGGATGCCTCGGTTGGTTGGGCCCTGACTTCTGCTAGGGTCCTGATCTCGTGGTTTGGTTTGTGAGCTTGAAGCCCACATTGGGCTTGCTGCTGTCAGTGCAGAGCCCACTTGGGATCCTCTATCCCCCTCTCTCTCCTCCTCCCCTGCTTGCTTACATGTGCATTCTCTCTCTCGCCCTCTCAAAAATAAATAGTAAAGAAAAAGAATAAAGGAACTACAAAAATCTGAAAACATTAAGACAGCAACAGTAAGTCCTTACATATCAAAAAGTACTTAAACATAAATTCTCCAAGCAATAGCATAGAAAGACTAAATGGGTAAATAATAAATTCCAATGATATGCTACCTACAAGAGACTCACTTTAGCTTTAAGGACACAGATAGGTGAAAACTGAAGGTATGGAGAAAAATACTCCAAGAAAATGGACACCATAATGAGCAAGGGTAGCTACATTTATATCAGACAAAATAGACTTAATGTAAAAGAGGGTAACAAGAGACAAGGTCATTATATGATGATAAAAGGGTCAATTCATCAAGAGCATATAAATTGTAAATATTTATACACCCAACATTAGAGCTTCTAATTATAAAAAACAAATAATAATGGAAAGGAAAGTAGAAATGAACAAAATAAAATAATTATACAGAATTTTAATACTCTACTATAAACAATGGAGAGATCACCTTGACAGAAAATAAATAAGAAAATAGCAAGTGTAAACAATACTATACCAAATGGACCTAAGAGACAAACAGACATTCCATCTAATACCAGTAAAATACACATTCTTCTCAAGGGCACATAGAACTTTGTCCAGGAAAGATCATATGTGAGGCCACAAAGCAACTCTTAAAACTCAAAACGTTGAAATACCACCAAGTATCTATTCTTACCACAATAGTATGAAACTAGAAATCAATAACAGGAGGTTAATTAGAAAATTCACAAGTATGTGGAAATTAAACCACACACTTCTGAACTAATGGGTCAAAGAAGAAATCAAAGGAAAAGCCAAAATATTTTGAGACAAATGAATAGAAACAACATACCACAACGTATGAGATGCAGCAAAAGCCATTCTAACAGGGAAGTTTAGAGCAATAAATGTCTAAATTGGGAAAAAAGAAAGTCTCAAGTAAACAACCTAACTTTACATCTCAAGAATTAAAAAAAAGAGAGCAAACTAAATCCAAAGACAGGAGAAGAAAAGAAATAAGAAAGATTATAACAGAAATAAATAAAAGAGACTAGAAAAACACACCATAATCAGGTGAGATTTATCCCTGTGATGCAAGGTTGGCTTAACATAAGCAAATCCATAAATGTGATACATCAATCACATTAACAAAATGAAAGATTAAAGTACATGAACATCTCGATCAATGCAAAAAAAAAAAACCCATTTGACAAAATTCAAGATCCTGTCATGATAAAAGGTTTCAACAAATTTGTTATAGAAGAAATGCTTCTCAACACAGTAAAAGCCATATATGAAAAGTCCACAGCTAACATCATATTTAATGGTGCAAAGTTGGATGATTTTTTTTTTTAAGATTAGGACCAAGACAAGAGTGTCCACACTTACCACTTCTCATCAATACATAATCAACTTAATCATCAGGAAAAAAGAAATCAAATCCACAATGAGCTGTCACCTCACTTCTGTTAGGGTGATAATATCAAAAAGACAAGAGATAACCAGTGTTGGTGATAACAAGAATGTGGAGAAATGCTTTATTCAGCACTGTTGGGAGGAATTTAAATTGGTGTAGCCCTATGTAACACTATACAGAGATTCCTCAAAAAATTAAAAATAGAACTACTGTATGATCCGGCAATCCCACTTCTGGGTGTATATCCACAGAAAATGAAATAAATATCTTGAAAATATATCCCCACTCCCATGTTCATTACAGCATTACTCACAAGAGCCAAGATATGGCTATAGCCTAAGTATCCATTGATGGATGAGTAAAGAAAATGTAGCATACATATATAATGGAATATTTTTCAGCCATTAAAAGAAGGAAATCCTACCATTTGCAACAACATGGGTGAACCTGGAGGATATTATGCTAAGTGAATGAAATAAGCCAGGCACAGAAAGTCAAATACTGTATGATCACTTATATATGGAACGTAAAAATCTCAAACTCATAAATCCAGAGAATATATGGTGGTTGCCAGTGACTGGGGTTGAGGAAATAGGGACAGGTTGGTTAAAGGGTATGAAATTTCAGTTGTAAGATGCATTAAGTTCCAGGTGTCTAATGTACAGCATGGTGACTATAGTCAATAATACTGTATTGTATACTTGAAATCTGTTAAGAGTAGATCTTAAATGTCCTCACCACAAAAAAATTTTTAAAAGGTAACTATGTGAAGGGATGGATGTATTAATTTAGTTGTGCTAATCCTTACACAAAATATCTTAAATCATCATGTTATACACCTTTAAAAAATCGTGTTGTACAACCTTACTATATATAATTTTTATTTGTCAATAATACTCCAGTAAAGCTGAGAGGTGGGAGGAAAGAAGTGTGTTGTTTACCCCTTACACATGTTGGGGTTCTCCAGTTATTTTTCTGTTAATGATTTCTAGTTTAATTCCACAGTGTTCGGAGAGTATACTTTACATGATTTCTATTCTTTGAAATGTGTTAAGGTAAGCTTTATGGCCCGGAATGTGGTCTATCTTGGTGAATGTTCCATGTGAATTTGAGAGGGATGTATATTCTGCTGTTGAAAATGAAGGATTCTTCAAATGTCAGTTTAGAGTCAGACGATTGATGGTGCCTTTCTATTCAACTAAAGTAGTCCTCCTGTATCCATGGTGGATAAATTCCAAGGTCCCTCATGGATGCCTGCACAAGCAGATACTACCAGAACCTCTAAATACTGTTTTTTTTCCTATACATACACACCTATGATAAAATTTAACTTATAAATTAGGCACAGTAAGATTAACAGCAATAACTAAGAATAAACTAGAACAATTATAGCAATATACTGTACTGATAGTTATACGAATGTGAACTTTCAAAATATCTGACTGAACTGTACTCATCTTTCCTCTTGTGATTTGAGATGATAAAATGCATATGGGATGAAATGAAGTGAGATGAATAACGCAGGCATTGTGACATTGCATTAAGCTACTATTGACCCCCTGACAATTCGTCAGAAGGAGGATCATCTGCTTCCAGCCCACAGTTAACCACAGGTAAATGAAACCATGGACAACAAAACCATGGATAAGAGAGTGCTACTATATATATCCTTAATGATTTTCTGCCTGCTGGACCGATCAATTTCTAATAGGTGTTGAAGTGCATTTTATATAATTATATTTTCTCTTCTCTCTTGGCATATCAATTTTACTTCTATTTAATTTTTTCTTTCAGTGTTTCAGACTATTGTCTGTGCAGTGCCCTAGGGGTAGTAGACAGCTAAAAACCATCTCTGATTTTTACAATCCCATGGAATCCAGGACTGCAAGCCCTCCTGGCCTCCAAAGCCAGGCACCAGAAACGTATGAAGATTTGCTTTCTGAGATGCTGGCACTCTGGAGTATTGAACAGAGGGAGAGCACAAAGAAAGTGCCTTCCCTCCCTGGTCTCAGACAGGTTTACAGTCAGCTCCTATAAGTACATTTAATTAGAAGCCTGGCCCTCAGGCTGCACCTATGATGATAAGTCCTCTTTCACAGAAAGAATGAGCTCCTGAGTCTGTGACCTCTTGCTAAGTCCGTGGTGGTATCTGTTTAAGAACTCTTTCTCAGTTGGTTTCAGTCCTGTGGGACCCACAAGCTTAAGCCCTGTTGGCCCCTAGAGTCAGGCAATGTAGGGGTGTTCCCTGAATACAGCTGCAAAAATCAGTGTACCAGACAAGTATATACGCTCCTTTCTGGAAAATACCATTGAGAGGGAGTGAAGCAGCAGGAGAGCACAAAGATTGCATCCCCTGGTCTCTGTTTCCTGGGAATAGCTCCATAGAGCCCTCTAAGTGTGCCAAACCAGAACTGCTCCCCAAGACCAAAGCTCCTAGAGAAAGCACATAGGCCTCTTTCTCAGAAAGCCTGGGTGTGTGTTTCAGTTGGCTCTCTGTGTAGTGCCCTGGGAGAGGGAGTCTGCCAATAACTGTCTCTCTGTTACAGTCCTTTGGGACCCAGGCCTCCGTGGCCAGGTGATTAAGGGGAAGCAGAAGGGGAAGTGCAAGGGGAAGGAGGAGGAGGAGAAGGAGGAAGAGGAGGAAGAAGAAAATGGAAAAAATAAAAGATGGTGTCCACTGGTTTTAGCAAGGCAGAGTGAGAACATGGAAGATGATTTTTTTTTTTTAATTTAAATCCAAGTTAGTTAATATAGTGTACTAATGGTTCCAGTAGAATTTAGTGATTCATGACTTACATATAACACCCAGTGCTCATCCCAACAAGTGCCCTTAATGCCCATCACCGATTTAGCCCATTCCCCACCACCTAGCCTCTAGCAACCCTCAGTTTGTTTTCTGTATTTAAGAGTCTCTTATGGTTTGCCTCCCTCTATTTTTATCTTATTTTTCTTTCTCTTCCCCTCTGTTCATCTGTTTTATTTCTTAAATTCCACATATGAGTGAAATCATATAATATTTATCTTTCTCTGACTTATTTCGCTTAGCATAATACATTCTAGTTCCATCCACTTTGTTGTAGGAAGAGGATGCTATTAACCTTACAAATAAAACTGCCAGTTATATTACCAGCAAAAGATAATTTTTTTTTTTCAGGAACGGCAGAGAACTACAATCTAAGACAAGCAAGCTAGAAAACCACAAACAAATCTGGAGAACAAAGGAAAGGTAGCTCTTTTATAGAGGAGAGAGAGGAGTTGGGAAGGGCTGTTATAAACAAAAACTCCATTGGCTTAAACTGAGAGCTGGAAGTATAGTGGTTTTTCATTGGCTGAATTATGACTCTCTCTCATTGGTTGGACTGTTGAGGGGGGCCAAGAAGAAACCTTCCTTCCTCTTGCTGGGAAAGTAAAGTAATATCCACTGGGATTGGCTAGGAGTGGTAGGGCTGAGCACTTGCCTTCCCCCCCACCCCCTCCCATTCCCCAGTCCTGACTCCATTCTAAATGAGTTTTCCTTTTATTGATTTTCACAGTGTCCACCTAGTGGAGCATAAAGATGAGAACTGCTGGAAAGGAAAAAAACAAAAAACAAAAAAAGGTGCCTATTGGCTCTAGAAAGGTAGAGGGAGAGCAGGAGGATGGCACCTACTAGCCTCCATTCCTGGAGAATATTCCATCAAGCCCATGCCCCTTTGACCAATGCTTTAAATGTGCAAATGAGCCTCTTTCATGTAAAGTCTAGGTGCTTTCCAAAAGGCTGCTTCTGTACTGGGCCCTGGGAAGGGTGAGTCTGCATGTGAGACCTTTAAGAGCCATTCCTCAGTTCCTGCAGCCCTTTGGGTCTTATGGATGGGAGCCCTGATGGTCTTCAAAGCCAGATGTTTTGGGGGCTCATCTCTTAATTGATGGTCTTAAAAGGTGGCATGCCCACGGTGGGGTATGAACACTTCATCCATCATGAAGCAGCTCTGGGTTGTGAGTTCTCTCCCAATTGTGTGTTCTTCCACTGGGGGTGGAGTAAATGGCAAGATTGTTCTCAGCCTTACTTACCTGGTTCCATGTGGATTCCCCTTCATTTGCTAATGCAAAGGGGTCAGTCCATCAGTTTTAGGAATTTTTTTTTTTTTTCCAGAGGAAATTTTTCTGTAAATAGCTCTAAATTCAGTCTGTCCATGGAAGGAAGTGAGTTTAGAATCTTCCTATATCATCATCTTTTTTTTTTCTTTTATATATATAGAGAGAGAGAATGTGCAAGTGGATAAGGGGCAGAAGAAGAGAAAAAGAATCTTAAGCAGGCTCCACACTCAAAGCAGAGCCCAATATGGGGCTTGATCTCATGACTGTGAGATCATGACCTGAGCCAAAATCAAGAGTCAGATGCTTAACTGACTGAACCACCCAGGGGCCCCTATATCACCATCTTGAACTGGAACCTACATCATTTCTTTTTTTTTTTTTTTTCTTAAGATGTCCATTTCTCTTCTTACATTGCCCAATTTTTGCATGTTGTCTACTTTAGCCTACAGCACTAAGCATGCTATTCATAATTGTTCCAGTTCCTAGTCTGATAATTCCAACACCCTTGCCATGTCTGGTTCTGGTGCTTGCTCTGTCTCTTCAAATGGTCTTATTAAATGCACTTGCTCTATACCCTTGAAACTAACATTATGTGCCAACTATAATTTTTAAAAATACAGTAACATAACCTTGTGTGTAAACTGTACTCAAATGCAAAAGGGGGGGGGGCATTAAACACAACAAAATAAAATAAATACTACACCTGCTCTGTCTCTTCAGATGTTGGCCTTTCTTTCTTCATAGCCAAACATGAGGTACTGGGTAAAAGGCACTGTTGTAAGTAGGCCTGTAGTGATGTGGTGGTGAGGTGTGTGTGGAGGGCACATGTTCTATGGTTCTGTCATTCTATGATTAGGTTTCAGAGTTCATACCTCTGAACTGTGAGCTTTCAAGGTTTTTGTTTTTAAATTCTTTTCCTTCCCCTTAGGTCAGATACAATTTGGATTGAGTGAGCAGGAGGTGGGTATTTCTCTTCCTTTAGGTCAGTTAGGCTCCAATAAGACCCCAGCAGGTGAGGCTCTGATTAACTAGTTTCTCCTGAGAATGATCCTTGTTAAGAACAGAGGGTTCTGACGGATTTAAAAATGGTTGCTTTTCCCTCTCTCCCTTCAGAAGCATGAGGGGATTTTTCTCTATATTTGTTGTGAAGCCTGGTCAAGGTCCCAGAGGTAAATCTTACAATTTGGTGCCCACCACTCGACCCCCACCCATGACTGGGTCCCCTGGAGTTGTTAACTCTCGAGTTGTCCACACTGAGCCCTCAGCAATTCATCAATTTTCATATTTCAGGTTTTTCCACCTTGGCACTGGTTCCTGCAGCAGTTTCAGCCGCTGGGTGTCTGCTCAGGTAAGCTGTGACCCCCTGTAGTCTCGGGTCTGTGTCTTCAGTCTTGGGAGCAGCTGTTTGCCCAGTGTTTTCCTGTCTGTCATGAATCTAAGAAGAGTTGTTGATATTTCAGTCTGTTCAGATTTTTACTTGTTTTTAGGCCAAGTGGTGAATTCCAATTTTATTTATTTATTTTTTGGTGAGATATAAAGTATGTGTTATTCTACCTTACAGTTTTTGTGGCGGTATTGGTGGGTAGGACATAATGTAAGATCCCTTCCACTTGGATTCAATATTGGTCTTCTGGTGATGTCTTTTCCTGAAAATTAAATGTCCAAGTTGAAGATCATGTAAGGACTGTGGTGGGAAAGTCAACCTGACCTGTTGATGATAAATGAGTGTAATTTAATACATGCATTTAATAAGACATTAGCAGTATTTAAGGATAGATGTTGGAGTGATCAAATGAAGGGCACCTAAGACCAGAAGAGGTAAGGAATCCTCACTGGCGTATTAATGAGGATTAATAATAATCCTCATTATTTCATAAGGGAATAATCAATGTTGCTTGGAGGAGGAGGGGTCAAGGATCATCACAGCTAAGTTCAAAACCTGTTGCAGGTTTAGTTCCTCAGCGTTTGGCTGTTTTTAATTTGAGAGCATCACTGTGATTGGTCTGGTTTGGTCTGGTCTGGTTTGTTTTTTCCCCAGAGGACTGAGGAAGGTAAGGAATAGTGAAATTTTTGTAGCAGCGTAGGTACTTGTTGAATATCCTGAATAACCTTACCATTGAAGTGAATTTCTCTATCACTAGAGAAGAACAAAGGGATTCCAGAGCAGAGAAAATTCTCTCTGGTAGCAGCTTAACTATAGTGGTAGCAGTAGCCTGTTTGCAAAGAAAAGCTTCTAGCCACCCTGAAAACAAGGGTATGAATGTCCTTCCTTTTTTGTCAAAAAAAGGGGGTGGGGAAGCGTAATGAGTAACTGGAGAGTCTAAAAGTGGGAGAAACAGATAAAGAGGTTTTCAGGTTTTAAAATGCAGACCTGGAAGAGGAGTCCCAATTAAAGAGAAGGGCATTGTTTTCTTAGGGCATACAAGAGAGGGCAACAGCTAAAACGCTAGGGGTCTGGCTCTAGCAATTAGCCAACCAATCCTAGAAATCCTCAAGGTTGGCTTTTGGTCTCAGGGAAAGGGGAATTAATGATGATGTTAATACATTTAGGGGACAAAGTTGTCCCTTCACATGAGGAGATAGCATGTCCTAGCTAATGGTCTTGAGGGGGCTGAATAAATTACGTTCTGTTTTTAGAAACCGTATGTCTGTTGTGGGCAAGAGCTTGTAACAAACAAGTTGTTAAAATCAGATGAGCAGAGAAGACAGTCATCTGCATGATGGATAAGGAGAGAATTACAGGGAAAGATTAGATTTCTCAGGTTTGCATTTAGAGTCCTAGAGAAATAATTACTGGCCTCAAGAAACCCCTCAGGCATGGCAGTCCGTGTGTATTGTTGATTTTTTCCATGTGATAGCCCAAAAGATATTTGTGTCAGGGTGAAGGGGTGTAGTGGAAAAACAACCAAAAAAATGAAGAACAGAAGTTAATGACTGTGAAGTAAGTGGTGTTGGGTCACATATAGACCAGATGGTATTGGGGTTAGGAACTAAAGGAAACCTGGCTGTAACTACTTCGTTGCTCACAAGTGTTAAATTAAACTAGCCAGTCTCCTTGGTCACGAGGATTCTTTACTGGAGAGATTGGATTATTACAAGATGTGTCAACAAAGCCTTGAATCACGGCAAAAATATTGGAGAGCTTCTAGTTTTAAATATGTCATGGTAATCTTAAAAGTGGCATGGGAGTGGCAGAGGTTTGGCCTCCCAGACTTGGCCTGTGTCAGAGGGAGTGAGCCGCCCAAAGGGAGTCAGGTATTATAGCTAACATAGTTTGTACTTAAATAATTGGGGGATTTTTTACAGGAGCAAAAAAAGTCTGATGGTCAATGAGTCCTAAAAAGCAAAGGAACATAGGTACAGAGCCAGGTACTTCAACGGTGAAGCATTTGGGGGAGCAAAAAAACCCTGATATTCCTACTGGGAGGTAAATCTATTCCCAGAAAGGTTACTGGGGCAGTGGAATTAAGCACTAAGTCATGGTATGCAGTGAGAGGTACTAAGGAGGCAGAAAACGATGTAGACAGAGGCAAGTAATGGGTAGATGATCAATCCCACTGCAGGTATGATTTATGCAGTCCAAGGGAGGTTAGTGGGAAAATTACAGACATAATTACAGAAAATTACAGATGTATTAGTTTTCTAGGGTCTACATGGTACTTTGTTACGTAGTACAGACTGGGTGGTGTAAACCAAAGAAATGTATAATCTCATACTTTTAAGTCCAAGATCAAGATGTCCACAGGATTAGTTCCTTCTGAAGGCTGAGAGAGAAGGACCTGTTCTAGACTTCTCTCTTTGGCTTGTAGACACGGAACATTTCATCATCACAGCAAAGTCTATTGAACAATACTGCTGTAGGCCTGAGAGTACAGTGTCTAATAAACATTTTACATTTTGTGAAAAGCAGTCTAAAGCAAATAATGCTGTTAAGGGCATATATGAAGAAGTTAAAACTCAGTGACTGAACATAATTTATTTTGAGGGTTGTACCCTGAGACGAAGTTGATAAATACAAATATTCGACACTTTCACGAAGCATAGATTATATAATTCAAGGGATGCTTAAGTATGTATGATACTGAGTTCTAAGGATCCTGAGCAGAGCAGGGTCTCTTTGTTGAAATATTTTTATTTAAAATTATCCACAATAATTAGAATTCCAGAATCTTCCATTGATTTGGGGATGGTAGTGCAAGAAGGTGTACTGGACTAGTTATAAACATTTACATTAAGAGATTAACGGAAAGACTTTAGCACTGCTTCCTGAACGTGAAATATTGAGACCGCCAAAGCATCTATTTATAGTCCTTATTTACATAATTTGACATAATCCATATATACTGCTCCCCAAGACTGAACTTTAATGGCCCTGCAGATACTGCTGAATGTTTAAAATACTATCCTCCCCTTCAGAATTCTTCCAGAGGCAAGTTTAAAATCTGTAGGTCAAAAATTCAAATCCGTGACAACAGCAAATGCTAGGAGGGATATGGAATGAACAACAGGAATGCTCATTAATTGCTGGTGGGAATGCAGAAACAGGATAGCCACCAGTCTGGAAAACATTTTGGCAATTCCTTACAAATCTCAACATGGTCCTTATCCTAGGACCCAGCAATCAGTCTCCTTGGTATTTACCAAAATGAGTTGAAAACTAAGGTCCACACAGAAACCAGCACGTGTGTTTATAGCCGTTTCATTCACAATTGTAAAGACTCAAAGCAAATCAAATGTCATTCAGTGAGTGATGGATAAATTATGGTAAATCCATACAATGGAATATTATTCAATGATAAAAGAAATGAGCTGTTAAGCCACAAAAAGACAGGGAGTAACCTGAAATGAATATTGCTAAGTGAAAGAAGACATATTAAAAGGCTACACATGGTAGGATTCCAACTGTATGACATAATGGAAAAGTTAAAACTACCTAGACAGCAAGAAAATCAGTGGTTTCTATGAAAATCAGCAAGAAAATCAGTGGTTGGAGGGCAGGGAGAAGGAGGCATAAATAGATTGAACACAGGATTTTTAAGGCAGTGAAACTATTCTGTAACTGTAATGGTACATACATGACATTATACCTTTTTCAATACCAATAGAACTGTACAACACAAAGACTGAAACCTAATAGAAACTATATGCTTTAATTAATATTATGTACTGGTGTGAATTCATCACCTGTATCAAACACATACACTTATGCAAGATGTTAATAATGGGAGAAAACTGTAAGGAGATGGGAGTATTTGGAAGCTATCTACACATTCTGCTCAGTTTTTGGAGTACCTAAAACTGATCTTAAAAATAAAATCGTTATTAACAGATAAAGAAAAAAAAGAGACAAACAACAGCAAAAAAAAAACAGACTTAAATATAGAGAACAAACTGGTGGTTGCCAGGGGAGGGGGGGCGGGGTGTGGGGTGATGGTGAAAGAGATAAAGGGGATTAAGAGTACACTTGTCTTAATGAGCACTGAGCCATTAATGTATAGAATTATTGAACCGTTATATTGTACACCTGAAACAATATTTGGAAAAAGAAAAAAAATATTAAAAGGCGGGGGTGGCAGGGTGAGGGGGTGGAATCTCTGCAGAAACCTGCAGCATTTTGAATTTTTTCCTCCAGGCTCCTGATTTCAAATGAGTAGGTGCTTGATTTTTCACAAATGGTAGAAGAAAAGCTAAAACCTATCTAACCCTTACATTATAGACACTGCGTAAGCACTTTATTAACCTAATCCGCAAATATTTATTCAGAGCATCCTATTTAACCTACGCAATTCATGTCGTCGTCACATCGGGCTATGATATACTGTTGTTCTTCACATTTTTAAAACCAGTTCTGAGAGCAAAGCCAAACAATTGACAAATACAGATCCGGCGTCTCATCTGGATTCCAAATCCAAAGTTCTAAACCATAAAACAGAACGAAAGAAAATTAGCGATTTCTAATTCCGTCACCCGAAACAATGAACGGCCGATAAATCTCGCGATACTATTGAAACTACTACCCCCAAAATGCACAGCGGCTTCGGTCCGTCCGCCTATCCCCTGGAGTCTGGAGGGTCCCGGCATGCCTCAAGGCGCGAAAGGCAGCCTGGGAACCGTAGTCCTCTTGGACGCCTACCGGTATTGCCAGCGCGGCAGTGGCGGATCTCGGTTCCGTCCAGCGGGTTCTGTAAAGCGAGCTGAGGCGGAGAAAGGGCGCGGAACTGGAAAGGGGTGAGTCAGGCGCTGGCTACGTGATAAAGGGAGGCGGCACTGCGGCATAAGACTGAATTAGGTAAATGGACCCGTGCTGCAGTCTCTCCGGAGACACCGCGATCTAGCGCCAGCGAGAAGAGGGCGAGGAGGAGCCAGAGCCCGGTCCTTGCACCCGTTCTCGCCCTCGTACCCCGCCGCCATCTCCACCATGCAGTCCCGGGAAGAAGCTCCGCGCTCTCGCCGCCTGGCCAGTCCCCGCGGTGGGAAGCGGCCCAAGAGGGTTCACAAGCCCACGGTTTCGGCTTTTTTCACGGGCCCGGAGGAGCTGAAGGACACGGCTCATTCTGCAGCCCTGCTGGCGCAGCTGAAGTCTTTCTACGACGCGCGGCTGTTATGTGATGTGACCATCGAGGTGGTGACACCTGGCAGCGGGCCTGGCACCGGCCGCCTCTTCCCCTGCAACCGTAACGTGCTGGCTGCCGCGTGTCCCTACTTCAAGAGCATGTTCACAGGTGGCATGTACGAGAGCCACCAGGCGAATGTGACCATGCATGATGTGGATGCCGAGTCCTTCGAGGTGCTGGTCGACTACTGCTACACAGGTCGTGTATCCTTGAGTGAAGCCAACGTGGAACGCCTTTACGCGGCCTCTGACATGTTGCAGCTCGAGTACGTGCGGGAAGCTTGTGCCTCCTTCCTAGCCCGCCGCCTTGACCTGGCCAATTGCACCGCCATCTTTAAGTTTGCCGACGCCTTCGGCCATCGCAAACTGCGATCACAGGCCCAGTCCTTCATCGCCCACAACTTCAAGCAGCTCAGCCAGATGGGTTCGATTCGGGAAGAGACTCTGGCAGACCTGACCCTCGCCCAGTTGCTGTCTATCCTGCGCCTTGATAGTCTAAACATAGAGCTTGAGCAGACCGTGTGTCATGTGGCAGTGCAGTGGTTGGAAGCGTCTCCCAAGGAGCGCGGTCCCAACGCTGCGGAAGTCTTCAAGTGTGTCCGCTGGACCCACTTCACAGATGAAAATAAGGACTACCTGGAAGGGCTGCTGACCAACACCATTGTGAAGAAGTACTGTCTGGACCTTATCGAAGGGGCCCTGCAGATGCGATACGGTGACAAGTTGTGCAAGTCTCTGGTGCCGAAGCCAGAGAGCAGTGGCGGCAGCAGCGGCAGCGGCACTAGCGGCGGTGGCGGCGGCGGCAGCGGCGGCAGCGGCAGCGGCAACAGCAGTGGCGGCGGCGGCGGCGGCAGCGGCTGCGGCAGTAGCAGCAGCAGCTCTATGGTACCTACATCAGAAAATCCGCCCCAGAGGCTGGGTGTGTGCGCTAAGAAGATGGTGATCTTCTTTGGACATCCTAGGGATCCCTTTCTGTGCTGTGACCCGTACACCGGAGATATTTACAAAGTGCCGTCACCTCTGACCTGCCTTGCTCACACCAGGACTGTAACCACCTTAGCTGTCTGTGTCTCTCCAGACCATGACATCTACCTGGCTGCCCAGCCCCGGAAAGACCTGTGGGTGTATAAGCCAGCCCAGAATAGTTGGCAGCAGCTTGCCGACCGCCTGCTGTGTCGCGAGGGCATGGATGTGGCCTACCTCAATGGCTACATCTACATTTTGGGTGGGCGAGACCCGATTACCGGCGTTAAATTGAAGGAAGTGGAATGCTACAGTGTTCAGAGAAACCAGTGGGCACTGGTGGCTCCGCTACCCCATTCTTTTATATCCTTCGATCTAATGGTAATTCAGAACTATCTTTATGCTCTCAACAGCAAGCGCATGTTCTGCTACGATCCTAGCCACAATATGTGGCTGAAGTGTGTTTCTCTGAAGCGCAATGACTTTCAGGAAGCCTGTGTCTTCAACGACGAGATCTACTGTATCTGTGACATCCCAGTCATGAAGGTCTACAATCCAGTCAGAGGAGAGTGGAGGCAGATCAATAATATTCCCTTGGTGTCGGAGACCAACAACTACCGGATAATCAATCACGGCCAAAAACTGTTGCTGATCACGTCGCGCACCCCACAGTGGAAGAAGAACCGGGTGACCGTGTATGAATATGACACTAGGGGAGACCAGTGGATTAACATAGGTACCACGTTAGGCCTCTTCCAGTTTGATTCCAACTTCTTCTGCCTGTCAGCTCGTGTTTATCCTTCCTGCCTCGAGCCTGGTCACAGTTTCCTCACGGAGGAAGAGGATGTGCCGAGTGAATCCAGTACTGAATGGGATTTAGGTGGAT
Source organism: Panthera onca (assembly GCF_046562875.1). Classification (NCBI taxonomy): domain Eukaryota; kingdom Metazoa; phylum Chordata; class Mammalia; order Carnivora; family Felidae; genus Panthera; species Panthera onca. The sequence goes on along the minus strand of NC_138339.1, from coordinate 211,491,687 downwards.
TCAGTGAGCTGGACTCTGAGTCAGGAAGTTCAAGTTCTCTATCTGATGATGATTTGTGGGTTCAGGTAGCTCCTCAGTGAAATGCACAGGATCAGAATTTGTTGTAGACAGGTTGAAACACTACGGTGTTTTTACTGCTTTGGAAAGTGTCTTAAAGAGATACCCTTTCTCTTTGCTGGGAAAACAACAAAACAAAACAGGTTGATTAATTTCAGGTTTGGTTTAGAAAGGGTATTGTTTGAAATACTAACATATTTAATGTTAGGGAGTTTATACACTCAAAGAAATCAACCTATTTAATAATTTACTGTTCTAGAAGTCCTATATTGATTTGATTGTTTGGTATGTTTATGTTTGATTATACTAATTTAGTCTTCTGTTCTTAAATCTTATATTCTGTTTCGTGCCACAAGTACTGTGACTTGAATTTTGATTTTTAAAATAGAAAACTTACTGGCTAGGAATTACCAGGTGGGGTTTTGAAAGTATATATTTTCCTTCAGAACAGGGTAGTAGGTTTCCACAACTTTAAATTAGTGGGTTATTACAAAATGTGTTCTAATTTAAATATAGTTTGCCAGGTTTTAGCTTAGTTACCTCCCCTGTGTGAAGAAGAGAAACAAAGAAAGCTTATATGTTTAATGTGACTGGTGATTTCATTTGTAATGATGTGCAGAATGGCAGTAAGCTCACTAAAAGTAAAAACGAAGCAAACACAAACAGGATTCTACTGTTTGGAAAGAAATTTGTTTTAAATTTGTAATATAAAATGTGTATTTGCAAACAGTGACCAGTTTTCCATCTGTTCTAGTAGTGTCACCAGTCATTGAGAAACCTTAAAAAAAAACAAAAACAAAACTAACTTGCTTTGTCGCTTCACATTTTTGACCTATACTTGATACATGCTTCACAGAATCAGAGGAATAATCCTCTTTTTCACTGGAGACGATTGTGTAAATTTGTATCCATTGTCTTAAAAAGTTTATGTGATTCTTAAAATACTTGGGCTGTACAATTTTAGTGTTCATCTGAGATTTGTCAGCAAAATGTGATTATTCTTTGCTGTTTAATGAGATAATATTCGTTTTGAAAATATGTGTAAGCTAAGAACAGTATTTTATTGAGATCAGTAGATATTGTGTCTATCAACTATAAAATCAAGTGCCAGCAAAGGACTTTAAAACTTTAAGTTGTGTATAGAACTGTTTTGTGTAGCATTGAAATATTGTCAGTTTTTGTAAGTCACTAAATGTTATTATCAGCTTAAAGGTATTTTTGTATTAAAAGTTTACAGTTAAATAACATAAGTGAATGATGGCATTTGGGGCCAGTAGTGAAAGTATATTTCGTCTAAAATATTTCCCTAAGCAGTGGTATACATGGTTATTTTATTAGGATATTTGTATTTGTTCTGTGTTTCTCTGTGAACCACGCTCCAGTCTTTGTTTCTGTCACACTACGTAAGGGAATGTTCAGAAACAGAGACTAAATCATACAAAACTGACATTGCTAAATACAAGTGCTTACCTCTTGAGGGTTTACTAGATATGGTTGTCACGCTACATACACGTGATAATGACCGGTTGCTTATGGTGTATATGTTTTTTTCTATACCCAGTTAGAATTTTCTTCTTGAATCTTCATTTAGTAACATGCTAATTCCTCTTCGATGTTTATGCTCTAGTGACAGAATGCTAACATTTCTTACACCCTGGCTGAGTACAGAGAATTGTGCTCTCAGGTGGGGACCTGAATTTTTTAATGAAATACCATAGGATGAAAATGGAGAAAGGGAGACACAAAAGGTTGAAAAAAAGAAAAAAAGGTTGTCAGCCATTTTGATTGGCCATTTGAAGATACTACAAAACATTCCTGTTTAACATTTTTAGTGAAATAAGATGCTTGTCCTAACAGTATGTGTCCCTTCAAAAGGGCAAACATGCTTTTAGTTGTGTAAGACTACGTTTTGTTCTATTTAACAGCAGGGTTGTTACGAGCACTGTACTTAACACAAAGCTGTGTCTCAGTAGTGTATTTTGCCAATTTTTTCTTCACCAGTAACTTCTTGTGGGTAGCTTTTTGTTTTGTAAGGTTGAAATAGGACAGTGCTGATCTTAACCAGATTGTCCATCTGCAGAATTAAGGTATGCAAACGAATGAGGAGTGACAAATTCTCTGATTTGTCATTCTCAACCTTTGAGTTAGGTAAAAGCTAAGTAGCAGTGATATCTTGGTTTACAAAGAAGTTTTCTTGGGAAGAATTTTGGTTTCGTGATATATTTGTGATTTAGAGAATCGGTGTTAATCATTATTTTATAGGTAAGTGATTTGTATGTGATTAGTTGCAAATAAAACTGGTATTAGAACCTAAACTTCCTGACTTTTTAATTCAGTGTTTGTGCTAAATGTGTAATGCTCTTGCCTGTGCATTGAATGATGCAACCAGCAGTGTTGAAATCCCTTCTTGACGGGAAGCACCTTTGTCTCAGTTTTCCAATTAATCGGCACATCTTTTAGCAGATGTTCGATAGAACATTGCAAGACTACTCTTCTTTTTTTTTTTTTTTTTTTTAAATTTTTTTTTAATGTTTATTTATTTTTGAGACAGAGAGAGACAGAGCATGAACGGGGGAGGGTCACAGAGAGAAGGAGACACAGAATCTGAAACAGGCTCCAGGCTCTGAGCTGTCAGCACAGAGCCCGACGCGGGGCTCGAACCCACGAACCGTGAGATCATGACCTGAGCCGAAGTCGGACGCTTAACCGACTGAGCCACCCAGGCGCCCCGCAAGACTACTCTTCTTAAGATTTAGAATGACCTTAATTACCTTTGTGTCTGTTCCTGTAGTCTGAAAAGTGTAACCCAAATTTTTATAACTTCTAAGTTTGAATGATAAGTGTCGTTAGGGTTTCCAAAAGGATAAACTAGAAGCTAATTTAGCAATTGGCTTGTTTATATATGGATTAAAGAAAGAAATTAAATTATAATAGCTCTTTTCATTGATTTTAGTTAAGCAGAGATTTTTAAGGTTTCTGTACCTGACGTTTTTGAGAATCTGGGGAAAGCTTTTGATCTATTTCTTTTTTAAATTAAAAAAAAAATTTTTTTTTTTTTTAATTTTAGAGAAAGCGTGAGCAGGGAGAGAAAGAGAGGGAGAATCTTAAGCAGCTTCCATGCCCAGTGAGGAGCCCAATGTGGGGCGTGATACTACGACATTGGGGTCATGACCTGAGCCAAAATCAAGAGTCAGATGTTCCACCAACTGCGCCACCCAGGCACCTCTTGATTTATTCTTAAGAAAAAGGCAAATTTGTTATAATTTTATAATGTCAAAGATGACAGGACACTTCTCATCTTAACTGAGGTAAGAATACATGTGACAGTCTCCTTCCCTTATCTGTTTAAAAAGGTCAAGGCCCTTTTCATCTAATTTTTTTTTTTTTTTTAATTTTTTTTTTCAACGTTTTTTATTTATTTTTGGGACAGAGAGAGACAGAGCATGAACGGGGGAGGGTCAGAGAGAGAGGGAGACACAGAATCGGAAACAGGCTCCAGGCTCCGAGCCATCAGCCCAGAGCCTGACGCGGGGCTCGAACTCACGGACCGCGAGATCGTGACCTGGCTGAAGTCGGAGGCTTAACCGACTGCGCCACCCAGGCGCCCCAACTTTTCATCTAATTTTAAAGAAACATTCATTATAGCAAATATGATAAAGCAGGGAAGGTTAGGAAGCAAAGTTATTTACAGAAAATGTGACTCACAGTAGAAATGTAAGAGTTAATGTTTCTTTTAAAACCAACAAGAGTATAGAATATATACAAACCAATTGATTTTTTACATAATAATAAACGAGATAATGTTCACCGGAGCTGCCATGGAGGCAATAGGTTTTGTGTAGAACAGGAAAAAGGATCCCCTTCTTGACTGAGCCATTTGTCACCTGGATCTGTTTCATCAAACTGCCATTCCTTACATATATAACCTTGAGGACTCCACGTGGTCCAAGGCACAGAGAGAGTAGGGAACATATTGTTATATAACATCCCATCTGTATGTGAGACCCATTTTCTCTTAAAACAACCTAGTCTGTTGTCACCTAATGGACTCAACCTTTTACACTCTCACCTCCAAAGTTAAAATTGCTGCTTAGAAACACCATATCTTAATCAAATACTGTTTTGGGGCAAACTATTTGTTAATTCTAGGGAAACTAGCAAAAAGGGACTTTATGTGTCGGGCAAAATAATTTCTTTCAAACAAATGTTTGTGCCTTAGAGGAAGAGAAGAGCCAGAACTCAATTGTAAGCAACATTACCTTAACATAGATCATCTTAAGAAAAGTCAGTGGTTTTTTTTTTTTTTTTTTTTTTTTTTTTGCCTATTTTAACAGAAAAATCCAGCAAGGGAACTTACTTCAGGCACAGCCTGATCTAGATAGAGTCTCAGTGTCTTCAGGGCTTTCTCTATTTAGAGAAGACCTAATGTTTTCTCTCACTTTGTATATTGGCTGGAATATAGGTCTGGTTGTTTGTAATAGAGACCCAATAGTTATTTAAATAAGTTTCTCCTATAAAAGTCCAATCTGTTATGTTTTTGCCCCTCATCTAGAAAATCCCCTGAGACCCAGGCTTTTCTGTTTCCCCATTCTGCCATCCTTGGGGTTATGTCCTGGTCCACACGGTTTAAACTGGTTTATACTTGTGTCCATATTCCAGCCATCAAGAAAAGAGGAAGGGGAAGGGAAAGGCATGAGCCTTCCTTATAAGGGAAGTTGTACACATCACTTCCAGTCACATGACCTACACCAGATCTTAACCACGTAGGCATACCTAACTTGAAGACTGCCTAGAAGAGGTAGTTTTGATTCTAGAACAACGTGTATTGAGTTAAAATTCAGGGGTTCCTTCTTATAGAATGGAGGAGAAAGGCTATTAGGTTAAATAGCAATCTCTACCACACCATCTGTCAGGCCAGATGTTATCACATGGCAGCCAAAGGGATAACACCATCCCCAGGGGTGATTGCAATCCGCGTAACATGGGCTGGGCTTTCCACTCCAGAAAGCCTTGGGGAGCTCCCTGGGCTCTTGCTGCTGCCCTGAACAGAAAAGGCAAGGAAAGGCACTTCATCTTGTTTTGACTAAATAAAGCTTCGTAGACTATGTGTATACTGAAACCCTAGATCATTAGCCAAAGTCTAGTGTTGGCATTATATCATGGAATGTTTCCACTTCCTGAGAGGAAAGAATAGAGTACTGACAAATGGCTCTGTATAATCAATGGTAGTATTAATTATCTTAAATAGCAAATGTTGCTTCTGTTAAAAAGAAAAGAAAAGATATCAGAATCACAGAGTAATGATGAAAACTGGAAGTTTCTTAGAACAAGCTCAGCTATTTAGCAACATTCTAGCATTTTCTGTCCCTCAATCATCTTTGCAGTGCTTTGTGAATATAAATCTATTCGTCTCCCCCTCTGTTGAAGCCCAGACAGTTAGCCACAATAGTCTATTCAAAACCTAGTTTCTTGCTGAATTCTTGTACTGACTTCCGGTTAATCATAGTTTATTCAATATACACATAAAGTGTCACTTTCTGTGTTTGTGAAAACTTCAAAACAGCTGCAGAGAACATTTTGAATAACCGCTTCTGTCAAGTTTGTGATATAGTTTTTATCATTATAATTTTCATTACAAATACCCATATTTATTTTAAAAACACATTCACACAACCCTTGTTTTTATATAGAACCCTAAACTCTACCAGCAAGTAAAGAGTAATACTTCAGTTAGTAGTTCTGTTTCTATCCCTACGTTAATAAAGATTCTAAGACTCCATTTTCTATTTCACTTCTTTTAGATCTCCTATAAGCCCAAAGACACGATTTTTAATATATGCCGTGACTGGGTCCTTCTGCATTTTCTGCACTAGATACCTCTGGTTTAGTATCACAACCCAATTACTTTCTTTCCTGTAGGACCTTCTCACATGCGGGAATTATTCATTTTATTGATTTGTTTACTCTTTATTATCTGTCTCCTGCTCTAGAATATGAACTCCATCATGGAGGGACCACGTCTGTCTTTGCCTCAGCTCCTAACATAGCCAGGCACAGCATCAGCATTCAACGAATATTTGTTGAACAAAGAAATAAACGTATTTGGTGCTTGTTTGCATTTATATGAGAAACACTTGCATTTAGAAATCTCATCTTTTTGTCAATTTTCCAGCTTTGAGGGAGAGCTATTATTAAACTCTTTTGTCTGGTTGTCATAGCAACCCACTGGCCTCCAGAGCTACAGGTTATTTCTGATGGGCATATTCTACCAGACAATCAAACGCAGGGTTTTTTCAATTACGGAATAATGATGCTATTATAAATCACATTCCTCACACTGTATATTTCTTTATCTTTTATAAAGAATGCAGGGAATTAGAAAGCAAACAAATCTGTTCAGATTGTAAACGCTATAGGATATAAAGCAGTATAATTACTATATCTCTAAACCCCCAAGCCTTTCTATCCCCTCCAAGTTCTCCACTTTTCCACAAGTACCTGTGAATTTGGTTGGGTTTTCTGTCTGAGTTGTTAACGAAGTTTAAAAATTAATTGCTCCAAAACAAACTAAAGAGCTCTTGTCATGGCTTAGTTTTCCTTTTTCTCCTCCTTGCTTGTTTCTTTCTTCTTTATTTTTTATTATTTTTTTTTAGTTTGTTTATTTTTGACAGAGCATGAGCCGGGGAGGGGTAGAGAGAGAGGGGAGCAGAATATATGAAGCAGGCTCCGCACTGACAGCAGCCAGCCCGATGTGGGGCTTGAACCCCATAGACTATGAGATCATGACGTGAGCCAAAGTCAGATGCTTTATCAACTGAGCCACCCAGGTGTCCCACCTCCTTGCTTGTTTCTTAAATTTCACACAAAATTAGCGAATGATAATTTTACAAATGATAGTCTTACAAAAATTGAGATTTGTGCTGAAAAGGTCCCAAATTAGGTACTTCCCACCCTTGTTCCTTCCGCTCATATTTTAGTTTCAGGAGCCTCAAGAGGGTTTTATTAAACTGAGGTAGTAATCATAGAAATCATAGAAATGTTCAATACAGCAGGGTTTATCTGGGCCACTCAGCCAGCCGTCAATGTAGGTTTTCAAAGGCAGAGCCTGTTCTCTACTGCTGGATACGCTGAGGGCACCATTTTACCTGTATGTTATGACGCATTTTCTCTTCTGTAGGTTTTCATCACGTACTGGGGAGTCAGGTACCGCCCCGTTCCAGTGTATACCCGTTGGAAGTAATCATTGTGGTAATCCAATGTGGTAATCGTTACCACACCCTTCCTCTGCGCAGTTCTGAATGCTTTTCTCATCAATAAGGTTATAATACCACCAGTGAGCAGTCTCACAACCTCATCTAAATGAAAATTGTCTTGCAGTTAACTTGCCTTCTGGGTTTTGACATAAAAGCAGTAACCACCCACAGCTGCCAGTTAGCAGGCATTGTAAAGGGATTCATGCTAAACGGATGATCTCGATTTGTCTTCCCCTTTTTTTTTAAAGTTTATTTATTTATTTTGAGAGAGAGCAAGCACATGCAAGTGGGGGAGGAGTAAAGAGAGGGAGAGCGAGGGAATCCCAAGCAGGCTCTGCACTGTCAGCATGGAGCCCAATGCAGAACTCACACCCATGACCCATGACCCGTGAGATCATGACTGAGCCACCCAGTCATTTTTAACACATTTAAACAGAGGGGTTCGACAGCAGGAAGAAAGGATCAGCAAACTCTTGTTACTTGTGGAATTTCAAACCATGCACCGACCCAGTTACCTTTTTATTATTTGTTTTACATGAGGGATACCGTCAATGTCACGTACTGACAATTGTACAGATATTAGTGATTCTATCTACTGGAAAAACAAGTCGAGCAAAGATGTTAGGAAACCATTACATCTGATACTGCTTTTCAATCTGAAGACTTCCTCTATCTCTATTCTATTTTATTTAAAAACATTTTTTTAAATGTTTATTTATTTTTGAGAGAGAGAGAGAGAGTATGAGTGGGGCAGGGGCAGCGAGAGAGGGAGACACAGAATCGGAAGCAGGCTCCAGGCTCCGAGCTGTCAGCACAGAGCCCGATGTGGGGCTCGAACTCACGAACGGTGAGATCCTGACCTGAGCCAGTCAGACGCCTAACCGACTGACCTACCCAGGCGCCCCTATCTCTATTTTAAAAAACAGAACAGGGGCACCTAGGTGACTCAGTCGGTTGATCATTCGACTCTTGGTTTTGGCTCAGGTCACGATCTCACGGTTTCAGATGTTCGAGGCCCACAACAGGCTCTGCGCTCACAGCACAAAGCCTGTTTGAGATTCTCCCCCTCTCCCTGCCCCTCCCCTGCTTACACTCTCTCTGTCTCTCTCAAAAGAAATAAACATAAAAAAAAGTTCTTTTAATAATAAACAGAACAGTTATGAGCCATAATGGAAATAAGCATGTGATAATACTGGCAGGCTATATGTGACAATTCAGCATCGAGGTTAGGGTCCATGTGAAGAACAGAAGCCCAAAATGAAGTCAAAATATCGTATTTTGCAATGAAACAAATACTGGCATATCAAAACGAATTAGAAAAAGTAAGAGTACTACAGAATATGGGGCGCCTGAGTGGCTCAGTCGGTTAAGTGTCCAACTTCGGTTCAGGTCATGATCTCACAGTTCATGGGTTCGAGACTGAGGTTGGGCTGTCTGCTGACAACCTGAAGCCTGGAGCCTGCTTCAGATTCTGTGTCGCACTCTCTCTGCCCTCCCCTGCTTGTGTTCTTGCTCTCTCTTAAAACTAAATAAACATTAAAAAAAAAATTTTTTTTTAATTATCACATAATAATTCCAAGTTTATGTTTTAATGCTACACTTAAGGAAAGTTGGATTCAATTCAGGAGAATAAAGAGGTGAATTTGCGAATTTTCTAGGCTTAGAAATAGATTACACAGATTCTGTTTGGAATAACAGGTTATACCTTGAGATTTTAGGTATGATTCTGATCATTTTTATGTATATTAGGGAGCTGCTCAAAGACAGTAACTTAACCTCTCAAAACAAGATATTCATGTATTTTTTCATCTATTCTCAATCTCTTGCTTACTTTCTGGATTTGAAGATCGTTTTCTTTTGGACTCATAGTTATGTGTCATTGCTTAACCAACATCTTTCCTGACCCTCATCTAATAACTGGAATAGCACACCTGGGCAATTCAGTCAGTTAAGCACTGGATTCTTCCTTTCAGTCGGGTCATGATCTCACAGTGGGAAGATCAAGCCCCACATTGGCTCCCTGCCGAGCAGGGAGACTGCTTAAGATTCTCTCTCTCTGCCCCTTCCCCACCCCCTCTCTGTCTAAAACAAAAATTAAACAAAAATTTAAAATTAATAATTGAAACAACTCAAGATTTTATGAGTTCACACTCACATGTTCCTTTCATATTCCAAGTTGGGTTACAGTACCCTTTTCATTTTGTCATACTTCCTCAAATCTTTTCTTGAAAACAAGTTTGGTTGTACAGATTTTATAGTTCATACTATAGATACGATTTTATGTGATTTTGTCACACTTCCTCATTTCACAAAAAGTTCTATATGTGTGCCCATGTGCATACACGAATATGATAAAGACTATATATGCAAAGATGTTTGTTGTAGTATTATTTATAATGGCAACGTTAAAAAAGTCATTAAAGGGGCGCCTGGGTGGCGCAGTCGGTTAAGCGTCCGACTTCAGCCAGGTCACGATCTCACGGTCCGTGAGTTCGAGCCCCGCGTCGGGCTCTGGGCTGATGGCTCAGAGCCTGGAGCCTGTTTCCGATTCTGTGTCTCCCTCTCTCTCTGTCCCTCCCCCGTTCATGCTCTGTCTCTCTCTGTCCCAAAAATAAATAAACGTTGAAAAAAAAAAAAAAAAAGTCATTAAAGTTCATCAGCAAATATTCATATCCTAAGCAAATACACAAATATTCAGTAAGGATTTACAGAATTTTCAGTAAGGACGACAGAACCACATGCAGCTATTCGAAAAAATGTGAAGCTGTGTGCACTGATATGGGAAAAAGTTTGCCATAGAATTTGTTGTGGTGCAGGGGCACCTGGGTGGCTCAGCCAGTTAGACATCCAACTCTTGATTTCTGCTCCGGTCATGATCTCACGCTTTCGTGGGTTTGAGCCCCGCATCTGATGGCTCTGTGCACTAACTACATGGAGCCTGCTTGGGATTCTCTCTCTCCCTCTGTCTCTGGCCTTCCCCTGGTCACACACACACTCTCTCTCTCTCTCTCTCTCTCTCTCTCTCTCTCAAAATGAACTTAAAAAAAAACCCACAAAATTCACAGAGTACAGAAGATATATAATGAGAGGTCCCCCTCCTTTTCCTTGTCCGTCTTATCCCTGTCCTCTTAACACCTAGTTTTCTTTTCCAATGTTACTAATTTTGTGTGAATCCTTTCAGGCATATTTTCTGGACATATTTGACAGTATGCATATCTTCTTTTTTTTCTTTCTTCTTTTTTTTTTTTTTTTCTAAAATGGCAACATTCTGTATAAGCTGTTTCTGGGAGCACATTCTCTATCAGTATGTCAGGAACATGTTCATTCTTTGATAGTTTTAGAGTAGACATTGTACAAATATATCATAATCCAATCAGTTTCTTTGGATGGACATTTAGGTGGCTGACAGTCCTTTGCTATTACTAACAATGCCGCTGTGAATGCTCTTGTACTTGGATGCTTTTCATATCTTTGCCAAAATTTCTGTAGGACAAAGTTCTCAAAGGGTATGTGCATTTGGAATTCTGATGAGGTATTACAAAATTGCCATCTGGAAAAGTTATGCCAACTTATGCTGCCACCAGCAGTGGGTAATGCCATTTCCCTACATCCTCTCCCAGAATGTGTTACTAGATTATAGATCTTTGCTCTGACTTGATTCTGACTTGACTTCTGCTTGTTTAAGAAATGTTTATTTCTGTATGTTTTCAGAGCTAGGGTTCTGCCTTTGCTTTTTCTGCCTAAATTAACCAGAGGAGGTTTCTGTTGTTTGCAACCAAGAACCTAGGCCTACATGTCCGTGAGCTATGATCAATTTTTAAGAAAAGAATCAAGGAGTGCCTGGCCGGCTGTCGATAGAGCATGTGACTCTTGATCTCAGGGTTGTGAGCTCAGGCCCCACATTGGGCGTGAAGCCTACTAAAAAAAGAAGAGAATAAAATCAAGTTGACAAGTAATATGCATACAGTGATTCTTATTTTATAAAGCCAAAACAAATCAAAACAAAACCAACATACACATGCATGTGGGTGTTTAGAGAACTATCTGTAAGGGCACATACAAGACAGTGGTTGGTTACTTCTGGGTAGAGAGGCTGACAGACAAGGTTAGGGGAACATTTTAACCTTCCCCCTCAGATACTTGAATATCACTGGAATTTTTTACAATGAGCATATTACACTTTTAATTAATTAATTTATTATTAAATTATTTTTTAATGTTTATTTATTTTTGAGAGAGAGACAGAGTGTGAGCCAAGAAGGGGCAGAGAGAGAGAAGGAGACACAGAATCTGAAGCAGGCTCCAGACTCTGGGCTGTCAGCACAGAGCCAGAGCCCGACGCAGGGCTCGAACCCATGAACTGTGAGGTCATGACCTGAGCCAAAGTCTGGCGCTTAACCAACTGAGCCACCCAGGCGCCCCACAATGAGCATATCACACTTTTTAAAAATTTAAATTAAAAAAAAAATAGGAAAACTCTTCTCAAATTCTCAAATCCACAGTGCTGTGCTAGTTTGCTAGGGCTGCTCTAACCAAACACCACAGACGGCATGGCTCTGACAACAGAGTATATTTTCTCACAGTCCTGGGGGCTAGAAGTCCAAGATCAAGGTGCTGACAAATGCAGTTACCAATGTGTTCTCTCTGAGATCTGAGATTGAGGGGTAGCAAGAGACCATCTTTTTCATTCCTATCCATCTATCCATCTTTTTCATTCCTACTTGGTTCCGTTTTTATGGGGAAATCACAGTGATATTAGTTTTATGAAAATATTCCTCAAAATCAATGGACACAGGTAGTGTCTCAGACATAACACTTTGGGTCAGAGGCCTCGGGAATGGCAGAAGGCAGGAAATGGCATTCTTACGTGGAGCTACAGTCAACAGACATTTTGAGAACCAGTGAACATCTTTATGGTCTGCATGAATTTGAAAATTGGCTACAACAGATATTCAACCCATGTGGGTAGAACTGAATCTTTCAAAGATGATGCGACATGCCCTTGTCCTATTTACATGGTTTGGGTCACAGATTTTACCTATGACTGCCTAGCCTTTAGTGTTATCATCCCTTGTCAATTTTCTTCCACTTCCACCTCAGGCCAGCCCTCTTCTCTTTTCCATCTGACCTTGTTCCAGGAAGCTCTTTCATCTGGGCGTAGGGCAAAGCAAAGGAGCATAGACCCTATGGCTGGATGTGCCAGATTCCCAGAGAAGCCCATTTTCTGTAATGACAGAATTTATTTTTCTCTTTTTCTCCTTTCTGTGGTCAGTGACAAGGGTCAAAGGCATTTAATCGAACCTTTATAGAGAGATGAGTCCCATCACCATGCAGTGCGATGGTCAAATTTTTCCTTCTGTCAAAAAATGTATTTGGGAACAGAGCTGAGCATGATGTGTGAGCTCTTTTTACAGTCACTGTTGAAATATGTGTATGGCACAGATTTGCTAGGCCATTATTTCATCTGTCTCTGGATAAATATTGAAATTGTTGTTAGTATGGATAATACTTAGGAAACATGAGGACATGTTGTCTTTATTCCGCCAGCTAAATTCAGCTGAGTTCAGCCAGCTAAAGCCAAAATTACCTTCTGATCTCTGAACTGAAATAATGTTCGAGAAGGCAGTGCAACCACAGCAAAGTCTACAGTTCAGATGTCTGATTGCGGTTTCAGAAATAATGACATAATGAAGCTTATAGTAAGAAAAACAAAAACAAAAAACTTCTCAAGCCAGCATGTGGTGCCACAATTTATAATGTTTGGGCTACTTTAGGCTTTAGGAACAGCTTGCCAATAGCTTTGCCAATTATTTAAGTGATGTAATTTAACTTATTCTGCATCACATAGTGGTTTATTAAGGAACTCGCATTTAGCTCCTTGGTCCTGGAGGACCAGCTCATTTGTTATTGGTGCTAACAATTTCCAAGCTCTCTCTGCAGACTTCTCCATCATCCTAACTCCAAGAGGAAGGGAGAAATTTGATCTCAGGTAGTAATCAAGTGCTGATAAAGACTTACTTTATGAGCTAGACCTGATGTCTCAAACTTCAATTTGAACTTGTAAAGTAAGAAGACAGAATGATGTTCTAGTCTCAAGATATTGGAGAAAATCTATCTTTGATCCAGAGTAAGGCTCTTTCTCCTGAGTCCACTGCAATTGTTTGTTGTATGGCAGAGCCCTGGGCAGTCCTTTGTATAATTGCTTTCATCTTCTTTGTTAAAGAAGTGGAGAACTACATAACACAGGAGACAAGGAAGGGAAATGAAACACTAGCGAGAAGCTTGATGGGAAGGGAAAATTCCACCTCTGAAAAGAACTCCAGCCAGTAACGGGTCTCTAAGCACTTAGAGTGGTCCCTGTTTAATTTCAAGCCTGGGACCCTGAAAGCTAGATTCCCAATGCAAATTAAAGAATTAAGGAACTTGTCTGAACTGATAAGGAGAAAAAAAAATCTTGGGATTGATTCTCCATTTGCCCCAGTGCCAGCAGTTACTTGAGGTCTCTGCATTACCTTTTCTAGAAACACCCAGGCCAATACTTCCCTCTACCGCTGGGAAGCAATTCTACAACATGCATCGGCTAGAATTATACAAAACAGCATACCTGTTTCACAGGTGTAGAAACTGAGACATAGGTGTGACGTTGACTTTTGCAAAGTAAAGTCAAAAGGAAAAGTTTAGTAGTGGTTCAAGACTCACTTTTGTAGAATATCTATAGGTCAGTGCAGGCAAATTTGCCTTTCTGAATATAGATCTTAACCAATTTACGTGAAGATATGAGGCTTGTCCAAAGGAAATAGGTTTTTAAATATGTATTTGAAATAGATTTTTAAAAAAGTGGTAGGGGGTGCCTGGGTGGCTCAGTCGGTTAAGTGTCTGACTTGGGCTCAGGTCATGATCTTGTGGTTCATGAGTTCGAGCCCCACATCGGGCTCTGTGCTATCAGTTCAGAGCCTAAAGCCTGCTTTGGATCCTGTGTCTCCCTTGCTCTCTGCTCCTTCCCTGCTGATGTTCTGTCTCTGTCTCTCTCTCTTAAAAATAAATAAAACATTTAAAAAAAAATTGCTAGAATCTCAGCTGTAACACGTAGAGAGCTTGAAAGCTATCAATTCCAGCCCTCTCAAGAAGAAAAATGTTTCACAAAATTAAAATCAATAAATTTTCTTACAGCCATCAGAAAACTGGCTAGTCTTTACCAGAGAGACTAGTAAATACCGAGAACGTGTCAGCTTACCTGCTTAAATACCGAGAACGTGTCAGCTTACCTGCAGTAGAAGCCCTGCAGCCAGTACTGTAGGTAACAAAGGTAACTGACAAATCGCTGGAGGCTGAAGGTGGACTGCCTGAGTTACCAGCTCCTGAGAGCCCAGTCTAAGGTGGGGTGGGGGGGTGAGGGAGGACAAGCTTCTTTGACTTTACCTCCTGGAGGCCACCAGTCCTCATAGTGAAGACCTGAGAAAAGTTCCCTCTGTTTGGCTCAGGGGGAGGGGGAAAATATCCATTTTGAAATATGCCTAGGGGGAAAAGAATCATTTTGAAATACCTTCAGGTGCATTGTTTTTCATAACAAAGGCCCACCATCATGGGAAACTGCTTTATCAGAGCCTTAAGGAAGGTAGGAGAAGGGAAATTCCAACTCTAGCACCTTGGAGTCTTCCAGTATCACCTAGGTGGGGGAGAGAGGACGCTGACAAGCACTTATGAAGGTCACAACCCACTGAACACCGAGATTTAATCACCAGATAATAGGATGCTTCCCTTCCACTTTAGCACCACATCAACAGGGTCCCCGTATAGTAACAGTGCAAACAGCTGAAAGAATGAACCACGAGGCTCAGGCTCTATTTAAGAAGGAATTTCTAGGCCAAGACAACAGAGGAGAGAAAAACAAGGACATTAGATCAAATTGAAACCTCTGACATCTACAGCTGTAGGAAACATTAAACACAGCCTAACTCCAAGGGAAACAAGCATAAAATCTCACAGGAAAGGCCTATTTACCTCACTTCTTTTTCCAATACATCATGAATGGCTTTCAACAAAAAAAATTACGGGGCATGCTAAGAGATAAAAACGAGTCTGAAGAGACAAAGCAAGTATCGGAAATAGATATAAATATGGCAGAAATTTTAGAATTATGAGAAGTTTAAGATAACTGATGAAAATGCTAATGGCTCTAATGGAAAAAGTGGTTAACATACAAGAACAGAAGAGTGATGTATAGAGAGATGGAAACAGAAGCAGAGAGAGAGAACCTCAAAAAAATCAAAAGGAGGTGCACCTTGGGTGGCTCAGTCAGTTAAGCATCTGACTCTTGATTTTGGCTCAGGTCATGATCTCACAGTTCAGTTCATGGGTTCGAGTCCCACATCGGGCTCCATGCTGACAGTGCAGAGCCTACTTGGGATTCTCTATCTCTCCCTCTCTCTCTGCACCTTTCCTGCTTGCTCTCTCTCTCTCTCTAAATAAATAATCATTTTAAAATATCAAAAGGAAATTCCATGAATAAGAAACATTGTACAAATGAAGAATGCCTTTGATGGGCTCATTAGTAGACTGGACATGGTCAAGTGAGCCATCAGTCAGCTTGAAGGTATGTCCATTGAAATCTCCCAGTGTGAAATGCAAAGAAATAAAAGAATGAAAAACAACAACACTGGAACAGAATATCTAAGAAGTATAGGACACCAAGAGTAAACTCTAACGTAAGCTCTGGGCTTTGGGTGATTATGTGTCAATGTAGGTTCACCAGTTGTAACCAATGTACCACTCTGTTGAGGGATGTTGAAAATGGAAGATATACATATGTGGGGGCAGGGAGTACATAGGAAGTCTCTGTACCTTCTTTTCTTTTTTTTAATGATTTTATTTTTTAAGTAATGTCTACACCCAATGTGAGGCTCCAACTCACATCAGCGAGATCACGAGTCACATGCTCAACCGACTGAGCCAGCTAGGCACCCCTGTACCTTCTTTTCAATTTTGTTGTGAACCTAAAACCTTTCTTTAAAAATCCCCATTTTACAGATAAGAAGGTAGAGGTAGAGAGTTTAAATAGCTTGCCTAAAATTTTCCAAGGTCTGCCACGTACAAAGGCGGGATTGGCAGAATCCATCTGGCAATAGAACTTTATCTTTAACCAGTGCACTTTTTTTTCTGAATCTTGCTTCTTTTACCTAAAAATGTATGTTGCAGATCAATTCATAAAAGCACCTATAGAGTTCCTTTTAATTTAATCTGTTTTGTGTTGCTAGACCTTCAAGTTGTTTCTAATCTGATTTAGAAATAATGCTACATTAATCTTATACATGTCACTGCTGTCAATGTGAAATGAACAAACCTTTCAGAATTTCTAACAGTAAGAAAGAGTTTTATTTGAGCCCAAGTTAGGACAGTTGCCTGGGAAACACACTCTTCACAAGGAAGAAAGTGCTTCAGAGAATGAACAGTTTTTACACAGTTATGTGCTTTTTTACATATTGTAACAGCTCATAAGATTATAGATTAGCAGATAGGCAGGAATCACAAGTTTTATCATAAAGGAATGCAGGGAGTAGAAGACTTGATCAATATCTCAAGGACAAGATGGTTTTCCTTTAGGCTACTCACTCACAAAGCAGATGTACAATGCATGTGTGGTGGGCCATAAATCAGGCTTTTGATTTGAACAAAGTTAATATATATAATCATGTTGACTAAGAAAGAAATCTAAAATGGCTTCCCTTTATATCAGGTCTTAGAGTTTCTTTTTCATCATTTTCTCCTTTTGATCAATAATCTTTTGACAGAAAGCACTGAGGATCAGTATTTTGTCCCTCGATACTAGGGTTATTGCTTATCTGCCCTGGGTCCATCACGTCCCTGCTTTGGATTACCTAGGAGTCTACGTGGGGGGAGGGATGTCAACCGTATGGCCTTTAATAGGGGATATTATAATTATATATATATTTTTTTAATGTTTATTTATTTTGATAGAGTTCAAGTGGGAGAGGGGCAGAGAGACATAGAGAATCCTAAGCAGGCTGAGAGCTGTCAGAGCTGAGCCCCACGCAGGACTTGATCTCATGAACCATGAGATCACAACTTGAGCCGAAATCAAGAGCTGGATGCTCAACTGGCTGAGCCACCCAGGTACCCTGATATATATATATTTATATTTATTTAATATATATACTTATTATATATTTATATTTAATATATATATTTATATATTTAATATATATTTATATTATATATATATATTTAATATATATTTATATTTAATATATATATATATTTACTTTGAAGGAGAGAAAGAGAACACAAGTTGGGGAGGGGCAAAGAGAGAGGACAGAGAATCCCAAGTGGGTTCTGGGCCTGCCGTCAGTACAGAGCCCAAGGTGGGGCACAAACTCACAAAGTGTGAGATCATGACCTGAGCCGAAGCTAAGAATTGGACACTTAACCTACTGAGCCACTCAGGTGTGCCATCAATGAAATGAAACTGTGTGCAAACACTGTATGTGTGCTTTGTGGTGAGTTTTGCCTTTACATTTTTTGGTAACACTTATAGCATAAATATAGAAATAATATAAAAATCCAGTTAATAACATTCAAAGTAACTAATGAAGAGTAGGGACAGACATACATGACAAGAGAAGAATCTAAAAATATCCATTACATTTATTTTGATAATCTTAAATTAATTTGAGTATCTGTTTACCTTTTTTATCTAGTTATTTGTACTTTATGATGTTTTATCTGATTGGTTTAAAATAGTCATTAAGGGGCACCTGGGTGGCTCAGTTGGTTAAGTGTACAACTCTTAATTCAGCTCAGGTCATGATCTCATGGTTCCTGGTGTTGAGCCCTGCATCTGCTTGCGATTCTCTCTCTCTCTCTCTCTCTCTCTCTCTCTCTCTCAAAATAAATAAATGAACTTAAAAAATAAATAGATAAAAATAAAAAATAGTCATTAAATTGTATGTTATTATAAATAAGTAATCATTTCTCTGGTCAATTAGTTTCCATAGATATTACATCTTGTGGTGGTTGTAATTCTATCTCCCAAAACATTTGGTTATTAATATCAATATTAGTATAATTTTTGTTAGAGTCAGGCAATTCTATTCGAGGTGTAAAGCCAATCTTATACTATATAGCAGTAGCATTATAATAAAAAGTACTCTGGTCACACAATAAATCAAGGAGTAATACAGAAGTGTTTTGTAAACCTTCCCAACAAAATCTTCCTTTTTCCCGTATACTGTGTGTTAGTTTGTATAGGCATAGCCATTACGGACCAAGTTGGAGTGAATTCAGGGTTCCATTGTTGTTCAGGGAATAATCATATATCTTGCCTGAATTCACAGATGTCTGTATATAATGGAATCCAATAAGAATCATTGGCTAATAAGGCCTATCTTCCTCTAATCAGAAGAACTCTGGTGGTATTTACAATAGTTTCTTTTCCTATTATGGTGTTGAAATAAGTCTGGTTGGCCATAAATTTGGGTATTAAGGAGGTAAATAAACATTATAAAACTTACAGAAGTCTTTAATGATTTTCCACACATTAGGAAAGCTGTACATTTTGGGTTTCTGCAGTTAATAAAGAAGGTCACGGACCCATATTTACCTCAGAACCTTATGGGTTGTATGGTAGAGTTAGATTTCAGAGGTGGCTGAAGCCACCAAGTTATTCCTTCAGTAGCATCTCTGACAGATAGCCATTGTTTTTTTCTTATTTTGTTTCAGGCCGTTCCATCCACACAATGTGAGTACATTTGGATATTTTGGCATGTTGGACAAGCTGTTGCTCAGTTTCTCCCATTGTTGTAGCTGGGGGGCTTGCTTCAATTATCACCTAAGTTTATAGAGATACAATTGTCAATCTGTTAAGTGTTATGTATAAAACAGGTTAAATGTGACTTAGGTAATGTTTCTTTCTTTTTTTTAAGATCCATAGAGCAGACATGATCTTTTTTAAAAAAATTAAGTTTATTTATTTTTGAGAGAGAGACAGAGAGAGTGGGTGGGGGAGGGGCAGAGAGAGGGGGAGAGAGAGCATCCTGTCAGCACACAGCCCCATGTGGGGCTCCAACTCACAAACCACGAGGTCATGACCTCAGCTGAAACCAATAGTTGGATGCTTAACTGACTGAGCCACCCAGGCACCCCCTGATCTTTTTGTAAAAAATGTTTATTTATTTATTTGTGTGTGTGTGTGTGTGTGTGTGTGTGTGTGTGTGTGAGAGAGAGAGAGAGAGAGAGAGAGAGAACATGCAGGGAGGGGCAAAGAGAGAGGGAGGCAGAGAACCCAAAGAGGGCTCTGTGCTGACAGCAGGGAGTCCGATGTGGGGCTCCAACTCACAAACTACAAGGTCATGACCTGAGCCAAAGTCTGACACTTAACTGACTGAGCCACCCAAGCACCCCTAATATTACAATTCTAAAAGAAGAATGGAAATATAGGCCTGGTCCTGAATCTCGGGAAAAGCGGTCTACCCTGATGTCATCTACTTCTCATGGTAGTTTGTAGCTTGAATGTCTCTGATGATCTTTGAGTGGCCCACTGAGCAACAGGCACAAAGATTGATGCTGCATGAACTACTGCAGTAGTTTCTTTACATCAAGGTGTTTATATTTGAAATTTGCAGGGCTTCAGGGAAAAGGACAGTTTTAGTTCTCAAATGATTCCAAGTTAGAAAGGTGGGAGGAAAATCAACGTGTTGGTTTGGACAGCTGTAGCCTGGCATTGGAGAACACTGCTAGAAGAAGTCAGGATCTAGTCTAGTGCACAGTGAATAGTATTAAAATCTAATATCTACAAAGATGTGTTGTTGAAACATTTTTTTTTCTATTATCACCCTCATTTTTACCCAAAAGAGCCAAATTAAGACTGATTTGTTTGTAATCAGTTCTAATCAACATGGCCTCATTATTTATGTAAGCACAGGAAGAATAGTGATTGACCATATAAGTTCTTTTGGATCTGCTTTGCTGGAACTTTTTATAAGCAATTTTAGGTTGAACTTTTAATAGCCTCTCAGCCTCTCAAGACCAGAACCCAAGCCGAATTCTTTTTTTTTCTAAAAAAATTTTTTTAATGTTTATTTATTGTTGAGAGAGGGAGAGAGAGCGTGAGCAGGGGAGGGGCAGAGAGAGAGGGAGACACAGAATCCAAAGCAGGCTCCAGGCTCTGAGCTGTCAGCACAGAGCATGACGTGGGGCTCGAACTCGTGAACTGTGAGATCGTGACCTGAGCTGAAGTCGGACGCTTCACCGACTGAGCCACCCAGGTGCCCCCAAGCCGAATTCCTGCTGTTGGGTTTGCCTGCAATACCTGTAGATATGGGGGAATTCCTCTTCTTGAGGTCTCCAAAATATCGTGAGGTTTCTGCACCTGCCAGGACGTGACATTTTTTACTCACCTGGTAAGGCTGGGGGGAACTCTGTAAGCAAAATATCAGGCTGATATTTCCAAGGGGCTTTGTTGGATCCATAAAGTCAGCCTTAATTCCTTAAAGCTGTCTGGTCATATCTGAGTATATGCATGTCTTCCCCAGATATGACATTCCAGTCAAAGCCTTGGTAACATAACCAGTATTTCCAATGGTGTCTTGTTACAAGGAAAACAGATTTCTTACTGAACATAAGCAAATAATTGTAATTGCCATGAAAGAAAGAATACTCACTGCGAGTTTCTGAATTCTGGAAGGTAAATGTTTCCATTTGTTCACAAAGGAATACTTTATCATATCTCCATAAGTCATAAATGTCTTCCTTAAATCTGGAAGAGCAGATATTAGACGACCAGCAATGTTTCATTTTTTATTTTATTTTTTTAATGTTTATTTATTTATCTTGAAAGAGAGAGAGAGAGGGAAAGAGAGAGAGAATCCCAAGCAGGCTCTGCACTGTCAGCACAGAGCCAGATGTGGGACTCCATCTCACCGACTGTGAGATCGTGATCTGAACTAAAATCAAGAGTCAGACGCTTAACCAACTGAGCCACCCAGGCACCCCAGACCAGCAATGTTTCAAACAAAAGTGGTCACGACTATAATCATCTTCCTTAATTTATTCAGTTTCATGTTACTAATATTTGTTCTGTTTGCAGCTTTTCCTTTAGATTTGCAAACTCCTACTCAGCTTAGTTTTATTGCTTTAAATATATCAGAAACCGGAGTTTGTCAAAAAGTTTCATGAATCTGCTTGAAGAGGAAACACGTTTTGCAAGAGCATCAGAACAATAACACTAAATGACAAAAGACTAAAAAATGGCCATGGTTAAAGATCTGATGAGTGTTCGTAATAATGCATTTGACAAGGAAATTCAGTTATTTCTGTGACACACGCATTTTAATAATTAGATGACCTTACACCAGAACATATTAAAACTTCAAGAATTTCATATAATTTCTAAAACAGTTACAGCATTTACCCATACAATATAACGTAAGAAGGTGTCTCATTAGTTGTTTGACAGTGCTTCCCATGTAACTTACCATACCAAGTAAACAAGCCTGATTAGTCAAAATGACTTCATTTAGAATTCGAATCTTGGGAAGTTTTGTTAAAAACCTCAGAAGGTTTTAAAGCACATACCTAAGTGGGATTACAGATCATTAAAAAACTTAATTAAAAAAAATTTTTTTTTAATTTTTATTTCTGAGAAAGAGAGAGAGACAGAGCATGAGTCGGGGAGGGTCCGAGAGAGGGAGACACAGAATCCAAAGCAGACTCCAGGCTCTAAGCTGTCAGCACAGAGCCCGACACGGCTACAACTGGGAGATCGTGACCTGAGCCGAAGTCAGATGCCCAGCCGAGTGAGCCACCCAGGCGCCCCAAAAAACTTAATTTTTAATTATCTATTTAACCAAGGTGGCAATAAGAGATTCAAAAGGCAAATACAGAAGGTTATCTAGTTCTTAGCAAAACTTAGATCCTTTTAATATTCAGTTTTAACTTCCTCACGTAATTAAAGACCTGATAAAGACAAAGCATAGAAAGTTCTTGGGGGTTTTTTTTGGAGGGGAGTGGGGGCAGATAAAAACTTCACTTATAATTTCTTATCAAAAGCAGACCAACAATCCAAGAAAACAGAGAGAAAGGCTAAATCTCAATCTTCTATCAATGTACATTTAAAACTCATTCATTCCAATTTTATTTAGCCCTGACCACGCATAAAATTCTTCTCCAAAGATTTCCCTTTACAAACTTTCTACAACTTTCTTTTTCATTTAGATTTTGTCCTAAGTCTTCTTTCTCTAAACAACCAGCCTTATTTAGGACAAACTTGCTTTCTTTTCCCTCAGCAAAAATGTTTCCCTTTTCCTCATACCTTCTTTCTTATCAAAAACACATCTTATTTTTCCTGCAGATGGAGTTGTTTCCCTTATCATTTCTAGCAGTCTCCACGACATTTATCAGGATTTTAACTTTGAGAAACCTCAGACTCCACTGAAAACTAAATAGTAACCAATTGTGAACTGTTACACCAGAATTCCTTAGATTGGAAATTTATGAATACATTTTTTAATTTCTAGAAACATGTTTTTTCCCCCATCATACAATCTTTCAATTAAGTACAAAGCATGTTTATCAACAGACCCGAGTATCCTCCAGTTTCTCTGCAATAAGAGGCCAAAGCAGACAAACCTAAGGTCAGTAATCAGGTACTTTAGTATTCGTAGTTGGAAAAGACTTAGATACCTAGATACCCAATGAATTCAGCCCAATGTACCATTTAATTTAGCAGAACTTCAAAGTTTCAGGCTACCAAAGATTTTGAAAGCTATAAAACTTTTTATTTAACCTATTTGCTCATACAGTTATGCATGAAAACCTCATGAGACAGACAAAACCAACCATCATTTTAAGTCATTTGTTGCTGACAATTTGGAACAGAGATAATGCAAGCTTATTTGACCTTTAGTATATTTTGGTAGAATAGCTTTATATTTAATGCTAGTAAATCTAAAGACATGTCTATTTTAATTAAACAACAAACTTCAACTCATTTTTTCTTTTTGAGTTTATTTATTTTGAAAGAGAGAGAGGGAGAGAGAGAGAGAGAGAGAGAGAGAGAGAGAGAGCGCGCTCATAGGGGAGGAGCAGAGAAAGAGAGGGAGAGGGAGAGAATCTGAAGCAGGGTCCTTGCTGTCAACACAGAGCCCAAAGTGGGGCTCGATCTCACAAACCATGAGATTATCACCCTAGTGGAAATCAAGAGTCAGATGATTAATCAACGGAGCCACTTAGGTGCCCCCAAACTTACACTAGTTTTAATTATTGATTTTTTCTTACATCCTATGAACTTGAAAAACATTTGTGTTAGTCTCTTTCTGAGCTTTAGAATGCACAATTCCTGTAAACATTTGACTTTATTTTTTAAATTTTTTTTTCAACGTTTTTTATTTATTTTTGGGACAGAGAGAGACAGAGCATGAACGGGGGAGGGGCAGAGAGAGAGGGAGACACAGAATCGGAAACAGGCTCCAGGCTCCGAGCCATCAGCCCAGAGCCTGATGCGGGGCTCGAACTCATGGACCGCGAGATCGTGACCTGGCTGAAGTCGGACGCTTAACCGACTGCGCCACCCAGGCGCCCCAAACATTTGACTTTAAAACAATTAAATAGAGCTCTTTTACAAACTAATTTTAACAATACCATCTGGACATAGAAAAAATATCTCACGTTTATAACACACACATACACAAACGAGGTGCAAACAAAATCTAGTCTTTGTTTCATTAATATTTGTGAAGAAGTCATTAAAAGTGCAATTTCCAAATCTTTCTCTTTATTTTGTTAGGAAAAATAATAAAACTCAAAATCAAATAGAAAGACTATTCTTTTCTCCAATTCTCCACTATTTTTTGGTGAGAATACAATTTTTTCCCACACCAGTAAGTATGTCATCAGGAATTGTAGTTCTTGCAAGTAAAACATAGTTTCTACATTTTTTTTTTCAGAAAAAAAAATTTTTAAGTAGTTCTCTGTCCAATGTGGGGCTTAAACTTATGACCCTGAGATCAAGAGTCACATGCT
The DNA here is from genome assembly GCF_046562875.1 of Panthera onca. Classification (NCBI taxonomy): domain Eukaryota; kingdom Metazoa; phylum Chordata; class Mammalia; order Carnivora; family Felidae; genus Panthera; species Panthera onca. Next base: position 211,467,343 of record NC_138339.1, on the reverse strand, counting down.
CCACAGACTGAGCCAGCCAGGCACTCCCAGAAATTTTTTTAATTAAGCTTTTAATTTTAATTCTAATATTGTTTTAAATTCCAGTATTGTTCACATACAGTGTTATATTAGTTTTTTTTTTTAATCCAAGCTAGTTAACATATAGTGTATTAATAGTTTCAGGAGAATTTAGTGATTCATCACTTACATATAACACCCAGTGATCATCCCAACAAGTGCCTTCTTAATGCCCATCATCCATTTAGCCCATCCCCTCACCCAACACCCTTACAGCAACCCTCAGTTGTTTATTCTCTGTATTTATGAGTTCTTATGGTTTGCCTCCCTCTGTTTTTATCTTACTTTTCCTTCCCTTCCCCTATGTTCATCGGTTTTGTTTCTTATATTCTACTTATGAGCGTAATCACATGATACATTTCTTTGACTTATTTCGCTTAGCATACACTCTAGTTCCATCCACAATGTTGCAAACGGCAAAATTTCATTCTTTTTGGTCGCTGAGTAATATTCCATTGTGTATATATTCCACATCTTCTTTATCCATTCATCCATTGATGGACATTTAGGCTCTTTCCAAACTTTGGCTACTGGTGATAGTTCTGCTGTAAACATTGGGGTGCATGAGTCCCTTTGAATCAACATTTTTGTATCCTTTGGATAAATATCTATTAATGCAATTGCTGGGTTGTAGGGTAGTTATATTTTCCATTTTTTGAGGAGCCTCCATACTACTTTCCAGAGTGGCTGCCCTAATTTGCATTCCCACCAGCACTGCAAAAGATATCCTCTTTCTCCGCATCCTTGCCAACATCTGTTATTTTCTGAGTTGTTAATTTTAATCATTCTGAGGTGGTATCTCATTGTGGTTTTGATTTGTACTTTCCTGATGATGAGTGATGTTGAGCATCTTTTCATGTGTCTGTTAGGCATCTGGATGTCTTCTTTGGAAAAGTGTTCACATTCTTTTGCCCGTTTCTTCACTGGATTATTTGTTTTTTGGGGTATTAAGTTTGGTGAGTTCTTTATAGATTTTGGATACTAACCCTTTATCTGATATGTCATTTGCAAATTCTTTTCCCATTCCATTTGTTGCCTTTTAGTTTTGTTGATTATTTCCTTCACTGTGCAGAAGCTTTTTATCTTCGTAAGAAGTTGCTGTGGCTGAGGTGAAAGAGGTTGCTGCCTGTTTTCTCCCCTAGGATTTTGATGGTTTCCTGTCTTACATTTAGGTCTTTCATCCATTTTGAGTTTATTTCTCTGTAAGGGGTAAGAAAGTGGTCCAGGTTCATTCTTCTGCATGTCGCTGTCCAGTTTTCCCAGCACCATTTGCTAAAGAAACTGTCTTTTTTCCATTGGATATTCTTTACTGCTTTGTCAAATACTAGTTGGCCATAGATTTGTGGGTCCATTTCTGGGTTTTCTATTTTCTTCTATTGATCTATGTGTCTGCTTTTGTGTCAGTACCAGACTGTCCTGATGATTACAGCTTTGTAATACAGCTTGAAGTCCAGCATTGTGATGTCCCCAGCTTTGGTGTATTAATTTCATGTATACAACATAGTGATTTAACCACTGTGTACATTAGTCAGTGCTCACCGTAAGTGCACTCTTTAATCCCTATTACCTATTTCACCCATCCCCCCACCTACCACCCCTCTAGTGACCATCAGTTTTCTATAGTTAAGAGTCTGTTTCTTGATTTGTCTCTCTCCCCTTTTCCCCCCTTGTTCCTTTGTTTCTTAAATTCCACATATGAGTGAAATCATATGATATTTGTCTCTCTCTGACTGATTTAAATCTTAGTGTTAATTATACTCTCTAACTTCATCCATGTTATTGCAAATGGCAAGATTTCATTCATTTTAATGGCTGAATAATATTCTACCGTATATCTGTCTTTTATTAAAGCAAATCTAATCATAAGATAGCATTATAATTTATGGATCCATTGATTAGTCTTTTCCCATTTTCTAATCTAACATGGCTGGTTTTGTCCAAAGTTGCCAAAAGTTGCAGAAACAAACCAAATGAAGCCCAGAGTGCCTCTGTGAGCATTGGTTCCTCCCAGAAGCCAGGGGCTTCACTGACTGAACCAAATGGCTTCCTAGTTTCTGGTTGCTTGGTCTTATGGCCAGTTTTCTCTAATTGTGCATGCAAGAAAACGAATGCAGACATGTGAAAAGAACCCTCTTTGGGCCATCTGAGACTCAAGCTATTAGTTAAAATTTCCCCCTTAGGTAAGCACTTCCATGTAGAGACTCTATGTGTGTTGTGTGTATACCTGCCAGAGTCCCTGTGAATTGTTGTTGGTTTCCTGGGAGCTGTTTGGCCTTTAAAGCTCAATTGTCTCCCTATTCATTTTAGTTTCAGTTTTGGAATAAGGTTTGAGCAAAATCTAAGGATGGTGAGTATGGTGGATTGAGAGGGTGCCGTTTGTGAGTGTCCCTTCCTCACAGCCGTGATACATTCTCTGATGTGCCTTGGTTTCTCTCAGTAAGACCTAAGACTATCAAGGGGCCTCGGAGCATTGGATAATCATTTCTCACGTGTGTGTCCTTGGACAAGCCCATCATCAATTACCTTATGAGATGGGAAATTCCTATGGGACCACTATGGGTTTTGAGTACATCCGCTGTGCTTTCAGTCACCCAAAAGTACTGTTCAGCTTGAAGAGGCAAGTGTCACTCCTCTTCAGAGCTGAATCATTCAGTCTCTCCTATTTCTAGCCAGAAAATTTACTCAGGCCTTATACAAAAAACATCAATTAGTATAATGCCAAATTAAAACAACCAACCCATCACCTCTAGCCTCTCTAGGTTATTCCCACCTAGAGATCGTTACTGATAACCCTGAACAGCTCGAGTAAAAATCAGGACCATCAACTCAAATTGAGGAGGACCAGATATCAGGAGAACTCACTGACATACCTGTGAGGTGCTGAGAAGTAGGAAGGACACAAAGGGGCCCATGTTGGGACCAAGCACAGAGTTCCAGATAACCCCCAGGTGTCGTCAGGTGAGGCGCTCTGATATCCTGCCAAGGATGACAAGAAATGTCAATGCAAATTGGATAGACCTTGTAGAATCTCTAAAAGTAAGACAGTTTTATTCGAGCCCAAGTTAGGACAGTTGCCCGGGAAACACACTCTTCACAGGGAACAAAGTGCTCCAGAGAATGAACAGGTTTCACACAGTTACGTGCTTTTTTACATATTGTAAAAGCTCAAAAGATGATAAATTAGCAGATAGGCAGGAGTCACGAATTTTATCAAGGAATAGGGAGAGTAGGAGCCTTGATCAATATCTCAAGGGCAAAATGGTTTTCCTTTGGCTACTTATTCACGAAGTAGATGTACAATGCACGTGTGGTGGGCCATAAATCAGGCTTTTGATTTGAACAAAGTTAATATACAGTCATGTTGACTAAGAAATCTAAAATGGCTTCCCTCATCTATCAGGCCTTCAGAGAAGCATTCCTTCCCATACGTGTGAGAGTACTTATAAGATACCTATAGCATTCCTGAACATGGACTCACCAGCTTAACAGATACATACTTGTACATTTTTATATATTTTTCTCTATAAATGTTGTCTTGACATAGTGTCGTACAAATGCACCTGTTGGATATGGCATCGTGAAGTAGGTGTGGCCACAAGAAAAGATAAGACTGGGGCTTGGAAGGAGAAAGTTTATTATATCAGAGAAGGTCACTGCATGCCACACTGGGCCACAGGGACACTACTAGGTTTTGGCAGAAGACAGGAGTAAGGGAAAAGTCTAGGCCAAAGTCTTTATTGAAGTGTTTGTGGGAAAAGCAAGGCAAGGTAGGGCAAAGTAAATAGGATTGGCAGGTTTGAATAATGCCAGGGGGTGGTGGGCTATTGAGTGGTCTCTAGTTGCTGGGCTATCTGGCCCTCGGATGATTTCGGACAGAGAGAATATTGGAATGGTGTGTGAGAATTAGATAAGGAGGTGGCTGGAGGGTGGGTTTGGGATGAGTTAATTTGTATGTGAAGGATGTGCTCCAGGGCAAGCCCTTTGCTATCTCTAAGAAAGGAGGGGCCAGCAAGCTTTTAAGACCTCAAAACATCCATGAAATACAGAAAAAAATTAATGTATATATTTTAACTAGCAGTGTATAAGATTCCTCCAGAATGGACCTCGTGGAGCCAAACGTCATAAAGGTTGCCCACTGTATCCACAGTCTTGACATGCTCAGGAAAAAAAGCCCACAGTGATCATTGCAGAGCAGTGAGAGATTATCAGGACTTTTTTTTTTTTTTTTACTTCTTTATTATTTGGGGTTTTATATTCATAATAATACATATTATTTACGATCAATGTACACATATATTAAAAATATGAAATAATTGGTGATGGTAGAAATGATGACATGAAATATTTAACTTCTTGAAAAATCCAGGTAATTTAAAGCTCGTATGTTCTCTAATCTTTCTTTTTTTTTAAACAAATTTTTATGTTTATTTATTTTGAGAGAGTAAATGCACACACAAGTGGAAGAGGCACAAAGGGAGAGGGAGAGAGAGAATCCCAAGCAGGCTCCACACTGTCAGCACAGAGTCCTACATAGGGCTTGAATTCACAAACTGTGAGATCATGACCTGAGCTGAGATCAAGAGTCAGACATTTAACCAAGTGAGCCACCCAGGTGCCCTTCTAATCTTTCAAAGCAAATAGAAAAGTACTGTTTTTACCGATTTGATTCCTTACATTTTTGACAACAGTTTTTTCTGAGCAATTTGTTTTTGTTTTGTTTTTTTTATAATGTTTTATCTGAATTTTATTTTTTAAAATTTATCTGAATGTTTTTGTTAACAAATTAGCTGAACTAGAACGTACCTTGTGCATTTCTCTGAAATTTTATTTTATTTGTTATTTTTTAATTAATAATTTATTCTTTAATTTACATTCAAGTTAGTTAGCATATGGTGCAACAATGATTTCAGAAGTAGATTCCTTAATGCTCCTTACCCATTTAGCCCATAGCCCATTCCCTGAGCAATTCTTAAAACTAGTTCAACGTAAGGAGATTTACTTCCAAAGTTTTGAGAATACTGTCCTTTTTATTTTCTTTTTTATGCTTAACATGGGGTTTGAACTCATGACCCCAAGATTAAGAGTCATGTTCTACTGACTGGGTCAACCAGGCACCTGGAGAATCCTTCTTATTCCAAAGGTAAAGGAAATAATTTAAAGAATGCATCAGAGAGAACTACTATATGATGAAGTGTGGTTTTATATTTATTTTTTTATTTCAAGTTTTTATTTTAATTCCAGTACTGTTAAAATACAGTGACATATTAGTTTCAGGTGTACAGTGTAGTGATTCAACCTTTCCATACTTCACCCTGTGCTCATCTGGACAAGGGCACTTCTTAATCCTGATTACTTATTTAAAAGACTCCCACCCCTCCCCTCTAGTAACCATCAGTTTGTTCTCTTTAATTGAGTCCCTTTCTTGGGGCACCTGGGTGGCTCAATCAGTTAAATGTTTGCCTCTTGATTTGGGCTCAAGTCATGATCTTGCGGTTCATGGGTTCACATCCTGTGTCGGGCTCTGCACTGGCAGCGTGGAGCCTGCTTGGGATTCTCTCTCTCTCTCTCTCTCTCTCTCTCTCTCTCTGCCCTTCTCCCACCTGTGTTCTCTCTCTCAAAACAAATGAATAAACTTAATTAAAAAAAAGAGTCCCTTTATTGTTTCTCTTTTTTTTCCCCTTGCTTGTTTTTTTTTTCTTAAATTTTACATATGAATGAAATCATACGGTATTTGTCTTTCTCTGACTTATTTCACTTGGCATAATATTCTCTAGCTTCATCCATGTCTCTGCAAATGGAAAGATTTCATTCTTTTTTTTATGACTGAATAATATTCCATAATATAACTGAATAATATTATAACTGAATAATAATGATACACACACACACATCCATCTTCTTTATCCATTTATCAATTGATGGATACTTGGGTTGCCTCCATAACTTGGCTATTGTAAAAAATGCTGTAGTAAACAAAGGGGTGCATGTACCTGTTTGAATTAATGTTCTTGTATTTTGGGGGTAAATACCCAGTAGCGCCATTGCTGGATCATAAGATAGTTCCATTTTTAACTTTTTTTTTTTTTTTTTAAAGTAAGCTCTGTGCCCAATGTGGCACTTGAATCCAAGACCCTGAGATCAAGAGGTGCATGCTCTATCTGAACCAGCCAAGCACTCCACTATTTTTAACTTTTTGAGGAATCTCCATACTGTTTTCCACAGTGGCTGCACCAGTTTGCATTTCCACCAATAGCACACAAGGGTTCCTCTTTCTCCACATCCTCGTCAACACCTGTTGTTTCTTGTGTTTTTGATTTTAGCCATTCTGACACATGAGAGATGATACCTCATTCTCATTTTGATTTGCATTTCCCTGATGATCAGGGATAATGAGAATATTTTCATGTGTCTGTTGGCCATCTGTATGTCTTTTCTGGAGAAGTGTCTGTTCATATCTTCTGCCCATTTTTAAATTGATTAGTTGTTTTTTCAGTGTTGAGTTTTATAAGTTCTTATATATTTTGGATACTAGGACTTTATTGGATATGTCATTTGCAAATATCTTCTCCCATTCCATAGGCTGCCTTTTAGTTTTGTTGATTGTTTCCTTTGCTGTGCAGAAAGTTTTTATTTTGATGTAATCCCAATAGTTTATTTTTGCTTTTGTTTCTTTTGCCTCAGGAGACATGTCTCGAAAGAAGTTTCTACGGTCCATGTCAAAGAAGTTACTGGCTGTGTTCTCTTCTAGGATTTTTACAGTTTCAGGTCTCACATTTAGGTCTTTAATCCATTTGAATTTATTATTTTGTAAAAAAGTGGCCAAGTTTCTTTCTTTTGCCTGTAGCTGACCAGTTTTCCCAACACCGTTTGCTGAAGAGACTTTTTCCCATTGTATATTCTTTCCTACTTTGTCGAAGATTGACCATATAATTGTGGGTTTATTTTTGGGTTTTCTATTCTGTTCTATTGACATGTGTGTCTATTCTGCCAGTACCATAATGTTTGGATTACTACAGCTTTGTAGTATAACTTGAAGTCCAATATTGTGATACCTCCAGTTTTGCTTTTCTTTTCTTTTCTTTTTCAAGATTGCTTTGGCTATTCAGGGTCTTTTGTGGTTCCATACAAATTTTAGGATTGTTCTAGTTTTGTGAGAAGTACTGTTGGTATTTTGATAAGGATTGCAATAAATGTGGAGATTGCTTTGGATAGTATAAACATTTTAATAATATTTGTTCTTCTAATCCATGAGCATGGAATATTTTTCCATTTCTTTGTGTCTTCAATTTCTTTCATCGGTGTTTTATAGTTTTCTGAGTACAGGTTCTTCATCTCTTCGGTTAGGTTAGATTTATTCCTAGGTTTCTTATTTTTGGTACAATTGTAAATGGGATTGTTTTCTTAATTTTATTTTCTGATGCTTCATTATTGGTATATAGAAATGCAACAGCTTTCTGTACCTTGATTTTTTTTATCCAGGGACTTTACCGAATTCATTTATCAGTTACAGGATTTTTTTGGTGGAGTCTTTTGGGTTACCTGTATATAGTATCATGTCATCTGTAAATAATAAAAGTTTTACTTCTTCCTTACCCATGTGGATGCCTTTTATTTCTTTTTCTTCTATGATTGCTGTGGTTAGGACTTCCAGTACTATGTTGAATAAAAGTGGTGAGAATGGACATCCTTGTTTTGTCCCTGACCTTAGGGGAAAAGCTCTCAGGTTTTCCCCCATTGAATTTGATTTTGCTGTGGGTTTTCAATATGTGGCCTTTATTATGTTGAAGTATGTTTCCTCTAAACCTTCTTTGTTGATGGTTTTTATCATGAATGTTGTACTTTGTCAGATGCTTTTTCTGTACCTATTGAAATGATCATATGGTTTTTATTCTTATTTTTTATTGATGTGATGTATCGTGTTGATTGACTTGCGAATACTGAACCACCCTCAGAACCCCAGAATAATTCCCACTAGATCGTGGGATGGTTTTTGAATGTATTATTGAATTCACTTTAGTAGTATTTTATTGAGAATTTTTGCATCTATTTTCATCAGGGATATTGGCCTGTAGTTCTCTTTTTTAGTGGTATCTTTATCCAGTTTTGATATCAGGGTAATGGCATCATAGAATGAATTTGGAAGTTTTCCTTCCTTTTCTAATTTTTGGAATAGTTTGAAAAAAATAAGCATTAACTCTTTTTAAAATATTTGATAGAATTTGCCTGTGAAGCCATCTAGTCATGGACTTTTGCTAAGAGTTTTTTGATTACTGATTCAATATCTTTGTTGCTTATCTGTCTGTTCATATTTTCTATTTCTTTCTTTTTCAGTTTTGGTAGTTTATACATTTCTAGAAATTTATTCATTTCTTCTAAGTTGTCCAGTTTGTTGGCATATAGTTTTTCATAATATTATGATTATTTGTATTTCTGTTGGTGTTGGCTGTTATTTCTGCTCTCTCATTTGTGATTTTATTTGAGTCCTTTCTCTTTTTTTCTTGATAAGCCTGGCTAGAGGTTTATCAATTTTGTTAATTTTTTTCAAATAACCAACTCCTGGATTCGTTGATCTGTTCCATTGGTTTTTTTTTTTAATGTTTTTTTATTATCATTTTTTTTTTTTGAGAGAGAGAGAGAGAGAGAGAGAGAGAGAGAACACAAACAGGGGAGAAGCAGAGAGAGAGAGGGAAACACAGAATCTGAAGCAGGCTACAGGCTCTGCGCTGTCAGCACACAGAGCCTGACTCAGGACTCGAACCCATGAACTGTGAGATTATGACCTGAGCCAAGGTGAGGTGGTTAAATGACTGAGCCACCCAGGTGTCCCTGTTCTGTTTTTTTTTGTTTTTGTTTTTGTTTTTAGTTTCTATGTCATTTGTTTCTGCTCTAATCTTTATTATTTCCTTCCTTCTGCTGGTTTTAGGTTTTATTGTTCTTTTTGTAGCTCTTTTAGGTGTAAGGGTAGATTGTTTATATGAGATTTATCTTACTACTTAAGTTAGACCTATACTGCTTTTATAAACTTCCCTCTTAGAACTGCTTTTGTTGCATCCCAGAGGTTTTGGATCATTGTGCTTTCGTTTTTATTTGTTTCCATGTATTTTTAATTTCTTCTTTTATTTGGTTGATCCATTTGTTGTTTAGCAGCATGTTATTTAAATTCCATGTATTTGTGTTCGTTCCAGATTTTTTCCTTGTGGTTCATTTTTAGTTTCATAGCATTGTGTTCAGAAAAGTTGCATGGTATGATTTCAATCTTTTTCAATTTGTGAGACTTGTTTTGTGGCCTAAAATGTTACTGTTTCTGGAGAATGTTCTATGTGCACTTGAAAAGAATGTGTATTCTGTTTTAGGATGGAATGTTCATAATATATGTGTTAAATCCATCTGTTCCAGTGTGTCACTCAAAGGTATTGTTTTCTTGTTGATTTTCTGTTTAGATGATCTCTTCATTGATGTAAGTGGGGAGCTAACGTCCTTTATAATTAATGTTTATTTATTTTTGAGAGAGAGAGAGAGAGAGAGTGCGAGTTGGGGAGGGGCAGAGAGAGAGGGACACAGAATCTGAAGCAGCCCCAGCCTCTGAGCTGTCAGCACAGAGCCCAACGTGGGGCTCGCACACACGAACCATGAGATCATGACATGAGTTGAAGTCAGACACCCAACCGACTGAGCCACCCAGGCACTCCATGTCCTTTATAATTATTGTACCACTATCGATTAGTTCCTTTATATTTGTTAGGAACTATTTTATGTTTTGGGGTGTTCCTATGATGGCTGCCTAAATATTTATAATTGTTATATCTTCTTGTTGGATCATCCCCTTTATTATTATATAGTGTCCTTCTTTGTCTCTTGTTACAGTCTTTGTTTTAAAGTCTCTTTTGTCTAATAGAAGTATTGCTACTCCAGCTTTTTTGACATCCATTTGCATGATAGATATTTTTCCATCCCTCACTTTCAATCTTTAGGTGCCTTTATATCTAAAATAAGTCTCTTGTAGGCAGCATATAGACAGGTCTTACTTTTCTTTTCCATTCTGTCACCTTATGTCTGTTGATTGGACCATTTAGTCTATTTACATTCAAAGTAATTATTGCGATACCTGGGTGGCTCCACTCAGGTCATGACCTCATGGTTGTGAGATCGAGCCCTGCTTTGGGCTCCGTGCTGGGTGTGGAGCCTGCTTGGGATTCTTTCTCTCTCTGTCCCTCTCCCTTTCAAAGAAAAGATTTTTAAAAAGTAATCATTGACAGATATTATTTATTGCCATTTTGTTACTTGTTTTGTGGTTGTTTCTGAAGATTTTCTCTGACCCTTTCTTGTCATTCTCTCTTTCAAGTTTTGCTGATTTTCTTTAGAAATTTATTTGGATTTCTTTCTCTTTATTCTTCACATGTTTATTAGTAGTTTTTGATATATGGTTACTATTAGGTTTGTATATAAATTCTTCTGCATTAGCAGTCTATATTAAGTTGATGATCATTTAAGTTTGAACTCATTCTTCTTTCCTCTGCATGTTTTAGGTATATATTATTATATCCTTTTTGGGGGTAGTTCCTTGACTGATTTTATAGAGAAATATTCATTTATACTGATTTTGTATTTCCTACCTTTTTACTGTCAGTTTTGGTCTCTCCTTTATATATATATATATATATATATATATATATATATATATATATATATACCAATTTGTATTTTTTTTTATTTTTTAAAAGTTATTTATTTATATAATCTCTGCACCCACTGTGGGGCTCAAAGTCACATGCTCTACTGATTGAGCTAGCCATGCCCCCCTTTCTACTCAAAGAGTCCCATTTAATATTTCTTACAGGGTTGATTAGTGGTCATGAACTTTAGTTTTTGTCTGGGAAACTCTTAATCTCTCCTTCTATTCTGAATGATAACCTTGCTGAATAAAGTATTCTTGCCTGCAGATTTTTCCTATTCAGCACTTTGAATATGTCATGCCACTTATGGGGTTTCCCTTGTAAGATACTTCTTTCGTTTTGCTTTCTTATTTATTTATTTATTTAATTTACTTATTGAGAGAAAGAGAGAATCCCAAGCTTTCAGCACATAGAGCCTGACACAGGGCTTGAACTCAGAAACCACGAGCTCGTGACCTGAGCCAAAACCGAGTTGGATGCTCAACTAATGGAGCCACCCAGGCGCCCCTGTCTTGCTTTTAAGATTTATCACCACATTTTTTCAATTTAGTTACAGTATATCTTGGTGTGGGTCTGCTTTTGTAGATTTTGATGGGAAATCTCTGTGCCTCCTGTACCTGGAGGTGTTTCCTTCCGAGATTAGGGAACCTTTCAGCTATTTCTTCAGATTAATTTTCTACCCCCTTTTTTCTCTCTCTTCTTCTGGGTGTCCTATAATATGAAATTATTACATTTGATGGAGTTGCTAAATTTCCTGTCTGTTCTTGTTTCATGTAATTGTTTTTACTCTCTTTTGTTCAACTTGATTATGTTCCATTACTCCGTCTTCTAGGTCACTAATTTGTTCCTCTGCTTCTTCCATCCCACTACTCATTCTGTCATGCGTGTTTCTTATTTCATTTATTGAGCTCTTTATCTCTGCTATGTTATTCCTTATCAGAGTTAAGTGTCTCATGTCCAGTTTTCTCAAGTCCAGTGAGTATCTAGTGGTCATTGCTTTAAACTGGTGTGTTAGATGTATCTGTTTTGCTTAGATCTTTAGCCATAGACTTGTCTTGTTCTTTGAGCTGGGAAAATTTTCTCTCATTTTGTCTGCTTCTCTCTGTGTTTCTGTGTGTTGTCAGCTAGGTATTCTGTTCTTAAAAGTAGCAATTTTATAAAGAGGAGGTCCTGGAGTGCCCTGCAGTGCAGTATCCCCTGTTCATCAGAACCTGACATTGCAGGAGAGTACCTATATGTGTTGACATCCTGGTGTTGTGTCACTTTTCCTTTCAGTGCAGTTGTCTGCACTGACTCTCTGCATGTTGTGGGCTGTGATTGTTCTCTGTGGTGTTAGTGGGACTCTGGCAGGCCAGCTCTGATGGCCTGTGCCCACAGGGGAACTTGGGAGTGGGAAGCAGTGTTAGCAAAATTTGTGTTGGGACCCTAGTCCTATGCTAGATTTCGCAAAATATTGTGGCAGCTGGGAACTTGTGCATTGGGGCCAAGTGGTGGGTGTTCAAGGTTGGGCATGAGGCAGCGCTGGGTGGTTTGCACAGTGGCAGGCAATACCTGGTGGCTAGGCAGGGTGTAAGCATAGCTTTAGCAAAATTTGCACTGAGCCCAGGGACGAGGCCTCCAGGCTTGGAGGGGGAAAGTGCTCTGGAGAACTTGTGGGGATGGTATATTGGTAGTACGTTTGGAAGCAAGTGTCTGTGCAGTACCACCTCCTGCAGGTGGCTCTGTTTATGCTGGTGGGTGAGGGAGGAAAACAGTACCTGCCAGCTCCCTCATTTTCCAAATCCCTTAACAGGCTCCATACTCGGTAGGAACAGCTCTCCTACTTGTTCCTGGCGTTGTGTAAGCTGCCATTTTTATGTTGCCTCTCCAAGCCAGCTGCTCTGTAAGAGCGGAGACACAGCTATCGCTTGCCCAGTGCAGAGTTGGCTGACTCCAGGATCCAAGTCCCACTGGTTTTACAAACACAGGTTGGCTTTTAAAGCCAACCTTATGGGGATTAGCTTTCTTTGCATGCGATGGCCTGTATCTCTGCTCTCTCCATACAGGAGAGCTCCCTCTCTCCTGCTGGCAGCCTCCCTCTGCCTAGCTGACCTTCCTGAACTTTGTGAGGCAGCTCCACGTCTATATTTAGCTGTGGTTTGTTCTGCCAGTCTTCAGATCATTCTCTGGTTTATTGACCTGGATATGGATGGTATCTAGTTGTAAATGTGGGACAGGGTGAGCTTGGGGTCCTCTTAATCCACCATCTTCCCAAGCTCCTGATGATAAGGTATATTTTTGCGTATTTTGTATGAGCTACGTGGGGGTAAAATAAAGTAGCATTCCATTTATGGTCTTATTACTTTCTCCAATTAAGGGCAGTTGAGCACCAAAATGTATTGCTTAGGTAGATGACAAATGCACTATTGAGAACCTAAAATATTTCTTCATACGCTATGTATTCATGAAATACCTAAATAAGTAGACTGATCAAATATAGTCAAATCTCCAAATACTGTTTCACCAATGCTGTTAACTCTGATCAGTATTAGGAAAAAAAAAAATCCAATCCAATATTAACTCGTTCATAAAGTTTTTAATAAGCTATCATTTTCTTACATGTACACTAGTAAACTTAAAAAGACAAATATTTACTACCAAACGTTAAATACTGTACAATTTATAAAAAATATAATTTTAAGAATTTGGAGTAATAAAGGGAAGAAACCATCTTCAAATGGATAAAATAAGAAAATTCTACTTGTTAAGAAATGTAACCAGAAAAGATATTTCCAATTTGTCTAAGGGAATACTAAAACTTTACTGAAGTCAGAGATCATACTATTTTTGTTCAAGCCTTTATCTACATAGCTTTAAATAAGCCTGAAACAGAGTGCATGACTGAGAGAAGGACTATGCTAGCATGTGAAATCATGAAGAACAGGGATATATCTTATTCATCTTTATATCCTCAGCTCCTAGCATAATGCCTAGCTCAAGGTAAGTAATAATGTTTAAACAATGCTTCCTGCTTTGAACCAAACTGGGGAAATACACATTTCTACCTTTGGTCCAAATTTCATTCCATATTAAGCACTACATTTAAAGTTCCTGAGTTGCAGTCCTGGTTCTTGGCCCTTAGCCTTAAACTGGGTATGGTAGGCCAACACACATAAACATTCTGTATCAGCCTTTTGACAGAATCCTTAGAACTGAACCATCATGGGCCTGTGAATCTTCTCTTATGTGGTCTGATTCTTATTTCTTGGGTAAGTTAGTATCAGTGTGCAAAAGTAATGCATTTTCGGTGCAGGATAAGAATGTGCTTATGAGTAAGAATGGAATAAAGGCCTTGTTTTTCCATGTTTTAAGTAACAGATACATAGCATCTTATATTACGACATAATTAGCATTTTTAGACACTCAATATAATACACTGTATTACAATGAAATGTGGTGGTAGGCTTCCATTTTAGGAGCAAAAATAAGTTTCACATGAAAAAAGATTTATTTTAGATTCACAGAAAATACATTTAGAATAAATCTAAATTTTTAGCATTTAAACAAACACAGAGGAGCTTCAAGATGTATAGTCTCCATGCGGTCTGAAAAGCAGGTACAAAAAGCTCTTTTGCAATTACTGATCATCACCTCGTTGCCTTAAATTTCTAGATTTTCCATTTTCAATTCTTCTCTTTTTAAAGACTGGGGCCACTCCATCTGCCACGATTCCAAGAGAAGTGACTGTTTTTTCTTTAAATACCATTTTAGATTGTCCACCAATATCAGGTTCTGAAGTTGATACACACTCATTTTCAGTGCATGGAAGTTCAAAATCTACCTCCTCACTGAAACAGAAAGTAAGAACAAAACCATTATTTACTAGACTAAGACAAACCTTTACCTAACCTCTGAGTCCACCAAAAGCCCAGGATCATCTTTCTAATGATAGTGAGAAGTTAAAAGTCATTTCAAAGTAGGAAACTTGAAAAATACTATTTGAATACTTGAAAAATATTATTTAAAATACAGAGTACCTATTTAGGGGGATACGTGTCTGGAAAATTCTTTTTATTCTATTCTTTTAAATTCTGTTCTTTTATTCCTTCTGCACAAAGCATGTATCATCAAAGGAAATGCTTGTGCTTATACAGAACTAGCAGTACAAGTTGCAAAGGTGGATATGTGACAGTTATTTATGGAAAACTGGTTTTGCCATGAACTGACAAGGGCTCTGGGGGCTTACAGAGCACATGATGAAAACCATGGAATCCCACTGTCCTAGGGTAGGAGACTCTACATGGCTGTTTGCCTAGCACTCCTTTTCTATCTAAGATCTAGCCACCCACATGATTAGTGAAAGTAATCGGTTGACTAGTCTAGAGATTGGTACCTGACTGACATGAACCTATCACAGTATTCCACCCTCCACACAGTCAACTGGTCCCTGAAAGAGCAACTAAGCCATGCCACACTCATCAGTCCCACCCATGAGCTTTTTGAACATGGCCCAGAAAGACCATTATGTTTAACTAACTGTTTAGTGACTAAGAGTGTAAAACCTGTGGGGAACTATATATCTTCCTATTTAAAGGAATCCTGCAATGGTTGAGAATAAAGGTGGCTTATAGGGAAAAGGAGCAATGAGCAGCAGGGGGAAAGAGAATCCTGCCAGTGTTTCAAGACTTGCTCTAGTAACCCCTCAGGCTGAGTCCAATTCCTGCCCTTCTCACAAGCGTGGTAGTTAGAACCTTCCTGGGAATCTTTGAACTAACAACCTATTTTTTATTTAAGGTAACTTGAGTTTCTATCACTTGAAACCAAAAGATTAACTGGTTAATATTTGTTATAGATTAATTGACCATATAAACACAGGTTTATGTCTGAGTTCTCTATTTTGTTCCAGTGATCTGTGTGTCTATTTTTGTGCCAATACCATATTGTTTTGATTACTACAGCTTTGTAGTATATCTCGAAATTTGGGGTTGTGATATCTCCGGCTATATTCTTCTTTTTTAAGACTGCTTTGGCTATTTGGGGTCTTTTAGGGTTCCATACAAATTTTATTATTTGTTCTAGTTCTGTGTAAAATGCTGTTGGTATTTTGATAGGGATTATATTGTATCTGTAGATTGCTTTAATAGTATGGACATTTTAACAATATCAATTCTCCTAACCCATGAGCATGGAATATCTTTCCATTTGTTTGTGTTGGCTAAAACTTAATATATGCTATCAGGTCAATTATCTTAAAAGTACATGAAAACAAATTTGCTTCCCTCTCAGAAAGACTCTGTAGAAAGGCCTGTAAAAATAGTTTTACAAAATCTTTTCATGTCCCATCCTATATACACATGAATAAAAACAGGTTTAAAAAAATAGGTGTCTAGGCATTGTAATAAATATTTAAAAAAAAAAATCTTTTTTTATGTTTATTTTTGAGACAGAGAGAGACAGAGCATGAATGGGGGAGGGTCAGAGAAAGGGAGACACAGAATCTGAAACAGGCTCCAGGCTCTGAGCGGTCAGCACAGAGCCCGACGCGGGGCTCGAACTCATGGACCGCGATATCATGACCTGAGCCGAAGTCGGACACTGAACCGACAGAGCCACCCAGGCGCCCCTGTAATAAATATTTTTTAAGATTTTAAGTAATCTCTACACCTACTGTAGAGCTCAAACTCACAACCCTGATATCAAGTCACACGCTCTACCAAATGAGCCAGCCAGGCACCACTAATTTTTTTAAAATGTAAAAACAGTTTGGAAATTTGTTAGTCTTAAAACAAAAACAGAGAATATAAGTATAAAAATAAAATTTCAGGCTAGTAATGGCTAGTTCAAAACTAAAACAAAACTTTTCCACATAATATAACAAACACTTGAGAAAGAATCTATCTTAGATCATAATGTGATAAACATTTCCTCAAAATCTGATGAGGGGATGCAGCAAATAGGGATTCTCACTGGAACTGATCTTAAATCTGATTTGTTTTGAAAACATGCCTTCCAAAACTTTTTTTTACTGTATTAAAAATATATGTTAGGGGCTCCTGGGTGGCTCAGTTGGTTAAGTGGCTGGCTCTCGGTTTAAGCTCAGGTCATGATCTCATGGTTCATGAGTTTGAGCTCTGCATTGGGCTTTGTACTGACAGTATACAGCTTGCCTGGAATTCTCTCTCTCTGCCTCTCTCTCTCAAAAGAACAAATACTTAAAAAAAAAAAAAAAAATATATATATATATATATCTATATATATATACATAATGTATATATTATATAAAATGTTTTATTATATATTAATATGCTATATGAATATAATTATATATAATTGATTATATACATATAGAATTATTATATACATATATAATAAATGCCATTTTTATTTATTTTTACTACTTCCCTATTTTCTCTTAGACGGCCAATGATGGTGCTTTTTCTAAGGTTAGTAGCCCCTGCAGTTGATACAGTATTAATTCTTGGCTTTTATTCTTTTATTACAGGAGAGGAAACTAAGGTTTAAAGAGGTTAAATAACTTGATCAAACTGTTATGTACATAGAGCTTGGATTAAAACCCAGGCCTTTCTGACCTAAAATCTGTATTTTTTTCCCCTAGACCACTCTGCTTCCAGGTGAAACTAAGAAATTCTATTAGCCAAGGAGAGAAACATTTGAGGAATGAAGTGTAGCAGGGTTTGGTCACTGGAAAAATGAATCTGTATCCAAGAAAATTTGATGTGAGATTCATTTATTTCATTTGAATCTTGGTGCTTCATATTATATTTTGTTAGAGTGATCAAGCTGTAACAGTCTTCTTTTTTAAGTTTATTTATTTTGAGAAAGAGAGAGAGCTGGGTAGAGGCAGAGAAGGGGGGGAGAGAGAGAGAATCTCAAGCAGGCTCTGCACTGCCAGTGCCGAGCTTGATGCGGGGCTTGAATCCACGAACTGTATATCATGACCTGAGCCGAAATCAAGTTGGGCACTTAACCTACTGAACCACCCAGGCGCCCCCCTAGCATTTCTTAAGGGGAATTATGGGAAAGATAAAATAGAGAAGGGTTCCATCTTTGAAATGATGGTTCCATGAAGTTCCTAAGTGGAGGTTAACAGAAGTGGCAGTAAAGTAGGATATATATCCTTATGACATATTTAAAAGAAGTTTGTATTTGAAAGAAAAGGTAATAGACTGCAAGTAAATCTATTAGAGAAATGTCTATTCAAATAACTTTGGAACAGCTACAAAAAATAATTATACAAGCACTTCCACAAAACCATACTCATTTCCAAATTCAAAATGCAAGAACTGTAAAGGTTATAGTATTTGAACACAACATAATAAAGGTGAAAAAATAAACACCCCCGCCACATGCATATTTTAAAATGTGAAAATTAATTAAAGGAAACTTTTTTTTTTTTTTTAAAGGAAATCTCATTTAGAATGGAGTCAGGCCAGCAGGGCAAGCTCTCACAACTTCTCACTTCTCAGTTCCAGACCTAACGGGAAGAGAGGGACTTTGCACAAGGATACTATTTTGCTATCCCAACAGGAGGAAGAAAGGCTTTCCTCCTCCCCCAAGCAACAATCCAGCCAATGAGACACTGACACCTCAGCCAGTGAAAACCCACTATACTTCCAGTTCCCAATTTACTCTAATGGACTTTTTTGTTTATAACAGCTTTCTCAACATCCTGTTTTCCTCTTTATTAAAGGGCATTCCTCTCCTTCCTTCTGAATTCTTGCCTATGGTTTTGCCCTATCTTGTTTGTCCTGGACTGCAATTCTCTAGTATTACTGAATAAACTTTTTTTTTTTTTTTTTTGCTGGTAAAATAACTGGCAATCTTATTTATTTTTAAAAGTTTATTTTGAGAGAGTATGGGGGAGGGGTAGAGAGAACAGGAAAGAGAGAATCCCAATCAGGCTGTGTCATCAGCATGAAGCCCCACATGGGGCTCAGACTAATGAACCATGAGATCATGATCTGAGCCAAAATCAAGAGACAGAGGCTTAACCAACTGAGCCACCCAGGTGCCCCTGGCAGTTTTATTTTTAAAGTCAGCATTACTTGATCAAAAATGAGATCTAGTGAAGACCTTCAACAACTCTAAGGCTGGGGAGCGAAGAGATGACGGTATCTACAGAGCCAACTGGGTACGCTGTCTTCTCACCACCTACAGAGTTTGAAGGTAAGTTTTCTCCTGGATTTTGAGCGCCCTGCTTTGTGTTTAAGCCTCCAGGCTTCATTTGCAATCTGTTTTCAGGCCTTGTGTTTTTGTTTTTGTTTTTTCAATCTCTGAGAGTACTTGTGTGGCCTTCGGTCTGACTCCTTTTAGGACACGAGACTTCATGATGAAACCATGCTGGTCTCTGGCTTGACTCCTGCCTGGAATCAGACTGTGCCTACTGAAACTGTTCTAGCCTTTGGTCTGATTCCTTTTTAGAACCAGACTGTTCCTGTTGGAACTGTGCTGTTTATTTTTTTATTATTTTTGTAAATGTTTTATTATTTATTTTTTGGGGGAGAGAGAAAGAAAAATGAACAAGTGGGGGAGGGGAAGAGAAAGGAAGACACAGAACCCAAAGCAGGTTTAGGTTCTGAGCTGTCAGCACAGAGCCTGATGTGGCGCTTGAACTCACAAACTGCAAGATTGTGAGCCAAAGTTGGACGCTTAACTGACAGCCATCCATGCGCCCTGAAACTGTGCTGTTTAGAAATTTCTGCTCTAGAGAAAAGCCTCTAAGAAATGGGAGAACAGTTATCAAAATGCTTGAGGGTACCCCCCACTTCTCCTCATGTTTCTGGGACTCTGGCTGGTTTTATGTTTAAAATTTAACGTCCTGGAGTGCCTGTGGCTCACTTGAGCATCTTACTCCTGATTTCAGCTCTGGTCATGATCCCAGGGTGGTGGGATCAAGCCCTGCATCGGACTCTGCACTGAGCATGGAGCCTGCTTAAAATTCTCTCTCTCCTTCTACCCCTCTCCCCAATTCACTCATTCTCTAAAATAAGAACAAAAAAACCCCACGTTGGGCTCTGTGCTGATAGTACAGAGCGTGGGACCCATTTCAAGTTCTGTATCTCCCTCTCTCTCTGTCCCTCCCCCATTCATGCTCACTCTCTCTCTCAAAACTAAACATAAAAAAAAAGGGTCTCTTATTGGGGTGCCTGGGTGGCTCAGTCAGTTAAGTGTCTGATTCTTGACTTCAGCTCAGGTTATGATCTTGCAGTTTGTGGGGTAGAGCCCCACGTCGGACTCTGTGCTGGCAGGGAAGAGGCTGCTTGGGATTCTGTTTCCCTGTTTTCTCAAAAAAAAAAATAAAATAAATAAAAAATAAAAAAAAATCTATCGTCTTCATGCATGTATATTTATAACTAAATGGATCAACTTAGCCAAAAGTAATTTTGAACCTCAATGGCTATTATGGGAAAATTTTAATCTTCACAAACTTGTTTTACTCAAATTAGAAAGCTGTGACTTGCAGAAAAACAAAAACACAACTGACTGGGATGCCTATTTTATTTTTTATTAAAATTTTTCTTACATATAGTATTAGTTTCAGGTGTACAATACAGTGATTCAAGAATTCTGTATGTTAGTGCTCATTGAGATAAGTGGACTCTTAATCCCCTTTACCTGTGTCATGCACCGCCCCTCCTGCCCATCTCCTCTGATAACCATCACTTTGCTCTCTAGTTCAGAGTCTGGGTTTTTTTTTGGATTGTCTTTTATTCCTTGTCCATTTGTTTTGTTTCTTAAATTTCACATATGAGTGAAATCATACAGTATGTGTCTTTCTCTGACTTATTTCACTTAGCATTATATCCTGTAGATCTACCCACGATGCTGCAAATGGCAAGATTTCATTTTTTAAATGACTGAATACTATTCCATTGTATGTATACACAACCTCTTCTTTATCCATTCATCTACTGATGGACACTTGCATAGCTTTCATAGTTTGGTTATTGTAAGAAGTGCTGCAATAAATATAGAGGTGCATATATCTTTTCAAATTAGTGTTTTTGTATCCTTTGGTAACATCCAGTAGTGAAATCAGCGGATCATATGGTAGTTTTATTTTTAATTTTTTGAGGAATCTCCATACTATATTCTACTGTGGCTGTACCAGTTTGCATTCCCAACAGTTATTGTTTGTATTTTAGTTTTTAGCCATACTGACAGATGTGAGAGATTTCTCATTGTGGTTTTGATCTGCAATTCCCTGATAAGTGATATTGAGTATCTTTTCATATGTCTGTTGGCCATCTGTTGGTCTCTTCTGGAGAAAAGTCAGTTCATGTCTTCTGCCCATTTTTTAACTGGAATATTTGTTTTGTTGAGTTGTATACATTCTTTGTATATTTGGATATCCTTTATCATATATGTAATTTGCAAATATCTTCTCCCATTCAGCAGGCTTTCATGTTTCTTCGTTGTTTACTTTGCAGTACAGAAGCTTTTATTTTGGTGTAGTTTATTTTTTGTTTCACTTGCCTCCGTAGACCTATCTAGAAATTGTTACAGCTAATGTCAGGGAAATTACTGTCTGTGCTCTCTTCTAGGATTTTTATGGTTTCATGTCTCACATTTAGGTCTTTAATCCATTTTGAATTTATTTCTGTGTATGGTGTAAGAAAGTGGTCCAGTTTCATTCTTTTGCATGTAGCTATCTAGTTCTCCCAACACCATTTATTGAAGAAACTTTTTTCCATTGTATATTCATTCTTCCTTTGTCAAAGATTAATTGACCATATAATTGTGGGTTCATTTCTGGGTTTCTATAACGTTCTATTGATATATGTGTCTGTATCTGTGACAATTCCATACTGTTTTGATTACTACAGGTGTGTGGTATATCTTGAAATTTGGGGTTGTGATACCTCCAGTTTTGTTGTTTTTTCAAGACTGCTTTGGCTATTGGGGTCTTTGTAGTTCCATACAAAGTTTAGTATTTATTTTAGTTCTGTGAAAAATTCTGTTGGTATTTTGATAGGGATTGCATTGTATCTACAGATTTTTTTTTTGTTGTATGGACATCTTAACAGTATTTGTAATGTCTTTCTATTTGTGTGTGTCCTCTTCAATTTCTTTTATCAGCGTTTCATAGGTTGGTTTTTTTTTCCAGTGTTTCATAGTTTTTGGGAGTTTAGTTCTTTTACTTTTTTGGTTAAGTTTACTGTTAGGTTTCTACTATTTTTTGGTGTAACACTAAAAGGGGTTTTTCCCCTTAACTTCTTTCTACCTCATTATGTGTATAGAAATGTAACAGATTTCTGAAAAACATTTTTTAAGTAGGTTCCACACCCAACATGGGGCTTGAAGTCACGACCCTGAGATCAAGAATTGCATGCTCCACTGACTGAGCCAGCTAGGTGCCCTGTATTTCTATATATTGATTTTGTATCCTGTGACCTTAATGAATTCACTTACCAGTTCTAGTAGTTTTTTGGTGGAACTTTAGTGTTTTCTACATATAGTATCATGTTATCTGCAAACAGTGAACATTTTATTTCTTCCTTTCCAATTTGAATACTTTTTGTTTTTGTCTAATTGTTGTGTCCAGGACTTTCAACAATATGTTGAATGTAAGTGGTGAGTGGGGACATCCTTGTCATTCTCCCGATCTTAAGGGAAAAGCTCAGGTTTTCACCACTGAGTATGATGTTCACTGTGGGGTTTCCATATATGGCCTTTATTATGTTGAACTATGTTCCCTCTAAACCTACTTTGTTGAGGGTTATCATGAATAAATGTTGTACCTTGTTAAATGCTTTTTCTGCATCTGTGCAGATGATAACATGCTTTTTATCATTCCCCTTATTGATGTGATGTGTCATGCTGATTAATTTGGGAATACTAAACTACCCTTTCATCCTCAGAATAAATCCCACTAGACTGTGAATGATTTTTAAAATGTATTGTTGGACTCAGTTTGCTAATATTTTGTTGAGGACTTCTGCATTTATATTCGTCAGAGACATTGGACTATCATTCTTTTTTCTGCAGTGTTTTAATCTGGTTTTGGTATCAGGGTAATCCTGGCCTCATAGTATGAATATGCAACCTTTCCTTCCTCTTCTGATTTTTGGAATAGTTTGAGAAGACTAGGTATTAATTCTTTAAATGTTTGGTAGAATTCACATGTGAAGCCATCTGGTCTTGGACTTTTGTTTATGGGAGGTATTTTGATTACTGATTCAATTTCATTCCTGGTAATTGGTCTGTCCAAATTTTCTATTTCTTCCTGACTGGGAGGTTATATATATGTTTCTAGAGATTTGTGTGTTTCTTCTAGGTTGTTCAATTTGCTGGCATATAATTTTTTGTAATATTCTCTTATAATCCTTTGTATTTCTGTGATGTTGGTGGTTATTCTCTTTCACTGCTGATTTTAAGTCTTTTTTTTTTTTTTGATGAGTAAGTATGGTAAAAGGCTTATTTTGTTGATCTTTTCAAAGAATGAGCTCCTGGTGTCATTGACCTGTTCTGTATTTTAAGTTACTATTTCATTTCTGCTCTAACACTTAAAACTTCTTCCATCTACTGGTTTGGATTTTGTTCTTCTTTTTCTAGCTCCTATAGGTATGAGGTTGTTTATCTGAGATATTTCTTGCTTCTTGAGGTAGGTCTGTATTGCTATAAACCTCCCTCTTAGAACAGCTTTTGCTGCATCTCAAAGATTTTGGATGATTGTATTTTCATTTTATTTCTATGTTATTTTTTATTTCCTCTTTAATTTCTTGACTGACCAATTCATTGTTTAGTAGCATGTTATTAAATCTCCATGTATTTGTGCTCTTGCCAGGTTTTTTCTTGTGGCTTTTAGTTTCAAAGCACTGTGTTCAGAACAGATGCATGGTATGACTTCAACCTTTTCCATGAGAGACTTATTTTGTGGCATAATATTTATTCTGGGGAATGGTGTATGTACACTTGAAAAAAATGTGTATTCAGCTGTTTTAGGATGGAATGTTCTGAATACATGTGTCAAATCCACCTGGTGCAATGTGTTCAGAGCCAGTGTTTCCTTGTTGATTTTCTGTTTGGATGATCTGTCTGTTGATGTACGTGGGCTGTTAAAGTGCCCTACTTTAGGGGTACCTAGGTAGCTCAGTCAAGCGTCTGACTTCAGCTCATTATCTCATTGTTTCTCATTGAATCTCTCATCACAGGGTTCAAGCCCTGTGTTGGGCTCTGTGCTGACAGCTCAGAGCCCGCTTCAGATTCTGTGTCTCCCTCTCTCTGTCCCTCCCGTTCACACTCTCTCAAAAATAAATAAACGTTAAAAAAAATTTAAAGTACACTACTATTAATGTATTACCTTCAATTACTTTCTTTTTGTTATTAACAGTTTTATGTATTGGGGTGCTCCTATTTTGGGTGCATAAATATTTACAACTATTATATGTTCTTGTTGGACTGTCCCCTTTAGTATTATATAGTGTCCTTCTTTGTCTCTTGTTACAGTCTTTATTTTAAAGCCTATTTTGTCTGATACATGTATTGCCACCTGGGCTTTCTTTTGACATCCATTTGCATGATAAACATTTCCCTATCCCTTCACTTTGATTCTGGTGTCTTTAGGTCTGAAATGAGTCTCTTGTAGGCAGCATATAGATGGGTCTTGCTTTTTTATCCATTCTATCACTCTATGTCTTTTGACTGGAGTTAGTTCATTTGCATTCAAAGTAATTATTGATAGGTATGCGTTTATTACCATTTTGTTACTTGTTTTATGGTTGTTTTTGTACTTCTCTGTTCCTTTCTTCTCTTTTTATCTCATGATTAGTTGGCCTAAGTGATATACTTGGATTCCTTTCTCTTTAGTCTTTGCATATCTATTACTGGTTTTTGAGTCATGGTTACCATTATATATATATATATATACATGCATGTATATATAATGGTAATTTGTGTGTGTATGTGTATACACATGTGTGGGTGTGTATATATCTTCTGCATGTAACATTCTATATTAAGTTGATGGTCACTTAAATTTGAACCTATTCTTTACCCTTCTCTCTCCCATGCCCATATTTTAGGTATATGGTTCATAATTTGTTTATTTTGTGAATTTATTTACATAATTTATTTTGTGAATCCCTTGACTGAATTTTAAATATACTTATTTATACTGCTTTTGTGTTTCCTACTTTACTTAGTCCTACTTATGGTTTATCCATGCAGAGTCCCCTTTAACATTTCTTGTAGGGCTATTTAGTGGTCATGAATTCCTTTATCTTGTGTTTGTCCGGCAAACTCTGTATCTCTGGAATGCCTATTTTAAATTGTACCTTGAGGGTTCCATATGTTTTCAGGATACTAAGTTTGCCTTTTTGCAAGATGCTATTTACAAATCAACTGAGGCAAACAAACAACTGAAGTCATCAGAACAAAAGCCATCAAAATGGCTTCTGAGGCCGTTTTCTCCCTCCCTCCATCTGCACCCATCTTGTGCTCAGGACCCACCTCTGGCAACACTTTTGTCTGTTCTTTCTGCTGAACTTGCCTTTTAATCTCTCTGCTTCGTCCTCTCCTGAACCTATTAAAACCTGGTTCTTTAAAGTTAAGTTTTCTGAGGAACTAAATAAACTTCAAGTTCCTTGTTCCCTGGACTAAGGCTGAATTGTGAGCCATAGTTAAAAAGTTCCCTAAATGACTGAGGACCCCAATAAGTTTGCTGAAGAATTCAACAGTTATTCAAATTTACCACTTTGGTTTCTCAGATTTATACCAATTATTCCATGTGCTTGTTGGTGAGAACCAGGCCAAACACTGGATGGAACCAGCCAGAGGAGAATATCCTGAAGGGTATTTAGAAAAACAAACATCTAACTTGTGGTAAGATGCTAGAAAACTTGTTGGAAATCACCAAGCAATTACAGTCGCTCTTCCTAAGCCTGTTGACTGAAACAAAACTCAGATTAGCACACAAAAGCTTGATGAACTTGTTCATGACTATTACAATTGACTCCACACTGTCTTTAAAGAAAATTTTGATCTTTCTTTAGATGTTAAATCCACTCAGGTAGCATTTAACTTTATGTTTATTTATGTTCTAAAGTGGGAATTTCTCCTTTAATTAAAAGGACCAGGAGAGGGGCCAACATGGTGGAGAAGTAGGGGGATCCAAAGTTCCCTTGTCTCTCAAACAAAGCAGTGTTGAAGCCAAAGGACTTTGAACTCCAAGAGTCTGGGAGGCAAAGAGACAGGGTTGCTTCCAGGGACCCACCGGGACAACCTGACGGGCCACAGGTACATGATGGTGAACGGGGAGAGATAAAAAGAATGGAGGGGAAGGATCCCCTTCTGTGGAGAGACAAGGGGAAGAGAAAGAAAGCCTGGGGAAACATAGGACTGTATCTTGACAACAGAAAAACCTTAGGCCAGGACGGAGAAAGATCCAATCTCTGAGGGGCTTTCTCCGGACTGGGGCCAGCTGCCTAGATCATGCACCTGGGGGGGTGGGGAGCCAGCTCCGGGGTGCAGTCCGCAGTAAGAGAAAGTGATCCCTTCCCTGGAGTGCTGTGGGACAGGACAAACCCTGCCTGCTTCCATCAGCCAGAGACAATGTATTGGGCAGCACGGAGCAGTGCTTCTCCAGTACAGAGTGAGAGTTTGAATCCCAGCCAAGTGCCAGGGCATGGGAGTTGGCAGAGCAAGACAAACTTCTTTGTGTGGCCAGCGGCACAGTGAGTATGGCTAGAACAGAGTGGTTTGGGACATCTGGTCCATGGAGGAGAGACTGGGGTGTCGCTATTTTTCTCCTCACCACCACCACCAAGATGGGGCCTCAGGGATCGGACCCTGGGGCCCACAGTGGAGGCGTGACCCGCCTACACCAAACCATGCCCCTCTGTGCCTGATAATGCCTATCTACTGGAGCGGTATAGACCCAGATGGCCCCTCCTCCAGACCTGTGCTGCTGCATTGCCTGGTTTAATTCTCCGACAATTCTTATATAGATACATTCTTCCTTCTATTTCTCCTTTTTCTCTCTTCCCTCCTCTAGTCTGGTTACTCTGGTTGTTGAGTTGTTTAAGCAGACATATTTAATTCACTGTCTTCATACATGCTCTATACCTCCTTTATTTTCCTTTCTTTCTCTCTAGAATAAGCCATATTGTCTGTCTGTCTGGACAACTTTATCTTTTCTTTTTCCCCCACCTCCTTCTTTATTTTCCTCTCTCTCTCTCTGGATTAAGTCATACAGTTTCTCTGCCTGGTCAATTTTTATTTTTTCTTTTGCCCTGCCCCTGTCATTTCTCTCTTTGTATGTACTCTTTCATCAGCACTGCCTCCATGCTGTTCTTTACTTGTAGTTGGTGTTTCTGGTTTGTTTTTTTTTGTTAGTGTCTTTACATGTTTTCTGTCTGCTTTTTGTTTGTTTGTGTTCCTTTCCAGGGCTACTTCAAGGAACAAATCAGAGCACACCTGGTGGAGGGTCCAAAACATCACTACGAGTAGGGAGGTAAAGTAACCAAAGTCACAACAACAGAGAGAAAGTCACACTCTCTAAAAAACACCTCCTGAAGGGTCAGGCCCTGGAAAGTATATGACCCCCCTTTAATATAGTAATGCTTGTAGGTGCAGGGCACATAACAAGCTTTTAAAACACATTAGGGACAGAAAACTAGCCAAAATGATGAAATAGAAGAATTCTCCTCAAAAGAAATTCCAGGAAGAAATGACAACTAAAGAATTGCTCAAAACAGATATAAACAACATACCTTAACAAGAATTTAGAAAAGAGGTGGTCACAAGGAGGACTGAAGAGGCAAAGGAGAGAACAGGTGAAATAGAAGATAAAATAATGGAAAAAGATGAAGCTGAGAAAAAGATAGATAAAAAAATTCTGGATCACAAGGGGAGAATTAGAGAAGTGATTCAATGAAACGGAACAATATCCATATCATAGGAGTTCCAGAAGAAGAGAGAGAGAAAGGGGCCAAAGGTATACTTGAACAAATCATAGCTGAGAACTTCCCCAATCTGGGGAAAGAGAAAGACATTGAAATCCAGGAGGCACAGAGAACTCCCTTTAGACATAACCTGAATCGATCTTCTGCATGGCATATCATAGTGAAACTGGAAAAATACAAAGATAAAGAGAGAATTCTGAAAGCAGCCATGGATAAGCGGGCCTCAACAAACAAGGGTAGACACATAAGGGTAGTAGCAGACCTATCTACTGAAACTTGGCAGGCCAGAAAGGAGTAGCAGGAAATTTTCTATGTGATGAACAGGAAAAATATGCAGCTAAGAATCCTTTATCCAGCAAGCATGTCATTCAAAATAGAAGATAAAAGTTTTCCCAAACAAAAACTGAAGGAATTCATCACCACTAAACCAGCCCTACAAGAGATCCTAAGGGGGACTCTGTGAATGAAATGTTGCTAGGACCACAAAGGACCAGAGACATCACCACAAGCATGAAACCTACGAATAACACAATGACTCTAAACCCATATCTTTCAATACTAACACTGAATGTAAATGGACTAAATGCTCTAATCAAAAGACACAGGGTATCAGAATGGATAAAAAAAACAAGACCCATCTATTTACTCTCTACAAAAGACCCATTTTAGACTTGAGAACACCTTCAGATTCAAAGTGAGGGGATGCAGAACCATTTATCATGCTACTGAAGTCAAAGCTGGAGTAGTCATACTTACATCAGACAAACTAGATTTTAAACTAAAGGCTGTAACAAGAGATGAAGGAAGGCATTATATAATAGTTACAGGGTCTATCCATCAAGAGGAGCTAACCATTATAAATGTCTATGCACTGAATTTGGGAGAACCCAAATATATAAAACAATCACAAACATAAGCAATCTTATTGGTAAGAATGTGGTAATTGCAGAGGACTTTAATACTCCACTTACAACACATCATCTAGACACGCCATCTAGACAGAAAATCAGTAAACAAAGGCCCTGAATGATACATTGGACCAGATGGACTTGACAGATATGTTTAGAACTCTGCATCCCAAAGCAACAGAATATACTTTCTTCTGGAGTGCACATGGAACATTCTCCAAGAAAGATCACAAACTGGGTCACAAAACAGCCCTCAATAAATATAAAAGAATTGAGATCATACCATGCACACTTTCAGATCACAATGCTATGAAACTTGAAATCAACCACAGGAAAAAGTCTGGAAAACTTCTAAAAGCATGGAGGTTAAAGAACATCCTACTAAAGAATGAATGGGTCAACCAGGCCATTAGAGAAGAAATTAAAAAATACATGGAAACAAATGAAAATGAAAACACAACAGTTCAAACCCTTTGGGATTTGACAGTCCTAAGAGGACAGCAAAAACAGCAGAGACAGTCGTAAGAGGAAAATACATTGCAATCCAGGCCTAACTCAAGACACAAGAAAAATCCCATATACAAAATCTAACAGTACAGCTAAAGGAACTAGAAGCAGAACAGTAAAGACACCCTAAACCCAGAAGAAGAAGAGAAATAATAAAGATCAGAGCAGAAATAAACAATATAGAATAAAAAAAAAAAAAAAAAACCCAAAACAAAACAGTAGAGCAGATCAACAAAAGCAAGAGTTGGTTTTTTGAAAAAATAAAAACAAAATTGATAAATCTCTAGCCAGGCTTCTCCAAAAGAAAAGAGAGAGGACCCAAATAGATAAAATCATGAATGAAAATGGAATTATTACAACCAATCCCTTAGAAATACAAGCAATTATCAGGGAATATGAAAAATTATATATATGCCAACAAACTGGACAACCTGGAAGAAATGGATAAATTCTTAAACACCCATACACTTTCCAAACTCAAATGGGAAGAAATAGAAAATTTGAACAGACCCATAACTAGTGAAGAAATTGAATCAGTTATCAAAAATCTCCCAACAAATAAGAGTCCAGGACCAGATGGCTTCCCTGGGGAACTCTACCAGACATTTAAAGCAGAGATAATACCTATCCTTCTCAAGCTGTTCCAAAAAATAGAAAGGGAAGGAAAACTTCCGGACTCATTTTATGAAGCCAGCATTACCTTGATTCCCAAACCAGAGATCCCACAAAAAAGGAGAACTACAGGCCAATATCCCTGATGAACATGGATGCAGAAATTCTCAAGATAATAGAAAATCGAATTCAACAGCATATAAAAAAAATTATTTACCATGATCAAGTGGGATTCATTCCTGGGCTGCAGGGCTGGTTCAATATTTGCAAATCAATCAATGTGATACATCACATTAATAAAAGAAAAGAACCATACGATCCTGTTAATAGATGCAGAAAAAGCATTTAACAAAATACAGCATCCTTTCTTAATGAAAACCCTCGAGAAAGCTGAGGAACATACTTAAACATCATAAAAGCCATTTATGAAAAGCCCACAGTTAATATCCTCAATGGGGAAAAACTGAGAGCTTTCCCCCCCGAGATCAGGAACACGACAGGGATATGTACTCTCACCACTGTTGTTTAACATAGTGTTGGAAGTCCTAGCATCAGCAATCAGACAACAAAATGAAATCACAGGCATCCAAATTGGCAAAGAAGAAGTCAAACTTTCACTTTTTGCAGACGACATGAGACTCTACATGGAGAACCCAACAGATTCCACCAAAAGTCTGCTGGAACTAATACATGAATTCAGCAATGTCACAAGGTACAAAATTAATATACAGAAATCGGTTGCATTTTTATACACCAATAATGAAGCAACAGAAAGAGAAATAAAGAAATTGATCCCATTCACAATTACACCAAGAATCATAAAATACCTAGGAATAAACCTAACCAAAGATGTAAAAGATCTATATCCTGAAAACTATAGAAAGCTTATGAAGGAAACTGAAGAAGATACAAAGAAATGGAAAAACATTCCATGCTCATGGATTGGAAAAATAAATACTCTTAAAATGTCAATACCACCCAAAGTAATCTATACATTCAATGCAATCCCAATCAAAATTGCTCCAGCATTCTTCTCAAAGCTAGAACAAGCAATCCTAAATCTGTATGGAACCACAAAAGACCCTGAATAGCCAAAGTTATACTGAAGAAGAAAACCAAAGCAGGCGGCATCACAATCCCAGACTTTAGTCTCTACTACAAAGCTATAAGCATCAAGACAGTATGATACTGGTTGGCACAAAAACAGACACATAGACCAATGGAATAGAATAAAGACCCCAGAACTGGACCCACAAATGTATGGCCAACTAATCTTTGACAAAGCAGGAAAGAGTATCCAATGGAAAAAGACAGTCTCTTTAACAAATGGTCCTGGGAGAACTGGACAGCAACATGCATAAGAATGAAACTAGACCACTTTCTTACACCATACACAAAAATAAACTCAAAATGGATGAAAGACATAAATGTGAGACAGGAAACCATCAAAATCCTAGAGGAGAAAGCAGGCAACAACCTCTTTGACCTCAGCTGCAGAAATTTCTTACTCGACATGATCTCCAAAGACAAGGGAATTAAAAGCAAAAATGAACTGCTGGGACCCCATCAAGATAAAAAACTTCTGCACTGCAAAGGAAACAATCAACAAAACTAAAAGGCAACTGATGGAATGGGAAAAGATATTTGCAAATGACGTATCGGATAAACGGCTAGTACCCAGAATCTATAAAGAACTCACCAAACTCCACACCTGAAAACAAATAATCCAGCGAAGAAACGGGCAGAAGACATGAATAGACACTTTTTTAAAGAAGACATCCAGATGGCCAATTGACACATGAAAAGATGCTCAACGTCACTCTTCAACAGGGAAATACAAATCAAAGCCACACTGAGATACCACCTCACCCTAGTCAGAGTGGCTAAAATGAACAAATCAGGAAACTATAGATGCTGGCGAGGATGTGGAGAAATGGGAACCCTCTTGCACTGTTGGTGGGAATGCAAATTGGTGCAGCCGCTCTGGGAAACAGTGTGGAGGTTCCTCAAAAAATTAAAAATAGAACTACCCTATGACCCAGCAATAGCACTATTAGGAATTTACCCAAGGGATACAGGAGTGCTAATGCATAGGCACACATGTAACCCAATGTTTATAGCAGCACTTTCAACAATAGCCAAATTATGGAAAGAACCTAAATGTCCATCAACTGATGAATGGATAAAAGAAGATGTGGTTTATATATACAATGGAATACTACTTGGCAATGAGAAAGAATGAAATGCTGCCATCTGCAGCAACATGGATGAAACAGGAAGGTATTATGCTGAGTGAAATAAGTCAGTCGGAGAAGGACACACATGTTTTCACTCAAGTGGATCTTGAGAAACTTAACAGAAGTCCATGGGGGAAGGGAAGGGGGAAAAATAGTTACAGACAGAGAGGGAGGGAGCCAGACCACAAGAGACTCTTAAATACTGAGAACAAACTGAGGTGGATGGGGTGGTGGGGGAGAGGGGAAAATGGGTGATGAGCATTGAGGAGGGCAACTTGTTGGGATGAGCACTGGGTATTGTATGTAAGACAATTTGACAATAAATTATATTAAAAAAAAAAAAAAAAAAGGACTAGGTTGAAATGGTAAATTGCCCACCCCAGATTTAGTTAACATGGCAAACCTGCTCACTTGCATCCTAGGTGAGTCACCTACAAGAAAGACTGCTAAAATGATCAATTTTCAACTCTGGCAAATGAAGGCCCCTAAACACACACACACACGCATGCACGCACCAAACGAACCTAGTGTCTGCTATTATACTGCAAAGAGCCAGGGCAGTTTAAAAAAAAAAAAGAAGGTTGTTATAAACTTAAGCTCTCTGGGCACCTTCAGCCCTCTAGTCAGTCTTTCTAATGAATTCCTAATTCCCAATGATGGGGCTCTGAGGAACTACAGGGACTCTTCCCTCTTAATCAGCTTTGGGAAACCTCTCTCCAGATTGGGAAAAAATCTCTCTCTTCGTAGCGACAGCAGAGCTATACTCTCTGTCATCCACCCCACTGCTACAAGGCAGCCCCTGCCTCGGAGTAGTAAAACAGTTCAAATAGAGGGGGTCTCTAATAAACGTCATCAGGTACCTATCTCTGAATCTATTCCCTTTTGTCTAGGTTTTTTCCCCCTTAGTTATTACACCCCTATTCATTTATTGGGCCTAGATTTCTTAGATGAGTATATTATGTCAGAACTTCTTTATCCCAAGAGAGAGAAATAATTTTAGAATTTGACAGTATTAATCAAAATAGCCAAACAGAGGATCTAGATGACCTTTGACATCTTTTATTCCTATTGAATCAGCTACCAACCTCTTTATGGGCAAAATCCCCAAGTGATATTGGCAGAATCTACAGTGAACCTCCCATCAAGATTCACATAGTGTTCTCAAAACCTCATCTTATAATTAATCAATACCAGATAAGTAAAGAAGCCCTTTCAGGATTCACACTTGTAATACTAGATTACGAGGCCCAGGGCCTCACTATCCCTCTTCCCTATTCCCTGTAGTAAGTACTTTACCAAAGGCTAAGGATGGAGGTTCTTCCAAAATCTCTGAACAATAAATAACACTGCTATCCCTTAGCACCCTGTTGTTGGTAACCCCCATATGCTACTAGCTGCCATTTTTACTGAAAGAAAACTTTTCATTGTAATCGACTTAAAAAGTACATTTTTAGTATTAAAGTTGATGCGGATAGCCTGTATCTTTTTGCTTTCATCTGGAAAGAATGGAAATACACCTGGAGAGTAATTCTCCAGGGTACTTCTTTTTCACAACCTTAAAAGCTGATTTGGATATCAAGTTTTCTGCAGGTCTGTTTTATAAAATGTAGATGATATGCCTCTCTGGCCTTAAAGGGACATAAAATCTCCAAAGAAAAATTGCAGTTTGCTCAAACTCAGGTTAGACACTTAGGGCAACTGATCTCAAAATAAGGACTACATTTGGATCCAGGTAGACTTCAAGGCATCCTGAATTTCCCCCAATCTAAAACTAAGCAGTAATTACAAGGCTTTCTTGCACTGGCTGGCTACTGTCAAAACTGAATTCCTAACTTCTCTATAATGGCTCAACCTTTACACGCTTTATTAAAAAGTGACAAACATAACCCTGTTATTGGGAAAGATGACATGGCCTTTGAGAACTTAAAGCCTAATAAAGCCCCTTGCTCTTGGACATCCTAATTATCAACTTTCCCTTTTTCCTTCATATATGAGAAGGAAGGGAAGGCCCTTGGAGTACTCATCCCAAAACATGAGGACCATCATGGACCCACATGCTATTAAAGCCAAGTAGACCCTGTGGCACAGAGATATCCCCCCCCTTGCCTCAGAGCCATTTCTGCCACTGCTTTTTTAGTTAAGGCCACTCATGAAATAGGGGATTCTCTTCATGTGTCCTCGAGCCCGTGCAGCAGAAGCCCTCCTGAATTCTCTTCACACTCTTGCTCACCTCATATGAAATCCTTCTAACTGCTCCCGATATAACTCTTTCTCATTGCAATAACCTTAACCCTCTTATTCTCCCCTCCTTCATGGATGAAATCCCTCATGACTACTTAATGCTGACAGCTCACCTTTTGATTCCCTGTGACCATTTACAGGAAATTCCTTAAACCAATGCAGATTTTTCATGGTTTACTGATGGTTCTTATTTAAAGGATAAAAATGGTAAATATTGTGCCCGGTATATTACTGCATACTCCTTTTGAAGTCATTGAGGTGGCACCTTTAACCTTTGACTACTTCAACCCAAGAAGCTGAGGTACACATCCTTACTTGAGCTTGTACCTTAATCAATGGTAAAACTATAAATGTTTAAGCTGACAGTTGGTATACCTTTGGGAGAGCTAATGACTTTGGAATATTATAGAAACAAGGTGTCCTTACCTCTAATGAAACTAAAAATGACTTATGTCCAAAATTTATCAGATGTTGTACTTTTGTCAATAGCTCTAGTTATTATTAAGGTTCCTAGGCATTCTAGACTTAACTCTCTTATAGGCCAAAGGAAACCACCTCGTTGATACCTCTGCCAAAAATGCTGCACTCAAGGAGACCAATAGCCACACCTCTATCAAGTCCACAGGGATATTATCCCAAATGATAATCTGGAAAAACTGACAAGTGATATCTAGCAATTGGCCCCAGGCAAGCAGGAACACTATTTGAAATGTAATAATCATTGGCTTGATAAAAAGACAACTTTGGTTTGGACTAAATAACAATCTAGTCTTACCAGTAGTTCTAAGATTCCTAATACTTAGCTCTGTATATGCTTTAAACCTGTGGTTTACTGATAAAATAATAGCATTCCTCAACCAATACTGGTGAGGAAAGTTAATAAGGCAGCAAAAAGTGCCTAAATCACTTGTCCCACTTTTCCAAAGTACATTCCAGGGAAACCTGTTTGTAAAAATGGATTTCATACAACTTGTCCCTCTCATGGGTAAATGTTTTAGTCATGGTTTGCATGTTTTCTCACTGAATCAAAGCTTTCCTTTGTAGACAAGCCAATAATGCTTCTGTGGCTAAAATTCTGAGATTATCTCTACCTGGGAACCCCTCTCAAATTTCACAGTGAGTGGGGAATCCTTTTTATTGGCCAGGTGCTTTGACAAATCTATGCTGTTTGGCCAGTTTTAGAACACTTTCATTGTGCATACCATCCTTAATCCTCAGTTACTCACATGCAGTAACAGCACTATTAAGTACTACAACTGGTACAATTTGTAGAGACCCTCCAAAAGTCTGACCAAAACCTCTCACTCTCTGAGACAGTCACAGGATTTCCAATACACTTGGCTCTTGTCTCCTCTGACGCACAGTTAATAAAAGAACATAGGGGCGCCTGGGTGGCTCAGTCATTTAAGCGTCCAACTCTTGATTTTGGCTCAGGTCATGATCTCACAGTTGTGAGCTCCGTGCTTGCGATCCCTCTCTCCCTCTCTCTCTGCCCTTCCCCTGCTCACACGTGCTCTCTCAAAATAAATAAACATTAAAAAAGAAAGAAAATATACTTCAACACTGTAAAGACCTAATTGCTTCTATCAAAAATAACCATGTTTTGGTACATGTTTTTCACAGTGCACTTTGGAGGAGACAAAGACCTTAAGTATCACATCTTGCAAACTGAGGATTTTGTCTGCTGTAAAATGCACCTCCACATACTCTTCTACCTTGCTAGAAAGGTTCTTATCGGGAACTACAAACCAATCCTTATGCCTCCAAACTCCAGGGACTAGACTTTTGGTTCATGTAAAGAAAACACCTGGGGTGCCTAGGTGGCTCAGTTAAGTGTCTGACTTTGGCTCAGGTCATGATCTCATGGGTCATGAATTTGAGTCCCGCATCAGGCTCTGTGCTGACACCTGGGAGCCTGGAGCCTGCTTCTGATTCTGTGTCTCCCTTTCTCTCTGCCCCTCCCCCGGTTGTGTTCTGTCTCTCTCTCTCAAACATAAACAAACATTAAAAAGGAAGGGAGGGAGGGAGGGAGGGAGGGAGGGAGGGAGGGAGGAAGGAAGGAAGGAAGGAACCAAACCCTGACTGGATCTGTACATCACCTGGTGACCTGAAAGTACAGATTTGCTGAAACTGAAGCAGATGACATCTGATGACATAGTTTTCCCTATGTCTGGACCAGGCTGAATACCTTTTTCTCACTTTCTTCTTTCTCATGGAAAGACAAGGTACTCATCTGCATTTCTCAAGCCCTTGCAAAAAACCCCCTTCTTTTGATTATGGCTTTTAGGAAAAAGCCTTTTCATGATCCTAGGACAAATTAATTTTTTACTTGCTTTTTTAAAGGGTCAGAAGTTTCAGAATTCACAGAAGTTTTATTTCATCTAAACTATTAACTGACGTTAGATTCTTATCCAAAATAATGGGTCTCTAATTTTGCAAACTTACTGACTGTATTATTAATAACACATTTGGTTCTAGATACTTCTTCTGAGATAACACTTTAAAAAAGTCGAAATTTCAAGTTTTGCTATTTTGCAAAAAGCTCACCAGCTTTTGCTTCATGATTATACCTGCACTGTATCTTCCAAAATGCATTTGGTTAGTTCTTTCAGTGTGCAGTATCTACTATTGTGTTTTCATGGTTGCTTTAAGTGGGGACTTCTGGAAAGGAGGCATACACAAGCCCAGGTTTGCCTTCACAGGGAGAACCATTCTGCCCTAAGTTGGAATAAGTGCCAAAAAATATTTCACCTGGCTACTTTCAGACCAAGAGTCCTGGTTTGGAACCATTATATGATTTGGAATTGTTACTTCTGTTTTGTGTAAATTATTCTAAGTTTTATATATTTTTTGCCTATTGAACTAAAAAAAAAGTGTACCCAATAAAGTGATGTTGGCCCAACACTTTAAGATGACCTCCAACACTTAGAACCTGAAGAAGACTGGGACTTTAAGTGGGAGTACCTCAGAGTTTCTTCCTCTTAACTTTCCTAGTTAATCAAATGTGGCTTTAAGTAGTTTCCAACTGCTATACACTTTCTTTCTGATATTACACATGACAACCTGGAAAGGTTCTTCCAGACTCTGAGGGATAAACACACTGAATATGGAAAACCTGACTTGATTAGTGATACTTTTTTTTTTTTTTTTAAAGTAGGCTTCATACCCAGTGTGGAGCCCAACACGGGGCTTGAACTCATGACTCTGAGATCAAGACCTGAGCTGAGATCAAGAATCTGGATGCTTAACTGAATGAGACAACCAAGCACCCTTATCAGTGATACTTTCAAAGAAACTTGATCAAAAGGGAGAAATGTGGAGGGCTGGCTGGGAAGATGGCGGGGTAGGAAGACCTTTAGCTTGCCTTGTCCCATGGATACAACCAGATAATAACGTCAGTGTAAATAACCCAGACGATCCAAAAATGGGCAGAACAAATTCCACAACTAAAGGTAGAGAGGAGGCCACACTGAAGAAAGCAGGAAAGGCAAAGATGTGGTCTGAGAGTAGAACTGACTGTGGCCATCTGTGGTGGGGAGAAAGTCAGTAGGTGTGGAGAAGGGCAAAAACTAGACATTTATGCCAGGAGGCCCTAAATGCGGAGGATGAATCCTCATAACGTTTGTCTTTTAAAGTGAGAGGGATTGAATTTTGTGAGTTCTAACAACCAGTGAGGCTTAAAGCCTAGAATTTTAAAGATAAGAGAGCTCAGTTCTGGGAGAACCCTGAGGGCATTAGGAAGCTGAGTTTGTGCCCTTAAAGAGACAGCACAGCAAACAACATAGGCAGATACAGCGTAGAACCAGTAGTTTGAAAAACACTGGGAACAGACAAGAGAGAAAGTGATTTGCTCATTTCACAGCATGCCCTGAGACTCGGGGCTTGCGAGGAAACTCCAGGAGCAAAGAAGCTGGCAGGCACCATTTCCCTCCCCTGTCTGCCAGCATAAACAATGGCCACCTGTGGGAACCAGTGATGCTGGCAGTCATTACTTTGCTTATACCAAGCCCCCCTGCACCCACCTCTGCACTTTAGTGGATCTGCCCTTCCCAGTCACATCTGCCTCAATCCCAGAGCTACAGCCCCTCTCCCTGAGAAGTCAGGTGCAAATCGTGCCAACTCCACATCTCCAGACCCACATGTTTTCCGAAACCTCAGTTCCTGTGGGGGGCAGGTCTCATTTTGCAAGCAGACCACTGTACGCTTTAAAAGACTGGGAACCAAATGCTGCCCACAACAGGCAAAGACAGACTTGGCAAACAACTGGACTGAGGGCAAAAGAGGTCAAGACTCAACACAGAGAACACACATAAAGGAAACACTCTCTGAAGTGTTAGGCCCTGGGGAACAGGAGACACTGCACTACAGGGCACTACAGGACCTCTCCTTCATAAGACTATTATCGTTAAGAACAAGAGAAGTAGCTGACCTTCCCAACACATGGAAACAACACAGAAAGACAGAATGAGGAAGCAGAGAAACATCTCTCACATTAAAGAATAGAACCAAACCACAGCAAGAGCTAAGTCAAATGGACAGAAGTAATATGCCTGATAGAGAATTTAAAATAATAATCACAGGGGACATCTGAGTGGCTCAGTCAGCTAAGTGTCTGACTCTTGATTTCGGCTCAAGTCATGATCTCATAGTTTGTGAGTTTGAGCCCCACATATGGCTCTGCACTGACAGCATGGAGCCTGCTTTGGATTCTCTCTCTGCCCCTCCTGAGCTCATGTGTGCACCCCCTCTCTTTCAAAATAAATAAATAAACATTAAAAAAATAATGATTGGGTTGGCCTGGGTGGTTCAGTCGGTTAAGCGTCTGACTCTTGCCTTCAGCTCAGGTCATGATCTCACGGTTTCATGACTTCGAGCCCCACGTTGGTCTCTGCGCTGACAGTGTGGAGCCTGCTTGGAATTCTCTCTCTCTACCCCGTCGCCACTCATGCAGTCTCTGTCTCTCTCAAAATACACTTAAAAAAAATCATCAGATGGGGCACATGGGTGGCTCAGTCGGTTAAGCGTCCGACTTTGGCTCAGGTCATGATCTTGCGGTTCATGGGTTCGAGGCCCGCATCAGGCTCTGTGCTGACAGCTCAGAGCCCGAAGCCTACTTCGGATTCTGTGTCTCCCTCTCTCTCTGCCCCTCCCCTGCTTATACTGTCTCTTTCAAAAATGAATCAATGTTAAAAAAAAATCATAAAGATACTCAATGGACTTGAGAAGAGTGGAGAACATCAATGAGACCCTCAACACAGAGATAAAGAACCAGAGGTCAAGGATACAAATGTAATTAAAAATACACCTGAAGGAATAAATAGCAGGCTAGATGAAGCAGAGTAACAAATTAATGACCTGGAAAATAGAGTAATAGAAAGTAACTAAACTGAGCAAAGGAGAGGAAAGAGCATTATGCAAATTAAGAACAGTCTTAGCGGACTCAGTGACTCCATCAAATGTAATAACATTTATATTATAGGGATCTCAGAAGAAGACAGAGAAAAGGGAGTAGAAAATTTATTTGAAGAATAATGGCTGAAAAGTTGCCTCATCTGGGGAAGGAAACTGATATCCAGATCCAAGAGGCACAGAGATCTCCCCAAAAATTGAATCCAATGAGGTTCACAGCAAGATACATAATAATTGAAATGGCAAAGAGTAGCAATAAAGAAAAAAAAATTAAAAGCAGCAAGAGAAAAGAAAACAGTTACATAAAAGAGAAAACCCATAAGGTGATCAGTGGATTTTTAGCAGACACTTTCCAGGTCAGAAGGGAGTGATATGAAATATTCAGTGCTGCAAGGGCAATATCTGCAGCCAAGAATATTCTAATCAGTAAGGCTATCATTTAGAATAGAGGCAGGGACACAGCTTTTCTTTTCTTTTTTTTAAGTTTATTTATTTATTTTGAGAGAAAGAGTGTGAGTAAGCGGAGGAAGGGCAGAGAGAGAGGGAGAGAGAAAGATAATCCTAATCAGGCTCTGTATCAGCAGCGTAGAGCCCAACACGGGGCTTGAACTCACAAACCGTGAGATCATGACCTGAGCCAAAACCAAGAATCAGACACTTTGACTGAGCCACTCAGGCGCCCCCAGAGTTTTTCAGACAAACAAAAACTAACAAAGTTCATGGCCACCAAACCAACCCCTTAAGAAGTATTAAAGGAGCCTCTCTGGGAATTAAAGACCATAAATCATAGTATGAAAAGTAAAACGCACAAAAGCAGTAAAATATTTCTGTAAAAAAAAAACCAAAAAACAAAGGAATCATAAAATAAAAAGATGTAAAATATAACATCATATACTTAAATGGGGTAGAGGAGTAAAGAAGGGGTTCAAATTTAAGTGACCGTCAAGTTAATACAGAATATATGCAGAAGATATAAACCTAATGATAACCACAACTCAAAAACCAGTAATAGATATGCAAAGAATAAAGAGAAAGAAATCCAAATGTATTTCTAAGAAAGCAAACAAACCATGATGGAACAAGAAAGGATCAGAGAATAATCTATAGAAATAACCAGAAAACAAGTAAAAAATGGCAATAAATACATACTGATGTATTTGAACATAACGGACTAAATGCCTCAATTAAAAGACACTGGTGAGTGGATAAAAAACCA
The DNA here is from genome assembly GCF_046562875.1 of Panthera onca. Lineage (NCBI taxonomy): Eukaryota > Metazoa > Chordata > Mammalia > Carnivora > Felidae > Panthera > Panthera onca. Next base: position 211,426,579 of record NC_138339.1, on the reverse strand, counting down.
AGACCCATTTATATGCTGCCTATAAGAGACTCACTTTAGACCTAAAGACACCTCAAGAATGAAAGTGAGGGGATGGAGAAACATCTATCATGTAAATGGATGTCAAAAGAAAGCCGAGGTAGCAATACTTGTATCAGGCACAACAGACTTTAAAACAAAGACTGTAACAAGAGACAAAGAACACTATATAATAATAAAGGGGAAAATCCAATAACAGCTGTAAATATTTATGCACCCAAAATAGAAGCACCAAAATGCATAAAATAGTTAATAGCAAACAAAAAGGAAACAATTGAAGGTAATACATTAGTAGATCGATGTCATACCAGGTTATCTTTTCTGAACACAATGGTATGAAACAAGAAATCAACCACAAGAAAAAATCTGGAAATAGGGCAAATATATGGAGGTCAAATATCATGCTACTAAACAATGAATGGGTCAAACAAGAAACCAAAGAGGAAATAATAAATTACATGGACATACATGAAAATGAGAACATAATCATCCCAAATCTTTGGGATGAAATGAGCTGTCCTATGAGGGAAGATTACAGCAAAACAGGCCTATGTGAAGAAGCAAGATTAAGTCTCAAACTTAATCTTATGCCTATACCTAAAGAACTAGAAAAAGAACAAACAAAACCCCCAAACAGCAAAGAAAGTAAATAACAAAGCTCAGAACAGACATAAATGATATGGAAACTAAAAAAATAACAGGTGAATGAAACCAGGAACTGGTTCTTTGAAAGAGATCAAGGAAATTGATAAATCTCTAGCCAGACTCATCAGAAAAGAGAGGACCTAAATAAACAAAATCAATAATAGGAGAAATAACCAACACCACAGAAATACAAACAATTTTAACAATACTATGAAAACCTACATGCCAACAAATCAACTTAGAAGAAATGGATAATTCACAGAAACATATAAGCTATTAAAATTAAATGAAGAAAAATAAAAAAAAAAAACAAAACTGAGCAGACCAGTTACAAGGAATGAAATTGAATCAGTAATCAGAAAACTTCCAAAAAACAAAAAGTCTAGAACCAGATGGCTTCACGGGTGAATTCTACCAACTGTATAAAAAAGAGTTAATACCTATTCTTTTCAAACTACTTCAAAAAATACAAGAAGGAAAACTTTCAAATTCATTCACTGTTAATACCAGAACCAATAAAGACACCACAAAAAAAGAGAACTACAGACCAGTATCTCTCATGAACATACATGCAAAAATTTTCTGCAAAGTATTAGCAAACTGAATCCAACAACATATTAACAATCATACACCACAATCAAGTGGGATTTATTCTCGGAATGAAAAAGTGGTTTAATATTCGTAAAACAATCAACGTGATACGTCACTTCAAAAGATAAAGGATAAAAAACATATGACTAAGTACAACATCCATGTATGTATACAAAATCCTTTGCAATACAGGTGCAGAGGGAATATAACTCAATTTAACAAAAGCCTTATATGAAAAACCCTTAGCCAACATCATACTCAACAAAAAACTGAGAGCTTTTCCCCTAAGGTCAACAACATGACAAGGATGTCATGTCACAACTTTCATTCAGCACAGTACTGAAAGTCCTAGCCAAAGCAATTAGACAACAAAGAAATAAAAGGCATCCAAATTGGGAAGGAAGAAGTAAAACTGTCATCATGTGGAGACAATATACTATATATACAAAACTAGCCTAAAGACTGATAAATTAACTCAGTAAAGTTGCAGGATATAAATCACTGTATAGAATCTGCTGCATTCCAATACACTAATAATGAAGTAGCAGAAAGTGAAATTAAGACAACAATCCCAGTTATAATTATACCCCAAACAATAAAATATCTGCTTAACTGAAGAGGTGAAATACCTATACTCTGAAAACTATGAAACAGTGAAGAAAGAAATTCGTGACAATGCAAAATGGAAAGACATTCTATGTTCATGGGTTAGAGGAACAAATACTGTTGTCTTTAGTGAGAATATGTCTTTATCACTTAAACCAATCTACAGATTTAATGCAATCCCTATCAAAATACCAAAGCATTTTTCACAGAACTAGAATGAACAATCTTAAAATTTGAATGGAACCACAAAAGACCTTAAATAGCCAAAGCAGTCTTGAAAAAGAAAAACAAAACTGGAGGTTTCACAATTCCTGACTTCAAGTTACATTATGAAGTGGTAGTAACTAAAACAGTAATGGTACTGGTATAAAAACAGACACAGAGATCAAAAGAATAGAATAGAAAAGCCAGAAATGAACCCACAATTATATGGTCAATTAATCTTCGACAAAGGAGGAATGAATATACAATGGAAAAAAGTCTCTTCAATAAATGGTGTTGGAAGAACTGGAGAGCTACATGCAAAAGAATGAAACTGGACCACTTTCTTACACCATACACAGAAATAAATTCAAAATGGATTAAAGACCTAAATGTGAGACATGAAACCATAAAAATCCTTCAAGAGAGCATAGGCAGTACGGTCTCTGACATCAGCCATAGGAACATTTTTCTAGATATATCTCCTAAAAGAAGGAAGGGAAACAAAAGCAAAAATAAACTACTGGGACTACATCAAAATAAAATGTTTCTGCACAGTGAAGGAAACAATCAACACAACAGGAAGACAACCTACCGAGTGGGAGAAGATATTTGCAAATGACATATCCAATAAATGGTCAGTATATCCAAAATATATAAAGAACTGATACAACTCAACACCCAAAAAAAGAAATAATCCAATTAAAAAATGGGCATAAGACATCTCTCTGAAGACATCCAGATGGCCAGTGGACATACGAAAGGATGCTCAACATCACTGATCAACAGGGAAATGCAAATTAAAGCCCCAAAGAGACATCACCTCACATCTGTCAGAATGTCTAAAATTAGAAATATAAGAAACAACAAGTGTTGGCAAGGATGTGGAGAAAAGGAACCCTTGTGCACTGCTGGTGGGAATGCAAACTGGCACAGCCACTATGGGAAAACAGTATGGAGATTCCTCAAAAAAAAAAATAGAACTACCCTAGGATCCAGTAATCCCTTAAATCCATTCTCCCTTTATTCCCTAGTATTAGGGCATTAGCTGGACACATGGCTTCTCAAGACTACATTTTGGAGCCTCTCCTGCAGTTAGGTATGCCCAGCCATGTAAACTAAGTTCAATTCATGGGTCTTCGGAGTCTTGGCCTTAAAACACTGGATGTGTCTTCCACCACTCTTTTTCCTTTATCAGGGGAGAAACATGGATATGGTGGTGACCCAGTTTTGACAATCCAACAGACAACATCTTGGAGAATGGCAGAACAACAAGATGGAAAGAACCTGCATCACTGAATGATTTTATGGAATATAGATACTTACCTGCTCTGAATCACCTTTGATCTCTGCATATTACAGAGAAAAATATACTTCTGTCTTATTTGAGTCAAAAAAAAAAAAAAAAAGTAGAGAGAGGATATGACAATTAATAAAAGGACACTTCATTTAGAATGGAGTCAGGAGGCCAGCAGGGGGAACTTTCACACCCTTCCACTCCCCAGGGAGTGGTACCCTACAGGAAGAGAACAAGGATACCACTTTAGTATCCCAGTAAGAGGAAGGCTTTCTTTCTCTATCCCCACCCCTGCAACAACAGTCCAGCCAATGAGAGACCATCACAACCCAGTCAATGAAAAGCCACTATACTTCCAAGTTCCCACTTTATTCTAATGGATTTTTTTTTTTTTGTTTGTTTATAACAGCCTTCCCAGTATCTTTCTTCTACAAAAGAGCATTTCTCTCTTTTGTTCTGTGGACTTGCCTATGGTTTTGCCATAGTTTGCTAGTCCTGGAATGCAATTCTCTGCTATTCCCGAATAAACCCATTTTTGTTGATAAAATAACTGGCAGTTTTATTTTTAAGGTTAACAAAAACAAATACTCTCCTGGAAAACCACCAAATCAAAAACTGAGCAAAAATACAATACTAAACTATTCCATAAACCATGAAATCACGGAACCTTCATTCAAAGTTTATGCAATATATGGGCATAACTATATTCAGAGATCGAACAACTTTAACTGTTTTGGTTAAGAAACAAAAACATCCCTTTCTCATGCCCTGTCAACAGTCTAAGTGTTTATCTGAAGAAAGAACAAAAATACAGAAACTTAAGAAAAGTCAGGGTAACAAAATTAGAAAAATAAAAGTGAAAATGGATAAACAGAAAGTCCATTAACAACTAGAAGCATAATAAAATAGACAATTAAAAATAAGAGCTGATTCATTAAGTAAAAATGTATTTTAAAAAATCCTTTAGTGGAGACCTAAGCTTCTGCTCCCCCATAAAATGATCAACAATTAGAGAGCTATATGTAAACAAAAACAGCTCTGGGAGAACTCTGGAGTCCTCTTAAGATATTTTAGCAGCACAAAAAAAAACTTGAGAATTGCAAAAGAGAAGGTTCTTTCTCTTCATGTTGCCTATATCATTTCATTTGCCAAGGTGACATTGATCAGAGTCAAGAGGAAACTTCTCAGCTAGAAAGTTCCTTTCACCAGGATATCAAGAGAGGAGTGAGTGACCACCTTATCTAGCCTTTTGGGGTACTGCAGGAAGTACTTCAGTTTCACTTCTGACTCGCAAAGCTGAGATGTACTGAGATGGATAGGAACAAGGAAAAAAGGCAGGATCTACCAAGAGCAGTCATGCAGCAGGAGTGACTGTGGTTCACGGTGACCTGCTTTACAAACTCAGCAGCTTTTGCCACTGAAGAACGAACCAATGGCTCCTACTTCTAACTAAATAGCACAACTACTCCAGACTTTCACCAGGTATTTCACCCAAGAGGTATTAGCTTTCCCTGATGCCAACTGCCTGAGTCCCTCCACCCCTGCCTCTGCCAGAGCCTGGAACCACACTAACAGCCAGCTCAGGCCTCTGTGCAAGTGCAAGATGCCAGTGTAGACATCTGTGGCTGACCCCCCACTGCTATTTGTACACTTAGGGCTAGCTGTGCATTTAAATGTTGCCACCCTGGGGCGTCTGGGTGTCTAAGTTAAGCATCTGACTCTTGATTTTGGTTCAGGTCATGATCTCACAGTTTGTGAGTTCGAGCCCCGCATCGGGCTCTGTACTGACAGCCTGAAGCCTGCTTAGGATTCTGTGTCTCCTCTCCCTCCCCTTCCCTGCATGCTCTCTCTCTCTCAAAAATAATTTTAAAAAATTAAAAAAAAATGGGGCCACCCTAACACCCATTACCAGTCTCTACTGAAGTGTGCACACCAGGGACAGGTGAAGGCACTACAGCACAGGAGATCATGCTAACAGCTAGGTCCCCTGAAGCTGCTTCTGGATCTGAATCAAGCTATATCTTCTGTCACTGGCCTGCTTGATCATGCTCATCTGTAGCCAGTTCCTCTAGCTGCACACCTGTATACCCTAGCCCAACCCCTGACACCAGCTTCCACTGCAGTGTATATGTATATGTATAATGTATGCATCATTAGAATCTCAGAAGGAAAAGGGAGGGAGAAAGGATTACAAAGCTTATTTAAAGCAATAATGGCTGGAGGACTTAGGGGAATATGGCAGAGTAGGATGATTCTTAGCTTACCTTGTCCCATACAACTAGATAACATCCACATCAGTGTAAACAACCCAGAAAATGACCCAAAGCCTGGCAGAACAGACTCTCCACAGTTAAATGTAGAGAAGAGGCCACATCAAAGAGAGTAGGAAGGACGGAGAGACACGGTCAGACTGGCAAGACTACGGAAGGGAGGGATGCTGTGGGCGTGGAGAAGGTAGAGAGACACTCACTCCAGGCATAGGGAACCTGCCCTGGGAAGATGAATCCCTGTAACATTTGGCTTTTGAAAACCAGGGGGGCCTAATTTCACAAGTTCTTACAATCAGTGGGCTTAACATCTGGAACTTTAAAAATCAGCAAGCCTGGCTGTGGGAGAGCTGGAGGTCAACAGGAAAACTGAGCCCCCACCTTTAAAGAGACAGCATAACAAATAGCCCTGCACCAAGAAAAAGCACAGAAGCAGCAGATGGAAAAATGTGTGGCATATATAGGAAAGAGCCTTATTTACTAGTTTTAGAGCATGTGCTAGAGGACTAGGGATCTTTTGGTGGGGCAGGGATCTTTAGGAGACTTTTCTAGGAACAAAGAAGGTGGCAGGTACCATTTCCCTCCCTTACACCCCCAGCCTAGCCACATGGATACTGTGGGAATCAGTGTGGTGCTGATACTTTCCTCCTTCTACGACCTGCCCCCCTGACCCAGCAGGGTGGCTCCTGTAGCGGATCAGTATAAACTTTGCTGGCACCGAGCCCCACCACTGCTCTCTCCTGAGGACTGGTCCCCTCCAGCCCTGTGGTAATAGTTTCCTAAAGTGGCTCCAGGTCTCCTACCACAACAGACCTACAAAACCTTGTTAACACTGCGCCCCTGCCCCTGTATTCTCCCGAAGACCAAGCCCCCTCCAATATGCCCTTGGCTTAAGTCCATCCAAAGTGGTGCCTCAAGCCTGACAGTAAGCAAGCAGCTCTTGACAGGGACCAGAGCCACTCCTCACCTGCCCTGAGGATAAGATAACCAGACACACCAGCCCTACAGCAGCCCTAGCAGCGGGCTGGGGGCAGACACTAGGTCTGACTGCAGGCCCCGCCCATCAACGAAAGCTTCTCAGATGACAACACAGGGAAAGTACCCTGCATTTTGCTGCTACCCAACCTCTGGCAAATGTCTGGTCTGACTCAACTCAGGCCCAAGGCAGCCCCAGACTGGCTCACTTATGACACATGAATGAAACCCTGCCCCCAACAGGCAAACAGAGCCACTGCAGGTGACTGCTCTGAAGGCAAACTGCTCAGCCACAGCAGTAGGGTGCACACAACACACATAAGAGACAACCTTGAAGTGTCAGTTTCTGGTGAACAGGAGGCCACTGCACTGCAGGGCACTACAGAACCTTTTCTTAAGGCCACTACTTTCAAGAGCAGGAGATGTAGCTGACTGTCCTAACATGCAGAAATAGAGAGAGTTAGAGAAAATGAGTACACAGACAAATATGTCCCAAATGAAAGTAGAGGACAAAATAACATGAGAGCTAAATAAAATGGATAATATACCTCATAGAGAACTTAAACGTAATTGTCATAAAGATACTGGACTTGAGAAAAGAGTGGAGGACCTCAGTGAGACCCTCGAAAAAAAGATTGAAATCATAAAAAAGAACCAATGGGAAATGAAGAACTCAATAAATAAAATTAAAAAAACACTAAAGGGAATAAATAGTAGAGGAAGCAGAAGAATAGATCAGTGACCTGGAAGACATAACAGAAAGCAATCAAGCTGAACAGGAGAGAGAAGGGGAAAAAAAAAAACGTAAATTAGACTTAAGGAACTTGGTGACACTATCAAGTATAACATTCACATTACAGGGATTCCTGAAGACGAGGAGAGAGAAAGGGGGGCAGAAAATTTATTTGAAGAAATAATAGCTGAAAACTTCCCTGAATTTGGGGAAGGAAACAGAAATCCAGATCCAAGAGGCACCAAGAGCCCCCAACAAAATCAACCCGAGGAGGTCCACACCCAGACACACAGTAATTAAAATAGCAAAAGTAGTGATAGAGAATTTTAAAGGTAGCAAGAGAAAACAGTTACATACAAGGGAAACAAAATAAGGCTTTCAGCAAATTTTTCAGTAGAAACTTTGCAGGATGGAATGGAGTGGCACAATATATTCAAAATGCAGAAAGAAAAACACCCTGCAATCAATATTCTATTCAGAAATGCTATCATTCAGAATAGGAGAGATAAAGCATTTCCCAAAGTTAAGGAATTCACCACCACCATTGAATTCATCACCATTAAGGAATTCATCACTATCCCTACAAGAAATGTTAAGGTGGGGAGGTGCCTGGATGGCTCAGTTGATAGAGCATTCCATCTGAAGGTTGTGAGCTTGAGCCCCACACTGGGTGTGGAGCCTACTTAAAACAAACAAACAAACAACAAAGAAGTGTTAAAGGGAATTTTTTGAGTGGAAGGACCATAAGTAGGAGTAAGAAAAGCAGGAAGCACAAAAGCAGTAAGATTAAGTATATCTATATAAACCAGTCAAGGGATTCACAAAATAAAAGCATGTAAATAAAGTATGACACCATATATCTTGAATGTGAGGGAATGGGGGGGAGTAGAATAAATGAATTAGAGAAAGACAAATACCACATGATTTCACTTATACGTGGAATCAAAACAAATGAACAAAGAACAAAAAAGACAAAGGAAAAAACACTCTTAACTACAGAGAACCTGATGATTACAGAGGAGAGGAGTAGGGGGATGGGTGAAACAGGTGAAGGGGATTAAGAGTACATTTATCATGTGAGCACTGAGTAATGTATAGAATAATTACTGAATCACTATATTGTAAACCTGAAACTAATATAACACTGTATATTAACTGTATTGGAGTTAAAGAAAAATAAATGAAGGGGTATTATCAGAAATAAGTTAAAAAATAATGGGTGAAAACTTACCAAATGTGGGGAAAGATATGTACATCTAAGTTGAAGCTAACAAGTCACCTAAAAATTTCAATCCAAAAAGATCTTCTCTAAGACACACTTTAATAAACGTAAAATCAAAAATGAAGAGAGAATTTTAAAAACAGCAAGAAAAAAAATTTCTCTCATATAAGGGAATTCCATAAGGCTATCAGTAGATCTCAGCAGAAACCTTGTAAGCCAGAAAAGAGATGGTATATTCAAACTGCTGAAAGAAATAAACTGGAAAACAAGAATACCCAGCTAAACTCTCCTTCAGAAATGAAGGTGAGATAAATACTTTCTTTAATTAAAAAACAAAACACAACCAAAACTCAGGATATTTATCACCACTAAAGTGGTGCTGTGCTATAAGCAGTTCTCTAAGCTTAAATAAAAGCTTAAGCTACTAATTACTAACGTGAAAATATATGAAAACATACAAAACAATGGTAAAGGTACGCATCTAGTCAGATTCAGTATACTCTAATATCATAATATGATGGTGTGTTAAACTCAGCTCTAGTATAAGGGTTAAAGGACAAATACAATTAAAAATAGTGCCTGGGTGTCTCAGTCGGTAAAGCCGACTGACTCTTGATTTCAGCTCAGGTCATAATCTCAGGGTTGTGGGATTGAGTCCCATGCTGGGCTCTGCACTGAGCCTGGAGTCTGTTTGGGATTCTGTCTCTTTCTCTCCAATAAAAACAAAACAAAACAAAACAAAACCCCAGTTATAGTGTAAACAATTGTTAATGGATACACAATACATAAAGATGTAAATTGTGACATCAAAAGCCATAAAAGGAGGGTATGAATAAAAAGATACTTTTTGTATGTGATTGAAGTTTTTATCAGTGTAAAGTACTCTATAATATGTATAAAATTTTTAATAAAAGCACCATAGTAATTACAAAGCAAAAACCTAAAGTAGATTCACAAAAGATAAAGAGAAGGGAATCAAGGCATATTACTATGAATTCAGAAAGGAAAGCAGCAAGAGTGGGGGTGGGAAAAGGAACAACAAAATAGCCAAAAAACAATTATATATTAAATTCTCCAATCAAAGATTAAGAATGCTAGGGCACCTGGCTGGCTTAGGCGGTGGAGCATGTGACTCTTGATCTTGGGGGTGTGAGTTTAAGCCCCATATTGGGTGTAGAGAGTACTTAAAAATACAATCTTAAAAAGATATATAGAAAAGAGGTAACTGGGAGGCTCCGTCGGGTGACTCTCCAACTTCGGCTCAGGTCATGATCTCATGACTTGTGGGTTCGAGCCCCATGTGGGCTCTGTGCTAACAGCTCAGAGCCTGGAGCTGCTTGGGATTCTGTGTTTCCCTCTCTCTCTGTCCCTTCCCCGCTCATACTCTCTCTCTCAAAAATAAATAAACGTTTAAAAAATATATATACATATATACACACACACACACAGAATGCTTAGGTGGATTAAAAACAAACAAACAAACAAAAAAACAACAAAAAACCAGAACCAACCATATGCTGCCTGTAAGAGATTTGCATCTGATTTAAAGACACACACAGGCTCAAAGTGAAGGGACAGAAAAAAGTACTCCATGAGAATGGAAACCAAAAGAAAGCAAGGATAACTATAGTTATAGCAGACAAAACAGACTTTAAGCCAAAAATGGTATCAAGACACCAAAAAAAAAAAAAAAAAAAAGCCATTATATAATGAAAAGGGGGTCATTCCATCAAAAAGACATAACAATTATATCATTGTCATCAAGGTGCAAATGTATGTACCCCAAATTGCAGAACCTAAATAAATTAAGCAAATATTCATAGATTGGAAGGGAAAAACAGACTCCAACAAATAGCAGGGGAGTACAGTATGATACTTGCAATAATGGATAGATCACACAGACAGAAAATCAGCAAGGAAACACTGGACTTGATCATACTTTTTAGACTAAGTGGATCTAATATAATCTACAGAACATTCTATGTAACAGCAGACTACACATTCTTCTCAAGCACACATGGAACATTCCTTAGGACAGATCATATGATATGTCAGAAAACAAATCTTAGCAAGTTTAAGACTGAAATAATACCAAGTATCTTTTCTGACCAAATGGCAAGAAACTAGAGGTCAACAGGAAAAAATCTAGAAAATTCACAAAAATGTGGAAATAAACTGCTCAACAGCTAACAAGGCCAAGAAGGGAAGGGAGATTAAAAAAAAAAAATGTTGAAATATAAAAGGAAACACAACATATCCAAAACTATAGAATGCTGCAGAAGTCGTTCTAAGAGGGAGGTTTTGCAATAAATGCCTATGTTAAGAAAAAAGAAATATCTCAAACAACTTAAAACTAGAAAAAAGTACAAACTAAGCCCAAAGTTAGCAAAAAGAAGGAAATAACAGGGATCACAGCAGAAACAGAAGCCAGAATAGAACACAGTAAGAAACCTACGAGATGGTTCATTGAAAAGAAAAACAGAATTAACAAACCTTTAGCTAGAATGAGGGAAAAAAAAAAGATCCAAATAAATCAGAAGAAATGAAAGAGGAGACATTTCAATAGACACCACAGAACTACAAACCATCATAAGAAACTACCATGAACAACTGTACACCAACAAATTGGATAACCTAGAAGAAATGGATACATTCCTAGAAACACACAACCTACTAAGGCTGAATCATGATAAAACTGAAAATCTGAACAGACCAGTAATAAGGATATTGAACCAGTAATCAAAAAATGCCAACACAAAGAGCCCAAGACCAGATGCACTGGTGAATTCTACCAACTATTTATAGAAGAGCTAACAGTAATTAACAAAATATTGAAGAGAAGGGAACACTCCTAAACTCATTACAGTAGGCATGTATTACTCAATACCAAAGCCAGAGCAGGACACCACAAGAAAAGAAAATTACAGACAAATACCCCTGATGAATATAGATGGCAAAAATTTTCAACAAATTACTTGTGAACTGAATTCAACAGCACATTAAAAGAATCATACAGCATGACCAAGTGGGATTCATCCCCAAGATACAAGGATGGTTCAACATTTGCAAATGAATTGTGATATACCATTAATAGAATGAAAGATAATTTCAACAGGCAGGAAAACTAACAAAGTACATCTTTTCATGATAAAAAACATTCAATGAACTGGATATAGAATGGACATATTTCAAAATCACAAAGGCCATATATAATAAACCCACAGCCAACATCATACTGAATGGTGAAAGATGGAAAGCTTTCCTGTAATATGAAAAACAAGACAAGGATACCCACTCTTACCACTCCCATTCAACATAGTACCAGAAGTCCTAGCCAAAGCAATCAAGCAAGAAGAAATAAATAAATAAAAGACATCCAAATTACAAAGGAAGAAGGAAAAGTGTCTCTGTTTGTAGATGATACATATTATACACAGAAAATCCTAAAGACTCCACCAAAAAACTGTTAGAACTAATCAGTGAGTTCAGTAAAGTTGAATGATACAAAATCAACACCCAGAAATCAGTTGTTTGCATGCACTTAACAACAAAATATCTAAAAAAAATAAAAACCCATTTACAATATCATCGTAAACAGTAAAATACTCAGTGATAAATTTAACAGAAGAGGTGGAAGATCTGTACACTGAAAAGTACAAGGCACTGATGAAAAAACTGAAAACGACACAAATGCAAAGATAGTACATGTTCAAGAATCAGATGAATGAATACTGTTAAAATGTCCATGCTGCTCAAAGCCATCCATAAATTCAACGGCTATCCCGAAGATGTGGTATATATACATACAATGGAGCACCCTGAGGGTTGGCTCAGTTGGTATATATACAATAGAGTATTACTCGGCAATTAAAAAGAATGAAATCTTGCCATTTGCAACCACATGGATGGAACTAGGGGGTATTATGCTAAGCGAAATTAGTCAGAGAAAGACAAATATCATATGACTTCACTCATATGAGGACTTTAATTAAGATACAAAACAGATGAACACAAGGGAAGGGAAGCAAAAATAATATAAAAACAGGGAGGAGGACAAATCATAAGAGACTCTTATAGAGAACAGAGGGTTGCTGAAGGGGTTGTGGGAGGGGGGATGGGCTAAATGGGTTAAGGGGGTTAAGGAATCTACTCCTGAAATCATTGTTGCACCATATGCTAACCTGGATATAAATTAAAAAATATTTAAAAAAATAAAAGGGGCGCCTGGGTGGCTCAGTCGGTTGAGTGTCCGACTTCAGCTCAGGTCGCGATCTCGCGGTCCGTGAGTTCGAGCCCCGCGTCGGGCTCTAGGCCGATGGTTCAGAGCCTGGAGCCTGCTTCCGATTCTGTGCCTCCCTCTCTCTCTGCCCCTCCCCCGTTCATGCTCTGTCTCTCTCTGTCTCAAAGGTAAATAAACGTTAAAAAAAAATTTTTTTTTAAATAAAAAAATAAAAAAATAAAATAAAAACAAAAGGAGGCATTAACACCTGAAAAACTCAAGCTATACAGAAAGTTCAATGTATTACCATATGTTTTAAAATTTAAGCTTTGATGGGATCTTAGGGAGTGGTGCCTGTGCGGCTCAGTCAATAATGGGTCTGACTTTGGCTCAGGTCATGATCTTGCAGTTCATGAGCTGAAGCCCCATGTTGAGCTCTGTGCTGACAGCTCAGACACTGGAGCCTGCTTCAGATTCTCTCTCTCTCTGACCCTTCCCCATTCACGTTCTTTCAAAAATAAACATTAAAAAAAAAAAAAAGATTCTAGGGAATATAAATTCTAGGGAATATAAATATAAATTACCAAAACTAGTACTCAAGAATCCTCCACTCCCCAAGAACAACAGCTGCAAGCGTGTAAGTTATTGAGTATTTAGATGTTCTAGAGACCAACTGCATAGTGATGCTGTGTTGCTTTTTATTTTTTACTTTGCATTTATTTATTTTGGGGGAGGGAGCATAAGTGGGGAAGGAGCAGAGAGAGGGAGAAGGGAAACTACAAGCAGACTCCGCACTGTCAGCATGGAGCTGGATGTGGGGCTCAATCCCATGAATCATGAGATCATGACTTGAGCTGAAATCAAGAGTTGGTTGCTAAACCAATTGAGCCACCCAGGTGCCTTTGATTTGTCTTTTTAATTTATTCCTCACAATAAATTAGAAATTAGAACTATTATTATGGCATTTTACAGATGAAGAAATCGAGGCTTAGGTACATTAGGCAATTTGCCCATAGTCACGAAGATAGTAAGCAAGAAACCAGTAAGTTATAAAAAAATTAACTCCCCTAGAATTCCAGGACCAGAGGACTATACTAGTATTTTCTTTTAAACTTTCTAATTGCTGAGAAACTTGTATTCTAGAATATGAACGAATGGAAAGTTACTGGATAAAAAAAAGATACTGCAAATTTACTGGGGGAAAAAAGCGTAAATAAAAATGGAAAACTACCTAATTCACTTTATTTATCATAAGTTGTATACAAAAATCTGATAACGATATCACACATCTAACAAAAACACAATTAAACTATAGACCACCATCAAAGCTACCACCAGTGAAATTCATCAAAAGCTACTTAATAGTCCTTTTTTTTAATCATTATTTTTGAGAGAAAAAGAGAGAATGGAAGCAGGGGAGGACAGAGCGAGAGGGAGACACAGAATCTGAAGCAGCTCCAGGTTCTGAGCTGTCAGCACAGAGCCCGATGTGGGGCTCCAACTCACAAAAAGCGAGATCATGGCCTGAGCTGAAGTCGGGCGCTTAACCAACTGAGCCACGCAGGTGTCCCTGTTAATAATCCTTTAAAAATCTGGAAATAAAGCATGCTTCCTCAACATAATAAAAATTATCTATCTTAAGCCAATAGTCAATATAATCCTTAATATAAATTTTAGAGACATTTCCACTGAAATCAGAAAACATAAATGCTCACTTTCATCACTATACCACGGAGTATGAAAATCTAACTAAAATAGAACATGAAATAAATGGGAAGTAAAATCAGCAGAAAAAGGATTACAAAATATTTGCAGACAAATTTCTTCATGAAAAACCCAAGATTCAAAAAAATAAGTTTTATAAATAATACAATAATTCAGCACCACAATTGGACTCAAGCTTCTTCATACTATAATTACTGGTTAAAAAAATAGTAGAAAACATGGGTTAAATCCACAATTTACAAAAAGCAAAACATGTAAAAGTTTACGTACTTAACAATTTACTAAGGGTTTACTGTGTGCCAGGCACTGTTTTTACTTTTTTGGGTGCAGAAGTGAACTAAGGTAGACTAAATGGCTACCTTGCCTATATTCAAGAATCCAAGTATGAGACTCACAAAGAGGCAGCTACAAAAGTTGTGTAGAGAATCATACCTGATGACTTGAGTAAAAACAGATATGCGACGTTTTTGGGTGAAAACATAAAATACTGAAAACATGTCAATTTTTTAAAAATCAAATTCAACAAGTAAAATATAATTTCAATCATTTTGACTAAAATTAGATTGTAGCTGTTGAACATTTACAAAAGGATTTAATTTGTCTGGAAAAGAATGAAAAGAAAAACAAAACAGGATAGGGCGCCTGGGTGGCTCAGCCAGGTGGGTGTCCGACTTTGGCTCAGGTCATGGTCTCGCGGTTTGTGAGTTCAAGCCCCGCATCAGGCTCTGTGCTGACAACTCAAGAGCCTGGAGCCTGCTTCAGATTCTGTGTCTCCCCCTCTCTCTGCCCCTCCCATGCTCACGCTCTGTCTCTGACTCTCAATAATAAATAAATATTAAAAAAAATTAAAAAAAAAAAAGAAAAACAGGAAGGAACTACTTAAGAAAATTAAAAAAAATAAAGGACATACCACCAGATGTCAGAACATATCGTATAAAAGCATATAATTAAATTACAATAATTACATCTTTACAGTACTATCACAAGAATAGATAGGCTAATGGAACAAAAAAAGCAGCTAGAAACAAACTGGTAAAGTCGAGAATTAAACACAAGACTAGGGGCATATGGGTGGCTCAGTCAGTTAAGCATCTGTTAAGTATACAACTTCGGCTCAGGTCATGATCTCGTGGGTTTGTGAGTTCAAGTCCTGCCTCACCCTCTGCACTGCCAGTGTGGAGCCTGCTTGGGATTCTCTCTCTCCCTCTCTCTCTCTATGCTCTGCCCCCACTTGTGCGCATGCCCTCTCTTTCAAAATAAATAAATAAACTTAAAAAAAAAGATTAAAAAATAAGTGTCACTTAAAAAAGTGGGGGAAAGAATGGTACATAAAACTGGGGAAGAATGGTACTGGCAAAACTAGTTGGGCAGGTAGGATAAACAACTACTTTAGAATCTCATCTCATATGATGCATTAAATAGTTGACAGACCACACAAACCAGAAGGAAATACAAGTACATATTTGACTTCTGGATGGAAAATGACATCAATAAAATAGATCACAAAAGGAAAAACAATTGGACTAGTTAAACCTGATGAAATTGTGCACATCTGAAACCATTATAAACACAATTAACAGTCAAACTAGAGATGTGGAAAATCCACAATACCTACAACTAATCAATGGTTAGCATCTGTACTACAAAAGGAGCTTAGAGAAGTAAGACTAATAATTCAATGGAAAAATTTACAGGGACTACCAATAATTTACAGAAGAGTAAATACAAAACACTAATATATGAAAAAAATTTATGAGTAAATCAAAGAAAACTAAAATGAGATATTTTTTTGCTGAATAGAAAATACTTAAAAAATTTAGAAATAGCTAATGCTGAAAGGGTCCAATGGGACAGACATTTTCAGAAACTGCTGATGGAGTATAGATTGGTATGCTCTTTCTGGAAAGTAATTCGGCACTGTGAATCAAGATTTTCAACATGTTCACATCCTTTCAACAGGTATTCCATTTCTAGAAATTGTCAGGAATGTGTACAGAGTGATATATCTATACAGTAATCAGAATGTTATGACGACAAAATGTGCAAAAATAATCTAACTGCCTAACAGGGAATGGCTGAGTAAAATGAAAGCACATCTTAAAAGATTAATATTATATAGCAGTTAAAAATAACACTTATAGGGGCGCCTGGGTGGTTCAGTTGGTTGAGCATCCAAATCTTGGTTTCAGCTCAAGTTATGATCTCACGGTTCGTGGGTTCAAGCTCTGCACTGGGCTGCATGCTGGGAGTGTGAACCCTGCTTGGGATTCTCTTTCTCCTCTCTGACCCTCCCGACTCAAAATAAATACATAAACTTAAAAAAAAATAACATTTACAAAATTTTAACAAAGTACAAGGATATTAATAATACAATACTAAGTAGGGAAAAAGATAAAAGCTGAAGAAGATACTCCAAAATGTTACTATTATCTCTGGGTAACTAAACAGTTATTCTTAAACTTTTCTTCAATTTCAAAAATTTTCCATAATCAAAATATATTGGTTATTTTTAGGGGGGAACCTCTTAAGAAATTAGGCTTATCTACTTGCAAAGTCAGACATAATCCATCACATGTTAAAATGACTGATGTGTTAAAATTTGACAAGCATGGTTTTACATACAGTACACTTACCACACAGAAAACCAAACAGTTGAATTTCAAGAAATCTTAACTTTAACTATAAGAAATGTTGGTATAGTAAGACCACTTTCCTATTGTAAGTCACTTAAAAAATCATTCAGGGGCTGAAGTAATGCAGCCTGTTATTTCTGCAATTTCGGTATATACAGTCAGTATGCTTATCATGGTGCTTGGCAGTATGCTGCATTGAACGCATTTTATCTATTATCACAGTAACAAATACAACCTAAACTCTCATAACAATAGTAACATTTTGACAGCAGTTCTAATCTATACTATGGTATGTTAGCCCTACAAAATTGTTTTTTCAAAGTTCATTTATTTGAAGTAGAGAGAGCGTGGGAGCAGGGAAGGGGTAGAGAGAGAGGGAGAGAGACAATTTCAAGCAGGCTCTGCATTGTCAACACACAGCCCAATGCAGGGCTTGAATTCATGAACTGTGAAATCATGCCTGAGCCAAAATCAAGAGGTGGACGCTTAACTGACTGAGCCACCCTAGGTGCCCCCTACAGAATTAATTCTTATTAGAATTGCATATAGATCTTCCCTTATGATGGGGTTATGTGTCCTGATAAATCCACTGTAAATGGAAAATACTGTAAACTGAAAATGCATTTAGTACACCTAATCTACTTAACATAACCTAGCCTACCTTAAATGAGCTCAGAACATGTACAGTAGCCTAAATTGGGGAAAATCCTTCACCACAAAGCCTATTTTATATAAAGTATTGAATATCTCATATAATTAATTGAATACCATACTGATGGTGAAAAACAGAATGGTTCTAAGTATACTGGCTGTTTACCCTCATGATTGCATGGGTGCCTGACAGTGTACAGAGTATTGTATGGCAGGGTACTGCTAGGCCGAGGAAAAAGTTCAAAATTGGAAGTGTGGTTTCTATTGAATGCATATTGCTTTTGCACCATCTTAAAGTTGAAAAATCGTAAGTCAAACCATCGGTACAAAGCTGGCCAAAACTTGTGTTACTCTATCTTATGAAAAAATACAATCTTTTCATTAAAGTACAGTTTTAACTATAAATAATTTCACTGTAAAAGTATCCACAGAGTAGTCATCTAAACTATCATCTCAAAGCATTAATATTTTGAAGAAAAACTGCTAACTCGTACTTTTTTTTATTCACCTGAAGACTTAAACATTTAAGAAACACTAATTTGTGGAGCTGGGAGTGAAGTCTTCCTTTTATTGTGTAAATACTCTCAAGACAGTAATTTAAACATGTGAGCTAGTAATACAAACCTAGTAATACAAATCAGGTAACATCCCCACCATGATACTGGTTTAATTGATAAAACTGTTCTGTTTCTTGAATACTGGCTTTAAAACTTTGCTGAACTGCAATAAACCATTTTCAAGACAGTAACAAAATAAGCTTTTTTTCTGCTCTTCAGATCTATGGAAGCCTTCATTAAATATGCAGGTATTTGTTTCTCCGACACAATATGGATGGTGAGTGTGACAATGTTCATATATAAATGGAATGAGTTAGTGTCTGAATCTGTGGTCACAAGAAATGCTATGGCAAAAATGAACTATTGGGACCTCATCAAAAGAAAAAGCTGCACAGTGAAGGAAACAATCAGCAAAACTAAAAGGCAATTGACGGAATGGGAGAAGATATTTGCAAACGACGTATCAGATAAAGGGTTAGTATCCAAAATCTATAAAGAACTTATCAAACTCAACACCCAAAAAACAAATAATCCAGTGAAGAAATGGGCAAAAGACACGAATAGACACTTCCAAAGAAGACATCCAGATGGCCAACCAACACATGACAAAATGCTCAACATCACTCATCATCAGGGAAACACAAAACCACAATGAGATACTACCTCACACCTGTCAGAATGGCTAACATTAAGAACTCTGCCAACAACAGATGTTGGCGAGCAGGCGGAGTGAGGATCTCTTTTGCACTGCTGGTGGGAATGCAAACTGGTGCAGCCACTCTGGAAAATATTATGGAGGTTCTTCAAAAACTTAAAAATAGAACTACCCTACGATCTAGCAATTGCACTACTAGGTATTTATCCGAGGAATACAGGTATGCTGTTTCGAAGGGACACATGCACCCCAATGTTTATAGCAGCACTGTCAACAATAGCCAAAATATGGAAAGAGCCCAAATGTCCATCAATGGATGAATGGATGAAGAAGATGTGGTATATGTATATATACAATGGAGTATTACTCAGCAATCAAAAAGAATGAAATCTTGCCATTTTCAACTACGTGGATGGAACTAGAGGATATTATGCTAAGTGAAATTAGTCAGAGAAAGACACATATCATATGACTTCACTCATATGAGGACTTTAAGATACAAAACAGGTGAAGGGAAGCAAAAATAATATAAAAACAGGGAGGGGGACAAGACATAAGAGACTCTTAAATATGGAGAACAGAGGGTTACTGGAGGGGTTGTGGGAGGGGGATGGGCTAAGTGGGTAAGGGGCATTAAGGAATCTACTCCTGAAATTACTGTTGCACTATATGCTAACTAATATGGATGCAAATTAAAAAACTAAAATTTAAATTTAAAAAATATATAAATATATATAAAAAAAAGAAAAAATTCTTTGGAAACCCAGTATTGTCTAGAATGGTTTTGTTTGTAATATGTACATAATATGTTAATGAGCTACAAATTAATATGCATAAGTTTTGTACTCCGATTCAATTAAACTCAATGAAACTACAAAATATTTAACATTCAAAAAAAAAAAAAGAAATGCTATGTTTGGGTAGGAATCAAAATAATCATTAGCCTGGACGAGTAATATACAGAATCGTTAAATCACTATATTGTATACCTGAAACAAATATAACACTGTATGTTGACTATACTGGAATTAAAATAAACATATATTGGCATCTCTATCAAAAAACCCAATCATTAGCTTACTTTTTAAAATAACCACAGTTCTGGGGCGCCTGGGTGGCTCAGTCGGTTAAGCATCCAACTTCAGCTCAGGTCATGATCTCACAGTCTGTGAGTTCGAGCCCCATGTCAGGCTCTGTGCTGACAGCTTGAGCCTGGAGCCTGCTTCAGATTCTGTGTCTCCCTCTCTCTCTGACCCTCCCCCGTTCATGCTCTGCCTCTCTCTGTCTCAAAAATAAACATTAAAAAAAAATTTTTTTTAAATAACCACAGTTTACATTTTAAAATATTTAAGAATACTTAGTTAGAAGAAATAAAACCATTCTAGAAATAAAAGAAATGAGCCACACCTTCCAAGAGCACCTTATCCTTGAAATGAGTTACTGAAATGTATGGAAGGAAGTACTGAGATATACAATACAATTTGTAGGAAGAGTGGGTTAAGTTTCAGGTACTTACTGAGACTCAACTTCTTGTTTAATCTCTTGCCATTCTCCATACGGGTTTGATTTTTTATGAGCTTTGGATTTTTCTTCATTTGGACCTGATGAATTTTGCTCTTGGGTAGTTTTTTCTTTCTGTGATTCTGGTTCAGTTCCTTTGTCACTATTTTTATTTTTTTCCTGAAATGCCAAAGTCAAGAAAAAACATACTTTAAGCAAAATTATAAGGATGTAATTTCTTTAACATAGTCTTATTATTGATTTAAATAATACATTACCTCAGTATTTTTAATTTGCACATAACAACAAATATACATAAAAGAATTTTAATACTTGATTAGGTTATTATGTCTAAAATGATAAGACATCATGGTCAAGGCTGTTATGCATGCTTAACCGACTGAGCCACCCAGGTGCCCTGTAGGCTGTTATGTATATATGTATGTATGCATATATTTATTTAAAGGTTATTTATTTTGAGAGACAGAGACAGAGCGAGTCAGGGAGGGGCAGAGAGAGAAGGAGACAGAGAATCCCAAGCACTGACTCGGGGCTCGAACTCACTAATCGTGAGATCATGATCTGAGCCAAAACTAAGAGCTGGACGCTCAAACAACTGAGCCGCACAGGTGCTACTAAGGCTGGCTTTTAAAACAATTGTATTAACATTCCACCATTAAAGACATACACTGGCCTTTTTAATACTCTTTTCTGCCTTCTCTCCTTACTTACATATTCTACAGTCATCTCCCCTTACACTGTACCTTTTCTGAAGTTAATGCCATGCCATTAAACCTTTCTATACTGTCTTTGTAAAGAACTCCCTCAACCTATCAGTCTTAACTGAAATCTGTCTTTACATTGAGGACAGTGCCAAAGCCTCAGTGGAGTCAATAACTGCTAACCATGAAATGAGAAAAAACACACCCTTGAGGGAGAAGCAGGTCCTATGGGAGCCCCTGCCTAGGATTGGTATTCTTATGGCACCCCTTCATCTGGAATAACAAAGCCCTACGATCCAGGTTGGCAAAGGGACCATGCACTAGATTTCAGCCTCTTTTCAAAATGCACAACCATGTGTGGTGATCCTAGGACACTGTTCTGTAATTCTTTAAGTGGATATTAACTCATTCCCTCATGCTGTTCCATCATAAAGATAGGAAGCAGCATCTGCTTTTAGCATTCTCTTCACTGTTTCCAAGCTCTGACTTCTTTTTAATAACAGATTTTTAGAGATCATAATTTATGCTTTGATTCTAATGCAATGTAATAAATGCCTCCTCCTCTGGAGCGTATATCACCTCCTATACAGTTGTCTTCCACGCTTCCTTACATGAGCTAATGACCTTTGGCCACTATCCCATATACACTGATGTCTTTACCATATTTTTTGTTGTTGTTTTTTACCATGTTCTTTCTATTCAACTCATCATTCTGGACCTTAAAAATTCCCTAGCCTGTTTTGTGAGCCTCAAAATCAAGGACTGTGCCTTTCGCTATATTTCAGTCACCTAACGTTATATATTTTCCATCATACATAGCGCCTAGTACATAGGTAGTATTCAAATAGTAAATCCTCACATGTATGTTCCTTTTTAATTTGAATTATGTCATCACTCAAAAATGTCCCACTTGTGAAATTTTAAACTCTAAAAGTCCCCCCTTCTAACTACAGTAAGTTATTCTTCTGGCTTCCTCCCTTCCTTACCTCCTGTCTATAACCTCAATACCATCTCTAATGCCTTAACTTCTCTGTGTCCTTAGTTTGCTGACCTCATCATTACAGAGATCCACATCCATAGTGAATCATTTTATTTATTTTTGATCATTCTTTAAAACATTGGAAGTGTATTCTTTAATCCCCATAAACTACTCTACCCATCCCCCCACCCACCTTCCCTCTGGTAACTATCAGCTTATTCTCTATAGCTAAGGTTCAGTTTCCTGGTTTGTCTTTTTTTCCTTTGCCCATTTGCATTGTTTCTTAAATTCTACATACGAATGAAATAATATAGCATTCGTCTTCCTGTGACTGACTTATTTTGCTTACCATTATACTTTCTAGCTCCATCCATTTCTTTGCAAATGGCAAGATCTCACTCCTTTTTTGTGGCCAAATAATATTCCACTGTGTATATATACACTATATATACACATCTTCTTTATCCATGAGCACTTGGGGTGCTTCCATAGTTTGGCTATTGTAAATAATGTTGTAATAAACATACAGGTGCATGTAACCCTCTGAGTTTGTGTTTTTGTATTTTTTGGGTAAATACCCAGTAGTGTGATTACTGGATCCTAGGGTAGTTCTATTTTTAATTTTTTTGAGGAACCTCCATACTGTTTTCCACAATGGCTCCACCAGTTTGCATTCCTAACAACAGTGTGAGGGGGTTCCTTTTTCTCTATATCCTTGCCAACACCTGTTTACTGTTTTTGATTTTAGCTATTCTCGGAGCTGTGAAGTGGTATCTCCTTGTAGTTTTTATTTAAAAAAATTTGTTTGTTTAATGTTTGTTTATGTTTGAGAGAGAGAGAGACAGAGTGTAAGTGGGGGAGGGGCAGAGAGACAGGGAGACAACAGAATCCAAAGCAGCCTCCAGGCTCTAAGCTGTCAGCACAGAGCCTGACGCGGGGCTCAAACTCATGAACTACAAGATCATGACCTGAGCTGAAGTGGGACACTCAACTGACTGAGTCACCCAGGTGCCCCGCTCCTTATACTTTTTATTTGCATTTCCCTGATGATCAGTGATGCTGACAGATTTTACATCCTTCATTACAGAGCTCCATGTCCACAGGGAATCATTTTAGAAATATATATTTTTGCCTGCACCCTTAAATATCTTTGTCCCCATGACTGTCTATTGTATAGGACCTAAAAAATTTCAACACAGACTTATCCAATCATTGGTGTGTCAAGTGTTACTAAGAGGGGAAAAAAAAATCACAGACTTCAAGTTGTATTACAAAGCTGTAGTGATCAAAAGAGTATGGTACTGGCACAGAAATAGACACTTGGATCCATGGAACAAAACAGAAAAGCCGGAAATGAACCCACAATTATATGGTCAATTAATCTTTGACAAAGACTATACAATGGGAAAAGACTATACAATGGGAAAAAGACTTTACAATAAATGGTGTTGGGAAAACTGGTCAGCTACATGCAAAAAAATGAAACTGGACCATTTTCTTAAACCATACACACAAAAAAATTCAAAATGGATTAAAAGCCTAAATGTGAGACCTAAAACCATAAAAATCCTAGAAAAGAACATAGGTGGTAATGTTTCTGATATGGGCTGTAGCAACATTTTCTAGATATGTCTCCTGAGGGAAGGGAAAAAAGAGCAAAAATAAACTACTGGGACTATATCAAAATAAATAGTTTCTGCATAGCAAAGCAAACAATCAACAAAACTAAAAGGTAACCTACTTAATGGGAGAAAATATTTGAAGATGACACATCCCATAAAGGGTTAATATCTAAAATACATAAAGAACTTATACAAACATCCAAAAAACAAATAATTGAAAAAATGGGCAGAAGACATGAACAGCTATTTTTGCAAAGAAGAAATCCAGATGGCCAATAGACACATGAAAAGATGCTCAGCATCACTCATCATCATGGAAATACAAATCAAAACTATGATGAGATCCTATATGTGGTCTCAAAATACTCTCTCTCCAGCATCCTTGAATTTTCTTCACTTCTCAGGTCAGTAATGTCAACCATGAATCAATGCTATGTGTCATTTTTGCCTTGTCACCTGAGCTCTTGCTGGAAAGATCACAAAAGGAGGACTAACAATACTACAGAAATGACTGATTTTACCTTCCGGCTATGGCTGGGGACTCAGTACCACCTGTGAATCCTATTACTTGGTTCAATTCGTCTCACACCCCAGCTGAGTGACTGTTTCAATCCATTAGTGTTGTCAAGCTCTTCAAAGCTCCTCACTCTCAGCAAGCAATCTTAATTTCTTTATGAATGAGTAAACTAAGGCTAAAAGGGTATGACTCTCAATTTCTTCCCTGATACCAACTCATCCATAGTCCTACTTCTTAAAGGAAAACCTTATCTTCTTACCGAAAATGAGTTTATTCCTTGCTCCATGACCAGCCTGCCTACCCTTATTGGTATCCCCTTTCTATCTCCTTTGTGGAGTCCCTCTTAACACATCACCACCATAAACCTCTCATGATTAAGAGTCAATGTGCAGCCATCAGCCTGTCAACTAATTTCTACTTTTCATTTCATATCCAAACCACATATACACCGTGAAACAGTTGTCCTTCCTCTAAAATCTTTTTTTTTTAATTTTTATTCAAATTCCAGTTAGTTAATATATAGTATAATACTAGTTTCAGCTGTACAATACAATCTGAGTTCCACCACCCCAAACTCTGGTAAAACTGCAGGAAGGGCTTAAGGCCTTCTTTATTGTAAAATTCAATGGACGTTTTTCTTTTCCTAGACCTAATTAATCCTTGATGTTCTCTATTCCTTGGCTTCTTGGATATTAGATTTTGCTTCTCTGTATAACTTTCTAGCCACTCTTTTCATTGTGGGCTCCTCTTTCCCTGCCAGTCACTGAAACGTTTAATGTTACCCAAAATCATTTTCCTAGGTTATCTCACCCAATCTGAGATTTAAATTACTACTAGTAAGCTGATAATACTCAAATTAGTAGTTCTAGCCTAGATACTCAGCCTTGTATGTTCAGACAGCTCTCTGGATGTTAGAGGTATTTCAAACTTAGGAGGTCTAACTCCTAATGAGGAGAGGACAGTTAATGAGGACAATTAACTGATTGTCTTGCTACCAAATGGATACTAATAAATGGTAATAACCATCTATCCATTTGCTAAAAATACACGTCTTGGTTTTATTTCTATCTTCCACCAGAAAACTAGGTAAGTCTGTCAAGCTTTAAATTGTTACAGTTTTGTAAAGAATAAAACAAGAACCTACCTTAAACTTTATTTTTGGCTTTTGTGTTTCTGTAGAGGCCTCTCCTTTTTCTGCTTCCTGCTCCCCATCAGAATCACTATGAGAATCTGATGATTTGGACTCTTCTAGGGTATCAAGTGAGTTTTCACTGACTTTATTAGAAAGCAGGTCGCCAGAATGTGGAATGAAATCATCAGGTTTTTCCCATCTGGATTCTATTCAACACATTTTAATAGTCGTGTTATTTACTTATTACCAATTCTATTCAGAAATAACTCCTGATATAACATTCCCTATCACTTAAAATACATTACTTTTTTTAACCTTTTTTTTTTTACAATATAGTATTAAATAACAACATTGCATTTATTTCCCACCATCATTCATTTAAGAAGATAACTTAAATAAGAGTTTCCAAAGCTCTTGCTCTTTTACCTTTTAGAAGCTGATTTCAATCTGGATTCTCTAGATGTATAACTACAGCCCCAAAGGAAAGAGACCTAAGAATTGGGCAATACCTTCTAAAGACTCTCATAACTTACACCAATATGTGATATTGAACACATATCAGATTTCCTGGAATTTATAAATCTTTATTTATCACAAAGATTTCCTGGGATTCTCACAAAGTGAAATCATACAGTGAAGATCTGAATGAATATAATTTGTCATTTTTATACTAGGAAAAAAATAATTTCCACTGAATTCTACTGCCATCCAGTGGTCTAGACATGACAGCATTTCTAATTATCTTGCAGTTATTCTCTATTTTTCATTTAATAAAAGGAAAAGGGATTCTAAGATTTACTGCCCAACTGAGACAGTTTTTAAGAGCGAAAGGGGCTGTATTAATAATTATACTCATCTAGACATAAACTGGAACTGTTTGAGGGCAAATCAATTTGTCTCTTATTAAAGAGGATGCTTTCCGGGGCACCTGGCTGGCTCAGTTGGTGGAGTGTGCAACTCTTGATCTGGGGATTATGAGTTAGTTTGAGCCCCGTGTTGGGTGTAGAGATTACTTAAAAATAAAATCTTACAAAAAAAAAAAAAAAAGGATGCTTTCCAACATTAATAAAAACATTATTTCCTTATCTATATTTCACATAAATAAAAAAACTTTCAGGAAGTAAATAACTTAAGCACTTACTATGTATCAGGTACTGTTCTGAGAACTATAGATATGTGACCCTCATGACCGAAGATAGTACATATAATCACTTCTACTTTACATAAGAGCAGCTATAGGTTTAGTGACTTGCCCACAATCATATAGCTGCTAAGGGAAGAAGCTATGCATTAAACTCAGATCCAACTCTCTAGCTGTATCACTATATTATTTTATCTTTAGAAAGACTCAGTACTGCAATTTTACTGAGATAGAATGATTACTATCACTGGGCAGGCTAGGTATCTACTTGGAGGCTAAGAAGGCCTCTTCCCCCTAAAAGATTTAATGGTATGTAGAGGGTTTTCGATAGTAGAAATTTAATTAATAAAGTCTCCTAAAGTTATATTGATACTATACACATCCTGGTAAATTTAATTATAGTAGAAACTAAATACAATTACTTGATAACCCATTTTATAAAATTAAATTAGATAAAATCTTAATGTGAAAAACCTACATAATAACTAGGTAACAGTAGTTATATTTTATTTTCATATATAACCAAAACGTTATTGAATTAGTAAAAATGAAAATTTGACAATTTCAGCCACTGCTAAAATAGCTTGTTTTGATTTTTAGAAAAGGAAAAAAGGCAAGTTGAATTAGATGATTTCTAAGGTACCTTCCAAGTTAATGATTATACTCCTATAACAGTCACAATAAAAATCAATAATGGCAGTGAAAGTTAAAATGATTTTTAAAATTTGTGAATGGGGTATCAATTGAGAATAATAAGCAGTACAGTATATTATAAATGAGAATCTTTCTGCTTTTCTATTGTATTGTTTTCAAACAACAAAAAGTAATACATACTTGCTATAGAAACATGTTTATCACTATACTAAAACCCCCAAGTTTTCTTTATCAGCAGGCTACTAAGCAGTTTCAGGTACAATTCTATATAGTTAGAATAATCAAAGGTAATACTTACCTCCTGTTTCTGTATTATAATAGTAGGTATAACCATCTTCGCTTAAACCTTCTACCCAAACAGTCTTCCCTGCTGTCTATTGGGAGGGGGAAAAAAAAGCATAAACTGAAGACAATGATGTAGTTTTACTACGTTAAATAACTAAGGCAGAGTCAACTACCTTTCCTTTTCTCTTGACACCAGGAGTTAGGGGTGACAGTACTGACTATGGTCAGGAAGCTTGGTTTGTGTTAATACTGAGCCAACTCTCAGGGAGAGACTATCTCACCTCTGAAAGCCAGGAACAATTCTTTGCAGACGGGTAGGGACATCTGAATGGCAACTGACTGTTAATCAACTGATATTTGCCCTACATGGAGTTTTTAGGTAGATACCACTTTTCTTCTTCCACCCAGCCTTCTCACAAAAGAATTAAAGAAATAAAGGAACAAAGTGTGTAGAAAGGGCTTATTTGGAAGAAAATTAGCTTACGATAACTCTATAAAAACCCCGGGAACCAATCAGTTTAAAGAATAAAGCAAAGACACTATCAATGTGCTTCAGTTACCTTTTTTAAGTTTCCTTGAAATCCTTCAGGTCTCTCCCACTGGGATGCTTAAAGCAAAATATATTGCATTTACAAAATTTTTTCGCTTAAAAAGAAGAAAAACTTCAAAAAATTTGGCAAAAATTTACAAGATATTCAATGTGTACAAAACACTGCAGATCTATAATTAAAAATATAATTGAAAAATAAAAAGAACATATATCCCAGTAATACTGTATAGAACACATGTGAATAATATTTAACCAAGAAGGAAGAACTGAATGAAGGATTAGAAATTACCGGTACTTTCAAAGGAATTATTAGAGCCAGGTAGGACTTCTCCTAAAGACTTCACGGAATTCAGGCTTGAAAAGTTTTTAAGTTTTTTATTTATTTTTTTGTTAGTAATCTCTACACCCAGTTTGGGGCTTGAATTCACAACCCAGAGATCAAGAGTCACATGGTCTTCAGACTGAGCCAGGCAGGCACCCCAGGCTTGGTAAGTTTTGAAGGTATGAGATGGCAGTTTAACATCCTGGGGAGGGGAAAGTGAGGGACAGAAAGAATGACTCAGAAGAGGAACAAGATGAAGGATGCAGGAAAAAATAAGTACAGGTGACCCTTGAACAACAGGAGTTTGAACTGCATGGGTCCACTTATAAGCAGATTTTTTTTAATAAATAAACTGAGAATTTTTTTAGAGATTTGTGACAATTTGAAAAAACTAGATGAACCATGTAGTCTAGAAATGAAAAAATTAATAAGGTATTACTGTAAGAATACAGTATACAACACATACACAAAATATGTGTCAACTGACTGTGTTATCCATAAGGCTTCCAGTCAACAATAGGCTATTAGTAGTTAAGTTTTTGGGGAGTCAAAAGTTATAAAATACCCTATGATCCTGTAATTCCACTACAGACATATATCCAAAGAAAATGAAACACTAACTCGAAAAGATATACGTACTCTATGTTTATTGCAGCATTTATTTATAATAGCCAGGATATAGAAGCAACCTAAGTGTTCACTGATAGATGAATGGATAAAAATGTGAGATACATAGCTCTTTCACAATTCTCTCTCTCTCTCACACATGCACACACACACAATGGAATATTACTTCGCCATAAAAAAAAATTATAATTTTGCCATTTGTGACAGCATGGATGAACCTAGAGAATATTATGCTAAGTGAAGTAGGTCAGACAGAGAAAGACAAATACCATATAATTTCATTTACATGTGTAGTCTAAAAAAACAACAAAACAAATCAGACTCTTAAATACTGAGAACTGGTGGTTATAGAAGGGGAGAGAAGGAGGATAGATAAAACAAGTGAAGGGGATTAACAGGTTCACAGTTCCAGTTATAAAATAAATAAGCCATAGAGATGAAGAAAAGTACAGCAAAGGGAATACAGCCAATAATACTGCAATAATGCTGTATGGTGACTACACTTGTGGAGAACATCGGTTAATGTACAGAATTGTCAAATCACTGTTTTGTACATCTGAAACTAATATAACATTGCATGTCAGCTGTAGTTTAAAAAAAGTTATAAGGAGATTTTCAGTGCCCCTAATACCTGTGTTGTTCAAGGGTCTTGCTGAGAACAAGAGTATATACAGTAGGATGGCAGACAAAGGAAGCAGACAATAGGATTTAGAAGGAACACATAATTAGCAGTTTCAATGTAAATCTGAGCAAGACTTATGATCTCTAGCATACAATCATGGTTCACTGCTGAACTATCTCACATGCACTTCTCTTAAGGCTCACTGCAAACGGTGAGTGATTAATACTATTCCTATGTAGTCTAATACCGTGATTCTAAAAACCATAACAATTATAATAATACTTGTAACCCAAGGTTTTCTGCATGGTTAACTCTGATCTCATTTCCTTTCTGATCATTCTTACTTAACTTTTTTCTGGCTTTCCTTCTTTCCATTCCTTTAATATATGTACTACCCACTCTTTGTATTTCTTGTTCTCTCCTTTCTCCTTGTGATCTCATATACTCCTAAAAGTTAATATATTATCTCCATTTGTAGACTCAATTTATCTCTCTAATTCCAGATTCTAATCAGCTATTGAATGTTACCATGTGAATGTTCTAGAGGTACCTTGAACCTCAACATACCAAAAACTGAATTCATTATGTCCCACTTTCACTTACTCTTTCTGCATTTCATACCTCAGTAAATGGCAGCATTATCCTCCTAATCCTCCATGCTACGGCACCAATCTATTTTTCCAGCCTCTTTCTTCTGCTAGGACATCTTCAAAGAACTGTGTGTTTTACCTCCACCAGATGACTATTCCCTAAACTTTCAAACTTTTTAAAGCTTCATATCACTACACCTGTTTAGAAAGCTTGCTTTACCCTTGTAACAACCTAGTATATAATCTTTTTTCAATCAATATCTATAAACTGTCTGTACCATGCTAGGCCCTGTGTTTGGTGCTAGAGATGCAAATAGTGAATAAGACATCATTCCTGATGCTCTCATCTGTTTGGTTTTTTTTTAATATTTATTTATTTTTGAGAGAGAGAGAGAATGTGTGTGCACATGTGGATGAGAGACAGAGGGAGACAGAGGACCCAAAGGCAGCTCTGCTGCTGACAGCAGAGAGCCTGATGCAAGGCTCGAACTCACAAACTGTGAGATCATGACCTGAGCCCAAGTCAGATACTTAACTGCCTGAGCCACCCAGGGCCCCCCTGATCCTCTCATCTTACAGATCAGCTCAAAAGCAATTTCTGTGATGATCTGTCAGATCCACATAATTACAATTAATACCTCAGTATTCTGAGTTCCTTTATAATCTTACTTATATCTCTATACTGTAACACTTTAAAATTCCTCCTTTTATCATGCTTATTTCTAACCTTAAATTTTATGTTTCTGAGAGTAAGATGCTTCATAAATGTACAAAAAATGTATTTATCTCAGAATTTATATGGAACAAAAATCCCC
Organism: Panthera onca; assembly: GCF_046562875.1. Classification (NCBI taxonomy): domain Eukaryota; kingdom Metazoa; phylum Chordata; class Mammalia; order Carnivora; family Felidae; genus Panthera; species Panthera onca. Next base: position 211,395,506 of record NC_138339.1, on the reverse strand, counting down.
AATACATTTAGTTTTAAAGGAAAACAAAAAGATGTTTTTGATATTCTCACTTGAAAATACCATTATGTATTTTGTTAGAAAGTGATATCCAAAGCATTAATCTGGGGTGGAGGGGGTAGTTCTTTACTAGGTAATCAAGACAGCTACATAAAAAAAGAAAATGGCTTCTGGTTCCCAGTCCACTTTTGGATAGAAAAATCTTTCTGACAGAGTATTTTAAGAATCCTTGCAATTTGCAAAGTGGATCTGAAACGCCTTACTTCTATGTAAAATGTTTTATTTCCATTTAGTTCATAGTTTTGGAAAGTTTTGAGAAAAATATAGTTTTAACTTATTTGTAAGGAATCCATTCTTAAGGCTTTAATGAAGTATGATGTTAAGTCATTCTAAGAGGATTATATATATATATATCTGTAACTATATACTTATTTGTATACTTATTTATTTATTCATTTATGTGAGGGGGGGAGGAGCAGGGGGGAGTGAGCAGGAAAGGGACAAAGAAAGAGGGAGAGAGAGAATCCCAAAAAGCTTGCCAGACTCAATCTCAGGAACCATGAGATCACGACCTAAACCGAAATCGAGTCAGATACTTAACCAACTGAGCCACTGAGGTGCCCCAAAAAGGGTATTTAAAGGGCACATAACTTTTTTTACTATTGTGGCAAAGATGTAAAGCTATACTCTTCTACTGCTTAAATGTGCTAATATTAACACAAAATTAACTGTCAGTTATTGTTCCTTACTATTTCTATGCCTAAATGACCTACCTCCTGTGATGAGATCATAATAGTAATGGTAACCCTCAGAGGTTATGCCTTCTACCCATCTTCCCTTTGAAGGGTCTTTTTTCCTCTTCTTCTTTTCCTTCTGCTGATTTGATGCAGAGGTTGGCGGGACAGTACTTGTTACTGGTGATATGCTTGGTTCTGAAATTTCTAAAGAAAAAGACATAAGAAAGGTGAAGTACCAATGCAACCTTTTTTTCTGGTATAAGACAATACTGTTATTTCAATCAAAAGCTTGACGAGAAGATTCTTTTGGGAACTTCATAGGTTATTATAAAGCTCATCTGGAAAACCAAATATGTACAAATACCCATAATTATAAAAGAGAAATGCTAAGGGGAAGCTCTTCTACCAGATATTAAAACTTACTCTGGTTAATTACTTAGAAAAAAGTAAAGCTATTCCCCAATCCATGGTCCCTCCCATGTCTTGATATTAATCTTTCACATCAAAGAAACACATGAAAAAAAAAACATGAAGTAAAATAATGTTAAACTTAACTAGATACGAATCCAAATATTCTGCATAGCAAAAATTAAAAAAAATAAGACAAAGAATATACTATGTTAATTATAATGGAGTTAAGAGTTAAAAAAAAAAAAGAAAGACAAATAATAAACATTTACAACAAATATGACACAGGGTTAATGTTCATAACAAAGATCCCTTATAAACAAATCCAACATTCTAACAGAAGATGGACAAAAAGTAATACAAGTAATCAAGTAATCAAGTAATCTTGACTAAAAGTAATCAAGACAATACATACATTCCCCAATATTCAAACAAACATAAATAAATGTAATTTTATTCTGCATTAGTTAAGTACTGAAAAGAATAATCAAATACAGTTAATCTAATCCATTAGGTATTTACATGGGTGGGATAAGAGTAGTTTTAATGGCTTTACTTTTTTGTAAAAACATTAGCCAGTTATTACCAAATAACTTAATAAGTTATTTCTACAAAAGTATAAATTAGCCCAACATTTCTGGAGACAGCTTGGTATCAGCTATCAACATATAAAATATATTCATAAGAGGTAATTCTGCAGTCTTACCTCTAGAGCTTAACAGAAATAAATGTGAAAACATGCCTGCATAGGGGTACTCACTGAAGCATTCTTTCTAATAGTGAAAACTCTAAGCAACCTAAATGTTAGGAAGAGAAATCCCACTTTTATGGCATTTTATACCCTTTATTAAACACTTGCTACAAATGGTCTATAATAAACAGTTTATACCATTACATTATTTAGTTTTTATGAAAATCAAAGGTTGTATAGCTAGCAAATGGCAATTCCAGTGGATTCCAAAGCCTGTGCTCCTAACCACTCTGTAGCCACTAAAAATGATGTACATCCTTAATTGTTTAAAGGAAAAGAAGTACTTGACATATCATTGAAGGAAAAAAACGAGACAACCTCCAAAAAACTGTAACATAAAATTTGGAGTATAAGTTAAGAAAGAAAATTCTAGGGGCGCCTGGGTGGCTTGGTCGGTTAAGCGTCCGACTTTGGCTCAGGTCATGATCTCACGGTCCATGAGTTCGAGCCCCGCATCGGGCTCTGTGCTGACAGCTCAGAGCCTGGAGCCTGTTTCAGATTCTGTGTCTCCCTCTCTCTCTGCCCCTCCCCTGTTCATGCTCTGTCTCTCTCTGTCTCAAAAATAAATAAATGTTAAAAAAATTAAAAAAAAATTAAAAAAAAAATTAAAAAAAAAAAAGAAAGAAAATTCTAAAGATGTTTGGGTAAATCTTAAAAGCAGTTAGTTTTTAAAACTCTTTTTTCTTTATACTGCATTATTATACTTTTAGAGAAATGTATACCCTATTTAGGCAAACAAGGCTATGAAAAATATTTAATAGAAAAAATTCTACTTAAACACATTTAAATACAAAATGCTAAGATTTATTTGCTCACAGGGCAGCATAACAAAACTTCCCAATCCATGTAATTGGGGAGATCAATTTTCAACTACTCCTCTTTAATTCTGCAGGAACACATTCATCCTTTTTCTCCTTTAAACATAGTTTTATCCTTTATTGGAAATACAGCCCGACCCCTTCCTTTTAATTAACAATGTCTAGGTTAATATTTTTAACACATGTATTTTTTTTTTTAAGTTTTTTTCTTTTTATTTATTTTGAGAGAGACAGCATGAGTTGGGGAGGGATAGATAGAGAATCCTAAACAGGCTCGGTGCAGCCCGATGTGGGGCTTGAACCCGCGAACTGTGAGATCATGACCTGAGCCTAAACCAAGAGTTGGATGCTCAACCACTGAGCCACCCAGGTGCCCCTAGGATAATATTTTCAAAGTCTGGTTACAACTGTCCTTATCTGATGAGGGCAATGCCAATTAACTTCTTATTCTGCTTAAAAACTTCACGGAAAGAAGTTTTCAGAGAATAAACAATACCATTCCATGTTGACTATCTCAACTATTATGCAAGATCAACAACTGGGACTGCTTATCTGCCTGGTTTAAGGACAGTGGATTTGTCATGGAAGAAATGCTGACAGAAATGTTCCTGAGTTAAAGCCTAAATTCATCAACAAGATACATACACTGTACTTAAATAAATGCCTTTTATCTGGAACTGAGTTCTCCTCAAACCTTCAGATTATTTACCTTCTTGCTGGCGACTATGTGGTAAAAAAAGGTATCCTTATATAAGAATTATATGTAAACTGGTCTAACCACTATGGAGAACATATGGAGGTTCCTCAAAAAAATAAAAATAGATCTATGATCTGACCTACCAGTTCCACTTCTGGGTATATATCCAAAGGAAATGTAAACAGGATTTCAAAAAGATATATGCACTCCCACACTTACTGCAGCATTACTCACAAGAGCCAAAGTATGGCCATACCTAAATGCCCATCAACAGATGAATGGACAAAAAAGATGTAGTACATATATACAATGGAATACTATGCAGGCACGAGAAAGGAGAATATCCTGTCATTTGCAACAACATGGATGGACCCTGAGCATAATATGCTAATACATGAGACAAGTCAAAGAAAAGACAAGCATACTGTATGATATCACCTATAAGTAGAATCTAAAAAAAGTCAAACTCCTAAAAACCAGAAAGCAAAATTGTTGTTACCAGGGAATAGGGGATTGGAAGGGTTAAGGCTGATATTGTTTAAGGGTACAAACGGCAAGAAGTAGTAAGTATATAAGCCCTAGAGATTTAATACACAGTATAATGAATATAGACAACAAATACTGTCATTAGGTAATGTGATAAATACTGCTAAAACAGCAATCACATTATATATAAATGTATCAGAATAACACCTGCATATCTTAAACTTATACATGTCAAATTTACATGTCAAATTTATCCAATTAAAAAGATTATCTACCTTCTAGTGGTAAAATCAGTAAATTTGTCCACAAAAGGCTAATTCATTATAACTCAACTATATAAACAAACATAATTTATAGTTTTGACCATATGGATAAAGTGAATAGTGGGTATAATGAAAGGCCTATTTTTTAATGAATAGTTCCTTTTAGCCAAATACCTAAAACACTCAATTGTCTCTGAAATGAACACTGATCTAAAACAGAACTAGGAACTAGCTAACTACCAAAATGGTATGGTTGTGAATGAAGGTGTTAAAAGATGAAGATTTAAAGTAAAACAAAGTGCAGGAGTAAAGTCCCACAGTCTAAATACAGCTATGATGCATAGGAAAAGCACTAAGCATATACCCTGAGTGTATAACCTCTTTATGGAAACAATAAAAGCTCACTTAGCATGACCTCTGATGTTAGTTTTAAAACATGCTGGCTGCTTTTTTACCTGACTCTAAGCCAAGTCTTTTCAAATCCTCTTGGTAGGCTTTCAGGGCAGCTGCCTCCATTGCGGCAAACTCCTTTGATGCCTTTTCTTCTTCCTTTGCCTTATCCAGGCTTTTCTGTTTAATCTATGGAAGACACATATAAAAGTGAAAGCCAGGTGAAGGACTGATATTTACACAGAAAAATTAGCAAAGAAAGAAATAAACTAAATTACCTCACTGATCCTCTTTGCCACATTTTCCTTATGATTCTTTCCTCTTTCGTGAAATTCAACACTCTTGAAAATGAATAAAAGAGAAAATGCAAAGGAAAGCTACGTAAAATATCATAATGTTCACACTAAATAAGTAACAGTAAATTTGGGAATGTAACATAACAAGATTGAAATAAAAAATGATTGACAGAAAAAAGAAAAATAATTTTAAAGCAAATTAGACCTTTTTTTTTTTTTTATCAAATGATGCTAGGGAACTGAACCATGTTATTTATTATCATACCCTCTGACCAGGTTTTCTTTGGTGCTTAAAATAAACTATGATGACCATATCAATGGAGAAAAATACAAGATACCCTTGATGACTAATCTAGTGAATATGATTGTAATGAGGGCTCAAACAAAACCAGAAGCCAAAAGAGGAGTGGAAAAAAAAAACTTCAAGAAACACCTCTCAACATAAAAACTCAAAACCAGTTAAGTCCCTAGAATTTGCACTGCTCTATTTGCCACATTAGGCAAGGGACATAGAGAATAAACAATAATCCTTAGAACCTTATTCCTCCAAATTGGGAGAAAAGTAGACAGTAAAGGATTCCTCCTAAATTGTAAACAAATACTTTTATAGAATGTGGTAATGGTACAAAACGTAAAACTCCTGTGAAAGACAATTTGGCACTATCTACCAAAATTTGGCTGCTGGCATAAAGAATAAAGCTCCCTCTATGGAGAAAGCTCCAGGATCTACTGTTCAATGAAAAAAACTAACAAACAAAAACCACACTAAACTATGAAGGATAGTGTATATGGTATCCTACATTTTATGTATGTTGGAATAGAAGCCTCTATATACATACAGAAACAATGGAAAAATTAGACAAGAAAATGAAAAAAGTGGCAACCTACAAAGAATGATGGTAACTGGATGGGACATTGGAGTAAGTGAATGTTATTACCTATTTAAAACAGCCAGGAATGCTCCCTAAATTACAAATGTCTGGTTGTATACAGTAAGGCATTTTGGGTAAGTTTTCTACAATGCACTAAAGTGAATTCCTCTTTAAATGGTAACACTATAAAACAAATGTTCATCTTCTGTTTTTCATACACTGGTTTTCCTAAATTATACCACACAAAGAATATTAAAGGCGCATTTAAAAGACATTAATTTTGCTTCTAATTAAAGGGCAAATCAATGTGTATTAACAATCCAAGGATAAGAAAGACATCCTAGAATGGATTATTTACCCTTTGTGACTCCTAAAATTCATTGAACTGCTTGGGTAGCTGAAGAGAAGAGAAACTACCAGTAACATGCATAGATTTCAAAATTTCTGGCATTCATGTGTAAGGAAGGCCTAAGTTAAACAGGACAGTTGAAAACTTCAGCAACTACTCAAAAGACCAAATACCCAGACAAAACCCTGAAGAAAAACATCCCCAAACTCCTTGTAGACGATAATAAATATCTACCAAAGAAATACAACACTACTAAAGATGGGACTACTATTTTTTTGTGCATGCAACTCTATCAAGTAAAAAGGAGATGAATATATATTTCAAAGATACACTGGTATTTATGTACTACATACATATTGCTATGACATGTATTTGAAGGGGGGGAAATCAGTGATGCTTTTGTTTCATGTCTTAAAAGCTTAATCTAGATTAAGAGATACAGTAGTAAAGTGCTTAACAAAGCTATTTTCATATCCCATGAAAGAGGTAATGATATTATTTAAAATGTAACCATTTATAGCTGTAAAATTCTGCAAATATATTTAATTAGAATAGAAAAAATACAAGATAAACTACAATAATTGCTCCTTTTTACACATTAAGGGCTTTGTCCTTTTATGTTTCTTTGTACACGATAGTAGATAGTATTACAGATAGTATTACAAACATCGTGTGGCTAAACACGGATGAGATTACCCACTCATTGTCCATTTCCTGAATGTCACTGAAGGACCATAGAGAAATAATTTGGCTTACTATATAATCAAATTTAAGCTGATGAAAAAGAAGGAAGCTCACAGCTCTCCTACAAGAAATGAAAAGACAACAGAAATCCTTCAACTTTGAAAAATCAAGAGCAATATATATGAAGGTACTTTGTAAGTGCTGAGTTTAGACAAAAAGGAACACGTGAATAAAATATTATTAGATTCTCTTATAGTGTAATTATCATACAGGCCTATTGTCCGCTATCCAACACTTGCAGTAATCACAGAATTTCTTTGGTTGCGACTTCCAGTAGTCTGCCCTGAAAAAGGTAAAAACAAGTCTAAGGTTATTTATAATATAAAAAGGTAAAATTGTGCATGCTTTACATTTTCTTAGAGTTTCAATCATAAGCCCCTGCTACTGAATGTTGTCTTGTTACACACATTACCTTATTTTATTATTTATCTCACTGCAGCAGTTAGTCGAAATTGTTGCCAGTAAAAAGAAAAAAAGTCTGCACCGGATTTAAAACTCCCTTACATAAAACTGTTTTTAAAAAGTTTTTTTTTTTTTCCCATTTGCCATCCGAAATAAGAAACATCTTGGAAAAGATTTAACTTCTTTACGTCTTTCTGGCATTTTGGGAAGCTGTTGTAATGGGAGGCCCGAAAAAACTCAAAGTTTGCTTTAAATCAAGTTCTTTCCATTAAAAAAGCAAAGAACAAGACTCCTCAGGTGAGAGACTGTGGTTCCTCCGAGACTATCAGTTAATACAATTTGTTCTCGAGCCTCAGGGCAAGAGAGTTGGAAAAGCCGAGACCTCTCAGCCGGCAAGACTTAAAAAAAAAGTCAGCACGCTAGCCAAGACTGGCCGTTTCTACCAGGCGGAGGAGGGCAGCCGTGGCCGAAGTCCAACCCTAAAGTTTCACAACACCCCACGTTCAAGTGCTACGGCATCGAACAGGGTGCTAGCGACCCCCAACAGTGCAAGTGAGCACCCGGTTGCTTCCCGGGAGGCAGTCTAACCCCAAGTGGCCGCCAGCCTCCCTCCCCAAGCCCGTGCTTCAGGCCCCCAAGGCGCTCCGCAGGGTAGCATTTCTACCCGCCCAGAGAACCGGCCCGGCCTGTCTGGTGACAGTCCCGAGCGAGTTAAGAACACCTCCGTCACGCCTCCAGCCGAAAGGAGGTGGGGAGGGATGGTGGTGGAGTGCGAGACCCGCGGGGAAAGGGCCGCCCAGAGAAACAACACTTCGTTGTTTAGAGCCTGAGACCCGACTCACATGACTGGACCAGCCGCTCCGCGCGCCGCCCCCGGGTCCGGCTCGAGCTCGTGTTCCCTGCGCGGGGCGAGGTGAGGCCCGGCCCGCCGCGAGGCCCACCCGAGCCTCCAAGCCCGGACACCTCCCTCTTTCCCCGGGACCAGTGTTCCACGGTTCCCAACTACGGGTGCCCAGGCGACTCAATCCGCGTTCGAAATCTCCTCCTCTTCCCCTCCCCCTACAGGGGCGGTACTCCAGGATCCTGAGAGGTGGGGTCGGTATAAAGGGGTTGAGGTCACCGAGAAAGGGTGAAAGCGCGACGGGACCTGAGCCGAAGGACGGGAACCTCACGCCTCAAGTTCCCGAATCATCCCGACTTCACTCTCTCTCTTCCCCCGGGATCCAGAACCTCCACCCTTCTTCTAGGCTCGCTGGCTCGTGGCCAAGGAGCTCGCGCGCCGCCTCCGCCCCGAGCGCAAACAGCTGTTCCCCGAGACGTCGCCGCCCTCAACTTTGCCAACTAGTCCGCACGCCCTTTGACCAGCGGAGCAACCCGGACCTGTAGGCTGGGGGCCGTTGGCGGAGTTAAAAAAAGAAAGGTGAAACAGCTGGTTTCGGGGCCGCGAGTTGCTGGGCTTTGCCTCAGAACTTTCCGGAGGCGGCGGAGTGGCCCCGCCCCGCCCCCGCGACGCCCGCGCACACGGGCTGTGCTAGTTTCTTCGCTCCGAGAGCGCGTGGGCAGCGGCGGCGGCGGCGGCGGCGGCTCCAGCGGCGCAAAGGCGACAGGGGGGAGCGGCGGCGCGGGCAAGTGGAGCAGAGGCAGCGGTAGCGTCTGCGTCTGTCAGGTGAGTCACGGCAGTGTCCCTACCAGCACTTCCCATATGGTCTAGCGGTTAGGATTCCTGGTTTTCACCCAGGCGGCCCGGGTTCGACTCCCGGTATGGGAATGTCGTAGCTTTTTTTTTTTTTTAACCGAATGAGGGATCTCACTTATTTTATTTTCAGTAGCTCTGGCTTTCTACTTGTCTCCTTCTCATGATGAGTTTGTGAAAAACGAGCATTAGTGTAGTTGTTAGCGACTCCGTGACCCGTGCTGCGCCGGGCTGGCTGGAGGAGCGAGTGCGCTCAGGGTCCCCTCGCTTCCCTCCTCTGCCTGGCGGGGCTGAGCCGCCAGGAAGGAGTTTCATTTTCCCAGGGGCTGCCCGCCCGCTCCTTCGCCCCGAGTTGTCCTTTCCCAGACGCTGGGGAGGTGATGATTAACTCTGGCCTCGCCTTATCTCCTCCCAGCGCCCCCCTGGGGCCCACACCCTCCGCGGCCGCAGTTTTCCGACGGTCCCAGGCGACGCGGGGGCGTGTTCGTCCCCTGCCCGCCGCGAGCCCGCGCCCCTTTCGGAGTCCTCGTTCTCATTCCGCCGGCTGTTGTTCACGGGAACCCCCCCCTCGGCCCCCGGCACAAAGCCTCCTGTCGCGGGGCACGCGGCGGCGAGGCGGTCTGGCGTGCTTCGGTGCCCGCGGGCGCGCTTTCCCGTCCGCGCAGCTGCCCGTCACCGCCCGACCGGCCGCGTGTCCACCCGGCTCTCCCGCAGCGGCCAGCTCGTCCCAGCTTGACCTCGGGGGCGCTGGTCGCAGCTCAGAAAAGTACCGCGGACTCCAGAGCCACAGGCTCGAGTGCCTGTCTCTGCCTGGGAAGGCCTCTGGGGAAGGGAATGCGCGCGCGCCCCCCCCCCCCCCACCCCGCTTTAAAGCGCGCGCGCGCACATGTTGCGGAGGAAAAAAAAAAACACCACTACGATGAGATGCCTTTCAAGAAGAAATTTAACTTTCCAAAGGGTCTAACGTTTTGAGCGCCTCTGATAGAAAATCTTGGGGTGGAGGTGGGGCTTGGAAGAGAGAAAATTGGCTGAAGACTGGGGAGGGGATGTTCCAACAAAGTTTCACTGTATTTTTAAGTATAGAAGCCCTGTGTTTATTACAAAGAAGGGGCAGCTGTGTCAGCAGCATGTGAGCTGTAAATGAAACAAAAGCGTTATCTTAAATGCAAGCTGAAATTAGAAAAGGGGGTGAGTTATAATGTTTAGTCCATTGGGCTTCTGGGAACAAATAGAGAAGGAAAAAGTGGCTCTTGTGAATGGGTTTCTGGTCAGTGCCATTACTAAGAGCAGATGATTGGGTGGTTAGTGTGCGCATTCCCAAACTTTTATATTTTGCCGGCACAATGAGTTTTGAAACAATCTGTTAACGTGATCCGCATGATTAAGGATTAATCACTTTTATATTGTAAATAAACTCCCAGAACTAGAAGTATTTTATATGTTTTTTAATTCAAATGTTTACACCAAGCACCATCACATGCTTTTGAAAGTTACTGTTGTTGATGTTGGTGTAAGTTGTGGTTACAACACTGAATGTAATTGTGTTTTGGCTCCTGTCATTAGCTTGCGATTGACTTTTTGTGGATCTTTCACCTTCTCTGTACTCTGGGTTTACAGCCATAAATTCTTGATAATACATATCACTCCAAAACTTTAGATAGAATGGCAAGGATTGTTGAGCATTCTTGAATAGGTGATGTGAGTGGGAAAGGTTCATTTTTTTATTTTTTATTTTTTGGAAAAGTTTCATTTAAAATGAAGAATGGGATCATGTCATTATTGAGAAACTACTGAAGACTTTGGTCTGAATTTGGGTGGAACGAAGCCCCCTTCCTCGTGTCCAGTGAGGGCTTAACTCGACTTTACATTTTGTGATGATTTGGTATCATACTGTACTTAACGGTGCTAAAATGGATGTGATTTTCAGTTGAGCACCCAGGAATTGCAAATAGCTTTATGTATACTTGAAGGTATGCTGAGGGCAGGAGTTTGGTGACGGTATTTCTCAGATTCATGTATTGTTATAGACCAGGCCAAACAAGGTGTCTGAGTTGCCGAAGTGAGTGCTACAGGAACCCAGAGGTGAGATGTCAGTTCTGTTCAGGAAAGAGGACTGGAAAGGAGAGGTAGAAGGGAGAGTGTTTGCCCTGGACCTTGGAGAACTGGTTGGATTTCTCCTGGTGGAGAATGTGCCTCCTAAAGCTGAGGGGAGTTGAGGGTGGGGGAGCTGGGGAGAGTTGGGATCAACAAGTATGAAGCTGGCAAATAGTCTGGACACAGTGCTTGGAGTGAGAGGCATGTGGAAGAGAATTTCACCTTAATAAATTTTGACGAGGTGAGAGGTTCTTTTATCAAAGGAGTGGTGTTTATGTGACCAGGGTTTTAACAACCCTTTTCCTTTGAAAAAACCAAGTAGAGAAGTAACATGTGAAAACTTACTGTTTTAAAAAATTCAAGTAATATAAACATGTGCCCATAGGTTTTATGTTTACTAGTTGAATATTAACTTTTAATAGAATGAGAAAAGCAGTCAGAATTCAATTTGAAAAAATGAAATCTAAGTTTAAATCATGAGAATTATTTGCAATTATATTCTTACTAGCTTGCTTTATTGAAAATGACCTTAATATTCTAAGACTGAGGTGCTAGTTACTGTCAGTAAGGCATACACCTTAAATAGGTTAAGACTAGGTGATAAATTTGTGCTCTTGCCTTGTTACTAAAAGGCCATTGGTAGTCACATTTTAGGTGTTCTCTCCTGGACCACAGAATAAAGTGATACTAATTGAACTGCATTTATTTATTTTTATTGATTTTTTTTTTAACGTTTATTTATTTTTGAGAGAGAGACATAGAGTGCAAGCAGGGGAGGGGCAGAGAGAGGGAGGACACAGATTCTGAAGCAGGCTCCAGGCTCTGGGCTGTCAGTACAGAGCCTGATATGGGGCTCAAACTCATGAAGCGTGATATCATGACATGGGCCAAAGTCGGCTGCTTAACCGACTGAGCCACCCAGATGCCCCTTGAATCGCATTTATTTACCCAAATGGTCTCTTTAATCTTTGGTACTGTTAGATGCAATCAGAAGATATGTGACAGTTTAATAAATATTTTCACAGATGAACACCTGTCTTTAAAGAAATACAAAGGATTGAAAAGAAATACAAGGGGTGGTGGCATTTTAAACTCCAAAGACGTTACTGTGGTCTCTGAGGCCCAATATCATCTGGCCTCTGCTTACCTCCCCAACTTCATCTCCTGCTTTCTCTGCCTCTTCGTTATGCATCAGCCACACTGGCTTCCTTTTTGTTCCTTGAACGTGCCAAACTTCTTCTTTTATCACTTTTATTTCTAGCTGTTTCCACTGCCTGGAATATCTCTCCTCCAGCTATTCATATTTCAGGTCAACCTTACTTTCTCAGCGAGGTCTTTTTGACCACCCTTTTCTTTTGGTTATATTACTCTGTTTTCTCCTTTTTTTTAGTTATCTGAAATTAGCATGTTTGTTTCTATTTATTTCTTTTTCCACTAGAATGTAAGTTCCATGAGGGTAAGGATATCACAGAGTGAGATCATTCTTATTCTTTAAGATTCAAGCAAAAGTGAATAAATTAGAACCCTCATATAGTGCTGGTAGACATGTAAAATGGTACAGTCACTCTGGAAAACGGGATGGCAGTTCCCTCAAAATGTTAAACATAGAATTACAATACGACCCAACAGTTCTATTCCTAGGTATATACTGAAGATAAATTAACACATGTCCACAAAAAAATATGTACACACATTTATAACAATATTATTCATAAGCAGAAAGTAGAAACAACCCAAATGTCTATCAACTGAATAAATAAAATGAGAATATATCCATACAGTCAAATAGTATTTGGCAATAAAAGGGAATGAACTGGTACATGACACAGTATGGATCAATCTCAAGACCATATGCTAAGTGAAAGAAGCTAGGCTCAAAAGACCCCATTTTCTATGATTCCATTTATATGAACTGTCCAGAATAGGTAAATCTAGAAGAGAAAGAGTATAGTTTATGGTTGCCGAGGATTGGGGGCAGGGGACACAGTGGTTAAAAGGACATGAGGAGTAACTGCTAATGTAGGTATAAGGTTTCTTTTTAGAGTGGTTGAAAGGTCTTAAAATCATTTAATCATCTAATAATGATAATGGTTGCACAACTGTAAACTAAAAATCATTCAGCTTTACTCTTTGAACGGGTGAACTTTGTAATGGTATGTAGATTATATCAACAAAATTGTTAAAAGATTGAAGCAAAAAACATGTAATATTACATTTTACATTTAGCATTTGGATAGTATTTTTAAAATGTTAATGGAATAATTTAACACTGCAATTCTAGCGCCTAGATAGTCCAGGAACGTATCAAGTGTTCAATAAATAACTGATGAAAGAGGGTTAAAGTATACAGATCATTATGATGCAATGTATAGTGTGATAAATGCTCAGATAAATGCCCATAAAAGCCATGAGTTTGAAGGTCTCTAAAATATCACATCTGGATTCACGTGAAGTGAATGGGGAGAGGCCTCTTCTAGGAGGCAACATTTGAGATGGGCTTTGAAGTCTGGTTAGTTTTGCTCATGGAGATGATACGGTGAAAGGCAAAGCATTAAGAAGGAAGCAAGCAGGAGCAGAGGCACATTAACAGTTTGTAGCACATTTTGGCTGAACTGAGGGTACATGTAGGATAGGAATAGGAAATAAGGCTGCAAAAATAGATTAGGGCTTGTAGCAGACAATGTCAGTGCTGGCAGATCTCTGGTATCTTTATCATCCCCCTCAACCACTAGTGTGTTTCCAGTGGCCCATACTTGTGGAGAACTGGAAGTGCTTGGGGGCTTATCCCCTTACCCCTAACAACTTTGAACTCAAAACTGTCCAGTAAAGAGAATAACAACTTTGAAGCAGGAACTTTGACTTATTCTCTTCTGTATCATCAGCACCTGGAACAGTGCTTGGCACTTGGAGAACATTTAGAAGTGTTTGAATGAATGAATGAATGAATGAATGAATGAAAACCAGAATGTTGGAAGGTCTGTTCAAAGTAAAGTTTATTTTACAGATCCCCTTGACTCTTCCAGAACATATAGATAGATTTTGGAAGGTTCTGATTGTGCAGGTCTTTGAATTTGGGATAAGGAATTAGCTGGGAGAAGAGATTTCTTGTGTTTTGATGAAATTAATTTGGTAGTAGTGTGCAGGATAAACTGGAGGATGGAAAGATTGTGTCTTCCTATTCCTCTTCTTGCTCTCACTCACCCTTTGGGTCAGGCCTTAACTAGGGTGGTGGCGGGAGAATACAAAGGATCAGATTTTTAAAAAAGGCACATTGAAGGAAAAATTGAAGATGTCAGGAAGTAAGCATTCCTAAAAGAAATAGCGCAGTTAAAAAGCATAGACTTTTTTTTTTTTTTTGCTCCTAGGGTTGGTCAGACAGGAAACTATTATTGCCCACCTGTATGTGCATGTGTCTTTTTGAATACTAAAATTGTACATTAAGTCCAGAGACAAATTTAAGGCTGTCAGACTGCCACCCTGTGGACAGTATGAATTGTGATAAAACTTCATTCATTTGAAATTCACTATTTTAGAGCTGATTATGGTTCTTCCACATCTGTATTTGTGGGTTATGGTAATTGAAAAGTAAAATTAGTTTTCTGAGCTTTTTCAGAGGCTTTTAGAGAAAGGGAGTTTAAAATACAATCAGTTGTTTAAAGTTACAAAGAAATTAAAGAATGCTGTTTAGATACCTCTTTGCTCCAGAAATTTCCTATCAAAGAGTGTGTTTTTTAAAACATTATGGCATGTTGTAAAATAGTCTTTTTTTCTATTGTACTAATTTTTTCATCCTATGTTATAACATGGTAGATTTTGAGAGTTCTGTTTCTTGAGAAATATGTGAAACTCCCCACCCTCCCCCTTTTCTTTGGCTAAGTGAAAGTGACCTTCCCTTCTCATTTTTTGTAGAGTTGGATTTTATTGTTAGAAGTTCTTCGTGCTTTGATGAATTGCCTTAATTGTATTTATGTAAACAATTTGGATTTTGTTCTGTGTTACTTATGTAGAAGGGCAGTCTGCTCACAAATTAAACTGGTGAGCTAGTTTGCATCAAAATGAAATCATGATTGTGAAAGACTTATTTGCTCTCTGCAACTCAGGAAATGGTTCTGTCTAGAACTCTACAAAATAAAACTTTCCCAGCAGAAGAGCTGTTTACAAGCCTAATGTTGTAAATGGCTTGTATTCCCTGAGGTGTCAGGAGGGGTGGAGTGGCCATTTAGCGCTTGAAATTTGTGTTAGCAGTAAAGCAGAATTGAGCTGAAGCAGAATTCTGAGGTCAGCAATTGTGCATGCTTTCTGAATGTGATACCCAGTCTGAGGAGAAGAATGAAGAAGTATCATCTGGACCCCCAGCCCCTTAAAGTTACCTGATACTTCATCTTAGGGACCTTACATTTTGGTAATGAAGAGATTTTCAAATTGAGTGTTAATGATTTAAAAAAAATTTTTTTAATGTTATTCATTGTTTAGAGAGACAGAGCGCAAGTGGGGGAGGGGCAGAGAGAGAGGGAGACACAAAATTTGAAGCAGGCTCCAGGCTCCAAGCTGTCAGCACAGAGTCCTATGCAGGGCTCAAACTCATGAGGCCTGAGATCATGACCTGAGCTGAAATTGGACGAAGTTGGATGCTTAACCGACTGAGCCACCCACGTGTCCTGAGTGTTAATGATTTTAAATAATTAAATTTTCTCTGAGTTTTTCTTAAAAGTGTAGCATGACACGTATAGTATACTTTAAATTGTTTTATTTTATTTAACTTTTTCAAAGTAAGTGTATGGGATTGAGGGTGACCTTTATAAATTTTTTTGCAACATTGTTTAAAAAGTTTATTTTATTCATTTTGAGAGAGAGAGAGAGAGAGAGGGAGAGAATCCCAAGCAGGCTCCACGCTGTCAGTAGAGAGCCTGATGTGGGGCTCGAACTCACAGACCGTGAGATCATGACCTGAGCCGAAATCAAGAGTCGGAAGCTTAATCAACTGAACCACCCAGGCACCCCTGCAACATTTATATCTTATATTCTACAGTCGATGTATATATACTTTGTAATTTAAGTCTTCATTTAAGTGAAGAATTACAAATGTTTACCTGGGTTTACAAGGTATATTGCTCAGTAAAAAACAGTGTTGTTAGGTGCGCCTGGGTGGCTCAGTCGGTTGAAAGGTCTGACTTTGGCCCAGGTCATGATCTCACAGTTTGTGGGATCGAACCCCATGGGGGACTCTTTGCTGACAGCTTGGAACCTGGAGACTGCTTTGGATTCTGTGTCTCCCTCTCTCTCTGCCCCTAACCCTCTCACATTCTGTCTCTGTCTCTCTCAAAAATAAATAAATACTTAAAAAAATTTTTTTTTTAAATTTCCTAAATATTGGGACAAAGAGCTAGTAAAGTTAGAGATGGATTTATGTTTTTTAATATTTAGTGGTTTCATCATCATCATCATCGCTTTTAAAACTATAAATGACATTAAATTTCTATCAAAAGCTTTTAGTTGGATATTTAGTCTGAACTTAAGCAACTTTGTTATTGTTCAGTGTCTGCCTTTTTATGCTGGAATGGTGACTATTTCAGGAATAATGTAGATAGCGTTTTCTTTTACTTTTTACATCTGTAAATATAAATGTAAATTTAAGACATTTTCATAAATGTAAATATAAAACCTTTTGTTCTCTGAAAAGTAATTCCAGCCTAGGTTAGTTGAATTTTGTTAAATAACCACTATTTCATAAGTGTGTGTGTGTGCGCGCAAATTTAAAAGTTTATATATGAGTGCAGACCACTCACTATTAAATAAATAACTTCTATTTAAAACTTTTTTTTTTTTTTTTTTGCTTTATTTTAGTTCTCTGGGAAGGTACTTAACTAGTGACTTCTACATTCATACAGTCCTTATAGTCTTAAATCTTTATTTGTAGTTTAATCTTTTAATTTAGTTAAAGTTTCTTTTGGACTTAAAATCCCAAGACGAGGATGCATTTCTGGTTTAGGATGTGTTGATATATTGCTTTGTGTGAAGCTTTTTGTTTCCAATTTAATTATATAATTCAAACTTTCAAAATTCTAATGGGATTTGTTTTACTATGACTTTCCTGACATCTCTGTTTATCACTGATACTCTCTTATGTCAAGAAACACAGATGACCCTATTAACTGGGAAGGATGGGGCCTTGCTACTCAATCACCCCCTGAGTAAGGCAGGCAGTCACCCCAGTTGTAAGAGCTGAAGTAGAAAGGAAGAGTGTGACAGAAAGAGATTGCCCTCAGGCAGACTCCTAGCACTGTGGGAAGGTACAGAGGTGCACAGAAGCACGAAGGGGAGATATCCTGATGGAAGGCAGAACATAGGCGTAAGGAATTCAAAATGCCAAGTGGGCAGTTGACATCAGGGAATTTCAGGTATGAGTAGGAATGCCATTTCTTTTTTTGTTTTCCCGTGTTTTTTTGCCATTGCACATGAACCACAATTTTACTGTTCCTTAAAATCCTGCTGTCAAAGACTGTCTCGTTTCTGTTTTCAATACCTTCTAGAATGTCTTAGGTTAGTTTATGGGGAATATTTTAAGGGGGCTTTTTACCACAGGTTTGTAGGAAAAAGAAAGCACATACATTTTGCATAAAAGCAAAACTACATACTCATTAGAATGCCTGCTATTAAAAAAAAAGACAGGAAATAACAAGTTGGAGAGAATGTGGAGAAATTGGAGCTCTAGTGTACTGTTCATAGGAATGTAAAATGGCACAGCTACTTTGGAAAGTTTTATGGTGGTTCCTCGAAAAGTTGGAAATAGAATTACTATATGATCCAGCATTCCCATTTATGGTTATCTGCCCAAAGAATCAAAAGCAGAGTCTCAAAGAGACTCTGTACATCCATGTTCACAGCAACATTATTCACAATAGCTGAAAGATGGAAATTACCTAAGTGTTCTTCAGTGGATAAACGGATAAACAAAATGTGGTATGTACATACAGTAGAATATTTTTCAGTCTTAAAAAGGAAGGAAATTCTGCAATTTGCTACAACGTGGATGAACCTGCAGGACATGCTAAGTGAAATAAACTAGTCACAAAAAGACACATACTGCACGATTCCACTTATTTGTGGTATCAAAGTGTAATCAAAATCATAGAGACAAAGTAGAATGATGATTGCCAGAGGCTGGGGGAAGGGGGAATTGGGATTTGTTTAATGGGTAGAGAGTTTCAGTTTTACAAGATGAAAAGAGTTATGGAGATCAGTTGCACAACAGTGTGAATGTACCTATTGTCACTAAACTGCTCACTTAAAAATAGTTAAGATGGTAAATTTTATGTATATTTTACTGTAGTTTTTTGTAAAGGGAAATTTGAATTTATATTTGGATATGCAGAATGTAAGGTTATAAAAACCTCTGTAATGAGGTTGAAGTTACTAATCTGGTCGATATTCAGGTATTAGGTGCTGAGGACAGAACCATGAGAAGAGCAGACAAGATCCTCAAGAAGCTTACAGTTTAGTGTGGGAGACAGATACCGACTGAACAAGTAAAAAAGTGTGCTTGAGTGTTACACACACACCAGGGAGACAGACCCCTGACAGAGTAGGTGGAAAGGCTATACTGAAAAAGCTTCTCTAAGAAAATGACATTTAAATAGAGACCTGAAGGAAGAGTAAGCAGTGGCTGGGAAAAAGCAGGGAACAAACAGAAAGGGAAGTGAGACTTGAGGGAGTAGCATTTTGCAAATGCTCCAAAGCTGGGAAAGAAAGGGTATCCTTTGGGAGATGAAAGAAGGCCCTGAGGGCTGTGATGTGTGAAAAGTGGTGGGAGGTGACAGTGGCACATATCAGATTATGTAAGGCATTGTAGGCCATGTTAAGGGGTTTGAATATTATCTTAGGCAAAGATGACAGACATTGATGAGTTTTAAACCAAAAAGTATGTTGGTGGAATGGAGTGGAAGTAAGGAGAAAACTGTATCTTTTCCTACAATGTGGCTTTTAAATATGAATTACCTACTCAATCTGGTGCTTGAATGTCAGAGGGAGAAATGGTTCATTTGTATTTATTCAGATGATATATTGATTGTCAATGTGGCCTGTTGATGTGGTGACATGTACTTAACAAATTTAAGGGGAATATCAAGGGTAATTGAACAGAGGTGATTTTCACCTTTATACTCTAACTTGGTAGTTGAAACCCTAGAAATGGATGGATTTGCCCAGGGAGAGTGTAGAGAGAGAAGGCGGCTTTCAGTGGAATCTTTAGAACCTCTACTGTTCAGTGGGGAGGTACGTGGAGGCGGGGCAGAGACGACTAAGGGAAAGTAGTCCAGAATTGGGGAAAAACCAGGACAGAACATTTATCAGGTCCAACAAAACAAGTTCTGAAAGCGTTACTTGGGTTTACCTGTCTGGTCATTGACTTTAGTTAGAACAGATTTAGTGGCATGATAGTGGTAGGATTAGATTAAATTAGTATGAGTCTAAGAATGAGTGGGAAATGAAGAAATGGAATACAGATAAATCTTTGAGCAAGTTTAGCTGTGAAGGGAATAAGAAGCAATGGTAGATAGGTTTGAGGTTGTCAAAATTGGGGTTGGGTTTTTTGTTGTTGTTGTTTGTTTGTTTTGTTTAGAGAGAGCAAGCACAAGCAGGGGCAGAGAGAGAGAATCCCAAGCAGGCTCCATACCCAGCATGGTTCCTGACACGGCTTGATTCCATGACCCTGCAATCATGACCTGAGCCAAAATCAAGAGTCGGACACTTAACTGACTGAGCCACCCAGGTGTCCCTGTCTTTACCTACATTTAGATACTTGAGATAATTTAAGGCATATCCTTTTTTTTTTTTTAAGGTTTCATCACTTTTCTTATATATTCTCTCAGCTCAACTTTAGCAGAGTCTTGAAGAATGGGGAGAAAGGATAGTGGGAAACAGTAGCAAAAATAAAAGCAGAGAGAGGTTGGTAAGTCCTGGGGACTTATTTCTCTAATTTGTAATTATCTGAATTCTTAATTTGTATAGCAGGTTATACACGCTCATTTTAGTATCTTTAAATTTGGGAAGTTTCTGTTGAGGTGGTTCACACTAAATTCTAAAGTTCAAAATAGGACGTTTTTAAAAAGTTTGGGATGTTATACAAATGACATAGGATTCTATAGTGAGAA
Source organism: Panthera onca (assembly GCF_046562875.1). Taxonomy (NCBI): domain Eukaryota; kingdom Metazoa; phylum Chordata; class Mammalia; order Carnivora; family Felidae; genus Panthera; species Panthera onca. The sequence continues at coordinate 211,375,360 of NC_138339.1, read as the reverse complement.
TGGTTTTTAATCCTGGCTTTAAATGAGCACATCATGATTTTTTAGCAACTATGTGTATCCTGTATATTGTTATTTTTCATGATTGGGTGATTCTTCAGATCAGAACTGACTCGGCTGGGGCTATATACTTAATCTAGAGTGGCTTTGCTCACATGGCTGAGGGGCTCTCTGTGTGGCTCTCATACCTTAGTGGTGGCCGGAGGGATCCCAAGCAGCAAGAGAGGTTAAGCTCCCGTGTACCTATACTTGGTAGGCCTGTGCTTGTGTTTTGTTATTATGTCATTGACCAAAGTAAATCACTTGGCCAATTCCATATTTAAAGGATAGAGAAGAGGCAGAGTCATATTTCACACTGAGAAGTCTGAACAGTTTAGTACCTATTACTTCAGTGGTTTACTGTAAGAAATAGAGGTTAGCTACCTGGATATCGAACAGAAAAGGCTCCCTGGCGGTGAGAACAGGCAGTGCATAGACCTGGAGGGGAAGAATGCTTGATATGTTCCTGGGATAGCAAGGAGAGGTCAGTATGATGAGAAGAGAGCAAGCAAGCAGGAAGTAGTAAGAGATACAATCATAGAGGTTGGGGCCAGAGTAGGATCTTATCCTTGAAGTTGTTATGAAGACTTCTATTTTTGCGTGTGAAAAGAAGACCTACAGGAGGGTTTTGAAGCAGGAGAGTGATATAACCTGACTTGTCTTTTTATTTTTTTTTATTTTTATTTTTTTTATTTTTATTTTTTTTTTTTATTTTTTAATATATGAAATTTACTGTCAAATTGGTTTCCATACAACACCCAGTGCTCATCCCAAAAGGTGCCCTCCTCAATACCCATCACCCACCCTGCCCTCCCTCCCACCCCCCATCAACCCTCAGTTTGTTCTCAGTTTTTAACAGTCTCTTATGCTTTGGCTCTCTCCCACTCTAACCTCTTTTTTTTTTTTTTTTTTTTTTTTTCCTTCCCCTCCGCCATGGGTTTCTGTTATGTTTCTCAGGATCCACATAAGAGTGAAACCATATGGTATTTGTCTTTCTCTGTATGGCTTATTTCACTTAGCATCACACTCTCCAGTTCCATCCATGTTGCTACAAAAGGCCATATTTCATTTTTTCTCATTGCCACGTCTGACTTGTCTTTTTAAATAGGTTACTTCTGGCTGCTGCTTTGAGAGTATGTTGTAGGGAAAGAATAGAAGCAGGAAGACTCTGAAGTGATGCAGATGAGAGCAGAAGGTGGTTTGCAGTGTGAGAGTAGCAATGAAGTTGAATGATTTTCGGATTTTATATATGTTTTGAAGATTGAACCAACAGGATTTTTTCGACAGGTTGGATATGACTAGAGGACTGAAAGAAGAGTCAGTGGCCAAAGTTTTTGGTGTGAGCAGCTAGAAGTGTTGAATCTCTGCCAAGACAACTGGAGACAACTGGGTAGAGTAGGTTTTGGAGGGAAGATCAGGAATTCAGATTTGGATGAGGTAAGTTTGAAAAGTCTATTAGACATTTGAATGGAGTTGTCAAGTTGGATAGAAGAATCTGGAGTTCAAGAGCAAGACCTGGAGATAGAAATTTGAGAACATTGAAATACTGAGAGCGTTGTGTGAGTCCAAGAAATATTTTCTGAAATGATCGTAGATCTAAAATACTTTTAAGTTTTAAAGTTTTCATTTGTACCAGTGATATGGTTTCAAGTAGGGAAGAAGAGCAGCAGAGCAATTTAGCTACAGCTAAAGTGTATCCTTTGTGATGGTAGTAAAATAAGAGTTTAAAGAAGTCACTAATTGTTCCATGTGTACAGTATTGTGAAATATAAAGCCTGTAGGCTAAGTATCTCATTTGAATATTCCTTTTTACTGAAACAATTACCAGTTTGTTTCTAATTATTTAGAATTAGCTTATTGACAGAAGGTTGTGTAAGTAAAAGCCTGAGAGGGACAGAAGACCAAAAGTTGAGGGAAAGGGCCCTATTTGGATAATCAGTTCTACTCTGTTGGGAGTTTTTCTTTTTTCTCTCCTTCTCTCTCCATGCCTCTCTCTCTGTTTAATTGTATTCATTGTCTATTAACACAATGAGATGTTCAGGTGTGAGCATGGGGACTAACCCAGAAACTGTGATTTCTTAACGAATATAAAGTTTACTGTTCTTGCCTTGATCCCCAAATAGGGCTGCCAGACCCAGCCTTAACCAACCTATTCAGAGATATCAGTCCATTCAGGAAAGTGAGGAAAAGGCCTTGCTTTTTGTGTAATTTAGACTTCTACAGAAATGACCTGAGAATGGTTTGTTTTGTGTGGAAGAGAAAAAACAGATGTATCATTGAGCCAATATTTAGTTGACTTCCAAATGTTTTCATTCAGCAAATATTTATTACAGAACTATTGTGGGTCAGGAATGCTATCAGGCTAAAATATGTGACCAGTGAGACATGTAAACAAGTGATTTAAAAACAACAACAACAACGATATGTTCTTCACCAGTATTCCAGCAGAGTAGTCAGGAAGAGTTATGAAGGAAATCAGTTCATCTTTAAGTCCCAAAACCTGTCAGAGTGCTTTGTACAACAGTACGTAAATGTTTACGTGAATACATAAACAATGTGATGCATGCATCTATCAGACAATTTTTAAAATACAGAGTGAGGCTCAAAGGGACCAATTCTTTCTTGTAGTGATGGAGAGAGGGGCTTTGCAGATTTACTTGGTGGGGAAGGCCAGCAAATATGGAGGTAGAAAGCATGACATGCTCTGAATTAAGCTCAGCAAAGCTGGATTGTGGGTGTTTGTTGGGAGGTGGAAAGGCCACAAGTGAGGATGCAATAAGGTAGACCAGAGTCAAGATGCAAAAATATCTTATATTAGAATTTATTCTGTGGGCACTAGTAGGCTATTGAAAGTTTTTTTTTTTTTTAATGGGAATATTAAGAGGTAGGATTTATGAGAAATTCCTTTTTTAAAAAGCATCATTCTTGAATTGGGAAATCAAATGTTGATACAATTTTTAAAGGTATAAACATATATACTGGAAGTGAGCATAGCTAATAAGTTATATCATTTATGGTACAATCTTTTATCCCTTTCAGATAACATATATTATCTTAATGTAGGTACAAACTAGACTAGGTAGTTAAACTTACACTGAGGGAATGAAAATATGCAGGATGGCATTGGTTGGTTTCTGGAAGAGAAATAACCTATTTTTGCTTCATGAAATTATTGCAAACCTTACTTTTTCTGGTATTTAATCTTTTTAAACCTATTTTGAAGTGATTCTAGGCTTACAGAAGAATTGCATAAATAGTACAGAGCTTCTCTATGTTCTTCATCCAGCTTCTACTAATGTTAATGTCATACACAATCACATTACAGCTATCAAAACTAAGAAATCAAGGGGCGCCTGAGTGGCTCAGATGGTTGAGCATCCAACTCTTGATTTCGGCTAAGGTCATGATCTGATGGTTGAGAGATCCAGCTAGGAGTCAGAATACTTGCTGAGTGTGGAGCCTGCTTAAGATTCTGTCTCTCCCCCTCTCCATCTGCCCCTCCCCCATGTTTGCTCTCAAAACAAAACCCAGAAACCTAAGAAACTAAGATTGGTAGAATACTATAAACCTTATTAGGATTTTTCATAGTTTTTCTACTGATGTCTTTTTTCTGTTCCAGGATGTGTTGCACTTAGTTGTCTTTGTTTTTTTGAGAGAGGGGGTGCAAGTGAGCGAGGGGTGGGGGGAGAAAGGGGAGAAGCGGGGCTCACCCGAAGTGGGGCTCACGCGAAGCAGGGCTCAAGCTCACCCTATGTGGTACTTGAACTCACTGTGAGATCATGACCTGAGCGGAAGTCAGATGCTTAATGACTGAGCCACCCAGCTGCCCTGCATTTAATTGTTGTGTCTTCTTAATTCTCTCAAATCTCTGATGGTTTCTTGTCTTTTTTTTTTTTTTTTTTTTGACTGACATTTTCAGATTATCAGGCAGATATTTTGTAGAATGTCCCTCAGTTTGATTTTGTCTTTTGTCTTCTATTCTCTCATGGTCAGGGACTGGAGTAATGACTTTTTGGACTTTTGGGTTTTAAACAAATTGTTTAATTTTACTTTTTTTTATATTTATTCTTATTTATTTTTGAGAGAGTGAGAGCGTGCACAAGCAGAAGGGCAGAGAGAGAGAGAGGGAGGGAAACACAGAATCTGAAGTAGGCTCCAGGCTCTGAGCTGTAAGCACAGAGCCTGATGCAGGGCTCAAACCCCTGAACCTGTGAGATCATGACCTGAGGCAAAGTCAGACACTTAACTGAATGAGCCACCCAGGTGACCCAATTGTTTCATTTTTAAAATTACAGAGTAAAATTGGCCTTTAAAAATTATTTTTTGGGGGGCGCCTGGGTGGCGCAGTCGGTTAAGCGTCCGACTTCAGCCAGGTCACGATCTCGCGGTCCGTGAGTTCGAGCCCCGCGTCAGGCTCTGGGCTGATGGCTCGGAGCCTGGAGCCTGTTTCCGATTCTGTGTCTCCCTCTCTCTCTGCCCCTCCCCCGTTCATGCTCTGTCTCTCTCTGTCCCAAAAATAAATAAAAAAAAAACGTTGGGAAAAAAAAAAAATTTAAAAAAAAAAAATTATTTTTTGGGAGCAACATATATCAGGTCTTGTTTTTTTTTTTTTTTTTTTAAGTTTATTGATAGAGTGAGTGTGGGGGAGGGTCAGAGAGAGAGAATCTCAAGCAGGCTCTGTGCTCACAGCACCCTGATATAGAGCTCAAACTCATGAGCCATGAGTTCATGACCTGAGCTGAAATCTAGTTAGACACTTAACCTACTGAGCCACCCAGGTGCCCCCCCACCTTTTTTTTTTCTTTAAATCAGGATGTAGAACAATTCCATCCCCCCTCAAAACTCCCTCATGCTCTCTCATTATAGTCACATCCTACCCCTAATCAATGCCCCTGCAACCACTGATCAGTTCTCCAACATTATACTTTGATATTTCAGAGAATGTCATATATTTGGAATCCTAGAGTATGTAACCTTTTGACAATAGCTTCTTTGACTCCTCATAATGTTTTTGAGAGTCATCCAAGTTGTGTTTATCAATAGTTCATTCCGTTTTATTGCTGATTATAAATGTACTTCTAGTATGTTATCTCCTCTCCTCCTGTTTTTTGATAAATAATTGAGAACACATCATGTGTCCTCCTGGTATTATAATAAGCAATTTAAGTGAGTTTTTTGGTGAAATAGGGATTAGCATGATCCTTTTTACAGAAGTAAAAACATAGGCACAGAGAGTTTAAATAGCCCTAAGTCATGCAATTAGTTAATAGTGGAGCTGGGACCGAACCCAGGTCACCTACTCTAAAGCCTATGCTTTGGACTACATGGCTAGTTACTAATGTCGGTTTTTTCATTTCTCGATTTTGACCAGCAGTACAATTAGAAATTGAAGTTAGTGTTCCTTTAACATATCCTAAAGTTCCCCTTTTTTGTTTATATTTAGTTATTTTTATTAAAGAGCAAAAATAATAGAATGTAATTTTTTTTCACATTGGTGGGTTATAATATTTAGGGCTAAGCATTCTGTGATTTAGTCCTAAGCAGAAAGTCATGCCAAGTAAGTCATCAGTCCACAAGCAATTATGAATTAACTTTGAGTTCATCTGTTTATGAGAATTAAAGCCGTAATACTAAGCTTTTTCTTAATCTCTTTGTAAACAGGATCTTTAATTTGTGTTAGATAATAAATATTATATAAAAATAGAGTCTAAATAGTGTAAATCAGGCTATTTTAAAATAAGTTTGCTTTTTTTTTTTAATGTTTATTTTATTTTTGAGACAGAGAGAGACAGAGCATGAGTGGGGGAGGGGCAGAGAGAGAGGGAGACACAGAATCTGAAGCAGGCTCCAAGCTCTGAGCTGTCAGCACAGAGCCCGACACAGGGCTCGAGGCCACAAACAGTGAGATCATGATCTGAACTGAAGTTGGACGCTCAACCGACTGAGTCACCCAGGCACCCCAAGAGGTTTGCTTTCTACCATAATCTTAAACTTTACTAATGGCAAAAGATGTCTTTTTCTTTCTCTTTTTAAAGAGCATGGAGGTTTGGGGTATTAGAGACAAGTTTTTTGAACTTGTGCTAAAAGCCCATTTGCTTAAATATTCTCCTGCCATAGGATTAAAAAAAAAAGTTTCCAAAATATTGGTATCGGGTTTCTTGTGTTTTTAAAAATATCTTATTAGTGAACTGACATAAATGTAATTGAATTTTGGGGGTAATTATAAAAATTTCCAGTTATTCTGAATATCTGGTAATTTTATGTATTCAGTTAAGTAAAATTTTGATGAGGAGACTTCTTTATTTTTTTAAATTTATTTATTTATATTTGAGAGAGCAGGAGAGGGGCAGAGAGAGGGAGAGAATCTTAAGCAGACTGTGTGCCAGCGCAGAGCTTGGTGTTGGGCTCCATCCCACGAACGGTGAGATCCTCACCTGAGACAAAATCAAGAGCTGGACGCTCAACTGACTGAGCCACCTGGGCACCCCAGGAGACTTATTTCTTAAATGTAGCCTGGTTGTGATTTTTGTTCTCCAATCTTCAAACTTCTGTCCACAGTCACAGTCGGTCGTACAAGCTGCAGGGTATGGTTCCTGCTCTTGAATGGGTTACCAGTTTATCGATGTATAGATAGACTTGTACAAAATTAACTGCAATACAAAATGGAATGTTCTTGGCAATAGAAATGTCACTGCCTTTTTTTTTTTTTTTTTTTTTTTAACATTCATTTATTTTTGAGACAGAGAGAGACAGAGCATGAACAGGGGAGGGGCAGAGAGAGAGAGGGAGACACAGAATCGGAAGCAAGCTCCAGGCTCTGAGCCATCAGCCCAGAGCCCGACGCGGGGCTCGAACTCACAGACCGTGAGATCGTGACCTGAGCTGAAGTCGGACGCTTAACTGACTGAGCCACCCAGGCACCCCTGTCACTGCCTTTCTTAAAGAAGCCCTCCCTTCCCCTCTCAAATCTGTTCTTGACTCATTCACAACAGTTTCTCACCTTTCAATCTCTGTTAAATTCCCTGTAATCTGATGTTTTACTTATCTTTTTTTTTTTTTTTTTTTCTATCATAGCATGAAAACAAAGTTAACAGTGATGTGGGGCGCCTGGGTGGCTCAGTTAGCTAAGCATCTTGACTTCAGCTCAGGTCATGATCTCACAACTCATGGGTTTGAGCCCCGCATCAAGCTCTCTGCTGTCAGTGCAGAACCTGCTTCGATTCCTGTCTCCCTCTCTCTCTGCCCCTCCCCAGCTCATGCTTTCTCTGTCTTAAAAAATAAATTAAAACATCAGAAAAAAAAAAATTAACAGTGACATTCATGTTGCTAAATTCAACTGCCATTTTTTTCTCAGACATCATTTTATTTGATATGTCATCAGCATTTGGCACAGTTGCTCAATCCCTTCTTTTGGAAACACTTTTACTCAAATTCCAGGGTAATACCATATTTGCCTTGTTTTCCTGCGATATTTTTGGATACTCCTTCTCAGCCTTCTCTGCTAACTTTACCTCCTCTCCTCTACCTCTCAATATTGGAGTGTCCCAGAGGTCTGTCGTCCTTACCTTTTCTACGTGTAGCTTTATTATTGTATATATGTTAATGACTACAATTTCTATACCTAGCCCATATCCCTTCCCTTGGCCTTAGGACTATGTCTGCAACTCCAAGGCAATATGTCCAATTTGACATGTCCACTTGGAGAGCTGATGAACATCTCAAACTTAATGAGTTTAAAACTGAGCTCCTGATGTTTCCATACCCCAAACCGTCATCATCTGTAGTCTTTCCTGGCTCAGTTTGGGCAACAGCAGTCTTTCAGTTGCCAGAAATGGAGTTTTGAAGCCTTTCTTTCCCCACCAACTACTTCCGTCCATTCAGAAATTTCATTGGGTATTCCTCAAAAACATCCATAATTGAGTCAGATCTTCCTCTTATGCTGCCTTCTTTGTTTTAGTCATTATCCTCTTTGGATTATTGCATTAGCTTCTCCTCGCTTCCTTCCTTGCCCCTTTGCAGTGTGTTTTCATCACAGCAGTCAAATCTTATGACTCATATGCTGAAAACTCTCCAACTATTAAGTCTCTAAACAGTGAGGCTCTCCACTAGTTCCTAGTACTCTTCTCCTCCTCTTACTCTTTTTATTTTCTCTACTTGACCCACACTGGCCTCCTTGCTTTCCTTAAACGTATCAGTTAAGCTCCCTGTTAGAGTCTTTGCACAGGCTTTCTCTGTCTAGAATGTTCTTTCTTAGATATGTCTACATGGCTAGAAGTCTTTATGCAAAGGTGACATGGCAAAAGTAAATCCTCCCTAGCTAGTCTAAAATGTTCTATTCTCCTCTTTGCTATTGTGTTTTTTTCCTTCTTTGTCCTTATCACTAGCATATGTGTATTTTATCTTTTATTTATAATTGACATCCTCTGTATTTAGTCCATAATGTTTGTCCCTTACTAGAATATAAGTGCCATGTGGGGAGGGATCATTTACCAACAGTGTGTCTCCTTTGTTCACTGCTATGTAGCAAGGGCCTGGAAGAGTGCCTGGCACATAGTAGATGCTCAGTAAATGTTAAATGAGTGGATACCTAGGAGTACCTCAGATCAGTCATGAACTTGACATTGGGCAAGTCAGTTATCTCCTTTCCCGATTTTTATTTTTTTAATTAAAAAAATTTTAATGTTTATTTATTTTTGAGAGAGGGAGAGACAGAGTACAAGTGTGGGGGGGGGGGCAGAGAGAGAGGGAGACACAGAATCTGAAGCAGACTCCAAGCTGTCAGCACAGAGCCTGACACAGGGCTTGGACACACAAACCACAAGATCATCACCTGAGCCAAAGTCAGGCTTAACCAACTGAGCCACCCAGGCACCCCTCCTTTCCCTATTTTTAAAATGAGTTTGGATAGGATTGGTAATTTTAGACTTTCTGAAAACAACAAAGACTTAAATGTATGTAGTATCTCAGTTCCTTGAAGATTTTTGTAAGAATTCAACTGTGTAACAAAAGTTTGAAAACCATGGTAGGTAGTCTAGGTTATTTTATTTTGGGGGAATCAAAGTTTGTTAGTTTCTTTTTTTTCAGTCATGAGTTGATAATCACATCACTTCACATAGTGTTTTTTAAAGGAAGATTCTGTGATAGCAGAGTGAAAGGTGAATTGGAAATAGGTAGTTGGTGGTAGGAAAAGGGACAGTTAGGATGTTGTTGCGATATTATTTTTCCTACAGTATGATGCAGTAGCAAAGGAGGATCTTAAGTTTCACTCTAAACTCAATGTAAAAAATAGAGGATTTCCTCTCCACGACATTTAGAAATTATTGAATAGTAAGGGAACAAGCATCTTTTTGAGTGACTGCTGTGTGAAGACCACTAACTACATTAGATAGTAAGGCTGCAGAGCAGTAGAGCAGAGGTGCTCAGAAGCATGGCTTCTACCCACATTATTCAGTCTGTTTCCAACAGTAGGCATGAAGCTCCTTTAGGTAATTCACAGGTAGATCCCTGGTTACAATCCACTGAAGTAAAGGACACATTGTCTTTAACATTGAATTTAAAATTTAATCAAAAGAGATTAAAAGATATATCACATCATGTATAAAAGATACATCTATATGAAATTTGAGATTGCAGTCAGAATATTACCTGGGAGCATCATAAAAAATATAATTGTAAATCAATTCTTGGGTTGTTTTTGACAAGAAGGGAAAGAACAACATCCAAAATAGTACCTACGATGGAATCTTATAACACAGGTAGGTACATGAATTTTGCAGTATCAAATTATGGGCCAAATCATGTCTTTAAAAAATATTTGAATGCGCAGTAAAATCCTGATATGCTATAATTTTCCTTTAATGAACTGTTTTAGAAAAGTTATTTATTCATGTCTCTGAGTTTCTGCTGTGTGTTGGGCCCTGTCTTAATGATAGGAATACATTAGTAAACAAAACCAGCCAAAGCCTGATTCCCTTCTTAAAAAAAATTTTTTTTAATGTTTATTTTTCAGAGACAGAGACAGTATAAGTAGGGGAGGAGCAGAGAAAGAGGGAGACACAGAATCCAAAGCAGGCTCCAGGCTCTGAGCTATAAGCACAGAGCCTGACAGTGGGCTTGAACTCACTAACCGTGAGATCATGACCTGAGCTGAAGTCAGCATTCGATCCACTGAGCCACCCAGGCGCTGCGATGGCCCCTTTTGACTTTGGTGTGCCTTTTAAAACACACAGATGCTTGTCCAGGAGAATGTTCCTTATGGATATGTCCTACTTAATAATGGGTGCAGAAACAGGAAAGGAGGCCTTGTTTTAACCCACTAGTGATAGATGATAGAGAATTAACTATGTTTGACATTTAAGGTCACATTTGGAAATGCTACATGTTGTTCAGAACCTGGGATTATACTTTGAGAATCCTTTCCCACTGAAATATTTAGAACACTGAATCCCAGTCTTAAAAAAAAAATTTTTTTTTATATTTAAATAGTGGAGACAGGTGCCTGGGGTGCTCAGTTAAGCACCTGACTTTGGCTCAAGTCATGATCTCACAGTTTGTGAATTTGAGCCCTGCCTCAGGCTCTGCACTGACAGTTTGGAGCCTACCTGGGATTCTCTCTCTCTGTCTCTCTCTCTCTCTCTTTCTCTGTCTCTGCACCCCTCCCCACTTGTGCTCTCTCTCGCAAAATAACTAAACTTAAAAAAATAAGTAGTAGAGAATAGTGATTTTGGTCATTTATCATTTTAATGATTTGATCTTTGCATGCTTCTTCCATCTCTCCTGTTGACTCCTGAACGAGGGGACAGATTCAGAGCAAGCCTTTTTTTAAAGCCCAGGTATTCTAGATATGAGCATGAGACTGTTTAATATTTTCAGATACTGGGATTTTTCACATTTGAGTTCAAAGAGAAGCAGTAACAATGAAAGGAAAGAAGAGAGTCCTTGCTTGCATTGTAAATTCTTTTTATAAGTTGTATTTTAAAGAAAGAAATTTACAGTGTCCTAACTTTAGCTGCATTCAATTCATTTAATTGACCTAATCTTGCTAAACTAATAGTTCAAATATAAATGCTGAAAATTCCTCCAAGTAGCCATGATAGCTTTATATTAAGGTATATACTGACTTGATAGAGATCTAATTATAGAAATAGACATCAACTGTATGTACAAGTATAATATATTTGCATCAGAAGCCTAAGATGCCACATTTTATTTATATAAAAGTTTAAAGACTTAACCTTTCTCATCCTGAACTATTTGATACTGATTGCTTCTACTAAGAAGCATAATAATAAGTTAATGTTTATAAAGTGTTTACTTAGTGCTCAGTTCAATATTAATAACTGTATTACACATGAACTAGTTTCTTTTTGAAGTCAGGTTTATTGAGCTATTTTTTATGTACAGTGCAATTTGCCCTATTTGTACAGTTCTATGATTTTTGACAACATATATAGGTCATAGAACCAATACCACAATCCCTATACAGAATGCTTCCATCACTCCAAACGGTTTTCTTGTTCCCCTTTGTAGTCAGTCTCCTCCCCTCATTCCTAACCCCTGGCAGCCACTGATAGGAATTCTGCCCTTTTTGTTTTGCCTTTTCCAGAACATCGTGTAAGTGGAGTCATATAGTATATATTTTGAGTTTGGCTTATTTCACTCCCTAATGCTTTTAGATTTATCCATGTGGTAGCTGTATTTCGAAAGTTACTGCTAATAACATCCCGTTGTATGGATGTACCACAATGTGTTTAACCGTTCTCCAGTTGATGGACATTTGGGTTTCCAGGATTTGGTAATTCTGAATAAAATTTCTATAAATATTTAAGTAGAAGTTTTTGTTGTTATTTTAAATATTCATTTATTTTTGAGAGAGGGAGAGAGTCTAATGTGGGGCTCAATCCCACCAACTGTGATATCATGACCCGAGCTGAAATCAAGAGTCAGATGCTTAACTGATTGAGCCACTGAGGCACCCCAGTAGAAGGTTTTGTTTTTGTTTTTAATAGACATATATTTTCCTTTCCCTTAGGCATATATTTAGGATTGAGTCTGCTGGATTGTATAATAAGTATATGTTTACAAGAAACTGCTAAATGGTTTTCCAAGTAAGCTGTACCATTTTGCATTCCCAACTTTGCATGTCAAAGTTGAAGTTGCTGTACATCCTCCCTAGCACTTGGTATTTTCAGTTTTTTTTTTTTTTGTTTTTTTTTTTTTTTAAGTTATTCTGTTGATGTGCACGGGTACTGTGGCTTTAATTTGCATTTTCCTGTTGAGTAAGGACGTTGAGATTTTTTGCTGTCTTTCTCTGCCATCTGTATCTCTTTTTGGTGAAATGTCTATTCAGACCTGTTTGACAATTTTAAAGGCTAGTTTTTCTTATTTTTAAGTTGTAAAAATTTTTTATATTAAGCGTAGTAGTACATTCATTGGTTTTAATGCTCATTATAGTCCTCTGAGGTAGGTGTTATTAGCCTAAATCACAAACAAAAAAGTTAGGCACACTACTGTTAAATATTGCCCAGGATCACACAGCAGATAGGTAGCATAGCTGGGATTTGCACCCAAGCAGAGTGACTCTAGAACCTGTGCTGAACTGTTTGCCAACTTGTTTTTTCTGTGGTGATTGATTTCTTGGGGTTGTGAATATAACCAGGATCTAGTTTCTATAGGTGGTAAAACAATGCTTATAGGGACACCAGCAAAGGGGCAATATATTTGTACCAGAAACTCTGGAATCTTCTCCCTAGGAATAGCTCAGATATTTGTTGCTATTGAAGAAGGGTACTTATTTTCACTTTATGTCTCTTACTTCTACATACCGGTGGTGAAAAGTACTTCTTTTAAATTACTTTCCACATGTCTGCCATTATCAAGTAATGAGGTGCTTTATATAAATGGATGTTCTCAATAGCAGAAGCTTCTCCTTTTAGGTATCCATACACCATAAAAGATTTCTCTCTCTCTCTCTCTCTCTCTCTCTCTCTCTCTCTCTCACACACACACACACACACACACACACATTTTTCTCACTTTGTCTTTTATAATAATGTTGACTTCAAGGCATTTACTGTTTGGCGATACACTCAAGGAGTGTGTAGAACTTACTGACCTTATATGGTGGCTTTAGATGCCAGGACTTTTAAAGTTATATTTATTTGTGATTTTTATAGGTTTTTGTTTTAGTCTTCTCTCACTTTCCACTTTCCACTCTGTCATTTGTTTGTTGTGACATCATCCTTTCACTATTCCCTCTTTCATACCCCTATAACTTCATTTCTAATTAGGTAAAAGATTATCAAATTATTGGGCTTACATGGATATGGTCTAAAATAAATTTCAGCTTTAGGAAACGACTTAGGGGTTTTCCAGTGAACATCTCCTGTGACTGCTCAGAGGGCCTTTTTTCTTGGTTTTGGGGCTCCAAACAGTCATTCTAAATAAATGAGCTCTAACGTAAGATAAATATGATATTTGACGGCAGAAGAAGTGATGTGTTTTTCTTTTTAGCATAATTTTTTATTAATAATTTGTTAAACCATGGGGATTATCTTAGTAAAAAGGTAAACCAAACAGTGTTCAGTAGAATGGAATAAATAGGCACTTAATGGGCAGAAAGTTGGTTCACAACCATTCTGTTCTGTTGCAGTTTGTGAAGTTCCTGTCTAAGTCAGTGACAGCTTGTCCTCTCAGCTGCGCCTCTAGTAAGACAAAATGATTACTTCCAAGTAATTAACTGAAGCAGAAAACTTTGCCAAATCCTATTTACTTTTTGTAAAATATTAAGATGAAGTCTAGTGAGTAGTACTTTGTCATGTAAAGCACTTTTGAGAGTGCTTAATGCTTTCAAGCCATTTTGATCAATTTACACTCTTAGAATAAATTAATATTCATCCAGGGGACAGGGTAAGTAGTGCACTAACATCTCAGCTGCTTGGGCACCTTGTCAGATGTACGATGACTTGGAGAGCAAAACTTCACTGTCCACATCGTTTGTTGGCACCTTAGGGTCACCATGTATGGTGCAGCAGGGTGCCTGGCACATAGTACGTTTTTATTTGTGGAATATTTTGGTAAAGAAAACGGTGGCTATCAATTGGGAGCATAGAATCATGAACCGTGATTGCATTGGTAATCTGTTTAAAATAGAGTTTTATCAAGCTTGCGATACTATTTAAAATCATTTTGCTATATTAGACTTTAGCTCCTTTCTAACCCTGAATTCTTAAAAAAATTTATAAACCAGGTTAATTCACACTTATTTTTCTACTGAACTTTGAATTTTCTAGATTTTATGTTTAGTGGACTTGTAAATCTGCATCTGATACTGCAGTTGGCTAGCTTTTCCAGATTACATAGCAATGTACCCCTTTCATGTAAGGGTTAATGAGTAGCCTGGTTAGACTCACCAGTCCATTGTCACACTAAAAGCCAGAAAATTTGCTGTCTCCCTTCCATTCCCTCCCACATTTTTTTTCTTTTCATAGTTTTATTTACTTGATATATTAATATAATTTTTAAAAGTTGAGATTTTATTTTGTAAAACAACATACGGTTTTAATTTTGTTTCTGTGTAGATTCTGAGTTCTATTTTATTGTTAATGTTAAATTATGGTAATTAACATGAGCTGAATAATGGTTTAATCAAGGTAGATCTTGCTCCTTGGCTCTCTGTCTCTCCTTTTTCTGTACTTCTCCTCTGTTTTTACCTGTAGATTTGCATGTTTGACCTAGCAGAATAATCGGGTCCACAGCAACATGGGCGTGCCTCCCTTAGAAACACTTAGTTTCATGTATGACTCATAGGCTGAAGCACAGACACCACTTCCCCAATCTACAGGAGCCATTTTAACAGCATAAAACTTGCCGGATTGCTTTTTATTTTCAAGCCCAAAAGACAAAAAGAGAACGAGAATATTTGAAGGTAACTTGTTATGAGTTTGTGTGTTTGCTTCTGTCTGTTTCATGAGCTGATAAACGGAGGGTGGTTCTTACCTGTCGAAGAACATGGCTGAATGTGTTCTTTAACTCTCTGAAAAAAATGTGTGTAGTCAGTCACATGCCTGATTGCACTTAACTGCTAGGGGGAAACAAAGCATTCAAATTCTGGAAAGTTTTAGATCTTCTTAGAAAAGCATTTTTTTTATATTTTACATAACTTGTTTTCTTTGTTTGCCCCCTGTATGACTTGAGAATAAAGGAGATTTTTCTTTCTTTTTCATACTACAAAACAAACCAGTCAAGTGTTCATTTAAAAAAAAATCCAGTTGTATTTGTGGGATAGCTAGAAAGTTACAATTAAGTAAATTCATGTACTATGCGTGTGTGATACGGATGTTAAGAAAAAAATTCTGAGGCAGTGGTGTTGTTTTGGCATTTTGGTTAAAGGGAGGTTTGGAGACAACTCGGTCATAGGTATTGCTCATTGACTGTTCTTTCCTCTTTTTTCTTAAATTAATGAAATTATAACATTAATTTTTGAAAACTAAATAGAAGTTTAAGGAAAATGAAGCCATTTAGATAGATAATAAGTAAAAGTGACTATTAAATAAAGAGGAAGAAAGAGTAGACCAGTTCATTTAGTATCAGAAAAAAATAACAAAGTTTTATAATTCACACTGGAAACTTATTCTGGGAAACAACCTTAGATGCATGTCTGGCTTCTGAGGAAGCATGTAGTATTTCAATTTGTGTGTAAAGAAAAAGTAAAGAATATTGGCCTTCCCTCTATACTGTTGTTGTTAAAATTTGCTTGTTTTGAAGAAAAAAAGTAATACCTTTTGTGTGAAAGAAAAGATTGCTTAGTCTTTTCCTGGAATATTTATCATCATTGAAATTACGAAATTTTGGCTAGTGTATATTCTGGTGTGCCTTCAAGTTCTAGGTCCTCTGAGAAGCTGAGTGAAGTAGTATTTTACTTACGAAAGTTATTTATGAAATTAAAATTTGAATGCAAGTAAAATTTGAATATGTAGGGATTATGAATAAAATATTTGGAAATAAAACTTAAGTCATATATTATTGACTATAATGATGTTTAGCTAGTTCTTTGGAAATTTGCTGTTACTGACTTTCTAAGTGCTTAAAGGCCTATCTGCTGAAAGGGAAGATAGAAAGGCAGTTAGTTACTACTTCATACTCTTGGAAAGGGTTTTTATATTAACAGGTCTCAGTTTTGTGGTTTTGCAGGAAAGACATAGCAGACATTTTACCAATTCAGCTCTGAGCCATTTGCTATCATCTTTGTTTGCATCTTGCTGGTTTAGTCAGCCTTTGAGTAAGTAGAGCCTGTATTTACTTCTAGTCTGGTCTGTGTGAAAAATCTAAGGAAACTTTTGGCTTTTTTTTTTTTTTTTAAGTTTTTAAAAGCCAGTGACCCATGAGAGAAAAATCTAGGGACAAACAACTAAATAAGATTTTATTTATTAAAGGGAAGTAGAAGGATTTAGTTTCTTAAAATTAAGCAGCTGGTATAAATAAAATAGATACTGATCATATATTTCAGTTTCCTATTATGTGAAGAAGACTGAAGTGGGGCTTCAAGGACAAGGGAAGGAAAAAAAAAAAAAAACATGGAAGCAAGGGAAGGCCAGAAAGATTTACTTAGCAGTCTTCTTCCCACTGTTTTCCTTTCATAAGGTTGAATATAAGTGTAGATCGAGTCATCAGAATGAAACTTAGAATTACCCATTTAAAGAACTTAAGCACTGAAAAACACTGAAGATCATTCAGCTGCCTCACTTGTATAGATGAAGAAACAGTGGCCCAAAGAGGTCTTGTGACTTGCTCAAGGTTGTGCAGTGCCTAATGGCAGGGCTTCCAGCCCAGAGCTGCTCATGCTAGTCCACACTAACAAGTGATGCTTTGTTTGAAATGATCTGTGTTTCCTTAAGAGTAAATAAAACCTTAATTAAGTTGCTTGGTGATAAGTTTGGTAATAAGATGTACCAAATGAATTAACCAATGATCTTGAAAATGTGTTCCAACTAGTTTGTTTTTTCATCAGAGAGAAGATGATGCATTTGTTTAATTTCTACAACAGCTTTTTTTTTTTCATTATTAGCATGTTTTCATAGTTGAAGAAGCATTGTTCATGTCATTGCATATTTAAGATGAATCCAGGGGGATGGAATTATGAGGATTTGGGAATTTACTTTGAACTTCAGAGCCAGACAGGTTTATTTCTGCTTTAGTTTTATCTCTTGTTCTTTTAGGAGGGCAAATACTGTTTAATATGATGCCTTGTTATATTAAAGTGTATGTGTGTGTAAAACCCTGCATATAAGTTTACAAAGTCTACAAGTCTCTAAACTTTAACATTACACTCCTCTTGAACTGAACCTTTCCAGAATTAGTAATCTCATTCCATTTGTTTGTCATATCTTCTCTCCTCCTTTGAGAGTTGACTATACATACTAGGCACTTTAAGAAACTAATGGGGAATACAAAATCTTTGTTAACTTTTTGATGTATTTTATTGGAATGGTTGAAATTTACTTTCGATCTGCCTTTCTTTAGGTCTGAAATTTGGTTTTTTAAATCACTTTGCATGTAACTGTTGCATCTCCTACGTCTCCAAGTCCTCTAACCCAGTGCGATATCAGACCCTCCACAAGGTGGTTTTCATTGTCCTAAGCAACAGAGAGCACAGAAACAGCCAGAAAACATAGGCTCTCTCCTCACAAACTTAGATTCTTACTGGAAAAACAGCGTGTGGTAACATCGGTAAGATAAGAATGGAACCAAGCCACCAAGAAGTTAAATTCAGTTTCAGACTATTTGCCTAAAGGTGAAAACATGACTGCAACTTAAAATAGGGAAGTATATGGATCTTTAGGAATTGTTAGTATTGAAGACTGAGTAGCATTTGCCTAGCTTAAGGGGAGTGCCTTCACCAATAAGAATGAGAATGTAAGCTCTTTGAGGTGAGAAATGTTTTATTTTTTTGTCTTTTGGAACCTTTGACAAAACTACCAAGCACATATTAGTAAACAGTTACTATTTGCTGCATCAAACCCTTAGCTACTCAGTTGGGCAAATTCTGCTAAAGTTAGGGGTGGCAAATCTTTAAAAGGCATGTGGCCCTCAGCGTAGTCTGTCTGGTGTCGGCACTTCCTAACCAAAGAAAAAAATGAAAATCTACTTGGTAGTATATGTTTTAAAGCAGTAATTTCAACCTTTGGTGTAATAGAGAATCACCTGGCTTCAACTCCTGAGATTCTGATTCATTAGGCCTAGGGTTTGGCTTATCAGTTTGCATTTGTAATAATTACCCTAAATGATTGCGGTGCAAGTGCTTGTAGGCCACACTTACAGAGAAAGTACATGTTTAGGAAGAGCAGTTACTTAGCATTTTAATATTTGAATTTTCAAGCACCAGTGATATTTTGAAGGCCACAGCCTCTGCTAAGTAAAGAAAGTGGCTGGAGTAGTTTATTATCAGTATTATAACTTATTTACCCTCTTCTCCCTCGCCCAGTTTTTTCTTTCTTTATTCCATTTTTTGTTCTGTGTCTGTCAACTTTGTGGCTTTCCCTTTTTCTGCTTCTCTAATTCTGCTTCTCCTTCTGCTCCCAAACCCACTGCTATATTGACCACAGTAAATAATTAAACTATTTTTTTTCAAATGTAATTAACCTATTTTTTATCTCAGTAAACCATTGCTTTCTCAGTGTTAGTTTTTTTTAGTTCCACTTGGTGTTTCATGGCATCTCCATTCCCTGATCCTTGGGGTTCTAGGCAAAACATCCCTTCCTGATTTAGGGTAGCATTTACAGCGTTTGAAAATCTTTCTGTCCTGGGAAATACACTATTATTATTTACAGTTGTTTGAGTCTGGTAAGGAGGTTTGTTTGTTTGTTTGTTTGTTTATTTATTTATTTTTAATACCGTGTGATGCTTGGACATGATCGAGGTTTCTTTGGACATTTAACTCTATCACTGATTGCATATTTGTAGGCTTTATCTTACATTACATCCCATCTAATGGGACAAAGGTATTCACAGACTCTTGTAAGGTTGTGAAGAACAGTCCATTAGTTGAATGGTGTGAAAATAATTATTGCTTCCATTGTTTGGCTAGAATATTTTGTTCCTTTGCTTAGCAGCTGCTTCATTTGGATGGTAGAAATTGAATTAGTAATCTCATTGAGTCAACTGAAATGATTACGGCAGTTTTCAACTGTTGGAGTAATCTCTTTCTCCCATTAGTGTAAGAACCTACTTAAGAGAAAGTTTTTCATCTCATATCTATCTTTGTGTTTTCTCAGATGGTCTGTATACTATAGTAAAAGTAGCTCTTGATCTATACTACAAGTGTCTAAGCATTTCACCCTTTACAAAAATGTAACTCATTTGCTAATTGCTCTGTTGGTGGATAGAAAGAAATTACGCAGCAGATCTTTGGTCGTATAAATTTCTCTGCAGAAGCATTTTGATTTCCTCTCTTCCAGTTATAAATATCTGAATTAACACCATTATCGTGAGAAGACTCTTCCTAAACTTCTGTTTTCACTTTCATTCTCTCCCTGCTATAGGAATTCAGCTATCTTTTCTTTCATTTGCTTTTTTAATTGATGAATAGTAGGGTGTCAGCTCTTTTTCGTGTCCGTGTTTTACAGCAAGCCTGTAATGAAAAGCAGCCTCCCTCCTCTCCCCCTTACCATTCTCAGTCCTGCTCCTCAGAGGCAGCCACTTCTTAGAGAAGTTTTGGGGTTTTTTAAAACATTTATTTTCTTGGATCTATCCTTGTCCAGCCTTTTACTCTTATAGTAGAAGTTCTTCAATGTAACAGGAACTAGTATGATTTTACAAGGTAAAACATCATGTGAAGTTCATTATCTGATGGATGCCCAGTCATATAGGGCCTTGTATTTATGCAGAATTGTATACTTTAAAACATTTAAATTAAAGGAAATTGGTTATTTTCTGTGTTTTAGAAAAAACAGTCATGAACAGTGAAACAAATTTTACAGTAAAACTATAAATATGAGGTGTTGAATTAATAACTGTTAGTTTGTGTGAATCTTATTTTTTTACATCAAAATACTAAATGGAAGCTTAGTATTGTAATGGGGCGATTCATTTTCTTTTTTTTTTTTTTTTAACTGAAATGTGCATGTAGGAGAATGTATAAAACATGTATTGTTTAAATATAATTGCAAAGTGTTTACCCATATCACAACCTAGGTTAAGAAATGGGCTCATTATGTTAGAAGTCCCCCACTCCTGTCCCATGTTTGTTTCTCCTTAAAAATGATTACTGTCCTGACTTTTTTCATTATACTTTTACCCCTTTGAACTGCATGTAAATGGAATCACACCATATATATTCTGTAGTGACTTGCTTCTTTCATTCAACTCTGTGAGATTATTTTAATTAATTTTAATTGCCATGTTATATTCCATTGTCTGTCCAGACCAGAATGTATTCACTCTTTCTTATTGATGACATTAGATTATTTCTAGTTTGGAAACATTCTTGAACATGGTTTGTGGAACATATGTGCAAGAGTTCTCTAAGGCGGTATCATCACACTGAGGTATGAGAGAAGTTTACAAAAAGTATGGAGAGAATGGATAGTTTAAGATCATTTAGAGTTCTTCATTATCTTTCCTAGCAACAGATGCCTGCCATTGATGCCTTCTTACCCATTCAGCATCTTACTTACTATGGTGTATTGTCCTGGGGGATAAAATCCTTGAGGACCCTAAACAGATGGGCAATTGATGCATTTCAGAGTATGTTGCAGACATCAATATATTTGACCACTAAACAGTTTACCATGCCTGTCATTTATTAACTGGAGTTATTTCAAACAATTTTGAATTAAAATTTTAACACAATAGATATAATATGGTCCCAGTTATATACATAAAAACAATATGATTATTGATACATATGTATTAAAGGTATAAAAATTGGACAGATAGGGACAACATCAAATTTAGGATAGTTGGGAGGGATAAAATGAGATTAGAGAGGGGATATATAGGAGTCTTTAGCTATATGTGGCCTTTTTTTCTCTTAAGAATCTGAAGCAGAATATGGTAAGATATTAGTATAAAGCTATTTCATAATAAATTTTCCTGTCTAAGGGGTAGTTATTTTTGTCCCACATTTATAAATAACTGAGAAATAATGTTCATTTGATGAGAAGTCGATTTTTATTTTTTAATTTTTTAGATTTTTTTTATTTTTAGAAGGTAATTTTTAAAAATGGTGAATAAGCTCTATCTACATCATAAAAAATATTAACTTCCTGCTTCACTGAATGATTAGCTAGATTCAGAACTAAGTTACATAAGACTGTGTCTATCCCATACAGCTAACAAGATGGCCCTAGACATACTTCTCATGGATAACTTCCAGCTGAGATCCATTAACAAGTTGGAACTATAGTTTGCCAGAAATAATTTAATATTTAGAACCATCCCACATTCAAATATTCAAAAACACATTTCAGAACGAAAAGATTCATAAAACACACAGTTGGTAGAGTACTAATTGACACTGATGAACTAATACCCTAAATTTTTGCATCTAGCCAGATTTATTGACATAATGGATGTTTCATCTGGCTTCCTTAAAATCCTTATTATAATGGTAGCATTTCCTGTATCTTTAGTGGGTTTTTTTGTTGTTGTTATAAAATTGATGTGGATTCTCTATGTAAGGGTTCTGAAATTTAATAATATAATTGTAGGAATTGCTATAAAAAAGTGAAAACATAGATCTTAATCCAGGTTTTTGCTTTCATAATCATCTCTTGGCTCTCTTTTCTAAGATATTTCCCACAGTGTATGTATAAGTAGTGGCAGGGACAAAAAAAGTCAAATGAAATTAGAAGTCACAGGATTTTATGGTTCAGAAGGATTCTTTTTTTTTTTTTTTTTTTAATTATTTAGTGTTGAAAAAGAGAGTGAGTGGGGGGGAGGGGTGGTAAAGGGAAGGGGATGGGGGATCTGAAGCATGCTCTACACTGACAGCAGAGAGCCCCATGCAGGGCTCAAACTCATGAACCATGAGATCATGACCTGAGTCAAAGTTAGACTCTCAACCGACTAAGCAACCCAGGCATTATTCTTGATGCTACGGAATATATCCATGAATAAAACATAGAAAATTTATTCATGAATTATGTTCTATTAATTAACACCCATTTAAGATGTATTCTAATGTATACAAAGATTAGAAAAAGTTACAAATAGATTAGATTAGTGGTCCTCAAAGTGTTTTTTGGGATATACAGAGATGAAGAAAGCATACTAGAACTTAATTTTCAAAAGCTTTATTTTACTGGGGAAAAACTGTATCCCAGAGTTTTCTTTTCAATATAGTATTCTTCTGAGAGAGGATCTCTGTAAAAGGCATTTAATAAATAATAGCCCATCCTTGTAAAGAATTTGTATATTGACAGATATAACCCATGGAAACAAAAGCTCTTTGTGGTCCTCAGTAACTTTTAAGAGTATAAATGGATCTTGACACTAAAAGAATGTTGCATGATTGCAACCGGTGGCTTAAATACCATTGTTACAGATTTTTCCCTCCATTCTTAAATTTAATTTAGGAAACTATGGTTAAGTAACTTGCCTAAGAGTGAGTAATTTAATAGATCACTGATGCTTACAGCATTTGATTTAGTCCTTTTTCCTATTAATAATAAAGGAGAGTTTTACATAAATTAAATCAGAGTTAAAAAAAAATTACAAGTGTTCTAGACCAGAACTAAAATAAAAACATCAGTTTGGAGGTTTTTTCCCCAATGATGAAGATCTTAGGTGATCACTTTTACCATATATTTATTTGTGCCCCTCCAAGTTCTTTTTACAACGACAGCAAAAGTTACTAAAATTGGGGTATTAAGTTACTTATATGTAATACATTAGAAGGTATTAATTATAGTGATTATATAAATATGTAATGTATATTTAATTACACTTATGTTTAAATATTATGTTTAATGTTAAAATATTACATTGTAGTAAAGCAGTGCAAATTAAATGAAATTACCTTTTTTGCCTATCATACTGACAAAAAATTAAAGTATTGCAGAATGGTGAGAACACCATGAAATGTGTTTGCGTGTATTCTAGTGATAGAAGTATTAACTGAAAAACCTTCTGGAGAGCAATTGACGTATATCAAATGTTTTGACATAATCTCAGTTGTAGGACTCTGTCTTAAAGAAAATTTAAGGATGGGAACACAGAGTAAGCTCTGAAGATATTTGAACCACTGGTTTTAATAGTGTAGCAGTTTACAAGTTTTATACTTTATATCTTCTCAAAATTTGTTTTCTTTATACTCTTAAAAATAATGGAGGATCACAAAGAGCTCTTATTCATGTGAGTTACATTCATCAGTATTTACCAGTATTAGAAATTAAAACACAGGGCACCTGGGTGCCTCAGTCAGTTAAGCATCCAACTTTGGCTCAAGTCATGACTTGCAGTTTGGGAGTTTGAGCCCCATGTCATGCTCTGTGCTGACAGCTCAGAGCTTGGAGCCTGCTTCAGACTCTCTCCCCCTCTCCCCCTCTCCCCCTCTCTCTCCCCCTCTCTCTCCCCCTCTCCCTCCCCCTCTCCCTCCCCCTCTCCCTCTCCCCCTCTCCCCCTCTCTCCCTCTCTCCCTCTCTCCCTCTCTCCCCTTCCCTCCCTCCCTCCCCTGCACACACACACACACACACACACACTCTCTCTCTGTCTCTCAAAAGTAAATACATATTAAAGAAAAAAAAATTTTAAAAAGAAAGCACAATTTAAAAATATCGATATATTGGGGTGCCTGGGTAGCTCATTTGGTTGAGTGTCCAACTTTGGCTCAAGTCATGATCTCACAGTTTGGAAGTTCAAGCCCCACATTGGGCTCTGTGCTGACAGCTCGGAGCTTGGAGCCTGCTTCAGATTCTGTGTCTCCCTCTCTCTCTGCCCTTCCTCTGCTCACACTCTGTCTCTGTCTCTCTCTCTCAAAATTCAATAAACATTAAGCAATTTTTAAAATAAATATTGGTACATTAATTTCTTAAAATAATAAACTCATTACATGTTAACTTAATTATTTTTATAACAGACAACTATGTTTTCAAAAACAAAAGCTGTATGGGAAGAAATGCAAATCTTTAATCTTTGGCCTAACAGAAGACAGCTAGATTTTCATATCTGCTTCTACATTAAATCTGTTGCAGTATGTTCCTTTGGTTGAACAACGTGCAGAAAATTTGGCCTACTTTAGATGTCTGCTTGGAAAAGGGAGATGTATTTCATAGCTGCTTCAGATGATTGTGGGTTTCTTCTACTACACTACTGTGTAGTGGATACTACACTAAAACTCAACAAATGCTAGTCTCCTAAAGGTGCAAGGGACTCTGAAACCCTATCAATGAACTTTTTGTCCTCTGTAACATTGAAGTCCGTTTGTCTGCCTTGCACTTTGAATGAATTAATATTTTCCTAAGCAAGATTTTGTAACATTCATTGGTCAACTGAGTATTCCAAATGTTGACATATTTTTTTAATGTTTATTTTGAGCACAAGCAGGGGAGGGACAGAGAGAGAGGGAGGGTGAGAATCCCAAGTAGGCTGTGCACTGTTAGTGCAGAGCTTGTCACAGGGCTCAAACTAATGAACTGTAAGATCATGAGCTGAGCCAAAATCAAGAGTGGGATGCTTAACTGAGTGAGCCACTCAGGTACCCCTAAGAATCACATTCTTTAATACTGTACCAATCTTATGGGGTGCCTGGGTGGCTGAGTTGGTTAAGCATCCAACTTCAGCTCAGGTTATCATCTCATGGTTCTTGAGTTCGAGCCCCTTGTGAGGCTCTGTGTGGACAGCGTGGAGCTCTGTGCTTACAGCTTGGAGCCTGGATCCTGCTTCAGATTCTATATTTCCTTCTCTCTCTGCCTCTCCCCAACTCATACTGTCTCTCCCTCTCCCTCTCTTTGAAAAATAAACATTAAAAAAAAAAAAATACCAGGGGCACTTGGGTGGCTCAGTTGGTCTGTGCGTCCGACTTTGGTTCAGGTCATGATTTCACTGTTTGTGAGTTTGAGCCCTGCATTGGGCTGTGTGCTGACATTTCTGAGCCTGGAGCCTTTTTGGGATTCTGTGTCTCCCTCTCTTTCTGCCCTCTCCTGCTCTGTCTCTCTCAAAAGTAAACATTAAAAAAATTAAAAAAAAAAAAAAACGAATCTTATCAAAAAGTCTTTTTAAGTATTGGAAAAGCTAATAAGCCCAAAGTAGTGGATATAAATTTTCCAAAATTCTGATTTTCAGTTCAAAGCTCATGGTTTTTTTTTTTTGTTTTTTTTTTTTTAACGTTTTATTTTTGAGAGAGCACAGGTCAGGGAGGTGCAAAGACATGGAGGGACAGAGGATGAGAAGCAGGTTCTGTGCTGACAGCAGAGCAGGCTGGTGCGGGGCTCAAAGTCACAAACCCGGAGAGATCTTGACCTGAGCCAAAATCGGACGCTTAACTGACTGAGCCATCTAGGCACTTCTGAAAGCTCACATGTTATCATTGGTGACAAATGCTGTTGTTTTCCTTGAAGTGACAGGGTCACTTTATTCATTTTTGGGAACATGTCTGCCAAATATCCAATTATGAATAATGAGTAATTCTTTCAAGTAAAAATGGCATTCCATGAAAAAAAGCAGCTAGTTTAGCTCACAACTCAAATAATTAGTATTTTTTCTCAAGACAACCATTCTATTTAGAATTTGACAGAAGCACTTTATGCATACTTCCTATTTTATCATTAAAAAGGCATGTATTTAATGTTTGAGATTTAAGAAATTATTTTTACTCTTTGTCAAGGATATTCTTAAGTGAAACTGGCTTCTTTTATAATGACTAGTGTGGTTTGGTAACCTAGCCCTGCTTCATGCTAAGGCACTAACAGTTACATCCACCTTTGCTTTTGCACTATTAGTTGTAAATGTGAACATGGTGCAAAAAGGCATATAATACCCTAGTGTTAGTCTGAAAATAGTTTTGACCTCGTGAACTCTCTGAAAAGGTTTATGAATCGTCTGTGGCTCTGAGAAGTACATTTTGGGAAGCACTGTAATATGGCAACTTTAGAAATAGTCCAAGAGTCCAGAAATGGGGATTAGTTAACTAAGGGGTGATTCTTCTACACAGTTCTGTGATAGAATTTAAATTTGTGAAAGTTTATGTCAAATAAAAGCCGATTATACAGTATTTTTCTATGTTGGGTACTTCTCTAATGAGGAAATCAACATTTCTTGAAGAAAGTGAAAGTATCGATCCTGACCCGCAACATTTTCCTTTAATTGGTGATTTTGTGATTAATAAAGGGGAAATTAAAAGGCCAAGAAGGCAGTTGCTGGCTTCTCTTCTGTCCAAGGGGTTTCTGTGTAGTAACTCTGAGTTTAATTTTCAATATAAAAGGATCAATATCAGTATCAATCATTTTTATATGGTTTATGGAAAGAGGTGAAATATGCCTTCAAATTCACTTCTTCATGTAGATTCACTTCCTCATTGGCATTTTCTGATTTACATTTTCTTAATGTGTTCTTAATTGGGAGAACTTTGAGTTGCTGTGTATTATTCAGCTTCAGAGTGAATTAAAGACGTAAGTTTCTGAAAACAAACATAGCCAGAGATTTTCTCATTGCAGTTGATATAACATATTCATGCTGGTGGAACCATCACTGTCAGTAGTGGAGGGTGTAGCCTTTAAGCTGTCAGAAACTGTTACTGTTAGATGCCCCCCCCCGCCGCCCCCTGGCCCCAGGCTTCTTGTTTAAGATCTCCACACATGGTTGTCTTATGGTGACCTGTGTTCTGCAGAAAGAACACTTTTCGTGAGAGGCATCATTGAAGGTAGGCTGCTTTGTAGATCTTAGATCTTTCTCTTTGTTATAATGGAAGCCTAATAACCATGACTTGTCTTCAGTAATAATACTTTTCTAAGCACGAAGTCAAGACTGTTTAATGTTTAAAATTTCTTTCAAATAATCTTTGTGTTTATTCAGAAATTTGTATCTTACATCTATTAAAGTATACTAGGAGAATATATATGATATGGTACTATATATGTAAAGTTTAAAATACACCACACAAAACACTTACATATTAAAGCCTAAAGAAAATTAATGTAAACATTTTAGATTTAAATTAGAGTAATTAAAATTAATGTTATGTGTGTTTTAATTTGAGAGACAGTTTGAAACAGCTTGCATTTAGAAACAGATGATTTATTTTGTAAATAACCTTACTGAAAATGTTTTATGATACGAACTTTCTACACTAGATGTTCTGTTTGATCCTTTGATCTGTGGATCAGAGACAAATTTGTGTATTATAGAATAATTTACAGCCTCTTAGTCTGAGGAATAAACTGAAAGGGAAAGCGTAACACATTCTTGCCCTTGTTACAATCAAACAGTTGCACACCATTGTTAGCATATTTGATTTTTGAGAAGGTGGTGGATGATAGGTTCTTAGATGCTATGAGACTTCCCACCATTTAGGGTGATTGACCAAGCATCAGACAGAGTCACAGGCTGTGGGAAAGGAACTAATGTGTAAGGAAATGGATACTTCCCTTGTGGTTCCGAGAGCATTTATTCCTAAATACTGGGGACGGTTGAGGTAATACATTTATTTATAAGTAAGAGCAGCAATGTACTAAAGACATGCTAAGAAGACACTAATAACTCGTACACTCTTGAGAAGAATGAACTACATCCTTCCACTGAAAAATACTGGGTAAGAAAGAAATTGTTTTCCAAGCCAGTCATTTAATAAATGTTACTTCAGGAGCATGGCTCCATGCTTGAAGTTTACTATTAAGTGCATACTAAGCTTTGTTTAGGAAAGAGAGGTGACAGGAAGCTCAGGATGGGTTTATGTGCAGTAAAATATTGAGTCATTTTGAACATTGACCTAGAAAGGAATAGCACTGAATCTTGGTGAAATGTAGTTGTGGTAAGGTAAGAATTGACCAATATGAATGGAGAAGATGGCTGCATTGCACCCAGAACTTTATAGATTGAGGCATATGAGTGATGAACTGAGGTGGTTCTTAAGAATTATTGGTTTGGAAGGCAATTTGGCATGATGAAAATTAAGCATCTCTGTTTTAGTTGTAATTAATTGGAAGTTTGCTTAACGTGACTTGAAGCAGTAAGAATTCACTTTTTGAGAATAGAGTTTTATTTAGTTTATGTAATAGTTGAGAGTTGAACATAAATGAGTAAGTAATATTAGCCAATTTGGGCAAGGGAGTAGAGATAGCTTGGTTGCAGGGGGTGGGGACACAAATTATAATTTGGGAAGAGTGCTGACAAGAAACCAAAGTGACCAGAGATCAGAGAGGCAAGTAATCTGTCCTGCTTTGTTGTGAGACAATTGCTTGAAGATTAATTTTTTTTTTAAGGTGGTACTTATCTTTTACTTATCTAGGTGGTCAAGTGTTACTTATCTAACCAGTTTGAGGGCTTGTTCTGTTGTTTAGACACTTGATGTTTTACTCCGTCATTGTGGTTAAGTCTTAATTTGTAAGATGTTAACTCCTAAGAATACTTTTTTAGAAAACTGTAATAATGAGTTTTTGTGTGCAACTTGGATCCCAACCTCAAAATACCTTTTTACTTGCTCTGTTTTCATAAACACTCTTCACCATTTGTATGGTATATTTGACTGTGCTTTAATACATTTTCACGTAAACTATTGGACTATTTATAAAACAAGACATAAAAATGTAGCAGAGAAGGCAGGAAATACTTGACGTTTGTATGCCATATCTTGTTGTCTGCTTCCTGTCAGTTAAACCACGATGAGAGGAACAGAGACACAGATGTACAATTGCTGCTTTAATTTCCCATTAGGGAGACCAGTTAAGTATAAGACTTGTTTCATTAAACTTGTGTCACTTGTTAATTCTAGTTATGTTGTAGCCTTGTTTTCTATTATAAGGACTATGGATTACAATTAGATGTTTGATATAGAAAATATAACTTTTACATAATTAAAAACGTGTTTATTTTTGTGGAAAAAATTTTAATTTATTTATTTTGAGAGAGAAAATGTGGTTGGGGAGGGGATGAGAGAGAGGGGGAGAGAGAGAGAATCCCAAGCAGGCTCTGCGTTCCCAGCATGGAACCCAGCAGAGCCGAAATCAAGAATTGGACGCTTAATTGACTAAGCCACCTGGTGCCCCCTTTTGTAAAATTTTTATAGGTCATAAGAGATTGGCTTTCAAATTTGTATATATGATATACATTCAGTATGAAGTGATAAGCTAATATTTTTATCTCAGAATTTTAGTATTAAAGTGTTAATTTACTTTTGTATTTTGGCATATCCAGATTCTTTAAAATATTTAAAGCATTTTATGGTACAACTTTAAAATGACAAAAGGGAGGTCATAGAGCTTGGCTTATTCGAGACAATATAGTAGATGGAAGAACTAGGATTTGAATATATATCTTCTGATGCTACATCCTATGTCCTTTTAGGAAAAAGTTTGTTTTCATTAAATTGCTATTTAGTTATTATTCCATGATTAAAATATTTGAGTTTACCTTTGCCTGTTTTACCTGGAATGTCCCTTCCCCCCTTACATTATCTCTACTTTGGAAAAAGATACACTATCCCTAAAGAAATGACCCACATGTCACTTCCTTGTGAAGTTTCTCAAGTTCTCACAGGTATTTATCTCTTTCTCTCTATTCCCTTAACACTTGGTTAACTTATTTATTTACATTGTTTTATAGTTATCTGTTTATATACTTTTTTCTTGCTTTAGGCAGTGAACTAGCTACTTCTTTATTTTTGTATACCCAGTACCTAGCCTATAATAGATTACTTTTTGGAGGAATAAATGCATGCTTGATACTTCTTTTCTTCCATTCTAGAAACAAAAAGCTGATTAAAGAACTACAATGTGACTCTTTTCTACAATATTCCTTTATGGTTTATTTGTAAAAACAATTTCATTATAAGGTTTCTTTCCTACTTTTGCCCTCCACTTGTTTGTTTTTTGCTTTTTGTGGAAATCAAGTATTCTTAATGAAATTGTTAGTGTTTGCAGCATATTAACAGTGGTGATTGTTTTTTGGTTCACTCAGAAATGTAGCTGAGAATACCTTAGTTATCACTGATTGTTGAGCGTCAAAAATCTTTTAACTTTTGGGGTGCCTGGGTGGCCCAGTAGGTTAAGCATCCAACTTTTAGTTTCAGCTCAGCTCATGATCTCACACTTTGTGAGGTCGAGCCCTGCATTGGGCTCTGTACTGACAGCAAGAAGCGTACTTGGAATTCTCTCTCTCCCTCCCTCTCTCTCTCTCAAAATAAATAAACATTTTTAAAAAATCTTTTATTTTTGTCTTTAGATTAATCTGGTGAAAATGTCTAGCTCTTCATTACAATTTTCCTGGTTTCTCCACTGAAAGGAATAATTCCCTTTACTACTACTTCTTTTCCCTATGTTATTTTCTGTTCTTGTCTCAAAGTGTTTTGTACTTCAGTGATTTGGAGCCTCTAAATTAGCCTTATTATCAACAGAGCAAGATTCTTTGCAAGTAGGACTTTAGCTTAGATCTCTCTATTCTAGGAATGTTTTGTTTTGTTTTTTTAACTTTTTTTTTTTTAACTTTTTTTTATTCTTATTTTTGAGACAGAGAGAGATAGAGCATGAACGGGGGAGGGTCAGAGAGAGGGAGACACAGAATCCGAAACAGGCTCCAGGCTCTGAGCTGTCAGCACAGAGCCCGACGCGGGGCTCGAACTCACGGACCGTGAGAACATGACCTGAGCCGAAGTCGGCCGCCTAACCGACTGAGCCACCCAGGCGCCCCTCTAGGAATGTTTTTAAAAAGTTCATGTATTAACAGTTTTTCCAGCTGAAAATTGATACAGGTTCCTATGTTATTTTTTATTTATTTTTGATTATTATTTTTAAAATGTTTATTGTTTTTGAGGGAGCACGTGCAAGCGGGGGATAGGCAGACAGAGAGGGAGAGAAGATCTGAAACGGGCTCTGTGCTGACAGCAGAGAGTTTGATGAGGGGCTCAAACTCATGAACCGTGAGATTATGACCTGAGCCAAAGTTGGATACTTAACTGACTGAGCCACCCCTCTATCTTATTTTTAAAAATCAAATTTAAATGATCAAGTAAAAAACATTAACTCAAATCTTAGGATTCAGATCTGCTTTTTAAAGACTAAAGGAAAAATTATAAAGTATATGAATTTCATTTTTTAAGGAGTTTCAGAAGAACCAGTGAAGTAGTTCTTAATATTTATTAAAACCTGATTTAAAAAACAAAACAAAAACACCTGACAAAGGCTAGACATGTGGAGAATAGTTCATAGGGTTGTTGAGTAGGGCTTCCCATTATTGCACCATTTGCTGGTGGTATTTCTGTATTTGTGTTTTTCCTTGTTTGAATCAGAAAATACATGTATAGATGTCACTTTGAGCATAGCAAAGTCTAGCATACCACCAGTTGGTTCTGGCAGGTGAGGAAATCATGTAAAATTCTGTGAAATGCTAAAGCAGACAAATGGAAACACTAATCTTTTATCATTTTAATAGAGAATTTCAGTAAGTCTTTTTTATTAACAAAAGGCAATGTCCTTTGATCTTGTGGCCTAATTTTGACTCTCAACACAATGTACTTTTTTCTTTTTTAATGTTTTTTTAAATTGTTTTTATTTATTTTAGAGAGAGAGGGAGCAAGTGGAGGAGGGGCAGAGAGAGAAAAGGAGACAGAGAATCCAAAGCAGGTTCTGTGCTGTCAGTGCAGAGCCCTATGTGGGGCTTTACTCACAAACTGTGAGATCGTGACCTGAGCCAAAGTTGGACACTTAATCAACTGAGCCACCCAGGTGCTCCAACACCGTATACTTTTAATATGCTTTTAAATTATGTTAATAAGGAACATACAGAAAAAAATTATATAAGTCTTATTCTCAAGTAGCTCATAACCTTAAGAGATGGGACATAGTAAATAATTATGGGATAGCATGGGAAAATAAAATTTGTGTCGACCCCTGCTATATCATGAGTATTTTTGTGATTAGCATTTGTCTTAGCTGGCAGACTGTGATTGCCCATAAGGCAAGACTGGGTCTTAGCCACTGTCTGTTCCCTGTCCTCCCTCACCCACCAGCATCTGGCAGATAGGTCCCTATGAGTGCTTGTTAAATAAATAAAAAATATAGATAGTACTGATACGATTTCTGAAGGCCATCTAGAGTATAAGAAGAGATAATACAGGGAGAATGGTCTCTTCCTTGAAATGTTTATATTTGTAAAGAGAATGCTTTTTAAAATCCTAATAAACTTTATTGTGGTTAAATTTCAGTTCACTTAAAGTCAAAATAAAAATTAAAGTGAAATAGAGGCCTTTAGGAATCTACATCTAGGTTATTAATCAGCTTTGCCTGAAAGAAACCTGCCTTTGGATTTAGCTGTATCTCTCCCCTGTCTACATTCCCATCTCCTGTTTTTCCCTTTCCCTCTTCATAGGTACTTCCAAATTGTCTTAAAGATGCAGCACCTCTCCCACAACTCTTACTCTCCTCTTGGAGTAGGAGAGGTCACATTTTCTGTGCCCAATTGTTGGGGGGTCAGAGATAGTGGGAGATAGACATGGAAGGAGAGTGGCAAAAGTTTCTACTCATGGTGTAAAATAGCAACTTGTATTGCCTGACATTTTTAATGTCCCACATTTTTAACTCAGAATATTTTGAGGGGAAACATAATTGTCCTCATTAAAATCACGAATTAGATCAAGAAACAACAAGTGTTGGTGAGGCTGTGGAGAAAAAGGAACTCTTGTTCACTGTTGGTGGGAATACAGATATACTGGTTCAGCCACTTGGAAAACAGAGATTCCTCAAAAAGTTAAAAACAGAACTGCCTTCCTATCCAGTAGTCACACTACTGGGTATTTACCCCCCAAATACAGAAACACTAATTCAGAGGGATACATGTACCCCTATGTTTATTGCAGCATTATTTACAATAGTCATATTATGGAAGCAGCCAAAGTGTTCATTAATAAACAAATGGATAAAGTAGATGTGGTGTGTACAAGAAAATAGATACAATGGAATATTATTCAGCTATAAAAATGAATGAAATCTTGCCATTTGCAACAACATGGAGCTAGAGAGTATAAATGCTAAGTGAAATAAGTGAGTCAGAGAATGACAAATACTATATGATTTCACTCATATGTAGAATTTAAGAAACAAAACCGCAAACAAGGGGAAAAAAAAGGAAACAAACCAAAACAGACTCCGTAAAGTAAAACTGATGGTTACCAAAGGGGAGGTGGGTGGGCTGATGGATGAAATAGAAAGGGAAAAAAAAAAGGTAACTAGATTAGAATCCCCATGAAAGTAGAAGTTTTGGTCTGTTTTGTTCACTGCTGTTACTTGTTTAACACAGAACAGAGCCTTGAGATATTGTAGGTGCTAAGTGGATATTTGTTGAATGCATAAATAGGTAGATGAGTGTGAGCTGAATTGAGACATGTGCTCAAACTCTCCAAACAGCTTGAGCGTTCATTTGGCAGATATTTATCATTGAAGCATCTGTGTTAGATGGGGGAGTGTGGTGGTGACCCTGACCATGTCCCTGCCCTTATTTGGTTGGCTCTCTCAATCCTTGTATCTTTATGTAAATAAAGTGAGGTGGATATTACTGATATGAAGATTAAATGACAGATACAGTAAAGTATTTAGCATAGGGCCTGGCACACATAAATGGATTATCTATTACTTTCTTCCACATACTTACTTTCCAAGTTGTTACCATTTCTTTCTCAAGCTCCTTGAGGATAAGTGTCATGGTTCTTTGTGTCTTTTTTAAAAATCCAGTGCTTGTTATCAGTGTTTAAGACTTAAGTAAAGGTAGTATATATGTTTTGCCTTGAAAATTATAAAGCACTTTTTAGACATTAGGTATTACTAAAAATTATCAATAAACCTTACTGTGCTCTTGTACAATTTCTGGATGTGTCTTTATGCAAAGGTATATTTTAAAAATTTAATAAGTGCCTATTACATCTACTAAGGTGACTTGGAATTCTTGAACTTTGCAAGAGTAAGGCAAAGCCATAAAGCAGAACATACCTCTGCTAAAGAGCAGGTTTAATGTACCCTTACTTGGTCAACTACATGTGTTCACAGGACCACCTGTCTTCTGGACATCTATCTGGAAGAAAGTAGAGACTCCTTGAATGTTGGTGATAGCAGTCTCTGTTAAGTGACTAAGAAATTTGCATCTGTCATGAATATGACATCTTTCTTCATTGAGTAACTAAATCAGCATCATCTATTCAAAATACTTAATACTAAATGACAGGATACAACCTCTCTAGATTCAACTAGTTCACATATTTCAAAGTTCCATTCTTATTTGAATGGACGTAAGGCAGTTTTGATGTTCAAATGAGTAACTTACAAGAAAGGTTATGTGGTAATGTTAATATCTTTTGAAAATTTTATTTTCTTGTTTCCCCTCTCTTCCAGTTCTTAGGCAGAGAACAAAAACTTAAGTAAATTAGTTAAGTGAATTTTTTTTTAAACAATTTTCCAACACTCTAGGCAGTTTAAAAACCATTGTTGAGGGGCGCCTGGGTGGCTCAGTTGGTTAAGCGTCAGACTTAGGTTCAGGTCATGATCTCAACGGTTCATGGGTTTGAGCCCGGCATCTGGCTCTGTGCTGACAGCTCAGAGCCTGGAGCCTGCTTGGATTCTGTATCTCCCTCTCTCTCTGGCCCTCCCTTGCTCATGCTCTCTCCTTGTCTCTCAAAAATAAATAAACTTAAGAAAAAAAAAAAACAAAACCATTGTTGAGAATCTCGATAAGTAATTAATGAAGAATTTAAGGAAGGCAGTGTCCACATTGGTGCCTGGAAGCTATTGGTGTAGCAGTCAAGTTGTGGAATGTTTGTTTAAGCTGTTCCCATCATTTTTGGATAGTAGTCACCAGATCCCACGCATGTGACTTGCATTGGGCTTTGTGTTCATAGGGACTACACTCTGTTGTTGCCATTTGATTTGAAAATCTCCAGGGACTTTATGCCTCTTCCCAAATCAAGCCTAAATACTACTGCCTGATTTTCAAGACTCCATAATTTGGTTTTACTTTGCTTATTTAACCACGTGTTCTACCATTTCCTGTTGACGCCTCCTTAGCTGTTGTCAAGCTGCTAAGTGTCTTCAGGTTTACTTTGGTCAGTTTTGATTCTCTGCATTCTTCTGTGTTTCAGCATACATGCAAATGCACACACATGCTATACTTTATCTTATCCTTTCCCTTAGTGTCTCCACATCCTATTACCTTCCTTTAAAAGATTGATTTTAAGTCCTTTGTTGTCTGTGAGTGCTCCTTGACCTGTTTGACCATCCCTTCTTCTGAAATGCTGTAGTACTGACCAGCTTTATGAGCATTTAATTTTATACTACCTTTTGGTGTTCAGTTATTGTCTCTTGTTTCCTGAACTAAATTGTGCATGTCATGGGAACAAGGCCATGCATTATCTTTTTGTATTTACCGTGGTACTGAGTTTAGGGGAAGATCAGTAAATATTCATCAGCTTTTTACCACTAAGTCAATCAGTAGAAGCATTCTTTCTTTTAAAAATGAATGCTATGGGATCTTCTGATTAGTTCTGGATATAAGATAAGTGTAACAAAACTGTTTCCTCTCAGAGAAGACCTAATGCAAGATGTTGATGCACTTCAATTAACAGTAACCAAAATGGATTCATATGATTGAAAATTTGAGTGAGCAATTATATTATGAAAGGTGGAAGGCCTAATATTTTAATTATTCTGTATTATAAATTTGCATATTTCTTATGAGTAGTAATAGAAGTTTGCTTCTATCTAAAATTTGTACAATAGGAAGATAAAAAGCTACATGTATAATTTATAAATGTTGCATGTGTATATTTTAAGTATGTGTGTTACAGTATTAAGCCCTTGCCCTTCTACCTTCTTACCTCTCGTCTTGCGGTTTTATTTGGGTCTAGTGTTTTGGTGCCACTGAATTTAGAATCTTAGCTGATTGCCAGACAGTTGTGAGAACAATTATAGGAAGAATTCCATTTTAAGGATCTTGACATGGGACACCAGAATTGTTTGATTAAATCCAGACTTATTTAAGATAGATTTCTATTATTTAAAGAAGAAAGGGGGTAATATTATGAAAACACCAGGTCATTAGGGGTCTTCTCATATGTGTGAGGGGGAAATTTTGTGCCCAAGGAATCTTAAAATCCGTCAACCTTGGTAACTTGGAAGAAGGTGAAAACAGTTTTGCTTCTCTGGAGTTGATATTATTTTTCTTTACTTTTTTTTTTTTTTTTTTTAATGTTTATTTATTTTGAGAAGGAACATGAGCCAGAGCAGGGGAGGGGCAGAGAGAGAGAAAGAGAGACAATATCCCAAACGGGCTCTGTGCTGTCAGCTGTCAGCACAGAACCCAATGTGAGGCTCAGTCCCACAAACTGAGATCATGACCTGAGCAGAAATCAAGAGTTGGTTGCTTAACCAACTGAGCCACCAGACACCCCTGGAGTTAATGTTAAGTCTGGTCCCACTATGATTTTGAAGAGGACCCTAAAATGCCACAGGTATAAAAGATTGTGACCAGCTAAGAATGCATGGAGAGATCTGGATTGAGCATGACAGTGAGCACAGACAGAAGCCTGGAAAAGAGTGGTGCCTACTGTGTTGGGGTGGGGGGATGGGGCAGCACTGACTTTGCTTCTTTATTTTTTATTTCTTTTTAATTTTTTTTAATGTTTATTTTTGAGAGAGAGACAGAGTACAAGCAGGGGAAGGCAGAGAGAGAGAGAGAGAGAGACATAGAATCCGAAGCAGGCTTCAGACTCTGAGCTGTCTGCAGAGCCCTACCCTGGGCTCTCACTCACAAACCATGTGATCATGACCTGAGCCAAAGAGTCTGACGGTGATTTGACTGAGCCACTCAGGCACCCCTGACTTTGGCTTCTTTAATACTAGTGTGGGGTTGGGGGACTGTGAGGACAATAAAATGCAGAAATGGTGGAATACCTTTTCTGAGATGAGAGTAAAGAGTAGTAAAATTGTGACAGAGATATAGTTTTAAACTTGCTCCATGGAATATTCCTGTTCACTCTTTTCAGTCCTTATCCTGTTGAGACTATTCTGTTTTACAAATCTGACCATGTTTTCTCATGCCTTTTGCTTAATCCCTGTTAATGGATCTGAAGTTTTTCCTATAGGCAGTGGAGGCAGTAGAGAAGTAAGTTGCTGATATTTTTATCTTTGCTAAGTTGCTTCTGTTGCTGAAGAACAGCCCCAGGGGAGCTAAAGTAAGAGTGGTACACTGGAGGGACAGTGTGTCTGTCCATAAGAGTAAAACTTCATATGACAAATACAGCTTATTCTAGAAGAGTGTTGTGTCGTGTAGAAGTTGGAGGTGTGGGGAGGTGTGGCATGCTGCAAAATCTCCTGGGGGACCTTTAAACAACCTACCCCTGGCTTTTCCCCTGCAGTCTGGGCCAGAGTGAAACGCTTCCCGATGAGAACCCGTCGTGTGCACAGATAGGGGAACGATTGCACCAGTGAGCATTTTCTAAGAGGATGAATCTATTAACCAGGGGAATGAACCAACACAGAAATGAAATAGAATCTCCTTGCAAGTTGATTCTTGTTTGTTACAGAGAGAAGAATTTTAAACTGCTGAACTGGTTTTTCTGATAAGCACATTTTAGCATCTTTGTGTTCACTGGATAAGTGTGTTTCTGTGAGATTTCAGGTTTGGGGTGCCGAAGGGAAGAAAGTTCCTTTAGTTAATTTGCATAATAAAAATCATCAATTAATGGCATTTTGGTTGATAATTATCACTTTCAACCATTTTGAGATGGGAAAGCAGTTAAATTCTTTTTTGTGTGACCAAAGTTAAAACAGTATCAGGTTACTGTTGGATATTTCTCCTTGGTTTTAAATTCTCTTTTCAGAAAATGCTCAGAAAAAGGGTTAATCTTGAGATCGCAGGTATTGACAGGTCTAGGTATGTGATCTGTTTGGCTGTTTTGCAAGGTGTTATAAATGCTGCCTGAGTGTAACCTGACACCAGGTAGGCCCAAGTGGCCAAGGATGGAAAGTGGAGAACAATGTGAAAGAACCGGAATTTCAGGTCTAGGCAGTGAGTAATTGCAGCCTGCCCTCAGAGTCCTGGAACTGTCCATCCCGGTGTCAGCAAAAAAGGCGAAAACATAGAGAAGTCATCCTGCTTGACTTGATCATATTGAGTGAGTGAGTGAGTGTGAGAGAGTGTGTGTGTGTGTGTGTGTGTGTGTGTGTGTGAGAGAGAGAGGGAGAGAGGGAGAGAGGGGGAGAGAGAGAGAGAGAGAGAGAGAGAGAGAGAGAGATTGATTACCTTAACATGGCTTGGGGTGAGGTGAACATATTCATGTTTCCATGCCCTGCTTTAGCTTTGCATATGTCGCTGGAAGCCTGACCGAGGCTTTCTATACAAAAAAACACCAATTTGTGCTTCATTTACATGAAAATAAAATTATACTTTAGAAAAAGTTTTAGGTACTTCCATTCCCCTTGCCTTCTCCCCAAGTTGGAATGAAAGATGCTTAAGGCAGGATAGCTATTTAGAAGATATTGGTGGTAATATATGTATATGGCACTTATATAGATTTCAAGGACATATTTTTAAACTTTTTCTAAATTTTCTTAAATTCTGTGAATGTTTGAAATAATATGAGAACCCTGAACGCAGTGGGGAATGATTTATTCCTCTTGTGACATTAAATTTGTATTTTTGTTTTAACTTTTGTGTTTTGTGTACAGCACATGATTTAGACAGGGCTATAGAGTGAGATTTCTTTTACAATTGGTGCCTCTTTCTTTCTTTCTTTCTTTCTTTCTTTCTTTCTTTCTTTCTTTCTCACTCAGTAGGAACTGAGAGACCAACCACCCTTGTTTGAGGAAGTTCAAATCTGGGTCCTTAACTGTAACTACATTTTGGTATATTTTTTAAATCACTTTTTCCAGATTCACATTTTTAAAAATGTAAAGCTGTAGAAATACTGTATTCAAAGAACTAGCAAGCATAATGTCAGTTATTAACTCATAAAAATATTTTAGAATAAATTTTAAGTGTGGTAGCTTTATAAAAATGTTCTCACTTTTTAGGGTGAGTGAAGATAAAACTAATATGATGGGAGGGAGCAATAAGAGTAAAACTTGAAGATTTAAAACAATGATAGAAAAATCCACAAACTCCTCTACTTAAAGTTGTTCCGGTTAAAAATATGAACAAAAATGACTTACCATATATCAAGAAGTTGTATGGAATAGTGTAGAGACCTTTGCTATAAATATTTGTGGCAGAGATTTCTTATTTTCCAGTCTTTCTGCCAAAGAACAATACTGATGAAGTTCTATTAATGCAGATTTAGGGACATGAGTAGAGAATTGGGCTGGGAATTTGGGCCTCTTTTGCTTTCTTTTCCACTGTCTTTGTGACCTTGGACAAGTCAGATTTTGCTAGGCTCAAATTCTTTAGCTGGTCAATGAATGCATTGTTTTAGGTAATCCTTAGGTATTTTTCAGCTTTAAAATTGTGGGATTCCACTCTTTTTAGATTGAGAATGGGCAGGCCCTGGGACAATTGTACAGAATTTATCTTGGTACTGCTGATTTATTATTTTCATGTCTTCTGGAAGCTAATGTAAAACATTCTGCGTGTTAGAAAACACATGAAAAGCCCTGTGTTATATTACTCAAAAATTCCAGCCATTACAGTATATGGGTTTATTGCTTGCTTCTCATTTTAATTTGCATAGCTTTTCTTCTTTTCTCTTTTCTTATTCTATTTCATTTTTATTGTATTTCTTCTAAGCTAATAGTTTTTCCAAATATACTCACTTTTCTTATGATGGGTATGTCTGTTTCTTGAAAAGGGCCTTGTATTAGTTTACTACTCCATAAAAAATTCTTTCTTTTCAGATACTTGGCATCTGGCGTTACTACAGAATTCCAATTCTTTAGATACTCATACATACATAAACATACAAGCACTGTCTGAATGTTTTATTAAAGGTAGTCATTCATGCACCCCATTGCTCTAAGCTAGTGAATTTTACCTCCTTGGGGCTAGAATGATTTAATCTGAAATGTTTTTGTCATTACTTTTATTTATTAATTTTCATTTTGAGTATATGAGTTGGTGACCTGGCACCTTCCAAAGGGTAGCAATGATGTGTTTTTAAATGCCATTATGAATTAATAGGTTTGTAGACTCTTGTGTTTAAAGCCCTTTTGAAGGAAACTTAAATTTGCATTCAATCAGGGATGAAGAAAGCAGGTGTGAGAAGTATTAAAAACTGATTTTGACTGTCATGTTTTTAGAATACCTGAAATATTTTATAATAAATGAGACAGAAACTGAGTTGGTTGTTGTAGCCATCTATGTGGCTGAGGGTTTTGTGTTTACAATCACTAAATTCATGTTGTTTGGAACAGGGGCATAATGGAACTCTGTGTTAAGGGAAGCTTGCCAGACAGGGTGAGGTCTTAGCCTAGAAGCAGCTGGATTTATCAGATAGGTGCCAAATTTTCAGGCACTGGAATAGA
The DNA here is from genome assembly GCF_046562875.1 of Panthera onca. Taxonomy (NCBI): domain Eukaryota; kingdom Metazoa; phylum Chordata; class Mammalia; order Carnivora; family Felidae; genus Panthera; species Panthera onca. Next base: position 211,334,681 of record NC_138339.1, on the reverse strand, counting down.
ATTATACTTTTGTTGATAATGGGCTATAGTATTCTTTGTTGGAGTCTAGCAAATCACTGTGGTCAAGGAGACTCCCAGGGAGTATGGAAATGAGACTTAAGGAGTAATCAGTTAAGTGGCATTCACCTGTTACATGTCCCTTGCATTGTACTGAGACAATAATGAAGCTGTTGTGTATGGAGCAAAACTCATGTGGCCAGCATTCTGTATATGGATTTTGCATAGCATGTTTACAGCAACTCTAGATTTTGGTGTTACATTTTGTACCTGTTTCACAGAAAAGGGAGACTGACAGTAAGTAACTTGTCCAAGGTCACAGTACAGAAGATTCAAACTCAGGTGGTCCAACTCCAGAGCTTTTAACTGCTCTTTTAACTGTTTTTGCTTGCTTTATTATTTGACTTTAAATCTGCAGCTTATTTTGGCGATAAGATACTAGGACTACCTTATTGTTGAGACCCTTCTGTGGTGTGTGTCTCCTTGGAGAATAAGAATATGATCCTGACCCAGTTGAAAGACATGAGAACCAACTTGGGGAGTTTTTACTGTCTGGTGGATGTTCAACTAGATGACCTCTCAAAGTTGTGCAAATAAGTTAACTGTTTATGTCTATGTTAGATAAACAGTTTTCACATATATTTTCTCTTGGTATTTTATAAAGACTAAGTGACACTTTGAAAATGAAATAGGTTTGAGAATTACTTATGCAGTAGAATGTTCCTGAATATAATACATATAGTTAACCAAAGACCTTATAATTTGTTAGGAGAGGGCAAAAAATCCTTTTTCTCCTCAGTCTGAGTACCCATGTCTTTTTCATACTAGTGCAACTTTGAGGAATAAAATGATAAGTTCAGTTTGGGACATGTTTTAGACACATTGACTTTGAGGGGGCACTGATGTGGACTTAAAAGTTGAGTGCGTGGATTTGGAGATGAGCTGAACTCAAGATGGAGACTTTTTTTTTTTTTTTTTTCCAATTTGGTGTGTGTGTGTGTGTGTGTGTGTACACACAATTTGTGTCAGGTAGATTTAGAGGGAAGGCTCTGTACTGTTGCTCTGGACAGAGTCCTGAATTAAGAGGTAAGGAATCTCATTGTACTTATGTGACACTTTCAGATTGTGAGACCTTGGGCACAGGGACTCAATGTACTCATGAGAAACTGAATCATTGATCTAGATGTTCAGTCTCATCTGTTAACTGAAGAGATTTTGATGCAATGGGGTTTTGTTATTTAAGTATCACTAACATGTACAGGTGATAACCTCTGTATCCAGAATCAGAAAATTTCTTCCCAAGACCTATCTTGGTGCCATAGGCTATACAACTACTGAGAAGAAGGAGTGGGAAAGAGAGAAGACAGAGGATCAGAGGCCTTATTAGGCCAATAAAATTATTCAAGAGCTTTTCTTACACATTTTTAGTTGATGAGCTTCTATATAGAAATGTACCAAAGCTACCTCACCAGAGTGAAGGTGTCTCCATCCCAACAAGTGGCCTAGTGATCATGGGCAGTCATTTCAGTTTTGGTTTATTATTCTTGGTTGTCAGTGTGTACCTGAAGGTGTGGGTATGTTGATTGCTTATACTTTTGAAAAACATTTATTAAAGCATAACAGTGTGGAAATGTTAGTAAGAAAAGGTACCTCATTGCAATGGAAAAGAAAGGAAACTTAAACTTTACACAGATGTGTTCACATTGGTCACTGGTAGAGTGTCACTTTGTATTTACAAATAAATGGATTTGGAGGGTTCCTGGGTGGCTCAGTCAGTTAAGCATCTGACTTCAGCTCAGGTCATGATCTCCCAGTTCGAGCTCCACATTGGGCTCTGTGCAGACAGCTCAGAGCCTGGAGCCTGCTTCAGATTCTGTGCCTTCCTCTGTCTCTACCCCTCCCCTGCTTGCACTCTGTCTCTCTCTCTCAAAACTAAAAATAATAAACATAAAAAAAAACCCAAATAAATGGATTTGTAATAGGCCTTTTGGAATCTAACCTTTTACAGAGAAACTTTTGTTATCAGGAAACATCCCTTGATTCTGGTTACTTGACTTCTTACTGTGGTTTTTCAAGTTTGGGATAATGGTTTCCTCTTTATCAAAAGTACTACAATCATTCTTTATAAATAATATATGTAGACATAGCTTAAATATCTAATGATAGATTTTTAAGCAGTATCTGTCTTTAATATAATCCTTTTTACTATTACTGTGGGCACCCAGGTATGGTAGGTACAGAAGGAATTTTAGACAATGGTTATTCACCTAGAGAAGTTTTGCTCTATCTTGCTTCCTGACATACTGCTTTAGATATCATAGACACTCAAAGATTTATTGAATTGAATTAGGGGGACATGATTTTCCCATGTGAGACAGTGTATAGTTAGTGCTAACATGGCGGGCAATAAGTGTCATATTTCTGAAGGGAGCGATCCAGATAGGTGGAGGCCGAGAGGTTTGGGGGGTTTGTGAAAGAAATGGAACTTGAGTATTGAAGACTGGGAGAGATGGGAATGGGCGCTGAGGTGAGAGCAGTATTCTGGAAATGGCGAATAAGTAGATTTTGAGCAGGGAGGCAGGAAGGAATGTAGTTTGTGTGGCAGACCATAAGAAGGCAAGCCCAGTGCAGAAGAATTAGGTTGGGTAGTAATTTAAGGGACAAGATTATAAGTAACATTTGACCAAAGCCAAATGTGTGTCTTATGTTTATATGTCTGTCTGTGATCAATTTAGGTGAAAGCATTTTTTTCCCCTCCAGGTATGGTGAATTGCTCAAAAACCACCTGAATGTGCTAAAAATAAAAATGCTTTCCCAGTGTTGGGGTTGAACTCATTATTGAAAGAGGTGGGGTATAGAGTGGGTGTGGGGCACTGCTGGGTTAGAATTCAGTTTAGTGAGTAGAAGTATTACCTGAATTAAATTCTTAACCCTTACTTTATTTTGATTCCCAGTTAGGAAAATTACAGTTAGCCATGATGACCCCCAGAGTCCAGGGTATATATTGACTTTACTGAAATTAGGAAATTGAGTATCTGATTCAGCTGGCACATGCTGTTTTCAGGGAAACTGATTCACCAGCTCAGCTTCATTCTCTAACTTGTCTCTTTAAAATTAAAATTGTAAGCACTATTTCAAATGTTATTTAATGTGATTATTTTTATAATCTTTGTCTTTTCATATCACATTTACAGTCATAATCCTATGATGCAGTATTTCATAAAATTGTGATAAACTTAAAATTTTTTCCTTTTGTTAATAGTGGTAGCTTTTTTTTAAGTAGGCAAACCTCATTGGCAGGCACTTTTTAAGCATTTCTCCCTCCACTGAAATTGTTTTCACTCTTAAGTTGCGTTTCTGTTTTTCTACTATTGTAAAGTGCAGTTCTTTGCATGTTCTAATTTGCCATGACGTGGTCAAGTGCCGTTTCCTTCCTGTTGCTTGCAAGCCTGTGCTAGAGATAAGGATACATTTCAGTGCATTAAAAAAGAAGCCACTGAAGACAGGCTTTTAAGCATGGTAAAACATTCTACTTAACAGAAACCTTTTAAAAGAACAGAAAGAGTGGACTTTAATTTCTGCTTATTTTTAAAGGCTTTTAAAATAGTGCTTACTGAATTTTAAATGTATGAGACAGACTTTAAATTCTTATATATATTAGGCATAACAGGGACACTGTATGAATGTTTCTCCTAGGGCAAAAATATACAGATGAAATTACTCATGGAGGAACAATTCCTGTGTGGTTTGCTGGGTTACTGGCAAGAAGGAAATTGTTTATATGTCCTTTATTGCAGTTACAAACCTAGTTATTGCTGTGTGGACTTTTTTTTTTTTTTTTTTTTTTTTTTAAGTATTCGGCACTTTAACTGTAGTTTAACTGGGGGGAAGGGAGAATGGCTTCACTTTCAGAAATGAGAGGTGATTTTATCTTAGCAAGAATGAAATCTTCAAAGAAAATATATATCTAACTTAGGAAAAAAAAAAAGCCTGTATCCATCAGTCATGTTGATTTTGTTTAAAAACATTAACAAAAAATACTTTGGAGACACTGCCCTTGGTACTAATTGTTATATTCTGAATGGGCACGATTACTTTTTCATAACTAACTTAAGCTTTTGTTTTTCAGGCCAAGAAGTTCTAAAGAAGAAAAATTTCAGAAAAATTGCCTCTGTTTGAGTGGAATATCAGTGAACCAAGGAAACCTGTAGTGCTGTCCTGAAAGAAAACCTGGTCTACAGTAACTTAACAGACTTAGCTGAGGGTTTTTTACCCAAATTGGTCACTGGATTCTGCTGCCTCATACTTGAACCTGCTTGGAATTTTTCTCATGTGGATCTAAGGGGAATGTTTTATTATGGCTGCTGTTGTCCAACAGAACGACCTAGTGTTTGAATTTGCTAGTAACGTCATGGAGGATGAACAACAGGTATGAGACCCAGAGACCCAGAGGAAATTGGATTTTAATAAATTTATTGTCACGATTCTTCCATTTGCGACAGAAAATTTACTTTAAAAGACCATAGGAGAAACCTTATTAATGTAAAAATGTAGATGTTAAAATTTTGGAGGCAATTGTGATCTTATGTTTTAAGTACTAGTTAATTTGTTGAGAAATAATTTAATCCTTAGTTCTGGTGTGGAACATGGAAGTAGTAATTTTGGGTTTTTTTTTTTTTAATGAGACTTTAAATAAAATACCTTAAGTAATTATTTCAAAGTAGTTTGAAAAGTTCTAGAGGACATAACAACAAGACATGTACATTTTTTTTTTTTTTTTTTATTGTAATATAGGACTGGTGGTTGTAATAGTTGCTTAATTAGTATTTGTAATCCAGGGCTGTTTTCTAAGTGGATGGAAAGATGTTAGTAGTCCCATAATCATACATCACTTCAGTGCAAAGCACGTGATTCTGAGGAAGTCCCTTCACTTCTCTAGATCTAGATTGCATCATCTGTTGAATGAAGGGATTAAACTGAATAATTTCAAACTGGCTTTCACTTAGTTTATGTTCAGTGATGTTCAAATTACTGTTTCTAGAATGTGAAGAAGATCCAAGAGGCATTGAGAAAAGGATCTAAGTTAATTCTAGTCTCCCTGCCCTGCCTCCCCTCCCACTGCAGGGTGGGGGAGATGCTAGGGGTTCTTGGGACTTTATAATTTACTTCGTTTTAAACAGGTTATGTAGGAATTTAATTAAGACATGATGTGAGAGAGATGCTGTGTTAGACTCACTATACTGGCAAAAATATTTTGAGGACCTGCAGGTTTAAAATATGCCCAGTAAGTTGATTTAGATACTGAAAAAAGCCTAATCCCAAATATTTCACATTAATTGGCCAATTATAATGTATCATACTTTTAATCTAGAAACATAGTTACTACAGGTAATAAAATTGATTCTTACTTTTGACAGGGAATTATAATTTTTTTGCTGTTTGTATTGTCTATTGAGGTGACAGATCTAAAAATTTATAAATAACCTATAAAAGAGAATTTGGATTGAGGTGCCTTAAAATCCAGATGAGCTTTGGTTAGGAAGGGAAAAAGTTTGAGGGAGAGGATTGCTTGGTCCCAATTAAAAATGTATTAATAGTTACATGGAAAATTACTCATGAGAAACTGAATCATTGATCTAGATGGTCAGTCTCCTCTTTTACCTACCAAAAAAATTTTGATGCAGTGGGGCTTTCTTATTTATTTCCAATATGTATGGGTGATACCTCTGGATCTGGAACTGGAAAATTTCTTCCCAAGACCATCTTGGTGCCATAGGCTATGCAACTACTGAGAAGAAGGAGTAGAAAAGAGAGAAGACGGAGCATCAGAGGCCTAATTAGGCCAATAAAATCATTCAAGAGCTTTCTTACACATTTTTAGCTTATGAGTTTCTAAATAGAAATGAACAAAAACTACCTCACCCCCAAATTATGAAATACTCTGTTTATATTTTCTTCTGTTTTATGTGTTTAACTCCCCAGTACATATGGAATATATTTTTTTAATAGAATGTGAGGTATAGGGATCTGACAACTATTTCCTCCCACGAGTAAGGATGTTGACCCTTCAGATTTATTGAATATTTTATGATTTCCACACTAAGAGTGCCACCTCTCTTATATACTAAATTACCACATAATACTTTAGTTTTGAACTTTCTGGTGTATTTTATTATTTTATTCCATTTAACTGTTCTGTATTATGCCAATACCACATTACTTTCATTAGTATCATTTTATAGATTTGACATCTGATAAGATATTCCCCCTCCCCTGCCTAAAAATATTGGTACAGAGTTTTGAATGAATTTTAGAATTAACTCCTTAAGTTACATAAAACTTTGTTGGGATTGTAACTTTTCAAAGTTATACAATATTTGTATCTTTTATTTTTCAAAAAAAAAATTTTTTTGTAATGTTTATTCTTGAGAGAGAGACAGACAAAGACAAAGTGTGAGTGGGGGAGGGTCAAAGAGAGAGGGAGACACAGAATCTGAAGCAGGCTCCAGGCTCTGAGCTGTCAGCATAGAGCCTGACGCGGTGCTCAAAGTCACAAACTGTGAGATCATGACCTGAGCTGGTCAGACGCTTAACCGACTGAGCCACCCAGGTGCCCCAAATATTTGTATCTTTTAAAACAATTATTTTATGATCCTATATTGGTTTGGTTGATTCTTTATAAAATCACTGTTTGAAGGCATCAGATTAGAAGACATTTCCTGTTTTGAGTTATGGTCTGTGGTTATAAATGTCATCTAAAGCAACTGACACCGTTAATGTCTGGTTGCCACCACCTTGATCATTTTCCCTTGTATCATACTCTTTTCACAATTGCTTGGGGGGCTGGTAATGTTGGAAAGGAAACACTAACATTATTGGTTCTGACAAGCCACTTTTAAAAGTCTTTTCTTGCTATCTGTTCCAAACCGTGAATATTTGTAGCAGAGAATGAAGCACTTCTGTGGGAGAGCAACACCATCAGTGCTGAATTGCAGTATGTACTTTTATTTGGAGGTGCCTTGATTTGACCTTATTAAACAGGTGTGTTTGCCTGGGGAATTTATGAGAATAAGAAGAAATCTGAAGGTTGTGGATACAAGTTTCTAAAGAGAAAAACTTGACTTATAGGCTCAAATAATCCAGAAGTTAATTTAATGAAAAACAGCTGGTAGTTTAATGCATTTTATAATTTTGACATGTCATTACATTTTATACTTTTTCAGTTGTTGGTTCTAAAAGTAGAACCTAGTAAATCATAGTTATTTATACTTAACAGACTTAGCTCACTAGGGAGAAGCTTGGTGACATGCATGGGAAAGTGAAACAAATATTTTTGTAGAATCCTATCACAATGTAAGAAGGTGGTCTTACAACATTCCTTCTTTGGGTATAAATTGGTTTGCTCTGAATATTGATTCCTTGACGCTAAATGATAAAAAGTGCCTTGCTGCCTTTTTAACAAGATACCCAGTAATTCTCCATGCAGTGTTTGAGAAACACAGCATTGCAACTTTGGGAAACCTTCACTGTGAAAGTTACATTAGAACTGGATCTTGTAGAAAGATCCAGTTTATCTAACAAATGAATGAGCAGAAGTGTTCTGGAACAATAGAAAGTACTGAAACTTTTAACGGATTCCTTGACTACATAATCAGTCTAACCACCTTAACCTATGGTTAGAAGCTTTTCATAGTGTAACTGTTTCATGTTTTTTTGTTTCTTATACTATGTTAATTTTGTCAGCCTACTGTATAATGTCCAGTGCTTTCCTGCTTGATCTCCCACATTCATACCTGCTGCCTATTGAAGTTCTAATCTCTTTCAAAATCTTAGGACAAAACCTACTTATTCTAGAAATTTATCCTAAAATTATTCCTTCAGGAATTAACAAATTTTATCCTGTCATTTCTATATCACTTACTGTCATTATTCAACTATTTGCCACATTACATTTTCATATGTACATTATCACATCAGAAGACTTTTGAATGAGAGGTAATGTTCCCCAAACTCTCTTGACTACAGTATATATATTTTCTAGGACCCTATTTATCCACATTCCCAGTGCATGGGCAGTTTTGCCTCAATTCCACCACAATTGTAAGACCAGAAAGAAATACTCATGGAGTCTTTCTTCTGTTATGTATTTAGAACTGTTCTGTTGTATGTGTTTAGTCAACACCATGTCAAATAACTTTCAAAACTTATCACTGAAATTATAAATAAGTAAATATCCATACAGAGTTTTTCTATTTATTTATTTACTTATTTATTCAGAGCATGAACAGGGGAGAGGAGCAGAGGGAGAGAGAGAGAAGGAATCTTAACCATGCTCCACACTTAGTGAAGAGCCTGATGCAGAACTCAATCTCATAATCCTGGGATCATTACCTGAGCCCAAATCAGGAATCAGACACTCAACCGACTAAGCCACTCAGTTGCCCCCATATAGATTTTTCTGTTTCTCAGGAGACTCCTTCAAGTTACAAAGGGAGTTTTTGACATGTATCTTTTTAAATTTATTTAAAAATTTTTTTTTAGTTTTTTTTTAAATGTTTATTTTTGAGACAGAAACAGAGTGTGAGCGGGGGAGGGGTAGAGAGAGAGAGAGGGAGACAGAGAATCAGAAGCAGACTCCAGGCTCTAAGCTGTCAGCACAGAGCCTGATGTGGGGCTCGAACTCCCAAACCGTGAGATCATGACCTGAACCTAAGTCAGATGCTTAACCGACGGAGCCACCCAGGCAGTCCCTCCAACTCCCCCCCCCCCCCCCAATTTTTTTAATGTTTATTCATTTTTGAAAGAGACACAGCATGGACGGGGGAGGGGCAGAGAGGGAGACACAGAATCCAAAGCAGGCTCCAGGCTCTAGGCTCTGAGGTGTCAGCACAGAGCCCAGAGTTAGAGGCCCAGCTCATGAACTGTGAGATCATGACTTGAGCTAAAGTTAGATGCGTAACCTACTGAGCTACCTAGGCGCCCCATTGACATGGTTGTATCTTGAGAATGAGGTTGTATTTTGTAGAGAATATAGATCACACCAACGGGCCATTTTTAAGGAATTGTGTTAGGAAAAATTCTGTTAGGTCAGGGATTAAGTGTACCTTAAAATTAAAATAGAAGGGATGAGTTGACGTGTTCTATATGTAACTTATTCAGCACCAGCACCAGGAGGACAAGAAGTTGGGATGGTGATAACTAACCTGTACGTGGACATAAGGAATTTTGTTATTTACATGTAATTCCAGGGTATATAGATCAATCTACCTGTTCTTGTGGCCTTCTTTTGTAGTCTTGGCAGATCAGACTTATCAGATCCATTAAAAGCTTAACCTTCTGTACAACTAACATACCAGAGGTTGCTTGTTTCTTTTGTGTACATTTGGAACCCTCATCAAAGGAGTTCTGCCACAGAGCCCATAGTATAAGTCTGCTTACATTTTGGAAAGTCTGACTTTGAATCACCCTGAGGCACTCTTCAGGTTATGTGAAGGGACAAACCTTCCTATGATCTAGTGTTTGGCCAGGCTTATCTCCCTGCCAACTATTAGTGAGGAAGCTGATGGTTATTATGAAGGAGAAGTAGGTGAGGGCAGTAGGAAATTATTACACTCTTTCGCAATTTTCCCTTAACTGTCCCCCCAGTGATTTCATCAGGCTCCATGACAAGGTCTTTAAAATGAATATGGATGAGTGGCCCGAGCCTGAGTCCTGGCCTCTCATGCTCCTCCTCAAATAGCATGAACTTCACCACCCATTCCGACTTCTTCTCCAACTATTGGTCCCAGGGCTCCATGCTGTCGCCCAACCACTTGGTCCTGCCAGTCAGCATTGCGGATGCCAGAGTCTATGCAGGCACCTGGGGCTCAGCCTCTCAGATCTCTGTGTTCTGCTCCACCAGCTAATAGGGTGGTGGGGGGCCCAGGCCTGGCCACCAGGATAGCTAGGGGTCTGGCAGGCATAGGGGGCATCCTCAGGAAGAAGGAGACCATGCAAGACCTGAGTGACCACCTGGCCTCCTGCCCGGAGGAGGTGAGGAGCCTCAAGGCTGATAATCAGTGATTGGAGTTCAAAATCTGGGAACACCTGGAGAGGAAGGGACCCCAGGTCAGAGACGGGGGGCAATACTTTTAAGAGCATTTTGCTGAGGGCTCAGATCTTTGCAAAATCTATGGACAGTGCCTGCATCATTCTGCATATTGACAGTGCACATCTTGTTGCTGGCGACTTCAGAGTCCATATGAGATGGAGCTGGCCATGTGCCATTCTGTGGAGAATGCTCTCCCTGAGCTGCACAGAATCATTGATGACAGCAGTGTCACTTGACTGAAGCTGGAGGTAAGAGATCAAGGCTCTCAAGGAGCTGTTCCTCATGAAAAAGAAACCATGAGGAGGAAGTAAGGGGTCCAAAAAACCAAATTGTCAACTCTGAGTTGACCGTGGAGTCGGATGCCCCCAAATCTCAGGACCTCAGCAAGATCATGGCAGGCATCCAAGCCCTATGACGAGCTGGCTCAGAAGAACCAAGAGGACCTGGACAAGTACTGGTTCCAGCAGATTGAGGAGAGCCCCCACAGTGGCCACCTCATAGACCACTGAGATAGGAACAGCTGAGATGACCCTCCCAGAGCTGAGTACTTGGAGATCAACCTGGACTTGATGAGAAACCTGAAGGCCAGCTTGGAGAATAGCCTGGGGGAGGTGGAGGCCCACTACATGATGCAGATGGAGCAACTCAGTGGGGTCCTGCTGCACCGGGAGTCAGAGCTGTCACAGACCTGGACAGAGGGGCAGCACCAGACCTAGGAGCATGAGGCCTTGCTGAGTATCAAGGTCAAGCTGGAGGCTGAGATCACCGCCTACCATCACCTGCTGGAAGACGGGGAGGATTTCAGTCTCGGTGACACCCTGGACAGCAGTAGCTCCTTGCACATTGTCCAAAAGACGACCACACGCAGGATTATGGATGGCAGAGTGGTGTCTGAGACCAATGACACCGAAGTTCTGAGGTGTTGAGGCAGCAGAATAGAAGCAGGTTACCCTTTGGGGAGCAGGAGGCCAATTAAAAGAGATGAAAAATGAATATGGGTGAGGTCGTCGCATAGGATAGGATATGGACTAGAAGAGTTCCAGAAACATCCAGTGATAAACTTTAGTAATTAGTGTTTACTGACCATTTTGTCCTGTGCATTGTGTTATGTACTTTACAGGGATTATCCTATTTGACAATCTTATGAAGTAGGTACTTTAATTCCTACTATCCAGAAGAGTCAATTGAGGCTTAGAGAGGGGAAGCAACTGACTTGGAATGATAAAACTGGGAACTGTCACCCAGCTTGTGCCTTGAATAATGTCAGCCACCAATGCATGCAAGTAGTTAAAAAGTGGTTTTAAATGTGGAAGAATTATACTTTGCATTTATGATTTTAGCAAAAAGAAAATGTTATGTATTCTAGTTAATCTGTTAATGTAATTGAGGTTGATAGTCTTTGTGACCTGATAGACCTGAGTACTACCTTTAAAAAAAAAAAAAATGGCAGCTTTATTGAGATGTAATTTACATACCGTACAATTCACCTATTTAAACTGTGCAATTCAACGATTTTTACTATGTAAACAGAGTTTTGCATCCATCACCATAATCAATATTGGAACATTTTTGTTATCCCAAAAAGAAACCTGTACCCATTAGCAGTCATGTCCCATTCTCCCGGATTCCCACACTGTGGCAGCCACTAGTCTACTTTTTGTCTCTATAGATTTGCCTGTCGTGGGACATTTTGTATACATTGAATGTGGTATGCCCAAGAGACCATGCAGTATGTAGTCTCTTGTGACTGACTACTTAAACAATGTTTCCAAGGTTCACCCATGTTGTAGCATGTATCAGTACTTCATTCTTTTTATTGCTAAATAATATTCCATTGTCTGGGTATATCACTTTGTACTTATCCATTCTGTGTATTTTTCAAAAAAAATGTTTTTTTTTTTTTTTTTTTAAATGAAGTTCGTGTTGGTCAGTTTTTTTGTTGGGGGTAGAATTGGCCATCTCCCTTCTCCCAGAAAGTGCTCAGTCACCTAGAGCAGCCTTGCTGGGTGAATAAGGAAATTAGTACCTCTTTGATGTAGCTCAGTTTAGCCACATGATCTTGAAAATTTTGCCTCCTTTCGTTTTACTTAGCATGTAACACATAAAGGGAAGGATAAGTCATTATGTGAACAGATAGGGTTACTGGCCTTTTTTTTGCCCCCTAAGCCAAAGTCACTTTCAACATTATTTTGAGAATAATGATGAAGATAATGTCCTTTGATTTACTAAAGTAAAAAGAAAACCGGTCATGAATGATTTGTTAGAGTGTGAATTTAACAAAGTGATGTCCTTAAATAATGTTCATAAATCTGATATGCTGAATGTTAAAGATGTTAGAATATGGGCAGAGTTTTTGGGTTTTGTTTTGTTTTGTTTTTGATACAGTAACCAAAATTCTCAGTATTAGGGCAGTTCTATCTTTTTGGAAAGAAGAATTATGTTGTAATGACTAGTAATACATTTGTGAGCTTACCTGTTTCATCTGTTCTCACCTATTGAGACATTGAGAAAAAGAGCATTGAGCATGTGAGGAGGGATCCGGGAATTGACCTGGAGTTGTAGGGATTGGAGTGTGAGGAAAGAATTTTCCTCTCCTGAAAGGTGATATTTTAGGTGACAATTTAAAGATTTGTTATATTTTTATGGTTTTGTTTGACTCTGCACTTCTCTCATTCCACTGTATTTTCTGGTATGGAAAAAAACAAAGAGTATTTAGGAAAAACTGCGATTTACCTTTAGGAAAGCAACTACAGGGAAGCTCAAGTAACTGGCACTTCCTCTCCCCTCCCCTGCCCCAACGCGTGAGTACATTCAGAAATAATTTGGTATTGAAGATTTACCTGGGAAATGATTTATTGAAAAGTGACTCGTTTATGTGCATTAAGATCAACTGCCTGCACCTTCAGTATTATATTGAATTCTGCAGATTGGTAATTCTTGTCAGTTACGAATCTGTGACATGTAGCAGAGTATCAGCCTGGGAACCAGGAGCCACCACTTACTAGACGAGTGACTTCAGACAAGTTTTTAAATTTCTCTGAGCTTTGATTTCCTTCACCAAAAGTGAAAGAATTACCTCCCAAGGTTATGAGTATTCAGTGTTTACGTAAAGTATTTAACAAAAGCCTAGTGGTCAATAAATGTGGCAGTTGCTGTTGTGAATGACCTGAATTAAATTAAAAAAAAGCGTTAAAAGTTTGTGTGTACCACTGCATACTCTGTTAATTGTTTGGGATAAATTAGGTAATGAAGTCAATTTTTATAATTTGAATACCATTTAGACAAATTCATTCAGCTTTTTTTCCCCCCTTATTTTTTCTTTGCTGGCTTAGTTCTAGAATAAGCCAACAAATTTATCACTCAGGATTTGAAAAATCTGGCAGATTAATTCTGTGGGGGAGCACTGTCCTTTAACATTAAAGCATGTTAAGTTTCTCTGAATATAGTTTGACTGGGAGTTGTTCAGTTTTTTTGGAGTGACTCTAATTTCTTTTATTGCCTACGATTGGCTAGTGTCACTTTTCCATTCTGGAAAAGGCTTTGTAGCTAAACTGTCTGTATTCAGGAAATGATTCATACATATTTGTATAAGATTCTTGTCTAAGTCCCATCTTTTAGAAGTAGGAATTGCCTCCTTAATTATGATTTTAAATTTTTTGAGTTATGTAGAATCTGCATGGTTAAAACCTCAATCTGATGGTGACCGCTAAGGTATTATCTAGTTGGCTTGTAACTAAACATTTAAACCTGGTTAAAATTTAGCATACTTCCCAAAATTTACGTTTCTCCCACCCCCACATACCCTTAACCTACCAATGTATTGAACTTTTAAAGTGAGCACTCTAATAGGAAAACCAAGTTTGTTTTCAGTGACCATTTTACTTTTCGAGATGCATGGCCAAGTAAGTTGTAATTTATCCTGGCTGAGAAAGGGAAAAATCTGGGCAAAGACTAAAGGTAGCCAATAGTCACAAAAGACCTAAACTGGGATTAGAGTTAGCCAAATCAACTCCACAGGGATTTACAGTAGAATTTTGAACATTATCTAATAGGGGAATTCTGGAGAAAAGACCATTTTACTTAGACCTCACTATTTTTTATGGTGCCGTGGAAGAGAGAAGCTAAGCTTCTTCAGAAACACTCATCTCTGCTGGGGCCAACAGAAATAAAACATACATACATATATATAAGCTTTAACTGAGATGAAACTTTTGTTAGACCATAATCTACTTATCGGATCCTGTACTCTTAGAGTCTATCCTAATGGTTAATCTTGTGGACTTGGGAGTTAGATTGTCTGGATTCAGGTTTCAGTTCTGCCTCTTCCTAGCTGGTTGCCCGATGTCAATGAAACTGCATAGTGTTGTGGGGATTGACAGGGATAAGCCATATAAAGTACTTAACGTAGTAGCTGCCACCACGTTAGGAATACCACTTAATTTTAATTTTATTCTGTTATATTGATCATTTTATTGAACTCTCGAAGACAAACTGGAAGAGAACTTTTTACATAGCACTGTAGTGAGTTTCTTTTTAATCAGATTAAGAAAGCGCTTTGCTTATGTTAATTTTCAGAGATTTGAATATTTTTTCTCTTATACCAAGCCACTGGCTACAGTATAATATCTGCATCATGATGTTTATAAAAAATCTACAATCTATAAAAACCTAGGGTATTGAAGAAAGAGAGCCATTGGGAAGTGAAGGGACTGACAGAAGCCTATATATTCAATTGTGTGCCCTGCTGCTGCTTTGCAAGTTGATTTCCATGCCAGAAATATACTGCCTGCTCTAGTCTTGAGTGAAGTGTAAAAATATTTCCTAACATTTTGTGGAGCACTTTATAGTTTACAGTGTCTATTTCATATACACTTTGATTCCCACAAATGATTCTGTGACAGAGTTAATATTTCTCTCCATTTCCTATTGTATTCTCTCACATTTATTACTGGATAGCTAGAATAACTATATTAGAATCTTACAATAGATTCCTAGGGCAGAGTTGCAAAGGCACTCAGGGCACTGTTCAAAATTACCTAGCCTATTTACTAAAGATATCTGGATCCCAGTTCTGATTTAATAACATTGTTTTAGAGTATCAGTGGGTAATTGGTCTTATTAGCTGTTTATTGACTCACCAATTTTGACAGTACTTGGTTTCTTTATATTTCTGTTAAGACATAATGCAGAACAAATGTCCTTGAAGATATGTGTGTGTGTGTGTGTGTGTGTGTGTGTGTGTATACAATGGAAACACAATGGAATATTACTCAACCATCAGAAAAAAAGAAATCTTGCCATTTGCAATGACATAGGTGGAACTAGAGTGTATGATGCTAAGTGAAATAAGTCAGTCTGAGAAAGACAAATACAATATGATTTCACACATGTACAACTTAAGAAACAAAACAGATGAACATATGGGAAGGGGGTGGGGAACAGAGAGAAACAAACCATAAGAGACTCTTAATGATAGAGAACAAACAGGGTTGATGGAGGCAGGTGGGTGGGGGATGGGCTGGATAGGTGATGGCGATTAAGGAGGGCACTTGTGATGAATCACTGAATTCTCCTGAAACCAATATGAAACTATATGTTAAGTAATTAGAATTTAAATAAAAATTTGAAAAAGAAAAAACACAGAACTGTATGGGGATTTGATGTATCATTTAAGCTAGTGCATTGAAGTATTTCTAAGTTTTTAGAAAGGTAGTAATGAATATTTGGTGTTTTGTTTAAAATGAAAATGCACTAGAAACAATGAAAAAAAAGCCCTGAGGAAATTGCCAGGGAATAATTGCCACATGCATAAAACTGGTAGTCCCAAAGAGTTTCATGGGTAAGTTATTTTAAACTTTAATGAATCATTTAAACAGTTTCAGTTCAGAGAGAGAAGTTTCCTAAGTCATTTTTACAAAGTCAACATAACACTGATACCAAAACCTGGGGGAATGTGTGCACATACACATTAGTAGGCTAATCCCAAAATGGATACATATTTTAATATAATAGCTAATATTTATTGTCTCTTACATTTGCTGGGTCCTGTGGGCAATATGCATTTTTTCCTTTTTAATTGATCTTATTAAATTACATAATATTGGTTAAAAAAACAGAATTCTTACAAGTTTATCCAAAGGTTACTCCTAAAAGATGGAATATTATCTCCATGTGAGGTTCCTTTATTCTGTGAGGCTTGATAATTAATCACACACTTTTCTTTACATACTTGAGGAGGTAGGGTCCACAGTGGTGTCTAAAAAGCCATCTGAGGGGCGCCTGGGTGGCGCAGTCGGTTAAGCGTCCGACTTCAGCCAGGTCACGATCTCGCGGTCCGTGAGTTCGAGCCCCGCGTCAGGCTCTGGGCTGATGGCTCGGAGCCTGGAGCCTGTTTCCGATTCTGTGTCTCCCTCTCTCTCTGCCCCTCCCCCGTTCATGCTCTGTCTCTCTCTGTCCCAAAAATAAATAAAAAACGTTGAAAAAAAAAATTAAAAAAAAAAATAAAAAGCCATCTGAGATTTTTATTTTTGTTTTTTTAAGTTTATTTATTTAAGTAATCTCTACACCCAACATAGGGTTCAAACTCACAGCCCTGAGATCAAGAGTCACTTGTTTTTCCAACTGAGCCTCCAGCCAGGCACCTCACCATCTGAGATTTTTTTGAAATGAGACTCTTGAGCTTCAGCTAAAACACTGTATCTATAATTTATAAAAGAAAGACAAGTGGTTCTCCAGACTAGAAAGTCCAGATCAATAAACCTGTTTCTCTAGATTTTCTTTAAAAAATAACGTTTTTGTTCCTTCAACTTCCAGAGAGTCTATTTTGAATGATTTACTTTTCAACTGGTTTTTGGTTGTGTCACACTTGGATGCAGTTGACTTAAAAATGTTTTACTTCTTGCTTTTTCTTCTAATTATTTTATTTTTAGTCATTCTGACTAGTGCAGGATATTTTCTCTAGAGGATGTGTCAACACAAAATGAACAAAATTTCTTTTAGAATTTCTAAAAGAAAGGAGGAGAGTAAGTATTATTCGAGCCCAAGTTAGGACAGCTGCCTGGGATACACAGTCTTCACAAAGCAGAGAGTGCTCTCACATATTTTCTTTCGATCCTCAGCATAATAACCCTGTATGGTGTGGTAACTATTGTTATCCTTATTTTATGAATAAGGAAATCCCCTGTAAAGAGAAATCTCCTAGAGGTTGAATGAGGAAATGAATGTTGCCCAGAAACACCACTGTAGAATGTGACAGTGCCTGCATTGGAATTGAGTCTTTTTGATTGAGAAAGCCCAAACTCTTAACTATAAGAGAGAAAAAGAACCCTGAAGGAAAAAGAGAATCTGGAAGAATATTAAGTAAAACCTCTTTTATAGCGATTATAAATAAGTAAAATTTTCACATTCTCCCAAATACATTTGCATACAAAAAATTTTAAACACTAGATTCATGTACTACACTCTAGTAAGGAAAACTATATTTAGACCAACGTGTTGGGCAGTGTGTACTATAGGTACATAAATTTTTCTGCCTGTTTGCTAAAACTCTTTTTCATTTTCTTTTAAAATAAAGACGGATAAGCTCGTGTAATGGGGAGCTTGAGTTAATCAACAGAAGTATTCTTATTTGCAGATAATGAAGCTGTTTTAATGACAGGGTTTTTGAAGTGTGCAGAGAATTTGGCTGTGAAGAAGCCTTCACAGGACTTTATGCTGAGCCTTGGAGATGTATTGCACAATTCTGGCTTGTTTTATGTAATAGATCAATTCCTAAAATCAATTCAAAATGTATTGGTAACAGTGGTAGTTATTAGGGAGGGGAACTATATGGAAAAGGGACAATACTTTAAACTCTTGGAATACAATGTGTTCATGTATTAATCTATTCCCCAAAATACATCTTTTTAAAAATCTATTAAGTTTTTTATTTTTATTTAAGTTTTTATTTATTTTTAGGAGAGAAAGAGAGCACAAGCAGGGGAGTGGCAGAGAGAGAGAGACAGGGAAACACAGAATCTGAAGCAGGGTCCAGGCTCTGAGCCATCAGTGCAGAGCCTGATGCAGAGCTCAAACTCACTAACCATAAGATCATGCATGATGTGAGCTGAAGTCGGATAGCTAACTGACTGAGCTGCCCAGGCACCCCAAAAATCTATTAATTTTTTTTAAATGCACCATGGGAACTTGTTTAAAGGATTTTTAATTTAAATTCATTTTGTTCACCACTCACCCTAATTATATCTATCTAGATATGCCATGTCTAGAGGTTTCCTTTAATTTTATGGTTTATAAAAGGGAATAAAATATCGCCATAGTGTTTGTCTGATCTGGTTCAAGTCTCCTCTCCCTGCAAATGCTCTGCCTTACCTCTGTCTCAAAGTAATGGTCAGAGAGAACTGGAGACATTTTAAAGTTCTATTTCTTCTATCAGATTGACCTCTGCTTTTTAGACTTTTTATTGAAGTGTTACATAAACACAAAATATGCACAAATCGTTAAATGTATAGTTTGATAAATTGTCACAAAGTAAACATGTATGTTTCAGCTTTTGCTTTACCTTGAAGCTTAAATGGTTGTTGCTGAGATGAGATGGTTGTGTTCACTACTTTTCTGGTTGCATTCATTGCTTTTCTGAAAGGACTATTCTTATTCAAATAGAACAAAAACAAAAAACCATGCCTGTTAATGTAAGATTATAGTAAGCCAAGTTTTCCCCCCAAGTTTTATTGAGATGTAATTTATATATAACATGTTTAAGTGTACAATGTGATGATTTGATATACGTATATAAGTTAGCCAAGTTTTAAGAGTGTTTATTTCTATCTAAATCCAGTATTGAAGTACTTAATCATCCAGTTATTTTGTTGAACGGTTACTCTGTGCCATGCAGTATAACAAATGATATATTTACATGTTCTTGAATTCTTACAACAACTCTAGAAGTTATTCTCATTTTTGATACACACGAAAACTAAAACTAGAGAGGCTGAAAATTTTGATGGAGTTCAAACACCCAGGGTATGGTACAGTTTGGCCTTAAATAGGATCATTCTAACTCTAGAGCTTGAGCACTTACTGTTGCATCCTATTTTCACGAGGTGTGTTTCTAGTGCATTTGCTGCATGGCAAATATTGTCTGATTGTGTCCTGATAGACTGAGGTATTGGGTTTTTGTTTTTGTGTTTTGGTTTTTTAAATCATAGGTGAAGGAAATACTTTCAAAGCTGTGGCTTCATAGGATGAGGCTTTGGGGCAGCATTCTGGTTGAAAGAGAAGGCACAGGAGTGTGTCTTAAAGATGTGTTTTCATGGCAAATGAACTGTGTTTGTGTGTTTATTGGAGTGGCCTCCGAGTGAGGAAGCTGTTGAAGATTACTGCTCGAGTGAGGCCCACCCCACTCTTGGTTTTGGCTTGTTTTGAGGCAAAGTGATAGTAAAAACTACTTGAAAATGTGCTCATTTTGCACCTATCTTAAAAACGAGTATGTACATTGGGGAAGTTTTGAAAGACTGTTTTTAACTTGCTTTTCTTTCAGGAAAACATTTGATAGCTGTTTCATTTTAAGCTGTTTCATAGAGGATCTGGGCAGGATGTTTCACAACAACCTCGTACCAGATTGAGCTCTGCTGTCAGGGAAGCTTGGCAAACAAGTTATTTGAAAGTTCTTTTGTCTTTTTGTATTCAAAGACTTGTTGAATTAGCTTTACTTCATATGGTTGGAATAATGGTCCATACTTTCTTAAATATCCTCCTAGGGCCTTGGGTTGTGGTATATTGAGGGAAAAGCAAGCCTGGTGAGAGTAACATTGCTGTTTACAGATTGGTCACTTCCCTCCTCTTTTCAACTTGATGGTATTGCTACATATGTCATCAGCCACAACAAATGGCAAGTCCATAGTGGACAGTGTTGAAATTTGGGGAACTCTCCTTCCTGCCAAAAGTTGGTTTGATTTTTATTATGGATGCTAAAAAATTGGTTGAAGTTTCGCTTTCAACACATGTGTTTAATTTACCTGAAATTAATAGAAAGGAAAACTGGTATGTATTTTTCATTCCAGAGTTGTTAAGACACTCAATAAAGTCACACAACAGTTGAAAGCTTATCAGTGCAGTTTAATTTGCTCATAGAAACTGAGGCTTTGAAAACTCTGATCTTTGACAGAGTGTAATAATCCCAAGAAGTCTTCCATCTCTCTTCCCACCCATCGTTTTGTGATTTGTTTTGGTTCTGTTACAAAAACAAATGGGAAAATAATCTGCAAGTGCCAAAACATGTCATAATAAAGTAATATAACTTTGTTGTTTTGGATTACTAGTATGTCAGACATTGGCGTAAATCAAGTTGACTCAGGTTAGGGGATGCAGTTTTGAATTTTGTAATTCTTTAGAGCAGTGTTCTAAACCCTGCATGCACATTAGAACCACACAAGGAAATTTAATAACATGCCCTGGTCACATCCCCAGATGTTCTGATTTGTTTGCTCCCACGTAGGGTCAGGTATTGATATTTTTAGGTGTTTCCCAGTGAATATCGGTGTTGATATCCACTGGTAGAGTTGACTGAGGTTCCCTGATTCAGTTAAAGGGACTGAAGAGTAGATGATTAATTATTTAAACAAAGAGAGGTTTTAGGGATACTTGGAGATTTGTTTTTTTTTAAGTAGGCAGCCAAATGAAACATATTTTTGTTAGGACATCAACAAAGTGTTGACACCTTAATTTCTTAAAAGGAGGTAACAGAGCTTATTGCTGACTGTTAGGAATGTGGCCATTTTATGAAGAGCTCTGACCTTCCTGAGGTTCTTCTTCTTCTTCTTCTTTTTTTTTTTTTTTTTTACATTTATTTATCTTTGAGAAACAGAGTGAAACAAAGCGTGAGCGGCGGAGGGGCAGAGAGAGAAGGAGACACAGAATCTGAAGCAGGCTCCAGGCTCTGAGCAAGCAGTCAGCACAGAGCCTGATGCAGGGCTGGAACCCACAAACTGTGAGATCATGACCTGAGCCGAAGTCGGAGGCTCAACCGACTGAGCCACCCAGGTGCCCCTGAGGTTCTTCTTTAAATAAATCTTGGGAAAGGGTCTGGTTGAAGTGATGTGGAAAAAACTAAGGTGCATAAGGTTTGGTGGTCTTCAGCACATAAGCTTGAAGAATAATGTCTAATCTCAATTTAGAATATATATAAGAATATATAATCTTAATTGCCATAAGCTAGAGAAGCTGTTTAGGGTAGAGGGAGCTAGCTGTCCTGTGATAGACTTAAAGCTAAATTAAATTGGGTCCTGTTAGGTGTTGAATTGCTCTCTTTACCCCATCTCCCCAAATTCATGTGTTGAAATGCTAACTCCTGATATCTCAGAATGTGATCTTGTTTGGGAACAGGGATGTTACAGATGTAATTAGTTAAGATGAAGTTATACTGGAGTAGAGTAGGCCCCTAATTCACTATGATCAGTGTCCTTACGAAAAGAGAGAATTTGGACACAGACACGTACAGGAGAGAACAGCATGTGAACATGAAGACAGTCATCTGTAAGCCAAGGAGACAGGCCTGTACAGATCCCGTCCCTCACAGACCTCAGGAGGAATAAGCCTGCCAACACCTTGATTTCGGATTTCCAGCCTCCAGAGCTGTGAGACAACAGATTTCTGTCTGTGGTCCTATGGTACCACCAGGTCTGTGGTAATTCCACAGACCCTAGCAACCTAATACAAGTCCCAGTATTGTATTCATCTTTAAAATTTAAATCTAGGAAAAGTCAACATTTGAAATTTTGCCACACCTTCATTTAAGAGGTTGGGAACCATTTCTCTATAAGGAATTTTTGAATGTGTAGTCATAAAATTTTTAGGTTCCTGGTAACTCAGACTTGAGTCAGTCGTTAGTCAAGCAGTGTAAAAGGCAGGAATTTATCATGAGCTCAGACCAGCAGCTAGTTTCTGGAGTGTGTATTACGTGGTAATCAAGGGGGAGATTCTCTCCAGTCACCTGAGAGGGAGTTCCTATATGTATTTTGTATATATAGATTCAGGCCTGTTACATGACATTTGGAGTTGGTCAGTTTGTTCTATATGAGTTAATAGCACACAGGGGAAATTAGAGAAGAACACTTTGAATATACATCTCCATTTCAGGGGACTAGAAAAGAATTGCCCATGCTTTTCAACTACCTTAGAGGAAGACAGCGTAGCTAAATTGGGAGGGATCCTGGGAAGTACCTGGCTGTGGCCCACGACAAAGTCCATAATAGACTCAGATTGGAGAGGCCCTGCAAAAGATGATATTGAAAGTCATACGTTAAACACAGCACAGCTCCTTAACTTTAGGATCCATGCCTTAATACATCTTAACAAAACAAAACCTGGAAGTGCCCTTAGAATCAGCTAGTGCTCCTCTTTCATTTAAAGTGAGGAAAATTTAAAGTCGGATGGAGAATGCCTGAGCTCTCATGGTTCATAGTGTTTCTTTTTCACATGTTGCTGCCTTCTAAATCACAGAACCATGTGTCCCTTTTCATTCTTAATTAAGCTTTTACTTCAAAGGAAACTAATTTCCTTGCTTTACTGTTGTGCTTAACACTCACTACCCCAAATTTCAGAAGCCAAGTATTTTTTGAATAGGCAGTAAAACTTTGGTTTCATTTGGGTGAGGACTGCTCCTGTGAATTGCCTTGACATGTCTCTGTCTCTGACTTCGTGGGTGACCTTGGGTAAGTTTCTTAATCTGATTCTTCCTCTGCCAATGGATGGAGGTGATAAGCCCTGTTCTTACCTGGTACAGAAAGCTGCTGCAGCATAAAATGAAATCATGTGAAAATTAAATCATTCATGGGCTCAGCCTCATTAGAAGACTAGGAGCTTAACTTGAGCTCTTAAGAGAGAAGAGATGTTTCAATGAGCAAATGTTCATGCTAGGTTGAATGTGCAGCATTCACCTCTTAAAAGGAAGGGAAAGCCAAATGACTATGCTTTGGCCATTTTATATACTTTCTCTCATGTGTCTGGGTTTTATGGTGCAATGTCTGAGTCTCCTACTTGGTGTTTTAAAACTTACGGAAAGCCAGTTACTTCTAACTTCCTCTTTTTTGAAATAGGAAGAAACATTTTGAAATAAAATGATCCAAATATGTTTTAGGGTTATTAGCCATAAATTTCAGAGCACAGTTAATATGGTTAGCACCTGTGATGTCTTAATTCTTAATGTTTATGATAGAAGTTAAATTCTTACGATAGAAGTAGCATTTAACCTCCATGGGCAGTGCTACAAACATGTTAATTTTAAAAGATTGAGGCTGGTAAGTTATAATGAAATCATAAATAATAATTTCAACACAGTAAATTTACTCAAGGAAAATTACAAAATACCTGACATTATTACATATTGGCAGGAACTTTTTCCTACATTTTTTTAAAATTAAAAAAAAATTTTTTTGAAACTTATTGTCAAATTGGTTTCCATACAACACCCAGTGCTCATCCCAAAAGGTGCCCTCCTCAATACCCTTCACCCACCCTCCCCTCCCTCCTACCCCCCATCAACCCTCAGTTTCCTACATTTTAAAAGATAATACTTGGGGGCGCCTCAGTGACTCAGTTGGTTAAGCGTCTGACTTCAGCTCAGGTCATGATCTCGTGGTTTGTGAGTTTGAGCTCCACATTGGGCTCTGCACACTGACAGTGCAGAGCCTGTTTGAGATTCTGTCTCTGCCCTTCCCCTGCTCATGCTTGTGTGCACACGCTCTCTCTCTCAAAATAAATAAATAAATAAACATTAAAAAACAGAAGAAGATAGTATTTTATGGGAATATGTTCAAGAAACAGGATATTTACGTGGTCTTGAGCTGTCTTCCCATAAGATACTTACTAATTATGCAAGGAAAAATAGTAACTTTATAGTTAGTTATCTGGTAGATACCATCTTAACTAAGTGATCAAAGTTAGTATCACTAGTAATAGGACAAATATGTACATATTTTGGACCTCTTAATGAGGACACAGCATTACTTCTTTGGTGTTTTTGCCAAAAATGCAAGTTAATATAATCATGAGAAAATACCATGCATATCCAAATTGGGATGGGGGAGACGTTTATAAAACAAATGGCCTGTACTCTTCAAAAGTGTCAAAATCATAAAAAGAGAAAGAAAAGCTGAAGAACTGATTCAGATTAAAGAAATTATTTGTATTAAAGGAGTTGCCATGGAGAAATACAATTATTTGCTGAATGAAATGTATGATCCTAGATTGGATCCTGAACTAGAATTTTTTTCCCATTTTTTTTTTTAAGTTTACTTATTTATTTTGAGAGAGAGAGAGACAGAGCACATGAGCTGAGGAGGTGCAGAGAAGGAGAGAAAGATAATCCGAAGCAGGTTCTGCACTGCCAGTGTAGAGCCGGATGTGGGGCTTGAACTCAACAAGCCATGAGATCATGACCTGAGCCGAAGTCAAGAGCTGTACGCTTAACTCAGCCACCCAGGTGCCCCTTTTTCGTGTGTGTGTGTGTGTGTGTGTGTGTGTGTGTTTTAAAGACGTTAAGTGGGGGGCACCCGGGTAGCTCAGTTGATTAAGCATCCAACTCTTGATTTCGGCTCAGGTCTTGATCTCACAGTTTGTGAGATCGAGTCCCGTGTTGGGCTCTGTGCTGACAGTATGGAGACTGCTTCAGATTCTCTCTCTGTTCCTCCCTGGTCACATGCTTGTGTGTGTACACTCTAAATAAATAAGTAAATAAATTTAAAAATAAATAACTAAAAGAATGTGAGACAATTGGGGAAATTTGAATAGGCTCTATAGATTAAATTTAGTACTATATTAGTGTTTTGATAATTGTACTCTGTATATAAGGTAATATTCATGTATCTGGAAATATATGTGAATTATCTCGGGTTAAGGGAGGAGGTTCTACCACTCTTAAACCAGAAAAAATTGAAATAATAATACAGAAAGATCGTGATAGACATGATCTAAAATTACATGATGTATGACCAAATAGAAAATGAAAGTTAATTTCCCCATTTGAGTGAAAAGCTGTTGTTAAACACAGCATGTATGCCAGTGACAATGTAACATTTATTAAGTTTATGTGGGTTTTTTTTCCTGTCAAACTTTTGTTGAGATTGTATTTAATTGTACATTTCATTGGTATGCCACTTTTTATGAATTAATGATACTAGGTTTTTTTATTTAATGTGGTTTAAAAGTATGTTGTTGTAGGATTTTCCAATGAAAATTTGGTTAAGCCTCAAGATTGATAATAAGAAAAGTTTATCCTTAATAGATACACATTCTCTGCAGCCCAGAAAGATTGTCAAGATTTCAGTAACTGATGATATAAAAACTAAATTGATGTCCAGCAGAAAATATTTTTTGGTTGTATTTAACAAAAGCAAACACTTTGTTAATCCTCTTTTTTTCCCCTCACTCTTCCCAGCTTGGTGATCCAGCTATTTTTCCTGCTGTAATTGTGGAACATGTTCCTGGTGCTGATATTCTCAATAGTTACGCGGGTCTAGCCTGTGTGGAAGAGCCTAATGACATGATTACTGAGAGCTCCCTGGATGTGGCCGAGGAAGAAATCATAGATGAAGATGACGATGACATCACGCTCACAGGTGTGTCCCCAGCAGCACCGTACTTTAGCATAGTTTGGGGCAGTTTCTCAGTCCTGTGATTTTGGGGGCATAAGAGTCCCTAGCTTGGTTTCAAGAGGCTAGAGCCTTGCAGGGAGAGGGAAATCATATTTTCTTTCTCATCTACCTGAGTTTCGTAGTGCTTTCTCACCTGCTCTTCCTTTTTTCCTAAATATATTGGGATGAATGTGGCAAAATAGAGGTATGTAAGGAGAACCAAGCCAACCTGATTTGTCAGGCATTCACTGAGCACTTAATATGCCATGCTCTATGTTCTCAGTAACAATAGGAAGTTGTTTGTAGGGAAAAATATAGGAAGGTTCTTCTTTTACTGCTGTCACAGGAAGGAAAATAGGAGGCCATGAACCAAATGTAGGATAAGGTACTAGGGTTTAAAAAAGACTTCTCTTCTGGTTAAGTCAGAACTAGTAGCCTGTTAGAAATGTGAAGAGTTCACTGTGAAGTGTGACCTAGTGGTAATGCTGTTTTCATCAGTTTTAGAAATTGGTGCATGCATTTGTATTTGTATACATTTACATTCATCTGTCTTGGCCAGAGGTAGGTGTTGGAGATGTTTGAGAAAATTAATTATTTGGAAGCAAAGGCTATTTGAATATTTATTCTTAAATTTGAAAATAATAGGATATTAGCATTAGTCACAATGTCATTAACTAAACTTACACTTTATTGCATGCCAACCATTTCAAACTAATGTTCTTTTTCGCTTCAAGATCCTGTCTAGAATCTTACTTTGCATTTAGTTATTTCTTCTTGGTGTCTTACAGTCTATAACAGTTTCTCTGTCTTTCTTTGTCTCTCAGTAACCTTGAGACTTTTGAAGAGTACTGATCAGACATGGTAGTATGTCCTTCAATTTTATTTGTGTAATATTTTCTCATGACTGGAATGAGATAATGCAATTTGGAGAAAGAATACCACCAAAATAGCATTGTCTCCTTCTCAGTGCATCATATTAATATAGTAGATTTTATTTTATTTTTTTAACATAGTAAATTTTAAAAAGTTCATTATCTCATGTCTCACAACAGAAAAAGAAAACTGAAATTAGGTATAATGAAATGATTTGCCTAAGATTATACACCAAGTGACTGGGTCCCCACTGATAACATTGACAAACAACTCTTAATTTTTATATTGTCCTTTTTGTATATGTTTTTTACAAAGCATGTTCTCCAGTATTCACATTTTTTGTTCAGAGGAACCCAATGAAAGTTTTTTGATAAATCTTTCCTTATCAATTGGGGAATTAAATTATGTTAGAGGTTTTTATTCATTACTGACTGAGTTGTGTGTTTTGTATAACAGAGTGACTATTGCTATACATATATCTGTTGTGTAGCTAGTGGGTTTTTCTAGTATATTCAGTTGTAATTTCTTGATGCCTTAGTGAAAAGCTACAGCTGTCTCTGTAGGTTGGGAATAAGGGTCTCCACTGAAAGAGTATTTATTCCTGGTTTTAGTCATCAAGGAAGACATTGGTCCTTGGAGAAGAAATTCCGACTAGGAAAGCGGCTCTTGGATCTTTAGGAGAAAGAATTACTTCTTTCTTTCCATCTTGGGCTTAGACTTGAAGATAGCCAATAACAAGATACAAACAGGATCCATGCTTCCTAGAGAATAGAACTGATATTGAATGGGTCCAGAAAATAAGCCATGTTTTAAAAACCACATTTGCTGTTTGCATATTTCTTCTCCCTTTTCAATCTCCCAACCTGAGCTTTTATTTAACCCTTCCATCCTTATTTGAGCAATGTCATAAGAAAGCAAAGAACCCTGTAGGCCTCCTAAGTTCAGAGTGAAGGAGGGAAGAATGTTGTGCTTTGCAGAAACTACAGGAAAAGAAAGAGATGGAGAAAGAAGAGTTTATAAACTGTCCATGTGAGTCCCAGGTAGCACTTCAGATGATACTAAGGAATTATTGTTAATATTTTTAGGTATGCCAGTAACATACCATACACATGCTGAAATTTTTAGAGATAAAATATGGTTCTTGGATTCCTTTAAAGTAATCCTGGGGGTGTGGGTGTGATGTGTGTGAGGGGGCCTTGCAGGCAGTGATTGGAGTATGGGTGAAAGAAGATTGACCATGTGTTGATAGTGGTTAATGCTGAAAATGGATATGTGAGAATTCATTAGACTGTGTTCCATAATTTTGATTTTGTTTGAAATTTTCAATAATGAAAAGGTTGAACTATTTTTATGCATTTGAAGCTTATATTAGACTGCAGGTATCATCTGTGTGCCCTGATTGCAGATTTTCATGTTAACCAAAATACTTTCAATTTTATCATTGGTTGATCTCCTATCAAGTTTGATATATATCTGAACCTATAAAAGAAATGTATAATGGTAAACTACCACTTTTATGTGCTCATATGTTGGAGTTCCACCTAAAGTTTCATTTAGAAAAAGGTTATGGTGTGGGGTGCCTGGGTGGCTCAGTTGGCTAAGCATCTGACTTCAGCTCAGGTCATGATCTTGCAGTCCGTGAGTTTGAGCCCCACGTTGGGCTCTGTGCTGACAGTTCAGACCTGGAGCCTGCTTCAGATTCTATGTCTCCCTCTTTCTCTGCCCCTCCCCTGTTCATGCTCTTGTCTCTCTCTCTCTCTCAAAAATGAATATATGTTAAAAAAAAAAAAAAAAAAAGGTTATGGTGTTAAAGTTTTTTTTTTTTAATTTTTTTTTTTTTTAACATTTATTTATTACTGAGAGACACAGAGTGTGAGCAGAGGAGGGGTAGAGAGAGGGGAAGACAGAGTCTGAAGCAGGCTCCAGGCTCTGAGCTGTCAGCACAGAGCCTGATGCGGGGCTCAAACTCACCAACTGTGAGATCATGACCTGAGTCAAAGTCAGTTGCCTAACCAACTGAGCCACCCAGATGCCCCATGGTGTTAAGGTTTTTTGAAAGTCATTTGACCATTAGTTCTTACGTATGTGGAGATTCTTCTTCCGTTGCCAGCCTTTGAAGTTCTAAAAGTAAAATTACTAGTGGAGATGGTACAAATTATATTTTTTCGAATAAAAGGTAACCAGTGATGACTATATTAGTAAATCTTCTCTTATTAAATAATACCGTTAAGTGTCTCTTCTTTCATATGGATTCTTTTCTGTTTTTACAAGGTCAAACAATTTTTAGTAATTTCTAGTAAGTTCAAATGTATTTAATAAATTATTCCCTAAGTTATCATAGTATCCATGCCTTCTGTCTTTGGTATAGATTTTAGCTAGTTACTAGATCACAGCTAATCTGTTATGAAGAAGGTTTAAAATGCATGCATTAATAGCTTAGCGGGTTTTATTATTGCCAGAAGAAATTTTTGTTATCCATTTAATGAAGGGCTAGCATTTTAAAAATATTTTTAAAAGCTGGATGCACTTTTTTTGGTTTTCTGTCCTGTTTCATGTAGGACGTACCCGTTTATTTTGCTTTTCTCAATCTAAGCACTGAAGCTGAATGGAATAAACAAAGGTTGTCAAATTAACATTGATACTAAACATATTTAGCTTGACTCACATTTCTGAAATACAAAAGGTGATGTGATTTCTATATATAACGGTGGGATGATTTTTACTGTATAGTATGTTAAAAAAGCAATGGTCAAGTAGCATAAATAGTATACTACTTTTTATTTAAGGGAGAACAAAGAATATAAATGGTATGTTTCTTTGCTTATATTTAAAAAATTGATAACCCCCTGGGGCGCCTGGGTGGCTCTGTTGGTTAAGCATCTGATTTCAGCTCAGGTTGTGATCTCGTGGTTCGTGAGTTCAAACCCCACATTGGGCTTTCTGCTGTCATCACAGAGCCTGCTTCAGATCCTCTGTTCCCTTCTCTCTCTGCATCCTCCCTACTTGTACTCTCTCTCACAAAATAAATAAATAAAACTAAAAAAAAAAAAAGTCACAAAACCAATAGGAATGGTTTCTTTCAGGGAAAAGGAAGGGACAGGGATGAAAGATAGATTCTTGAAACATACTTTGTTTTGTCATTTTTACTTTGGAACCATGTAAATGTTCACATAATTATAAAACAACACTAAGTCCAAAAGAGGAAAAATTAGCAGTGTATAAAAATTGAAGCACACTAAAACAGATGAACCCCATTAAGCTATTGAGATGTGATTTTTAAGGTCATGCATTTCCTAATGAGATGTAGCCTAAAAATCAAAAACTAAAAATAAAGCTGCTTAGGAATCTTAAATTGTTTTCAGTAATAGTTTTGTTGTTATTTAAAAGCTTGTGTGAGTGTGTGTGTGCAAGAGATGTTAGGGTCAAATCAAATAAATAATGAAGTTAATGTCATAAGAAGCCAAGATTTAGAGAGTAAATAAGATATACAAATGTTAAATTGCAAAGTTAAATAAAAATTCTATAATCCTATAAATTCTATGTAAACACACAGTATAAATACGTAATTCCAAAACTAAATTCTATAATGCTACATTTGAATTGCAAATATTAGTATGAACTCAGGATCGATTTTCTTCTCTAAAAAAACAAAGACAAATATTTTTTAGCCAAACATAGGACAACTTGAGTATTAATAAGGACAATAACCAGTAGTTGAAACATATCTAATATGTTTAAATCCATGATCTCATAATGCTACACACACCAAAAAAATGGTCACCAATAGGTGATGCTAAAAGCTGTTTTGAAAACTGTTAAGAATCACACATTTATTCTCCTTTCCCTGTTTCAACTATATACTGAGTAACTAGATTATTAAATGAGAAGTTTCTCTTTATTGTGGTATTCCAGCTAATTATCATATACAAAAAATAGCCTTTCCCGCCCCCCAAATTTAACCAGAATTTGATTGAGCCTTCGGAACTGATTACCAGTTTAAAGCAAATGTAGAAAAAACATGTTAAACTATACAATAGGAGTAGAATTAGCAAAATCTAGACGGGGAAACTCTGCAGGACAAGCAGTCTACTTTCTTGGTTTAATTGCAAGGAAAAAAGAGAGATGGAAGGTAACATAGTAATGAAAAGAAACTTCAGAAACTTATCAGTCAGTTGCACTGTGAGGACCTTATTTGGATCCTGATTCAAACAACAACTATCAACCCTCCTCCCACCATCCGCCATATATGATATTTCAGACAGTTGGACATTTGTATGCTATTTGATATTAAGGAAATACAGATTTTTAAAAAGTGTTTGATAAAGGTATTTTTACGTTTTCAAAACAGAACCCTTATCTTTTAGATATTATAAAATATTTACTACCGAAATATTAGGATGTTTAGAATTTACATCAAAATAATAAGGAAGAGGAGAGCATGGAGATATAGATAAAACAAGATTGGCCATGAGTCGATAATTGTTAAAGCTGGGTGATGAAGACACAGAAGTTCATTGTATTATTCTGTTTATGTTCAAATATGTTTAAAATTCTTCAGAATAATTTTAAATCCTTCAAAATGTATATGTTTTGAGTTCCTCAAATTAGTGTACAGATTATAGTCTCTGAATAAATTATTCACTAACAATACCAGGATAGCCAGGAGAAACTACTGGTTCTGGGTTTGGGATGGGAAATGTACAAGAATAGCCTGTAATATATCTTTTCCCAGAAGGCACAAAACTATTACTTGGGTCATGTCTGAAAGACCCAGGCCCCAGCTTTAGTTCCCAGTGGCCGAAGATGGGACGTTTAGAGGTTAAGAATTAAGGGGCACCTGGGTGGCTCACTCAGTTAAGGGTCTGACTTCTCAGGTCACTGTCTCACAGTTCATGAGTTCAAGCCTTGCGTCAGGCTCTGTGCTGACAGCTCAGAGCCTGGAGCCTGCTTCGGATTCTGTGTCTCCCTTTCTCTGACCTTACCCGCATCTCCCCCCCCCCCCCTCAAAAATAAGCATTTAAAAAATTAAAAAAAAAAAAAAAGAATTACAGCTTCAGGGGCACATGGGTGTCTCAGTTGACTAAGTATTCAACTCTTGGTTTCGGCTCAGGTCGTGATCTCACGGTTCATGAGTTTGAGTCCTGCATCAGGCTCTGTGCTGACAGTGCAGAGCCTGCTTGGGATTCTTTCTCTTCCCCCTCTCTGCCTCTACACTCCTTCTTCCCTCTCTCAAAATAAATAAGTAAACTTTTTAAAAAATTACAACTGCAAAGGATTGAAGAATATAATATGTTAAAACCTTTATATTTTCAATGATGCTAAAAAGTAACTGAATGGCCACTTCTATAAATGGCCACTTCTGTCTTCTATAAAGATGCTAGAAAGCCCATTTATTATTCTGAAAATCAGTAAATAATGTAAAAAATATCAAGTATTTAATTTACCTTTATTGTATGAACTGTGGTTCAAGATAACTAGTTGATGAAGGAAAGTTGTTCTTTATAGAGAATTCTAGCTAACAAATACTGGAGGAATTGTAGGATTAGAATTATCACCATTTTGGAATCCCTTGTGAACAATGGATTTAGGCAGATATCATCAATAACTGCTAAAGTCAGTTATTTAAGGCTGATGGAGAATTTTATAATGGAAAGATCAGGCTGATAACACCTGAACCTGGTTCTCAGTCTTAACAGTACTGAATGAAAACTACCAGATTTTATAGCACTGCTTCAGGAGGCACATAGAATCAGTTTTGCAAAAAAAAAAAAAAAAAAAAAAATTGAATCTAATCAAGCTTTTAGATACAGCTACCAGTTTACAGGAGGAAATACATGGGCCAGGGAGGAACATACTGAGTGGCACCACAGGGGTGTGTGCAAAATCATAAACCTGGGAAACTACAGACAGATAACTCTGTTTCTTCAAAGATATATGGCAAAAAGGAAAAATAAAAAGGGAGGAGGTACGTGTCACCAAATGTAATGCATGAGCTTTGTTTGGATCCTGATTTGAATAAATTTTTTTAGAAAACTGAGGCATTAAAGAAATTTCAGTATTAACTGGATAACTGATTTAAAATACAATTTTTAAAAGGTATGATCATGGTATTGTCTTTTAGGATATATACTGTCATATGTACAATTGAACGATAGGCCGGGCTTCACTTTAAAATAATCGAGTGTGAAGGGCGCCTGGGTGGCTCAGTGGTTGAGCGTCTGACTTCAGCTCAGGTCATGAACACATGGTTCATGAGTTCGAGCCCCACATCAGGCTTGCTACTGTCAGCACAGAGCCTGCTTTGGATCCTCTGTGCCTTGCTCTCTCTGCCCCTCACCTGCTCACACTCTCTCTCTCCAAAATAAACATTAAAGAATAAAATAATAAAATAATCCAGTGTGAAGGGTGTCTGGCTGGCTCAGTTGGTAGAGCATGCAACTATCAATCTCAGGGTTGTGAATTCAAGCCCCACGTTGGGCATGGAGCCTACTTTAAAAGAATACAATAAAATAAGGGTGCCTGGATGGCTCAGTCGGTTAAGCATCTGACTTCAGCTCAGGTCATGGTCTTGCGGTTTGTGAGTTCGAGCCCTGCGTCAGACTCTGTGCTGTCAGTTCAGAGCCTGGAGCTTGATTTGGATTCTGTGTCCCCCACCCTCTCTCTGCCCCTTCCCCACTCATGCTCTCTGTCTCTCAAGAAATGAATAAACATTAAAAAATTTTTAAGAATAAAATAAAATAATCCAGTGTGTGTGTTTTAGGCTGGGGGGTATGGGTGAAGGAAGATTGGCTATTAAGTATTGAAGCTGGGCTCTTGATACATGGGTCCATTATATGACTTTCTCTACTTTGTATATGTTTTAATTTTTTTATTAGAAAAGGCTTAACAAAGGGTTTGAAATTCTTCTTGTTTTTTTCTTAGCAGGCAATTAAATTATTATACAAACTAATTATATCATTTTCATCTACCCAGCAAACTTGTTTTATACTTGTTTATGTAATTAAATATCTAGTTATATAAATATTTGGAACTTGGTAATTAATTATGGAGTTATTTGTGCCTTATTTGCTGGATTTTTTAAAAATTTACTTTTAGTAGTTCATTTTCCTCAATTCATAGAATTTCAAAGCCTTGACAAAGGGAGTAATATGCTTTTTCTTTTCTTTTTTCTTTTAAATTTATTTATTTTGAGAGAGAGAGAGAGTGCAACCAAGCAAGGGAGGCACAGAGAAAGACGGGAGAGAATCCCAAGCAGGCTTTGGGCTGTCAGCATAGCACCCTGAATGGAGGGGAGGGGTAAGGGGAGGGAGGGCTTGAACTCATTAACTGTTGAGATCGTAACCTGAGCTGAAATCAGGAGTCGGACGCCTGAGTCACCCAGGCACCCATAATATGCTTTTTATTAAGCTTTAAATTTACAAGACTTTAAATAGGAGGCTTACGTTTTTATATTTATTATTTTTTAAAGTAATCTGTGTACCTAACATGGGGCTCAACCTCACAACCCTGAGATGAAGAGTCATGTGTTCTACTGACTGAGCCAGCCAGGTGCCCTCAGGAGGCTTGAGGTGTTTTGTTTTGTTTTGTTTTGTTTTGTTTTGTTTTTAGAGAGAGAGCTTTTCACACATGCATGACAGTACTTGGGGGGAGCATACGGGAGAGGGGCAGAGGGAGAGAGAGAGCAAATCCTAAGCAGGCTCCACGCCTCAGCACAAAGCTTCATGCTGGGCTTGATCTGTGGCCCACATCCCTGGGGCCAAAACCTAGAGTCAGGCGCTCAACCTACTGAGTCCCCCAGGTGCCCTGACACTTAAGTTTTTAATAAGAGGTGTTACAGTGTCTGCTTTTAATCACTTTGCTAGAGTTTGTGAGGTATTTATCTTTTCTGATTTTAACTACTACGGAGGAATTGGACTTGTACGTATTTCTATTTATAGAATATGGCAGTAAAATTAATTGATTTATTTTTCATTATAATCAGGGGAAATAGTCTCCTAATGAAGACTATAGTCTCTATCTATCATTAGTCTCCTAATGAAGTTTTGTGCATCTTGACATGAAAGTAAAAAGGACATATACTTTTAGAATTAAAAAACTAGCCAACAATCTATTCAGATTCTCTTGGATCCTTTTTGTAATAATTCAGAAATGGGACCACTTGGGAAATTTAAAGCCTTTGAAAACAGCTTTTTAAAGCTATTTTAAAATCCTGCCTCTTTTTATTTTGGCTATCTTCTTGTTCCTTGACTTCCATGTGACCTATAGATATTTGGTTTTAAGGATACTAGCTGAAATTTGGAATTCTGCAGATACATCTTCCATATTTTCTCTTATGGCTTGGCAGATTGTGGGGACTCCCAGTGTTAACCATTATCTTATGAGACAAAATATTCTTTGTTAGGAGTTTCTTCCTATATTGAGAGGAGCTGACTAGTTTATGACCCTGAACTTCTTTGTTTTGTATTCATCTTTCAGGAATTGTTCCGGCTCTTTGCTTCTTCAAGCAGTTTTTCCCTTCCACTCCCATTCCTCCTTGGGAAGGCAGTCAACCAAATTAATGTATAAAAGCAAGTTAACTAATCTGCTGTTGTTATAACAGTGTTTAGCAGTTGCACATTTTCTTTTATAATGGCATTAACTAGTTCTCTCATTTTCTTTGAATGTGTAATACTTATTCTAATGCCCTTGCTTCTACTTTATTCTTGCTTTAATTTGTCTCTTTTCCTCTCAAAATATTTAAATCCTGTCTTAAATGACTCAGCTTAGGGCTATCTCTTCAGAAAACTTTCCTAACTTACAGGGATATATGTTGCCTATAAGTGTGTATGCCTCTAGTCAGTCTATTCTGTACCACAAAATTAATCAGTTTGTTATTTTCTTAGATAGTACCTGAGTACCGTTACCAATAGACAAGGAAAAAGGTCATGTCTGATACTATTGCATCTTCCACATTTCCAAGTACA
Source organism: Panthera onca (assembly GCF_046562875.1). Classification (NCBI taxonomy): domain Eukaryota; kingdom Metazoa; phylum Chordata; class Mammalia; order Carnivora; family Felidae; genus Panthera; species Panthera onca. The sequence continues at coordinate 211,299,132 of NC_138339.1, read as the reverse complement.
GTTATTCAAGAAAGCTAGGCATTCAATATTGCCAATTAGGCACTTGGAGTCAGTTAAGAATTTTGTAGGTTCTTGAAGATCTTTGATCTAAAGATAGAATGAACTGGTTCAAAAATATTTAGGATAATAAGTGATATAATATTCTAATGCAAAGTTAAGCTAAATTTCAAAGACGTATCAGTTTCTTAAAAATCTGTTTATAGCATTAATAAAAAAGAAGATGATTTTGTTGCTTCTCTGAATTGAATAGGAATAGAGTAGTACAGTGTGTAAGTTATCACTTTCATTCATTTGAGAACAAAGAACTTTTACTTCAAGTACTGTGTTTAGATTTACTGTTTAATATTTACTGTTTAATCTTGTGTAAAATTAAAGGGCTTTTATTAATCAAGTTACATACTCTCAATCCAACCCTGAATCTGAAAGTCATGATTTTATATTCACACATACATACATACACATACAAACTTAAAAGTGATGTGTGATTTTTCCCACAGATATTGAGGGGGGAATATAGCACGGAGGAGGTATAAGAGATGTTGGATGATGAATATCACGTTCAAGAATCTTGAATTTATCCATGAAAAGAAGGCATTTATGCCTTTATGTATTTTCTTTACATATTTTCTTGGTGCTAATGCTAGAGCTAAGTGACTAAAAGCCATCCAGGAATTCACTATGAAACTATTTTGGACTTCTTTCTGGGATTCAGAGATGTGTCAAGTATCTAGCATGTACCTGGATTAAATTTTCATTTACATATTAATATTTTTTAAGAACATTAAAATACTTGGTCTAGGTCAAATCCACAGTCGGGGAATTAGTGTTCTACAGTACACACTAGAGGAGAATGGTGCCAGAATACTAATTATCAAAGGGTGGTTAGATCCTAATAATGTGACTATGACTAAAACTTTTTAGAGATGGTAGCAATTCAGTCATAGAAGAATGGGAAAAGAGTTGGAGATTAACAGACTCATGTTCATTCCTGTTAGTTAACTAAGAGAATTGAAGTCAGTGGTAGAGCTGAAAGGGACCTAAGAATATCAACTCAATCATGTTCTAATATGAAATCTGTGGGCACAAAATGACTTGCCCAGTGACATACTAGTTTAGTGGCACATCTGAGATTTCTGGCTATTATTCCTGGACCCTTTCTACTGAAGTCTGTGCCTGTCTTATTTATTCTTGAAATAAGAATTATCACAGAAACAACTAGTGCTTTCCCTCCAGAATGTGAGCTCTATTTTGCTTATTCTTTACTTCTCAGCATCTTGCAAAAGGTTTTTGTTTGGTAATAAAAACCCCGTATCTTGTATGGTTTTTTATTTCTATTTTATAGTTTTTTAATTTTTATTTTTTTTCAAATAATCTCTGAGCCCAGCATGGGGCCTTGAACTCATGACCCCGAGATCAAGAGTCTAATGATCTTCCAACTGAACCAACCAGGCACCCCTTGTGTGATTTTTTTTTTTAAAGAAAAAGAAGTAGAGAAATACTTAAGAGTCATATTCAGTACAGATTTTATTTGTTGATACAAAGTGTATACATAAACTGAACTATTAAGTGATGTATCCAGACATCTTTGTGTTTTAGAGCAATAGATGTCTTAAAGCTAACTTGTGTTTTCTTTAAATGTATTGTAGTCGAAGCCTCCTGTCATAATGGGGATGAAACGATTGAAACAATCGAGGCTGCTGAGGCACTCCTCAATATGGATTCTCCTGGCCCTATGTTGGATGAAAAACGAATAAGTGAGTGTTCATGTGTTTGGTTTGTTCATGTGAATATATTTTGAAAAGTTGTTCTTGCCATTGCTTGTTATTAGAGTTGGTAAATACCAAGAGACCAGAGATTAGGTTTTTATATTTTTTGTGTCCCAAGTACATTTTAGGGTACAGTATTAGTTGAGACACCTTCACTAAAGTATTCAGGTAAACAACACTTTAAAAAAAAAAAATTGGAGAGTGAGATCTTCAGGAATAAAAAAGTATTTAGTCGTCAGCAGATTTTGCAGAATTTATTCTCTTAACCTCATTGGTAGAAGTATTAGGGTATTTATGGCCCAGACTATTATAATTTAATGATCTCTATAGGTATTCACTAGTGAATAGGCAAAAATTAATTGAAAAATTTCTAACACCTCATGGCAAAAAATTCACTGCCACATTATTGATCTGCTTTTAAATGTTTTTTAAAATTTTATTTATTTATTTTGAGAGAGAGAGTATGTGTGCACATGTGAGCAGGGGAGGGGCAGAGAGAGAGGGGAAAAAGAGAATCCCAAGCAGACCCCACTCTGTCAGCTCAGAGCCTGACACGGGGCTTGATTTCCTCTCTCGATCTTGAACCATGACCTGAACCTAAATCAAGAGTTGGACACTTAACCAACTGTTCCACCCAGGTGCCCCTATTCATCTATTTCTAAATCCATGTTCTCCTTTGAGCTCTTCTGGCAAGAAAGTAGTCAAACTCATTAATTTATTAATTTAAGTTAATTATTACTAAATCAGTTTAAGATGTTGAATATTTTCTGTATGCATGACAATGCATTAGGCAATAATGTGATATACGAATGAACAGATACTATTTTTTTCCTCCAGTTCACAGATTAATTTTGAAGATATTTATGTAAATAACTGTAAAAGCCAAAAATAAAGGCCATGGGAGGGATAGCAGCATGTTCTGGAAGGAAAGAGGACTCTGGTTGGAAATATCAGAGACAGGCTTTATGGAAGGAGTTTTCTAACCTGGGATATAAAAGATAAACTTTTAGTGGCTAGAGGAGATAGGGAAGGGCATTCAAGATAGAGTGGGTTGAGCCAGAGACACAGACCTGTAAAAAAGAGAGAAATGTTTGGATAAAAATGCTTTGGTTTAGCTGAAGTATAGCTTTGGTGTAGCTGCCTTCTTGGTAGGCAGGAGATGAGATTGGAAAAGTAGGTTTGATCCAAATTGTGCAAGCTTCACATGGCATGCTGTGGAGTTTGGGTTTTCTTATCTTTTTTCCCCTGTAAACTATGGGAAAATAAGTCAATTTTATTCTTCTTCTAATTTTCAGAATATAAAGTTTTATAGAATGAATAATATGGTCAAACCAGACTTGGGTTTCAGAGAATAACTTTAGCAGCAATGAGAAGAATGGAGAAGAGAAACAAGATTGACTGGTGATAGGAAGTCAGAGAAGGCATTGAATTAGTCCTGTCAAGCCTGGTCTGACTTAGAGTGTCTGATTTAGCACAGAAGAAATAAAAAGAGACTAGATTTCATGATTTTATTTCTACTTTAATCTTCATAGAAACAGGAAGTTATGTGATGAAATTATTTTGATAATACAAAGTTGATTATAATTAGTTATTTTATTTCCATTAGATAATAATATATTTAGTTCATCTGAAGATGACATTGTTGTTGCGCCAATCACCCATGTATCCGTCACATTAGATGGGATTCCTGAAGTGGTGGAAACTCAGCAGGTTCAAGAGACATATGCACACTCACCAGGAACATCGTCGCCAGAACAACCTAAGAGAAAGAAAGGTGGGTGGTTAATTTGTTTAGGGCAAACAGTCAAGTCTTGAAGTGGAATTTAAACATAATGTTTATTCAAGGATATTTCTACACCAATTAAAACTCACATAATAAAAAATGAGGGTACAAAACATAAAAGGTACATCTCCATATTAGATTCAATAAAAAATTAAAGCCTCAACCTTTTATCTAAACCCTTTTATCCAAACTCAAAAAGAGGTTGGTGTAAGGGAAGTTAGCTTCCTTCCAAAGGACATAGTTAGAAAAACCACTAGCATAGATTCCAGTATAAGATTCCCGAGGGAAAAATAATGAATTGGAAATCAACAGGTAAGTAATTGAAGAGGAAAATGTTAGATTTTAATTAGATTTAAATTTTAAAGGGAGTTTTTAACTTTTCACGAATTTAGGACCATATCTGCATACTAAAGTCTGGCGCTCTTTCCATTTTATTGCCTTCTGATTCTACTCCAGCTTGTATAATATTTTGAGTTTAATATCTTGGTTAATCACCAACCACCCAGTAACTTAACTTCACATAAAAGTAAGGGTAAATCCAAGAGCCAAAACTGAAGAGGGAAATAGAAACACTAAGAATGAACTGACACTGAAGGGCTGAGACGTTATGTCAGTCTTGATGTCCAAGGCACTTGTGCATTCCCAGCCATACTTAACATAATTAACATAAAAGTGTACCCAGGCTGGTAATAACTTTGGGGTACCAGGCAAAAGCTCTTGTAAAACTGCTCTGGCAAGTCCTACATTTAACCTGAGCTGCACAGAATTTCCTCAAATAAAGCCCTGTTGAGGTGAGCTCACATTGCAGTATTAAGGAATACATAAGGAAGATAATTCCTGAATGAGAAGCAGAAGACATAGAATGAGTGTAGGATTACTTCTCTAAGAACTTAAGACAGTCGAATTATCAAATACAAACTTTCATGAATATGACTGCAATTATTAAGGCAAAAGAATGAAAAACAAGGTCAAAGAATGAGACTGTTAAAAAATACCGGGTGGAATGTCTTCTTCCAGACAACATGAAATGACAGAACCTGATTTGGCAATGATTTGGGGACAACAAAAGAAAAAATTGTAAGTGGAACTACATTAAACTAAAAAGCTTCTGCACAGCAAAAGAAACCATCAAAAAAATGAAAGGCAGCCTACAGAATTGGAGAAAATATTTGCAAGCCATATATCTGATAAGGGGTTAATATTCAGAAACACATAAAGAACTCCTACAACTCAATAGCAAAAAACAACAACAACAAAAAAACTGATTAAAAAATGGTCAGAGGGCCTTGAATAGACATTGAATAGACTAAAGAAGACATGCAGATGGCCAACAGGTAATGAAAAGATGCTCAACATCACTAATTGTCAGAAAACTGCAAATCAAAACCACAATAAGCTGTCACCTCACACCTGTCACAGTGACTGTCATCAAAAAGGCAAGAGATAATGAGTGTTGGCAGGGATGTGGAGAAAAAGGAACCCTTGTGTACTGTTGGTGGGAATGTAAATTGGTACAGCCACTATGGAAAACAGCACGGAGGTTCCTCAAAATGTTAAAACTACAAATAACCATATGACCTAGCAATCTTACACCTGGATATATATATTCAAAAGAAATGAAAATAAGATAACAAAGCAATACCTGCATTCCCATGTTCATTGCACATTAAAAAACATAGGTGGACCTTGAGAGCATTATGCTAAGTGAAATAAGTCAGAGAAAGACAAATATTGTGTGCTCTCACATGTGGAATCTGAAATAGCCGAACTCCTAGAAGCAGAGAGAAAAACGGTGGTTGCTAGGAGGAGGAAATGGGGAGGTGTCAATAAAGGATATAAGCTTCCAGGTATAAAATGAGTATGGGGACCTAATGTACAGCATGATGACTTTGGTTAACAGTACAATATGTATTATATATTTAAAAGTTGCTAATAGAGAAAGTTGCTAACATCTTAAATGTTCACACCCCCAAAACCAAGTAATTATTATGTGAGGTGATGGTATATTAACTGACCCTACTGTGGTAATCATTTTACAACGTAGAAGTGTATCACATCATTGCATTGTACATCTTAAAGATACACAATTATATGTCATTATATCTCAATAAAGCTGGAAAAAAATTTTAATTAAAAAATCTCCAGAATCTGGATTTACTTTCCTATTTAAACAACCTGAAAATACAGACAAAATGTATGAAACAGTGCTATTAAAAAGTGGATATCAGTCAACAAAAGCAAGTGATCTCTGAGAAACAGGAAACAAATGAGGGTGAGCCCTATGATTACCCCACCTTACTGCATAGAGAATTTTTTTGTTTGTTTGGGTCGCTCTTTGTTTCCTCTTTTTCTTTTTTCCCTTCCTTTCTTTCTTTCTGTCTTTCTTTCTTTTTTCAGTTTGGCAATTTCTTAAAACATTTAATGCATGCTTAACATGTGACCCAGCCATTCTTCTACTGAGTGTTTACCCAAAATAAATGAAGCCATACATTTATAGAAAAACGTATGCATGAATGAATGTTCTTAGCAATTTTCTTTGCAATAATAGCCCCAAACTTGAAACAACCCAAATGTCTATCAACTGCTGATTAAATAAACAAATTTGTGGTATACCTGTACAATGAAGTAACACTCAGCAATAAAATAGAGTATACTATTGATACATACAACAAAAATGGATGAATCTCAGCATAATTATGCCAATTTGGAAAGAAGCCAGATTTTTTAATATGTATGTTTCTATTTATATAAAATTGTGCAAACTGCAAACTAATATAATGACAGAAAATATGTGAGTAGTTGGTTATCTTTGGATTGGGCAGAGTGGGAGAGGTAAGATGTAAGGCTTACAGAGGGGTACAAAGTACTTTTGGGAGGGAAGGATATGCTGTTTTGAACATAGTGATGATTTCACAGGTAAAAACATGTTGGAAGATACCGACTTATAGACTTTAACCATATGCAATTTATTGTATATCTGTTATACTTTGTAAAGCTCTTTTTAACGTGAAAGACTAATATCCTAATTAATAGTGGAAGACTGATGTCATAAGGAACCAAGTAGAACACATAATATATAGGTTTAACCTATATATATACAGATTAGTCACTGTTTAAAAGCATTAATGAGTTCCAATATAGATCTGATGTAGAATAAAAAACATGAAAGAGTCAGAGATGTAAGGATTGAATGAAAAGGTCTACATGTTTGATCAAAGGTCCAGAAAAAGAGAATATGTAGAGCAAGGAGGAGGCAGTCTTCAAAGGTAATGACTGAGAGTTTTCCAAGGTGACATCCCAGCATGGTGAATCCTGAGTAGCATAACTAAAAGAAGTCCAGGTCTAAATACATTATAGAAAAAAATGCAAAACACAGCACTCCCCTAGCCCCGCCCAAAAAAAGAAGAAGAGGAAGAGGAAGAAGAAGAAGAAGAAGAAGAAGAAGAAGAAGAAGAAGAAGAAGAAGAAGAAGAAACAACGAACCAACCAGAGGAGAAACTTGAAGAGGATTGATTTTTAGATTGGCAGCTTAGAAGCTCCCAGTAGAGGATGGGAGTGTTGGCTATCTTCAAAGTATTAAGAAGAAATAACTGTCAACCAAAAAGTCTGTACCCAACTAATGTATAACTCACATGAAGCTGTTCACATTGCCATGTTGAATAGTAAGGAAGCCAATGGAAAGGATGGATATTGGATAGGTTTACTAACAGTCTCTGTCTTGACTGAAACTAGTGGTGAAAACAGTGGGAAGAAGAAAATGATGTTATCAGAAAAGGTAGGTAAATAGAAAGCATAAAATAAGAGGGTAGGAGGGATGGGAGCTAACTAATATTTCTAATATCTTCACTTCTAATATTTGTTATCATTAACGTAGTCACCCAGAGGTGTCTGCCTCATGAATTGTTCTCTGCAGATTCCTGCAGTGATGGAAGTCACGATACCTGGCTGACTAGGTTTTATATTTATGCATTAAGAAGGGCCTGAAGAGTGACTTTGTGAGAGCAGGGGAGTTGGATGCTTAACCAACTGAACCACCCAGGCTCCTCAAAAGTGATCTGTTTTTGATCCTCTTATGCACCTTTAGAAATGTTTCCTATTCAGCTTGGGGATGTGTTCTTAACCTAATGACTTTATCTCTAGAATTCTGTTCTTCTAAGTTCTTGCTCTACATTGCACTAATCCAGAACTTACCCTTGTGACCTAGACCAGATAGAGCCTGAAGAATGTTGGGATAAAATATGCTAACTAAGGTGTCCATTTATGCTTAATCTTCATTGGTTCTTATGTATAGAATGGTAGTCTATTCGGACAGCATGATCATCTCAACCTAAATCTCAGGCAACATTGCCACCAAGTTGTGTTCCTAGAGAAATGGCAAAAGAAGATCACAAACAAGGCTTTAGAATAGTTGGTTGAGCCAGACTAAGGTTGCACAAACTACATTTAACACTGTTGGAATGGACTTGTTTAGAGATTGAATGAAGCATAACTATGATATATATAATGTGCAAAACTGTTTTGTGTGAATCAAAAGAGATACAGAAAAATAAGATGATTAAAAATACATAGGAAAATAAAAATAGACTATGTGGTTCACCAAAATTTTGCCTCACATATTTTTCTATCTCTAAAGTTTTGGGACGTTTCTAGTATTTGAGAACTACGTGTATGCAGATGTGAGAAAAGCTAAAAGTCAACTTCTCCTACCATAAAAAGCTTATGTAACCAACAGACAAATTTGTATGGCTTATTTTTTGAGCCCCAGTCTTATCAACATCAAGAATGTTACCCCAAATTTTAAGAAAGCACTGTCAGTTTTTTTCCCTCAAAGACAAGATATAATGTTTTAAACTTAACCTTATTTTTATAAATGAGCTGATATATCATTTCCTACATAAAAGTGTTTGTGCTCTAACCTACGCTAATGATAAAATTTCACTGAAGTTATTTTCCTTTTGAGTAAACAGCATTTAGGAGACCATTATGTGTGATCCATGTATAAAGCATTAAAATTTAAGATAAATGACCAAATAGCATTTATAAACAGCTAAATTGTTCATTCTCTTTCACTTTTGAGGGCAGATACTTACACAGAGCTGTTCTGTTTTCAGGGAGAAAAACAAAACCTCCACGACCAGATTCCCCAGCCACTACACCAAACATATCTGTGAAGAAGAAAAATAAAGATGGTAAGGGTAAGTACTATAATTTCCTTGTAATACTTATAGGTCAAGTAACAGTTAGATTCTTTAAAATATCTGCATTTTGTAAGAAAAACTACCAGCTCTCTTGACTTATTGAAATGGATCTTATTGCTGCCACATGCTTATAAAGTACAGTTGGCACTTTTCCATTCAAGAGATTTTTTTATGTACCTGTGTGTCCTTTCATTTAATAATGAGTCTCTTGGGAGAGTTCAGCCAGGTTAGCCTTTCAGTTCATAGACACTTTATAATACTGTTTTGAAGTTCTCATATTTTCATAACTGCAGCCCAAATATGAAAAAAATTAAGGTCAATCCATTTGCTCTGATATAAAAAGAACAACTATTGAATGTTTTGTATAACTCTTTTTCACTGGTTTTCTTAGGTAATGGTTCTTAAAGAGGTAAGAAAAAATTCCTCTCAAAGTGTTTTTTTTTCCTCCCTAAGTTATCACAAATCTAATTGCCAAGATTGCTCTGTCCAGACATCTTACATAAGACTTTTAGTTGTGTTTAATTTTGCTCTTTCAAATGAAATTGTAATCAGTTCAACAGAAATTGCTTTTGTTTCAGGAAACACAATTTATCTTTGGGAGTTTTTACTGGCACTGCTCCAGGACAAAGCTACTTGTCCTAAATATATCAAATGGACCCAGCGAGAAAAAGGCATTTTTAAACTGGTAGATTCCAAAGCAGTATCCAGGTTGTGGGGAAAGCACAAAAACAAACCTGACATGAATTACGAGACCATGGGAAGAGCTCTCAGGTACATGAAGCTTTTGTAGTTTGTTGTGTTAAGAATATTATTTCCTAAATACTACAAAGTAGGTAACTTCTAAAAAGTTAGAGGATTACAAAAATGGTGAATTTTATTATTGAATTACTAAAACCACACAACTTACAGAAATCACTATGTATTTAGGGGTGCCTGGGTGGCTCAGTTGCTTAAACATCTGACTTGTGGTTTCAGCTCAGGTGGTGATCTCACAGTTCCTGAGTTTGAGGCCCAGGTCAGGCTCTGTGCTGACAGTGCGGAACCTCGAGCCTGCTTGGGATTCTCTGTCTCCCTCTCTCTGCCCCTCCCCTTGTGCATGCATTCATTCTCTCCCTCCCTCCCTCCCTCCCTCCCTCCCTCCTTCCATCCCTCCCTCCCTCTCTGTCTCTCTCTCTCAAAAAAAAAAAAAAAAAAAAATCAGTGTGTATTTAAATTGAAATCTGACTCCAATCTAGGAAAATGTTTTCCTTCAAAAAAAATTTTTCATGCAAATAACAGACAGTTTCCTTATAAAGGGACTAAAAAATATAAACCATCAACAGAAATTTAAATTGACCACAGGAGTCATATGTTTGGAGCCATTAAACTTGAATTCAGCACAAAGTTAACAAATAGTGGTAATGCAGGTACTTAATAAGAGGGTGCATTTTTATTTATTTTCTTTAATTTTTTTTTTAACGTTTATTTGAGAGAGAGACAGAGTGTAAGTGGGGGAGGGTAGAGAGAGAGGGAGACACAGAATCTGAAGTAGGCTCCAGGCTCTGAGTGTCAGCACAGAGCTTGATGTGAGGCTTAAACCCACAAACTGTGAGATCATGACCTGAGCCAAAGTCAGATGCTTAACTGAGTGAGCCACCCAGGTGCCCCAAGATTTTAAATGTAAATCTCAGATATGATCTGTATACCTGAATAAATGCTTCAAGAATAATGTTAGATACTGTGAAATTTTGAACTAGGGTATCATTTTATTCTTAAGCTCACTATTAGTTTGTTTTTTCTGTGCTCTCTCTCTCTCGAGATACACATCTATTTGAGAAAGATTTACTGGAAGTAGCAATCATCGTGGTGCCTGGGTGGCTCGGTTGGTTAAGTGTCAGACTTTGGCTCACATCATGATCTCAGGGTTCATGGGTTCAAGCCCCACTTTGGGCTGTCTGCTGTCAGCACAGAGCCCACTTTGGGCCCTCTGTCTCCCTCTGTGCTCCTTCCCTGCTCTAATTCCTGCTCTCTGAGATGGAGACGGAATCCCAAGCAGACTCCACAAGGCAGTACAGAGCCCAACGCAGGGCTCCAGCCCGTGAACCATGAGATCATGACCTTTACTGAAACCAAAAGTCAGACACTTAGCCGACTGAGCCACACAAAGCCCCTAAATTCTTGAGGTTTGTAGTAGATTTGAGTATTCCGGCAAGTTGGAAGAAGGGGAGATGAAGAAAAGTGAACTAGATAGTTCACTGTATAATCCATATACTTTATCAACAATCTCCTCATCAGAACTGGTTTTAGGTTTAGTTAGCAATAAGGATTTTTCTATGTAAGTATGTGTGTTTTATATATATTTAGAAAGAATGTGTTTGGGGCACCTGGGTGGCTCAGTCAGCAGGGCGTCCAACATCGGCTCAGGTCATGACCTCGCTATTTCATGAGTTCAAGCCCCATGTTGGACACTGTGCCAACGGCTTGGAACCTGGAGCCTACTTTGGATTCTCTGTCTCCCTCTCTCTCTGCCCCTGCCTGCTTGTGTTCTCTCTTTATGTCTCTCTCTCAAAAATAAATCAACACTAAAAAAAAAAAAAGAGAAGGGTCCCCTGGGTAGCTCAGTTGGTTAAGTGTCAGACTTTGGCTCAGGTCATGATCTCATGGTTCGTGGGTTTGAGTCCTGCATCAGGCTCTGTGCTGGCAGCTTGGAGCCTGGATCCTGCTTCAGATTCTGTCTCTGTCTCTCTTCCCCTCCCCTACTTGTGCTCTCTCTCTCTCTCTCAAATATAAAAACATTAAAAACAATTTTTTTTAAAGAAAACAATATGTTTAATTATACTATCTTATATAAAGTTACTACCCTTCATCTTGAAATTCTTCTCCTACTTGTTTCCAACTTGAGACTCTGTTATTATTAGGGAATTTTTAATGTTGTTGAATATCATTTTAATTTATGTTTAATTGAATAAAATATTGATAAAATTGTCTGCTTTGAATAGGTACTATTACCAAAGGGGTATTCTGGCAAAAGTAGAAGGTCAGCGCTTGGTGTATCAGTTCAAGGAAATGCCAAAAGATCTTATTTATATAGATGATGAGGATCCAGGTTCCAGCATAGAGTCTTCAGATCCATCACTGTCTTCAACGACTACTTCAAGTAGGAGCCAAGCAAGCAGATCGAGAGTATCCTCAAGTCCAGGGATAAAAGGAGGAGCCACTACAGTTCTAAAGCCGGGAAATTCTAAAGCTACAAAACCCAAAGATCCTGCAGAAGCTGCACAGCCATCAGAAGTTCTGAGGACAGTGCAGCCCACACAGTCTCCATATCCCACCCAGCTCTTCCGGACTATTCATGTAGTACAGCCAGTACAAGCTGTCCCAGAAGGAGAAGCAACCGTAACCAGTAGCATGCAGGATGAAACATTAAATTCTTCCGTTCAGAGTATTAGGTGAGAAAACTATAAAGTTATTGATGCATTTCATTATGTAATGTTTCTGACCAGAGCCATTATTAGTTAAATACCTTAGGATTCAGAAGTGAGAATAAAAATTGTATTGATTTCAAGCTAGAAATCTTATTCAACAGATTGTTTTCAGCAGCAGTGTATATGACATCAATCCTCTGATTCTATCAGTGATTCCTTATTTTTAAACTTTGACATTACTTGATGTTATTCTATTAAGTCTAGTCTACTGTACCGTTGTACGATTGGATTGATCATACAAGAAGCAATCCACATATTAGAAACTCCAGAGAATGGTTTCAGATCTTCCTTTCAAAGTCAGAAGCTGTAAAAATTTAACATAAATTGACAATCATGACCTTCTGGAATATAGTGAGTTCGAAGAAACAACATTACTCCTTGAGAAGATCCTATCATGGAGCAGTTTTAAAGTTCAAAGAGGCCAAGAATCTAATTTTTTGGGCTTTTAGAGTAGCAGAAGTTGGAAAAATAGTTTTATAGCAATCAAATCAAATTTATCTCATAACCCTGGGAAAGATGAAACAACAAATTGATCAAGAAAACCCTGTCTGCTTTAAACTGGTCTTTTGCAGCATTTGGGACTGGTCTCATTGATGTAGAATGGGGAAAAAGAGGAAAGGCAGAAAATTAGATGGACATTTGTAACATTCTCTTTTTCTACGGTCATGAATTTCCAGAATGTGAATTACAATAAAACATAGGAGCCCGTCCAAATATAATAAAAATGATTCTTTGATTATTTTTATTAGCTGACTTCAGTCTTAACATTTGTATATTCCTGAATATAAATGCTGGATTTTTGTTCTGTTGATCTTGAGGTAAGAAGCATTACCCAGAATCAAGACAGAGTTAGATGTTTTAGTCTTCCTTGTATGGTCCATTTAAACTTGTGGCATCGTGAAAATTGACTTGCAAGGAGTAGAAAGGTTACATTTGTCCCATTTTAATTGGACAGGAAGGATCAGTCTTTCACTGTTATTAAAGGAGTGCTTATTTATCTATTTTCTTTTTAATGTTTTATTTTCCTCTATGTCCTATTGGTTTTGTATGATAACTGAGTATCTAGTTGGAAGTACGTGATTCCTCCCATTGGTTTCTAGGCTCTTTGTCGTCTTATCATTGTGTGTATTCGTGCTGATAGGAAACATCCAATAGTCATAAGCTAATCACTAGGACCCCCTTCTTGGAGTGATTCAGTTATTTTTTAGCATCTTTTTTTTACACCTTGAGAATAAAAACAAATCCCCCCACCTTGCAATAAAAAAAGTCCACATAACTCTAGCTCTGATGGATATTAAATTGTGATACTGTATTGGATACTTTATTACTCTGAATGTCAATTTCTGAATAATACTCAGTGCTAGATATTAAAATGCTGTAATTATACTCCTTATCCATGATTTGCAAACTGTCTTTTGGTGTACTTTTCAGAATTTTCATTTCTAAGGTCCCTGATTGTTCTGTGGACTCCCTGCCTGCTTCCTGGCTCCAGTATTTTTTCTCTGGAGTCCAACCTGTTATATAAGACTACTAGTCACAGCTTTGCTATGCTACTTTCTTACAGCTTTTGTTAGATTCATGTTGCACACAGACCTGCAGTTAAATTTCTGGAGCTTCCGCTACCAGCTCTCACTTCTCTGCTCATGATTCCTTCCTTGCCTTCCACAGTTAAAGCTGACTGCTTGTGTGCAGTGCAACTCAATCTGGGACTTGAACCAGGTGTTTCAGTTGACTTTAATGCTCGTCTCCTCCTATACATGTAACCCTGCAGGAGCCACATTTTATTCATTGTCCTTCTGCTTAACATAGTCTCTATCACATAACACCCCTTCAGATTTATAGATTTTATTTTGAAATAGTGTATATATTCATTCTTATCTCCTCTCGGAATAATGAGTTCTCTAAGTGTACTGCTTATATAATGAAGAAATTAAAAACTTTAACTTTTCAGAGTTTAAAACATACTTATTGAATAAATCATTTTCTATTTATATGTATGTATATACACACTTTCTTTTTTTATATATATACACACATTCTTAATCATTCCTTTGACTTTAAAAAAAATTGTTCCCACATTTGGTTGTATCTTTTATTTGTATCTCTCAAAAATCCTACTTATTTTAAAGGAGTTAAGCCTCTAATGGAATGCATTTTATTCCCTGAAATTACTGGATGTGTTAAGGCCAAAGTTAATGAATAATGAATATAATTACTCCGGTTTTCCTATTGTTCTTTTCCATTATATAGAAAGAAAGAAAAGGTGTTAAGTAAATTTCAAGCAAATTGTACATATTACTCTGAAATTTTAATGCATTATTAGAATCATTTTTCATTAGATTATTTCCTTATTTAGTGATTTCTTTATTTTTTATTTGTATTTTTTATAATTACCTGAACTTTTCATCATGAAAAATTTCACAATATCAACAGGTTGAAATAGTACAATGAACACCTATTTAAATCCACCTGGATTCACAGTTGATAGCATTTTGCTTTATTTGTTTTCTCTCTGTTTCTACCCTTTTTCATGTTTGGTTATTTGTCAAGTAAGTGGACATCATTATGACATTTTATTTCTAATCATTTCAACATACAGTTCTTAAGAATAAAGAGGTTTTCCTAAATAACTGTCGTATTATTACTCCTAAGTAAAATAGCAGTAATTTGGCTACATTTTTCTTAATTTTATAACTACTTACTAATAAAAACAAAGACCACTTAAAGATCTGTAGCTAAGAGAAAATGGAATATATAGGACTTAAAATTATTAAAAATTAAATAAAAAGGGGGGGGGCATCTGGGTGGCTCAGTCGGTTAAGCGTCCAACTTCAGCTCAGGTCATGATCTCACGGTTAATGAGTTCGAGCCCCACATCGGGCTCTGTGGTGACAGCTCAGAGCCTGGAGCCTGCTTCAGATTCTGTGTCTCCCTTTCTCTCTGCCCCTCCCCCACTCATGCTCTGTCTGTCTCTCTCTCAAAAATGAAAATAAACATTAAAAAAAAATTTATAGGACTTAGAATATTCAATGAATATATCAATAAGAACTGACATTTTCAAAGCACTCTCTGTATTTTATACGCTTTCCATATATTAATGTCTAATATCCTAACTTATCAATGAGATATAGGTAGTATTATTCCTATTTTACAGATGAGGAGGCCAAGGAACCTGGTCACATATAGTAAGTGGTGAAGACAGTGTTTTAATGCAAGAAGTTTAGTCCAAAGCAGTGAGCTCATGATTTGCCACCCTGCCTGTTGAGTCACATGATTCTCGTGAATTACCAGTCATTTACAATGAAGTAACATGTTTTTTCTTTTCTGTTTTTCCTTTGCTCATATCTTTTTATCTCACATAATTCCATGTATGTCTGTTGAAATCTATTAAGCTTTTCTAAATGATTTATGGTCTATGTGCTCAGTTTTTACTCTGCTTTAATTTTATATGTGCTTTAATTTTGACTCTAGCTTCATGTTATTTAAAGAAGCTACAACAAAAGTAAACCTCTGGTAAAATATTTTCCTGAAATTGTCCCTTGATAAATTTGCAAGTCCACATACCAACCTAACATAACTTTTTTCTCTGTAATATTTATTCAAGCCCAGTAGTTTGTCTTAGGGTCTCTTAAATCACTTAGCCTCAAAAAATGTATAATGTGCAAATTATCTTAAAAGCAAAGTAATGGAGTAGGAAGACTATAGGCGTAACTTTCCAGCCCTTCAACCTCGTCAATTATTAGATGTGACATTGAATTGGATTAATTAACTATTCTGAGTGTGTTTCCTCATCTCTAAAATAAAGGTGATCTTAACAGTTAATGGTGTTACAGGTGATCATAACAGGTAAATGACAGTTCCTTGACATCTAAGTAGATATACAATAAGAACTAAATGTTACATTGTATACCTTTCTTAGTCTCAGAAAGTTTGAGGAATTTTAAATTACCAGTATATACCAGTGGTTACAAGCAGTGTAGGAAATTTTATAAAGTAGTTAACTGTAACATAACCTTTGTTATATAATATAACCAGACACAACTGACAGTTTAATCATTAACTAAGAAAAAAATAATTAAAATTTTCTGTGGTTGGGAAAAGGCTGCATGATATTTTACCTTTAATCTCTGAATTTTTGTATTAGTGAAAATCACTTATTTTAGAATTTGTTCAAATAAGCCAGTATATTTACATTGTATATATATAAATGAGTATATATATTTTCTGGCAGAGGACAGTCAGGTGTTTGGAGAAAAGGATGTCTTTTTCTAGTTTGAACAAAAGCATTGAAAGTCTAGTGGTAGCCCTGGTTAGCAATATGGAAAATTTCCAAGTACGTTATTGCTTGTGCCACACCTGAATGAGGAAAAGAGGAAAAAGGAGTTGTGTATTAAAGGTGTGTAACTGCCCACAGTTTAAAGATAGAAAAGACAGTATTCATCTTTAGCTGAATTTATTTGGGACTGAAGAAGTGGCAGTGTGTTGTAACAGTCAAGCACAAAGGCCTTACAGCAGTTGGCCTCTTACATAGCTGGTCACCTTATGCAAGCTGTTCACTCTCTTTGTGCATTAATTTTTTATATGTAAAATGGGGATAATAGAACTTACAGGGTGGCAAGGCTGTACATATTTATAGATGCTATCTGTGTGCTTACTATATGCCATGTACTATCTTATTTACATGTACATGGCCATGAACTCTTGTCATGGGGAGCCCTTTATTTAAGAAATGATATCTGGCTATAGGGTCAGATAACATACCCAGGCTCAGATTCCACCCAAGATACCCTGATTCAGGTAGGCAAGGGGAAGAAGGAAGAACAGTGTATTTTGGAAAAGCTGCCTGGATCCCAAAGTTATTCTGTATCCTTCCAGCTGTTTTATTGCCTGCCCAATATTATCAGTATATCTGGCCTCTATTTCTCGTCATAGCCTGTCCACCTATTAAATCTTCATTACCCGGCTCATATTCTCTTCTAATTCCATCCTTCAAAAGAGCTGCTAACATCCTGCTCTAGGCTGATTGTCACAGAGGCGGCTTGGTTGGAATCTGAACTTGGAAATCAGAATCCTACCACAGTGGGTAGGATCTAGTCATCCTGTGTCATTCCACTTGCTTTGAACTTCTCTTAAGCTGCACTGAGTTTTCTTTTCCTATGTCTACCTAGCTAACCCATTTGTTTTCTCCAGAATTTTATTTCTCACGTATGTAACAAGCCACATAACTGTAACATATAAAATTTGCCTATAATAATCTGTGTGCAATGATTAACATTTGGGTGATGGGCACCAGCCTAGCTGTTGACCATTTGAAGTAACAGTCATCTATCTTCTGTATAATAGCTTCATAGAATTAAGAGGAAACAGTTGAGATCAGATGCTGAGTGTTTTCAGCTGTGCTTGTTTTATATTAACAAAGGCCATAACAATAATTTTCACACCAGTGAACTTTTAAAATTGGATTGACTCACGATATTATTAACAACCTTATGTAAGCTTGATGTACATTAAAGGATTTTATGTTAAAGATTATTTGAGCTGAGAAAACTGCTGAAACATGCTTCCATTTATTTTTGCCAAAGCTTGCCCTTATTGTTTGCTCTCAATGCCAACCTAAAGAACCCCCATGAGTTCATTATATTCATGACTCGTTTTATGTAATACAATATGAATTGTGAACTATTAAATTTCTTCTTATAGTTCTGTTCAATATACATTTAAGACTGAGTTTTTTTTTTTTTTTAATTGAGCATTTTCCCTCTATATATAGAGAAACAGGTTGAAAACAATTACAATCATATGAATTCTGGTAATTGTGGATGAACATGTGGATGATATTATCCCTCAAGTATTAAAAATAATGAGAGTGAATCTAATACATTTGTTTGAAAATACCTAATTTTCTTGGGGTGCTTGGGTGGCTCAGTTGGTTAAGCATCTGATTCTTGATTTCAGCTCAGGTCATGATCTCATGGTTTGAGTTCGAGTCCCTTATGTGGCTCTGCACTAGCAGTATGGAGCCTGCTTGGGATTCTCTGTCTCCCTCTGTCTCTGCCCCTCCCCTGCTCATGCTTGTGCTCTTGCTCGCTCGCTCCAAAAATAAACTTAAAAAAAAATAAAATTTCTAATTTTCTTTCAGGCAGTTCATAATAACTTCTTTGCCAAGCATTTTGATATCCTCCTCCTTCCCCAACAAAATTGCTTCCCAATTTGTGTTAATGTGGCACTTTGTACAGCAGATGGTATCATGGTTAATGGCCTGAGAGTTTTGTGTTGGACATTCCATTATAATACAGGGTCTGGTACGATGTTTATGTTGTGTTGAAAATACAGGGAGTAGCATTTGAAATGTATAACTCATATTTTGTCAAAATGACTTCAAATGTTAAAAAAGTTTTCAGGTGTGTAGAATATGCTGATTTTCTTTTATTTCATAATCTCAATAGGACTATACAGGCTCCAACCCAAGTTCCAGTGGTTGTGTCTCCTGGGAATCAGCATTTGCATACAGTAACACTCCAGACAGTGCCAATCACAACAGTGATAGCCAGTACAGATCCATCATCAGGTGCTGGATCTCAGAAATTTATTTTACAAGCCATTCCATCCTCACAGCCCATGACAGTACTGAAAGAAAATGTCATGCTGCAGTCACAGAAGCCAGGCTCCCCTCCTTCGATTGTCTTGAGCCCTGCCCATGTACAGCAGGTACTTACTAGCAATGTTCAATCCATTTGCAACGGAACCGTCAGTATGGCTTCATCTCCGTCCTTCAGCGCTACTACTCCTGTGGTGACCTTTTCTCCTCGAAGTTCACAACTTGTTGCTCACCCACCTGGCACTGTAATCACTTCGGTTATCAAAGCTCAAGAAACAAAAACTCTTATACAGGAAGTAGAGAAAAAGGAAGTTGAAGATCATTTGAAAGAAGACATTGAGAAGACTGAGCAACAGCCACAGCCTTATGTGATGGTGGTATCCAATTCCAATGGATTTGCCTCTCAGGTAGCTGTGAAACAAAATGAATTGCTGGAACCCAACTCTTTTTAATTAATATACCAAAGGAATTATGGATGGTTGTTTTTTAATTGAACATTTCCAGTTGTATTCAAACTGATTCTAAGATAAATTCTACAGATGTTCCTAATTTTGTAGTTAATTGTTGAAAATATTAATTTAGAGTTAATTTTGACTTTGTTAGATGAGGGAGGGTACCCAAGTGTTTCTCTTTGTTCTGCAAATGTTTCAGAATTCAATTGTGAAGGAACAGGCATTTTATACTATGAAGACATTCTTTTCAGATTTTTTTCAGTTGCTATACCATAAGCATTTTTTAAGTTTCTTTTTTAATTTTACATGGTATTAGTTTTTCTGATTCTTTTGTAAATACAGTACTTAAATACAAGGCAACAGGAGATTTATATAGGAACCATTTTCATTCCACTTGCGTAAGTTAAAGTCTTGACCCTTTCAAATGCAAGACACCTATTTTATACTTTGTTAAAATTATGATTTCAGTTAGATTGACTTTAGTTGGTTGCACTGTATAAGGAACTATGAAGATGTAGAAAACAACATTAAAAATTGAAAGTTGCCCATGATACGGCTGAACCTGTTTCAGAAGCAGGATAGTATAAAAGCGTCAGCCTAAGAGTGGCTCTTCTGCTAATTAGTTGTGTGATGTTGGGCAAAGCCACTGGATCTTTTTGGGCCTCAGTTCTCCCATAAAAGGAAGGGATATGTTGGATTAGACGAGATGATCTTTAGGCTCCTTTCTGGTTCTAAAGTTAATGATTCTAGCTCCTATATTTTAAAGTTATATCAACTAAAACATTATCAGCTTATTTCTTAATGTAAATATGGCTAACATATTGCAGAAAAATAACTGGCCCTACAACCTACAAAATTCATTCTTCTGTTATCTGTAAGATCTGCTATGAATCTGAATTCTTCCTAAATACTGTGTTCATTAACTTTTTAGGCCACTGTGTACCGTGGCCCATCAGTAAACTTACATTGCTGAGTGCTAAATGATGTACTGCCATTCTGAAAGAGTCAAGGCTCTTTCTTAAGGGCCCGGAAAGCAACCACACCTTGGGCTCATCTGGCTGAGTAGTCAGTTGCTATAAAAGCATAATTGCTTTATATTTTGGATCATTTTTTTATTGGGAGTTGGGGGGGTTGCGTACAAAGATAATATACATATATATCTGAGTCTCGGAAATGAAATAGTTTTTAGATTACTTTTCAACTGTAAATAATGTACATTTAATTTCACAAGAAAAATTGTTTTCTGCAAATTTTCTAGTACAGCAAAGGAGAAACTTTTGTAGATGAAAAAAATCATGTTTAGAGGTCTCTTGTTCTATGTTTTCATATTACAGAGTGAATTTGTATTTAAGCAAAAATTTAAATTTTGGAAGCCTCTAAACGTTTTTGTATCTTTAATTGGTTTATTATTAAATAAATCATGTAAAAATTCTCAGTGTTTGTGTTTTAAGCAAATATTTCTTAAGAAGAAGTATACAGAAAATGTTGTTGGTATTTGGAATGCTATTAAGTATTCATATAATAAGCTCCATCGGTCAAATTAGAATTGCTGAATGCAGTTCCTCCTCTCAGTTTTCCTTTCTGCTATGCCAGACGGCAGCTTCTACATGGCACACGTGGATTGCCAAGCTCTATAAATTAGAAAACAATGAAATTTTCTTAGCAATAATATTCAACACACTCTAAAAAACAAGTTTTCTGGGGCGCCTAGTGGCTCAGTTGGTAAGCGTCTGACTTCAGCTCAGGTCACGATCTCACGGTTCGTGAGTTCGAACCCTGCATCGGGCTCTGTGCTGACAGCTCAGAGCCTGGAGCCTGCTTCGGATTCTCTGTTTCCTTCTCTCTCTGCTACTCCCCAACTCACACTCTGTCTCTCAAAAATAAATAAACATTAAAAAATTAAAAATAATAATAAAAAACAAGTTTTCTGATTAGAAATCAGATCAGTTAATTGTTAAACTTAGAAAACATAGAACCAGAAAAAGAGAAGAAAATTAAAATCTCAATGCAATACCCCTGTACCTAGTAGTAACTTACACACTTACTCATTTTGTCATGTCAGTTAATATTCTTCAAAAATGGGATTTTAAAAGGAGCATTTTAATCTCTGAAGTCAGAGGAATGCAGAAAAGAATCTGAACAAATAGGCCTTGCTAAATTTCCCTAGTTTACTACCCTTAGTTCATACCCTTTTCTTCTGTCATTTTTCATGACTTCCCATTCTTTATCAAACCTAGTATAAAAACACTTAGGCTTAACATTTCTTTGAATCTTCATTTCCATATGAAGGCTCCCACATCATGTAAAACATTAAAATAAATAGGTATGCTTTCCTTCTTTAAACTGTCAGTTTGATTTTTAGGCCCAGCTAAGCACCCTAAGAGAGTCATGGGAAAGTTCTTTCTCCTCTAGAACTCTGGCTAGCCATGCATCCCCTAACATAATGTCCTCATATTGAACTCCTGAACAGGAGCATAGCCAGCTCTCTGGCCTGTGATGTTACTCTCACTGTCGTAACCTAAAAACCTGATGTTTTCTCAGTTCCCATTCATTCTTTAACCTTCTATAGTATTGCATTTGCCCTATTACCCTGAAATTACTGTTGCAAAGGTCACTAACTAGTAGTTAATTTCTAAATGCCAGATTTCTGTCCTTATCTTCCTTGACCTTTCCAACATTTAACCTTTTATAACTCACCCTGAACTTTTTTTTTTTCAAGAAACCAATTTTTTTTTTTTTTTTTTTTTTTTTTTTTTTTTAATTTTAGAGAGAGAGTGTGTGTGAGCAGGGGAGAGGGGCAGAGGGAGAGAAAGAATCTTAAGCAGGCTGCACGCTCAGTATGGAACCCAGTGCAGGGCTTGATCTTACAACCCTGGGATTATGACCTGAACCAAAATCAAGAACTGGATGCTCAACCAACTGAGCCAGCCAGGTGCCCCAACTCACTGTTACTTTAAGTTCTCAATTTATTGCTTTCACTTTTTTTTAATTTTTATTTTTTATTAAAAAAAATTTTTTTAAATGTTTATTCCAGTTTCATTATGTCAAATCCTTTAGTGTCAAGCCCTTCCTCACTGTCCTCAGAGAGTTGATATCCTGCATGGTCTTACCTCTTCTTGGTCCCACCAGCCTTATCTTCAAATATTACTCTCCAAATCCTGTCAGTTCGGATTGGGGTGCTTTCAGTTGCCTGAAACAAAAACCCAATTTAAAATTATTAAATAGTACAAAATAAGACATCTGGAGTTAGGTTTCCAGGTTAGTTAATTCAGGAACTCGGGTGATAGTAACCAGGTTTCTTCCCTCTCTGCTTTCCCATCCTCAGCATTTTGCTTTAGTTTCCAGGATGGCTTCTGCCATACTTGCCAGATAGCTGCAGTAGTTCCTTCTAGGTTTCTGTTTGTCAGAAGATCTTTCCCGGAATACCCTGAACAGCCATCTCTTCAGAGCTCGTTGGCTAGATTTGTCATATACCCCTTCCTAAACAAATTGCTGGTCAAGGAAGTAGGGTTACCATGAATGACTTAGATGTGTATGGTGCCAAACAAAATCGGGGCTCCCCAGCAAGAACTGAGGGAGAATGGTGTGGCCTACCATCACCCACACGCATCTTTCTTTACAGACACTTTCAAAAACGCTCATGCCTACATAAAACATGTATTACTCTCCCAAAGAGAGATCAAAGTCCCATCCTGTTGCCCGATCCAGTTTCATGCCTGGGATGTTTGAGATCATACGCAGTTGTCTTTTTCAGATCAGCTGTGTCCCCCTGGTTTCTTGTCCTCCACAGCCACATCCAGTATGAGCACTCAGGATACTCTTTCCAGAGTCAGCTTTAGAACACACCATTTGATGATACAAGTTTGATGCCCTGTCCCAGGGTCACCATTTTCCCACCCTGGAATAGTGTCCTCAGTACCTTTCATCCTGCCTTTTATACATACCCGGTCAGTTATACAACATACCAGGGTCAGTTTTGGAGAATTCCACTTCCAAATACCAAATTGTCTTCCAGTTTGAGTTCTGGATCCTTAGCAATAGAGATGGATTCTGGTTTTCAGCATAAAGAAATTTTATTATAAGAATATTGTATAGTTCATAGAATAGACAAAAGGACTAGAGAATCGGAGTCAATCTGAGTCAAACAACTAGGAACAAACTGCACAAGTGATTTTGTGGAGAAATCGTAGCCACTGTTGCCAAGCACTAAACACTAGGCTTTGTATCACTGTCTCTGCTGCCCCAGGAGTTTGGTTGTGATACAAGTGCTCCTGCATCCAGGTGCCCCTGATTTTGAGCATCTTTTGATGTGCTCATGTGACGTCCATATATTTTCTTTGATGAAATGATTGTTAAAATTTGTTGTCCATCAAAAATTCTGTTGCTTTCTTATTACTGACTTTTGAGAACTCTTTATGTATTCTGGATGCAAGTTCTTCAGCTATATGATTCGCAAGTGTTTTTAAAGTGCAGAAACCTTTTAATTTTGGTAAAGTCTGATTTATCAACTTCTTAAGGGTCATGCTGTTAGTGTCATATTTAAGAAATCTTCGCCTAATCCCAGGTCACTAAGGTTTTCTTCCTTCTAGACGTTTTATAGTTTTAAATTTTACATTTGGGCCCATGATCCATTTTGAGTTAATTTTTATAGATGATGCAAGGTATGTATTGGAAGCTCACTTTTTTTGCTTTTGTATATTCAATTTGTTGAAAACACTGTCCCTTTCAATTAAAAAGTCTCAAAAGACTATCCTTTTCAGCTATCTTCCCTGAGTTATCTTTGGACCTTTGTTGAAAATCACTTGTTGTATACGTACAGGTGAATTTATGGACTCTATTCTGTTCTATTGATCTTTGTGCCAATACATACAAAGGGTTGGTGTGTTGAAATCAGTAGTGTTAGTTCTCCAGCTTTGTTATTTTTCAAAGTTGATTTGACTATTCTAATTATGTATTTCCACCTGAATTTGCAGAATCAGTTTCTCAACTGAAACAGAAAAAACCTTTGGGATTTTGATTGGGATCATGTTGAATCCATAGATCAATTTTGGAAGAACTGACATTTTAACAATATTAAGTCTCCATAGATGCATCTCCATTTGTTTAGGTGTTCTTTAATTTCTCTCAGCAGTGTTTCATAAATCTCAATGTATACTTTTTGCGTATCCTTTGTCAGGTTTATTTTTCAGTATTTAATATTTTTGATGCTATTGTAAATGTCATAAATTTCAAATTCTGACTGTTGCTGGTTTTGTTTTAAATCTTTACCTCCTATTTATGGAGGCATGAAGGGTACAAATCTTATGTGTACAACTCAATAAAATTTTACATCTGAATATATTGGCATAATTGCCACGTGGTTCAAGATATGTAACATTTCCTGCATCCAAGAAGTTTCCTTCATGGCTCTTCTCAGCTAGGAGATCACTTTCTGGTATCCCTCACAATAGTTTTTATCTTCATATAAATGGAATCAATCCAGATGTACCCTGTCTGGCTTCTTTAACTCAACATTATGTATGTGAGGTATGTATGTGAGGTTCCTACATTTTGTTGTGTGTATTCACAATTTATTCTTAATCATTACTCTACAGTATTTTTCTCCTATCAAAGGATATTTATTTCCAGTTTTTCCTGTGCACAATGCTGTAATCAATATTCATGTATGCAAACTAAGTACTCTTTTCTCTTGGGGATATGCCCAGTGGTAGAATTTTTGGGTAACAGGGTATATGTATGACTAGATTTAGTAGATAGTGTCAAAAGTTTTCTAGGGGTGCCTGGCTGTGGAGCGTGTAACTCTTGGAGTAGTAATTCGAGTCCCATGTTAGGGTGTAGAGATTATTTTTTTAAATCTTAAAAAAAAAAGTTTTCTAAAGTAATGACACCAATTTATACTCCCACTAGCAACATACACCAGTTATAGGTGCCCCATATCCCTGCCTAGGCTTGGTATTGGAATTCCTTTTAAACAATTCTGGTGAGTGTTTAGTAGCAAAGTATGACTTTAATGTCCCTAATATAGCTATTGATGTAGAACTTCTTTTCCTATGCATATTGGCCATTTAGAGAACACTTGAAAATCAAAGTAATTCACTTTAAAGAAAAAATAGATACGAACATTTCAGTAAAGGCAGAAAAAGCATTTGCTATTGAATGCCTTCCCCTCTGATACAAATCAAAACCACACTCAGATACCACCTCACGCCAGTCAGAGTGGCCAAAATGAAGAAATCAGGAGACTATAGATGCTGGAGAGGATGTGGAGAAACAGGAACCCTCTTGCACAGTTGGTGGGAATGCAAATTGGTGCAGCCGCTCTGGAAAGCAGTGTGGAGGTTCCTCAGAAAATTAAAAATAGACCTACCCTATGACCCAGCAATAGCACTGCTAGGAATTTATCCAAGGGATACAGGAGTACTGATGCATAGGGGCACCTGTACCCCAATGTTTATAGCGGCACTCTCAACAATAGCCAAATTATGGAAAGAGCCTAAATGTCCATCAACTGATGAATGGATAAAGAAATTGTGGTTTATATACACAATGGAATACTACGTGGCAATGAGAAAAAATGAAATATGGCCTTTTGTAGCAACATGGATGGAACTGGAGAGTGTGATGCTAAGTGAAATAAGCCATACAGAGAAAGACAGATACCATATGGTTTCACTCTTATGTGGATCCTGAGAAACATAACAGAAACCCATGGGGGAGGGGAAGGAAAAAAAAAAAAAAAAAAAAAAGAGGTTAGAGTGGGAGAGAGCCAAAGCATTAGAGACTGTTAAAAACTGAGAACAAACTGAGGGTTGATGGGGGGTGGGAGGGAGGGCAGGGTGGGAGGGAGGGCAGGGTGGGTGATGGGTATTGAGGAGGGCACCTTTTGGGATGAGCACTGGGTGTTGTATGGAAACCAATTTGACAGTAAATTTCATATATTAAAAAAAAAAAAAAAAAAAAAATGAATGCCTTCCCCTCTGATGTTATAGCCAAGAGAGGAAGCCCATTATCACTATTCTATTCAACACTATATGAGATGTACCAGCCAGTGAAAAACAGCAAGAAAAAGAAATGAAAGGTATAGTCATTTCACGAGACCTTAAACAATCTTTATTCACAGATGAAAAATTGTAATCATAGAAATTCTAAAAGAACCTACAAGGTATTAGAAATGTAAGGTCAAGGGGCGCCTGGGTGGCTCCATCGGTTAAGCGTCCGACTTCAGCTCAGGTCATGATCTCGCTCGGTGCCTGGAGCCTGCTTCGGATTCTGTGTCTCCCCATCTCTTGGCCCCTCCCCTGCTCATGCTCTGTCTCTCAATAATAAATGTTAAAAAAAAAAGAAATATAAGGTCAATATGTAAAAATACTGTTTCTACGTATTAAAAACAAAGAAGTAGAATATGACTTTTATCTTTTTTAATGTTTATTTATTTTTTGAGAGAGAGCAAGAGAGACAGAGTGCAAGCTGGAGAGGGGCAGAGAGAAAGGGAGACACAGAATCAGAGGCAGGCTCCAAGCTCTGAGCTGTCAGCACAGAGCCAGATGCAGGGCTTGAATTCATGGATCGCAAGATCTTGACCTGAGCTGAAGTTGGATGCTTAACCGACTGAGCCACCCAGTCATCCCTAAATATAAAACTTTCAAAATGTCATTTAACATAGCATTAAAAAAAACAAATAACTGGAGGGCCTGGGTGGCTCAGTTGGTTAAGTGTCTGACTCTTGATTTTGGCTCAGGTTATGATCTCACAGTTCTTGAGCTCTACATAGGGCTCTGTACTGACAGCATGGAGCCCACCTGGAATTCTCTCTCTCCCTCTCTGCCTCTCCCTTGATCACTCTTCCCCCACCCCGTCTCTCTCTCAAAATAGATAAATAAAAGTTTTGTTTTAAAGCCGAATACTCAAGTATAAATCTAATGAAAGATATGTGATACCTCTACATTGAAATTTACAAAACTGCTGAGGGAAATTAAAGAGCACTTAAACAAATGGAGGGTGTATGAATGATACTTATGTCTCAATATTAAGAAGTCCATTTTCTCCAAACAGATCTACAGATCCAATGCAAGTCCAATTAAAATCCCAGGAGGCTTTTTTTTTTTTTTTAAGTTGACAAGCTCCTTCTAAAATTTGTAACTAAGTAGAAATAAATTGTATAAGATGTATAAAATAATGGCAATACAGAGGATTTGGAATAGCCAAGGCAAACTTGAAAAGTTCTAGGACCTCAAGATCCATTATAAAACTACATTAATTATGATAGTGTGGTACTGGTACAAGGTTAGACACACAGACCCACATACACATGGTCTTCTACTTGACAACAAAAGTACCATAAGAATTTAGTGGGGTGGGGGTGGGGGCGCTTGGGTGGTAACTGAGTGTTCAGCTCTGGATTTCTGCTCAGGTCATGATCTCACAATTCACAGGATCGAGCCCGCATCAGGCTGTGCACGGACAGCATGGAAACTGCCTGGGATTCTCTCTCCCCCCTCTCTTTCTGCCCCTTCCCCACGTGTGCACGTGCTCTCTATCTCTCAAAATATATAAATAAAACATTTATAGATGACAGCATTTTCAGTAAGTAGGGCTGGGTCACTCAGAAATCCATATTGGGGGAAAAGAGCTTTGATCTCAGGCTCATACCTTCCTCAAAAATTAACGAGATAAATCATAGTCCTGGATGTCAAACCTAAATTAATAAAGCATCTAGAAGAGAACACAGAATAGCCTCATGCCCTTGGAGTAGGTGAAGCCTTATTAATATGACACAAAAAGCACTGATCCTAAAAGATCAGCAAACCCAGCCAGTTTTACCTCACATATTTCTGCTCTTACCTTTCTGTCTGACCTATGTAAGAGGGTCACTTTGGCTTGAAACACAGCAGTTGTCGCCCAACAACTGTTCTTTTCCCTTTAACCATTCTTCCATAGCACAGAGACAATAACATACTTTTAAAAATGCAAATGTGACTGTTAAGGCCTGTTTAAGTTAGAAATCCTGTAATGGGTTAGCATCGTTAAGAGCATCACATCCAAGCTCCTCAGAAGACCACATCTAGCTGTTTATGACCTGGCATTTCACCTGACTTGAATTTTGGCTCTACCAATTTTAGAGTTCATATCATCGTTTTTCTAACACATGTTCTTGTCTGTCCTAATTCTAATTTAGCTTTTGAGGCTGGGGCTCGGGTATCACACCTTTGAGAAATCCATCCTTATACCTTTTTTTGGGCTGAGTGCCTGTCCTTGCTATTATGGCTATTCCCATTCACGTCAGCATTTAAAACAATGAGTTTAAATTTCTGGAGAGGATATTAACATCTTTGAATCCCAGGGCTTAGTTTAGATTTTGGATGTAGTAGACACCCAAGTTCATTTACTTGTTTAATGTCTACTGACTGGGCAGCTCGCTCCCACTTCCTCCTTTCTCCACCCCTAGTCCATGGAACTTACTAGAAGCTTCCATCAGATCTTCGTGTGTCAAAGGGCGGTGAGAGAGGACAGGACCTGACTAGATGGGAAAAGTAAAACAGTACTGACACAATATTAGGCCACCTTCCTCCCTTTGGTGCCTTTAGATGTAACAAGTTTTCTTCTCACTCGGGGAAGCCAACTAGGAAAAAAGCCTGCGGCTGTGGAGTCCTGGGTAATGGAATAGTACACGCGAGCCGGAACCAAAGTGCATCCTTCAGTCTAGCATCTGCAAGGGCAGGACGATTTCCGGCAAATCCATGTCCGTTAGGATTCCCAGCGCATAAATCACAGGAACTACGCACAGGCCGGAACTACGCTCCCGGAAAAGACACGTAGTGCAGAATGACGTCACAGGTCATGAAAGCCTCGGCTGCCTCGGGGAGCCATGATAAGAATTATAGTGAGCTGTGGTGAAAATGGAGCCCGATGTGGCTTATTATTAATAGACGTGCAAAACTTTCCCAAGCGTCACACGCTCCTGGGGAATAACAGTATGGTACAAAAATGCTTTTGAACTACTACCCCCCCCCCCCCCCCCCCCGCGAAGGCTCTGTTGGAGTGCGGAGACGTAAATAGCCCACGCGTCCGTAACCATGGCTGCGAAGGGCGGGGACTGGGAGTGTTGGTCACGGGACGCGGCCGGCCGCGAGACTCAGTCCTCCACGGTCCCAGCCCGCCCTGCGCTCGCTTTTCGTTTCCCCTCCCCCCGCCGCACGCTGCGTGGCTGCTCGTTGGCTACTTAGGACGGAAGCTCAGTTTGTGTTTCTCCAGAAGTTTCCCCCTTGGGCGGCGGCGCAGCTCGTAACCTCGGTGGTAGCAGCTCTAACAGCAACAGCGATTATTAGGGATGGCGGCAGCTGCAGCAGAACCTGCAACAGCCCAGAAGTGCGTGTTTTTATTCTTTTCGCTAATTATTTTTTTATCTCCCTCTCCCACTCACCCTCTCCTTAGTGAGCATGTCGTTGTTTTCGCTGGCAGGTTTTTCCGGAGCTTCTCAGATGCTCTGATCGACGAGGACCCCCAGGCGGCGTTAGAGGTGAGAGAATCAGTCTCCGCTTCCTCCACTCTTCTTGGGAGAGCGCGGCCCCCACGGGTTCCAGCGGACCCCGCCTTTTCTCAGCGCTGCCTTCCTGGGATCGGGGTTACTATTGATGTGTATCATCTTTAATCTGACAGTGTCCGTCTGTCCTCGGTTCCACAGTGGCCCAGTTACTCCAGACCCTTGTTCATGTCCCCTCCCAGTTGTAGACCGTTAACTGCATCCTCGTAGCTGCTTAGGAATGCCTTCTTTATTTCTT
The DNA here is from genome assembly GCF_046562875.1 of Panthera onca. Lineage (NCBI taxonomy): Eukaryota > Metazoa > Chordata > Mammalia > Carnivora > Felidae > Panthera > Panthera onca. Next base: position 211,269,093 of record NC_138339.1, on the reverse strand, counting down.
GGGGGCGTAGTTAACCTTCATAGTTGGCCTGGAAACAGTTTTGTTTTGTTTTGTTTTTTAATGGCATTTGTGAGTAGGAGAAAAAGTGAAATCTAGGCTTGATTATATTTGTTAATTCGGTTTTCCACTTGATGATAATTCTTGCCATCCGTACATACCAGGTGCTGTGCTAAAAAGTGCAGACTGCTGGAACAAAAACCTTTTACCGTGTTCCTGAATATTTCCAGATGTCCTGTCACTGTTCATTATCCACTCATATATCAGAACTTTTTTTTGGAGTTGCTTTGTACAAGACACTGATTGCTATGGATTAAAGTCTTGTATTATGTCTTGCATTTGTATTTACAGGACACTTTGTATTTGTGTGAAGTGAAAGACTATAAAGGCAGAAAGAAAAGTCAAAAGAGCAAGATTTAAGTAATAATTAAAAGTAATAAAGAGAGCCCAAGCGAGGGATACATGATGCAATTGGTCGCAAAATACAGCGAGGGCTTTCTTGGTTTGAAGTAGGAGGGAAAGAGGAAACCAAACCTTGTCCAGTTGTTATATCTAATACAGGTAAGGTTAGCAGTTTGAGGCAAAAGATGTTTTTTTTCTAGCTAGGACTGCTAAACGAAATTTGCCACATGGGTAGTAGAGTCTCAATGAAGAGGTGATGTTTGAACAGAGACCTGAGGGAGGGTGATGTGAAGCTCTGGGGAAAGAGCATTCCAGGCAGGAAAAGAGCCAATGCAAAGTCATGAGGCTGTCCGATTCAAGGAGCGGCAAAAAGGCCCATTTCACTAGAGGGGGATGAAAGAGGAGTGAGTGATGGTGCCAGGAGGAAGCCAGGGGCCAGGTCCTTTAGAACCTTTTAAGTTGGGGTGTATTTTTTTGGGTCTAGATATGAAGGCCCTCGGATAAAATGGTTGGTTTATCTGTTGTGCTCTGTTTCCCAGCGAAGCTTCTGGGATCAGGATTAGAATAATGTTACAGGAGGCACTGAGCATTTTTCTGCATAATTCAGTAGGTCATCTAGACAACTGTTAATTTCAGAAGCTACATTTGTTGTGGTGGTCTTAGCCCCACTGCCTTCATTGGAAATCTAGCTTATATGGGTTGCTTTTAAAGGATATTGTTGCAATGAATTTTGTTGTCACTTCTCATCTCCTTTGTTTTATTTAAGAACGTTTTTTTGAGGTTGTGTGTATAACATCGTAAGTCTGCAGCTACTGAAGTTGTAGTTTTACACATGCGTATACCCCCCCCAGATCAAGATGGAGAACACTTCCATCCTGAGAGCTCCCTCATCCTTCTTCCCAGCCCGTAATTCCCCTTACCCACCAGGAAAACTCCCATTTTGACCTCTGTCACCATTAGTTTTGCTTTCTCTTGTACTTCCTATAAACGGAATAATAGACTAGTTACCCAGTTGAGTTTGGTACTGTGTCTTGCTTTAAACATGTGAGATATGTCCATATTGTGTGAAGTAGTTATTTTTTTCACTGCTGTGTAGTATTTCATTGGTTAAAAATACAGCACAGGGGCACGTGGGTGGCTCAGTTGATTCAGGTCATGATCCCAGGGTCATGGGATTGAGTCCCACCTCCGGCTCCATGCTCAGCATGGAGCCTGCTTAAGAGTCTTTCTCCCTCTCCCTCTGGCTTTCCCCCACTCACGCACGTGTGTGCTCTCAAAACAAAAACAAAAACAAAAACAGTTTATACTAACAGTAGATGTTTAGGTTATTTCCAGTTATTAGCTAGTATGAGTAAAGCCACTGTGAATTTCCTTGTACGTGTACCTTGGTGAACACGTGCACTTTGTTTTGGGGGTATATTCCTAAGAACGAAATTGCATAGAATAGGCATGTGGTTAGCTTTCGTACCTTGGTTCTTAAACTGTGGCTTTTGAACCAGAAGCATCAGCGTCACCTGGGAATTTATTAGAAATGCAAATACTCGGGCCCCACCTCAGATGGACTCAAAGTTCTTACACCTCATGTGGTCTAGTACTTACCCTTCCATTTTACAGAAGAAAACAGACGCAAAGAAATCCAAATGATCTGTCACAAAGATGTATATAGCCAATTAGAGGCAGAATGGGGCCCTCAGGACACAAATTTCCACACTGAGTCGTGTTGTAGAAAGTAATTCTCAAAAGTATCCTCCCCAGACCACGTGTAGCAGCATTACCTGGGAACTTGCTAGAAATGCACATTCTCAGGACCCACCCCACCTACCTGAGTCAGAAACTGGGAGTGGGGAGAACCAGTTGTTTTAAGAGGAAGTGTTCTTTTTAAAGCTTGAGAAGACCTTCTCATAAAGATGAACAGGTAAATGTTAGTTACTAAGTAATTGGTAATGATAAGTAAGCCTGGAACCTTGATGAGAGGCTGTTTCTAGACTTTCTCAAGGGCTGGTTTAGCAGTACCGTTGACCCCTGAACAACATGGGTTTGCATTGGCCCACTTATACATGGATGTGTCCCAGTACATACCATTCTGTAAATGCTTTTCCCTTGTGATTTTCTTAATTTTTTTCCTCTAACTTTATTGTAGGAATATAGTATATAATACATACAACATTCAGGATATGTGTCAGTTGACTCTTTATGTTATTAGTCAGGCTTCTGGTCAGTAGAAATCTATGGATTAAGTTTTTGGGGAGTTAAAAGTTAGATTGGATTTTTGACTGTGTGAGGGTCAGTGCCCCTAACACACCTCATTGTTCAAGAGTCAGCTAGTCATTTTGAAATTCAGGACACTTGATGTTATATCAATTAAAATGTTAACTTTTTTTTTTTTTTTACGTTTGAGAGAGAGTGCAGGAGCCAGTGGGGGAGGGGCAGAGGCAGAGGGAGCGGTAGAATCCCCAGGCTCCAAGCTGTCAGCACAGAACCCTATGTGGGGCTTGATTTTACAAACTGCAAGATCATGACTTGAGATTAAGAGCCCGATGTTCAACTGAGCCACCCTGGAGCCCCTAAAATGTTACATTTTTATATAAGACTATCCAATTAGGATTAAAGGGGAAATGTATCAAGCTTATTCACCTTTTTCATTCATTCAGTATACAACATACATTACTGGTGAATTTTGTGCTGGGAGTCAGGTATCTAAAGATGAAAAGACTGCTTTGAGGAAGTTTGCATTCTAGTGGAGACAGAGACAAATCAACAGATTAGTAAAATATAAGGTAAATATTCTAATGGAGTGGTGTATGAAGTACACTGAGAACATAGCAGAGACTAACTAGGGTAGTCAATCACTTGAACAGGATGTCTCAGCTCACTAGGGAGAGAAAACATATGTATGGATTATGAGATCTTTTGAGACCCAGTATAAACAGTTAAGAGCACGGGCTTTGGGGGTGCCTGGCTGGCTTAGTTGGTAGAACATGTGACTCTTGATCTTCAGGTCATGAGTTTGAGCTCCACACTGGGGGTAAAGTTTAATTAAAAAAAAAAAAAAAAAAGAAAGAAAAAAGTAAAGGCTCTGGAATTAGAGTCCTTGGATCCAAAATCCTGGTTTCATAATAAATCCATAACCTCAGGAAAATTCCTCTTGTCACTCTGGATCAGGTTTCCTGTGAAGTGGGACTAGATAAGACCTATTGAGATTTCAGCTGAAATGTCATCTCAGCTTTTTTTCCTAGACCATCCTATCTAAAGTGGGCCCCATTGTAAACTTTAAGGTGGCAGGGGTTTTGTGCATCTTTTTTTTTTTTAAACGTTTATTCATTTTTAGGAGAGACAAAGCGTGAGCAGGTGAGGGGCAGAGAGAGAGGGAGACACAGAATCTGAAGCAGGGTCCAGGCTCTGAGCTGTCAGCACAGAGCCCAATGCGGTGCTCGAACCCACGAGCCATGAGATCATGACCTGAGCCGAAGTCAGATGCTTAACTGAGCTTCCAGGCACCCTCCGCGCCCCCCCCCCCCCCCCCCCATAATTCTTCGAACAGTTGAGGTGGGTATTTGCATTTTACTCACAAGAAAGCTGAGGCCAAAGAGATTAACTTGCTCAAGGTTATATAGTTGAGAAGTGATAAGTCTCTGGGTTTAAGGCATCAAGGTCATCCTCTGGAGGAGGAGGTAGGTCTAGGGATGTATAATATAATTAAAGGTTTGGTAGCTGACTTTAAAGATGCTGACCATTGATAGCTTTGTTGAGAGTGTAGCTGGTTAGCATAAATGTGCAATGTTACCAGTTGTGCATGGTTGTGTGGTTTTTGTTTTCAGCAGTGCTAGATAGTTTAGGAAAGAAGAACGGTTGACACTTTTGTTTATTATCTGTGATTGGGGATTAGCGTGGCTAGAAGAAAAAGGGAAATGGAGTCAAATTGAGATACCTAGAGCTACATACCTTCAGCAGTTAGGTCCCTCTGAGCAGTCCGCTTTAGCTTTTAACCTTAACAACAAGTTATCTTGTTGAGTAGCATTTTTACAAAGCCTAAAACTGGAAAGATTTAGAAATTCATTTTCTCAGGTCCAAATTTTAAACAATTTTAATGCCTTAAAAAGGAGGTTTTTTTCCCCTTATTTTTTCTGGATTATCAGGGTATTTCCTTTGTCATTATCTTGGTAAAGATTTCAGTGTAATTATACTTTAGAGTTCACTGAGTTTCTTTATTTTTAGAACTATAAATTGCTTGACCATAGCGTAACCCATTTTATGGAAGTATATATTTGGACATGTTCACAGTATGTTTCCCATTGGTCTGCATTACATAATGACTTTTTGCCACTATGATTCAGATGTTGGCACTGAAGTCCTTGCCTTCTGAGATACCTTTCTTCAGTCCCTTTGTACTCCAGCAGTGAACAACTGTTGTCACAGAAACAGTAGAACTCTCAAAACATGCCACAAGTCCGTTGTAGTTCATACAACCACAAATTATTGTTTTAACTTCACTTTTTCTGGTTTTATTATACTGTGTATTGCTTATTCAAAGTAAATTGGTTATTGTAGTTTTTGATTTAAATTTGTGTCATAATGTTCAGTTTGTGCTCTGTCCCTTGGTAACTTTTCAAAAATAACAGCCTAACAAGTAAGTTGCTTTATTTAACTGAATCACGTAACTGTTTCTCCTTAACCAGTTAGTTTGTGCTTTTAAAGGTTATTTGCAAGTTGGTTCTTTGAAATTCAGAAGTTTTTACTTGACTCCATTTTAATTTTAATTATCTTTGTACCCCCAGTGTCTGGCCTGGATTTGTTATGTAACATATGTTTAAAAATGCTTTCTAAGTTAATAATCCCGGGGTGCCTGGGTGGCTCAGTCGTTAAGCGTCTGACTCTTGATTTCGGTTTAGGTCATGATCTCATGGTTTGTGAGATCAAGCCCTGTGTCGGGCTCTGCACTGACAGCCTGGAGCCTGCTTGGGATTCTCTCTCTCCTTATCTCTCTGCCTCTCCTCCCTCTCTTGCACTCTTAAATAAACGTTAAAAATAAAACAGATGATCCAGATGTTAATATAATTTATAGTAGCTTTTTTGAACTGAAATGTACCTGTTTTCTTGCTTAGGAGAGGCTAGAAATTTGGTTTGAAGATATATTTGAGTAGATAGGTAAGAAGCTATTAACTCTTTTCAAAATTGTTGAAAGTTTAGTGCAAGATGGTATCATTTAACTTAGGAATTTTAAAGTCTTAGGAAAACACATTAGTAAAATGTCATTGGTGTGTGAAAGATACTTGGAACAACATTACCAAGAGGCAGTGTTTAAAACCATATTTGGAGTCAGGCAGACTGGATTTGAATCCTGTCTCTGGCACAGCCTCATCACTAACTAGAAAGTAAAGGAATGGATCTTCTGTGCATGTCTGGGGAATGAGCTTTCCAGTGAGAGAAGCAGCAGGTGCAGAGTCCTAAGGTGTTTGAAGAACAGCAAGGAGGCCAATTTGCTTAGGGTAGACGAACAAGGGGAAGAGTAGTAAGAGAGGAGGTTGAAAAGCTAGCAGAGGGTAGTATCAGGGAGGGCCTTGCAGGTCACTGGACGAACTTGGGCCTTTGTCCTGAGTCAGCGAAAGACATTGGAGCATTTTATGCCTATTGATGTAAACCAAATCTTGATTTTCATTATTGCTTGAATCAGGATGGTAGAGGTGAAGATAGTAAAAAATGGTGTGGATCTTAGGTGTGTTGGATTTTGGGTAAATGATTACCATGTATAGTATACATTGCTTTGTGAGAACCACACTACTGGGTTAAAGCAAAATTAATGATGTGTGGCTTTTGAAATGATTTTACCTTTTAAGAAAACTACCAAATCCCTAGGATGTGTGAGCACTGGGTAGAGAATGAAAGCATTCCTATTGGCCTATATTTGTCGTTTGCCGATTGTGATCGTGTTGTGTCTTCTTGCATCATTGTTTCAGCTACCACTTAACATACTTTTTTGACTGCCCAGGGTGGCAAACTTTTAATCTGATGTTAAATCTTGATCAATTGATAGTAGCTTTCTATGAGATATTGTATCTGGGTTTTAAACAGAATGCTGTAATTTCTTAGGGTTCCCTGCCATTGACAGGATAGGAGAGGGCCAGATAAGCTTGATTGTGTCTTTATTGATTCTGTTAACTTCCCTGAGCTCTAGATTTAACTTCTAGGTTTTGTGTTTGTTTCTTTGTTTTTATTGGACAGCTTTGCATTTTCTAGGCATGTCAACTTCTACATGATCTTTGAGTCTTTTCCAAATTAGGAGGAGAAAATCTGTGATGGTCAATGTATATCATCTAAATTCTTCAGAATAAATGAGGTGATAATAATTACCATTTATTGAGTTTTCTACTGTAGGCCAGGAATTGTGCTAAGATACTACATCAGATTGTGGGTTTTGGTGGGGGAGAGCGGAGAAGGGGAGATACCGACTCTCTTGCAAAGAAAAGCTCCAGACTTATTTTAATTCCCTGTTATCTTTTCTACAAATAGCTTATGATAATAGGTTATTTGATTAAAAATCATGTTTAATTAGAATTCAGTTGCTTTTAAAAAAACATGTACTAACAGTCAACATGTTTATATTTTAGGAGCTGACTAAGGCTTTGGAACAGAAACCAGATGATGCAGAATATTATTGTCAAAGAGCTTATTGTTACATTCTTCTTGGGAATTACTGTGGTAACTTTTCTTACTGACTGTATTTTTTCTTAAGTTGTAAATTTTGCCAAAGATACAGTGAATCATACACAGTAGAGATTATCTTTGAGGATTTTTAAATTGGTCTTTCATACAAGGTGTAAAGTAGCTGAAACATGACAAACTTGTTGAGCAACACCCGAACAGATGTTCTGGGTGTCTTTTCTTCCTTCAGTGGGTGGACAATTTATATGGAGTTCATTTGTAGTTATTTTATATGCTAACAAAAAATAGCATTACATTTACTATTTCACAGAGTATTTAAATGAAATGTTCTTATTTGCAATTTTTATAAAAAAGAATACCTTTCTGTATTGTGTAACTTTATTCTGGGTAGAGAATCTGGGTGGGGAAAAATTAAATACCTTGAGACAAATTACATAAATGATGTTAATGAGAAAATTAGATGAACTTTATCACAGAGCTTTATTCATAGACTGAATAGCTTTAAAAAGGAAGCTAAATATTAGGCTCATAAGGTATGAGGGTAAAGTTTTTTGAATTATATCTTGGATTAGCTTTTCCTAATTTAGAAGCATTTGTCCATTTTCAAACTTGAAAACTTAAAAATCTAAGACTGATTCAAGTTCTGTATGTAACTTGTTAGGATCCACAAATAACTGACTAAAAACCCCTTTTTTTTTTTTTTTTTTTTTTTTTTTTTTGGTATATAGATGCTGTTGCTGATGCAAGGAAATCTCTTGAACTTAATCCAAATAATTCCATTGCTATGCTGAGAAAAGGGTATGCAATAACCACTCTTCTTATTGAATCTGGACTATAGATAGTAGGTGTTTAGTTTGTTGAATGAATTAATTTTAAGTTTTATGTAAATAGTAAATTCTGTATTTATACATTTTATTAATACATTTTACAGCTGAAATAGGATTTAAAGTATAATTTTATACTTCCATAACTAGTAAGTATGTGATAGGACATATATAACTAGTGTTTTTTAAAATAGCAATGATTGGAGTAATTGCAAGGTATAGATGAAACTGATGGATTTCATACCCTTTTTTGTTCATTGTTTGGGATTTACTATATTTAAGTGACTAGAGAATATATTTCTCAACCAAGCTAGACAAGCTACATTTAATGCTGTGAAAGCGCTGTATCTGTGTACTTTATATCCCAGCTTGTTTCTGTTAAGTGTAACTTTATTCTTAAGAAACTTCTTTAATTTCTTAGTGTAACTATATTTTGGAATAAGCAAGTGTACATAATTAAAATCAAGAAATTCCTTCTGAAACGAGTTCCAAAATAGGGTTTTAATGGGAGATATATTTAATGTTACAGTATATTAGAAAACTTCTTGGCTTATTAACATATACTTAAAATATTTCTTTTACCAGTAGAGCATGCTAAGATATTTAATTAGAAAGAAAGCCTTTTTTCATGATCTCACGTGTGTGTGGTATTTGTTTTTAATATGCTCATGCAGGATATGTGAATACCATGAAAAAAACTTTGCTGCTGCTCTAGAAACTTTTGTAGGAGGACAGAAATTAGATAGTAAGTATTGGAATTGTATGTTAATAAACTAACCCACTATTTCTGTATTTTAAATACAACAGCTCAATTTTGTTAGTGTAATCTCAAATTCATCTCAAGTTCGTTGTAGAAACCCAACATCTTTTTTTCTTACTGACATTTCCTGTTGTTTGCAAAATTTGAGTGTACTTAAAATTGATTAAATTGTCCTTTCTTTAGCATTTAAATCACAGGTAAACTTTGCCATTAGAAGTTAAAAACTGTATATAAAGACTCACTGTGCTCCCTTTACTTAGCCTGGCTTTATATTTTTCTGATAGACAAGTGAAAGGTTCATTTGGTCTTTTTTCAGAAGTCTCTTCAGTTTAAGTTATTATTCAGGTAGCTGAGATGGGAAGTTTTACAGCAGAGATTTTTATAAGGAAGTGTAGTGTCAGTTTGGGTAAATTGTGATAGGAAGAAACTTGGAGCTTTGAAAGTACTGTGAGTTTTTAACATCAGCTTCAGAGAAGTATGTGAAAATTAGTAGTATGGATATCTGTGCACATGTATAGAAATTGTAAGAGCCAAAAAACCAGAAAAGTCTGCAAAATACTGGCAGACAAAAGTTGTAAGTAATCTCATAGATAATCGTAGACTACAAAATTCTTATTGTGTATTGTCTACTGTCATTTTATCTTCCTCTAATGATAGAGTCTTTTCACAGTTCTCTAGAGCAGTGGTTCCTAACTAGGGATGATTTTACTCTCTTGGGGACGTTTGATAATGTCTGAAGAGATTTTTGATGACCATGACTGATGGATGGGGGATGTGCTATTGACATCTAGTGAGTAGAGGCCAGGGATACTGGTAAACATTCTATGTTGTACAGGATTATTTCCCAGAACAGAGAGAAGTATCTCGTCCAAAATATCAGTAGTGCTGAGGTTGTGAATCTCTACTTTAAAGTATTGCATGACTGTGTTTTTATATTTCTAAAAATTTACTGTTGTATTGTTTTGATTATTTGCTTTTCTTCTGTATACCTGCTCGGAAGAGAACAGCGCGCCCAACTTTGCAATCGGAACCTACAAATTAGGAAAGAGTGGTAGTATGTGAACCATTAGGTTACTCGCTTAGCAAGCCAGCGTACCACCACTCCTAGCAAATTCTAGAGTCCAGTTTTCTTGTATGATACATATATGAAAACCCTGAAGAGACATGAATCATTCCCCTTTCTAGACTTCAAAGCCCTATTTTATTTCTTTTTTTAGAGCAAAAAAAGTTCCCCATCTAAAATTTTTCTTTTTTAATACCTTCTTGCCATGGACTTCTATCTTAGAATTACTTCAGTCTGCCTCAAATGAAGGTGTCTGGTTTTTGGTAAAATTGCTGTTGAGGATATTTAATTTAAAAACAGATTTGCTCTTTTAATTTTAGGGAAAATTTATGTTAAATTGTTAGGGTTCCCGGGGCGCCTGGGTGGCTTGTCGGTTAAGCGTCCGACTTCAGCTCAGGTCATGATCTCACGGTCCATGAGTTCGAGCCCCGCGTCGGGCTCTGTGCTGACAGCTCAGAGCCTGGAGCCTGTTTCAGATTCTGTGTCTCCCTCTCTCTCTGACCCTCCCCTGTTCATGCTCTTTCTCTCTCTGTCTCAAAAATAAATAAACGTCAAAAAAAATAAAAAATAAAAAATAAATAAATTGTTAGGGTTCCCTTATTAGACAACGTAAAAAATTTATAACTCAGAATATTACTTTTTTTTTCCTTTGGTATGGTAGAAAGCTTGGTTTTTATTTACTGATTAATTTGAATAATAGGTTATTCACATCAAAGATTTGATGTAATTGTTTCGCCCACTAAAATGAATATGTATGTACATGTATGTAGGTATTAGTTAAGGCCTGTGTAGTTGAATTTCACTTATAATTAATGTATTAGGAAATTTCATATTAAGAAATTAAAACAATTTTTTTGATGTTTAATTTTGAGAGAGAGAAAGAAAACACAAGTGGGGGAGAGGCAGAGAGGGAGACACAGAATCCAAAGCAGGCTCCAGTCTCTGAGCTGTCAGCACAGAGCCCAATGCACGGCTTGAACCCCCAGACCGCAAGATCATGACCTGAGCCCATATTGGATGCTAACCAACTGAGCCACTCAGGCACCCCATTTTAAGAAATTTTTATTTTTCAAAATAATCTTGCTTATAATTAGATTGAGTGTGTAAACTTTTATTTAGAATACTTTTAATAATTTTAAACATTATATTTCATTAGACCCTGTACTGTTTAGATATCATCATTGTTCTAAGTCTTGTAATAATTTGCTTACATACATGTTTGCATTGCCGTCTTTTAAGTGTATAGTTCACCATCTGTCGTCTGTTGGCTCCCATGGAATCTGGAGATACGACAACTACACAAAGTACAGAAGTGTTTTTTTTTTAAATTTTTTTAACTGTTTATTCATTTTTGAGAGAGAGAGAGAGGGAGACACCAAATCTGAAGCAGGCTCCAAGCTCTGAGCTGTCAGCACAGAGCCCAACGCGGGCCTCAAACCCATGAACTGTGAGATCATGACCTGAACTGAGGTTGGCCGCTTAACTGAGCCACGCAGGCGCCCCAGAGGTGTTTTTTGCCATTGGTAAGAATGGCATGGTAACAAGAAAGGCCACTGAGAGAATAGTAGACAGGATAGGCAGGTAGCTGCTTTGGAGAACAAACCTGGGTCAGGAGAGGCCTTTAGATCCCGGTCCAGCTGTCTGTTACTAGGCTTCCACTCCACACTAAATGATGGTGTGTAGGGACTCTAATTCAGATCTGATTTCGTTGTGCTAGAGGAAGCTCTTTAACAGAAGAGGGTGAGGGGAAATAGAGATTCTGTGTATCTGGGAACCAGTAAGGTTGACTGGTTAAAAGCAATTTTTTTTTTTTTTTTTTTTTAATTCTTCAGGATGAATGTCTAGATGTTAAACCTATTAGTGTATTTGTAGCTGTAATTTTACGCTTGCTATAAACTGTGGTATGACAAGGGTTTCTGTCTAATTTACTGCTGAATCCCCGAGTGCCTAAAGCACTGCTTGGAACATAGTAGATATTCAGTAAGTATTTGTTGAATGAATATGTTAGATGGTGCGGATGAGTGATGTTACACTCTGTTTTTTTCTAGGTGCAGATCCTGATTTCACTGTCTGGATTAAAAGGTGTCAAGAAGCTCAGGATGGTAAGCATGTAGGTTTCTAAAGGTCTTTCAGTTTACAAAGAAGTAAATGTTTGACATTTTTGGATTTAAACAAATTTATTTGTAACTTTATAACTTTATACATCATAAATTTAACTAGTTCCCTCAGATAGGGATTTCCAAGGTACTGTTATATTGAAAGGATGATTTAGATAGATTTGTATCATTATATTACCGGTAAGAAATTACTAAGAAGTTTAAAGTGACTCCAGAATGCAAAATTAAACCACTTTCTTTTATTTGGGATGTATGGTAAATTGATTTATGCAATCAGTCAGTATGTTTGCGCCATAGAAATTATGTGTATAACTTTGTCTATAAGTGTATTGTTAACCGGAGATGTTTTTATGTTTTTAATAGGATCGCAATCTGAGGTGGTAAGTACAAAGTTTTTCTCCTTCGTGTTTTTACTTAATTATAATTTTGCCATGCATATTTGAGACAGGACTCAGACTGATCTTTCTTTTAGTTATATCTTAAGCAATTGGATGCAAATACTTTTTCCTTTAGTAACTGAAATAATACATTTTGGTTTGATGAAATAAATGTAGAGGTTTGTAGCCATGAAAATTATTGGGCCCATTTAATGTATGAGTCAAGTTGATTTGGTATGTTTTAGTATGGTCAGGATAGTTATTTTTTTTTCTTTTCCTTGCTGAAACGTCCTCACATTTAGGTTGAACAGCTGCTGCCTTGGAAGCACTTGCAGGGTTTATGGTGGTGTAATAGGAACACAAAAGTCAGAGGCGCCTGGATGGCTTAGTTGGTTGAGCGTCCAGCTCTTGGTTTCAGCTCAGGTCATGGTGTCATAGTTTGTGAGTTTGAGCCCTGCATCCAGCTCTGCACTGACAGCACGGAACCTGCTTGGGATATATATACTCTCTCTCTCTTCGTCTCTTATGTGCGCATGCTCGCTCGCTTGCTCTCTCTCACAAAATATTAAAAAAAAAAACCCCACACAAAAGTTAACTAGAATTTGGAAATGTTTATCTGTCTAATTTAGTTTCATATTTGGTGTTTGGACATGAAGTCTTTCAAGTCTTTTAAAACTGAAAAATTAAAAATTGTGATGGAGTTGAGAGATGCCTGGGTGGCTCAGTTGGTTAGGTGTCTGACTTCAGTTCAGGTCATGATCTCACGGTTTGTGAGTTTGAGCCCATGTCTGGCTCTGTACTGACACCTCAGAGCCTGGAACCTGCTTTGGGTTGTGTGTCTCTGCCCCTCCCTCAGCTCGCACTCTGTCCCTCTTTCAAAAATAAACATTTAAAAAAAATTAAAATTATGGTGGAGTTGAAAATTATTTGACTTTTTTTAACTACAATGTTTATAAATAACACGCATAGTTAAATTACGGCTAATGGTTTTTTAGCAGTGATCATCTACAATTTAGTCAATAAAATGACAAGGATTTAGGAAATGTGTGTGTGGTCTTAACTCTAAGGGCAGTTACTTAACCTTTTTGGGTCTCTTTCTTCAAGTCTGAATGAAAATGTACATCTTTGTCTTCCAGAATTACATTGTGACACTGAGAAAATATTTTATTCTCTGGGTTTTCTTCATTTGTAAACCGGGTCTGCTAGAGTTAATCTGCTTTAGACAGGTTGTGAGCATGAGGCCAGGTATGTGCGTATGTAGCGACTGGAGTTTTGAATATCACCAAAAGTGAACCCTGTCTGGTTATCCCTATGCCCCCAAGGCTTGTGTATATTCTTAAGTATGATAGGTGAGGGAAGTATTTAAAAGTTGGCTTCTTTCACACTGCTGGTATTTTTGTTTATGGCTTACTATTTTGGGGATTGGAACTAGTCCTGAAAACAACAGAGTAGCATTTGGATAATACTTTGTCTGGTGACACAAATTGCTGTATAGTCACAGTGCATTTTGTCGCTGCTGTAGTTGACACCAGTGTAGTTTTATCTTTATACCGAGGTGAACTGGAATAATCTGTTCTAGTCATTATCTCCATCTGATATCTAGATTGAGGTATTTGTCAATAGTTAATGCTGGAGGGTGATTCTGAGTTAGACTCAGATCTGTAGAGGGGTTTTATTTTCTTCCTTTAAACCCCATCATTTCACTTATCATTTAGGGGCAACTTAGAGGTCACTTACGACCCAGGGCAAGTTTTTCAGATTTACATAGTTTTAACTGGCACACATGTAGTTTAGGAAAGTATGGATTGGTCAAGAGTCATTTTGTTTTTTGATGGGCAGTTTAGAATGTTTGTTACTGAGAGACTATAAATGGAGTAAGCTGTTATCTGGAAGGTACCATGAAAATGTTCCTTCATGTATTCCAGAGCCATGTTTGATGCCATTGCTAAGCATGAAGTTTATACTAATTTCTTTTTTTTTTTTTTTTTTTTAAAGTTTATTTATTTATTTTGAGAGAGAAGTGCATGCGCAAGTTGGGGAGGGGCAGAGAGAGAGGGAGACAGAGAATCCCAGGCAGGCTCTGTACCATCAGTGCAGAGCCCTGTGAGGGGCTCAGACTCCCAAACTGTAAGATAGTGACCTGAGCCCAAGTCCAATGCCTAACCGACTGAGCCACCCAGGCGACCCAAGTTACACTATTTCTGAAAAATGGTTTTTTAAATGTCATTGTTATTTTCATTTTATTTTATTTAAAAAAAATTTTTTTTTTAACGTTTATTTATTTTTGAGACAGAGAGACAGAGCATGAACAGGGGAGGGGCAGAGAGAGAGGGAGATACAGAATCTGAAACAGGCTCCAGGCTCTGAGCGGTCAACACAGAGCCCGACGCGGGGCTCGAACTCACGGACCGTGAGATCATGACCTGAGCCGAAGTCGGACGCTTAACCGACCGAGCCACCCAGGCGCCCCTGTTATTTTCATTTTAAAGAGTTAGTACTGAACATTTTAGATGTAAGCTTTTCCAATCATACGTTTAGAAAGTATTTTGGGTTTTATGCTTTTATTTTAGAAGAAAAATCTTAAAATTATAAAAATACTGAATATTCTAATTTTTTGAGATGACTGGTGTTACTTAACAATTATGAATATTATGCTTTGTCTTTGAGGACGTTTTCATGTAGTTACTCCATATCAAAGTAACCATAGCACTGGGTAGATTAATAATATGTGCGTTTTCATATACAGTTGCTAAACCAGTTTGTAAAAATTTTTCTCTTTCGACTTGCCAAAATCAGTCTGCATCCCAGAGGACTCATCAGTCAAAAATCAAGTAAGTGTTTCTTTTTCATGAAATAATGCATGATATATATGTCTAAAGGGAAAAATCCTGTTGTTTAATAGTAATGAACAAGTCCTTTGTGATTTTAAGTGTTTTTTAGTTTTTTTTAGAAATAGTGCTTAGCCTGAGAAAACAAATTCTCGAGCTGTTTGCTGATTCCTGTTAGTCTTTATAATTAAGGGTAAATTAAAATCACTTCACTTTAAACTTGCTTTTTCTGGTTCCATATTATGTCACCTTGAGATGACAAGAGCCTCTTTAGGTGTTATTACACAGGTAAATAAGTTAGTAGGCTTGACAGAATTGTGCCTTTTATATTTTAGAGTATATTTTTCATAGGATAATTCTGCATGAGTTGAAAGTTACTATTGCTCAGGGCAACAGTTACAATGATGAATTAAGGATCTAGCAAGTATTTGAATTTATTTTTAATTATTCATTAGCCATGTGTACAACTCGTATTCTTAGGACTGTAACAGAAACACAAGGCATTGATCTGGAGCTTTGCATCCTCACTGAATTTCAGCAGGAAACTGAGACTCTTAAAGCATATGTCGTTAATCAAGGTGCATTTTAATTACCTAAAATTGCTTGAAAATGTTAAAACAATTTATTCATGTTCTTTCTGGCGAGATTTAGGATGAGTCTCCAAGTACCAAATAGACAGGGAAATTTGACTAGCTTGGTGGCAGCATCAAGAGTATAACACAAACATCGAATAATAACTATGATGTTAGAATGTAAGATAATCTAACATTGATTTCATATTACCAGGCACTGTGCTCAGTCTTAGGAATATAATAGTGGCAGGATAGATAAATAGCTCTGCCCTCATGGAGTTTATAATCTAATCTAATCTAATTTGAAAGTGAGGATCCCTACAGTTTTAGATCCTTCTGTGGGAAAGATACACATAATTAGAATTTCTAGGCCCACTAGTTTTCCCATGTACCTTGAGACTGAAAGAAGATACTGTGCTTAATGTTGTGTTTGGTAGGATGGGTTAAACTTTTAAGTTATTTTAATTTTTAGCTCATTTGCTTCTGCTCATTGTGTTCAGGGCTGTTGCCCCCAGCTTCAGTTAAGAGATTTTGGAGTATGAAGTCAGGTTGATGTGGGTCCAGTGTAACACCTACCACTGACTGGCTTATTGCTTCACCCTTCTGGGCTTATATTTTTTCATCTGTAAAATAGGGATAGAGTGCTTTTTCTTCGTATTAGATTGAAATGGAAGTGTAAAACTATTGATGGTATATAATAATGGTTTGTTGTTTAGAATCAGTTTTGTTTTCAACATTAGATTAAGCATAACAGTAATACAGATGTAAGTCAGAACCCCGAAAATCATGTAAGTGTTTAAGTCTCCTGGAAACATTGTAGGGATTATATCTCACTGTTCATTAGTACAGATCAAAGGAAATACAGTTATATAAAATTGTTTGTGAATCACCAGCTGCTTTTCTATTTTGTTCCTCAAGGTGGAGCTCTTGTTGTTTATCATATTGCAGTTTTTATCTTGACAAAACATAAAGAAGCAACAACTTTGAGAATATTAGATGTTCTGAGGTTTTTTTTTCTTTTAATAGGTATGACTGGTATCAAACAGAATCTCAAGTAATCATTACACTCATGATCAAGAATGTTCAGAAGAATAATGTAAATGTGGAATTTTCAGAAAAAGAGGTTATTACTGTCTTTGAACTATCTTTTATTTTGAGATTACGTACTTTTATTTGCAAAATAGTATATTGCAGAATAACCTATAGCAGTTTATCAGATACGTCATTTCTTCCTGAGATGTGGAAAATGCTGATGAAAATCTAAAGCATTGCTTCTCAGTTTGAGTGATTTTAAATTTTGAGACAAAAGTGTTTGTACTGTGGGGTACAGCTAGATGTACATAATTTTCCTTTAGATTTGAAATTCACAGTAGAATCTGGTTGACAAATAATAAAAGACATTAATTAGTAAGATGTGATTTGATACATTTGTGTGATACACTTTTGTGAAAAAGATCTACTTATTTGTTGGGTGATTTATATGTCTTAGAATTTGCTAACCACGTGAAATTAGTATGGCCTCTAATCATTTGGTTTGCTAGCATTTACTAGAAAACTTTAATGATATTTAAGTTAGTGGTAGAAGTAGATGTCTTGCATATGAATACTTTTGTTTCATACTATATTTTGCTCTTGAGTTTTCTGGAGATTTAAATGTTAAATATTTGTTTGAAACATACTATTTTCTGTTATTTAATGATGTATGTGAGAATCCATGTAAAGGGTACCCGATAGAAAAAAAGGATTATTTTGAGTTTCTTAAATCTGATACTCTATATAAAGTATTTAAAACAATCTGTAGCAGCATTGAAATTCTATTCTTATATTCAGTTTAAGTGATCCTTCATTATATAAATTATAAAATGTACTGCTAATTTTGTATTCATTAGTTGTCTGCTTTGGTGAAACTTCCTTCTGGAGAGGATTATAATTTGAAACTGAGACTTCTTCATCTTATAATACCAGAACAGAGCACATTTAAAGTACTTTCAACAAAGGTAAGACAATTTTAAAAGGGTTGTTAGTGGGAGCACCTGGCTAGCTGTCAGAAGAGCATGCAACTGTTGATCTTGGGGTTGTGAGTTCAAACCCCACATTGGGTGTTGATATTACTTAAAAATAAAATAGTTGTCAGTAGTGATGTTTTCAAAATCTAGAAATATTGGTCAACTACTCATCCATGTGATTTTAAGTTTATAGATCCTTTCAGGCACATGTCTTCAAATTAAAAACAATAATTTTTGAGTAACAATTTTCCCCTCCCAGAATTCTAGGACAGTGGAATGTAAAAATCAATTTAACCTCAGTAGTGTTTATATATTTATTAAGATTGGTATAATAGTTCTTAAAGAGGTTTTTTAAAAAGCAGTTATCAGCCTCTATTTAAGATTTGATACTGACAGTGAGTATCTCTTCTCTTGAACTTGTCTGTTTTGATGTACAAATACTTTCCCACCCTGTTTTATGCAGTTAAAAATACTACTGTGAAGATGAATCTGCCTGTTTTTTTTTCCTGTTTTTTAATTAAGTTGAATTTTAGAATACTTTGTTAACAAGCGAATACTGAGTAACTCAAACTGTGGTTTGAGTAATTATGTAATTTTTAGATTTCTTTATATTTTCAAAAAGTATGCAATGGAATTAAAATTGATATATTGTTTTAGATATCAATCAAAAGATGTAGGTAGTATAATTTAACAGGACAGGTACTGAACTGAAAAATCAAAAAAATCTGACTCTGGTTCTTTGCTCTGTGAATTTACATTGTCACAAAATTATTGTAGGTGTAAATTTTCACTGTATAAATGAGAGATATGGACTAAATGAGTGCTGAAATTTTTTCATCTATAAAATTGTATGGAGATATGTAATGACTTAATGACAAAAAATGATATAAGTAGATTTTTTCCATTGCTGCACCTTCTTTACGAATTTGTCCTGCAGCATGCTGTGTTATTAATTATTGAGTTTAAGTTCTAAGGCTGGGTGAATTTTCATATCCTAGAGTAGAATCAGGTCAGCTAGTGTCAGGGAGAATATGGTAACTGGCTTTGCGGAAAGAAGAGGGTATCTGCCGAGCGTTTGAGCAAAAGTGCAAAATAAAGAAGTGGTCATTTTTTGCATCTAGTTAGAAATGATTTGCCCACTAATTTATTTAAAGATTACAAAGTACAAAGCTGTTAAATTATGAGGGGGAGAGAAGAAACAGTTGTTTGGAAGATAAAAAGTAGGTGGGAAAAAGGAATGAAATCTTACCAAGATTGTAGTCCTATTGACCCTATCCACATAGTGTAGAATTTGTTTAGTAAAAGAAGATGGGTAAGTAATCAACCACAAAACTATGGCTAGATTTGGGAGGGGGACAGTTGAGAAAATTACGAATTAGGCATTTTCCTACATACTGTATTTTTATCAACAGGTTGTTAATGCATATTCTTTTGAAGTAGTTTAAATGGAAGCTGACTTGTGTGAATAGATGGCGTAAATGACTTAAAAACTTGTGTTAGTGGGTCGCCTCATATAACTTATGGAAGAATAGTATTTGTGATAATAAATACAGAAGTCTGTGTGGCTAGAATTGAGGATGTTAACGAAGCACTGTCATCTCTTATTCTTTATTTTCTTTTGAGTCTTGAGTACTTCTTGAATCTGACCGTTTTGCAGTGCTCCTGCTGTGTTCCCAGTTACCTTTTTTGTGCCTTTCCTCTTTCTTTAAATGCTACATAACTATTTTTCTTTTTTGTGTAGTAGTTTATGTATACATTTTATTTCCCTTGCATTTAGTCTGTGAGGATAAGAAGCATGTCATATTTATGTCTTTGTACATGCTCCAGGTAAGATTGGCTCATAAAGTATAGGATGCCCCATTAATTTTACAAACTGAATAATTTTTTAGTGTAAGTATATTCCATTTGCTAAATTTGTCAACCCTAGCCCTATGTGTTGTACATAGGGCTGCTCAATAATTGTTCAGTGAATACATTTGTTTAATTTTTTAAAGTTTATATTTATTTTGGGCAGGGGGGTTAGATGGTGTAGAAAGAAGGGGGAAGGGAGAGGGCAGAAAGGGAGAGAGAGAAAATCCTAAGGAGGTTCTGCACCAGCAGTAGGGAGCCTGACATGGGGCTCGAACTCATGAACTGTGAGATCATGACCTGAGCCCAAACTCTAAGAGTCAGATGCTTAACCAACTGAGCCACCCAGATGCCCCTCAGTGAATTAATTTAAAATAGATTCTGATGTTAACCCTTTGAAATTGTTAGATTATTTTTATTCTTAGTTTTATAGATGAAAAGAAACCGAGGTTCATGGACTTTAAATGCTTTCCCCAAGTTTACATAGTTACTAAATTATCCATCTTGGCCCAGGGGAAATACTTTTATTTCTGGAAAGCTAGTGCTTCTTTGCTTAGGTTTTTCTAAGTTCTAGATTAAAGAATTACCATTCTAAAGATGTGTAAAGAAGATGATTTTTCTTTTCCTAGCCGAAAGTAACATATATTAGTTTTGTTAGACCACCAACTTTTAAGCTGTATATTATGGGAAACAAATTGAAATAATTGTACTTAATTATATCTTAAGGGAAATGAAAATTTAGAATCTTTTTTCATACAGCAGAGGGAGACTGTTAAATACTGAAAATCAAATCTTTCTGTGGGTTACTGAGGTTTATTTAGTGATGACACTAAGAAAATAATGAAATCACATGGTTTTCATATGAATTCAGGTATCTTGAATCGTTTATGTGAGTTGAGAAAAGAATGCTTCTGGTCACAAGAAACTGCTTAAAATTAGAGATTCTGTAAAATGTGTGCTTTAAAGGGGTGATTTCTTTGGGAATTCGGTTTTTTTCTTTTCCACCTTCAAGGGTGAAGAAATGTTGCATATTCTTGTATAATCTTTGGTTAAGTGTTATTAATTCAAGGGAAATATAATTTGCAATGAAAATAAGAGAGGTAGCACCCTTCAATCAGTGAAATAACATTTTTAACTAAATATTTTACAGTGTCATACCTAGATTTTTCCAAGTCAGAATTCATTTTTTTTCAGTACCTCTGACAGTTATTTCTCCCTTTTATTGAATCCAAGCTTTCCTATCTGCCTATTAATTCATTTTATTAAGAAACTGTAGTGTTTCTTTTGTTCCATCTTACTAATTTCATGACAGTATTCTCTGCTCACAATCACAGGCTTATAACTTCAGTGTCAGCTGTGCTGTGAAATACTCATATTAAAGGTTAATATTCACTCCTCCTAAAAAAAGTGAGAATTTTCAAAATGCTTTGTAGAAATATTCTTTGGGGTACCTGGCTGGCTCATTCAGTGGAGTGTGAGACCTTTGATCTTGGGGTTGTGGGTTCGAGTCCCGCATTGGGTGTAGAGATTACTTAAAAATAAATTTTTTTAAAAAAGTTCTATTCCTATTTCTAGTCAGAGCAATTTTTGTATTATGTCTATAAAATATGAAGGCTTTTGACTGGAATTGTGGGAGGTAAAAATGTGTGTCTTTATTTTGAGACAGACCATGGCTCCCTTAACTTACTAAAATTTGAGAAGTTTCAGAGTGAATTCCTTTTCTTAATATTCATAGAGGAATCCTAATGATGATGTGATGGAGTTGGGGATGTCTGGGCAGGATGTAGAGACTTTTGGATTGTTGTTTTATGTCTTTTTGATAACAGTGGTGGTGGTAATTATGTTTTTAAATAATTAGTTGCTGATAATGCACAAATTGTTTTTGAAGTGTATTCTTTCTACCTTTTTAATGCATATTCATGTATTTTCAAAAGAAAAGGACTTTACTGTAAATACTGTCTGTAACTATCTTTTTAAATTTAGCCATATATTATGGATATTTTTTTCATGCCCTTAAATGTTTTACAGGAAAGTATTTCATTGCATGCATCTATTGTAGCTTAGTCAGTCCTATCTGTTTGACCTGTGTAGAATTATAGTAGGTAACTATTTTGAATGCTGTGTATTATCTACACATGGAATCCTAACAATTACTGTATGATACAGGTATTTTTATCACCTATTTACAGGTATAAACTGAATCCAGAGATGTTAAATACTTTGCACAGATTTTTTAGCTGATTATAATGATTGTAAAGATAATGATAAGAACATTCAGTTATTTGCCAGATACAGTGCTCTATTCTTTTCATGCATGGGCTCATTTAATCCCCATAAGAACCCTAAATGAGGTAGACCCTATTAATCCCTTTTTACAGGAGAAGCTGAGGCTCAGTGAGATTAGTTACTTGCTCATGGCCATATTTCCAGCAGGTAGTATCTATCTGTGACTCTTCTCTAAAACTGATAGTTGTCTTATTTTCAACCTCTGTTTATTTGTGAGGAAGTAAGTAAAACTTCTAGCAGAAGACACTTCCAGCAAGTTGTCTATCTTGGTTGCCTCATCTCTAAAATATGGATGGTAATCTCCTTTTATAGCGTTGTTCTTTTAACTGAGATGATATATATGAAACACACGGTATGTAATAGTGCTCAAGAAATGTTACTGCTATAGTTATTTTATCCAGATTATTTAGATTTTTATTCAGATTGTAAAAGCAATAAATGTGTATCATAGGAAATTTGGAAAAACGTAAAGGAGCAGAGAAAGTAATTATTCAGTCTCACTATTGATGACATTTTGGCATACTTCTTTCCAGGAGACTGGAATATTTCCCTATATTTAGATCTTTCACTAGAGGTGATACCTGCTGGAATTCTTTGTTTATGGGAATATCGCTTCTTGAATAATTTCTTCAAGGAGAGTAGAGACTGTGACCTTTTGTACTAATACAGTGCCTGGCCCAAGTAGACACAAAGCAGATATTTGAATTGTGCGAGTAGAACTTTGGGGAAGAGGAACGCACGGGTGGCTCAGTAGGTTAAGCGTCCAACTTCAACTCAGGTCATGATCTCAAGCTCAAGCGCCGCATCGCATCGGGCACAGGGCCCTCTTTGGATCCCCTGTCCCCGTCTCTCTCAGCCCCTCCCCAACTCAGTACTCGTACGCACTCTCTCAAAAATAAAAACATTTAAAAAAATTTGTTGAACTTTGGAGAAGATTTTTCAGTTTCTTGTCATTAATTACTGTTCTTTGCATTTAAAAAAATGATTATAAAATGATTTGAGTGTAGGGGCACCTAGGTGGCTCAGTCGGTTAAGCATGTGACTTTGGCTTAGGTCGTGATCTCACGGTTCATGGGTTTGAGTCCCGCATCAGGTTCTGTGCTGACAGCTCAGAGCCTGGAGCCTGCTTCAGATTCTGTGTCTCCCTCTCTCTCTGCCCCTCCCCTGCTTGTGCGCCCCCTTTCTCTCTCTTCCTCTTTCTCTCTGAAATAATAAACTTAAAAAAATGGTTTGAGTGTAAAAATAAAGATGGTAGTTGTGCAGTATGACTTCAGGAAGACTTGAGTTTATTATCAGATGAAGGGGTTAGATACAGCAGTTAAATGTTTAAGAGAATGTTGGGAAAAATTACATTCTGAAGGTCGGGAACAATTATTTAATGACTACAGCCTTGAAACAGGTGGTTGTCAAAACTACCAGAAAAAGAAAGTTCAGCAGTAAACTGCCACAACTCATAGTGTCTGAGAAAGATGCCTTCACTGTCCCTCTGTAGCAGGAAGTGGGAGCTTAACCTCCTCTTAAGGTGGTATCTGGATGTCATGACCCTTTTGAAGTAATGGCTTCCCTTTAAATCTGAAGTCCTTTCATTGGAAAAAATTAAACTGTGCAGAGAAGACTTTAGAGGTGGGTGATAGTATACAAAATCTTGAGAACTGACAGTTTGGAACAGCAGGGATTCTCATTAGTAATCTGTGACTACTGCTTTGGGACATTCTTGAAAGCCTTCCTTGTGCATATGAGAGCAGCATTCAAGCACACTACCAAAGTTTTAAGTTAACTTTTAAATTATTTTTGACTTAAATGAAAATAGAATAGCTTCTTAATAGTCACAGTAAAAGTACCTGAAGTTGGGCTGGCGGTAACTCTGGAGGTACCTGCCAGAATCATTAAGACTTAACACTTCAATTTAAAAAGCATACATAAACATTGAAAGTGAAATACGTGTAAAAAAGAATTCACAGAAAATTAGTATTGCTCCTCACTTTTGTCTTTTCAAAAAGCTGCTTTAAGTGGTTTATTATGTGCAGCTATTTTGGTGAATGGATTACGTACAATTTCAAGTTCAGGTCAGCATGTCTTACTTGATACAGGTTGTTACTAAGAGCTTTGACTTTGGCCTTATAAAGGCCTCTTTGTTCATACTACACAATTCCTCAGGTTATAGTTGTTTTTAGTAGACGTGAATGGTAGTGTGTGCTGCTCTTTAGGTGAAACGAGGAACTTTTCATAGACCCTGCGTAAGTGCAGGAACGTGAGGTGTGAATATAGGGTGCTCTGTGGCAGAGGTTAGTTAAGTATAGTAGTGTTGATGTATACACTGCTTGCCAGGTCTTCACTTCCAGATGAGTTGAAAATTAAAGAAGCGAAATGACTTTTTAAATTTTAGGGTAATAGCTCTTTTCAATAACTATTGCTGTGTCATTGCCAGCTACTAGATTTTTGCCCCTTTTTGATAATTATTCCAGCAGTGATAACTTAAAATACTGTCACTAATATTACTGTCACTTAATATTGTATATGAGAAAATATTGATAGCATTTTACTTTATAAAAATTAGTCATCATTTTAGAGAACTGTAGAGATTCTTATAAAATTGTTTTTATTTATGTAGAGTTTATTTTTTTATTTATGTAGAATTTAAACACATAAATTATGTTAAAAATACTGTACTTTTGGGTTGCCTGGGTGGCTCAGTCAGTTGGGGTGTCCGACTCTTGATTTTGGCTCTTTGATTTTTGAGGTCATAATCTCACAGTTCATGGCTTCAAGCCCTGTGTTAGGCTCTGTGCCATGTTCTCTCTCCCTTTCGCTGTCCCTTCCCCACTCATGCTCTCTCTCTCTGTCTCTCAAAATAAATAAACTTAAAAAAAAATTATTTATTTATATATATATTTTTTTAACTTTTTTAAATTTATTTTTGAGAGAGGGAGAGACAGAGCATGAACAGGGGAGGGTCAGAGAGAGGGAGACACAGAATCTGAAACAGGCTCCAGGCTCTGAGCTGTCAGCACAGAGCCCGACGCAGGGCTTGAACTCACGGACCGCGAGATCATGACCTGAGCCGAAGTCGGCTGCTCAACCGACTGAGCCACCCAGGCGCCCCCAAAAAAATTTTTTTTAAATAGTGCACTTTTGGTCTCTTTCCCAGGGACATTTCATGTTTTTCTCATTATAAAAATAGTTTTTGGTTACATTTCTGTCCTAAAGAAAGTACAAATCCTCAGAGACCATAACCCCTTCCATACCATCACTTCATGTCTGGTTAAAAATAATGGCAGATTTCTCAGTGTTTTAAGTTATTATGAAATGCAGATTTTAAGGATTCTATCACTAAGTGCAGATGGTAGAAAGATTACCAGTAATTGCTAGTTTAAATGATTTATCGGATCTAAAGGAGTCAAAGAACCAGTGTGAATAGGCTTTTCTTTTTGTTAAACTTTGTATAATTTTTTTTCATATTTACAAAAGTAGTAATTCTTTTCTTAGAAAAAAATTAAAATATAAGGAAAACAAGATAGATGAAAGTGTTATGTGAGTGTATGTTAGGGTTAAGAATAGACCCTAGGGGATCGACCTTGATTAGAGAGTTAAAGATAAATTTCATTTAAAAACAATTTTTTTTTATGTTTATTTATTTTTGAGAGAGAGGGAGAGACAGAGCATGAGGAGGGGAGGGGCAGAGAGAGAGGGAGACACAGAATCCGAAGCAGGCTCCAGGCTCCAAACTTTCAGCACAGGGCCCGATGCGGGGCTCCAAGTAACAAACCACGAGATCATGACCTGAGCCGAAGTCGGACGCTCAGCCGACTGAGCCACCCAGGCGCCCCAGTAAATTTCATTTTAATAAGTGAAGCTAGTCTAGCATTCATAAGCTCTTCATAATTTGCCTTACACCTTTTCCATCTGTAGTTTTTTACTGTTCTAACATAAATCTTGGACTTGTGGCAAATTGGTCTTGTCCATACTCCCTGATGCTTTGTGTCCTTTCAAACCTCAGGGCTCGTTTTAGGCTGTTCCTTTCGTCTCCAGAGACCTCCTCTTTCCACCATTGTAAATGCTCCTACCCCTCAAAGCTCTGCAAGGTGTGCTAAAACTCTTTCTTTTTACACCCAGGTGTGATCTCTGCTGAGCTATTAGAACATTTATTTGCCTCGTGGTTAACTTTATTGTAGTATCTTATATCTCACATACTTCAAGATGGTCAGGAACTTGTTTTTACTATTTAAAAAAATCCACCACATCTGTGAAAATTACAGCTTGTTCATATTGTATGTTTAATAATTAGTGAATGATTATAAAAATGGTAGCATTAGTTGTATTTTTTAATGTTTATTTTGAGAGAGCATTTGCGCACATGTGAACAGGGAACGGACGGAAAGCGAGGGAGAAAAAATCCCCAGCAGGCTCTGTGCTGTTAGTGCAGAGCCCGATGTGAGGCTTGATCCCACAAACCATGAGATCACAATGCAAGCTGAAATCAAGAGTTAAATGCTCAACCGGCTGAGCCACCCGGGTGCCCCAGTTGTAATATGTTTATATAATGGTAGTGTTCTCCACTCTCAAACAGGTTAATGTGCATGCAAATGTAGTGATTCTATTAGAACAGGGTTTCTCAAAGGGGGGCACTGTTGACATTTGGGGCTGTATAAATCTTTGTTTTGGGAAGGTTGCCCTTTATGCATCCCTAACCCCCACCCCGGGTGTGGTGACCAACAATATCCATAAACATTGCCAAATTCCACTGGGAGGCAAAATCACCTCTGGTTGAGAACACTGCATTGGAAAAAAAAAACATGGATTTCAAGACTTTTTTTTTTTTTTTAAGTTTACATATTTATTTTTGAGAGAGAAAGCATGAATCAGGGAGGGCAGAGAGAGGAGAGAGTGAGAATCCCAAGCAGGCTCTGTACCGCCAGTGTGGAGCCCTATGCAGGGCTTGAACTTATGAACAATGAGATCATGACCTGAGCTGAAGTCAGATCTTTACCGACTGAGCCACCCAGGTGCCCCAAGACTCTTCTTAATTGTAGCTTATAGTGTGTATGTATGTTGTTTTTGAAGGGTGGCTTTTAAGTAGAAAAATAAATGTTTCCAAGTTCTTGAAATTTAACCTTGAATAATTTAAGGAAATGATCTCAAGGGTTCTATTAATTCTTATAAAAGTTTATGACTTGAAGAAATTGCATTTTTTTAATGTTTTGTATATTTTACATTGAATAATAAATTTTGTTTGGTGTTTTCTTCCAGATTGAAATTAAAATGAAAAAGACAGAAGCTGTGAGATGGGAAAAACTAGAGGGGCAAGGAGATGTGCCTACTCCAAAACAGTTTGTAGCAGGTTTGTTTTCTGGCCTTGATGAGCTTTAAATTCATATTGTGTTATATAGTTGAAGTTAAATAGTAATGGACTTTCTTTCTGCCTACATTATTTATGTTCCCAAGGTAAAATACAATGAGTGTAAGAAGATTGCTCTGTAATGAATACAAACTAGCTTTTCATATGAAGGTTCTAACTTCTTAAACTCAATACAAATGAATGGGGACAAAAACCCTGAGGGAGTTGGGATTTATTGTTTACCAAGTTAATGTAGGATATCATTTGGGGGTTGTTTTTGTGTGTTGCCCTTTCCTATTACTTCTTTTTGGGTTGCAAGTGAATTAGTGGTTTATTCTCCTGAAATAGTCTCTCTTCTTCCCTTTCCCTTTTATTTCTTTTCTTTCTCTTTCTTCTTATAGAATAATATAGAATATATTGTCAACTCTAATTTCCTGGAATTTCAGGGCTTGACAGTGTAAAGTATCTAACCCATTTCACTATGTTGCTCTTTTAGTACAAGTGCTCATAAATAGGTCATGAAGACAGAAAAGCCCAGGAGAAGAGTAGAAAACTAGGGTTGATTGTTTTTAACCCTTTAAGGGACAGGCTACTTTATATTGGGTCAATTTTTTTTTCTTTCTATTTTTAAAAAATTTTTTAAATGTAATTTAATTTTTTAAATTTACATCCAAGTTAGTTAGCATATAGTGCAACAATGATTTACCCATTTAGCCCTTCCCCCCTCCCACAACCCCTCCAGTAACCCTCTGTTTGTTCTCCATATTTAAGAATCTTTTATGTTTTGTCTCCCTCCCTGTTTATATTATTTTTGCTTCCCTTCCCTTGTGTTCATCTGTTCTGTGTCTTAAAGTCCTCATATGAGCGAAGTCATATATTTATCTCTCTAATTTCGCTTAGCATAATACCCTCTAGTTCCATCCATGTAGTTGCAAATGGCAAGATTTCATTCTTTTTGATTGCTGAGTAATACTCCATTATATATATTATTACGTTGGGTCAGTTTTAAGTATATGCAGTAGACAGGTATTTTTCTAATGGAATATTTAATCTGCTAGACACTCCTAGAACTACAGTCTAAGAGTGTATTTTACAGCATTGACCTCATTAATGAGAGGAGAAAAATTTCTTTTTGATTAGAGTTAATGTTCCAGTTTGATGACCAAAATGAGCTAACATTGTGTTTCAGCCACTTTTAGATTTTCCACTGCCTTCTTCTTTGACAGAAAACACATTTCCTTGTGGCACCTTTTAGAAAACCCTGAGTTAGCCAATAGATCATTTATTTTATTTTAGTTTTATTTTGAAATAATTTTAGATTCCCCTCAAAGTTGCAGAAATACTAAGAGTTTTCATGTGCCCTTCACCTGGCTTCCCTGCATGAGAGCATCATAACTAGTCTATAGTGTAATTAGCAAAACCAGGAAATTGACACCAACAGATAGTTTTTATATTGAAGTATTTGAAGTTGGTATTTAAGCTCTTAAGCTTCTGCTTTCACACTTGATTTGAAAGACATAGGAAAGATGTTATGTAGTTCTTTTGGGGCTGACTCTCTGGGATTTGGGGGCTGAGGTTTATATATATAGTTCAAATATTTTTTTTAAAGAAACACTTTAAATGCCATATATCACTGAATTCTAACAAAAGCCCTCTGAATTAGACAGCCCTATTTTATAGGCTCAGAGAAGAAGCAGATTGCTTAAGATCACCTGGCAATTTTCATTGTCGAGGACTAAACCCTGGTCTTCAGGATCTGGGTCTGGTTCTTATATAAACTCTGTATGTGATACTGGTTGTTGCTGCATCTTCTAACAGTGGAAAATCTGCTGACATGAGTATCTTTGCAATTGTTTGATATTATAATGAATGAGCAAGGAAGTTAGGTTACTATTCCTCAGTAGTTTATCTTTCATCTACAGGTGTTAAAATTTTTCTGAGATTAAACCTAAAGATTTTTAGTGTTACAGTTGCAGAGTTTTTCTAAACACAGTGCCTTGGATATTTCAGATGTTATTCCTCCTGTCCTGGTATATTTTTGTAAGGAATTAATATGCTTGTCAGATTCCTGTGTCCTGCAAGCTGGAGACTGCAGATAAGGGCAAGTTGCTTAACACGTTTGAGCCAGTTTTCTTGTGTGTAAAGTGGAAGTTAGAATCTGTGTTTTCATTCTCTGGGGAGTCAGCATTAGGATTAATTAAACCCATGTTATTTTAGGCTCTTAATTTACTGTAACCTGCATTGTTTTGTTTGTTTGTTTTCTTTGGCTACTAGTGAAAATGTACATAGATCAAGAGGGGATTACTGCTAGAGAAAGAGTAGATTGGAAAACCATATGCTTAACCTAAATAAAACTGTGTGAGGTATTATGGTTTGGTTTAGTTTTGCTGGGAAATAGATAGGGAGAAAGTTGGTTTATAGGCGAAGAGAAAGGATGGAACAACAGAATGAACAGTTAGTGGTTTCTCATTTCTGAACTATTTTGAGGAATGGGAGATAGAGAGGCAGTAGTGGAAGAGGGACATTCAGTGTGTCCTAATATATTTATAATAAATAATAAATATATATATA
The DNA here is from genome assembly GCF_046562875.1 of Panthera onca. Lineage (NCBI taxonomy): Eukaryota > Metazoa > Chordata > Mammalia > Carnivora > Felidae > Panthera > Panthera onca. The sequence goes on along the minus strand of NC_138339.1, from coordinate 211,239,447 downwards.
TATTTTTAACGTTTATTTTTGAGAGAGCGCATGAGCAAGGGAGGGGCAGAGCCAGGGAGGGACACAGAATCTGAAGCAGGCTCCAGGCTCTGAGCTGTCAGCACAGAGCCTGACCTAGGGCTCGAACTCACAAGCCGTGAGATCATGTCGGACCCTTAACCAACTGCGCCACCCAGGCACCCCTAGATAGTTTTTTTTAGTGTGTCCTAATATATTAATAGAGAAACTTTGAATCGGGTGTTTTTTAAAGCTTTGTAGCTACACTTTCCAGTATAGTCGCTACTGTACGTACTGAGCATTTGAAATGACCAGTCTGGATTGAGTTGTGCTGGAAGTATAAAATACAGATTTTGAAGATCTTATGAAAGGAAAATTACAACATATCTTAATATATTTATATTGATTTTGTGTTGAGGTTGATACAGTTTTAAATATATTAGGTTAAATATTAAAATGCATTTCATCTGATTCTTTTTAGTAATGTGGCTACTAGAAATTTTTAAATTATGTGGCTCACATTTGTGCCTGCATTGTATTTCCATTGGAGAGTAAACAGCACTGCTCTTATAGCTACTATGTAGATTAGTTTTTAATTATTTGTGTGGGGCGGGGTGGGGTGAAGGGGCTCTTGATTCCATTAGTCTTTAGGGTAGTCTTGGCAGTGCCCTGAGCCCCTGGGCTAGTCAGTAGCCTGTCTGGCTGCAGGCAGCTTCCATTAACTTCAACGTGCCCTACAGATACTAATGTTTTCTATGTGTGTGTGAGTGGACATTGAGCTCTGGATTATTGCCTGGTGTATTTTTCATCATTCAAGAAGAATTACTATTTCCTATCGAAGTAATCAAATATTTTAACGTGAGGAGAGGATGGAGTCTTAACTCACTAATTGTATGGATAATTACTTATATTTTCAGTTTATACTTACTCTGAAAGATACAGGAGTACCTCAGAAAAACTAAGCCACATTTTTTATTTAAAGTTTATTTATTTGTTTTGAGAGAGCACATGAGCAAGTGAAGGGCAGAGAGAGAGAGAGAGAGAGAGAGAGAGAATCCCAAACAGGCTCTGCATGATCAGTGTGCGGATCCTGACACAGGGCTCAAACTCATGAAACCATGAAATTATGATTTCAGCCAAAATCAAGAGTCAGATGCTTAACCAACTGAGCCATCCAGGCACCCCAAGGAAAAGCCACATTTTTAACATTTATTAAAATCTCATTTATAAGAGAAATTTCTTAAGCATCATTTTAAAAAACACTATTTAGGGGGATGGGAGGGAGGGTAAAGTGGGTGATGGGCATTGAGGAGGGCACCTGTTGGGATGAGCACTGGGTGTTGTATGGAAACCAATTTGACAATAAATTTCATAATAAAAAAAATAAATACAAAGACTATTATTATTTATTATCTTTTATTATTTGTACTATTTTTGCAACTTTTCTATAAATATAAAAGTTCCAGTACACTTCTCACCCAGTCCCCCCCATTATTAACACAAAGAGTCTGTTTTTAATCTAATCTTGGGTAATGTACCAAAAATGTACACTTTATTTTGCTCAAAAAAAATTCCCAGATTTTACATTATACTAACTGATTCAGTTTTGATAAGTGTAAGTCTGTTGATGTATATATCAGAAAGATATTTATTAGAGGGGTGCCTGGGTGGCTTAGTTAAGTGTCTTGATTCTTGATTTCAGCTCAGATCATGATCTCACATTTTGTGAGATAGAGCCCGCGTCAGGCTCGATGCTGACAGCGTGACAGCGTGACAATCCTGCTTGGGATTCTGTCTCTCTTGCTCTCTGGGCCCCTCCCCAGGCCTCTCATAAATAAATAGATAGATAGATAAATAAAACACTGTCTCTCCCCCCCTCAAAATTAATAAACTTTATCCAAAAAGGCATTTGTTATAAATATGAAATTCAGTGAACTATAAACTGTTACAATGTTCTTTATACCACAGTCACAAAGTTTACATATTTTTGACATAGTCATCACGTGTTGATTAATCACTTCTATCTTTTTTACTCCATAGATGTAAAGAACTTATATCCATCATCATCTCATTATACAAGAAATTGGGATAAATTGGTCGGTGAGATCAAAGAAGAAGAAAAAAATGAGAAGTTGGAGGGAGATGCAGCTTTAAACAAATTATTTCAGCAGATCTATTCAGATGGTTCTGATGAAGTGAAACGTGCCATGAACAAATCATTTGTAAGAACATACGCTTGAAAAAAGCATACTTTAGTAGTAAATTTCAGAAAATTTAAAAGAAATTAGGCAATTTTAAACAAAATTGCATGTACTGTGGTTTTGAATAGGCTTCATCTGAACATTTCTTCCCGCTCTAAACTTAGACTAATTATTGAGGAAGTTGGAAACTTGTGGGGTAGTTGAGAAGTAAGTGGTTTATTCCAAATAAATATTTTTTAGTCATTAAGTTAGAACTTGGAAACCTTAAGAAATACTCTAATTATGGTAGTTGGATTTATCACGGTAGCTGAAGGTGCTTCCATTAGAACCATGTATAGCCTCAGTGTCAGAGATGAAGAACATAGAGGGGAAACTTCCAGAACAGTGTTTGGCAAGTAGAAGGTGCATGTTAATTATTCATTGGTTTGTTAATAATTTTGTCTATTGAATAAGAAAATTTAGGTCTTTGCCAGACAACAGATACCACCTAATTAGGCCTCAAGTTTTGGAATTTTAATGACAAGTCCTCACTGTAGAACTGTATTGATTATTTTGCTTGAAGATGTAATCCTTTGACTTTTACCAGTAGCTTTGGAAATGTCACTCTTCTTTCAAGGGATATTCAAATTAGCATTTAGTTAATGTCTTAGAAACTCAGATATTCCACATAAGTTACTATGTCATAACTTGTCATGATTCAACTTTTCACTGTTGACTTAAAAAGGTTTTCTTTTAATTAAATTTCTTACTTTGAGATAATTGTGGATTCATATGCAGTTATAAGAAATAATATAGAGAGGTCCCTTGTATCCTTTACATAGTTTCCCCTAGTGGAATCTCCTTGTAAAACTACAGTATCACAACCATGTTATTGATAGTTAGGACAGAGAACATTTCCACTGCCATAGGATTCCTTTGTTCGTGTCATTTTATAGCCATACCCACTTCCTTCCACCCCTTCCCGTCTTTAAACTGTGCCACTACTAATTTGGCAAGTCTTTGGGAGATACATAGTTTGCAAATATTTTCTCTCAGCTTGTAGTTTGTCTTCTTACTTTCTTGATGGTCTTTTGCAGAGCTAAAGTATTTAATTTCGATGAAATCCAGTTTATCAGTTTTTTCTTTTATGGATCATGCTTTTACTATCAAGTGTAAGAACTCTTTGCCTGGTTCTAGATCTGAAAGACTTCTGCTGTGTTTTTCCTTTCAATAAAACTTTTATACTTTCACTTATTACATTGAAGTCCATGATCCATTTTGAGGTAATTTTTATATAAAGCAGAGATGTAGGTTGAGGTTTTTGGGCGGGGGGGGGGGGGGGGGGTTGTTTTTGGCCTATGTGTGTTCAGTTGCTCTAGACTGCTTGTTGAAAAAGCTGTCTTTCTTCCCTTGAACTGTTTTTGTGTTGTTCGAAAATCAGTTGAGCGTATTTGTCTCAGTTTATTTCTGGATTCTCTGTTTCATTGATCTGCATGTCTATCCCTCTGTTAATACTAGTCTTGATTATTTTAGCTATGTTACTTTTGAAACCAGGAAGTCATTCCTTCTACTTTATTCTTCATTTTCAAAATTGTTTTAGATATTCTAGTTCCTTTGTGTTTCCACATAAGCTTTAGAATGTTTTGTCTGTAGGTACCAAAAAATCCTGTTGAACAGTATATAAATTTGGAGAGATTGACATTTTTTTTTTTTTTTTTTTTAATTTTTTTTTCCAACGTTTTTTATTTATTTTTGGGACAGAGAGAGACAGAGCATGAACGGGGGAGGGGCAGAGAGAGAGGGAGACACAGAATCGGAAACAGGCTCCAGGCTCCGAGCCATCAGCCCAGAGCCTGACGCGGGGCTCGAACTCACAGACCGCGAGATCGTGACCTGGCTGAAGTCGGACGCTTAACCGACTGCGCCACCCAGGCGCCCCGAGATTGACATTTTTATTGTGTTGAATTTTCCAGTCCAATCTTTGATTTCTTCATCAGTATTGTGCAATTTTCAGCACATCCTTAACATGTTTTGCAAGATATACCTAAATATTTAATTCTTGTTTTGAGTGATTGTAAATGGTATTGTAGATTTAACTTTGGTGTCATGTGCTAGTATTTAGAAATACAGGTTTGTTTGTTTGTTTGTTTGTTTGGTTTATCTTATATTCTGACCTTGTTGAACTCACTTATTCTGGGAGATTTTTTGGTAAATTGCTTGCGATTTTCTAGGTAGACAGTCATATTTTCAAATAGGGACTTTTTTTCCCCTCCTGATATTTGTGGCTTTTCTCTCCATATTGCAGTGGCTGGAATTTGTGGCACTGTGTTGAGTAAGAGTGGTGAGAGTGGATATTTATGCTTTGTTCCCCAGCTTAAGGGAAAACCATTCATTCCTTCACCATTAAGTAGGTTAGCAGTAGGTTTTTTGTAGATGCTATATCAGGTTAAAAGTTCTCTATTCCTTGTGTGAGATTTTTATCGTGAGTGGCTGTTGACTTTTTGGAAGGTAGCAGTTAGGCTCACCACTATACCACCAGCACTGCACAGCTGTTGACTGTTAGCTTTTTGAATTTGAATGCTTTTTTTCTGCAGTGATCAATATGATTATGTAATTTTTCTTCTTTAACCTGTTAACAGTGGTGATTTTGTATGATTAATGTGACTGATTTCAACTAGAACCAGCCTTGCATCCTTTGGATAAGCCTCACCTGGTCATAGTGTGTAATTCCTTTTATGTGTTCTTCAATTCTATTTTCAGATACCTTGTTAAGGATTTTTGTATCTGTATCATGAGGGATATTGGTCTGTAGTATTCTTTTTTTATACTGCCTTTGTCTGGTTTTGGTATCAGTGTAACACCAACTTCATAAATGAATTAGAAAGTGCTCTATCCTCTTCGGTGTTTTAGAAGAGATCGTGTAGAATTGGTGTTAATTTTTTCTTTAGTGAAACCATGTAGGCCTGCACATTTCTTCTTTTGGTGTGATTTTAAATTACAAATTTAATAGTTAATAGGATTGTTCAGATTATCTATTTCATATTGAGTGTCTTGTGGCAGTTTGTGTTTTTGAGCATTTATTCTGTTTTATCTAAGCTGTTGTAGTGATATGTGCGGAGTCTTTAGTGATACTCCATTTCATTCCTGTGATGGGAATTTGTCTTTTTTTTCCCCCCCAGTCTTGATGTAGAGGTTTGTCAATGTTAGTGAGTTTTTTTCAAAGAATCAACTCTTTGTTTACTTCATTTTTTTTCAACTTTTTATTATAAATTTCGTTCATTTCTGCTATTTTCTCCTATCTGCTTGCTTTGGGTTTATTTTGCTATTTTTTTTAGGTTGTTCAGATGTGAATTTAGATTATTGGTTTGATACTGTGTTTTCTTTTGTGTGTGTTTATGCTGTAAACTTCCTTCTTAGGGTTTTAGCTCTCTCACAAATTCTAATGTTATATTTTCATTCAGTTTTATATGTATTTTGATTTCATTTGAGACATCATCACATGGGTTGTTTAGAAGTATGTTGTTCAGTTTCCAAGTGTTTGGAGATTTCCATGTTATATTATTACTGGTTTCTAATTTTATTCCATTGTGATTTGAGACCATGTACTTTATGATTTACATTCTTTGTTTTATTGCCCAGCGTTCAGTCTATTTCAAGTGTATGTTTCACTTGAAAAGAAGGTATATTTTGTTGTTGGGAGGAGTGTTGTAGAAGTATCAATTTTATCTTTTTATTTTTATTTTTTCTATTTTTTAATTTTATTTTTTAAAATTTACATCCAAATTAGTTAGCATATAGTGCAACAATGATTTCAGGAGTAGATTCCTTAGTGCCCCTTACCCATTTAGCCCATCCCCTCTCCCACAACCCCTCTAGTAACCCTGAGTTTGTTCGCCATATTTATGAGTCACTTATGTTTTGTCTCCCTCCGTTTTTATATTAGTTTTGTTTCCCTTCCCTTATGTTCGTCTGTTTTGTCTCTTAAAGTCCTCATATGAGTGAAGTCATGATTTTTGTGTTTCTCTGACTAATTTCACTTAGTATAATACCCTCCAGTTCCATCCACGTAGCTGCAAATGGCAAGATTTCATTCTTTTTGATTGCCGAGTAATACTCCATTGTATGTATATACCACATCTTCTTTATCCATTCATCCATCAATGGACATTTGGGCTCTTTCCATACTTTGGCTATTGTTGATAGTGCTGCTATAAAACATGGGGGTGCATGTGTCCCTTTGAAACAGCACACCTGTATCCCGTGGAGAAATGCCTAGTAGTGCAATTGCTGGGTCATAGGGTAGTTCTATTTTTAGTTTTTAGTTTTTTTTTTTAATGTTTATTTTTGAGACAGAGAGAGACAGAGCATGAACGGGGGAGGGTCAGAGAGAGGGAGACACAGAATCTGAAACAGGCTCCAGGCTCTGAGCTGTCAGCACAGAGCTCGACGTGGGGCTCGAACTCACAGACCACGAGATCATGACCTGAGCCGAAGTCGGCCGCTTAACCGACTGAGCCACCCAGGCGCCCCACTATTTTTAGTTTTTTGAGGAACCTCCATACTGTTTTCCAGAGTGGCTGCACCAGCTTGCATTGCCACCAACAGTGCAAAAAAGATCCTCTTTCTCACTTCCTTGCCAACATCTGTTGTTGCCTGAGTTGTTAATGTTAGCCATTCTGACAGGTGTGAGGTGGTATCTCATTGTGGTTTTGATTTGTATTTCCCTGGTGATGAGTGATGGTGAGCATTTTTTCATGTGTCGGTTGGCCATCTGTATGTCTTCTTTGGAGAAGTGTCTATTCATGTCTTTTGTCCATTTCTTCACTGGATTATTTGTTTTTTGGGTGTTGAGTTTGATAAGTTCTTTATAGATTTTGTATATTAACCCTTTATCTGGCATGTCATTTGCAAGTATCTTCTCCCATTCTGTCGGTGGCCTTTTAGTTTTGCTGGTTGTTTCCTTTGCTGTGCAGAAAGAAGCTTTTTATTTTGATGAGGTCCCAGTAGTGCATTTTTGCTTTTGTTTCCCTTGCCTCCAGAGATGTGTTGAGTAAGAAATTGCTGTGGCCAAGGTCAAAGAGGTTTTTGCTTGCTTTCTCCTCGAGGATTTTGATGGCTTCCTGTCTTACGTTGAGGTCTTTCATCCATTTTGAGTTTATTTTTGTGTATGGTGTAAGAAAGTGGTCTATGTTCATTCTTCTGCATGTCGCTATCCAGTTTTCCCAGCACGACTTGGTGAAGAGACTATCTTTATTCCATTGGATATTCTTTCCTGCTTTGTCAAAGATGAGTTGGCCATACGTTTGTGGGTCCGTGTCTGGGTTCTCTATTCTGTTCCATTGGTCTGAGTGTCTGTTCTTGCGCCAGTACCATACTGTCTTGATGATTACAGCTTTCTAATACATCTTAAAGTCCAGGATTGTGATGCCTCCAGCTTTGGTTTTCTTTTTCAAGATCGCTTTGGCTATTCGGGGTCTTTTCTGGCTCCATACATGTTTTAGGATTGTTTGTTCTAGCTCTGTGAAGAATGCTGGTGTTACTTTGTTAGGGATTGCATTGACTATGTAGATTGCCTTGGGGAGTATCGACATTTTAACAATATTTTTCATTTCCAGGAGCATGGAATCTTTTTCCATTTTTTTTTTGTGTTTTCTTCAATTTCTTTCATAAGCTTTCTATAGTTTTCAGTATATAGATTTTTCACCTCTTTGGTTAGATTTATTCCTAGGTATTTTATGGTTTTTGGTGCAACTGTAAATGGGATCAATTCCTTGATTTCTCTTTCTGTTGCTTTATTGTTGGTATATAGGAATGCAACCGATTACTGTGCGTTGATTTTATTTCCTGAAACTTTGCTGAATTCATGGATCAATTCTAGCAGTTTTTTGGATCTTTTAATTTTTGGTTTATCTTGATATTCTTGTGAAATCTGTATCCTTGCTGATTTTGTCTTATTGTACTGTCAATTTTTGCTTCACATATTTTGTAGCTCTGTTTGGTGCATATGCATTTAGGATTGCTGTATCTTCATGGTGGATTGGCCTTTTTTAACATATGTATATGTCATTCTTTAGCTCTGGTAATTTTCTTTGCTCTGATATTAATATAGTCAATTCTTCTGTTTTTTGATTGTTTGCATGATGTATCTTGTTCCGTTCTTTTATTTCCAACCTATCTATATATCATGTTTAAATTGATTGATTCCTACTATTTTAAAGGGAATTTCTTAGAGACAGCAAATGGTTGGGTTATGTTTTTTAATCTCTTCTGTCAGTCACTGTCTTTTAATTGATGTATTTAGATCATTTACATTTAATTTTTGATATGTTAGGAGTTTAAGTGTACCATTTTATTTTTGGTCTGTATTTTGATTTTGTTTTTCCTATCTTCCTGTGAGTACTTTTGATTATTTTTTAATTTCATTCTGATTTATGTATATTTTTTAGTGTGTCTTATTTGTATAGCATTTTTAGTGGTAGCTCTGGATATTACAGTAGCCATATTATACATAGCTTATCATAGTTTACTGGTGTCATTTTTCTTGTCAGTTTGAGTGAAGTATAGAAACCAGACCTCCCTCTATGTTCTTTACCCTTTCTCATTTATAATTTTCACAAATATTTCCTCTACGTACATTTAGAACCACATCATACAGTGTTATATTTTCACTTAACCATCAAACGTAATTTAGAAAGCTCAAGAGAAAAAACAAATTCTATTATATTTACCTATATTTTTACCTTTTTTCATTTGTAATGTTTTAAGATTCTGTCATTTGTTCTTTCTTTAGAGAACTTTCTTTAACCATTCTTTTAGATCTGCTCATGACAGATTTTCTGTCAGCAAGGATTTCTTTGGGTTTATGCTGACTGGGGTTTGTTGAATCTGTAGGTTTAGGTGTCTTGACAAATTTGGGAAATTTTCGGCCATTATTTTGTTGAGTAATTTTTCAGTTCTGCCTCCTTTGTCTCCTTCCTGGAACCTGATGATATAAATGTTAAATACTTTGTTAGAATTTTCGCACATCCCTGGGACTATCTTCATTTTATCTTTTTTCTCTCTTTGTTGTGCAGATTAAGTGATCTGTATTGTCCTGGTTTCAAGATCACTGATTCTTTTCTCTATCCCTTCTATTCTTTAGCCTATCTGTTCTTTAGCCTATCTGCTTACCTTTTTATTTCAATTGTAGTTTTAATTCTAAAACTTTCCGTTTGACTGTTTTTTGTGTCTTTTTTTCTTTGCTGAGTTTTTCTATTTATTTTTTTCAAGTAACTTCATAATTCTCAGTTAAAGCATTTTTACTATGACTACTTTAAAATCTTTATCAGATAATTTTAACATTTCTGTCATCTCAACATTAGCATCTATTGATTGCCTTTAAAAAAAAAAGTATGAAAGTTTCCTGGTTCTTGGTGTTTTTTTTACCAACAACAAGTGATTTTCATTTGAAACCTGGACATTTTCATGTTCTGCTGTGAGACTGGATCTTATTTCACCCCTCCATCTCAGTTGGCTTTCTTGCCCAGCCGCTCTGGCAGAGGAAGGGAGGGCATTCCTTCATTATTGCTAGATGGAAGTAGAAATCCAGATACCCTAATCAGCCTCCTTATACATCTCAGGCATCCCCTTGTTACTGTTGGCAATGGGATAGATATTATATCTATGTGATTTTCACTGGCACCACAGGTGGCAGAGGAGGTGGGTTCATGGTAGCCCAGCATGGATGGAAGTCTAGGCTTCCCACTCAGCCTTTGCTGGCCTTGGGTGGGAATGGAACCATAGTTTTTATCTGTGGTGTTTAGCTGCAGTGGAGTGATTATAATCTAAAACTTTTCTGTCTTCCTGAGTGGTCTTTTTGTCTAATTTTTTTGCTAGAGAAATCAGGTTTTTGTTGGAGCTTTATTTGTGCCTCTTAGTGTTTCCAGCTTCTTCAGCAGCAGCTGTAAGACATGAGACAAAAAAGAAAACCCAGAGACTCACCACCATATTATGTTGTTCCCTGGCTCCCAAGGTCCCTAGCTGATTTGTTTACTTCCCTTCATCTTTTAGAGTTTTCTTATGTCTGTTTACATATGTGTAATGTCAGAGATTTTTAATAGTACTTTATGGGAAGAATTGGCTAAAGTACATCTACCCTGTGTCCCCCAGGAAGAGAAGTCAGTTTCAATATTGACTTTTTTAAGAGTGTGCTGGACAGAATATTGTATAAAATTTCAAAGATTATAGAATCTGCATCCATTTTCATACAGAGGCTTTGCTAGTAGTAATTGAACCATCTACACCCATAAAACAAGCCACCCTTTGTCAGCATTGACCTAGAACATACCACGTGCTGTGGGAAAACAAACAAAATAGACTCTGATCTCCCAGTCTAATTGGGACAAAAAGACCAACATGTATAAAATACTCTGAGGGAAATGCTAAATTGGGGAAACAGATGTCTTGAGTAAATATCAAATTTGAAATTAAATCTTTCTGTAGTCTTTTTAGGAGTAGTTTGTTTCTTTTTAAAGTTTGTATTTAATGGGGCGCCTGGGTGGCTCAGTCAGTTAAGTGTCCGTCTTCGGCTCAGGTCATGATCTCGTGGTTCACGAGTTCGAGCCCCGCGTCGGGCTCTGTGCTGACAGCTTGGAGCCTGGAGCCTGCTTCCGATTCTGTGTCTCCCTCTCTCTCTGACCCTCCCCCCATTCATGCTCTGTCTCTCTCTGTCTCAAAAATAAAAAAAATAAAGTTTGTATTTATTTATTTTTTTAAGTTTTTATTTAAATTTCAGTTACCATACATGCAATATTAGTTTCAGGTTTATAAAATAGAGATTCAGCACTTCTGTTCAACATCTGGTACTCATCACAAGTGCCTTCCTTAATCCTTATCACCTGTTTAACACATGCCCCCACCCACCTCCCCTCTGGTAGCCGTTAGTTTGTTCTCTATAGTTAAGGGGCTATTTTCTTGGTTTGCCTCTCTCTCTCTTTTTTTTCTTCTTCTCCCCTTTGCTCTTTGGTTTGTTTCTTAAATTTCACATAATGAGTGAAATCATGTGGTATTTGTCTCTGACTTATTTCAGTTAGCGTATTACTCTCTAGCTCCATCGTGTCATTGTTAATGGCAAGATTTCATTCTTTTTTTTATGGCTTAGTAATACTCCATTGTATATATACCACTACTTTCTCTTTTTTTTTTTTTCCTCAGATGTAGGGTTAGGTTAGGGTTTATGGCAGGGTGAGAGTATGTTCCTTATATCCTGAAGTTTAGAGAACTCTCCAGAGGGTTTGATTTAGGGTTAGAGTTAGGTTTAGGGTTTGGGTTTTAGGGTTAGGTTTAGGGGTTAGGATTGGGATTTAGGGTGTTAGTGGGTTTGTGTTAATGAGAGAAGATGTTACTTGAACAACAGTGTATACACAGTGTAGTTTAGTGAGATAAGCACAGGGCTCTTCCCATATGCTGCTAACATATGTTTACAAGCACTTACATCTTAATGAAAGAAGGCATTACTTGAAATACGCATTATACACCATGTAGTTTGATTCAAGTATAGGTCTGTTCCCACATGCAGACCATTTACAAACATACCATTTACAAACATAGGTATCAGTATTTTATTTGAAGCCTGCCATGTGCTCAACGATTGTGCTTAGATCTAGTATGTAAGTGTTGGTAAGATAGTTTTCTTGCTTTGTAGGAGCTCTCAGCTTTAGTTGGAACCAAGGGTGGGAAGCAGGTATAAAAGAAATCAGATCCTTAAAATTCTAACAGTAGTGGGATGTGTATTATATTAATGGTAACTATTTTCATGCAGAGTACAAATCCTACAAGGGTAGAGTCCTGATTAGGGTCAAATGAGGCCACAGAGAAATGGTGATAGGTCATGTTTAGAGGGTAACTAAAGAATAGAAAGAAAACTGGGATGGAGAATATCCCATGCAAAGGAACCCATGTAAGAGAGCTTGACAGAGAGTGTGGGGCATGGGGTTATATCAAGGTTCCAGTGTAATTGTATAACTTTATACATTTGCTAGCAACACAACTGGTTTTGTAAAAATGTTTAGATTTTAATAATTCACGTTTTTTGCTATCATCCAAGTCGATGAATTTTTATTCCATTAAGATAACAAATGTCTAGAAGTTTTTTAAAATGTATTTATGAATATGCTAGGGTTGTTGGTAGGAGGTATATTCTGTAGATGGTAAATCGATAACCGGTTCTCTACTGAGATACTGATATTAAGCACCTGTGTGTGATTTGAAAAAAATTCCATGTTCCCTGGTATATATTGTCACAGAGCTTTAAGAAGGGTCTCTTAAAGTTCTGTTCAGCTACTATAGAAAGAGTTTACTTTGCCTGGTCTCTACTATCTTTAATGAAAGAGATTAAGAATTTTCTTTGGGAGCCAATTGTATTTTCATCAAAAGGTAGATGTTCCACATTACGCCTCAGTGCTGATTAGCAGAAGGAAATAAGACAGTGTGTATGAACATGATGGCTTGTACCTTACTCTAGAGTTTCCTTCTTAGGTTGTAGAGAACATGCTTAACTTCTCTGAAAAGCATAAGATTAAATCAAAATGATATCTTGTGTTTATATTGAGACAAACATAGCTTATATTTGGAACTCTATGCTTGGAACATTTTTAGAAAAATACTATTTTGATTATATGGTCCAGAGATTAATCTATTTTTATTTCTTATTGCAGATGGAGTCTGGTGGTACAGTTTTGAGTACCAACTGGTCTGATGTAGGTAAAAGGAAAGTTGAAATCAATCCTCCTGATGATATGGAATGGAAAAAGTACTAAATAAATTAATTTGCTATCACTGTATTGCATATATTCACCTAATGCCCATTGTGTATTAATATTGCATTCTTGAATTTTGAACACCGAGTATCTTTTTGAAAGGTTTTACCTCTTTACCTCTTTGTGCTTTAGAAATTATTTTCCTTCAAGTGTTCTAAGAGTCTAATGAAGAATGAAGATCCTATTTTATCACTTTTGTCCTTAAGGATTTCAGACATGCTGAAATGGAATGAAGTATCATTTGCTACTAGATAGAGTAGTTCTACCTAGTTATGGAAGGTGGAGAAATCATTAATGAATATCTTGGGTTATTGCCTTATTTTTGATGAAGTATTACGTTAATATTTATTAGACTTGGCAATTTTGGGTGAGCATAGATTTTTTTCAAGTGTTACATTGTTTGCTTTTAAAAACTGCTTTTGGATGGAGTTGTAAATACAATTTTTCTATGAAGTTGTTTGGTTTATTTACCTTTTTCTTAAGTTTTTTTAATGAGAACTTTGAGAAATTATCACAGGGAATTCCTGTTTGGTTATATGCGAAATATTTGTAATTACACTGAGATTTTGGTCCTTACTTTCCAAATTCCTGTCTAAAACATAGACACCTGAGTTTAACATGCTGCAAATTTATCTGTGTTGAAGGATAATCTGTGAAATTGGGCCAAATAGTGATTCAGGAAAGCCCAACTTACCTTCTTGCTGGTTTTTTTTTTTTTTTTTTTTTCCTGCCACATCAGGAGTCCTGAAATAACTGGTAGTTTGGTTTGGTTTGGGGTTTTGTTTTTTTGTTTTTGTGTATTTTTTCTTTATTAGTCCTTCTCATGTCCCCATGGTTACTTTGGTTTCTGTGGTTTAGGGTAGCTGCTGAGAGAGTAAATTAACAGGTATACATTTAGTATGTACTCTGTTTCTAGAGTATATAGATACCATGAGAATACAAAAGGTAAAGACATGATCATTAACTTCAAAGAGCTTATAATCTAGCACAGAGAAAATTATTGATGAAAGAATTATGGAACTCATTATAAATAGTTTTGAGACAGAAAAATAGTGTTTTATGATTAAAATACTTTGCAGTCTAAGCTGTTACAGAGTGTAGGCCGTTGGTGACATGTAGGTCTGACTTTGCTTTCTGACCATAATTGTTAACTATAATGCCATAGAGGTTGGTGTCTCTCAGGTCTCACAATGTGGCACATGGTATTACTGGGCCCTCATAGCTGGGGATAGGGTGAACAGGAGGCAAATCAACCATTGGTTCAACTTTCAGAAGAGTGGGAATTCAGTCCCTTCCATCTAATTGTTTGACTTGAAATGTAGGGGGATTCATGAGGATGGTGGTGGCGTGATAAACCAGCCTTGCCCAAACCTTACACAAGCTTATGTAAGCACCTGGGAATTTTTACTCGTCCTTCCGCCCACTTACAGCTACAGACTACTTTTTTTGTTCTTCAATATTGAAGGAAAGGTAAAATTAAGTTCTTGCTTGCATGAATTTATAACATTTTCATCTTGAGGAAACTTGATAGTAGTTTTAGTATTCTGTATGTCAGTTTCTCGGTATACCATTAGTCCTAAGGGGTAGGGAGGCTTTGCTACAGATGACGTAAGTTGGCCATACAGCACTATACCAGAGACAAGAACCCTAGCTCCAGCAAATCTCTGTCAAGTAGCTTTATAATCTTCAATAGGTTTAGCCTGTCTTTGTCTTCATTATTTGTAAATAATCTTTAGCGTCTTAGAGTTAAAAGTCCATGATTCTAAATAAGAAACATTTTTGCCACTAAAGGGCAACTTTTTTCTTTCTTAGCAAGGACACTGTTGTAATAGAGGCTGTTTTAAAATAGAATTCTAGTACTAGTTTTGCTTGTACTTTAAAAAGGTATACTGTATCTAAAGTACGCTTGTCTGTTGACTAGATTTGCTTAATGTTTGGGATTCAGGATTTTGCTGAGCCAAATGGAGTTCCTAATATACATGACTATATTATAAAATGGATCTGGTTCAAACAAGTACACTAGATTTATGGGTAAAGAAGGGACTTTTGAGAAGTGGATTAGACTGCTGCATAAGGTACCACTCTGGAGTACTGTTTCTCTTTCACCATTCTAGTTAATGAGAATTTATAAGCCTCCAGGAAGTTAAAAAACAACAGCAACCCTCCATTTCAATTAAAAATCTCTTTATCCTTATCCTCTATATTCTCAGCTATTAATTGGTCTCGCTTTCTTTCTAAATTTCCATTTTCAGTTCTTAAATTTGGTTTTCTTAGTTTTCTGGTTAACTTTTGTTCAGAAGATACATTTTTTTTTTTTCTCTTAGTATTTCTTCTTTTCTTTTCTAAGGATTAGTCCTGGAATACATTTTTTTCTTAACCTTAGATTCTTCATCTGTTCTCCTGATTTTTATAATCATTTGCACCTTGATGACTTCCCAGAATTCTCACATTATCCTCAAAGAATTTTGAATGGGATAATCTACTCCTTTGAACTCTTCTATCAAGTAATCTCTTTAGATGGCTGTACCACAGTTTAAACATCAGAGTCGATTTTGATAATTTTCTGTCTTGTGTCCTAACTCCTTCAGATTTGGTTGCCAGCTATAACAGAGTTCAGTCTTCAACATGGTAATTACAGGCCAACTTTAAAAAATAATTGGTTTTCTTTTTCTTTATATGGAAATGGAGAGAAAGGATGGTTTGCATTGATAACTACATTTTTAAAAACATACTCATCTCTTAGATTTATGGTATTCACTAACTTCAGAATATTGAATGATACTGTTTTCCTGAGCTAACTATGTAGAACAAGGGAGAAAATTGGACTGTCTTATAAAAATGTGTCTATAAGTTTTATAAATTTCAAATATTTAAAATGAGGATATGTAACTATGTTAACGTGAATACGTAGACATTTTAATTTAGTTCAATAACCTAAATACTGTTTTGACTATCCTTACCCATTTTACTTTTCTTTTCTCCTTCCCCAGTTATCTACATATCAGATTAGGTCATTGATCTCTGAGATCTATCACTGATTCAGAGCAGTATTGCCTATTTACCATCTGATCTGCCTAATGCAGATCTACTAATTGTATTGGTATCTTCCTTGTCCAGATTAGTGTGCATCTCTCTGACTTGTAGCTATTACTGACATTTGCAAAAATAATTCAGAAAATTTCTGGATGGGTGAGTGGTTTGTTAGGAGAGCTACTTTTCATTGTAACCAGTTCTAAAGAAGTTTACCTTTAGCCATTCATGCCTGCTCTTTCATAGTCTCATAAGAATATGGATTTCAGTTATCTGTCGCTCAGAGGAACCAAGGAGAGAAGATAGTAAGAGCTTAAAAGGACAAAATAATGGTGTCTGTGCCAGAAAGAGTTATAAGTAGTTGTATGTAAGAGATCATCAGCATTGATCTGGTTCCTTTGTCTGCAACTATGCATATTCTATTGTGGATTCATTTTACACCAAGAGATTTGATTTTGGAAATGTCTGGGAACTTGTGGGCAAATTGGAAATACTGATTTACGCACAACTGTTACTGTTTGGACCATCCTTGTAAATTGTTTCTGAAATTAACTCTTAGCCTCTCTTCCTACCTCTGCCTACCTACTTCCTGCCCCCCAAATCAGCTAAAATCCTATATATGTTGCCAATCCATTAGGGCAGTAACAGTGGTAACTCTTCTGTACATTTTGTGGTACACAAATGTGGCCACACAAATGTGGCCACACAAATATGGCCAGGTGTCACTGTTATATATACACTACCTCATTTATAACAGCCTTGTGAAGTAGTGATAACATCTTACTATATCTCAGAAAAATGAAGTCAAAGTTAAGTTCCTTGCCCACATTTACTCCACTGATAAGTGACAGAGCAGGGATTTGAACCTAGGCCTGTGAGACTCCACTGCCATGCTGTAACTGCCTCTTCAGGTTTATGAGTTGGGTGTGCAGTGAGTGATTTTTATTAATCACCTGTCTGACAAGCAGAAAATGTGCAAGTTGAACTGTTTGATTCTACTTGTATGTGGGCTGGGAAAGCATATTCTTAAAAAGGTCAGAATATTAACAGTTTCTTAATTAGGAAAGTCTATTGGGAATACAAACCTCTTCTTAATAGAAGGTATGGTAAGCAGGTTGTCTTGATTTGTGTTGAAGGTGCTGTGTTGTTTTTTTTTAAATCCAGGCAATTACAGACAAATGAGATACACTTAACAACTATTACAAGTATAGGAAGACTGGCACCTCATGCTGATCAATTCTTGGGATAATAATGATATGCACCTTGTAGGCTGTTAGGAGTTAAAGGAGTTTATTTTAATCCAGAGGGCTCTAAAAACTAAATTTGTGTGTGAACTTACAATATGAAGTCCTGTTTTGATGTAGAAATATTAATATGTTTAATTACAGAATGCTAGCACAAATCCTGCTGATGTTAAAAAATAAATGCTGTATCTGTATTGTATTCTAAAACCCAAAATTCTGAATTGAGAAACACATCTGACTCCAAGGGTTTTGAAAGAATTATGTACCTGTATATATAAAGTGCAAAGCGCAGTGCTTAATATTATAGATTATGTCAGATTATTTTATACGCGTTTAGGCTGAGAGGCTTAAATCCTATAGAAAGCCTTTTTGTTACAAGTTCAGTCCTGTAAAATTCAAGATTCTGTCTGAGGAAAGTATCAGTTAATTGAAAATTGTTAGTATAATTTTTAAACTTGATACTTTCGAAGCATAAGAGTTCATAGAAAGAGTCTTTAATTTGAATGGGTAGTTATTTTAGTTAAACAGAGCTTAAATATGTAGACATATTGTCAGCAGTATTTTTAAAAGACTTGTAGAATGTTAAGGGACTTCTTTTCAGAAGTTTTGTAGTTTTAATTCCATTTTAATTTAAATGTCAAAACGGAGTAAAACTTTTAGGATTTATAAAAACAAGTTGCAAAATCACGCCACTTATAAACTATGAATTCTGTCCCATTATTTCCATCAGTGTAGAGAAGCTCACGTTTTTACAAGAGTTGATCAATCCTATTTTCTCACCAAAGAATGGGGGGGGAATGTCAGCCTTAAAAATAAAAGAGTTATTTTACCACCAAAATGAGTTAATTTGGGAATAGCAGAAGAAATGCAATTTGAAACATGAAAACTATGGCAAACCGTAGGCAACTCTAGGAATGAAGGAGAGGGGCTTGCTTTTATAGAGGAAAGGAAGAGGTTGGGAGGGAGAGTTTGAAGGGAAGTTTGGAGGAGGAGAAGAATTCAGGCTTGTGGTTACTTCTCATTGGCTGAGATGTGGCAGTTTCTCATTGGATGACCAGGACTCAGGTTTTCTGCATTTAGTGATTTTGTTCCTCAGTACCAGAAAGGACCTTTTTTCGTTGTCACGTCTCACAGTGGAGAGAAAGTACCCAGGTTGGAAACCGTTTAGGCCACATTTGAGTAAAAAGGAAGGGTAGGAGGGGGAATTCGGGCATTTCCCACTTAAAGTCTGTATCTTGTAAGTGTTGTAAGGGTGGGGAGATCAGCTCAAAATGTTGAGCTAGCATTACCCTGTTGGGCATATTGTTTTTTACAAAGGGTTGGTGGCCATGGGTACAAAGCTTAATAACAGTTCTACAAAGCAAAATTAAAAGTAATAATGACAAGTCCAGTTCAAGGATTCTAAACCAGGAGGCCAGACCTGAAGGTAACCAGCTGAAGTGATCAAAGGACCATGGATTGTTCGGTGAAATGTGCTAATTTCCTAATTTTGTGCAGTTGAATTTCTGCTTTCCCAGAGGAATTTATCCATGTGCAACAGGAAGTATTGGCAGTCACACAGATACCTCCTTGTTCATTAAGTATACAATCAAGGGCTATACGATTAGCTAGAACTGCTCTAGCCAGTGAGTCAAGTCATTGTTGGTACGCTGCTTGTTGCCTTGGCTACAAAGTTGGCTAGCTTTCTGATCATGCAGTCATTAGCACTTATTCTGGCCTAAGAGAGAGATTTCTGATCATGCAGTCATTAGCACTTATTCTGGCCTAAGAGAGAAAGGCTATCTCTATGGAAGCAAACTGGGAGTCCTATTTGCCTCAAGGAAGTTCCTGTTCAAGGTGACTGTGGAGGCTTAATGGGCTGGACTTCGTAGGAGGATTCTCATTGTTACGAAGACAGAACAGTAATTACAGTAAGAGCACACTGCCCTTTCATTGTCCAGCTGTTAAGATGATAAGTTACCTAAGCATAGGGGCAATTTGCCAAAACCACCACATGTGAAGGAGTAGCTGGAATGTGTATATATATGATTTCCTCATAAGTAGTAGTAGTTATGGACCCATTGGTCCATATAGAGGTGTTTGCATCATTCAGCCAAGACTCAAATGCTGTATTCTATATTGAAAGACCACCCAGATACATGGGTTTGACAGCAAATCTGCAATGGTCTGATTTATGGTGACTGCTGTGCAGTATCTTTCAAATCTGTATTTGATGGATCACATTCTCCCATCCTAGGGTTGGATTAAATTGAGGCAGGGATTGGTGGTATGTGGATTTAGTATTTCAATTTTGTAAAAAGGACCTGTGGAACAATTCAGGCATACAGTTGCATCTGGGATTCCAACAGAATTACTTGCATGGTAAACTAAGGGGTCATGGACAGATAGTGGTTTCTGATAACAAATCCAGTAATTGGAGCAGCTTACCCTTTTTGCAAGATATTGGGAAATGATGACAGAAGTATTACCCTTCCATGAAAAAGGGAGAAGAAAACGGGAGAACAAGCAAGGAAAAGAAGGTATATAGGTGCAGTCATCCCAGAAAGCCACCTGCTTGGGAAATACTTTCTTTCAGGTCACCAGTTGGTGCACAAGTCCAGTTCGGGTTTGGTGCTTTGTTTAGAAGTGATACATGGGTCCAAAAATCTCTTTGGTGGTAGAAAAATTGAGCCTTTCTAACAGAGTTCAAGAGTCTTTCTAGAGATGTCATTTCCAATAGATTAAATCTGAGTTACAAGAAGTGATGCTTGAGGTCTTTGTCTCCCAGGAGTGCACTGTTGAAAGACTGTTCTACCAGAGCATGGTTATTTTCAACAGAAGTAATTAGGCCTTTACAGTATTAAAGTATATTTCCTTTTCTTGACTATGAATCAAAGAAGCAGGAGCCATATGGATTGGATGTCTTGAGGGAGAGTTTCTGGATTCTGAAAGACTAATGGCAGTGCTTTTGGCCTGGGTATGTATGTATGTATGTATTCTAAAAATGCAGTGTTAATGACATCTTATGACTTTATTTTTTAGAGAGTGGGCACAAGTGAGTGAGGGGCAGAAAGGGAAAGTGAATCCCATGAGGGGCAGAGAGAGAGGGAGAGAGCTCTGTCAGCACGGGGCTTGAGCTCACCCCATGCAGGACTTGTGCTCATGAATCATGAGATCATGACCTGAGCTGAAGTCAGATGCTTAACCGACTGAGCCACCCAGGTGCCCCTTGGCCTGAATATTTAAAAGGGTCTCTACAAATTTTGCCACTTGAACCTTAATGATGCCATTAGTGTGTATTTGACTAGCTGAGGATTGAGGATGGTAAGCACAATGCAAGTGTTGTAGAATGGCTAATAAGCACAGGTCTTTAAAACCCTTGACCAGGGAACTAAGTTCCCTGGTCATTATGAAGTTCAAGGGGATTCCCCAGATAGAGGCAGTCTTTTCTAATGGTATTTTAGCCACAGAAAAGGCAGTAGCCTGCCTAATAAGGGAAAGCTTCAGTCCAGTGAGAAAACATACAAACCATGACTAAAACGTATTTCTATCTATGAAACTGGGGGTAGGGGAGAGGTTGATTGAAATCCATTTGCCAGACTTTGAATTGTCCATTGGGCAATTTAAAGTACCCGGGAACAGTACAGGTCACTTTCCTTGGGTTGTATTTGGAGCAGGTGGAGCAGGCAAAGTAGGTACTTTTTGCATCTGTATTGATAGTTCCCTACCAGTACTGGTTCATAAAAGTTATTTCATCAGAAGAGCTATATTTGAAAGCATATACAGTATGCAAATTTTAAGGCCTCTGGTATGACTGGGTTTGTACTGTTTGGCCAAACCACAGTTCTTTTATTGAACTGACAGTTATTAGATATCGGATTTTAGTTTTCCTTTTCTGGGGTCAATTGTTGAGCATTGCTAGTTAATTTTTCTATATTATCATTTGGGAGAAAACATTATAGAGGTTTCCCAGTGCATATAAAATTTATGTTTACGTTATACTGTAGGCAGTTAAGTGTATAATAGCATTATGTCTGCAACTATATACATATATCTTAATTAAAAAGTACTTTATCGCTGAAAATACTAATAACCATTTTCTGAGCTTTCAGCAAGTCCCATCTTTTTGCTGGTGAAGGGTTTTGCCTCCATGTTGATGGCTGCTGACCCATCAGGGTGGTGGTTGCTGAAGGTCAGATGGTTGTGGCAATTTCTTAAGACAGCAGTGAAGTTTGCCGTGTGAATTGACTCGTAAACGATTTCTCTGTATCGTGATGCTGTTTTGTTACACCCAGAACTTCTTTCAGAATTGGATTCAGTCCTCTCGAACCCTGGTGCTGCTTTGTCAACTACGTTTATATAATATTGTAAGTCCTTTGTTGTCATTTCAACATTCTTAACAGCGTCTTCACCAGAAATAGATTTCATCTCAGGAAGCCACTTTCTTTGCTCAACTGTAAGGAGCACGTCTTTATTCATTAAAGTTTCATCATGAGATTGCAACAATTCAGTCACATCTGGCTCCACTTCTAATTCTAGCTCTCTTGTTATTTCCATCAAATCTGCAGTTACTTTCTGCATTGAAATTTTGAACCACTCAGAGTCTTCCATGAGGGTTGGAATTGACTTTTCCCGAACTCCTGTAAATGGTGATATTTTGACCTCTTCCCATGAATCACAGATGTTCTTACTGGCATCTAAAATGGTGAATCCTTTCCAGAAGGTTTTCAACTTACTTTTCCCAGATCCATCAAAGGAATTACTATCTATAGATGGCATCTATAGCCTTATGAAATATATTTCTTAAATGATAAGACTTGAAAGTCAAAATTATGCCTTGATCTGTGAAGTGTAGAATGGATATTGTGTTGTATAAGTTCTTTATATATTTGGATATTAACCCTTTATTGAATATATTGTTTCCAGATACTTTCTCCTATTTAGGAGGTTGCCTTTTCCTTTTCTTGATGGTTTCCTTCGCTGTGCAAAAGCTTTTTATTTTGATATAATCCCTAGTTTAATATTGCTTTTGTTTCCCTTGCCTGAGGAGACATCTAGAAAAATGCTGCTAAGGCTGATGTCAAAGAAATCACTGCCTATGTTTCTTGTAGGAGCTTTATGGTTTCAGGTCTCACATTTAGGTCTTTAATACATCTTGAGTTTATTTTTGTGTATAGTACAAGAAAGTAGTGGTTCAGTTTCATTCTTTTGCCTAGAGCTGTTCAGTGTTACCTAGCAACATTTATTGAAGAGATCGTCTTTTCCCTGTTGTGTATTCTTGCCTCCTTTATCATAGATTAATTGACCATAGAAGCATTAGTTAATTTCTGAGCTGTCTATTGTGTTCTCATTGATC
This sequence comes from Panthera onca, assembly GCF_046562875.1. Classification (NCBI taxonomy): domain Eukaryota; kingdom Metazoa; phylum Chordata; class Mammalia; order Carnivora; family Felidae; genus Panthera; species Panthera onca. The sequence goes on along the minus strand of NC_138339.1, from coordinate 211,216,865 downwards.
TATGTGTCTGTTTTGGTGCTGATACCATACTGTTTTTATTACTGCAGTTTTGTAGTATGTATTGAAATCTGGGATTGTGGTGTCTCCAGCTTTGTTCTTTTTTTTTTTTTTAAATGTTTATTTTAGAGAGACAGAGTTGTGACCAGGGAAGGGACAGAGAGAGGGAGACCCAGAATCTAAAGCAGGCTTCAGGCTCCAAGGGGTTAGCACAGACCTCGACACGGTACTTGAACTCATAAACTGTGAGATCATGACCTGAGCCGAAGTCTGAGGACTGAGCCACCAAGGTGCCCCTGTTCTTTTTCAGTATTTCTTTGGCTGCCTGGGGTGTTTTGTGGTTTCATACAACTTGTAGTCTTGTTTGTTTTAGTTCTGTGGAAAATGTGGTTGGTATTTTGATAGGGATAGCATTTAAATCTGTGGATTGCTGTGGGTAGTATAGACATTTTAGCAATATTTTTCCAATCCATGGATGTGATGTCTTTTTATTTGTGTCATCTTTAGTTTCTTTCACCAGTGTTTTATAGTTTTCAGATTATGAGTCTTTTCACCTGCTTGGTTAAGTTTATTCCTAGGTATTGCATTCTTTGTGGTGCAGTTGTAAATGGACTTGCTTTCTTAATTTCTCTTTCTGCTACTTCATTATTTGTTTATGGAAATGTAACCAGTTTCTGGATATTGATTTTATATTCTGTAACTTTACTGAATTTATTATTCTTGTAGTTTTTTGGTAGAGTCTTTAGAGTTTTCTGTGTATAATATTATGTCATCTGCAAATAGTGTTGGTTCAACTTTTTCCTTACTAATTTGGATGCCTTTTATTTCATTTTCTTGTCTTATTACTGTGGCTGGAACTTCCAGTAGCATGTTGAATAAAAGTGTTGAGAGTGGGGGTGCCTGGGTGGCTCAGTTGGTTAAGCGTCCGACTTTGGCTTGGGTCATGATCTTGCAGTCCATGAGTTTGAGCCCTGTGTCAGGTTCTGTGTTGACAGGTTTTTTGTTTTGTTTTTTTTTTTTTTTCTACAATGAATTTAAAATAAGTTTATTCTGTTTGAACACTCAAATGACCCCCTTGGAAAAAAAGGAACCCACAAAATGGGACACACTGCTCCCCTTAAAGGAGCAGGCGGGACGGGACACTCTGTTCCCCTTAAAGGATTGGGTGGGTAATAATACACCATACAAAACAACCTCTGGAATCACATGTAAATGCTACTCTGAATCTTATATGTTGTATCAATTTCTTCAGTATCTCTGTGCTCTGGGCAATATTCTTAACCAAACCTTTAAACCTTCTGGAAGGAAGGACCAGCTTAAAAGCTCCAACTATAATGAGGTCTAACTTCATCATATCAGTATAGCACAAGTACAGAATCGCAGGGATTTCCACACTTGGCAGTAACTGCTTTGGATTCTGTGTTTCCCTCCCTCTCTGCCCCTCCCCTGCTCACACTCTGTCTCTCTCTCTCTCTCAAAAACAAATAAACGTTAAAAAAAAAACAACTTCTTAAAAAGCGTTGAGAGTGGGCAGTCATCTTGTTCCTGATCTTGGAGGGAAAACTTTCAGTTTTTCACCATTGAATATAATGTTAGCTCCTGGTTTTTCATATATGGCCTTTATTATGTTGACGTATGTTCCCTTTAAATCTATTTTGTTGAGAATTTTGATCATGAACTGAAGTTGAATTCTTTCAGATGTTTTTTCTGTGTTTGTTGAAATGACCATGTGATTTTTATTTTTCATTTTGTTAATGTGGTGTATCACATTGTGAATATTGAACCATCCTTGCAGCATTGAACTATCTCTAAAATAAGTCCTCCTTGAATGGTGTACATGATCCTTTTAGTGTATTGTTGAATCATTTTGCTAATAATGGTTGAGAATTTTTACATATTTGTTCATCAGGGTTATTGGCTTGTAGTTAGTTTTTTTGTGATGTGTTTGGTTGTGGTGTTAGGGTAATGTTAGCCTCATAGAATGAATTTGGAAGTTTTCTTTTCCATTTTTTGGAATAGCTTGAAGAGAGTAGGTATTAACTCTTCTTTAAATATTTGTTAGAATTCACCTGTGAATCCTTTTGGTCCTGGACTTTTATTTGTTGGGAGTTTTTGATTACCAGTTCAGTTTTGTTACTAGTGATTGGTCTGTTCAGTTTTTGTTTCTTCTTAAGTGTTGGAAGATTTAATGTTTTTAAGAATTTATCCCATTTCTTCTAGGTTGTCCAGTTTGTTGGCATATAACTTTTAATAATATTTTATAATCTTTTGTGTTCCTGTGGTGTTGAATGTTACTTTTCCTGTTTCGTTTTTTATTATTTGTATCCTCTCTCTTTTTCTTGAGGAGTCAGGCTAAAGGGTTATTAATTTTGTTTATCTTCTCAAAGAACCAGCTCTTGGTTTTATTGATCTTTTCGGTTCTTTTTTTCTATCTCTATTTCATTTGTATCTGCTTTGATCTTTATTATTTATTTCCTTCTATTAACTTTGGGCTTTGCTTATTCTTTTTCTAGTTCCTTTAGGTGTGAGGTTAGATTGAGATTTTTTTTTTCTTGAGGGAGACCTGTATTGTTAAAACTTTTCCTTTAGAACTGCTTTCCTTATGTCCTAGATATTTTGAATTTGTGTTTTTATTTTCATTTGTCTTCATGTATTTTTTAAAATATTTGTTTATTTTTGAGATAGAGTATGAGCAGGGGGAGCAAGGGAGGGTGGGATAGAGGGGAGGGAGGGAGGGAGAGAGAGACAGAGAGAGAGGGAGGGAGGGAGGATGGATGGATATCCCAAGCAGGCTGCATGCTTGTCAACACAGAGCCCGTTGCGGGGCTTGAACTTATAAACCATGAGATGACGACCTGAGCTGAAATCAAGAGCTGGGCACCCAGCAGACTGAGTCACCCAGGCACCCCTGTCTTCATGTGTTTTATTTCATCTTTGCTTTCTTGGTTGATCCATTCATTGCTTAGTAGCATGCTGTTTAGCATATGCTACGTACATTTCAATAAATTTTAACTTTTTATAATTTGTGTATATTTTATGATAGTAAATGATAAATTAGTAACTATGTATAGTTTATGCATTCTATAGTTTATGCATTCATGATAGACCTTTTTCTTAATCTTTTCAGTATCTCTAGGCTGTGCAGTTTGGACATTTTTTTCAAATTGTTGCAAATCCCCTCCCCCCCTAAACTTTCCTCTATATTTATTGAAAAAAAAAAAATGTGAGTATAAGTGGACCCACACAGTTCAAATCTGTGTTGTTCAAGGATGAAATGTACATTGAAAATGCTTTGTGGGGCACCTGGCTGGCTCAGTCAATAGAGTATATGACTCCTGGTCTGAGGGTCATGAGTTCCCCACATTGAGCAGGCTACTTAAAATTAAGGGAAAAAAAAGTGCTTCGCTTGGTGTAGCCACCTTCATTAATTATCTTAGCTGGATCTTCTGGATAACTTGATCCAACTTTTACATCAGTACTTGCTGCTTCAACTTGCACTTTTAAGTGGTGAGGATGGCTTGTTTCCTTAAATCTCCTGAACCGGCCTCTGAACTTTTCTTCAGTTTCTTCACCCTCAGCATTCATAGAATTCAAGAGAGTTAGGGTCTTGATCTGGATTAGGCTTTAGCTTAAGGGAATGTTGTGGCAGGTTTGATCATCTATCCAGATCACTGAAATTCTTTTTACATCATTAGTAAGGCTGTTTTACTTTCTCATCATTTACGTGTTCACTGGAATAGCACTTTTAATTTCCTTCAAGAACTTTTCATTTGTATTCACAACTTGGTTGACTTGCACAGGTCTAACTGTCAGCCTGTCTTGGCTTTTAACATGCCTTTCTTACTAGGCTTAATAATTTCTAGCTTTTTATTTAAAGTAAGATATGTGACTCTTTCTTTCACCTGAACATTTAGAGACCATTGGTCTAATTTCAATGTTGTTGTATCTCAGGGAATAGGGAGGCCTGAAGAAAAAGAGTTTGGGGGAGTGGCCAGTGGAGCAGTCAGAATATGCAGTTAGCAGTTAAGTTTGCTGTCTTACTTGGGTGTGGTCTGTGGCACCCCAAAACTATACTAGTAATATTAAAGGTAACTGGTCACACATCATCGTAACAAGTACAGTAGTAATGTAAAAGTTTGAAATATTGTGGGAATTTCCAAAATGTGACACAGAGACACAAAATGAACAAATGCTGTTGGAAAAATACTGGAACCTGTAGACTTACTACTGGATGCCGGCTTGCCATAAACCCTCTAGTAATCTGTGAAGTGCAGTAAAACGAGGTCTACTTATATTTGCAGTTTTTCCACAGCTAAAATGCAGGCCTGAGTAAGACCATACAGTTTAGCCTATTGGGCTCAGGTAGCCAAAGGTAAAAGTGCCACCTCAGTAACTTCAAGGAAAGTTGGAAATACATAGCCGGCACAGTATTTACCATTTTCACTTTTAAATTAGAACCATCAGTAAACCCTGGAAGTCAGCGTTATCTAAAGGATTTTGCTATAAGTCATCATGGAGGGAGTCCATTCATAGTAAGTAGTCATGAGAAGTTTATCAGTAGAGGGGAGAAGAGTTAGCAGTATTAAGGTTGTTACAGTGAGAAAGATTTATATAGTAGTTGCTTCCTGCCCGCCCCCCCATCCCTTATCCACATGGGATACTTTCCAGGACCACCAGTGGTTGCCTGAAACAGCAGATAGTACTGAAGCCTATCTATACTATGTTTTTTCTATGTATACATACCTGTGATAAAGTTGAAAATGTATAAAGCTAATGGCAATAATAATACTTACAATGCTATACCGTAATAAATGTTACGTGATTGTTTTTTCTCTTTCACAATATCTGTACTGTATACTGTACTACTTCTTGTGATGATGTGAGACGAGACGATATGATGCCTATGTGATGAGATGAAGTGAGTGATGTAGGTATTGTGACAGTGTTAGGCACTGTTGACCTTGTGGCAGACTTTCTGACAAATCCAGAGGGATAATCTTCTGCTTCAGGTGATCCTGGATCATTAAGCCCATGACAGTGTCAATAATTGGGGATCCTTGAATGTTGAAGGTTTTTTTTCCCTAAAACTTTGGGAAAACATGATAATTGGAATTTGTTGTCTCTTTCTTTTTAACAGAGTGTTGCTGCAGAGGTTGTAATCCTTCAGGGATTATATAGGTGACTTTAATCCTGTGTTCCATTTGAGGATCATATTCCACAATTTTGCCCCTTAATGTCTGTGCGGTTCAAAACACTTTCGCAAATTTTGCTAATGTCCACTTTGCTGGTTCTGCTTTATTTTCTGTTTCTTTTTCATCTTCTTCCTTTGTAAATGACTCAAGTTCTTTCAGTTCCTCACTTGTTGTTAACACTTTAGGTGTTCTTCAGTATATTCTTCAATTTACTCATCAAAAGCTTGGCCAGTCCATATCCACTAACTTATCTTGCTGTGTGAAGAATTTCTTCTCCATCAGTCCCTGGGAAGCCTTTAAAATCATTCATGTCTTCACTCTCTAAGTTCTTCCAGCAGTCATGTACAGATTCTCGTTTTAATTCATTCATTGCAGCTTTGATGAATGTTATTACATCAGTAGTAGCGAATGACTTCCAGCACTGCATTTTGTCCAGATTAGTGTCTGTATCAATTGCCGATTGAATGTGATCAAATACAAGGCACATGTATGTCACCTTGACAAACCTAATGATGCCCTGGTCAAGAGGCTGAAGCAGTGAGGTTATAAGACTACAACCCCAACATTTCTTGTACATAGCAAACAGACTCAGGATGGTTAAGTGCATTGTCTATTACTAATAGGACTTTAAATTTCAACCCTTACTCTTGAATATTTTTTCACTTTGGAGATGAAGCATTGGTGGAACTTTCCCATAAACAAGATGAGTATCACCCATGCTTTCTGATTATGTTACCAGAATGCAGGCAGATCATTTCTTTTTGTTTTTGCAAGCACTTGGATTCTTCGCTCTGTACACTATACCAGGCTTTATTTATCATATGCCCTGCATTATTGTAACGTGTTATGCTGTGGTGCTTCCTTTGCACTTTTATTCATGTAGGTTCTATTGGAAATCTTCTTTCAGAAGAGCCCAGTTTCATTGGAGTAGAAGACTTGGCTTTGGATAGTATCTTGTCTCTTTAAATCAACTTCAGTTCTACTGGAAGTGAAACCATGGGTAAGGGGCAGTACTGCAAGAGGATTTCATAGGAGGTGAGGCAAATAACTGACAGGAGTTGAATATGATGAGAGTTTAGAAAGGTTTCTACTGAATAAGGTATAAGTTAGAAGGGATTCCCATGGTTATTTCTTCAGGCACCTTGTCTCAAAGAACAGTGGCAGGAATGGCTCTGAGGCAGAGGGTGGGGAGTGCTCTTGTGCCACAGGGTCTAGATGTTGGCTATAATACCCTATGGGCCAATGATGGTTCCCAGGTTTGGGAGTGAGTACCCCAAGGGCATTCTTCTCTTTTTCATTACACCCAAAGGAAAATGGGAAGTTGATAATTGAGATGTTCAAGACCAGGGGGATTTATTCGATTTTCATTTAAGACTTTAAAGACTAAGTTGTCTTGATCTTAGTAAATAACAGGGTTTCAGGTTTGTTGATTTTTAGTAAGCATACAGAGATTGGGCCATAGGAGAAGAGTTTGAGGGGGCACGTGGGTGGCTCCATTGGTTGCGCGTCCAACTCTTGATTTCAGCTCAGGTCATGATCTCCCAGTCATGAGATCGTGCCTTGCGTTGGGCTCTAGGCTGGGTGTGGAACCAACGTAAGGTTTCTCTTTCCCTTCTTGTCTACTCTTCCCCTGCTCACATGTGTGTGCTTTCTCTCAAAAAATGAGAAGCTTGGAATAGAATTTTAATAATGAGGCAGCCAAAGAGAACCTTGTTAATTGATGCGTAGATGTCCTTTTTGAAAAGTTCAGGATGCCATGATGCCTGTTTAGATTGAAACATAAACCTTGTTCCAAAATTAGGTGCTCTAAATAGCAAACTGAGTTTGAACGAACTGCAATTTTTCCTTGGAGGCTTTATGTCCCTGTAAGGCTAAAAGTTTTAATAGGTGGATGCTGTCTTCTTGTGAAGAGGGTTGAAAAAGGAGCAGGGAAGCAAGTCATCTCCATATTGTAATAGAATAGAACTTCTAGGAAATTTTATATGATCTAGATCCGCTTTTAAGATTTGTGGAAAGTATGAAGGATTTACAGTAGCACTTCGGGGCAGTCCAGTCCAGGTGTATTGTCCTTCAAGTGAAGGCAAAGAGATAGTGTCTTGCCTTATCCACTGGAATACTAAGAAAGACACTCTATATATATAGAGCAACCATGGTGAAAAATTTGCTTTCAGTAGGGATAGAGGCCAACAAAGTATGGAGATTGGGAACAACGGAGCCATGAAAGATGACAATGCTGTTTATGACTTGGGAGGTCTGTAGCTGTTTTGTTTTTCATTTTGTTTGTTTGTTTCTTTTTATCTGGTAAAGTTAGGGCTGTTGCAGGGACTGGTACAGGGGATATGGAGGTCTTAGGCCTTATAGTCTTCCATTGTGGGCTTAATGCCCAGAAGGGCCTCCTCATTTGTAGGGTATTGATTAATTCTAGGGAGAGGCTTTGAGAGATCTTGTTGTATCTTAATAGGAGGTACACTGTGGATTCTGCCAATAACAGTTCAAGGTTCTGCCCATAAGAAGAGTGGTAGCTGGTTCAATAGAGACAAATGATCAATGTCCTTGTAATTAGCTCTAGTGCCATCAGAGACAGAACAAATAAAACATACCGAAGATCATTCAGTTCACTTATTTGGCTATTTTGGTTGCTGTTTTCAAGTTCTAGAATTATTTTCCCCTTTCAGGAGAAAGAAATTCCAACATATTTTTCCAAGAAATATCAGTCCAGTCAATAGGGATGAAAGAGCTACAGGGAAAAGGGTGGATATCTCTTGGCCTGACCAAAAGGGAACAGGTTTAGAGCTAGGAACCTGTTGAGTTTTATTGGAGACCCATACTATTTTAATTGTTTTAATACTCTACAGCAGGTGCTGTTTAATAACGGTGGGGTTGAGCACTGAGTATAACTTCAGTGTCCATTAGGATAGAGAGGCATTCGTTCCCAATCTGGAGAGTGGTTTGTCTGAGCCGATTAGAGGGAAGGATTGGGAAAAACGTCTGTCGTTCCTTGCAGTTCTGACATTATGGATTGGCAGGGCACTGGAAAGGATGGTTAGAGAGTTGAAGGTGCCTGGAGCCCGTAAGTCTGCAACAGTCTTTCTTCCAGTGTCCTGGCTTTTTACAATAATGGCAGAGACCAGGAGTTGTGGGTTTGTTTGTTTGTTTAGGGGCCTCCATTCGTTGGAGCTGAAAGTCAGGGATTTTAGTGGTGTTCCTTGTTTAGGGTGCAAGGGAGCTGGCTTACTAAATTAACTAAATTTGGAGTGGACATAGTTTACCATTCCATCCTGGTCCTTTTAACTAGAAGAGGAAGATCCTGGTTCAGTCCATTAATGAACAGAATTAAAGTCTACCCAGATGAATTCAGCACTTAAAGGAAGACTAGAATTTTTCTCTAAAAAACAGTTTGGAATTGGCTGCAGTAATCATGCATGGGTTTATTTGGCTTCTTTATATAGGCCTCAGTCTTACTCCATTCGACTGTCTCACAAATATGTTTGAATCAGCTCTGTTCTTTCTTTATCAAGTGGCTACAAATGACCCATTTCATCCCCCATGTGACAGTTGCTTGGGTTAGGGGATGTGGGTGGTAGCTTCCAACTTTGTATCTGCAGTACCTGGTACGTAGGGAATAGGCCCACAGAATTTGTTTGATGATGGTTGCATTTGCTTGTGGGCTTACTGCTGCATAGAATGTCCTTATTTGCTTCCGTGTATTCTTTAAGTGAGCCCATTGAGAATATTGGGACTCTTAACCTCTCCGTTCCATGTCCTCTACAGGAATTCCTTGCCACTCCAGCTGTGATGTGGAAGTGCCTTGTTCAGGCCTCTTATGACACCTCTTACAGTTTCACTGGGTGTAGGGTTAGCTGCAGTTCTCTTTTTTACCTTGTGGGTCCTTCTCAGTTACAGTGTTGATTACTTAGCTTTGGATTTTTTATGCAGAGCTCTGTGCCTTTCACATAGATGTTCAAGTATTGGAAGAGTTGGGTTACTTTTCCCAAACTAGTTTTTTTAAAGTTTACTTTGTTTTTTCTTTTGTGCCCCTGAAATTGTTCATTTATTCATCAGTAGAGATAGAATAGTAATTTTTAAGCAGGTTTCTAACCCATAGCCTTGAGAGCTAAATCTGATTTGTTCTTAATTTATCTACATTACTAGAGGGAATAGCAGTTATATAAGTAATCAAAACCATTTTGATATCCAAGTGTTTTTTTGTTCTGTTATTTAATTTTCAGATTTCTTTCTTTTGTCCTAATTGTTTTAAAACCAAAATGTGTGTGTTTTCATAAAGAAGGGACTGAAGTTTACTTTCTAACTAGCATAGTGATTCTTCCAGAAGAATTCTTGAGCCCAGGGAACTTGGGGAGAGTGAAAGAGGCCAGAGATTTAAAAAGCCAGGAATGGAATTGGTTTGGGCATATGGAAAGGTTTGGAAACCAAGAGTGGGTGAGTCCAGCATTTTCGTTTATAAGCTTACCAATTTCTAAAAATAATAATCATACCAATCTTTGGGTGCAAAAATTTGAACTACTTACTAGTACCTTTTTTTAAAAACCTCCAAGAAGTTTTGAGATTTTGAATACCCCATGGTCCTCTTTGGTGAGGGTTGCATACTTTATTTTTTTAACAGTGTGAACATCCTTGAGTCTTTCTGCCAAAAGCTATGTACTTTTTTTTTTTGAGTTTTCACTTTAATATAGATATTAGAAAAGTATAGGTGAGTGAAAAATACGTAATTCATGATACACCCATTCATTCATTTATTGAGTGCTAAGTATGTGCCAGACACTGTTTTAAACACTAGGAATACACTGGTGAGCAACCCAAAACTGCCTGCCTTTATAGATATTAGCTCATGAGAGAAATAATCAAAGTGTATGTTAAATGATGTTAGTGCTAAGGAAGAAAACTAAATGTTTAAAGAGGACAGATTTGAGATAGAAGATCAAGTAAGACCTTAGACAGCAGGTGACATTTGAATACAGACTTGAAGGAAGCAAAGAAGGGAATGGTGCAGATACTTGAGAAAGAGTGCTCCCCACAGAAGGAATGGTGAATGTGAAGCCCTGATGTGGGAGGGGTTGAGATTACTGGTGGGAGGGGAGGGTGGGGGAGTCTGGATCATGTAGGGCCTTCAGGGAATACAGATGAGATCATGGTTGCCAGGCTAGAGCTTGTTGTAGCTGAATATAAAACCCTGTTGTCCTCACTCAAAATTCTATCAGTTGTCAGTCTTTTTGAAAATTTTCTAATTTTTATCAAATATATATACAGTCAAGTCAAATTTACTTTATAAATCTAATACGGATTGTTGTGGAGTTTTACTCTGAATACCTGAAAGTATTGAGGTGAATGAATTTCATTTCTGGTACAGGACTTCATGGGTAAATGGGAAGCCCTCAGTCTCAGTTCTCGCCTTATGTCTGCCCTTTCCTCCTCACACAGTAAATTACAGCAGTATCACATTTTAGTGTAGTCTTTGTTTAGCAAAGCTATTTCTTGTCTGGAATATAAGTACAGTTTATAGCAGAAGAGATACGGAGTCAAAATTGAATTAAATAGAATGACTGGTTGTGAACAGGGACTTAAGAATAAGTGATATGGGGTTTTATGTTTAATGGAATTGTAAAAATCATATCAGCAGGGCATGTTTTTATGGCCCATCTGCCAAGACTAGAAATAGCTTTGGTACCTATTACTCCCTTAAACATGTATTTGCATTTTACTCCCCTGTCAATATGAGGAGACAAAACAAAAATAAAATCAGGATTTTAGAGCTAGAATGAATCTTAAATGCTATCTAGTCCAAATTTTTGGTTTTACAGGTGCATTTTTTCTAGAGTACACTCATAATACTGTTTTCTTCATAACCTTTCTTGAACATAAACTCCCATACATAGTTGGTGAAAGAATCAGATTCTAACTCACCTAAAACTTTATTTCCCCTAACATGTACTGACCCCAAATATCAGGCAACTAAAAATTAGAGCATTAGTCAGATATTCTGTATAATATATTGGGTAGTGGTTCTCAAACTTAATGTTGAATAAGTCTCACCTGGGAGGCTTGTTTTTTCATATGTAGGCTTTCTCGGCTACCCTCCTGAGATTTTGGATCAGTAGGTTTGGAATAGGGCTGGGAAAATCTGTGTTTTTAATGACCTGGTGATTCTGAAGTGTGTGACCTGGGGCACTGTCTTCAAAAAAACACCGATTTCAAGGGGTAAAGGAGAAACTAAAGAAGTGATGTTAACACTAATCTCTAATGCCTTATTTCCTATAAGTTTCAGAAAAGAATAAAAAGCTACTTGGGTTGTTCCTTTGAAGAATTTTTTCCCTCTTACATGGATGTAAAGGCACAGGAGAGAAGCTCAGTGATTATTTTTGTTCCTCTGTCATTAGAACCTTAGGGTCATTATGGTAAACTAATGGAATCTATGTAACTGTGTGTTATTGCACATGATGAAAGAAAATGTGTTTCAAACTGAAACAAATTTAGATAATTTGGACAAGATGCTAGCTTATCACTGCTGAGATAGTACTAAAACTGAAACAGAGAATATTAGAATGCTCAGTATTCATGGAGAGCCCTGGCATAGTACTAGTGTATAATGAAGCACTATTTCTTCTTTAGCAACTGGAATGTTCTCAGATGCTGCCTGTCTGATTATGCATAGGTGCTAAGTGAATATTAAAAATTACTGGGCTGGCTGAGTAGGTTGAGTAGAATGTGTGTTAGGGTATTATAGCCTGTGGAGATCTTTTTTACTGTGTAGTTGTATAGTTAACCCCGTAACTAACAGGCAGGAATATGGTTTTAATTGAAAAGAAACCACTTGCTTTTAAAAGCATTATGTTCTGCTAAAAGTTCATGCTTGACTAGTTTATTCCAAGTCTTTGGCTATGTCAGTATAAAGCTAATTCATTACATAAAGTGTATAATAGTCTCGGTTAATGGAATATAACAGTTGGGAAGAGAATTTTTTGCAAGGAAATAATCCACACCTTGGAAGTCTGAAGGACAGGAAGCCACCAATATCATGTTTGTTTGTTTTTTTAAGTAATTGCAAGTAAATTTGCAAATCCAATACTAGCTTTAAAAAAGTATTTAGGGGTTATTTCTTTCAAGCATTGCTACTAAAATTTTTGTAGCCTGTCTATAGATGAGAAAAAAAAGAGGTTGAACTTTCTAGCATTCTAGTTGCCGGAATTTGATGGGAAGAGAATTTTTGTAAAGGAGTAGGCACAGAGACAACAGGACTATGACACAGAACAACTGTGGCGTTATTACTAAGCCTATACAAGGAACTTAAATGTTTTTTTAATAATTTGGTATTTTAATGTAAGGACTTAGTTATAACTTATACTATTTCCGGTCCCATTATCTATCTGATGATAACATATACCCTAATGATGACTGACTCCTATATATTTTTTATTTTAAAACTATTAAGACACGGAAAAGGTTCAATGAGCCTAATATCAACTACTCGCTAGGTATAGGTTATACATGCAATAAATGTATATATAGATGTACTTACCTTTACAGGGTAAATACCTAAAAACTATATGTGAATTGATTATTTTGAATGTAAACAGTTTAAATAAAATCTGTTAGTAAGTCCTTTTATTGTTGAAAGTCAGGCAACACTAACTTAATCTGTTTGTAAATTTGATTCTACATACTCTCATGGGCTTTTTCAAAGTGAAACCTGTATATGCATATGGTAGATAAGCATGCATATATGTACAAAAGCCCTTTAAAAGGAGTTCACCTTCCTTTTATAAACACCAGAACTCACTGTGCCTGTAACATGTTTTTGCTGACGTTTGCATCATTGACTCAAGTTTACACCTTCATGTTCGAGATATGCCACTAGGACGATCGGTGCATGTAGATTTTTGTCAACTCCCTCTTACCCCTCAATAAGTCAGTTAACTCTAAAAAAGATTGTGACCCTTTCTATAAAATAAATGTTCATCAAACAAATCAGCATTATTTAGCTTATGCAGAAAAATTTGTCCCCCACACACGAGGAATTTCTATTTTGTAAGAATGTAGCTTGTATTTCAGAGTGCAATAAAATCTGGTGTAAGAAATAAACTGTTTTGAGTGGGTTAAGTGATTATTCTGAATGTATTTACTTTTCTAGTGTCAATTATTTGAGGGGGTGGGGGTGGAAGGGGGAGGTATAAAGATGAGGTTAACAGGTTTTTAAAATGGCAGTAGCCGTATGTTGGCATATTTTAGTTTGATACGTTAATGTAACATAAAAAGAACCTACTGGAATCCAGCATGGCCATGTCTTCATTTTCTTTGTGCTTATGCAGCAGCAACTATCACATCTAAGGCTATAATAGCCCTTCCAGTCTCAGTCAGATGAGGACCTTGAAAATTAACCTGTGATGTCCATAGGATTGGTTTACAGCATGGCTGAGAATTAGATAAGTACGTATAAAATAGTAAAATATATATACACACACACAGTGTACACAGGGAGTCAAGATGCATCATAGTAAACTGGACTGCATTTCCACCTTTTAGACTGGCCTGGTTAAAGGTAATCTGGGAATTAGTACCAATGTGTGAGAAGTTTATATTCTGCAGGGTCTTCTTTGACTAAATGTTCTTCCTTTGTACACTTGATTCTTCTCTTTCAGGGTAGAGTAGACCTTTAGTTTTCTTCCTTGAACATAATTTGAGTCTGTCATGTCTACTCTTAATCCAGCCTTGAATCTCTGCCCTGCCCTTAAAACATCACTATTTCCCCCCTATTAAGTTGACTTCTGTGGGTATTTAGTGACTTTTCATAACATAATATAACTCCATTATCAATTATGAAGTAGTTTATTTACTTCTTATATTTTCATTTAATTATGGTACTTTGGAAAGGGAGCACCTTTTCAAGAGACAGCCTGCCTTCCCTGTGACATGCCTTTCTCCTCACAGAGTTTGTCACTTGCTCAGTTCTCTCAAGGAAAGGTACCAAGGTTGATCTGTCTAAAAATGGAAACTTAACCAGCTCCCTTCTTGCCCGCAGCCTTTCATTGGTTTCCTATTCCTTATCCACGCAATAAATTCCAAGGTAACATGTAATATAAGCAGTCTTCTGTCTACACATCCATCTTAATATGTTCTGCGTCAACCTGAATGCTCAGTTCTTCTGATTGTCTCATGCATCTTCACACCTCTGACTTTACTGAACTCCTCCCTCTGCCCAGAAGAATGCCCTTCCTCTGTCTTCTTTACCTCGCTAATTCCTGCTCATCCTTGAAGACCTCACAAAGGTGTTTTCTTCCTCCGAGAAGCCCAGTTCTCCCAATCTTTGTCAAGGCCTTTCGTGTATGGAGTCCTGATTATCTGTCTCTCATAAGACCACAAGCTCTTCCGGGCTGGGATCACAGAGTCTTTTTGTTTTTCTGTTTTTGTTTTTTTCCTTTTTTAATTTAGTTGTAGAACCAAGTACAGGTTGCTGGACAGTGAGGTTGGAGATGGTAGGCAGAAGAACCATTGACACATATTTACTTAGTTAATAGGGTAACAACCACTTGAAAGACTAAACATGTAAAATTCCTATCTGTGCCAGAAGTAGCTGCTGCCTGAGAACTGTTTGACCATTACCTACAGTTGAGCGCATGTCTTTACTTCGTATCTTTCTCCTGCAGAGACCTAACTTGCTGTATATTCCATTAGATGCAGGTATAAGAGCATTCATCTGATAACTAGGTTTAAGAGACTGTAAACCTTTACCAACTTGAACTGGCCAACATCAGATGTACAGTAATAAGGTTTATTTAGAATATGGGACTGTGGTGAGATCATGGTATGAGGACGTTTTTGTCATCTCTGAATCCTTATATTGTTTTGGAAAACTTTTATTTTCCTTAAGAAAGCTGTCTATTTTTCAAACTGGGATTCAGAACTCAAATGTCAAAAATATGAGATACCTGTTCATTTTTCTGATCTAGTATTTCAGTTTGTAAAGACAGTCCTTGATCCTGAGAGACTTTATGTCATTTTAAATAAATAAGCCATTCCTCTCAGCCAGATCTGCCAAGCAGTACTGTGAGTCCTATTACTATGAGAGTAGCTTATTGGTAATTGGACTACATCAACAGCCTGATTTGTACTACAAAGATAGAAATCACTCTGCTGCTTCATGCGCAGTGACCACTTACTGAAAACAGATTGAAAAGGGTATGAAGACCTGCTTTTCAGAATGTCAGTGAAAGTCCTTCCCCACAAGTCTGATTTATCTTTGACTTCATTTTCCTTCTTTATCCTAATGCTCTTTCGTATGAGGTGACTCCTAACATAGGGCACCCACCTATTAATCACATAGCAGCACAAACTATAAATAACACATTTTCTGTGAGCTGCCACTTTCAACTTTATAATGTTTGCTCTCAGGTAAATTACATTATAAGTCCTGTCTTACTTTTTTGTTTGTGTTTTTATGTGGGAACTTTGGGGCACAGTTGCAAGACTGGGAAGAACAGTAAACGTTAAGAACAGTGGAGGAAGGGCACCTGGGTGGCTCGATCGGATGAGTGTCTGACTCCTGATTTTGGCTCAGGTGATGATCCCAGGATCAGGGTCATGGGGTCAAGGCCCGTGTGGGGCTCCATGCTGAGTGTGGAGCCTCCTTGAGATTCATTCTCACTCTTGCTCTCTCCCCACTGCCTGCTCACACTTGCTTGCTCTCTATCTAAATAATAAATTAAAAAAAACAAGGGAGGAATTCTGCATAAATAACAACCAAAACTTAATTATTTTAGCAACTTGATTAAAAGGAACAAGTGTACAATTGAGATCTTTGACATTGTAAATGATTTTTCATGTTTATTTCAAAGTAGCTTGGGAAGTTAGTCTTATAAGCAGACTTTATAGGGAATGCAAAGCAAATAAAAAACAAGTAATAAAAGAATTGTTACGGCATTTTTTACTTTACCCTTTCAGTACATTTGCACATTCTGGATAAAGTTTTTCTATGAAGCAATTGAGAGATTCTGTTAAAAGTGTCTCGAATAACATCATTCAAATTGAATATAAAATACTTTGTGGTCCCTTCAGCATCAAGATGCCTCACACTCTGGTGGTCTCTTGAGTTAGTTCTCATGTTTCAGCACCTGCTGTATGGAGTGATTTCACACCATGCCCAGGATGCGGGCCACCCACCAGCTGCATGGCATGACAACTCTGCAGGCGGAGCGGCAACCTTGATAGTTGTAGGGCCACGGATAGTAGCCCCCCAGGGGCTCACAGATCTTCTGGCAATGAGTGTAGCTCCGCCTACATTCTATGCAGCAGATTCCTTCGTGATCCAGTCTAGGGTCGAATGTCATGCCTTCCCCTTCCTGCTGCTGTGAAATAAAAGGTAATTGTGTTTTCTTCATAACGAGAATTCTATAGCATGCACATTATTTTAAAATAAGATCCTGAATATTTCACTGGTACAAGAAATAAGTATCACTTTCCATAATAAGTTTTTCAGTCTTCTAACCTGATAATTCAGAATTCGTTCCAAAAACTCAACCTCCATCTGTCACTGGCAGGAAGGTGGTTTTGATTTTTTTTTTTTTTTAATGTCATGAAGTTTCTCCATACCTTTAATGAACCGTAACTCAGTAGTGCCTCATTTTAAATAGACTAATAAAAAGGAAAGCATGATTCAAGAGTGGCGTTTCTGCCACTGCTAATTTTAGTGGAACACTAGTGCCATTTTGTACTGATGGCCTCCACACTCTTGGAGCATCTTTTGAAACTCATTGCTAAGCCAACAGATTGCTGTTCTAACTGCACTAGCTGAAAACGCTGACGTCTTTAGATTCTGGCTTCATTTCCACATAAGGGGTCTGTAACACTCAGGAAAAGGCACCATAAAATATGGAAAAATTCAAGACCTTAAACTTGACTTTCTAATTTCTATGTGCCATTATTATAATTACATAAAATCATGGATGGAGTAAAAATCACCTGCAGAGTTCCCATTTTCACTGCTGAAGAGCTCACAGAACTAGAAGCAACTTGCCTTCTGCCAAATTTATGTATCTGGTTTTCCTTTTCATGGATTTCTAGGGGTACAGATTGTGTAATATAGTATTGAATTACATTGCCAAAAAGCCCTTAATGTATATTCTTGATTCAGTTGAAGTCTCCACTGAACTTGGGCAGATGCAGCACCAAACACAGGTTAGGCTTGAGCTGAGTGAACCTAGCAAGCCTATCACCTCTTCTGGTATACAAAAAAGTCTTGAATTTTTTTGGGGGGAAGGGGGGGTACTTTTTACTATTTTACAGTATAGCAAACATACTGGAAAGTGGAGAAAACTGTGTACCAAAAACATCATCTAGTTTTCATAGCTGTTAACCTTTTGTCAGATTTGCTTGGCTTTTTCTTTTCCGAAGTATTTTAAATTTGGAAGTGACCTTAGAATTGAAGGTATTATGACATTTCACCCATAAATACATTAGAATGCACCTCCAAAACAATATTTTCCCTACACAGCTACACTGCCATTACCGTACCTAACAAAATTAACAATTCCTTAACACCATTTGATATACCCTATGTTCAAATTTTGTCACCAAAATATTTGTCTTACTCTCTTAAACCTTTTTTTTTTTTTTTTTTTTTTTTAATTATTCAGGCTCTTCTCATTTGTTTCTCTTATTTCTTGAACTGGGTTCATCAGGGACTGCAAAAAGAAAACCACCTAATTAATTGATTGTAGCTGACTCTTCCAGGGCAGGGGGAGTCAAAAGCCTGTTGGTTGTGGCATTTCCTCATCTAATAGTTGAACAAAGGTGTGTTAGAATTTAAAAGCTGGGAGGATCTCTCAAAGATACTTCCTCTCCAAGGATATTTCCTTAAAGAAACTTGTGAAGGATTGAGGTCATGGGGAGATGTTTCTGCTTAAACCTGAGCATGAGATAAAAGGAAAAAACTGATACAATTGGAGTTTTCAAGGAATTTGGATCACTCAAGTCTGGAGGCAAGGCAGACAGTCATATCCTGCCCTTCTGTGATGGGGCTGATGCCCTCATCGCCTGAACCAGATTTAGCTAGCCCAGCTACCTGGGGAATAAACTATATTAAATTTTCTGTTGGCCTATTCAGATTTTATTTCTTTCTAATTATTTGAGCTTCAGGGAATGAAGTACTATGGTGTCCTGAATTTTCCAATAGGCCGTGGGTTATTTAAAAAATACATTTTGCTCTAAATCATTCTAAAATTTATTAATCTAAAATGATAGACTAGAAAATAAAGACTGAATAGGCTAGATAGGAAAAATATGCAAATTAATTGCCTGTCTATGAAAAGATGCTCAACCTTACACATAATTAAAGACAGGCGAGCTAAAACAATGAGAAGATACATTTTTACAGCCAAGAGACTGGTGAAGATTTTTTTAAAGTTTGAAAATAAATTAGTCCCTCTCTTTACCACGTGAAGATACGTAGCTGTCATAATTCCTTGGGAAACAATTTGGCATCCTCCCATTAAAGTAAAATTCTCATCTCCTTTGACCCAGTCAACCCATACATCAGTATTTATGCTAAAAATACATTCCCACATGTGTACAAGAGGCATAATAAGACTAGTAATTAACGTTGAGCAAGTTCATGCCTACTGTGCCAAGCACTGTGCTAAGAACTTCACCTGCATTACCTCATTTACTCCTTCCCATAAGCCTATAGGACATGTACAAGGTTGTATACTATTAAGAGTATAAGAACAAAAGATAGGGAAATAATTTACGTGTCCATCAAAGTAGAACTAGTTAGATTTCTGTGCATCTATCCATCCACACAATGGACTGTGATGCAGCCATTTAAATGAATGAGGCAAGGGGTGCCTGGTTGGCTCGGCTGAATAACCCAACTCTTGATTCCAGCTCAGGTCATGATCCTGGGGTCATGGGATCGAGCCTCTCACTGGGCTCTGCATTGAGTGTGGAGCTTGCTTAAGATTCATTCTCTCTCTCTCTCTCTCTCTCTCTCTCTCTCTCTCTCTCTCTCTCTTTCCCCCTCCCTCCCTCCCTCCCTCCCTCCCTCTTCCCCTTTCCCTGCTTGCTCTAAATTTTTTTTTTCCAAATTAAAAGAATTTGGGGCACATGGGTGGCTCAGTTGGTTAAGTGTCTGACTCTTGATTTTGGCTCAGGTCATGATCTCATGATTGGTAAGATCAAGTCCCATGTTGGGCCCCACTTGGGATCCTCTGTCTCCCTCTCTCTCAGCCCCTCTCCTGCTCATTCTCTCTCTCTCAAAATAAATAAAAACTTCTAAAAAATAATAAAAAGTAATAAAATGAATGATGTAGATGTATGTAGAAGATACAGACCAGTCTCCAAAATACTGTGTTGTAACTGGAAAGAAAGCAAGGTACAGAAGTATTGTATGCTCTTTTGTGTTAAAAGTGTGTGGTACACTTTCTTATACAAAGAAATTGGGCAAATAGCTATTGTTAATACATTGCTCTGGGGAAGGTGTCTGAGGTGGAAGAGAAACACATTTCATTGTATATCCTTTATACTTAAAGAAATATATATATGCATGTATTTTTTCAATTAAAAAATTAGTTACAAAAATTTACTACTCTACTTTTACTCCCTTCAGAGTATAGTAATGGTAAATAATATTTTATTGAAGATTGGAAATTTTTAGGACGTTAGTTTCATCCTTATAAACACCAATTCCCAGTGTTTCAGTCTAAGGTGTTTTATCTGTGTATGAGTCTGTCTCCCTTCTGGACTGAGAGCTCCCGAGGGTAGAAGTTATCTCCTGGCTGTGTGCACAGGGCTTGGAAAAGAGCAATTTCTCAAAAATGTCTGTTGAATGGATGAATAAAGTGGATAAGAAGGGGGAAAGAGAATAGTTTCTTTCTGGATGTTGTCTCTAGGGCACATTCTTAGAAACATTTTTTGAATAATCAAATTCCTGATACGAATTTGTCTTTATGGATTTGCCTGTGACTCAAAAAAAGGAGAGCACAGAAAACAACTTTGAGTAACGGTTACAAACAATCTGGATCTCACACTACAGAGACCATGCTTCAGTGTAATCTTACCCTCATTTATTTGAAAGTTCAAGTAGACATACTGCCACTTCAATGTTATGTTCAACGGATTTGTCTGAGCATGTCACGAAAACATCAGTACGTACATGGTAAGGGTTGTCTGGATTGAAGGGTTCTGAATCCTCTTGAACACTGGGTCTGGTTTCATTATTTGGTTCTCTAGGGCCTGGGTTGCCCCGTGGTGCACTAGGTGGTCTCCTTGTGGTAGTTGTAACAATTTTTCTTACCAACTCTCTTCTTTCTCTCTGGATTTCTGCAAAAAACAAAAAACAAAACTAAGTTAATCCATTTATTTGGATAATTAAGGAAGTACTGTATCAGGGTAGAAGCATAAATGGATATCAAAAACATTGGACTAAATGTGGAAATTTGTATTGATGATTTTTTAAATAATAAAGCATATTTCAGAGTCTTGGGTTAGTAAACAAACAGATAACCAGAATTTGGTTTCACAGTCCTGAGACAGGTATTCTAAGGTAGCTGACGAAAATCCATTCTCAATCCTTCTTCACTTACCTCTACTATAGGCGCTGAGAAAGTAAGAGAGACCAGATGAAACATTTTGGGCCAGTGAGACGTAAGCAGAATGTATTGGCGCAGTTTCTGGGAAAGCTTTTGCTTTCTTGGTAAAAGAGGACTGGTACAGCTTTCTCTGTCTTGTCTTCTTTTCTTGAGCATACATATATGTGGGTTATGAGAGCCAATTTGTGACCAGAAGGGATAGGCACAAGGATGATAAACCAGTATGCGATGGGTAGCAAAATGGTAAGATAGAAAGAGCCTTGTGATATAGCTGAGTAGCTGATAATGCCAGAAACCTCCCTCCACACTTTTGATTGTATGAAAAAAAGTCAACCTGTATCTATTGAAACCACTGGTGAACAGGTATTCTGTTAACTTTCAGCCCTGTGCATTTTTTGTCTTTTGTTTATTTATTTTTATTTAGTTTGTTTTTTAAACTTGCATCCAAGTTAGCATATAGTACAACAGTGATTTCAGGAGTAGATTCCTTAATGCCCCTTACCCATTAACCCCCCCCCCCCCAAAACCACTCCAGTAACCCTGTTTGTTCTCCATATTTAAGAGTCTCATGTTTTGTCCCCCTCCCTGTTTTTATATTATTTTTTCTTCCCTTCCTTTATGTTCATCTTTTGTATCTTAAAGTCCTCATTTGAGTGAAGTCATATGGTATTTGTCTTTCTCTAATTTTGCTTAGCATAATACCCTCTAGTTCCATCCACATAGCTGCAAATGGCAAGATTTCATTCTTTTTGATTGCCGAGTAATACTCCATTGTGTGTATGTATATAAACACACACATACACACACACACACCACATCTTTATCCATCCATTCATCCATCAATGGACATTTGGGCTCTTTCCATACTTTGGCTATTGTTGATAGTGCTGCTATAAACATTGAGGTGCATATGCCCCTTTGAAACAGTATACCTGTATCCCTTGGATAAATACCTAGTAGTGCAATTGCTGGGTCACAGGGTAGTTCTATTTTTAATTTTTTGAGGAACCTGCATTCTGTTTTCCAGAGTAGCTGCACAAGTTTGCATTCCCACCAGCAGTGCAAAAGAGATCCACATTCTCTGCATCCCCGCCAACATCTGTTGTTGTCTGAGTTGTTAATGTTAGCCATTCTGACAGGTATGAGGTGGCATCTCATTGTGGTTTTGATTTGTATTTCCCTGGTGATGAGTGATGGTGAGCATTTTTTAATGTGTTGGCCATCTGGATGTTTTCCTTGGAGAAGTGTCTATTCATGTTTTTGCCCATTTCTTCGCTGGATTATTTGTTTTCTGGGTGTTGAGTTTGATAAGTTCTTTATAGATTTTGGATACTAACCCTTTGTCTGATACGTCATTTGCAAATATCTTCTCCCATTCCATCAGTTGCCTTTTAGTTTTGCTGATTGTTTCCTTTGCTGTGCAGAAGCTTTTATTTTGATGAGGTCCCATAGTTCATTTTTGCCCTTGCCTCCGGAGACGTGTTGAGTAAGAAGTTGCTGCGGCCAAGGTCAAAGAGGTTTTTGCCTGCTTTCTTCTCGGGGATTTTGATGGCTTCCTGTCTTACATTGAGGTCTTTCATCCATTTTGAGTTTATTTTTGTATATGGTGTAAGAAAGTGGTCCAGGTTCATTTTTCTGCATGTCGCTGTCCAGTTTTCCCACACCACTTGCTGAAGAGATTGTCTTTATTCCATTGGATATTCTTTCCTGCTTTGTCAAAGATGAGTTGGCCATACGTTTGTGGGTCTATTTCTGGGTTCTCTATTCTGTTCCATTGATCTGAGTGTCTGTTTTTACACCAGTACCATACTGTCTTGATGATTACAACTTTGTAATACACCTTAAAGTCCGGGATTGTGATGCCTCCAGCTTTGGTTTTCTTTTTCAAGACTGCTTTGGCTATTCGGGGTCTTTTCTGGTTCCATACACATTTTAGGATTGTTTGTTCTAGCTCTGTGAAGAATGCTGGTGTTATTTTGATAGGGATTGCGTTGAATATGTAGACTGCTTGGTTAGTATTGACATCTAAACGATATTCTTCCTATCCAGGAGCATGGAATATTTTTCCGTGTGTGTGTGTGTGTGTGTGTGTGTGTGTGTGTGTGTGTGTGTGTGTGTTTTCTTCAGTTTTCTTTCATAAGCTTTCTGTAGTTTTCTGTGTATAGATTTTTCACCTCTTTGGTTACATTTATTCCTAGCTATTTTATGGTTTTTGGTACAATTGTAAATGGGATTGATTCCTTGATTTCCCTTTCTGTTGCTTCATTATTGGCATATGGGAATGCAACTGATTTCTGTGCATTGATTTTATATCCTGCGACTTTGCTGACATGGATCAGTTCTAGCAGTTTTTGGTGGAGTCTTTTGGGTTTTCCATATAGAGTATCATGTCATCTGCGAAGAGTGAAAATTTGAACTCCTGGCCGATTTGGATGCCTTTTATTTCTTTGTGTTGTCTGATTCCTGAGGCTAAGACTTGCAAACTATGTTGAATAATAGAGGCGAGAGTGGACATCCCTGTCTTGTTTCTGACCTTAAGGGGAAAGCTCTCAGTTTTTCCCATTGAGGATGATATAAGCATTGGGTCTTTCATATATGGCTTTTATGATCTTGAGATATGATCCTTCTATCCCTTTCTTGAGGATTTTATCAAGAAAGGATGCTGTATTTTGTCAAATGCTTTCTCTGCATCTGTTGAGAAGATCGTGTGCTTCTTGTCCTATCTTTTACTGATGTGATGAATCACATTGATTGCTTTGTGGATATTGAATCAGCCCTGCATCCCAGGTATAAATACCACTTGGTCGTGGTGAATATTTTTTTAATGTATTGTTAGATCTAGTTGGCTAATAATATCTTGTTGAGGATTTTTGCATCCATGTTCATCAGGAAAATTGGTTTATAGTTCTCCTTTTTAGTGGGGTCTTTGTCTGGTTTTGGAATCAAGGTAATGCTGACTTCATAGAAAGAGTTGGGAAGTTTTCTATCCATTTCTATTTTTTGAAATAGCTTCAAGAGAATAGGTGTTAACTCTTCTTTAAATGTTTGGTAGAATTCCCCTGGAAAGCCATCTGGCCCCGGACTCTTGTTTTTTGGGAGATTTTTGATTACTAATTCAATTTCTTTACTGGTTATGGGTCTGTTCAAATTTTCTATTTCTTCCTGTTTCAGCCTTGGTAGTGTATATGTTTCTAGGAATTTGTCCATTTCTTTCAGATTGCCCATTTTATTGGCGTATAATTGATTTTAATATTCTCTTATTATTGTTTGTATTTTTTGCTGTGTTGGTTGTGATCTCCTCTTTCATTCTTGATTTTATTTATTTGGGTCCTTTACTTTTTGATAAAACTGGCTAGGGGTTTATCAGTTTGGTTAATTATTTCAAAGAACCAGCTTCTGGTTTCATTGATCTGTTCTGCTGGGGGTTTTTTGGTTTCAATAGCATTGATTTCTGCTCTGATCTTTATTATTTCCTGTCTTCTGCTCGTTTGGGGTTTTATTTGCTGTTCTTTTTCCAGCTTTTTAAAGTGTAAGGTTAGGTCGTGTATCTGAGACCTTTCTTCCTTCTTTTGGAAGGCCTGGATTGCTATATACTTCCTTCTTATGACTGCCTTTGCTGCAACCCAGAGGTTTTGGGCTGTGGTGTTATCATTTTCATTGGCTTCCATGTACTTTTTAATTTCCTTTTAACTTCTTGGTTGGCCCATTCATTATTTAGTAGGATGGTCTTTAGTCTCCAAGTATTTATTACCTTTCCAAATTTTTTCTTGTGGTTGATTTCGAGTTTCATAGCATTGTGGTCTGAAAATATGCACGGTATGAACTCGTTCTTTTTGTACTTGTTGAGGGCTGATTTGTGTCCCAGTATGTGATCTATTCTGGAGAACTTTCCATGTGCACTGGAGAAGAATGTGTATTCTGCTGCTTTAGGATGAAATGTTCTGAATATATCTGTTAAGTCCATCTGGTCCAGTGTGTCATTCAAAGCCATTGTTTCTTGGTTGATTTTCTCTTTAGATGATCTGTCCATTGCTGTAAGTGGGGTGTTGAAGTCCCCTACTATTATGGTATTATTATCAATGAGTTTCTTTATGTTTATGATTAATTGATTTATATGTATTTGGGTGCTGCCACATTTGGAACGTAAATGTTTGCAATTGTTAGGCCTTCTTGGTGGATAGACACCTTAATTATGATATAAAGCCCTTCTTCATCTCTTGTTACAGTCTTTATTTTAAAGTCTAGATTGATATAAGTATGGCTACTCTGGCTTTCTTTTGTCTACCGTTAGCACTATAGATGGTTCTCCATCCCCTTACTTTCAATCTGAAGGTGTCTTTAGGTCTGAAGTGGGTCTCTTGTAAACAGCATATTTATGGATCATGTTTTCTTATTCATTCAGTTACCCCATGTCTTTTGATTGGAGCATTTAGTCCATTGCCATTTAGAGTGAGTACTGAGAGATATCAATTTATTGCAATTATGTTGCTTGTAAGTTGGAGGTTCTGGTGGTGTTCTCTGGTCCTTTCTAGTCTTGTTGCTTTTGGTCTTTTTTTTCTTGTCTTTTCTCCCTTCAGAGAGTCCCCCTTAAAATTTATTGGAGGGCTTGTTTAGTGGTCACGAACTCCTTTAATTGTTGTTTGGGAAACTTTTATGTCACCTTTTATTTAGAATGACAGCCTTGCTGGATAAAGAATTCTTGGCTGAATATTTTTCTGATTCAGCACATTGAATATATCCTGCCACTCCTTTCTGGCCTGCCACGTTTCTGTGGATAGGTCTGCTCTGAACCTGATCTGTCTTCCCTTGTAGGTTATGTACTTTTTTTTCTCTTGCTGCTTTCATGAGTCTTTCCTTGCCTGAGTATTTTGTGAATTTGACTGTGATATGCCTTGTTGATGGTCGGTTTTTGTTGAATCTAATGGGAGTCCTCTGTGCTTCCTGTATTTTGATGTCTGTGTCTTTCCCCAGGTTAGGAAAGTTTTCTGCTATGATTTGTTGACATAAACCTTCCACCCCTTTTTCTCTGTCTTCATCTTCTGGGACCCTTATGATTCTGATGCTGTTCCTTTTTAATCAGTCACTGATTTCCCTAATTCTTAAACCGTGCTCTTTTGCTTTGTCTGCTCTTTTTTTCTGCTTCATTATTCTCCAGTAGTTTGTCCTCTATATCGCTGATTGGCTGCTCTGCCTCATCCATCTTTGCCACCGTGGCCACCGTGGCATCCATTCGAGATTGCAGCTCAGTTATAGCATTTTTTATTTCATCTTGACTAGCTTTTACTTCTTTTATCTCTGCAGAAAGGGATTCTAATCTATTTTCGACCCCAGAAGTATTCTTATTGTGATTCTAAATTCTGGTTCAGACATCTTGCTTATATCTGTGTTGATTAAGTTCCTGCCTGTCGTTTCTTCCTGCTCTTTCTTTGGGGTGATTTCCTTTGTTTCGTCATTTTGAAGGAAGAAAAGGAATTAAAGTAAAAAAATTAAAATTAAAAAATTAAAAACAACACACATACACACAAAAGTCAAATAAATGATGCTAGATCCTAGATGTGTTTTAGTCTGGGTGTTGAAAGGAGCTTGATAGATTAGGGGGAGAAAAATATTTGAAAATTTGAAAAAATACAATGAAGTAGAATAAAATGAAATGATGGAAGTAAAATAGAATTTGAAAAATTTACAAAAAAGTAAAAATATAGTAGAAAAATAATTTTAATAAAAATTGAAAATGAAAATAAATTTTTTCTCTTTCTGTATTCAAGAAAAAGAAAAGAAAAAAAAAGTGATAGATGGACCAGCAAACAGACTGAAATAGAATTGAAATTACATCGTTCTCCCCTAGAAGTCAAACTCTGAAGCGCTTTATAGTCTGCAAACTAAGCAGGCTGAGAAACTTGAGGTGCTCCTGAAGAGCGAAGTTTGCTCAGTTGGGCAGGGCTTAGTGTAATGGCTCTATTCTCCACTAGATGGCGCTGTTTAGTTTACTGGGGTGGATTGTTGCTGCGCTCGCTGGTCCGTATGCGCATGCGCGGGAAGGGCGAAAATGGCGTCACCCAGTTGACCAGTCTCTACTATCCAAACTCCATTCTCTCCGGTCAGCTGTCGCACACCCGTCCTTTGTCTCCAGCTTCTGTCCACTCCCCGCTTTTACATTGTTCGTGACCAAGCCATCAGGTTAAAGGCGGCACGTCCCTCCTAGGGTGTGGCTCCCTCTCGGATGCAGCTGTGTTTCCCAACCCCTCACTTCTGAGGGACTATGACTTTGACCCGTTCAGATCCTCTGGGGGAGGGTCTCACTGAGCAATGGCCAGGCGCTGCCCGCACCCAGGAACGTTTGTGGGACCCTGCTGCTGCCGATACCCAGAGACTGGCTGGGTGCCAGCCCACCCCAGAAAAGGTTCACGCCATCGTGTAGCAGCGTTTCAGGGATGTGGAAAATCACAACATGCATCTGGCACCAGGCTTCACCCTTAACGTCCTGTTCCAGAAGCAGCGAATGTGGTTGTTCTCCGGGGTCTGCTGGGGTGGCTACAGATTCTACCAAATGTCCACCCAGCAGGGAAGCCGCCTCTGCCCGTGGCCTGAGAACCCCTGGACTTCACTCTGCTCCTGGGGATTCGCCCTTCCCACCAGAGCTTCTCCAGGTAACGAGCTGTGGAGTTTCAGACTCTGTGCTCCCCCTCTTTATAGAGTCTTAATGGAATTTAAACCCTCGCCGTTCTCCTTTCTCCTTTCTGCCTGTTTTGTTCGGTCCCTGCAGCTGTTTCCACTTTTCCACTTTCTCTCCAGCTGCTTTTGGGGGGGGGGGGGATGTACTTTTCCCATACTTCCCCCCCCCCATCTCCATCGTCTCTCCACAAGAAAAAACAGCTCCCTGCCCTCCTCAGCTTCTCTCTCCCTCACTTTACCTTTCTGCGCCGCGTACCTGCTGAATTCCGTGGTTCAGGTTGTGCAGATTGTTGTGTGATCCTCAAATCAGGATTTGGTTGATTTGTGTTGATTTGGCTGTATTTCATGGACGTGAGACGCAAAAAAAAACTTCCATGCTGTTCCACCATCGTGACTCCTCGCTGTTTGTTTGTTTTTAAGTAAGCTCCACGCCTGGCATGGGGCTGGAACTCCCCAAGCAGATATCTAGATTCACATGCTTTACCAGCTGAGCCAGCCAGGCACTCCAGCCCTCTGTGTTCTTAACAGGTTGACTATATATGTATAAAGCTTTACGATTTTTAGGAGATTTGTTGTCTTAGTTGATTCTTTTAAAAATCCTATGGGTGGGATAGAAAAGGCAGTAACTTTTATATGTGAGGGCATCGAGGCTCAGAAAGACCAAGTGACTTGGCCAAGATCACAGAATGGGTGGCAGAGACAGGAGCCAAACGTGACCTTCTCTGGCTCCCAGCCCAGTGCTCTAGTTGATCACACAGCCACACGGGTCCCATGGTTGCTGAATAACAGACATGGAAAGTAACCACCCAATGTGGGCTTTGGTGTCTCTCGGAGTCTTTCTTCATCTGTAAAAGGGGGATAATGTATCTAATTCACCGAATGGTGACAGAAGATAGAGTTGTGCCTAAGGGTTTTACTATAGCATTTGGCATATAATAAGCACTCAAATGTTAGGTAATGATGATTATAGCATGCTGTATTATTTCTGAGAACTTAGATGTGCTTTAGAGCCATGGAGAACTTCCATAGACAGCTTCTGGGTTTCTGAGTTCATGGTTGGAGAGGCATCAGGGAGACCTGGATTCAAATCTCAATACCACTTCTTTTAACTAACTGAATGACCTCAGGCAAGCTGTTTAATTTCTGTGAACCTTGGTTTCTTCATGTATAAAATGGGACTATTTGTAGTTACTAGGACAGTTGTTGGCAAAAAGTAACTGAGGACAAAATAGAAAGCTGTAGCACAATGGCTGGCACAAAGCCAGAGCTCAGCGACCCTCACCCTTCCCTGTGACCTTGCCCAGCCACCATTGTCTCTTGATAATACAGCTCTGTGACCTGCCAGCTTAAAGATCCAAGACAGAGGTTGCTGGAGTTGGGGAGTTTGTTTTTGTTTTTTTCGTGTTTTTGTTTATTTTTGAGACAGAGAACATGAGCAGGGGAGGGTCAGAGAGAGAGGGAGACACAGAATCCGAAGCAGGCTCCGGGCCCTGAGCTGTCAGCACAGAGCCTGACGCGGGGCTCGAACTCACGGACTGTGACATCATGACCTGAGCCCAAGTCGGACGCTTAACCGGCTGAGCCACCCAGGCGCCCCTGGGGAGCTTTTTTTAGAATTAGGTGGTTGGGACCGACATCCTCAGAGGCGGTTTACTTTCTTGATTTTATTGTTAAATGTGACATTTATGAAAGACTGAAAAACAAAAAATCCTTCATCTTTAATGTGTATAATCCGCCCCGTGGCTGTACCAACAATTACTTAAACCTTTTCATAGCTGGGGGCATTTCCACTTTTCTGGTGTTGTGCATAACATGTAATTCTGGGATGGGTCTGGTGATGATTGAATACTGAAGAGGTGGTCCTGCCTGTGGGCTGTGAGGGGCCAAGCTCCATCGCAGAGGTAGGGTACATGCTCTTTCCCAAAGGGTGAAAGCGCTCAGTCAGCCAGACCAGCACCGCCTTCGCATGGCCACCCCTGCCCTCTTTGCCCTGCTGTGTTAGGTTTCCCTAACAGGGCGTGTTCGCTTGCTACAATGTAAACTTCTATTCAGTGCATCCCAATTACCCGGCACAAGTAAATGGCACGTAATAAGCCTTCAAAAAATGTTTGTGGAACAAATGAACGAACTCACTGGGTAAGAGGCTCGTCCTCACTAACGGGAAGTGATTAGAGAGAGCTCTACATGGGAGCATCGGCTGAGGCTCCGACGCGGCAAGGTGACAGGTATTGGAGGAGTAGTTCCTGGGGGTGGGAAGCAAGAAGCCCATTCCGCGTGGATGGAGGTGAGCAATCGAAAGCTAGACCTCGGCAAACGGCCACAGAATTGTGAGTTGCCAGCACCCCCTGGAGCAAGAACAGGGAGGGCAAAAGTGACCGCCCATTTGGCAGCCCCCTCTCTGGCCCCTAGGGGGTGACAGACACTGCTCATGCCTGTGGCCTCAGGATCCTTCTCAACTCTCTTCCAGTGGCTTAACAATTGAATCCTATTTGCTTTGCCTGGGCCAGAAAGGAACCATCTTATCCAAGCTTTGGGACATAATATTTGTGATCCAGAGGAATGAATTAGCCATGGCAGAACCGGAAGCCTGAACTTTCTAAACCCGGTCAGGTTTTGTGTTTGTTTGTTTTTTTAATTATGGTAAAATATACATCAAAATTTACCATTTTAGCCATTTTTATGATTGTACAGTTGAGTGCATTCACATTGCTGTGCAAACGTCTGTCTCCATAACTTCTTCGGTTTTGCGGAATTGTAACCGCACCCTTTCAAAAATAACTGCCCATCTCCCCCTCCTAAGCCTGGTGGTCTTAATGCCTGTATTTTATTTCCATGCTGCTCTCTCTGTGTCCAATAAAATCTTTCAGAAAACAGTATATCTCAGCTGTGTTGAGAGAAAGGCCTTTTTCCCACACTTGAGCCGGAACTACTGAGTAGGCCTTTGGGGGGCCAGTGGGGTGACTGGTGGCAGTGACGAGTGAAGGTGCCCTGGGGACGGAGAAACTTGGCCCTCGGGGCTCACCTGCCCTTCACCCACTGATGGCTCAAAGGTATGCTCCAACTAGGGGCCCTTCATTTCTTTTCACCAGACTTAGGAGCTGATGCTCAAGCCCTGAACTTGAAGAATCTCAGCCTATGGCCACAGCAGCTTTTGGCTGCCTCATAATTCTAGGTATGAGTATAATAAAGATTCAGCAGTATGACAGCTTCTTAGGCCCTTGATTCTCTGTCCTCGGAATAAAAAACATGTAAAATTGGAAAGTGCAAACAACTTAGATTAAGGAGCAGAGCAGAAAGAAGGGGGAGTCTCATAAATAAAAATGGCAGATGATGCAGTGATGGTGAGTCTCCCTGATCTGCTTCCTGTTAACCCTGCCACTCAGTCCCTTCCCTAAAACATTCATGGTTGTCACCTTCCTTCTCTTTGATCTCTCTTCCCAATTACTGAGACACTGTGACTTGCATCCTGATAAGTCTTCCTTGTTACATGCTCAGGCCTGTGGAGGGGCTCAGAAAACATATTAGCAGCATTAAAAGAATTTAAAATGTTACCTTTTGGGTATGTTGGCTTAAGCCAGAAGATAGGAAGGTCACCACAGAGTTCTAAGACCTTAGAACTCAAGAAGCTGTTGTCCTTCACGGGCTGGTCGACAGCCACCCAGATAAGAGAATTTTCTTCATACTTGACTGGCATGATCTTGCCTTCCTGTAAGTTCAGTAAAAATGAAATGCATTGAGCAGAGTGGACGGTGAAACATGCGTATTAAGAGTCACATGCTGGTAAAACATTATTTCGCATACTAAAAACTTAATGAGAATTGTGCGTGTGTGTGAGGGGATGTGAGGTGTGTGTGGTGTGCGTGTGGCGGGGTGTAGGCGGGGGTATGTCGTGTGTGTGTGGGGTGAGTGTGGAGATGTGAGTGTAGGGGGTATTGTGGGGTTTTGTGGTGTGTGTGTCAGATGTCGGTGGGGGGCAGGTAGTGTGTGTGGGATGAGTGGGGTAGGGGGTATGTGTGGGGTTGTCGGGGGGTGTCAGTGGGAGGTATACAGTGTGTGTGGGGTGAGTATGGGGTGTGTATGTCGGGGGGGGTTGTACAGCGTTGTGGGGTGTGAGTGTGTGGGTGCGTGTGTGTGTGTGTGTGTGTGTTTGTGATGCGTGTAGGGGAGTATGGGATGGGGGTGTGTGGTGTGTGTAAGGGGGCATGTGTGGGGTGCGGTGTGTGTGTCTTGTCTCTGTAGCTCTCTTTACAACATTGTCTTTGCCCTGCTTGTCGCCCTGCCTTGCATAACTGAAATGTGTGAATATTGAGTGTCCTGAGTGGAAGTGAAAATTACTTGCTACCAACTTTGAGATTTAGGTTAATCTGATGTTGCTGATCAAAGATTTTTTTGAGGAAAAGCAATTGAACGGACTCTGAAATCCTGTAAAGGGATAGAGGAGCCCTTCATTTGAAGTGAAAATCCTTTGGGGTTTTGTTCTGCAGCCTCCGAACAACAATGGAAAAAGCAAGCGATTGGTTCTTTAATGTCTTCAGTTCAAAGTATTATTTAACATAAACCATTTCTACATTTCCCAGCTATAACAAAACACATTTCAGATGTTCCTCACATCAAGCACACCACTGAGATTTCAAAGTTAAACCCTGAATTTTCTTCTACAGCGAGATACTGAGAATGATCTGATAACCCAGGAGACAAATTTATTTTGCCAGGTTGTTCCTTTCATATATTTATTAGTTTGCAATAGGTTGGAGAAATTAAAATGTTTTCTCCATATTTTCAGCTAAAAGCAGCACTTCATTTGTGCTTTCTCCCCGAGGCTTATGGTTGCATGAAAACAACTTAAAGTCATTGGAGGAAGTTAACACTCAGGTAATCCAGTTATTTACCTTAAATTAAATGGCTCCGTCCAGGAAATGAATACTCTTTGGGTATAGCAGCTTTTTAAAGTTCTACAAAACTGATGAAAATTTTATAAGAGCAAGTGGTACATAAACCTACTCCATCATAATCTAAAGCGTGTGGGGAAAGAGGGGGGCGATGGGGATAACGCATACATATGCATCTTACAAGCTAGGAATGTTAAATCAACTTACGGCACATGGTCTCAGCTGCCCATCCAACCTCGTCTCTCCCTGCCCTTGCAACACAGTCCCGCTTCTGTGTGAGGCAGCAGTGTCCCCGCCCCAGGAGAGAGGCTGGCTGCTTGCTTTCTCAGACCCTCCAGTGGCTTGGGGTGCCCTAGACTATGCGATTCACACTGAAGTCTACTGGGGGGCTGAGAAACCTCCTGCTTTTCCTAATTAAAGGGAAGTCGTGCTTGGCACTGCTCAACCCCTTCTGACTTCCGTACTCGAATGCACGGTTGATGGTTTGGAGCTGGAAGGAAAGGCCAAAAAAAATCAGCGATGCTGGCCACCGAGCCAGTGCCTGCAGCCACCTCCTTCCATATCGGCTATGGTGCAGAAAAACAAATCCTTTTTGTTTCAGTCACTCTGGGTGTAGTTTTCTGCCACTGACATTCCTAATCCACACAAACATGTTGCCTGCATTTGACTTGTCCACCAGAGGGTCCACCAAGCACAATATAAGCAACTAAAACACAGAAAAAATAATTCAGCTTTACGGTCTAAGAAAAGAATCAGATGCAGGCAAAGCTGTAAAAGGCTAAACTGGTCATCACTGAATTATTTCTATATTCAAATAATTACTTTGAATTATTATTTGAAATAGTGAAAAATTAAAGATGGCTGAAGTATTCAAGAGCAAAAGACTTAAATTATAATCATCTGATGACGTATAATACCTCCATTATCATCTACATTTTAGAATAACTAAAGTTAGGTGAAATTAATAAGAATGTAGAGCAATATAACTTCAGTTATGAAAAGGAAACCACACATCCCCGTGCATTAAAAAAATTCACCAAAACATTAACATTAGCTATCTGTGGATTATGCAATTGTGGATGATTTTCTTCTCCATTCTATGTAATTCCCCAATTTTCTACCATGGCTACGTATTGTTTCTAAATATCAGGAAAAAAAATAACCTTGTTTTTAAAGAACCCCAGAAATGTACTGCAAACTTATGATTAGATCTCCATCAGCTATGTTAAGAGAGCTGGCCCTTCTGGAAGGCAGAAGAAAAGAACCAGCTCTATGTCCACTTAAGGAGGAAATGTAAAGGCTTATGCATTACAGAAACTGAGTCACAGGACTATAAAAAATGGTAATGCAATAAGAAGTTCAAGGGTCCGGGTGCCTGGGTGGCTCAGTCAATTAAGCATCGGACTTCAGCTCAGGTCATGATCTGGCGGTTCATGGGTTTCGAGCCTGGCGTCGGGCTCTGTGCTGACAGGTCAAGAGCCTGGAGCCTGCTTCAGATTCTGTGTCTCCCTTGCTCTCTGCTCCTCCCCCAACCGTGCTCTGTCTCTCTCAAATATAAATAAACATTTTAAAAAATTTTAAAAAATTTCAAGGGTCAGAACAAAGGAGCTCTTGGTCTCATTTTTATACTTCGTACTAGTGGGTTCACACTGAGCATGGCATTCTGTTCTGAATGGCACAGCTCCTGAGGAACAAACTGGAATATGGTCACAGCCAAACGACTACAGCAATGAAAGTCTGGAAACCGTCTCACAGGATGAATGGGGAAACTGGGAGCAGAGTAGAAAACTGGGGACATGATAGCCAGCTTTAGAAAGTCACCGGTTTGTTTTAGCTTTTGTTTTGTTTTGTTGTGAGATGCCTGCTGCTCCTATGATGGCAACCCGGCAGTTTCCAGGCACCTCTGCTTACCCTTAGTTTTCCGCTTTTGCCTTAAGGGAGCTGATGCTTGCTTTCCCTCCCTCTCGGGGACACAGGAAGGACCAAAGCTGATCATAATGGAATTAGTGATTTAGAGCAGCAGCCGTGTAGTCATTATCCGGTAGGTTCTAGGGCCACGAGGACAGGATGCAGACCCTTAGTTTGTAGATGGCAAAACCGAGGTCCAAGGAATTGAAGCCACATCCACAGCAAGTGTCAGAGCTGGGATTCGAACCCACATTTTTCTAACTCTAAAGTCTATTTTCTTCCCACTATATCCTGCCACAACTCACATGGAAGGCAATAACACGTGGAACCACTTCATAAGCCCTAAAGTATCAAATAAATGTAACACATCAGATGTGTCTTTAGAACTCTGTGCAATTCTTAAAGTAAATTTTTATAAAATCAGGCTCAGAGGCAAGTTGTTAATAATAAATGGGAAAATTATACTTAAAATGCTCACAAGTCTGACATGTAGGAAAGGAATTCAATACATGTTAAGGAGCTTCACTGGGCTGAACTCAAGCCAAGGGAAAGAAACCAGGGGAAGCCAGCTCAACTCAGTGTAGAGCACAATGGTTTGAACTGTCCCCCTCCCCAGGAAGTTGCCTGGCACCCAGGGAAGGGAGCACCCTGTCACTGCTTTCCAGCACAGCCACTGGAGATTTTCAGGAGGAACCCCACACTGATTGGAAGTGGGCTAGAAGGCTCCTGAGGCCCCTAATGAAGATTCTGTTATGAGACGTCCTTTGTATTGTTTTCATTACTAATCGGATAGTTCCCCAACATTAGGCAAATGAGAGCCATGTGAAGACCAAGCCCTTTTATGCACTTTAAAATACGGCTTACTGGGGCACCTCGGTGGCTCAGTTGGTTAAGCGTCTGGCTCTCATCTCGCCCCAGGTCACGATCTCACAGTTCATAGGATTGAGCCCTGCATTGGGCTCTGCACAGAGACAGTGTGGAGCCTGCTTGGGATTCTCCTTCTCTCTCTTTCTCTGCAAATCCCCTACACATGCTCTCTCTTTCTCAAAATAAATAACATTAAAAAATATATGGTATACCATGTCATACAAGAATGACCACTTGGAATTGCCAAGGAGGACCAAAATAGTTCCAACTCCTTTGGCAGAGAAGGAATAGAATTTATATTCTGGTCACAAAGCTATACAGGAATGAGAGACGGAAAGGGTTGTGGATTCAAATGATGCCTACCAGACCCCCTTGCTGTCTGAAGCACGCGGGCGGTACCCACCAATTCGGAGGAGATGCTCTGTTTGGTCACGGTGCCCACTTCAGGAACACGAGCCTTCACCTGTGCTTTGATGTAGCACTTTTCTCCTCCAGCAAAACGGATTCCGGTGATGCCCTAGGAAATAAAATTTTATCCATCCATCTATCCATTGGTTCATTTACTCAATGTGTTGAGTGTCTACTGCGAACCGGGAACTGTTCCAGGCGCTGGGTATGGGCATGAACAGAACAGATGGCACGTCTGCACTCACGGAGCTTACCTCGTTGTGTTATTTACCAAAAATAAAAGGCAGAGGGGAAGTCAGGTGGTGGTAAGTGCTATGGAGAAAAATACAGCAGAGTGTGAGACAGGAATGACAGAGGTGGTACTTTTGACAGTGTGGTCGGGGAGGCCCCAGTCAGGGGCATGTGAACTGACACGGAGTATGGTCATTGCTCCGTTAACCCAAGCAGGCTCAGATGAAATGCTGCCTCGTCCAGGCAGCTTTCTCTGACCCTGATTTCCCGTAAGCCCTCCAGTCTTCATTCCCTCCTGTGGCACTTAGTTCTCAGTGCCTGTGCGGTCACTCCTGGTCAAGGTCCTGGCCCCACTCAATGATAAGCCTCTTTGACATTGGTATCGGAATCTTTTATCTTTCTGGTGATCCCACGAAGGTTCTCAAAAGATGGGGGCCCAATTAATTAATTCCACGGATTCCGATTTTTCCCAGGTCATCCAGCCAGGGAAATAGCAACACTTCGACAACACCAGGAACTGACCTTTGTTCCTAGACCTTACCTGAGGGCTCAGATGTTTTGTTCTTGTCCCCTGTGAGACACAAACAGTGTCTCCTCCTTGTCAGCCTAGGGACTGGCCTTAAGGGAAACCTCATCCACGGGGATCCGGTCTTGGCTGACAGCTCGGTGCCGATGCTACCTCGGGTGCATCAGGCACAACAGTACATTCTGTCCCAAGAGTGTTTCCTTTCACCCTGCTGGTGAATTTCATGATGAGTGAGTGGCCAAAAGCAGTATGAAAGGCCTACAGATTTTATGCCCAAACAATATAGACACCAACAGAAACCCAAACCCCTCAACTTGTCAATCTGTTCAGTTGGGACAAATGTCAGGAAGATAAGGACCTTGTTCCAGCATCAGTGCTGCACAGTGGGGGAGGAAGAGCATTTAGAAACCTCCAGGGCTTGGCTCAGGACACTGCCCTCCTCGGTGAAGAACAGAGTCAAATGTAAGTCATGCTAGAGGACACTCGTGGCAAGTCACACCGTTTGTAATCTGAGAGCCAGCAGCCCTGCAAACGCTGGTGACAGAGCAGACAGCAGAGAAGGAAAGGCTCATTCTTCCCAAAGCTCCTTGTGCTCTCCCCTGTGGCCTAATTGGCCATGATTGCACATGTGACACATTCGTTTTAGCATCACCTCTCACCCAGAGAGCGGTGGTAGAACATCCTCACACTCTCCAGGAGGAGGGACTCCAGGTTTACCGTGCGACTTCTCAACTCACTGCACTGAAGCCACCTGGACAGATTTTAAAACCATGGATGCCTGGGGCTCTCCCCAGAGATTCCCGTTTCACTGGCCTGGGGCAGTGCCTAGGCAGTGGGATGCTTCAAAGCTCCCTGTGTCGTTACAATGTAAACCTGGGGTCGTGGACCATCGGGTTAGGGCAAAAACAACTTGTTCAAGGTGACAACGTTCTTAAATGACTGAAACCACCTGCTGTAGACTGACTGTTTTTGTCCCCTCACCCGAGAACCTATGTTGAAACCTAACGCCCAATGCGGTGGTAAGGCCTTTGGGAAGTTAAAGGCAGAGCCCTCGTGAGTGGGATTAGTGCCTCATAAAAGGGACCCCAGAGAGCTCCCTCACCCCCCTTCTGCCACGTGAGCACACAGTGAGAAGACAGGCCAACTATGAACCAGAAACTAGGGCCACCGTAGACCCTCATCAGCTAGTGCCTTAATTTTGGACCAACCAGCCTCCAGAACTGTGAGAGGTTCCTGCGGTTTAGAAGTCACTCCGTCTATGATACTTTGTTACGGCAGCGTGCGTGAGCTAAGACACAGCCTTTGAATCCAGGATTCTTCTATACCACCAGCTCACCAATTTTCCCTTGCATCAAAATCACCTGGATGACTTGATAAATAAAATAGTGTTGGGCCCCGCCCCTGGATCCAGGTCTGGAGTGGGGACTGAACTCTGCACTTCCAATAAGCTCTTAGGTACTGCCGCTGCTGGTGGCCTAGGGAACACGTTTTTTTTTTTGTTTGTTTGTTTGTTTTTAATTTTTTTTAACGTTTATTTATTTTTGAGACAGAGAGAGACAGAACATGAACGGGGGAGGGTCAGAGAGAGAGAGACACAGAATCTGAAACAGGCTCCAGGCTCCGAGCTGTCAGCACAGAGCCCGACGCAGGGCTCGAACTCACGGACCGTGAGATCGTGACCTGAGCTGAAGTCGGCCGCCTAACCGACTGAGCCATCCAGGCGCCCCAGGGGAACACGTTTTGAGAACCACTGCTCTCTGCTCTCTCCTGCAGACCTGCTGCTCGTATTCTGCATGCACATCTAGGGCTCATGGTTTGAAAAACAGAAGGCAGTGGGGGGAGAGTACTGCTGCCCCTGTGCCATATGTCCTTTTCACTTCACACCCTTATATCCTCTGAATGTGAGGTGCGAGGGGGAAACACCATATAACCGTCACCATATCCCCCAAGGAGAGAGCTGATTCTGTCAAAGGATTCACAGCCCCGATGTGAATCTTGTGTTGAGTTAGTTCTGACAGTCTACACACTGCAAAGAGAGCCGAAGCCCCATAGGGATGGGTCCTGTGGGAAGGAATTCACACGTCTGAAACACCTTGTCTGGCTACAAATCCATATCACGCAGCCAGATCTTTGAAGAGATTAAACAGCAGGAATGGAAAAGCACAAGAAAGCCAAGCAAACCTCCTGCTTCTGCAAACAAACAAGGCCTCAGAAGCTGGTGATAATGAAGAAATTTGCTAACAAAGATAATGAGGGAAGAGTCCAATGCTCTCACATTCTTTTAATAATTAGAGTCAGGCAATCTCATTGTAGCTGCACAGTTTTTCTTTCTAGAGGATCTCATAGGATTTCTGTGGCTTCAACCAGAAGCTCCCAACAAGTTCCCAAGAGGGCACTTTAGAAATCGTTCAGGGAGTTCTGAGTTGTCACAAAGACTGGGGCTCTCCTGGGCTTCCTCAGGCAGAGCCCAGGGATGCTGGGCCCCAGAGAGCCCAGGGAAGCCCTGAAGACCTGACTGCCCTGGGGCCTGGGGGAAAAACCTGATTGTAAGTATCTGTGCCTACACTCGAACACCCTTTTACATATAAAGACAAAGCGACTTTTGGCAAAGTTTCCATGTATGATGATGACATTCTTAGCAATGCAATTACTATGAAAATAGAGAGAAGATGGTAGTTTTGCTCACTGTTTGAGAAAATAGGCTGGTATTTAATCTGCCAACACACCCTTAAGTCAGTCTGCATTTTAGGCTGCGGCACTGACAGCAATTCACCTATGGGAGCAAGCATCTGACTTCAGGATGTTTTTGAGTATGTCAGGCTGAGCATTAACATATTGAAGTCCAAGTTAGATTATAAGTTACTCTGGTTTTACTTTTCTGTTTTAGTTGGGAGCCATGTTGACTTTGTAAACTTTTTTTGAGTATGGTTGACATGCAATGTGACATTAGTTTCAGGTGTACAACATAGCGATTCAACAAGTCCATACGTTATACAGTGCTCACCACAGGCATAGCTACCATCTGTCACCATACAACCTATTACGATACCATTGACTCTACTCCCTATGCTGTGCCTTTCATCCCCATGACTTATTCATGCCATAACTGGAAGCCTGAATCTCCCACTCCCCTTCACCCATTTTGCCCAACCCCTCATCCCTCTTCCCTTTGGAAACCATCAGTTTGTTCTTTGTAGTTATAGGTCTGATTCTGCTTTTTGTTTGTTTTTTACTTTTTGTTTATTCATTTGTTTTTTAGATTCTATGTGTAAGTGAAATCATATGGTGTTTGTTTTTCTCTGTCTGACTTATTTCACTTAGCATAATACTCTTTAGGTATCTATCTATGTTGTAGAAAATAGCAAGGTGTTATCCTTTTTATGGCTGAGTAATATTCCACTTTATATCTATCTATCTATCTATCTATCTGTCTGTCTGTCTGTCTAATCTGCCTATTTATCTGTACCACATCTTCTTTATTCATCTAATGATGGACATTTGGGTTCCTTCCATATCTTGGCTATTGTAAATACTGCTGCAATGAACACAGAGGTGCATGTATCTTCTCGAATTAGTGTTTTCATATTCTTTGGGTAAATACTCAGCATGAGAATTATTGCATCATATGGTATTTCTATTTTTAATTTTTTTGAGGAAGGGTTATGTTGATTTTTGAAATCACTAACCTACCTATCTGTGAGGTAGGTTATGCTATTTTATTTTTCTCTAGCTTTGTAAATTAAAACTTTCAAATATACACAAAGTTAAAAGAAATTGTGTAGTGAACACTTGTATATACATATCAGTTTATTCTATCTTAATTTCTAACCAGGGTTGTTATTATATAAATGAGTCATTAAGTCTGAAAGGGTTGGCTTAAACCAAAAGCATTGATACTTTTGAGGGCAAAACTTTTTAGAACGTAACTCACGCACTCTGAACAAACCCCTTTTTGTATTCCTTGGGGTACTGACGAAGACCTTCCTTGACCCAACTCTAGTCAGGTTCCTCTGAGTCCTCTTTTTGCCTAGGCCCTGACTGTGGGCTCTGTCTTGGCCAGTTTATTCCAGTTTTAGCAAGTATCCTCCTGAGTCTGCCTTGATATCTGATCACCTTGGCTTGGCTTCAGAAAAATCCTGTTGGTTCGGTTTAGTAAAGAACTACTGTACCTCTTAGTAACTTTCTATCCACTGATATCCCCACTCTGCTCCTTGGCTATAAATTGCCCCTTTTCCTTACTATATTCAGAGTTGAACGCAATCTCTCTCCCTTGCTATAAAACCCCACTGTAGTAGCTTCCCTTGAACATGGTCCTCTTCCCTTCTTTAATAAGTGCCCTGAATGATTTTTCTTTCACACTATGGAGACTGGAGTCCTTTGTTCAGTGCTATTCCCTCTCAGGAGGGTTTTCTTCCTATTGGCTCTACTAAAACCTTGGTGTGGTCCTAGGTTACCAGGGGACACTGTTCCCTTACAGTTCAGAGCCTTTCCTCATCTGGCCCCTGCCTCTACTCCCCTTCCCCACCATTCTGCCATGTTGGGCTACTTAGAACTCAAGAGCAGGCCTGTGCATTTGTATTCAGTATTCCTCTGAGTCTCTACTTCTCTGCTGGTTGAAATCCTAATCATTCTTCAAGACCTGATTCAACTGTCACAACCTCTGTAAAACCTGCTTCAATGCCCTCAGTGCACGCAACTGCTCCCTTCTGTGACCCACAGCACTGCGTTTATAGCTCTGTGGCAGCACATCTCCCAGGTTGACCCGAAGTCACTTCTGTGAAGAATGTCTGCGCCCCCCAACCCCCCCACCCCCACCCCCCGCACCCTGGCCTGGACTGTAAGGTCCAGGAGGGAGGGAGCAAGTATCAGTCATCTTTGCATCCCTCATGCTTCATACTGTCCCATGCACACAGTTGGCCCTGAAAAATAAACACCTCTTGGATCTGACTGTTGGTTTAATGTATAGGAGAAAGTTAATAGTGCCGGTACCATAGTGGCTGATTCATGTGTTTTCAAAAGTCCAGGCTTGTTTAAACCCATAACAGGTTCTATCCATCAAAAAAATGTCCTGCTCACCAGTTCTGACTTAGAGAAATGTGGAAGCTATCAAAGAGAATTGATCAGCTTATAAAATATTTGTGGCCCTGTTGGCTTATGAGAACAAAACACAATCAATACCATTATTAGAACCAGAGGATTATAAAACAGAAATATAGGCCTGGGATTAAAATATTTTAAAAGTATACTCCTGATTCATGCCCCTTTGAGAGAGATGGATCTTTTCTCATTCATCTGTGAAGCTACCTTTGCATATCTTGATACTGTGGCACATCACAGGTATTCAATTTTGTTCTGGATTGAATGATGTGTGTGTGGGAGTCACATTTTATCATTTTACATTGAGTAGTACAAAGAAAAAATGCTTTTGCCTTGTCCTGGGTCTGGCAGTAAAAGCCTTTAATAGGCCCAGAGAAATTATCTTTCTGCACTGACCAGAACCATTTGCAAAGCTCTGATTAAACGAAGTACACCGGTCACATACAGGGCTGCAGAGCCCGCCCCTCCCCCTTCCCCAGGCAGAGCAGAGCCAGTCCCTGTCATGAGCAATACCTAACAGCATGGGAGTCCAAAGGTTAGCATCTGTTTGGTATTCAGTAGGACTTGTGAAATGCCTTTTGGCATCAGCAAAGGGAGTTCTTTCATTCAAATGAAAAGCATCTCTGGTTTTTCTCATCAATCGGCACGAGGTGGGTCGATGAGATGTGTGCAGGCCAATAAACTATCAGAAGAGACATTATTTTCAAGTGCCTTTTTTCATTATGGAGTCTCACCTACTCCATCTACAGATTTAACGGGAGAACACAAACAGTGATGCCTCTTCCCCGTCTTAGAACAGGAAGAGAAGAAGATATTTATGGCCAACAGGAAAGAGGGCCAGGAGCGATATTGTGATGCAGATGTCCACTGAAGCACAAAGCGTGAGGGCTAAATTGCCTGCAAATTGAACTTTTGAAAACAAATGTGTTCTCCCCTTTCAAAGCAGACGCGAATGTTTTATCAGTAATTGGCCACGGTCAGAAAACATAGGATTATAATAGGGGAATTACTCCACGCTAATTTTCTGGGTGAAATGGGAAATCTGAAGAATTGAGCAAAGTATGTAAATAGATCCCACCTGTTGTTGATAAGATTGTTAAGTCATTACAGTTTGCCTCTTGTCTCTAAGTTCACATTTCAGACTTTGCAACATTCTAGGATACTGAGTCTTTTATTCATCATGTTATAGAAAGCTGCTTGGAAAGAAATAGCTCTTTCAAGTCCTTCTGCCAAGACTTTATATAGTTCCAAGAACTTGTTCTTTTCAGTGCCAAGGTGTTGTGTTTTTCATTCTGAAAATACAAAGGACAAAGAGTGGGCCTTTCTCAGAGGGAATATGCATAGGGGTCAGTGGCACCATGACTGCCATAAAGAACGGTTACATTGGGATGTGTGTGAGATGCTGCTTCTCTGGGGATTAGGAAAGTCTTCTGGACTTGCCTGGTTTAACTCTCTAAATGTGTGAAATATACTTACATTCTGGAAATCATTAACTTCTATTGCTTCTTCAGCTCCACTTCCCATTTTAAAGGTCTCCAGGTTGTTCCCAGCATCTATTTCCATTGACCCGTCTTGTAATTTCCCATTGATACTCATGGTATAATGGACATTGTAAATCTGGAAGTGAACATAGGAGTCAGTGATGCTTTCCTTTTAGGGCAATTCAGGGCTTATCTTTAGACCTGCAGTATATGAAGTAGCTATCATATTTGTTAGAGATACACTGAATCATCGCTAATAGTAACAGATTTAGATATGAGGACTTCATCCATACACCCATCACTTAATACAATGATTTCTTTAAAAATACCTTCAAAGTAAAATCTTTGGTAGTCTCTAATACTAATTCAAATAGCTCAGTGATTTGCAGTCCTGGCTGCATATAAAAGTATCTGAGGAGAGTCTCCACCTACCATGCACGCATTTCCCCTGAAAGAATCAAATCAAAACCTGTGGGGGTGGGGCTTGGACACAGATCTTTCTTTTTCTGAGTCAACTCTACTTTGCAGCCAGAGTTAAGACCCATCGATGGATAAATGGTTAACTGGATTGTTAACAAGTCTGTAGCTGGCACCTCAATTTGAAAGTTTAAAAAAATTTTTTTTAATGTTTATTTATTTTTGAGAGAGAGAGACAGACAGACAGACAGAGTGTGAGCGAGGGAGGGGCAGAGAGAGAAGGAGACACAGAATCCAAAGCAGGCTCCAGGCTCCAAGCTGTCGGCACAGAGCCTGACCCGGGGCTCCAACTCACGAACAGTGAGATCATGACCTGAGTTGCTTAACCGACTGAGTCACCCATGTGCCCCAATTTGAAAGGTTTTTAAAAATCCATTGGTTAAGATTGGGCACGGAGTATGGTATATAGTCAGGACTGCAGGCAGGACTGGGATATGCCTGATACAGGCAGAGCAGCATTTGTGGAGTGCAAGGTCAGTGTGCACATCTGTTTCAGCTCAAAGTGGGAGTTAGTCATTTTAATGACTATGGGACAGGCATATGGTGTTGTAGGGCATTATGTTATGAGACGTGTCGGGGAAGAAGGGACGGAGACTTGGCCTCAGCAAAGAGCACTGGCCCAGGAATCAGAAAAACAAGTGGCCACCCCACTTATCCCTGGGTCTTGAGAGTTGCTTTGGGCATAAAATAAAGAAGTTGGCCCTCATAGACGGTTCTCGTTTATGTCCTTGGAGCTCTGAGGTTTCACAGCGGTGGCCCACAGGTGAGGGTGGCAGAGCAGGTGGGGCTGTGATGTGGTCCTTTCTCTCCTGTTCATCTGCAATTTAACTAGGTGGCTCTGCTTGTTGTCTCTTTTATGTTTTGGATTTTTAAGTAAGATCTTAAGAAAAATAATTCCATGAAATATACATATTTTTAGTTTATGACTAAATTACATGGTCCAAAGGGCTCTCTTAGTTTAGACAACTTGTTAGTATACTAACTTAAAAAATAATTTACACACTGCTCCTGCTCAGTATGCTGCTGCCATGCTAGAACTTTCTCTGTGTTGTGGCGTAGTGGGTGGGTCTTGTCTTCCCTTCCTCCCCTTCCCCTATCTTTCCTCTTTATTTTTCTGACTTAGAAGCATATGTGTGTGTGTGTGTGTGTGTGTGTGTATACATACACATATATCTTATATATAACATACAAGATATAAAATCTTTAAAGAGGAAGGACTAAGAACTGATGAGAGCCACTTGCTATTTAGTGTCAGGTCAGTAGGTCAGAACTGCAAATAGCTCAGATTCAATTCAAGTCCAATTTTCTCCGTCATTATGAAGAAAGAGGGCTACATGGACAAACACTGGAAGAAGTATTTGATATTACTGGAGCATTACTTGTAGAAAACTCATTATCACAAGACCCATGGAGCACAGTTTTATTTTACCAGCAGAGAAGTAGAAATGGCTTGGCTAGCCAGTACCCTTTCGGGCACCGGCCTTCATTCAGCGGAACAGAAGATACCAGCACACTGTTTCAGCTAACTGTGGGTCAGTGCCCTTCCTTCCGTCCTGGTGAACTTCGATCCCTGCAGCACACTGTCCTCCGGGCTTGCCTGATCCTGAGAACCACTTCTGGAGTTTCTGATTTAGGGGGGCTGGAGCAGTGCCCAC
The DNA here is from genome assembly GCF_046562875.1 of Panthera onca. Taxonomy (NCBI): domain Eukaryota; kingdom Metazoa; phylum Chordata; class Mammalia; order Carnivora; family Felidae; genus Panthera; species Panthera onca. The sequence goes on along the minus strand of NC_138339.1, from coordinate 211,171,869 downwards.
CAGCCTGTGTTCACTTTGCATCTCAGGTGGTCCTTCTGATCAGCCCAGTTTGGGAAACCTGTTTTCTTTGGCTGGGTCCGTGCTTTTTGCAGGTAAGATTTAGAAAGCAGGCTCTGTTCTGTCCCTGTGCTCTCTGAGCAGCCATTGTTCACATGGGCTAAGGATGACTGTCAAAAGGAGTATGGCAGACAACATTTGTTGGAGTTCCAGCCACAAGCATCCTTCACTCATGCAGTAAGAGGCTGTGTGTGTGTGTGTGTGTGTGTGTGTGTGCGTGTGTGTGAGAGAGAGAGGGAGAGGGAGAGAGAGAAAGCATTGTACAGAAGCTTTTACTATTAAGGCAATGCAAGATCTCAGAAATGAACAGTTTGTAAGTTCTTAGCAGATCTTAAGGAGACAAAATTCTAACACTAGGAGAGTGGTTTGTGGTCCTAATTTTATTTCCCTCCACCACCACCCCACTACCTTTGTGCCAGCAGAAGCTCCCTAACTAGACACAGGTATTGCATCATTTGTTTTTTTCTTATTATTTATTTAGGTTAATTAATTAATTAATTGACAGAGAGAGAGAGAGTGAGGGGGAGGGGCAGAGGGAGAGAGAGAGAGAGAGAGAGAGAGAGAGAGAAGAGAGAGAGAGAATATCCCAAGCAGGCTCTGCACTCCACACTGAACCCCATGCAGGGCTCAATCTCACAACGGTGAGATCATGACCTGAGCCAAAATCAAGAGTTGGGACGCTTAACCAACTGAGCCACCCAGGTGTCCCGGGTATTGCATCATTTGTAATGTAGCTTTAGCCCATTCTTTATGAGGAGCAAACTGTCTCCATGGGGCAGCAGTGAGAGATCTGTGCCCTCCTGAAGGGAATGGCGGGAGGGTAAATAGTCCACAGTTATTTCCAAAGTACTGGGCCCTACGCTCCGAAGGAGACTGGGCTGGTGGAGCAGGAATCACCTTGTCTGCTCTGAGCCGGTGGAGCTGTGGGGCATTTTCTAAGTACAATGAAGTTTATTGTTTGCCAAAATTCTGCTCAATATGGTGCTTTTTACAGCCAAGAATATTTGCTAATGAGTTTCTAATGACGTCTGGGTTCTATAAGATGAATTACATAACATTTGGGACAATATCTAGAAAAATCAGTCTGAGAACAAAGGCCCCAAGCAATGATCTCATCCCCTCATCCCACAAGGTAGGATGGTCAGCTATCTCATATTGGCGAGGCTATCCCAGATTTCAATGCCTGTTCCGTTTCGATAACGTGGGTGAGACCTGGCTTTGAAATTTGAGCTCCGTCCCTTGTTCCCAGTTATTAGCACTCTGATGTTTCCACAGTCCTGCAGCTGACTTCCAGTAAACCTGTCCTAAGGGGATTTACCCATATGAAAGGGATAGGAGGTGAATTACAGCTGGTTCTCCTCTATAAGCTAATATAGAAGAACAGAGGCATGGATAATCCCCAAAGAGTGGGCAGTCCATTTGGTGGGGGATATCTTTTTGTTTGACAGAGACTTACCTTTCTGGATTACATTATGTCTGGGCTATTTACACTTCTAGGGAAAGTGGCCCTGTGCATGTACTATGCATAGATGGTGCCACACGTACTCTATTTTGTGTTTTGTGATTTGTTTTTCAGACTTGGGTGAGATAGATCAGCGCCAAAAATTTTGGGAGTAAAAAATGTCTACCATGATTTTATTCATTCTTCTGCCTGTAGAGGAAATAGCAATAACTTCATTTTTTGGCCAGAAAATGTGATTCACTATTCCTCTGTATTCTTAGAATTTAATACTGCTTGCTCTCTTGGACCAGACTCTTGGGGTAAAGTAGAAGATGAAAAGAGGGAGCCCTACTTAGTCAGTATGATCATTCCAGCTCTCTTTTTAGAAGCTTGTCAGTTAGTTGTGTTTGCCTTGAATAATTAAATGCCAAATGGTATTCATTTTAATATACATCATGCCTAAAATATTTACCCTCCAAAAAGCAAAGCTATTTTTATCTCCAAATGACCTGTACCACTGAGGTTCTGTCATCGAAAAGACAGCTTTTACATTCGAATACCATACAATTTCCCAAAGGGTGACAATCAGAAACCCTGCTATTAATGGAGATGTAGATCTTGAAATTGTTCTCCTGTTCAGATTTGCTGCTTTCAAACATGAGCATTTGGCCTAACTTTTCTATTTAAAATACAAATACATTACAGCACTTTTCAAATACACACAAAAATACTGTGCAATTCTGATCTTACAAATCGATGCTTGTAAATTTGATATAGTCTCTAAAACAGACTCAGCGCTAAATGGCATGATTATCTACAGTAGGCATTTGAGTTAAAAATACAAATTATGCAGTGACTGAGGAAGATGTGATGTGTAAAATGGTTGAATTGCTTTCAGCACCATTTTCTCTAAGTACTGGAATTCGTTCATGCTTTGAGTTTCATGGTTGGGGGGGTTGTTCCCCCGCAAACAGCAGCCACAGCTCCTCTGAGGGAAGTGATTAAGAAACAGCCCTTTGTGTGCACCCTGGAGATGGAATTCTTTTCCATTAGTCGAAATAATCTTATACCAGGCCTGGCAATGGTCATCAAGATAAAATGTCCCCCTTTACATAGGTGAACAAAATTCAGAGTATTTAGAGAACACCCTGGAACTCTGCCCAGTCAAGCTAGAAGCAGTTTTTATACTCCTTGAGAGATGGTGGAGCTATAAAATAGTTACATACAAAGAAAGTGGGACAGCAGTTAGTGAAACATTTACCGCTAAATCACACGTAACTAGGCCAGACTTGATTTTTAAAGAGATTTGCCACCTTTAAGGAATTTCTTTTCCTTAGGGCAAGAGAGAAGGGAGCATTCATGGATAGGTCATATGCAATAAACAGACAAAAACTCCTGAAAATTCAAATTCATCCCTAATACTGGGTCTGAATGTTACTCCACTATCTTTGTCCTAGGTTCTTAAAGTCACAGCCCTTCTCAGCTGGGAGAGGTCCTACAGATCATTGAATTCCATTTCTAACCCAAGGGATGAGGCCAGAGGGGTGCGGTGCCTCACCCACAGTCACACAGTCACACGACTGCAAGCGATCCGCTGAGACCGGCAGAAAACGGCTTTCCCCTACCTGTTCATGGATTTCCCCGCTACTCTACCTTTTAATATTCTCTGTTAAAACCCTGACTTGCTTTTCTACAAAGTAGCCAAGAGCAGAGAGCAGCGCGGCCGTGTGGGAGGGAAGAAGGGAGAAGGTGCCCCGAGGGGACTCAGAGGAAAGCTCGAGCTGGGGCGAGCCGCCTGCTCCGGCCCTGCGCTCTGGCTCCACCTAGAGGTGAACGTGCGGGTGACAGCGAGGACCCCGCCGCCCCGCGCGCCTCCCGGCCCCGCGCGCCTCCCCGCCCCGCGCACCCGCACTCGCCCTTGCTCTCGGGTCCGCACTCCTGAGCGACGCCCTCTGGACTTACGTGATTGTCGCTCCCCTTCCAGAAGTAGAAGGCCCCGATGGTCCCGAAGAGCAGCAGCACCGCCCCCGAAATGAGAACCACAGCTCCGAGCTTGAGCAGCCGCGCGGGGCTGGAGGGCTTCACGGTCACCGTGGCGTACGCCTGAGGACCGGGGCCGGGGTGGGGGGAGCACAGGTCACGTCTGAGCCGCGCCGCCTGGGACTCGGGTCTGGGGTGGGGGACGGCGCGCCCCCTTTCGCGGCGCTCCCTCCCGAAGGTCCCTTGAACTCAGCGTGGATGTACGATAAGCAAACTTTTGGCGGAGCAGGGCCATCGCCCCGCGGCTCTGCACCCTCCGCCGGCCACGGTACGCCTGCTCCTGGGTCCCGGCCCACGCTCCCCTTCCCACTGGTCTGCGGATCCCGGGTCCCCTGCACACGCGCATATTTGGGGACCCACCTCCCACATTCGGTGGCACAAATCCCTGACTCCGGGCAGTCGATCCAGGCACCCGCGCAAAGGCCCGGCCCTGCGTGTCCACTGACCCGGCAGCGGGACCGGGGATTCGGAGCTGTACTCACCGGGGGACTACAAAACTCGACGTCGTCAGGCCCCACTAGGGCGATGGGAACTTTGTCGGAGTTTTCTGTCATGGCTGTGGCCGGAGGTGCGAGACGCTGGGAGGCTCCGCGCGCGCCCTGGGCTCTGTCCCGCTGCCCCAAAGCGCCGGGCATTTCAACGCCGCGCACACGCGCGTGCACACAGCGTGCCCCGTCCCGCCCGGGCCAGCCCCGCGGTTCCCACCCCTTCCAGCGCCTCGCCCTCTCTCCTCCCTTCCCTCTCCCGCCCCAGCAGCAGTGTGAACTAGTCCTGCATTCCGGACGTCCCCCCTTCCCGCTCTCTCTGGTCTACTGCGCCCCCGCCCCAAACACCCTGAGTGTGGCACGGTGGGGTGGAGATGGGGAGGGATGGGTAGACCGGGAATGCTGAGTCCTGCGATCTCAAGAAATGGGAAAATGCGAGGACTCTTTTTAACATCCAAGCATCTCCTAAAATGTCAGAGGACTCTACTGTGATACCCAGCTGGAGGCCCATTTCCTGCCTTTGTGTGTGCCCTGGGAGCTGGTGGAACAGGACAGAATGGAGAGCAGAGTTTGGCATCGCTGGAGGGCCCCTGGGACTAGAGCATGGAGCAGGGCCTTGGAGATGGCCCTTGCCACCCCTGTCTCTAGGAGGTCTAGGAGAAGGTCTAGCAGGAGGGTACAGCGGTAGCAAAGGTGAAAGCCAAGCAGAGGGGACTCGGGGGAAGGAGCTGGGGAGATCAGAGTAAGAGTGCCTTCTATTTGGTTGACTAAGTTAAAGAACAAACAAATCAACAATGGCAACGTGGGTACCCCCCCCCCCAAAAAAAAAACATTATGTCCAAAGGAATAACTAAAACATGTATTTTTTAAAGAAGCAGAACGGGGAGAGTATTTTTTCACTTTGGAAATGCCATCTGCCAGTACTAGGATGACAGTGCCTCATTTGGAGCCAGGCTTCATTAATTCATATGGAGTTCTAGCTTTGTGCATAGTCCTCTGCTGGGAGCAACGCATGCGAGGGTGCAAGGGAGGAACTGAGGTTTCCCGAGCCAAGGGAGACTGGATGGGCCCAGCTGCAGCAGGAGGAAGTGCTTGTCAGCATGGCTCAGCAGGGCTGGGAAGGTGGCAAGAATGGAAGAGACGCCCACGAAGAATCTGTAGGATTTGGCAGCTGCTGGGCTGGGGAGAGAGAGGGCCTCCCATACAGTGCTGTGGGTGGGTGAACTGGTACAGCCCTTATGGAAAGCAATTTAACTCCCAAATGCAAAATCCAATTTCATTTCTGTGGATCTATCCCACACATGCACTTGCAAGGGTGGAAAAATCCTAGATATGCAAGGATACTCATTGCAGCATGCTCATTAGAACAAAGGACTAGAAACATCTTGGGTGTCCACAGCAGAGAATTTGTGGTACATCCTCACAGAGGGCTCTTGGCAGCTATTTAAAAGAAGGGAGCAGCTTTGGATTTCCTGATGTAGAACACCCCCTAACATATTTTACGTGAAAAAAAAGCAAAGGATGGAAAATATGCATAAATGCCTCCATTTGTATAAAAAATGCAAACAAGAATATATGTATGCATATGCTCTCCAGAAAGATAGACAAGGTACTGACAGTGGGGGTTGCCTCTGAGGAGAGCCATGTGGCTTGGGGACACCATGGAAGGAAGATACTTGGTTGTGTGCCTTCTGGAATGTTTTGAATTCTGTATTGTGAACACATATTAACTCTCCAAAACATGAGTGAATAAAATAATAAATAACAGTGAGTCGGGAGTGGGGTGGGGAGGAAGGGCATGCAACGCCTGGAGACTGTTCTTTCAAGAACTTTGGCATTGAGGGGAAAATGAAATAAGGAGGCTGGATCAAGGGAGCTGGAGGATCAAGGAAGTTCTCCCTGCTCCCCCTGCTCCCCAGCTGGGAAGACCTTTGAAGGCCACAGGGACTGGGCAGAGAGGACAGAAAGATGGGGCAAGCAGCAAGATAAACCTTGAGAAGGAGAGAGAGACTAATGGGACTAATCTGGACGGTTTGGGGACATGTGGACTCTGAGGAGAGGCACCCAGAGGGAAGGGTGAGGAGAGGGAGAAATGCAGCTTTCTATCTCATTCATACAACAAATGACGCACCATGTGCCAGGCAGAACACAGGAAGTGGCTGAATGAGGCTTGAGGGATGGGAGTGAGGGGTGCACGGGGAGACCATGGCATCCTCTGAGCACATTCTCTTAAAGTGGCATATTTTCAACAATTTTAAAGTAATATATTTCCGTGAGGATGGTGGGCAGTGATGAGATGACAGTAGGAGGAGTAGCCGGGTGGGAGGCTTGTGGAGAAGGGGATCAAAGGGGTCCTCACTTCACAGACTTGTTCCCCTCTCCCCCGCTCCTGCTTCACCAGATTCAGAGGCTCATTCCTTGGAGATTAGGACCCAACTCTGCCCTATGCCAGCTTTGGGGACACAGCAATGGGCAAATGAGCTAGGGTCCCTGCTCTTGAGTTGCTTATAGTGGAGTGGAAAAGATAGTCATTAAGCAGGTAATTACAAAATAATGGTGTCACTGCATTTGTGATAAACAATATGAGAGAAAAGTACAGGGTCTCCTAAGATACTAGAACATCTATTTTACATTGAATGAAGAAGGGGGGCAGCACCTGAGGAGGTGACATTTAAGCTGAGAACTGAAAGACAAACAGGAATGTTCTAGGTGGAGATGGGTGTAGGAGTGTGGGAAGACAGCATGTTACCATGAGGTGGTGAAGAGTTTGCCATTTGAAAGAAGAAAAGTGTGGATCGTAGAGAGTGAAGGAAAGAATGGCAGAAGATGAGGATCCAGGAGCAAATGAGGTCTTCTAAGGGTGTTTTCCTCTTAGTACAGGGAGGTCATTAGGGGTTGAAATAGTGGAATGGGCATGATGGGGTTTGCATTTTAAAAAACATCATTTGGATATCCAAGTGAGATGATGGTGGTCAGGACTAAAAAAGTCATATATGATGGAGCTGAGAAAGAAGGAAGGAAGGGACTTGAGATTTGTTTCATATTAGAATGGACAAGCTCTGGAGATTGATGAGTGTGAGGTGCGTGGGAGAAGGAGATGTCAGGATGACCCCCATATTTTGAGCACAAACAACTGGTTAGATGTAGGGAGCACTGGCTGAGTCTGGGGCCCAGTAAGCTTAAGAGCTTTGAAAATTCAAGGAGAGATGCACTTAGTGTCAGTAAAGAGGCTGAGAGAGCCATCTGCTGAGATGGAAAGGTGGGGGACTGAGCAGGGCTTGTGAAGTATGGGAGACATTGATAGCATGTGTATGAGAAATACAACATGGAGTACAAAAGCAATGATCATTTGGGGCTGGGGAGCATGAAGGTGCCAAGACTCTCCATCAGCACCGAACAAACTCAGAGCGGAACTGAGGGCACTGGATGGTGCTGGGGTAATTGGGTGTATTCGCCAGCGTTCTCCAGAGAAACAGAGTCAATAAGATATGTATAGGTATATAGAAAGAGATCATCATGAGGTATTGGTTCCCATAATTATGGAGGCCGAGAAGGGGTGCCAACTTCTCTATCTACAACCTGGAGGCCCAGAGAAGCAGGTCTAAGTCCTGTTTGGAGTCCTGAAGGCTGGAGAACCCTGAGTGCAGATGTCCAAGGGCAGGAGATGGGTGTCTTGGCTTAGTTTCCATCCACGTGTTCTATTTGGGCCTCCACAGATTGGATGACACCCACCCATATTGGAGAGGGTTGATCTTTACTCAGTCTACCCATTCAAATACTAATCTCTTACATAAATACCCTGATAGACACACGCAGAAATGTTTACTAGCCACTTCAGCATCCCTAAGCTCAGTCAAGCTGATACCTAAAATTATCCATCACAGCGTGTTAATTAACTGGATGGGGTAGGGGGATCCTTTCACAATGTATACACGTATCAAATCACCACAAGGTACACTTTAAATAGCCTACAGTTTTATGTGTCAACTATACCTCAGTAGAGCTGAAAAAAAAAATCACACTGGGTGTGGAAGATGGCCTTCGGAAGGGCCAAAGGTCAGGGGCTGGGAAGGGAGGTCTGGGAAGTGGGGAGGGGCTGATGAACTGGGAGAAAAGGGGAGACCTGACGTGATGGCAGAGGCTTGAGGGGCAGGAGAAGGAGGAACTCTGGAGAAAATCAGAGAGGGAGAACTGAGACTTTGAGATCCTAGAGGTGGACCGGTTCTCAGGACCGGAGATCCTGGAGATGGACCGGTGGGAACATGGTCTAAAGTGTGGGCCTAATGACAAAGCGGGGTTGGGGGTGATGACTTCCAGGATTTGAAGATATTGAGGTCAGGGCATCAGAATCAGTGTTGGTTTTGAATTTGTAAGTATGCCCAGTAGGGATGTGACAAGGAAAAATGGAGAGGGAGTTGCAGAGGTGGTTAGGGCAAGTGGGAGAATGTTCTGCATGCAGCTCCCTAGCCAGAGGTGAGGGAGTGAAAAAGGGGGTATGGATGGATGTGTGAACTTCAGAAAAAAACACTGTGCTCCAAGAGCGTGGTGAGACAAATTCCTGGAATGGACAATGGAGATCTAGAAAGAGCTCTTGTCTGCAGGGAATGGAGATGTACAGAGACTCCCTGTTCCAGGAGAGGGATGTAGAGCTGCAGAGAGCTCCAATATTAGCACTGTTACCACAGCTGCTTTTATTTTTTTTAATGTTTATTTAGAGAGAGAGAGAGGGAGAGTGTGCATGTGCTGCACGAGTTGGGGAGGAGCAGAGAGAGAGGGAGAGAGAATCCCAAGCAGGCTCCAAGCTGTCACTGCAGAGCCTGATGTGGGGCCTGATCTCACAAACCACAGTATCACGACCTGAACTGAAACCAAGAGTCAGATGCTCAATTGACTGAGCCACCCAGGCACCCCTCCCCCCCCCCCCCCCCCCCCGTGCTGCTTTGACACACAGCTTTCTGCCACTACTTCTTTCTTTACACTGGCATTTAGGAGGAGAAGGTGGGAGACTTAGGGACAACCAGTTAAAGATAAAAGAGGGGGTCCCACAGAGCCACTAACACAGAATTACTTCACACGGGCAGTGGGGAGTCTCTGTAGAATTTTCTGATGGTGACACTGATGTCCACAACTTAGGGAGACTAAGAGGACATTGATGTAAAGCTATCATAAGCAATTAATTTTTTGTGCATTATTCCAGAGTCCCTACATCCCTGTGCTCATGAACTGATTGGCCCATGGGTCCTGTTTACTTCTCCTTTCTCACTTTCTGCTATCCAGCCAGTTTGGAGTTAACATAGCAAATGTCTTCTTGTTGGCATAATAAAAACATCGCATTGATGGTAGATGCACTGCAGAAAAAAATGTCCTCTTCCAATGCTAAATACCAGGGATTAAGTTATTATCTGCCTTTTCGGATTATCAAAGCAGGCTTTTTTCCCTTTAGCTTAGCCAATTTTGAGCCTTACAAATTTGTGTCAGTCCACACAGATAGGTTAATTTTCAAGTTGACTTTATTAAAGTTTTTTTTAATGTTTATTTAGTTATGAGAGAAAGACTCACACACACAGAATCTGAAGCAGGCTCCAGGCTTTGAGCTGTCAGCACAGACCCCGACACGGGGCTCGAGCCCACGAACTGCGAGATCATGACCTGAACTGAAATTGGATGCTTAACCAACTGAGCCACCCAGCTCCCCTCCATCCAAGTTATCTTTACATTTTTTTAAATGTTTTTATTTATTTTTGAGACAGAGAGAGACAGAACATGAGCAGGGGAGGGGCAGAGAGAGAGGGAGACAGAATCCGAAGCAGGCTCCAGGCTCCAAGCTGTCAGCCCAGAGCCCCACATGGGGCTCGAACTCACGGACCGTGAGATCATGACCTGAGCTGAAGTCGGACGCTTAACCGACTGAGCATCCAAGTTATCTTTAACTGCTCATCCCTATGCTGCCTCCTTCTCCTCAGCCAAATGTCAAAGTGTACAGAAAGTGCGCAGAGGGTAATGGTACAGAACTGTGTATACATCATTGGAGCTACAGCTTCCTGCATCCCTCCAGGTGGCTATTTCTTGGATTGTTAGCTCCATCTCAGCCTCCCAATGTCATGAACTGAGGCCCCTCCCAATGGAGCTTTATGTGGCAGTAATCCCTGGGAGAACATGAGACGGTCCTCCTTGTCGGCCTGCCTCCCTCCAACCCCGCCTTCATCCATCTCTCTGTACCTCTGTACCGTCTGGAGATCAGCTTTTGCAAAGGGCAACTCCTAACCCTTCACACCTCTGCATAGGGCCCTCGCAGTGGCTGTCAATGCCATCAGAGCAAGGTCTAAACTCCTTTAAAGCATACATGAGGCTCTGGCCATTTCCCCAGTTGTATCGTTGCCTATTTTTTTGGTCTGTTTTCTCTGCTAGACTGTCACGTAAGCCTCTGAGAGGTCAGGACTGTGTCTTATTCACTGTTGTTCATTCGACAGATGCATAGTTAATTAATAAATGAAAAGAAAAACAGTGCAAGGGCCATATCAAGAACATTTGCTAAGTCATGGTTCAGAAAACCTTGCTGAAAAGGCTCACGCTCCTCATTAATTGCTTGTTGCAGAATTATAAATGGTCAGTCACCTTATGGTATAAGCTACTCCTGTGTTCAGTGACTGCCATTTTCAGCTAAAAATCTGAACTCATGGTTCAACAGAGGATTTCTGCCTTACTTCCAGATAGAAGAGGTAGTCTGAGATATGTAGCTTGGGTTCTGACTATTGGAGATTTAGGGGGATAGTGACATAGAACATGAAGTATCAGAACCAGCCCAGAAAATCTGGGACCTATGATCACAGATCCCAAGAATCATAGAAAGATTGGCACATGAACTGTATGACCTTGTGTTCTGGTTATTTTGTGAAGAATTCCTAATCCCTCTCATAAGACAACAAGTTTCTGGCTTACTAGGGACTGTCTTATACAGACTTGGGCCCTTTCCAATGTTCAGTATGGTATGTTGAACACAGTAGTCCTTGATAAAAGTTTATTGAATGGCTAAATAAGGTCTAAGTTAGTCATCTCCTCTGTGTCACACTTGATTGCTCAGGGGAATGGAGACAAAATATTCAGGAACTTCTAGACTGTTCACAACAGAGCAATTACCACTTCAGCCCACTGGGATTTGCCCTGGGGTCCCCCCGGAGAATGGCTCATCCAATTAACAGTTTATTCAAAATGACTATAACTTCAACATATCTTGCCATGGAGTCACTAAGGAAAATGGGCCAGGCTGGTAATTTTCAAGTCCTATCTGTATGGATCTTTATAGTTTTTTTCATCCATACTCATCCAGACACCTTTTTCTGTCAATTGTGGGAAAGTCTTTCTAAGAATAGGGGCTGAGAAAATAGATAGGGAAAGCCAATTGCATTCTCTTTGCTGAAAGTCATAAAAATAGGAATGGAGAGAAATGAAGATGGGGGCATTCTGAAGGGTCATTAGGTCTGCCTCCTCTTTATCATTGCTGAATAGCTATTGCGTGTCAACTCACAGTGGGCACAGTAAGTGGGTAGGATCCCTGCACAGCAAGTTAATCCATATGCAAACACAGTGACCCCAATTGCTTTGCAATAGAGAGCCACATGGCCCGTGCCCTTAAAATACATCATTTGGGCAGCTGCCAGCGGGCTGATTTATCCCAGCTGGCCAGAAGCAGCCCTGAGATCATCAGCGCCTTTGTTAATTGGGAGAGAGGGGCAGAGGAATCAAGATATTCCTGGGCACCAAGCATTCATTAGCCACCTGGCCTTCCTAAATTATGATCCTGCCATGATTTTCCAAGTGCTTCGACTGAAATTTTAATATTTGGAATGTATTAATAACTCGGAACATGTCATTTCCTAAATAAGCAATGCCCTTCTGGACTCATTGAAGGGAGTCCGGAGAATGGATGGTTAAACAGCACAGATATTGGCTACCCAGTGAAATGAGCGGTATGGGGGGTGACCCTACAAGTTCTATCCACAACAGCAAATACAAACAGAGGAATGTATGAATGGACCTCTGGGTTAATGCCCCTGATTTCTACTCATTTGTTCAATTCATATAATGTCTTAAGAGGACCAACCCCAGGAAAAATGATGAAACATGACAATAGAAGCTAATGATGCTAGGAGTGCCTTGGTGGCTCGGTCAGTTAAGCTTCCAGCTTCAGCTCAGGTCTTGGATCTCACGGTCTGTGAGTTCGAGCCCCGCGTCGGGCTCTGCTGACAGCTCAGAGCCTGGAGCCTGCTTTGGATTCTGTGTCTCCCTCTCTCTGCCCCTCTCCCACTCATGCTCTGTCTCTGTCTCTCAAAAATGAATAAACGTTAAAAAAAATAAAAAACCCTGCCATGCCATGTAGGTTATACCATGCACTCCTCAGGGCACTCCCTACAGGACCATTTTACTCCTCAGGACACATCCCACAGTGATGGACGCTTCACAAGACTTGGCGTGTCTTGTTCATCTTTCAATCCTTAGCACCTAGAACAGTTCCTGACACATAGTAGCTACTCAATAAAATATTTGGTGAATGAATGAGTCTTCATTGTAGATGAAGCAGTTGAGGTGTGACAAAGTTAGTAACCTGTCCATGTTGTACAGTTCTAGAAAGTGACAGAGGCAGGACTCACACTCATTCACCATCCTCCAGCATCCTCTTGTTCTCAGCCCCCTGTCAGCCCTCTGTTTAGGTGTGTTCCTGTCAGTGCTCTATCCTCCACTGAATGTTGTGTCCCCCCCACATTCATATGTTGAATCCCTGACCCCCCATTGTGATGGCATTTGGAAGTAGAGGCTCTGGGAGGTAATTAATTAGGTTTGGAAGAAGTCATGAGGGTGGAGCTCTCATGATGGGATTAGTGTCCTTAAAAGAAGAGAAAGAGACATCAAAGCCCACTCTGTCCACCTTATGAGGACAGAGCAAGAGGTAGCTGTCTGCAAGGAAGAAAGTTCACCAGGAACTGAATCTGCTGGTAGCTTGACCTTGGATTTCCCAGCCTTTAGAAATTTCAGAAATAAATGTTTCATTTAAACACCTAGTCTGTGGTGTTTTGTTATGGCAGCCCAAGCAGATTAAGACAACCCTTCAGGCACACTCATCAAAATGTACCCATCCCATGTCCCATTCATTTAAGGCTTTGCTTTCTACCAGTCAGCAACAGCTGGTGATTCGATCCCTTCCTGCCTCCCCTTTCTACTTACCCCCTCCATCCGATATCTGTGTAGTGTATCAGAGTTTACAAAGAGACTCATGTACATGATTTCACGTGATACTCAGAAACAACTTGTGAAACAGGTAGGATGGTCTTTATTATCCCATTTGACAACTAAGTAAACTGAGGCTTGGCAAGATCAACTGACTTACCATGACCACTCAGCATCCTCAGTACCACACTGTGGAAAATGTCATGGTGTTTCATTCATTCAGGAGCAGGTTGCCTTGAAACTGGAGGCTGATGGAGAGGTAGATGTCAGCTTCCACGAACAATTCTCTCTGGAGGTATTTTGGGCAGGTGAGCTCAGAGATTTGGGAGTGCCTCAAATGACTCCGAGCTGACAAGTGTCTATCTTTCCTACACCTGAGCCTGGGCCAGGATCATTCTTCTGAAAATCTCCAAAGAGTTGGCAAACAGGTGCACCTGTCTAATCCACACTCCTACTTGATCATCTAAGAAGTGTCACCTGCATTCACTCCTTTCTGGCTATCCCTGCTCCACCTGCCATGCATACATCATCTCCTGATGCCATTCTGCCTGCACTATTGCTGGGGTCTCCCAACCAGACCCCTGCTATGCCTCCACTCTGTCTAGGTCCCCCATGTTGGGGACAAAGAGATCTGCTTGAGTAACAAATCCAATGATCCCAACCTCCTACTTAAAAACCCATATCCGTGGAGTATATGAGGTGAATGTGGCAGATTTAAAAAGGGAAAGATAAAAATTTTTAAAAACTTTTTTTAGTGGGAGGACTTGAAAATTATTTTACTCTTCTTAAAAAGTTCTCTTTTTATTTCCTTTGAGAAAGTATTGCTCATTGAGTGCAGAATATCTTTCTAGGACACAAAGTTGTTAGACACCTAAATACTAACACATGAAAGCCACACCTGCTGTTAATGCAGCTAAGGATGGGCATGTTTTTGATTGTCACAAAATTCAAAACAGAATCCATTCACATTGACTTTATTTTTTAAAGAGTATGCTAATTTTTGACTCCAAGGAAATAATCCAAAAGAAGGGGGAAAAGTCAATAAAAATCAAGATGATCATTGTGGAGTAGTTTATAATAAAGAAAACCTAGAAACAAGAGTGAGTAGTTAAGTAAATTACGTTGTGTCAATTTGATGGACTATCGTACAGTCACTCAAAATTATAATTATGCAGACTGTGTAGCAACAGAAAATGCCTATGATATAATGTCAAGCACGCCGAGCAAATTGCACATATACTTGATTACAGCTCTAAAAATCATGTTTACATGTGGGCAAAGACTAGCAGGAAGCGAGAAGAATGAAAACAGATGATTAGTTCGGCTGGTGGGATTGTGGGGGGATTCCTCATCTTCTGGAATTGGTGTTTTTCACGTTGTTTGTGCAGTTTTGAAAGAATGCTGTTTAGCCCTTTTTGGGACCATTTTCGACAGTGTTGGTCCCAGGAAGGCACATAAACAGCAATGAGGAGTGCAATTCCCGATCATGCCCCACTGCCGGGTCTCTCCTGGGTGCCTGGCTCTGCTGGTGGGAATTACTCAGATCCGACCTGAGCACGGCTGTTTGCACATTGTTCCCAAGCAGAACGTTGCTGCGGAAACTCAACCACTGGATGAATATTTATATATATATTTGATTATATCCACAGCGATTTACCACTTTATTTTTCATTTAAAAACAACTCAAGCACAGGCTGGGAAACATTTACCTGGACTGTTGTAGAGGGAGTTGCTACTTGGGGTAGAAGTTTTAACTGGATGGTCTTAAAGATGTGCTGAATCTATGAGTCTCACCCATGACCGGCGTGACCTTTATATACATGTCGTCGTTGAGGCTCTTAGATGTGCACGTGCTGTTTCCTGCTCCAGGAATGATGTGGCACATCCTTTAAAATATAGACGTTTGGAATGGATAGGCAGGCTCTGCAGTCAGTAGCCCTGGGGTCAAATCCCACTGTTCCCACTGACAAGCTGTGTGACCGTAGATGCGTTACTTGTTATCTCTCTGGACCTCAGTTCTGTAAAATCTGTAAAATCGAGACATCAAAACCTATCCCCGAAGGTTGTTGAGAGCACGGATATGATTGGGCATGTAGTAGGTACAGAATTAAATGAGAAGGAAATAGAGGTGCACACTGGTGACAGACTGAAGCAATCTGGTGAGCTTTAACACATGGAAGCACAGGAAAAGTGAGTTTTAAGTAGGGATTTAAAGGAGCATATCCAGTGCATGTGAAACAGAAAACTGCTGATAACATATGCCCATATGCCACAGCGTAAAGAAAAGCTGGGAGTTACTGCCAATTTACAGATGGCGAAAACACCGTTTCTCCCGGGAGCAGCTGTAACAAAAGCAAACGTGAGCAATCAAGAGGCTCCTAAATTTTGATTTAATTGCAAAAAAATCAAATGCATAATCTGAGAATCACCATAGGTACCTGCTCTACCTTCTCTCTCTTAAGTCAAGATCTCTCTGTTAACTAGATCAGCCTTTCATGCTGCAATTCAAAGAGATGCTTCCCTAATAAGCTGGCTTCTCAGATTTATGCCACTACATGTATCATGTGAACTATTTTCTGTTTTAAATCCCCAGCAATTCTCTTGGGACCAAGATTTCCACTGACATTGAGATTCAGTACTAATTCAAAGACTACTTTCCTAGTTACATCAGAATTCGATAAACTAAAACAGAAAAACTTTGGACTTTTTGCAAACCAGTATTAAGATTTTTTTTCTTTCTTTCTTTCCTTTTTTTTTTTTTTTTGCCTTCACTTTGTGTAGGAAAGTAAAAATATTGAAAGGAGAAGTAATACTTATTATTTACACAAAACTTAAAAAGCAATAAGCTGTTTTGATTTCTCAAAAGTGTACCCTGAATACACAAGGAGCTTCTGATATTTCAGGCATGTGGAAACTAAACTAATGAGCATGTCGCATGGAAAGATTAAATACAGTGTATGGTATTTTCAGAGTCAACACAAAACCCACTGGGCATTTATGGCATCTGAAGACTAGGTTTATGAAATCCACTGAGCCAAGTTTTGTGCGGAAGCTGGAGCTGGACAGATATACTATTCACAGCACTTGGGGATTTGTGTGGAAACAGCTTACAGATTTTCTGACAACCTTGTCTTTCAACTCAGATGAATGAAGTACTATTGTTTGGTCATGAGGAACTTTCATTAAAAAGTTGTCACCAAAGCTGTTTCTCATTAGGGGCAAGGGATATAGAAATGGTAGTCTTTTTAAATTATTATTATTATTATTAAAGTTTATTTACTTTGAGAAAGAGTGAGAGGGTGGGGAGGGGCAGAGAGAGAGAGGGAGAAAGAGAATCTCAAGCAGGCTCCACACTGGCAGCCCAATGCTCGAACTCACGAACTGTGAGATCATGACCTGAACTGAAGTCAGGAGTTGGGTGCTTAACTTACTGAGCCACCCAGGCAGCCCTAGAAATGGTAGTCTTTAAATTTTGCTTGAAAAATGAAGATACAGGGCACCTGGGTGGCTCAGTCGGTTAAGCGTCCAACTTCAGCTCAGGTCATGATCTCACGGTCTGTGGGTTTGAGCCCCGCATCGGGCTCTGTGCTGATGGCTCAGAGCCTGGAGCCTGCTTCAGATCCTGTGTCTCCCCCCACCCCCCCACCCCTCCCCTACTCATGCTCTGTCTCTCTCTGTCTCAAAAATAAATAAACATTAAAAAAAAAAAAAAGAAAATACATTGGACACCAAAATCAGTGCCAAATTAGCTTTGAATGAAAAATAGGTGACCAAATGCCAAGATAAGACTAATAACCTTTGGGATTTGTTAGTAGATACACTCTTGTCTCCCAGCTGGCCCCTGATTTAGATTACTGTGAAAGGAGATGGTGTCTAGAGCACACAGACAAGTGGACATTTTATAGGTGGCCACTTGATATTGCGTTGATTGATGTTGCCTCACACACCCTTTTTCAAGTACATTGGCTTGGTTTAGGGCTTGGTGATGCGTAACACACTTAGCTCTTCTAAAGCCGTGGCCTTTCTTGGCTGAATGTAAGATGCCAAATATTGTGCTATCCATGGACATGTTAAGGCTTCTACAGGTTCTCAGGCATCCTCTATTTGTAAATCAGTTTAAAATGACTGCTGGGTAGACCATTGCTCCAGTAATCACTGAGCTGGAAGAATCTACATAGGGCTGAAGGATGCTAAGGCTTTCAAAATATTTGGCTCAACAATTGGCAGTCAAGTAGGAGGAAGATTTATTTCTTTATCTTCTTCAAGGGCAGATGACTTACCAGAAAGTGCAATTGGTTTGTGGTCAATAGACCTGGGTTTGAGATCAAGTGGAAAGAGGGTGAGATTGGGATCTGGGTATGGGTCTTACATGGACAGTGCTAACACATGTGAAAACTTTCTCACCTATCAGAGTCTCAGTTTACTTGAGAAATGAGCCTTCTAGTAGCGTTATTCTCACAGGATTGTTAGGAGGTCTCCATGGGGTGTGATGTTTTTGAAAGTGCTTTGTGTCTTATAAAGTACTGTACTGAGTTAGCCACTATTCCTGCTAATTGTGAGATCTTGGACAAATCTCTTAGCTCTCCTGATCCTCAGTTTCCTTCTTTGTAATATGGGAAGAGTCATGGCAGACCTATTCACTCCCTAAAGGTATTGCAAAGCTCAAAATGAAATGATGTGAAAAAAAACTAGGCATAGGGCAAAAGACTTTATTATTTTAGCAATTTAGAAAAATTAATTTCAAAATATCCAAGTGAAATGGCTTGAGTGTTATCCACTTTGGGATGATTTAATGATTTCTATTGCTTGTTGAATGTTGCCATTTGTTTAATTCGATCTATAGATGATTTCTAATATTCTAATAATCTCTTAAGTGGTTTATGGCCTAAATATAATTTGGTGGCTTAAGAAAACTATGTTCTCATGTTACCACGGAGTTGTTTTCAACTACTTCCCAGGACAACCACCTCTTGAAAGCTGGCCCATCACTGTATCTGCTTTTTCTCCTTTTGGTAGTTACGTCCCCATTTCCTAATCGCTCTATTGTCTGCTTCAGCGACATACAACTGGCACATGTTGGCCTGGAGCCAACAGTAATTTCCTTATTGCTCTTTTGGAAGGGTGATCTCTGCTAGAAGTTGGGCATTAGTTATGCAGAATCTTTGTGGAGCAGGAGGGGAGCCTCAGAAACACTATGGAAACTGACAAGTTGAGAACACGTAGATGGACAGATAGAATTTAAGAAATAGCATAAATCTGCATCTTTGAAGAAGATCCTCTTCTTGCTGTGCAGCAACATTGTAGCCTTTGAGGCGTTTTATGGGTGCTTTTTGAGGTTTTCAGTGCCACTGTGTGATAGGCACTGTTCGAATAAGAGCCAACGTGTCTTGAAAGTTTCTGTCATTGCTTTTATTCAGAGAGGGTTGGCTCAGCTCGGCTGAATATATACTCTTTCTTTAGAAAAAGCCCAAGGACAGGCACTGTTGACATTATCTTTGCAATTTCAAATAAAACATTCCTTGGTGAAAGGCAGTCTTGTTCCTATCCCAAGATCTATCAATATTGGCTCCCAAGCTGGTCTTTGCATTTCACAGAGGATGTCAGGTATCAGCATTTGTGCTTGTCTACATCCCTGCAGAGTCCTCCTTAGCAGGTCCTTACCTAGTTAAACAGGGACAAAAGAAGATATTTCTTTTCTAGAGGATTTTGACTTCCAAAGAATGATGGGAAGGTCAAAGGGCCATATGAGCTGGTATGGCCGACTCAAGGACTGACCTATTTTCCACATTTATGTGTGCAAAGCTCCCAAGTGAAAAGCAGAAAATGGCCAAATGAGTTGAAAATTGAGAATGTGAAGTGGCACAAAGGGCTAAGTCTCTCTGAAAAGTAAAATAACAACCAAGGAGAGCAGATAGTAGAACTTGTTAGCAGCCACCCAAGAAGTGAGAGGAAGGAGTGGGCGGGTAAAGGTCTGAGTCGTGTGTGTGTGCAAGTGTGCATATGTGTGCAGTTGGTATGGATAGATGAGAGGCAGAATGGCCTAATGGCTAGAAGGCCAGCCAGCCTTGGCTTGAATCATAGCCCCCAAATTACTTTACTTCGTTAGTCTTAGTTTTCTCATCTGCAAGTGGAAAAAACAACAGTACCTACTTCCTAGGGTTGCCATGAAGGTCAAATGACAAATAAGGTATCTAAAACATGGAAAATATAATTCTGGTATAGAGTAAGCCCTCAGTAAGTACTCCCTATTTTATCATTCCCATGTATTTCCTGTGAATAGAAATATTGTGACTACAAAATTATTAGTCATCCAGTGTTTTGGGGGGGGCTTTGAGATTTGGTTTTCCCCTTCCTACCATTATAAAAGGGAAATGTGGGTCCTTTAGTTCTAAAAATGGTTCTTATTTTTTGGGGGGGGGGTCAATATCTTTCTCCATGTGTTCACTTTTTAGAATATCTTTTGAATGGCCAGTTGATCTTTATTTTCCATGAATAAATTCTAATGATTTAATTAGGACCTTTAATCAGCCCTCCTCTTTTCAGCCCTGCTTTGTGCCTCTGCCTTCAGGACTAGTATTATTAATTCCTGAGCTTTTCGAGGTCCTGGAGTATAATTGGTTTGCCTCTGGTTGCCTTCCCTTGCGGGTACTTCAGTTTGACTTTCTTTGTGATAGAGTTGTGAGATTTTCACAACTCTTAAAAATAGCATTTTTGGGGGCACCTGGGTGGCTCATCGGTTAAGCATCGGACTCTTGATTTCAGCTTAGATCATGATTTCACAGTTTGTGAGTGGGAGCCCTGTGTTGGGCTCTGCACTGACACTGTGGAGCCTGCTTGAGATTCTCTCTTTCCGTCTCCCTGCTCCTCCTCTGATTGTGCCGTCTCTATCTCTATCAACAAACAAACAAACAAACAAACAAGCATTAAAAAATAACATTTTTCCTAGTTTCACTGATATAATATCTTTTCTTATGTCTTTAGGGATATTGATTGCAGTTTTTAAAGAGGTTTTCTTCTCTTCCCTGCACTGTCTTTATTTATTCCGGATTTCTTTGTCCAGTGTATTGCTTCTGGTCTCTCTTTTCCTGTAGTGGTTTTCCTCATTTGACTGAGATGCTTGGCTGTCATTGATACTTAAGTGCGAGACCCTGAAAAGCTAAATGGAAGCTCTGTGTGCATGGCAGGACTGAGAGCTGGTATGGTCAACAGATGCGGACTTGGCTTTTTGTTTCAAACATACAAATACTTTCTTTTTTTATTTTTTTTAAATTTATTTCATTTTTTATTTTTTAAAATTTGCATCCAAAGTAGTTAGCATATAGTGCAACAATGATTTCAGGAGTAGATTCCTTAGTGCCCCTTACCCATTTAGCCCATCCCGCCTCCCACGACCCCTTCAATAACCCTCAGTGTGTTCTCCATATTTCTGAGTCTCTTCTGTTTTGTCCCCCTCCCTGTTTTTATATTATTTTTGTTTCCCTTCCCTTATGTTCATCTGTTTTGTCTCTTAAAGTCCTCATATGAGTGAAGTCATATGATTTTTGTCTTTCTCTGACTGACTAATTTCACTTAGTGTAATACCCTCCAGTTCCATCCACGTAGTTGCAAGATTTCAATCTTTTTGATTGCAGAGTAATTCTCCATTGTATATATATACCACATCTTCTTTATCCATTCATCCATCGATGGACACTTGGGCTCTTTCCATACTTTGGCTACTGTTGATAGTGCTGCTATAAACATGGGGGTGCATGTGTCCCTTCAAAACAACATACCTGTATCTTGTGGATAAATGCCTAGTAGTGCAATTGCTGGGTCATAGGGTAGTTCTATTTTTAATTTTTTGGGGAACTTCCATACTGTTTTCCAGAGTGGCTGCACCAGCTTGCATTGCCACCAACAATGCAAAAGAGATCCTCTTTCTCCGCATCCTCGCCAACATCTGTTTTTGCTCGAGTTGTTAATGTTAGCCATTCTGACAGGTGTAAGGTGGTATCTCATTGTGGTTTTGATTTGTATTTCCTTGATGATGAGTGATGTTGAGCATTTTTCATGTGTTGGTTGGCCATCTGGATGTCTTCTTTGGAGAAGTGTTTATTCACGAATAAACAAATATTTAAAAAAATTTTTTTTAATGCTTGTCTATTTTTAGAGAGAGAGAGAGAGAGAGAGAGAGAGAGAGCAGGGGAGAGGCAGAGAGAAAAGGAGACAGAATCTGAAGCAGGCTCCAGGTCTGAACTGTCAGCACAGAGCCCGATACAGGGCTTGAACTCACAAACCATGAGATCATGACCTGAGCCAGAGTTAGGCACTTAATCGACTGAGTCCCTCAGGTGCCCCAGGATATACAAATATTTTTATCTGTTGGTCTTTCCCTGGATCCTAGTAGTTTCCTCAGAGAGGAATCCTCTATCTACTCTTGTCCTGAGTGTTTCGATTACATTCCAGTATTTGGGGAGCAGGAAGAGAAAGAGGCAGAAGGTTCTCTCCTTTCAACCTGTAGTATTTTCTTTATTTTTATTTAAAACTTTTTGGGCATAATTGACATACAGTATTATTTTAGTTTCAGCGTACAACATAGAAATAATCACCATGGTAAGTCCAGTTACCATCTATCACCAGACACAATTTACAGTATTATTGACTATATTCCCTTTGTTGTACATTACATCCCCATGCCTTATTTATTTTATAACTGGAAGACTGTACCTCCTAATCCCCTTCATCTTTTTTGCTCATGCCCCCACCCCCTCCCCACTGACAATTACTGGTTTGTTCTCTGTATCTAAGAGTCTGGGCAGTATTTTCTTTAATTCTTCTTTTCTTGGATGTAGCTCATCTTGCCCTTACCTGTGCCTAAGCCTCATACTCCAGCACCTGGCTTGTTGATCCTCTCTGAGCGAACCCCCTCTTCTGTGTGGCAGTGTAAGGGCTGTTGTCTGGCTACGTAGATCGAGCAGGCACCTGGGACACAGACCTCCTCATATGGACCTTCAATCAACCCTCGTCTTTTCAGCCCTGCTTTGTGCCTCTGCCTTCAGGACTACCTAGTATTATTAATTCCTGAGCTTTCGGGGGTCCTGGGGTACAAATAGGTTTCCCTCTGGTTGCCTTCCTCTGCAGGCACTTCAATTTGGCTTTCTTTGTTGTCTCTCCCATACAGTTTCCATGTTTCAAAACGTTATTGACATTTTTCATTTGTTGAGTCTTCTTCTGTTTGTTGTTTGTTTGTATATTTTTAGCTCTTTAATTCTTTTGCTGTCATTTTATCAGCTTTTAGGACGAAGTAGAGATAAACACCTGTGTTTATTTAATCAGAAGTCCAATCATGGAATTTTAACAATGTACAGACACCCAAGTCCCATCCCTAAAGATTCTCATTAAGGGGCCTAGGGTGGGATCTAGGCATTCCTATATTTTAGGGGCTCCCGGTAGGGTGATGAGGTGAGCTGACTTCATGGCCCACTGAGTCCCAGTGGAGTGTGGCCTTGAATACTTTCCTCATGCGTAGTTGACTTCTCTCTTTGCTAGAAGCACAGCAGTGGGCAGCGGCTAAGTGTGAAAAGTGTTTATTAGCTGCTTTCTATGTCTCTGGAATTGTGTTAAAGATTCTTTTGGTTGCAGATGATTGAGTTAAACAGCTTCGGCAGTGAATTTTTGGCCAATATAAATAGTGATGGGAAAAGCAGGTACTCAAGCACCAGATGGGCTTCCCCAATCTTGCAGCAAATCTTTCCTCTGTGGGCTGGCTTCGTTCTTCTTGAGGCTAGAACCATAACTACTGTCAGACACAGTCTTCCATCTTTACAGATTCCATTCTAGAGAAGAAGAGTCTTTCCCTTCAACCCCACTATGTCCATCCCGGCTCAGGTATGAACAAAGCTGGGGAAGGCCTTGGGGTGGCTATTCAGTACCAGAGTGTGTGCACGTACCGTGTGTGCAAAACCACAGATACGCTTATTTCCTTAGTGTTCCAAAATGATCCAAAGTCAGGTCCATGCCTATATATCATTCCTGTTCATTAGTTCTAGATGTAGCTTCTTACGATTCTGAAACTTACAGGTAATACAAACAGTTAATCTTTCTCAACTTACCCAAGCCCCTAGAGTTCTAGTCTCAGTGGGCTGAGTCTCCAGACATGGCAGATAATCATGTAACAAACAGCTTAAGGGACTCTTACCAGAGATCTCTGTCAGAGTGAGGGGATCCTGACTGCCTTCCGTTTACTGTTCTGCTTAATCTGTTGCTGCACAACACACTGCCTCAGTTGTTAGTGGTGAAAACAATAATGATCATTTATTTTGCTCATGGTTCTGGAGACTTACTGGGTTCAGCCAGGTAGTTCTCAGTTGTGGTCTTAGACAGCAGCTGGGGCTCAGGTCCTCTCAAAGGCTTTTTCATCCCACAAAAGGCACCTGGCTGGGAAGACTCCAATGGCTGGGCTCCTTGGGCAGTTCTCTTTCCTCAAGGTCTCTCCATATGTCCGCTTCAGGGATCTGGACTCCTTACATGGCAGCTGAAGGCTCCTGGGATGAGTGTCCCTAGATAAACTGGCAGAAGCTCCATGGCTCTTTCTATCCTAACCTCAGAAATCATAGTGTCATCTCCGCCCCACTCTGTTCATCTAGGCAGTCACCAAGGCCTGCCCAATTTCAAGGGGAGGGGGCAGATACCACCCCTCGATGGAAGGAGTGTCAAAGAATTTGCAGACATATGTCATAATCACTATCCTGATATTCACTCTGCCAGTGTCCCTTTTTAGGGTCTGTCACTGTAGACGTCCCAATTCTGGCTTTTATAGGATTCTTTTTGTTGCATGTGATACGGTTTGAATTAACATATAGCCAACTCACAGAAGGGCGGGGTGACTAGAGCCAGGGACTTCAACATCTGTATTCCCTGTTCTCCCAGTGACTTGCTCAGGACACTTCCCTGGACCAAAGACTAGTTGTAGGACCTCAGCTATGCATGGCATATCTGAAAAGGGCCATCGCTTCTCCACCAGTTACTGTGGTCAAGGTCGTGGGAGAAGGTAGCATCTCCCATGTGGCCACCAGAGTAAAGTGTTGGGGAAAGGCAGTTTCCTGAAAGAAGAGGGTGCTTTTCTCAGGGAAGGTGGGCAGTGAAATCCTGCTCAATTTTTACATAGAGTATCTCACTTAATTCCAACAACAACCTGCCCTGAGGTAGGTCCTAATGTTACTCCCTTTAAGCAAATGAAAACATTGAGGCTTAGAGATATTCACTATCAAGTCCAACGTCACTCAGCCAAGCCCAGCAGAGTGAGTTACTGAGCCCATTCTGTCCAAATGCAAGTCCCTGATTTCAACGCCCCTCTCTCCCCTGTCCCCAGCCACACTCTCCGGTGCAGCCAATGGAGGTAAGAGACTAGAGCTGGGAAGGGATGTAGGGGGCAGGGGTCTCTGATCTCTAGCTCCTGCATTTCATTTTTCTCTCCTACCCATCCTCCTTGCCTCCACCACAGGCTGCCGCTCCTCCAAGGGGACAAGCAGTGGCCTGATCCCTGTTGGTGACATTAGTCCAGCCGCCTGCATCCTTTCTTCCCTCAGTTCAGCTAAAGTGAGGTTGGACTGTCCCCAAAAGAATCTTTTTAGGAAGTGCACGGAACACGAATCGAAAGCAAACAACGCAGAAATACAAGAGCTGAGGATATGAATGGGATCAAAGGGAGTTGAGTCCTTATCTTAGTTTCGGTAAAGTTCTGGCCCCCACCAGTATGGCTGCTACTGCTTGCCAGGCCCCCAGGCCTCTGGTTTTCTTCCCAGCCCATGGCTGCAAGTGTTTCCCAGAGATGGTTTCACCAGCAACTTCTTGAGGCAGGTCCTACCTCTGTAGTCTTCATTTAATTGGGCACAAAGGCTGAGGCTCACCAGGCCACAGGATCTCCGGGAAAGGTGCCCTTGGTGAAGGCCCTCTGTCACCCAAAGAAGATTGGCAGCCCCCACACCTTCTGCAGTCCAAGATTATGTAGGATAACTTTGGAATTCCAGAGTTGCTTCCACTGAGCTCATCTGCAGGGCCAGGATCACTGACATGACCACAGCCCAGTAGAGGTCAAGACTTTTTGCCTGAACGTGTGTGTGTTTGTGTGTGTGGGGGGGGGGGTGGGGGTGGGGGTGGGGGTGAGGGCAGAATTCGGATCGTTATAATGTCTCAATTTCAAAATGCCTCATGCATATATAATGACAACACACAGAGGAGGGGGGAACAGCAAGTGATTTCTCTCTCTGGACCCTTGTAGACCCCCAATATTACACGAGACCCTATTGTTTGTGCAAGAAAGAAGGAGGAGGGCCTGAGACAGGTATTGCTTCCAAGCTTCGGGCTCCAGGCCTGGGGAAGGAATATATATATTTTTAAATAGCAGAGAACAAGATAAAGGAAAATTATAACAGTTTGACAGCATAATTTTAATAAGTGTTGTTTTTTCCTGGCACAGAGATTCATCAAATCGTGGCTTGAAGCAATAGAGAGATGATAAGGGAGGGAACAAATGTTGAGACATAAGCAGTCGCCATGGTGGCCGCCTGGAATGTTGTTTGGTTGTGAGGGTTGTTCACACTGTGGATATTCCCAAATGCTTTCCCGACTCAAATGAAAAAATGATTATTTAATGTATTCAGTTGTTCTGTCTGCTCCTGAGAGAGTGATTGTAATGGCCTTCCAGGCTGGTGGGAGTGAGGCAGCGTTCGATTCCCGGCTCCACAGCCCCTCCTCCTCCATCCCTCTCAGCTGCTCCCTGCTTCTCCTCTCCCGTGGGGCTGGGGTCATGCTCTGCCACCTCTCTGCCTGTGGCTGAAGCCACGATGAGCTCGGCTTTTCTGGGGTGCCTCAGAAGAAGAGTAGGGGCCACCAGGGTGCCAGGGGAAGGAGAGGGGTGGTGGCTGTGGGGGCCTCCACAAAGTGGTTGAACATTCTAGAAATCCAAATGCACTCAGTTATCGTGTGTCTATATGATACGGAAGCTGGCTGATTGCCAGGTGCTAGGGATACCAGTGAGAAACGGACAGCCCTCCTCACTGTCCTCTAAAGTGTATATCTCCTCAGTGGTCCCTGACCTGAGCCCTGGGCAGAGAGCATAACCAGGCAGAACTCTGAGGCAGGCTTGTCTCTGAGTGCGGTGCAGCCAGACTGGACCCCTGAACACCTCAGCATTGCAGCGATAGTTCAGGGACCTACTGGGCTGCTCCACTCCGGGAGGTGTGGGGGGTCTCGGGGCCTGATGTAATCTCAGGCATTGCACTTAGTAGGCGGTTGGCCCTGGAAATGCCAGGCTCTGTGACGTTCCCCTGCTGCACACAGCCCTGTAAGCACGGGGCCTCTGAGTGCCCAACAAACTGCTTTCAATGGGGATAAAATCTGTCTTCCTTCTTAGCATCAATGACAGATGGTCTACAATCTTGACTACCCTAAGTAACACCAAATAAGAACGATACACACTTTTGTGAAGGATTTCATCCTCGCAGTTGTCAAATCCTGTCAGTTTTCCACCTCTGCCGTGTGTCTTCTATCCATCAATTCCCTCCTTCCCATCCCCACTGTCCTAATTCAATCTCTCATTATCTCCTGCCTAAGATGATTTCCTCAGCTTTATTACTAGTTTCTCTGCCCGCATTCTCTCTGCCTTTGAAATCATCCCACATAATGCTGCTGGATTAATCTTCTTAAAGTGTAGCTCAGATCATGTCATTCTTTGACTCAGAAACATTTTGTGACTTCTTCCTATTGTTTACTAAATTAGGAGAACACTGTTTTGGCCTCCGGCGAGGCAGCCGCCTACACCAAGTGGCCACAACTTCTTGTCCTGGGTTTTCTTCTGTGGCTCACACTCACTCACTTGGCTTTTCGGCCAAGATTGGGGGCTGCGAGCTTGCTCTGTATTTTGTGGCTTCTCTGCTTTCACTTCTAGTCCTCTGGCTTGAATGTTCCTTTTTGGGATCTTAGTCTGCTGGAACTCTCATTGTCCTTCACAATGCCGTGAAAATGGGTCCTCTTTTACAAAGCCTTTCCTGTCCCCAAATCGGATCTCATTGTTCCTATCTTGAACCATCATGGTGAGAGTTTTGTCCTTGTCTTACGCCAGTTGTCAGAATTAGTGGTGAGTGCCTTCTTTGGGTAGCAAGCTCGTGAGGGCAGTGACTTATTCAGGAACTCAAAACGTCCATTGAATCTGGTGAGTGGACATCATATCTGTCTGTGCATTCCTGACCTGTAGGGCATCTCAGAACAGCCTTATTGTTTGTTTGTTTTTAATGTTTCTTTATTTAGTTTTGAGGGAGAGAAGACAGAGTGTGAGCTGGGGAGGTGTGAGAGAGAGGGAGACACAGATTCTGAAGCAGGCTCCAGGCTCTGAGCTGTCAGCACAGAGCCTAATACAGGACTTGAACACATGAACCATGAGATCATAACCTGAGCTGAAGTCGGATGCTCAACTGACTAAGCCACCCAGGTGCTCCAGAACAGCCTTATTGTTTTGTAGAAAAATAAAACAGGGCCCTTAATTTTTTTTTTAACGTTTATTTATTTTTGAGACAGAGAGAGACAGAGCATGAATGGGGGAGGGTCAGAGAGAGAGGGAGACACAGAATCCGAAACAGGCTCCAGGCTCTGAGCTGTCAGCACAGAGCCCGACGCGGGGCTCAAACTCACGGACTGCGAGATCATGACCTGAGCCGAAGTCGGACGCTTAACCGACTGAGCCACCCAGGCGCCCCAAACAGGGCCCTTAGATGTTCTACCAATGTGATTATAAAGGATTAGAAATTTATATATTGTATGCATGTCCGTTGATTATTACATGTGAGAATGAAAATCCAGCTCGATCCAGCTTAGACAACAAAGGGGTTTATTGGAAGGACACAAGTTTGCAGAAGCGAAGAGGAAGATGAGATACCTGGGGCAGTTCCAGGGACCTCAGGGGCAGGGGTCAACAGCTCTGTGTGTTGTGCAGAAACTGTTTCCATCTCAACCTGTTTCTATTGGGAGTTAACTCGGAGGGAAGGTGGGAGGATAAACAGTGAAAAAGATGAAGGAGCATGGACTCATCTGGGTCATGTATGATCACAGAAAATGATTAAGTGGACGACAGAGCTCGGTCCTATTACTTCTGACCCGAGCTGTAAGATTTGTAGGACATTTCCTAATTGTGTCCTCTGCTTCCTGCAGAGCCAGCAGCCCCACAGGGACAGCCTGCCCCTTTCTTTTCCAGGTGGGCTGTGGGGAGAGCAGGAGCATTGGAAGGAGCAAAGCACAGGCAGGTGAGGGCTGGGGCCGGTGGTGCTTTTGGTGATGGGTGGGAGTAGGGAATGGGGTGGGCAAAGGACCAAGCTAAAGGGAAGATTGTCGTTCCAGACTAATTCTGGCTCTAGGCATGGAGCATTGGAAGCTAAGCCTTTTAATTAACAGGAGTTGATAAAAATGTCCTGGCTGCTGGAGCAATTAGATGACTTGAAAGGGCTTAAAAGAATAACTAAAGAAGCAGGTAATGAGAGATACATGCATTTGTGAGGCTCTGACTGATGATATGAAACATCTGCCTACCAGAGGTAACCTGAATATTTAACGTTGTGAATCTATAAATATTTAACTACATTCAAATATTTAGCTACTAGAATTGCCTCTCTAAAAAATGAGATTTTTTCCCCCTGAATACGGGGCCATTTTTCTCAAGGCACAATGTCTAAGCAATTCATTTAAAAAATCATTTTTGACAACTTCCCATCGATTACAGAATACAGCCCATTGTGTTTTGGGATCCCTTCTGATACACAGATTGGACGGGGTGTAAAGAGCTCTGATCTGATTATCTTTCACCACACGCAGGAGGTTAGGAGACCTTTCCCAGTTTCTTGACTTTACCAAATGTGTCCTTTTCTTGCTCTCCCCACGAGAATCTTGTGAGACTCCCCTCTGGGCAAAATCATACCCCACTGTAGAAAATCTATGCACTTAGGGAATGGTCAACAAGAACAAGAAAGTAATAGCTAAAAATAGGGGGTGGGTGTTTGTTAAAGGTAAGGTGGGGAAGGAAAATGTCCAGGACATTTGGCCACATGTTCTCGGGAATAGTCTAGGAGAGACTGCATGGACATGGAGGTCATGCGACTTAATTCCCTCTGAACTGTCTGTGCCCACACATCCTTTGGAAAGCCTTTATTTAAAGGCTTTGAAGGTTTAAAGATTGCTGCTCTTCACATATGCTTTGGCTCTCAAATTCTCTGCTTTTGAGGGCATTCCTTCTCTCCCAACACCTTCTGTGACTTCAAATTTAAGGGACCGCCCTTTACACAGGGCAAAAACAAAAGTAAGTTTCCACCTGTCTCTGTTAATTCTATCATTATTGTCTACAGCTCTTGTATTAGTGAGGGTTCTCCAAAGAAACAACACCGGTATGATAGAGATATAGATACAGACAGCTATAAAAGGATATTTATTATAAGAACAGGCTCATGGGATTATGGAGGCTAAGAAGTCCCACGATCTGCTCTCTGCAAGCTGAAGAACAAGGAAAGCCTATGGTGTAAGTCCAAGTCCAAGAATCCTGGTCTGAGACCGAAGATCTGATGAACCAGAAGTGCCAACGTCCAGTGTCCAAAGACAGGAGAAGAGGGATGTCTCAGCTCAAGCAGAGAGATGGAATTCACCTTTCTTCTACCTTTTTGTTCTATTCAAACTGTGGGATTGGATAGTACCAACCTTCACTGGAGGGGGTGCTCTTTTTCACTCAGTGTACCAATTCAAATGCTAATCTCTTCTGGAGATACCCTCACAGACACACCCAGCAACAATGTTTTACCAGCTATTTGGTTAGCCCAGTCAGGCTGACACAAAAAATTAACCTGCTTCTGTTCCTATGACGGCCTCCATGATCTCCAAACTGCTTTTGTCCACCTTAAGCACTTCCTGCTCTATTACTTGATCAGTGGTATCCCATATAGACTTTGGTTCTGTCTGCCACCTTAAAGAGGCAAGGAATTATAATGCCCTTTGAAGACGAAGGAGACACACGTATGCCAATGTATTGGCATTTCTGATAACATCAGTGGTAGCTATTGAGTTCCGGCTGGGCGCGAGGACCTTCACATAGCTCATCCTGAATCTCACAACAACTCTGAAGGTAGACAGTATTATCTCTCTTTTACATTTGAAGCCACTGGATGCTGAAGCCCATGCTCTTCCCTTTCCCACACATGGAGAGGTGTTCGATCACTGTCATTGTAAAGGAGAGCGGCTGAAGATGACCCACCACAGAATAATAATAATCACATGAACTGATAGTCCTGGAGCTCTTGTACTTGCCGGGCCCTCTTCTGAAGGCTTTGTAGTACGACATCATTTCGTCCTCATGGCAACACGATGGGTGTAAGGCTACTGTTGTCCCCACTTATCGGTCGAGACACAGAAGAGGTAGAGGGCTTCCCTAATATCACACTGGGGAATGAGTGTTGTAGCTGGATTCAAGCCCCGGCCATCTGGTTCCAGGTGGGCAGCCCAGAACCAGTCTTCAGGTGGCTCAGAATTGGGTAGCAGGAAGGGGAAGTGCCCTCCTCATGACTTGGTCTTAAGTAGAGAGACAC
Source organism: Panthera onca (assembly GCF_046562875.1). NCBI lineage: Eukaryota > Metazoa > Chordata > Mammalia > Carnivora > Felidae > Panthera > Panthera onca. The sequence continues at coordinate 211,141,027 of NC_138339.1, read as the reverse complement.
TACTTCACACAGGGCTATAGCCACATCCATTGTCCTCAGCACCATCGCAGCTCCGTCACCTACAACAATGACGGGTGTGAGTTTGAGAAAAAAATCACAAGGATGGAAGCTGAGATGTGATGAGGCGCTCTGGCTGTCTGGTCCTTCTAAACACCATCAGTCCCCAAACTACATTTTGGCCTCATCTGCCACTGACCTAAATTGTAGGTTACCGGAATCACCTTGCTGCTTTACTCTTACAGCTCTGCATCCTTTCTCATGCACTGACTTCAGTCTGAAAATCCTATTCCCCTTTTCCTCCTGATCCTCAAGGCCAGTTTAAAGTTTATTTCCTCTAATCTGACAATGTTCGTCAGATGTAAAAGGTTTGGATTTTTCAATTTAACAATTCCACTTGTAGGATAAGCTAGAAAACACTTATATGAAGGATTCAAAGATTTAAGTTCAAGGACGTTCATTGCAACTTTCTTTGAAATGTCAAAAAATGGAAACAACTTGATTGTCCATTCACTGGGGAGATGGAAAGAAATTATAGCTCCTCACAGTGGAATGCCATGTAGCAGTTTGAAATAAGTAAGATTGATTGGTTAGCCAGAAAGGTATTCACGATATATGGTTAAATGGGGGGGGGGGGGGGGAACCAAAACAGGTTGTAAAACAATATGGAACGTATGAACAAATTTCCTTAAAACATAAATAGAAAAAAATAAAAGCATAAGCATAGGGAAAGTGTAGAAATACACTAAACAATTGATAATGTAAATTATCTTTGGAGGGTAGGGTTATGAGCGACCTTTTCCTTTTTCTGGTACATGTGTAATATTTGATTTTTTTTTTTTTTTTTACAGGAAGCTGGAAATCTGCTTCCTTGGGGTATCTCTCTGGTTACCCCCCTCAGCCCCTTAGCACATTGCTTGTACCTTTTTAAGTTCTTGTTTTAATTTGATTGTTTAATGTATTAATCATTCCTCCTGAACCCTAAACCCCTTGTCATTCATTTTTGTATGAGGTTGAATCATATTCAAATGGCAATATCTGATCCTGTTTTGCCTGCAAAACTGGCAGTGCCACTGTGCCTGGTCTACTGTGTCCTCGGCATGGTACCTGGCTTGCGGCTGGACCGACTTGAATTGATTTGAATTCATACTGGCATTTGGTATTTATTAATTTACCTTAAAGTTTTATTTATTTTTGTGACAGAGAATGTGTGGGGGGAGGGGCAGAGAGAGAGAGGGGGACAGAGGATCCAAAGCAGGTTCTGTGCTGACAGCAGCAAGCCCGACTCGGGGCTCGAACTCACAAACTGTGAGATCATGACCTGAGCTGAAGTTGGACGCTCAACTGACTGAGCCACCCAGGCGCCCCTGCATTCAGTATTTAGAAACTGGCTGATTTGCTGCTTCACATGAACACATATTCATTGTATTTATATATTTTTTCACTTATATTTAGAAACTTATATTTATTCACACTGTTGATACCATTCGCCTAATAATTCATACTCATATTTGTAAAGATAGCTCAGGCATGTGTATAATTGAACAACTACTGATGTGTCTGTACAAGGGAAAAGATCAGAAGTAGAAATTCAAGATGAATCCTAGAAGAAGTAAAGCCTGTGACATGGAAAAAAAAATAGGCAAACCTCTAATTCTTTCTGGTTCTTGATTTCTTCTTAAGATGTGTCAACTAAAGAGAGTGAGGAGATTTGAACCAAGGCCAATGTAATTTTTTCCACCCAAGGCAAGCCTTCAAAGTGCGTGGCTCTGAGAGAGACCGCTGCCAGCAGCATACGGTTGGGGGACTTTTCATCAGGATACTTCTTTAAAGACAACCCATTTGTCTGGAGGGCTTGGCCGAGCTTCTTGGTTAAGGATTTGTTCTTCTTTCTTTTCTTCATTACAGTTGTGATATTAGACCTGAGTGATTAATCTCTGACCTCAAATTTTCTGCAGGTTCAGACAAGGGTTCTCTTTTTGAACATAAGAAAATATTTTAGGTGGTCTATTTCTTATTGGAAAAAAATAAAATCAAATGTGCAAACCTGGGAGCCTATTCTAGAACTCTGTGTTTCAAAGGCATGGGTGTGTTTAAAGATAAGAATGCTTGGGGAGCCTGGGTGGCTCAGTCGGTTAAGCGTCCGACTTCGGCTCAGGTCATGATCTCACCGTCCGTGAGTTTGAGCTCCGTGTTGGGCTCTGTGCTGACAGCTCAGAGCCTGGAGCCTGCTTCTGATTCTGTGTCTGCCTCTCTCTGCCCTTCCCCTGCTCATACTCTCTCTCTCTCTCTCGAAAATAAATAAGCATTAAAAAAAATAATAAAGATAAGAATGCTGTAGAGTGCCTGGGTGGCTCAGCCAGTTAAGGGTCTGACCCTTCATCTCAGCTCAGGTCATGATCTCACAGTTCATGAGTTCGATCCTCACATCTGGCTCTGTGCTGTTGGTGCAGAGCCTGCTTGGGATTCATTCTCTCTCCCTCTCTCCCTGGCCCTCCCCCACTTCTACTCTCTCTCTCTCTCTCTCTCTCTCAAATAAATTAAAAAAAAAAAAAAAAAAAAAAGAATGCCAGCTCTCTCCATTCACTTTTGGGAGGAAAGACTGAGAAACAGACATCCATGGATGGATCCAAGGGATGGCAGGGAGCAGAGCCAGTCTTTGGGATTTCCACCTGCCAGGCCTGGACAGAGTCTGTCTCTCTACCGGCCCTGGCAGGAGGCTAGCCTTGCCTAGTGTGTGAGAGTTAAGGTCAAGGCTCAGAAATAGCAATGGCAATTCAGCTCTGAATAGGCATCGTAAATAATTTTTAAGTAATTTCAAATTAGAGCGCATTAGAACATTAGGTCCAGAAGGGATCTCAGAGATTGTCTTGTTTCCCAAAGTTCTGCAGGATATTTTTAGGTGTTCAGAAATAAGGGGGGAGGCGTTCCATGGCTGTGTAAGACTGAGAAATGCTGGATGTAGCAGCTGCTGTCGGTGTCCTGCTTCAGCACGAGAGACTGACTCCCAACAACTCTTGTCAGTGTGTCTCAGGCTCTTCCTGAAGCCATGGAAGGCCCATCTGTCCTCACATCATGGGCCATGGGTGGCAGAGGCTTGACGTCCACCCAAAACAGCCCTTAAACTCTGGCTCGTGAGAGCTGGCATATAAACATCCCTGCAGTCTTGCCCCTCAAGTGGGATAACTGTGGCGTGTGCTCTCCGCTGGATCTTGCAGTTTCCCTAGGGGGACTGGGTTCCAGCTGCTGCCCCCACTGGCAGCTGTCTTAATAGTGCGTTCTTCAAGGCTGCCTTCCCGTCTCTGCCTTGCTTCCCAATTTCCTTGCTGTGTTTCCCTTCATTTCCCAAATCAATTACTTGCACTCAAATCCTTGTCTCAGCTTCTGCTTCAGGAGCCCAAAGTAAGATAACTGAGTAAAGAAAAAAAATGAACAAATGTTTTTACTGTAGAACTTTCCAGAGCCTTTACTATGCTAATGTGCTTTGCGACTATTTAAGAGGGACAGTCACTCTGCAATATTTCCCAAATAATTGCCTACAAAACTATATCCCTGCTCCCACAGATCTCTCTTGAGACTAGTATTCCAAGAAAAATATTTTGAGAGTCAACTTCTTTATTTTACTGGTGAGAGTATCATCAATCTCCACATTTTGCTGACAAGAGGACTAATCCTAGGAAAGTTAAGTATTCATCTAAAGTGTCACAGCCACGGGTGACAGAATTATGCTTAGGATCTAGGTTTTTTTCTTCATTCTTCTCCATACAATTTTGCATCTGTAGCTCATTCCGGATCAGCCTTGTGTCAGAATTCCAAGGTCAAAGAACATAGAGTCGGGAGTTTAGTTTCAGGGGTTCTATCCGGTCTCCATCACCAGCCAGCTGTGCCCCTCTGCTTATTCACGCACAGTAATCCTTTGTCTTACCTTCTTCATCTATGAAACCAGATGGTTAAATTAGCTGACTTGAAAAAAATTGTGGTAAATTATATACGACAGAATTTACCATTTAACCTGCTCTTAGTTGTACAGTTCAGTGGCACTAAGTACATTCACAGTGTTGTGCAGCCATCACCATCCTTCACCTCCAGAACTTCCCCATCTTCCCAAACTGAAACTCTGTACCCATGAAACACTAGCTCCCCATTCCTCCCCGCCCTCTAGCCTCTGACAACTTGCATCTTATTTTCTGTTTCTATGAATTTGACTAGTCCAGGTACATCATATAAGTGGAATTATACTGTTTTTGTCTTTTTTTGTGACTGGCTTATTTCAGTTAGCATAATGTCCTCAATGTTCATCCATGTTGTAACATATTGCAGAATTGCCTTCCTTTATAAGGCTAAATGATATTTCATTGTGTGTCTATACCGCATTTTGCTTATCTGTTCATTTGTCAATGGGAGGTGGGTTGTGTCCACATTTTACCCACTGTGAATAATGTTGCTATAAACATGGGTGTACAAATATCTCTTTGAGACCCTGATTTCAGTTCTTTTGGGTGTATACCCATACACGGAATTGCTGGATGATATGGCAATTCTATACATTTTCTATAAACTTTTGGAAGTCTGACTCTTAAAAGGGGAAAAAGAGAAAAATAAAGCGGGGGGGATGTCAACACTTTAAATCCCTTGAAATCACTTTAGTTGGAGGGGGAGTGGCTTGGAGCAATGGTGGCGGGTGCAACAACAATGGCTGCCTGCCTCTTTGTTGGTCTCTGATCAGAAGCAGCAACCCGCAACTGGAGCACAGATCCTTGATATCTGAAGGACAGGGTTCTTTTGGCCTACAATGGCTCCAGCAAGCTGTGTGTTCAGTTGCTCCAGGAACACACACAAAGCTTCTTGCCACATTCCTGGGGGTGAGGGGTATGGGTAGCCGCTACTGCTCTAAAAGCTGGAATTGACTGAAATTAATTAATTTATTATCTAAGTCTAAAGTTGGCAACCTTCAATGGACTCCAGAGTTTCCAAAAATAGTTGTATCACATAGATTCTGCCAGTAAAATTGCTGTCTACCTGAGGAGACAAATTCCTGGTCCTTCCTGCCCTGCCATCTTCCCAGAATCCTCTCTTTAGGTTTCATTTTTGAGGAACTACCAATTATTTTCTGTGAATCCCCAACAGCAATGCACACGAAGTCCACTTTCTCCACATCCTTGTCAACCTTTGTTATTTACTTATTTTTTATAATATCCATCCTAATAGATGTGAAGTGGTATTCATTGTGGTTTTGATTTGCGTTTCCTTAATGGTTAGTGATGTTCAACATCTTTCCATAGGCTTATCTACTATCTGTATCTCTTCTTTGGAGAAATGTTTTTTTATGTTTTGGCCATTTTAAAATTGTCCTTTTTGTTGTTGAGTTGTAGTTCTTTATATGCTCTGGATATTAATTGTTGTTATCTGACTTTTAAGGTTCCTTTCTGTCTTAACACTTACACATCATTTTTATTTAAGTTTTATTTATTTAAGTAATCTCTACACCCAATGTAGGATTTGAATTCATGACCCGGAGATCAAGAGTCGCACCAACATTTGTACATCTTAAAACCACACTGAGGTGCCTGGGTGGCTTGGTCGGTTAAGCGTCTGACTCTTGATTTTGGCTCAGGTCATGATCTCACGGTTCGTGAGATGGAGCCCTGCATTGGGCTCTGTGCTGACAGTGTGGAGCCTGCTTGGGATTCTCTCTTTCCCTCTCTCTCTGCCCTTCCCTCGCTCTCCCTCCCTCTCTCAAAATAAATAAATAAACATTAAAAAAACCACATTAAAACCATACCAACCATTAACTCAATAAGCCTTATGCTCTGTCATAGATAGCTTAGAATCTGGCTATTCAAAGTGTGGTCCCCAGATTGGCAGCAACATCTGGGAGCTTGATAGAAATACAGGATCTTGGAACTCACCCCAGAGCTTCTGAGTGAGAATCTGCACTTGAACAGGGTCCCCAGGTGATTCACTGAAGCTTGAGCAACACTGCTCTAGAGCACAGTGTGGCTGTGTAAGATGTAAGATGAATCAGGCATTTGCTTTTTTCAATTTTTGATTCTAGAATTATCCCATCCTGGCATTCTTGCCCTTTCTGCTATTAAACTGTGCATTTCTGATGGAAATGTCACAAGTGTATGGCCCTTCTTAACCCTGACATGCTGAGATGGATGTTTTTCTCTAGGGCTGAATCAGATAAGTCCATATGTCTATATCTTTTTCTATCTACTTATCTTTTTTTCCCTTTTCTCTGTTCCAAAAATAAATGTAGCCAGTGGCTGTACCTTCTGTTTCTTTCTAGAAAAAAAAAGAGAAAGAAACAGATTCCCACGCTGGTTTTCAGTGGCCCATCTGACACTGTTTTATTTCTTAGCTGCTCTGTGTAAATTGCTTGTAGGCAATTCTCTTCTTAACCTCCAACTGGGGCTTTGTGCAGCCGAGGTGGTTATTATCTCAGCAAGTTAGTGACATCAATCCATCCCTTCCCTTGTGGGATCGTATATCTTTAATGAGAACACTCCTTGAGTGTCCACTTCTGAGCTGCTGGGGCAGGTGCAGTAGCCAAGGGTGAAACCTCTGCACAAGGAACATGTGAGTCAATGAGACTCTTCCCTGACACCTGTAACCTACACACTTCGTTTGATGGTTAGCCTTGAACAATACCTTTGGCTCATGGAGATTTCTGGAAAGGACAATAATGAACACAGTACCCATGCTAATAGACACATTCACCTTGAACATGGGCTGGCTGCTTATTATTATGGTGTTCCCTTATGGTGAATCTTGCTTTGAATGGCTTACTGAACTCCCACCTACTCAGTCTATGTTGTCTTTTAGTGACGTGAGCATTATCTTTGTTTATACTTATTTCTATTACACACGGTACACAAGTAGAAGGAACCTGAAACTAAAATACAAAGTTAGTTTCTCACCACTTCTCAGCAGGAGTAAACTCAAAAGGAAGGAGGTGGGAGTCAGGTACCTCTCTGTAAAGACATGCTCAGGATTAGTCAAAACCCTCAGTCTGTTCTCCTGTGATGCCTCTTACCAAGTGACTGCCGGAAGGTGCTTCTTGGGAGAATGATGGTATATGTAGTGGATGTTATGTTTGGCTAATATCCATTCCCCTCCCTTTTATTAGTCTCAGTCCATTGCAGTTACACCACTCTCTGGCTAGTGATAGGTTCTGGAATGACAGGTGATGAAATAAGGCATGCAGTGATGTCTGCGGTTGGGGTAGAAGTGAGAGAATTCTGCGAGTCTCCCTTGTTTTATGGAAAAAAAAAAAGTTATTTTTCTGCTTGGATTTGTCATGGCTGGTGAAAGTGCCTAGAAGCCCTGCTGTCATATTGCCATGATCCTGAGGATGAAGCCAGTGCTGAGAACAAGCAGCATAGAGGCTTGGAAGGACCTGGGACCTCAATGGCATTGCTGAGCTGCTAGACCAACAAACCCTGACACCCTGGCCTGTCAGTTTTGTGTGACAATTTCCTTACTGTCTAAGTCAGCTTCAGTCAGGATTTTTGTTTCCTGCAGCCAAAAGCATTCTAACAGATACAGAGAGACAATATGGACAGTTTCCCAATACTTCAATGTTTGGGGTTTATTTAGTTTGCAGTGTTGTAAGTTCATGGAATAAAACAGATCCATATCCCCAAGTGTACAAACACATCGCAATGCTAACTATAAATTAAATGTAACTTTTAATCTTTACTCACATTTTAAAGTACCTACCCCATGACTTTCCTTCACTAACAGATAATTGCAAGCTGGCTATTTCACTTCCACTGAACTCTGCAGCTTTGGGTGTAGAGCAGTGACTGTGTCCAGCATCCCTCGTCTAAGTCTGTTCCGTTTTAACTTGGCTGTGGGCTTATCCAGACATGGCTCTAACAAGACAAGGATCACAGTAATCACAGTGTGTGTTTCAGCGACATTAATTTAGGGGAAGGATAAAGTTAATTTATAAAAGGAAATTTAAAATTACATCCAAATTTTAAATTACATTTAAACTACTTACAGTTTAACTAATTTTAGTTAACAGTTTAACTACTGTTAAAAGTAACAGTTTACTTACATTTAAACTAATTACATTTAAAATTAAATGTCAGTTATTTTCTGAATAGCTGGGTCATGTATATGGTACACATTCAAAGGCACAGAAGGGTTGGGGCTCCTGGGTGGCTCAGCTGGTTCAGCGTCCAACTCTTGATTTTGGCTAAGGTCATGATCCCCGGGTCATGGGATTGAGTCTTGCATCGGTCTCTGAGCTGAGTGTGGAGCCTGACTGAGATTCTCTCTTTCTTTCTCTTTCTCTCTCTCTGCCCCCCTCCCTTGCTTGTGTGTGCTCTCTCTCTCTTCCTCTAAAATAAATAAATGGAAATGAAAAGCAAACCAAACCAAAACAAAAAAAACAAAGGCACAGAAGGTATACAGTGAAAGGAAAGTCTTCCCCTTACCCATGGCTTCAGCCACGTGGTTCTCCCTCTTAACAGGCAATCACTGTTACTGGTTATGAAAGAAAACTTATCTCCCTAATCCAGTCAAGCCTGGGTTCAATTTAGGACAAGAGTCTGCTGATACATAAGAGATTCTAGAAAGTTGGCTGGAAAGTTGGCCGGAGCCCTAGATCTAGACTTGCTAAGACTGTGCTCTGATCTTGACCTTGAGAGAACAGCTGAGCCCCACACCTTGATTAGGATGTCTGGGCTTCTTTTATAAAATGGTGGCTAATGATGCCTGCCCTACCCTCCTCATGTGCTAAGTTAAGCTTCAGATGAGATATAACAATAGATGTTCTCTGGAAAGACGAAAATGCAACGGCAGCTGAATGCAGACAAATGAGAGCAGTTTACTGCATTGGGACCCAAAAATGAGATAAAGATTTTCTTGTACCTATTTAGAATTCTGCTTAATGTTTCAATAATTCTTGCATGACTGAAATATAAAATAAAGCACATGGAGCCTGCCGTCAAGGGATTCTAACTAGCTGGCTCTACTATTTTTGAGTCCTTCTGAGGTGCAGGAAATTTTAGGACTTGGGCAAGGTTTTTTGTTTGTTTGTTTGCTTTTGTTTTTGCTTTTTATCCATTCAAGGCCGTAAGTACTTTTGTTGGCACCTCAGTGCTGGGGTAAAAGATGGAAACACAGGACCCGGTTTGTGTAGTTTCTGGGAGTGCTGTGTCCTGGAACAGCGTGGTGGTGGTGGTGTTTCATCCTGATGGGGAAGGAAAGCCCCCGCATTTGGTTTCCCGGTCCTAAGACTTCGCAGTACCCTCCTGGGGGTATATATAGTACATGTACATGTGCCTGGTGGTGGGGTGGGGTCCGGGAACAAGTACCACTGGGGACAGGGTGGTGGCATCTGGATTCCTTATGCTGACCCCGAATTCTTCCAGACTAAATGAGCTATCATTGGAGAGGAATGACAACCCAGCCTCTGTTCTTAGGGCTTCATTTGGTCCCATAAATGAGGGTTGACTGGGAGGGAAAAAGCCAGCATTGTGAGGGACCAACGGCAGGCTGTTGCAGGAAGCCCACAACTGGAATGTGGATCCGGTCCCAGAGGTGTTGTATTTACTCTGGCAGGCTTGTTGGTAAATCCGTGCTAAGCCCCAGCTGGGACACGGGCAGCTATGAAAGGGCGCTTCACCTTCTGCACGGTGCTTTTCATTGGCCTCTGGGCATTTGCGGTCTATCTGTTTAGATTTTGAGCCCGGCAGACACTGTCCCTTTGTGCAAGGCTGCCGTGGAGGACAGACGCTCAGATTCTTTCTAATTCAATTTAATTTTTTTCTGGAAACCAAGCCTCTCTGAATTAGGAGTCAAGCTATTGCCCTAGGACTGGGCCAAGATTTGTGGTCACCATGGTAACAGCACCTTCTGTACCTAAGAACGATTCCTTTCTCTCAGAAGTAATGCAGCGTCTGCGAGCCTCGCCCCCCACCCCCCAGCCCAGGTCTCTGGGGGAGGTCCCTGTGTGCACAAGCAGTCATCTCTGGGAGGGCGCCACTGCCCATGTTGACGGTGTCGTTCCTGTCGCTGTCCACCCTCCTCTCCCCAGGTCCAACCTCAACAGGATATTTGTGAATTTGGTCAAATTGGGTCCTGACCATTTCTCCCCGCCTATACATCTCTCCTTCTCCAGTTCAAGGAAAGTCAGCAAACTTTTACTGAAGCAGCAGTGATTATGTGTGAGACTCCAGATTAAAGTTTTTGAGTTTGGCAGCTTCAACATTTCCTAAGTAAATGTCCTCAGGTAAGGTTCCGAGTCCCTCAGTTTTCTCATCTATAAAATGGGGCTAATAATAGCACTTTCCTGGTGGGGTTTCAGGGAGGATTAAATTGGGATTATGTGTGCAAAGTGGTCGGCACAGAGCCTGCCATGTGGTAAGAACTCCCAAATAAGCTATGAGTTACTCTGACGGTGTGTTAGAAGCCGGCCCGGCTCTCGCAGGGTGAGACGATACCCAAGGCAGCTGGCAGGAACAGACGCCTGCAGTGCTCCCTCCCCTCAGGCAGGCACACCCAGGTCCTTCCACACCCAGCTTGGTTCCTAACCTACTTCTGGTTACAGGGTATGCTGTTGCTCTCAGTTTGCTCTTAGAATCCACACTCAACATGCATCCATCCTGGCTTGCTCTGACCTTGGTAACTGCTGCTCTTTCCAGAACCGACCTTACATCTGGTTTTTTTCTGCCTCAGATGCATTGTTGGCAGGATCCGGTCTCCAGAGCTGAGTCTCCATTGCTCATGCTGTTGGACTTGCCTATAAATAAGGTTGTTGTTCTAGGCTTACGTGGCCTGCTCGGAAAACCTCTCCAGACAAGTCCTGCCGACTGACTCTCTTCTGTCACACTACCATTACCAGTGGGCAAGATGTAGAAGCTCGTGCCAGTGTGTCTCCTGTCTCAGCAGAGAGCTATACGCGTCAGGAATCCCCCATCCTTTCCTACCTTGCAACTGAGTGCGCCGCGGCACAAGACAAACCCCTCCCCACACACTGGACCTGGCCCCTCCTTGCCTGTTGGGATTTCCCATGAGTTTGGGAGTGCTTACAGAAATCTTACAGAACTTCTGTTCTTTCCCATCCAAAAGGCCATCTTTGATCCCAATCTCAAGGCTGAGAACCAGGTCTCATCTGACTGACACTTAATAGAGCAGGTGGATAGATGAACCAATCATAATAGCAAAAACAAAGTCCCCTGTCAAGCCCCAAAGTTCATTTAAATAGTGGCGTAATAAGTGCTTGAGATATGGCTAGTCTGAACTGAGAAGTGCTGTAGCCAGAAAATACACATTGTATCTTGAAGACAGTACAAAAAGTAAAGCTCTAATTAATATTTTTATATTAATTGCATGTCAAAATGATAATATTTTGGATATACTGGGTTAAATAAATGTATTCTTTATTAATTTCACCTGTTTATTTTTATTTTTTTACACATGGCTACTAAGGGGCACCTGGGTGGCTCAGTCAATTAAGCATCCAACTCTTAATATTGGCTCAGGTCGTGATCTTGCAGTTGTGGAATCGAGCTCTGTATTGGGCTCCACTCTCAGCTTGGGATTCTCTCTCTCTCTCTCTCTCTCTCTCTCTCTCTCTCTCTCTCCCCCTCCCTCTGTGCCTCTCCCAGTAGTGTTCTCTCTCTTTCTCAAAATAAATAAACATTTAAAAAATATGGCTACTAAAAATGTAAATTACACACATGGCTGACATATGTGACTTACATTATTTTCCTACTGGACAGTGTTGCTCTAGATTTTAATCTTTCTGCAATAAGTTAGGGATCAAGGAAAATATATATTACTCTAGGAATTTTAATCAGAGAGGGATTTAACACAGAGAATTAGGTGCTTATAAAACTAAGACTGGAGGAATGAAAATTAGCAGCAGGAGTGGGTGTGAGGGGTGGGTCTCCTTAACTTTGAGGTTTACTGCTGACTTTCAGAGTATCAGGAAGTACTGTTCAGAGCAGAGGTCAAAAAGTAGTAAAATGCTTCTAATGGTCCCAGCTGGCCCACAACACCCAGTGGGTGGTTGGCAAAAGTTTTGCTGGGTTCTGCAAAAACCCTACATATAATAAAATCCATGTGTTCACCAATGATGCTGGAAGAAGAAGAATAGGTCCCCTTACCTCCCTCTGCCTTCCAAATTTCATGCGAACACATCTTGTTGGCAGAATGCAGATCATGGTCAGGATCTTGGATGTCCCACATTTCCCAGTCTTCTAGCCTCATGATATAGAGGAAAGCTAAGAAGGGGCGTATACTAATTGCTGAAAATAAACAGACAAAGCCAAACCAAACCAAAATAACCTCAATATTCAGCATACTCCTCAAGGACTCATATTCATCTTGGAGTCTAGCTAGGTGCCTGGCACATAAAAAGTGTTCACGAATACTGAAAAACTGGTGTGTGTGTGTGTGTGTGTGTGTGTGTATTTATGCTGGTTCCAATATTTTGCTATTGCAGATAATGCTGCCATGGGCATTTTCATGTATGATTTTTCTTGTTTTTATTGAGATGTTTTCTAGAGTAGACCTTTAGGCGTGGGATTGCTGAGCATTATTGTTTAGTTTTGTCATGTTACTTTCCAAAAGTTTTGTGCCAATCTATAGTCATATATATATATGTGTATATATATATATATACACATATATATATGCAAAAATTCTATATGAAGGATGGCTTTTGTGGCAATGTCACAACGTTGCACATTATCATTGTTTGCTTATATTTGTTCTAATTTCGTGTGTAAAAGGTAAGCCCAGTTTTCTTTGGGTTGGGTACTGGGGAGACAGTGAGCAAAAGCGCTGATGGACTCAGCTGCAGAGGTCACAGTTTCTCTCATGACTGAAGGCCTCCAGCTGCCAAGCACTTTTGTCCGGAGTCAACCCTCCTCACTGTGGAATGTGTTCTGCCTTAAGATTAATGAGAAAGAGTGGCACACTCTGGAAGTCTCCTCTGCCCCCAGTGAGAGTTAAGGATAATTACATAGATATTTGACAGTTGTCTCAGAGAAGGAAATATCAAATGGTAATAGCTAAATGAACCTTTTCTTCCCTTCCCTGAATCTTGCTGTTTCATGATGGGACCCATGCGATGATGGCTTATGTGTTTATGAATTATATTCTAACAAATACATTCCTTATTTCTCTGTAAAGGGAAGATGATCTAAATGATGTGAAGATAATGCAGAATCATTCCAGAGAAATTTTTGAGTTCCTTACCTGTAAAAGGGGAAGAATAACCAGATACCTTATAGGATTGCTGTAAGGATCAACTGATTTAATAGCCAAAAGCTGCTTCTTGGTGTGCCTGCACGTTGTTAAGTACTGGATAAATGGTGGCTGTTGTTAGGACAGGTGAGGCTATGCGTGTCCCTCACCTCGAGCCCTGATGCTATTGGCCACTGGTACCCTGAGCTGCATTTTGTTTTATGATCAGTAGCCAGGAGAAGAGGCTGTTGGCACTTAGCCAGGAAATCCAATTGTCTGTAAAAGGCCTGTGGCCATTCTGGGGTTTATGAACAGGAAGATGTGTGCAAGGTGCCTATAATTACAATGTGTTGAGTCGAAGAACGGCTAAGTTGGCCAGGGTCTTTGACCTCATTTAATGATATTGTTTTATAGATGAAGAAACAGAGGCCCAAGAAAATGAAGACTTTTCCAAGATTTTCCAGCAAGCTAATGGCATACAGAGTAGAGACTGAGTCTTCAGAGTCCCAGACCGTATCTTGTCTGTTGTACAAGGACACCACACCCAACAGCTGGCCAGTGGATGAGCATGTGCTGAGTGGTGGTGGAGGACACACTGTCTCTGATATGGCCCCTTCCTTAGGCCAAAGGGAAGAGATGCTGTTCTGCTATAGATCTGGTTTCCCCAGAGCAGGCATTCCAGTCTTTTTGAGAATGAGCAATACATTCTAACATCAATAATGTTTATAGGTGTTCCTCCTTTCCAGCGTGATACAGAAGCTGTAGCCTCAATATCCAATGTTAGAGAAAATGTACCATCATATTGGCTACTGTAAACACGGCAGCACTTTACAATGCGGATGTGCATACATTTGAAAAGTAGCTGGACTTGTATTATTTATTCAGATGCCACATGATTGGATGGCATTTAGATTCATGATCACCTTGCAACAACTCCACCACCTCTCTAGATGACATTCACATCCATTGCCACGGAAGGCTGCTGTTTTCCTTTATTTTCTGAGAGTTCCAAAAAGGAGATACTAATGGAGGAGTAATGCAGCAAGAATAAAGAGGAGCAGCAGGCTAAAACATTCCGACTAAGCTCTCAGCTACAAGGAGTGAGGCTTGAGTAGAAACACACACACACACACACACACACACACAGCTCTTTCTTGTTCTTTCACATAAATGCAACGGTAAACTGATACCCAACTGAGAATGTTGGCCCCAATAGTCTGAAAGCCAAAGTATTTGAGGGCAGTTATAGTTCATTAACTGCAGTGAAAAACACAGTGTGACAGTCAAAGCTAGAGCTTGGGCAGCCAGACCTGTATGTTTTCTGATATTAGACAATATGCATCTGACAGAAATAGATTCAAGCTGCAGAATCCTGACTCCATTTTGCCTATCCCAAGGCACAGCTGGGAAATGTGGAAAGGGAGAGGAGATTCTTGGAGGTGGCTCTGCAGGGCGTAGACCTCTGCCTCTTTGGAGCAGTTTTGGGACTGGCGTGGTCAGGGAAAAGGACAGCAATGGAGTGGGAGCTCCCCACAGCTGGTTCCTCCTGGGGCCTCCACATACCAGCCTCTTGGGAGGGATTGGGGGAGGGGGGGAGGGGCTTCTGGTCAAGACAGCATGAGAGGCCGATGAGTTCCCCATAAAACAAGCATAACACTGGGGAAAAAGGTGTCAAGAACAAACATTTCAAAGCACTGTAAATTGGCCAAAGGCAGACAACAAATTGGGAAGCTTTTATTCTTGAAAGGCTGCTGGAGCTTCAGGTGAGAACAGGCAGGCATCTGTGGCTGCCTTGCCTGGAGCTGCTTCCATGCTC
Organism: Panthera onca; assembly: GCF_046562875.1. Classification (NCBI taxonomy): domain Eukaryota; kingdom Metazoa; phylum Chordata; class Mammalia; order Carnivora; family Felidae; genus Panthera; species Panthera onca. The sequence continues at coordinate 211,126,002 of NC_138339.1, read as the reverse complement.
TGCCGCCAGCTCAATTGGCCAGAACTGTAACTTTAAACGTGTGGGGTTGGCCATGGAGATAAGCAACTTCGCTGCCAAAAAGGCAGACTCAATTTGCTGTGTGTGTGTGTGTGTGTGTGTGTGTGTGTGTGTGTATGTGTGTGTGTGTGTGTGTGTGTGTGTGTGTATGTGTGTGTGTGTGTGTAAACCTGTGGCTTTGCTGGCTGAACCTGGAGGACTCAATCGGCAACAAACAAGGATAACCCATGACTTTGCTAGCCCAAGATTTTGTTCTTAGTTGGAGTGAACCCTAAATCCAATGGGGAATTCCTGAAAATGTAAGAGTGCTATAGAGAGGCTGGGAGAAGCTCTCCACATATTCCTGCCATCTGGGGAAACTGTGCATGCAGGGAGCAGACCCAAGAGAGCCCCATGGAAACTGAAAACCAAGGAGAATTGAGATCTGGCTGCAACTTTCAATGTGTTTTTTCAACCCCCATAGTGGTCTATCTGTAGAGAGATGCAGACCTGGCCAGTAACTCCTGGCCCAGCGTTGGTCCCGCTGGCCCATGTGTCTGAGACCCTGGAGAGTCTCGAGTCCACGAAGTGATACCGGCTGTCATTTTGCTACCTGTTTCTTTGGGTGCCTTCCCAGTGGTGCTGCTGAGGCGTGGTAAAAAGAGCTCAGGTTGGGTCAGACAGACTGGGGTTTTAATCCCAGCTCTGTCTCTGACTACCTGTGCGAATTTGGGTGAGTTGTACACCATCATTGGATCTTATTCAATCCTTATAAAAGTCTGGGGAAGTAGGCATTATTACTGTCCCTATGTTCTAGGATGCTATGGTATAGAGACCTTTATAATCTGTAAAATGGTTCTTGGGTTTTTTGGGGGGAGGTGTGAGGATTATATACCATAATGGCTATAATGTATCTATCACATGGTAGTTGTTCAATAAACACTTTTTGTTTGTGTTTGTTGTTATTGTTATGGCTGAAGATGGAAAAGAACAATAATGGCCAGGTCACTAAGCCCAGAGAGCTTATCCATCCAGACAGTCACCAAGAAAATCAAAAGATTCTGGTATTAAGTTGTGGTAGATGAGACACCTGGATGGCCCCTGTATTGGTTTTTATTTATTTATTTTAATTTATTGCCACACATTTTGTGGCTTAAAACAACACAAATGTATTATTACACAGTTCTGTGTGTCAGAATTCTGGGTACAGGGAGGCTCACCTGGCTCTTCCCTTTGTTTAGAGCCTCATAAGCTGGAACAAGGGGTCGGTGAGTCTGAGTTCCTTTCTGGAAGCCTCTGGATATGAACCCACTTCTAGGCTTGTTCAGGTTGTTGGCTAAATTAAGTCCCTTACAATAGCAGGACTGGGGTCCCTGTGTGCTTGCTGGCTGTCAGCCAGAGGCTTATCTGTGCTAGAGATCCTGCTAGAGGTTGCTCTAACTTTTCCTCATATTTTTTTTTAACTAAGACATTAACATTTTTTTTTTAATGTTTATTTTTGAGAGAGAGAGAGAGAGAGCACAAGACAGAGAGGGGAAGAGAGAGAAGGAGACACAGAATCCAAAGCAGTCTCCAGGCTCTGAGCTGTCAGCCCAGAACCCAATGCAGGGCGTGAACCCATGAACCACGAGATCATGACCTGAGCTGAAGTCGGATGCTTAACCGACTGAGCCACCCACCCCTCCTGGTATTTTCCATGTGACTCCCCTCCAGTGACAGGGATGGAGTCCCTCTCATGCTTAGAATGCCTCTAACTCTTACTGCACCCCTCTGACTCATGTGATTACATTAGGCTTGCTTGGATAAGCCAGGCTAATCTCTGTATTTACAATCCATAACCTTAATTACATCTGCAAAGTCCCCCATTCATGGACTCTGGGGATTAGGGCACAGACATCACTGGAGGAGGTGCGTTCTGCCCACTATGGCCTCTGAGGGGAGAACAGGCAAACTCTCGGGAGAGGAAGCCACATGTTTTTAAAGTTTATTTATTTATTTTTGAGAGAGAGAGTGAGCAGGGCAGGGACAGAGTGAGGGCAGGAGATAGAGAATCCCAAGCAGTCTTTGTGCTGTCAGTGGAGAGCTCAATGCAGGGCCTGAAGTCACAAACTGTGAGATCATGACCTGAGCTGAAATCAAGAGGCAGATGCTTAACCAACTGAGCCACCCAGGCACCAGGAAGCCACATTTATATGAAACCAGGAACAACCAGCTGTTAGAGAATGTGACCATAATAGAGATTGGGTTAGAGAGGCTGCCTCTAGTGGACATCTGTTTTTGTCTACCCAACATTCCTTTCTTTGGGGGAAATGTCCCTAGATCATTCTCTGTGGTTTTTATGAGGCTGCCAGTCACAAAGTTCTACCCACTTGGCCATGGGGATAGACCCATGACCCCAAAATGGGCCAAAGAGATCATTTCTTTCTCAGCTATTGACTCTTTGGTGGAGACACACAGGCCTTGGGAGTGACTGGAGTTGGGTCGTGGAGTGCCAATATCCTAGAGCCCATCATAGCAGACCTCATTCAGTCCTTCCTGGGGCCTGGTTGTTCAGCAACAACTTTACCACTGGGCCCTACTTAGAAACCTTCCAATATATCCCTTCTCTGGTTCGAGTTATTCAGAGTTGGTTTCTGTTGCCTACACCAAAGAATATTAACTGATAACACTATCTGTCAATCTCATGGCCACGACCATCATTACATAAAAACAAACAAACAAACAAACACATTTATTCAGGTCTCCTTAGTCAGAATTATGATGGGAGTTAATTACTGACATAGTTTCTAATTTCCAAAATGAAGTTTGTTGCCTGTGCCATGTCTTTTTAACATTTTTCCATGAACCCTGATAAACCGGGGGCAGACACACAGAAAGTAACTTAATAACATGTAATGCCCCAGAAATCAAGGTACGTTAAGGGCATCAGCCAGACAGGCAGAAATCACCACTCCTTTTAACCTTTTATTACCTACTGCATATGAATTACAACCATACAATGTAATTCTCATTCAAGATGATGGCCTGAATCGTAAAATTTCAAGTATGAAATGTGTTCTGTTTATTTCAGCAGGAAAGTATGCAATACAACCAGTCTCCTTGTTTATTTTTTATGATTCAGTGCTCGAAGGGGTAAACCTAAATTACACGGCACACTCACTCCTCTAGAATGCCTCATCACCTGACAATGAATGGGTCAACCAGGTGTTCTAGTGGGTAAGAACGGAGATTTGAATTGTGCACTTATACATCTGACATGATGAGGAATGGAGTGTTCTCAGCAACTAATACATATTCAAAGGAGGGTTGAGAGAGGCACCTCTTCTTGCCTTGGGTCTGACCATGATTCTTGAAGGTGGGAGTTTAAGAATCTGCTCTAATCACTTGAAAGCAGTGACTCTGGATGGGCAGGAAAGTGGCCCTAGCTTTGATGTGAAGAGTACAATATTCATTTTGATCCTTTTTGAAGAGAGTTCCAGCAAATTTAGTTCCACCCAGGTTCTCACAAGGTCAGATGTCCAACGTTCAGGTTGGTTCTCTGTGAAGATTAGGATGCAGTGAGTCTGCCAGCTGATGTGGTTGCCAGACCCCTCGCTCTGTCTCTTCAAACCGTGGGAGCCCAATTTCTCTAAAGAAGAAATTTGAAGAAACAATTCACTCCCTTAGTCTAATGTCCCTCTGAGTCAGAAGAACAATCTCTCAAGGACAATTCAGTTCAATAATAATAGTAATACAGGCGCCATAACCACCTCCTGTGTTTGTATCACACTGCCTTTCCACAGGGATATGATGCTTGGAAGATCCTCTCTCATTCCAGAAGGCAAGGCGCTATTGCTCCCTCTTGAACTCCCAGGAGGCCCAGTATGATTAACCGGAAAGGATTTGATCTTCACAAAACCATCCCCACACACTGTGATCTTCTAAAATCTTGCAAAGGAGATTTTTGATGCCACCTTTTATTTAGAATTTTGTTTTCCTTTCCTTCCTTCCTCCTCCTCTCCCTTTCTCCCTTCTCCTAATTTCCTCCTTCCTTCCTTCCTTTCTTCCTTCTTCTTTTTTTAAAGGCTTTATTTTTTTGGAGCAGGTTTAGGCTCACAGCAAAATGAGAGGAAGGTGGAGAGATTTCCCATATACTCTCTGCCCCCCCCCCCCCCCACCACCATCAGAGCCTCTCCCGTTATCAACATCCGCCACCAGATGGTTCATAGGTTACAACTGATGAACCTGCCCAGACACAACATTGTCACCCAAAGTCCATAGTTTCCATTACGGTTCATTCTTGGTGTTGTGCCGTCTATGGGTTTGAAAAAACATATGACATGTATCCACCATCGTAGTATCATACAGTGCTTTCACTGCCCTAAAAATCTGTGTTCACCTATTCATCCCTCTCCTTCCCATCAGCCTCGGATCTTTTCACTATCTCCGTAGCATTGCCCTTTCCAGAATGTCATATATTCAGACTACCTTTTAGGATTGGCTCCTTTCACTTAGTAATACGCACTGAAGATTCCTCCGTGTCCTGGTAGCTCATATCTTTTTAGCACTTAATAAAATTCCACTGCCTGGATGAACCACAGTTTATCCATTCACCTATCGAGGGACATCTTGGTTACTTCCAAGTTTTAGCAGTTACGAATAAAGCTGCCATAAACACCTATGTGCAGGTTTCTGTGTGTCCGTAAGTTTTCAGCTCCTTTGGGTAAATATCAAGGAGCACGATTGTTGGCTCATATGGTAAGAGTATGTTCAGTTTTGTAAGAAACTGCCAGACTGTCTTCCAAAGAGGCTGTATTCCTACCAGCATCGAATGAGAGATCCTGTTACTCCACATTTTTGCCAACGTTTGTTTTCAGTGATCCAGATTTGGCTACTGTGATAGGTGTGTCGCAGTATCTCGTTATTTCAATTTGTACTTCCCTGATGACATATGAGGTGGAGAACCCCTTGCTTCTTTCCTTTCTCCCTCCCTCCCTCCCTCCCTCCCTCCCTCCCTCTCTCCCTCCATCACTCTCTGCACCCCCCCTTTTTTTTTTTTTACTAAGATTGAGCAGTTAGGATAATATGCATATAGTCATCCACCAGGCAGCTTCTTTTCAACTTTTAAAAATTCAGTGGTACATTTTCAGTCTCAGGGGCTCTCAGTGGTCCTCTAGACATGTACAGAATAATGGCAGCATGGGCAGTGACTCAGCCGCCTCCTCCTAAGTGCCCTGGATGTATTGTTTTCCTCTGCAGTGACTAGGCCAGCACTCTATTCCTTTAATACAAAGGCATCGTTATTGACTAGTTTTGAAGGGAAATTTATTTTCATCCGCCCTCCTAAACCACAACTTCGACACCTCCACCTCCTCCTCTTCATAATAGTCATGGTAGGGTGTTCAATTATAGCTAAAAGCCCTAGATTTAAGTGACAGATTAAGAGGCTCGGCAGGTTGCTACTATAATGTTCATTTCATCTGTTGGTTTATTTTTCTAACCTGCAGGCACCGGGCTTTAGGTAAGCATTTTGACAAGGTGCTGTTTGCTGATGCATCCTGTGGCTATCTAGCTCTCTTTGCTGGGCACTCATGGCGTGGTCTTTGGAGAGGTCAGCGGAGGGAGCCCATCTGCATGGCACCATCCATGGCCCCAGCACCTTTGATTCTCAGCCCCAGTGAGGCTCCAACCTCAACAAGTGGCGGGAGAACAGGAATAAACCCTCAGACACCCCTGCTCCTGCCCCAGCCCCCAGCCTCCAGCCCCTGGCACAGGGAGGCGTTAAGTGTCTGCATTTGCTTCAGGTGGAGATAAGGGGAGAACTGTAAGTGCCACCCACTCCTCTCGAAATTACAGGAGAAAAAAATGCCTATTTTTTCCATTTTGCTTTGTTTGACTTCCAAGGGTATATTTCCGTCCCCCGTCCACTCTGCCTCTCTTTTTGGTCTCCTCCGAGGATGCTTCCAGATGTCTTTGACCTCTGTGGGGTCTCACAGGAAGCTATCAGCTGTTCACCTCTTCTCTGAACCTGAGGGCAGGGCTTTCCAAAGACTTGGCACTTTCCTAAGGATGCAGATTTGTAAGTTTCCAAAGAATGGAATTCCAACTCCCATGGTGGAACTGTAGACAACCCTTTCAGGCCTCTGAGAAACTATCTGCAGGTACACTCTGTTGTCTCTCAGAGCTTTCTCTCCTCTTCCTGTGGAGGTGAAGCTTCTGTCTCAGACACCTGGAGCTTTCTTGGGGAAACTAGTCAGCAGAGATGGTGAGGGGGTCAGGTACTACTGCTTTAGGTTGGGCTTGGCTCCTGTCTCACTCCAGATGCCCGGCCGAGGGCATGCACCCAGTACCTTCCTGGCTGTACCTGCCCTTTTCTGCCCCTGCTTCCCAGTTCTTCCATAGCCCCAGGGTCAGAGCATTCATCACAAGCTTGTCCTTCCAGAGCGCACTCAGGCTAGAGCCTTCTTCAGGGGCCTTTGCTTGTGCTGGAGCTGGACCTCACTCTTGTCTGACCAGGGCAACTCTCAGAGGTTGCTCTGTACTTCCCTTCACTATACTTGAATGTCCTGTGTGTCTTCTTCTCCCAGTGGCTGTGAGTCCCTTCGGGGCAGGAGCCATCTTTGTCATTTTATAGCCCTCGTGTCTATTAGAGTGCCCAGCTCATTATAAAAATTTTTTAAATGTTCATTTACTTTTGAGAGAGAGAGAGACAGAGCACGAGCAGGGGAGGGGCAGAGAGAGAGGGAGACACAGAAACTGAAGCAGGCTCTAGGCTCTAAGCTGTCAGCACAGAGCCTGACGCAGGGCTCGAACCCACGAACTGTGAGATCATGACCTGAGCTGAAGTCTGCACTTAACCAACTGAGCCACCCAGGTGGTCCCCACCCCCCAGTTCATTATAAACATGAGTGAAAAGTACTGACAGAAAGAAAGACACAGAGAGACAGAAGAAGAAGGAGAAAGAGAAGGAGAAGAAGATGATGGAGAAGGAGACGGAGGAGGAGAGGAGGAGAAGAGGAGGAAGTAAGAAATGGGTTAGTCACCTAGTTTCTACTATTTCCAACTAGTCTAGTAAGTAATTGTCAACATAGTTCTAAAAGAACACTAGTGGGGTATGCATCCCTATGGATTTGAGTTTCCATCCAGAGAACTGCTGGGTACTGGCTTCTCTTGAGGAGAATTGGAGTGCTTGTCTCATTGCTGTGATGGCCCCATCTAATAGGTCATTAAACCCAAGGTTTTTTTCTTCCATCTCCCTGATCCCTTATTTTTAGTAACTACTCAATCTTAAGCCCCCTTTTGAAGTTGGATACTGTTGGTCTTTTACATTTAGCCCTTATCAGAAACCAGTTAGTGTCTGGTAATTGCAAATTATTTGAACAAGAGGCAAATGGTATAGCAAGAATCTAAAAAGGTCAGGGGAGTTGTGTCTAAAAAACGCAGCTACAGGATTGAAGAGCCTTCATCACTGGAAGTATTAATTTAAGACAATCAGCCTATTAAGTATTAATTTAAGACAATAAGTCTACTCAGGCTGGAAATGCATCTGGTATTCAGTCCCAGGCCTTTCTGCAATGAGCAGGGTAGAGCGGAGCTTCCTGGCCTGAGTGATGAGCGTGTGTGTGTGAACAAGATTCAGCCAGGGTGAATGTTCAGCTGGACCATTGTTGTTAGGTCCAGCTTCTGTTCCCAGTGGTCCGTGCCCAGCCGCACTCATTAGTAAACAGAATGACCTTCTCCAGACCAGTGAGGCTTCAGCATATGCGTTTGCTGGTGGAGGCAAGGGGAGAAGTGTCCTCCTGAAGCCAGAAAGCTCCCTTCCTTTCTTTTCCTCATTTTGGCTACACAGTGTATATTAAAGTTTAGGCAACTTTAAAACAAAAGAATCACATTTTTATATCTTGCATTTTAGGTGAATCTGGAGGGTTAGCCTAAACCTAATTAATATAGGAAGAAGTTTTAATATAGGAAGTTTTGCACCATGTCAGATAAGTGAAGCCCTCTATCCCTGACCCTCCATTCCAGATAAGTGAAGCCCTTTATCCCTGACCCTCCATTCCAGATAAGTGAAGCCCTTTATCCCTGACCCTCCATTTATGTCCAAGGTAATTATTTCCCCCAGAGTCCCCGGAAGAGGAAATTCCTGATGGAGGGGCTCTCTTTCTGTGGTCAGTAGTTTCCCCAGAAGAGAAGGAGGCCAGCAGCTGGGAGCACTTTGGGGTGTGTTTGTCTTTGAGCATCTTGATCTCATTCAAGTGCTTAAGAGATGGGATGCTGAGAAGATACCAAAGGCAGGAAAGCCAGCCGTGGACACTGTCCCTCCACACCCTCATCTGAAGCCCCCTTTCTGCATCTGTGACTCCTCAGAGAGGACTGGAGAGTGGTGTCTAAGATTTCCAGATTCCACCCTTGGCTTTTCTGCCAGGAGAGAAGAAGGGAACAGAGGGATTCAGTCCTTACTCAAACTCCTCTGCTCTCCAGGCCAGCCCACGAGTATTCCATAACATTGGTGCCTTCAGTCTTTTCTGAGGGTCTAGTTAGCTCTCCCAAGCAATCTGTGCCCAGCAGGAACCAGGCCCACGGAGCCCTCATTCACCCAACCCCTAGCCCGAAAGGTGCTTGCACCCCCTAGAAGCTGGCTGCTGAGAAGTCCATCATCCAACGGTGTGCTGGTATTTGCTACCTCTGGTCCCTGATGTCTCTCTGCTGTGACACCTGCTTGTCCCAAGCTCAGAGTCAGAAAGGATGGCATCTCCAGAGACGAGGGCGAGGCTCCCATAGCTACTCACTTGTTCCCTCCAGAGTGCTGAGTGCACAAGCTCAGCAACAGGTGATCCCCCAGGTGCCCCTGGGCCTCTTCCAAGGCCACCTTTTCTCTCTCCACCCTCCATTTTTCCTCTTTCCTTCCCTGCCATTTTTTGCCCCTACCTTCACCTTTCTCTTTTATTTTTACATTCCTCACCTTTGTCTCCTTTTGTCTCCCTGAACCCTCCTCCTTCCCTGTGTAGTCAGCTCTGTCCCTGGGTCATGATGTCCCCAAGAAGGAAGGGCACAACCTGCCCACTCTCCTCCACAGGTGCAAATGCAGCTGTAGGCCCAGCTCCCTGTCCCCTCACCCTGCCCCCTGCCCCCTGCTCCTGCCCCCTCCTCCAGCCTGGTTTGATTTTCTTTTGTTTCCTGTGTTCCAGCTCTTCTCCCCATCCTGGTTGTAAGCTCCTCAGAAGCAAGCAGTACACCCTCATTTCTTATGGTTTCCCTCACAGCCTGGAAGGCGCTTTGAAAAAACACTTGTTTATTGACTGGTTGATGCAGATACTGGATTAACTAATGCCAGGCCAGTCCACTTCCTGCAGGGCTAAGTTCAGGGCTGGGGTCAGCACAGAGTCTCTAAGCTGAGTTGTCTTTCTGACAGATCCATGGGGAGGATTAGAGCAGGGACCTGGGACCCGAGGCTTTGGAGCCAGAGACCTGAGGGATCACATCTAGATATCTCATTGACCAGCTGGGGGACCTTGAGAAGTGATCTTACCTTCTTTTTTTTTTTTTTTTAATTTTTTTAATGTTTATTTATTTTTGAGAGAGAGAGACAGAGAGTGTGAGTGGGGGAGGGGCCAGAGAGAGAGGGAGACACAGAATCTGAAGCAGGCTCCAGGCTCTGAGCTGTCAGCACAGAGCCTGATGTGGGGCTCAAACTCGTGAACCACGAGATCACAATCTCAGCTGAAGTCAGACACTTAACCGACTGAGCCACCCAGACGTCCCGTGATCTTACCTTCTGAGTCTCATTTTCCTCATCATTAAAATGGGGATAATAGCTTCCCATTGCTGTGAAGATTAGATGTGATGCTGTTTTAAAGGGTCAGTGCATACTGTTTTCTTCTCTCTCCTCCAGCCCGTGTTTGCAGAAGACATGGGGTGTAGATGCCAAGCCCTAGGGCCACATCCTTGGAGCGCTGTCAAGTACAAAGTGAGAAGGAACCCAGGGGCCAGGGAATATAGGGCAGCAAACCTAGGTCCTACTGGCTGGGGCTGCTCACAGCAGCCCCAGGACATTGGGAAAGTTACTGCCACCTCAGGGCCTGTTGAGCAATCTGCTGTTGCTCCCACAGCAAGTCTGCTCCACCTTATCAGCTTCCTAGGGCTGATGCCGATGACAACAGGGGCCCGGGCCCGTGCAGACAGCTCTGGTGCCTCCGTGAGAGGTGACTGGCTGATGGATGTGCCAACAAGATGGCTCTCCCCTCACCTGGCTAGAATATAAGATACTACACAGGACCTTCCTTTACAGCCCATCATCCGTCGCCAGGATGCAGCTGTAGAGCTTCTCGAGTGCAGGTGGTGCAGGCCTCGTGCACACCTGATGGTATGTGCTTGGGGTAGACCATCCTCCACCATGCTGGGGTGATTTTAGGGCGTGGTAGTTAAGAGCAAGCACTTTGGAGCCACAGGGACATGAGTTCAATTCTTCACGATCGGCTGTCTCCTGGAGCTTCAGTTTTCCCATCAATAAAAATGGGAAGGATGACACCAACCTGGTGGAGGGGTCATGAGGATATCGGGAGATAATGGATGCAAAGCTTGTAGGAGAGGCCACAGAGAAGGCCCTCGATAAAAGGTATCAGGCCCGGAGGCACGTATTCCACAGTCTATTGTCTGGAAAGAACATGGGGGAAATGGAAGAGCCTTGCAGATACACAAATGCTGGCATTTTCAGCTAAAGCTCAGAATGCTCCCCTCAGGGCTGGCCGACTCACCGAGTTCAGGACTGATTGTCTTCCATCTGGAATTACTGCAGGGGTCATGGGGGACATCACAGGTCAAATGTGCACAAGGGTCTAGGCATCACAATAGTTGGTTCCAGCGACTGAGTTCTCCCGCTGTGGGGTTTTCAAGTGCGTGAGACGTGAACGTAGCATGCACTGACATCATTTTAATAAGGCTCAGGCACTTCCATGAGATACTCTAGAGTCTTCCACTGAAATCGTTTTGCTGTCAAAAGCTGACATTATAACGACATTGCAGGAGAGACTCCCTGGGAAATCACTGCTCATTTCCTTTCAGGCAGTTCGTTTACCTGCAGAAGCTGGACTCTTCTTCTCTCCTCTGCAGCATCTGGCGATTGACATGATCCCGTAAGTCAATTTTGCAGCTGAGTGGACTGAGGTCCCAGAAAGCCAGAGGCCTGAAGTGGAAAATATCGAGCAGGTGACTCATTAAGGCTTGAGTCGAGGACTCGAGCCCCGAGGAGCAGCCTGCGCATTGCTGATCTTATTGGACATTAGGAGGCCTGATTGGACTGTGGCCTCATTTTCGGCCAGTGTGAGAAGGGAGAGGGGGGAGCCTGCGAATATGTCCCACTGCTGATTTTTCAGGCTCTTTGATGCATTTATTCTCTTACCCAACTCACTTTGATTTTTAATCCAATTCTCATCATCTACCCCTCATGCTAAAACTTACCTCTAGCACCTTCCATTCTGTTCCATCCAAGCGTGAAGGCCTGCTTTCTCCTCTTCGACTACTCCCCATCCCAACCCAACTCGGCAGATGGCCAGCTTTGGGCTTTGGTTTCCAGAGAAGAGGGTGACTTATTACAGTGATCTCCTCTCCGCTTTCCAGTTTCAGAAAATCAGGTGGGCAGTCTCTTCCACAGAGCCGGCCTCTGATGTCCTCCTTTGGGCTTGGACCCCGAGTTTTCTCCTCTAGGCTGAATTGTCACCGTCTCTTTGCACTGGTCCCTTCTAGGCCTTCAGACATGCACTCGAACCAACTTCTCCTCTTTCCACTGGTGAGCTTCTTACCCAGTCATCCACATCCTCCACTGCCGCTTTCTCACTCTGGGGCCCCTCAAGCCCTCGATGACTATTGTCCCTAGTTTCTACTCAAATGGCACCCTGAAAGTCAGAGGTGTCCCTCTGGTGGTCAAGCTGCACTTATCACTCTGTGCCCTATAACCGTGGACACTCTTAGCAACTATCTTCTTTGAGGAGCACCTAGGTGGCTCAGTTGGTTAAGCATCCACCTTTGGCTCAGGGCATGATCTCAGGGTTTGTGAGTTTGAGCCCCACGTGGAGCTCTGTGCTGTCAGTGCAGAGAATGCAGGGCCAGCTTTGGATCTTTTGTCTCCCTCTCTCTGCCCCTCCTCCACTCTCTCTCTCCCTCTCTCTCTCAAAAATAAATAAACATTAAAAAAATTTACAAAAACAGACAAAGAAACCCCAACTGTCTTCTTTGAAATTCTTTCCTCGGTGGGTCTCAGTGACGCTCCACGCTGAGCTCTCTTCACACTTCTGGACTGTGTGTCTCACATTCCCCTGATGTCTTTTTCACCTCTCACCTCAAAGCTACGCAATCTTCAATCTTCAGGGCTCAAGGTACTATTCTCATATTTTCTGTCCTTTTTTTGAAAACTCCCTCACTTTTTAGCTCTCATGAAAACACATGTCTCCAAGCTGTATGGGAGGGAGGTCCTCAAAGCTGCATTTTTAGTTTCTACCTAATTTCCAAGTTCTCTACTTCTGTCTCAAACCACCCTAAGAATCTTTCCCTCTGGGTAGGCTTCCAACACCTCACAAGAAGTGTGGGGAAAGCTGACCTGGCTTCTGCATCTTGAGCCAAAGCACGGTTATCGTGTCGAGGTGCATAGCGGAGGGGTTTTGGGTGTGCAAGTGCCGAAGCCAAGCTCTGTTCAGAGCCTTGCTAGCCTAACCGTGTGACAGAGGGCAGATGATTGAAACTTTCTCTCAGTTTTCCCATCTGTAAACTGAGGATACTAATAAAATTGACCTCATATGGTTGTTGTGAAGAGTAATTGAAAAAATACACATAAGTTCTTAGAACAATGCCTGACAAATGTTACCAAATATACATTCTCAAAACTTCTGAATTCTCTTGGACATATTGCCCTTTCCTCCACCCCACCTTGTGTCCTGATCCCACACTTCTTTTTCTGAGTCCTTTACTTTCCTCTTGGCCCTCGGTGCTCCAGGCCAGGATAGTGCATTTGCCTTTGAAATGGTCTCCTTATTTCCAGTTTCTTCTGCCTCAATCTAGCCAGCACATCATATCTTTAGCCTCACTTAAAAAACAAACAAACTATTTTTGAGAGAGAGAGCGTGAGCGGAAGAAGGGCAAAGAGAGAGGGGGACAGAGGATCCAAACTGGGCTCAATGCTGACAGCAGCAAGCCCGATGCTGGGCTGGAACTCAGAACCGAACTGTGAGATCATGGCCTGAGCCAAAGTTGGCCGCTCAACAGACTGAGCCACCCAGGTGCACCCAAGCTCATTTTTATGTGCTCTTCATATACTCACCATTTCTTACAGGAGAAAGTTTTCCACCATCTAAATCCACCCTGTTTTCTCCATCTCATTTGCATTCCTCACTCACTAAAACACTCTGCTCCAGGCGGGCTAAGTGTTCTACAGACAACTTGCTCTTTTCTCCCTTCCCCCTTCCCTCTTCCCCCTTCAGACCTTCCTTTAAATCCTTACTAACCCACTACCACTCAAATGCCTACAGCATTCACACTCCAAGTCTTCTGTTAATGGACTTAATCATATACAACTGTCTGGTGATTGGAAGCTGGTCCTCCCCACAGGACTGGGAGCTCCTTGGGGTTAATGCCTGTGTCGTGCATGCGTTCCTTTGTGTCCCCCCAGAGCACCTAGCACAACCTCTTGCTCTCAGCAAGATGTCAATAAAGATCTGTTGGCCATTTGACCAAATAATCAGAACATCAGATTCACTGTGAATACATACAAAGAGGTGAAGGAAAACTGTGAATTTCCCATGAGACTTGATCTTTGGTTTCTACATCTAGTATAGGCACACGTGTGTAAAAGGGCTGGATTGGGGCAGGGAGTGGGTTTAAGAAGAATGGGTTGGCAAGGGAAACTGAGATATTGAGGATATGAGAAGCGCTGATTTATTTTTGGGTTTCTGGGCATCTTAAGGAATTACTCCAGTGTAACCCATAATTATTCATTCCCCCTGGCTTCCTGTTTGTTTCTTTACATTATGCAAATATTGATTAAACATTCCATTTGGTTGGATTCTGGAACCATAGTCTTAAGCTGTGATGTTTACTGATTGACCTAATGATGAATGACAGTTCTAAAACCGTTCTTCCAAAGAATGCAAGAAAACTAATTCAAAGGGATACATGTACCCCTATGTTTATAGAAGCATTATTTACAATCACCAAATTATGGAAGCATCCCAAATGTCCATTGACTGATGAATGGATAAAGAAGATGTGGTGTGTGTGTGTGTGTGTGTGTGTGTGTGTGTGTGTGTGTATATATATATATATATATATATATATATATATAATGGAATATGATTCAGCCACAAAAAAAAAGAATGAAATCTTGCCATTTGCAAGGATATGGATGCAGCTGGAGTACCATTCTAAGTAAAATAGATCAGTCAAAGAAAGACAAATACCATATGATTTCACTCATACATGGAACTTAAAAAACAAAACAAATGAGAAAAGGGGAAAGAGAGAAAGAGAGAGAGACAGACAGACCAAGAAACACGACTCTTAACTATAGAGAACTGATAGTTACCAGAGGGGAGGGGTTGGGGGATGGGTTGAATAGGTAATGGAAATTAAAGAATGCATTTGTACGGATGAGCACTGGGTGACGTATGGAACTGTTGAATCGCTATGTGCCATCCCTGAAACTAAACACTGTATGTTCACTAACTGGAATTAAAAAAAAGAAAAAAGAAAAAATATGTACACAAGTATTTAGACTCTAAAAATATAAAATAAAATAAATCTGTGGATATCAAATTATGATTTTCCCTAAGCTTAAAAAAACCCCACAAAAACCATCATTCTTCTCTGGTTTGTGAAAACCAGTTGTCTGTGCCACAGCCATTCTGATGAGCTGTGATATCAGATGACCTTTGAAGGGACTGGTGGGGGGATACACAGACCCTTGTCTAGGCAGTGATGTGCAGAGCCAGCCTTATTCAGGATGGCGAAAATAGCTTCCGTTTGTCAGAGATCTTCCTGCAACAGAAACAGAGAAGCTTCTGGGATAGGAGAGTATCAACTACCCATCCTTCACCTCCGCCTTTACTTTTCAAAAGAGCAACATACAAACAGCATCCAAACTAAGTATTCCTAAGACTTGTCCTCAAGCCCAAAAGGCTTCCTTTCCCAGTGAAAATCAACCTCATTTTAAATCAGTCTCTGTGTCTGCATTTGGCTTTCAAGATTTTTGTGAACTTCATCAACATCGCTGACAAACTGGGAGATGCCCAAATCTCAACAGAAATCAATCAAGTGCTACAATTTTGAGGGAAAAAAAGTTGCTTTGTTTTCTGACTTGTACCACAAACAGCGGCTCCAATCTGTCATTATGACTGAGAACGTGTCACAACAATCTGTTTTTATTCTTTAGGAAAGAAGAACAACATCTTGCTCTCCTCCAGCTACAGCTAATTTGGAAAATTTGCAAGCTGACATGCAACTTGATTAAAATGACCTGGAGGCACCAATTCTTTCAAAATGCAACTCAGTGCTCACAACCCCAGACCTTCTGTAGTCCAGTTATCTCCTCCACAGCTTGTTTTTGGCGGGGGGTGGGGGTGGGTGGGGAAGCTAGAAGGATGCGGGCTGGGGTAGGGAAGAGCTTGATGTTATAATCCACATGGAGATTTTTTCATTATTTTTTATTTTCCCTTTTCAACTCTGCTGTCACCATGGATTTCCTTCATCTCCTAGTGAACAGGAAAAGTCGTGGGACATCTCTACAGGATTAGTGTGGATTTCATAGTCCTTGGCCCAGAGCAGGCACGTGACCCAAATGAAGCATCCACATTGGGGTTGGAAACCATTTTGACATTGTGGTTTCACTCCCATTCCACACTTTTAGAAAATATGTAGAGATCTGTCCCAGTTTGAACTGGCTTTCTAGGTCTTTGTCAAATCCTGCTACACTGACAGCAATGATATTTCCTTCTAGGGAAACCAGTAGGTAAGACAAATGATAACTATTTGGTTCACTCTAGGATTAGGAATCATGGGATTTCACATAGTGGAAACTGAGGCATTGTTCAGGAATCCGAGTGTGGGTTTGCTTTGTAAATACACTCTTATGAATATCTCATTTTTCTTTACGGCATCTAAAATGTGTGTTATTGAGGAAGGGTGTTAATGTGGGAGGGTTAATGTGGGCTGGCAAGGGTGCCCACAGTTGTATTGTTCACTAAGACAATGTATAATTATTAGGAGACAATATATAATTACACGCTGAATTGTGTGCTGCAAACTCTAAGTGTTGGCATTCTATCTCAGAGAGAGGAGAGCTAATACTGGTTGAGACCATGTAAATGCAGACACTCATTTGTCAGGGAATGTACAGTAATGAGAATCATTTCTGAATCCTGTTGCCTTGGCAACCTATTCTAAAATGATGTAGATAAAGAGCTAGCAACACTTATCAATGAAGCCAGCATGTCTTGGGAAGGAAAGCTGCCGAAAATAAGGCATCAAGCGTCAGACCAAACTGACTTTTAGGGGGGATAGCTCTGTTCAAAATCAGGTCAAGGTGTGAAATGAGGGATTGGGCATTAAGGTCATGTCTATCATCAATACCTCATATGACACCCTGGTCAAACACATATCTGCTGTCGGGGCTGTGGGACATTAATCAACTTAGGGTCCAACTCTTACTTATGGCAGCTCTTCTGAATTGGTCATTTTTGTGTGGCTGGACAGTAACCGAGATGCCAGAGGGGACACCCTAGGGTGAACTCCCCCTTTGGAGGACATAGGGCTTGAAGGGTGGCAAGAACATTTGGATGCTTCCCTGTTCCCCTGGTGTCTCCTGTCTAATGTGAATACGTGATCTGATTTAGAAGAACTGATACAGTTAGCTCCTTTTTAAAGATGCGGAAAATAAGGCCGAGGAAAGTTAAGCAACTTGTTTATGTTGTGTCTTAGACACAAGGCAGGACCAACATCAGGACTTGATTTGTCCTCCCCAACAACTGTAATGGAATCTCTCAGGAATCCCACCTACCTGACCTCAGGACCTGCACATTTTTTTCCATTTCTGACTCAGCACATGACCTGATCAGGGCTCACTCTGTGATTCTAAGTTTGAATCTTGCCTGAGTGGTGCACACTAAACTCTGAATCAGCAACAAGGCTCCTGGGGGATGCGTGGGGAGGTGGCAGCTAACCCTGTGTCACCCTGGGCTGATGCAGGAGAGGCCTCTCCAGTGCCTGTGCCTGAGTCAGGTGCCTCCTCTGGTATGAAGGGAAGTGAGGCTGGCATGCTCTATGGGCAGCCAATTGTGTCCTGAGAATACCAATAAAGAGATTGTAAGACTGCATTTTGAAAGTTTCTCTTTATAGCTGTAAATTTTGTCCACATTTAAAAAATGTTTATTTATTTTAAAAGAGAGAGCATGTAAGCAGGGGAGAGGGGCGGGGGGTGGGGACAGAGAGAGAGAGAGAGAGAGAGAGAGAGAGAGAGAGAGAGAGAAAGAATCTCAAGCAGGGTCTACACTCCACACAGAACCCCATGTGGGGCTTGATCTTATGACCCATGAGATCATGACCTGAGCCAAAATCAAGAGTTGGAAGCTTAACTGATTGAGCCACCCAGGCATCCCTGTCCAGATTTCTTTAAACCTGTTTTAGTTGTATTCCTTTAAATTATATTCTATCAAGTTCAGGCTGACTATAATCAGACCAAAACAATAATCCAGCCATCTTCCAGATATGGAACTTCAGTAATTATCAGTCTTGAGATTGAAAGTGTGAAGGGGTGCTAATTTGCATGCTGTTAAAGGTCATCTATGAAGAACACTCAGATATTATACTTAATAAGACTGTATTGCATATTTGAGAGTTGCTAAGAGAGTAGATCTTGTAAGTTCTCATCACAAGAAAAAGAATTTTGTGGCTATGTACGGTGATGGATGTTATCTAGACTTACTGTTAACACAAATGTCAAATCATTATGTGAAACACCTGAAACTAATGTAATGTTATATTTGATTATGCTTCAATTTAAGAAAAAAAGAAAAACAAAGGAAACAAAATTCCAAACAAAGAAAACCCCCCAAACCATCAGAGAAAAAGATGAAGGTGCACATTGACTACAGTGGCATATGTTTACCTCTGGCCCCTAAGGGGTGCAAAAACGCTTATTTAAAGGTGCTTTGTCCTTATTAATTACAGAGTCACAGATTAGAGGGGGCTGCTTCTTCTTGCTCTGTTCCTTCATAGGCCACATCTCCTCTTTCCCTCCCTCCTTTCTTGACACCCTCCCTCTCTCTTTTCCTATTTATTGAGTCCTTACTGATTAGCAGACACAGCCCTGGACACTAGGGATATGAAGGTGGCTGAGGCACAGACCTGTCCATCTGACTCCTCTTCTGGTTGGAAATAAACACAAGGTTTTGATGACTACTGTCCAAAGTCTTACAGGCACACAAAAAGAGAAATGGGGTCAAGGTCAGGGAAGGGCTTATGGTGCAAGCAACCTTTCAGCTGGACCCCAGAGGTGGGTAGGAAATTGCCAATTGGAGAAAGACAATTTGTGGAAGGGGAAGGGGCAAAAGGCAAAGGGAAATGGAATGTCATGATTAAAGGCATGATGATAAAAAGTGATAGTTTAGGGAATGTATTTAGTCATTGGATGTAGTGGAGATAGCCCACCAAAATTTGTGCTGTCCCTTTAATACCGCAGACTAGTTGCCTAATCAGGGACTACATTTCCCAAGCCCCTTTGCATCTAGATGGGACCATGTGACTAGGCAGTCAAAAGGTGAGCCTGCTTTTACCTTTTGTCTTCCCCTCTGCTGACTTGGATTCTGGGGACTCTGAATCTTAGGCCAGAAAAAAGCCATAAAATGGAAGTCATCAGGGCCCTGACTCACCGTGTGGAAGAGCACCCACTGACGACTAACACGAGCACTGTACCATGTGAGTAAGGAGTAAACTTTCGTTGCAGAAGTCACTGAAATTTTGGGGTTTCTTTGTTATAGCAGCTGACACTACCCTAACCAACACACTGTGTGTGATGCAAGCATCTTAAAGTGTTCAATGCAAAGATTCTTTCATCAAATAAATTTAGGAAACACTGAATTCAACAGGTTTCATACCAGCAGGATGGGATAGAGGTTTTGTTTTGTTTTGTTTTGTTTTTGTTTTAAAGTAGGTTCCACACCTAATGTGGGGCTTGAACTCACGACCCTGAGGTCAAGAGTTGTGTGCTCTGCTGATGGAGCCAGCCAGGAGCCCTGGTAAACAGCTTTAATATACAAAAGTGTATAATAAATCTCCAAGAGAAACTTAGCATGCAGACTGAATGTCTTTGGCCATGTGACACTTTTCTTCAATACTCAGGAATGTATTGTAATTCTCTTGAAGTCGGAGAAAAGCTGGTGTCCAGCCCAGGAAGGTGTTGAGTATCAGGGATGAAGTAAGAAAGGGAGTTGGCCATGTAGACTGCTTTCTCTCCCACCACCCTCTCTCACACTCCGGCTCCTTAGCTTTTCACTCAGTCCTCAAATGAGCCATGCTTTGTATTGTGTTTCTGGCCTTTGCATCCAAAGCTCCGCCTGGACTGTTCTCCTGCTTTTTTTCTCTCTCTAAAGCCCAGTTTTCTCTGTGAACTGCCTCTCCTTCAGGTCAGCTGAAAGATAACCAAGAGACTGCCTTTTATATATGAAAAAAACTGAGACCCAGAAGATAAACCGAGGCCAAGGAAGTAAATCATTGTACAGGTTGGTTTGTTTAGTGATTGGACAGCAGGTTCTCTGCCATTGGAGAAATGATCCTTCCTATGACAAGAATCCTGGGGTTACCTTGTCTGTAAAATTTCTGAGCCATTCATCTGGACTTTATGTGCCCTTCGGTTTTTTTCCTCCTCAGGTCTGCCTTCAGATAGGCTCTGCAGTGGAAGTCTCTTGGTTTAGATCGCTGATCCTATACATTACATAGTCATGTGTATGTGTCCCTAAAAGGCTCTGGATGCCCTTTGGGGCCTCCGTGGTAAGCTGACCTTTTGTCAGGGTCATAGAGGGCTGTGTGCCTTCGGTAAGAGTAGCTGGTCATCTCTTGCCTGCCACAAACCCAGTGGCGTGGCAGACTCCTTCCAGCATGGGGAGAGGGGGCAGAGGGCTCTGCACGACTCCCCTTCACGCATAGTGCAGCTGCCCGTCAGGGCTGTTTAGTGCATTCTTTCTGCCAGTCTTGGGCCTCTTTTACAGTAGCGGTAGTGTATTTCTCTGGCTTGGATGGTGTTTGAATTAACTTAATCAAACATAAGCAGAGCAGCTGATTGGTGGAATGGAAAGGTTGGGCTGGAGGTCCAGGCCAACACTGCATAATTTGTGGCCACCTCTGGTTGTAGGAATCCAAACCCAGCCCTGTTTCTCTTGAGTCGGAGTTTACTGTGTGTGCCCTTGCCGAAGAGACAAATCATGGTTGATTGGCCAGTTTCTCACCGCAGTACAAAACCTTACAAACGTAAGCCACGATATTAAAATTTACACATTCACCGTGCTGTACAGCACACAAAGATGTCTCCATTTGTAGATGGGGGTGCTGAGCCAGACGGATGAAGTGAGATAGTTGCTCAAGGTCACAGCAGTGAGAGGCAGAGCTGGGGTTCACACTCAAGGCTCCCGTGACCCCACATCTCATCCTTTCCCACTGAATTGCCTTTGGAAGACTTGTCAGCTTTGCAGTCAGATGTGTGTTCCATGTAAGTCTCTGTTCCCAGGTAAATCAGGCTTGGCACGAGCCCCTGGGGTGTCAGATGCCAGCTCAGCCCTCCACAGCTGCTCCCCCTGTTCTGTGAAGATTCCCTACACCAGGTCTGTTTGCCCTTTTCTGGGGCTCTGGTAAGCATCATGAAACCTCTCTCTCTAGGTTCAGAGATGACTTCACTGGTGACTGACCCATGACATTGTCCTCTTATGCTCCTTTGTTTCTGGTTCTGTTTGTGGATTATGAGGCTGGCATGATGGAGAAAGTGAGGGACTAGGAGTCAAGCAGCTGCTCAGAGGCCTGGCTTTGCAGGACTTCTGTGTTATATGACCTGGGGAGCGCTCCTGCACGCGGATCTGATTTCCTCATCTATAAAACAAGGGGGTTGGGAAAAATCTGTCTGGTCCCACTCCATTCTAAAATTCTGTCCTTATATTTATAAAGGTAAGCAAGCAAACCAAACAATAAAGCCAAAATTGCCTCCCTGAACAAACATACCCTCAAATCCACGTCCCAATAGGGGTGGAATTTGTGACTGGGGTGTTGGCATTTAGGAATGTGGTTGTAAGATTCTAATATGCGTGCTGCTACAATTTTGTCATAAAATTTGAAGCAATGCATGCTGGTAGACTTTAATCCCTGAAAGTCCTCTAAGCAATATTTCTAATATATATTTTGTCGAAGATTTGATGCTCTCTGCTTAGGTATTTCTAACAAGCGCTCTCTCCAAACAAATCTCTTTGAAAATGCATTAGATAACACAGTTCCTTCAATTCCATATCTTCCTTTCTGTCTAAACTGAAAAAGCCAGTTCACGTTATTAATGACAAGTCATTTTGCAGAGTGCCCGGGTTAATAGAAGAGATAACTGGCAAAATATAAATGTGTAATACTAACATGCTGAAGATAAAACAGAGGTCTAATGCTGAATGCATAATGTGGAGAATGGAAGAAGTTCCTGGCTGGTACAGAATTCCTGCAGAAAGAACCAGGAAGCTATGGTGACCAGTGGGTCCATTGGTCTCCCAACTTGCTACTTTCCTGTTTTCTTTTGCAGCCCATCTATCCTCCTTGAACCCCAATCCTAGAATTTCAGAGTTAAAAAAAAAGGGTCCTTAGGGAATTTTGAGAATGAGGAAACTGAGGGCAGTCAGGTGGGGGGACTCACCTAAAGAAATAGCACCAGTTTTCTCGGGGAACTGTGCTGTCATTTCAATGCTTTGCCCAAGATTCTGCCAATCCAGGTGCCTCCCCTGTCTTCTCCACATCAGCCCAACCCAGGGACACAGAGCAAGCACTTATCAAATTAAAATCAGAGCACAGCGGATTCAAATTCCAGCGTCACTGGCTCTCTGTTTGTATGGCTTTGGGAAAGTTCCTTCACCTCTCCTATACCCTAGTCTCTCCTCCTGTCAAATGAGTTAACAAAGGTAAAGCCCTTTGCACTCTAGTGAATATTCAGAAAAGTTAGTGATTTTCATTAATATTCTGTGATTTGTAAGTTTTATTATTTTTGACTATATAATCTCTATCTGGAAGCACAGTACAGGACTGGAGGACCTCTCATCATATCTGGCTTAAGAGTTGTATATTTTCTTGATAGTCCTCAAGTTCACTCTCAGAAGCAATGTGGTAGTTGGCTGTTCTCTGTGTCCCTAGAACTTTAAGACAAGAGGGAAGGCACTTAAATGGTAGCTGAGGCCACAGGGGTATACTATGGTTTGGATGTTTGTGTCTGCCTCCACGCTCATATATTGAAATCCTAATGCCCAGTGTGTTGGTATTTGGAGGTGGGGCCTCTGGGAGGTGATTAAGTCACATATGGGATGCATGCTCACATAAAAGAGACCCCAGGGAGCTTTCTCCCAATTTCCACCATATGAGGACTGAGAGAAGTCGGCTGTCTGCAACTAGGAAGACAGCCTTCACCAAACACTGAGTCTGCCAGTGTCATGATCTTGAACTTCCCAGCCTCCGGAACTGTGAGAAAGAAATGTTTGTTGTTTATAAGCCACCCAGCCTATGGTATTTTGTTATAGTAGCCCAAATGGACTAAGACAGGGTGGATTCTTTAATTCCAAGAGTGCAGAATCTCTTTCAGTGGCCAGGAGCTGCCCTAAGTGACCCCTGGTATCCTTTCGACCATAAGTCTGCGCCTGCCACTGGAAAGTTTAATGAATTGGTCTCATGTTAAAAATATTAAATAAATTTAAATCTCCAGGTCTTAGTAAAAAAGAGGGCTCATCCTTGAGGATTATGAGAAAATTAAACACAGCTAGATAAACTGAGCTAGATGAGCTAGATAAACTGCCTTGAAGTGCTGGGACTTTGCAGTCAAATATGTATATATGCTTTCCAGCTACGTGACCTTGGTCAGGTGACCTCAGCAACCTAAACCTCAGCTTTTGCATCTGTAGAATGGGGGAGATGTCAGTTCCTTCCTTATAGGGGTCTACTGAGAATACATACAATGTATTGTTGAGACAATACATACAATGTATTTAACACACTGCCTGGCACATAGTAAGTAACGTTAGTTCGCATTATGATTAATTTTTTAAAGTGGTTTTAAAAAGCAAATCCCTCATTTGGTTACAATACTTAGACATCAAAAATATTTAAAAGTGTCTCAGCATAAATGTTCAATGAGAAAGGATTTTTGTCTTCTATTTTCAATTAATGCGCCCACCATTTAAGCAGTGAACAACATGTGGTGAGGGGCCAGACATTCTTTCTCATTTCACAGATGTATTTTGAATGGAAAGTTCTGGAGCTGGCTCTGGGGAAAAAAAAATCTAGTGTGTCTAAACAACACAAACTATTTGGGAAAACAAAGAAAGCTGGATTGATCTGAGTTGATTGTTTTTTTCCACCAGCCAATTTTTTGGGTAGATATAGCCTCAATATGAAATCTGACCAAGATTGATTCTGGATAATTCAGTCTCCAGGTAAACACAATCTGGGGGACGCCAGGGTGGCTCAGTCAGTTAAGTGTCTGACTCTTGATCTTGGCTCAGGTCATGATCTCACAGTTTGTGACACTGAGCCCCGTGTCTGCTCTGTCAATGCAGGGCCTGCTTGGGACTCTCTTTCTCCCTCTCTCTGACCCTCTCTATCTCTTTCTCTCAAAATAAATAAATAAACATTAAGAAAAAAAAAAAACCCAAACAATCTGGGATGTTTTGTGGAAGACCCTGAAAGATTTCTGAGCAGGAAATGGAAGCTTGAAGAGCCAGAGAGTGAATAACTTTGAGTTTAGTTTCTGGTGACTTTTAGCACACAGTACCCATCCTCCTCCCAAACTTCTTGATGAGTTTGAACCATTCTACTCTCTGTCTGGAAGGGTCACTGGAAGAAACCTCAGGGATAAGAGGGGACCACCCCTCATTCAGTAGATGAGAAAAATGAGATTTAATGAGTTTGTGTGACAAGTGTCTATTACTCTGATATTTTCCACTTGGTCTGAGCACAATGCACCATTTTTTTAAGCAAGAACCTTTGAAGGGAACTTCCAACCAATTTCCAGTTTCCTTGTTGTTCACAATAAAACAAAGGTATCTATTCAAAATGTAAATTTTACATTGGTGCTTTTACAGATCTGTGTGCATTGGTCTGTTTCTCTGGGTGACGGTGGGGAGGAGGCAGGGTATCTGGGGTTGGGGGTTTGTGGGGGAAGATTCAAATGGGCAGGGCGAAGAAGACCTTCACTGCCACCTTGTGGTCACCTGGAACAACAGAGGGTCATTGCTCTGGAGATCTGGTCTGTCCAGCCTCTTACTTTGGCTGCTGGCCTGAGATCTTTATCAGTTCGGGCAGCATTGCTTCAATGGAGCTTCTGTTACCATTTTTCTTTCCAGTGCATTTTTCACTTTCTTTAGCCCCAGGAAAGGGGTAATTGTTGAGAGCCAGCAAAATTCTATATTCTGGAAAAATAGCTGCAGAGAGGAAGAGGTCAGGATCTAGGGAAAGGCTTTTAAGATGAAATGTTGGAGAGTCTTGCAAGATTCTTGTTTCATCTTGCTGTAGGATCTGTCTACAAAAGCAGAGATTTATGTGGCAAAAGTCAGACCCGGAGTTGGCACCTGTCATTGTCATCACCTGGTCAACTGGGGGAAGTCAGGACAGATGAAGATTCATTTATTATCTCATTTAGTGCCATGGATTGCAGTCGAAATTAGTTCTCCCATCACATTCCGATAGTCTCAGATTCAATATTGTCAGTTGAAAAACTAAAGATATTTTTCAGTGCAAAAAAATGACTTTCAAGGCATGTATTATGGAAAGGATTATAATAAATTAAATGCCTAAACTGGCAGAGTGCAAACAATTTTGACTCAGATCTAAATGTTTGCACTGGCTGTTTAAACATTTAATTTGTTAGACTGGAAGTACCACCACAGAATAAGCATGTTACTTAAACTTGGGCTTCAGCAACGTGAATCATCCCACGTACACAGAGCGTGACAGACCCGGACCAGCCAGAGCCAATGTGCGTTGATTTCTCATTCTCCAAATGAACGCTTTGCATCTTTAAACCCCTCAGACATTAGTGATTTTTAATGAATTGTCCTGTCTTTCCGAGGTGATTTTTAGATTACGCTGTAAGATAATGTTAGTCTGGGAAACAATGTTGTAATTAAGTTTCAGGGATGTATCACCCTAGGTAATTGATTAAAGTGGGTACATGGATAATCTGTTGGGTGACTTTAGATTAAAAAATAGAAACGTGTAAAGAAAAGGAGACGCAAAAAACAAAACAAAACCTCTAAAGACCAGTTTATCAAAAACAATCTTCGTTAGCATCACCAACATCATCACAACCATTATCTTCACCACCATCATCGTCATCATCCTCATCACATCATTTGAGGCAGCGGAGCATCCCGGCTGAAAGTTCCTTGTCTGACCCTCATTCTGCCACAGATTTGTCACATGATGTTGTTTAAGGCACTTGTCTTCTCTGAACTTCAGGTACCTCATTTGTAAAAATGAGGGTGTTTTTATTAGACTAAGGCTAAGCGGTTGTAACAAAGCGGCCTCCAAATACAGTGACTTAGTGATTTATTTATTTATTTTAAGTTTATTTATTTTTGAGAGAAAGAGAGAGAGAAGAGCATGAACATGTGAGTGAGGGGAGGGCAGAGAGAGAGAGGGAGAGAGAGAATCCCAAGCAGGCTCTGTGCTGACAACATGGTTGCAGAGCTTGAACTCACAAACCACGAGAGCATGACCTGAGCCGAAATCAAGAGTTGGATGTGTAAGTGACTGAGCCACCCAGATGCCCACCAAATACAGTATTTTAAAAAACCATAGTTTATTTCTTCATTAGACATAACCGAGTTATTTCAGGCGAGCAGGGGGCTCTTGAGCCCTTATTTGAAAACGCTTGGTAGCACCCCGTGCTTGCAGACCCAACTTCAAGGTCCTTTACAACCTGACCTCCACTCACACTTCCCGCTTACCCACTCTTTGTCTTTCTACTTCCTCCTGTGTCTTCGCTATGCTGTTCCCTTGGTCAAGAATGCCCTCCTGCTCTTCATCTCTTGATATTTTATTCATTCATGGCCCAGCTCATATGCTGCCTCCTTCATGAAACCCTATAATTTCCCTCCTCTGCCTCTTGCCATCCTGTTACAACATTCATTGTTTCTTCCTCTGCCTTCTGATATCTTTACCTCTTTTGTAGTATCAAATGCCATTTGCCCTCTAATTTAGTCATTTATTCAAAGGGACTTTATGTTTCTGGAGGCAACCAGACTGCGTATTATTTATCTTTCTTTCCCATCTCCTCTCTCCTTCCTTGCCTTGCCCAATATCCAGCATTGTTCCTTGCCCAATAAATGTATGTTGAGCTGAATGGAGTAAAAAGTTGTTATAGATAGGAAAACTCAGTCGTCAAAATAGCAACCATTTGCTAACTCAAGGGGCCAATTAGGCAATGGGCTGTTCATTGGAAAATTCAAGATGTGGATCAAAACAATTCCAATTAGATTCACATCCTGTGTGAGACCAAGAATAGTATACAGAAATACTCCTTGGGCCCTACATCCATGTGGAATAGTGTTCCACTCATGTTTATCAGGAAGAATACTCTTCCTGAGACTGCCATGATTTTTCTTAAAACCTTTGTCCATGAGCCATGTGAAAATTTTCTTTTGAGCTTGGACATGCACACAGATGTTATATAACATATGCTTTAAGTCTATCTCCATTTGTGGAATTTCTACCTCCATTCTACCCCATGGTCATGTCAGAATCTATGAATTAACTGCCTGAGGGAGCTTCATTTCAAATGGGAACCCAGCTCAGGGAATTGAGTGCAGGGAACTGCCATGGGTTTGCTGTGCAGTTGGGAAAACTCACCTCCCTTGCTCAGACCTCAGTCTTCTCACTTGTAGATGAGGCTGGTATGACTCCCCCTTCTCACAGGGCTGTTTGCACACACAATGGTAGCTCATTAGTGGAGCGCTTTGAAAAGATCATATGGACTCCTGTTGGGTACTGTCGGGAGGCTAACCTCCAGGCTTATGAAAATGGATATTAAAACCATGCATCTGCTTGTTCCAGTCACTGAGTGCACATGAACAGTCCCTTAGTTGTATTTATAACACTGCAGTTTTTTTCCGAAGAAAGAAATTAAATTTGTTTTTTCAAATTTTACAAACGCAACCACAAGTTAGTCTGCTTGAATGAATTTCAAATCATAATGTAGATAATGTCAGGATGGCAATAAAACTTATGAAATAGAGCAGGGGTGGGGAAAAGAGAAAGCAGGAGGGAGAGATTCAGACAGCTCTGCTTTTCTGCCTGGCAATTTTTTCTCCCCCTGCCCCCTTCTATGCCCCTCAATCCCTGAGAACATGTAAACCTTTCTACTCCTCTTCATTGAAATGAGTCTGGCCAGGTGGTATTAATGCTTGTAAAGGTAAATGGAAACTGCAAAGACGGATGTAGTCTGTCATCTAGTTCAGGATTTTTCAATTCTTCCTAACTGTCATCTTACGGCTCACCTATGATTGGAACCAACCTAGCTCAAAATGGTGAAGTTGAAGGCTTCTGTGTGTGTGCCCTCGCCTTCCCCTTCTGCCCTTGTTTTTCCACTCGGTTCATTTATTCCACAGGACTGTGTGCCCAGTCCTGCTCCAGTATGGTCCTATGTACAGGGAAGACTCCAATATGAATGGGGCCAGTCTCTGCTTATAAGAAACCTGCTGTGTTGTGGAGATGCTACCAGTTTTCAGGGCAACAAGGCTTACACCCACGAGCTAACTTGTAATGGTGCAGTTTTAGGAGCAGGAGGAGTGTGGGGAGGGCAAAAGGCCTTTGGGGTGTCTCAGAAATCATACTGCAGAGACTGTGTTGCTTGTGCATGACAGGACCCTATTGTAAGAAAAGGTTTTATCATCTCCATATGACCACTTGAGAGGCCTTTGGAATGAAGTTAAATAGCCCCTCCATCAACACACACACACACACACACACACACACACACACACACACACAGGAGGTGAGGGATAACAGTTGCTTTATGCTTGTTTTCTTTAGAGACCATTTGGTTACAGTTTGCTCAAGCTGGCTTAGGCAAAAAGGAAAATTTGCCTCATAGAATACTGGAGGAGAGATGGCAAAAGGGCTCCCAGGAGGCTGAGTCCAGGAACTGAAAAGCCACCAGGAGCTGCATCAGCTACCCTGTGGGGACTCAGGGTCTCTGCTTTCCTTTGTCAGCTTGATTCACTTTTTTTTTTTTCCTTGGCTGACTGTTTTTCTTAGCTCACATATGCACCAAGCATATCTGCCTCTTCCCTGACTTATCAAAAATCGCAGGGTCCCAATGCCAAATTCCCCAAATAAGTGACTTTGATTGACCATTAGATTGGCCTAAAGACAGACTCACTTAATTCAATCAACACTTGAAGTGACAGAATTACATTATCATAACATAATCTGACCATTTACTTGCTTGGAGATACTATATATAATGTTTGGTTTTCTTGGGTCTTGAGATTGGAGATATCTGGGTTTGGAGCTTGTCTTTGTGACCTACTAGCTGTATAACTTTGGGTAAGTTATGAGATTGCCCATCTCCCCCATCTCAGCCTTCATCTATGGATCACCAAGTTTTTTATGAGAATTAGTATTTATTAAATGAGGAAATGCACCAAAAAAACAAATAATCCAGTGAAGGAATGGGCAGAAGACATAAATAGACACTTCTCCAAAGAAGACACCCAGATGGTCAACAGACACATGAAAAGATGCTCAACATCACTCATCATCAAAGAAATACAAATCAAAACCACAGTGAGATACCACCTCACCCCAGTCAGAGTGGCTAAAATTAACAACTCAGGAAACAACAGATATTGGCGAGGATGTGGAGAAGAGGGGAACTCTCTTGCACTGTTGGTGGGGATGCAAACTGGAACAGACGCTCTGGAAAACAGCATGGAGGTTACTCAAAAAATTAAAAGTAGAACTACCTTATGACCCAGCAATAGAACTACTAGGAATTTATCCAAAGGATACAGGAGTGCTGATTCATAGAGGCACATGTACCCCAATGTTTATAACAACGCTATCAACAATATCCAAATTATGGAAAGAGCAACCCAAATGTCCATCAACTGATGAATGATTAAGAAAATGTGGTTTATATATACAATGGAATACTGCTTGGCAATGAGAAAGAATGATATCTT
Organism: Panthera onca; assembly: GCF_046562875.1. Classification (NCBI taxonomy): domain Eukaryota; kingdom Metazoa; phylum Chordata; class Mammalia; order Carnivora; family Felidae; genus Panthera; species Panthera onca. Next base: position 211,096,582 of record NC_138339.1, on the reverse strand, counting down.
GCCATTTGCAACAACGTGAATGGAACTGGAATGCATTATGTTGAGTGAAATAAGTCAGTCAGAGAAAGACAGGTATCATATATTTTCACTCATATGTGGAATTTGAGAAACCTAACAGAAGACCATGGGGGAAGAGAAGGGGAAAAAATGAATCAAAAAGAGAGAGAGGCAACTATAAGAGACTCTTAAATATAGAAAACCAACTGAGGGTTGATTGGAGGGGGGAGGAGGAGAGGGGAAAATGGGTGATGGACCTTGAGGAGGGAACTTGTTTGGATGAGCAGTGGGTGTTATATGTAAGCAATGAATCATGGGAATCTCCCAAAGCCAAGAGCACACTGTATACGCTGTATGTTAGCTAACTTGACAATAAATTATATTAAAAAAATAAAAGAGGGAATGCATATAAAGTGACTAGCATGGTGTCTGGCACTCACTGCATATTATAAACAAAAAATTTGTTCACATCTCCCTTGTATATAAATCGAATTCTAGCAAACTGGTTCCCTTTTAGCACTCCTTGGGGAGTTCAATATATAAAAATATTGTATAATAAATACTTTGGAACACATATAATAGGGATCAATCAGAACATAGGAGGCTACTTTTTTTTCTCTCTGATTTTCTCGAAACAGTAAAAGGAGATTAATGCTAGAAATTGGGAGGAATTCCTCAAATGGATGGGATTGGAAAGAGCCAAGAAAACCATAGTTCAGAATCTACGCGGAAGAAAACAACTGTAGTGTTAGAGAAGAATGAAGGCCACTATGGGCTTAGCTTCTGAAAATTTAAGGAGCAAGAAGAGGGTCCTGGGGCAATTGTTAGGACCTCAATTGAGAACTGCCTTCAGACTAGAAGGGCTAGTTGTAATTCTCACTAACCTCTTGCCGAGCAGCAAGTGTGGCTAAAAAAGCAGACATGGGGAAGGTGTCTCGTGGGGGAAGATTTCTTGGGTCATTAGAGGGTCTGGAGGTGAAATAACCAAGGTGACCTTGAGGAAGTTCCAGATTTCATAAGAGATACAAAGGGGAGAGAAGGAAAGACCTTCTTCCCAGAAGGGAAATCACTGAGTTCTTCATTGCTAGAGTAGAGTCCCCTTCACCTTGGCAGTTGGCGAGGGTTCCCCAGCTGCCTGCAGCCCCATGCTCTAGCTTCCCTTCTGGGACAGCCCCCTCACAAAGAACCCTATCAAGAGAAATGTCTTTTAGGGAAACCAATCAACGCAATTGCAGAAGAAACATTTGTCAGCTACTCACACTGCTCGCAGTATGAAGGGGCAACCAATGAGTATCAGACACTTGAGGAGAACCAACAGCATGAAAGAGAAGTACCAAGATTAAGAAGAGCTTCTGATCTTGGAAGAAAAAGGGACAATTCAGGAAATAGAAGTTTGAGAAAAAAAAAAAAACTGCGAGGGAAGTGCACTCATTAAAACAATAATAAAAATAGACTGTTCTGAAAAAGAAAGACTCAGAGAGCAAGGAATAGTTCTAGAAAGTTAAAAATATGAAATGGAAAATTCAAATAAGAGGACTGAGCAATGGAATAGCCCCAATTTGTGACCTGGAAGATACGTCTCAGGAAATCTATCAGAATTCAGAGCAAAAATACATGGAGATGGAAAACACAGTTAAAAAGTTAAAAGACAAAAAGGATCAATCCAGGAAGGAAGGAAATCATGGGAGAAATAGTTCTTTATGTTAAAGAGAGACAAGAATCATCTATTTTATTACATTTTTTTATTTTTTAATGTTTATTTTATTTTTGAGAGCGAGAGAGTGAGTGCTAGTGGGGGAGGGGCAGAGAGAGAAGGGGACAGAGGATCTCAAGTGGGCTCTGTGCTCAGAGCAGAGAACCTGATGTGGAGCTCAAACCCACAAACCACAAGATCATGACCTGAACTGAAGTCACTTCATCAACTGAGACACCCAGGTGCCCCAAGCATTATCTGTTTTAAAGTAGTCACCGAAAACCAGTAGAACTAATGTAAAAAATCTATACCAGAAAATCCTGGCAAAAAGGACAGATTCCAAGGAAAAAAGAAAATCTGAAAAAGCTTCCAGAAAAAGAGAAATCTTATCTACTATTGTGGACAATGGTAGTTACAGTTTTACCTTTCTTGTGTGATTTTCCTTCTGTCCATGCCATTCAGATGAGACTGAATTATAGCATCGTCCCCCACCCCCACCCGTCCAAACCAGGCCATAGGGAGAGTGTGATTAGCTCAGGAAGGGCAGAAAACCCAAAAGGGCTCACTCAGAGTCCTCTCCAGGGTTTTCTCCTGTGTTAATGGGGAAGTGGGTCTCTCTCTTTTGAGTTATGTGGGAGCAAGGATGTTGGCTGTAGCTGTGTGTAGTTATTTTCTTGCATAGAGGAAGAAGTAGGAAGAATGAGCCCAACATAGAAACACAGACAAATAGAGCCACAAGACATGGAAAAGAACCCTGATGACTCTGTTTGGACCACTGGACTCAGCCATGCTTCAGGCCAGCTCCACCCCTGGGCTTTCCAGGTATGAGCTGATAAATTCCCTACTTTGCTGAAGCTGGTTGAGTTGGGTTTCTGTAATATGCACCTGCCAAGGAAGGAGTCAGACTGGCATCAGACTTCTCACTAGATACACAGGTGCTAGAAGCTAAGGCAGAAAAATCTTCTAAGTTCTGGAGGAAAATAATTTTGAACCTAGAATTTTCTATTCATTCAAACTGGCATTCCAGTATGAGGACATGTAATGACTCTGGAGGTTTTCCATTCACAGAACTTCTCTGAAAGAATTGCTCAGGAACTTATTATAGCAAAAAGGAAAAACAGATGCAAGAAGTAGGAAGGTTGAATATGGAAAATAATGTTGAGCAAAGTCTTCAGTAATAGTTATAATTAATCCAAAAAATACGGATACATAATAAAAATATCCACTGTAGGCGGCAGCTAGAATTCTGAATAACAGTGTCACGGTCTGGACATGCTGTTAGGGTACTAAGAGTCTCATACTGATCGTATTAGAGTTAGTGTGATACTAACTCTAGGCCTTGATAGAAAAATTTAGTTGTTGAAAATTAAGGCAACCTCTAGAAAAATAGAAATAAGATGTGTAATTTCCAGACCATTAAAGAGGGAAAAAAAATCCCAATCTGTTACAAAGCAAGTTTGGAGAAAAATAAATAACAAAGATACATGAAAATAGAAAGCATAAAACAAGCTGATGGGAACACGTCCGAACACGAGAGGGGCCACAGTGAGTGTGGGTGGGTTAGATGTCACGGTCATGAAGGCAGAGGTGGATGTTGGTTTTGTCCCCTGATGAGTCCCTCAGTAAATATGTATCGAATGAATGGCTAGATATTCTATGATCTGATTTTTAAAAATTCTGTTTTAAAGCCAGATCTAAATTAAACAAACAATCCACACACACCACATGTACACATACAAAGTTTGAAAATAAAGAGATGAGAAACTATTTCCCAGGAAGAGGATGACAAAACAGACATGTCCAGTAATATTAGTATTAGATTTAAAAAAAGAAACAACTCAAGGCCAAATGCATTAAACTGAATCAAGAGCAATATATATATATATATATATATATATATATATATATATATATTAATATGAAATTTATTGTCAAATTGGTTTCCATACAACACCCAGTGCTCATCCCAAAAGGTGCCCTCCTCAATACCCATCACCCACCCTCCCCTCCCTCCCACCCCCCATCAACCCTCAGTTTGTTCTCAGTTAAGAGTCTCTTATGTTTTGGGTCCCTCCCTCTCTAACCTTTTTTTTTTCCCTTCCCCTCCCCCATGGTCTTCTGTTAAGTTTCTCAGGATCCACATAAAAGTGAAAACATATGGTATCTGTCTTTCTCTGTATGGCTTATTTCACTTAGCATAATACTCTCCAGTTCCATCCACGCTGCTACAAAAGGCCATATTTCATTCTTTCTCATTGCCACGTAGTATTCCATTGTGTATATAAACCACAATTTCTTTATCCATTCGTCAGCTGATGGACATTTAGGCTCTTTCCATAATTTGGCTATTGTTGAAAGTGCTGCTATAAACATTGGGGTACAAGCGCCCCTATGCATCAGCACTCCTGTATCCCTTGGGTAAATTCCTAGCAGTGCTATTGCTGGGTCATAGAGTAGATCTATTTTTAATTTTTTGAGGAACCTCCACACTGTTTTCCAGAATGGCTACACCAATTTTCATTCCCACCAACAGTAAGAGCAATATTTTATATGACCTTCTGGATCAGAAGTGCAGGCAAATTAACTGAACTGATAAGAGAGGTCAGTGAGATGACCAGATACAAAATCAACTTACACAAATTAATAGCTTTTCTAAGTACTAGTACTAACCAATTAGAAAATTAAAAGGCTAAAAAATCCAAATCACTTCAAAGTAGCAACAAACTTGACAAAATCCTAAGAATACTGATATAATAAACCGAACTAGAAATGGGCAAGACTTAATGACAAAGAACGTCTGAAATGATACTGAGAACATTTTAAAACAAAACAAAACAAAACAAAATAGACCATGAACAAAAGGAAAGACACACTTCCTAAGTGCAATAACTCAACATTGTAAAGATGACAACAATTCTCACCAAATCAGCCTACAAATTCAGCGCAATCTAAATAAAAATCCTATTAACTTGGGAGGAGAAAAGCAAGAGGATAAGAAAACCTTTAAGAAGTAAAAGAGGTTGGGGCACCTGGGTGGCTCAGTTCGTTAAGCGTCCAACTCTGGTTATGATCTCACGGTTCGTGGGTTCAAGCCCTGCATTAGGCTCTGTGATGAAAATTCAGAGCCTGAAGCCTGCTTTGGATTCTGTGTCTCCCTCTCTCTCTCTCTGCCCCTCCCTGGGTCATGCTCTGTCTTTCTCAAAAATAAATAAACACTAAAAAAAAAAAAAAAAAGAAGTAAAAGAGGAGGGCCACCTGGGTGGCTCAGTTGTTAAGCGTCCGACTCTTGATTTGGGCTCAGGTCATAATCTCATGGCTCATGGGTTTGAGCCCCAAGCTGGGCTCCACACTAAGGGTGGAGCCTTCCTGGGATTCTCTCTCTTCCTCTCTCTGTCTTCCTCTGCCCTTGTCCCCTCCTCTCTCTCTCTCTCCAAAAAAAAAAAAAAAAAAAAAAAGGGTAAAAGAGGAAAAGCTTGCCCCTACCATATATCAAAATCTGTTCCTAAAAGCATAATAATTACAAGTGCAGTGTTGGTGTAAAAACTGACAGATTAGTAATATAGGATCCAGAAGCAGATGAATCTGCTTATAGGACTTCAGCTTATGATAAAGATGGCATTGCAGTTAGTGGGGAAACAATGCTTAAAAGGTGTTGAGAAAATTGCACGTTCATTTTGAAAAATAAAGTTAGATTTCAGTCTTACACCGTCACAAAAGTAAATCAGTGATGTATTTAAAAAACAAATCATGAAATCTAAATATAAAACATTGAAAGAAAATGTAATTTAAAAAAATCATGTTGAAATGGAGAAGGCCTTCTTATGCCAGACAGATGAAAAAGTCAGAAAAGAAAACACTGATGGATTTGACTATCTGGAAACAACAACAACAACAACAACAACAACAACAACAACATCCCAAACAAACTTCACTATGGGAAGAAATGTTGGCAAGATATAAAAACACAAAAGATTAGGAGCGCTTGGGTGGCTCTGTCGGTTAAGTGTCTGACTTTGGCTCAGGTCATGATCTCATGGTTCGTGGGTTCAAGCCCCGAGTCGGGCTCTGATCGGACAGCTTGGAGCCTAGAGCCTTTAGATTCTGTGTGTGTGTGTGTGTGTGTGTGTGTGTGTGTGTGTGTGTGTCTGCCCCTCACCTTCTTTTGCTCGCCCTCAAAAATAAATAAACATTTAAAAAAAAGATTAATGTACATAATATTTAAAGGACTCATAAAGGGACACCTGGGTGGCTCAGTCAGTTAAGCGTCCAACTTCAGCTCAGGTCATGATCTCACAGCTGTGCTGACAGCTCAGAGCCTGGAACCTGCTTTGGATTCTGTGTCTCCCTCTTTCTCTGCCCCTTCCCCGCTCGTGCTCCATCTCTCTCTTTCAAAAATAAATAAACATTAAAAAAAAAGTGAAGGGCTCATAAGGCAACAGACAATTCCATAGAACAATGGACAAGGAATATGAATAATCAATTCACAATAGAAATTAGAAATAGAAAATACAAAGGGTCACTATGCATGTGAAAAATACTCAACATTATAAATAAAAGGGAAATGCAAATTAAAATAAGAACATGCTGTCAGTCTTTGCCCGTAAGGTTAACAATAATAAAAAACAAATGGAAACCACTCAGTAATGGCAAATGGAAGCTTTTGGCTGCACGTGACAGAAAGACATAGCTTAAACTGCCTTATGGAGTGAGTGGATTTGTTAACTGACCAAAAGTCTAGAGGTACAGCCAGCTCCACATGTGGTGGCTTCAGTGGCTTGTAATGACAGTGGGAACCCAGGTTCCTTCTCTCTTTGCTCTGCCAAACTTTACCCTAAGGTTGTTGCTCTTATGGTGGCAGAAGGATTGAGGGGTTGCAGACACCACATCCAGTCCTGAAAAGTTTCAAGAAGAGAGAACCTTCTTTTTCTTATGACCCTTTTAGGAGAGAGGAAACTTTTCCAGAAGTTTCCTCAGACAACTTTCCCTGCCTGTTTCAGCAGCCTAGAACTGGGTCTCATGCCAGTCCCTGAACCCGTCTCTGGAGAGGGGCTTGGTCTTATCCTTATCATCTGGGAAGTCAGCCACATGACCTCTCTAATGAGGGTGTGGAGAAACTGCTACGCTCAGCGTTGATGGAAGAATAAATTAGTGTAGCCTATTGATAGCTTTCTTAAAATAAAACAGCTCTTTTTTAATTCATTATTAATTAATTAATTTTCAAATATAAACTCTATACCCAGGGGGCTCGAATTCATCATCCCAAGATCAATAGTCGCGTGCTCTACTGATTGAGCCAGCGTGGTGCCCCTACTGATGTCTTTCAAAATATAAAATTTGCACACCTTTTGAATCGCCACAAGTGAAAAAAATCAAGTTATAAAAATACTATGTTTATGTTACAAACACACATACAAATTACAATTATTTGCATACAAAGGCATATAAAAGGAACTTAAAAGATGTATGCTTCGCTTCTAAGAGTCAGCATGTGGGATATGTAGATTATTCTTTCTAAGTTTTGTTTGACTTGTTTTTTTTTTCTTATAAAGACATTTATTTTTAGTTTTCCAAAAATGTAAATTTTTCATAATTTTTAGAACTCGACCTTATTTTTCCAGTTTCCAATGCTATCAGCGATATCTTAGGATTCTACTTTCATTACACGTTTGTTAGTAGTGTGTATTTAAAAAATTCTTTTTGTTTGAGTATAGTTGACACACAGTGTTGCACATTAGTTTCAGGTGTACAACATAGTGACTTGACAAGTTTGAAGATTATGTGATGCTCACAAGTGCAGCTACCACAGGTCACCATACGACGCTATTACAATACCATTGACTATATTCCCTATGCCGTGCCTTTATTCGTGTGGCTTGTTCATGCCATACCTGGAAGGCTGTATCTCCCACTGCCCTTCGCTCATTTTGCCCATTCCACCCACCCTCCCCTGCTCTGGCAACCATGTTTGTTCTCTGTATTTATAGGTCTGATTCTTTTGACAATAAAGGCATTCAAGTACCCCAACATAATTAAGTCTGGATGTAGGTATCCCAGAGTCTGTATGGGCAGCGAGTCAGTGATGCTGAGGGCTCCAGTTCTTTTTCTCTCTCTGCTTAGCCATTAGCCAATCCCCAGCATGTTGGCTTTTGGTTCTTAAGTTTATTGCAGAGTTCCTGAACTTTCTCAGTTCATAGTGCCCTTACTGCTTCAGAATTTTCTTTCAAGGAGCCATTAGACCAAAAGAAATACCTAACATTTCTTCTTATTGGGTAGTTAGGGTCCAAAAGATTTAGTAAGAATTTATGTCCTAACAACTTAGTAACCTTTTGAAAAAAAATAATACACATACATTGAAAGAAAAAAATATTTTTATTTTATTGGTAAAAAACTACAATTACTCACTAGTGAGATATGTGCTTCTGTTGGGCACTACACAATTTCTCCAGCCACTACCCTCAGTTCCTCTTCCATATTGATTTTCACATAGTACTGGTTTTTGTTTTTGTTTTGAAATCACAGCAACTTCTGCAGACCTAGCTTCATGAAGATATGTCATCAAAAGGAATGTAGCGCTATCTTCTATTGAAACTGTGGACTATCTTGATCTGGTAGTTTGTACCATGTTTGACAGATGTTGGGTATCACTATCGTTAAATTTTTTTTAATGTTTATTTATTTTTTGAGGGGGGGAGAGAGAGAGTACGAGTGGAAGAGGGGCAGAGAGAAAGGGAAACAGAGGATCCAAAGTGGGCTCTGATAGCACAGAGCCCAACATGGGGTTAAAACCCACAAACCATGAGATCATAACCTGCCATAGTTGGCCACTTAACCGACTGAGCCACTCAGGCGCCCCTGGTATCATTGTTGTTAAAAGTTTACCTTGAGGGACACCTGGGTGCGTCAGTCGGTTAAGCGTCCCACTTTTGCTCAGGTCATGATCTTGAGGTTCGTGAGTTTGAGCCCCACATGAGGCTCTGCGCTGACAGCTCAGAGCCTGAAGCCTGCTTCCGATTCTGTGTCTCCCTCTCTCTTTGCCCCTCCCCCGCTCATGGTCTGTCTCTCTTTCTCTCAAAAATAAATAAACGTTAAAAAAATTAAAAAAAAAAAAAGTTTGCTTTGAAAATTTACCCCATGATGCCTTTGTGAATTCACTGTGGCACTCAAGAGTGCCTCAGCATACAGTTTGGGAACTGTGGATTTATCATTTTGTGATTGCAAAATGGTTGCCTAAACTCCAAGCATACATCTCTGCACAACGATGTTCATAGAAGGAAGGAAGTAGAGTCTTTCCCATTATTTCCTTTTAAACATTTTCAAGTTTATTGAGATATAAGTTCGTATTACGAAATGTTCCTACTTTGAGTGTATGGCTAAATGAGTTTTGACAAATGTGTAGATCTACACGATTGTCACCCAGTCAAGATACAGAACATTTTCATCATCCCAGAAAGTTCCTTGTCCCTACCACCTCCCAGCAACCACTGATCTGCTTTCTATCATTATAGATTAAATTTGTCTTTTCTAGATCTTCATAGAAATGGAACAGGCTGTGTGGACTCTGGCTTTGTGTAATGATTTTGAAATTCATCCATGTTGTTGCATGTATTCGTGGTTCATTCCTTTTAATTGCTGATTAACATCCTGTTGTTTGAATATAGCATGATTTGCTTATCCATTCACCTGTTGGCAAACATTTGGGTTGTTTCAAGCTTTGGCTGTTATGAGTAAAGCTGCAATGAACACTGAGGTACAGGTCTTTGTGTACACATCTTTTTATTTCTCTTAGGTTCTCTCTCTCTCTCTCTCTCTCATTGTTTAAGGAGGGTAAAATTATTTCCAGAAGCACCCCCAACAGACTTTCACTTATGTATCATTGGCTAGTCCTGGATCACCCTCATATGCCCCATGCAATTACTAGAAAGAAGATTGCGGTCACCTTGGAGCAATCAATTCACATCCTTTGGGGTTGGGGGCTGAGGTCTTCTGAAGTTTGTTGTCTCCCCAAATAAAATTGGAGTCATATGAACACAGGAAAAAGGGAGGGATGGCTCTTGGGTATGCAGTCAGCCATATCTGCCTCTTTACTTTATCTGCGAGTATTTTTACTATAGAATATGGTAGTAGCATTATTTATATATCACAGTAAGAGCCTTTTCTCTGACATAAAGGTGCTTAAGCAGATCTGTTGCTGACAGATACTCAACAATAGTCCTAGAAATAAGCCAAGAACAGAAAAACATATTTAAAAAAAAAAACCCTTGACAGATAGAAAGATAATTGCTCTGGGGAATATGATATGAGGGCACGAGTGTCATATGGAGAGAATTTTACCAACTGGCTGCCAGATGCGGGCCTGCCCTGGGCTGAGGCACAGCTGGTCCGCCCTACAGTAAATCAGATGTGGGAGGCAAGTACCATCTGGCACATAAACTTGGCAGAGCCTGGAAAAAGAAGTTAACTCACGTGTGAAGTTATTATTATTATGGATGCACATGAACAGAGCCCTGGCACCTGTAGCAGGGGGAGCTGTCTCCTTCCTTCGGGGCTCCTCTGTCACTGCTGCCATGAGGCGGCCACAGAGGGGCTCCCCAGCCACAGAGCTCCTGGGCCCCTGGCCCTTTGCTTCCGGTCAGGGCTGGCGTTCTTTAGTTTCTGAGGAGCTCCACACTCAGCGCTTCTCCCCTTTCTCACCCCTCCCTCCCTTGTGTTCTTTTCCTAAGAGTTTCTCTCCTTTATTTGCTAAGCTTCTGAAATTTGGGGATCAGATCTTATCATTTTTGTTCTCTATCCCTGCTCCCAGCATTCTGCCTTGAACAAAGTAGGTACTCAATAAGTCGTGAAAATGCCCTTGCCACAGGTAAGGACAAGAGGGAAGCACTGTGACAGTAATGTTTCCACCTTCCATTTTTTGTGCCTATTTCCAGATATCTATTGATTGGTGACATGTTAAGAAGGACCCAGCAAATGCATCCATAGTGTGCATTTCAGTTTGTAAACCTTGCCTTAAGACATCTCGGTATTCTTAATTCTCCATTATATACAACTAAGAATCATAAACTGTTAGGATTGGGAGGCACCCCGGAGGTGAGCATTTTCCAGATGAGAAGCCCAGAGGGTTGGAAGACTTGCTCAAGGCTGTACTGGTGGTTGGTGGCAGAATAGAACACTTGTTTATAACCCACCTGATTCCTGCAAGGATTTAGGTCCATTTTCCAGGATAACTAATTAGTCAAGATAGCAAAATTACAATTAATTAGGAGCAAAAGAAGAAAGCAAGTAACTTAAAAAGGAGATAAAAGTGAGTTAAAACAGAAACGTATCCCCCAGAGCTGCCCTGCAACAGGCTAGCCATTCACTTGGCCCTAAATGTCTACACATCTATACATCAAAAGAGAAAGGAAACCTGGTCAGATGCAAATCCATGATATGCATGAAAGAAACATAGCTCAGTAGCTCAGAGAAGCCCAGGCACTGTTGGTGCCAGTACCTGACAGGCACTACCCAGAGAAAGAGCTCTGTGTGTTGTAATGGGAGTCCTCAACAACATTCTCATGGTGCACAAAGAGTCTCTTAGTGCGGGGCTGGTGGCTGATGGCAATACAGGGGAACTCATCCTGAAACCTGCTCTTAATTGTGGGTGCAGGGGGAACTGAGAATCTTACTGAAGATCATCAGCGGAGGAAAGAAGCTCGCCGAATTGAGATGTGAAAGAGTTTAACTCAGAATTCTGGGACATCAGGAGTACAATAATAATTACTGTTCTTAATTATGACCCAGAGGCACGGTAGACCCTAAAGTATTTTCTAAATCATCTAAGTGAAATGTTTTAAAAAAGGTTCAATCTGGTTTCATATTAATTTAACACTTAATTAGACACTGTCATCTGTTCTGTTATTTCATGTATTTGTTTTATTCCCTTCAATCAGATTGTCCCTTCTTTGAGGGCCGGGATCCACATTTGGGGAAAGTGCCATTTTACTGAACAAATGCAAGGTGAATCCTGTAAGATTGACTTTTAAAGGGGAAAATCTCAGCTTGTTGTGAATTTATACTTCTTCTACCACAGAAATGGGAGGGGGTACTGTTTTCTCCATTAGTCCCATCCCTTTATTCTAGTCCCTTAATGTCCCATAGCACATAGGAGACTAATTTAGAATATTAAATAAGGCCTTAAAAAAGGGTTGGGGATAACAAGAGGAAAATTATTACAGTGAGTAACCTGAAACTATAGAATCTAATTTACAACCATTGCCAATATCAACACCAACACGTACTGACAGTATAATATAGGGATCAGGAGCCCAGATTCTGCTCTATGATTTATTAACTGTTTCAACTTGGATAGGTTACTTAACCTCTCTGTGCCTCATTTTCCTAATCTGTAAAAAAAGCTAATAATAGTACTTATCTATAGAGGTGTTGTGAGAATTGAATGAATTCTTATAACAGTACATGAACATAATAAATATGTGGAGGCTATTAATATAACTGAGCATTTTTTATAGGCCAGGCACTATATATATATTAACTCAATTTCATGTAATGTTTTAATTTAGTGGTTCTTAATTTTTGTATCTGTTTTAAGAACTATTGAGAACTCAAGATAACTTTTGTTTATGTAGATAATATCTCTCTATATTTTCTGTATGAACAATTAAAACAGAAAATTTGATAATATTAACTTAAAATAGCAACAACAAACCCAATACATATTAACAAAATGACAACTATGAAAAATAACTATATTTGCAAAACAATTTCTGAGAAAGAGGCATTATTTTACATTTTTGCAAATTTCTTTAATGTCTGGCTTAATAGAAGAAAATTGGAATTTCCAAATCATTATTGTATCCACACTGTTGCAATATGTTGTTTTGGTTGTATATGAAGAAAATCTGGCATTACACAGATGTGTAGTTGGAGAAGAAAAGAGTATTTTCCTAGCCTTTTCTTATAATTATGGTCCTCTTTGATACTGTACAAAAACTCTACAGGTAGTAGTTTCTTAAAGCCTAGTTGCAATGTAGAATCTGAAACCATATCAGTGAATGTTTCATCCTTTGTTACATTAAAATCCATTGGTTTATCTTGCACTTTGAGTAAATCATTTACCCTTACATGACTTTTTAACGTCACGCATCGATCATTTGGAAAATAGTGATTCACTGAGTTAGGGAGATCTTCTAAATTTTGAAACATTCATATTTGTTAATGTAACGACCAATCTCACTTAAAAAGTCTTTGAGCATTGGATAACTGTCAACTTACAGGTTTTCCAAAATTCTAATTTTACCTTGAGGATTTAAATTTTACCATTGAACGAGCACTGTCATTGCTTCTCTCAGAGCGACAGACTCACTTTATTCACTTTCAAGAGGTCCGCCAAATACTCAAGTCTGAATAACCATAGTTTTCTGCCAGTCATTCTTTCAGGTGCCACAAAAAAAAAAAGCAGCAATTTCAGCTTGCAACTTAGTCATACTAGTGCTTTTCCTTGAGACACCTGTTGTACTTCTGTTTGTAGCAAAGGTGTTCTATGTGTACTTCCCATTTTGTCACACAGAGTATTAAAAAGACACACTCAATGGTTGAGATTTCATATAAGTAATAATTATTACTGTTTCATCAAGGTCATTCTTGAGGATGTTTTTTTCCTGCAAGTATAAGGAATACAATGATTAGTAGTTTGGTGCCCCTGTCTGATTCATGCTAAGGCAATGAGTACTTTCATCCACCACTGCATCATCAGAGCAAATGTCAACACAGTGAAAAAGGCAAATAACATCTTAGCGTTATTATGAAAATAGATATTCCCTTGTGCATTTTCCAAAAGATTCTAGGGGACCCCTAGAGGTTCAATGACTATACTTTGAGAACCACGACTTTAACTCTTTACCTCTTAAGAGTCACCTCAAGCTCATCCGGAATCCTTTATGTCCAGACCTAGTAGATTGAGAGCCAGTCCCCACTCTGGTCTACCAGAAGGCCACAATCTGAATTCTCCTTTTCTATGTCTTCCTTAGATGTTTGGTGCTTGAAAAGATAAGGTCCTTCAAAATAAACAGAGACCATGTCTAGTGCCAGGAGCTTGGCCACGCTAGTCTGGCTGTGAATGTCATAAAGCTGATATTTATAAAAAGGTGCCTGCATATAGAGTCGGGGAGATGGCTCATCCTCTGCTGTCAGAGGTGTCTTGGAACTCCCCTAGATCCTGGCCTAGTCCCAAGTCTGACATAGCATAAACCCTGCTCTGTAAGGGTTGTTCTTCTCACTCCTCTACGTAACTGGCTGGACGGTGTCGCTGACTCTAAGGTACTCCCTGGAGGAGAGATGGGCTGGCCAGAGACATTATCCATGTATCCCAGACACTCATATGCTTCTCTCTGACCCGGGAACCTATATGCTCACGTCTTTAGGCTGTGATTATGTTCACCACTCACATGTTGATATTTATCCTGCCCAAAGCAGCGCTCAGTTAGGGATAAGAAATGAGGGTGGGGGGATGGTGGCACAGTAGTAATATTGTGGGATAAAGACCTGTGGAAGCCCTGGGCAAGCTAAGAAATGAAGTGATCTTTCAAAGCCATACTCTTTTGTTGCGGTTAAAAAACCCAACAACAACCAAAACAAGGACTCATATGTCTAACCAATGGAAATTGACAAATGTTAATGTTTTGTCATGTTCATTGCAGATCTATTTAAATAAAAGAAATAAAACATCACAAACAAGATTTAGGTCCCCTAAGCCTCTATCCTTTAAATATTCATTGAACATTTGTTTTGAAAAAAGGCTGTGAGAAAAGGCAGAGGATAATCACCCTCTCTTCCTCCCAGTGGTTCAACTTGCTCCAGACGTGCCCGCCCCATTCAGCAAAGAAAAAAACAACAACATTAACTGACAATTAATGACCTTCCTTGGAAGGCCAGTCAGCAGCTGATCTCCCCCCCTCCCCATCTCAATATGCCAACCAGATGCAGTTCTCTTTTTCAGAGGCGTTCTGGAAACTAGTTGTGGATCGTTGCATTTCGTGGGGATTTTGATGATGTTTCCTATAAACTGGCTGTCTGTGCACTGCTCGGGCCTGTCCATTCGTCTTTGTCTGGCTGGAGTTATGTGAGCCCACATGGATGACTTGGTCAAGCAAATTGGTAGTTGTCTGTGTCCTAGTCAGGAGTAAGAGAGAACACAAACAACCCACTCTTGCTCTTTTTTCTTCCCACATCTCCACAGCTACAGTAAATCAGATTGCCTGACATTTTTTTTTAAAGCTGCATCTGAATCTCATGCCCTCAGACTAGAGATTTCCGTTATATCACTCAACGCATGGCAAGAGCCATGGGCTTCTCTGATTAGTGAAGCTGAAGAGCAGAAATGAATCACAGCCCCTTTGTATTCTAGCACATGGGTCTGGGATGAGTGAATGTAGGAGGCTGGCCAAAACACAACCCCAGTAACTCAATTCTTAAATGATTGAAAATGAACATAAGCTTGGGACTTAGGTTGAATAAATATCTCCATTTAATAAGCACTGAAGAGAGGGTTGAGGTGGCAGGACGAAGGAAGAGAGGGTTGAGGTGGCAGGACGAAGGAAGGGAGAGGGAGGACACCTGCTTCTGATAATCTTGCTCGGTTTCCCTTTCTGTAAGATGGGGCCACTTATCATGATCAGTGACAGAGGGCTGTCATTGTGAGCAGTATATTTTAAAAAGTGTCTTGAGAAATACCTTACAACAAATCAAAGACAATTTTGCAGGGACAAGAGTTGGGTTTTATGCCATAAAAGGAGAAAATTATAGACCTGGTCTTTCAGATCAGCTAAGTACCCAACCAGGAAAACAGGAATTATTCTGGCTTTTCTTAGAAAACTGGAAGGAATTTAGGGGCTCTTACAAGATGAATGGAATAAAAGCTAGAGTGCTAAGCTTTCTACCATTTGAGAATCAGGTAGAGCAGGACAGGGCACTGCGAATACCTGGAGAGAGGAAGAAAGGCCATAACAGGAATTTGCATAAACTAGTAACTAATAAGCTTGGGAGGAAACACAAAGGCTACCTTATTTGACCCCCAAACCGGAACTCCTCACCCCTTATTCCATCAGCTCATTGTCTTACCTTTGCTTGAAAGTTTCTAGTGACAGGGAATCACCACCTCTTGAGGTAACCCATCCTAGTTTTGAGTATCATGCATTGTTATAGATTGTTTACCAAATCTCCCCCATGAAACGTTACTGCACTGAGTACCCTCAACCCCCACTCCTTCCCCTTCAGACATGCCCCAGGTCCCTGACAAGTTTTACCACTCAGAGCTGTGCACAGCACTCCAGCAGGAACCTCATCCTTTGTGAGCAGCATGGAGTGGACATCAATAGACTTTTCCAGGCCCCCTTTAACCTCTCCCAACACCTCTCACCGGTGTGCTGTGGGAGCGGAGCGGTGAGGGGAGGGGAGGAGAGGGTAGAGGCAAGGCACATAGTGTAGATGATGTCTTGGTAGATGGGGCAGGGTCCTGCCTTTTTAGCTCCAAGCTTCACACTTACCACTTCACCGTGTCTCTACTTGGGGGTTTTCTGTTTGTTCTGGTGTCTGTGACAAGCATACAGTTAAATATTCTGGAGACACCGGTTCAAAATTATATTCTACAGCTGGAGTACTCCTGGGTAAAACCTTATAGGATCACAGAAGGCATGTCTTCGCTCAACACTGCATAATCTCCATAGTGCAGTGTTTCTCAAAGAGTGGTCCTTGGACCAGCAGCAGCAGCAGCAGCATCACCAGGCAACCTGTTAGAAATGCACATTATAGGACCTCACCTCAAACCTATTGTATCAGAAGCTTCGGGACTGGGGTCCAGCACTCTGTGTTTTAACAAGTCCTCTAGGTGATTCTGATTTGGGAAGCGCTACTAAAGTCAATGCTCTTGGTGCCCCACCCACAAGTACCTGTGGAGCCCGTGCACTCCTTCCTGGCTGCTGTGAGCTGCTGAAGACTTATGATGGCTTCCTTCCCAGGAAAGCTTTTTTCTCCTGCCCTCTCGTGCTGGCTTCCCTCCCTTTCTCCTGAGAGAACTTTTTCAATAAGTGATTTTTAGGAGAATCTCCATCTCAGGCTGTGCTGCTCAGGAATAGTCACCCAAAGTTAAGCAAGGAATTGAAAGATTTATGAAGATACTTAAGAGGTCCATATGGGTACCTGAAAAAAATCTAGATAATGTTGTAGAGTGGGACATTTACTAGTTTTGTATGTAGATATAGTTTGGGAGATGCCCCACCATGCTTTGGGAGGAATGCCAGAGACAGAATGGTGACACTGAATTTCTTCAGCACGAGAGGATGGAAGACACAGCCCTTAGCATTCTTGCTGCATTTCAGCATCATTAGTTCATTCTCAGACCTGCAGTGAGGTTGGTGATTAAGGGCTCTTGGCTGATAAGTAGAATGAATCACAAGGAGGTTCAGTGATGGCTGAAAGTCAATCACCGAATAAAATTGAGATTCTGTTTCCACCCACTCACCCACTACTGCCAACAGCCCAGTTCTTTCTCTGATGATCTAGTGACATTCATCAGAAGGAAATCTTCACTCCTCAGCAGCTACTCTCCTAGAACTTATAGGAGAAAAATTAGCAAAATGGACAAAGTCTCAATAAGAGAAGAGACTAATAGCCAACATTTAACATAGAAAACAACTAGATGCTTTCATCAACTGCATGGTTTGCTGTGTTTGCCTAGAATGAAAGACAGATTTGACAATTATTTGTATTGGGGCCATGTTGCTTCAGATACTGAAATACTGAAATGGACTAGATCACATCAAATCTCCAGAAAAATGATGCCCACACACTTCTGTGAGTGGCTTGAGTTGGGTCTAAGAGGTGCTGCTGCATTGGGACTTGAAGATGGGGGAAGGGTTGATCTTCAATAGGTAAGGTGGCTTCTATGTGGACACGGCTGATGCTATTCTGTGGTCTTCTGGAACTCCTGCCATCACTAGACTGGCTGGGATGGATGAGATCCTGAATCTGTTGGTCATGTCTGATTTGGAGGCATATTTAGCATAGACCCCTTGTGGGGAGGTATGTTGACTTGTAGATGCAGAGTCTCTTGGCTGCGGTGTGTAACCATGACCTTTTGTGCTTGGCTCAGTAAATCATTTCATTCAGCAAGTGGTTTTATTGAATCCTGATTATGTACCAGCCAGGTGCTGGGGATAGAGAGATGAAAGACACAGTCCTTGATTTCATGGGCCGCTGGGGGAGAGAGAGAGATATGGAGCAGTGAGCACCCTCAGTTTGGTAAGCGCTAAGGAAGCACATAGGAGGTGTGCCCTGCCCGGTCTGGCTGGTGGCTGGGAGAGGAGGTGAAGTGATTCTTGAACAGTCTTGAAGGGTAAGAAGAAAGGATCATAGGAGAGGAAGATGGGGAGAGGGAGAGGAAATAGAATGCTAGCCCTGGCTGAAGGGCCAGCATGAAGGCCCTTCGTGAAACCTACGTAGATCCTTGTGGCTGAAGCTCCAGGTGTGCGTAGCGGGTGGGCTGGCAGGGAGGAAGGGACAGCAGCAGGACCCAGTCTGGGGAGGGAGGGCGGGGGGGGGGTGGTGGCAAGAGCATGAAGGGTCTGGGATGCCACCGACAGCACTTCCTAAAGGTGGTGGGAGTCATGTGGGTATTAATCAGCAGAGTGACTGAGATCAGATGTTTAGAAAAATTCTTTATGGCGGCAGTGTGGAGGCTGGAATGGAAGGGGACAGGCAGAGCAGGTAGCGTTGTGCTGGAACCCAGGAAAGACACCATGAGAGTTTGAATAAGGCACTATTTTTAAAACAATTTTTTTAATGTTTATTTTTGAGAGACAGAGAGACAGAGCACAAGTGGGGGAGGGGCAGAGAAGGAGGGAGACACAGAATCCTAAGCAGGCTCCAGGCTCTGAGTTGTCAGCATAGAACCCCTAGTGGGTTTCGAACTCACGAACCGTGAGATCATGACTTGAACTGAAGTTGGATGGTTAACTGACTGAGCTACCCAGGTGCCCCCCACCTTTTTTTAATGTTTATTTTATTTTTGAGAAAGAGAGAGAGAGAGAGAGAGCGCAAGCAGGGGAGGTACAGAGAGAGAGGGAGACAGAGGATCTGAAGCAGGTTTGTGCCCACAGTAGACAGCCTAATGCAGGACTACAACTCACTTATGAACCTGCGAGATCATGACCTGAGCTGAAGTCAGATGCTTAACCAACTGAGCCACCCAGGAGCCCCAAATATTTCTTATTCTGTATTAGATAGATGTCCATTTAATCTCAAGCTCCCTCCCACCCCCAATTAGCTGTGTGACCTACGGCAAGTTACCTTACCTCTGCAAGTCTTGCTTTTCCCATATGTAAGATGGTCTAATGAGGCCTTACCTTGCAAAGCTGTGAGGATTGCATGTAAAGTGCTTGGTGCAGTGTGTAGAGCACAGTAATCACTAAAAAATGGTATCTTTATTCTTGTTTTTGTGCAGCCATCCTAATTTGGATAGTCTCCCTAAAAGCAGGCACTGAGGCAAGGACTTGGGTGCAAGAAATTTGTTTGGGAAGTGATCCTAGAAAGCACTGAGGAAAGTGAGGTAGGGAAACACCAATGAGCGGGGGTATTGCTGGGTGCCTTGCTGCTGTGGGCAACTGGGGCTCAAATTCACTTGGGATTCTAAGGAGAACTGTGTAGAACATAACTCAAAACTGCCCCTCCAAGAGACAGGAAAGCTGGGGTATTTGTCCACCAAACTCATCCCTAATTGGCTGAAGGTTGCCTCTGCAGGTCTTAAATCCCCCGTCCTTCCAGACTGCTCTGTGCACAGGCTGAATAAACTTGTGTGGCCCTACCAGTGTTGGGGCCTCAAGCAAGTCTCAAGCAGCAGAGACAGACGTGATGATGGAGACTATCACAGATGCAACCCGAAGCAGCCTCTGAAGCTGAGGTGGACTTCAGAGTGGGAACTTGGGCAGAGCATTAGATCTCCTGCGTGGAGTGAAGGAAGACTTAAAAAGATATGTAGAGCGGCACCTGGGTGGCTCAGTCGGTTAAGCCACCCACACTTGATCTCAGCTCAGGTCATGTAGAGCCTGCTTGGGATTCTCTCTTTCCCCCTCTCTCTGCCCCTTTCTGCTCACTCACTCACTCTCTCTCTTTCTCTCTCACTCTCTCTCAAAATAAAAAAGTAAACTTAAAAAAATATTTAGAAAATAGAACCAACGTATCTTGATTGAGCGGAAGAAAGAAATAGGGTGGAGTCTTAAAATGGTGTGTATTTTGGGTTTGGTCTATAAACTGTGGTCCCATTAATTTGGTTTAGAACAATTGCCAGAGAGGTAGTTTGGGGGATGATGGTGGTAAGGAAAGGGGGTGATTTCCATTTGGACACAATGAGTCCAAAGTGTCCATCATATAGCCAAGTGTCACAGTGGGTGGGCAAAATGGAATTTCCCTGATTCACCTTAAACTATGTGGATTTTACTCTGACATGTTGAAATTTCTTTTACAAGTTGCGTGGGAGCAAATCCTGTACTCGGATAATGAGTGAAGACTTTTTCCCCCTGGTAAAAGGGCACATTTAATCTGGCATTTTAACTGATGCCTTTTGAAACAGCCTGGTGTCTCTTTTTACCTGCTGTTCACTCATTAGGTGACTTTGAACTTGTTGGTGAATTCCATTGCATATTATTTTCCTCTGAAGAAAGGGAATAATAAATACTCTCTTGAGTTATTGCATAGCTGTTGAAAACTAGACAGCATTTTCAAAGCCCTTCTGAGTTGTTGCAAAGCACAGTGCTCCATCGAGTATTGTATTACTTTGCTTCAGTTTGCTTTTAAAACTTAGAGCATTCCAATTATCCCGTTGTTACTGAATTCAGTACTAAAGTGCATATGCTTGTTTTCTAAAATGGAATTTTTAGAGGATAAAACCTTATGTGTGCCAAGTGAGATAAGCCAGATAGTTAGCTAATTATGGCATGGAACTCATCCTGATTGTATATATATTTTCTCTCCATGTGCATATATATTTGTATTGAAGATATGCATCCTGTTTTCACTCTATTTCAGAATGCATTTTTCAATAGATGTTGAAACCACTTACATTTTAATTTTCTGAAGTGGTTTCTTTGATGGATATTTTATTATAGGAAGTGTAGGACATCCAAGTCAATGGGGCCAGATATAAAAATATGAAACTGGGAAAGTCTGGCTTGAGCTTTCTCTTTCAAGGTGACTCTCCCACTTCCCCAAGGACTTTCCCATGTCCCAGTGCTCACTGCCAAGGTGCCTAAGGGTTGTTGGCCTCCAGCTCGAGAGAGGTGTTTGTGATACCATCACAGATCTCTAAGGTTTGTGAGCTGGCCTGTGATGTTTACTTTAGCTGCACTTGTTTGTAGAGCGTTGAGTATACACAAGGCTCTGAATGACATACTGAAAGAGGAAAAAGTGAAGAAAGCAAACTGATTGCGAAACAAGGCCAGACAGCCCGAGTCTGTGTCCTCTTCCCTAGTGGTGGGACTGGGCTGATAGTTACTATAGAGATTGGCTTTCAAGGAAGGCAAGATAGAACGAAGCAATTATTACCATGGGCTGGGCATTGTCCTAAGTATTCGGCATTTAGAGCTGTTCATTTAATTTAATAAGTAATATATTTTCTTAGAAATGTACACAAAAGTCAACATTCCTAGAGAAAAGCATGAAGCCTCTTGCACTTAACTCCCATTTCTCTGAAAGCTCCTGCTGCTTGCCCTTAGAACCCCCTCCAACTCCCCCCACCCCTGCTTTTTTTTTTTTTTTGTTTAAACAAACAATTTTATGGACTGAATTGTATGTTTGATTTTTTTTTAAGTTCTAAGCAAAAATAAGGTCTCTTAATGGTCATTTCTCTAAGGGAAAAATATGATGGTGAAGTCATAGCGGTTTTGACAACTGATTTTTTGGATTAATGAAATAGTTTTCATGGTACAAAATAAAATAATGACAATGACAGTATTTTACTTTGGAAGGATAAAAACAGGCAAACACATTCAGATATTGAATTCTTTCTTTCTTTCTTTCTTTCTTTCTTTCTTTCTTTCTTTCTATTTTTGAGAGAGAGACAGACAGACCACGAGTGGAGGAGGGACAGAGACAGAGGGAGGCACAGAATCCGAAGCAGGTTCCAGGCTCCGAGTTGTCAGCACAGAACCGGAGGCAGGGCTTGAACCCACCAAGGGTGAGCTCATGACATGAACCAAAGTCGGCCGCTTAACCGACTGAGGCACCCAGACACCCCAGAGATCGGATGTTTTTAGACGGCAGTGTGGGATTATTGGTCCTTCGGCTCTGCATTTGATGGGACTGGCTCAAGAATAAAGATGTAGATGTTGAAATGGGAGTTCTAGCTAGGGCTCTCTCTGCTGGCGCCTGGTCATCGCGGCTCTGGAGCTGTCTGGTAACCTAGCCACATCTGATGCTTTCTTTTAGAACGTGATGTCTGGGCAGTCTGAACTTGTCAGGCACATGCTCAGCTCAGTTGCATGAAGAAACCGCTGAACTTTGTGCAGGCCGTGGGTGGCGAAGCACTTGTGTGTGACCACCCTGCTGTTCGGCTTGGAGCCACCACTGGTTTCAATTATGACTTCAACAGGCAGCTTTGAGGGCTCCTCTATTCATTACAGTGCCTCACACTCTGTAATTAGTAATAAGGGAACATAGGCACTTCACAAATATAAAGAGCTAAACAATAATCAGGCGGTAAAGGCAATGCATTGGGACTTTTCCACCTCTTTGTTTCTTTCAAGATAAAAAAAAAAAAAAAACCTCTTGTTGCTTCATTTTATTTTCTTGCCTTGAATAATCTGGGTTTGAATCTCATTCTGGGCACTGATTAGCTGTGCGACTTTGGGCATTTTACCTAACCTTGCTGTGCCCCAGTTTCCTTATCTGTAAATGGAGATAATGATAGTTCCCATCTCATGGGGGGTAGTTTGAGGATTAAATGAGATAATTCATGCAGATGCTTTGTAAGGAGCTCTGCTCATATTAAAGCTTGTTCAGTAAATGCTAGCGCTTATTGTCATCATTTTAATTTCCAATGAAATGAATGCATTAAATATAAGAAATAGACATAGGTCTTTTAGAGTGGCTTTTTAAAAACCTTCCATAACAAACGTCAAGTACATGCAAACACACAAATAGATCAGTATCATTACCCTCCTCCATCTCCACATGTACCCGTGCTAGCAGTGGCAATGATCCATATTTTATCAGTCTTGTTTCATGTAGCCCCATGTTTCCTTCTAGAATATTTTAAAGCAAATCCCAAGTACCATGTCATTTCACCCGTACATTTGAGTGTCTTTTTGCTATTAACATCCTATATGCTAAGGGCTCCTTGAGATTAGGTCTTTTTAACCTCGAACTCCAGCTCTTAGAGGAGTTACTGCAGTTAGTAAAAACTCAACAGATGTTTAATTAGTGAATGAACAGCCCAAACAGCTTTCTCCACTTTTTGTAGATGCACCATAAATATCTGTTGAGTGAATAAATGAGGAAAAGGATTTTATAGAGTGCCTGATGTAAATGGAGTTGCGCATGATTTACAAAATAAAGTATTTTTAATACTCAGATGAGACTTTCCAATACTTGGAAATTTAATATTGCTGTGAATATTAATAATGCCCAAATAATTAGCACTTGAAAGAAGGTTTAATTCTGGCTCTTAGATTATTTGTGAATGTCTAACTGTAGGCAACTTCATGAAAAGCAATTAGCAGATTC
This sequence comes from Panthera onca, assembly GCF_046562875.1. Lineage (NCBI taxonomy): Eukaryota > Metazoa > Chordata > Mammalia > Carnivora > Felidae > Panthera > Panthera onca. Next base: position 211,073,127 of record NC_138339.1, on the reverse strand, counting down.
TTCAAACACATGACAAATCCTTTATTACTGTGCTTATAAGTGACACGGTTTACAGAAAACCAAATGTAATTAAGTAACATTGAACTTGAAATCTACCACAGACTCAAGATATACAAGGTATACTTGGCAAGGCAAAAATTCTCAAACACTAGGTTGTTTCAGGTGAAAGGTAAATTTCCATTAAGTAATTCCCATTTTTTTTTGTCTTACAGACAGTTCCTTTGGCAATAACTTCCACTTTAGCTTTTATTATATAAAAATATAACAAAATTTCATTATATACAAACATTACATTACACAATGTACAGGTTAAAAACACTAAGAAAATGGCAAGCCGCAAGTGAAATTAAAGTCAATAGCATGATAAGAAAAATTAAATACTGCACACATTTCATAAAAATTACATTAACTACATTTTTGTTTGCAAATACCAAACAGTACCAATGTGATTGGAAATAGCTTCCAACAACTTCATTTTAAGGCACATCTTGCATATTTATATATACAACACTGAAACCTGTCAATAATTTAGGGGCTTCTCGGAGTGACCTGTACATGTTGTGAAGACATGCAGCATGGGATTACACATTTTCATTGGCTTCCTTCTTTGGGGACAGGTACCTGCCAGGGGGGGACTGATAGAGGGGTACCCCAATCTCCTGCAAGTCTGGGAGCCTCCCCGGGCGGGGAGGGGAGAGCAGAGTGACTGTCCTGTCATAGTCCCTGTGTAGCACTTTCTCATAGACGCTCTGCAGCCCCACTGTCTTGGGCAGCTGGGCCTGGTAGTAATTGTCCCTGCGCAGAGGATCACGAGGCAGGGACGTGCTCTTACAGAAGGTAGACATCTGGGCCGGTGGGTGAGGCGGGGGATGTGTGTTGGGCCCTCCGCATGACGGGCTCCAGCAGCGGTCAGAGTGGCCCAGGATCTTACACTCAGCGGTGCACGCCCACAGTCCTAACAGAAAAGAGAAAGGGAGAGAGGGTGATGATTGTTACTGAGATTGCATACAGCTATGCCTCCCTCTTCAGAATGTCAGACGGGGTCAGGGCGGCTGAAAAGAAGAGTATGGGGGTGAACGCGACGATTCAAAATTTGAAAGAAATACTGCTTCCTATGAAGCCACCTTAACACGAAGTTGGTTCAGCTTTTTTGGCTGGAAGCAAATCAAAAACCTGATAAGCAGAATTCCCCTCCTCAGGTAGCTAGCGTCACCCCTGCCTCCGCCTAACCGGATGGGATTGTGTTCTTTATTCAAGTGGTGGAGCTGCCTCGACGAGGCATTTTGAAATTCTTCTCTCTGAGGAAGGCTGGGATCCCAAACCCCGAGGACTGAAAAAAGTGGGGAAGGAGGAGGAGGGCTGGGGGAACGGAGAGTGAGAGGAGGGCAGAAGGGGGCGGGGAGAGAAGGAACGTTGAACTTGGCAGGAAAGAAGAGTCCTCACCACTCTGCATGTGGTTGATGAGATCCTTTTTCAGAGCGTCCCCGCTGATGTCGGAATCGCTGTCGTTGAAATCACTGTCCCCTTTGCCGCTGTCTTTGCCGCTGAACTTCTCAGCTTCTCGGCCGGAGATGGTATTGAAAGAGTGTCCTTTCCAGACCGCCACAGGGGGCGCCGGCTCCTTTCCGAAGCCGGGAGAGGCACCGTAGGGCTGCAGCAGGGAATGGGAGTAGCGGGGCGGGGGTGGGATGGAGGGAGGGAGCGGTGAGGATTGGACAAGAAACAAACAAACAAACAAAAAAAAAAACAAACAAGTGTGACAGGTTAGACCTCTCCGGCGCAAGCACACCCAGAACCCTCCATCCCTTCCCCCAGCCTGTCCGCGGAGCACGGAGGGGGGCGCCCAGCCGAAGGAAGGCCTCACCTCGGCGTGCGCGCCGCGGAGCCGCTGCTGCCCCTCGAAGTGACAGGAGCTTTCCCCGGTGGCGCTGCCGCCCTCCGAGCCCGGCACTTCGGCCGCAGCGACCGCGGGCGGGGGCGGGTCGGCCGCGGGGCTGCCAAAGGGCGCTTTGCCGCTGCCAGGGAAGGTGAGCACGTCGAACATGTTGGGCCTGGGCCCGGCTCCCCGGGCAGCCTCCTCCGGGGAGCCGGGAGCCGAGGCTCCGCCGCCCGCCGCCCCGGGCCGCTCTTCCCGGCGGGCCCCCCCTTTGCGCACCTCCTTCTTGCGGCGGTTGCAGGTGGTGGCGATGGCGATGATGGCGGCCAGCAGCAGCGTGCAGCTTCCCGCCAACACGATGATGACGATTAGCGGCGTGTCCCATTGTAGCGCCGGCCCCGACGCCGCGAGCCGCGAGCCAGGCGGGCGAGAGCGCTCCGGGCTCCCTGCACTGGCGGGCGCCACCAGCCCGCGTCCGTCACCTGCTGTCACCACGAAGCTGACAGTGGCAGTGGTGGAGAGCGGGGGGCGGCCGCCGTCGGATATGACCAACAGAGCCCGGAAGACGCGGCCGGGGGGCTCCTGTGAGAGGTCGTCTGTGAGCACTATCTCCCCCGTGCGGCGGCCGATGGCGAAGGCTTCTCGCGGCTCCTGCTGCTGCAGCTCGAATGCCAGCTCCCCGTTGGCACCATCGTCTGCGTCCCGGGCCTGCACACGCGCCACCGCCGTGTCCCTTGCCGTGCGCCCGGGGACCGCCACTTCCAGGGTCCCGTTGGCCGGCGCCGGGTGCACCAGGACGGGTGCGTGGTCGTTCTGGTCCAGTACTCTCACTTGCACCAGGGCACTGCTGGAGAGCTGAGGGGAGCCACCGTCGCTCGCCTGGATGCGCACGTCGAGCTGGCGTAGGGTCTCATAGTCGAAGCTTCGCAGCGCGTAGATGGCCCCGGTAGCCGGGTCCACCGACACATAGGTGGACACCGAGCCCCCGGCACGGCCTACTTCGGCCTCCAGCAGCCGGTAGGTGACCTGGCCGTTGCGGCCCAGGTCCGGATCCCGGGCGGCTACCGTGGCCAAGTAGGCCCCGGGCGGGTTGTTCTCACGCACGGACACCTCATAGACTGGTCGTGTGAAAAGTGGCGCGTTGTCATTCTCGTCGCTCACGCGCACCGTGTAGGGCCGCACGGTGCGTAGAGGGGGCGCGCCTCTGTCCTCGGCCACCAGCGTCAGGTTGTACTCAGCGATGCGCTCGCGGTCCAGGGACGCCGCGGTCACCACCAGGTAGCTGCCCGCGTAGGCCGGCTGCAGCCGGAAATGCTCGTGCCCGTAGAGGGCGCAGCGCACCTGCCCATTGGCGCCCGAGTCTCTGTCCGAGGTGCTGACCAGCGCCACCAGGCTCTCGCGCGCCGCCCCCTCTGGCACCAGCGAGATGGCGCCGGCCTCCGGCGTTCCAGGTCCGGTCGGCGAGGTCGCGTCCGCACCCCCGAGAGCCGCGGCGGCGGCGGCGGCGGCGAAGGGAGAGGCGGCAGGCGCGCCCGGGGCGGCCAGCGGGGTGATGGTGATGTCCGGAGCGTTGTCATTGACGTCGCGGATGCGCACGATGACTTTGCAGGTGGAGGCCCGAGGCCCGGCACCGCGGTCCTGGGCCCGCACGTCTAGCTCATAGGTGTCCTGGCGCTCGTAGTCCACGGGTCCTGCCAGAGTGAGGCGGCCCGAGCGCGGGTCCAGGCGGAAGAGGCGGCGCGCCTCGGGAGGGGTGCGGGCACCGAAGGCAAACACCACGTCGCCGTTGGGGCCCTCGTCGGGGTCGGCTGCGTCCAGGTCCAGCAGCAGGGAGCCCACGGGCGCGTCCTCCGCCAGCTCCACCTCGGCCACGGCGCCCTGCGGGAAGGCCGGGCTGTGGTCGTTGGCGTCCAGCACTCGCACGCTGAGGGCGGCAGTGGCGGAGCGCGGCGGGCGGCCGCCGTCCTGGGCCACTAGCTCCAGGCTGTAGGCGGCCTGGCTCTCGCGGTCCAGCTCCTGCAGCAGCACCAGGTCCGCGCACTGGGCGCCGTCCGCGCGCGTCTGCAGCTCCACGCGGAAGGGGCTGTGAGGCTCGGCCAGGCGCACGCTCTGCAGCCCGTTGGCTCCCACATCCTCGTCCACCGGCACCTCCAGCGGGATGCGCGTGCCCACAGCCGCGCCCTCGGACACCTCCACGGGGATCTGGGCCCGGGGAAAGCGCGGCGCGTGATCGTTGATGTCCCTCACCTCCACCTCCACGTGTATCAGCCGGAACTGCTCCTGCGAGAAGCTGACCACGTCGAAGGCCAGCACGCACTGTGGTGCCTGGCCGCACAGCCGCTCGCGGTCCAGGCCCGCGTCCCCGACGGTCAGCTGCCCGTCGCCCTCGCGCACTCGGAGCAGCGAGCTGTTGAACTGCTTCATCAGGCGGAAGCTTGTGTCTCCGGATACTTTCATATGCAGGTCCTCAGCTAGGGTCCCGATGACAGTGCCAGGAGCGTCCTCCTCGAAGGTGCTGTATCGCACTGTCTTGCTCTGGGCCACTGAAAGCACCCAACAGAGGCTGAAGAGCTGTAAAGGGAAAAGGCAGGGGCTGCCCCCGCGCCTCACCGGACTCATGCCGCTAGCCCCAAGTGCTATTCCAAAAAGCTGAGGGAGCAATTCCTCTCTGGTTTGCAGGTGCAGGTCCGGGCGTGAGTCCCAGGCTCCTCCGAGCACGCTCTTTGAGAGCCCAGTGCGGGAGATCTGTGGGCTGCAGCTCGAGGTTCCGGCGGGCTCTGAGGACGCTCAGTCCGGCCCACACTACACACCTCTCCCTTCCTTCTATAGCTGCTGGAGCTGCGCCGCTGCGCGCCGCCTCCGCTTTTATAACAGCCGATATGCAAATAACCAGAGCCGGGCAGCCAATGGCAGCTTCACGCTCGCGCCGCTCCTACGCCAGCCTCTGACAATCCCTTTAATGTGGAAAGGCTTAGAGGGGAAAACAAGAAAGGAAAATTAGGGAATCTTTTCTTTGTTTAACTCCTTTCGCCTTTTTTCCTTTCCTGTCAGCGCCCTGAATACAGAGGAGTTGGCACAGGTCGCCGGGAGTTAAAGGGGGTGGATGGTTTTGTTAATTGTGCCTGTCCAGGGCCGGCTGTTTGAACTGAAAACAACCTTGGATTTCGGGGTAGTGGTGAGGGACCCCCCACCCACTCTGCATTTTGCATCTTAGAGGCTTTCCTAAACCTCGTTCCTTTTTCTCCACTGACTTGCTTAACCCAGTATGATTTTACTAGCTTTCTCTCCCAGCTTCCCAAAGCTCTCAGATACATTCTCTCGATTTAGGAGTCCTAAGGATAAGAGAGAATTGATTTTATTCAAATTTGTGTACGCAATTGTGTTTTACTCGTGTGAGCGACGGCGATCAGGGCTGCCACTTCCTTTTCAGAAAAGAGCTCTGCGATGTGTTAGTATGCATGTCACTGTCCAAATGGCTTTCTTAAGCCCTGGGCGCTAGCAGGCCAGGAAAAAAAAAGTTCCAAATAGGATTTAGCATAAGCTTGAGGAGATTTGGAAAGGTTTCAAAGATCAGACTGTATCAAAGGCTTATGAAGCCCTCGTTAGCAGTGGAAATAGAATGGCGTGGCAGGCGATCCCATTGGAGGCCCCAATGTCTGTATTATTTCACTGTGACAAGCTAAGGGGAGAGAAAGTTGAACAGTTTCCACTGCGGAGTTGGGCTAACTTGAATATAATGAGCAAACGCCACATGTATCCATTATGTTCCTCTATTCATCCCCAATCACTGCCATAACTCTCCAGCTAAACGGTGATGGGCGCTGAATTCCACACAATACCCGGCTCATATTAAAGTGCATTTAGAGAACTTTCCCTCCTGATGCCTTGTTCCGCCTATTTAGAGGATTTTCTTTCTGTTCTAATAGGGCTGCTCAGAGAAGCAACACTCATCCCGTTCCAGAAGAACAAAATCACAGCATGACATTGAAACCTGGCACTAACCTGGGGGAACTTAACCATCTGCCTACAAACGTGTGGAGCTTTGGTATTGCCAAACTCTGGGCTGGGTGGGTCCCCGGACTGGCCAGGCTTTGCGGTGCCCCCCTCCCCTCACAGGTATTTCCCTCACCCCCACAATCCAGAGACCCAGGGAGGTGGAGCTCCAAGCAGGAGCAAGACGAATTCTTATTGAAGAGCTTTATTGAACAGGTTATGCAAATACGTATGAAGGAGGAGAGATAAAAGCAAAAGTCACGCACTGCAAGAAAAAAATTTTTTAAGGCGATGGATTTGATAAGCAGACTGTATTTAGTAAATATTCTTCTGAATCCAGATTTTAGTCCTGCTGTCAGCGTCCAATCTGTGTTTTCCTTTCCCTCAGACATGAGTGATTATGTCCTGGGGTCTTTTCAGAAGACATTCAGGGGCTCTCCTCCACCCCACCCCCGCTCCGCAGGGTCAGCAAGCAGGTAGGTGGGGGTGCAATGAGGGTGGAGGAGAATGAAGTAGGAGCCCTGGAATTGCCAAAGAGCAAAAAATAAAACAAACAAACGACACACACACACACACACACACACACACACACACACACACGCAGCCCCAGAGATCAATAAATAAAGCTCTTATGAGATTGAGAAGAGATTGGGGGCGTCCTCAGAGCAGTTGTGCCTCTGGGTTCCTTTCCCCACCCCGTTCACCTTGCTGTCCTGGTATTGCTAAAAGCATTGATGCCAGGCAACTGCAGCCGCGAAGGGACAAGGAAAGGGAGACGCCCCCTGCAGGAGTACAATTCCCCAGCCTTCCCTTCCACTTTTTTCCCCCTCGCAGCTGCCAATTAATAGTTTGCTCTCTCTCTGCTCCTGCCCAAGAGGTATTTCTCAGTGGGTATGCGCAGCCAAAAGAACTTTCGGTCTTCTTTCCGAGATCCTCAGCACTCCCACCCCGGCCTGGGGTCTGCTAGTGACCTTTAGTGTTTCCAGGGTCGCGCCCTTCCCCCCCCCCCCCCCCCTTCCAGGGTCAGCCCAGACTCGAACACTTTCAGAACTCCGCAGTCGGACAGCGGCCTCCCAGTGTCAGTAGTGTAACCCCTAGAGGTCAGGTCCGCGCGGTGCATCGGCTGCGAAGCCAAGAACCCAGGGAGGGGTTGAGGGAGGACAAGGGTGAGGGCAGTGGGGCAGAATAGCAGAAAAAGGATGTTTTCAGCTGTTTCCGTGAGTAGACAATTGCCTAGAGCACGGTCACAAGTGACTGAGAACTGGACCCCACGCCTGCGCCCCCTGCGGTCTCGAGCCTCTCAGTTCTGGGCCGGACCACAGGATCCCAGCCGCGCGCTGTTTAAATTTGTTTTATTTTTGCTTGGCTGGAGAATCCCAACTACCTAATATTTTTACTCAAAGCGTTTCGTGTCATCTTGCTCATTCTCAAGACTGAAATACGGGAAGGCGTGCTGGGGGCAGGGGGAAGGGAGTGGCAGAACAGGCATAAAACAGGAGGCGGTAGGAGGGGTGTGGGCGGCTAGTAGCAGGTCCAAAGCATTTTATCCTGAGCTGGCGACTCGGCCGCTCGGAAGTGACCCCGACAGCGGCGGCGCCAGGAAGCGTGGGGCGCAGAGCCCCCGGCGGGTAGCCGCAGGAGGCGAGCGGCGAACACGGCCTTCCGAGCCGGCCGTAGAGGTGTGAAGGCACGCGAGCAGAACGAGCTCCCGGCACTGCCTCCTGCGGCCTCCAGATTATTGAAATACGATTTAAAATAGCGCATCAGCGCCTACAGCAACTCCCGGGGGAAGCAAAATGTCCGTGGAGGTGGGGCCGGGGGCGGGGGGGGGGGGGGAAGGCAGGGGAGCTCGCCCTCCCCCAGCGCCGTTCCCGCCCCACAAAAGCAACTCACATCGACTTGTTATCATACCAAAGGCCCGAGCAGGCTCAAAGGAGCCCCTTTCTCTGGGTTTTAGCAACTTAGCCGGCAACAGTCTCGCAATCCTGAGAACAAACACAGCCCCACAATGGCCGGCGTTTTCTCGGAATGCAAATGCTGCGGGCTCCGCAAAGCTGGGTTTCTGTTGCCGAGCCTAATGCCTGCTTTGTGAAACTCGCGTGCAGACCCCGAGATTGACACGGGCGTCACGTGACGGATTAGGGCTCTAGGAAAGTTTTCAAAGCGGCGACAATGGGGGGCTCAGCCTGATCTGATATCTCCCACAGTTTAGCGGGAAAGAAAATCAGGATATATTCTCATATGTAATAGGATTATCTTTTCCATTGCAAGTTCTATACAGCATGTAATTTATTTTTAATTAGGATTATATCTACCAGGAAAGGGAACTAGACTTCGCTGGAAAGTGTAATTCTAAGGATGGATGGGGAGAGGGGTTATTTTTTACCCTTTTAACTATTCAAAAAAAAAAAAAAAAGCCCAGGGCCTATTGTTTTTCCTTCAACAGGCTCACTCCATTGGATAAACCTTCCAGGGAAGTTTGCAGCAAGTGCTCCTCCAAGCAGAGAACAGAGGCAGCTCTTCAGAAGCATCCACTTCATTCTTGTAAGGAAAGCACACTTTGTAGAAATCTCTTAGAATTTCTAAGTCACTGAGTTTTGCTGGTGTTTGCTCTCTAGAAATGCAACCAAGCTCTTTCCTACACTCCAAATGCTAACTTATATTTTTTAAAATGCACCTCCCTTTTTTATTGGGCTGTTGATGCTGGCAGAGTGACTTTTAAACTTTGCTTTCAACCACAGAGTAACATCCTTCGTAGCCCTGATTCAAACTCAGCAGTCAGATGAGACAGTTTGGGGGTGAAGGTAACTGTTGTTTAAACATTGATTTTGGATTGATCCCAGTGCCAGATGCTCACAAATCATGGACCATTTCCAAGTCTTGGGCTACTCATCCTTTTTTGTGTTCTGTGTGTCGGGATGCTCTGGGATGTCTGCTTAACCTGATAAGAAACGAAACATAGGCTGTGGACTGCAGGCATTGAATCATCCTGCTTGTGTTCAAATCTGATACCACTGAATTGCTGTGTAACCCTGGGCAAGTTACTTGATCTCTCTGTAAATGGGGATAATAATAATACCTTGTAAGGTTGACTTAAGGACTGTGTAAGAATACAGTATCAGGTACTTAGGAAGCCCTGAACACATGTTAATTATCATTTCCTTTTAAAGCACAAGGAGGTATAATCTAAACCTCTTATTTTACAGGTGAGGTATTTATTCAGAAAGACAAAATACAAAACAAAACAAAAGAACAACCCTCCCACTTCCTGTCTGCTTCTTTGCTTTAGTTTTAACTATCCTTCTGATTCTTTTTTTCCTCCTACCCTTCTGGAAATAATAATGGGTATAGTGGTGGGTGTATAGATCCCCATGGAAGGAGAGACATGGTCATGTGAGGGTTAAGTAACTTTAATGCTTTCATGTCATTTCAAAATCTTTTGGAAACTTACTCTCTGGTTGAGATTAGATGATGGCAAAAAGGAGTTTCCAGTGGACTTATCCACCATCCTTTTCTATAAAAGCCATTTATCATGACTGAAACCACCTACAGCCACAAATATTTAGTGGACACCAACACATAATTCTGGGGGAGCAGGACTATTCCAGAAGGCCTTCCCTCTTAGGATACTCAGGAGTAGCTGGTGACTTCCTGTACCTTACGTGGAGCCAGTGTTTGACTCTGTGCTTCCCCTCAGCATTAGTTCACCAGGACTGCCAGAAACTTTGTGGTTTAAACAATAGACATTTATTTTCTCACAGTTTTGGAGGCTGGAAGTCCAACATCAAGGTGTTGACAGGTTCCTTCTGAGGGCTGTGAGGGAGAATCTGTTCTATGCTTCTCTGCTAGCTTTATTTAAAGAAGGAGGAGAAGAGACAGGAGGAGGAGGAAAAGGAGGAGGAGGAGGAGGAGGAGGAGGAGGAGAAGACGATGACGATGACGATGACGATGACGGAGAAAAATAGACTCCGTATGCCAGCCCGTAGGTGGGACACAGATGAAGAAGGATACCACAATCGCATATGAGGATTGCTGTGATGAAGGCCTATGCTGCAGTCTATCACAGGTGGCTACCCACAGTCTTTTTTTTTTCAACGTTTTTTTTTTTTTAATTTTTATTTATTTATTTATTTTTATTTATTTTTGGGACAGAGAGAGACAGAGCATGAACGGGGGAAGGGCAGAGAGAGAGGGAGACACAGAATCGGAAACAGGCTCCAGGCTCCGAGCCATCAGCCCAGAGCCTGACGCGGGGCTCGAACTCACGGACCGCGAGATCGTGACCTGGCTGAAGTCGGACGCTTAACCGACTGCGCCACCCAGGCGCCCCAACCCACAGTCTTTAGGGGAGTGGAATACCTGAATGCGGGCCATATGTTAAGAGCAGTGGTGCGGGTGTGCATTGCACGCCTGCATGAACCTAGAGGAAGGGCCCCAATTATGCTGGGGAGTGGAGATGCTCAGGGAAAGCTTTCTGCAGGAGGTGACATTAGCTGGGGGTAGCAGGGGAGAGAGAGGGATGGAGATGAATAGGTCAATCCTTCTTGCAGGAATAGGAAACTCAATGGCATGAAGGTCCAAGGGTTGGGGTGTAGGTTGCCATGAGGGTCCGGAGTAGGAATGTTGTGGGGAAGAAAGCTAGAGTGAGCAAGTCAGGGCTTCATACACCACAGTTAAGGAATTCTAGTTCTATCCTTAGGCAATGGGGTTGAAGGATGTCATTGTGAAATCACAGGTTTACCAGGGTAGGGGCAGGAAAATGGACCAAAGAACCTAAGCTGGTAGATTGATCTAGGAGGGAGCTCTCAAGTGGCAGGTTTGGGAACAGTGACTAGCTAGTTAGTGGTCTGGCTGAATCCCAAGAGACTCAGGACAGAGATACATGCACTGAGACGGCACTTGTCTGTGGGTCTAGCCAGAGGACTATTTCCTTATCTGCCGGCCTGCCTTCTCCCCCAGCCAGAGGGTGCTGGAGTAAGCGGTGCCGGTGCCAGAGGAGTTGGCTGGTGATCTCCAGCATCTCCAGTCCTCTGGAGAATGCAGTTTCTCCCGGGACCTCCTCTTGGAAGTCTGGTTCCAAGGAGAGTTCAGGCAGACAGCAGTGGGAGGGAGGGGGTTCTTTTTGCTCAGAAAGTTGAGGCTTCTCTGGGTTCGGCCAGGAGCAGGCCCAGAGTCCTCACAGTAGGTCTTCTGTTGGACATCTGTCCAAGACAAATAATGCTGGTAGAGGGGGTGAGAAGTGGCATGTTCCATAGCTGCCTGTGGCGTGGGGGTGTGGACAGAAGGCCAGTGTTCTCCTTATCATTGAAAGATTTAGTGTGGGGGGGGGGGGAGGGGGAGGGTTGGAGGGGAGCGGGATTAAGAATTTCCCTGGAGCCCTTTGGTTGGAAAATATAGGATATAGGATATGGCCTGGCCTCCTAGGACCCAGTTGATGGTTGATGGGCACTGTGAGGCAGAATTAGGACCAAATTACAGAGTTCATGGTGGAAAAAAAGAGGTTGTAGACAACCAAAGGAGCCCTCAGTGAGGATGAAAAGAACCACAAATCTCTGCTCAAACCATACTCAGGAGTTCTGTAGTTAGATAAATTGGATGGATTGATTGCTTTCAGAGCCTAAAACATGTCGTTGCAAATTTGGGGTTTAGTTATTAATAAATGCCACATGATTCAAAAGAAATTAAAGCAGGAAGCTGGAGCCTTTTCAAGGCAGAGAGAATTTAATCATTGACTGGTCTTTTTTTTTCCTTCCTTTCTTTTTTCCTCAAAGTCATTGTTCTGTAAGTGCTGAAGACTTCTGACTCAGGCCTTCTTTTGCATCTGATGGCTTGAACTCGCCTGCTCCAAGTGGGTCACAATCCACTTTTGAAATGGAAATGAAGTCTGCACGGCAGCCTCACCCTCAGAGCCCTGGGACCCAGGCCCAGCCAGGGCACCGCAGAGCCTGGTGTTATAAATTTCTGCGTAGATCTGAGAGCAGTTTTAGGCCATTGATCTCATGTCACCCAGAATCGAGATGGAGTGACGGCTGATAAACTGCATGGTGACAGGCTGCGGCCTTGGAAGAAAAAAGTCTAGATGTGGGATAAAAGAAAAAAAAAGCTGATGGATTCGTTATCGGCCTCCCAATTCTCCTCATCCTGGATTATTTCCGAACACTTTAGAAGCATTTATTTTCAGGTAATTTTATAGTTGTCTTTTTGTCCTTCAGAGGTGCTTTGGTCTATGAAATCACTCAGGGAATTTAGATGAAATCATTTTTATATGTATTGCTCGACAGCACAACGCCCCCCCCCCCCCCCCCCCCCAAGTCCCTGAAGGCCTGCTTTTAGGTCCAAACCCTTAGGAGGCTTTTACCTACAGCGCTGGGAATTGTGGATACAAATAACCATTGGCATTAATACTAATTCATGATTCTTCAGCAGCACAACCCAGCCTACAGTTGTTAAACACTACTTATTGTAATAAGGGCCAAATGCCAAAAGAGGCACATTGGTGGGCGTGGGGAACGCTCCTTGGTCAGTATTTAAATGAGTATTTTTCCTTCAAACTTTTTGATTCTCCCTTGGCTCCAGCCCCTCAGTCCAAAGGGCAGTGTGAATCACATGTTATCCCAGGAAGACCCAGGCGCTTCAGAAAGGTTTTGGGTAGGTAAGGTGAGAAGGCCAGGGAGATTAGGGGAGTGTGGCAGATCATTTGTGTTCTGGGATGAATAAAGGTTGAATTCTTGCCGCTCTGGCTCTGAGTTCCCGGGTCCAGTGTGGGAACGCGAGATGGGGAAGAGTGGACTGCTCCATGCATTGAACTGAGAGCCCTCCCGGGCATGGCCGGCCATTTGTAGGGCATCAATCTTGCTTTGCTTTGCCTGGGGAGCCTTGTATAGAGGTCCATGGTCTCAGGGGACTGAGAAGAAGGTTAGATGGAGGGATCAGAGCCCCCACAGAGAAAAATAATGTGACAAGCTGTCAGAACATGGCGACTGGGTGACTCCTGTTCCCTCAGTGGCCAGGGGGCCCTGCCAGGCCCCACATCCTTCAAGGCTGGGAGCTGGGAGAAGGGAACAATGTAAGATGTATGATGGATTACACACTTTTCCATCAAACCCCAGTGGAGCCTGTTTGCTGGACTTCTGGAAAAGGAGGAGTGGAGTGGCTTTTTCCAGGAGTGGAATGTTGTGAGTAGAGTATTTTGGAGGGGGAGTCTAGTGATACAGAAGCCATGGAATTTCTGGGGATCAAGAAAGCTATTCGCTGAGGTCAATGGCAGAGGTAGATCTCCAGGAGGAAATCCAGGGGTGAGAGCAAAATACACTTTGTCAAAGTCTGGGATAGGAGTTCCTTTACTTAGGACAATTGTATCAGTCAACACAGGTCAGGTTATGCTTCAGTAACAAACAACCCCAAATCTTAGTGACTTAAAACAGCAGGTGTATTTCTTGCTTACTCTGCATGTCCATCTGGGAATATGCTGCATGCTGTCCTCACTTGGGGACCTAGACTGTTAGAGTAGCCACCATTTGGAACTTTCTCCTTGTTGTGGCAGAAGGAAGAAGGAATGTAGCAAATTGTGTATTGGCTCTTAAAGTTTCCACCCACGTATGACAGACTTCATTTTTATGTTCCTTTGTCCACTTCAAAGTCTTGCTAATGCAGTGTAAAAGCTCATTCTGCTTAGTCATTAGAAGGCAGGCTTGAGGGAATAAAACAGGAGAGCTGGACAAAACCCTTAGACAGGCCAAGAGTCAGGGCATGTGCCCTGAGCTTGCCTCCCCTTCTCAGGTCTTGGACAAACTATTACTTTTTTTTTTTTTTTTTTTTTGCGGCAGGAAAATAGCAGTTGGAAGAAATGCTGGGCAAAGGCATATGTGCCTCTAAATTCAAGGAAGGTCAGAAATAAATTAGAAGTGTCCTCATGTGACACATTCCTTAAAGTATAGGCTAAATTACAGCTTCAGACTAATTAGCAAGGAAATCCCCCAAGAGTGAAAGATTGAGTATTGGTAATGGGATTACATGTCCTCTTGCTTGTGCTTGGGGGAAAACTTGCATAAAGTATCTTCATTAATCACAATCCTAATGGCTTTTACTTTTACCACCATCAACCAACTACCAGGATCAAAAACATTTTACTAAGCAACTTACAGAGTGTGGAATGGAACTATGCTCTGTTGAGTGCTTTACAGTGGAGTTAAACCCTCTCCCTTTTGAGTTTACAATCATGGGGTGCCTGGGTGACTCAGTTGGTTAAGTGTCTGACTCTTGATTTTGGCTCAGGTCATGATCTCATGGTTTGTGACTTCGAGCCCCATGTGGGGTTCTGTGCTGCCAGTGTGGAGCCTGCTTGGGATTCTCTCTCTCTCTCTCTCTCTCTCTCTCTCCCTCTCTCTCTCTCTCTCCCTTTCTCTTCCCCCCTCCCCTGCCCAAATAAATAAATAAAGTTAAAAAAAAAAAGAGTTTACAATCACATGGATGGAAGCACTAAGAATAGCTAGACAACATGAATATGAATATTGACATCTGGGAAACCTGAGAAGAAATTTTTTGGTAGGGTGATCAATAGAGAAGGGATCATGAACAATATTTAGGAAAGTTTGAATCAGGAGAATTTAGTTCATTTTTGTGTGTGCCATCCACAGGGTTAGGCACCAGGGTATGTGCTGTCACTCCCTAGGACATTTTGGTCACTGGGGAAGGCAGTACACCATCACACAACTTCAGTGTAATGTGGTTAGTGATAAACAGTGATAAATTTAGTGATAGATTCCCAGGAGAGAAGATCAGCTTCTGGGAGCTCACTTAAGAAGCAGGGAGATGGTTCAGCAAACTCCTTGTGAGAAGGAGGGGGCTATTTTAGGCCAAGCATTGGACTTGGGAGTAAGCATAGGACAGGAATAATTGCCACTCCGTACTTCTAAGGCTCTATTTATAACCATCAATATCCAAAAGGTTCAGAGACTAGAATATGTCCTATTAGAGATGAATATAATATTCACATATGTTTTTTTGAAATAGGCAAGGTGTAAGTAACACATAAAATAATACAATATTTTAATATAGAATGTAGAAAATATGAAGAGACACAAGATGCCATGCAGGCATCCTAAATATCCTGTTTCTAAATTTGTTAAATGAAGTGGATAATTCATTTTTTTAAATGTTTATTTGTTTTTGAGAGAGAGAGAGAGAGAGAGAGAGAGTGCACAAGTGGGAGAGAGGCAGAGAGAGAGGGGGACAGAGTATCAGAAACCAGCTCTGTGCTGACAGCAGAGAGCCTGATAACAGGGATGGAACTCACGAACCGTGAGATCATGACCCAGCTGAGCCGAAGTTGGATGCTCAGACTCTGAGCCCACCCAGGTCCCCTTAAGTGGATAATTCTTGCCTCTACCTATCTCACAGTTGAGGTGAGGTTTCCATGGTACAAAGAATGCAGAGCCCTTTAGGAGCCATAAAACAGTAAACACAGTAAGCCATAGAGCTGATGGGTGTGCTTAAACTAAAGGGACACAGAGCCAGTTTGCAGACAAGTGTGGAAGGCAGGAGATGATGAAGGACAGAAAGCAGCTGGGGGCAACTGCTGCAGCACCAGAGCAAGGCTAGATCTGAAGTCCATAGAAAGTTTTCAGCACCTTTGATCCAAAAGGTGGGGGCAGTGGTAAAAGGAAGAAGGTACACTTCTGCTCAGCTGGGATGGGGCAGTGGCTAGAGGTTGAACATGGGTCAGAGAGGAGGTTGTTAACTGTTTTATCCTTAGTGCCTAGAATAACGAAGTCACGAATAAATATGTTTTGGAATGAATGAATGAATGAATGAATGAAATAGCATCTCCTTAGATTTTACCAGGGACATGGTATGGATCTCTGTCTCTGCCCAAATGCAGGAGACCCCTGGTTAATTTCAATAAGTATGCGTTTGGAGAGGTGGTCAGGGCAGACTCTGTATCCCAGATTCAGCTCAACACAGACATCCTAAGGCCCATGGGACCAAAGTAGGAGGACGTGAGATCTTGGTCAGCACTGCTAGGAAGTCAAGATGCCACAGATACAAGGCCCCACTTCCAGACTGTTTTGCCTGCTCCGGGTTCCATTCTGGGAAACATTTAGCCCTTCTTTTCTTTTCTTTTCTTTTCTTTTCTTTTCTTTTCTTTTCTTTTCTTTTCTTTTCTTTTCTTTTTTCTTCTTTTCTTTCTTTTCTTATGCCCTTTTTTCAGATTTATGTATTTATGTATTTATTTTAAATTTATTTTTTAAGTTTACATCCAGGTTAGTTAGCATATAGTGCAACAATAATTTCAGGAGTAGATTCCTTAATGCCCCTTACCCATTTAGCCCATCACCTTCCCACAATCCTTCCAGCAACCCTGTTTGTTCTCCATATTTAAGAGTCTCTTATGTTTTGTCCCCCTCCCTGTTTTTACATTAGTTTTGCTTCCCTTCCCTTATGTTTATCTGTTTTGTATCTTAAAGTCCTCATATGAGTGAAGTCATATGATATTTGTCTTTCTCTAATTTCGCTTAGCATAATACCCTCTAGTTCCATCCACGTAGCTGCAAATGGCAAGTTTTCATTCTTTTTGATTGCCAAGTAATACTCTATTGTGTATGTATATATATAAGATGTGGTGTGTGTGTGTGTATATATATATATATATATATATGTATACATCGTATATATACGATATATACGATGTATATATATATGTATACATCGATGGATGAATGGATAAAGAAGATGTGGTGTGTGTGTGTGTGTGTATACACTGGATTATTCATTTTTTGGATGTGTATACACACACACACACACCACATCTTCTTTATCCATTCATCCATCGATGGACATTTGGGCTCTTCCCATACTTTGGGTATTATTGACAGTGCTGCTATAAACATTGGGGTACATGTGCCCATTTGAAACAGCATACCTGTATCCCACCTGTATCCCTAGGATAAATACTTATCCTAGGGATAGTGCAATTGCTGGGTTGTAGGGCAATTCTATTTTTGATTTTTTGAGGAACCTGCATTCTGTTTTCCAGAGTGGCTGCACAAGTTTGCATTCCCACCAGCAGTGCAAAGGAGATCCACTTTCTCTGCATCCCCGCCAACATCTGTTGCCTGAGTTGTTAATGTTAGCCATTCTGACAGCTGTGAGGTGTATCTCATTGTGGTTTTGATTTGTATTTCTCTGATGATGAGTGATGTTGAGCATCTTTTCACGTGTCAGTTGGCCATCTGGATGTCTTCTTTGGAGAAGTGTCTATTCATGTCTTTTGCCCATTTCTTCACTGGATTATTCATTTTTTGGATGTTGAGTTTGATAAGTTCTTTATAGATTTGGGATACTAACCCTTTATCTGATATGTCGTTGGCAAATATCTTCTCCCATTCCATCAGTTGCCTTTTAGTTTTGCTGATTGTTTCCTTCGCTGTGCAGAAGCTTCTTATTTTGATGAGGTCCCAATATTCATTTTTGCTTTTGTTTCCCTTGCCTCTGGAGATGTGTTGAGTAAGAAGTTGCTGTGGCCAAGATCAAAGAGGTTTTTGCCTGCTTTCTCCTCGAAAATTTTGATGGCTCTCTGTCTTACATTTAGGTCTTTCATCCCTTTTGAGATTATTTTTGTGTATGGTGTAAGAAAGTGGTCTATGTTCATTCTTCTGCATGTCGCTGTCCAGTTTTCCCAGCACCACTTGCTGAAGAGACTGTCTTTATTCCACTGGATATTCTTTCCTGCTTTGTCTTGATGATTACAGCTTTGTAATACAGCTTGAAGTCTGGGATTGTGACACCTCCAGTGTTGGTTTTCTTTTTCAACATTGCTTTGGCTATTCGGAACTTTTCTGGTTTCATACACATTTTAGGATTGTTTGTTCTAGCTCTGTGAAGAATGGGGTTGTTTTGATAGGGATTGCATTGAATATGTAGATTGCTTTAGGGAGTATTGACATCTGAACGATATTTGTTCTTCCTCTCCAGGAGCATGGAATCTTTTTCCATTTTTTGTGTCTTCTTCAGTTTCTTTCATAAGCTTTCTATAGTTTTCAGTGTATAGATTTTTCGCCTCTTCGGTTAGATTAATTCCTAGGTATATTATGGTTTTTGGTGCAATTGTAAATGGGATCGATTCCTTGATTTCTCTTTCTGTTGCTTCATTATTGGTATGTAGCGATGCAACTGATTTCTGTGCATTGATTTTATATCCTGCGACTTTGCTAAATTCGTGGATAAGTTCTAGCAGTTTTTGGTGGAGTCTTTTGGGTTTTCTATATAGAGTATCATGCTGTCTGCAAAGGGTGAGTGTTTGACCTCCTCTTGGGTGATTTGGATGCCTTTTATTTCTTTGTGTTGTCTGATTGCTGAGGCTAAGACTTCTAATACGATGTTGAATAACAGTGGCAAGAGTGGGCATCCCTGTCTTGTTCCTGACCTTAGAGGGAAAGCTCTCAGTGTTTCCCCATTGAGGATGATATTAGCAGTGGGTCTTTCATATATGCCTTTTATGCTCTTGAGGTATGCTCCTTCTATCCCTACTTTCTTGAGGGTTTTTATCAAGAAAGGATGCTGTATTTTGTCAGATGCTTTCTCTGCATCTATTGAGAGGTTCGTGTGCTTCTTGTCCTATCTTTTACTGATGTGATGAATCACATTGATTGTTTTGTGGATATTGAACCAGCCCTGCATCCCACGTATAAATCCTGCTTGGTCATGATGAATAATTTGTTTAATGTATTGTTGGATCCGGTTGGCTAATATCTTGTTAGGGATTTTTGCATCCATGTTCATCAGGGAAATTGGTCTATAGTTCTCCTTTTTAGTAGGGTCTTTGTCTGGTTTTGGAATCATGGTAATCAAGGTAATGCTGACTTCATAGAAAGAATTTGGAAGTTTTCCTTCCATTTCTATATTTTGGAACAGCTTCAAGAAAACAGGTGTTTTCCTGTTCTCCAACTCTTCCTTAAATGTTTGGTAGAATTCCCCAGGAAAGCCATCTGGCCCTGGACTCTTGTTTTGAAGGAGATTTTTGATTACTAAATCGATTTCTTTACTGGTTATGAGTCTGTCCAAATTTTCTATTTCTTTCTGTTTCAGTTTTGGTAGTGTATATGTTTCTAGGAATTTGTCCATTTCTTCCATATTGCCCATTTTATTGGCGTATAATTGCTCATAATATTCTCTTACTATTGTTTGTATTTTTTGCTGTGTTGGTTGTGATTCTCCTCTTTCATTCTTGATTTTATTTATAGGGGTCCTTTCCTTTTTCTTTTTGATCAAACTGGTTAGGGGTTTATCAATTTTGTTACATCTTTCAAAGAACCAGCTTCTGGTTTTTTGGTTTCGATAGAATTGATTTCTGTTGTAATCTTTATTATTTCCTGTCTTCTGCTGGTTTGGGGCTTTATTTGCTGTTCCTTTTCTAACTCTTTAAGATGTAAGGTTAGGTTGTGTATCTGAGATCTGTGTTTCTTTTTTAAGAAGACCTGGATTGCAATATACTTCTGTCTTATGACCACCTTTATTGTGTCCCAGAAGTTTTGGGCTGTGGTGTTATCATTTTCATTGGTTTCCATGTACTTTTTAATTTCCTTTTTAGCTTCTTGATTGGCCCATTCATTCTTTAATAGGATGGTCTTTAGTCTCCAGGTATTTGTTATCTTCCCAGATTTTTTCTTGTGGTTTATTTCAAGTTTCATAGCATTGTGGTCTGAAAATATGCACAGTATGATCTTGGTCTTTTTGTCCTTGTTGAGGGCTGATTTGTCTCCCAGTATGTGATAAATTCTGGAGAATGTTCCATGTGCACTGGAGAAGAATGTGTATTCTGCTGCTTTAGGATGAAATGTTCTGAATCTATCTGTGAAGTCCATCTGGTCCAGTGTGTCATTAAAAGCCATTGTATCCTTGTTGATTTTCTGTTTAGATGATCTGTCCATTGTTGTACGTGGGGTGTTGAAGTCCCCTACTATTATAGTATTAGTATCAATGAGTTTCTTTATTTTTATGATTAACTGATTTTTATATTTGGGTGCTTTCACATTTGAAGCATAAATGTTTACAATTGTTAGGTCTTCTTGGTGGATAGACCCCATTATGATATAATGCCCTTCTTCATCTCTTGTTATAGTCTTTATTTTAAAGTCTAGATTGTCTGATATACATATGGCTACTCTGGCTTTCTTTTGTCTACCATTAGCATGATAGATGATTCTTCATCCCCTTACTTTCAATCTGAAGATGCCTTTAGGTCCGAAGTGGGTCTTTTAATAAACAGCATATAGATGGATCTTGTTTTCATATCCATTCAGTTACCCTATGTCTTTTGATTGGAGGATTTAGTCCACTGATGTTTAGAGTGAGTACTGAGAGATATAAATTCAGTGCCATTATGTTGCTTGCAGAGTTGGAGTTTCTGGTGGTCTCTGGTCCTTTCTAGTCTTTGTTTCTTTTGGTCTTTTTTTTCTTCTTCTTCTTTTCTCCCTTCAGAGAGTCCCCTTTAAAATTTCTTGCAGGGCTGGTTTAGCAGTCACGAACTCCTTTACTTTCTTTGTCTGGGAAACTTTTAATCTCTCCTTCTATTTTGAATGACAGCCTTGCTGGATAAAGAATTCTTGGCTGCATATTTTTCAAATTCAGCACATTGAATATATTCTGCCACTCCTTTCTGGCCTGCCAAGTTTCTGTGGATAGGTCTGCTGCAAACCTGATCTGTCTTCCCTTATAGGTTAAGTACTTTTTTTTTCTCTTGCTGCTTTCATGATTCGTTCCTTGCCTGAGTATTTTGTGAATTTGACTATGATATGCATTGTTGATGGTCGGTTTTTGTTGAATCTAATGGGAGTCCTCTGTGCTTCCTGTATTTTGATGTCTGTGTCTTTCCCCAGTTTAGGAATGTTTTCTGCTATGATTTGCTCACATAACCCTTCTACCCCTTTTTCTCTGTCTTCATCTTCTGGGACCCTTATGATTCTGATGCTGTTCCTTTTTAATGAGTCACTGATTTCCCTAATTCTTAAACCGTGCTCTTTTGCTTTGTCTGCTCTTTTTTCCTGCTTCATTATTCTCCAGTAGTTTGTCCTCTATATCGCTGATTGGCTGCTCTGCCTCATCCATCCTTGCCACCGTGGCATCCATTGGAGATTGCAGCTCAGTTATAATATTTTTTATTTCATCCTGACCAGGTTTTACTTCTTTTATCTCCTCAGAGAGGAATTCTAATCTGTTTTCAGCTGCAGCTAGTATTCTTATTATTGTGATTCAAAATTATGATTCAGACATCTTGCTTGTATCTGTGTTAAGTCCCTGCCTGTTGTTTCTTCCTGCTCTTTCTTTTGGGGTGAATTCCTTTGTTTCATCATTTTGAAGGAAGAAAAGGAATTAATAAGGTAAAAAAAATTAAAATTAAAAAATTAAAAACAACAGCAACACGAAAAAAAATCAAATAAATGATGCTATATCCTAGGTGTGTTTTGGTTTGGTTATTGAAAGGAGCTTGATAGATTAGAGAAAAAAGGGGGAAAAAAAGGAAAACATTTGAGAATTTGAAAAAATGAATACAATGAAATAGAATAAAATGAAATGATGGAAGTAAAATAGAATTTGAAAAATTTACAAAAAAGCCAAAAATATAGTTGGAAAAAATTAAAGAAAAATTAAAAAAAATTGAAAATGAAAATAAATTTTTTATCTTTCCGTATTCAAGAAAAAGAAAAGAAATGAAAAAGAAAAAGAAAATGAATAAATTGACCAGCAAACATAATGAAATACAATTGAAATTACATCTGTTTCCCATAGAAGTCAAACTATGAAGCACTTTATTGTCTGAAAACTCAGCAGGCAGAGAGATTTGTGGTGTTCCTGAAGAGCAAGGTTGGCCCAGTTTGGCAGGTCTTAGTGAAACAGTTCAATTCTCCACTAGATGGTGCTGCTTAGCTTACTGGGGTGGATTGTTGTGGTGCTTGTAGGTGTGTATGTGCATGCGGGGAAGGGGTGAAAATGGCATCACCCAGCTACTCAGTCTCTAGTATTGGAACTTTGTTCTCCCCAACCAGCAATCGCGCACCCGTCTTTGTCTCCAGCTTCCGTCCACTCCCTGCTTTTACACTGTCCATGACCAAGCCGTCAGGTTGCCAGACAGCACCTCCCTCCTGAGTTTTATCTCAGATGTGGCTGTGTTTTATCTCAGATGTGGCTGTGTTTTATCTCAGATGTGGCTGTGTTTTATCTCAGATGTGGCTGTGTTTCTCAATCTCTCACTTCTGAGGGACTGCAGGTTTTACCCACTCAATCTGTGGGGGAGAGTCTAACCGAGCAATGGCTGGATGCTGGCCGCACCCAAGAAAGTTCATGAGACCGTGGTGCTCCTGATGCCCAGAGATTGCTACTAGGTGCCAGCCCACCCCAGAAAAAGTTCACGCAATTGTGTAGCAGCAGGGTTTCAGGGATTATAGAAAATCACAACACACATCTGGTGCCAGGCTTCACCCTTATTGTCCTTGTTCCAGCACTAGCAAATGTGGTTGTTCTCCATGGGCTGTTGCCTTGGGGTAGCTGCACAGCCTCTACCAAATGTCCTCCCAGCAGGGGAACCACCACTCCCCCTGTGGCCTGAGGACTCTGGGGACTCTGAGAACTTTGCTCTCTGCTTCCTTGGGATTTACCCTTCCCACCAGAGCACTGCCAGGTTTTGAGCTATGGAGTTTCAGACTCTGTGCTCCCCCTGTTTATAGAGTCTTAATGGAATTTAAACCCTCTCCTTTCTCCTTTCTCTCTTTTTTTGTTCAGTACCTTGTACACTCTTTCATTTCTCTCCAACTACTTTCACTCAGGGTGAGATGCTTTCTCATACTCTCCCCCCATCTCCATCCTCTCTCTGCACACAAAAACAGCTCCCTGCCCTCCGCAGCTCTTCTCTCCCCCAGTTTACCTCTCCATGCCATGTACCTGCTGAGTTCTGTGGTTCAGGTTGTGTAGATTGTTGTGTTAATCCTCAGTTTTCTAGGTGTGCAGGATGGTTTAGCGTTGATCTGGCTGTATTTCATGGGTGAGAGATGCAAAAAAACTTCCATGCTATTCCACCATCTTGGCCCCCCTTCCCCTCTTTTCTTTTTTTTAAGTTTATTTATTTATTTTGAGGGAGAGAGTGAGAAAGCACACACGTGCAAGTAGGGGAGGAACAGAGAGAGAGAGAGAGAGACAGAGACAGAGACAGAGACAGAGAGAGGGAGAATTCCAAGCAGGCTCTATGCTGTCAGTGAAGAGCCCAACTTGGGGCTCGATCTCATGAACTGTGAGATCCTGACCTGGGCCGAAATCAAGAGTTAGATGCTCAACTGACTGAGCCACCGAGACGCCCCTGGTCCCTCTTCCTTGAGAGCCCCCAGACTGATTCCAGTTCCCTAAAACAGATCTTGTTGCCTTGCATTCACCTTGCTTATTCCCAGGCTGGTCAAGGCTGGCCAAGCTTCAGCACTTGGCCTTCATAGAATCTTTCTTCTTCCTCAGGGCCTTTATAGCATCACTCCTTTCCTGTCTTCAGCTCTCCTGATGCCAAACCCAGCTCAGATGTGATTCTAGTTCATTCATAGATAAGCTCATATTACATGTCATTTATCAAAATCACATTCATATATTAAATTCTGTCTCCAGGAGAAAGGGGCATGGTCCTAGTACACATCTTAGGAAGTTTGTTACTTATCATACATCCTTTTAATATGTCTCTGATGACTCTGCTTGTGTTCCGTCCTGCTCTGTAGCTTTTTTTCCAAGACTTGGAGCGTATCCCTTTACTGAGAATATTAGCAGTGGTATTTCTAGTAATAGTCATGGGTGTTGAGCCCTGGATTCTTGCCTCATGTTGTGTCAGGCAGTTTACATACTTAATTTAATTTTCTCAACAGCTCTGTAAAGTAGGTATTATGATAATTTTTAAGGAAACTGAGGCTCAGAGGAATTACTGTCTGCAATTGCTCCTGGCTGGTTAATGGCAAGGAAGAATTTAAATCCATTTCTAGGGGTGCCAGGGTGGCTCAGTTGGTTAAGCATCTGACTTCGGTTCAGGTCATGATCTTGTGGTTTGGGAGTTTGAGCCCCACGTCAGGCTCTGTGCTGACAGCTCAGAGCCTGGAATCTGCTTGGGATCCTCTGTGTCCCTCTCTCTCTCCCTCTCTTTCTGCCTGTCCCCCTCTCACATGTGTGCTCTCTCTCAAAAATAAATAAACATTAAAAAAAATTAAAAAATAATCAAAAAAAGAAAAAATCCAATTCTAACAGTGCAAACCCCCAAGCACTTTCTATTATATGGAGCCATACCCCAATTTTACCACCATCTTGCTCTCCAGGGGACCATCTAATTTTTGGGTTTCTCTGTCCTACCTCTAAGGCCCCTCTACTTTTCTACTTCCAGCACTGACCCCTCTTTTGAGCTCCACTCTGTGTCTTTTAGTTGGGCATTTTTTTTTGGATACTCAGCTATAATTTCCTAGAAAGCTGGTAGGAAACAAAATTCATCTTATCACTTCTCAGACTGGTTCTTTTTTTCTCTCTGTATCAATCATGTTGTCCTTCAGCCCCCCACAGAGGAATCATGTTCATATTTTCACTCTCCCTCATTATCTCTAACCATTTTTTTAAGGGTTGTATTATGCTCCCAAAGGTCTCTTGTATGTACTTCTGACTTCTCAGGCTATGACTCCAACCCTAAGTCAGGTTTCTTCCACTCAGGCCTGGATAGTTAGAATAACTTCTGAGGTGAGCTGGCAGCTAGAACACACAGCACCTTTGTGTGCATTAGATAAAGGCCCCCTTTTCTCTGGATGGATGCAGTCCTATGCCAGGTCACATGACTTGGCAAACAGAGCACAGGATGGGATTCAGTTCTCAGTGGCTACCTCAGTCAGGAGAACTTACACAGTGAACAGCCTGCACAATGGTGCATGGTCACCCCAGAAGAGAGCCCTCTCCTTGCTGCTCATGTTTCTCCCCCTTCAAAACATTCTCATCTAGGATGATTTCAAAATATTCAACAACCAGTAAGGCATGGAGACTGACCAATCAGAAGGGACAGTGGCCTTAATCTATGAGCAAGAGCTACAGGCTTCCTGCTAAGGAAGGATTGAATCTTTAATTGTTTGATTGTGGGAAGTTGGGGAGATCACCGGGGAGTAGCTAAGGTGTCACTTAGGACCTCAGAGCAGTGGATTTTTATCAACGAGGGTAGCAGTATTTTAGTATTTTTATAACTGGCACAGCTTTCCTAGTGTGTATGGGCTGGGTAGTAACTCAACTTGTCCCACTCGGGAACCCTCTACAGGTCAAGATCCAATCCCATTCATGGATGGTGCCTGGATATTTAACACTTAGTAATAATCAATTTCTATAGACAACAAGGACCTTAACATAAATGTTTGTTTTAGAATAGGTTTAAATTTAGGTGTGGTTATTATCAGAGCCAAGTTCAGGCTATTTGTAGAGCTGCCTCTGGGGGTGCTCAAGATATCTACCTCTCTCCCAAATATTTCACCTCCTTCTCCTTCTCACAGCCCCCCAACAGGAGGAAACCCAGCCTGGGGTCAAGGCCTAGAGGATCCACAGAGACTTGCAAATGGGTTACAAGGTAGGGGAGATACACAGCTGTTAAACCTGGTAATATTAGCACAGATGTCAAACTTGGTGACATCTATCTATCTTTCATCATGTGTCTATCTTACTCTTGTTCTTACTACTTCCCATTCTAACAGGTAGTCAGATTCTTGGTATTTTCTGGACTATGAGGTTTTTTCCTGGGAAGAAAATAGAAGCTGCTTGAAGAGCCAGAGAGGAAGCTGAGAAGGGGTATGCTTCTGGGAGTCTGAATGAGGGTGTGGTTGGAGCCTTCCCTCTCTTAGGAAAGTAGAAGGTGGCTGTGCCCTGGTGAGGGTGCCCGGCCTTGTAGAGAGTAGCATGTCTAGGTAGCATGCCTCTCTGGGTCTCTCAGCCTCATCTGAAGGGACCATATGGTGTCCCAGTACACCCACTGTGACTCATCGATGGGCATTGCTACAGAAACCCCTGGGACCTTTGCTCAAATCTGGGGAGAGGGGCCCTCATGCTGACTACAATGAGTTTCTGACCAGCTCAGCAGGATAGTGTTTTAGAGTCGAATTTAATGCAGAATTTAATGCAGATGAATTAATAAAAATAATTTTTCACACCTCTATATTTGTCAGTAATGTTTTATGCCCACCTTTAGCCTTTTTTCAGTCCTCTCTCTTAGATCTCTGACTCTCTACCACTCCATCTCTGTCTGTCAACTTATCTCCTTTTCTATCATTCTTCCCATCTGGCTGATGTGATAGTGTGGGTGGAGGCTGCCTGCCTCAGATGGGAGCCTCTAGCAGTGGCTCAGAGAAGGGGAGGCAAGGAGCCCTTGCAAGGGGCCAGCTCGGCCCACTTGCAAGTCAGTAGGGGCCCACATCAGTCTGTGCACCTGGGAGGGGGCCAAGGAAACCAGTCAGCCTGTCTCTGTCCAGGTCCTGAGTCTGAGAGACAAAAAGGGTCCCTGGATGGCAAGCCAACTCTTCAAGTGCCTTTTCCTCTTCTTCCTTAGTAATGTGACCCGAAAACGTTAGCTGGGCACATGGCCATCTAGAATCAAGACTGTATCCTTCAGCCTTCCCGGTAGCTGGATATGGCTATCAGACTAAATTCTGCGATAGGTTATCAGCAGATATGTCCTGTGTGATTTTGGGGAAATGGCTTGGATTGCTGTGACCTTATTTGTCTTTTCCTTGTTTGGTCTAGAATAGAAGTTGGCAAACTTCTTCTGTAAAGGACCAGATAGTGAGTATTTTCAGCTCTGAGGGGCATATGATCTCTGTCACAACTACCCAGTTCTACCGCTGAACTTGGAAAGCAGCTATAGACTGTATGCAAACAAATGGGTATGGCTGTGTGCCAATAGGACCTGTATACCAAAATGGGTGCAGGATCGGATTTGGCTTATGGGTGGAGCCTGCCCCTGGTCTAGGAGGTGTACACGGTGGCTGGAATGAACCATGGGGCAGAAGGCATGTGCTGAGGATGGCAGAAAAATAAGCTAGGAGGATCCTGAGTCCCCAGTTTTCACAGAGCTACCCTGTGAGCCCGCTGGATTTCATTTACGGGAGGGAAATAAAGTTCTGTCTTGCTTAAGCTACTGTCGGTTGCAAATGAGCCTAATCCCGACTAATACACCATTCATGTGTGGTTAAGCCCAACTGAGGAATATGAAAGCAAAGCTCCAGCCAGGAACAAGGCATGCATTTTCCAGCAGTGTGTCCTTTACTCTGTATACCTCCAGAATTTTCCACCCATCTCGACGCACCGAGGGCCCAAATAAAACTCTGGATGGATCTTTGTGTGCCGCACAAGGTGGTAAGGGGCTTGAAGAGAGAGCTGACCAAACTGACCCGTGGTGGGTGTAACCAGCAGGCCCTGGGGTTGTCCGAATGCAACATGCCAACGGACAGGCGGCCTCTGCCAGCTGTATACACTGGACCCTAGCTCTGACACGTGCTAGGGAGGTTTACAAGGTACAAACGCAAGCACACTGAATTTTAGCGCTGCATTTTTAAATGCGTTCTTTTTTATTTTTTTATTTATTTTTATTTGTGGCCGTCAGTCGGCAGCTGTCCCTGGATCAGTAGTATTGGAGAAGCCTCTGGTGCCCTTTACTAATCCTTTCTGATGGCTTAGTTTCTGGTGTCCTAGGGACTGACTCCGCCGAATCCTTCGAGGAAATCCAAAAGCCCAGTTTGTACACTGCAAGAATGACAGGGTAATGGAAACCCAAAGGGCAATGGAAAACCCTTGCAATTTGGCTCTGACTCCAGGAATGTGCCCTTCCCCACAGCTGCTGGAATATTGTTGCTGACCTCTTGCCAGGAGACTCGTCCACTCTTCTGCTCCAAGCAATGCTGCGGTTGCGTGTGGATGCAGACTAGCACTTTATGGGGTGTCCCCATAAATGGGGGATGTGGGGTTGTTGTTTCTGTAGAGGAGAAAGCAGAGTGGTGATGTGCCCATGCTTTGTTTTCAACCACTTAGAGGTTGTGCCTGCGTGTGTGTGTGTGTTTGTGTGTGTGTGTGGTGTTCAGTGAGGCAGTTATGGGCAAATTGTTGCCTGTGTTTTATGAAAGAGGGGAGGAATCAGCTACTTTGAAGCAAAAGAGGTTTTGAGTAGGCCTACAGAAGATCTCAGCCTTCGGAGTGTTCAGCCGCCACACTGGGAAAGCTTAAGTGAGGGCGCCAGATCCCTGATCAGAGATGGTGAGGCGTGGGAGGAGCAGTGCAGACTTCAGAATGCTATAGAGTCAGGTTCAGTCCTGGCCTAGCCTGTCACTTTCTGGTTGGCTTTGGGAATGTTGCTCAGCCTCTCTGTGCCTCAGTTCCTTAGCTCACAGGATGGCTCTGTGATAACCAGGATACAGATTCCTTCTAGTTTATTTCTCTGCCATTCTCAGTGAAGTAGACTTCACCTCATGGTCCAAAACGGCTGCTCTCACTCCAGCCACCTCACATGCATTCTATACCGGGGATGGGCAAACTAATACCCACAAACCAGATCCAAACCATCTTTTAGGTTGGCAGATAGTAGTACCCCTGACATGCCAGGGATGCTGTAAGGAATGGATGTGATAGTGTTCATAAACAGGTAGCACAGTGTCTTACCCACAGTAAATGCTCAGAAAATATGAAATGAGCAATGAGACCCCACTGGCTCTGTGCAGTTCAGACGCTCAGTCTAAGTAAGGCAGCTACAGCAATGCCTGGTGTCTGTGCAGGTTGGATTGCACTGAGGACCACAAACTTCCACGTGAAGGCCTTTCTGCCCTCCTTCCTTCTATGTCTTCATCTCCTGGATCTCAGGTCAAAACTCCCTCTGGAAGCCTTGGCTCATTGAAGCCCTGACCACATGCTCACAGGACCCCGTGGACCTCACTTTGCCACACTGGTCCCAGCAACTGCTGTTCACGGTTTGTGGGATCATTTGGTTGCTGCCTGTCTCCCCCACTGGACCGTGAGTTCCCAGAGGGTAGGGGCTACGTCTGTCATATCCCCAGCAGCCAGCTGAGTACCTGGCATGTTAGTAGGTGCTCAATAAATCCTTGTGGGATGAATAAATGAACGAAGGGTGTGTTGTTCAGGCTGCATATATATTAGTGCTTTTTCTCTCAGGTCAATTTACATACCTATTTCCCTAGCATGACCAGTTTTGTCCTTTACCCCTGGTTTCATATGCCCATCAGAAGGGTTTGTACCTCAGTGAGCTCAAAAACATCTGCTGGTGGAGTCAGGAGGCTGAGCAGAGGCTTCTAGAAGGTGGGGAGGGTCAAAAGGCTGTGGAGCTGTCAGCTCGAGAATTTTGCTTTAGGTGGGCCTCTGCATAACTATCTGCTTTCAAAGGCTTGGGGCTAATCAGAATTTCAAAGGATACTTTTAAATGTAATAGAATTCTACCTGAAAGAGCGATGAGTGAGGTTGGAGCTGTTTATTCCTCTAGTTGCTATTCTAGGCTTGTATCAAAGATAGCCGGGGCCTTGCTATTTTATTTTCATTCCTGCACAAAATGGAAAAATCTAATGTGGTAGCGGGTCGGTGGTGATGACGAGATCACAAAGAAACACTCCATCCCGTTCCTTGCCTCAGTTATTCTAAGGAGAACAGAGGAGCACAGAAAGTGAACAGAACAGTGCCATTTTCAGCCGACTGGTCCTAGGAGGTAAAAGTCAAATGTCCTCTTTCCTTCTCCAGACCAGCCTTGGCGGCTCTTCTTATATTAGACAGAATTTTGTGTAGCAAGTGTTGAAAATCCACTTGTAAGTTAAAATCACTAGTATTAACACTTTCCATTGTTTTTTAAAAATAACTGTTGCTTTTGACCACAGTAGTCTTCGGGAAAATTGTGTAGAAGAAAAAAATAAAACAACCCGAACAACCGCTTCTCAAGATTGTGGTGGGGGGCAGGCGGGGAAGCTGGGAGAGGACGCAGTGCATATGGCATTTAAAAAGATCTGCACCTGCCTTTCTCCGACCAGCTGGCAGACTATTCAAAGAAAAGTACTGTTCTTTCTGGAAATGCTCAGGACTGAGAGCATCTGCAAAAGGGTTGCTAGAAGCTTCCTGGGATCGATTGCATGAAGCCTGTGCCAACCATCATTTTAGAAATGTGAACAGAGAGAGAACAGGTACTGTGCTTTGAAGAGTAGTTTTGAGATTTTGACACCCTGTAAGTTCTGCATATGCCCAAGAAATGGCAGGGGCAGCACACATCTGCTTTGCAGGCAGAATTATTTCCATACTAAGGTGCTTTATAACTAGGTTCCAGGTGTTACTTTGAGAGGTGGGAGAACAAGAGTATTCATCAGCGCATCTGAACAGCAGAAACATCAGCTGGGAGGTGGTCTGTGCAGTTCCTTAAGTGCCCCCCCAGCGGCCTCCCCTCCCCCCCCCCCCCCTCAGCCTTCCCAAGCACCATCCCCCATCATTCAGAGGCCCAGCATTCAGAGAATTAATTCATTGCATTAGGCTTCCTGGTGACCTGCCTCTCACCCCTTGGCTGCCCTAGAGCCTGCATCCTTGATTCTGGTTCTTGGAGTCTAACCTCTTAGAGACAGTTACTGAAATTTAATGGAAAGCGTGTGAAAAGAAATGATGTATTTGGTCCACTTTGATGGCTATCTTAAAAAGCTGTGCCTGGGCATTATTCCTGAGAAACTGCATTTAGTTTCTCACAGAGCACGCAAACCTGAAGGGAACAAATAGCTAATTCTGCTATTTAAAACTGTCCAGGGCTCTCGCTGTGCCTTTTGTTGAGTGCAATTGCATTATCTAATGAATAATCGATGTTCAGCTGACACCTGAGGGTCCAAATACTAATCCTCAACTGAATTTACTGATTTGTTCTCTGTTTCTAATCTTTACCATTGAGCTTATTCTCCTGACACTGAACCCCTCTTTCGGCTCCAACCTTTACCCCCGTTGCAGTGGACATCCAGAGGACCCGTGGGCTCTGGGAATGCAGACGGTAGCTAGTGTTCAGGAGGGATGGATACAAAATAGGGGACCCACCTTTGACTGTAATCCCTTATTACCTCTAGCTCCTTCATTTTTATTTATTTATTTATTTATTTATTTATTTATTCGCTCACTCATTCACCCAACAAATACTTCTTTGCCTGGTCTCTGCAGGTGCCGGGCCTGAGTCATGATTTTGGTTATGTCCCTGCCTGCAGGGGTTTGCGGTAGTTGTAGGTCCCAGGATGTGGCAGGAACTCACCTCAGCTTTGGGCTTCCTCTCTCTTGGTTTCTGATATTGGAATGGATCACGGGCACCTGGGTGGCTCAGGTCATGATCTTATGGTTCATGAGTTCGAATCCCACATCAGGAGAGCTTGATCCCCACTTCAGGGGAACATGAGCCCTGCTTCGGTAAAAAAAACAAAAAGAAAAACAAAAACACAAAAAAACAACCAAGAGCCCGGCTTTGGGTGAGCCCCGCTTCTCTCTCCCTGTCTCCCTCTCCCTCTGCCCCTACTACGATGCTCTCTCTCTGTCTCTCTGTCTCTCTGCCCCTTGCTCACTTGTGCTCTCTCCCTCTCTCTCTCTCAAAAATAAAAAGGGGAGGGGGTGGTGGATCATGTCTCTGATTTCTCGGAGACTGTAGATCCAGAGGCAAGGCCTCGCTCTCAAGCGGATGGAAAGTCTCTCCATGCGTTTAGTGCTATTGCACCGTCTGGGAGTGGTCGAAACTAGCGGGTTGATTCTGCACTACGGAAGAGAATGTCTTTCATCTTCTCGCCTCATAGAAGACCGGTGTGGTGTGTCAGAGCACCTGGAGGGAGAGGACCATATTTTATTCATCTTTCCTTTCTCAGCTTCTGGCAAAAAGCCGAGCATGTAGTAGGAGCTTTCAGAATGAATAGAGTGAATGGATATGTCTGCTCAAAGTGTATATCTTACCTCAGGGTCAGTGGGGTCATATTCCCAGGTAAAGGGAAGCTTTATAGTTCCAGTGCATCATTCAACTTCTGAAATGGAGACTGGAAAGAGCAAGGCCTCAGCTCCCCAGGAATGTAGCCCAACTGGATGCGACTGGACATGCACCTAGCAGAGCTTATGTTTTCCATTCTGCAGAGAGTCACGGATGAGGCACAGATACTCGCTGCAGTTGAGAGTTGGCAGGAAGTGATTGCGCCGGGAGACTGATCAAAGGTTTGGGGACCAAAAATGGTCACTGGTGTGGAGCCCTTTCTACATATCTGTTTCTGGAACCAAGATTTCACTTGTTCAACAAATAGCATGTGTAGTTTGGGTCTGGATATTTAGGATAAGGTTGTGAGCAAAACAGACAAAAATCCCTGCCTTCGTGGAACATTTTATAGAGCATTCAAGTGAGGGTGTATGTGTGATCAACGAACAAAAGAAATACTTAGAGAGCATATTAGAAAGTGACCGGGGGCTGGAGAGGCAGAAAGCAGGGAAGGGGATGAGAATACTGAGTTGGGGGGAGGTAGTTTTAAATTGGGAGAGCAGAGAAGTCTAATGGAAAAGGTGACATTTGAGGAAGAGATCTGGTGGGGGAGTGAGCCAGGTGGATTTCTGGGGGAAGGGTATTACAGACAGAGGGAACAGGAGTTGTAAAACTGTTGGTGGGTGGTGCCTGGTGTGTTCAAGCAGCAAGGAGAGCAGTGTGGCTGGAGGTAAAGGGAGACGGATTGGGTCAGGCCTTTTAGGGAAGGGGAGGAACAGAGCATCAGCCATGCTTCTCCCCTTACTCTACACTTGTTAAATTCCTTCAGCTTCTTCAAGGGCCTATGCAGGTCAGTCACCAGGGAATCTGAGTCAAAATGTATCAGAAAAAAAAAAAAAAAAAAAAAAAAAAAAGGCAGTCACTGGCCTAAGATGGGGATGGAATGCTGAGACTTCTGGGCTGTGAGTTTGGGTGTGTGGCTCAGGGAGTGGGGAGGAGCATGGCACCCTTAAGTTCAGTCCCTTGGGGAGTTTGATGAAGGTACCATTTGCAAAGATGAGGGCAGAGTGTAGGGAGAGCAAGAAGGGCTGGTGCTACGTCCAAGGGGTTGGCAACACCAGGAACCAATGCAACTCCAAGGCCTGAGAGAGCAGGGGAGGGAGCAGTTACTGGCACCAGTGAGGACGGCTGTCCGGAGAGGTCCATCTGGTGGAGCCATGAACTTTGGCTGAGGTCAGTTCACGGTGACCCATACAAGAGAGCAGAAGTCATAAATGCCTCCACTCCTTCTCTTCTCTCCTGAAGTGCTCCCCGTGGGCTGACTTCAGCCGGCAACTGCAGAGCGAGGGGGCTTGTTGAAGTGGTCCATGGGGGTCAGGCTCCTGGGTTACGGAGCTGGGTGGAGCAGGACGGAGAGTGGATCTGCAGGGGTGAATGGAAGACGTCTGGCACGGATGCTGTGGGATAGAGGGAAGAAGGGCATGTGGGACAGAGTAGAGAAGAAAAGTGACACTGAGAAACCACCTAAGCAAGGTGGCCTGTTCCAGGTTGCCACTCAGAAGCCGAGCAGCCTGAGGTCGTCCCACTGAAACCCAGAGGGGACCACCCATTGTCACCTGTCAGTCTGACACCCAGCACGTGCTCCTTTCAGAGCCCCGTTCATCTGCATGGCGAGACTGTCCAGTGCCCCACTGGTCCATCATCAATGCACAGCAACATCAAGGGCACTGGCCTGCAGACAGAAAGTGGGGGACTCGGGCCTCTTTTTAAAAATTAAATTAAATTCTAAAAAATAAGATTGTCTATTTTGAGGCGTACGATATGACGATGTGATACACCTACACACAGTGATGTGATTACTACAGTGAAGCTTATTAATATGTCATCTCCTCATATAGTTAGCATTTGTGTTTGTGTGGTGGGAGCACCTGAAATCTGCTCTCTAAGCAAATTTCCAGGAGCAATACTGTATTATTCACGATGGTCATCATGCTGTATACTAGCTGTCTGGGAATACTGAGGGGCGTGCTGATATGAAGGGAGAGCCTCATCCCCGGCCAAGGTGGGACCAGACTGAGCCTGTTTAGCAGGACAGTGGTCGGCAGGATGTTTCAGTTAACACGATATCCCTGGGAACTTTCCTGGGCAGGACAGTGGAGCTTCAGAGCTGCAGCTCTGGAGGGTTTAGAGTTTCCTACAAACCGTCAATGGCGTTAGGAACTGGGCAGTGTCTCAATTTCTGTGGATTTGTTCTCTTCGCTTACAGAACTGATTTTGAAATTGATGCTATGGATGACTGGGAAGGTTTGAAATTTCATTACTCCAGATAGAGCCCCAAATCCTTAATATGGCCTGCTGGTCTTGTGGAACCCAGCCCCTGCCTGCTTCACCGCATTCAACGTGTGGCACTTTCCCCTTGTTCCCTGCACCCTGGCCACCTAGAGCCTTATTTCAGGGCCTCCAAGGGCCACGTTCCTTTCCACTTGTCGGCCTGCCCTTCCGATCCCCTCTACCTCCTCCTATAGCCACTTTGCTCCTTAGTTTCGATTCAACTCAAAATCACTTCTTCACAGAAGCCCTCCCTGACATTCCAGCAGGGCTGTGTCACAGCTTACATTCTCTCAGACCGTCTCGCCCATCTCACACTTCTCACAACTGTAATGAAATCATTAACTGAATGATTAGTTGTTTCATTTGACTATAAGGTCTGATTTGCTGCTGCCCGGTGAGTGCTTGTGCATAGAAGACACTCTGTAAATGTTTGAGGGAATTATTGACCAAAAGCTAAAAATGAGTTAGCAGTAGCTGTACACATGCTGCACAGAAAGGAAATCAGAGAAACCTAGACTAGAAAGGATACTTGCTGGTCCTCTCCCCAACCCAGCCTTTCTTGGTGTGGGGAACGAGGAACCGTCGGAAGCAGGGATATAGGAGGCAGAGGAAGACTGGGAGGAGATCCAGGCAGAGTCAATTCCCCAGACACCTGTAGACAATGAAGAAAAGCTGTTGTCAGATGTCTTAACACTGATCTCATGCTCTCTAGCAAAAGAAAATCCAGCCAGGCGATATTAACGGGAAAGCTTTAAAATGTGAGAATAGCAACCTTCTTGCTCTGCTGACTGATTTGCAAAGGTCTGGGCTTGAGGCCTGAAGTGGTAACAGGTTCAGGCCACCAGAAATCATTTTAACTGGTGTCC
This sequence comes from Panthera onca, assembly GCF_046562875.1. Classification (NCBI taxonomy): domain Eukaryota; kingdom Metazoa; phylum Chordata; class Mammalia; order Carnivora; family Felidae; genus Panthera; species Panthera onca. Next base: position 211,038,080 of record NC_138339.1, on the reverse strand, counting down.
TGACATCTGGGGAGTTCAAGAGCGAGCAAAGCAAAATGGGCTATTTATAAATTAGTAATAAATAAATAAATAAAATGTTGGGAGCTTTCTAGCCTATCAGAGCAACAAACACAAGGTGTACCGTTATTAGAATTCACCAGCGCCAAATTACAAATCTGTCAGGAACAGAGAATAAAATGGTAGGATTAAAACTGAAATCTTAATTTTTTTATGTTTATTTATTTTTCAGATTGAGAGAGACAGAACATGAGTGGGGAGCAGCAGAGAGAGAGAAGGAGACACAGAATCTGAAGCAGGCTCCAGGTTCTGAGCTGTCAGCCCAGAGCCTGATGTGGGGCTTGAACTCTCAGACTGTGAGATCGTGACCTGAGCCAAAGGCAGCAGCTTAACTGACTGAGCCACCCAGGTGCCCCTAAAACTGAAATCTTTTTTCACGATCGCAGATTTATATTTGTGGGGGGAGATGGTCTCTACAGAAGAGGTCACATCTTAAACTTGGGTCTGATAGGCTCTGAGAAATGCCTGGCCCTGAAGGAGAATAGAGTTAAGGTTTATAGAGAGCCCAGAGAAATGATTTTGGGGACCCAGGAGGATGGTAAGAAAGAGACTAGTGAAATAGGTGAAGAACAGAGTGAGAAAGGCAGTGGGAATAGATGTGTGGGGCTGATGGGGGAAGAGGAAGCAAGCAGATGAAGGAGTAGATCTGACTCATGGGTACAGGGCCATTGCAATACCTTCCTTCCTTCCTTCCTTCCTTCCTTCCTTCCTTCCTTCTTCCTTCCTATTCTCCTTCCCTTATATTCCTACTATTAATTCTTTTTATTTTTTAGTTAAAAAATTTTTTTAAAGACAAAAATTCTTTATATTTATTAAAACATTTTTGTAATGTTTATTTTTGAGAGAGAGAGGGACAGAGTGCGAGCAGGGGAGGGGCAGAGAGAGAGGGAGATATAGAATCGGAAGCAGGCTCCAGGCTCTGAGCTGTCACACAGAGCCCGATGCAGGGCTCGAACTCACAGGCTACAAGATCATGACCTGAGCCACAGTCAGCTGCCCAACTGACTGAGCCACCCAGGCGCCCCTAGAGACAGATATTCTTTGTTTTCATATGTTAATGAATATTTTATTTATTACTGACCATTATATTTTGGGCCAAATTCTTTTGATGGTAGATATTTTTTTAATTTTATTTTTTTTAATTTACATCCAAATTATGTAGCATACAGTGCAACAATGATTTCAGGAGTAGATTTCTTAATTCCCCTTACCCATTTAGCCCATCCGCCCTCCCACCACCCCTCCAGTAACCCTCTGTTTGTTCTCCATATTTAAGAGTCTATTATGTTTTGTCCCCCTCCCTGTTTTTATATTAGTTTTGCTTCCCTTCCCTTATGTTCATCTGTTTTGTATCTTAATGTCATCATATGAGTGAAGTCATAAAGTATTTGTCTTTCTCTGACTAATTTCGTTTAGCGTAATACCCTCTAGTTCCATCCACCTAACTGCAAATGGCAAGATTTCATTCTTTTTGATTGCCAAGTAATTCTCCACTGTATATATATACCACATCTTCTTTATCCATTCATCCATTGATGGACATTTGGGCTCTTTCTATATTTTGGCTATTGTTAATAGTGCTGCTGTAAATATTGGGGTGCATACGTCCCTTTGAAACAGCACACCTGTATACCTTGGATAAATACCTAGTAGCGAAATTGCTGGGTTGTAGGGTAGTTCCATTTTTAATTTTTTGAGGAACCTCCATACTGTTCTCCAGAATGGCTGCACCAGTTTGCATTCCCACCAGCAGTGCAAAAGAGATCCTCTTTCTCCACATCCTCGCCAACATCTGTTGTTGCCTGAGTTGTTAATGTTAGCCATTCTGACAGGTGTAAGGTGGTATCTCATTGTGGTTTTGATTTGTATTTCTCTGATGATGAGTGATGTTAAGCATTTTTTCATGTGTTGGTTGGCCATCTGGATGTCTTCTTTGGAGAAGTGTCAATTCATGTCTTTTGTCTATTTTTTCACTGGATTATTTGTTTTTTGGGTGTTGAGTTTGATAAGTTCTTTATAGATTTTGGATACTAACCCTTTGTCTGATAAGTCATTTGCAAATATCTTCTCCCATTCTGTCAGTTACCTTTTAGTTTTGCTGATTGTTTCCTTCACTGTGCAGAAGCTTTTTATTTTGAGGAGGTCCCAGTAGTTCATTTTTGCTTTTGTTTCCCTTGCCTCTGGAGATGTGTTGAGTAAGAAGTTGCTGCAGCCAAGGTCAAAGAGGTTTTTTCCTGCTTTCTCCTTGAGGATTTTGATGGCTTCCTGTCTTACATTGAGGTCTTTCATCCATTTTGAGTTTATTTTTGTGTATTGTGTAAGAAAGTGGTCTATGTTCATTCTTCTGCATGTCGCTGTCCAGTTTTCCCAGCACCACTTGCTGAAGAGAGTGCCTTTATTCCATTGGATATTCTTTCCTGCTTTGTGAAAGATTAGTTGGCCATATGCTTGTGGGTCCATTTCTGGGTTCTCTATTCCATTGATCTGACTGTCTGTTTTTGTGCCAGTACCATACTGTCTTGATGATTACAGCTTTGTAATAGAGCTTGAAGTCTGGAATTGTGACACCTCCAGCTTTGGTTTTCTTTTTCAACATTGCTTTGGCTAGTCAGGGTCTTTTCTGGTTCCATACACATTTTAGGATTGTTTGTTCTAACTCTGTGAAAAATGCTGGGGTTGTTTTGATAGGGATTGCACTGAATGTGTAAATTGCTTTGGGGAGTATTGACATCTGAACGATATTTGTTCTTCCTCTCCAGGAGCATGGAATCTTTTTCCATTTTTTGTGTCTTCTTCAGTTTCTTTCATAAGCTTTCTATAGTTTTCAGTGTATAGATTTTTCGCCTCTTTGGTTAGATTTATTCCTAGGTATTTTATGGTTTTTGGTGCAATTGTAAATGGGATCGATTCCTTGATTTCTCTTTCTGTTGCTTCATTATTGGTATGCAGCAGTGCAACCGATTTCTGTGCATTGATTTTATATCCTGCGACTTTGCTGAATTCATGTATCAATTCTAGCAGTTTTTTGGTGGACTCTTTTGAGTTTTCCATACAGAGTATCATGTCATTTTTCCAGGAGGAAAGACTGACCTCCTCCTGGCTGATTTGGATGCCTTTTATTTCTTTCTGTTGTCTGATTGCTGAGGCTAAGATTTCCAATACTATGTTGAATAACAGTGGCAAGAGTGGGCATCCCTATCTTGTTCCTGACCTTAGGGGGAAAGCTCTCAGTGTTTCCCCATTGAGGATGATATTAGCAGTGGGTCTTTCATATATGTCTCTTATGATCTTGAGGTATGATCCTTCTATCCCTACTTTCTTGAGGGTTTTTATCAAGAAAGGATGCTGTATTTTGTCAAATGCTTTCTCTGCACTATTGAGAGGTTCCTGTGCTTCTTGTCCTATCTTTTACTGATGTGATGAATCACATTGATTGTTTTGTGGATATTGAACCAGCCCTGCATCCCACGTATAAATCCTGCTTGGTCATGATGAATAATTTGTTTAATGTATTGTTGGATCCGGTTGGCTAATATCTTGTTGGGGATTTTTGCATCCATGTTCATCAGGAAATTGGTTTACAGTTCTCCTTTTTAGTAGGGTCTTTGTCTGGTTTTGGAATCAAGGTAATTCTGACTTCATAGAAAGAATTTGGAAGTTTTCCTTCCATTTCTATATTTTGGAACAGCTTCAAGAAAACAGATGTCAAGTCTTCCTTAAATGTTTGGTAGAATTCCCCAGGAAAGCCATCTGGCCCTGGACTCTTGTTTTGTAGGAGATTTTTGATTACTAATTTGATTTCTTTACTGGTTATGAGTCTGTCCAAATTTTCTATTTCTTCCTGTTTCAGTTTTGGTAGTGTATATGTTTCTAGGAATTTGTCCATTTCTTCCAGATTGCCCATTTTATTGGCGTATAATTGCTCATAATATTCTCTTACTATTTTTTGTCTTTTTGCTGTGTTGGTTGTGATCTCTCCTCTGTCATTCTTGATTTTATTCATTGGGGTCCTTTCCTTTTTCTTTTTGATCAAACCGGATAGGGGTTTATCAATTTTGTTACATCTTTCAAAGAACCAGCTTCTGGTTTCATTGATCTGTTCTACTGGTTTTTTGGTTTCGATAGAATTGATTTCTGTTGTAGTCTTTATTATTTCTTGTCTTCTGCTGGTTTTGGGCTTTATTTGCTGTTTCTTTTCCAGCTCTTTAAGGTGTAAGGTTAGGTTGTATATCTGAGACCTTTGTTTCTTCTTTAAGAAGGCCTGGATTGCAATATACTTCCCTTTTATGACTGCCTTTGCTGCATCCCAGAGGTTCTGGGCTGTGGTGTTATCATTTTCATTGGCTTCCATGTACTCCTCATGGGTCTCTTGTGAACAGCATATAGGTGGATCTTGCTTTCTTATCCATTCTGTTACCCTATGTCTTTTGATAGAAGCATTTAGTCCAGTGATGTTCAGAATCAGTATTGAAAGGTATGAATTTATTGCCATTATGTTGCTTGTAGAGTTGGAGTTTCTGGTGGTGTTCTCTGGTCCTTTCTAGTCTTTGTTGCTTTTTTTCCCCCATCTTTTCTCCCCTCAGTGAGTCCCCCTTAAAATTTCTTGCAGGACTGGTTTAGTGGTCATGAACTCCTTAATTTTTGTTTGTCTGGGAACCTTTTAATCTCTCGTATTTTGAATGACAGCCCTGTTGGATAAAGAATTCATGACTGCATATTTTTCAGATTCAGCACATTGAATATATCCTGCCACTCCTTTCTGGCCTGCCAAGTATCTGTGGATGGGTCTGCTCTGAACCTGATCTGTCTTCCCTTGTAGGTTAAGTACTTTTTTTTCTCTTGCTGCTTTCATGATTTTCCTTGACTGAATATTTTGTGAATTTGACCATGAAATGCCTTGTTTATGGTCGGTTTTTGTTGAACCTAATGGGAGTCCTCTGGGATTCCATGATTTTGATGTCTGTGTCTTTCCCCAGGTTAGGAAAGTTTTCTGCTGTTTTGCTCACATAACCCTTCTAACCCTTTTTCTCTCTCTTCCTCTTCTGGGACGCCTATGATTCTGATGTTGTTCGTTTTTAATAGTCACTGATTTCTTTAATTCTTAAATCATGCTTTTTTTTAACCTTAGTCTCCCTTTTTTTTCTACTTCATTATTCTCCATAAATTTGTCTTCTGTATCACTGATTTGCTGCTCTACTGTATCCATCCTTGCCTCCGTGGCATCCATTGAGATTGCAGCTCAGTTATAGCATTTTGTATTTCATCCTGACTAGCTTTTATTCATTTTATCTTTGCAGAAAGAGATTCTAATCTATTGTCAACCCCAGATAGTATTCTTATTATCATGATTCTAAATTTTGATTCAGACACTTGCTTGTATCTGTGTTGATTAAGGCCCTGGCTGTCATTTCTTCCTGCTCTCTTTTTTGGGGTGAATTCCATTGTTTCATCATTTTGAAGGAAGAAAAGAAATTAATAAGGTGAAAAAAATTAAAATTAAACAATTAAAAACAACACACGGAAAGAAATCAAATAAATGATGCTAGATCCTAGGTATGTTTTGGTCTCTTTGTTGAAAGTAGCTTGATAGATTAGAGAAAAGGGGAAAGATAAGAAAAGAGGATAAAAAAAGAAAAAAAAGGAAAACATTTGAAAATTTGAAAAAGTGAATACAATGAAATGGAATAAAATGAAATGATTGAAGTAAAATAGAATTCGGAAAATTTACAAAAAGTAAAAATATTGTAGAAAATAATTAAACAAAAATATTTTTAATAAAAATTGAAAATAAAAATAATTTTTTTCTCTTTCTGTATTCAAGAAAAAGAAAGGAAAATGGAAAAAAAATTGAACAGATGGAACAGCAATCAGACTATGATTGAAATTACATCTGTTTCCCATTGAAGTCAAACTATGAAGCACTTTATAGTCTGTAAACTAAGCAGGCAGAGAGACTTGTGGTGTTCTTGAAGAGTGAGGTTGGCCCAGTTGTGTGGGGCTTAGTGTAACGTCTCTGTTCTTCACTACATGGTGCTGCTTAGCTTACTGGGGTGGATTGTTGTGGCACTTGTAGGTGTTTATGTGCGGGAGGTGTGAAAATGGCATCACCCAGCTACCCAGTCTCTAGTATCAGAACTCTGTTCTCCCTGATCAGCAATTGTGCACCCTTCTTTTCTCTCCAGCTTCCGTCCACTCCCCGCTTTTACACTGCCCCTGACCAAGCTGTCAGCTTGCCAGACAATACCTTCCTCCTGAATTTTATCTCAGATGCGGCTGTGTTTCACAACCACTCACTTCTGAGGGACTGGAGCTTTGATCTGCTCAGACCTTCTGGGGGAGGGTCTCACTGAACAATAGCTGGGTGTCGGTTGCACCCAGGAAAGTTTTTGGGACGGTGCTGCCGCCGATGCCCAGAGACTGTGGCTGCGTCCAGCCTGCCCCAGGAAAAGTTCAAGTGATTGTGTCGCAGCAGCATTTCGGGGATTATGGAAAATCACAACACACATCTGGTGCCAGGCTTCACCCTTAATGTCCTGTTCCAGCACCAATGAATGTGGTTGTCCTCTGGGGTTTGCTGGGACCTTGCCTGTGGGGTTCCTGCACAGCCTCTACCAAATGTCCTCCCACCAGGGGATCTGCTTCTGCTCGTGACCCAAGGACCCCAAGGACCCCAAGGACCCCAAGGACCCCAAGGACCCCAAGGACTTCGCTCCCTGTTCTTGGGGATTTGCCCCTCCCTTCAGAGCTCTGCCAGGTATGGAGTTGCAGAGTTTCAGACTCTGTGCTCCCCCTGTTTATAGAGTCATAATGGAATTTGAACCCTCTCCTTTCTCCTTTCTTCCTGTTTTGTTCAGTCCCTGCAGCTGTTTCCACTTTTCCACTTTCTCTCCAGCAGCTTTGGGGGGGGGATGTGCTCTTCCTGTACTCTTCCCCCCATCTCTGTCCTCTCTCTGCAAGCAAAAACAGCTCCCTGACCTCTGCGGCTTCTCTTTCCCCAGTTCGCCTCTTTGCACTGTGTACCTGCTGAGTTCTGTTGTTCAGGTTGTGCAGATTGTTGTGTTAATCCTCAAATCAGGTTTCTAGGTGTGCAGGATGGTTTAGTGTTTATCTGGCTGTATTTCATGGGTGAGAGATGCAAAAAAACTTCCATGCTGTTCCACCATCTTGGACCCTCCCTAAACGTTTATTTATTTGTTTTTGAGATTGAGAGAGAGAGAGAGAGAGAGAGAGAGAGAGAGAGAGAGAGAGCGCACATGCGTGGTGGAGGGACAGAGGGAGAGAGGGAGACAGAGAATCCAAGCAGGCTACACCACCAGTGCAGAGTTGGATGTAGGGCTTGAATTCACAAACTGTGAGGTAATGACCTGAGTGAAAACCAAAGAGTCAGACGCTTAACCAACTGAGCCACCCAGGCCCCCCTCCTTCACTAACTTTTAAGTCCAATACAGTATTACCTTAGGCCCCCAGGTGTACAGTGTGTCTCCAGAATCCATTCATCTTGTGTGACTGAAACTTTATGCCCTTTCATCCACACCTCCCCTATGCCTCCTCCCTCTAGGCCCTGGAAACCAACATTTTTGTCTCTTCTATGTGTTTAATGAGCACATTCTTTTACTTTTGCTTCAAGTTTTGAGTGAGTGTTTATTAATCATGATAACAGTCGGTATTCCTTTCAAGTTGCACCAATCAGGTAAAGGGCTTAGCCTCTGAGAATTAAGATCCTTGGTGTCCCTTGTTACTGTGCTGCCTCCTGGGATGGCCCCACGTCTGCTCATTCTCTTCCCAGGCCTGTAGTAGAAAATGCTGTGATTTACACGTTGATACATTAATATAGAACAGATTAAATGAGGACAAACTATATCATATGCATAGTTTTAACACATTATAATAAAACATAATTAAAGGTATAAATAATATCTAGTAAAATTCACAATATGCAGTAGAATATTTTTTAAAATGTATATTCTTATTTATCTCAAGTAATATGGCAAAAAGGAGCTTCTGGTAAGTTGAAGATTGTGGTAAATTGAGAGTTGGAATCAGCCCTAGATACCAACGTCAGCCAAGCAAGCTGTCACCTGTATGTGTGACTTGAGGAAGTGCTGGCAGAGATTTCTAGTCTGAAATTCAAATTCCATAGTCTGTCACTTAGTCATGAGATAGTCTTAAGTCTTTTTAAGAATCATTAGTAAAATCCAAACATCCTAGAGAGGGGTTGCACCTTCAGTGTTTAGTAGGTATCCCTGTGTTTACCAGATGTGGGGGTCCATATTCTGTGGCTTCTTACCTCTCGCTTCTCGCTTCTACACACTTCCCACTTTTTAGTCCTCATTTTTTTTTAAGTTTGTTTATTTATTTTGAGAAAGAGAGAATGTATGTACATACATGTGCACACAATGGGGAGGCACAGAGATAGCAGGAGAGAGAGAATCCAAAGCAGGCTCCATGCTGTCAGTGCAGAGCCCAAGGTGGGGCTCCATCTCATGAACCATGAGATCATGACCTGAGCCGAAATCAAGAGTCCGATGCTTAACTAACTGAGCTACCCAGGTACCTCTAGTCCTCATTTCCTATCTCAAACCTGACAATTCATGCTTTCTATGTCTCATGTCACAAATTTAATAATCTTACAACAGTGTAATCCATTTACCTCTCTCCTGACCTTTGCTCTATTTTTTCATCTCTTTTACTTCTTCAGAAATTATAAATCCCACCTGACAGCATTGCTATGCTTTCAATAGTTTTCAGGAAATTATGAGAAGAAAATAAAGGAGTGTTTCATGCTTACCCACTTATTTACAAATTCGGGTTCTCTTCATTCCTTCTTGCAGATCCAAGTTCCTGTCTCGTATCCTTTCTCAAGCATAGGGAAGATCTTCTGGAATTTCTTTTAGTGTAAGTCCCCTGGCTAAAAATTTTCTCAGAATTCTTTTGTCTGAACATTCCTTTCTGCACTTGGTTTTTTTGAAGGACAGTTTTGCTGGGTACAAAATTTGGGGTTGATAGTTTTTTGCTTTTCAGTATTTTAAAGATGGGATTCCGTTGTCTTCTGGCCTCTATTCCTCTTTTTCTTTCTCTCCTCTTCCTTCTTCCCTTCCTCTAATGATAACACAGCCATTATTTGTATTGTTGTTACCCTGTTTATGATGTCTTTTATTCTCTGGCTGTTTTCAAATTTTTCTCTTTACCATTGGTTTTCAACAGTTTGACCATGAATTACCTTGGTTGGGTAGTCCTTATATTTATCTTTCTTGTGGTTCACTCAAATTCTTGGATCTATAAGCTGAAAATTTTCAACAAATGTGGGAAATTTTCAGGTATTATTTCTGAGGAGTCCAGCTTCTGGTTAAAAACCTATGTGGGATTTTTCAGTCTTGGCCATAGGCAATTACAAAGGCTTTCCGTGACATACCTCATGGTGGGAAGCTACCCTCTCCACACCAGAGTTGGTGCACAGCCAGTACACTGAGGTGTCTGGAGGGAATTGCAGTCAAGGACATGGATCCACTGGTGGGTCACCCTCTTTGCGTATTTGCATTCTGAGCCTCAGCACTTTTATTCCTAGATCTCTGTATCTGAGCCCTTATCAGATGTCTTTTTTAGATGCTTCCACTGGGGTCTTCTTATAGGGGTAAAGAGGGAGAAAACCTGAAGACATTTTCCCCACTCTGACTCAGTGCCCAGTACTTTTTGACTTATAGTCCTCCTCTCCATTCTTCTGACCCCAAGGTCCATAAAACTGCTGGAGTCTTTTGTTAGGGGTTCTCTCAACATCGAGACAATCCCTATGTCTGCTCTGATTCACCTGGCCCCTGACTGCTGTGCCATTTAATGAAGCAAATAAAACAAAGAACCAGCATTTTCTCTAATTTTAGCTTCTTGCTTATACCATCATGGTAAGTGATTAAATGCTTAGCTCTTTCATTTTGGGCTTGATGCTTTAATCTGCTACTTGGACATCTGACAACTCAGGTCTCTTTCTCTCCGAGCTTCTGACATTTCCTCAAATGATTTTGCTCTCCCATTATCACCTTCTCCTTATGAGACTCCAGTTACACATGTTAGATTATTTAATATTGTCCTTAGGTCTTTGAGTCCCTGTTCATTTTTATTCTATCTCTTTTTATTCTCTTCTTCAGATTGCATGCTTTCTATTGATTTGTCTTCAAGTTCATTGAGTTTTTCTCTTACCACTTTCAATTTGCTCAAAGCCCATGCAGAAAACTTTTCCTTTAAATTATTGAACTTTTCAGTTCCTGAATTTTCATTTTTTAATGGTTTCCATTTCCTCTGGTGAGATTCTGTATCTTCATTTCATTTTCTTTCAATAATTTGTATGTAATTCCTTTAATTCTTTGAATATATTTATGATAGCTTCTTTGCATCATAAATTACATATATGGAACACCTCTAGGTTGGTTTCTACTACCTGCTTTTTTTTTGGACTATGCATTACATTTTACTTTGTGTGTGTATGTGTGAGTGTGTCTAGTAATTTTTGGTTTTATACTGGATGTTGTGGTTGAATCAGTGAGGAAGTTGAGAGTGAATCAGTAACATTCCTTTGTTGATTTTTGTTTTCATAGGTGGTGGAATTACTGGTAGATCACCTTGAATTTGTATAAGCCTTGGTTTTTTTTTTTTTTTGTTTGTTTGTTTGTTTGTTTTTTTTTTAGGGAATATCTGTGAAAATTCCAACATTTTTTCAAATCATGATAACTTTAACCTGTGGGACTACGTCTCCATCACTATTTCTTCTGGCAATCCTATCAAGGCTTGGTTTTAGACTTTGGTAGTGTAGGTCTATTGTAAACTTTACTTCGGGGTATGGTTTTTACTCCTGAGGAGTGGTATTTCTCGTCTCAACTGGGTGCCTCAGCTGTGCACAAGGTATTATTAAGGTCTCTCCATTCTTGCTGACAACATCCCCCAACACTGCTTAACCTTACGTATTTCTGGTTTGCTCTCAACCCGAGAATAGACAAATTCTGGTACACTTTGTGTACCACACTTTGTGTATCAAACTCTCCCTACCCATGTATAGTTCAGTCCTTGACTAAGCACTTACAGAGATCCCCACACGGGATCCTTCCCTCTGTATAGATCCTTCAACGTCTGTGCCCCACCTCACAGAATCCACTCCAGTTACCCCAAACTCTTGATCTCTGCCTAGTGAACTTACCAGGACTTCTGTGGTCTGCTTGGTTTCCAGCTTACTTATGTCATCCACTTGGGAAATCACTCCCTGGTGTAGAGCTGGGGGTTCAACTTGTGAATTTCCCTTCTGTTTTGTGATTTTTGTATGTGATTTATGAAAAAATTTGTGTCATATGTTTTGTTTTTAAGTTGTTTTGGCAGGAGGACAAATCTAGTATTTGTTACGGGAAACAGAAATTCCCACTGTGGATTCTTGAACAAGGGATAAGGAGATGGTGTTGATGGGCAATGATAAAGGTGCCTGGTAGAAAGGAGAACTTAAGAGTGGAGACACTGAGTAGGAGGCATTTCCATCTTCTAGGCTGAGAACTAAGATCAGGATGAGGTTTGAAGAAATACAAACAAAAGGGAAACATCATGCTGGAGAAATAATCAGTGTTAAGTTAGTGATAAATTGGATGTGAAAATGAAGAAAACGGTTTAAAATGGTGCCAGAAATGCTTGAAAAAGGAGTTCTTATCTCCGATTATAAATACTGAAATATTTATGGATGAAATGATATCATGTCTGGGATTGATTCAAAATAATCAAATTCAGGGATGAAGGTGGGGAAAGGGTAGGGGTGGAGGTGAGATGAGAGAGACCACAGATGATAATTGTTGAAGCTAGGTTATGAGTCCATGAGGGTAAATTACATGAATTATATTTTTCTACTTTTGTATATATTTGACATCTTCAAATTAAACAAATCAAACAAGACAAAACAAAAATGAGCAGGTTATAAAGCTGGGAGGTGGAGTGTTGATGAAATTGGGGAGAGTGCCCATTTCCAAGGTGGGGGGAGAGGGGATAAGCCAGTGATAGTTCGTTAATGTCTAAAACAGGCTTTTATGCAAAAGTGGTTTTAAAAATGGTTTGCTTAAGCTGACTCTTTCTGTTCCTTTGGAAGTGTCATCAAGTTCAAGGTATATTTGATTATCTGTTTGAAGATATGGGTCACACAGTACATGCCGAACAGAGGCTGTGGCATCTAGGCCATGTATTTATCCAACTCTAGATTCATTGCTGGCTGCTCACATTAGCTGATAAAGCCCTTTGTGGTCTGGGGCCCAGACTACAACGGACAGGTTTGGTCAGACTCTGGCACATATCTCCCAGAGTGGTTCCTGGAATAATTTCTAGAGGCATTTTGCTGTACTCTCTCTTTCTGCATCACCTCCCTGGCCAGCTGTACATGCCTGGAGGCTCCCCGAATCTTGCTTGCTCTTACCTGCTTCCTTCCAACTAACTGTGGACTCTGTAATTGAGCTCAAGAGAGGGGACTGTTCCCATAGCCTAAGGAGTTTCAGGAGAAGTAGAGAGACTTTTTTACAAGTTAATAATAATGATAATAATAATAATAATAAATCACTCATTTTCTTCTTCTACTTTCCCTTTTCTTTTCTCATTATTCGACAAATCCTTTTAGGGGCCATGTGCCTAGTCTGGTGTTAAAGAGGGGTTGGGCTCAAGGGTGATCAGGATGCAGGTCCTTCTTCAAGGAACGATGAAAGACATACGCATAGTGTGATAGGGAAACTCACAAGTGCCATGCGAGATATCTGTATGGGCACTGGAGGGACACAAGGAATGAGTGGATGACCGCCATTACTATTTTCCCTCTCCTTGGGTTTGGGTTTTAATACTGTCCTTGTGACCTATGCATAACCTGGATTCTCTCTGAATCTCCATTTTTTTTTCATTTTAAAATAAGCCTAGACCCTAAGTATACCCACTTACACAGCTTTTGGGAGTGTCAAATTTAAAAAAGTCTAAAAGGATTTTTGCAAACCACAGGGGTTGATGAAGATGATTATCTTTCCTTCTTCCCAGGCACACCAGTGGGAACTGTGGGCCCAGCTTTTCCCAGCTGACCGACACTCAAATGATCGTTGCCACCCGCACACTCAGCCATATTAAGATAAGCTGGGGGCTGCAACCATTTCCAGGGAAGATCTGCAGGTAAGAGGAAACTTCATTTTGCCATGTAGGTAATAAATCTTCTGCCTATTGACTTTTAAAAGTGTAGAGGCAAATGTCCCATTTGTCTGGTTAATACCTACCACCACCTTAACATTTGTTTTGCTGTATAGTTTACAAAGTACTTCTAAAGTCACAAATCGCTGGTGTCTCATAATGTCCCTTTGACTCGGTAGAATAGATTTCACTTTGACCCTCATTTGCAGATGCAGAAAATACGGCCCAGAGATGTTAACTGATTTGCCCAAGATCCATAGCTAGCAGTGGAGCCCACGACTGAATTCTGATCTTCTCTTTCCTAATCTTTGAAATCACCAGCTCCTCCCTGTAAGAGTCTAGGGCCTGCAGGGCTCCCCTTTGATGTCTTTAGAAGAAGGTTTCAAACAAATTTTTAAAATGTTTAAGAAATTATTTGTATTTTGATGGGTCATGGGCGTCTGAACCGCCCCCCACCCCCAGGCCCTAATGCAGTCACAATAAATCAAACAAACAAATAACCATCTCCATTGTTTTGTGGATTATTTCCCCATGAGGCAGATGTTTACTTTTCACAAATGAAAGCTCATTGTTGTCAGGAACATTTAAGAGGCTTAACCTGTCTCCTCTGGCATATGGCGCTGGCTTTTCATGATAAAACTGGCTGTGTGCAGCGGCAGACGAAATTGCAAGCCTCTCTCTGAAACTTCATCAGTTGCTATTGCGGGGCGTCACTGCTTTTGGATGCAGGGACTCGTCTGGGCCTCTTCCACCGTGAAAGGGGGAAAAAAAACCCAGAAAGGCTGTTTCCTTTGGTGGAAAATACTCATATTTTAATGGGTATGATGTCATGAATTATTAAACTAGCTTAACTTTAAAGCCGAGCCGAAAGAACACAGAGTGAAGAATGACCTTGAGCCTCTTGAAAAATGGGAATGTTGACTGTGCCTGCAGACTCCAAGATGGATTTCTACTTTAGTTTATATTTATGCAACTGTGAAACTTGGTCCCTTGTTCCCAGAGAAATCCTTTGTGCAGCCGTGTGGAGAAAGTTATTACATTTTAGTGCAGAAGAAGCTGTAAAGTTTCTTTCCTCATGTCTCATGAAAACTGGAGCTATAGCGATCTCTGTGCTGAGGGATGGCCCCGAGGAACGAGATGCAGGGTCTCAGAAGACAAAAGGAAGCAGATAGGTATTGTTCTTGGGAAAAAAAAACAAACAAACCTAACATTAGGTTCTTCTAAGGGGTTTGTCCCTAACCCAGGTCCTGCTACAGTGCTCTCTTATTTCTGATTCAAGGTGAATCAAAGGAACATAGGGTCCAGAAGGACCAGGATGATCTGCCAGGGTAGCCTGACCACATGATAGGCCCTGCGGCACCTCCCTCTATAACTAGTGTGGAGAGCTCCTGAGAGGGTGTGTGATGTGGGGGAAGATCTTTCAAAGCTTTGGGTTCAGCTATTCCAGGCTCATTGTCGGGCCGCAGGTTGCTGGGCCGAACCACAGACACCAAGAACAGGGTGAGTGTTCTCGATTCCTCCAGTGGGTGCTGTGAAGCTACATCTCCACCCATGGACACCGGTGACTCAAATTCTCTCTTCGTTTCACGTGACCAAGTTCAATGAGCAGTCTCTACAGACAGGGGATGAGAATGGGTGGTGGGGGGCGCGGTGGAGGAACCAGTGATCACTGAGAGTCTAAAATGCTTAGCTCAGTCTTATGATTCATCATGTGAGTGCATAGCATTATCTCCATTTTACAGGCCAAGAAACTGAGGCTCACTGTGTAAGATTCTTGACATCACATGGTTGCTGACAGATTTGCATCTAGATCTCTCTGACGTCAGACGTTTATGTGAATTTACCATTCTTACTATGGAGTTTGGTTTGACTCTGTTTTTACTATCTTCTCGCTTATTTTTTTGAATTCTTGGCTGTTATCTGCTGATGTCTTCTGTTAGTTCCTCCAGATTTACTCTCCATCCTTCTGCACGCTGCCCTGCAATGTGGAGGGTGGACCTATCTTGGCTGTTTCAATGGTGCCCTTGTTCTTTGGCTCACAGCTGGGTTTGGCCAAGGTGAGACGCAAACAAGGCACTGGACAGCAGGTGGGTGGGAAATGAGATTGGTGCGTTTATTTTCCCCACTTTTCTCTCTGTTGGGTTCTCTCCTGAAGACCACTGCTTTTCCAGGTGGCCCTCTGCATGCAGCTCCCCTCCCTCGGTTTGACTAGCTGCTCCCTCCCCTGCCACTTTGGGCTTAGGGGCTGGTAACAGCTGCTGCACAATGCCCTGTGCTTTCTTCAGCTCTGCTCACACTCTGTAAATTAGCGCCTATAAGGGGGTTAGGGCAATTGGATCGTTCAACATGAGCGTGCCATTTGCTACCTTCTGGCACCTTTACTGATACAGTTATGCATCCCTTTAGTGATGCCAGAGTTAATGTTTTGGGGTTGCATCCATTAATGTCTCTTTTTACCAGGACTGGAGATGATTAGGAGCTCCTCTTTTTTTTTTTTTTCCCCGAGGATTTCCTATTTATAACTTTCAGAGGGCTATTTTCTTCATCCCTTACCTTCCTTCTGCCTTACTACTTGCTCTCTGGATTTCATCTTCTCCCTTCAAATTGAGTCTGCAAGACCAGGGAAAGCCAGTTTCCATTATTTTCCAAGATTGAGTTTCTTTGGTCTCCAAAGTCTCTACTCTATTCTTTTATTAGCATTTCTTTGCAAAACAGTCTGTTGGATTGTCTTGAGAAAACAATGTGCATTTACTAACCTTCTAGAGAAAATTATTATTTCTCCAAAAAGGAAGGGAAATAATGAAAGTATGTTCAGTAAGTAACAGTAAGGAGAATAAAGGAGGAAAAGGCAGGAGATTCAGAATCAAGGTCAATTTCCTCTGTTGTTGGATTGCAGCAAGCATTTAATGGTAATAAAATCTTTTTCCTGTATAATACATTTTATATTAAAACTGCAGCCATTTAAATGAGGGATTTTATGTCTGCACAGTCTTTATTGAGCATGAAGGCTTACGAAAATGCTTTTGTGTTTTTTTTTTTTCCTTAAAATTTTCTTGAGGTTTGAAAAGCCACTCTCTGCCTCCTGGACTCATAGCAGTGAAGAGGCAGAGGTGGGGAGTGGCCACAGTGGCTCACACAGTTCTTTGCTTGTGCTATTTAACCTCAGACCCCTGTTATTCTGGGCCTCTGTGTCTCCTGAACAAATAGTAAATCTTTTCCGATAACGTGGCAGCTTTATGATGTGGATTCATGCCTATTTTCAGAGAAGCATGAGAGAGACTTTAATGCATTTTTCCCTCCTTTTACTGGTGATCTAGCCAGAGCCTGTGCCCGTTCATCCCATCTCTGGTGCTGCAGTGGTCAGTATTCAAGTGATCAGTCTTCTGGTTCCAGGACAAGAAGGGTTGACTCTGGTGTTATTTCATAGGTTGGCTTGAAATGGATTAAATCTTCTGTTGAAGGTTTATTGACTCATGTTTTCCCGAGGTCTTTGTCCTTTAATATCGGAAAATTTGTAATCTACTCCTGATCCTATGACAGCAAGATAAGACACCAAGACCTTGATAGGTCCCCTTTCTGTCAAGAATCACACAGGGTGAAAGTTTGCTAGACTCGTGTTATGGCTGTTCATTTCGGGCAGATTGGAAGCGGTTTCCCAGGTTCAAGGGCATGTTGACGTTAGCTATGCCAGAAGGAAAGTCAACTCACAGAGTAACTCCTTTGTTTTCTTAGTCATTGCTGATATTCATGGGATGAGCTGTTGGATTGGACTATTCTTGGTCGTAAGTGTGGTGTAGAGGCCACAAAAACACTAAGCATATAGCTTATGAGTACTTGAACTATGCATTTGTGTAGGAAATTCTCTGCCAAGGGAAGTAGACTATTGTTGGTACGGATCTGACCTATAGCACGAGATGCCTCATAATCTATAAATATCTGCTCTTTGAGTTAGAATGAATTACTTGAAGACGGCAGGCTCCGCTCTTATATCTTAGATTGCCAGAACTGCATTTCCCATTGGATGGTTAATAACACCTTTTAAAATCTGAATTTCCCCAGTACCTTGACCTGACCTGACTTCTTAGCCACAGCTTTAACTATGCTTCAAAAATAGCCTTGAAGCCAGCATAGCAGAGGGACCATTTACTTAAACAACTATTTCGTGTTGCCTATAATGTCATGTAGATCTAAGTCTTTTCTGTATCTTTCCACTACAATGGCAGCATATGGTCTATTGTTACAATCAGATATTCTTGTGGGAAGTAAGAGGCCACGGGTGAATGGAGAGAATATTATTGTTGGGTCTAAAGCTGTTGTTTTGAGCCTTGAACTAAAGTGTCCTGCGGTTTTATTTTTAGAAAACTCTAACCTTTCAGGAAGGTTCGGCCAATATGCTCTGATTTTTATTTTTGATAGTGTTGACTAATGTTTACTCTGGGCTCCTGAAAATTGGTTAGGAGGGCTTTGCGTGGAGGCGAAAATGTGGACAAATACTGTTAGTTTACTTAGTGCTAAAGGCATTGGCTGGTAGAGAAAGGAAATGACACAGTTCTGCAAGCCAAAAAATCATAATCTTTTTGCTTCTAAAGTACATATTCCTGAAAACCTTAGGAGAGGCCTATGAAACCTTAGAAAAAAGCAAAAGAAATAAGCAAAAGAGAAGTGAAGTTAGCTCAGAAACCCAAACTGCTAGGCCTAGAAGAGAATCACCTCATTAGAAGGAAACATTTTATTAAAGTAATGAATGTTTATTATATGGGACAGAATAAAGAATATGATCTCCCTGGGTAGACACACCGGCACATGCACCCTCACTTGCACAAACACACGCACAAAGGAAAGAAGGAATGATAAAGCAGAAGCATGTCGGTGTGCTTTATAATTCTGGATTTGTTTTTCGAGTTTTGAATTAATTAGATACCATGTTGAATTCCAAATGTGATAATTAGGCAAATTAATGCTGCAGTGAAGTTATTAATGAGGCAAAATATGCTAATATGCTTTTGATAAAGAGCTCTTCTTCTGCCTACCAAGAAATTGGCAAACATCTTTCATTTGGGGCCAGACAGCTTATCTCAAGTGATTTACTAAAAAGGTTCTCGGCCGTATGCTGTGAACAAATGTTGTAAATAGGGGTTAATGTCTAAATTTTTGATACGTGTAAGCCTCGATGTGGCACAGCAAGTCCCATGACACTTTCAGCCTGGCTTCTGAGCAGAGAGCCCAGAAAGGCCCAGGGCTCGCTGGTGCCCTTCAAGGCCTCTATGAATACAGCAGACCCCACCACTTGCTGGTGTGGCCCCTATTAACACAGTGGCCGCTAACCTGCCAACCTGCTGGTTTCTTTTCGGCAGACTTGGTGTCTCCTTTGGTTTTCAGATGTTCAAAACTCCTGGCCAAGAATCATTAGGGAGCCCATTTAGTGGTTTGAAAGTGACACAGCAGAATTTCTCTTTCCGATCTGAACTCTGCTATTCAGAGCTCGTCGTACATCAGGAGCCCTCCTGGGACTGGGGCGAGACACCATCCACCCAGGGGGAGCTGGCCATTAAAAGCAAAATTTATGGAAATACGAAAAGAACTTTCCCACGAGCATATCATTATTTTAATCCTTTTAATCATACACTCCACCAGGGCACAGCTGTCTAATTTTGATTCATTCAGATATAATATTTGCTAAATGAGTTTCACTCTGCACCCCAGGTAGGACAGTTTTGACTGTTGTAAATCTGGGGACAGAGGACTCTAAGGTGTGCTTAAGTGGGTCATCCCAGTGGTCAGAGCTTGGCTAGTGAGTGCTGTTGAGGTGTGTCCTATGGCAGGAAAGAGACCATTTATTAACTGTCAAGTGTTCACAGAAAGTGACTGGATCAGTTAGGAATGGATCAGACTGTAAGTTACAGAAAGCCTTACTGACAGCTTTATCAGAAAATAAGTTTTGGGGCGCCTGGGTGGCTCAGTCAGTTAAGCGTCTGACTTCAGCTCAGGTCATGATCTCACGGTCCTTGAGTTCGAGCCCCACGTCGGGCTCTGGGCTGATGGCTCAGAGCCTGGAGCCTGCTTCCGATTCTGTGTCTCCCTCTCTCTCTGCCCCTCCCCCGTTCATGCTCTGTCTCTCTCTGTCTCAAAAATAAACCAACGTTAAAAAAAAAAGAAAATAAGTTTATATTTCTCCCATGGAAAAGCAGACCAGGGTAGGTAGTCCACAGCTGAAACGCTTCTCAAGTATATTGTCAGGGTTCTTTCCACCTTGCTGTTGTATCATGTCTGTGGGCACAAGATGGCTGTTGCACCTCTAGGCATGACATCTGGGTTTCAGACAGGAAGAAGAGGGAAGGGTCAGCCAGTCTATTCCTTTTGAGAAGGTTTCCGGGAAGCCCTAGCCAACAACTTCTACTTATATCTCATTGGTCAGAGTTGTGTCATGTGGCCAGCCCTAACCGGAAGGCCAGCCAATCAGCTAGCCAACAATCTTCGTTACAATTCTTTTCTTGGGCACCATGATCCCGGGGGTGAGGTTGTATCCTCATTTGACTGCTAAGCCAGGTTGCTTACCTGAAAATGTGGCTGCTTACCTGTGAAAATTTCATATCCAGATTTGGACAAATCTGATGTGAAAGGGAAGTTCAGGTAATGAAGCCTGGGGAGAGCCCCAGGCTGAAGGCAGTGTGGTGCCAGAATAAACCTGCACACTTTAGGTTGAGCTACATGACTGCACAGATGACTTTCACCTCTCTGACCCTTAGAGAACATTCTGGGGTCCTTGTTAGGAAGTAATTGGGATAACGCATAAAAAGTATGTGGCGTATTCAGCTTGTTTATAAATGGTAGCTTTTCAGGTGGTGAATTTATTCCATGTTTATTCATAATAAGCTGACATGTAATAGACATGCGATGGGGGAGAAATGGTTACACATAATCCTTTACTTTCTAAGGGACTGGGTTCTGGCAGGTGGAGGGGCCTTTTTGCTAAATGAATTGATAATCAGGAGGCTGTAAATTTGAATTGATAAACTCTACATGCAAAAGGTGGAGAGACTACAAAAGTGGGAAGGGAAAGAGTAGGAATGAAGGCTGGGAGGCAGGAAGGCCGAATGTGGGATGGGGTGGCGGGGGTGGAAGAAAGGAGACCCAGCAGTTCTAAGGTGGGGAGGGAGGCCTGAGAAGGGATGTCTAGTGCAGATTTGGGACACGAAGCTGTGCATTGTGTGATGTAAAGCCTTCCTCTGATTCACCTGTAGAACCTTCCGGAAAATGTGCCTGACTAGTACTTTGGAGTGAGGGGGTCTTTTGGTGAATGTGAAGAAGAACTGAGTCTTGCCTTAAGGTTGGTGAAGTTACAGCTGACATAGAGTTTCTAGAATGTTTGTTTCACACGGTCCCACTACTAAGCGTTAGGTTTAAAGGTGACAGACCACACAAAACATATGTGGAGGGGACTCATGTGAATTCAGCGTTAGGTTCTCCAAGAAGCAGAACATGGCAGTTTAAGTTGTGGGTGAAGTTTTCCTTCCATCTCACTCGTGAGAGTATGCCCTGAAGGAAGATGGGAAGACTGGGCTCCTCCACGCTTTCCTTACAAGGAGGTCTTCGTTCCCTTGTGTGACTGAATTATAATGTAACATGCTTGTGCTTTTAGCAGTAGAAAATAAAAAAACTTATTTTTATTTTTTTTGGCATAACACACTTCTAAACAAAAGCCAAAACTATATTTGGTGCTTGATTGGAAAATACGAACCAGCAATCTGTTTCAAAGCTGGAAGAAAAGCTGGCTGCGTTAAATGTACTGAATAGTGGCACAGTATACTTTATGAGTAAATCAAGAGATTTTCGAGCATAGTTATGAATATGCTTGGTTTTCACCTCATGGGTCAACTTTAAAACTTACCCCATGAGTAAAACGTGACTCCACGGGAGCACAAATACCCAGCAGGTACAAATCATAGACCAGAAACTCACCTCTTTAAGAAATGTGGCTTACTTTGTTTCCCCCATCACGGCAGATTTTCTAATTTGAATCTCTAGAGGACCAAGAGGTAGAAACTAAGTCCAATTAGTTCAGAGTCTCCTCTCCCTTTTCTGGGTTTGGGTCTAAGTTTGAGCTGGTAGGTAAAAGGGTTTTGTGTCATGTTGCAGGAGTGGAAGGGGCATCTGGTTCTCGGTTGTCATCTGCCCACACACCTGCTAGGACCCTCCTTCGAACGTGGTAACCAGTCATTTGTCCAGCTGGGTCATTCTTGGGACTTCAGTCCCGACCATATTCTTTCCTAGTCTGGTTCTCTCTACGTTTCTCTCCACCTCTCCTGATACTGAGTGTTAAGTGTTTCTCCCCGGCTACTCTGGGGCTGAAGGGAACTCACAAAGCTGACCAAGACCTTCTACCTTCACACCTACATGGCATGTTTTTTCTAACGCTCCTATCCTCTGCAGGCTGTGGGGACTCAGTGATCTTCCTAGATTTTTGGGCTCTCCTAGCAGGAAGCTGGGTGCCGGGCTCTTTTGGGATGCCTGGCATGATTTGGGCAGGGGCAGAGGCCTTCTCAGAGGTGCAGAAACTTCTCACCTTTTGACCCTTTTCCCTTTCCCCTCCCGGGGGCACACCTTATCTGACTCTCCAGAATGGGAAAGACTGGCTCTAACTGATCATATTTTATTCCAAATCTTTTATTTATGCCCCAAGTCCTAGCCTTTTGAAACTTAAAACCTTTTTTTCCCTCAAACTATTGCTCTCATTTTCTTCTGTGTCAGGCCTTCCCTGAGGAAACAAAACCAGAATTCTCATCTGCCTTGTGTGGCAAAAGAGTATGGGTATTGGAAATAAGGTTAATGTTTCAAATGATTACATGCGACTGACTAATATTCAGTATAAAGAACCAGAAGTGCTTTGCCAAGGTCCCTGAGTGTATCCCTCTGCCTTCCTGCCTGCCCACTACCTTGGCTCCTGCTCATATGAACCTCTCAGAGGACTGATCAGACATGCACTTCTTGAGGGCAAGAGGCAGACATTTTCTTCCTCTCACAAAATGGTAGAAGGCTTCGCTCGAGAGATTCACAATGGCGCCCTGCCCATCTATAGGTGGGGGAAGCCACACTTCTTAGTTATGGGCTGCTGATAGTTTTTTTCTGTGTATTGAAAACACCAAGGGCCAGAGATTTAGCATCTTAGGTAGATGCAATAATTTAGTTAAAAACTTTAGTGTTAACCTGGTCAAGCTAACTGTGAAAGATGCCATGTTTTCCTCTCAGAGCCTGGTGAACTCTGGGAAAAACTTTCAGGGCTGGGGAATGATTGAAATGTGTCATGGAAAGATACACATTTGTTAACAGTCTGCAAGAGGTGAAGGGGTTTAGCGGAGTGAACAGCGGGAGTACCCAAGAAAGCATGTACCAGTGTTATAACTGGGACAGAAATGAAAGGATTTGGCAGCCACGGGATGTCCCCAGTCACTCAAATTCGCTCTGTCAAAGAAAATCAAGTCCACAGGAACTTTTTAATTTTGATTTTTTTATTGTGGCAAAATATACATCACATCAAATTAATCACTTAAACAATTTTAAGTGCATATTTCGATGGCATTAAATATATTCACATTGCTGTGCAACCATCCCCACTATCCATCTCCAGAACTCTTTCATTAGCCCATATTGAAACTTGGTACCCATTGAAAATAATTTCCCATTTTGGGGTGCCTGGTTGGTTCATTTGGTAGAGCACGTGACTCTTCATCTCAGGGTTGTGAGTTTGAGTCTCACACTGGGTGTAGAGATTACTTAAAAAAGCAAAAACAAAAACAAACAACTCCCCATTCCTTCTTTTCCCCAGCCAGCCCATCATAGACTGTTCTATATTCTGTCTGTATGAATTTGACCATTTTAGGTACTCCTGTGAGTGGAGTCATACAACAATCATCCTTTTGTGTCTGGTTTATTTCACTTAGCATAATATTTCAAGGTTCATCCATGTTGTAGCATGTCTAAGAATTTCCCTCCTTTTTAAGGTACCTACTATGGCACATTTTGTTTATCCATTCATTTGTTGATGGACATTTGGGTCATTTCCACTTTGGGCTATTGTGAATAACGCTACTCACAGTATGGGTATACAAATATCTGCTCATGTCCCTGCTTTCAATTCTTTTGAGTATATACTTAGAAGTTGAATCATTGCCTCGTATGTTACTTTTCTGTGCAAATACTTAATGATCCACCATAGTGTTTTCCACAGTGGCTAGAGCATGTTATATTCTCAGAAACAGTGTGCAAGTGTTCCCATATCTCCACATGCTTGCCAACACTTGTTATTTTATAATGGCTCTGCTAATTGGTGTGAAGTGTTATCTTGCTGCGATTTTGCTTAGCAATTCCCTAGTGATTAGTGATGTTGAGCTATGTCATGTGTTTATTGGCCATTCGTTTGTCTTCTTTGGAGAAATGGCTAGTGGAGTCCTTTGCCCACTTTTTAAAATTGGGTTGTTTGTGTTTTTTGTTGCTGAGTAGACCTTGGGAACTTTTATTTCCATCCCCCTCTCTTGTCCTTAACGCAATGCTGTCACAGGTTATGTTTATCAGAGGAAAGGGGTAATTTAAGAGGATTGGAGGAGTCCAGGAAGACAGAACACCAAGGTCCTCTCTCATTGCACAGGATTATAGCCAACCTCCTAAGTGTATGAGGCCCTTCACAACCTGGCCCCACCTGCCTGTCCAGTCTGCTTCTCTGTCCCTGACCAGCCCAGCGCTCTGGTGTATTCCATTTATCTACATGTTACAAATGCC
Organism: Panthera onca; assembly: GCF_046562875.1. Taxonomy (NCBI): domain Eukaryota; kingdom Metazoa; phylum Chordata; class Mammalia; order Carnivora; family Felidae; genus Panthera; species Panthera onca. The sequence goes on along the minus strand of NC_138339.1, from coordinate 211,014,077 downwards.
TGGCTAACTTTGACATCTCCAAACCTTTGTAGAACTCAGGCCTTACCTACCCTGTGAGAGCTCTCCCAATCTACCTCATTTGTGCTACTGTACATCACTTGCTTACTTAGTCATTCAAGAAATAGTCATTGAGCACATACTTGTTGGCAGGTACCAAGCACTGTGCCAGATACTGGGGACTCAACAGTGAATTAAACAGCTTCTACTTTCAAGGAATTCACTCATTGTCTAGTGGGGAATTGGGTAAGTTATCTGTCAATTACAATTCATTGTAAATAAACACCAAAATGGAAGTAAAGAGAGTGAGGAAGATTATCTTCCTGAGCTGAGAGCTGGGTTAGTATTTACATGCTGTTGTGAACGTTCCCGTATTCTGTACATTAAATGTGAGCTAATAATTTATTATTTTTAGTTTTATACCCCTTAACAGAATCATTTGTAAACAGCTATTGCCTTCCATAATGCACATCTTCTCCTCACAAAGAGGAGTATTCCAATTAGGAGGTGTTTTTTCTCACCCTGGGATATTTCAAGGCCATCTGAAGGTTGTAATTCAGACTGTGTGGATTCAGGCAGGCCTGTAGGAGGGCATCTGGAGGATCGCAGGCCTCACCCCTCCCTGACCGAGCTTACAGGGTGTGTAAGTGTTTGTGTGCGGATGAATGTGAAGAGTTATGGACAATCCATCATCAGTCCTGGCCTCATGCCCAGTGTGGCAGAGAATAGGAGTTCAGTAAATGCTTCTGGTATTATTGGACTCCGTGTATCACGGAGGATAATTTATCTCATTTACCAGCAATGCATCCACAGTCCAGGGCAGGAGGGAGTAGGGTATTTCTAAAGGTGAGTCATGATAGGGAATTTGATTCAGAAGAAGCACATGGTGAACTATTTGTTTTTTGCTTTTTTGAGAAATGGGTTGCTTATCTGGGCTTTGGTAGTTCTAGAGAGAGGCAAAATGGGCCCTCCTGAAAAAGTAAAGGCAGAAGCAGGAAAGCAGGTAGAGACAAGCCAAAGAGGACAGACAGCCAGTTAGAAGGAGAGATTTGCACTTGAATGCAAGGTTTAACTAGGGAGCAGGGAAGGGACACTTCTGGGGATTACTGAGGAAGAAGAATCAACATAATATGGATTTTGACGGGTAGCAAATGGAAAAAAAAAAAAATAAAAAGGATTTAAGATATTGGTTTTAGGATTTAGAATGGAGGATTTAATTTGGAAGATAAGGGATTTACGCTTAGATATAGTGACAATTAAGCATTGAATACACGCAGTCGGCATTGCAACCTTCAGATGGCCCTCAAACATCCCAGCGTGAGAACAGCCACCTCCTAATTGGAATACTCTGCTTTGTGAGTAGAGGACGTGCATTACGGAAGCCCGTGACTGTAGATAAATGACTGTGTTTAGGGCAAAACTCTCCTTTTAGCTCAAATCTGTTACTTAAAAGATTATTTATTCACAAGTTTGAAATAGCTCCTTCCCTCCCTCTGTCAGGGCTCATGCTGCCTTGCCATCATCAGTTCCACTAGGCAGGATGAGAGGCCTAAAATCAAAGAGCGCAGGAAGCCATCAGCCCGTTGAGCAAGTGATAAATCATCCCTAAATGCATATTGAACAGGGATTTGTGAGATCTCTTAAAACACAAACAAAACCCCTGTTGGGTCTGTCCTTGCTGGTGCCTGAGCAGGAGCACTTGTAGGGAGTCAACAGGAGGTTTGCAGGCCCAGTCACCCCCAGACCGGGCTTAGCAGGTGTGGGTGTTTATGGGCAGATGGTCACCAGGAGTTATGGAAAGCCTGCTGCTGTCCCAGAAGAGCACGTGTTTCATGGATGCTGGGTCCCCTGGGTGCTGGCCCACGGGGACGTGAGCCCATTTCTGTGAATGAAGGGTGGGCGCACAGCCTTGCCAATGGGTCTCTTTGTGTGATAGTCAATTTTGGCACCTCCTTCTCCCATCCTTGCAGCTTGTGGTTGGCCCAGGTCTCTTTTCCCTGCAAAAGCCACTTGGCTGTGCCCCAGTGGAGAGAAAGATCTGGATAAAATCCTGGATCTGCCTGTAACTAGTTGTGACATTTTGGGCAAGTACTCAAATCTCTGCTTTGGTTTTCTTATTTGTAAAAGTGAGTGAGCAATATGTCCCCTCAGAGCATCATTTGGAGGAATAAATAGGGATATTTTTATAAAATGTTTGGTACAATGTGCTGCCCTCAGTGACTGGCACACAGTGGGTGATTTACAAAGAAAAGGGTAGTATTAACTTACTAATAATGATAGTGATGTCACACTCTCCCTCCCCTTCTTCCCTCCCCTTCCATTCTTTCCTCTCCCCTCCCTTTCCCTTCCCTTTCCTCCCTCCTTCCCTTTTTTCTTCTTCCTTTTTTCCCCTTTCATTAAAATTGCCAGATAGTGGAAGTTTTAACCTCAACCATTTCAGGGTCTTAGCTCACCCGAATCCTTGGGGGAGATCTGGTCACTGGTCCAGGTCATCTCTTGCCTCCTTCCCCTTCTATATTCCCATCAGCCTTCTGGGCTTCTGTCAGTGAACATGGAGGCCATATTTTCTCCTCTGACCTGCAAGGTCTTTCCAGATCTGCCTTTTACTTGGTTATTTCTGCTCTTTTCTTGCACACTTGGAAGATCTGGCTGTCCCTCACATCACGCTAGGAGCGTTGAAAAGCTCTTTCAGGCCCGGCTGCCTACAGTTTCCACCCAGCCATCCCAGGCCACTGCTCCACTGGATTGGCTTCTTGTTGGAAAGCTCTTAAATCTGCAGAATCCCTGTGGGGTCTTTATTGTGCTCTTCCCACCAGTGCTTGCCTGGGAGTGTGGTGGGGTACCCCCCAGTGTCTAGTGACCTTTAGCTCCCCTTTACACATTTTCTGTATGAGCCCCTTAGGACAATGGCTTTCTCCTAAGCTTTTGGAATGCAAAAGTCTTTGCCTTAAACTCGGCTGTGAGTCTCAAATTTGAAGCTCTCAAATTAAGAATAGACTTTTTCTTTCTCTGAGTATTTCTGCTGTGCCGTCCCTTTCCTGAGGCATTAAGAGCTGGATTCGGAAGTGTTTGCCTGAGGAGAGAGGGGTGGGTAGAGGGGATGAGGGTGTTGCAGGGCACGAGAACCTTGGTTAAAATCTGAAAATATTTTCCTGCTACATTGCTATGATTATATCCATCCTCCATACACTTTCATCCCCGTGGGGCTGAGCTGCAGATTGATTTGCTTCAATGTGGGAGCATTTGAGGATGATCTGTTTTGACCTGTTGTTGGCGAAGTAAAAAAAAATAAATAAATAAAGCAGCAGATAGTGAAACCAAGAAGAAAGTCAGACCCAACTCCTGGTCTGTAAAGTGTCAGTTTAGTGTGGAGCTAAAGGCAGCTCTGGCCTTATCCTACTTTTCAGTCTCCCAAAGGTCATGCCACTTTTCTTGATCTGTTTTCCTATTTCCTTGTTCCACAGTCCATCACTGGATACTCTGCTGCCTAGGCAACAGCATTCGGGGCAGCTCTTGACTCTCAGTGTTACTGGAGACTATTTCAACCTCCATGCGTGCAGCATTTTGTGCAATCTGGGGTGTATTCATAGTCTTCTTATTGTTGGTGCACTGCCTTGTGCTGACTCAGTGAAGCGGTTCAGCCCATTTGTGTGTCTTCTTGGGTAGGGGATCTGAGAGGAAAGAGTTATCTACATTTCAAAGATGGCATCGTCACCACCATGTTCAGGTGACCATACTGATGCCGGTGGCATCTCACTGCATCTCCTTGACTGTAAGTGTCCGATCAATCAATGTCTTTTTGAAATGTGCCACATTGTCAGCTGGGCACTTGGGACAACGGTGTTGACTTCCACCTGCTTAACAACCACAGGAAAAACACAGGGAACAACATTCGTACGTCTGCACAGGATTCACCAGCTATGCTAAAACAGGGTTTACAGACTTGAACGACGGAATCAACACCAAAGAGTTCACCATCACCACCACCCCTGCAACCACCGCCACCAGTAACAATAGCCGACATTCATGGACAAACGGTTTGTGCCTGGTACTGTGCTAGGCTCTACACGCTTCCCCCAGTTTAAGTTTCCCAGCAAACCCACAAGGCAGGCACTGTTCTCCCACTTTACAAATGAGAGGGTAAGTTTAGAGATATTCAGTGACTTGTCCCTGGTCACAGGGAGAGCAACTGGGGTCAGAATTTGAACCCACAACAGTCTGACCTCAGAGCCCTCGTCCTTCTTCGTGCTGAGCGTCTTATTGGCATCTCTGAATTCACTAGCATTGGCCCATGCCTAAACCGGTAGGTACACAATCACGTTTAGAAGGAAATGACTGATTACTTGTGTTAGAACTTAGTGCTTTGTATTCTGAAGCATTACCTTTCACCAAGGTAATGAAGTGAAGTTACATAGTAGGCATACATTCTCCCTCTTCAGCATTCCAGGAACCATCAATTCTCTCTCCAGCTCACTCCCATGTCTCCACGCTACCTTCACTTCCCGCGTCAGCTCACCACCACCTTACATCCACGGAGACAGCTTCCCGACTTGCCTCCCCGATGCTTGTCTTGTTTTCCTCAAATCCATACTCTACACAGCTGCCAATCTGCCACACTGCCAATCTGCCAACTTTCTAACCTGCCAATCTGCTCACAACCCTTTGGAGATTGCTCACGTGTTAGAACAGAGTTGGACTATTTCAGATGGCCTTTGAGGCCCCTGATGACCTGGTGCCTTCTGCTTCTAGGGCCTCATTTTTCTCCACTCCCCAGTTCCTGGCTTTGCACCTTGCGCACACCATCTTTTACCTACCTCACATGCTGCTCTCCTGTGCCATTTACCCGGCCAGCTTCTGCTTATCCCCCCCAGCTCAGTTTGTATGTCGTTTCTCTAGGCAGCCTTTCTGGATCCCAGAGCCTGGTAGGAGCCCCTTCTGTGTGCTCCCACAGTGCCCCACGCTTCCTGAATCTGAGCGCTCAGCACCCCATCATGCTACCCTCGTGTCACCCTCCTTCCCCACCAGACAGAAGCTCCATCCAGCATTAGCCACAGTGGCCAGCTCCAGGCCTGGCATCTAGTCAGCACTTAATAAATATCTGGTGAATAAATGGAGAGTTATATTTAATCTATTGCTTGTAGCCATTTTTGAATCAGAATAACTTCCTGAAACCTTGGGCTTGGGAACATAATTATACTTTGGGGCAACCCTTTCAAGGCAACAAATTAGAAATGGCTTCAAAAGTCCTTGATGTAGTCTTTCAGGAAATGTGGGGAGGCCTTTGTTACATTATCTGGAAATCTAAACATCTTCAAATTAAAAAAAAGTATAAGATGCAAAATGTCATTTTCAAGCACAGACCCAAGGACTCATAAGTTTTTTCTTTTACTAAATTGGGTTGTCACTAACATTAGACACAGAGGATAAACCACATCTTAACCTGGTTAATGAATAGTCCCATTATGCTATTTCCCCAAATGTTATAGAACAGAACTACATCTCATTGTCTCACAGAACTACATCTGTTAAAGAACAGAACTACATCCCAGCCCGCTCAGGACTTAAGCCCCTGACGACGTCTGCTCTGGCTTTTCCCTTTCAGAGGCACTGTCAGGGCCTAGAAGAGGCCTTGCTTTGCAAACTCTCTCTCCTGCAGTGGAGGGACCAGATGGGGCTATTGACAACAACAGGGAGTTGAGTTGTACTAGCCTCTTGGCCCTTATCCTTACTGTCATCTAGTTCGCCGGGATTTTCATACAAACTCCATGCTCTCCATGCGTTTCCCCCCTGCACGTCCCTGGTTCTTGCCCCAGTGATTATATTTAGCTGCTCCGGTTTCCCAGGCTCCCATACTTGCATGCATCTGCGGGGCTCTGTTCTGGGGCTGCCGTTGGTTGTAAGGGCCATGGTTACATCCATCCCCACAGACCCCGCCTGCTGCTGACTTAACCTGCCCCTCACTCTCCCCCTTCCCTCCCTTTCCCACCGGACTCTCTCTGGGAGCCCTGGGAACCGAGGCCCACGCCAGCGCGGAGGGAGCTGCGTCCATGAGGGTTCCTTTACGCCAGCTGCCACTGCCACAGAGGTCATTGGGATAAACCGATTTGCTAAACAAAATGGTTAACAACTCATGAATAAAACTCAAAAAAATTTCCAGAAGGAGGTGGGTACAGTGCTTCTGAGACTGAAACTCTCTGGTCCCTTTCATTCCTAGCTCTTCCTCCCACTCACCAAATACATGCCACTGGAACCTGTACTTTCCTCGGGTGCCAGTAGGGGGCAGCTGCCATCAGGCCTGGGGAGATTTTTTTTCTTTTTTTCCTGTAACATTTTCTTGTGTGTGTGTGTGTGTGTGTGTGTGTGTGTGTGTGTGTATGAAATATAACGTATCGAGAGAAAAATGCACAAAGTGTACATATACAGAAGCTAAGACCTGTGTAGTCGCCTTCCTCAGGTCAAGAAATAGAATATTGCCAGTACCTTACATAAAACCCCCAACCCGTCCCACCCCATTACCCTCCTTCCTTGCTTTATGTGAATGTTTGCCACACCCAAATGCATCCCAAAACAATAGGGGATGGTGTGGGATGTTTCTGATATTTTGATGATTTTGAGCATTATGTAAATGGAATCATACTATGTGTATTCTTTGGTCTTTTGCATTTTTTCCCCCTCAAGATTATGTTTACTCATTTTCATTGCTGTGTAATAACAACAGCCATGATATTGATTGTCTTTCCCCTAACTTATTCATCCATCCCACTGCTAATGGACATTTGAGTTGTTGCGAGTTTGTGGTAATTAATCATGAACGACACTACTATGAACATTCTAGTCTATCCTGAAACACATAAGCATGCATTTCCATAGGGCCCATACCTCGGAGAGTGTGACTGCAAAGTTACGGGAAGTGGATGTTTTCAACCTTACTAGATAATGTACAGGTTTCCAAAGAGGGTGCTCCAATTTACAGGCTCCTCAGCAGAGTATAAGAGATACTGATGTGCCACATAGTCGCCAATACTTGGTCTTGTCAGACTTTTTAGTTTTTGAGGCTAATGCCTCTTCATCAGTGTTGGGCCAATGAGTGGCAAGAGCACCGTTCTTAATGGCTTCCATATGGTTCCTGAAGCGAGAAGGGGCTTCTAGTTCTTTCCGTCAGACACAGATGGCAGAGTGGCATAGCGGGATGCTCGTCTGTATTAAACACAGGCAGTAGGTGGCTCCTCAGAGAGAAGAGAGATTTTCTCTCTTGGCTGATTTTCTGTCCTCTTTTGGAATTCACCATCAGTGCTAACAATGGCAATTAGGCTCTCTGTGCCATCTGGACGGCTGGGGCTGCTGTGGGAGGGACATCTGCTGGCAGCTGCATAAAGAAGAAAGATGAACCAGGACTAGGCACGACCCAGGCACTGCTTTCTTGTGTGGACCTGCTGCCTCCAGCCAGTTCGATACAAAACAAAAATGCTTCTTCAACTCATTTTATTTACTCAAGAGGAACCACCCAGCGGTCACTGTGGGAGTTCCTTAAAAAAAAAAAAAAAAGATGGTAATTATTCTCAGTTAACGGACCCAGCCCAATCAGTCCTGCTTTTTCATCAGGTTTGATTGCCTCTGTTTCAGAATTGGTCGCTTTCACTGCTCTTGTCTGAGCCTCGGATATGAAATTGGGAGAGCATAACTTCTCTCCCTGTTGTGGCAAGGGCAGAATGACACAGGCATGTCTTTGAAAATGATCACGGTATTTATTCACTTGAGTCTAGAGTTAGATTCCTGGATGAGGGCCTTGCTATACTTTAGGGGGAGTTGTAATTTTAGATAACGTTTCCCCTGTAAGACCAGACCCTCCAAGAATGGTAACAGTGAGAAGGGTCTCCATGTGGGGAGAAGGGGAGGGCTGGACTCCACGCCATACTCTGTCTTCTTGGTTAGTTTATCTAACTAGGTGGGGGAGGCTATGGAGGAAAAGGGGTGCATTTCACAAGTCTTTACTGGACTTTGTGCATAATAGAAGAAAAACAGGCAGAAAGGGAGGAAAAGAAACAACCCAGCACTACCAACTAGATAATCTGGTTCTAAGACATGGTTTACGCATCCTCACTTTCACTCTGTTGTCTCGCTGCTTAGCTCCTGTCTGTCCTCAGAGTGGCAGAGACCATGTTTAAGCCTCAGTGCCATCAGAGCCCTGTAAGGAGCCCTCCATAGAGCTCTCTGCCTTTACACCTCTTGTTCAGCATGGTTAATTAAGCGTGCCATTTTTTATTCTCAGAAACATCCCATTTTGGATAATAAATGATGTTTGTCCTAAGGCCACCTGACAAGTTCTGGTTCCTTCTAGGAGAATCTGCTTCTACCTACCTTCAGGATAGAGGCCACTCCCTATCCACAGGTGTGGCCTTCAATACAGGAGGCTTTATTGTGCAGACTTCTGACCACACTGCCTGATCCAAATCCCAGCTCTGCCCCTTATTAGCTGCATGATTTGAGGGCACGTAACTTCCTTTGCCTTTGCCTCAGTTTCCTCAAGTGTAAAATGGACCTAATGATAACGGTGCCTGGCACTTAGTAAGTTGCCAATACATTTCAGCCAATGCTATCATTACTGCAGACAGAGCCCAACCTGTTAACACTTGCATTGGGCTAGCACAGTGTTTTCAACATTTTGAAGCTGCAAGCCTCTGGAAGGAGTGCCCCCTCCAGTCGGGTCAAACGTTACCACCTGATTCATGCACAGATCACATGCAATACCCCCCCCCCCCCCCCCCAGCATCTGAGTGTGCAACCCCTCTTCAGGCCTGGACATGACGAACATACCAGGCTGCCATAGGTCTGGACCAAGAGACAAAGATGGGCGTTACTGTATGTGCATGTTTTCTCCCTTCCACCTCCCTGTCTCCAAGTTAGAGTCCAGCCAGGCTCAAGTTCATGTGAGAAGGAGATGTACTCTTGGAAAATCTGTCTCCTTTTGCCAGATGTGTTTCTCCACACCCCTGTGTTCTGTAGGGAAGTGGCTCTCAAACATTAATGTGCATACAAATTGCTGGGAATCTTATTTTAAAAATGCAGGTCTGGTTCAGGAGCTCTGGTGTGGGGTCCAAGATTGTGCATTTCTAACAAGCCCTCAGGTGACCCTGGTGCTGATTGCTCAAGGATTTGGGGAACAGTGGAACCTTGGGGAAGTGTTTCTACTTGAGGCTGAGAGTGGGACTTCTTCCTGGAGCAGACTGAACACTTTCTGTGAGCACATTATTCCCAGTGGGTCCCTCACCCACCAACCCAATATCCAGAAATGAATAACTGCCAGGAAAATACCCATCTGTCTATGCAGAGGTTGAAACCTGGTTGGGAGATACTGACTCCCCCTTGAGGGAAGCCCAACCTCAGAGAATTTCTGACTGCCTTGCCCTTCATTCATTTTGCATAGGTGAGCTTTTATCTGATCATATTTTAGAAATTGTCTGTCTTATGGGTTGACTCGGGATGTGCTACTATTTACTCTCAAATAGAGTGATTCTCAAAGTGTGGTTCTGGGACCAGCAGCGTTAGCATCACTGAGAATTTGTTGGGATTGCAAGTACCGAGGCCCCACTCCAGACCTACTGAATCAGAAACTCTGGGAATTATGTCCGGCAATCACATTTAACAAGCCCTTCAGGTAATGTACAGTACAGTTTGAGAACCAGTGTTAAGATGCCAAATTGCTTACAAGAATTTTCAGAGGAGAAGACCCTGGATCCTGGCAGCTTCTGGGGCCTGCCCCAAGTCCCTGGAGCATGTTGCTCAATGGATGGTTTCAGCTGTGAGTCAGGGAAATGATCCCAAGAAGGGGTTTGAAGGATGGCAACTTCAGGTGAGGAAAAGCAGGAGCAAATGATCCATCTCCTGGGGGTGATTGTTTGACTTTATGCAAATGTTCTAAGCAATAAAACCAGTCAGTGATGTACAGGAAATATATGCTCCCCATGCCGAGTGGTCTAAATAGATCGTTATCAGGGATTGGGCTTCAGAACCCCTATTACACGAAGCCTTAATGGCATGATATATACCACACCTGCTAAATGAAATGCATATGGGGACATTATGGGAGTTTTCAAGAGCATTTTATTTTGCATAATATAGTTTTTTTTTTTCCAGACCAGAAATGGTATATTAAAAAGTCAGCAGGTATATAGCTTGTTTTAAAATTATTACTTTACTCTGGCTTTGCAGACTTTTATTTTCTTCCTCCTGCTGCTATTGCACAGAAGTGCAGAATATCCTATCCAGAAAGGATCCTAGAGATAAGTGAGTCTACTCTCTGCACTTTATAGGTGAGGAGCTGATGCCAGAGATGTGAGGTGATTTGCCCTGAGTGAGGGGCTGGGGCTGGTACCCACGATGCCTGAATCTCAGATCCCAGGGTTCCCACTGGTTTCTTTCAGGAATCTCAGGCCAAGTAAGGGACCTGGGAAAGTGGCCTTGTGCATTCTCTTGCTTGCAGACAGCTTCAGAGGAGTGGCGGGGGGTGCGGTGATGTCATTCACACGTGTGCACAAACCCTGATGCAACAGCCAGACGTATGTAGTTCAGTCAGAAGCATCTCTCATTCACACCGAGGCTTAGAACTCAGGCTCTAGTAAGCCAGAGCCGCCGCCCCTGCATTCCAAGTATGCATCACATGTTTGGTTGTAGGCAACGTGCCTTCTCCTAGGGCTGGCTGGCTTCACGGGCTGATGACCCGTGCAGTGGCGTGGTTACCGTGCGTACAGGGACCCCGGGCTTGCTTTCACACTCGGTTGTCATGGTCTTGAAAGTCTGAATAATTCTTGAAGAAGGGGACCTGCTTTTTTATTTTGCACTGGGCTCTGCAAATTACGAAGCCGGTCTTTCACCACATCTCCCATACCCTCGCCCGTGCATCCTTTGAAACTCAGCTTCTCCAAAAAGCTTTCTCCGATTCTCCCAGGCGTGTGTTATGTATCATAATATTAATTGTGTTAATGCCAAGCATTACTTGCTTTCTTCCTGCAGGCCAACACTGTGAGGTAGATACTATCATTGTCATCATGCCCACTTAACAGATGAGGAGACTGAGGCTTAGTGAGAGGTGGACTGACTCCAGGTCACATGGCTGGGAATTGGGGTTAGAAGCTAGGTCTGCTGGACTCTGGAGAACAAAGACTTAACCTCCAAGGTTTACAACCTCCCTGTGTTATCTGTTCAGTGCTTAACACTCTGTGATGTGTCCTCGTTTCTCCTATTCTACTGTAGGGGAAAGACTATGTCCTTTGTTGCAGGCGCCATGCCTAGCACAGACAGGGTGCTCGATGCATATTTATGTAATGAAGGACATTTGGCTACATTTAATGTGAATAGCACATTTAATAGCCACATCAGAACTTCCTGCAAACCAAAGAGGCTTCCAGGTTTGTGTTCAAATTTTTCCTGTGAGTGGAGCAGTATAGTATGGCTGGTGGGGGCTTTGAGATACCTTACATTTGACTTCATGAATTATTTATGGAATTAACACGGGGAATGATCATTAATTTGTGGATGGAGAGAAGCAGCTATGTGGCTTGCTGCCCATGGTTTTCTGGCAGGGATAAATTGCCTTCACATCGGCCGCTGGGTGAAGACTTGGGATGCTGGTTTCCAGGGGAGACAAAGCACTTCAGTCCCCTCTTGCCTTCTCTTTCCCCAGCGGAAAAATCTGGGAAGTGCAAGTTACACAGACTGGCACAGACTGGTGGCTGTGAGCCAACTCAGCTTTCCTCAACATGTAGGTAACACACGTTTGCTGAGCATTTCCTGGGTGTGCATGCATATGCTAGGTATGGGGACACAACCGAAAAGGAATGTAAATAATTGCATTGTCAGATGATTCGTGGCAAAAAAGGGCATGTTGTCAATGCCGTGGACAGTGGTAGGGGGAGATTCTGGGTGGTGGGGGTTCTTGCCCGAGCCACGTCTTCCAGGGCAAAAATGAGTTAGTCTAGCTGGAGACAGGGTAGAAGTGTAGAGGGGCAGGCTTTCCAATTGGGAGAACCCTGAAAAGAGTTGGGGAAAGACCTGTAAATGGTAGAAATACTGGCATAGGAGGAGGGGCCCTCAGAGATGACTTGTGGGGGCTCAGGAAGAGCCTAGGAAATGAATGTTGGTTGTGCCAGTGGCTTGGGGTTTGTCCCGGAGGCCAACCATGTTGGTGGTAGATGGATCCAGTGATGTCAGTGGTCAGTTGTATCTCCTGAGCCATCATTCCAAGGTCTTCACTCTGGCTTTGTGGGCTCCGGGGTCCCCAAAGCCTGGGGCAAGGGCAGGGGTGAGGGAAGAAGGAGGCATGCCTGTCTAGACTGGGGGCAGGGAGCAGGAGGAACTGTTGCTGAGTTCAGCAAGTTTGCTTTCTGAGACCCACTATATATTTGCAATCTCTTTCCCATTTTCTTCAAAGCATCATGAGGAAATACAACCGCGGCTGGGTTCAGCAGCCCTCGCTTTTGAGCAATAAACTACAAATGATCACAGTTTACTTTGATGCTTTCGGAACCCCCCCTACTAGTCGCTGTGGTTTCTTGCCATTTACTAGCTGGAAAGTCGCCTGTGTGCACATGCTTTGCCTCTGGAATGAGCCCTTGCCTCTCGGAGCTTGTCTTAACATGTTATTTATTCTGCACTTCTTCTTCGGGCTCGAGCAGCGCTCTGGGCTCCCGGGCTGCCGCGACCACACTTAGGGGTCCAACCCTGCTGCCCCAGCCTTTACGGGAGAAAAGACTGTTCTCGACTCCATTTATTTCCAGGTAGAAAAGAATCAAAGAGCCCTGCAGGGTGAAGGCGAAGGCAAGGCACTCCAGATAAGTGTTTTTTCTTTTTTTCCCTCTGTATTACTTATTTATTAAAGCCAGTGAGGCAGAACTAAGGGAAGGGAAGGGAACCGAGGAAATAGAGAATACAATGGCCCCTCAGATTTTAATGGGAGAGATGGCTGGAAGTGATTCCTAAATTATTAAATAAATCGATTTGATTCTTGAAGCCGGCCTCCAAGGTATATTTGTCAGTTTCATTATCATGGTCTTCAAGGGGAGGAAGAGTCACTCATGGAGAAAGTTTTATTATTTTTCCCCCCTCTATTTTATTTTGAAGGCTGCAGTTCATGGCCCCTGTCTAATTAAACAGTAGCTTCTTTACGTGACAGGAGCAGCATACTTTCCATTTTTCTTTTGGCTTCCATTCTCGATCTATTTGGTCTCACAGGCCCCCAGACGTGTAACAAGATCAGGTCGGCTGTAGGGCACGTGCACTTTGGAGAACTTGATCCCATCTCAATTACAGGTCCGTGTGGCCACAGATGAGCTCTGTGGTAATTTGTCCACGCACACGTGCGTCCTGTCTGTTAGCTAGTTGCCTAACAGAATCTGCTGAGTGTTAGAATAATAGGTTGTGCCGTCCTGAATGCCAAGAATAACACCTTAATACACTTCAGGGAAATCATTGATTTTATTTTGGGGCTTTGGTGGTGGCTGCAGTGGCATTTGCTCCTTTCTCTCACGTTTCCCTCTCTCCCCCTCAACTCCTCTACCGCCTCCAGCCCAATGGTAAAAAAATGCCTGAACATCTAAATTCTTTTTCTTAATTATCCTCCCGAGGAAAGCAGGCCAAGCACCAGGGTGCAAAAAATTTAAGCCATAAATAACGAGCCGAAAGGAAATAAAAGAAATGACACCAGAATAAAGTAAGCTATTAACTGAAAGCTTTACGTCTCCGTCCTCCTCGGGTCTGAAAAATCTAAGGGAAGGTGGCTAAGTATTTATTTTGCAAAGAATGTCATCATCCGCAGCAATTAAAAATGGATGAAGGAAACATTTCCCCATGATTTCTGGTGGTACTACAGACCCTGACTCATGAAACATTTTGGGGAACAAAGTTCTCCCTCCACCCCTGAGGACAAGTAGTGCTAAAGAACAGATCTGGGTCCCTTGGGGGGGGGGTATCGCTGCCATCTGAGTCTGGGGTGGAGGGCAGGGATGGGAGAAGGGAAGTGAGCAAAGTCATGGATAGCGATTGAATGCTTCCCAAGACAGAGGAGTGTTCCTGCCTGGATCTGCTGCAAAACTGTCTTTCAAGTTCGTACATCTGGTGTAAAGAACTCCATTCACACCTGCAAACCTATCACGTTTCCAATTTTTGGTGTGTCTTTCAATTTCCTGGATGCTTCCCAAGCTCGAGGGTCAAAACAAGGCGTGTGCGTGTTGGCGACACAGAACACGGATGGCGAGGGCCCTGAAGGTGAAGGTGTCCATCCAGCGCCTGGATGCAGGAAGGAGGACTCTTCTTCTCCCCAGTTTGCCCAGGCAGCCAGGCTGACGCCTGCCGAATCCCCTCCAGCCACTTCGAGCCCTGGGGCATCCTTGTGGTCTCAACTCTGCTTTGTCAGGTGGGCCAGTCCCCAGATTGCTGGGACTGAGCAGAGCCCCAGAGCGTGTGTGTTGTGTGTGCACCCGCACACGTGCCTGCGTGTGTGAGTGTGGCTGGGAGGCGCACACCAGCCAGCCCACCCCGAGCGGGGGGCAGAAGTGGGCTCAGCGTGAGACACCGGGAAGGCTGGTTTTCCCGCACAGCTGAAAGGGAGTTTGGCGAGCACAGCAAGGTGCCGGAGAGTGTGTATTAAAAGTTTCGGTTTTGTAGAGCACACTATGAGAAGCCACTCAAAGTCTGTCTGTGTGTGTATGTAAGACTGTACTGGATTACGTAAGTGGGAAGGTAAGTCTAGGACACATGCCGTGTTCTTAAAATGTGTGAAGGGGACGGGTGTGACAATGGGGCGATGCTGATACCGATACAGGGTGTGGTACGGTGTTCACGATAACAGCATTGATTGTATGACCCCATTTATGCAAAACTAATGTTTATATATGTATTAAAGTTTAACTGCTTTACTCTACTCTGCTCATCTTTCCTCCAAAAGTGCTTTCTCTGAAAAATCTCCTAGTGCCAGGTACCAAGTGTTCAGTTTTATGTGGGCTCTTTTCCTGCAGCATTTAGGGTCACTGCTCTGCTGCTGCATTTTATGGCTTGAGCCGAGAAAGAGCAGAGCCGCTTTGCCTCAGGGAAAAGCCGTTATTAACTGCTCTTTCACCCTCCCCTTTGTCCTGATCAAGGGGACAGGGGTGGGAAAGAAGGCTTTCTCGAAGAGCCTAACTCCTCTTAAATGGATGTGGTGCCCTCTGGCAGACGGACATGGTCTGTAGGGAGAACTCAGGAGACCCCAGCTGGGACTGTCTGGCCTCTGAAGGCTGTGTGGGCTTCTCCCATCAACCCCTCGGGAGGGAACAGACTTTCTAGGAAGCAGAGCTAGAATCTGGAGATGGAAATGACAGGGCAGCAGTTTGCAGCTCAACATAAGGAGGGGCTTTCTAACCACCTGAGCTGATGATCGGCTCAGCCACTTTGTGGCGGTGGTGTAGGGGTCTCATCCTTGGTGAGGTTCAGGATCAAGTGACACCTTGGTCAAGATTCCTGCACCGTGTGGCCCTGGGGATTATAAGATCTCTAGGGTTGCACAATCCATTGTAGCCTAGCCACATGTGGCCACTGAGTCCTAGAAACGTGGCCACTGAGTCCCAGAAATGTGGCTAGTGCAACCGAAGAACTGAATTTTTTAAAAAATATTTTTAAATATTTACTTATTTTTGAGAGACAGCAAGAGGCAGAGTGCAAGCAGGGGAGGGTCAGAAAGAAAAGGAGACACAGAACCTGAAGCAGGCTCCAGGCTCTGAGCTTTCAGCACAGAGCCTGATGTAGGGCTTGAACTCATGAACCCTGAGATTATGACCTGAGCCAAAGTCAGAGGCTTAACCGACTTGAGCCACCCAGGTGCCCCAGGAACTGAGTTTTTAATTTTAGTTAAGGGTATATATCTGAAGGAAACAAAATCAGTATCTTTTTTTTTTTTTTTTAATGTTTATTTATTTTGGGAGACAGAGTGGGAGAGAGTCTGTGCATATCAGGGGAGGGGCAGAGAGAGAGGGAAAGAGAATCCCAAGCAGTGCAGAGCCTGACTCAGGGCTCGATCTCATGAATCGTGAGACTGAAATCAAGAGCTGGGCGCTCAAGAACTGAACCACCCAGGAGCCCCCGAAATCAGTATCTTGAAGAGATATCTGCCCCACTATGTTCCTTATAGTATTATTCACAATAGCCAAGATATAGAAACAACCTAAGTGTTTGTGGACAGGTGAATGGACAAAGCAGATGTGGTATATACATAAAATTGAATATTTTTCAGCCATAAATAAGAAAGAAATGTTGCCCTTTGTGACAATGTGGATGAACCTGGAGGGCATTGTGCTAAGTAAAATAAGCCAGACAGAGAAAGGGAAGTGCTGTGTGGTATCACTTATATGTGGAATCTAAAAAAAAAAAAAAAAAGCCTGGGGTGCCTGGGTGGGTCAGTCAGTTAAGCGTTTGACTTAGACTCAGGTCACGATCTCATCGTTCATGAGTTCGAGCCCTGCATTGGGCTCTGTGCTGACAGCTCAGAGCCTGGAGGCTGCTTCGGATTCTGTGTCTCCCTGTCTCTCTGCCCCTCCTTCTCTTTCTCTCTCTCTCTCTCTCTCAAAAATAAATAAGCATTTAAAATAATTAGGCAAAAAAGCTGAACTTACAGATACAGTGCAATGGTGGTTGCCGGGGGCTGGAGGGTGGGGAAAATGAGGAGATGTTGGTCAAAGGGTACAAACTTTCGATGATAAATGACATAGCTTCACAATACCATATTGTATACTTTACTAAAATGTGGCTACTAGAGGACGTGAAATTACATCACATCAGTGCTTACGTTGCATTTCGCTGGGGTGGTACTACTCGAGTGTCTGCTGGCATGGGGGGTTTGTGATGCTATATAATTGTTCTTCTTCCTGATGATGTGGCTTCTTACCTCTGTTTAGATAGAAAGAAACTCCACAGATACTTGTGGCTTTCATGGTGGCCACCTAAGACAATTTTTACTGGTGACACTGCTAGGAATCATGTGGCAAGTGTCTGGGCTTCAGAGAAACGCCCAGAGCAATGATGTCAGGAGCTCTGAGAACTCCTGGCAGAATGTACCTCACAAGAGCTTAGCTTGCATGGGCAAAAGCTGGGGTTTAAAATAATGGTGCGAGGTTTCTTTTCAAGATCAGAATGTATAACCTGAGTTTTATTCACCGCCTTTCTCAAGCAGTTAAAGTTGAATAAAAATCTTTCATCGTTCTGAATCATTAAAACACATCCCAAGAAAGGCCTAGAAACACAGTGGTAGACTCTAAATTAAGCAATAAGATATGCACTTTTAGTTTCCCTAATTACCTACCATTGAAAGTAGGTTGGAACTAAAATAAACATGCTGCCTTGAAATGAGAATTAATATGTGCCAGTGCTGCCGGGGAAAACCCTATTAAACAATTGAATTTTGGAATATTTTGCTTTGTCAAAAAAACCCAAAGGCATTCTTCCCTTTGGAATTGAATCTTCATTTAGAGTTTTTTTAATTACTTGTTCCATGTGTTTTACAAAGTGCCTTTATCAAGCTATTATGACATTTTGTTCATTATGTATCGAACCCTGTCACATCCTATGAAGGAAATAAGTGCCTTCTCTGTCGCTCCTTGAGAAGCCAAGTGTAAAGAATGCCAGGATTCCATGGGGGAAGGGTTGTCTTATTATGGAGCGTATTGTTGGGAGTTCTGGAAAAGGCACCTCTTTGCCATTCTGCTAGGGACAGGTGAGGGGAGATGGGACAGGGAGAAGGGCAGAGTAGAGGAGGGCAGGGGGGAGATGGGGTGGGGGTGGGGGGTGACACTGTGGGATTTGAATCCAGCCTTTCTGCTCAGCTCTGCTAGATCTATTGACCTTGGATCATGTATTTTTCAAATTAGGGGTGAATTGTAATCTCGTTTTCCAAGAAAACACATTCTCCACTTAGAGTAGGCCGCAGTAAAGCCTGATCTCATTATAAAAGGACGCTGTTAGAATCAGGTCAGAATCTCTTCTAGGGGCTGAGCATGAATGAACTGGAACAGAAAAGAATCTCAGAGTCTTGTGCAGTTC
This sequence comes from Panthera onca, assembly GCF_046562875.1. Classification (NCBI taxonomy): domain Eukaryota; kingdom Metazoa; phylum Chordata; class Mammalia; order Carnivora; family Felidae; genus Panthera; species Panthera onca. The sequence continues at coordinate 210,996,020 of NC_138339.1, read as the reverse complement.
TTCCTTTCTGTCCCCAACTGGGAGAAAAGGAGAAGAGAAAAGCAATTCTAGCACAAGCCCAGAGCCTATTATCAGGGCGGGAGCTGGGGAGGTGTTGATGTTAGGGCTGAAAGAAGACAGTTTAACTATCACCTTTTACAATGAAGGTTTAAAAAGACAATTTAAGTATCACCTTTTAGAATGAAAATGCTAAACAGTTTAGCCTAGGCTGTTATCAGGACCATAAGTGACATGTCTTTTTAGAGAGATAAAAGAAAAACACCATTACAGAATACTGGCCCTCAAAAACCAGGAGACTTGAGTCCTCATTGTTCTGGATAGTCTAACTCCCCAAAAGGGAGTTTAAGGGAGTTTAAAGTTTACCCTTTCCCCTGGGTAGACCTTGGGGCTCTATGGCACAGTCAAGTGGATGGCCCTGTGGCGTTCCCAGAATCCATCCTCCCGCTTCAAAGCTAGGATTTCTACTAAACAACTGTTGCATGATTGAGCCTTAAAAATTGCAGGAGGGGGGATTTCCTATTTTAGTTCTATGATGATTCAGGGGAATTAACTACTATGTGCCAAGGGCTTTACATGTTATGCCTTTGAATGCTCACTACTGGAAGGTGGTATCTAGGTAAGGTGGGTATTATTATGTCCATCCCGGAAATGAAGACACCGAGTGTCTGGGAGACGAAATAATGTGCCCCAAGTTAGACAGCCATTGAGCAGAAGAGTTGGGACTTATTTCCAGGTCTTTCTGACTCCGAAACCACGTTCTTTCCCACTATAATATGCTGTTCTTGTTAAGTTCTTTCCCATATCTAACTCGTATCTTTCCAGCTATAATTTAGGCTGAATATCTCAGTGCTTGGTGGAAATGGAGCCGTTATTCTCAATTTTCCATTTGAAGCCTTTCAAATGTTTGAAGATGGCTACCTCAGCTACCTCTTCCTTTTTTCTTATCTGTTGCACAAAGAGCTAAGGAGGAATGACCTGACCAGTTCGTGTCCCCAAAATAGCTTTGTTTCTTTTAATTGGCATTTAATGTGCATCCACATGGATGAGTTGTGCTTATAGGAAACTGGCTGAATGTTCCATTTCATTCCTTGATTCATCCAGAGGATTTAATGTGGTGCAGACTGTATGCCGTGTACTGGGCTGGATGCTGGACCTTCAAATAAGATCTGTGCCAGAGTATAAAAGGCAGCACCTGCCTCTGTTGGAGCAGGATGGAGAGCATGACCTTGGGTTGGTGGTAGTAGAACTGAGCACTGAAGCATGAAGAAGAAACTGCAGTTGGGGCTCTTGGGAGGCAGGACAGACAAAGGGCACCTCACGTGCAGACTCCTGAGAGCTGGCCACACCACTGTGTAGGGCAAGAGGAAGTGTTTTGGTTTGACTGGGATGCACAGGAAAAGGGCAGGGGATGATTCAGGGCAAGTGTCAGGTCACAGTTTCTATTTCATGTTAAAGAGTTTATCCTTTGTGGGATGCCTGGGTGGCTCCATCGGTTAAGCATCTGACTCTTGGTTTTAGCTTAGGTCATGATCTCACTGTTTGTGAGTTCGAGCCCGGTGTCAGGCTCTGCACTGCTCAGTATGGAGCCTGCTTGGGATTCTCTCTCTTTCCCTCTCTCTGCCTCTCCTGTTTTCTCTCTCCCAAAATAAAATAAATAAACTTAAAAAAAAGAGTTCATACTTTGTAATTTTGAGAATTAAAAAAAAGGTATAAAGAATACATTCATAGACACCCATATCCATATGCCTACCACCCAGAATTTAAAACTGTTAGCATTTAACCATGTTTCTTTCTAGTCTTTTAAAAAAGAAATAAAATACTACAGATATGTTAAAAGCTCCTTTAACTAATACCTTTTTCCTAATTGCTCTCTTTCCACTCCTTTCCCAAGGCAATGACCATTCATCTGGTATTTATCCTTTCAGATCATTTAAAGCATATTCTACACACAGAAGTATCACACTCTAACACATCATTCTGCCATCTTGCTTTTTTCTCCCCTTGACTTTGTTTTTGAGCTCTATCCATGTTGATGGATCAAGTTCATTCATTTTAACTGTTGCATAGAATTCCATTTTATGAATGATACATTTTATTTATCTATTTTCCTATGGATGGAGGTACTGGTTGTTTCCAGCTTTATGCTATTAAAGATGACATTACAATCAGCCTCCTTACCCCTATTTCCCTAGGGAAGCAGTATCAGTTTTTCCTGATAGTGAATGAGCCATGTTGGAGAGTGGGGGATTTATTAAGAAAACAAGTAAGGAAACAAGAGCAAAAACAGATCTCCAGACCTTTTCTCTGGAGATTCTCACTCACATGGTCTGGTAATTTTGGGGGGAATAACAAGTTTCCCAAGTGATTCTCTTCATTAGGGAAATTGTAAAATGGGTAGAGCTATGTGGGTACTGAAAGAGGTATGGGGCCATGTTGAGGTTTGTGTTCAGAAATATTACTTGGTGACAGTGTGATCAATATTCTGAGCCTGAACTTCATTTGTAAGGCAGTCCTCTTTCAGGGATGCAAAGTGGAGCAAGACATGATCTTAAAGTCAAGTAGCTTGCCATCTAGCAGAGCATCTTACAGAAATGGCAAACGGGATGCAAAGCTTCGAGGCTTATTATCGACAGGCAAATTGTTTCCTGGTCCAGGACTGGCTGGTCAGTATCAGTGTCCATGTTCCTTGTGCTGTCTGCCCACGTGGAAGGTGATTCTTCATGTTTTCCATATCTTTGTTCTTCCACGTTCTTTTTCTGGGAAGAAAGGTGGAAGAGATATCTAAATGGGGTTTGATGTATATATTTCATATCTCCCCATTTTCCGTGAATGGAAAAAAATCAAGATCTGTGATCTTTTTAGAAATTTCCAACTCATCCAGCAGCAATAGAAATAATTCAGTTCTTAATAATTCAGCAATTCATTTTGGTATCGACACTTCTTTTGAAGCCCAAGGAAATGATATTTCTAGCCCACTACCTGAGGGCAGACATTGGGTCTTATAATAATAGGAGTCTTAGAGGCCATTCATCCCAATTCCCTTGTTTTACCAAAGAGAATGCTAACATACTAAGAGTATAACAGGATTGTCTAAAGCCACTTGGAGGGTTAGTGGTAGAGCCATGACCGGAATGATGGTCTCCTGACTTCCTTGCCCTTGTTCTACAAATGTGTAGAACATTTATAACTATCTATGCCACCAGATGATCTGCTGTTTCTATAAATAAGTCCCACCCCTGCCCATTTTTAGGAGACAGTAGCTGGAGAATTCTGATGTCATTCTCTACTCTGAAAAGGCCCAGGTAGTGTTAAGCTACCCAAGGCAGCTTAACATCTGTACCACCCATACAGCTCTTCTGGTAGTCTGTGCTCGTTCCAGGACCAAGCACCCATTTCTCATGGCAGTCCTGCTTCCTGTGGCTAATGGAAGCTCAAGGTTCCTTTTGAAGTCAATGGAGGAGCTCTGCTCTCAGATAAGCTTTGAGGGACTACAGAGAAGCAAACCCTGACCTGCCAAGGAGAAGGACTATTTTTAAGTTAGGGAAGGAGACATTACTGTTGAGTGAAAGAATCCTTTTGAGCCTTTATTATAGCCTGTTAGAAGGGATTTCTTTTATGTTGAGTGTACTGATACAAATTCAGCGCCCAAGTCTAGAAATTTCATTCTCAGAGAGAAAAAGCTCTTTCAAATTTCTCTCTCCATTATTAGTCATATACCACCAGCCTCTCAGAAAAAGTAATACTCTGTGTAGTGACAGATTTTATATGATTTGGCATCAGAGGAACAGGGTTCAAGTCTTGGCTTTGCTACTCACTAGTGTGTGGTCACTATTAAGTCACTTCTCCCCCACATCCAGCTCAGGCTCCTGAGTCTAAAATGGCAGTGGTTGGGACCTGCTTCTCGGGATTGTTCATTCATCCATTCATTTTTATTCATCCATTTATTTACCTGTGATATGGCGGGCACTGAGCTAGCTGCTAGGAATGCAAAGTGAGGCATGTTCCCTGCCCTCAAAGAGCTTATAGTCCAGTGAGGTAGACAAGCCATCACATTTTAAAAAGTTTTTATTTAAATTCCAGTTAAAGTTTTTATTTAAATTCCACTTAGTTACCACAGAGTATAATATTAGCTTTGGGAGTACAATATGGTGATCCAACACTTCCGGACATTTCCCGGTACTCATCACAAGCGCACTCCTTAGTCCTCATCACCTATTTAACCCCTCCTCCCCACCTCTCTTCTGGTAACCATTGGTATGTTCTCTATAGTTAAGAGTCTGTTTCTTGGTTTGCCTCTCTTTCTCTCTTTTTTTCTCCTTTGCTCATTTGTTTTGTTCCTTAAATTCCACATGTGAGTGAAATCACATGGTATATGTTTTTCTCTGACTGACTTATTTCACTTAGCTTAACACTCTCTAGCTCCATCCATGTTGTTGCAAATGGCAAGCTTTCATTCTTTGTATGGCTGAGTAATATTCCATTATATAAAAATACCACACCTTCTTTAGCCATTCAACAGTTGATGGACACTTGGGAGGTTTCCATAATTTGACTATTATAGATAATGCTGCTATAAACATTGGGGTGCATGTATCCCTTTGAATTAGTGTTCCAGTGTTCTTTGGGTAAATACTTAGGAGTGCTATTGCCGGATCATAGGGTAGTTCTATTTTTAATTTTTTGAGGAACCTCCCTACTGTTTTCCACAGTGGTTACACCAGTTTGCATTCCCACCAAACCCACCAGCAGTGCAGGAGTATTCTTTTTTTTCCACATTCCCGCCAACACCCATTGTTTCTTGTGTTGTTGATTTTAACCATTCTGACAGGTGTTAGGTGATATCTCATTATAGTTTTGACTTGCATTTCCCTGATAATAAGTGATGTTGAGCATTTTTTCATGTGTCTGTTGACCATTTGTATGTCTTCTCTGGAAAATGTCTATTCATGACAAATCCTCACATTAATGAATATGTGATTCCAAACTGATTGCATGCCCTAAGGATCAAGACTGTGGCTCTATGAGAGACTATAATGAGGGAAATGATCTAGATGGAAGGGTGGAGTTGGAAAATGGTTTAGGGAAGAGGAAAAGAAATTTGAGCTTGCATTAGAAATACATCCCAGTTAAGAGTGGGATTAGTGTGTTCCTGACAGAAGAAACAGCATGTGCAAAGACCCTGGGATGGGAGGTATATAGTGCGTTTCAGTCACAGGACGGAACCAAATGCTAAAGTTATTAGAGCTAAGAGTAACAGGAGAGTGGTATGAAGGGAAGCTAGAAAAGCAGGCAGGACCCGGACTGGGCAGAGATTTGTGGGCCATAGCAAGGATTTTGATGCTTATCCCAATAGAAATGGGAGATGACAAAAGATTTTAAAACTCTGTGTGCGTGTGTGTTGTATGTCTATGTGTGCACGAGTGTGTTTATGTGTATGTTGTGTGCATGTGTGTTAGGTCAGGCCTACAAATGAGTATAAATTGGAGGGGAGTCAGAGGGGATGTGGAGAGAACAGTCGCGGCACAACAATAGTAAAGGCAGGACATGGGAGAATTTTGGATTGTTGGTAGCGAGGAGGCTGAGGACTAGGTACACTTTTGATCTCTCATGTGTCATTTAGGAGGTGAAACTGGCTGAACTGGGAGGTCGGTTGGGTAGAGGAGGTGATGGAGAGCATCACTTCCATGGTTTCTGATTAGTAGCATGGGATGGATGATGGGGGCATGGGAGAACTAAGGAGGAGAGCCCAGTTTCTTTGTTGTTGCTGCTGTTAAAAAAATGTTTTTTAATGTGTGTATATATATATATATATATATATATATATGTATTTATTTATTTATATTTATTTATTTTTGAGAGAGAGAGACAGAGCACAAGTGGGGGAGGGGCAGAGAGAGAGGGAGACACAGAATCCGAGGCAGGCCCCAGGCTCTGAACTGTCAGCACAGAGCCCGACGTGGGGCTCGAACCCATGAGCTATGAGATCATGACCTGAGCTGAAGTTGGACACTTAACCAACTGAGCCACCCAGGCGCCCCTATGTTTATTGATTTTTGAGAGAGAGAGGACAGGAGTGGAGGAGGGGCAGAGAGAGAGAAACAGAATCTGAAGCAGGCTCCAGGTTCTGAGCTGTCAGTACAGAGCCCAACGTGGGGCTCAAACTCATGAACCACGAGATCATGACCTGAGCCAAATTCAGATTCTTAAGGCTCCCCAGTGTTTTGGGGGGAGAAGATCATAGGTTCAGCTTTAGACATGTTGAATTTAAGAACTTTGGAGGCATCTAAGAGGCAGTGTTAAGGAGGCATGTGGGAGTGTGAATCTGAAGCTCGGAAGAGAGATCTCACCTGGAGACATGGGTTTACGAGTCAAGAGATGACTAATGAATTCACAGGTGCAGATGTGATTGCTTGAGAAGAAAGTGTGGCTTGAGGAGTGACCAGAGTCAGGAAGAAAGACAGGACAACATTGTTTCATAGAATCCAGGAAATGACAGTGTTTCAAAAAAGAAGGGTGTGGTTACAGGGTCAAATGCTGCTGACAGGTGATATAGGATGAGGACGAAATGTATCTTTTAGATGTAATGGTGGTGATAGTTAACATTACTGGGAATTACTCTAAAACCTTTATGTGTAACCCATCCCTATTTTCCAGATAAGGAAACTGAGCACAGAGAGCTTATATAACTTGTCTAAATTCATACGGTAAGTAATTTGAATGAGGAACTATGACATCAGATCCCATCTCCTCAACCACTGCCATATACTTCTCCCTCCTAGTTATGTAGAGATTATTGCTGACTTTCTTGAGAACTGTTTAGGTACATGAATTGGGGAGACACCGGACAGGAGCTGGTACCGTCCGAGGGGTATCTGTAATCTCCTCGGGTCTTTGGTCTTCTGCTTTGTGCTGAAATTCCCTTTGAATTGAGATCCTTCCAGGTCTGCTAGCTCATATATAATGGCTTCAACATTTTCTCCCATGTAGGAAAATATTTGGTTGTGTCCTGAGCCTTGTTAAGACACAAGGGGACTTTGTAAGGCATATTTAGCCATCCCATAGATATGATGACCATATGTTCCAATTTGCTTGTGACTGTCTCAGTTTATGCTTATCCTGACATAATCATGAATAGCTTTTCCTTTCACTCTCAAGAGTATCTCAGTTTGGATGGCAAATTATACGGTCTCCTGTGATGGTCAATTTTATGTGTTCAGTTGGCTAGTCTAGAGTCCCCAGTTATTTAATCAAACACTAATGTAGGTGTTGTTATGAAGGTATTTTGTAGATGTGAATAAAGTCTATGATCAGTTTACCTTAACTAGAGAAGATTATTCCTGATAATCAGGGTGGGCCTGATTCAATCAGTTGAAAGACCTTAAGGGACAGAGTTCAGGTTTCTCTGAAGAAAAAATTCTGCCTATGGACAGGAGCATCAGCTCCTGCTTGAGAGTTCCAGCCTATCCTTCCTGATAGCTTGCATTATGGACTTCAGACTTTTCTAGCCAGCCCCTACAATCACATAAGCTAATTTCTTGCAATAAATCTCTTAATATATATATTTACTACTACTTCTGTTTCTCTGGTAGAATCCTGACTAGTATATCTCTCTGCCCATAGAACCATCTCTGCCTATGTCACAGTGTCCCAGGGAATTGGGGTGAAGTAGGGTTGCCATCTTCCAGGGACCTAGACTGGAGGCAGGGTGTGTTTGGGAGTTGTGGGGGGCTTTTGGTTGTTACAATGATTAGGGACACTGTTGAGACAGTGCCCAGGTGCTAGGATGCTAACTGCTACAGAAGCTCTATATGGCAGAGAGCTGTTTTCTAAAATGTGGCTCATAATGCTTCATTTAGAAACCCTGGGGTTTTGCAAATTGGGAATCATAAAAAGAGAGGGTGTCAAGGGAATTAAGGAGTCTGGTAGAGACATGATGGGGCATATTCCTAGGTGGATTAGGAAGGAAGTGAAGAAAGGAAGGCACTCAGGGCTCAATGAACTGGAGGTCATAATGAGGTTGAAAAAGGACTGTGGAAGGAGTCAATGAATAGTGGGTTGGATGGAGAGGAAATTGTCATCTTGGATGACAATTGTAGAATGCTGGAATCAGTGGTTTTAAAGGTGAGGTGGTTTTAACTTCAGATGAAGGTGAAGACAGATGTCAAAATGTACGTGGAATCATGGAGATGGTGGCAGAGGTGAGCATAAGGTCAAGGATGACAGGTGGGTGATCCACAGAGATATTTTGATGGAGGACACGGCCTGTCCAAAGTTGTGAGGAGCAAATAGAATGATGGACTGGGAAATTCTCTGTGAACTCTCAGTGGACTTACTGGGATTATAGAGCCTCTAGCAGGAGGGGCTTGTCTCTTGGCCCTACATGTTATCCAGGGCTTCTGTTTGCCTGAGGAAAGCCAAAGCAGATTCTTATGTCCTTCATTCTAAGTAGAGGGGAAGTGGGCTGCTGGAGTGTGGCCTTTACCTGTTCTGTGGCTCCTCTTTCCACATCCTAAAGTTCAACAGGTGTTGCATGACCTGACTGTCACTCACAGGGTCATGTGACATGATACAGGGAGGATTTCGCGCATCCAAAGCAATAAAGGAAACTGAGAATCAGGGAACAAAAATGGCACATCTTAGATTTGTGTGTGCATCCAAGAGTAAGCTTAGGTTAAAACCGCTTAGCATGTGTTTATAAGACCAAAGCCATGGAAGGATCTGAAGCAGAAATTCTGGATGCTCACCCACAACTAGAGTAATTCTAGTGTGATTTCTATCTTTGTAACTATGTGGATTTGGTGCCTGACCCAGAACTTGTCTCTCTCTGGAAGAAGGGAAGCACAAAGACCCACTGGCCACAGGGTGGTACATGTTGTGTGAAGTTATGGAGACACCACGGGTGGGTGTGGACGTGATCAACCTTGGCAATAAAACATACTGACCCTCTATTGAGTACGGAGGTTGTTCTGACTCTGTTATAGCAGAAGGATCCTTTTACTTAGAACACAAAGCAACATATTGTTTATGTCCCTTTCTGCATTTTTTCTCCTGCTAAGCTCTGAACTTTGTGCGTGTAACTAGAGCACTGCTCCTGACCCAGACTGTTGGCTTTCGAACAGGGGTCCTTGGAGCAACAATTACTTTGGTGTAATTTATGAACCCATTGTAGAGAGTCTAAACACAATTATGATAAAGTTCTCTTTGTGACAACTGAAGGCCATCAGGATGGTAACTTCACTTCTCAGCCAGGAATCTAGGTGCAGAGAAGGCAGGTGACTATAATGAGGTCGCATGGTAAATCAGTGGCAAGGACTGGCTCTGAAGTTGCAGTTGTACAATGATGATGGCATTTGAGGGCATACTATAAGCCAGGGGCTTTGCATGGTTTATTTGAACTATTCTTTATAACTATATTATTGTCATTATCACCATCAACATCACCGCCATTACTATCCCCACCATCATCATCACCATCATGACCACTACCATCATCATCATCATCACCATCATCACCACCACAATCATCATCATTCCAATCTGCAAATTATAGATCAAGAAGCAGATGTACAAAAACGTGAAAATATCTTTTTCCCAAGTTAGCTGACAGATGGACAAATGATGGGATTTGAACCCAAGCCATCTATCTGTCTCCATAATAGGTACACTGAACTCTTGTCTTGCACTATCCTGCTTTGTCCTGCCTCCTTGCACCAATTCAGTGCCAATCCATAGGAGGCTACCTCTGCCAGGTACTATGTTGGATGAAAGTTTTGAAGTTCTATAAGGTAGCAGAGAAAGTGACAGAAATTGATGGGCCACGCGCATAGGAATAATGCAAAGTTATTTTCCAGGTTATTACATAGCAGCCACGCTCTGTTACTGCATGTGAGCATCTCTCAAATGAATGGTGAGGTTATATCAAGTGGTAGTCTGACATGGCTAGTCTGTTGGGTCCCATAAAATTAAGTTGGTCCTCTTCTGGGTAGGCATGGTCTTATGAAATCATTCTTGACATCTCCTAATTTGCAAAGAGATTCTTAGTCAGGAACCAAACCATGAAGATGGAGAGAACGCAACCCTCTATTTTGTCCAGACTCTGAAGAATGACCATGTTTAGGATAATGCCCTGCATGGTGGATATTGAAGATGGTGGCTGTTATGCTAAGGTGAGGGAGAGACAGGAAGGAGGAGAGTGTTTTGGTGCTCTGTTAACTGAAAAGGAGTAGGTGGTATTTTGCAAGAGAGATGACCTAGATTTTCGGTTTGGTTTGTGCTTTTCCACTTTGTTACCCCCAGTCATTAGGAAAGACTTTTGACTGTTCCAGCCCAGAGCCAACCGTGCTGCCATGTATAAAGAAGAGGTGACTTGTGAATATTTGCATCAGTTATAAAGTGAGAGCTGCACTGTGCATCCTGCATGAAATCTGCCCAGAAAGTCCAGAGAGAGGTGTAATTTCCTAACAGAGTCCCAATGTTCCCATAAGCTCTGTCTTCAGAAGAGTCACCTTTAGATTCACACCTGGAGGGTTGGAGTTTTGTCTTTTTATATGTCAGTGATAGTGGTATCATTTCCTTCATTCTCCAGGCTAAATTCTGCACCACCCACGGCCTGGCAAATTGTTCTTTTGAAGGAGTGAGCTACCCTGCAGCTGCAAGGGCAGACTTTTCTGCTCTAAATTCTACCATCATTAACAAAATCCTATAGATGCCCACCAAACTCACAGCTCTCCATCACTGTTGCCATCAGAGAGCTTTTCTGCAGAGGGAGATTTTAAAAATGTAATTACTTTCCTATATAATTTCATAACCACACTGAAACATTGCAGCAGAAAAAAAATTTACCCACAATCCTGCTACCCCAGCAAATCAAACTATTTTCACGTTTTTATGTCATAATAATCATAGGGAAGGTACAGTTTGGAGGTCTGTGTGTGTGTGTGTGTCTACTATAGGACAATGTGCTCCAGATTTTTTGCAACACTGTTGTTTTCATTTATTTCTGATTTTTTTTAAAAAAGGCAAATCATTATATGTATAACAAAATGTGATTTAGTTTTATACCTTTGTAAGATGGTAGGAATAAATTCATGCATGAGGAAGAAATTGTCACACTGTTCTAGTTTCTTATTCATTTCCCCCATATTTTGACATAGCTTTCATATTGATAATGCAATGTTTCTCAACTGGGAGGTGATATTTGGCCATATCTGGAGATATTTCTGGCTGTCACAACTAGGGGACAGGACTACCAGCATCTAGTGGGTATGAGGTCAAGGATGCTGCTAGCCATCCTACAGTACACAGGACAGCCCCTACTACAAAGAATTTTCTGGCTCCAAATGTCAATAGTGCTGAGGTAGAGAAACTCTGTTATAATGTAGAATGGTGATTTCATAGTTCTTTGAGTGGATGTCTAGTTTACTGAAGTGCCCCCTGCTCCCTTCACTGGATGTTATTCGATGTCTGCTAGTTTTTTAGTGTTCTGATGAGCATCTCCAGGCACTGAACTCTGTCTTGCTTCGGGCTTGCAAAGGGTTATTCAAGGGGAGGGTGCCAGCTGCTACCTGGCTTCCCTGAGTTTGGGAATCATCCCCAGACCAAGTGGGAGGATTTTTCTACAAATAGTGCAGGCTGTTTGTAGTTCCAGTTACTGCAGTCGAGATAAGCAAACTCCCAGGCAGCAGGAATGCAGCGGAGCAGGCATAAAACTGAGGAAAGGCAAAACCTTGAGACCAGGGGACTCAGGGATCTGGGAAGTGAAACGGATACTCACTGGCTCTGCAAGCATTCTCAGAGGTTGGCTGTGTGGCCTGCCGTGCACCTGACCACATCCAGCCTGAGTGGCAGCCTCATCCACACTTCCCACTCCACTTCTGTGTTGCCTGTTTTTCTTCAGCACTTATGCCGTCGGGCGTGCTACCCATTTTACTTATTTATCCTGTTTATTTCTGTCTCCCACTCCCTGGGGGCAGGGATTGCTGTCTGTTTGGAGCACTGCTGTTTCCCAGCACCCAGAACAGTTTCTGGCTCATGGTAGACACTTGGTGCCTACTTGCCGAATAAAGGAGTGGATAATTCACAAACGAAAGAGGGTTTTGTTTTGTTTTGTTTTGTTTTTTGCTTCTGGTTTTTATGCTTTCGAAAGAGCTTTACGACATCCATTGCTCTCAGATCAGGTTTCTCTTTCGACTCTGTCTTCATTTCACTTTGAGTTTCTCACCAATGTCCGAGGAATGTGTCCTTGGAGGGGGTGACAATTCAGAGTGGGAGAGAAAGGGAGGGTGAAGCAGGGAGCCCCAGGTGACAGGATCCCACCCTCTGTGGGGAGGAGTTGAGTGGCTTCCAGAAGCAGGAGGTGTGGACAAGAATTGTCACGGGTTGGCGGCAGGGTGCCCCTGTTCCTGGGTTGCGATGTTCTGGGAACTGTGTCCTCTGCCACAGGGGCTGCACTGGGCTTCATCGTTAGGGGGTCCTGGACGCCCACGGGGCTCTCCTTAGACCTGCATCCAAAGATGGAAACCTCCCTTGGCCAGCTGCCTGGGGGCCAGCCTTGGGGTTCCTCCCGGACATTCATCATGGGCTACGTTCCAGGGCGTCTCAAACCAGACATCTGTGGCCTCAGTGCTGGGGTGAGACTCCCTGTCTGAAGGTTCACAGTCACATTTGATCTAATGATCCTGAAATTATGTATATTCTTGACTCCTTAAGAAACCCTAAAAACCGCAGACAACCTTCGTGCATACATAGCCGCATCTTTGTTAAAGCGCTACCAGTCCTGGGGCCAAGCATGGGTGGTGGGAGTTGTGGGGGGGAGAGGCTGTCTGGAACCATCAGGTGAATGGTGACAGCCCCCCTCGGGCCTCCACGGCCCCTCGGTTGGCAGCTCTGGAGGCCCGCATCATGTTTCGCGTCACTCAAAGGCAGGTGAGCCGAAGGCCTGTCTCGCTGGCTGTCTCCGCAGCTGCGGCTGTGATCAGGTGGCCCTGCCCGCCTCAGCCCGGCAGCTCGGGCTCTTGAAGAACGAATGACAGGGGCAATAATCTGCACTTGGCAAAACAAACCCCAACACACTCTGAAAGGCACAGCTGGGCCAGGCTCAGCAACTTTATTCATTAGGCAGTTAATCTCCAGGCTGTCAGCTGAGGCCACAAGGGCAGGCCCAGGCAGGGAAGCTGTGCCTTCAACAATTCAATCCAGTCCCACAAATATTATTGGGCTGTGCTCTGCACGAGGGAGACGCTGTGAGTGGCTGCAAAGGAAGCAGGCGAGAAAGGGACAGTTCCTGCCTCAAGGAACTTGCAGGCTAGCTTCTCCTGGAGCCACCAGAGAGCAGCCGAAAGGGACAGCTGGGGTTCAGAGTTGGGAGAGAGAACTGTCTGTTGAAAAATCAGGACAAATTCTGTGGAGGAGGAGTACTGGAGTCTGGATAGAATTTCTCCTTCCTTTCCTCTCTCCTCCCTTTCCTCCTTCCTTCCCTGTGGTAGACAGAATAATAATTACATACCCCCACCTTGGACCCCTTAATGTCCATATCTTGATCCCCAGAACCTGTGAATATATTACCTTATATGGCAAAAGAAACTTGGCAGATGTGATTAAGGTGAACCCTAAGTGTAATCATGAGGGTCCTTGTAAGAGGGAGGCCGGAGGGTCAGAGTTGGAGACAGATTTAAAGATCAGCATGCTGGCTTTGAAGATAGAGGAAGGGGCCATCAGCCAAGCCATGCCAGCAGCCTCTAGAAGCTGCTTGGCAAGGAAGCGAGTTCTTTCCCTTAGAGCTTCCAAAAACAATGCAGTCCTGCTGACCCATTTTGGGCTTTGGATCTCCAGAACTTTAAGGTAATAAATCTCTATTGTTTAAGCCATAAATATGTGGTAATTTGCGATAGAGGCAATGTAAACCAGATATACACCCTCTCTCCTTCCCTTGCTTGCTCTCTCCCTCAATCTCCATCTCCTTCCTTTTCTTCTTCTCTTCCCCACCCCTGCCTTGCATTCTCTCTTTTCCTCTTCCCTTCTCACCTCTCCTCTCCTTTCTTTTACTTCTTTCCTCCCTCCATCCTTTCCTTCCTTCCTCTCTCCTTTCCTCCCCTCCCTGCCTTCCTCCCCTCTTTCCTTTTTTCCTTCCTCCTTCTCTCTAGGTGGAAAGATCCTTAAGGCAGCTAGAAATATGAATCTGGGGCTCTGGTCATAGGTCAGAGGTGAAGCAATGAGCCTGGCTGGAGAAGAGAACCCAGGGCATGGCCTTAGGGAGCTCTCAGATTTAGGGAGTGAGGGAAAGGAACCTCATTCCCTAGGTTAGTCAGAGCTAGGTGGGATAGTCAGAGAAGTGGTGGGACACTCAGGATGGTGAAAGAGCAGAAAAACCATGGGCCTTTGAGGGGAGAGTGGTCAACAGAGTCAATGTTGCATGGAAGTCAGGGGGCTGTGGGGAGAGGAGAGGTCTTCCCCGTGGGGTTGGGGAGGTCATTCCTGAGCCTTGAGATGTGAGGAAGTTGATGGGGGCAAGCGAGGAGTGAGTGGGCAAGCCGTGGAGATGTTGGGGACCTCTTTCAGTGCATTTGGAAGGGAGGGAAAAGAAGAAATATATGAATAGGACCTGAGAGAGAAGCAGGTGGCCCAGCCTGATTGCAGGTGAGTGGGAGTTCCTGGGAGAGACTGGGAGATTGGAAATGCAAGCACGTGAGGACTGGGGGAGATGGGAAAAAGGGCATCCTTTTCCAGAAAGGGCACTTCCTCCCTGGGAAAGGCATGGAGAAAGAGGGACAAGGAAAAGAGAGATTTTTCTACAGAAAAAAAAAAATGGAATAGGCTCTTGGCAAAGCAGGAAGCAAGGCCATGTTCAAGGAGAAAGGGTGTTGGGAGTGGGGTTTGGGGACAGAAAGGAGGCAAGACATTTGGATCAGCCACTTCAGGGATTTTCAGAAGGAATAACAAACACAGGACCCCTGCTTAAATTTTGATGGACTCTGGTAAGAACTTGCTTTTCCTGTCGTGTTCAGCAGCAGGGGAGCAGAGCAGGGAAAGGACACAGCTCTAGGACTGGCAGGGGAGCTGCAGAAGGACAAGGCAGGGGTGGGGGGGGGTGGTGGTGAGGAGGGGATGGGAAGCAATCACAGTGTCAAAATGGCTGAGTGTGAATTCCAGGCTGGGCTGAGGTCAGAATGAGGAAGAGACATGGAAAAACCATATGGGCTGAGGACCACAGCTCATGAGAGGGTGCAGAGCAAGCAGATCTCTCTGACATTGGACAAATCTCTCTTCCTGCCCTTGCCCCCACCCCGTTCACAAAGCAGCCTCCATTTCATTCCTCCTGACTGGTTTGGAACAAAATAAAAATGCCTGGCAGAAAATGTCGGTGGGCGCCCCCCCCCCTTTTTTTTTTTACCAAAACAGTCTCATGATCCCTGTGCCCTGATGGCATCTGAGATCTTTGAGGGTTGATTTCAGCTTATCTTCACTTGTGTGTCCTCAGCCAGTTTTGGGTCTGGAGGATTTTGAGTATGGGTTTCTCTCTGTTGGCTTATGCTTCAGTGTCTGTCCGTGGTTCTTCTCTCCTTTTCCTTCTTCCTTTGTTTGGCAACTTTAGGCGTGGTACCAGGGGATGTGAGAGCTACTCCACACACCTAGGGTTGCCAGTTTGGGCAGCTTGCATGGTGCAACACCATGATCTGAAGGAGGATGGCCTTGGTCTATTGCAAACAGCCTCTGGTGCAAGCGGTTCCTCTTTGGGGGTCTGGTAGTGGGGCATTTGGGAGTCTATGAGCAGCCTACAAACATCTGCCCCCAAGATCAAATCTGGTTGGCTGGTTGGCCAGTATGGGTCAACAAAACATATAAATCTGTATTTCCCCCGCAGAGGAAGCCGGGTCATTGACTTCAGGCCACGTATGCTGTGCATGGTTGTGTCATCGGAATTACAAATGCCGAGGGTGCCAAGAGGCAGGTGGGCAGAGGCTCCGTGGCATCTCACCATCCCTGTGCTCTTGGGTCCTGTAGCTCCTTTTCGTTCTGATTTTTATTTTTACACTTTTCCTCTTATATTTTTAAATTCCTTC
This sequence comes from Panthera onca, assembly GCF_046562875.1. NCBI lineage: Eukaryota > Metazoa > Chordata > Mammalia > Carnivora > Felidae > Panthera > Panthera onca. The sequence goes on along the minus strand of NC_138339.1, from coordinate 210,979,962 downwards.
CGAGCAGGGTCAAAGCTATAAGGAGCAAAGCCAGGGCCATGTTTGTGGAAGCGTTTACTCAGCAATCCCCTTCTGGGAGGAAGTGGGAGGAGGAGGGTCTGCTCAATGGCCCCACGGTCTTTGTTCCCAGGACTCAGGGCCCTACCTCCATATGGGGCCCCCCTGCTTCCTCTCCATCAGGCTGGCCCTGCCCCCAATCCCGCTGTCCACTTGACTGACTCCTCATATGAAGTTCAGACACTTGAGGGATTGAAAGCATACTCTAGTTCAAAAATGTGCCTCATTCTCAGAGTGCAGATGATTCAGACAAAGCCTTTATGTTTAATTTTGCCTACTTTCTCCTTCCATATTGATTCCTTGCATTTCACTGAGGGGCTTATTTGATTTGGAGGTGGATTATGCAATTACCTTACATATTATCTGAGCAACACAATAAAGGCAGAAGTGGGTTTTATTTATAAAATCTGAATTATCCAGATGATGCCGTCCATGTAGACATAACCTTGGAGAAGACAGGACCCAAGGAAGCTTGCAAAGAGACCCCAGGTCCTAGAGTACCATGCACGGAGGACCCGGGCCTGGCAGAAGCTTGGAGAACAGACCATGTATTGCAGAACAAGGGTTTGTCTCTCCTCCAGCCTCGAACCGATCCATTTGTCACTCTGGATTATTTCTCTTACACCTGCACAGGGAGACAGCATTGTCAAACGCAAGGATTCCCAGCGTGCTCTGTTGTGGCATGAAACACAAACACCATTTCCTTTCGGCTCTGGCTTTTACAGGGCCTACCCGAATATATTTGTGTTGTCTCCAAACCTGGCACTTTAAAATAAATGAAAAGTTCCCTGAATGACAAACACAGTGCACATAGTGGGAGGGCCATTTGCGGGGAAATGGTCGCGAGGAGAATCGGTACTTTATGAATATTCACTGAAGTGTAAACCTGCACATTGCTTATACGCTTTTCTGCATCCTAATTTGCCCATGAATGCAAATGAGTCCCGTTTAAAATAGAGACGGGGAGAACAGGCTCCTCACAGAACACCTAATTGAAAGATGTTTGTACATCATGTCTGATATTTAGTAAACAGAGAGACAAATCCAATCGTTTTCCAAATGAGACCTCAGAAACAATAAAAAATAATGATCACAAAAACCTGGAGAGTAAGAATGTGCAGAACCAACGGCTTTCCTAAAAAGGGGGACATAATTACTCTGTCTCAGGGTGCAATTAGTGTCCTAATTATACGAAGGTGTATTTTGCTTATCTCTTCAGTAAGCCCTCTGTCAAGATTTAGCGGCCTCGAGGAGCAGTCCGACAGGGGGCTGGGGCCCGCGCTGGGGTAGGCAGTGGATGGTCCTGTGGGCAGAGGGGCCCGGATAGTGGTACTTGGGGAAGTACCTTCGTCTTTCTTGTAGACTGACAGATGGTTTCAGTCTGGGCTGGACTGCCTGCTGCTGCTTTCAATGCAAGAGTGTTACCTTTTTGGATTCATGAAAGCCACTCAATCAAAGATAAAAAGGCAGGCCAGTGTGGGGAATCAATAAAATCTCTACTTTCAGCTGGAGTGTCTAATAGTAATTCTTCTCGTGTCACTGCCTGGTTAAACAGTCATACTCCTGCTAAAAGCCCTATAAGACATAATAGATTCATGTGGCTTTGCTCTATTGTGTTGCATTTGGCCTGAAAAAGGGGAAAGGGGCTCCTGTTTTTCCAAAACAAACCAGACACTGAAGCATTGTGTATCAAAATGTATTCACCCACTGCCTGATCATCTCATTAGAGCAGAGGGGGCTTCCTTTGCATACCTCTTGCGGAGTTATTTCCAGACATCTGATATATTCATTGCAAAGCCTCCTTCGGAGATGTTTTAGTACCAGTTCCAAGTCGCTCTGCTTACATTTAAATGTGTTCTTTGGTGGTTGTTGTTCTGGGGAAAAAATCATAAAAACAAGTGCTTTTTATTTCAAACCGAGCCAATTGTAAACATCGAGATCTGTTCTGAGAAGTCAACAGCAAATGTCACATGTCTCAGAGCTGAACTCAGGAGCACCAAGTGGCTTACTCATGCAGAGTCTCAGGCAGGGCCTTCGTCGTGGCTTCTTGTGAAACAAGTTTATGTTGAGCTGGAGGTGGGGCAGGGTTTTCCTTAAAGTCCTTGCATGGCAGTGGGGTCAAGATCTATGTGGATGCGGCGCCCCTCACCCCGACACACTCACAGGCCCTGGAATGGTCCCAAACCCACAGCCCATGTGGCTTTGAGTCATAGAGGTATCAGGGCCTTTTCTCTGCAATCTTTCCTCCTCCGGTCTTATAGAGACAAAATGAAGTATTTGTGCCCGAGTTGAGCAGCATTAAATGCTGACGTCCAGGGATTTTGAGTGAATGAGAATCACAGAGCATGTTATTTCGCCATCTGGGGCGAGAAAGAAGCGGTGGGACAAGCGGCACTTTGTTGGCCACTCCCAGCAGGCCCTTTGATCAGGGGCCTTTGTGAAGGCTCCGCTGACCCCTCCTGTCCCACGTCCAAACCAAGGCCACTTCCCACCCTTTGCTTCTCTTGGAAGATTCGTCTGCTGCTGTCGGGCCACACCAGAGCCTTTCCTGGCATATCATGGTGGATTGCAGAAGAGACGAAGATACAGAGCGCCTTCCCCCTTATGGCTTCTCACCCACCTCCCCTGGAAACCTCAGCAGATGTAGACAAGACTTTAATAGCTACGTAAAGAGAAATGCATGACAATCTCATTAGGGGAGCCATAATGGCCTGTTGGAGGATCTCAGAGAGGACAATATATCAACGTCTAGTTTGTTACGGCATCCTAACGATGGCACTTTGCCCCTGCCCATAATCGTCCATTCATCGCCCATTTGACCTGGCTCTCAATAATGCTTTGCCCTCCCTTGCATCGGTCTCCCTTTGAGGCCCTCGACAATTGCTGACACAATTCTTTACGTGCGGGTAAATCAGAGCAGTAAGTGACAATCATAAAAAAGCAGTTAGTGGGCCATCCCATGGCTTGCCGTGATCTGGCGCATTCAGGCTCTTTCTTTTCTTTTTCCCAGAAGTCCTTCATCTCGAGCCCAACATCTGCAGGAGGTCAAGGCACTGGGAGTCCTGGGATCTCAGCCATCTGCCAAGGAAAAAGGAAGTCGGTGCTAGAGGAGGGAGGAGGAGAACCTAAATGATATTCTGAAGACCTTCTTAAAGTTATTTATCGTGGGCGAGGGCAGGAGAATCGTTATTAATGGTATCAGTCTATTGTCTCCTGATGTGCCTCCGAGGGCAGCGGACATAATTAAAGTCGAAGCCCAGTTCATTCCTCCCCTTGGAGGCTTAAATAGCCTGGAGTCATTTCCCATTCCTCCCTTCCCACGAGCGCCCGTCCTCCCCAGCTGCTGAAAAATTCAACATTCCTATAAACTACAGTACTTTGTAAAGGTCATGCGCCAGTTAATCTGAACCTGAGGTCTGTAGCCGTGCTCACTGTAGCCGCAGCAATGGTGACGTGGGGGCTGCCTGCGGAGGACCTGAGGGGCACGAGGCAGGCTCGCAGAGCTCTTTAAATATTGCCGAGCATTTCCTGGATCAGCATGATATTTAAAGATTTTTGTTCCACCTGCCTGCGAAATATAGAGTCCAGCCGAGAGGCAAGAAAATGAATATGGATTTCTTGCCCTTTCAGTGTATTCACTCCAGAAAATAGCCATTTCTTTCTTTTTCTTTTTTTTTCCGCGCCGAGCTGGGGACTGCAGGCTTCAGGCAGCCATGATTACAATCATGCATCATGAATGAAATGTGCCATTTGAAGAAAATCAGCCGCTCATTCCATTTCAACGCCCCCCCTCCCTCCCCCGACAAATCAATAGCACTAGTGGAGGTTTGGGGCTGAACTGGATGTTGTGCTTGAACTAAAGTACTTTCTCAACATACTTCGGCTACTCCAAGCAGTGGCCAGGGGCAGGCTCTGCCTGAGGCTCCAACAAGAGGATTATCAGCCTCCAAGGCTAGGTCTGGTTCCGCACGTGATGGAGAAGTGAGACTCAGTGCTGGTGGGTAGAACACTGGGAAGGATCCAAAGACGCGCTTCCTAGCTTGGGCTCTGCCTAAACTAGCATTTTGTTGATCCATTCATTCAACAAGACATGCCTGGGGGCGCCGGGGTGGCTCAGTCGGTTGAGCGGCTGACTTTGGCTCAGGTCATGACCTCGCAGTTGGTGAGTTCAAGCCCTGCATCTGGTTTGCTGCTGTCAGCACAGAGCCTGCTTTGGATCCTCTATCCCCCTCTCTCTCCGCACCTCCCCCCTTCACCCTCTTTCTCTCTCAAAAATAAAACATTAAAAAAAACCCACCTGGGGCACCCGGGTGGCTCAGTTGGTTAAGCGTCCGACTTCAGCTCAGGTCATGACCTCGCGGTTTGTGGGTTTGAGCCCCGTGTCAGGCTCTGCTGACAGCTCAGAGCCCGGAGCCTGCTATGGATTCTGTGTCTCCGTCTCTCTCTGCCCCTCCCCCACTTGTGCTCTGTCTCTCTCTGTCTCTCAAAAATAAACAAACATGACAAAAAAAAAATTAAAAAAAACCCCACCTGTCTGGGGTATTTTGTGTGTTCCAGACATGGTGTGAAGCTCGGAGAGCATAAGAGCAAAGAAGGTGGACACAGACCCTGCCCTCACGCAGCTTCTAGAGTGTAATGCGGGAGGCACAACAATTACTGGACAATTACAATGCAGTGTGATAAACCTTGGGACATTGGGACGATTTTTCATCTCTCTGCTTTCCCCTTTTTTTTTTTTTTTTTTTTTATAGGCAAACTGAGGAAGTGTAAAAAGAGAAACCTTCAAGATATTCTCCCCTTCCGGGATCCTAATCAATCTGTAGGGCACATAGGCAGTCAAACCTTCAAACTTACCTTGTTTCCAGGTAGGCGAGGCTCTTGCTCCCTTTGTCCTCAGGGTCACCACAACCTGGCTGCAGAGAGGAGCCTCAACGCAGATGAAATGTTAACTCACAGCTGAGGTGCCAGATAGATGTCATGGACTTTGAGAAGTTTCGGCAGTTCCAAGTTCCTTGGGAGTTCAGAGGAGGGAGAGATGGCTAAGTGCATTATCTATGCCAGTGACACTTCTCTCTGTGCCTTTTTAACCACTCCCCTGCCTCCCATTACTTATATATGGAGAAGACTCCTCAATTCATGTCTTCAGCCCAGATCTTTCCCCTCTCCCTGGCCCTTGCCTTGGCTAATGCCTACACATTTTCCATCTCCCACGTAAGCTCCAAGAGGCTATCCATTTCCTTGAACCAGGTTAGGATCCTGTGGCACCCTGGTCTTCAGAGCGCTTAGCACATTTTTTTTTTTTTTTTTTTTTTTTTTTTTGGTAATTATTTAGTCAACTGTCTCTTCCACAAGTCTGCCAGACCCTCAAAGGCAAGGACCATGTCTGTCCAGCTCACTGTTGTTTCCCCCGGGCCATGGTGCTTTGCCTTTTTTCAGTGTTTGGTAAGTAATTTGTTATATAAATGAACGGCTATCTAATTCTTCTAGAGAATAAACATGCCTGTCTTTAAGGCATGCAGACCATTTCACCCTGTTTGGGTGGTCCTTCCCAGAGTGAGATAGAACTAAAGCCACTAAAGTGGCTTGGTGCCAGTATATTCCCAACAGAGTGTGGTGTCTTAGGCAGAGTTTCCTAAAACTCAGAGCTTGAGACAAGGCTTAAGTACTAATGTGCTATGCGAGAAGTGCTATCCTAGGAAAGTGAAGGAAAAGAGAAAAGAGTCAGGGAAGGAATGGAAGCAACTCAAGGTGATATGTTACTGTGCTGGCCTCTGGTTCCTGATAGCATGTGTGCATGCGTGCGCGCGCACACACACACACACACACACACACACACACACACACACAATGACAACAAACAAAATGATCATAACCAGTTGCTCAGCAGGTGCACCTGATCAGCCATGCAGGATGTTTTTGGCCGGACCATACAGAAAAACCATACCTCAGAACAGTCCTTGGGAGTAAAAAGGGAAGGGGATTTATCCTCTGTCTCTTACTTCTGTTGGTCAAAGTTAAGCGCCCTGGGGAGGGAACTTCCCTGTATTTAAGGTTTATTTTATCTTGAAAACCACTGAGAAAGTCAGAGCTCATGCTCTATAATATGACATTTCATCCAAGCCACATATATGCAGAAAAGAGTAAATAGTGTAGGCCTAAGATTGCTATTCTCAAAAAGGCCTGCTGGAAAGGCCAGCATTGGGGAACTTGGATTTCAGAAGGGCTCACATCACTGTGCCTAGACCTTTTTGTGCACGTTTATGCTGATCACCTGTTTTCCATCTGCAGATCTGAAGTTTAGGTACATGCTGGCAGAGGTTACCTACATGGCTAGTCCCCAGTAAAAATCACAGGGCACTGAGTCTCTAATGAACCTCCCTGATAGACAACATTTCACATGTGTTGTCACAACCCCTTGCTAGAGGAATTGAGTGAGTCCTGTGGGACCCCACTGGGAGAGGTCTCTTTTAGATGCTTGTGTCTGGTCTCCCCTGGACTTCTCCCCACATACCTTTCCCTTTTGCTGGTTGCTCATTGTATCCTTTGCTGTAATAAATCATAGACGTAAGTACAACTATATGCTGGAGTCCTGTGAGTCCTAGAAAATCATCCAACCTGGGGTGGTGGGGGTCTTGGATACCCCTAACACAGCGTATGTGGCTGGCTGGCCTCATGTGAAAGAACCAATCAGGCTTTGATTTTGTTGGCCAAGGCAGAGGCTGAGGTGAAGCAAGAGGATGAAGATCTGGGGAACAAGGGAGGCTGAGGAGGCACAGAGGCACAGAGATGTGTCTGATACATGTAGCAGAAGAGCCCAGATGGACCTCGGCAGCTACCATTTGCGCAAACTATTCCTGGGATTAATGTCTCTTACCTCAGTTTCATCACACAGAACTGTGTATCTACCTTGCAGGATTGTAAGGATTGGTATAATGTGCGACTTCCTTTAATCCTGTTGACTTTCAGGAAAAGATATCTTGACCCCTTATCTTTAGGCTGTAGGATTTGGATTGACTGCATGGAATGTGGCAGAGAGGGGGAAGGAGGGAGTGAAAGTGCAGTAGTGCATGAAGACTGTCAGTGTGTGTGGGGAGGAGGTCGCTCTTTCTACTTCAGCAGTGTTGAATGGAATGTTCTGGAGAAGAGAGTACCTGGTTCTAGATGTTGTGGAGAAGTTTTGCTGGATTTGGAAGTATTTCCAAGAGAGTTCTCTTGGAGTCCAGCGGATTGTTAGACTGTCCAGATACCACTTACCAGATGGTGGTCATCTTGGGCTTGACCTGGGTTCAGCCTAAGACCACACAGGACGTTCTTAGGCCCCCATTTCCTCTATCAGTGAGTATCAAAATTATTTGGCTGCAAGCAACAGACTTAAACTAACTTAAACAAAAATGCATTATTGGAAGGCTTTGGCATAGCTTGCAAAGAGTAGTAGCTGAACCAGGATGCCTCAGGCAGGGTGGACATCAGGGCAGTTCTCGGAACCTCAGTAGTTGGACCAACACTCTGAAATGTGATTGTCGGATGGCAGCTATTACCTCTTGGATCCCCTGTTTGTCAAAGATTCAGATTTCCCTACAGAGGGGCTGTGATTGCTTTCCTTGGAATACTTTAGCCACCCTGGTAATCAGGGGGAGGATTTTTGTAATTGGAAACTCAATAGAAATACATCAGGGGAGAGAGAGTTCCCCAAATTAAAGAGGATGCCATTACCAAGGCAGATAAGACATTGACACAGACTTGCTTTTCCTGGGGTGGCCTCTGCCCTATGGAACTCAAGTCACCAGGTCACAATTCTGTTTCTGGGACATCTGAAGCCTGGTGCTACTAAGGTAACCTGGGGCTTTGTCAGATTCTGTCACTCTTGAGAATTTGTCGTGTCTTTTTGGTTTCTCCATACTTTCCAAACATATCCAGAAAACATTTGGGAAGGCTGCCTATGGATGTTACTGATCTCTCGTTGCCACCGAAGGGTATACCTTTGTAGAGCCTCAGTGGTTTGTTACCCTAAGCACTTTCACACTATATACCTCTCTAAGCCTTAAGGATGCCCTACTGTCTTCTCAGAGTGTGTTTTCCCTCTGCTACAAATGCCTACTCACCTTCAAGCTCCACTGCCATTTTTCTCCATGCCTCAAAGTCACACAGCTTTGGCAGAGTCTCATGTAGAGTCCAGGTCCCTAAGCTTCTAGTTGGAGTCATTTCAATAAAGTAGCTCCAGATTAGGGCTTTGGAGTCAAACAAACCCTGGGTTTCAGTTCTGAATTTACTGCATTAGAAAACCCTGAGAATTTTACTTACTGTCTTGGAGACTAGGTTTTCTCTTCTTCAAAGGGAATGTTAGTAGTACTCTCCACATAGATTTTTGGGAAAATTAAGTAAGATAATGCATGTAAAGTGGTTTGCACAATGCCTGGCACACAATAAGTGCTCAATAAATGTTAACAATTATTGTATTGTGTTCCTGTCCCAGGAAGATTATGTAAATAAATTAAAGAATAGAGAGCTTTAAAATCCTCAGGAGCAAGTAGAGTAACCATAATGTGCAAAGACTTGGAAAGCCCCAGGGAAGAGTCAGTACTGAAAAGCCTGCTACTGTAAAAGTTGTAAACAAATCTTAAAATACTAATTAGGCAGAAGCATAACTAACTCTCCTAAATAATGAAATATATGCAGTTGTTGTTCATGGTTCAAAATAATAAATTCTAAATTAGTCACTCAGAGCATTATTAATAACAAAACATAGTCTGCAAAGTAGCTAAAGTTGTATTTTTGACCCTCATGAATTCAGTAATAAGAGAAAATATCAAAATCAGACTCTTTCGAGATTATCATGGATCACTAATTTGTTTTTGTGGGAAAATGACTGGATTTGGAATTGGAACACCTGGGTTTGAGTCCCAGCACCGTTGATTGTTGTTAGCTCTGTGATCATGGAGAAGACACAGCCTAGCACAAGTTTCAACTGGGGACGAAGAGGCAGCAGAAAATGTGATGTCCACTCTCAAGAAACCAGTAGGCTAGTTGAAAAGACAATATACATAGCACATAAGCAAATGCATTCTTCTAGGCTGTTCCTGAATTTAAATCCAGGGAAATAAGAAAAAGATCAGAATTTACTCAAGAAAAAGAGTGAGGGAGGTCTTGGATTATGTCCTCTGGTACAAGTTGGGGGGGGGGGAAGGACAATTTGCAAACTGGAACAGAATGAGTAAGACAGATGAGGAGACAATACATGCACGGCTGGTAATGGCCAGTCAATAATCAGTTAGCAGGTGCATCTGTAACCGTGCAAGGTGATCCCAGTGCTGGCCTCGGTGCTGTGGGCAGATCAGAAGGAAGAGGCTTGATTTCCATCTCCTGGGAGTATGCAGTCTACAAAACACTAGGAGAGGGAGAAGAAATACTGGTAAAGCACCCGAGGAAGAGACAGGGCATGAGTAAGTACTACATGCTTTTGAACTGAACCGAAGGGTTTAGCCACCTCGTAAAGTCTGGCTGACATTTTTCTATAGAGGAAGACTGTACCTTTAAATCCACAGCATGAGAAAACATTTCAGTTTGCCAAGTTTCTGCTAAGCCATCCTGAAAAAAATATTCAACAGCTTTCACCAGCCAGAGGCCCCAATATCCAATCTCTGTCTCAAATGATAAATGACATTTGTCAGTTGACAAAGCAAATAGCCTCGACCATTTGAGGACATGGTCCTGCTGTGCATAGCACTCCTGTTGAACCGGCCAAGAGCACCTTGAGGTGAGAGAAAGCCTCTTTGTGCATGAGCCCTCCAGAGAGAGAGCCCAGAAACAAGCTGACTTTGTGTTGCTCGGAGGGTAGTTCCTCATTAGGAGCCGAAACCTTGGTAGAAAATATCTGTCTGGGCAAGAGGGGATTTCTCAGGTCTGGGGCTGGATTAGCTGGGGATGACTTGGAACTTTGCTTTGCTGGTGGCCATGCACTTTGCTTAGGTTTCTGCTGAAATCTGTGCTCTTTCCCCCAGTATCCTCTAGATCCTATTGTCTTAGAGTAGATGTCAATGTGATCAGCTGGAGACAAAATTAAGCGGTAGAACTCACATCGCCACTAGTAGCATAGTTGATGGTATGCATGGAGAGGAAGGGTAAGTACTTTTGGCATTTTGGGCAGAGGAACACTTTTTCTTTGTGTGGTTTTCTCTCTCGGATTGCAGGGTGTTTAAAATCTGTGGCCCACCCACTGAATGATGAATGTTATTGCCCCCAGTCATTGTGACTGTTAAAACCCTTCACACCTTTCCAACTCCCCGCCCTCCACCACTTCCAGGGCTTGTGGGGAGCCCAAAAACACATGGGTGATGGATGCCTGCAAGGGGACTTGTCGTCTTTTGGGTCCCAGCTTGCTCTGCTGCTCTTGAGGAGCCTGGAGCAGGGCAGAATCTTTGTCCTTCTCAAAACTGGCCCCTGGGGGTGGGCTTGGGAGTGGTGGACTACAGATTTGGTGTGTCCCTCATTCTGCTTCCAAGTTAGCTGTTTACTCCTTGCTGAGCCCCCTGGAGGAATCTATCAGTTTTCCAGAATGGGGAGAGGGTAGGGCACTGGGGCCAAGGGACCTGGGAAAAGATAAAGATAGCCAGCCAAGCAAAGATAGCCAGTCAGTTAGTTATGGGACATCATGTTTGTCTCTTTATTGCAAACTGTTACTCAGGAGAAAGACTTTCCAATTTGATCCAGTTCAAGTTGAGGACAAAGGACAGAGAGACCCCTAAGTTCAAGTGGTCTAACCATGTGTTCCAGTGTTTCTCTAATGTCTGATCCATTGACTATTTGCAGTAGAGTGACCTGGGGTGCTTGTGGGAAATGCAGATTTATGGCCCCCGAGCCCTACTATGTCAGTTTCTCTGGATTTAAGACTGGGAATATGAATTTTAAAAATCACCCTCTGTGATTCTTCTTTAGGCAAAGTTTGAGAGAACTAAGGATCTTCCAATGCTCAAGTTCCTCCTGTAAGAACCCTGATTAGTAACTGCCTGTTCTCTGAATATCTCTAATAGAGGGGGTCTCCTTCTCTTTGGAGGCAGTCCATGGTCTCCCTGTCTAGCTCCGTGCTCTGCAAGCTTTCCCCAATGGGTAAAGTATGGTCTCATTGGTGGGCAGAAACCCCAAACTCAAACTATGTGTGTGTGAATAAATGCATTTTGCATTGGGCTTGAAAGGGTGTTCACTAAAATTACACGTGGCTCCTTATGGAGGGAGAGTAAAATATGGGTATGTGGCGAAGCCAAGGGAGTAAATTCATATTCTATATATACCTGTATTGTTTGAATTTTTCTTCGACCATGTACATGTGGTAGTTGTGTAATTTAAAAATAAAAGGCAAAGCAACACCAACACTGATGTTCTTGATATTGAGCCAAACCTGCTTCACTCTGTATTTTCCTCTTCAGTTCTACGGGAATCGCAAAGGGTTGCATAGAGTGACAAGTTTTTTTCTCCACCTACCAAAAGTTTTTGAATGCCATTAGGCCTGTCCCTTCCAGGCACTGAGGCACTGGCCCTCTAGGCCAAATGGCCCTGGTTTGTTGACCCTCACATTGTTTTCTGGTGCTTGACTTCCCGGAAACTGCCCCTTCTTACCTGCTGGATGAAGCTGTTCAGCTTGACTGTATTCTGTGAAAGTTGTGTTCTGTGCTGTATACTGAGAGCAATATTCTGGGTGTGCTGTGACCAGAATAGAGGGAATAGGACAGTCATCTCTGTCTTACCAGGTCCTATCCTTTCACTAAGGCAGCCACGTCACACTGATGACTCTTGTTGAGCAGAGAGTCAACGAAAACCCCTAAAATCTTTGTCACACCAGCTGCTGCTAAGGCTCATCTCCACCACCTTGTACGGCTTTCAGTTTTTCAGTTGGCTTTCTGGACTGAAGTGGAAACACCTTAAACTAATTCCTATTAAACTTCATCTTGTTAGGCTTGGCTCATTGATCCAGGAGGCTGAAGCATCTTTTCTTTCTTTCCTTCCTTCCTCACTTCCCTTCCTCTCCTCTCCTCTCCTCTCCTCTCCTCTCCTCTCCTCTCCTCTCCTCTCCTCTCCTTTCCTCTTTTTTCTTTTCTTTTCTCTCCTCTTTTTTTTTCTTCCTTTCTTTCTCAGAAAAAACCTCTTTTGCAGAGTTTGATTTTATTTGGCTGCAGAGGGGAAAACCCCTACAAAACCATCTTTATTTTGAACAGGAGTCTCTCCTCAAAAATCAACCTGAGTTTGGCATTTTCTAATACCCTGAACAAATGCAGAACTTGCTGTCAGCTTGATTGGACAGGGCGCCACTTCAGGGTCTGTTACCTGCAGGCTCTGATGGCAGGTCCCGTGACATATGCCACCAGGCTGAAAGAGAGCTCTGCAGACAGCAGTCCCCTTCCCAGACAGATGGGTGTCTCTTTTCATCTGCAAGATCCCCTGGGAAGGCTCGACTGGGAGCATCTTCCTGAAATGGGATGACTGTGTATTGTGAATGACTTTATTGCTCAGAGCATCTGGATGTGTTGTGATAAACAGCATGATAGATGGCTTTAGTGCCTCTAGTCTGGGTTGCCCAGAGAGAAGGAACAGAACAGAGAATATTTACTTCCTTATTGCTTGGAACAGAGCAGCATTGCTCACAAGGACTACACCTGAGTGGTTCTTCCTGCTTATCCTTGTGGTAATTTCAGCACCATGGACCTGAGGGGGACTTAAAGAAGGGGAGATTTGCTGGAAGTAGCTGGATGGACAGTGTTCATTTATACCTGCAGCACACATTCTTTGAGGATTGGTGCAGGTCACTGTGCTAGGCACTAGGGATAGATGGTAAGAAAACCATTCATGAGCCCTGCACTCACAAAGCTTTCAGCTTAGTCAAAGAGGCATAGGTTACAAAGTGGTCACTCAAATGCAAGTATAATCGTAAGAGTGGTGAATGTAACAAAGAGAACATGTAATGATGGGGAGTCTAGTTCTGATCTGGAATGTTGGATAAGGCTTCTTGAAGCTGTGACAGTTCAAATGAAATCTGCAAGTTGAGTGGGAGGTAACTTGGCAATGAGGTAGAAGATATAACAGGTTTATGCTAAGTATATGCTAAGGCCCTGTGGTAGGTGAAGCCATAACATGGTCAAGGATGGGAAAGAAGGCCAGTGTGTCTGGAAGAGGAGAGCAAGAGGGAAGCAGGTTGCAGTATTAGGTTAGAAATATTAATAATGGTTGTATAATAGTAACAATATTATTGATAATAAGGGCACCTGGGTGGCTCAGTCAGTTGAGCGCCAACTACGGTTCAGGTTATGATCTCACAGTTCGAGCCCTGCATTGGGCTCTGTGCTGACTGACAGCTCAGAGCCTAGAGCCTGCTTTGGATTCTGTGTCTCCCTTTCTCTCTCTGCCCCTCCCCCACTCACACTCCATCTCTGTCCCTCTCAAAAATAAACAAACATTATCATATTATTGATAATAATACTAATTGATGTTTTTACTTAAGATTTACTATGTGCCAGGCATCATACTAAGGACTTCATATGTAGCAATTCATTTATTGTTTCTGAAAAATCTACAAGATATGTGCTCTTCTTATGTCTATTTTACAGAAAAGGAAACTGAGAGAAGTTAACTAACTTCTCCTAATTGATAAGGGGCAGCATCCTAGAGTTTCCTTTAGGGATTTTGCTTTATCTTAACAACTATGGGATGTTGCTGAATATTTTAAACAGGACAGAGCTATGATAAGATTTGAGTCTTAAGGGGCACCTGGGTGGCTTAGTCAGTTAAGCGTCCAATTCTTGATCTCGGCTCAGGTCATGATTTCACTGTTCGTGAGTTCCAGCCCCGTGCAGGGTCTGCACTGACAGAGTGAAGTCTGCTTGGGATTCTCTTTCTCCCTCTCTTTCTGGTCCTCCCCTGCTCACTTTCTGTTTCTCTCAAAATAAATAAATAAATATAAAAAGAAAAGATTTGTGTCTTGAAATCGCTCTGGCTAGTGGGTTGGGAATGGCAGGAAAGAAGCAAAAGGGGACAGGGGACAGCCAATGGAAGCAGTCCCGCTGGTCCAAGCGAGAGATGCCAAGAGCCTATACTAGCATGGTGGCTGTGGGGATGGAGGAAATAGACTGGTTAGAAAGGTAAATGTTTTTTAAAGTTTATTTCTTTATTTTGAGAAAGAGAGAGAGTACACGCAGGGGAGGAGCAGAGGGAGAGAGAGACTCTCAAGCAGGCTCCATACTGTCAGTGCAGAGCCCGATGTGGGGCTTGAGATCATGACCTGGGACAGGATCAAGAGTTGGATGCTCAACCGACTGAGCCACCCAGGTGCCCTGAGGTAAAATATTTTTGAAATAAATCAAGACCTCGTAAGAAATTGAACAGAGGGTGAGGGGGAAGAAGATCAAAGATGACTCTCAGGTTTCTGTCAGACCCAACGGGATGGATGGGGAAGATTATGAGTTCCACCTTTGGCATACTAAGTTTGATGGGCTTTTGAAAGAACCAAATAGGCAGTTGGTCATGAACTTGTGGTGCTCAAAGGGAGGGTTGAACTCTGATTCTTGGAGTCATCAGTGAATAGGTGGAGAGTCAAATGGCCTGGATAGAATGACTGCGCGAGAGAGGACAGGGCAAGAAACCCAGGGGGGCCTGGGACTGACTTAGTCCTAATGAACTCCAACACGCAATGGCTGGATAGACGAAGAGAGTCTATAAAGGCGACTGAGCAGAAAGTGCCCAGGGGATGGAACCAGGGAGAATATGAGGGCACAGTGTTCAGGAGAGAATTTGTTTGGGAGAGATGCAGGGCTACCAGAGTGGTATGTGGCCGAGATGTCAAACGATATGAGAAATTGTCCTTGGGATGCAAAAACATGGAGACTGTACTCATCTCCTAGGGCTGCCGTAACAGATTACCACCAACTGGGTGGTTTAACACAATAGGAATTTATTGTTTCACATTTCTTGAGGACAAAAGTCAGAAATCAGAAATCAGCTGGGCCTCACTCTCTCTGAAGCTTTGGGGGAGGAACTTTCCTTCTCTCTCTCCCAGTGTCTGGTGGCGGTGTTCCTTGCTTTGTAGATGCATCACTCCAATCTCTGCCTCCATCTTTACATGTGGGCTTTCTTCATATAAGGACACTAGTCATATTAGACAGGGCCCACCCTAATCCACTATGACCTCATCTTAACTTGATTACATCTGCAACAAACAAACCCATTTCCAGATAAAGTCACATTCATAAGTGGGGGGGGGGTGTCGGTGCACACATCTTTTTTTTGGGGGGGGGCACAATTCAACCTGCAACAGAGGCTGTTGATAACTTTGAGAGCTATTTTCGTGGCAAGGTGAGAGAAGATGGACTGGAATGTGTTAAGAAGGGATTGAGAGGCAGGAGTTTAGTGCCAGCACAAGAAAAGACAACTCTTTCAAGAAATTTGGCTGACTGGGTCACTGAGAGCACTAGAAAAGGGTCAGAAAATCTTCCTCCGAAGAGGAGCTCCACCATGACTGGGGTGACCTCGGGTAAACCACTTACCCCCGCAAGCCCTGCTTTCTCATTTGGAGGACGATTATGCCCACACAACTCACCTTTTAGAGTGACTTCAAACTCTCGTGAGGCTTCAAGGAGATAAGGCACAAAAAGACTTTGTAGAAAAAGATGCAGGCAATTATGATTATGTGATTTTCAGGGAGACTCCTACCACTCTTGGGTATGTGTCTATGGGCCATTTTGAGGCAGGGGTCCCCGGGCAGAACACCAGGACTTTGGGGCTTCTGTCCCTGAGCCTGCTGACTCACCCGGACAGCACCCCAGCCCCAGCTGTCGAGCAGCCTGGCCTTCCGCGGTTACACCCAAGCACTTTGCCTGCTGTGTGGGCAGGACTTGGCGGGATAGCGTTCCTCTGTCCTTGCAATTAGGAGGATTCATGTCAGTCTGGAACCTTCCACACTCAATCTTGGAAACCCTGATGCTGGCGGAGGAGCTGGAGCTGAGAGTTTTTGTCTGGGTACCAGTCAGGGGCCTGAGGACTTTACCTGCTGAGGTCTCTGGTCCTACATCTGTCACTGGGGCAGGCCCCTGGCAGCCAGGTCTCAAGACCTGCGGGTTGATAAGGAGGGGCACACTGTGCCACAGGGGCTGGGGAAACTGGCCTGGGGACAAGGTTGTCAAGTAAGCCAAAGGCAGGCCGGATGCACTGCCTGAGTCGTGAGTGGAGATTGTCCCGCAGCGTGGAACTTGAAATGGGGCGGCAGGCAGCAGGCAGTCCCGGGGAGTCGGGCAGGCAGACTGCTGTGGCAGGTTCTGGGAGGAAGGGTGGATCGTCCTCCCAAGAGGAGTTGCTGCTGGGCTGTAGGGGCTTAGTTGCTAGCAGTGATTCATTTACTCCTTGCTGGATTTGTCAGGTGCCGGGGCCCAGGTGCTGGGCGGCTAGGGAGGTGCCAGGGTTCAGAGGCTACACAGCCGTGGAGGGGGGTAGGGGGTGGGGTAAGGGAGCAGGGACTGGGTGGGGTCCCTGGGCTGACAGGGATAGGGATGCCGGGGAGGGAGCAGAGTGTCTTAGCAGGAAGAAAAACTGCCACCACATGGGCCCTGCACACGGATCCTGCGCGGGCATCACCACATCACCCGGGATCTCTTTACAAGGCAGATTCAGATAGAGTGGCTCAGATGCACTAGCTCCGGGGTTGGGCAAGAGATTCTGCACGTCTAAAAAGTTCCCAGGTGTGACTGTGGCTGCTGTTCCACAGGCCACACAAGATTAGCAAGAGGGGGATTAACTGTCGGCATTCAGAAGACTCTCATGACATTTAATAGGAGGAACTGCAGCCGAGTCTCCGGAACTAAGAACCCGCAAGCTGTCAGCACTGCTGGCTTCTCTCTCTGGAGACACATGGTCCCTCGTCTGCACATCTGCTCTGTCCTCTTTAGCCGGGCTTCCTCTGCAAGCCTTTGTAACTTGGCTGGCCCTTGGCTGTCATTCCCACCTCAAGGGCTCTGACCTCGACCTTCTGGCTCAAGCTCCTAGCTCTGCTGGGCTATAGTGGTTTTGGTCTCTTACTTCAGACCTTTTCTCTGTCAAAATTCTGATTGGCTTGGCTGGTCAGGTGTCCACACTTGGTCTAAGCAGCTGTGCCAGGGGACCAAAGAGCAGAGCTTCCCAGGAGTGCTTTCACATGAGATCATGGGCTACCACCCAATGGGCAAGCTCTAGGAGGCAGATGAAGAGACATGAAGCCTTGATGAACTGTTTTAAGCATGTGTGATTGGGGGAAACTTTTGGGGGGAAAAAGTTAGAATTTCAGCATACATTTTGGCTGCTTTCCAAAATGCAAATTTATTTTGAATTATTTATGGAACTAGATGGGTGGGCACCAAAATCTTTTTCTTGCTTAAGGCCCTGGAAGGAGCATGAGCTTGGCACGAGCCCAAATACTCCTCGAAGGAAAGTGACCAGGTGGAGTATAGAGACAAAGGCCTTGTGGCTTGAGACAAATTAGGAGGAGAGGAAGGGGAGAGTGGAGATGGGGCTGTCTGTTGGCTGGTCCGTCTGTCCCCCGGTCAGCTCGACTGTGAAGGAGCTGCTGTAGCCTGCGCGAGCCCAGGGGTAATGGCCCAGCCACCCATCCCAGAAGCAGTGGGTGGCTGAAATTTCAGCCACAGAAGTCGTGTCTGGACCCAGCGCAGGGTAATGTTCATCACATCTTAGATTGGTCGACCTAAAAATGTACAGATAAGAGAAGCAAGACAGCGGAGGGACCTTGACTTGCTCAAGGTTAAACTCCCAGTTGGTGGCTGAGCTCGCCAAGAACGCCCATGTCCTGACACCCAGCCCTGAGCTTTTCTGAAAATGAGGGGACTCTTAAGAATACCCAGTACTTCCGAGCTGTTTGCTCGCACAGAAGGAAGTTTGCAAAGCGGTTGAGGAGGACTCTCTGAAGAAGGGCAAACAGTCCCCGAGGGGGCGGGGCTGGTTGCTGCAGGAGCTCCGTTGCCAGCAGTTATTAATTCACTCCTGCCGGAGCTGTCTTGGGGGCCTCCCGCGCACAATAACATTAGGAGTGTTGGCAGCTGCGGAGGGAGAAGCCCCGCTCCCTCTCGCAGGGAGGAAGGTGCGGCTCCTTGCAAGGTTGCTCTCCTCCCAGCCTCTGCTTGCTGTGGGCAGAGAGCCTCGGATTGGTGGTGCTCGAGGGCCTGGGAACAGCCTGCTGAGGACGCAGTGTTCCCGGGGAAGGTGGCAGATCTTGGAGAAGGACAGAAGCTGGGCCAAGAGACTGAAACGTATGCAAATCAGGCCCCAGGATGGATCAGGGAGGGGGCAGCCCCTGCCTCCTTATTCCTATACCCAGGGCCAGGCACCTCAGGAAGAGGGAAAGAGAAATCCTCAAGGGGAACATAGGCTTTCATCCTCAATGCCAAGCTTGCTCAAGAGGGGACGTGTGCTGGTGTGTGTGTGTGTGTGTGTGTGTGTGTGTGTGTGTGTGGCAGCGAGCTTTCCTTTTCTCTTGAACCTTTTCTTGCTAAAATAGCACACGTGTCAAAGTGCCTGGAGGGCAGAGAGGTTTAGCAGAAAGAAAACTTGGTGGTTCAGGAAGCAGGAAAACTGGGTTAATCGTTGCATTAGGCCTGGTAGCAGCTGAGCATTTCTTCTGAGGTCTGGAGGTCTCCAGAACTTTTTTTTTTTTCCAAGGGGGCAGGCCACTCGGGACTGCTGCATACCGTTGTGCATGCTGTGCACTGCATAGTTCCAGGGGCTGCCCCCCACCAGCAACCTTAATTTGCGTGGGTGATTCACCTCTGAATGACCAAGGGCAAACTGTGAAATTTAGAGACAGTGTTTTCCTCTCCTCTCTCACTGCCCCCTTTCTCCTGTTTGGCAACTCGCCATCCCACAGCTGCTCAGTTGGGACTGTATCCTCCAGTTTAAAACTTTCCCTTCTTTCTCCCCTGGCTAATCACCCCACTTCCTTGATTCTCTGAGCATAACTGACTGCCCTAGAGGAAATCAATCTGACAAACACTGTGCTAAGGAAAACGTAGAATAATAGAATCAGACAGCCGGGAGGAACCTGGGGGGTCATCCAGGTCAGAGACTATAAACCCTGTGCCAAAGGACTTTGGTTTATTTCTTAAATTCATATGTGAAGGCCTTCCATTTTCCAGTCCCCCCCCCCCCCAGCCCCACCATCTATTATTTCACAACTGCCTGCTTAAATCAGTTATGTCACCTGTCTGCCTCAAGGCAGGTGTGACTGAGTCTAGGGGCCTCCTGTCAGTCGTCTCTGTTTAAAGATTAGGGAACGGAGGCTCCAAGAGATGGCCTGATTTGCTGCACTTAAAAAAATTTTTTTTAATGTTTATTTATTTTGAGAGAAAGAGAGCAGGGGAAGGGCAGAGGGAGAGTGAGAGAGAGAGAATCCCAAGCAGGCTCCACACAGCCAGCATAGAGCCAGACTTGGGGCTCAAACCCATGAACCGCGAAATTATGACCTGACCCCAAATCAAGAGTCAGAAGCTTAACCTCAACCCACTAAGCCATCCAGGAGTTCCTGCTGTACGTTCTTAATACATTCACTCTTTGAGGAATATCAGCTTTTTCAAGGCTGGGAGCTCTAGAGGAAAGGCTGAGGAATAAATCTCAAATGGAGAGGAACGGCCTGGCATCATACAAGTTGTTTGCTGGCTGGACTCCCTAAGACATTTGTCCTCATTTTCTCCAACTGTAAAACAAAGGTGCTGGACCACTTGACCTTACATATTGTTTCCAGCTCCCTTGTCATCTCATTTCCTCCCCAGAGAAGTTGGGAAGATTCCACTGGCAAAGATTAATGGTTAGAATCTCTCAGAGTCTCTCAGGGGTTCACACCCCAACAAAGTGTAGGCACTGTAAATACTTGATCAAAGTCCATTAGAATCAGTTATCTGATAGTTAATATCTGAGAAACTGATTGGATTGCTGTATGAGCCTTCTAATTTAGTTAAGATGGCTGAAAAAATTGGATTGACCTTTTAGTAGTGATTAAATTGAATCAATGCTGGCTTCTCATTCTGGTTCTGTTATCAGCATGTAATCATGAGATTTGTTGAAAGGTGTCTGTTGCCCCAAGTCTACACTGTAGGTGAAATAAAGAATTTGGCTGACCTCTATACCTGGTTCCTGGGAGGTAACATCTAAATCGTTGGAGTTTCCCAAGTGGTAGGAGTATCTTGGTTACTCAGGGTGGGCCCCTTCAACCACACCTAATAGGTTTTTAAATTTTTTAAATTAATTAATTAATTTATTTATTGTTTAATTTACATCCAAATTAGATAGCATATAATGTAACAATGATTTCAGGAGTAGATTCCTTAATGCCCCTTACCCATTTAGCCCATCCCCCCTCCTGAAACCCCTCTAGCAACCCTCTGTTTGTTCTCTATATTTAACAGTCTCTTATGTTTTGTCCCCCTCCCTGTTGTTTATATTATTTTTGCTTCCCTTTCCTTATATTCATCTGTTTAGTATCTTAAATTCCTCATGTGAATACGTCATATGATATTTGTCTTTCACTGACTGACTAATTTTGCTTAGCATAATACCCTTCAGTTCCATCCATGTAGTTGCAAATGGCAAGATTTAATTTTTGTTTTGATTGATGAGTAATACTCCATTGTATATATATTTACTACATCTTCTTTATCCATTCAGCTGTCGATGGATTTCAGTTCTTTCCATACTTTGGCTATTATTGATAGTGCCGCTATAAACATTGGGGTGCAGTGCCCCTTCAAAACAGTATACCTGTATCCCTTGGATAAATACCTAGTAGTGCTATTTCTGGGTCGTAGGGTAGTTCTATTTTTAATTTTCTGAGGAATTTCCGTACTGTTTTCCAGAGTGGCCGCACCTGTTTGCATTCCCACCAGCAGTGCAAAAGAGATTCTCTTTCTCCGCATCCTCGCCAACATCTGTTGTTGCCTGAGTTGTTAATGTTAGCCATTCTGACAGGTGTGAGGTGGTATCTCATTGTGGTTTTGATTTGTATTTCCTTGATGATGAGTGAGGTTGAACATTTTTTCATGTGTCTGTTGGCCTTCTGGATGTCTTTGGAGAAGTGTCTATTCATGTCTTTTGCCCATTTCTTACTGGCTTATCTGTTTTTTGGGTGTTGAGTTTGATAAGTTCTTTATAGATTTTGGATACTAACCCTTTGTCTGATATGTCGTTTGCAAATATCTTCTCCCATTCTGTCGGTTGCCTTTTAGTTTTGCTGATTGTTTCCTTTGCTGTGCAGAAGCTTTTTTATTTTGATGAGGTCCCAATATTCATTTTTGCTTTTGTTTCTCTTGCCTCTGGAGGTGTATTGAGTAAGAAGTTGCTGTGACTGAGGGCAAAGAGGTTTTTTTCCTGCTTTCTCCTTGAGGATTTTGATGGCTTCCTGTCTTACATTTAGGTCTTTCATCCATTTTGAGTTTATTTTTGTGTATGGTGTAAGAAAGTGGTCCAGGTTCATTATTCTGCATGTCTCTGTCTAGTTTTCCCAGCACCACTTGCTAAAGAGACTGTCTTTATTCCATTGGATATTCTTTCCTGCTTTGTGAAAGATTAGTTGGCCATACGTTTGTGGGTTCATTTCTGGGTTCTCTGTTCTGTTCCATTGATCTGAGTGTCTGTTTTTGTGCCAGTACCATACTGTCTTGATGATTATAGCTTTGTAATACAGCTTGAAGTCCAGGATTGTAATGCCTCCAGCTTTGGTTTTCTTCTTCAAGATTGATTTGGCTATTCGTGGTCTTATCTAGTTCTATACACATTTTAGGATTGTTTATTCTAGCTCTGTGAAGAACGCTGGTGTTATTTTGATAGGGATTACATTGAATATGTAGATTGCTTTGGGGAGTATTGACATCTGAACGATATTTGTTCTTCCTATCCAGGAGCATGGAATCTTTCTCCATTTTTTTGTGTCTTCTTCAGTTTCTTTCATAAGCTTTCTATAGTTTTCAGTGTATAGATTTTTCACTTCTTTGATTATGTTTATTCCTAGGTATTTTATGTTTTTTTGGTGCAATTGTAGGATTTTTTTTAATGTTTATTTATTTTTGAGAGACAGAGACAGAGTATGAGCAGGGAAAGGTCAGAGAGAGAGAGGGGGAGACACAGCATCCGAAGCAGGCTCCAGACTCTGAGCTGTCAGCATAGAGCCCGATGCGGGGCTTGAACTCATGAACCCTGAGATCATGACCTGAGCCAAAGTCGGATGCACAACTGACTGAGCCACCCAGGCACCCCTGTTTTTTGGTGCAGTTGTAAATGGGATCGATTCCTTGATTTACCTCTGTTGCTTTATTATTAGTGTATGGGAATGGAACTGATTTCTGTGCATTGATTTTATATCCTGTGACTTTGCTGAATTCATGTATCAGTTCTAGCAGTTTTTTGGTGGAATATTTTGGGTTTTTCATACAGAGTATCATGTCATTTTTCCAGGAGGAAAGACTGACCTCCTCCTGGCTGATTTGGATGCCTTTTATTCCTTTGTGTTGTCTGATTGCTGAGGCTAAGACTTCCAATACTTTGTTGAAAAAGAGTGGCAAGAGTGGGCATCCCTGTCTTGTTCCTGACCTTAGGGGGAAAGCGCTCAGTGTTTCCCCATTGAGGATGATATGACCCCCAGTGGGTCTTTCATATATGGCTTTTATGATCTTGAAATATGATCCTTCTATTCCTACAGGATGCTGTATTTTGTCAAATGCGTTCTCTGCGTCTATTGAGAGGATCATGTGGCTCTTGTCCTTTCTTTTACTGATGCGATGTATCACATGGATTAGTTTGTGGATATTGAACCAGTCCTGCATCCCAAGTATAAATCCCACTTGGTTGTGGTGACTAATTCTTTTAATGCATTGTTGGATCCAGTTGGCTAGTATCTTGTTGAGGATTTTTGCATCCATGTTCATCAGGAAATTGGTCTGTAGTTCTCCTTTTTAGAGGGGTCTTTGTCTGGTTTTGGAATCAAGGTAATGCTGACTTCATAGAAAGAGTTTGGAATTTTTCCTTCCAATTCTATTTTTTTGGAACAGCTTCAAAAGAGTGGGTGTTACCTCTTCTTTAAATGTTTGGTAGAATTCCCCTGGAAAGCCATCTGGCCCTGGACTCTTGTTTTTTAGGAGATTTTTGATTACTAATTCAGTTTCTTTACTGGTTATGGGTCTGTTCAAGTTTTCTATTTCTTCCTGTTTCAGTTTTGGTAGTGTATATGTTTCTAGGAATTTGTCCATTTCTTTCAGATTGCCCTTTTTTTTTTTGGAGTATAATTGCTCGTAATATTCTCTTACTATTGTTTGTATTTCTGTTGTGTTGGTTGTGATCTCTCCTCTTTCATTCTTGATTTTATTTATAGGGGTCCTTTCCTTTTTCTTTTTGATCCAACTGGCTAGTGGTTTGTCAGTTTTGTTAGTTCTTTAAAAGAACCAGCTTCTGGTTTCATCGATCTGTTCTTTTTTTTTTTTTGGTTTTGAAAGTATTGATTTCTATTCTAATCTTTATTATTTCCTGTCTTCTGTTGGTTTGGGTTTTTATTGCTGTTATTTTTCCAGTTCTTTGAGGTGTAAGGTTAGGATGTGTATCTGAGACCTTTCTTCCTTCTTTAGGAAGGCCTGGATTGC
Organism: Panthera onca; assembly: GCF_046562875.1. Classification (NCBI taxonomy): domain Eukaryota; kingdom Metazoa; phylum Chordata; class Mammalia; order Carnivora; family Felidae; genus Panthera; species Panthera onca. The sequence goes on along the minus strand of NC_138339.1, from coordinate 210,956,269 downwards.
TATGTACTTCCCTTTTATCACTACCTTTGCTGCATCCCAGAGGTTTTGGGCTCTGGTGTTATCATTTTCATTGGCTTTCATGTACTTTTTAATTTCCTCTTTAACTTCTTGGTTGGACCATCATTCTTTAGTAGGATGGTCTTTAGTCTCCAAGTATTTGTTATCTTTCCACATTTTTTCTTGTGGTTGATTTTGAGTTTCATAGCATTGTGGTCTGAAAATATGCACGGTATGATCTTGATCTTTTTGTACTTGTTGAGGGCTGATATTTGTCCCAGTATGTGATCTATTCTGGAGAATGTTCCATGTGTACTGGAGAAGTATGTGTATTCTGCTGCTGTAGGATGAAATGTTCTGAATATATCATTAAGTCCATCCAGTCCAGTGTATCATTCAAAGCCATTGTTTCCTTGTTGGTTTTCTTTTTAGATTATCTGTCAATTGCTTAAGTGGGGTGTTGAAATCCCCTACTATTATGGTATTATTATAAATGAGTTTTTTTATGTTTGTTATTAATTGATTTATATATTTGGGTTTTCCCACATTTGGAGCATAAATATTTATAATTGTTAGGTATTCTTGGTGGATAGACCCCTTAATTATGATCTAATGTCCTTATTCATCTCTTGTTACAGTCTTTATCTTAAAATCTAGATTGTCTGATAGAAGTATGGCTACTCTGGCTTTCTTTGACAACCATTAGCATGAAAGATGGTTCTCCACCCCCTTATTTTCAATCTGAAGGTGTCTTTAGGTCTAAAGTGGGTCTCTTGTAAACAGCATATAGATGGATCTTGTTTTCTTATCCATTCAGTTACCCTATGTCTTTTGATTGGAGCATTTAAACATTTGATGTTTAGAATGAGTACTGAAAGATATGAATATATTGCTACTATGCTGCCTGTAGAGTTGGAGTTTCTGGTGGTGTTCTCTGGTCCTTTCTAGTCTTTGTTGCTTTTGGTCTTATTTTTTTTTCTTCATCTTTTCTCCCCTCAGAGAGTCCCCTTAAAATTTCTTGCAGGGCTGGTTTAGTGGTCATGAACTCCTTTAATTTTTGTTTGTAGGTTAAGAGATTTTTTTCCCTTGCTGCTTTCATGATTCTTTCCTTACCTGAGTATTTTGTGAATTTGACTGTGATATGCCTTGTTGATGGTTGGTTTTTGTGGAAGCTAATGGGTTTTTTTATGCTTTCTAGATTTTGATGTCTGTGTCTTTCCCCAGGTGAGAAAAGTTTTCTGTTATGATTTGCTCACATAAATTTTCTACCCCTTTTTTTCTTTTTCATCTTCTGGGACCCCTATGCATCTGATGTTATTTCTTTTTAATGAGTCACTGAGTTCTGTAATTCTTATTTTGTGCTCTTTTGCCTTAGTCTCCCTCTTTTTTCTGCTTCATTATTCTCCATAAGTTTGTCTTCTGTATCTCTGATTAGCTGCACTGCCTCATCCTTCCTTGCCTCCATGGCGTCCATTCGAGATTGCAGCTCAGTTATAGCTTTTTTTTATTTTATCCTGACTAGCTTTTACTTCTTTTATCTTCACAGGAAGGGATTCTAATGTATTTTCAATGCCAGCTAGTATTCTTATTATCGTGGTTCTAAATTCTGGTTCAGGCATCTTGCTTGTATCTGTGTTAATTAAGTCCCTGGCTATTGCTTCTTCACGTTGTTTCTTTTGGGGTGAATTCCTTCATTTTGTCATTTTGAAGAAGGAAAAAGAATTAATAAAGTAAAAAAATTAAAAATTAAAGACAACACAAGGAAATAAAATATAGGATGCTAAATCCTAGGTCTGGTTGTTGAAAGGAGTTTGATAGCTTAGAGGAAAAAGGTAAAGAGAAAGAAAGGGGAAAAAAGTGGGGGGAGGAAAACGTTTGAAAATTTGAAGAAAATGAATACAATAAAATAGAATAAAATGAAATGATGAAAGTAAAATAGAATTTTAAAAATTTACAAAAAAATAAGAAATATAATAGAAAATTTTTTTTAATTTTTAAAAAATGTTTATTCATCTTTGACACAGGTAGAGTGCAAGCAGGCAGGGGCAGAGAGAGAGGGAGACACAGAATCTGAAGCAGGCTCTAGGCCTGGAGCTGTCAGCACAGAGCCCGATGAGGGGCTGTAACCCATGAACCATGAGATCATGATCTGAGCTGAAGTCGGATGCTCGACTGACTGATCCACCCAGGAACGACTAAAGAAAAATCTTTTTAATAAAAATGGAAAATAAAAATAAATTTTTTTCTCTTTCTGTATTCAAGAATAAGAAAAGAAAAGAAAAAGACAATAAACTGAATAAAAGGACCAGCGAACAGAATGAAATATGATTGAAATTACTTCATTTTTCCCTAGAAGTCAAACTATGAAGCACTTTATAGTCTGTAAACTAACCAGGTGGAGAGACTTGAGGTGCTGTGAAGATCGCAGTTGGCCCAGTTGGGCGGGTTTTAGTGTAATGGCTCTATTCTCCACTAGGTGGCACTGCTTAGCTTACTGGGGTGGATTGTTGTGGCGCTTGTAGGTGCGCATGTGCATGTGCAGAAGGGGTGAAAATGGCATCACCCACCTACCCAGTCTCTAGTGTTGGAGCTCTGTTCTCCCCCACCAGCAATTGCGCACCCCTCGTTTGTCTCCGGCTTCTGTCCACTCCCCGCTTCTACACTATCCATGACCAAGCTGTCAGGCTGCCAGGTGGCACCTTCCTCCTGAGTTTTATCTCAGATGCAGCTGTGTTTCCCGACCCCTTACTTCTGAGGGACTGCGGTTTTGACCTGCTCAGACCCTCTGGGGGAGTGTCACCGAGCAATGGCTGGATGCTGGCTGCACCCAGGAATGTTCGGGAGACTGTGCTGCTACCAATGCCCGGAGACTGCGGGTGGGTCCAGCCGGCCCCAGAAAAATTCACGCAATCATGTGGCAGCAGCGTTTCAGGGATTATGGTAAATCACAACATGCATCTGGCATCAGGCTTCACCCTTAACGTCCCTGTTCCAACACCGGTGAATGTGACTGATCTCCAGAGTCTGCTGGGACTTTAACCTGTGGGGACACAGTACATCCTTTACCAAATGTCCTCCCAGCAGAGGAACCGCCTCTGCCTCTGTGGCCTTTGGACCCCTTGGACCTTGCTGTCTGCTCCTGGGGATTTGCCCTTCCCACCAGAGCACTGCCAGGTATCGAGTTGCACTCCCCCTGTTTGTCGAGTTCTAATGGAATTTAAACCCTCTCCTTTCTCCTTTCTCCCTTTTTAGTTCAGTCCCTGCAGCTGTTTCCACTTTTCCACTTTCTCTCCAGCTGCTTTTGGGGGATGTACTTTTCCTGTACTCTTCCCCCCATCTCTGTCCTCTCTCCACAAGCAAAACCAGCTCCCTGCCCTCCGCGGCTTCTCTCTCCCCCAGTTCACCCCTCTGTGCCACATACCTGCTGAGTTCTGTGGTTCAGGTTTTTCAGATTGTTGTGTTAATCCTCAAATCAGTTTTCTAGGTGTGCAGGATGGTTTAGTGTTGATCTGGCTACATTTCATGGATGCAAGACACAAAAAAACTTCCATGCTATTCCTCCATCTTGGACCTTCCCTAGTAGTTTTTTTTTTTTTTTTAATTTATTTTTGAAAGAGAGAGAGCATGAGTGGGAGAGAGGCAGAGAGAGAGGGAGACAGAGAATCCTAAGCAGGCTACACGCTGTCAGTGCAGAACCTGAAGCAGGGCCCAATTCCATGAACAGTGAGATCATGACCTGAGCAGAAATCAAGATTTGGCCACTCAACTGACTGAGCCACCCAGGTATCCCAACCACACCTAATAGTTTTTGATAATGAGGTCACCCAGGATATGGGTGACTACACCATAAAGACCAACTTGTGATTAGAGGTTTGGGGCTTTGGGTCAGTGATATCAGCCCAACCTCTGAGAAGAGAAAGGTGGGCTGGGGACGGAGTTCAATCGAGTGGCCAATGAGTCAATTAATCAATGCCTACATGATGAAGTCCCAATAAAAACTCTAGATACTGAAGGTTGGGTAAACTTCCCTGGTTTGCAATATTCTTTCATATTACCACACATCAATGGTAGGGAGAGAGTCCCTGAGGAGGATGGAAGCTTCACGTTTAGGATTCTCCCAGACCTCACACTATAGGTCCCTCCCTTTGATTGTTTTTTTTTTTAAGTTTATATATTTTGAGACAGAGAGAGGTAGAGTACCCCAAGCAAGCTCAGCATTGACAGTGTGGTAGAACTCAATTCCACAAACCGTGAGATAGTGACCTGAGCCCAAATCAAGAGTTGGATGCCTAACCAGCTGAGCCACCAAGGCACCCCTCTTTGATCGGTTCTGATTGGCATCTTTTTTCTATAATAAAACTGTAATCATCAGTGTAGTGCTTTCCTTAGTTCTATGAATTATTCTAGCAAATTATTGAACCTGAGGGCGTAGTGGGAATACCCAAATTTATAACCAGTGGGTGAGAAGTGAGAGTAGCATGCATATCCTTAAACTTATAGCTGGTGTCTGATATAAGGGCAGAGGACTGTGTCTTTAACCTGTGAAGTTTGGCCCAACTCCAGGTAGTAGGAAAAAGAAAAAATAAGAAGCAAGAGGTTATGTGAAAGGCTGGCAGGTGGACAGAAGAAATTCCACAAGACATTAGGATATTCTTTCCACATATCCAGGACATGCTTTCCCACGTGTCTGTGGGCACCTCTCTCTGCTCTCTCCATCACTCTCTTGGGTCCCAATTCTCAATTCTGGAAGAAGCCACTGGATTCTCCAGAGAGGCCTACTCATGGTCTGATTAGTAGCCTTCAGAGTGAGCAGAATATTGATCCAGAGTATGTGCTCTGGAGCAGACTGCATGAGTTCAAATCCTGACATCACCATTAACCAGCTTTGTAACTTTGTTAGGAAAATTACTCATGCTCTCTGCCTATCTCTCATCTGTAGGATGGGGATAGTAACCCTACCTCATTAATTAAATGACTAACTATATGTAAAACACTTAAAAGTTGCACAGAATACAGGAAAATCTCCATTAATTATTATCATTCTTCTCTATTAGTATTACTCTTAGAGAAAGCATAATGTATTGTAAAGGTCGTGGGCTTTGGAGAGAGAGACCTGGATTCCAAATTCTGTCGCTGCCACCACCCTGCTACATAACTTACGGCAAGATATTCTAATTTCTCAATGCCCAATTCTTTTTAAAAATTTTTTAAAAAATGTTTATTTCTGAGAGAAAGAGACAGAGAGACAGAGTAGGAGCAGGGGAGGGTCAGAGAGAGGGAGACACAGAATCTGAAGCAGGCTCCAGGCTCTGAGCCGTCAGCACAGAGCCCATCGTGGGGCCTGAACCCATGGACCATGAGATCACAACCTGAGCCGAAGTCGGATGCTCAACTGACTGAGCCACCAAGGCGCCCCCTCAACACCCAATTTTCTAATCAACACATTGGAGCCAATGATATTTAAAGGATTATTCAAGGCAGAGAAAGTAAGGTATCTCAAGCCCCTGACCCATGGTAAGTGTTCAGTGAATGGTAGCTATGATTACTAGGTCTGTTGGTAGGTGTTCATAATTGATAAGATGCCTGCCAATGGTGTATGGAGTCTGAAACATGAGGAAATCTCGTAGAGGGTAGTAATAGACATTCAATAGTGGTATTGGTGAGTGTGTTCTTGGAGTCCCTGAACCTGAAGGAAGTCGGGTTACAGGGATACGCAGAATCAGCACAAAGTGGAGACCGTGGCCCAACGGTTAAGAGATCGGAGGGGGATGCAAGAGGCCTGGTGTCTCTCTAGGAGATGCTCCCACAGAGCAACCTGCAGGGCAAGCTCAGGGTTTGTCACCAGAAAGGTGAAATCCCGAGCTATTCCCCACAATGGGCTTTGTTCTTTATATGTCATGTTGTTTGTTTATTGAATAGGTATTTGACAGAAGTATACTCAGCAGAGCACATCAGCGGGGATGGTGTTTTACCAGCAAATAAATTAGAATCATGGAGTTAGCTAAGGCATAACTAAGTACATGGCATAAATATGTCATTTGGCCATTATGAATTCATTCATGTATAGGGATCCTTAATGCATCTCTATCAAACCTTTAAATGAAAAGTTCTTTTTATAGTAAGCCTGTATTTTAATTACAGGCAGCAATAACATTAGCACAGCCTCCAGGAGTGGTGGCAGCCTGGCTGGTGCCCGGTTCACAGCTCTCCGTGAAAGCCCCTGCAGGCTGGAGGAGCACACCCAGCCCTGCTTGGCTCACGCAGCCTGGCGGCTCCTGTTCCTTCTTCCCTCTGTCCTGCTTCTTTCTCCTCCACTTGATATGGAAAGTTGGAAGCATGGGGCTGGCAGGCGGTGTGAGGCAGGGGAGGAGAGCCGGATAAGACCTTGGGGCTCAGCCAAGGCACACGAGGGGAATGAGGTGCTGGAATCAGTGGAACCCCCCTGGGAGGCCAAGGCAAACACTTCCAAAGTGCTCTTGACTGACGCTTCAATCCCCCACTCCCTGCAGAGAAAGCTTTCTTTCCGAGGCTTGCAGCTGAAAGGACATTCACCCCCTCCCACTGCCTTTTGCCTGTGTTTTCCCCCTTGTGGGGAAGAAAGGAGGAAAAAGAGGTTAAGAAAGCAAAGAAAGGGACTGTCACAGCTCCCATTCCTTGGCTATCAATCATTTGTGGGGGGTGAGGAGGTGAGTCTGGGAGAAACCAGGAGGGGTGGAGGAAGGTCTCAAGCTGCTTGTTGAAAAGCTGAAAAGTTTCCATTTCTATTCAAATATTATTAACACAATGGGAAAGAGCCATTTCACATGCTTTCTTATAAATAATTTGGACACTGAATGCAGCTTCGTGTGCTGTGCTCCTCTTCTCTGTCCAGCCCCACTCATACCACACACATCTCTAATTGTCTATCTTGTCACCAGCAACCTCGGGAGCCTAGGATTCTTTTTCTTTCCCTTTTTTTTTCTTGACCAATTTAAAATGATTGTGTGGGAAGCTCACAAGATATGCCGGGAACTTCAGAAATCCCCACAGTAAATTCTGATGTCTGATGTAGGTCTTCAAAGAACTCATCTTAAAGGTTCTGGGGTAGACGATTTGAACTTTGCTATTTTGATTGGATGTTCATAGCATTCGTTCCCCCCACCCCCTTTTCACTTCCAAATAATGCAAGAGAGTTTAAAGGCACCCAGGAAAAGAAACCAACTCCAATCAATTTATGTTACCCAAGTCCTTTCTTTTGCATGTAGGAAATAGAAAGAAGGCAAAAAATCTTTTGGTGATTACCAGGTTTGCCTGGAGACCAGAGCTTGTTGATTGAAGGCAGGCAGAAGACAGGCAAAGGAAACTTGACCTTGATGTCATCATACCCATTCAGTATCTCATCCTTCCCCATGAGAGTGTGAATTCTTTTCTCAGCGGAATCATTATACCCTTATTTACTTTTGACATTGGGCACGGCCAATATATTCTTTTCCTTATCTTATATTTACAGAAATATGCTATTTACATGATATTTAAAGGACATTTTAGATCATTGAGTGGGAATCTTTTCAAATGAGATTTGATTTTAGGAATTACTTTCTTCACCTCTTCAGTTTTTGAAGGGGAAACAGAATATGGAGAGAAAGGTCTTATCTAAGAACACTCTTGAGTTAATTGTAGCAAAGGGATTAAACTCAACAAAGAACAGACAAATGCCCAGTAGACTGCTGTAAACAATGGGCAAGTGATAAATCCCGATTATCTTGCCATCCTCCATTATTTTAATTCATCAGTAAATGCACTGTTATGTAGTAGGCTGGCCCTGGGGATACAGAGAATTGTCACTGGTGGGTGTCAGGAGGTATGTGCTCAGAGGAAAAATGGCAGGTGTAAGTGTGTCATTTCCAAAAGAGCAAAAGAAAAATGAGTAAGATAGCAAAAAGGTGCCAAGCCATGCCTGTGGTAGGCAGTGAGATTGCCCAGGTGGGCATGAGGGAAAATGTTCTTTCTAATTTGCTCTTTCTAATGCTCTTTCTAATATGAATCCCTTATAGGCTAGAGGTGGCTCTGCTCCTGCACCATCCTGGCCAAGGGCTGCAGAATGGGGGTTATAGGGAGGGTGGTGGTAGGTGTCTGGCTGAGGAAGAGGTCTCTGAATGAGCTCCAGACTGAGCAGCTCATGTGCTTCCAGCCCATCTGCCCAAGTCCTCATCTCCTGGGAAGCTCCTGCAAACCCCTGCAGTTTCCCCTGCCCTGGGCCTCGAAGGAGAGAGCTGAGGCATTCAGGACAATTCAACAGGGACTGTTGCATTGTGAGTGCGTGTGCGCATGTGCGTGTGTGTGTGTGTGTGTGTGTGTGTGTTGAGTGACAGCTGCTGGCTTGACGGAGAAAGTTGGTTTTCAGTTCAAATTCCTGCCTGGGGTTATAGGGAGTTTCAGTTTTGGAGGTTGGGGTGGCTGTGCCACCAACGACGTTTACAAATTGACATGGATCCAATTCCAGTGTAAACCATTGAGCTCTGGAGGGGTCTCTCTTGCCTCTGGATTGATCCAGTGACCTCAGAGAGCATTGTGACATGGAGGGCAAGCGGGGAAGCGAGATTAGGACACAGTTGCAGGAGCTGGTCCCGCTGAGAGCCGACTGCGTGCGCGCTCCTCTCAGGGGCCCCGAGAGGAGGGTAGCCCGGAGCTGAAATCCTTTACAACTTGCAGGCACAAAACCTCTTAAATCATCATTGCAAAGTCATTAGAAATCTGGCAGAAGAGCAGGGTGCAGATTGCCAAGAGAGGACACAAAACCCCATTTTCCCTTCACAATACCTGTAATGAACTGGAAAGGGTGGGGTGGAGCTGAGAAACAGATTTCCTGCCATAACTAAAGTCCCTTTTCAGCCCGGTTTGCCACAGTTTCACAATGTGTTAGAATTTACATTCAAGTGTTTGTTAACCATTCTTCAGCGCAATGAAACGTTTTTATCCATCTGACCTCAACCTTTGCCATATGGTTCCACAAACTGTTGTACTGAAGTCAGATGGTGGCGGGGAGGTGGGGGGTAGGGGTAGGGGTAGGGAGGCCGGTAGTGGGCAGCACATTTCAGATCGGGCCTCAATGGGGCTCAGTGACAGGAGTCCTGTCCCTACTCTGGGGTGGTTGTTCCCACAAATTCATTTAAAAGGGAAAAATGCCCTTGTGTGAACCTGTGTTCTTTGCGATTACTAAGTCCTATGTCATGATTGGTGCCAATTTTCAAATTTCCACTGGGAAAGTGAAAAGGAATTTGTGGGTCACTTGCAGCAGATGATAGGCCTACAACTTGACCTTTTTGTAGAGCCAGAGGTCTTGTTATGTGAGTTCCCTGAAGGTAAGGACCATACCTAACTTGGGATTTGGGACAGCGCCTTCCACTCTGTGAAGCTTAGTACATCTGAACTTTCCGGAACAACAGGAACAAGTTGTTCCAGAACAACAGGAACAAGGCTCCATAGTGGGAGCCAGCTCTGCCTGTTTGAGGAGTGGGGAGAAGACTAGGGGTCAGGTTCTCAAAAGTAAACCCAGTTTTACCATCCTTGATACAGAAAATGTTCAGATATGAAAAATTAAATATTTCCTTGAGTGTGAACCACCGATGAGGAAAGACAGATCATGATTATTTGACTATTTGAGGCCAGGAGGGAGTGGTTTTAGCTCTACCTCTTATTGATTCATTATCACAAGACCACAGGGACAACTGGGAGAGAAAGTTTGGCCAGTGCCAGTGTGAGAGAGATGCCCAACAGAACCTTAAAGTCACAGGCCATTATGTACATTCATCTCCTCCCCTGTCCCCTACCTAGACAGGAGTACATGCCAACTGTCACAGGCAGATTCTATCTTATTCCCAAAGATCTCCCATGAGAGACAGGCTTATAGATTCCTCACCAACGTTTTCATCTGAATTGTCTTTCTCTGCTGATATTTATTATCAGCAACACCACCACGCCTCGTGCCTGAGGGCTTAGAGTAACTGACCTTCCTTAGGTCTTTGTGGCCATTCATTAATTAACAACAACCAACTGAGTGCTAACCATGCAACAGGCGCTCATGAACAGCAATGATTAAAAGAGATAAAAGGACCTGACTTTGCATTCAGGTGATCGATGCTGGCTTCCTATGATTCGATCAAACGTTGAACCTCCCTTTCTGCTATAGCATAGAGTATTTTGTGGTATGCTATGTCGACATGTGCTTCTTCCCCTACGTTCTTAATTTATTTTAAAGTTTATTTATTTTGAGAGAGAGAGAGAGTGAGAAAGAGAGAGAGAGCAAAACCCAAGCAGGCTCCACACAGTCAGTGCAGAGCCCAACATGGGGCTTGAAGTCATGAACCACCAGATCATGATCTGAACTGAAATCAAGAGGCAGACACTTAAGCGACTGAACCACCCAGGCACCCCTGTCCCCTACATTCTTAAGGAACTATTCACCAGGTGTGCAGTCAGCAAGAATATAGAGTATACCTGCTGGTTACATGGCCTAGTGCTTTCTGAAGTATTTAGGTCTCTCGTGTGATATGTTGGGCCCACAAAGATCAGATAACACACCCATCATCTCTTTGCCTCTGAGGACTGACATTTTTAGAAAGAAGCTCCTTGCACAGATAGCAGAGCTCAGGGCCCATTGGGAGCTCATTTAGCAGTTCCTTAAACGAGTTTACGAACTGTTCGTGTTCCATCTTTCCTCGACATGTTCCCTCACTCTGGCTTGACTGAAGTGAACACAACTTCTCATGACTTCCAATTTGGAATCTAACTTCTTATGTGGAACTTTCATTAGTTCCCAGCAGGAGCATCGCCTGCAGCTTTGAAAAAAAATTTTTTTTTCCTCAGTGCTTGGCTTGGCAAACCTCCTTTCCCCTTAATTGATCAATTTTCCTGTTCAGAAATAGACATAATCAGATATATTGTTCAGTAGCCTCTCTGAGAAAGCATTAGCTTCGTCTGCTTAGACAGGCATTAGGTTCGACACCCCCGAGGGTTGCTTTTCCTTTTCAAGAAAAATTAAATGGCTAAGTAAGAGGGTGTTAAAACAAAGTTGTATTACTGCTTGGCATTTAATTGAGAAACTTGCTAATGTGTCCTTTGAACTCTTGGTTTCCCCTTTCCCTGAGGAATTGCTGATATTTTGCTTTAATGGCAGCATAAAAATCTCAGTTTGACTCCGGGTGGCATTATCTGGGCTTTAAGAATGCAAATTGTTGTTTTTACTGCATTCATTGGTCTAGTGATTCTGACAGCCACCACATCCAAGTAACTGTTTAGAGAAAGTTTCTAATTTGGAAAACTTCTTAAGCTCTTGAGATCTCAAAGCATTCTCAGGATAGTTGGCAATGACAACTCTCACCATTTCTTGAGGCTGATCTGTAATGGAAGTCAATACTTCAGGAAAAAAAGGGGGCGGAGGGCGAGAACTGCTCTCCTTGAGTAACGAGTCAGGGTGGTGGGAAGCAGGTGGGTTTTGGAGCGAGAGGACCTGGGTTTCACTCCGCTCCTCCCTTTGCTCAGTTTTGTGGAAAGGCTCAACAACTCTCAGCCTGAGTTTGTCCATTTATGAAATGTAAGCAGGAGATAGAAGTCTCTGTTTTTCAGTTCATCAATCTCAGTTGTCCAAAAGGTAACTTTCAAAATTTTCCAGTAACAATTTTTTTTTAAATCTATTACAAGACCCTATACTGTTGTGATGGCAGTTAAGTCAATCACAGCCAAGTTAGGGGATCATTCTCACTTTTCCTTCCTTCTTGTAGTGGCAGAGCTTTGGGGCGAGCTTATCTTGCCCTTGCTGTCATCTGTCCACAAAAACCTAACACAGTGTGCTTTGCCCCATCTGGATCTTTGTCACCTGTAGACCTCAGGTTGCCCCATGCAGTGTCCCTTGCTCCTCTCCATGTAGATTTATCAGATCCTGTGGTTTTCTTTTAATTCCATGTTCTGCATGAGACCCCTGCAATAATTTTGCTACTTCCAGGCAATACTAGGGCATAAAAATCTCTGTTGTGCTGCTGAAGTATTCTTGTCTCGACTCAGTATACATAATTCTCTGGAGGCCTTACCATCTCTGCTGGTCAGTAGGTGCAGGAGGTCCACTCCGAGGCTCAGCAAAATCCATGGTCTCGTGGTTTCTTTGTCTTCCATCTCCCCAGCCAGAAAAAAAGCTTTCTAGTTTCAAAGGAAGGCTCTGCTCTGAGACTTCACTCCACTCCACCATTTAACCTATGCCCAGGTCCTTCTGAGTCTTGTAAGAACACTGGATTCTTAAAGTGGAATGTTAGAATATTCTTTCTTTTCTTCTTTCCTCCCTCCCTCGTTCCCTTCTTTCCCTCCTCCCTTTCTTCCTTCTTCCTTCCCTCTTCCTTCCTTCTCCCTCCCTCTCTTTCCCTCTCTCTCTTTTCTTTCTTTTCTTCTCTTTTCTTTCTTTCTTTCTTTCTTTCTTTCTTTCTTTCTTTCTTTCTTTCTTTCTTCTGTGTTCCACCCTGTATGATCTGCCCCCTACGCAATGAGTATTGACTAGTATTGTCTAGCTGCTTGAATTGGGAGTGGTGAAGAGGTGGGTAGAGCAAACTTGCCAAGGAAAAACAGAAAACTAATGAATAATTCCAAATATTATCCTGCCACACAGGGATAATAACACCCTATAGCATTGTTATAGAGTCAGATATGAATGTGACTTGCTTAGTGCTGAGATTCTCAAAGAATAGATAGATGGCACAATCCAGGCCATTTCTACTTCCCTTCATGGTTCTAGTGGAGGTTCGGAAGGAAGGCTGGGTGTAGTGTCCCTTTTGCTAATCCTGTTTCTCCTTTTGTTTTCCTTATCTCCCACCCAAGTACTAACCAGGCCCGACCCAGCTTAGCTTCTGAGATCAGACAAGATGGCATGGCCGTAGACTGTTTTCCTTATCTCAATGTTCTTTCTTTACTCACTTGTTCATGTCAGAAATTAGGTAATTATTTTGAACATCTCTCCTTTACTTCTTTTTTCCTAATCAATTTCCCAAATGCACTCAATTGACAAGTCTTGATTATTCTGTCTTCAGTTCTTTCAATCTCTTTGTCTCTCTGTTTCTATCTCTCTGTCTGTCTCTCTCTCTGGGCTTCTTCCATCCTTTTCCGGAACATTATTTTAATCTCCCCACTGATATTCCAACATCTATTCTTGCTCACCTTTAGTTCTTTCCCCACAAGTAGCCAGAGAAGACTTCAAAAACCACAAAACCTCTCACTGATCTGGCTTCCCATGACCTAGTAAGAATAAAATATAAACTCCATAACATGGCCTTTGAGGTCCTGCTTCTGGCACTGGCTTCTCCTTGAACTACATTTTATTCACTCTGTCCGGTACCGGTGGACAATTTCTGGAGCCTGTGGATCCTTCATGCTTCTTGGCAGTCCTCTTCCTAGTTGGCTCTCCCTTCCATTCTCCACAGCTGATGATCCCAACTTTTGCATTCTCCCTTCACATCTCCATACTGTCCTCTGAATTGCTCAGTTTCCACAGATGACCTGACCTTCATCTTTGAGAAAACAGAGAATATGATTTCTGAGGTCCATACATTGGCTTCATGTTCTCCTCTGAAATGCCTTTCTCTTCACTGGTCCTCTTCTCAACCATGTCAAAGCAGACATGTCCACAACCCTTCCCACTTGTCCTTCTTCCTAGGCTCCTTGTCCTCCTCAACCTAGAGTTGCCTGATGAGAAACAGGGCACCCGGTTAAACTAGAATTTCAGATAAACAACAAATAATTTTTTTACTACAAGTATGTCCCACATATTGCATGGGGCATACTTAAACTAACAAATTATTAACTATATTTCTGAAATTTAACTGGGTATCCTGTAGTTTTATTTGCTAAATCAGGCATCTCAACCCCTACCTTCTTAAAATTGTTTCCCCTTCTCTTTCTTCCCTTCCACTGGGTGTTCCCACTCAGCTTTAAAATCTCAAACTACTTCCATGGATAAACTCTTGGACACAAACAATCATTCCCTTGATTCTATTATCCTTCAAGCTAGTACCCCAACTCTATGGTCTACTCTCTATTTCAGCTTCCTTACTTGGCTTTCCATTCTTTAGGTCTTTGCAATATAATTTCTAGTTTCACCACTCAACACTCTTCTTAAATATCACAAATGCTTTCTAAATTCCCTCTCCTGCAATCTTCATATCCAATTAGGCTTCTCATTTGGGTGTCCCACAGACATTTCCCCTTATACACTCTGTTCTACTAAATGTTTGAGAGTTAACTTTTAATTACCCTCTTGTAATTTATCCCTCTTTCTGTTCTAATTGTTGTGATTTAAAAGCATCTACATAGATCTAGTTGCCTAGGTTGAAATCCATGGAGTCACATTCCTCCTTATTTATCATTCCTAATATAATTGGTTACCAGCTTTTATGGCTTCTGTCTTTGGAATAAACCTTTTCCAGTTTTTTCTTCTTTACCTTACTACCTTCCAGTCTCTGCTTTATAGATTAGGCTTCTACCATTTCTCGTTTGAATTAGTAGCAATTTTAGATTTAAGGAGATGCAACATTTTGTATGTTTTATATACATGCCAAGTTAACCTTAAGGACCGTGCCAAATTTAACTCCTATCAGTAAGGGATAATATTGTTAATTTTCAGGATTCCTTGCTCAAACTGATTGTTTTCTTGGAAAACAGCTTTGGCAATCCAACAGGCTAAAGTGCCATTTCAGTGTTTTAACTGCCCTTACTAACAAAGTTGAAAACATTTTTTAGACTCCAGATCTTTTGAAAATTCAAAGGTGGATCTAAATCTCCTGCTTAAAATCTTGTATTGCTTCCCATTGCCAATGGAATGCCATTTAAATCCTTGGCATGACATTTAATGCTTTTCACTACCTGGCCCCTAAATATTTTCCCAGATTTTATTTCCCATGATCTTCCCCCTGCATACTGAGTGGAAGGAAGTAGAAAAGGAGACTTTTTTTTTTTCTTGATGAAGACCAATTTACTTTTTATTTTTATTTTTATTTAGTTTAAATCCAAGTTGGTTAACACATACTATAATAATGATTTCAGGAGTAGAATTTAGTGATTTATCACTTACATATAACACCCAGTGTTCATCCCAACAAGTATTCTCCGTAATGCCCCATCACTCATTTAGCCTGTCCCTCCACCCAACACTCCTCAGCAACCCTCAGTTTGTTCTCTGTATTTAAGAGTCTCTTATGGTTTGTCTCCCTCTCTGTTTTTATATTATTTTTGCTTCCCTTCCCTTATGTTCATCTGTTTTGTATCTTAAATTCTACATATGAGTGAACTGTCTTTCTCTGACTGACTTACTTCGCTTAGCATAATAAACTCTAGTTCCATCCACGTTGTTGCAAATGGCAAAATTTCATTCTTTTTGATCACTAAGTAATATTCCATTGTGTATATATTCCACATCTTCTTTATCCATTCATCCATCGATGGACATTTGGGCTCTTTCCATACTTTGGCTACTGTTGATAGTGCTGCTATAAACATGGGGGCGCATGTGTCCCTTCAAAACATCATACCTGTATCTCGTGGATAAATGCCTAGTAGTGCAATTGCTGGGTCATACGGTAGTTCTATTTTTAATTTTTTGAGGAAACTCCATAAGGTTTTCCAGAGTGGCTGCACCCGTTTGCATTCCCACGAGCAGTGCAAAAGTGTTCCCCTTTCTCCACATCCTTGCCAACATCTGTTGTTGCCTGAGTTGTTAATGTTAGCCATTCTGACAGGCGTGAGGTGGTATCTCACTGTGGTTTTGATTTGTATTTCCCTGATGATGAGTGATGTCGAACATTTTTTCATGTGTCGGTTGGCCATCTGGATGTCTTTGGAGAAGTGTCTATTCATGTCTTTTGCCCATTTCTTCACTGGATTATTTGTTTTTTGGGTGTTGAGTTTGATAAGTTCTTTATAGATTTTGGATACTAACTCTTTATCTGATATGCCATTTGTGAATATCTTCTCCCATTCTGTCGGTTGCCTTTTAGTTTTGCTGATTGTTTCTTTCGTTGTGCAGAAGTTTTTATCTTGATGAGGTCCCAGTAGTTCATTTTTGGAGAAGGAGACTTTGGTAATTTCCTTGACGTCAAGATTTGTGCCTTTTCTCTCTCCTACCACTGTAATCCTAGCTCTAGCACATAGTGGATGCTTAATGAGTGGAAGTGTGATGGCTGAGAATGAGATGAAGGGGAATGAATGTTTTGGTGGAGAGAAGGGCAGGGAGACATTGTGGCAAAGAAATAGCAATTGGCTGGTAGATGGTGTGTTAGAGATATCCTTGGGTTTATGGCTTCAAAATTCCTGTTATCGATAATGCTACCCACCTGCGGAAGCTATATAGGAGAAGATAATCTAGGATAATTCACAAAAATAGACACATAGTTGTACATGTTGATAATATCTTCAGCAAGTCATTTTCTGGAAGCCACAATAGCAAACACGTCACCAGCAATCTTTAGCTGGCTAGAACCCCTACTCCTACTCTCTGGGCTTCCAGACCTAGTGGTTGGCTATCAGGGCATTGCTGGCTTTCCTCCACCTTCACCCAGGATGACAATATCTAGGCACCACAGCTTTGCACAGTATCCGGTTACCCAGTCTGTCCTAGAGCCGCTCCTCTTTCTTGTGGTCCCTGGACAGCTCCCTTCCTGTCTCCCAACCACCGATAGAGGGCAGCGCCCAGATTATCCTTGCTGCACCCTCTAGTGGCCACTAGGAAGTTGCACACCTATCAAAGGAACAGCTTTCCAGAGTTGAAATAGAACAAAAATATGTGCAATCTTACAATATCACAAATCATTAACTCTGTTCCATCTATTTTCCCCTGGAACATGGCTTTTATTACATGTATGTCTCATACAGGGTCTGAATCCATTTTGGAGGATACTTGGCAACAACCCCAAATCTCCTCCCTCTTGTCTTAGGGCACAGTGTCCCTTAAGATCCCATAGAGATGTGTGAATTCAACTCTAATGTAATGATCCTGAGTTCTAAGAGTGATTTATAATCTATGTGATAAGACCACCAATTGGTATTAGTATGTTACATATTTGCATTAATTGCAATACAAGGGAACACTTATAATAGTTCGAAACGGTGGCATTGTAGCTGACAGTCCTGATTTATGAAAATAAAAAGCAGTGTGGAAGATGTCATCTAGCCAATAGCCTTTGTATTCTGAGGCTGCTCCCATTTTTAGGCTGACTGACTTTCACGGTTCATGCTCATTTTACTTTGTGGGGGAAAAAGCAACCCCGAGATACAGAGAGAATTTTTCCCTAAACTCCCAGCCTCACTGTAGTATAGCCTGTGCTCAAAACTGTCAGTCTGATGCCCAAGTTGTCATTTTCGTCCTGCTGACTCTCTCCCCAGAGCCCAATGGAGTCTCCTTGAGGCAGCCAAAGGAGTGACAGATAGACATGTTGTATAGTAGGGCCATTTGAGGCAGCCACATGAGGTATGGAAAATGTGATTTATAGGTATTTTTTCCCCCAGGGAAAAATGGATTTCATTATTTTCCACCTCAGGTAAGGGGTAAACCTCTGAGCTTGACCTTGGAAGGTTGTGTGGCTATAATATGCTGGCTGAAGTGCTGATATAGAGTAAAACCTCATTAAATCAATATTGGTTATTCAAAATCATGCTTGATTGGAAGCAACTGCTTTCCCTCAGCTGCCTCATGCCCCACTGTTCCTTGAACAAAAATATTAGCTACTTTAAAGTGGGTTAAGCTGTGAAGTTTTCTTGGCCTTGGAGTTTCAAATTAATATGGTTATTTATTATTATTTTTCAAGTAGAAGACAGTTCTGAAACACCAAGTCCAGAGTTGATTATAACCTACTACTGTCACATGTAGGGTTATTAACAAGAACATCCTATTTCAGTAAAAAAGTCATGAGTTTTCTTCCCCCATTTGCACAGGTGTAAAGTGCCTGCTTATTGGAATAAATAAGCTTATGGGCCCCTAGGCAAATAGAAGTTATGTAAATAAACAGCCATGGCTAATTATTCATGGCAGTGGTCAACTAGAATACAGATGGATGAGCTCCATTGTCAATTCAAAGGCTTCTTTTAGCCAACCTTCTGGGTTGAAGGAACCAGAAGAAGTTGTGAGATCCAAGGTGATCTTGGACCATTTTACCTCCCATCTGCTCCCCACCAAACCAAACCTATGGTAGCAGACATTACCAAAACCCATTATTTGGGTTTTCAATACAGGATAGCAAAGTACCTCAGAAAAGAACAGGCAGCTAGAAGTCTGGTTAATCCACAGATTAATGAGCAACAATGGTATGTTTATTTTCATGATCACTCCAGAAAGTTCCAGATTTATAATGCAACATGCAGATCACCAGAATGTTGGGCCTTCCCAGGCCTTCAGAGGCAATACTACACTTTTGTATGTTTATTCTCCCTTGACTAAAGTTTTTAGGGTTTAAATGAGGCAGGCCATCGGATTGAATGTCTGCTTTCCATAAGCCTTCCTTCTTTCCTTTGGCCCATTCCCTGGTTGAAGCCAGGAGAGAGCCTGTTGCTTTTGTGTTTACTATGCCTCCCTGATCCCAAATTCCCGCAAATTTACAGATCTCCACTGTGGAGAATGGAATGAGTCCAGGTAGTGTTAGAGTGGGGCTTCTGAGAGACTAGTAATGAAATCTGAGTTAGAGAAGGCTGAGAAATGGGCCTCTGATGGCTCTGGGGTCCCGGAATGGGCCCCTTACCACCAGCCAGCATGTGGGATGGGGACGAGGGGGTGTTCATGGTTGGGGATCCCATCCTTAGTTGTTCCTCTTATTTCAGGGACAATTCTGGGTGTCTTGAAAACCAGGATATAGGGATAAAACCAGACTCATCTTTCCTGAAATGCAAGTGCTTGGTGATCTTCTGTGGCTACAGGCCATGGCCAGATCTCTGCCTAGAAGCTTCCCCTGGCTCCTAATGCTTCACCCCAGCTGGGCTCCTGAACAGCAAGTCTCCCCCTGTCGGCTCTGGGAAGGCTTCTTACTTGCCCATGTGGATGTGGCTTTAGAGGTGGCTGGTATAAGCCTATTTTATGGAAAGTAGAATTTATAAGACCAAGAATAAGGATATGGTCACTCCCATAACACAGAGAGTTCTTCCAGATTCCTGTAAACCGTTAACTTGCCTAAGAGTGTTTTCAGCGTTCCTCAATATGCTGACAACATTTTTTAGGTGTGTTTCTACAGAGTGAGCAGAGGAGCCCTCCAGGCAACGCAAGAGGACACGTGGGCTGAGAGTTTGGAGACATTAACATGGGCAAGGAAGCCCGCAATCCATGATGGTTGGGTTGGAAGAGTAGCTGAGGACACTCAGCAAATTAAAGACATTTCTCTTTTATCCATCCCTTGCCCTCATTAATTTCTCCCAATGCATTGTTTTCCCAGGACTGCAATGAAATGAACCTTGCTCATGGTTTGTCTAGTCATAATTAGAGTCTTCCTTTCTCTTGTTAGACAGTAATGCCAATAATGACTGCAAACATTTTGTCTTCTTTTTAGCAAGGCAAGGAGCCAAAATCATTATATCTGTGAGTTGATGTCAGATTTATAATGCAGAGATGTAAGCTTCATATGCCATATGTGTGCCAAAATTTCATTAAGCCTTTGGAAGGTTTAACCGTGCATTAAGAAGACATCCTGTTTGTTTGTTTCTTTCCCGATGAATTTTTCTTCCTAGTTATTTGTACTGAAAGCCAGGGCCTTCTATTTACCATGACTCATTTTCAGGGGAGGCAAGTGGGAGGGAAAGGAGAGACTGGGGGAGGAGGAGGTATCATATGGGAAGTGAAGGAGAAGAGGGTTTGGGAAAATCTGAGAGTGGTCGTAAGAGGAGAGGAGGGCTAGATTGAGGGAGAAAGGCATAGAGACTGAGGAATAAGGATGAGAGGTGGTGTGTGCATGGGTAAGGGAAATGGATTACCTAGAAAGAAGCCAACAAAACAGAGGGAAAAGTTAACTTGATTGACTTGCTTTGGCTAGCTCTCTTCACCTGGGCTCACACCCAGGCATGCCAGAGGATAGTCTAAAAATAGATGGAATTTATCACATGTGGTTGAGCAGATTGTTCCCGAGGGGGTGTTTTCCAGGGCCCAAATGGTAGGATCCCAACCATTTTGCACTGCAGAAGAGGTAATTTACTTCACGAAAGTGAGCACTTGTCTCCCTGCGAGAGCATTTCTTCCTTTCTGCTCACAACAGAATGGGGCTCAATATCCCCAGCCCTGTTGCTGGGAATTACATACCCATAAACCAAGGAAATGAGATAATTAATGGATTTTGATATTCTTTGGATGAGGGAAAGGCAGCAAATCTTTCCAGGACTCCTGACTTGGGCTCCCTATCCCACCCCTGAGTGGCAACTCAAGAATGTTTTAGAAAATTGTGCTTAAAAGCTAGAGACAGAACACATTTTTCTTTTCCCTCCCCCCCTCCCCCCACGCCAGTGTTGGCATCTGAAAGTGCATTTCTCACATGTAAGATTATCCCAATGGATAATTCACTCTCTGAGTGCCGGGAAAAATAGGTTTGAAGCTCGATGAGCTGCCTGCTGCTGGCTCTCTGTTTTCTGGCATCAAGGTTTCTCAATAGTGGACTCAACGGTTGTATTTTTCACCTACAAAAGAATTGCTATCAGAAAACCAGACAGCGGATAATTGTATTTCGTGAATTGACGGTGAAACTACTCGGTTTCAGCCAAGGTCCAAAGGCTGATAATGTTCAACCAGGAGAAATGGTTTGTGTGAGAGAATTCATTTTTGGGCGTTCATTTTTACTGAAGGAAAGAGGTTGGCTTAGATTTTTTGAGAAATTCTTCTCCAACATGCAGCTAGAAAGTTCGGCATCTTTAACAGCTCTGGTGAACCCTGCCGTATCACAGTCTTGCATGTGAATGCCAGACTCCCAGTAAAACTGGAGGCTCCAGCTTCAACCAGAACCTCCATCCATCTCTTCAGATCTAGCAGGAAAGCAAATAAGAATGCATGCCATAAATATCCTCCGTGACGGGCAGCAAGGGTGCTGGCACCTCGCCACCTGGCTGTCTCGGACAAGGAGACACGAAGCTGCTGAGTGTCTCCCTGCATGCACACCTAGGGTGCCTCCTGCACCTGTTTGGAGAAGAATCAAGATGTTTCCCCAGAAGTGCGCCAGCTGCCTGCATGGGCCAGCCTCATCCACCCAAAGCTGCTGAGGAACAACTGGGCTTCCTTTTCCTTCTCCCACTTGGCTTACCAGGTTGACTCTGATGTTTCCTGGGACCCTTGTGCATCATTTTCCTCTGGAACTTGAGCAAGATAGAAAGAGAGACCCATACTCTCCTCCTTGCCCTGGAAGAAAAAAAATGTACCAAGGGAGTGGGAATAAAGGCAAAGCCTGTGAATCTGTTCCTTACACACACTGGACTCATTCCCACCTCTGCGCATGCTGTTCAACCCACTTGGAATACCCTTCCGTCGCCCATCGGCACCCATTTACCTAAATTTTATTCATTCTTCGAGACTCATTAAATCCCATCTGCCTCATGAAGATTTTTCCATCTAAGAGTTTACTCCCTCCCCTGGTCTCCTGTATCTACAATCTGTCCCAGAATTTAATGTGCATACAGACCATGCCTTGTGTTTTTTTCTCCGTTTCCCTTCTGGGCTCCCACAATGCTGTCCATAATAAGCTTCCAGAAATGTTTGTTGATTGACACTTCGAGGAGATGAGCTGAAACTCATTTTCCTTTCTGCAGCAGGGCACAGGGTCTGAGGAAGTTATAGTGTGTGTCTCACATGTAAGATCATCCCAGTGGATTTCTGGGTCTGGACCCTTATTAATGAGTCATCTTAAGAACAAAAGACTCATCCCCTGGCCCCACACCTCCTTTATTCACTCCACGATTATTTTTGTATAGACCAAGTGAAGATAAAATGGCTACGACATGGGAAGGGCAGGCCCCAGGCAGGGAGAAGGTCACACAGGCATGCAAGGTCCCGCCTCCTGTGCTTCCTTGTGGTGGGGAGTGTGTAAATGTTTCTCGGGATCAGACTTTTCAGAGCTCAGTCTTCAGCTCCCTCAGAGACCCCCTAAACACATAGCATGATTACGGTAAGAGGCTGAATTGACTACCAGGAGGACACAGGACAGGGAGTAACCCACTCTGTTCTTGAGGTGGGTGATGGTGAGCTGGTCATGCACGTTTTCACGGGGCAGGAGACCTTTGAATTGGCCCTCAGTTTCTGGCCAGATTCATGGTCCTTTATCCTGGCCCCAGCAGGGAAGGGCCCCCAGAAGTCCCACAGAGAGATGCCCTGATTCCAGTGTCCTAGATAGGACAGGCTGTCACAGTCCTGGCAGCCCAGGGTGAAGTAGTGGAGTGTTCTGGTGATTCTTCCATCCCATTTCCCAGACACGCAGAGCTGCCCGGAGAAGAGTCTCCTTGCTGATGGGCAGTTGGGAACCCAGGGGCAAGGATGGCCAAACAACTTTCCAAGGCTGGCTGGCGGTGACACAGGTGAGCCTGACAATACTGTCTGATGAAGGAAAAGGGAAATCTGCTCTTAAGATTGAATCCAAACTGCAAGCGGTAGGGACAGAAGGCTCAATCCCAGGGCGCCTGCTGTCAGGGATGTCTGTCAGAGCGAAGATCCAAGAGAGCACCCCTCTCTGGGGTCATCCACTCGCTGCACATCAAGCCCCCTAGTTGGGACGCCTGGTGGGGAGTGGCAGCAGGAGCGCAATAAGCACTGTGCCTTGGCATTAGTTAAAAAACAAACAAAGCAAACTAGAATGTGGCTCTCCCTTTGGATGCTTGCTACTTCTGGTGATTTCTAATGCCACCTTCAGGAATTGCTGAGAACCTGTTGGGTACCAGCTTTATTTGGGGCGCCTGAGTGGCTCAGCCAGATCAAGAGCTGACTCTTGATTTCAGCTCAGGTCATGATCTCACGGTTCATGAGTTCAAGCCCTGCTTTGGTTTTTGTGCAATGATTGTGGAGCCTGCTTGGGATTCTCTCTCTCCTTCTCTCTCTGCCCCTCCCCTGCTCGCGCGCTCTCTCTCTCTCTCTCTCTCAAATAAATAAATAAATAAACTAATAAAAAATTTTAAGACGATTTATTTAACATGAAATAATCTGGGGGAAAACCAAAGGAGGGATGATTCACCGTGCGGTCACAGTCTGCCTTCAGTGTTGGGACATTGTTTCATGAGAAGTGCGAGAAGATCAAGGCTCAGAGCCCTGAGCTGTGGAGTGCCATTGTGTGAGCCGTGATCTTGAGGGAAGACTGAGAGGGAGAAGCAGGGCATGACGTGCCTGGGGAGAATCACTGCATGGCCTTTCTCTGTGATATGTTGTTCTGACCAGTGTGGAGGCCAGTTATTACTTATCCATCCATTTAGAAAGATTTACCAAACATTTGTAATGTGCAGGGCATGTGCTCGGTGTGGGACATACAAGGTCACTGTAGTCTCTGTGCTCTGGGGGCTCATAGCCCAGTCCTAACAATTGACCAGCATGGATCTCACTGGGTGCAAGAGAAGGACCAGAAGAATGAGTCTAATAATCTGGTCATTCATTAACCTCTATCTATTAATTTCTAAATGCCAGGAGCTGCACTAACTTCTGCTTCAGGAGCTCAGCACTTCGTGGAGGTGACATGGCAAAGAAAAGGCACACTGGATGTGGGGGGCCCAGAGCAGCCAAGTCGGGTGTTAGGGTCATGGGGGTGGGGAGAGGGTCGTGGGAGTTCCCCAAGGAAGGAGACATTTGGATTGGGGCCTGAGAGAGAATTGTGAGGAAACGAAGAGGAAGAGACTGGCAGCCAGAGGGAGGGTGACCTAGGCAGGGCACCTGTGTGGACAAAAGCACTGGAGAAGAGATGAAGTGGGCACATTGGATAGCCAGAGTGGGTGCGGGCAGGTGGACAGATAGAGGCCAGCCATGTGCGTGTGTGTGTGTTTGTGTGTATGTGTGAGACCAGCCATGTGTGTGTATGAGGCCAACCATGTGTGTGTAAGGCCAGCTGTGTGTGTGTGTGTGTGTGTGTGTGGCCAGCTGAGTGTGTGTATGAGGCCTGCTGTATGTGTATGTGTATGAAGCCAACCGTGTGTGTACGTGTGTGCGTGCGTGCGTGTGTGTGTGTGTGTGTGTGTATGTGTGAGACCAGCCATGTGTGTGTATGAGGCCAACCATGTGTGTGTAAGGCCAGCTGTGTATGTGTGTGTGTGTGTGTGTGTGGCCAGCTGAGTGTGTGTGTATGAAGCCTGCTGTATGTGTATGTGTGTGAAGCCAACCGTGTGTGTGTATGTGTGTGTGTGTGTGTGTGTGGCCAGCTGAGTGTGTGTGTATGAGGCCTGCTGTATGTGTATGTGTGTGAAGCCAACCGTGTGTGTGTATGTGTGTGTGTGTGTGTGTGTGTGCGCGCGTGCTTGGGCTCTGTCTGAAAATGTTGAATTTGTACACTGCTGAGATGAAATCTCAGAAGATTCTGAATTCTACAATCTGACTTTGAAGGGGAACAGTGAAAATGTGGGCACGATACACCCAGAACTGCCAAATGTACATTCGCCTTCTCACTTCAAGCTAGAGGCCCACGTGAACATTGCAATAACAAATCCTCTATTTGTTATTGAGACAAGTCTCCACGTTTCTGGGAGAGGGGATCCTAGTAAGAATTCCGTGGGTGATACTTGAAAACATCTGCTTCACTCTTCAGTGAGTTCTGATGAGGGAAGCAGTTTGTCTGTGGGCCGGGATTTGGGCAGGAAGGCGGCGTACTGTGCTGGCCGGGCGGCTGGGCTGCTGACTCCCACCCCTGGAGGAGAAGTTTGCATGGGAGCTATCACTACTCTGGATTTCTACGAAGTAACATTTCAGGGACAATCTGTATGTTTTAACAAATTATGTTATTAGGGACAAAGCTGGAATTACTTCTAATCATTTCACAAGGGACATTTTAAAACTTGCAGATGATTTTGCTATTTTGTCAGGGTGGAACCGACCCATTTAAACTTTCCAGTCATATTAATTTTTAATTTAAATTTAATGAAATTAATTCAAATTAAGAAGGTGACCATTATCAATTTCCTTTCCTATTAGTTCCTTAATGCTTTGGCAAATTGCATTCTAAACTTCTCCTTCAACGAGCTAGATACATATTCATGCGTTTCCTAAGAAAAGATGAATTTGATCTTGATATGCTAATCCATAGCCATGGCAGCAATCAAGGAGCAGCTAGGGAGAGAAGTGCATTCTGGTATTAATTATGAATCAGGCATTAAGAACTGGTAAATAATTAAAGCTTCATGTGTCACAACACAAGTTAAGAATCAGTGTGTATTTCCATTACCAAATGCGTTTTGGGGCTATTTCCAGTTCTATTTGGATATTGACTGAACATAAACTGAGATGCAAGTAGGGAAGTCTCATTCATAGAAAACTCATAGTACAGAATTTCGATCTTACTGAACTGTTGGCATAGGTACGCATTCAACTTCAGAAGCTGGGGCTCGGTGTTTCTAGGAGCTTTTGGGTCATCAGCCCCCTCCCCTCAAAGTTCCTTCACTCTTTGGGGGTCTGTGCAGGGGAGTCATGCATCAGGCAGGAGGTTTTGCTCTCCGAGTATCCACAGATCAGCAGTATGCACAGCACCCGGGAGCTGGTGGAAAGTGCAGGCTGTCAGGCCCACCGAGGCCTACTCAATCAGATCTGCTTCTTAGCAGGATTCCCAGATGGCTCCTTTGTACAATGAAGTGCAGCGAAGGCACTTCTCAGCTGGAGGAATCTGTGATTCTTCCGTTTCCTTGGCTGCTGCTTCTACAGTGGAAAGGAGGCCAGGCTCACTTTGGCCCACTCCGTGTTCTCAATGGCCATCCTCCCCTCCTACCCATCGCATTGGGGGTTGGATACCCCTGAGGTCCACCTGCAGGACTTTAGGGTGCTAGAAGCAGTGGTCCTGGGTTTGAATCCTGGTTCTCTTCCTTGCGGGCTGTGTGATCTTAAGCAAACTCCTGACCTCTCAGAGACTCGGCTCCCGTGTGAATGGCACCGCCTGCCTCACAGGGCTGTTGTGAGGAGAGAATGAGGTCATGTCTGTGGGACAGAACGCCCGCCAGCAGCACAGCGGTCTGGAAATGGTAGTTGTGATCATGATGATGATGATGATGGCATTGAGGAAAAAGTAACTTTTAGGGAAAAGAATCGATGGCCAGGAAGGAGGTGATTAACTCAGTGGACAATGGAGGGATGTTAGAGATTCTTTAAAAATAGTCATGCATTATGATGGTCTCTGCTTGACAGCCTAAAGGGAAGTTTAAAGGGGGGGTTTTCTTGGCATGGGTTTTGGGAGAGCAGGAACAATATTCTCAAAGAGTGAGACTTGCCCTGAAAAAGAGAAGAGAAGGGAATTTTAAATTTTTAAAAAATATTTCTTTAGTTTTGAGGGAGAGAGAGACAGAGCACGAGCGGGGGGGGGGGGGGGGGGGCAGAGAGAGAGGGAGACACAGAATCCGAAGCAGACTCCAGGCTCTGAGCTGTCAGCACAGAGCTTGACATGGGGCTCAAACCCACCAACCGCAAGATCTTGACCTGAGCCGAAGCTGGATGCTTAACTGACTGAGCCACCGAGGCATGCCGTGAAGAGAAGAGAAGGTGATTTTAAAGTGAAATCCCAGTGCTCTGTCTGTTGATCTCTTCGCATCCTGACTTTCTCCGTATCAAAATGCCTCCATCTCTCTACCAAGTAAATGTGTGTGAATCATGTGGACATCACCCTTTTCTCTGGACGTGAAAAATAAATACGCTTCATGACTTTTCTACAGTTGAAATGAATGAGGAAGAGAAAGCAAATGTTTGGAATTCTGAAGTCTAAACACTTCTGTTTAAAAATCCCTGCTTTATAAAGTCAACTACAGTTATTGTTTTCGGAGATCCCTATTTCGTCCCCCAAACAGTGAGTGCCCATAAAGGCATTGGGCCTCTCTCGTATTTTCCACCCTATAGAATCTCCTTTCTTTAGTTGCCTTAGTCACTTATGTTGTCAGGAAGGATGAAAATGATATTTATTACAATAATAAATGTCGACCTCTTCAAAGACAGAATGAGCCATTAGTAGGATGGGGTTAAGGCGACCAGATGCCTAGGAAGGTTTTCGTTGTCCTTTCAAAATGCTGGGCAAGCCGCTGGACAAGGATGTGAAGCTTTGGGCATTTGCCATCAGTGGCTACAGGTCACAAGGTCATGGGCTCTGGCCCTGCAGGAACATATGAATACTGAATACACAGGGTTCTTTCTCCCTTATTCCCTAGAAGGCGCATTGTGGAATTACCCATGATGGCCCCGAATTGCCACTTTGTTCTCATGGTAATGAAAGAATGAAAAGATGAACATAAAGAAAAAACAAAAACAAAAAAAACCCTCTCATCTTAAACCTTTTCAATTTTTAAGCCCATAAATATAGGGGTCAGAACAAGAGGCCCTTCTTTTAAAAAATATTTTATGTCAGGTCGTGCCATATATAATATTTAGCAAGCTTATTTTCTCTCATCTGGGAGGTAAAGGATTTTTGCCAGTTCCACTCACCAAGCAATGTATGGCCAAATGCTGAAATATATTACAACTAGAACCTCAACTTCCCATTTAAATTTCAGGCACTGAGTTTGATCAGGTGTTAAAAGGTTCTGAAACTTTGAACTTGGTTTCAAAATTGGTTGTTTGCAGAATCTATGAGGTTGAGGGCAGGGGAGAGGAAGAGGCCAGAGGGTGCTGCTAAGGTCTGACATCAGAAAATTTCCTTAACTAGGATGACTTTCTTTTTCCTGTCTCCCCGAGCACTGTGTACCTCACTTTATGCATGGGGTGGGTGTGACTCACACTGTATATTGTCCTCATCTGGGACCTGAGACAACACAGCAAAGTGGGTGAGAATTTGGACTCAGGAGCCAACTGCCTGGGTTTATATACCGTGTCAGACACTTACTAGCTGTGGGAGCTTAGGCAAGATACTCTGTGTCTCAGTTTCCTTATCTGCAAAATGCAGATAATGGCAGTACCTACCTGTAAGGTCACAGTGAGAATTAGATAAGTTAATACATGCAATGCACTTAAATCCGTGCTTGGCATATAAGAATCGGTGTATATTTGCTTGCTGTTTTTCATCTCAGCTACCTGACCCTGAGCTCAGAGAAAGAATTCATCTTTCTGTTTCCATAGTGCCAGGTATATACACATTCATCCCACAACATTTATCACACGCCTACAATGAGTCAGGCCCTGACTGAAAGACGTGGTCACTGCCCTTCTGGAAGAAATGGTTTTTCTGGAGAGAGGAGCAAATATTGCAATACTTCTTGCTGGGTCACGTATCAGAGGGGCTTGATTCTAACCTGTGGGGAGCAGGCTGGGCTTTCTTGAAGGAAGCTGAACCTTAGCCGGATCTGTAGGATGAGCAGGAGAAGAGCAGAGAGTGTTCTGGGTGAAGGGAGGCACCTGTGAGAAGGCATCCCATGAAGAACTGTTGAACAAAAAGAAATTTTGGTCAGCTTTTGAGAAGGTGAGGGGACCTCAACCTCTTCTTAAATTATCAAGGCCCTGGCACTCCTGATGGCCAGGCCTTAATTCCCTGAATAAAGATGAAGATGGAAGAGAGCATACTGGGAAGAGTCCCCTCCTGCCAGGAGGGCCTTCCAGAACTCAGGGCTCTGTGCTGAAGCCAGTTTGGGCACATCTATATGTTTTATGAAGCATTCCCTGCCCCTCCCCCATCCCTCCTGTCTTTCTCTCCCTTCCTTCCTTCCTTCCTTTCTTTCTTTCTTTCTTTCTTCTTTTTCTTTCTTCTCTCTTTCTTTCCTTCTTTTCTTTCTTTCTCTTTTTTTTCTCTTTCTTTCTTTTGTTTTTTCTTTCTTTCTTGCCCTTTCTTTCTCTTCCTTCCTTCCTTCCTTCCTTCCTTCCTTCCTTCCTTCCTTCCTCTCTCTCTCTCCCTCCTGCCCTCCCTCCCTTTCTTTCTGTCTTTCTTTCATTCTGTCTCTCTCTTCCTTTCCTCCCTCCCTTTCTTTCCTCCCTTCCTTCCTTCCCTTTCTTCCTCCCTCCATCTTTCTCCCTCTCTTTATTTCTCTCTCTTAGATTTAGATTTAATTGACGTATTATATTAGTTTCAGATGTACAACATGATTACATATTTGTAGATATTGGGAAATGATCACCTAGTAAGTTTAGTTAACATCCATCACCACATATTGATAAAACAATTTTTTTCAAGTGGTGAAAACTTTTAAGATCTCCTCTCTCAGCAACTTTCAAATATACAATACAGTGTTATTTATTTATTTGTTTATTTATTTATTTATTTATTTACTTATTTATTTATTTTTCTGGCTACAGATTTATTCAACAGAAAATAGTCTCCTCCAGCTTTACTCAGGTGGCTGACCACATCCATAACCAAAATCCACCTCTAAACTGGAATTCAGTTGCTGACCCAATCCTGGCTTCAGCTTTCTTGTTGGCATCAGGGGTCACAGTGCTTCGTCTGCAGGTGTCTCTGTCAGCTTCCCCTACTGTGAGTTTCCCTCCAGACCATTGGGCCCTGGCCTGCTGGTCTCAGGTTTCAGGACGGCTGTGGCACAGAGAGGCAGACACAATATCAGGGGGCAGGTGGAGGCAGTCATAGAGATACTGGATACCCTGGCTGGTAAGGTACCAGTAGAAATGCCTCCAGGCAAACTGTTCCATTTTTTTAAATTTAAATTTTTAACGTTTATTTATTTTTGAGAGGGGGAGGGGCAGAGAGAGAGACACACACACAGAATCTGAAGTAGGCTCCAGGCTTAGAGCTGTCAGCACAGAACCTGACATGGGGCTCAAATCCATGAACCATGAGATCATGACCTGAACTGAAGTTGGACTCCCAACCGATTGAGCCACCCAGGAACCCCATGGCAAACTCTTCCTTTATGTAGCTTTGTGAGCTGAGAGACTGTGTGGCCTTCATGACGTGGTCTTTAGGCATGTGGATGTCCTTCTTGGCCACCATCATTCCGTCCTTGAAAAGGAGTTCATAAATGGCAATACGATTCTTCTTGAGCATCAACATTTGGTGGCCGTTATGTCTGAAAAGCCAATACAGTGTTATTGACTGTAGTCACTGTGCTGTACCTTCCATCCACAGGACTTATATCCTTTATGGCTGTAGGTTTGTGCTCTTCAACTACCTTCTCCCCTTCACTGCTTTCTTAAACATGTATTTTAATGCCCTCTTTCTCTAAATCCTGTGACGTTTCTAGCAGCTTACTCTGATAGTAGGGTAGACATTTAGACTGCAGAGGAATGAACAATTCATTGCAAAGACACACAGGTCAAGTTTCCTGCACTGCCCTGCCCAGACCTGGCAAAACTCTGCCTTTCTTGAAGGGGATTTGTTCCCCTTGAAGGGGGATTGCTTGTGGCCACCACCCCCTCACTCCTGCAGAGCCGCACCTGTACCCTCTTTGTCTTCCTCATCATGTCTTCATAAGACAAGGCTGACTCTTGACCTGGAGGATGGTGGGGTTAAGTTAAAAAATTGATTGGCTAGTCATTTAAAAGCTACAGAGCAAGAAATAAAATGTTTCCAAATTCTTACTAGTCCCCTACCGGGGAAGTTTCGGCATTGGGCAGAGTGAGCCAGCCACCACCCTCCTCTCCCTTGAGAGGAGCAGAAGTAGCCTTTGTCAATATATAAGATAAATCCTTGATTGAGTTGGAAGCCTGGCTGCTTTTTTGTGCCCCTTGAGAGCAGGATCCCCTTGACTCTCAGTAACCTTTTCAGCATTTCACTCAACATGATCAATAGCTTTCCATTAATGCTCCTGGACCCAGAGGATGCAGAATAGATGAGAGAAGGCAGGTGGGGTGATAGATACTTCAGAATCACCCAAAGGTAAATGGTTATTTCATATATAGAATTCAGGATAGAGCTTCACTCTAAATATACACATTTCCCTAAGACAAGTGAGTGACTGCATTGCTCTCTGGAGGGGGCCGAGGTGGCCGTCAGCATTTTAAGAATTAGCCTACTTTTGCCTTCCTTTCCATGAAGAAGAAAATGTCCTTAGAACAAATGTCTCCCAAGAGAACTTTCTAGAACAACTGAACATGTGCAGTGACTTTCCAAAAAAAAAGCCTACGTTTTTCTTTTTTATGGTGAGTTTATTATTCCACAAAATGTGGGAGATAGGACTGCAATAGAAAGTGATTTCTCATGAGGAGCAAGATTAGGTAACTGGGAGGTTTCACATGCCAGCCTCTCTGCCATGCCTGTTCATGTGTTTCATGTTTGGAAAATGCCCTCAGAGGTATTTAGGAAATGTGCAGAGTAGGCATGCTCTGCATAATGGCAATGCAATAGAGCAGCTATGCCAAGAGCCTTGGGCCTGTGAAAATCCCACCAGATAAGAAAGAAATGGCACAGTGAAAAACCTGGCTCTCAGTGAAGATGGGAATGATCACATCATATTTCTCTAATGAGGGACCCACTTGGACCAGGCACCTCGAGTAGATTTGCAATAGCATTTTATGGGCCCATGCTTCCTTCCTTCTAGTCCCCATTGTATCTCCCTCATATAGTCATGATCACATTTTATTTTTCATTTACTGATATATGTACTGTACCTTATGAGTTTATAAAGACTTTCCTTTGTAATAGTCTCTTTTAAAAATAGCATTTGTTTAAAAATGATCAAAGTAATATATGGGCATGAAAAACAAAAGCCCAAAGATTGCAAAGGGGCTTATTGTGCAACTAAAAGAAGCTGTCTTACAACCATCTCTCAGCTCACCTCTCAGAAGCAACTGCTTTGAACTTTTTTAGCTGTTTCTTTGCACAGTTATTGCTATTGATTGGTTTATTAACTTTAGACATTATTCTTTTTCTAGTATAATGTACCTCTCATACTCTATTCCTTACTCCTTCCTCTATCCTTTAAATATATTTATTTTTAGTTATAGCAGTGAAGTGATCATATCATTATGAGTATTTATTTGACTATCTTATACTTCAGATTCCAGTAGAATATAATGGTTGTATTTTCTTTCTTCAGTAGCTGTTGGTTTTTCTTCATGTTTCCAACGGGCTTTCTTTCTTTCTGTGTGTTGATTGCTCTTATATTTTTTACTATTCCAAACCTTTAAGGATTTGTCAAACCCTAACAATGCGTGAGTTACTGCCTGCAATGCTCTGCCCCAATTTCCTATGTGACTTTCCCTTTGGTGACCAATTCACAATGAAGCAGCAAGCTCTGTGAGGGGCCACCATATCTTTACATCCATATATTCTTCATACCTATCACATTGTCTGGGGTATACTGGGCATTCATTCAATATTTGATGAGTGAATGAGTGACTGTATTTCCATGGAGTGTTGAACAAATGAAGTTAGGCTTTCTGTGCTTGAGTGAAATTACTTTCAGATGTTAAATGTGATAATATAATTTTTTGAATCCACCAGTTTACTTTCTCATTGTCTTTACATTTTACTCTTGAGTTCACCTTGTAAATATTCACATGTTCCCAAGTGTAATCTGAATTGAAACCAGAAAGTTGGTAGTGCAAGTTGTATCAATCACATAAAAAGATTAGTTATGATTACTGAAGTCTAGATATGAAACAGCTGCCATTTATTCAACAAGTTAGTGTACTGTTTGCTCACCTGAGCAAACTACTGTTTACATATTTATTATTATTACCTCCATGTCTTCTTGGTGTGATTATTGACTATAAACCATGTGCAATTTCAGCTCTAGTGACTTTGCACTATTTGGTGCCTCTGCCTGGAATTTTTTCTGTCACCTCTCACTTCCCCTTCCCCCAACACATGTATCTAAATTTCACCTACTCTATCTTCATAGCTCAGCACCATCCTCGCTGGCCAGGCCATTTCTTTCTGTTTGACACTTGTCATGAAGCACTTATCTCCATTGTAATTGAACTTTGAGTGATTCTCTGATTAATGGGTGTGTCCCTTACTAGACTGGAAGCATCTAAGTGTGCAACCCTGTTTTGCCTTCTGTTTCATTCCTAGCTTTCTGCATGGACCTTGGCACAGCAGATGCTCAATTGTGCCATTAAAGCTTTCCCCCATGATTTAATTTTTTTAAGTTTGTTTATTTTGAGAGAGAGAGATTGAGGGAGAGAGAGAGAATGAACAGGGGAGGGGCAGAGAGAGGAGAGACAGAATACCAAGCAGGCTCCATCTGTCAGTGCAGACCTGAGCCGAGATCGAGTCTGATGCTCAACTGACTGAGCTATTTAATTTTTTAAAATAAATCTCTGACTTTAAACTTCTGGAAGTTTCCTTTCTAAAAATGATTGTAAAAAGTTGACTTTTAGGCTCGGTGAAGGACTATGAGATTAAGCTTAAAAATCTGATTAGTGAGATATCAAGAAATCCAGGTAATTTTGTTATTATTATTTTTATTATTTTCTAGGGCAGCATTTTCTAAAGTGGAAGTGTTTTTCATTGGGTATGGAAAGAAAATATGAGAACTTCTACTCATAAGTATTTTATTTTAAATGTATAATACTTCATCTGTTATCATGAGTATTCAAGTCTTTCCACATTTATGAATTTTCTAGATAACTAATGCTTATTCCATTTAGCACAATAATATTTCTATATACACTATTTTTTAACAAGATTTTTCCATTAGGCACACAGAACTTTTTGTCATCTTTAAAAGAGTACACTGGCCTTAAGACTTTTCCTGTTGAGTCAGTCATTGCCAGAGACACTAGAGAGTAAAATTTACTTATGATTGATTTTCACAAGGTGGTACAACATATTAGTAGAAAAACTGGTTAGATGTGAAGACTTGACTTTTTATTTATTTTATTTTATTTTTTTATTTTTTTATTTTATTTTCCAATATATGAAATTTATTGTCAAATTGGTTTCCATACAACACCCAGTGCTCATCCCAAAAGGTGCCCTCCTCAATACCCATCACCCACCCTCCCACCCCCCATCAACCCTCAGTTTGTTCTCAGTTTTTAACAAGACTTGACTTTTTAAATAGAAGAAATCAAATATTTGGTAAATGCTAAAAGACCACTCATAAAATATGAGTGGAGTAAAAAGAATAGCAATATAAGAAACATAGGTGTACCCACAGCCCTGTTTTCAATAGAATATTTTAATTTCCTCTAAAACCTGGAGGCACTACTGTCTAGATCCTTCTCTTTCTTTCTACTCTAAGGATGCAACCATTATTATAAGTTTTGTGTTCATCATCTTTCTTTTTCATGGCTTCAAAATGTGTATTTGCAGGCTGAATAAAATGTTCTTTAATTTTTGCATGTTTCTGATTACAAATGGAGGCGTACTATATGTACTCTGCAGCTTGATATATATATATATATTTTTTTAATTTATTTTTTGCTCCATATTGTGTCCATGAGATCATTTCTTATTAGGGAGGGTAGCCATACTTTGTTCATTATCACTGATGCATAATATCCCATGTGAGATGACACCACATTTATTTATCCAACCTAGTGGGTTGTCTCTAGATTTTGCTATCACAAACGGCAGCGTTTGAATGTACTTTGCACACACCGCCTGTGAGCATGTGCAGGAATTTCTCTTAAGAACGAATCTAGGGTTGGAATTGCTGAGTCATAGGTTTATGTATATTTATTTTTAAACTAGATGAAGCCAAAATGTTCTCCAAAATAATTGTCCAAATTTATACTCCCAGCTGCAGAATTCATGAGTTTGGGATGTTCTACCTTCTCTCTAGCACTTGGTATTGTCAAACTTTTAATTTTTGCTATGCTGGTAAGTGTGAAGTGTTAAGACA
The DNA here is from genome assembly GCF_046562875.1 of Panthera onca. NCBI lineage: Eukaryota > Metazoa > Chordata > Mammalia > Carnivora > Felidae > Panthera > Panthera onca. The sequence continues at coordinate 210,921,424 of NC_138339.1, read as the reverse complement.
TTATCGTTTTAATTTGCATTTCCCCAGTTACTAATGAGGTTGAGCATTTTCTCCCCATATTTATAGTTTATGCAGATTTTCCTTTCTATGAAGTGCCTGTTCAAGTATTCTTCCCGATCTAATTGTTTTGTTTGCCTTGTTTTGTGCGTTGATCTGTGGTTCCTTAGAATGAATTTCATCAAATCTAAGAGATCACTGATTATAAGAGGTGCTACTATTTTATTTATTACTAAGAAGGAGAAATACTAACAAAATGTGACACACTGTTGATAGTAAGATGCGTCTGATCTAAAAGATGCTAAAATATGAAAGACGTGCATTTCAGAACGTTAAAATATTATATATTCTGGATATTAATCCTTTGCCAATTAAATGCATTTTGAAGTATATTCTCCAGCTTGTATTTTGTCTCTTTATCTTCTTTATACAGTATTTTGATGCAAACTAGTTTTTAACTGAATATCTTAAATCAAGTCTAATTTTAAAAGCTTTTTCTCTATGCTTTGTACATTTTGTGTCTTAAGAAGTCTCTCTCATGCTGAATCATAAAGATATTTTTCAATATTTTATATTATACATCTCATGGGTTTGCCTCCTGCATTTGGGATTTTAGTTTACTCCATAACTGATTTTGGAGTATGACATGAGGAAGGCTCCAAAATAATATCAATGGATCTAGCATCAAAAAACCCCATTCTTCACCAACTGCTCTGTAATTCTATTTCAATCTTAAATCAAGTGTTTATAGATGCGGGTGGTCTGCTTATGGCTTCCCAGATCTGTTCCATTAGTATATTTGTTTCTTCCAACACCATTACCATGCAGATGGGTGTGGATCTACCATGAAGCTCAAGAGCCTTGAACAACAATACCTCCTCATTTCAGTACCTCTCATTTGCTTGGGTCTCTGACTTAATAGTTATAATTTTGTATTATTTTCTTTAGAAGGGTACTCAATTTGCATAAACTTCAGGCCCTACATAACCTAGATCTACCCTTTTGTGCAATCTTAATTCCTATCACCTCAAGTCCTCTTCCTACCTCCCCATTCTTGTTCTTCTGAAATGCCTTGACTATTCTTGTTTTTGTATGCATTTTAGAATCACCTTGTTGTCTCCCATAAATAAACTTCAGTATTTTAAGTGGAATTACATCACATCTCTAAGTAAAATAGGAAACATGAACATCTTCGCAATATGGAGTTTTCAACTCATGGATATCTCTCCATTTACTTCGCTCTTCGTTAATGTCTTTCATAGAACTTCATAATTTGTAATAAATATTTTGCATATTTTTTATTAGCTTTTAGTTTTTGGGGGGTATTGTAGTGAAAAAGAAACCCTGTATTTTCCAAGTATTATTGATGGTACAGAGAAATGCAATTGAATATTGAATACTGAATTTATATTCAGTGGCTTTGTTTATCTTTACTATTAGTTCTAGTAGCTAATCACATGTTAGTATTGTCAATTTTGTTTCTCTTTTTCCAATCCATACTCCCACCTACCCTCTGTTCCTCCCTCTCTCTGTCCGTCCTTCTCTTCCTTTTCTCCTTTCTTTCATTCTTGTTTTCCTACACTGCCTAGTGTCTCCAGTGCAGTGTTGTAGAGATTATAGGCACCTTGTCTTCTTTTTTAAAAATAGCTTTATTGAGACATAATTCACCTACCATACAATTCATCCATTTAAAGTGTATGACCTAATGGTTTTTAATCTATTCAAAAAATGATGCAACCATTATCGCAGTTTAATTTTGGAACATTATTGTTATCCCAAAAAGAAACCCTGTATTTATTACAGCCATTCACTCTCCATTCTAACAGTCCTTCCCCCAATATCCACCCCTAACGCAGCCAATCCTGGGCAAGCACTGATCTTTCTTTCTCTGTAGATTTGCTTATTCTGGATGTTTCATATAAATGGAATATGTGGCCTTTTGTGGCTGGCTTCTTCCACTTAGTAGAATGTTTTTAGGTTTCATCCCTGATGTAGCATGTATCAGTACATAATTTGTTTGTATTGCCAAATCATATTCCATTGTGTGGGTATGGCATATTTTATTTATGGATTCATTGTGTAACTGAACCCAGTTCCATCTGCCTGATGCTCAGCAAAACCAATCACTGAGACATCAGGTATGTGGCAAGGAAAGAGTTTATCTGTGAGGCAGTCAAATGAGGAGATGGGAGGACAAGCCTCAAATCCACCTCCCTGAAGGGGGAGAGAACAGTTTTTTATAGGGGTTGAAGTTACATACATATTGATGAACAGGGCAGGGAAACTTCTGACTATTCACGAGGAAAGATGGTGCATGTGCATTGAGCAAACATGTGTGTAACATACATCCCATGTTCACTTTGGGGTGGAGACAACATCAGACTGAGATATAACTGAGCCTGATGTCAGGAGCTTATCTTAGGACAAGGAGAATGGGCTATGGGCATGCTCTGAGAGCCAGTATAAACTGGATGGGGTCTTGGGCTTGTTATCTTGGGTAAGGAATGTAGGGTCTTGCTTGTTCATAGTCTGGACCCTTATCAGTTGCCCTTGAGTGCAGGCTTCTGCAGAGACAGCTAGTGGATTTGTTACTGGCATCCGAAAAGACACAATAGCAGATAAAGGAGAAACAATTTTCTGAAAAACAAGCTTTGAACTTTCTTACAGTTTCAACTTCATTAACCCTATGGAGCACGGTTTCAATTGATTGATGGATATTTGGGTTATTTCTACTTTTTGGCGATTATGAACAATGCTGCTATGAACATTCATGTACAAGTTTTTGTGTGGACATATGTTTTCAGTTCTCTTGGGCATATATCTAGAAATGAAATTCCTGGGTCATATGTTAACTCTACATTTTATCTTTTGGGGAACTGACAGACTCTTTTCCAAAGTGGCTGTAGCATCTTATGTTCCCTCCAGTAATGTATGAAAGTTCCAATTTCTCCACATTCTTGCCAACATTTGTTATTGTCTGTTTTTTTGGTCATTGCTATCCTTGAGGGCATTGTGTTATCTCACTAGGGTTTTGCATTTCTCTGATGGCTCATGATGATGAGTATTTTTACATGTGCTTATTAACCATCTATCTTCTTTGGAGAAATGTTTATCAGGTCTTTTGACCATTTTTGAAGTAGGTTATGTGTCTTTATTTTTAAGTTGTAAGAGTTCTCTAGGTATTCTAGATGCAAGTCCCTTATCAGATATGTAATTTGCAAATATTTTCTCCTATATGGCTTGCATTTTAATTTTCTTGATGATGATATTTGAAACAGAACTTTTTAATTTTGGTGAAGTCCACTTTATCTATTTTTTTCGTCATGTGTACTTTTGGTATCATATCTAAGAAGACTTTGCCTAACCCAAGATCACAAAGATTTATGAGTCATTTAGGCTTTTCAGTAAATCTCTTTTAAAAGGCTAAGAAACTTGCCCTCTATTATGAAAATACTTGGAATCCCATCAAATGCATTTATTTGTACTTATTGAAATGACCAGACTTTTTCTTATTTTATCTTTTATTGTGGTCAAGTACATCAAATTGGCTCTCTAATGTCAAACTTTCAATCCTGGCATATATCCAGGTTGTTCATGACACAGTATATTTTTTCACATAGTGCTATATTTGATTTGATAATATTTTCTTTAGGAGTTTTGCATCTATGTTCATAAATGAGATTGACTCTGTAATTTTCTTTTCTCAAACAGTCTTTGCCAGATTTTAGAACTGAAGTTATGCTGCCAGCCTCATAAGTTGAGCTGGTGAGTATTCTCTCTTTTACTCTGCTCTTGGGTAGATTTTTGTAAGATTAAAATTATTCTTGAATGTTCGATAGAATTTTCTGGCAAAACCCTTTGTGTTTCTATATGGACGGATTTTTAACTACTGATTCAAGTTTTTTTAAAATGAGAGTTCATATTATGCATTTTTTTATTTCTAGGAATTTTGTAGGAATGTGTCCATCTCATTTAAATTTTCAAATTTATTGGCATAGAATTGTTCATGATATCCTTATTCTTTAAAAACATTTCCACTGCGTGAAGTTGTATCTTCTTTTTATTCCTAAAAATGTATATTTGTGCCATTTTTTTTCTTGATCAATGTTGCTGGTGTTTTGTCAATATTATTGCTCTTTTCAAAAATCCTACTCTTTGCTTTGTTCATAGTCTCTATTATATTGACTCTCCCAGTGATGAACTCCAGGTTGCCCTAGTTCCCTGTTTTCCTAATCAATGCTACAATGTGCATCCTCCAACATGTCTCCTTTTGGACCTATGTGGGAAGTTGTCTGGAATGTATATTCAGGACCAGATTTTCTGGACAAGAGGGAATGCGTGTATGTAGTTTGAATAGGCAGGGTTGATTTCTCTCATTGGTCTATAATCTCACTGGCAGTGGATGGGGTTTTCCTATGTCCCACATCCCCACCTAACAATTGAGCTCATCTACCTTTCAAATTTTAACAATTTTAGGGGCGCCTGGGTGGCTTGGTCGGTTGAGCGTCCGACTTCGGCTCAGGTCATGATCTCACGGTCCATGAGTTCGAGCCCCGCATTGGGCTCTGTGCTGACAGCTCAGAGCCTGGAGCCTGTTTCAGATTCTGTGTCTCCCTCTCTCTCTGCTCCTCCCCTGTTCATGCTCTGTCTCTCTCTGTCTCAAAAATAAATAAACGTTAAAAAAAAATTTAACAATTTTAATAGGTATAAAGTGATAAGCATTTTTGCTTTAATTTGTATTCTCTGATTACCAGTGTTTTGGTACATTTTATTACGTGCTTGTTGCCTTTTGGGATGTTCTTCTGTTCATTGCCTATTCATATGCTTTGTCTTTTTTTTTTTTTTTTATAGTTCCTATCTTTTGCTTACTGATTTGCAGTCATTTTCTGGATATTCTACATATTAGTCTTTTGTCAGATTTAGACACTGCAAATACATTCTTCTGTTTTGTTGGTTGTTTATTAATTTTTTCCCATCGTACATTTTGCTGAATAGAAGTCCTTAAGTCTGATGTAATCAAACTCATCAATTCTTTTGCCTAATGGTGTATGCATCTAAAGTTTTAAGAAGTTCTTCCCAATACTAGTTTACAAAGAAAACCTACTTTTTCTTGTAGTAACTTTATCCTTTTACCTTTTATATTCATGTCATAAATTCATCTAGAATTCAACTTTGTAGGTAGTATTAGGAAGAAATCTAGTTTGTTTTCTTTCATACAATAAGACAGCATCTACTAAAGTATCTGTTTTTCCTATTGATTTTTAATGTCACATTTATTGCATAATAGATTCTTATATATCTATGAATCTGTCTCTGAGTTACATGAACCAAAACCATATTATTATTGTTACTATTACTATAGCTTTAAAGAGTGTCCTAGGCAAAAGACCATGAATAGGCAACACGATATTGAAGGAGAAGAACAAAGCTGGAGGACTGACACTACTCAACTTCAAGACTTCAAGATAAAGGTCCAGCAATCAAGACGGTGGTATTGGTGAAAGAAAAGACAAATGGATCATTGGAATAGAATAGGGAGCCCAGAAATAGATCCATGTAAATATAGTCATTTGATCTTTGGCAAAGGAGCAAAAGCAATACAACAGAACAAAGTTAGTCTATTCAACAACTGATACTGGAACAACTGGACATCTATATGCAAAAAAAAAAAAAAAAATGAGTCTAGACACAGACCTTATATCCTTCACAAAAATTCTCTCAATATGGATCACAAGCATAAATGTAAAATGTAAAACTATAAAACTCCTAGAAGATAACATAAGAGAAAGCCTGTATGATCTTGGGAATGGCTGTGACTTTTGAGGTACAACACTAAAGGCAGGATCTATGAATAAAACAATTGGTAAGCTGAACTTCATTAAAATAAAAAAAAACCCTTCTGTTCTGCAAAAGACGATGTCAAGAAAATGAAAAGATAAGCTATTTGTAAAAGAGAGAAATATTTGCAAAGTACAATGATTGTTATTGAAGATACACAAACAGGGGCATCTGGGTGGCTCAGTTGGTTGAACACCTGACTTTGGCTTAGGTTATGATCTTGTGGTTCATGAGTTCGAACCCCACATCGGGTTTGCTGCTGTTAGTCCGTCAGTGCGGAGCCCACTTCTGATCCCCTGCCCCTCCCCCAATTGCACTCTCTCAAAAATAAATAAAACATAAAAAAAAAGGAAAATACACAAAGAATTTCTTATGAACAACGAGATATGGCCACACTCTGATTAGAACGGCCAAAATCCACAACACTCACAGCACCAAATGCTCGCAAGGATGTAAAACAACAGGAACTCACATTCACTGCTGGTGGGAATACAAAATGGTACAACCACTTTGAAAGACAGTTTGGCAGTTTCTTAGAAAACTGAACATATTATGCAATCCAACAATCATACTTGTTATTTACCCAAAGAAATTGAAAACATATGTCTACACAAAAATCGGCACAATACCAGCAGTGTTATTCATAATTGCCAAAACTTGGAGGCAGCCAAGATGTTCTTCTGTTAGTGAAGAAACTGTGGTATGTCCAGACATTGGAATATCATTCAACACTAAAAAAAATTGAACTGTCAACTCATGAAAGTACATGGAAGAACTTAAATGTATGTTAGCAAATGAAAGAAGCCAATCTGAAAACACTACATACTGTATGATTCTAACTATGTAACATTCCGGAAAAGGTAAAACTATGAAGACAGTAGAAACATCAGTGGTTGTCAGGGTAAGGGAGAAGGGAGAAATGAATAGAAGGAGAATTTTACACAGAGAAAATCTGTAAGATTTATCTGTAAGATACCGTAAAGATGGATTAAGTAATTCTACATTTGTCCAAACCCATAGAATATACAACACCAACAGTGTATCCTTATGTAAATTACAAACTTTAGGTGATATGCCAATGTAGGTTCATCAATTGTATGAATGTGCCACTCTGGTGGGAAATGTTGATAATGAAGCGAGGAGCCTATGCATGTATTGGGGGCAGGGATTAAATGGGAAATCTCTGTATCTTTCTCTCAATTTTTCCGTGAACCTAAAACTGCTCTAAAAAATGAAGTCTTAATTCAAAAAAAAAAAAAAGTATTCTAAGTATGGTGGGTCAAATGCCTGCCCTTCTTCAAGGCCAACTAAACTATGTATAAGTGTATCTTCACAAAAATTTTAGATTAAATTTGTTGAGTATTTCAGAAAATTCAAATGGAATTTCGAGATCATATTGAATTTATAGATTAACTTGGAGGAAAATTGACATCTTTATTATATTATCTCATCCAAAAACATGGAACATCTTTTCATTTATTCAGATCATCTTCTATTTCTTTTGTTAGAACTTAAAATATTTTACCATAGAGATTTTGTGTATTTTTGATTAATGTAATTCAAGGAAATTAATAATTTTTGTTGCACTTGTGAATGGATTATTTTTGGCTATTGCTTTTCATAGGTTGAATTCAATTCTGTTAAGTTTTCTAAACAGATGATCATATCATCAGAGGATGACAGATATTTTATCTTTTCCTGTCTAATTTTTAACCATACCTCCTTTTCTCCCTTACAGTATAGGGCAAAACTCTAGTTATGTTAAAAGTAGTGAGGCTTCTGGGAATCCTTGCATTGTTTTCAACGCTACAGGGAATGCATCTAAAGTTTCTCCATTAAGCATAATATTAACTATAGGCTTTTGTATATAAATTTTATCCAATAAAGTAAGTTCCTTTCTATTCTTTTTATCCTAAGGTTTTTTTAAAGTTATGAATAGATGTTTTATTTTAATAAAGGCTTTTCCGGGGCACCTGGGTGGCGCAGTCGGTTAAGCGTCCGACTTCAGCCAGGTCACGATCTCGCGGTCTGTGAGTTCGAGCCCCGCGTCAGGCTCTGGGCTGATGGCTCGGAGCCTGGAGCCTGTTTCCGATTCTGTGTCTCCCTCTCTCTCTGACCCTCCCCCGTTCATGCTCTGTCTCTCTCTGTCCCAAAAATAAATAAAAAACGTTGAAAAAAAAATAAATAAAGGCTTTTCCTGCATTGAGATAATGTTTACTAATGTGTGAAGTTGCACTGATAGAATTTTTTTCCTGATGTTGAATCATTCTTACAGTACATGGATAAATCACACTTGAAAATGATATATTAGTATTTATAATACACTGTAGTGTAGCAGGATTCTTGCAGAGTCACAACACAAAGGCTTTTTCCAGGAAGCAACTTTATTCCCGCCAGCAACTCTCAGTTGGGTTCATACTGTAGAACTGAGCGCCAAGCATCACGTGGCATAGTTTTTTATACATTTTCTATTTCTTTGTCTTCCATATATGGTAACACACACAAACATGTATTCTGATTAAGTGGTCTCATGTTACAAGGTCATGAGGGATGTTGTCACATACACGCATAGCCAGGTTACCTTAAGTTTTTTTTGTTTTTTCTCTTTTTCTCTTTTTTACCCTCTCCTTAGGGAGGGGACCCTACCACAGTAGGACTAGATTAACTTGTTTACATTTATGTTCATAAGTAAAATGCTGTTATTTATTTATTATTCTCATCTGCTCTGGGAATTGAGGTTTCACTAGTTGCCTGAAATGAGCTGGATAGCTTCTGTTTTGTTTTGTTTTGTTTTGTTTTGTTTTGTTTTCTTTTCTTTTCTTTTCTTTTCTTTTCTTTTCTTTTCTTTTCTTTGGAATAGCTTGTATAAGAATTTAGTGCTTCTTTGAAAGTTTAGTAAAACTCACCTATAAAATCATTTGGCTGTTTATTATTGTGTAAAATTTTTTTTAATGTTTATTTATTTGAAAGAGAGAGAGAGAGAGAGAGAGTGAGCAGGGGAGGGGCAGAGAGAGGGAGACACAGAATCCGAAGCAGGCTCCAGGCTCTGAGCTGTCAGCACAGAGCCCGATGCGGGGCTCAAACTCAGGAACCGTGAGATCATGACCTGAGCCGAAGTCAGTCACTCAACCGACTGAGCCATCTAGGCACCCCAACTTTTTTTTTTTTGAGAGGGTAGATGTTTGAATACTTCAGGTATTTAATACTTAATAACTTTGTCCGTTCAAGTTACCTATTTCCTCTTGTACCATATACTGCATTTTGTATTCTTTAAGAATTTATCCATTTTATCAAATTGTCAGATTTATTAACAGTTAGTTATTTATGACACCCTCTTCTTATTTAAAAAGTCTCTCTATTTCTCCTCTGTCTGTATATTTTTACTTGAATATTAAAAAAAAATCTTTCTCTTATTTTATCAGAGGTTTGCTTCTTTTTACGAGCCTCTTAAGTGAACCAGTTTTAATGAGCTCTATCATTTTTTAGTCTGTTTCATTGATTTTTGCATTTATTGTTTCCCTTCTTTTTTGATTCTTTGGGTTTGTCACACTACCTTTTTCCCATCTCACTTAATCAGATGCTTGTTTATCTTTAACCTTTCTTATTTTCTCTTTCCCTCCAGATTCATTGACTTATTACTGACATACAGAGTTATATAAGTTTAAGGTATACAGCGTGTTAATTGGATATACTTATATATTGCAAGAAGATTACCACCATACCTCCATCACTTCATGCATTTAAAGCTGTAAAAATCAAATACCTCTTATGTTCCACATTTTTGACATATAGTGTTTTCATTCCCATTTTAAAATTTCCCTCATTTCTGCTTTTTTTTTTGTAACTCAAGAATTATTTATTAATAATGTTATTTAGTTTCCAAAGCCACAGGATTTTTTTAAAGCCATTCTTTACAATTATTTTTTTAATGTTTATTCATTTATTTTTGAGAAACAGAGAGTGAGTGGGGGAGGGACAGAGAGAGAGGGTGACAGAGCCTGACACGGGGGCTCGAACCCAGGAACCATGAGATCATGACCCACTGAGCACCCAGGCACCCCTACAATTAATTTTTTATTTTATTACATTACCTAGTTTTAAGATATTGGTCATTTGGACGTTTTGCATTTTCATCTATGACCTAACACATAGCTCTTTTGTAAATGTCCCATGCATGTTTGTAAAAATGCAAATGTGGGGCACCTGGGTGGCTCAGTCGTTTAAGTGTCCAGCTTTGGCTCAGGTCATGATCCCATGGTTCATGAGTTTGAGCCCATGTCGGGCTCTGTGCTGATAGCTCAGAGCCCGGAGCCTGCTTCAGATTCTGTGTCTCCTTCTCTTTCTGCCCCTCTCCTGCTTGAGCTCTGTCTGTCTGTCTCTCTCTCAAAAATAAATAAACATTAAAAAATTTTTAAAAATGCAAATGCTCTGAACTCAAACGTACTCACTACATAGTTTATATCTTCAGTGCCCTTTGCTCAACTTTGTGGTTTCTGAGAAGAGTAAGTTAAATCTCCATCTACAACTGTTGATTTTTTATTTCATTTGCAGTTCTATCAATTATTGCCTAATATATTTTGAGACAGTATTGTCTGCTGCAAGTATGATTTATGATTGATTTATTTTTCTCCTATTATTTTACCACTTTTTGGTCATTTATGTTTTTTGCCTTATAACATACATTGTTGGACACTAAGGTTACTACTCAGCTCTATTTTAGACCATATGTGTCTCATCAATCTTTTATTTTCTGCCTTTCCATGAGTCTTTTAGGTGCTGCTTTTGTCTGTATGTTTTAACGTTTTATTTTGTTGTAGTTTATTTTAAAATCCAATATAAAGTTCTGTATTATCTAATTGAGTTTAGCATAATGACTTCTACTTTAATTATTATGATATTAGAACTAATTGCTAGCAAATTACTTCATGTGTTCCATAGCATGTGCTTCCTTTCTTCCATTGTATGGGTGTGAGTTTTCTTCTATTAATTTAATATTATGTATTTTATTTTTTTTTATATGGTAGCCTCCTTTAACTTAAGACACAGGCTCGTATTTATTTATCCCTGATTTCTTAAGCATATTAATATCCGTGTCTTCTTAACACTGCAAGTACTTGGCATGCTGTGATATCTCCTTTGTGTTGAAACTCTTCCTCTAATCTTATTAAGATTGTGTAGAATTTTAGCTCTAGATATGGTGGATACACATCCTGTTTTCTTTTGTTTGGTCATATCCCTTTCCTCTGCTTGTTGTTTTTTTATTTTTTAAGACAACAATGCATTTCACAAAAGTATTTAGTGACTCTTAGTTTTCATATCTGACATATCTTAGTTTTCATATATAAAATCTCCTAGGATCTTCTCTTCAGCTATTTAAGTATGTCTCCCCAAATGTGGGTCTTCCCCCCAAATGTGGCAAACTTGTAAGGTCACAGATGCATGAAAATATTTTTTATTACCTCGTCAGAGCTACATAATGAGTTGGCTGTATATTTTAAATTATAGTTTCAAAATTCTTTCACTGAAATTCTTCAAAATATTATTCCATCATTTTCTTGGATCCTGTATTATGGTTGAGATACCTGATGTCAATTTGATGCCTCTTTCTTTTCCCCAGCTTTATTAATTATACTTGATACGTAACATTGTGTAAGTTTAAGGTGTACAATGTGTTGATTTGGTGCACTTATATATTACAGTATTATTATCACCATAGTGTTGGCTAACACAGGCATCACGTCACATAATAACTATTCTTTTTTTGCCGTGAGAACATTTAAGATCTATACTCTTGGCAATTTTTAAGTATATAATACAGTATTATTACTGTAATCACCCTGCTGCACACTAGATCCCCAGAACTTATCCATCTTATAACTGGAAGTTTGTACCATTTACTGACATTTCCCTCCTCCACGCCTCCCCCACCCCTGCCCCCAGGCTTTGGTAGCCACCATTCTACTCTCTCTTTCTATGAGTTTGGTATTTTTAGATTCCATATGTAAGTGATATCATACAGTATTTGTATTTCTCTGCATGATTTATTTAACTTAGTATGATGCCCTCAAAACCCCTCTGTGTGGGATCATGTAGGGAATCCACAGCAGGATTTCCTTTTCTCTCATGGCTGAATTATATTTCATTATATATTATATAACACATCTTCTTTATCCATTCATTTGTTGATGGACACTTAGGTTCTTTCCCTATCTTGGCTATTGGGAATAATGTTGCAATAAACATGGGAGTGCAGATGTCTTCCAGATCCTGTTATTATTTCCTTTGGATAAATGCCGAGAAGTGGGATTGCTGGATCATATGGTAGTTTGACTTCTAATTTTTTGAGGAACCTCCACACTGTTTTCCTTAGTGTCTGGACTAATTTACATTCCCATCAAGAGTGCATGAAGGTTCCCTTTTCTCCACGTCCTCTCTAACACTTGTCATTTCTTTTGAATGGTCGCCATTTTCTCAGGTCATGATCTTATGGTTCGTGAGTTCAAGCCCCTCCCTCGTCAGTCTTGCTGAGGACTCAGAGCCTGGAACCTGCTTCGGATTCTGTGTCTCTCCCTTTCTCTGCCTCTCCCCTGCTCGCAGTCTGTCTGTGTGTGTGTGTCTCTCTCTCAAAAATAATAAACATTAAAAATAAAAAATTGCTTTGAATGGTAGCCATTTTAATAAGTATGAGGTGATAGCTCATTGTGCTTGATTCTTGTTTTTCTTAGAGGTGATTTTTTCTCCCCACCTCTGGAATCTTGTAGAATCTTCTTTTTATTTTTAGTGCTCCTTAAATTTTTAAAAATATTTATTTATTTTTGAGAGAGAGAGAGAGAGAGAGAGAGAGAAATCATGCACGTGATATCATACGTGCAGAGGGGAGGAGACTGAATCCAAAGCAGGCTCTGTGCTGAGTGCAGAACCCACTGTGGGTCTTGAACTCATGAACTGTGAGATCATGACTTGAGCCAAAATCAAGAGTTGACTGCTTAACTGACTGAGCTACCCAGATGCCCCTTATTGTTAATATTCTTAAATTTCTCTAAAATGTGAATTTTTTCTTATCTCTCCGTTTGGTTGCTCTAGGAGTTCTTTCAATTTGAGTTATCTGGGGGGATGTTTGTCTCCATTATTCTGTTTTTTGTTTAATTAAAAAAATTTCCTTAAATGTTCATTTATTTTTGAGAGACAGAGATAGAATGTGAGCAGAGGAGAGGCAGAGAGAGAGACACACACAGAATCCTAAGTAGGCTCCAGGCTTTGAACTGTCAGCATAGAGCCCGAAGCAGGGCTCGAACCCACAGACCATGAGATCATGACCTGAGCCGAAGTCGGGTGCTCAACCCATTGAGTCACCTGGGTGCCCCTGTCTCCATCATTCTTATGATGTTTTCTCTTTTTCATTTGGATTCTTCATTTTTGTAATTCCTATTACCTATATACTGGTTCCTCTACTTCTGCCCTTCATATCTTTTAGTTTTTGTCTTATATGTTTGTATCTCTGGGTCTTGACTGTTGCCTCCTCAAAAGTTCCTCAATATGACCTTCCAGTTTATATGTTCACAAGTCCTTCTTTTTTAGTTCTACCAGGTCTATTTTTATTTCATTATCTTGTTCGCTATTTCAATTTTCATATTTTTACGTATAATATTTCCTCTTTTAAAAATGGATTCTTATTCTTATTTCAAGTGGCTAATATCTTCCTTTATCTCCTTAATATATTCATTGAGCTTCTCTCAAATTAGATCTCATAATTCTGCTTCAGATGGTATATATAGTGTAGCTCATTGAATTTTTTTTTGGAGGTGGTTGCACTCTTCGAGGGTCCAGAAGGGTGCATTGAAAAGGGGGCTGAAGGGGCGCCTGGGTGGCTCAGTCAGTTAAGCGGCCGACTTCGGCTCAGGTCATGATCTCGCGGTCCGTGAGTTCGAGCCCCGCGTCGGGCTCTGTGCTGACCTCTCAGAGCCTGGAGCCTGTTTCAGATTCTGTGTCTCCCTCTCTCTGACCCTCCCCCATTCATGCTCTGTCTCTCTCTGTCTCAAAAATAAAATAAACGTTAAAAAAAAAATTAAAAAAAAAAAAAAAGAAAAGGGGGCTGAAGGCCAGACTCCAATCTGTCATGTCTTTGAATTGAAAAAGAGAGGAGGGGCCAGCCTGTGAGGAAGGTCCAAGCTCCACAAGTCACTGATGACTGCCCCTGCTTTGCTGCCACGGTGCCAGGGAGCAACTATGATTACAGTTTCACTTCCAACCTTTAGGGAAACGCCACACGGAAAAAGGTAATCCTCGCAGGTGGTTATCTGCCAGCTCTGGGGCTTTGGAAGGCAAATTGTAGAAGAATTAAGGCTGAGGGTAGATGGTCAGCTAATGGTTATTTTCCTCAACTACTCACTTTAGCAGAGCATATATGCACTTCCCTTATTTTCCCTCTTGGACGACTGAACTTGCAGTGTGGGCTGTTTCTGTTGATTTCTACAGAGAAGAGACAGTCAAAGAATACATCAAGGCAGTTATGGAAAAGAGGCAAGAGTAGAATTTTAAAATCTTCCCACCAATCTATACTTCTATCTCTGCCTTCTCCCAACCACAGGCTACACCACTTACCTTCCCACCTATCCTCTGATACCAATTCAAGTCATACTTCCATCTTTCCAGAATTTTCTCTCAATTTTTGGTTAGTTTCTGAAATCTTCTTCCCCCTCATGCTTCTGTAATTTCTTTGCAACTGTTTTGGGTGGAGGGAGCCAGCAGCACATTCTATTTGACATCCTGGCTGACGATTCATATTCATTGTACTGGACATTATTTGGATATATTTCAACAGCCTTCTTTTATGCTTTCAATGATGGTTTTTTCTATATCCTTCTTTTCTTCCCCCTACCCCCCACCCCTCATTCTGTCTTTGGGTTGAGCAATTAAACATTTGTTTTACCCTGCCCCTCTTTATTATCTGGAAATTAGACATTCTACCTATATTCCCTTATTGATTTAGTAACTAGAGTCAATTTTGACTGAGTGACAAAACCTTAAATGGATAGAAATGGCTTTTAAAAAGTCCAGATAGAATGTTAATGGATTGGATAAATAAATAGTATAAAGATATTTTCCGCAAATTGACCTACTGACTCAGTGAAATCTCAATCCATTGCTCAGCAGATGCTTATGATAAAATTGTCAAGATGAATCCATGATTTTTATGGAAATACAAAATATCTAACAAAACAATCCTGAAAAATAAAAATAAAGTTGGAGGATTTACACAGATGATTTTAAGACATTATACAACTATAATAATCAAGAAAGTTTAGTAGTTATGTAAGGATAATATTATACTGATGTAAGGATAGACAGATCAATGGAATAGAACAGAAGCCAAAAACAGACCCACATACATATGGTCAACTGATTTTTAATAAATACCCGGATGCAATTCAATGGGAGGAAGGTAAGTGTTTTAAATGGTGTTGGAATGACTGGATATTTGTATGAAAAAAATGCACCTTGACCCCCTTTTCACATCATCCACAAAAACTAATTCATGATGGATTACAAACTTAAAATTTTAAAAATCATAAAGCTTCCAGAAGAAAACAGGAGAATATCTTTGTGAACTTGAAGGAGGCAAAGAATTCTTGATAGGGCACAAAAATACACTGATTTTGACCTCACCAAAATTAAAAATTTCTATTCATTAGACAGCCTTTATTTGGAAAAATACTCATATTTAGAATATACAAAGAACTATTACTAATCAACAATAGAAAGAGAAACAAATCAATAAAAATGGACAAAATTCTTAAGTAGCCATTTCTTGAATGAAGATATATTAATAGCTAATAAGCACATGATATCATTAGTGATCAAGGAAATGAAAATTAAAACCCCACTAGAGTGGCAAAAAAAATTTTAAAGGAGAGAATATCAAGTGTTGGAGCATCTGAAATTCTCATACATTGCTGGTAGCACTGTAATGAGGTAATCTCTTTCAAAAACTGACAGTCACATATTCAGAAACTTACACTTACTATGCGACACAAGAAATTTCATTTCTATGTATTTACCCAAAAGAAAATGTGCATCCCCAGGAATCTTATATATGATTGTTCATAGTAGCCTTGTTACAATAATCCCAAATTAGAATGGATCAGCAGAAGAATAGCAATTCAAATGTCCATCAATAGGAGAATAGATAAACAAGTTATTTGTATATTCATATAATGTGATACTACTCGACAATAAAAAGGATACTCTATTGATATACAACGTGGATGAATTTCAAAAACATTACGTTGAGCAAAAGACTCTAAACACAAAAGAAGAGTTCACATAATTCCATTTATATGAAGTTTCAGGAAAGGGCAAAACTAATCTAGAGTTATAAGAATCAGAAGCGTGGTTGCCTCAGGAGGAGGGAAATTGAGAAGGGGCACAAGGGAACTTTCTGCAGGGAGGGAAATAGTCTATATCTTGTTTGGCTGTTGGTTATGTGGTTGTACATGGGTGTCACAGTTCATTGTACTAAACATTTAAGATGTATGCATTTTAGGGGCGCCTGGGTGGCTCAGTCGGTTAAGCGTCCGACTTCAGCTCAGGTCACGATCTCGCGGTCCGCGAGTTCGAGCCCTGTGTCGGGCTCTGGGCTGATGGCTCAGAGCCTGGAGCCTGCTTCCGATTCTGTGTTTCCCTCTCTCTCTGCCCCTCCCCCGTTCATGCTGTGTCTCTCTCTGTCTCAAAAATAAATAAACGTTAAAAAAAATTAAAAAAAAAGAATACAGTATCCTATACAAAAGAAGAAAAGTTTAAAAAAAAAAAAGATGTATGCATTTTATTGTGTATAAATCATACCTTAATCCCACTCACTCACAATACATTGAGAAGTAAAGAGTCCAAGTATGTGCTCAGAGAATGAAGTTTTGTAAGATACCAGGGACCCAGACTGTTTTTTTTCCTTCACCATGCAGCAACATAGTTTGTTTCTATGTCATTTATATAACATGTGTTTGGAGTTAACCATATATTTAGTATTTTTTTTCCTCATCATATTTTTCTTCCATCTAATATATTTCATTCAAGATAATTTGTTTTCCCGGAGTACTGATGCATAGGGGCACTTGTACCCCAATGTTTATAGCAGCACTCTCAACAATAGCCAAATTATGGAAAGAGCCTAAATGTCCATCAACTGATGAATGGATAAAGAAATTGTGGTTTATATACACAATGGAGTACTACATGGCAATGAGAAAGAATGAAATATGGCCCTTTGTAGCAACGTGGATGGAACTGGAGAGTGTGATGCTAAGTGAAATAAGCCATACAGAGAAAGACAGATACCATATGGTTTCACTCTTATGTGGATCCTGAGAAACTTAACAGAAACCCATGGGGGAGGGGAAGGAAAAAAAAAAAAAAGAGGTTAGAGTGGGAGGGAGCCAAAGCATAAGAGACTGTTAAAAACTGAGAACAAACTGAGGGTTGATGGTGGGTGGGAGGGAGGGGAGGGTGGGTGATGGGTATTGAGGAGGGCACCTTTTGGGATGAGCACTGGGTGTTGTATGGAAACCAATTTGACAATAAATTTCATATATTGAAAAAAAAAAGATAATTTGTTTTCCCTGACTGCAGTACCTTAAGATTGTTTTTAATGAGAGTCTGAAAATTTCACCTCTATCGTGAAAGATATTTTTGCTGGATATATAATCCTAGATTGCTTGTTATTTCCATTCAAGTGCATTTCTGTATCTTCCTGTTGTCTTCTGGCTGCCATTGAGAAGTCAGCTTCTCTGTCTCATAGTTGTTCCTTTGTAGACAACACAGCTCTTCTCTCATCTCTGTTTTTTGGTGTTCTTCAATCTCACTATGATGTGTCCAGGTGTGGATTCTCTTTTTAAAGTTTATTTATTTATTTTGAGAGGAGGGACAGGGCAGAGAGAGGGAGAGACAGAATCCCAAGCAGGCTCAGTGCTGTCAGCACAGAGCCCCACGTGAGGCTTGAACCCATGAATGGTGAGATCATAACCTGAGCTGAGACCAAGAATTGGACCCTCAACTGACTGAGCCACCCAAGAGCCCCTGGATTTTTTTAACTTAACCTGCTGCTTGAGATTCCTTACATATCCTGAATGTTAGGCTAATGTCTTTCATGAACTCTGGAAAATTCCTAGCTATTTTTTCTTGAGTATTTTCTGCTCCTCATTCATTCTCTTTTCTTCTGCAACTCTGATTGGATGTACAACAGACCCCCTTCACTCTTCTCTGGCTTTTAGTGTCACTTATGCATTTTCCAACTTTTTTGTCTCTCTGCGCTGAAATTCAGATAATTTCTGAAGATCTCCTCATTATTAGTTATGTTATTAGCTATTTCTAATCTGCTGGTAAAACTATCTGCTGAGTTTTAATTTCAAATACAATATTCATTTCTAAGAGTTCTATGTGCATTTTTTTCCAGATAAGTTTGATCACATAATTTCTTCTCCCTTTTATATAGATTTTCAATCTCTCTTTTATTTTTTTAAACATGTATTTTTGTTTTGTAGTCTGTATCTGATTATTCTAGCATTTCAAGTTTTTCCATGACTGATTCTAATAATTGTTTCTGTAGGCTCTTGCTCAGAGTGCCTTATTTCCTTGGGTATTTTGTGATTTGTTGTTGTTGTTGTTGTTGTTATGATATCTGATTTCTTGGAACTTTGTCAGTTGGAATTCTTTAAGGCCAAAGTCAAGGATGGGTTATTCCAGAGAGTCCTTGGTTTGTTTTTATCAAGTATCGGGGGTACTACCTACCTAAGACCACTTTATTATTTTTAAAAATTTTTAATGTTTATTTATTTTTGAGAGAGAGAGAGAGAGAGAGAGAGAGAGAGTGAGTGGGGGAAGAGCAGAGAGGGAGGGAGGCCAGAATTTGAAGCAGGCTCCAGGCTCTGAGCTGTCAGTTCTGTGGATGCGGAGCTCGAACTCAAGAACTCAAGAACCGCAAAATCATCACCTGAGCTGAAATCACACACTTAACTGACTGAGCCACCCAGGGGCCCCTACCTAAGGCCACTTTAAACTAAAGTCTTGGCTTAAGGCCCAGAGAACTTGAACCAAAGAGCTGTGTGAGGGTCAATTGCTGGTTACAAATTCTCAAGAGACATTTCTTTTCCTCTTTACTTTATGTCAAGGTTTAAGACAGGCCAATTCCTCTGCTGTCTCCTAAGTGGGGGACGTGATTGTACTTCGAATCCATTCGTACATGGAGAGTATAGCCCTTTGGGGTTCCAGCTTTGTAAGTGGGGACTCACATCAGATTCTTTACAAGTGGAGAGGTCTGAAGGTCCTTATCTCCTGTGCCCTTTGATTGCCATGGCCTTGAAAACTCAAGCTTGACTTCACCAGATTAGGCAAATGTCCCCAGGTAGAAGCTGCCTGCGTGCTCCATTGACTTCCTGGGTTCCATCTTCAGTTAGTTTTTGGCCTCTGAAGACTTATGACTTTCTTGCCAGTTTATCCTCACACTTACATAGATTTAAGAAAATACATACCTAGCATCTTTAGTTGTTTTCACTGGAAAGATTGACCGAGATAGTTTGTCAACACGAGCCCTATATTTGATCTCATTCTTATAAAATGTCTGTTTTATGTATAAGTTAAAAAATGCACATGATATATTAACATAGTTGTATTTAGTTTTGATTTACACATGAATAAATAAACGTAAACTTACCAGGAGTGGGTGCTCAGAACATCTATGGCTAGGTATGCAATAAAAAAAGCTTGGGGAACTCATCTTCGAGCCACAACATGGACCATTCCCTTCTTCTCAGTGCCTGGGGAGATGACCACAGCAGAAGGGAGGTTGGCAAGGCCTTCAATGTCTTGGGCATCTCCAGGCTTTTGTCTTGCTTTCTGGTGATGGGGCAGAGTCTAGGAAAAGTGTGCCAAGATGACTGGTTATTTTTTATTTCCTCCCAGAGTCATGAAAGCTTCCTAGGGAGGCACGTCCACCTCTCCACCGAGATGGTGGCTGGTTTGCGCACATCGTCCTGTGGTGCACACGGGCCTGCGGTGCTGACTACGGATGACCTGGACACTGGCTCGCTAGGTAAAGCCAGCAGCTCAGGCACCTGTGGGCCCCCCACCCCCCTCCCTCCCTCCTCCATTGCGCTGCCCCTGGATGGTCTTACTTGAGACAAGCCTCTTTCACTCTAAAAAGGTTTTTATATTGGAGATGATGGTTTTGACAGAGAAATACTTGCTTTCTCTTGACTGATAGGACCTTGGCAGAGAAAGTACATTTTGCCAGTTGCTGGCTAATGTCCTGGCTGGGAAGAGCAATAACTTCATTAATGAATTATCTCCTACTTACAAGACAAATTTGACTCATTTGTTTCCTTAAAGAGATGGTGTCATTGATTAAAGATGGCCATTAGTGACCACGAATAAATGTATCTGTTCACCCTTCAAAGATGTTTGACGTTTGCATTTTATGCTAGGAAGCAAAACAGACAGTTCTTTGGCTAACCTGTATGTCTCTAGGTTACCTTAAAGGCTATGTCAGAGCTCTAAATAAGAATGATCAAAGAAGAAATTATTTCAATTTCCTCTGAGTTAAATGAATAGGTCTAGAGATGTCCATTCGTAACCGTTATATTGGGAGCAATGCTAACTTTTGGCTAAATTACATGCAGAATCTCCCAGCAGTGATCATGTGATCAGGGTACAATTCGCAAGCATGGTCCTATCCCAGATAATGAGTCTGACTATAACAAAGTACTTAGCAAAAGCTTCAAAGCCAAAATGGAATATATCACACCAATTTTGGAACCTAAAACCAAAGTCAAATGCTAATTTTTACAAAAAGGCATCAAAGTTTCGTTTTTTTAAAGTCGACTGAACTAGGTTAGATTGAAATTCAAGCCTATGTATTATTAAAATAATTGAATTGGGATATCAAAATATCAGACTGAACTCGAAACAGAACTCCATACGTCCTCGATGCTAGATAACAGGTCCCTTCTTTAGAAGCTAAATTGGACTTTTTTTGAGAGGGAATGGCAGTTACTCTAGCAGACAACAAAGTGATAGGACTCACAGGATTAGCCGTCAGGGGGAAGGTACAGATGTGCCGAGAATGACAAGGTGCTCCCTGGCCTCCTGAGGTGAGTAGGAGTTGTCAGCTCTCCTGTAGCACAGCATGCACGTGTCCACTGGATCTTTCTACAAGGTACCTTTGGCTGAACTGAGGTTTGGTCATTGCAGCCAGGTCAGGACTGACCATATGGGGGGGCTGACTGTTCATAGGCCGCTTATTTGTGGGGGGGTGGGGGTGGGTGGGCATAGAGTTACATCCTGCTAGACGTGCTTTTCATGAATGGATGAGAAAACATTTGCAAATGACACGGTTCCAGAACCCCCACCAGCTGTGCTGTCTTTTCAGGGTGAGCCTGATTGCTTTTGGCTCTACCCGGTGCAGTGTTTTCCATTAAGTCAGTCTTTCCTCTGTGGGGGTATTTATTATGTGCCATTTTGAAAATAAAAGGGACGCGGAGCAATCATCCAGCAAAACCATAAAACATTTTATTATCCGAGACGGTGAGGGGACAGGTTTGACATACAACACTGGGAGCCGCGATGGCCGAACAATGTGGTACTAAAGCGTGATTTAATGAGGCTTGGAGGATTTAGTTCAGTCAGAAAAGTTCCACTCTGTCTTGGGCATAGGAGAAGCGAGCTGGCACGGGCACCTCACTGAGCAGCATCTCACCAGGGAGGCTTCAGCCAGCAGCCCCCATTTGTCCTGCTGTCCCAGACAGCCATTGTCAGGGAGACTTTAACGCTGAAAACTTCTGACTGATTTAGTGGACCCCAAACTTGGCACAGCTTCCTGGTGGCTTCCGTTTTACAAGGCCAGCAGTTAATCCAACAAAAGCCTGAATTCATTTCCCTCTATATCCATTGATTGCCAACTGAGAGCTGGATGCTGTCAACTTGCTTTTAAAAAAAAATTCCATTTCACTGGAATTGAAGTCTTTTGCCCTCTGATAAATGGCAGTGTGCTGTCTTGGGCAACATTTTTGTTTTCCACTTTTCCAGAGGAAAAACTCATTAGCAGATGGTGGCTGGACATCAAGTCAATCATTGTCTTTGGATTTAATCATACACATCCTTCTGATCCAGCTGAACTAAACCTACCTGTGATACTTCATTATTGTGTTGGCACAACCTCAGCCACTGAGTTATGAACATAAGACGTTCATGGACAAGTTCAAGCATCATTTTGTTATCTTCGCTGAAGTGGAGGGAGGTGCTTGCTGAATATTTATTGAGTAAGTATGGCGTGCTTGGTCCCCTAGAATTGAATGGAGCTGTGGAAGAGTTAAAAGCCTAGTCCTTGGCCTGAAGGGGCTGATGATCTAGAAGGTGGGAGATGGCACGCACATAAAGAGATAAACAACACTGCTTTATTACGTGACCTACTGGCTTTTGTCAAGACAGCCTTGGTCTAGTCTAACATGGGAGTTCTCCACTGATAGCACGGTACAGAATGACCTGAGAAGCTTTCAAGAAAGATGAATGTTCAGGTACTGTCTTGGTTGGGGCAGTTATAACAAGAATATCATGGACTGGGGGCCTTAAACAACAATCATTTATTCCTTACAGTTCGGGAGCCTGAGAAGTCCATGTTCAAGGTGCTGGCAGATCTGTTACATTGTGAGAAACCCACTTCTCAGTCTGCAGATGGCTATCTTCCCATTGTATCCTCACATGACAGAGAATCGAGGGAGAGACATAGACAGAGACAGAGACAGAGAGAAAGAGAACTCTTCCGTTCCTTCCTATGAGGGTGCTGGTCTCATTCGTGAGGGCTCCATCTTCGTGACCTGGTTACCTCCCGAAGGCTGCACCTCCTAACACCATCGTCCTGGGGATGTGATTTTAACATATGAATGTTAGGGGGACATAAACATTCAGTCCATAACAGGCCCTCGTACCAGAGATCCTGATTCAATGAGTCTGTGGAGAGTCTGGGCTTCGGTACTGAGAAAGCTCCCCAGGTGATTCTAACGTTCTGCTAGGGCGAGAACTGCTTGTCTAGGAGAGGGATGAGTAGGCATTTTTTTTTTTAAATTAACACTTGGGTTCTACTCTGGATTTTGCCCCAATTCAGATAAATAGGAGCTTTCTCTTCTCTACTCCAGTAGGTCCCTGTCCACATCTCAATGATAGCCTCACCATCTCCCTGTATAATCTCTCCATCCCCCCTTGCTGCCCCTCTGGGGGTAGGGACAGAGTTCTAGTCATCCTTTACCTCGTAGAGCTTGGCACAGAGGAGATGCTCCACAAACATTTGCTGGATGAGTGAAGGAATGATCTGGTTGACCTTGAACAAGATACATAAACTTTCTGCTTAGGAGTCTTTGTCTCCATCATAAAGATGGGGGAAGGAAGGAATGATGCTATCATTCTCTGGGGCTATATTAGATGTGGATGCCTTCCTCTGATGACTTTGGAGCCCTTATAAAATAAAGGTGCAATACAAATTCTAGGCATTCTCATGGACAATTGACCCTGGAGTAATACCTTTGTTCTCCCATTTTGTAGCAAGACATGAGTGAATTCTGATGACATTATGGCAGAGCTGATGCTGGTACGATGAGTCTACTAATGTCTTCTAAACGAGATGGCTGACTTTTAAAGTAGTACAGAACACAGCCAGGGCCCAGAGTCTGAGAAAGAAATAAAAGTCCAAGAGGGTAGCCTCAAGACTTTGGTCATGACCGAGGGACAGGGGCTAGGGGTCAGGGGTCTCCCCACAGTCCTCTGTCCCAGGGCATGGTTGACCTCTAAGTGACTCTTTCGTTAAAATTCTCTTTTCAAACCCTGCTTGCAAATGCATTTATTTACTTGGAAAGGGAGTTGAGGTATAAGTAGGCTAGCATTTTTTTTTTAAGATTTTAATTTTAAGTAATCTCTACACCCAATGAGGGGCTTAAGCTTACAACCCTGAGATCAAGAGTCCCACACTCTTCTGAATGAGCCTGGAGGCTAGTATTTCTAAGAAAATGTTTAGTACACTAGTATTTCTAAGAGACCAGTGGTTAGAACTCATTTATGGTGACAAATTAAGTATCGATGTCTTTTTCTTTTCTATGAATTAGTTTAAATATGTTTACAAGTAACTCCCTCATTTTTTTCCTGTCCACAGTCTTCATTGTAATAAAAATTAGCACTCAATGCTCTAAGCCACGTATTCTAGATTACCGGAAGGCTTCTGCTTCTCAGAAAACATTTAGGCTATTTAGGTGCTGTAAATTTTGTGTAAGCGTTTATGAAATCCAGGCTCATTTGTTTACTTGAGGTTTAGAGCCCAGGAAGAGCCTCCCGCAATGTCTTCATCCAACCTCTGCTTTCTGAAGCCAAGGCCAAGTGCTGACCTCCCTCCACCGTTGATGAGAAGGAGCAGACCTCCTGCCTTATATTTAATGAGCAGATTTTCTCCTTTGAGATCAAAATGCCTTTAAAATTTTTTTCGGGTGGGAAAACTAAGGCCCAAGGACATCAAAGGTCACCCTTTTTGTTGTTTTGTCTCTCTGAAGTGGGTCTTTTCCCAGGGTGCCTCTCGCCTATTTATTTTGGAAAAAACATGAGTTCTGACTGTCATTAGGGAAAGTGGTATCATTTAAAGGTGAATTAAATATTCCCCTCTTCTAAACTGCTGTGGGGAGAGAACAAAGGAAGTGTCACATGATGGCGGTTAACACAAGGTGCTTTTTTTTTTCCTAGTGTAAATGGTAACCGGGTAATAAGAAAGGCACTTTTGTCAAGACAGCAGGGCATAACCAGCGACAGTAATTTCAAGGACTTTGAGTGAGCTGTGTGGTTAGGCTCGGTTGTCAGTCCCCAAAGCATCAGGCTGGAGTCAGTTCCCAACATCATTGAGCTTCAACTTCTACCTTTAGAGCAGGGCGATTCTGCATGTCAAATCTGGAATCTAAATGAATGTGAAACTCTGTTGGAGAAACCTCAATTCCTCTTTGCAGCCACAGCTGGGCGGCCACCGGAGAGTTTCAGGCTAGACATGTTTTTCCCCAACATCTGTCAGCTTAGCTAAATCAGAGCTCCAAATGAACAGTGTAATACCCAAGATCATTATCTGGATTTGTGACACTCCCTCCCTGTTCTCCCTGGAGGATTTAGGATTCAAAATGAAAAACAACATTTGTAAGGGATCAGGAAAGGGAGGATTTTCATCTTTATTATTATTACTACCAATAATACATTTTCATTAACATGGTTTTAATGGTATGAAACGAGAGAAATGAAACATGCCCCCTCCAAGTCAACACATTCCCCTGTGCCTTTTGCCTAAGGTACTGTATCCTAGACTCATTCAATCCAAGATAAGCCTATTAATTAAGCTTCCATCTACAGGTGCAGTCTACACAGATGTAATTTGCTCCTGTGAGCTAACTGAGAACTTGCAGATGGGCTCTGGGTTTTGCACTTTTTTCTTTTTTTTTTTTTTTTTACAACATGGAAAAGATGTGGTCTCTGCTCCAGGTAGAAGGAGAGAGTTAATCCACTAATCAAGTCAACAAATATTTATTGAGTGCCTACTTGATACTCAGCTAGGTGCTGGTGCTGTAAGGGATGCATGAGGAGAAAACTTACACCTTTAATGAGGAAACATGACTCACATTACAAGCAGTGTGGCACTGTGGACAGAGCATAGTGTCTGGAATCAGGCAGACCTGGTTTGGAAATCCAGTTCCACAGCTTAAAAATGGCATGACCTTGAAAATTTTATTTCACATTGTAGGCACCTGGTTTCTTTTTATTAAAACAGGATATTAATACCTTGAAGATTGTTGTAAGCATTAGCAATAACTTTGTAAAGCACCTGTTCCATCAGAGACACTCCAAAAATATTATTATAAGGTGGAGATATTTTACATATATATTATGCTTTGGTTATGGTTATGCAAAGATAGTTATGCAAATACTCAGAGTCAGGAGAAATAGTGCCAGCCAGAATAGATGGGTAAACATTGAGCACAACTAAGGTAGCCCTTAGTAATGACAGAATCAAATTGCTGGAAGGAATCTTACAGGTCAACCGGTGGTCCAAACGACTCATTCTACCAATGGAGAAACAGAGGCTCAGATAAGTTGAATTCCCCAGACTAGTAAATAAATTGGGAGCAGAGGCCAAATTGGACTTATGTGTGACCCTGCTTTTGGAGCTGGTGCTATGTGATGTGGTGGTTCCCAAACCTGGCAGAGCCCTAGGATATCTTGCGGGCTAAAAAAAAAGGCTTTTAAGAGAGTCTGATTCACGAGGTTGAAGTGAGGGCCAGGAAAATGGTTTTGCAGTGAGTTCCCGGCTTGAGGACCAGCTCCCTGGTGAGCTTTAGGAGCACTGAACTGGGAGCTACAGACCCAGCACTTTCTCTCTCCTGCTGTGGGAAAGCCAACCTGGGCCATTCTTAGTCTTCTCTGGCTCTTGAAGGGGTTGCCCTGGTTGAGATCCTGGGCACCTCCGTTGCTCATCAGCACTCTGTTATACCACATTAGCTTAGCCTGGGACTGAAGTTTGGGTCTGGCCAACAGAGGTGGTGGCAGGAAGGTGGGGCTGTGAGACAAACCTGGCTGGGGAGGTGGTTCCTGAGGGAAGGAGAGGGAGGCCTGATCACATAGCTAGGAAAGGGCTCAAGGATGGAGAGCTCTGTGGTGTGTGTGTGTGGGGGGGGGACATCATTTTATAGTGGAACACGTGCTAGGTTGTGTTCTGTGGTGGAACATGAGGCCTTTGAGATGCTCTAAAAGAGATCTCTGTGCACATAAGTTTGGGGAGATGCTACATATTGCATCCCCGTCTAAGAGATTCATAATGCACAGGGAGAGCTCTGATGAATCTTATTAACTTCACTTAGACTGGAATGTTCCAAATGTATCGGATCACAGGGCACTTAAAAAAAAAAAAACCATTAAGTAATGTTCCACGGAACACATTTTGGGGAACACTGTTATAGCAAATAGAGTCATTATGAGTTCTGTGCTCGGTCTTAGAGAACTTTTAGAGGAACTCAGGGAAGTGATCATTAGAAAGAGCACTTAAGAAGAGCAGGAAATGAACTGGAATTTCTCAGCCTAGAGGAGAGAAGCTTTACGCGACGCGTTTTTAGTTATATGAATTGGTATAATGAGGGATATGATTGATTGTTCTTCATATTCACGGAGCATCAAGCCAGAAGGAATGGGCTTAAGAGTTAGGCCTAGAGATTTAGGAAGAAGAAAACGGAAATCTTTCTGATAAGGGATATAAACTAGGATAGTTTGTCTAGGGAAATAACACAAGTTCCAGAGTCTCATCCATTTCATGAAATAAATTCAGAAAGGAAGCCTAGATAACGACGGACTCAAGTCCCCTGCATTTTCTTCTCTGTCTTTTGATCTTCAGGGATCTATGTACTTACACGGGTGACACAGAGCAGCCTCGCGATCTGAACAAAGATCCAGCAGGTTAGAGAACCATAGATTCAGAAAGAACTCAACCTCTTCTCCAACTTCCTACCAAAGTGGGCGTAATTTTGGCAACACTCTTGCCCCCTGGCCTTCAGGAATATGCTGGGAACACCTCCAATGACAGAGAAATTGTTCCTTTTCTAAGCAGCTCATTTCATTTATGGATGGCTTAAATTGTCAGGCAGTGCGGCCTTACCACAAACCAAAATATGTTTCAACTCATTTTACACATTTCAGAGCTGGCTATTTATGTCGGAGCTCCACAGAGCATGCTTGTTACTTTTTCCCTATGAGATGACCATTCAGATGTCCAAAGACAAATATCGTATCTGCACTAATACCTCCCCAAGACAAATCGTCCAAGTCATTCAGCTGTTTCTCCTACCCCACATTTCTAGAAACTTCACCATGCCTCCAGTGAATATGGGTTGATCATCGTGAACTACAGCTGAATTACGTCCCCTCTGGCACTGGCAGAGTCCCGCTGCAGAGAGCCATGCGTGCAGGGCCAGTCTCTAGGACAGAGCACTCAGGCCAGTCTAGGATGTCTGGAGGGCTGGTCCGGCAGATCTATCCGGTCTCTCAACACGTAGGGTCGAGGGGCCACTAGAAGGAACGAAACACACACTGATATAAAAAAAAGGTTGATGAGCACTAGCTTGGCAAGGTCATGGACTCTCAGGAAAGGGCATTGTGCCAGAGCTTTAGGGGCTAGAAAGGGTCAGACCTATGATTTCTCCAAGTCCCTGAGTGCACTAGCCGAAGCCGCTTTGTGAACCTATTAATGGGGTGAAATATGGAAATGCAGGAGATGTCCCCGCAGCCTCCTGTGTCGCATCTTCCCAGCAGTTACGCCATTGCTAGGGGGAGTAGGAAAGGAGGTTTGGAGGGGCTCTGTACCTGGGGGTGTACGGGAGGCGTTCCTGTGGGGGAGAGCAGGAATCACTCCCAGAAATACTCGTCGTGGCCCTCACTGGGACCACGCCTGCCCCAGACCTCACCGGCCTGAAAATACAAGCCAGACTTTATCCATTTGTTCAGTTCTTTCCGCTTCCAATAAAAACAAAGCAAAAAACAAAACAAAAAACTGCTCTTCTCAGTTCGTGTTGGTTAGCAATCTTGTCACGCAGTTAATGAAAATACTCCCCCCTCCCGCCCCCGCACAAACCACTATCAAGTTCTTCCTCATAATGCAGTAAATTCTTTGAGTCTAAATGCAGGATGAGAATTCTTTGAGTCTAAATACAGTTGTCCTTGCTATATTTTTATTTATATGACTTTATTGATGATTCGTAAAATTGTTTCTTTTGAAGTGCTGGATATTCCTGATATCTTGGAGTCTCTTGTTTTGATAAACAAGCCTTCCACCTCTTCCTCAAAGCCTTGGTACAGGCACACCAGAAAAGGATCAGGGGCGAGAGTTTTGTGGCTTGCTGCTAGAGACTTCTCTTGAGCGGGCCACCAGCCCTTTCATCAACTCTTTGGGTTAAAATGTCCAGAATGAAAATACGATACATTCATAGAGTAGGACGATTGTCACTCCGTGTTTCTCCGTCTTGTTCACGGAGAAAGGAAGGCTACTGAAATCAAGATACATTATGCAATAGTTTGATTTTTTTTCCCCCTTTCTGTCTGCTATTCATGGGAAATTGGACTTGCTGGGAGACTGATGGTGTCTTTTAGCAGACGGAATTGCTAACTCTGGGTGAAAGAAGTCTTGCCCTCCCACTCACAGGCACGTCCGCTGGGTAACAAGGAACAACTGCCTTTCACAGCGTGGAGCTCCAACTCTTAGAGCAGTTTACATGGCCTTAGCCAATTGGCTCCCTTTTCTAGCCTGGTCTTTCTTTGCTTTCCCCCTCCTGCTCCAATCCTCTTAATAGGGCCACACTCCCTAAACTTGCAGCTATTAGTGCTTTCCTCCCAGTTCCTGAACATAGGACACTCTTCTCCCTCCATTTTGTTTGACTACCTCCTGCACAGCCGCCAGCTGAGATCGATCTCCCTCGAGAGCACTAACCTCCACGTCTCCAGGCTGGATCAGGTGTCCTTCCCATGCGTTCCCTCCCATCCAGACTTACCCCCGTAGTAACACCTGCCACTCAGGTGTCCTGGCAGATGGACTTCTTCCACTTGGCTGTTCATTCCTTGAGTGGAGATTGTGTCTGGTGCAAGGCAGGCTCTCAGTGAGTCAAGTAGAAACCACCAGGCTGGGAGATCACAGGGTCTGAAGACATATTAGAGTATTCTGAAAGAGCTCAAGGTCCTTTGTTGATATTTAGGGTCTGGCCGTGAGCAAGTCATTGTCCTTTGGGGCTTCAGTTTCTTTATCTGTGAAATGAAGATGATCTCTAAGACTCTAAGCTAATGCAACAAAGAGCCTTCAATTGGAAACTTGAAGTTCTGACTTTGACCCGCAGAGAGATTGGGAAAGACATTTAACCCACTCACTTCTCTGAGTCTCAGTTTCCTTATTGATAAAAAGGCTGACCTCTGTGCAGTTGGATGGTGTTGGAGACAGACAGGTGGCTGTTGAGCAAGTCACTTCGTGCCTCAGTTTCCTCAGTTACAAATCCTCATTGCTCGGCGGCATCCTGGTGAGGACTAAATGAGCTATAACCCCGGTAACTAGGGAAGAGGATAACAACATATCGAACACCAACTCTGTGTTACCTGCATTTGTTATAGAACTTGATCCTGCCAATAACCTATGTGATAGGTTTTACAAATCTCATTTTCAAGAAGTGGTTCAAGGTCACACTGTTTGTAATTGGCAGGCGGGCTTCCCAGGGTGACTCATGCCTGTCCCATTTCACCCTGTGGCTCTGTTCCTCCTTTGTTCAGTGCTCAGCACTGGGCTCTTTCTGCCTTTCGAGGTCCAAGTCTGGCTTCAGGACCCGCTCCAGCCCCAGGAAGGAGCCCATGCTAACATGAGCCTCCCTGGCTTGCAGATGGAGCGAGGTCTGGCTGGAGCCTGCTGGCACTGAGGGCATGGCTGGCTCGAAGCCCCGCTCATGATCTTTCTCCGGAGTGGAGGCGGCTGGGGGGGTGGGGATGGGGAGCAGGCACAGAGGCGTCCAGGCAGCGTGCATGGTTTATAAAAAGCCATCAGGAGCACTGTCCTGGGACTGCAGTCATTTATCCACACTTTTTCCTTGTAAAATGTTACTGACTGTTTTACACCAAGGACAGTTTATCCTGAATGGGATGTACAGGCATTCAATTCACCTCTACTTTTTGCCAACTCTGCTTTTTCCCCCCCTTGCTTCTGAAGTTATATATGGTTCTGAGAGAGGAAGCCATTTTCTATCTGAGGGAAAAAAAGAGCTGACGGCTTTAAAGAGAAACCTTCCATCATAGGAGAGAACATTTGGTTGGAGAGATAATGCCTTTGTTTTTAAAAATGGAATCCTGCTTCAGTGGTATTACATTCTTCTGAAATTGACCCCATTTCCGGTCAGATGCTAAGAACATTACAGAGGTGATCTGTATCAGTGTTCCTCATGAGGGGAAAGTGGAGGAGAGATAAGATCAGCCCCATTTTTCAAATGGGGAAATTGAAGCTCAAAGTGGTTAAATCACTTGTTTAAGAACCCAGCGGAAGGCTGCTGGGGCAAATTGGGGTTAATAATGGAGAACAGAAAGAGAGAGCCCACCTCTGAACCAGATGCTGCCCCTCTCCTGCCCCCCCACTGTACTTCTCCCCAGTTTGTGAGACAGGTATCGCTTTGTGCTCCATTGCAAATGAAGAGACTGGGTTTCTGTGACATTAGCGATTGGCTGAAAGTCACACACTTTGTTATCGCAAAGCAGGTCTCAAGCCCAAGCCTTCTGAATCCAGGCCCTCCAGCTGCCGCCCTTAGTACCAGCCACTTGCCTGCCCCAGCTTTCGCGGAGAATCTAAATATAATGGATTGCTGCTGCAGAATGCCAGGATATTTTAATTTATAGAAAAGAATAATGGGGTTCAGGTGAATGCCCTCTTCTGTATATTCTCTTTGGAATGAGGCTTAGCTTTATTGTCCCTTTCACTTCCCGTTAGTTCTAGCTAAAGTGATTCCATAATGACATATAAACCCAAACATGAGTAATTGATGGCAGCCTCAGGAGCTTGAGCAGAATAAAACCAGACCGACTAGAATCTCCAGGGTGAAGAATTAACATTTATTGGTTTAGGGAAATGAATTTATGTCCCAATAAAGCTGGTTACGGACTAGACAGTGATTTAATGAGGTGCCTTCTGTAAAAAGAGCAAATATGAACTTCTGGGCTTGGGTTAGGGTGTAACTGAAATGGCACCTACTAAACCAGTTTTTCAGGTGGGTTCAGAAAAACCCATGAAATTTCCTCAATCCATGAAATTTGTGTTTAACCCATTTTGCTTCTATGGAATTGAAAGTTGAAGGGACATTGAATCAGCATCTCTAAAACCATGAACGGTACATTTGTTCATGGCTCCCACCAGATCAGGGCTCTGAGCACTCCTGGAAGCTTGAAGAGTATTAGGACAAATGGCATCAGAAAAGAGGAAACAACTTAATCTAGATATGCATGACACCGTTTAGGTCTATCGGCTCTTGTTCTGGGTCTGTAGGAAGATGGGGAGGGAAAGGGTGGAGAGAATAAAGGTCCAAGGTGCCTTGTCAGGGGTGGGGCAGTGAGCAGAAAAGGATGTCCTTGGCAATTGTCCCTTGGCCATCGGACAGTCCGTATCTGCCATCATAAGCCAAGACCATCCCTGCCCCCGCCCCTGCTCTCGTTGCTTCTTCATTAACAGAACTGAGGAATTGGTTTGCTTTGATAATAAAATTCTCAGGCCCCAACCATCAGAGTCATGTTGACTCTTTTTATCTTGCAGCCTGTATCTACCATCAGAAAATCCCAAAGGCTCTCCTTTCAAAATACCTCTAAAGCCTTGCCATTTTTCACCACATCCACTGCTACCTTTCCAGTTCAGCCGCCTACCCTCTCTTCGCCTGGGCAACTGCAATGGCATCCTAATTGGTCTTCCTCCTTCTATTCTGGAGTCTCCCTCCCAACTTCCACACACACATTTACAATCTGGACTTACTGGAGTGGCCGGAGGGGGGTTGCTTTTCGAATAATAGTCAGATGCTGCCTCCTCTCTGCTCCAACCTGCCGGTGGCTCGCCA
This sequence comes from Panthera onca, assembly GCF_046562875.1. Taxonomy (NCBI): domain Eukaryota; kingdom Metazoa; phylum Chordata; class Mammalia; order Carnivora; family Felidae; genus Panthera; species Panthera onca. The sequence goes on along the minus strand of NC_138339.1, from coordinate 210,888,932 downwards.
TCTCACACAGAATGAAGCAAAAGTCATTGTAATGACTCACCGACCCTTCCAGAGCTGGGCCCTCTCCAGGCACCCCTGCTCTCTGACCTCCGCCCCTATCACCGTATTCCTGCAGCTTCCTGCTGTGGCCTCGTTGGCCTCCTTGCTTTTGCTCTTCTTCTGCCTCTGCCCGTCTGCTGGCACTGCTCTTCTCCCAGACACCCGGGTGGCTGGCTCCTTGACGGACTTCACGGTTTTACGCACTCTCGCCTTCACAGCGGAAGTCCACTCTGCCTACCCCATTTAATGCTGCAGCCCCTCCAAGCCCCTCAAGTGCTCCTGATCCTCCTTATCCACCTCTGGTTTTCCCAGAGCACCTGTTACTTTTGGATATGTTTTCTAATTCACTTATTTATTCTGCTTTTGTTTATTTATGACTCTCTCATTTGAATGTGAGCTCTGCAAGGACTGGAATCTTTCTGTTCTGCTTACCGATGCAACCCCAAAGTCTAGGACAGTGCCTGGCACGTCAGAGGTGCTCTGTAAATGCTTGTTTAATGAACGAACGAATGAATGAATGAATGGGAAGTCTGCTGAAAGTCATCTTAGAGTAGATTTCATACTGACGTGAGAAGCAGGAGTAATTCAATTTTGTTTTCACCGTTGGATATATTTGCAGCCTGATTTTTCTTACATGTTTGTTTTTAACTCTGGAAAATAAGATACATTGAATTGGATTCAAGCGGCATTTTCTATGGCTACAAAGTCTTGAGATCGTGGGCAAATGAACTGCAGTTAGATGAAGAGGATTTTTATTTGAAGAATTCCTGTTAAATTCTATCTTATTGGGGCATATTGGAAAATTTGAAATTTGAAACTAAGTGGAATAGCATTAGGAAAAGTGTACCCTCCTGTAATGTCACCATTGACACTGACAAAATATTTGAGCGCCCACTGGGTGCAGAGCAGTGGAAAAAAAAAATCCCGTTAAATGTGTGGCACACACATCTGTGCCGCTGTGAGGCCAGATGTTCTAGTTGTGGGAGTTTTATGTTTCCAGTACTTCTAAACAGGAATGTCAGATTTCGTGCATTTAAATTAACACTGTGAGGAGTACCTGTTAAATGTAAGATGTGGTCAACAGTGAAGAAAGCAGAAGCTGATTGGCTCAAGCAGAAATATCCTGCAGCACTCGGCATGACTTTTTCTTATTGCACTTTATCAGACAAAACGTAGACCATAGTTGTCATCCTAATTCACATTTGTTTAGCACCGTGCGGCTTACAAAGCACTTGCTTGTAATAGATCATCTCAAGTGTATCGTCTCTGGGAAAAGATTTGCCCAAGCCATTGTCCCTCCTGTTGTAGTTGGTATGTAGAGTCTGGTTTTGCAGCCCTGGGGGCAAACTGTTCAGTGTTGTGTGGGTGAAAAGGAACCCAAGGCTAGGGGGCGGGCCACAGGGCACTCACACATGTGCATCCAGAGCACAGACCTCACCACCATGCCTCCTGGTTTCAAATCCAGGTTTGCCTTTTACTTGCTGTGACTCTTGTGCCTCATTTCATCATCTGTGAAATGGGGTTAGTAATAATAGCTCCTTATAAGACACCTAGGAGAATGAAATGAATTGCTTTCTTTTTTTAAATGAGAGAGAGAGAGAGGGAGACACAGAAAGAATCCCAAGCAACCTCCATGCTCAGTGTGGAGCCCGACATGGGACTCGATCCCACAGTCCTGGGATCATGACCTGAGCTGAAATCAAGACTCTCACACTCAATCGACTGAGCCACCCAGGTACCCCAAATTCCTAAGTGGAGAGTACTTAGAGCAATTCCTGGTATCTGGGAAATCTCCCATGCATGCGAGCTGTTAGTATCAGTGAATGGACCTGCTTGTCTCTCATATTTCTTTCACTTTGCTGGTCAGACTATTGGAAAATTTCTTCTTGGGGTCACTCTTTTGGATATATGATTTTAACATTGTTAAGACATAGAACCATAGGAGAATCAGATGAAAACTGTGGATTCCTTCTCCAGAACAACAGGCATATTCACATGTGTCGACATTTTTGCTTATAATTTCAGGAAGTTTGTAAATTTCTGAAATCCAGAGGAAGAATCTCCAGGTGAGAGTACTGTGTCTCCAGAGGCTCACATTAGATTGTCCCTGCTTGAGCCATCACATTATGCCACCCATGCCTGTGACCACAGAGCAGGAACCATTTGACATATCACATTTAGAACCTGGATCACTGGAAGAGATGACTCAGGGGATTCTGTTGTGTCCCATGAGGGAATAAAGAGAGGGGACACAGACAGTGGAACAGGTGTCTTTAGAGACCAGCTTTCTTCACAAAATCACTCTCCTGGGGCACCTCTTCTCAACGACGCCCGGCTGCCTGGCTCTGCTCCAAAACCTGAGTAAGCCTGACATTCTCTCCTTCAGCTTCCTCCTGTGCTCAGTGACTTCTCCCTGGGGCAGCCAGCTGCTGAGAAGCCCTGAGAGGGAGGGAGTCATCCCGATGAAAGTGAAGAGGGTCTGAGCAGATCATAGCGGCAAGAGCGATCTGACAAAGGGAGTTACACCGTGGAGGCAGAGCTGTATAATTGGATGTCAATATATGTAATTCAAAACTCAGTCTCCAGGTATCCCAACTTCCCAGGGAGATGAAAAAGAATCTTTCAGTATGAAAGCTTGTTACATCTCAAAGCACGCTGGTGCTTCCCAAGGACAGAGCGAGAAAGTAGAGTCACAAGAGCTGCTGCGACATGGCATGTCATTGTCACCTTCTCCCATCACAGTCGGAGGGACCTTTAGATTTCTCTTTTGTGTCTCTTCTTCTTCTGCAGCTCCCTAGGACAGGGCAGGGTGGTGTGGTGGCCAGCATGTGGCTTGTGGAGGTAGCAGCCTCATAGTTTGGACACAGATCCGCTCCGTGGAGGAAAATGCTGATTCTCCATGTTTTCTCTCCTTCTGGAAGAAGATAATAAAAGCGTTTTTTTTTTTTTTTTCCCTCTTGGGGACTTGGTGAAGATTAATTAGATGCTGCCTACAAAGTGTTTTAAGCTCTGGCAGAAGAAGGTGCTAAGCATAATTTCAAAAGTTAGCTTCTTTAACCCATTCTGTGTGACAGGAATCTCCATCCACTAATCGGGGTCTGGGTGGATGCAACCCATTCTCCAAAGTAAAATGGCTGGTAGGGGGATGGGCATAGTGGGGGTCTGATGGTGGAAACAGAGGCCAATTTCATCCACTCGCTTCAAATAGAAGACCTTATTATGAACTGAGGGTGCTGATTGAACACACCGGGAAGACACAGCAGATGCAGCCAGGCAGGTGCTGCCAGAGCAGGCGGGGGCCCCTCTGAGACTTCTTGCCTTAGGGGTTGGTGATAAAGGGAGGGGGGACTCATGACTGAGAATGGGGTAGCCAGAGGCCCCCAAATGGGAGTTTCTGCCTGGCTTCCTGCAAGGCAGAGGGACAGACTGGAATACCTTGGCCAGGAAAAGTCAACTCATTCACTGCCCAAGCTTAGAAGTAGGCCCAGGGTGGATTAACTGTACCCCACTGTCTCCCAGTGTGTGGTGAGACCCAGTGTGAGAAGGATCTTCTCAGATGGTCTTCCACACTTCCAGAGGAAAGTGTAATCAGACCCCTGTTCTAAAACTGAGGATAAGGTGTTGAATCAAGAAAATTTCTTTCATTTATTCATTCACTACATATTTATTAGGCACCTCTGATTTTTAAAAAATGTTTAGAGAGAGAGAGAGAGAGAGAGAGTGAGCAGGGGAGGGGCAGAGAGGGAGAGAGAGTCATAAGCAGGCTGTGCACTGTGAACACTGAGCCCGATGTGGGGCTTGATCTCACGAACTGTGAGATCATGACCTGAGCTGAAATCAAGAGTCAGACGCTGCTTGACTGACTGAGCCACCCAGATGCCCCTAGGCATTTACGACTGATCATAGTTCTGCATAGTGGAGGCACAGCTGATCAAGATGGTCAAAGTATGCCTAAGGAGCTTGCATTCTAGCGGAAGAGATGGCCAATAAATGAGTAAACCAACTCCCTCTTTGTCGATATCTGAATGTAAGTTCTACAAGGGTACACTGTTTGTTTGTAAATGCTGTTTTGCTCATTGCTGTGTTGCCAGCCCTGGTAGCTAGGTATTGGGTGCTCAATAAGTCTAAGGTTCTGTAGGCTTTGGTAAAGTTTGGGGAAGAACAATAGGTTTTAAACACAGGAAGTGTGCAATTTACTTTTCATTTTGAAAAAGACCACTCAAGTGCCTTATAAACATGGGTGAATGAAGGGTGGCTGGGTCACGAAGATTACGAGTGTGAGGCATGGGGCAAGGTCTAGGGAGAAGCTCCAGCAAGGAGGAGGGGTCTTGTACGGCATTCTTGCTGAGGTCTGTTGAATTTACATTGTGTGGACGATTTTGCCTTTTAGATCCCTCCCCCCATCTTTAGGAAGCTTTTAGTGCCTTCTTCATTTCCTATTGGTTTTGATAAATTTTGCTGAGACACTGCGTCCTCCTTCATCTGTTCCTCGGCAATATTTTACGTTGTTGCTAGTACCAGAGAGTTCAGAAAAGCTTGGGTCTTCTTCTGGGTAAGACACTCACAAGGGCTGGCTAGACCCCTCCCTGCTGCTGCCTTCTCGCCCACCAGTTACAGAGATAATGCATGGGACTACCGGCAAGAACAGATAATGGTTCTTTCACTGGGTTAACTGTAAACCCCCAAGGACCTTCCCAGGCCCAAGTAGGTGGCCTCATATACTGTGGGTAGGCGGGAGATATTCTCCAGGAAATGATTGCCAGCCAGGTAGTCACTGGACACTGCTGTGACACACTGATGAGAGCTAATGAAGGCTGTAGACATTTCCCCCAGCATAGGCACATTCACTAAAATTGTGCTCATTAGTTAATCAAAATTGTGTGCTAATTAATTAACTAAAATTGCGTGCTATCTGAAAGGTCTGATGGAACCTTTGATGTTCCAGCTCCGGAACCTTGAGGGGTACATGGAGACAGGTTCAAAGTCTCTGAAGGAAGATAGACCCTAGATGCCATCACTGCCTTGGAGGTAGTCACTGGTCATTGCCACCGATATAACCCATCAAAACCCTGCAAACCAGGCTGACACAGACCCCAAAAAACAGTGACTGAAAGTGGAGTCACTCACTTCTTTTCCTGAGCTTCAGGGTCTTCAACCACAATATAGGGGTAATGATACCTCCCTGCTTAACTCATAAGGTTATTGTGGGCATCAAGGTGATTTTAAACTGTTATATATTGCTTGAGAATCAAATATCCAACTGCCTCTTAGGGTGGAGGTGGGGTCCAGGCAAGTAACATAGATCTGTTAATTGGGGCCAGATGTAAGAGAATAGAGAATGGTGAGGCCTGTGGCACACTTGAGACATGCATTTTGTAAAATTCAAGATTTATGAAACAATGTGGAACCAATTGTGGGTGTTACAAAACCTCTGTGGGCTAAATTTGGCTTTGGGCCATGAGTTTTAAATTCCTAAAAAATGTTAAGTAAGGCACTCTATTAGTTGTCGTGTGGGGAGTCCAGATGGGACAACCAAGGCCTATTTCTTGTGTACAGAGTAGAAGGCTGATCATTTAGTGTGGTTTGGAGGGGCTTCTCCTTCAAATATCTCCCTCTTAGGACTTCCAGGAACCGAAATCCTAACCATTAGTATATGGGGGGTGGGGTAGGAGCAGCGATGATTAATTAAAGGATTAATGGTTCTCATTAAGATGTAAATATGTTATCTATAATGGAAAACCTATTGATTCTGTTTTGGCCATTTACACTCAAGCATTTTAAGACAGTAATCAAAAACTCCTGTAAACTGTAATTATACGCTTTAGATTTAATATTGCAATTTGACTACCTACTATGTATAAGGTGCTTGGATTTCATACATGAATACAACTTGACCCTGCCTTCAAAGGCATTTGACTGTAAGGGCCAACATGTTGCCTTTTTTTTTTTTTTAATTTTTTTTAAATGTTTATTATTTATTTTTGAGAGAGAGAGAGACAGAGCACAAGTGGGGGAGGGGCAGGGAGAGAGGGAGACACAGAATCCAAAGCAGGCTCCAGGCTCTGAGCTGTCAGCACAGAGCCTGATGTGGGGCTCGAACCTGTGAACTGCGAGACCATGACCCGAGCCAAAGTCAGATGCTTAACTGACTGAGTCGCCCAGGCACCCCCAACATGTTGCCTATTTCTTCACCACTGGATACCTGGACCCCCACATGGCCCCAGACATAGTGGGAGCTTAACAAATGGATGGGAGCTAGGCATTGCCACAATCCTCTGCAATTCATGATGGATGCAGGAAGTGAACGATAGTGGGGACTGTGGGTGAGTTTATCAGATTAACTCTAGAAGGGAGGGAAGAGCAGGGAGAGAGACACAGGTGGTGGGCCAGGGACTGGGGGTTGATGAGGAAACAGAGGATACTGCTGGGAAGCCCTTTCCCCAGCAGGTTTGGGGAGCTTGCATGGTGGAATCTCTGGGGGAGGAAGATGTCAATGGGCAGGGGAACCAGGGAAGAGCAGGAACTGGGGGAACCAGCTGGAGCAGAGTGGATAGAAGGAAGGTTCTGGGGACCCAGAGGGGCTGGTGGTGGCCAGCTGAGAAGGCTGTGTCTGGTGGGCACTCAGGTCAGGTTGCTAGCAGGCTTCTAGCCTGGGACAGCTTCCCAGGGGACCCTACCAGGCAAGCAGAGAGCCACAGAGGCTGGACGTGCAGGTGGCACTGGGCTCTGTTGCTATAGTCGGCCTCATGAGAAGGTTCCTTGGGTACCAGTGACAGGCTTTTCTGTGAGCCCAGTGTTCTCAGAATTACCCTGCACCTGGTGAAAAGGGTTATCTCACAGTCCTCCCAGGACTAAGTGATAATTTTAATAACCGCAGGCTTTTATGTTAGTAATGCGCCCCTGATAACAGAGCTGCTAACTGCAGCTCTTATCAATGGCCGTTAGGACAAGATGGTTTGAAGTGAAAGCAGTGCTTTCTGGTGTAACTTGGACTCTCTCCCAGGTTTGGCAACTTGTGTTAGTTCAAGGTCAGAGCATCCTGTTAGAGCCTGGAGGCGAGGATTTGAGCTTGACTCATAGATTTGCGGGTAGCATTAGCGTTTTTTCCTGCTGCCCGTAGCCTCACTTGCAACATTTCAGCCTCGTTTTCTGCTGGTCCAACGTTCAGTACAAGGAGCCAGAGTGTTTTGTTTCTGCCGGTCCAACGTTCTGTACAAGGAGCTGATGTTTGCAAACCTGGAACTACCCAGTAATCCCACTTCTCTAGCTTCTAAAAGTCTTGATTTGCTCATTTAAAAAATGGAGGCAATCATTTCTAACTCATCAGTTGCCGTGAAGATGTATAGTGTGGTTGAAAGAACATGGCGTTCGGAGTCAGAGGGACGGGCGTTTTCATTTCTTGTCTTCTATTTACCACATTACTATGTGGTCTTAGTTATTAATAACTTGTTAAGAGTCTCAGTTTCCTAAGTTGGTACAATGCACATGATCCTAGTGACCTTCATTTGGCACGTAGAAGGCAATCCTAGATGATAGTGTCCCCCACTTTCTTCCTCATCTGTATGGCTCATCCTTAAAGTCTTCATTCCCTTGTGGAAGTGATGAGGGACCATAAGGCAAGCTGAGAGCCAAGCACAAGATAGCACACACTGGCCCCCCACCCCCCAGGTGGGATATGTGTGATATTCCGCAGGTACTCCCGGCTGCCCAAGAACAAAGGAAAGGACAGAAAACAAATGGTTAAACTGATAGAGTCTCCATGGGTTTACAAATATCTTAGTACAATTACAAGAAAAGGACACTCTTATCAATAGCCTATTGTCCAGAAACTCCCTACTGTCTTAATGTTAATGCTTTGCTAGAGGGAAAAAACAACCTTAGCTTGACAATAGCCAGGCCTCCAGTAATCCATGAGTCTTCTTTAGCATATGGAAATCCCTTTAAGGAATTTCCCCTTGACTTTAATCTCCCCCCAACTCCCTAGTATATAACCAGTCACTCTGCACAACCCCAGTGCAGCTCTTTCTGCCCACGGGTCCTGTCCCCGTGCTTTAATAAAATCTCCATTTTGCACCAAAGACATCTTCAAGAATTCTCTCTTGGCCATCAGTTCCAATCCCCCGCCACCATCCCAAGACCTCATCGGAAGTGTCATGGAGACTCCTCATGGAGACTGACTCTCTCACCTTCCCTGGGTTCCCAGAAAGCCCCTGTACCAGGCATTTCCACCTGTCTCAGCCTACAATTACTCTTTGCTGCAAAATGACCATTCCTTTGTCCTTCATTCTACTCCCCGAAGAGGTTGGCCTCAATTAGGTGTTGGGAGGAAAGCAATCTAATTAAATTGATTCATATCAATGTGCTAATGAATGGTTCACCTTTAAGCTTTACAGGAATATTTGCATTTCGTAATGGAATTCCTAATCAATGGCAGAATCACCCTGGTAGAATTTCTGGCTGGAGGACAAAGCGAAGTGTAGACTTCCAGGCATCATGGAGAAGGCAGTGGTATTAAGGTTTGGAGAGGGAGAATGGTGTTCAGGTTGGTCAATTATGTAGCCTCATTGCCTGCAGGGCCCCCACCTAAAGCTTTTGCTGGCCACGTGTGAGCAAAGAACACAGCCATTTGAGAGCTAAATCTAGAGAGAGATGCTATCTATCTGCACCCAAGTGCAATTCCTTCAAAGATCTGAAGGATTAAGATCTGTCCTGCTGTTAAAAATTATTGTTTAGAATTTGCATGGCCCATTTTATTTTCAGAGTTCTTTTTATTCATTAATTAGTTATTCATTTATTTAATGCAGTTTTTAATTGTGTGCTTATTCCATCTTGCAAGGTGGAATTATTCAGAGGAACATTTAAAAGAAATTAACAGTATGACAGGGCTTATAATTGTGCTTTAATCTTAAATTAATATCCCTCCTGTTTTCACGTTACCAGGACAATTATCCCGAATGGTACCAGAAGCAGGAAATTATGTATTGCCCTATATATGGCATCCCCTCCCGGAGAGCACACCATTTATCATGGCTTTTTAATCTCCTCCGTGTGCAATGGAAGATAAAACATCTCAACAATATTTCAGTGTTTGGAGAAGATTAAAGCCCTGCAACATTCCTGTTTGTTTCACCCACTTCCTCTGCTGCATCTAACTGGGTCAGAGTTGAGGTGGGTTTAGATATCCCTCTAGGAGTGTGGCTGTGTGTTTGGAGTTTTGGGGGACTCCTGGAACAAGTCTTAAAAGTTACCTTAGCTGGAAAAACTGGAAATGTGTTCGTTTCTCTCAGTATTTCCTTCTCCTTGCACTTCCTTTTTTCTTAGTGCTAGCTAGAATGTGCCTGGTGACATTCACTGAGTTGAGAGAGGACAAAGCCAGCAGTTAGATGCCTGGACTCGCCGTGGCTTCCTTTTCCTTTGCGGAAGAGCTTCTGACTTTAGGCAGTAGCCCCAAAATGAAAGTGCCTTCCCCACCTTGTCTGCTCTCCTGGGAGGCCTGAGAAAGATGCTTTGAGATTCTGGAAAACAGCCTATTGGAACCTGCCTCAGTCAGGGTTCTCCAGAGAAACAGAACCAGCAGGGTAAACCAATATGAATAGGAACTCTATAAACCAATATTTATGTAAATTGGCTCATGTGATTGTGGGGGGCTGTCTAATCCGAAACGTGTGGAGTGGGCTGGAAAGTCAAGTAAGAGCTGATGTTGGAGTCTTGAGTCTGACGGTTGGAAACTCAGGTAAAATCTCCATGTTGCGTTCTATAGGCAGAATTCCTTCTTTTTTGGGAAACTGTTTTTAAGCTCTTCCATTGATTGGATGGAGCCCCTTGCATTATGGAGGGCAATCTGCCTTCCTGAAAGTCAGCTCATTGCAAATATAAACCACATTTAAAAAATACCTTCCCAGTAACACCCAGGTTAGTGTTTGACCAAACAACTGGGCCCCACAGCTCAGCCAAGTTGACATATAAATTTGATCGGCACAGAGACCAGTGTCCTGCTGACTGCAGGGTCCACAGTGCCTTCTTCATGTGACAAGTAGTTAACTCCAAAGCTGCCTCTCACCCTGACCATGCCTGGTGAGCTCGCCCAGTTGGGATGCTCAGCCATCAATCAACCAGATTCCCTCCTTTGGAGCAAAGTGTGGCCCTTATAGGATGGCCAAGGTTTCATTTCTGTGTTCCTCGGCCTCCCTTTGGCATATCCTCCTCTTCCTGTTCCAGGGCTCCTGACCTCCCACTCAGGAGCACAGGGCTCTCTTCCCCCAGAGCATGTTTAAAAAGCAAACTCTTTCCTATACATATAATAGACATACGGAAAAAAGCACAAGTCAGATGAATTTTCACCAATTCTGTCTCCTTGTGTAAGCAGCCCAGACCTTGAAACAGCACTCCTACCCCTCAGAAGCCTCCCCTGTGCCACAATGCTGTCACCACGCCTTGCCCCCCAGGGTTGCCTCTCTGTCCTGACCTCTAGCCCCACACGTTAGCTTTGCCTTTGTTTTGAGTTTCATATAATGAGACAATACAGTGTGTCTTCTTTCACTGTAGTATAATTTTGGGTAAAGAAATACCATGATGGGAAGTACTTTGAGTGGCTCTATTCCTTCTCTCCATCTATCCCTGCAATCAACACACATGACTGGTACCTTACACATGGGGCATCGTGCCTGAGACTGTGGACACACACGGGGTTGCCCAAGAGACATTACAGAACAGCAACCTGGAGGCTCTGTGGGGAAACCAGGAAGGGGCCCTGCCACAGCAGTCTCAGAGGTAGCTCCAGCCCCTAGGAGTCCTCTCAGAAGCCTTCTGTGAGCTAAGGCAGCACTCCTGACTTGTCCTGTGGCATCATGGCTCTGGGGGGAGGGGGGGGCACCCTATTGGCAAAGCCCCAGTTCTGTCACTCCTAACCCACCTGTTCCAAACTCTTAGCACCCTCCTGGTTCTCTGTAGTTTTTCAATAGACTAGTTGCTGATAAGCACCCTGGCTGATAACAGTTTACCGCATTTCCTCTCCGATAAGGTGTTCATATCTTAATAGTGCCAGAAGCCACAGAGCAGCTCTGCTCCCTCTGTGTGGCCCATAGGATTCATTTGCTTCAGTCTCCTTCAGTGGCTGCTTTGCTCCTCCAGACCCCTAAATAGGATGTCACACAAGGTCATGTCCTCATGCCACCCATCTTCATTACATTCCTCTTGATCACAGACATTAGCTCCTTCCTGCCACTTCCCCAGGCCACAGTCTGTGTTTCCACTTTCTTATGGGGATCTAGCCCATGTATCCGACGCCTGCTCCTCAGATGTCCTCTTTCCCTCTGCCCCACCCCCTGCCACTTTCTACAACCCGTGGATCCTCTCATTTCGCCTGCAAGAAACCCATGTGCCTGTGCCTTTCTTTTCAGCCCTGTCCCCACCACCATCCAAGCCCTCTCCCTTTTCCATCCTTCTTGATTGTTGAAAATGTCGCCCTTCCCACCTTATCACTCTCCACCCCCATATCCTCTGCATCAACGTCAGATGCATCTTTTAATCAGCCTTTGATTGCTGCTCAGTGCTTTTGGGGACGAGCTTTGGGCCAGGCATCCACATCCTCTGTAACTGGCGCCTGGAACCTCATCTCTATAGAGCATCCTCATCACGGTGTGGCCTTTCCCACTGCTACTACTTTTCCTATTGCTGCTTCTGTAGGACATAACACTCTAGCACTGGACAGACTCAAGGGGTCACAGAGATCAAGCCTCTCATCCCAATGGCATGTCTCGGTGTCTCCTGCACATCGAGTGGCTCTTGGCCTGGATAGCCTCTTTTGGTACCCCTGCAGGGAGGGGTCTTTCCCCTCCTGAACTCTGCTGCACTTATGATCCGTGTGGCTCTTCCTTTATGTCAGAAATAATTTTATATCTGAATGTTTAACCTGTGAATATGTTAGGTTACATGCAGAGGGAGAGTAGGTAGCAGACGGAATTAAGTTTGCTAATCTGCTGACCTTGACCTTGAGATCATCAGGCAATGATCCTGATTATCTACAGTGGCCCAATGTAATCAATCACAAGGGTCCTTAAAAGTGGAAGAGGGAGGCAAAGAAAAGAGTCTGTGTCAGAGAGGCGTGACATGGGACACACTTGACCGGACACTGCTGGCTTTAAAGATGGAGGAAGTGGCCATGAGCCAAGGACTGTCCAGCAGCCTCTAGAAGCCAGAAAAATTAGAAATGTGGAGTCTCCCTCAGGGACTCCAGAAGGGAATACAGCCCTGACAATGCCTTTGATTTTAGCCCAGTGAGATGAGCTCTAGAACTGTAACACAATGAATCTGTGCTGTCTTAAACCACCCATTTTGTGGCTGTTTTTTTTTTTTTTTTTTTTTTTTTACAGCATCAATAGAAACATTATATACTCCTCAACTAGATTTTCAGTATGTAGAGGGCAGAGACATTCCTTGTACTTCTTTGTGTATCCCACAAGGCATATAGCTTAGTGTCTTGTTCACGTTAGGTGCTCAGTAAATGGCCACAGGTTGTTTTCAGGACCGTTAAGAGGGTGGTGCCGGCCTTGGTACCTTCCCACAGCCCTATAGAGCCCCATTGTGTCCTCTGGGCTCACATCCAGACCCCTGGTCATCAGCTCTTTCTGTATCTTCGTTAATGGACAATATTTTAAGATCGGACACTTCTTGGAAATATTTTCATTTATAAGGGTAGTTCTAGAGCTATAAACACATCACACCCAAAGGTTTTAAGCCACATACTGGAACAGTTAGGCGATGATATTGGTGGCCTTGAATTGGCTTCCTACTGGGTGGTTAACTTCCCTTGCACATTTCTATGCTAGGAGGCCAACGAGCCAGGAGATGTGGGTCCTAAACTCTGCTTCTCCACTAATTTCTTGGGTGTCCTTGAAGGAGTCACTTAACCTCCCTGAGCCTGAGATACAGGTTAATATGCTTTCCCCATTTCCCAGGCTGTAACTGGAGGCCTCCTCCAGAGAGGGGGATGAGGCCCCACCCTGCCCAGAAATTCATCCAGTGAGACAGTGAGTCTGGAATGTGCCCATGTTTATTTTTAAAATAAAAATGAATTTAAAATGAATACACCTAGGGCTCTTGGGTGGTTCAGTCAGTCAAGTGTCTGGCTGTTGATTTCAGCTCAGATCATGGTCTTGCGATTTGTGTATTTGAGCCCCATGTTGGGCTCTATGCTGATGGTGCAGCGCCTCCTTGGGATTCTCTCTCTTTCTCTCTCTCTCTGCCCCTACCTCTCTCTCTCAAAATAAATAAACTTTTAAAAAATGATAGACGGATACAGCTAGAAGACACGGCACAGCCAGCCTGTGGCTCTCCAGATTCCTGGCACATTTGAGGGTAAGACTATCGTAGTCTATGTGCTTAGCTCCACTAGCCTGTGTCCATCTGAAATTTTATTTTGACGTTTGTACTTCCCCTTCTCACCAGATGGAACTTCTCTCTTTATCCCAATCCTGCTCAGACAGGTGAGCAGAACCCATAGCTGGCCACCCACTGCCTTCCTGGACAATCACACTTCTCCCTTTTCCTCCCACAGGGGCTTAGTTCTGGACTCTCTTGCCTCACCTGTTGGTGTGATCAGTTCTGTTACAAAATCTGCCACGTGGAGAGATGGCGTTTCCCCTCTCGCTCAGACACATCTGTGTCCTGCCTGGTGGGAGAGGAGAAGGATCCTGTGGGATCCTGGTCACCATCAGGGCTCCGGTCTCAGCTCTGCCACCAGCCAGTGGAGCACTCTAAGCAGCTCACCTCCCTGATAGAGGTTACCCGTTCTGTACTGAAAAAGAGGGGCTCGAAGTAGATGGACCTGGAAAATGGGGTGACCAAGCATCCCCCTCAGAATTCTCTAAGGACTCCCATCACCCTCAGGAGGAAGTCCAACCTCCTCACAAGGCCTTTTGTGGTCCCTCCCCTCTTTACCTTGAGAGCTTCATTCTCAGTCTCCTCAGACTCGAAGATCTGGCAGCAATGAATGACTTCAGTTCCCAGACGTGCCATATTCTCTCTGACTCCCAGGACTTTGCTGCTCCTCTGTCTTCACCACATTTCCTGTGCCCTGTCTTGCCTCTCACTCTCTTCTATTCTTACTTACTTTTAAGGGACTAAGCTAAGACTTCCACTTTCTGAGGCAGTCTTTCTGACCTTGGACCCTCAGATTTGATGAGGTGCTACTTTCTTGCAGGCCACTAACATGCTGCCTATAGCTTTCATTTGGCATGATTCTGACAGCCTGCTTTCTTGGCTGAGTCCTGTCTATGCCTGACAGTCTTCTGAAAGACTTCTTAAATCTTCTTGAAGGCAAGCCATGATTTGTTCACAATGGAATCCCCAGTGTCTAGAGCTGTACTGGCCAATATGGTAGCTACTAGCCATAGGTGGCTACTGAGTACTTGAAATGTGGCTACTTCAATTGAGATGTGCTAGAAGTATAAAATACACATTGGATGTAAAGACTCAGTAAAAAAAAAAAATAGAAGAGGAAAAATGTGAAATAATTTTATACTCTCATTCATAATTTTTTATATAGATTACTTGTTGGACTGATAAGAGTTAGGATATACTGGGCTAAATAAAATGTATTATTAATATTAATTTCACCTATCTCTTTGTATTATTTTGAATGTGGCTGCTAGAATATTGAAAATCACATATGAGGCTTGCATTTGTAGCTTGCATCATGTCTGTATTGGACTTTGCTGGTCCACAGTGTATTGCCCGGTGCATCTGTTGGGTGAATGAGTTGGTAGAGGGATCTCTAGAAAAGCACAGAACCTCAGCTCATGTTGATCGAAATGCTGGCTTTGCTCCAAGTGTGACCCCACTCCCCTCTCATACTCAGTCAATGCTCTGAGCTGGGTGGTCTGGCTCTAAGTGACCTATCGGCCTGTGTCCTCCAAGGATGGAGCAAACTGGGGTGAGATACCCTGCTTTAACCTATGACTCCTGCAGGTACATTGTGGACCTTCTGCATATCTCTGGAATAAAATATTAACTTGACATCCTGAATTGGGAATAGGACAGATGCTCATTTTGAACAACTGTAATACCCTTTGATAGTATCAGAGGTGTTCATTCTCAGCAGCAGAGGGTGAGAACATTCTCTTACTGGAAATTTCTTGTTGTATAATATCTTGATGCTGTAATGAAGTAGGATGTATTGGTTATTTGGGGAACTTTCCAAGGCTCTGCAACCTTGAAGAACAAAGAACCTTTTATTAAAGTGCAACTGTAGATTTTGTTTGAGTCTATATTCTGACTTTTTCCTTATCCTGTACTTTGTGAGCTGATTGTAAAACTAGGTTGGAAAGGTGAGTTTAGTAGACCATGCTTATCACAGTCAGGAGTCTTCAAACTTTGATTTTTTGAGGATTTAGTCGTTGCTTGAAACAGCACTAGGTGTAACGAAACACAGTCATTTGAGGTGCCAAAGCTCAAACTGGGTACAGAAATTCTTGAGTCTGGCTGACATTTCGAAAGCCATATTCTTACAACACAACGGGTTTGGGTTTTTCCATTCACAGCCAGCATTTACATAGTGCTTTTGTAATTTTCAAAATATGCTTGCACACACATTATCTCCTTTGGTCTTTGTATTTATTCGGTACCCTTGTAAACAAATGTCTTTGGTAGTATTGTCTGTACTTTGCTGTCTTCCATTTCTTTCTCCTCACTCTCTATAAATGTCCTCAATCATGCTTTCAGGCTCACCCCTCTCTTGAAACTGTTCTCCCAAAGGGTCACCCTCACCCACACGTTGCTAAATCCAGTCGTCAATCCTCAGTCTCATTTTACTTGACTCATCTGAGTCATTTGACATAGTTGATCGCTCTTTCCCCCCTTGAAATTCTTTCTTTTTGGCTTCAAGATGTCACACTTGCCTGGCTTTCTTCTGACCTTGAGGGCAGCTCCTTCTCCATCTCCTGGACTGTTACCTTCACAGTTTCCTGACTTTTCACTTTGAAACCTTCCAGATCTCAGATCTCCGATGTCTTCTCTTTTTAAAAAAATCTATAGTCACTCTATTGGTGATTCACCAGGTCTTACGGTTTTAAGTATCATCGCTATGCTAACAATTTCTAGATATGTATCATGGACCCGAGCCTCTTCTCTTAATTCCAGACTCATAGATCCAGTTACTTACACAACATCGCAACTTGAATGTCTAAGAAATATCTCCACCTTGACATTCCCAAACAGCCTGGAACTTCCCCCTCTAAATGTGCTCCTTCCAGTTAACACCAACGCCATCCTTCCATTTGCTAAGGCCAGAGACCTGAGGGTTAGCCTTGACTCCTCTCTTTCTCTTACATCCCACAGCAAATATTCTCCTCTCTCACACCATTTCCACTGCTGCCATTCTGGTCTGACCCATGTTGTCTTTTGCCTGGATTCTCTTGGAAGCCTCCACAACTTTCTCAGCATAGTCTGTTGAGTGATCCTGTTAAAGTGTACATTAGACCATGTTGCTCCTCAACTCAAATGGCTCCCACTTACCCAGAGTAAAAGCCAACATCCTTCTAATGCTCTTGAGGTCCAGTGTGGTGTGGCATTCCTTCTGACACCACCAATCCTCTTCCACTTGATTCTGTGTCAGCCACACAGCCTCTTGGCTGTGTCGTTCAATTCCAGGTGACATGCCTGCCCTGGGGTTTTGCATTTGCTTTTCCCTGGAATGCTCTTTCCTCAGATAACCTCATGTCTTTGTCTCTTACCCCCTTTACACCTTTACGTAAATGTCTTCATCCCACAAAGGCCTTCCCTGACCAGCCGATTTAAATATGCAACCCCTGCCCCAAACTTCTCCTATGTCCCTTTCTTACATTATTTTTCCCCAGAGTACTTAGTACCATCTGACATACTACATACTTTACTTATTTATATTGTTCATTGTCTGTTTGGTATGAAACTGTTAGATCCCTGAGGGTAGGGATTTTTATTTTTGTTACTATATCACTCAATGCCTAGAACAGTGCCTCACACATAGGACACGCCTGCTAAAGATTTGTAAATAAATGAGTCCTATTAAGTAAACATTATGATTATTCTTTCCTCCATTCTATGAATGAAGGAATTGGGATCTCAACACCAAACATTCAAATGCAAAGCAAAACAAACCTTAACTAAGAACAGGTAGAGCATCATCAATGTGCTTGACCCAGGGAATGGTCTGGTTCAAGATATGCATAGACTGCTTATATTTGGTAATAGTTGGTCTAGTCACTAAAGGATTGTAATGAAGCAACACACCTAAAAATTCAGTTAATGTTTTATAAATGTTACTTATTTAAAAAATAATCTTGAAGAAGCGCTTGGGTGGCTCAGTCGGTTGAGCATCTGTCTTTGGCTCAGGTCATGATCCCACAGTTCGTGGGTTCGAGCCCTGCATCAGGCTCTGTGCTGACAGCTCAGAGCCTGGAGCCTGTTTTGGATTCTGTGTCTCCCTCTCTCTCTCCACACTACCCCCCATGCTCTCTCTCTCTCTCTTTCTCAAAAATAAACATTAAAAATTTAAAAAAATTTTAAATAATCTTGAAAACTTTTCATTAAATATTAATTTTCCCAAAGACATCAAAGTCTCCATTATTCATTCTAAGTATAGTAGCAAGCTGTCCTGTAAGGAAAGTGGAAACTGAAATGTCATCATGTAGCAATTGAAATGCAAAACTCTTAAAAGCAAGATGAAATCAGGGAAGGCTTTGTCCCCCTCATTACAATATTGCTGGATCTCTTGGGTTCTAGCAGTCAGTTGCCAGTTTCTACTTGATAGGCACAGGTGATAGCTTGAGGCTAACTTTTCCAACTCGCTGCTGCCACATCCATGATTAGAAGATAGAGACTAGAAAAGGAGGTTTCAGGCATTGTCTTGGGACTTACCTCCTGTAGGAAGACTTAACCCCCACCCAGAACTGATTAGATACCCTTTTCCATAGTCGCAGTCAGCTTCATGGGCATCAGACATCACAGGGACAACCTGTGCTGTCCCATAGGGCCCCACACTTAGGAGGGCTTCACACTTGCCTTGATGCTTCACTATGACTTAAAATTCTTAACCATTTTGGAACAGGAGACCCACATTTTCATTTTTCCCTGTGCCCCTCATGGGCCAACTCCCTGATAAGTCAAAGCTGGGTTAGGTAGTTAAGTGAAGCCCAGGATGGACAAGCCAGCAGTCAACTTCAATTATGTTAAAACGATCATAGATGAGGTTGAGTTATTTGATAGTTCTGTGATCATATTTGCATAAATTTCCTGCACATGTTTGGCTATTGCTTCCTTTTATGATTCATTAAATTTTGTTCTATTTAAATAGCAGGTTCAAAATCGGTTGCATTGTGTTCTAATTGTTTTCCAAAACTCATAAATCTAAGTTTAGTCATATGGCATGTAATCTGTGGTAATACCTTTTAACATTATGCTGTTCTGATGAAATTGAGGAAACGCAATATCCAAATTGCCACATTCTTGTTGTGATCTTTTCTTTTCTTTTTTTTTTTTTTTTGTTGAGAAAATTTTCTTTGCCTCAGAAAAGCTAGCTTTTCAAATGTGAAATCTTTGGAATAGTAATTGCCTATCCAAAAGGCCCATAAAAGCTAGCTAGGTCACACACATAAAGGAAAGAGCCCCGGTGAATGGTATGGACCACGGCCAGCTGGGGAGTAGGTGTGTGGTTTAAAGGGGCAGCTGCTGTCTTATCTACCTGCTCACTGAGAGGGGAGTGGAGGCCTGCCATTACTGTGTCTTTCTTTGGCCCCCAAAGGAACTCTGAACAGAAATTTATGTGAAATACCTTAGTTTTTACTCCTGTTCACTGAGAGGGGAGTGGAGGCCTGCCATTACCATTACTGTATCTGTCTTTGGCCCCCAAAGGAACTCTGAGAAGAAATTTATGTGAAATACCTTAGTTTTTAATCTCTTGAGCTCAAATAAAACCCACTTGACTGCTGTCGGAGAGGTAATTCTTAAACATGATTCCTTCCCTTTGTCCCAAATAGCTCAGAAATATCTTTCCTTTCTCTCACGTGATAAACTTTTTAAGATAAAGAAAAAAATTACATATAATTTCATTTTGAGGCTCTTTAGAGAGAAATTTTGTAACATTTAACACTCATGAAGAAATGTTAAATTTGAAATCCAATGACAGTAACCCACCTGGTTAGCTAACCTCCTGTCAGTGGAAACAGCCATTTGGTACAACTTCCGATGTTTCAGTAACCTCCAAAACTTCTCCATCACAATTAATAATGCTGTATGCTCCATCATAGCACCAAGCAATAGAAATATAATATAGGTCACATATGTAATTAGAATTTTTCTAGAAGCCACATTAAAAAATAAAAAGAGGTGAAATTAATGTTAACAAAATGTTTTATCGAACTCAGTATGTCTAAAATATTACCATTTCAACATGTGATCAATATAAAAATTACTAATGAGATATTTTATGTTCTTTTCTTTCATACTAAGTCATTGAAATCCAGTCTGTATTTTGTTACTTATAACACACCTCGGCTCAGACTAGGCACATTTCAATGGCTTGATAGACACATGTGGCCAGTGGCCAGCATATTGTACCGCTCAGGTTTGACATGTTCTGCTGTGCTTACGTGTCCAAAGTCATTCAGCTAGGAAGTTGGCAGATCCAATAGTTTTGCTCAGTATTTTGGACTCTTTGTCCTTCTCACTACATTGATTTGCCCCTAAGTACAGAATTCTTCACTTGGATTTGGCATTTGTAGGATTTGAGAAGATTCGGGGCTGGGCAAGTGATGGAAACAACAACAAAAAATAAAAGACATGACCAAATCTGAAAATGCTGTCGTGGTTGCAGTGGTCACGTACAGAATTTCCAGGCAACAAACGTTCTTGGATGCAGAAAGAGTTTGACTCTTTCTCACGGTGAGAGATGTATGAAGCTAGACACATACAACTAACTATATGCTAGTGGAGAAGCCTGACTTCATAACTCAGGTGATATGGATATGAGGCAAGCTTCTGTGAAGGGGGAGATGAGCGAGAGGAGAAAGTACCTTCACTTCTGGCTGGGAAAACCAACTCACCTGGCCTTTGAGGGCTAACAGGTGACTTACAATGGCCAATAGCAAACTCAGATGTTGCTATAAGGATGCAGTGAGGGGATGCCTCAATGGAGTGGTCAGGAGAAGGCAAGAGGAATTTAGGGAGCAGTCCATGGTCTTAGGTCTCTGGGCAGAGACTCTCTTGTGGGCTCCAGAGATAAGCCTGAGGCTGTCCACCCTGGTGGTAGTGGGTGTTTCCTGACTCCACACCAGCATCCCTGAGGGAAATACTATGAGCATACTTACGGCTCATTAGTCCAAACTTCCTCCATAAAAAGTGTAAAGCTTTTCTCCTTCCTAAAAAGTTAGTACACTATATGTTACCTTCCAACGTGTTTTTGTTGGTGGTGTTTTTCAGCATCTGCAGAGAACTTTGCACTGCTTGCGTTAGTTACGCATTTAAATTTTTATTTTTATTTTTTACTGTTTATTTATTTTGAGAGAAAGAATCCCAAGCAGGCTCTGCTCTTGTCAGCACAAAGCCAGACGCAGGGCTCCATCTCGTGAACTGTGACATCATGACCTGAGCCAAAACCAAGAGTCAGTGGCTCAGCCAACTGAGCCGCCCAGGAGCCCCAAGTTATGCTTTTTTTACTAGCTTGGTTCTGCATTTTGTCAATGTTGATGATTTTCCTGCAGACTGAATACATAAATTTTTGGTTGAAAATTTGGTAATTTGAATCTTCTAAACCATTATGGGATAGCCAAAGCTAGGTAGTTCCTGAGATAGGATATGCTTATGGAATTGGAATGTTGATTTGGGGCTTTGGGTGAGGCTGAGGAACAGCCTTAGGAATTCTGATCTGAGGAGGAGTCACCAGGATTGGCAATTTGAGATTGCAGAGGCATGGGCATAATCATAACCCTGGAGAGAATTCAGGTTGCCTGAGTTCTTTCACTCATGTAATTTCCCTTTTCCCTACTAGTAATTGAAAAAATTCATATTTTTCTCTAATAGTAATTTAAGAATCTCCTTCACAATTATTATTAAATCACCCCATTCATTCATTCATTTATTAAATACATTTTTCCAGTGAGCAAATATTGAACACCAAGTGCCAAGCACTGGCTAGGTTTTCAGGCTCAAAACCAACAAGGACTTCCTCTTCATCCTAAGAAGCTCCACCATCTGGTGAGATTTTCCCCATCACCACCTGGATTGGATCACCATAGGCTATCCAGTCATTCCTCAGTGTTGATGCAATTCCTTTTGTGTTCAATTTGTTGTTATTATTTCTAGAATATTCTTTGAAGTGGCTCTGCCTCCCCAGAAGGATTAGACATTGTCATTAGCAAAAATTATGCTGTTCTCTTACTTGCTAAGTCTTCTTAGGGCCTGATACTTTGCACAGAGTGGGGCCTAATACACATTGTTAACCTTCTCTCCAGGGTGCATGAGTGGTGTCAGTTGATTATTATTTTTACACATGATGATGGGCATTGCTAACAGAGATTTGAGGGTTGCTGGGGACAGAGTCAACAGACATGAGAGTGGTCACCCCCAACGCAATCTCTGTAGTTAGTTTGTAGACTAAACATGACTTCTCTTGTCTTTTCATAGACAGGTACCCTAAAGACACTCTCTTCTGGAAGAACCACAGTTATGTTTGGCATTGGTTTTTAATGGCAAGGGAATTAAATTAACGCTATGTTTATATGGACATCTTTCCTGTGTGTTGCAACTGTCCAAGAAGTACACCTTTGGGGGTTTCCCCCATGAAGTGCCTACAGTAACTTTACCTCAAGCTGTCAGTGAGGAATGCTGTGTTACTCAAGTGAATTTCAGCAACCTCTTACTCTAGAGAAACCCAGTGTCAGAACACATTTTTATAAATAATACACTGTTTGCTTTGTGGTGCTGATAATTTTCTCCTGTCTTGGAGGCTGTCATATAACCAGGAGGCTTATTGTTTCTTAGGACAAGGATATTTGCAGAGGGCCTGATCAAACTATTATTATTAATAATCTCGTTATTGAGGCATCGCCAGTTCTTTTGTGCCTTTGAGGCTACCAAATAGATTCAAGTTTTATTCTGAAAACTAGAGGCACACAGGAACAGAGCAGCTCATGAGCACCGTGTGGGGGGTGGGGGTGGGGGTTCTGTTCTGGCGGGGCACAATTGTGTTTGGGAGAACTGCTGCATCATTCCTGCAAGAACACAACCCCTCTGGAAAGGGGTCTCCTAAAGCATTGGTCGTAGAAGCCCCTGAAGGTAGTCATGACTACGGACTACTATCGTTAATGAGTTTTGTTTTGTTTTCTGTCCCCTGACAAGGGCACTGACATGCTCCTTGGTAAAAGGGACAAGGAAAACTCATTAAAGCCACAGACAGAAGCTGGCAAATGAGAAGAGATTTTGCCCTTTGCTTTGGTGGGAATCTGGAGGAAGAGGGGAAATGTGATGGAAGGGAGAGGCAAGCTCTCCTCCTTATATCCATATTCATAGCGTTCAGTCTCAGGATAATGCATTCAGTGTACCAATTTTCCATTCTCACAGATGCCCTGTGCTTCTCCTGTTTTGGTTTGGGCTCTAATAGCTAGAAACTTCAGCCAAAGAGGCCAAGGCTGAATTGCTTCCCATAGGGAACAGTGAACTTTGCGGCTCACAGCCTGCCCCAGGAGGCTCTGTCCAGGTGGCGCAAGCAGACTTCAATGGTAGGATTCCAGAGAAAATACGGGGCATCCAGTTCGATTTGAATGTTAAATAAACAACGTACAATTATTTTAGTATAAGTGTGTCTCAAATATTGCGTGGGACATACTTGAATTAAAAAATGATTCATTATCTGAAATTCACATGGGACTGGGTGTCCTATATCTTAGTTAAATCTGACAACTCTACACAGGGTAGAATATGAGACGTGGGGCTTCAAAATACTCCTCTTACCCTGGCCATGGATTACCTGTCCCTGACCTCAGTCTCCACCACAGATTAGATAATGTAGGCAGAAGTTGTGTCCAGAAAGCTTCTGGAAAAATGCTCCTGCACTTTCTGGGTCTCCACTAACTGCCTCTGATCACCACATCCACACATCTACATCTTATATGGGTATAAACTTGGCTTGTGACGTCCTCCTGTGTGGCTCAAGTGGTGTATTTCAATGGGAAGGCAGCAATGACAGCCTGGCTGGCTGGATTCTAAAGCTGGGGAGACTGATCTAGGTGGGGCATCCACTCAACCCCCCAAGTCAAGGGGCAATGTGGGGCACTGAGCCAGGGATGCAGCCGCATGGGCCTTGGGTGCACCACAGAGAGAGAGAGACTTCTTTTCCCTTTCCCTCCCTATCCTCCTTCCCTCATTCATTCATTCATAGTTTTTTTTTGCTTGTCTCCTCCCATGAGAATCTGAATAGTGTACCAAGGGTTTGAGGCTCTGTTTTTCACATTAACATCTGAGACCTTATGCACCGCATGAAGTAAAGGAACCCTTCAGATCAGGCTTTCCAAAGCATTCCTATGGTAGGGTGGGTGATGGAGTTTCCCTGCTGTGAACCCAACAATCTTACATATTGGGCCAGGCTTTAGGAAATTAAAAATAAAACCAAAAAGCATAAAATCTGACATTTGTATAGTGCTTCAAAGCTTATAAGCAACTTCTCATATAATATTTCATTTAATTCTAACAATTTAGGAATTGTTACAACACTAGAGGGGCTAAGTGATTTGCCTAAGGCCACTAACTAATGAGTGAGAAAGCTGGTTTTTAATATTCAGGCTAACACATTTTTACTCTACAGGGAGGAAGGCAGATTTTCCAAATGGAGCCTGAAGATGCATCCCTATTTCTCAGTTTCGTGACAAATATGCCTTGACCAGTTCATAAGACGGTCTGGAACAATGGAGATCGGACAGAACCTTCTGGAGAGGGAAACTGTTCAACATGGACCTCCCTGACTGGATCTGGGGCAGCCTCCTGTTTGGATTCTTTCTCCTTCATCAAGCTCATAGTGGCAAGTGCTCAGCAATGCAGAACCCCTCATGAGTATCCATGGTGAAAACACTGCTGATATCTCGCTCTGGCTGAGGTTGTTGGAGAACATTGTCCAGAAGCAGACTCCAAGAGAGAGGTCAGAGACAACCTAGGCAGTAGCAGCTGAAGACGGAATCCCTCTAGGGAGACTCGCAGTCTCTAAACCAAGTTCCCTAACTTTCTCTGAAAAGCATCATTCAGTAAGATGGGAGGTGGGGGCAGGGGTGGGGTAGGGGGGAGCCACTAGGTGTGGCTTCTGGGCAAAGGGCTGAGGCTTGTTCACTCCTGGGACCTCCAAGTTCTGTTTCAGCCATAAAGATTACCTTGAACCTATCTGTTTCAAGGAAGTATCAAGTTGGAAACCAGATATTGGGCTTGAAAATGTACATTTGAGTTAATATTTGGCAGGAGATATCTAGATCTAAGGGCAGCTGGCAGAGTGGGACTCAGCGACAAGGTGTGAAGGTGACTCAGGTTCCTGGGTGTCCTGACCCTCCTGGGGTGGTCACATGCTCCCTGGCAGCTTCCTCTTTTCCTACAAACTGGACGTGGGGAAATCCCCACTGGGCACTATAAGAAGCCCCTGGGCTCTGTGTAGAAACCAGTGGCTCCATCTAAGAGCACAAAATGAGGACAGGCCTCCTCTGCCCCCTGGCCCTTCTGTTCCTCCTTGGCCAGACCACAGGGAATTTGGAGCCCCTGGTCCCTGGCCCAAGTTCCAGCTCTTTCCTTGACTCTGTGTTCGTCTCCAACTTCATCTCTGGCCTCAGCTCCAATGACAGCTTCACTCCCAGCCCTGGCTCCGAGTCTCAGGTGAGAAGGCCCCACGGCCTGAGAGCTGTGTTAATTCCCTTCCTCTCACTTTTTGGGGACCTGAATATAATTTCATGGATGGCTAGACCTGAGCACTCTAAAAGATTTACGACTCCCTTTGTTAACTGTAGGCGCCCTGGAAATGAATTAAAACCTGGGTAAAATAATTAAATTGTTAGCAAGAGAGACGACATCTTGGTTCTTCTGCCGGGAGCTTTAGGGAAAGAACTGAAGGTTTAAAGAGGTTCTCAAACCTGGCTACACTTGGAATTGGGGGTGGGCAGGGGTGGGAGGGGTACACCAAAAATAGAGATGTCCGGATCCTGTTCCAGATGAGAACTCTTAGGGAAGGGGCCCTGCCAGGAGTAGCTCCAGAAAAGTCGGTCTGGTTTGCTGCCCATTGGGAACCCTGAGGATGATGAAGAATCGCCCTGAGGGAGTGGGAGCCTCTTTGCTCCAGCTGGAGCCCTGAGGATTTCTTTGAGCCTAGTTTGTAAAGGAGATGGATGGCCGAAGCAGGGGAGGTCTTTAGGAAAGTGCTCTTACACACAGATATGTCCCCAGAAGAGTATTAACTGTCTTCCATTTTCCTTATAGGGAATCATAAGAGCCATTTCCGAAAACAACAACAGCAGTAGCAATAAACAGGCCAAACAAAATCAGCAACAACAACAAAACCAAAGCCTGTGCTAGGAAGGGACTGTCCCAGCTAGGCTATATCCCTAGACCGTACCCCGAGCCTAGTTCTTTGGGAGATGAGTCCTCTTCGTATCTCCTTCGAGGAGAGGGGAAGAGGCACCAAGGGATGAGACATTAGGGGGCAGGAAGCATTTCCTTCTTCCAACTCTGCCTGCATCTGCTCTGGGCCTTTCTGTAGGAGCCCTGCTCTGGAAAACCCAGGCTTGCCTTGGGGTGGAGGAGTCTTAACTCCCCCAAAGCCTGCCCCTCTGCACTCCTATGATCTTTATTCACAGGTCAGGTCGCTGCTCACGTGATCATGTCTGAATGGGAGGGCCATTGGGATAAGGAGAGGAAAAGGCTTTTTTATTGTTTCCATTTTGACATCAGAACCGTGTAGATGAAAATTTGTCGATCAACAAATGGTTCGGATGAAGGCTCACATAGAAACTGCCGCAACAATGTTTGTTGAGCACCTGATAAATGCCAGGACTTGGTTAAGTACATAATATATATTATCTTATTTAACTCTCAGAGACAGGTAAAATTAATGGTCCCATTTTAGAGATGTGGAAACCGACGCTTAGAGAGGTGCCGTCGTTGGCTTAAAGTCACTAAGCCAGCAAATGATAGAACTCAAACTTAGTCTGCCTATCCTCTTCAGCATCTCAGTCTAGGCAGCTTTCTCTGTTCGAGGGGAGTATAGATGCAAGTTGCTAATTTTTAGGAGAAGCGTGGTTTGGGAATCGTGAATATGCGTGAACATTCTTTGCAGCCAGAAATCAGATGCATCATTTTATTCCACGATACTAAATAATTTCTGGGGACAATTAGAACTGGTTAACACTAATGTCCTCACCAATCAGAAAGCAGCATTTGGGTAAGATGAGCTAAAATGACAGAAAATAAAATATAGGTCAAGAAACGGAGAACTCCAATATGCCTGTTGTTTGGCAAAAAGACAAATATTTAAAAGTAGATAAGGAATGGTAGTTAAATTGTGCTTAGAGGTTTTAATTTCCTTCCCAGTTCACTTATCTCCCTCTGGTGAGTCAGTATCACTACCCCAACTTCTTTTTTTATGGCAGACAAGGTGTCACTTCTACTATAAACCCAATTTTCTAGGGCTGCCTGTCAGCTTGATGAGCTCTTTGGAAAGTGGTGGAAAACCCCTTTATAACTGTCATTGAGCAAGTTCCAAACGTATCATTTTCTGTACTTTGAAAATGTTGAGTACCATTATTTTATGCCTTGAATCTTTACAGGCACTTAGGCTTGGCTGCTAATTAGAGCCAATTGCAACCTTAAGTCACAAATGTGAGTCACACCTTCAGCTCTCGCGCTCAGAGCACTTCACATGCCTCAGATGTCCCCCTCCAAAGAAGGGGCCGCTTGCAGGGTCCTCATTTCACAGACAAGAAAAGGCTCCATGCTTTGTTCACACGGTAACTGGCAGAGTCAGAACCAGGAGTCATGTTCTTCTGTCAGGAGGCTAAGGGGTTTGGGCTTGTTGGAAAAAAGGACACTAAGGTTCCCTAATGACAATGGGGCTGATTCACTGGGCGGGAATTGGGTCTTATTTGTCTCCCTGACACCACAGCCTGGCAAGTTGTAGACACCAATAAATGTGAATTGAACACACGCTGAGTGAGAACCCATCAGTGCGGGGTGTCTTGTAAGGTACAGAGGGTCCTATTTGTCCTCCACAGGGGGACTGCATACCCTCTCAGAGGCCAGGGGACAAGCACACGCCTGGGTCTCCCATTCTTCATGCTACACTCACACCGAGTTTAAGCAGTCACTGCAGATGGAGTGAGACCCATCACCATTAGCTTCATTGTCTTTGAATGTGAGGAGCAGAAATATCTCTAATGGGAGACACTGATCAAACTTATGGACCATTTTGATGTCAGCTGAGCACGCGGGGCTGATGATAAGCAGGACGGCAGCTAGGGAGTCCACAGTGCTGGGACAGAGACGTTCAATAGAAGACAGTGGAATGGCTGTCAGCAGGGCTCATAATTATTTGCCTGCCTTTCAGGTGAACTTCAGGACTAAAAGTTGTTAGCGAGTTGATTGTCTAGAGACTGCTTGATGATCTCCACTATTTTCTGATTTGACAGAGCTTTCCAGAGGAGTCTAAGCCTGGTTCAACCCTGTCCTGTGCAGCTAATTAACCTCCCCTTTTCAAAATGCAGTGCGACTGCTAGGAATTTATCCAAGGGATACAGGAGTACTGATGCATAGGGGCACCTGTACCCCAATGTTTATAGCGGCACTCTCAACAATAGCCAAATTATGGAAAGAGCCTAAATGTCCATCAACTGATGAATGGATAAAGAAATTGTGGTTTATATACACAATGGAATACTACGTGGCAATGAGAAAAAATGAAATATGGCCTTTTGTAGCAACATGGATGGAACTGGAGAGTGTGATGCTAAGTGAAATAAGCCATACAGAGAAAGACAGATACCATATGGTTTCACTCTTATGTGGATCCTGAGAAACATAACAGAAACCCATGGGGGAGGGGAAGGAAAAAAAAAAAAAAAAGAGGTTAGAGTGGGAGAGAGCCAAAGCATAAGAGACTGTTAAAAACTGAGAACAAACTGAGGGTTGATGGAGGGTGGGAGGGAGGGCAGGGTGGGTGATGGGTATTGAGGAGGGCACCTTTTGGGATGAGCACTGGGTGTTGTATGGAAACCAATTTGACAGTAAATTTCATATATTAAAAAATAAAAAAAAAAAAAACAAAAAAAAAAAAAACAAAATGCAGTGCGAGACATTTTGGGGGGTAGACAGTTGTAATAATAAGCTATTTTTTTTTCAAAAGTTCATGATACATTGGTCCTCCTGCAAAAGCCTTGGCGTGCTTGAGCCAGACGTTTTCTATCTTCAGTGGGAGTGATAAAGCAAGTTCCATTCTGGTGTAGCTCGTCCAGTCCTTCTTCATCCCTGGCAAAGACCCTTACCTTAATCCCCTCCCAGCCCCAATGTTTAGCATAAACCTGCTTGTCTCTCCTCCTTACTCCCCAATTCCTGCAGGTGTGGGATGTGATTGGCAAAGAAAATTGAGGCCAGTGTCAAGAATTTACCTGATATGCATATATATATATGTATATATATGTATATGTATATGTATATATATGTATATGTATATGTATGTATATATGTGTGTATATATATATATATATATATATATATATATATGTGCATGCGTGTGTGTGTGTGTTTGTGTGTGTGTTTGCTTATCTTAAAGAAGATTAGGTTAAATTGACAAGCAATTTAGTTGCAAAAGCCTGAATTACTTGGTCCAGAGGTCACTGACAGAACACATCTTGACTGTAGAAGCATCTAGGTCCGGCTTGTTCGGGGATCATGGAGGCTGGTAGATACTAAATGCACAGAGCGCATCACCTCGCTGCAGCCAGCTGACCTCCTAAACGTTGAGAGGTGTGGCCTGCGTCTCTTCAAATTCTGCAAACCAGTGCTCTCTCCTCGGTCATTTCAGAGAGACACTTAGGTCTAATGTTCCACAGGTGAGCTTTGGGCTAGCCATCAGATGAGATCATTGTCAAGCACAGCCAGTCCACTGCCAAGAGTTACTCTGGAAGGCAATAGTTGTAATAAAAAAAAAAAATGTTAATTGTGCTGGGATCCCCTTGGGGAAGTTCGAGGGGGACAAAAGAAAAACAGGATCTTTCAAACCTGTCATTTTAAAATATGCAGCGGCACCAAAGTGTGAGCCTGAATATCTTAAAGAAACATCAAATATTTTAAAATGACTTTTCTGCAAGTGGTAAGCCGGAAAACTTAAACATTTTTTTTGCACAAAACCTTCAGACTCCTACATTGTTCAGTCTTTTAAACATGGCTGTTTTTTTCCCCACTCTAAAGAATGTTAATTATGCAATTTTGCAGGTGGAGAGAGGATGTGAATTTGCATTGTATATTTTCCCCCGTAACTCCTATGCGTGAGGTTTTTCTCTTTCCCTTGGAAGGCATTGGGTTGTGATTGGAGATAACGGTGAGGAAGAGAAAATGAGTACGTGGAAGGAAAGGGAAAGTGACATTTACTGATCGCCTACTGCGTGCCAGGGACTTGGTTTACATTACTTGGTGACTCATGGGGACAACCCTGTGAAGTGGGTTATCTCTGTTTGGCAGATGAGGAAATTGAGACTCATAGAGGGTTCACGTCCAGAAAGTGGGAGAATTGGAATTCAGGATGCTCATCACCTCCTTCTTTCCCTCACCTTACTTAGGAATGGTAACAATTACCTTGAAACCTACTCAAGAAAGGAGAATCTTCCTTTAGGTGTAGGTGCCTGACCCTGGTGTAGCCTGACTGGTGGAGATGTGGCTACACACGGAGTGTAATCACTGCCTGAGAAACATGAGCTCTTAGCTCGTGTCTTTGATGCTATTCATTTACGTATTGGACTCTACTTGCTTGCCTCTGAGCCCTCTTTTGAGAGGCCAATTTCTGGCACTCCAGTTACCCAAAAGCTCACTTCCCAGCTTCGTACTGATGTTGAACTTATTTTTATTTACAGTCGCTTTCCAATTTCACTGGCTTCGAGGATGACCACGGGACCTGCCACTGCTCCGTGACCCTCCCAGACACCACCTTTCCCGTGCAGAGAGTGGAACGCTTGGAATTCACAGCTCATGTTCTCTCCCAGAAGTTCGAGAAAGAACTTTCTAAAGTAAGTATTGCTTTTCCTTCTCTTACAATAACTTCTTGATAAGAGCAACCCAACCAACAAAACAGAACACTTTTTATTCAGGACTTTATCTGCAGGCTTCTTCGGTTGTGCCAAAGCCAGCATGTTTGCATCCTATGGAGGAGTTAGCCTTTATTTCACGGCACACCTATGGAGTTCTTTATAGCGGGAAAAATGAGGGCACGTGGAAGAAAATGGGCTGGAGATTATGCACGCCACGGATAAACTCACTTCAATATTGTATGCGTGCAGTTGGAAAGAAGCCTTGAGCTCTCCCTGCAAAATGCAACCTTGCAATTTGCATTTGGTTTTGGTTTTGTTGTTTCTTCCTGTTGATCCTCCTCGTCTTCCCTCCAGCTTTGCCTTCTCTGTCCTCTCCTCTGTTCTCTCTTCCTTCACTTTCACTTTTTCTTCCTATTTCTGCCCATTCTCCCTTCCCTTGTCCACCCTTCTAATCTTTCTCTCCCTTTCCTTCCTGATTTGTGTTTCTGTTTTTTGTTTTGTCTTCTCTTACCTTTGGAAAGTCCCGCCTCCTTCTCTTCCTCCTCCTTCCCCTCCCCACTCCTCCACTCTTGGAAGCTTCTCCTCTTCTCCTCCTTCCTTTCTCCCTCCTTTCCTTGCTCTTCCTCTTGTTTTTTCTTTCCAATTTACGCTCTTCCCTCCCTCCCACTCTCTGTCTCTCCCTCTGGCTCTGTCTCTGCCTCTCTGTCTCTGTCTCTCTTATTCTCTCCCTCGTGTGTTATTCTCTGTTGTCTCAGCAGGAGCATTACATTAAGCCTGTCCCACATTAGACCAAACCTGAAGAATTTGAATCAATTCTGGTAGGTCACACAGCCTTGGTAAAAACCCTGACTCCAACCCCCTGATTAGGGCTTTTTTTCTAGCCAGAGGAAGTTATCCCACCGGGTGTGCCTTTCTCTGAGCCGGTGGGGCAATGTGACCTGGCATTCCAGTTTTGACCCCTTCTTCGTTTTTTGGCCAAGTTAAAAATCAATTAGAAAAGCTCCCATTTTCTGCACAGGTGAAGTCCAAGCTAGGCTATAATCACATTATGCATTATTTAATACAACGCCATTAATTTACAAGGAGCTCTGGCTTTACTGCAGGATTCAAAATAAGTTTTCCTGAGAAATTTAAACTTAGCTGCCTCAGCACCCAGCACAGTTATCCTTTAAGACAAAAATGATGATGAGGCTGAGACCCTGCTTTCTTCCCGAACTGGTAGATAAATATTCTACGTTTCAATGGATGTCCAGGAAAATGTATTTGACTACTCTAGGAACCTAGCTTCTTAAGAAATAAAATGTCCTTGAATTAATCAGCAGAAAAGGCACGGCACTAAATTATAAATTCCAACCATTAATATTCATAGCCTTATTCCAGCATAATCAAGTACAGATAAGAAGTTATGCATAAAAACATAACAAGTGGAGGAAAATCCTAAGTAAAGATCTTTTCAGTTAGAGTCATTTGCTTTGAAATAGTGGAAGCTACTGATTTGCATGTCTTCTTTGCTGGCAGGAGTGTGAAGGGCAGTTTGAAACCCCACACTGATCCAGGGGAGGTGTGCAGCTCGCCAGGGCTGAGAGTATGGGACGTTTAATTCTGATCCTGTGAGGGGGAAGATGGCATCTGCCTTGCTAATAGTTGGCAGGGAGGAAGGGAGGAGTAGGTGGGAAAACTTTTAGTTCCCCAAATGTCAGTAGCTGGTCCTAAAGAAATCTGTGATTGAGGCCTGAGACAGGTATTGACCTGCTGGCTGAGATTTGCATCAGAAATTCTGTGCGACATCGATAATAACAACAATAATAACAGCTTCCTTTTCTGTTTCAATAAATTTTATTTATTTATTTAGAGAGAGACAGCATGCAAGTGAGCAAGGGGGTTGGGAGAGAGAGAGAGAGAGAAGTGGGGCTCGAACTCACGAACTGTGAGATCATGACCTGAGCCAAAGTCAGAGGCTTAATGACTAAGCCACACAGGCACCCTTGTTTCTGCTTTTTAAAATGCTTTCAGTCCTGTTCTCCTCTCAAGCAGCTCTTTAAGGCCGATAGGCCAGCGCTCTTCCCATGTTAGGGAGGGAAACATGGGGGTCCATAAAGGTCAAGAGCCATAAATGTGGAGGTCATTCCTCTCTTGGCCGAGTGAGCCAAGTCAGGAATTTGGGTCTCCGACATCATCCCAGTCCCTTTTCTCTCTGCCATGCTGTTATCAACCTCAAAGAAGAGATGTAGAAGGACAGTAATGCCTTCAATCCAAAGCTATCTCTTCTGCTGAGGGCTTTTGAATTTTCAGGTGAATTATTATAGCCGTCCCTAAGTTGCCTTGGAAATCACCATTCATCTGGAGGCCTGGAGGGAACGCCCGATTGGACAGGCCCGCAGAAGAGGGTTTTGACTGCCTTACATTGATTCATTATCTGTCAGTACACAGGAAAGACAGGGAGCTGCCTCTGCATGAGCTGCTGAAAGCATTTTATACTTTTCTGTTGTTTATGGTATGTCTTCTTGTGACTATACTCAGGAGCGGACGACAAAAAGACAGCTCAGGGTTTTCTTTGTCCAGGGGGCTGTGGCGTTTGGGGCGAGTTATTTCATACGACACACGTTTGCCAATGGATCCTCATGCATGAGAAGGTCAAGGTAGTCTGGGAGACATTTAGGCAACTTATAAACAAAGAACATTGATGGAACAACGTGTCGTGCACTGAAAGAGAATAAATTAAAAAGTGAGATTGAAGAAAAAACCCCTGAAAGCACTGTTTCTCTAATAATTGCTGTAACTTGTAGACATCCAGTAAGTGAAGCACTTAGTATGCATTTTCCCTAGTCTTTGCAGAAACCTGGTAAGCTTGCTACCATTACCCCCAGTTTATAGGAGCAACTAAGGCTTAGAGAAATTAAGTGATTTGCCTACTAAGTACTGAAGTCAGCTTTGAGTTTAGGTGGACCTGGCTCCAAAGGATTTCCCATGTCTTCATGGTCAGTTCAAGCTCAACTCCTCTTGTTGTTAAAGACATATTAAAATAACAGTATGTTGCAAAGTACATTTATCTGTTTCTGATAATCTGGCCGTAATTATGATCAGAGGTTTTGAGGCAGGAACATGAGCCAGACTGATTCCTTAGCTTAATAGCCAGCTGTGCTGCATCCGTATGTATTATGGGACCATGTCTACCATGCAGAACAACAATGAACACCCCAAAACAACCCCCCCCAGACAAATGTTGATTCTTAGAGCCCATCCGTGATATAATATATATATAAGAAACAAAATGGAAGCTCTGTTAGATTGGTGATTTGAAGGCAAGCATAGATGAGTCTTTTAAAGCTCAAACTGCTAGTGATGAGGAGCTCGTAATAAAGATGTTGGCACAGGGGGGTGTCCTCTTAGGGCTAGACCCTTATTATTTTATTTTTATTTTTATTAGAGAGAGAGAGAGCTGGGGAGAGGGGCAGAGGGAGAGAGAGAGAGAGAGAAAGGGAAAGAAAGAAGGAGAGAGAGAGAGAGAGAGAGAGAGAGAGAGAGAGAGAGAATCCCAAGCAGGCTCCATACTCAGTGTGGAGCCCAACATGGGGCTCAAACTCACGAACCGATAGATCACGACCTGAGCCAAAATCAAGAATGGGACACTCAACCGACTGAGCGACTCGGGTGCCCTGTGGCTAGGCCCGTATTCTTGCTCTACATCTCTGGTGCAAGTTGCACTGTGGCTTCTGACCTTGCACTTCTAGGGAGAGCTAGATGTTCTGGGAATTGCCCACAGCAGCTCAACACTAGAGATCTGTGCATGTAAAGAGTTTACATGAGCAATCTACTTAAGTCAGTAGAGTCCTCAAATTCCCTCCTGCCTTCTAATAACTCTATGGGCGATTCTAGTTTTCCTGAACATCATCGAGCTTTCCTTTAAATGTCAGCTGAAAAGAACCTTGAGTTTTTTCCCGAAACAGATCTTTAGGGACTCT
The DNA here is from genome assembly GCF_046562875.1 of Panthera onca. Taxonomy (NCBI): domain Eukaryota; kingdom Metazoa; phylum Chordata; class Mammalia; order Carnivora; family Felidae; genus Panthera; species Panthera onca. The sequence goes on along the minus strand of NC_138339.1, from coordinate 210,854,644 downwards.
TCATTTTGTGGCTGAACGAGGGCAGGCATGCCACACATCCTCATAGGTAGCAAACTCCAGGTTATGCCTTGGTTTTCAGTGAGAATCTGGGAGAGCCATATTTTATTTAGCAGCGATGACAGTTGGATCACTCATTTTTGTAGAACAACAGCTGCGATGTGCCACCAACATGTTCCAGGAAAACAGAGGGTGTTTCATTTGTTCCAAGAGCTGGCAAGACCAAATGCCAACAAGAATATTCATTCTGCAAACTTTCATTTCTGCGATGGATTGGCACTTTATTATTATTGTTATTATTATTATTATTCTTTTTACAGGCAAGTTTTTATGCTTGATTTTTGCAGAAATTAAAACCTGGCTACCTTATATTTGTGTTTATACTTTTGAGGGAGACTCGTTAGGTTTTCTGTTTTTTTCCAACTTCCTTAACCACCAAAATGTCACCAGCCTTGTCAGCCTCTGACGATGGCGCATCTGATGGCAGTGAGCATCAGTTGCCTGAGGAGATACACCAGCAGTGCCGAGGGCTGCATTTTCAACTTTCATTAAAATCCTCTTTGCCTGGAGCCCTAGCCCTTTAGGTCTGTGGCCTATGAGTCTGCTCTAATTTGCACAGTGGGGTTAAGTGGAAGGACGAAAATGACAGAAGTTAAGACTGCCTTTAGTATTGGGAGGATTACAGGCCAACATCTGGCTCTGAATTCATCCAGGCACCGTGGATCAGCTCCTTGACATTAGCACAGTTTGGGGAAAAGTATCACTTATGTTCGAATTTTTAGAAAGAGTGTAAAGCCAGCAACTTTTAATGAGCAGGTCCTTAAAAAGGCCATGGCATTTCTTTCAGAGATCAGATACAAAAAGAACCACCAAATGTGTTTGTTGAAATACCCATTTGGAGCTTCCAATTATACACTAAACCACCAAGGGAATTTTTGGAAGTATTTTAACTTAATGATCAGACATTCAAATATATGCAACAAATGCGTAAAGGTCTGATTGCAATAATCAGTTCTTGGAATAAATGTGGGTGCACTTAATGAAATGTGCACTTTATAGTCACATACACACTCACATATTGTGTAGTAAAGTTGGGTCTTTATGGCACTCTGTAAAAGGTAGAGGGGCTCAAAACTCAATGCATATGGCCACCAGAGAAGGAATTCTACTCAGTGCACTTCTCTCTCTTCTAGAAAATACTTAGATTTAGAGCGGTGTTTCTAAATGGAGGGAGGGTGGTGGTGATGGTGATTTTGCCCCCAGGGAACATTAGCAATGGCTGGGACATATTTTGTTGTCACAGCTGAATGGTCTGTGGCTGTTATTGGTGTTTAGAGGCCAGGAATCCTGGTACACATCCTATAATACACAAGAAAGCCCCCCCCCCCCCCCAACAAGAAAGAATGATCTAGCCTAAAATATCAATAGTGCTGAGGTTGGGAAACCCTGGTTTAGATCCAGTATGTGCATTGAGGGGAGGAGGGAGGGCAAGGGAGTCTGGTTCAAACCAGTTTAGTTTGGAGACCTAATATCTTCAAACATTAAAATGGAAATTAAAATATACTTGTGAATGATGACTCTGAAGCAAAATTATTTTTAGTCTAGGCAAGCACAAAATCCACCCCACCAATTGTAATAATGTTTTTTTTTTTTCGTTTGCATTTAGATAGATTAAAGAAAAACTAGTTAAATTTTTAGTACGTGTGCTGCGGAAGCGAGCACTAGTTAAATATATTTTTGATCCTTTTTTTTTTAATGTTTATTTATTTCTGAGACAGAGAGAGACAGAGCATGAGTAGGGGAGGGGCAGAAAGAGAGGGAGACACAGAATCAGAAGCAGGCTCCAGGCTCTGAGCTGTCAGCACAAAGCCTGACGCGGGGTTCGAACTCACGGACCGCGAGATCATGACCCAGGCTGAAGTCGGACGCTTAACTGACTGAGCCACCCAGGCGCCCCTCTTTTCTTTCTTTCTTTTTTTTTTTTTTAAGTAGGCTTCACACCCAGCATGGAGCCCAGCACGGGGCTTGAACTCAGGACAGTGAGATCAAGACCCGAGCTGAACTCAAGAGTGAGACGTTTAATCAACTGAGCCACCCAGGCACCCTGATATTTTTGATCCATTTCTTTACCAAAAAAGAAAGAAAGAAAGAAAGAAAAAAAAAGATTGACAGCAAACAAATAGTCCCCAAGGGCTTGGTAGTGGAGGAAGACTGTATAGTATTACTTTGGGAATTGACTTAAGCTTTTTGATTCCCTTTCAGGTAAGGGAGTATGTCCAATTAATCAGTGTGTATGAAAAGAAGCTTTCAAACCTAACTGTCCGAGTAGAGATCATGGAAAAGGACACCATTTCTTATACTGAACTGGACTTTGAGCTGATCAAGATAGAAGTGAAGGAGATGGAGAAACTGATCATACAGCTGAAGGATAATTTTGTTGGAAGCACGACAATTGTTGACCAGCTGGAAGTGGAGGTAAGTCATGAGCTCACTTCTGAGAGGCTTAATAATAAATTAAGAAGTGGGCAGGTGTTGGGACCAGGCTATGGATCTCTCTTCTGACTTTTAATTCTGCACTCTCTCATGACCACCTGGCATGTCCTGTGTTCTGCTTTTGGGGGGTGTCTGAATAGTGAGTGGAACACAATGGGAACGTGTTCATTGAGGAGCAGGTGTCATCCAGTGGGCCTGCCCCAGACCCAGGTGGCCTTTCAATGTCTCTAGAAAGGTGATGATATAAATCTGAACAACTCCATGGCCAAGTTAGATGGAGTGCCTTCTCTGTTCTGGATTTATCCTTGTGGGACTAGAAAGCCACAGTTTACCGGATTTTGGAATTGCTAGGTCTGTTTCTCCTTTTGAATGATCATGTGATCCTTGATTCCTCTTGGAACACTTCTCCACATACTGGCAACCCTCTTTAAAGGAATTTCATGCGATTATGTTTTAGTGAAGCCTTTTAAGCTCTATGGATAAAGACCATCACATTAATGTTATGGTTGGGTAATTTATCTCAACGAGAATTTACTAGCATGGACATGATGTGGGCTGTAATGGAGAAGTCTAGTTACATATCTCAGATAAGTTTTCTCTGGCCCTCGCCATTCGTTAGAAACTTAATTATAATACAACATGAGTAAACATGAGTTTATAGGGGAAGGTTATTAGAAATGAACTTTAATGGACCTTTGTGGATGCTTAGACTGAGCCTGTGCTCTATTATTAAATCTGTTAAAATCTTTGCCATTTTCTTCTTGTCACACACATCTGCCTGAGATCTGACAGGCGTTCACGCTAAACCATAAAATGTATTCTTCCAAATGAAACCATTCCAAAGAATCTCGGGTGTACTCTCTAGCAATGTTTCACTAAGTGACAAATTCAGCCCTGGAATGTTTATGAAAGAAATTGCACAATAATATAAAGTCACTCTGCATTTTTATTTCCTTAGATAAGGAATATGAGTCTCCTGGTAGAGCAGCTCGAGACGCTAGACAAAAACAACGTCCTTGCCATTCGCCGGGAAATCCTGGCGCTGAAGAACAGGCTGAAGGAATGTGAAGCCTCTAAAGGTGAAAATGTTACTGTCTCCCCACCGCCTCCTGCCCCTGGTAAGCCTGCCATGTTGTCACCACCTGAGCCAGCCCGGTTAAGGGCTGAGAGTGGGGCGGGGAAGGGATTTGGGATTGCAGAGTTGAAGCGGGGATGGGATTTTTGCAGGGCTGAGGGGGAGGGTAATGGACGGGGGGGGGGGGGGGGGGTTCTGGTGAAAGCCTCTGGAATCTGCAAGGCGTCGGTGCTGTCCCGCGGATGGCAAGGGCTGATTGGCTCATGTATCCGATGAGCTGGGTTATGCCTTGACTCTTCCTTTTCTCTTGCTTTCTTTCCATCCCTGCTTCCACACCTGTATTTTTCCTTTACGCTTTCCTGAAATGCACCTGCTGTTTTTTCGCGTGTCCGAGGATTCAGGGAGGATTTAACGGTCCACCTGTACAGTACTTGTGGGTGTGGCCTGCCATCCTGCCTAGAGTGTGAGTTCCCGGAGGGCAGGGATGGCCTCATACTCTCTAAATAATCCTTGGGGCTAGGTATAGCATAGAGGTGGGTGCTCCATAATACCTCCATGAATGGAGGTAGTGGAGTGTAGAGGTCAGGAGTATGGCTTTGGGACGCCAAAGACCTGAGCTTCCCAGCTATGTGGCCACAGCAAAAGATCCTTAATCTCCCCCTCGATAAAATGGGAGAATACTACTTACCTGTGAGCAGGTTAATGAAACAAGTCTTGGGAAGCACTGTGTTCTATGATGGACACTTATATGCTGAAATTTGTTATTATTATTAACGATGATAATTGAAGTGAAAACCTGGCTGTGAACGAAAGCAGTCCTTGTGTGCTTCAGCCCATCCCTTCAGGTGAACTAAAGCCCTCCTCTGTCGCCCTGTGCAGCCCTGTCACAGGGAAGCCCTCCCTGCGGGTCATAAGCATCTCAGCCTGAAAAGGGCCTGTACCTTCTCATCAAATCATACAGCTCTTGTTACTTTCATTAATTTCTGTTTCCACAGACTGTTTCCTCTTAGGCTGTGTGTTTTTGGATCCTTGTCAATGTAACTGGCTTCTTTAAGGCTTTAATTAGATACTGCCATAGTTATAAGCCTCTTGGTGGTGTTCAGGAGACTCTCTTCCCTCCCTCTGCTGTTGGCAACCTGTCATAGTATGACATACAGAGGAAGTTCAGGACAAAGGCCATGCCTTGTCCTCTGGAACACACTGAGGTTAAATTTAGTCTGGGATCAGCAGTGTCAATGTGCATTGAAAATGTGAGCTCTTTCTGCTGGGCCACGCAGAGCTCCTTGAGGACAGTGTCAAAGCAATGACAAGCCCTGATAACACGTGAACAAGGTTTTCTTTCTTTCTTTCTTCCTCCCTCCTTTCTCTCTTCCTCCCTCTATTCCTTCCTTCCTTCCTTCCTTCCTTCCTTCCTTCCTTCCTTCCTTCTTTGGAGTGAGGACATTTTAGAACTGGAAGGGACATTTAGGGCCATCTAGCTCAGGTCCATCATGTCTCAGAGGAGGGAACTTAGGTGGTGAGGGTGCTGCTTTTCCTGAGGCCACACGGGTGGTTAGTGGCAGGGCTGAGGCCGAAATGCAAGGCCCCTCACTCCCTGGGTATCTCAGGACCTAGAGCGTCCGTGGCAATAACCCAAGAATGGCAGTGGGAGAGAAAGCACACTTCTTAGTATATCTAGAGAGGAAAACAAGCGAGCCTGTTGGATTATTTTTGTTAGAAGTTTTTTTCGAGAACTTTCCCCTAGGTCCTCACACTTAGACTTTTGTGAGTCATCCCAGCCCAGCTGTGTTGTTTAAGCAAATTGGACCCAGATTTCCTCTCACTTTCCCACAACCTTGGCTGTACCTGGATCCCGGCCAAGCCACTTGGCCCTCCTCCAGCTTTGTTCATATTATATTTATGATGTTTATATTAAACTGACTTTTTGTCATGTTTTTAAATCAATTTCTTTTACTTGCTCTCTTTCTGTTTGGATTGGTTGATAATGCAGAATTGGAAACTCCCCAGGCACCACAAAGTTGTCAGCCTGTGGAGACTTTAATTAAAGTTACTCACAATTATGGGACTTTAAAATCTGGCCTGTCTGCTTTTTTCACTGCAGAGTTGCACAGAACAAAAGACTGCACGCAAGTCTCAGCTATAAAGGAATTCCATGCTCTCGGGGCTCCTCTCTCCCAGTTGCAGGTTGCTGTCTGTGGTCAGCTTGATCTTAGAATCAGTACATGTAGTGAGGGTTCAATAAAATGCACTTTGTATTTGGTTTATGCCGCAAATGGTATCCTTTTCTGCTTCATTTCATAGAACCTTCTAATCTAAAATAATTGCCCTTCTGCTCATTAACTTTTTTTCCTGAGAACAACTGACTCTCTCTCTCTCTCTCTCTCTCTCTCTCTCTCTCTCTGATCTCCCCCTGAATCTAGATGACTGGAGATAGGCAAAATGTACGTACACGCCCAGGGGTCGATTGCAGTTGTGCTTGGAGATGATGTCAGGTTCTGTGCTGACACACAGTAGGTGCTCAGTAAATGGCTGATGAAAGATAGTGACCTGCCAAAATCCCAAGCCTTAGGAAAAGCAGAGTGTTGGGGAGAATGTATCCAATAATTTAGTCTTCATCATTTTGTGATTATGATCAGGTTAACTGCCTAATTCCCACAGGTGAATTATATTCTCCTCTTTGCTCAAAGTGCAGTTGTCTAGGTAGGAGATTGCATTGATAGATCCAAGATTAAGTTTCCCCTGCAGATAGTCATTGACTTAAGAAAAATGCTACTAAGCATGAGACTTTAAAAAAGCCAACTTAGGGAGTGCCTGGGTGGCTCATTCGGTTAAGCGTCTGACTCTTGATTTTGGCTCAGGTCATGATCACATGGTTTATGAGATAAAGCCCCGAATCAGGCTCTGTGCTGATAGTGCAGAGCCTGCTTAGGATTCTCTCTCTCTCTCTCTCTCTCTCTCTCTCTCTCTGTCCCTGCCCCACTCATGCTCTTTCTCTTTCTCTCTCTCAAAATAAATAAAAAGCATTTAAAAATTCTTTAAAAGATAAAAAAGCCAAGTTAGGGTGTGTTAAAGTCTTATCATGTGGCTTCCCAGGGTATTTTCAGAACACCATGACAAGATCTAATGAATTGCATGATGAGATTGCCAACCAAGGCGACACTTGTGTGGAGGGTTCCCTTGCTTTATGTTCTGCTGAGTGAATACCAGGCTTTTTGTAAAACATATGTAGCAGGGTAGAGTGCTAGTTGTTTTATTAATAAGGTAAGCTGGGTTTGGGGGCTTTGATCAGTCTTTCATTCTTTTATTCCACGAACATAATTTGGTGCCACTGCATGGCTGGTCCTGTTCTGGGAGCTAGGGTTCCCAGGATGGATACAGGAACCTCCAGAAACCACTATGTAGGAAGGGAGACAGTCGTGTGAACTTTCAGCTATATATAATGTGATGTGATTATAATGCTGATAGTTACCATTTGTTGAGTTGCATGTACATACCTTCTCTTTCTTCTTAACAGTTCTACAGAGTAGGTATTATTATTATTATTTTTTAATACAAGGAAACTGAAGCTCAGAAGCTTACACAGCCAGTAAGTACTGGAGTCAGGATTTGAACTGGAATCTGTCTGCCAATAGCTTCACCTGTACCAGGCTGCCTTCCATAGATGCTCTGATAGAGAGGTGCACCTGTGATTCCCGCAGTAACAAGAACGTTTCAACCAGTCACCAGCCTGATTAACACCGATGTATCTTTACTTCCTTGCCTGTAGAATAGCTAAAAGTGTACTTTTACTCTTAGTTCTGCGGTGTGTTCTTGTCCACTAGGAAGATGTGAAGCGATGCATTGGTCTTTCACATTCTTGGATTATGGTTGGGCAATGGGTGGTTGTGCCAGGGGTGGAAGCTTGGGACGGCCGAGAAGGCTAAGACCTTGAAATGAAGGAAGGGGCGGGGAAGGGATATGAGATGAGGTAAGGGGGGGTTGGGGGAAGCTTGGCACAGATTGGGGGGAGGAGGGGTGGAGGCTCCGGCTGGGCAAAAAGGAGCAGCGGGCACCAGGATGGCTGTCAGTTTCAGTATCGTTTCCAGGCCAGCTTGCTGCCGGGAGTCGAGGAAGCCCGCCATAGCCTTTTCTCTGGCCTGTCACTGCTGTAGCCACATCTGTAGTATTGGCAACAGTGCCCAGTTCTCCTCCCTGTTTCTGCTTCCTTTGACCAGAGCCAGGCCCAAAGGACATTGAGGATGAGAGAGGGGTAACAAAAAAGGGTAGGAGAGTGTTTAGGAATGGCTGGGAAGTGAGAAAAAGAGATGTAGGCTTCATACAGTTCTGGTATTTACACCAGGTACAATGTTTAATTTCCTGGTCGACTTGTAAAATGATAAGCCATTATCATTAGTAGTCGTAGTAGAAGTAGTAATTTTGAAGAGCAGTTTATTTGGATTCCTTTATATCTAAGGATTTCCACATCCAAGACAGAACAGTTTATTACCTTTAACCCCGTGATAATGCTTGAATAAGACTATACATCGTAAGTTTTCCTTACGTATCTTGTTACTGTCGGTTCGGGATATTTTCTTTCCAGGAAAGCAAGATTCGATTAAGCAAACAATTCCTAAGTCTTCCAACCTGCAAGAAAAACATGACTTTCTTACATTTCCTTAGAGTGAAATGTAGTTAAATAAGTAAGTTCTCGGGAAGGTATTTTAACTAGCAAATCCGGTTTGTAGCATATGGAAATTCAAACAGTTTTTGTTATCATTAAACTGAACACACCATTAACTTTATTTTAATAATTCATGCATTGTTTCATAAACAAAAGCAAACAAGCATTCATCTGAGAGATCACTTTTAGGAGAAGAAATAATAATTTATAATTTTATTTATTATTTCTTTGGTGGAGAACAGTCTCTTGGCTGAACACACGTTGCTTTTTTATTTATGAAATGGTGCATGCATTATTAAAATAAACCAGCGCCTGTGTTCTGCTTAATGATATGCAAAATTATTTGAGGTTGGGTACAGAATGGTCTCATTTCTCTACCTGTTGTATGGTTGGCTGGCTTTCCCACCAACTGCGGATTTATGAGAGCATTTAAGGAGCACGTATTTAATTCTGGGACCAAAAAGCCCCAGCAGATTGGAAGAATAAAAGCAGGGTTTCTAGTAATGGTTTCACCTCTGAGCAGTCCTTGAGTGAGGAGGGGGAGAAGGGGGGGGACATTTAGCAAGGAAAGGAATAGGTCTTTCCATGTCGGTCAGAGGCACAGACTTACAGACAAAGCTTTGCTCTCACTTAACCAACGTCCTACCCCCACCCCCGCCCCGATAAATCAGGTAATTCTTTGGAGCTCTGCTTTTGGCTGTAGCTCACTTCATGTGCTCTCCATGGCTCCCTGATTCCCTCTAAGCATTCAAAGCCAGAGCAAGTGATTCAGGTTCTGTTCCTTCTTCCCTCACCTGCTCAGCTCCAGGCAGTAGGATGAGGGAAAATGACCTCAAATGTACTTGAAGTGGAATTTTCTTTGTCATCCAATAAACAATGTTACCCATTTTTAAAGAGATATTTACTAAGATCCCTCAAAATGTGTGTTCAACTCTGGATAGTTATTATAAAGACTCTGGAGGAGTTTTATGTTATTTTTGTAGCTCATAAATGATTTGGGTTGGCAGGCATTTCAGAGTGTGACGTGTAGGGCCAGTTGTCCAGCCTGGGTTGTTCACTGCTGGTACAGGGAAGGTAGAGTCAGTGGACCGGTGAGCCTGGTCCCACTTGATTGTACACATTGTGACGACAGTGTCAGATTGAGAAAGGTGAAGGACTTGCTGTCATTCTATGACCCAGTAGAATATGTGGTATAAACAGCAAGACCTACTTTACAACTGCAGCAAGGTGGTCACCAAGTGATCTACGTAATAGGCTTATGCTTTGGGCACACATCAGACCCTATTGCCCTAAAATCACTTCCATGGCTTCTCAAGGCGGAAATCCCACCATTAGAGGACTATCTTTTTGTATCTTTAAAATACCATATTTAAAACTTCGTCTTCTGAGATTGGCTTGGGGCAGCAATGGTACCTGGCATGAATATGCACTTGGGGTTCCAGGGAGGGGTAGAAAGGTGAAGGGCATGGACACTTGTCCAGGACAGTCTTCTCCTTCGTCACAGTTGTCCCTGATCCTGGCAAATAGCACCTTGTGGCTTTATGGAAAAAGGGTAGGATCTGGGATGACCTTGCTCTTTTTGATTTCTCTAGAAGAAAAATGAAATAAAAAAAAAGATTGCAAAATGCTTTCTGGTAGAAGAAAATCTGTCAAATCCACCAAGTCCTCCTTTCCTCTTTCTAGGCCCTCAAACCTTTTCAATATGGCTCTTGGCAGTTCTAGCATCCCCATCTCTGGAATGAAAGCCCATTAAATAGGAGGTGGTTTTCTCTAGAGCTGACAGGAGGCTTGCATTGAGACTGACACCAAAAGAAGGTCTTGATCCTTCTCCATCAGAACCACGGTCGTCGCCGAACCTTGACAAGAAAAGTATTTATGGGTTCCTTGGTTCTTAGGACATTAAACCATTTGTATCTCGTCATTCATTTTTCTCTAAGGATGCCCTTGTATGTTCTTGTTTGTACAGGGAGCTGTGGCCATGGTGGTGTGGTGAATATCAGCAAGCCGACCATCGTTCAGCTCAACTGGAGAGGGTTTTCCTTTAAGTATGGTGCCTGGGGTCGGGATTACTCTCCCCAGCAACCAAATGGAGGGCTGTATTGGGTGGCACCTCTGAATACAGATGGGAGATATCTGGAATATTACAGGCTCTACAATACCCTGGATGATTTGCTATTGTATATAAATGCCCGAGAATATCGGATTACCTATGGCCAAGGCAGTGGTACAGCGGTTTATAACAACTACATGTATGTCAACATGTACACTAGCCGGAATATTGCCAAAATTAACCTGAATGACAGCAGGGTTGAAGTGACTCAAACTCTCCCTGATGCTGCCTATAATAACCGCTTTTCGTATGCTAATGTCGATTGGCAAGATATTGACTTGGCTGTGGATGAGAATGGGTTGTGGGTGATTTATGCAACCGAAGCCAGCACTGGTAACATGGTGATTAGCAAACTCAATGACACCACACTCACGGTGCTAGACACTTGGTATACGAGACAGTATAAACCATCGGTTTCTAACGCCTTCATGGTGTGCGGGGTTCTGTATGCCACCCGCACTCTGAACACCAGAGAGGAAGAGATTTTCTACTACTATGACACAAACACAGGGAGAGAGGGCAGTCTAAACGTTGTAATGCCTAAGATGCGGGAGAGAGTTCAGAGCATTAACTACCACCCTTTTGACCAGAAACTTTTCGTCTATAATGATGGTTACCTTCTCAATTATGATCTGATCTTTAACAAGGAACCCAAGTAAGTTGTGGAAGGATGAGAGAGAAATAAAACGTTCCTTGAAAAAAAATGGTCTTTTTCACTTATTTAGCTATCCGCGGGGGGGATTTGGAAGTGAGTTTGCTTAGTAGTGATACTTGGGAGCATAGTTCTATCGCACTGAAGACTTAGGATATTTGCCCTGATTTGGTAAGTTCTTTTGGAAGCCGTCTGCCTCCAAAGAATGCATTTCCCTAGTGAAAATAAGGTCCTTGCAGGGTAGATGGGATTGTGGGGGTCTAGGGACATTATAGGTTCAAGGAAGGTGTCAGTGAGACAGCTCCGGAAATCAAGGAATTAAAGAGAACCCTATGGCTTTTGGGGATTCTTTGTAAGGATGGGTGTCAATGACCAGCTCTCCTCCATGTAGCCAGGTTAATTCATCCATGCCTGAAAGAAACCTGATATCAATTAGGCAGATTAATACTTGAAACTCCTTGAGGGATCAAGTCTCCATCTTTGGTTTTTCTTACTAGCATCTGGACAGTGTTTTATATGTAGCAGATTAGTAAACTTAGCATGCTTGTATTATATCTGTGAGATGCTCAGAGTTTTCTAGAGAGAGGCTCTTTTATGCACTAAATTGTACCCTGTAAATCAGTCCCAGATGGACCTGCAGGTGGGGGATTTGATTTTTCTTTTATCCCTTTTGTCCACCTCTAGAAGAGTCAGTAGAACCCTCCTACCTCATAACTCCATTCCAAAGGCGCGCAGAAGACTAGAACCAGATTTACCAACCAGTTCCCTCCTCCCATTTCCTACTTCCTGCTTTTTATGAGAATTAACCAGTTTTTTTATGGAATGGGTAGAAGAAAAACAAAATTACACTTTTTGTCTCATCATGAAATTACACTTACATGACTCTAGGACCGTAAGAACAGATGGCAGTGATAAAATAATAGCGTATCTGGTTACATGACAAAGCCCTTGGAGCATATGTGACATTTGTATTAAGTCATATCAATTGTTTCATGCAAGGGTTGTCTTTGTTTGAGCCTAAAAGTTGTAAGAAAATAAATTTTTTTTTGAGGAAGACATATTTTTAAAAAACCATTGAAAATATCTAGTAAATCAGTGCAGTTTGAAAACCTAGCAGGTGTATGTGCTTCTGTGCTTTTGGATGGCTTTCTCTTCCGGTCTTGGTCTGTTTCCCCTTGATGTTCATGAGTCCCAGTCTATAGGACTGGCTCTTTAAATGCTATAACCGTCCCCTTTTAATAAATGATTAAAGTGTGTTTTGATATAAATGTTGTCTTTTGGTTTTTTTTTAACTCTTTTATTTTTATTATAAAAAGCCTCTTAATAGGATGGTCTCCACCTTGCTGTGAGGTACAGTGTGGCTACCTCCCAAACACCGATGCCCAGGAAATCATACACCTAACAGCAGATAACATCAAGACTTTTAGAAAGAGTCCAAAGTCAGGCTGGCTCTTTAGTTTTCATTTCCCTTTAAAATCCATTCTTTCTGGCAGCTTTTGTTGTAGGAGACTGCACTCTTTTCTTTGGGGATATGACCTTATGTACTTATTAATTTGCATGACTGATCTGATTATTTCCAACGTTAGACTATATTTGTGTGGCTTATGTTCCTTTTCCAACCGAGCTGTTAAAATGGGTCAGAAGCCTCCAGATCTTCCCTAAACAGAAGGTCTTGGCCAGAAAGCAAAGAGACTAAGTGGCCATATTGGAGAGAGAAATACCTTTACCAAAGACAATGTATAGGGGGACAGGTGACCTAGAGCTGGAAGGGAAGACAGACCTGGCTAGTGTAGTTAGTCCTACTGAAATGCTCATTTTTAATACATGCCATACTTTTTTTTTTTTTTTTAGGCAGGTGGTAGCTATGATATTTAGTATTTTTAGCAGTGTTATTCTGTATTTTTCAGGCTGAGCATAGAGACAGGTATGGCCTTCAAAATGCAACAAGATGTGAAGATAAAGACCAGTATGTCATGTGAGATATAAGTTAAAAAACAGTGATGCTACCTTAATCTGGCCAGCGGGCAATTTTCCAGATGAATGTTCTACCACATTCATAGTATGATCTCTGAAGATCTGGAAAAGAAGGCAGGAAGCCAAAGTAACCCTAGCAGTCAGCTTCTTATTTAAATGGGTACAGAAGCATTTGCCTGACATTTCCCTTCAGAACCTTCTTCCACTGGATGTGGTGTATCAGGGGTGTATGCAGGGGCTGCCTGCTGGAAATTTCCCTACTGGGAAGGCTGAACAACTAATTGAAGGATTGAGATGCTGGAGTTTATTGCAATGCAGTTGCACAGTGGAAACTTTAGCTCAGGATTCATCAGCTAATGCCCTTTGGGGGGGTGGGGGTGGTGGGAATTGGATGTATATATTTTAAATCAGCTTTATTGAGATGTAATTTACATGAGGTAAAATATATCAATTTTTTTAAGTTTATTTATTTATTTTGAGAGAGAGAGAGCACAAGTCGGGGCGGAACAGAGAGAGAGGGAGAGAGAGAGAGAATCCCAAGCAGATTCCACACTGTCAGCACAGAGCCCGACATGGGGCTCAAACTCACGAACCATGAAATCATGACCTGAGCAGGAATCAAGAGTCAGACACTTAACCGACTGAGCCACCCAGGTGTCCCAAATCTGCCAACTTTAAGTGTGCAGTTAAATGCCAGTTGTATAAAGGCTACCACAATTAGGATGCATAACATTTCCATCACCTCCCAAAAGTGTTCTTGTGCCCTTTCGGAGTCAGACCCCACCCTCATCTCCTGGTGCCTGCCAACCACTGATCTCTTTTCTCTCTCTGGAATCATATAATATGTAGCCTTTTGAGTCTGGCTTCTTTAGGCTGAAAAAGAGAAGTTGTGGACTGGAATTACCCCCAGGGGTTAACAGCATTGCTCTCAAGGTTCCCTACATTTTTATTATCTGGGGGAGATCTCTGGTGACCTCCTTCCTTGTGCCTGTTCCCCCCTGGCCTGGAATTGCCGTGGGAAGGACCTAGCTCTAGGTGTCGATCAAACCTACCTACCTGGCAGCATGCCCCAAACCTGAAACTTCCTTTGTCCCCAGCCTTAGTCAACATTTGGTCCCCGATCTCTACCCCTGAGCCGCAAGCATGTCTACCCAGATGAGTTCTGATCTTAATTAAAGATGCCCGTAGCTGAGAGCACAGGATTTGGAGTCAAACAAAACCAGATGTGACTTTTGGTTCTGCTGCTCACAAGTGGTATGGCTTTGGGACAGTGTCCTTAATTTTTTGGAGACTCAGTATCATTCTCTATATAATGGAATAAAACCACCTACCTCAGGGTCCTGTTGGGTGAATTAAATGATATCAGGTATGGAAAGTGTTTAGTACAGTTTTCAGCGCATGCTCTACCCTCAACAAAGAGTTATTACCTTCGTTTCTCATTCTGAATTTTAGGTTCAGTGTGGTTATTGGGTTGACAAGATACACAGCTCCTTGGGGTCAGAAGTTACATCTTCTCCTCTACAAGACTTGTTGTGAGTAGGAACTCTTCAAGCAGGTGCCATTTTGTTGTGAAAGAGTTCCAAAGGCACCCTCTCTTCGTCCTCAACTCCGAGACTTCCCCTCAGAGCCGATGTTTATTGTGTTCTGACGTCAAAACACAGACTGGCACCAGCAGCAGGAGCGGAGGCCCCTTTCCCTTTCTTTTGAGCCCCTGAAAGCCTAAATGAAGGCTCGTTTTTATCAGGGGTGGGACCAAAATAGATGCATGCGTTCTGCTACTTGCTTTGCTGTAGTCAACAAGGACATCATCTTCTCAGAACAGGGATGGGTATTTATTTTGAACTCTACTTTTAGTCCAATTTATTTCTCTTTTAGGGTGTGTTTTCATTGCCAGCCTGAAGAACATCCTTTCCGTCTCTTCTTGATTCGTGAGCCACTGAGAAGGAAATGGCAGTGGATGGACCGACAGTGACTATAGGGCTGCCTTCATGACGACGTAGGCAGGTTCTGGGCCTGAGCCCTCGGTCATCTCAAACAGATGTCACACCATGAGGGATGATTAGCCTGTGCTCCAGAACGTTCCGAAACAATGAAAAGGGTGAATTGTGACACATCAGAAAATAAAAGGCAGGCACGTTTGTAAGGCACGCTCCCAGCCAGTGGGACAGACCAGCTGGCCTGGCTCATCGACGAGAGATGCTATTTGAGTTGTCAGTTCAGTTGCCAGGCCTCACATCTGTAGCTTGGGATGCGCCCACTTGTCTCTGAGATCTGCATCTGCTCCTGGAGTTCATTCAAAGGGAATGGCTCTTGGAATCAAGGTCCGCTGTGGAAAAGGATGGCCTTTTCTGTCCAGCAGGGAGGCTTCTCCTTGGGGGCCATCTCTGGGCCTGGGACCTGGAAGGATGGTTTCCTGGGCCCTGGCCCCTCTGGGGAATATTAAAGAAAGACCCATGGTGTGTTTGGGGGCTTCTATGTGGTTTGTCCGGAGCTCAGTGTTTGTGGCAGGCAGAGAAGGATAAGGATGGAATGATACCGTGGGCCAGGGTTTATATAACATCAAAGGAACTTCATTCCTGAGGCTTCACTCAGGAAATTTAAACTGACTCCAAATCTCTCTTTTTAGGCAGATTCTTGCAGCTCACGTGTTCTTTTTGGTTGTGGCCTATAATGTTTTTATGTATTGTTAGTGGTTTATTTTGACTTTCTTTCACCTTGGTAGCTGATATCAGTCCGTTCAGGGCAGAAGCAGAGACAGAAATGTCTTTTAACTGGGGTGCCGCTAACTGCCATATTAAATCTCATAGCCTTAGAGACTTAGTTCCATAGCAGTAGCCGGTGTTTTCTCCCTTATTCAGTGACCGCTACTTTCACCATTTTGTTCTTGGTCATTGTGTCTATAACATCTTCGTCATCTCTAACACCTCCTTCCCCCAGCCACCCACAAAGACTGGTTGTGGTTTTATCCGGTGCCATGATGACGGACAAGAGCTTCTCTTCCAAACAGTGATACAGGGACCCAGGCTCATTCTCTTCCCTCCTGCAGCTCCCCCGCTTCCACACGTAGCTTTCAAGGTCACTGTGCTTGTCTGCATCCCACAAGCAGAGGGGAGAGAAGCACGGAAGCTTTGAAGTATTGGCCATTTAGCTCAGATCTGAAAGTGGTGTCCAACTGTGATGGATTGGGATGGGTCCCAGTCCATTAACATAGGGTCACACCTAATTCTTAAGGAAGGCTTGGAGACACACAGGTTAGTTGGGTGCACAGGAGAAAAGAAAATGGGTTGGTGAACACTCAGCCAGTCTGCCTCACCACTCTAGGTATTGCCAGAAGGATTTAACATAGAGAAGCAAGTGCTTACAAATCCCCGGAAAGGCTGGAGGCAGGAGAACTAGAGGCTGCCATTTAACATTCGGCTTTGAGGTCACACTTTTTGCCAACTGCTACTACGTCTGGTGTCATCCTTGTACCCTCCAAAGTGGTACCAGCCATCGGCACGCGGAGCCCCTTTGCTGCCAACCCTCACCTCTGCTGGTACCCACTTAACCACTGGCACACTTGCAAAGCCTTCCACCTTCCAAAGCTGCTGTAAGTGGATCTTGTTCACTGAACCTGCACGGACCCAGAAATGTAGCCATACCAGAGACTGGGAGATGTGGTTTCAATCTTCCTTTGCTGGGATACAGGGAAGATGATACAAGTTGGAATTGATACCAGAGCCAATAGACTGTGGCACAGCAACCTTATTCGGTGACCACTGCTTTTCACCATTCCTGCCGTTCCCATTTTGTCTCTGGTCACTGCTTTCTTTTTTTTTAGCTTGTCCTTCATCTCCTGGTCATTCATCACTGTTTTCTTTTTAATGCTCACTCCCAGTGGTGGCTTTGCCTGATGCTGCCATAATGGGAGAGTTTCTCCTCTGACAGCGGTCAATCTGAATGAACTTTCAAAGGGAAGCTGGCTTTTGCAACTGTATAGTTCCTCTGTCAGACTCCATCAGAGATATTGGAATGGTACCGACATCAAAGGTAAATCCATCCTAGGGATCCAGTAGTGTCCTAGGAGGGGCTCCTATTTCTATTGGTGGAACCATCTAGGAAGTTCTAGAACTTGGGCTGTACCCTGTTTCACATTCTCCCCTTGGATGATATTTCCCTCCGCTGACTTAGAGGGTCCTTGACTGACAGGCTGACTTTTGGAGGTGACGCTTTACCCAGAACTCCTGAGGTGACAGTGCAGATAGGGACACCCCTCCCCCACCCCGAGGGCCTTTCACCAGGCTCTGATCTGCTCCTGAAGAGAATCATGGTAAGGACAGTAGCATGGTGTTGCTTTCCAATGAAAACATAGCTTGTCACTTTTCTCAGAGCCATCCTGGGCGGGGCTGCACCACAAGGAGTTCCACAGCCCCCCTGAGACCATCTGCTGCTTGCTGGAGTCCGGGTGGCAGATTTTCTAGAAGGATGTCAGAAGTCAATGAGTAAAGGCAGAACTGCCCTGGAGAGGAGGAATTCTGGCAGCATAAGCTCAGGGAATTCGTTTGGGAAAGAAAGTTTATAATAACAGTGTTCTAGTTACTGCTGAATAAAACATTCACAGAGCTTTTGTTCTCCCAGCAGAAAAATAGAATACCCTGGTGGCAATAGAATGGTTGTTCTGTTTAAATGTTGTTTTTAATAAAAATCAGATGGTAGCAGTCATTTGACCTCTACACTGCTCCCCTCCGGGTCTTGTACGGGGCCTCCTCTGGGAGCACACCGGACACCATGTCCTGGGGCCGTATGGAGGCGCTCTCCTCGAAGCAGATGGGGAAACAGCCATTTGAACGAATGGGGCATGAGCCCAGAGAAGGTACAACCAGCTGCAGAAAGACCAGTAAATATGGTTGTTACACATCTGGTAGGTAGTTCAGCAGCGACACAGCTAATGGTGCTGGTATTTAAACGGCCATTAGTAGACTTTGGCTTCTGCGTGCCCAATTAAGAAATACCCCGGAAGCTCTCTCTTGGTGCTGCTCTGCTGTCGCCGGGCCGCAGAGCTCCAGTTTGCATGGCCGTCTTCATTGCCTGCAGGGAGAGAAACTTCATTTTTGTCAACAGCACAGAGCAGATTCTGGAGTGGCCCCCGCCAAGGGTGGGGCATCTCAGTATCCTAGGGAAAGATAGGATTCGGTGAGCAGAGGGGGAGAGGCTAGGGCCTGAAGGTCCCTGGGTGGGGGAAAACACAAATTTTAAAACATTTCTCCTGGGCGCGGCTGATCTCCAGCAAACTCCCTTGGGCATAAAGTTCCTCTTAAGCGTGTGACATCACCTACTCCCCCTCAGGTTTGCCTCAGGAATTTGACAAAAGACCTAACTAAAAATAAGTAGACCATACAACACGCGAGGCACAAAGAACAGTATGGCCAGAGACCACCCCTCATGCAGTGGAAACGAGTCAATCAAAATAGAATGTCTAGTGGGTCTCGGTGGTTCAGTCGGTTAAGCTTCCAACTCTTGGTTTCAGCTCAGGCCATGATCTCTCGGTTCGTGGGTTCGAGCCTCACAATAGGCTCTGCGCTGACAGCATGGAGCTTGCTTGGGATTCTCGATCACTCTCTCTGTCCCTCCCCCGCTTGGGCACACTCTCTCTCTCTCAAAATAAATAGATAAACCTAAAAAAGAAAAAAGAAAGGGATGACTAGACACGTAGAGTTACCTACCCAATAAGGGTAGAACCTGTGAAGAAACAAGGGAGAAGGAAAGGGGGCCCCCCAAACCCTATAAAACAAGTCCCTTTCCTGTAGTCCATGGGCATTCACTTTCAGATGCCCCCTCTCTGTAAAGAGAGCTTTCCTGCAATTCTTACTTTCTGATCTTATACTCTAATAAACTTTTGTCTGTTGGCGCCTATTATTCTGTGTCCACCTGTTCATTCTTCGAGGGACAATGAACCCTGGGTATTGATGTAAAAAATCCTGCAACCCTTGGGGCTATACCTCCGAGAGGTGCTGCTTGGCCCCCTCCTACGTGGGTGAGGGTGCCAGCCTGGCACATGAGGCAAGCTCAGCAGCTTGGCCCTCATTAACCCTGAATCGACAACACTTAGAGCCAGTTAATCTTAAGGATTCAGTATTCGCCAGTGCCAGGTTATTCCCTTTAAATCTCTGAAAAGAGAGGAAGGGGGAGGGGGCGTTTTCTCTTCTGAAAAACCTCACCGCAGGGGGCAGCTTGAGCAGGCTTCCTTCTACCTTTTGTAGGATTCCCAGGTCCCAGGCTGCTTGGAGCCACTCCTGTCCCTCAGGGGTTCCTTCACAGTTGCAATGCAAATATCTCTGGCCTGGAGAATTTATTCAGAATGGTGCCTGCAAAGAGCTTAAAGGCTTTGAGGAAGGTGGGGCCCAGTGTAGGGACATCTCTGACTGTTGACAGTTTGCAGGAAAGATAAAGGCAGGAAAGGCCACTTTACCTGCTCTGCTGGCCCCAACCCCACCCAACCCCGTTTCTTTTCTTCTTCTCATTTCATAGGTTTATTACTGAAAACTGCCACCACCTCCTAATATGCTACGTGCTGCCCAGGAAAGAGCCATGACATGGACCCTGTTTGCAGAGACTTATTCCACGGAAACATCTTGTCTTGCACAGGCCGGTCCAGTTTGTGCTGATGGTCCTGATGTAATTATTAATAGCCGGGGGCGGGGTGGGGGGCTTCACTCCCAGAAGGTTCCAGTTCGAACTGCCCACGATATAGGCAGGCACCCTGTCTGTAGATACATCATAGGAAGACGCCATTTGTTTTCTTTTGTTTAATCTCTTCATTTTCTCTCTTGTTTTGGGGAAGCGGCAAGGAGACCCAGGCTTCTGCTTTTACGCAGCAAGGTGGTGACAACCAGAAACATGAGTTGATTGGAGGAAAACCAAGACAAGCCTAAAAGAAGTCAAGCTGCACACCAATGCAGACTGAAGTGCAGCACAGGGTCCCCGGTTCCTCCTCAGCCCTCTGATGCTCGCTGTGATGGCTGCTTTTCACCAAAGCCTCCGCTCCCTGGCAGC
Source organism: Panthera onca (assembly GCF_046562875.1). Taxonomy (NCBI): domain Eukaryota; kingdom Metazoa; phylum Chordata; class Mammalia; order Carnivora; family Felidae; genus Panthera; species Panthera onca. The sequence continues at coordinate 210,834,651 of NC_138339.1, read as the reverse complement.
CGGAGAGAAGCTTCGGGAAGCTGGTGTGGTAGGCTGGTCTACGGATGGCCCAGTGGCCTGTGTGGAACCTTTTCGGGTATAGTATGCTGAAGAGGTGGCCGCGTGGTGGGAGCAGCATGTGACACACAGGGGGCGTAGGTCACACTCACCTCTACTTCCAGCCCCGGCAGTGATGGCTGGTAACTTGGCCTGGCTGCCATCACAGGGGAGGATTCTCGGAATCAGGAAAGATGGCCAAGCAGAGGTTTGGGCGGTTTGCTCCACTGGACTGATCTGTGTTCAGATCCCGCAGTGTTTGGAGATCTCTGTACAAACACACACACACATATGATCTCTTCCTCTCTCTCCCCCCCACCCACCCCCCCCCCCCACCCCAGACACTGCCATCCGTTGTGTTTTCTATATAACAAGCTCTCGACATATGGATGGGAGGTGACCATGTGGCATAATGGAACAAGGGCTGGTTTGGGAACAATCAAACTCCGGTTCCAGTCCCCCCAGCTGTGGGATTTACTAGCTGTGTTAGCTTGGTCAAGTTTCTTAAACTTTCTGAGTCTCGGTCTCCTTAACTATGACATGCGGTACTTGTGAGGATTGAAAATAACTCAGATGAAATAACTCTGGCCCGTGGCACCAGGTCTGGTCCACAGCATGGGTCAAGAAATGGGAATCACCAGGAGCTCCTCATCCTTACTCCAGCTCTAGCATTAAGAACCTTTCAGTTGAGCCGGGAGGCTTGTGGAAGAGGAAATGTACTCTCCCCTGGCTGAGCGTCCGTGCCCACGGGCAATCTTTTACTCACTGTCTGTTTTCATATTCACCCGCCTCAATTCACCCATCTCCACGTACTCCATGGGGCCTGCATGTGCCTGGACCCTGGCTGGCTAGATGTTACTGGTTTACCAGGGGCCGCGTGGCTCAGAGAGAGGTTTCTGTTCTTTGAGGTTCCTGCAGGTGGATCCTGTTGAGATTTAACGCAGGTGTTTGTCCCTCAGACACCACTGAGGGCCCTCTCCTCTTTCTGTTTCTCGCTGTCCCTGAACAGTAATAGGGTAACATTTTCTGGTCCCCGGAAAACAGCCTGCTCTTGGCGTGTTTCTATTGTGCATCATCTATGTTTGGCCTTGACCCTCCTGTGTTCTGCACTGTGAGCAGAATATCAAGTGGGCTGGAGAAGCGAGCCAGGCACTGCCAGCCCAGTGTGTGCATTGTCAGGGGGAATATCATGCTACGTGCACAGAAAATAACTTCCTTTTCTCATTTTATAAATTAGCTCAGCGATCCCTGAGATTATGAGCCTTTATTCCCATAGACAGTGCTTTAAAGGGGAAAAAGAAACAATAACAATGGAATCAGAATACAGTTCTCTGGGCAGTTCCAATCAGGAAGCGTGGGTAGGAATACGGTCTAGAGATTCTTACAGCACCCAAAAGCTCTCCATCATCCCCGATCCCACTTTCTCTCCTAGCCTCACCCCTACTTCGGCTGCTTTATCACAAAAAGCTCTGACGAAAGGCTTGTGATCTCAGCCCTGGGGCTGCCGGGCTGGGGAGAAGAAAAGGGGTCCTCTTTCTAGAGGAGAAAGGTCGTGCAAAATGTTGGATTCCTGTGTCTGGGAGGCGGACGACCAGCCTTTTCAGATACAGGTTTGTCCTCTGTCATAGAATTTGTCATAGAAACAGTGACAATTTTGTCATAGAAGCAGTGATAATCAGAGCAAGGAATGTATAAATCATCTGGACCTACCCCTACAGATGAGGAAACTGAGACCCAGAGAAGGTAAGTGACTGGGCCAAGGTCCTCACTCAGCTGACGAGGGGCTGGCCTGGGACCCCCATGAGCCTGACTGCACTTCTCAAAGCAGAAGGGTTCCCAGGGGAGAAAAAGGCATCTCTTTCCCATCTCATTTTATTCCAAAGTACAAAACCCATTCCTATTTTTTCTTAATCTACTTGTAAACTCTAATGACTAGTTCTAGTGTTAAATACTTCACATAATTTACTTAATTAGCTAATTGCTAACAATGTGAAGTCATTTTCTTTGACCTTTTATAATCCCCGTTCCTCCCACAGAAAACAAGGTCCTATCATCAGTGTTTTGGTGATATTGGCATAAAAAGTGAATGGCTTGACATAAAAGCAGAGTCCAGTTCTGGAATGTCTGGCTTTCCTCCACTAAACACCCGGTATTCCCTTATAAAATAGAGTGTGTGTGTATGGGGGGGGTGGGTGGGGGCAGCGGGAGGACATTTTTGAAATTAGGAGCATTACCCCCACCTGTATATTTACTGATCTTAGAGGCGAGTTAACGAAGTAAGTTTGAAAGATTGGGACCACAGAGACCTAACGTCGAGTCTCACCTCTACCCTGTCCTCGCTGGATCACTTTGAACAAAGAACCTGGCTCCAAGACTCTTTTTGACTATAATATGGATTTAATAATGGGGCCTATTTGATAGAGTCATTATGAGGATTAAGTGACTTGATATGTGTATAAAGTTTCTAAGACTGGATGTGGCATGCACTAAGACTTCAACCAATGTTCATTATTATTATTGTTAATAAATACTTACAGGAGTATTTGAAGGTTCAGAAAAGTAAGAAGAAGGAAGGCTGCCTCGATTCCCTCCCTCTGAGTTTGCTACTTTTCCACCATGGAATCATCATGGTATCACAACGTATGTATAATTTATCAGGCTGCTTTTTCCATTTAGCATTCTTTTGTGAACATCTTCTCTTATTCTTCAGACACATGACTTTTAATGTCTACAAAGTATTTCATAAACAGACATACCGTCATCTATTTAACTCTGTCCCTGTTGTTGCCGTTCGGTTTGTTTTCCCCATTTTTTTTCTCCTTTGTAAATATTTTGGCATATAAATCTTTGTACTTTTGATCATTTTCTGAGGCTAGATTCCTAGAAGTAAAATTATTGGGTCAAAACATAAACATATGTCAGAATCTCAATTCAAACTGTGAGTTGCTTTGTAAGAAGAAGCAGTGCTTTACTTTGTAAAGCTCATTTGCCAAAGCCGTGCATGTCAACATTTCCCACTGGGCTGTCATTGGGAAAGGGGTAGTCGAATACTTAATGTCTGCAGTCATTCGAAAATTAATTTCCTCTTCCTTTTCTTCCTGGGTTGCCTAGAGGACTGTTGGAAATGGCCCTGACCGGGGAGTCCTTCGGGATCTCCTCCTCAGGAAGCCTCATGTACTCTGGTTTGGAGACGCTCAAGCCCGAGCCAACCTTGCAAGCCCAGTTGACCTAATTCAGTCTTCTGACCAGTGGAATGGCATCCAGCATCATGTCCAGCTTTAAAATCTTTCAGAAAAGGTGAGCCCCTGGCTTCTTTGCTTAGTCTATTGTTGTGTGGGTAATACCCTTTATTTGTTAGAAAGTTACTGCTTAAGCTCATCCCCTAAATCCTTGACCAATTTGGTCCTGTTAAGCAGAAGTCTTCCGGAACGTGCGGTCTCCATAGCGTGTGGGTGGTGACCACATCACAGAAGTGCTTTGCCCGTACCTTTCTAGGTCCAGCACAGGGATGCCTGCTACATGGCTTAGATATTGCTAAGCTTCTCCTCATGCTTCTCTTCCTTGAATATAGAATTTTCACCTTTCCCGGATTCACCCTTTCTGTCCTTGCAGACGCTCCCCTCCAATCCAGGGCTCCCATTCTTCCAGCCTCAGATGCTTCTTACTTCCCTAAATGGTCTCTCTGCTGCTAAAGTCTTCCTCCTCCAGTCTGTCCTATGTAGAGCCACCAGGTTCGTCTCGCTTAGACATAGTTCTAAGCCTGCCACTCTTCGCTGAGGACCAGATTAAGCACGCTCTCAAGGCCATCCATTGTGTAGACTCCGTTTCCTGGTTATCCCATAACACTTTCCAGCCAAATCATACTACTCTCTTTTCCCGAATGGGCCTAATCCTTGTCAGATTCGTTATTTTCCTTTTGCTTAATTGCCCTCCCTTTTCCCATGTCGCTCTTGAAATTTCAGGGGCACCTGGGTGGCTCCGTCGGTTGAGCGACGGACTTTGGCTCAGGTCATGATCTCACAGCTCACGAGTTCGAGCCCCACGTCGGGCTCTGTGCTGACAGCTCAGAGCCTGGAGCCTGCTTCTGTGTCTCCCTCTCTCTCTGCCCCTAACCCGCTCGCATTCTGTCTCTGTCTCTCTCAAAAATAAATAAACATTAAAAAAAGAATTAAAAAGCAATAAAAAAGAAATTTCATCTACTCATCCCAAATATCCATATATGAAGCCTGTCTTAACGCCCTGTTGCCAGAATGAAAGCTCAGCCACCGTGAACACCTGTGCACATCACTTCCCTTTTCTCAATTTTCCCATAATACAATATTTTCTAATCCTCCCTTTGTCCCAATCTTGGTAGCTAATAACGATTATCTACCTTTATTATCTATCTCTTGTTATCTAATCCTCCCTTTGTGCTAGCCTCTGTAGAGAATAAACTCCTGGAAGGCCGAACAGTGCTTGCCTCTTCGTTGCACCCCTTACATCCCCCCAGAGAGTGCCTTGTACATGGTGGACACTCAGGTTCTGAGACAGAAGTTCTCTGACACAGCCCCCCTCTCACACCGCCACAGAGTGGGAGCAGCACAGCTGCCTGGATTTATTGCTTTTCCCAGGAGAGGCAATTATAGTGCTTTATCTTCCCCTTTGGCTTTCAGCCAGTGGCTCTGCACCTAGTTTTTAATTTTCTTTTGTTTGAAGGGATGTTCTGTCTCCTCAGTCAAAAAAAATGATGACGGTAATAAGAGTTGCTGCTATTTATTGAAAGACTACTATGCGCTGGACGTTGTGCTTTACATACGGGATCTCATTCGTTAGTCTCCGTAAAAACCTTACAAGTTAGAGATATGGTTAGTCTGCTTTATGGATGAAAAAATTGAAGCTCGGAGAAGTTAAAAATCTTGCCCCCATGTCACTAAGGTAGATTAGAGTTTGAGTCAAGAGTTGAACCCAGATCTGTGGGCCCCAGTCCCTTCCATTGTGTCCCACTGGAAAAGGATGGCTTGAGGGTGGGTAGGCGTGAAGCTCTGGCTCAGTTTTCCTGGGATCTGAGAGCCTTGGGCTTTGTAGTTGGGGGAAATGCGTACTCCCACTGCAGCTCAATTATGCTAGTTATGCCAAGCCCCTGGTGCCCCTTCATCCTGTCGCGTTGCCTACAGGAGGGCAGGGAGATGGCGTGAGGCCACTGCTTGGATCTGAGTGCCCTTGGTGCCCCAAGGCCTTTGGCTCTACACATACTCTGTGCTTCTTCCAGAGACCTCCAGAGCTCCCAGGCTTACCACTGCACAAGGTACCCTGGACATTAAATTATTGGAAATCCGACAGTTTAACACAGTCTCCGGGTCATCTGTTTGCTGGGGAGAAGGCAGTTGAATATGGGTGTGATGTATGCCGAGACTGAGACAAATGTCTTCCTTTAGGCATCAAAACTAGGTAAGTCGAGATAGTTCAATGCTAATTTTTAAAGAACTCTGGAAAATAACATTCTAGCACAGTGCTTGAAATACACTAGTTATTTAATAGACATTAATTTCCCTTATTCCATCTAACATGTTAGCCTGTCACACTGGTTACCTACACACACAGTGAGTGGTGTTATATAGGAGAGTGCCCCGGGCTTAGGGATCCTGAGTTTATAACAAGCAGTAAGTATGCCTGCCTTTTCCTCTGGTGGGTGATACTATCTCTACCTTTCCAGGCCACTTGCTATACAGATGTCCTTGAGAAGACATTCTGGAATAAAGGGAACTATAGCTTTGCTTGTAAGACATGTATGTAGAAATGCATGAGATCCATGAAGAATCATCTCCTAACACCCACCTCATGGATCTTTTTTATGAGGATTAAATGAACTGACATATCAGTCAGGATAGTTCAGGTTATGCTGCAGTAACAGATGACTTCCTAAGTTTCAGTGTCTTAAACCTCCAAAGACATTCTTCTTGCTAACGCCACTCGCTCTTGGGAGTTAGCTGGGCACTCTGTTCCAGATTATCCTCACTCTGGGTCCTAACCTGAAGGAGGCTTCATCATGTGGCACATCATCATGGGAGAGGGAAAGTGAGTGTGCAAAATAGCATGCTGGCTCTTAAAACTTTATCCCAGAAAGAATGTGTATCTCTTCTGCTCACATGTCCATCCCCAAAGCAAGTCATGGGGCTAAACCTGACTTTGAGGGAGAAGGCAAACGTGACCAGAAGAAGATCTAAGATACTTAATTCGTGGGCAGCATGAAATACTACTAAAGAAATGCAAAGTCCTTGCACAAAGTTTGGCACCTGAGAAATTGTGGCTTCTCTCTTCCTTTCCATTCCTGGAGACATGAGTTTGGGAAGGGTCAAAAGTGTGGGTCATTGGTCTGGAGGAAGCTCATGGTGATCAGGGATTCAGATTATTCTCTGACTGTCTGTGGCTGTGGTCAAGAAAATGTGCAGGATTTCCAGAGCAAAGTTATGTGCCCAAGCTTGCAAATCAGATTAATCAATACTAATTGCTAACATGCATTCAAGTTCACAAGTTTGTTGGTCAACACTAACAAAGAAGGAACAAGAATTTCTCCCAATCCCCAATTATTGCACAGAGATAATAACTAGAATGAGAGAGAGAAAAAAAAATGTTGATTTATTTTTATTCATGAAGCAACGCAATCACAGATTCAATAGCTGAAATACTTCCTGACCTGAACTGGTCCCCCCATCTGACTAGAAATCATTGAATGCCATAGAATGAAATAAACATTAAGGATCATCACAGCCTCCATGCTCTAGAGTTAAACAATGCCAGATGGGTATTAATTCATTTCTTCAAAAGATATTCATAAAGCTTCCCCTGCTCCAACCTGTCAGGTTCTGTGTTCAGCGTCTGAGTACAAGGTGCAAAACAAAACAGACATAGTTCCTGACTCCATGGAACTTAGAGTCTAGAGGGAAAAAAAGATTGTAATAAAAGGAACCCTTATTCAAGGCTTGCTTACTAGGGCCTGGGCACCGGGCTGTGCAATATGTTTGCATTTCATCAAAGACTCAACAGCCTGCGGTGGTTTATTATTCACAATAACCATGTGGAGGTAGTGGGAAGCATAGCTTTGACTCAGTGTAGTCAAAGCTCAGAAAAGTTATTCTACATATTCTGTGTGTACCAGAGTTTTTAGGACAGAATTCAGGTCTCAGTAGCTCAGCGTACAGATGTATCCACACCCAGACATCGTCACTAACCTGTATTACAAGAACCACCCTTGTTCATGGGCTGTGGATCCCCCTTCTCCAGGCTGCGCCTTGTCCTCATTTACATCCTCCATCAATGAATGAGTTAGTCAGAGAACTCAGTGCGCATCGATTAGGTGCCAGGCAACGCGCACCTACAGTTATCTTCCTACAATTACCTGCAAGGGTAGGAATGACTATGATCACTTTGCAGCTGACTAAATGGAGGATCAGAACATGAGAAGACACTTGCCTGTTATTCCAGGGCTCGAAATTGGTACAGGCAGCCAGGATCCCACCCACCCTGTCTGAGCCAGAACTCTTCCCAGGGCCACGATGTTGTTCTTCCTCCCTGCCGGCAGGCCTGACCAGTGGATGTTCCCAGACCTATAACCATGGCTCCCGCCTGACATCCCTAAGTCCCCCTGCAATAATGCCAGGTTATGAAATCCAGGCAGCTCTAGCAGAAGCAGACTCATTCTGGGAACACCTTCCTCTCCTTACGGCAACAGTATAGCTTCCAGCTCTTACTCACCTATTCTAATGAACCCAGCAAACGTTGGTTAAGCAGTGGCAGGCCCCGAGGCTAATGCGGTGAGCCCAGCGCAGCTCTGGTCTCCAAGGCCTTAAAATCGAGAGTGTGAGCGAAACTTAGAGCCACAGCAAGTAGAAGGCAAGTAGACTTAACACAGGGTTATAACAAATAAAGTGTAACAGGAGAACAAAGAGAGAAACTCCTACTAGGCAGTCTAGGAAGACTTTGGGGGGAGGTGTGATTTTCAGGGCCTCGAAGGATGGGTAAGACTCAAGTGCTAGAAGCCAGGCAGTGAGGGGGATGGAGGGAAAGGGTGAATGTGAAGGAGCCAAGTCCTGCAGGCACAGGAAGGTGCTATTTCTCCCAGAAACTGGTAAGCCCAGGGAGAAGTTGTTTTTCCAGAACACTCCAAGGCTGACCCATTTTCACAGAGGCCCCAGGGAGGAGCAGCTTGTGGAGTGGGGGTGGGGGCAAGTGCGATCAGAGGGGGGTGCTTCAGGGGTGAGCTGAGAAGAAAGAACACTCTGGACACTTCGAAAGTCTTATCCGAAAAGGAGCCATCTGGTCTGATGCGGAGTACCAAGCAAACTTCTTTTTATTTTCTGCAGGCATCTGGGCTTTGTGGAAGGATCTGCGGTGGCTCCCTGGGCTGGTGAAGGGCCGAATCTCTGGCGCCTGAAGCCTGACTGGTCCCAGCCTCCACACCTCTGCACAGAGCAGTCCTCACAGTAAGCTGCTGAGCTGACAGCTGTCTCTTTCGGAGCCCTTTGGGTCTGCCGCCCCATGCTGTCCCCTTGAGAGAGAAGCATGGTAGGGTTTGTTTTTTTTTTTTTTAAATCCTGGCCAGTTACATCTGGGAAAAACAATCCAAGTGTTAATCCATCTGGAGAGAGAATGAATCCATCTCTTCTGCTGCTGCCTGTATCTTTTCATTCTCATTTCTGGATCTTTAAATCACATTATGAAGCCAGAACGAACGCCCTGCAAACCTGTCTCCTACCCTTCAGGCAGCCTTTTAGACCTTTCTTTGTGCCCTGTCTCCTTATGCTCCTGCCTCACAGAGCTCCTTTCATCTGGGTGTGACGCAGCCCATGGAACAGAGAAACAAAGCCTCGCTACACCCCCAAGAGGAAAGAGGCAATCATAACTTGCCTTCCTCCTGCCAGGGAGGGGACAAAACAAGGACGGTGCAGTGATTTGGTCACAGTTCCAGCTCCTCCTGCCACCCTAACGCAAGGATTTGGCCACAACACCCTGCTCTCGTGTGCTTTTGTAGGAGGGGACTCACATGTTCAAGAAGGAACTTGGTACATTTCTTCCTAAACTGGATCCTCCTCCTGCATGCATTGTTGGGGGAAAAGCAACAACCAATCACCCCAGCTGGGAACTTTCAACTCTCCCAGGCTTTAGAGACGTACTGGGGGTCCTAATGCTCATGCCTAGGCTGCTTCTCTCCAGTTCTCTGCGACTCCTTTCGGCGCCCTGCTTGCCTGCATTACTACCACAGCTTGCTCTCCACAGTCCTGTTTCTGCTGCGTTTCCCTCCAAATCCACCCTCCAGGCTGCTGTCAGAATAATCTTTCTGAAATACACTTAGATAGGTCATGCCTCTGCTCAAAACACTTGTCCTAAGATTTCAACCCCTTACCCTGGCCTAGAGGCTCCACGTTCCATGCCCCAGCATACCTGCCCAACCTCCTTTTCCACCTGTGCCCCTCCACACTCTCCATAACTGGCCACTTAGAACCACTTCCTGTTCCCTGCGCGTGATGCATCATGCCTTTGCTGGTGTTCCCGTGCATGACTCTGATCCTCTGGCGCGGGAGTTCCTGTCTGTTATCAAAGCCCAGCTTCAGGAGTGGCCTCCACCCTGAGTACCAGATGAAACTGGCAGTTCGCTCCTTCGCGTCATGTTGTATCTTTACTGGGTTTCCATTAGGGCTCATGGTAGGATATCAGACATTGTTTACGTACTGCCTCGTCTCTGGCCCCAAATCACCTGTGTGTTCTTTCTCGGCTAGTGTGGTGTCCTTCATCTTGGCATTGCCAGGACCCAGTGGAGTGCCTTGCAAATAGTCGATAGAGTTTGCTGAATCAGGAGGGTGATCACGTCTGTTCACAGAAAAGGTAGAACTAACAGACAGGGAAACAGAGGCCAAAGACTGTTGAGAGGTTTTCCCAGTCTTGTGCTGTGAATTTAAGTAGCAGTGCAATGACTAAACCCAAGGCTTCTGGTTTCCAGATTATCACACCTCTGTAGTCCCTAGAACCAACGCATCGAGCAAGCCTGTAGGGGAGAGTTTGTATTCCTCTATGTGTCACAGATAACCTTCATTCATATATTCAACGTGTACTTGTGTGTTTAACAAGTCAGGAAGGTCCCCTTTCCCATGAGAAGCTTGCTACTGGAAACAGAGAAAAATAGATAACAAAGTACATAAATCAGATATAAGGTGAGTGGACAGGAGTCAGAACAGGTGGAAGCTTGGAGGCCATCATAGGGGGCCCGGATTCTATTCTAACAGCAGTCATTGGCTTCTAAAAGCCAGGAGTTTGACAGCTGTGGGACAGGAGTTGGGAACAGAGTGACACAGGGAGAGGAGTTACTGCACTGCCTTTGAAGGATGCAACAGTGACTTGGACCAGGGTGCCGGAAATGCAGGTGGAACAAGGTGGACTGATTTGGGATTTATTTCAGACGAAACCTGCCCACACTTGCAATGGGTTGGTTGTGGCTAAAGTCTTTGGTTTGGAAGAAGGGTTATTAGGCATTGTTCTCATTTACTCCCAACAAATCGATGACCACAGAGGCAGTGTTAGAATTCTTGGGTCATCAAAAGATTCCAGCATTTGGTAGACACCCGTTATTTCTGTGAATGACCCCACAATATTTTATTATGTGAATGATGTCATCAGAGCCTCCTTTGGGAGTCAAAGTTTGTCTTCTACCTCTTAAGGCCATGGAAAATGGCAACAGGACCCTGGTTGGGACCATTCTGGGTTTATGTGTGGCCCCTGGCTGTGCCTTGCATGGTTTGACGTGAGGGCCAGCATGGTATAGGAAGAGATTAAGATTTGAAGCTGTACAGTGCCTGTTTCAAGCTGTGTAACCTTGGGAAGGGTTTCCAACCTCTCGAAGCCTCAGTTGTCTCATCTATAAAATGAACTTCAAGAATACATGACACAGAGTTTGTGTGAAAATTTAATGACCGAAGTAAAGTACTTAGAGGGCATTCTTGCCTTTGATTCTCCCCAGAACCAATATGTGGGGAAAGAGGAAAGTTCGGGAAAAGGAGGGAGCACTCTTCACATTCCCTCCCAATAGCTTGGGCCCTGATGTAACTACGCCCCCAGAACAAGAACCTTCATATTCCTAGTAGGTATTCATCTGGGTTTAGGGAAGAAAACAGTATGGGGCGCTGTAAGGTATCCTTCTTACCAGCTAGTAGCTTGCTTTTTTCTCTGTCCCCATTGAGGGTAACCGTAGCTTGAGTAATGACAACATGATAAAGATGTCCATCTCCAGCCAATACCGTGGCATCTGGTGTTTTGCTTCTGGGCTTGCGGGGTAGGTGGAAAGTATAAGAGGAGACTCCTGTGAGGACCTTTCTCTTATTGACCTTCATATGAATGTGCGGTTTTGAGTTGGTGAGCAAAGAGGGGCACCTCTGTGGGCTGGCGTGAGCTCCTCTGATGTATGTCGTTCCCGGAAGATCACTCACCTGGAGACAAGGTAGTCTTTGGACAGGAGCCAGAACTTAGAAGGGAGTCTTAGTCAGGCGTGATAGGGAGTTTTCTGGCTTTCTTGGGACTCTGCTTTCTTTGATAAGGACTTTGGGGATCTAAAGCAGGGATGACAAGTTGGTGTAACTTTGGCTGATTGGTAGTTGATACCTAGAGACTGTGTCCAAGTCTGCGCTCAATGAGGAAGAGTGCTGTGGTTGATTGGGGATGTCTGCCCTGAGCAGCCTACGGGGACATGTAGCAGGTAGGTTGTGAATTGGCCATTCTTGGTATGGAGATTCATGGGATTCCTCCAGGATGGCAGGGACTAAACGTGACCTTCACCACATGGAGGCAGAAGGGCAGCCAGGCAGGGAGACCTCCCCATTGAGGCCAAATACTAAAGATGGATAAACTACATTGTGTAAGCCAGATGATCTGAGTGCTTATTATTTTTGTTGATTTATCTTTTTGAGCCCCTTGCTCTTAGTGTAATCTTCCAAAACTTTTGTTGGCTGGGCCTCTGCCTTGTCACAAGGGACTGGTGGAGGGCACGTGCCTGGGCTGGAGGACAAAGGAGAGGGACAAGCCCCTGAAAACAGTGGGGCTGGCCGTGGATGGCACCCTAAGACCCCAAGGAGATGGCCAACCTCAGGGCCCAAGCCTCCCTCCTCACATGTGGATTTCCTCTCCATTGCTAGCTGCAGGCCAGTGGAATTCTAGTGTTCTATAGGCAGCGTTCCATCTTTTTTTCACTTCACCTTTTCCAGAATTTTGCCAAAGACTATTGTCAAGATAGTTATTCAACCATTTCACTTCTTAATTCCATTAGGAAAAGAAGGGAAAACTACATAAGAGGGGAAAGAAACCAAGAAGACTGAAATTGAACATTTACCAAATATTTTTATGTATGTTTTTCTTTATTTTTTTATGTATGTTTTTCTTTATTTTTTAAAAAGTACCTTATTGAAGTATGACTGATACTTAAGAGGCTGTACGTATTTAATGTACACAGCTCCGTAATTTTGGGAATAAATATACATCTGTGATCACCACTTTCAGGCCATAAAAATCTCCCAAAGTTTCTTTCTGCCCCATCATCATTATCATCACTATCATCATCATTATTTGTGGTGAGAACACTTTTATCTCACAATTACCCTATCAAGTAAGTACTATTGTCACTATCTAATTAATGATGCAACTGAGGTTCAGAGAGGGCCAGGCCCAGTCCCCAAGTCTCAAACCTGGTCGAAAGCAGAGCCACACCCCCGGCCCCAGGCATGACAGTCCCCACTGTGCATGCTCCTTGGCTCTGTCATGCCACGGAGCGTGGTGGGGTTTGCAGTCCTGACGGGGAGCCATGGAAGGAGTGTGGGCTCCCCCAGGCTGAACGCCGGCAGGGATTGCTGCCCAGGAAAGAGCCAGAAAGCTTCATCTCCCGTGGCAACCTGGCATCTGGGAGGACGGGAGAGGGCTGAGGGCTGGGAAGCTCTTGTGTCCTTTGAAATGGGGAAGGGAGCGTCTTCCCTGCCCAGAGGGGCCACTATGAACCCAGGTGACCGCAACCTTCGCCCCACTGCTGAGCCCAGAATACCTAGAGCCTGAACGATGTTGTATTCAAGGGGCCCTTCCAGGAACTGCTGTCTGGTGCTCTGTGCTAAAAATGCTTGTAATCACAGGATTTGCTTTACGGATTTCTTTTTTTATTCATAAAAATTCAAAGAACTGAATGGGGTGTTACCTATGTGACTTTCCCCAGTTTGAATGGAAATTGTGTAGCTAAATCAGGGAGCGAGATGTCCTTGAGTTCTGTGTGTGTGTGCGTGCGTGTGTGTGTGTGTGTGTGTCAGGGATAGAGGTAGACATGATTTGACTTGATGTCACCATGAAATATTTTTAGAGACCTTTAGAATTCTCTGTAATTACACTATCTATACTCGGGCCTAGTGTTATTGTTCAGGTGACAAAATACTGGCTGCTAATTACAATAAACAAAGGATTTCATTTCTCTAAAAAAAAGGAGTCCATAGCTTCTCTTTGCTTAAAGCAGCCCGAAATACCTACTGGGATTTTCTTCTTCTTTATTTTTTTAATGGCTAAGACTGGCACACCAAGACAATTTTTATCATGATTACATTAGTACGGTTTGCAAACAAGGCAGCGTGCCTTCACACCTTCTGTCTGATGTGGTGGCAGAGATATTAGAGGGGTTTTGTGTAAAAAGTTTAAGCTGAAGCCTGGATTTTGTATGGCTTAATAGAGATGCTTACTCCAGAACTGTTCCCCTCTGGTATTGGTGTGCTGTGTGGACAGAAGTCTTGGGATTTTTCTATGCATTCACGAGAAAGGAATTGAGATTTGCAGCCTCCCTTTTCACAGATGACAGAGGAAGAGGAGGAAGAAAGGACAGGTCGCCTTGCCAGGGTGTGTGGGTTCGAGGGCTGCATTCTTTAGACATAAGGGAAGAGGCAGAGTGGTCAAGAACAAAACTCTGGCTCTGGTGGGATTTTATCTTATTTTTATTAAGTTTAAAAATTTTAATTCCAGTGTAGTTAATATACAATGTTATATTAGTTTCAGGTATACAATATAGTGATTCAGCAATTTATACATTAGTCAGGGCTCATGGTAAGTGTGCTCTTAACCCCCTTCACCTGTGAAATCACCTGTCCCACCACCCACCTCTGCTCTGGTAACCATCAGTGTGTTCTCTGTAGTTAAGAGTCTGTTTCCTGGGTTCGTCTCTTTTTTTATCCCCCCCGTTGCTTGTTTGCTTTGTTTCTTAAATTCCACATAGGAATGAAATTACATGGTATTTGTCTTTCTCTGACAGACTTATTTGGCTTAGTTAGCATCATGCTCTGTAGCTCTATCCATAATGTTGCAAATGGCAAGACTTTATTCTTTTTTATGGCTGAGTAATATCCCATTATATATATATATGATATTTTTATAGATAACTATATATATTTATATTAGTAACTATATCACTTCTTTATCCATTCATTAGTCAATGGACACTTGGGCTCTTCCCATAATTTGGCTATTGAAAATAATATTCTGCAGTAAACATAGGGGTGCACGCATTCCTTTGAACTAGTGTTTTTGTATCTTTGGAGTAAACAGCCAGGAGTGCGATTCCTAGATTGTAGGGTTCTATTTTTAACTTTTTGAGGAAGCTCCACACTGTTTTCCAGAGTGACTGCACCAGTTTGCATTCCCATACAGCGCATGAGTGTTTCTTTTTCTCCACTTCCTCACCAACACCTGTTATGTCCAGCGTTTTTGATTTTAGCCATTCTAAGAGGTGTGAGGTGATAGGTCATTGTAGTTTTGATTTGCATTTCTCTGATGGAATCTTAGTTCCGCCATATGCCGTGTGACCGGTGGCAAGTTACCTTACCTCTCTGAACCTCATATACAAAATGGAAAGAATAATAGTACCTCCCTTATGGCATCGCTATGAGTGGATAGAAAGCACTTAACACAGCATTTATACAGGGAGTGTCCATATGTAGCTGGCTATTATTTTAAAGATGCGCTCAGTAAATATGTGGTGAATGAATGAAGAATGTTTGTTCTGATCGCAGGATGCTTCAGGCAGCGTTTTCAATTTTAAGTTGCGCTATGAAGAAAGCCTAACGAAGTGCCAGCCTCCCCCAGGAACCTTGTAACTTGTTTGTCTCCAACAAAGACGGCTGCTAATCTTCCTGTTGAACTGTGGCCATCTGCACTCTGCAGAAAAGCAGCCCCGGACTCTTACTGGGGCTGGAGTGGGAGTGGAATTAGGACTGGGCTGACCTAGCACGGGCCAAGGGTGCTGCCAGGCGCTTCGGTAGCTATATATAGCTAATGCTTATTCAACTCTTGCCACGTGCCAGGCGCTGTTATAAGCACTTTATGCTTAGAGCAAACAATCCTACCAACAGGCGCTATTGTTAGTCCCATTTTGCAGAGGATAAACCTGGGGGACAAGAGACTTTCAAGAGACCGTTAGGAAGTCTCTTGAAATCTCACAGTTTGTAAGTGACAGAACTGGGACCCAACATGGACGTTCCGACTCCAGCATTCCCCCCACCGCTGTGCTCTGGGGCCTCCCTGGTGCCTGTAAATCTGAGGGTGCCCTGAATAAAATTTATGTTATGGGTTGGCAACAGGACGTTGGTTCCCTGATCTACAGATGGCCCGGTGAGAGATATACCCAGGGTAGATCACCCAACTGGTGCCTGAAGCTGACCTGGCTTAAATCTCCTACGTGCGTGCGTGCGTGTGTGTGTGTGTGTGTGTATGTGTGTGCGCACATGTGTGCGTATGTGTGCATACACATCTGTTTGTGTGTCTTCTTAAGCATCACATGGGGCATAGACAGGCAAGTGAGAAATACACTTGTGAGGACCACAGGAGGACACTGTGTAACTGAATTAAGGAATTTTGAAGGCGAGGGAAGAAATGGATTTCCAAATACTTTGTGCTTGCTGCAGGGCTCTTAGAGATTCATCTTATTTCCATTTGCCCTTAAACATTTTTTTAAGCTTGCCTTTCTGGGCTGGAGATAAAGTCACCGTCTTCTCTAATTGTCCGCCTCCCCTAGGAACGCTCTTCCTGCTTGAGGCGAGGATATCTGACAGTCACCGAGATTTTCCTGGCAGACAGACTGCAGAATATGCCCTGGTCTCCACCCTCCTGCCTTCCCTCTCCAGGGAGTACAGGGCTGTGTAAATCAGCCATGAGGAGGGCTTAACAATTAAGGAACCTGACACCTAGGTGATTGCTCCATCCCCTGGGGTTTCCAAACCTTTTTGAACCATGAATCTCTGTGTTCAGTGTAAATCCCAGACCCCCTGTGTGTGTGAGGCGGCTGAAAGTGGAGCTGCCCTGGCAGATGCTGGGGGTCCCGGGAGCCCGCCTCATCTCCCGCGATGACACCCTGGGGTAGAGAAAAGCGGTTTGAAAGCCCAGTGAGCAGCTCTCAGTTCCCTTCTATAACTCTGAAGACCAGCTTGTTTCTCTTCTGCCCTCCGTTCTTCTCATCTTCTGGGTGCCTGTGATCCACTGTGACAAACAGGCGTAGCTAGCGTGCCGGAAGGATCAGAAGGCAGTGCTAAGGGGCCAGATTTAACACTCATTCTGCTCCAATCTTACTTAAAAAATGAGAGGTGATGGTGGCAAAAAGTGTTTGGAAAGTGGAACAGTTTAGAGGTTGGGAACACGGCTTGTGGAGTCCGACTGCCTGGGTTCAAAGCCCAGCTCTTCTACTTACTAGCTGTGTGAGTCGACACAAGTTTCTTAGCCTCTCTGTGCCTTAATTTTCTCATCTGTAAAATGAAGATTAAATAGTAACAAACTATCTCATTGGGTGGTTGTGAGACTTAACTGAATTAATATATATGATGTACCTAGAACAGTTCCTAGCACGCGGTAAGTGCTCAGTAAGTGTTACCCATTATTATTTAGATAATCATTCCTCTCTTCCCCAAAGTGAATCCAGTATATCCTAAGGTATACATGACAGACTTTCTGACAAGTAAGATATTTTTTTTTTTTTGAGGGGAGGAAGAGCAGAGAGCAGTATCAGAAGAAAGAGAAAAGAGTTTCATGGAGAGCAATAAAACCGTAGAAAGGGAAGCCCACAGTCTGTGGGAGACATGAGCACCTGACTACAACTATACCAGACCAGTCACTATGAGGTCTTGAGCAATTTAAGAAAGGGGATTATTGGGGCTCCTGGCTGGCTCAGTCAGTAGACCATGAGACTCTGATCTTGGGGTCATGAATTCTGGCCCCACATGGGGAGTAGAGATTACTAAAAACAAAAACAAAAACAAAGAATGGGGCTATACCTTAGAAGAACCTACAGGAACAAAAAAGCTCATTGGAATTTTATGTAACAGTTCTGTTTTATGAACCAGCACTGCCTCACCCAACCATTTTATGGTAAGCCATTTTCATTTCTTTCTTTTTCTTTTGGAGTTGGATTCTCTGTTACTATATGAGATGCTAAGATATTTTAAGCTACTTCAGGCCTGTAGCTCTGCTCCAGGTGCTGGGCCGGGAGAGCATCACATATTCCGGCCAGAAGACTTCCTGAGGGATTGGAGGAGGCTGCAGGGCAGAAATGCCAGGTTTCTCTGGAAATCACTAGCCTGCTAAATATAGCGGTGATTATGCAGTTACTCCGTTGATTTTTTTCTAATCACAGTTTACTGGAGGCCTTAACCTTTAGAATTTTTAACAGCAGGAGGGCTGCAAAAACAGTTCTGGTGTCCTCTCAAAATAAACATCTTTGAAGAGTAATTAAGGCAACATATTGTTACCTTGGTCCCACAGAACCAAGTCTGGAGTACACACGGGTCAGAAAATAAACAGACTTCGGGGTAGCTGAAGCAAAGAGAGGGGTAGGCCCAGGGATCTGGAGTCCAGGGCTGGGGGTATCACAGATATAAGGGAGTTGGGTTAAAGGATGCCATCCATTATTTCTCCAATTTTTTAAAAGCTGAGAGCAATGAGAGTGAAGTTCAACATAAAATTAACACGAGTTAGTGTTAGCATCAAAGGAAATTTTGGAAATATATAATCATCCATTGGGTAATCGTAAGACATACAAATACAGGCCGTCGTAGGAATCAGTATGATTGAAGGAGTGATAATCTGCAAGGAAGGTCTGATTGTCTGAAGACCTATTTGCCCCTTGTTCCTCACAATTTTGACTAGACAGAACTTTGATTTTGAAGTCCAGTGACCAAACATTTAAATTTGGTGAGGCCACCTGGGGAGAGCTTACAGCTAGACATACAGTTTTTTGACACTGACTCTGGTGATTAATTTGGTCTTGACCTTGCAGAAGGAAAGGCCTGGGGTCAAGTTCATCTAAGTAGATGATAAACCCCCAGAGGAACAAAAGAATAGGATGGGTGTTGGGTATTTAGAGAGGGAAGGAATGATGGAGAAATGGAGTACCATCTCACACTCTCCAAATTCTGGGCTCACTGGGAAAGACCAGAGTCATTTGGAAGGAGCTCCAAGCTGGTCTGAGATTCCTCTGAAAACTCCCTGTTTGTCATTCTTATTTTTTAACTTAACAAATATTTGTTGAGATCCCAGGCACTGTTTTGAGTCCTGAAGGATGGCTGGCAGAGAAACAAAAATACATAGACACATTCCCTGACCTTAGTTTAAACCTAATGACTGGTATAGTTGATGTGTACACAAGTAACACAGGGCAGCTTCAGGGCAAGTGAGTTCATTTTGAAGTTATCCAGGCTATGTTTCCAAACTGAAGCATCGTGGATGGGTTTCCCTTCTAAATGCCACTATGGCCACGTGGTCCATGTCGGCATGTTTGCCTGTGTCTCAGGGGAGAGGACAGGGTGACAGAGTGCTGTTAAGCCTCCTCTCCTTTTTATAATGTGTGGGAAATTCCACTTGGAATTCCACTTGGAGGACTTTAATACTGGTAATAATCTGTGGTATTTTTGGCCATCGTGCCTGAAAAAATGAACTTGTCAGCATCTTTATTCTTATCCCTTTTGGGGAAGAGAGCTAGAGAAGCACAGAAGGGCAGTCAGAAGCCCGACTGCCCATTTAGCCCCCGCTCAGCCCTCATTCCTGAGCAAAGGCAACGGCTCAGGTAATTAGAGTCAGAATCCTGATGGAGGTACTTTGTTCAAAGTTCAGTCACAGTCTGGGATGGAGAACTCTGCATGCTCACTTCCCTTGTTAATAGCTTTGCTGACCTTCTCCAAAGAAAAAGTCATTAGAATGTTGAGTTATGATCTGTTTCTTGTAAAATTGTGCCAGTCCCCCATTTATAGCCCTGTATTTCAACCAATTCTAATTACTTCTTAGAATATACTTCTTCCAACCCTTGGAAAATATTTCAAACCCTGATCCAAGCAATTAAGCATACTTCTTGGTTTGCAAGCCGATTGGGACCCAATGCATGCAAGTCTCAATGAAAGGCCCCTCCCCCTTCCCAGAAGCCACACAATCCTTATCTCCAGGACTCTCCAGGGCCCCCAAGAGCCAGCGTCATTTGGTTTCCTAACTTTGGAAGGTGACCTTTCATGGAGGATGTTGGGTGTTAGGAAGCTAATGAGGAAGAGCAAAAATTTTCTGCATCTCCCCAGGGAGGGTCTTTCCTTCTCTGTCACAGCTGAGCATCATTGGAAGTCACTGGCCATTCCCTTCCTCCACCTCTGGAGAGTAGGCTGGTTCAGTTCAGAATCCATTGTGGGGTCCTGGGTAATAGAGTCCTTGCATTGCTTCTGCTTTATGTCTACAAAATTCCCACAAGGTTTAAAACAAACAAACAAACAAACAAAAAACAAAAAAAAAGAGTCCCTGTTGGCTTGTGAAGTCAAGAGCTCCTTGGTACAGCTCAAATTTGGCTGAGTCCAGTGGATGTTCTCCCTCACCTATCTTTTTAAATATATTAATCATTTCAGACAATTTAAGCAACTCAAAGATTTTCAGAAGTCTCTGTTCCTTTTATGCTTTGAATGGGAGTAGAATCACCAGCAGTGCTGAAGGAAACATTTTTATAGACTTTCTAAATCTCCCCACTGCTGAGAAGAATTAAAAAAAAAAAAAAAAAGAAAAGAAGCATTTCTCTTGTCTCTTTATTTCTAATCACTTTTTCCTTCTAACGGGACTGAAGCACCATGAGAAATGGCGCTCTTTTACGGCAAGGACTCATTTGCCCATAACGAACACTGAGTACAAAAGCAAATTAAAAAAAAAAAAAAAAAAAAACCAACCCTATGCTTAGAGAGACCATTAGGAACGATTTGACATTTATTGAACAACAGATGGCGATTAAAAGCATAAAAGCTAGATTGCCTTGCTAGAAACAAAGGGTAGTTCTACTGAGGAAGTCTAACGTTTCAATTAAAATACCTCTCAATGTCAATTAAATCATATGAAGATAAGTCTGAAAATGGTTTCTAGCTGCACTATAATCAATAGTGCAGTTAAAATCCTCATCAAGAAGCACCCAAGTTTTTAGGTTGACAGTTTGCTAAAAGATTAGCCAAAGCTTCAGGAAACCATTTCCTTCAGTGTAGGGTTCAAAAGGTAAACATTTAACCAGGAGTGCTTCCTATGTATGAAACAGATTTATTTCAATGATGGGAAATAAGCCTCCCTGCCTTTGCTTTGTTTCAAATCTCAACCACTTTTCAGTATGGATTAGGCATTAGTGAGGGGTGGGGAAATAACCCCATTATTTCCACAGCAAGGATCTCGCTTTAATGATATCCATATCATTTGGGAAACAGCAAGTTGGAGTGGAGAGAGAAGTGGTTTGGTAATGAGACAGACCTTGGTTTGAAACATGGCTCAGTTACGTTGGATGAGTGTCTTTGGTGATCAGAATCTGTTTTTTTCATTTGTAAATTTCTCATTTTT
The DNA here is from genome assembly GCF_046562875.1 of Panthera onca. Taxonomy (NCBI): domain Eukaryota; kingdom Metazoa; phylum Chordata; class Mammalia; order Carnivora; family Felidae; genus Panthera; species Panthera onca. The sequence continues at coordinate 210,813,753 of NC_138339.1, read as the reverse complement.
CATTTGTAAAATGTCATCATAACATCACCTTTCTTGGATTGCCTGGTGCATTCTAGGGTTTCGGAGAATGAGGACCCCTATCTTTAGCTGTCTTTTGGAAGAACCTAATGATAGAGAATCCATTGTAGCAGATCTTACCAAAACTGAGTTCAGGGAGTCAGTGTTTTTGCTACACTATGCCAAAAAGTGTGCTAATGTTAGAGTAGGCAGTTAGTTGGGTTCTAACAGGATACCGGGAGGCCAGCAAGGACGAAGTCCTGGCCAGCTATCAGGAAGATCAGAGGCAGGTCCTGACAGCACTCCACAAGAAGCCAGATCTAACCAGACAGGCCCAAGATGGCAGATGCCATGACAGGAACCCCCTGGCCAAATTGAGAAGAAAAGGCTCAGGAATTCTGCTTTCTGTCCCAATAAATACAATAAATATTCTGCCCCTCAGAACTGTCAATAAAAGGTAGAAGCCCAAGCCCCAGGGCACACATCTCTCTCTCTCTCTCTCTCTCTCTCTCTGTCTGTCTTGAGCTCAACCCTTCTCATATCTCAAAAGTGTACTTTTCGCTTTTAATAAACTTTCCTGCTTGTGTTCCTTGTCCTCTGTGCTATGTGTCTGTTCTTAAATTCATTCTTGTGACTAGACCAATCATCTTCCGTGACTCCTTCAGATCTGGCTGAGTCAAGGCCCCAGGACCCGAGGTCTCCCTAGTTCACCCAGCAGCAATATGGATTGAATCATTTCCCCCTAAAATTTATATCTTGAAATCTTAGCCTGCAGTACCCCAGAATGTGACTGTTTGGAGATGGGGTTGTTGCAGATGTAATCAGTGAAGTTAAGATGAGGTCATACTGTGTAGAAGGGTGAGCCCTCATCCAACGTGACTAGTGTCTTTACGGAAAAGGCAAATATAGAGACAGCCACCCACACTGGGAGGATGCCATGTGAGCGTGAAAGCAGAAGAATCTATAAGCCCAGGAAGTGAAGACATTGCCAGCAGGCCACCAGAAGCTAGGAGAGACACTTGGAACAGATTCTCCCTCACAGCCTCCAGAAGGAAGCAAACCTGCTGAGATCTTGATCTCAGACTCCCAGCTTCCAAAACGGTGAGATGACAAATTTCTGTTGTTGAAGCCGCCAGTTTGTGGTTCTTGCTACCACCGCCCTAGCAAACCGATACACTGTGTCAAATACATTTGGTAAACATTGGTACAGCGCCCTGCTTTTGAGATTTCATAAAGCAGCTTACTAAAGAAAGTCGGGTCTCTGAGAAATCCTGCTACTAAGAATTGTCTCTACCTTTGCTAAATCCAGTGTTTCCCAAACACTTGGCCACGTAAGACTTTCCCCGGTGCATCAATACCTATTTACATACTTTTGGAACTACTTTGGGAAAGAAGGCTTTGGAATGCTTTGCCCTGAACCCCACCCTGCAATTTACATCAACCCATTCCTTCACCTCAGCCCCAGGGCTGTCACTCCAGCTCTTGCTCCCTTCCCAGCCACAACCAGTCACTTAACCACGTGCTCCGCACCACTCCAGAATGATGCCAGCCCCTTCCTCATCGCTGCATCCCTGAGCAACTCTGCCGGATGCTCTCTCCCCTTTGCTCCGCCAGGTGTTGGGTGTGGCTTGAGGAAGTGATGGAACTGAGTTAAATGATGGATTTGGATCCTGGGCAGTAAAATGTAATACATTTCAAGCTGAGTTTCCACTGCCGCTCAGTAATCCTTGTATTCTTGTATTGCTTCTCCTGTGCTTGCATGCCTGCTTTTAAGCACTCACTCATTCATCACCTAGTGAGTGCCCCACCATGAGCCAGTGCCTTTACCAGTCACTGGGCAGGTAGGCGAGTAGGGGAAGGCATTGATGAATCACTTCCTTCAAATGCTGCTGGTCTAGCAGAGGAGGTAAACTAACACTATCAGAGGAGAAGCATTCACAGAAGTACTGTCATATGCGGCAGAAAAAGGGAATACAGAACCGACCAACAACTGTTTGCCAGCCAAGGGTGGGAGAATATATTTCAGGCAGAAGTAATAGCAGATGTATTCAGAAAATTTCAAGTCCTGGTCAGATGTTAGGTTACTAGTTGGGGGAGAATACCATGCGAAGCTAGGAAGGAGACAGGGGTAAGAATGTTACTTGCTGAGGCATTTGCAGTTTATCTCCTAGGGAAGGGGAAGCCATTGATCTGTACATATGTAGTGGTGGCATTATATGTGATTTGAATTTTCTTCTTTGTCCTTGTTAATATTTTCAAGATTCTCTGCCTGCTTTAGTTTTTGTGCTCCATGCACGTGTTTTTACCAAAAGGATTTAAAACATTCATACATACACAGAGGGAATCCTGGATTTTCTCAGTTACCTTTCTATGTATTTGGTGTATATGTACATGCATACATGCATACATAAATGTATGCACATATGCCACATACGTGTTCATATACACATGCCTGTGACTCAGATTTGTTAGCTATAAAACAGATACAACCATGTTATGCCTCTGTTTAATGACTTAGGCTTTCACATTTGCAATATTTTCACATTGCAACTCTTTCCACACATGGGTTATTGCAATAAGTTTTTAATAAGTTTTTTAAATAAGCTTATGTATTTTGATAAATAGAGATTTTCCCACACTAGACTAATTTCTGAATTATGTTTTCCTTTTGGTGCTTTTAAGGTTTCCAGACTATACTACAGTATTTTTGCACGTGGTATGATATTAATAAGATGTAAGTTTCTTGTTAGTTTTTGATTCAAAAAGGCTAACAAAAGTCCCAATGCCATTTATTGAGTAATAATACTAGTATAATCAGAAATAAAATATTTTAAATGTATATATTAATTTGGTGCCATTTTACAGGTTGGATTGGAAGGGATTGAGAACAATTAGGAGATTTTTTATAGAAAGAAAATTCCCAGCTAAGGAAGTCTAATAGCTTAAGCCAAGGAACTGGCTTTGGCAGTAAATAGGTGACCCAGAGAAGAAGACATGAAATTGAGAGGTCATTAGGAAGAGAATAAATAAGGATTTGTAACTGACTGACTGAGGGAGAGGGAGGAATCCTGTGTGATTCTCAGGTTTCCAATCTTGGTGACGTTAAGCACTAAGAAATGTTCTGGACAGGAGAATAGATTGAACACAACAAAATATGCTTCGCCATCTCAGTTAATCAAAATCCCGGGTAAAATGTTTAAAAATTAAAAATGCACACTAAAAGCAAGCAGGTCCTCTAATGCTGAAAATGGAAAGGGAACTAAGAGCAGTGAGTCAGAAGCAAAGCCATCTTGCTTAGGGAGGCCTGGAGGCAACAGAGGCCGGAGTGGCTATGTTTTGAACAACATCTTGGGATGGCGTTAAGTCCACAAACACCGGGTTGGTCTGGGGGCACCGGGAGCCCCCTGGGTGAGACTTTGGGCTAGAAAAGTGCTTCATTTACTTGTAAGGGGGGAAATAATGGCTGCCCACTACATAGGGCTGCCACCTGAAACCAGCTGCTGCCTCAGGCTGGGGGTGGAAGCCATCTTACCGGGTCAACAACAGGATTGGGTCACATTCAAGCCCAGGCCCAGATACACGCAACCAGCGTGGAACAAGAACCCTGAGACCATAAACTCACTTAAACACTGGTTTGGAGCTGGTCAAGCTCACTCTGCCTGAGCAGAAGACTATAAAATTAGCCAACTGGGAGGCTAAGAAATAGAAAAAATAGTGATAGACAGATATAGACGGATGAGTTTCACATCTAGGCTCTTAGTAGTACAAGCGCCGAATATCAAGCATAATGAGAAATCCTATAAGCCACTGGAGGAAAAAAATAAAAACGTAGACCATAATCTCACAGTAATAAGGTGGGCAGCCTACCTCTTAGCAGTGATAGTTATCATAAGGCAACAGGATAAATTTTTAAAGTCCTAATGGCAAATGATTGGGGATTTAAACATTTATAATGAGTAGGATATTTTATACTTCTTGTTTTGTTTTGGGTCAGATGCTTGTTTTACCTATTTAAAAAATTAAATAGAAGAGTACAAGTAAGAAATAGACAGCTCAGGCTTACTAGGACTTAGAAAGGTTTCCACGAACAGTAACTTGAATAGATTACGCTCACTAAAAAGATTACTGAATGATATACTTTAGTTTGAAGAAAAATATATTCAGAAGGAAGAAGTGGAATGCAAGTAGCAAAGGGAGCAAATAAATTGTGGTGGTAAATCTAAATGAGAATTGACATTAAAATCAATGAGAATAACGACAGCATTGTTCATCATATGCGCTGAAAACAAAATGATCTGAAATATCAAACAAACAAACAGAGCACAACAGCAGGGGAGTGATTCTGAAGGGAGTTCAATTCTACAAGGTTCTAGTTTAGTTTAGAAGGAAGACAGATATGTGTATGAACTTTAGCTTTTAATAGAAAAATTTAAATTTAACTATATATATAACTTTATATATCTTTTTTTTAAGTTTTTTTTTTATTTTTTTTTATTTTGAGAGCGAGAGAGCGAAAGCACGAGCAGGATGGGTGCAGAGAGAGAGGGAGAGAGAGAGAATCCCAAGCAGGCTCTGCACCATCAGTGTGGAGCCTGATGTGAGGCTTGAACCCACGAACTGTGAGACCATGACCTGAGCTGAAACCAAGAATTGGACACTTAACCGACTGACCACCCAGGTGCCCCTATACCTTTATATATCTTATAAATATATCATATATATTAACTATACATACATATGAAAAATCTAGGCATAATTACTAAAGGCACAAACATAGACTATCATGCTAAGTGGGTAAAGGAAAATAAGGAAAATGAAGAAAAGGTAATTAATCCACAGAAAGTAGGACAAGAAAATGCATGAAGGAAAGTAAAAGCACAGCAAATAGAAAACGTCAGAGGCGGGGCGCCTGGGTGGCTCAGTCAGTTAAGCGGCCGACTTCGGCTCAGCTTATGATCTCGCGGTCTGTGGGTTTGAGCCCCGCGTCGGGCTCTGTGCTGACAGCCCAGAGCCTGGAACCTGTTTCAGATTCTGCATCTCCCTCTCTCTCTCTGCGCCTCCCCTATTCACGCTCTGTCTTTCTCTGTCTCAAAATAAATAAACGTTAAAAAAAGAAAACGTCAGGGGAATTTATAAACACATCAGTGGAATGGCAGAGAGGCCCCAGAAAATAACTTAGGTGTGGAGCTTGGTTTTTTGAAGGGATATCAACACCAGTGGGGAAAGATACCTTACAAACTCCATAATGTTGAGACAGCTGACTTTCGGCAAGGAAGGCAAAGGAGAATTAGATTATGACTTCACACCACACACAAGCAAATTCCAGACAAAAATGTGGAAAATGAAACTCTAGGAAGCGAAAAGAAACTACTAGGAAAAACATGTTTAAAAAAAAAAAAACCATAGAAAATAATTGAAAAAAATGTGGACTAGAGATAAAGAATGAATTTTTTTGTTTTAAAGATCAAAAAGCACATTCTATTATGGAACAGCTAGATAATTTTGACTCCACAAGGCAAAATGCTCAATAAATTAAAATTTAAAAACAACCTATGGACAGGAGAGGGTATTTTTTGTGCCCAAGGGAAAGGATCAGTGTCCACAATAAATAAAAAATCCCTATGAATGAATAAGAAAAATACGAAGAAAATACAGGGAAAAAATGTCAAAGGATACGAAAAACAAGTCACAGCAGAGAAGTGAGTGAACAATAAACACAAGAATGTTGAAAAGCTTTCCATTTTACTAGTTATTTGGCAAAATGCAAATTAAAATAGGGAACAACATCTTTTACCCTCTGTGTGCAAAAAGTAAAGTCTGACACTTTTACGTATTGGTGAGCATGTGGACAAAGATACCCAATCAACCACTGAAAGAAAAATAGACCTAATGTTCAGGTTGGTACTTTACTATTTTCCCCTTTTGTTTGTTTTGCATTGCATCCCAATCCTGGCACAGGACAAAGGCTGTAGGCAGGGCACATGACATGATTTTTGAATGAGTGAATGAATCCCCCCAAATAAACTAGGTATCCTCTCTTTCTCTGTTTGTGGACTGAATGTATGTGTTCCCCCCACCGCCCCAATTCAGATGCTGAAACTCTATCCCTCAATGTAATGCTATTAGGAGGTGGGGCCTTTGGAAGGTAATTAGGATTTGATGAGGTCATGAGGGTGGGAGCCCCCCTGAAGGGGATTAGTGCCCTTATAAGAGGAGACACCAGTGAGCTTGCTTTTCCTCTCCACTCTCCCACTTTGTGAGCATCCAGGAAGCAGTTGACAGTCTATGACTAAGGAGAAGGCTCTCACCAGAACAGACCATGTCGGCACCATGATCTCAGACTGCCTGCCTCCAGAACAGAGAGAAAAGAAAGGTCTGTTGTTTATAAACCACCCAGTCTATGGTACTTTGTTATAGAAGACAGAACGGACTAAGACACCTTCCTTGACACCTTATTTCATTTTGTTTGTATCTTTTTATGGCGCTTACGTTATTTTGCTTCTGTTAGAGTCATTTGTTAGTGTGTGTACTTGTCTTATTTTATTCTCCATTTTCATCCTTCCAGTGGCAAAAATTTTGAAGGCTGGCACTATTTTATATGTGACTTTTCTATTACTCGCAGCCTACTACCTTGGATATAATGGGTGCTCAATAAATATTTGTTAGATTTAATTCAATAGAGGTAAAAATCATGTCATCTTCTCTAGAAAAATGTGCTGGCCATGAGAACCATTGTTTACCAGTGAATCTCCTAGAACTTTCATGTATCAATTTTAAAGGGCTTTGTAGCCTATGAACACTACATGAGGTGGGCTAAAAACATTTTTAGCCCACCTCACATTTTAAGCTTTTCCTTCTGAGAGGAAAAAAAAAATCGCTAGATTTATTCATTTATTCTAGGAAGATTGTACTTAGAGGAGGAAACGAGGGTTATGGCAGCAATCCAAGCATCCTGAAAATGTGTTGGAATTCCCCCCAAATTGGATTTACCTTTCTTCACACCACTGATGCTCTCTTGGCATTTGAGATCACTAAAGACAATAGGATCTCCAAGTGATTTGGGGTTTCCTGGAGAGCGAGTTTTGGTTTAATTAGGTCCCACTGTATGAACTGCAGTTTGATTCACACTGGTGGAGAGGAGAAGGCATTCTCTCTCCTTGTTTCTTCCCCACACCTCCTCCTCCATGTCTTTCTAAACCACATCTCCTTTCCACCTATCTTTCCTTCTCATTGCTTGTCACCCTTCGTAGGCTGTTCAGGTACAACTTAGTTCCTTCTTTCTGTTAAATCTCTGCCTCTAAAGCCCATACCTGTTGTAGCTTCTCCTTGTCCGCACCAAGTGATCTTTCTCAGGGATGAGGAAGGAGGGCATTTAGTTTGGTACAGACGCATTCTGTAAGCCACCCTAGAAAGAACTATCGCTATTCAACGAGTGTTCTCTGGTGGTTTAGGACACGGGGAAAATTTAGCAACCCAGGATGCCTGGGCATCACTGGGCAGAAATAATTGCTAATTAGTATCCTACTAGCTTGGGAGCATTAATTGGCTTTGGGGGATCTGCTTTCTAGACCCAAAGTGTATTTTGTTCATTTTAGCTTGCTATATAGGATGAGGGAGGAATAACAATTACTGGAATAGTTTCATTTCAGTAATTCAACCTAATGAAGACTTGTCATTTGAATGATTATTCAGTAGTTGGTCCTTGTTTTTTCTGCCAAGGTTTTAGAAAAACAAGCTCAGATATTTCTCAAGCCTGAGAAAACACAGCCTTTCCTTTAAAATAATTTAGAGACATTTATTTTATTCACGGATACAGGAATGCTCACAAAAGAATTGTCATCCTATGTGATTACGTAAGTAGAGAGAAAAGGAAAGAAGATATCTTTTGAAACATATCATTTTCATTTCAGAACACATCAAGCAATAATATAAAATAAAGTGCCTCAAATTGATATCTTTAATTTTCTCCTAGAAAGAAAATTTGTCAGCTATTTTATGATTTATTGAGGCTAAAGCCATACGTGAGGACAAGTTTTTATGATTAATTAAATAAAATTACTTGAGCATAATACTCATGATGATATTATCTTTGAATTAAAACTCACTTGAATAAGATTGATGACATTTTCAATCAGCAGATTAATTAAACTCTTTTGTTAATTACACATAAGTCAATATGTTTGGATTATGTATCAATCAATATGCTGAAGCAACATCCACTTACTTTGCTCTAGAAAACGGCTTTGCTGATATTTTTTTAGCAGCTTATTTTAGAAGTTAGCGTTCTTTCATTTTCTTTATACCAGAGGTCTCAATATTTAGCAAATTTAGATGTGAAAATAATTGTCACAACATTTTTTTTTTTTTTGGTCTTTGCGAAAGTCTTTTTTTGGGCTGACTGAAATGAGCTGTTTTTTTTGTTTAACATTCTGGGTTTTTTTCTAATTTTATTATTATCTTTTTATTTGAGAGAGAGAGAGAGTGCGAGTGGGGGAGAAGGGGGAGAGAGAGAATCTCAAGCAGGTTCTACACCCATTGCGGAGCCCAAGGAGGGGCTCTATCCCACGACCCGGTGATCATGACCTGATCATGACCTAAGCCAAAATCAAGAGTCTGAAGCTCAACCTACTGAGCCACCCAGGCGCCTCTGTGTTTAACGTCCTGAAGAACTGTTAACCTGTTTCTGTACCTTACTCTACCTTTAACAATTTCCACCCCTCGCCCTCCTGCCTAGTCCCATTACTAGAGCTTTAATTACCGATGACTTCCTATTTGTCTTTGTAGGTAGAGGTGGGCGGGGCTGGCGGAGGGGGGGAGCGGGGAGGGTGACTAGTGCTTTGTGACACCGAGACACAGAAAGGTAGTTTACTTACCATCTTACAGAACTTAGGAACCAGTGATAAGGCGACACACCGGTAACTGTTTTGAGTGCCTCTATGAAGCGCAGAAAAGCTAAATGCTGTGGTTGGACAATCAACCCAGAGCCTCTTCTCCTCCTACAAGTTTCTAAGCATTTATTTTCTGTATTTTTATTCACTGGGCCAGATTCTTCTCTCAGTCTGGCAAGAGTTTACATGCTACAAATAGCTACCCTTGAATGAGTGGGAGTTTTCTAGGCTCTCAGAGAAGCCAATTTGGGGCTGTTATTTAGCTCCCGTCAAAGCCTCGCTGAGACAACTGATATTTGAGAAATAGAGTTTATAGATGTACAGTTTCCTATGTGGGCTAAGCTATATCCTTGATCACCAGAAAGCTCTAAATGTGGTGCTCATTAGTTTACCCTTTCCCAGTGGAAGTTCTTTCATGAATCATGTTTTAGTGCTAGGTCTTTATCTTTTTTTTTTTTTTTAAAGCATTTAATACTGGAAACAGTGAAGTGAAGAATATTTCTGAAGCTTCTGTAAAAACTGCTTAAAGATACTGCCCATTATGTTGTTCAATGTTCCTTGCGCAAGAACTCATGTGATGAATTCCTTTGAAAATTTATTACCAGGAAAAAGTTTGTCTCTACTGAAGAAGTGAAAGTTTTGCTTTTTTTCAGACAACGAACGCCATATCCTTTATTGTTTCTCTTTATGCATTGGCTGTCAGGAAGCTCAGAATTAAAGTAAATGCTGTGTCATTAGAAGAGAGAGTAAGAAATACCAAGCAGTTTCCAGGAGGAGCATAGGAGTGAATCTTTGTATTCCTGTTATCTGTTCACTTGCTGATGCAATGGACATTTACTAAAGGGCCACTGTGTTCCAGACACCATGCCAAAGGTTGGGGAGAAGACCACGGTCCTTACCTGAAACGGATTATGGTCTGGGAGGGGGACAAGATATATACACGAATGAATCTGCCAATGGGCTGCAGGAGGTAAATAAGGGAGCGCTTAGTTCTGCGAGGAGACAGGAAAGGTCCCCCAGATGAATTATGAAGAAAAAAAAATCGCTGGGTAGACATGGTCAGGGTAGGGCACAAAGCTCAAAAGGGAAAAGCAGCGAAGCAGGCACAGCAGTGTGTGAGGGGAGGGTTAAGAAATGACAGCAGAGAGATGGGTAAAACCGAAATGTCAAAGGCTTCTGTGACTCACCTGGAAGTCTGTGCTTTGTCCTCAGGGGGAATGTAGATTTGTAAAAGTATTTTTTTTTTTCAGTTTATTTATTTGGAGAGGGGGTTGGGGGAGTGCACAAGCAGGTGAGGGGCAGAGAGAAGGAGACACGGAATCCCATGCAGGCTCCTGGCATCTGCTCAGAGCCGGATGAGGGGCTTGGAGCCCAGCAACCGGGAGATCATCACCTGAGCCAAGATCAGGAATCTCTGGCTCAACCGACTGAGGCACCCAGGTGCTCCGATTTGTAAAAGTAGTTTAAGCCACGTGATCAGATTTGCATTTGAGACCGCCTTCTGGCAACCTAGCAGGAGAAGATTTGGGAAGGGGGCCAGATGAGAAGCAGAGGGCCCCAGCCGATGGGGGGAGGCTGGTGGAATGCACAGGAGTTACAGGGGAGGAACCGGGCTGAGGCTGGGGCATGAGGAGAAGCAGCAGCGAGGGCCACAAGCCAGGTTTCTGGCTCCGGAGACTAGGGATGAAGGCGAAAGGAAGGGAAACAGCTGCAACCGCTTGGGCTGGGATATTCCGCTCAGGAGCTGCGGGGCCTGGGAGGGCTATGAGGGCCGCTGCTGCTCCTGAGTCAGAGGTAAGGTTCTGCCCCGGAGGAGGGAAGTCCCACCTCTGAACCGTTGATGGAGCTCTGGGAGTTGTTTCCGCCCTGGAGACAGGCAGAGTCCTCCATCCAGCAGATCCCTCGAGGAGTGGGAAGTGTGAGGATAAGAAAGGGCGAGGCGGCGGGGGCGGGCAGAAATACTGGTGTCCTTCCTGGAGGCTTGGGAGGCTCGGGCAGACAGAAAGGGAGGCCCCGGGGGTGGGGGGGGGTGGGGGGGGTGGGGGGGCAATGGTGTAGGCCTAGGCACCCCGCCCTCCCGTGGTCAGTCTGGGAGGTTCATCCACTGGCACACTAGGAAATCCAAAGCTCAGCTCCTGCTCTTCCACCCTCCTCCCCACATCACCCCCTTCTCTACTCTCCCCTTGAAGCGGAAACCTACCCTTTTCCGAAGCCAGATCCTCAGTGTCACCCTTGAGGCCTTAAGCACCCCTCCCCCCACCCCACGACTTACAGGGAACTTTCAGTTTCTTATTAAGCCCTTCCTTTGTCTCCGGCCCACCCTCGCCCCAGTCACTGCGTTCGTTCAAGCTTCTGACACTTTAAAAAACAATTTTTTTTTGCATTTGTTTATTTTTGAGAGACGGTGTGAGCAGGGGAGGGGCAGAGAGAGAGGGAGACACAGAATCAGCGAAGCAGGCTGCAGGCTCCGAGCTGTCAGCACAGAGCCCCAGGCGGGGCTCGAACCCGGGAACCGCGAGATCATGACCTGAGCCGAAGTCGGACACTCAACTGAGCCACCTGAGCACCCCCAAGCTTTTGACAGTTTTGGCATGGGTTGTGGCAGTGGTTCCCAGTGGATCTTGCTTCCCTCTAGTCTAGTTCTCAAATTTGTTCTCCTCACTTCCATGCTAAAAATAATACAGTGGACTCCCATTTCCTGCCTGACCAAGTCCAAAGCCTTAGCTTGATATACAAGAGCTATTTAAACAGTGCAGTGTAAGCAGCCATCTTGCCGTCATTCTTTTGCATATGCACAGTGCAAAGTACAAAGAAGTCTCCGGAGCCCTTGGCCACATTCCTCCCCCTCAACCTTTCCTTAATCCGGGATGACAATGGACAGTCCACCCATCCAAGGTCAGGAGCAGAAAACGGCGCCATGTTTTGTGGAGTTGTGAAATCTACCGCTACCTTTCCATCTTTGGGAAATTTCCTGATACTGAACTGCAGTATATTTTCTCTTATCCCTACACTTTTGCACCTGCCATTTCTTTTGCCTGCAACGACTTTCCCTTCTTCATTTGGATAGATTTATTCAAGAAAGACTACAGAAGTAGTGAATTCTGTACAAGAAGGGATGTTTTGTCCAGGTGATAGTTAATCCAAAAGTTGTTTTCCTTCTCTACCTGGTCCCATCCAAGCCAGGATTTATAAAATCCTTCCCATGGCTATAGTGCAGTTCAAAGAGACAGAAAGAGAGATCAGAACAAAGAACAAAAAGTCACCTCTGGGTAACTATTAGAGGCAGCCACTGTTTGTAGAGAGTGCACTTTAGAGGAACCCAAATCTCCTCAGAAATAAGCTTGATGACTTAACAATAAATTTTGAACAATTGTGGACTGAGAAACTGAAAGTTCTCTGTTATTTGAAAGAAAGCCGTGATACAGTGAAGCGTCCTTTGCAGAGCACAGGGGTTTCAGATGTAGAATTTTTGTGAAGATGAAGAATTTGGTGCAAATAATGTAGCTCCAGGGCAGAGGAAAAAGAGCATGTGCCCTGAATCCAGAGAGACGTTTCTCTTAGCAATATTTGGCTAAAAGTTTTGCCGATTCTGAGGTGAGGGAGAACGAATAGTTTGCTGTGTGTTTTCATGCCTTTATAACTGTTTAATAATCCATATACAATCAACTTCAAAGTAAGCATTGATTTAGTCATTCTCAGCTGGGGAAGCAAATATTATAAACTTGAAACCCTTGGTTAAAATTAAGAGCAACTATCAGTCATCATGCTGTTTGATAAGCCCAGGAAGAAAAGAATCCTACATGTCAAATGCTTTGAATTTTGAAAGTGCTTCACGGATGAGATAAAGATATTTACATTCTGTGACCACAACTACAGAGCTAGCAAAGAACGCAGGTAAGAGAACAGACTAGGAGGGGAAGGGCAGTATTGAAATTTAAGTTTATGCAGGCAGGCTTTGTCTGCTAATAAGTTTATGGGAAAGGAGCTGGAAGCTTCTGCCTCAGATTCAGTAACTATAAATTTCTCCCCGAGATGGTCATTTAATGTTAACTACAAAATTGCTGCTTAATATTCATGGAGTGCAACCTTCCCCACTGCTGCACGTGCAAAATATTCTATTATTTCCTTAATTCATATTTGTTTTGTAGGAAATGGAATTTGCTTACTTCATTTGTAAATAGATGCAAACAGCATTTTGTTAATCTATGTAAAAATTGTTCTTGCGTTAGTTGGAAAATCCTTTTATCTCTGGACTTTTTTTTTTTTTTTTTTGTAGGTTGCAGGTACATACCTTCCTTTAGCTGGTTTGGAACCAAAGACAACATGAGGGTTGGTTCCTATAACGCACTAACTTTAACTTATTGAGCAGTTCCTGTGTGCCAGGTGCTGTATTGAGTGCAATGCCCATCACCCTGTAATCTGGCTGTATGAGTCTGAGTTCAGTCAAGGAAAGAGAGCAGCCATGTGAGTGTCATGGGATGAGGGGCTCGTTCGGGGTCGAGCTGGGGCTGGCTCATGAGCTCCTGAGAGCACTTGTGCGCCTTTCTTCCCAACTCCATGCTCAATGACTTCATATCGATGGCTTGAAAAGTGGGAGTATTCGGACCACAGGTATCAGCAAAAGCTGCAAATTGGGTTCTCCCTGGAAAGCAGGTTTATTACATACCTGTGCAAGGTGGGGAAGTGAAAGCCTGGGAGAGGGAGCTGGAGGGTTGGCGGTGTCATTTACCGGTTGTCCTGAAGCACTGGCCCAGAGAGGCAGTTCGGAGCTCGCAGTGAGATCTGGGAAACTAAGCACGTCCAGTTGCTGAAGGTGGATTGCAAGGGGAGGATTACTTGGAGAGGACCGAGGGGAGCTACAGCCTCTGTGTGGCACCTGCCTCTGTGGTTTGCAGCCAAGCATCTGGGGTGGGCTTGTGGCTGCTGTTGATGAGCAGAAGCCGCCGTCCGGGGGACAAGCTAGGTGTGGAGCAGAGGGAAGTCAGCACCGGCTGGGATCCTTACTGCTGTGTCACCGTCACCATGTCTGACTGCAGGGAAAGGTCTCCTGCCCTTCCCCTCTCTCCTGCTTCACTTCCGTCTCCCAAATTTTGGGCAGGTTTCTCTTTTGGCCAATCCTAACCTTGAGCCCTCTGGGAAACAGTTGTCATCACGGTTCCCAGCTTAACCAAGTTGACATGGCACAATCCCACACGCTTCCCCAACAGGGCGGTGAGACGGATCATGCTCTCCATTTTTCAGAAAAGAAAACCAAGATCCAGTGAGGTTATACAAACATGTCCCTAGGTCTGTTAGATTCCAAAGCCTATCTTCATTACCATAGTACCCTGGGAGTGTGTATATTCTCATTTTGTCTCTTTTGGCTGTTTGTAAAATAATGGCCCAAATCAAAGAATCCCTTCCCAAAAGTGCCACACGTAAGCATTTGTCATGGGTGAACCCATTTGACAATTATCATAAGTGTTCTAGTGCCCAGGATGACCAGGTAAGATGAGCATTTACAAAAAAATGTACGTTAACAGGGCTTACTCCAGTCTATGTTATGGTGTGTCTGGGCCTTAATTCTGGGGATACAAGGATGCTGGGATGGTGAGATAGGATGTCTGCCATCAAGGAGCACACTGTCTAAGAAAAATAGAGCAGTAATTTTAGTTCCAGACCATTTTATGTACTTTTCCAGATTTACTCAGCCCCACCTGCCCTCTTGGCCTTACATGGTTGCTCGGTGGACGGCCTGGCCAACACTGCCATAGTCTGAATGCTACCGCCACCACCTGGGCTCAGCATGGGTTTCATTTTGTCCACCGGAGTGGGGGCCTTCGGGCTTCTCGGCTCAGATCTGACCTGACCAAACACAGAAGGCCTGTGACTTCCCTGGCACTTCTGGGCTCAGAGGTAGCCGTGCATCATTGGCTCTGGCCTGGGCTTCTCCAGCGGCTTCCTGGAGGGACCGGATGTCATAACTCAGAAGTGAGTGGGGAGGTGACACATTGGGGGGGTGACCTTTGAGCAGTGGTAGACAAGAGTTGGAGGATCCTGGCTGATATATCCTCCTTTCCTGTCCGTGTGGACTGTTCCAGGTATAGTGGTTCCACACAGCTGACTAGGAGGGGTGGAGAGTCATGTGACTGAATAGCTGACTATGTTTTCCAGGAAGATGTGGCCAGCTCAGTAATCCACCACTTTGTTTATGCCTGTCCTCCTTCCCTTCCTCTCTCCCCTTCTCCCTCATGGTCGCTTCCCTGGAATTGCACCTCTGCAAAACGTTGGCCTCTCATCTTTGCCTCAGACTCATCTCTAGGGAGCCTAGGCAAAGATAATTACCTAAAGGTAAACAAATGCTAAAAAAAAAAATTATAATAATGGCATGTATAAAATACTATTGGAGAGGGTTGCTAAAAATATAAAATATATACATATATATAATATATATATATATATATTATATATATGTATATATTCAAAGCCCAAACCTTTCATACCTAACTCATTAATTTCTGAAATTAATTCCTAGGTGTTCCACACGCCGTGACGTGACAATATATCGTGATCCTCAGGTAACGTGTTTGCACTCTAAAAGAGATCTCATTAAGTCAAAAGGATGAGTAGTATGTGTACTTCATACTGCATAGTGGGGTAAACGTGAAGGAGGAAGGAGACTCTCAAATCACATCCCGTCGGGCGCGGTCCACTTTCTCCCAACATGATAATCTTATGAGTAAGACTTGCCACAGTAGAGATGTGACTTTATGTTCTAACAGGTGTTAAAATTCCTTGAATTACCAATATTGGCAAGGAAGCAACTACACGTTGACTTCAATGGCGCTAATGGGTGCCTTCTTTAAGAAAGATACTTATTATTATTATTACAAGACTATTTAAAAAAACCCACTTCATCTAGAAGATCTGTAGTCCAATTGTATTAATCCCACTGCAAAGGCACAGGGAGATTCTGTTGAAATTAATAGAAAATGGCAAAATAATACCTTACGTTAATGATTAGCATATTAGGAAAGTTTAAAAAGCATATTTCTAGACTCAGAGTCTCTGGAATGAGTCTATGAACATGCATATGCTCATATTTTTCAATGTGATTGTTTGGCAACTGCAGAATGGGTAAATTAGCTTCCTTTATTAAAAGAGAAGAAGTCTCCCAAATTGACTTTGGGAACTAAATCCCAAACTGCAAATAATTGAAAATAAAGGTTAAAAATGAATACGCTGATACAGCAGTCTCCTAGAACAGAGCGCATCATCACTATACAATTATAACTGGGTTTTCCAAGTGGATGATTAAAAGAGAAACTCAGTTTTGACATTCTAGCCAAAAGGATTTTTAGCAGAACCTTGTGGTAAAAATAAGGGCAAAGGTAAAATGGTGTGTTTACCCTAAAGCATATGAAAATCTTCACAGTAATTAGAAAAAGGGATTTTTTTTCCTATCAAGTTTCATCTTCTCTCTTCTTGCTTAGAGACAGAATCATCTCGATGGAAAATTAGCAGTCACAGAGCAGTGTTCAATTTCACTAAATTATGGCACAATTCTGGTGCTGTATGTTATGAGGAACCTTTAATGCCATTGCTGGAGGACAATCAGAGATTTTTCCAGTTCTTGGTAGTTGAATTGCAAAGGAGAATATTAATAAGATAAAATCCTGGGATGGGAAAATCTTTCAACTCTGAAATTCTATGCCTGGAAGAATCGTAAGATAGCATTTTCTCATAAAGTACCTTTGCTTTGGAAGATCCACAATCCTGATTATTATTCAAACCTAATTTCAGCTCAGAAAACTTAAGTAAAAGACAATCTTCAAGTTCTGAGGATTATAAAAGATGACAGGACGTATGTACTTTTGATCAAAAATGCACCAGGGGCAACCACTGCCCACCAAAAGACAGCTCAGAGAGGCTGTCAGTCAGAATAACAGGGATGCAAGTCAGAGCAAATCACCGTGTCAGACTCCCGGGCAATGAAACCATTACTCCTTAAATGCTGGGCAGTTAGGAAATGTTGCTGTACCGTGAAAATGACATTATGACATTCTCGGTTTGTTATTTCTCTTTAGTTTTCATTTAACATTTATGTACTTGAAAAGGCAACCAAATTACACATTGTCCTGATTAGGGTTTGAAACCTAGCGTAATGTTCATCTCATTTTTCAACAAATATTTATCGAGTGCCTGCTGTTTACCAGGCCCTATGCTAGGTCCTGGGGCTCAAAAAATGATTGGATCTTGATTCCTGTTGTGTAGTAGCTTACGGTCCAGTGGGATAGGAGAGTTGGAGGTATACTTGGAGATCATCTAATTTTATAGCTCAGAACCCTTGGGCCCCAAGAGAATTAGGGACCTATTAAAGGCCACCTGGCTTGTTGGAAACAGAGGTGAGATGATTCATGGCCTCTGATTTCCACCACAGAGCTGTTTCGAATTCTTTATTCATTTATTTACTCATTAAAACATATTCATCGAGTGTGTACTCTGGGCCATTTATGTTCTCCCCCTCCTGGAGGTTACAATTTTATCAGGGAAGGTGAATATCAAAATGGTGAAGAATGTACAAATTCCTTAAGCTATAACTTTAATGTATAAATAATGTCACTTAATATTCTAGTAAGTAAATTTACACAGTATTTCAATCATCCCCCGCTACTGATGGCAGAATATTTAACATGATCAGTCTCAGGTGAATCCTATTTTTTTTTTTCCACTCTTTCCTTCTCCTCATGGTTGATATTAAGTTGCCCTTAGAACTTACGGATTGTTGTGGGCCCTGTCTGGTCCCAGATCGTCATTAACCAATGCGGGCAAGAGATGTCTGATTATCCCCATCCTTGATCCTCTTCATCAATCCTTTTGGCGTTTACTGAGATACCCACCAACACCTCTGGTCTACACTGCCTGGATTCCAGCAGTGAAGTTTCAGAAGAGTCTGTCTTCTCTTCCACAAAAATTTTTTAAAACATTGTTTTTAGTATCCTCTTAGACTGGAAAATTCACTCCTATCTTGCCTTTTTCTGAATTTTTTGCCTAAGTCATGAGTATTATGCCTCTAAGTTCTTTAGGGCTTTTGTCTTTTGATAGTCAAATGCCAGGATATTTAGGTTCCAAATTTAATTCCTTTAAGCCATCATCATAGAAACGATTGTTGAAAAACTACTTTGAAACTCAAAAACTAATTGACCCCTTTCTCTTTTAGCATCCTAGTCTGAGGGCAGTGGTAAGAGTAGGGTAGTATGCTGGTTACTTATTGCTCAAAACAAAAATACTTGTTATGTCTCATGGTTTCTGTGGGTCAGGCATTCAGAGAGGGCGCAATGAGGACAAGTTATCTCTCTTCCTGTGTCTGGGGCCTCAGCTGAAAGTCATCAACATTGTGGGGCCGAGATCATCGTAAAGCTTATAAATGCAGTATCTGGAGGTTGCTGTTGGCTGGGGGCCTAGCTGGTGAGGTCAGCCGGAAGACCCTCACGTGGCCACATCATGTGCCATGGGCTTTATTAGAACATGGTGGCTGGGTTCCAGGGGCAAGAGGTGAGAGAGAGAGAGAGGCAGGCAGAAGCCATATTGCTCTTTATGACAAGCCTCATCAGTCACACGGCGTCCTTTCATTGGTTGAGGAAGTTACAAAGGTCCACCTGCATTCAAGGAGAAAGAACACTGATCCCACCTCTGGATGGGGAGGCTTGTCCATGCCACACTGTGAGCATATGGGCATATATTGGTATGGCCATCTAGGGAAAACATAATCTGCCACAAAGGGGTTAGCAGAAAATACAGGGAATGAAAAACACTAGGTAACGCATCACAATATTATTTTGTCCCATTTGGTCTGCAGCTGATGGCCATCAACCACGTGTTCAGATGTGGCCAAAAGGAAGGAAAGCGTGTATTGATGGAGAATCAAAGTGTGTGTGCTTGGTTCTTTGAAAAAATGTCTCAGAACATTCGTGTCCAGCTATTTTTGTCCCACTAAGGAGTGCGGTTTCTAGCTATTTGTGTCCCACTGAGGAGCGAGCTTTGTCCTACCATTCGCAAACTAGTTGTGATTATCACTAAAGGCCCTCCTTCTGTGGGTTACCCTCTCACTACTTTCCCCAGGGACTGAGTGTGTTTATGTTGGATTTTCCCATTCCTATCACCAATTCCTGCCCGTTCCCCCTTCTTTCCTTTTCTATATAATAATCTAATGGTTCAGCCTTTTGCTGGGGGAATTAATTGGGTTATCATGTCCTTAACTAATAATAGCTTTTTTTTTTTCCCCATGAATTTTAACAGCTGCCTAATTGAAGTATCCAAATGGAATAACTAATAATGAGAAACTTAGGCTTTTAAAGCCTGACTGCAGGGCTCAAGGATGAGACCAGGGCGGGCTGGGCAGAGCAGCTCAATAGCTCCTAATCATGCCATGCAGATGCCCATCTGTGTGGCCTGCACCCAGGGCTGACCTGCTTTCAGGAAGCTTAATTAGCAGGATGAGAAGAATTGCCTCCTTTCCATGCTTGGGTGAAGGCGTTGATCTAGCAGAATAGTAGAGCCTAGCTACTCTCCTCTTTATTAGTATATATATTTTAAATGAAATAATGTTATTATTTTATTCTGGTCATAAAATGAATTCTTGCCTACTTTCAAAAAGCTACACATTTCTGGAATTGCAGAGAAAAAAGAAAAACTGTGTGAAAACTTACCATCCAGATTTAACTCTTATAACATTTTGGGAAATGTTCTTCCATATATTTCTGTATGCGTGGTTACCTAGAGCTATACTTATACATGACTTTGTTTACATATCATACTATACATCCTGTTCTGTATCCTGTTTTGTTTTGTGTTCATTCAATAATAGTTATTTTTTCCATGTCAATTAACATAGATCCGCATCATCATTTTTATTGACTGCGCAATATCCCTCTGTGAGACATACCATAAGTTATTTAGCTAATTCTATTGAACAACACTTAACGCCTATTGCAATTTTTGGATATTATAATCAATGCTCTGAAGAACTTTCTTGTACATCCATTTTTATGTACTTGTTCAAAAATCTCTTTGGGATAGTTTCCTACACAGGGAAATTACTAGGAGTTTTTTTTTTTTTTTTTTTTTTTAAGAGACAGTAGGAAGCTGTGGGGGGAAAGAAATCTGAGTGAGCAGCCTAGTTCCAGAGAATTTGTGAAAAAAATATACATAAAAGGCTCTATTGAGTTAGGAGACTGATCTGGACAGCTCAGAATGCAAATTAAAAAAAAAAAAATCTTCAAGAAAATCTTGTAGCCTAGAGTGGAAGATAGACCCTTACACAAATTCCCAGGAGAGGCATGAACAAAGTACCATGGCAAAGATAAAAAAAAAAGGGGGGGGGGAGGTATTAAATCTGAGCAAGAGAAGTGGGGGAAGAATTAGAAGAGAAAACAAGTGGGCTGGGCCTGTGGTTGGGAAGGAGTTGAAGACATGAATCCATTAGTTTACTCAGGCTGCCATAATAAATACCAGAGACCAAGTGCATTAAACAACAGAAATTTGTCATTTCATAGTTCTGGAGACTGGAAGTCCAAGATCAAGGTATTAGTAGGGTTGGTTCTTTCTGAGGGTCATGATGAAAAATTCTGTTCCAGGCCATCTCCTTGGCTTATAGATGACTGTTATCTCCCTATGCCTTCATATCTTCTTCCCTCTATAAGAGTCTATCATGAAATTTCCGCTTCTTATGAGGACACCAGTCAAATGAAATTAGTGCCCATCTTAATGACCTCATTTTAACTTAATTACCTCTTTTAAAGACCCTGTCTCCAAATACAGTCACGTTCTGAGGGACTCGGGGTTAAGAGTTCAACCTCTGAATTTTGGGGGTGACATAGTTCAGCCCATAATGTCAAAAGAATGGAGAAATGCTTGTATAAAAGCCCAGAGTCAGGCAAGGGTGCTGTGGTTGTGGGAGACTGAGGAAGCTGTAAGCTAGGTGGAGAAGGTCTGGGGGCTGGGATTGAAAAAAGAGAAAAGTGGTGGAAGGTGTGTCTGTGCTGGGAGGCAGTCTTGTAAAAATCCCTGAGAAAGGTGGGCTTTATTCTGCAGTGGGTGGGGAATCATGGGTAATTCTAAGGAGTGACATGATCAGGTTTGTCCTTCATTTAGATGTTGCTGTCAGAATACCAAGTATTGGTATGTATGTGGAACATCTGGAACCCTCATGCACAGTTGGTGGGAATGTAAAATGGAACTATTTTTGGAAAATAGTTTCGTACGTGTACCATATGAACCAGTATTCCTCTCCTAGGTATCTATCCAAAAGAAAGGGGAGCATGTCTAGACAATGATTTGTACATGGATGTTAATAACAGCTTTATTTGCAGTTGCCCCCAACTGGAAACAATTCAAATGTCTATCAACAGGTGAATGGCTGAAGAAATTGTGGTATATCCATTCAGTATAATACCACTAAGTAATATAAAAGAAAGAACCATTGATACAACAATGTGGATAAATATCAAAATAATTATGCTGAGTGAAAGCATCCAGCACTCCCTCCCCCCAAAAGACCCTCAAGTACGTACTGTGTGATTCCATTCATATAAGATTCTAGAAAATATAAACTAATCTGGGAATGAGGGTTGGGGCAGCTGGGGCAGGGGTGGGAAGGAGAGATTGCAAAGGTGCATGAAGGAACTTTTGGGAGTGATAGAATTGTTCGTTATCTTGATTGCAGTGATGGTTTCTTGGTTGTATACAGATGTCGAAAGTCATCAAATTATACAAGTACAGGCAACTTACTGTATGTCAATCATACCTCAATAAAAAACACCAAGCCAACACAAGGGAAACAAAACCAGAATCAACAAGAAAGGAAGTCTGTAGGGTGGATAAAAAAAAAGAAATTATAACATAACCTTGAGGAAGGGAGACCAGTTAGGAGATGACTGTAGACTTTCGAGAGATTATAGGAATCTGAATGAGTCTGGGTAGGGGTGCCCGCTTGGCTTTGCTCTGCTTTTGTTCTGGGACATATGGTTTTAGGAACTGAAGTGCTGTGGGCTGCAGAAGGATGCTTTGAACTTGTGTGATAGTGGAGGACACCAGCCTTTCTTCATCTCAGTCTCCACTATAGGTTAGGCATAATTTTAGACATTTGTAGTAGTGGTGAATAAGACAAATATCTTCTGGGCTCTAAAGGCTACCATGCTAGTAGGAGACCAAAAAATAATATGTCAGGTTTACTGCTATGAAGAAAAAGCAGGGTAAGGGGCCAATTACTGGATGAGCATTGGGTATGAGAACCATTCCAGTGAGGTATTTAATAAAGGCCCCCCCCAGAATGGTGAGTTCAGGTCTTCATGAAGCAGTGAAAGAGGTTAGTTGAGATCAGGGACAAGTATCCTAGGCTGGGAGACAGGCAAGCGCAAAGGTCTTGAGGTGGCAATGGAAGTGGCTTGTCAAGGAGAAGGCTGGAAAGAGTACAGAGCACAGTAGCAGAAGCTTAAGTAGGTTCTTGAACTGCCGCCATTGTGTGCACAAACCAGCTCGCTGGTAATTTATACTGGGCATTTCCTCTTACAACAATATTCATGCTAGAATGTTGAAAAGTTTAAGTGCTGTTTGAGATACTATTTGGTTGGCTGTAGCTTGGATTCTGTTTCCTAGGCCCTCTCCGCCCTCTTTTCTTTTTGCAAGGTTGGGGTCGGTTATGGCATTTGTTTTAGTGGGATTTAATCTACATTTCATTAGGGTCGAAGATGTGAGAAAAGTCTTATGGAGGTGTCTTCATTTATCGTGTACCTTAATGCCCAATGCTGGGTCGAATCCCACAATTAAAACAAACCTGAGTATGACTGAGAATTGGATAATCACTAATGGTTGACAAATTAAGATCATTGACACATCCCTATAACATCTGCTTCAAAAAATATGGCATTAAAAGGGAGCAACAGACATTTTTTGGTCACCTCTTGTGAGGCGAGCATTTCTACCTGTCTTAATTCATTCTCTCAGCAATCCTCTTATTAACACCACTTTGCAGCTATAGAAACTAAATAACTTGTCCAAGGTCACACGGCTAGTAAATGCCAGAGTTAGGATTTCAAGTCACGTCTGCTGCCTCCTGCTTGGAACTCCTGTCGCTGTACCACGTCAGTGTTTAGTGCTATGCCTCAACGTACATAAAGCCATGCTGTCAGGGACTGAATAGAGAGGCTGTCCTTTTAAGAAAGCAAACAACTTCCTTGAGAAAGAAGCCTCAAGGCTTTATCTCTTGACTGTCAGACCTATCTGTCTGAATGTTCCGGAAGAGCCTGTGCCCGGCTCAGCCATTCCTCCCTTCCCAGAAGGATTCTCCAAAGGGACTGGGAGCAGAAGGAGGCTGAGGGAAGTGGCTGGGTCAGCTGGGTATGATTGAACACTGTGCCAGTATCGAAGACCTGATAGAAATCTGGGGCCTCTGGGCACTCGATTTTTAAAGTAATCCTGTCAGTTCCCTAATAATAGTAATAAATTAACCAAACAGTGGATTCAGTGGTATTTTATGTCCTAAGGGTATTGCTTTCACACTTCAACTTGATAGCATGATTTATCAAGAGATAAATTGCAGCTGGGAACGAATGGATTTACTGGTGTCAGAGAGACGACAAGTATATTCCGAAGATGTTACCAGTGACGGGCATATACCTGACAAGCATACTTGAAAATCCCCCAACAAAAAGCTTCTCTTCAAAGGCTGAATAACTTTAATCTTCACTTTAGATGTAGGTTATTGCAAGGACAGAAGGATTTTGATGGTATAATTAGCCCCTTCCCAAATCACTATGACCCAAAAGCACTAATTACATTTATCTTTGGAGATGGGGTTACGTAGCCACCTCAAGCCTTTTCTCAAGCCCATCAGGATGATAAATAAATAAATGAATGTGGGGGTTATGCTACTCTAAATGAACGTCTAACTGCCGGCTCCCCCCATCCTCCACTGCCAATCGGCCGTTACCACGTGTCTGTCGTTCTCATGTCAGTGCACATGATGAAGATAGAGTTTTCTTGTTGGATTTGCTTACTGAGCAAGACAACCTCATCTTTGGATATAAGGGAAAGTGGAATTACTTCCAAGATGTTGCTCAAAAGAGGATCCAGAAAGCAGAACTGAGAAAGAAAGCACAGGTACAGGGTAGGGATGGCCTGAGCTCTCAAGGTTAGATGAGGACTCCTTGGAGATGTGAGAAGATGGCCCCCTCCACATGGAGGCAGACCCAGAAGTGCGAGCTGAGAGTGCATCCTGCCTTGTAAATCGATAGATGCGTATGGGGCTCTCTCTAGAATGTAACTTTAAGAAAAAGCATATTAGATCTCTAGAATGTAACTTTAAGAAAAAGCATATTAGAAGAATTCATGGTGACTCATGGTCTAATGAATGTGTTCTCAAAGCCTTTTTGAGTCTTTTATGAGAAGCATGAAAATGGGCTTATTTTGGGGGGCAGGAGTGGTGAGGAGAAGTAGGGGTAGGGTAGGATGTGCGCTCTTAGTGCTTAACAGTATCTTGAAAAATAACTCTAAGCTTGGGGTATTTACCTCATAGACGAAACACGTTAAGTGTGGGTTGAGCCTTGCACATTCAAAACATGTCTTTAAACATATTCCAAAGTCTGGGAACTGTACAATTAACAAACAAACGTGATATTTTGCCCAAAAAATCAACACAAAAAAATTATTAGGAAAAGTAGATGTAGAAATAAGATTTAACTTCAGAAGTAAGCAAGCAGATAAGCACATTAATGAGTGGTCCACTCAAGAAGCAAATAGGATTTAAAATGTTCCCAGCTTTTGGGTGGTTTAAAGCTAGCCATAACTAGACAGCTATGTACACAGATTAAAAGAAAATGGTGCAATGCCGTTTCTTGTTAAGTCCCTTTAAAGTTTTCCAATAGCCTGAAGCATTTGTCGAAATCCCAGGGAGGTGCAACAAAGAACTATTTTAAACCTCCAAATTCAGGGCACCTGAAGAAGTAAAGGTGCATGCCATTTTCCCTCTTGGGGATAAATAGCTTTGCCGTATATAAAATTGTGAAAACTGTTATAAACATACAACACTTTCTTATCACATAGTCTATGTGGATCTCTCTAGACCTGGATAAATTTTTTTTTATTGTAAAATATTTAAGCTGCTTCATATATCTTTTGAAGTTATTTTTTCTGGCCAAATTCTGAGTAGGTTTTTATAGGGGAAAAAAAAATCAAGTGCGAGTCAGAACTCCTGGACTCTGGGGAGACATCTGGTTTTCAGAATCAATCTCTAAGATGGAACCTCACCACCTTGGACATCTGACTTCCAGTTAAATCCTCCAATAAAACCCTAAGAGCCAGAGAAATCATCTTTAACATGCATTCTTCATACTGTCTTAGAGAGTGTGTGCCTATGGGCAAACGTGAGAGGCAGCACAGAACCGGACAGGGGCTTAAATCTTTCTTAAATCTTAAATCTCACCTGAGAGTCAGAGTCATGGACGTGGAGGTGAATTTTGATAGGTGTCCAAAGCAACTGTTGGCCTAGGTGCTCTTACGGTCACCCACACTTCTAGTGGACAAGGTGTGCCAGTGCTAATATTGGGAAGCAGGTCAACCTAAACCAACTGTATTCAAATTAAGATAGACAGAGAACCCACATGTGGCCATCTGCCAGCCTCCTGTACTGCCATTTCTCAACTCCACACTCCGTCAGATGCAGGAAGGCAAGGCAAGAGTGTGAACCCCTCCATCTCTTCTGTTATCACCCTTCCTTTGAGGCCCAATTTAGCCCAAGGGGTAAGGAAAGGGAAACTACCGGTAATATTTATTTTGTCCTACCCAAAAACATACTGCCCCAGTTTTTCATCTTTTTTTTTTTTTTTTTTTGGACCGATGAAACAACTATTTGTGTTTTGTTTTATTTTGTTTTAGAACAGCGGTTTCAATTTTTTTCTGCCTTCAGTTTGTTGAAGCAAAAGTTGCTATGAGTCACAAACTTGGTCTGCTTTATATTAACACTTAAATATATTGCATTAAAAAATTATACTGGAGGAATAAGTCGGAAGCAGTGGCACCATTTTTATGGGAAGCATAGCATATAGATAGAAAAACATGCACTTTGATGGTTTTTTACAAAGTACAAACTAAATATCCCACGAAAGCCCTACCCAGGTAAAGAAATAAAAAATTACCAGACCCCAGAAGATTCCCTGTGCTCATTTCACTTCCTATCCTGACAAGGCTGATCATTGTTTGTTTCATCATTCTGATTTCTATCATCACTATTTGGATTGGTCATTTTTTTTTTTTTTTTTTTTTAAGAAAACGCTTCCTTAAATAAGTGGAATCATACAGTATATAGGCTTTTTTTGTCTGGCTTCTTTCATTCAACACTGAGGTTCCAAGAGTCCGTGTTGTTGGGAGCAATAGTTCATTTGTTTTCATTGCTCTAGCATTTCACTGGATGAACATACCACAGTTCATTTATCCTTTCTACTGTGGATGAACATTTGGGTTGTTCACAGTTTTTGCCTATTATGAATAATGTTGTTATGAGCATTCTTGTATATATCTTGTGGTGAACATAGGTACTATCTCGGTTGGTTATATACTTAGGAGTGGAATTCATGGGCCAAAGAGTATGCATATGTTCAATATTAGCAGATACTAAACAGTCATCCAACATTTCCATTTAATAATGGCAGTTAACACTCTGGTCTGAGAGTTTTGATTGCTCTACATTCTCATCATGACTTGACATTGTATCTTTGACATTTTACCCATTCTGGTAGCTGGCAGAATGGCACCATTTCTGAGAATATACACTGTAAAATGTAGTAAGTTAGAAATAAAATAACATATATTTTCACGTTTCAGAGGTTAAATAACGTCCTGAGAGAGACAAATAAGTGGATGGCCTCGCTGGGGGATACTGGTGACAGATCACTTCTGAATGAACAATGTTTTAAGGATAGCTGGTTTTAATTATTTGTTAAAAGAAGTGCAGAGTGTAGGATTCAAAATGTAGGATTGTAGAATTAGAAAAAAAACTTTTTTTTTTTTTTACTGTATTTTGTGTTTCATGGGCATTTTGAAGAATTGTGATCAATACCCCAGTGTCGGCAATTTGACCACTGGTTAATCTACATCAGCACAAAAAAAGTGCAGCAAAAGGGAGTCTGTTCATATGCTAAATACTCTGAAGCATTTTTCCCTGAGGTAATCTAGATTCTGCTGTCATTTATTAATTCACCTTCCATTATTCCTACAAGCTCAGAGTTTTTGAAGGAAGTCTACATGTGTTTTTTTTAAATTTATTTGTTGCATTAGAACTATTAACATTTGTCTTTCATCGCTCTAAAATCACACTAAACATATTCACAAAATCCCTGGTTCTGTGGAACCAGGAGGTTCTGTGGAACCAGGACCATGGAGCAAAATCTGACCCCAACCGTTCGTTAAGAAAGTTTGGGTGGCAGTAACTAATTAATTGGCCAAAGGTACATCAAACAAAGTGTTTATTTCCCTCACATAGTGAGAGAGAGAGAGACTTGCTGGTTTTTAAGTAAGACTTGTTTACCAGCTGGTTGTGTTTATTTATTGTTCCAGCCGCTCAGCAATATCTTTAAGCATCCAGCTTTCGGTCATTCTGTTGTGTCACCCTTAATGCACCAACTCTCACACTCATGTTTGTTGCCTCATGGTGGCAAGATGGCTGCTATTCTTCACGCATCACACCAATACGTAAGGAGGAAAAGAGGAAAAGAAAGGGTGGTTCCAGCCTTATATTTCTCATTTATCTGGAAAGGTAAAGAGCCCGCAGAAGACTTCTGTGTATACCTATGTATTAGTAATCTATTGTTGTGGAACAAATAACCTCCAAAACAGTGGCAAAACAGCAAAAACAACAACCACGAGACTACTGCAGGGGATAAATAAAGTGAAAACAATTGCCGAATAATTATTGTTTCACAGTTTCTGTGGATGAGGAATGCCATGGAGGCTTAGCTGGTGGGTCTGGCCCAGGGTCTCTCATGAAGTTCCAGTTAAGATGCTGGTAGGGGCTGCCATCATGTGAAGGCATGACCAGGCTTGAGGATCCACTTCTGAGATGGTTCACTGCCAATATGGCAGTTGGCAGGACACCTCTGTTAACCACCACGTTGGTGTCTCCCATAGTCTCTGTGTTGTATCCTTTCAACATGGCAGGTGGCTTCCCCTAGAGCAAGCAATCCAAGAGAGAGCAAGGCAGAAATCACATTACTGTATAAACTAGCCTTGCAAGACTAATACTGTCCCTTCCACCCTTTGGGGAGAAGAGTACCAAAGAATTTGTGAGCATATTATTAAGCCATCACTGCCTCGTTGGTCAAAACTGATTCATTTGTTTAGTCTAATTACAGCAGAGTCTGGGAAATAAATTTATGGTCAGAGGCTATGGCCATTCTTCCCTTGAAAAAACAGGAGCCCTACTGGCAGGAAGAAAGGGGAAAGGAATATTGGGATTGCAACTAGCTCATGAATGTGTATGTAATGGAATTTTTGGAACTTGGTCAGATAATTCTAGAGTTAATCTGAAGGAAGGAACAATTTAGAATAGAAACAGTTTGAAAAATATGACTTTTTAAGGGTGAGAAGGGAATGACCAGACCTTTAAGACTTCAAAATACGAGATGAACCAGTGATAGGCAAATGAATAGAAAACAATGTAGGGTACATAAATAGATGCTAATTTATGGGAAATTAATATTAAAAAGGACGAATTATTTCATAAATGGCACTAGAAAATATGTGTTTGAGAAAGTTTCATTTACATTCTTGCTATACAACAGAGTAGATTCTAGATGAATTAGAAAGTAAAACATGAAAAATCAAACCACTTTAAGACACTAGAAGAAACTTTAGGTAAATATTTATCCTATCCCAGATGGGGAAAGGACTATCTAAGTATATAAGCAATGGACTAAATCGTAAAGGAAAAGATTGATTTTAATATTTAACATTACAATCTCTGCGTCAAAAACATCATAAAAATTTAAACGCAAACAAGGAAATTATGCATTATTGATATTTTGATGGGATATATTTATTAACAAGAAAAATACCTTAGCTTTGCTTGAGGTCTATGGCCCTTTTCTGTCGAGCAAATATTTCAGATTAAAAATAAAACAGTGGGAAAATATTAATATATAATGAGTTAATATAACTGATAATAAAACCTCTATCTTCTCAATAAAATGGGCAAAACCATAAACCTACAATTCACAGAACAGATAGACCAAATGGATAATAAACAGGAATAAATGGTCATCTCATTAGTAATCATAATGACGCAAATTAAAACAAAAATAAAATTTAATGTATGTATCGGATCAACACTCAGGGCGGCCAGAATGTGGTGAAAAGGGATTGTCAAACTCTGCTCGTCGATGCAAAGCAATTTTATAATCTTCATCAAGCCTTCAACATGTTTGTACGTTTTTATCTGATAATTTTACTTATAAGAATCCAGCCTAAGGAAATAACAGAAATGAATTTTAAAATGTATGTCTGATGTGGTCTCAATATCAATTATAGTAGAAACAAAAAGAAAATTCCCTAAATGTCCTACAATAGACTCATAGCTAAACAAATCATGGAATGTCCATATGATGGAATATTTGGTTGTTGTTAGAATGTTTCAATGAATTTCAGTGACTCAGAAAACCGTTCGTGATATAATTTTAGTTGTAAGAGCAACATACAGGACATAAAGTGTATATGACAGTATATAAATTATGGAATACGTATTATATAAGAATTTAAAAAGTTTGAAAGAAAATAGAACAAAATACTTGCAGTGTATCCTGAAAACTATTTTGGGGGAGGGCTTGTAAGATTATGAAAAATTTGTGTCTAATGTAGATTTATGAACTTCCGAAGTTTTCTATAGCGCATTGCTTTGTGATCAGAAAAAAGCCCTCAGTAGACTCTAAATGGACTATTTCAATCTTATTATCTAACCTATCTACTGATCTTAGGGAGTTGTAGTGTGTGTGTGTGTGTGTGTGTGTGTGTGTGTGTGTGTGAGAGAGAGAGAGAGAGAGAGAGAGAGAGACAGACAGAAAAAGAGAAGGTGAGGGAGAAAGGGCAGAGGGAGGGAAGGGGGAAGGAGAGAGAGGGAGAGAGAGAATTTGGGTACTATAATTCTAGGGAACTTATGTATAAAAAAATACTCAAATTCATTTTTGTCAGGAAGTGGTAGATTAAAACCTACAATGGTGTGTTAACTCTTTCAGGTCACTAAGGGACCAATTAGTGCATTAGGCTAAGGGGTGCTAAATTGTATCCTACTAGCCTGGAGGAGACCAGGCATGTCTTGCGGCTCTAACTCATATCACCACTGGGAAGTGATTCAAATCTGGGAAGAAGCTGGTTCATTGAATATTAATTGAATGGGTGAATAAATGAAGGAAAAGCAAAGAAGCAGCTAACAAGCTAACATTTATTGATTATTTTCTATGTGCCAGGGGCTTCCTGCTCATTATTTCATTGAATTCTCACGGCAGCCATAGGAGGCCTATGTTATTATTGTCAGCACCATTTTGTAGGGGAGGACGCTGAGTTTATAACCACAGACACACAAATACTTTCTTGCCCGTCCTATCGGAAGGTGCTGGCATTGCTCTGAGTTAGTCACTTGCTTCCTGGGGTCGGGAGTACAAAATCTGTCTTGGCCCCCCAGAGCTTGGTTCAGGTTGACTGACCATGAAATACCACAGTTGAAGACATCACTCCTTTTAAGACTATGGCTTTTCTTTTTTATTTATTTTTTTATCAAAAAAATTTTTTTCAATGTGTATTTATTTTTGAGAAAGAGAGAGACAGAGCATGAACGGGGGAGGAGCAGAGAGAGAGAGTGAGACACAGAATCCAAAGCAGGCTCTAGGCTCCCAGCTGTCAGCACAGAGCCTGACGCGGGGCTCGAATCCACGAACTGTGAGAGCGTGACTGAGCCGAAGTTGGACCCTTAACCAGCTGAGCCACCCAGGTGCCCCGACGGTGGCCTGAGTATGACATAGGCAGTAGTATATGAGGGGAGGGTGAGGAGGGGAGAGGTCCGAGGAAGGGAAAACTGTTTGGGCTGTCCGTCATCGGCACTGAAGTCGGGCTACATGTCAGATTACTCTCTGAGCACTATTTTTAAGTAAAAAAAAGAAAGACGTAAAAAGAGGCAGAGGAGAGCAAAAGATTGCGGGGTACCTCAGGAGGACAAAGGGAGTACCCCACGACACAGGAGAAGGGATCTGGGGTTACTTCCTACTAATCATTGGTGTCACAAGTGTGCTTAGAAGCCGCTTCTCCTGTAGTCTCTTAGAGGCGAAAGGCAGGCATTTGCAAGAGTTGTGTGGGCTGCTAGTGCCGGCACAGGCTGTTTTTGTGCCTTGGAGCAAAGGAAATTGGTTCATAAAGAGGATGTATTCCTCACTCATTTCATTAGCAAGAAGCTGTAGCTCAGTAAGTTGGCTACTACAGGCTTGTAAATGGTTCTGGAAACCGACCCAAGCAAGCACCATACCGCAGTTGAATCCATTTCTGCGGGGGAGCCTGGGCTAGGGGAAGAGTTAGTTGCTCTGAATATTTCATGTTTCTATTTAGAAGGATTTTTTTCCATCTGAGAGGAAGCACTCTCCTGCTCAGGTGGTGACACGCAGTTTTACATTTCAGACATTTAAAGTTGTGAGTGCAAAGTTCCACAGCCCTATAATTTCATCTTTAAAAGGGAGATTTCAAGAAAGGAGATGAAAGTTCGATAAGAAAGCTTTTTATTCTTTGTTTGCTTCCTGGTTGGGGCACTCTTATGTTTAGGCTTCCAAAGAATGAAGGGGGGTAAAGTGTTTCTTTCAATAAAGGAAATCCAAACTAGTGACATCTTTAAACAGATTTACGCCCAAATTATCCACTGTAAGTCCACAAGCCACATTATAAAAAAATCACCCACATGGCCTTTTGTACTGTGATCCATTGTGTGATACCCAAACTCCTGGAGGAGGGAGAAAATAATGATTAGGCTTAAGCAAAGTGAAAAGATATTTTCTCAGCTGGAAGCTGTTAATACTTTAGCTGATAGAGACTTGGAGAATAACTCCTCTGTTGTGTGTTTAAAAAATAAATATACAAGTACCGGAATAATTCACAGGATGAGAAATCACAGGAGGGAGATAACAGCTGAGCATATCTGAGACTGATCGTTTTTCTGCTTATGGGGATGTTGCTCTTTTGCCCTAAGTCTTAGACTGTCAGTTCTTCTGGATGTTGTCTCCGGTCCTCTGGGCCTTGCTGTCTTTGAGTAAATACTGTATTGCCAACTCAGCCAAGGGGCTTACATTTTCATAGCAGACAGGTAATTATTGGAAACATAGGCAGAGGATTTAGGATTCTAGACCTCCTTCACACTTAAAGAAATCAAATATATGTATTTTTCTTATTGTAAAGCAATACATGTTCATGATTAAAAAAAACCTGGAGAAATGCAGGAAAGCAAAAAGAAGAATGTGTATAATAATCCTACTAATGAGAGATAATCACAGTTAGTAATGGAGTATCTCTCTCTCATTTTCAATCCAATAGAAGTTTGTGTGTGTGTATATATATATATATATATGTTTTAATGTTTTTAAATGTTTATTTATTTTTGAGAGAGAGAGAGAGCGTGAGCAGAGGAGGGGCAGAGAGGGAGGGAGAATTAGAATCTAAAGCAGGCTCCAGGCTCTGAGCTGGCAGCCCAGAGCCCCATTATAGAGGTATATTTTACAAAAAATTTTCCTCACGTAGGACATACAGTTTTTTTTTTATCTTCTTGGTCTCCCCTTCCATCCCTTTCCCTGAGTAATAGCTAAAAGTCTACACTTTGAAATCAGAACCAACAATAGATAGAATCCTGAGTTTGCTACTTACATCTGGGTGACGCAAGTCTCGATTTCCTCCTGTAGTAAATGAAGATGATGCTACCCAGTTTGCGGGGTGGTGTGAGGAACATGTGACCCATTAAATGTTCAGTAAATAGGAGCTCTTACAATTTTTCTTTCTTTCTCCCCTTTTGGACTTCTGCCATATTGGTGTCTTACTCTGTCTTTTGTAGGGCTCAGCTTCCCCCACTCCCTGCCATACTAGTTCTATTTACAACCGTTCCCAAAGCTTTCTTTGGGTTTTGGCATCCTGTTTCCCAAGCCACAGCCTTCTCGAGGCTGAAGGGCGGCAATTTTACCCAGTTAGTTGTGCCACTAGTGGTATCCATTCAGCCTTGAGACGGGACATTGACTTTCACAACCATTAATGAAAATTCACTCCCTTACATTTCTCGTGTCACTTGGTAAGTGTGATGTACTTTTCTTGATGGTTCTACCTCCCAGGAATGGACACTTATAACCTTTAGATATCCTCAGAGTAACCTTGGCCATATAATGTTTATCCTAATTTTCTGCTTCCTCTGTCTACTGACAAATGTCTTCAGTGTTTGACTAGAAGGGAAACAGTAGCCACATCTGTTACACGTGCAATCCCATTTGTTCTTCCTCTTCTTCCCCTTCCTCTGGCCATTCCCAAGTGTCCTTGATATGTTTCTTTCTATCAGCCAGACTGTTCATGTCACAAGGTCTTTGGATTTCTGCGCATAAACTTCAATCTGTTCTGCTACCTTGACCATTATTAGTATATATGATTACAGTTATTTATAAATCTTGCTAAAAGCTAAATTGTATAGATTCTTGAGTTGCTCCCCATAACATTGCTAGAATTCTATGCCATCCAAAAATATGTATTTCTTTAAATTTTTCCTTGACAGATGAAGGCGTACAGTTTTCCATCAGGATATGATTGCCAGGATCAAAAACATTTCTATTCCTGAAATTATTATTAAAAAAAAAAAAGGTTAAAAAAAAGCAGCACTGAAAATGTTTAGTCTGAGTGCTGATTACACTTTATTTTATAAAGTATAAAGGTATAAAGATTGGAGATGTTTTGGAAAAGTCAGAACAACCCGGCAGTAGAATGTTTTAATTCCCAAGTTACAGTATATACCACCATTTCTTTAAATAAGACAAAGAATTCAGCCAATAATAATCAGGTCTTACTTGTCTGAGAGACGGACCTAAGGATTTAGAGAAGGAGGTCTCTGTCTCTGTGGTAACAACCTTTCAGGAGAGGACAGTATGGGCAGGAGCAGGGAAGCAGCATAAGAAGGTTGAGCCCCCATTAAGAACCAGCGCTGCTCTGGGATGTACTTCTCTTATTTCAGGCTGGAATCTTGACTTTCCCTGGGACAAGAAAGATGGAGGTGTCTGTCTAGAAACTGGTAAATCGTGGACTGAGGGCTACCATACACAGGCACGTCTACCACCCAATATGTTCACATTCAGGGAATGCTGTTTCCTTGGGTTCAGCAGTGGGCAACCTGTGAAGAATGGGCAGTCAGTTGTACTTCTTTTTCTCTTTCGTTGCTTGCTGTGCCCAGTAAGTAGAGCTACTTCCTTGTCCAAGGGTCCATCCACCAATGGAATGCTCCGTTTGGTGAATGGGCCTGGGAAGATCAAGAAAAATTTTTTTATGATGGAAAATTTTGGACGTCTGCAACATTAGAGAGAATAGTAAATTGACACTGTGAACCACGACACAACTTTGGCATTTTTCAGCAGTTTTCCAATTTTGTTTCCTCTTTTGCCCTACCACTTACCTTCCATGCCTTTCTTGAACTACAGCATTCTAAAGCAAATCTCAGAGAAGAAATTCTACAAATGCTTCAGTAGATATCTCTAAAAGATAAGGATAGGAAAAATAACATCATCACAGTACCATTCATACCTAACAAAGCTAGTAGTAATTCTTTAATGTCATCTAACGTCTATTCCATGTTTAAATCTTCCTGATGGTCTAAGAAGTCCATTGGTTCAAATCAGAATCTAATCAAGGCCTACACATAGCATTTAATTGTTAGTTCTCATAAAACTCTTTAATTACCACGGTTCTCCCTTCCTTATACCCTGTTTTCATGCCATTTAGTTTTTGAAGAAACTGGATCAGTATTTTCTTTGGAATCAGGGAAGAATTTGGATGAGCTATTTCTTCAGGTCTTAAGATTTAGGGAGCTAACATAGAGGTCATGTGGAACAATATAACAGGGTGTCTGTAGGCACAGTAATGTCATCCATCATGGTGGGATGGTGGTGATGACGGAGTGACTGATGGGACACGTGGGAGTGGCTCCAGGTACAAGATATGGAAGGTTGAGAACCACTCTGATGCAGAGAAGCTTAAATGGCAGTCTAGCAGAACAGCTGCCTTGCCAATGACCTCATTGATCATACTTATGTTCTTTTAAGAACCTTATCCTGGACCCAGAGGCCATAGGATCTGTGAACTTGGACTTCATGTGTTTTTCTCAGTACAGACGGTACTCTCCCCCAACCGCTTTGGCTAGCTGGATTCTGTTGCTAATGTGTCACTTCTTCCATCTGTAGATGGCCTTAGTGATTCTAGTCAGTACAATGAAAATAGTTATTCACACGCCTACTGTGCGCCCTGCAGAAGAGCAGCGGTGTAGAATGCCATTTGTAAGGTGTCCCCTTTCAATCTCAAATTCAAACATGCTCGCTTTTTGGTTTGTAAAAGCTGCTTAGTTGATTCTTTGGGCTTTGAAACCACACGGTACTGATA
Source organism: Panthera onca (assembly GCF_046562875.1). Classification (NCBI taxonomy): domain Eukaryota; kingdom Metazoa; phylum Chordata; class Mammalia; order Carnivora; family Felidae; genus Panthera; species Panthera onca. The sequence continues at coordinate 210,778,198 of NC_138339.1, read as the reverse complement.
GGAACTGAAAAAGAAAAATGAATTCTTTCCTGACGTGACCTCTGGGTTAATCTCAGCCATTCTGCTATCCTTGGGGCTCTAACTAGGTAGGAATGTGGAGACACGACAGCAGAGCCCTGGATTCCTTCATTGTCCACACCCATGTGGGCTAATCATTATGTCTTGCGCATTCTTTATGATTTCCCGGAATAGCATGCTGCTTTCTCTTTTGGAGATGCGCTCCTTCTCCACCTCCATTGAAACCTCCCTAAGGTTCAGTTAAGACAACAACCCCGTGAGGTCTTTCTTGAGCTCTCCAGCCAGGTATTTGTTCCTCATCTCTTTTAAAGTGCTAGCATTCAGTGGCTCTGCTGTAACTAGAACTGGTGCAGACACGAGAACACCCCTTCGTCCTCTTTCTTCTAATTTCCTCTCAAGACTGTAGCCACGTGTCTGACCAAAGAAAAAGGGACGCATCTCCAACAAAGAAGCAAAACCAATCGGTGGTGGTAAATACTTGGAAAGTCCTTCTTCTTTTTTTTTTTTTTTTTTTTTTTTTTAAGTTATTATCGCCTGTGCCTTTTTAGTGAGTGGAAACTTCAGTCCTGCTCCGTGAACAGTTTTGTTTGTCTCAGTGTTTTTTGCGTTCTGGGGAATCACGCTAAATGTAGAGGGTACACAGAATAACAGTAGCTAACATTTGGATAATGCTTATGAGAGAGCAGTTTCTGTTCTAAGCACCTTATAGTTTTTATTCGCTTAATCCTCGGAACAATGCTATGAGGCTGACACTATTCCTGCCTCCATTTTATTTTCAGAGAAACAGAGGCCTTATGAGGTTGAGTAAGTCATCAAGGTTACACAAGCTTTGGAAGTGACAGAGCTGGGGTATGGACCAAGGCAATGTGGCTCAAAGGAAAATAAGACCCAGTCCTTTGGTCCTCAGGTGTTTACAGTCTGAGGGTTCTAACAAAGGGGGCAAATGTGATTCTCTCCCAGTCTTAGGATCTCAGACACATCCCACAGAACTTGGGGTAACCAACAACAGGGTGGACTCTTAGATAAGGCCACAGCTGAGACCGGTGTTGAGAGTGGCTGTCCTGCCATGCACCCGGAAGGCAGGCAGTTGTAGGCAGGGGCTAAACTGAGCTCCCTGTTAAACCGTAAAGCCTCCTGCAGAGGGCGTTATTGGGCGCTGTCCTTCAGGAGTGACTGGGAGCATCAGCTATATATGGAGGCTGGTCTTTCTCTGAGGAATTCACCTTTTATTCTTGTTCATTACCATCAGTGAATCTAATTGTGGGATGCCATTTTGTGTGGTGTGGACTGACTGGCTATTAACGACTATTCTGAGGAGACCTTACTATTTTGCCATTTGAATATTTCTTTAGAATTTCCTCACAAAACAACAGATTATATGGCAGCAATGAAACCCTGCTGAACTGAAACCACGTAGAATCGTAGCCAAATGTTGGGATGGCATAGCAGTCCCCACAGAATTTCTCTGGGGGTTTGGGAATGTTCAGAGTAACCCTCTATCTTAAATACTGTGTTTTTTAGCCAAATGGGTTTTCTGAGAAAGAAGAGGTTTTAAGGGCTTCTCTGGAGATAAATGAGCATATAATCATCTGCTCTAGAGGGAAATGGTTCCAAATCTTGGCATAAATCTGAGAAGTTGTTGCCTTAGAAACAACTAATGTTGTGTAACTCTCTTCCCTGGACAACCATTTAGGGTCTCTATAATTTGCTCGCTTCTACCCACGGTTTTTAAACCTTTAACCCCAGGTGAGAAATCTTAATCTCCTTCTCCAGTGCGGATGATAACAAACAACCTTTCTCTCTTCCCCAGACATTAAACATTTGGTGGGGACCTATCTCCTTCTTCTTGAGGGGGATTCTGTTAAGGTGGTGGAGAAAAATCCACGGTGATAGGGCCATTGGGAGTTTGATGACATCTGATCTGGGTTGCTCAGGACTGAGAAATTTCCTGGGTTGCAGGATTTTCACTGTTAAAACTAGAACGGCTGTTCACCATAGTAGTGGCATGGGCAGTACTCTAAGGGAGGATGCCCGGCTCTTTGGCCTCTGGGCTCTGGACAGCTCCAAGTTCCTCCCCTAGCATCATCAGTGGAGGGCCGTTCAGAGCATGGTCTCTACTGAATTGTCTGGTGATTGCTCTTTCAAAGATTCTCTCACAGCAGTTATATTAGAGAAACTGCTGGAAATATTACACACAGCCAGATTCAGTTCAGCTCGTTCAATTTTACTCAATTTATCAAGCCTACATGGAGTTTCTATAAATACTATACTAGAGGCAGGGGATACAAAGATGAACAAGACTCAGCTCTGCTCCCTAGGGATTCTGTCTAATGGGAGAGATGAAGGTGTAAGCAAAGAGACACATTTCAGTGTGATGGGTGCTCTGCCAGAAGTGGCAGACAAGACATGGGGAGGGGCATCGTTAGAGTAGTTCACTATGCGAGGAGGTCAAGAAAGCCTTCCCAGAGGAGGTAATACTTCAATGGAGAGTTGGAGGATGAGTAGGCATTTACCAGCCAGACAGTAGGGAAGAGCACTTCAGGCAGAAGCAAGAACATAGAGCAAAAGCACAGAGAAAAGAAATGATCTGTTGAGTAGAAACTTCATGGTACATTTAGGGAACAGCAGGTCCGGCTGGAACACAGTGTTTGAAATAGAAGGAATGGTAGAAGAGGAGCCTGGAGGCAAGGAGCAAGACATAGACCATGAATGGCATTGTAGGCAATTATAGTAATCACATGCCCATCTCCTTTCCCACTTTGCTGTTTTTGTTTTTGTTTTTGTTTCTTTCCAGATGATCCATTCTCCCCCACATAGCCATTGGCTTCTTTGAGCTAATCACAATGATCTTATTTCTCTTGGCAGTGGCTTGTTTAACATTTGAACTGAGACAAAAGTCTGGCCTAAGAGATGTGAGATGTGTGTTGAGAGCTCTGTAGGAAGAGAAGCCTTCTTCTCCTGCCGGAAGTTGTCATGTCTGCATGTTTGGCAGCCATCTTGTGAGCCTGAGGATAGCTGGCTTGAAGACCAGCTGACCTGCTGAGGAGTTAGGTCAGAAAGATGGGAAGTGCCTAGGGCCTTGGAGTCACTTTCCCTTAGGACATTTTGTTATATGGGATACATTTTACTTATTGTTCTAGCCATTTTGAATTGAGATTTCTGTTACTGGTGGCTGAAAGCCTTTAGTGACGTGGTAAAACACACTAAAAAGTTGAAGCTTTTGGCAACAGGAGAAATGATGTAATATTATGAGTTTTGTTTTAGGATATTGACTCCTATCTGCCAGTAGCCATAATCCCTGCCTTTAAATCCTAGATACAGAAACACATTCATTCATCTAGTATTTTTTGAAACTTATGCAAAGTACAATTCTACTTGCTGTAGATACAATGTCAAATGAGATATGCTATGTACTCTTGGGGGCATTTGCAACCCCTTAGTGGAGACTGGCAATTGAATCAACTTCACGGTGCAATGTGGCCAAGTGCTGTGGTAAAGTTACACCCAGGATATTGTAGTGGTGCTGTAGGGCCCCTAAAACAGTCTGATAAATCATAGAGTGCTTATCAAGGAGGTGATGCTTGTGCAGAACTGGCTGAAGACCCCTGAAGCAGTAACTAGCCATCCAGAGAGCTGCATGTAGGCCCAGATGTATCCACATCTCTGTCCTTCTGTTTCTGCTGTGGTCCCTCTGACTTCAACCCATTTCTGGGTGCCAGAGACCTAGTCTTATATTTGCCGTGACTCATCTCTTCTAGGTTTAGTCTCTTGCTTCTGTCTCTTGAATTGGCCGGTTCATCTATTCTAACTTACCTTTTGGTTGATTATATGTTTCCAATTTCCAGAGTCTTTCTGTGTATGTGTTCATATATTCTTGACTTCACAGATTTTGGTTTTTGCTTGCTGTTTCTGAACATTTTCTTGCTGAAGAGGCACCTGGCTCATGTTGAACCTGTCTGACTTTTTCCTACCCTTAACCTTCAAATGGTCTCCATATGTGGGCCAAGATATTAGCTGCCAGGACATATGAATTCAATGTACTTATAATAATGACTGTGAGCCTCACCATGTTGTCATTATGAGACTGATACAAAAGGTCATATTGGTTTAGAAAACTTTTGGGTAAAAATTAGGTAGAAAATAATTTTCCTTTTCCTTTTGGCATCGTTTTTATTTTGGTGAAGGTGGGTCTGAAGACTTTTCAAATGAGAAACTATATGCACAGCAGTATAACTTTTTTATTTGCCACAATTATTTGTCTTATGAATGATGTTGCTTTCGTGTGGGAAGAGTATTAACAACTCCTTTAACATTATGTGAAAGGCCTTTCTCCAGAGGGTGAAAACCAAAGATGGTTCTCTGGCTTATGTAACCTTCCTAAGAATTGATTAAGTGCATCAGCCCCAGAGGGGTAGGGTATTTGGAAAGGTAGAATGGTTTTCCTAATGGTTTCTTGTAGGTTCAAAACAGCTTAATGTTTACTTTCTAAGGTCACTGAGGTTGAAATTCAGTAGGTAGAAAGCGTTTAAGTAAAGAGCAGAGATAATATTACTTTTTAAAATTAGAGATGCCACATATTTTCTTTCAGATATTAGATATATTTTCAAGAACTCCATTGAACTTAGAAAAACAATATAGCTCAGTATAAAGAAATCGAGCAACAGAAAAAGATACAAAGAGGAAAAAAAAAGTCACTCCAAATCCCACTACACAGAAATAACCATTGCTAACATCACTGCAAACATTATCCTAAGCATCTGCTTCGGATGAGATTGCTCCTATTCAGAATGCATGGTTTAAGGTCTTCTATTATTTCCATTTCCTGATTGCATTAATGACAGGAAAGGTTTCTTTTCCCTAACATTTTTATTATTAGTTTTGGTTACCCATGGGTTTTGCATGGATAGTGGCATTAAATGACCCTTACTGTGCCATCTTTGACCAAAGTACATATTTCTTCCAACTGGAAAAAATTCATATGAAGGAGACTTAAGTGTGAGATGAAAATGTGTGGCTTCAGAGCTTTGAGTTACTGATCTCTATGGCTTATACTACTCAGTTCCCTCCCAGGACTCCCATTTTGGGGAGCCATTTATTCATCATCAGATATTATTGATATTCATAATTCATAATTGCATGGAACCACACAAATCCTAGTAAGAGACATAAAAATATGACACACTTTATTGCTTTCTAAGACATAATTCAGCGACAAAGGGCAGTCATTCATTCATCCATTTTACTAATCATTTATGGAGCATCGGACATCTGGCACTGGGTCAGATGCTAGAGACAGAAAGACAATAGATAAAGATGTAGTCTCTGTCCCCAAAGGAGTTCATATTCCAGTAGGGAAAATAAACACATTGACAAATAGTAATCGCATCATATGACATGTGCCTCTGATATGTAAGTAAACAACAATAACGAGATCGTATCTGTCAAGTAGTTTATGAGAAATACAGTTAGTCCTTGAGCATGACTTAGGAAGGAAAGAGTGATCCCATCTTGAGGTCTTCAGGGAGCAGAAGTATTTGAGCTGGTCCTTAATGGATTTGCAGTCTTTTAAATTGGCAGGGATGGGTGAAGATAGTGTTCACAGAGGAGGCAAGGCCACAAGCAAACCAGAGCACAGAGATGGGCAAGAGGGGTGAGAAACGGGGCAATTTAAGTCGTGCAGCCACTGGAGCTGAGTGTTCCTTTCTGGCAGTTGGAAGGATATGGCTTGCAAGGTAAGTTAGGGTGAGGTGGGTGACGCAGAGTTCTGTGTCTTATTCCTTGTACAGTGGGAGGTGACTCCAGGTTGCAGTGAGGGAGTGACGTGATCAAAGCAAGGTTTTGGTGGATTAATCCCCAAGCAGGAGGGATTAAAAGAAGAGAAATGCAAAGGGACTAAAATTTATGCAACACCTGTTACCTGCAAAGCCTTGTGAACTTACTGCTCTTTGATTCTCAGGAATATACCCACAAGGAGGCACTTTTATTTCCATTTTAAGTCTATAGAAGTTGAGGGTCAAATGGCTTATGAAATTTGACCAAGGTTCCAAATCTAGAATGTGAAAGAGTCTGGTTTAGTTTCCCTGCCTGTCTGCCTTCAAAACATGGAACATGGTTTGACGTCCTTCCTCTGCGCCATGACCATGGACTGGCATCACGGAGCTCATAATAGTTACTCTGTTTGTATTGAATGTGCTAAGACGCAAAGTTATAAAAATGCATGGTTTGTTCAGGGTACAATATCCACTCAGCCTTCTCAAGTTGGAGAGAGTTTGATAGACTACTAGAAGGGTCTAAGCCTTGCTTTAACCCTAAATTGCTCTATTAGACCCTGAACAAGAGCAGCTGGAACAAAGACTCTCACAATGAATATTTCAAGCTTTGATGTTTTATTTCTTTCTATCCAAATAGAGTCTCAAGCCCTTCAGGGAAGGAAGAAAGAGAGGGCAAGTCATGATGGGGGTAATGGGAAGTTTCCTGCTCCAACTTGCTCGGAACATTTTAGCCACCTACTTTACCCAGATGCCCCATGCTGGCAGGTACCAGTAGAGAAAGAAAAGAGTGATTTTGGAGTGGTGTGGCCCAGCAGGCCTTCTCTTTGCCCTACCTGCAGGTGTACCCTGTGGGTGTGTGTTCACATACACGTGCTGTAGTGATGGAGTGGTTAAAACCAGCCAAAAGATTTCTCATCTCTCTCCCCTGGATTCTGTTTCTCTAGTGCCATGTAAACTTTCCTAACCTTTTTTTTTTAAAGTAGAAAAATAGTCTGGAGATATGAATATTCATTTAAATGACTTAGAAATACTTTCAAACAGGTTCAGAGGAAAAGAAAGACTAGTGTTAAGGAAAAGAAAGAAAGCATTAAAAAGCTAGCTCAAAAGCCTTGTGAGTGGATTTTGGAAAGAGACTTTTGATAGGATTTCTGATAAATTTTACATACATAGAGAGGAGGGAAGGAAGAACTCTCAAAGGTGTTCAGGCTGGTAAATTGTGGCATTGGTCACAAATCCTAGAGCAGTGCCACGACTTCCCTGGTTCCTCTTGGGCACATCCCCATTTCACCCCTTCAGAGGCCCCCAGTCAACCAGAGACTGACCCAAGTCAACAGCGTCCTCAGGAAGTTTTCCCTGTTTCTTTGCGTTTCATCTTAGTGCAAAAGAAAAAGCCACAGCAATAAGGTTCATGAGGTGGCATGAAAGTCTTCCTTTTTCTAGCCGCTTCTTCAGTACCTGGGCTTGGCAGCATCTAGCTTTGCTATGGAAGAACAGTCATTGAGATCATTGCATCAAATATCGTTAGTGATTAAGACTCAATGTGGATGACAGATGGCAGCTCCTAGCTTCTACAGTAGGAGACAGCAGTGCAACAAAGCCCGAAAACAGCTGTAGGGGTAATGGTTGGTGCAGACAGCAGCAGGATGTTGAGCTTGGTTTTGAATGCCATACTGTGGGGGTGACAGGAACAAATTTGAGCACGTTCAGAGGAGAGCAATGAAGACCAGGCAGCATCTGGAAATCTAGGGACACTGAGAATGCTTCCTCCAGAAAAAAAAGAGCCTGCAGTGGCACATGACTTTGGAATTAGACTGGTTGTATACTGCTCCAGGCAGACAAAGACAGATGGGTGCCAGAAGTGCATTTTATGAAAGAAATAACTTTTCTAACAATGATAAAATGGGCTGCTGTGAGAGGTCATGAGCTCCCTAAGATCAGAAATGTTCAAGTGTATGCGTTTGGTGACCTTCCAAATCAAGGGTTCTGTGGTTTGATGGTTTCCGAGGGTCTCACAAACGACCTGTTTACACAAGTGCATGCACAACTGTCAGCTTGTTGATGCGTCTTTCCTTGCCTTGCAGTCTCTTTTCTACCCAATCCATGCTGGCTTCTGTCCCAACCACCCCATGGGGACTGCTTCTGTCAAGTTACCAGTACCTCTCAGTCATCAAAGCCCATTGTCTCTGTCCCTATCTTCTTTCAATTTGGGGGAGCATTTTGCACAATGTCAACTCCTACATTCTGGAAACAGATACTTCTCTTGGCTTTCATGACCTCATCCTCACCCAGCGGCTTCTTCCTACATCACTGATTTCCATCTCAGTTTCTTGTGAGTTTTTCCACCTCTGCTCAACTTCTAAATGTTGGAATGCTCCAGAACTCCTCTTAGGATTTCCTTCTCCTCTCTATATTAACTCTTTGTGGAGGTTTAAGAACATGGGTATACATTCCTTGACTTTCTTCTGATGCAGAGGTGGAGTCTATGTCTCCTCCTCTAGAATCTGGATAGAACTAGTAACTCATTTGTTATGTAGCAGAAGAGATGATTCCTGACACCAGAGGCTAGATCAGAAAAGGCCAGGAAGCTTCTACCTGATTCTCTTGGGACATTGGTCTTTGGAATCCTGAGCTTCCGGGACTGAGGGGGTCACACTGTGGGAAAGCCTAAGCATCTGGAGAGCCCACGTGTAGTACTCTAGCCAAAAGCCCAGCTAGGGATCCGGACATTGGGCAACAGAGACAAGCCTTCTCTGTGGTGCTCTGTCCAAACTCTTGACCCACAGAACCTGAGAATGGAATAAAATGGTTCCTTTATGCTACTAAGTTTGGATGGCTTGTTATACAGCAGGGTAACTAAAACACTTCCTAAAAGGCTTCATTTTATAGCATGACTTGAAAAATCAACTATAAATGACTTCAAAATCCACTTTCCAGCCCTGATCTCTTCCCAGAACTCCAGACTCTTTAATCTAATTATTTAAGTGTCTATCTGATCTCTCCACTTAGTTTTCAGTAAGCATTATCTCAAACTCCATATGACTGAGACATAAAGCTTGACATTAACCCTTGACCTTTCTTTTTCTTCCACTTTTGCCTACACCTAGTTTTTCAAGCAAAAACTCCTTTAGTCTTGCTTCCCCATTTTGCCCTCAAGATGACATCTTATACAATAGCAAGTCTCCACAGTGTCCCTGGGATCTGTCCCTTTCCCTCCATCTCATCTACCTCTGTCCTAATCCAAGTTAACATTTTCTCACCTACTGCAGTATCTGCTTGACCATTTTCCTGTGTCCATTCTTATCCTCTTAAAATCCAATTTTTAGCATGAAGTCTGTATTAGTTAGCTATTACTGTGTAATAAATTACCCCCCAAACTTGGTGGCTTAAGACAACAACATTTAATATCTCACAGTTTCTATGGGTTAGGATCTGGGCAGTGTAGCTGGGCCCTCTGGCAATTGGTCTCAGGCTCAATTGGGAAGCATCTGCCTCCTAGTGCCCTCATGTGGTCGTGACAAAAATCCACTTCCTGGGAGCTGTAAGACTAAGGGCCGCACTTCCTCTAGGACTGTTGGCCAGAGGCATCCCTGATTTCCTTGCCACATGGCAGCTGGCTTTATCAGGGAAAGGGAGAGGGCAAGAGAGAGAGAGAGAGAAAGACAGAGAGAGAGAGAGAGACCTAGCTAGTCACAGGCTTTTGAAACCTAACCATGGAAGTGACATCCCATCACTTTTAGCATGTTCTGTTAGATAGGAGCAGCAAGTCAGTAAGTCCAGCCCACATTCAAGGGAAGGGGATTTACTCAGGGCACGAAAACCAGGAGCTGGGGTTGTTGGGAGCCATGTCAGAATCTGACTGCCTGCTACATTGCCCCAGTGTGATCTTTTAAAATCATCAATCGCATCATGGTACGCCCCTCCTTAAAAACCTCCGGTGGCAGATATATGCCATCATACATTTGTCTAAACTCACAGAATGTGCGGTACCAAGAGCAAAGCCTAACATAAACAGTGGACTTTGGGTGGTTATGATGTGTCAGTACAGGTTCATCACTTGTAACAATGCACCGCTCTGGTGGGGAGGTTGATAATGGGGCCGGGGCATGTGAGAAATATCTGTATATGCTTCTTAATTATTCTATCAGCCAAAACTGCTCTAAAAATTAAATATATTTAAAAAGCTATCCCCTATTGCACTTTGGAATGAATTCCCAATTTCCTATTGCTTTACAGAGCCCTATATGTCCAACCTTCACCTCCTTTTCTCACTTCTTATTTCACTACGCTTTCTTTCACCCATTTCACTCCAGCCGCCCCATCTTTCTTTCTGTTCCTTGAATTCTCCAAGTATGCTCCTTCCTTGGGCCTTTGCAGTAGGTGTTCTTCCCTTTGGACCACCTTCCCCGTGGTGTGTATTGGGATGGCTGGTTCTTTTCATGCAGATCTCAGCTTCCTTGTTACCTCCTCAGAGAGGCCTCCCTGACCACTCAGGGACTCTCTCCTCTCTTGCACGTCCCCCTTTTTGCTTCTCTGCACTGCTCTTCACTATTGCTTATTCTTGTGTGTGTGTATGTTGACTTATTTGTCTGTCTCCCTCCCCCCTTCCCTCCTGCAAATGGAATGTGGGCCCCATGAGAGCAGGGACTGTTTCTGTCTCAGCTTCCATTGCTTTCTCCATCCTCAGATCTGCATCTGGATCCTGGCTGGCTCCTGGGCTGGGCAGGCTCTCTGGGAGCATTTGATCCTGCCGGCTGTGTCCATGGGCACCATCTATCATCCCCTCATATGGGTGGCCCAAGTAACATCTCCTCTCTATTTAGCTTTTATATTTTATACTTAGCTCTTATATTAGATTTTCTATTTATATTTATTATCTTTGCGGGGATTCAACTTTGAATAAATTCCTTGTCAGAAGTCCAGATACCACATGGAAATTGCTTCAGCAGTTCAACCAATGAACAGATTGGATTTAATATATTGACCAGTTCCAGCTTTGGTTCATTCACTCTACATGTTCAACAATATCAATCTCTGTTAAGAGGATTACCAGAGATTTTCTAATATACTGTTTCCATGACTAAGGTTGTCAAAAGAGCTAATAGTTATAGGATACGTCTATGGTGGCAGATACTGTGTCAACTGCTTTATAGGTTTCAACTCATTTAATCAATCAACATTCCCATTCTACAGATGGGGAAAATGAGGCACAGAGAGGCTAAGTAAGTTGCCCAGGGTCACACAGGTAATAAGTGGCAAAGTTGGAATTTAACCTCACAGTCTGACTTTAGAGTCCTTGTTCTTAACTAGTGCATGTTCTTGCCCACTAACGGTAGGCAAACTTCTGCAAAAGCCCTCCATCATGACTTAGCACAGGTATAGACCGGTTCCCAAACCCGTGCAATCCCCACTAGGTATTTTTTTCAAAACTGTGCAGAGCTTCGAGTCTCTTGATTTGTTTACTGTCTTCATTGACTGTATTTCTACCATTTTAGGGACTCTGTTTCAACTATCTGGGGGAGAGAGAGAGAGAGAAATGTCAAAACACAAGCAGAGACATCCTCCCAAGTGCCCGTTGAAGCTGTTGGTGCCACCCAGGGCACAGACTGTCTCTCGATATCCCTCAGATCCACCCTGGCCCGTAGTCGCGGGAGGGCTTTCAGAAATTTTTCTGGTGTTTTGGCAGGAAGAGAACAGCTGTTAGCTTGGTTATCAACTGAAAAATACTCCCTTGCTCTAAAGATGTTATGGGCTCGGTGACGCTCCCTGTGTGCCAACACTGAGCACTCTCCTTTGCTGTCACAGCGCAGGGTTTCCTGTGGAATTGCCTCATTCTTTGTGCATGCGGAGCTATAGCAACCCCCGTGGGGGCCCCCTACCCGACCTTGCTTCCCTGCAAATTTCTCTCCGCACACATTTGGAAATTTAGCTAGTAATTTTCCAGCAAAGCGATTCCTCCTGCCCTGATGATAACGACCAAATGGCGGACAACAGGGACAGCCCCTGTGGCCAAGTACAGAGATGGAATAAACAGCACCCAGCTTCTTATTCCTTCCCTTCTGAGAAGGAATAGTGATGTCTTGCAAGTCAGGAGGAAGACAAGTGTCCAAATAAAAATGATTTATTGAACACTATTCAGGGTCCCTCTGGGAGGACTGTCACTGGTGGGGTTTCCGCAGGGAGCCAGCTGCAGGCTGTGCGTGCAGAGGGCCTGAGCGCGGGCTCCATTTTCTCTGGTACACGCTGTCTCTGGGTGGGAAGAATGCTATTTTTTTGTTTAAGCTGAACACTCACCTGAACAAATAGCAGATGTTGATGAATATTAATTTGTGCTTAGATTAATGCTTCAAAGTGTCAATTTAATTTCTGTTTTACTCTTCAGCCCCTGATTGTAATGAGCTACTTCAGGATGTGGGGAGCGTACACCTGGGTGGGGGTGGGGCTGGAGGTCTCCTGGGAGCCTGGCCAGGTCCTCGGGCTTTTATCTCTCTGCAGTGGGACAATTCCAGAGGGGTCCGGGTGGCCCTTAGAAGTCACCCAGCGGCTCACTGGCCCAGGGGAGAGCTGGCAACTCCTCAAGGACACACACACACACACACACACACACACACACACACACCCCAGACAGCCATTTGACTTTGAGGAGAGGCGTGGTTGCTGAGTGCCTGCCCAAGCTGGGCTCTGGGCTGAGTGGACAGGCTGCTGGGTGATGCCATCATGAAGTCCTTTGATGCTACCCCGGGCCATCTCTGTCACTGGATTTGCAGGTTCCTGAGAAATTTCATTCTAATTGATATCCTTATAGGTCCACATGGGGAGGGGAAGAGGGCCTGCTTTGGGAGTCAGGCATATCAAGGTATAAATCCCAGCCCTGAATTTCATCAGCTTAGGCCCATTTCTTAATCTGTCTGGGCCTGTTTCACTGCTTGTGAAACGGAGCCATCGAGAGACGAAACAAGGTGCCTGTGTCCATGCTTAGCAAGGGCCTGGCACCAACTTCCCTTCCCCCCTTCCCTCCAGAGGGGTAAACCCATTCCCAAATACCATACAAATTGAACTTCTTACTGAGTTTTCAAAATTCTGTCTGTTATAAATGTTTCTCTGTGTTGCCTGATTTCCTAATTCTCCCTGTGCCTCATTAGTAACTTGGTAAGTAAGCATGACAAAGGTTTCTATTTTGAGTTTTCTGTCAGAATAATGTGAATGCTATGATTTTTACAAAGGACACAAATGGCACTGTATTCTACATTCGTCTTGTTTCTCGTTCATCTATGTTGCTGTTTCTTTGTCAGTTGGACAAATAGAATGGCTTCTTCCCTCGTAGGAAATCACCTTCTGTGGCCCCGGCCTCTGGCCTGCCTGGGACTTGCCTTCACCACTTCACCTTCTCCCTCCAACCTTGCCGGCTGTCATCCCACAGACACACAGGTTGATGGCATATTGTCTCTTGAACTGCAGTCAAGAGAATCCTGGGTAGTGACGATGTGCAGAATTGCAAGGCCAAGTTGTCCTGCTGTTGAAACTGTTGATGGCAGGTTTGGGCACACAGTGTGGGTGCCTACCTCCCTCTTGATATTTTTCCGCACTTAGATGTTATATTAGTTTCCTAAGGCTGCCTTAACAAAATACCAAGACTGGGTGGCTTAAAATAACAAATCGGTTATTTCATAGTTCTGAAGCTAGCAGTGCAAAACCAAGAAGTTGGCAAGGCCATACTCCTTCTGAAGTGTGGTGGGGCGGGGTGGGGAAGAAACCGCTCTGGCCTCATCTAGCCTCTGGTGGGGGCCGTCCATCCTTGGTGTTTCTTGGCTTGTGGCAGCATAACCATGATCTCTGCCTCTGTCTTCACATGGCATTCTCCTGTGTCTTCCCATCATCCTGTCTCTGTGCATGTCCAATTTTCCTGCCTCCAAATGTGGACACGGTCCTCTGTCTGTGTCCAAATTTCCCTTTATAAGGACACGAGTCAGATTGGATGGGGTTCCACCTTAACAACCTCATCTGGAATTGGCTAAATCTATAAAGACCCTATTTCTACATAAGGTCACATTCTGAAGTCCTGGGCTCAGGACTTCAGCATATCTTTTTTTTTTTTTTTTTCTTTCACAGGAGGGCGGGGGGAGAAACACAATTCAACCATAACATACATAAATTACTTCTTTTCTTTTTTCTTCCTTGGGGAGCTGGTCAACCCTTCAGGTTTTACCTCTGTTTCAACCCCAATCAGCAAAACTCTTCACAATCTGGCCATTATTCATTTGTCCAATTGCTAAAAAAGTCTCTATTAGGCACTTACAGTATGCTTGGTCTGGAACCTCTGTATCATCTCATTGAATTTTCAAACATCCTAAAAAGGTATCATTGTTCCCATTTTACAAAGGAGAAAACAAACACGCAAATATATTCAGACACTTGCCTGTGTCCTCACAGTCCCTGTCAGAGCTCAGTGTGTGAGCTGAGGGCTTCTGACTTCCAGTCTATTAGGTCAGAACCGTATTGACGCGGCAGCCATCTTTACTTTTCTATTCAACTGTATGTCTCTACCCTTGACCGCAAGAAATCCTGCCTGCCCTTAATCTCGTCTCTTCCTCAACACTCTCTGGTCACTCTCTGTCTTTGTCTGGCTATTTTGGTGACATTGGCCCCTGCCTCCCAATCAGACCTGCGACACTGGCTCCTACTGGCTACTTCTCCCTTGCCCTTGTGTTCTATTCCCTTCCAAGGACTTTTCGCTTCCCTGCCTTTCTCCCTTCTGTCTCACTTGCTTTGTTCTCTTGATTCTTTAAACATGCCACTCTCCCCTGACTCCCGGAGTCATTCATCTACGTGAATTTAGCGGCAGTCTCTAGCCTTCACATTTATATATTACAGACAGCAATGTACTTCTTACCATTTGACCTCCTTTTTTTTTTTTTTTAAAGCAACACTCATAGCTTCTGATGTATTTTAAACAGCCTTAAGACACCACTTTATACTGGCACACAGCCCAGTTCCTTACCTCTGCCGCTTCTTCCAAACATGACATTGGTCCCCTGGGGGATATTAGCTGTTCTTTCCCAAGCACTGAGAGGTGGCCTCTTGCTAATATTATTGTTCAGTGCTTTTTTTTTAACACAACATAAAGCGTCTAGGTGTCTGACTGCAGCCACCTGAGCTCATTTTAAAGATCACCTGGCAGGTAGGTCTGCCTGTTAGAATAGCTACCCAAAACTACCTTAGGAAGAGGAGAGGCTCGCATTTTTAAAAAACCTCCAGAAAAGGAGATGTAGTTACTCCCTTGATAACATTAAAAAAAAAACAAAAACAAAAACTCCCAACCTCAGAGCTCCTTATTTTCTTCTGTCCGTATTGTACATGCTCGTGTCCTGAGTGATCTTGTCTTCCTTATAACTTTTTAGGTACTATTTATATGCAAAAATGTCAAATCTAATTCTCTCGGTGCCATCCCCAAACTCTGTATTTTTAGCTCTCTGCTACCCACCTGGATGTCCTACGGGCACCTCGCACGTAACTGTCCTCCACCATGGTTACATGTCCCCTTCCACTTCTCGTCTGTATTCGATGAGGCTGGTGTCCACCCCCCATATCCCAAGCTCATTACTATCATTCCTGATTCTGTGTCCAATCAGTTAGAAAAACCCTGCCATCCCAGCTCACACATATCTATATACCTGTCTGTTGATCCTTGTTCTCAACATGGCTCATCAAACTTGAGCCCCATTGGCTGCTCTTTCTCTCCAACCCAAAGAGGCTTCTCTGGAGAAAGTAAACTTGACCACATGGTTGTCTTGGTTTTGATATTGCCCCTGGCTTCCTAATGCCAAGGGCAAATAGCTAAACTCCCTAGGTTGTTATTTGAGGCGCTCACAAATCTGACCGTGACTGACTTCTTATTCCTCAAATTCGGTCCCTCCAACATCTCCCCACCCCAAGCATACCAATCTTCTGCCAGATGGGGCTTCTCATACCCTTTCATGGCTTTGTGCTTCTGCATGTGATGCCTCCTCTCTTGGGGATAGCCTTTCTCCCCTTCTCTAACTGACAAATGACTTCTCACCTTAGGCTGACAGGAATCCCCCCAGGTAGAATTACTGGCTCTCTCTACTTGCTTCATGGCATTTTGTTCATAGGTATGTGGTCCTACTCTAAGCTTTATAATTATTTCTGTGTTCCCATCTGCCTCCTCTACTGGGCCCTAAACTCGCTGGCACATAGTCAGTGCCAGGCATTCCATGAGAAAACACGAATGTTTTTGAATGATTGAAAGCATCACAGTCTCTAATTCAACTCCACATCTCTTTATCCCTTTCCCTTCATTCTTCTTTTCTTTTTTTTTTCCTCCATAGAGAAGGATCTGATTATCATAACCCAAAACCCACATTGAGTAAGCTATGAACAAATATATAAATAAACAAAGAAATGTGCTGGAGTCAAAAGAGGAAGAAGAAGAAGAAGAAGAAGAAGAAGAAGAAGAAGAAGAAGAAGAAGAGGAGGAGGAGGAGGAGGAGGAGGAGGAGGAGGAGGAGGGAGGAGGGAGGGGGAGGGGGAGGGGGAGGGGAAGAAGGTGGCCATAGGATAAAATCAAGGCTAGGGTGAGTACATCATCTCTGCCTGCCTGGCTCAGTGCAGGTGCTAGAGGCTGGCTGCAGGACTTCCTGGGCTCCCCGGCAGCCCCCAACAAAGAGCACAAGGTTGGTTTATTTGATTATTGGTATCCATATAATAACATATGGCTCTGGGGGAGAACAGGAACTCTAAGTCTTAAGACCCAAGAGAAAAAATCTCAGAAAGGCACCACATAACTGGACAACACCACCACCCTCTCTGTTTGATAACATAGCCAGCACATGGCAGGATAATTCCTGGCTGAGCTATGGGAGGGAAGTGTAATATTTGCCCAGTGTCCACATTAATGAGTTTTAATTAGAAAAGGTAAGCATATTTCCTCTTAGTCTGTGTCTGATGAACAGGAACAAGGAAAGGAGTTGAGAGGGGAGGGTCCCATCCCCTGACTAAAAGTCCTGACAGCTCCACTCACTAACTCGCTTGGTCATTCGTTGTTTCATTCATCGGGCAATATTCTTAATTGAATGCCTATTTCATATCAGGCTTTATGGAGGGTTTTCCCTCCACCTCCTACTGTGCAGTCTATCCCATCCTGAGTTTGGCTGGGAGGTATGCTACCATCTATCAGCTCTTTCAATCAGAGGCCAGAGGATGCATCTGCCTAAATTGCTTCATACAGGATTCAGCACTGGAGCTGGAGGTTTTTCCGTGGCAGCTAATGGTTGTCATAGGGAGGAACAAAAAAAGGGCTGTTGGACATGCTTCTTTTTAAGCGTCCAGGGAACATTTTCTGGCTCGGGAAAGACTGCTTTCACAGAGCAATTTTAGCCATTATCAACTGAGAATAAAACCTACTTTACGAAATTAAATTAGCCAGTCTTCCCTCCCAGATTCATTTTTCCTCCTTTAGCGTGGTGAAACCCATCTCTATTTAGCAGGCCAAGTAACCTCTCCTACCTCGTCATTCAAATCATTTAGTAAAATAAAAAGGCTTTAAAAAAGGAGGTTGCAAATATAAACACGAG
The DNA here is from genome assembly GCF_046562875.1 of Panthera onca. Lineage (NCBI taxonomy): Eukaryota > Metazoa > Chordata > Mammalia > Carnivora > Felidae > Panthera > Panthera onca. The sequence continues at coordinate 210,760,821 of NC_138339.1, read as the reverse complement.
TGCAATTAAGATCTCAACTCCATTACATTAATATAACTACTTCGCATGGAGTTCATTATGATGCACATCAGGGTTTTAATGTTTTCTCCCGTTTAGTGCCATCCTTAGTTAGAAGGAAACATCGTGCTATAGAAAACAATTGTCTCTTGGGCTGGAAAATGGTTTGCAGAGGATTCCTTTGTGATTAATTAAGCTCACACACGATAAAGTAGAAAGAACCAAATAGTTGTTCTTCAAATTGACAGCATATTTGGTGAACAAAAAAGATTTATAACACTAAATTTAAATTTTCCTGATGTAATAATATATTATGGAAATTACTCATCTTTTTTTCTCTCCCTTTTTGCTGGAAACATGGTGAACCCTTAGGTTTTTTTTTTCTCCCTGTGCACATAGGGACACAATAAGAATGAGGGGACGAGAAGAAAAGGAGACCCAATGAGCAAGCACAGACATGATAATATGGATATATGCCTTTATTTTCCCCTCCTTACCCTCAAATTATTTCCCACAAACATTTTACCCCACAATTCTTTGGAGTCCGCCCTGAATGCATGCCGCCCTCTCCCTGGATAACCTCGCTCCTTCCTGGATATCATTCTCCAAATCGAAAAGCAGCTAGCTCCCTTTTCCTTTCAGTTCATCTGCTGGCCCAACCCCGTGCTCTGCTCCACTCAGCGGGTCCTTGAGGAAACAACCACTGCCAGCCCTTAGCATCTGAGCCACGCCTCATCAGTGGCATTAGAAACCTGCAACTAACAAGTCTGCAAAGAGAATGACGAGCTCTGCTTTGAAAAATGTTTCTGCTCAGTCTCTCCTTTATTTCATCTCCACTCTGTGTTTTCTTTCCCCTCCTTGTGTCTGCCTCTCTCTGTGTGTCTGTCCCTCTTCAGTTTGCTCCGTCCATTTCCCTTCCCCGACCCTCCCCTCTTCCTGGCCTCCTCCTCTGCCGGGCTTTCTCTCTGCCTGCCCCCGCTCTTAAATTCTGAGTCTCCAGGTTGCAATCAAAATCCTTGACGCCAAATTAGGAGTGATGGCTCATGTCTCTGGAGAGCATCTTCTATTAACTGGCAAGACTCAGGAACTGCTATTAATGAATAAAGGCAGCTCCCCAGGGTCGGCCTGGGGTACTCAGGCAGCACACTCGAATACTTTCCGCTGTTGAGAAACTCAGTGGGGCCTCCAGCAGTGATTTCTTGTCTGCCGGAATGACGCTTCCAAGGTTGCGGCAGGATCGGCGTGATACTTAAAAAGTCACCTCTTGGCGCTGTCCTTTGTGCTGTTGTGGTGGTGAGCCCCAGGGCCAACCCGGCTAGATAGTCAGATGGCCCATGATGATGGGGACATGAGGTAGACTTTCCTCCATCTTTAGGAGGGAACAAAGGAATAATCCCTCTTAAACACCTTGTACATTTGGGGAGAAAGCTGACTTATCACAGGAGATGGGCAGCTTTCAGATAAAGAGCTGAATGGGCTGAGACACCCATAATCATCCTCATTTGCTCAAGATGTGCAGGATTGAGAAGCAGAATTACCAAATTATTCTGCAAATCCAAAGAGATGAAACACAATAGAAGCGTTATTGATTGGGCAAGCTTGTCATTTCCTTGCTGAGCTTGTGATGAATGTCTGGAACAAATGTGTGACAAACATCCATGGACCACCTGCTGCCCCCTGGCTTCTGACTCTTTCTCCCTCTGCAGCCTCCCAGAACTTGTTTTCCAGACCTTTCAAGACAGTTTCCCTAATGGAGTTTTAAAAATATATACAAAATCAAACCTAAGGCCAGGCTTCAGTCTTCTTTGTCTATGAGGAATAGAGAAAAGGAGTTAAAAAGACTTTTAAAGTCGAACTACTAGCCTTATTCCTTTGCATTTCATTGTTTTTCAGTCCTCAATGCCATTTGTAAAATTAGAAAAACAGGAGCCTCAGGTCAGTTCACGTAAATATATATATTTGTTATCTATTATGTACCAGGTACTAATGAAAAGCTGGGGTCGTGGGGTGAGGAGAGCATTTTTCTTGCCCTCCAAAAGTTGACAGTCTTCATGGACACAGATTTTTTTTTTTTTAAATAAATGTCACGTCTCTTCCCGGGTAATTGTAAGGATTCCAGTCTCACCTTCCCCCTGATATAGGGACTTTCCGAGTAGGGCTGGCAAACACATATTACAATCCTTTCTCAGCTGGAATTGTTCAGTTTCTTTCTACTTCTTCTGGGGTCTCCTTGGTAGAGCGGTAGCATCTCTGTACTCATGTAAGACCGCGTATATTTTTACCTTCGAGCTGTGAGCAGGGGATGTTTGTTGAATGAATGAGAGCCTGGATTATTGTTCAATTATTTTGATCGATAGACCTTTCACTTTGGGCTGTGTGAGCTCTTCCAGGGAGGCAGAGCCTTGTGTCTGTCATCCTTGTGTCTTGAAACTGTATGTGCTCTCAAAAACTCTTTTGAACTATATTCAGTGTCATGATTTTGTTGTTGTTGTTGTTAGAAGGGAACGTTTTTCTTCTCGCCTCATTCCAGACACGCTTGGGGTAGGGTTGTCGTAAGGTCATGTAAAGTGTGGATCTCGGCCAATCTGAGTAGCTTAGAAACGGGGTGGTTTGGAACATGCATCTGTGACCAGACATGGCAGCGTGTTCCTGGCCAGGGGCTTCTGCTCTGAAGCGTCTCTGCAGAGGCTAATACTGAGCAACTGAGTACAGTAAAACCTTGGTTTGCAAGAATCATTCATTCCGGAAACACGCTTGTAATCCAAAGCACTTGTATCTCAAAGCGAACTTTCCGATAGGAAATAACGGGAACGCAGATGATTTGTTCCACAACCCAAAAATAGTCATATAAAAATGATTACAGTTCTGTCATATAGTACAAAATAATAAAGAAAATACAAGATAGAAAGAAAAATAAACAAATTCACCTGAACTTATCTTTGAAAACCTTTGTGGCTGGTGCGAGGGAGACAAGAAAGAGGAGGGTTATTGTGTAGGACGACTTTCACTAATGGAATAACTGCTATCTCTTGACTCAATGGAATCTTTCTTTTCTTGCAACTTTAACAAGGAACCTATCCAATGACACTTGTTTTTGCTTCCTTTTGAGGATTTCACGGAAATGTGACATTGCGTTGACAATCACCCACAATCCCACAGTGAGAGAGAGAGAGAGAGAGGGAGAAACCATTGGCTCAGTCGTGATCACATGATGTTTAGCATCATGTACTACTCGTATTGCAAGACATCACTCATTTATCATTTTAAAATTTATTAGAGACGTGGGGCGCCTGGTTGACTCCGTCTGTTGACTGACTTCGGCTTAGGTCATGATCTTGCAGCTTGTGTGTTCGAGCCCCGCGTTGGGCTTTGCGCTGACAGCTCAGAGCCTGGGGCCTACTTTGGGATTCTGTGTCTCCCTCTCTCTCTGCCCCTCCCCGACTTGGGCTCTGTCTCTGTCAAAAATAAAGAAAACATGAAAAAAAAAATTATTAGAAATGTTTGCCCATCTTGCAGGACACCCGCAGGAAAAATTACTCGCAATTCGAGGTTTTCCTGTGTGTTTTTTTCCTTCTCCTGCCAGCTGTGAAGTGAGTGTGTTGGCAGCCTTCTGGCCTCCCCTAAAACTTCAGAGCACGGCCCTGTCCTAGTTGCAGAGATCCTATATTGGTCCTCTGTAGCTGCTTGTTCCTTGGCTCTGTGGAGTTTCTTCAGGGCTCTCCTCTCTTCCTCCTGCTCTGAAGCTCCCTACACATAAATCTCTGGTGGTTCTCCTCTCTTAGGCACTTAGTCTCACTCTTCTCTTCCTGCCTGGCTTAGACATGGTAGCTGGATTTTGGAATATTGGCTTTTTGAATGACTTGAAAATTCTTAGGGTACTAGTGCCATGAACAACCCCTAAATTTTAATTCTTGATCATGACCCAGGGTCATCTCCCCCTACCCTCATCGCCAGTCCTTGGGATACAATAGCCTACACCTCTTGGCTTCGTGCTGTATCCATGGAGAAAGCGGCAACTGCCCCAGGATAAGCTGCTTTTCATACTGGTTCCAGTTGCCCGAGTTATGGAGGGAAGATGGTAGATGAATCTAAGGTCCGCATCTTTCTGTCTCTTCTGCAGGCTCCAGGTACGTGAGGGAAAGAGGTTTGTGGGTGCCATCTGCATCTGCCTGTTGAAGAGCCAGAAAGTTCACATGTTGGCTCTTGAAAGGAGCTGGGGAACGTCGTAAAGAACCTTCCTGGGATAAGGAACTAGTGAGAATGCCAGCCTTATTTAAAGAAACATTCCAGAACGGGACAAATCTAAGGAGATGCCTCTGACACTGGACTTTCAAAGTTAAACCCTCCACCCCCAGGCGTTTAACTCAAGAGGACAATCTCAAGGTCAGAGGCAGCAAAAACAAAAGGCTCTGTGGGGTTGGCAACGCAATGCTTTATTTTTCATTTTTCAGGTCATTGCTTAGACTTAGGGAGGCCATCCTTGGCTATCTGAAGGCTGGGCTATGTGTCCTTCCTACGCGTTCCCCTAGCACACTGTGCCATCCTTTCTGCCAGCACCTGGCACGCAGCCTGACCCAGGTGTGCGAGGCCACAGGGGCACTGAGTACAGAGGCTCCCACATACCAACCAGGTGCTCAGTAAGGACTCGCTGAGCGAGCACAGTGGGCAGCCCTTTTACAGCCTGGGTAGCCCATTCTAGAAAAAAACTGCCACCTCCAAATGCCTCCAGGTAACTTGTATCCAGGATGTGATTCGTAAGGGTTGACTTGAGGATTTAATTTTTTTTTCCTCCCGAATTCTCAGGCAAACTCTGTGAATGAGCATATACCTTTTCTTCGGGGAATTATGAAGACTGCCTTTTCTAAGCCCCTGGCAAGCCTTCAGTGAGTGGCCATTCCTTTCCCATTACATGCAAACAGCCCTGGAAGAAGCGGCATTTTATAAGCATCCAACTGGAATTAGACCATTAATCTGGGGAAATCTGTGGTGAAGGTGGTTGTATCAGCATAGGGTATGGAGGGAATTAAATAAGTAGATATTTGAAAAGCACATAGTAAGCACTATATAAATGCGTGTTAAAGCAATAAAACATGACTGCTGCCATTATTATCATCAGACACTAAGACATCACGCAGGCCAGAACGTTATTTCCTAAACTATGGAAGTTCTGATATTTTAAAGAAAAAAAAAATGATATACTTTACATTTTGGAAGCCCCCAAAATAAAACTTGGAAGTACTCTTGGCTCGAGGTTTATTCTATTTAACACCTTTCAATAGGGCAACATCTGGATGTTATCACGGCTTGGCAAGATGAGATGCCAAAATTACAAATTCTGAAAATGCTGTGCATCAGGCACTCTTGTCTTTGCCTGTAATTGCCTAAAAGATATAAAAGAGCCTGATTGTAATAACCTCCCTACTGTAACTATTCTTTGTGTCTATTCTGCAAGGGAAGAGAGCAGGAAGTGGTATCACTCTAAGGGTACGAGCGAGGAGAGAGGGGTGCTAATTCTTAAATATGTGTGCCCTGCATCTCAAGTAAGTGCTGAACAACAGTGTGAAAGGATTACCGGTAATCTCATATATATATCCCTTAACCTATTAACTGGAATAATTGTTGCACGAAGATAAGAAGCCCCTAAGTATTCTAGGCTACGTGGCCTGAGGTCCGAAAGCATTTATTATTTATTTCCTAAAGTCCTGTTCCCCAGTGATAGGGATGGAAATTTGGCGGACTGGGTCTCCCCTGGTCAAGCAAGGGAAATGGTCGTTTCATTTTTAATCTGGGTCCTCTGCCCTGACAGATGAATCTGAAGGGTGCTGTTAAGGATGTGATGAATTGGGCTCCTGGTGATGTCTGTGGGAGAGGGGGAGAGATACGGCAGCCCAGGACTATGGGTTTTTTTTTTGTTTTGTTTTGTTTTTTTTTTTGCCAGGCGGCCGGAGGCCTTTTGAAGTGAAACAGAACCAGCCATTTCTGAGAAGACTTAAACAAGGAGAAAAGTTTGTCTGCAACATGCCTTGAATTCTTTCAGTGGACTGCTATCTGTCGTTTCAGAGAGCGTGCTGAAGGCTGTTGGGGATGGAGGCGGAGTGATGGGGGAAACGGAGGACCGCTGTGGCTGGGTTGCTTTCGTCCGTTCCAGCAGCTCCCGTGGGAGGTGAGCTGTGACAAACACGGGAAGGAGGGTACGTCTGCGTCCTCCCTGGTATCATGTGGTCCAATGCCATGCCCACCAAACACAAAAGCAAGCAGCCGTGGAATCTTGACTGGGTTCATGTGATCTGTGGAGACGGTCAAACTGTGTGATTATAGTTCCCAATTAGACTTTTGTTTTGGACCCAAGGATAATCTAGATTTCCTGTTATACACGATGAGGAGTCCATGCAGATTTGTAGCAGGGGTTGATATGATTTGATTTATATTTAGAACAGAAGTAGTGAGCCAGTTAGGATTCGGCCAGGAGACCAAAGGCTCATAGCAATTTGAACAGGGAAAATTTAATACCGCATACAAATTATTAGCTAGTTAAAGGGTATTACCTCCTAAGACGTGTAAAGAGAGCTATCAAGAGTACAGGAATAAGATGTAGGGAGCAGTCATTTCTTACAGGGCCAAGGGAGCATGCATGCTAGGAACAGACTTGAAGGAGGCATCCTTCCCCACTGCCAAGGCTGGGATTCATCTAGTGTGGACCAGGGAAAGGCAGAGAAGTTCACGGAGGTGATGCAGGCTGGGCTGGCGAGCAGAAGCCACCTGCGGGAGTGGGGACGGAACTCGTGGGAGGGTTTGCTTTGCAGACCTCCAGCGCATCACTGGCTAAGGAGTAGCCCGTAGGGAAGGAAGCTACGTGCAATGCTTGGTAGGAAGAAAAACTCTGGAACCAGGAAGGCAAGACTCTTGTCTTGCAGTCTCCCTCCAGCGCCCTCTACTGACAAGGCTGACACCGTGCCTCCTCGCAAAAGAGAAACCTTTACTTGGGTTCAGCTCCAGTATCTCCAAGAAGGGCAGGGAAGGGTGTATTTGGAGCTTAGAGACAATAAATCTGCAGGTGTACAGGTAGTGAAGTAAAGGTGGACTTGAAGAGAGGAGAGTCTGGAGGCTATATTAGGCGGGGTGGGGGAAAGGAAGATGAAATGGACAGACCGACGCTCTGCCCTTGATCCTGAGACAGAGCTTGAGACAGTGTGGATGGCAGGGAGGAAGATTGGACTGGTACGGAGGGGGCTGAATAGGTAGGACTCTGTGGCTGATGAGATGCAGTTCGTGACAGGGAAGGCTCGCGGGTGTGCCCAGTCTTGGTGGCCTTCATAACTGGAAAGAAGAACAGGCTTGGGCTTAGGGGAAGAGAATAAATTCTGTTTTGGACATGACTGTTTATGGCACCTCTAGAATATCTTGACAAGATTCAGAATACCCCGGGAAAAAGCACAGCGGATTGAAATGTGTACTGGGGGTATGGGTTTCGACTATTGCTACACAACTCCCGCGCAAAGAGAAGGAATCACAAATTTCCACCTTAAGAAGAATTCAATAAAACTCTCTTTCAGAAATCAACTTTCCTCAAACCCAGAGAAGTCTTACAAAATTTCAGTTAGAGCTTGGAGCTCTTTTACTTTTTCTTCAAAACATCCTGGAGCTTTAATTTAGACTAAGGGTGAGAATTAAAGTTGTGCGTGCGTGTGTGTGTGTGTGTGTGTGTGTTTCTGTGTGTGTGTTTATTTCTGTGTTTTTGTTGTTGTTTTACACAGAAAGAATTGGTTTTGTATGTATGTCATTTACAAATGAGGGAGGTCTCTGTATTAAGCAGTCTAGGAGATGTTAATATTTTACTATTGTAACAATTTAGTGCAGGTCAAAAGTTGGTTAGACACACTTGCATAAACGCAAAGGAAGGAGGTGAAGTTAATGGGTTGGGAAGACAAATGTATATAATTCAACCCCCACCCCCAGCATTCATTTCTGGTGCCACACATCATGGCTTTTAGTTGTATTCTGCATCTAGTTGTTTCCCACGCCTGAGTCCTGCTTCCTTTTCTGTGCTGAGTTTCCAGAGGGCAGGAAAGATACCACATGCTATTTATTCTTCACAGTTCAACAATAGGTTCTCAATAAAGACTTCATTTTTATTGTTCAGTGCACGTTTATTAAGTATCACTCTGAGCCAGCACATGGCCCAGGTGATCCTGGGAACGGACATGAAAAATACACAGTCCGTTTGCTTGAGGGACTCACGATTTAAATGGCAAGAAATAGAAAGAGCCCTCTTGATGAAATCCGAATAGGTGTTTAAAGTGATAATCCTTTTTCTAGGCAGACCCTTCACTCTGGAGTGGGTCTTTGGACTAACAAGGCAGGAAGTTCCATCTTTTCTTTGCAGCAAAGTTTGGGAGCTGACTGGGTATCAGATGCCATGCGGGCTGATCAGACCTCCAGTAGTGTTTGTGTGCAGAAATCAATTGAGCGTTCACATATTATATGGGATTATACTGGAGGGAACATCAGAACAGTGTAAAGCTCTATAAGCTTGACAAGAACGTTGGGAAAATTAACAAGTTAATATTTCAAAAACTGCTTTGAAGGTAGAAAGAGTGCCAACATAAGTGCCAATTATTATTATTAGTCCCACGACCTTTTTCCTTCTCCTTTTACTGTTAGATCTATCGTCAAACTTCTTGACTTCAAGGGAAATTATTTTTCTTTAGATGAACATTTTTTAATCAAGTCAGATATTAATATGTGCATTGGTGGAAATACCATTTCTTCCACTAGTCTTTTTATCCTCCCTAGAGGGCAAGGATTCTGTCATTTGTGTATTTTGTGAGGCGTCTAGTAATGCGAGGTACCTTTTGTCACTCTGTCAGTAAGTTGGCCATGGCTGACATACCTGTAGGAGAGGCAAAATGTATGTTTAGAGTCCTACAAACAGTGAGTATGAACTAGTGAGAATGAAAAAAAAAAAAAAAACCAGCCAGAGCTTAGGTAACTAAAGAGATTTGCATTTTAAAGTGGTCACCAGGGGAGACTGTAGTCTACTCTACCAGAGTTGCTGACATTACTCCAAATATTTTGGTTCTCCTCATTTGGAATTGCTTTCAGACGCACTTTTACAAACCAGATGAAGAGCCGGTGTCATTACTTGATGTTGCCTTTTATATACGAGAGAACCTGAGACACCAAGAGTGGGAAACATGTTCAAAAGGACCTCTCCAGGGTCACTTGGCTGGCTCAGTTGTTAAGCATCCGACTCTTGGGTTTCTCTCTCTCCCTCTTTCTCTCTGCCCCTCCCTTGCTCTCTCTCTCTCTCTCTCTCTCTCTCTCTCTCTCTCTCTCTCAAAATAAATAAATATTTTAAAAACCAAACAAAACCAAAGGGACCCTTTTGTATTGCTGTGTGGAAGGCCCAGATAGTTAATGAGTTAGAAACTCACTGGAATAATCAGAAGCAAACCGTTCTAATGCTATACACACCCATATAGCTTGAGAAAATTTCAAACACAAACATGAAAAGGTTTTAGGGCATTTTAAAATTTAGACTTTTTGTGAAACTTGATTGCTCGGGGAAAAAAAAAATCAAAACTATGCTTAAAAGACATTCACTGAAGATGGAAAGAATGACAACACACACACACACACACACACACACACACACACACACACACACACACATTTCTGTCTTTTCTTCCACCCCAGGCAATGATAGCCAGAAATTTTTGGTTACTTTCCACCTTTTTCTCATCAACCTGATTTGTTGCCAGTAGAGAGGAGGAAAGAGAAACAGATAATGGGCCTCTGGGACATGGACTTGGCTGAATAGTCTCAGGCTTTTATTCCTTTCCCTGTCTCGTGCATCTATTTAAGGCTTATATTGGTTCTCTGAGGCTTCTGTAACAAAGCACCGCAGACTGAGTGGCTTAAACGGCAGAAATATATCATCTCACAGTTCTGGAAGCTGGAAGTCTGAGATCAAGCTGTCAGCTGGGTTGCTTCCTATTGAAGGCTGTGAAGAAGAATCTGTCCCGTGCCTTTCTCCCATCTTCTGGAGGTTTTCTGGTGACCTTTGGCTTTCCTTGTGTGGCAGACGTGTCACTCTGACCGCCACCATAGTGTTCACTTAGCACTCTTGCATACATGCCTGTCTGCATGTTTCCCCTCATATAGAATCCAACATGTTGGGTTCGAGTGCATGCTAATAACATTATTTTAACTTGATTACCTCTGGCAGACCCTATTTCTAAACAAAATTGCGTTCTGGGGTTAGGACTTTTTTTTTTTTAATTTTTTTTTAATGTTTATTTATTTTTGAGACAGAGAGAGACAAAGCATGAACAGGGCAGGGGCAGAGAGAGAGGGAGACACAGAATCGGAAGCAGGCTCCAGGCTCCGAGCCATCAGCCCAGAGCCCGACGCGGGGCTCGAACTCACGGACCGCGAGATAGTGACCTGAGCCGAAGTCGGACGCTCAACCGACTGAGCCACCCAGGCGCCCCTGGGGTTAGGACTTTAACATGTACATTTTGAAAGAGGGCACAATTCAACCCATACTGGGTTATCTAGAAGGTGGGGTGCACAGAGAAATGAGAATGTGGGAGCACAGCAGGCCTAATGGCTTGATCTTTTGCTCTACGACACATATGGCCATAAAATCATTCTTCATACTTTCATAAGTTGCATACCCATAAGGATCTAGGCTAGGAGTCTTCACGTCTATCTCAGGTAGATTTCCATGGCACTGTGCCTGCACCTGTCTTATGACAATTTTCTGCCCTGTACCACAGTTCCTTATGTACACACTTTATCTCTCCTATGAAATGATAAACTCCTTGAAACCAGTATCTAATTCACATTTGTTTTATATTCCTTGACTTAGAACAGTGCTTTGTACATAAGAGATACCCAATAAATTGTCATTGAATCTATAAATGACCATCTAGCCTTTCTAGTTCCAGAGTTCTTAAAGTGGACGTACTCATGGTCAAGTGCTGCCTCAGTCAGGGTAGGTCTGGTTGTGCTGCGGGAGCAAACAGCTCCTGACTCTGTTTTAACACGATAAAGTGTATTTCTTGCTCAGGGAAAATCTCCTGCAGTTCCAGGTGGTTCTCCAAGGTGGTCACGTTCAATGTGGGAGCAAAGCTTCCCTTGCAACTCCACAGAAAGCTTCACCATTTCCGTGGCAGGGGAAGAGGTCAGGGAGAAGCCAGCACTAGATCTTAAATCCTTCAACTGGAAAGTGACACACATCACTCTGCTCCCAGCCTGTCGGCCTGAACTGCTTTCATGCCCCTTTGTCCAATGGCAGGGGGACTAAGAAACATTATCTGTCATGTGTCAGGAAGGGGAGGAGGATGAGAAATGCTGAACACTGGTAATTATACCTCACCCACTCTCCCTCCTCCAAAATGTATCTTAAATTAGCATTATGTTTTATAGAGTACTTTTTGAGCCCTTACTCTGTTCCAGGGAGTGTTTGAAATGCTGGCAGTCTAACAGAAGAAGACAGACTGAAGGTTACATTCCAGTGTGGGGCAAGGATAACAAAGGAATGACCAAATAAACGAGATATTTTCATACAGTGATCGGTGCTATAAAGAAAATGGAACAGGAGAAGGTGATGGAAAATAACTTCCCTAAGATCATAGCACCAGTATGTTCTAGGAATCTTTGTCTTCTAATGGAGAGTGAGTGCTTATTTTCTCATATGATTCAAAATTTTATATAGTTCATCTTAGACTATATTATAGTAACAATTGAATAGAACCTTCAAATTGTTGGAATTTGGAAGCCTCTAACACACTCAAGTATTAAAGTTAATATTGAAAAGATTAATAGAGTATTCCAAAAGTACAAGCCCAGTATATAGGTGCTTATCAAGCCTTTCCTTGCAACACATTCGCTAATGTCCCATTGACCAAAACTTGTCCCATGGTCAAACCCAGAGTCAGTCTGGAAGGCGACTCTACAAGAGCATGATTTGCAGGCAGCTGACAAATTACTTGTCTGTCACCGACAACTCTCTGGACTCTTAATAATTTTCATCCCTCCTGTACATTCTTCCTATACAGTCTCTCTCTGGGACTCCTAAAGTCTCATTCCATTACAGCATCATGGCTCAGGTTTGAAGCCTAGAACCTCATCATCTAGATCGGGTCCAGGGAGAATAAGAACTCTGAGGTGTGGCTGCTTTCAATCTAAATATCTCTAAAATCTAGAGATAAGTCATCTTTCCCTCTTCTGCCCATCATCACCATGATGAAGAAAAGACAGAAAAACTGCAATAAAAACACCCATTCAAAAAAAGGGGAGATGGGAGAAATATAACAGTCAATAGTCTTGAGCAAATCGGAAATCCAGGCGGGTACATGTGGCCAGTCTCTTGGGTAGGGCCTAGTTCTGATGTCTGAGTGTGGTTCTCGATGGCCCATGAGTGTAGCCGAGCCACTTTTCAGTCTTCATCCTGCTTAAGGAAGGTTGAGACCTCAGGGGGCGTCTTTTCATTTTGAAATTCCAATTTCATTTTGGAGTGTTTGTGTCTCTTCGAGTACAATCTGGCAATGTTAAATGTAGTATAATTCTCTTAAAGCCTTTGTAGGTTGCTTATAAATCTTATTATGGGTTCACTTTATTAGACACTAGCTTTATCATACCCATAAAGTTCTTCAAGATGGACCCCTCTCTCATATTTTGCCTGCAAGTCAAACTGCTATGGGACAATGCCCTTAATATTTTTAGGAGGCCTTTTTATCCCCCCCTCCTCATTGAGAGTCTATAAGTTCTGAGGATTATTAGAAGCCTTTTTGTCTAGCTTAGAGTGTATGAGGCAGTGCTCTAAATCTTTGCATTTTCATTAACAACATTATTGATTTGATCTTTACTTTGAGACCCGATTTTACTGGTAGTACCTTGGATGTGATACTTTTCTTGAGGCACTTCCTCACTTTGAGAATAGTTTTCCAAACACACTGGGGCTGGGAATTCATTTGACTCTTGAACCCCAAAGTCCTTTATATTTTCTCTAAATTATGATGAAAACTGAACAACTTATTCTTTAGTACATCTTACTCCTCCTATAACGTAGGCAACTAAAAGATGCCAGGTGCTACTTTCAACATTCTGCATGGAGCCTTAGTTGGATCCACAAGTTAATTAGGTATCCTTTTTGTTTTCCATGTTACTGTAGGTGACAGTTTTGCTAATTAATCTGCTCATACATGACTTAGGTTTTCTTTTCTCCGGCTTCCAAAAGCCATTTTCTCGCTGCCCTTCTAACTATCACTAAGCTCCATCTTGAGGTTTGCCAGGGCTCTGCCCACTACACAATTCCAGATGCCACATGTTTTTTTGGGTTTTTTTTGGTAGCAGCTCAGCACTTCTGGGTACTCGCATCTAATTTTCAAGTTACCTCAAGCGACTGTTTTACTAATTGTTCTGCCCGCACATAATTCAGGTCCCCTTTTTCTCCAGCTTCCAATAGCTATTGCCTCACTGCCCTTCCATTCTCTATTAACACAGAAACACAAACAAAAATCTGTTCCAAGTTATTTCCTTAGGGCAATAAGTACACATTTAATTTGATCCCCTATATCTTCTGAAGCTACTGTTACAGGGCTGAATAGCCATAATTGCAGTTACTAAAGTTTCTCTACTGCCAAAGATTCAGTTTTCTTAGACTTAGAAAAATTTGTAATTGACAATTTTCTCCTTCCCTCCCTCCCTCCCTCCTTTCCTTCCTTCCTCCCTTCCTCCCTCCCTCCCTTCCTTCCTTCCTTCCTTCCTTCCTTCCTTCCTTCCTTTAACATTTACTAAATACTTCCTATGAACCAGGCACATAGTACATAGTATTCAGCATTAGGGTAGGGAAATAAATAAAACAAAGTGTGTGCTTGCATAAAGCTTATATTCTAGTGAGGAATATAAAATTCTCAGTTGGCCTAAAATTCAAATGAACCCAAAATCCTATTCTGGTTATTGGATAACCCAGGTGAAAATTTCACAGTGAAAAAGTTTGTCTTTGATTTACTCCACTGTGGGTGGACTCCTCTCCACCTTTAGAAATCCTGACCCTGGAGTTCAGTGAAGTTTTCCTAGGAAGTCTCTGTGCTCTGTGTGGTTTCCCCCAGAAAGGGCCTCAGAATCCATCCATAGTTTCCCTGCCTTTCTTTGCACTAATACCTCTGTGATTCCCTGAGGGCCTTTCTTCACACTCCAGTTCCCCAAAGTCATTTTCAGGAATGTGATCTTGAGTAATCATTGCGTTCCCTGATAAATGGTAACATTTAGATGGAGTTTTCTGGAGATGTCATGCCCCAATCCAAAGAATATCTAAAATTATGCTCCGGGCTTGTGATGGAGACATGTAGGGATAAGTTGGATTTTCAGGCTTCCTTAAGTTGCTATGGCAACTCCACATGGCTTTTGTACCTCCTGAGATTCTCCATGTGAGTCAGGCCATGTGCGAGAGAAGGCATGCCTTCAAGTGTGGGTAGAGCCAGTGGCTGTGCAATTACATTTATCCAAAAAAACAATTTTTTTTTTTTTTTTTTTTTTTTTTTTTTTTGTCAAACCAGAGAGGTTGGTAATGTGGGCCTGGCTTCATACCTTTACTTTGGAAAACACCTTGGCCCCTCAAGTTGCTGAAAGAACTGATCAATCCAGGGGTAAAATCTACCCCTCATGGCCACCAGAACTTTGACTGTAAGTGCGAATATCTTTGCTTTTCGTTTTACTTGAAGTAAATATATGTTAATTTATCTCTTCTGAATATTTAACATCTGAGAAAGATTTCCAACTCCACCCTCCTTTTTTTCCCTTGTGCAATTTTCTTTAGTGATTGATTATGTCATAGTCTGTAACAGCTGGCCTGGGCATCAGAAGGGATGATAAGGCAGTGAACATGACCTGCTCACAAGATTTTTGGTTCCTCACCCAGATTGGGATCTTATTGATGGGGATAAAATAGTGGGATCTGAACCCAACAAAGGCAATTTGTCTAGGGAAGTTGGTCCAGAGCTTGGCTCCCAGTAAGGAGATAGAGGACCGAAATTGCTGGAGTCCTGCCCTGCCTCTTGATATCTCTGGGACCTGTCAGGTTTGGAAAACTTTCCATTTCTATAAACATTGAGATTTCACAAGTGAAGAGGAAATGGGAAAGACTCACTTAACCTTTTCAAATGATAGTCTCTTAATGTATAAAATGCAGATAATAACGTTGGCTTAGCTTTCCCAAATGCAAGTTATAACTACAGTTTTGGCAATCCCGAGAATGGATGTGTTCAAAAATTCCTGGAAGAGTTTCTGCAAACCCAAATTAAAGCTATGTTCCTGCAGGGAGGGGCAAGTCTAGCTGACTTTCTGACTCCACTTGAGCTGCTGTTGGTAGTCAAGTAAAGTCACTTTTCTGTGCTTCTTGGAGAGCAAGTTGGGATCCAGAGACAAAGAGGGACATTCTTTTGTATTTTTGTTGCCACCTGGAAGAATTTTCTTTTTCTTTTCTTTCTTCCTTTTCTTCCTTTTTGTAGGTATAAAAATAGAATCTAAAAGTGTTCCCTTTATCTGGGGGTAGTTAGGTGTGAAACAGCTTAAAGCCATCATCTAAACAGTTATGACAAAGCTACTTCTCTTTTCAGGGAGGGAAGGTATAATCCTATTATCTTTGTGTGGTTATCAGCACCACTTGCATTTCCAATTAGTGCAGCTAATCACCATGGGCTCCTCTGGTACTTAGCTGGCAAACAGCTAAGTCTAATTAATACTTTGGAGTGGTGGGTAAATGGCATTTATTTTGCACCCCTAGACACATTTTCTAAGTAAAATTCTGATGTGAGTCTTGTTTCATTGGAAATGAACAATTTATAAAAAGAAACGAGAAGGAATTCCGTGGGAAGCTAACAAAATAAGATCCTTAGGAGATCTTGTCAAACCTGAGAATTCAGTGTCCTGGAGAAAAACGGAGGCTATTTGATGGCCAGTCAGAGGCACATTTCACACCCATTTATTGTTAAAAAATTAATAAATCTATAAGATAGGAGAGGCCTTACTCAACCTCAGACTTGTAAAGAGACTCATTACCATTGGACTCATTGATGATGATTCTTTGCTTAGAAACAGAATAAAGTATTAATAACCCAGGCCTCTGGGCTTTTAATTCAAATGGCTTAGAGCCAGTGGTCTCTGGCATGTCCATTATAATTATCTGGGTGAGCTCCAGTCGAAATAACAACTTCTCTGTGGCCAGTGGGCATTTTAATGGGAATTAGAACTTGGCAACCTCTAATCCTTTGTGCAGAAAATCTCTATTAGCACCTGCCCTCCAGATTCACAGTCCTACCAACTCCTGTCCCGCTGAGGTCCCAGAGTTGATTGGGATGTGGGTCAGCTTCTCATGGGGAAGCCAGGCTTGACCATGTGCCCAAGGTCCCTTGATCAATGTGGTATCCTTGTGTCTTAGAAGAAGAGGCAGACATGCTCACGGCTGAGTCAAACCCAGTGTGACTACTGATAAAGCTATTCTGTTGATTCTTATCCCCTCAATGCTGGAAGAAAAACACCGCAATATTAATATTAACCCAGAGAGTGGAGGGTCTGATTTTTTTTTGAGGCTGTCACCCTCCGTAGACCTGGTGGATTCCTATGCTCTTGTCCGGGAGTAACTTGTTTATAATTAAACAATTCCTTTGTACTCACTTGGAAAAAAGCCCTTCTTTGCAGAGACTATCAGAGTTTCTAAACCAGAAAAAGCTATAGAGAAGAATAATAAGCCTCAAAGAATCGCAAATTTCGTTGGTTTTGAGCTCCAGGCTTTGGCTGGGCACTGGTCTGGGAAAAGGGGACACTTATTTTTTAAGACAAGAGCTCTGTGTTTAATTTTTGGGAATACGAAAGAGCTGAATGTTTGCTTGAGAAGGGATTTGAAGCCTTTTGTAGGCTTTTTGAGTTTTTCAGATAAAGGCAATCCACATCGCCGTTCTTAGGCAAAATAGTTCCACAAGTAGCTCTTGTAGGAAAAAAGAGCCGCTCCCCAACGTGTAAGCATTATTCTGTATAATTATGGATATGTTCCTTTCCAAAAAAAATTTTTTTTCTAGAAGCTGCTATTTCAAAGGCTTTCAATTCTGCGTGTCATTATCAAATAATCTTTTTTGTACTCGGGTGTTTATTATTGGATTGCAACAAGGATAAAGCTCTAGGGGTTTTTGTCTCCTTTGGTATGCTAATTAGCCAGTTTCCTTTTGATCTTTTTCTCACTGAAAAGAGTGAAAAGCTATCTCGGTAGGAAATCGTAGTGCTGTGCATTCACCCCCTCATCTCCATAATCTGAGGATCAGAGGAAGACAACAATTTCACTGCTGAATGAGAGCTTCCAGAAGCTTTAGTTAGGGCTCACTGCTGCCAGATAATTCCGCTGGCACTCAGGGGTGGGCGCAGAGGAGGAAGACAGAGGAGGAAAAAGGCACAAATATTTCACGTGGTCAAGTGAGCTCAGTCTATTTTATTTCTTCTCCAAGCATTTAATCCATGCAAATCCATGTCATTTCACCCAATGTTTAGCTTTTAGATTTCTTTTTCCTATTGATATGTTTTTAGGGACAACGACTGAATACTCAGTTGAAGGGAAATGGTTGGAGTAGCAGGAGAAAGTACACAGCTGATAAAATCTGCTAGACTACGAAGCCATCTTTTAAAAGACACAGTAAACTCACATATGCAGAGTAAACTCACTGGGGAAAATGCTGCCGGCTCTTCTGGGTTGGATGTACGTATTTGTGTGTTACATGATGTTTGGGAATGATGGGAACACGAAGTCCCATATTAGATTTTTAGTTTGGTCACTGACTGGTCCACTGTAGCTGTGAATATTTACCCCTTTCATTAAGGTCTAAGAATTTAGGACAAAGTCTGGGAAGACGAATGGGAAATTTCATCATCAGTATTATCACCTAACGTCTATCGAGAATGCACATAGGACAGCACTGCATTATCAGGACAAAGTAAGTTGAGACCTAAGTATCTAGTCACAGGGACTGTGCCCAGCTCAGGCAGACAGACAGACAGGCATGCGCGCGCGCGCGCGCGTGTACACACACACACACACACACACACACACACACACACACACACTAGATTGAATCATATGAACTCAATGTTTTTGCAAGTAAAAAGCATTTCCATATGCTCAGCCTAATATAGTTTATTGTTTGAGAGGTATGATTATAAGATGTGAGCATTATTTGAAAATAGAACAAAAAAGTTCATACATCCAAAAGGAGTATTGACTCCTTTAAAATCATCCTAAGAGAAGTCTGATTCCAAAAATGCAGCCAGGGCTCAGGGCATTTTTAGAATAGTCCTAAACCTAAGGGTTTTCATTTCCTCGATGTTTGGAAAGCAATCTTTACCCTTTGGAAATGGCTTTGAAATTTTGGAAATAAAGGAGGGTCATTCAAAATCACCTCGTGCGAGTAAAATAATTTATACTGAATAAGGCTATTTTGAATTTTCTTTTAAATAAGCAACATTTGAGTATAAATAATGCAACAATTTTCTTGGATGCCATACGAGCCACCAGAGCCATATAATTTTCCATATAGAGGGTACCTTAGAGATTGGCTAGTCCAGCATTCCTTAAACTTTATTGAACCTAAAAATCCTCAGGGGGAATTATGAATAATGCAGTTTTGAGCACCTTGCTGTAGAGTCTGATTTATTAGATTTAAGAAGAGACTCGGAAATCTACATTTTAAATAACCTTGTCAGATGGTTTCAAGGCAGGAACCATGTCAGCCATGCTTGAAATTCCCACACTTGTCTGTAAAGACACTGAAAGTTACTCTGCTACACAGAAGCTGTCCCAGAAACAAACCTCCAGTCTCCAGACTCCCAGGAGGGCCTCAAGAAGGGATACTGGGGGTCTGAATCATAGTTCGGTACTTATAGACTGAGTGGTGTTCAATCACTTTTTAAAACCTTTCTGTTAAGCCAGTTGCCTCATTTAAAACACGGAGGTAATACTGATTGATTCCAAGCTCAGTGTCGTGTCTATGTAAATTGCTTACTATGGTGCCTGGAGGATAGTAATTGCTCAATAAACATTAGCTACTCTATTTTTATCCCCAAGTCTCCACCATGGCTCTTTGTATTTCTTTTTCTGTACTTGCTCCTTTTCATGGGCCTTTTTAAATAGGCATTTCTGCTTGGCATTCCCTCCCTATGGCTTTGATCACACCTTGGTTCCTGGTACTGCCATCAGACCACAGAGTTGTTTTTGAGAGGTAGCAATCGGTTATAAAAGCCCTCTGGAATCCTCCCTGAGAGGAACAGCTGGGTCTTTGCACATGTTGCCTTTATGCCCAATTAACCCTTAACTACAGCCCTACTGGCTTGTGACTGTTGAGGGAAAAAAAAAAAAAAAGACCAAAACCAAACCAATAAATAAAAAAAATCCTCAACTGTGAAACCAAAGTGTGCAGAGATCGAAGGTAGTGGCACAGAAATGCCTTCTTCATGCCAGATGAGTGGAGGGCAAGGAAGAGGCTGTTGGGGAAGGGCAGCCAGAACAGCTGGTGGCATGGGCACTTGCCCACGGGCTCTTCAGACTTGGCTCAGAAGCCGGAGGCACTGACGATGGTGCCGGAGGGAGAAAGACAGCATGAGGCATCCGTACAAGGTGCCAGGGAAGTACTTGTATCTTTCCCCCGTCTGTTCCTGTCACCCCTACACCCTCCCATTTGCTCACAAATAAATAGGCCATGGGTGACCAAATGCTGCCTGAGCCACCTGATGCTGCTAATTACTATGACCGTTTAGAGCCAATTATCGCCACAAAAGCAAAACATCTTCATGTAGCATTCCAAATGGATACTGTTTCGTCCGGGGCAGAGACGAATTGAACACTGTGGCTTAGTTTAAACTAAAAGGGCTCTACTTTGGCAGTTTTCAAAGACCCATTTGAGTCCTTTTGTTTGCTTTTAATTTGTAGCTTTGCAGATGCTACAATGACTATAAGTGCAAGAAGCATGATTGGGGTGGGACAATTCTGTATAGGTAGATTTTTATGTATCTTTCTGTGTAAAAATTATATATAAGATAATTTATTAAAAATATAAAAACTGTATATAAATAAACACACACACACACACACACACACACACACATATATATATATATATAGAGAGAGAAAGAGTTATCATGTACATGTACTGTGTAGGACCCCTCCCTGTAACAGAATCATGCATGTATTTATTAATACTTTCGCTGGGACTCTAACTCTAGGATTTCATTTATTTAGTACAAACGGCTGGATAAAAACCTTTAGGGTAATTCCCTTATCTTTAGTGTAAGTGAAATGATGCTTACTTAAGACAAATGAAATGTAAATCTGAAATAATTATCTGAATTTCTGGTCAAAACATTTCAGCTGAGAGAAAATGTAGGCTTCGGGTTGTGAATAATACATATTTTCTGCTGCTCTGATTAGTGTCTTTGGACAATTGCTCAGCTCTTCCTTCTGTTTATAGGTACAAGCTGAGTCGCTGCTTTCCAATGTCACTATGGAAAGGGACAAGAATAATTTATATGAAAAGTATGTGCATGATTTTAGTCTCTTTAAATGAAGGAAACTTCCATACAGAAGCCAAGCACTTGGAGAAAACGGATGCGGAGAAATGCATAGCTGAGCTGTGGAACCCCCTGGGAAAGGCTCAGTCTTTGTGAAAATGCTTCTGATTTCCCCCTTGGTTTCTCCAGAGAAGAGGACCATAGTATGTCGTGGCAGACATCCACATGTTAGCTAAAGTTAGTGTTAACTGGGGAGCTTACCACCCCCATCCGGTCACCCATCCCTTCACTATGTGCTAACCGTGGGCACTCATTGGTAAGCAGGACCCACAGGCATCTGTCCCTGTGCATTTTTGAGTACAGCTAAGATGAACTGAGTGGGAAAAACAGAAGGGGTTTACTTACTAACGGGAGTTAGAGAAGCAACATGAAATCATTTTTATCGGCCGTAATTTTGTGCTGTTTTTATCGGCCGTAATTTTGTGATGTTAACTTACTCTTCTGAGATTTAAAAATATCAAGATTATTTCTGATACCGTCAAGACCCGCCAACTATCTAGAAGACATTTGTACGGATGTGGTGGTCTGTGCTAATGATAAACAAGACTTAAATTTCTGGGATGTGGATTGTTACTGGGAGCCTCTATAAAGTCCAACTGGTAACTGAACTGAAACTGAAAAAGCATCCTCCTTTGGGTAACGGCTGTCCTTGAAAATAATCTATTCACCGGGCTACTTCCCCTGTTTGATTGGGAGTGTGTGTGTGTGTGTGTGTGTGTGTGTGTGTGTGTGAGAGAGAGAGAGGGGGAGGAAGGATGAGTGTGTGGGTGAACATATGTGCGAATGTGTTTGCACGCAGGGGTATGATTGTGCGTGTGTATGAGTGTATATGTCTGCATGTGCAAATGTGTGCATTCATTATCTAAGTCTCTCCATTCCCTGCAGAGAATCGTGAGAGTCTTTTGGAGAAAGTTATTTATTTAAATAATACAGCAGTGGAGTAATTCTAGTAAGTCTGTACATACCTAGGTATACTTTTACAAGGAAGCATATTGAAAAGAAGTAGACCTTTTTCCAATAAGCTTTGGGCTCCTAGCATACCACGAGGCGACATTTGGACAGTGTCCATGGTGATCTGTGCAGCGGCCCATGCGGCACTCATTTTAAATTGGTCCTGTTAAGTATAGCATTAAGTGTCTGCTCATCAACAGGACTGAGCAATTTCTGAGTGGGACTAGAGCTTTCCAATCCTTACCCATGTGATCTGTAACGCTGGTGTGGGTGTATGACATTTCTGCCCAAGACATAATTAGGTAGCATGTAGGGATATTTCAGGGTAAATATTTTTGTTTTAATTTTTTTTCTGATAAAAAAAAGGTGCCCATTTGCTAACATTCCCTTGGAAAATGAACCAAAAGTGATAGATAATTCTTTTCTGTTAGCTTCTCTCATAAAAGTTCTTCTCTGCATGACCTTGAAACTGCTTACTCCTAGAGTTTGTCATATCCAAGGCTGATTTCCTAACCTAGTGCGTTCTCGCATGCTTCCCTAATCTCAGGCTTGGTCTTCATGACATTGGGTGAGAGAAGATTCTTTCAGAATCTGGGGGCTGGATTTTTTTTTAAATGTTAGCCTCCTAAACTTATTCAGCATGTATTTACTAAGCAGTTTTTTGCATCACTTATCATGACAAGTCTTGGGGAGAAAATGATGAATAATCCAGGCCTTCAAGGTGCTCTCAAAGCGGAAGGGGAGACATTCTCTTAAGAAGGAAGTGATTACATGAGATGGGAAGACAAAGGAGAGAAAAGAATTCTTTTTGTGGGGTTAGGAGGGGCTGACAAAAGAAATGCTGTATGAGCAGAGGCTTGAATGATGGGTATGAATCTATCATGTGGTAGGCTCCAGTGGGGGTAAGTGGGAAACATTCTAGGCAAAGGTATGAATTTATAAAAATAAACCTGACTGTTGAATTTCTATCTTCAAAGTAAGTCATCACAACCAGACACCTATCTCATTTTTCTCCTTCCTCACTGATGATTCCAGTCTTGCTTCCAGAATCTTCTGAATCAAGCGCTTTGCTCAGTAAACATACAGGACAAACCTAACAAAGAGTAACTCTATCCTGTGCTGTTTATTATGTTGCTTTCTTTGTCTGAGACAAAGCAATTACTTGGTTTGGAATTTTTTTTTTCTTTTTAGTTAGAGACGGAAACAGTATTTTGCATTCTCCAGAGCTACGTCTGCCTCTAGGCAATCACCCTGGAAAAGGAACAAACCTTACCTTCCCGTAGAAAAGACAAATAGTTTGGGCAACCCATAGTTCTAGCCAGGGTTTATTTTAGGCTATGTATTACTTCAAGAGGCTCACATGAAGTAAAAACTAGTTTGAAATTGGTCTCCCTCTGTGTTTTTATTTCATTTAATGTTTTTGAATTGTGAGGCTTTGTGACGCTCAAGTGCCCTTTAGGTAGTTCAAGATGGACAAACCGGTAACACCGGACCCAAACCCAAACCAGGAAGTAAAAAAAGCATCAATCGAATATTGCAATAAACTTAGACCCTTTGTGCATAGGAACGGATGACAAAAGTTCTCTACGTGTAAACATAAAGTGAAGATTTATTGGAGTGAGGGTAAGGAAGGCATCAACAAGGGCCAGAGCAAATATTCTTCTGAAAACATCAATGACATTCTGCTCCATTTCACACTAGGTAGGACTGTAAATCTGCAAAGGTCAAAACACAGCCTCCCTCAGGCTCATAGGAAATGTTTAAAGATGTCAGTTTGCACCAATCTTAGTTGCAATGTCACACAGCAAACAAGGCTAAATTGTGATTTAATTCTTGCACTTGTGTTCTTGCTTTCTGTCCTGATTTCTGTACAGCAAAGGATTCCGTTTACCACCCCTGAGATGATCTATTCTTGTACTAACACCTGTTTTGTCCTTTGCTTTGCATAAATGATAGTCTCCCTTTGTCTAGGAGATAATTTTTGTATGGTATAAGGAGAGAATTCTATCGTCTGCCTCTGGAAGCTTACATCCTCCCTGCACACCCCCCCCCCCCTCCATTTTCTCTCATTCCACACCACGCAGTGTAATACAAGCATGGCGAGTGTAATGGGGAGACCCTGGGCTGATTAATATTATTTACTGTGATTCTTCTTCTGGTCAATTTCTGCAGACATGAGAGGCATCATACCTTACCTGGGAAGAGGCAGTTGGAGCCTCTGGTTTCCATTATCTTCCATATATATGATTGCTGCTTTGCTAGTGTTAGAAGATTCTGTGATTGGGTTGACAACTGATTAGTTCCACAAATATTTATGAAACGAATGTGCAAGACCTTGTGTTAGGTAGGTATTGCAGGAGAGTTGGTGGGGTGGGGGAAGAGCATCATGGGCAAAGATAAACAAGAACTAGTTCTTTGTTCTAAAGACCCTAAAACTTTGAGGGGGGAAAGTTGATGTGTGAACAAGAAGGAATGAAATGAGTTTTATAGCAGGAGCATAAGCACTGGGCTCTGGCAAACCTGGGGAAGGCGAAAGCTTTAGAAAAGCCAATTTCTCTTGAGCTGTAAAAATCCTTACAAACTGGAACTCATTACTTCCAGCTTGATATATTCTCTGGAGCTGTGATATGAATAGATCCAACTCCATTTCACATGTATATTTCGAAATTGCCTCTGGTTTTGGATTTTTGTGGCAATGTGTTTTATAGACTGAACTGATTCCAAAGGCAGGTAGTACATAGTTAAACAGCTATAAAATTCAAAGTATTTAGTTCCAGAAACCCAACTTTTTCAAGTCTCCTTTGTCTGGGCAGCTTTATCTTATATGCTGTCTTGAACATCAATACTTTTGGTCGTGGTTCAGGAAGTTTTGATCATCAATTCACTTCCCTTCTTCCTACACACGATGTTTTCTTAGTCATGAATGAGCTTCAGGGAATCTATGTCTCAGTGTTAAGTGTACGCAAAAATTTCTTTAAGGACATTTTTCTTGGAAGAGAGTCCATTGTTTTAATCAGATTCTCAAAAAGATGCATAAGCCAGGCAGTGTAAAACTACTATATGTTCTCTCTTCATGATTTTGCCTACTGTCGAGATTTCAATGCCAACTAAATGCTGATGACTCTAAAATCTGTATTTCTATATTAAATACCCCTGAGTTTTATTCTTATATGTCCAAATGTTTACAACTTATCTTTGCTTCTTTGGGACAATAGCCCAAGCCCACCAATTCCAAGATGAAATTCACGATCTTTCATTGTATATCATGCCTACATATTTTCCATCTTCATTGATGTCACCAACGTGCACTCAGTCACCCAGGATAAAAAACTGAGAATCATTTGGGTAATTTTTCCTTGTTCTTTATGATAACTCAAATGGCACTTGCTTCTAAAAGCCTAAAAGCCCCTCTTGACCACCCAAGACAGGCTGGTTGCTCTCTTTTGGGGTCCCACAGCACCCTCAGCGCTCAGCCATATATTAATGATCTGTTTATTTTTCTGGTTCCCTCACTAGTCTGCAAGTTCTTGAGGGAAGCAACCATTTCTTACTGGGTTTTGTGATTCAGCACCGAGGCCAGAGTCAAGCCCTCAGTAAATGCTCAGGGATCAATTAAAAGGAGTAATTAGGACTCTTTAAAGAATATACGTTATACCTGGTGTCTGGAAATTCAGACATAGTGACAGTGGCTTGAAATATTCTGTTTTCATGGCTTGTGAAAGTGCAGAGGAAAGAAAGCTCTGTCTAATGTCTGCTAAAATGAAATTATTGTAAAAGTCAGATCTTAATGCTGATTCTATGTCACTCAGTAGGAGGGAGATGCCAACTGTGTAGTAATAGCCTGTTTTCTATATGTTCTTTCTAAACTTGACAATCCTCCTCTCCAGAGAAAAAATTCTATTAAGTTAAACATTTAGGTTTTAAAAATAATGTTTTAGAATCAAGTGATTAATAATTCATAGCATCTTGTGGGAAATTGTGTTAGATACAAGTACAACATTTCTGAGGCTTCCTGAATTCTGATAGAAGCGTAAAAGGACAAGCGTACCAAGACGTTGCCCACCACATTTAAGACAGAAATGCTTTCAAAAAATGGACTAATTGAGGGGTGCCTGGGTGGCTCAGTCGGTTGGGTGTCCGACTTCGGCTTAGGTCATGATCTTGTGGTTTGTGGGTTCGAGCCTGGTGTCCGGCTCTATGCTGACAGCTTGTAGCCTGGAGCCTGCTTCGGATTCTGTGTCTCCTTCTCTCTCTCTCTGCCTCTCCCCCTCTCATGCTGTCTCTCTGTCTGTGTCTCTCTGTATCTCAGAAAGCAATAAACATGAAAAAAATGGACTAATTGAAAAGAAATGAGAAAATGCCCCATAGTCCTTCACCTACCAAACATCTTTTTAGGCATTGTAGTTGTGTTCTGCACTTTTCAAATGAAACAGAATTTTGTTTCCCTTCCCCTCCTCATGGGTTAAGGGAAAGAGAATGCCTCCCTCTGCACTATGCCATGTAAGAGGGCCTTAGCAGAAAGTGTGGTGTTTGCCAGAAAGAGAGCCTGACATCTCATCCTAAATGACTGTTGGCTGAGCTGTAGAAAGAAACCCATCCATCCCTGTGTCACCATGGGAACACAGCTGTGTGCACTAGGGAGAGGTTAACCTGTGTCCTCTGGAGTCTGGAGCCCTGACTGTGGCCTGGAAAATCCTAAAGGAAAGAGGTTATGTGGAGATGCTCCTGAAAATTAGACCAATGGAAGAAGGATAGAGGAGGAGTGTCCTATATACCGAGATTTTGGAAAGATGAGATGCAAACTTTCTGATGGGTTATTTGGACACTTGGTGAAATAGCAAGAAGTAGCAAGTTCGGGGGAATCTTGAAAGGACTCTGCCTAAGAGTTCTGCTTATCAGGACAAAGTGTTCCAAATAAAGAGGCTAAATGGGGTATACCACTGGGGCAGCAGCGATTGGTCTAGGAATGGTGTTGGAGGTAGTGTGTGTGTGTGTATGTGTGTGTATGTGTGTGTGCGTGCGTATGTTCTAAGTGGGTTCTTTCCCCCTAATTCCATCCTCCCCTTCAAATACCCCAATTGTTGAGGGGCCAGAAAAAATGTTAGCAATGGGTCAGGCAGGGGAACAGGAAAGACCTAGATAAAAACTGAAAAGTTAAAAAAAAATGCATTACTGAAATGATTAGGATATCTATTGTACTCCATGCCATTGATGCCCTCCTAGGTCTCCTTTCCACCAAACACATCACTTGGACAGCTGTTGTGAATGCTGGCTGCTAATAGCACACAGCTGCTCTGTGCTGCTGAGACTTGCCCTTGGCCAAACAGGAGCCACCTCACCCTGGAAGCGATGAATCTCCTCTTAGCTAAACCTAAGACAACTAGCATTTTATGGGAATGGTCACGTTTCTGCTCCTGCTAGGATCAGATGTTAAAAATGTTGGAAGTGGGGTGCCTGGGTGGCTCGGTTGGTTGAGGTCTGATTTCAGCTCATGTCATGATCTTATAGTTCATGGGTTCGAGTCTTGCTGCTGTCAGCACAGAGCCCGTTACAGATCCTCTGTCTCCTTTCTCTCTGCCCCTCCCCTGCTCATGCTCTCTCTCTCAAAAATGAATAAACATTTATTTAAAAAAAGTTAGAAGTATTTTGGCGGGGGGGGCTGAGAGGAAATCTCTCTTTCTGGTGATAGTGAACTGAAAAATCTAGACAAAATGTATCTTGTAAAAGTCTGCTGGAAGCATTGAAGAGCTACCAGAGCAACTACAGCTTGAGAGGCCAAGGTCTTAGAAGAGTACAGAGAGGTAAATTCGAGGTAAAGGGAAAAGTGGCTAAAGTGTCTAAAGAAGTGTCTAAAGAAGCAGCAGAGAGGTTGAGAAACTGAGCAGACATTGATGGCTGAAAGGTAGAGAAGCCAAACATAACTTTGGGTTGTTTCATGGGCTAGGGGACAGAAACTGGAATTCAGGGCCAGCTCAAGGAGGAAGACCTTGGCAAACCTTCCAGGGTTGTATTTAGGCCCCTGGACAGCCTATACCCTAGGAAAGAGCATGGACCAGAAATAGATCAGTCCCCCAAAACAGATCATTCTCTGATCAGATTAAGATGACATTCCTATATTCTGTCAGAAGCAAAAGTAAATGCAGTCTCGAACAAGGTGACATTATCTATGGTCTCAAACTATTTCTTCAAATTTTGATATCTAGAATTCAATAAACAATCACTAGCAATTCCAGGAGATAAGCATAGGTTTCTGAAAATCAGGAGAAAAAGCACAACAGAAACAGACTTGGAAGAGATCCAGATACTAAAGTTATCTGACAGAAACTTTACAAACATGATGAAAATAAAGGGTAAGATGGAGAATTTTAACAGATAATAACTTTTAAACATACATAATGGAAAGTTTAAAAGTGAAAAATGACAACTGAAATTCGATAACTCAATAGATATGTTTAATGGCAGATAAAAAATGCTTAAGAGAAAATTAGTGAATTGGAAGATAAACCAGAAAATACTCTCAGCATAAGAGAAATATGGGACCTAGTTAAATAGATCAAACATATTTTGAACATGGTTTTCATTGAGGGGTACATTTAGAACCCCTCAGTGAAAAAAGGAAGAGATTGGAACAGAAGCCACATTTGAAGGGATGGTGGCCAAGAATTCTTCAAAAATAGTGAAAGATACCAAGGGAACATTACAAATGGCTGGTAGGATAATATAAAGAATGTCATACTAAGTATATCATGGTAAAACCACTGCAAACAAAAGAAGAGAGGGTATTAAAAGCAGACAGAAACCAAAATAAGTCATACGACTTCCCCAAAGAAACAATGGAGGTTAGCTAGCAACGACATTGTCTGTTCAAAGTTTTGAAAGATTGCTTTGAATTATTTACTCAAAATTGTCAAAACATAAGCTAACCTAGAATTATATCCCTGTAAAAATGCCCTTTGAAAAGAAATCAAAAGGCATAATTTTATACTCACCCACTGCCCCCTAAAAAGTGAGATAATTTTGTCACTAGCTGACCTGTGTTACAGTAAATACTGGAGTGAGTTCCTCTGAAAGATGATTCCAGACAGGAGCATGGAGAGACAAGGAAGAATGAAAAGCAATGTGAGGGGTAAATATATGGGTAGATCTACATGAATATTGAAAGAATTAAATAATAATAATGTTGTTTTGTGGGGTTTAAATATCTGTGGGGTAGACACATGACAAAAATAGAACAAAAGGCTGGAAAATGGATAAACAGAACTATATTGTTCTAAGTTCCTTGTGTTATGTCATAGTCAAAGTCAAGGAGGCAGTTTTAATCCAGGGTAACCCTTAAAGGAATAGTAAAAGTATGATCAACCAGATAGTAAAAGGGGGAATGGAATAATAAAAATGTTTTATTAAAACAAAATAATGCAAGAAATGAGAGCAAAGGAGCATGGAACAAATTGGAGAAAAAAAAATGTACAGCAAGATAGTAGAGTTAGACCCATTTATATCACTAAGTGCATTAAATGAAAGGCTAAATACTTCAATTAAAAGACAAATACTGTCAAATTGGATTTAAAAACTTTATGCTGCCAATAGTAAACAGCTTAAAAATAAAGGTGCAGAAAGGTAGACAGTAAAAGATGACAAAGATGTTCCTTACTAACATTAACCAGAAGAAAGCTGTTTTGCTAAATGAATAACACTCCAAGTATTCATTTGCTAAATGAATAATGCCATTAGGCATTAAGGCAAGAACTACTAGAAGGATATTCCACAATGATAAAATGGTTAAGTTGCTGGGAAGTAACACTGACAAATTTGCATGGATATAATAAGAAAGTGTCAAAGTTGACAAAGCAAAAACCGATAGAACCAAAGTGAGTCCAAGGCAAACCCTCAATAGTCTTAGGCAATTCTAATAGACCTCTTTCAGTGACTGATAGGATGAGCAGAGGAAAATAATTAGAAAGGATATTGAAGAACTGAACATGGTTAACACACTTGACCCAATTAACAAACGGGGACACACGGCATCCAACAACTGCAGTGCAACCGAAAGTGAGTCTCAACAAATTTCCAAATATTAAATTCATGTAGAAGATGTTCTCTGATCACAGTAGAATTAAACTAAAAATCAATCATGAAAAGATAATTAGAAGTATCCTCATATATTTGGAAATTAAGCAGTATGCTTCTAAATAAACTATGGGTCAAAGAAGAAATCACAATGGAAATTAGAACTTATTTAAGCTTTGGAAAGAGAACTGATATCATTATGCTAAAATCATAACCACAGCAGCGAAGGAGCTTGCCCAAGGAGACTGCATAGAATCTTTCTCATTCTCTTTTTGTCAAAGTTTCAAGGAATGTTGCATCTGGGACATGGAAAAGCCATGGTAGGTCTTTTCAGGTGTTTGTTCTGTAGTTTACTGTATTTAATCTTATAGGTTACACGGTCAACTTGTAGTGGCTTTCTGGGACAATCATGATAATCATATTAGAAATACTGAACACTGTGCCCTGGCATAGAAGTGATATTTCTATTATCCAAATGATCTGTCAGATGGCCTGATTCCTTTCCTTTTCTTATTCGTGTTACTCCTCCCTGGGAAAAAAATCTGGCAGATGTTTAGGAACACAGCGAAGCACTTCACACCATTATTTAACCAAGCACACTGTGAGAAGTAATTAAGAATCCTGCCCTCCGTTTGCTCAAATATGAAGGAAAGGGATATATAAACAAAATGAGAGAAATTAGATGTTTCTGTGTTCAGCATAAAGGCAAAGTTGGCTTTTCAATAAAAGCATTGTTTTCATGTGTAAACCTTCAAAAAGCTTCTTCTTAGGGATGATTACATGATTAAATAATAATTACGTCTATAAGTTATGAAATGGAAGATGATGCTGTATGTTGCTCTGTCTGTCCCTCTGAATAGGATCATAGGCTTTCAATGCCACAAGTATTCAAGGCTTGTCACATCAGAGACCCTTACAAGCCCATGAAGCCAAAAGTGGTGCTAAGTTATGCTAATGTTAGTTACTGTGCTCTGAGGGCCTGGGTCTTTCATTGCAGGTTATCACAAATTAATTGTATAGATTAATCACCAGAGCTAGATTTAGGGGGTTAAGGAGCTTTTTGGTTCCTCTCATAGTCCTCCCCTAGCTTTAACCTCCAAACTACCAGCTCATCAGCTGCAGAGCACTGTTGGCTTCTATTGGAAATGCAAAATTCTTCCTTGATGTTAGGATGAAGGGGCTGCGTTTGTAATATTGTGCTCATAAAACAAACTTCATTCTTTCCCAAGTAATTGGCTTCCTGCTGACAGGAGCACTAAAGAGATGTCTGACAAGAGTTTGAATTGGTGCGTTAGTACCTTTCTTATGTATCTCTCTCCATGTGCTGTTTATATTTTCTCCTGTTAGCACACCCTTCACTTGCTAAAGATGAATTTGAATTTTCAATGTGTGCTTGTACAGTCTTATTAGTGATTTGTAGTTGTATCGAGTGCTCATGGCTTTGTAACTGTAAAATTCATGGTTCGGCTAGACCACACGAAATCATAAGGTCCTGGAAGTCTGAGTAGCCCCAAGTGGCCCCAGGGTTTTTATCTTCTGTTTTATGCCCCTTTGTTTGTTCAGAGAGACAACTTGGATTTTATTAGATGCAAGAGATAGTTCTATTTCCAGTGTCTTGCCCCTTAGTCTGTTATAGAGCACAAGTTGACTCTTCTTTCAAAGGAGTGTTCAAACCTGCTTTCAGTGATTGCTTTTGGGAGAAAGGCAGTGCCGATCCTAAAGTGTTGGGACTGAAGTGGTTCTGGGGCATGTATAAATAGGTGACTAGATCAGAACGGAAATATTTCTGAGGATGGCTGCCATGTTAAGGCAATAATGGTGGTGCTGAAAATCTTTGGTGTCAGGGCTGATTGGTGGAGTCAGGGCTCTGGGGTGCTTTTGCTGAAAAAATGGGGTGAGAGAATTCAGAAAAGATGGTTTTGCATCTGTGCTTATAATAACACTTCTTCTTCATTCCCATCCACCCCTAAAATCATGAGATGGAATTGCAGTGATGAAATATGTTCCTATCAAACTCTATAAAGAATACCAAGTAGGAAATTCCAAATGTCTTCTGTCTTCTCTTTATCAATTAAGAAAGCTTACATTTAGTGTCTGTGACTGGAATGCAGATTTTAAATACATAAACTAAGGCAGCAGTTTAAGAGAATATTGTCCACAAAGGCGGAACTAAATCACATGAAAATCAGTCGTGATACTGCTTAATAAAGAACACATGGGTGTAACAATGGAAAGACTTGGATTCCAAGCTTAGTTTTCCCATCTACTTCTTGCATGACCTATTTGGAACAAGTCCCTTGATCTTTCTGGGCCTCAGTTTCTCCAAGTATAAGTTGGAGGTTTGGGCAAGTGCTAAGGAGCCTGTGAGTCTGTGAATTATGCCTAGGGTACTTATCAGACTTGGATTGGTGTATTGCAAGTAACTGACATATATGGGCTGGGTTGATATTCTAAATATTTTCCAGCCCTACAGCAGAAGTGAAAATGGAGGTTTGATATCAACAACCAGTAGCATTGTACCTGTTCATGTTTGCTACAACTACACTTACGGGAATGAAACCCTGGCTATTTGTGTCAAATTGCTAAGGCAAAACAGACTTAGGAATCAGCAGTCCCTCTTCCTGTCTTTCCAGGTTGTCGCATCTTCTGTTAGAAGAAGCATGTTGTAATAATGAAGATTTGCTGAAGGAAGATAACACAAATACACCAGGGCTTAGGGGCATGGTTGGAGATCTCAGTAACATGGTGGATTGTTCCAGTAATGGCACCAGTGAATCATACCTCCTGGTATCCACACCCTCTAGTAGTCCTTTCCCACATTGACTCTGGCCTTGGCTATGTGACTTGCTTTGGCAACAGGGCGTTAACAAATGTGACCCAAGCAGAGGCATAACAAATGCTTTCTTAGTAGGGCTTGCTCCATCTCTTGCTGCTTTTGGAACACGGCCACTATGTGAAGAAGTCTTCTGGCCTCTTGCTGACCCATGGTCCAGCTGACAGCTGGCACCATTTGCCAGATGTTTGAGTGAGGCTTGGACTAAACAGCCCCATATGAGCAGACAGATGACTATAAAAACATGAGCAACCCCAGGGGAGACCAGAAAAGGAACCACCCAACTGAACTCTGCCCAATCTGCTGACCACAGAATCAGGGAAAATAAAATGGTGGTTATTTAAGCCACTAAGTATTGGATTGGTTTGGTACACAGCAATGGATATTTGATACAACAAGTGCAGAATCTCCAAGTTAGGTGGAAGGGAGGGGCGTTGGTGGGAAGAAAGAGAGTTGAAGTCTCCTTCATCATTTTCTTCTTTGAAGTTGGGATCAAGGATTTGCGTCTAGTTCTTGTAAACAGATCCTTGCTTCCTAGATGGGCCAAGAAGCTCCTTCCTACATATCTGGCCAAGTACACTTGGTTTCAGGAAAAGCATAGGTAGTTTTTCCTTGTCCTTCTTAGTGAAGCACACAGGTAGATTTTCCCTCTTGCATTTCCGTTGGTCTCAATTTTTCTATTTCATTCAGAATGCAACAAGGATCAGTTGGACTGGACTTTTCTTATTAACTCAGTGGGTGGCTATTATCAAGAGATTTTGTAGAATATTATGAGAATAAAAGGGTTCTTGGGAAATAGGTGAAAAGATAAGATTTTAAAATGACTGAGAAGTATGATATTTTCCAAATGTCTATATACAGCTTGCAACCATCTTGCCTTCAGCACATCTTTGAGATAATAAAAAAATCCATTTTGTCTTTGTCCTAATGTTTCTGATATCTTCCCTCTGGCAGCCACAAGTCAAAGAGTTTATATAAAACAAAACCCTGAGGACTTCTGCTTTTTTTCATAAATAACTCTAAAACTAGACAAATGTATAAGGCAACTATTTTCAGGTATCGAACGACAAGAAGCACAATCCCCCAAAAAAGGGAAACTCACTCCCTATGTTCATCCAGGTCTCTTCCCAAGTTTCCAACTGTGGTACAGAAAGCTGGAGTCCACGCAGAGTGTGAGAGTCTAGTTGACCTAAGAGGCAGAGACAGGAGTTGGGGGCTACTCAAGTGGATGGAAACTGCATATCAGGGCACTGGGGAATAGGGAGCTGTGCTGGATGATGAAAGAAGAGTGAAGAGTCTGTATGGGAGTTCCCATGAATTCTTCACCGAGGACTGGGACGCATATTCTGGGGCAAGATTATACGGAGCTTATCATGACAGGCCTGAGGGTAGAACAGAGGTACCAGAGGTTGAATGCTACTGGAAGATGTTGGAGTTCTGACCTAGCCTAAGGAGAGAGTTCTTGTTAGCACCCCAGGCATTATCTGAGACACCAGAGAGGTCCTACTCTAGAAGAAATGACCATGTTGTCTTATAGTAAGGCTTACTCTAGACCTACCCTATTAAAGCCTAAAAATCCAAGCTTTGTCAAGATGTTCAGAGAGACAGTTTGGAAATTTCCACTAAGTTATAGAGAATAAGGATCAGCTAGAGTTTTCCACAGCCTAAAACCTAGGCTAACAAGTTCAAATTTAGTAGCTAATAGTTAGTTTGACTGTCAAAGACATTACAAGAAAAAAACTATCAACTGATGCCCCTCATTAACATAGATGTAAAAATAAAAATTTTAGCAAATCAAATCCATCAATAGCTAGAAAAAACGTAATACCTCACGACCCTGTAAGGTTGATCCTAGAAATATAAGGATGGTTTAACATTTGAAAACTAATATATGTAATCCATCACCCCAACAAAATAAAGGAGAAATAAATAATCTCAGTAGAAACTGGAGAAAACATTTGATGAAATTCTTACAACCATGTATGATAAGATCTCTCAGCAAATTAGGAATAGAAAGGGTCTCCAACATTGATAATGAACATAGTAACTATATCTGCAACAAATATAGTTACTGATGAAACATCAAATGTTGTTCTCTAAGAATGAGAATATGGCAAAAATATTTGCTCTCACCACCTCTATTCAATATTGTACTAGAGGTCCTAGCTAGTCATATCAAGCAAGAAAAAAGGAATAAAAGGAACAAATATTTGGGAAGACTGTTTTTATTCACAAATGACATGACAGAAAAGCCTGAGTCTATAAAAAAACAAAGAAATAAACAATTAGAATTAATGTTTCAGGATGCATCCAAGTAAAAAAAAAAACAACTGTATTCTATATATTAGCAACAAGCAACTACAAAATAAACATTAAAAAACATTTAGGATAATATCAAAAACAAAATATTTTTAAATAAATGTAACAAAAAACATAAAAGATTTGTATACTGAAAACAATAAATATTCCTGAGAAAAATGTAAAATTCTAAATAAAGAGATACACCGTATTTATGGATTGGCACATTCAATATTGTTAAGATGTTAATTTGCCCCAAGTTGAATTCAATGTAATGACAACCAAATTCAATGTAATGACAACCAAAATTATGGAACTCATTTTTGTAAAAATTGAGAATCTGATTCTAACATTTACACAGAAATGCCAAAGGATAGTAAAACAACAAGAATAGTAAAAACAATTTTGAAAAAGAAATTGGAGGGTTTATAGAAGGTTTCATGACCTTCTATAAATGCTATAGCAATCAAGACAATATGGAATAGTCAAAGGGTAGACAGACTCAATGGAGCAAAATGGAGAATCCAGAAATAGATCTACATGTATATGATCAATTCATTTTAACAAAAGTAACAAGGTAATTCAATGGGAAAGGGATAGTCATTTCAACAAATGGTACTGTAACAATTGGATATCTATATTAGAAAAAATAAACCTTGGCCCACAGTCTATACCATACAGAGAAATTAATTCAAAATAAATCACAGATCTAAATGTCACAGATAAACTACAAAACTTCTAGGAGATCATGTGGGAAAAAATATGTCAGCTTAGGATAGGCAAACATTTCCTAGATAGGACACAAAAAGCACTAATGTTCAAATTTAAAAATGGTAATTTGAACTTCACCAAAATTAAAAACTTCTTCAAGATATACCGTTAAGAAAATGAAAAGCAATCCATTGGCTGAAAAAAATATTCATGCATATACATATATCTGACAGAGAAATCATAATCAGAATATACAAAGAACTCTTATAATTCAACAATGAGAATGCAAACAACCCATTAAAAATGGGAAAAGGTCTTAACACTCTACAAAATAAAATATATAAAGAACATAATACACATTAATAATAAGGAAGACAATCCATTAAAACAGGAAAAAGACCTGAACAAACACTGCACCAAAAAAATATGAAAACTGTCAAGAACAAGTCTATCAAAAGATGCTCAACATCATTATTCATCAGGGAAATGCAAATTAAAACCACAGTGAGATACCACTTCACACATACCTGAATGCAAAAATTTTAAAAGACTATGAATATCAAACGTAGGTGAGTATGTGGAACACCAGGATACCTCACACATTGCTAGTGAAATGCAAAGTGGCACAACCATTATGGAAAACAGTTTGTCAGTTTCATGTGAAATTAAACATGAACTTACTATATGCCCTAGCAATTGTACTTTAAGGTGTTTATCCCCCATTCTTTCAAAATAAAATGTCCACTAAAGACTGGTAGACTGATGTTCACAGTAGCTTTATTCACAAGAGCCCCAAATTGTAAACTATTCAAATGAACTCAGATGTGCACACAGGTGAATGATATATTCATACCTGTATATTCATACAATAGAGTACTACTCAGCAATAAACAGAAAAGAAATACATGGAATAACATGGATGCATCTCAAAAATATACTGAGCGAAAGAAGACAGACACAAATGAGTACATGACGTATGATTTCTTTTCTATGACATTTGGAAAAAGGTACAACTAACAGGGATACAGTTCAGATCAGAGGCTGCCTGGAATGTAACTGACAGCAAAGTAATACTGAGGGAACTTTCTGGGGTTGATGGAAACATTCTACATCTTGACTGAGGTGATTTCACAGTGCATACGCTTGCCAAAACTCATTGAGCTGGGCACTTAGAATGAGTGGATTTTATTGTATGTAAATGATGCTTTAATAAAATTAATTTAAAAATTTCAAATCCTTTAGTGATAAAAATAACAAAAAAAATCCAATAGCAAAAACAATAGTAAGCCATGAGGAATGTCTTATTAAGTTTTCTTTTTATTGAAGAAAAATAATTTATTACTCATCTTTATTCAGTTATGAAGGATATAAAATACTGAATTGTAGTATCATAAAATTTAAGGAGAGTGCAAATTTCGATTCAAATACAATGATGATTAAATCTTTTCACATTAACAAATTTAAACTTTACAAAGGAGAGAGAGATATTAACTGCCCTATTGTTATAATGGAGAAAATGAACTAAGAGAGGTTAAATAGCTTACCTAGAGTCACAGTAAAGAAATTGGGATTCCAACTCAGGTCTTTTGGCACTAAATCCAATGCTCTTTCCACTATACTATGTTGTTTGTTTTCTCATGCATCCCTTTTAAAATATATTGAATAACCAAAGTTAGCAATGTCTTTTCCATTGCTAGGCCTTAGGTTGCATTTCCTTTGATGTTATTAGATTTTGAAAAAGGCTTTTTCAGTTGACACTGAGTTTTTGTTTTTATTTTTGTTTTTTTTCCAGAAATCTTCCCAATCATTACTTTTCCAGAGATGTGGGGGATCTTTGTCTTTCTTGCAAAAGGTATGGAATCTTTGAACAGTCAAATTAAATAGAGTCTTATAAAGCATTTCCTCTCCCCAACTTATATTGCTGATGAGAGTAGAAGTTGATACAGTATTTCTGGAGGGTAGTTTGGCAATAGGCATCAAAACTCTTAAAATCTGGTATATTCTTGAGCTGAGCAATTACTCTTCTGGGAATTTATCCCAAGGAAATTATCAGAGATATGTGTATGGGTTTATGTGCACAGATGTTCATCACAGCATTATTAACGATAGCAAAAAAATTGGAAACAAGATAACTGTCTGTGTCAGAGACTTTTTTTTTCTTCCATCATCACAACTTTTTTTCCTCAGCAATAACTCTGGTTTTGTAGATGGGCACATTGCCACCCAGTAAAGCATTCATACATTGGCCATCCCTTGTAGCTAACTTGTGGCTATTGGAAGTGTTGTGAGTCAACATTCACTAAGAAGTCTCTGTTCTTTGTCCATTTCTCTTTGGCTTACTGGATTCTGGATGTAATGGTTAGATCTGAACCATTTTGGAACACAAGGCAACACTCTAAGAATGGCAGAATAACAAGAAGGAGCCTGGGTACTGTGGGAATGTCCGTGCATGCCTTGAGACTTAATTTGCATGAAAGAAAATAACCTCCAATTTAGTTTAAGCACTATATTTACATTTTCCTGTTAGAAATAGCCAAGCTTAATCTAACCAACGCTATGTTCAATGGCAAAGGAACGGTTAAATTATGATATATACATAGGGTATAATACCAAGCAATTGTTAAAATGACATCATATAACACTCTATTAACATGAAATAATTTTCACAATGTAAGACTAAGACACAACAATAGGCTACATTCAAAAGCAGGATATGAACAATATTTGTAAATATAATTTTTGTTGTATATGTACATATACATGTGTGTACATGTATATATAGATGTTTTTCTGTGTGCACATATATCTTTTATCTCCCTCTCTATATAGAAAATATTATATATAAATATACACATGTATAATATAAAATATAAATAATAATAATACATGATATAAAATGTTGCCAGCTGTTATGTTTGAATGGTGTCATTAGAGGTTTTTTTTAAATGTGAGGTTTTCTTGTGTTTCTCACATTGGGCATGTATTACACTGGTTATAAGAAAGGAACAGCTGTCAAAATAAAACACTCTTTTTCCGAAAACGAAGCAAGTTTAAGTGTGATTCACTAATTTTAAATAAAAAGGCTATATATCATAACATAAATAAAAGAAATAGAAATTAAATATTGAGGAAGTCTTATACTTTTACAGTGTGCATTTTAAAATATGTACTGCCATTGCATATCTTGTTATATTGATGCATGAGTGGTTATGATTACTCTTTAAAACTGTGCGCAAGCCAATTATTTAGTAGATGGGTGAATGTATATACTTTATAGCTCTTACTCAAATAGGATGTGAAGCACAGGGACATTCTAAAGATGACATCTAGCGGTTGCTGTGGTAACCTTATGGGCTCAATTTAGTAATCTTTTATGTCAATTTCTAGAGTTGGAATTGGCATATTCTTAGCTTTAACATACAGGAAGGAGACCGCGATCGGTGGTATTAACCCTTACAGACTGTATTTGTGATTGCTATTCAGCGTTAAAGAGAGTAGTCAAGTCACAGTAGAGGTGTTGAAGAACAGCCCGAAAATGATTAAAGGAATCTAAAACTTATCTTAGAATTGTCATGGCAATTATTTGCAACTATATGGATGGAACTAGAGGGTATTATGCTAAGTGAAATGAGTCGGTCAGAGAAAGACAAATATCATATGACTTCACTCATATGAGGACTTTAAGAGACAAAACAGATGAACATAAGGGAAGGGAAACAAAAATAATATAAAAACAAGGAGGGGGACAAAACAGAAGAGACTCATAAATATGGAGAACACACTGAGGGTTACTGGAAGGGTTGTGGGAGAGGGGATGGGCTAAATGGGTAAGGGGCACTAAGGAATCTACTCCTGAAATCATTGTTGCACTATATGCTAACTAATTTGGATGCAAATTAAAAAGAAAGAAAGAAAGAAAAAGGATTGTCATGGCAATTAAAAAACAACTGTCATTCCAGGTAAAAATAAAAATTTGTGATTATTATAGAACACTTACAATGCAATTAGCACAATGCTTAGTGCTTTATAAACACCATCTCATTTACATCTGTTCCCTGACTTAAACCTTAGAAGAGTCCTACAAAGTGGTATGATCGCTGTTATTTTATAACAAAAAAACAAAACTGAGACTTAGAGAGTTTAGATGAGTTGTTCAAAGCCACATGGTTAGGGTATGGTGGTGCCAGGATTCACACCCAAGTCATCTGCCCACACTCTTAACCCCTGCTCTATGCAGCATCCAGGCGTTTGCCTATGATACCTGGTCTGGGTCTGTCATAAAGGTTCCCTTTAAGGGAGACACCACAGCAACGCTGGCTTATCTAATCTAGTCTGAATCAGCCAAATTTACTGAACAACCACTTTGAGCATGATACTGTTGCTATTTACAAACGTATGATGGGCCCTTCTTATGACATGAAAGTGTACAGCCAAGCTTACAAAAAACACTATGCCATATCGTAATTTGATTTGGGAGTTGAGCTCTGTAGTAAGGCAGAATGGCAGAAGTGGGGGAAAGCTAATTACAGTGTTGGAAGACACGCAGTGGAGAGACGCATTACAGCTGAGGCAGCGAGAAGGCACTTTCCCCCAAGAGCTGACCTTTGAACAAGCTCTCAAGCCTTGCTTCTCAAAGAGCAGCCATGGAGCTACATCAATGGCTTGTTGGAAGTACAGAATCCCACGTTCTACCCGAGACCTAGATCTAAATCTGCTTTCATACAGGATCCTCAGGTGATTTGCAGCCGCATTAATGTATTAAAAGTACTGCTTTAAAGAATGCATAGCATGGTAATAGCACATGCAGAAGGAACCACACTGTAGGGACAGAGAACAACAATGTGAGCAAAGCACAGCAGTGGGAATAAATAAAACAGTTCCAGGGCAATCTCCTATCTAGTTTAAACAGCATAAACAGCATAAATGAGCATAAACAGTGGAGTGCACGATATCGAGTGGTAGAAAGATAGGTAGGGCTGAATTCACAGAGGGTCTAAGAGCTGTATCTTGTTTTAGAGGTAGTGGGGATAACTAAACATTTTTGATCAGGAAATGATAATTTTTATTTAATAGCCTCTTTAAATATATAAAGTAAGTTTTGTGATAGATTTAGAACTTAACTTTTGTGTCATATGTGGTTCTTTCGTATATTCCCTTTTACCTGCACACTACCAAACTGTATTACGATTGTTATTATTTAACATTTACTTTGAGAAAGAGGAGGGGAGGGGCAGAGAGAGAGAAGGAGAGAGACTTCCAAGCAGGCTCCACGCTGTCAGCGCAGAGCCTGATGCTGGCTCGAACCCACGAAACGTGAGATCATGACCTGAGCCGAGACCAAGAGTCAGAGGCTCAACCGACTCAGGAACCCCCAAATAAATATATTACTAACAGGTGTTAAGTTTATGGATGTTATTAAAAGAGAATGGGGTGCGGTTTTCCATAAGAGATTCTTAAATACAGAGAAGAACCTGAGGGTTGCTGGAGGGGTGCTGGGTGGAGGGATGGGCTAAATGGGTGATGGGCATTAAGGAGGGCACTTGTTGGGATGAGCACTGGGTGTTATATGTAAATCATGAATCACTCAATTCTACTGAGATCATTAATACACTGTATGTTAACTAACTTGGATTTAAATGAAATTTAAAAATTAAAAAAATGAAAAAAAAATAAATACAAGAGTACTGAGCACCCCTCCTCCAAAAAAAAAAAAAAAAAAAGACAATGGAATAAATCCTGAAGTCAAGCAGGAACACTTGAGAATTCTATAGCCATCGCCCATTCACTGTGAAGGGTTGGATGGTTAAATTGACCTGGGAGATTTAAAAGCATACAGCACGTTGTCCTTCAGGAATAGATGGGGCGAGCAGATGAAGTATTGTCCTGCTGTATTTTGCATTGGTCAGGCACTCTGCTTTCAGGCTGAGAAGGGACCTCAAATCCCTCCTCCAGCCTCCTTTGATGAGGTTTCTGGGAGAGACAGAAGCTATTTTGTAAAGCTGTCAGCTGTCCTGAATCAGGGAAATAGATAAAGCAGCCAGGAACAAGAGAAACAGATAAGAGGTGAATTCTCAGGAACGAGGGGGAGCCTTGTCTGCCTTGGATTAAAAGCAGAAGGGAAGAGGATTTTGGAAGGAGGGGCTGAGTCGACTGATGGAATCTTCAGCTGCAGGCTGACAGCAGTGTTACAGAGACAAAATGAGTCAACAAAGATATCCAGTGGTTGGTTGAGAGACAAAGGACAAGGGACGGATAGGTGCAGCTGGATGCAAGACGTTTCATGTTGGGGTGGCTGCATTTATCAGGGAGGGTGAGCTGGAGGCAAAAGGCGAAAGATAAATGAATCAAACTTTCTGTTCTGCATGTTGGGCCCTGTTAAATAGGACATTCTTTTGTTTCCACCAATTGGTGACTTAATCAGGTCCCATGGGGAAGCTGAAAGACTGGTATAGGATCTTGGAAAGATGTGCACTTCTCCCAGTCAGGGCTGGGTATAACGGCTCAAGATCTGACAACCCATCTGATACA
Organism: Panthera onca; assembly: GCF_046562875.1. Taxonomy (NCBI): domain Eukaryota; kingdom Metazoa; phylum Chordata; class Mammalia; order Carnivora; family Felidae; genus Panthera; species Panthera onca. Next base: position 210,718,823 of record NC_138339.1, on the reverse strand, counting down.
CTTGACATCCCCTGACACATCTAATGACAAAGAGCTGCAATTAAAAAAAAACAACAAACCATCTGGAAAAGGGAAAAACACACACAATGGCCATTGCCCATAGCATCTCCATAGTGTCCTCAAAACATCTACTCCAACGAACTAGTCTACTAGGTCTCTGTAACAGGCTCTGTGCCTGTCCTCCACAACTTGTTCACATCACTCCCAGGGTTTGTGTGTCTTTGGCAGTTCTGGCTGCTTGTGATTTTACCCAGAAACTCTTGAGATCGTTTCTTGTTTGCGCTTGATACAACTTTCTCTTTGTCATTTGGCACTTGTGACCTTCTCTGAACTCTGATGGTTTTATTTTTTAAATGTTTCATTATATTCTTCTACAAAGCTGTGAGATTTATCGTATTACCAATATTTGATCCAATATCTGTTGGTAAAGGCCCCAAAAGTGCTTTGACTACTGTGAGCCTGAGCGTCTGTGTAGAGTAGGGACATGATCTCACGTTTCGTGGGTTCGAGCCAGCATCAGGCTCTTAGGTTCAGCTAAGAGGGAGAGAGAGGAAGATAAAATAAGGCACAGATAAAAAGTTTCTTCTCGATCTTTATTCTTTTATTCTCTTCTTGCTTTGCTACAATCTCTGGGTGGGGGGCAGGTTTTCTCTCTACAGGGTGACGAGAATACAAACTATGATCCTTGAGCCAATGACTGAAGTCAAGCACCAAAGTCAATTTCGTTGGCTCACTTGGGGTTTGAGACATCCCTGAAACAAAAAGGTAAGGTATTTTTAATTATGCATTGATTTACTGTCCTTCATGCAGCTAGAATAATAAAATCAGCAGTTTAAAAACTAGTCTTACATGGTATTTTAAGATTATATAGTTTTGACGATATGTTTATTAACATAATGATCCTATGGGAAACTTTTTCTAAGAGAAGATTATATCATTTAAATGATATACGTTCAGGGGAATTTGTGATTAGTATTGATACTCTATCATGGTTCTCTCTGATTTTCTCTAGGTTAAAGCACTTAAAGAGTTGATAAAACATCATTTGTTTCTATGCGATGCTTGTAGACAGTATTTTGGCTGACTTTAGGGCTGAATTATTTTCCCTGAAATCATTTCACAAAAAGGGCCAGCAATTTGCTGATAAGTTTTCTTATAAATGACTACACAGTCAAGACATACTAACACATTGATTACTCAATGGAGTAATAGGAATGAGATAATGGTACTTCTTATGTGATGACTTAAAACAATTTCTCTGTTTTGGGGGCTCATACTCCTAAAGATTGACTTTAGTTTTTTCAAGGTATGATTTTTAAAAAGAAAAAACATCCAGCTGTTAGGTAAATTTGTTTTCTTTCAAACAGTCTTCGTAGCTTCAATTTCTGGAACTTAACTCCTTGAAGACAGCAACATTGCACGCAATAATATTTTGCTCATTTGCCTATAAGATGTTTGTTCAGTTGAGAAATGAAAATGGGTCTCAATATACTATGTAGAGTGATTTGTTCTAAATGGCACAAAAACGGTTTCTGGGCCAGGAAAGTATTAGTTCAAGGTCCTGTGAAAGTTGATGCTTATTCTGATGCATGGACACCATGGTCTAGTGAAATCTGCACATTAGGGACTTTCCTATAGCTCATTCCCGCGCCCTTCAACATATGTCATTAGTTTCACATAGTAGGAAAGAGGAAATATGCAAAGGCACAGACACTATTCTGAATTAAGAGACCAATTTTTCCCCATGTTTACGATGAAAATTTGTTTATGTACAGTGTGCTTTAGTGTGTAAAGGGACACTCTGGTGTTATGTGCTCAGCAAAACAGAAAATATTCCCTTGAAATGATTAGAACGCAAATGCTATTTTCTAGATCTGGTTTCCTGGCATTTGGGGGGGGGGGGGCGGATGCTAATATATCTGGTGCTTTTGTTTTAGAAACAAAAGTAAACTGTAGGGAGTTTACCAAAATCCTGCCACGACACCCCCTTTAAAACCAAACTGAGCAAGAGAACCAAATTGCTGCTTTATCCACATTTTGGTCATCCCGGGGTGGTGGTAGTCCTCTGCTCCCATTGTTTGTTTTGCTTCATGTTTGACTCCGACAGAGATCAGAACTACATTTTATGGACTTGCGGTTTGGCAATATGCTGGCAAATGGGAAAACAAGCAACATAAACCAAATTTCTGCCACAATGCTTTTAATATTGAGACAGACTTTTATCTAACAGAGGCAACAGAATGGAACATGAGAGCACCCGCAGCTCAGGGCTGTAAACACAGCTTCCTGATGACACATCCCTGGGGGGGGGGGGGACAGATCATACAGTTTCTATATTATGTGGCTTGTCATTCTACTGGCACAGAACTGATTTTCGCCTCAGAAAATGTCTCTTTCCTGAAACTCCAGCTGTCCTTCATTCATAAAGCAGCGTTTTAATAAGGTGGTTGTTTACTAGGAAAACAATGCTAATGTTAATAATGAATCACTAACAATATAGCATATTCCTTATCGTAGATGGTCTACTTGTTGCCAAACAGCTGGAGGAAACGCGGGGGAAAATGCAATCGAGCATTTAAACATCATAGCTGGATGTTTCCAAACATAAGTATCCAGATGCTTAGCATTGTGGAGGTAATGTGTTTGATTGCTTGCCTTTTTCATATTTTATCTGGATCTTTTGATGTTCTGTGGATAGAGTCATGACTATTCATTTTCGGTATGCTGAGCAGTTTTCGCTCATCATGAATGGCGACAATAATGCTGAAGACCGGCAGAGGCCAAGCCTGGCAGAGATTGCTGGAGATGAGGGAGAAGAGGAATGAGACTCAGACTGTGGTTAAATGGGTCCCTCTCCTGGCTAATGTGTATGGAAGCATGTGCCTTTTAAACGGCATCAGCTGAATCAGGTTTCAAGCTTCAGTTAAGGGGAATGTAGGAATTAAGAAGCTGGATGGAGGGTCAGATTCTCTTGTTTTCCTTGAGACCCAGAGGCTGAATAACCAGGCCCTTCTTCAGGATACTCACTGCCAAGAAAGAAAGCTAACTGATTCTATGCCCGTGAGGATACTGGCTTAACAAGAATCTGGTCCAGCTAAACTGTAGTAGAGTCGCTCCCTTCCTCAGACTGATGCCTCATCAGGCAAAATTAAAACTCTACAGTAAACAAGATGAAGTACTTTCTCTTTTTAGGATCTCAGAGTACCCAACCCAAATCAATTCATGCTTCCTACTGCAAACTTCTCCGACATCGGGTTATCGGTACTTATAATTAGAGTCATTGCCAAATGTTCCACTAAATTAAAATTCCTGCAAATTAATTATCTCATCAAAGGTGGCTCAGTTTCAGAACTGGATTCGTAGATCCTGGCACTAAAATAGACGCAACCTTCTCCTAAGAGTGAAAGAAAAAAAAATAGTCATTTACTGACATGTCCCTTCAGGAAACAATAACATTACAGATCATGTAGGAGCCAAGAATAGCCGGGGCATATTAATAACTCAGTCTGTTCCCTGATTTTATTCAAGATGACTGGTTAAAGAACACTGCACTGATGATGACTCCATGGCATGAGGAAGGATGTCATCATTAACATGTGGACCGTTTGGCATTTAGAACATTTCACGCATAAAGAGAACTCAACACAAGACTATTTACTGTGCTTTAGACAGATGGTTTAATGTTTCTTTAGCCTTCAGCCTATCAGGCCACCCATGGTTTTCTTCAGCCAAGGGCTCTTTAGAAATAATTGGTCTCTAGCAATTTTCTAACAAGACTGACTGCGATCTATTTCCCTAAATCTTTTTCCTACCCTTAACTATCCCTTACAGTGGTTTGTGGCTGACAAACCTCCCTGACTGACACTGATTCCTCACATATATGTAATTACTGACATAAAAGGAGATGAAGGGGCTGAAATCTCATCATTAATGGTTTCTTTGCTACAGAAAAGCTATTTAGAAACGATTACTTCGGAAAACAGTTCTTCCCTGATTACACGTTGCCTGACCCTGGAGAAGCTGTTCCCCCAGAATCTTTCAATACAGGAATTGATAACCCCACGTAGATGGATAACTGTGAGTGGCAAAAGATGCATACAGGCGTTGGTTTAAAAATGGTAGAGAAGAGTAATTGTGTCTCTGTCTGAGGAATATGTAAATGTGTTTAGGAAGGGATACAGAGGCTGCAGATTCCCTGCTCCTGCCATCAAAGTGGAAATCACTCACACTGGAAAAGCAAGCGCGTGCATTCTTACAGTGCAAACGTCTGTAGGACTCTTGATCCCCTGCACTTCCCTGGCCACAGTTCAGTTTTCCAGGCCCTTCTGCCAGCTCTTTTAGGGAGCCACGTGACCCAAGGCCTGGAGACTCTACAGACTGGCCCAGAAGGATGGATGCTTGTTTGTACATTCTTCTCTATGTAACCTCCCCAGTAAGGTTCAGAAGAGGCAAGCTTAGGCCTGGAGCACAGAAAAGTGATGACACAGCAGAGAGGGTTTAGCGATCAGATGTATTTAGGAGGCAAGTGTCTCCTGACTGCCTGCAGGAGAGGGTTTGTGGGACTGGAAGTCTCAGCGGGAACTTCTGATTGGCTTTTTTCTCTTTAAGGGACAAAGACGTCTCATTGGAAGCTCAGATTTCCCGCTGACACTTAATGCTGGGCCTGACTGGAATCCTTGCTGGTTCTGTGGCTGCAGCTGGTGTCTGGGTTTTGCACTGCAACTGTCAACTTCCGCACCTATGAGGAAAAGGGGCCCACGGTACCGACATCGGTGGTCTGTCTGACCATGGCTTGTTTAATTCCCAGCTCTAAGTGCCAAGCCAGTTCTGTTTCATGAAGTTCAACAGCTCGCTGCTCCGAGTGCGCGAGGGCGACGGGCAGCTGACCGTCGGGGACGCGGGCCTGGACCGCGAGCGGCTGTGCGGCCAGGCACCACAGTGCGTGCTGGCCTTCGACGTGGTCAGCTTCTCGCAGGAGCAGTTCCGGCTGATACACGTGGAGGTGGAGGTGAGGGACATCAACGATCACGCGCCGCGCTTTCCCCGGGCCCAGATCCCCGTGGAGGTGTCCGAGGGCGCGGCTGTGGGCACGCGCATCCCGCTGGAGGTGCCGGTGGACGAGGATGTGGGAGCCAACGGGCTGCAGAGCGTGCGCCTGGCCGAGCCTCACAGCCCCTTCCGCGTGGAGCTGCAGACGCGCGCGGACGGCGCCCAGTGCGCGGACCTGGTGCTGCTGCAGGAGCTGGACCGCGAGAGCCAGGCCGCCTACAGCCTGGAGCTAGTGGCCCAGGACGGCGGCCGCCCGCCGCGCTCCGCCACTGCCGCCCTCAGCGTGCGAGTGCTGGACGCCAACGACCACAGCCCGGCCTTCCCGCAGGGCGCCGTGGCCGAGGTGGAGCTGGCGGAGGACGCGCCCGTGGGCTCCCTGCTGCTGGACCTGGACGCAGCCGACCCCGACGAGGGCCCCAACGGCGACGTGGTGTTTGCCTTCGGTGCCCGCACCCCTCCCGAGGCGCGCCGCCTCTTCCGCCTGGACCCGCGCTCGGGCCGCCTCACTCTGGCAGGACCCGTGGACTACGAGCGCCAGGACACCTATGAGCTAGACGTGCGGGCCCAGGACCGCGGTGCCGGGCCTCGGGCCTCCACCTGCAAAGTCATCGTGCGCATCCGCGACGTCAATGACAACGCTCCGGACATCACCATCACCCCGCTGGCCGCCCCGGGCGCGCCTGCCGCCTCTCCCTTCGCCGCCGCCGCCGCCGCCGCCGCGGCTCTCGGGGGTGCGGACGCGACCTCGCCGACCGGACCTGGAACGCCGGAGGCCGGCGCCATCTCGCTGGTGCCAGAGGGGGCGGCGCGCGAGAGCCTGGTGGCGCTGGTCAGCACCTCGGACAGAGACTCGGGCGCCAATGGGCAGGTGCGCTGCGCCCTCTACGGGCACGAGCATTTTCGGCTGCAGCCGGCCTACGCGGGCAGCTACCTGGTGGTGACCGCGGCGTCCCTGGACCGCGAGCGCATCGCTGAGTACAACCTGACGCTGGTGGCCGAGGACAGAGGCGCGCCCCCTCTACGCACCGTGCGGCCCTACACGGTGCGCGTGAGCGACGAGAACGACAAAGCGCCACTCTTCACGCGACCGGTCTAAGACGTGTCAGTGAGGGAGGACAACCCGCCTGGCGCCTACTTGGGCCGCGAAGGCCAGGTCACCTACCGACTGCTGGAGGCCGAAGAGGGTCGCGCCCAGGACGCCGTGTCCCCCTACACCTCTGTGGACCCTATTACTGGGAAGCTGTGTGCACAACGGTGCTCTGATCGCAAGTAACTGGCTGAGCTGCAGCTGGGGCTGGAAGCTCTCGACGGCGGCTCTATGCAGCTTTGGGGCTGGGCCGTGGTGTGCCTGCATGTGGAGGACCAGAACGGGCACTCACTGGTCACACTGCCAGAACGGCTGGTCACACTGCCACTCTTCAATGGCTCAGCCCAGCTGCCTCTGCTTCAGGGCGCGCGGCTGGGCTACCTGGTGACCCAAATGCAGAAGAAGGCCCCAACACAGAGCTAATTTCCACCGTAGCGGCGGCGGCCCCGCGGCTCTAGCGCCGCACCCGTTCATGGGTGAGCTGTCTTTTCAGCGCCGCTTGTCCCCACAGCCCACCAACCAGCTGACGGCGGTCGTCATGGTGCGGGACCGAGGCCAGTGGGGCTTTATCGCGCACCGCCACTTTGCTCCTAGTGCCCGCGGATTTGGCGCCACCTGGCGGAGAAGTGATGCTGGTGCCGCCTTCGCCGCCGCCGCCGCCAAAAGAGGGAGGGTAGGGACGCGCCTGGAGTCGAACAGCGCAGAGAGCAGGGCGACAGCCTGGCTTCCTTGTTGTCTTGGCAGGTGTTTTGGCTAGCGGCTGTGGCCTTCTGCTGGTGGCCATTGCCATCGAGACTTGTTCCAGCCAAGGCGAGGCTAGGACGCGGAAGAAGAAGCTCTGTGGGCATAGCTTGAAGGAGCTCAGAGCGTCGGGGGCTGACTCTGGGGGCTTTGAGTTGAGGTTCTTCGTGGAGACACTGGCCCTTTCCGTTTACGCAGAGGCCCAGGAGGGCGAGGCTGCGGAGATTTCCCGGTCTGGGGGCAGTGGGGTGTTCTTGTGCTCCTCCCTTCGAAAGAGGAGCGGGATCCTGTGGGCCCTGGCAGAGCACCCCAGCAGTCTTAGGGTCCTCATGAACGTTTAGTCGATTTTCCTGCCCAGACGTTAGGAAAATTCAGAGCCTGATCTGATCTGGTCTGGGACTTCAAAGCACTGAGTTTTCCGGACTTTTTATTTTTTATTTGAGAGGAAAATTTCTTCACAGATGAAGGCAGAAGGAGGCATGGTGGTCATGTTTCGAGGAGGCCCACGTCTCTTTGTGCTGTTTTTGCCCCTGGTAACTTCCTTCTGGGTCCAGTTGGAACATCTTCGTCCCTCAGGGTTTAAATGCTATCTTCCTGAAGCACTCCAGAGGAGGGATATTGTGCCCTGTCTGGCAGCTTTGATATCTGAGCGTGAAAAATTAACTGCTGCTTTCACCCCTCTTTTTAAATAGGGTTCAGGCTCAGGTCCTTTCCATTTCCCATCCCTGTGTGGAGAGGGTAAATCTGCTGCGAGTTTAAGGTAATTTCAGAGTACGTACGGCTCTAAGCGACGTGTTTGACGTTTTGTACATGTTTATGGATAACACAGTGAATCTGTCCTTTTCACTCCCAGTACACATTCAAATCCAGATGAATTTAGTGCGAAAGATAGCGGAAGAGGAGACAGTGAATCGAATGACAGCAGTTCTGACATCAGTATAGAGCGGGCTTCAAGAAAGCGTCTTTTCCAGTGATTGCAAAGCGAGAGGGTAAGTTCAAACCTGTGACTTTGAAGCTTTTCCTCACAAAGCCCTGATAATTCTGGATGCCTAAATGAATTAAAAACAAACAGACAAGTGGTCTGGACTGTGCAGTCATAGAGGGGGTATGCCGAGTGCTACTGAACACAGCTAACAATTTTTTTTTGAACACTTCTTTTTTAGCTGATTCTATGTATTTTGAATACTTTACGCTAACTGACTTATTTATTCCCCATAATAAATCCAGTAGGGTAGAGACTTGACCCAGTGTTGGAAGTAAGGTCTCAGCCCAGGATTCCAGCTATAGATTTCTTCCTCTTAATCATCCTATCTAAGTGGCCTCTATTAATGCAAACTATTAAAACACAAAAAATCAGAATATTTTGGTTAGTAATACTAAAATAATTTTGTACCACAGCACTAAGGAGAACTTCCCATACATGGGGATTTCAGAAGTGGATAGCATATGAATAGGTAAATTTTTTTTATAGGTCAGGATGCCATTTGCTGGGAACATATGACTTTGTGGTTTTCTTCGGCCATGCTTTGTAGAATCTTGCACCCACACAACACCATGCTATTCAGTCTAGCTCCTGTCATGTCTGGGAATTTCGTTTTAGGTCAAAATCTCTCTAATGGTGTCTAGTTCTATGGGGGAAAGTTGATTATGGACTTGGTGTTAGTTTCCGTGGAAGTGAGCACTAGATCTTTTAGTCCTTCAAAGCAGATACCTTACTCTCAAAGATGCGTCCTAATGGTATGTCCTCCTGATTCATATATTTCTTCACGTTATGGATATTTTCGCCCTATGTTTGGTTCCCTCAACATTTTTTTTTTTTTTAAACAAGATGACTTCTAGACGCATCTACATCCTGGTCCCCCTCTGAATGTTCTCTGGTGTGTAAATATCTTTCCTAAAATGAGACCCTTAGAGTTGAATACAGAACCATAGAACCAGCCTCTCTCCAGAGCTCCAAACTAATATTCCCAGTTGTTTACTCAATGTCTCCATTTGGGTAACCGGTAAACATGCTACGTGTTCAAAACGGAAGTCTTGATTTCTGTTCTACAAATTTGTTCTTTCTCTAACGTGTGTGCCTCAGTAAATGACAACTCTGTTCACTTGATTTCTTGCCCTGGCCAAAGTCCTTGTGTCATTCTTGATTTGTGTCTTCTCCCACTCAATTTCCAGTCCATCAGCAAATCTGATTAGATTTACTTCGAAAATATATTCCCAATCTGGGCTTTTCTCACCACCTTCTTTGCTGCTATCCTCCCCAGGCACGATCATCTCTTGCCTGGACTGTGTTTCCATGCTTCCCCTCCTGCAGTCTGTTTTCCAAATCATATCACGTAATTGAACTCTCCAAAGATTTCTCACTTAAAATGAAAGCCAAAAATTCTTATCATGGCATCCCAATTACTACTGTTGTGTAACAAAATGTAACTCAAAATGTAGCAGTTCGAAACAACAATTTTATTATGCTCATGGATTCAGTGGATCATTTTGGACATCTCAAGGTTTAGACACATGTCTGGCATGTGGATTAGGATTATTCAGGGTCTAAGATTGCTTACTTGGGCGTGGGAAGAGGGGCTACATGTGCCCTTTACATGTGGTTCGATTTTCTGACACCATGGCAGCCATAGGCAAGCATGAATGTTCCTCCAAATAAGATAGAAGTCACATCCTCTTTTATAACTCAGTCTCTGAAATGACATTGTCATTTATGTTCTACCGGTCCAAGCAGTCTTAAACCCACCCAGATTCAAAGGGAAAGGGAAGAGTCCCCCATCTCTACACTGAAAAGTTATTAAAGAATTTTGGGGCCATGTTTGTAAATGAGCCACATGTGGCCCATAAAGTCTTGTATTATCTGGCCCCTGGTTGCTTCTTCCAAATGATTTATTACTCTTCCGCTTGATAATTTAGGTCATTATATTGGCTCTCTTGATTCGTTCTTGAACAAACCAAACATATTTCATCTCAGACCTCAGAGTCTTGTGATTCCTTCTGCTTGGTATGCTCTTTCTCAAGATATCCATATTGTTTGCATCCTTCCTTCATTTATGCCTGTGTTCAAATGTCTCTTTTCTCAAAGATTTTCCATACCTCAAGCTGTCTCCCCCAGCTGTCACTCTCCACCCTGCTTTATTTTCCTTCATGCCATTTATCACTGCCTGACATTACTTTATGTATTTGTTTATTATTTGTTCTGTATTCCATGTTGAATCATCAAACCTCAAATATGTACTTAAAAAATGAATGAGTGAGTGAATGAATGAATGAAAGGTATAGTCTAACTTGCTTATACGTTGCAACTGTATGACCATTTCTTATGATCATATTGCATTTTAGACTAGGCTAAAACTGCTGGTGTTTTTTTTTAGAAGTTCCATTGTGTTGCTTTCCTTTCTAGAATATTTTAGTGTCATCTCAAAGCTTGAAGGTTTTATAGCAAGTTTATCTTTTCGGATCATTTAATGTTAAATCGTCCTTTTCAAACAAAGATCAAATTCCTGGAGCTCCTAGTGTTTATTCTCTGTTTAGAGAATTACCAGCTTATTCTTTCCATAACACAGTTTCCTCCTCGTAGTAGTAGGCAGGCTCTCTGAATCCCTTGGTAGCTCCAGGTGCTGCTGTGGCCAACCCAATGCATTCAATGTGGGAGGGTCTAGTCACCTGGTAATAACAACCACATTTCCTCTTATACTCAACAGCAATGTTTTATTTACTTATTTATTAAACAGTTACACAACACTTACTATGTGCCAAGAACTGTGCTAGGTGCTCCATAAATATTAACTCACTTAATCCTCATAATAATGGTTTTAAGCAGGTACCCTCACTTAAGCTCATTTTGCATAGGGGGAAACTGAGGTGTAGAGTTGTTAGAGTATTTTGATCAAAACCACCCAGCTGTAAGGGCAGAGGTGGGTTTTCCATTCTGGGAGTCTGGCTCCAGAGTTCATGCTTTTAATGTTCTGCTGTAGTGTATTTTCAGTGGGTTTTTAAATACTTACTTTATGGGTCTTCTAAAGATTTAGGGCTGATTTACATTCCTTGGGATGTTTCTGTCTTTGGCTTTAAGTGAGATGTTCTGATTTATGGCTTGGTTTATACTCCAGCTCTCTGCTGCATTTTCTTGTAAAACGTTTAGTGGGATTATTGAAAGGGTGACACATGGGTGATGGCAAGATAATTGAATTAGATGTTGATAGCTTGGGTTAAGACATTTAGTGAAGTTATTTTTATTAATTTTTCATCTCATTCTTAATAGTTAATGCAGAGAATAAATGGATTAATAAATACACTGATATTCTTCAGAAATTTACTTTATATATTTATTTATTTTCTTACAAGTTTTTATTTAAATTCTGGTTAGTTAACATACAGTATAATATTAGTTTCACGTGTAAGATTTAGTGATTCATCATTTACATACAACACCACATTACAGGTGCCCTCCTTTTTTTTAATGTTTATTTTTGAGAGATAGAGAGAGTGAGCTGGGGAGGGGCAGAGAGAGAGAGAGAGAGAGGGAGAAAGGGTCCGAATCAGGCTCTGTGCTGACAGCAGAGAGCCCCATGTGGGGATAGAACTCACAAGCCATGAGATCAAGACCTGAGCTGAAGCCGGATACTCAAGCAGTGAGCCACCCGAGGACCCCCACAAGTGCCCTCCTAAACACACATCACCCATTTAACCCATCTCACCCCCAACTCCCTCCAGCAACCCTCAGTTTGTTCTCTATAGTTGAGAGTGTGCTTTATGATTTGCCTCTCTCTTACTTTTATTATTCCTAGGTTCATCTGTTTTGTTTCTTAAATTCCACATATGAGTGAAATCAAATATTTGTCTTTCTTTGACATATTTCACTTAGCATAATACACTCTAGCTTCATCCATGTCATTGCAAATGGCTATAGTTTTCTTTTTGATGGCTGAGTAATATTCCATTCATTGTGTGTGTGTGTGTGTGTGTGTGTGTGTGTGTGTGTGTGTGTGCATATATATGTATATATATATGCCACATCTTCTTTATCCATTCATCAGTAGATGGACATTTGGGCTCTTTCCATAATTTGGCTATTGTTGATAGTGCTGCTATAAACATCAGGGTATCCCTTCACATCAGTATTTTTGTATCCTTTGGGTAAATACCTAGTAGTGCAATTGCTGGATCGTAGGTTAGTTCTATTTTTAACTTTCTGAGGAAACTCCATACTGTTTTCCAGAGTGGCTGCACCAGTTTGCATTCCCACTAACAGTGCAAGAGGATTCCCCTTTCTCCACATCCTCACCAACACCTATTGAGACACTTCAGTTTAGATTGTCATTTTTACCATTCCTCCCACCAAAGCTATATTAGAAATTCCAGCAAACTATTTAATTTAGCTGCTTGAATTTTATTTCCATTTCATTTCATCAGTGTACCAGCAGGTGGAGGTACAAGTCATTGACAGAAGATCCAAAGGAAGAAAAATAAATACATAAACGACTAAAAAACTAGTCCCTGAACAACTGAATATTGTTTGCATTTTGAAGCATATTGCCAAATAGCATTCTGACTTTTTAAATATTTCACACGATTCCATTTTATTTCCAAGTTGCTTCCGATCATTCGGAATGAAAAACATTTAGGGATCCTGAAAGATTCATCGAGGAATCTCAAAGCAGCAGGACTTTCATCACCTCATGAAAATAGCCACGGGATTGCACTTTCTTCAAGTATCTTTTACCCTCACATTCCCCAGCTGAGAAATATGAATTTCCAACCAGTCTACTCAGAACTCAAAAGAGGTTATTTTCGAGCCTGTGAATCCCAAAGCGAAGGGTTGCAAAGTGTGTATGGCAGAGTTCAAACCTGCAGGCCAGCCCTGTTGCCTCCCCCTATCCTCAGACAGAATGATGAATTAAATCACCCTTCAGTGGATGGATCACCTTCACATACTTCAGAAATCGCCACTTCACCCTGAAATGCTGCAACTCATACAGACAGTTATATTTTGGGAATATACACATTTATGTTTCTGTCAAGTATTTATAAGCCAAGTTGCATACACGAGCCTCCTACTTTTGATAGACATTGCCCTAAATTATGTGAACAGTCGATGTCAGAGCACGTGATGCTTTTTATATAATCCAGGATATTTTTCCAAAAAGTCTTAGATATAAGACCCAGATATAATAAGTGAACATGTATTTTATATTCTAAGATCATTTGTGGATTTAATGAAATCTTCAGTTTAGCTGTACGTTGATGTTTGGGTATTTGCAGTTCTACTGGGAACACAATTTAACTTGGAATGACTTTAGGCTGGATTAAGAATCTGGACCCCAGCCATAACCACAGCTTTCTCTCCCGATGGGAAGAAAGAAGAAGCAGCATTGGGGTGAAGGCGAAAGTTCAGGCAGCACTGGGGTGGGGAACCCAAATAATTTCTCTAGCCTGAATCAGAGGTGGTTGCTGAGTGCTTAATGGGCAGAACAGTGACAGATTCTGATAGTGTGTGAAAATCAAATGCAGGTGGTTGGTCATGTCGTCCTCCTGGGCATTCAACCCATTCATCACAGCAGCTCACTCAGAGGTGGGGCTGCAGGGAGCAGCAGTGGGAGGAGTAGAGAGAGTCTTCAGGCCTCAGCCACCTGGGTTACTATTCCCAGCAGGACTGGGACAGGAGACGGGGGGGCAGAAGGAAGGATTGGACCCAAAATGCAGTGACACGCAGGCTACCTGAGCAGCTGGGCCTCATGAGTGACTGACCAGATTGGAGGGGCAGCCAAGCTGGATGATGGGATGGAAACAGCTGGATTGTGTCTTCTTTTCTTTAAGATTGGCTTAGACTGTGGGAAGGATTGAGTCTGCAAGGACAGAACACTAATGTCTCCCCAAGTGGAAGAGTCTGGGTCCATCAAGATCCGATGGGCATGAACTGTATTCCCAATACAATAACCACTAGCCACATGCGGCTGCTTAAATTTAAATGAATGAAAACTCCATGCAATGAAAAATTCAGTTCCTTGGTCACATTAGCCACATTTCAGTTGCTGAATACCACACATGGCTAGTGGCTACAGTATGGGACAGAGCAGCTATAAAACATTCCATCATCACTATTTTACCGAACAGCGCTGATGTGGAAGAAGAAGCAGGCCAGAGGACCCCCTCCATGGGCTGGGGGTGTTGAAGGCAGCCAGTGACCCACAATGCTTGCTTAGCACACATATGGGAGACTGCGTGTTCTCTTTTCTCCATGCTCACACTTCCCTGGTCAGCGACAGTCTTTTATTGGTTCATATCAATATTTCAAAATGGATTGACACATTATATTATTTATTAGAAAATATTTGAAAAATGTCTAAAGACAAGAATTCCCAATAGTACAAGGTTTCCCATATGCCTGGGGATTTTCTGAAGGCTCCTGTGCCATTCTAAGCTAGCACCTCAAGTTTATAGTCCTCATGGCCAGTCCTATAACCTTAGGGATTTTGCAGCAATATTCGTGATAAAACCAAGCCACTCATACTCCTCAGCTCTCCCAAGAAATAATGCAGCAGTTTTTAAGACCAGTAATTCATTTTGTAGCTATGGTCAGGCAAGAAGCTACTAAGTACTCTAAACTCCTCTGGTCACTGGCCTCCCATAGAAAATCACTGCTGTAGAAATGTATAACAATTTAGTTATACATTACATTATACTGGTTTGCAAGTCCAGTAGGGTCTTTAGAATCAGTGTGCTATTCCAAGTATCAGATTTCCAGAATGGGGGGTCTAGGCCCCAGAGAAACTGCAGCTAACGAGAACATACCTAGCTTTACCTGAGACACGCCTTTCAGATAAAATACACTTACCTTTTGGGTTATGTTGAATAATACTTCAACTTCATTAGAGTGATTTGTTATGGAAGTGAATTCTGTGTGAAACGTCGTTTCTAGAAGCCAAGAATCTAAAACTTTGACTCAAGTTTATAAACGGAGGATTAGATGGATTTGTTTTTCTTAAAACCAGGTTCACATGGTTTTGGAATGATCGCTTCTACCTTAATTATGATTCCTCAAGCAGTTTTCCTGACTTTTATGATGGCATTCTCAGTGACAGACAGTAATTGGAAACATGAATCAAATACTTACTGCATACAAAGCTCTTTGGTAAGTGCTCTATGTGAATTATTGTACTTATACCTCATAACCATCCTGGGAAATAGTGATATTATTATCCCCATTTCAGAGATGAGGAAATGGAGGTTTAGAGAGGATAATTTGTCTGAGGTCATACGGTAAGTGAAAGAATTGTGATGTAACATTAAAGCGCATGAATTTTAGGTTGACAGCTGGATGACATTATGTATGCACATACTTATGTGACCACTACTCGGATCAATGGAACATTTCCGGCTCCCCTGAAGGCTCCTTCATGCATCTTGCCAGGCAATGACTCTTCTCAAAGTAACCACTATTCAAACTCTTTCACCATCTGTGAATTTTCCTTGTACTTGAACTTCGGAGAAACAGAATCATGCAGTATGTCCTCTTCGGTGCCCAACTCAGCCTTATGTCCATGAGCTTTCGTACATACATCCGTGCTGTGTGTTCTAGGCGTTCGTTCTTTCTCGCTGCTGTGTGGTATTTCATTTGTGAACTTGCCACAATTTAGTTATCCATTCTACCATTGATGAACATTAGGGTGATTCCCAAGTTTTTGGCTTTGGTGAATAGTGAATTAAATTACACGTTTTTTTAGGGTAGACATAAACCCTTATTTCAACAGAAATAAGGCCTTCTAACCAGAAATAGAATTGTTGCGTCAAAGGGTGATGGATTTAGGATTTAAACCTCAGGTTTTCTGAGTCCACTGTTCTCCATTGTGCAACACCCACTACCTCATTAACAGCTAATATTGACTGAGAACTCTCTATGTGCTAGATACTCTGATAAGCTCTATTTTTCTAAGCAGGTGCTTGATCAATTGAGAACTTTCTATAAGCTTTACTAATAACAGCAGGGGAAGTTTTATATTTGTTCAACAAATAAGACAGTCTTTTAAATTATCATTAAATAGCTGATGTATTACAGTGTATGTGGAATGCTTAGTAGCTTCTCTTTGAAAAGACCATAATAATATCCATCTTTGACAGACTTGTTTTGCTCATTGAAATGTATACAGTAGAAGCAGAGTTAGCAATTGATTGTTCATTTGCTTGTACACCGTGATTAGCTAAGGAAGAAACAAATCAATTTAAAACCGATTTCCATAGTCTACCCATGCACAGGCATTGATTACAGACATGAATTTTCTGAATAAAAAGTGAAGCTAGCTAATCTCAATTTGTATTTCATCGAGTAAATGTCAGCTATCGATTTCTGTGGCTTACTACTGGTGAGGCCATCTGTCTGTCATTCTTTACCGGTAGCACAGCACAATCGCTTGTGCAGTTTAATTAGGTGTGGGCCAGCCGTTTTACTCGCGTGAGGAAGATGAAATATTCAGTCTTGGTCGAAGGAAAAACCTCAGCCAGCTGCCTGCTCTCTCACCCTCTTTCAGACTCTTACTCATCTTAATTTAATGCCCATTGATCCTTATTGTTGGATGTTGTACAGAGGAGCCCTTTTGTAACAGGGTGTTGGGAGATTGGGCTAAAACTGACTTTACGGGCTAACTGAATTTTCTCAAGCTTTCTTGAACTCTTGACAGCATGGCATCACATTTTAAGGGAATGACTTGACTGTATTATAGAACAGGCTTCCACAGTGCTGGTTTTCTGAAAGAGTAATCCGTGCTGCCTTGGTCACACAGGATTTGTACACAATTTGACAAGTTGTGATGTCTTCCGACCTGGAGTAACACGGAATGTGTAATCATACACTGTGCTTGAACACAACTGTTCATTTAAAACATGGCCTGAGGTAACAGTGAAAATCATGTCTTCTTTTTCAAAGGACATGCCATAAACTCTTTGTTTTCGGTTTCCTCACCTGTGGTGGGATATTAGCATCTACTTCATAGGGATTTTGTGAAAGCTAAATGAGATAGTACATGTAAAATGCTTAGAGCAATGCTTGTACATAGAAATCACTTACTAAATATTCTTATCATCAGAGACATTTCTCATTTCCCATTTCCTTGTTTAAAGTGACATAGTTTGTTATTCCAAGTATTCCTAAATGTTTGTCTTTTTTTTCTTTTTGTTTGGTGTGATTAGTATTTTTTTTTCCATTTCTTTTGGTTGGCCATTATTTTTTAAACTAACTTTTCAAATAGGCAAACAGTAACAGTTAAAGTCCCCTGGGGATTACAGTTTTTTTTTTTTTTTTTGACCGTGGTATGAACCTCTGATTTCGAAAAGAGAACCTTTCTGTAGAAACATTTTTTTACAGTAGTTCTTGTAAAGTTTGATCAGTCAGCCATTTTGTCATATGGCTGTATTTCAAGCCAGCATGAGCTTGAGAGTCACGTGGGGGTATTTAAACGGAAATGTGGGAGCCCAGTAATAATAAGCGCACTGGTTGTTTACTTCAAGAATCCTTGGGAAAACCCACAAAAACTTGGTATCCCACTTTTACCTGCTTTGCTGAATGCTAATATGCCATTTAATCGTGCCTGTAGACCCCCTGCCCTGCTCCCAGTATGTTACCATGAGCCCATGCTGCTGTAGTAATACCCCACAGGAGGCATGAAGTAATCCAATGGTAAATGATCAGCTTCTAGCTCAGGTCAATGTAGCTGGGGAAATGACTGACAGTGAGGCATTTCTAAATAATGGGAGAGAGTCTTCCAGAAAGGACACAACCTGAAAAGTATTTTTCCTTCCAACCTGCAGCCAGAAAAACCAATAGAGCATCTCCCACTTAAGGACCAGAAGGCATTCACATTCATAGATATTTTGGTAGATGTTTTTAATAAAAGGCATAGGCTCTAATGCATGCTCACTTTTCAGTTTTGTCTCTTGCCACCTTCCTACTTGCACTCCCTGTACCAGTGTCTGTGCTCTGACTCCCTAAAATGGAGAAGGAACATCCGCATAGACTCTAAAGCCAAGCCCGATCTCAGGAACCAGGCTTACCTCTCAGATAGCCCTGGGGCCAGAATACACTGGAGGGCCCTTAGAGAGATGGGCTCCTAAAATATGCCAAATACCTACTCACCTGAGTCCTTGTCTACAGACAACCTTCCTCCATCTGCCTGTGACTTGGTTTTGCATATAGGTCTTATTTCCAGGGAGAAAATGGGCTGCACATAATAGAAGCATGCATTCTGTTCCTGTGCAAGTTAGTCATTGGAAATGACTCAAATTGGGATTTTTTTTTAATCATGATAAGTATACTCTTTATTTTTATTGATTTTTATTTTGAAGTTTATTTATATATTTATATATTTATTTATTTATTTGGTGTGAGAGCAAGAGCCAGAGAGAGAGGGAGAGAGAGAGAATCTCAAGCAGGTTCCTCACTGTCAGTGTAGAGCCCAATGCAGGGCTCGAATTCATGGATCTTAGAGATCATGACCTGAGCTGAAATCAAGAGTCAGATGCTCAGTCTGAGCCACCCAGGCACCCAGATAAGTATACTCCTTAATCCCCATCTCAGATTTCCCCCCCACCCCCCACCCATCCTTCCTGTGGTCACCATCAGTTTGTTCTCTATAGTTAAGGGTCTGTTTCTTGGTTTGTCTCTCTCTCTGTTTTTTTCCTCTGCTCATTCATTTTATTTCTTTAATTCTACATATTCTATATTCTACATACATGTGAGAGATCATATGGTAATTGTCTTTCTCTGGCTGACTTATTTTGCTTAGCATTATACTCTCTAGCTCTATCCATGTAGTTGCAAATGGCAAGATTTTATTCTTTTTATGACTGAATAATGTTCCATTGTGTGTATGTATATATATCTATATATCTCACATCTTCTTTATCCATTCATCCATTGATGGGAACTTGGGGGGCTTCCATAAATAATTATTGCAGAAAGTAATGAGGTGATCCACATAGGGGTGTGCCTACACCTTTTTGAATTAGTGTTTTCATATTTTGGGGGGTAAATACCCATCAGTGGAATTATTGGATCGTATGGTAGCTCTGTTGTTAATTTTTTGAGAAACCTCCATGCTGTTTTCCACAGTGGATGCACCAGTTTGCATTCCCACCAA
The DNA here is from genome assembly GCF_046562875.1 of Panthera onca. NCBI lineage: Eukaryota > Metazoa > Chordata > Mammalia > Carnivora > Felidae > Panthera > Panthera onca. Next base: position 210,699,818 of record NC_138339.1, on the reverse strand, counting down.
CAGTGCATGTGGGTTCTTTTCTCTCTACATCCTAGCCAACACTTGCTATTTCTCATAGTTTTTATTTCAGCCGTCTGACAGGTGAGAGATGATATCTCATTGTGGTTTTTTAAATGTTTATTTATTTATTTTGAGAGAGCGAGAGACAGAGAGAGTGCAAGTGGAGGAGAAGCAGAGAGAAAGGGAGAGAGAGAATCCCAAGCAGGCTCTCTACTGTCAGCACAGAGCCTGACTTGGGGCTAAATCTATGAACCACAGGATTATGATCTGTGCCGAAATCAAGAGTTGGATGCTTAACCGACTGAACCTCCCAGTTCGCCCTATCATTGTAGTTTTGGTTTGCATTTCCGTGATGATGAGTGATGTTGAGCATCTTTTTCTGGGTCTATGGCCATCTGTTTGTCTTCTTTGGAGAAATGCCTGTTCATATCTTCTGCCCATTATTTAGCTGGATTATTTGTTTTTTGGTGTTGAGTTGTATCGGTTCTTTATATATTTTGGGTAATCTTTATTGCGTGTCATTTGCAAATATCTTCTCCCGTTCATTGTGTTGCCTTTTAGTTTCATTTATTATTTCCTTCACTGCAGAAGCTTTATTTTGATGTAGTACCAAGAGTTTATTTTTGATTTTATTTCCCTTATCTCAAGAGACATATCTAGAAAAATGTTGCTATGGCCAGTGTCAGAGAGAGAGAGAGAGAGAGAGAGAGAGAGAGAGAGAGAGAAGGAGATTACTACCTGTGCTCTCTTCAAGGATTTTTATGATTTCAGGTTTTACATTTAGGTCTTTAACCCATTTTGAGTTAAGTTTTGTGTATGGTGAAAGAAAGTGGTCCAGTTTCATTCTTTTCCATGTGGCTGTCCAGTTTCCCCAACACCATTTGCTGAAGAAAAGGATTTTGGTTTTACATAGCAGTACCATGAGGTTGGTTGAAATGATTTTACTATTCAGGAAAAGGTTTATTTTCATGGTGCTGAAAAATCAGGGATCTGAGTAGACCTAACTGAGGGCTGGCCCCTGTATTATAATAAATTGACAAAGACAATGGACAAAATTCCCTGAAGCCTCTGAGAGGACAGCCTTCTGGTCCCTCCCTGGGCAATATGCCACCCTGATTCCTGTACTGGACACACCAGAGCATTTCCTAATTAAATGTTGGCATCAGGAATGATGGTGTACTAAAAACCAATGTCAGTCTAGCCCTTCATGTGTATAGTGGCACTGCAATCCTGCGAAGCAGGTAGCATTATTATCTTTCTTCTACATGTAAGAAAATCAAGGTTAACTTATGCAAGTCACAGAATGGTTCGTGGCCAAGCTTCAGTGCCAGAACACCTCTTCTGGGTTTGGTGCATGTTATGCCTTGCCTTACTGCCTTTCTTTTAGCCTGTTAGTTCTTCTTTCATTGGGTCTACAGGTCTAGAAATCAAAGTACTTAAAAAACCATTTGGTAGTTCCTTTGCTCAAATCACCAGGAACATATGAACAATCTAAATGCATGTTCAGCCACTCAAAGATGTGATCTGTTCTCTGGCTGAGCGCCCCTCATCCATCATGCATGTTCCTAATAGACATGGCGGGTCTTGCACGGAGGGGAGCTTTTCTTCCTCTCTCAGTGGTGCTTCCTTTGAGGCATGCTACTGTTCAGGGGCCTGTTGAGATTTTGATTAAAAAAGACAGATATTGTGCAACTTCCATTAATGTTCTATTTCTCCTGTAGCAAAATGTAGGCTCTTGCAACTTTCTCAGGGGAATTTAATTTTCCATGTCTGTTGGCAAATTCAATTTTGAGTTTTACATAAAACACTAGAAAACAGTTAGTGGCCTGGTCATGGGTTATGCTTGTAATTCAATGATTCTCCGAGGTGACTTTAACCCTTTTGTAACCTCTTCTGCCCTTCTCTAATCCACAAGCAACTAGATTTCTAATGTAAAAGAAACTCTTTTAAAAACATAAAGCACCTAAGGTAGTTAGCATTCTTTTGTCCTTCTCTCTCTGGTTATGATAATGCCATCTGAGTTATTTTTATACTGTTCCCTGAAAGTAACAAAACCTTCTATAGATGAAGAAACCATGAAAATCTGTTTTGAAAATGCTTAATGCACAATAACTTATGTTAAGAGAGTGTATTATATACCTGAGCAGCTTTACAATGTCTCCAATGATAGTGTGGCCTTCTTTTTTATCTTTGTCTATCTCTATATTTATCTCTATCATCTCTATCTCTATCTCTGTATTTCTATCTTAGTGCCCCAGTCTTCACCTAACTCAATGTATCTATAATTTTCATTCATTCATTCATTCATTCTGGGACGTATTTCAGTTTTCTGGATTATGTGAATCTCTTCCTCTCCCCCAGCCCTCTTTCTTTGCCATGTGAATACTTCCACTTCTTTCTCCTCATTAATACTCTTCTGGTGTTGGAACAATGAGAAGAGAGTGAGGAAAGTGAAATATAAGTTTGACTTCTTTTGTGATTTGACCAAACCAGTGTTTTAGACAAGTGGTCAAAAAAATCAAGCAACAAGTACAAAGTTTGGAGCTGTAGTTTCCAGTATATATACATATATTATACATATATATAGTTTCCAATATATATATATATTGGAAATACACACATATGTATGTATGAGATATATATATATGTGTGTATATATATATATATATATACACACATATATATAAAATTTATATATATATAAATTTTTTTTTCCTGGAGACTAGGAGTAAACTGGAACAGGGAGTAGATATAAGTATTACCTTTCTGCTCCTCATATGACTTCTTCCCATAAGGCTACTATTTTTTGTTTTCTGGGATCCCACACTGTCATAATGATAATACCATGCAGCCAGTTGCCCACATTCCCTCAAAAAGACCAAAATAAAACTTGGAAGATAAATGAACTAGATATCCAAGTTTGTATTTTAAAGAAGCTTCAAATAGGGGCACCTGGGTGGCTCAGTCGCTTAAGCGTCCGACTCTTGATTTCAGCTCAGGTCATCATCTCATGGTTCACTTTGTGAATTCGAGCCCCACAATGGGCTCCCCACTGATAGCATGGAGTCTCCTTGGGATTCTCTCTCTCTTCCTCTCTCTCCCCCCCCTTCCCTGCTCATGCTCTCTCTCTCATCTCTCTCTCTCTCTCACACACATACAAAAGCTTCAAGATTATCAACTATAAGAGTCACATTTATAGACTACATTTAACCATTGAAAATGGAAAGAACCCAGTTTTGTGCCACGAATTTTTGTTGTTGTTTTAAACAGTTACCTTAGCTAGAACCCATGCTTTCTAAAGCAAACCAAAGAAGAAATTTTAATGAAAAAATGTTTCATAGACCGAGGGTTAGTAATTTTAGTTACTTAGATTACTTTATGAGAAAAAGTTCATGAAATGCATGTTTGACCAGGCCTGAAGCTTGTCCACATCGAATTCAACTTGGAAACCCACTTCACAGAGGTTTCCTTCTTGCTAAGCATCTGCTCTGCCCTGAGGGGAAGGAGACAGCTGAGCCTGGGGACAGTTGGGGCCCAGTTGTCTGCCAGAAGTGATCTCTTCTGTAGCATCTGCTCTTTGCTTGGTGAGCTCTCTCTGAAACACCCGAGTGCACAGCAGCCTGGAAAGATGATGGATTTTCCACTGTCACTGAGAGTGGGGATGGTTGTCCCTTATGGCTGAGGTGATTTCTCACTCTTAGTTTTGTAGGGTCCTGGGCTAGGTGATTTGGGAAATGGAAAATATATACTATGATCGTATTTTACTCATACTTCCCTCTCCTTTTTCTTTTTATATTTAAGACCTGGTGAAATAGCAAAAGCTTGGGTTTTATGCGATGAATCTAAACCAAAAGCACAGCAACTCTTCCCTTCCCCCTGTATCCAGGGCCTTATGGAGCATCTTGTTTTATACCAGCTGATTTTTAGGAAATGCTCCTTACATAATGAGAGGATTTGTCAGAGAAAAGGGGTACATAAATTAAAATTTCACTTCAAGAGAATTTGCACACTATTATATCTATATTTTATCTCAAAAGCAGTATGAGGGGTGCCTGGGTGGCTTAGTCCGTTAAGGTCCAACTTTGGCTTAGGTCACGATCTCATGGTTTGTGAGTTTGAGCCCTGCATCGAGCTTTCTGCTGTCAGTGCAGAACCTGCTTTGGATCCTCTGTCCTGCTTTTCTCTGCTTGTTCTCTCTCTCTTTCAAATAAATAAAACATTTTATAAAAAAGCAATATGAGCGTGCAGAATCCTAAGATCCCCCTTCTTTTCTTTTAATTCTGGGTAAAAGGAACAGTCAAGCTTTACCGCTTCTTCGGCAAAGGATAAAGGAAAATTTAAATGGCATCTTCTATGGTTGAGCCACTTTCTGAATATCAGTACGTTTGAAGCCCATTGTTGGTGTTGCAAAAGCTTAGGCATAAGTTTGTTTCTGTGGAGAAGACCTTGTTCTGAAGGCCTGCAGAGTTTGCGTTAGGAATTGATCAGATGTGCTTGAATTTGGGTGGGATGAACTTGACTTGGAAACCTTGAGGTCTTCCACAAGGAGAGGTGACTTTGGTGACTGCCAGTATGTGCAGCAGTCTGAGGCTCGATGCTTTATGGTCCTTTTCTCTGATCCTCCAAAACATCTGAAAGGAGATCCATTTTAGAACAGGAAACATACTCAGTGAAGTTTAGAGATTTGCCCCAGGATACAAGTTATAAAATTGTCAAATTGGGATTGTAATCCATGTATGTTCGGTTTGAAAGCTCAAATATTTTTCATTGCACCTTTCTGCCTTTTTGAAAAAGCCGATAGTCACGCTTTTTGGATCTGGTAGTGTTTCAGACATATATCAATAAACACAGTAGCAAATGTACCACGCACCATTAAACAAAGTGTTTCACACATGTATCACCGAACACAGTTACACATAAACTCTGAGCCACTAAACACAGTTTTTCACATAAATATTACTAAATGCACTATGCCCCCCGTGCCTAAGGGTCTCTTCTGGAATCGTGGCTAGTTGTGTTGCAAATGGTCAGGTATGAAAAACCCCAAAACACCCAGCAATAAAAAAAAGAAAGCTTGTATGTCTGTGCTCTACCTGGCAAGCTGGATGTGATTCATTTTAATATTTACTTTTCTCCTTTTAGAGGATTTTGGTTATCTGATGCATGTGCACACTGTGCATTCTTCTAGATACCCTAAAAGGTATCTGTAGGCCAAGCCAAGCTACTATTGATCTGCATATCTGAAATTAATTACCCTGCTTTGGGTCCAGAGGCCGCATGGGGAGAACATTATGAGAGACAAGAGTTATGCAATTCAGTTCTGTTTATCTGTTACCAAAAGGGTCCTTTGGTCTATTTCCCCTGTTAATTCTTTCAGTTTTTGCATTATATATTTTGAGGCTATGCTATATAAATGCAAATTTAGGTTTACTTTATTTTCCTTGTGGATTGATGCATTTATCATAAAATCCTGATTTATCTCTAGCAATGCTGCTTTCTCTCTTTTTTTAATTGTTACAAATTTGAACTGTGGGAAAAAAAACCCATCACACAAAATTTACCATCGTAACCATCAAAAAGAAATTTTTTTTAAACGTTTATTTATTTTGGAGAGAGGCACAGTGTGAGTTGGGGAGGGGCAGAGAGAGGGAGACACAGAATCCGAAGCAGGCTCTAGGCTCTAAGCTGTCAGCACAGAGCCCGATGCGGGGCTTGAACCCACAAACCATGAGATCATGACCTGAGCCGAAGTCGGACACTTAACTGACGGAGCCCCCCAGGTGCTCCTACCATTATAACCATTTTTAAGTGTGCAGTACAGTAGTATTCTGCTATTTCTTAAAAAGTCTACTTTGTCTGATGTTAGTGTAGCCCACAGATTTCTTTCAGTGAGTATGTGCCTGGCATAACTGCTTTCCTTTTCTTACTTCACTATTTTTGTGTTCATGTCTTAAAAGTATGTCTGTCGTAAGCAGCATAGATTTCTTAAAATCTAGTCTGAAAATTTTAGTTTTAGATTTTTTAGCTCATGTATATTGATGAAATTGCTATTTCGTGTGCTTATGTCCTACTATTTTACTATTGATTTCCTTCATTAATTTTTCCTCTTTCATGCCTTCTTTTGAACTAATCAAGTTTTTAATTTATTACTATACCATTTTCCTCTTTTTATTTATTTGCCTTTGGTGATAAATTATTTTACTGTTCTTTTAGTGTTTGCCTCGGGGATTTCAATATATGCACTAGACTTACCAGAATCTATTATGAATGAATACTTGTTATCATTTCCTGGAAAATGTAAGGATGGAGAACAGTTTGCCTTGTTACCTCTCGTGCTATTGTCATATATTTTAAGTCTACATATATTTTACACTTCCTTAGATAATATTCTTATTGTTTTATATAGTCAATAGTTATTTAGTTTGACATTCATTTTTTTTAATTTTAGAGAGAGAGAGAGAGACCACTTGTGAGTGGGAGAGAGAGGCAGAGGCAGAGAGAGAGAGAGAGAGAGAGAGAGAGAGAGAATCTTAAGCAGGCTCCACACCCAGCTCAAGCCTGATGCAGGGCTCGATCCTGCAACACTGGGATCATGACCTGAACCAAAATCAAGAGTTGGATGCTCAACCACCTGCGCCACCCAGGTGCCCCTAGTTTGACATTCTTATTTATCCTCTGTTATTCTTCAAACTTTCTTTTACTTCCATGCTTTCATCTGGGATCATTCTCTTCTTCCTGAAGAGTTCACAGTCTTTACTCTGCATCTGCTGGTTATGAATTCTCTGTATTTAATTGATCTGATTTTGTCTTTACTCTGCATCTGCTGGTTATGAATTCGCTGTATTTAATTGAGCTGAAAACATCTTTTTTTCTTTTTCATTAAAAAGAACTTTACCAAAGCATTACATACTTCTGGGAAAGTGCACACATAATAAGAATACAGTGCCATGAATTTTCATGAATGGGATATACCTGTGTAACCAGGGCCCAGCTTGAGAAAGAGAATGTGACCGGCCTTGCAGGAGCCCTTCATTGCTCCTCTCCACAGCTATTCCCATCCAAGGGTGTCCGCTTTCCTGATTCCTAACATCATAAATTACGTTTGACTGTTTCTGCATTTTCTGTCTATGGGATCATGTGTTACGTGCTGTTTTGTGATTCACTTCTTTTACTCAGCCACGTTTGTGACGTTCATGCCTGTTGCCGCGTGTAGTTATGGAGAATGGATGCTATCCTGTATAGTATTGCGTTGTATGGATACACTGATGTTCTTTATCTCTTTTACTGTTGATGGGCATTTGGATAGTTGCCAATTTTGGTGGATTACATATAGCGCAGCTATGCATATTTTAACACAAAATTCACGTCCATCTCACATGCAGAATATCTTTCCTCCATCCCAACAGCTCCAAAAGTCTTTACCCATCCCAGCATCCACTCCAAGTCCTAGGTGTCATCTAAACATCATCTACATCAGGTGTGGGTGAGTCTTAAGATGGGATTCATCCCGAGGCAAAATTCCTTTGCAGCTGTGGACCTGTGACACCAGGCACGTTAGGTGCTTCTAAAATAAATGGTGGGGGGCACCTGGGTGGCTCAGCCAGTTACGTGTCCAACTCTTGACTTCAGCTCAGGTCATGATCTCACTGTTCATGGGCTTGAGCTCTACATTGGGCTCTGTGATGACTGTGCAGAGCCTGCTTGGTATTCTCTTTCCCTCTCTCTCTGCCCTTCCCCCACTCTCTCTCTCTCTTTCTCTCTCAACATAAATAAACTTAAAAAAAATAGATAGTCAATAGGCATGAGATAGGGACATTTCCATTCTAAATGGAAAAAAATGGATAAAAAGAAAGAGATAATGAATCCCAAATAAGTCCAAAACCTACTAAGGCAAATCCATTAGACCTTAAGGCTCCACAACAATCCTTCTGGGTCCCCTGGGTCAGCAGCATCCCCTCCACAGCCCACCAAGGCTCTGGGTAACAGCCTTCTTCCTGAGGCATGAGGTGGCAGCAACCTGGCCCTCCAAAGCCAAGGAGAAGACAGCCTTGCCCTCTAGGCCTGGTGCCCTCTGAGCCTGTGGTGACAGGTCTGCTCATCTCTGAATCACCCTTGGGACCATTCATCCCTTGCCTTGAAGGACAATGCATGTTTACAGTCACATAGCTCTATTGTCCCCTCCTGTAAAATCCTAGGAGGCTTGGAATCATTTTGCTTGGAATCTGTCCCTTTTAGTCCAAGCTGGCAGTGTCTCTCCTGGTATAATCCCATCTCTGGTCCTGGCTTCCACTGAAATGGCTGCTTAGATATGCAGATCATCTCTTGATACGGTGATTGTCCAGCCACGCCCTTGGTGGGCTCTTCAGCATGTGCTTTCTCATTTTTTCAAATATGGATAGTCTGAGAATTTTCCAGATCTTCTATTTCTGACTCCATTTAATTAGCAATTCCTTACATTTACTTTAATTTACCTCTCTCCAATCACACTTTACTATAAGCAGTAAGGAGAAACCAGGCCACACCTTTGGTACTCTGCTTAGAAAGCTTCTCAGCTAAATACCCAACTTCATCCCCTCAGGTTCTACTTTATGTAAAACACTAGAACACAATCCAACCAAGGTGTTTGCCACTTTATAACAAGGATCACCTTTTCTCCATTGCCCAGGAACATGTTCCTGATTTCTTTCTGGGACCTCACCAGACCTACCTTGAATGTCCAAATTCCCACCGACAGTCTCCAGGCTTTTCCTAACTTGTGCCTCAAAACTTTTCCAGCCTTTACACAGTACCCAGTTCCAAAGCTACTTCCATATATTTGGGTAGCTACCCCCTACACAGTATCCAAATCCATATTAGTCTGCCAGTGCTGCCATTACAAATGCCACAGACTGGGTGGCTTAAACAACCGCAATTTATTCTCTCACAGTTTTGGAGGCTGGAAGTCCAAAATCAAGGTTTAAGCAGAATTGTTTCTCCTGAGGTCTCTCTCCTTGGCTTTCAGATGGTTGCCTTCTCACCATGTCCTCACGTGGCCTTTCCTCTGTGCACTTGCATTCCTGGTGTCTCCTCCTCTTCTTCTAAGGACACTAGTCCCATTGGATTAGGCACCTACATTTATCACCTCATTTAACCTTAATTACCTCCTTAAAGGCCCTATTTCCAAATACAATCACATTGAGGGTTAGGGCTTCAATATATGAATTTGCAGGAAAGCAATTCGGTCAACAACAGGGCTCAAGTCATATTCCCACCCCCCACCCCCGCCCATATGGGCATCTAATGGATCCAGCAGCATTTATTGAACAAATAAATTCTTTCCTGCTGAATTTACAGTTTTGCAACTGTTATTAACCAAGTGACCATATATACGTGGGTCTGTTTCTGATGTCTCTCTCAAGTTCCATAGGTCAGTTTGTCTACTCTTGCATCATCACCACCCTGAACTTATAATAGGAGTTGACATACAGTCGAATAAGACCCCAGCTGTGTTCTCTAGATCACTCTGTTTATTTTTGGCTCTTTTCATTTCCATAAGAAGAATCAGTGAATTTTATCAAGTATTGGCTTGAATTTTGAGTTTGATTGCTCTGAATCTATAAGTCTTTAAAAAATGTCTCTTATTCAGTGGAGAAGTCTTGCACATATTTCTTTAGATTTAATTCTAGGATTCTGATGTTCTTTGATGCTATTGTAAAATATATCTCTTTACATTTTTCATTTTTGTAAGACATTTTTGTTAGATATATAACTTCAGGTTGGCAGCTATTTTCTCACAGCACTTACAAATGCAATTCTATTATCTTCTGGATGCCATCATTTTATTTTTGAAAAGTCGGCATCAGTTGTATTGTTGGCCCTTTGAAGGTAATATGTCATATTTTATTTGACTGCTTTCTCAGTTTTCTCTTTGTTTTTCAATGGTTTTACTATATGAGTTCATCTCCAAAGATGTGCCTCCAATGAATTGTGCCTCCAGTATTTTTGCCCTTTTATTAGTCCCTCCCCTTTAATCGAGGATCGCCCTGTGACTCACTCCTGACCGATAGATACATCATCTTTGACACTATTTGACTTCTGAAGCTGAGTCATAAGTCTTGCTGGTCACTTGACTTCTTGGAACACTCGCTTTTGGGATGCTCCCTGTGAGAATCTCGCTGTCAGGAAGTACAACTATGTAGAGACCACCAGGCCATAAACAGTTGAGCCACGTGGAGGGCCCTGAAAGATCCTGGAAGATAAGTTTCCATTGGAAAGACAGAGAGAGAATGAGAGAAAGAGAAAGAACATTTGGGATGCCAGATATAAGAGTGAATAAGCCCTTGGAAATCTGACTCAGTCAAGCTTTCAGATGACTGCAGCCCTACCACTGTCTGACTGCAAGTGTGTGAGAGACCTCAAGCAAGAATTGTGTTGCTTCAGCTGGCCAATCCACAGAATTATGAGAGCTGAGAATAAATTATTTTAAGACATATATAAGTGCAAAAGAAGGTAACACTTAGATGTAGCATGTGGTTGAAACAAAACCTTAAAGTGTGTGGCATTAGCTTTGGGACCAGGATGCAGGAAGACACTAGAGGATCCTCATGGGAACTGTGATGCACTGGAAAGGACAGTGAGGAGGCTATGACAAGAGGCTGAAGGAAAGGCAACCCATGTAATGAGGCAGAAAATATAGGAAACCGTTGCCTGAGGTAACATGGACAACAGAAAATGTACTTAATGAAATCATGAACCCGTGTAAGGAGATTTCCAGCAAGAATGTCGAAAGTGCTAATTGGTTATTTTTAGCCATGTATGATGAGGTTTTATATAAGAGAAAGACAAAGAGAGAGATGCTAAGGAGAAACTTTTCTGGTTTCAAGGAGAAACTGGAGAAAATATAAAGGATCCAGGGATTACTGAGTGTAAAAATAAAGCTGTATTTTATTCCCTGCCTCCTCATTTTGCAAAAGCTCTTAATATAGGACCTGATCTCAGGATAAAGATTATCTCAAGGGTGCAGCTGTAAGATTATTAAGATTTCAGAAAATGTGTGTTACAGACTGTTAGAATGGGACAAAAATTTCCTGAGAATCTTAAGGGTGTTGGTCCTCAGCACCCTGACTTTCAGCACAATACAGACGGGGGTCTCTCTCCAAAAGACCTGTGAGTGGGCCTTTTGTTTAGTGGAGTGGGTCCCACTGCTCTTTGTAGGAATCCCAGTGATCTTTGAGAGAATTATATTGATAGAGCATCATGATCTTGGACTAAAAGGGATGGAGGTAGTTCAAGATATAAAGAACTTCTGGGTTTCTAACCTTATACGGGCGGGAAGCAGGCTGAGATAGCTACTTAGCTGCAAGTACAGGCCATTTCTTGTGGAAAAGGAAATTATGAATTAATACCCAAGAAGGAGGAGATAAGATTGGTAGAACCAGGAGCCTAGGAAAACAACTCCTACAACTGAGCCCTAATCAAGGAACTGGCAACATATGCCCAAATGGATTTCAGAATTGCTTTGGACCAGTGGCTGCTATGTACTCTTGTCCCCTTAGGTCTCCCATCCCGTCCCTCTGACCGTCACTTTCGAACGTCAGTGTCTATTGCAGTTATGGTACCTTGGCACTACTATTGTCTGCTGAGGGGGTGGGGGCAGATAATCTGTGTCTTTAGTTCACAGGTCGTCGGTCACACTGAGATGATGTTGGCCTTGAAGATTTGTGCTGGCCCAAGCTTACCTACATTTGGCCTGATTTCAATACTGCAGTATGCTTGGCTTCTCGTCCTGAGAAATTTAGAAATCAGCAAATATCTTAGGGGGAACGTGGCAAAATATTGGCTTCCTTCCTTATACCTGTCTTGTCCAAGATCCTGTTGTGGCTGTTCCAATTGCTTTTGATACCAACAAGCAGACATTTTTTGCATTTTATCCATTTTATAAAAGTTCTTAGTAGGAAGGTTGGTCTGATGAAAGCTACTCTGTCACAGTCTGAGAAGTACAAGTCTTTCATGAGGGTGTTGTTTGAGAATGTGGTTCATTCACACATCACTATCATTTAAAAGATGCCCCCAAAGAATTTCTCTCTAGCCTGAGCTCCAAGAAGAGGGCTTCTTCCAACCAGGATTTTTATCAAGCAAAGTGAACTATGTAACTGATTATGTTCCCGTCTTTGCATTTCTATCTTATTTCTAACAAATATTTGGGGTTTATTAGATACATTGTTTTTTCTCTTGGGGAAGTGGGGGATGGCTTTACATTTGGCCTTGTCCTCATTACTCACTTACTGTATTTTTGTAGTCTTTAAAAAATCTATTTGGGAATAAGGTAGTGTGTGAATTAAGAAATAATGATAAATTTTTTGAACTGGAAGTTGAGGAAGTCCATCGAAGCTTACAGAGGACTTACAGGATTTACAGAAGTTACAGAGGACTTTTTTTTTCTTTTTTTTTTTTTTTATTGAAATGTAATTGACATACAAGGTTATGTTAGTTTCAGGTGTACAAAATAGCAATTTGACAATTCTATACATTACTCCATGCTCATCATAAGTGTGGTCACCATCTGTCACCATACAGTGTTATTTTTAAATTTTGTTTGAAGTGTATTTATTTATTTTGGGAAAGAGAGAGAGAGAAAGAGAGAGTGCATGTGCAAGTAGGGGAGGGGCAGAAAGAGGAGAGAGGGAATCCCAAGCATGCTCTGCAGTGCAGAGCCCATTTGGGGCTTGAACTCATGAACCGTGAGATCATGACCTGATCTGAAGTCGGGCCACTTAACCAACTGTGCCACCTGGCACCCCCATACAACGTTATTTTTATAATATCATTGGCTATACTCCCTATCCTTTTAATCTCTGTGACTTATTTATTTTATAACTGGAGGTTTGTGCCTTTTAACCCCCTTATCTCTTTCCCCCATTCACCCCCTACCTCCCCTCTGGCCACAGAGGACTCTTTCTTACATATTAACTGATGTGTCTAAGTTGATGTTTTACCTAATCATGAGCAATCTTTTAAACAAAATGAAGGTAACGTTGGTCAAATCTTTTGATGAACTTAAATGCAAAATAATCATCTGTGGGAGGGGAATAAACTTGGATTTCCAGGTAATAAACGATTCCTTCCCAGAAACTGAACAGTTCACTGATGCCCTGGAAAATGCTATTTAAATATCAGGGACAAACAATTCACTGACAGAGGGGAGGTTTATGGTATCCCGAGCACTCTACTGTTTAGGTTTTTTGACAGCCAGGCTGTGCTAGTTCAAATACAATAAACTGTAGTGTAAACAGAATGAGAACAAGGTATTATTTAATTCAGTTTATTTGTCTAGGGAATAGAGTCCTGTGCATAGTAGCTTACAAAGCATGTTAATTTGAAAATCGAATTTCATAGAATGTGTATGTGATAGGTGTGAAATCGCAAAGTGTGCCAGCAATAATTCTCCTCATGCCTCCCTTCCATTTCCCTTCCTCATTTCCTTGACTCATCACGTATCACTCTGTTACTTATTCCAAATAAACAAGTCAGCAACCACCGTATTTCTATTGCTGAGTTACGGGCGGGGGCAAAAGTAAAATATTTAACAACCTTCTGGCATGGGTACCAATCAATCAGAACAGCCACGGATCAGTCAGAACCGGTGGCTCAATCGGTTGGAACAGGGGCCGGCCATGAACGCCATGAACAAGACATGGCTATACTTAAGCAGAGCAGCTGAATCCCAACACTGGTTATGGCCGCCGTTTGTTTTTTGGTTTTGTTTGTTTTTGTTTTTGCTTTGCTTTTAATTTTAAGGGAAGAAGTAAGAAAGTAAGAAGCTGAAACTCCGTTCTCCTACCCCTATGGTCTGTTACCTCGTAGATCACATTATTTATGGAACAGACTATATTTTTCTTCGTCTTAAAAGTTGCTTTTTTTTTTTTTCTGTTGCAAGATGTTTAAAACAGACCATAGTGAAAGGCTTTTTCTTAGTACAATTTATTTCCTTTCAAGTTACAAAAGAACTTAGAAAACATCTCATCTTATCACACTCCTTGTTTTTTCTCAAAGGAAGTCTCCAGGGTAATGAAACATTTGGTGACTTTTGAGGAAGAGGAATAGAAGCAAGGAGATTATTTGGTTTTTTCTTTTATCATTTAAATTGAAACAAAGCATATGGTTGTATTAATGAAAGGAATGGGTCTTAGGCCGAAAGAAAAATAGGAGAATGCACCCATCGCAACGTAGAAAAATACTTCCCACTTAATGAGACAGTTTGCTTGAGGAAAATTTGAAATATTGAAAGGAAGAAAAGTAAGTCAAATTATATTTTGGGGTGGTGGTGAGCTGGTTGGGTGGTGGGAAGGAAATTAAATCGGGTAATTTGTTATAGAATCAGGGTTTTATGGCTGGGAGGAAAATTGGATGCCCTCATGTCTTGTTCCCTCCTAGTTTACATAAAGAAATGGAGCTCCAGAGAGGTTAAGTGGCTTGCTTGGGATCACACATCTAGTTATTTACTGAGAAGAATGGAAAAGTAGAAAGAAAATCTAGCTTCTGAACCAATTAACTTTGTTTAGATTGCATGTACATGGTATTGAGGTAACTTGAGTTAATTCTAAATTAAAACAAACACAAAAAACCCAGACACATGGGAATATTGCGCACCTCCTCCCGGACGCAAGGTGGTTTTAATTCCCCGCTTCCTTTTTTGAATAATTGGTATACTTGTTTTTTTTTCTTTTTAATATTTTTAAGTGTGATAAAATACACACTTATCATTTTTTTCCATTTTTAAGTACACAGCTCAGGAGTGTTAAGTACATTTGCACTGTTGTGCAACCATACCCACCCTCCATCCACAGACTATCTTGCAAATCTGAAACTCTGTACCCCTTAAACTACAGCTCTCCCCCACTCCCCCAGCCCATGGCAACCACCGTTCTACTTTCTGTCTCCATGGGTTTGATTCCTCTGGATACCTTGTTTAAGTGAGGTCGTACATTCTTTGTCTTTTTGTGACTGGCATATTTCACTTAGCATAATGTCCTCAAGGTTCACCCACACTGTAGCATGAGACAGGATTCACTTCCTTTTAAAGCTGAGTAGTATTCTGTTGTGTGTATATACTGCCTTTTATTTACCCATTCTTCCAGTGACAGACTCTTGCATCGCGTCTACCTATTTTCTTTTTAATTAGCCATCTGGGGTGTGCACAGGCCCTTCCAAAGTGCATGCTCAAGATAAGATTGGAACAATTACTGTTCCATGTGTGACCCTAGTGTTACAGAGGAGTAGACTACATATTATTTTACCAATGTAATGACATATGATACATTTTCTTTGCAAACTCATAAGCTTTGGGGTGAGAAAAGAAACTCACAGCTGGCCTGGCGTATGATGTTTAGTTAAGGCCATAGACATTTCTTAACATGATAGAATTTATGAAATTTGGAAATGGAAGGCATCTTGAAAGAGCTAAGCGTAGAACTTGAGCATTTGGGCTCTGGCATCAGGCACACCTAGGTTAGGGCTCCCAGAGTTCTGTGACCTTGAGCAGATTATTTAAATTCTTGAATATAAAATGTGGTATGGACTTCATGGGCTTTACTAAGGATTAAGTGAGACAATGCAATTAAAGTGGTTAACATGGTTCGTTGTACAGAGTGAAGGCTCAATAAATTCTGGCCAATGGTCGAATCTTCTCACCCTGCAGATAAGGAAGCTGAGCCTTAGAGGGAAAAGTGACTTGCCTAAGATTACACAGACAAAACCACAAAGGAGACATTTGATTTCTATTTCAAAAAGAATGAGAGGGGTTTATTTGTTCAAAATCAACTTTCTCTCATCGAAACTTTGCTAGTCATTTATGAATGTTTGCGGAAACTCATGCCAAGAAATAACGTGGTGAACACTCTTTTTCCCCACTTCTTGTTTATTTGTTCTATCATGTAGTCATTCGATGACTTCCTTCTTGTACTAAATAGTCATTAAGTGCCTGTCACGTGACAACCACTTAGGGGCCCTGGGGGTGGAACAACTTTGTGGAGGAGTTGGGCCAGTGTGATAAGTGTGTGTGTGTGTGGGGGGGGGGGTGATAAACCTACAAAGAGCAGGGGAGCCTACAGGAGACTAACTCAGGCCTGCAGGGTCAGGAAGTATGGAGAACTGGAGACAGTATGTGGCCTAACTCCAGGTTGCCCTTTGTTTGCATAAAACTGAATATGCCTGGCCTCTGCCTTTTAACCAGGGGGCAGAATTGCCACATAAACAGCGCCTGAGAATCTAATTGGAAAGTGCAGCATATGTACAATGGTAGGGAGCCAGTAGACAGAGTGATTGATTCTGCCTAGAGGGTTTGGGGAGAGGTGTGAAATAGGGTGAAGGGAGGGCTTAATGGCACATGGCTCCAGGTACCGGGGACACAGGCTATACACAAGAGACTGGGGAAGGAGTGTGGGGGGAGATGAGCCTGCGGTAGGAATGTTCCAGACCTTTCCTGCTGATGAGTGTAAGGGGGTCATGTCAACACTTACTGTCTGGATTCTGAGGGCTTTTTTTATTGTTATCTAATCCTTCAGGTTATGCCTAAGTTCTCTCTCAGGTATTTCTGGGCAAACTGCCACTTCCAACAGCAAGATATCTGTCTCCTGTGGACTCAGGATCAATGGCTTCCATTCTTCTGCTCTGGTGTCTTCACCTAGGCTCTTTGAGCTTGCCACTGCTGACTGTGCCCTCCTCCAGAATATTCTCTGCCTAGCCAGGACACCTTGGCAGGTGGCCACCCTCAACTCTCAGGGTGCCACAGCTGTCCTATGATCTGCGACTGGGAATGGGGCAGTGTGGATAGCTTAGGCTCTCTTTTTTATTCCATTTTTTCAGTTCCATTCCACGTGAGTGTGCATGAGAGAGAGGGAGAGAGATGCCCATAAGGCTATATTTCTGAAGATCAGAATCTTACAGACTCCCATGAACACAGTTCAGCTTATATCCCAAACTCAAAGGCCTAATTATCCACAAGGCCCAGAGGGGAGATATTTGCCATCCCTTTGTCTTCTCTGACTTTATCTTCTACTGTTACACAGGCCCATTATTATGCTTCATTTTCTTCCCCTTTCTTTTGTCAGTTAAAAAAAAAATCCCTGAATACATATAAATTAATGAGAACAGGTACTTGATCAGAGGGTTACTTCCTAGTACCTATGCATCTGATTCTTAACTTTGGTCCATCCAGTAGCTTTTGAAGGTCTTTCATTGTCTAGCTGAGGAGCTCCTGGCATTTGAGAGATATTCAAGAAGGAGTTATTGAATTGAATGGACTCTCCTGTAGGGAAGAAAGCCACTAAGGGTGGGTTTGTTTGTTTGTTTGTTTGTTGGAAGGTGAATGTTATGATCAGATCTGAGTCTTAGAGGAACTGTGAGTTTTAGGAGAAGAGACCCATGACCAGAAGACCGAGTAGAAAGCTGTAGCAGCTGTAGAGGTGATAGGGGCTTAAACAGGAAAGGGCCCATAGGGAAGAAATGATGGGGACAGAACTGAAAAACAATGGAACTGAAAAAGACACATGAGATATGGGAGAATGCAGAATAGATGATGACTCTGAGGTTTGTCTTCTTGGAGATGGCGATGAGATGAACATCAACTGACCCATTTTACATAGAGGTTAAGTGATTTGCCCAAGGCCAGTGAACATACTGGTAACAGCATTTTGTGTCCTTATTGTGCTAAAAACTCCAGACCAGAATAGTTTCTACTTCATTACCCCCATGGCCTTTTCCCATTACATAAAAAGTTCTTCGCACAGAACATACTCAAATAATTTTCTAAAATGTCATTAAAATTAAGAAGATACTTAAAAGGACATATGAGGAGCCACATTCAACAAGTACAGAAATAAATTAGAGATGAGAAAATATTAAAATACCTGACCTGCGTGGGTATCTGCATAATATTTAAAATGATCTCATCCATTTCGTCCTAGTGTTTGGTGTCCTAATCTGAAATATGAAAAATGTTCTCACAGAAAGGCAGGCGAACTGAAGGAGGATATCTTAATATACAGTGAAATATAAATTAAAAAGCTCTCTAAAGCTATTAGTAAAAGTACTGAAATACATTAGCAGGTGCACGGGTTCAACTTTGGATGAATGTTCTTTGAAATCGGATTCATCACCAAAATTAATCTGAGAGGCGTCAAATCTGTGCTAGGTTAAAGAGGTGAGAAATGGGAAGATTTCATTGAAGTTCCAAATTGTAAAGGGATCAGAATTAATAATCCTCTGTCATGAGTAACCTGAGCACACAGGAGTTTAAGAATCTCATGTCTTGGAAAAGGTTGGGAAAGAAGACTGAAATGTTGCTGTGGAAAGGAGCAGTCCAGTCATCACTTGGATTGATTTGGTTTTAGAAATAACTTCAACTCAACCACAGATAACCACAAAGATAGGTGTCTGTGACTTTCATGTAAGCGGGGTTTATGCATTTCGACAGGCTGGTCAAATCATTCTCCCAGGATGGAGTAGGTACACTATTTTTCTCCCATATATTTAGTTCAGAGCTTCGTGGAGCTGCTGTACTTGAGAAGCACTAATCTTCATCTGTCAGTGGTTTCTACTATGGACTCATGTCATGGAAATAAGCATAAAGAGAAGGGGGAGGTGGAGAATACTACAACATGAGAAATCTTTCTCTTCAAATACTTAAATATAACACATACTTTCTTAATCAGAAAGACATATCCCTTGGTCTGTTACGGGCGGGTTTCCATGGTCTGAATGACAGGTTCAGGTTTACCTATGAATGGGACTCATGTGCATTTCTGCACCATAATCTCAAAGGTTTGGGAGACAGTCCGCTGGCACACTGAGTACACATGGATAGCAATGGGAAGGGATATGGCTGATGAGCCTTTGGAGCTGTGCTTATTATTACCCTTTTCTATGGAAAGCAAAGCCGCAGCTGATATTTGAGCCTGCTACCAACTTTGCTTCATGACTTCATGGGATGAGTGACTCTCGTAGCACGTGGCTGCCTGAGGTTTAGCAGCTCTGGGATTGACATGCCTCCACTGAATCTGAACCTCTGAAGAGTGGAATAGCTGTAGGGAGGACTCAGAAACTTCAAGTCTTCAACTAAGCATTCAGTGCCTCTGCTGCTTGTGCCTGTGTCTCATTTTGATTGTGGTGCCAGAATTTCTTTTAGAGTCACTTGGTATATGGGTCCTTAGTTTTATACCCTATCCAAAGATGATGGCCTTTCAAGGCCGTTCTTTGGAGGATGGCTTCTAAATAGGTTGAAAGAGAGAGGAAGGAAGGAAGGAAGGAAGGAAGGAAGGAAGGAAGAGAAAGAAAACGAGAGAGAAAGAGAAAGGAAGGAAGGAAGGAAAAAAGAGAAAGAAAGAAAGAGAGAAAGAAAGAAGGAAAGAAACCAGCTGTTAATACACCAGCTGTTAATTCTGCTGGCATTAAGCTCCCCCAAGAACTTTACATGGTTGTCATCCTTTCATTATTCAGTTATCACCTCCTTCCATCACCACCCAATTTAAAGTTACCAAATGGAAGTATTCACACAGTCACTGTTAATACATAGCATTGCTTGTTTCTCGGCCTCTTCCCCACGAAAACGTAAGCCACCGTGAGAGCAAGGATCTTATTCTTAATCTCTGTTATAACTCCAGTGCTTTTGACTCAGAGTAAATACTTGTTACGATATTTATTGAGTGAGGAAATCAACAACTTCTAATTATGGTAAACCTTCAGTTCTTATATGACAGTGTTTGAATATGGCAGTGTTGGTTATGATGGTGTTTGCATAATCAGTTTTCGATCACTTTTAAGTCGTGGCAGTCACAGAGGTGGGCTACTTAGATGATGCTTTGAGAAGAACCTGCCCTTGAGTTGAAGGCATGCCGTTAGCTGACTGGCTTCCATTGTTAGCGCCATTGGAGTCCTCCTCAGCTTGGTAGAGTGAGGCCAACTCTTCCTGCGTAGGCATCCAGTCAAGGACTAAGTATGGTGGGAATACCAGGTCACATCTACTGGGAAATCCTTGCTTTGGAGTTTCTGTGGGCCAAGACTTTGTCAGGACTGCACCATGTTCTGAGGCTTTCCCTACCCAATCCTACTTCTTCTGCCCTTTACTTTCTCATAGGTCAGATCTGCATCACAGACTGAAAGCTTTCCCTGCCCCACCCAGCTTCCTTCCCTTTTTACCTTTCACAGGTGCAATTTCCCAATTCAACGTCCCCCCATTCCTATCCTGTCCTATGATCTGCTTCTCAGAGGGTCCATGCTCTTGTTGGAATTCTTTCTAAAAATATTGGGGGCCACTTTCTCATTTTAATGAACAAAAAAAAGGTTACTTGAAGACTTTTTGTTGCCTAAAAGATCTCAAACAATCTTTGGGTGTTCATTGGGACATAAGGGATTGTTTTTCAGTCAGAGACACATTTAACTGAAAAGAGGTTTAATTTAGCTATCATTTCGTAAGGATTACCACTTACCAGGTTGGTTTATTTGGGGCCACACAGGACTTCTGTACAACTGTTAGTTGGGACTTCCTTGGTTAACTAACAAGAACGGGGATGGGGAAACACCAAACATTTACTAAGAGCCTGTTCTGTGTCAGCCTGTTTTAAAGTTTTCCTCTTAATGTTTATTTTTGGGAGAGGGAGAAAAAGGGAGAGCACATGTGGGAGACGTGCAGAGAGAGGGGGACAGAGCATCTGGAGCAGGCTCCATCCACACTGACAGCAGAGAGGCTGATGTGGGGCTCAAATTCACGAACTGTGAGATCATGACCTAAGCCAAAGTCTGATGCTTATCTGACTGAGCCACCCAGGTGCCCCTGTGCCAGACTGTTTTACAAACTATTGACCACATCTCCCTCAGTTACCACCATGACTTTGAAGGTGGGCAACAACATCTTCATTTTTACGGAAGAGGAAATAGAACTTTCTACAGAGTTAGTAACAAACTATCTTTAGATTATAGAAGTGCTGATGATGAACTCAGACTTTGGGTTTTCTGGCTCCAAAGGCCTTTCTCTTTTCAAACTCACTACGCTGTCTCCATCTGGAAGGGCTCTTTCAATTCAGGATTTCAGACTGGATTTGAGACCAGATAAGAATCAAGAAACACATATATTCTAGAGCAAAATATTTCCAGCTTATGGTAAAAATTGGAGCAAACATACATAATACAGCCAACTGGGTATATTCCATAGTATGACTTCGTGTTAATTCCAGTCCCTCTTCAGTAAGTGACAACTGGAACTCTTAGCCAAATGTGGCTAAGGGAATTGTGAAGTTTTCAGTCCTTTCCCAGATCCTATTTGTTTTCATTTTTGTCTTGGGTCGGTGGAGGATACTATGGATTGGTTTGCTCTCCACTCGCTCCAACCCCCTTCTAAAAGTGCCTCCTTGTCTTTGAGAGAATAGAATACTGACAGTCACATTTTGCAGACTCCCTTGTGGCTTGGGTTCTGTGTATGCTTATGTTCCATTCATTAGATGCATACATGTGAGGCTTTCATTTGGAATTGATCCCTTTTACTGTCACAGATCATGGTGGAGGCTTCATGGCTCAGGAATGAGTCGTTGTGACAGCAGCTGCCTTGGTGGTCCTTTCCTGGGCTCTGAATTTTGAGGATAATTCTTGAAAGCTCAGCCCAGAATCATCTGTTTACCTGTTTCTTCAGCCTCCCAGTGATTCTGTGAACAATATGTGTATGCAGTATGAAATTTATTTTTGTTTACTCTTACTGGATTCTGTAATGGCAATTAAGAACTTGGGCTAATGCAGTTCAGAGTCCTAGGACTGTTCTTAGAGGAATGAGAAATTCTTTATATAAGAAGGGCTAATTTGTAAATTGCAGAAAAATCTTGGCTTATCTGTTGGTGGTTGCACACAATTTCCACTTCAAGTATGAGCTTCCATGAACCATATTGCTCTAATTCTTTTTTTTTTAATTTTTTTTAACATTTATTCATTTTTGAAAGACAGAGAGAGACAGAGCACAAAGGGGGGAGGGCTAGAGGGAGAGGGAGACACAGAATCTGAAGCAGGTTCCAGGCTCCGAGCTGTCAGCACAGAGCCTGACGTGGGGCTCAAACTCAGGGACCGTGAGATCATGACCTGAGCCGAAGTTGGCTGCTTAACCGACTGAGCCACCCAGGCGCCCCCATATTGCTGTAATTCTTGCCACGCTGCAATTCAACTTTATTATTGCACTGATTTATCAGTAAGGTTGGACTTTAGGACCTCACTTTCCTATAGGGTGCACGTTGCAAAATTCTAGTGGCGGGTGTTTATTGCCAAAAATGAACTCTGTGTTCTGCATTATTTTTTTTCTGGGCTGTTTGCCTAATTGAGGCCTCAGAACTGGTAGAGAGTTTAAAGGCTGTATTTGCTGTGACTCAGTTGTTCCTGGAAACATACCCCTCCTTCTGGGCAGGAGGTCTAGGATGCCAATATTTCTTGCGTCCCTTCCTCAACCCCTCCATCCAGATCCTCCAGCATCCTTCTCCCTTAGCCTCATGATATCACTCCGGTTAAAATTAAATCATTTCATGCCACCTTATTTGGGCTACCGAGCGTATAGTCCCATAGAGCATGTGTGAACTCACATTGTAACATACTCTGCTGTGAGATAACATGCATGCACAGGAAGACTTTGCAAACTGCAAGATGTTATCAAATACTGGCTTTTCTTACCGGCTTGATTCCTGGGCCCTGAGATTTCATAGGGATTCCTCAGCATGTTCATGGGGGGTCAGGCCTTCCCACCCCTCTTTACCTCAAGCAACTCCATTTATATCTCTTTTATGCTCTGCTGCTAAAAAGTTTGAAAATCGCTGATCTCATCAAACCCTTGGCCTGTGCATGAATCCTCTTTATGACATCTCTTACAGTTGCTTGTCCAGCCTTTGCCTGATTACATCCAGTGACGGGGACCTCATTACTTTACCAGGTAGCACATTCTATTTTAGGAAAGTTTGTATTGTTCTTTGTTTCACAATTCTTTAGGCCAAGAGAGAAGAAATCCTAGCTAACTGATCCTGCTTTGGTTTTGGTTAATTGAGATTTTTCTCTGTAAACATTTTTTATGCACAGATAATCATTCTAGGTATTTTGGTGGTTCGTGTCATTATTTTATGCCCTTCCTTGAGTAGAAGTGAAGGTAGGCATGTTGCCCTTACCACTTTCATTTGTACATCTTAATCGTGAGAAATAAAATAACCATAAGGTAACACTGGGTGATCGTGAGCAATTCACCAGCCAATGTTGTGGTTCATGAGATGTGTAGCTGAGTTAGGGGCAGGACGGAGGCCTATGTTGAGGGCCTACCCTGTGTTCAGCCCATGATATATTTTTTTATATGAAATTCTTACAAAAATCAATCTTAGGTGCAGTTATCTTGAAGCCCAGATACCTTAAGAAAATGGCATAAAATTTCATAGCTAATCAGTAGGGGAGGTGGAATTTTAACCCCGGCCTGTCTCATTCTGGAATTTGCGTTCTTTCCTCCGCTCCAGGAGATAACATCCAGGCTTTCAACTCTGGCCACTACCACAGTTTTTATAACAATACACATAGTTCTGCAGTCAAGAATATCTGCTTAATAAGTGCCTCTTCTGGCCTCAGTTTGCTTACCTGCAAAACGGGGATAATGATCAGAGCTCCCTTACAGGGTTGTTATGAAGAATAAAAACAACGTTTACAAATCTGTACTTTTTGTCTGCCTGTCCCATAGTTAGCACAGGATTTATGATAACTTTCGGTTCTTCTCGTTCTTCCGTGCCATGCTCTTCCCATGAGTGAATTAGGGAGCACGAGGGCATTCACACGAGGGCATAGCCGAATGAGAAACTGAAGACAAAACGCATATGTTAGAACGTCTTCAGCCCCTTTTATATCCGGGGGCTTTGCTGCTGACGTAGATCGTGACACTAGAAGGCAGGGCATGGCCATGGAGACCGGGGCCATGAAGGTGGTAGAGGGGAAACACTGTAGTTGCTTCCAGGCTAAGAAGGACCCCGGAGGATGCACACAGACCCTGCAGTCCAGCATCCTGGGCATGTGGGTGGAAGAGAGGAAGACAGCCCTCTCGATGAGCACACCAGGCCAGTTCAAAAGGCATCATCACCGTGGCAGTGGTTTTATCCTCATCTATTTGTGACCCTCTGATATGGGAAACAGATCCATTAAACCAAATAGGACGAAGCTGCAGAGCCTGCCTCGCTGGGGTGCGGCCGTCAGGCTGCCGTCTCCCTGCTGGTGCTAATGGACTGCGGTGCAGAATCCTAACCCCCGCTGCCCCGCCGCCTGAACAAGTGCAAGGCTGAGGGCTGCTGAACACCGCACGCTTCTCTAATGGATCACAATTACGGAGACAACTGTGCTAAGTAACTTTCCACGATTTGCTCCGAAAACTTGCAGTGTGTTCAATAGCCCTCAAAATTTTTCATTTGGAACCTGTGGCGAGGGGGTATGGCAGTGGTGATACCGAGCTGTGCTAGAATAAATACAGTCACCTCAAGAGATTTTAGTTTCCCTTTGAAGTGTATAGCGTGTAAAAGAGTTTGGGCTCTTTTAGCTTCATTTGTATCTCAAGGTAGCACCTGGCAGGAGAAGGGAGGGAAATTGCAAAGACAGGACAGGTGCTGGAAGGAATGGGATCTTTCACAAAGAAGCAGGCACCCGCCCTTTTGGGAACAACGCCCTGCGTTTACAAAGCAATGACCTGCCCAGGAATTCTGAGAGGGCTGAGTACAGGAATTGTCCCCTCAGCACCACCGGTGATGCGGGGCCAGGTGCGGAGTGTCAAATACAGTCCCCTAAATCCTGGGGACGAAGCAGGGGATGCCGCTTATCTCCATGGACATCCTCGGGAGGACTCCAGTGCCCCCGCCCATTGTCTCTGGTGAGTGAATGGAGCTTCAGAGCTCAGATCTCTGAAAAGAAGCGCTAATTATTTACTCCGAATACCATCCAGAAGCTAACCCAGATCTGCAAAGTGCCTCGTGTTATTATCACAACCACCCATTCTCAAGTCGCAGCTTTGCACTTCAGAAATAGGTGAAAATGAGATTGGAGGGAGGTGGCTTCTCGGGGCTCTCTCCTGGCACCGGTTCCCTGGCTGTGATTTGTCACTCTTCCAGGGGAACGAATGTCAGCACTTCTCTCTCAGGTGACAGGGAAGGGGGACTAATGATGGCCTCATTCTCTCTGAGAGGCCCCCGCTGCAGTTAATGAGTGCAGCCCGGTGGCCCGGTGGGGAAGGCTGTGGTTGAAGGTGGACAAAGCATTGCTGGGTGGGTGGGGACGTATTTCACGAGTCCAGGAACAGGCTGAGTGCAGCTGCCTCCTAGAAGAGCAAAGTTCACTCCTGTAACTCGGACACCAGCAGTGGGTTCCTTAACCTCAGGGCTCCTCAGCCCCGTAGAAGGCACCGCGGTTTGTTTATCACGCAGTGGGGTGGTGTTGCCCCAAGAGGTTGTTGATTTGGGGTTGTCCTTTCGTGGAGGCCAGGGGGAGAAGGATTGGGGACATATAAGAAGTTCGTCCAGCCTGCTTTGGGCCGCGCGTCAGACCCTCAATAGTCAGAAAACCACTAAAGTCATCTCCCTTCTCACCGCCATCGTCCCTTCCAGCTGCCCTGCCCCATGCCGCCTCCGTTCAGTGGCCTGTGCTCTTTCCTCCCCAAAGACAGCCTGCTCTTGAGACACTCCTGGCTCTTTCCTGTCACTTGCGTGGTTCTGGCAGCAGGCAGAGGCCCTCCTCCCTTCTCTTTGAGCTTCCCTGGATTGTGTCGCCTTCCACACTGTGCTCAAATTATTTATTTACCTGTCTGTCTGCTCTATTGCCTTGTTAACTCTTCTAGAGAAGCACCCATATCTTATTTATTTTCTCATCCCCAGGGCCTCCAGACAGGAGACGCTCCCTGAAAGTTTGTGAAAGAACAAACGTGCCGAGTCACTTGCACACTGAGTGGGGGTCCCGGCTGCCGTCCCATCCTGCCGCGCATCTTTAACGAAGATACCGTGTGTCTCTGTTTCAGCTTCTTTCTTATCTGTTCAGAAGAAATGGGTGTGAAAGTAATACGGCCCCACCTTGTTAGGAAGTAGCAAACTAGAGACTTCTGCTGATGTCCATTTTCATGTCTGCCCCACGTTGAGATGTCGCTGTGACCGGGGGCCAGCCGGCCTGCTTTAGCCCACGTTGGCACAGATAATCAAATGTGTAGTCTCTCTCTGACAGTGCTGATCATAGACACCGTTAACAAAGAAATGGTCATAATGTAGGTGACTAAGAGAGAGGCCAGCCTTCTGAGTGGCAAGATAGTAGCTCGGGGCAAACTACAGAGTGGCAGAGACCTTGCCTGGGGGGCATGGCCCAGGCCTTCCAACGGCTGTGGGTGGGGGGGCTGTTGGGAGACAGAGGGCTGAGGTAGACAATCATCTACATTTTATTAAAAATAATTGGAGAAGTTTACAGACTTTTTTTTTTTTTTTTTTTTTTTTTTTTTTTTGCAAACATGCAACTGTCAGGCATGGGTAGAAAAGGAACGTTTTCCAAATTGTGAGAAATTCGAATGTCGTGGCAAAAAAAAAAAAATCAGGAGTCTAATGATTAAATGTGGAGAGCTGTCATCTCGGCATTATATTAAAATAACTCGCCTCAAGCAAGTGCACAGTATTTCTTCCTTTCAATCTGTCATTTCTCGGGAGGCCCTTGCCCCGGTTGGCTGCTCCGATGGCTTTGTAGCCAAGGCAGTAACAGCAACTGGGACGCTCCGGCTTTCTGGGGGTGGGCTGGGGGGGCGATGTGGGGCGGGTGGGAAAGGGGGGGCTCATTCACCACCGTGTGGCTGCAGCAAGCCCTTGGCAGAGCTCCTGGTTCTTTGTGACTTGCTGGGGCTCCATGGCATCGGAAACTTCAAGCAGAACCCTAGCAGGTGCATTATTTTCAGCAGTGCTCCTCAGACAGTGGTCAGGCTGCAGGCAGAACGAGTTGCATTTGTTTATGAAATCTGTTGCTTAATAGGACCATCAGCGTCTCATTGCAGTCTCCAGTCACGATACTTTTAATGATGTCCACACTGCCGCTTTCACATGCAAACCGGGTGGGAGCAGAACGATGGGAAAAAGCTTAAATTGGCAGAAGAGAGGAGGGCGACGCTGGGGGCTGGGTTGGGGAAGACGTCCCCGTCTCCGCTCCGTGGAATAGAGCAGATGTATCTCCGCGTGTGTCTCTTGCCTCTTGCTTGGGCTCAAGTGGCCATTTAGCCTCCTTACCTAGTCACATGTTTCCTGTGCATCCCAGGGTAGCCCCTCCTGTTGCTCAACTTCCCTGATGCCTGAGCGGTAACATAATGACGGGGCCTCATCGACTCTGGCAAATTTTCATGATAATAGCGCTTCGGTTTGTGCGACATTTTGGCCTTTGGAAACACATCTGCATCTAAATCTTGTCTCTAACAAAGGGGAGGCCGAGCGGATTGGACAGCACTGGTGTCTTACATTTGCCCAGCCCTTCCTGGTTTACAGGGCCTGTCTACACACACTGAGGCTTAGCCGGGCTCTGATTCTTATGACGGTTTTCCCCATAACACAGGTGAGAAGACTAAGGT
Organism: Panthera onca; assembly: GCF_046562875.1. Classification (NCBI taxonomy): domain Eukaryota; kingdom Metazoa; phylum Chordata; class Mammalia; order Carnivora; family Felidae; genus Panthera; species Panthera onca. The sequence goes on along the minus strand of NC_138339.1, from coordinate 210,672,226 downwards.
AGAGGAGACAGCACGGCCAATCACTAAGAGGGTGGGATTTGGGCTCCGGTCTGTTTTCTTGCTTATGTCTGTGTGGCCTTGGACCAGCTCCTTACCCTGGCAGAGCTCTGACTTCTTCTGTAAAATAAGGACAATCATCACATGCTTAGAGGTTATTCCCAGGGTTAAATGCAATCATACAGAAGTGAAACATTTCATAACAACTGGTACCTATTATTATCAGTGGCAGTGTTACAGAAATACAGATTACGAGGCTTGGCTGAAGGCACCATGGCCAGGGCCGGAATTGCACATGCCTGGTTCCTGGAGAGCCAGGTCTCCTGAGTTCTCCCCGCCTTCTTCCCTGCCCTTGCTGTCTCTCCAAGCACCCAAGGAGCATGCAGATTTTCCACCTTTCAGCAATTCCAGAGCCAGCCAGCCTGTGAGGATATAAAAAGCAACTGAAGAGCCTGCAGAAACGCAGGTGCAGTTTGGGGTCCCTCTGCCAAAAGTGCAGCCTTTCTTCAAAGCCCTTCAGCGTCACCTCTCCTTGCCTGGCCTGGCTGGCGACGCCCGCGCCCTGCCCCCGCCCTCCCCAACATTGGCTCTTTCAGCCCAGGGGTGATGCCGCCGGAGCCATCTGAGTCTGAAAGAGGATTCACCTTGACCTTCCTTTTTCCCAGAAGAAGACACAACACAAATGAGGCCATCAAAAGCCCCGCAGTTCCTCCCCCTCAGTGTGTCTCAAAGCCCTCGCTCTGACCCCCATCGATCAGCCGTAAAACATGAAATCAACAGAGTTTTGCTTTTCCGTTTCATGCAGAAAAATGAACACTGACCAGGCTCATCAGCCAAGCTCACGGAAATACGCGGTACAAATGGGAGCGCCCACAGGCTCCTCTCTCAGATCCTCTAAAGCCTCTTCTTTGTCCTGGTCCCAGATGACAGCTGTGGGGCAGGGCGAAGTCCTGCGGCTAAGTACGAAGTTCATCGTCGTCCTGCACAGAGGGTGCTTCGAGCGACTTGGTGACTGACAGCCTGAATAAGCAGTTATTTTTCCAGGCTCAGGTGTAAGAGGCACACGCAGCCCGCTGCCTGACCTTATTCAGCTGAGCTTGGCATCCGGGGCCGGCTCACTGCCACCATTACCTGTTAAGGTTAAAATATCGTCGAGCTGATTGATGATGAGGCTCTGATCGTGTTACTCTCCTACTGAAATAATTTTTGACCGGGCTCCCCGTGCCACAGGATCAGGTCCAAATGCCTCCCTGGGACATTCGTGGCGTGTCATGGTCTGACCCCAATCTACCGTCCCAGCTGTAGTTCTTATTACCGGGCTTCGTGAGCCCTGGGATGCAGACAGGCTGAACTGCTCCGTGAGTCTGTCCCGTACTTTCCCACCTCTGTAGTCACTTACATTTTTCCTTCCTCTGGGGTGCTCATTTTCCTGACTGTCCATGTTTGTCGTAGGCAGCGAGGGCTGCTGTAACCACACCATAAGCTGGGCGGTCTAAACAGCAGACGCTTACTCTTGCGGTTCTGGAGGCCGGCGAGTCCAAGAGCAAGGCTTCCGGCAGACTCAGTTCCACAGTGAGGACCCTCTTCCTGCTGTGTCCTCACAGGTGGAGAGAGGGAGCAGTAGTCTCTTCCCCTTCCTATAATTATGGGCACTAATCCCATCATGGCAGCCTCACCCTCATGACCTCATCAAAACCGAGTTACCTCCCAAAGGCCCCACGTCCGTTCACCGTCACATCGGGGGTCAGGGTTTCGAGGTATAAATTCTGGGGGAACACTAACGTTTGGCCCACAACCATGTCTAAATCCCATCTACTCTTCAAGCTTCATTTAAAAATACAATCTCTTCCATGAAGAGGAGGCTCCTGTTTCCTCTAAGTATAAATAATTTCTCCTCTTCTCAACTCCTATAACCCTTTGCATACACCCCTGTCTTTGGACATTTATGCTTTCTGTCGTACATTATGTTTTATATGTGCTTTCTTTTCTTTACAAGATTCTGAGCTCCTTGAGGGCAGGGGCTGTAACTTTTTATTCTATGAATCACTGGCATTTAGCCAGAGTCCTTGACGTCCATGGAGTGCACTTAGCAAGTAAGTAAATAGATGCTCCCATCTGCAGGAGAGCCTCGTGTGGGCTACCCCAGGGCCTCTGTGCGTGACAAGTGCATTGTGAAAGTCAGGTATTGTGACCTCTCGTATCTGGCGGCCTGTTCAATAGTTTACATATAACCCCCGAGTTGAGGGATTCATCCAGTATGTTTTTCTAGACTGTTCTTTAAGGGGATGAAGTATATATCACTCTTTGATATCAGTGAGGAATCTTGTGGTCACATACACGCATACACAACCCCACGCTGACATGGGAATGGCTTGCCCAAACTCTCTTTAAAATAATCTGCTCTTGGGGTGCCTGGGTGGCTCAGTCGGTGAAGCATCCGACTTCGGCTCCGGTCATGATCTCGCGGTTCGTGAGTTTGAGCCCTGCCCACATCGGGCTCTGTGCTGACAGCTCAGAGCGTGGAGTCTGTTTCAGATTCTGTGTCTCCCTCTCCCTGCTGCTCCCCTGCTCACGCTCTGTCTCTGTCTCTGTCTCTCTCTCAAAAATAAACATTAAAAAAATTCAAAATTGCACTTTAAAATGATCTGCTCTTATCCCCTTAGTGCCGCTTGAGGTGTTAATATCAAAAGAATCCATAAACAACATTTGTGAGGTATTAATGATTCTAACGCTATTGATTCCTGAACATAACATTGAGACCTAACGTGGTATCATGGGCCCCGAAGATCATAATAAGACATTATCCTTACAGGAGATCCTGATCATGCCGTACAGTTTTTCTAGGAACTGGCCTTTCGGAGCACGTGAGGGATGCCTAACGATTGTGACCTCTGCCACCACCACTCTGGGGAGCGAATGCGTCTATCCATCTTTTATTCAAATGGGCCTCAATTATTAATTTTACTTACAGCACCCATTATGTATTCTGCTGGACATACATAAGGCCCAGGAAGCTCAGGTGCCCTGGGTATTTTCTAACTTTGACTGCCAACATAGTATTACCTGCGTGTTGTTATTCTCTAGAGTGAAATAATCAAACTACAAATTCTTGCGGCAACCCGTAACTGAAACTATGTTGAGGGAATGTGAACTCTGTGTTCTCGAGGAAGCGGTTCTTCCTGCCACGCCAGGGCTGCTCTGCGTTTGCATAATCGCAGGCGGAGGGAGAGGTTCTCCCGGCAATATTTAAATTATATATATTTCCATTTCGTTAATGAAACACCACCAAAGTTCAGGAGCCGACCTGACTGCTGATTCCCTTGCACCAAAAAAGCAACTGGGGCATAAGGAGCAACAGAGATGACCTTTAGCTAAAGGGTTGCAAGTTATATTACCAGTCATCGCTGCTCAAACACCAAGCACCGGGCGCGGGACAGAATACAGAAAAGAATCCTTACCATGGAGCCACTACCACCCGAAGCATGAAGGAGAGAACAAGGAGAGATGGCCTCCTAAGCGTTGGTATTAGAACAGCCGTCCTCCTCCCCGTGCCCCAGAGCGGTGCTTTCTATTTTCATTTCCATGCTAACAAGGTAGACCTGTCCTAGCGTGTGTTCTGAAGGGGTTCTTTCATGCTCGGGGCCTGGGGAGCTTTAACATAGTTAGATGTACTCTAACAGCAGGTTGCCATCAAAAAATTCTATAATAGGATTAAAATAAAAGAGAAATGCACTTGCCGTGGAATGGCAATGATTATTTAACACGTTTCAAGTGCTTGGTGGGAAGGTGCCGCACAAACAGCAGACAGACCCGCTGTGTGGGTGTGTTGCCTTCTTAACAATCAGGGTTTTGTGTTGTGATCATGGATTTTGGGAGCTCGGCATTGGAGGGCATCCAAAAGCTGTACAGCGAGGCTCTGGGAAAAGTCACTGTCGCTTTCGGAGATGATCATATTGATTTGTGCTTGCTTATATGCTTGCTGTCTGTCCACCCCGCTTAGAAGGGAGGGGATCTGTCTGCCTCGTTCACTGCTTAATTCCCAGTGTCTACACACATCACAGAACCTCCATGAATGTGAGTTATATGACAGAAAGGGTTCCAAGCGTGGGCTCTGTGGTCAGATTACTAAATGTGACTTTGGATAAGTTTCTCAGCGATACTCAACAGCGGTTCTTTTGTCCTTAAGATAGGGATGATAATACAATGATTTTCTGGCACTCTTGTTAGGACATCTAAAACAACTAAAGCAAGGCCCCGATCTCCACATCTGGCACACTGGGTGCCACAGACAGCTGTTCGGAGTGGGCGTGCTAGGTGAACCTCAGCTTCAGGATCTGTGGCAACAGAAATGCCTTAGGAGGTCTCTGCTTCTTTCTGCCTCACTCTGAAGATTCATCACGCGTGGCCTCGGAGAGATAGCAGGTGGTGATGGTACCAGAGGGAAGGAGAGACTCTTAGAATATGCCCAAAGGGGCTATGGGGTGGGCCAGTTGGACACAATGCCTGAAACTCACAGCTTCAGGGTCATCCCTGGACACAAGGAGGCTGACCTACCTCAATGGAGCAATTATTTCTCGAGTCTGGAGAAAGGGCCTTCTGGATGGTCATGTGCTTTGGGTCGTCAAAATCTACCTTATCTCGAACTCCTTGTCTGTACGAGCTTTATCTTGCCATCTCGGGCCACATCTCCAGTCATTCTTGCACCTGCAAGGTTTCCGTCTCTCCTGGCTCTTTTTCTTTAGTTTCTGTGTTGGTAATTCTCTATTTGCCCCACCTCACCAGATGGCTTTCCTTCCTTTCTCTGTCCTACTCTGTGTCCCTTGGAGAATTGGCCCCCATATCCTATCTCCCCCTACCCCCTTGCCTTTGGTTTCCAGTGGGATTCTGCCTGTGGGAGGCATGGGAAAGAGATCAGAGAGTGGAAGAGAAGGTAGATTGGGGGCTTTTCTTCCCCATAGGCTCCCCACTGTGGCACCACCTTTATCCCTCCACCATTACATCTCCTGCCTAATGGCCCTTGCTTCAAGGCTCTAGCACTCTTTGGACTCCGGTAACACTATTTACTGCCATCGCCCTTTCAGACCTAGGGATGGAAATGGTTGCCTGCTGTGGTCAGTCTCTTGGGGCCCTGCCGCTCTGTAGTTCTCTTCACTGTGCTCAGACCTCTACAAACAGCCCCTTCATCCAGCCTCTTCATCTGAATGGAAGTCTGTCGCCTGCCCGGACATTGACTGATGAACCCTACGAAGGCATCCATCTTAAAGAGACCTCAAGGTACCGTCCTTTCTCTCTCCCTTTTTTTTTTTTTTTTTTTAACCGCAAACTTTCTGCAAACATTCTCTAAATACTTAGGGCATCCTTCTTGGTTCCATCACATCCTCGCTCTTCACTTTCTGAGAGCTCTCACCCATCTCCCGTGCACTCAGCTGTATCTGCCTCGGGTTGGTGATCATCAAATTCATCCAATGACAGGGGTGCCTGGGTGGCTCAGCTCATGATTTCGCGGTTCATGAGTTCGAGCCCCGCTTCAGGCTCTGTGCTGACAGCACAGACACAGATGTCTCCCTCTCTATCTGCCCCTTCCCCGCTTGCACGCTCTCTCTCTCAAAATAAGTAAACATTAAAACAATTCGTTCAGTGAATAAATATCAACAACTATTTATTGAGCATCTGATATGTGCCGAGCACCGTTGTAGGCTTGGATGAACTAGTGAACAGATGCTCAAGAATTCATGCCCTTATGGAGCTTACATTTTTGGGGGATCAAATCTGTGCTCTTAGCTCCTCACTGGATCTCCAGAGTTGTAGTTCTGGTTTCCCACTGGGTGTCCCACGAGCCCCACAAGCTTAACACATTTGAGCCCAAAATCATTGGACTCAAACCTCAAACTCCTCTCTCCCTTGTCAGGTATGGCATCACCCCCGAGTTTTATCCACGTTCTATCACCTCCTTTCTCTCCAGCTCCAATCAGATTCTTTCGATTTTGCCTTGGATGCCTCTCCAAAATATCTCTTTTACTCTCCATTTTGAATTCTCTGTCCACAGGTAAGGCTCTCAGCCTCTGTCACTGGACCAGTGCAATGGCGCCTTACCTGGTCTGCCTGTCTCTACCTTCTTTCCTTCGCTTATCACCACTGTCAAAGTTAATCTCTCGATGACTTCCTTGCTTGAAGAACTCTGCCAGCTCCCCATTGCCACACTTCTTGGGAGGGCATTCGGTTTCCAACTGAAATGGGTCACCTGGCTTCTGCAGCCCCAACACCCACGATAGACTTGGATGCCCTTCTACCTCTGCTCCCTGCACCTGCATAACCACCCTAGCCCCCTGGCCTTTGTTCAGGCCCTTTCCCAAGATTACCATCACCTCCCTTACCCCCTTTCTTGTCAGCCAAAGCTCTTCAGAGAACCTCTGTGAGGTTTTCCCTGACCCTTCCCACCAAAATTAATTACCCTGTCTTTTTTACTTCCATAGTCTTTGTTCTTTCCACTTAACCGCATCGTTACATAGTTATATAAGCGCTGTGTCTCCTTCTAGCCTGAGAGCCCTTTAAACCCAAGACATGTGCTCAGGGTCATCAGAATCTACCTTATCTCAAACTCCTTGTCTGTATGAGCATTATCTTGCCATCTCGGGCAATCTCCCCAGTCATGCTTGCACCTGCAAGGTTTCCATCTCTGTTTCCATCTTGCCGTTTAGCACAGGGTTTGGTGTAGAATTGTCAGGGCATATTATGTTATCCATTAGAAATGGGTAACCCTTACCATCATGCACTCGTTAGCAAAGGCACTTTCTAAGCTCCTCACTCCTCTTCTTGCCACCAGGCTAGTCCACTGTGGGTAGCTACTGTTGTGGTACCTTATCTGCAGAACATATCCATGCCTCCTGTTTGTCCCCTGATATCTATCACAACAGCGAATTGACCTGGTAGCCGATAGCTAGAGTAGCACTCAAGATTTAGCAAACTGAAATAATCTTTGGACCTCTGCTTTGTGTTATGAATTGTATCTGTTTAGTTATGTATGTAATTTATTATTACATACAGATTTGTAAGGGTGCCCTTTATGGCCCCAGAGGTCAGGAAAGTAGAGCCATTTCGGGAAGGACCCCAGAGGCAGAAGCTACAAACATAAACTTCATCTATGTGCAATTAAAATGTTGCCAAAGCCCTGAGGCTGCTTGTCTAGCTGTGTGCCCTCTTCCTTATTCTCCCACCCCAGGCTGTGGGGACTTTTATCCCCTTTCAGGTCGGCCCTGGATTGGCTAGGATGGCTGTGGGCCACCTCACCTGCAGTGGGGAGAGAGGAGACAGACAGGGATTAACACCAGGTAGTGGTTCCTGTGATCAATATCTGCCTGGAGGCAGCCCTACTAATAATAACCTGGCCAGAAGCATTACCGAAATCCTCTGCTCTGGTTCCCAAACAGCTTGGGAGTTGGGCCAGACCAGGCCTCTGCTGTTTGTATTGCCAAATTTTAAAGTGCTGTGAGGTTGGAGGTTGGCTTCAGATGTCGAATTTCTTTTTCTGGGGTGATCAGATCAACTTTGTTTCTAAGTTCAAGCCCAATCCTCCCCCCGCCCCCCAAATAAACACCAACCAACCAACCAACCAACCAGACAACAAGGTTTGATGAGCCGGCACCAGGGAGAAAGGCTTCTCTGGAGCTGCCTTTATGGGGTTGACCTGAGGCTACCTGTACATCCATAAAGTGCCCACCTCTGGCATCAGATGATCCCGGCGAGGGGCAAAGCCCACAGGTCGCCGTGCCGGGCTAGAGCCTGTGCGAAGACGCAGTGGGCCAGATGCCTGGAATGGATGGGAGACATGTGGTGCCCATTCCTCTCAGTCGGTAAAATGCTTTCAACTGATTTTGATTTTCAGAAAGTTAATTTGGTAGCACATTGTGAATCCACAGTATACATGTGCCCGTGTTTCAGCACAAGGTAGACTTCCAGCAGCTGAATGAGTTCGTCAACTGGCCGACGACCTCCCAAGGGGAGCTCGCATGCAGGGACTGTTTCTGACACTGGGGGACAGTGCCCCCCAAGTCCCTTCCTCTTACCGAAGGAGGACTCTGGGGGAGGTTTCAAAACATAGGAGAGGAGAGAGCAATGAAATCACACCTTTCGAGACATGAGAGGCAGGGGTGCATCTGATCCCGTATTCTGCTTTCCCTGCAGCCGGTTCCCAGTTCCTGGTTCCTGGGATGAGACTGGGCAACGAAGACAATGTCAGTTGGGTCTCCAGTGCGCTCCAAAATGCGTTCTCCTCAGCCACGGAAGAAATTCCAGGAAGAGCTTAAAGGGCAGAGCCAAGGAATTGTTAAAAATGCAAAAGTATCGACCTTATTTTCCATGCAATATTAGGGCTGAGTATGACACAACCGATTTGTTTTAATCCGTTCCTTGGACGAAGGAGATAAAAAGACTGAGAAATAGGTCAATGTCTTCAGCTTCTTTCAGGTGCCTGTGGAGGATGAGTGAAATTACCGTGGTTCTGCCGTGGCTATCGTTCCATTTGTATTGCCATGTGAAGTCAAAATGCATTTTTCATACGAGGCTGTATGGATTTGAACCTACGTACCCTTTTATTTTAATGTTGCAAATTTATGTAATAAGTGATGACTTTTAGATGCAAATATCGAGCGTCTACCATTCGTTTTCTCTTAGTAATTGTAGCTTGAGTAAATTTCTCCAAGTGAATATTTGCTCGCCCCTTGGAAAGCCCTGCTCTTTAACACACTTCTGCTGAATGAGCCGCCTGGGAAATACCCACTAGATGGCAGTGTCACCGCACAGCTGAAGAAGATCTGGTCGGGCGATAAAGAAAATAAGGCTAGTTTAGGTCGCAGCCGTCCTGGAAAATCCAGAAGGTGGCAGATTTTAGCTATTTATGAAAGCACAGTGAAAGAACAATGCTGCCTTTTAGAAAAATTATTTTTATTTATCTTTCCAGAAGGAGCGATTATGAGCTGAATAAAATCATCTGTGATACTTAAAATATTTGAAACGGTTTCACACTTTTTTAGAGCCCGTACTACAAGCTGAAGGACCAGCAAAGCTCCCCGTGACACAAAATCAAGGTGAAATTGACCAATAAATTGAGAACTCCATTACAGGAACAATTTCCCCGAGTTTGAGTCATGGTGTTTGAGTGATAACCTAAACCTGTCTAAACTTTGTGGAACATTCACGGCGAAGATGGAAGGAGATAGCGAGGCACACCGGAGGAGGCAGAAGACAGCAGTGTGGGTGCTGATGTTTATATATTTCCGCCAACTTTCCCAGGCTCCCCGAGGACTTTCGGCAGACCGGCGCTTTATAGAGTTCAGTTCTTTTCAAGGTTACTGATTACCTGAAGGGATCCTGGTTTTAAAAATGAAAAATGACAGCTTGAATACAATAGTCCAATTCAGAGGGATCACGTACCCTAGGCAGGTTTGCCGGCCACTGGGAGCGTTGGCAATGAATGCAAAACCACGTCCATTTTGTGGAGGACACTGCCATAGTTTCAATTCCTCCCCCTGCCCCCCCCTCCCCCCCGCACCTGGGGTAAGTGTGTGCTCGCTTATTCTAAGGGAATATCCATTTCTTGGTTTGGCCCCAAGCAGTGTGGATGAGCTTGCTTTCTCACCTCCTGCAGGAAATACACATTCATGGGGAAGGTGTCAGGGGTGGGGGAGCAGGACTGCAGGACAGCAGGATGGCAGCTAGGAAGTCATTCTTCTGAGTGACAGCTCTACATGGCTCTTGGCACTCCATTATGTCAGGGAACGGGTGTTCTGACTGGCATCATTTATCTCATTTAAATATTCCAGAGAGAGTAGCCTCCTTACTCAAGTTAGATTCATTTTCAGCTTCGTGCTCTAAAAGGGCCTGGCATCCTCTTACAAATGGAGGGAGGGAAAAAAAAAAAAAAAAAAGAAAAGAAAAAAGGAAAAGAAAGGAAGGGAGAAAGGAAAAAAAATGGTGAGGAAATGCAGCAAGTGAGTGATATATAAGGTGAACACAGAATTCAATATCCAGGATGAGGACACATATGTCTTGGACCCCAGATATATAGCTCAGAACCGATGGAGAAATGGGCAGGAAGAGAGATAATCTTTATCTCTGCTCCCAAGCCTTTAGAAATACCTGAGGCTAAATCACCCTGAGAAGAAAGTAGGAAATGAAGACTGCTCCAAGCCACCCATGAGACTTTAGAGAACAGGCCACTGGCTGAGCACATTTCTCTCGCTCTCTCTCTCTTTTCTTCTTCTTCTTCTTCTTTTTTTTTGTCTGAGTCACGCCCTGAGTTCAGCTGGTATATGGAAACAGTGGTAAAACGTTCAGGTCCAGCCTAAGATTCTGGCTTTCAGTTTTATTCAGGGAGGATCGCTGGACGTTTACTTGGATTTACCATCTGAAATCTTTGCAAAGTGCTGGGTGGGCGTGTGGTGTTTGCCACAGCCTATCTCGTTCCTTGGAAAACCATGTTAGAACATTTGGTTTTTCCCCCTAATGTTTCAAATGCCTGCTCATGTATGTGTGAGTTTATGTCACAGTCTTTTGGATAACTACACAATCTTTTGGATAACCTGCTTTTTTTTTTTTTTTTTTTTTTTTTTAAAGTTAGTCAATCACTGCAGCAGGCTTTGAACAGTTGGGAATAATAATTTCTACAATGATGAAAACAAACTTTGGTGCTCGAAAGGAAGTAGTCCATTCTACATTATATGGTATTCTGTATTCAGTTACTTTATATTCGTCGTCTACAGAATTTGCACCTGCTTCCCCACAAAGAGGGTCTATGATTGAAGAAGTGAAAAGGGGCTCAGGAAATGCTTTGGTAGGCACTAGCTTGTGAAGCATGAAGTCCATTATCTGCATTGGTCCTAAGAATCCTATAAGCCCCATCACGGCCAAACCAATCCATTGGAATTGATGTGCTGTGAGTTTCCTTGAATGTCTGGAAAATACTTCAATCATCCAATCGGCTGACTTGGTTAGCCTCTGGCATTCACTAGTAAAGTGCTCTGTCAGGGAATCCTATTGCTGTGGTTCAGTTTTCCTTACACAGGCTTCCATTTCAAACTTTGCAATTGTAAAGGAGACAGGGAAACCCCAGTGAATCACTTTCAGGGTTGTGAACCTGCAGAGAATCAGCTTTTCTAACTGCTTTCGTTCCCGGAGGACCTAGAACTTTCCCAGTGGCACTGTAGAACTTCATCTTATTAGCATGCTTCAGAGCCAGGGACCTAATGCTTGTTTGCCCATGTACAGGCGTAGACACCAGGGTGCGTGCCCCAGGTGTCTTTCTCATTGCTGGAGCAGGGAAAAGGGCATCTCTGGTCCCTGCAGGAATTTGCTTTATTTGGTTCTGTTTACTTGCTCTTCAAGGTGGTTGCAAAGTGGATGAATCAACAGGTAGGGGCCAAGGAATTTGGCTCCCTTCTACCTCTGAATGGGATTGGCAAGGGCTCCTCAAAGTCTTTGCTCTTCACTTTCTTTACTGATCAGATGGGCATGATAATGCTTGCCGTCTCTCACAGGGGTCACTGCATGGGTCAAGGACATTTGTGAGAGCATCTCGATGAGAATTATTTGCTATCCCCAATGTCAGGAGGTATCAGTTTGCAATTAACCACGGGGAAGGAGAAAGGGGGCATAAATGCCATTAGGGCAGTTCACCTTGTATTTCTTGTTCTTTTCTCTGTCAGCTCAGGGTAGGGTGCCCACCCCCGCCTCTTGCAAGTCAGATATGGCTATATGATTTCCTTTGGCTCAAGAAACACGGGTGTCACTTTTAGGTTGTTGCTTTAAGAGCGTGGTCTGAAAGGCTATTTTCTGCTCCCCTTACCTAAGTCACTCTGAAGAATTTTTAGAGATGGAACTTTCATCAGCCTGAGTGCCTAAAGGGATCATGCTGAGCAAAGCCCCCTTCCCACCTTGTGTTGTGTATTTAACTCCATGTTGGGGCATTTCGTAGAAGTAAGAAATAAACTTTTGCGTACCAAGCTACTGAGATCTTGGGATTCTTTTTTACCACTGCAAAAACTAGACTCTTCTGATTGATACGTGGGAATTTTATTGTGATTTGTTTTCTATAGGCTCAGAAGGCAATGATATGTTTCCTTTTTTAAGTTTATTTCTCTGGGGGGGCTGGAGGGGCAGAGAGAGAGGGAGAGAGAATCCCAAGCAGGCTACACACTGTCATCAGCACAGAACCCAATGTGGGGCTGAAACCCACAAACTGTGAGATCATGACCTGAGCCGAAATCAAGAGTCAGATGCTTATCTGACTGAGCCACCCAGGTGCCCCACAACGACATGTTTCTACTTTACAAGGTTCTACATTACGTGGTCTTTCTTATTTCTTATTTCTCTGCCTTTGACTAATGAAATTCTCTTTGTCCTTCTGTTAAGAACTTTATTGGTCCTGGGCATATACGTTCTATCTTCCTGGAGCACTCTTACCCTCCAGCTTCTCTTGCTATCTCCCTCCTATCATTTAGATCCCGGATGATACATCACTCTTACAGAGACATCTTCCTTGACTTTTTTTATTATTTAAAAAAAATTTTTTTTATGTCTATTCATTTTTGAAAGACAGAGAGAGAGCACAAGCAGGGGTGGGATGGAGAGAGAGGGGGACACAGAATCTGAAGCAGGCTCCAGGCTCTGAGCTGTCAGCACAGAGCCCAACATGGGGCTCAAGCTCATGAACCGTGAGATCGTGACCTGAGCTGAAGTCGGATGCTCAACCGACTGAGCCACCAGGTGCCCCTTTCTTCCTTGACTTTTTGACTGCTCCTTCTTTATGCCCAAGCACCTGTGCCATCTTTATCAGCATTTAAATATTTTATTGTAATTGCCTTTTCTGGTATATCTCTCTACATGACATTTTCTTGTATCTTTATCATTTGGTTGCAGTGCATAAGTAATCATAAATGCCATATTAAAAAAAAAAACAAAACAAAACAGGAGTGATAGAGAAGAGTACTTAATGAATATGGAATCTGGATTTTTTTCTCCTATGTTCTGCCTCCCCTCACCCTGCCCCCCCCTTTGCTTCTTTTCTCTAAATTGGCCAAAATGAGGGTGTGTTGGTGGGAGAGGGGTGGAAGCCAAGATGTGCATCATTGACCCAGAGCCAGATGGGAGATGGGTCATGCCTGTGACTTTCTGCCTTTAGCTCTGCTGTGGGGGCCACTACAAGCTCCTCGGAAGCTCTTGTGTCAGTCTACCGCTCCTCTGGATGACAACTTTCCCCGCTGCCTCCTGATCTCTGATCCTGTGTCCACTAGGGCCTCCCCTCTGCTGAGTGTGTCCTTGTTGGTTTGGAGTAGGACACGGGAAAATCGGAGGGGACAGTGAGAGCAACTTGCGGGAGAAATAGTTCATCTCTGTCTATGAAATGGTACTGAAAGTTCGGCCATTGGGAAACCCTTCACGGCGGGAGATAGTTGCAGATAGTACTCTTCATTCTTGTGAGCGGACCCATCTGCCTATTAAGGCAGCTGTCCAGGGCACTAGGCCTGTAATCTATCACTGGTCTTTTTCCTTATTCTTAATCTCACCTGTGAGTCCGCAGGCAAGGATTAACCTCTTACTCTGCCTCCATTTATTTGTAATAATGACATCGATGCCATCACCATCAAAGACAAAAGAGTTAACATTTGTGGGTTGTTGCCAACGTTTCGTGAACTTAGCTGAGGGCTATGTAAGTGCCATTTCGTTTGATGCTTGACACGGTGTTAGCATGAAGTTAGTACGATTGCTGTTTACATATGAGAAATTAAGGCTCAGCATGGTGAAGCAGCTTGCCAATGTCACACAGCCAGTAAGTGACAGAGACGGGACTTGAACCCAGGTCTTTTGATTCTTCACCCAGGCTTTTCCTCTAACATTCTATGGCGCAAAAAGTACATCACCTTCGAGTAATTATATAATTTCAGGATCAAATGAAGTTAAGGGAAGCAATTTTTTGGTCGGGGGCTCTCATCTGGTCTCCTTCACATCACATAGGATGAACGGTCAGCTTGTTTGGCCTGGTCTTAAATCCAGTCCCAATCATTGCCTAAATCTGGAAGACTATTCCTGACTTCAGACTGTTCCTTTTGGCACCTCTTCAGGAGAAAAAATTTTCCTGGAGATACGATTTTGGCCGGCACAGAGGCAGCAAAGGGACTTTTAAAAAGAAGCATTATGGTTCTTTGGCATTATCATTCTGGGGTGCTGAGATATAATGAAACAAGGAACGCACTGAGAGCCAAGGTCATTATGAATATAATTCAGATTTTAAATTGCTATTTGTGGAAAAATATTCCTTCGGCTTGGTTGAACTAGGTTAAATCTCTATAGCAATTATATTTACAGGCAATTGCTTGGCCCTGGACTTCCCTTTGCCTGTGCGGACACCGTAAGCTTTTGAGTTAGTAGGCGTTAGAGCAGTACATAAAAACAGAATATTGTTATTGCTCTCATTAAGAGAGACCCTGGTTCTTTTAAGTCTGTTCTAACAAGAGCCTTTGGAAAAACAAGAGAAATTTCCGAATATCTGATTAATTTAGATTGAGCAATTAACGAAGTGATATAGTTAACAGTACTCTTATATCACTCATTAGGTTGGCTGCGTGGGAGGCAGCCTTCGACTCGGGAAGGAGGCTGTTAGACTCAAGTGCCACCGTGGATGTGCAAGTGAGCCCAAGTGAATCTTGTAAGCAATCAGGTTCCTGTCTTTGAGGCTTACAGAGGTTGAAAAATCTGCTTTCGGTGCTGTGCGGTGCTGTGCTGGTTTTCATTCTAGCAGAGGATGAAATTGCCAGAGAAAGAATGTTATTTCCACCGTTCATGTTTTCTTTAGAGTTGAAGGGCTGTGCTGTCGCTCTCTGCGCATACTGGCAGAGGCCGGTTGGATGCTACCCAGATCCTTCTGCGTTGACCCAAGGTACAGGGTCCAGTGGCCTGATGACGCGCTGGACCCCTGCTTTTGTGTGCTCTTGGCTGGGACCCTCACTGGATTTATGTGGAGGCAATTGCTGAAATTAAACCATTAAGAAATTGGCCATTACTTGAATATATTTCCAAGCGTGTCCCCAAATACCTGGATTTGAGTCCCATCTGATGTTTAATTAGTGAGACCGGGTGAAGCTGACTGTGTTCCTGTAGGGTCACTTTGAATGGCTCCAATTAATAATGGGCTATTTGATTCATTACAGACCGCCTGAAGAAAGAGGTAAACAGTCATTTCCCTTCAATGTCATAGTGGCAGTGAGGGGAAAGGCAACTCATGGGGTGGTGGGGGTGCTAAAGCCTATCCAGATGGGAACTGTTATAAATTGGGGGAGCTCTGAAGCCAAGAGTTGGGGGGGCAGCTTAGGCAGCAATTCAGGGGCTGAGGGGGGGAAGTGGACTGGCCGCGGGAGAGAATCTTTCATTAGGTCTGGCAATGAGGGCTTGGCCAAGAGTCATCTAATGAGAGCTGCTGGATTATCCAAGGACGGCATCTGACCTCACATAATAATCAGTGGAGCTGGGTTGGTCTGTTCATGGAGGTAGGGCCCTGACGTCCAGTGGTGGGTCGGACAGGTATGAGCCAGGTGGAAGGCAGTGGGGGCCAGAAGGTCTGTTCATGCATGGCGGGGTGCCAGCTACCCTGAGTACAAGGGAAAAGTCCCAGCCTCTGCGGAAGAGGGGCTGGCAAAGCAAGGGGGCTACTGGGGCCCTATCATGCCAGACTTTAGAGCAGGTCTCCAGGACTATGCTTAGAAGTTGGTGCAAACTCTATTTGACAGAGGGAATCGAGGGACAGCTTTGTTTTACGGATGTACCAACACAGGAGAAGCTAATAGGAGTATAACATGGAGTTACCTGGACACCCAGGGCTCACTGTGGACGCTCCACATCCCAAGACTGCTGGGCTTGAAAGAAATTTGTTGGAAGGATGATGTGGGAACCTGGCAATTATGAAGTCTCCTCAGATCTCAGGTCTGGAACCCATTTGCATTGGAGGCCGCTGAGAGTTGACAGAATGGAGGTCGCTGCTCTGATACCCTCTAGCCTGTGTAGGCATAAGAGCAGAGGGATCTGGGCCAGGGACAGACCTCCCCAGAAACTGAAGCTGCTGTGAGTCGGAGAAGACAAAGATGGGCAGAGAGAGGAGTGCTGCCCAGTCTTTCTATGTCCCGTAAAGCCCACCCCTTCCACTGGCGAAGGCCTTCACACCCATTTAGGCACCCAGCAAGCAGCTGGCCAACTAAGACGCCAAAAGCAACATCTGAATCCTTTACATTGTCGATGTCTTTAGATAACGTATCACAGCCTAGGCATTCAAACAGAAGCACTTCATACAGGGGTTACCGGCCATATGTTCCAATTCCAGATGTAAACTTTGTAACTCTGAATAATTCTTATTCTCCAGTCTTTATGCAGCATAGCATCTGGGGTTTGAAAGAACCGGTTTGAACTGTAGCTTTGCCACTCACCAGCTAAATGCCACGGGGCAATGATTTCTTTGACTCTCAGAGTCCTCATCAAGAAAATGGGAACAACGAGGTTGTCCTTGCAAATTCTTGGGCAAGTTGGAGATAACGTATACAAAAAGCCTGGCCCAGAGTTGCTGCTTCATAACTGGAAGTGGCATGTACATCCCTCTGGAAGCTGGCGCATGGAGCAGGAGACCAAACTTGTAGTGAACTGAGGCTGTCAGAACCGATGATCAAATGATTTTATTCACTTTGGCCTTTTGCGGCTGATCAAAAACCACGTGGAAACTCTCCATTATAGGTCTGGCATCTATCTTGGAATATGATACAGACTGTAGATGCTCGTGATTTCTGCCCCTCATCCTGTCCCCTCACCTCCAGCTGGGACCCTGGGTATGCAGAGACCTGTAGGCGATAGCAGAGTGTTTACATCTCGTGGGTACGGCGATAGAATGACAGGGTGAGAATCACGATACGCGCCGCGCGTGCTGGGAACACCCAGAGATACTATGTCCCCTTTGTTTTCTTTCTAAGGGAAAAATTCATCGAATTGCATTTTGCTCAAATTTATGCCAACACAAGAGCCGGAAGGAGATCCAAAAATAAGATGGAACTTCTTGGTCCAAGAGTGAAACAAGATGTTCAGATATCCTCTTTTATCTAGAAAACCTTGCAGAGGTTCATTTACTAACGATTATGGTTCTTACAACAGCAGAATGATTATTGCAAGCTAGACCATGGCTTCCTGGGTAACAGCCGCTTTTGGTCACCACTCCATCCTGTGCCCAAGAGAGGCTCTTGTTCCCGGGGAAGAATGAGACGGCAAGTTCACACTGGGGAGATACATATGGATGTGAGGTCTCGGCAAAGCTGGGAAGGGAGAAGGGAGGGAGGGCGACAGCCAGCCGACAGGAGAGGGGAGCCCTCTGCCCAAGTCTTCCTTGTTCCTGGGCTGGGCCTTAGAAACACTCAGCTGGAACAAGGAGAAATGGAGCTGGTGGGGGGGGATTGTTAGTCAAAGGCTCTCTTCTGAGTAATGACACCCATAGGTATGAAGAGTGAAGACGACAAAGTGGAAAAGTGGGGAGGGGTCTGTTACCAGTTTACCCGGAGAAAGGCGCCTTTGAATTTTGCCTAGGGTTGCACTAATGAAGCACCTCTTACTGTTGATTGGTTCTTCCCATCCTTAAAAGGGGCTTGAGGTTCACTCTAATTCTATAGGAAACTGAGGATTTCTTCATTGAATTGGCATTAATTACTTTTTAAATGTAAATTTTCAGCTGCAATCCTTTTTTAATTAAAAAAAAAAAAAACCCTCTGCGTACATCAGGGTAAATCAAAGACTAATTGGTGACCAAATTATAGGGTTTAAAGCACTTTTTTTTTTTTTTGCCATAAGTGAGTAAAAAATAATTAGCAAATGTGAATACATGCTTTTTCTTTCATTAATAATGAATCATATGGTGATAACCCATTTTTAGCAAAATAAAAATTGCAGTTTTGGACTGAGAGCTGCGATTGCATTATGTACCACTTTATATTTAGAAATGCTTGTTCGTCCCCTGGTGTCTCCTCGTGCCCAGACTGAGACCGAGTCTGGCCTGACTCTCAGGACGGCTGTCCTTATGGGACATGGTAGAAAGGGATACTTGATTGGGCTGCTGTGGATGGGATTAAAGAAGACGATCTACAAATGTATTTACCGGGGCTCCACTTTAGAAGTAGTCATGGGAGATTGCAGAGAGCTGGGGGCTTTGGTCAGAGATCCATATAAGATCCGAAGCAGAACCTGGTCGGAGAACCCTCCTGGATGCTGTTTTCTCTGCTTGATGATGGTTTCAGCCCATTTCCTATCAGCCATGGCTATTTATATTCAGAGGCACAGATTCCACAGCTGTACAGAAAGTGCCTCAGAAATCAGAGTTTCTTCTCCCTTTCTCTTAGGGAATATTTACGAAGTTGTGGTTGAGGATAATCATGATGGAGAAAAGGCAGACTTGTCTAGGGGATAAGAGAGGTTCTATTGTGCCCTTTATAGTTTCCTCTTTCCTCTTAGAGGTAATGTTACGTCCTCACCTCTCATTCCCAGATCCCCACATCCCTTTTACAATGGAACAATGATTCGGTCCTTATCTTGACCTTGCAGGAAAGGTATTTTTCTCTTGGCTATCTCTACAAAGACTCTACAGGTCTTCAGGTTAGGGTCATTCTATAAGTCAAACTACTAACTGGCTGGAAGAGAAGTGACCTGGGGGCACAGCCAGAAAGCACTGACCATTTGGGGGGACAGTGTCAGGAAGGGCATTGTGACATGATGCCAAATCACTCATCGGGCGTGAAGAGAGTTAGAATCTAGGCCGGGCTCTGCTGCTGACGGGCTGGAGCATCGCAGGCAGGTGGGTCGGTTCACCTTTCTGGCCTCAGTCTGCTCATCTGTGAAGGAGGACGCTGTTCACGGTGACCTCTCGGGTCTCTTTCAGCTACAGAGTTCTGTGATCGCTGCAAGGATAATTTTCCCTATTTCTGTGAAACAATAACAGCTCTGAGATTGGAAAATGATCTAACAGCATTGCGACATGAATGAAAATGTGTCTCAGAGATCTGCAGAGAACAGCCCGGTTTCCTGCTTGGAAAAACAAACCGCCCCCAAATGCAAACGGGGTAGTGGTGGTAGAGATGAAGAATAATACCACCACTTTGTATTTTTACCTTTCATGATAAAACAGTAGTTTTAAAAATCGTAAAAATGTACTGGCTTGACAAATGGCACATTTAAAACCCGATTTAGCAAAGGGTTTTTACCTTTGTAATTTTAAAACTGTCACTTGAACTAAAAATATAGGCGAGCAAGTTGGCCTTTCATATTTAATGTTTTCTTTTTTTCCCTTTTTATTTGCAATTCATTCTGTTCAGCTTTGATTAAAGAAATAGCAGAAACGGAATGGCGAATGGCCAGTCCTTGGTGAATTCATTGTTCGGAGGCCGGTGGATGTGTGTGGCTCTTGCACGGGTTGAGAGCTGGAAGTTTTCAACGCCAGCCCTGGTTGGCTTTGGCATGTTAGTTATATATCTTCCCCTTAAACATTAACGCCAAATCACCTAAGAATATTTGACTTAGAGAGGGCAAAGATAACCAGATCGTAGTCCAAAGGTTTTACATGTTTGTTAAAACAAGTACATTATAGCCGCAGATTAATTGGTAATGATAGCAGGTCAGAAAGAATCTGGAACAAAAACGATAACCCTGGGTGTCCTAGAGGGCGGAACAGTGAAAGCCGCCCAATCAGGATTAATGGAATGTTTACAATGTTGCTCTCTTTTGGGGCAAGAGCTCACTGGTGACCTTAGGTAAGTTGCGGCGTTTCCTTGAACCTTAGTGACCTGATCTATAAAAGGAAGGCGCTGCAACAGATGTGAGCGGATGCCCCTGTGTGTTCTAAAGTCTCTAACTGTGCCTTTTTTTTTTTTTTTTAACTTCTCCAGGGTTGGCCAACAAAGGTCACTTAAATATTTGCTGGATTCCACAGAGTTGACAACCGTTCAGAGAGACAGCAGAACGCAGTGGGGAGCACGCGGCACCAGGTTCTGGGGTTGGTCCTGGGCCTCACTGGTGGGGGCACCGTGGAGAAATCAAGAAACGGGTTCCGTGTTTGTAAAATGGGGATTGGAAGTCTCATTCCTAAGGTTCTTTTAAGGCTCAGGGGAGATAACAGACCTGAAAGCTCTCCAAAGACTGTATAAGTGGAAGGTATTAGTATAAAAGGCCCTCTCTAAAGAATATTGATGGAAACATCTTTATGCACACATGCACTTCATTATTGAACTGTTTATTCAGTTATTAGCTGCCATTAGCTTCTGATTCCAGACTGTTGATCTATCATATGAGCATAATAGATGTGTTCACAACAATAACAGACCTGAATAAGACTGATGCATCTGGGGCTCACATCCTGGAAATCACTGCCTTAAAATTCCATCAATCAGTGCTGGGTGTTGTAGAATCTCAGGGTCGTCGATGCCCTCAACCTTGAGGTGAGCGTGCTCTTTGTAACTTCCTTCACAGGGGTCGATTGAAATTCTGCTTGAACATCTCCAGTGATGAAGGGGGTAATTGAGGTGAGGAGGAGGAGACGTATGATATTGAACAGTCTGTTTTGCCCAGAGTCAGTGAGAGGTGCTTGATGGCCCCGGCTCATTTAATTTTTATCACCCTGCCTACAAGTTGATTTTTATTATCCCTATTTTAAAGATGAGGAAACCGAGTCTAAAGGGGTAAATTAAATGAAGAAACGGAGTCACTAAATGATAGAGTTGGGATAGAACTAAAGATCTTACTTTGTCCATATGCCATATATAGCATTTCATGAGAAACTTACCTCCATTGACAGATTTCCCCCCCCCATTTCAACAGCTCTGATTGTTAGCAAAACACAAAGCTACTCCTTTCAGCTCAGAGCCAGCTACTCAAAGTGTGGTCCATGGACCAGCACCAAGGGCCTCACCAGTAGCTAGTTTGAAATGTAGAAACTCGGCCCCGCCCCAGGCTACTGGATCAGAATTCGCATTCAGCAAGGTCCCCAGGGATCCAAACGCACATTAGAGTTTAAAGATGACTGTCTGTAGCACACACAGCTGGTCAGATTCCTCCTTTTCATGACGTCTCTCTCTACAGCTTTCTTGACTGCATTTTGTCCCAAACAAATGCCTGGGATGCCTTTCACTCTCTACCTTTCAGACACTTCTCCAGAATTCTGAAAACCTCTATAGAGTTTCCTCGTCTAACTGGATAGAGGCGATCCCTTCTGTAACTTTCCAAACATACATTTTATAACCTTTCCTGCCCTCTGCACTGTGAAAAATGCCTGGATATTTGTGATTGTGTGAATCATAGGTCTTACTCTACATAAGTACCTATTAATCAGTCAATCAAAAGCCAGGTAGAAGAATTTAGGCTTTATGGGCTAGGTTTTTAAGCATGAGAGTGACATGTAGAAAATGTGAAATTAGCTAAAATTGGGAAATTTATCTTGTGATGTTCTGCAGTGTGGTTAAAGAGGGTAAGAGAATGGTGACTCTGAAAGTCATTACAAATTATAGAAAATAGAGCTCTTTGAAAGCTTTTATTGGCTGTCATTTGATGCATTGACTCATAGGTCCCATTTGATGTACATTTATTCCCTTGATAAATGAACCAAATTTTGTCAAAATTAGTCAACTCGTTTGAGATTTATTATGAAATAAACACAGACATAAGCAATTCATAGAACAATTAATTTGAAACATAGTCCTCACTTTGTCCAGACCATTATTATGGTCTCTGCCATCTATTTATAACAGCATTTGTGCCATTATTAATATGCTGCTCACCAATGCCAGTCTTTCCATATAAGGGCAGAGTCTAAGTCTCTTAATTTACATTGGTAGATGCAGCTGTAATTAATCAAGTGAAGGTCTTTCCCCTTTTCTGAATGCTTACCATGGGCTGAAAAACACTCAGAGAGTTTCTAAGTCCCTTTAACCAGAGACTTGTATGCAGAACCAACCCCAAAGATGGAAAAGCATAGGCTCTTCCAGACAAGGTAAGGACTGGCTCTCTATTTTGGGGACCGCCCTTCTGCTCTCTGACCTGTCATCAAACTTCTTATTGTTTCCTGCCTCTTTTGTTCTCTTTGTCTCATCTGGTAGGGGAGTCATTCTATAACTCCTCCTGCCAACATATATTTGCTTCTCCAACATATCTCTCTTTCACTGGTGATGATGTCCAACAAAGGACTTCAAAATCTCATACCTCATAGGAGCAGTCAAAAAAGGAATCATGAAAAGGAATTTCAGAGCTGCTGGATTTGGGTTATTGGTTTAAATACTTCCAAATAATACAACCCAACAAACGGTCTACTGGCTATGTTTTTAGAAACAAAAATACTAAAAAGTCTGGGTGGCAAAATATATCTTCAACCATAGTCATATGTGAAGAGGACCATATGGCAACCCAAGTCCAGGACTTCTGTTGGAATCTCTGACATGTCTGCTTCATAGTACCCAGTAACTGTAAATTTTTTTTTTTGTTTTCTTGGAATCACAGTTTTTCCCTCCTAAAAGTGGGCTGGAATTGAGTCTCCTTTTCTGGCCACCAGGGGGATGCTCTCTCATGCAATGACGGTGGGAAATCCAAAATAAACTCCAGCACCTGGGATAGGCTAAGAGACACTCTCTTTTTGTGAGTTAATCCTTGACTTTTCACCTTGATTTTTCACCCAATAAGGGAGTAGATTCCATGGTTGGTAGGGAAAAGATTCCAGGGATAATACCTGAAATATTATCAATAAAGATAATATTCAATGTGGAATTCAGATAATAAGGGATCTGAATTCAAAAAAAAAAAATAAGGAATTTTAATGATGTCTCTAGTCTTTGTAAAACTTGATATAAAACCTCTGGATGACTTTCTCATCAACTAGATGAATTAATGGCTTTGGAGAAGAATCTTGCCCAAAGAGGGCCATGGTTTCCCCCTTGTTCCTGCCCCCTTGGTATTTATTTGCTATACCATTTCTTATAGCTTTCGTGTGGAGAAGGCAAGTGGCAAAAACTCGGTTGCATATTGTGCTTTTTAGCATGGCATGTAGCGCCTGTATCAACTCCTCACTTGCTAGATGGTCAAAGAGGAGGGAGGGCAGCTGCTTTAACATTCACCGGTCTGGCAGGGAAGGGAAGCTCTGTGGGAGCCGAGGCCATCTTCAGAGTTGCCAGGTCTGAGAACCAAGCACCTGATCAGTAAACTTGGGCCTCTGATTCACACCTTTGGCTGTACTTCAGAGGCCTGGGGTGCAGCGGTGGTGGAAGAAGGTGGGTTTGTGAGGTTCATTCATAATCATAGCTAGGTAGATACATAGGCCACTCCTGATGTAAGACAATCTGTTCTTTTACATGTGATAATCCCCTGCTGTTTATTCTGAGATTGTGGTTTTGTTTAGAAACCCCCAAAGTAGGGGGAAAGGTCGACTGACATGATCCAGAAATGGGAGAGGTTGATACTTTATATCAGAACCAATCATGGAGCAGTAGGGAGGGAGGGGGGGGGTAAGAAGAGTATTATATCATTGTCTAGAGATCTTTCAAATAACTGTGGGTGAGATTGATAGGATTCTATCAAAGCCTTAATAGACGGGGTGGGGGCAGGGAGCCTACAAGGAGGGCCCCTCAAACCCCACAGACAGCTTGGTGGACTTGGTCATCAGCACAAACACAGGTGCAGAAAGGTATTAGATACACAAACATGTTAGAAGCTCTTGTTCTCCTATTCATTAACAACTTGGAGAGCCCCTGGTAGTTAGCCTCTGGGTAAGGTTAGGCAAGTGATGTTGGGCCAGAGGTCCAACAGTCCTGGAAATCTGGCCCCTTTCCAGCACCTCCCACACTGCCATCTTGAGTAGACTATGGCACCTTTTTAGTATCCATTTTTATTTCTTCTATAAAATTAGGATCAAGTTGTTGTTTTGAAGACTTAGTGAGATGATATTATTTATTGCCAAGTACATGAAAAACATTAATAAATGTTAGCTTTTCCCCCCTTCCTCTACTTCGCGGCGGTGGGGGACATTGAGAAGTCAGATGGGTTTGTGGTCTTAAAAGGTTTACTTTCCAGTGGGGAAGAAAGACTGCACATAACCGACTATCGTATGGGATTGAACACAGCAAATGTGTTAATAAGGGAACGATATAAAAGGATGAGGAGAAAAAAGGTATGATCAGTTCTGCTGAAAAGTGCACTGGGAAGGCTTTTTGGGGCAGGCAACATTAACACCAGTCCTGAGGATTTGGAAACAGTTGTCTCCCATCCTGCTGACAGGAAAAACCCAGGAATATGCAGTCAGAGGCAACTACTCAAAAAAAGACTAGAAGGGTGTGAGGAACCAAGATTAAAAAAAACAAAAAAACCCCACCACAGATGTGTAGAGACTCACGAAGGAAAGGAAGGAAACTGTGTCAGGGGAACTCTCAAGGGTAGGGCAAAGTCTAATTACCCAAATTGAAATCTGGCCTTTGTAGCAGACCTAAGACACCTCTTGAACCCATAAAGACTTACTCCAGCAGCAGAGGCATGCTTGAAATAATTAGCTTTATACTTCAGCTCTTGTTTGGGAATTCTTGGTTGTATCAGCCTTTTCCCAGGAAGCATGAGAGGTACTTGGAGAGTGGTTTCAAAAATTGCCTGGACAGTAGCAGGGCAGGAGGATGAAAAATCAATAAATAATCAGACCGCATTTTAATTGAATATATTACTTAGGCCATGCTGACATGTAAATTTAAACACTACTCGTGTGAGAAACATCAGTGCTTTCCCTCTTGTGGGCACTCTGGTTTCGGGAGATGGGGCAAAGCCTGGCTTTGCATTCCTTCCATAGCTGAGCTCAGATTGTCTGTTTTCTTGTTGGCATAGGAGGCACCTGTTAAACAAACCACGTTCCTACCTTTCTCTTTTCTACATGAGGGAATAAGAATTTACTCTGGGAAAAAAATTCCTTAACTTTAAATTCATGTAGAAACAAAGAACCGAGAGCAGAAGGAGGGCTCCTTGAGGTTATACTAGTCCCTTGAGGCACAGATGTAGTTACTTTCCAGAGGGGGATTTGGGCTCAGTAAGCCCTTCACCGTCACTCTCTGTTTTGTGAGATCTCAAGGCCAACGGCCTTGTGACATATGTATTCTAGGTATGAGTCTGTTTTTATTTTCTTTGCATTTTCTGGGAATACTTTCTTTGTGTCTTTATGTAGTATTTGATCAAGTGATTGCTTGATTTTGAGCAACCTTCAGGAGTTTTCCTTTAGCATGGGAGCTAAAGAGAGAGGCTGTTTACCTACAGGGGCTCAGGAAGTACCCCCTCCCTACCGCCCTCCCCACTGGGGGACTAGCATGGGAGCAGAGGAGGGAACCCAAAGGAGATGCCCTGGAACTGTCTTTGACTATTTTCCTTTCATGTGTGTCATTTTGTATTTGGTTTTGTAGCACTGTGTTTGTGTAAGCAAGGCTGTTGTCACCTTAACCTGTACACAGACACTGTTGCTCAGTTGAAGAAAAAGGCTGCACCTGAACAAATTTGTTGGTACATGAACTTAATTAGGTACCTACCAGGTGCCCAATTCTGTGGTTGATGTTGCCAGGGATATAGAAGATTTATGAGACGCAGCCTTTGACTTTAGAGGGTGCCAGCATGCTATAGAATGCTGGTAAATAAACTTTAGTATATACGAGTCTCCTGCAGAGATTGTCAAATAGGAGCCATGCCTGGAGATTCTGATGCTCCAGGTCTAGGAAGAGGCCCTAGAATCTACATTTTAGGAAGTAAACCAGGAGAATCTGATTCAGGAAGTCCATGACTCAGGCCTTGAAAGATACTAGTAGAGTGGACATATCTTCATTAGTCAGAAAGACCTTCTGTTTAACGACTTACCCTGCTACTTATGAGCCAAGTGACTTAGGTAAAGATATTTACATTTTCGGCCTTTATGTCCTTATCTGTAATTACAACAACGATGCCTCATGGTAGTACTGTAAGAATTAAATGAGACAAAAATTAGCACAATTCTTGGAATATTCTAGAAATGTAATACACGTGTTTTCTTACTTTCCCTTCAATAATCTAGTTGGGAGGATAACATAGCTTTAGCTTTAGCTTGGCTTTAGCTTTTGAGTTATTTCCAATCTGAAAAAATATTGATGATGTTTATAATGTATGTCAGACATCTGGCTCTTTGTATTGATTAAATTGCATTGTTGTCTATGTTTTTGTTTTTAAAGTTTTTACTGTTTATATTATTCTTGAGAGAGAGAGACACAGGGCATGAGTGGGGGCAGTGCAGGGAGAGAGGGAGAATCTGAAGCAGGCTCCAGGCTCTGAGCTGTCAGCACAGAGCCCCACGTGGGGCTTGAACGCATGAACTGTGAGATCGTGACCTGAACTGAAGTAGGATGCTTAACCAGCTGAGCCACCCAGGCACCTCTGTCTGTCTATACTTTTAACTGAAGGTGCTGGTGATGTATGATTGACTCATAGGCCCAGGAAGTCTGAGATGTCACCTCGGGCGTCAGAAATTATACTTGCTTGAGGTCTAAATGATCTGGATTTGGGGTTGAAATATCTTGCACCACAGACAGAGGAGAAATGCTGCCTCTCAAATCTCTGGGGAAGGTTCTCTGGAGTGGTCGAGAATGAACGCTGGGTGAAAAATAAATATAGTGGAGAACTAAGGACGTAAACTCCACTTCAGGACATGGTTAGGGTTAGAGCCTACAGAAAAGAAAGGGTAGCACCGCTAACCGTACTGTTTCCTTGGGACATTTCAGGCCAGCTCCTGAGAGCTGGTTCTAGATCCAGATCTAGTCTGCAGCCATGTTGGAACCACAGACGAATCTTTGCTGGCCACCAGACAGAATTATTGGACAGTGGGCTCTGGGACCTACAAAGAGCTGTCATGCTCTGAGGGAGAGAATTTATTACTTGGGGTCAAGAGAGCTGGGACCACTCAAAGGTGCAGACAGAGCTGGCTGTGATGACAAGGCTATGGGAGAGCAAAGCCGGAGTTTGCAGAGCTGTTGAGCAGCATGGTAATGATTCTAGATCATCTTAAGACCAGTAAAAATTTAAGCATAGGGGAAGGGCTGGTAATGCCATGGATCCAGAGATGGAGAATGGTGGATCCCGACCCTGAGAAGGATTGAGGCGACCGTGGGTAATTTTTTTTAGACCAAAAATAATGCCTGAAGCCAAGAGATCTGGCCAAGCCAAATGACATTTGGGTGATGTCATTAGTTCTTGATTCTAACACCACCCTCCCTCCAAACCCCAATCTTCTTAGGGGATGTGAGTGAAGACTCTGTTTATGTGAAGGCGCTCATCCCATTAGGTTGGGACTTTCAGTTAATCCCGCGGAGTAGCCATTATAATGCTTCTTCATACTGCTTGATCCAATAACTATTTCAAAGAGAATCGTAGAATGTTAGAAAAGGAAGCAGCCTTGGGAATCATCTAGTGCAATCTCCTTATTTTCCTGAGAAGGAAGCAGACCCAGAAATCACATGACCTTCTCAAGGTCACACAGCTGCTCAGTAACAGAGCTGCGCCTGGGACACAGGCCTCCTGCACCACTCATATTTCTAGGTTGTGCTCTCTCGTGATGATTTATACTTGTGTGAATTCCATTTATCTCCCTGGGAGTCTGGATTGATGTGCCTGCTCGGGCTGGACATACCATTGCTCAGCCCTTAAAACACAACAGACTCTCCTGGCTTTTGCTCTTCACATGCTAACCACGCAGCGCAAGATGGAGCTGCCATTCACTGCTCACCCTGATGACAATTTCATTAACTCTGTATTGTTGGGCTTTGGCAATCCACTCATCTCATAATTGTGCTAAGCTCATTCTGGTGAAAAGTGCATGAGGATTTTTGAGCAGTTCATAACAAGGAAATCGTGGTTAAAGTTTCAACAAAGTTGGCGTTACATATTCATGAATACTGAAAAACACTAGTGTCTGAGATTTCAGAGCAGAAACAAATGCTGGGCCCTGGCCAATGGCCTCTTGCATTCACAGATTTATGTATTTGGAGAATCCCTCGAGCAGTAGATTGGTTAGAGCAGTCTTTGAAGCTTTGTGGCTCTGAAAGAGAAGCATCCTGTCACCCAGCAAACTGCCATCATGGAGGCAGTATTTTTGACCACACAATTATGGGGAATGTGGTCCCTGTAGGAGACAAGGGCTGGAGAGATTTCCCTTTGGTCTTCTTTACCCTTTCCTACCCACAACTACTGTCTCTGGCTCTACTTTAAGCCTGGGGCATAAAGGGAACTGCAACTCCATGAAAATGTTTTCATTCTGCTATCAAGTTAGGGGAATATGTTTTGGCACAAGGGCCAGCAGATAAGGAAATAAATTTGGGATTTCTCTGCTTAGATGGAAACCAAGGGCAATGCAAAGCTCTGTGCCAATGATTCTGTGTTGTATATCACTTAAACCTTAGCCATTAGAGCAAATAACACTATTTTTCTCCTGATCTGGTTTTCTTCGACTCACAGAAAGACGGAGGTTCAGATAACATCTCATTTTGAATAGATCAAACAGCTCTGATATGTATGGTGTAATTCCATCCCACCCCCTCCACCGTGTTCACCCCTGTTGTAGTGCTAATTGATCTGCCAATAGTCAGTCAGATCTCCCACTTGGGGAAATATGTGAAATAAAGGCTCTCACTTAAGATGGAACTCCTTACTTCCTTCTAATTTCCTTTTGAGTCTATTTCCTAGCATTCAGTTTTAAGGAAAATGATCATAATATCTTTCATTGATATGCTTTTCCTCACTCATTCAAAGTGCATGTATACTTGTCAGGATCTAAGTAGCTTAAACCAAGAAGGTTTGTTTCTTGCTGATGCTACATGGATTGGCTGGGATATCTGATCTCTGTCACCCTCGCTCAGGGCCACCCTCCATGTGGGCAGTTCCTGTGGAAAAGGGAAAGAGGAAGCGGTAAAGTTATGCTCAGCTCTTAGAGCTTCCACTCAGAAGTGAGATACATCCCTTCTGCTAGCATTTTATTAGCCAAAGGATGCCACATGGGCACATATAAATTTGAAGGGTAAGAAGATGTAATTCTACATGTCTAAGCGGATAGCCAACATTTGTTGAGCAGCACTAATGACTACCAATGCTTTCTTAAATTATCCAATTTTATTTCTGAATATTCATAAGTAGCACTGTTCTGGGGATAGCCAAAAGAGAATTATAGATTTATTCTATGTCTCCCAACTGGAGCATTAGTTCACAAACTTCTAGACTTCACGGGGAGACACTTCTTTTAATGGGGGAGGGGAGTGGTTTACATAGGGTTGCTTACCACCATCGTTTTATATAAGAAAATTCAGGAACTGTAAAATTATGAGAATTTGTAAAATGTTGGAAGCATCTAATCTCAGACCAAACACGAGTTCTTCAGATACATATAGTTTTGTGAAAAACTCAATATTGCCCTTATTGTTTTCTTTGCCTTCCTGATAACTTTTGTGAACTAGTATTTGGGAACTTCTGCTCTGGTAGGCTACAATGCCAAACTGTAACATGAGTCACATTTATAGGGCATAGGCACAAGGAGTTGAAATGTTAAATGGACCAATGAGGTATGAGTGGAGACAAGGTTTTACTAGCTATTCAGGTAGAAGGTAGACTGTCAGATTGATGGATAAAAATGATTTGCTTTCTCACAAAACTGGTTGGGAGAAGGCTTGACTGAGCTAGAAGAAAAGGAGGAATGAGCAGGAACCAGGACAAAAAGTTTGGACCCTACATGAAAAGCCTTATTCTTGGGGCTTTTCAAAGCTATGTTTGAAGAAGACAACCAAAGTTGGAGGGATACATGGTATATGCCTCAAATTGGAAGTCTTGTGGCAGCTAAATGATTGGACGTTTAACCTTTAGAGCCCTCTGGCCCCATGGAGCTTCTACATATGTATGGGTAGACTTTAGACCATGATATCTGCATGGGGCAGCAGAGGAGAAGAGACGTTTGGGATTGTAGTGTTCTTGGATCCTGAACATTCCACCTAGAAGACTGTCTCTTCTGTTGATCAGTGACGAAGGCTGTAGAAAGAGCTAATGAAAGGGATGCTTTATTTTGAAATCAAGCAGAATTGGCTGCTGATTCCCTGTGAAAGTAAAGGACAGACAGGAGTTGAAGATTAATCTGGGGTTTATGTCTTCAAATCAAAGTTGCTGACACTTGCACATATTAGGAGCATAACAATAAGCGTGCCAAGAGAATTTGGTTCATCTGTGTAGAGGAAAAAGAGATCTATCACAGTATATATAGTATTATTCAATTTTGTAGTTCTGTCCACTCTTCCATGAAAAACATGAAGTCTTAAGGAACTACCATGAGAGCTTGCCCTTTGCATTTGAAGACATTCATTTTGCAGAGAATACCACTGCAGTCATTGGAAGCTATGACTTGAACATTA
The DNA here is from genome assembly GCF_046562875.1 of Panthera onca. Classification (NCBI taxonomy): domain Eukaryota; kingdom Metazoa; phylum Chordata; class Mammalia; order Carnivora; family Felidae; genus Panthera; species Panthera onca. The sequence goes on along the minus strand of NC_138339.1, from coordinate 210,641,756 downwards.
GAGTATGCTCATCAAAACCCAGCTCAACAGTGGAGCAGTAATTCTGGGAAATGTAGGGTAAGTTGGGCAAATCATCCTTTTGAGAAAATTTCCCAAGTCACTCTTAGACATGTTAGGGTTTTATATGGAGGACTATCACACAGAAATGCAAATTTATAACAACTGAGATTTAATATAGAACACGTGGACAAAACATGTAGGAAAAACATTTTTACTTTAAAGAATACAACAACAACAATTTGTTTTTTACTTAGTGTGGATTTTATTAGCCATTTGGTTAAGCACCTATGTGGCCCAGAATCTCTGGCACAAGGGGGTTCTGGATTCTCATTCAAGGAATCTGCACATTCAGGTAAAGTGGCAGTTTGCAAATACTCCTCGAATGGATAAGTAGGAACCCTGCGCTTTGGTCTGGCTCTGTGGGCCTCTGGCAAAGCCACTTAGCTTCTCTAGACCTCCACTTTCTCATGCATAAGATCAGAGACTACATTGGATGACCTCTAAGAAATGTTCTGGGTCTATGATTTTATTCGCTTGTAATTCTCGAAATGGAAATATAAAATGGCTCCTGGCAAAACTGTATGAAGTTCCAGATTGTTCAAGTAAACAATGGTTAGACTTTGTGCCAATCCAAAAATTCTTTCAGAATGGCCTATGTCTTTTCTTTTCCATTTGATAACACAGGGTTTTTTTTTTTTTTTTTGGTATAAATAAAAATTCCTTTTTAAAATTACGCCTTCCTCTGCTGTCTGATTCATTCACTGATGTTACAACCCACAGCTAGGGATATGACATTTCCTTTCATTCTGTTGAAATTGTGATGTCACAAAATTTGAAATGATGCATCCAACTGAATTAAGCAGACGGAGCAAGATAATTACAAGTAAGAATGCCCCTCTCTACACCCATATGTGTCTAGGTAATCAGAAATGATGGGAAAGGAAAGGAAAGGCACTTGGTAAAAGTTTGCCAGGCTCTGGCCATAGGCAAATACATGTTTTAGATATAACATCCTATTTTGAGATTGTAGCAAATGCTTGAATTATACTCCAGGAAAGAAGCAATTCAGCATTACCTGTGTATAGTGGACTACTGCCAGCTAAATCATACCATTTGGCCTTGGTCTTTGATTCTCAAATTCATTAACTTCAGAGTTGCTAATGTTCCTTAAATTGGAATTTCTTCTGGTATAAACAAAGGCTGTTATCTTTAGTTTGTAAGTCATAATACTGATAGCTTATCTTCAGAATCTTTGGGATTCCAGCCAGAGACTCGTGTTCTCGTTCATGGATGGGGGGTCTATGCCTCATAAAGATTGGCACTGAGAAATACATACTATTTTAGCACCAACCCGGAAAATGTTAAGAGCATTTTAGCTTCATGGAAAAGAGCCAGAAGTGACATAGATGTTTTTGGTTTTTGGTTGTTGATATGAACTCTTGATAATGCTGAACATCCAATGTCATTAAAACATGAGCAATCTGACATATTGGTGAAGAGCTCTTCAATTTTCATTGTAAGAAAGAGTGTTGTACCTCAGCTGATTGTTTGATATGGTAATTTTTAGAGAGCTTTAGAGCAGGACAGTAAATCCAAAATTAGGACAGAAAAGTTAAGTTATATAGAAATTGACCATGTACATGATGCATTTATATAGCCCCTCCACCAAGGAGACAGAGCAAGTCTTGCTACTGATAGGCCAAATTAGTTTGACTCACATCTCAAATTTAAGAAAATACTCATCTATTGTTTATCAGAATTCAATTCTTCATCTACACTTGGGCACTGTTTCTGAAGCTGGTTTACTTTTTCCCCTACTTTTGAGGTATGAACCATTGAGTTGCTATGACATTTGTCTTTCTCTAACTTATTTCACTTAGTACTGGGCACTCCAGGTCCGTCTGTGTTGTTACAAATGGCAAGATCTCATTCTTTTCCATGGCTGTGTAATATCCCATATATATTTTTTCATATATAGATTGCTTCCATATCTTGGCTTTGTAAATAATGCTGCAGTGAACATAGGAGTGCATGTATCTCTTTTTGAATTAGTTTTGTTTGTTTGTTTACTTTGGATAAATACCCAGTTGTGGAATTATTGGATCATATGATATTTCTAATTTTTGAGGAACCTCCATACTGTTTTCCACAGTAGCCGCACCAGTTTGCATTCCCATCAACAGTGTACAAGAGTTCTCTTTTCTCCGCATCCTTGCCAACATTTGTTATTTTTTTGTCTTTTTGATATTAGCCATTCTGGTAGGTATAAGGTGATATCTCACTGTGGTTTTGATTTGCATTTCTCTGATGATTAGTGATGTTGAGTATATTTTCATGTGATTTTTGGCCAATTGTATGTCTTCCTTGGGGAAAGGTCTATTCAGGTCCTCTACCCATTTTTAATCAGATTATTTATTGGTGTCTTTTTTTTCTTTTTTCTTTTTTATTGTTGAGTTGCGTAAGTTTTTTATATCTCTTGGGTATTAATCCCTTATGGTATATGTCATTTGCAAATATCTTCTTCATTCAGTAGATTGCTTTTTTGTTTCATCAATGATTTCCTTCACTGTGCAAAAGCTTTTTACTTTGGTGTAGTCCCAATTTGTTTAATTTTGCTTCTGTTTCCCATGCCTGAAGAGACATATCTAGAAAAATATTGCTAAGGCCAATGTCTGAGAGATTATTGCCTATGTTTTCTTTTATGAGTTTTATGGTTTCAGGTCTCACATTTAGGTCTTTAATCCATTTGGGGCTTATTTTTGTGTAGGGTGTAAGAAATTGGTCCAGTTTCATTCTTTTGCATGTACCTGTCCAGTTTTTCCAACACCATTTGCTGAAGAGCCTGTCTTCTCCCCATTGTATATTTTTGCCTCCTTTGTTGGAGATTAATTGGCCATATAAGCATGAGTTTATTTCTGGCCTCTATATTCTATGAATCTAGATGTCTATTTTTGTGTCAGTACCGTACTGTTTTGATTACTACAGCTTTGTAGTGTATTTTGAAATCTGGGAGCATATACTTCAGCAAACCTATAATTGTAAATTATTTCTTTGCCCCTTTGAGACGTAAATTTTCTACCAAGCAGGAATGTTTTCCTCAGGGACATGGTAGCTATTCCTTTTAAATGTAATAATCCAGAAAGATAGGGCCCCTCTCTGCCAGTCTCTATGTGAGGATCGGAGTCTAACTTTGGTAAGGGACAGTTGCCACCAACCCCCTAATGTCTTGTACTTCTCCACTAGCTCACCCCAGTGTTTAAAAACCTTCCCTCCTTCTGTTTCAGTAGAGTTGAGTTTAATCTCGCCTATTGCAAGAGTCTTGACCCCTATTCATCGTCCTGAGTGGACTGGCCGTTCTTAACAGGTGTCCAGGGAGATTTCCTTTCATGTCAGGAAAAGATCCTTGTCCTAAGAGAGCATGGCACAGCCAGACCATGGACTGGGGTGGTGCGTGGAGCTGAGACAAGGGCTTCGGAAGATGGGATTCCTTTCGGGGAAGTGCAGGTCACCTTGGGAAAACCCAGTGAAGCTACGGAGAGACTACAAGTTTGCTCTTTTGTTGGGCAATACTTCCTGTTTATTTTTAAAAATGAATCTTTTCTCTCACACGTTTGTGATTCGCATGCTTCTGCTTTCCTACTGAGCTGTCGGATAAGATTTCTCTAGGATGCTGAACGGAAGTTGAAACGGGAAGGTGTGGCAGAGTCCGGCGTGATCTGAAATTTTCAAGGCACAGATATCTCTGGGTATCATTTCCGAACTTTCCTATTTAGGGACAATATGTCTATAATTGTAATATGTTTGTGAGCTGTGTATTTCCCTTTGGAAGTGTTTATGTCCAACGCTCAGCAAACTAAGACCCCTGGGTTAAATGGGCCCCTGCCTGCTTTGTAAATAAAGTTTTATTGGTCATCAGCCATAGTTATTCATGTTTCTATTGCCTGGGGCTATTTTCATGCTACTGTGGCAGAGTTGAGTAGTTGTGACAAAGATGGTGTGGCCCTGCAAGCTTAAAATATTTATCGTATGAACCTTTATTTAAAAAAAAAAAAAAAGTATACTGAGGGGCGCCTGGGTGGCTCAGTCAGATAAGCATCTGATTTCAGCTCAGGTCGTGATCTCATGGTTCGTGGGTTCACGCCCCGCGTCAGGCTCTGTGCTGACAGCTCAGAGCCTGGAGCCTGCTTCAGATTCTGTGTCTCCCTCTCTCCCTGTCCCACCCCCCACTTGTACTCGATCTCTCTCTGCCTCTCAAAAATAAAAATAAATAATAAAAAAAAAGTATACTGATCCCTGGTTTTACATCAGCCGTTAGTCAAACTCAACATAACTTTTTTTCTTTCCAACGGGGGGAAAAAAAAGTACATTTACTTATCAGTGCAATTCAATAGGTATACCGACAGCATAGCAGGATTGTTTATAGCGGGGGTTATAGAACCAGATATTTAGCCTGGCTTTGAAATGGTGACATTACTACTTACTAGCCGGATGACAAGTCAATTTGCTAGTCACTTCTCTGTGTCTCAGTTTTCTCATCTGTAAAACAGAGATAAATCATGAGTCCTTAAGGGGATTAAATGGGCGTCAACATAATATTGGCTCGTAGTTGGCATCATATATGTCTTAGCCTTTGGTAGTAGTAGTGACAGCAGTATAATCATCACTATAGACAGACATACTCTTCTATGAAGAGGGATGAAGAACCGACGGGGTAATTATTGCCTAAGCAATCCTGTGACCTACGACAACGAATTCCCAGAATATTCTGTCAGGAGGTGTTTACGTCTTGTCAATTTCGTTGTTCACACTCTCCTACTCCTTCCTGACATTTGGCTGTTTTGTGTTCCACTTTAGTGGTGGGCTTACTCCGTGTGTTGCTAACCAATATTGGATACCACATATGTGGAAAACCTTGCAACACTCAAAGGCATAAATCACTAATGGCGGAATTTCATGCATAATGGTGGCAGTGGGGAAGATAGAAATGATTCCAATGTTTCCCTCCCAAATTACAGTACCTTCCTCAAGTTTACACATCTCTTCAAGTTCACTTGGTAGCATTTCCAACCATCCCCTCTTGTCTTGTCTACCAACTCTCCCAACTTGTAGTAACAGAGCCCTGAATTCAAGCGGAATTTCTGTTTTCCTCAGCTATAAAACTACTCTGCCTGTCTCACTTGTTTTCAACAAGCGTGACTAAAATCCAAAGTCTTTCCCATAGCTTACAGGTCCTGTGTGATGTGCTTCTGGTTACCTCTGATCCTGTCAGCCCCTCTCCCTCTTGCTTGATTTGTCATCCCAATGCCTCCAGGGTGTGACTGGAACTTGCAATGGAGTTTCAGCCTCAGGGCTCTTGCATTTTCTGTTCCTTCTGCCTGAAATGCTCTTCCTCCCACTGTTTTCTTCTTCCAGGTCTCCGCTTAGTTGTCAGTTTCCCCAAAAGGACTTCCTTGACCATCCTACTTAAACTATCACTGTTTAGCATTTGGTGACCTCGTACCTTGCTTTGTTTTTCATCACAGTGCTTATCGTCACTGATCTTTTATGTTTATTTATCATTGTCTGCCTCCCCTCTAGAATTTCCGTTCCACGAGGATGAGATTTTATCTATGTTATTTCCGGCTAGGTTACCAGCACGGAGTACTGGGACTGGCGCATGGCAGGCATGCAATATCAACTTATTGAATACATGAAAGGACATGGGGGTTTGCATATTAACTTGCTCTGAAAATCATAAAGTTGGAAGGCAGTTTAAGAGATGAGGCCAAGTAGCTTTTGCTTTTTTACTGCTTGCCCCTGCCACTGCTAAAACAGGCCTTTTGTCTTTCCTGACTGGTCTCCTCCTCGCTGGACCTCCTTTATTGGCCCTCGGCTTCCCTTCATCAACTTTCTCGCATCAGCTCTCCATCGAGTTTCCAATCTCATCTGAAATCTCATTGCTTCTCTCTTGCTTTCTTAATCTCTGATCCCGCTCTGCACTCTGTAACTCTATCACTGAGAGTACATTGATGCAGCAGAAGGCAGAGTGGGTCAGGAGCAGGGGAGACGGCGACACAATGAAGCCACGGGGAAAGATCTGAGAAGTCGTAGCATCGTATGAGCTATTATTAATTTAGAAACCATCCAATCAGCCCCAAATGCGTACATTCTGTAATGGCTTTGGAGAGAGGAGTCTCTGATGAACACTGGAAAACACCGTGCATAATTTCAAACAGGGGACTCCTCTTGGATAAGTCTTCCAAATGATTTCTGACAAATATATCAGGGCAAGGTTGGGAGGGAAACCCTGGTGGGAAGAGATTCCACAGCTTCTGTTACTCTCATGTTCCTTGAGCCCTAGTTGTCTTCTTTCATTCCTCTTTGGTTGTTATAGAATCTGGAGGAAGGATAGCTCCCATCATGCAGACTTTGTCCATGTTGATCCTCCAAGTTGAATGTCTTTGATTTTATTTATTTTTTATTTTTTTGTTACATTTAATTTTTAATTTTTTTTTTTTTTTTTTAGAGAGAGAGAGAGCGCACGCGTGTGTGTGTGCAAGAGTAGGGGAGGGCAGAGACAGAGGGAGACACAGAATCCGAAGTAGGCTCCAGGCTCCAAGTTGTCAGCACAAAGCCCGACGTGGGGCTCAAACTCACAAACTGTGAGATCATGATCTGAGTTGAAGTCGGACACTCAACTGAGGCACCCAGGCACCCCTCTTTGATTTTAAATTAGAACATCCCCAAAGATGCCTTAGTAAGGAGCTTAGGAAAACAAAGCATCTTGACAACAGCAGCAATAAAAAAAAAAAAAAAAAAGCAAAAAGAAACAGATGAATGAAGACAGCTTCTGGAGGGCATATGGCTAGATTTCTAACCATTTGGGGAACAAGTGTCACGGTGCAACGTCCCCAGTGGAGTGTCTGAGGAAGAAGGAATTCACATTGAATGGACAGAGAATTGGGGCCATGAGATTGACTGGTCTGGGGACTATGAGTGGTTTTTTTTTTTTTTTTAATTTTTTTTTTTAACGTTTATTTATTTTTGAGACAGAGAGAGACAGAGCATGAACGGGGGAGGGTCAGAGAGAGAGGGAGACACAGAATCTGAAACAGGCTCCAGGCTCTGAGCAGTCAGCACAGAGCCCGACGCGGGGCTTGAACTCACAGACCGCGAGATCATGACCTGAGCCGAAGTCGGACGCTTAACTGACTGAGCCACCCAGGCGCCCCTGAGTGGTTGATTTTGATACAACAGGGGAGCACCCTCGAATTGTGTCTGATTCTGGCTCTTTAGAAATGTGTGCCAGGCTCTTAAGGAGAGAGGCAGTAATCAGATGTGAGTCAGCCTAGAGTGGCTGGAAGCACCAGGGGTAAAATTCTCTGCCCTCGGGCTTTGAAGTAGGAGATAATGTGGTTCTGGGGCACGGGGTGACGGGTGGGTGAGGTGATAGGGTAACGCACTTCAAAGCAGTGCATGTTGGGAGAGCAATTAGAATAAGGCCCACCTGGAAACATTGAGAAAGGTCAGTGCTATCACCTGGGAGCCAGGCTGAGAGGGACAGAGATCTTCAGAAATAGGCTGGGGAATATTCACAGGAGATGGACTCACCCCTCCCACCCCTCACCAGTGGCCCAGTGATTATTTGGGGGTGGATGCATTGCGTCATTTTTATTCCTGGGGCTCATTTACATGTTCAGGTTTGTGATGGGGAAGTGAGGGTGGGGCAGAGAAGCTGGTTTACAGACAAGCTCAGCTCTCCAGGCGTAGGGTTTCTGGACCTCCAATCTGTCCTGAATTTTTTCCATCTGCCCTTTGGCTTCTGACATGTGTCAGGCACTGTGCTATCTGCTTTCCTAATTTGCTTAATCCTCCCCCAATTCCAGGAACTAGAAGTCATTAGGATCCCAATTCTACTGGCTCATAGTGATCTGGTCCATCTGATTACAAAACCCAAGCAGTTAGCCTGTCTCCTATACAGACTTTTTTTTTTTTTTTTTTTTTTTTTTTGGTAGCTATAAACAAGAGTACAGAATTTGGCTCATTGCAGGTACTCAAAAACATTAAGGGGACTATTTCTTATGACGCAAATAAGACTGGTCCACACACCTAGTGCCTTCAAACTAGAGTTTCACCAGCCTTCTGGAGAACAGCTACAAATATGGAAGCCAGGAAGACGTTTTAACTCGAGCAGATGTTGCTGTGGCCTGAATTCATTTCCTAGGGCTAAGAGCAGACATTCTCCCCTGTACCTAGAGATACAAAGTTGTCGGTGTAGGAAATGAATTTGAAGTCAGTCAAGTTAAAGAATCTCCAGGGGGCGCCTGGGTGGCTCAGTCAGTTAAGCCGGGGACTCTTGGCTTCAGCTCAGGTCATGATCTCAGGGTTTGTGGGTTTGAGCCCCACGTTGCGGTCTGCACGGTCAGCTTGGGATTCTCTCTCTCTCTCCCTCTCTCCCTCTCTCTCTGCCTCTCCCCTGCTTGCTCTCTCTCATAAATAAATAAACTTAAAAAAAAAAAAAGAGGAATCTCTAGGCTCGATGAGCCACCTTGAGTCTGCAGGCACAGGCCAGCACGTTGCAGCTGTGCTCACCTCTCTGCTCTCCCAGGTCCTTCAGGAGCCCTGGCTCGTTTTCTGCCTGCGTCTCGTCTCCCCTGCACTTGTCTCATCCACTTTGACAGCAAGCCCACGGCCACGCAGGGAAGGCAAGTGTTCTCTCTCCAGAGAAGAGGCTTTGCGATCAGCAGTCTCCCCTTCAGTATAAAAGGTCAACGTGTACATAACGCTTGCTTGATTTTTCAGGATCTGAATCCACTTAGCCCTTCTCCCCAAGTGAGATAAATTGTGAAGGTTGCAAGGCACCTCATTTTCCCTCAATCTCACGGGCTGCACAAAAGTCAATTAATACCACCAAAGGCAATTACTTCTTCAACAGCGCTGCTTCTTTGAGTTCCTTGAGTCTGCTAGGGCGGGGGAGGAGTGGGGGCGGTCAGGTAGGACCAGATGCCGGTTCCAGCTTCCGTCCTTCTCCAGTCCCCTGTTCTACCTAGAGGATTGGTTTGAATAAGCAAGAAGGGATTATTACATTCTCTCCCCTCAGGCAGGGCTAGCAATTCCCCGGCCCCTCCAATTTTAGATTCCCTGGGTATTCTCAGAGCAATTATAAGTAAAGAAAACACCCCGTGCTCCTGCACTAATAAATTACACAGTGCTCACCTAATTAATAAGGTACCAGTGCCCCTGCCGAATTATAATCATAAGGCATCAACCGTTTAAACAATCCATTCTTAAACAATAGCAAGGAGAACTGAACTCAGTGAGTGCGGCAGGTCCCAAGGCGAGTGCGCTGAGTCCTGTGGGGGTGATGGGGCATATGGGCTCATGTGTCCAGCAGTGGTCTGGGAGTTCATGACTCTGAGCCTTTCCAAGGATCATGGTGTTTTGGGCAATTTTAGGCAAATCATTTAGGCACGTTAAATCAGGAAAAATTAATCTCACCATTACTAAATAGTCCTATTAAATGCCAACTTTTTTTTTTTTTTTGGTGATGTTGGGAAAGACTCATGCCATGATATGTTGAACAGAATAGTGACCGCCAGTTATAGAGAAAGGAGCTATGGCCTTAAAATATTTTCCCTAACAAGCCCTGGTGATTTGGAGAGGTAGCATAAGGCATCCCTGTACAAGTATTGTTTTTTCCGAGAAGGACAGAAGCCCCTCTCACTGATGCATTGTGGATAAGAGCAACGTGAGAACTTTCTGTTTCCTTAAAACATCCGGTGACTATCCCTCAGCCCAAGAAAAAGAGGCCATAACAGTTGTGGTTTCATTTGAACATTTCTGTGTTGAGATTCGGTAATGATGTTAATAAACCACAAAATGTGCTCCAGAGGCCGCTTGCCCTCCTGAAAGGCGCCTTTCCAAACATTCATGCCTTCAGAGGCTGATTCCATTTTAGATCTCTGGGAAGGAAAGAAAAGTGAGGGCATCTCTGTTTGTAAGGAGAATATATTGTTACATGATTACCTTACGGAGGAGAGGCAACATATACTTTGTTTCTCATTCCTTATTGGTTACTTCCTTCTTTACATATTATTTTGTCTCTCCTACTTCCCCTGCTGACCTACCTTTGTTTCAAACCCCAGTCTCCTCTCTGCGGTTCCCCTCATGTAGCTCATGTTGGATCTTAAGGAGCTCTCAGGGCATGCTGTCAACCACAAGGAACCCCTGGGACACACTCTATTCATAACCAGAACTCCCATGAATGATCTAGATTGCCAGCTCATACCCCATGCTAGGGAGAAGGCAGGAGGCCATTGATACCTGCTCCAAGTGAGCTGAGACTCCCAGAAGCTTTGACCAGCCACATGCTTTGACCAGAATTTCTAGAGAATGGATGCATTGTGGCTACTCCAAGAAGATCATAGTCTCCTGTTGAGTTAGGCTGGCGCATTCAGAGCCATAAGGACCCTTTCACTTGGCATCGGTTAAGTCTTAAGTATGGATAGGAGACAGCGTGCTTCTAGAGTGAACTTCAAAACATCAGCAAGGGCAAGCCCTAGGGAAAGCGTATAAAAGCAAGGGTGAGGACTGGGAATGGCCGCCCCATCGCCAGAACAGAGCTTGTCCAAGGGTTGAATTGTATCTTCTGCAAACGCATATGTTGAAGTCCTACCCCCACCCCAGTACCTACAAATTTGGAGATAGAGTCCTTGCAGATGTAATTAGTTAAGATGACGTAGTGGCGCTGGCCCTAGTCCAATATGACTGACGGACGCGCTTTTAAAAAGGGACGTTTCGACACGGGCGTGCACCCAGGGAGAATGCCACGTGAAGATAAATGCAGAGATTGAGGTGATGCTTTTACAGTCCAAGGGACATCAAGGACTGCCAGTGAACCGCCAGAAGCTCAGGGAGCAGCACGGAACAGCTTCTTCCTTACAGAAGGAACCGACCCTGCTGACAGCTTGATCTCAGACTTTTAGCTTCCAGAACCGAGGCATCACGTTTCTGTTGTCTAAGCCACCCAACTTGTGGTCCTTTGGCACCACAGTCACAGCAAAGTAACACAGTAGTTTATCTGCAGAGGACGCACTCCCAGACACCCAGTGGATGCCTGAAATAGCACATAGGACCAAACTCTATATTAATTGTGTTTTTTTTTTTCCTATGCAAACTTGTGATAAACTTTATTAGTTAGGTCCATTAGCAGATTGACAACAATAATCAATAATAACATAGGATCGTTATGACAATAATCTGTAGTAAAAGTGACGTGAGTGCAGTCTCTCTCTTTCAAAATATCTTGCTGTACTGTACTTAACCCTTCTTCTGGTGATGATGTGAGATGTTAGGATGCCTATGTGATGAGACGAGATGAGGTCAATGGCACAGGCTGGTGACACAGCAGTAGGCCACTGCTGACCTGCTGACAACATGTTGTCGGAAACAGGATCATCCGCTTCCTGGCTGTGGTTGACTTGGAGTAACAGAAACCATGGGAGGTAAAACTGCTGATAAGTGGGGGAGGGGGAGGGGGACAACTACTATACACGTACCCATACCAAACCTGTAAAACTGGGACAATAAAAACGTTCCCCTGAGTTATTTTGATGGATGAATTCACTTAGTGCAATTTATGACACACCCTTGGAGCTGAATGCACTTTGGCTATTGTTATTACATAATTATTATATATCATTATATCTGTTGGAAGATCCTTCCTATTCCCCCTCCTGTGATTCTCGACACAGTTAGAATATTAAGTTCTGATGTTCGTTGAAGGCTAACTCCCTCAACTGTGCAGAATGATTCATTGGTTTATAAACCCAAGTTTTAATTTCAGAGCTTGAGTTAAGGAGATCGGAGACCGCCATTGTGCCCGTGTAGAATGGCAGAGATGTAATGCGATGTAAGACACGTCTGCGGGGAGGTAGCGTGAGAGTCGCCTCCCATAACTTAATCTTTAAAGCTACTTATAGGAGGCTTTTGTTGAAACAGACAGGGCTTCTGCAATTAAATTACCATACGTTAAAAAGGTTTCATTGTGGCATGATTCAGTTATTAAAACAGGCAGCAAATAAGCAGTGTGGGCTGCCTGGCTGCAAGCCTGCCTTACTGAGACCAGCATTCTGTTTAATAGGTGAAAGAAAATTAACCTTTAGATAGCAAACACGTGAAAATCACACGTTCTCGGGAATGTGCATATGGTAAGTTGGGCTCTCTACCTCTTGAAACGTGAGAGAGAACCCAGAACTGAGAAGACCGATCGTGCTAATTTCTATGATAGGCTATTGGCTGCTAGAAACACCACTCCGTTGAGGGAGGGAGAGAGGCTGAAACCGGGTAGCTCAAAGCTGTCAGGATTAGTGAGGCTTTGATGCTTTCTAACGCTGGAATGATAGCTGGTCCAGATCTCTCATCTCTATCAGCCTCCATCAGCCAGCCTCCCTATCTCAAATAAGGCATTTATCTTTCAAAAGACTGCTTGGGCTCCAGTGAAACCTAGTGGACCTAGAAAAATAGAATGCCTTCTCAGGGGCTCGTCATAATTCTCTGCGTGCAACCCTTTTATGGTCGGCATGGGCTGTTTCCGTGGACTTTGGGTTGCCAATTTGGGAGGGACTCACAGATGTTTAAATAAATACTGATCCGAATTTAGGGTGTGATTTTCTGAAATCAGTGGCCTCGCTTGACCAAATTGATCTTCAGAATAGAAATTCTGAGGTTTCGTCTACTACAACCCACTGGAAACAAACATCCAAACTTCTCACATATGGTTTTATTTTGCATTTGCTATTTGAAAAAGTAGCTGTTGGGAATAATAACTGAAATAAAATTATATCAGACAAATGGTTGTTTCCAACCAATGTGCCGCAGGAAATAATCAATAGCTCCAGTGTTGGAAAATCAAATATGTTGACATTAATATTACTATTGTTTTCCTCTTCTCACTAACATTTTAGATTGTGCCTTTAAAGCATTGATTGTTCAAGGTTCGCAATCTAAATTCGGATGTGTCTTAGTAATTCAGCATTGGTACTTTATAAGCTGCTAATTGTTGTCTCCTGCATATGTTGTATAATTTCATTAAAGTCTGTGTTTGTTTGCATCCGCATATATTATTTCTTCTCAGTAATAGGAGGTCAGTGTATGTTAATGTATTAATCTGTTTCTGTTTGCATATGTATATTTTTCTCTGCTCATTAATAGGCTGCCACCGTATTTTTATATATTTGTATATTTTATGGTGATGTTTGCTATTAGTTAAGACGTACACATTTTCTTTTCTAAATGTAATTTATTTTTATGCATTGCAAATATAAAACAAAAATTATTCATGAAACAAACAGCCAAAAAACACTAGCAAATATTCAGCTGAACTACCTACGATACTTGCCCCAAACTTTTGGCAATGGTAGTGTCCATTGTAAGGATTCTTGCCTATGATGACTTTCTCGTAGTCATTGCTGCCACGGGGTCAGGATTTTCTTTAATCGTGGTGACATTCTGCCAATGCTTGGTGCAGACTGTATCAGTGATAGGTTCAGATATTTGGAAAAGATTCATAAGCTCAGAGAGTTTTGATCCCAGTGGTGAGAGCTTTTCCATTTAAATTAGACACATATACTGTGGTTCAGGTACATAAAATCTGGTTATAAAGTAGTATCTTTTTGTGTTCCCCCCGCCCCCCCCCCCCATTCCCAAACCCCCCATCCCCAGGTTTATCCCCCAGAGGTGACCACCTCCAACCACTTCCCCACAACTCTGTGTAGAGCTACTAACAGGCCTGATGTTGGCCCCCGGGAGAAAGGGTTGAGCAGCAATTCAAAGAAGTGGAACGAGCCATTGGGGAGGCCTGAGGCTGACGTGCCCGCTGTTTCGATTTCTATTAATAATTCTTCTGGCTCTTTCTAGTTTTCAGGTGGCCATCCGTATACGTTGGATTATTGTGCTTTTATACCTCAATTCCTTGATTTACGGATTTCAGACAGTAGCTGTGGCCACCCTGTTGGGAAAGATCGGGAATATGACACGCTCGCCCAAGCCTGTTGTGTTTCTCTCCTTTTACTCCTATCAGTGTGTTACTTATTATTTTTCGATCTCCTACTGGCTACCTTTATGATTTCAGGTCTATTTTTTGACGTATCAAGTAAATGTATGCAATGTCTCTGTTAGAGGAGGTCGTCAAGAAGATGTAAGCATCGATCGACCAGTTAGTTGGTCCCCAGCAGTTGGAGGCTCCCTGTCCCCTCCCCTGTGCTTGGAATGTGTGTTCCACTTGTCTACCTCATTCCCAGAAGCTGCTCCAAGGATACAGTCTGGAGATAGTAATATGTTGTTGAAACCATCTGGACTGGGTAACGTGACTGAATTCAATTAAAGCCTCTTTATAAACTTCCAGATTCTGGCTGGAGGGTTGGGAGGAGATCGGCTATCTTGCTGCCTCCCAAGACAAGTCTCGTTAAGTTCCCTTTGCTTATTCGGTGTGCCACCAACCAATCTGAGTGTTCTGTCTCTTTCTTGAGTCTCTTTCCTGAGTCTCTCCCTGCCCTCTGTACGTGGGGACGGGGGCTGGGGGGGGGGGTGGTGCAGATTACATCGGGGAAGTTCCTAAGGAGGTTTCAAACCAATAGTCTCTTGACTCCTTATTACATAAAAGAAGATTTATATTTTTCTTTTCCCAACTTCTATCAGCTAGGCCATTATTTTTACGTTATATAGTTATAACATTTCCACTTATGAGGCTGTATTTCGGTGTAGGTTTTTTTTTTAAAGGTCAGTAGTTTTATTTCAAATAAGACTTTTTTTTCAGCATTGGGAAATTTTATTTTTATTTTCTGAAAATTTTTCTTTCCCTTCTATTTTTTTCTGGCTTCTCTGGAACTTTGGTTATATGAACACTGGATATCTTAGAGTGAAGTTTTCATCTTTCTGCAACTTCGCTCTGTGTTTTGGGACGTTGCCTCACTTTCACCTCCCATGTCTTCTGAATTTTTCATTCTAATGATCAAAATGTTCATCTTGAGTCCTCTCAGATTCCCATTGTTCATAGTATCCCCTACTGATTTAGGGCCGAATTATCTTTTCAGACCTCTCTGAGGTTATTAGTTACATTTAAAATGTTATCTGTTATTTCCTAAATTATCTCTGTTTTCTCTGGGATCACTTTTCCAGTGTGTTTACATGTCCTTTTCTGCAATGTCTGGCGTTGTCTTGACTGTTAATATTGATGTCTTCAGTACTAAGTATCCGGCAAGGACTTGCCCTGGCGTTGTGTGGGTTTGCTTCCTCAAGAGGGCTGTTCTTCCAGAGCGGTGGCTATAGATTCAGTGTCTGGGGGCCAGGTATGTTAGCCTCAGTCTTCCCCAAATGGCTTGGTCAGGTTTTCCCGAGAACTGATTTCCTGCTTCCCTCTTGAGCCAAAACCACTACCGTCAGCATCTCCACGCAGAGTTATGGGGAGACACGTGGGCCGTACAGGCGTGTAGCTATCCTGGTTGATAGTCTACTCCTCATGCTTTCACAATCCAGGCCTCCCCAAGTTTCTGTGACGAAGAGTGGCTCCTACTTGCACTACGGTCCTCCCATAAGACTTCCTCCCCTCAGTATGCTTCTGTTTGTTCTGTCTTTCAGAAATTGAGCAGTGTCCCTGACTAATAAAGATTGACCTGCTGTTCACCATGCACTTTTGTGTATTTTGTGGGAGAGACCAGAGAGTGTGAGCAGGGGAGGGAGAGAGAAAGGGAGAGAGAGAATCCCCTGCGGGATCCACACTGTCAGCAGGGAGCCCGACGTGGGGCTCCAACTCATGAACTGAACCGTGAGATCATGACCTGAATTGAAATCAAGAGTCAGATGCTTGACCAACTGAGCCCCCCAGGTGCCTCCCACAATGCACTGTGGATCAATTTTCCTTTTGTACAGTGCTCACGTTATTTCATTACGACTCGTTTTGAGAATGTGGGGGGTAAGGCTGTGCACTCAGTCTACCCTCACAGTCTCCTGGGAAGTAGATACAACTTATGACCATCTCAGGATGCAGCTCTGGGAAACACTGGCTATTCCACAGTCTCCTCTCGATTCTTTCAGAGGGGTGCAGCATCAAAGTAGACAGAATCTCCTTCTAGGAATACATTTAAAATGAAAAGAAAATGTACTCTTTTATTGTGGAAAATGTGCTCACAAACAAAAGGAGGAAGTATGATGAACCCCCATTTGGTCATTACCCAGCTTCGACAAATACCTCACGAGCAATCTTGTTTCCTCCTCACCTCTATCCACTGTAGTCCCCACGGGCAATTACTTTCAAATCTTACACGTCACATCTGAATAAAAACTGGCAATACGGGAATAGATTTTCAAACCAGAGTTCAGAGGCTCTGTTCGCCCCTTCTGAGTCCCCTCTGCTATCAGGTGAGTGACCGCACATGGCCACTGGTGCCCTGGGTGCTCCCGCCTACCTCGAGAGACACAAGCAATCACCTGGATAGCTGAGAATGGATTTTTTCCCCAATTCTAATTCATTTTTTTAAATTAAAGGGCAAGTTATTTAATTAATATTTCTAAATACCAAAAGCAGTTACGTAGGATATAATAGCTTTAAAAAGATACATAAAGTTGCTTCTCAGGGGCTCCTGGGTGGCTCAGTCAGTTAAGTATCCGACTTCGGCTCAGGTCATGATCTCGGAGTTCGTGGGTTCAAGCCCCGCGTAGGGCTCTGTGCTGACACGTTGGAGCCTGCTTCGGATTCTGTGTCTCCCTCTCTCTCTCCCCCTCCCCCACTCACACTCTGTCTCTCTGTCTCAAGAAATGAACAAACATTAAAAAAAAATTTTTTTTTTAAAAAAAGTTGCTTCTCAGACCCTGGCAGTAAAACTGTCATTTTCCTCTGGGTTTTTAGTACTGCATGCAGGAGGCGGGGCTACGAAAGAGGCGGGCGTATACAAGCCCATTGCAAGCGGAAGCCTAAGGCAAGCAGATAGAGAGTCACATGAAAAGCCATGTGGCCCAGATGGAAAATATTTCTGAAGGCAGCTAGCATTATCCTTTGTCTCTGGCCTAGAAAAAGAATTCTATCGAAAAACAAAAAGAGATCCCAATGACATGTGTACTGTCAGATATGTCTCCGTATCATCGTGTTTTCTTAAAGCTTCAACTGTCCTGTCTGTATGAGTAATTCTCATATGGTTCTCTTTTCAGCTCGGATTTGTTCCTCAAATCGCAGGCCTTTTATCTGCTTATCGGAAGCATCTACAACAGGGCCTAACAGAACATAAGGAACTCAGGTACTGCTCTTGAGCGACTATTGGACATTTTCGAATAGACGCTCTATCAGAATTTTAAATTAGTTTTAACCTCAAAGTCCTCTTCTTCTGGTTCCACAGGCTTCTGGAGGCACCATGTTATCCTTGGCTGAACAGATCCTAACTGTGGGTCTTCCTTGACCTTCATTTAACACATTTGATTGTCCACCAGGGCCCGTGTTCATGGCCTTTGCATCTCGGCCCATGCACACTCTTCAGTTTTCACATCCACTGCCTTACCTGAGCCCCTCATTAGCTCCTGCCTGGGCTAGACAGGTAGCCTCCTAATTAATTCCCTTGCTCCAATCTTTTCTCCTGTATTCCATCCTGAGTTCAAGTGTCCTGAAAAATCCACTTTGTCACCACCCTCACCCTTCTGACCCAAAGCCCTCAAGTGATTCCTTGTTGCCTATAGAAGGAAGTCTAAACGTCTTTGTCTGGCATTGCAAGATCTCCACCCTGCAAAACCAGTTCATCTTTGCCGTCTCATTGTAGCTTAGTCACTGTTCTTTATTGTCTGCCACTCGCACTGCAAATAGGCCATCCTCTAGTGGATTCGTCCACAATGACCGCTTCACACAATGTTTGAGGTGTAGGTGGCATCGGATGAAAATATATTGAATGGATGAATGAACGGATGTTCTTTTTCACTCCTCTCTATAATTCCACACTGAATCAATCTGAATTATTTACCATTTTCTCAATTATAAGATGGTATTTCTTACTTCCTTATTTTGGCATCTGTTCTCCTCTCTCTGTGGAATGTTCCCATCTTTCCCATCTCTACCTTCAAGACCCACCTCAAAGTCTATATTCTGTGTGCTGCCTTCCCTGATTCTGCCCTCCAAGGGTCCCTGGTGCTTCATTTGGACAGTCTCAGAGCATTTATCCCATCCTGCCTTATGTTGAAGTTATTTGTGCATGCATCTGGACTTTCTGTTAAAAATTGTAAACTCCTAGGGACTGGGAAGCATGTCTCCCGTATTTTGGAAGCATGTTTCCTACTCTTTTTGTATCTTCCACAACTGCAGTATCCACTAAGGATGTTTGAATCGCACACACTTGCATTCACTGGTAAATGAGAAGTTGAGATCTATAAATATTTCAACCTTTTCTTCTCCACTTATTCTCCAAATCCCAAATATGTTCTTTATAATGTCAATCAACGACCGGCCATTGCATTTTCTTCTATTTTCTGTACATTATATATTTATGATGCGGTGAAACCCACCACTGGCATTGGGATTCGCTGACCCAACACGATGTGTTTTTAGACTCAAACTCCTATAATTGACCCTTGGGTTTCTGCTCACTCATTATTAATCCAGATAGATAAACTCTACTGAAACCCAGCTCCAGCTGTGAGAAAAACACTGTACAGGACAGCTTCTGAATTTCATGTGCTTAATTGGAAATCGGATTGGTCCCTGTAAGGTGTAAAACCTGGGAATTCAGTCGCCAGCTGGGCCACTTGGTCGCACCGAATCCCCTTCACCTCTTCCTGACTCTGCTTCCTCACCAAGCAAGTGGGGATAATGACAGGGCCGAATTCACAGGTGTTCTTGTGAGGATTAAATGACTTAATACAAATAAACTAATTATGGCTGGCATGTGGGAAGCAAGCAGACAATAACATTTTTAAAATATCTTGCTAAGCCCCTTGCTTTTCATGTTCTTCCCCAGCTCTTCCTCCGCTGCCTCTCTTCTTACATACTCACAGATGTAACAAATGTTCTGCATCTAATACATGTGAGATTTTATTGATGGTTCCTGTGATACGGCAGTGACAAGACCCAGTTCTTGCCCTTTGGAGAGCTTCAAAACCATGCGATTCTGACCCAGTGCTGCGTGAATGCCTTTAATGCATTGCACACAATGTTTAAGGCTTGAAATTGTGGTTTAATAGAACACTGGGTGGGATGATGGAGACCGAGCGTTCTTAATCCAAAGCCTGATCTTTCTTACCTATTCTGTACCTGGATTCCCTCACATCTTTTTTTTTTTTTTAATTTCTTTAATTGTTTCTCTTTTTTCTTTAAATTTTATTCAAATCTAGTTTAGTTAACATATAGTGTAATAATGGTTTCAGGAGTAGAATTTAGTGATTCATCACTTGCATATAACACCCAGTGCTCATCCCAACAAGTGCCCTTCTTAACGCCTGTCACCCATTTAGCCCATCCCCCCACCCAACACCCCTCCAGCAACCCTCAGTTTGTTCTCTGTATTTAAGAGTCTCTTATGATTTGCCTCCCTCTCTGTTTTTATCTTATATTTCTTTCTCTTCTCCTATGTTTATCTGTTTTGTTTCTTAAATTCCATGTATGAGTGAAATCACATGATATTTATCTTATTTGGTTAGCATAATAGTTCCATCTGTGTTGTTGCAAATGGCAAGATTTCATTCTTTTTGATCACTAAGTAATATTACATTGTGCATATATATATATATATATATACATATATGTGTATATATGTATATACACATATACCATATATATATACACACACACACACACACACACACACACACATACCCCACGTCTTCTTTATCCATTCATCAGTCAATGGACATTTGGGCTCTTTCCATACTTTGGCAATTGTTGATAGTGCTGCTATAAACATTGGGGTGCATGTGCCCCCTTTGAATCAGCATTTTTGTATCCTTTGGATAAATACCTAGTAGTGCAATTGCTGGGTTGTAGGGTAGCTCTATTTTTAATTTTTTGAGAAAAATCCATACTGTTTTTCCAGAGTGGCTGCACCAGTTTGTATTCTCACCAGCAAGGCAAAAGTGTTCCCCTCTTCTCACATCTTTGCCAACGTCTGTTTCCTGATTTCCTCACATCTTGAATGGAATTATGCCACCTCTCTTTTGCTACTTTAGCAGTATGTGGAAAGGACAAAGGGAGGTAATGTGCATGTAAGCAACACATTAAACAAGCTCAAGGTAGCACTGTCAACACACTCTTTTTGAAAGTGGGAAGGAACAGATGAAATAAAAATTCAACTGAGGGGCACCTGGGTGGCTCAGTCAGTTAAGCGTGCAACTTCGGCTCAGGTCATGATCTGGTAGTTCACGAGTTCGAGCCCCTCGTAGGACTGTGCTAACAGCTCAGAACCTGGAGCCTGCTTCGGTTTCTGTGTGTGTGTTTCCCTCCCTCTGTTCATCCCCCATTTGCACTCTGGCTCGCTCTCTCTCTCTCAAAGATAAATAAACATTAAACAAATTAAAATAAAAACACAACTGGATGTATTACAGTATCTTAAGTCTCCCTTTTGTCCCTCCAATGGTAAGACTTTGAAGACTTTGAAGATAGTATTTGTGAAGTGCATGTTAATCCGAAATGACAAAACAGGGAAGTCCAGCTCAGGTTTATTTATGATAGAAACCAATCTCCTAGACGAGGGCTTCCCTAGGAGAAGAAAGGGAGAGAGAAGACTATTTAGGGAGCGTCTGCTATGTACCAGCATGGGCTGGGCCCTTCACATGAGTCATCTCCAGGCAAAGCCACACATGGGTGCACCTTGTCTTTGGTCCCTAACTTTTCCCTTATGATGCCCTTGGAGCCTTGGTGTCTTTTCTCCCCACTCAATGCTCAATGGGTGCAAGACTTCTCACCTCCTTCCTTGCCATGCTTATAACTTCTGTATCCCATCCCTTTGCACCCTGCTGTGAGTCAGGCTTATATATTCAAAAATGCCATCCCCATGAAGGTATTAAAGAAGGAGACTGGTATTATGAGGACTTTATATCTTAAATAGTAATTTTAAAGCTGAGAATTGCAGGGGGAGAGAAATTTGGAGGACAACATGGATATGTTGCTACTTCTCAAGTGACAGGGCATAAAACCCTTTTCCTACAGGGCTTACCCTGCTTACGTCATAATGTCAAGCAACTTGTGGCACAGTTTGACTCTATGGGGAAGGCGAAATTTCCATCATCATTATCAATTCTCCAGTGTCTGACTGCAGTAACACAATGACCTTTTCAGGTGTTAAAATGGGACATTAGCAAAAGTAAGAAGAGTACTGGAGAGAAAAGGTCACTTGAAACCAACAACATTTTACCTATGAGCTCCCTGGGTTTCTAGGTAAGTGGAGATAGTCGCAATAATAGTTATTTTTCTTCCCCCGACTCAATTATTGGCTCTGGATTTCCAGCCTACTGAGGCAGTCTTTGGTAAAAGGATAATGAATGATAATTCTGACCTCAAATATTGACAGGGCTGTCCCTGTCTCAGACTGGTTCATTTACGTTTCAAGAATGTTTTCTCTTTCTAAAAGGATTCTAAAGCTGGATAATCCATTTCATCTATTGTGATACACATTTCAATTATAATTATCATTACTCCAGTGCCCTCTCCAGGTATGCATAGCACAAGATTCCATCTTCCTTAGAAACCATCCTGAAGACTAAGGGACAACCACAAACACTTTTCCTATAGATTGAAGTTCTGGTTAAAGCATTTTGCTGTAGGAAGCGTTCATTCTTCTGACCTGAAACTACATTTAGGTAATTGGGTTTGGGTTTCAGCAACAGTGTCAAAGTACAACATAACATCAAGAGAATTTATTTGCTTGTTTTTTAGGCCTCTTGCACTGGCTCTAACTTCGAATTGAATTTCACAATTAATCTTTTTTTCCTAAACAAGGGCACATTTCTTAAAACTGTGTTTTGTGATTTTATAATTTTAACATTTCTGACGAGGAACAAAACTTTAGGCAAAACACCAGCAGCTCTTAAGAAACCTTTTAGTTGACTTTTATATTACAAAGCAGGCTCAGAATCTGAAAGATGTAGAATCTGACGCATTAGTAGGCACAAAGTAGTCAACTCAAAATGTGCTTGATTGATCCCAAAATGATTAGAGGAGAAACTAGAAGCAGGTTAGTTGAAATTTGCATGACCCCTGTGGGTTTGTACAGAATGCTGTTACTTCTAGGTTGGGAGAATGTCTCCTTATCATGGAAATTTATTTAAACAAACTCTAACGCGAGCAGGTGCTGTGCACATTTTCTTTGCTTCTAACTAGTTTTTGCTTTGGTGGGACTTGCAGATATCGTCAGAGAACAGTGACCAGGCATCTGCCTTTTCATTCCTTCTTACCCCGCCCCCCATCTTCAATACCTTCACAGGCCAAGCCCCACCATTAATTCATCTTGACCATGTTTACCTCTTAGTCTTAAGAGAACAAAATCGAACCTTACCTCTTTGGCGATTAATTCAGGTGATTTTCCTCTTATGGCAGTTCAACCGGGATATGCAATGAAACGGATTTTGAAATTAAAGGAGCATTTTTCAACACGTTTCCTTGCATACCGGACTCATTATAGTATCTAGGTCAAAGGTCTGTGACCAAATATGTGGGGGGAATTCTGTATCCAGTGCTACTCAAAGAATAGTCCAGAACTCATTCCAGTCCACGACCTGTTTCCTGTCTGTGATACAAACAAAAACTGAGAATATACATTTAGAGACTTAAATAGAAATTTGACGTAATCCCACTTCTGTTAAGTCTAATAATAAAAATGGATCGCATTTATTGTCTTTACTTCAGTTTTCCAGTATATTGATTTTATTATTTTTATTATAGTTTAGAAAAGTCATGCTTCTCTGAATTGGGAAAGGAACCCAAACCCATCCTTCACCACAGGTAGTTAGAGAAACGCTGGTATATTCTGTTATCCTTAGATTCACAATATATAATATATAATATATAATAAATTAAAGGCTCTTAGAAGTCTTGCAGTAAATAAACCCACTTAACTCAGTGTTCCTAATGCTTACTAGGCTTTAGAACCTTTTTTTTTTCTTTTGGATTACCTCTATTAATATTGTATGTAATTAATGTTCTACAGAACACATTTTGGAAAGTGTCTTATGATGAGCATTGTCTGTAGGGGACTTTATACTTTTAAAAACACAGTAAGGTGTTCTCAAAAACATATTAAAAATGGAGCCAGTAGGCAAATACCACACACTAACATGATGCTTCATTACATTTTCGGAAATGTATGTTTTAGTTAGTTAACTAGGACTTGAAATCTAATCGTACCTGTTCACACACTTTCATATTTGAGGGAGTCAGTCCATGTAAGGATGAACTAATTTTATTTTAGATAGGGAATAAGAAATGCAAATGATGGGGAAGGAAGATTTTGATTGTTTATTTGTCAAAAATAGAAGGACACTAAACCCAGTCTCTATGCAGGGTGCATGGGAGCTCCCACTCACCCTGGAACTTCCGATCACGTTCGTGCTCGTGTCTTTTTTTTACAGTTTCGGTGATATTTGGAAAATCTCAAAAACAGAGTCTGGAGATTTGGTTCACACAAACAGGAGACTGATCACTGACATTCTGAGTTAATCCTCACAAGAAATCCAACTTGTTGGATTTCCTATAAGGGATCACGCTACCTTAGTCAAGTGACAGTGTGAACACAGTGAAGTTGAAACTACAACAAAGAAAGCAAGAACCTAGTTACTGTCTTCAAGCAAGGAATATACTAGCAAAAGTGCACAGGGATGGCAGTGCGTGGAGACGTTTCCTAGGGACCACGGGGTGGCAGATCACCCAACAGTGTGCTGTTTCCTTGGGGAATTCTTTATGGTCTTGGGGTTAGTCTCATCTCTCCAGTGTTGGAAACATGACCTCACCAGTGCTTCAGAAGTGACGGGTCTTAGATGGTAGTTAGTGATATCAAAGCTCACAACAAACACTAATGATTAAACTCAGATTATTAAGAGCACTGTCGTGAAGAGTACACGTTCTAGAAGTATGTTCTTTAGGTTCCGATCCTGGCTTCTCCACTAACTAGCTGTGCGACCTCGAGTAAGTGACTAAGCTCTCAGTTCTGTTAGAGAACTCAATGAGAGAATAGATGTAAAGTGCTTTGAATGGTGTATGGCATGCCGTAGGCAACAAATAATGGTTAGCTGTTATAATGTACATTGATAAATGCAATGTCAAGTGGACTGTATATTCAAATTTGCTTCATTAGCTTATCTCACCTTGTAGGCAAGCTACATAGGAAACCAAATTATCAGCAGCTGCTTCGTAATCCTGGCACTGGAAGGAGTTACTTCTCTCTGCATGTTCCTTAGCACTAGGCTATGACCACATGATGCATTTATTTTGGCACCTTTGGAGTCGGAAAGGAGAGACAGTCACTGTCATGTTCATGGATGTAGCTGGCAAACAGCTTCCAGTAGGTTATGGGCAAGGTTGCTGTCCTGAGAGATATTCTGCCTCTTCATGGTGATGTGTAAGCCTATGTTCTGATTCTCTTATTTGCTACTTTTAGAATGCAGATCTAAGAGGACAGCTTTATTTCCATGATCTCAGAGGTCATCTTAGTGTTGCCCTACCATATACATACCTCCTGTGAGATATGCATGTATCCAGACTCGAAGTGAATATAATAGTGAAGACTGAGAATTCTCCTAATAGCAAGCAACCTATACTTAAAAGAATAGCCCAGCTTGAAGATTTGCAGAAACAAAGTCACAGTTTCAGAAATGATCTATGGGTTTTATTGAATGCAATTACATTTCTGCAGTTGCCTATTTTTTTTTAAATTTTTTTTAACGTTTTTTATTTATTTTTGAGACAGGGAGAGACAGAGCATGAACAGGGGAGGGTCAGAGAGAGGGAGACACAGAATCTGAAGCAGGCTCCAGGCTCTGAGCTGTCAGCACAGAGCCTGACGCGGGGCTCGAACTCACAGACCTGAGCCGAAGTCGCCCGCTTTACCGACTGAGCCACCCAGGTGCCCCTGCAGTTGCCTATTGAATTGAAACCCTAGGATTTATCCAAATTATCAACTCTCTGTTTTGGTCAAATTTAATTTTATTTTTATTATAGTTTAGTTTATTTGGTCAAATTTCTAAAAAAAAAAAAAAAAAAAAAAAAAAAAGATTAAGCTTAAAGAAAATCATGCCCACCATTGGGGCACCTGGGTGGCTCAGTCGGTTAAGCATCTGAATTTTGGTTTGGGCTCAGGTCATGATCTGGTGGTTTCATGAGTTTAAGCCCCACATTGGGCTCTGCGCAGGAGCCTGCTTGGGATTCTTTCTCTCCGTTTCTCTCTGTTCCTCCCCTGCTCTCACTGTCTCTGTCTCTCAAAAAAATAAATAAATAAACTTAAAAAAAATCATGCCCATCAAACAGGGAATCTCAGCATTATCCTAAAATTTTGACTCTTTTGCCACACTCTGGCCAATGTTTTGGGTTTTCTGGACTTGGGACCATAATCATCTTATATTCAGGAGTCATCTTCAGTGATGTGAACCTATGGTTGAGATTTGAGGTGTGTATGACAATTCTCTCCCATGGTTCAACCTGTTTATTTTTATTTTTAATTTTTTTAATGTTTATTCATTTTTTGAGAGAGAGAGAGCGAGCATGAGCGGGGGAGGAGCAGAGAGAGAGGGAGACACAGAATTCAAAGCAGGCTCCAGGCTCCGAGCGGCAAGCACAGAGCCCGACGTGGGGCCCGAACCCATGGAATGCGAGATCCCGACCTGAGCTGAAGTTGGAGGCTCAATAGACTGAGCCCCCAGGCACCCCTACAAGACAGTATTTTTATGATCTTACTGAACGTGCTCTTTTTTATGAATAAAGTAGATAGAGCTGTTTGGGAGCCTGCTTTGTTTTACTATTAAATGTCAATGTCCATGATTGGCTGCAAATTAGCAATGAAAAATCCAGGGATTCTTTCGTGTATAGATCACTGTAGAGCAAAACCTTAAGAAGGGTAAATATTCCTGTTCTTTATTAGCCCCATTGAACGTGGTAACTAGATTTTGTGCACCATTCATTGTCCCTAAATTTTAAGCTGAGAGTGTATGAAACTAAACTTTTAATTAGCAACCCAGTGAAGAAAATAGACTTCTCTTCGGATATCACATTATGTATTTTCCCCCCACTTCTATTGCCTTTTGAAAATAATCTCCGTCATTACTACTTGGCAATGAACCTCCAGCATCACACTCAAAATTAACTTATAATTCTCATTAAGTGCAGCCTGGACTGTCTGTGTCTTTACCCAAATCCCGATAAACAACTTGATTTGCCGCTTACCCAAAAACTTCCTCCTGAAGAGAAAAGGCAAAAGTATGTACGAGGCTTTTAAACCTTAGATGAGGTAAGTACAGTGTTCAATAACTTCATCAAATAAGGTCTAAATTTTATGGTGCGAATGCCAGGCTTCACAGGTCAGTGAGCTGTTTCAAATGGTACACAAGGCTGCCTATATCAAATTTGTACAGAAGAATTGATTTTGGTGGTTGGAATAAGGCCATTTTAGTCTTGCTGCAAGCTTTCCAGAAATAATAGTGCTATATTAGAAGAGAAATTATAAATAGATTACTGTTTTTAAGTATTCTTCGGAATGTTAACAACTAATATAATGGACTTTCTATTGCAATCCTAAATAGCAAGTGTCAACCTGATTTTCAGAGTTCTCCACTGCCTCTCAGCGGTCCTGTGGATTCAGGGGAAGCTGTGCCGTCTGGCTGACAGAAACACTGTGTTTTATTCTCACCCTTTGTTTTCTTCCTTTTGGGTCTGCTGTGCTTCTATTTGTGGACAGACAGCCAAAGGAGGCATACGAGACCTCTGATGCCTGGCAAGTTGCACCCCTGGGAGGTGGGGAGAAGCAAGCGTGCTTCCAAAATGGGGGCTCTTGGTGTGTTTTGCGTTTGTGTGAGATGTTAATTGGCAGAAAATTGGTAGGTACTTGTAATGCATCAGACGCGACCTTCTAAAACGCATCTTGTGCCCTCATGATCTTTTGCCTGTGGATTGCCTCTCAGAATGGGAGTTTTTCCAAATGTTTCAGCTTCTGAGAGGTCATGAGTACTTTGTGTGGTACATATAGGCACGTCTTTGCAGAGGGCCTTCCACAGTTGTCTGTAGGGCTTAGGGATTGAATGCATAGAGTATTCTGTACATATAAAAATACAGGGGTTGCTAGAGGGGTGGGAGGTGGGGGATGGGCTCATGGGAGATGGGCATTAAGGAGGGCACTTGTTGGGATGAGCACTGGGTTCTGAATCACTGGGTTCTACTCCTGAAACCAATACTACACTGTATGTTAGGTAACTTGAATTTAAATAAATAAATTAAAATAAATACAGAGTTTGGGGCACCTGGGTGGCTAAGTCGGTTGAGTGTCCTACTTCAGCTCAGGTCATGAGCTCACAGTTCACAAGTTGGAGCCCTCTTTGGGCTCTGTGCTGACAGCTCAGAGCCTGGAGCCTGCTTCAGATTCTATCTCTCCCTCTCTCTCTGTGCCCCCAGCCCCCCGCCTGGAGCGCGTGCTCTCTCTCTGTCTCTCTATCTCGAAGGTGAATAAACATTAATTTTTTTTTTTTTTTAAATACAGAGTTTCTGTAGGAAAAGCTTTCAGTTCCTTTAAGCAGACTCGGTCGTTTCTGTCTCATACACCTGTTGCCCTTTCAAACAACATTCCTCTGTAATTTGTTTGCATGTTTGTCTCCCTGCCTAGGATGGGAATTCCTGCCAGTGTCTAGCATAAAGTCTGGCACTTAGTAAGCAGTTTTCTTAAATACTCGATTCCCCACACATACCTTGGGGCTGAGGATTAAGATCTGGCGAAATCTGATTAAAAGCTCAAATGTGGAATATTGGCTAATGTGAGTGCGGGGCTTAGGATGGAGTCTGTATGAGGCTCAGGTGGGAAGGAATTGAGAAATAGTGTTTATTTTCCTTGCAAAGTAAAGCCAAACTTGACTTCAGACCCTCACAGGAAAGAGATGCATGCCTTCACAGCGGAAACACCCTTCTACTGCTGACCTCCCTTCTGTAATTGAGGAGGGTGGATGGATCTCGGTGATCCTTTCAAGCTTTAAAACTTTGCGGCATCTTTGATATAAGGTATTAATTGCTTTCATTTTGCTTTGTTCTCGTTCGAAGATTGGATGTTCTCTTTGCTTTCTAGACTGCTCAAAAGTATGGATTGAATCCAGAGGGGCTTTATCGGCTATGAAACGTCAACAGACCTTAACTACAACCAGGACACTACAGAGGAGTGATATTTGCAACTGGCATATCAAATTGTATATTTCATGTAAATATTGGTATCTGACTACTGCACTTTGAAATGGCAATGAAGAAAGATGATTTTAAGAGAATCCTCTCCAACTGCCCTTCCTCCCACTATTACAATGACCTCTGTAGGTTTATAGCTGTTTATTTCCCTGTGAAGTAAGAGCTGTCTCCTCTTTCTCAGGGCCCATCCTGCCTACTCAGGCCGTTGCTTGACAGCCCGCCATTAAGGACAGTGTAGCCAGGGATGCCCGGGTGGCTCAGTCAGTTAAGCATCAGACTCTTGGTTTTCGGCTCAGGTCATGATCTCAAGGTTCGTGGCTTTGAGCCCCACACTGGGCTCTGTGCTGACAGTGTGGAGCCTGCCTGGGATTCTTTCTCTCTCCTCCTTCTCTCTCTGCCAACTCCCCCTACTGGTACTTGCCCTCTCGAGTGCATGCATTCTCTCTGTCTCTCAAAGTCAATAAACACCCTTAACATAAAATAGAATGAAATAAAATAAAATAAAAATAAAATAAAAATAAAATAAAGGGCAGCATAGCCAGTCCAGTTGCTTTCAAAGGAAATTCTACTCCAGGGGTGCCTGGGTGGCTCGGTGGGTTAGACTCTGGCTTTGGCTCGGTTCGTGGGTTGGAGCCCCGCATCAGCATCTGTGCTGACAGCTCAGAGCCTGGAGCCTGCTTCGGATTCTGTGTCTCCCTCTCCCTCTGCCCCTCATCCACTTGCCTTCTGTCTCTCTCCAAAATAAATAAACACTAAAAAAATAAAATGAAATAAATAGGTCTACTCTAGGGTTGCATTACATCACTTAGAAGAATAGAGGTTCTCAGGTATTTAATGTATTCCTCAGAGCCGAGGGGACGGGGATCGTGCAGGCAAGGTAGCCCGTCATGAGAAGAAGGAGGCTCTGGTCCTCTTCACACCAGCCACGCGTCAAGGGCCTGCCTTCCCTTGCTCGCGCTTATGTTCCGCTGCGGGTCCCCACTCCTGCCTGTTCTTTCTCATAAAAACCAGGAGCTGAAAGGGACCTCAAAGATCATTTTTAAGTTTGATGGATGGGGAAACTGAGGCCTGGAGAGGTCATGCAACCTGCTCGAAGTCACACAGCTGTTTAAGGGAGGCTGGACCTGAGCTCCAGGGCTTTGAACTCACTATCGGGCTTGAAAAGGGGCAGTGGCAGTAGAAATGTTAGATCCCATATTGTATTTTATAACAGCAAGAGTTTCCTTTAAGATTTTTCTCCCTTGCTTTACAAATGTGTGTGTGTGTGTGTGTGTGTGTGTGTGTGTGTGTGTGTGTGTTTTAACTTTCCCAGTTCTCCCATTTCTTACATGGAAGGCTAATCTGACATCTTGTGCAGAGAATTGACTGTTTCCTGCAAAATAAACAGAGGAAAGCAAGTAGCTGAAGTATTTAGGGACACTCAAGGGTCCTTAGTGCTTGAAGCTTCCAACAGCTCAGTAACCGCGCTTGTCCTGATTGGCAAGGGAGAGGAAGAGACGAGAAGAAGCCGTGTTCAGAGGCCTGGGCATGGTCGGAGGAGCAGTGTTGCAGTGAGTGAGTGATAGGTCTATTTTTTCAGAAAATACAAAAATGCAGAATCACCATCCCTAAAGCTCAGAGAACCTGGCAGTCAACAAGACTTATTTCTAAGGCTCCAAGTAAAATGTCAACAAGGCATTTCGTGTCACCTCGGAGATCCCAGAGGACAAGCCATGCATCTCTTTCGCTCCACAGCAACCCACGGGGACTTGGGCTGCAGTCTCTTGGTGGGAAGATGTAGCCCAGTGCAGGAATGCCGGTGAGTATATGCCTGCTTTGAGGAAGCAGGAGTCGCAAAGGAAATCGCGGGGTGGGGGGTGGCAGGACCTCAGGATACCGGAGGGGTGACCTCAGCTTGTAAATGTCTAGATGTTGGGGGCCCATATGTAGGAAGTTTAAAAAGACTGAACCAGACACAATAGAGGTGCTGCAGTCTAACCTTGCCTTTGACCCTATCGCCTTTCCGTTTTCACTTTCCCCCTTCTTGCTACCCTTCTTACCCCCCAAACCCTAACTAACCCATGATTGCAAAGCTTGTGAAAACATCTGTGAAGAGCACCATTCAGACAGCTATCGGGACGGGATCGTACCAGTGATCCTGAGCCACACTCCAGTTGTGAGTTTCAGAGGTGTTAAAGATGACAACTGCTGCCTGAGCAAGGCACAGAGACACATGTTCCTCCCCTCGCCCCGTCAGACTCCAATCCTGCTGCTTTTCCACCCAGAGATAGCCTTGTCTTCAGACGCGTATTGATGCGCATGGGGTGAGTAAAGCTGTTAATCACTATTTGACGCATCAAAACAATTGTCTTTCGACAGAGGGAGTAATGATCATAAATAAAAGGTGTTTATCTTTGACTTTTAGGGTGCTCCTGGGAAAGACACATCTCAGGACACTGAGTGGAGTGTTACGATGAGGCGGCGTTAGAAAGTGAGAAAGACAGGAGGCGTGATCCAGGGCCAGGAGAAGAAGCCAAGGGGAGCTGGATACGAACATCTATGGTTCAGAGAGTGTGGTCACGTTCAGAGTCAGCCAACGAGGTGAAAGATACAGCACGGAAAATTACTGCCAAGCCTGCTGAGCATTTATGACACCAGCCTCAAGTTGGGGGGCCCGTGGCTACCCCTCACTTCAGACCGGCTGGCTACAAATTTGGGGGTCCCCACAGAATCCCCGAGGTTTGTTAATTCATGAGGACAACCCACAGAATTCAGGGAAGTGCTATGCTTATAAGTGTAGTATTATTATCGCAAAAGGATACAAATCATTACCAGTCAAAAGAATAGTTGCCCATTCAGAACCCGGGACTTGGAAGGTTCCGAACGTGAAGCTTCCGCATCCTCAGGGACACGGCGTCTTCCTGGCATGTGTGGCGATATGCAAAGAAATGTCAACCCAGGAAGCTCACAGTGGCTTTGTGTCCGGAGTTTTTATTGAAGTTCATTATGTAGGCATGGTTAAATGAGTTATTGACCACATGGTTGAACTCAGTCTCTAGTTCATCCCTCCCCAAGGTCAGTTGCTTTCATGTGGCACAAAGCCCTAGTTTTCTAACCCCATGTCTTCCTGGAAGAGTCAGCCCCCAGCCTAAGCCTGTCTGAGTGGCTGGCCCCACCCAGCATCGTCTCTTTAGTATAAACTGTCAGGTGCCCACTATGAGTCTTACGTTAACACACACTATTAAGTGGGGTCTGAGGTGCCCATCACCAAAAACGAAGACATGCCTGTCACCTA
The DNA here is from genome assembly GCF_046562875.1 of Panthera onca. Taxonomy (NCBI): domain Eukaryota; kingdom Metazoa; phylum Chordata; class Mammalia; order Carnivora; family Felidae; genus Panthera; species Panthera onca. Next base: position 210,610,119 of record NC_138339.1, on the reverse strand, counting down.
GGAGATTCCCAAGGTTTAGAACTTACCTCGTAAGGAGCCTGGACAAAGGTCAGACCTTCCTTTGGAAGAGTTCTTTCTTCACTACACAGCTTGGCACGGCAGTTGACCCAAATCATGTGCGTGTGTAGACTTGTGGAAGTGTGTGGTGCAGAGGAAGGGAATGGGTGCTGTGATTCACCTGCCATGGCCCAAAACCACGTGAACGGGGAGCTGTTGAACTGTGCCCACCAAAACCCTGGCTGGGGGAGGCCATCTGAGTAGAAGTGAAAGCTATGGAGCCTTCTGTCATCAGGATTGTTCCATCTCTGGACTCGCCCTACTTTTTTTTTTTTTTTTTTAAGTTTATTTATTTATTTTGAGAGAGCGCATGTGAGCAGGGGAGAAACAGAGAGAGAGGGCGAGAGACTGAATCCCAAATAGGCTCCATGCTGTCAGCACAGAGCCCGATGCGGGGCTTGAACTCCCAAACCCTGAGATTATGATCTGAGTGGAAATCAAGAATTGGATGCTTAGGGGCACCTGGGTAGCTCAGTAGGTTAAGTATACAACTTCGGCTCAGGTCATGATCTCACGGCTCAAGAGCTCGAGCCCAGCATTGGGCTCTGTGCTGTCAGTGAGGAGCCTGCTTCAGATCCTCTCTCTCCTTCTCTCTCTGTCTACCCCTCCCCTCTTCTTTCAAAAATAAATAAACATTAAAAAAAAGAGTCAGATTCTTAGCTGACTGAGCCACCCAGGCACCCCTGGACTTGCCCTGATTTTTTATATTCAAATACGTCACCAGTGGCTCTAAGTCCGTAGTCTAAGTTTCTACCCTCAATCCAACTGAAAACAGAAATACTTAAGTGTGTCAGACTAATAATCTTTGTTAAAACTGACTCTCGGTGTGCCTAGGTGGCTCAGTCGGTTAAGCGGCCGACTTCGGCTCAGGTCATGATCTCGCGGTCCGTGAGTTCGAGCCCCGCATCGGGCTCTGTGCTGACAGCTCAGAGCCTGGAGCCTGTTTCAGATTCTGTGTCTCCCTCTCTCTGACCCTCCCCCGTTCATGCTCTGTCTCTGCTTCAAAAATAAATAAACGTTAACAAAAATAAAAAAAAAATAAAATAAAACTGACTCTCAAAAAAAAAAAAAAAAAAAGAAAAGAAAAGAAAAGAAAACCTGTCTCTCAAAACTCTCAGTCCCTTATAGTAGAGAGAGGAGAGGTGTGCAAAAATTGTCGGTCTGTCTCCAAATTTAATTAGCGTTTGTGTTTTAATGCGCCCTGAGGTTGGCACTTGCCAAGACACCCTGATTAAGGGAACAGACAGTCCTCTCGCTCTGCTCTTCCTTAGGAGCTGGAACAGGCAGTTTCTCTTTGAGGCTGATACAAAGCGACAGGCTGAGCTGAGTCATGGTTTTCCAAACTCTCCAGGTGATTGGGACTGGGGGATATACTGGACTTCAAAGGGCTTCTCTTCATGAGAAGTAGGTGCAGGGAGTTAAGAGTTACCCAGAATAGGAAGAGACCCAGGTGATGCCTCTCTCAGATCACCTGGAGGCGAGGTAGGAAGCAGATGTGCAACACTGAGGCTAGTCGGGAGACGGGGAGGAACCATAAGCTCTGGGCGTTTTGTGTTCCTCTGTTACTTTTCAGGACTTTTAGTCAGAGACTGTCGTACTAGATTCCTACTCTTCTGGTACAAGGAAACTGCTTTCCACCCTCTCTAGTGTGGTTTTTTGCAACAAACACTGTGTCTGATTTGAGGAGAACTAGGTTTGAAGGAGACTCCCCCCACTTCCTGGCTGTGTATCATGGCCAGTTCTACTATCCTTTCTACCTCTCTTTTCTCATCTGTAAAATGGGAATAAAAATACCCATCTTCATGGGTTATTATCAGAATTAATGCTCCACTGGCCGTGACAGCGTCTCGTGCACAGTCTTCCGCATGATGGGTCCTCGGGAAGCATGCTTTCTCTCGTCTTGCCTGTTGCCTTTTACCCCAGAATTTCATGTTCTAAGGATTCTTGCAACTCAAAGACTTTTGAGCAGCCACTCTGACACAGAATTCTGCATTGTCTCCACAAGTCTCAGGCAGCCTGCACGCCCAACTTCTGCTTAATTGCTTCCTCCTGCTGTTGCTCTTGGTAAGCTCTGTGTAACTGAGTTTGAAGTTAACCCTGTTTGCCCCTAGTTCCCCCTGAAGGCAACTGGGTTGCGGTGGGGGTGGGGGTGGGAGCGGTTTCTGAAGAATTGTGCAATTTGGGAAAATTAAGTTTCAGGCCAGTCATGTGGCTCTGACAGCTTATACTGCTCAGTACTTAGCAATAATGGAGAAAATGCCAGTAAAAATGACAAAACAGCAGAGCCCTGACCCACCAGGTAATTGTATATTGAATATGTCTTGGCTCAAACCAGGGATGATTTTGCGTAAATGAACTAAGGGCAAAACTGCGTGTTGTAAGTCATATAAAACAAGACCAGTGCAGTGGGTAATTAGGGATGCAAACCAGCAGCACAGGATGTTTGAAAACCGAAAGTGCATATCACTGGCCTTAAAGGGGTGAGGTGGGGGTGGGGGACGGACCATTTCTATCTAATGAGTAGATTTCAGGCATATACATGGTAAGAAAAAAGGCAGTCATTCAAACCTAGCTCCGTTTTTTTTTTTTTTTCTTTTTATATTAGAAGAGAAAAGATGATAGATGCCGGTTGTCCGGAGCCCACAACTGCTCTTATCATCGTGCAGATGCACAGAGAGGGGCGAAGAAGGTAAAGAGTTTGAAGGAGATAAGTATAAAACCACAGAGTGAATTTGTGCGGGAGTGAGGATTAGAGCCGTTAAGTGCTTTAGTCACTTGATCCTGCTAATCTTTGTTCTCTAATGTGAAGAATTCATGGGCTTCGGGAAGAGACTTCTGTCGGTTCTTATATGAAATCAGGACTGGCTGTCATTGTGTAATCCCCACATATTGGTGCCCTATCTCTTCAGTAATCAGAAATAGGCAGCTGGAGAAGGCAGGCAGAGAGATTAGCTCTCCACGTCCCAGCACATTGTGTTCTTGTGTTGCAGCATCTTTAATTACCAAAAAGTAATTCACGGAACAGTGCCCTAGTGGCTTGAAAGAGTTAATGCATTTTCCAGAAGTGTCTAACCTTCTCCCGGGGAGTAGCTTACATACAGAGAAAAATCTGGCTCAATAAATACTAAACAACAAGAATCAACTGATAAGGGTCAAACTCCACAAAACGAAATTGAACCAATGGCCCATTTAATCCAGTACCTTCTCAATAAATCCCCTTTTGCCATAAAGCACCATTTGCCTGGTAATTTCCATGAATTGATGGCCATTCTTCCTTAATCCTTTGAGGTTAGATCAATATCCATTTATTCCCTTCACTCATTTCATCCACCATCTGCCATCCGTCTATCCACGTATCCACCCATCCATCCATCTATCTGTCCATCCATCCATCCATTCATCCATTTATCCATCCATCTTATCGAGCACCTACTGCGGAAGGTTCTGTGATAAATAAGACACAATCATTCTCTGTAAAGAACTCACTGGAAGAGGGAGATGGGTTGAGGTGGAAATACATAACCCACTTTAGGAGAGGCCTATAGTCAATGGGCATCATCTCTTCCAGAAGCTCTCATGGATTAACATTCTCCCACAGGCTAGGTAAGCTACTCCCTTTATGTCCTCCCACATGACTCTCCGTTTCTCTGGATTCTATCACTGATCACGTTGTGCTGTAATTGTCTTTTTTATTGTCTGTTTTCCCCCACTATGCTGTGAACTCCTTGAGGGCAAGGATGCTATTTCGTTCATCATTTTATCATTTTTCCCCCCCCAGTGTCTACTCACTGGTTCTGAGAAGGCCTCAATAAATGTCCATTGATGGATGAATGGATGAGGATAACATGATTTTGGCTGTTACCCGAGCTATACTAGGCATGGTTTTGAGCTACACATATCACCACATATTGCCTGGCTATTTTTAAGAGGTAATAGCCGGGAACAGCCACAGATTCCCAAGCTGTCCTATTTATGGCTTAGGCAAAATTTAAAATTTATCACACAACTGCTTTCAGAGTGAGAAATACAAATCCACATGGATATACATAGACACGTACACAGATGTGCTATATGTCTAGTGGCACCCTAGGTTGTTTCCTTTACCTTACAAACTATATTCGATCAATCTTGACATCCCGTTTAGTACACCACCTTCATATCTTTAAAATCCAGTTCTCTGTCCTCACCGCCGCTAACCACAACACAGGCCACCATCGTTTCTCACTTAGTTTATAGAAATTGTGCCGGTCTTGCTCCTTCCTTCCCCAAATCTGTTCTCCGCACTGAAGCTACAATGTCTTTCTAAAGTGAATGTGATTGTGTCTTCGGCTTAAGACCTTTCAGTGGCTCACAGTTACATACAGGCTAAAGTCCTGATTCGTTAGCATGGGATGCAAAATCCTTCTTGTTCACTGTCTGATACTTCTCTGTTGATTTCTGTGTCCCGTGATTGCTCCGTACTCCGTCTTTCCTCTGGCCTTTGTGCTGCTTGTTCTTTGGTGGGACTGTCGTGTTCCAGCCCCAGGCCCACGGCCTTCTCTCTGTATGCTTAGCTAAGTTCTGTCAGCACAGGCATGTCGAAATTCCTCTCCTGAGTGTCCACTCCCTCCTTCCCTCTCGCCAAACACACGCCTTCACGTGGCATCCTGTGTCCTTTTCATGCTAAGGTTTAGATGCTGCTCTCTCTTTTTCTCTCGTTTTTTTGGTGGCAAATGCTTACATTGCAATGCATTTTCTCTAATACTTAGCTTTTCTTAAGCCAAGAACACTTAACAACTAAGAGAAACAAATAACTGAAAGTAAGATAAAGGCTCAATGAAGGGTCAGTTCGGTTCCAATTTTTGGCCCTACTGGGTCTTTCATAACTGGACTCATTTCAAATTCTTGGTGAATGTTTATTGATGGGCACATTGGAAATAGAAGGGCTGAATATTTTAAACATTTTTGATGAGCTAAGTCACTCTTTCTGAAGACACTTTATTAAAATTTTGAAAACTGGGATGACCAACTGCCCTGGTTTGCCTGGGACTGTCCTGATTTTTGTGCCTAAAGTCCCACTTCTTGGGGGAGCCCTCATTTCTGGCTTTAGCCCTGAAAGTCGCCCATGATGGGAAGCCCTTCAGTGCCAGTGCTAGCCAGGCACACTGGGACAGTTATTTACCCTAGAAGTCTCAGGCTTTGGAGGTCGTCTCCCTAAGACTTCTCCCCTACTGAGTTACAGCATGCCCAGCACCTCTAGGGGGGTGCAGCCCTATGGGAAACTTACAAAAGGCCATGTGAGCTGTGGCTCTATGAGATCGCCAGCTTTCTGTAAGATGAGCGGGTTGAGAGCTTAGCAATGCCCTCACGGTAGCCCTGTGAGGCAACGGCTGAAGCTAAAATTCAAACCCGTGACAGAGTGAGGGTCTGTCTGCAGAGATCCTTCTGACATAGGTGGGGAATAGCGGGACTCCTCAGTTGGGAGTTGGGGGACCTCGAATGGAGTTCGAGAATTCCCAAAGCTCGGTGGCCTCAGGCCAGCTGTTTGATCTCTCTGACCCTCAGTGTCTTCATCTGTAAAACGAGAGAATATCTTTCCTTGATGCATCTCAGGATTGTTGGGGATTCAGAAGGAGAGTGTATGTGAGGGCAATTGGAAAGCCACGCGTGTTCTGCAAATGTGAATGATTACCGTTATCCCAGAGCAGCATTATGTGAGCACAGGCTGAATTTTTCCACTAAAAGTTATAGTCAGTCTAGTTTTAAAAGTGTCTGCTCTCAAGCATATTAAAAAGACCTGCGCAGCAACAAGAAGCGAATCCGCAAGTTGCCTGATGCATAGCTTCAAATGTTGGAAGCTCTTGGCTATGAGACAGGGCTCACTGGCCACCGAAAGCGGCGTCTTCCTAAAATGTAGTCTGGGATCATTTCTTTTACAGAAAGGAACTGTACAAATTACACAATGGTAACCTGACCGTCTGGTCATTATTTTTAGTGACATTTGCGCAAGATGGCCTCAGACCCCATACAGGATAAGTTGCATTTTGAATGCTGCATTGAAATTTAACATCTACGCTTTCATTATTTTGATGATTTGATTTTTTTTTGTGTGTGTGTTTTTTTTAGAGGGTTTTTTTTTTTGAGAGGTATGATTTTTGCATTGCTATTTTATTCCCTTTCTGCAAAATCACAGGAAAACTATCAATTCTGATGCCTCCCTCCCCTGGCAGCATGTTTGAAATATAAAATATTTTCTGGACAGAACATAATATACCACCTTTTGCAGACAATTTATGTCATTCCTCCTCATCCCCCAACACACACTCAGTTATCCTGTGATGTGTTTGCAACAAAGAAAATTACTGACCCCATGATCCGAACAGCAAAGTGTTCTCAAAATGTATTGCCTCATCTGTTAGGTTTGATTAAACCATTTATCAGCAAAAAATAAAAATTGCTTTTCTTTGCTGAGTATGTCTGGAGATTCGGGACACTTTGTGGGGCTATTGTCATCTCAGCGTTCGTGGTTGCACTGCATTACCGGTTTATGATAATATGGACGTGAAGTTAAATTAGGAGGAAGGTTGTTTATGCTACTTGCACTGCTTGTCACGTTAACAGTGCTTATTAATTCTGACTATGCTGTTGGCTAGATTAGACCACCTATAAGCATTTAGTTGTATAGTTTATTTATATATGTATGTGCTTCTATTTGCAAAATCATACCATTACTCCTCCGTCCATGATATATATGCATTGAATTTTTTCCCCCAACCATGACATGGATTTATGGTATGTGCTTTCTCACCTTTGTGAAATTATCTGGCTAAAATAAGGAATGTGGCCAGACATTAAGCAGCGGAGTTTTACCCTGTGTGAAGCTCAGTGACTCTGAGTGCCTCTGAAATGTTGTTTTCATCTTTTTGCCTCTATTCCCTCCTTGAGGAGTTAGTTACTCCAGTGAATGTGAATTAGATGGTTGCTGAGTTCCATTCTCTATGACTCTACAAGGGTTAGGTGGGCCTCACATGTACGGTCAATTTCAGTAAGTTTCCAAGTGAAGTTACACTTGGCGTAGGAGGATTTAAGCAAATTGTTATTCAGCTCTCATTACAGACAGCGCCAGAAGAGAGTGTGACATTAATGCCATATATATGTAGCCATAAGATTGAACAAGAGTTGGTTCTTTTTTTAAAAAAATTTTAACGTTTATTCATTTTTGAGAGAGAGAGAGAGAGAGCAGGGAGGGGCAGAGAGAGAGAGAGAGGGAGACACAGAATCTGGAGCAGGCTCCAGGCTCTGAGCTGTTAGCACAGAGCCCGACGGAGGGCTGGAATCACGGACAGAGAGATCGTGACCTGAGCTGAAGTCAGGTGCTTAACCAGCTGAGCCCCCCAGGTGCCTCGAGAGTTGATTCTTTTTTGTTAAAGTTTATTAATTTATTTTGAGAGAGAGAGCATGCATGCAAGTAGGAGAGGGGCAGAGAGAGAGGGAGGGAGAGAGAATCCCAAGCAGGTCCCATGCTGCGAGCGCAGGACTTGAACTCAGGAACCGTGAGATCATGACTTGAACCAAAACCAAGAGTCGGATGTTCAACTGACTGAGTCACCCAGGCACCCCAAGAGTTGATGCTTTATGAGGTTTTTGGAGAGGTTTTGTAGACAGGATTGGTAACATTTGTTCTTCTAACCTCTATGAAGCAGCCACACGGTTCTGTGCGCATCCTGGGGGTGAGATCGAGGGACACGGCTCCTGAAGGAGTCTAACAGACTTGCAGGTAAACGCTTCCCAGTGACAACTGATATAACTGGGTGTTCAAACTGTAGCGAGAGCATGGGTGTAGGAGAACCATGCTTTGCCTGGGGTGTCAGGGGAGTGATGGGCTAGAACTTGACTTGAGACTTGCCGGATGATTAGTAGTTGAAGCGGATAATGAAATAAAAGCACCAGCCGGAAGGGAGGAATGTACCAGAGTCTGCAGCAAGAGAGAGTCTGATTGGTCTGATTGTTCAGTGCTTACTGCCAGGATGCAGGTGTGTTTGCCTGGAGGCAGGGGTGGTTAGGAGGCTGTGGGCTGGGCGGGGCGCAGGTAGCCCGGGTCAGCCTGATCGCAAAGGACCTTGAGTGCAGGCACAAGAACTCATCCTGTACAAGAGCTGTTTTGTTTGCTTTTGGTGTTGTTTGGTTTTAAGGCAAGACAGAGGCTGTGACAGATGGCAGTGGGTGCAGCGATTCTGCACCTCCAGCGGCCTCTCCTGAGTCGCTCTGAGAGCTGGGTGTTCCCTGGAGAACACGGCAGATGTGAGTGGGAAAGAGCGGAGATTCCTGCTCGGCAGTTACGGACTATCGCCCGTACCTGAAAAGGGATATGCTGGAGGAGGTTTACCTGTTCATCTTACCATGGAGGAGGACATGGGCTCACAGATGAGGTTAAGGGCCTTCCTCCCCGGTTACAGATCTAGTGGAGTCTGAGGCGGGATTTCATCGAGGTTGACTCAATGCACCAGAGCGATTTTCATCTCGTTAAAAAGCCGAAGAGGAGACTAAGAGGGATGGGGTAGGTGAGGATTTATAGCAGACGGGGGAGTGACAAGCTAAGTGCTGAGCGATTGCATGGAATGGACGAGAAGGGCCCTCAAACGGTGAGATAGAATAACGGATGGGCATTTGGTAGACATCCTTAGGTTTCTGGTTAAAGAGCTGTCACCTAAAGGGAAGCTTCTGGAGAGTTATGGCACATTTCAGAAGGACATGGTGGTAGGGTATGGACACCATGCGTTGATGACAGTAAGGACTCATTTATCCATACTCTAGCATCGTGATTTTGAACTGAATGATCTAGCTGGGGGGGAGTGGGGACCGGGAACCCAGTCCTGCTGTAGCAGAATTTGATGTAACACTGTTCCAGCTTGCCCTTCAAACGTTGGCATTAGTTACTAGAAACACGAGAAGGAGTGTGGACGGCCGACTTGGAGAACGTGCTGCCGCGTGGTGGCGCTACAGCTTTGCTATTTGACCCACGTAAACCCAATCCTTTGGGAAGGGATAGCTCGTATGTAATGCCTCTTTAAAGCACACAGAGGGTGGGACACCTGGGTGGCTCAGTCGGTTAAGCGTCTGGCTCTTGACTTTGGCTTAGGTCATGATCTCACGGTTTATGGGTTAGAGTCCCGCATCAGGCTCTGTGCTGGCAGTGTGGAGCCTGCTTGGGTCTCTCTCTCTCTCTCTCTCTCTCTCTCTCTCTCTCTCTGCCCCTCCCCTGCTTATGTGCACACACTCTCTCTCTCAAAATAAATAAACTTAAAAAAATAGTACACAGAGCCTATGTCCACAAAAGGGGAAGCATTTCACAGTCAAAACCAACTGGCTGGGGATAGCAGTTCATCACCCGGTGGGCTTTCTCTTTGATCTCTCACACTTGGACTCTTCAGTTCAGACTGAGGAGGTCTGTGATTTGATGACTATGAACTTCATTGGTTTTGACGTTTTGGTGAAGCGTGGCTCTCGTCGGGGCCTTCAGTTTGTATCCTTGCTGAGCACATTAGCTTGGCACATTCTAGAAACTCCTTGCTTTTCCTCGATACCCTGGAAGCCTCAGTGAGTAAGAGCTGGTATATTAGAGATGGAGAAATGGAGATCACTCCATTTATCATATGCCAAAAATTTGAGAACATTTTCTTTCAAAGTTTACTGGGATTTTTTTTAGTGTTTAGCATATCAAGGATGGGGTTTTAAAGTGAGCTGGAGGTTAAACCATATGTTGCCATGTTTGGGTATCTGTATTAATATTTTCCTTGGACACATTCCCTGTCTTACATAGCTTCTGTAGGGACCAACAGCTTTTTTCCTGATCTGTGTGATCATGAGGACACGGCTCGATAGTTGGAGAAACCGATTTGAGCTCCTTGAATACCAGCCTAAACATAAATGTGACAACCTAAGTAGAAATGTCTAATCTTGCACCTACTGCGTCGTGATAACTTATTGGCAAGTTTCTTCATCACAGCCAAGAAAAAAAAAAAAAGAACATCATCAATGCTGATGGCATGGTAGAATAATGGCATAATTGGACTGCCAATATTTTAATTGCATTTTTCCTTTTAAATTTTGAAAGTGGGCAAACAACACTCTGTTACGTCTTGCCTTTTTAAAAGCATGTTTCTCTGTCTCTCTCACTCCCTTTGGTTTGCTTTCCGAAAAACAATCTAGCTGTTGAGTTCTGATTAGAGGTGAGGCACGCTTCAATATGCAGGGATGAGATATTAGAGCAAAAGATAATGCTTGAAACCACACTTTTAACATTCAATTTCAGTGCTGTCCAGAACAACTATAAAACTGGGGAAAGGTGAGTAATAGATTTGACAGCTATACTCCAAAATGGACCTTATTAGTGAAGTATAAATTATAACCAGGCATTTCCTATCAGCACCCCGCGCAGTTAATGATAAGCAGTCAATGAGATTTATATACCCTTAGCATTTTTATAATGAGTCTGCTGCTTTGATGACAGTTTACTGTCAAACATTATGCTTAGAAATTTATAGCATTTGATTCAAATGAATAGACAGTTTAGCTTTATTGCAATCTGTTCTGATTTTCCCTTTTCATGAGGCTCACACTTTTGCTTTTCTCTCTCGCTCTCTTTTTTCCTTCTTCCCCACACTAGGCTGTTAAACGCTACACTGGAAGTGAAGTTTTGAAGTGGGGGCACATTGACCGGCAGAAAGCGTGTGTTAACTTGAAGGGAAAGGGTTCGATGAATTCCAAGAGCAGGCATGAGGGGTCTAAAAAGAAGTCATGTTATGCCAAAGTATTAAGAATTTACAAACGCACCAGGGTGGTGGCTGTAGGGAAGCTGTGAAGTGCAGTAGAAAGCGATTGGGTGGGGGAGAAGGGTCTTGAACTCCATGACGGGGCACTCGTACTCATTAGCGCATAGGGGATAAGGTCTTGTTCCCCCTTGGAAAGAGCCACGTGTCGGTTCATGGGACTGCCTACTGTGCTGAGGACAAATGCCTAATAGCGGCTGCTGACAGACTGCGGCTGGAGAGGGCCACCAAGATGATCGAGAGAGGCGTTCTACAGAGTCCCACTGTCCCCACAGGGTCGTTCTGTCGCATAGTTCAAGCAGACACAGCTGTTGGATCTGATGGCTGCCTCCGCACAGCAGGGACTGTCACTTCGGGTAACAGGTGCCTGGTTTTCAGGAAATAGAACTGCTGTTCGGAAAACGTGGTCTTTCAGGTAGACGGGCTTTGAACACAGGTGTTTCTCAAAGGTCATAATATTAGAATAGTATTGAAGCAGCGTTTTAAAAATGGCTCAAATGGGCTAAAGGCATTCCAAGCCCTTACCTCCTGTGCTCCGTGTTCTGTTTCGGACCCTTGAGGCCCACTTCACATTCCCAAACACCCCTGGCTCAGAGGGGTGAGCTGGAAACACCCACTTGTGTCTTGAGGTTCAGGATGGCTGCTACCGGCTCTTGTTCCAAGCCCATCTGTCTCTCAACTCGGAAATCTTGACCCTAAAATTTCCTGCACCTGACCCTTTGGATTTAGTATTGGATAATCCTCCAAATGTCTGAGTCTTTGTCTTTTCTGAAAGAACCCAGAGGTGGCTTGTCCCTCTGGCTCTTCATAGACCATGCTACTTCTGGTCAGCATCCCTTTTGGATTTGGAGTCTAAACCATGTCAATGACTAATCACTGGTAATTAACCCCAGGGCCCCAGTGAGGACCTACATGTTCACACACCTGTCATTTTAATAATGATTTCAATTATGATAATAACATCATTATCCATTTGAGCCCGACTATGCGCCAGGCTCTGTGCTGGGTATGTTACATATTTTATATTTTAGTCCTTATGACAGCCTTGTGATGCGATCTTATTCTCTTCATTTTACAAATAGGGGAACTAAGACTCCGAGGTGGGTCACAGACTCACAGACTCAAATCCAAAACCCAAGATTGTTTCAGGAATATTACAACAATAAGTGGGAGGTGATATAACTCAGAAAAATAAGGAACCCTGATTTCTCATGCCACTATCCATCTTGCTGTCTCGTTTTGAGGTCTCAGCTGATGAATGTATCTTTCTTTTTCATGAGGATACTGTGTCATGTGATCATTCTTGCCTCCAAGCTGATTGATGACAAGTGTTAAATTTAAATAATGCCATGTTTAGGAAAGAGAGGGGGAGAAAGCTTTGGAATTCTCTGTGGCCTGAGTCAGGTGAGTTGGCGGACCAGGTGCCAGGGCAGAGAGGGTTATTCTGAGTTACTACGTTGGTAATTTTGGTGGGTCCACAGGCGAAGTCCCCATTCTGCTTCTACTGGGGAAAAAACAAGACACTGACAGTGGTGGTTTCCAGCAGGCACTTGAGTTAGAGCCACACGGTCAAAGCTGGCGTCAGGAGGAGTGGTTGTCAGGGAGAATTATGGAAGCCAGGCAGTGCCATAGTGACAACTTCAGAAGACATTAAAGGGTCTTGAAAGGGTCATGGACAGAAGGCAACATTTCTCCAGTGTGCCCCAGAGGTCACGTATCTGAAGGCCCACGGCCCCAGTGAGTGTGCAGGATGCTGAGTGGAGGGCTTGGAGCCAGCAAATGAGAGGCACATATTCGGCTGATGGGAGCTTAGATGCAGGCGAGATGTGTGATCAAGTGGTTATTGCTCAGACTGGGCTAGAAAATCCTTTCTAGCCAAGAACCAATATTCCTTTAATATAGCATAGTATGTGCATGGGGCTGCCTGCCAGTCCTTGGGGCTTTTAAAGTACAGTATTACCAAAGTCGCTGACATTTTATTCATGGAAGGTGAAAAATAATGCATTGGTTATCAAATGCCTTTTCATAAACATCATATTCATGTATTTCATATAGCCTTTCTCCAAGGTTTAAAAAAAACCCGACTTGTCCTTAGAAACCAGTCGAGGGCACGTGGAATGCTTCTAAATGAAGATATTAATATTCACATTATAGCTAAACCTCACTAATTTGCACTAATGACTGGGAAACCTATTGCAAATTACCAAATTAGTGAGTAAGCCAGCAACCAGGATTTCAAAAAGCTCAAAGACAGCACCAGAAAATGAACCCTTTTCCATAATTTCATCAATGCAATTGAATTTTAACTACTGAGAGTAATTTGTAGCCTCTATTTTGTCTATCTTGCAGATCTATGTGCATTTTAAAGAGCAGTGGTGGGGCTATGAAAATAAAATTCATTTTTTACATATGGTTATGGTTAAGAAATATATGTAAAATGGAACAAATCAATACCCTTGGAAAAAAAGAAACTGAAGACTTGTCTAAAGGGTTTTTACTCTTTTCATAATTTTTTTCAATTGTAATACCAGATATAACTGGGTTCACTTCTTCTTTTAGTTATCAACCAGAATGTGCAAAAGCTTAATGAAATATTGCACAAAAGACTCATAAGCATCAGTGAAGTCTCTCAACTAACCAGGGACCTGATTTGTGAAAGAGGTAGTTTTCCAAAGGGCAGTTGTGTGAAAATGGAAATTGGCAGAAGTGGGGTTAGGGCCGGAGTCGCCGTGTGTGAGCAGCGATGGCAGCCGGTCTACGTGCTATGACAGTGGAAGGCACCTGACCGGAGCACCTGGGACTGGCTGTGACCTGCCTATTAGTATGCTCTGGTTTTTTTTCATCTTCTTAATAAACATTCAGTTTCTTTTCAAGAATTTTTTTTTACGAATTAGTTTCAGGTGTGCAACGCAGTGATTCCACACCTCTGGACATCACGCCATCGTACTCACTGCTGAGTGTAGCTGCCATCTGTCACCATACAACCCTATTGCAATACCACGGACGGCATTCCTATGCTGAACCTTCCATCCCCGTGACTTATTCATGACAACACCGGAAGCCTGTATCTCTCATTCCCCCTCACCTATCCCCCCAGCCCCTCCCCTTGGCAACCATCAGATTGTTCTCTGTATTTATGGGATTATATCTGCTTCTTATTTCCATGTTTGTCAATTCATTGGTAATGAACAGTGACTCTCATGTATTATCTTATATTTGCAATTTTGTATCCTTTTCTTTCATTGTGTAAGTGTCTGCCCTCCCAACACCTGAATCTTCCCTGGTGGTTAGAGCCAAGGGTCTGGACTTGTTCCAAGGACAGTTAACGGAGTGAGAAGAGAATGGGCTGAGGGTAGCATCTGAGACTGTGGATATTTGAAGAGGAAGAATACTCTAGAAATGGAGAAGGAATGCGCTCTGGGCTCTGAGAGTTCCAGGGACGTGGAGATCTGTGCTGCCTTTTCTCTTCTTCCCCCCTAGATGGGGTTGCCCTCTATCTTCTCAGAGGCAAGAGTATCTTCACCTTTCCTGTGCCTCCTGGAAGACCAGAGCTGCCGCTTGCCTGGATTAGATGGGGGCTGGGCAGAGAATGGGAGTCTATTGACTCGTATCTCAATTTTTACAGGGTATGTAATAAATACTCAGAACCACCTGTGACTTAGAGTTATTTAAACATAACCCCCATTTTGTTCCTCTCCATGGACTTATGGCTCTGCTAGCATTTGTTAAGCTTGATTTTCTTATCTAACTTAGAAAGTCAAGTCAGGAGGTACAAACTTCCTGACAGGGGCAAGTGCTCGACTGCGACTAGATCTGGAATTGCTTAGGCGTGGCCGATTCCACGAAGCCCTGAGGGCAACATGGTGGATGTTGGGAAATGCTGGATCTGGAGAATGTAGGCTAGAATCAGCTGTGCTTCCCCACACATCCTCTTGACCTGAATGGCACCGACTTAAAGAGCTCTCTCATTCCTCATTGAACAGGGACTATAAAGCAGGAGATGGCCTCTCTCAGATTAAGTGAGACTGAGGACTAAGAAGACAAGAAAAAAATCCACCAGCTAGAATCAGTTTTTACCCTTTGCCTTTAAATTACGAACACATCGCAATGAGAGCCCATGAATTTCAGACAGCCCTGGACAAGAGGGAAATGTACATCTCACATAAGGATCGGGGATGGGATTTTGCCACAACACACATATAATGGATTACTATAAAGTGTCTCGTCTGTGTATGGTTTAGCCACATACCTTTGAAAGCTAAAATCGAACCATGAAAAAGGCATAAATAATTATTGTATTTAAAGACCTTATCATAGATGAATTATTTGTGTTCGTGGCTAAACTTTACTTACACCTAAAATGCGCTGTACTTGACAATCTTATTGAGGCTCTATATTGTTTAAGCAATGAGAAATATGAATTATATTTTTGCAAGGGCCATCGGCTGTGTTTTTTTGGGTTTTTTTGTTTGTTTGTTTGTTTGTTTAGTGTTAAAATATTTGAAATAGAAAAGGAAGTAAGGCTTTTATTCCCCCTCATGATTAGTTAAGTGGAATTGTATGAGTTTGTTATTTATTTTAAAGCCTCAATTATTTTGGAGTGTTGAGCTTGTTGGCACTGTATTCTTTCCTCCTCTACTTTGACAGCTTTGATAACTTCCTTGGAGACGATGAGGGTAATGGTACACTTAGTCTCCATCACTCTTGTAAGGATGCAGTTGGTGTGAGTGGGTAAAAACTTCTTATAACGAAATCCCATTCCAATTACTACCAGGTAGAACTTAAAACATCAGCAGAATATGCTGGGAACACTTCAGCATCTTCTTGTCTTTTCTTTCCCACCTGGCTCAGATACTATTACTTCTTAAATCTTCATCTGGAGGAATCCATCAGTGTCCTTTTTCAAACTCTCTAAAAACACCCTCCAAAGAGGATAGGTAATTTTCCTTTCTTCTGAATTTTCATGGAATTTTAGGTCAAGTTGCACTGTATTTTTAAGAGCCCTCGAGATGCCCATATAAATAGTTGAGTTGAGTTTAAACACACCTGCTACAATGCATGCATAAACTTAAAATATTCTGTAGGAAGAATAATTGGGGTAATCACTCCTTTGATCAGGAGAGAGGCTGCCCAAGGTCTCCTCAACACTCCCAAATGTCTGAAAAATCAATGCCCTTAGCTGGTTATATGGAATTTTCACTAAAGGTATTGAAAGTTTTTTTTTTTTTTTTAATGTTTATTTATTATTGAGAGACAGAGAGAGACAGAGCATGAGCATGGGAGGGGTAGAGAGAGGGAGAGACACAGAATCGGAAGCAGGCTCCAGGCTCTGAGCTGTCAGCACAGAGCCCGACACGGGGCTTAAACTCACAAACCGTGAGATCATGACCTGAGCTGAAGTCGGTCGCTCAACCAACTGAGCCACCCAGGCGCCCCTTGGAAGCTCTTATAATACACATTAATAAGTAGGCATGATGCATTGTCTTATGGAGTTGACAACAGAGTGCCAGTTTTTGGAATCTCTCCAGACTGTGACAATTTAATCCCATTGATGCCTCGATTCTGTTAGGATAGTAAAGGAGGACTTTCTTTTTGTTGACTTAAGACATCCTTCCATGCAGCAGCACTCTGGCAGAACAGTCATATATTCAAGGAGAAAAGAGTCTAGTAGATGTTTCCAGAAATGTTTGCTGAGACTTTGCAATTGGAGTTAGCTGTTTCATCATATTCTATATCCACGTTCGGGAATGTTTGAGTCTGATACCTCCTTCTCCCATTTCTTCAGTTTTTTCTTCCAATTTCCAGATGTGTTTTTAAAAGGAAGGCAAGAGTGGTCTCATAGCAATTATCTTTCATTGAAAGACCTTATTCTGCTTCTGTCTTCAACTTCTCTTTCTTAACAGCATTCCTAGAAAGCAATGAATGAAAATTCTTAAATACCAACAACAAAGGGAAAATTCACTAGTAGTTACCATTTTCTTGACGATCAAATTTCAAAACTGAAAATAATTCTCTTAATAAGGAAATACTTTAACTAAGGTAAGGAAAATTGTTTTCTTATTTTGTTTTTCACATTGTTTACTTAACTAAGATTGATTCTATTATCTAGCGACATCATGGTACAGAATTCTGGCATACATGTTATGGTTGACAGAAATTCATCTAGTTTGCTTATATGGATGCAATCTGCTTATAGGCTAATTTCTCCCACATAAAATCTGAAGAAACACTTAGGGCCATTTAAACTCAATCCATTCATGAATCAAAACATTGTTTAAGCACCTGCTATAAAGAAGATATGATGCTATCATTTTTAAGGACACAAAGATATGTTACGCATTGGCCTGCTTTTAAGCAGTTCACAGCTAGCGTAATTATTAAAGACACATAATCACATGAGGTAGTAAGAGAATGTCAAGTCTGACAGTGTGAACTGTCAGAGGACGGTGAGCTCACGGTGGGCTGCTGCCTTCGAGGAAGACGTCCTGAGTTGTGCTTGATGAATGAGGTCTAAATAAGCTATGGTAGAAGTATGTACAGGTCTGTAAGAGATAGATACTTCGAAGAGAAGGGAGAGGGGACAGGCTGCAGGTGGGGGGACTGGCAGAATTCAAAATGCATCAGCAGAACGTGGCAGAGTGTCGGGATTGAGTGGAACCACAGCGAACAGGTCTGTCAACCTGGAGTTGTGGGAATGAACGGAGGAGAGGCGGACCAGATAGCAGACAGTGCTGAAATGCCCGATCAACTCACTTAAGTTATTCAAGCTAGGATTCTCAGCTGTGACTTCAGCAAGTCAGGATAAATAAATTCCCGTCCAAGTGGGAATTAACCCTGTTGCTTCAGGAATTGATTCAAGTTTTAGTATCACAGACTGGGTCACTAGACAGCTAGCTAATGGTCTTTACCTTGTTCACCGTGCTTTTCACGAGAGCAAATAAACACATATTATCTGTTCAAAGGGTGTCTACGTACCAGCCAATGTTAATGGTTGTTAGAGGGACATCTTGTCTTTTTTAAATTTATTTTTTAATGTTTATTTATTTATTTTTGAGAGAGAGTGAGTGAGCAGAAGCTGGGGAGGGGCAGAGAGAGAGAGAGAGAGAGAGAGAGAGAGAGAGAATCCAAAGCAGGCTCCTGGCTCTGAGCTATCAGCACAGAGCCCAATGCGGGGCTCGAACCCTCAAATTGTGAGATCATGACCTGAGCCGGAGTCAGACGCTTAACCGACTGAGCCACCCAGGCAGAGCGACCTCTTTTCATAGGGTGAGCACATGGCCCTACACATGAGCCTAGATACATACTTGTACATACACAGATTCACGTATATATGTGTGTGTGTATTTTGGACAGGGAGTTTATATAGGGGTTGCTGAAAATTCTTGCATATGGTAAGCAGCCCTTGCCTCACCATAGCCAGAGGAAGGGTCTTCTTTGATAGATATCTGCTCCTATTATTTACAGGCATTTTTGATGATGAAAATGAATAGACCACCCATGTCACAGTCTGTTCATTTCTCACAAATGTGCATGGTCTTTGATCACATCTCTAGGCTGTAATCTATAATTAACCTATGTTCAGAGACTGCCTGTGAACACCACCAAGGTTGTTTGTTTTCTTTTTTCCGGGTAAACTCTGTTCTGTGAGCAGGAACCACAGCACAGCACCAACCTGTCTATGGCCAAACCTAAGAGCACACATCAAAAATGGTACTACACTAATTGTTTTAAAAGGATTCGTAATTTATAGGTAGAACAACTACATATAATCTTGCTTTTCAGAATGTACTGCTGACAAAAATTATTTAAAGTCATTTGTCTGGTGAGTTACTGAACATTTCATAACAAATCATCTGTTCAAGGAAATAATTCACTGCGAGACATATTGATGACAGGTTTGGATTTTAGGAAATGGTAATTTGTAGTATCAGCTCCTTTGTCTTGATGACCTTCGCTAGACTATACCGGTATTTTACGTATTCTTCCCTCTTCTTTGCCTTCCAACATCCCAGAGAATAATTCATATCGTTGCTCACCTTTGCTAATGATTTCCCCAAAGGTTTTCCTTCATCAATATCAGGGAAAACTAACCCATTGTCATCATCTTTTAAAAAGTAATTAGCCATGAATAATTGTTCCGTCCTGACATCTCCCTAACTGAATTGATTTTCTTGTTCTTTTATTTGAAGGTAGATCTATTCATTGTGGCCATGTTAGAACGCTATCACCCTTTTATTTTCCCATTTCTTAACTCTCTGCTTTTCTGTGAATGCTCTGGAATACACTGGCCCTGTAGACTTCAATGCCATGTGAACATTTCCCTAGTTTTATTATACATTCTATTCCAAAGTAGAAGAATGGATTTTTCTATCCAGCTTTATTAGATTCGATTTTGGAATATTTTACTTAATGGGTTATTTTCATGGCTGTCCCTATGCAACATTTATATGGGAAATGTTGTGCTTCTTGATTAAAAATATCCCCATGGGGATATTTTCCCCCAGAATTTTTCTTAAAATTACCTTTAGGTGGCGTAGAAGTAAAAAAAAAAAAAATTACCCTTTCCCCTGGGCATGTGCTGGTCACCCCATGACAATCTCGAGACACTCCAGTACAATAATTGGAGGATGGCCACGACAACGGATAAAGGAAAAATAAGTAGACCATGCCTGTATAGTTCCTGTTTCTAATGCTCAGATGGGATTTTGTCTATGTGCTCTACTAAGGAGCTACCCTGGAAAATTATTCCGAAGCTTTGGCTGCGACAGGCGCCAAGAGGTTAGTTATGCCTTTGCTTGCTAGTCTCCATTAGTCACTGATTTGCTTCTGGGCACAATTCGAGGGATTAATTTTTATCTACAAATCCCCGTGAGGTTGAGTCCTGGTTATCTTGGCAATAGTATTTCTGCTTACTCTAAAGGCAACTAAGATTCACAAGGGAGACTCCTTGATAGAATTATATATGATGAGAAGCCAGTGCTCCGTGCTTAAATAGGTAACCTTAATGTTGTGTGACTAGAATTTGGCAGTAAACAGGTATTTTATGTTCTGCCAAGGTTTTACTATCAGATACACTCTCCTGTTAGCTATTTAATGAGACAAGGTCTTTTTCCCCCTTTTGCTATATTGGAGCATTGCTTAGATTTATGTCTGATTCAAAAGCAGCTGTTCCCAGTTGCTTCCTGGTACTTAAAGTCTAAACTATGTCTGGTGTTAGCAATTTGAAAAGCCTTTGTAGCTTGGATACTGATCTTATATGATGCCGGTGGTTTGGTAAATACTCACGTAAGCAAACAGAAATGAAAATCGTACACAGTTCATTAGTAGAGTGTTGAAAGCTTGGAATACGCTCTGAATCTGAAACCGATTCAGCCATAAAACCACTCTCTTGGCAAAAGTAATCTCTCTCTGCTTCAATCGCCTGAGTTAGAATACAGGGATTATACAATTTTCTAAACCTTGGCTTCTGTGGAGGATGATAAAGATTACTCATTGGATGTGAGGTTGCAAACAGAAAGTACTCCAGAATGTGAAAGGAAATAATACTAATTAAAACCATATATACAGAAGATCTATGCTTTAGTCATCTAAAAATCTCCTCAATAATAAAAATGCAGCTGAATTTGACCTTTTAGTATTTCGGACATCTGGGTAAATGTGGTGGTCTTTTCATTGTCCTGACAACTTTTAAGGTATTGGAACAAAACGTGACTGCTGCAAACGATTCTGGAGAAAGACAGTTTGCTTGTATGCATTGTCTGGGAGTTTGCAGGCCACTGGCTCTGAACTTGTGACCTTCTGAAAAAAAATCTCAGGGAAGTAATGAAAGAAGAAAGGAGAAATAAAGATAAGGCTGACACATAGCTCTTGCATCTAAAATGTGATTATTTTTCACCTAATGTGGTCCTCGGAGAAGGTCCCCACCACTGATCCAACTGTGCCTGCCTGAAACTTGGAGTGTCCCAAGATATCCATATCCTTATGAGTTTATTTGTTCATGTGCTAAGTATTTACTGAGAGGTTACTATGTGCTAGGGCAGGTACGGTGCTGGGTGCGTAAGATGGACATGATTCCTGCTCTCATGAATTCTTCATGAAGAGACAAAGGATAGTAAATGAAGAACAAAGCAAATGACAAATTACTCTAAGACCCGGGAAAGGCAAACACAAGGTATTGAGGTAGATAATAGTATGGACCCCCTACCTCCACTGGATGGTCCAGGAAGTCTCCTCTGAGGAGGGGGCATTCAAGCTTAGGCTCAGTAAACAAGGGGGAGCGGAGCCCTCCATGTGGAAGTTGCTAGAAGAGTGTTCAGACAGAGGGAACAGCATGTGCAAAACCCTGAGTCTGGAACAGAAAAAGAGCCTGGGGCTGGAGTGTGGAGAATGAGGAGAAGCCCCAGGATTTGTTAAGGAATTTGTATTTTATCCCATCCGCCCATCTGCACTGGGAAGACTGAAGAATTAGAAGTCAAAGACAAACAAGATCTGATTCAGCTTTCAAATCTTGCTGCTGAGTCGAGGATGGACCAAGTGTCCCCTGTCCTAAAGAGCTCTTGAATGTGCTCATTCTGTTCTCTTCACTGCCACCACCTGGTCCTGGTGACCATCACCTCTCACTTCACTGACTGCGATAGCCTCTCGACTGTCTCTTCAAATCCATACTTCCTCCGTGTAATCCATTCTCCACACTGCGGCTAGCGATCTTTGAACGATGCAAAACTTGGTTTTGTTCCATTCCTCCTCAGAAGCCGGCAGTGGCTGCCCACTGCCAGTGGGAGAAAGTCCACATCCTCTACCTCATGGAGCCCACACTGGCTTGGCCCTTTTCTGCCTCCTCACCTTCAGCCGCCGGCTCTCCTACCTCTCTGGGCTCTAGTCGCAGGAGGTTTCCGCCCATTCCTGAACAGGGCTCTCCCTGCCTCAGTGCCTTTGCACCTTCTTTTTTCCCTGTCACCCTAAACATCTATCCCCCCTGCTTTCACAACTCCCAGTTCTCCTAGCACAGTGGTCCTCAAGCTTTAACGTGCATCAGGATCAGTTTTACCATTTCTAAGATGGGAAAATGATCCATATCTCTCTAGGACCATCATGAGGATTATGTAGGTCAATTCCTGGAAATTCGGAATAAAAAAAATGTTTCTTAAAGTCCGTATCTCCTTCCTCTCTTGCCATCAGGAAGCCTAGAGTTGGGATTTTACAGTCAGGGAATGAGTTGCGTTCAACAATATGCTCTTAGAAGCTTCAGCTCAAAGTGAAGAAGTGATTGCCTGCAAGGCCTGGAAGGCTGGCCGCGGGGACTCAGAAGTGACACCTCTCCCTATCACCACTTCTCTGCCCATGATGGAACAGGCATGATCAACCCACCTACCTCCCACGGGTGGAGGATTCAAAGAGGTGATAAATGTAGTCTCAAGGAGCCTCAAGCACTCAGGCGTGCTGATTATTATGTTATCGTCGTGACATTTTTTCTATTTCCGATAGACTGCTCATTCCAAAAATTCATGACTGTAAACGGCGGACTTAATTTCAACTTAAAGGGTGGAGGAGCGCAGGGAGCACTTGGGGCTTCTCCAAAAGGACATAGAAAATGCTGGGACATCAGGGTGACTGAGGCCAGGTGTACGCATCTGGTCTGTCTGTAGTCTGTGGAGCCCAGAACTCCGGGCCGGAAGCCCGTGCCTGGACTCCAGCCGGCTGTGCCTGGCTTTCGGTGAGCTTCCCTATCTTGGATGGGGGTACGCGGTCAACAGCCATTGCGTCTCTCATCTCTGTGATAAGCACATGTCTCATTTCTGTTTTGATAGCATTTCTGTTTCCTTCAAGGTCCGCCCAGTGGTCACCAGTCACCGGTATCCACACCATCTGGGTGACCGATGCCCATTGCAACCTGGTCTTCTTCCTTCCAATGAAGACTAAATATTATGGGTTGAAACTGTAGAGAGTGCAGTCTACATTTCACCCTCACTAGACTACAGGCAACTTGAGAGCAGGAACTCTTTATGTTCCCATCGCTTAGGACAGACTAGACATTCAAAATAAGCTTGTCAAGGGTGCAGATGTATGAGAGCAGTTCTCTGCTGTGACAGGAAGGGCGGGGCTTCCTGAGGCACTAGCTCCCTCGCGAGAGCAGGAATGCAAAAAATTAATAAAGACAGAGGATTTAGGGAAGGAAGAGGTCACTGGAGATAAAACATGAAACTACCTTACAACGTTGTTTAGAGTCAGAACGTTTAGGGCAACTTTATTTGCACACATTTCAAGGAGGCGCTCGCCGAAGGAGTGGGCTTCAACACACGTATTATACGGAGTCCTTAACAGTTACAACTGCACACTTCATTTTGCAGTGCATTTTTGTAGCTATAGACAGAAAACCTACTTAGAGGACCTTCTTGACAATTCCTCCTCCTGTAACACCCTTTACCTGTGCGACCTATACTGACTAACCATGTATTTCAGACAATGACAAGCAAGAGAACACTAGCAAGAAGGAGCAAAAAAGTAACATACCTGCTGATGTAATTGAAGCATTAACTCCCGGGTTATCTCCCTAGCAGAGCAGAGCACTCTTGAATTGAATTCTCAAGTCCATGAATTGAGAAGGAAGCTTGTCTTATAGAATACACAAACTGCCCTCTGATTGGAATGAGGCAGTTATTTGGCATGCTAATTTTTCATATTCCTTTTGAAGAAGAGGCTCTTGTTCCAGCAGGCTGCCCACTGACAAGTTAGGAAATAGAACACAGATGCTGAAGGCACAGGATAAGGATATAGTAGAAAGTTCCTTCCTGCCAACCATGTTTTAAGTCAACTAGCCTTGGAGGCTGAGATGTCTCCAACCCATCAATGTCTGTGGTCCCAGGCAGCCCTTCTTTCTTTGGCCAGACCTGTTGGCACTTCAACATATGCATGCAACTCAGCACAGACTGTCTTCTGCATAAATTTGATATTTTGAAGATCAACTTTCATGTGCTCAGAAAATGAGCTTGGAGGAATTCGCACCTAACCTTGCCTAGTAGATCTAGCTTTCAAATTTTTCTCAACGATGAGTCCAAGTCCCTCCTCCAAAGAATAACCATATATAAGAAAGGCTATAAATTTCTTTTTGAGGCTGTGACATTCTAGATCATTGGCAAAGGTCCATTAAATTAGCTTTCTCTGAAGCCCAAGAACCACCGCCCTCTTCAACTGATGAGATCTTTAGGTCAGGGTCTGTGTCATTTTCAAATAGGCCCTAAAACACTTAGACACATTTAGGCTTGACCACAGATCATTTGAAACAAATGAAATCATTGTTGTTGAGATATAGACCCTTAGACGGGAACTATACACCATGTTTTGGAGCAGAAGTTTGACTCGGAGATATTTTAACGTACAAGAAGGGAAAAAAACCCCACTGAACTCATTTATATACCTAATGAAAACAGTGTACAAAGGCAGTATGTATTCCGTTCCCTTGGACCTTTGTCCCATTGCTGTTCTTTCTTCTTATTTTTAACTCTAAGTTTTTATTACTAGGTAATGCTTTGAGACGTACGTCTCAGATACCTCCGAGCATCACCCTATATACAATATCCTCTTAGGGTCTTTTTGGAAAATAAAAATACTATATTTTTTTTATGAACTGAAATTTACATTTGAAGTTTTGGAAGATAATGAAATTGAGCAACTGTACCCAATTTACAATTGGCTGGAAGATTTTCTCTCTCTCTATATCCCTCCATCTTTTACATGCCTACATACATCTTCTGTAGACACACAAACATAAAGGGTCAAGGGCACTGTCGACCTCCATTATTTCCATGTCATCTTAAGTCATTTCTTAATAAGTTAATGAATAATGGTAATAAATGACCTCCTAGTTGAAGCCATTTATAAACGGTACACATGTTTGGAAACTGTGTTGATGAAAATCTATAGAATCTAATCTGGAAGGGACAAAGGGCATGAGCACTACAAAAGGGAGAAATGCCAGATGGCCTTGTTAACATGTTAAAAATGATAGAAAAATCTTGAGTGTGGAAGGAGAGTACATATATAAAACTCTCCTCAAATACCTGAAAAGGGTAGCTGTCAATTTCCTGCGGATCAATTGTGAAGTTATTCTATCAATCCTTGGTCCCGTTCTTAATGAGTATCAATTATTGTTAATATTTTACTAAATCTCCTATGGGGAAAACAGGGATTTGCAAGTAATAAAGACTTATTACAGATCATTTTTGATGGCTGTGCATGTGGAGTCTAGACAACAGCTGTGGAGAAGAGCACGTGATGGAGCGGGCCTTGGGATGAGAAAGATAGATGGTATTTAAGTGTGATAACAAACACACAAGAGAAGAGTTGACATTAAAGAATGGGGAGATATTTGGAATAGGATGAAGGTCAGTGATAATATTGTATACATTCTTATATAAAAATAATGTACAAGCAGAGTGTTTTAATTTTGATATAATTCTCTGGGGTGTAGACTGGTGATGAACTGAGGCTTAGCAAATCGGGACTGTCCTTTACATACATTGTTGACAAAAAAGAATGTTATTATATTTTGCCTTTGCAATTTTGATGAGACTGTGCCAAAGCGGATGCGCCATAATAGCTGTCTATATCTTCCTGGATAAAACAAGGGCGTGAGAATCAGCTGTGTCAAATGGTCAGAGGCGAAACTTCCTGCTGTGAACGTTATGGCCAAGCTTACTTTATATTTCCATTTCTGGGCTCCTACACTTAATCTCTGGTTACCGGCGTCTCCCACGCAGCACAGGCAGGGTGAGAATCCACCTGTATTACCGTAGTTGTTTATTGATTAATGTGTAAGTAGGACACCCAAAGGAGAAAATGGATATTCATGATTCTTCTTGGAATATAAGATTTTCTTCAGTGATTCCTCTCTTCACTTTGTTATTGGTGATTTGAGTTTTTCTCTACATGGAATATTGAACATTTTGTAAAACCATCACCCGGGCCATAGAAATAGGTAGCCTCTGTGGCGAGGTAAGATACAGAACAAAAGATGATCGCATCAACTTTACTTTTCTTCCTGAGATTTTCCAGGAACCTGCCCTTGGCAGTTAGCCATCTTTCTGCACGCTTGGATTTGGCAGTCACTCAAACTGTTCAGGAATATTCTGGTTCTCCACTTTCTAGGTACAGGGTAGGATTGTACTCCCCCATTCTCCTTTTGAAGGTAGAGTTTGCCTTGTGACTTGATTTTGCTAATGAAATGTGAACAGAAGTGATATGCGAGCTTCCTTTTTTCTCCCGTGGAAGAACATGGTCGTTGGGGAGGTGGGGCCTCTGCTTCTTTGGGTTCCTGACTGAATACACTGGGCCGATCCCCGACTATTACCTTGCATCACCATTAGTATGAGGGAGGAACAGACTTTGTTGTGTTAAGCCACTGAGATTTGTGAACCCCAGCCCATCCTGACTGGCATATTGGAAAAGAGCAAAGTCATTCAGTCTACAGCTGCATATGCGACCCTCTTTTCTTCCTTTAAACACCATGAGTTCCAAGTTAGCTTTGGTGTTATTTTATCTTTGTAAGGGGCCCCAAAACAGAAAGATAAAAAATTGTAACATTTCTGAATTTTTATTTCTGGTAAATTATTACCACCTCATTAAACATCGCGTAAAGCTGTTAAGTACTAATTATTTGTTAAAGTTTTAAAATGATAACTATGGCAATAACTATGACTAAATCACTAATAAGGATTGGGACCGCACTGCAAATGGTTCCATTGGCAAACTTTGTGAGCAGGTGACAAAGGATGATTAAAAAGAAATCTAGGGCTATTGTACCGCAAGTGTGATTTACTTTGTTTTGACAAGCGCGCGTTAGCTTTAATTGTACGTGATGATAATCTGTAAGGGGACTGGAGATGTACTGGGATTCATTTTGGAAAGGTGTTCCAAAACACCTCGAGACTGCGCACTGTTCTTAAGTCGGCTGAGAAATGAGGTGTGACATTGCCAGGTTTCCATGTGAAAATGATTATGTTTGTAGATTGAGAGAGAATGAACCTAAATTATTCTATTGTATATTCTGGTTGACTGACACACAGATTTGCCTAATCGAGGACGTGTACTGACAATAATTGAGTGTCTTCTATTTTTCAATTTTCAGAAAACTACTTGATAATTCAAGTTTTTTTTTTTCCAGCAAGAATCACTCCTATGCCCTGTGTTCATTTATATTCTTCTGTTATGGTTTGGTTGTAATCCAGGGTTTTCTGACTGATTAGCTATGCACGGCTTGTTTCAAACCAGTGCAAAACTCCAGCATCCTCCTGGTCTTCTGGTTTCTTTTTCATGTGCAGTGTCATGCATTTTCCTAACTTCTCCCAGAAATGTGGTTGTTAGTGCATGAAAACGTTAGTTGAGCCTTAAAAAAAAATGTAAATACCACCTCACGACAAGTCTATCATCGAATGCCAGCAAAATTATCTCTCTCTCTTATCTAGCCCAGGAAAAAAAAATGGAAAATGAGAAACTGAAAACTGAATTATCCATTAACTGTTTGATATCAAAACCTTCCTAAAGTCTTGAGGCTTTGTTACTTAATCTTAGATTTTTTTTTCCTGCCTCAAACTCAATCGTGTGTGTGTGTGTGTGTGTGTGTGTGTGTGCATAAACACACACACACACACACATATATGGCTTAATTATTATTACAATAACATAAAATTTGCATATAAATTATATACTAGAAAGAAGGATACCCCCAGAAAGCAATTGTATATGGTACAATTTTTACCTTTGCTTCTGTTCTGTTACTTTAAATTCAGGTGATACAATCTCTCTTTAAACTTCTTCCAGGATTACTTTGCATTACTCCTTATTTGTTTCTTGAAAAGCTTCTGCAGATGAAATGTTATTTACTATAGTCCTTGCACTCACAAAACTTAATAGGAAAAACACTTACAAGTGACGCGGTAGTATCTGTCAGAAAAGCAGTAATTTGGTTTCGAAAACCTGTCTGATCCTTTTTCTTTTCCTTAGGCTCTGCCAACTGATACAAAATTGCATCCCAGTGACTCAAATGGACAAAAAGCAAATGCCAGTAGGAACTCCTAACTCAGAGGTTCTGTCTTCTATCTTCTATAAGGATGTTTCTAAGAGTGGGGAGTCACATACCATTTGTAGGTGCTGGGGCAGGACAGCATTTCAGCAATTCTGGAAGGTAGATATGTGGTTTGAATGGCTCTCAGGTCGGATAGAGCCTTGTGGTGAAGAGAAGGCATGGGCTGTCCTTCCTCCCTTGAAAATCATTGCCTTGATGATGGAGGAAATGTTTCAATGGCACATGTTAGGGAAAGAATGAGATAACGCCTATATTCTCTTTGAACCGAAATATTTTAGGTACATATTGTGAAGTTATTAAGAGTTTCAAATAGCTTATTCTCCTGAGCTATCTTTGTTGTCAAGGGTATGGACTAAAATTCTGGTTCACAAATAAGATTGGCAGGTAGGGACCTTTGACTCTGTCAATCTTTTTTTTTTTTTTTTTTTTTTTTTAATGTTTATTCATTCTTGAGAGAGAGAGAGAGAGCAGGGGAGGGGCAGAGAGAGGGAGACAGAATCCCAGGCAGGCTCCATGCTGTCAGCACAGAGCCTGACGTGGGGCTTGAACCCATGAACCATGAGATCATGACCTGAGCCGAAACCAAGAGTTGGACGCTTAACCAACTGAGCCACCCAGGCGCCCCTGACTCTGTCAATCTTAAATAAACGGGCCCCCATCTTCCTGCTATCTGGAGCAGCATTCAAAGGAAGAGGGGACATAAAAGGCACCCCCACGGATTCTGACAAGGCTTTGGTAGTTCTTGATGGTTTCTAGGTATTTTCTGTGCTCAACCCGTGTGACTTAAGAGTTGCTCACTTGGGTCCCTTTGGCTTTTAGGTTTACTACAGCAGCAATTTAATTTGTACACGAGGCTTTTCCTGTTTTTTTTTCTTAATTTTTGAATTATTTGTGACTTCTTTGTCTAATACCTATTCTCCGCCCCCCCACCCCCACCCCGCCGCCCATGGCATTTATGGGCCTTAATATTAATATTATATGGCTCAATATAGGATCTCAACTTTTTCAGCCTCAATGCCTCCTAGCTTCCTGATATGTATATTCCCTTGCAAAATGTTTTTTGAAAGTTTTGTTCCGTCCCTTGACTCCAGGCCTTGTCCACACTCCTCCCCTTGTTGGGAATGTGCTTTTAATTTCCAATGAACCCGAGAGATTCAGTATATTCTGAGAAGCTTCCCGGTTCAGTGACTGGAATCACTGAAAAAGCATAGGGGGTGTTCTTGATTCCTTCTTTTCCCTCCCTCTCCACCATCTATCCTTCAGCAACTCTTGTCAATTCTATTACCAAATACATTCCTTATTCTAAGGACTTTTCACCATCTCCCCAACAACTATTGTCATCCAAGCCATCGCCTGTACTGCATGACCAAGGCAGACCCCTAACTGGTCTCCGTATGTCCACATATGACCCACACAGAACATTCTCTACTCAGCAGCCAACATGATCTTTTAAAAGTATAAAGCAGATTGGGGTGGGTGTCTGGGTCAGGCGGTCGGTTAAGTGTCAGACTGTTGATTTCGGCTCCGGTCATGATTTCATGGTTTGTGAGATCGAGCCCTGCATCAGGTGCTGCACTGACAGCGCGTAGCCTGCTTGGGATTCTCTCTCCCTGTCTCTCTGCCCCTCCTCTGCTCACACAGTCTCTTTCTCAAAATAAATTCATGAACATTAAAGAAAAGTATAAAGCGGATGGTATCACCGCCTGAGAAACCCCACGGTGGTTCCCAGTGGCTGTAGTTACCTGGTCTCTGGTACCTCCTGAACTTCTACTGAACCATCTACTTCTCTTTCCTCATTTAGTATATTCCTGCGCCCCAGGCCTTCCTTCTGTTCCTTGAACAACCGGAACACCTTCTCCTTCAGGACTTTGCGTTTGTTGTGCCCCCCTGCATGCATCCACTTAGCCACACACAAATCTTTGCTTCTTCACATTCAAGTCCAAGGTCAAATGCCACCTCCTCAGAGAGGGCGTCCTCAGCCACCGTACGTGAAATAACCCGTCACCCCCATGATTCTATATCCTATTAGTCTATTTTGTTTTCACTGACATTCTTAACTACAATCATTTTCTTACGTTCCCCTTCCCCCCGTCCAGATGGATATTAGTTTTTCTCTTAACCACTCACTGGATAACAAGTGCCCAGATGAAGGCCAGCCTATAAATAAGGTCTGCCTGAGGGAAGAAGCCAGAAATGCCACCTCCTTCATGAGTGCCCATTAGCTCCTCTTAGGACACCTTCCCTGCCTACGTTTACGTACTTGTTTCTCTGTTAGAGTTGAAGCTTTTCCGGGCCCTGTGCTCTGTTTAAACTGTTACCCTCCAGAGTGCTTTCTGTGGGGAGACTCTTAATATATATTTACTCAATTCAATTATACTCTTAAAGGAAACCGAGTAACAAATGTAAGGAGAGTGCTGGAATATCAGAGAGAAATAGAAGCAATCGGCAACGGCCTCAAACAGATACTACGCGTGGTCCGTTCACTTTCAGGTATTCACTCTCAGTGACGCTTTATTTCCAGATTTCCCTATGCCAGAGCTCAGTCCACAGAACCTGCTCCGGGTTGACTGGCTCAAAAGGAGGCGAGGCACAACTGGCAAATAGAGAAGCAAAGGCAAAGGCTCGCGTCCTCAAAAGTTTAATCAGGGCCTACCGCGTGTCATGATTTCCTGTACAATCGGTAGGCAAGGGCGTGGAGTGGAGGTGTTAGGACGAAAGCTATCGGCCGTTAACCAGAAGGGAAAGGAACAAGCAGAGGAAAGGAATGGCAAAAAGGAGACTGATGTTCAAAATTCAACTTTTAAGTCAGACCAAGGAGGATATAGGAAAACTTTCTACATCTCAACAGTGGTATTGTTCCTGGGCTCTCCATAGCACGTAAAGAAAAGACACTCTCGAGCCCGTGTAATGTGGAAATTGCTTTTAGTCACTCTCCCCAGGAAAGCAAGATGTGTCAGCTTGGAAGCTGTTAGCCTGCCAATCCTATTGTCAGGCAACCAGGACATTTGAATTCGGATGTGCTGAAATTCCATTTGGGGGTTTTCTGCCACAAATCCCTAACATATACACAGACCTCTGGCTAGAAAATGAGGAAGCTTCACACATCAACTCTCTTTTCGAACGTATTTTCAACAGCTCTGCTCAAAGAATCCTGGCCACAAGTTACAAACTGAGGTATTCACCAAGGCTGGGGACAGGTGAGAGGGAGGGCAGATGGTTATTTCAGGCAGAACGACAGGCACCTGCTTTCACAGCAGAGTCATTCTTTCATTTGTATTCATTCAACAAGTCTTAGTGGCAAGGCAGTGCATTGCCAGGCCATAGAACTTAGGCTCGGCGTCTGAAGGTTTGCTTTCAATCCTATTGTGATGGTTTGTTTTGTGCGTTCACCTGGTGAGGCCACGTTATTCAATGGCACTTGGGTGTAGGTGTTGCTCTGAAGACATTTTGTATTTGGTACATTTGACATCACAGTCCGTTGACTTGACATAAAGGAGATTATCCTTGATAATCTGGGTGGGCCTCATCTAATCAGTGGAAGGTCTTAAGAGCAAACTGAGCTTTCCCTGATAAAGAGGAAATTCCGCCTGTGGACTGCAGCATGAAGTCTTGCCTGAGAGTTTCCAGCTGCTGCTGGGCTGCCTGGAGGCTTTTAGACTTGCCCAGCCAGACCTTGCAATTGCTTAAGCCAGTTCCTAGAAATCTCCTCCTACCCGCACCCCCCTCCCCATATATATATATATATATATAGCATCAGTAGAATATATAGTATATTCTAGAATATACTATATAGTAGAATATATAGTATAGTATATATATACAGTATACAGTATATAGTATATATATAGTATATATAGTATATATATACAGTATACAGTAGGATATATAGTATAGAATATATAGTATATACACACACACATAGACACACACACACACACACTAGTAGGCTTCTTATAGGTGTGTGTGTATATATATATATGTATATATATGATTATATATATTATCATATATATATCATTAATATATATCATTATATATATATGATTATAGATATGCTTAAAAAATATATGTGTGGTCTTCTCTTAATTTTGTTTCTCTGGCAGAACCCTGGCTGTTGCACCTAGGGACTGAGCTGACCTTGGGAAAGGACCTTATTCTCTCTGTGCCTCAGTTTCTTCATCTATGGAATAAGGGTAGCAATAGCACCCATCTCACAGGCTTGTGGTGAGGATTAAGTGAGTTAACAAATGTGCATCCTTAGACTGGGGATCGGCACATAGTAAGCACTCGTTATAATTACTAACCACCCACCGTTTGCTTATGATAGCTGCCGGGGAGAAATAGGAATAAAAAAGATGAGATACCTGACGTCAAGAAGCGTGCATTCTTCAGAGGTTCACAAGGCACAATCACAAGTAAATGTAATCAGAATGTAATCCTAGTGCACACTCATAATTTGGGAAAGGCTGGCTGGCTCACCAGGCTAACTATTCCTAGTGAGGATAGATAATGTTTATCTACTATCTGCTGAGTATGATGCAATTTCATCTGCTTGCTTTCTGATCCTTCCTTTATTCATTTGCTGTTTCACTTAACTAACACTCATTGGGCTCCTATTCTATATTAGGTATAGTTCTAGATGCTAAGGTTATGGTAGAAAATCAGAAGGGGTCCCCGCCTCCTTGTGATATATATTCTAGCAGGGACCACAAACAATACATAAGTAAAAAAAAAAATGTGTAATATAATTTCAAGTATGGATCCGTTCTATGAAGGAAGCCAAAGCATGGGAATAATGGTCAGGGTAGGTCTGGTGACATTTCAACTGAGACCTGCGGCGGCAGCTTTGCAAATATCTGGCCAAAGATGACTTCCCATAAGAAAACCACAAAAGGCCCTGAGATTGAGAATGATCTTGACGTATTGGAGGAAAATAAAGACGCCTACTGCGGCTGAGTCAGAGCGAACAAAGGGAAGGCCAGCAAGGAAATGAGGCGGGGAAGGGCAGTGGAGCCCACAACTTACCGAGCCTCTGGGCCATGACGTGGGGTTTTACTTCACGTCAAGCGTGATGGGAAAATAGTGATGCGTTTTGAGTAGGAAGGGCAGATGTGTATCGTAGAGGCTGGAGGAAAAGTCTGGGCTGGGCCGGTGTGGGAGTGGAGAGAAGAGTGAAAACAGCGAGTGCAGAGGAGCCACTGGACTAGAACAGGCGTGGGGTGATGATGGCGGCCGTGCAGGAGACGGGACGGGGGGGGGGGGGGGGGTGAGAGGTAGGTGAAAATCAGAACGGCTTTAGAGGACAGAGACGTGGGATGGGGCCTGAAATTAAGGTGCAGGTGCTGCCTTGACATCTCTGAGCTTCCCAGGGCCTCGCAGGGCCCAGGATGAGTTCCTGGGCTGTTGCCAGACACGCTGCCCACCCAGCAGCAAAGCCTCCCCACCTGGGACTTCCTGCCTCAGTTGGACCACCTGCACTCCACCCCCCCCCCCCCCCCCCCCCCCCAATCTAACAGGTTTCGCCTCCCTGGCAGCCTGCGAAATTATTCAGATAAACCAATCACATCGTCCCACTGGAACCTGCGGCCACTTCACCCTCTAGTTTCTAGGACGCCTGTCTCCCTGCCGCCAGTCCTTGCTTGGTCATTCTGTTCCTGACTGCGCCCCCTTGTGGCTCTGCGTGGCAAGTGCGGCCTGCCTACTCTGGGCTGTGCAGTATGTGTGGCCACTGTCCCCTGTCCAGTGCTGGGTGCTGTGTGTGTGTTTGGCCGTCTCTTACTCTTTAAGGCAGGGGATCCCTCCTTCACCAGTGGAGTGAATAGGAGGCGACCGGAACAATTGATGTGAAGAACGGAATGGCGCAACCACAGCCAAGGGCCTCCAGTCTGCTTTCATACATGCTCTTTGCTAATTAACTGGCTCCTGATGAGGCCAGAAGGTCCGAGCCGTGAGTGTTTGGGTGGAGCAGAAACTGAAAGCTGCAACTTCACAGCTGCAGCAAGAAATCCAAAATACCCTGAAGGGGTTTGTGCAGAGAGAGAGGGAAAAGAGAGTGAGAGAGAAGCCTGCACTGCAGGGAAAGGCAGGGCTGCAGCAGAGGAGGGTTTCTATCCAGCAATGTCTGGGGTGTGGGCATAGCCATCTTCTTTTTCCTTTTTTAATGTTTATTTATCTTTGTGAGAGAGACAGAGTGCAAGAAGGGGAAGGGAAGAGAGAGAGGGGGACATAGAATCTGAAGCAGGCTCCAGGCTCTGAGCTGTCTGCCCAGAGCCCAACGCGGGGCTCGAACCCACAGACCGTGAGATCATGACCCGAGTTGAAGTTGGTCGCTCAACCAACGGAGCCATCCAGGCGCCCCCCACCTTTTCTACTTCTTAAATAAACATTATGTATATATATATAACTGGAATTTTATCTATCTATCTATCTATCTATCTCACATCACTGTAACTTTCATGCTGTGTTTCTATGTACTTAGGACCCCATGCCCAATACCCAATATAATTGAAATTACTGATTCCATCCCATCAGCAATCAGTAAATTGTTGCAATTCCAGATTAAGTTGCTATGTTCTGTGCAGTCCCTATGTCAATATCCCCTAAGCTTTAGTTTGCCTTCAACTCTGAAGGATCATACACACGTTTACTCATGGAGCACTCGAGCAAACTTGCCTTTGCACACGGTCTCTGCAGGGAAGTTCTTAGCTGCATGCTCCTTTCTCAAGGGCACAGATATGGCATTGCATTGATGGAATTCGTCTCTGGAGACATTCATTTGACACACTCATTAAGGACCTACAAACAAACTAGCTTACAAAGAGGGGACAGACAGCTGTCCCACACAGAGTGTAATGCCCTATCACCTTGGCTGAATTATTTGGGAAATCAAGAGGTGTTACATTCCTGAGACTATCAAAACACTTAAAATTTAAAATTTCACTTAACCTATTTGTGCTGTTACTTGCAAATCAACCCAACTGGGATGCAGCCCCTTCCAACAGAAGGCTATAGAATCTGTCCAAATGGAAATCAACAAGAATTCCTGTATTGCTCTTAGAGAGTCTTTCACCATAGAGGCTTCAGCAACTCCTCTCATAGAGTCTCTGGGTTGCTTATCAGGGGCATAAGTTGCCCATGTGCTTCTGATGCAAGAAACTGCCCTTCCTTGTCCTTGTGTTATACATCATCAGAGTGGAAATTGCAGGCCACTTACTGGGATTTCTTGGAAACAGAGGCTCTAATAAACCCCTAGCCTATGACCCTGCACACCATTATGTGTGTGTCCTGACGTCCCTTCCTCCCTCTTCCCCTTCTCACTCTTCTACTGCCACGCCGGCCCCTCCCAGCCTGAGAACCTGGGAGGCCCTCTTTCACATCAGGCCCTTCCCCACTGATAGATGGGCGATCTCCCTCCCTCCCTCCAGAATCTGCATGGCTCACTAGCCCCTTCACTTTATTCAGACCTCCGCTTCAATGTTCCCTCAGCCAAGAGGCATCTGCTGATCACTCTATCCAGAATGGCACTCCTTCCACTTCCCTCCTCCATTCTGTGTCCCTTACTCTGCCTTATTTTTCTTCCCAGGAACTCTGAATTTCATCTATTTGTATTCTATGCATTGCAACCTCTGCTAGAATATAAGCACTGTGAGAGTGAGGGCTTTGTTTTAGTAAGGCTTTGTCCATGCATCTGGTGCATAGTATGCTTAGTGTTGCTATGAAATAGGTGGCAGAGGGGAAAACAGAAATGAGAGAGAAGGAAGATGGGAAGAACAGGGTCTGAGGCATGGGCAAGCAGCACTCTGTTTATACTCGGCAGCCGGCATCTTGTTGTTCCGTTCACCCCCCTGGTGGCACCCTGATCTCCCCCTGGTAACCAGCCACCCTGTCCACTGTCAGCCCATGGTTCAGTCGGTCGGCTCCCGGCATTGTGTGATGTGTGATTCAAGTCTGGGCTGGTCCTGGGTCAAGTTCTAGTGATTGGCGCAGGGGCACACAACTGTTCCATTTCGATCCCCCGACAGCACCCGAAGGCAGTGTGCGTGGTGGCTAGGAGTCCAGACCCCGGGTCTTGATGACTGGGCCCAAATGCTCCCTCTATTGCCAATTAGATGAGTGACTCAGGCAAGCTACCTGCCCCCTCGGTGTCTCAGTATAATATAGGATTGTTGTGCAGATCCAGTGAGTTGACATAAGGGTAGCTCTTAGACCAGTGTCTGGGACAGAGTGAGGGTTCTGTAAGTTATCATCTGGTGGGGAGAGGCCAGTGCTGTTTTCTGTTGGATTCAGAGCCAAGGTTCTGTAGTCTTGGACCTGCTGAGGGCCATCTTGCCACCGTGTGGGACCTGAGCATAAAGCCACGTGGAAGAGAACCAAATTGGGGGATGAAGAAATACTGACTCTTGATGACACCCCTGGTTCGCTTAAGTACAGTCGCCTAAGTACATTGGACAAAGCTTGCCCGCCTATTTGTAACGAAACATTCAATCAGTACAACTACTAACGTTTCCCTCAGTTTGATGGGTATCCCTTGTTTCTTTGCTTCCGGTGGTTCTGTGACTTGTCTAAATCTTTTCTGTTAATATCTCACAGTTTTGGAAAGCACTCACCAAGCTACCTGGCTTTTTTTTGTTTGTTTGTTTTGTTTTGTTTCGTTTTTTCTTGGTATCGTGTTATTGTTCTCTGAGCCTGGCATGCTGGGTGGGAGAGACCTCAGAGCTCCCTTTTGTGCTCCTCCTCCGAGTCCAGGGCAAAGTCAGCCCTTCATGTCCTCCGTCCGAGGCCTCCCTCGTGTCCTTTTCTGTTCTGCTTTGCATAAAAAGAACTTCACGTGCCTCCTTCCACCTTATTTTTCTGTCTCCTCGCTCCACCGTCCGATGCTGCTTCAGAATGGGGAAGTCCGAGAACCGGGGGAGGAAGAAACAGATATGTGCCGGCCAGATCTGCAGTGGACGTTTGCCCTCTTGGGATCCAGGGTTATGGTCCCTCCACTCACTTGCTCCTTCCCAGACTGTCCTCCCTGTGACCCCATGTCAATCCAGTGCAGGGGAGACACGGCTCTCGGGGTTCTTTATCTTAGCTTTAAGTGTGGGTATTTCCTGCCACGCTTGTCCCCACTCAGTCGCTAGCACAAGGCTTTGAGCCTGTGGGTGCTCAGTGCCTGCTTCTCCTACTGACCCGCTCCTCCCCTCCTCTCAGGTGGGAGGCAAGGAGGAGATAGCATGGTGGCAAGAAGGAACACACAGAACCATTAGGGTCTGTCCAAGAGGGAATAGCCTCAGTAAGGAAGAGGCGAGACTCTTCACTCCTCTGAGAGTGAGGGAGAGGAGCACCTGGGACGGGAAATGGGGGAGATTTTCAACCAGAGATCATGAAGGACTGACCAGCAGCAGGACCGCCATTCCTGTGGGTGGCGTCACCCTCCACTGCCCGCCCTGCCCTTACTCTCCTTGTCCAGCCACGCTGGCTTGCTCTGGACCCTCAGATACACCAAGCTGTCTTTGACCTCTGGGCCTTCACAGATGCTTTTCTCTGGGCCCAGTTAACTCCTGGGTCTTGGCTCAGGCATCGTTTCCTCTGAGAGACTTCACTTGCCTCAGGCCTTGGTCAGCTGCTGTCGCTTTCTGTGCCTGTAGCTGCCTGAACTTTCCCATTGCCATACGCGTCACACTTGATCCTTATTATTTGTGTAATTGTCCTTCTGCTTTGTCAACTGCCAGGGGGTGCCCCAGAAGGACAAGGACGGTGTTTATTCTATATTAATCTCTGCTGTAGCCCAAGGACCCATCACGTTTCCTGGCCACATTAGCTATCCAACACATGTTTGTTGAATGATGAACTCTGGTGGAAATCTTAGAATATTCTTAGGGATAATAATTCTAAATCTTTTCTTTTGCAATGGAATTATACCTGCTTAATCTGTTGCCTTCTTTCTACCATGTCACATAATGCTAGGGGAGGGGAGCAGGTCCATTTATGTATTTATGCATAGTGTGTCTGAGCAAAAGCAATCAGCATCGAGGCACCCAACGGTAATGCCATCAATTCAGACTCTTGCTTTATGAGATAGAAAATTGAGATAGTAATCCACTTAACTCCACTGTGATATTTTTTCCTCTAGTTTAAACTGATTTTTTTTTTTTTTTCCTTCAAGGGGCAACAATGTCATCCAGAAAATTACTTCAACCCCTGACTTCACATTAGGCGTAGTTGTGTAGATGGATCCAGCCACTCCTCTATTGGGCCCTTGTAGATCTGGTGACCTAAAGGCAGCTGCTTCCGTAACCCAACATGTCTCTTTCAAGCTATCCAATCTGAGAAATTCACTTTCTCACAGAGTCAGCTTTTTGTGTTCTCCCTTCCTGAACTCTGCAATCTCCCTGCGAAGAGAAGAAGGGACAGTACTGGAAGGGAGTGTAGGTGGCGGGAAGAGAGGGGCAGAGGCGTTCTGTAAATGGGAGCGTCCTTCATGATGACAAGTTGCACTGCATGAAAGTGATCTGTGTGTGCGTGATAGCTTCCTTCCTGGCCTCCTTCTGACACTTGGGGATTTATGTCATTGGAGCTACTCATCTCCCTTAGCTAGGAAATTACAAATGAAGCAGAGAGAAGAGAGTATGGGAGGAAGCGAGGGAGTTTCTGAGTTTGACAAGCAAAAGTAAAGTTAAAGCAGCAATGACTGGTGCTTTTATAACAGTTTTCAAAGTTGACATTTGAAGTTTATGGTGCTTTCGTTAATGAGGTGTTTGAGTAGAGAAACAATAGCACTCAAATTAAGTTCAACTAAAGACTCAAAATACCCTCATATGCTTTTGTTTTTATCTTGTCTTCCAGCGACACGCTAAGAGAAATCTGTTCTTAGTGTTGTCTATGACAACAAACTCATTTCATTGTCTTACTTTTATGCACATGATAGACAACACCGAAGAACTTTTGATATCTTTTCTACATAGACAATTAAGCAACTAGAGACTGCCTCCCACCCCTAAAATGAGTTGAACCCATATTTAGTTAGCCTGGGATTTAAGGGCAAGACTGTGGGTGGGGACTAGACACAGCTAATAAACCAGAGACTCAGGCTTTATGATTAAAGAAGAATCATGTTGTCTTAATCTTGGATAATCAATTCTCTTTCTTTGTGAAGTATAAGTCTAGTCTTTGTTGGGAGAAGTTATGGATTTAGGAGAATGAATCCCAAGAGAAGCAGGAGAGGGTGAGATTCTAAATGCACAAGTAGTTTTTAGTACTCATCGTATGTAGGGCATTACCTGAGGCAGTGGATTAAAAGCAAAAACATGCAAGAGGCAATCCTCATTCTTCTTCCAGGGTTACATAGGTAGCATGGGTACCCTGTAACTATAACTCAAGGCCGTCTTGCCCTTACTGACTCTCTTAAAGTTAATTTCAGTCTATGGATACACAAACTCAGCAGGAGAATCTCGGGGAAAAAGAATACAGAAAAAAAAAATCTATCTGATGAGTGTCTTTTAGTGTTCAAGGCACAAAAGGCCAACTATTTCATAGCCCAAGAGCCAAAGTATTTTCAGTGACACTCTGCTTATCATACAGCAAATTGGGTAGGTGGCATTTTTTTTCCTGCCTAACAAATTTTACTAGTTATTTTAGGATTCTAAATGTGTGTGTGTGTGTGTGTGTGTGTGTGTGTATGTGCATGTTCTGAATTAATGGTTTAAAAGATTCTAAATAATGTGGATATTTTCCAGCATGTTCTCCCGTTGGTCTGCTTAGACTCTGTCTCTACATCTTGAACAGCAATGACTTCTAAACTTGAATGGTTCTTACCATTGAGTGAGTGTAGCTTTTTAAATTTATAGAGTTGTAAGCCCAGCCCAGGTCTATCCAGTTAGAATCTCTAGGAGTTAAGCCCATTTTTTTTACAAGTGCCCCTCTCAATGCCCATCACCCATTTTCTCCTCTCCCCTTCCCCGCACCGCCATCCATCCTCAGTTTGTTCTCTATATTTAAGAGTCTCTTGTGGTTTGCCTCCCTCCCTCTCTGTTTGTAACTATTTTTTTCCCCTTCCCTTCCCACATGGTCTTCTGTTGAGTTTTTCAAGATCCACATATGAGTGAAAACATATGATATCTATCCTTCTCTGACTGACTTATTTCACTCAGCATAATACCTTCCAGTTCCATTCATGTTGCTGCAGATGGCAGGATTTCATTCTTTCTCATTGCCAAGTAGTATTCCATTGTAGATATAAACCACATCTTTATCCACTCATCAGTTGATGGACATTTAGGCTTTTTCCATAATTTGGATTGTGCTGTTATAAACATTGGGGTACAAGTGCCCCTATGCATCAGCACTCCTGTATCCTTTGGGTAAATTCCTAATTGTGCTATTGCTGGGTCATAGGGTAGTTCTATTTTTAATTTTTGAGGAACCTCCATACTGTTTCCCAGAGCAGCTGCACCAGTTTGCATTCCCACCAACAGTGCAAGAGGGTTCCCGTTTCTCCACATCCTCGCCAGCATCTATAGTCTCCTGATTTGTTCATTTTAGCCACTCTGACCGGGGTGAGGTGGTATGTATGTTTATATACATGTTATATGTATGCGTGTATACATGTATTCATTGCATATTCTACATGTTTTTAGTATATGTCAATCTCTTATAAATGTAGACTTAAGAATTTTCTCTAGATGATTTTTCAAGACAGTAGGTAGTTTTTATGTTTTACATATAGGCTATTCAGCATTTTCTGTAAGGGGCACCTGGGTGGCTCAGTTGGTTAGTGTCCGACTTCGGCTCAGGTACGGTCCACCTCGGGCTGTCTGCTGACAGCTCAGAGTCTGGAGCCTGCTTTGGATTCTG
This sequence comes from Panthera onca, assembly GCF_046562875.1. Lineage (NCBI taxonomy): Eukaryota > Metazoa > Chordata > Mammalia > Carnivora > Felidae > Panthera > Panthera onca. Next base: position 210,569,337 of record NC_138339.1, on the reverse strand, counting down.
TGTCTCCCTCTCTCTCTGTCCCTCCCCCGCTCACACACTCTCCGTCGCCCTCTTAAAAAATAAATAAACATTAAGAAAATTAAAAAAAAAGAGTTTCTGCAAGTAGTTTCTAAGGAGAATATGAGAATATTTAGTTTTATGCTGTTCCCTGTCATTTGTCAGTCTGTTGGCATTTAGGATGGTGCATGGCGCACATCGGCTGCTCACTAAAACCGTCAGACCCATCTCTCTAAAATCGCCGTGCCGACACAAGTATCACAGACCATGTAAGTACATGCTGAGCAGTGATGAAAGGTAAAGAAAATCTCTCAGAGGCCTGTTCACATCCTTCACGCGTGGCTTCTAAAAGCCGTGTGGGTGCACAGCCGCTGTACCCACTTAGCATGTCTGATTTTGCAAGGTAGAGACGTTGGCTAACACCAATCAGCTAGGAAAGTCAGGAGGCAAAACGCTATGATGTGAGGGAAGTCATGGAGAGACAGACACTCAGGGAACGTTTGTTTCAGTGCAAGGTCACTGCTCATTAATACTTGTGCAGATAGCTTATTAACCACCCAGAAAATTCACTTCAAGTTTCCCAGCTACATAATAGTCAAAATCACTACCTGAATATAGATGAGGAGACACGGGCTTGCTGCACAGAAAGCTAGAACAGTGTTGTGAACAATAAGCCCCATCGACTCTGAAAGTGGAGATTAGCCCGTGTATGACTGATCCCACCCTACCCACCCCCCGCCCCCACTACGTGACCCTTCTCTTTCCAGCTTAGGTTTGAAAGCTTTTAAGAGGGATTCAGGATGCTGAGAACTGGCACTCTATACCAGAGGGACAGGCTGGAGGAGGAAGAAGAGTGTCATCCCCTGTGCAGTGGGAACTTTGCTCTGGGGACCCACTGAGCAGTAACGGTTGGGCGTTGGCCAGTCTTCCAGATCTGCAATCCTTTGGTCCCCTCTAGAGCCTACTGTGACATCTGCTTGCACATTATAGCATTGTACTGAATGAGTAAATGGAGTCACTCATTCTAATGTGATTTTTCAAAAATACAATTGAAGCTACCTGACTGTCATGCCAAGTTCATTACCTAACGGGGTGAGGTCGGAGTAGAACTTTACTAACCATAATTCCGAGGTGCAAGGTAAAAATAGTAATGGTCTGATAACCCAGACTTGCTTTACCTATGAGCCCCCTTCCCTACGATGGCTGCAAAAACGTCAATTTGCAAGTTACCTATAGCTCAGTATCGTGTCGTATAAAAAGGGGGTTTATGGGGTTCGTAAGCTCTTTGTCCAAAGTTCAAACTTCCCATATGTTTTCTTTCAACAGAGGGCCTCCCTTGCCTCTGTTCTGCAAAAATGCCATGTGTGTGCAAATAGATGCTTAAGTGTCCACATGGGAGCAGTCTGGGGACCTTTGTTTTATTTATTGTCCGTTTGGTCTGCATTCTCTAAGATGTTTCATGCCATCTGATCATTGAACAAGCAAGTGTCCACGGATGGGTGGCTGGTCCTGCCTTGTGCTTTGGGTGTTGTGTGGGCAGCCACTGCTCAAGTCAGGGGTGATGACCTCTGACCATGAGTTTCCCCACTCTGTGGGTGCTGTCCTGACCCAGGCCTGTCCTAGTCTACAACTTGGCTCAGTACTAGGGAACCTGCCCACCCCCTACCACCAGCTGGAACACAGGGGCTTCTGGATCCCTGGACTATGGAGAATCCATTCATTTACCTAGACATCCATCTACCTAGATGGCTTCCCCAGCCAATTCCACTTCTTACATCTGGTCATCTGGCATCGTGAGAACCTTGGGCTTCTCTTCTAAGGGGCTTGCAAATTTCTAGAGAAGTGAGGAGTAACACTTGCAAGGGGTGTCTCTACTGCACTCCTCCACAGAAGTTCTACTCTGATATAAGAGATGGTAGACATGTAAGATATTCCTAATAAGAGGCTCCTGGGTGGTTCAGTCAGTTGAGCATCCGACTTCGCCTCAGGTCATGATCTCATGGTTCATGGGTTGGAGCCCCACGTTGGGCTCTGTGCTGATAGCTCAGAGCATGGAACCTGCTTCAGATTCTGTGTCTCTCTCTATCTCTGCCCCACCCTGGATGACACTCTGTCTCTCTCTCCCTCTCAAAGACAAACATTAACATTTTTTTAGGATAGTCCTGATTTTTCTCTCCTTTTTAATTTTCTTCTTTCTTCTTTTTTTCTTTCTTTTTCCCCCTCTCTGTCTTCCACAAGTCCACTCTTTCCTTGAATCTTGGTGGACTCTTTCCTCCCTTTCAGCCTGATGAGTCAGTCTAGATCCCCTCCACCTCCTCCCTCGGAGGTCCTCATCCACCCCTTTCTTGGCTGCGGGAATGGCGAAAGGGCGGTAGGGAAAGAACCTGCATTCCTGAAATTACTTTGCTAGGGTTGCTGTAACAAAGTTCCACAGAGCAGGGAGCTTAAGCAACAGAAATTTCCCATCTCACAGTTCTGGAGGCCAGAACTCTGAAATCAAGGTGTTGACAGGGGTGATTCCTTTTGAAGGTTGTGAGAGACAATCTGTTCCAGGCCATCTCCTTGGCTTGTAGGTGGCCATTTTCTCCCTATGCCTTCACATCATTCCTCTCTCTAAGTGTCCATGATAAAATTTCCTCTTCTTATGAGGATACCAGTCATATTGGATTAGGGCCCACCCTCTTTTAGCTTGATTACCTCTGTGAAGACCCTATACCCAAATAAGGTCACACTTTGAGGTACTAGGGTTTTGGATATCAATATGTGAATTTAGAGGGCAGTGAGGACCCAATTCAACTCCAAATAATCACCAAGGAGGGAAACAACATTAATAAGCATTTCAAAGTACTTCTGTTTTCCCCCCACATTATATGTGTGTGCTAGGATAGAGTGAGGGAGCTGCCAGTACTCTGGATGACAGTCATTGGTGGCTTTGAATGGAATTGGAAGTTGTTTTATCACTTTTTTTTACACTGTTACCAAGGGGACACTTTGAGGTAATAACTCTATCAGTGAAATTTTGAACTGGGGAATGAATGGATGTGACAGACTCTGGAATCTATGAGGTTCCCAAGCTTTTCTAGGGTGGGAAAGGGGCGAAGACACTGAGGGGATGTTACATTTTTTTTCTAGAAATCCCTTGGAAACCCTGCTCCATATTTGTATGAGATTCTGTATATTGAGGAGACAGCTGAGACACCATTTACAGGTCCAATTAAATATGGAAGGTGGGGGAGAAGGGGGAAGTCAGGGATGGTTCCGGTGAGTAATTGCCTGCTCATGCCCTCTCTCTCTCTCTCTCTCTCTTAAAAATAAACAAACATAAAAAAATTAAACAAAAACCAAGACAACACAGGTTCTGATTTACTATTCACTAGGTGGTGTGGTTGATAAACTCACTTTTGATTTTGAAGTGCCTGAGGGACATTCAAGAAGAGATGCCCTATGGAATGATCCATGGCTCTGTACTCTATACAGAGCATTTAGTGCTCAACTAGCAAAGGAGGGAAGCATTATGATCCCCATTTTACAGATGAAGAACTAAAACTCACAGAAGTTATTTAGCTTACGCTACGTCCATATGAGACCTATATGATTCCAAACCCAAGGACTCAAAGTGGTCCCAGCCACCTGATCTAAGACAAAAGCAGCCAAGATATTGCAGGGTTTTATGCTTCAGTACCTGGTGTTCATTGTCTCGCTGCTTTGAAGGATGAAGAGGTGTACGCAAAATAAAATAAGCAATGGGCAAAAGTTGATTAAAAAGTAAGAATAACAAAAGTAAGAATAGCACCAAAGCTCGCTTTGCAGAGAGGGGGCATTTGAAAGTGAATAGCCCCAACTATGGGCAAAGGACGTTATTTGATAGGGTTTTGGTCCATCCCCGCGCCCCCTGCCCCAATATTTTTTTCTTCATTGGCCTGATAACCGTAGGTGCTGAGTTGTTCATTTCTCTGGGAAACACAGGGGGCGGTGGGGGCGGGGGGGGGGGGTTGCGGTAAAAACCTAGTGTTTGTTACATTTTTAAGAAAAGCTTTATGTCTGTGGGAGTTTTTCTCGTGGTCAGACCTGAGGGAGTTTCTCTCAAGGTCAGATGTCCCCAGCACTGTTTTAAAATGTGTGTTTTTTCTACATTTAGGGACCTCAAGTCCTAACCTTTCCCTCTGTACCTATTTAACCTCATCTTTCCGTATTGTACAGGGACTGTTGCTCTTTACTCAGGACACACCCGTGTCCTATTTCGACTTGCTTCCTCCCAGATCTGAAAGCTCTATAAAGCAAAGCCTTAACATGAGCTCCCACAGTGTTAATGTTTAAAATAACATGGGAGCCTAGAATTGCTACTTGTTAATCATATGTTAGGAAGTACGCTCACCATGTAGTATGATCTTCAATATATTCTAAATAGCTGTAACATCTAGGTTAGAATTCACCAGAATTTTGAAGAACGGTCTGCTTCAAGCGTTTACGATTTGGCCAGGTTTGCTAAATTTCTTCTGTTCTTTCTTGTTTTGTTTTGTTTTGTTTTGTTTTTAACGTGAGATCACTATTATTTTCAAAACAGCAATTTCTTGGAGGTATCTATACTTGTTTTTATGGTAGCCTTTAAAAATGTTATGTCATCTGTGTTCATTATACAAATTCAAATTTTAAATCCTTTTTAGAAATTTGAATTCTTTAGTACAAAAAATTTTAATACACTCTGCTTGGGAGATAGTCTTCATATTGTATGGTAAAAACGGTATGCTAACTTTGGATAACTTAAGTTATAGAAGGATAAAGAAAAGTCTTTTTGTTTTCAAGTTTATTCATTTATTTAGAGAGAGTGAGAGAGAGCATGTACACATGAACAAGGGAGGGACAGAGGGAGAGAAAGAATCCCAAACAGGCTCCTGACTGTCAGTGCAGAGCCCCACATGGGGCTCAAACTCATGAGCCATGAGATCATGACCTGAGCTGAAATCAAGGGTTGGATGCTGAACTGACTGGGCCACCTAGGCGCCCCAGGATAAAGAAAAATCTAGTGGTTTCTAACTCAAACACAGTTTCAAGCCAAGATGAGAATTTTTGTGGGCCATTAGTTCCTAATGGAAATTAGTGTCTTAACTATTTTTTGTAAGTGTGTAAATGTACAGAACTGGCAAGATACTGAGGTTTGAACAACAACACAGTTATCTCTGGCCTGCACGCAAAGAAACGGTCTATAATGAATGGCCTGAAACAAGGATTCTAAGGGAAAGCTGGAAGTCACTGGGTGCTCGTTGATGGAACACAGGTCATTACCCTTTGAGGATGGGATACAAAATATGGCCAACAGGCTGACTCTAGTTTTTGGCCACATCACTAATTTAGGAGATGGGTGCCAAGATCTGAATGCTTCCTCCTAATAAGAAACCTGAAAGAAAGAAGTAATCAGAAGAGACTGCTATGTTTTCTACTTGAGGAAGGAAGTAAGGCAGTGAAATGCCTTGTCTGCAGACACAGATGTACATGGGTGAATGAAAAACAAAGTAGAAAAATGAAAAGAGATGGAATGACATCTTATCTGTAGCTTTAAGTGAGCAAAACCACAAATGGAGGTTATTTGCTTCTAATTTGAGTTAGACTTGAGTATGTATTTCCCAATAGTAGGTACTACAATGTGAACTCTCTTTTCAGAAAGACTACCGTAAAAATTTCACCGATTACTATCTCTGCGACCTTGGGCACGTTCCATAACTTTCCTAAGCCTGAACGTTCTCAACTTGTACAATGGAAATAGTATTTATACCTGCTTCAGAGCACTGTGAACATGAAATGCAATTATGTTTGTAAGGTGCTTAGCCTAACATCTGGTCCATGACACGCAGTCAATTAACACAAGCAATTACTATTATCCTTATCGTTTGGGCAAATCTAGTCAAATGCAGCTGACATCTCATTCCGAGCTATCTTGTTTCTTTTGCCCTGCCTTCTGGTAGAAAATTACTGGTTGCCTCTGGGTTCTGGCTCATCGAGGAATTCTGCTTCATGAATACTCTTCTCCACTCAGCCATTGTCCTCTGGTTAAAGTAGAGGTCAGAGCTCTGTGATATGGGGTAGAGTCTGAGGAGACCAGCTCTAGAGCAGGAACAGGACGTAAATCCCTACAGGGCCCTCCTCCATTTGCCACAAATGTGGCTTTCTTTTCTGTTCTTCTCCCCTCACATCTCTCCCCCATCATCCCTGGTGTCTTTCCCCTTCCCTCTAACATAATGGCTTTTTCTTTTATCATTTGTTTTTCTAATTAGATCTTGAACCAGCCAGAGTGACAATGAACTCGGCCCAACTGGGCTATTGGCCGTGTGCCATTTCCATTCTTCTGTTTAGCTCCACAAACCCTCAGATGGGATAGGGTTAAGATCAGTTAAGATGGCTTAACTGAGTGGGGCCACGTCAATGTTAGGCCCTCACTCCTCCATACTTTTTCTGAGCCCTCCTCGCTCACTCACCTGCTGTCCCGTGTCCTCTTGCGTCTGACCTTCACGTGTGGTTCTCAGCTCTGATCACTGATGCCACTGGTCTTGCTGAGAGCATTCGTCGTCTCTGCTTCAGACGCTGAACTCTTTATTAGCTCCTTTAACACTTGTTCTGCTGTTGTCTTGACTGTCCTAATAATGGTATATTTGAGTCTGTGCCAGAAGTTGTAGGTAGGCAAATATTCAGCATCTTCAAAACTTTTGCGAATAGAATAGTCAGTGCTCACTCTCTCCTACCCTGCTTCTCCATAATGGAACTAGGTATGCCCGAGTTCTGCAGAGGCTTTAAATAGAAGTTTCCGTGGTGATTGGCCCAGGGAAGGAGTGCTTTTCTCACCATCCTGACCGACATCTTCACTACTCATACCTGTAGTATTTCATACAGGTATACACATGATTTGTATAGTTTGTGGTTTAAAAAGCTGCTGATTAGATGGATGGTGTTACCTTCCTCATTCCTTCGGGGTCAGAACCACGTTACAAAGAGTCCTGAAGCTTATGTCGTATTTGGAGGGTCTTGAAGAAAAAGAATACAAAAATTGTGAATACAAAATTAATATTTCTCCAAAATTAAAAAAAAAGCAAACTATAACAAATTACAATTTTTGAAAGCTGGAAAACCCCCCAAATCATCATACAGTTCAGAAAAATGACCTCTCTTTATTGACACGCCTCCATAACATGTTTTCCTACATTTTTGGTTACATGCTCTTTAATTGCCTCTTTATATGACAAAGATTTCACAATATTGTTCTGTATAGTGAGAAGATAAAATTCATCCTTTTCTCTAGCACATTAATAGAAATTGGTATCTTTTTATTGACGGCTTAGAAAAATTTTTGTCTCATTAGCCCCACAATAAAGCCACCCTGCCTTCTAGTCTTTCTCCTTCTTACTACTGTCCCACATAACTATTATTTTTTCTTCTCCTTTCCCTTCTTCCTTCCTTCTTCCCTCCATCCCTCCCTTTATTCCTCTGTTCTGCATTCCTCCTTTCCTTCCTTCTTTCCTTCCTTCCTTCCTTCCTTCTTGCCTATCTGCCTGCCTTCCTTCCTTCTCTCGATTGTAGAATTCTTGGAGGATGGGGGAAACGGGGAGATGTTGGTCAAAGGATACAAACTCTCAGCTATAAGGTAAATACAGTCTCAGGATGTGATATACAGCATGGTGACTTTAATTCACAATACCATATTATACAATTTTAAGTTATTAAGAGAGTAGATCTTAAATGCTAACACACACACGCACACACACACACACACACATACACACTGCTAATTATGTGAAGGATGGAGGTATTAATTAACCTTATTGTGGTAATCATTTTGCAGTATATATGTGTACCAAATCATATTGTATACCTTAAACTGACATATGTTCTATGTAAATAATGTATCAATAAAGCTGAGGGGAAAACTCCAAAATTATTAAGAGCGACTGCTTGGACTTACTTGGACTTTCGTTCCTTGAGTGAGTTGCTTAACCTCTCTGAACTTAATCACTTGTCTGTGAAATGGGAGATAATTATAATGCTGATCTCAAAGAATTAACTAAGATGAGATGTGGAAATTATTTAACTGACACATACTGAGTGCTCAGTAAATGTTAGCTTTTGTTCTACATAGATACAAAGCAGAAGAGAGGTCACACTCTTTGGGAATATGGGACAGAATATACATGAAAAATTATATCCTGAATCTTCATAGTAATTGCTCCCAATAGCAGGTGGCAAATGTCCCAGCAAGACAAAGTTGTTTGGTATGCCACATATGTGATTGAGCCATGCGTTAAGTGCTAAGATTTGGATAAACAAAGTGGCAAATGAAGGAGACATATCTGTTGGAGATTGTCACAAAAATATAGGCATGGATTCTGGAAAATGTGTGGCCGCTTGCACTACGATAGAAAATTTTAAACTGTGTTTCCTTTGAACACAATAAGCTGGACCATAGATTTAAGCCACCAAAATCAACATTTAGCTAGCTTTGTAAAATTTCCCTCCTTTCACCAAATTAAAGTCAATGGATAAAATTTTCTCTGCTTACGAGTTTTCAGCCCAATTAAAAAACAAAACAAAACAACAACTTAGGAGCTGGCTTCCACTGCCTTGCTGACATGTAATAGAAGCAAGAAATACTTAGGCAATGAATATTCAACAGAAAATTCTGTAAATAAGTGGCAAACACCATTAGTAGGCTGGCACAATTGTCTTTCTCAAATCCCTTCTGTTTTTATTGTTTTCCATGAAAAACAATAGAATATTAGATGTTCCTATCAGCCTCCCTTGAGAAAATCCTATTAGTAGAATGGTACTGGGGATTTTTTGAGAAAGTTTTTGCTTTTCTGACAGGGAGAGACAAGGCTGGTAAGACATTTTCTCCTCTTCCTCCTGTCTTGGCTGCAGACATATTACCTGGAACCAGAACTGCAATCTTAAGTCTAAGAAGGAAAGAACAAGAGACTGTAGAGACCCTGGCCCTGGCATTACAGACCCACTAAAGCAATGCCATCAGCCACAGGGTTAGAGCAGAAACAAAAACGAAAGGAAAAACGAAAACCAAAACGCCGAAAAACCAAAACAATCTCATTACTCATGTTCCATGGCAGTTGAGGTGTGAAGTTTTGAAGCAGGTAGATTTTATGCCACTAAGAGTTTTCACTTGTGTCCCTAAACAGTAAGTCAGGGACTTTGAGTCTTTCATCCAAACCATCTATGTGACCCTGATCAAGTTACTTAACCTCTGTTTTCTCATTTATAAGTGGACCATTATACCAACCTATCTTACAGGGATATCGTGAGCTCCAGTAAATAAGTCTAAAGTGCTTCATAAACGCTTAATGATGATAGTGATCAGGCAAGCAGAACCCCTTTTGTAGGACATAGAAATGAGCTGCTCTGAAGAAGGTATCAACAAAAATAGACAAGGAAAGAGTACGTATCTTCCTAAGGAAAGGTGATCATTTAAACCCTGAGTATCTAATTGAAGACTAAATGGAGAAGATGATGGTGTCATGATTGGGTTTATTCAGAATGCAGTTCAAGATTCATCTGTTGAAAAAGAGACTTATTTTATTCTCTCTGTAGATTGTACGGTACAGGGAGTCATGACCAGGGAATGGGAGTGCCTGCTTCTCTACAAAACAGCTCACCTTTTAGCCTCTTTCTTCAAATTCTGCTTACATTTTTTTTGTCTTTGATAGAGAAAAGAATCAAGATGTAAATAGCTAAAGATGGGACAAATACATACAAACACTGTCATTTCAGAAGCATTAAAATTATGTTCTAAATCAGCTTTAAAATGTAGGTATGCCTGCTGGGAGCCTGTTTTTTTTTTTTTTTTTTTTTTTTTGTTTTTTGTTTTTTTCTGTGAGTTCGTAGGCATAGGACTGTGGATTATCCACAGGGGCTCTGCCATGTAAAATCTCCAGAAAATTGACACCACCCTGTTCTCCTTCAGTGATAAGAGTTGGATTAATTCAGGTAAAAATTTCAAACTCTGTCATTTCCTTTTGCCATTATTTTTCCTTTTTCTTATTGTTAGCAGTTTTCTTGTTCCCTTTAATATGCTCTCTATCATTTTAAAATCTATACCTGAGTAGAGAACCCAGGGTAAATGTTTAAATGAAACCTCAGAATTTTTCTGTCCATATTACATGCATTTCAATGTTTTCTGGGGCTGGATAGTTCCGTTGAACAGACATATGCCTAATGAAGCCGAGTATATGGTTTCGATCCTGGCTAATGAACTAGCTAGATTTTCACAGAGAAAAATTCCACTCATTAGGCAAAAGCTGTGGTTGCAATGTGTTAGCAGGTTCAGCTGATGGTCCCAAGTATGAGCGGGTGTGCTTCCATCCCTCAGAAATCAACTCAAGGCAACATATTCTACCCGAAGAAGAGAAAGGTTAGCGTCTACAACATCATAGTTGATTGCAAAAAGGTGAGCCTGAAAAGTGAGTAAAACTCTAGTTTGCACTTTAATGGGTCTTATAAAGCTTTGCTTTTGACCTTTTCTTCGTTTCTAACTTTCCAGGGAGCCTGCACTGATCTGGACTAGTAATTTCTCTGGGGCTCAATGCATCCACTCTCCTGAGGAGGAAAATGACTGGCGATGGGTTCATATCCCACTTGCCCCTTCTCTCTGGATCTAGACAAGGTCTCTTTTCTTTTCGTTGGCAATTTATGAGGTTTCTTTCATTATTAGTGACCAGTAGGCTTTGGCCCTTTCAGGTAGATTGGATGAGAATTGATGCAGGGACACACTCTCAGATGTACCTTTAGCAGACTTGCTTAATATATAAGTATATCATAAAGAATTGTTTTCCAATTACGATTTCAAATGGCAAACTTGCACTTCTACTTTTTTAATGCTAACATTAAAAATTGTTAAAATCTTATATAAAATATTTGCTTGCTATTTATTTCTTTTTAATGCACAGCTAGTTCTTCAGGTACATCAAGTAGCTGTCCAAAGTATTTTCCTTTTCTTCCCTGAAACGTGCATGCACACACACACACACACACACACACACACACACAGACACTCACACTCACCTTTTTCTCCTACATTCATTCTTTGGGCTAATTTACTATCTGTAATTGGGAGCCCATGTTTAAAAATATCCAGTGTATTGCTTGGTAGATTTGAACTAAAATGATTTTCTTGTTTATATGATTTTTTAAAAATACAAAAGTAATACACATCACCATGTTTCATATTAATAACTCGGTGCTTCCTGAAGTGGTAAGTGTACTTCTGTAAACTCTTTAAACTTTACCCCTTAATGAGTTTCTTATTCTAATGGATCTGATTTTGGTAACACATTATGCATCTTGAATGACATATTTAATATTTATCCTTTAAGAAATTATTGGCAAGATTGTAACTATAAGTATTAAAGGTCTTTCCTCACCTGTTAGAAAAAAATAAAAGGATGGGGGAAGAACTGTATCAATTATCATGAAAAGAGGAGCAGATAATGTCCTTTTGCAAGAAACACTCTTAAAAGATAATGAACATGAAAAATTAATTAGATTTCAAGTTGGAAGTATCTTTCTCTACTTGATGAATTTGATAGTGCTGCTATTGCTACCTTAATGCATAAAAGGAAAAATGTCAAAATTAATAAGATAGTCAAGAATAAAGGGAGCGGAATGGTTATCTTTGAGGGGGTTGAGTACTCACTAGAAATAATAGCTAATTGGTATAAAGCTAACTTCGGAAAAGAATCAGGCAACATTGTTTTAGACATCTTTGACTGGCATGGTTTCTAAAAACACTCTAGTTTGCAGAGATTTAAATGCATTATAATGGAAATTGGATATCTTTGGACTGAGAAATTAGTATTTGTGTCTGGCTTGTAACTTATAAACATGTTGTTGAAAGATTTTTATTTCTTGAGAGGAAATGAGCCAGACATTTAGGATTCTCATGCCTTTCATATTCCAATTTGTTCTTTCATAAAATTAAATTTTTTTTTTTGAGTTCAAAAAAGATTTTTCCAGGGCAGATGTGTGAAGAGAATGAAATGAGAGTTTTTATTTTAACCTCCCACGTCTCTCTCCTCAGTGATTATTTGAAAACCATTTACCTCTGTGGTGATAAATAAAATCTGGAAACCTGTCATCTTGTAGCTTAATTAAAAAGTTTAAGAAAAATATTTGATGCCTTATTTGGAACAGCCTGGACCAAATGGCTTCTTGAGGCCCCTTCCAGTTTGCAGAAGACCTTTTTCTATAAATACTTTGATGTCAGGATTAGATCCAAATGATCAAAAGAATTTTCCTGGCCTCAATCACCCTATACACTGATACAGAGTTATCATCTCTTTTTATGTGTCAAAAACACAATGGATGGCATACTGGTGATGTTTCCCAGGCGATGTTATGGACAAAGAAGTTTAGTTCATCTGTGTGAAAAGGTTCTGTGTCAACATTAATCTTCAAAATTTTATGAAATAGGGTTTAGAGAACACAGGTTTGTTTGGATGAACTGATAAATTTAAAAGCAAATGAAATATTTGGGTAAGTAGCAAGAATAATGAGATTAGAGACCAATTTCCTTCTGAATTCAGAGGAAACATTCTCTTGAATAATCTGAAACATCATAAGCCAGACTGTCATTAACAAACAAAACAAATCTCAAAGAAGAATTCAATTCAGGAGATCCATGAGGCCAATAAGTGCCTTCTTTGAGACTTCCAAGTCTTCCGGCTGGTGAGATCTATCCTCAAATGTCAGTCATGATGGTGGAGGCCACATTTGTTCTTAGCTTATTGCCACGATCTTTGGAATCTGTGACGTATGTGCTGGGGAGGAGTTTTGCCTGGATTTTGTTTATATTTTAGACTAGTTTGAGTCTATTTTCTGATTATGGCTTATTATTATTTTTTAAATAAAATAATGCAGGCTTATATTAATTTTATGAAACGAATAGGAAGCTCTGTAAAGAGACTCGTAACAACACGACTTAGAGAACATCGCTTTTGTTCTCTCGTGTAACACAGCCAACGTGAGTGTTTCTGGTTGTTGAATAGCTCTGCTCCACACACTTTCAGACATTTGGCCTGATACACCTTCCATCTACAATGCCTGCTTTCTAGGTTGGCTGTGGTCACCGGACAGAAAGGAGAAGGAAAGAATTCAAAGATCACGCCTGATGGAAGCTGAGCATTACTTCCGTTCATATTTTATTGGAGAGAACTTAGTCACATAGTCATGTGTAGCTACAAGAGAGCTGGAAAACATGGCTTAGCCATGGTGCAAACGGGAAGCAAGAAAACACTTTGGTGGGCCGCTAGGAACTCCGCACATTGCTTGTCAAGAAACACAGTTGAGTCAAGTACAAAGGAGAAAGGAAGAATCACCCTAAATTCTACTGCCTAAAATAGTTTGGTGAATATCATTCTGCACATCTTTTTTTTTTTTGGACAGATTCAGCACAGGTGGACAAATATTTTAACTTTGAAAACATGCAACCATTCTCTCTATAAAATACTACGTTTAATTTTATTTAATTTATTCAAATTTTAGAAGAAAACACATGCTGAGGTGAAACTTAAGAAATTACCAGCATTTGTTAATCCAGGAGAAATTGTAAGTTTTATGTCATCCTGCTATTGGCATGATTTAAAAAAAATTTTTATTTCAAATTTAAATAGTGTTTGATAGGCAATCTGTTAGGGGAGATGAGGTGATAAGGGCTCCTCTGTTTCTTTTCACTCCGCCTTTCCTCCCTCTGTCTCCCGGTTTTTGTTTCAAATTATTTCTCTTTGTCAGCACTGTGGCATTACATTTTGTTCTGCGGACATAATTCCCTCTGTTAATCATTATGAGTTCTCTATTTAAATGGAAGCAATGCTCGGCACTGGTTCTTTTACCATGACTTTTCCATTACTGAGTTTGCTTTTTAATTTATCACTTGGTTGGTTGGATTTTATTGTCATGTAGTTTTAAAATTTTTATTTACTTTATTTTTTAGCAAAGGGATTATAAATTCCCGATCCTCAGAGCTCTTTCATATTTGAGAATGCCGCCTTTATACTCGAACAGCTTGGCTGGGTGTACTACCCTTGGTCACACGTGCTGCTCCGTAAAATGTTACGGACATTGTTCTGTTGACTGCTGGGATTCAGTATTGCCTCGAAAAAGCATGAAGGCCAGCCTGATTTTTCCCGCTGTGGAAAACTTTTCCTGTGGAAAAAGTTATTAATATAGTGCATATATAAAATACCATAGCTGTGACAGAAACTGTGTGCTCAGCAAAACTTCACGTATCTCCTGATCTTCTTCCCAGGACCAGTTTGCTTTCCTTCTCTCGGAAGAACTTTGATACTGGAGCATTGATTTCTACACATTTCTTGCAGTCTGAGGCCGTAGGCGTGGGGCTGGTGGAGAACTCTTGTAGGACTAAACCTGAAGAGGTGCTGCATTTTTGTTTTTTTTTTTAGATTTTTAAAAAATGTTTGGTACAAAAGTCCGCTCTGTTCAGAGCGGGGCACTTCCCACCCCTGGGCTTTAATGTGTTTCTTCCTATTCAGCACACCTATTCTGGAATAAGGTTCTCCCTGACTTTGCTGAGTCCTCTGGTGGTAGCGGCTTCTGCTGATGCCTACTTTCCATAAGGAAGCTTCTCCCTACCCTGGGGGACACCAGTAGGACTGTTCCACATGTTGCCCACTTACCTTTCTTCAGAAGTACGTGGAGGTATGAGTGACATTAAGAGTCCATTATCTAATTTCTCAGGTAAGGCACCACAAACAATGCTTTAATGATCAAGCGGTGCTCTGAAATCTCACCATGAATTTTCATCATAACTGCAAGCAAATGGCTCTGACCCATAATTTTGAATTCTCTCTTTGGTTTGCAAACAATTTCCTCCAGAGTGCATTGCTTTCTACTTCACAGCGATCTTGGATATAAACATGGATCTAAGAAAAATGAAGCAAAACAAAAGACCCTCTTTGAAATGTATATCTCGTGTGGCATTGAAGACAGCTGCTTACCCTGTTTCAACCCTGCAGATCCTGGAGGAAATGGCAGAATGGCCGCCATCGAAAAATAACAAACACTGAAAAGTTTTGACAAGTTGACTATAATTACTGCAGCTGCTCGCTTCATTTTTAAAAACTGCTGTTACGTAGCAATTAGGAAATACCTGTTTTAGGAGTTACAGCCTTTGTGTAGCTGCTCTTTCTTTTCGTCTGCTCCATTCCAGGGAGAAGAGATTGTGTCTAATAAATCCCATCGTCATCTCCGCCACTTGGAACTCATGGTCGTGCCATTAGTGTCAACAGAGGACCTGGGGCAAAATAATCATGACCCATACCTTGCTCATCCTCAAACTCCTTACCATGGGCTGTTTCCCAGGAGGAGCTGGGAAGACCAGAAGTGCTGTGTCAAGCAAAACCAGTTTTCAGCAGCTGTTTCAGATGCATATTCAGGGCCTCTGACTAGGTGCGTCTAGATGGCAGGCATGTGACATGTGGACCGTTGTC
This sequence comes from Panthera onca, assembly GCF_046562875.1. NCBI lineage: Eukaryota > Metazoa > Chordata > Mammalia > Carnivora > Felidae > Panthera > Panthera onca. The sequence continues at coordinate 210,553,846 of NC_138339.1, read as the reverse complement.
ATCGCAAGTGGACTACTCGACAGTTTCTGTGTGCCCTTCTGCCAGCTTGGCCCAGGGCCAGCCTCAGAGTCCGGAAAGCTGCTGCCAGTCCCTCAGTATCAGCACATGAGCTGAAACCGATACGTCATCCTTGATAAGTGTAAGTGACCAGTTTTTAAAATTAGAATGGATGAAACATTAAAGCTCCCTTTCCTTCTTAATTCTGAAAACATTTTAGAATCTTGGATTGTCAGGTATTCCTCAATATGACAACTTTTTTTTAAGTTTATTTGTTTTTGAGAGAGAGAGAGAGAGAGAGAGAGAGAGAGAATGAATATGAGTAGGGGAAGAGCAGAGAGAAAAGGAGAGAGAGGATCCCAAGTAGGCTCTATACTGTCAGCTTGGAGCCTGACCGGGGCTTGAACTCACGAACCATGAGGTCACCACCTGAGCCAACAACCTGAGCCGAAATCAAGAGTCCAACGCCCAACCAACTGAGCCACCCAGGCACCCCTCAATGTGACAAATTTTGGTTGCATCAGAGAAATACAGGAGTAGCAGTGAATATTCATTTCTCATCCATGCGTTCAGTCTCTCCACAGATATGCTTTGAGTGTCTACCAAGTGCCGAGCAGTGTGACTGCTGCTGGAAATATACAATCTCTGTCTTAGAAGGTTCTCAGTCTAGCGAGGAAGAGGAATGTGCACACGAGAATGTTGGCAGGGCCCCAACCTAGGCTTGCAGAACAGTCTGGGGGAGTCACTGATTGTGGCTAGAAGGGCTGGGACTGAGAAGTCACACAGTTCCAGTTCTCTTGAACTGGACCCTGAAGCAGATGTCAGTATGATTGTTTGACTTGTGATTTAAAGATAACTTTAATATCTATTATCTTCCCTTCTTGATATAACTAATTAAAATTTATCACAAGTCACGGCAAGAGAGCAGTTGCTAATTGTCTTTCGGGACTTGCTGTAGCTCTAAAGCCTTACTGAGAACCCTCCAGAGAACCTTCCTCATGTACGTACAGATGCCTTCCTTCCTGAGCAAGGCACAGAAGCACAGACCTCTCTCTCTCACCTCAATTCCATGCATTTTTCATGTCTGCCTTCCTATTGTTGCCTGTGAAAGTAGAGACTTCATCAGACTCGCTCAGGGGCTTTCAACATTTTATTGACCACAAGCATAGCAAGAAATACATTTAAAGTTTCAAAATCCATTGTAACAATTTGTATTTTTAAAAAAGTTGTTGGTCATGACCAAAATATTGATTTTATCAATTTGGCTAATTCAAAATTTGAATAACACTAGTCTAGACTATTTAGGAAAGTAAAGCCAGTGAGACTGTAAATCACAAAGCATCTTTCTAAACCAAGTAGAATTAATTTGGGAACTGTCATTCTACTTACCAGGAATTGTGTTTCTCCTGAACAATGGCATCATGAACTCGGGCCTGTTTTTCTTTGTGTTACCCCCAAGCTCAGTGCCAAATTTAGGCTTCATGAGATCCATTGTCTGTGTTATTTTCACCTCTTTTATTTTTCTTCCTTTTTCCTGCAGTTCTGAAGCTGTTTTAAAAAGATCCTGTTGTATTATTTGTATTTTGTGAGGTGCATTTCCAGCTTTTACCTCAAGATGCAAATAAATAAATAAAATCAATATTGCTGCTGCTGCTTTTAGTGCAGACAAGTGAGCACTGAATTCTGTATCATGTTTTGAATTGCTTTGTCTGAATTATGCGGATGCTCCTTGCTTTTAATGTGTTTGTACCATCATTCCATTGTGACTAGTTCAGGCTCATGCACTTGAACTTCCTTAGTTACAGTGTGAACAGACACTCAGGAAAATGGCGTAGAGAACTTGGAAATCTGCACCTCTCTCCCTAGGCAATGCTATACAGGTAGCTCCATATTTCAACGTGTTCTTATGGAACATTGTGTTCCAATTACCTTTTATTGTAATTCACACGTTGTTGTGGAGATTTTGACAAGAACAAAAGTCTCTAGTGAAAATTTGATGCATTTATACATTTTTTAAAAACCCTAAGCATGCTAATTACTTCCATGATGGCATGTCATGTGTATCCCTGAAAAGGAGGTTTGGCACTTTGGAACATGGGTGATGATGTCACTACCCAATGGAAGGGCAGATATTTGCTTATATGCATTACATATGGTAATTCTGTCCCACGTGAAAACAGGCTTTACGCAGCCTAGTGGCGTAATTACCAAAGCCAGAGAAGGAAGGCATGTTAACATCGAGGTACTGGCCCAGAATAATTCACAGGTGAGAACAGTCACCCGCTTGTCTGGGAGTCTTGTGAGGGCTTCTGTGTTTCACCCATGTTGGTTTCCAAACATACCACAGATGTTTTTCAAATGAAGAGGGGCCTAAAACCAAAACATCAGTAGGTTGTGTTGGGTTTATCCATGTACAATACTCATCATATGTGTGAGCACCTGTGCTGATTTCAAATTCTTAAGCAAATGTTGTGGGTTTTAAAACACGAATACTAACAAACAGTTCAACAGAAAACAGTGCGTTCGGATGCCTAGCACTGCGTTGACTGAGTGCTTAAGAATTTTTCAAAAATACACATGCAAGCCATTCCCAGATTTCCCAGCAGATTATTAACTCCTGGAATCAGATCGTGCAAATGGGATATGTTATTCGAGACTGAAGGAGACCTGGACAGTTTATCTGTGCCTTTGCTCATCTTATGCCACTCTTACTACCATTATTGTCATGAGCTTTTCTTACAAAAAGAAGGGAGAAAAACCTATGCAGCAGTAACAGAGGGATGACGATTGATGTCTCTGCATCCTCCTCCTGCCCCTCTGTCAAACCCCTCATAGCTCTGTTGAGGCTTGCCAATCTTGTTCACTTCCTCCGCTTCCTCTTATGCTTAGAAAGAAGTTACTAGAAAAAAAACTCAACAAATATTCATTTACTACCTCCTGGGCACTAGCCATGGTGCTGACCCTGGGGAAAGAGCATTGAATAAACCAGCACTGTCATGTCCTTCCTGGGGCTTATAGTTCATGAGGGGATGGCCATTAAATAGGGACTTACAAAGGGGATTCGCGCTTCAAAAATTTATTATCCATACTTTATTCTTATCAATCCCAAGACACTGAAATGCTACCGTTTTCTGTTTTGTAAGTCAATATTTTCCAAGGGGTTCGATTTCTGATGAGTGGCATTTCAATTTCATGACTTGAAGAAATGTCTTAAACCGATGCTCGAATGGTCTCCTGAAGAATCTGCAGGGAGCCCCTTCTAATGTATGCCACATATAAATTCATATTTTCCTCCCTCCTTCCTTAGGAACCTTCGTCAGATTGTTTTTTTTCGATATCTGAAAAGAAAATGAGTGTTGGTTAATTAGAATTCTACATAAAACCCCCACAGAGACTGCGATGACAGTGTTGCCTGCTTTTTGTTTCAGCCCGGTGGATGATGGTCAAAGTTTCTTCCACAAAGTTTCTTATGTGTCCCGGATGGCTGGATGCCTTGGCATGGTTGTTATAATTATTTTTTTTCCTGTAGAATACAACACTATAGAAATAGGAATAGACAGTAATATATCTGAGAAATGTCTTGCTGGACTATTGCACGTAAAGGGGGAAAAAGGAGCATACGTGTTTTTACAAAAGAATAATTTTCCTTTCAGCTGAGGATACACAATGAGCTGATTTAATTTTAATGAGTTTTAATCTGTCATTGTCCTTTCTTATGCTTATATAATCCAAATCCACATTCACTGTCTATGTATAAGACTGGAATGCTTTTCATATATTTTCAAAGCATTAGTTTTCAGAGGAATTCTTCTGTTCCAGAAAAACATCCCTTTGCCCTCTTTTCACCTCTTTTCACCTTTTAGGAATGTCAGAGAAGCTATGGCTTTAACAGACTAAAATTTTTAATCAGAAAACTCAAGGTCTCAAGGTAATATTTCCTAAGAAGTCTGAATTTATGCTGCAAGTTTTATGATTTACAGTATGTTTGGTATATTAAGGAAGGTTTCTTGTATACACAAATACTTTAAAATATGTGGTAATAAGTAGTAATTAGCATAATTCTAAACCCTAAATATTTTAATCTAGTTTTTTTGGTGTCCTGAGTGATGAATATTTTTTAAAATTTATTTATTTTTCAGAGAAAGAGAGAGAGGGGGAGAGAGGGGGGGATGAGAGTCAGAGAGAGAGAGAGAGAGAGAGAGAGAATCCCAAGCAGGCTCCACACTGTCAGTGCAGAGTCTGAAATGGGGCTCGAACTCGTGAACTGTGAGATCATGACCTGAGCTGAAATCAAGAGTTGAATGCTCAACCAACTGAGCCACCCATGCATCCTCTGGGTGGTGAATAAGAAGGCAGTGATGCCATGATATCCTCTTTGGCTTTACTATGCTTATTTTTACCCACAGATTTCATAAAATGTGTTTTTTCATCTAGTGTGTATACGTGTATGCATGCATATGTCCACAGATCTATACACACTTCTCAAACATACACAGATATTTACATAAAGTTCCCTCTCTTTCATTATGTTTATTTAGGAGAATTAGTGATATTAGAACAATAAGGCAGTTCAATCATGTGAAATCTCAGATACTCTTAAAATTGAAGGACTATGGAAAATATTGTTTTGCCTGTTTCCTTTGTTCATTAAAAAGTGATTAACCGTTCTAATGGTACTAAATAAGGGGCAGCACATCAATATTTGGTCTGAAGAATGTTGTATTCAGAGGTAGATGATGACAGAAGTTTATTAGAGAAATCAGAATTGGTGTTGATGATTTAAAGAAACAATTGTAGACGAAAGAAAAGGAATGGATGGGGGCAGAAGGTCAAATTCGTACACATTGATTGATGTTAGGTTTCTTTTGATTTTGCCATAGGTATACTTAAAATGAAGGACAAAGTCTGAAAAAGGAGGAGGGGTAGGGAATATGGAACAAGGGACTAAGAATATGAGAAATACGAGCTGTCAATTCTAATCTTCACTTTGCTCTCCAATAATCTTGTGAATCTAAGCTCTTTAGCCATTTTCCTCTGTAACTTCAGAACGGTTGAGCCCAAAGACTGTTTTCTTCAGTTATTTTATACACGGTTCCATTACCCAGGATTCCTCTGGTTATAGTTTTCTTCTTAATAGAATATGGAAGGGCCCTGAAGATAGCACGGTGGAGGCAAGTCCATTTGAATTTCCACGCCCCTTCTGGGTCCACCAAGATACCCCATGTCTGTTCCTAGTCTTGAGAAGGAAGGCTTATTTTTTTCCCAAAAGCAAATAGACACAAGACAGTTTGCTAAGGTATAGAGTAACACTTGGGATTTCTATAGAGGATTTTAGATGTCTCAGCTGGAGTTAAAAATTGCCAGAGTAAGTGTCTACCAAATTAGATGGTCTAGTCCTGTTTCCTTGGACTACAAGGAGTGATGAAGACTGTAAAACCCTGTAGTTTGGGACAGACTTGGTATTGGTCTGGAGGAACATCTTGCCCTAAGAGGACTTATGTGGACAGACTTGGCTGGCTTGTCAATCAAAGGAGACCTTAGAAAATGTGTGTGTGTGTGTGTGTGTGTGTGTGTGTGTGAGAGAGAGAGAGAGAGAGAGAGAGAGAGAGAGAGAGAGAAGGAGATTTTTGTTGGTTGTGACCCAATCTGAAAGAGAAGCCCCCGTTTTTTTTTTTTTTTTTTTGAAAGCTATGGTTTTTAGAATCACCATCAGAGACTACCTAAAATTGATAAAAATGTTTGGGGCAGAAGAGGGTGCAACCAATGAATGGATAAATAAATAAGGGGCTAAAAGAATAAAGGAATGAAAAAACTAGAAGTAGTCCGACTTCACTTTATAGATACATTCATCTCTGACCAAATGGATATTTCTCATAAGTGAGTAGTACAACTCAAGTGCCTTTGAAGACAAAGGTTAAGAAAGAGCTAAGGAATGACTTTAAAGCAAATTTTACTACCAGAGCTTAAATAAACCAAAATGTGGTGACTCTGTTGGAAGAGGTCTTCATGGCACTGAGGGGGCCAGGAAACTTTTGAGGGTTACCATGTCCTGCATACAGTACATCTGGCTCCACTGTCAACCAGAGCCATCACTTTTTGTTCATTTTGGGGGGAATCTTTGAATAGTGAGCTCAGTTAAAACCTCTGGTCACCTCCTGGGGACAATCTTGGCCTGCATCCTATACCTGGGGGCATGGGAATCACCTGCCCTGAATAGGATGGCATCCCTGAGACCTCTGCTGGAGCATGCAAACCTCAGGGATGGTAGGGGCAGGTGGGATCCTTAGGAAAGGAGGAGAGTGAAAAGGAAGATTCTGTGATTGACAGTGAAATGGATGAAATGCCTTGTGCCAGCTGACCCATATTACAAAGTAAAGCAAAAACACAGCAGCAACGACCACAGCCAGCAAGGCAGAGTCCCCAACTCAGGAAAGACTCATAATGGAAGATATATTCCTGCTGAGATTATTGATATAGATGCCAAATTCCAGCAAAAGGCCAGAGAAAGTATCCAGGCATGATTAGTGCAGCTACGCTATATGGGGCAATGACATTTTAGGGGGCAGGAAGCAGAGAAAATGACCAACATCCCACCCACCCTGGTCCCTGGCAGCACCTGCATGGCACTTAGGGGATTCAAGGTAGTCATTCCACCATGGATTGGATTATTCTAGCCTTCAGGGACACTTGCCCCAGTGAAAAGGATCTCTCTAGGTCTGTGGGATCCTGAAAATGTAGAGGAGGTACAGCAATTCCTAATGGAGTTGGGAATGAATCAGGCCATCGATACCCCTGTCCTTTGAAGGTCCTGACTGAGCCACATTCACTGTAGGAATGAAAGATAAGGTACTCCAGTCTGCTCCCAGCATGTGGTATGGGAAAATTGGGTTGTTCTAAAGGGATTAACATTATGGCTTGCATAATGGGAAGCCTCCAGGTGGATGATCATAAATAATCCCCTTCTAGGGTCAGGATATGTAAAAAGATATTTGAGTTTGCCTGTAACTGAGGCAGCCCTTACTGTCTTCCATGTCCCAGTTCATAAGCACTGACAAACCCTGGTAAATAGGAAGCTGATGTCCTCACTGGGGTATAAGCCCTACCAACAGACCCTTCAGTAGATACAACAGGTTCAGTGTATAGAAAAGGGCAGCCACCATAGCATAGCCGCCATAGCATAGGATGTTGGATTTCCTTTGGAATTCGGTGACTTGGTTAATGTTCTGAATGTTCTGCATGTTCTAAACGACACTCAAGGCAACTGTCTATGAGTCTGGGACCATCCACTGGAATTATCAATGAATGAGGGACTGGCAAATTCATTACAGCGGCCCCTTCCCTTTGAGGGAGGTTCTAAATTTGTCTTGGTTTGTGTGGATACTGCATCTGGTCTAATCCAAGTTTCCCCCCATAACCATGCAACCTGGCTACTGCCATTAGGGGATTAGAGAAACTGAGTACCATGTATGGACACCCTCGCTGAATACACAATCATCAGGGGTCACATTTCAAAGATCACGATAAGCAAGACTGGGCAAAAGAACATGACATCTCTCCTACAACCCACAAGCAGTAACATCGATAGAAAGAAAAAATGGAATATTAAAGCAGCAGAACCATCTTGGCTGTGTGGACTAAAGAACTATTCAGGCTCTAATACCTTTGAATGATCACCAGTAGAACCTGTTGTCCCATTTGCCAGACGGGGGATGCTTGCTGGGACAACCAACACCATGAAAGTATGGAAGTCGCAGGAAACAGCCATTGCCCTGTCTCTCACCATGGATCAATGTGCTGTGCTGCTGAGAACACCAAGTGGCATCACACCTGGGAAAGGCGTTATCTACTGAAATTTGCAGTGGGATGTCCTGCTGAGATGGGTGACTTATTTCCCATCCTTGGGTGAGGTGAAACTGCTCAGTCTCCATTGAGATCTTGTTGTCTTGCTGCAAACCAGACCTGTTGAAACACACTACACCTGGAATGAAAGATCATTGAAAGAGGGGACGAGGTGGGGGTACTACTTCCCCCAGCTAATATGTATGGTATGCAGACCCAGGTCAAATTCCTAAAGCTGCAGCCACATCAACATCTCAGGATCAGATCACAAATGTAATTCTTACAGGAGGAGAAGACTTTCCCGTACAAGTTCCTAGTAAACATCTGTCTTTTGGGCCTCAGACTCCTGCTGCTCCTGTGCTATCTGGTCACGGGATGGGCACCTGATGGCAATACCTTTCTATAGTGGGTCCACTGGTATGCCTGGCAAAGGAATCAGTCCAACTGTTGGATGTGTGTGCCGTTGTCCGTTTCTAGCTCATCAAGATTGCCGGGATGGGTGTTACCATTCCGGGGAGGGGCTTGGAAGGCCCTAAACATACATTAAGAACAAGCTGTACTAGTACTCTTAATTTACCTGATATTACCCATACTGACCCAGAAATGTGGCCTGCAGCACACTCTATCAGTAACACTAAGCACAGGTGTTCTTTTCTCTCAACCACACTACACAGGCAACCCACCAAACTTCTGACTGGAAGGGGCCTAAAAATACTACCATAAGAGCCATGGTAGCTCTGCTCAGATCTGGGATAGGTTCATGCAGCTCATCCAGTTTATGGACGTTTGAGCACCCAGGTACCCTTATGCTGGGAACAAAAAAAATCACTCGAAACAGAACCAACTCAATTGAACCAGGAATATGGAATGGATATCATTGGAAATGTGGAATCCTTCTTCCACTTTAAAGGAGAGTGAGTAGTTTGGCACTGACTGGTTGTGCTGCCTGGGTGTTTATTGGGTGGCCCCAAATGGGACCCAGTGGGTGTGTAGCACAAACCTTTGACTATCGCTTCCACCTGGGTGGTTGCACCACTGCACCCTGGATTTTTCCTAGGTGTAGGGGAGAATCCACCCCATGGAACAAATATTGCAAACCTCTTTCTTAAGGCCAGATGGGCACATTCGGTTTTCTACTGTACGATTATTTGGCTGCTGTCTTTGTCCCCTCCGTTGGCCTGGAGGACACATAGAAGCTCTTACTAAATTTACCCAGCAAGTCTTAAATGATAGCTGGCAAAACCTGTCTTTATTGAACACTCAAATATCTCTAGGGAGAAAATCTGTTCTCCAAAATAGGATGACCTTGGACTTTATTACTGCTTCCCATGGAGGCACCTGTGCCATCATCCAAACAGAATGTGTGTTCATTACCTGATGAGTGCAAATGTGTATCTTTATTAAATCACACAAGGATATAAGTGAAATGTCCTGACTGATCCAACCCCTAGTCTAGGGCACTTAATAAATCAGGAGTTTAGACCCAGGATTCTTGGTGGGAAAAATGGTTACTTATTTTGGGAATCATTATCTTAATCTCTGTTTTCTCTTGCATGTGCCTATACTGTCGCTGTGCTATCTGCTTCCAGTCAGCCGGCTAGCTGCCAAATGAGCTGCCTCCCTGCTAATGCAATCCCTTCCTGACTGTTCAGGGCCCACTGCGGAAGAGGGGGGTCATGCAAGATTGTAAGAGCTGGTCACAAGGAGGTCATGGAGAGGCCATGACTGCTGGTTGACCCAAGAACAGGACCCAGGGAAACGAGGCTCCTCCCCCTCCCCTGTCCTTGGAATGTAGTTACCCTCACTGTGCTCACAGTGGGAGCCACTGCCTCCTAAATAAACTTTTCAGATTCTGGAAGGTGGTACCAAAATATACTCATTTTGCGATGGACAGATAAACCTGGTGTGCAAGTTCCTTTGCTTATGAAAGCTGCTACCTACCCAACTGGGGTGACTGCCTCTTTCTTTGGCTTCCTCCTGCCCTCTACAAGAGGAACCACCAGGGAAGCTCCTGAAGTTTCAATGAACAGACTCCTTGAGGTGAAATTTATTTTCTACTTGACACTGTCCCCATTTGGAATACTGACTTTCTCCTTTTTGTAGAAAAATGGGAATTAAGCAATACAAAATCTTTAAACTCTCCTTCTTATTAATGAGCAGACTCCTCATCAGGACAGACTGCAGTTCCCCAAAGAGAAGGTGGAACAGGAAACGCTTGCTGAATTTACTGTATGTTTATTAGAAAACAGTCACTCAAGGGATACGAATCCTAACAGCCATGTCGGCATTTGCTCATGTTCTCTCTTGTTTTGCACCTGCTCCTCCCTGAACAGGATCCTAGGGTCACTAGATGAATTCTTCTGGGACCAGAAGCAAAAGTGAGAATTTGGTGCTTGAAAAGGATCAAATTCCTAACGAGCCTTATCAAACTTATTAACAAGAAACATGAGCTGTGCTTCTTGGGGACTTGGTGCAGAATTCTGATTTGGCTCAAGGATGCATTTGCTGAGAGAAATAACTCACAGAAACCAGAGGAGATTTTATTTCCAGAAAGTGTAACTTGGGGTAGAGGAATGACCATTCAAATGGAAGCTTCAAGGGATACCAGGTGGTAAAATTAGCAGATGTAAGACTACTGTGGTCCCTGCAGCTCTCCCTTTTATCGGCTTAGAGGTTATATTGTCCCATATACGGATTCTTCAACTATTTCCATCTACAAATATTTCTCTAATGTATAGTTATCTCTACCATTAGTAATAATTGCTCCTCCAAATCAAATGAATCCTACCACTAAATAAGTGTTCTAGTTGGCCAAGTTGTGTGTCAAGCCCCACTGCTTTTAGATTTATTGAGCTCTTTATGACCAGTGTGGGGTAGACTGAATGGTCTACTATGCAATCCTCTGGCTGATACCTCTATAGCTCCCAATCTCTTTAATTCAGTATACGAGTCTTGGTTTTTCCTCAACATGAGTTAAAATTTCTGTGAATTCTCAAGGTAATTAATTCAACCCTTCCGTCATTTTTCTTTTAACTATACATACATACATATATATATATATATATGTATATGTATAGTTATATATATATATATATATATATATATATATGGAAACTTCATCAAAAAGGAATGAATAGTACAATGATTATCAATAGTTTCTACTTGGGTTCATCAATTGTTAAAGCATTTTTATGGTTTTTCCTCTCTATATAAATACGTATATTGTAATGAACTTCTTGAAAATAAATTGCAGATATTATGACATTTCACTCATAAATATTTAGCATTGATCTCTTATAAATAAAGATGTTTAGCTATTAACCACCATATCATTATCACACAAAGAATTTAATAAGAATCATGTGCTGTTGTTTAATATATAGTCCATTTTCAAATTTCCCCAGTTGCCCTAAAAATGCCATTCATAGTTTTTTTTTAACTTTTTTTTTCTAGGATCTCATCAAATTTCTGGTTGTGCATTTAGTCTTTTTTAATTTAGAAAATTTTCTTTCATCTTTTTACTGTTTGTTTTCTATGTCAAAGAATTTTTTGAGGATCCAAGCTAGTTATCTTGTAGAATGTTGTTTATCTTGGATTTGTCTGATTGTTTACTTATGATTAGAATCAGGTTAGACGTTTGTTTGGCAGAAATATTGCAAAGATGATTGTAGTAGGTTGACTTATTGTTCAAAAATATTTCACTACTCTTCTCTTGTCCTTGCCAATATTTCTTAGAGGAGCGTATTTCCTACCCAAGTCTTTGTATGTGATTTGCTGAGGCCAGTGGGATGCTAGCAGATATATCATGAGAAGTTGGGCTTGTTCTCTTGTGCTTCTGAGATTAACATGAAAAAAAAAATTTTTAATTTCAGAAAATTGAGTGATGTATAGACCTGACCTGAAACCGCAGCCTGAAGCCAAGTCTTGCCTGGATCAGTAGAACCTCAGCTAATCTGCAGATGTGTAAGCAAATAGTTTATTTGTTGTCTGACATTGAGATTTTATGGTAGCATGTTATACAAACAAGCTAAATGAGACAGCAATCATGTTGAATTTTCTTTTTAAGGTCATAAAAAACACATAACAGGAGATCTAGCCCCTTAATTTATTAAGATACAGTATTATTAACTATATTCACATTATTGTACAACAGATATCTAGAACTTTTTCATCTTGAGTAATTGGAACTCTATACCCATTGAACAGCAGCTCCCGATTTTTCTCTTGCCTTAGCACTTGGCCACCACCATTCCACTTGCTGCTTCTATGAGTTTGACTAGTGTAGACACCTCTTGTAAGTGAAATCTTACATGATTTTAGGAGGAAAGCTTTCGGTGTTCCACTGTTGGGTATGATAGCTATGGGGTTTTCATATATGGTCTTTCTCATGTTGAGATAATCTCCATCTGTTCTTACTTTGTTAAGTGTTTATATCATGAAAGGGTGTTGAATTTTGTCGAATGGATTTTATGCGTTTACTGAGATGATCATGTGATTTTTATTCTTCATGCTATTACTGTTTTACATTACGTTGATTTTCATATGTTGAATCATCCTTGCATCCCAGTAGTAAATCCCTCTTGGTCATGGTACATAATCATTTTAATGTACTGTTGAATTTGATTTGCTAGTATTTTGTTGAGGATTTTCGTATCTCTATTTACCTAGGATATTGGTTTGTAGTTTTCTTTTATTGGTAGTCCCTTTGTCTGACCCTAATCAGGGTGATTAATTCTGGGTTCATAAAATGAGCTTGGAAGTAGCCACTGTTCTTCAATCTTTAGGAAGAGTTTGAGGAGGATTGGTGATAATTTGCTAAATGTTTGGTGGATTTAACCAGTGAAGCCATCTGGTTCTGGGCTCTTCCTGGTTGGGAGGTTTCTGATTATGACTTTCATTTCTTCTCTGCTTAGAGATCTGTTCAGATTTTCTGTTTCTTCATGATTCAGTCTTGATAGCTTGTATGTTTCTAGGAATTTATTATTTTCTTCTAAGTTTTCTAACTTGCTTATAGTAGTATAATAGTTCGTAGTAGTCTCTTACAATTTTTTTTTTTAAATTTCAGTGGCATCAGTTGTTATGTCTCTTCTTTCATTTCTGATTTTTTTTAATCTTCTCTCTTTTTTCCTGGTTAGTCTACTTCAAGGCTTGCCAATTTGGTAGATCTTTTGAAAAACCCAACTCTTAGTCTTGTCAATTTTTCCCGATTGTTTCCCTGTTCTCTCTTTTATTTATTTCCACTCTGATCTTTATTATTTCCTTCCTTCTAAGGACTTTGGGTTTAGTTTGTTCTCTTTTTCCTAGTTCTTTGAGGTATAAATCTTGGTTTTTATCTGAGGTCTTTCTTGTTTCTATTTTCACTTATTTATGTTTTTAAATGTAGGCATTTACCACTATAAACTCCCCTATTAGTACTGCTTTAGCTGCATCCCATGAATTTTGGTATGCTCTGTTTTTGTTTCTATTGTTCTCAAGATAGTTTCTCATTTCTCTTTTGATTTCTTCTTTGACCTATTGCTTGCTCAAAAGTGTGTTGTTTGGTTTCCACATATTTGTGAATTTTTCAGTTTTCCTCTTGTACTTGATTTCTATTTTCATTCCATCATGTGTGGAGATGGATTTCAGTCTTTTAAAAATTTGTTAAGACTTGTTTTATGACCTAACTTGTGACCTATCCTGGATAATGTTCTGTGCACACTTTTTAAAAAAAAATTTTTTTAGCATTTATTTATTTGTGAGAGAGAGACAGACAGACAGAGTGTGAGTTGGGGAGGGCAGAGAGAGAGAGAGGGAGACACAGAATCTGAAGCAGGCTCTAGTCTCTGAGCTGTCAGCACTAAGCCCGACACGGGGCTCAAACTCACGAACCATGAGATCATGACCTGAGCCAAAGTCAGACACTTAACCGACTGAGCCACCCAGGCGCCCCTGTTCTGTGCACACTTGAGAAGAATGGGTATTCTGCTGCTATTGGGTAAGATGTTCTGTATATATCTGCTAGGTCCATTTGGTCTACAGTGTTGTTCATGTCCTTTGTTTCATTATTGATCTTATGTCTGAATGTTCTAGTTATTATTAAAAGTAGTATTGAAATCTCCTACTATTATTGTGTTGTTATCTATTTGTCCCATCAGTTCTGCTAATGCTTTTTACATGTATTTGGGTGTTCTTATGTTTGTTGTAGATATATTTATAATTGTTACATCTTCCTGGTGAATTGGCCTTTTATCATTGTATAACGTCCTTCTTTGTCTCTTCTGACAGTTTTTGCCTTAAGATCTATTTTGGTGATATTCTCATTTTGTTCATGCATCATTTTCCGGAGATCATTGAGCATCTTTATTACAGATATTTTACATTCTTTGTTAGGTAATACATTTACCTCCCTTTCTCTATGGTCATTTTCTGGAGTTTTATTTTGTTCCTTTGACTGAGCTGTACTTTCCTTTTTCTTCATCTGCTTTGTAAGTTTGTGTTGTGATCTGTGTTTTTGGAAAAGCAGTCCCCTCTAGTCTTTGCGGACAGTGTGCAGTGAAAGACTGTCGTCAATCAGCCTGGTTAGAAATTCTGGCGATCTCTCAGACCTTTTGATGGATGTGTCTTCTCTGGACTTAAGCCTGTAAATTCCCAATTAGAGTGGTTTCTTTGTCATTATCTTTTTTTCCAGGAGTTTGCAAACTTTTGCTTCTTTTTGGGGTCTAACTGTGGCACTGAAGGTTTTCTGGAGTGGCTATAAACTGTTCTCGCTCTTGTCTGTTGTCAGTGGCTCCCAGGCTCCTAGAGAATGCCAGATCCTCTCAGTGTCTAAGTCCATTATCTTGAAACTAGTCCTTTGGGCAACCTCTGGGAAAGCCAGACATTGGACAAAAGCTCCATTCTTCTCTTTCCTCACTGAGGAGAGCTTTCTTGGTCTCTGTCTACTTTACTGTGTGTTCTCTGGGACAAACAGCAAACTCCTCAGCCCTCTTTCATTCTCCGTGGCCCCCAGGAACGCAGAACGTGCTGGGTTTTGTATGTATTCTGAGGCAGGTGAGAAAGAAACAAGGCCCTCAGGCAGCCCCCCGAAACAGCCAGAATGTTGGATGCATGCTCCAACTCTTTCACTTCCCTGGGAGAAGCCAGGGGTTGGGGTTTTCATCAGCTTGTTCCATATTGATCAGGGGACAGATTATACTGAGTGAGCGCATGTTAGGCCATACCCTTGCCTTTGTCCTCAGTGGCATGAAACCAGGACCCTTTACTGTCAGAACTTAGATTCAGACAAGAAGAATGTAATCCCTCAGGAAGACCCTCCCCTGCCAAACATCTGAACACTGGCGACGTGTTTCAGTCTTTTCTTTCTCTGGAGAAAAGCTGAGAGTGGAAGTTTTCACGGATGGCTTCAGCTGGGATGTGAGGAGGGACTAAGGTGAGTGATAACCACGGACTTTCCTGCTGGCTTTGACGTGGAGGGTTCATCCTTGCCTGCGGTGTACGAGCCTCTTATCTGGTTCCTAGATTTCTCACAAAAGGAGTCGGTCTGTGGATTATTGTTGAACATAGGCCTCCGTGGGGAAGGGGGTTCTGAGGCTTCCTATTCTACCATCTTGCTGATGTCACTCTGGTCGCTTTTTACGTGATTTCATACCACGTTTCTCGCTATTGGTGGTGCCAAGTTAATCAGTTGATAAAGATAACGATCAATGAATTCTACATTACAGAGAGACACTTTCTGCTTTGTAAATGATAAGTCAACCGTAGGGTGATCTTTTGAGATCGTGTGAATATCATCTTTCTCAACGATCTCTCCTTCAGTGGCGCTAGCGTCCGTTGGCGATCTTTACCTGAGTCAATTATGACTTAAAGACTCTGCTATGTACTGAATGTTTGCCTTTCCCCTAAATCCCCAAATAAGAAAATGTTGAATCCCTACTCTCCAGTGTAATGGTATTTGGAGGTGACACCTTTGAGAGATAATGAGGTCAAGAGGGTGGACCCCTCACAGTGGGGTTAATGCCGTTACAAAAAAGAGAAAGAAGCAGGAGATGTCTCTTTCTTTGCATGCACACACCAAGAAAAGGCCCCGTGAGGATGTAACCAGGAAGAGGGCCCTCACTGAGGACTCAAGCATGCTGGCATCCTGAATTCAGACTTCCAGAACCATGAGAAGTAAGTGTTGGCTGTTTAAGCCTTCCAGTCTATGGTGTTTGTTACCGTGGCCTGAACTAGGACAGACTCTGACCCTCCTTATGATGCTGTTTGTAGTTCTTAAAAATGATAATAAGGCTGATGCCATTTGCCCCTCTGATTCCCTCGAGAAAGAAAAACTAGATTTATGTATACATTTATATACTCTGGGGAAGAGAAAGTACCTTTATCAGGAGGATGCAATAACCTGAAATATAATTAATCTTTCTGTGTTTTCCTGGGGTTGCTGGTCTCTATTTTCCTGTTTCCAAGATGGAGAAAGGGGCTATGGAGCTGTGGTAATGTTTTCAGAATGATTGTAGGGTATTTTTACGCTATCCTTGAGCTGAGCTCACATTTTGGTTAATAAAAGGAGTTAATAAACGGAGGATTTTTACTTAAGACAAATTAAAAAATTAAGTGTTGGTTAAATTATGGTATATCCAGGCCACGGATCTTGGTGTAAAAAAAAAAAAAAAAAAATAAATAAATTATGGTATATGCATAGATAGGAATACTATGCAGTCATTAACAGGAATGTTGTAGATAAATATTTGATAACATAGAAAGATGTCTGTATTATATTGATTAAACAGTAGTTTACTTAATAATATACATTATGAAAAAAGAAATGCATGTCTGTATACAGTGAAATTACATTATACAAGATAAAGTCATTTGTTAATTAAGAGATTATAGTCAAAATTCTGCTTAGAACTACTTTAAGTCATCTATAAAGAATAATACACATGGTTTTATGTATACACAAACAACTCAGGGACTTTGTACACTTTGAAATTTGGGAACCAGAGGGTTAGACTAAAGGAAGGAACTATATGAAGATATTTGGGAATTTGAACCATTCTGTCTTTAACATGACTATCAGATTCATAGACATCAGTGGGAGACGGGTGGGTTGAGAATAATGAAGTGTTTCTGCTTATCTTTAAGCACACATTTCCCTAATTTTATTATTAAGCCTCTAACATTAATTCATTTGAATACAATAGTTGGTTGTTGTGAGAATTGAGTGAAGTAATGGAGATTCATCTTGGGGAAGACAACGGCCAGTTAGGTCCCGAAGTCTGTGCACAGATAAGCTAAGTGTGTGCATGATTCAGTTCGCAGTATGCTGGGATGTGCATGTGTGTGTGCGTGTGTGTGTGTGTGGGGGGGCGTTAAATTCTGGGAAGAAATGCATTAAAAGTATTAACAATGTTAATTATCTTTAGGTAGTAGTATATTTTGAGCCATTTTTATATACTTTCTTTTTTTCTTCTTTTTTTAAATGTTTATTTGTTATTTTTGAGGGAGAGAGAGACAGAGACAGAGCAGGGGAGGGGCAGAGAGGGAGACACAGAATCCAAAGCAAGCTCCAGGCTCTGAGCTGTCAGTGCAGAGCCCGATGTGGGGCCTGAACTCACCAACCGTGAGATCATGACCCGAGCTGAAGTTGGTTGCTTAACTGACTGAACCACCCAGGCGCCCCTTTATATCCTTTATATAGTTTTAGAATATTTCCTAAATTTTCTACCTTGAACAATTTTTACTGTGATGATTTGTTTTGTTTTACGTATGTGTGTGTGTGTGTGCGTATTGAATAAACTTTAGTTTTTAGAACAGTTTTGACAGCAAAATTGAATGACAGGTACAGAGACTTCCCCTATATCCTCTGATCCCACTCGCTCACTGCCTCCTGCATTATCTGTACTCCTCATGTTACAACTGTTGAACTTAGGCTGCCACACCATTATCTCTCAAAATCTATTGTTTATATTGGGGTTTAGGGTTAATCTTGGTGCTGTAAGTTATATGTATTTTTAAAACAAAGACTGATTTTTTTTTTTTTTTTTTTGCCAAGTCAAAGCTTCAGTCCTGAGTGAATCTAAGCAGTCAGCGGGCCTTGAGACAAAAATTACTTTTCTCCTTTTGGGTCCCAAGAAAGATTCACAGATCATATGTTCACAGGCTGTCGGCAGACTGCCTTGGGTAAAGGGCAGAACAGCCCTCAACTCTAGTCGCCCTGTGGGGCGTCAGGGACGGTTCTCCTCATTTGGGACGGCCCTTGAGGTCATGCTCTAGAGAATGGGAAAAGGAAGGAACTAGTCCAGATTAAATACTATTTATGCTAAATTGCTTTATGTGATACAAGCAATCCTAAAGATGGTGGTGTTTTCTCCTCCCCAAACTGAGTGTAAATTAACACTTTCACTATAACTGAATCAGGGTCTTCTGAGTTCAGACTGTGGTTCCCCAAGGAGTGTCAAAATGCAATGTAATTTATCAGGATTTCCAAAATTAGCTTTCAGTGATGGTTATTAAAATAAAGACCCCTGTTTGTGGTCCAACTTGTGGGTTGTCATTTCACATTAAATATCATGCTTCTTTTTGTACTGCTGACCTTATAATTATGCTGATTTGTAAGATACATGTGGAAATAAAATAATATGAAGGAGTAATGAAACAATTATTTTTTCAGTGTTTATTTTTGAGAGAGACAGAGAGACAGAGTGTGAGCAGGGGAGGGGTAGAGAGAGACACACACACAAAGAATCTGAAGCAGGCTCCAGGCTCTGACCTGTCAGCACAGAGCCTGACATGGGGCTCGAACCCACAAACTGTGAGATCATGACCTGAGCTGAAGTCAGAGGCTTAACCTACTGAGCCACCCAGGTGCCCCTAAAACAATTCTTTAGGAAAAATAACAGCATTGGGAATCCTTTCTATAGATAGTAAATAAGCCATACCTTAAACTCAATTCAAACATGGATTAGATTACAAGTAATTGTTAGAAACAGTATAAATAACATCTTATTGGACACCAATTAGCACCAGACATTATGTTAGATGCCTTACATCTCCCTTAATCTTTTATGGTGGGTGATTTTTCTTATCCCCATTTTATAGATGAGGAAGCGGAGGCTCACAGAGTTTAGTAGGCTTGGCCAAGGTTATCGAGTCAGTCAGTAATAGGGCCAGGATTCCAAAGTTCATACTCTGCCCGTTAGTTCTGGAGAGAAAACCTTCCATTTTCAGAGAGCAACGAGGACTTGAGGAGACCCCAGATGTCAACATTTGGGGATATATGTTAATGACGACATCAAGAAATGGGAAGTGTCTTTGAATATACTACATCTAAAATGAAGAAAATGGCAAGATGGCAGCCGTAAAGAAAGGGGTGAGAAATGAAGGAAGAGCAGTGTAAACAGTGGACAGCAATGTGTGCATGGGGATGGGCTGGGACAGAGTGTAAAGGGGGATTCAGGAAAAGCTTAGCAAACAGAAGTGAGGGGCAGCCAGAGTGTAATTTAAGGAGGCCAGTGATGGAGAGCAGGGAGAAGCTACATAAAGTCTAAATTGGTGATTACGAGGGAATTTATTGATGGAAGTAAAATCTTAAATTGCATGCTTAATGTCAATCTAGTTTACAGTTTTAGGTAATGTAAACTAAGGGTGACAAATTCAGAACAGATGGCAAGAAGCAAGTTTTACAGAGAGCAAATCACAAATGCCCGTGGAATGGACATCCTGCAGGGACAGCCCTCAAATTCACTTCCAGGGGACCTCACAGCCCTCATCAGTGATTTACGTGTGACAGTCATGGGCGGAAAGTACTCACAAACAAAGTTCCCTCCAGTTGCCGGCAAGGGGAGTCTGTTAACTCATTTGGTGTGATTTGCAGTTGCATTTCAGGGGAAGAGCCTCCTGACAGGAACACTGTGGCAATGACTTTTAAAAACAGATGTACTGTGATAATCTAATGGCAAATTCCTCTCCTCAATTTTCTCTCCAAATGTGTGTGTGTGTCTGCTTTGGAGAACTGTTCAGAAATGTTTGGGCAAGCGCCGTGCTGTGGATGTGGTGTTGGGTACCCACTGTTTGACCTAGATAGGAATTGCAGGGAAATCAGATTTGGAAATATCTTCTTCTCTCCCCACCATTCACATCAATTGTAAGGTAACTGCCTGCCTGATCAGATTTAGAGAGTCTTTTGATGGAGGGGCACAACATAGTGACAGTTAGATGGATGAAAGGCAGAGCTCTGTGTTGTTTACAGGAGAGAGAAGTCTACTGTCCAGGGCCACAGGAGGGTGGTTGGGGGGGGGGGGGTTGCACCAGGGGAGGGTAGCAGCATGTTGGAAATGTAGAAGTTGGCTTATATTCAGCAACTGCAGGGAGAGCAGCTGGGCTTCACAGGCTTTCTGGGGATTGCCCAATTCAGATATCCTGCAGCGTCTGGGGCCCAGATACCGTCCTTCCTTGTTTGATACAACTGGTCCTTGGGGAAGTTTGGGTGTTTCCTTAGTGGCCCTGGGGAGTGGGGGCCTGCTAAGGAAGTGGTAGGAGTGGTGCCTAGAAAATTTCTTGGAAAAAAAAAAAACAACGAAATTGAGAGTTGTTAGCCATGAATTTAACGCCAAGTCAAGACAGCACTTGTGAAACATTATACTGCGCTGTAACGATGGTTGAAGTGTTGCAGTTTGAACCTGCATGAACTGTCATTTTTCTGCACTCTTTCTGCCTTCGAATTTTATACATATGTGGGGGCGTCAAGACCCTTTGCGATAAGGGATGTACTTCTGTATTTATATTCTCTTCTCTTCTTGGAATCCAAACTTCTGCCAGCTGCTCCATTGTCATCAGTGATATCTCACTCTTTCAGTCTTCCAGGTAGAGATCGTTTTTGACTTGTTCACCTACCCCTGTTTCTGTAGCTGCTTGTCTCCTCCCCATAATGTATTCATGTCTTTCCTTTCCTACAGCTGGCCTCTTAGCTCAAGCCTGTATTCTCCCATAATTATTTTAACAGCTCTTTTTTTTGGATGTTTTATTATTTTTATTTTTTGAGAGAGAGAGAGAGAGAGACAGACAGACAGACAGAGTATGAGCAGAAGAGGGGCAGAGAGAGAGGGAGACACAGAATCTGAAGCAGGATCCAGGTTCCAAGCTGTCAACACAGAGCTGACGTGGGGCTCGAACCCACAAACTGTGAGATCATGACCTGAGCCAAAGTTGTACGCTTAACCCACTGAGCCACTCAAGTGCCCCTATTTCAACAGTTCTTTAAGTCACTTTCCCTTCTTCTCATTTCAGCAAACTATGGCCTGCAGGCCAAACCCTGGCCCTTGCCTGTTTTTGTGAATAAAGTTTTACTGGAACATGGCCATCCGCATTTATGTATTATCTCTGGCTGATCATATGTTACAGGGCAGAGTAGGGCAGTTGCAGAAGAGCCAATGGCCTGCAAAACCTAAAGCATTTACTGTCTGCCCTTACAGAACAAGCTTGCCAACTCCTGTGTAGACTAGAAGATACTACATAGCCATTCAAAATTCTGATTATGTCACTCTAGGAGGAAAGAAGAGGAGAGGAAGGAATTGCCATATGTTGAGCACTCATTCAAACTCGGGGCTGGGCACTTTGCATAAGTCAGACCTAGGTATATGAACTCAGGGGAGTAAGAAATGTAACTTCCCTCCTCTCTTCTGAAGCTTAATGTAATTTCTATTATGGGATCCCATCCTTTGGATCTCCCCTCTCTTTATTCAGTCCTCCCCTCTCTTTATATGTGCTCTGGGAGAAGGTAAGGGTGCGGTGCCTGCCAAGATGTCAGAAGGGTTGTGCTGCCTCTGGTCACTATCATCATTGTCACTCCTGCTGGGTAATTGTCGCTCCCTCGTGGAGGTCTTGCTACAATCATTTCTTGTTCCCATTAGGAAGACCACTTTGGATATGCCTCCCTTTGTACCTTTTTTTTGACACTCTGGCGTTCACAGCAATTGTGATGAATCTCTTCCTGGGTGTTGGGGTTCCAGGACCTCTGAGAGGTTGTGGGAGGCCTCATCTGCTTTCATGCCCCTGTGGGTATGTGCAATGCTTCCACTGCTTCTTGGCCACACTGACCCAGAGAAACTTTCTGCTCTGGGCACACCCATTTCTCTACAGGGGTTGTGTTGCTTCCTGAGAAATGAAGCACAGGCTTCTTGTGCCCTCAAATCTCATAAGCCTATCCAGTGATTCCCTCCATTCCCCAGAGTTCAGCCCGGGCTGGGTTCCTATAGAAGCTGGGTTCCCATAGAAGTTTCTATTTTCCCAGAGCTTCCCATAGAAGCTTCTATTTTCTCCTCCTGTGTCCAACTTGGAGAACTTTGTCTAATCCAGAGCTGAGGCATCAGGGTGGGAAAAAGGAACATTTCTTCCTACTTATCACACATTTTTCTAAATCGATAATAGATACACATGACTTCTTTTCATCCCTTGCTGAACTTCAGATTCCTGAAACTCAAAATCCAAGGGTTGACTCCTGTTTACTTGTGTTTTGATGTCTCATTCCTTCCTTGAGGCAATGAACACATAATTGACAAGAATTTCCAGTAACACGGGGAAAATCCATGGGTTAATATCTCATGGTATTAATCTCTTTCCCCTATCCCATACATACATACATATACATACATACATACATACATAATACATATATTATCTTATTTGATCCTAACAATAGTGCTGACAGGTAGAGATTTCTGCTTCCATTATATAGATGAGAACACAGATTCAGATGAATTAAGTGGTTGAGTAAAAATATGAATTCAGTTCTGATGCCCCCCCAAATGAGTGTTCTTCCTTTATACTATACTGCACCATGAATTTTATACTAAACTTTGGCTCTAACATCTCTATTCTATTCTTCTGCCTTATTTAAAGTCTACTCTGTAGATTACTCATCTTGTTACTCTCTTTTCTTGTAATAGCTTATTGGACTCTATGTATTATGAAATCTCTAGTCAAAAATATAAACAAGGCAACTCCACATTTTCATTTGTTCGTTTACTCATGGAACAAATATTCATGGAACAAATATCTATCGAGTGCAAAGCAGCATGCCAAGCACCGTGACTCGGGGATGTTGATCTTAACCCTAGGGGATGTGTAATATAGGAAAGGGTAAAGCTATTCACGTAGCCTGCACTCACACAAGATACATCGTTAACAGGGTTAAACTGATGCGCAAGAAATTTGCTGTGGTTCCAAAGAAGAACATTTCATTTGCCTGGGTGGGGGTGGGGTGGGGGGGTGGGTATCAAGGAAGGCTTCGCAGATGAAGCAATATCTGAATTGGGTCTCAAGATGTGTAAAACCTTGAATGCATGGGTACGTTATAGAGGAGCCTCAAGGTACCGCCTAAGTAAAGATACACAGTAGAAGAATGTGGACTTTTCCTGGTATTTGGGCTGGCAAATAGATTGGCATGGTGATCCCCACAGTGCATGGATGGATGTCGTAGGACACAGGCCTCTAAATGTACATTAAGTGGACCCGAGCATGAAGAACTTAAGGTCTTGCCAAGAAGCATGACCATTATTCCCAGGTAATAGGAAGTTACTGATGACTTCTAAAGAGGGGAGTGCAATTGTCTAAATGGAAATCAACATATTTGGTAATTCTGGCATATATATATATATATATATATATGGGCAGAGAAGGAAATCCAAATCTCTGGTTAAAATTCACCTTCTAATTATTTGTATATTCGAGTCCATTGTCCACATTAGTCATGTTCTTAATGTGGGCAAAAAAGAGTTGACTGGTGAATGAGAGACCATGGTGCAGTAGAGATCCTGACTCTTGCCTGTTTAAATGTCCTCTGTAGACTCTGCGCTCATTAGTCCAGAAGTGTTAGTTCCTCAGTTCCTTTTATAAGCATGTTGTTATTTTGGCATTGGATAATAATGGATGTGTCAGAATAAATATGTCTCAACTGCCTGAGAAATGCCTACCTGTCACAGAATGTAGTGACATAATTTCTAAGGTGATATACACCTTTCTTGTGAAACCTCGGCTTGTTACCAAGGTCTGACCTTTGACTGTACATATATATATATTTTTTTTTTTGGTAAAGAACGGAATACATTCTCTTAACTCTTAATTTTCTCTTCCCAGCTTTCTGAAATTTCCTGTCACATTATGTGTAGAGTTCAGGAACAATCAGTTTGTTCTGCAGCATAATTACAAAGGGTCAATCTGTTTTCATTGTAGGAGTGACAGGAAAAGAAAAGATGAGTGCAAAAAACGATCCATTGCTACCTCTAACCTCACCATGTGAGATTAGGAGGAATACGTTTCCTTACTCTGAACTGTGTAAAACGTTTGGATTTATTTATTGATTCATTCGACCTACAGATTTATTGGGACATATTTGCCGTCATACCCCATGTTGGGTGCTGGATTGGAAGGTAGGGCGAGGAGGGGTTACGAAGCTCAATCCAAGGAACACATAATTGAATCTTAAAATCAAACTTGGATTGAGTGCTGCATATATCAGCTCATCGTCAACAGCAAACTTTTCCACTACATCTAATTTGTGTACAGTTCAATCCCAGGTGCTGTGAAAGATACAAAACTATATCAAATAAGGCATGTACAATTGAATAAAAAATGTCCAGTAAATGTTCATGACTCACGTAAGCAGTAACAGAAAGTAGACATAAAATAGTATTTGAGAGGTCAGAAGAGTGAAGCTTTCGGTGGAATTGGTTGAGCAGGGAATGACTGAGAGGGAGGTGATAGGACTCAGCCAATGTTGACACGATGCCTCCTACTTCACTCCCTAGCCTTCAGTCATAAACAATGTCAATCTATTTTCACTACTCTTTGAACAGTAGTCTGAGATTGTTAAAAACCAGAAGAAATATTTTCATTTGTATTGAGTTATACTCCAATTAGTTATTAAATGAAGACAATTTCCCACAAGTTCTTTTAGAGATGAGAAAATTAGTTATGGGTGAGCACAGTCCATTAATTATTTCACGTACCTGAAGACCTCCAGGGAACGCCATGACTTCACAATGCAGCCCCAGAGTGTTAAATTTTGCATTTGATTCCCGGCATTTGTGAAGATGAGTAAAATTGGATGGCTCCCTGTTGGCTGTGCATCTGAAGCGGTTACTGTGTGTTGTTTATTTCCCTGGAGAGCAAGAATTCTATAACATCCTGCTTTTAGTCAAATTATGCCTCTTTCTCCCCAAAGATCTTCACATGCAAGTAGGTTAGATAAACTGTAGGAGTTCATAGTGACAGGCCTTGGGGAATAGAGAAATATTCCTCTATTGCTTTAAGGATTATTTTAAATTATGGAATATTTCAAACACACAGAGAAACATAGAAAATCATGTAATAAAGACCATGCACTCTTTATCTAGATTTAGTAGGTGTTAAACATTTTGCCATTTTTTTATTTCATATTTCTCTCCCCTTTTAAAGGGATAGAATAATTATCAGTACAGCTAATGCACCCCTCCTCCCCCTCACCCCCGCCCCGCATCATTTCCTCTCTCCTAACCCCAGAAGTTGTTGCTGTTCTGAAGGACTGTATCATTTCCATGAATACTTAGATTTTTCATGTCTATGTAGCTATCAAGGAACAAAGCATACTGTTATTTTTGTGTGTTTTTGTGATTGTACATAAATGACATCAGACTGTATGTATCACCACCCCTCGCTCTTTGCAGTCAGCAATTATGTTTTTGAGACCGTCCCCTATCGATGCATGTAAATCTAGTATACTCACTTTAGTGGTTGCGTAGCCTTTCATCGTCTGAGTTAATCATAATTTATTTTAGGCTCTTTCCATTTGTTTTCTATCACTAAGGCTATTTTGGCACATGCGCATACCTCTTTGGGAAGAATACCTGAAAGTGAAATTGCTGTGTCATAATCTAGTGTGATCTCCACTGCGGAGAGTCAGCAAATTTGTGACGGCTCCAAGACTGAAGTTCGTTTCTTGCTCATGTAACAACCCAGAGCAGGTGCTTATGTCGGTGGGTGGTCTCCTCAATGAGAGGACTCAGGCACTCAGCCTCCTTCCAACTTGGTCTCCCCACTACCTGGGCTCTTCATGGACTCCATGCAGCTGGGGGGATGTAAAGATCCTGTGGGAGGTGTAGTCACCCTCCTGAGAGTGCTAGGTTAGGGTTGACACAAACCACTTCTACTCTTCCCAGAGGGGTAACTGATTTGTTATTTATGCCCTTGGTGGGCAGCTGTCCTCACAGCGGGAGTTATCTTTAGGCCTTTCCCCTGGAAAACTTTCAGGTCAGCTTCCACACACGGGCCTGGATTATTATTGTTTTTTTTAAGTTTATTTATTTTGAGAAAGAGAGAAAGTGCAAGTGGGGGAGGGGCAGAGAGCGAGGGAGAGAGAGAGAATCTCAAATAAGCTCTGCACTGTCATCATGGAGCCGGACACAGGGTTTGAACCCATGAACTGTGAGATCTTGACCAGAGCTGAAGCTGGATGCTTAATGGACTGAGCCATCCAAGCGCCCCGGGATTATTATTATTTTTATGTGTATTTTTATTTTTGTTTATTGATTATTGAAGTATAATTGACATACAATAATTGACATACAATATATTATGAGTTTCAGGTGTATTATTAGTTTTATATTTTGTGAAGTTCCCTACCATAGGTCTAATTACCATCTGTAGCTATACAAAATTTTTACAATATTATTTATCATATTCCCTATGCTATAGATTATACCCCCATGACTTCATTACTTGAAATTGGAAATTTGTACCTCTTAATCCTCTTTGCCTATTTCCTCTCTCCTCTCTCCTCCCACCCTCTGGTGACCAGGAGTTTGTTTCCTCTATCTATGAGTCTGTTTCCGCTTTGTTTTGTTTGCTCATTTGTTTTGTTTCTTAGATTCCACATATCAGTGAAATCAATCGATGTTCGTATTTCTCAGTCTGAATCCATACCACCCTGAACACACCTGACCTTGTCTGGCCTGGATGATTACAAATGATACAATTGTCCTAGATTTCCTCCTTGGGGCCCGAGGTGGAGTATGTGCAATTACAAATACATTGTGCTGTACTTGGATTAATACCTCAGATCAAATAGAGAGTCATACCAAAGCACAGGGAGAAATCAACATTGCTTTCTCAGGTACACACCTTCATGGTTTATGGGGTTTGTTCGTTGGTTGGCTCTGGGACCTGGAGGTGGGGAGGCATGGCTGAGGTCAATACCACAGGTTGGCCTTATCCTGCTGTTCAGAATCCTGTTGATAGTAAAATGCTATAGAAAACAAATTGGCAGATTTCGTCCCAGCCTCAACTGGTAAGGTTTATCAGAGTGGCTGAGTGAAAGACATATTCAGAAAATGTTGCCAAAAGCCTAGATGATGTAGAAAGTTGGGGCTGATGTTATTAGAAGTTAATTCTCTCTGGGTCTCTGACATTTCTGCCCAACCTGCAGCAGAGGCACTTCTGAACTATTTTGACTATAGTTTCCTGACAATTGTGACATCTACCGAGGGTAGCCATGCTTATTATCTATTATAAAAGAATTAGCTTCCCTAAGCTCAGCGTTGCTCTCCTGTAACCCAATGTAATGTGCCTGCAGGTGTCATTTTGTCCTCTTCAAATATCCCCATGGAAACGAGTGCTCAGGGAACTGGCGCAAAGAAATGCTGATACTCTGGCCACCGTTATTTCAGTGAGTGATAAAGGCCTTTGTCTCTGAGCCAGGAATCTCATGTCTTCTGCCAGCACCCATGATACTGTGACAGGATAATTTGTTAGCTCACAAATTGAGTAAAAATCTCAGCTTCTTCAAAATTCTTGCCAATGAGAAAATAAAGATAACACAACTTGGGTGATCTTGGGCAAGCCATCTACTTATCCACCGTGGGTCTGTTATTCCATATATTTTATAAGTAAAAAGATTTGAATTAGACCAGACTGTTGTTAAGGCTCTTCAGAATCTGAAGAGCTATGTATGTTCCATGATTCTATGGGGCAATGTCTTAGTTCCTTCCTCAGCATAAGCCCTCTGGAATGAGTTTTCAAGAGACGCTTCTTTATGATATCAAACCCTTCGGCTATTTTTCCTTGGCCCCTCACATTTTATTCACCTGTCTTGATGCTTTATGCCTGCATTTCTAAGGCATTCAGTAAATGGTAAGTTCCTCAGAAGAAATTTGAGAAGAATTTGACTTTGAAAAGGACAGTACCATAGTGTAATCCATAGTTGAAGACATAGAGGGTATTTTAAATCTCTAATTTCGTTAGTGATTTACAGAAAATCCATGTTTGGTATGGCCTCCGTTTTGACAGGCAGCAAATCAAGGCAGTTCTGCCTGTGCTGGCTTCTTTGAGGAGCCTCAAGGCCGTAGGAGTCTGCATTTCTTTGCTGACCAGAGGACAGATCAGGAAGCCAAGCAAAGCTGTCAAGAGACTTAACTTTAGCTACCCTTATTTGTTTTGAATATCAGATCAGTTGTCTTTTCTGTTGTCGTGGAGGTTTTTCGCTAGTAAGCTTAGTTGCTAATCATACTTTTCCACATAGAACTCCGTAAAGCTTGACTGGAGGGTGGAGGGCAAGTGAGAATCCAAAGCGGGAAAATGATCAGAGCCCTGAGGCACGACTGTGACTGAGGCATTTGCTCTTCCCACTTCAAATTATTCTTTAACTCCAAGGCGAGGCAGAAGGCCGTTGCTCCCATACATGGCAGAGGTGGGCGGGGGTGAGAGGTCAAATGTTGGCGAGCGCTTGATGGACAGGAGCTCACTGCGGGGAGGGCTGCTGTCGGGCAGAGGCAGCCCCAGGGAGGTACTCGATCCCCTCATCTGTATATTCAAGCCGCAGACCTCAGGGCTCGCGAATCAACACTTGCTTGTTTACTGTGGCTCCTTTTCTGGAACACAGAGGAGCGTCGGGTGTACAGACACCTTTTCTATCTCTACGGCCAGTGCTGGGAAGAATCCCCTGTATCTCCTGGTCCTGCAGCCTTTCACTCTAGAGCATTGCACGCGTCTTTTCTAAGATACTACACAATCCGCATAAACTCTATGAAGCTTGTAAATATTCTGTAGGTGTTGCTGCTCCCTTTCCACACAGCATTTTTTTCCCCACTATGAGGTGTGTTTTCTTCTGCATTTTTCAGGCCTGCAATTCCCTAACTTAAAAAAAAAAAAAAAAGTAAGATCCGTTATCAAGGGAACTTGCTTTTTTGTTATTAAGACCCTGAACCACAAGGGTGTCTGATTAAATTAACCACAACTTCCAGAACACAGGCAATACCCTGTGTAATCTTCAATTTTCTTATTCATACAGGAGTGATAGCAACGCTTCTCTCCCTTCCTATTACCTCGGGTTCCCTTGGCACAGGAGACACTTCCTGGGGCTCGCTCTGAAAAGACACGTGTCTCGTAAATGGTAGTCAGAATAGATCAGTGTCGTAGATCTTCGAGGACATTTGTTACCTATAAAATAAGATATGAGAGGGAGGAGGAATATATTCTGGGTAGACGCAAATATTTCTTATTTTCACAATCATATTTTCTCAGAAATACAGTGTCTCCAAATATTCAATACATGACAAGGGACCATTATGTCTGCTTTTTTCTCTTCCTTCCTCCCTTGACTGTATTCCTCCTTACCTATCTTATCTTTTCATTTTAGTTCTGCACCTCACTTTGTCCTCCCCTCTTATCCCCTGCTCTCTGAATTTATTAATCAAGTAATCCATCTTTACCACGAGGCAGGACCGCTACCACAAATCTGCACCTTCTCAGACTGACTATAAAGTAAAGCTCTTTGAGAAACCTCAGAAGGGTGACTGGTTGCATAAAGTAGATTATTCCTGCCTGGCGGACCCTGGAAATTGTTGTATTCCACTTATTACCTGTCTTTGAAATGAAAATATCAAGACAGTTTATCTTTGAAATGCTCCTCTCCAGACTATGAGGTTGAGAACTTAATAGTATCATGGATTCAGTTTAAAACAACACCTGATTTATTCCGGATACTCTCTCTCCCGTGCTATACCTTGGTAATGTCCTCAACAACGCTGTGTGTTTTAGTATTGTTTTTGTCACACTCATTTATTGAGGCCAGAGTGTACTCGAGATGGGGGAGAGGCAGGGAAGCAGGGAGGGAAGGGGGGAGACAGAGAGAGAGAGAGAGAGAGAGAGAGAGAGAATGTCTGTCTGAAGATGGAAATGTTTCAGAAGTGTGATGTGCTCCTTCGTTTTTGTCTGTCTTTCTCAAATACACTCTACCTTAGTGGAGGAGTCATCCATTACTTTGATGACTCCACTTTATATCCTCTAACGCTAAGACTTGAAGATTGATAGATTTGAAGATGCCCACTTATTTCTTACCTCTCAGAGAAGTGGCCAGAAGCACAAGCAAAAATGGACCCTACTTCCGACAGCTGACTCTGTATTTACACCAGCAGGTCCCCAAAGGGGGCGAGTCCCTCTTACTTGCAATGTCTGGTGACGCTTTGTGCCACGGCTGTGGGCGGGGGGCTGTTGAGAACCCAACAAGGTTGGAAAAGGAGGAAATGGTGGTTGGTGGAAAAGGAGGTGCTACTAAATGTCTTCCAGTATACAACAGCTCTCCTGACAAAGAATGATCGGATCCTGATGTCAGTAGTGCTGAGGTTGGGAAAGCCTGATTTACACGAAGCCGACTCAGAAGCAGACGGTAAACGTGGGTTACATAGAAGAGAAGGCAGGAAGGAAATAAAAATAAATTGAGAATTCGTGCAGGTCAGTCAGATATCCCCATGCGCGTATGTTATTTCTTTCGCTTATTCCTCATAAAACAACCACGAAAGAAAGTATAATTGTTCTTGCTTCTCTATTTTTCTTTAGTCAAAGGACAATCTTAAGACTCAGAGAAGTTAAGTGACATGCTTTAAGTCACCTGACACAACAAGTGTGATTCTGAAGCCATGATTGTCCTTTGGGATCAGGGAGACAGTTTCCCTCATTGGGATCAGGGAGACAGTTTCCCACTGAGATCTCAGACTGGCGTGAGGGGAGGCTGGACTGGTATGTTTTACCAATAGATTTCTACAGGTGGATGCTCATATGGAAATCAAGTAACCAAATGACCATGCATTTCTAGGATGGTTTTAACTTTAAGTACTTGGAAGACTTTTATTTGTATCCTGATGTTTTGTTTGGAAAAAAATATGGCCACTCCTTCTTTTCTATGCTGTGTGTGTGTGTGTGTGTGTGTGTGTGTGTGCGCGCGTGTCTTTTGTTTGTTTGTTTGTTTTTAATTATACTTAAGAAACTTCACTAATCACACAGGACTTAGGCTATAGTGTGTGATGTATAACTTAAGGGTCTAGACAAAGGGCAGTGTGCCATTGGTCATGAATTAAGAGTGCATAGACATGAGGCTTTAGCTAGAATAAGTTCCTGAACAAAAAGTGATTGGACATAAAATGTCTTTTTTTTAAAAAAAAATTTTTTTTTTCAACGTTTTTTATTTTTATTTTTGGGACAGAGAGAGACAGAGCATGAACGGGGGAGGGGCAGAGAGAGAGGGAGACACAGAATCGGAAACAGGCTCCAGGCTCCGAGCCATCAGCCCAGAGCCTGACGCGGGGCTCGAACTCACGGACAGCGAGATCGTGACCTGGCTGAAGTCGGACGCTTAACCGACTGAGCCACCCAGGCGCCCCTGGACATAAAATGTCTTACTGAAAGGACCGGATCATCTTTTTCTCTGGCTATCTTGGAGAAGAAAATAGATTTTCATTCATTGGAACAATTTAGTACTTTCTTCTTTGGATATCCCTATAAAGAATTAGTTTGTCTCTCTCTCTTTGTTACATTTTTGATCAAAAGAAAAGAGTGGTGTAAAAAATTTCCATCAAAATCCAGCCTTTTGGGGCACAATTAAGCATAAATGACAAGTAGTTAGTGGGACATCATTCCTTCTCATCGACGTCTGACCTTCTAGAATAGAATACTCAGAAACGGGACCAGGAGATTTATATTTTCTATGAGGTCCCCAGGAGATTTTATTTTAGAAATCACAGTGTACTGAATTTAGTACTACTTTTTTCATAATTACTTCCTGTTGATGATGGTTATCTTGGTAGTTGCCCAATGCACCTGTTCTGGGGCCAACATGGACTTCAATCCCAATCTACATTTGTTAGATTTCTAAAAGGGTTGTGTCCTCAAATGTGATGAGTAGAAATGGCTATGCATAACTTTTAAAAGTATCAAGCCATTGGCATAGGAAAATAGTATCAGTGTTTCATAATAAGGTTTAAATAGTAGTTAAATTTCTGAACATTCAACCTCTCTGTTTTAGGTTCTTCACCTGGAGAATGGAGCTGACAGTAAACCCTTTACTTCCTTTATGAATTTAAAGCTACAATGGGGTAATATTTAAAAGTACATAGTAAACTAAAAAAAAAGTAAGATATTTTTGGTATAATTTTTACTACTTAACACCTTTTTGTACTTACTGTTTTTGACAACTTGTGACTTTGAACTTCACCTTTAGTGTTAGAGTCATTTCAAATCCAAATGTTTTTTAAACAAAATTCTTTACCTGCTGTATGAACCCCTTTCCAAAATGTCAAACTCGAAGTATATAGCAGGCCCATGGACATGTATTGTTTAGCTCACTCAGGGTTTAAATACTTTTTAAATCAGTTACCTCTACTTAAAAATCAAGAGGTTTCTTATAAAAATTTGGAATTTTGATTTATACTGGAAGACCAGAACACTTAACCTGCGTACCCTAAGGGCAGCGTACCCTCAGTTCCAGCTAAGTGACCTTGTCTAGATCTTGTAGGCTGGGAGTTTGTCACGCATATCCTACAACAGACACTCTCAAAGTGTGGCCCAGGACCAATGGAGTCTGCATCACCTGGGACTTTGTTAGAAGCGTAAATTCAGGATCCACATAAGAGTGAAACCATATGGTATCTGTCTTTCTCTGTATGGCTTATTTCACTTAGCATCACACTCTCCAGTTCCATCCACGTTGCTACAAAGGGCCATATTTCATTCTTTCTCATTGCCACATAGTACTCCATTGTGTATATAAACCACAATTTCTTTATCCATTCATCAGTTGATGGACGTTTAGGCTCTTTCCATAATTTGGCTATTGTTGAGAAACTTAACAGGAACCCATGGGGGAGGGGAAGGAAAAAAAAAAGGTTAGAGTGGGAGAGAGCCAAAGCATAAGAGACTCTTAAAAAAATGAGAACAAACTGAGGGCTGATGGGGGGTGGGAGGGAGGGGAGGGTGGGTGATGGGTATTGAAGAGGGCATCTTTTGGGATGAGCACTGGGTGTTGTATGGAAACCAATTTGACAATAAATTTCATATATTTTAAAAAAATGGAAAAAAAAAAAAGAAGCGTAAATTTTAGGGCATCACTTCAGACCTACCGAACCGGAAACTTGAGCTATGGCTCAGCAAACGGCTTCACAAGCCTTCTTGGTGATTCAAAGACACTCCAGAGTTTGAGAAGCACTGCCCTTCAACATGTTACTCAAATGGTCTGGTGACTTCTTCCTGTTTTTGTCTAGCATCCGGTAACTCACTTTTGCTTCTAATTGTCATAGAGCTCTTCCTTCTATGGAGCCACAATTTACTTCCCTCTCACTTTCATCATTGTTGGTTCTTCCTTTCTTTGCTCTTTTGGACTTGAGAGAAATAAGAACAATGTCCTGCAGTCCTTAGCATTTTCAATAAACAACAGTAATTTGTGGTGACAGGCCCTCTTAACCCCAAGCTGATAGAGCTCTTGTCTCTCTTGGAAGCCATCCTTATTTTACTCCTGTGTGTTGTTGACATCCTCAAAAAACTTCAATTCCTCCTCTTTCAAAACTAAGCAATTGTAAGCAGCCCCAGAAGGAATGCAAATCTGCGCTTTTATTTTGACATTTTTTTTCTCCCAACATTGATTAGATAATTTCTGATCTGTTTTATTGTTTTCTAGTAGAGTGTGAAAATTTCTAGAGATTACTCTCCATTGGCATTCCCTCCTTGAGGGAAAATTCATAGCATAAGAACTAACTGTTATAATATGAAACCAATATTCCTGTGAGATTTGTAAATTAAATTTTCTTTCCAACTTTTGTTTAATATATTCAGTGTCACCTTGTAAGGCAACTGAGATAATTTTGTGTATCCTATCAATTTGTTTCTTGTTTGACATCTGTGTTTGTTTATATAGCTTTCAGAAGTGGAGAATTCTGTCGCCAATTAATGTTGATGGTTTTGAGTTAGAGAGAAGAGAATATGCTTATAAATGAAAGTTTTTGTTTTTAAGTTGGATTTTATTGTAGCTGAGTGTTTTCCAAATAAATATTCACTGACTCTATTGCATACTTCAATTGGGTAATGGAATCCCAGGCTTCAGAGAAGTTGGGCTCAAATATGATATTTATTTATAGGAAATTTCTCTGCCATTGAACAGGAAGACAGTTACAAATACATTAAAGGGATATCGTCAAGTAATTGACCGAGTATATATTTCCTTGTGAGGCTGAAACCTTGGCCTAAAGCAACTGTTCGGACAATTTTAACAAGGACATGGTTAGGGATATCATCTATCAAAATAGGAATTTCTGATTTCTGATCTTCCAGATTGGCCGAAGACCCATTACAGACCTTATTAAAAATATTAATTCAGTAGTTCTGTGGTGGGGACTGAGAATATGTATTTTAAAAACCACCCCAGGTGATTTTTAATATGGGCTCAGGACCCACACATTGTGTTCTCTATAAAGAGCCTGAAGAGAACATTTCTCAGCCTCTAGAATACAGGGAATGTTATGCTTTTCCAAAGTATCTGCTGTGTTTTGATCTTGTAGACATTATAAATCTTATAAATGATTGTTCTTCCTTTTTTGATTTGAACTCCCAGTAAGTTCAGAGACAATTTTGACCCCTATTAGCTTCTGCGTAGGATGTTCTAGAATACATTTTTATATTCTATATACTCTTTCACTCTGGCTTTATTTTAGCAGTTTTCCTACCTTTTTTTTTTCCCACTCTGATGTCTCTCTCTTCATTTAATTTGTATTTTATGGCATTTAAAAATATTTTTTGAAGTCATAAGAAATCTTTTTTAGCATAAGGTATAGCATAAATAAATATCATTACTCTAACAAAAAGACTATCATACAGGTCATTAATGGATCTATTTTAGGGAGTGTTACTTGGTAATCCTGAATTAACTATTGCTGAACTTACTACTCTATTTTCCATATGCAATGTTTTTGTGACAGTAAGCCAGGGTGGGAAAAAGAACAGTAAACCAGGTTTGGACAGGAAGTCAGTTTAGGAAAAAAACCAGGTCATGCATTACACGGAATTATATATTATGTATTCCACATTGGGTGCTTTACACTGCATGTTACAGCTTAAAAACTCTGGAAAAAAACCCTGCAGTAAAGACTTTTAAAAAACCTTTAATTCAACACTTTCCAAAACTTTTACAAACCAAACACTCCTTGCCTCCCCCTAGAACACATGTTAACATTTCCCGAATGGTATTTTATTCGCGAGATACTACCTCATAGCTACGTTTGTAAGTGTTGAACGTCAATATGGATGAAACGAGGAAAGCTGTCGTGTTGGGTGAACAGACATGATCAAGCGTAGCTGGTGGAAATAAATGGAGCTAAGTGAGTAAACATTAGGGAAAGCGCGCTGGTCAACTAGGGCTTGTGAAGAAACAGATATAATAAGGAGAAGAAAAAGACTACAGGATATTTGTATTCTTGCAATTGCAGAAGGAAAAGCACTAAAAACACACATTTGAAATAGAACCAAGCAAAGCCTAGAGTTCCCAGCTGATCTGAACTGTGGTTCCATGTTCCATGTGCTCATGGCACGATATTAAGATGATGTGCAAACAGCGTAAATCGCTGTTTGAAAAGGACAAACCCCTGAGGATGGAGGGAGAGTTGGGGGTGAGGTGGGTAGGACTGGGGAGAAATTTGGGTGAGTTTATGTGTCAGACAGAGGATAAAAATCATAAAAGGAAGAATTCGTGGACATATGAAGAATTAAACTCACTCTGAGGGCCCGAGACCTCCGTGGGTTTTGCAAACATGTTGTACCTCTTGATGACCTTCATCAGAATGTGAATAAATGGAAGTTTCGTGTGCTCACACTATCTCATTTTTCCTATCTGTCTGGCCAGGGGGCAATATTTTATTCTAGGGAAATTTTGCTGTATTGAAGGAAATGTTTTACGTCACATCCTAACTGGTCACCCAGTCACTCCAATTCACTTCACTTTAAATGTTAAACATGAGGGATGGCTGGGTGGCTCAGTTGGTTAAGCGACCGACTCTTGGTTTCGGCTCAGGTCATGATCTCACAGTTCGTGAGTCTGAGCACCGCATCGGGCTCTGCAGCATGGAGCCTGCTTGGGATTCTCTTTCTCCCTCTCTCTCCGCCCCACCTGCTCTCTCTCTCTCTCTCTGTCTCTCTCTCTCTCTCAAAATAAATAAATAAACTAAAAAAATAAAAAGCAATAAAAAAATAAATGTTAAACACGATCTTTACTTTTGAATGAATTAAATTAGAGGGAGGTGGTGAGAAACCCACTAACTATAATTCATTTTGTAAACACCTAATGTGGAAAGGTATAACCTAATTTATCCACGGAAATAAACATGGAGTCCAGCACCTATATCATTCACCGTGAACCTAATGAGAGATGGACATGAACTTAGAAGGCCCAATACAGTCTGTCCACAAGGAAACTGTGCGTGGAAGGGACTCAATAGTTCTTGTAAGAAGATACTATATTCTTGTGTCAATGAAAGCAAAACCAGTCGATGCAAATTGTGTGGCCCACAGAAGTGAGTAGGTTGAAACAGTTTTAGTAATCATCTGCAAAGCAATTTAAACTACTAACATCTCAGGAAGGTCAATTCCATGATTTCTGTGTCATCATTACATTGATCGCCTAAACCCATTCTTTCTGGATGGCTGTTTTTATTAACTGGGGATCTTCTCTGTCAGTGTTTCATTTCTAGTTGAGAAGATCTGCTTCTCTTGAGACCTCTTTGTCAACATATCTCCCTCTTTAAATTAAATTACAGTTTCGGTAAAATTTTATCCAAATTGTATTTTTTTTTTTTTTAATGTAAACATCTGCCTTTGCTGTTACTGGGCATGGAAATACTTCGCAAAAAATATTTTGGGATTTTTTTCATTATTTCTTTATTTGGCGTATGATTTTCAGGCAACGTCAGGGGAAACTTAACGCCATAAGAAACAACACATTTTTCTCATTTATATATACTTCTTATCTTCTAACTTACATTTCAAGTGTTGCTTGTGCTACTTTAAACTATCTTAGTATTTTTCTCTCATGATTTGAGAAGAGTAGAGATTTAATATAATAGTTATATCAAACAAAATATATAATTTTATATCTCTTCCTTTTGATGAGAACATTTAAGCTTTACTCTGTTAGCAAATTTCAATTTTGTAATACAGTGTTATCAGCTGTAGTCACTTTCTTCTTTCTTTCTTTCTTTCTTTCTTCTTTCTTTCTCTTAAAGATTTTACATATAAGTGATAACCATGTGATATTTGTCTTTTTCTGTCTGGCTTATTTCACTTCATAGTGTCCTCTGAGTTTATTCATGTTGCTGAAAATGACAGGATTTTATTCTTTATTAAAAAAAATTTTTTTCATTATAAGTATACTCTTTAACCCCCATCCCCTATTACCCTCATTCCCCCCACCAACCCCACCTCTGGTAACCATCAGTTTTTCTCTGTAGTTTTTTTTTTTAATCTTCTCTTTTTTTTTTTAATCCTCTTCTCATTTGTTTTGTTTCTTAAATTCCACATATTAGTGAGGCCATATGGTATTTGTCTTTCTCTGACTTGTTTCACTTAGCAGTGTACTCTCTAGCTTCATCTATGTTGCAGCCAATGGCAAGATTTTATTCTCTTTTATGGCTAAATAATATCCCATTATATTTATATATATATAAATATATATACATGTATATATACATGTATATATATACATGTATATATATATGTATATATACACACATATATACATATATATGTACATATATATGTACACATATATACATGTATATATATACATATATACACATGTATATATGTGTATATATACATATATACATGTATATATACATGTGTATATATATACATACACATATACATGTATATATATACATATACATATGTATATGTATATACATATAATATACATATATTACATATACATATATACATATATAAATATATATAAATATATATACATATATATCCCATTATATATAAATACACCACATTTTCTTTATCCATTCACTTATCAGTGGACACTTGGGCTGCTTCCATAGCTTGGCTACTATAAATAATACTCCAATAAATAGGGGTACCTGTATCCCTTTGAGTTAGTGTTTTTGTATTTGGGGGTAAATACCCAGTAGTGCAATTCCTGGATCATACGGTAATTCTAATTTTTTTTTTTTTTTTTTTTTTGAGGAAACTCCATACAGTTTTCCACAATAGCTGGACCGAATTGTATCCCCACCAACAGCGCACAAGGGTTCCTTTTTCTCCACATCTTCGCCAACACTTGTTGTTTCTTGTGTTTTTGATTTTAGTCATTCTGATGGTGTGAGGTGATATCACACTGTGATTTTGATTTGCATTTCCCTGAGGATGAGTGAGCTGAGCATCTTTCCCACACGTCTGTATGTCTTTGGAGAAATGTCTGATCACGTCTTCTGCCTATTTTTAATTAGATTATTTGTGTTTTGCCATTAATCCCTTTTCTATTTTAGATATAACCCCCTTATCAGTTACGTGGTTTGCTAATATTTTCTCCTTCTCCATAGGTTGCCTTTTCGTTCGACTGATAGTTTCCTTTGCTGTGCAGAAGCTTTTTAGTTTGATGTGGTCCCACTTGTTTATTTTTGCTTTTGTTGCCTTTGCTTGTGGTATCAACTACAAAATATCACTGGCAAGACCAATGTCAAGTTGCATACACTTGTGCTTTCTTCTAGAAATTCTGCAGTTTCAGGCCTTATGGTCATCTTTAATCCATTTTGAGTTGATTTTTGTGTCTGGTGTAAGATAGTGTTTCAGTATCATTCTGTTGCATGTAGCTATCCAGTTTTATCAACACCACTTACGGAAGATGCCATCTTTTCTATACTGGATATTCTTAGCTCCTTTGTAATAAAATGATTGATCATACATGCATGGGTTTATTTCTGGATTCTCTATTCGATTCCAATGATCCATGTATCTGTTTTTATGCCAATACTATATTGTTTTTATTACTACAGCTCTGTAATATAGTTTAAAATCAGGAGGTAAGGTGCCTCCAGCTTTGTTCTTGTTTTCCCTCAAGATTGCCTTGGTTGTTTGGGGCCTTTTCTCATCTCATACAAACTTTAGGAATATTGTTTTCTTTTTATTTAGTGAAAAATACTATTGGAATTTCAATAAGGATTGCACTGAATCTGTAGATTACTTTGGGCAGCATAGACATTTTAACAAAATTACTTCTTCTGGTCTGTGAACGGGGAATTTATTTGTGTTCTCTCCATTTATTTGTGTTCTCTTCATTTTCTTACATCAATGTGTTGTAGTTTTCATTATACAAATCTTTCACCTCCTTGGTTAATTTACTTCTAAATATTGTATTCTTTTTGATGCTATTTTCAATAGCATTGTTTTCTTAATTTATCCTTCTAAAGGTTTATGTTGGTGTATAGAAATGCAATTGATTTTTGTATGTTGATTTAGTATCCTGCAAGTTTATTGAAATGTGTGTTAGTTCTAATAGTTTTTTCCTGAACCCTTTAGGATTTTCTATGTATAGTATCATGTCGTCTGCAAATAGGGACAATTTTACATCTTTCTGATTTGGATGCCCTTTATTTATTTTTATTTGCTTTAAATGTTTATTTATTTATTTTCAAAGAGAAAAAGAGCAGGGGAGGAGCAGAGAGAGAGGGAGAGAGAGAATCCAAGCAGGCTCTGAGCTGTCAGCACACAGCCCAATGTGGGTCAATTTCATGAACTGTGAGATCACGACCTCAGCCGAAATCAAGAGTCAGATGCTTAACCTACTGAGTCACGCAGGTGCCCTATGGATGCCTTTTATTTCTTTATGTTGCCTAATTGCTTGGGATAGGACATCCAGTACTATTTGGAATAAAAGTGGTAAGAGTAGGCATTCACGTCTTGTTCCTGACCTTAGAAACCTCCTACCACCTCCTCACAAGCTTCCAAATTGTATTCTTAAGTATCATTGAATGTTTGTTGACTTAAGAATTTGTGAATACAAATGGAATTACGTATAGTTCCCGTTGTAACATGTAAGTAGCTGAGGGAAGAGGAAACTTGAGTGAGTTTAGTGCTTGTTGAAAGATTTGTCCAGCTGTGGGAGCAGGGGTTGTGGTGTGGGCAAAGTGTCCTAGCTGTGTGATACTATTTCTTCCCCATCTGTTAACATTCAGGAAAAAAGCAGAAGCTGTAAAGATAGGGAATGTGAGATCAGGTGGTGTGATGGAAAGAACACCGGCCTGGGTCTCTGAAGAATTAGTTTCTGGGACGCCTGGGTGGCGCAGTCGGTTGAGCGTCTGACTTCAGCCAGGTCACGATCTCGCGGTCCGTGAGTTCGAGCCCCGCGTCAGGCTCTGGGCTGATGGCTTGGAGCCTGGAGCCTGTTTCCGATTCTGTGTCTCCCTCTCTCTCTGCCCCTCCCCCGTTCATGCTATGTCTCTCTCTGTCCCAAAAATAAATAAAAAACGTTGAAAAAAAAAAAAAAAGAATTAGTTTCTAATAATAATGGCAGGAAATAGCAGTTAATTGAATACGTCCAAAATTTTAGGATACTGTGGTAGGCTTGCTGTATCTTAGCTCATTTAAACTTCATAATGACCCTTTCAAATGATCCTTTTATCCCTATTCTATTGGAAGTTCAGGGGCACACATATAGGAGCGATGGGAGTGCTAGGACTGTAATTCGGGTTCAGAATGCTGCATTAGCTCTCGGCTCTTCCTGCGCCTTCGTCTTTTCTTTGCAGATGCCGAGTAAGAAATGAAGTAAAATAACCATGCAGCAGTGTGATGACTGTAGTGGTCAGAGTCAGTAAGTTACACTGCAATTAACAGCCACACCCAAATGGCAACATTTAAAATAACCAAGACTTACTTCCTTTTATTCTCCAGGTCAACATGAGTCCTCTGAGACTTCCACTCCAAGTCTTGATAGCCTCCTTAGGGAGTCAGGCTGGTGGGTTACACGTCAGTTCCCACCCAGTAGAAACTCCACGGAAACGTGACCCATCGTCCTTCGCCATGGGCCCAGGTGACAGGTACAGTGGATAGAACCAGTTATATGTCTTCCGCCTCCCCTCCAACCACAGGGAAAACAGGAAGCACAGTGCTACAAGTGCTTGGAAAGAGGAGAA
The DNA here is from genome assembly GCF_046562875.1 of Panthera onca. Classification (NCBI taxonomy): domain Eukaryota; kingdom Metazoa; phylum Chordata; class Mammalia; order Carnivora; family Felidae; genus Panthera; species Panthera onca. The sequence goes on along the minus strand of NC_138339.1, from coordinate 210,512,561 downwards.
ACAGACAGGATGCAACAGTCAAATGAGCTGCTGGGTTGGTTTTCTTTGATCAGTATGGTGTCACCTTCCTCTTTATTGTTACCAGTTTCCTCTCACATCGGCTATTTAGCGCTGTTAGCTTGAGCTATGTGTAGCTTTGTTTCCCAACAGACAGTCTTAGTGTCTGTCCTGCCTCCACTACCTGTGTGCTGCCAGGTGAATTCCCTGACCTCTCCAGGCCTAGTTTTATCAACCATAAAATAAGTAGTCGGACTGGGAAATCTTTAAGAGCTCTGCCCAATGAAAATTTTTATGACTTTATGAAAAGGAGAATCAATCCTTCTTTGATTATCTTACACTGACCCGGCAGGTAACATAGGCTGCATATGGCTGTGGAGGCAAAATCCAGCAATAGAGAGATAAGCAAGCTGAGAGATGCTGGTGCTGAGCCAGGATAGAGATTAAGGATAATCTACTGAGGTAGACTTCAGGCTTCAGTCTGAGAATTCAGAAACGGGTAAGAAATAGTAAGGAAATAATTAAATCCCGGATCCTCTGACTCTGTTTCTTAATTTTTTGGTTATTCAGTGATTATTTTAGCGATTATATATGTATATGCATAACATATATGCATATATTAATGTATGTGTACACATATACATATAATATATATATATATATATATATATACACATTAAAAATGTTTATTTGTGTGTGTGTGTGAGAGAGAGAGAGAAGGGAGGGACAGAGAGAGGGAGACAGAGGATCCAAAGCAGGCTCTGTGCTGAGAGAGCAGAGCCTGATGTGGGGCTTGAACTCATGAACTATATCATGACATGATCCAAAGTCAGATGCTTAACTGACTGAGCTACCTAGGCATCCCTCTACATATTTTGTTAAGGAAGACATTTAGTGGTTAACTTCAAACTTTAAGCCAAAACCCCCTTTGTAAGATGTCAGCCAAATACAAAAAGGCTTATGTTTTTTGGTTTGCACAGTATGATCAAGATTGCTACAAATGTCTGTCACCTAGTGCCAAGGTAACCCAACTGCAGCATGAGGCTTCTGAAAGCTGAATAACCCCCCATGAGCTGAATTAGAAAAAGTACAACCAAGTGACAGCAATTGTCTTAGTAAGACATGTTTTCAAGAATTCAGTTCAAACCAGTCTCTTTGTTCTCACCCGCATTTTTAACTATATACGTCCTTCTCAAATTATGGCTTCCTAAAATAAACACATTGGTTCATACACGTAGATACACGGATTTGCAAAGTGAGGACAGGCAAGGGTAGATGCATGGGCTTGGTGCAGCACAACAGGGCAGTGCTCTTTAGACAAAGGCCCATTACTGGTAGTGGGAGCAGAACAGGAACCCGTCTGGGCCCTGGAAAATGGCTACCGATGCGGGCAGGGAAAAGGCTTCTCTCAGGAATGTTTACCTGCTCAGATCTCCACACTGGTCTGCCGCCTCTTCCTCTTTGCACAGTAATGTTTACTAATCCATCACCATGTGCCGGGAACATGCCTGAAAGTACAGTTTGCATGGAGACATGAGAGCTGAGCCATGGAGAGGGATTGGGGATGAGGCAGCTTGAGAACCTGGGTCCAGATCCGTGCTAAGGCCGGAAGCCGTTCTGGACTTGTTTTTCAAAATTGCTCCTCTTTCTGCTCCTCTCCAATCCTTGTTTACTTACAAGGCCAAGCAAAATTTTAATTTTTTAGAGGGATTGATTAAAGCCAGATGTGGGGAGGAAAACACTCATATAAGCTCTGTAATAGTTTTATAAGTAAGCATGCCTAGGCTCTAACACCTTCTTATTTAATCAAACACTAATCTAGTTGTTACAGTTCAGGTATTTTGTAGACCTGGTTATTAGCATCTGCAATCAATTGACATGCAGTAAATGAGATTACCCCAGATACTATGGGTGTGCCTCATGTAATCAGTTGAAAGTCCTTAAGAGCAAGAACTCAGGTTCCCTGGAAGACGAAATTCTGCCTTAAGACTGTAACTTCAGCTCCCAAGTCGGAGACTTTTCAGCCTGCTAGCTTGCCCTACAAGTTGGAATTTGCTTGCCCATAAAACATGTAAGCCAATTTCTTCTCTCTCTTTTTTTTTAATGTCTATTTATACTTTGAGAGAGAGAGAGAGGGAGAGAGAGAATCCCAAGAATCCCAATCCCAGTCCCTCTGTTAGCACAGAGCCGGATGTGGGCTCTACGAACTGTCAGATCACGACCTGAGCTGAAATCAAGAGTCAGATGCTTGACCGACTGAGACACCCAGGCACCCCAGTAAGCCAATTTCCATGTATCTATCCATCTATCTATTTATCTATCATCTATTGACCTATTCATTCATCTGTCTCATACAGGTTCAGTGTTTCTGGGGAACCCCGACTGATACAAACTCAAGTTATTTGTATGCTGATGTAACTAATAACTAAGCTTAAAAGGGAAGGTCGGAACCATTTGTGAAATGGTACCCTTTTTTAAAAACAGAAACTTAAATTGCCTTCATGGTGGCTCAAAGGATGGTGCTGCCTGTTCCCATCTGTTCAAATTGGGTCTCACCTGGCATGAAATTTGCACAGTTAGAATTAGTGGCATCTATCGATGGAGTAATCATAGACCTGGTCTAGAGTGTAAATGCCAAAAACTATTGGCTGTCTCTTAAATGCAGGAAAAATCTTTCTAGGTCGAAAGCAGAACATTTTGAATCTTAGAATGAAGCAATCACTCTAAGGAAGTCCCACTTCCTTATTTCAGAGGTGATGAAATAGAGACCCAGGGAAAGTTAAGTGTGCTTTGCAAAGCCACAGTCTTAAGAATAACATATTTAATAACATATTTATCACTTGAAAACGTTTCAACAATTTTTCTGTATTGCTAAATATTTTGCTACAGCACATTGGCTTGGCTTATAAGGTATTCCATCATGGATGTGCCAGCCTTAAACTAAATACCTATTTGGTGCATTTAATTTATATTTTCACTTCTATAAATATTGTAATAAAACCCTTATACATAAGTCTTGGTACACATGCTTATTGTTCTTGACGATGAGTTTCATGAAAAGGGATTTCTAGATCAAAGGGTATGCATGTCATGAAGTCTTTTTTTTTAATATTTATTTATTTACTTTGAGAGAGAGAGAGAGAGACAGAGAGAGAGAGAGTGCTGGTGAGCAGGGGAGGAGTGAGGAGAGAGAGAGAGAAAGATTGAAAGAATCCTAAGCAGACTGGGGGTTGTCAGCACAGAGCCTGACGTGGGGCTTGATGTCACCAACCGCGAGATCATGACATGAGCCGAGATCATGACATGAGCCGAAATCAAGAGACGCTTAACGGACTGAACCACCCAGATGCCCCAAATGAAGTCTTTAATCCCACTTGCCAAATTGTTCTCCAGAGACTTCTTACCAGGTTTCAATGCTCAGCCATGGATGAAGGCCCCCGTGTCCCTGCACCCTTACCCATGCTGGATATTCTCATTAACAAACAAATATAATGGACCTAGAGTCTCATCTAAACTCCTGTTATTTATTAGCAAGGTTGACCTTTATTCTCCTAATTTTCTTGGCCAGTGTATTTTCTTTATGCACTTTATACATTTCTGTATGCATCTCTACTTTTTTTTTTGAGTTTATATTTTATTAATCTGTAGACATTTTTAAAAACCAGGGACTCCAGTCCACACAACGATGCCCTAGGGAACGGTAGGTAGGGGTTATTGTTGTTACTGATATTGTCATTGGTTCGCCGTGGTTGTTAGTGTTATTGTGTTCCTGCTGCCAGGTGCTGTCTTTTAGTGAGAAACTAGGAAGGAGCCACTGCCTGCGGTCAAATAGCCTATGTTAGTCAAAATATATCTCTAATTCATTGGGAAAAATTCGCCAAAACATATCCCAGTTATGCTATTGATTTTAAAGTCTTTCACCTGCATCCGCTAGCTAGGTCCTGTTCTCCCTGGAATAAAGTAAAATGTGGTCGATGCTTCAAGGCACCTACATAATGGCACGCAAACCACTCCGCCTCTTTCGTTTTCCCTCTAACTAGGCATGGAGAGCCTTTCTTTTCTGTGAAATTATGGCAATTGACCTCAGAGAATACATAAATTGCAAAGTGCCTCCCCTTTTTATATAGCATTCTACATTATCCCTATTTTTTCCCTCTAGAAAGTGTAAAATTACATATCTTAAAATGGAATCTGTGTAGCAGTGTTTTATCTTTTTAAATATTTAGCAGTGCGCCGTGTTTACTTTTTATGCTTTGTTCTTGAATATTGTGTTTTATAGAGGACTCTCAGGGTGTTTTCGTTCTCATTTTTACAGTAGGCCTCAGATGCTTGTGGGCTTGCATTCATTCATTTCCCTGCTGCCGTGTCTGGCCTCTTTCCCTAGGGCAGAAGTGGCATCTGTGATGGGTCACCATGTCACACAGCATTAGTGAGGAAGGTTGGGAGATGATTTAGGGATGTTTGGGATAATTCATTGTGAGTGACAGCTGAAAGATACATACATATCAGAGTCTTTCAATGGTTGCTTATGGAAAGTTTTACCTCCACAAGTGAGCTTAATATATGTAACTTGCTATCATGGCTCCTGACATAGAGCCGACGATCCAAGGATGTTAGTTGTCTTCTGTATCAATCAGAATTCTCTAGAAAAATGGAGCCAATAGGATATACACACAGATGCACACATGGAGAGAGACTTATTTTAAGGAATTGGGAATGGGCTCACGTGATTTGAGGGCTGGTAAGTTTGAAATCTGTAGGGCAGATCAGCAGGAGAAACCTAGGTACGAGTTGATGTTGTAGCCTTGGGTCTAAAATCTGTAGGGTGAGCCTCAGGCTGGAAGCTCAGGCAGGATTTCTATGTTACAGTCTCGAGACAGAGTTCCTCCTTCACCAGGAAACCTCAGGTTTGGTGCTTTAAGGCCTTCAGCTGATTAGATGAGGTTCATCCATATTATTAAGGGTAATCTCTTTTACCCACAGTCAACTGCTTATAGATGTTACTAATATCTACCAAATACCTTCACAGTAACATCTAGTGTTTGATTAAACAATTGAGCACTGTAGCCTACAAGTTGACATACAAAATTAACCATCACACTTTCCTTTTACCCTCCTCCTTTCCTGCACGTAAAAGGGAATAGGGCTTTATCGGGAAAGCAGGGATCCTTTCCTCCCCATCTCAATTTCATGAACTCACTGAATCCATTTACTAAACATAGAGATCAAGAAGCTTTGGGACACGATAGGGTAAGAGAAAGAAGAAGGAGTTTGCGTGGGTTGGGAAAGTAACTAAGGAAGGACAGCAGAAGGAGGGTAAGAGCATCCCAAGGATGAGGCCATTGCTTTCCTGGTATAGCCTAGTTCTGCATGTCTGTGACTTCACAGGAATAATGGAAGTGGTGGTCAGAGGGAGAGCAGAAAAAGGATGGGCTCCGTCAATGCACGATGTCGGGAAACTTCCCTGCGGCAAAATGGCAGGTGTCAATGGACTGAGTGAGGTAAGGCGTTCTGGATTCTCTGGAAGCATTCTCTATAAGTTCTTAAGAAATGGTCAGATCCTTCTTCCAAATAGCAGTGTAGACATGAACTGGGGTCTCCTGTGAGTCCAGGTTGAAGATGAGCATCGGAGACACGACTGCTACGTAAAAGAGAATGGAATTCATTCTCCAGGTGCAGAAGGAGAATGGGCTTGAATGAAAAAAAAAAAAGTTCATCATGTGTTGGTGGTGAAGTTACTTAACCTTTCAGGTGCACTAAGTATTTAGACATGTGGGAGGGTAATAATATCAACCCCCAACCCATTTTATAGGGCAAATGAGTTAAAACTGGGATATGATTTTTAATTTATGTCAATCAGCAAATTCAAAGCACAGAACTATAACTAGAAACCCACGATTGCCTGTAGAATATCCTTGTGGGCATAATTAATGCATATTGAAAATTTTTAGCAGTTATTTTAATCTCAGAGCCTGGTTCAAATGAGTTGATTTCTCTATTATGAGTATAAAGGGCTACCTACATATCAGGTAAACTTTCTTTAGCAATGGACTTTTGTGTTATTACAGAAACTTGGTGTTGATCTTTCTTAGGTCATGGTCAACAAATTAAATAAGAAAGCTTGGAAGTGACTTGGGGAGGTTTCCTAGGTGCAACTTGTTAATGGGGAACACAAATGACTGTTCTAGGGGTCTGACTTGGCCCCTGGCTTTGTTAGATCATGCCTCTTTATTGTACATTTACTTTATTAGGTGGGCAGGTTAACTGTTTCACATCAGATAAGCAGAAACAAGTCCAGTCGCTGATTTTCAAGAAGGATTCTTTTAGAATTTGCATTTGGGTGGGAACACATTTGCTAATACACTTGATTCGTCACTTTTTGAAATACTTTCTTTTTAATGCTTGCTTATTTGAGCAATACAGAACAAATGCACAGTAATTTCCTTCTTTTCATTGGAGGCTTTTCTGTTTTTAGGCCAAGAATCCCAAGACACCCCTAAGCTTTCCTGTATTGGTGTTTACAAACAATGTTATAAAAGACTTAAATGTTTCCTGGATTGTTTACATAAGAGGCAATGTTACACTATGGTAATAATGAGGGCAATGAATTCTGGAAGCTGGAAAGTCAGTTATGTAACTTACCTGTGGAAGACTGAACACTACATCTTTGCATTGTTAGGCTGGTATTTGTTTGATGTGATTTTTTAGAAAAAGTTATCAGAAAAGCTTCCTCTGTAAGCAGCCATATGACCTCCAGGAGGCAGATAAGAGAAATGTAATGGCACTACTTGATATAATGTAGGTTATATCTTTGGCAATGATCCAATTTTTTCTAGTCTTTATTCACTGGGGAGTAAAATTATTGCCTCATAAAACAAGAGAAATGTCCAGTTATTTCTTAAGTAGGGCCCTATTAACTTTACCACTGTCACCAGCTCCTTCCACAACATTAAAATCTTTCAGCCCTGTGGCAGGGAGGATGTTACATACCCAGATTTAGTGATCCAAGGACAGTTATTTTGAAAACATACATTTCCTTGAAAGACCCAATTTTGAAAGAACTAATTTTTAGAATGATGTTCCAGCGAATCACTGGATTCATAACAGTGTTTTTCTTTAGAAACCTCTTACCTACATCAAAAGCATCAACCAGGATATAAAAAAAAGTGAGTCTTAGTGCTAAGGAAAATTGATTATTGAGAAAGAGGGTTTGAGTATCAAAATGTGTTACAATGTTTCACCCTAAAATCATTGAATTAAAGTTTCACTTATTTGAAGATCTGGATAATTGTCTTCAGTTTCTATCTGATTATTGCTATTGTGTAGAATATCCCTTTAGGCCTTACTGAGATTCAGAGTCCCATTTCTGCTTGGTACACAAATAAAAATGTTCTTGTCCATGTTGTCGGGGTGAGAATAAATTGGACCCATTTGAGGAGATGTGATGGTTTCTGCAGAAGAGAGAGAGGCTCATTCAGACTGCTCTAATCTGCCTTGGTTATGTATTGTTAAGAACTGGCCAGGGACAAAGATCAAATTTACTCAAGGATGATGTTACTTTTCTATACACATGTATTCCCTTTGGTTCTTAAGTCGAGCCTTGGATAATTAAACATGTGCAACCATTTGCAAATTTCTTTGCATCCTTTCCTAATTGTTTCTTTGCTGGGATTCTTGCATGCAGCCAAATTGGGTCTGGTGTTTGGACCGCAATAGCTGAGCTGTTGTTGGCCAAACCGTAATTAGCTGAGTTTGGCTAGGCTGCACAGTGTGTGGTATGACTTCATAGTGTGTTAGCTAGGTTCCTCCAAGAGTAGAGGCCGAGCCCAAGATTTTGGTGATTCTGGGAAGCATAAGTGACGTGGGAAGGAGACTAAGACAGGGAAGAGATAAAGGCCGATAATGTCCATGTTAGAGTGAGTTACCTCTTTGCACACTTGGGGTTCAAGTCCACCGGAGACGTTCCATAAACCAATAAGAATGAACAGTCTCAGAATTGTCTTCTGGAAGGACAGGGACTATTCCTCATTAGTGGAGGATAGCCTGAAAGAGTACTGACTATTCCATTGTACTGAGTTGTGCCTTTGGTCTGCTGAGCAAGTTTCTGTGGGGCCGGAGAAAGGCCTCAGACAGAGAAACCGAGAGATGCAGGCTTTTGGGTGGGAAACTACCAAAACAGTAGGTAAACTCAGAGATGAGATGAGATGAGAATATGGGGAGGGGTCCCGGAAGTGTCTGATACCAACAGTAAACTTGAAAATAACAGTGCTTTGGAAGAGTAGAGGGCTACTTCTTTCACATAAAAGAAGTCCAGAGATAGACTTATTTTGGAGTGTTCACAATCCTCAGATGCCCCAATTCTTCCTGGGCCACTGTTTTGCTATCTCTAGTATCGGTTTGTCATCAAAATTCAAAATAACAACTAAATCTCTAGTGATGATATTCATATCCCAGGTAGTAGAATTTAGGATGGGACAAAGAAGGCCTGTCTTTCCCTTTTAAGGAAATATTCTGGAAATACAATAAACTATTTTTATCTTTTCCTCATCAATCAGAACTTAGTTACATGGCCACATCCTGCTATAAAATATTCTGAGAAATACAACCTCGACTGCACATGGCCGTATGTCTAACCAAAAATCATGGTTCCATTGCTATGAATGGAAGGTAGGATGAGATATTGGCAACTAATCATCTCTGGACTGTAGGATCTTCATCAGCCAGGCTCTCATGGTTCTTTAAGCGGGAGAAATGGTAGAAGGAAGCAGAATTATACTGACCCTAAATTATTATGTCAAATTCCTTTCGTAAGACTGAGCATCTTCACAAAACTTGTGACACCGAACTTGTGCACAAAAGTTATCATGGATGATTTGATTTAGATGAAAAAATGTATTTGTTTGTATTTTGTCTAGTCGGGTTTTTTTTTTTTTTAAGTTTATTTTTTATTTATTTTGAGAGACAGAGAGGGCGCGAGCAGAGAGCGAACCAGAGTTGTAGTAACATCAACAGCAACAGTGATCGCATTAGCTTGCTCAGGCCAAGATAACAAAACACTGCAGACTGAGTGGCTTCAATAACAGAAATTTCTTTTTCCCAGTTGTGGAGGCTGGAAGTCCAGGTGGAAATCATGGGTAGGTTTGGTTTGTCCTAAAGTCTCCCTACTTGGCTCGCCGTTGGTCGCTTCCTCACTGTGTCCTCACCTCACCGTTTCTTTCTGTGAGCAACTCGTTAGCTGGTGTCTCTTACTCTTTTTATGAGAAACCCAATCCTAATGGATTAGGGCCCCGTGCTGTTGATCTCACTTAATCTTAATGACCTCTTTAAAGGATCTACATCCAAACAGAGTCACATTGGGGGGTTAAGGCTCCACTGTATGAATTTGGCAGGGACACAACTCAGACGCTAAAAAATGATAATAAGAAATATGTACTTAATGTGTTTATGTATTGGGCATGACGCTAAGTGTTTTATGTAGATTCGTTTAACCTTGGTAACAACGCTGACTAAGAGATTATATTACTTTATAGAGAAGGCCACAGATTTAGGGAAACTGCAACACGCTTAAATTTGCATGGGAACAAGTGAAGGCAACAGGCGGACATCAGAGCCTGGGTTCATAAACCACTGTGAGAAGGTGCTTATGATATGAAGCCCAAGATGGAGAATTTCACACTTGACGGATGGACAAGCATTGCTGGTCCCAGACAGAGAGGCAATTATAGGCTCTAGGTGATGTTAGGGGAATTCTTTGAAGGGGCCCTTACAGAGTAGAATCCTCCTTTCCTCCTGAACAAATGGAGACGTATATCTAAGAATGGCAAGTAGGAACTAAAATACCACGTTATTATTGGTAGAGGCTGGAGGATGTGGCTCTCGGTCTGTTAGTCAAATGAATCAGCAAATGAGAGAAAAAAAAATGCAGTTATTCACGAGGGCACACTGGCCCAGGGCAGGCTTCCTTCTTACCTTGGGAAAGAGCCTTGGGAGATGCCATGGAAAGTCTGCCCCTGTGAGTTTGAAGAGGAAGAACCTTGGGAGAACCACGCGCAGCAAGACTGTTTGTCTTTCCAGGTCTAACAGTCCCCACCCCCCCCCCATCTCTTCAGCTGGTGCAGAGAGTAAAAGGGGAAGATATCTTAGGAGCAATCCTCTCCTTGGAAACCAGTGGTGAGAAAAAGATGTTCCCAAGTGGTAGGATACAGTGAAGTGTTCTTGAGTTTGCCTGGACAGCCAAGTCCTCTTTCCACAGGTGTCGACTCTGAGGTCTAGACAACGAGGATGAAGTCTTTCTCTCTATTATTTGTGAAAACTTTTTCCTGGGATTAATTTTGTATTGCTTGAGAGCAATACAAATCACTCAAATAATGTTATGAGGCAACCAGGCTTGGGATTGCATGTCAATGAGTGGCTACAGCTTGGAAATAAATGGATGCTTTGGTAATGCATTTAAGACACTACATTGTGAGTAATAGAAAAGACCAACATGTAAATATGTAAATCTCCCCCAAAAGGATCCAGGAAATTTCTCTCAGAAAAACAACTCTGCTTTCAGTAAGAAAACCAGTGGACTTAATCAAAGGAGTAGGTCTAAACAAAGGAATCGGAGCCAAATAGAGAGTAGGATTTTAATCATTCAGCTTGGTATGTTCAGCCTATGATGAATATTCATTAACGACTGATCAATACACTATTTTTCTATTTCTTCAAATAGATTTGAAACACAAAAAACAAAGAAAAGTAAACATTTTCTAACCCTCGAGAAGAATAAATCCCCCTGCCGACACATTCTGCCATCTTCAAAAATAATGCTTCAGCAGAATAACTTCCTATACTTTCATTTTATGGCTGCCCCTCCGCCCACTATTGGGGCACTCAAAATCGGAATGGAGACTTGAGGCATTTGTCCAGAAAAATGAGGCCAAAAAACCCCACTCCCCCCTAAAATTGGTTATGTGAAACATTATATTGTTGGCATTGCCCTAGATAGTGGACTGATTGAGGATTCACTTCATGGGTATAGAGTTGGCTCTGGTTTCTCCTGAAGAACTGAATGCTCACATCTCCATGCATGTGCGTGTGTAAAAGTAGAGTTTTTAATTTGTTGTGTGTCAAATTGAGTTTCTGAAAAATTTTTTTTCAATTAATTTCCTCTCCTCGAGCGCATTTTGCAAATGGAATGTGATGATGAGGTTTAGTCATTTTGTTACTTGATACTTCTAAATAGCTAATCTGAATAATTCTGCTCCAAATAAATTCTGAGGGCTTTTTAATTTTGTAATTGAAATATTTGGTTGGCTGTTAACTTAAATAAATTAGGTAGCTAATAAACTTCTACTTTTCTCCCTGCTGCATAGATGCAATGATAGAGATAGGGGATGGTTCAGGCCTTCAAATGGATTTTTGTTGTGTTTGTGTTGCTTTTCGTTTACCTAGGCCATTTGAGAGAAATGAAATACCTCTCTTTTTGTTTCTTTTATTCTTTCTTTCTTTTTTTCTTTATCTTTTTACAAAAAGGGTCATCTGGATTATGCTGGTGTGTAGGGTTGAAAATACATATCAGATTCTTAAGACGTTTCCAGAACATCATTCAAAATCAGGATTCTGGGCAACTCTCTTTTTACAAAAATATTTATTCTTTGTTTCTTTTGAGATTCTTTAATAAATGTAGACTATTTTTTTCTTTAAAGTATGTTTCCCTTGGAACTGTATCATTAGAAAAAGTCTTGTCATTATGGTTTTACGGCTGTTTTGTTATTCATTTCTGTAAGTCTGAGGTGTTTTATTACATGGATTTTGCTAAATAAAAGTAATCTTTTTTCTTCAACTTGTGAAATGGAAATAGTGAGTTCTTTGGCAGGAATATTACCAAAATAATCTTTATATAACTGCCTTTCTGTTTACTCTCAGTATTATCAAAACTGGTGTCCGTGGGGCTTAGTAAATTTTGAACTTCACAATTTAAATCTAATCTTTTTTTACCCAGGACCAATTTCTGTGTTCTTTGGATTACCGATTTTGGAAGCTTGGAGAGAAAAATGTCCTTAAAAGTAGGGCTCTTTCAGCTGAAAATGGTGGTTTTATGCGTGGTATCTCTTAGCTTTTCCTAATGGTTTTTAGTAGAAGGATTTGAAAGCAAGTGAAAAGATGGACGTGACTTTCACTTGCTTAGTTTGGGGTGGAGTGGCTTCCAGACATGATTATCTTTCTTCCTCTGAATGTGAATTTGGTGTTGCTAATGAAAGGGGCCATGCAGGTAACTGTTGACCCTGTAGAGAGTTTTCTGGAAAACAGATGCTTTATGGGTAGAAATTCCACCTCTTCCCTTGTGATTTACCCCTGACTTAAAGTATTCCATCTTGTAGCCCAAAGGAGCAGTTCTGTGTGAATGACGAGAGATTCCAGAGAAACCTCAGCCAAAACTTGTGGAAAACACACAATGCTTGAAAGAGGCAGCTGAAAACAATAGCCTTCTGAACTTCAGGACTTTGACATCCTCAGAATCTTCTTATACAGGTGAATAAATGTATTTCCTTTCTTTTTTTTTAAATTTTTTTTAATGTTTATTTATTTTTGAGACAGAGAGAGACAGAGCATGAGTGGGGGAGGGTCAGAGAGAGAGGGAGACACAGAATCTGAAACAAGCTCCAGGCTCTGAGCTGCCAGCACAGAGCCTGACGTGGGGCTCAAACCCACGAACCGTGAGATCATGACCTGAGCCGAAGTCGGAAGCTCAACCAACTGAGCCACCCAGGTGCCCCAATGTATTTCCTTTCAAATGCATGCTAAATATACTCAAAGTGTATTTATGTTAACATATTTTCTTGTTATTTTGAAAACTAACTTTGAGTGAGTAGGCAAATATCTCTGATGAAGAACTTTGGTTTAAGGCATTTCATATTTGTACAAGTCTGAAAATCAGGATGACTTTAGAGAAGTTAAGAAACAATCAAGAGTGCTTATCTTGCCATCTCGAAAACACTTGTACTTAAGTTGGTCTGAGTACCTGAAATTAACGTTCCTCACATTTCCAAGGGTCTTTCTAATCCTGTGCATATTTTTAAATTTTTTTCTGTGTATTCTTTTGTCTTCTGTACTGACAAAGGCACCTATGCTCCCAAATTGTTTATCGTGTTCTTCTGTTGGGATTTGTATGACAACGAATTATTTGTTTCCGAAATCAAAGGGACATTTGCATTTGGATTACAGGGGCCTGGTAAAATCCCTAGGATATATCTTTTATATACTCCATTCCATGTCTGTAGCTATTATTCTTTGTAAGATACATGGGTGGTTTAAAATCCCCAAATGGAAGTGAGGAGGCTAGAGGTTTGTCCTGGAATATAAGGCATGACATTTAAATGTTGATTTCCTGTTCAAAATGGTCCCTGGCTAGTAATTTCTCCAAAATTAGAATAGCTATACAGACATTAGAAAAGGTGAAATCCACAATATTAAGAACTGAGGCTGACAATTGCCAAAATCTTGGGGAAAATTCCACTAATGGCCAAACTGGTACCACTCTATTGAAAACCATATTTAGTGACAAAACAGCTGAGCGATTAAGATCGTAGACAGAATTGGTTCAAAACCCGGCTCTTCCATTGTCCTGCTGCGTGAATTGGGCACTTTCCTTAGCTTCTTGCTGCCTCAGTTTCTCTACCTATAAATGGAGGTCATCTTCATGAAATTGCTGGGAGGCTGTAATGAACTACCACCCGAGAAGACAATGCCTGGCACATAGTAAGCCACAGAAAAATGTTAGCCATTAATAGTCAATGACCCAACAATACTGTGTCTGTTGCCATTAGGTCAGAATACCCATTATCAGTTTCTGTCTGTTCATTTGGTAGAATAAGGCCAAATGTACCAGAATATCAAGAAGTCATTTATGTGACACGTTGTCTTTTTGAAGAAGTCGCTGTGTTGCCTTCTCCCAAACATGTACAACTCAGCAAAGCTCTTATTGGCACAAGACAGAACATACCTCTCTTGACAGCATTGATTTCTGTTGTTTTACTACTGGCTTATGTCCCCTGGGACGTCTCGATTCCCCTCGTCTCTTCAGTAAATAGGCATCTTTCAGAAGAATTCCATACCCAAGCTTTGGCAACTCCCTATATTATCCTAGGGGAACTGAATGAAGTTCAGTATACAGAGTGAATTAATGGCAGAATTGGGAAAGGGTAGACTCAAGAGTTCAGATATCTCTTCAGTGTGTTGACCTTCAAGGAATGTCAAACTTCATCCTTCTTCTTTTCCTATTATTTTTGTTGCCTTTCAATACAGTCAGGTTGAACATCTTTTAAGTGAGCTAGTAATACTTCCATTCAAATGGAACATAGATCCATCTATCAATCTATTTATTTACCTATTTATTTATCTACCTAAACTATTGTTTCACTTTCGTGAAGTGTAAAATTTTAAGAATGCAACAAGGCAAAAGATGGTCTACTTACGGAAGGGATATAAGTTATAAAGAAAACGGTCACTCATTAAGAAATTTAAAGTCTGCTTCTGTGTTTTGACTGTCTTGAATGTGTTTTGTATCTCTCCAAACACCTGCATGCTTACTTCTATCTCCTTAACATTAATATGTATATATTTTTATTTATTCCCTTGACATAAAATACGTGCTGTCATTTAAGTGCAGATTAGTAAAAAGGTTAAAATTAATATGGGAGTGGTTACATATGCATAGAGATTTTCATGTAGATGAATGTTTTTGCCATTTATCTCTTATCGAATCTATCATATCTTCTTTACCCTCCAGATAACCTTCCAACAGAATAGTGGTTTTTACTTCCGGAACCATCATCCCAGTAGCATAAACTTTGTTCTTGACAACAGATTTGCTAGTCCTCCCAGGACTGAGTCTGGAGCTGTTAACTCAAGGCCTTTGTTAAAATGAATTTGTAACAAATGAGACCTGGCCGTAGATTAAGTTATCAGGTTAGTTAGCTGCATAGAGTAAATACCAGGTTAACTGGGCGCCATTATCACATGTCAGTGGCCCAGCATGGTCTCTGTTCCCCTTCCCTGCCACTGCTGGGTGTTTTTTTTTTTTTGTTGTTGTTGTTGTTTGTTTGTTTATTTAAAAAAAATTTTTTTAATGTTTATTTATTTTTGAGAGAGGCAGAGAGACAGAGTGGGAGCAGGGGAGGGGCAGAGAGAGAGGGAGACAGAGAATCTGAAGTAGCTCTAGGAGTTCAATATGGGGCTCGAATCCACCAGCCGAGCCATGAGATCATGACCTGAGCCAAAGCTCAAGCTTTGGCTGACCTGATCAAACCTACTGAGCCAGCCAGGCACCCCGCTGTTGTGCTGTTTTTGCAGGCTTTGAAAGCCTGTTAACTACATTTTTCAGAATCTCTTGCCATTAGGGTTCTAGGTTAGATTTTGCCAATAAGAGGCATTAGTGAAGGTTTTTAAAAGTGGGAGAGAGGCAGAAAACATCCTATTGTTCCTCAGGCAGTGGAAGACTGGGGGTAGAATTTAGAAAACTCCTCTGGGCATTTATTTCCCTATGAATCACTTACCTTTTTGCTACAGGCCACTGGTACTCTTTTTTTTTTTTTTTCCATTTTTTTTTAACATTTATTCATTTGAGAGACAGAGAGGCAGAGAGAGAGAGAGAGAGAGAGAGAGGGAGACACAGAATCTGAAGCAGGCTCCAGCCTCTGAGCCTTCAGCACAGAGTCCAACGCAGGGCTCCAACCCAGGAACGGTGAGATCATGACCTGAGCCAAAGTCGGACACTTAACTGACTAAGCCATGCAGGTCCCAGGCTGCTGGTACTCTTGCTTGAGGTTTCCCACTTTCCTGTCGGAAGGCTGGCAACACCCCTGAGGACTGCAAGCAGCTTCCCCAGACATTCACTCCTGCACTCTTTTTATCACTCATTTCCTTTTATTAAATCTATTCTTTTTAAAAAACCTTAATTTTTCTGAGCTTTTCTGACCAAATTCTTAGCGCGACAACTGAAATTAACCAGAATTAATTCACCGTGACCTCTGTCAAGGGACTTTGGCTATCTGGCTTCGCATTCTTGAAATGAGACGGTGGGGTTGCATCATCTTGTCTAGCGACTTTTGATTCTAGCTGGAACGTGGTCTAGAAAGCTGTTTCTTTGGAAGTACGAGATGAGAGATCAGTCTGTATCGGCGGATGTGAACGGTCCAGCTATGCTTGTGAGCCAGTTTGGTTCAGCCTGCTCAGTCTCAGTCTCGGTAAATATTGATGCAACGTTTCAAGATTTCCTTTTATATGAAATCTGGAGTTCTGGACCGTCCTTAAAAGTCAGAAGGATGGGGCGCCTGGGTGGCTCAGCCAGTTAAACGTCCAGCTCTTGATTTCAGCTCAGGTCATGATCTCGGGGTTTTAAGACTGAGCCCTGTGTGGAGCTCCACACTGAGCGTGGAGCCTGCTTAAGATTCTCTGCCTCTGCCCCTCCCACGTGTGCTCATGCACGCTCTGTCTCTGTCACTCAAGGTCCTTTAGGCCAGCTGTTGGTGGGAGCCATTGCCCAGCCTTCTTTTTCATTCCGGGTGTGTTTTTTCTCAGTCCCCATATCCTCACTTCATCCTTCTGCCTTCTGTGGCTGTGCCCATCGTCCCCCCACAAGTATGTTTTTTCCCTTATGGTAGAGAGTTATTGTTTGGAGCGCGAGTTTCTAACAAAAGTGGCAAAATTAAAGATGGAGAGAGTGGGCAATGAATTTTATTAAAAAAAAATGAGGGAGATGGGGCGCCTGGGTGGCTCCGTCAGTTAGGCGTCCAGCTTTGGCTCAGGTCATGATCTCACAGTTAGTGAGTTCGAGCCCCGCTTCAGGGGCTCTGTGCTGACAGCTCAGAGCCCGGAGCCTGCTTCAGATTCTGTGTCTCCTTCTCTCTCTGCCCCTCCCCTGCTCGCACTCTGTCTCTGTCTCTCTGTCTCTTAAGAATAAATAAACGTTAAAAAGAATAAATAAATTAATTAAAACATGAGGAAGACCATGGTGTCTTGTGCAGAATATTTTGCATATTTATTTGACGATTCCCCACCCACTTCTCCCAATTACTTCATTTGCCTGCTACCTATAAGTATTTAAGTTTATGAGCCCTGATTTAGCCTCTAGCACTGTTTTTTCACCTTATTTGGGTCACAAAGTCTTTGAAGAATATCACGAAAACTATTGGACACTACTCAGAAAAAATACAAGAACACAAACCTATAATATTCTGATCACAGGTTTCTTTGAAGTCTTGCATGTAACTAAATTTAATAAGACCCTTTGCTATAGAGCAGTACTTCTTGTGAAAATGAAGATTCCGATTCAGTAGGTCTGGGAGGCGTCTGATTCTGCATTTCTAACAAGCTCTCATGATAGTGTTTTGGTCTGGGGCTATACTTTGAGTAGCAAGGTTCCAGTGGTTCTTAAATTTTCTTTGGACATTAGAATCCCCTGGAGACATCTTTAAAAAAAAAAAAAAGACATGCTCAGGCAATGGTATTTTTAAGAAGCTTCCATCTGTAGGGTTTGGGAACGTTGTTCTACATCAAAAATCATTTACTGAAATAAGCAGAGGCAGGCTTACAGAGAGGGCTGTAAGAGAGGTCCAGGCATCAGGTGGATGTTGAAATGGAGATTAGTGGTGCCAACCGGGAAGACTGGGCATTGCCAATGACTCACAGTTCTGTTTTTCCAAGACTCACCGGTTCCTTTTTTTTCTGCAGTGAAAGCAACAGCAGTAACTTAAGAAATTTCCAAATGACCTGCCGCACTGGAATCCTACCGGTTGCTTTGCAGAGCCAACCCGTCTTGGGCTCTCCTGTTGTTTGCTTTCACAGGGGACCATGAATTGAAGGGAAAAAAAAAAAAAAAGGAATGTTTGGTATGGATAAATTTTCTAGTCACTGTTTATCATTTCCCAGGCATGATTTTCCTCTTAGGATATGGCCTTATCCAAAGCTACTACAAAGCCACAAAAGTTGGCATTGTAGACTTTATGTCAAAGGAGAAACTAGTTTGAAACAGGGTCCACTGCCAGTGTTGGGATGGATGCCTTCTTTCACAGGTAGTCCATAGCAGTTTAGGAAAAAACACGAGTGTGTAACACAAAAGACATGTGTCCATGACACTGCTTGATCTGGGCTTCAAAGACAGAATTGAAAGCTGAACTTCAGTGAGTGTTAGATCAGCAGAAAGAAGTTCTCACAAATGATATCACAGCCCGGGTCATTAATGTTCCTCTCCCTTCACCTTACCCTGCAACCTCCGCGTTCATGCCTCTAATTAGTGCAGCTCGAACAGAGGAGACTTCTGATGCCAAATGTGTGGAAAATTTCCAAAGAAGCATTTCCATTTTAAAGAGATCTGAAAACATTATCTGAATCAGCTCCCCCTTTAAAAATTCTATTCCTGCAGGGAAAAAGGTAATTATATGCATTTAGATATGGATGGCTTTTGCAGAAAAAAAAATTTTTTTTAGTTGACATTGCCTAATCACAAGGAATTACTTCTTAATCATGAAATAATAGCCCTAACACTCTTAGATTCCAAGAAACCCTCGAGTAAAAAATTTAGTTCCTGATGCTTTTATGTACTAACTAAATGATGTTTTAAAACATCTTTTGCGATAAAGGTTTTTGTTAATTTCACGGTGAAACTTCTCTGTCATACAGCCATCATCTTTTGTTCTTTGGTTCCAGAACATCTGATAGTGTTATATAAAAATGGACACAATATTTAAGATGCATCTCTGAAAACTTCTGGGTTATCGCCCTTCCGTGTCTGATTCACATTTCTGAGGGGAAGGAGCAGGAGGTAAAAGTGCCAAGTGGTGGGTTCTTGAGCAGCTGCCAATGAGCCTCTCCATCTGTGAGGCCATCATCACTAAGGTGCACCATTTTCTTCACATAATAGACTTGCACCTGTCATTCAGTTAGGAATGACAAAGAAGATACTTTGCTGCTCTCATCCTCTCTGACTTCTTGTGATTTTTCTCTTTTCTTCTGCCCTAGAGAACAGATGTTCTGCACCCACTAAGGTCAGTTTTACATTGTTTTGTTTTTCAAGGAGTGTTTTTGACATTCCTGCTGATGATTCAGCATAAATTGTTCTTGTAATTAGTGTAGGTAATGAACTCCCCACCTATCTTTTAGTAGATAGTTACGAAGCCGATGTACATTAGCTGGTACTGTAGAAGGAGGAGAGGAGGGCTGCTGATTATGGATTCCATCCCCATATCTCTAAGACCAAATCCCAAACGGTTTAATCATCATCAATGTCAACCTTTGCCATATCTTCATTCTACATGCCATATATTATAATGTTGCATTTATATTCCATCTTGACTTTGATATTTGCTCCTTCAGAATAGAGGTAACCTGATTAGACAAGGCGACTGGCAGTTGAAAGAAATGTTCTTAAAATATGCATGTACCATCACCAATTTCCCACTAGCGATTCTCCCTATATCCTACTGTCTGCATTTACCAGGGGTTTGTTTTGTTTTGTTTTTAGACATAATTATGACTAGAGAAGATTGGGTCTGTGGCAAACATGACAATTACCAGCAGCTTCTTTGCGTATGACTTCTGTTCTCTTAGGCAAGGGCAGGGAAACAAGGAGGAAAAAATGTCTTCATACAAAATGTAAAGTCATTGAGTATTTCAAACGCCTTAAATACTGTGTGTGTGTGTGTGTGTGTGTGTGTGTGTGTGTGTGTGTGTGTGTTTATATTTAATATAGTACTAGTATAAGGATCTTTATCCTACCTGTAACTATTGCCATCCTTTTTCTAGAATCCTTTTTTCTGGTCATTTTATGTCAACTGCTGCTTCAATATTATTGGGCAGTCATTGATGTCAGAGATCTTTTCTGAACCAATTGGCCACTGATTTTCAAATCTTTATTATTCATCTGCTGTATGTTACCATATGGGCTGACAAGAAAATATAAAAAGAGGTTGCAAGGTATAGAAGTAAACACAGAATAATTGGTTAGTCTCAAACTAGAAGAAACATTTTTTTTTGCATCAAACTTACAGAGGAGTAGGTACCTTTTATAGGCAAAGGCTCTTGATCTATATACTGTAGTTGGTAGGGGATGCAGAGAAATTTAGTATCCAGCCCCTGCCTTCTTCCACTTTGCCATAATTCTAATTTAAAAAATTAGTATGTGAAACATGTAAGAACAAAATTTCAGGATGTATTTGAGATATGACACTGATGTAAGAATTGTTATAAGACGATAGGTCACCACTTGGCACATGATGCTAGACACATTAACTGTTACGAGTTCTGGGTGGGGGTGTGGGAAGCATTTCCTGTATGCTGGAGTGGTCCTGGACAATTTTACCAAAAAAAGCATAGTAACTGATCGTTATTCCCTCCATGTTATGTAATGCCAAAGAGCACAAAATTAATGTATACACACTTCAGGTTAGACTTCTGAATAGGAGCCACAAGTTCTTCTGATTTTCAGGAAAGGGGATATTAAGTATTTAGAGCCTCGCTGAATATCAAATTTAATTATTATAAGAGGCTGAGGGTATTGGAAAAACCAGTGACATTAAAATTGGACAGCTGGGTGTGTCATGTAGGGTTCTGAATTGTACACAAGAGACATTGACCCTGGCTAACTGGGCAGACAGGGAATTATTGAGGGGCTACTGGGTAGCTAACACCATGAACAGTAGCAGGGGAATCTGGGCTCCTGTGCTTTCGTCTCTGTGCTTGGGTGTTTCCCCACCTAACCCTCACCATGACTGTGGCAGGCACGGCGCTCTCCGCTTGTTCTTTCCAGATGATTCTCCCTTTGCCTTTGGGTCCTCCCCCAAGTTTTAGGGACCAAAGGAGGAGCCTGTGATTGGCCAGGTCTGTGTCATGGGCTTGTGTGCTAACCCCCAGAGAACTGGAGGAAGATCAACCTTTTTTCTGCTGCTTTGATATCTATGACCATAGACAATGACTGAAACAATTGTGAGAGATAGTGCTTTGATGAGGGAGAAACAGTGCGGGAGGAATATGACAATGATCAGGGTAAGGAATAGGCAACTGGGTAAGAAATCCTTATAAGCTTTGCAAAGGGCATTGTTATTTATGGCATACGTATATAGGTAAAATGCCCACTCACTTCACTGTGCTGCACAAAGATGGGGAATTGGGCCATGCCTTATATCAAGATACACATAATAGTGCATCCCGCCCCCTCGTTTGGGGATAGTGAATGCTGGAGAGCAAACATGGCAAGAGTTCATTGCATGTGGGTTCAATTGTGTATCTTTTTTCCCAGCTGTGTGAGCTGTGGCAAGCCACTTAGACTTTATGAATCTCAATACCTTCTTTAAAATTGATAGTTTCTGGGGCACTTGGCTGGCTCAGTGTTGGAGCGTCAGCCTCTTGATCTCGGGGTGGTGAGTTTGAGCCCCATGCTGGGTGTAGAGGCTACTTGAAAATAAAATCTTTAAAAAAAATTTGATCGTTTGTGATGTTGTAAGGATTAGTTAGAGTGACACATGTAAAAACTGCGAACTGGAAGGAAGTGCCGTAAAATGGAGAAATGATGACTGCTCCAGTGAAATATTTCTGTCATCCCCGAGCGTACCGTGAACTTGGAAATTCGCAAGGCCCGAAAACGGTAGCTCCAACTGACCATTTCAGGGTTTTGTTGCGTGCTGTCAGGTGTCCACAAAAGTGAGGTGTTAGGGCCAATGTCACCAGTGATGGGCTTTAAATGAGTGTGTACGCTGAGTGAAAGAAGGAATTTTGTACTACCTTCATCACTTATTCAATGGAACGTAGCTGGAGGAGTTCTCTGTCACCACAGCCTTCGCTGGAGTCACAAGAGTAAATATGTGAAGCAGGGTACAGCACAGAAATAAAGTGAGGCATTTTGGGATAGGCCAATCTACTTTAAACGCTATTCCTAGAAAATGGGAGTCTCCATAGAAGCTTCCTCAGGATGCTTCCGTTGGCGTGACCCCCATGGGGCGATACATAAATGATCTCCATGAATGTCCTTTTATGGTGCATCTTGTTCCCAACATCATGCTTGTCACTTGGCATAGGGTGTGAGCACAACAGGAATGCACCGTATCATCACTTGTGTTTGTGCTCTGGATGGACACGGTGGTTGTCATTTGCAGCAGGTTTATATTATCCACTAGAGGGGTCCTTTTATGAGGGGGATGCCTCGTATTAGGTCCTGCCAGAGCAGATGTGCCCAAGATGACAGCTTCGGAGCGTGGGCTTTTCTGTGTCAAGCGACCGGGGACAAAGCTGGCTGTCAAGTGACACAGTAGCATCCATCAGAGCTTACTGAGGATGAGATGAGTGGCCCTCAGTCCAGTAATGCCTGCTTAATTTTTTTTTTTTTTTCTTTTTGCGGTGTCTCCTTCCAGGGGCTAGATAATTGAACTCTTTGTAGGAGGCCTGCATATGATGAAATGCAGCCCATGACTGCCTATCCAAAGCTGGCAATGCTTATCCAATGTGTTTTGTCCCTAATAAAAAGATGAAGAGACAGTGAGTTCCCCTTTTGTGAAGACCTGAAAAGCTCTGGGAACTGGCAGGTTCTCAATTTTGATTTTTATTCTAATTATATAGTTGAAAACAATTCGCAGAATTTGGTGTCTAATTTGAGATATTTTAATCTCCGTCTCATCCATTAATTTGTGAATACCATGTTGAGAGAGAAACTTGAAAGCAAGTTCTCCCTGTCAGGAAATCCTTTTCAGGGCCTGGGTGAAAAATCTTTCTTAATCACATATTCCCTTTTCCTGGAGCACCTGAACAGAGAGACCCCCCAGTATAGACGAGAGTCTGAGCACCTTTCTTACTTGGATGGTGAAGAGTCCCCTCGACCCCTTTGTGTGACTCCTCATTTCTACACCCCACGGCCATTATTTGTGCAACATTAGGAATCTCAACTGCTGTGGGGCTCAGGTTGCCCACCAATAAAATGATAATGTTGGACTATTTGATCTTTAAGCTTCCCGTCAGGTTTTTAATATTTAGTTTTTGAAAATTCACTTTATTAAAGATGATATTAGAGAATAAAAACAATGAAACATCATTTATTTAAGTTAGTTTGTCTGACACTGATGTCTTAGTACTTCCAGCTTAGAGTCTTTTTTTTTCTTTAATTTTTTTTAATGTTTATTTATTTTTGAGACAGAGACAGAGCATGAACGGGGGAGGGTCAGAGAGAGAGGGAGACACAGAATCCGAAGCAGGCTCCAGGCTCTGAGCTGTCAGCACAGAGCCCGACGCAGGGCTCAAACTCACGGACCGTGAGATCATGACCTGAGCCGAAGTCGGACGCTTAACCGACTGAGCCACCCAGGCGCCCCGTAGAGTCTTTTATTCTCAGACTTTATTATTGAAGATTTACACGCATGAACTTCATGCAGATAGTGAAATATAAACCCCCTTATTTGGGGACAACCTAGAATAATGTGTATCTATGTTGGGGGAAAGTCCAAACTTGCTTTTGTCTTTTAGATGCTATTTTTTAAAGTTTATTTATTTATTTCGAGAGAGTGAGTACAAGCTGGGGAGGCTCCATGCTGTCAGCGCAGAACCCGATGCAGAGCTTGACCCCACGAACCCTGAGATCATGACCCAAGGAAATCAAGAGTCGGATGTTCAACCGACTGAGCCACCCAGGTGCCCCTGTCTTTTAGATTTTAAATGCTTGTCTATACTCTTCCTATCCTCCCCCAAACCAGGCAGGCACATTCGTTGTGTCAATAATATTAGAAGCAAACGCATATAGCGTGTGTGTGTGTGTGTGTGTGTGTGTGTGTGTAGCAGACGCTCAGCATATATATAGTGAGTGAATTAAATAATGAGTGAATATTTAAACAATGTGTTTCCATGTTACAGATGGTCTTTGATAGAGTCATATAAGAGCTAACTGAGCAAGGCAGTTCTTGTGATAATAAACCATTATCAGTTCTATTATATATTCCCTTTTTATTCGTGGGTAAAATATGTTTCAGTGTGACAACATAATTCTTCTCTGCCATTACCACTGATCTTCGCCAGCACCATCAAAGGGCACTCAGTGTCTTTTAAAGTTGGAAAGACATGAAATGCGTAAATGTGATATCTGAATTTTTATAACTCCCTGCTCCTCTCCCCACCTCTGCCGAAACCTGTACAAGTCTTTGGGCTTTCACTTTTCAAAACAGCGGCTTGTGATGTGATGTGGGATCTGAGGTGTGAGCGACGGGCTGCATTAGTGGATAAGCTCATGTTTTTATATCGAAACAGGTCATGTATTGGTAGGAAATCTTACTTGCTGCAGAATCCAAGCAGAGTTGAAGGGCAGACGACAAAAATCAACACAGAACCCTCTGTTGTTTTCTTTCCCCTTGCCGTTTTCGGAAATTTCTCTTATCACTTTGATCAGGCTACTTTGTTGGAGTTGTTTGGGCAAATCCCCACCTTTCGATGGGCCCGCTGACTTCCACCTAATAGGGTCATATTTATGTGGCTGGAAGGGCTGCCGACTGGCTTCATTCCCCAGGAAGTAACTCTTGGCTAGTTCTGGCAGGGACATTATAAGCTCACAGGCTTTATCAAATCTGTGAAACCAAGTGTGATTTACAGCTAGAGCTGGGGCAAAGAAACATACAGCAGTTGGATTCTAAAATCAGTAGCTTCCTCCCTGAAGAAGTAGAGGGAATTTGAGTCAGAAGCCAACAAATAAGACCAATTTCAGCTTATCTTGAAAATTTCCAGACTTATTCATAAATTTGACAGGAGTGCTAGCGAAGAGAAACACTTTGAAATGATAAAAAGTAAATACTCGATGTAAGACCCAGAGATGTGGATCTCTTTCAGATGGCTGGGCTTGGTGCAGAGGGCCACAGGGACAATAGAATATGATGCCATATCCTCTCCCTTTTATGTTGTTTTAAACGGTCTCTGGAAGTGTGGATAGGGTGGGAACTAGTCAGTCAAAAACGTACTTTGAATTTGTAAAATTAAGAAATACGGGAGCACTGAATGAGAAGTAATGAGAATTGTCTTGTGTGTGTGACAAAGAAAAATGTGTAGGAGGATGAAATAGACCTAGGCTCTACTTTTATTTATTTTCCTGAGTAGTAAATGACTGGCAAATAGGGATTTCATTTCCCTTTGACACCTGCTCTATTGGCATAGTTCAGTTGAGAGGGAGGACAAGCAGAACTTTCTATGATTATCCCATTTGATAGCTTGACAGTATGGCCAACAGATTGTTTAAATGATCTTGGGATACAATATTAAAATCTCCAGAGAAAATTGCAAATTTATCACAAACTATATGCTGTAAATATATATATAAATATATATTATGTATGTAATATATATTACAGATATATAATTATATCACTTATATATATAAATGATATATATATACTTAAACATTATATTAAATTAGCAAATACTTATTAATATATTAAATTAATAAATATTTAATTATATTAAATATATTAAATATAGATATATATATAAATGATATAATTATATCCTTTTGTTGCTAAAGCAACAAAGGAACTTAGTGATTTCCCACTGCCAATAGGCTCACTATCTTTTAAAAAATATATCTACCAAAAGTAAACCTTATTCAGTAACAATTTATCATTTTTCATATTTTAATTAATAAAAGCTTGGTCAGAGTCAAGTTAAACTTGGTTAAACTTCTGGCCAGCTTGTACAAGGGAACCGACTTTGCCATGCTGAATTAAAATGTTAGTGTAAAACTCGGGGCACCTGGGTGGCGCAGCTGATTAAGCTTCCGACTTTGGCCCAGGTCATGATCTCACACAATTCGTGTGTTTGAGCACCGCATCGGGCTCTGTGCTGACAGCTTAGAGCCTGGAGCCTGATTTCGGATGTGTGTCTCCCCCTCTCTCTGCTCCTCCCCTGCTCGTGCTCTCTCTCTCTGTCTAAAAAATAAAAAGAATTTAAAAGAAATTTAAAAAAATTTCAACGTAAAAATAAGTACTTTGTTATGTCTTCGGACCCACACAATCTTGCCAAGAATAAATGTATGTGTGCACACAGGTGTTCATACGTGTGCACACAACACACGTTTGTGTCATTTAAAAATGCCAGATGTTATTGGAGAAGCCGCTTCATCACCCTCAAGGATATCTAAGTCACTTAAAATGCATCGTGGAGGGGTGCCTGGGTGGCTTAGTCAGTTAAGTGACGGACCCTTGATTTCGCTCAGGTCATGATGTCACCATTTGTGAGACCAAGCCCCACATGAGGCACTGGGCTGAGAGCACAGGACCTGCTTGGTGTTGTTCTCTCTCTATTCTCTCTGCCCCTCCTCTCTCTCTCTAAAAATAAATAAACATTTAAAAAATACATATTGGAAGCCATTGAATGATCTCAACTAATATAGGAATAAGTAATCTGTTTTCAAGTAATCCCAAGCAAGGCATTTAAAAAAATGTTAAATGAGTGATTATGGTAGAAAGCAATTTCACAGAGTAGTGTCGGGGTAATCTTTATCCTTTGAAACGGGGAATCGTTTCTGTCACGAAGGAAGCAGGGCGAAGGAAGATTCAGCCTTTCATCAGGAATGCATAGACAATTCAGACAAAAATAAGAATTAAGAAGCCTGCTCTATGTGGAAAAGCAACACATAATCTTGACCTGAGAATCTTGGGTCAGGTTTTGGTCCTGAAATGATAAATGAAACACTTGGAAAAGGAGAGGTGAACTCTATGCTTGACTCTTTCCCTGAAGCACGTGTGTTCTCACTGCCCAGCATATACACGCTTCCCCTGTGCTGAGAGTAAGTGCGTGCGTGTTCGGACGGGTGGCCTAGGAGAAGCACCAGACTGTTGCCACATTTGGCCTGCAGAAGAATGACTTCCACCCCATGGCATACCTTTGAGGGTGAGATGGCAAAGAGTTTTTTCTTTCTGACGTTTTAATTTTCACTTCTCCCAAGGAATCCTGCCATATTTCTAGGTGGGTACAACACACGGCACTCAATTTATGCATTTTAAGTAGGCAGATCTGACAAAACAGTGAAAGCTGCGTAAGGGTTATGTGGGTAAATCGCCACTTCTTGAACTCTGAAATCTGCATGCACAGGAAGTTGGGAGTTTGCTAATTAACTCTACGCACATGCTCAGAAATAAACTCACAAATATTGTTTCTTGTCACTGAGAATGTGTTTAACGTATGCCCAAGAAGACGCACCTTCAGATGATATATCTAGGTCAAAAAATACCATGTATAATAATATTTTTAGCTTTGTGGTCTCACCGTTTTTCGCTATTTGGCACAATTGCCTTGAGAACATTTTCTATTGGTGGTTGTCATCTGTGTAGAATCACAAAACAGAGTATTTGCTTTGATCCATACAATCCCTTTGGGGGAAAACTTGCAACTAGTATACTCATTGGATAGGCGTTTTGCCTGTTGGATATATATATAATCACAGAACTTGAGAATAAGAAGTGTAATAGTTAGGCATTGGCTAAGTTTTTTTCTTTTTTTTTTTTTAATTTTTTTTTTAATGTTTTTATTTATTTTTGAGACAGAGACAGAGCATGAACAGGGGAGGGTCAGCGAGAGGGAGACACAGAATCTGAAACAGGCTCCAGGCTCTGAGCTGTCAGCACAGAGCCCGACGCAGGGCTTGAACTCACGGACTGCGAGATCATGACCTGAGCCGAAGTCGGCCGCTCAACCGACTGAGCCACCCAGGCGCCCTGGCTAAGTTTTTTTCTTAAGTTTATTTATTTAAGTAATCTCTATGCCCGACTTGGGGCTTGAACTCATGACCCCGAGATCAAGAGCCGCCTGCTCTTAAGACCAGCTGGGTGCCACCCCTAGTTAAATTTCTGAAACAAAGAAATCACAAAGACAGAGACTCAAGGCAGAAATTGACGGCTTTTCTCATGACCGTATGAAGGGGAGCAGTTTAGGATTATGGGGAAGGCCTTGCTCATGACAGTCATTCATTAAGAGACCTAGGTTTCTTCCATCCTGTGGCCCCATCATCATTCAGGGTATTGTTCGTGTCTGGGTCACTGCCACACGTACATGCCAGGGAGTGGAAAGGGAAAATGGAGGGAGGCAAGGACAGGCAGCAGAAGTTGGCCACAGCACTTTTGCTCACATCCCCTTAGTTAGGGCTCTGACATGTGGCTAGGGAGGGGCCACAGGTAGTGCAGGCCGTCAGAAATCCTGAGATAGGATTCTACCTGTCACTCTGGCTGGCAAATCCACAGAAATAGGCGGATCGTGGTGGGGATGATGGGGAAACTCCTTGAGGTTTCATGTACTTTCATTTCTATTGATTTAATAAAGAATTGATAAGGGCGCCTGGGTGGCTCAGTCGGTTAAGCATCCGACTCTTGGCTTCAGCTCAGGTCATGATCTTACAGTTTCATGGGTTTGAGCCCCGCAACCATCTCTGCGCTGACAGCACAGTGCCTGCTTGGGATTCTGTCTCCCGCTCTCTCTGACCCTTCCCCATTCATGCTGTGTCTGTCTCTCTCAAGATAAATAAATAAACTTTCAAAGAGTTGATAAAATAAAAAAAAAATAACCATTTAAGAAACTCGAAATAGCTTTCTCTTGATCTAAAAATCATGTAAATTAATAACATTCAGATGGCTTAGATATAACTATAGGTTCTTTTTAGTGTGTTTTTATTTTGAAAAAAAAATTGGAAGAGATCCCCCCATTTTTTCCTCATACCTGATGAATCTGACTTCTAATGACCCTAAGAAAGGATGCATTGATTTATAGAACAAATGCTATTTATTGTACACCTTCCGTGAACCTATCATTGGGATAAGCACGAGATACAGAGGAGTAATCACAAAGGTTTCAAAGGTCAAGGTGGGCCAGATTCCTGGGTCTAGGTGTTCTGACATTATAAACTTTGCGTATGAAGTTCTCTCCACTCTGATCTTTGCAATACCACTGGATGCAGTATTCCTAAATCTTCAATCCTACCTGAAAGTAATTTCGAAGCCTCCTGATTCCCCAATTGGTTGACTGTTTTGCGGTCACCCATTACCTATCAGGCACAGGGCTAAGGTCTAGGAAAACAATGGTGGAGAAGATAGTATTCACCCTCATGAAGGCAAGTACTATCTCCATATTAGTGATTCCCAATCACTGACCTTAGAGCTATCACGCATATACACCTGCTAAATTTCTCATTGAGCAATAACAGTAACAGATACTACAACTACAAACATAGTGGTCTTGAAATGTTTTGTCATTAAAACAAGGGCTTCGTACCTCATACTCAACCATTGGTCTAAAAACACACTGATTCAGCCTGAAAAACAAGCAGAGGTTCTGAACTCTAGGAAATATCCTGGGATCTGTTCGGCAATTCTGATTCTGTGAGTGTCAAGGGAATCCTAGAAGCTCTCTTCTCAGAAGCTTCCCATGTGATTTTCATGAGTAGTCAGTTGGGAGAATTACATTTGCGCATGTAATCCGATTCTGCTTCAACACTTTTTCCACCTCTTTCTTGCTGGGGCATGACAGCTGGTTGGTCTCCTGGGTTTTATTGATGAGAACTTGAGAACTCGCCTAGTGGGTTTGTGGCTGTGATGACCCCTTCCTGGCCTTCCCCCCCCCTGTGTTCCTCTCTCTGACACCACCTTTAGGTTTAGCTTTCCAGTGAATCCCAGTATTTAGAGCCTTTTTTCTTTACGTTAAATACAAAGAATCCCTAGTTCTCTGCCACTGATCTAGCCCTTGGTTTTGGATTAATTGTAAAAGTGACTTCTAACTTTCTACTGTATGCAAAGCACAGTACATTACAAATGCATTTATGTGTTCTTTTAAAAAAGTGACTGCAATTAATCTCCTCACTATGGTTCAACATACATCTAAAAGAAAAACCATCATGCATCCATCAATCATTTGAAGTCTTCTCCCAGCTGGAGAGCTGATCAATTTAAGGACATTCACTTATTTTTCTGTGCACGGAGAATATGAACTTTTCATTGCATTTTAATTCATGTTTCTCCCCCTTTTATTGTCACATTACCTGTCAAGTATGAACTTTGCATCCAAAGGTTCTTTTCCCTTATAAAGCGATGTGAATATTTGGTTAGTAATTTTTTTCTTCTAACATCATTTCCCCCCAAAGATACCGTACAAAATGTCATTTCAACTTCCTTTATTTGTTTTATACCAGATGTGGTGTCAAACTGAGAGAAAATAAGTGTCGTCTTCCTGAAGATTCTTTTGGAGACAGTTGAAAACATATAGAATGTGTTTGCTTGGTTTTAACCCCCCAAATTTGAACTTTTCTCAAGTTAAAGCTGTCCCTGAGGATGGTGGATGACATTTGATCTGAGTAACAGCTATGGTACTCAGGTGAGGCCGTCCTTTCTATATGGTTTCAAAGCTAGAAGCTCAGAAAATCCATTAAAGCCAGAGTCAGAGCAGAAATAAAGGTGATGACATAGCCATTTGAGGTGAGAAAGGTGAGCTTCTTCAGAGGGTTTCAAGAAAATGCGTAATGAAAACAATTTTGGAACCATGCCCCTGTGGTGCTCCCAGCCGCCTAATTCAGATCTCCCAAGGATGAAATGCATTGTGACCCGATTAAACCCTTACGACGTTCTTCTCACCGGCTCTCCTCTGTCTCGCAGATAAACACCCCACTTTTTAATGTTGCCCTCATTTCCCGGGTACGCTTGAACTCCGCTAATATAAGGACTACCTTACAATGCCACGTAGAGAGACAGGTGCTGAGCACCAGCACGAACGGTTCCTGCACTCCAGGGCACGACATAGAATGAGGGAAAATATTCTTCACCATGGCCACATAACCGGGAGGGGCTTGATATACCTGTAGTGTGGCTGCAAAAGTTACGTACGAACTTCCATTAGAAATCGTTCAGAAGTGCTTTTGTTTTTTTTTTTTTTTGTTTTTTTTTTTTTGACCTTGGCTCCCAGCCTCCTGGACAGCTTTTCGCTGAGCAAGATCTCCATCCATCCTCAACAACATCCATGTTCCATCAACCCCAGCATTTAGATGCTTCTCCACTAAGCACCGAGGTATCCTTATCCCAGACAACCAGTATTATCCGTCTTTGGGGCTCACTGTTGGTAGTCTTGTCACCCAGACTCCGCAACAGACACGAAGGCTCCTTTGATTATGTTTCAGTTCCTTAACAAGAACTGTTCTATTACCTCATGTGACTGCTAAAAACCCATAGAGGGTCTTGTCTCGTTACATGTAATTCTGTTGCGATTACTGTCGAATAATGAATTAAAAGTGGTTAGCTCATGAACAGCTCCCCCCAACAATCGATTGAAAAAGTTTTATTTTATTTTATTTTATTTTATTTTATTTTATTTTATTTTATTTTATTTTATTTTATTTTATTTTTTATGAAGATGGTTGGCATTTTCTTGTGAAGTCCTTTCGCATCTTTGGAATCTAATTATGAGGTCTGGGAATGCTCATTTTTCACCTGGTCTCTGAACTCCTGGGGTGTGGAGGAGGGTATGCCGTGGGAACAGATGGACGGGGTATGGACCCGCCCCTGAGGCACAGGCCAGGGCCAGCAGAGAGCCAGCTGAAGGTGTGGGGTGCAGGGCTGTCTCCAGCCTCAGAGGGGTTCGTCAGGATGTCAGAGGGTGGGCCTCCTGATGTGGCGGGAAGTGCTGAGATCTGGGGGAAGGCGGGAACAGGTGACCCTTGAAAATACAAGGCAGAGGGACAGCGGCACTGAGCAGTACGTAAGCAGAAAGCAGGGCAGTAGTCCCTGGGCCGGACTTGATGTGGAAAATAGCCAGATTACAGCAGGACCCAGCCTAGGAAGGAGAAGGAACAGTAAGCTTGGCAGACGACTGCAAAAGTAATGAGCAATGGCGGTAAAAACTCTCTCCATTTTCCCCAACCCACTTTCACCATGGCATCCGGAGTGAATCTTTTGAAAATATAAGGCAGATGGCACCACTGTGCTGCCTCAACTTTTCAGTGGCTTCCTAAACCGGGGTTCTTAATCTCAGAACGTGCCAAGGCATCGATTGCCCAGGGATCTTGTTAAAATGCAGATTCTGATTTGGTGGTGCCTGAGTTTCTGTATTTCCAAGGAGCTCCCAGGTGATGCCAGAACCACACTTTGAGGAACAAGCATTTAACGTACAATCAAAATTGTCCAGCCTCCCCTCATCCTGTTCTCTCCCTTGGGTGCCCACATTTCAGCCTCTCTGATCCCTTCACCGCCGCATAGGCTTTGTGATTTCTGTTCCCTGTGCTTGGACTGCCACTTGCCCAGCTCTTCCTGCTTCGCCTTGTGTGGTCTCAGCTTAAATGTCACTTCCCCAGAGTGGCTCCCTCGACCACCCTATCCAAAGCAGCCGCCTCAGTACTGATTATTCTCTATTAGAGTAACTGTGTCTTCCATCATCACTAACCGTTACTCACTCTATAACCATTTATTTATTTGTTCCATTATTTATTTTATGTGTCCCCAATTAGGTGTAAACTTCCAGGGAGACAGGACCCATTATTGATATGTTTTCCACTGTCTCATTTATTAAGTTCTACCTATGTGCTGGAGACAACACTCAACGCTTTACATTTATCTCATTTATTGCCAGCATCCGTTCTGTAAGTTAGGTCTTTTTAATCACTAGTTGACAAACAAAATAATCGCCACCCTTTAAAAAGCACACAGACTTCAAACATTTGAGCATAACAGAGATCCAGAGAAAGGGTTGTAGCAGGTGCTGTCTCTGACTCTCTGCCTGCCTTTCACCTGTTGGGGGGGAGATACTCACATTGTATGATCTCTACCATTTCCACGTGGTTCCCATGGGAGCACTACTTAAAAGGGGACAATAATTCCATTCTTGATCCTTCCTTGCAAAGCTGAGCTAGTCTGATGCCAAAGACAACTGCTAAATACTGAATGCGAGCTAAAAAAAAATTCAAGTAAGGAGTGTAACTGGAGTTTATGAACATTACCCAAACTACCACCGGCTGCTATGTATTGTGCTCCAGCCCCAGGCCACATGCTTTAAAAACAAGATCAGTCAAAATGACTAGGAAGAGATTTCTATTCCCAGAGCAAAGGTGTAGCACACCTTGGTTGGGGAATGTGTTCCCCTGAACCACCTCTACCATCGGTAAACAGGGGCAGGAATGCTCTGGCAGTTCTTATTTTCTCCTTTCTGTAAATAGAAATTCCGGTAAGAGCACACCTTGGCAGTGTTTGGCACCTGGGGTCCATATATAGCTTTTTCATGCAAGGCAGAGCCTTTGTAACTAGTGCTTTACTAGGGAGGAACTTTCAGGGTTGAGAATTGAGTATTTAGTCTCCAGTGCCCTGGATGACCCTGAAAGGGGGCGGATGGGGTTGCTTATGTAATTCTGTGTACAAGCAAACATTTCATTTCTTATTGTGGAAGGGAGAAAAGAGAAGTGGGAGATTTGGGGCTCTGATTCTCAAGCGCCTTCAAATACTGGCTTAGCTGCTGATCCTCCTCGAAGGCAGACGTGCACAGGGGCCTTCCATGTGCTTGTTATTTTTGATGGATTGCAGGCTAGCTGCAGGGCAGGAAGCTCAAACCCCCAGGGTCGCGTCGTTGTAGCTCGCAAAGAAGTTGAGGCTTGAAACCGTTTGTTGTGGCCAGACCAGTGAGAGTTTTGGGCACTGCCTTCAGGATCCCCTAATCTTCTTCACGCTTACCCCAGATGTAAAGAATCACCCCCCATTGCACCCCTCTCCCACACCCTTCCACACACACACTCGCGCTGAATATGAAAATTGGTCTCTAATTGTTGGATACAAGCTTGACTAGCTTTGAATTAACAGCCAAAGCTGTATTCATTAATCTGAACAGGGAAGAGCAGGCAGACTGTCACAACAAGGCTCAGTTCAGCAGTCATGCAGAGCAGGTGAGGCGAGGGAGGCACTTTCAAAGTGCGGCAGGGATCTCCATCGGCCCCATCCACCGGTGATGAAGAGGGGAAGTCAGCCAGCCGCAGTAACGCCATGAGATGGATGGCATACCTCACCGTCCACCGTCCCAGGGGCATCCCGGCAATGATCGATGGTTATCCACAGCAATTAAACTTCAGAGCTTTTAAATGTCATTCTAGAATGGAATGCCATCTCATAAAGGTGTTGTTTAACATTTATCAAACGTGTGGACGGGGTAGGGTTGGGGGCTGTGGAGTAATTCTTTGGGGAAATAGGAACAAATGTTACAGCTTTGGAAGTGAGCCGATCATGAGAATACCATTCGATACTATTCAAACGTGTTGTCTTGAACACTGGTGTAAACTGGAGTAGAGCCTGTTTTGGACACTGGGATGTTTTATAATGTGGGGATTTAGTGGGGGTGTGGTGGAAAGAATGCGTGACAAAGGGTCAGGAGAAGCAGTTGGAAACTGTTGATTTTTCACTGATGATGCATCTTGGATAAATGACAACTCAGCAGGAATTATTTGAGTTGGCCACAGTTCAGCAGGCTTTTGACCTCCAGTGTGTTAGTATCACCCAGGGAGCTTTTTTTTTTTTTTTTCCTTTAACCTTATTTATTTATTTTTGAGAGAGGGAGGGAGATAGAGAATCCCAAGCAGGCTCTGTGCTGTCAGTGCGGAGCCTGGTGCAGAGTGTGAACTCATGAACCGTGAGATCATGACCTGAGCCAAAATCAAGAGTTGGATGCTTAACCAACTGAGCCACCCAGGCGCCCCATCACCCAAGGAGCTTTTAAAACATATCAGTGATTGGGGCTTAGCTGATGCATTAGTCTGAGGTAGGAAAGGTCACATATGTAATTGTGAAATCTGCCCAGGTGATTGATGTGCATGGTCAAGCTTGAACACCACTGGATTAGATAAGCTTTAAGTTTTCTCAGCCCTACATTTCCATGATTTTTCTTTCTTATGGGTATGTTCTCAAAGTGGATGACACTTGTTAATTAAAAAAAAAAAAAAAACACACACTTTCTGGGGCACCTGGGTGGCTCAGTTGGTTAGGTGTCCGACTTTGGCTCAGGTCATGATCTCATGGTTCGTGGGTTCGAGCCCCGTGTCGGGCTCTGTGCTGACAGCTCGGGGCTGGAGCCTGCTTCTGATTCTGTGTCTCCCTCTCTCTGCCCCTCCCCTGCTCACACTCTGTCTCTCTCTGTCTCTCTCTCCAAAATAAATAAACATTAAGAAAAAAATTTTAAAAAAACACACTTTCCATTGCAGCAACATACAGTGTTATAGGACAGTGATATGGTGGTTAATATTTTTTCTGTTACCAATGTGTATCTATTCATTGACTTAATCATAGATTGAATAACTCTTGGCGATTGTTGTCAAATTCAAGTTTGGAAATTTGAGGGTTTATTGCACATCGAGAAGTGGGGACTGAACGTGGAGGTATGTTCTATGGGTACCAGCCTCTATCAAAGGCAGAAGCAAAATTCTCTGAATATCAGAAAATTGCTGATAAAGTCATTGACACTCCATTCTCCATTTTGGCCTTCTCTTCTGTTTATTTCTCCGTTCTTTTTCTAACTAAGTGGTGGCATGATATTACTGAGATGATTTTTTTTGTTTTTTAAGAGAGAGAGAGCACATGCGGTGGGCAGGGGCAGCAGAGAGAGAGGGAGAGAGAGAGGGAATCTTAATTAGGCTGCATGCTCAGCATGGAGTCTGAAGTGGGACTCGATCTCACGACCCTGAGATCATGACCTGAGCCGAAATCAAGTTGGATGTTTAACCAACTGAGCCACCCAGACACCCCACCAAATGCTTTTGAATGTCTTCTCACTGTCTCTTTTCCCCTCTTCCCTTCCAGTATTTAAGCAGATAGCTGGTTTTGCAATTTTTGCCTCAAGGGAAGGATAGAGGGGGAGGAAACACTTACATTAGGGGTTTAGGTTCCCCAAGTAGTTCCTTTTAGGAGCTTGTTCAAACAGAGGGATTGCCCTCCAGAGTATAAAATTCCTCAAGGTAGAATTAAGAGGAAGTAAGGGAAGGGAGAACAGAGACCTCAGTGTGCCCAGGAGACAGAGACCTGGCTTTGTTTGTAGAGGGGGTCTGCAGAGGAAGGACCACATAAGAAGGGTGTGTGAGACCTAAGGGCAAACTGACTAAGCCCACTTTCTCAATGGAGATTCCCGTCCCCACCCCCAAATGGAAAAACCCAGTGAGGGGATGGCTGTGGGACCCGTCAGAGAGGACATGCCATAGACATCTCATCATATATGCCCATGTCCACGGGCTACAGAAAGAACCAGCAGAGCTGAAGGGGCCACTGGGACAGGGTCATCTCTGTGGTGATCATGTAGCTGATGGCAGAGCATAGAGGTGGAGGATGGATGGCTGTTGGATGCTTGTAAAGACAAATGACATAAGACTGGATAGGCCACCCTTTTGCCTTGAATAAATAAGCTCTAAGGAACAAGTAAAACTAGAACTGGGTGGTAGAATAGGATACTGAAATATAAATTAAGGTGCCTTTAAAAGTCTTTGGAGATATAAACCTTTTTCTAAAGTTTATTTATTTTGAGAGAGCAAGAGACAGTGCAGGAGGGTCAGAGAGAGAGGAGAGCGAGAAAGAGAGGATCCCGGGCAGCCTCCACACTGTCAGCAAAGAGCCCGATGCGGGGCTTGAACTCACAGACCATGAGATCATGACCTGAGCTGAAATCAAGAGTCAGATGCTTAACCGACTGAGTCGGCCAGGCGTCCCGAGATAGAAACATTTATAGTATCTCCTTTTGATAGAAGGAAAAGATAAACATGAGTCATGTAGTGCAGTTTGACCAACACACATGGTCATGTCTGATTGGTGCGGCAGTCAGAATTCTGTGGAGTATTAAAATGGATTCCCGTTCAGAGTGAGTCCTTGCTCTGCTCAGAGAATTCTGTTGCTTTAGATGAAAGGCTAGCAGGTAGAGAAGCAGACCTGTAAGACATAATTCCATCTGCAAAAGAAGAAGTCTAATCTATTTTCATGCCAAAGCGGAAAGGACTTTTCACTTTATTCATCACTTCATTAATCTCATTTCAAAAGGGAAGTCCAGGGCTGAAAACAGAGGTTATTCACGTTTCAAACAAACTCCTTAGGCATAATGAGTGAGCAAAGCATTCAACTGTTAGACTTTGTTGCTTTTCTACCAGCTGGAGACAAGTACAATGAAGGTCATGCTATTTAATCTTACATGTAGATAGTTGGGGTTGGAGAAAGAATTAACTTGAAAAATGGCAAATTATAGATCTGTTCTGCACTGGGGCTCAGGGCAGAGTTTGGAACAACATGAGAAGCTCGATGGTATCTTTTTCCACCTTGTTTTAGTCTACGGATTGACTGAATGAAAAATACCGTGGCGAACCATGAGAAATAACGGAAAGTCCTACATACCCACCACCATTCTGCAGCAACACGGAGGGGTTTGGAACGACTGGAAATACTTCCACCCCAGGAATTTCCAGGACATCTGGTAAGTCAACAACATTATCACAAACATTATGGCCAACAATGTGAGTTCTTGCAACAATGTATTCATTTTCCAAATGTTCCAGCTGAGAAAGCCACATAGAACATTCCCACCATCTAGCAGATGGCTAATGGGGAAGCCAATATTTTCTGTGGAAAGCAAAGTTTCTTCTTCTAACATTAGACAATTTCAGCAGAGAGAACAAATAAGCATTTGTTTTTGTATTCTATTCTCTTGCACTCATAAAGAGACTGCATTATAGACTATTAATTTTAAAAGTGCATAAGAAAATGAGTTTTTCCTTGAGATTACAGAGCTAAGACATTTTTAGATCCAGAAATGTTTGGTGGTGGGGACAAGGGCTACTGCTTTCTTATCTCGCATGAGACGTTGGGGTTAGGGAAAAACTTAAGCACTATTTATTATTATTGCTGATTTGTGGGTGAAAAAAAAAACCCTTAAACTATGTGGCTGGAAATGTATTTGTGCCTGCCTACCTCACATTTACAACTGACTCGTAGGATGTGGAGATTATGAATGAGATTTTACTTTCATAGAAAATGAAACAAAATGAACAAGGTGTGGTTGCCAAGTTTGTTTTAGGAAAGAGTGGGAGCAGGTGGCAAACGAGAGATAAAACTTGTTATTTGAGTAACACTGAGTTTCTCCTTCTAGTTTCACGGACTATTTTTACTGTGCCAGGAAAGTGGGTCGATTTGCCCTGCACTGTTTTACCTTCACTTATTAGCATCCCGTATTCAAGGGAGTGTATGTGTAACACACGTAAAAATGTAACACATACTGTAAAGAGTGGGCGCTTGTTATAAAATAGATGGTTTCACTTGTTTGTTTTGTTTTCTAAGCCGTTTGGAGGATGAAAATGAAATTTCTACTTTTCCAATTTGGAGTGTTTTTGTGTCCCTGCTGACTAAAACCCCTTTATTTTTAAATTAATTTTGAGGCTGCCAGGCAAAACTACTGGCATATCAAATTACCCCTATTTTTTTTTTTTTTTTTTTATAACAGGCTCCTTAACTCTTTCAATAAATATTAAGGCACTACAGGCCTCCTATGTGCAAGAAAATATGCTACGCTCTGCTGGGTATATAAGGAACTTCCATAGAAGCTAACGTGTAAAGACATGCTAAATTTCAGTCAGTCGTCTATCATATCTACCTTCTTCCTCTAAAGACATGGGTATCTTAGCTGAAACACCCATTTGGTGGTTGCTAAGAGTCTGGCTTTCTAAAGCCCGTCTAAGCTGGAGTCTAAGATGTTATTCAGGGTTGGCTAAAAGATCAGGTGTGCTCTTCCTGTAGTAGAGTTTTGTTCAAGAAGCAAGAGAGCCAAAACCTTGTAAACAGCTCCTTAATCAGTGTGGTAGGTCAATAATGCTTCCTCCTCCCCTCCCCCCCCCCCAGCTTCTCAAAGGTGTCCATGGCCCAATCCCCAAAATTTATGAATATGTGTTATGAATAAGGACTGATGCAGATGTGACCAAATTAAGGATCTCGAGATGCAGAGATTATCCTCGGTTATCTGGGGGAGCTCAAGGTACTCACAAGGACCCTTAATATAAGGGTCAGAATCAGCAAAGATGTGACACTGGAAGCAGAGATTGGAGTGATGTGCTTTGAAGATGAACGAAGGGGCCACAAACCAAGGCAGGCAGGCAGCCTCCAGAAGCTAGGAAAAGCAAAGAAACAGATTCTCGCTGGGAGTCTCCAGAAAGGAACACAGCAGTCCTGCTGACAGCTTGACTTTTAGCCCAGTGTGAACCTCGTTTTATTTCCAACAACAGAACTGTGTGATAATAAAGTTGCATTGTTATAAATGACTAAGTTTGTGATAATTTGTTACAGCAGCAATAGGAAACTAAAACAGCCAGACATCCATAAATAATTGCCGTAGATGTTTTTGGAAGGAAGATGTAAGCTCCTAAGTACAAAAAATCTGTGGCATAGCAGGAATTTGTCATCTTTCTCCGCTCTGGCAGAATCATACCTGCACAGATCAGCACCGGTTTTTATGCGCGAGGAAGCAAGGGGCAAGATGTGCAAAGATGCTTCTCCTCCTGCTCTCGGCTGCCACCTTGTCTTTGCTCAGATTGATACCCCTTCTAAATGAATTGGTAATCTACAGGAAATACGCACGTATGGTCTCCTCTTGACAAGTTGTCGACAGACCTGAAATGATGCAAAAATAATCCTGGAAAAGGCTCAGTCGAGCATTAATGGATACATACTTCTGATTTTAACATGTCCTGTTTCTACGTCAACTATAATAGCCCTGGAGGACTGGAGATGATGGTGACTTGGACCAGATAATCCCTGAAGTTCTCTGATTTCTTTGAGCTCCATGACGTGTGTTTCTTTACAGAAATTCAAGAAGTTGCTCGCTGATATTACATAACTTAGTGGACAGGTATCAAAGAAAACAGCAAGTGGGAAAAACAAAAACACTTGTAAAAGGAATGAATCATCAGAGAACAATCCCCTGGCGCTGGATAGTTCCCATGCCTTGAGCATACACCCCTGTAATAAGCAGGAACAGAATCTGTAGTCCTGTATCTGGGTCCTGTTTACACCAGGACTGAATGTTGGTTCCCCCTCTGATTCACTTTTATTTTGTAGGACAAGATGGGTTTTTTTTCTGAGGTTAAGCCTCCTGAGTCCCTAAGCCTGAAGTCACTTCTTCTGAATGACTGCCATGTTCCCCTGGATTCCTCCCATAGATCTTGGTCATCTGAATTATTGCTCTCATCAAATTGTATTATAATCATTTATCTGTCTTCTGCCCAACAGATTGTGAACTCCTTGGGAAAAGGTGTGGAGTCTCACCCATCTTTCTGTTTCTGGCACTTCGGTGAAGGGCCTTCCCTGAGTGAGCACTTCATACATGTTGCTTTCCACTGTTGAAATGGGAAAAATGATCTTCTCCCTCTGAAATCATTCAGCTTTGTCATCAACCTTGATGTCAGGCTTGAATCCTAACGCCATACCTGACTCCCCTCTTTACTTTTCCACTCACTGAAATATTCATTGTCTGGTGTAGCCATTCATTCTCCGCAGTTACACTTCCCTGTGCATTGCTAAGGTTTTCACGGTAATCGGATTCTTAGCTTCTAATGCCTGAATGATTGCAGGCAGAGCATTCCAACCGCTCCTAAACCCTGTGACAGAAGAAAGCCTTCATATCATCTCCTTGGCTTATATTGATTATTTCCAGGTACAAGCTCATAGACCGGTCACAGGATGGCTGGGCCATAATTACTCAGGAACTTTATTGCAAAACAGGCATCATGCCTGGATGTTCTAAATGAACACAGAACTTGTGTCCCTCTAAATCCATATGTTGATGTCCTAATTCCCAGAAGCTCAGAATATGACCTCGTTTGGAAACAGGGTCCTTGTAGATGTAATAGTTGAGTTTGGATGGGGTCATGCTGGAGTAGGATGGGTCCCCATCCAATTTCCTGGTGTCCTTATCAAAAGGGGAAGTTTGGACACAGGCCTGCACACACAGGGAGAACAACATGCGAGGATAAAGGCAGAGATCGGGGTGAGGCTTCTACTAGTCAGGGAATGCCGAAGATTGCCAGCAAGCAGCAAAAGCTGGGGAGCCAGCCCAGCAGTTTCTTGTCACAGACCTCACAGAAGGAACCAGCTCGGCTTTTGACTCCATTGTGAGTGTGTAGCCTCCAGAACGGTGAGACCATTTGTGTCAAGTCAGCCAGTTTGTGACACTTTGTTAAGGCAGCACTAAGAAACTAACATACCAGGTAATTCTTCTACGTATCCGTAGTTTTTG
The DNA here is from genome assembly GCF_046562875.1 of Panthera onca. Taxonomy (NCBI): domain Eukaryota; kingdom Metazoa; phylum Chordata; class Mammalia; order Carnivora; family Felidae; genus Panthera; species Panthera onca. The sequence continues at coordinate 210,471,317 of NC_138339.1, read as the reverse complement.
AACTGGACTCTTATCACAATCCCCCCCCCCCCCCCCATATTAAAACTTCAATAGCCTAAGCGGTGATTATAAGGATGAAATGATTTAATATTTGTAAAATGCCTAAAGCAAGGCTAGGCACATAGTAACTACATGCATATTCAAATTTTTAAAAATATTCTTAGAGCCGAGAGCAGCAATATGGCTGTATGCGGGCACCATGAGATGATTTTCGATGGTGTGGCTATGAAAGCAAATCCTTATTAAGAATGTAACTGGCATATCAGTTCCACAGTTTCTCAAATTTAGGTTGAGGCCAAGACAGGTAGTTCAGCAGTAATCTGTCTTAGAAAGACCTGCATCTTCGAGATCTACGCATGCTCGTGAATCTTCCAACCCTGAGTCACTGGAGTTTCTGGAATATATTGTTAGGATAAAGGGAGAATCTCCATGATGTGGGACGGGTCTTGTTCACCGTGTCTCCTTAGGAGTCAGTGCCTTTTCAGAAACAACCAGGCACTCCTGTTTGTGTATAGACGCGTCCCAGATGAGTGGAATTTGGCAGACAGAGGCCAAGGGCCCTGATGGGAACACATACCAGCGGTCGGTGTTCACTATCTTCCAGGCACCCTTTATATGGTGTTCGCCTGTATTCTTTTATTTTGTTGACATGATCACCGGGAGGTTGGTAGTAAATTATCCCTGTTTTTACCAAGGAGAGAACTGAGGCACAGAGGAAGGAGGTCACATGCAGTAGAAAACATAGGTTGTCAGTGGCAAAACTGGAGTGTGAGCCCAGCCATCAGATATATAGATATATATATATAGATACAGATACAGATATAGATGATATAGATATATAGATAGATATAGATCTCTATATAGATATCTCTGTATATATCTATAGATATCTATATATCTATATCTATCTATAGATATATCTATAGATCTCTATCTATAGATACCTATATATAGATATCTATAGATATATAGATATCTATATATAGATCTATATATAGATCTATGTAGATCTATAGATCTATAGATCTGTATCTATATCTATATAGATATACATATCTATATAGATCTAGATCTATATAGATCTATAGAGAGATCTCTCTCTATATATAGATATCTCTCTATATGAGATCTCTTTCTATATAGATATATATAACTATATATCTATATATCTATATCTATCTCTCTCTCTATAGATATACATATCTATATATCTATATATCGATATACATATCTCTATATCTCTATATCTCTATATATCTATATCTCTATATCTATATCTGTATATCTATATAGATCTCTATATATGTATAGATATCTCTATCTCTATCTCTATCTATCTATCTATCTATCTATATTTTAAAGAATATATGCAAAGCAGATACTTGTATATGCACTGGCCCCATCAACAAACAACACTGCCAGTGCTCTAGAAGCTTCTTGTGCAGTCTTCTATGACCATGTTGCCTTCTGATAACACCTTGCTACCTGGAGATAGCACTGTCTGATCATTGTGATGGCCATTTTCTTGCTCTTTTATAATCTATCAAGGCTTCTAACCCCATGCTGTTCTTATTTTACTTTTTTTGCTTTTTTGTAATTTTATCCTCAATGCTTATAATCCTACGCTACCTTTTTTGTTTTGAAACCCAGCATTCAAAGCCTTCCACATTAGAGGCTCTGTTCTCACTTCCTATTGTGTCCCTACTTGAACCCTCTCCTCTATCTTCTGATTGATTTATATGCCCCTTAACATGTTATACACGTTGCTTTTTCTGTTACATCTGTTCTAGCAAATGCCTTCCTCCAAGCCTCCTGTCCCCAAACGCACCCTTTTCTTATGGCTCGGCTGCCTTGGGGACCCCCTTCTGATGGGCTTATTCCATAGGGATTCCTTCTCCCCTGAACTGCTCTCATCCTTGCATCTACTCCACCCATTTTTTAAAGTTTATTTATTTATTTTGAGAGAGACAGAGAGAATGCAAGTGAGGGAGGGACAGAGAAGAGAGGAAGAATCTGAAGCAGGCCCTGAGCTGTCTGTGCAGAGCCTGATGTGGGGCTCAAACTCATGAAACTGTGAGATCATGACCTGACCTGAAATCAAGAGTCAGACACTTAACCAACTGAGCCACCCAGGCACCCCTCTATTCTACTCGTTTTATACTTTCTTTGCAGTGCTGTGTAATGCTGTTCTTTATTACTGTAAAGCCTTAGCATGTTTGTTCCTGTTACTCATGTTTTATTCATTGTTAGTTTATTCATCCACTACATATGTATTAAGCACACTGATGACACCTTATGAGCCGTGTGGCAGATGTAGGTTCTGTGTACACAGCAGAGAATAAGACGTACGAAGCTCCTGCCATCGTGGAGCTTCCTTCCTGCAGTGGTGAGGCAAATGAAAACAAGGAGACAAGTACATAAGATAATTTTAGGAAATAAGATATCCTAGCGAGAAGCACTGAAGGCAATGAAACAGGAATGACATAGGTAAGGAAGGGACGGGTATCCTTTGAGCGGAGAGGTTTCCTACCATCCGGGTGGTAAGCTTCAAGTCAGAGAGCCGATTGGGGCGCCTGGGTGGCTCCGTCGGTTGAGCCTCCGACTTCAGCTCAGGTCATGATCTCACAGCTTGTGGGTTCGAGCCCCACGTCAGGCTCGGGGCTGACAGCTCAGAGCCTGGAGCCTGCTTTGGATTCTGTGTCTCCCTCTCTTTCTGCCCCTCCCCTCCTCATGCTCTGTCTCTGTCTCTCTCTCTCTGAAAAATAAACAAATATTTAAATAAATAAATAAATATGTATGTGTGTGTGTGTGTGTGTGTGTGTGTGTATTTAAGTCAGAGAGCCAACTCAAACGGCCTGAGCATGGAGGCCTGAGCTCGGAGCAGAAACAAGCCAGGCATGGAGGAAATGAGGAATGAGCAGGAGGGGCAACAGGCTGTAGAAGTGATCATGGGTTAATGATGGAGTCATTTGGCTCTGGGTGCTAACTAGTAATGGTAACTGGCAACTAGTTGTAAGCTTTTCTAGATGCAGGGGGATAGCCCTGTACAGTTTAAAGAATGGAAGGGATATACTTTTCCTTACTTATGAGCTCTTCCTTCATATTGTCTTCTTGCTTTTTATATACATGTTTCTTCGTCTAACTAGAGCGTTCAATCTTTGTAGTTGCTTGACAATTTTTACCGTCCGTACTGCCAGTCGTGTTACCAAACCTGCGCGGATGCCCTTTCGGGGCAGTGATTACACTCACAGTTTATTTCAGTGTTTGGGAAGGTCAGACGTTTTGGAGAGTCCTGAGTATATTCACAAACCCCTCAACTCAGTGAAGTTGCAATTGGACAGTCGAAGTCGCTTGTGGTTATTACGCTGTCAACAAACATGACCCACCCTGGGAGCCGCTCAAGAAGTGCCAAAATAGTTGTGAGTTGTTCTAGATCTAAAGCGTGCCCTTTTATGATTAGGGGTCACTAGATGAGACTTGAATTCCAGCTGACCTTTTGTGTACCTCTCAGAACAAGACGCACAGAGTTAGGGAGAGGAACTGTGGATTCTGATGAACCTGGCAGACACAGCCATTGCCTTTCCACTTAAATTTCCTAGGGACGCTGTGCATTTCATCTCCATACGGCATGCGCTGTGCTTCAGAGAATTTTAAACGAGCAGAGCAACTGTCGAGAAGTGAAAATGAACCCTAACCAAATTTGTCAACTTATACAAAACTGAGACGTGACTGTATAAGGCGGGGGGGGGGGGGGGGGTGATCCGTTCATAATAAAGAGCTGAGAGCACGCGTCTGGCATGGAACATTCCATGTGATTGATACTTGGATTGCTCTTTACTATTTAAAGAAGTAAAAATGCGCTTCGGAATTGGAAAGAAAGGTCTGTAATTCTGTGAGACAAGGCAGGCCAGGAGCGAGGCGTATGCGGGTGGCCTCGGGCAGGGTTTCTCAGGACTAAGAGAAGAGACTCCGGGACTAGAGACCTGAGATTAGTTATTAGACAGTGGCCCCAAGGCAGCACTGCCCCGGAGGAAAACACTGATGTTCTCATCACACTCCATTACTCCTCAATGTTGCTAATGAGCCAAATTTCCAAAAGGGATTGCTCCCTTTAAATGTGCGTAGTTGTATACTCACCAAAATGACCTGGAATTGTACCTACAAATGGATTATATTTCAATCTCAACTGTCCAGGTAGCTGATCACTTGATCTTCATACTAGAGATGTAATGACTCATTGCTCCAAGAATAGTCTGCAACACGTGGGTCAGAGATGCTTTCAAATGATTGTGCTTACAAGTGTTCCCCAGAGATGTAGTTTTGGGAGGAAATAGTACAGTTCCAGTCACCAGGCACCTACTCTTCAGTTTTAAAATCGATCAGCACTTATTGAACTGCTCCCATTTTCCAGGCACTATGCTGGATGCTGGGAATACAATGGTGAACAAGGCAGAAAGGGGCCCTGCTTTCGTGGAATGGACTCCCTAGTGCGGACACAAAAACACACAAGCACACACATACGACAAATACATACATAAATAAATGGAAAGTTGTATTTGAGGCCCGGGGGAGGGGGGGGACAGGGAAGAGGTGAGGTGGGGGGACAGGGAAGAGGTGGCAGATAATCAAATAAAAAACCATAATGTTTGGCCTGCTTTACGCAATAAGAAAAGGCCTTGATGAAGGAGTGACTCTGTGATGAGATCTAAAATGAAAGAAGGACTTAGTTTTAAAAATATTAGAATGGGGCAGGTGAGAGCCCTGCAAGCAAGGTGACAGCTAGATGTGTTCCGAGAACTGGAATGGCCCAGAGCGTGCAGCGGGTGAAGGAAATAATTATACATGATGGACAGAGGGTCTGATCAGGCAGGGACTTTTAGCCATAGGAAGACGTTTGGATTTAACGTAAATGCAGTGCAAAGCCACTGAAAGTCTTTAAGTAGGGAGATGTATGGTCAGACTTGTATTTTGCAAAGCATGAGTATTTTTCTATGAATTTCCCAATATACCTGCTATATTGATATAACTTGGAGTCTTAACAAAACCAATACTGTTCTAACTTTACAAACTTCAAATATGTCTTCCGTTCATATTATTCACCTTTATGATATTTATCGAGTGTCTACAATATACAGCATAGTAACTATGGACACACAGAGAAGATAGAAGGTCATTAGTTAGGGTGGAAGAAAACCTTCACATATGTGATGCATACCCTCCCGGCCTGAAGTTCAAGACTCTAGGAGCTCAAGAGAAGCAAGTCCTTGCACCTGTGGGCCATGACGGCTGCTCTTGGGGAGGCTGCTCTATTTCCCCTTCCCTCCACCCCTGCCCCTCCCTGCCCCAGGATTCTAGATCTGTCAGCATATGTTAATACTTCAGTGCTTTGGATGCACGGCTATATAAGCCCATACAAATAACACAGAAGTTATTATGTATTTTAGTTTCTGCGTGTATGGTTAAAGGCAGGTAGGTTCCGAGTGATAAAGTTCAGACGATTATGTGAAAGCCAGCCCCAACTTTGAGGCTTGATCAAGCCATGAGACTCTTTGTAACAAATCAGTGCTTAACTTCACCACCAATGTTTAGAAATAGTATGGCATCTCAGTGTGGTTTTGATTTGTATTTCCCTGATGGTGAGTGATGTTGAGCATCTTTTCATGTGTCTTTTGGCCATCGATACCATATATTTTCACTCATATGTAGAACTTGAGAAACTTAACAGAGGACCATGGGGGAAGGGAAGGGGGAAAAATAGTTACAAACAGAGAGGGAGGGAGGCAAACCGTAAGAGACTCTGAAACACAGAGAAAAAACTGAGGGATGGGGGAGTGGGGGAGAGGGGAAAATGGGTGATGGGCGTTGAGGAGGACCCTTGTTGGGATGAGCACTGGGTGTTGTATGTAAGTGATGAACCACAGGAACCTACCCCCCCGCCCCGAAACCAAGAGCACACTGTATACACTGTATGTTAGCCAATTTGACAATAAATTATATTAAAAAAAATAAACCGCGTGTTTGTAAACGATGCAAAATAAATTAATTAATTAAAAAAAAGAAATAGCATGGCAGAAGGGGTATCATCATAGACAGTGGTGGATATGGTGGAGTCAAAACTGTCCACATTAAAAATACTGAATTAGGTAGCACTAAAAAGTGAAACTACCAGCACATTTTTAAGGGGAATCGAGAAGAACATAGGTCTTACAGGGGATTTTTGGTGTTATTTCTGATGACTTAAAATCTCTTTCTGTTACGTCAACTAGAAAACAGCTTTCTGCAAAGCTAATGGATGGGTTTCCTGCTATCATAGAGCAAAACGTATGTGCCCAGAGCATAAAGACTTATTTTCACCTTTATTCTTATCTTAGTAAAACAGTCCACTGACTGTATCAGCTTTCGTCTGGCTGAGGTTGAGGGCTGCTGTAGTAGGCATTAAAGCCGGTGAAAGGGAGAGGGGCACTGGAGATACTTAAACTGCCACCGGCATAAGCCATTATCTTCACCCTGTGAAAAATTGCCTGATTTCCTCTCTTGATAAAACTAGACATGAGTCTAAAAACATTACTTAGACACATAAACCTCAAATACCTAAGTCTTTACTCCTCTTCCTTTATCACTCGCCAGAGCCTTTGAGAATTGGGGGGTGGGGGGGAGGTAACTACTGGTAATGAAATGCACTTAGGGGAAAATGTAAGGTTTCATTTTTGACGCACAACTGATGGAACCATTATCTCTGGAGGGCTTATTCAATCAAGAGCCGGAGATGCTGAAGCAGAGTAAGAGTGGTGAAAAGGCTTTCACTGAGACATCAAAGCAAACTCTGCCAGGCAGGTCCTCTGTTGGCCCCCCTTCGCTCCAGCCCTGTTAGGGTCCGCACTTCCGTAGGACTACATGGCATTCTCTCTGCTGAGGGGACCATTCTCTGAGTGTCCCCTAAGTTTGATCTGAATACCTTGGCAGAGCATTGATGCTGTCTCCTCTCTGTCCCCAAGCCACCTTCCCTGCGCGGTTCCCGGATCACTTCCTGTACACACACCCAGTGCTGTGACATCCCAAACTCCCCACTGCTCAGCACACACTCTTGTGCTTGTCTCCTCCCGTGCCTTTGTTCCTGGTGTTCTTATCGCGTTTAAGGAGCCCTTTCAGATTTCACCTTTTTAAATGAAATCTCCATAACTCTATTCAGATCGTTACTGCCTATTTTCTGTCTCCATGCCCTGGTTTTGCATTTTGCTTCCATTCCCCAGTTTTAGCATTTCCATATTCCTCTCTTATTCTGGTTGTGTTTCTATCTTCTCTTTCCTTCAGACTGTGAATTCTCTGAGAATAATGAGTCATTTCATACTGTGTCTCTCTCTAAAACTTGCACATCCAAAGGATATTTATTAAGTGCATTCTAATTGCATTCTTCTAGGTGCTGGGGGAAACAAATAGAACAAAACACACATAGTCCCCATTCTCATGGAATTTATGCTCTGGTGGTGGGAGAATGACAATAAACAGGAAACACAGACAAACAAAATAATTACAAATTGTGATTCAAGTCATAAAGCAAACAGGATGCAGGATAAAACAGTCTCTGAGGAAGGGAGACATTTCATTGGGTGTGAGACCAGGCTCCGTTGTAGTGGTGACCAGAGGGATGCAAAATTGCCATTCTGGGGAGTGGCAGTGGGCAGGCCAAGTGGAACATTCTGGAGAATAGGACTGACAAAATCTGGAGGCAGGAAAATCTTGGCATATTCTAGGAATGGTCTGAAGTTATTTTGTGATAAGGGGGAGAGAGGTAGGAGATAGACCTGGGCAGATGGCAGGAGCCAGACTACTCAGGACCAGGAGTGTGGGCTCTGTTTTAAATGCAGCGGAAAGCCACTGGAGGGTCTTAAGCAGGAATGTGATATTGTTTGATGTATATTTTTCAAAGCTAATATAGATAGCTTTATAAGACCAGGGCTTATTTAGTCTAAAGGAATATTAATGGTTATCATTTTCCCACTGGAAGCATTTGCAAGAACTCGGTCTGTAAGGGTAGAAAATCGCTGAAAAGAACACGTAATTCAAGTTGCTCATGTTGGCCAGGTAGTGTTAATTGTCTCATTTCTACTAATCTATGAAAAACGTTTGCTAAACAAACTTCTAGTATACACAGAACATTGGGGAGTGGGGTGGTATGTGTTTGTGGGAATATGGTACCCCTGTAATTGAATTCTCAGAACAAATATTTAAGAATTAGCACATTAACTTGTCCTCATAATTCAAATCTCTTCCTTTCACTTTATTTCTGTCTGCATTTAGGGTTGCCCTTCATGACTGTGAGAAATCTGCCAATTGTTCTAAGCAAGAATCCGCACATTTTAGGGAGTGATTCATTTACCTTTTAACAGGCTTTTTTTTTTTTTTTTTTTTTTTTGTGGTAGGTGAATCTTAAATGTATTTCTGTAGAGCAGTAAAAAAGAGGGGCAGGAAATGTGATGAGAATATCAACTTTTAGACCCAAGAGGTAGAGAGGTGGAAGGACAGACTTTCTGTCTGAAGAGATTCCATTCTAATGCTCTTATAAAACTTCCCCGGTAATAATTCAACTTGGAATAATGCAGCAAGTTTTTATTGGTAGCCACCTATTTGTAGCTGAAAAGACTGGAAATAGTTTCACGCAATGAAACCCAGCTATAAGGCAAACTGACATAAACCAAATGTTCCTGATAGATTCGCCTACTCTTCACAAACAGAATGGGTTCTGCAACAGCGGGAGTCTGGTCCATCTCTAATTTTATTCTCCTATTGGTGCTCAACCTTCCTAGATGGGAGGTGGGGTAAATGTTTCAATTAACTTGAACATACAGGGGCGCCTGGGTGGCTCAGTCAGTTGAGCGTCCGACTTCGGCTCTGGTCATGATCTTACAGTTTGTGGATTTGAGCCCCGCGCAGGATTCTCTGCTGACAGCTCAGAGACAGGAGCCTGCTTCGGATTCTGCGTCTCCCACTCTCTCTGCCCCTCACTTGCTCATACTCTGTCTCTCTCTCAAACATAAATAGACGTTAAAAAAATTCTTAAAAATGTTAACTTGAACACAACACTCTAGTCTGGGGTTCTAGGATCCAGGCCCACTGGGAGAAAGCAAACTGTTTAACAACTGTGATGGGTAGTATACTTTACCTAGTCTACTTTACCTGCAGTTTCTTTACTTTACCTGCAGTTTCTAAACTTTTTGAAACTAGTTTGTGGAATGACAATAGCTGTAAGAGATGAAATTATATATTTAAAATATATATATATAATTTATATATACATTATTCATATCTATTTTTTATTTTTTCACTGGAAGCATTTGCAATATTATATGTTTGCAATATTATATATTTGCAATATTATTTATTTGTAATATTATATATTTGTAATATTATTTGTAATATTATATATATATTAATAGCCTTTAACTTTTTTATGAAGTAATCCAGTAAAATTGACTCCTACCCAATCCCCACTATTCTCACTTTATTGGCAACATTTCATCTGTGGGTTGTTGTTGAGACATTTTTACTGTTTACCAGATGGGGTAAGATTTTACATAACTTAAAACATCTGCTCTCATTGCAGTCCAATATGATCATCTATTTATATTTTTGAATTATATTATTCATTTCCTTTTAAATGATCATGAAACTGTTTTCAGAAGGACAAGTTTACATGATGTTTGCCAAAGACATTTAACTTTTCTCTTGCTTTTTTTCTTGTTTATCTGATATTAGGATAAGCCATATTGTGAGCTATGAATGTAGCGAAATATTTAAATGTATCTTCATTTTGGAAATATTTGATTTCATAATTACCTGTTGTTAATGCCACCTCTGCTTTCCTGCGTCCACCTGCATATAATAATTTCAATATAAATATAAAATATAGAAAGCTATTTTCGATTGTGCTAGGCATCTGATGTAAAATAAAAATTTGCAAAAAATACTGGGGAATAATACTGATCCTGAAAGAATGGAAGAAGGAAAAGCTATGCAAAATAAAAATGGAAATGGAATTATTTACTAGGACTTTGAAGTAGCTAGTAATAAAATTACTATTGTACAATATAAAAATAACTTTATATATATAATTGTCAAAGTTGGATATAGATGTTACTATTGTTGCTCCATAACACTCCAAATTGGATGTAGATGTTACTGTTGTTCCCCCGTTTTATAGACAAGGAAACTAAAGCTCAAGGACATTTAGCAGCTTACTCAAGGTTACAGAAGTGAAATCACTGGGGCTCAGACCACAGTCCCTACTAAATCCTTGGAAAGCCCAGTTAATAGCAAACACGTCTATGATTCTGAGAGATAAGATGACAACCTCCCTTTTATTTATTATTGCAGCATGGTTTACAGGGTCTGTTGCCCCCATAGGGTTAGATATCACCTTGGGGGTCACAGTGCATTGGCTGATATAATGGGTCGAACGGTGTTCCTCCAAAAGACATGGCAGGTCCTAACTCCCAGTACCTGTGAATGTGGCCTTATTTGGAAATAGAGTCTTTGTAGATGTAATTCAGTTAAAGATCTCCAGATAAAGTCATCCTGGCCCTAAATCCAATGACAAGAGGAAAACAAAGGGGCGCCTGGGTGGCCCAGTCGGTTAAGCGTCTGACTTCTGCTCAGGTTATGATCTCGCGGTTCGTGAGTTTGAGCCCCCTGTCCAGCTCTGTGCTGAGAGCTCAGAGCCTGGAGCCTGCTTCCAATTCTGTGTCTCCCTCTCTCTGTCCCTCCCCCCGCGTGCACTCTTTCTCTCTCTCTCTCTCAAAAATAAACATAAAACAATTTAAAAAAAAAAAAGAGGAAAACAAAGACGGCACAGACACAGATCCAGGTAAAAATGGAGATAAAGTTTCGAGTTCTGTAGCTTCAAGTCAAGGCAAACCAAGAATTTCCATCAGATACCAAAAATTAGGAGACAAACATAGGATGTATTCTCTCTCAGAGCTTGTGGAAGGCACCAACTAGGCCAATACCTTGATTTTTTGCTTCTGGGCTCTAGAACTACAAAAGAATGAATTTTCGTTGTTTTAGGCCACAAAGCTTGTGTGACATTTTTCATGACAACCTTAGGAGACTAAAATACCTGGTTGTCTTCTATAATCTATACAAAGAATAATATTTAAAAGTCATAATTTTGGCCACACTTAATTTTATTTTTTTAGAGAGAGAGAGAACTGTGGAGGGATATGGGGGTGGGGGACGGAGAGAGAGAGAGAGTGTGTTTTAAGCAGGCTCCCCATTCAGTGAGAAGCCTGAAGTATGGCTCGATTTTGTGACCCTGGGCTCATGACCTGAGCTGAAATCGAGTTGGACTCTTGTTGACTGAGCCTCCCAGGTGGCCCAGGATTTTTTTTTTTTTTTTAATATATGGAAAACAAAATAAAATGGCAAGGTGACTAGAAATGCCAAGAGAAAAAGCATTAGGAAAGCAAACGTTCGTGGAAGCCAATGAACCTTCTTCTTCAGTGCCTAGGTTTCCTGGCCCTGGGCTGCCTGTCTTCCCCTACCTGCAGTTTCACAGACAGGGGTAGTGTGACTCAGGGGGTGGCAATTCTAGGATATCCCCTAGTTAATTATGTCACTCTGGAAAAGTCACTTAACTTCTCAGAGCCTCATCTATAAGATCAGTGTGGTGGGGCCATCGGCCGTCGTGAACTTGGATGATTCACATTCTCACCTGAGGCCTGCTAGCTCATTGCTACCCTTCCCTCAGGAGCGGAACCCAGCTTGGCAGAATCAAGGCACCTGTGTGCAGGTCTCAACCCCCCCCCCCCCCCGCCCCCCCCCATCGCCAGGTTGCTAGCCGTCAGCTTCTTTTCTAGACAATAATGGTCATTGTGTTTATTGGTGGGTTAAATAGGAAAATACATGTGAACCGTATTTTTTTCACAGAGTAGGTGCTCAATAATGATTTTTCTTATGTCGTTAACCTTTACCTTTTGTTTCCAATGCTTAATGCCGGTTCATCATCACGTTAACTCAGTCTTGAAGGCCTTTCTAGGGACTGACAAGCAGGTGTCCTCATGTCTTTTTAAAAAATTCCCTTTATTTTTTTGTTTCAGTTTTCATCCTTGGCTCTGTGTTCTACGTATCACCAGCAGACAAGATGTGTCTTGAATGCTGTTTAGTTTGTGTTAAGAGGATGGGTTGAAAATAAGTTTTTTGTTTCCGACTATGCTCTCATCACACCTCCATAAACCCACATCCCGGGAATTTGAAAATCTCTGTACTAATATTCTAACCATGACTCACTGGAAATGGTGCTCTGCCATTGTCTGGCAAATACAAATGATTGACATTTCTAATGGATTTTGGAAGAGGGCTTTTTAAATGAGACAATCTTCTGTATATGACTTAAAAGCACCTAGAACCACCCACGGGCATAAATTCAGGCCTGCCTCAGAGTGATACTGTGTAACAAAGCAGGGACTCAGGATGATAAAGCATAATACACCCTTAAAAGTCTGGATGAACTATGAAGTTTATTCTGTTGCTTTTTTTTTTTTCCAGTAGAAAGAAATATATTTCAGAAACCAGTGAATTTTGAAACAGCAAAGATTTGTTACATTTTTCAGACTAGGTCGGATAGTCAAGTGCATGGTCCGGAACAGCACTTAGGAAACCCTATTTCCTCTTCTTTCTGTTTCCATCAGGCACTGCAAATTGCTCCACAGCTCCCAGACTTACCTCAGCTCCCAAGTCACGGTCCTTTCTCTGCCTCCCCCACTGTTCCCTTACAACGCACACTGACCTGTCCCAGCTTCAGCTACAGGAGCTCTGTCCTGCTTATGGGCAGGGAGCAGCGACAGGGTTGGCCGGACAATGCCCAGGATTCTCTTGCTTGAGCTGGGGCAAAGGCAATGAAGTGTATGTAAAAAGCAATTTTTAGACCTGTCACAATAGTAAGTTTATAATTATAAACTTGTAACTTAAATGTACTTCCAGATATATTATCACATTTCCTCTTAAAAATATTTCATTAGATACTCATAATACATGACTACTTTGGGGAGGCTAGCTGACTTGGTTGAGTGTAGAGGTAAAAGTTGAATCTGGTCTGGGTCTTTTAACTCCTAGTACCATGTCTCTCTCAACTAACTTTCTTTCTTATTTTCTTTCTTTCTTTCTTTCTTTCTTTCTTTCTTTCTTTCTTTCCTCCTTTCTTTCTATCTATATATCTATTGTCTATCTATCTATGATCTATCTATCTATTATCTATCTATCCACCCATGTATCTAATCATCCATATATCTTCATCCTTCCATCTAGTCTCACTGCTTTACTGTAACCATACTCGAATGGGTGTAACTCATGCTCTGAGAGCAGAATGCAGGAGGCAATAGCCATAAATGGTTGGCATCATCCCAACTGCCTAGTGCTCTGTGGTGTGTGCCAATCCTTATGGTCTACCACTGAAGCTTCCAACGCTGTCTAAAGTGTCATAACAACCGAAGGTAAACTATCAGAACAGAGGACCAAAAGGGGAGAGATACAGGCAATGAGACAATTTTATGGGGTGGCTGTGGTATAAAATTTTAATATCACTTATTCTTAATTCCACCTTTCCTGAGTAATGTGTCTGTTCAAAATGTAATGCGATAAAAATAAAATGAAATAATTACTTTCCTAGTCTATAAGTGGAAATCAAAAGTCAGTGGAGAGGCAGCTTTTCAAAGTCAAAACCCATTCAAAATATGAAAAAAAATTGTATCAGTTTGTTGCTATTCATGAATTATTCTATTCAACAAACCTTGGGGGTGGAAATGGAAGAGATTTAATATCATAAAGCCTTCTTGAAAGGCCAGCAGGGTATGATTTTTTTTGTCAAGTTCATTTATTTATTTCGAGAGAGAGAGAAAGAGGGGGAGAGAGAATCCCAACCAGGTTCCATGTTGTCAGCATGGAGCCCAACACGGGGACTCGATCTCATGAACTGTGAAATTGTGACCTGAGCCAAGATCAAGAGTCGTATGCTCAACCAACTGAGCCCCCCACCAGGCACCCCCCAGCAGGGTCTGATTCTTATTCTGTGCTCATTGTAATCCTCATCCCGGTTATCATAGTAAAAATTTTTATTTTCAAAACACATGCTTTTTTAAACATGAATTAAATAAAATCAGTAAGATTCTTTTCTTAGTTTAGAGGCCACAAACTTAGGCTTTGTGGGCCATGTGGTCTCTGTCACAATGGCGTACCTCCACCTTCGCAGCTTGAAAGCAACAATGGACATAAATGAATAGATGTGACTATGCTCCAAACAACTTCATTAAAAAACACACACACACACACAAACAAACAAAAACAGGTAGTGGATGGATTTCACTTATAGGCTGTAGTTTGCTGACCCCTTTCCTAGATCAAGTCGGGAAGAGGGGTGTGATGCTAGGTGTTTTTGCTGACATCCAAGGCGGGACAAATACCTGTACGTGTCGCGGGACATCGCTGCGTTAGCTTATCCCTTTTTATTAATATATGCAAACACCAGTCAGCTCGCTTCTCCTTCCGTGTGATTCAGGAATCTCTTTACTTTTCTGTAGCAAAGAAACAAAGTGCCGGTTCTCTTCAAGGCTAGGCCTGCTCTACAGGGGATTGGAAACAATTGCAATTGGAAAAGCAAATATTCTCCCTTACCAAAGTTTTAAGACAGAAAGTGGAGAAATAAAAACTTCATTAGTAGCCAGACCTGAGCCTTGGATGCTCATTGAATTTGAAAGCGCCAAATAGGTGAAAAAAAATGAATGCATCAATCTTTCAGAATCAATGCATCTCTCTGCAAATAGAGCTAACTTTCTATTTCAACCCCATTCTCCCTTCATCTACCATAGAGACACCAGAAATCACATCGTCCCTGAGTTAAATGACATTACAGTGCCAAGCATAGATTCTTGGTGTATAGATTCTTAGCAAAATGACAACCATACTGTGAGCTTTAGAAAACGTAACATAATGCAACATACGATCCATAGAGAAGCCTCCTAAATAGATGGAAAGCAAGCAGCTGCGAGCTGTCTCTTCCAGCACCTGACCTCCTGAGATGCTTAATAAAATAGCCTACAAAGTATTGCTCTCTCATCAGTGCCAAGAGGCATTTGTGGAGAGATAAATAAAGCTATTTTCCAAAATGGGGAATATTCTGGTGTGCCGGTATTGAAATGACAGTTTCTTTATGGGATAGGAGATGGGCAGGAAAACACCAGCCGGGTAGTTGCCCCTGTGCCCACCACCGGTGGAAGGTCTATAATGAGATTCCAAATTAGATCGCTGAACCTCGGAGACAAGGTGCTTCACATCTGTGAGATGTTCAGCTTGACTTCATAATGAGTTCACTGAGCAGAATGAACCACACTTGAAATCAAATACTTTGCATTCAGGATGAAATAAGTGGGGATCAATCATAGTCAGGGAAGTAGCATTTGCTCGGAATGTAATGCTAGACTGAGCTATAAGAAAAAAAAGGGGAGGGGGGACAGGGGAACATGGAGTGGACAAGAGAGCCCTGGTTCATGGGTGACACTGGTGACAGCAATGTGCCATGTTTGTGTTGGGGCAGAGCTGCACCTCTGGAGATGGGTGTCTGAAGAAAGCGGGGTGTGAGAAGGATGAAGGTTCATGCTATCTGCCCAAACAAATCAGCATGCCCAAGAAGCACCCAGACACCGCCATGTTAGGAAGCATTTTCTGAGTGTACTCTTCTCAGAGGCTTTTATCTGGGGGCAGCTTTGGGGGACCAAACTGAGCGGTGTTGGTCACCGAGTTGTTTGGTGTTGCATGCTGGTGAGATTCTAGAGGAAGCCGGGCATAGCCCACCTATGGATGGCGTGACTGAGTGTCAACAAATACCTAGGAAAAGCACTGGAGGTGGCCGAAGGGCTACCCAGGGACACAGAAGCTACCAGAGGAGCACCTCTCACTGCCCAGGCAGCTCCCTCCCAGAGCCCCTAAGATGAGTATCTGGAGAAAGCTCTCTGGGCTGGCATAGCCAACACCCCAATAATCCAGAGCCTTTCATCCCAGCCATTCTTCCATGATTAGTATACCTGCCAGGGCCAGGGTTCCCCCAAGGTGGGGGTCGGCTGCTGGAAATAATCAGGGGCGCCCCCAGGTGTGACCCACCTCTCCTTTCTCAGAACCAATATCGTTACCCGTTCACTGTCTAGCGGGGAAATGTCACTGGAGGCCTCATTAACAGCAGACAGTACAGAGAGTCATCGTATAACTTCTGGCCTTTCTGCACGATTTGAAGCTTATATTACAGGAGGAAGAAAAAGAACAGGTGTCATGACTTGCCTTTTTCTTTTTTCATCCTGCAACTGTCACTCACAGGGTTCCAAACAGAATGAAAAGTGCCAACAGGAAGCCCAGTGAGTTGCCTGGCCTGGGAGGTTATGCTGGTTTGTTGCAGTCATTGCTTTTACCAGAAAGGACAGTGACCCAATGTCCCTCTCTCCTACTTTCTCTTTCAAGATTTTCTTTCGGCTTGACATAGCCTCTTGGCTGCTGAGCTCCATCCAGATCCCAGCAGCCACCTGCTCGGATCCATCCTAGACATGGCCCTGCTGCCTTCTAGGCTACCTTCTGGAATCCTCCAAAAGTCCTAGGGGAACAAGTAAGTGCATTTCATTCTCTCTGTTCCTCACCGTGTCTGCTAATGACAGCTTTCTGTTATGGGGGGAGAGAGACTGGCCCATCTGGTGCTCCCTTGCTTCCTAGTAAGATTATAGGAGGAGAGGGGAGATATTTTGGACAGCAGCCTCTGGCTGCTACTATAGCTCCTTCTCTAGACTCACCCTGCAATGCCAAGCTGTGATTTTCAGCCTGGCAATCAACTGGAAATGAGTGAGTGATACGATGGAAGGCTTTCAGGGTCAAAGAAAAGCGAGGTGGGGACATTATATGTATTATGCAGTACCTAATACAATTAAGCAATGCTAATGTGTAGACTGCATCTACAGGAAAAAGCCGTTTCCCAAACTGCTCTATCAATGAACTTGTTCTGGGGCATTTCCCAAGACTGTATTCTGGTGGGAACTTGAAGGGTTAAATGTTGAGAATGATCATTGCTGTGTATTCTGTGTACATACTGAAGTAGGATACTTACAACACCCACCAATAGCCATTGCTATCAAGGAGACAAGAAGACTATGGTGTCTCATTAAGGCAAGTACAAATTGATCCAGGGTGTTCAAGGTCAAACCATTAAAAGAAGTGCTCTTGTTCTGCTATTTGTCCCCATTTCTTTCTTTCTAATGTACTCCTCTCCAATTCGTTGAATCCCACCCCCACGCCCCATTCTTAGACTCTCTTGGGGAAAATTCCATGTACTTTTCTAAGTTGAATCTCATTTTGCTATTCTTGTCCATATTCTTGTTCCTAGGGGAAGAGACATGGCTAGAATTCTTGTGTGTATGACTGATAAAACCTTTAGAAAAAAAAGAGATAATGAGGCAGAGACCAACAGAGACTCAAAGACTCTCCAGCATAGATACAACACAACGGCTCTGTCATCTCGAAAGAAATCTTGTCATTAATATGCTGGGGATGGGAGTCCTCGTCTGAGTGGTCATGTGGGCGGGCTGCATTTACTGAGTACCTGCGGCGATGCAGACAACTGTCCCAGCCACAGCGGGAAATTATGCGGGAGCAAGACACTCTAATAAAACAAGAGGAACACAACAAAAAAAACACTGAAAGATACACAGAGAAAAAAAATGACTCTCAGAAGCACTTGTGTCGTCTGGTATGTTGTTACCTGAGTGCTAAGGATGGGGCTACAGTGGCAGAAGCAGCTAGAGCCCGGAGGAGATTGTCTGGGGCAGCCTGCGGGGTGGGGGGAGGTGGTTCCACATACCAAGACAAATTTGCATCTGGTAGAGAAGAGACTTAACCAAGATGCTCAAGCCCCCCCCCCCCCCCCCCCCGGCAGTGAGGACTTATGGGAAGATGAGAGCATTCTTAGCTGGTTCTTGCTCCGGTCCCTCTTGGGTTAGAGCCCCTTCCTACACATGTCCTATCTCAGCTTGCTGTGGGCCTTCTGCTTTGTGAGTGCCAGGAAACTTGAAGCTTTAGAAACAGAGACTGGCTTCCATTAACACAGATGTGCCACCATGTTCTCCGTCGTATGAACTGGTGATGGAATAGAGAATTTGACTTCCTTTTGCTAACGTAAGTGCCAGTAAGATCCAATCAGGTATGTCAATATCCTCTCTGGCCCTTTCACTTTTGCTGGGCAGTTCACATGCCATATGGCAGCTACAAAAAATAGCCCTAGGCACTGAAGCCTTTCAAAGCAACGGTCTTGGATGTTTCCCCACTTACGCGATGCACTGGCCATCATCTTTCGGGCTCTGCATGCTGCTTTCATCCATGCTTCTGGCTTCTTTGTCTTTGGCAAACCTTTGGTTTGTTACCTACGGTAACAGCGCCTTGGTTCTCAGCTCTGTCCCCTTTCCTGGTTTCTGTGTTGCCAACATATTCAAGGAGGAAGCACCCTTACTGGCTGGAGTGTTCACCTCTCTCTGCCTTTACACACTGCCCTCTTTACCTCTCACCCTGTACCCCACTACCCTTCCCCTTCCCCTTCCCCTCCACACCACCAGGGGAAGATTCCGATACAGATACCCCAGCGATTAAAATTCTTATACTTGGGCAGGAAAGAATACTGTTAAAATAACTTCCCAGAAGGGATGGAGTAATTTTTCCAAAGTTAAAATGCTGATAGAATAGGAAGAGCCAGGTCTAGGGGATGTGATTACTTTGAATTACTCTAGTAGTCCTCAACCTGGGGGATGATTTTTGCCCCCAGCCCAGGATCGTTTGGCAACGTCTGGAGACATTTTGGTTGTCACAACTGCATTGGGGAGAGGCAGGTGGTTGCTACCTGCTCTAGAAGGTAGGGATGCCCCTTATATCCATCGATGCAGAGGACTTACTGGGGCTAAGATGTCAGGGTGCTCCAGAGGAGAAGACCTGAATTACCCTAACTGTAACAAAGTTGTGCTGTTTACATTTGGTAACACCTGGACAGAAAAAAGATCCGTTTTCCTTAGCTGGACAAACCAATGCAATTTTCTTTGGAAGAAATTCTTATTCTTGTCTCCTCCCCTTACTCAGTTTCCAAGAAAGGATCTATACCAGGAACTGGCAAATTTTCTCTGTGCCAGGTAGTAAATGTTTTAGGCTCTGTGGTTCCAAGAGGCAAAACTGAAGCTATTTATACAACAAGGGAGAGAATCCCTGCCCTTTGCCTTGATTGGGTGGTTCCAGGTGGTGGCAAGCTTTGCACCCAGTTGCTGTTTGCTGGTGGAAGACCATCTGGCTCAAGGGGTGGGGCCTGGTGGTGAGGCGACTCTTGGACAGAGATTCCAATACCCAGTGATAATAGCAAAGTCCCTCAAATTCAAGGGGGCATCAAAAGCTGGCCTTGGGCAGTAGCAAGCGTCAGCTGCTGGCTGGGGAGGCAGGTGCTGGGAGTGGAGTATGGGGCACAGGGTGGATGCCTGGGCTTGGTCTCTGCAACTTTAGTGCCGGCCAGCTCAGGTGCCCCCGGTCTACAGAGAAACAGAAAGATACGTCCTACAAGCTGTAGTTTGTTAGCCCTGACCTAGATCATTCTGGATTTTGTATTTCAACATCTTCATCTTTCTCTGAGAGACTTCTTTTGTCTCAATCTGAAGAGAATTTCCCAATGTTTCTCACGTTTTGGGTAACAACAGAACTTAATTATGGAGCAAAATCATATATAAGGATCACTTTCCCTAAATGAGGTCAGTCCTATTCAGCTCTGCCACGTAAAGCTTTGGGTTGCTAGACTTTAGGGGGACATATTGGATCCATTAAGATATCTGTATCCAGATTACCTACCACTTAAAAAAAAATGAGACTAGAAGGCATAAACTCCTCTCTATTCCCCAAACCTGTAAACTTTAGGCCAAGATATTGGTCTGATTTTATTGGCATAATAGTAACAAGAGTTAGTCTAAGTAAGTTAAATATTTCATATATTTTATATGAAAGAAAGAGAAGTAATTATTAGAAAACAATAAAAACTATAAGCACTTTTCTCCATTCTCGGAGAAAGAAGTATATTGGCCTTTGTATGTTACTTTTTCAAGCTTCTTCCTCTATCCGTGTCCTTGATCCAAGTTTTCTCTCCTTGGAAATAAGCCTTTTAACAATCTTTGCTGTTATATCCACTAACATTTTCAAGGAAGTACCATTCTGAATGGTGAATACTTTAGAAGCATTCTCATTATATTTGCGAACAACGCACTGAAGCTTGCTCTCCCTGCTATGTAACAGTAGTGGAGATCCTAGCAAGTGTAATAAGACAAGAAAAAAAAAGAATTATCTGTTTGGTAGTTTACCTTCAGCTCATCCTGAACTGGTGCATTTTCATGCTTATATTTTCAGTGTTTTAACTTTTTATTGCATTTTCTCCCCTTAGGTGGACTCAATGTCTCCAGTGGCTTTAGCTATAGGATATAAATTAAGTGTCCAAATCTGTGTCGGAAATTCAGACTTTTCTCCTGAATCATGCTCTTAATATCTAACTCTTCATTAGAAAGTACCACCTGTATACCCCAGAGGCATCTGAGAGTTGATATATCCAATACATTCAACACTGAAATCATTATCTTCCCCTGTAAAACTGCTCTTTCTCTATTTACAGGGTTTATTCATACCAAAATGTCACTAGCATTTAGATTGAGAAACCTCCATTTTTTTTCCTGTATTTCCTATCATGGGAACAGGGCCAGCCTTCACTCATCCCACAATCCTAAGTTCCGGGAGTCATTCCACACTCATCATTCCATAGACAACTGTGCACCAAGATTCTGTTTCCTCACTATTTTGTCATTTGTGTTCTCACTTTTCCTGTTCCACTACTATTGCCTTAAATTAGGCTTCCATCACATTTCTCCATAACTGTTGTAATAATATATTAATTAGCCTCCTTATTGAAATTCTTACATTCCTCCACAATATTGCAATTATAGGGACCTGTTGAAAATGAAAGTCTAATCATGTTATTTCCTGACTTAAACTTTTCTGAGTTCTCAAAGCCTTTACAGTTAAAGCAGAAACTATTTAGCATATATACAAGGTCTTTCATTTTCTAGTCCAATACTACTAACAGTATTCATTTATTCTTTGGATATATTACATTTACTTAATATTATATGCCAGGCATATGCATTTACCTATATTTAATTTAATCTAAAAAAAACAAACCTAAAATGAAGATATTTTTTTACTCCTTCCATTTACAGTCAAGGAAAAGCACAAGCCTTTAAAGAATTTATCCAAGGGGTGGCTGGGTGGCTCAGTCAGTTAAGTGGCTGACTCTTGATTGATTTCAGCTCAGGTCATGATCTCACGGTTCATGAGTCTGAGCTCTGCATCAGGCTCTGTTCTGACAGTGTGGAGCCTGCTTGGGATCCTCTCTCTCTCCTTCTCTCTTTCTGTTCCTCCCCTGCTTGTGTTCTCTCTCCCCCCAGCCCATCTCTCTCAAAATAAATAAATAAACTAAAAAAAAAAAGAATTATCCAAGATCACAGAGCTGGAAAGCTGCATGTTTTAATTTGAACCTGAATGGCCTGATTACAGAGCACAGAATACCCCTGCTCCCCTTTCCCACTCAAGAGAATGCAGGTGCTCAGGAGTACCCCCTTTCCCTCCTGTTTCTTCTTTGGGACTTGGCCACACAAAGTCAGCTTAGTGTTTGTTTTATGGCATATTCTTAACATTGCCATGCACGGATAATTCATTATTTTTAATGTTATAACATCCCAAAATGCCGCCTAAAACATGGCTTAAGACCTTGACAATAATCTAAGCCTAAAAATATGATTCATCCTTTTATTTCCCTTCCCTGTGTCTCTGAAGTTACCATCCTTCAGAATCTTTTGTTTTTGTGTACATTTATTGCTATCATATGTATTTCTAGAAAGTATATATTTTGATTTCAGATGATTTCACTTCAAAAAGCTATCATAATGCACATAATCTTTTGGGACACATTGTTGCTAAGACTAACCTATATTACTGTACTCCGACCACTATATTAGAAAATGTTTTGTGATATACCAACTTTGATTTATCCACTCTTTCGTGGATGGGCACCGGCTTATATCCAGGACCTTGGTTTGAATGGTGGGGCCATGCACATTCTTGTACAAAATTCTTCCTCTTGTAGAGCTAATGGGGAAGACAGAAAAACACAGAGAAGTAAATAAATACATAAGAAAGGTATAATGTATCTTTTTCCCTTTCTCACTTTATAGTTAATGCTACAGCAATTCTAAACTACTGGCACCGAAGGTTTGATTCCTCCAAATTTTTGCTCATATTGTTTGATCTGCGCAAAGTATCTTTTGAGCCCTGGTGGTTTCTATGTAACTTTTATTTCCTTTTGTCTTTCAAGATTCAACTTAGAACCTCTGTTATGAAGCTTTCAGTGATACCTCCCTGACTAAGGTAAGGGCCCCTCTTTGTACTCATATAGCTCCTTATCATACCTTTATCACATCTTTTTCACTTTCTCTGTCCTCTAGAGTACAAACCCAAATCTTATTATCTTTAAACAGGTCTAGTGACCAGTGTGATGGCAGCAGATGAAAGGCGTTCTATAGATGATTATCAGAAAAAAAAAAAAAAGATGAAATAGTTCTCAAAATCCTAGGACAATATCTTCTGTAGGAATTCACACTTGGGATTTTAAGAAAGAGGGTTAGTTCTGCATATGAGGGTTGCAAGAGGTAGTCACGATGAGTATATCTCTTCACTCATGAAAAGCAAATGTAGTCTGGTCCTGCCCTTACTCCAGGGAATGAGACAGCCTTATCATTAATTAATTCAAGAGACATTTCGTCAAATGTGATCCTACTCCTTTTGTACAAGAGATCAAAAATGGATTTAGAAGAGAAACTTCAATAAAGTGGTTTGGAAAGCAATGTAATTTAGCAGAAAAAGCAATGTCCTAGAAATGAGACCTTGGTGGTGTGATAGGTAGAGGGCATTGGGCTTATGGAATGGGAAAGAGAAAAAACAATCAAAATCCTAGAGAATATCATCGAAAGGTCTGGAGAATAGATATTCTAAAGCTACCCTTTCCATTCACAGAGATTTTTCTTATTTAGGAGAGTGTCCTCCTTAGAGATTTAAACTTTAACCTGGCTTAAAGTTAAGACAAATCAATACTTCTAATTTTTTTTTTTTTTGTTATCTATTCATAAATGAAGATACAGGTTATACCTCTCTTGTCCGGATTTGTTGCTCTCATTGTAAATGAAGCTTTTCATTGTTAAAGTGCCTATGGTGCCCCTCCCTCCACCTTCTTTCATCCTTTTTTTTTTAATGTTTATTTATTTCTGAGACTGAGACAGAGCATGAGTGGGGGAGGGGCAGAGAGAGAGGGAGACAGAATCAGAAGCAGGCTCCAGGCTATGAGCTGTCAGTGCAGAGCCCGATGCGGGACTCAAACTCGCGAACTGTGAGATCATGACCTGAGTCAAAGTCGGTCGCCCAACCAACTGAGCCACCCAGGTGCCCCAACCTTCTTTCATCCTTAATTTTTAACCTGGAAATAGAGGGTTATGTCAGAGAAGACTACCTTGATTTGCTAGCAAAGTAATAAGAATTAAAGAACAGTCTTTTGAGAGCTGAAAGTGGTGTCCCAGAGCCAGGAAGATGAGGAAAAGAGAAGAAATATAAGAGAATTCTGCAGAAAGAGGGGGCCAGAATGAAAATAGATGGGCAGTAAGCCATTTGTATAAGGTTTATGATCAGAAATTAAACACAAAACGCACACAACGGCATGTGTCAAAGGAAGCAAAATGAATGATCCATTAATTCTACTACTGGTTATTTACCCAAAGAATATGAAAGCACTAATTCAAAAGGATATGTGCACCCCTATGTTTATTGCAGCATTATTTACATTAGTCAAGAAATGGAGGCAATCTAACTGTCCCTTGCTAGGTTATACACACACACACACACACACACACACACACACACACACACAATGAATATTACCCAGCCATAAAAAGGATGAGATCTTGCCATTTGTGGTAACATGGATGGACCTAGAAAGCATTATGTTAAGTGAAATAAGTCACACTGAGAAAGACAAATACCATATGCTTTCACTCATCTATGGAATAAAAAACAAAAGAAATTAATAAGTAAAAAACAAAAAGCAGAATCAGACCTATAAATACAAAGAACAATCTGGCGTTTACCAGAGGGAGGCGGGGTGAAGGTATGGGCAAGATGAACGAAGAGGAGCAGGAGATACAGGCTTCCAGTTGTGGAATGAGTAAGTCACCGGGATGGAGAGTACAGCATAGGGAATATAGTCAATGGTATTATAATAGCATTTTGTGGTAAGGGATAGCAGCCACACTTGTGGTGAGCATCTCATAATGTAGAGAGAGAGATGTTGAATTGTTCCGTTGTACACCCAAAACTAATGTAACATCGTGTGTCAACTATACTTAAGTAAAAACATAAAAATAAATAACACAAGAAACAGAAAACCAAAGACAAATTTTAAAATGTGGAAGAAAAAGAAACTGGAGAGAGTTCAGGGAAGAGAAATGGAAGCAATGAGCAGGGTAAGGCCTCCTTGGATCTCTGCTGTCATTGGCCTGCATGAGACTGGAGCTGTTTTATGTACACGTTAAAAGAAAAGGTCTTCCAGGATGACGAGCATTCTTGCAGATGAGGGGTTATAGTTAGACTTGTAGCAGGCATTCGTGACTGCATGTACTTAATGAGTTGGGTGTTGCTCATAATACTAAATAATACTAGGATGTTTCCATTTGCAAGTGTGAGCATAGTGTGTGAAAGGTTTAGTGATATCAGCATCACACAGATTTCCTTTTCTTTAAAAAAGAGTACGTGTTTTTTTTTTGATTCTTTTAGAAATATATTTGAAGGTATTAGATAGAGTTTAGAGGGGGTGACCAGGAAGGCTCTCTAATCAAATGACAAGTTCAATGGAATATATGTGATCTTTTCTTAAAAGATCATACATACCCAGACAAAAGAAAAGTGTCAATTGAACTTTTCTGTTTATATCAGTTAGGATAATTAGGCTGCGTGTGACCGCCGTCTTCAAACAACAACAGTTGAATTAGTATAGCGATTGACTTTTCTCTCCCAGAAATGAAGGCAGAAACAAGCAGCCAAGGGATGATATAGTGCCCCAATTTGTTCATCAGAGATCTAGTTTCTTTCTGTGTGCTTGCCTCATTATTACCAATATATGTCTTCTACTTCATGATTCAGCTGCTTACGATCCAGCTGCTGGGTTCTCATTTCAGGGTATGTGAAGAGGAGAGAGAAAAGGGGGCTTTCCCCTTTAAGAACCCTCCTGGAATTTTTACCTTTCATTTCTTCTTACATTCCATTTAATAGGATATAGGCTGGGAAATTTTCCTTTACTCTGGGAAGCCATGTGCCCAGCTTAAAGTCAGAGATTTGGGGAAAATGTAGAGTATCTCCCATCATGTTTCACATAGGCTTAATTCTGGGGCTGTCTTACCCAGTGGAGATAACCAGTGACAAGCACCAATCAAATGGTGGGTGTAATTGACAGATCTTTAGGACCTGGATAGCACCCAGTGAATTATTTTAAAATAGTAGCCAACAGCTGTTAGTTGTCACTATGTTTTAGACAGGACTCCACCGGTTCTTGGCATTTGAAATTATATCATCCTGGGGAAAATCTTTTGGTCATTGAGAGAGAGAGAAAGAGAGAGAGAGAGAAAAGAGAAGAGAAGAGAAGAGAAGAGAAGAGAAGAGAAGAGAAGGGAAGAGAAGAGAAATTCAGAGAGCAAGGCCCATTTCTTCATTTCTTTCTCTAAGATATTGATTTTCCATTTTAAGTTAGAGCCAAATATCAATATAGGTAAAATTGGTAGTTCCCAGAACTGATGAGAATTCACAGAGCTTAGCAAATGAATGCATGGCTTGATCTTACTGCAACATATTTAGAGAGAAAAGAGTGTATTGATCAACTTGCTTTAGGACACCATCTATGAATTACTATTGTTTGAAATAACCTCGTTGCCGAAAGTTTATATATGCTATATTTTGTTCATTATAAGGGAATTCAAACTTTGCCCGTTTTGAGAAATGGTCTAATATTAGGGGTGTCATGAGGATATGTTTTAATATGTAATATATGAGTTCTGGGTTCTTGTCCTGCCTTAGTTGCTAAATCATAGTTTAATCTTGTATGAAAAATACACAATGTCCCTGCCTCAGTTACCCTCTTAGGAACGTTAAAAGTTTATGCACTATTCATTTTTAAGCACAATGGAAGAGGGCTTTGTTATAAAAAGTCATCTCATTTTATACCCTTGATTACCAAAGGTTAAAATCTACCTATCTAAAAAGTAAAATGTTTACTAGGGTACCTTCACCTTTGTTCCTCCTTTGACTTACTTTTAGGGCAGCTTTTTATTATTTTGAATTACAATTCATAAAAAAAAAAGCCTGTAGCTACAGCAGTGTCTAGAAGCATTCATGCTTTAATTGCTTCACATATAACATTTAGTAATTACTGAGTTGACACACTTCATTTATCTAAATTTATCCAGCTATAATGAAAGCTGCCCACATAATTTTTCTATTGTGAATGACAAATACACAGTTCTAGCATAACCCTACTTATTTTGGAGTGGCCCCCAAAGAAATCTACCTTGAAACTTCTGACCATAAAGAGGTCCTTTATCTATTTGGAGGTATTGAATATTAGAAAAAAATAAAGTTAGCTTTATTAAGTTAAATTGTTCAGGAAAGAATTAGCAGAAAATCTATAATAATGTTTATAAGTGGATGGTGACTAAAGTTATTTGTTTTTGCTTAATCAGTTTCACAGAATTGTAAAATGTTAGAGTTAGATAATAAATTACAGATTCTAAATGCTTAAAAGAGGAGTTCAAGAGAACACACAATAGGAATCAAACATTCTAGAACTCTTTTCCAGATGTGGAGAATGTAATTTAAAAGAATCAGTTAACATTTGACTCCATCAGATTTGAAAGATATTAGTAATAATCTTTCATCATACATTCACAAAATTATTAGAATTAGTAAGGTAAGTTGCCAAGTGAATGCTAAAGACACAAGTAGCATAGGAATTGAGACTTTTTGTGGATAGAAAGATGGGGGAAGCCATGACCTTCTGCTGGATCACCATAGGTACATGAATCAGATATAGATTAATGCAAAAACCAGAGAATCACATTCCTGGAAGGTGCAATGAGAGAGTAAGAGCTTGAAGGTGGGAATGAGTAAAATGTGTTCCGATGGTCCAGAAAAACAGAGGCTTCGTCCTAGAGGATGATAAGCTTGGGCATGATTCATTTGGTTGGAATGTGATAGATCTTGAACTTGATCAAGTAGAATGTGGATGAAATTCCAAGTATTTGCTCTGTAAAAGACATAATGATTAAGCTTCAAGTAGCTCATGAAATGGTGATAGGAGACATCAGCAGTAAGATCGTGGCAGCTTTCAAACTTGCCAAAGCTAAAATCAGCTGGGCCAATTGTTGAGTTTGTAGTACTTAGAGCAGCACCTGGCATGTAGTAGGTACTCAATAAATATTTGTTGGATTGAAATGAATTTTGGCCAGTCTTGAGTCCATCTTAATCCAAGTGTTATTTGTTCAGATGAATGATCGTTGTCAGAGATCTTGTGTTTTAGTATGAGAGGCCAGAGAACTACTGTATCTTTCAAAATTCCAATGAAAAAGGTTATAAGTAGGAACTGATTCATCCATAGGCCATATGTTTATTAATTCATTTAGTTAGTAAATATTGAGCATCTCCCACGTGATTAAAACTCCTCTGGTTGGCAGGGGTACAGAGGTGAATGAGACACATAACATCTCTGGCCTCATGGAACTTCTACTTTAATGTGGGAGACAAAACAAATATATAAGATATTGTGACATAGCAAAGAATATATTTGTTTTTTGTCCCAGTTCCTACCACAGAGCCTCAGCTCTGGAATTTTGGAATTTCCTTGGAATTTTCTGAGTGATAGGAGGATCTTTGTGATGCTAATGAGATGACTAATAGTGGGTTCCTCAGTAATTTCAGGATGGGGTCACCAGCCAGAAAAACTATGTCATTAGAGGTTTGGGGCAATCTGACCTCTTGGAGATTGAGTCCAAGCTTGTAGACAGTGGTTTAATCAATCACACCTACATAATGAAATTCCAAGAAAACCTCTGGATGCCAAGGCTTGGTGGAGCTTCTTGGGTGGTGAACACATTGATCTGCAGGGAAGGGTGATGCACTCTGACTCTACAGGGAAAGAGAGTGGATGCTCTGTGCCCCTTCCCAGCCCCAGCTGATGCGTAGCCTTTATAACAAAACTATAATCACAAGCATAGGATTTCCCAGAGTTCTGTGAGTTGTTCCAGCAAGTTATTGAACCTGAGGGAGTTGTGGGAACTCTGAATTTATAGCCGGTCAGTTACAAGTGTGGGTGACCTGGAGTTCTTTAAAATGTTGCTGTCATCTGAGGAAAGGTAGTCTTGTGGAAGACCAGAACTACTTTAACATGTGAGGTCTGCCTTAACTCTGGGTACTTAGTGGGATTTTTTTAATGTTAATTGAGAGAGAGAGAGCGCACACGAGAGCGCGCATACAAGTGGGGGAGGGGCAAAGAGGAAGGGAGACAGAGGATCTGAAGCAGGGTCCACACTGACAGCAGTGAGCCCCATGTGGGGCTGAAACTCACGAACCATGAGATCATGACCTGAGCCTAAGTCAGATGCTCAACCGACTGAGCCACCCAGGTGCCCCTGGGTAGTTAGTGTTAGAATTGAATTGTGGTACACCCAGTTGAGGTGGAAACATTGTGTGTGTGTGTGTGTGTGTGTGTGTGTGTGTGTGTGTGTGTACTGAAAGTGTTAACTTCTCATGAGGTTTGGGTGTGTTGCCTTTTCAGATGCCAAATGATGAGACTGCTGTTTGGTGATGTTAGTGGAAACTAGCCTATCTCCTTCTCAAATTGCATCATGAAAAGGGACCCCTAGTACACCTTCTCTTATTCCTGAGAATTTGGGGTTGCTTTAAGGAGAGAATAAAACATAAAAGTTAGACCCTGGTGTCTATAAATAAAACATAAAAGTTAGGGCTGGTGATATTTGGGTAGGCAGAGAAGGAAAGGTAAGAAAGACCTAAAGTAGTTTGAACCCCTTACAAACAATAGAGCCAGCCCTCTGGACATCTCATGCTTTCTAAAGTCTTCAGCTATTTCCCCTTACAGGCCAAATCGAGGTGAACATCCTGTGAATGTGAAGTGTAATGTGGGTATAGTTTTTACTGATGTTATTATTACTAATGATGGTAACTCTCCTCCTCCTCCTCGATGATTCGAGTTTCCCAGTGTATTTTCTATGTCAGCTCGTGATTCTTTCAGTAACATTCTGAGGTAGATTATTATTTTCTGAATTTACACAGATGGAAAAAAAAAGATGGCTGGAGAGGTTAAAAGATTTGCCACTGGTTTTAAAGGCGAGAAGGAGACAGACTGAGATTCAGACTCATGTCCTTTCACAAGGGATCCAGGCTCTCTACATGAGACCAAAACTTCCCTGTAAAATCCAGGGCCGTAATTTTCTCCTTTTGTTGTTTTTCCCATCCAGATTTACTTGAATGAGAACAGAATGCCAAGCCATTATTGAACAGAATAATTACTGGGCCCTGAAGGAGGATGGAGATAGAACCTATAATTCCACCTCTGGAGGAGTGTCCTGTTTCTCATTGAACATTCAAGTCCATTCTGTAAGGGTCTAGAGTAGGACGAAGCCTGTGACTTGAACACTGAGGGCACAAGAAATGAAACAGCCTTCTTTTTTTTTAACAATGGAAGGCATTTTATCGGATATGTGTGCCAAAAAGCAATGTCTGTAAACTATAAATGGGTTATTTGAGAATTCAGCAAAATTAGGGGCCTTTTGAAAGAATGATTCTTGTAGAAAATATTTTTTTTTTACCTTGCGAATTGTCCTTCAGTGAACATCTAGGTAAATATACATGCACTGAAACTATGAGTTTCCATTAGGCATTGTGAAACTGAGTGAGATTTTGCCGAGTGTCAGGGGCTCAGCAGACTCATATTGGTCATTGTCACGAATGACTGACTCTTCTTTGTAACAGGGTGGTGGCACCTGTGATGTTCTCAGCCATCTATTAAAAGTTATAACAATTTCCCTTTGAACAATATCCCTTATGAAAATATCTTGTTGGTGATTTTTTTTTCTTATGTTTCAAGCTTTTTAGTGATGAGATGAGGAACTTGGAAAAAGTTTTCTTATACTGAAAATTTACTTAATGGTAAACCTACGCAGGGACCCAAACTTTTTACTTTTCTTTAGAAACAAACACAAAAGCAAATGAAATGTGCTAATGTGCTCCCAATTAGCACATTCATTAAGGACTATGCTGAACGCAGTAATGAACTTTTCGCCTCTGATTGAAGATAGAATTCACAATGATAAATTAGCGAGCATATCTGCTGAAAGTTGCCAAATTATAGGGCTGGATGAGGACTCCTAATAAAATCACTCACCACCCACATGAAAATGATAAATACGAATCCAAAACACCTGAAAAATATCCTGCACATGAGCGTAGATCTTTCTTTGAGGAAACGCCAGCTAAAAATTAATCTCGAACACTAATGTGGCTTCATCTGGTTGATTTGTCTGCCCAAGAGTTTGGGTTTGAGGCAGTAGCTTTCCTGTGTTCAGATAAGGGTGACTCCTATTAAACATACAGTGAAATGAGAGAATCTCTTATTTTGGGTTTATTAGGTGCTGCTAACACCACAGGAATCCCTAAGCTCGGGGCGTGTGAACCAGCACGAATGTGAGCTGGCTGGAAGAGACGATTTCAGTGCAGATCACAGTAGGGATGGAATGCCAGAGACTGCTAAATATTAAATTCAACTCTGTTACCGGTGGTGGGGATAGAGGTCACTGAGGTGGGCAATGAAGATAGGACAGCGATGATGATGATTAGTAACAATTGTTTCCATTTGTTGATTTCTTCTCCATCAGACAGTGTGTCATGTATATTGCGTAAAGTGCCTTTATGTGAAGAAATTATTACTCTTCTCTTTCTTCAGAGGAGGAAACAGAGTACATCAATCTAATCTTTTCTTTTCTTTGTCTTTTTTTTTTTTTTTTTTTTTTTTTTTTTTTGGAATTCAGTTCTTTCACGATGATTTAGACCCTCTCTCTACCCGCTACAAGATACTTTCTGCCCGGAAGGCCCTATTTTCTCTCCATTGATCTGTGTGTCTTTTGATACTGGCTGTTCAAGAAGTGTTCACCACCATGATCGTCTACTTGGCAACTTAGATAGTTTGCCAACGTTACTTTGGTTCAGTACTTTTTGATAATTTTGGAGTTGTGTTTTCCCTTCTCCCACTCAAAGTTCTTCAAAGTTAGAGATAGGTTTCTATTGCTTTTGAATACTCCCAAGGCCCTCTAGTATAGTGCTCTACTTAGAATAGAAATCCAATAAATGTTGTTGTTCAGTGAGATAAGAATCTATCATGTTTTTAAATACTTCTGAAAAATGAGATTCCTTTGCCTCCTTTGGAAACACATCCCAGGGTGTATCAGCTTTAGCTGTCAGGAAATTTGCCCTTCATTCTTATCTGTATACCTCATGCCATTTCTCCTCTTTACTGAATCTTTCGAACAATCGTTGTGTGATGGCCCTTCATACACTCGAAAGTTTGTTTCATGTTTCCTTGAGCTTCTCCTCAAGACAAAATAATGAGCCTTCAAGTGACCATTATGGATTTTTTTTTAACATAGATGCTCTTCCTTTAATTACGTTCAAAAGAATTTACATCAGAGAAAACATAAGAAACCAAACAAAATAAAAGCTAAGTTATTTTTCTAATTCTCTTATAGTTTTGCCTGTAGACAAGTCATGACATAACTCATGTTCTTCATAATGGTTGTAATGATTACTTCTGAGAGTAGTAACAAGTCTTTGCAAGCCTGGGTTTTCTAAAAGTTAACATTCATATGTATTCCTTTCTTTTTTTTCTGGAGAAATTTAGGTTTTAGTTTTCCTTTAACAATTTTTTGTTTGAAGGGAAAGAGATTGACAAATCACAAAGGTTCCAGACTACTTCTAGCCAGAAATCTTCAGTTTTTAATTCCATGTTAGTTGTCTTTCTCCTAAGAATACAGAATTTATGATTAGGAAGCTGGGTTTTCTCACGGCAGCAGATAGAAGTATTGATGTTTATAATGGGTATGTTTCAGTATTTTCCCTGAGCAGACCAGTCTCTAATCCCTGTTTTAAAGTCTTTCCTTTAGTATCACATTACAAAATTAATCTTTCCATTTGCCTCACTCCAAACCATTTAATACCATTTGACTCCACATAAAATACCCTGACATGAGCTTTAAATAAAAGCTGGATAGGGCTAAGTTGTGTGCATATTGTGTTTGGGATTAAGAAACTAAATTCGACAGGTAATGGAGTAGGATTTAACTGCTCCATGATGCTAAACTGTGAGGTGTCATGCCAATCATCTGTCCAGGAAATGTAAGCTCTAAAAGGAAAGTGAGATGTATTTCAGATGCCTGATCACACAAGCAAAAGGTTAGCTCCTCAAGGATGGGAGTTTGCAGACAGCTGCCTTCATCTCTCGAGGGGACTCTGGGAGTTAAGGCCATCATACAAATAGGCTTATTTGCCTGAGGATTAGAGATAGGTTTCCTGGGAGACATGATAAAGAAACCTCTGTGACAAATGGCCAGCGCCTCATGTTAAATAAAGGGGAAACAAAACTTTAAAGCGGTGAGGCAATGGCTATGGGATGTTTATAGAGTTTTGGTAGAAAAAGCATGTCATATGTATGTAGGAGAAAACGGATTTTGAAATGTTTCTTGCCAAGACTGCTACCAATAGCAATAAATCCTTGCTTTTGTTTGTGACAACCAAGAAATTTTGAGCTCAATTTTGTAGTCAATCAAAATAACGAGCTCAATCTAATTCTTTGACGAATTTTATTCTGTCTCTGTACCATAACTTAATATTTTTTCAACTATTTTAACGGTCCTATTTTTTTTTAATTGGAATTCTTTCTTTAAAGGAGGTACCATAAAAGTAATAAACAAAAGATAAAACGTCTTCTTCTACAAAAAAGGATAACCTATCTATCCATCTATCTGGTCGGGAGGATGACACAAAGAGGGCTGCGAAGTGAGTTGCTGAAGTGTATGATTACACATTTAGTCCAGCGTCTCAGCTTGATGTGCTGTGCTTTTACTGTGCAATTCCCATTAACGCTGATTGTCCAATTTAGTGCTTCATTAATGAGCCATAGACCACTTGTAAATTCCTGACTTACAGAATCAGCCACATTTAAAGTTTTATTCTCCTGAAAGTGTCTCCACCTGACAAGCTGATAATAAATACTTTGCATTCATCCACCCACTTAACCCTTCTGTCATGTCAGTCTTGGCTATTGTCAGTTGACATTCTGTTTCTTAAATGTATGTAGCGTTTATAGCAATAATAATTACAAGAGAGACCATTTTTATGGCATTTTTTCTGTGCTAAGTTTAGGTTTTAGTGTCGTTTATTGATGGCTTATGATGTTCCAGGTGCTGTGGCAAGCATTCTGCGCGCACTAACACATTCAATCCACGTAATGCTGTGATGTAGCTACTCGTACTATCCCCATTTTATCGAGAAAGTAACCAGAAAGGTTAAGTGAGTTGCCTAGGGTGACAGATCCGGTAAGTATAGGAGCTGGAATTTAAACAGGGGTGGTCTAGCTTTAGCACTTGACTTCTAAGGCTCAATCTTATAGATGAGGTATATATTCATCCTCAAGATGTGGAAAGGACTTTACAGAGGAACTGATGGGTTTGCCTACAGTGTCCAACGCATTTGCACAATAATCAGCCTTTGCATAAAATTTTGCTTTTTGCTTTCTTGATAGAACCCTGAGGAGTTATACTCACAATTATTCTCTTAACTCTAAGGCAGCGTTCTGTGTGCTATGTCTTATATTCAGAAAACTGACAATTTGCACATAAGCACTGACCAAATTTAGAATCAAGCAATTGCAATTTTTTGTCACTAAAAATCATAATAGCGTCATTTGGGTCAATATACTTTGAGAGGAATTAGTAAGTGATGGATGTGCAAATATCATCAGCAGGTGTGATCAACCAAGCAAATAGAATGAATAAAAAATAGAATGAATAAAAAAATATAAAAAATATTGGTAAGACATTTGAGGACTTGACTTTGATAAGAGAAAAAGACATAGAACTATTTCCTGCCTGAAGCTGGAAGAAAAAGTAATTATATCTGGAATGTGCTTTCGCCCAATTCTGCCCATCAAAATCATGCTGTTTCTTCCAAGTCCACGTCTTCAGAGGATCATGCCTGATTCTTTTAGTCCTCGCCAGTATTTTGTGCTTCTTTGACATTTCCTCTAGAACGGTGCCTCGTATATTAGATTTTCCTCTATTCCTCTTGCATACTCTCTGGTAAATTCTCGGAGGGCAGGGACTATACCTTCTCTACTTTTGTGAATGTGTATAGGAAATCAACAAATAGACATTTATTGATTGACAGTCAGCCTCAGGTGGTCCCAATGATTTTCTGTCTTTGAACTAGATTATTAGGACTTTGGGGAAACAATCTGTAAATCAAATGTTTTCCATGAGTTTTAATGAGAAGATAGATCATAAAATTATTAGAGGAAATTAAATGAAATGGCCATCACATACAGGCTTGACATATAGGATTGGAGTTGCCTCACCTTACAAGGCAAGTTGAATGAACAAGTTCTCAGCAAATCAGCGGAAATCATCCACTGCAAAATGGAGAATGGGAATATTTTCCTGAGGAATTAGAGATTCTTTTATCCTTGCGACCAGAAAGCAACTCACTTAAAATACAATCAGTTCCACAGCATCTACAAACTCGAGACTACGTTATGAGAAATGAAGGAAAGTGGCTTAATGACAAATGCAAACAGAGGTCACGTATCTTAGGGGCACCTGGGTGGCTCAGTCCGTTGAGCCTCTGACTTCGGCTCAGGTCATGATCTCACAGTTCGTGGGTTCGAGCCCCGCATCGAGCTCTGTGCTGACCGCTTGCTCAGAGCCTGGAGCCTGCTTCAGATTCTGTGTCTCCTTCTCTCTCTGCCCCTCCCCCGCTCATGCTTTGTCTCACTCTGTTTCTCAAAAATAAGTAAATGTAAAAAAACTTAAAAAGAAAAAGAAGCCACGTATCTTAATGGTGTACGCTATGATGAAAACTCAAGGGTGAGCTCGTATCAGAAATAACTCGTGAGTTATTCAAAAGTGAGGGGGAGATTATTTAGTAGAAATAACTGGAGAGGCAAGTTCTGTTTGAAAGCTCAAATATGATAAAAATTATCTATCCGGTGGTACTATCCAACTCCTTTGGTTTAGACCCTTGGTTTAGCAGAAACCTTCTGCTTTCCAATTTGGCTTTCCACGAGCTTTGATACTGTTAGTGGATGTCTGGGTCTAAGCCTCAATTGTTTCTGTTCCACTTTCATTTATATTCTATTGATCGGTATCCTTTAGATTAATCTCCTTTTTTTTTTGATCAGTACTTCTCTTGGAGAAATGGATAATGTGGGTCAGTTAACGAAATCTGTTCATTCTTAAGTGAACAGGCACGGGTTGAGTTTTGTGAACTTGCAAAGCCAAGAATTCATTGGAGTGGTGCCAGAAAGGTTTTCACTAAGGCATAAGTGGTGCTTGGGGCCTGGAGTGAAATTGGAGGCCAGCCTGATAGATCTCATTCTCTTAACTCACTTCCGTGGCTTGTTAGGTTCATGCAGGCGTGTGAGATGGTGACCTAGATATTAAATGGTTATCGTCACCGAGCACTGCTTCTCACCGTATAGAACGGCGGTGGTAGATTGTGTTATTGTTCCCAGTTATTTCCTCGCTGCTTCTCGAAGGGGATTATACCTCTCCATATGTTGGCATCAGTCTTTTTTGATCAGTGAAAGCTTTAACAGCCATTGCTTGGTCCTGGTGGTGTTCTTTGGCCTCTGCCACCGAAGAGCGCACGTGAGCTCTTGCTCCTTCGCCCTGGATCCCAGAACAGAGCCGTGATGTACTTGCTGCTGTGGTCTGAGTGACTGTGTGAAACGCTGAAATCTGGGAGTTGTTTGTTCTTGCAGCCTCAAGTAATGAAAGCTGACTAATATCAGCAGTCGCACGCCTCTGATGAAGTTAATTTGGCATCTACTCTTGTTTCTTGCAGTTTTTGGAAATCTCCTCCATCTCCAGCGTCCGCTCTTAATTTTCAAAATGTTATCACCTGCAAGCATCGTTCAATGAGAGGGAAGAAGGTCTTTAGGGCAGTCATGCTTGGATTTTATGTTGGGTGACAGCTTTACCTCAATTGAGGTCTTGATAATTTGGAAATTACAGCCTCACCAGTTCCCAGACCAGCGGGGAGAAAAGACACAGAAAGCGGAATCTCCCTCGGTGGCAAGGCAGGAGTGCGTGATGACCGAGGTGAGCCCGCTCATCTTACCTGAGAAGGATTAATGCTTTGCCATGGCTGAGAGGACAGGTGAAACACTGCCACCGAGGCAGGTCAGCTCTGTGAACGGCCGTAATGATAGCCCTCCCTCCTGGACAAACTCTGGGTACTGCATTAAATTATGCAGAAAATTGAGGACATGCCTTTCAGAAAGAGTGAATGAATCCCTGACCTGGCACCTTTTATGGCTAGAACTGTGACCAGTAAGCTCAGACGGACTGAGGCAGAAACTTTTAGAATCCTTTTCCTCCTATTCGGTGCGTGCTGGCAGGACTGGCAGTCTTTGAACATCCGGGAAAAGACACATTCCAGAACACAGTGGCCCACACAGGCAGAAGCTGAGGAGAGCCCTCCTCCGTGCTGGTGAGGGATGGTGAGACGTGACATGCCATGCACGGGTGCTTTCAGCAGATGACACAAAAGCAGCAGGATGCATTCATTGCAAAATAGCTATCCTAGGAGACTTTCACAGAAGGGTCTCCACGTCCAGAAGCATTTCTGAGCCAGGCACTTTGACTCTTCGTGGAACTCTTTGGTTTGAAGATCCTATATTTTATCGGTAGCGAGCAATGATCACTAAATTACCTTGTGTTTGATACGTTTTGTTTGCATTGCATTTACCAGAGATCAAAGTTCGTAAATCGATTCCAAATTAAGAGACTTGTTAATGGGGAGATGATGTCAAATTTTTTTTCTCAGGAATTATGGCCAGGGCAACATGCTTCCCTTCCCACACACCATGCACATTCTTTTTTTTTTTTTTTTTTTTGCCAGGAATATCTCTCACTGAAGGGTTACACTTGACTTCTAGCATTCTTTGATGAGATAACTGATATTATTGAAATCCATGCAACGATAAGCCAGTGTTTCTAGGAATCACACAGAATTAACAGGAGACCCAGAGTTTAGGTCATATGAATAAATTTACTTGAACATCTTATATTGCCAAAATTGGTAGAGGATTTCTTACATCTTCAATCAGATCTACCGTGGGCGCATGCATGTGAATGCGTGTGTGTGTGTGTGTGTGTGTGTGCATTGTGTGTGTATTTAATGCTTTTGTGCACACAGATAATCTCATCCTGGGCCAACCTCTTGTCATAATCCTTTCACAGTGCACCGTTTTCTTGGATATAATTGAGGGAACAAAACATATACACAAATACCCTCAGGAGTTTCTTCTTTGCTTTTATGCATATTCAGTCAGACCATAGTTACTCTGCTTTGGTCAGGGTGGTTACTTCATTACATCCGGGTAGACTGTTTGGGTCCTCTGAAGACACTCTCAGAGTATCATTTGGCTTTTGGTTTTTTTACTCAAGTACAGCTAATTTGCCACACCCTTCATTTCTGCCTGTCCAAAAATCCCGTCAGAGAGAAAGAAGTGTTTCTCTCACTACAAGAAAACAGAACTTTCCTTCAAAGGGCAGAGCACATGTTCAATGAACAAAGATGTATCTTAGCCAAAGTTTCTCTCCTAAAATATAACATGGAAGAGGTGTGTACCCTGAGCTCATATATTTGCCCTTCTTTCTGATCCCTTTTAATTACTGCCATTAACAACATTTCTTGATTTTAAAAATCAAGAGTATTCCTTTAAAATAGGGTAACAGCTGAGTAGCCGGTGCTTGATAAATGACTTTTTGCAATGATAGAACCCATGTGAACAGCCCCTGAAGCTATCATGAAAGGTAGCAGGAGTCATGAAGAATCATTTGGATGTACCCGACAAGGGTCACAGTTTTTCTCAATGAATGAGAAGTGAGTTCCAGAAGAAGTGGGAATCTCTAAAGGTCACCCTTGCATTTCTATTTTGCAGGAGACCTGGTCAAAAGGCACAGAAGTGATGCTATTAAAATTTAGATTGGTTATGTGATTTGCACAGAAAACATATTGTTTTTTGAGTTGAAAATCTTTTGGGAATAAGTCATGCCAGGAAGGACATGTAAGTTAGAAACAGAAAATGTACATTTCCTTCCTGGGGTGAAAGGAAAGGAATAGAGAATGCTTTTTTAAGTGCCTTTTTCATATCCATAGGAGGTGGGGGGGGGGGAACCAGCACTCAAATTTTTTGTCTGGTTCACTAATCATATTAGCAACGTTTAGGGAAAACACAAAACAGAAATGAAACATAGTTCTGAGTGGCACAGTGCAACATTTAGGGTTTGTGTAATACAACATAAGACAGAACTGTAAATAGAAGAAACCTTCGAAATTCTACAAAATTCAGTGTCTTAGGATTCTGAATTCATTTTAAAAAGCATAAACTTGCAAAAACATATGGAAATACAATAAGATTTGAAAATTCTATAAGTGCATTACATATGTAACAGAATCTTATTAAATTGCTAAGAAATTAGACAGTGACCTGAAAGAAAATACATACTGCCTTCATGCAGAGTGTGATAATCTATTATTCTGACTCATGGCTTTGGTTATCAGTTTTATGTGGCTCAGTACAAAATCTATACTCTGATATGTTTTTTCCGATATCCTGAATGCCCAAGATTCAGGTTCATGGTCCAACTGTTATTGCTACATAGTTTCATGACTATTTTTGTCATCTCCAAGCACAGGTCATTACTTTTCTGAGATCCCAAATTGACGTCCTTTCCTAATTTCCTGTTCCTGGAAATGACCAAGCCATGGTCTGTGTTCTCCAGGAATGGCACCTTGAACTTGTCTTTGACTGATGGCTTGTCTTCAGCTCCACCTCAGGAATCAGCCACTAAGTCCTCATAGTTGTATCTGAAAACATTTCTTCCCTCGCTTTCTCTTTCTGCTTCCACTAATATCCTCTTTTGAGTTACTACTGAAAGTTCTAAACTGATTTTCCTGGATCCAGTATTTATTGCTCTTTTCTTCTCTCCCCCTGCCCTCAGTTAAATTTTACAAAACACCAAGGCCATGAAAAATTCCCACTGGTCAAGAGTATTCAGGGATTTTACCTTGCCATTGGGATTAAGTGGAAATGCTTTGTTATGATCTTCAAAAACCTTAATAACATGGCCCATTGTTTCTATCTAGAGAGGTACCAAATATTGATTGAACATTGAGCTTTACTAAGTCTTGTGAAGACACTGTGTGGGATACAAAAGCACTATGGAATATGACCTCTTGTCTTTGAGGAAGTCAAGTCTATTGCAGGAAAAATAGAAAACACACAGAGAAGATAATTATACAAAGAAGTATAAGAGCGAAATGAATGACCCAGACCTTGTGATCTGAGGAAGAACTAGAATGCCGATCTCTTGCCCTGATAATATTTTTTCCTATCCAAGGTACATTCTCTATTTATTGCTTATTTATGTATTTAATTAATTATTGCTGCCAATTGCTCTGTGTTTTAGGTAGGTATGATTGGAATTCCAACGATAGGCAAGATCTTTGACCTTATGGATATATACTCAATTGTCAGTAAACAAATTCTGAATTTAATTGAAGAGGAGAAATCATTTATCCATTAATGATAATATTAATAATTATAATAATGCACACTTATAACACAATATTCATTAAAATTGTCAGGAGTCTACAGCACAGAGTGAAAAATAGTCTAAACCATCATAATGAATTATAAGTAACATTATAAACAAACCCAGTGGCCCACTTATGAATCTTTTTAAGGGTATATTTGTGCTTTTCGGAGATTGTATGTTGAGGAAGTTTGATAATGGATAAAGGAATATTTGGGGAATATTTTGGGAAGATAATGCAACCTGGTGATCAGGAACGTAGGCTATGGAGTCAAAACTACCCAGGTCTCATGTTTATCTTTTCCTGGGGAAGTCTAAACTGTAGTTTGTGCATTTGTAAAATTGGGAAAAGAATAGTATATATTATTAGTGTTTATTTGGCATGCAATGTATACAAAGCATAATTTACTATTATATTTTCTTATATAATTTATAAAGATGTTTGCAAATAAAAAAGATAAAGTAGTTGTGACGAGAAAAGTGAATGGAACTAGTTAGGTCATTATATACGCTGGCATCATATCATCCACGACTCTTACACATGAAAAATCATGATTGAAAGTACAATTAGAACATTCAAATTCAAAGAACAGGGTCATTAATTTTTAATGACTTTTGAAGTTATTGAAACACAGTATGGGAGGATTATCGCCTTAGTAGGCAGAACCTTCTTTTTCATGCATTTTATTTATTTCCTACGTATCCATTTATGCATAGTCAGACATATTTATTGATTGCCAGTTTTGATGTAAAACATTCCGAGCACTGTCTGCCTTCAGGGATCTTGTAATCAAGCAGATAACTATTGGATAACAGTTCTGATTAATGTGTGAGGAGAAATGCTGAGTTCCAAGAGGAAGTGTATGAGGGGGGCTTCTGTAGTCTGAACTGAGGGGGTCACCGAAGGCTTCACAGAAGAAGCAGAATATAAGTTGAAAATGAGGAACATTCATTAGGAGATAGAAAAGAGTTCTCCAGGAGGAGAGGACAATGCATGCAAAGTTCACGGGTGAGAGGAGACTTGGAACCCTGAGGGACTGAAGGCCGCACCTGTGACTGGCCGGAAGTAGCAGGGAGACAGAGGAGACTGGTGGCAGGTGGAGGCAGGGAGAGTCAGACAAGGTCTTGTCACCCAAACTATGGTCTTCAGACTTCTTTCCAAGAGCGCCTAGAAGACACCGAAGGATTTTAAGCAGAAGACTAGAC
Source organism: Panthera onca (assembly GCF_046562875.1). Classification (NCBI taxonomy): domain Eukaryota; kingdom Metazoa; phylum Chordata; class Mammalia; order Carnivora; family Felidae; genus Panthera; species Panthera onca. The sequence continues at coordinate 210,429,996 of NC_138339.1, read as the reverse complement.
CTCCATCTCAGTTCAGAATTTACCGAATGAACGGACGACGGCGTTACCTTAGACAAACCCACAAATGTCAGTGTCCTCGTGTTTAAAATGGGGGCAAGGATAATGGATCGTGGAGTTCTCCCAGGGAGGAAATGGGAGAATTTGTGAGAGTGTTTGTCAACCAAATACGTTGAAAGAGAAAGCAAGGGTGAGACCTGGAGACATAGAGGGAGAGAATGAGAGTGTGTAAAGCACTGCTCGTAAAATCTGGCACATGGCATCAGTATTTAAAACCCTTACATGTGATATGAAGAGATACTGTAGGACTGGTGAGGTCAGAGGCGGGGAAGGAATACAAAAAGTTGTGAATCGTGGGCAAGAATACCGGGATGAACCTATTCCATTTATGGACATTTGAGAAGGGGAAAATCTTTGTGTTACTGCTTCAAAAGATTGTAGATTTCTGAGTCAGGCGATTTTAGCTACAAAGAGAGAATAAAATATGATGTTGAAAGGAGAAATGATGTCATTATGTGTTTGTCTTTTTGTGTGGAACAGATACCTTTTAATGCACAAACCGGAATGTCTGCACAGAGTCACTAGGACTTGTCGGCTGAAGGACCCCGCTCAGAAAAAGTTCTTTGTACAACATCTATTTTGTGTCTAGATTTTAAATCAGAAACTCACAGGACTATAAAGAAGGGCAATAAAAATATATTTACTCTGGGTCTCTGACCTGCGGTAAAGACATTACCTAATTGTTTTGGTCAGATGGGTCTCCTTTGTCCAGTTATAAAAAAATCTCCTGAGCAAGCCCTGTTTTATTGAAAGAATTTTCAAGATGAACTGCCGAGTCAGAAGAAAGAACTAAGTCAAAGTTTAGAGTAATTAAGGACGTAGTCCCTGCTCTGCAGAAGCAAGAAAGACCCCAAGAGGACAACGTCAAAGGTCATGCTGACGTGTTGACTTGTCCTGAAAAGACCGAAATGGGTTTGACTGGAATAATCCCAGATGTATTTATGGAGCACCCATTAGGCGACTGGCACTCTTCCAAATAAACCTTCTGGGTGGTGGAAGACTGGTCGTTTTCTGCAGGGAGAGAAATTGATTTCCTACCTAGGATCAACTTTATGGGGAGCAAGCTATTTGTTTTATTTATGGCTTGAACTCAGCTCCCTGCTGTAATAATTCAAATTCTGTAGGTACAGACCTCCTTCTTATTTGGATATTGACTGGAAAGGGAGCCAGCTTAGAGTTGGCCCTGCAGCTACTGGCAGGAGGTTTAGATTTATGCTAATGAATGGGGCTGAGGCTTTCAAGGATTTGCTTTCATTACTAAATCCTCAGGGCGGTACTTTCCAAGACTCTTGGTTGGGCTTCATAATAAGAGTGGAAGTCTATATCTTCATGCTGACGGCTATTTATTAGGATCAAAACAAAACTAAATAAAAAAATCTAATGGAAAAGTTTGCTTTCTTAATATAAAATTCTGTATCAGAGTAAACAGAAAGTAAGGAAGGAAATGTCCAGGAAATTCAGGAAACGTATGCATGGAAAGGCGAGACCATGATCTTACCTTGGGAGTCAGAAGTTCCAGATTCACCTCAACTGAATTGGAAACGTTGCAAATGTTCTAATTAGTAGCAATCGAGTTATACAGTCTAAGTAGCCGGATTTCAGGAAGCACAATCTCAAAGAGTTTTGATATTTTTCTGAAGTAAGAAACTTACTTGAGCCTTCACCTTAATCATTCTTGGAGATTACATGTTCTCTTTACTGACAGCAGGAAGCCAAAGACCTTTGTACAAATCAATTCTCAATGGGGACAGGCACACTGCTGAACTACAATAAGGTTATGGACAAATCCACTTGGAAATAAATCATAGAGGAATTCGAGAGAAACTACAGAACCAGATATGATATGATTGGCATGTCACATGAACCATAAAGTCCTTCAGAAATGTAAATATTAGTATCATTGGGGTGAAAAACAAGTATTTCTTTTTTAAGACATACTGTTGATTCTGAAATTTTTTTTTGAGTGAGTTGAGAATTATATAAACAAGGGCAAAGCTTTCTCACTATGCCATTAATTGCTATGAAAATTCTGTTCTTTTTTTCCTGCCTAGGTAACCTTATTCAACTTGAGTTGAATCCCTTCCCTTCCCTATTGAGTTATATAATCATAACCTATACCTTGAAATTTGTTTGCACATTTGTAAAAATATAATCCATATGCATTTTACAGCCTTCTGTAATGAGTTGGCTGTTAATGCATTTAACTCATTTTTATTTTTCTTGTGAGTTCTTATGAAGAACTGTTATATCATATTTTCTTCTAATTCTGTCCTTTATAAATTTACACGCAATTCAAAAATGGGCCACATCAAAAGTATTATTCTATTGTAAATTATTCTTTTTTGTAACTCTATGCATCATCCTTGAATGTTAAACGAACTATCTCATCAAATTTATGGAGTCGTAGATTATTTAATTTTCTCACCGACTTTGAGTTGACCATAAACTTCAACAACCTGTTGAAGGCAACAGAAGCCCTTCTGTATATGAAAGTTGAACTCAGAGTTCTGTCTGTTTGACTAAACATGTGTTGAAACACTTCTTAAAAGCCAGCAGATCCATAGAAAACTATAGTAGAGGTTTACCCAGTAAGCGTTTATTGTCTACTGCATTTACTGCTCACAGAAAGACTGAGGAAAGAGTCATCACAAACATTTCTTTTTAAGTACTTGAGTTTGAATTTCTGTGTTAAAAGTAGTGAGGGAAGAGAATGCCTTGGGATTTTACCAAATTGATAGGAAATGACACAAAAACCCAGCTCCTAAGAGGGTAGATGCATAGTGGAATTATTTTATAGCTATATGTAGATTATGAGCAAATACTCTCAGATTTTTCATAATTTTTGGTTAATGTGGCGTAACACTGGTTAGCAAACATTTTCTTAAATGGTCTAGATAGTAAATATTTTAGGCTTTGCAGGTCATTTGGTGTCTGTCACATCTCATGTCTGCCCAGTAGCAGAAAAACGGCCACAGACAATGTGTAAATGAATGAGCTTGGCTGTATTCCAGTAAAACTATTTATAAAAACAGGGATTGCACAAATGTGGCCCATGAGCTGTAGTTTGTTGACCCCTTTGGTATAATATGTTTTGAGACCTATAATATGTTCTAAGAATTATAATACGTTCTTAGAACTAAAATAAGGGGCGGGGCTGGGTGGCTCTGTTGGTTAAGTGTCTGACTCTTGATTTTGGCTCAGGTATGGTCTCATGGTTCATGAGATCGAGCCCCAAATTTGGCTCTGCCCTAACAGCATGGAGCCTGCTTGGTGTTCTTCCTCCCCATCTCTCTCTGGCCCTCCCCTGCACGCACGGGCGCGCGCGCGTGCGCGCGCGCGCGCGCACACACACACACACACACACACACACACTTTCTCTCTTTTTCTCTCTATCTCAAAGTAAATAAGTAAACTTAAAATTGAAAACAATGAGACATTGCTCTTGAATATTTTCTGCTGAATCAAGTTTACCAAACATACAGATTAGCCATTAATAAGTGGTTAGAGTATTGCTTTTGCCACAACTTACTTCTTACCTATTTGAAATGTAATAATAAGTCTGCAGGACCCAGAACAATATATTGACATAGAAGTGTGTCACAGGAAGAAAATGCTCATTTAAGTTGCTGTGCAAGGTTTTGCTCAAATGTGTTATTTCTCTGCAAAATTTGTTTTTCATATTTTTATTATGGCATTTACCATAATGTCTTATAAATTCTAATTTGTCTGTCTTTAGAATACAGGTTCCTCAAGGGCAAGTTCTACATATGCTTGTCTTTGTATCACTAGACTCTTGAACAATGTTTTCCCTACTCACCACTTTTTAAATGAATGATCACATAACTCATAGACCACCCTGACGGGCCTATGATTTTTTCCAGGCACTGTAAGATAAGGGGCATTTTGTCTCCCCGTCTTTCTTCTCTGAGTTCTAAAACAGCGACTGAAATTATTGGTTGGAATTCATCCAGTTTGAGTAAATGACTTTAACAATAATTTAAAAGATGATCTAACTTAGAACATCATGAAAAGTTGACTGACAATGACCCTCATCATACAGAAATGACAAATGAATGCGGTGCATTCAATGTTTAACCTAAACAAGAATGTATGCAGCAAAGTACAGCAAACATATTGCACGGTTTTATACCAGTTACCGACCTTTATTCACTAGGTGTAGCGGACACAGTTATTACTCTACCGCGACCCCCTCGGATTGCTTCTATTATTTGAGGCCCTTCCCTAAATTCTGTATACTTCATCTTCTAATAAGTCACGCTGGTGGTACAGAACCCTCCCTTGAAGAGGGTTGGAAATGCCTGGGAACATCCCCTTGGTGTGGCCTCTGGCAAATGACTGGTCTTGCAGCATGAAACCCAACGGTCTTGCCCTAAGATGAGACAGGCTCTAAGGCAAAATTTATACCCCAGAGCCCTCTTAAGTGATGCTGAGGCCGGGACTTTGCCTAAAATCACAACCTTGTTTGGCTTGTTGCCCTTCACTCTCCTGCTTCCCCTACTCCTTTCCTGTCTCTCCACGGCACCTTGTCTTCGTAAATCACTTGCACACAAACCCTCATCTCGGAGACTGTTCTGGGAACCGCTAAGAAATGAGTGAATATTCAACTAAAGAAGTGTTGCTGCCTGGTCTCTCTTCCTTTTCCTTCTTCTCCTCCTCCTTTTGCATCCTCCTCCCTTTGGCTTTCTGTCTGCTCACACTGATGCTGCATCCTTCACTGATATTTTCTGGGCCACACACCTTTCATGACCTATGCCATTTTGAATGGAAGTGGTTTTTCAGCACCTTAGCAGCGGGAATGGTTTCACTGCAGCTGTTTCTCTGGCAGGAAGAGTGTAACTTCTGTGTGGAGTTCAACCTGAAAAGTGCTTCCCTACTGGGTAGGAGCCATGGATTGTATAACGCTCCCTGTTTCACAGATCTGCTCTGGCTGAGAAGCATCTCTAGTTTTGAAATTTTTTTCTCTAAGTATACGTTTCTATGAAGGTATAACACACACACAGAAAAGTGCACCAATCGCAACAAATAGCAGATCAATGAACGTAACAAAGTAAAGAGACCAGTGTAACTACTACCAGATCAAGGCATAGAAGATTACCCACACCCTAGAAGTCAGCATCCTACTGTCCCTGGCTATTGGATGCCCTTAAAGGTAACCACTATTCTGACTGCCATCAATAGTGTATAGTGAGGAATTAATCTTACCCAAAGAGAGATCTGGACTTTGTCCTTAGCTTTGGGGGGTGAGCTCCAGGTCCTGAGTGGGTGGCCCAAGAGCAATGTCTTTGTTTGCCTGGGAGGTTTGGCCACTAGAAAGTCCAACCGTGTGACTCATGATGGAGGCTTTGAGACTTGCCATTTCATATCTGATCGCTGGAGGAACTAGAAACTAAAGATATTAGTCCAAACCTGCTTCAGGGGCTGAGACTCAAAGTCAACCAGGCAGGCAGTATGCAATCATGCCCCGTGAATAACTCTGGTTACGAAAGTCTCCAGGGAGCTTTCTTAGTTGACTGTACTTCAGGTATATTGAGACACATTGATTCCGGAAGTGAAAGAGTCCCTGTGAATAAGGAAGCTTCACAATTGGAAGCCTCTCAGATTCCTCTCTATGCTTCTCTTCCTATGCTGGTTCCAATTTCTTTCCTTTCACTAAAATAAAACTATAATCATAACTATAGTGCTTTCTGCGTTCCATGAGCCTTTCTAGCAAATTATACAACTGAAGGTAGTTGGTTGGAGACCTCTGAATTTGCTGCCAGCTGGTCTGAACTTGTGGCTGATGCTTGAAGGGAAGGCAGTCTTGTGAGGACTGTGCCCTTTCCCTGTGCAATTTGCCTAACTCATTACAACTGTAGATATGTGTGGATTGACTTTTGAACTTTGTGTAAGTGGCATCATACAGCTTGCACCCTTCTCTTTCCTGGCTTTAAAAAAATAGCATTCTGAGTCTGTGTTACACGTAGCAGTGATTTGTTGTGTATTTTATATAGTAATTCCATGCCGTGAATGTACTTTATTTAACAAACTATTTGCGTATTATTGACACACAATGTTACATAAGCTTCAGGCGTACCACTCCTCTATCTGTTATGCTATGCTCACCACACATATAACTACCATCTGTCATCCTACAATGCTATTACAATATTGTTAACTATATTCCCTGTGCTGCACCTTTGATTTCTGTGACTTCCTCATTCCATAAGTAGAAGCCTATATTTCCCACTCTCCTGCAACCCATTTCGCCCATCCACCAACCCCCTCCCCTCTGGCAGCCATCAGTTTCGCTCAACTTAAAACTGCATGAAAGAGGAAACAGCCATTTGCTCAAGTGTAGCAGTACAAGGAAAATGTGCACAGGGAAGGCAATGAAATGGTGTGTTGCCTGGGAAAGGTGCGATGGCAGCACACATAACTCCAAAAAGTGGACATTTCCTTGGAATTCTTCCATGGAGAATTGGATGGCCTGCAAGAAAAATCTCATCAGTGTTCTGTAACGGACCAAATGCGAGGATGCTAGTTATAGAGATTCTCAAGCTCACAGGAAGTTGACGGTGAAGCCCTCTGGAGCTGATTTTTTTTTTTTTGGTGGGGGGGTAAGAAAATGTAATAGTGCACGTTCAAATTCTTTAATAGATATAGGATTATATATATTTTCTATTTTCTCTTGTCTTTATTTAGAAAGTTTTAGCCACTTAGTCTTGTGACATTCCTTTTCATTATTATGATTGATTAATTTTTGGAACCAGGGAACAAAATTTTTAGAAGGTCTAGATGCTATTTTTCTCCACAGAGTATTTACTTTCTATTAAAATCAAATGACTATTCAAATAGGGGCAGGTCACCTTCTTCCAATCAGGGATCTCAATAATTTGAGGCGGGGTTTCAGCCTTTGTGAGCACTATTTCCGATTTACCTTTTTTTCTGGGTCTAGACTGCCCTGCTTCTAACTGGAAACCTGGAGTGGTTTGATGATTAATGGTGGTTCTGCTCCCCAATTTCCATCTCGCTACCATGAGGTGAGTACTGAAAAGGCTGTAGGTTAGCTTTTTAGCCTGCTAGCTGATCCTATCTACTTGGCTTCATGGCCCCTCATCACTACTGCTTGGGAATTTGCAAATTGCATGGGGGAAAAAGAAAGATGTCCTCAGGAGGCAATCTTTTCTCTCAGGTCTTGGCTCTTCCACTCCTGGTTGTTTCAGGAACTCTGAACTTCCATTGGTCATCTCCCTAACCCCAAAGAAAGGCTGAAATTCTGAGACATTGCCTTCTGCTTAGAAGCCCTGTCTCTACTACTGAGAAATCAGCATCAAGGAGGAAAGTGGCTGAGAATTTGGGTTCGCCTCAATGCATTTTCCTTCCTTTTGGGATCTCAGTGTGTTTTTTCTTGTCTGCCTATCTGCTCACTGATGCCCTTAAGAGGGCTGTTTGGTTTTTGTTTCATATTTTATTGAGCTTTTATAGTTGTTCTGGCAGAAGAATTAATTGGATACAATCTATCCTGCCATTGTTAGAAGTGGAAGTCCTGTCCTTTTAGGTTTTGCTGTTTATGTCATCTACAGTAAAACCTTGGATTGCGAGTAGCTTGTTCTGTGAATGTTCTGCAAGACAAGCAAACATTTCTAATACATTTTAACTTGATGAATGAGTGATGTCTTGCAATACGAGTAATATGTGACGTCAAATGTCACATGATCACAACTGAGCCAATGGTTCCTCTCTTTCTCTCTCTCTCTCTCTCTCTCTCTGTCTGAGGGATTGTGTGTGATCATCTCCCATGCTCTGATGCTTGGTCTCAGGCCACGGGGTTGGGCAGAAATCAGTGATTTTTCAGAATGTTGGAAGGTGCCCACAACTGACACTAGTGTATTTTCTTGTCAATTGAAAGCACCTATGGCGAGTCCTTTGCTTTTCCATTCAAGAGTAAGCTTAGGAACGCTCTGCTTCATTCTAAGTCAGGCTGCCTGCAGATATAGACCCTTTCCTCTGCTGCCTTATTGCCAGTTACATTCAATACAGTATATGACAAGTTTATTAATACTGTACTGTAGTCAACATCGTGCAAGTGTATACAATGGACCCCATGCAGAAAAAGGTTGAAAACAAAGGTGGTACAAAGGAGGAGATGATTACGGTGGAAGTGAAGAAGGAAATCTTTGAGAAGTACGAATGAGGTATGCAAGTGGCCAAAATTGAAAGATTTTATAAGAAGTCTATGTCTGAATCTTGTCTGCAGGGGAGGAGGAGAAAAAGGCAGAGGAATCCCTCACTTCAAATGAGATTAGGGAGATGTATAAAATGTGAGAAACAGTGCAAAATTTTGTAGAAAAGCACCGCCCAAATAAGGCTCTGGCAGTGCAAGCGATGTATCTGTTTAATGACAATGCAGTGTCACATTTCTGTGAAATCCTCAAAAGTAGGCAAAAGCAAGTGTCATTGGATAGGTTCCTTGTTCAAGGTGCACAAAAAGAAAAAGATTCCATTGAGCCAATAGATAGCAGTGATTCCATTAGCGATAGTGAAAGTTATCCTACACAATAACCCTCATCTCTCTTGTCTCCCTCACACCGGCCACGAGGGTTTTCAAAGGTAAGTGCATGTTAATTTACTTTTCTTTATATTTTGTATTTTCTTTATTATTTTGTATTATATGACAGTATTGTAATCATTTTTATATTAATATTTTGGGGGTGTGGAACTAACCATTTGAGTTTCCATTATTATGGGTAAATTCACTTTGATATAATAGTGCTTTGAATTACAAGCATGTTTCTGAAATGAATTATGCTCGCAAACCAAGGTTTCACTGTATTTTGAAATGCAAACTATATTCCATTTCAAAAGTGAGTTACTCAACATGGTGCTTGGCTTTTTTGGTCTCTGTTCTTCAAACCACACTATCCCCAGCTGAGAATCTTCGATATCTCAGTTCTCCAAAATAGATGAGAAATACCTCCATTTTATTAAATATGGTGACACTTCTTTGCTTTAATAGTCCACTTGTGTGTGTGTGTGTGTGTGTGTGTGTGTGTGTATGTTTGTATGTGTGCATATGTATCCTTTCTTATGTTTTTGGTTAGTATGGAAGCTTTTTTTTAGGGTTAAGATGTAAACTATATAATTGACCTAAGAGTAAGTGTAATTTTTCACTGAAACTTTTCATGAGTCCTAACCAGCTACCTTAAATGTACTTATATTTGTCCTTGTAATTTGTATACACATGTTGAACCAGTGTTTATCCTTTTCAACTCCTGGTTTACCTCTACTTGAAATATTGATTGTAATTCAGCCTTTACATGAAAATTTAACTCTCTAGGCATAGGTTTTGCTTTGATTTGTTATTTTCAGTATTATTATTATGTTCTTGATTAGATAATGTAAGTATAAGGTAAAAAAAAAATTTAAAAGATATATAAAGTAAAGGGTAACTCTTTCTGTCATTATTGTTCTACCAATCTCTGTTTCTCACCCAGGAAACAATCACTCTTACTTGTGTTTAATGCATTCTTCCAGAGAGTACAACATTTGTACCATTTAAAAAAAATAATACATACAAATTTTAGTAGGCATACACATTGTTCATTTGCTTGCTTTTGTTTTACACTTAACAATGTATCTTGGAGAAAGTTCCATATTGGTACTTAGTTATGTTACCTTGTTCATTTTAATTGCTGCATGACATCACACACATGTGTGTGTGTATGTGTGTGTGTGTATACTGGATTTATTTAATAGCTTTTTATTGAGTATTTAAATTCTTCCTAATTTGTTATTATAAAATGCTACAAGAGATATTCTTGAATGTGCATTTTTTGCAATCACATTAAAGAATACCTATAAAATTAATTCCTATAGGTTAAACTGTTGGGTCAAATGTTATGTGTGTTTATTTATCCTATTTTTATGGAGTCTTTAGTTTCACAGAATTGAATTACTTGATAAATTTGCTTAAATTCTGAACATGATGAAACTTATCTCAAATTTCATTCACAAGGCTTGTGATCAGGAACTCTGTTTTACTGAGGCTTACTTAAAAATATAACCTACTATTTTGTTTTTGTTGTTCGGCCTTTCAATACAATGAGAAAAATGGTTGCAGAAAAAAGGAAATGTATTGCATTTATTTTGTTGTTGTCTTTTTAAAGAAAATTATCTTACATTTCAGTATATTTAAAGGTGAAATTAATTGTGTGGGTTGATCATATCCAACAAGGCAACCTTGTTATCTTCTACCTTATTCTCCAGCACCCCATATTTTCCAAACTTAGTTCCATATAACTGAGACTATTCAATTTTGATCCAAATAAAATTTTATTACGGACAAATTGGAAAAAAAATTACTTAGTGACTGGAAACATGGCTGAAGAGAAAATGGCACAGTGGATCTGTATACCTCACCAAAAATTGGGGACAATTTATTTCCAACTCTGTGATAGACAGAAATCCAATCAAGAAATGTACCCTTGTTTAGAACCCTGTGATAGACTTTTAACTTTCAATTGCACAAGAGCCTGTAGACAAATGACCGACTGTCTTTTTATATGGTGCTAAAATGCTGTGGTCCTCTAGCAAGTAGAATGTTACCCCAGGGAAAAGAGCGAGAAAGGAGTTGGGTATGTGCTACCCACCCAGCTTTTAGTGCTGTAATTCCTCTATCATGGCAAGTTCGTATCTCCTCACTTGAATAATAATGACAGTCATCATGTGTCTATGTGCTGTCAGTCACACAGTGACTTTCCTGATTATATTCATGTGTATTTTCTTCTGAATTTTCATTCATTCAACAAACAATGCAGTGTTCCTTATGTGGCGATTCTTGGCCACATTGTCTGCCTGTTGATGTGCCTGTGGTATGATGGCAAAGAGGAAAAACAGTTCCTGCCCTCAGAAAGGTTCTAAAGGAAGTCAGAGAGTTAAACAAAGAAATGTAATACCATATGATAAGAGGTATGACTGAAGAATTTAAGTGTACTCTAGGAATATGTAAGAGCTTCCAGGGTTAAGTGGAGGAGATTACCCAGAGGAACAGAGGGGAAATCTAATCAGTAAAATAAAAAACTGGATAAAGAGAATATTTGAGGAATTCTGACACTATCCCTCCCTGCCTTAACTGCATGCAAAGGCCTACAGACCTTGAAATGTTTAAGGATCTGCTATATTTTATTTCTTTTCACAGTTTCATGAGCCCATTTTACCAATTTTCAGATATCCTGGACTGATTGAAAAACAGTTACAATTCTTCACCCTTCTCAGTATGAATGCTCTTTGCAATTTGGCTTTGAAGTTCTTCCCATCAAGAGATGGAATACTTCTCTCCACTTCCTGAATTGGGGCTAACCTGCTTTGGCAACATATTGTGGTAGAAGAAAAGATGTTCCAGTGCCAAACCCATGTTTCCATTCTCTTCAAACTCTGTCCACACCCTGGGATCAAGCCTGGGCTAGCTTCCTGGAGAGTAAGTGACCATGTGGAATAGAGCCAGATCAGTCCAGTTGTCCCAGCCAAGGCCCTAGGCAGTGAGTGAGGCCAGCTGAGATCAGCAGGCCCAAAACAGCTTGGCCCTGGACTCAGGGGAAATAATACGTGGTTATTGTGTTAAGACACTAAATTTTAAAATAGTTTATGCGGCTAACATTAGAGGGGAATTATAAGGATAAATAAAATAATGCACAATAGTCTACCCAGTGACTACCACATCATAAGTGATAAAAACTATCATTTTTGAAGATCAAATTAAAATCTGATAGTTAATTTTCTGCTCTTGGCTTGAATATGCACACACACACACACACACACACACCCCTAGAAAATATAGTTTACTGGATAGCTCAACATTCTCAATGTGAGTGCTGCCGACCCCCGTTTTCCTAAGAGATTTTTATTATTAAGGTAGTACTAGTTAATAATGAAAATGCTGTGATTGTGATCCTTAGCTGGAGGTCCACGAGGAGAGTCCTAGAGTGAAAGAAAGCGTGTGGCTCATGCCTGGAATGGGCCACTCTCCTTTTGTATTATGTCCTCACTGGTTGGAGTCCGCTGCTATTGCCTCCTTTCATGCCCACTCCCAAATGGTGGGCTTGACATTGCCGGGGAAGCTGGTTGTGCGACGGACTTCTCACAAGTCTGCAAAATTCCTCATAATCCTACAGCTGCCTCCTTAGTGATCAGCCAAGCCATGCATAGGCGTACCCACTGTGACGAGTACTCCTGAATTCTCCATGTAACCCTACATCATATATTGCACCTTTACATGGTTGACCATCCTGAAATACTGGAAGACTGAAGAGGCCAGTTGCTAGTAAGTCTGGAGTCTGGGCTTGTGTCCTAGGGGAAGCACCAACACTGGATTTTTGGCGGCTGCTTTAAGCTCCTTCAAATAATTTATATATAACATTTGCTGCTACCTTCGACTCCTTGCCTGGCTTTCTTAGTCCAGATGACCATTCCTTGGAATCTAGTTACCTTTCGCTTTTCCCATAGAACTATTCCTCACTTTTTGTAACGGAGAAAAATGATCAATCCTTTCTATTCCAAGTTTCACGCAGGAGCAATCTTTTAGAGTTTTCCTAGAAACTGGAACAATCATTGGAGTTCCCTTGGAAAAACGTATTGTCTTTAGTAGGTATAATAGTTTTCATTTGAAATCATAAGTCAATATTTATTGACTGCTTACTATGTGATACATGTACAATGTCTTAGTTTGGATTCTCCCAGAAGCAGGCCTTGAGATAAAGACTTGAGTACAAGTAGTTTACTCTAGAAGTACGAGTGGGTGGAGCTTAATCCTCTGGAAAAACCTGGGGAAAACAGTAAAGCCCAGACCTCAGAATTATTTTATTTAATTTTTAATGTTTTATTTATTTTTGAGAGAGAGAGACAGAGCATGAGTGGAGGAGGGGCAGAGAGAGGGAGACGCAGAATCGAAATCAGGCTCCAGGTTCTGAGCTGTCAGCACAGAGCCCTACATGGGGCTCAAACATAGGTACCGTGAGATCATGGCTTGAGCTGAAGTTGGCCACTTAACTGACTGAGCCATCCAGGTGCCCCAGAATTATTTTATTTAAAAGGTGAAGAAGCTGGAACATTTATGCTCAACTCCAGAGTCATTATCTAAGGGCTGCTGTGCAAGCCAGGGTAGTGTCAATTTTGCATGGGCGAAGTGACTTTCCAAGATGTTGGAAAGTAAGTCCTCAGGCATAAAATGCAGGTACTGCAAGTTGGAAATCCTTCAGAAAACACTGGTAGCTCTAAGGGATATGGGTAAAGCCCCAACAGCATCTGCTATATTTAACAAACACTCTTCATTTATTAGCTCATTTGACCCTTACAGTTCTATGAAGAAGCCATTATTATCTCTATTTATTCAAAAAGAAAAACTGAGGTTCAGATTAGCTGTGTAATTTGCCCAAGGTTAAATACTTAACAAGGTGCGGAGTCAGGATTTAGACCTAGGATGTGATCCCAATCTATTGAGAAAGTAATGACTTCCCAAATGTCACACAGCTGCTGTTTAACAGAGCCAGGGCTATGACCCAGGTCCCCTGACATGCAGCCTAGTGGCTTTTCCATAGACATAGCTGGTCATCCTCATTCCCTGTACATTTCCCACCTCTCACTCTGTGTCCTGGGAATTTGCTCCCCTGAGTTAGTTATTCTTATATATCTTCTTTAAGGCATTTGATGTTACTTCTTTGTTGAGTTGTTCTGGAAATCACCAACGGGAAATCTGAAGGTTCCCCTTTCGACCTGTCAAATCCCTGTTTGCAGCCCCAGTGTTTATTTTGGAGATATTCACTTAATTATCTTTATTGATAATTTTATTCCTTTGAAATTGCTTTGTTTGTTCTTCTTACATGTTGTTCCTCTTCCTGAATTGCTCTTCTCTCTCCTTGTCACCTGGCTGATTCTTACGCCTTCTGATCTCATGTGTCACTTCCCAGAAAGCCTCCCTTGACCTTCCTGACTACATTAAATGGAAGTACCATCAATTAGCAGTAAAACCTCCATTGTCTGACATGTTCATGCTGAGGCTTGAGACTACAGTTACTCTCTAGGATGTCTCCATGTTCCTGTACCTGCCAGTTGAAGTTTTGTCTCACCAAGAGTCAGCCAGGCTCTTCCTGAGCCTATTTATGCCGCTTGAATTTCTGCTGCACAGGAACATTTTAATTTATCTTTATGCAAACCATTGAAATATGAGCTCAACAACCACAAAATAGGGTGTTGTTGCCTTAAACACGAAGTCGAATGCTCTGAAAAGACTCAATCAATTCCAAGGGGCTGAATTTAATAAAAATGTTGACTTCGTTAAGAAGATTGCAAAAGACGGAGATATAATCATAAATACCTAGATGGTTTATGACCATCATATGTCTCCTTAAGAAACAGAAAATGGAATGATGGAATCATGCATTTTGGTGTAGTTTAAGCAAAAAACCAGGAGGCAAATTCCATTTAGAGATGCATATTTCACTTTCTTGATGGGCAAAAATGAGAATAATAAAACCCCGTAGGGAATTTTGAAGACTAGATAGAATAATGCTTGCTAAGTGTCTTGTCTAGCGCGTGGCTTGTAGCAAGACATTAGTTTATTCTGCCTGCTATTGTGTATGGAAGCACTTGGTAAATGCTGGTGTTGTACAAATGTCAGTTGTTGTTCCAAGAGCCAGGGAGGCAGCAGCCAGGAACAGAGGCAGATTCGGAGTGCCTAGAGATGAATCCAAAGAGAGAACTAGATCTAGCATCGTTGCGAATGTCCTCCAACATCTGGGCTGAAACTACTCAAGGGAGGAAGCTGGCTTAAGCCCAAGCCTGCAAAAGCTTGCTTTTTCTTTCATTGAGGAGCCAAGATCAGAACTCAGAAGCTGACAGAAGTTGGGCTTGATCAGGTTCATCAGAAAGAGCAAGGGGTTCCTGTTCTGCTGGGTGGGTTCCCAGCAAAGACTAAGCAAAGGCTGTAGCCAGGATAGTCTTTATTTGGAAGACAAAGGACAGCACATGACCCTGAATAAAAAAAAAAAACAGAGGAGAAGGCCAGTGATGCATCATATGAGACAACTCTCTACAAGCACAAGAGAAAAGCTTAAAAAAATAAAGAGTTTGAAAGTAAATTTAACAAATGCCTGGGGGTCAAGAGCTCATTTCTAAGCACAAATTACCGACTGGAAAGGTTTCACTTCTTGCGAACCTTCTTATTTCCAGATTCTTGATAGGGAACAGATCCTATCTGCTCTTCCTAAGAGCATTTAAGCACTCGGTGGAAGCAGAATGTTCTGGCAGGAACTTCACTAAGTGTAACCTCTGGAGTATGGCAAGCAGGCTGCACTGGGGACTGACATTTTTGCATAGTATTTATTATGCAACATCAACCATTTAAACAACTGCCAACAGTGTGGTCTCTGAGGAGAGTACAGATTGTGGGCAGAACAATGACACTTTGATGGTTGTGCCTGGCTTGTCGGTGCAGTGAAGAGGCTAAACCCTGTACATACATAAATATGAGCAAGTCAGCTCTGGTTGCCTGCTTTGCCCTGGGAGAGGGGGAAGGGTGGGGGTAGATACTTGAAGTAGACTTCTTTGAAAAGTTCCTTTTATATCTAGTTGACTTAAAACATTTCTTGAGGACTTTCTCAATGAAATTAGTATCTCAGTCCGTTCGTGCTGCTATACCAAATTATTTACCACAGACTGGATGGCTTATACACAACAGATTTGATTTCCCACAGTTCTGGGGGCAGGAAGTCCAAGATCAGAGTGCCAGTGGGGTGTCCTACGGGGGACAACCCTCTTCCAGGCTGCAGCCTGCTGACTGCTGGTTGTATCCTCACATGGGAGAAGGGCAGAGAGAGGGGGACACTGAGGTCTTTTCTTATTAGGGTGCTAATCCCATTCATGAGGGCTCTACCCTCATGACCTAATTATCTTCCAAAGGTCCCACCTTCTAATCATCATACTGGGGTTAGGATGTCAACATATGAAGTTAGGGTAAGGGACACAAAAATTCAGTCCATAACACTCAGAATTTTAGTAGAACGTCACAAGAAGAACTAGATGAACTATTTAAAAAAAACATCCAACTGAATTTTCGTTCTTTAACATCTTTTACATTCCTCTCTCTCTCTTTTACCTTGTCATTTTTGCCTCAGCAATACATTCCTCTGCTAGACTGGGGCAGGAGCATGTTCTATTTATCCATGTAGGGCCAGCACCCACCAAAATACCCCTCACATATTGTCCCCTCAAGGAAAAGAAAGAAAAAGAACAGGAAAGAAAATATTAAAGTCATCCTGAAGAGGAAAAGCTCAACCAACAAAGGGATTATGTGCAAAATCTGTTTGTAAATCCATTCTGTAGAAACCACACTATTCTTAACACAAATCCTCTGTCAATTATAGGCACTGAGAAGATCTTTTCCAAGTCTGTGGCTTCTCCTGGAACCAAGAACCTGTAGCAACACGGGGAGAGGGTGATTTGGTTCTAGGGTTAGCAGCTGGTGCATCTCTAGCCCTCACAGAGCCGAGGAGCTGATGGCAGAGCCCTGAATTCTGCGATCTGCTATCAAGAACGATGCAGTTCAAGAGTCAAGAGGAGAAAGATTATTTTGCTCTGTCTTTTTAACATACGGTCTGACCCTCAGCAAGATTTTTGAGTAGATGAAGTATATCTTTAGCACCTTCTCCTTTGCTTGTTGCATGTAGTGTGTCCGATTGCCCATTTCTGTAATTACTCTGCAAACTCACTTCCCTCTTTTCATAGTCCAAAATTATTAACCCTTGATTGTCCCCCTTCAAACCCCATTCCCATCCAGGAACAGCAGAAACCTGAAGACACTGGGATGTGTTTGCGCATTCAAATTCTTAAAAAAAATTTTTTTTTAATGTTTTTAATTTTTTTTGTTGGGAGAGAGAGAGCATGATCAGGGGAGGGACAGAGAGAGAGAGAGGGAGACACAGAATCCGGAGCAGGCTCCAGGCTCTGGGCTGTCAGCCCAGAGCCGACGCGGGGCTGGAACTCACGAACCGCGAGATCATGGCCTGAGCCAAGGGGACGCTTAGCCGACTGAGCCACCCAGGTGCCTCTGCACATTTAAATTCTTAACCTAGATCAGTCTCTGATAGTTAAAATTTTAAGCCATGAGATCAAGTGGAAATTGTGTGTGTGTGTGTGTGTGTGTGTGTGTGTGTTGGCCAGAGGGATTTAAGAAGTAGTCAATCTAGCCCTGCCTAGAATATTGTCCAAAAATTAATTTTTAAGGGTTTCTGATTTTTTAATATTCCACTTTCATTAATAATTTAGTTTAACAAACATTTACATGCTCAAATAATGTTTGTTCAAAATATTTACCTTCTCTTTTCAAATTTGGAAATGACAGATTCTCTGCATACTCCATGGTTTTCTGCAGTGGCTTCCAAAAGCAAGGCGAGCATCCGAGTGTTGGAGGACAGGAGAGCTGCACTGGCAGCCGTTTTTATATGTGAGTGGTTTTTACGCCCAGTGTTTAGAAGGTGGAGACTATTTGCAAACCTCGTTTTTGAAAGGAAATTGTCTCCCTCTCAAGCCATAGCTAAAGTAACCAGATTTTTCAAATGCAGCAATGGGGGTACAAGGGACAAAGAAGATGTAGTTACTGGGAAGTATGCAGAGAATTCAGGATAGGTTTCCGGGAATAAGGAGATGGGACTTCATCCTAGGAAAGCGGGAGGCGCAGGAGCAGGTGCTGAGCGTGGCCAAAGGGAAGGGGAAAGGATGTGACAGTTCATGGGCAAGGTTAGACACGCTTTGGGATTGTGACTTAAAAGCTAAATTAGGGGGCACCTGGGTGGCTCAGTCGATTGGGTGTCAGACTCTTGGTGTTGGCTCAGGTCATCATCTCACAGTTTGTGCGATCCTGCCCCGCATTGGGCACTGCACTGATGGCACGGAGCCTGCTTGGGACTCCCTCTCCCCCTCTCTTCCTGCCCCTCCCCAGCTTGTGCTCTCTCTCTCTCTCTCTCTCTCTTTCTCTCTCAAATAAATAAATAAATAAATAATTGAAAAGCTAAATTACATTTAACAGGAACCAATGACATGTGTGTGAGAGTGAGTATGTGTGTGAAAAAGAGAAGATTGAGAGAGAGAGAGAGACCATGAGATTGAGGGAGAGAAAGGCATGGAAGGAGAATGAAGGGATAGAGAGACTGAAAGAGACGGAGAGAGAGATAAAGACTGAGAGAACTGCAGCCACTCTGGAAAACAGTGTGGAGAGTCCTCAAAATATTAGAAATAGATCTACCCTATGACCCAGCAATAGCACTGCTAGGAATTTACCCAAGGGATACAGGAGTACTGATGCACAGGGGCACTTGTACCCCAATGTTTATAGCAGCACTCTCAACAATAGCCAAATTATGGAAAGAGCCTAAATGTCCATCAACTGATGAATGGATAAAGAAATTGTGGTTTATATATACAATGGAGTACTACGGGGCAATGAGAAAGAATGAAATATGGCCCTTTGTAGCAACGTGGGTGGAACTGGAGAGTGTTATGCTAAGTAAAATAAGTCATACAGAGAAAGATACCATATGTTTTCACTCTTATGTAGATCCTGAGAAACTTAACAGAAATTCATGGGGGAGGGGAAGAAAAAAAAGAGGTTAGAGAGGGAGAGAGCCAAAGCATAAGAGACTCTTAAAAACTGAGAACAAGCTGAGGGTAGATAGGGGGTGGGAGGGAGGGGAGGGTGGGTGATGGGCATTGAGGAGGGCACCTTTTGGGATGAGCACTGGGTGTTGTATGGAAACCAATTTGACAAAAAACTTCATATTAAAAAAAAGATTGAGAGAGATACAGAGACAGAGAGAGAAAGACACGGAGGGATGGCTTTTATTTCCTGCCTCTGGAACTTGGCTTAACCCCACACCTGTGAAAAGTGGGAATGTCCCTGCACCGGTTCTCAATGTATGATCTGTGGCCTCCTGGATGTTCCTGAAATTGTTTCAGCGGGTCAATGAGGTCAACGTTGTTTTTATAGTAATATTTGGTTGTAATTTAGGATTGTATTAGCATTTAGTTTCACGTGCTGGCACTGATGCGCAAAGCAACAGTAGGTGACACTGACGATGTCTCAGCGTAAATCTTGGCGGTGGCACCAAACAAGAATAGGAATGACACTCCTCACAGCCACATACTCGCAGTTAAAGAAATGATCGGTTTTGCTTAAAAATGCCCTTGAGGAAGCAGTAGAAATTATTGAATTGGTTAGATGTTGACCCTTGGACGCATGTCTTTTGCATATTCTGGGTGACCAAAAGGTTGCCTAAAGTACCTCTGCAGACTGAAATATAGTTGTGTCTCAAGAAAAAGTACTTGTGCCGTTGTTTGAGCTGTGAGATGAACTGTAGGTTTATTTTTTGTAATTGAGTGCCAATTTTTACTATTGGCAGACAAAGTATGGTTATTCAGACTTACACTTGGCAAACATTTTCTCAAAAGTGAACAAATACGCCTGTCTCTTCAAGGGAAACAGTTGACAGTGTTTGTTGCCAGTGATAAAAATGGAGCTTTCTAGTGAAAATTAGAAGTTTGCAACACGTGTATCCACCCTGGTGAATTTTGCCAATCCTTAAGAATTTCTGACGCACTGGCAGTTCTCTTAATGGATGTGCTCTTTTGCTCTCTCCCCGGTATCTCACCTCTGCATCAGTGCAGTTAGGCATCAGCAAATTAATGAGAGGAGAGAGGAGGCCCCTGCTCTTGGGCACCCGCAGGAACTTACTCCAGCTCCGGATGGATGTGCTCTTTTGATACTATATGATGAATAATGTCAAGATTCTCCAGATAACTAATACATGATGTTACAAAGTCATGCATTGGTAAAAAGTTCTATTCAAATTGCAAGAGAGAACAATTGATTTTAAGATAACAGAGTATAAAAAGTTCACTGTATGGTTTCAGATACCACATTGCCACTAACCTTTAAGAAATAGCACTTGAGGATTTTTTTCTGGTGAAGAAGGGAAGTGAATGGAACATCAAGAAAGGATGAGTGGGTTTCGAACTCTAAACTTTATACGTATATTTTCCTTAAGATCTATTTATCTGATACTAACATTGATGCATAGACATTATTGTAGTTATTTCCTTGTTTTCCTTTATTTTCAACTATTGTTGGTTTGTTTGGTTAAACTTTTAAACCTGATTTTAATCCATAAACATTTTTAAACTTCTGATGTGTTTTCACCATTTTATATTTGTCTGGAGATTTTTATTTCTTTTCCTTTTGTGACTCACAAAAGTTTCCTTGATACTTTTATTGTTGGATTGGAATACATAGATTCTCTTTTTATTTCTTAGTGATTTCATTTTTAACATACAGATTGAAGTTTTTTAAGTGATGGCTAAAGACACTCAAGCATCTCTTTCGTCCTGCAGAAATAGGACAAAGAACTTGGCATTTCAAAATTTCGTCATCATAGAATTCAATTTCCTATATTTTTAAGCAAATACCATGCAATAATAACAGCTTTTAAAAAATGTGTATTTATTTTTGAAGGAGAGAGAGAGAGAGAGAGAGAGAGAGAGAGAGAGGCAGAGAGAGAGGGAGACCCAGAATCGGAAGCAGGCTCTAGGCTCTGAACTGTCAGCACAGAGCCTGATGTGGGGCTCGAACTCATTGAACCACAAGATCATGACCTGGGCCAAAGTCGTCTGCTTAACCAACTGAGCCACCCAGGCACCCCTCAATAGCTTTTTAAAATAAAACTTGTTAGTTAATAGATTTGCCAACATTTTTAAACTAAGTTATTTATTCTTCATTGCTTCTTTCATCCCAGTCTTTCTTTCTGTTCTCATTTTTCTTCCTCACTATCTACTCTGAGAAGTCTTATTCCCTGCCCTGATGCTCTCACTTTGTTCCTATTAACCCCCTCTAGGTGGTCTTTTCGCTGTTATTGTTGTTGGCTTCTGTCTTATTCGGTCTCATTTTTCTTTTTGAAAAAGTAAATATGTCTGTATATATATATATATATATATTTTTTTTCTCCTTCTAACAGAAAACATATACATTCTTTATACTCTCCTGTGCTTTTCTCATTTAACAACACAACCTGTAAATCACTTCCTACCAGGTCATAGATTTATCAATTTTTTAAAAAATTTTTATGTTTATTTATTAGAGAGAGAGAAAGAATGAGCAGGGCAGGGACAGAGAGAGAGGGAGACACAGATTCTGAAGCAGGCTCCCGGCTCTGAGCTGTCAGCACAGACTCCGATGCCGGGCTCGAACCCACAAACTGCAAGGTGATGACCTGAGCCGAAGTCAGACACTTAACCGACTGAGCCACCCAGGTGCCCCGAGATTTATCAATTTCAAAAGAATAGCTGTATAATATTTTTTGGATAAACTTTAGTTTCCTCAAGTAGTCTCCTATGGATGGGCAGGGAGTCTGTCACTGATATTTGGATATGGCAAAAGGGTACAGTGAATACACTTGGGCATATACTGTTGATTTATTGAGATGTATCCTAAGGATAAATTTCTAGTTGTGGGATTGCTGGGTCACATGATCAATGCATTCTTTATGGTTTTGTATTTTTAAAAAAATAACTGAGAGAAGCATTGGTGTTCCCGGAATCTTGGGACTCATGTTCTTAATTGTTTCCTAAAATGTCTCTGCCATTATTTCTTCAAATGCTGCTTCTGCTTGTCCTTGCATCTTTACTTCGTTGTCGTTTCCTTACACAACAGCTTGTCTTTCACATCTTTCAGTTTATTATCACTTTATACTGCATTTCACATAAATTTATTAGGAGTATCTTCCAATTTAATAATTTTTGTCAGTTGTGTTAATCCTATCATATACTAAGTGTGTGTGTGTGTGTGTGTGTGTGTGTGTGTGTGATCTAATACAACTTTTTTCCAGTGGCTGTGCTTTTCATTTTCTGAATTTCTTATTGATACATTTTTCATATCTACCAATATTTGCTCCATATCTGTGTCTTCCCTCATAATCTCTTATTCTTAATCCCATGTTTTTAATCTCTTTGAGGTTCTTAAAACTATATATTTTAAAATTATTTGCACGTTTCTCTAATATTTTTCACTTCCGAGACCTAAATTCTTCACTTTGGTGAGTATTTTGACTGTCTTCCATAAAGTTAGTTTCCTCCCTTTCTTCAAAATATCCATTGTGGGTCCTCCTGAGTAGGAGTTTTACTGGTTTTTGCTTTCTCTCCTTTTCTCTCCCACCCTTGTTTGATAGCTCTGGTGGATGTTGTGTCGCTCAAGTCCTTTGGGTGCCTGGTACCAAACTGTCGTAGGTTGAAATTTGGAAGGCTTTATCATATCAGGATATTGCAGAACCCATCTCTGAACTAGCATTCATTAGAGTAACCTCTCTGAGACTCTCTTTTCTCATCTATAGGATTTGAGTGTTGACAGCATACATCTCATGGGATTGTTGTGAAGATTTCCTTTGTCAAGATATGGGAAGAACCTAGAACAATGCCTGCCACTAGGGACCACTAGATAAGCCTTCATCATCACCATCATCATCATTATCATTAATACCATCCCTGGTAAATTGCTGGCGTTTGGCAGATGGTCTAGAAGTAGGTTTTGTGGTTATTGTTACAATTCCTTGGATTTCTGGTGTCTTCTAACTTCCAAGTCAGGTTACTTTGACTTTTAAAATTCCTATTACCACATACCCTCCCTGGTCCTCTATGGATTATCCCTCATGAGACGGATGAGGTGGTTTCAGGGGAATCATACCATGACTTACTCTTCCGTGAGGGAGTCTCTAGCTCCAGGAATAGGATAATATTCTTGACTCCCCCGAACTAAAGCCCCCTTGCCCTCTGAGCCAGTACGAGTCGGGATCCATAATCAACAGGTGAAAGATGCAAATGCAGAGTGCATGGTGGTTCTTGAAGACGGATTCTTTGTTGACTTAATATATCTTGAAGTAATTACTTCCAGTGCCTTTTATAGGATTGGAACTAGAAATAAGTTTCTGTCGAGGCCAATAGTAGAAATAAGAAGATCAAAAGCCCAGAACCAAATATCTGGCTTCACTAATAATGGTAGGCAGAGAAAATGTTCTGATGAAGTCCTATCTACCTAAGAACAATGAAGTCAATAGTTATGGTATTAAGCCTTGAATTAGTCTTCAGGGATCATATTAAACTCTTGTACCTCTCTCTGTTTTCTCATGAGTAAAATAAAAATGATAATAATATGGTTATTTTGAGTTAAAAAGTACTTAGGAAAGTAGCCAATATAAACTAAATAATAGATATTGATCATTATCCTACCATTTGTTTTTGGCTAACGGACGACCTTGAAGAAAACATAGATATTAGAAGAGGAATTCCAGGGGTAAGTATTTCACTGATAAGAAACAAACCTGGCAGATTAGTTCTGTGTGTGAATAAAGACCATGAAGCCTCAAGATGAGTGTATGAGATGAGCCGGTGGAGTATAGTATGTTTTTCCTGGTAAACCGGACAGATCTACCCTAGTAATAGGGGGGTTGGGGGGGAGGGGCATTAACTGGTGCTGCTCACATCTGGGTCGTTTCTGGAATTTTCATCTTTATCCCCATTTTTATCTTTCATTTGCTGGGGTTGTCTCTCAAAGTCAAAGGTTGGAAACCTCGTGTGTGCTTCGTAGTTTTTCTTCTTCCCAAGCCATAAACATGATCATGGCTTAGGGATATCAGGTGATGTGGGGAAAGGAAGAGCCACTAAAATTAGTGGCCAAAGAAAGATTACAAAAGATATAGCTAGAGAAGTCCCAGCCCTGCTCATTTGAGGATGAATCACATTAATTCCTTTCCTTGGTTAGTGTCACTGGGGGCAAACAGTGTCTACCCTACTCTTCTTTAAATTTATGGCATGGGGACATGTGCCAACTATTTATAAATGCTTGTTTTTTTCTATGCATCTGAAACCCTTCGCCAGAGTGTATCTGCCAGAGTGTAACTTTTAATATTATAATTTGTATATCCCCAAGGGTAAGTTGAATTATTTTAGGGTTCTACATTTTTAGCAGTTCTAAAGTTTTCAGCATCAGAATTCGGTTTGGCTTGCTCAGTTGTCAGTTTGCTTTCCAAATGGAGGGTATTAAGGGAGGAGATTATGTATTAATCTGTATGACAACATTTATGTGAAAAAGTATCATGAAGAATGCTTGAAAGGAGTTAAGCTTAAATAATCCCCTAATTTGTAGACTGATTTTAAGGTTTCCAATTCTGAGATGCTAAAAACATCAAGTACTTTCTGCGATACAGGTCCAAAATCCTCATTCAGATGTAAGTATACAGCTGCAGTCGAGGGCCAAAGGTAAATACTTTTAGATTACCCTCTCAAACAGAGTTGACCAAGCTTTTCAAACTTTCATGCAATTGATCATACTATTAAAATTAAGTATCCCTCCTCTAAATGCTCTGAATCCCAGATTTTGTTTCTGGAATTAAATCACCCAAAAGACACCCACATGGATTTGAAAATGCCTGTAACAGCCACCAAGGGCTCATGCTGAAAAACCGGGGTTTCATTTTTCTTATTCAAGAGGGAGAACCAAAACAGTTTCTTTTGGCAGATTTCGCTTTAGCTCATCAACTGGAGAACCTGATGTTTTGCCAAAGAAATATGCAAATGGATGCTTGATTAAATAAGATGAAAACTTTGTTGCTGAGATATGGCTTTTCTTCCCATTTCTAACTCCATTCATTTCATGCTCGCTGAAGCAAGCCTAACTAAGCCCTCCATGACTTTCGGTGGGACAGTAACCCTCCGCGTCTACATAAACCCTCCTCGTGCTGTGGGTTCCCTATGCGTCCAAGACAGGTGGACCTTCCATCATCCTCTGGTAGGTGTGTGGTGGGTGGGAGTCAGGGAGGGGGCGGCAGGGTCTGGGCACGGATAGGTGCGGAGGGAGATTCTTCGTGACAAACGAGAAAAATCCAACCTGTCAAAACGGCATGTGCTGCTGCTTTATCACCATGATTACACCGGGGTTTTGCTTTAGAAAACCCTGGATTTTAAATTGAAAGTCAAATATAATTTGCCACAAGAAGCATGAAATGAGTGACTCGAAAACTGCCAGCGAGGCCCGGCATGACTAATCCGTATCTCTGCGATCATAAGCCTCAGCAGGTGGCGGGTCACTGGGCCTCACCTGGGCGGCAGGGGTAGACTGGGGGCCCAGGGTCGGCTCCAGGGCCCCTGTTCTGATCGATTCAGATGGTGTGGTGGCTAGAACCGGGCAGACGCCGGTCTGTTCTTTTGTCTTTGGGGAACGGCGCTGCGATTTTCATTCCTCTGTAAAATCAGATGTTGCAACGGAAGAAAAATAAAGTCTGCGTCGAGGAACAGTGCTTTAGGGGCGCGAACGGACATTGACTGAGTGCTCACCTCGTGCCTGGAACTGTGGCAGGCACCGTACGTATAGTTTCGTATTTAGCACATACGAGATACTTTACCATCCACGTTTTGGAAATGAGGAAACTGAGATGGAGAAGTGAAGTGACTTCCAGGAGGTCACACATTTGGAGCAAAGTGAGGGAAATTACCTTTCGGCGAGTCTGTACGACGTGGTTCTTCTTCTGTGCCTGGCGCATCCATACGTGGGAGCTGGAAGTTGTGTTAGGATCAGATTTCTTTTTCAGGGGAAGTCACTGAGGCGCAGAGAAGATAAATAGACTAGCCCAGGGCGAAAGAGGCCGGTCAATGGCAGAATTGGGCTTTGGATCTGACTGGCTCTGAAATGGAAGCCCACAGTCCTTCTCCTATCTCATGTTTAAGGAGGCGATTTGATAAGCTGAGGCCGAACTGATTTTCAGAGACCATTCTGCCCCTTCAAGGCTGTCCTACAAACCTCTCTTTTCTCTCACGAAGTGACTCCCTGTTAGATCTTTTTTGGGTCCTTTGAGGGCTGCTTTACCCATGGCATCAGGCTTGTGGTCGTATGCTTAGTTTGACCCTAGCACATAGAGCGATGAGCTATAGAGCAAACTCTATCGCATTTTCCAGCAGGTCACCTTGGAAGTTAGGCAGAAGCACTATCCTGCCAGTTTTGCTCACTTAGTGACCACTTCCAATTCCTTCTGGCAACCCACAGATTTAGATGGCATGGTTGCACACTGTTCACCTACTTGCTATTCGAAGAGGATTTGTCGTCACGTGGCCAATGCTGAAGAGATGGTCTGTGTAGTTGCCCTGGTCCCTCGTAAGTCATTTGAAAGGCTTGGTTTCGTGTCAGTAAGGATGAGCACATTCTGTGCGCCGTGTGCCTTGCAGGAGGCCATCTGGGAACGTTGCACATAAACACAAATCCTCTCTAATTTTGGTAGCATCTTAGTGGGATTTGTCCTAGTGCTGAGAGCTACAGGTTTATGCTTCACTGGTGGTGGCTGATAATTCAGCAGGGTTTTTTTTTTTTTTCCTAGGAGTCTCAAAAATACATCCAACGACAGATGCAAAGCCCTACTAATAAAAATAATGAAACAGGTGACTGTCATCGCCGGCTGTCCCTTTGCTCCATTTGCATCAAACTGGGCTTCAGTGACTAAGGATGCAGAACTTCTCCCATGAACTCCTGGAAAGCTAGCATGGGGAGCAGAAAACCCCATGCATTAGATTTAGAGAGCCCTGGGTTTAACTTGGACTTATGCACCTCCTAAATTGGTTGAACTTGAATAACATAATCACTCCTCCGAAATGCTATTTCCTCGTGTGTAAAAAAGATATCCTTATCCCTTTCTCAAAGGTTAAGAATGAACATGACACATCAAATGTGGAAACAGCTAGCAAAAGACTTAACATATATTAAAGCCTTGATGAAAGCTTCTCCTGTTTGATGAAAGCTTCCCTTGTAAACCGTGTGACCTTAGGCCAGTTACTTAACCTTTCTGAGTTGCAGGTTCCTCTCCTGTAACGTTGTGAAAATAATGGCTACTTTATCGGGTAGTTGTGAGGATTAAGTGGCATGGCCTGGGTAAATCACCTGGCACGGTGGGCATTCCTTCATGACGACTTTTATTGTCACAAAGTCTTTTCGGGTTAAAGTGGAAAGGGCTCAGGTAGTACGAGGGTAACCGTGCCCTTCCGGTTGCCCCGGGCAGAACCTGGTGAACACCCGGTTCTGGAAAAATTATTACTAGCACTTTCTTACTCTCGACAAGTTCCAAAGAAGTTCTGTGTCACTCTAAATATCATTGATATCTGGGGAGGGAGTTGGCCTGTTGAGAAGGAGAGAGCATAGTAGCAATCCCTTGCCCGTGGTAATGCTTGTCTAACTCTTCCAGTGGGGTAGTTTATTAGTAGTAGTTAGCTATTAGGTTGTTGCTTATTATGATTAAACAGATAAGCATCTGCAAGTGAGAAACTAAACACACAGAAAGTACACAGGTGGTGTTTTTGGCAAAGAAATTTATCCTCTTTTTGTTCATTCGTTACCTGTTAGCATCCATTTTTTAAAAGCCCAGGGCTTTTATGCTGCCCTCTGGATGCCCCACATCACCTCCTACTATTGGTGTAGGGGTGTAAGGGGTGACCCATTAAGTGTCCTGACTGACTGCACACCTTCCTCCAGTCCTAGGAAAACTGGATCTCTCCTCACCTGCCCCCTTACTCCTGGCAGTTATATCTCTTTTGATTTTTGCTTCTGGAATCTTCCTGCTTTGCCAAACAACGTTTGAAGAGGGATAGCTACGGTGGCTAATTTATTCCTCAAGGTCTCAGCGAACTCTGCTCGCTCACTTTGGGCCCATAGGCACAGGAATGTGGGCGTCTTTGCCTAGAGGTGGGGGTGAGTGAAGGGAGGAATATATTCCAGAGCCTTCCTTTGTCATTCTTCACTGTTTCCCCACTGTTTTCTGGCTCTCCACCATATCCAGTGCCTTCATCTGTGGGGGGAGCAGATGAGAAGCAAATGAGAAACAGAATGGTGGCTTTTCTACCCTTGGGAACCACCCAACTTTGATGTGAACCTGGCAGACAAATCCTAGGAGAGTTGGAAACGTCAAGAGGAGCGGGTGTCTTGCTTTCATTCTCCTCAATCCCTGACTCTCTCTCTCTTTCCTTGTCAATTCCTTTTACACTTCCTCCTCTGGAGAGAAAAGGGAACTAAATTATCACAGGGCCAGCTTTTATTTCCAATGATTATGGCCTCACACCTGGTGTGTAGCCTTTGATCCAGTCCTTTGGAATATAGGTCATCTTTCTTAGCAGTCATGGTGTGGAACTGGTAGGGGAAGTAAAAGGTAACCTATTATTTCATGTGATTGCCTTGAGTAAATATTCTCAAATAACTGTTACGTGGGTAACAGCACTTTCCTTTCATTTCCTTCAGTGCAGAAGAGACTGGACGGTAGCCTCTTTAAAACTGTATTATGAAATATATTTTAAGAATATAAAACTGTCTTCTTGTTTTTGTATCTATGATAGATGCTAACTAAACTTATTGTGGTAAGCGTTTCATGATATATGTAAGTCAACTCATATAGGGAGAAAAAAATATAAAACTAAACGTGAGATATAAGTACGTTGTAAATCAGAGTCCAACAAACATTTTTCTGTTTGGATAATGAATGTTCTAGATTTTGCAAGCCACAGGTACCTCTGTTACACAGATTCCTCCTTTTCCCCCTCCTCTTTCTCCTGCTCCTTAACAAAGCTTTATGTAAAAACCATTGTTAGCTCATGGGACACACATGAGCATCCTGCTGGCCAGGTTTGACACATGGGTGGTAGTTGGCTGATCCCTAGTATAAATGATAATAATATAGACATCAGAGTCCCCACCAGCCAGCTTAAGAAACAGAAAAATACCAATATGTTGACCTTCACTCTGTGCACATCCCTGCTGTCTCCCTCTTCTTTCCCCCAAGAGTTAATCACCAGTTTAAATTCTGAGTTTATCATTCCTTTCCATTTCTTGACAGTTTTACCTCTTATACATGTAGCCCTTAACAATACAGTATTTTTTTTTATAGATGGCATTCCATTGTATGAATATGCCATAATTTATTCAGCCATTTTCCTGTTGATGGGCATTTGGACTGCTTCCAGCCTTTACTGTTATAGGAAACACTGTTTTGCACATTCTTGTAAATATTCTCAGGCTATAACTTTTATTGAGTCTCCTTTGGTTTGATGAAAACAGAAGGGAACCATGACATAGAGGACATATAAAATTGATAGTAGATGTGGCCCTTCTTAGAACTCTCAGGTTGAAACCCCAATTTACCCTTATGCACTGCCCTGACCGATGCAGTAACACTTCCGGACTTGCCTTCTGGAATATTTCCATGTTTATCTTCATAACCCTGAGTCCAGCAGAAATCCATGCCTACCTGTCACAGGTCCAGAGAAAGGTAATTCCCCCCATGTTCAGCTTGCAATGTAGCTTTTCAGTCTTCCTTACCTACCCCAGGATATGCCTCTTCCTCAGGTAATGAAGAGTAGGAATATCTACTACCTTCTAGGGACATCCTAATCTTTGACTGTGAAGTTTGGGTGAGGCCTTTGGCTCTTAGAGTACAATTAAATGGTCTTCCAGAAAAATAACTGTCCAATTTTAGAGAATACTGATATATTTGGCCTTCTATAACATGAAATGTGTAAGCCATATGGTATCATAACTAGGTCTGGACTGAGCTGAGAATAAGCTTAGTCTAATCTTCTTCCTTTTTACAGTTTCTCCTGGAACATGAAATGAAAAATCACATAGGCGTGATAATCCCTTTTCCTGTATATTCCCATTCCTGTTCTACATTGTTTCTAATTGTTAGATTTTACATAATATGTTTTAGGCAAGTCCCTTCTTTCTCAATATTTCTTTAAAACTGGTCTCATATGTGTTTTGGGGATGAACTTTATTTTTATTTATTTGTTGATTTATTCATTTGATTAATTAAAAAAAAATTAATGTTTGTTTATTTTTGAAGGAGAAAGAGACAGAGTGTGAGTAGGGGAGGGGCAGATAGAGAGGGAGACACAGAATCTGAAGCAAGCATCAGGCTCTGAGCTGTCGGCACAGAACCTGACGCGGGGCTTGAACTCACAAACTGCGAGATCATGACCTGAGCCAAAGTCGGACGCTTAACCAACTGAGCCACTCAGGCGCCCCTATTTTTATTTTTTAAAGTTTATTTCTTTGAGACAGAGAGAGTGCAGGATGGCCAGAGAGAGATGGAGAGAGAGAGAAAAATCTCAAGCAGGCTCTGCACTGTCAGCACAGAGCCCAAAGTGGGGCTCGAAACCACTAATGGTGAGATCATGACCTGAGCTAAAGCCAAGAGTCGGACACTTAACCAACTGAGCCACCCAGGTGCTCTGAGATGAATTTTAGAGTATTATTTTGTTTCCAAAACACATTATTATTTGTATTTCGTTGAATTTATACATCTATTATAATCCTGTAATTTATTCTTTCTACCCTTCCTATTTCTTTCTCACCTGATGGGTCTGTCTTCTATTTCTTGACAATTGAATTGTCCATGCTGGGAGTTGTTTTCTATACCTGAAATTATAGTCTGAGACTGAGGATTGTTCTCTTAAGAAGGTCTTAGGGTAAATGATCAGTATACTGCCCAACATCGATAAACTCTGACTCTCTGTTTTCCTGGAGTCACAGGGGTCAGACTCATGCAGTCAGTTCCTCTCCAATGGTTATTTGTTTTCTTTCTTTTTTTTTTTTTTTCAAATCACTGGATAAGGACCATTTTTGGCCCAGGTGACCTTGGCATCTAGTTCTCAGCACACACAGAGTAAACGCATATTGGGTGGACGTTATGTTGTTGCGATTCCAACATTAAAGTCTGCCTAAGATAGATTTGATTTTTTTCCATAGAAGCTGAGACATACATCATGCAATTTTTGTTAGATCCAAATGAATACCACTCCATCTCATCTCATGTAACTTTGTTGCTTTGACCTTTTCTGCCTAAGAAGCTAGGGAAGGCAGTGTGAGGATTTGAGATCCAAACCCTGGAATGTCAGCTGGGAACTTAGGAAAATCCTTGTCTGTAAACACTGGGAAGTAGGGTTCCTCCTTACTTTAGTTCATGCTCATGCTCAAGCTTATCTTTTGTGCATTTTCCATTGCTAAGATAACTATTGTCATGATGGACTGAAATTCTATTCTCTATCAAAATAATACTAGTTATGAAACACGTGGATGGAAAAAAAAATGCTCATTTTTTATTTACTTTCCAAATGTCAGAGTTTTTTTGTATTAACATTTAAACACCTCTTTTGGATTTGTTCTCACCTAATATTGGCAGTAATTCAAACACCCCATCCACCTCAGCATCCACAGAATAGGCCAGTGCTTGATATTATAGACACTACGTATGAAATCTCTTCCAGTGCAAAGGCTTATTAACATTTAAAAAGAACTAGATCCATTTATACTTTGACTATAGCATCAACGCCTGCTGAGCAGAACTCACTGTCTGTCATTCCCAACCTTTTCCCCTCTTTTGCATTTACTGAAGTCCTTAAATATCAGCAGCACACTAAAATTTCTCACATAAATGCACCAGATGAAATCCCATCTTCAGCGCCAGCCCTCCCAACCCATTTCCCCAGTGTTCATATAACATTGAGGGGCTAATTTTCAGTAATTGTCAAAAGGAAAAGGTGACAGTCCATTTAGCAGTCAGCTAGTTGCTAATTAGTACCCAACTAAAATGCATCAAAATTTGAGCACTCCCAATTGAACACTTTGAAAGATAAGCATGCTACTAATTTAACTCTGCTGTAGGTTGAACCCCGATTCAGTTCTTTCACAGCAAGATGAGCCATGTTCCAGTGCTTTCCAACATTGATTCTTAGCCCAGAGCTAAAAAAGCCTATCTAAGCATCTGGAATTTTGTTGTTGTTGTTGTTTGGGTCTTTGATTGCCTGTGACAAGGGGTACAAACTTATGAGACTGTAGGCAGTGGGTTGTCACACTCTAACACAAGAATTAGAAAAGCACTGGTTTGTACTTTATGAAACGCCCATATTACAAAAAAAAAGAAAACACATGTTGGGGGAGTAGTGGAAGGTACAAACATCAGAGAGACAGTTAGTTGCTCAAGAAGTGGATGGTGGCAGTGGCGATTTGTCATTAAGAATAGCTGGATGTGACTTGGTCCTCCCAAAGATAGTTATGTTCCTGTTCATTCTTTGGCACATTGATCCTGGGAACTGTACCTACCGTTGGAACTAGGCACAACACTCTTTCTGCAGAAGCATAAAAAGCTTGACCAGACCTAGAAGCCATTTTACTTAAGACTTAATTAGCACTTTTTCCAGAGTTCGATTCAAACAAAACTAAAGAACAAAGAATGGGGGTATGTTTTAAGCACTTGCCATTAAATACTGTTTCAACTGAAAACGTTTTTCAGCTATAAATAGTAACAATCTTGAGGCAGGCATGGTGGTGGTCTGGGAGCCTGGAAATACATCACGTATTCCACCTCTGAAACCCATACTCTTTTCACCATCGCGCACTGATCTCTCCCAATTCTTAGTTTGAAGAAACCCCAAAAGTAACAAGTCCTGTCTTGGAAGAAAGTAGTACCCATAGTTTCTTGGGAGAAAGTAGTGTCCTAATTTTTCGAAAAAGAAGAGAGAAATAGGTCAAAATGAATCTTCTAAAATCACTAAATTGTATCCTTTCAAAGGGTTTTGAGAAAGGTATGGAGAAGGTACAGAGCTAGCTTTAATGAGGCTAAAGTGACCACACAAATCTCATTTGCCAGAAATATCGTATCTGATCTGAGAAAGGTTCATTACTGTCCGGTAGCTGTGGTTCTTTCATGCCACAGCTGCTGTGGCAACATGGTGAGTGAGGCTGAGAAGGCAGGGCCTTTTTGAGAATTAACAAAATCGATGTGTATCTTAGAAGAGTTGGATCGAGTTTCCCGGGCATCTCAGGGTTGCTAGAATAGGTACCTGGGGAAGGAAAATATAGAAAATGTAAGAGACAAAATCTTTGGAGACTGAGAAAAGCAGCAAACTTTGCACCTTGGTCAGTTGCCTACTTCCTAATTTTGCCTCTAGGTAGCTTTGGAAAGGAGGAGGAAAAAAAAAAAAAAAAGGATCGCCATCGCCGAAGCAGCTGGATTTAAATATATAAGCACACAAGTTGCCCTTCCCTGACCCTGCTCTTTTCCTTCAGAGAAGTTTTCTCTAGATCTGAGCATCAGGAGACCTGGATTCTACAACTGTCTGTGGAAATGGAATCATTCTGTTACTTCCCTGTGGTTCTGCTTTTTCACATTATTTAGTAAATGGCTTCAACTATATTCTCTATTAGTTATAAACTGTGGTGATTCTGTGATTCTGCTTTCCTATTAGAATGTTCCTCTCCACAGAAGACAAGGCAGGCTCCTACCACAGTGTATGGAACATAGTTGGTACTCAAGGAAAAGCAAATGGTAGAATGAATGAATGAATGAACGAATGACATTTCTTTTTGTGGGATTGAGTCATCTTTTGTGAGTTCCGCATTTGCAGGTTAAGCACAGTTTTTTGCATTGTGTAATATAGATGAGGGACAATTGTTGATTGAATGATTCCGGCTTCCAAACTACTTGTCTTTAGTTTTCAGAAATGTCTATGGATAGTGATAATGACTAGATTTGTCCTTGTGTATGACCTTGACCACGAAGGCCCCTATTTTATCATGTTATAAGTTCCAGGCAGATTTCCATGCCGCTGGTTCAAACTGGGAACCATGAAGGTGAGAGGGGCTGCCAAGAAGTGTGACACAGACGAGTGAAGAGAGCTCGAGTTCAATGCCACTGGCTGCATGGTGGACCTTGTACAGAGCACACAATCTGGCTGCATTCAAATTATTCATCTGAATTTTTCTTCGTTTCCACCAGTCTCCTTCACTCTGGGGTTTCCAGTTGACTGTGTTGAGGGACTCAATCCATCGCACTGGTTTTCTTTTTCTATTGCTGACTTTGGACTTTTAGTACCCTGCAGAGTCCTCCTCAATTATTTCTGGAAATTTCAGGAATACCATATGTGCTTTTGAACAGTTCTATCTGTTAGTATATGACATCTGTCATGGATTGCCCTCTCTCTCGCATGCTTGTTTCTATTGGGTGCCATCTTGTATGATGACAGCACCTGCTACTTCCTGTGCTAGTTGGCCAGGGCTGCCATTAACAGAGCACCACCCACTAAATGGCTTAAACAACAGAAATGTATTCTCTCACGGTTCTGGAGACTAGAAGTCTGAGACTGAGGTCTTGGCTGGGCCATGCTCTCCCTCAAGCCAATAGGGAAGGATCTATTTGAGGCTTCTTCCTTATTTTCTGATAGTTCCTTGGCTTGTGGCAGTATAACTCCAGGCTTCCCGTGGTGTTCTCCCTGTGTTCCTGTCATTTCCCTTTTGTATAAGGACAGAGTCATATTGGATTAGGGTCCACTCTAATGACCTTATATAAACTGAAGCGTCAGCTTCAAACAAGTTGACATTCACAGGTACTTGGCCTTAGAACTTCAAGATCTTGTCGTGGCGGGGGGAACGTGATTCAGAGCATAACACTTCCTTTGGTCACTACTGAGCTGTGACTGCTGCCCACACTGACTCAGTCCCTGGGCATCACTATCAGAGCTATCTCTGGACACTTCCATCACTACTGGCATCTAGAAGTCTTGAAGTACCAAAGCTTCACCGTGTTCTCTGAAGCCTGAAACATGCTTTAAGGGGAATGTTTTTCTTCTCTTTTGCATCACTTTTTGTTAGAGGTCCATCCAAGACATGAAATTTTAGTCAAATTTTTTTTTTAATTCTTTCCTCTTTTTCCTTAAAATCCAGCTACAGGTCTGTAGGATTGGTTGAAAGACAAAATCTGAATGACAGACTCATGGGGTAGAGGCACAGTTGCCTTCATTTTTGCCACTGAAGCTTTGTAATAGGCGGGTCTCTTTCCTTTCATGGATTCTCTGCTGGGATATCTCTCATGCAACAGGTTCCTGAAAAGCTCAATTCACTTATCTGGCAAACTTGCCTGAATTTCAGTGGTTAATACTGTCCTTGCCTAAACTGAGATCCCTGCTACATGTAAACTGAGATTAGCAAGAGTATGTAAACTATACTTCATTAAGAGAATACAAGAGAAAGTTCATATGATTATTTCAAAGTATAGGAAAAGTGTTTGGTAAAAGTTATTACGCATTTTATGAGAGAAAGTGAACTAGGAAGAGATTAAATTCTTAATCTAATAAACACACCTAAAAATATCCAATGGTAAACCTTGTACTTAATGGGAAAATGTTAAAATGTTTGATATTGGAAACAAGATAAGGGTGACATTACCAACAGTCCTATTTGACATTGTACTAGGCTTCCTAACAAATGCAGTAAAGCAAGATAAATTATATAATGATTGCAAAGAAAAAAAATGGTAATTTCATAATTCACAGATGATATGCTTACATTTTTAAGGATTCAAAAGATCCTACTGAAAGTTGATAAGTTTGCTGACTATAAGCCCATATTTTAAAATATTAGCCAATATTATATATCAGCAATAAGCAACCGGCTCCATTTAAAGTAGTATTAGAAATAACAAATGACTAAGAATCAACTTAACAAAGGATGCACAAAGTCTCAATGAAGGAAACAATGGAAAAAATAATGGTCTAAGTAGTTGGAGATGCATATTATGTTCACAGACAGGAAGACTTATTACTATAAAAATATCGATTCTTTCCAAATGATACCTAGATTTAGTGTAATGCCAATAAAAATCCAAGCAGATTTGGTGTGTGTGTGTGTGTGTGTGTGTGTGTGTGACAGAGAGAGAAAGATGAGCAAGATGATTCTAGAATGTATATGAAAATGCAAAGGGCTAAGTATAGTGAAAACACTCCTGAAGCAGAACAAAGTGGAAAAGTACTTGCACTTCCAAATATCAACGCTTTATTTAAAGATAGAGCAATGTAGATGGTGTGGTTTTTTGGCACAGGATAGATAAACAGGCCACTGGAATAGAGTAAAAAAAAAAAAAAAAAAAAGGCCCACACATCTATGGGCCTTTCCTTCATTTGTGACAAAAGTGAAGATAGTGGGGAAAATGGCCTTAATTAACAGTCTGGGCCCATTGGATATTCACATTGAAAAAAATCAAACCTGACCCTATTTCACACTATACAGAAAGTTAATTTCAGGTAGAGTGTAGATTTCAATGGCAAAACAATAAAGCTTTTAGAAGACAGTGTAGGAAAATGCCTTCATTGCCTCAGGATACAGTAATAGTTTTTAAATGGAATAACCATATGGAAAAAGATTGATAAATTTGCTTCAGGTCCTTAGAAGAAACCATTAAGAGAGTTAAGGCAAGTTAAAGAGGGTGAGAACATATTGGTGATTATATTTATAATGCAGTATCCTATAAATTAATATAAATTAATAAGGAATTATAAAAATGGGGAAGAGACTCAAACGGGCATTTCAAAAACTGGACGTCCTAATATCTAGCACATATGTTAAAAGATGTCAACCCCATTAATAATCAGGAAAATGAAAACATCACATAACGTAGTACATCTACTTGCATGGCTGAAATGAAAGACTTAAAAGACCAAGTTTATTAAGGATGTAAAGCATCAGAAACTGTCCAGCACTGTTGATGTGAATTGGTATATCATTTTGAGAATTTCACTTTGGTTGAAAATGTAACTTACGATGACCCCTGCCTCTATCAGTAGGGGTATAGCTGGTGGAAATTCATACCACGTGCCTCAAATAAGATGCATAAGAATGCTCGTAGCAGATTATTCATGACAGTTCTAACCCAAAGCCCATCAACAATGGAATGGATAAACAAATTGTGATATGGTCATAGAATGTAATAGGATAGCAGTGAAATGAATAAACTATAGTCACAGCTAAAAACATGATCGTCATAAACCTAACTTTGTATTGAGTGGATGAAGCCAGATACAAAAGGATCCATGCTGCATTATGCCATTTATGTATGGTTCAGAAACAAGCATAATAAATTACAGTGTTTAGAAATGTGTGCTTTTATGGGAAACCTACAAAGTAAAAAAGGGATTGCCGTAAATGGAGCTAAACTTTGAGGGAGGGGCAGTTGTTTGAGGGCAGGAGTACACAGTGGCTTTCTGAGGTCTTGGCAATCTTTTCTTTAATGGCCTGAGCAGAGTTTAGAGGAATTTTTCTGTTTCTATACCTTTCTTTAATAATATGGAATTTAACAGTAAAAGTTTCTTCTTTCTTCCCTGTTTTAAAGGAATGTATGTAAAATTCCAGGCCTCCTGGAGGTGCTGCATATACAGAGCTACTTAATAAGTATTCTACCTCCCTCTTCTTCCTCTGATTAGCTCTGCACACCCAATCTTAAAAAGCAATGAATAATCTTGGTGCATGCCCGATGTAGACACCATTCCCGGAAGAAAAGTTGCCTGGAGCACCGGTAGATTGCAAAGGCTAAAGATGTTCATGGCTGCCTCGTCTGATTGCCTTTTATACCAGCACCAGAGTGGTCATACCCATGACTGTGCATTTACAGAGTCAGAGAGCACCCCCCATGCTTCATAATTACTGCAACACATGTGCGAAGTCACTTTTTGCTAAGCCACGATGAGGATTCTCAGTGTTCAATCGTCCTCAAAATTTCTCATCTCTTCCCTGGAGTGAGGTGCTTTGGTTTAGCAGCCGCACATGGGGATTGCATTTAAATCATTTAAGGTCTGGAGTTCAATATCCCCTAAAAGCAGCCTCCATTCTTTTCAGGCACACCTGGATTTTTTTTTTTTTTTTTTTTTTTTTTTTTTTTTTTTACTTCAAAGTGAGGGATATCCTCCTAAGGGGGAAGAAAGCTTTGCAAACGCGTTAACTCTTTGCGTGCACAGGTGTATTTCCTGATGCCCTCTGCTTGCCTCTTCCCAGACTGTCCTTCCTTGGCGGTGGCTCTTTTAAGTCCTTAGTCACCCCGTTCCCATTTTAGCAGCACAAGTAGTAACACAGTAAATCCAGCCTGCAGAAGGCTAAAAGTCCAAAGAGCTAGTGCAGGAGAGTCCTTGAAGAGTCAAGGCCTATTTTACTTTGAGCTTATGTAGCCTTTATGGTAACAGCATACGGGCCTTCCTCCCGAATTCCTCCAATTACTAAATTGTTGGTACAGGTGGCTGAGCACGAAACAATGAGAGTCATGTCTCAGGATACAAAGTTCCTCAGAATCCCCTTACATCGACAAACTTACGCTGTGCCGTAGACGGGGGCCCTCAGAGCATTCTCTGAAAGCAAGTTTTCGCTGAGAGGTGAGAGGGAGCAGCAGCTACTGGTATTTGTGGCCGAGGCAGAAATGTTTGGGATGCCACCAACAGGTTTCACTATTTAATGATCTTACTACGGCCTGTTATTCTTAAGTTTTTACTTCCCATTACCCCTGCTGTGCGGGCGGTCCAAGAGGTGAATGTCAATCGGCTCAGAATTAAATCGGGAACTTGAGACAATGGAAGGGGTCTCGGAACAAGAGACACAATCGGACTGAGCGAGACTTAGACTTTCATATTCACAAGTCTTAGTTTCCAGAAGATACTGTAGAGAGGTGAAGGCGCAAGCTCCTGTCAGTGTTTTTCCATTATATCAGGGAATATATATTGGATATATAATATATATTGGAATATATAATGGAATATATTTCCACTATATCAGGGAATATATTGCTTTGAAAAGCCATTTTTTCAAAGCAATATATTTTGAAATATTTGTCGAGTCTCCACAGTGGGCCAGATAACTCACTGCTACTTTATAAGGACTTCTGGACCGAGCGGATGAGTCTGAGTCATGGCGCTGCCTCACTAATCACGGTGCATGGAGCACGTAGGATATGAGGGACTGTGCGGTCCTAGACACCACAGGCCCGTGGGAGTTTGGATGGAGATTGTTGGCAAGCAGAGAGGATGCTGGACTCTTCCCCTAAGTGGATCTGCAGGCCTTGCTCCTACTTTAGACAGACAGTCCATTCATCTCGGGATATTGGGCAAAATTTGCCAGTCACTGAAACCCCCCTGCCTTGTTTGTTTGTTTGTTTGTTTTCCACAGAACCATCTGCACCTGGTGAAAAATGGCCCACTGAAACAGGTGAGCGTTTCCCACCGCTTTTCCTCTGACTCCACACAGCTGTGGCAGACGGTGTCCCAGCAGGGTCTACGCAGCTCATCTGCCAAGGGGGAGTGCAGTCATGATGGTCCTGACTTAGGTCTGGGGCTCAGCTTCTGTTTGTTCTAACCACCTCTCACCCCCCTCGGTAACTACACCCAGTGGGAACTTGGCAACAAAAGTTATTGACTGAAGGACTGGAGAATCTTTTACTGCTAATGTTAAAAATCTAAATGGGGCTTGGAGCATTGTCCTTCTAAGTCAACCTTTTAAGTAGAAGGAATCTAAGGAACCAAAATTTCGTGTCCAGGATGAGTTAAGGCTAGGGACCCAGGTTCCTGGTCAGTGCGATTCCTTTCTGAGTGCATTCCTCACATTATTAGGTCATGTAGTTTACTGGTTACCTGGGGAATTTGCTGAGGACAAAATCACCTGCTTTGGGGAAAGTTTCCACTTAGTACTTAGTCCTATTTACTACTCCTGGTGGTTACTATTGTTGACCGTTGATCTGTTGTGTTACAAATCTTCCTAGGTTTCTTTAGATATATATGCTGCTTTATGTTGTGTGTTTCCAACCAGACTAACTTACCCAAGGGCAAGTACCTGAGATGGCACGAAATGGTGGAAAAGGCTTTGAGTTTTAGGGCCTGACGTACTTAAAGTAGAATTCTGAGTTTTTATTTACCAGCTGGAGGATCTTTATCTCTCTTTCAAAGAGCAAACATTTTTCATTTTTATGATATTCCATTTATCATTATTTTAATAGTTTTTGTGTTTTGTGTCCTATGTAAGAAATCTTTGTGTAAAAAAAAAAAAAAACAAAACAAGATCAGAAAGATTTTCTTTTATGTTTTATTCTAGAAGTTAATAGTCTTAGCTCTTATGTTGAGGTCTGTTATCTTTTTGGAGTTAATTTTTGTGTGTAAGGTAAGGATTGAGGTTTATTTTTTTTTCCCTACAGATACCTAGTTGTTCCAGAGTCATTAGTAGAAAAGACTACTTTTTACTCATTAAATTATCTTGACACCTTTGTTAAAAATCAATTGACCATAAATGTGTGGGTTTATTTTTGGACTCACTGCTTATGCCAGTGCCCCACTGTCATGATTACAGTAGCTTTGTTGTAAGTCTTGAAAGGAGATTGTGTAAGTTCTCCAAACTTATTCTTGATTTCATGACTCTTTTTGGCTATTCGACGTCATTTTCCCTATTCATATAATTAAAAAAAAATTAGCTTGTCAATTTCTTTAGTAAAGTCTCTTGGGATATTATTGAGATTAAGTTAAATCTGTGGATCTAGTTTGTGGAGAATTGCCATCTTGCTATGATGGTCTTTCTGAATCAGGAGGATGGTATATCTCAGTGTAATTAGGTCTTCTTTAATTTTCCTCTGCAATGTTTTGTAGTTTTTGGTGTTCAGTTCTTACATATCTTTAGTGAAATTTATTCCTAAGTATTCTTATGTTGTTGAAATAGTTAATTTTTTAATGCTTAATTTCTAATTGTTCATTTCTAGTATATAAGTTGACTTTGCTATATTAACCTTCTGTCCTGAACGTTAATTCACTTGTTAATTCTAGTAGTTTTTTTTTTTTTTTTGTAGATTCCTTAGGGTTTTCAACTACATCTTCTGTAATACAGTTCATTTTTTCTTTCCAATATTTACACTTTCCATTACTTTTCCCTGCCTTATTGAACTGGCTAGGTTTTCCAATGCAATATTGAAGTGGGAGAATAGATATGCTTGATTTGTCCCTGATCTTGGCTAAAAATGATTGACCCTTTCATAATTGAGTATGAGGTTAGCTGCAGGTTTTCAGAGATGTCTTTAATAAGTTTAGAAACTTGCCTCCTGTTCCTAATTTTTTAAGTTTTCATCATAATTTGTGTCAAATTCATTTTCTGCATCTATTGAAAAGGTCATAAGGTTTTTCTATGTTACGGTATTTACATGGCAAATTACATTGATTTTCAGATGTTAAACCAACCTATCATTCCTAGGATAAATCCCACTTGACCATGATGTGTCATGTGTTTGTTAATATTGTTTGATTGTATTTGTTATAGTTTGTTAAGGATTTTAACACTCGTGCTCACAATGGATGTTGATATATGGTTTTCTATTCTTGTGATGTTTTGTCTCATTTTGGTACCTGAGTAATATTGGACATCTAAAGGGATTTGGAAGTATTCCCTTCTCCACTATTTTTGCATAGATTTGGTATTAGTTTTTCTTAAATGTGTGATAGAATTCACTAGTGGAGAATTTTGGGCCTAGTTTTCTTTGTGGGAAGGTTTTTTAATTACAAGTTCAGTTCTTTAATTGATATAGGGTATTCAAGTTTTCTATTTTTTCTTGGGTCAAAGTTTGTACTTTCTGTATTATAAGAAATTTATTCATTTCATTTAGGTTATTAAATGTACTAAGTTCATATTAAGTTCATAAAATTCCATTATTATTCTTTCACTATATGCAGGATCTGTAGTGATATATCCTCTTTCAATGTTGATATTTTGATGTGGGTCTCTTCTTTTTCTTGGTTAGTGCAGGTAGATGCTTATTAATTTTACATGTGTTTGAGGTAACTACCTTTTGGTTTTATATTTGGTTTATATTTTTGTATATAAAATATATTTGGTTTATATACTTATATTTACTTATATATATTTATATTTATATGTATGTATATTTGTATTATTTCCCTGTTTTCCATTTCATTCCTTTATTCCTTTATCTTTATTATTTTCTTCCTTCTACTTAGTTTAGGTTCATTTTTTT
This sequence comes from Panthera onca, assembly GCF_046562875.1. Classification (NCBI taxonomy): domain Eukaryota; kingdom Metazoa; phylum Chordata; class Mammalia; order Carnivora; family Felidae; genus Panthera; species Panthera onca. The sequence goes on along the minus strand of NC_138339.1, from coordinate 210,388,015 downwards.
CTTTGTCTTTTTTTTAAGATGAGAACTCATGATTTTTAGACTTTATTTGTAACATAGGCATACAGGTGTAAATGTCTCTCTAAACACTGCTTAGCTGCATCTCATAAATTTTGATATCTTGTACTTTTATATTCTCTGAAATTTTTGAAATGGCTGTTCTGGGTATTACTATATATATATCACTAACTTCATATTTCACTTGCAAATGATACTGTATCACTTTCTATAAAATATTTAACATTTTTCAACTTTATAGACATATATTCTTTCTCTCATATTTTAGGATACTCTTGTATGGGAAATAGAATTATGGCCCCTAAAGATTCCCATTCCCTACTCACCAGAGCCTGTGCATATGCTCTCTTATATGACAAAATATATTTTACAGATGTGTTTGAGAAGGGGACTTACCTTTTATTGCATGAGTAAGCAAAATCTAATCACATGTGTCCTTAAAAAAGGAGAGCCTTCTCATCTGGGTCATAGACATGAGATGGAAGAAGGAGGAGAAAAGATTGAAAAAGTGGCTTGACCTGCCATTTCTTGGAAGTTGGAGAAAGAGGTTCATGAGACAAAGAACAAGGGTGACCTCTAGAAGCTAGGAACAACACTTAGCTGATAGCCAACAAGGAAATGGGACCGCAGTCCTGCAAATGCAGGGAACTGAATTCTGCCAACACCCTAAATGAGCAAGGAAGCATAAACTCCCCTAAAGCCTCTAGAAAGGGACACATTCTTAAAAGCAGGGCACTCTGCTTTTAACCTAATACAATCCATGTCAGATTTCTGATGTACAGAATTATAAGATAATAAGGTTTGTTGTTTAATTCACTAAGTGTTGGTAATTTGTTATGAAATTAAAAGAACCAATTAAAAAACTTCCTTTAGCAGTTATTTTAGTACACTTATTTGACAACAAATTCTATTGGTTTTCTTTTGTAAATATGTCTTTATTTTTCTCTTTTTTGAAGAATATTTTCACTGACTGGAGAATTCTTAATTGAAGGATTGTTTCAGCTCTTTGCAGATGTTGTTCCAATTTCTGTTGGCCTTCATGGTTTTCATGAGAAGTCAGCTGTTAGATTGTTGTTTCCCTTTATGTAGTAATTTTCTTTTGCTGGTTATAAAATTTGCCCTTTATAAAATAGTAAACTCATTAAACATTTGACAACAGTAGGCTCTCACATGAGCTTCTCCATTTTTATTCTGCTTGGTGATCTTTACATATTTTGTATGAGGCATGTTTTTGTCTTTTTCAAATTTGGGAAATTTTCAGCTGTTTTTTTCTTCAAATACTTTTGTCTATTCTGAGATTCCAGTTAAACATGAGTTTGGCAATTTTATATTATCTAGGAAGTCCCTAAAGGTAATTACTATTGATGTATATTTATTCTCTCTTGATAATTTATTCCTTCTTCTGTCATATTTATTTGGCTGTTAAATCCATCTCATGATTTTTAAAAATTTCATACATTGTATTTTTTAGTTCTCAGCTTTTTACTTGACTCTTCTTTATGTTTTCTATTTCTTTACTGGGACTTTATACTTCTTTCATTTATTTCAAGTTTTGTTTTTTATTTTGGATAATAATATACAATAGTAATATGTCATATTAATAGTTAAGTCATTGTCTCACAATTTTATCATCTTGTTCATTTAGTAATCAAACTAGTTTAAGTTTGTTTTCTCTTGAGAACATTGTACATTTTCTTCAGTCTTTAAATATCAGGTAATTTTGGATCATATTCCAGACAATATGAATGCCAAGTTGTGGATACTCTGGATTCCATTATTTTTTCCCCACTTAGGATTGTTTGCTTTATGAGGCATTAAAATCTGTGTGAAGTGAAAACCCTGCTTCTTAAGTGGTGGTTCTGATTTCACTTCAGATTTTTTTCTTTGAGCTACTTTGAGTGTGTCCTAAATATTTATGGTTCAGGCCTCAATCAGAGATGTGGGTAGATAAAAATGGGGGGTCCTCTCTCTCTTTTCCTTTGAAATGTCACCATTGTTCTCAACAGCCATGTTTCTCCTGGCTTCAGTTGTCTGGTTACCCAGGCAAGAAAGGCTCTGTTTTTTTCAGTCAGCATCCTACTATACCAAATGCACCTCAAGAGACTAATAACTGTAAAAGTAGGAACTTTTATGTACATCCTCTCTCCCCTTCCTTCCTTTGTGTATTCCTGACAGCATCTGTCTGCTTTTATTCAACTTCCAATACGTTTGTGTAGTTGTTTTTTTATATTATGTCCAGGTTTTTTTTGGTTGTTTCTTTAGGACAGTAATCTAGTAGGTTCTTAGACTATCATTTCTAAAAGCTGAAGTTAGTCATTGTCTTTTGGGCAACTCATTCATAGTTCATGTTGGAGATTTTCAGTAATTTCAAGATGAATATAATTTATAGCTAACTCATTAATTAAATGCTTTTATGCCTCTAATATGTCCCAGCTATGTTGATGGGAGTTCTGTTTTCAGTTGTGAACTTTTCACCTGGTCCCTTCTCTAATAGGACTTCAAAACTGGTGGAGAAGACAGATATTAAAAGCAATTAAAATACAGTGTGGTGAATGTGGTCATAAGAGGAATTACAGGGTGCTGCAGAAGTAAATGGTAGAATTCCCTAATATAACAAAAGAGATCAAGGAGACTTCCCTGAGAAAATGAGATTTAAGATGAAGAAAGGGTAGGAATTGAAGTCAGATTAATAGAATTAAATGTGATTGTTAACAAATATTCGGGGGACTGTTTGGAGAACTGTTCTAGTGAATGATGAGGTACAGGGCAAGAGTAGAAAGAAGAAAAATAGAAAGTAGGTACAACAATCTCGGTGATATCTTGAAGGAGGTGGTGATTATGGAAGAGAATTAGGATATATTTCAAAGATATTTAGGATACAGAATTAAATAAGATCTCATGATTAGTTAATAAAGGTCAGGTAGAGAGAGAGCCATCAAAGATACCTGGCATGAGCCTCTGAATGGATGGTGGTACTTTTTATTGAGCTGGGCACACTGGGAGAAAATATATTAAGAAATAAAATAAGATTATTAATTCGCTTTGAGGCTTTTAAATTTAAGGTACTTGTATTATATCCAAATTGAAATATTCAACATATATTTGAGGGCGCAAAAGAGAATTCTTAGCTGAAAGTATCACTCTTTTTAAAAATAAAATTCCAGTATAGTTAATACACAGTGTTCTATTAGTCTCAGGTGTACAATGTAGTGATTTAACAATTCCATACATTACTCAGTGCTCATAGGGATAAGTATACTGTTCATCCCCTTCATCTATTTCATCTATCCCACCACCCACCTCCCCTCTGGTAACCATTTGTTTGTTCTCTAAAGTTAAGTGTCTGTTGTTTTGTTTGTCTCTCCTTTTCTTTGTTCATTTGTTTTGTTTCTTAAATTCTACATATGAGTGAAATCATATAGTATTTGCCTTTTTCTGACTGACTTATTGCTTAGCATTATACACTCTAGATCCATTTATGTTGTTGCAAATGGCAAGATCTCATTATTTTTTATGGCCGAGTAATACTCCAGTGTGTGTGTGTGTGTGTGTGTGTGTGTGTGTGTGTGTGTATACACCCCACCTCTTCTTCATTCTTTCGTCTATCAATGGACACTTGGGCTGCTTCCATAATTTGGCTCTTGTAAATAATGCTGCAATAAACGTAGGGATGCATATATCTTTTCAAATTAGTGTTTTTGTATTCTTTGGGTAAATACCCAGTAGTGAAATTACTGGATCATATGGTAATTATGTTTATAATTCTTTGAGGAACCTCTACACTGTTTTCCATAGTGACTGCACCAGTTTGTATTCCCACCAACACTTCACAAGGGTTTCTTTTTCTCCACGTTCTTGCCAACACTTGTTGTTTCGATTACTCCCTTCATGTTTGTTATTAGCTGCTTTATGTATTTTGGTGTTTCATGTTGGGTGCATAAATATTTATAATTGCTATCATATCTTCTTGTTGGATTCTCCCCTTTATGATTATGTAATATACTTCTTTGTATCTTTCCACAGTCTTTGCTTTAAAGTCTAGTTTGTCTGATATAAGCATTGCTACCCCAGATTTCTTTTCACATACGCTTTTTCATCCCTCCACTTTCAATCTGAAGGTGACGTTAGATCTGAAATGAATCTCTTGAAGGCAGCATATAGATGGGTCTTACTTTTTTATCCATTCTGTCACCTTATGTCTTTTGGGGCATTTAGTCCAGTTACATTCAAAGATATTATAGATAGGTCTTATATATTGCCATTTTGTGAGTTGTTTTATAGTTGTTTTCATAGTTCTTGTCTGTTCTTTCCTTCTCTTGCTGTCTTCTCTCATGGTTTGTTGACTTTTTTTAATGATATACTTGGATTCCTTTCTCTTTATTTTTTGTATATCTATTACTGGTTTTTGATTTGTGGTTACCATTAGGTTTGTATATAACATCTGCATATCATAGTCTATATTAAATTGATGGTCGCTTAAGTTTAAACCTTACATTCTTTACTCTTCCTCATGTTTTAGGTATGTGGTGTCATATTTTGCATTCTTTTATTTTTTGAATCCCTTGACTTATTTTTACAGATATACTTATTTTTACAGCATTTGTACTTCCTACTTTTCTTCCTCTGACTTGTGGTCTTTCCTATCAACTCAGAGTCTCCTTTAACATTTCTTGGGCTGATTTAATGGTGATGAAGTCCTTTAACTTTTGTTTGTCTGGTAAACTTTTTGTATTTCCTTCTATTCTGAATGATAGCCTGTTGGATAGAGTATTCTTGGCTGCAGGTGTTTTCCTCTCAGCATTTTGAATATGTCATGCCACTCCATTCTGGCTGCAAAGTTTCTGCTGAAAAATCTACTGATATCCTTATGGGTTTCCCTTATATGTAATTGTTTTTTCTTGCTGCTTTTAAAATTATGTCTGTATCCCTAGCTTTTGTCATTGTCATGACTATGTGTCTTGGTGTGGACCTATTTGGGTTGATTTTGTTGAGGGCTCTCTGTGCCTCCTGGATTTGGATTTCTTCCCCACCCCACCCCCAGATTTGGGAATTTTTCAGCCATTATTTCAGCCATTATTTCAGCCATTATTTAAATAAATTTTCTGCCCCCTTTCTCTCTCTTCTCCTTCTGGGATTCCTATAGAGCAAATGTTATTATGGTTGATGGTGTTGCTGAATTCCCTAAGTTCGTTTTCATTTTTATTATTATTTTTCTTTCCTCTATTCAGCTTGATCACTTTTCCTACTATGTTCTCTAGGCTGCTAAACTTTCATTCTGCTTCCTCTGGTCTACTGTTTATTCCATCTAGTCTATTTTTATTTCAGCTGTTGAGTTCTTTGTCTCTGATTTTTTTAAAATCTCATTGCTAAGGGTCTCACTGAGATCCTTTACCCTTTCTCGAAGTCTAGTGACTATCTTTGCAACTATTACTTTATCCTCTCTATCAGGTATTTCACTTTTACCTGTTTCAGTTAGGTCTCTAGCTGTGATTTTCTCCTGTTATTTCTTTTGGGACATATTCTTCTGTCTCCTCATTTTGTCTAATTCCCTGTGTGTTTCTTTGTATTATGAAAGCTATGTCTCTTGCTCTTGAAATTAGTGGCCTTCTTAAGAAGTAGTGCCCTGCATTGTAATGTCCCCTGTTCACCAGAATCTGGTGCTTCAGGGGTGTCTCTTATGTGTGCTGTGTGTACCCTACTGTTTTCCTTCAGTTCAGTCATCTGCAATGTCTCTCTTTGTCTGTGGTGGTCAAGGTTTGGTCCCTGTGTTGTTAGTGGGTCAGTCTGGGGCTCCCTTGGGATTTAGTTGAGTCAGACTAGGCATTTGCCAGAGATACATTAACACAGAACTGCAAGGTGTTATCTGTGTTGTCCCCTGAGAAACTTTGGTTGGTGAATGGGTCCTGCAATCAAACCAGATGTCTTCCCTTAGCTGACTGCTGGGGCCATAGTCAGGCTGGTGTGTGTGGTTATCTTCCCCTTCTCGTGGGTCGGGAATCACTTTGGAGTGGTGCTGGCCTCTGTTAGGGCTGCTTGCACACGGCCAGTCTTTTGGCACCACTTTGGATGAGTTCTGGCCAAGAGCATATTGGAGGGGACAGGCCCATGGGAGGATGTGGGGGCAGGGCATGAGGTGTTAGCAAGGTGTATGTATGTTGGTCTATTGTGGGAGAGGACCTACAACCACAGGGCCTGGTGCTGGTGAGATTGGATGGGGAAGATTCACAGAAGCATTCAGGGTAGAGGCCAGGCATTGGTTAGGTTTGCATGGGTCTGCTGTGGGAGGAGACTTGGAGCTGAGACCTGGCTGGAGGAGGCATGTCTACAGAAGAACGTGAGGGTAAGGGTGCAGTGAGGTAGTCAAGTAGCAAGTGTTGGTGCTGTGCACTGGTGCCTGCAGGTGTCTGTGTGTCTAGACTGAGGTGAGGGGGAGGGGAATGGTGCCTGCCACCTCCTCTGTTCATGTAGAAATCTCCCAATGATTCTTGCCCCTCCATCACGTGCTTTGATATTAATAAACAGCTCTCCCTCCCATATATCCCAGGCATTTTTCAAGCTGCTGCTTCTGTGCTGTATCTCTGCAGGGCTCTTTGTTATGCTGTCTCTTCAAGGGTAAAGACTCACTTTCCCTTTCCTTCTTGGCTCTCCCAGAGCCCACCCTACTGACTTTTAAAGTTCCATGTATAAGCCTGGCTGATTGTAAGAACTTGTGAAATTTGACCCCTCTGGTTTTCAAAGCCAAATGTTATGGGGATTCATCTTCCCTGTGTAGACTCCCTAGTGTGAGAGTCTGTTTCTCTCCCCTCTTCTAGTTCATAGTATCCCTCCTTCCTGGGGTCTGTCCCATGGACAGACCATGTCTCTGTCCTTCCTACCCTCTTCAATGTGGCCTCTTCTCTAAATGTAGCTGTGGAGAGTCTGTTATGCCAGTCTTCAGGTAATTTTCTGGATTATTTACACTGACATGGGTGTTACCCATTTGTACCCTAAGGACTTGGTAAGCTTAGGGTCCTCCTACTCCACCATCTTCCCCAGATCCTGAAAACATCACTATTGGCACCTTCACTGTCTCCTCACTGATAAGACTGATCTATCTTGGGGCGCCTGGGTGGCTCAGTTGGTTAAGCATCTGACTTTGGCTCAGGTCATGATATCACAGTGCTTGAGTCCGAGCCCCTCGTCCGGCTCTGTGCTGACAGCTCAGAGCCTGGAGCCTGCTTCAGATTCTGTGTCTCCCTCTCTCTGACCCTCCCCTGTTCATGCTCTGTCTCTCTCTGTCTCAAAAATAAATAAACATTATGAAAAATGTTAAATAAAAAAAAAAGACTGGTCTATCTTATTCATAACTTTTGTAGAAAGAGCTGAGCATGCTGGGCTCTGTGCCTTCTGGGTCCCTCTTCCGCAGCTCACAGGTGTTTAGGACATAGGTGTGGTTTTCCATTTAAGTAGCTTTGGACTAGATCCCAGTAGTTAGGGTTTATCCTACTCTGCCTACGAGTGGAGAAATAATCATGTCCAGTTTTGGAGAAATTTAGGGAGCCCAACTAAAGTCCTGGTCCTCAATCAGTTTTATCAATATATCAGGCACTACAATAGGGATTGGCCCTCTCTTAGGTCTATTTTTTTCATTGGTTCTAAGCTTAAAAGTGGAAAATAGGATGGTATTTATTGCTGCTCCCAAATCCAAACAAACAATAATATCTTCTCATTTTCTATGTGAGTTAACTGAAACTTGCAGGGAACTAGATATTTTTTTTCCATGTTTGCCCTAATAATAAATGACACAACTTGGATTTTAATCTAGTTAATTATTTTAAAAAAGTCTTTCTTTTTGGTACTTCATACCACAGTGTCTCAAAAGCATCAGAACAGTGAAATTTTACTCTTTGTCAATGAGTTTTGGGTAAAATGGGGAACTGTTACCTAGAAGACAAGTCAATTTGGATATTCTCTCATTGAACGGGCTGAGTATAAGAATAAAAGAAGATAATTTTAGCTCTTTGTGGAATCTCAGAAAACCTTATGAGTTTGGCTGTGAACTATACATGACAGAGCATCTCTGTGTAACATCTAAAGGGTCTTTCCACCTACACATCTACCTTTGCACTTCTATCTTTTGAATGTCTTGAGAGAGAGGGTCATCTGAATTCAATGAAGATCGTGTGGAAATGGTGAATCTTCTTTTTGCCACTGGTGGTATGATAGGATGTTGATAGCTGAAAAGGATTTCTGTTAGAATTAAACTTTAGTCTCCTTGAATTAAGAGCAGTTTATTAGCGTATGTTATGGGCATCACACAACTTATTAGAATATCTTTAATGAAGAGTGCATTAAAGTGGAAAGAACATACACACTATAGGCAAGTAGCTCAGATCGTGTCTATATGGTGATGGCCAAGATATTTGACTTCTCTGACCTTCAGTTTCTTCATTCAGAAAACGATGGTGGGGGGGGGGCAATGCTTTCCATGTTATTGCACAAAAGTTTTTCATACAGCTTAGATATGCATGTGGCAAAACTGCTCTTTTGTTGTGAAAGTTTCGAACTCAAATTTTTTACACTTGCCTGCTTTTAAAAGCCATCTATGATCTGTTGAAATTTTTTAGTGACTGTGTCTTTATGGGTAACTCCACAATACTATGCTAAGGAGTGAAATGAAAACCCAGAAGACAGGCCGTTTGGTCAAACCCTTAGGTAACAGTGGTTTGCCAAAGCCAGTGGGGGATTGTCACGGTAGGGAGAAATTAAGGGTTTCCTGTCTCTAGGACCTTGCACAAGTGTTTATTCTCCCTCTGCCTCAGACTCCTTGTCTGCAAAACGAGGATAATGCTATCACCTTCCTTATTAGGTTGTTGCAAGGCTTAAAAAACTTAGTATGCATAAAGCCGTTATATTTGTGCTTGGTACAAAGTAGGCACTATATAAATGTTAGAGATAATGACACCCATGACAATGACAATGATAATGATGATGGAAACATTTCTATTGTCTGGTTCAGGTTTTTTTTTTTTTTTTTCTTTCATATATGTTTCAAATGTTCACTTAGTTTTCTTTTAAAAAAAATGGACGATGGGAGAAGCAAGTAAAATAAGAGAGCCCTGTATGACTTTTTAGAGACACCCTTGGTTTTTGGCAGGTGGGATTTGAGAGTGAACAAAGAACGGAGACGTATTGGCAGTGCAGAGAGGCCTGTCCTGACTAACGGGAGAGCACAGCCACAAACGACTGGTTTGGAAATAGGATTGGTCTTGGAGCTGGCATATTTGAGACAGCTTTACTATTAGTCGAGAAACCCCACTGGAGGAGAGACGAAGGGTTCTTGTTTGTTATAGCTCTCCCTACCCCAATAGAGAAGAGCTGGGAAATGAGGTAAAAAGGCTTAAAGGCTTCCCTTCGTTTCTGAGGGGTTCAGTTTCTTACTCAGCTTTAAGGTCTTGGGGCTTGCGCAATGCATGGCCTTGAGACCCAGGAGAAAACCAAAGTCAGCTGTGCTTGTGGAATTAGGCAGCTCAGAGCCCGGGTGACTCTGCACAGCTAACGACCCTCACAGAGTAGGTGCTCCCATGAGCCTTTCAGAACCACAAATCCTCTCTGTGATTTGGAGGCCAGTCAAAAACCTACACAGGAATTAATGAACCAAGACAAACTTCACAGTGGCAGGCTAAGTCAGAGGCCAGGGCAGAGGAACTAGCAGCAGAATTCTAGGAGAGAATAAAAAATTTATGGTAATCATTGGTGAATAGAAATGGAAGCAGAGAGTGTTAGACATTACCTAACCTAGTTCAGCCACGATCTATGGCTGCTGTAATTGTGAAGGCTTATACTGGCTCAAGTCTGAGTCTGAAGATTTGTGGTTACATCGCTGGAAAGTTATATTCTCTTAAACTTGAAAGTGGATGTGAAAAATCTATGTAGTTTATATTATGTATTAAAGATTTTCTTTTTCTTTTTTCTTCTTGTTGGGTAAGAGCTAAATTAAATAGCTGGAGGAAAGCATTTAAAAAAAATCTACAAGTTAGGATGCATTGAGAGAGAACTTGACAACTTGAAAGGATCATCTCAGGCAGGCTCACCCCCATTTGGGGCAAGTTCTTAAAGATATCCTCGGGATAAGAAAAGAATAAAAGGGGTAGGAGAAGCAGCACTCTGTTGAGGAGAATAATAATCCTTCTTAGATTTCCTGTCTTACCTTTTTCCTCTGGGGCGTCATCAGATCCCCAAGGATGAAAAGTTGTATGCGTTTTCTCTACCAGTGTTGTGGGCAGAGTGGGTGGGGACCGCTGGCTCTGCCGTCCTACATGTGGGTCCCCTGGTATGCCTGCTCGTTCAGGTTGGTCCTACTATCTGTGTGTGTTGGGGTGAAGGGAGGTATGTTGAAGTGTGGGGGTGCCAACTGGGGGTCTATGGCTGGCCCTGGAGTCCATTGGTACTTCCCTGAAAGAGGGTTACTAGGTTGTTTGGTGTGAAATACTGGGCAGAGAAGCTTAAGCTCTCATATCCACAGAGAACTGCATAATTGAGTTTAGAGTGAGAACACATTCACATAAATCACTTTATAAAAGGGGCTCTTCTTTCCGTGTCCAACTCAAGCATAAATATTTAGCATCTACAAATTATAGCAACAGACAGCCCAGACAGAAAGATTTTTTAACTAACGCTGGGACAACTAATCAAATATCTTGGGCAACAATTATCTATGTTATATACTAAGCCAAAAATTAGTTTCTTGTGAATTAAGTAAAAACTGCTATTAATCGAGTGCTCCCTGTGCATGCCATGCTGTGTTTTCAGCGTATTATTTTAATATTAACACTTTTCAAGACCAGTATCATCACTGCTTAAGAAGTGGGGATTATCTCAGAAAGGGTGGCCTGCCCAAGGTCACTCAGTGGCTAGGGGCAGGGCTGGGATTCTACATAGACCATCCCAGTGAAGACTGAACATATCTCATACCACAGTGGACTTCCCCTAATGAAGCATATGGAACAATGGGATATTAAGCTGTTCAATTGGTTTTTAATAGATTTTATTTATTTATTTATTTATTTATTTATTTATTTATTTATTTATTTATTTTTAGAGAGAGAGCGAGAGAGCACAAGTTGGGGGCGGGGGGAGGGGAGAGGGGCAGAGGAAGAGAGAGAGAGACAGAGAATCTTAAGCAGGTTCCATGCTCAGCGTGTAGCCCAACATGGAGCTCAGTCCCACGACCCTTGGATTATGACCTGAGCTGAAGTCAAGAGTTGGATGCTCAACTAACTGAGCCACCCACGTGCCCCTCTGCTGTCAGATATTTATCCACTTGTGATTGGAAAGGATTTTTGTAAGGATAGACCGTGAAGAGATGATGGGAGAAAAGATGGACAGCAGAAAGTCAAACACTAAAAACCAAAGTGTAGAATCTTCTCTAATTCCAAATTTAAAGCAAATTTGGCAACCTGGGAAAATTATTTGGAATATGCAAAGACAGACAAAGATTATAAGCTTTAACCTGTTCAATACTTAAAAAATTTTTTTAAATGTTTATTTATTTTTGAGAGAGAGAGAGTGAGCGAGCACAAGTGGGGGAGAGGTAGAGAGAGAGAGAGGGAGACACAGAATCTGAAGCAGGCTCCAGGCTCTGAGCTGTCAGCACAGAGCCTGACGTGTGGGGCTAGAACTCATGAACCGTGAGATTGTGACCTGAGAGGAAGTCGGAGGCTTAACTAACTGAGCCACCCAGGGGCCCCAACCTGTTCAATACGCTTAAAAATCCACAATTAAAAAAAAATCTCAGAGAAATGAACAAGAATCAAAGACAATTCAGAAAAGTAATGCAAATGGGCAATACATGTGAGAACACGATCAAACACAGCACATTACAGTTTTTCACCTTCCGATTCACAACAATTTGAGAAAGGTGCAGTGAAACAGGCATTTTCACATGCTGCTTGTAGGCTTATAAATATTTTAAAAAACATTTCTGGAAAGTCAGTCAGCTGTAGGGAAAAGCATGAAAAAGTTAAAATGGTTTAAATTTTGGTCTCTACTTCTTGGGATGTCTTTTCTTCTCCATGGAAATAGAATCATGTACAGAATAGAATGTTGGAGAACGAAATTTTAGTGCAGAATCCTTTTTTTTTCTTTGATTTTGGATGTCACTGGGCAAATGATTTAGTCATCCTAACTCAGTGTTTTATTTGTAAAAGGGGAATGATACCATGATTCTGTGAGGATTCTATGACACAATGCACGTTAAGACTTATCCTGGTGCATAGTAATTATACACTCTAGTAATACTTATAATGTTGCTGTTCTTTTCATCCTAGTTTAATTTACAAGGAAAAATAGTGGAAACAAACTTTTGAAAGACAAATGACATGAATAAATCTTCGTTATAAAATTTGAGAATGAACAAAGCAGCTATCTATTTGTTATAATTTATACTGTACTCATGGAGGGAAATATACCAAAATGATAACATTGGTCATTATTAGATGTTTGTGTTTCTTTATCCAGTTTTTCTGAACTGGAGATATTCCTTTGCCTAAGTACTTTTAGTAGGGGAGCAAGGTGAAAAGCCAGTCATAGCTGGAGCATTCTGGAGCTGACTGACTGAAACAGGACTTGAGGCTGGCGTGGGGGGTCACCGGAGGTGTGGGGCAAAGGTAACCCCATCTGGGGCCCCCGAGTGGCTCTGTCAGTTGAGCGTCCAGCTTCGCCTCAGGTCATGATCTGGCAGTTCCTGAGTTCGAGCCCCATGTCGGGCTCTGTGCTGACAGCTGAGAGCCTAGAACCTGCTTTGGATTCTGTGTCTCCCTCTCTCTCCGCCCCTCTCCTGCTTGTGCTCTGTCTTTATCTCTCTCTCTCTCTCTCTCTCTCTCTCTCTTTCAAAAATAAAAAATAAAAACATTAAAAAAAATTCAAAGTTAACCCCATCTGAGTTTCGGTATGAAATTTGGATCTCTGGATATCAATTCAATCTTAATGAGAGAGAAACCAGAACTTTACTGCATTTATTTTCCATGAAGGATTGAAGGAGGCTGAAGGGAAAGGAAAATAGCACCTTTAAACAAAGTCTCCAAACTCAGGATGCCAGGATAGATTGTGAGTAGTCACGAAATATTTTTAGATTCTTACTCTGTACCCTATATTCTTAGCTGTGGTGGCAGTTAGATTGTCACAGCGTGAGTCCTAGTCCTAAATTCTTAGCACACATCAGCATGTTGTATCTTATAAATCTAAAGCACCTGGCAAGCAAAACAAGAATCACACACACAGACACACACGGACACACGCAAATACACACACAGAGGATTTGGAATGCGAGGGCCAGAGGAAAAGAATTGGTGGCATGAAACCATGAAGTGTATCCTGTCCACTGGGCCAAAAGCTAAATGCTTCAACATGAGTGGAAGATTCATGTTGGAATTCTTTTCATTTCCAGTGACTATGGAAATAATATAACTTGAAATACATTCATGTGTTTTCCTTTTTCATACTTCCTCGTATGAGACTCACCTCTGATTTATCCAGGGAGATCCATTGCCTTAGGAAGGACACAGGCAGGAAAGTTAGGGCAGGAACACAAAGAGAAACAGTTTGCCTACTCAAATTTTGCCTGAAAATGGTTTTTTTTGAGTGCACTGTGAGACAATGTGTTGGGGCTAACTGAAAGGGGAAGATTTTTCTGAATTCCAAAAATCTTCCCTTTCCATATCCGGAGCCAAACCTAGGAGACTCAGATCACAGAGGAAGCCTGGGAAGGGCTGAGGATGTGACCTCAGGAATGGAGGTCCAGGAGCAGTGGCCAAGCGAGAGCAGAGGGAAAAGGGATGGCGAGATAGGTTTGCCTACAAAGGACCCGGAACCCCGTAGGCTGCACATAGTTGCAATAGAAGCCCTAGGAGTCCCCACATGCCTGGTGTTGGGGGTGGGGGTGGTGGTGTAGGGGGGGGTGTCAGGGCACCAGTGACCGACAGAGGGCTGACGTGTCAGGATGGAGAGGCCACAGAGTACAGGACGTCACAGCCAGAAGCACGTGCGTGAGATTATGTGCTTCAGCAGCACTTCGAGCAAAGTGCCCCCAAAGGCCAAATGAGACTGTTACCTGGGCTGATGGCCAGGCAGGCCGGTCAGGGGACATACCGGGTCCACACTTCAGTGGCCAGCGGTGCAGGCCTCCCAGGAACAAGTGTGGACCAACTCCAAGATAGGGATTGGCACCGGAGACTTCCCTTGTGGGGCGCCCCAGTGTCCCCCTGTACCAGTGTAAGGGGACGGAGGGCGGGAGGAGAAAATCCCCATGAGAGGTGTCGGACCAGCTCTTACAGGGATTTTGAATTTCAAATTGGCAGACGATTTACCCATTGGATTAGTGGTTCTCAACCTGGGCTGCACATCGGAACCACCTGGGAAGCTTTTAAAACTCCTTACAGCCAAGCCCAATTAAATTAGAATCTCTGGAGGTGGGATCCTGGCATTAGTATTTTAAAGAAATCTTCATATGATTAAAAAGTGCAGCTGGATTCTAGAACTGTTGCAATGAGGAAAAAAGAAACTCGAAGGAGACTTTTGAATTGGAAGTTATCTTTAACTGGCAAGGTTAGTTTACTTTCGTTTTCTCCCATTAACCGAAATTCTTGGACGATCCAGAGCGGAATGAGATTCTTTTACGAAAAGACAGTTTTCGAAAAAAAAAAAAAAAATCTGTATAGGCATTAGAGTATTTTCAGTCCTGCTCCACATAAGAAAAATAAGAGCTAACGCCCTGAGTGCTTATATTTGCCAGGTATTAGGTTGAGTGTTTTTTAAGTATTCTTTAATACTCAGGACAACCTAGGAAGTAGGCGCTACTGATATTTCTGCTTTAGATAAGGAGACCGTCAGGGCGAGGTTAAGTAACTTTTCCGGTTGCTCTGTTAGTAAGTGTTCAAGCAAGTATTCGCACCCGCCCAGGCTCACCTGCCAGCTGCTGCCTGGCATCACTTGGACAATGTGGTGTCTTCCTAAGCTCCTACCCCTTGACAGAAATAGCCTGTGCCCTCCATTCACAAAGCTGACTTAGATTTGCCACAACTGTTGCTGTGAAAACTGCAACGTGTACTTCCAGTAATCGGCGTTTGCTTGTTCCAACATTTGTTAAAACTTGGTCGGGGTCCTAGAAGGAATTTTCACATAGCCTGTCCTGGTCATCGTTTTAATTTTTACTAGATTTCTCCTTCTTTCAGCATATCAGAATATCCCTCACTACCTTTTCAGGATACTGAAGTCAAATGCCACTGTCTTCCTGAAGCCTTTTCTGGTCCCGTGAAGGACCTATCTCCTTGCTGTGTTGACTGACTCTGTTCTTAACGTCCTTTATCTCATTCACACACAGCCCATATTATGTAACTACTTACTATTATCCCCATGTCTTGACCCTTTCTTCTATGAGTTCTGCTCGGCTAATGCTAATTCACCTCCCTTTGTTCAAGAACAACCTTATCTATCTTTGTATCTTTTGAATTATTAACACATCTCGTTCATGCTCAAAATTGTACGTTTTAATAAAACTTTACGAAAATAATCGTGATTCAAATATAATATCCAGAAGGAAATGGTTCCTCCTTAAAACAATAAATACTACAGACATAGAATAAAATGAGTTTCAAAAGGAATCTATTGAAAGGCAACCTCTGACTAAATAGGAAAAGTAGAAGGTGGATAAGCAATGTTTTTACTTTTCCTTTCTAGAATAACTTGAAGGGTCGTCAGTTATTTTAAAAATGTGCATCTCTCTGGGCACCTCAGTGGCTCTGTTGGTTAAGCGTCTGACTTCGACTCAGGTCATGATCTCGCTGGCGAATTCAAGACCCGCGTGGGGCTCTGTGCTGACAGCTCAGAGCCTGGAGCCTGCTTGGGATTCTGTGTCTTCCTCTTTCTCTGCCCCTCCCATACTCATGCTCTGTCTGTCTCTCTCTCAAAACTAAATAAACATTTAAAAAATATGTATCTCTCAAAATAAAATGCTTATGACTATTTGTCTTAAGATTCCTTATGGGAAAAGACATTTTTAGTTGAGTTTTTTTTTCCCACCCATATTCTTACGACACGTTCTTTTGGATTTGACAGGTAGCGTTGCAGAACTTTACTAGACAAATACATATTTGAAAAGATTTCATGGTAAACAGAGATGTTTGTTTTTCAAAATATAAAGGGCTGTATCTCCAAATGAACTGACGTTTAATTGATTTTATTTATTTTAAATCTTTATTTTTGAGAGAGAGAGAGAGACAGAGAGAGAGAATGTGTGCGCCTGTGCAAGCAAGGGAGGGGCAGAGAGAGAAGCAGACAGAGGATCCAAAGTGGGCTTTGTGCTGACCGCAGAGAGCCTGATGCGGGGCTTCAATTCACAACCTTGAGACCATGACCTGAGCTGAGATCAAGAGTCGGATGCTTAGCCAACTGAATCACCCAGGTGCCTCTGAACTGACATTGTAATTGATATGGCATAGATTTTTGGGCTTTTGTCTATGAAAATTTTGTTTGAATTTTTCTTAGGGCACAGATATTATTCCTTATGATTTGTAAATACCCTGTTTCCCAAGTTGTAGGGTCCAATTCTTCCTCTTTTGATTTTATATTTTCTGGATAGATGCTACCTTAAAGATGTAACAAGATACACTTTCTTTCTTCTTTCTTCTTTCTTCTTTCCTTTCTTGTTTTTACTTTGTGACTATTGAAATTAATGCTAATGTATATATTATATATACTATATATATATTATATATATACTACATATACTATATATATATATAATATATATATATAATAATTCCTATGGCTTGTGTTTTTTCAGTGGATAAATTGGCTGGGAAATAACACATTTCAAATTTGATATCTATATGAACTGACAGGTATTTGGTAAAAAGACTGGCCAATAGCCTGAAGGTCTAATTTTCCCTTGTGACTTACGGTGCAGACCAAGGATAAATTATTTTAAATTCTATAAACTGCCATATCACTTTAAATATTTTTAATCTTCCTCTGAATTCTTCTTGTACCATTGATGTGCCTTTCAGAGATAACTATGCTAAAAAAAAGTTTGAGAAGTATTTGCCAACTCTCTCAGGAGAGCAAGGGCTCAGTGGTATATTTTGAATTCTAGTTCAATTACTTTATGATAAGGGATTTTCTTTATTCACAAATGAGGGCTGCTGGTGGAAGGTACAGTTCAGCTGTTTATATACTAACGTGCAGCAATTATGATGAAACAAAACTCATTCTACAACTCTTGTAACTATGGCAACCAGAATTAAATGAATTCTATTAGAAATACAAAAAGCCACCCCAGTAGGATAGAGTAAATATTATCTCTTATTGATTTATGAATGTTCCAGATGATGAAAAGTGGTTAATATATTTCTGTCATGAAACACATTTGTTAGGGGTTCTTTTTATTGATAGAGCCATTGTCTATTTAAATAACGTCAGCCAGATATCATTAATTTTTACATCTTTTTTTCCCAATCACTTTTGCCTTCATTACAAGAAGCTATCAGCCTTTCTATTGTCTTCTGTATTCCATTTAGGATAACAAGGCAGATGCTTGACTTAAGGACCATTTCTGATTATGTTTGTCTAAAATCTGGCTTGACCAAAGATTATTAGTACATGTTTATTTTGAGGGAGAATTAGTTGATTTGGATATTCTGTTTCACTTGCATTTGGTCAAAACATAGAACTCTCTTGGCTTCATGTGCCTGGTGCTTGCAGTGGGATTTGTTGGAGAAGCGAAATTAAACTTTTAGTAATTTGTTCTGTAAGTAGACTAATTTAAAATTCAATCCAAGTAATAATGTGAGGCTAAAATGGAACAGCATTTTGTAGCAAGATTAGAGTTTTTGTGTCCCAGAGGGTTTCATGTGCAGGTGTCAGTGGGGCTCTGCATTCAAAATGCCAGCACGTACTGTGCCCACTTCTGCCTTCTCCCTAAAATCAGCTCGACACGTTGAGTCTTGATTAGAATGAAAAGGTCACCGGCTCTTTTTTCCTCCAAAATACTGACAATAGTCAAAAGAATGGAGCATCTGCCAACCCGGATGAAGGAGACAAGACACACCCGAGGCATTAGTACCAAGACCTTTTGGGTTTCAGGGTTTCATCATAGACATTTTCCCGCAATTGTTTCTGGTCACTTTATGCCTCAGTGGAAATACTGTTGTGGTGAGTTAGGAAATGTGTTTTCTCACATGAAGGTGCTCAGTCACAGAAACAAAGCAGAAAATTATGAGCGAGATTGAAAACTTTAAGACATTTAACTAATTCCTTATGTTCTCTTAACCTCTAAAAATACTAAATTGTAAGGTTGAATTGTTATATATCTTAATAGTTGGGATTTATTTATCTTGTATAACCTGTATTACTTAGGACTAGCTTTTGCCTATTATTATAGATATTAAAATTCCTGAAATAAGCTACAGTCAACCCAAACATTTACTTAAGAAAATGACTATCAGAAGAACCACAGACTTGCCTTACTCTAGTCCTGATGCAAGACTTCTCTAAAGTCCTTGAGTTTTACCAGGGCCTCAGTCCATAGTGTCAGAATAAGCTCCTAAATACCATACAGTCTGATCCTTTCTACCCACGGTTCTAAGGATTTTAGACCTCCAAGTTTTATAGGCATTTTTATTATATTTCACAGAATTCCCATATCGGGTTGACATTCTGCTTCGAATCACAACATATGAGAATTGGAGGGGATTTCAGAGATCACCTAGTCTAAGCTGTTCATTTTGCAGATAAGAAATTGAGGCTCAGAGAGGTGAAGTGAATTGCCCAAGGTCACACAGCTCATTAACAGCACAGCTGGAGTAAGACCTGTGGTCATCTAACTCCTAATCCAGAGCTCTTTCCATTAAACCTCACCACCTCATGTTTTCTCTTAACATCTAGAGGAAGGCATTGCCAGATCTTCCTTCCTTTTAGCATATGAATATACAAACAGAAGGTAAGATTACCCATTCCCAAACTACTGTTCCATCCATTACTGCCCATTACATATCTTCTCACTTCTAGAAGAAAAAAAAATAGTCTGAACATTTTGCTTTTATATTCATTATCTACTCTGTGCCTGTTAGTTGCTCTCGTTTTTTAGTAATGCTTTTACTGATTAACTTGGTCTGTGCAATATAAAATGGTGAAATGCATTATCCTGGGTAAATGTGATGTTATTAATGTGTTTTATTCTAGTTATGGGTCATTATTTCCGATAGATGTAATCGTCCCAGCACTGAGACCTAGCAGGTGGTCTCACTAGAAGTTATAACAGTTTTCTTAATGGTCTGGTAAGAATGTCATTTGCAGGGCAGCAAGGGCAAAGAGAAATTGGTCCCAGAGCTAGCTTGCTTCTGCACTCGTTCCCAAGCTTGAGCAAGCAAAAGTAAATACATATTTTCTTACTGATCAGTTGGGTATTTTTTCCTGCCTATTCATTTTCAGTAAAAGTGATGAGGACCCATGTATATTTATTACTATTTACAGCCTCTCCACCACCCCACACATACCAATAATATTACAAATGACCCAGCAATGCTTTGCCTTTCTAATTCTTAGAGGAAACAAGCCTTTTTGCCTCCTGAGAGGAACCAGCATCCAATCAAGCAATGACATATGATTAAATCCAGTTGGCCAGGCAAAAGAGAGACAACTGGGAAGGAGAAATCAAGAGACAATGTTTCCATTAGTGGTATCTCACTCTTGAGAGAATGCATGATATCATTATGATGAGAGGACTATAAATCATGTATTTAAATGTTAACACCTTCATTTACCTACCAGGCATGAACACCAGAAGTTATTATAAGATTGAGATGATGGTGTCTATGATTGTCCTAAATTTTTCCTCGCACAGAGCGTGATCACAGTTGAATGATTTAATGTGTAATTACAAGCATTCATGCCCGGATGAAATGAACTGTCTACCTCAAGAAAGGGGTCTTGCGAGGATAAGAGTATTCCTGGTCTATTTCAGGTGCGCTCCCACGTGTGCTGCGTGCTTGAAATAGAGTGCACAAGACACGTGCGCACGTGGACAGACACTGCATCTTCCATGGGTGTTTGTCCCAAGCATTCATTAATTTAGGTAGCACAGCTTCCAGAAGCTACCAGGTTAATAATTCACATTTTAGTGACTCCTCCTTGCTGTGGCTGTATTTTGTCCATTCTAAGATGAATATGTGTTTCTGCTTCCCCATTTTAACTTGCCTGAAATCAAGAGTGCCTTCTAGCTGATGGTGCAAGGGGCATTTTGGCCATGGATGTCTTCTGTGCATGTGTGAACTTAGTGGCATCACTGGAAAAGTGTGGGACTCAATCCCAGGAACCATGAGATCATGGCCTGAGCTGATATCAAGAGTCAGATGGTCAACCAACCGAGCCACCCAGGCTCACTTTCCTTTTTAATGTAAGAATGAGAATGCTGTGAGAAAAGGAAAAGCTGCGTCCAAGTTTCAAAGGCTTTTTTTTTTTTTAAATGAATTTAAAATAAAAGTCCTACAGGAGGGGAAAAGAGTTGGAAATGTTTTTCCATCCTTGTGATGAATAATAGTATATCTTAAAATCAGTGGCAATTTAGGGTCAATAAAGTACGGCATTTGGTCATTTTATCGGAACTAAATGTATCTAATGCCAAGAGGTTTGGAGAACTAGTCTAGCTTATCCATTTTGTATTTGATGAAGGAAGGCTCAAAGAAAGGGAATGAGTTGCCTGTAATTACACAGCTCTCTACCATACGATGGTGACAAGCCAGATTTTAGACGTCACCACTGATGACTATTGTGAACGAGGCTTAGAGTTAATAACACACTATCATTTTTGTGCACACAGTGAAGTTACTTTTTCCTTGTTAGTATATAAGTATACTGTATGATCTAACAAAGTAAAGTGATAACGTGTTACTTGTATTTCAGAGCCTCCCAGGAGGTGTAAAAAATATGGTGTTTCCAACAGTGTATTTTAAGTTCTTTGGAGGATGGGGGCAGTTTTTTAATATTTCAGAAAATATTCTTTCTGGGGAAAGAAAGGATAATATGTCTTTAACATCTAGAGAATTCCACATAAACAAAAAGGGTAAAAATCAGAGGCCCTGAGAATAACATAATGTAGTTTAACTTCTTTTCCACACTGCTGTCTGGCATTTATTACCAGTACTGTGAACATTCCCATGATTTTTAATCTTTGCCATGCATCAGAATTCTTCTTGCATTTTCCCTTTTTTAATAGTTGTTTTAATTTTTGTCACAACAATGCATTATGTGTATATAGTTTTGAAATCAGAAATCAGCATATATGAGGCTTATAATAAAAAGTAGCTGTCCCTTCTTAACTTTGAACTCCAGTTGTACTCCCCAGAGATAAACATGGAATTCTTCCAGCTTTTCCCTTTCAATGATATCTATCAAGCAAAAAAGTAAGACATGACTTCTGTCTCGTACAACCGTATGTTTCTCAAACAGCTTTACGGAGGTATAATTGACCTGCAGTAAATTGTACAAATTTTAAATGTCCAAAACCATAGGTTTTGGCAGATGCACTGACTTAGAAAACCATCACCACAAGGGAGATAGTGCCTACGTCATTCCTACTCAAAATTTCTTTGTGATCCCTAGTAGCCCCACCCCTGCCACCACTCTGCGACTCCCCCCTGCCTGTTCCCAGGCAATCATTGATTTGCTTTCTATTGCTATAAATTACTTGGCATTTTCTAAAATTTTACATTAATGGAATCATACAGTAGATGCTTTTTCTTTTCCTGGTTTCTTTCATAGAGCATAGTTATTGTGAGATTCACCCATGCTTTTTTTTGCACGTATCAGTGGTTTATTCCTTTTTACTCTTGATTAGTATTCCATGGGTAGACACACCATAGCTTGTTAGTTTATTCAGCTGTTTATGGACATTTGGGTTGTTTCTAGTTTGGGGCTATGGCAAATAGAGCCATTAACAGTTGTGTGAAAGCCTTTCTATGGAAATATGCTTTCATTTCTCTTGCATAAATATCTAATAGTGGAATGATTTGGTAATGTGGTAGTACCATGTTTAATTTGTTAAGAAACTGCTGAACTGTTTTTCAAAGGGGGTGCACTATTTTACATTTCCATCTCCCGTGTATGAGCATTTCAGTGGTTCCACATCCTCAACAATGCTAGGAATGACCAATCTTATTTTAATCTTAACTATTTTCATAGGTATATGGGTATGTTTAATTATGATTTTGATTTCCTTGTATCTAATTGCTAACGATGTGAAATAGAATAGATACTATGATAAAATGAGTGATACACCCACCGTGGCTACAAAATTTGAGAGGGTGCCAAGAAACTCTGTAATCAAGGTAAATAATATCTTACTGCAATATTAAAAAAATTAAAAATACAGCAAAAGACCCACAATGAGCAAAGTATCAAAATCTTAAATAAAGATGTTATTAACTTTTTTTTTTTCTTAACAGTGCCTTTCAAAGAGAGAAATTTCTAAATTTAATGAAAATCAAATGATCAATTTTATCACTTAACTTTATGGATTGTACTTCTGGTGTTGAAGGAAAACTTTGCTTAACCAAAGATCATAAAGGTTTCCTATTGGAAATTTTATAACTTTAGGTTTTACAATAAGGTATATGATCCATTTCAAGGGTTAAGTTTTGTACAGATCAAAGTTTTCTGAGAGAGAGAGAGGGCTGGGAAGAGGGCAGAGGGAGAGAGAGAGAATCTTAGGCAGACACAGAGAGAGAAAATCTTAAGCAGGCTCCATGCTTAGTGTGGAGCCTGATGGGGGGCTCAATCCCATGACCCTGGGATTGTGACCTGAGCCGAAATCAAGAGTCAGACACTCAACCAACTGAGCCACCCAGATGCCTTTCTCTCTTTTTAAAAATACCTATGACTATCCAGTTGTTACAGCACCATTTGTTGAAAATATTATGCTTTCTTCATTGAATTGTCTTTAAAAATCTGTTTCATTTCACAGAATTTTGTTATTCTCTTTAAACTATGTTTTGGCTATTTTAAGTCCTTTATGATTGCATGTGAATTTTAGAATCAGTTTGTCAATTCCTACAGAAAAGGCTACTCAGTTTTGACTGAGATTACATTAAATCTATAGATCAACTGGAGAAAAATGATATTGTAACTATAATGAATCTTCTGGTCCATGAACATAGTTTATTTCTCTATTTACAAAGGTATTCTTTAATTTCTCTAAGGAACGTTTTGCAGGTGTTAGTGTATAGGTTTTGTATATCTTTTGTCAGATTTATCCCTATATATTTAATACTACTTACTGTTGTACATATTTTTTTTAAAGTAACTTCAGTTTCTAGTTGTTGCTAGAATATATAAATGCACTTGATTCCTATCTTTTGATCTTGTATTCTGTAATCTTGCTAAACTTTTTTATTGGTTCTAGTAGCTTTTGTTAAGTTTATTTATGTATTCAATAGAGTGCTCGTGAGCTAGGGAAGGGCAGAGAGAAAGGGAGAGAATACCAAGCAGGTCCCACACTGTCAGCATGGACCCCCACCTGGGGCTTGAACCCATGGACTATGAGATTGTGACTTAAGCCTAAAATGAGAGTGGGACGTTTAACTGACTGAAGCACTCAGGTGCCCAGTTCTAGTACTTTTTGATAGAGTCCATAGAATTTTTTTTCCATCAGTGGCCAGGTTGTCTTTAAATAAAGAACACTTTACTTCTTTCTTTCCAATATGGATTTTTAAAAATTTCTTTTACTTCCTTCATTGTAATGGTTAGAACCTTTAATACAATGTTGAAAGATATGATCGAGTAGACATCCTTGTCTTGTTAATATTCTGAGAGGTAAATTATTCATTTTTTCATCATTAAGTATGCTGTTAGTTGTAGTTTTGTGGGGGTTTCTTCTGTCTCCTTTTGTTTCTAGTTTGCTAAGAATTTTTAGTTAGAAATGCATACTGGATTTTGTCAAATTCCTTTATTGTGTTTATTGTGATAATCATATTCTTTTTCATTTTTAGTTTTATATGGTTAATTACACTGATCATAGAATATTCAACTAATATTTCATTTCTCAGATAAACTCCACTTGGTTGTGGCATATTATCTTTTCTATATATTGTTGAATTATATTTCCTAGTTTTAAAATAATTTTTGCATTTATATTCATGAAAAGTATAGATCTGTTGTTTTCTTTTCTTTTAATGTCTTTGTCTAATTTGGGTACCAGGATATGCTAGCCTCATGGAATGAATTGGGAATCATTCTCTCTTCCTTTTTTTAATGGAAATTTGTATAAAATTGGTATTATTATTTCTTAAAGGTTAAGTATAATTCACTAGGAAGGCCACATGGGCCTGGAGTTTTCTGGTTAGGGACCATTTAACTTCAAATTCAATTTTTAAAAAATGGTAGATGACTATTCAGGTTCTCTGTTTCCTTTTTAATGAGCTTTGATAGTTTGTGTCTTTCGAACATTTTTTATATTTCATATAAAATGTTATTATTTTTCTTGAAATGCTTTAGAATATATAGCATTGCTACTTCTTTCATTTTTCACGTTAGCTATTTATGTATTATCTTTCAATCTGGTTTAGGTATACATCAATTTTATGGATCTCAAAAAACACATTTTCCTTTTTTCTCATCTTTATTATTTTTTTGTTTTCTATTTCATTGATTTCTGCTCTGATCTTTATTATTATTTTTTCTTCTTTTTAAAAATTTTGTTCTCTATTTAGTTTTTTTAAGGTGAAAACTAAGGTCATTGATTTGAGACCTTTCTTCTGTTGTAATATAGTTATTCAGTGCTATTAAATACATGTTATTTCCCTGATGATGAGTGATGTTGAGCATTTTTTCATGTGTCGGTTGACCATCTGGATGTCTTCTTTGGAGAAGTGTCTATTCATGTCTTTTGCCCATTTCTTCATTGGATTATTTGTTTTTTGGGTGTTGAGTTTGATAAGTTCTTTATAGATTTTTGAATACTAACCCTTTATCTGATATGTCATTTGCAAATATCTTCTCCCATTCTGTCGGTTGCCTTTTAGTTTTGCTGATTGTTTCCTTCGCTGTGCAGAAGCTTTTTATTTTGATGAGGTCTCAGTAGTTCATTTTTGCTTTTGTTTCCCTTGCCTCTGGAGATGTGTTGAGTAAGAAGTTGCTGCAGCCGAGATCAAAGAGGTTTTTGCCTGCTTTCTTCTCAAGGATTTTGATGGCTTCACTCATCATCAGGGAAATACAAATCAAAACCACAATGAGATACCACCTTACACCTGTCAGAATGGCTAACGTTAACAACTCAGGTAACAACAGATATTAGCAAGGGTGTGGAGAAAGAGGCTCTCTTTTACACTGCCGGTGGGAATGCAAACTGGTGCAGCCACTCTGGAAAACAGTATGGAGGTTCCTCAAAAAACTAAAAATAGAACTACCCTATGACCCAGCAATTGCACTACTAGGCATTTATCCACGGAATACAGGTGTGCTGTTTCGAAGGGACACATGCACCCCCATGTTTATAGCAGCACTCTCAACAATAGCCAAAGTATGGAAAGAGCCCAAATGTCCATTGATGGATGAATGGATAAAGAAGATGTGGTATATACATACACACAATGGAGTATTACTCAGCAATCAAAAAGAATGAAATCTTGCCATTTGGAACTACATGGATGGAACTGGAGGGTATTATGCTAAGTGAAATTAGTCAGAGAAAGACAAAAATCAGATGACTTCACTCATATGAGGACTATAAGAGACAAAACAGATGAACATAAGGGAAGGGAAACAAAAATAATATAAAAACAGGGAGGGGGACAAAACAGAAGAAACTCATAAATATGGAGAACAAACTGAGGGCTACTAGAGGGGTTGTGGGGGGGTTGGGCTAAATAGGTAAGGGACACTAAGGAATCTACTCCTGAAATCATTGTTGCACTATGTGCTAACTAATTTGGATGTAAATTTTAAAAAATAAAATTAAAAAAAAATGTTATTGTCATTTAAGTACTACTTTGGCTGTATACCCAAAGTTTTATATGTTGTGTTTTCATTTGACTTCAGTTCAAAATACCTTACAATTTCATTTTTTACCTGTTGGTTATTTAGAGAGATAGTATTGAGTTTTTTTTTCTTTTTCAGTATATGAAGTTTATTGTCAAATTGGTTTCCATACAACACTCAGTGCTCATCCCAAAAGGTGCCCTCCTCAATACCCATCACCCACCCTCCCCTCCCTCCCACCCCCCATCAACCCTCAGTTTGTTCTCAGTTTTTAAAAGTCTCTTATGCTTTGGCTCTCTTCCACTCTAACCTCTTTTTTTTTTTTTTTTCCTTTTCCTCCCCCATGCGTTTCTGTTAAGTTTCTCAGGATCCACATAAGAGTGAAACCATATGGTATCTGTCTTTCTCTGTATGGCTTATTTCACTCAGCATAACACTCTCCAGTTCCATCCATGTTGCTACAAAGGGCCATATTTCATTCTTTCTCATTGCCACATAGTACTCCATTTCTCCAGTACTCCATAGTACTCCATTGTGTATATAAACCACAATTTCTTTATCCATTCATCAGTTGATGGACATTTAGGCTCTTTCCATAATTTGGCTGTTGTTGAGAGTGCTGCTATAAAAATTGGGGTACAATTGCCCCTATGCATCAGTACTCCTGTATCCCTTGGGTAAATTCCTAGCAGTGCTATTGCTGGGCCATAGGGTAGGTCTATTTTTAATTTTTTGAGGAACATCTACACTGTTTTCCAGAGTGGCTGCACCAATTTGCATTCCCACTAACAGTGCAAGAGGGTTCCTCTTTCTCCACATCCTCTCCAGCATCTATACTCTCCTGATTTGTTCATTTTGGCGACTCTGACTGGCATGAGGTGATATCTGAGTGTGGTTTTGATTTGTATTTCTTGATGAGGAGCAATGTTGAGCATTCATCTTTTCATGTGCCTGTTGGCCATCCGGATGTCTTCTTTAGAGAAGTGTCTATTCATGTTTTCTGCCCATTTCTTCACTGGGTTATTTGTTTTTCAGGTGTGGAGTTTGGTGAGCTCTTTATAGATTTTGGATACTAGCCCTTTGTCCGATATGTCATTTGCAAATATCTTTTCCCATTCCGTTGGTTGCCTTTTCGTTTTGTTGGTTGTTTCCTTTGCTGTGCAGAAGCTTTTTATCTTCATAGGGTCCCAGTAGTTCATTTTTGCTTTTAATTCCCTTGCCTTTGGGGATGTGTCAAGTAAGAAATTGCTACAGCTGAGGTCAGAGAGGTCTTTTCCTGCTTTCTCCTCTAAGGTTTTGATGGTTTCCTGTCTCACATTCAGGTCCTTTATCCATTTTGAGTTTATTTTTGTGAATGGTGTGAGAAAGTGGTCTAGTTTCAACCTTCTGCATGTTGCTGTCCAGTTCTCCCAGCACCATTTGTTAAAGAGACTGTCTTTTATCCATTGGATATTCTTTCCTGCCTTGTCAAAGATTAGTTGGCCATACGTGTGTGGGTCTAGTTATGGGGTTTCTATTCTATTTCATTGGTCTATGTGTCTGTTTTTGTGCCAATACCATGCTGTCTTGATGATTACAGCTTTGTAGTAGAGGCTAAAGTCTGGGATTGTGATGCCTCCTGCTTTGGTCTTCTTCTTCAAAATTACTTTGGCTATTCGGGGTCTTTTGTGGTTCCATATGAATTTTAGGATGGCTTGTTCTAGTTTCGAGAAGAATGCTGGTGCAATTTTGATTGGGATTGCATTGAATGTGTACACAGCTTTGGGTAGTATTGACATTTTGACACTATTTATTCTTCCAATCCATGAGCATGGAATGTTTTTCCATTTCTTTATATCTTCTTCAATTTCCTTCATAAGCTTTCTATAGTTTTCAGCATACAGATCTTTTACATCTTTGGTTAGGTTTATTCCTAGGTATTATATGCTTCTTGGTGCAATTGTGAATGGGATCAGTTTCTTTATATGTCTTTCTGTTGCTTCATTATTAGTGTATAAGAATGCAACTGATTTCTGTACATTGATTTTGTATCCTGCAACTTTGCTAAATTCATGTATTAGTTCTAGCAGACTTCTGGTGGAGTCTATCGGATTTTCCATCTATAGATAGTATTGAGTTTCTAAATATTTAGGAATTGGCCACAAATTGATTTGCTATTGATTTCTAATTTGATGCTGTTTCAATAAAGAACATACATGATTTGCACACATTTCAAATTATGTAGACTTCTTTTATAGCCCACATGGTGGTCCAGCTTCACAAATATTCCATGCGTATTACAGGAATGTATATTCTCCTGTTGTTAGGTGGAGTTATTAGGTCAAGTTGATTGATAGTGTTTTTCAAACATTCGTTATACTTAATGATTTTCTGTCAGCTTGTTCTCTCAATTATTGGGAGAGTGATGTTGAAATCTCTGACCATAACTGAGGAATCTAGACTATTTCCATCCTATGGCTCTGTTATTTCAACATAACACACTTATTATTCAAGACCTGGAAAAGAGAGAATTTGAAGAACTTAAGCCAGTTAATACTCTCGGACCAGAAATGGCATATCTGGTTACTTGCCATTGGCAAGAAATAATTATGTGGTCCCAAACAAGGGAATCTGGGAAATTTGGGAGAGGGAGGGGTAAATGTTGTATTTGGTAAGGAAAACCGTATTTCATACAATGAATTTTACCCAGAGTGAGAGTTGAAAATACTCCCAGGTTTATTATGGCTTAGTGTATAGACATGATTCTTTAGACTTCTTACATATGATAAAATTTTAGACTTGTCCCATGCCACACAATGCACATCCTGGACCTAACAAGTGACTTGTTTATCATTTTTAAAATATAACTGAAAGTCTGATTTTATGAAAACTTTGAGATGGACCAGTCATCCCTGTTTTAAGAAATAATATGGTAACGAACAATTTCGTGTCATTGTGTGTCCCAGGTGGCTAGCTGTAATATGTAAATAATTTCATGTAATCTTTACAGAAACTCGATTTTTTATCTTTATTTCTAAGATTATGGCATTGAAGCATAGAGATGTGAGTAATTAATACATGAACAAATAGGTTAAAAACTGGCAGAGCTATTTTTCAGATGTTCACATTAAGTCCACTTGAGGTCAAAGTCCATTCTGTGGGTTTTCCGTGTTACGACTAAGATGAATCTGTTCTTTTCCCCGATGCTGGCAAGTGAGTTCAGGGAGAAAAAGGTGAAAACAAGTTAAAATGATGAGTGACAGTTGCGTTTCACTTGAAATGATAAATGAACATAGTAAGAGATAACTTAGATATCCCATGAAATAATTATAAAGTTATGTGATCCATATTAATATAGCTGTTTTCAACTCTTTGGAGGACTCTCATGAAGAAATATTATGTATTATATATTAAATATTATATATAATTATCTATTATTATATATTATGGCCTCATATTGGCCATATATAATCAGTTTGTATAGCACCATGATTGAAACACACACACACACACACACACACACGCGCGTAAATGAAAATATATGTATTTATATATGTATACAAATATAAATTAGAATATATATATCAAGTATATGTTATATATATATCAGTGTGAGTATACAGGCATATATACATATATATGTACATATGTGTGTGTGTGTGAATGTGTATGTGTTTTCCATGCTTAGAAGATTCTCAGGTTTCTTAATCCCCAAACTGCTATGTGGGGAAAGAATATCTCCCTGAGGAATCAGCATCTTGAAGATTCAGGGCTGATTCTCCCAACCTCCAATGGAGGGTGTCTTGCCAAGGGGAGCTGGAAGTCTGTTTTCCCGGTCACAGTTGCAGAACGCCTCACCTGTGAAGTATGGTCATTACATTTCTGTTATGAACGTGAAAGGCCTATAACTCAAGAAACCTCAGGCATGAGGGAGTTACTAAGATCTTTCATGTAAGCGACAGAAACATAATTATCGCTCTTCAAAGGGGAGATTGAATTTATTTTTATTTCATTGCAAAAGTCGCGTGTAAAAAGAGAGAAATAATAGGAGATACAAATTAACCTCACTAACATGAATGGAAAGATCAGCAGGGATGAATTAAGTACTATTATAAATTGCACTAGAATCTTTTTTCAATGTTTGGTAAAGTTTTGTTTAACTTTTGTTTCATTTTTAAACAATCGACTCAAGCTTCTGCTACTGGAAAAGTTTAAATACAGGAAGATAGCTTTTCGAGCATTGTCGACATGTCAGAGGAAGGAAGTGTTAAAAATGACAGGAAAAA
Organism: Panthera onca; assembly: GCF_046562875.1. Lineage (NCBI taxonomy): Eukaryota > Metazoa > Chordata > Mammalia > Carnivora > Felidae > Panthera > Panthera onca. The sequence goes on along the minus strand of NC_138339.1, from coordinate 210,357,731 downwards.
TGATTTGCCTTCTTGTACACTTTAGTTTCAATTTCCAGAATTTCTATCACATATATCTTTTCAAAGTGTTTAATTTCCTTTTTTCCTTCTGAGTTGACATGTTGCTCTCTTCTTTTCTTTATAACCTGTTCAGATATACTCCCCCGCCCCCGCCTTGTTTCTGTTCTGTGCAATTAACACTTGAGCAAGGCCATGTATGGTACTCTGCGGTTTTTATACCCATGAATAGAATGCAAATCTGTGTCTGCTCTTTCCAGCTCTAAGAATTTATACTTGATTTTAGGGCTTGACCGTCATCTGTTAGAAATTCTGTTTTCTAAAGGTAACACCAAACAAATTTCAAGTCTAGAATACAATCAGCTGTAACTGCTGTATAGATTCCAAGGCAAACGAAAGCAATTTATGGAATATTTTCTTTAGGGGAGTATCAAAAATATTTCATTAATGGGATGTTCGTGATCTTTGAAAAAATCCTTTACTGTGATAATTATGTGAGATAATAAGAGATTTATATTGCTCTTGTCTGTAATAGTATCTGTCTCCAATTATATCTTTATCTCTATCTCATCTCTATTTCTGTCTCCATTCTTGGAAAATGTGTTAGTACGTACTGCCCTTGGATGTGAATTCAAACCAATTCGATGAGTACAATCATATTAACAAATCAAGGGTAAGAATTTGACTACCTCTGCAACCTATGTAGTACCGACATTTTCAAAGGGATGAAGTTCATGTCCAAACTAATGGAGCTGTAAAGAAAGAGGCATACATTTGTAGCCCCAGGATATGCTCTGTATTGTTGCTTATTTAACTGAGTTAGGGTCATATGTTCAGTAACACTGGCTGCTTTTCTGTCATTAGTAAGTAGGATGCAAGACAATGCTAAAGTGAAGGGATTTTTGTGGTGCCACTGTTTTTTCAAAGAAAAAAATAATTTTCAGACCCTACGTATTGAAAGCGCCTAAAGACCCTAAAGCCTTAGGTGGAAAACAAAGGTAGAAAATAAAGGTGCATCTTCTAAGACTGAATGGGTGATTAATAGAAATCATGCATGTTTGTATTTTGACCTGTAATGTTGCAGATTGTCCAGCCATTGGTGACATCCTTAGGGAGATGTGTTTAACTGGCAGCTTGCTTTTCATAAAGAAATACCATAATCTATATCCTTCGTACACAGACTTACCTGTGTGAAGTGACTGACAAATGCATTGTGCAATTCAAGCTTCCCATGTTATTCTCTGCACTTCCTTGCTCTGTCTGCAACTCCCTCATCTGGACCTGCAGTTAGTGCAATGCTCCTCACCCCTAGCATATCCTGTATATGCACCTGATTTAGTCCAGCTGCCTCTTCAACTCTTCCTGCCCATGCTTGACCTTTGATCCACGTCTTCCTCTCGCCCAGACAATGTCTTCGTTATTCTTTTTTATTTTTTAAAGTTTATTTATTTATTTTTGAGAGACAGAAACAACGTGAGTGGAGGAAGGGCAGAGAGAGGGGGAGAGAGAGAGAGCCCCGAGCAGGCTCTGCACTGCCAGCCCAGAGCCGGACGTGGGGCTCGAACTCACGAAATCGTGTGATCATGACCTGTGCTGAAATCAAGAAATCAGATGCTTAACTGACTGAGTGACCCAGGCACCCCTGCCTTGGTTATTCTTTTGCCCACAGGATCCCCTGTGCATTTTTTGCAACAACTCCACATACTCTCCAAACTTGTGGGAGGAATTGAGAGCAAATGACCCCCAGTTTATACAACAGAACTATGCGCAAAGTATGAGATGCTTCCCTGACCAACCAGATGTCCATACAACAATCATGCTCCGAAGAAATTAGAAATTCTGTGGCATTTTTTTTTTTTTTTGAAATTTGGGAAAACAGAACAATCTGACACATCTCAGCTCTCCTCTAAAGGGAATATAGGCAATAAGAACTGAAGCTCTGACTGATCCTTGAGAATTGAACAAAAATAATGAGAGCTAAGTCACAAAAGGATCTCGATGAGAAGCCAGGCTAAACTGGGAAATACCCCAGGAGTCCTCACATATTTATGGTGCCTATCTTATCAGATCAGAATTAGGGAGCTTCTGAGAAGTTACCTAGAAATATTCATTTATAAATGGGAATAAAACTCAGACAGAGAAGTACAAGATGTTGGCAGGAAGTCTTCTGAGTAAAGATTAGTAGAGATGAGATCCCTAGGGGAGAAATTCTCCTTTTAGTTCCTGAGGGAGGACCATGTACCAGTTGAGGTTTTCAAATTATGCACCCAGATTTTTGTAGTGTGATTGGCAATATAGTATTTTTTCCCAGTTAGTTAGTCTGACAGCTTTGAGCAGTAGAGGACACCCAAGGTGCAAAAAGAAAGTAAAACACCTGTTATGTGCCTGCGCTGTGCTAGTTCCCGAACCTTCCCTGATTACAGTGTTCACAATAGCTTTCCAAATGGGATATTACTCTCGCTGTTTGAATGAGGTTCAGAAGAAGTGAATATGTTTCCTTGGTTAAAAAAATAATGTATATTTTTTGAGAGAGAGTGAGTTAGGAAGGGTCAGAGAGAGAGGGACAGAGGATCTGAAGTGGGTTCTGTGCTGACAGCAGAGAGCCTGATGAAGGACTCGAACTCACTAACCATGAGATCATGACCTGAGAAAGACACTTAACCGACTGAGCCAGGCGGGTGCCCCAGCTGTGAATATGTTTCTGGTGGGGCTTCTTGCCTCCACTATGAAGGTGAGATTGGCCTGATAGTACAGTCCATCAGAGCTCATTTTAAACATAACGTATGCGATAAGTACTGTTGGCCAAGCTTCTCTGTGGTTTCGTTTTGACCTGCAAATTTATGTAATAAGTAAAATATCTCGGCTCTAACTTTGTAAATTAAAACCTTGAAAATTTTATGACTTAAAAAAATTATTATTATGTTTTTTACAAATCAATACCTTGGAATTCAAAAGTAACGGATACTATAAAAGAATATAGAAGGAACATCCCAATTTGATAGTAGAGCAGTAAGGTCATTGCATTCTGATATAATGGGTTCAATATGAGTTTTACGTCTGGTTAACTGTATCTTATCTCGGCTATTTGATCTCTTCTTTATCTATTCCCTCTAACTGAAATGGAGGAGCTTGTATGGATCTTGGGCTCTGAAAGCTGGAGATTGGCGGTGGGTGTCCTCCGAGATTTTCTCCATCTCCATGAGCGTGTGGGCTCGATTCCCAGCCTGGAGCTGCTGGGCTTAGGTTCGGTGACGTTTTCCTCTTGACTTCTCATAAAACACCAGATGTGAGCTGCTTGAATGAAAGTAGGTTGGAAGTAGAGAAAGGCAGAAAGAATATCTCAGCCAAATCACATCCTCTTCTCAAATGTTTGAATTTGTTCTGTCTGTTTTATGTGTTTGGCATTGGTACATCTCTTTCCATTCAAATAATCAGAGTGCGCCTCACTGCTGCAGAGTTGTAGGCTTGGCTTTGCTTTCTTTCTGCTGGTCTCGGAGAAAAGAAAATCCTCCCTTCTGGCCCCTTTGATACTCTTTCTGAATTTTTGGCTTCTTCAGGAATAGAATAGAATGAGCACAGTGAGCCTTCCCTTTTGCTACTGCCTGTGCAGGTGCTTGGTACACACATCTCTGAGAGGTCTGCAAACGATATAGGTGATTCCTCTCACCCTGAGAATCACCTGGAGCCAAACGTTGATTTTCTGAGATTTGTTTATTTTGGAACAGAGTAATGGTGCACACAAGTGCCCTAGACCCTGTATTTCTGGAAGCGGTGGCAGCTTGAGGAGAGAGGGGATGGCTCTGTCCCTTCCCCCTCTCTGCTAGCCCAGTGGAGGCTCCTATGAGGTCATTGCTCTGCCTGACGGGTGGCTCAGGTGAGGTGGGCATGTGGAAATAGATTTGGCTGGGCTCTCTCAAGAAACTTACATTTCATCTCCTTTATTTACTTAATTCGGAGGCATTCTACCTGTCTTTTCAACCCTGATTCTCTAAGAGGCTATCCATTTGCTATTCCCATCTGCTTACTCTTTTCTCACTCTGGAACTAAGGCACCATGGATAAATGGGAAGAATAAATGAAGCAGAAATTTCGATGATTCTATTTCATAAGATCAGAACTTCTAATTTGGGAGGGAAGAAGAAAAAATTTGGTCTTTAGTATGTCTTCCTGCCATGGGCTGGATGTTTGGTCTCCCTAAATTCATATGTTAACCCCTAATGCCTAATGTGATGGTGTTTGGATGTGGGGCCTTTGGGAGGTGGTTAGGTTGTGAGGGTGCAAGCTTCATGAATTGGATTAGGGACCTTATAAAATGGCCTGTGAGAGATCTCACGCTCTTTCCACCATGTGAGGACACAGTGAAAAGATAGGCTTCTAGGAATGAGGTCCTCATTGGACATGGGATCTACCTGAATCTGCAAGGACCTTGATCTTCACCTTCTCAACCTCCACAAGTGTGAGAAATAAATGTTTGTTGTTTAAGCAGCCAGTATATAATGTTTTTGTTAAAACAGCTCAAGCGAATTAAGACACTTCCCTACTTGGGGTGCCTAAAGTTTATTTTATAGTTGTAACTATTCCAGACCACTAAGTAATCACAATTTAGCCTCCTTGCTGGGTGAAGCACAAAGATTTATAACACTAACTAAGCATTTTAATTACAAAAAAATTAATTTTGAATTTGGAAAGCACTTTTTAAGTTACAAAAAATTTTTATAAACATTTTATTTTATACATGGGCATGGAGACAAATATATAAGTATGAACAAATCTGCATGGCAATGGCTCCCAGGGGACATAATATACCTTTAAAGTAGAATCTATTAGTATGCTTGGAAATCTAAGTGGTTTTCAAAAAGTTGGCTGAGTTGACTAGTGAAATCTATCTCAAACACCAAATCTTTCCCTAGATAAACACATATAACTCCCATTACCTGGCAATTTGGTGTAACCAAAGGTGAGAATTTTGGGAAACACCTTTGCTCAGAGGAAGTTAAAGGTGATGATCCAGAAAATAATCCAGCCCATCGAGAGTGGAGAATGAATTGTTGAGGGCGGCACTTGTCTCTGATTTCATGGATAAGAAGAACAGAATGCAGTTTGTGCTTATTTTTCTCCTTGGCGAGACAACTAAGACAGAAAGAAAATAACTTTTGGACTAAAGCAGAATCTTAATAAAAGCCACGATAACAATAAATTGGAGGCTGACTTTAATTATTGTTTTTCTTTGCATGATTCGCTCTTTGCCTTCTTTGTAAACTTCCTAGCACTTAGTTTTGATTCTTCTTCATCTGCTGATGTTATTTACATACAGAATTGTGATGTGTTTACCATATTATTAAAATAGAACTGGATTTTAATTAAATATCAATTCAGGATCACAGCTTCTAGCTACTTGCCAGCCCTGATGGTGATCGATAGAAGATGCTGAACAAAGAAGATAAACAGCTTTTCTGAATAGTCAAATGTTTTTCATTTCCCTCTCTTCTTCCTTCTCCAGTTTCCCTGCTTTCCTATTCCCCTCTAGACTAGTTTACTGATTCCCCTTCTCTGTCCCTCCACCTGCTTAATTTTTCATACACTGCATATATTTAATTTCCTGTGTGCTTTTCATTCATTCTATAGCATGCATTCAAACACTGGGAACCGGAGATGTTGACTGCCAGATCATCACGTTTGCTAATTCACAAATCTACTTCCACTTGCCAGTTCCTTTGGATTAGGCATCTTTGAAACAGTTTCTATTATATGCTTGTTTCAGAATTATAAAATGTTATTTGCTTGATTGTGTATTTATTTTACAACAATTAATTCACCCTGAGCTGTTATTTGGAAAAACCACTGCCTGCAAGAAGTAAACAGTTCTAAGTATTCTAGAATATTATACCTAATTATCCCTTTATTTTTGTAATTGTACACCATTCCCTTCCAAGTTTGGCATTTTTTGTGGATTTAACTCTTGCAGAAATTAAAGCTCTTTCTGAAAAATGTTGCTTAGAAAAATTTAGGATTGGAGATTTGAAAGAGCTATGCTGAATTGGACATATGCTTCATAAAGTGAAATCTTTGCCTGTACACCATAACCAGGTCATGATGGATTTGTTGAGATGCTCTCACTTGCTTCTTTTACTTATTCATTGGTGTATTTTTTTTGCAAAATTATCTGAATATAAAAATAATTTAAAAGCAATTCAATATCACATATCGGCAGTAGTCCACCGTTCCCTCAAGCCATGAATCTGATCAGGTTCGCTTACAGCCCGGATGTATAAATTCCACAAAATTTAATTCAATAATAATTCACATTGTGTATTCAGTGATGAAGAAATTTCTGTGTTCTCTTTCCCTTCCACATCTGTATGTGTGTGTGTGTGTGTGTGTGTGTGTGTGTGTGTGTATGATAATTGCACTGCTAACACAGTTCTGGATTTTTAATTTTCTTCTCCTTATTAAGAACACATGTCCCTTAAAGTTTCTCATATTTGTCCACGTTTACCTTTTTCTGACTGAAGTTTCTTCTTTCCTTTCTCCTTTGCTTGCTTAGGAAGATTCCTATTTACCTTTGTGTTCATAGCAACAATTTCCAGAACAAATTGCTCGCTAAATCTGTCTCCTTCTATTTAGGCTTGTTCTCTTGACTTTTGGGCATATGAACTATCTCCTTAAGGAACTCACCATTTTACGCATCCTTTGCCCTTCAGCTTGACACATGGCCAATGTTAATAATTTTTCTCCAATAAGCAATGAGCACTTGATTATTGCTTTCATGATTTCTCTTCACTAGTCTGTGTTTCGGATACCATCATTTTGCTCCACTCTTACCCTGAAATACAGTGATCGATTCTCTTCTATTTCCCATCTCCTTCCTTTGCTCTTGGGAAGAATATTGGGAAGCATGTTATTATAACATTTTTATGGGTGTTGAGGGGAGGCTGCTCTAGATGCAGGCAGTAGTGCTGTGTAGACTGTAGTTTATGTGCATGGATAGAGATTATTCATGAACTTTCCTGATAAGTTAACCTGTGACTTGCCTCCTTACTGGCCAGTATAGCTCAGGTATGTTTTTAATGGTTTGTGGAATGAGTGAGTGAAAGTTTGAATGAAATTGGTATGTATAATTCTGAAGGATTCAGTTAAGATATAAAACCAGTGCTTTACTAATATCCTAGTGACTATATTTAGCAAGGAAAAATGGTGAGATTAAAAATTAGAAGTTGAGTCATATGAACAAAAGAAAAAAATCTTATTGAGCAAATCAAAACCTGGAAGAGTAGAAGACAAGGAAGAAAGGGCACACTGACTGAGTGAGGCTGTTGAAAAACTTAATTTTAAAAATAAATCATAGAAGATCACATTGGAAGTCCTAGAGGCTATTTTTCTTGCTACTGTAACCTTTGGAATCATAACTAAATTACATGTAATATTTAAAAATCAATAAAAAGTGCCAACTAACAGAAGAGGGGTTGAATGGCCAAGGGAACTATGGAAGGCAAGTAGAATGGAGCCTTTAAACGATATTAACGAGACAGGGACCAAATAAAACAAATGGTCAAACTGCTACCTAAATAATCCATCCATACACCCTCACCTCACAGACATTAAACACACACACACACACACACACACACACACACACACGCCCATACATCCCCATTTTGGAGGCAGCTTTCTTAAAAACACAGAAAAGGTAAACTTTCCAGGTAAGTGATGAATTTTGTTGGCTGACATTTAAGAGGCTTATATTAGGTAAGGAAGTTTTGTTGAGTAACTGACTGAGCCATTTAGTGTGACTGCTTAGAAAATTAATTTTGTTCTTTTTTTTTTTTTCTAACAGAAATAACTGTTTCCTACATGAGACACTTTTCCTCCCACTTCTTCTCTACAACCTGTAGATTTAAGTGAAATTAATTACTGAACAGGTCATCAATCATTATCTGTGGACACTAGGAAACAGGTAAATCATGGCATTATGAAACTCTAAAACTTATCCATTAACTCCAGGTAAGTAGATGGTCAAACCCTTCTCAGATGATTGTTAATTAAAATATTTATGGAGGATAAATCTTTAGTTTACCTGTTCAACTTATTTTCAGGCTTTAGAGGGAGAGGGTGGGAGTGAGGGAGGGAGAGAGAGGGGGAATATAAACAGTTAATTGTAGTCATATAAGAAAAATAAAATATTTTCAACTTTTCACATCTGAAATATTCTATCCTCAAGCAGAGTAATTGTCTTACTTCATCCAAAGCAAAATGAAGTAAAAGGTTGGTACTTTAATAATGAGCTGTCTGTTATGGATACATTGGCATGTCACATCTTTCCCAAGTTAGGGCTATCCTGTTTCCCAGTGAAATAACCCAAGGTGAAATATATGGTTTGGTATCTCAGAGAAAATCTTATTAGAAGCAACTAGGGATCATTGAGGTTGAGGATATTTGGCTTTAAATAAACATGTTTCTGCCTCATGTTGGAATCACATCTGTGAGTTGGCTTGCCTTACTTGGGGGTTATTCCTGTTTGAAAACACCTTCCTTACAAACCTGACTTGCTACTTGGAATGCTTGCTTATCATCCGAGTCACCTTTTTTTTTTTCTCTTTTAAATCAAAACTCCAGAAAGCCCTTCTTTAAATACAAATATATGCCCCCAGAGAACTGATTCGTTAATCCACTGTATTTTCATGGAGAACACGACACCAAGGTATGAAAATGTCACACAAGTGCCAGAGAAAGGGATTTTGTCAGGCGGTGTGGTGGGTAACAAGACTATTTCATTCATCCCTTAACACAACCCTGGGGGTGATCACTATTCCTGTTTTACATGACAAAAATGTGAGATTAAATAATTTGCCTAAAAGCACACGGTCAGTAACTCTGTTCTTTTTCTTTCCTATCTCTGTGTAATGAGTGCTTTTTATTTTTTCAAATGGATATGGGAAAGCGTTGCTTGTTTTGAACTCTTCTCAGCATACCAATACCCTATGAAGAAAGCTCACTGGGCTGAAATGGTACAGTTGGTTCAAGTAGCCTATGTAATATTTGGAGCTACACTATTGTCATGGCTTGTCAAGATCCTGCTCTTTATGAAGGCTCTCGTTTTAGAATGTGAGGGGGTGGAGGCAGGGAGTGAAAGGTGATGGGGGGGTTAAGAGTCACACAAGTTTACCTGAGAATTGCGAAGTGTTCGTGGGAGGTTAACGGAGAACCCAAGTTCACTAGTGACGTTATGTGGAAAGAGGGAGGAAGACAGACAGCAGCAGTCAAATTCATCAAGGCAGTGTGCTTCTGCTTTTGCTTTTGGAGAAGGAGTGATTCCAGAAACCAAGTGGGGTTTCCGGAGAAAGTCTGTGCGATAATAATTTTCATGTCCAAGGCTGTGGCAGTTTGTTTTTTTTTTTTTTTTTTTTTTTTTTTGATAATTCGTGTTAAAAAGGAATTTTAGTTTCTCAAAAGAGAAGGCTGTGAGGATGACTTAATTACTATCTTCAAAGATGTAAGGGACTGTTACAGTATTTGGAAGATGACAACCAGCTGTTCTCTGTCTCCGAAGAGGAAAACAGAAAATGAATTTGCAAACTGGCAAGGACTTAGACTGGAGACAAGAAAGAACTTGATTATTATATATTTTCTTCACTGTGGGGCCATTAAATGTTGAAAGAAGTAACTTGTGTGTCTGGGGGATCTGTGGACTTTTCTCGAGTGGATGTCATCTGGTCGGTCCACTCCTCCCTCTGGGCCAAATGTATGCAATATGGAGGACGCAGTTATTAGGAACACTGAGATGCCTTTGGCACTGTGTGCCTCTCCTGATTTCTTTCAGATCCTCTCTAATATAATAGAAGTCTATTGTTTAAAAAATAAGTCTAGGTAAAAATTGCTTTTTTCAAACCTGATCGTGATGCTGAAAATAGAATTTTAATACTTACCTTTTCCTTCACTGGGACTCAGTTTCTCACTAAGACTCGACTGCAGAAGAATGCTGTAGGAGTCTTAAATTATTAGGGAACTTCTAGGTATGTCTATCCTGCCACCTGATATGAATGATATAGGGTTAATATGTAGATAAAGAAAGTGCTTGTAATATTAGATCTCTTTTCTGTTTTACTAGGGTTCCTAATGAGTCTTAGGATAAAATTTTCCTGGCAAGTTGAAACCGACAGCTGTAATTCTTCTACCTAGAGACAAAAAGATTCAGGAAGGTGTTTGATGAGTCTGTAAGGGTGTTGTGTGTTTTTAAGTCCTAACTGATAAACTATAAAGTGACACAAAATCAGTTTGGGTGACTCCACATAGATAAAGAGTAGTTTTGGCACTCCAGGCAAAGACACCAATCTGGACCTTTTTAAAGAAGGTAAGAATCTGAAACTGTGTTGAAATAAAAATATAGGGTATTTTGTTATCTTAAACTCACATTTTCTCCATGACGTTTTTTAATACTTTCCTTTTTTTCCTGGTTTAATAAAGTTATATAATATATACATATATATTGACAATGTAATTTAATATATGTATATTTATATTTTAAATAATCTAACATAATCCTACATAAAGTCTTTCCTGATCACCTTTGTCAAAAGGCAGGTTTTCACTAGTGGCTTAAGTTTTTGAAACTCTAAATGATGGTAGGTATTTAATTCTTGGAGAATAGGATTTGTTGCACTGTACTTAAAAAATAAGGTATCATATAGTTCATTGTTTTACAGCTACTCTTCTATTACTCTATGTATGAAGAGCTGAGACAATGCCATTTTATAAATACAGCGATGTTATTTATTTATTTTTCATAAGGAAACCTTCATTTCACATGACACTATAAAATGGCCCTCCATGCACGTTGCGATGCCTGTATGAGTTGTTTACCTGTCTGCTAATCGCAATTAGATTTCTTGTTAATGACCAGTTTGTAATTGAATGCTGCTAGCTAGTCATTAAAACACAAGAGATCAGAGGAAACAATTTCTCAGGCTTGTGGCATCTTGCTCTGGAGGCTTTGGAAACAGCTCCATGTATATATTTTCCCTTTTAAATTTGCTACTAGAGTAGAAAGCTAGTCAGTCAGTGCTGTTTTGTTCACTATGCATACTTCATTAACATAAGCCTGTCCCTTACAGAATTTCTATTTTAAGAGAGCTGATAGAGATATCAGTCGTACGGTACATACTTAAACCAAGGAGGATGTCCAAAATGTAAAATTTAACTGCACATACTTATACTGAAGTACTTTAATGTCTGTCTTCGAATGGAACTCAATTAGGGTAGGTGGTTTGACTTACCAACACTTTCTACCCCCTTTTCATAGCAAATATGATGTTTTAGACTCCAAATGGCATCTTGAAACTGTTATTTTCTTCTCGATATCAACCAGTTCCGTCCCCCTCACGACGTACTTAAAGAGGAAATTGAGGCCATAAAAGGAGATCAACCTCATCTTTTCGTTTCCAAGTCCTGGGGTTTAATAGAAAGGGAAGATTGAGGGGGCTTCCTTCCTTGAAGGACGCTGGAGAAATGACAATGACAGACCCTTCATTCCAGTTTGCAGTTTGCAGGGCTCTGCTGTCTCCCACCCATTGGCCAATATTCGGGTGAGGGGAACATACCCACAGCTCTTATTAGGAGTTGCGCCCGGGCTCTCAAACACCTGAGTTAAACCCACTTTGCTGTTATGCCAACTCTACATTTGGTAGACACAAGAGTATACTTATTATTGTGTTTCATTAATATTCCTAAATACATACATATGTACATACGTAAATATGCATGTATATACCTCGTAGGAGCATCATTCATAGAGCTTTAGAATATCGAGGGGCATTGAGTCATGTTTTCAGACGCTGATGAGAAAATTTCTCATTCTGATCCAGTCAATAAAGCAACGAGTTTTCCGGAGTCTTCTCAAGGGCTGATTGCTAGGCAGAACGAATTCTTTAAAACTTTTTTGCCCTTTAACTTTATTAAATGCCTGACATTTAACAACATTAGCTGATGGCAGAAGATGTGTGCTGCCCCGCGTGCTGTATCCTGGAACATGATGCAAGACATAAAAAGAAATCTGGTCGGAAATGTTGCCATTAGTTTGGAAGTTGCTGTTTAATCCGAGTTATTTTGGGGAGGAAGATGACTCATAGAAGCTAAGTGTTCATACGGATGGTGATATTGTAGGAGGCTGGCGTGGCTCCTCATTAATCTTATTTCAATTAGAACTCTTCACAGCCTGCAATTAGAATGTTGTGGCTGTGATGAATCCATACTGTACATGTGGCAGCGACTGTTTTCCAATGAAGAAAAATAGGCCGCTTGGCATTTTAAAGATGAATTTCCATTTGGGGTAATCCAATAAATGCTTATGCTTTGCCTACTCTCTCTACGCCCTTAGAATTGTCTCTCGAAGCTAGCGGAAGGTTCTGACTGATGCTAACCATGTCAGACATCACTCTGGCACATCTTCTAAAACGTGTCTTAACCGTGATGGAGCACCCCCAGAAGAATTTGATGCTTGTATGTAGTTTAGACAAGGGATCTGCAACCTTTGTCTTAAAGGGCGAGATAGCAAGTGTTGAGGCTTGCGGGCTGTACGGTCCCTGTTGCAACTACTCAACTCCGCCTTTGTAGCTCAAAAGCAGCCATAGACAAGAAGGGAACAACTGGCTGTGTCTGTATTTCAATGCATCTTTATTTACAAGACTAGGTAGCTGGCCTGTGAGGCATAGTTTTTGACATCCCCCTCTCCAGCCCACCCCCGTTTATCCATTTTCTGGAGCTTGGGGATCTGGCAAAGTTATGATCACTTTCAAAGTTTCCGCCTACGTTGTCTATGTTCTTTCGTCAAACTTATCCTTATAATACTGCTTTTAATACTTTTTAATGCTTCTAATTCTTCTATTTTCTGGGCGACTCTGAAGGATTATGTGTGAATTTGTGTCTTAATACATAATATTCTTTTACCTCTGCTTCGCACGGATGCAATGAACCAAATTGGACAAAGTGTCATCCTCATTTTCCCTTCATAATTTCCGTCACTACAGAATGACTTTTCTGAGGCATTAAAAATGTCAAGATGTGACAACATGAACATTACTTTTTCTTTCAAATATTTCAAGTGATTGACAAATATTTCCTGTGCCAGGCACCTTGGTAGACACTGTGAAAGAAAACGTCCATCTTCGTTGTCGAATAGAAACACAGAAATAGGCCCTCAACGACAGTATGGGCCAGAGATCGTGTATTCTGGGGTCTCGTTTCAGACTTGCAGCCTTTTTGAAGAGGCTAGACTATAGTCATTAAATAGTAAACGTTATAAAGCTGTTATAAATAAGTATTAAATATTGAAGTGTATGTGCTAAGGACTATAAGGACTTCTTCTCCATTATCATTAATCATCTGTGATACACCAGGCATGACACTTTTGCTGGAATAAAAAAAAAAGGACTAAAACAGCAGCTCAGAGGGGCAGATGTGTATTTGAGGTAAGGAAGACAAAATAGGGAAAGCTTAAGCCAGCACAGATCAAAAAAGACTTGCCACGAGAGGCATTTAAGCTTAGGTTTGCTGATCGTACAAAGGGCATTAAGAGATGGACCATATGGAAAAGATCAGAAAAGCAGCTGTGAATTAATCTCCCCTTCCCCCGGGGTGCCAGGGTGGCTCACTTGGTTAAGCGTCCAACTCTTGATTGCAGCTCAGGTCATGATTTCATGGTTTGTGAATTTGAGCCCCGTGTCGGGCTCCGCACTGGCAGTGCAGAGCCTGCTTGGAATCCTCGGTCTCCCCCTCTCTCTCTCTGCCCTCCCCTGCTTGCTCTCTATCACTCTCTCTCGAAATAAATAAACAAACATGAGGAAAAAAAAAACCCGAATGCAGTAACAAGAATATTTTACACCCTGATGTAGTAAAATAAACAACAGACTAGAATTTGTAAAGCCTTATGAACATGTAAATATACGTTAGCTCTAACATAAACTTGAATAGAGACAATAAGGAGTATTGGAGAGCAGTAGTTTCAGAATGAGGTAGAGATACAGATATATCCTTTTATCACCACTTCCTGTGTCACCGCAGGCAAGTTCTCAAACCTCTGAGCTTGATTGACTCTGAACTCTTAATTTCTTCCTTTGTTAACCGGACTATGAATAACTGTCACGTAGGCTGTTTTTGTGCACAAATAACTACAGAAGGGCTTCAAGATGGCAAGATGGCTGCAACGATTCCAGACGTTGCATCCAGGCATGACGATGTCAAGAGGAAGAAGAGAGGTAATGATTTCATATGACTTGCTTTACAGTGAAGATGCTTTCCTGGAAGCATGTCCCTGGATTTTCTTTCATATCTCATTGGTCAGTATTGACCACTTGCCCATTCCCGAACCAGTCATTGTCAGGGAGAATCAGATAGACCTTGGGCCACCCTGGGGTGGCAGAAGTGGAGTCACGATGCCCTGAAGCACATCGCTCTATGGGAAGGGGTGGGGACTTGTACAAAAAAAAAAAAAACCCAGAATCTTGGCAGGAAAGAATGGGGTACAGAACCATTAGTGTCCTTGTCTTTTTTAGGATTAAAAGGGAGGGGTGCCTGGGTGGTTCAGTTGGTTAAGTGTCCGAGTCATGATTTTGGCACAGGTCATAATCTCACGGTTCCTGAGATGAAGTCTATGCTGGCAGTGTGGAACCTGCTTGAGATTCTCTCTCTCCCTCTCTCTATGCCCCTCCTCTGCTCTCTCTCTCTCTCTTTCTCTCTCAAAGTAAATAAACTTAAAAAAAATTAAAAGGGTTTATGTTGAAAAGGGAATAGGTCAGCACTTGGTATAGAGAAGGCACTTAATAAAAGATAGCTAAAACCATTGTTAATTTTACCACTTCAAGTCTTACAGATTCAATTTTCTTAACCCTAAAACGTTCTTTAAATTTTTTTTCTAGCATTAATATTATGTGCCAATTTTACTTTCTCATTTTTTTATATGTGATCTTTTCCTAAACTCAGTTTTATCGAGGTATAATTAAAATTTTGGAAAGTGTTCAGATCTTAAGTATAATGTCTGATGAATTTAGACAAATGAATGCATTCTTATGACTACCACCCCAGTAGAACAGTTCTGTTACCTCAAAGAATGCCCTCATGTCACTTTCAAGCTCATTCTTGAACTTCATATGAATGAAATTATTCAGTATGTTTCCTTTTGTCTCTGGCTTTTCCCACTAAATATAGTGGTTCAACGTTTCATCCATGTTTTTGCTTATATTAGTAATCCTTTCTTTTTATTACTGAGTAGTAGTCTATTGTGTAGATACGTTACAATTTCTTTATGTATGACTTAATAGACATTTAGACTATTTCTGGTTTTTGTCTCCAGAGAGTAAAGCATTTGTGAGGTTTGTGCTCATCCATTTTCATAGAAAGATAGTTTCATTACTTTTTTATATACACTTAAAAGTGTGGTTACTGGCCCATAACCAAAGCTTTATCAGAAACTACCAAACCTTTTTCCAAAGCGATTGTACCATTGTACATTTCCACGAGCAATGAGTAAGAAAGGCAATTCTTACACGTCATCACGACCACTTGGTATTATCAGTCTTCTTGTCATTCTAGGGGGTGTGAAGTGAAATCTCATTGTGGTTTTAATTTGCATTTCTCTGATGACTATGGATGCCCATCACCTTTCATATGCTTGTTGGATATTCACTTATGGTCTTTTGTGAAGTGTCTTACCAAGCTTTTGCCCATTTATTTGTGTTTTCTTATTATCATTGATTTAATGCTGTCCTTTATATATTCTTGATACAAGTCCTTTCTCAGATATCTATATTTATTCCCTGTCTGTGGCTTTTGTTCGTTTTCTTTTTTTTTTTTTAATATTTATTTTTGAGAGAGACAGAGAGACAGAGCATGAGTAGGTGAGGTGCAGAGAGAGACAGACATACAGAATCCCAAGCAAGCTCCAGGCTCTGAGCTGCCAGCACAGACCCCGATGCAGGGCTCAAACTCACAACCAATGAGATAATGACCTGAGAGGAAGTTGGATGCTCAACCCAGTGAGCCACCCAGGTGCCCCTATTTGTTTGTTTTCTTAACAGTGGCCTTTGATGAGCTGAAGTTTTTAATTTGAAGAATTCTCATTTATAATTTTTTTCTGTTTTCTCAGTATTTTTTGTATCTATCACAAAGATGCTGTGCTAATCTTCTGTATGTTTCAGGAATTTTTAGAATTTTAGCTTTTTATATTTTGAGGACTTCTTCCTAGGTATTTCTTCTAAAACATCTTTCAAGTTAATTTTTGGTTATAGATATATTCATGTTTTTTATTTCGTGATACAATTTTAGGAATTAATTCTTTTCCAGAAAATTTTCTTTTGATTGAAGTTTCTATGTGCTAATTTATTTTTTTTTAATTTTTTTAACGTTTATTTATTTTTGAGACAGAGAGACAGAACATGAATGGGGGAGGGTCAGAGAGAGGGAGACACAGAATCTGAAACAGGCTCCAGGCTCCGAGCTGTCAGCACAGAGCCCGACGCGGGGCTCGAACTCACAGACCAGGAGATCATGACCTGAGCCGAAGTCGGCTGCTTAACCGACTGAGCCACCCAGGCGCCCCATCTATGTGCTAATTTATACATGTGCATGCAAATATAATCTTTCTTCATATAGAAATATAATTGTGTATGTGTGTTTTAAGAAGATGCCATCTAGGGTCACCTGGGTGGCTCAGTTGGTTGAACATATGACTCTTGATTTCAGCTCGGGTCATGATCCCAGGGTCATGGGATGCAACTCGCCTCGGGCTCCATGCTGAGCCTGGGGCCTGCTTGGAATATTCTCTCTCTCTCTCTCTCTCTCTCTCTCTTTCTCTCTCTCTCTGCCCCTCCCCCACTTGTATGCATGCTCTTTCCCTCTCTCAAAAAAAAAATGCCATCTATTGTTTTTCTTTCCTATTACCTCTACCTACAACACATCCCTACATGAATATACCCCAATTAACAACCTAATATTTACCTATTTATCTATCTATCTATCCATCCATCCACTGTTGAATAGCTTTCTTTCATTCTAACAGACAAATTCTATTTAGGCTTGATGGAGGAAGTTTGAGTTGCTGTATTCTTAATTTGTACCTGCTATTTCACCTTTTTTTCTATGTTTCAATATTGCAGGAGAGCAGTCTGATGCCATTCTAATACTTTTGTGTCATTTCTCCCATTTTTCTAAATTTTCATGCTTTCCTTTTTGTCTGATGATATTTGTTTCCTCTTTTTGTTGCTAGTGATTTGGATGCCATGCAACTTATTTTTATTCTATTTATTATGATCTGTAAGTGAAAAACTTTTCTGAATTTGTGTTTTTCTATATGTATATATATTTTAAAGTTTATTTATTTTGAGAGAGAGAGAGAGGAGGGGGTGGAGGGAGCATGTGAGCATGAGCAGGGGAGAGACAGAGAACAGGAGAGAGAGAGAATCCCAAGCAGGTTCCGCACTGTCAGCACAGAGCCCGATGGGGGACTTGAACTCATGAAACATGAGATCATGACCTGAGCTGAAATCAAGAGTCAGATGCTTATCTGACTGAGCCATCCAGGTGCCCCAATTTGTATTTTTCTAACTGTAAGTGGTAAAATGGCTATTTCACATACCCAGTGTAAGATAGAAAACTCATATACTTTCTTTTTAAAAATTTTTAAAATGTTTATTTATTTTTGAGAGAGAGAGACAGGGTGTGAGCAGGGGAGGGGCAGTAAGAGAGGGAGACACAGAATCTGAAGCAGGCTCCAGGCTCTGAGCTGTCAGCACAGAGCCTGATACGGGGCTTGAACTCACGAACTATGAAATCACGATCTGAGTGAGCCAAAGTCAGACGCTTAACTGACTGAGCCACCCAGGTATCCCATTAATTCATATACTTTCTTTCTTCTTGTCTTATTTTTTATGGCCTGCTACTCAACTTTTTGAAAGTAAGTTTTTTAGTTTTTTTCTTATTTTTATGGTTATTGAATTTTTTAAAAAGATAATTCAAAAGTTTCGCCAAGATAGATTTAGAAATGGGTATTCTATCTTGAATTCTTCTTGGAAAAATTCTTTTAAACTTGCAAATTCAATTCTTCATTTTACTGGTAGGTTTTTTTGTACTATTTGTTCATTGCTTTATGTTCGTTGTTTCTTGCTTCTCTTTTGAAATTCGTTGTAATGCGCCCTGTATCTCCTGGATCTGTTCTCCAAGCCTTTCACCTTTTCTCACTTCATTTTTATTGCCATCATATTTCCCTCTGTTCTTTTAAGGTGTTGTTTTGAAATTAATTTTTGTTCCCTGATTCTTGTGTGTGTTTGTGTGCGTCTGTGTGTGTGTGTGTGTGTGTGTGCTTGTGAGTGTGTGTGTATGTGTTTGTGCTTTGAAGGGTGGGTGGTGTGGAGGTATTCTTTTAATGTAGGCAGCCTCAGCTTACTCTGCCCCTTACTGACACTTCAGTGGAGTATTTCCCACTTCTGTGACTGTGCACACAGCACGCTATATTCCAGCAGTAGCCAGTAACGTTTCTTGATTAACTACTTGGTGTCTATTAGCCTGATAATCATGTTAAATAATTTTCTTCTGTCTTTTAAATACTCTCCTATCCTAAATTGCTCTCAAGCCCTAACACATCAACTTCAATAAAAGGAAACTTCGCTACAAAGGAAAATTGTCAAAAGCCTATAACACCAGTTTCCATATTATTCATGTTTCCTTCTTGGTGGTCAGCACATCAGCTTCAGTTCTGAATCATTCTATGTGACTATTAAAATACTGAAGTTCGTTTTTACTCTAAGTCCTTTAATGTCACTGGGTTTTATGATCACAACATGTTATGTGAAGTAGACATGTTCCTTCTCTCTTTAATCAAGGATCAGGATATTCTTGGGAGGTTGGATGACTAATCTAAAGTTGTACGTCAATTAAACAAGGTGTTCCATTTAGAACTCAGCTTTTCTGACAGTCAGTGCTTGGGTTCATGCAGAATTTTAATGTACTTCTTAAATGTGTATGACAAAATTCTTAGCTTGCCATGCTGCTTTGCTTGTCCGGAATCTCCATCCATCTCAATCCCTTGCATACTTGATGTCCTATCATTCCTTCTTTAAGTTCCAGTTTAGAAGTATAAGTAAAAAGTGCCTTATATGTATTGGGCAGAATACATGATCAGATTTGAATAGGTATCCTAACTAAGAGGATCAAACTTTTTCTTTTCATGTTGGGGACCTGTGGTAGCATTTAGCAATATTTATTCTTTGAGATACTGAATCACTAATAATTTTTTGTTTGTTTTGAATATTTGCTCCCACACACTGTACTGTGAATACTTTCTCATTATTTATTTGTGACTAAAGTCATCAGTTGACTTATGTTTTTAGAATTTTAATTGGCAAATAATGTTCCCACACATTTTAAAGCTATTTTCTATGGTCAACCAATAAATTTAGTGCTAATTGACACAAGTTTACCACAAGGCACATTTCGAATCTTACAGAAAACTTCTATCCCACACCATTTGGATACGATATGTTCATAGCCCAAGTTCCTGTAACCACTGACATTTTCCCCAAACTATTATCCACTAGTAATATATTTAGGAAATATAAACCAAGCAAAAGATTCCATAAGTTGCAAACAGGAAGCTCATAAGACATCTACCTTATACATTGTAAGGAAACCTGTCCTATTGGATGATGGAATTTGACTATAGATTGTAGTGATTGAATTTCAGGTGGGAAATGAGACATTAATAGAAAATTATTATAACACTGTGCAAGGGTTAGAAGCAATGTATTGGTTGTACATGCAGCACAATACTCTGTTCTTAAATGTAGATTTTAGGAAGAGGAGTAAGAACTCCACCTATATTCATAACCTTTTTTTTTTTTTTTTTTAAATTTTTTTTTCAACGTTTTTAATTTATTTTTGGGACAGAGAGAGACAGAGCATGAACGGGGGAGGGGCAGAGAGAGAGGGAGACACAGAATCGGAAACAGGCTCCAGGCTCCGAGCCATCAGCCCAGAGCCCGACGCGGGGCTCGAACTCACGGACCGCGAGATCGTGACCTGGCTGAAGTCGGACGCTTAACCGACTGCGCCACCCAGGCGCCCCTATTCATAACCTTTAAGGAACTTAAAAACACATTCATACACACTGAAGTTCATGTACAATGGACAAAGGACATGTACATATTCAAGATCACTTATTGGTCACATTTGAATGAGTTCCTGTGTGGAGGAAGGGAAATAGAGTGAGGGTCAAGAATAAAGGGAAAACATTCTTTTTTAAATTAAAATAATAATAATTAAAGACATTATATGGACCAAGAATGACAGTGTACTAATAGCTGAGGATTATGGAATTATGATTAACTCAACCCTCTTCATACGTATACAAGAATTATATATACAGTGTTGCCCTGCTGAGAAGACTACTGACCTGAGAGTCAGGAAACTCAATTCTAGTATATTCTCTGCCATATTTGCCATGCTACAGGCTAGCAGTACAAAGTCGACCAAGCCTCATTTCGTTTTCGAATTGAATTTCCTTCTTTATAGGTTCAGGTGTTTGAAAATATGCTCCATAAGGTTTCTTCTAACTTGAAGCTTTGGTGTACATATGTTCATTTATTCATACATGCAGTGAGGGTTACACACGTATGTATGATTACTAGAGGTGATGTATTTAATTATAATGGAAAACTTGTCGGACAGAAGCCCGGCTCTCTTTCAGTCAGTCTTAGGAAAAGGGCTTTCCTATGCAATAAACTACGGAAATCCTGCTGATGTAGATTTTGGGTGCCTGGACTTTGGTGGAGATCTTGTGAAGGCAGTAGAGCCAGTGTTGTTGAGGCAAGTTACGGCTATGCCCCCAAATCGGGCACATCTCATCCTGAGAATTGGATGGAGCCAAAGACTGGATTAGAACTTCAGGAATTATTCCCATCCCCAAAATGCTGTCAGAACAGGCTTGCCTCCTAGATGCTTTCCTGTGCCTTGTGGCTCGCTGCTTTGTCACTCATGCCTGGTATCAGACTCTGGCTTCCATTTGCCTGCCTGGCACTTTGATTTGCTGGTGTTGCCTCTGGGTGGTTCTGTGGCATAGATGGGATGTTTCATTGACATATTTGGTTGTGGGTGGATGGTTGTAGCTCTCTACTCTCGAAAAGCTTTGATTAAAAAGGGGCCATATCCTGATCTAGTACCTTGTAATTCTTTGCTGCCACCTCCCCACCTCATTTCATTTTGGCATTCTGGCCTCTCTTGGGTTATGGGATTTATGATAGGCACTTGGTAAGAACGGTGAAACTCTCTCATTTTAGTCCAGATCTTGGAGTGAACTAAAATTACACCAACAATTCACATCTTTATGTTTCCACAGCACTGATGTCTTTACTTTCTTGGTAGAAGAAAAATATGTTGGGTATATAGTTGGTACTCGATCTAAATAAGCCTTTTTTAGATAAGATTTTCTCATACTCACATTTTCTTATAATTTTGAAGGGGTTTAAATGCTTATGCCATGACAACTTTGAATAAAATCTTGGGGAGTTTTTATTTCCTCTTGACAGCTTTTTCATGAAAAACTGTTCTCCCCATTATCAGGAGGCTTCTGATTTTAGCAACACGGGAGACTTAGTTTTAACATAGCCTTCTTCCTGGTAGCAATAAAATCTAAATGCATATGAACAAAATGGAATATATACAAAATTTATATATGTAAACACTAAGCTTGAAAAAAAAGAAAAGGAAAACCCAAATGCCCACACCCGTGATGAAAATCAGAGCAGCAAGCATCCCAGCTGATGTCAGAGCAACCTGGGACCTAACACTCCTGGTTATAGGAGCTCAGGGGCTGAGTTTCTAACAACCATATGGGGACAGGAGATAGGAGCCTTGGCTTGTATAATTTGACGAACTTGAATTAAGACGCTTGCATAAGACTGGGCCCTGGAAGTGCTTCCTGCTTGGGGAAATTCTGTGTATCCAGCCTAAAGCTCTGGAGGTATGAAGCTTCCCATGAGCTAGCAAAGCCATCCGTGGCACCATGTTTGGATATGTCACCAAATTTATATTTGGGCATGATGTGGAAATCCCCAAGCCAGGAAATTTATTATAAAAATTAGTTCTCACTGGTAAAACACATGCATCTCTCTGTAGAAGCAAATGCATCATCATTCTGTAGGGACTTTTCTATCACCCAGGCTATAGAGAACTCCTAGAGTTAAAACCATCCTTGGTAAACATTATAAACCACAGGAGGAAGCAGTCCACTGTGGAGGTCCACAAGTTACCTATCACGAACTTAGGTAAAAAAAAAAATCTGAAGGATATTATAAAATACATATACTTAAAATGACTTAAGGAATAAAGAGGGAATTCAAAATATACGGTGAGGTTTAAAAGGTAGAAAGAGCTAAAGGGGGAAGGAAGGTTCTGAACTTTTAGATATTAAAATATTTTATGTTGTGTTTTTCCTCAAGAATTGTCATGCCCTGAATGTATTTATATTTCTATTATAACTATATATATATTATAATTTAATATAGTTTAATATAATATAATTATATAAGTTATATATAATATATAAGTTATAATATATACATACTATATATATATATATACATACACTACATATATATACATACATACATAACTGTAACCATATATTTAGTCTCACATGGATCAAATCTATTCTAACAAATGCCACTAAAACTTTACAAATTCATAATAGAAAAAAATTTCAGTTCCATCCAATGATGACCAATTAATCGACTAGTTTTTAAAAAATTCTCATAATAAAGGTTGTTACTTGTAGTTACGAAGAGTTTTTTAGATTAGCCCAATCTTTTCGAAGATCCAGGTGTTCTACTTCGATTTCCCTTGAGTAGGTAAGTTTCACTAAAAGAAGTGATTAATCAGAGGCTATGTATTTACCATCTCTAATACTACAATATAATAAAGCATTCACCTCATTGCAAGTTTGAAGTACATGATGTTTTAAGATAAACTGTCATGGACAAGAAAGTATTTTAGGACCCCCTCAACTAAAGCACTGCCTTTCATGGTCTTTTAGTGAGCATTCTTGTTATTTTATTTCATATTCAACTCTTTTATTCTGAATTCAGTGCTGTGATTACTACTTGTCTCAGTTGAATTCCAATGCTAGCCTTTCCAATTATTTCCTAAATGCTCAATTCCTTACTTATGTGCAGTAAATTTCTCACACCTTCTAGAATTCCAATCAGCATTCCTCAGGGCACTTTGCATTCTTTCAAAGTCTTCAAAGTCTCCTTTCCCCAAGTCAGAAATGCTTGCATTGTTTCTCTTCATAAGCAGCATACTCTCTTGAGCATTTCAAATCAAATAATAAGTTGATAACTAGATTTGAGATGCTCCCCAGCTTCAATATGATTTATCATACTTGGCTGAATTTTTAGGAAAAGTTCCAGGAAAAAAAATTAAATAAATAAAAAAAACAACCCCCTCCCTCCCAAACTTCTCTCCATGAAGACTAAGCAAAGAAACTCTTAGAAACAAAACCAATGTGACTTGAGGACAGAACTTTTATTCTTTTCTATAATTAAATTGCCATTGTACCAGTCAATATAGTGTAATTAAAATCTTTCATGGTCAATCTTCTGGTCTGTCCATGGTTGTTCATTGTTAGTTTTAAGAAGACTTAGTATTTTCAGTTTTGATGGGCATTGAGGAGGGCGTCTGTTGGGATGAGCACTGGGTGTTGTCTGGAAACCAATTTGACAATAAATTTCATATTAAATAATATATCTTCAGTTTCTCTACAGGTTGCTTGTACATGAAAAAGTGCCATTTTCAAGATTGGGTGGATCCAGGCTTTTGAGGGAGAAAGAGATGGACAATGAGAGTGAGGGAGGAAGACACGTAGGGAAGAAGGGAGAGAGACAAGGTGGGCGGAGGAAGAGACTGAGAAGGAAAGAGAGAGATTCTTGATATTGCAATTAACAGACTGGCTTTGACTATTAATTACATTCCTGGATACTTGCTTGATTCACTGCATATTTTTTTTCCAAGTAAACATAAAAAAGAAGACTGGTTTAATCTATAACACATTTCATACATCACATTTATAATGTGTTAAAAAGTATATCAGTACTCAAGGGTGTGTTCAGGACTAGGGAAGGGAAACTAACATAAAGAAAATAAAATCTAATTCCTGTCTTCAAGATACTTAAGCTCTTGACTGAAGTCAAGATAAAATGTCAATAGAAAAAGCAAAATAGCTCACCAGTTGATTGATCCTTTTATCTGTAGGATCCTTTTATCTGTCAAACAACAGAATCAGTATGTGTTAATTTTTCCTTGTTGTTTAAGGACTTGTTTATTTAAACCTCTGTGTTGGCTCTGTATGTCACATAGCCTTTCTCGGTTTATAGTGAGAAGATACAAGCTTGTGGCCCGGCAATATGCTCGGTGGGATTTACAGAATAATATTTAAAGCTTTGAATTATTTATCAACAGTTAAAAATTGGGAAACTTGTCAAAAATTCCCGATTTCAGATTCTTTTTTTAAACATGCCAAAGATCCTTTGACAGTGAGCCCTGCAGCTGCACAAGGAAATAGTTATAGATGAGTAAGGTTTGCCCTTATAGGTTGGATTTATAGTCTACAATTACCTATACTCTCACCTGCCCCACTTTTACTCATTTACATCAATTTCCATAGGCTGTGGATTTAGAAACTTTGGCTATACACTAGAGTTTTAGCTGGACAATTTGAAAAAGTATGAAAACTCAGACCTACTTAATATTGGGTCCCAATGTTAGATTTGGGATTTATCGGTCTAGTAGTGTATACGTGTCTGTGTGTGTATGTGTGTATGTATATACATACACACACGTATATACATACACACATGTATATATACATAACGCACACATACAGAGATACCCCAAAACCAAAACCAGTGGTTGTGTATGACCATAGTAGAGAACCACTGTTGTATCATTTGAAGTTTTATCTGCTGTTTTACATTTCCAGTGGTCTCAACATGAAACGAGAGTGTTTCTTTCTAGTTGTGTTTTCTTCTGGATTTTAATTTTCAAGCACAAATCTGGAACATAAACCACACTTCTTAATATTTACTGAGACCGCAAAAGTATGCCTCCTTATGTGAGTTAGGATCTGCTTGTGGTTTTGATAGTCAGAGTCTCATTCAGTTTTGTCTTTGTGCCCAGAGATGAGCAGGCTCAAGGGAAACGATTTTGGTTGTTGAGATTTATGGCAACTTATGGTATTTGTTAGTTTACAGTATGAAGTTTCAAATGAAAATAGAACTTCCAAAGAGAAAGGAAAGCATGTGTTCACAGGTTGGCAAGTCCTTTCCCCAGGATGAAAGACCACATAGGAAGTCAAATTATGATTAAAAAAAAAAGCTGTTTTATGAGCCTGGTATCAGAACAAAGAAAGGTCTGTCAATTGTCACAGCTGTTGAGTTGACCCGTCAGAACATGAGTTTGACCACTGACGGCTTCCTAGACACCTGTCTCATCACAACCACAAATCTGGCCTGGCATTTTTGTTAGGATTTGGGTTTTTCCCAAGCCTCCTCAGGTTCGCATGTGCCGATTCTCCTTAGTATTGAGCCCCCTCAACAGAGAGCACATCTCATCCATTTGGGGTACGATTTTACTTGTTTAATTTCAGATATAAAATCTGCCTTTTTTTCTATAGACATCCCACCATAAACCTCTATGTACTAAGATATCATGAGTTCACTTTTCACGAATGAACATCTTTCTTGCTCTCCTGAAGTGGGAGTTCCTAGAGAATAAAAATAGAACACATTATAAAATCTTTTTAATTCTCTTCAGTGGTCAAACCCTAGCCTTGCTTTTGGGACAGAACTCTGGACAGGGCGAAAGGTGCATGTATTTCCTGAGCAATTGTTGTGGACCTTATCTTATTTATATACATACATGTGTGTATTTATATATATTTATATTTATATATAATCTTATATATAAATATAAATCTTATATATGAATCTTATATACAGATACACATATGTGTATATAATCTTATATAAAATTATATATTAACATATAAAATACATTATGTATTATATATTAATATATTTAATATTATAAATTATATATATTATATATAAATCTTTTATATATATAATTTGTGATATTATTATCCTCATTTTATAAATAAGGAATCTAAAGCTTAAAGAAGTTAAATAAATTGTTCAAATTAGCAGCTAGTACATTGACAGAGCCTGAATTCAAACCTCTGGTTCTTTGACTTCTAATTCCATGTGTGTGTGTGTGTGTGTGTGTGTGTGTGTGTGTGCGCGTGTGTGTGTGTGCGTGCACACATGCATTTGTGTGGGGTTGTGAGACAGATAAATTGCATTAGGTTTCCTTATGATTAAATATATACTGTGATGCCTCATATTATATATGATCGATAGAGGTTTGATTTATGATCAAAAAGTAATATTTATCACTTAGTCATTTTCTTACAGCTCCCACATATTTTCATTTGCTCTTTATAGAGATTTGGGAAATGGGGTGGATTTTAACTGTTTCAATCATTTAACATCTGGCAATGTGAGCACATAGTAACTGCTCAATAAATATCTCATGTATAAAGGTGAAGGGAACTATCGGGGCATTTTGATTGTATAGCTAGACGTATGACATATAAGTAGCTAAAGGTCAGTCAGTCCTTCTCTTTTCTCTGTATTCAAAATGTGCACAGTATAAAATCATATTTAATCTAAAGTTATTGCTACCTACATGGAAAGGATCTAGAGAAAGTACTTGCTATTTAAAATGATTCATGGCAAATGTATTAGAAAAATAGGAAACACTTTATTGTTAAAACACACCCTCACCTGCGCATGCGCACACACACACACACACACACACATATACACAAAGCAACCCTTCAATGGAATGAAACTTTCTCCTTATAAAGTCAGTGGGTGGACGTAGACACCTGTCTAACTCCGGTCAGCTTTAAATTGGGCAATTCAGAAAGCCCAAGCTGAGAATATTTGGGCCGGAAACATACCCATGGTACTTGAGATGTTGTCCTACAGCCTCCCAGCACTACTAATCAGGGTGCTGAGAGAAGAGAGAAGGAAACTGCAGGTTCTTCTGTTGTACAGAAAATGTGTTCTTCACAATCAGAGAGAAGTCTTAGAAAAGCACTTCTGTCGCCAGTGTAGCTGACACCCCACGGGGAGCCTTTCTGCCTTCCCCTTAATGCTCTACCTGAGATGTCTAGCATAGGTACAAGTGAACTGTCCCAGATGAGACTAACTGATGGCCAGAGATTGCACAGAGGCCTCCTCGCACACCATTTTATACTGCATTTCTTAGACCAGCGTGTACCATCACCTCCCAAATTCCCACTTACTGACTTTTAGCTGTCATTTGAATTTCTCTTTGGATAATACACAATTACTTACCTAATGAAATATTGGTGAAATGTATTCATATGAGTTTTACTAGTTCTCATTTATAATGTTATTTTTACAGAAGCATATATTCCAGATATACTTACTATATGTTATAATTATATCTGATAATTATATATTATGGAATATATACATATTCCATAGTATGTACCAATTACAGTGTTGTTTCTTATTGTGACAGTGACATATCGATTACCTATGGACAATGTCCTTTTCTTTTTAAAAAAAATTTTTTTTAACGTTTATTTATTTTTGAGACAGAGACAGAGCATGAACGGGGGAGGGTCAGAGAGAGAGGGAGACACAGAATCTGAAACAGACTCCAGGCTCTGAGCGGTCAGCACAGAGCCCAACGCGGGGCTTGAACTCATGGACCGCGAGATCATGACCTGAGCTGAAGTCGGACGCTTAGCCGACTGAACCACCCAGGCGCCCCAGACAATGTCCTTTTCTAGAGTCCTCTTTTCCTTGGTATTCTTAAGGCAGTTAATTAATTGCTAAGGGTTGTTCTCAAAGCATTGTGGTCTAGTTCTTTAATTTTGATATTTTGTTCATCTTCCTAGTAAGCCTATTAAAGACCAGTAAAAATACTCTGAGCTCTAGAGAGACTTGATGAAAAAAGTTGATTCTAAATTTTGACTATTCTAACGATTTGTCTAATTATAACAATCATTACTCATAGAATACAAAATTCCAAATATTTGCCTCTCCCCCAAGTGCTATAAAGTTGATCACATGCTTCTTAGAAAAAGCTCACAAATTAGTATTTTTAATCCCATGATTTGGAAATGTTTCATCCAGCCATTAGTATTGAGGAACTTACAGATTTTAAGTTGGGAAAGAACTAGCATTTATTGCATGCCTGCTTTGTAGAGATCAGCACTTCACATACATTACTTTGTTAACCAGACCTGGCTCTGTGACTCAGATATTAATATTTCCATCTAGCAGACAAGGGCAGAAGAATTGAGGCGTGTTAGGCAACTTGCCAGACGCTAAGAGCCCAACTCTAGTGCCGGGCCACCGTTGCACTAATTGTGTAAATATTTGTGTATGTGCTTTCTAAACATTATTTACAAAAATGATCATAGCGTATATTCTCTAGAGATTGATACTTTCTCTGATTTTGTCTTCATGTTCTATGTGACATTTTGATATATGGTATGAACCTCTGATTCTTCTTGAATACATTCATCATCCTCAATTACTATTAGATTGTCATTTCAATTATCTTCCGTAAATTACCTCCCTTGCGTCCTATTACTTATACTCCCCACCCCCCTGCCCGTCCAGTTAGCATCTCCTTGTGCACGTCTATTTCTAACGTGCACTTCCAAAAACTTGGACTACTGGTTTTTAAGAATTTTTCTCTCAGAGTTCAATATTCACCATGCCCCAAATTACCCTCCTGATGTACTCTTAGTTTTTTAACTACACGACTGAGAATGAGTATGTTGAGAATAATGTCGATGAAGAGGTTTTACTTTTTTGCAGGTGGTCTCAATTCTGCTAAGATCACATTGTCCTCAGATAAGAATTGCTATCGATGTAAGTCATATGAACATGAACCTGAGGAGGCACATTCAGTTTAATACACTCGTGGCCTTGGTGGTTGTATCTCAAGGGGAAGGAATGATAACGGCACTACCATTGCCACCACCTCCTGACATCAGCAAGATTGCTGCCATTTATTAGGCACTCGTAATGTGCAAGATATTGTACAGGCACTTTATAAACCTTTTGTGTCTTAAATATGTATCTGACTTGGCATGTAAAGCACTCAGAACAGTGTCTGCTTGTAAATTGAACACAAATATTTGCTTTTATCATTTTCATCATCACCATCATTGTCTCATTTAAAGCCTTCAATGATCATTGGATGGAGATATTATTCTCCGCGTTTTAAGGCTAAGGAAATTGAGGTTAATGGAGGCTGAGTGACTAGCATGGTAGAGATTGAATTTCAATGAAGGTATATTTGATCTCTAAGACTATTTCCTTCCGGTTCAGTTACACTATCTCCCATAAGTGGGAATGGCTACAAAGAAAAATGTTTCCCTGCTTTCAACCTTCACCAAGTGGGAACCCCTTCCTGTCTCCCCTCGGGGAGCATGTCACACAGGGGACACTAATCCAGAAACCATGGCTGATGTCTATACTTCATAGATCGCTGTTTGGAAAAGTCTCTGTGCCATCAGGGACTGGGTTCTTAGGGGACCCTCTGAATGTCTGAGATGTTTTGATTGCTCTGCTTATCCCAGGAACACTAGCTGCTAACCCCTGTCTTCCCCAGGGCATTCTGATTTTCCAGACAGAACTGGACTCTGGTTCTATAAATGCTCATCTTGTCCTCTCCTTTGTCCCTTGTCATCACTTCTTCTAACCTGACACCAGCTGTGTGCCATCTATTAACCTGTCATATTCATTGATCTCCCTAAGAAATCAAACTGTCCCTCTAATTCCCCTGTCTGATCTTTGCTTGCCAGAGCTTACTGACAAAATTGTCCCCTTGAAGAAAAGTATAGTCTGTTCTCTTTAGCTATAATAGCCTGAAATGCTGTATAGTCAATACATGATTTTCTGTACATTTTAAACTTTATGGCCTCATTGAAAATGAAAACTGTTTGCAGATAACTCTAATTTCACCTCCAATGGCTGTATGAAAATACATCCAAAGTAAACCTAGGGATTAAGGAAGCTTATAAAGAAAAGTATAAAACCTTTCCATCGGGACTTGCATTTTTCAACAGAAAATAGGGTGTTCTTTGTAATTCATAATATCCAAATCCAAAATGATATCTAATTTTCTTCCCTCTTATTTGTTGGAGAATGATGATAGAGGATTATAAAAGCTCCAGTGTAGCTTAATATTGTTCTAATGAAGCTGTGGTCATTCCCTTTTCTCTTTAAGAACCTTAGGAAATTCTCCATTCCTTGATGATGCTATACTTCCATCATGATATCACTGTAAAAGCACGACTTCTTTGCCAAAACTAGATAATTTAAGAATAAGCACATCCTCATTGTTTATTTTATTATTCAGTAGTAACTCTGTACTAGGAGCTTATATTAGTCGGTGTCCAGCCAGGGTAACATGAGTTACTCTAGGCATTTCAAGCAGAGAGAATTCAACACAGGAAATAAGTTAAAAGACATATTGGATGTTCATTGCAACATTATTTACAGAAGCCAATGCGTGAAACAACCTAAGTGTCCATTCATAGATGAATTGACAAAGAAAATGTGATATGCCTGTATTATATATGTGTGCACATATGTGTACATGTGTGTATACATAGACGCATACACAATGAAGTATTATTCAGCTGTATAAAAGAAGGAAATCGTGTCATTTGTAACAACATGGATGGATCTTGAAGGCATTATACTGAAGGACATAAGGCAAACAGAAAAAGACAAAAGAGGTTATGATCTCACTTGTATGTGGAATCTGAATAAACCAAAATCATAGATATAGAAGACAGATTGGTGATAGCCAGAGGTGGGGGAAGAGAAGGAAGTAAAATGGGTGAAGGTGGTCAAAAGGTACAGACTTCCAGTTATAAGACAAATAAGTCCTGGGGATGTAACGTACATCCCCTGTCAGTGGGGATACGATACAGTGATGCTGTATTGTATATTTACAAAATGCCAAGAGAGCAAATCTTAAAAGTTCTCATCAGAAGAAAACAAAATTTTGTAACTATGTGAGGTGATTGTTGTTAACTAAACTTATTGTGATGATCATTTCATGATATATGCATATATTATATTGCGCATTTTAGACTAATACAGTGTTCCCTGTTAATTATTTGTCACTAAAACTGGGGGAAATATATATTGGGAGGATCAAAAGAGCAAAAGAGAAAAGCAAGTGGTTATTCAAAATTGGGGACTGCTTCCCCCTTGGCCTGAAGGCTAGGAATTCAGCGGCCAGCTTGCAGGGGGGCGCTCCCAGTGCCCCGGCTAGTGCTGGCAGTCTGCTGCTGCCACTGAGTAGAAAGCTAGGAGGCTCCTCTCCCACAGATGCTCTGAAAATACCCCAGAAGCTCCCGGAGAATGAAAACCTCTGGCAATCTCTCCACAAAGCTTTAGATAGGCTATTCCCTGTACCTGGAACTCACCCTTCCTCCCTCCACCTGCCCTGCCTCCCACTTGGCTGTGTCTTCTATTTCTAATAAAAATCATGTGCTTTTCAACATCTAGCAGGAGATTGTTACATACGGGAGTCTCGAACTTTATCACACCTTTCTGTGTCCCTTGTTATCAGATCCATGATTGCAATATCATGGTGTATCTGTTACCTGTGTACTTGTTAGTCAGTCCTCTTTAAGTTGAGAGCTTCTCAAGGTTTTGCCTTTTTTGTTTCTTTGTTTATATCCCCTCAACCAGCATGGAACCTATTCACTCTCAACTAATGTTTGTCAAGTGTATTTTAATTGAATTTAGTTGCAAATACATATAGCTGTGGAATCTTGATGCGTCTAATATGCTGGGTCAGGAATTGAAACGTGTTGTAGGCAATGGGGAGTTGTGCGTTGGGAGACTGGCAGAGACATGAAGTGATTCCTTGAGTCTGAGCTGGAGGAAGTTAGAGAGTTAGCTCTCTATCTCTCTGTCTACCTAACTCTCTATCTCTCAGTGAATCTGTGGTATCCAGTAAGAGCAGAGATTTTAAGCTTGACCCTTCAGTGACCGCTGTTTTGTTTTTCCTCATTTGGGACTTGGGAATGTTATTTTATCTTACTTTATTGTGGAGGTGGGGCTTTATTCGGGATTAAAAAGTGTTCTTTTTAGAGCTTCCAGAGGTGTCTGCCTGACAGGCTGGCTGAGGTTTTATAATCAACCATTTATAATCATGAAATATTCTAATTATAAAAAGTAATGTAGTCAGACATTCTAAATTATGTTCCCATTCACTTTGCCAAGTGCCTTTTGAAACCATTTTGCTCTGGCATCCTTTTTTTTTTTTTTTTTTTTTTTGATTCTCTTTTTACAACACAGAAAACTGAGAGTCTGCCTTCAGTGAGTTAACTCTGAACAAATTTAAGGGTGTGAGTACAAGTGGCCCAAGATGAATCACAATATAATACCCTACCTTTCGAACCTAAACTCAAGTTTTTCCTCCTGGAAAAACCCTCTAGAATGCTAGAGCTACCTGTCCATCTGGCTGAAGATAAAATAACAGTAACAACTCAGCCATCCATCCTATCTTAAACTTTCTGTTCCTCCCACAAAGTCTCATTCTCAAGACAGAGGCCAATCTGGGTGCCTCAATGGCTCAGTCGGTTAAGTGTCTGACTTCGGCTCAGGTCATGATCTCATGGTTTGTGGGTTTGAGCCCCCCGTCAGGCTCTGTGCTGGCAGGTCAGAGCCTGGAGCCTGATTCGGATTCTGTTCTCCCTCTCTCTCTGCTCCTCCCCTGCTCACGCTCTGTCTCTCTCTCTCAAAAATAAAATAACATTAAAAAAAAAAAAAGAGGCCAATACGATCTAGGCCAGTGGATTTCAAACCAGGTCCCTCAGATCCTTGATACCAAAAGGCCCACAAGGGGAGAGAAGGAGAGACAGAGCAGACAGAGCTCCATCTGTTTCAGCCTCACTTGTCATCACCTCCAGCAGATCCATTCTTCTCCTTTAACACATTACATTCTTTATGAAACTTCACTTACGAAAGGAATCGACTGCTATTGACGATGTAAAGAAACACTGATCTCGTCTGCACAAATATTCAGAGAATGTACAGTTGCTTAAAAAAAGGCTATGTGAAGGGAAATTCCATAGATATGGACTCAGAAAACCTCTCCTTTGATTTTTGATTTTTGTTCTTCCAGTTATCTGTGAGTTCTTGAACAAGTTACTTAACCTCTTTGGACCTTAGTTTTTCAATCAGAGATGTTGTGAAATTTAACATTACTAAAGCTTCGGAGAAGTGGTTTGCAAATTGCCATATTCTATTCAAACAAGAGTCACTGTTTTCCAGAGAATGGGTCAGTAAATTGATGAAATTCTAGAGTAACAACACAAATACGTCATTATTAATAAACAGTGTTAAATGCCTGCTGTGACGGTTCATTTTATGTGTCAACCAGACTGGGCATGGAATCCCCAGATAGTTGATCACACTTTATTCTAGTGTTCCTGTGAGAATTTGGTTGGCATTAATATTTAAATCAACAGACTTGAGTAAAGGAGATTGTCTCCCGTAATGTGGGTGAGCCAATCAATTAAAGGCCTGAATGGAATAAAAGGCTGACCCTCCCCTGAGTAAATGAGAATTCTGCCTGAGGGTCTTCAAACTGGGATATCAGCTCTTCCTGGTTCTACAGCACTTTCTGATCTTTGGACTAGAACTGGACCATTGGCTTTTCTGAATGTGAACTTGCCAGCCTCCATAATTTTGTGAACCAATTCCTTATAATAGATAGGTGGGTAGGTAGGTAGGTAGGTAAGTAGGTAGGTAGGTAGATGGATAGATAGATAGATGGAAAGATAGATAGACAGACAGACAGATATATTCCATGCTGGTTCTTTTTTTCTAGAGAACCCTGACTAATACACCTACTGAGGTGATCTTGAAATACAGTCACAATTCTTTGACATTCTTCCCTCCAAAAGGTGGGGTCTAGTTCCCCTCTCCCTTGAACTTAGTGACTTGCTTCTAATGAATGGAATACAGTGGGAGAGACAGTGTATGCAAGGTGATAAAAGACACTATGCCTTTCTTCAATTTCCTCTCTTAGATCACTTTCTCGAGGGGAAGCAAGTGCCGTGTATAAAGATGTTCATATGGTGAGGAACTGAGGCAACTTCAGCTAACAGCCATGAGAGCCATACCGGAAGTGGACCCGACAGTCCCTGTCAGGCCTTCAGAAGACTGAAACCCTGACTGACATCATCACTCTGACTTCATGAAAGATCCTGAACCAGAACCATTCAACAAAACTGCTCCCAGATTCCTAAACCATAGAAAATACATGAAAAAACAAACACTTAATTGTCTTTAAGCCATTATGTTTTAGAGTACTTTGTTTCGCAACAGAAGATAACTAATATACCTGTGTTGGGTACATCGCAATGTGCTGGACCCTTCATTCCTGGACTTAGGATTGTGCATAGTTACTGGGAGATACCAAGACTCAGTAAGGAAAATTTTCGTTTCATTTTCTATTTGCATCACGATGTGGGAGAGTGGCCAACATCCAGTAAGCCTGGATCAAAATTCGAAGTGCCCTTGTTGATCTGGGCAGGAAGTCAAGACAACCCAAATGAAGGTCAACGCGGGCAAGGACAGAGCAGCAGGCCTAGGAAGAAAAGTAACCCTTCATCAGCACAATGGGGAATAATTGGCTGTGTAAGAATGAAGGTCAGGCTCCCTGTGCGCTTAAAATAGGTGTTCAATACGTATTCATTGATTGATGTCGGTTGATTTATTTTGAATGCCAGACAGACTGTGAGTCATCAGTGTTGCAATATTGCTTAAATAAATGTGAGTTGTGCCTGAAAAAAAATAGCAATTCAGCAGCGAGGACCAAAAAGAGCCATTCAGCCTCTCACTGGGTAGCTCTACTTGTCCCACCTGCCACAGACTTCTAATTACCGAGAGAGAGGAGCTTCCCAGTTGGAAGATGAGTAATGCTGCAGGGAGAAATGAAGGAGAGTCTTCAATGGGAAGGCCTTTGGAAGAGGAGCCTAACCAATTGCCGTCAGTTTCAAGTGAGGGTCTGGATTGATTTCTCTATAGGGAGATTACTGGTGTGATTCGCAGAGATGCTGAGGTAGACCCCGAGCAGACTGATGGTGAGCGAGGCTAGGAGAGGGGGAAGGGATTGCTGGTTGGTAATAGAAGAGAATTTTGATATGGTGGTTAGACATAGTTCACATGAAGATATTGCTTAATTTTTTTTTTTTTTTTGAAACTCTGGCCATGCTTAGGCTTCGGTGGAATACAGGGAAGTGTGGCTTCTGCTCTAGGTCGCGTTCAATGGCTTCTTTCTCTATTTTAGAGATCAAGGCCCTCCATGTGAAGTAGTGAGGGACACATGGTTAAGGTGCTCCCACGGTCCAGTTCCCCTAGGAGAAGCTCTGTGTACACAGCTTGTCCCAATGTCATTATTTCAGTGCCACTTTTACCCAGAAGGATCCTGATTTGGGTGACTAGTTCTAGGACAACTCACCTCCAGTCTTAGTGGAAGGGCATTGTAGGAGAGAAGGTAGAAACACAGACTCTAGCACAAAGCTCCGGGAGGGAAAAATCTCAGCTCTATCACTCAATGATCACGTGATCTTGGACAAATTCCTCAATATCTTTGGACTGTGGTTACTGTAAAGCAGGGATGATGACATCCGTTTGTGTGGGTGGGGTGAGGATTAAATGAGCTTCTATGCACAAAGCCCTGCCAATGGTGCCGGACAACGTGAAAGCTCTTTACCAGCTTTAAGTTTGCTTCCTAGTGAATCTTTACAAGACTCTTGTAAATTTTTTATTTATTTGTTTTGTTTATTTGTTTATTTATTTAGGGAAAGGGAGCAAGTATGCAAAAGCTGGGGAGGGGCGGAGAGACAGGGAGAGAGAGAATACCAAGCAGGCAGCACGCTGTAGCACGAACCATGAGACTGCGACCTGAGCCGAAATCGAGAGTCGGATGCTTAACCAACTGAGCCACCCAGGCGCCCCACGAAACTAGCGTAATGAAGTTGTTATCATGCCGCTTTGTAAAGAGGGTCCTGAGGTATCAAGAGGTTGAAACGCTTTTCATAGGCAGACCAGCTAGAAGGTAGTAGGTGCAGGAATTGGTCTTGACTCTCACCTCAAAGTTGGCACTTGCCAGAATGTTCTACAAAGTATTCCTCAAAGCATCTTCATGCCCTTTCTTCATTGTCTAGAGCCAGTCGGTATAAGGCGTTATGCCTGCATTCTTATTCACATTCAATTCTACACCAGTTCTAGCTAGAACAGAAATTTACTTTTTTAATATTATTGTCTGGGGGAGGAGGACTGTTTCCATTATCAGATGGTGTCTTGAACCTGTATCAGGTTCACAGAGGATGAGACCAGGCCAGCGGCTTATCCATGGTGATACTGGTTTTCCTTAACCATGTTGCCCAGAGAAGTTGAGAGTCTAGGATTGTTCCCATCGTGGAGGTTAGAAGAAATATCTCGTGGGGATGGTGTGAAGGCAGGCCTAAAATAGCCCCACAGGGTCTTTGCATCATGTGAAGGGCAAAAAAGGATGATTCACATTCACCCAGGAGCAGAATGGATAGGGCCCAGAGAGTCAGCAGACCTTGGCTGCCCAGGCCTGGGTGTTAAATCTTTGCCCATATAGGTTTCTAGTCGATGACCGAAAGGAATAGCCATGTCTTAGTGAGTACCGACTCAGAGGGCTGATCTACCAGGGCCTGGGCACTTCCTCCCTCTCTCTTAGGCTTTCTCACCACAGAAACGTCTTTCCGATCTTAGCCGAAACTCTACCTAATGGACAGAGATTAAATATCTGGCACTAGTGAAATTGAGTCCTTTCTCTATATTTTTAGTAAAAATTCAGCTTAGTTTTGGAAAAACACAGTTCCACAGCTTGCGTACTTAAATTTACAGACTTACGATTTATAGGCCTCTGGCTGCTGTGGCCTCTTGGGAGATAGTCATTCCAACTCTCCCAACTGTCTTCCCTCCTGACTTTTTCTCCTCGTGGAGTGTGATTGCTCAAGTTGAGCTTTACAGGAAGATCTCAACCCCTTGCTTAAACTCCGTATCACCGTCTATAAAGTGAGAATAATATACATCACAGTCATTGTAAAGATTAGAAGTCCTTTATGTAATGTGCCTATCCCATAGAGTTGAGACACCATAGAGGCCCAAATACTGCCACTGTTATTACCACTCCCACTACAACTAATGACAGCAACCATAAAAATAGTAACGGCAACCAGACGAGTTCTAAAGCACGATCATTTGAAATTAGCAAGCTGGTATATTCCGCATCCATATTTACATCATCAATATTACATTTTTGAGGGTATCGAGGTTAATATATGTACCGAGGACACGACGTAAACGTGCGAATCTAGGACACACAACGTCTTCTCTTCAATGTTGGTTTCCTTCCTTTATGCAGAGAGCCTATCTTCTTCCCTGAAAGGATGTGTTTCTCTTGTATAGACAAGCATGCAGAGAACATTTTACGTTTTTAAAGAGCACATTTCCATACGTATCAAGGAAATGAAAGCTTCTCAAGAAAATTCCTGTGAAAAGTCTAGGATTATTAAAAGAAAAGCTGTTGAAAAAAAGAAACAAAGCATTTAACCTTTTTCTTGAAAAGTTAAAGACTATACTTCACAAAAGCTTCTGCAACTTCCCATTTTATTCAAGAGCTAAAGAAACTAGCAATCCCCAAGGCTCCGAATTTAATTTCCATTGCATAGAATGCCTCTCACATCAGAATTAATCAGGTTTCATTTCCAATGTCCCATTTCCCTTCAGGAATCCTGTGGTATAAACCTCGAAGGTAAACACAGATATTCATCTACTCACCTGGTTTGAAGAGCCAAACATTCAGGGACGTAAATCATTGGAGGTGACTGGTAGGCACTGATTGGGGCACAATTCATCTTCTCTGTCCAAGTGCATAGAGTTGCCTTCAGCCTCTCCTCCTGCTCACAAGATCAAATGCTTTACTCCAAGATACGAGGCCAAGTGAGCAGACGTTTATAATTTTTGCTGCCTCGAAGCAGACAGAACTAATCTTGCTTTTGTTTCTTTTTTTTTTAAGAGAGGGGAAAAAATCAGATGTATGAAATACGGATAGCATTATCTGGGTATCTAGTTTTGCTACTTCTATAAACCTTCATTCATGGATATTCTAGAGTTCTAAGAAAAGTACTTCTGAAATTCTGAAGTAATTTCCGGCTGGCAGTTCGAACATCCGTGGGCCAAACTTCTTTGGTTATCTCTTTGTTGGGGGAAGTGTCGGGTATCTGCAGAAGCCAAGCAAGTGTTGGCCCCAGCTGCAGGACCGTGGGGTACTTACTTGTTTGTGGAAGGATGGGGGCTGGCGTTGAATATCCACAGAGGCTCAGATTTAGTCCACCTGTGAGTTTTATTTCCTGAACTTGCAGTCGTACACTGCGGGGATGAGGGATGGGGTTTCCCAGAGTGGCTTTTCTAGCAATAAAAGACTTAACGGTCGGCGTATCCCTTCTCCGTTTCTTGCTATTTCAATCCTCAGCAAACTCTGACAGTTGTTCCAGTTCAAAAAGTGGACAATGTACAGGGAGGTGCTCATTTTCAAATTTCCCTTTTAGGAAGGATTGTAGAGAATCAGAAAGGATGAAAATGTAGCTTTGGAACCTTTTCTTCTTCCCCGTGATAATTAGCATTCTCTCCAAATTCATTGGTCTCTGGGGAATTTGTTCTATGTGGTTTGGCTCCAAACTATATGCAGGTATTACAGGCAGAAAAGCTCAAGGGAATTTGAAATGTGCCTTCAGAGCATAATAAGTAGCTTAAACTATCTGACTTACAACATGTTTACTTAGTCCTAAAAGAGTTAGTTTTTGAAGTCAAAAATTGCTTTCCTTCAAATTTGATTGCACAGGGAGTACATTCCTTGAAATTTTTCTTTTTTTAGTTCCATTTGGACATATGGATAATACTTTGGGAATAATAGTATAGCTTGACCTTTAGTTTCTGACTTTTGACAAACTCAAGGAGGAAAATATCACATTTGGTTCATTGTTGGAGACGAGCAGGAGACACATCAGTTAAAGAAGTTTCTTCTGACTTTGGTAGTGTCAGATAACAGGACTCCAAACATGCATTGATATTGCTGATTTCTCTGGATGTTGCTGTTCCCAGGTATTCGGTCTGCAAGAATCCTTAGAGACATTAATCTGCCCCAGAAGGCAGATATTTTTAAAGTTTACTTTTTGAGAGAGAGAGAGAGAGAAAGACAGGGTGTGAGAGTGGGGCAGGGACAGAGAGAGAGGGAGGGAGACAGAGAGTCCCAAGCAGGCTCTATACTGTCGGCTCTGAGTCTGATGTGGGGCTCAAACTCATGAACCACAAGATCATGACCTGAGCTGAAATCAAGAGTTGGATGCTCAACTGACTGAGCCTCCCAGACACCCCAGAAGGCAGATACTTCTGTAGAACAAGCTGGCATATATAGGAACCAGGTCTGCTCAGTAAGTATGTCTCACTAAAATGGAGCCACTGGGGAAAATGTCTTGATCCTAAAATCTCCAATAGCAGGAAGGTGTGTTTTCTATGTTCTTCTACAACTCTTGTGCTAACCTCACCGAAACCTCTCTTAAAATATGGCCTTGAAATTGCTAGGGCACTTGCTTGTCTCCAACTGCACTGTAAGCTCCCTGACAGTAAAGACCTAGTTTTGTTCATCCAGGACACAACATTCTAATGTCTCAATGGGAATAAATATTTGAAAACTATTTGTTGGATTAATGAGCCAGCCTTCTTGTGTTAAAACAAAATTTGACTATTGAATCCTGCCCACATTCTTCTAACTTATTAAAATTATCGACAATAACAGCATTCAATTATTTATTATGTGTCTGACACTGTGCTCAGCATTTACCCCGTTGTCTCTTTTTTTTTTTTCATTAAATTGTTTTTTTTGAACATTTATTTATTTTTTGGGAGACAGAGAGTGACAGAGCATGAGTGGGAGAGGGAAGAGAGAGAGAAGAAGTCACAGATTCTGAAG
Organism: Panthera onca; assembly: GCF_046562875.1. NCBI lineage: Eukaryota > Metazoa > Chordata > Mammalia > Carnivora > Felidae > Panthera > Panthera onca. The sequence goes on along the minus strand of NC_138339.1, from coordinate 210,317,547 downwards.
CAGGTCCAGGCTCTGAGCTGTCAACACAGAGCCCGATGTGGGGCTCAAACTCAGGAACCAGGAGATCATGACCTGAGCTGAAGTCGGATGCTTAACTGACTGAGCCACCCAGGTGCCCCTACCCTGTTTTCTTTTGAAATCCTCACAATGCTGTGGATATTTGAACTAAAAATGGTCAAACTAATGTGGCTTTAGAATTAGAGAAAACTGACTGAAAACTTATGCTTTGTCCCTTCTTTGAGCTTAGTCTTTGGGAGGCACCAGACTCCACTTGCAGATTTAGGTCAATAATAACTTTGTCGAAGAATGTTGTGATTGCATTTATCTTTGTTTGTCACATAGCTTGTACCTTTTAGTTGTTATTTCGATGCTTAAGATCATTTTGTTCTTTGAGTCATTGAATACTAGAAATAATTTGCCAGTTTGGAACAGAAACTAGTCAACTAGTCTCTTATTCTTAAGTTTTTCCATACATCTACCTGTTTCTTCTAATATTGGCATAATTTAGCAGCTTTTGATTATTTTGAGTCTACTGTATACAACCTCAATTTCATAGTAAGTAGTAAGTTCCCTTTCACAGAAATTCTTCGGATTGCTCTTGGTAACCCATTCTAGCAACGTTTTTGGGTTTTTTTGTTTTTTGTTTTTGTTTTTGTTGGGTTTTTTGACAGTTTTTGATACTTCCTTGTTTCTCAGTACACTGTGAGAGAGTTTGTTTGGATAAAATAGTGTTGGAAGCAATCTCAACATTATATGCCTTATCCTGACTGTCCTACCCAGGACAAGAAAAAAAGCACGGTGGTAGCAGAGACAAAAGAAAGAATGGATGTATGACTTGTCAGAGGGGGTGCTAGCTGTAAACAATGGTGTCTGTAATGCAACCAGTGCAGTCCTAGGCAACTGGTACGTTCGTACTCTGTGATCAGCTGAGGGTCAGCATGGTGGCCAGTCACCTCTTCATCTTCCCTCTGGACCATTTATGAATGGGAAGAGTTCATTAACTACCGTGATAAACCCCAGTCAGATACTTTTCCTCGTGGAGGGGGAGGGGCAGAGAGGAGGAGAGAGAATCCCAAGCAGGCTCCATACTGTCAGCACAGAGCCTGACATTGGGCTCTATCTTATGAACCCTGATTATGACTTGAGCTGAGATCAAGAGTTGGAATCTTAACCAACTGAGCTACACAGGAGCCCTAAGCCCTTAAAAATGTTTTGTTGGTGATGTTTATGTGGATTAAATACTATGAACAACTCAAGAATAAATCAGCATTTTGGCCTAAACATTTGTGTCAATACCTCCTAGTGGACATGTTTCAAATATCAATGAACTTGGGGAAGGTAGGTGCATTGAATGTTCAGAAATGACTTAGAGTATGGAAATGTGAAAGGTCTGAGATTCTACTGTGCTTTCAAGCTAACAAGTTAGTTTGCCACAGACTCATAGATGCTGGCAGAAAACATGAGACTCTTAGGTCAGAGACAGAGGACTTTATTACTCATGATGGAACAAAGTGCATAATCTTCGTATCTCCACTGGCTCCTTATGCTTCCCAATTTCCACAGGGAAATACAGGTTGATTCAGGCAGTGTGTTTGTATCTCACTGAGAAACCCCAAGATTAGGAAACCCCAGTCTTTTATAATAAGCCATAAGCAAACCTGTTTAACCTTTGTCACAAAAGGAGATATTATCTTTATAATGCTGGAGAACAAACAAATCCATCTTCTCCTCTATAGAAAGATAGTTCTCAATTTCCAATAGCTCTTCTCTGTAAAAATATCCTTGAAAAGCTAGTCCAGTACAGAACTTTTCAGCGAATCTACTTGCAAAATGTGCAGAAATACGAGAGACCCTTGGAAAATTCTCTCTCAACATATGAAAGCCCAAGGAGTCATCTGGCAGTGAACTAACACCAAAAAGAAGATTTGAACTTTTCTCTGTCAAGTCCAAGGGGTTAGTATCCTCTCTTTCTTTTCGTTAATGTCCTGATAAAACTTTCTGTTCTGGAAAGAATCAGTGCCAAGTGTCTTTCCATTGAAAACTGAACTTATGAGATGCAATTAACCTTCACCAAATTCACCAAAACTGGCCAATTTGTTGTTTCTCTGGCCAAGTTTGTGCATTTGAACTTTAAAGGTTTTTATGGTTTATAAAATGGAGGGAAATGACAAAACCAGCTAAATCCTTGATAAGCAACAGACAAGGGAAAACAAAAGCTCGTTGCCTAATCAATTGATCTTTCTCTTGTTTTCCAAGCCCTGCTTATTCATAGCTGTTACAGAAATCTGTAGAAGAAGACAAGGGAGGCTAAGAGTAGGTACAAAAGTGGGAAAGACACCAATGGGTTAAAAGAGAACTGAATTGTATCAGTGCAAAATGTAGTTAGAACTTCAGAGAATCAAGTAGAGAAAAGGTCAAGAGATGATATTTCTAAGAAACCAGAAGTGAACCAATGATGTGTCTTTATTACATTTCTATTTGTGAAGCATTTCTCACTACTTCTTAATTATTTGCTTTTCACTTAGGAACTTGGTTTTATTATTTCAGCAAACTTTATATCGTATTGCTGCTTCAAATGAGAAATATATTCATCTTAAATGCAGGCTTTGGCACAAAAGCTCATGTTTTAAATGAGAAATATATTCATTGCAATGCAGGCCTTGGCACAAAAGCTCATTATGTTTGAGCCATGTCAAACCTTGACCTGAATTAGGAAAAAAAAATCTTGGGGTGATGAGTTAAATTTAAGTAACCAGTTTTTCTGTGGGATTTGATAACCCCTACAAAAGCACATAAAACTCTATATAGCTAACACCTAATTTGATATATATTAAAAAGAATAGCTATAAAGTCAACTTTGCAAGTTGGGAATCATTGTTGAAAAAAATATACATGAGTTAATATTTTAACTTTCAAAATTAGTAAGGCAGAGAGAAAACATACAGAATTAGGACCTTATATAATCTGGAATGAAAAAAACTGTCTGTGATACATACATTGGCAATTCCAGTGTAAGTCCCAGGTAATTTTATACCTAGGTATGAATAAACGATCTTTAATTATTTACTGGTTTATCAATCCCAAGTGAATTTTTACACTGCAGCTTGCTTTCACGTAGCTGTTACATACCATGTTATGTTTAATGTATTTGGAGGAGACTAGGCATCCGTAATCTCATCTACTTTTCAGTGTAGTTTTAACCAGAGTTAAATGTATATCATTTCTGATTTTTTTTTCCCCAACCCTTTCTACCCTTAACCTCTCATGACTTTAAAGAAACAGAAAAAAGAACAAGAATTCCTTTATTCTTTACTTCCCTCCAGCTATATTGCATGCAGATAGCATATTGACAATTAAAAACGCCTTTAATTCTTTTCATTAAGGATGTATGTTTTCTTTTTTTTTTTAATATGGCTAAATGATCACCAAAGTACTATACATTGAATAAATCATGTTGCATTTTGTATCAAAGCATATTTATGGTACCTCTAAAAGATTTTCAAATTGTGTTTTCAGGGACCAAAACAGAAGGGCTTGAAAAATGAGATTAGTTCTTGGGTGCCTGGGGGTGGCTCAGTCGGTTGAGCATCTGACTCATTATCAGCTCAGGTCATGATCTTGAGGTACTGGGATCTGGTCTTGCGTTGGGCTCCGTACTGAGTGTGGAGCTTGTTTGGGATTCTCTCCTTCTTTCTTTCCCCCTTACCACTTGCATGTGTGCATTCTCTCTCTCTCTCCAAATAAATAAATAACCTTTAAAAAATGAGATTGGTTTAAAAAATTGGTGTGTAAAACTTGAGAGCTACTAAAGGCAGTATTTAAGGTATAATCAGAAATTATTCATTGCAAATTATGCATATGAAAACTATAGCTTCAAAGGACAAAGAGCTTAGGTGAGAGCAAGCAGGCAGGTAACAAAGTGATTCCTTTCTGATTAGGAGAAAGGACGGTCATAGGGTTGTAATGAAATCTAAAGCACATTAATCTAATGTAAATGTAATGTAGGATTTGGATAGATTTCCACTTTTGTCATGGTTTAAAAGTAAGAGAGATACAGATTCCTAAAAATACGCATAACTAGGCAAAGGTTCAGGGAAGGACATTAACTCTTCTTAGAATTAAAAATATTCATGGTTAAGATTCTCTATGTGGAGAGTAAAGACTTCAGGGGTCTTGACACCTTGTGAAATTGACAAGATAAGCTCTGAGCAGTGTAGGAAGATTCTGGCTTGGAAAAGGATTCCAGAAATTTTCAAATATAAATGTGAATTTCAGTCATTTGCAAATGTTTAAAAATACAGATTTTGATTTAGTTGCTTTAGAATGGGGTGCAAGATGCTGTTTATGGTAAGTTACAAGGTGATATCAAGGGCGTTTGTTCAAGGAGTAACTTTGAATAGATAGTGATTAGGCACTGGTTTAAAACAAAGTTAGATGGTGTTATCCTGGTGTTTTATTATAGTTTCTCTTTAGATACACAGACACACATGCACACACACACACACACACACACTGTAATGTATGTTCTTATCATATACATATATATTTTTTCAGCACAAATCCTTTATCAGAATGTGCTGTCCTTCTGTTTATCTTTTCATTTTTTTAACAATGGCCTTAATTTTTAAATTTTTTAAATTTATTTTTTATTTATTTTTATTAAAAAATTTTTTTTTACATTTTTATTTATTTTTGAGAGACAGAGAGAGACAGAGCACACATGGGGCAGGGGCAGAGAGAGAATGAGACACAGAATCCGAAGCAGGCTCCAGGCTCTGAGCTGTCAGCACAGAGCCTGATGCGGGGCTCGAACCCACAAACTGTGAGATCATGACCTGAGCCAAAGTCGGACGCTTAACCGACCAAGCCACCTGGGTGCCCCTATTTTAAAATCTTTGATGAAATTCACCTTTTCACTTATTTTCTTTTATGGCTTGTGCTCTTGGTGTCTTATCTAAATATTCTTTGCTAAAGTTCTGGTTACAAAGATTTTCTCCTATGTTTTTGTCCAAAACTTTTATGATTCTCGGTTTTACTTTCAGAATGCTTTTGTGATTCTTTTTTTTTAAAAAATTCAAGAGTAGTTGACACACAATATTACATTAGTTTCAGGCATACAACATAGTGATTCAACTTCTTTATACGTTAAACTCACCACAAGTGTAGCTGCCGTCTGTCACCATACAACGCTATTACATATCATTGACTGTGTGGCCTATGTTGTGCCTTTTATTCGCATGACTTACTCATTCCATAGCTAGAAGCCTGTACCTCCCACTCCCTTTCACATATTTTGCTCATCCCCTCACCTCCTCTCCTCTGGCAATCATCAGTTTGTTCTCCGTTTCATAGGCATGATTCTGCTTTTTTGTCTATTTGTTTGATTCCCTTTGAATTAAGTTTCGGAAATGATAACAGTTCTATGCCTTCATCCAGGTTCATATTTTCCCCCACATGGACGTCCATTTTTTCTAGCACAATTTTGTAAACGAATATTTTTATCTATTGAATTACCTTTGCACTTTTTGTTGAAAACAGTTGATCTGAGATATGTGTGTCTGTTTCTGGATTCTATTTTATTCTATTAATCTATAATAATTATTATTCCAATCATATGGACTCCGTTACTGTAGCTTTATAGTAAGTCTTAAATTGGGTATTAGAAATCTTCGAACTTTGCTGATCTTCTTAAAAGTTGTTTAGATTCTCTAGATCATTTGTTTTTACATATACATTTTAGAATTATCTTGCCATTTTCTATAAAAAAAACCCTGTTGTTTTAATTATGATGGCATTAAAACTATAGATCAATTTTGGTGTAGTAAAATCTCACTGTGGCTTTAATTTACATTTCCTTGATGACTGATGTTGTTGGATGCCTTTTCATGTGCTTTTTGCCCAGTCACATATCTTTTTTTCTGAAGTGCCTGTTCAAAATTTCCCATTTTTTACTTAGTAATTTTTCTCACATTATCGTGTTGTGAAAATTTTAAGTTATCCTGAATACGAGGCTTTTGAAATACATATATTTTAAATAATTTTACCAATCTATGACCTACCTATGAGTTACATTAACAGTGTCCTTTAAAGAGCTACCTTTTGAATTTTGATAAAGTCCCAAATATAAAGTGTTTTTAAATGGTTCATACTCATTGTTTTGTATCTAAGAAATCTCAAGGTCATGAAAATTGTTCCTCTGTATTCTTCAAAAAGATGAATGGCTTTACCATTTACAATAGTAAGCCTATTACTATTTTGGGTTGATGTTTATGTATGCATGAGGTAAGGGTCAAGAATTTTTTTCCATGTAGAATATAAATACCCATTTGTTCCATCATTATTTATTTAAAAGATCATGCTTTTCCTAAATGAATTGTGTGGACACAATCAATTGTTCTATATATGCGTATATCTATTTCTCCCTATTTGGATTTGAGGTTGTATTAACTTTTAAACAAGTAATCAAAACAATTCATCATGTTAACAGTAAAAGAGAAGGAAACATGATCATCTCAGTAGTTGCAGAAATATCATTAATCAAAATTCAACACTCATTTGTGATATAACTGAGTAAATTAGGAATAGACAAAACCAAAAAACGACATCTATAGAAAATGTACAACTAACATAATACTTAATGGTGAAAGACTGAAAAATTTCCCCCTAAAATTAGGAAAAAACCATGATTGTTCACTTTCATCACTTTTATTCATTATTGTACTCTAAGTTCTAGTCATGTAACAAGGCAAGAAATGGAGATAAAAGGCATCTAGAATGGAAAAGAAGAAGCAAAACTGTATTTCAATGTGACATAATCATCTATGTAGCAAATCCAACAGAATGTATAAAAATCTAGTGAATGAGTTTAGCACGTTCACAGTATACAAGATTTATGTACCAAAATACTATTTCAATTAAGCAAGAAATTACCAGAAAATTTTTAAGAGTGCCATTTGTGAAGTAGGTAACAAAAGAAATAGGGATAAATTTGAGTATGTGAAAGATGTATACTCTGAAAACTAGAAAATACTGTTGAAAAAAATTAAAGAATTAGTGAATCTATGGAGGGCTATATTGTCCTCATTGGTCAAAATCGTCTCTACTCTTAAGATGTCAATATTTTCCAAATAGACTTATGGATTCAATAAAATCCCATCAAAATTTCAGCTGACTTTTTAGATAGAAATTTACAAATGAATTCTAAAATTCATATTTGAGTGCATGGAATAGGCAAAACAACATTGAAAAAGAACAAAACAGTAGGACTAATGGTACATGATTTTATGACTTATTCTAAGGCTACAGTATCCAATGAAGTCTGGTGTTCATGTCAACAGAGACAAATAAATTAACACAACAAAATGGAGAGTCCTGAAACACAGTCACGTATATATGGTCATTGATTCCTGACAAAAGGCAATTCAATAGAGAGAATTATTTTTTTCCAACAAATGGAGCTATAAAAATTAAACATTTATATGCAAAAAATTAACCTCTCCACATAACTTACACTGTGTATAAAAATAACACAGGCCTAAATGTAAATTCTCAAGCTATAAATGTTTTAGGAGAAACATAGAAGAAAATCTTGTAACCTTAGGTTAAGTAAGATTTCTTAGATACACCCCTTCAAACATGATACAGTAAAGAATAAATTGATAAATTGAACCTCATTAAAATTAATAGTTCTACTTTTCAAAAGGCAATGATAAAATAACAAAAAAAACTATAGGCATGGGAAAGTATTTGAAAATCATTTATCTGGTAAAATGACTTGTATGTCAAATATATATAAATAACATTGAAAGCCAATAATAAGAAAATAGTCCAATAAAAATGGGCAACAAATTTTAATGGCCACTTCTGCAAGAAAGAGATACAGATGACAAATAGAAAATATGAAAATATTTTCTACCTTGCTAGTTATTAGGGAAATGAAAGGTTAAAACCTAATGAAGTATCCCTATACCTCTCTTAAGAATGGCTAAAAATAAAAAATAAAAAAAAAAGCAAACAAACACCCTGACCATATAAAGTGGTGAGGGTATGAAACAACTAAAGCTCATACCCTGCTGCTGGGAATGTAAAAGATGCAAACACTTTGGAAAATGGTTCAATAGTTTCTTTAAAGCTGAACATTCATGCGATGTTTGACGCACCCATTCCACTCCTAGGTATTTGTCCAAAAGAAGCGATAGCATATGTCCATATAAAGACATGCACATAAATGTTCACAGTTGCTTTGTTTGTAATAGCTAAAGAATGGAAACAACTCAACCAACCATCAACAGGTGAAAGGATTATCGAATTGTGGTATACTGAATTTATGAAATATTACTCAGGCATAAAATGGAATGAACTGTATACGATGAAGAGGAATCTCAGTATGATTACTGTATTACTCAGTATGAAATGTAAAAGGGGCAGAAAAGTTTACTTCCTATGTGAATCCATTTCTATAAAATTCTTGTAAATGCAAACTAATTAGTATTAGCGGAAGAAAGATCCACTGCCTGGGCGGACAGGGAGGGGGCAGTGAAGAGAGGGCAGAGGAAGGGATTGCAGCATGGGGAGACACTTAGGGGCATGGATATGCTAATTATCTTGATTGCCATGATGATTTCATGGGTGGTGTGTACATGGTTAAATCTTACCAAATTGTTCAGTTTCATATGTGCGTTGCGTGTCAACTCTATCTCAGTAAAGCTGTTAAAAACACAATAAAGATTCAGGGCCTAAAATGATATTAAATCACATTATTTTCCCCCATCTATCTTATTTTGAACATTGTCATTACAGTTATGAAAAATAAAATCTGTAAGGTCATCAACCATTTGTATTTAACAAAGAAGGTCAAGGAAATTCCCCCTGCCCTAAGAAGTCTATAATCTATTAAAGGGCACCAATTTCCATGTAAAATTTCAGAATGCATTTCTAGAAATCAACAACTTAGTCATACACAAATACTTTGAAGTGGAGCAAATTCAGTACCGGAAAGGATGCAGGTTTTAATGGTAATCAGCTGAGTTCACATTTTTGCGAGGTGGTTTGTAGGAGTGTTTTCCTCTTCTAGCAAAACTTCTTTTGTACCTGCAAACTCTCAGGTCTCATCTACATACACCAGTTAAACAACTTGCTCAGCACTTGAGTGGCACTTCAGTAAAAACGGAATTGACACCCAAGGATCTTTTTCTACACCTCAGTGCATACCTGTTATTTCTTGCACACACTTCTGTGTTAAGTCCTTATATTCGATATAAGAGTATGCAATTGGGTTACTGTTAGCCTGGAAATGGATTTTCTTTTTTCCTGAATATGTCATGATTTTAGTGTGCAAAAGAACAGCAATTCATTGCCTCGTGTATTCCTTTAGAAACTAAAAATCAGGGTGTTATAGAGTTGTTTTAAGTCTAGTAATAATAACAACCTATATTTATTGAGTAACTTGTATATACCAACCATTTCTCATGTATTGTTTCTCAATCGAGCTTCATATTATTTTTGTCCCGGTTGTTAGAGATTGCTATATTGGCATAGATTTTTGGTCTTTGTTTATGCACAGTGTTTTTGATTTATTTTCTTCCAAACTTCAAGGGCAAATGCATTCTTTATCCACAGAAAGAATTGCTGTTGTCTGGAAATTTATTGTGATGTGATCATGAATTCTTACACTCCGGTGGGATAAATTTGAACTCAGGATCATCTAGAACATAATCAGAATGGTAAATGTGTGAAGGTTGTTGATCCTTACGTGTCAGCATGTGCCAGATTATCCTACACAGTGTATGTAAAATTCATTAGCATAGGAACTTTCAGATTTAAAATAAACAGAGTTTAAGACTGCATTAAGAACAGTGAAGAATTAGGTTCTCAGTAGAGATGAACAGTATTGAAATGCTTGTTAACTATCTCTTTACTTAAGCACTACTGCACGTGCTCTTTGGATGCTTTTTAGCATAATAAATCTATTTCTGTGGTTCAAATGTAATGTATCGAGAAAGACAACATGCTCTGCCCTGAATTTAAGAAAACATGTGGGTATGATGCTGGATTTTGATGATCCATTCAACCTGGAATTTAGCCTAGACATGATTCACTAAAACTTAGATTGAAAAGAAATAAAACAAACCTCATCCTCCACAGACTTGTGTTAAGTTTTGCTTGAGAAACAGATGGCAAAGTAGAAAAGCTGGTGGGAAATTGATTGAATTTGAAAAATCAGATGTGGAAAAATCTAGTAATTCAACCAATTCAATAGCCTGTTTTGGCGTTTCAGACCTTTTCTTCACTGCATACCCTCAAGAATGTTTTTCCTATGTGGTTAGGAACAACAGGTGATTATTATTTCTTTACCTTTTTCCTTGAGGAAACTCTTTCTTTTCCCTTTTTTTTTTTTCAAATTTTAAGAATTTTATTTTTATTTTTAAGTATTTATTTAACTTCAAGTTAATTAACATACAGTGCAGTATTGGTTTCATGAGTAGAACCCAGTAATTCATCACTTACACATAACATCCAGTGCTCATTCCGACAAGCGTCCTCCTTAATGCCCATCACCCATTTGGCTCATCTTCCCACTCACCTCACTCCAGGAACCCACAGATTGTTCTATGTATTTAAAGTCTCTTATGGTTTGCCTCTCTCTCTCTGTTGTTATCTTATTTTTCTTTCCCTTCCCCAATCTTTATCTTTTTTGTTTCTTAAATTCCACATATGAGTGAAATCATATGATATTTGTCTCTCTCTGATTGACTTAATTCCGTTTAGCATAATACAGTCTAGTTCCATCCACGTTGTTGCAAATGGCAAGAGGGCAAGATTTCATTCTTTTGGATTGGCAAGTATTATTCCTTATATATATACCACATCTTTTTTATCCATCCATCTGTCTATGGACATTTAGTTCTTTCCATAATTTAGCTATTGTTTATAGTGCTCCCACAAACACTGGGATGCATGTGCCCCTTTGAATCAGCACTTTTGTATCTTGGATATATACCTTGGAGGTGCAATTGCTGACTCATGGGATAGTTCTATTTTTACTTTTTTTGAGGAACCTCCATACTATTCTCCAAAGTGGCTGCACCAGTTTACATTCCCACCAACAGTGCCAAAGTGTTCCCCTTTCTCATCATCCTCGCCAACATCTGTTTTTGCCTGAGTTGTTAATTTTAGCCATACTGTCTGCTGTGAGGTGGTATCTCACTGTGGTTTTGATATCTGTTTCCCTGATGATGAGTGATGTTGAGCATCTTTTCATGTGTCTGTTTGCCATCTTGATGTCTTCTTTGATAAAGTGTCTATTTATGTCTTCTACCCATTTCTTCACTGGATTATTTGTTTTTTTGGGTGATAAGTTTGATAGGTTCTTTACAGAGTTTGGATACTAACCCTTTATCCAATATGTCATTTGCAAACATCTTCTCCCATTCTGTCAATTGCCTTTTAGTTTCGTTGATTGTGTATTTTTTCGGTGAAGAAGCTTTTTATCTTGATGAGGTCCCAATAGTTCAGTTTTGCTTTTGTTTCCCTTGCCTCCAGAGACATGTCTAGTAAGAAGTTGTTGCAGCGGGGGTAAGGTCAAATCCAGTGAAGAAATGGAGTTGTTGCCTGTTCTCCCCTCTAGGATTTTGATGGTTTCCTGTCTCACATTTAGGACTTTGACCCATTTTGAGTTTTTGTGTATGGTGTAAGACAGTAGTCCAGTTTCATTCTTCTGCATGTTGCTGTCCAGTTTTCCCAACGCTCTTTGCTAAAGAGACTTGTCTTTTTTCCATTGGATACTCTTTGCTTCTTTGTCAAGTATTAGTTGGCCATACATTTTTGGGTCCATTTCTAGGTTCTCTTTTCTGTCCCATTGATCTATGTGTCTGTTTTTGTGCCAGTACCATACTGTCCTGATGATTACAGCTTTGTGATATAGCTTAAAGTCTGGAATTGTGATGCCTACAGCTTTGCTTTTCTTTTTCAACGTTTCTTTGGCTATTTAGGGCCTTTTGGTTCCATACAAATTTTAGGATTATTTGTTCTAGCTCTGTGGAGAATGCTGGTGTTATTTTGATAGGGGTTGTATTGCATGTGTAGATTGCTTTGGGTAGTATCGACATTTTAACAATATTTGTTCTTCTCATCCATGAGCATGGAATGTTTTTCTATTTCTTTGTGTCTTCTTCAATTTCTTTCATAAGCTTTCTATAATTTTCAGCATACAGATCTTTTATCTCTTTGGTTAGGTTTATTCCTAAGTATCTTATGGTTTTTGTGCAAATGTAAACGGGATCGATTCCTTGATTTCTCTTTCTGCTGTTTCATTATTGGTATATAGAAATGCAACTTATTTCTGTACATTGATTTTTATATCCTGCGACTTTGCTGAATTCCTGTATCAGTTCTAGCAGTTTTTTGGTGGAGTCTTCGGGTTTTCCATGTAGAGTGTCACGTCATCTGTGAAGAGTGAAAGTTTGACTTCTTTGCCAATTTGTATGCCTTTTATTTCTTCTTTTCTGATTGCTGAGGCTAGGACTTCCAGTGCTATGTTGAACAACAGTGGTGAGAGTGGACATCCCTGTTATATTCCTGACCTTAGGGGGAAAGATGTTAGTTTTTCCCCATTGAGGATGATATTAGCTGTGGGGCTTTCGTATATGGCTTTTATGATGTTGAAGCATGTTCCTTCTATCCCTACTTTCTTGAGGGTTTAGGGACCTTTACTTCTTATTTGAAAAGTCTCTACTGTGAAAAGTATTTCCAAAAAGCATGCATTTTACCATCTATAAATTTCATGCTTTGAATTCTGCTTGAAAAATTTTCTCACTCCTTAATGTGCATGCCTTACAACATTTGTAGAAGTTCTCAGGTCTGTCGACCTTAATTACTACTTAGCCAGTGATTATATGTGTGTGTGTGTGTGTGTGTGTGTGTGCGTGTGTGTGTGTGTGCGCGCGTATAGTCACTTCTCTTTGAGGGATTCATAAATGAAACCCGTTTATGTAAATTTTCTTCTTTACTGAATTATTTGTAATTTTCATTTCTAGGTTTTATGTTCTGTGACCATCTCTTTTCAGACCTAGTTTTCCTGGCATCTTCCAATTCAATATGAGAGGAACTTGTGAATTTTAGAATAAGAGACTCAAAATGAAGCCAAGAGATATAATTTGGAAAACATCAAAGCCTATTAAAAAATAAAATAAAAATAAATGATGTATGTTGCCACAAAATCAAAATCAGGGAGTATTTTTACTGATGAGTGGCCAGAATGACATATTAAAACCAATTTATTTTTTTCCCTTTACCATATGGAATAAGGTACATTGTTAGACCAGTCCACACAATCTTCATGTTGACTTTGTTTTTGTCGAGAGTATCAAAGCAACATAATGACCCCTTGAAAAGATATATTGCCATAGGGAGTCAATAGATAAGGCTATCACTTCTCCTCGGTCACTCATGGCCCTGACATGCTCTCCTGAAGAAGCAATGATTGAGAAAAGAGCTAATGAAGTAGACTCCAAAGTGAAGATGACATGTGTCAACTATACTCAAATAAATACATAAACAAACAAAATCAGAATGGCAATAGAAAAACAAAAACAAAAACAACAACAGCACAAAAGTAACTCTCCCCCACATCACCCCACACACAAAATCCCCCCAAAACAAAGTAGAGATGACATACCCTGGAGCACCAATGTACAAAACATTCCATTTGTGGAGCACTAAGATAGTAATAGATGTTACATATGTGTATTTATCTACAAATTAGAAAGAAAGCACATTTGACCATTATTTAATAGTATGTGGACACACATGGGTGCCCTAAATTGATCTCTATGGTCAGACCTGAGCCATATTCAGGAGTGGAAGGAAGTTCTCTACTGAGAGGCAGCCAATGTTCACTCTTCTGTTGGTTCAACGTATATGGAGATATATCACAATACGCTTTTGCACAGGTCATATTGTGTAAGATTATATTGTCAACCAAGTCAATTGTCACCAAATGAACAGATTGCTTGAAAAAATAGTGACCATATGGAGGTCCCAACTGAAGAACACACTAATAATAATGCAAGGAGAGTGAACAAGAAAATGGCGGAGCTGAGTCTCCCATTCCTGGTTTGAGCCCTTCCTAGGACACATTGTGAAGTAAAGCAATTATGATCTACTCAGAGAGTTCACAGAATGCCTTGGGAAATTAGCTGATGTTACTAGGAAGCCTAGGACACTAAAAGAGGAGGACAAAGTTCTATAACGTTTTCAATTATGCTTAACATTTTTGTGATACCTAATGCAGCACTCTGTGTCTCCACTAAGCATAAAGACACATGTTTGAAAACCTCTGAGATGTCCTGTCTATTAACAGAATTCAAAATGCCACTTGGTTTTCATAGTATAATAAAAATGGCTGAAACCAGAATAGAGAACTGTACGATAGAAACTAAAATACATCCCTTTGGCAGTAAATACTGGCACAGAGAAAATACTGTTTAATATTTGAAGAAACAAGTATTAGAACAAATTCACAATGTGGGAGGTTTGCTGTGCAGTTGGTTGAAGGAACAGATGTTTCTAACACGCCTGAGCTTATGGTATCTGCAAGATTTTGTTTTAATAATGAAATATAAAAGTAATTATTTTTGTGAGCCACTTGACTAAAGAAAACGATGTACTGAACTTATACTTAAATGCAAACATTTTACGAACAAATTATGTAGGTATAAACTCTTATATAGTGGCAGCTTGGCTGACATTTATGACTGATTATGGGGCAAAGGCATAGAGTTAGCAGCACATTTAAAATATTTTCATTCCAGGCACCCGGGTGGCTCAGTTGGTTAAGTGTCAGCTCTTGATTTTGGCACAGATCATGATCTCACAGTTTGTGAGACTGAGCTAGAGGTTCTCTCTCTCCCTCTCTGCCCTTCCCCCACTCACACATGCACTCTGTCTCTCTCAAAATAAATAAATAAGTAACCTAAAAATTTTTTTTCATTCTGTGATAATTCATAGCAGAGGAGTTGAAGTCAGAAGTATGCAAAGCACTATGGTATATCTCTGGGTTTATAAATACAACGATAATGTTAGATGGCATTAATACAAACTTCCCCTGAGCCAGAGTCTACTCTTTAGTGACTTCCATATTAACTCATTTAGTCATCAAAACTCTTGGAGGGTGACACAGTTACAGTGTCTTTTCTCAGATTAGGAAACTGAGGCATAGAGACGTTCATAAACCTCCTGAAGATCATAACACTGGAACATAGGCCAAGCTACTCTGGTCAGTCTGATTCTAGAGACAATTATTGAATTCTGTCTATATACTTTTGTGAGGTACCTTTTTTCAGCTATTATATATATATGTATATGTATATATACATGTATACATATGTGTATATATATTATATATAATAGATATATATACTTCTATAGATAAAATATATACTTTAATTTGTTTGACTGTATATAATAACTATATGTATACAAAATGAACAGAATGTAGAAGCAGCAGACTTTCAAGTCACAGCATATTTAATTTCATTTCTCATAAAAATATTATTGAAGACATTTTTTAGTTTTCAATAATATTGAACTAAGGAGCTTCTTAGTGTCTTTAGTAAGTACTATTGAAAAACAATTTTTAAATTTTATCCTTGGAATATCCTTTACATTTTCTATTTTCATGTACATTTTTTCATATACATAGCATATTTATAACCATATATAATGTGTGTGTGTGTTCATGAGTGTGTCCCTGTGTGTGTGTATCTGTACACACTTTAATTAGGCTGCAAGTGCAAAAATTTTACTGATGTGGGTACAATAAAACACTTTTGGGGATTGGTGAAGTAAAGAAAGAATTGGTACTAAATAAGAAAAGAAACTGGAAAAAGCATGAGAGATAGTGGGAAGAGGATTGTATAGGTTCTATATTGGCAGTAACCATGGGGAATTGATAGAAATGCAGGGAGGAGAGTATGGATGGAGCATAGAGAGCAAGAAAATTGATGAGCATGGTATGTGATGAGTGTGGAAAGGGTGTTTTGGAGAAAAGTTAGAAGGGTTTGTTCTGAGGCCATGGCAGAAGGAGGTCAGAGGGAGATGATGAAGCTTGGACTAGGTAGGTGGTATAGAAATGAAGGAAAGATACACGGAGAAAGATCTGTCTATCATCCATCCACCCATCCATCCATCTATGCATCTATCCATCTATTAAAGAGGAAATGATTGTCATGGTGATGAAGGGCAAGGCCATGGAAGGTAAACAGGAGGAGTCAGCAGTTTGATAAGTAGGCTTTTAATTGCCTACTAAATTAAAAACTAAAACTAAAATTGAACATGTAAATGTTATTTTATTACTATAATTTTTAATTTTCTTTATACTTTCTGATATTGAAGAGTCACTTGACACAATTCAGCATTGAGTTTGTCACTATATGAAGTTCTTAATAATCAGCAAACAAATACTTAAAGGGACTTACAGTTTTATTATTATTATTATTTTTATAAACTGAGGAATTATTTTGTCTCCTGAATAAGTCTTTCCTCTAACTTATGGGTCTGTGAGAACTTTAAGTGCCCGTTTTAATCAGGTGAAAGTCTGTCCCATCCAGAGATGCATCTCAAAGGAAAGACACAGCACACATACGATCTTCATAGTTCCTTCTCTCTGAGTATTATTATTACTTTTTTAGAAAATCTTTTTCTTTGGACTTCTAAGAGTTTAGTCTTAATCACTACCTCCTTCCAGTTGCATACAAGTGAAGGAAAAAGCTCTCCTTTCTTTTGAGAGGGGAGAAGGGGCACTCTGGCTCTGGGGTTGCTTGTTGAAGGTCACCATGGAATGGGATGGTGAGATGTGGATCTAAAACTCCAGAACTTTGAGATTGGAGGTGGGGCTGGAGAAGTGTTCTTGAAGATTATGAAGTTTTGTCTCTCATCCATGTTGCATGACAAAAATAATGGAAGATTTCCAAAGCTTTCCTTATAAAAATGCCCATTCATTCTGAATCTCTGAAGAGACCCTGTGAGACTATGAGTCAACAGAAAGTCTTCAGTGCAAAAAAAATTTAAGTAAATAAATGAATAATCCAGGAAATCATAGTGAGAAGGAGTTTTGTGAACTTTGCGATATGGGAAGAAAGTAAAAAAGTAAAATCAGGCTCTGCGGTAGCAGATATTTAATCAACTTGAAGTTTAAAATGCCAGGGATTCTGTGAATTTTGTGAGAATTGTGTATTTTGAGAAAGTTTTCTTAAACTTCTTTCTATATGCAATATGATATATTCAATATGAATTACAAAATACTTTTGAACATTTATTTTGGAAATGCAGGGCATATTGACATATTTTAGGGAAACAGAGGATTCAGGATCCATTAGTTTCAATCTATCGGATTCCTTTTACTTGGTGTGTTAATATAAATGACATTAGAATTAATAGATGCTTCTCCAGATCGGGCATACCTGGCTGTTAAGAGCCCTTAAGCAGCTTCTCTCCCTCTAGTGGGACAATATGAGGCTAGAGTATAAGGAGTGAAAAGATGCAGGGTCATTATTATATCCTATGAATCTCTGCCATATAATAGCAGGTAGCTAATTAAGACAAAGATTTTTCAGTTAGATATTGGAAATTTTGAAGTGCCCACTGCCCTGTTCACTTTATCTATCTTATTTCATGTCTGGAGATTTTCATGTTAAACTTATATTAAAAGCACAGAAAGGTGAAAATGGAAGGAGTTATTTTCCTGACACAAAATTTTGGTTCATCCTGCAATTGCAATTTACCTACATTTTGAGTTTCAAGTTTTTCCCCTCCCACTTAGACCTCACATTAGTGAGTCATGAATGAAGTCCTTCTTAGTGTAATACACTTTGTTGTTGTTGTATCTGGATTAAATGATTAGATCTACTTTACCAAGGTAAAAAACCAAAAAGGCATCTATTTGGTCCAGCAAAGGTAGAAGTGACTTCAGCCCTTAAAAATTAGTTATAATTGGGGCACCTGGGTGGCACAGTCAGTCAAGTCCAGGTCTGGCTTGCTGCTGTTATCTCAGAGCCTGGAGCCTGCTTCCGATTCTGTCTCTCCCTCTCTCTCTACCCCTCCCCCGGCTCACGCTCTGTCTCTCTCTCTCAAAAATAAGCAAACATCAAAAAAAAACCTGTTTTAATTAAAAAGATTAATTGTAATTTCTCTGTATGTGACATGCAAACATCATCAGACAGGATTGGAACATTTATTGTGCTTGCATCACTAGAAAACTTTAGGGGGGAACAGCACACATTAGAGATAACAATTTGGTGAAAATGTGTTAAGTATGCCCACTGTTCCCTCCTAGGGAAACGCAGCTATTAATAAGATCTCCACTTTCTTTCTTGTTGAGCTTTAGATTCCTTAACACAGGCAATACCAGTAACTGATACTTGGCATACAAATTAAAACACATCTGTCTTTGCTTACTTACAATGGGAAGATTATAACCAACATCTTGTGTAAGAAAAAGAAGAGGTTATGAATATGCAGAAACATTCATTCATGGGAAGCACCGTAACATAGCGAGCTCGGGGGTAGTATGTGGTACTGAGACTAGGGAGCCCTTTGACTGTTAGGTCTGCTACCTCAGTTATCCCACGGATCAGATTGCCTTCCCTTTTCATTTCCTATTAAATCTCCAACAGAGGGCTGCCTGGGTGGCTCAGTCAGTGAAGCGTCTGACCCTTGGTTTCAATGCAGGTCATGATCTCACGGTTCGTGAGTTTGAGCCCCGCATCTGGCTCTGTGCTGATAGTGTGGAACCAGCTTGGGATTCTCTCTCTCCCGCTCTCTCTGCCACTCCCCTGCTTGTGTTTCTCTCCCCAAATAGATAAATAAAACTTTAAAAAATTTAAAAAATATCTCTAACAGAGAAGAGGAAAAATTGATGAGGAAACGTGATTTGAACCAAATGGAAAGGTCTTTTGAGGGAGGAGTTTCCAAGAGAGAAGTCAACAGTGGTATTGCTTGAATTACACGAATTTTAAAAAATATTTTCTAAAGGGGAGCCTGGGTGGCTCAGTCGGTTGAGAGACCGACTTCGGCTCAGGTCATGATCTCATTGTTTGTGAGTTCGAGCCCCGCGTCGGGCTCTGTGCTGACAGGTCAGAGCCTGGAGCCTGCTTAGGATTCTGTGTCTCCCTCTCTCTCTGCCCCTCCCTCACTCATGCTCTGTCTCTCTCTGTCTCAGAAATAAATAAACATTAAAAAAAATATTTTCTAGAAATTTTAATTTATTTATTAATGATTGAAGACATCAATATAATTTTCCTTCAAAACTTCCCATGTAATACTAAAATATCACTTAATTAGAAAAAAGTCTGAGTACTTAAAAAAGGTAAAAATAAAATGATTGCCAAATGATGTTGACAATTATTAAAATAATTTTTTAAATGACCCTTTTGCGTATTGTTTTTCCTAAGAATATCTTTGAGAGGCACCTGGGTGGCTCAGTTCACTAAGCATCTGACTTCAGGTCATGATCTCACAATTCATGGGTTCGAGCCCCAGGATGGGCTCTATGCTGACAGCTTCAGATTCTGTGTCTCCCTTTCTCTCTGCCCCTCCCCTACTTGCACTCTGTCTGTCTCTCTCTCTCAAAAATAAGCATTAAAAAAATTATAAAAAAAAAAGAATTTCTTTGATTATGACTTTATCCTGGTGTGACTTGTACACAGATATTTTGTAGAAATGTTTCCACTGAGGATACAAAATATAATTTCGTCCAGATACCAAAACGTCCTAAGCATGCGCCAGAATTGGGTGAAATTTTAGATGATGCATTAGTTACGTATTGCTGCACAACAAATGATATCAAAGCTTAGTGGCTTAAAATGACAAAGATTCGTTATTTCAAAGTTTCTATGGCCCACGAATGTAGGTGCATGTAGGTGTCTATGGTTCAGGTTTTCTCACGGGTGTTGACCCGGCTGCAGTCCTGTCAAGGCACGTGTGGGGAAAGATCTGCTTCCGTATTCACTCAGTGGCTACTTCAGGCACAGGTCATCACTGGTTGTTGGCCGCTTCCTTGCCACGTGGGCCTCTCCAGAAAGTGGTCACATGGCGGCTGGCTTGCCTGAGAGCAAGACAGCAAGACAGTAAGGGAAGGCAAACAAGACAGAAGCCACCGACCTTTTGAAAATTAATGGCAGAGATGTCTCATATCACTTTTGTTGTATTCTGTGTATCGGGAAGGAGTCACTATGTCCAGTCCACGTAAAAAGGAAAAGGATGATACAGGACCTACAGGAGTCAAGGAGGCCATCTTAGAAGTTGTACCACAGAAGATATGTAATACATTTTAAAGCAGCCACTTATTTGGGCTTTTTATGCTAACAAATTTTTTTTTCAACACTATCAAAAAATTAATGATCCTTTGATTATTTTGTTTATTAAAGCTAATTGAAGCCTTTGGGAAGTAGATTATCGAATTCAACAACTCATTTGGATGTATGAGACATTTTTGCCAAGTACAATCAGGAGAAAGATCCCATGATTTTCCTTGAAATAATGTTAAATGAGGCTTTATTTGTAGAGAAAATCAAGTCTGTTTACTCTGGAGGTTTTATTCAAGATAAAATATGTAACATAAGGATTTGGGTATTTTAAAACATATCCACTAAAGTCATTGGAAATTTTGTATGTCATCTAACTTCATCTTACGACCGCTTTCAATCAGTTTTCCCTTTTCTTTCCCTGTTTTTCAATCCCCGGAAAACAAAGAGATTCCTTGTCTTTTCTATTCTTAAATAATTTCTCGATTTACAGTAACATTGCTCGAAAATAAATATTCTTTGCATTTCTGCACAAGGGACTGAGTGACCATAGTAATTCTGAAGGAATAGACAATGATGAATAAATGTGTGATAGCCCCAAATCTTGTATTTTGAAGATGGATCATCCTTCAGGAGAGAAATCAGTATAATAGGACAAGAGTGTTTATCATATGTTACAAACAAAGCCTGCTTTGTCAGCCATTATTTAGTATGATATCCAAAACATATCTGCAATTTTGTTCAGACATCTATCTTTACTAGAGTTCTGGTAGTGGAAATCTTCAGAGTTCTCAAGACTTCAAGAATGTTTTAATGTTACCTATGCTATGTTGTATTATATTCAAATATGTTTCATCCGATCACTATAAGCAACTTCCTCCTGAGATATTATTTGATGAATAATTCTCCTTTGTTTCCGTAAGGTCACCGTAATAGCCAGGCATATTTTGGTTGTATTATTAACAAGGATACCTATTTTGTCTATATAGAAGAAGAAATTATTAGCATATTTTTTGGTTAACAGTCAGCTTATGTTTTCTGCACTATGTCCTTACTAGCTCTCAAATTAGTACAGGCTATATGTAGAAATGAATTCTTCCAGACCACTGTAAATATCTGTTATAACGTACTCTTTTTATGTTTCCAATCCTACCTTTAAATTATTTGACATTCTCATCATTGCTAAGATTTTTTCTGTCCTCTACCAGTTTCTAATTATTTATTTAAAACTGTTTTCTATTACAAGAAAGTGAGGGCTTGAATCTATTTAAATATAGATATATCTTTCCTTGAGAATTTGGATTTAACTTAGTAAAAACAAAATGTAACCATCATTCCTATTTACCTAGTACTCCCTGTCTTCTGGAAACTTAGTTCATGTGATCAACATACATCTGGAAATTGAATGGCTAAATTTGGCATTCAATTTTGGTATAGAACAGTATCAACCCAAAGAATATTCAAAAGATGAAATGAAAGTTAGACCTATTTTTTAGGATTTTTATCAATATTTAATCTGGGATCCAGCGGCAGTCCCAACGGAATGGAACTAGGGAAGGAGAAATCACTTGTTTTCTAATTTTTTAAAAACACCTTTGGGGCACCTGGGTGCCTCAGTCAGTTAAGCATCTGACTCTTGGTTGTGGCTCAGGTCAGGATCTCACCGTTTAGTGAGTTCCAGCCCCAGGTCAGGCCCCTGCACTGCACTGTGGAGCCTGCTTGGGATACTCTGTCTCCCTCTCTGTCTGCCCTCCCCCACTAGCTCTGTCTCTCTCAAAATAAATAAATATGCTTAAAAATTTATTTAAAAATACCTTTAAGGGGCGCCTGGGTGGCGCAGTCGGTTAAGCGTCCGACTTCAGCCAGGTCACGATCTCACGGTCCGTGAGTTCGAGCCCCGCATCAGGCTCTGGGCTGATGGCTCAGAGCCTGGAGCCTGTTTCAGATTCTGTGTCTCCCTCTCTCTCTGCCCCTCCCCCGTTCATGCTCTGTCTCTCTCTGTCCCAAAAATAAATAAACGTTGAAAAAAAAAAATAAAAAATAAAAATACCTTTAATACTTTGATAAAACAGGAAAAAAAAAGAAGGGAACCCGCGTGGCTCAGTTGGTTAAGCATCCGACTTGGGCTCAAGTCCTCATTGGGCTCCTCATTGGGCTCTCTGCTGTCAGTACCCAGACTGCTTTGGATCCTTTGTCCCCTTCTCTCTTTGCTCCTCCCCCACGCACAGGTGCTGTCTCTCAAAAATAAAATAAACATTAAAAAAAATCACTGAAGGGGCCCCTGGGTGGCTTAGTCAGTTAAGTATCCAACTTTGGCTCAGGTCATGATCTCGGTTTGTGGGTTTGAGCCCAGCATGGGGCTCTGTGCTGCCAGCTCAGAGGCCTGGAGCCTGTTTCAGATTCTGTATCTCCGTTTCCCTCTGCCCCTCCCCCGCTTCTGCTCTGTCTCTCTCTGTCTCAAAAATAAGTAAGAAAATAAAATAAACATTAAAAACATCACCAAAAATGTGGTAAGTTTTTATACTAGTATGGTTTTGTTTGTTTGTTTGTTTTTTGTTGTTTTGTTTTTGGTCAGGAAAACTTGGATCTAGCAGTTTCTTAATGTCTGAAATTGTCATGACATGTATTCGATATCTACAACAAGGTCTTGTTTACTTACAATGTAACCAAATAACATGAGGGACAGGGGCATACCCAACCATGCTCATGCAGTGTAAGTTACTGTTTCTCAGAATTCAGACATGTTCATGGTCATTGAGTAGTCTCTGCTGGGCTCCAGGGTGAGGACGGGGGAGTGCAGGGATCATTACCAGCTGGATTTGGAGGACGTGGGGTGGGGGGGAACACTCAGGTAGAGCCACTCTGAGCCTCCTGATAAAGCAGTAGCCCCAACTCCCCTTCTCCGAATCCCAAGACCAGAAGAAAGCCACAACTGTCTCAGAAATGCTTTTGTGTACTTTTATGTAACTTCATAAATTTCCAAATGTGTTGTTGGCTCAAACCAAACAGAATATATTTCTAATTTACAATTGCTGTTCTGTGAGATGGTGGCCAGTTTTCTGTGCAATAAAATGGGACATCAAGATTTGTAGGCTGTTCTCATTGTGAACATAGTGCACTGGGACAAGCATAAATGATGCCATTAAAGATTCATTCCGCAACCCTTGCTAGAGTTTTATACAGCTACGTGGCATTACTTTTAATACAGATTTAGAATATATATTTCTTTCCTTTCATTTTACAGTTTAAATATTTGTGGTTTGTTTGGTTTAGCACCTGCTTCTATGTTAACCTTCCAAGACGGAACACCTCCCATTTGGGTATCTCCTCAGCTATTTCTCCAGACTCTCATTAAAAGAAATACTTGTGAGCATTTCTTTCAAAGTAAGCGCAGCTCGTCTCCTCTGCTCCTGACCTTCTCAGAGACTGAGCCCTAACAATGAGCTAAGCTGAGCTGCCCTCTCTCAAACCATTCCTGGAGCAAGAATATTTAATGTTTGTTTAACAAAAGACTTTTGGTTGGCATATGGAGTTATGTATAAGAAAAGAGAGAGGAAGGGCTAGAAATCAATAGTATTAATAAAGTTCTATTTGTCAAAAATAAAGGGCTGTCTTCAAGGGATGCATAGTTTGTCTAGTACTTTAGGTGCTGGAAAATATACCAGAAAACCAGATTTGTTTTGGCCGTTCTCCCCTGTAGCTTAGCCATCTCACAGCTAACGTGAGAATTGCCTGGACATATCCAGTGTAGTATACTTTAGGATCTTTGAAAGCTTCTATGTTTTTAATGGAAATATTTCAGTATAAAATACTTATTAGCTTCTCTCTTGGTTCCTTCAACCGGCTTTTTAAATGTGTATATTTTCAAGAGACCTCTAGAGCTGGGTGTCCATCTTATCCACAGCAAAACTAACTTGCACAGATTAGTATATACACAGTCTTTGTCTATAGGTTCTGGGATTTATGGATCTTCTTCAGACCATCAGGCACTTCTCAAGTTAAGAACACCTGTTCAGTTTCTTCTTTTTTCCTCAGTATGTAAATATATTCTAGAGAGACTCTCCCTTAGTTAAAACAGACAACGCAAAACTATCCCCTAATTTGAATGCTTTAGAGTCTTGCGTAGTTACAAAATGCCTTCCTCTCTCCACACTCGTTATCGGCCAGCTACTACTCCATTTCGCTTCTTCCCTTCAGCCGTATACTCACTTTCTCTAGTCACCCACACTTCAATCTCTTGCTCAGTCAGCTGCCTTCTGGCTTCTATTCCATTGAAGTTACTCTTGGTCAGGTCACCAAATAGCTTCCTAGTTTTTGATACTAACGGACCCTTTTAAAACCTTTACCTTACTTTTTCTTCTCGTCAGCCTTGAGCCTTTCTGTGGGGAGAAGGGAGAAAATAAATGACTTTCTAGGTCCTCTGATCTGTTCCTTCTTGATTTCTTATAGGTCTTCTGATCATCTTGACACCGTGTTTTCTTGTTTCCTAGCGTCCCATCATCATTTTTTTTGCCTCTTGAATTTCCTGGGTGAGCACACAGGCTGATAGGCTCCTATCTCTCTATTCCTGACCAAGAGTACTCCGAGCACTGAGCTCCTAAGTCTAGCCATTCCCATACATTTTCTCCTGACAGTCTCACAGATATCTCAAAATCAGAGTTTCACAATTAAACCCACCTTTTCTGAAAAACTATTTTCCTCTATCTTTTTTGTCTCAACGAGAGACATTTCTGCAAATTCAGTTATCTAATAGAACAACCTGGGACTCATCCTCTGCTCCTTTTCCCCCATTTAACACATTTAGTTGGTGACCACATGTTGTAGACTCAACTCTGTCACTTCTTTCTACCTTCCTGTTACCTTCATTTCAGAAATATTTATGAAGCAGAGCTGATTGGATTGGATAAGGGAATGAAAGAGAAGAAAGATTTCAAAAATTAAATACATATATATATATACACACACATATATATGCATAAATATATATATACACATACATACATATATGCACACATACATATATATGCATAAATATATGTATACACACATATGTATGTGTGTATATGTATGTGTACATATGTATATGTACATATATATATATAGATAGATAGATAGATAGATAGATAGATAGATATACACATACTTTTTCCCCTGTCTTTATGCTGCAATCTCAAGGTAGAATTTCTTTTCTGGGAAATGTTAGTTTTTGCTTTTGTATCCTTTCAGCCGATTGGATAAGGCCTGCCCAGAGTATCCAGTATAATCTCCTTTATGTACAGTCAGTTGACTGTAGATGTTAATTCCATCACCAAAATACTTGTATAGCAATACCTAGATTAGTGTCTGAAAAAGTAACTGAGGACTACAGCCGATCCGGATTGACACATAAAACTAATTGTCACAGGGGAGAACAGTTCAGCTTCCAGCGCAGATTTGAACCACCTGTGGTTGCTATGTTACCATATTATCATGTCTAATAGACTCTTACTGGTTGTCCTGAGGGGGTAAAGGAAGAGGAGAGAGAAATGGGATTGTAGTACAGTCTCCATAATTGGTCTGTGATCTTTGGTTTTCTTTGTCATTCCAATGCCAAAGAAAATCAACCTGATTAGTGACTTCACATCAAATTACCTGTATCTACATGAGTTCATCTCTCTCTACAGTGTTTGCAAAGAAGGGACTAGCCAACAGCAAAGAAGAGTCCTGACTATATGAATTTAACACTTTCAACACTATGAATTTAAATACTTTAATAGGTTGCTTTGCTTCTATGACATCCTGTGACCGTGTGCTCTGCCGATGCATGGGGCTAGCTGGTAGGGCTCACTCTTCTCATTTCTGGACCCAACAGAGTTCCCAGCAGCAGCCCAGCGGCCTCCTAGAAAGGAAGTGAGCCCCAAAGCATTGTAATTGATAACGACGTGATCATTAAAACCCAGAGGTAAACAGGCTGATTGGTCATCAGCATGCTACAGAAGGAACAAGTTGAAAACAATGGCCCAGTAAAAGAAATGTACAATTTGAAGGATGTGGTGATGATTACATTCAGCCCATGATTTTTTTGTCAATTTGTTTGACTTTACTTTTTGCCCCCTGGCAGTTGAATTGTCTGCTTTTTCCTCAAAGCTGTTAAGGTTTGAGAAGGAAAACAACGTAGGCATTTTAATTAAGTTAGAGGCAGTGTTTGCTTGAAAAGTAGTCACTCCGAAATAACGTGGTCTCCTCTGCATTGACAGCAGCAGTTTCAAAGGGTCTTCTGGAAGAATTAAGAGAGGCTTAAGTTTAAACTAAAAGTAACACGACAGTTACAAGCTCTGCATTCATGCTGTGTTCAAAAGCTTCCTCGATTTCAATTTCCCTTCCTTTTTGAATAAGTAGGGAGGAAGAGAATAAATTATATCTTGTAGAAGTTTTCCTCCTGCGGGACCCCATCTTTCCGCAGTGAGCTACTGCACATTCCCTAGTCAAAGGACATAAATGCAGACCTCCAGGGGCATTTTAAAGAAAAAGATCACCAGAAAAGTGACATTTCTAGAAATAGTATCATGGTGTTCACTCATTAGCCTCGGCTGGTGCTGAGCTGTTCCTCTTGAAGAATCCCTCTTAAAATCCTGCACTTCTAAACTTGGCATCATAAAAGGCAGTGGAAACTCTTCACTTGAAAACAATTCATATTCTCTTACTCTCTGGCCAGCATTAGGAGTAAAAGATCCAGAAAGCAAAGATCCCAATTTACCTTACTTACTCAGTATTTTCAAAGACTCCTTCCTGCTCATTTCCTATTGATCTATGTGTGAGAGCCTCTTAAAAAGTCCCCAGTGATCTGGCCTCCTGGTGTCAACACCCTTGGGTACTTACCTACCCTTCCGTAGGCACTGGATCTCGTGACTTTTTTTCCAGTGGAGAGCATGTGGCAAAAGTGATAGGATGTCACTTCTAAGATTAGGTTACAAAAGTCCTGTGGTTTCCAACTGAAGCACCCTCTCTCCTTCTTTGGGGCCCTAAAGAATCAGCCAGCTGCTGCATTCTGAGCTGCCCCGTGGAGAGGCTGACATAACAAGGAATTGGGATCTCTGGTCAACAGCGGGAAAAGACTTGGGACTTATTAACAATCTCATGGGGAAGGAGGAGAACGTATCCTACCACCCGTCAAGCATTGAGATGACTACAGGGCAGTCAGCACCTGGATTGTAGCCTTGTGACTTATTCCAGCTAAACTGTGCCTGAACTCCTGACCAGCAGAAGTTGTGCGATAAATATTTGTCATTTAAAGCTGCTAAATTCTGGGGTAATTTTTTATCCAGGGGTAAGATGATTAGTATATGTTATGTAGAATATCAAATACATCACTTTTCCAAGAAACTCACTGTGTTTGCTTCCACCTGGCCCATAAAGGAAGAATAGGCAAGATCTCCACATAATTTAATCAATTTAGATAAGCTAGATTACTCGGCTTCAAAGAAAATGCTCTTTTTAATGCTACTCAGTTTCGCTGTCTTCGTTGATTAAGTTAACTTACTGATAGCCAAATTCCCTGCTTTACTTTCTTATGGCTTATGTACAGAGGCTACATAATCCAGAATTCATTTCTTTTCCTTTGTTTTGTTAATTTAGAACAAAAGCAGAAGTGGTTTTTTTTGTTTTGTTTTGTTTTGTTTTGTTTTTAGCAATACTAGCAAAGACTACTTAAAGGGGTGTTAAAAGAGATGTAACGCCACTCATATTTTTGGAATAAAACATATTTGAATATTAAAACACACAGAAAACATTTTCAAAGGTCAAGGCTTTAGTGAGCAGAATTACCAGGAGAATCATTTGGGTAAACATGTGTTAATTAGCATAATTCTGAGACAGGACACACATGACCGTGCAGGTTAGTAGAAAGGAGAATTGGTCTATTAGAAATTATTCTTATCATGTGACGTAAGTGGTGGAATCTGGTAATGAAGATAGTAATGTTTATATAGCACATTTAATAATAATACATAATATTTTTGAACACTTATTACTTCCTACTCATTCATTATCTTAGTTAATCTTCACAATAAACTTTTGAGGTGGATACTGCTACCATCTTCATTTTATGGATAAGACAATGGAGATTAGGAAAGGTGAAATAACTTGTGTAAGGTCACACAGTAAGTGGCAAAGCACGTATTCTCTTAGGGTACACAAAAGTTCAAGTGGATTTTGATTGAATTCATAGTGACTGGAGTCTTCTGTGATTATTTAGAATAGGACCGTATTCCTCTTTCATTCCCCCATTTGTTCTCATCTAGGTGAGGTGAGTCTATTAAATTGGATTTCTGTTGATCAATCATATGTTTATATCTGAAAAAAGGCTTGATCTGTTTTCCTTCTGGATAGAAGGTGAGACAGAATTACATTCTCTGAGGCCAGGGAGTATATACCTTGTGAACTCACATCCATCTTTTAAGACAATAAATTAAAATTTAAGTTATTTTTAATTTTTTTTTAATGTTTATTTATTTTTGAAGGAGAGAGAGACAGAGTGTGAGTGGGGGAGCGGCAGAGAGAGAGGGAGACACAGAATCCGAAGCAGGTTCCAGGCTCTGAGCTGTCAGCACAGAGCCCGATGTGGGGCTCGAACTCACAGACCGCAAGATCATGACCTGAGCTGAAGTCAGATGCTTAACCTACTGAGCCACCCAGGCACCTCAAAAAATTAAGTTATTTTTAAAAACTAAAATGATATGCTCTTTTAAAAACCCAGCAAGCTGGGGCATGACATCTGCAAGATGGAGGAATAAGACACCCCAGATGTCATTCCCCCACAGGGATACTGACTTGACAACAATACATGGTACAAAAGTTCTTATTAGAATTCCAGAAACCAGTTAAGAAATCTCGATACTTCAGGCAGGCTCAAAACCATGAACAATTGCACTGAAACTGGTAAGAAAAACCATTTAATTCAAAACCACGTCATCCCTTCCCCCAAGCTGGCACAGCACAGGGCAGTCAGGAGAAAAAAAACCCCAACGTACAAATTCTTTCTTGAGAGGGAAAGAGAGTAAAATTTATCCAGCATTCTGGCTTTTGGGCAGCTTCACGAGGGATTGGTTTCTGCGTACCTGAGGTTAGAATGCTGAGAGGGAACCAGTGTACTTTGGATGGTTAGGGACAGTTGAGAACAAGAGAGCTCATTGGCCTGTTGCAGCATCAGAGTGCCTCCAACCACTTCAGGTAGAAGCTAGCACAGTTCAAAGGGATTAGGAAAAGTTGCCCAGGGCGGCTTCTACCTCAGGACGAAAAGAGAAGACTGCAATATGTATGTCGAACAGTCCAGCTTTCAGGGAACTTCTTGAAGACTTAGTTTCTGTCCCACCTGACTCAGAGTGCTGCTTCAGCTGGCATACTTTGGTTGCTTGGGGGTCACGGAAGAGAAAAGAGAGCTTATTGGCCCTTGAGCCCCAGAGACCACAGACAGATACCAGAATCAGCAAGAGCTGATAAATTTCTGAAAACTAACCAGCAACCTCTTAAATAGGGAAATTATACTCACAAGCCCAGAAAGACACAACCCCATACTCCTCGTAAAAGATTTGAAAGGCTCTAGGAATCTCCAGCCAGATGGTTGGCGAAAGTCTTCCCTTGTAAGATGCCAGTCCACAAAGACTGGGAGAAAGACTGGCTCTTTTTACAGATCCACAAATCACAACAAATAAATAACAAGGCACACAAAGAAACAGAAACATGGCCCAATCAAAGGAGCAAAATAAATCTGTAGAAACTGAGGCTAAAGAAAAAAAAAGATCTATGAAATAAGAATTCAAAATAATCACCTTGAAAATCTCAATGCACTAGGAGAGAACACAGATAGACAGCTACACAAAATCAGGAAAAAGATGCATGGACAAAATAAACATGACAACCAAATGAACATGTCAAGTAGGAAGTATAGAAAAGAAGCAAACATTCTGGAGTTCAAGAATTGAAGAACTGAGTTAAAAAATTCACCAGAGAGGTTCGATGTCAGACATAATCAAGTGGAAGAAAGAATCAACAAACTCAAAGACAGGTCATTTAGAGTGATTGAGTCAGAGAAAAATAAAAAAGGAATGAGGAAAAGTGAAGAAAGTCTAAAGGACTCATGGTCCCTTATGTTCAAAGGAGTGACATCACCAAGATGACATTATAGGAGTTTCTAGCACTTGTCCCTTCACAGCAACATCAATTTTAACAACTCTTTCCACACAAAAAAAGCACTTTCTCGATAGCCAAAGATTCCAGGTGAGAGATTGCAGCACCTGAGTGGAAAATACAAATAAGAATAGATCTATTGAAGAGGGTAGGAAGGACAATTTCACATTACCCCTGGCGACCCCTGCCTGGGCAGGCAGCCCAGTGTGGAGAAAGATCCTCCCCATGAGGGAAGAAGAGTAAAGTGAGCACCAGGCCCACCCCAGTGAATACCAGTGCCAAACACCCCTGGGCCTTGTCTTCAGGCTGACCCCAGCAGACTACCACTGTGGTTCCAGGCTCCAGGCTTAAAACATCCCAGGGCAGCTCCTGAAGTCTCAGGTTCTAGACTGGCTACCATGCCCCCAAGTTGACAGCCTGCTCCAGCACCAGCTCAGCCCCTCTGACCCCAGTCTGAATCATATGCACCAAGGCTCCTGGCATACCCCAATGCACAGACATAAATAATCAAGGAGACATGATACCATCAAAGGAACAAATGAACTATCAGTAACTGACCATAAAGAAATGGAGATCTATGAACTGCCTGACAAAATTTAAAAATAATCATGTGAATGAAACTCAGTGAGCTACAAGAGAACATATAAAGGCAGAGGACAAAATCAGGAAAATAGTAACCAGTGGGTTAAAGAAGAAATCACAAGGAAATCAAAAAATATCTTGAGACAAATGAAAATGGAAAAACAAGGTATAAAACTTCTGGGATGCGACAAAAGCTATTTTAAGAGAGAATTTTCTAGTGATAAATACCTACAATAAGAAAAAGGAAAGATCTCAAATAAGCAACTTTTCACCTCAGGGAACTAGAAAAGAATGCATTAAGTCCAAACTTAGATGAAGGAAGGCCATAATAAAGAGCAGAAAAGAAATAGAGACTAGAAAAACAGTAGAAAAGATCAGTGAAACTAAGAGTTGGCTTTTTGAAAAGATAAAAAAAAAAATAACACACCTTTAGGTAAACCAAGAGAAAAGTGATGAGATTTAAATGAATAAAAACAGAAATGGAAGAGGAGATATTAGAACTGATGTAATAGAAATACAAAGGATCATAAGAGAGTACTAGAGATCTAAAGCACTGGCATGGTGAAAATCATTAATAATACTGTATTGGATAGTGAAAATGTTCTGAGAGTAGCTTTCAGGTTCTTCTTCATAGACACACAGAAGTTAACTATGTCATGAGATGATATGCTAGTTAACTTGACTGTAGCAATCATTTTACTGTGTATATGTATTTCAAATCATGCAAGACACATAAAAATACATAAAATTTAATTTAAAATATGTAAATAAAAGGTTTACAGGCCTCCCAATAGAATGAACCCAGAGGCCCGCACCATGACACATTGTAACCTAATCCAACTATCAAAAGCCAAAGACAGACAGCATCTTGAAAGAAGGAAGGGAAAGTGTCTCTTCATGTACAAAAGAGTTTTCATAAGGGATACCGAGTGGCTCAGTTGGTTAAGTGTCCAACTCTTGGTTTCCACTCAGGTCATGATCTCATGGTTCATGAGTTTGAGCCCCACATCAGGCTCTGTGCTGACACCATGGATGCTGCTTGGGATTCTCTCTTTCTCTCTCTCTCTCACTCTCTTTCTCTCCCTCCCTCTCTCTCTGCCCCACCTCTGCTTGTGCATTTGCTCTCTCTCAAAATAAATGAATAAAAAGTTAAAAAAAAAAGAGATTTCATAAGATTATCAGTGGATTTCCTAGCAGAAAGATTACAGGCCAGAAGAGAATGGGATATTATATTCAAAGTGCTAAAAGAAAAGAACAGTTAACCCAGGACTGGTCTTCAAAAATGAGGAGAAATACAGGCTTTCCCAGATAATCAAGTCCTAGGGGAATTTATCACCACTATACCTGCCTTAAAAGAATTGACAAAGGGAATCCTTCAAGCTCAAACAGAAGGACGCTGCACAGCAACATGAAAACATACAAAAGTATGAAGCTCTTTGGTATAGGTTAATGTATAGAAAATTACAAAGTCATGTAATACTGTAATAGTACTATGTAAATCACTTGTAATTCAGATATAGAATATAAAAGGTAAAAGCATAAAGATAACTGTAACTATAAAACTATGTAGATTGCTATGAAATGTGAAAGATTTAATCTGTGACATTGATAACACAATGTGGGTGGAGATATAAAGTCGAAAGTGTTTGTATATGATCAAAGTTAAGTTTTTATCAGTTAGAAATATATGTTTGTAACTATATTTTATGAAATCCCCAATGGTAACCATAAAGAAAACATTTACAGAAGATACACATAAGAAAATGAATGAATCAAAGCATGCTGCTACACACACACACACACACACACACACACACACACACGAAAGCAATAAGAGAGCAAAACAGGGACAAAATAACTGCAAGACATAAGGAAGTCATAAACAAATGGCATTAAGTCCTTCCCTAGTTTGAATATAAATAGATTAAATTCTCCAATCAAAAAACAGAGTGGTTTGGATGCATTAAGACAATAACAACAACAGACATATACTATGTATTATTTACAAAAGACTTACTTTAGATACAGAGACAAAATAGGCTGAAAGTAAACAGATAGTAAAAGATATTTGATGCAAATGGTAACCCAAAGACAGCAGGAATGGCCAGACTTCTATCAGACAAAATAGACTTTTAAGTCAACAACTGGTAGACCATAGACCTAACACACTTACACAGAATACTCCATTCAACAGCCGAATACACATTCTGTCAAGTGCACATGGAATATT
Organism: Panthera onca; assembly: GCF_046562875.1. NCBI lineage: Eukaryota > Metazoa > Chordata > Mammalia > Carnivora > Felidae > Panthera > Panthera onca. The sequence continues at coordinate 210,284,271 of NC_138339.1, read as the reverse complement.
TCTCTGGGTATATCCCACATTACGCCACAAAACAAGTAAATTTAAAACTAAAATCATACCAAGTGTATTTTCTGGCCAGAGTGGAGTGAAACTAGACATCAACAGCAAAAGGAAACCTGGAAAATTTGCAAATATGTGGAAATTAGACAACACACTCTTGAACAAATGATAGGTAAGAAAAATCACAAGAGAAATAAAAAAATACCTTGAGAGAGATGAAAACAAAAATACAACATACCAAAACTTATGTGCTGTGGCAAAAAAGTATAAAGAGCAAAGTTGATGGTGGTAATTATAACTGAATAAAAAAGTAGCCTAACTTTCCTTAAGGAGCTAGAAGGACAAACTAAGCCCAAAATTAACAGAAGGAATAAAATAACTATTAAAGCAGAAATAAATGGAATAGAAAACAGAATAGTAGAAAAATCAATGAAATTAAGAGTAGCTTTTTTTTTCTGGTAAGGACTAACAAAATTGAGAAACCCCTTAGCTAGACTAAGAAAAAGAAGATTTAAGTAAATAAAATAAAAAAATATATAAGAAATTACATTAAAATTGATGCCGTAGGAAAAAAAAGGATCATGAGACTACTATGAACATTTATATGCCAACAAACTGAATAACCTGAAAAAAATGGATAAATTTTAGAAACATGCAATCTACCAAGACTGAATCAAGAAGAAATAAAGAATCTGAACAGATATATGACTCATAATAGGATTGAATCAGTAATCAAAAAGCTCCCAATAAAGAAAATCCAAGACCAGATGGCTTCACTGGAGAATTCTACCAAATATTTAAGGAAGAATTAACACTAATCTCTTTCAAGCTCTTCCAAAAAATTGAAGAGGAGAGAACGAACACTTCCAAACTCATTCTGAGGCCAGAATTACCCTGATACCAAAATCAGACAAAGATACTACAAGGAAAGAAAACTACAGACCAATGTCCCTGTTGAACACTGGTGCAAAAATCCTCAACAAATACTAGCAAAGTGAACTCAATAGCACTTTTAGAGGGTCATGCACCATAACCAAATGAGATTTATTTCTGGAATGCAACAATATTTCAAAATATGAGAATCAGTCAATGTGATATGCCATATTAACAGAATAAGGCTAAAACCCATAGCATCCGTATTTCAGTTAATATAGAAAGAGAAATTGACAGAATTCAACACCTTTTCATAGTAAAAACACTCAAGAAACTAGGAGTAGCAGAACATTACCTCAAGAAAATAAAAGCCATACATGAAAAGCCCACATTTAATATTATGCTCAATGGTGAAAAACTATGAATTTTCCCTCTAACGTCAGGGACAAGGCATGGATGAACACTTCTACTATTCTATTAAACATGGTACTTGAAGTCCTAGCCAGAACAATTAGGCAAGAACAATAAATAAAAGGTATCCAAATTGAGAATGAAGAAGTAAAACTATCTCTACTAGACGATATAGGTAGGAAACCCTGGAGATTCCACCAAAAAAAACCTGCTAGAGCTCATAAATTAAGCAAAGTTGCAGGAGACAGATTTGACACACGTTATCAGTTGTGTTTTTATATACTAATAACGAACAATCCAAAAAAAGGACATTAAGAAGACAATTCCATTTACAATAGCATCAAAAAGAATAAAATATTTAGAAACAAACTTAACTAAGGATTCAAAAACCTTGTGCGTTGAAAGCTACAAAGCATTTCTGCAAGATAGTGAAAAAAAACAAATAAATGAAAATGCATCCCATGTTTATGGATTGGAAAGCTTAACATTATTAAAATATACATACTCCCCAAAGTGATCTGTAGGTTCAACGAAATCCTTATCAAAGTCTTATTGACATTATTTTAGAAATAGAGAAAAAGTCCTAAAATTCATATGGGGTCACAAAGGACCCCAAAATAGCCAAAACAATCTTGAGAAAGAACATCAATGCTGGAGGCCTCACACGTTCTGATTTCAAAATAAACTTTCATATACATGGTCGAGTGGTCTTTGACAAGGAGGCCAAGGGATACAATAGGGAAATAATTTTCTGTTAATAAGTGTGTTAAGAAAACTGGATATTAACATGCAAAAGAATGAAGCTGGATTTTTACCTTAAACCATATATACAATTCAACTCAAAGTGGAATAAAGATGTAAAGGTAAAACCTGAAAAATATAAAACTCATAGAAGAAAACATAGGGGAGAGTCTTCATGACATTGGATTTGGCAATGGGTTATTGAAAATGACACACACAGACAAGAAAAATAATGGAGATTACATCAAACTTAAAAACTTCTATGCAGCCTACAAAACAATCAAAATAGTGGAAAGGCAACCTACATAATGGAAGAAAATATTTGCAAGCCATATATCTAATATTGGGTTACTTTCTACAGTATATTAAGAGCTCCTACAACTCATTAAAAAACCCAAATATTCTATTGACAATGAGTAATAGACTAAATAAACATGTCTCCAAAGAAGATATAGAAATGGCCAACAAGCATATGAGAAGATGCTCAGAATCACTAATTACCAGGGAAATGCAAATAAAAACCATAATTAGATATTACCTCACTGTCAAAAAATGGAAAATAGATGGCCACTACCAAAGAAAAAACCAACAAAGTGTTTGCTAGGATGTAGAAATTGTACACTTTGTGTATTACTGGCAGAAATGTAAAACGATGAAGCTTTTATGGAAGACAGTAATGGAGCTTCCTCAAAAAAATCAAAAATATAATTACCACATGATCCAGCATTCCCAATTCTGGGCATATATATATATAAAATAATTGAAAACCAGATCTTGTAGAGATATTTGCACTCTTAGGTTCATTGCAGCAGTGATCATGATAGCCAGGATATATAGAAGCAACCCAAGTGTTTATCCATGGGTGAATGGATACACACACACACACACACACACAATGAAATATTATTCATCCATGAGAAGGAAGGAAATCCTGCCATTTACTGCATCATGAAGGAAACTTGAAGACCTTACATGAAGTGAAATAAGCCAGTCACAAATAGACAAATACTTCATGATTCCATTTATAAGAAGTCATCAAACTCTTAGAAACAGAAAATAGAATTGTGATTGCTGGGAGCAGGTGAGGGGGACAACAGAGAGTTGTCGCTCCATGGATATAGAGTTCCTATCTTGCAAGATGCAAACATTCTAGAGATCTGTTGCACAGCAGTGTGCATACATTGTCTACTGTACTGTGTGCTTAAAAATGGCTAAGGTGGTACATTTTATGTTATGTGTTTTTAAACACAACTAAAAGAAACCAACAAACCTACCCAACTTGGCATATGAATTCAGAGACACCAATCCTCTCTTTCTCTGAGCTTTCTTATCCTAGTGATAACTTTATGCTTGCTGCTTAAAGTTTCGTTAGCAGAGGCACCAAGCATTCTATTGGAAAATGCCTGGTTTTAAAGTCAAAGGATCTTGATTGATCTCGATTTCTGGCTCCTCCAGAATTGTTTTATATACTCTTAGACAAGTCACTTAGACTTCCTTATACAAAATAGAAATAATTCTTAGGGACACAGTGAGGTTTCAATAAAATAAGAAAAACAGAAATCCTTTTAAAATTGCCCTGTATTATAAATATGTGAATTGCTCTCCCCATAACTTTGTAAAAATAATTTAAAATCCCCTGAAATTTCCTTCCAAAAAGTTTTGAATCATAGCATATGAGCGAGAGTTTTAGATGCCCTCTGGCTGACTCTATTTGCATCTGAAAATTAAACAAACAAAAATTTTATACCTTGCGAATTTTTTAAACCCTGTAGATTACTTTTTTAAAAACTGACCACTAAAAAGTAATTTAGGGGCACCTTGGTAGCTCAGTCAGTTAAGCATCCAACTTCAGCTCAGGTCATGATCTCACGGTTCGTGAGTTCGAGCACCTCATGGGGCTCTGCGCTGACTGCACAGAGCCTGCTTGGGATTCTCTCTCTGCCCCTCCCTCACTCTCTCAAAAATAAATAAATGAACTTAAAAAAAAGTAGTTTGAAGCGGTTTTTCTACATAGATAGAGAGTGTGTATCTGTTTACTGGGTAAAATGATGGGAAATTCAGCGAGATACATTAGTGCCACTTTAGTCCAGTGGTTCACAACTGGAGGTGAATTTACCCCTCCGGGGACATTTGAGACAATTTTGATTGTCACAACTGGGGAGGAAAGTGCGACTTGAGTGATAGAGGTCAGGGATGATCCTAAAGCCCCTACAGGACACTGGACAACCCCACTCAACAATGAGTTAATCTAATCCAAAATGTCCATGTGCTGCGATGAGAAACTTTGCTTTAGATGACACGAGGGAACGTGGACTCTTGTAGACGAAGCTGCTTTTGGATCCTGACCCTTAAGAGGCTATAAGGACTACTATGGAACCCTATGTTTTGCCTGTTTTCCTCCTTCTCTATCTGACTTAAGGGACTTATCTCCAGTATCCCCAAGGACTACTCCATCCTAACATGTCTTAAGTCAGAATTTATGTGGAACCACTGTGGAAACTCATAAGACACGACAGACCACAGAGGCATTAATATGCTGCTGACACCAGCTGTAAATCTTCATCTCATCTACTGCTGACAGTGCTATCTCAAAGATTTCAAAGAGCCTGAAAAAAGTAGACTCCTGAGTAAAAAAAAAAAAAAAAAAAGAAACACAGCCGTCTTGGAATCAACTTCAGTGATATAGAGGCAGTGTTGCCCTGCAGGGGAAGGCATTTTGAGAGCTTATCTACTGCTGACTTCACCTCCAGTTGAAGTTTATGCTGTCCTCCTTCCTTACAGATCTTCTTTACTTTTTTTTTTTTTTTTAACTCTCAAGCCTTAGCAGCACACATGATCTGCTTCTTCTGTTATAAAGGTCAGTCTAAAGTTACAACAATATTGCACATGATAGCTTACTATCTTGATGCTTTTTTTTTTTTTCAAACTGGTTATTTCCCCAAAGTTCCACTAACTGAGGATATGGAGAGATTTTTAAGTGATGGCAGGTAGATGCCTGGAATCTTGAAGCAGAAGTGCGGGAGTCTGTGATTTCCTGAGTTCCAGTTTTTTTTTTTTTTTAATTAATTAATTATTTTTTTCCAATAAAATAACACAAATTTTATTTGATAGTATTTATGTTGATGATCTCTTCCTTTAGAACAGGGGTCCTTCCCTCTTTTTTGTATGGCATTAACTTTTATTTTGTTTTTTTTTAATATATGAAATGTATAGTCAAATTGGTTTCCATACAACACCCAGTGCTCATCCCAAAAGATGCCCTCTTCAATACCCATCACCTACCCTCCCCTCCCTCCCACCCCCCATCAACTCTCAGTTTGTTCTCAGCCTGAGTTCTAGTTTTGATGCACATAGCCTAAGCCCTGAAAGAACCCAAGTCAGGTTGCCAAAAGTAGGTACTGAATGAACTATTTAACTTTCTGAAGTTAACTAGGTTATTACATGCCTGATTGGGGTCAACAATGAACAAGGGTTCTCTTCGCCATCCAGAAAGTCCAAGGCTATGACTCACTTTCCAAATGCCTCCCATATTTTATCATCCTTTACAGAGTGTTCCAAAGGGGAAGAGTCGGTGATGATTTTCCTGATTATGTTCTTTTGACGAGGTTGCCGCTCAAAGGATTCATTCAACCACTTGACCACTTGATATGGTAGTTTTCTGAATGTCAAAGAGATCTGAGGAGAAGGAATTAGTATTTTTTAAAAAAATAACACCCGAGTCAAATTAAATGAGAGAGATTTTGGCAACTATATCTACTTCTGAAATTTACCTTTTCAGGCTGTACGGCGTAATCAGAATTCTAACAAGGAGTCAACATCATTCTCTCAGTGAAAAAATGACTTTTTAAAATTTGTTTGCTGAAGCTGAACAGCCTTGAAAGAAGATGGAAAGGTAGCCAATAAATTCAGTGTCTTACCGGGAGACTCGGCAAATACTGAATATCACTATCCTAACAAATCTTAATGAAAAGCTAAATCTACTTACGGACAGAGGGAATTGATTGGGAATACATTTACTTCATAAAGACTAAAATCAAGTGGTCATACAGTACTGTTTTGTCAAGTTTGGAAAAGCCTTCTCATTAAAAAGAAGAGAATTCTATTGTGCTTTATCTTCACTGTTGCATGAGGGTCCTAAAACGATTCTGGTACCAGCAGCATGACCTGATGTAGGCAACTAGAGAGAAAGCAGGAATAATTGAGACTTGGAGCTTAACACATCTCACCTTTCACACGAAAGCTGGTGGTAGAGTGAAAATGGTCCCAGGAGTCTTCCCTCACTACATTGCCCCCAAAGAATTAATTACAGTGTCTGGCTTAAGGATGTCTTTGGGAAGGGAAAGCACGTCCTCTCAGACCTGTGTGATCTCAGAAACATATTAGTGCTTAAAACGGTATGTGGAGAGCTTTGCACTGCTCTATCTTAGAAAAATGTGTGCATGGGCCTATGAAACATTTTTAAACAAATAATTTAGCATCTTCTCTAGACTGAAGAGTAAATTGTTCATCCAAAGGTGGCTGCTCAGGAGCCTGAAGTTCATAGGCTTATGCATTAACAGTACTAATAATTTAGCCTTCAATTGGATATGGAATTTCCAAGGGATGGGCTGGCAAATTGTATGGCCATCTTCCACCTTATGAGCAAGTCAAGAAATTAGAAGTAAATAAGGGTAAAACAACACATTCACTGAATCCAGGTTTCAGGGCAGGACCGATTCTGTTAGTAAAGTGTCTTTCTCTTCCAAACCCCAAAATTAAGCAGGTGCCTACTCTTACACTCTTGGTTAGCTATACCAAAGGCTTAGACATGGAGGTAACGTTGCTCCCAAAAGGATGAAAGATAATGTAGAACTGAGTATGCCTAAGTAGTTGTTCTTTCATAAATTACCAGTCAGAAAAGTCAGACTACTTCCCTAGGAGTAGAATGAGTCAAAGACAGATAGAGGCCAGGAATGTTCTTAGAGAAATGCCCCCAACCCAAAATGGATTCCTTTTATAGTTCAGTTTTTGACTTATTGTTTCTATGCCAAAACATTCGTGTGATGTGTGTGTGTGTGTGTGTGTGTGTGTGAGTGTAATTTTTTTAGTGTAATTTATTTCTTACGAAAGAAAACATTCCTGTGAGGTGTCTAATATTCTCAGTCTGGACTCTTATGAATTTGGAATCTTTACCAAAATTTAAATGATTCTTTCCCCAGGAATTATACGAAGGAAGTACAATTACATTTATGGAGCTAAACAATAAAAAATCTATAGATATCAGGTCAGAGTAGAAAAATGCCAATTGCTGTAAGGAGACAATGATAATCTAAGTTGCATGTTTTAATACAATTAAAGAAAGAGTATGTCCCCAAGTAGGAGGACCAACTAAGGAGAGAGAATGAGAGAGAGAGAGAGAGAGAGAGAGAGAGGATTCTTCAGCTAGGCTCATTAAAACACTGTCCATGGGAGAGGAAACCTTTGTCAGCTGAATGTCAGAAACTCAGGTCCCATGTAGAAGGGTTTTCCTCTGTTCTTTTTAACCATTTGATTTCTCTGACTTTTACTACTTTGACGCCCTGCTTGTTGAGGCAGCTTTGACTGCTCTGTTGCTGCCTGTGTAAATCTGCTGAGTGAGATAATGTTCTGGTCATGAAACTTCAGGTTTGCTCAGTAGCTGTGAAAATAATCTCTCCATGGCATCTGATTTTCCCTTCCCCACATAGAATATCAACCAGAGAATGTGATGATCGTGTTAATGCCAGTATTCTGATCTATGCCATAGGGATATTTTCCTTGGAAACTGGTAAATGATGACTCTAGCTTTATAGATCCATTCTTGTGAGCCTGGAGAAGGTGAATCTCTTCCTGAGAAGTAGAGCCACTGTGGGTATACTGACCAAATAAAATTTCTGTGCCTGAAAGGCTGACGAAGAAAGTGGTAGCAAAGGCCGCGTGATTGAAGCAAAGATTAGGCTGTGGGAAAATGAGGTATAAAAGATCAAATTATGCAATGATTATAAGAATATAGCTGCATAATTACATGGGCACAGTTCCATAAAATTTCCTAAAACTTCTAAAGTATTCACTGGATGTTGTTGTGACAGCAAATTAGAGGAACACGAGGAGGCATGATCTGATCTTGCAAATCGGAGGAGCATAAGGGTAGCATTAAAACTTTGAAGACCTGTAGATCATTCTCAGGTATCTCAGAATTATCAAGAAGGCTCGATGGCCAGGATATCTCTATGTTAGTGGAGGTATGATGCACAAAGGAAATCGCTAGTGAGTTCCATTTAAAAAATAGTCTGATTGCAGAATGCTTCCATTTTCTTTTGGGTTGAAAGTCATTTAGGAACAGACTACACATAACAACAAGAAGACATTATTACTGAATGAGGATATGAGGTTATGAGATATAAGGAAGATAGGAGGAGGAAGAAAAGATAGAGATTTAAAAAATAGAGACATGTAGTCAGGCAGCAGTTTCCTGTGCACATGGAAAATGCATACCAATGACGTTAATGAACAATACTGTCTGATATTTATTGAGCTCTTACTTATGGCAGACACCATAATAATTTTTATGGTGTTTATCGCATTGAATCTTCAGCACCTTATGAGTCAAACATTATTATTCGTGTCATTTTACAGACAGGGGAATGAAGTGATAGAGCAATGTCATTTGACCAAAGTTACATCACTAATAAATGGAGCTGTTAACGAACCAAGGTCTCTAAGAGCTCCATAGCTCAACATTACGTCTCATTACCAAATACAGTCACGGACTATATAGAGAAATATACTAGTGTTTGTGTTGTAGGGAGTGGTGTATCAGATTCATTTTTATGCAAGAAACTTAACTTTAGAAGACAGACTGATAACTGGATTTTGAGCAATGGTTTGAAAGATGGAAACTATGCAATTTTGTAGGTAAAAGAAAATAGCGTTTTCTTTGTTTTGTAAAGTACAGGCAATTTCTCAGAGTCTTTTCAAGGGAAAGCAAAATTAGGGAATAAATCGCACCGGATAATTTTGAGTCTTACATCTGTCCTTGGAAACTATACATAGAAGGTCACCTAGACGCTGTAGAGGAGGGAACAAACAAAAGTTGATATGCTTCTCTACAGTTCTACTTGTGCTTTATAGTTTTCAATGTATTTTAATATGTATTTTTGAACCCGAGTCTGCTGCGGTAGATAGCGTGGATGGATTATTCCCATTAAATTATGAGAACAATGGCGCTCAAAGAGATTCAATGACTTGCCTAAGATCATGTGGCCCATAAGAGACAGACTTAAGGCTATTTATTGTTCATGTGGCAAGTCTCTTGGAAAAGTGCTGAACTGCTAAGTCATCACTTTCCGTGAGTCTATAATTCAATGCAAGAAAAAAAAGTTGGACCGAGATGTGAAACCAGTTGGGCTAAATAGTCATATCTGAAAATATAAAGTAGAAACACGGGTAACTGACAAATGATTGCCTCCTGGTGACCTGGGCTTGGATGTTGGATTCATGTTATGGTTGTTCCTCACCTTGTTTCCCCTTGATTTCTAAATACAAGGGGCTTTTCCTCAGGATTATTTTTACTTCTAGGCTCTTTGGTGAGTTATGCACGGGGTGAGTTATGGGCACAGCTACATGCTGCTCTTTTTGGAACACCTTTAAAATATAGGGTTCTGGCATTCCACAGTTGTTAAGAAACCCTGTTGCAGCATAATGTGTTTCTGGGCAAATTACATAACCCTGACAGACCTCACTTTCCTCCTAAGTAGCACAAGTAGAAAACACTGACATCGATTTTCTGTGTGGATTACTTAGAATAATGTGTGTGAGGTGCTTAGCCCAATAACTAGTGTAAAGAAATGCTCAGCAAATGGTGACTATTATTTCTTTTGCTAGAATATGAATATCGTCAATAGGAGTGAGTGGAGTTTCTAACATGACACATCAGTTTTGCTGAGTTCTAAGAGCTCTGAGATGTATCTAGAATCTTGCTTATTAAAACACGTCCGTGTAGATATCCCAAACGTGTGTCCAATTCAACACTTCCAAAATGGAACTAATTTTTTTTCCCTTTGAACCTGCTATGTGTCCTCGCTTAAATGAATGGCATCACCATTCACCTGATTGCCCAAATCAGATGCCTGGTTGTAGCAAAGTAGCCTTCATTTCCTTCACCAGCAGTGGTCTGATTATCTATAGACCCTTCCTCCAAAATGTTGATGGAATCCAAACTCTCTTTTCCACACTCTCTTTGTTGAAGAGTCTCTTTGTTGAAGCAGTCACCATTGTGCGCTGAGCCCACGGCAGTGTTCTCCACCTGAGCAAATTGCATCCAGGTTTATTTTCCTCGTGGCGGCCCTCCACACAGCTTCCAAAGTGATTTGTCTAAAATGCGAATTTGGTAATGTCATTGCTTTCCTTTTAAATCCCTTAACTAACTCTTCATAGCCGGTGGGATAAAATTGGAGCACACAAAATCCTTTCTGATCTGGCCTACTCTTCGGTTCACCTCCACGGACTCTCTCTCCCCCTCACTGCATCATGCTTGCTTCTGACCGTGTGCCTTGGTTCGTGTGGTTCCCCTCTTCCTCTAATCTTCCGAGATCAGGATGCTCAAGCATCTCGTCTTCATGGAAGCCTTGTCTGGTTGGCTCCATGTTCCCTTTATCCCTCCTCTCTCACTTCCTGCATGCCTCTTCTGTAGAACTGACTTCAACACATTGTGTGTCTACATTTGACCTCTACCAGTAGACTGTGAGTGTCCTGAGGGCAAGGGCTTTTTTCCTATTTGGATTCACAAATTTTATCTGGCACTTATTAAATCTTCAGTAAATATGTGTTTAATAAACGTATTAATTGTCAGCATTCTGGACTGGTCACAATAATGCAATTATTTTAAGTGAAATTAGCATCCAGTGACATTTTTAACAGCTTTATTGAAATATATTTAACATACAGGGGTGCCCGGGTGGCTCGGTCTGGTAAGCATCAGACTCTTGACGTCAGCTCAGGTCATGATCTCCCGGTTCATGAGTTCAAGCCCTACGTCGGGCTCTGCACTGGCAGCAGAGCCTGCTGGGGATTCTTTCTCTCTCTCTCTCTCTGCCCCTCCCCTGCTCATGTTCCCTCTCCCCCTCTCAAAATAAATAAATAAAATAAACTTTTAAAAAAAGTATATTTAACACATAATAGCTAACATAGAGAATAGTGTACCACTTGGGAAGTTTTGACATATGTATATACCCTGGCAACAGTCACCATAATTAAGTAATGAATGAAGGAACTCGAAAGTTCCCTTGTACCCCTTTGTAATCTATCCATCCTCCTTCTAAATCTCCTCTCCAGGCAGTCACTGGACTGATTACTGTCACTCCAGATTGGTTTGTATTTTCTAGAATTTTATATAAATGGAATCATATGATATGTATGGGTTTTTTGCCTTTTCCCGCCCATGGAGCATAATTATTTGGGGGATTCATTCGCGTTCATTATGTGTATCATTGGTATCATTAGTTCCTTCCTTTTTTTGCTGAGTTGTTTTCCAAGGTATGGAATACACATCTGTTGCACAATTTGTTTATCCATTCACCTGTTGATGGACGTTTGGGTTATTTCCAGTTCTTTGGCTATTACCACAAAAGTGGATTTGAATATTTGTAAATAAGCTCTTTAAAATGTATTTATTTAAATTCAAGTTAGTTAACATACAGTGTAGTATTGGTTTCAGGAGTAGAACCCACTGATTCATCACTTACATATAACACCCAGAGCTTACCCTGGAAAGTGGGCTCCTTAATGCCCATCACCCATTTAACCCAACCCCCCACAACCTCCCCTCCAGCAACCCTCCGTTTGTTCTCTGTATTTAATAGTCTCTTATGGTTTGCCTCTCTCTGTGTTTTAATCTTGTTGTTTCTTCCCTTTCCCTATGTAAATCTGTTGTGTTTCTCAAATTCCACATTTGAGTGAAATCATATGGTACCTTTCTCTGACTGGCTTATTTCCCTTAGCATAATACACTCTAGTTCCATCCACGTTGTTGCAGATGACAAGATTTAATTCTTTGTGATCATCAAGTAATATTCTATTTTGTGTGTGTGTGTCTGTATGTGTGTATATACATATATATATGTATATACATATATATGTGTGTGTATATATATATATATATATATACATGTATATATGTGTGTGTGTGTGTGTGTATATATATATATATATACATGTATATATATATCACATCTTTATCCATCAGTTGATAGACATTTGGTTTCTTTACATAATTTGGCTATTGTTGATAGCACTGCTATAAATATTGGGGTGCATGTGCCCCTTCATTCCAGCAATTGCAATACTAGGTGTTTATCCAAAGGATACAGAAATGTGAATACGTTTTTAGGTGAACATGTAATTCATTTTTATATACTAAATAGCTACTAGTGGAATGACTGGATCATATGGTAGCTGTATATTTAACATTTTAAGAAATTACCAAACTGTTTTCCTAAGTGTTTGTACCATTTATCATTTAACATAACCACTAGCAGTGTATGAGAAAGTTCTGTTTTTTTTTTTTTTTTTTTTTTATATCCTTGTTAACACTTGCCATGGTCAGTTTTCTAAATCTTAGACATTTTAACAGATGTGTAGAAGTTTCACCTTAATGTTTTAATTTGCATTTCCCTAATGGATGTTGACCATGTTTTTAATGTGCTTATATACCATCAGTGTCGTTTTTAGTGAAATAGTTTTTTTTTTAATATTTTACCCATTTTTTAAAATTGGGTTGTTTGATTTCTTATTATTGAGCTTTGAGAATTCTTTATACATTCTGGGTAGAAGTCCTTTATTAGATATATAATTTGCAAATATTTTCTCCTAGACTATAAATGATCTTTTAATTTTCCTAAAATTCTCTTTTTAAAAAAAAAACTGTTTGAGGGAAAAATATTTATTTATTTATTTAGAGAGTGTGTAAGCAGAGGAGGGGTGAGAGAGCGAGAGAGAGAGAGAGAGAGAGAGAGAATCCAAAGCAGGCTCCATGCTGTCAGCACAGAACCCCACATGGGGCTTGATCCCAGGAACAATGAAATCATGACCTGAGCTGAGATCAAGAGTCAAACTCTTAACCAACTGAGCTGCCCAGGTGCCTCCCCTGCACCTAAAATTTTCTTTCAAAGGACAGAAGTCCTTAATTTTGATGAAGTCTAGTTAATTGGTTTTTTTTTTCTGTATTATGCTTTCAGTTTTATATCTAAGAAATCTTTGCCTAACTCAAGATCAAAATATTATTATCTTATGCTAGTTTTCTTCTGGAGGGATATAGTCTTAAGCTTTGCATTTAGGTCTGTGATCAATGCTATGTTAATTTTTGGATATGATACAAGGTATGAATTAGAGTTGTTTTTTTCTGCCTTTTTATATGGATATTCAGTATTTCCAATACAATTTTTTGAAAATATTATTCTTCCCTCAATTGCCTTCCCATGCTTGTTGAAAATCAATAGTACTTTTTGAACATTCAAATAATTTTACATTCCTGGAATAAATCCCACTTGCTTATGATGTATTACCTTTTCATATTTTAAAGGTCATTTTGCTAAAATTTTGGTTAAGTTCTTTTGTATCTATGTCAGAGAGGGAGTAACCTGGAGTTTTCTTCTTGGGAAGGTTTTTAACTACAAATTTAATATAAGTAAGCTATAGGACTGTTTAGATACCTATTTTTTCCTCATTGAGCTTTGGTGGTTTCTGCCTTTCAAGGACTTTTGTCAATTTCACTCACATTGTCAAAATGACTATCACAGAGTTGTTCATCCTATTCCCTGATTATCCTTTTAATATCTATAGACTCAGGAGTCATATCACCTCTTTTATTACCATTATTGGTAATTTGTATGTTTTCTCTTTTTTTACTGATCAGTGTAGCAGATTTTTGTCAATTTTATTGGTTCTCTGAGATAACCAGGTTTGGGTTTCATTGATTTTTTTTTTTTTTTTGGTATAATATTTTTTCTATTTTACTCATTTTGGTTCCAATTCTTTTATATTTTCTTTATTCTGTTTGGGTTAGGTTTAGTTTGATTTGCTTTTTCTATGTTTTTTAAGTGGAAGATAAGATCTTTGCATTGAAACCTATCTTCTTTGCTAACATAACTGTAGTTATTGTAGCCATTTACCTACTGCTGCTGCTGCATCATCTCCAAAATTCTGACATATCCTCTTGTCATTTTCATTTAATTCAAAATACTTTCTATTTTTTTCTGTTTTCTTCTTTTATCTATAGTTATTTAAAAGTGTTATAGAATTTCCGAATCTGTGAGGATTTCAAGTAATCTTTCTGTTATGGATTAATAATTTACTTTCATTGTGTTCAGAGAATATGCTTTGTATATGAGTTGAACCATTTTTAATTCATTGATACCTGTTTTCCTCTTAGACTATGTTCTTCCTTGGTAAATGTTCTATGTGTTTTTGAAAAAAGGTGTGCTTTATTGGTGGGGTGTTGTGAATGTCAATAAATCAGGTCAAGCTGTCTGTTGCTATTTAAGATTTCTATATCTTTACTGATTTTTCTGTTTATTTGTTCTATTAGTTGTTGAGACAATAGTATGTAAATCTCTGACTGTAATAGTGGGTTTTCTGTTTCTCCTTGGAATTTTAACAGTTTTTATTTTATGTCTTTTGAAGCTCTGTTATTAGATGCACAAATGTTTAAAGGGTTATGTCTTCTAGATGAATGTCTTTTATCATTAAGAATTGACCTTGTTTAGCCTTATTAATGTTCTTGTGACTAAATCAGTTTTCTCTGTTAACATAACACCATCAGCTTTAAAAAAATTTCGTGTATCTTTTTTGCATCTTTTTACTTTTAGATTATTTGTCTTATATTTTAAAATATGTTTTCTTATACACATTATATAGTTGGATTTTTCCTTTTCATCTGTTTTGATACTCTATGCCTGCTCTGTTCATACCATTTGCATGTAGGTGTGATTTTTTAATTTCCCAGCTTTCTTGACTATAATTAACAAATAAAAACTGGCTGCATTTAAGGTGTAAAATGTGATGATTTAATGTACATATACATTGTGACGTATCTACAAAAATCCAGTTAATTAAGAGATTCATGATCTCACAAAGTTGGCTTTTTTTGTGTGTGTGGTGAGAACACATGATTTTTGAGCCTGTCATATTACTTGTTTTCTACTTGTTTTACCTATTCTTGGTTTCCTTTTCCCTCCTATTTTTGTTTACTTTCAGACTAGTATTTTTTTGATGTCATTAATCACCAGTTTGGGCTGGTTAACTATAACTTTTGTGTGTATGCAATTTTAATGGTTTCTTTAACTTATCACAGTCTGTCTACAAGTGATCTTATGTCATTTAAACTCTATAGGAAACTTTCAACTCTATGCTTCCATTTATTCCTTCAAACTTTTATGCTGTTATTGTAATAAGTTTTTCTGTGATATATATTACACACACACACACACACACACACATATATACATATATATATATATGTATAGATATATATATCCATAATGTATTGTTAACAATTTTGTGAAATGCAAATGATCTGTCCTTTTTCTATGGATGCTTTTGAGTTTCTCTTTGTCACTGGTTTTAAGAAGCCTGATTTCAATGTGCCTTAGTGTAGTTCTCTTCACATTTCTTGTGTCTGGCATTTGTTGAACTTCTTTTATATATTGATTTATGATTTTCATCAAATTTAGAACACCTAGACCATTATTTCAAATATTTTTGTTTGTTCTTTTTTCTACTCTCTTTTGGGGACTCTAATTATATAAGGTTGCTTGTAGTTGTCCTATAGCTTGATTATATGCTGATCTTCTGTTCCTTTTTATTTTCAGTCTTTATTCCCTTGGCATTTTATTTTATATACTGTTTGTTCTGTGTTTTCAGGTTAATGAATGTATTTTGCTATGTCTAAAATAATGTTAATTCTACCCAGCTATTTTGTTGTTGTTGTTTTTCCAGATGCTGTAGTTTTCACCTCTAGAAGTCTGATTTGATTCTTTTTATACACGCTATGGGTTTACTTACATTTTCTTCTCTAGCTTCTAGAGCATATGGAATACCATTATAATAACATTTTTTTCCCTCTAATTCTATCATCTGCTTCATTTTAGAGCCTGCTTTGATTAAGTTACTTTTCACTTTGTTATCGGTCATTTTTTTCCTACATGTTTGCATGCCTGGCAATGTTTAATTTAGGTGCCTAACATTATGAATTTTACCTGGTCGATTAGTTTTTTTTTTTTCTAGTCTTACAAATATTCTTCAGCTTTGTTCTGAGACACATTTCAGTTACTAGGAAATAGTTTGATCCTTTAGGGTCTTGCTTTTAAGCTTTATCAGATGGGATAAGAATAACCTGTAGTCTAGTCTGAAGCCTGCCCCATCAATGCGGCAGAACATTCCTGAGGACTTTTGTCCAGTTCCTCATGAGCTAGGAAGCTTTCTACTTTGCCTGTGGGAGAGGAACTATTTCCTTCCTTGTGTGGGCACCAGGGATTATTTCGTCTCATCTTTTTGTATGGCCATTTCCCAGGCTCGTGTAGTGCCTTTCCATGCACGGGCTGAGCAGTGCCTGGCTGAATAGTCCAAGGAGATGCTTGGAATGCTCTGAAGACCTCAGACTTGTCTTGCAGCTCCCTCCCCTCCAGTTTTCATTCTATGAACTCTGGACACCTCATCTCCATTTCTCAACCCTGGATGTCTGGATGCATCTCCATTTCTCAACCCTGGATGCTCTGCCTGAGTTGCCTCTCTGCACGGTGGCCTAGAAGCTCCCTGCATGGAGCTGGTGATCTGGAACAGCTCTATGTCTCATCTCATTTGTTTCCCCTCACTTAGGAATCACTGTGTTGTTGTGGTGGTGTGTTTTTTTTTTTATTACTTGGTATCAAATATCTTGAGAACTGTTGTTTTATATATTGTATTACCTGTTTGTATTAATTTTTAGTTACTACAGGCAGGGGAATTAGTCTGTTTCCTCTTACTTTACCTTCGCTGGAAGCAGAAATCCTCTCAGTATCATTTTGTGTAATAAAAACAGATAACACGAGGGGCACCGGGGTGGCTCAGTTAGTTAAGCCTCCAACTTCAGCTCAGGTCATGATCTCACAGTTCGTGGGTTCGAGCCCCGCATCGGGCTCTGGGCTGACAGCTCAGAGCGAGGAGCCTACCTCAGATTCTGTGTCTCCCTCTCTCTCTGCCCCTCCCCTGCTCACTCTCTTTTTCAAAACTAAATAAACTTAAAAAGAATTTAAAAAGAGCAGATAACGTGAGATTTACTCTCTTAACCAAAAACTTAAGTGTACAGTATTACTAAGCACGATGTTATATAGCAGATCTCTAGAGCTTATGTCTCACATAGCTGTAACTTAATACCTTTTGAACAGCAACTTCTCCCCCACAATCCCAGACTCTGGTAACCATGTTCCACTTTCTGCTTCAAGACACTGCATGTTTCAGGGGTGCCTGGATGGCTCAGTCGGTTAAGCATGTGACTCTTGATCTCTGCTCAGGGTTGTGAGATCAAGCCTCCTTCAGATCCTCGCTGGTCATGGTGCCTGCTGGGGATTCTCCTTCTCCCTCTCTCTGCCCCCCCCCTCCCCATTCTCTCTCTCAAAATAAACTTTACAAACTGTTTTTTTTAAAGAGACTGTTTTAGATACTTCATATAAGTGGAATCATGTAGTATTGTTCTGTAACTTTTTAAAAATGCTCATTAAATTTTTTTTCCGCTAGTAAAAGTCACATATTTATTGTAGCGTTATAGGAAATATACTAACACGTGGAGAAGAAAAATGAAAAAAACTCTACTCTAATCTTCCAGAAATAATTGCTTAAAATTGTATTTTGTAGCTAGCTTAAGTGTGTATGAAAATTATATACCTAAAAATTACATAATTCTCTTCATTTCATTTGATATCTGGAATATTTTTATATGATTCAATGATTTCCTCCAGTATGATTTTTAATTGTTCCATAATAGTCCATTTTATGGATGTGGCAATGAATTATATCTCCAAATTGTGCATAATTATGTGTCATAATTTATTGAACCAATCACTTATCATTCAGCATTTATGCTGTATCCAATTTTTCACTATTATAAATAGGGCTGAGGTGATCATTCTAGTAGATAAATCTTTCTTACCATTTATCATAATTTCCTCAGGAAAATTTCCTAGAACTAGAATTACTGGTTTAAGGAATATGTACATTTTAAAATCATTCAATATTTATGGCAAAAAGTCACGCAACTGGCTTATAAGCAGAACGCTAAACTGCCATTTCCTTTATGCTCCAGGCTGTTCTAGCTATTATTTTTTTTAAACCACTTTTACAAATGGTATTTCCTTGTTTTACTTTTAATTAACACACTTGGTCTTTGTGTCAGGGACATCTTCTTCTGCCATCGCCTCCCCACCATGGCATTCCTTGAATTCTGCCTAGAATATCTTCACGCCTGAGCTAGAAAAATTCAGCAAGACATTTTGGCTTGGCATGGTTGCTTTCCTTCATCCCTTGACAAATTTGAGTACTGAAGTACTGTGCCTTGATAATTTCTTCCTTCTCTGTCTTGTTTTGACTGGGCTTCTTCTTTTCCCTCAACAATAATTAGTTGTCTTTTCTTCTAGTATAAATATTGGGGTTTTTTTCCCCCACTATATTTGGTTAAGCCACAATTTCTTTCCTTATAGTGCTAAATAGTCTTTATGGTGAAACCAATACATCTCTACCTCATTAAGCACCCACCAACCTACTCAGGACTTCAGGGAAGCAATTCAGGAATTCACATGCAATTCAGAATGTAATATAAATGAAATAGCGTACCAAAGGAGATAGTGTAGTTGTTAGGTGTTCTTCTTGTTTGTGGGCTCAAAATCCTGGAATTGGTTCCATGATGCTAGATCTTGCTGAAGCATCAGACATATATGACAGCACAAATAGAATTAAAGAGGATAAATATAGACGATCGTCCTCTAAGTAGGCAGAAATATTAATCCAAGCAAAACTACAAATATTGGCTTCAGATTGTGGACAGAATCTTGTTCAAGCATGTTTTCCAACTTCTTTTTCACACGGGCCACAATATAGTACAGAAATTAAGCCTTGCATTCAGGTGCACTGTTGCTTATATTGGGTTTCCCTCCAGACTCTCTCCTTTTATCCATGACAGCTATTGAATCCCATGTGTAGGCATTCCATGATAAACGAGATAGACTTCTTCACATCACTCCAGAAGCTTGTTCTTCCTTCATGCCAAGGCTTATCCTTTGGTCAAAATTGCTTTCTGGGTGATTCTGTCTCCTGTTCCTTTTCTTTGGGCATCCTCCAACATCCCATTTTCAAAGATGTAAAGTCTACCCTTCTGTCAAAACCTTGATCCCTTTGGTTAGTCAAGGATTACAGGCTCAAATGCAGAACAGAAAGGCATTCACCTAGAGTTCATGTCTTAACAGTTCTTGGATTTAAAATAGATGCCATAGGTAACTATAATGATGTACTCTTTTTAGAATAACCAGATAGCTTAGATCAAGCCACTGGCAAAAAGAGAAAGAATTATTTCAGACTTGGCTATCAATCATAAACACTTTTTGCCTGACTCCAATTTTATTCATAAACCATTCCTACATAGATTTGTAATTTTGCCTACTAGAACTGTTTTAAAAAAGAGTAAAATTAGAATGCTGGAAGAGACTATCTTCTAAAATATTAAAATAGAGTTGTATCCAACTTTTTTAACTCTTAGGGAAACTGTATTAAATGCCCATTTACATGTATCCAGATAACCTTAATAATATTGCCTTATTTTTGTCAGAATCCATTTATAAATGTCTGTTAAATCACAAACCTAGATCCTTCCATTTCTGTCACCCTCTGGTTTGTGGGGCTGGCTCTCTCCGCAGTGTCCATATGTTCTAGCAACCAACTCTTAACCAGGAGAAGTCTCCAAGGCTGCTGAAATGTGCCAGCTTCCATCTGTTTGTGACCTGTGCCATGCCAGGGCAGAAGAGAATGAACACTTGGGTTTTTCCAGGCATTCTACCCAATATATAAGGATGTGGAGCTCTAACTCAGTCTAAGAATCTTCCCATGTTTCAGTACAGAAAACTAGTTCTTTGGCCTGGTTTCTTCAGTCCACCCACACTGGTCCCTAACTCTTGTCATTTCAAGAAAAACAGTGAAGATTATGTATTCCATTTTAAGTATTTCCAACTCTTTAAAAAAATTTTTTTTAAATGTTTATTTTTGAGAGAGAGGGGAAGGGGCAGAGAGAGAGAAGAAGACACAGAATCTGAAACAGGCTCTAGGTTCTGACCAGTCAGCACAGAGCCTGACATGAGGCTTGAACCCACAAACTGTGAGATCATGACCTGAGCCAAAGTCGGATGCTTAACCGACTGAGCCACCCAGACATCCCAATATTTCCAACTCTTATTTGGACTGAGCTCCATTCTCTTTTCAGCATTTCCTCAAATTTTGCTTTATTTGTAATGTTGGCAAATGACTAAGTAAATAAATTAGGAGTAATTTGCTTAATAGTTTACCTGGTTCAATGATTCTCAATCCTATTTAAACGGCAGAGTGCGCAAGAAATATGGCACACCTCATGGAATCCCATAAATCTCGACATATCCAACTGACATTCACCACGTATATAACTTTGTTCTAAATTTTAAAAAAAGGGATTCTATTTTAACATAGTAGAGGAAGTTATTTATGAAAACTTATGGCATAAAAATAAAATTGAGAAAATTTTATTCATTAGATTTTTTTTCCCTCGCAAAATTAGGGTCTCGAGTTACTGATGTAATAGACTGACTCCATTTTTGATATTTCTCTGCTGAGGGTTTGAAGCCCCGATGCTTCCCTTTCCCCTTTGCTCCATATCTGGGAAAGCTGATAAGAAAGCCTGTTGCTTCCTTCTTTAGAGCCTGGTGGGAAGTTCAAATAGTGCATGTGGGAATCCTCACCCAGCTTCACCCACTGATCACAACAAAAGCCAAGCCAGTCTCCTTTCTCTTTTTCCTGAAGACATTCTGGGGCCTGCTTGGGAAGACTGCCCTGCTCTCAGAAACTTTCATTATGCTTCACACCTTCTTGGTACGTGCGGGGCATTCAGTCCACATCTGAACCAAATTTTGGGAGTGTGTGGGAAGGGCCCTCACTATTCTGCACGGTGTCCACAACAACCGGATTTTTAATAGTAATTTTTAATAGTAATTTCCTCTTCTTTATTAACACCATATTTTGCAGCAGCATCTGTGGAGAACTTTAAGCACCCACTCATTTAAAAACAAAAAAGAGGATTGAAAAGAGAAACAACAGATAAAAAATTATAAGGAGCTGATTCCAAATTTTATCAGAATTTATAGATGACATTTTACTTAAAATGCTGTGGTTATGAAGTAAGCGGCAATTAGATATTTTTGGCATGAGAGACTACATTAAAATTATAATTAAAAATTTTGTAAGAGATGTAATAAATAAGATTGTTGTATACTCATATGCTAGATATTGTACTCAGTGCTTAGCTCATTTAATACCTATAACAACTCTATGAGATATAGATTATTATTATCCCTATTTAACAGGTGAGTATGAAGCTGAGGGAGGTCAAGTAACATGTCCAATACTACATAGCTTGTATGTAATGAAGTTTGGGTTTAAAACCCATGCAATTTACTCCAGAGCCAGTATTTCCAATCGCTAAGCCATACAATGTAAGCACAGTCAGTACTGTTGGTAATGCGAGAATTGCTTTCTAAGAAAACTCTTGTTCCTATTCAATAGAACAATAAAGGGTGGTAGCGATTAGTTTCTTGATTCAGACTCACATTCGGAATGTTACTTTACACTGAAAGAATTTTAACAATAAAGGGATTTGCTTTTATTTTTACTAGTCTAAAAGAAAGTTATAAAGCCTAAATATCACTAAACAAATCCAGCCTTTGCATCTAGCTTTATTGGAAAAGTATGGCCTCAATTTTCCTATCATCAAAACTATAATGATTAAAAATCCATCATCACCTGTTGTTATAATAAAACATAAATCGATTTTAAAAAGTCATTTCACTTATACTCTCTTTTTTCACTGCTTGAGAGATACTAGTTTGTGATTTCAACTTCCATATTGACCTCAAGTTCCTAGTAAAATATAAAGAAAAGTGGCCTGCATTATGTAAATGCATCCTTAATCACGTTATCACAATTTATATTTTGAAAACTAGTTCTATATGAGAAGTGCCTATATTAAGTAAACAATGTGTTTTTCCCCCACAGAAGGGTTGCCACTGAAGAAATTATTTTCAGGTATTACAAAAATGTATTTATCTACTAACGATGAAGATATTTCTATAGACAGATTCCATTTAATAATAATATAATTATGGGGCACCTGGGTGGCTCAGTCGGTTGACTGAGCGTCCGACTGCGGCTCAGGTCATGATCTCACAGTCTGTGAGTTCGAGCCCCGTATCAGGCTCTGTGCTGACAGCTCAGAGCCTGGAGCCTGCTTCGCATTCTGTGTCTTCCTCTCTGTCTGCCCCTCCCCCACTCATGCTCTGTCTCTCTCTGTCCAAAATAAAATAAACATTAAAAAAATTTTATAATAATATAATTACAACTTAATAGGAAAGCAGTGATTTTGTATGTGTCTGTGTCTGTCCTGGGAGGTAATTGCAAACTATACACATTTCCCATAATTCAGTGTTGTGGGCCTTAATTCTTTATGCGAAAGGTTAGAAGATTTTTATGGATGCAAAATATCAGATATTTTTTCCCATTGACAGCAAAACAATTGAGGGTCACTGAAACTGCAATATAATACAGAAGATATGAGAACTAATTTCATAAGTTTGGAAAGGAATTAGGTAAGAGTTGAGGAAGAGGCCTATAAAATTATGGATAGGGTACCCTGGGCCAGTCTTCCTACCAGTTCTATAGTAGAAAATTTAGAGAATGCTAAGTGAAATAAGAGCTGCATTACTGAACCGAATGAAAGGAAAATACGTTTTTTACACAGAAGATTCTGTAATTAACCTATGGGTCTCTAATGTGATTATAAATTATGGCAGTAAATTACTGAGAATGACTCAAAATAGGACACATGGAAAACAGTATCTGGTAGTTGCTGAATTAAAAGAAAGATGATGTACAATAGGCTGGCCAGCTGAGGTCAGCAATGAGATTTCTTGTCGTCTTTTTTTGTGTGTTGTAACAGTGCACAGTTAGGGCCCCAACCTTTCTCAACGCTCGGGCTATTATGGTGATGAAACACCGTGCAGAAAGGTGTTTGTCAATTTTTAATATATACATAAAAGAAACCATTAGATTTAAGAAAATTACCAACAGCAAAGGGTTTTCAATCCCACAAGATAATGTAGAAAATACCCTCTCCGTCTTAGAATTATTGTTTTTCTTTCTAATGAGCAGAAAAGGTGAGAATCTTAAAAACGTAAAAGAGATCAGTCAGTACTCAAGAGAAGTACAGCTTCAGAGATGAAAATATCCCTTCTCAAATGTCTTTCTGGAGTTGGTGGCTATCATCTTGCTGATGCCAGAGAAGCTGTACTGTAATTAAAATCCTGTAGTCCAAGAAAGAATTTCTTTCTCCTCTAAGAAAAGTTCTTTGTCTTTTTTCTTTTGTCAGAAAAGATGTGTGGTTATTTTGAAAATGAGAAAATAGGTTTTCGTGTCCCTGTGTTTTATCTGCTGATTCCAGGGTTGCAATTTAATTCGTTCAATTTGTGTGTGTGTGTGTGTGTGTGTGTGTGTGTGTGTGCGCGCGCGTGCGCGCGCGCGCCCATGCGGAACCGCTGTGTATTTGGTTTTATGTCCTGATGTACAACAGTGCACAGATGGAATTTATCCTTACCTTCAGGAAACACACAGAGAAGGGAACTAAAACATAGCGCTGAAATATTATGACAGAGGGAGTCAGTGGTCTGACTGGGGCCCGCCCCTTGCTCAGATTTAGGAGGTCAGCAAATGAAAAACTCTAACCAGATGACAGTGGTGGGGACACTTCCTGAATAAAGCTTTAGAGGCAGGGAAGAATACGGTATAACTTGGAAATTGAAAGGGTGTAATGTTTACAGTGTGCGCTGTAAACCAGAGGGACAAAGATGGAGCTGGAAAGGAAAATGGTGGCAAGACCATACAGCACCTTGCAAGTGTTTTGGACTTTATCCTAATGGCAGATTTCAAGACGGAGAAGTTTACTAATGTATTGTCATAGTGGAAAACCTTTAAACAGTGGTCTTAAAGATAACTATATTAAACAAAGACAGAACTAGCTAAGATATAGGAAACGTGAAACACAGTAATTGGCCAAGAACATGTAACATCGAAACAATGCTCTCTGATAAAAAAACGAGAACAAAGAAAGGAAGAAGTCTTATATGTTGGTAATTTCAGAACACACTTCTAAGTAGCCCTTGGATAAAATAAGTCATGATAATGAAAGCCAGACAATATTTTGAACTGAATACAAATGAAAAATATCACATATTAAAATACGTTAGGGTTAAAACTGTACTCAGAGTGTGATTTTCAGCCTTAAATGTTTAGCTAGAAAATGAAAGCTGAAAATTGATGAGCTTTTTTGAAAACCACCTCAAAATAAATCCAGGGAAAGTGGGCAAAGGGCTATGATAAACAAGGTGTTAAAGCTAATGAAATAGAATGTAGTTATAATAAAGAGGATCTTTGGAAAAGTTATTCATATTGACACATCATCTGATAAGGTGTTCAAGAAAATGCAGAGACGATTGAACAGAAGCAAAATATAAGAAGGAAAAAAAGACCTAATTATAGATAACTCCCCAAATGCGCTGTACAAATTTGTGTTAATAAACGACCACTTGGGGGAAAAATGGATAATCTCTTAGAAATATATTATCAAACAAAACTGGATCAAGTAGAAACAAACATAGCTGAATAGATTTCTAGCCACCAAAGCCATTGAATCAATAGTGATAAACTTTCCCACATTAAAATAACCAGGCCCACATGGCTGGTAGGCTCCCTCCAAGCATTAAAAACATAAATCCGATCTTGCACAAGTTATTTGTAGATGATATACTTGTCTACATAAAAAATTCAAGGGAATCTAAAAAACGTCCAAGCTAATAAAAAACCTGAGCAAGTTTGCTGTATACAAAATTACCTTTCCCAAAGCAGTAGTGTTCCCAGACACAAACGACAGCTAGAAAATATAGATAAAATTGCTCAGATGATAATAAGTAAAACGATAGAGAAAAAGTGTAACAAAAATGTTCAAAACAATATGGAGAAAAATTTTAAATTTGTTTAATGGCATAAATTAGATGTTGTTAGTGTGAGGTATACCATGTTCATATATGATTTGCCATGAAGCTTTTTTTTTTTAATGGTTTTATTCATTTTTGAGAGACAGAGAGACAGAGCGTGAGCAGGGGAGGGACAGAGAGAGGGGGAGACACAGAATCCAAAGTAGGCTCCAGGCTCTGAGCTGTCAGCACAGAGTCCAATGTGGGGCTCAAACCCATGATCCACGAGATCATGGGTTTGGACACTTAACCAACTGAGCCACCCAGGTGCCCTGCCATGAAGATTTTTTTAAGTTTATTTCTTTATTGAGAGAGATAGAGAGAGAGGGAGAGAGGGAGGGGGGAGAGAGAGAGAAAAAAAAAATCCCAAACAGCTCCCTGCTGTCAGTGGAGAGCCCAGTGCCGGGCTCGAACTCGTGAACAGTGAGATTATGAGCTGAGCTGAAACCAAGAGTTGGATGCTCAACTGATTGAGCCACCCAGAAGCCCCTACCATGAAGCTGAACTTCACTGAATGCAGAAGGCATATAAAACTCTAGACAGTATTAAAGAATATGAGTAAGATTGGACTCTTCTCTACAGTTATAAGGACATAGTAATTAACACAGTGATATATTGGTGTAGACAGATAAAAAGAAGCCAGTAGAACAGAATCCAAACCTAAAGGGACTTGACGCATAAATGTTTACCACATAATATTGTGTGATCCAGGTGGCAATACCAAGTGTGAAAAAAAAAATCTGGGCAATCCTCAGGCCACTGGGGGGAGGAAGTATTCCCATTTTTTAATCAGATCCTCAAAATAACATGTGAGAGATAATCTATATGACCAAAGATATCACAGAGTGAAAACATAACAGATGGGAAGAAAATATTTGTACTTGATATAAAATGGTGAGAGATTGGTGCAGAGAATACATGGCGGACCCCCAGAAATCAGTACCAAAATGATGAAAAATGGACAGTGAATATTAAATCATTGGAAAGGAATCATGAAAGTCAATAAACACACTAAAATGCCTAGCCACACAAATGGGATAGTGCAAATTAAAATAAATAATCTATACTATTTTATACCCATCAAGTTGGAAAAAAAGAAAAATCTAATAACACCACATTTGACAATGGCATAAAGAAACGGGAATCCGTAACCGGAGAGCTTGAGTAAAGAAATGTGGTGATATTGAGGGGAATATGGTATAAAATTCAAAAGTTCCACTCCTGGCTCTCTCCAGAGAGAAACTCTTTGAAATATGTACCAGAATGGTATTGCAGTAATAGTTTTCTAACACCAAAAGTGTAAAAACAACTTATCTGTCCCTCAAAAGGGAGTTGAATCTAAAAATGTGGCTCAATCATGCAATTGAGTAACATGTGACATGTAAAAGAATGAATTGGACCGGGGTGGGGTGCCTGGGTGGCTCAGTCAGTTAAGTGTCTGACTCTTGATTTCAGCTCAAGTCATGATCTCATGTTTCGGGGGTTCAAGCCCTGTGACAGGCTCTGAACTGATATCTCAGAGCCTGCTTGGGATTCTCTCTCTCCCTCTCTCTCTCTACCCCTCCCTGCTAGCGCGCTCTCTCTCTCTCTCTTTGTCTCAGAAAAAGAAATTAACATTAAAAAAGAAAGGATTGAACTGGGTCTATAGTTATCATGGAGGAAACAAACTACAAAATAATATGCAGAAGGTACTACAACTAATGTAGAAATGTAAAACACAGTATTTATGGCGTTTATAGATAAATGTATATTTGGTAAATTTATAAAAATACCACATGTATTAAAATCTTACACACTATGGATAAATGATTATGTATGCAGAGAACTTGAAAGACAAGGTCGGGGGGAGAGTAGGACTTGGCCTGTAAACTTTTATTTACTTCTTACAATAGCGAACTGAATGAGATACTACAAAATATTACTGTCTGTACACTGGGGTTATGAGAACGTGTTTGGATGTTTAAAATATTTAATATTGTTTTTAAAAATTAAGAATTTATGTAAAGGCTAAGCCAGAAAGAGGAGTCCTAATTTTGGCAGTCTTTGAAGTGTCGGAAGGAAGTTATTCTGTTTTTTTTTTCTAGCTCCTCTCTGGGCGCCTGGGTGGCTCAGTCAGTTGAGTGTCCAACTCTTGATTTCGGCTCAGTTCATTGTTCCAGGGTCATGAGACGGAGTCCCATGTCGGGCTCCACGCTGAGTGGAACCTGCCTAGGATTCTCTGTCTCTCTCCCTCTGCCCATCTCTCCTTCTCATTCTCTCTCTCTCTCTCTCTCTCTCTCTTTTTCTCTCTCTTTTAAATAGATAGATAGATAGATAGATAGATAGATAGATAAATAAGTAAATATTACTCTTAAAGCTCCTCTGTATGCATAGGGATCTCCATTATCCTAATGAGTGCAAATAAGTTACTAGATAACTTAGAATAGTCAGTAAATTAAATCATCAGTAATTTATTTTGCATAATGCCCAGCACCAGCGCCTGCACAAATTGATATTCTGTCAATATTTTGGATAATAATGTTGGTGATTCTGATACAGTACTCACAGACTGGTGACTCAGAATTGCAAGTTCATAGATCTTTGTCAATGTAGAATTTGACTGCAGGTAACCCTTCTCAAATGAGATGATGCGGTCCGAGTCAGATACCTTTCAAATTCCTGATGAATGTGAATTGAAGGAACTGGCTGTGTGGATGTAAGGACTCAAGTGCTGTGCTGGTAGGTCTGAATTCGGACCATCAGTGCTGCAAAGGACACTGAATTCTTGCGAGGATGGCCATTCAGGAAATGTCTGGATGTGTTTCCCGAGGCCCAGCTTTGACACATACATCTGGTTAGAAGGGAAAAGCAAGTTATTACTTTCCCGTATCTTATGCAGACTCTCCAGATTTTGACTGTTTTCCTCGTGTATCATTCAAAAGAATCAATATCAATTTCAATGGTGTAACTGTGAGAGAGAACTAAGAAAATCACAGCTCACTTATTTCTTTCACCTGCCTCTCCAGTACATTTTCTGAAATGACAGGCAACTATTTTAAAAGTTAACAGTTCTCTCTTAAATTCTCACGAACTGCGCGCAGGAATTTATTTTTCCACAGTGGAATTTGCGATGATGTAAAGGATGGAGAAGCTTTTCAAAATAACTGGATTTCAACAAGGCAACAAATGTAAAGCAATTCATTAGAGAGGCTGATCGTAGTAGTGAAGGCGATACTCCGTGGGAATAGCAGCCTGTTTGTTAATTTACCCAAATAACGCATCTGTGGATCAAAGATCTATTAAAGAAATGTCTGAGATGCAGGTTTTCTTGAAAACATAATTTTCTGTGTATTAGAAGAGCATTTTGTAAGATAGCAGAAATGACAAGAATTTGGCGACTACAAGGATAAAGACTATGCTGCCGATGAAAATCAATCAAGAGAGAACACAGTATTTATAAAAACTTGATCATAACAAAGATGCAGCTACAGCAACTGCCCTGTGATAATGAAGTGCACAAATTATCAGGCACAACATAATGAATGCCTTGTTTCCAATCAGCCTTTATAAACAAACAGTGGTGGATCCATCATCCAAAATTAGCAAAAACATCAGAGTGCAATGATGGTTTAATTAAAATAGGCAGGGTAGAGAAATGCATCAAAAAATGAATGCTGCACATAAAATAATATGCTAGCAAAGTGTGTTGAAATAGAAATCTCGAAGCAGAATTCATATATAATCCAATACTCCTTCTCGAGAGAATGTATTTGAACCGTGATGTTGTTATAGTTATTATAATTACAGACAGAGTTCACATTCAAGTCTGAATGAAAGCAATGCCTCTATTTACAGGAAGAGTCTGAACTTGGATGAACAGTGGCACAAGCGTGCAGCAGGCTATCTTTTGAGATATTTTACCATATTTTCTATGAATTATTCACATAAAAGTAGGCACTGACTTGGTCTTCTAAGGTGACCAGACTATAGCCACACTATGACGATACATTCTGAGAAAACAATACCATTGTAAGATCATGAGGAGTTTTCATACACACAGAATACAATTGATTATTGGCACACATTTTAGAATTCGAAGTATTTCGAATTTTAGTCTTTTAACCATTTTCACATCATTCTGGGGATATTGCATTTATTCTTATTTTGAACTTTATTTTATTTTTCAAAAATATAGTATCTTTGGTTCAAGAATTTTAGGACATGGTGTTAATTTCCATCTTTAGAGCAATTTACATATTATATGAAGCATAAAACCACTTTAAAGACCTTTATTTTGATAGAAAAGTATATTTTTTTAAGTTTTGAAGCAGACTTGTTGATCAGGCTATGTATTACAAGTTCCCAACATCTGATTATAAATATAAAATGATAAATATAAATAAAATAAATAAAATAATAAATAAATAAATAAATAAATAAATAAACAAATAAATATTTTTTGAATGCACTGGTAACATTTCAATAACAATTTAACATAAGACTAAACACAGCTGATCTTTTATCTTAATAAAGATGTGTTTTGCACTAAATTCTATATTAGTGCTAGAGTAATATCAAGTAGTGAATAATCATAAATGTGGGGTTCTAACAAAATTTAAGGGTCAATTTGCTTCTGAGAGTTAAAATTTGGTGTGTGTGTGTATGTGTGTGTGTGTGTGTGTGTGTATAGAGAGAGAGAGAGAGTGAGAGAGAGAGAGAGAAATTTTGAAAAGGGAACATAGCAGGCCCATTAGTAGGTCTGTTGTTATCTGTAAGAAATCTAAAAATTCAGGAGCACCTGGGTGGCTCAGTCAGTTGAGCATCCAACTTCAGCTCAGGTGATGAATGATCTCATGGTTCTTGGGTTCGAGCCCTGTATTGGGCTCTATGCTGACAGCTCAGAGTCTGGAGACTGCTTCCGTTTCTCTCTGGCCCTCCCCTGCTTGTGTTTCTCTCTCTCTCTCTCTCTCTCTCTCTCTCTCTCTCTGTCAAATACATAAATAAACATTTTTAAAAAAGAAAACTAAAAATTCATATATGTATGCTTTTATCCTTACTTAGCGGTTGTTTCTGTGTTGCCTTTGTTAAAACCTGAGATATAGTATTTAAAAATATATATGGATAAACAGAGGAAATTGGGAAGCAGATTTGCTCAACTGATCACTTGCAGTCGCACTCTTATTCTCAGTGAACTGCTCATCCTTTACAGCAGAGACTCCTCCCTTTGAACTTGAGGCTTGCTCTTTGCAGACACTAAGGCATGAGAAGAAGGAAATCTGGGCTGAGAACTGGCAGATAAATGACTGGCTAAAAGGAAAAGCTTTTATTAAGTTGGTATACATAAAAGAAGATAGAGCTTCTAGGTTCTGATGAAATTACATTTCAAAAGGGATGGAGAAATATATAGATAAGAAGACCCAAAGAAGTGCAGCTTGCGTAAGAGTACCGGGTCTCGGAAAGTCAGTTTCCACTTCCCAGACAGTGATGTTTCTCATTTCTCTTCCTCTGCTCTGAGCCACGTACTGCTCTTCTGTGGATCTGAGGATCCTGCTACACAGCCTGTCCTATTACATCTATCCCTCTTCTCCACTGGAACATTCAACATTACGCTTTGTCCTAATTGTGTCATCTTCGCCTACACCTTTATTTATTTATTTTTTAACACATTCATTCTCTGTTTCTTCTTCCCTTTGTCTTTGGATTTCTTTCCTTTTCGTCTTCTGCATTGATTTAGAGAGTCGGCACAGTTAGATTTTAACAATATTTACTGTTATCACAAACATTGACTATAACAGACCTTCAGTGATATTTCGTTGATTATCAAATTCAAGGATAACAGGGCACCTTCTGACTTTTCTATTTTTATGTACTTTTTCTCTCTCCTTCAGTTTTTCAATCTTTCTTTTTTTTTTTTTTAAATTTTTTTTTCAACGTTTTTTATTTATTTTTGGGACAGAGAGAGACAGAGCATGAACGGGGGAGGGGCAGAGAGAGAGGGAGACACAGAATCGGAAGCAGGCTCCAGGCTCTGAGCTGTCAGCACAGAGCCCGACGTGGGGCTCGAACTCGTGAACCACGAGATCATGACCTGAGCTGAAGTCGGTCACTCAACTGACTGAGCCACCCAGGCGCCCCTCCAGTTACTGTTACTTTAAAAAGGATAAATCTATTTACACACAACAATGAGATTTTAGATTGTCCTTGGTCTTGCTCAATATCCACATGCTTAGTAATTGACTTTCCTGATCTACATACGGAAGACAGACCAGACTTCACAGCTCTTATTCCAATATTTCGTGTCTAGAAAGGATTTTCCTAGCATGCTTTGATGGGCTGACATGGTAATTTATCACCTATTTCTATGGCACTGAGAGCTATAAAAAATTAAATTCCCAAGTACTTCGGACGAGGGTCTCCCTCCAGAGCTTTGCTTTAGGACACCATTCCTACCAGAATGCAGTGTGCTCAAATCATCCTAAATCTATCCCCACTCTATCTCCCCACGGTCTGTTCTGTTGTGTTCTGGGAGACCAAAACAGCAAAAACAAAATGATATATAAAGACATGTGGAAATAAGGCTATTATTCTGGCCACTTTGTACAAAGTAATGCACTACCATATGACACCGTTTAGGATAGGATGTGACGCAGTGACATGAGATGTAGTGTGACGCAACACAACACGTCACGGTATATGCCATACGATAAAATATTGAAGATATTGAATGATAGGTGTCCAGCTTCCGGATCCATATGAACCCTTGATGTCTGAGTCTTGGGCAGAGAGGGAGTATGAGATGGAGAAGTATTTTCCCAACTTTGTTTGATGATGTAAACATGAGTTAAGTTCTTGCTTTTTTAATCAGATTCCAGTAACTCTGGTAGATTGATCATTTTAGTTTGGGTCACTATTTCAAGTTGTGTCATTTGCAACATTTTTGCAGATATTTTGGAGAGGAGGAGTAACGTGCATTAAAGTGAATAGCCAAAGCTATTTTAAATTGAAAATTCAGAGCAGCATTTGTGTTTGATCAATTTGACTATTAAGCTCAAGCAATTTGCATTTCTCCACATTTTCTCTCTTTCAAAAGGATTATTTCCTCAGCATCACTTATTTGGCGAGGTGTTTTGCAAACATTATCCCATTTGATTATCACAGTAATGGTGTGGAGTAGGCATTATTACTGTTTCCATTTTTATAAGAGTAGATAACTGGGCCTCAGAAAGTACTTGTTTTCTTTCAAATTCATAGTGGAAACAAATCTGTCCAGAAGTCAATGCTGCTTCCTCTATAGGGATATTCCAAAGAGAAGAAAAATTTATTTGATGTAATATTAATTCCTCATAAAGCACACAGGTAGCAAATGTAAAATAATGATCAAAGGAGACAATGTTGGGAAATTAGTCTTACCTATTCTCTGTAATAGTACACTCAGTTTGAAAGGGCTAATGATCTGCAGATATTGGTAATTACTTGATATATTAAATATTCCTGAAGAAATATAAATGCCTGGACATAGACATATTATAAAACTACTTTATCTATTTATATCAAATTGAATGCACAGAAAAAAAATATAATTTGTTTCTAGACATCCAGATTCTCCCAATTCTTTCAAATATTTCCTCCTCATGAAATTATCACTATAACATTTAATCAATTATTGAATCACCTCCCTTGGAAATGCTTTAATAAAAATCTGCTGTGGACTGTCCAAGCCTAAAGTGAGTATACATAAAATGCTTCAGGAAATGTAGAGAAAATGGTATGGCCTTTTCAATAAAAGGTGCTGAGTTAACTGAGTGTTCATAAGGAAAAAAAATGTACTTTGGTTCCTACTTCATAAAACACACACACATAGACACATGCACACAGAGATATGCACACATACACAGATATGCACACATTCCAAATGGATTGCAGATCTAAATACAAAAGACAAAACAGATATTTTAGTACAAAATTTAGTAAGAATATCTTCATTATCTTGGAGTAGGAAAGATTTCTAAAACATAGTGCAAAAATAACTAACCAGAAAAGAAATAAATTGATAAACTAGAATATGAAAAACCAGAACTTTCTGTTCATCAGAGGACACTATTAAGAGAGTGAGAAGATTGGGAAGCCTGTGTGACTCAGTCAGTTAAACATCTGACACTTAATTTCTGCTTAGGTCATGATCTCATGGTTTATGGGATCGAGCCCCTCATTGAGCTCTGTGCTGATGGCACGGAGCCTGCTTGGGATTCTCTCTCTCCCTCTCTTTCTGCCCCTCCCCCACTTGTGTCCTCCTTCTGTCTCTCTCTCAAAATAAATAAATAAACATTTAGGAGAAGAGAGAGAGAGAAGACAATGTATGAGTGGGGAAAGGTATTTGCAATACATCTACCTGCGAAAAGCCTCCTTTGTAAAATATGTAGAAGATTCTTACAAATCAATAAGAAAAATACAAATGATCAGTGCAAATGTTGCCAAAAGAACTGAAAATAATGTTTACACAAGAAAGTAATCAAGGAATCCCAAAAAGGTGTTTAGTTTTGTTAGGGAAACCAAAATTTCAATTCACAGTGTGATGCAAAAATAAAAAATACATCCTTATCAGAATGCCAAAAAAGGATTAAACAGCCAGTATTGACCAGAATTTGGAAGTGTAAATAGGTAAAATCACTTTGGAATATTATTTGTCAGTATGCGCTAAAGCCGAACTTACATATTCCCCTGATCCAGCATTTTAACGCCAAAGGATGTTCCTGATTGAAATGTACACATATGTTTGCCAAAAGACATATAACAGAATGTTCACAACGAGTCAGTAACAGCCTAAAATTGGAAATTACCAAAAGTCGATTAGCAATAGTGAGGATAAATAAATTGTGACATACTCACACAATGAAATAAAGCAATAAGAATGAATGAGTTACATTTAATATGCCAAAATGTGAATGAATCTCACGAAACATCATGTCAAACGAAAGAACCCGAGAATGAGAGAATGCAAAACTAATTTACATTGTTAGGATTCAGGACAGTAATTCTGATTTGAGACTGGAGGTCTTTGTGACTGGAAGGGACACAAGGTGAGCTTCTGGTTACTTCTTGATCTAAGCACAAGTTACACAATTTTTGCACAGCTTGGGAAAATACACCGAGAAGCACATTAATAACATGAAATTTCCTGTATCTGTACAATGAAAACCTCCAACAACACCACCTTTATTCTGCAGGTTGACCGGGAATTAAAGTTTCCGTTTTTTTGCAGGTTAGAAAACAATGCAAAATTCTTTGGACTGTGCCTGATACATTTATTCCACTCGCGATATATACTACCACATTTGTAGCCTGTATGATGCTACCATGAGGCAGATGATCTGAGAATTCTAGAACTGAAAGAGGTGATGGAATCCCCTGTTTCAGACTCATGGTTTAGAGGCATTATTTTTTGTTGCCGTTAAATAATATCTATTGAACAGTCAGGGCTCAGAAGTGTCAGACGACTTACATTGATGATGGTGATAGTATGTCAACCTCCCTGAATGATCTAGCACCCTCCTTCACACTAGAATAATGGAACTGGCTGATTTTGTTAGACTCCACGTAGAACTCTGGTTTAAAGCTAGTCTCAATGCCAAATGTAGTCCAGCGTCATTGAGAAGTTAACTTTTGAACATACTGGAGGTGTTTCCAAGGAGTTATAATATCCTGATGAGCACAGTAAGCATACATACACTCCAAATCACCATCGTATCAAGATAACGTGATATGTATTCCAAGCTCCTTATGTTTGAAAAGCTTTCCAACCATTGTCACTTTGAAACTTAGCTGAAGGTCATTAACAAAAGAACTTATAATGTAAGAATAAGTAGAAGGGCACGCTCTGTTTACTTAGATTCCTTATCATCCAGCTATAATTTCTAGAACACAGAGTGGAAATAGCAAAACCACAACAATAGCGTTCAGGGTGTGGAGACCTGAGTTTTGGCCTAGTTTAACCAGTAGCTAGATGTGTGATCATGGACAGTTGTTAAAACTTCTCAGAGCATCATCTTCATTACTGGTTAAATGAAGCAATTGAATTTGATGATTATTAATTTCCCTTTTAACTTCATGATCATGTAGTTCTCATTATAATGCTAGCTTTTGTATCATTCAGATATATTTCATGCTGCTTACTTTTCTAAAAGTCTGTATCCCTTTCTCCCGTATTGTTTCTTTTGTTTTATCTGGGCCAAAATTTATCCTTAATGAAACCCGAAATTCAACTAAATTCAAGCTTATTCATTTAATGTCAACTGTGGGAAATATAAATAGAAAATTACTAATTTTGTAGCTAATTTAAGCACCTCTAATGATCAGCAATTATCAGAAATAAAAAGGTAGGAGTAATACTTTATAAACCCAGTTAGTCAACACAATCTTTGCTTGTGCTTCACAAAATTGAATGCAAAGAGGACACTTATAGATAATCTCAAAATTACCACAATAAGTATATTTATTAAAAAATGTCAATTCAAGCTCTAGCTAATATTAAGAATAAGTTGAATTTGAACCAGTATTCAAATAATAATAATAATCATTTTGTAAAGAATTTATCGTATATGCTTTTTACCTTAAAACCATATGTGTCTAACATTTATGTTCAACTTTAAACCACTTTTTTCTTAAAGCATTTCCCTAGAAATTTTGTTCAGAGTTTTAAGTTGTGCTAAAAGCATATTGTTTTGTTAGCATACTGATTTCACTTTGTTTAAGATTAAACTTCACCACAGGAAATAGCTTTGTATTATTTTAATAGATAATTTCAGAAAATAGTCAAGCATACAACATTAGGTAAATAGTAGAAAATGTAGAGAATGAAAAGAAATAATAGAATATGAACCAATTGAAACCTTTTGAAAATCTTTGGTTTGGGGAGTTAAAGAAGTAACCAGCAGAAAGACTTTCATTTGTAGATACCAGATGAAATTGAAGAGTTGGGGCATATAAGAACAAAAAGGTACCGGGCAGTAGGCAAATCCACTTCTTAATTAAAAATAAAGGCATTGGGGCGCCTGGGTGGCTCAGTCGGTTAAGCGGCCGACTTCGGCTCAGGTCATGATCTCGCGGTCTGTGAGTTCGGGCCCGCGTCGGGCTCTGTGCTGACAGCTCAGAGCCTGGAGCCTGTTTCAGATTCTGTGTCTCCCTCTCTCTCTGCCCCTCCCCCGTTCATGCTCTGTCTCTCTCTGTCTCAAAAATAAATAAAACATTAAAAAAAAATTTTTTTTTAAATAAAAATAAAGGCATTAATGGGGCGCCTGGGTGGCTCAGTTGATTGAGTGTCTGACTTCGGCTCAGGTCATGATCTCACGGGTTGTGAGTTCGAACCCCAGATGGGGCTCTGTGCTGACAGCTCAGACCATGGAGCCTACTTCAGATTCTGTCTCTGTCTCTCTCTCTCTCTCTCTCTCTCTGCCCAACCCTTGCTCATGCACTGTCTCTCTCTCGCTCTCTCAAATATAAATAGACATTAAAAAAATAAAGACATTAAAGAACACTACTCTAAGAAATCTGTATACGTACAATCGATACATATCTTGAAAATGGTGAGATATTGATAAAGAATATAAGAGATGGAAATGCCTGACAGCAAGAAAAGTAAATTTGTTAGAATGGAGAAAATCATTACTATATAGCAAGCCTGTACAGGAGAATTTATTGACTTCATTTATATTGTCAGCATAAAAGCATAGGATCAAGGAACACTGAAAAGGTAAGTTCAAAGAGTACAAGCTTGTCTACTTCTCAGCCTTGCCAGAGAGCTTTCAGCAGCGCCTCTAGTCGGCTTGGGGAAGAAGAGCTGAGAAAAGGGACAATTTCTGCCTCACTGGAAATCTGAAGCCATTGTTATCCACATAAAAATACATGAACGTGGACAACAGACTAGACACTGGGCTTGGCTATTCCAGGATAGGGCTTGAAAGAAAAGTACCTCTCGACAAATGTGGTACAGATAACCTGGTCCAAACGAACAATAAAACAATTACTGTGCAAAAAGTTCTCAAAAGCAAGATTATCTAGAGCAGGTGCTATGCAAAGGAAGCCTGGAACGTTCTTTAGGAATTATACAGTGGTGATGTTAAATAACTGGTTTGATTTGCTCAAATCAATTTCTTTCATAATTTCTGTAAAATAATTGTAAAAGCCCGTGAGTTCAAAGGTTGCGCTTATTTACTCAATAGCTAAACTTGTCTAGCTCCTGAGTAAGTTTCACAATAGCTGAAGCAACAAATGAATATTGGTAATTTGGTAATAAGAATTTATTTGAGAACTTGAATGATTTAAATGTGCTACATATTTGTAATGTATTTTCATGTGAAGCTATCAAGAATACATTCTTTCAGTCACTTTGCCCTTTTTAAATCTACATGCATTTCAAATAAGATTCAAGCAAACTTTATGATTCATTGCATTTTATTCATCAACACATTGCTTTTAAGAGTTCTTTGATGTTTGAGAAATCTTGTGTGTCTTTTGGATAAGCCTTCTTAAGCCTTTTTCCCTCAAGTCAGAAAGTTATACTTCACTAACTGTAAAGAAATATCCAAGGACTAAAAATTTGCTTTGCAACAGAGAACCAAGGATGTTCCAAAAGGTTGCCAACACACATCTCCTTTATCCACAAACCACATAGAAGTCAGGGAGCAAATACTTGACAACTGATCAGTGTATTGGAAAATAATCAACAGCAGACAAAGAAACTAGAAATCATATTGCAAAGCTAGAGGAAAAATAAAAATACTGCTTCAGAAGTAAGGGTATTGACAGGATGTATGATGAAAATGCATTCTAAATGGTATGTATCCAGTGTAAGAGAAGGGGAAAAACAAAGAAAAAGTGGTCTCTTCTTGCATTTAAACTTAATCCAGAGGAAAACAAAGAAAAGTATTTGTACTCCAAATTGAGCCTTGGATCTGCATGTTTTAGGAAGAACTTGAAAAAAGTCGACAGTAGTTTTTCTTTCTGTTTCATTGATATTTATCATATTGCCCACTAACAAGAGACCATTTTCTGTGACAATTGCACTGTGGGTAATATTTACTATGGAAAGTGTGTATTCCTGAATAATACATTCATGTCACATTCTTATACCATAGACTATAAACCAGAAGGTTTAACTTCAGAAAAACAAAACTAGCCAAACATGTTCTATGAAAATTATGGGCAATAACATTGTGTTAAGGCAGAAAATTTGATGGATTTTATGTCAGGAATGCATGGCTGTAAATCCTGGATCTATTTAAACATTTTAAAACTCAGTTTCCTTATTTGTAGGATGAATAACTACATTATACTAAAGGATGCATGAAACAGTATATGTAATGGGCGTAGTACTGTGTCATTTCTTGATAGAAGATTGCTAGTACAGAGGGTCCTTTAGGCAATCTGAAGATGGATTGGAGATTAGAGAAAGTGGAAAGGATGACCTTCTCAATGTAGTTGGCACACGTGAGAGAGAAAAACTGCCAAGACTTCCCGGAATGAGCCTATGGTATTCTCTTCATTTAACCACTACGTGTGAATGAAGCGTCTGGAGCTGTGTGGGTAGATGCTTTCACAACCCACTGGGGCAGTCCTGCAAACTACCCCTCAGACAGTGGCATCTTTGCTCCTCCTTTTCTGTTCAGTTTGGTTCAGAATGCATTTATTGTCAGCTACTGAAAGTTTCCATGGTAAATAGCACATGACCGGCTGCTGTTAGGCACTCGCAAGGCAGAACGTCATGGAAAGGAAGGTCAGCACTTTCAATTAAATTTTAAGGGGATTGCTGTAGCATGAAAAGGATCTCCAAGTCTAGTTTTGGGAAGAAGTTTATTGGAGAGGGTCGCACAACTGGTGTGGAAAGGAGTCAATAGCCCAAAGAATGCACATGGGCCAGTAAAGTGTGAGAGTGTTGGTGGTACCAAGGAGAGAACCAGAGTCATAAAGGGGCTAGATATTTGGGGGACTGCTAGAAATCAGATATATGTAGACAATTGATTAGAAAGATAATTGACTAGACTGGGAGAGCAGATATACTAACAAGAAAAAAAGGCCTAGAAGAAATGAAATGGTGGTGGCTTAATAATACCAAAGAGATATCAAAAGGGAATCTTCACTTTTCAAATACAGTATAGAATAGTATTGCCCAGATGATTTGTGCCCCAATCCTTTATCATCACAGTGGATCAGAGCTGAGAATTTGCACTGAAAAACTACCTGGGTCAGGCTTTTAGAAAGAAGACAAAGACTTCAAATACAGAGTGACTGCATTGGTATATCAATAATCACAGAATAGACCAGACAGGGTCTGGTATCGAAATGTTACCTGGGAGGTGGTAGGTTAAGACAGTATATGCAAATCCCTTCATTTCTGAGGACCATGAATTCCTCATTTGTAAAACAAGAGAACTGAATTAAATCTGATTTCTAATATTTTTGACATAAGATCTCGTTAATAATATATAAACGAATAAATCTAATTACGAATGAGTTTAGGGGTGTCTGGGTGGCTCTGTGGGTTGAGCATCTGACTTCGGCTCAGGTCATGATCTCACGGTTCATGAGTTTGAGCCCCGCGTCGGGGATCTGTGCTGACAGCTCAGAGCCTGGAGCCTGCTTCAGATTCTGTGTCTCCCTCTCTCTCTCTGCCCTCCCCTGCTTGCATGCTGTCTCTCTCTCTCTCAGAAAATAAAATAAGCATAAAAAAAAGAATGATTTTAAGTGCTTTTTCATTTTGGGGTGCACTGTTTATATTTAATTACTTCTGGATTAGAAAGCAGAATTTGTCACCATATTAGTTTCCTAGGGCTGCCATAACATATTACTGAAATCAAGTAGCTTAAAACAACAGAAATTTATTTTCTCACAGCTACAGAGGCCAAAACATCTGAAATCAAAGTGTTGATTGGGGTGGGAATGTTCCTTCCAAAGACTGCAGAGGAGAATCCTTCCATTTCTCCTCCAGCCTCTTGTCTCTCCAGAGCTACCTGG